>NC_080678.1:57799086-67799086 GCF_030445035.2 Dasypus novemcinctus | reverse complement strand
GGAAATAAGTTCAATTTATGTTTCTAATTCAAATTGAGGACTACAAAGTTTTTATTTAAGCTTTTTATCTTATATTTGTATTTCCTTTCTCCCTTGCCTGTTTCTTAAGGGTACCAGGAATGATAGATTTAGAGTAATACTTATTCATTTTTTAATCCTACAATATGTAATAGTCTCAGAATTACAACATACTGCCAACAATGATTATTATTATAAACAGTTTTAAAGGGTTTCTTTCTTACTGTTTTTCCCTTAAGCATATATCTCCTAGGATGTAGTTCTAGTTGCTATGTTTTCAAGGCACATGGAATATTTCTTCTGTGATTATGTCACTAACTGGATACACTCTAAGAGTCATTTGTTTTTTTATCTTACATTTATAGGAATTTTTGTTGTTTTTTTAACTTTTCTTTTTTCCTGCAATCAAATTTATCCATTTTTTTTGTTATGATTTCTGGGCTTTGTATCATACCTTAAGGGCCTTCTATATTCCAAGATTATATATTTTTAAATATTATTTCAGGTTTTCTCCTTGAGTTTTTATGGTTTCACTTTCTAAATGTTTAAAATTTTGATCTGTTATGGAATAGGAATATTTGGAAAATTCACAAATATGTGGAAATTAAACAGCACATTCTTCAGCAATGGATCAAAGACAACTTTACAAGGGAAATTAGAAAATGTTTTGAGATGAATAAAAATGAAAGTATATCATACAAAAACTTACAGGATGCAGCAAAGGCACTATGCTCAAATTGAAACTCTGTAGCTATATATGCTAACATTTAAAAGAAGAAAGATCTCAAATCAGTAACCTAATCTCACATCTGGAAGAACTAGACAAACAAGAGCAAACTAAACCCAAAGTTAGCAGAAAGAGGGAAATAAAGATTATAGCACAGAAAAATGAAGAACAGAGAAACAACTGAGAGACTCAATTAACCTAAAGTTAATTATTGAAAAGATCAATATAAAATTGATCTTTTGATTGATCAATATAAACACACAAATTATCTAAACTGACTCAAAGAAAAATAGAATATCTCAACAGATCAATAATAAATGAAAGCCAGATGGCTTCATTGATAAATTTTTCCAAATGTTCAAAGATGAATTAACACCAATACTTCTAAAACTCTTCCAAAAAATTAAAGAGGAGGGAATACATCTTAAGTCATTTTACAAGGGCAGCATCACCCTAATTTCAAAGTCGGATAATAACAGCATACACAAAAAATTATAGAACAACATTCCTTACGAAAATAGATGGAAAAATCCTCAAAAAAATACTAAATGAAATCCAACAGCATATGAAACCGTATCCAACAGCATATGAAAAGAATTAAACACCATGACCAAGTGGGATTTAACCTAGGAACACAAGGGTGGTTCAACATAAGAAAATCAATGTAATATAGCACATTGACAGAATAAAAGAAAAAAAAAACCAAGATCAACTCAATTGATGCAGAAAAGGTATTTGACAAAATCCAGCACATTTCCTTGACAAAATACTCAGGAAATTAGGAATAGAAGGAAACTTCCTCAACATGATAAAGGGCGTTTATGAAAAAATCCACAGCTAACATTATACTCAATGGAGAAAGAGAGCATTCTCCTAAGATTAGTAACAAGGCAGAGATACCTGGTGTTTACCACTGCTACTCAACACTGTATTGAAAAAAATTTCGCTGGAGAAATTAAGATAAAGAAATAATTTCCCCATAATATGCAGTAGAGTACAACAGAAAGTAACTATTTTGCACTCTCTAAATGAAAATATGGGGCAATAAAAGTCATTTTAAAGGTAATTTAAGGGCAGTGGATGTGGCTCAAGTGATAGGGCCTCTGCCTACCATTTGGGAAGACCTGGGTTCGATCGATCCCTGGGGCCTCCTGGTGAAAAAGAAGAGAAAGCGTCCCCGGGAAGTGAGCCAAGTGCTCACATGATGAGCCAGTGCCTGCGCAAGTGAGTCACACAGCAAGATGATGACTCAACAAAAGACAGACTAAGGGGAGAGTCAAGGTGAAGTTCAGCAGAAACCAGGAACTGAGGTGGCGCAGCTGACAAAACCTCTTTCCATATCAGAGCTCCCCAGGATCGAATCCCAGTGAATCCTAGTGGAGAAAAAAATGAGAAGAGAAGACAAAAAGAGAAACCAATACAGAAGATCACACAGTGAATAGAGAGAGAGAGCAAAAAAAGCAGGGTGGGAGAGAGGGTAAGGTGGGAAAATAAATAAATCTTTAAAAAAATAAGTAATTTAAATAAATTCTGGTAATATAAATTTTTTTTTAAAGATTTGTTTATTTATTTATTTAATTCCCCCTCTCCCCCGGTTGTCTGTTCTCTGTGTCTATTTGCTCCGTCTTGTTTCTTTGTCCGCTTCTGTTGTCATCAGCGGCACAGGAAGTGTGGGCGGCGCCATTCCTGGGCAGGCTGCACTTTCTTTTGCGCTGGGCAGCTCTCCTTACGGGTGCACTCCTTGCGCGTGGGGCTCCCCTACGCAGGGGACACCCCTGCGTGGCAAGGCACTCCTTGCGCACATCAGCACTGTGCATGGGCCAGCTCCACAAGAGTCAAGGAGGCCCGGGGTTTGAACCGCGGACCTCCCATGTGGTAGACGGACGCCCTAACCACTGGGCCAAGTCCATTTCCCTAAATTATTTTTTTTTAAGATTTATTTTATTTATTTCTCTCCCTTCCCCTCCTCCCCCCAGTTGTCTGTTCTCTGTGTCCATTTGCTGTGTGTTCTTGTTTTTGTCTGCTTCTGTTGTCAGTGGCACAGGAATCTGTGTCTCTTTTTGTTGCGTCATCTTGCTGCCTCAGCTCTGCGCGTGTGCAGTGCCATTCTTGGGCAGGCTGCACTTTCTTTTGCTTTGGGCGGCTCTCCTTATGGAGCGCACTCCTTACTCATGGGGATCCCCTACACAGGGGACACCCCTGCGTGGCACGGCACTCCTTGCGTGCATCAGCACTGCACATGGGCCAGTTCCACACAGGTCAAGGAGGCCCAGGGTTTGAACCGCAGACCTCCCATGTGGTAGGTGGATGCCCTGTCTACTGGGCCAAGTCCGCTTCCCTATAAATTACATGATAACTTAAAATATAATGTTAATAAATAACATTAATTAACAAAAAAATTTGCAAACCTTTTTAAATTTAATGAAAATTATTCTTTTGGTCAAAATCCCTTTTTCTTTCCCTTTTCTTTCATCAACACACAGCTTTCTAAGGAGTCCTTTTTACTTAAATATAATATTTTTGACATTTCACAAGATTTCTGTGTGCTCAAAGAAAAGTAAATAATGATAAAGGAATGTTGATAGAAATGCTGGGCAACGAGCTCTGCAAACTCATGGGTAAATGACATAAATGCACCCTCACAGAGTGCTATTATAATTTCATTGTCAGCCAAATCACAATTTAGTTAACCTTTGACATGGCCTATATAGATAAAACTAAAAAATGTTAAGTCTTTGAATTTTCAACATTTGTATATATTTCCTCTCAAAAATTTCACAGGTAATTTTTGAAGTTATTCTTTAAGACAATTTATTTGATATCACATTTCACTGCCATTTGGTATTCTGTCAAATTCTTCTGAAGAAAACAATTAAGAACACTAGAGAAATTATAGAAAACTATTGTAGAAAAAATAATTATTCCAAGATTAATTTGTTTTATAAATTTAGATTTCAGATTTCATAAATATGACACATCTGCATTTTAAAGAATGTTGTAAATAAATAAATATACATATACTCACAATATATATATTATCTGTGTTAAATAGTATTATGCATGTATCTATCCAGGGAAATATATTTCAGATTTTTATTAAAATATTTTCACATAATGAAGCCAAGTGGTCTTTCTCAGAAAACAAATGTTGGAAAGTATTATTAGAGGCAAAAAAATTGCAAAAAAATTCCTTCAAACTAATATGAAGACAATGAAAAAAATTTCAATGGTTGCTAATCCATATGAAGGGCTTAGAAATATTTACAAATCTCTTAAAGTGACACTACTCGTACAATACATGGTGTGAATCTAAGAAAGGTGGCTAGATTGTATTTGGAACGTTTACCATTATTTCAACCTTAAATGTTATTACTGTAAATGTTATTAGAATTTCAATTAGTAAATGTTTTAGCAAAACAAGTAGGGTAAACAGTAAATTCCAGAACCACTGCTTTTTAATGAGGCTTTCCCTTTTTTTAATCTCTAAAAATAACAAAAAGAGCTACATCAAGCCCCAAGGAAATTAAAATCAGATATACTGAACTAATTGCATTAGAACTACATAAAAATATGCTCAAACACCCTGCCTTAGTAAAGTCTGAAAAGAGTTATACAAAAACTATATTTATTAAAATGGAAGACTTATCTAAGCTGAAACACAAGGAAACTCCAAAAAGAAATATTAAATGTAATTAAAAGACTATGTCTTAGCAGCGGACTTGGCCCAGTGGTTAGGGCGCCAGTTTACCACATGGGAGGTCTGTGGTTCAAACCCCAGGCCTCCTTGACCTGTGTGGAGTTGGCCCATGCGCAGTGCTGATGAGTGCAAGGAGTGCCATGCCATGTAGGGGTGTCCCCTGTGTAGGGGAGCCCCACGAGCAAGGAGTGCGCCCCATAAGGAGAGCCTCCCAGAGCGAAAGAAAGTGCAGCCTGCCCAGGAATGGCGCCGCACACACGGAGAGCTGACACAACAAGATGACACAACAAAAAGAAACACAGATTCCCATGCCGCTGATAACAACAGAAGCAGACAAAGAAGAAGATACAGCAAATAGACACAGAAAACAGATAACCAGGGTGAGGGGGAAGGGGAGAGAAATAAATAAATAAATAAAATCTAAAAAAAAAAAAGACTATGTCTTATTTAGGCTAGATCTTAATACCACAGTGAACACTAAAATGTGTAAGTTCAATGTCAAAAGAAAATTTTGAAAAACAAGTTCAGCATGAAAGCCTTAGAAATGATAGCCTTGGTAAAAATTTCTCTTTAGACTACAGTGTCATTTTCTGGCTGATTTGAGTTCCAGTAGTTCCTTTATTTAATGTACTGTAGATTATGTTGCCAAGAAGAGAAAATTAATCCAGTATGTTTCCAAAGAATACTCAGAAAAGCATACATTTAATTCTGTTGCCCATTAAAATAAGGGGGAGAAATCTATTGAGTACAAAGTTTAGGTCAATTATGTCTTTTCCTTCTGTGCTAAATGCCAAAAATAACCACACCCAAACAAATGTACTTACATCAAGTCATTTTCAAACACTCTTTCAGACACCACAAAAACCAGCATTCAAATTTATTTATTCAAATGAACAAATATATCAAATTTACATCTTTATCCTAAAACTCTCTGAGCCACAGATTTCTAACAGCCTTCTGGACATTTCCCTCTAGATATTCCATAGGAAATAATTTGTCCAGAAATGACTTTACTAGCTTCCTCTCAAGCCTACTCCTTCACATTCCCTTCACTGAGCAATTCTTACTTCATTTACTGATATCAGAATGTCCCCAATCTCCTAATCTGGCAAATTTAGCCACCCTCAATAATGCTTTTTCATATTTCACTCTTCTAGTTTGATCACAATGTCAAGAGATTTTTGCCTCAGAAATGTTGTTCAATTCTACCCTGATTCTTTTTTTTTTTTAAAGATTTATTTTTATTTATTTAATTTCCCCCCCTCCCCCGGTTGTCTGTTTTCTGTGTCTATTTGCTGCTTCGTGTTTCTTTGTCCGCTTCTGTTGTCGTCAGCTGCACAGGAAGTGTGGGCGGCGCCATTCCTCGGCAGGCTGCTCCCTCCTTCAAGCTGGGCGGCTCTCCCTATGGGTGCACTCCTTGCGCGTGGGGCTCCCCTATGCGGGGGACACCCCTGCGTAGCAGGGCACTCCCCGCGCGCATCAGCACTGCGCATGGGCCAGCTCCACACAGGTCAAGGAGGCCCGGGGCCCGAACCGCGGACCTCCCATGTGGTAGACGGACGCCCCAACCACTGGGCCAAAGTCCGTTTCCCTCTACCCTGATTCTTTATCTACCTTTTCTCAACAATTTTACTGATGATCCTTAATTGCCTAGTGGTTAAACTACCTGAGCTCAATATCTTAGTTCATTCCCAAAAACTGATGTGGGAATACTATCTTTTAAAATCAAATTATCTAATATCTCTTCTCTACTTTAGAGCTTCATCTTAGGTTATACTACCTACAGCAGTGGTTCTCCAAGTGTGGTTCTTAGATAGATATTATGATCAACTAAAAGTCTATTAGAAAAACAAATTCTTAGGCTCCATCCCAGATCTAATGAATCAGAAAACTTTGGGGGTGGGACCCAGCAATTTGTGTGAAGCTCACCAGTTGATTCTGGGGCCCAACAAATTTTGAGAACCACAGACCAATGATTTTAAATTGTTTAAAGAGAAATAATACAGGGGAAGCAGATATGGCTCAGGTGACTGTGCTCCCATCTAGCATGTGAAGGGTTGCTGGTTTGGACCCTGGTGCCTCCGAAAGAAGACAGCAAGCTGATGCAACAAGATAATATGACAAGAGATGTGAAGAGGAAAAACAGAATGAGATACACAACAAAGCAGGGAATGGAGGTGGCTCAAGCAATAGGCAACTCCCTCTCACATCAGAGGTCCCAAGTTGGGCTCCCGGTACCATCCAAAGAAATAAAGACAAAAAGACATAGCAAGTGAAAAACAACAAGGGTGTGGGAAGAAATAAATAAAATAAATCTTAAAAAAAACAACAACACAGAAGTAATTAAGGGTTCAGCAGACATCATTTAACTTCCTTTTTAACAATTATGAAAACATTTTTAAGTTGTGATACAAATAGCATACATTAAATTGTACCAGTAATATGTGATTTTTTGACAGATATCAAAATAAAACTTTGCCTGCGACTCCAGTGCACAAAATGGCACAATGTATAAAAAGAGCTTTTTAAAAAACTTGATGCAGCAAAATAAACTCATGTAAATTTTATAAACATATACCTTATTTACTTTGTGCTATGTTCAATTTGTTGCAGACAAGGCTCGTGTGCATACTTAGTCCTGCCTCTCATCAGAACAAATTAAAAAGATTAAGGCCTCACTATGCATTTATTTATTTTTACATATTTAAAAAAAAATTTAGACTACATAAATGTACATTAAAAATTTAGGGATTCTCTTATGTCCTGCTCCCTTCTCCTCCCACATTTTCCCAAATTAACAACATCCTTCATCAGTGTGGTACATTTGTTATAATTGATGACCTCATTTTGGAGCATTTCCACTAAGTGCGGATTATAGTTTATATTGTAGTTTACACTCTTTCCCGCACATTTTTTAAGTCATTGCAAGAAATGTAATGGCCTGTCATTGCAATGTCATTCAGAACAATTCCTAAGTCCTGAAAATGCCCCCAAATTACATGTTTTTCCTTCCCCCTCCCCTCAGAACCTCCAGTGGCCACCGCCTCCACATCAATGATAAAAGTTCTTCCATTGTTAGAAGTCTATAGTAGAATAACAGTAAGTCTACTCTAGTCCATCATTCATTCCCTAATCCTGAGGATTCTGGAATGGTGATGCCTACTCCGCCTCTAATTGAGAGGCAGTTTAGATTCCATGGGGCAGATGGATGGGTTTATCTTACTTACAATTGCAGACTCTTTGTTCCTTGGGTGGTCCTTGCTCATCATTTCCTTGTTAGTTGTACTGGGTGAGTTCAATGAACTGAAGAGTATGTGTGGCAATTTGTTGAGATTCAGGGTCCAACTGGTACATGAACAGCCCAAAGACTTAGGTCTCTTGGACATATATCTATCTACTCTAGTACTAACTATAGATTTAAATAGAAGGGGCAGAAGAGCCATGTGTAGGGAAACCACAACTGAGTCCAACTGTGTCACACTGGAGAGCATAAATGCCAAAGTAGGGTTCACTGGGACGGTGCCAAACTCCTGAGCTGTCTGCCCTGCCTATAGTGTCTAGATGTCTCCAGAGCCCTCAGGAGACCTGCTCTTTAAGATAATATTTACTTTGGCTTTACTGTACATTTAATTAATTGTTAATTGTCTATTTTTAGAGCAGTTTTAGGTATACAGAAAAATTGGGCTTCAAGTTTACAAATATCCACAAAGTCACACAATTTCCCCTACTATTAACATTTTTAGTGTGGTACTTTTGTTACAATTAATTAACCAATATTGGCACATTATTACTGACTCAAGTCCACAGTTCACATTAGGGTTCATTTTTTTTCTTGTACAGTTCTATGGATTCTGACTAATGGATAATGTCTTGTATCCACCATTACAGTATCATAATGAATAGTTTCACTGCCCTAAAAAGCCTCTGTGCTCCATGTATTCATCCCTCCCTGTTTTCCCCAATCTCTGGAAACCACTTATCTTTTTATTCTATGTAGTTTTGCCTTTTCCAGAATGTCATATACTTGGCATCATACAGTATGTAGCCTTTCTGTCTGGCTTCTTTCACTTAGCAATATGCATTTAGGATTTCTCCATGTTTTTTCATGGTCTGACAGTGCATTTCTTTTTACTGTTGAATAATATTTCATTGTATAGATGTTTATCTATTCAACAACTGAAAGACATCTTGGTTGCTTTCAGTTTTTTGACAATTATGAATAAAACTGCTAAAAATATTCACATGCAGATTTTTGTATGGACATGTTTTCAACTCATTCGGGTAAATACCAAAAAGCACAATTGCTAAATCGTATGGTAAGACAATGTTTAGCTTTGTAAGAAATTACCAGACTGTTTTCTAAAGTGTTTGTACCATTTTGCATTCCCCCATCAATGAATCAGTGTTCCTATTGCTCCACATCCTTGTCAGCATTTGGTATTATCGGTGTTTTGGATTTTAGCTATTCTAATGTGTGTGCAGTGGTATCTCACTGTTGTTTTAATTTGCAATTCCATAATGACATATGATGCTTAACATCTTTTCACATGCTCTTTGCCATCTGTGTATCTTTATTGTGAAGTATCTGTTCAGATTTTTCTCCTTTTTTAATTGGGTTGTTTGTATATGTAAGCCTTAGTTTTAAGAGTTCTTTACATATTTTGGTTATGACTCCTTTAGTGGATATGTGCTTTGAAAATATTTTCTCCCAGTCTGTGGATTGATTTTTATTCTCTCAACAGTGTCTTTCACAGAACAGGAGCTTTAATTTTAATGAAACCCAACTTATCAACTTTTTCTTTCATCTGTCACATTTTTTATATTATTTTGATATATTACAAAATCATCCCAAATCCAGGGTCACCTAGATTTTCTCCAGTGTTGTCTTCTAGAAGTTTCATAAAAGTTTGCATTTATCTATAGGTCTATGATACATTGTGAGTTGATCTTTGTGAAAGGTAGTGTTAAAATTCATAAAATTCATGTGTTTTTTTGCATGTGGATGATGGTCCAGCATAATTTGTTGAAAAGACTATCCTTTTTCCAATGAATTGGCTTTGCTTCTATGTCAAAGATAAGCGGTCTATATTTGGTTAGGTGTATTTCTGGGCTCTTTATGCTTTTCCATTGATCTATTTATCTATTCTTTTGCCAATGTCACAGTAGCTTTACAATAAGTTCGAAGTAAGATAGTGTCAGACCTGACTGTTCTTCAATATTGTGTTGGCTATTCTCTTTTATTTTCCTAATGTTATATAAAACTGAAAGGATGGGATAAAGGTATACTAATAAAATATTGCCTTGTTAGCGTTCTGCAAAATCACTTTAAAATTTAAATAAAGATTCTTTACTAACAGAACTAGAAGGTTTTAAATTTATTAAGAAAATAAAGCCCAAACTCTTAATCCTGGCATGATCTAGAGATAGCCTTAACTAGCTTTTCAAGCTTATTTTCCCAAGTATAATTCTTTCCTTCAGCAATATCAAATAGTATGTATTCTCAGAACATATGTCATTCCATGCCCCTAATATATTTTTTTTCTCTCTGCCAGAGATGCTCCTCTCTCACTTCTTCTCCTGGGAAATTTGTATTTTACTTTTGGTATCGAGAAAAATGTCCCTTCTTCAAAGAAATCATATGATAGACAAGACCGAATTAACCACTTTCTCTTCTATACTGTTATTGTACTTATCACATAGTAGTATATTTATCTATTAAGTATATTGTCTCCCTATTTGGACTGTGAATGGTTTGAATGCAGAATCCAAGTTACATTCATTCTTGGATTCTTTTTTCCCTTGTTAGCATAGACCCTAGAGTTGGAATGCATATATAACAAAATAGAATGCATATATCACAAAATAAAAATATCAAGCAAGTAAAAAATACAAAAAGAAACAGTAAAAATTATAACTGGTTAAGGCTACTACCTATAAATTAATTATTGAACATTAAAAGAATAGCACTGTCCTACAGACAGTGCTTCTTAAAGTGTGGTCAACTCACAAGTAATGGTCTGTAAACTATCTGTTACCAGTTGGTGATAAGATAAAAACTGTGTTTAAGCATTAAGAATCTTTTATAGAAATTTGACAGTGATTTTTATGTCTCCTGAATCTAATGATTAAAAAATTCATTTGTGTTTTATCATTTCAATTTTAATTTTATAGAGTTCACTATTATATTTTTATAAATTATCAAGTCAATGACAGATTGGAAGTTTTTAAAAAACTGATACTTTACCACAGATAGCTTGAGAATCCTAACACTAGACTACAGAAGATAAGATCTTGACTTTTTCAAGGAGAGTTTGGTTCAGAGGGAAGGCTGTTATATAAATACATAAATCTTTGTAATATGTTAACAATATAGCTATATGTATTTCTCAAAGTTCACGTCATCTTTGGTACCTCTTTTACATGGCTATTAATAGAATTGTAAGTGTACCTGGAAATACTGGTGGATAAGTAGCAGCTTTCTCAATTTATTTATATAAAAGATAGATTTCCATTTAAAACAAGGGCTTATCTCACTTCTTATCATACCCAATAGCACAGAGGACCACCCATCTCTGATTGACCCCACACAAAACTGGCCTATTGCCTGGTAAGGTTTTTCAGCTTTCCAAAGCTCTGAAGGATTTACATAATCCCAAAATTCAGTTAGTATATAAAAACAAAATGAGATTATAATTTTTTTCCAGAAAGTCTTCTTTTAATATTCTTATTCCTATCAAGAGAGATAAACTTATTTCCTCAATCTTCTGCATTAGATGTTACAAAACTTTTTTTTGTAAAGTGTCAGATAATAAATATTTAGGATTTGTGGACTATGTGGTCTGTCACAACTACTCAGCTCTACCTTTGTAGCAAGAAAACAGCCACAGACAATTTAAGCAAATGGGCATAACTGTCTTCAAATAAAACTTTACTTACAAAACAGCTTGTGGATTTGGCCCAAAGGACGTGATTTGCTGACTCCTGTTTTTTCTCATAGACATAACTGTAGAAATGCAGTCAATAAGAGCCTGTCATGTAGCAGATGCTCAAAATTATGATTATTTTCATTTATATCAGCTTTTTTAATTTTAAAGACTGATAAGATCAGCAACATTCATCTTTTAAAATTTTAAAAACTGATTCACCAGTGTGTTAGTCTGCCAAAGGGCTGCTGATACAAAGTACCAGAAATCTGTTGGTTTTTATAAAGCGTATTCATTTGGGATAAAATCTTACAGTTACAAGGCCATAAAAAGTTCAACTCAAGGTTGCTTCCGCACCAAAGTCAGTTGCCACATGTTAAAGCAAGATGGCACTGATCTCTGGCCAGTCTCTGCCATCCACTCTAGACTTCCTTTTCCCTTTGAGACTCTGGGCTCAGCTTCTTGAGGCTTTGTACTTGTGATCCTATGGTCCTTTTTCTCCTGGCATAGGGCTTGTTTCCTTCCAGGCTTCTATATCAGTCTTGGTTGTTCTGGTCTCTTCCCAATCTCAGTCTTAAACTATCAGGTAAAATGTCTCATCTTTCCTCAGGGCTTCAGCTGTTTGTGCCATCTCCTTTCTGTTACATGGCAGGATCAAAAATGAGAGCTCTCTCTTCCTGTGTGTCTGTCTTTGTGAGTGTCTGTTTATATCAGACCCAGAAAGGGGGTGGAGACACCCACTGATATAGCCAAATCAAAAGCCCTAATCTTTTTTTTATTTTTTTATTTTTTTTTATTGTATGATTCCTTTTTTTTTTTTTTTAATTTTTTTTATTTTTTATTGAATTTGTAATAATATTACATTAAAAATATATATGTGAGGTCCCATTCAACCCCACCCCCCCACCCCCCCTCTCCCCCCCCCCAACAACACTCGTTCCCATCATCATGACACATCCATTGGATTTGGTAAGTACATCTTTGGGCACCTCTGCACCTCATATACATTGGTTCACATCATGGCCCATACTCTCCTCTATTCCATCATGTAGGCCCTGTGAGGATTTACAATGTCCGGTGATTATGTAATCAAAGACACCTAAACTCAATTTAACACAATCAAAGGGTATCATACCCAGAGGAATAGGTTAGTTTACAAACAAAATCTTTCTTTCTTTTGGATTCATAAAATAATCTCAAACTGCCACAACCAACATTGATTTAGGCTTAGGAAATGAGATATTATTCTCCATGAAAATCAAAGCAAATATATTGAAAAATTGTTTCTGTTTTGTCTTTAATGGCTTATTTCTAGGGAAACCACAAGCCTTTGATACTATTAGTAGATAGCAACACTCCCACGGGCTATAGAAAACAAAAAGACAGATTTATTTATACTAATTGCCACAAACACTACAATAAATAGTATATCTCCAAAAATTACCACATAGCAGCCCCTTTTAAATGAACCACATATTTGGCTCAATTAGTCATAATATCACAAACAAAACTAACTACAATTCAGAGTATGATACTCTTCAACTCACATCTATTAAATACCTTCAATATGTGGAGCTCCTGTTTCCAATTTAACAGACCTGTATTGCAGATTTATTTAATCCTTGGGGTTCAAAGTTGGCCTTCCCCAGGATATGATCACTTCTTTCCTTCATGGATGAAATACGAAGTTCATAAGAAGTCACTCTAAAACTGAAGACAAATCCTAATCTTTCTTTTTTCGCCTAAGTTCTAGTCTCCCTAGTGGAATATATATTTCCATGAATGATTCTTCTCCCCATTCTAGAACTCTTCTCAGAACACAAGAAGAATTGAATGTATAAGTTCCTAAGGGGTTGTCTTAACTCAATGTTCTTTTGATTTTGTACTGAAGTCCTTCTAAAAAATGTCTCCTTAGACATCAACACTATCTTTCTGCAGATGACTCAGAAATCTCTACAAAATCCTCACTAAAGTGTCAAATGGTTAGTTTTTTGTTTTTGGTTTTTAATTGTAATGCTTTTCAAAGTATTATTGCTTTTGAAGAGTGGAAATCAAGAAAAATGAGTCTAAAAAGAATGTAGTAGGTAGTCTTCTGGGGATCCAAGTTGAAACAATAATGAGAAGGCAGAATATAATAGTTTCGGGAATACATTCATGAGAGAGGGAAGTGTCCCTGGAAAAAGGCTTAGGACATAGTTGGATATCCACTGACACCGAAAGTTTGAAATGTAAAAATTTAATGTTATCATACTGTATAACAGTATTTCCTTTCTCGTTCCTACGAATGATTTTTCTGATTACCCAGACTTAAAATCCTGAAGTTACTCCTGATAATTCTGCCTGCCTGAAAATCCAATCAATTATGAATTCCTGGCAATTATCCTTAAATTTTTTTTTATACCACTGCCACTTCTAATCCTTACCTACAGAGAATATACTAATGCTTATTACTTATTTTTCCTTCCTAGCCTCTTTAACTCTTCTGTACATATCTGCTAGGTTTTCCTCAAAGATTATTTTACTTCTCATATGTATAAATAAATGTGTGTGTCTGTATATGTAGCTTACTCATTATGTCATTTAGTTACAGGCTAGTAATAATAAAGTATTTTAAACAGTTAAAGAATGAGGCATATATTTTAGATTAGTAAATACAGAATTTGAATATTCAATAAAGGGCAAAAAGATTCTTATGGGGAAATTTAACAGAAATTGAAAACAAACACAAGAAAGACAAATTCTACAAAGTAAAATTTAAAATATATATCTACTAGGGTCAGAGAAAGGAAATAAAAAACTAGGAGGATTATACTTGCTGTGGCTAATAGTAAGGCCCAGATAAAATATAAATGTGATCAGGAAACCATACTTGCATAAGTTAGAGAAAAAAGCCAAATGGGCCTAAATGGGGGAACCTATCAGCAGAAATAAAACCAAGTGACTTGGAAGTTGCCTTGATAGTGATTCATGGGGAGTGAATTTCTGACCTGCCTACCTAGGCAACAAAGCAATTTGCTAGTGTTACTACTTATGACACATCAGTCACTCTACCACTGGAGGGAGTCTGGTCACATATCCTTTGATGTGGCTTTTACTCTAATAACTTCCTGATCTTTCCTGGGAAAGAATTAGAACCCCTACCAAGAATATGAATTGGTTTAACAGGACCTGATGTTTTCAAGCTTTTGTTTCTTTTGCACTTTAATTTACTTTTGTTGGGTTTAATACCCACTCATGAAAATTTACAGCATCTTTATAGTCTTATCTGGGTCATGTTGAATCCAGAGGTCACATGTACAAGTACAAATCTATCCTTAGGAAAAAAAATCACAAAGAAAAAAATTGTAAAGCAAGAACAGAAGAGGGCTCTGAGGAAAATACCTCTCCAAAGCAGGTATCAGTCGACAAGGAAATTACTGATGGTACAGTAAAATAGAAGGGATTAGAATAATACTTTAACTGTGATTTTAAAATGTATCATTCATTTATAGATCAGAATTTATTATTTCCACTAACTTCTCATGAAGTTGAGGTGACATAAGAAGGATATCCTAGCTAAATAGCATACAACTGGAAGTAATTATGAAAAACAACAAAGATATAAACATTAGCAAAAAAGAGACAGAAAGCAGTAGCTCAATTAAAGAATTATGTGGAGACTAAAACTCCATTCACAATAACAGTTAATATTATTCTCTGTTTTACATTAATAATTATGATAAATTCATGTCATATTATTTCATTTAATTATTTCAGTAATCTTACAGAATAGGCACTATTATATCCATTTTATATGAGAAATCTTGAAGCTAAAATAGGTTTGGTAATTTGCTTAAGGTTTCACATATGAAAGACTTATACTCTAACAAAGGTCTGCCTGATAGTATTACCACTATGCTGCGTGCCAGTGAAAATGAGTGATGACTTACATTCTTTTAATAAAAACTATTAAAGGTAACAATTTTGGGTATCCCTCTTAAATGTTTGCTTCAGAAAATGTCATTGAGGATTATCTAATACAGCACTGTGCTACTAGGCATTTATACTACTTTGTTTCTAAAGTTAAAATTTGCTTGACCTATCAATAAGCATAAACAAGAAGTCCTAACTGATTTATAACTCAAAGAGATATGATAAAGTTCAAATTCAAAGGAATCTATCCTTTTAAATATGTAAAAGAGAGAAGACCTTTTGTTTGTTTGTTTTCATTTACCCCAAAGAACTATGGTTAGAGACAAAGACAGGGAAATCTAGTAGTTTCTACCTATGTAATTTCTTTAAAATGTGATCTCTTGCTGACTAGCATCATAAACACCAGAAAGCATATATAAGGTAGTCATAAATGCCCTAGCCATAGAAGTAATACTTACGAAAGCTGGGACACCTTAGGGGGATATTAATTTTGCATTTTTTCTCTATTATAACAACGGTACAGGGAGCTTAGATGTACACAAGGCAATATATAGATAAATCCTTACTTTTCAGTAGGGAAAGGAAGATGGAAATATGTATATGCACGAAAAAATGGCAAAGAGAAGCAGAATATAGAATTCTGTAGGGGTAAGGCTGTTTTGTATTGTCACAGGTCAGTGAGGGTCTGAAGTAGTTAAATGAAGGAACAGCCTGGCCATGGGTCCCCAAATTAATAATGCTTTCATATGAGAAATCAAGGTTTTTCATTTTTTAAAAAAGCTACAACTAAAACACATCATGTATGCAAGTTAAGTATATTTTAGCACAGCAGATATGGAGAAACAGAAACACTCCTACTTAAAATAGGGATAAGGGAAACCACCAACATACAGCACATCTTCAGAAGGTTTCCTAATAATCTATCCAGAATCTTCATTTTAAACTACAAATATAATAATACCTAGGCAGCCACCCTGTACAAGCAACAAAAGTGCACATGCCCAGGAAGGACGATCCATAAAATGAGTATGTATGTGTAATAACCCTTTGCATAATTTTAAAAATCCAATTATAGGACCAGATTAATCCTGTCCCATATTCTTTGGAGACTATTAATACTTTGAGAAATTATGAAAAAAAACATTATGAATTGTTACTAATAATGTTGACATATTAATTCATACTAAAATATGTAAGTAACAGATAGAAAAGAACATAAAAGAGGAGACCCAAAAAAACAGAGGAGACACAGTTATGCTCACCAGCAGCTACAGCTCTTAGTTAATGCAATATGTAAAACCAATATAAAATAATATAAAGATCTACAAGTGGAGAAGGTAAAAGGAACTGTACATTTAACAATTAATTACATTGTATTTCCCCTATTCTATTTCTTTATTTCACTTTCAAGGATTAATATTGCTTCCATTTTTTACCACCACCAAATTAATAGGTGACTTTTAAAAAGATAAGACAAATGTATATCTATGACCATAAAATTATGAAAATATAGGTCCAATTATGTATTTAAGCAAATAAATGGTTCTATGACATATACTGCCCCTTTATTATTTTTCTGTAATTTATATTTACAGAAGTAAAATAATGGGTATGAGAGGAAGAAGGGTAGTGAAAGGAAGGAAGTGAAGTGAACAAAGAATATCTAGTTGAAATTTTGCAATTTCTCATAAAATTATATTAAGGTTTGGTTGACAAAGTCAATATACCTTATAAATTGTTTTTACAAAATCAATTATATCTCCCTCCCCAAATTATTCCTATGAAGCCAAATTAACATTTTTCTTTTTAGTTAGGCCAGTAAAAAAAAAAAATTATTTGGAAAATGGGGGAAAGAACAGAGCTTGCTGAGAAATAGGAGAGAAAGATGGCAATACACACCACGATGTGGTGCGGGCTCATCTAGGCATAGAGTGTCTGAGTTAACATTTTTGGAATTGACAAGTGAAATAGGATTGCCAAGGGAAAAAAAGTTTACATTTAACAACCTCTCTACATAAGTTATTTCTGAAATTTTTACACATCTTCTAATATAAGAGTTAGCACTTCGTTGTTATAAGCTAGTTTATAAAATGAAACCCTTCTGAATTAGTTGAATCAATCTGAAATGTTATAAGTAGCAATTTCACAGATATTGCTTAGTGTTAGTGTCCCATCCCCAATTAAATGTTACATAATTTGCTCTTTTTTGCAGGATTCACAATGTGAATAGAAAAACTAACTAAAGTTGTCAGAATAAAATAGGTGGTACTCTAGATGAGACCAAAGTTAAGTCTGGCATTAAATTTTGCATTCTATATCATTAACCTGGTAAACTTTATTTTTTTTTAATTTATTTTCCCTAGTATAATTTAAAATGTGTGGGAATGCAATTTTAAGTGCTGAGATTACTGGATTATGAGGGGCAACAACAATGAATTATCTATTTTTAATTACTACAGAAATGAACATTTCATAAATCGCTGAAGTAAAAAAATGAAACCCATCTTTATTAGACTATTAGTTTTCTCTCAAACCAATTTAAGAAAATTAAAAAGCTTCCAACTTACAAAGGTAACGTTACAAAAGATATTCCATGTAAGTATAAACTAAAACCCAACCAACTTTATTTGTGGTATATTAAAAAATAATCTTTATAGTCTAACATTATAAAATGATATAACAAAACAATGTATTTTTTATGTGCCCTAAATATATGCACCTACTACTTATGGGGACCAAAATAGTCTAAGAATAAAGAAAATATAAGCAGCCTATTTATTTATGCATTCATACTACATCTATTTCCCAGAAATTATTGAAAGTGGCCTTGGTTTCAAAGGGTAATTACTTTGTTTCCTAAGTCTATTAGTCATACAAGAATTCAGTGCTCATTTGGCCTAAACGAACCGAAAAGCAACACCTAGCCAAGTTAATACTATTTAAATGACTTTGGAAAGAAAACCTCTGCTCTCTATCTGGATTACACAGTGATCAATTTTAAGACCTTATTGCAAAAATATTAACATCTCTACATAACAGTGGTGAATAATTGTTTAAAATAATCCTCTCTATGTACAGTTAAAAATTAATTTTATATATAGCTAAAATTGTTCAGCGTCCTCTTGACAAAATGTAAATTGTTTCTTCTTTGTCAGACGTACAATTTTACAATTATTTGGCCAGTCAGCTACTAATCAGATTATTTCTTTACAAATGAAACTCTCTTCCACATTCCTAAAACAGCATTGGGATTCTTCAACTAACCCAGAAGCACTTCACCCACATTGCACACCCAACTAGCGTTCCTGAACGCTCACACCTGTGTTCAATTTCCTTTAGGAGACAGCCAACTTTAAGAATAGATTAAAACGACCTATCATACACAATGGAGAGTACTCGCTGCCTATTCTGAATCACAACAGGTATTTCAGGCAATTTTTACAGATTTCTGACAGTTTCAGAATCACAGTCTAGATCCACGAAGCTCGCGCCTGTCCTTGGTGCTGAAACAATTTTTTTCTGTCCTTTCACTGGAAAACTGTCATACCAATCCCATTTTGAGGGGAATTAAAAGTCTTCTAAATTTGACGAGTCTGAGATGGGAGGTTTAAAAAAGATACTGGTAAGGGAAGAGGATGCTAACTAGTTGTTTGCGGGGGAGAGGGGGGAGGAGGGGGGGGAGTGCCTGAAGCACCCAGAGGGCATTTTCCTCTCAGGGCCCGGAGACCCGGAAATCGCGACTGCGGCAAAGATTAGAGACGTTTCGTCCCGGGCAGGAGCTACGCCGTCCGGGAGCGGCGCCCTCGCCGGGCCGCTCCTCGCCTAGGGCTGGGCGGGCGAGGGGCGTCACGGCCGGGAGCCACCGCGACTTTCCGCGCCAACGTGCGAGCCCGGGGGCCCTTTTGTATCTGGGGTCTGCTGGGAAGGTGTGGTGGGCGGAGGGGAGCCCGCACCTGTATTTATTTGCACGGGGGGAACAACAAAAGACCCTGCCGCCAGGGAGGGCAGCGTCCACCGAACCGAAGCGGCCGCGGCGCCTCGACGCGGGTTCGGCCCTCTCCTCACCTTCCCAGCCGCTCTTACCGTCCCGGTCGCATAGCTGAATGGCCTCCAGGCTGAGGTTTTTGATCACCTCCTCACAAGGGCTGGTGGGGCTGTTGAGGGCATGATCCAGGCGCGGAACCTCCATTTTTCCAACCCCCTCTCAAGCCCGCCTGCTTCGTTTCCAATCTCTCTAGGCGGGCCGGGTGGGAGAGAAGGGCGGGAAAGGGAGGACGAGTTGCTGAGAGAGGGGAGGAGGCCTGGCACGCCGCGCTGAGGAGCCAAGGCTTAGCCGCCTGGCTGGAGAGCCGCGGCCGAGGCGACCGCGGTAATAAGAGCTCGAGGGAGAGTGCGACTCTGAGCGACCGACCGAGACTCCGCGCGAGGGCGGGAGACGCGCGTTCTCGGCGGGGAGGAAGCGCGGCGCGCTGGGAACGTGAGGTAGAAGGAGGGGCGCGCGCACGCGCGCGGACGGACGCGCCCACTACTGGTGCGCGGCGCCTGCCCCATTCTCCCTTCCCTCGCAGCACCCGCACCCACACACTCTTCCTCCAGCACGCACGCGCCCCCGGCTGCCTTCGCGCCGCAGCCCCGCACGTTTGGCATCCGGCAGCGGAGCGCGCGGGACTGTGCCACGCGCAGCGCGCTCTGTTCGCCCTCTCTCCTGGACATGGCGGTTTGGCGTTTTGTCCTTCCTCACAGTTAGGCGGAGCCCAAGTTGGCACTGAGGTGATTGCACCGGTAGGCGAAGGCGAGCAGGTTGGCTGTTTCTCAAAGATTGGAAAAATAAGGGCCCAGACCCTTTCTATTGGGGGGTACAGCAATCAGCGGTCTTCCCGCCCTTTCAAGGTCCTGGGTCATTTGCTGCCCTAACCCTGCTTGTTAAGGCAGAAATACCTGCATCCCTGTGAATAACGAGGCGGATGATCTGGGGAGTTTAGGAATAGGATTTTGGCCATCCCAAAGGAGGGGCAAACATGGAAATTCTTAATTGCCAGAAAGGTGAAGGAATGAGAAGGTGCCAGCCAACCTGCTGGGAAGGAAGCAGACAGGCTTCAGAGCTGGAGAGCCACTGGCATCAGAAGAACTTCCCAATTAGCTTCATTCAACAAATAAGTATTGCATGCTTAACTGTTCAGGCATTGTTCTGGACGCTAATGAAGGCGGGGGAGGAGGGGGTGTCAGAAGAGCCCCAGGACTTATGGATATGGAAGGAACGTCTGTTGTATGTTGCTACAATAGAAAATAACTGTTGTTGACCCGTGCATCCTCCAGTAACCCTGCACTTGTATGCCTGTGCCCATTGCTTTTAATGGCACATAAGACTCTGCACTGCACTTACTGGGCGTGCAAATATTTAAAAAATAAAATAGAAACCGCTCACAGCCGATTGACCTTTGCTCCCATTTACTTCACTGGAATAGTTTCTAGTTTTGCTGCTATCCTACGATTAAAAAATAGTACCCTACGCACTTTTTAGTGTGTATGCTTGTTGGGAATTCAAGGTCCTTTATTGATTTTCCAATTTCAAACGTGAATGTTAACTAATGAAGTAACAATCTACTTATAGATTGATATATGCTACCCTTTTCAGTCACATCCATTCAGCCACAACATGACTAAATCTAGTTAACTGAAGCCTCATAAAATGTAAGAACTAACTTAAGGTAAAATAAGGCTTCCGGAAAACTTGGCACAACTGTGAATTGATAAAAATCTGGGGATGATAATTAGGTATTTTAAAGTGAAACGCCCTTTAAGGAACTTGGTTAATAACAAAGATTATCTCCTTGCAGTTTAAATCTTTTGTCAAGACAAGGGTGTCTCCAAGAAAAGGGTAAATTATTACCTGTCAAGAGCTATGACAATAAGACTCTTATTGGTAAGTTTTCTGTGCTCTAAAGCCTGACTCTGTAGGATGAGAAATTGATATGGTCAACCCAGCCTCAATGGATTCATCTTTAAGGGTAGTCTCAAATTTCTAAATCTCAAAAGGAATTGTGTAAACTAGAATACCAATTTACTGATTTACAAGTGATAAATATAACTCATGCGTATAATTTCTATAGTAATACAAATATTTATTAAGTACCTGTTATGTCCAGGACAATATGCTAGGTTTTGGAAATCTGGAGTTCAAATGTATCAGGAAAAATAGACATTGAAAAAGTAAAATTATGATGGGTGTTATAAAAGAGGAAATATGAGAGCTGTGGCAGTACACAGGGGTCCTAAGGTAGTCTGATTAGTCAAGGAAAGCCTCTAAAACAGGAGTTCTTAACCAGGAGTCCATGAGCTTGAACTGAATTCAAAGAAACATTATTCTTATGGGGATGTGTTGGTGTAGGTGTGATATATTTATTAAATAATACACAGTATAGTGTGGACTTAATAAGGGGTCCGGTGTTTTCACCTGCCTGGCAAAGTGGTCTGTGGAGCAAAAAGGGTTAAGACCCCCTGCTCTAAAAGGATTTTATCTTAATGGAACGGAAATTTATTGAAATGCTTTAAATTGGAAATTGGCATGATCAATTTGTAGGCCAGAATATTTGTGTAATGGCAAAAGGGAGTAATGATTTTTTTTTTAAGATTTGTTTTTATTATTTATTTATTTATTTCTCCCCTGACACACACCGCGTTGTCTGCTCTCTGTCCATTCACTGTGTGTTCTGTGTCCACCTGCATTCTTGTTAGCAGCACCAGGAATCTGTCTGTTTTTGTTGTGCCATCTTGCTGCATCAGCTCTCCATGTGTGCGGAGCCACTAATGGGCAGGTTGTGCTCTTTTTACGTGGGGTGTCTCTTCTTGTGGGGGCATACTTCTTGTGCTTGGACTCCCCCACGTGGGGGGACACCCCTGCATGGCACAGCACTCTGTGCATCAGCACTGCGTGTGGGCCAGCTCACCACACGGGTCAGGAGGCCCTGGGTTTGAACCATGAACTTCCCATGTGGTAGGCAGATGCTTTTATCAGTTGAGCCAAATCCGGTTCCCAGGAGTAACGCTTTGAAAATTATTAATGTGGCTTTCTAGGTATAAAACCTATACACTCCAAGGCACCTTTCTCCTGAGGAATTGGATTGTTATATAAAAAATACAAAGAGGAAGTTAATATTTGACTTTTTATATTCAAGATAGGATATTTTTAGCAAGTTGCTAAACTTCAAAGCAAGGCATTATCAAGAGATAAAATAAAAATTTATTTATAATTTAACCTATCAAGGCTAGGCCTGGTGGACCACATGAAGGCATTTCTCCCATTGTATCCTAGTCTACTTTAAGGCTTAGGCTTGAGATGATATCAGGAAGATTCTAGCCCATGAGGTAGGTGAAGGAAATTCTATTCTCTTTTTATAGAGAATTATGTAAAAGAGACCAAAGGACTCCTGGAGGGCAGCCAACAGCATTTTTATTCGCTCTGCATTGAGGAGGTGGGTGATGGGTTGTGGCTTTAGAAACAACCAAATAGTCATGAGAAAAGTCAAGGGCAAAGGAATTTCTGCCCTAGTTCTCCCTTCTCTGGGAAGGGGAGGATATCACTTGGCCAGCTGGAGAGGTAACCACTTTCAAATGTATCATAGATGGGCAGAGAGAGGACAAGAGTTTACTTTCCAGACTGTTGAAAGTTTCTGTGTATGCAGAAAGTAGCTGAGTTGAGAGCCAGAAGGCCTGCCAAGAAGCCTAATATTAAAGAGCAAGGTGATGAGCCTCTAGTAAAGACTGTGGGATGCACCTTCTCGACCAGGGCTGTTTAGAGTACCAAAAGGTGAACCCAGTCAGTCAGAGAGGACTACCATGACCTGACAAAACTGAAAAAGCACCAACCATGAGTTCCTCTAGCCATCAACTCTAAGTACAAGACCAGAAGCAACTAGGCATATAAGGATGTTGCCACAGCATCCAGAGGATGCAGAAGACACCATTCAAATCCAAAGACCTTTTGTCTCAATGCCTCAAGGTAATGGAAGCATTCCTCCCCTCATAGTCTCAAATACCATCTAAAGTAGGATCTAGGGGGAAAAGTAGAAATCTGAGAAACTGAAGCTCTTACCTAAAGAAATTGAATTTTACTTGAAGAAACTGATTAAAATACTAAACAGTGGTTCCTGGATTAGACTCATATCTCAGTGAATAAGATTTAATTAATATGACCAAATCAGTTGTAGATCAAATGAAAGTTCTACTTTTCCTTTTCATACCCAAGTTGCAGTGTAAATGCAAGCCCTATATACTTACATGACTTAATTTTTACCCTGAAGTGTCCACCAGTACAGTAAAAATCATAACAAACATTCAAATCACCACTCAAATGGGATGTTCTCTAAAAAGATGATTCTCTCTGCCAAAACCTTTTTTGTTTTATTTCCATGGGTCTTTATAGTTCTCTTAATGACAAAACATTATGATTTTCTAAGTTGTTAATGTACATAAAGATTCAGACTCAGATTTGAAATGGACCTTAAATATGTACTAATTCAATCCATTATCCAATGTTGAATCCCTAGACAAGAAGTTGTTTATCTCCTAATAAACAGCAAATTAAAATCCTCATGAAGTAATCCAAGGTCGTCCTTATTCTGAACCAAAACCTGTCTCCCTATAACATCAATACAAAAGCCCTAATTTTCCCCTCTGTTGGTCATATGCAATAATGATAGCCTTTTTTCCTACTCCTGCCCATATATGTTCAATTCTGTAACTAAAAACTATTAATAGTTCTTTCAAGCATTTCTGATATCACATGATTTTGAGTCCAATCATTCTGGACTCTCACCTTGGATAGCTCCAATTGTTCTAAGAGTCCATAGGTGAACAAACTAGGTGTGGAAATATAATAACATAAAAGGGAAAATACAGTGGGCTACCGTCATCTTTGTTCTAAATGCCAGACATCTGTAATGCAGCCCAGGAGCACATTAGCTTTTCTGAAAGTGACATCATTCTGCTCACACATTCTGAGCTTGCAATCCCATAAAAACTTATACTCATTCCCCAACATGTCTTATATCCCCCATGATGGTGTAAATTTTAAGCACATATTATGGTATCTGCACAGCAAAATAGTTTACAATTTGCTGAATTATTTGGTTGAACTTCAGTACTCTGAACATGTTTAATTATATTGCTGTAACTAACCTAGGATTTTATCAAAGCCAAAGAAAAAAATAGGTTACAAAGTTCTTTTGGTAGGTTTGTAAATGCTGGGGGATTAGAGATCATTCTTATATGACCCACAGCCGCAGACACAACCCTGGTTTTAATGCGTAGGCAAAGGGCAAACAGTGAAAATCAAAACCATGGTTAAAAACAAACTCCCCAAAGTGTGTAATAAATAAAGAAGGGTTCTTGCTTCTCATAATACTATCACAACTTTTTTTAAGTATTATTATAAATGGCAGGGCTAAAGAAAATCCATGATCGACAGAAAAATTTGAAAGCCACTATAAAGTCTAAATTATATTGTCCTGACCCAAGTCCAATAAAATCTAGAGGATCAAATGAGACACTGTATATGAAAGCTTCATATGAACTATAAAGCATCTCACAAAATTAGAATATTGTTATTGGACATGAAGAAACCCATTAAGGAAACCTATCTAGTCAAATTTATAACACAAATTTTTAGAAATATTTTAATAGCTATTTTAAAATAACGAGAAACTGCATGCTTAGAATATCTTTATGGCTTATTGTTGGGTTTTTAAAAATTATATCAGATTATGTTTGCTTTTGGTTTTATTTCAATGGTAGATTTTTGACAAGCCTATAAGTAAACACTCAATATTGTATACCTCCCTACTATTTGATTTCTCTATTCCTAATTCTTAATCATTTAACACTGATAGGGGTAGATGCAGACCTAAGAAGACTTGACCCATTACAAAATCCATGCTCTCTAAATTCAGGTTGCTTGGCAATTCGATGGCTATTTTAAACCTTTTCTCTTAGAAAATCTCAGTTCCACACTCACTTTCAAAAGATGATTTCACTCACACTTAGAAAAAAAATGAAGGCAGAGTGAAGTTTCTCATTTGTTCTTTTCTTTACCTCAGTAAGTCCTGGCAAAATTTATGACTTCTTCCCTTACCTGTGATTTATAGTCAGGGTACCTGTAATGTAGGATACAGTTAGCTTCCCACTTAACATTTCCCCTTTCCAGCTTCTTTCTATGTGGCTTTAAATACTGTCAGATTCCCTTGATATTAAAAATTATCTTACCTAAAACAAACAGTTACTATCCAATTTCATAATATTCTAATAAATGGTAAGGGAGGGCCTATGGTAAATTGATATAAAATTGTTATTACTTCATTGCATCCATTTTTTAAAATTCTCCTGTAATTTATTGCCCATTACCATCAATCTGACTCTTACTCTCAAATGTCACCTTTGGATTTGGTAAGATTTTCATATCACCTTTTATCATCTGCATCCTCTTTGATATTTCAGCAGTTTATTTCCCATGAACTTCTGTAGCCCTGAATTTTACTGGGTATCTTCCTATGTGTGCTTAGTGTTTATCTCCTCTATCTTCTATGATGCCCACTTGAGGGTAGATGTTCTTTAAAGTTCAGCCTTTGACATTATGTTCTTCCCTGCTTGAAGTCATTTCCTCTGAGAATTCATGCATTTCCATAAATTCTTATTTCTTCTCATTTTAATTCTCACCTTCATCATCAAATTCTGCTCCCAAGTTCAGAACTCTAATCCAAAGCCATTGCCCTATTTCAAAATATTTTAAAAAACATTTTCTAATTAATCTTAATAATTTCTAATTAATCAATCTCTCCCCAAAATGTATTCCCTTTTCTGACTTCCCCTGTTATTATCAGTGGCAGCGGTATCCTCTTAGCCACCTGTTATCACCCCACTTCCTATTTTCACTTTTTCTCTTGAAATCAAATTATCAAAACAAATGAAATTCTCTGTGAATTGAAGGGAATTATCAAGAAAGTGAAAAGAAAATCTACAGAATGGGAGAAAACAGTTTCAAAACATAGTCAATAAGATTTTAATATATAGAATATATAAGGAACTTTTTCTTTATACAACAACAAAAAGACAACCCAGTTAAAATATGGGCAAGAACTGGGATAGATATTTATCCAAAGAAGATATACAAACATGAAAAGATGCTCAATATCATTAGCCATTAGGGAATGCAGGTTGAAACCACAATGAGACACCATTTCACAGACACAAGGATGGCTATTTTTTGAAAAATGGAAAATCATTTTGGAGAGGATATGGAGAAATTGAAACTCTAGTGCATTGCTGGTGGGAATGTAAAATGGTGCAGCCATTGTGGGAAACAATATGGTAGATATGCAAAAAGTTAAATATAGAACTACCATTTGACCTGGTGAGCCTACTTCAAGGTGAGTACCCAGAGAGTGTGAAATCAGGGTCACAAACAGGTACTTGTATACCAGTGTTCATAGCAGTATTCACAGTGGTGGCTTGGAGCTATGTACCCCAGAAAAACATGTTCTTAAACTTAAACCATTCCTGTGGGGGTGAACCCTTCTAGATAGGTCCTTTTGGTGAGATTACTATACTTAAGATGTAGCCAACTGAATCAGGATGAGTCTTAATCATATTACTGAAGGCCTTATAGGAAAGCCAAAAAAAAGAAAGTCAAAGGGAGCTGACAGTCAGAAGCTGAAAGTCAACAGAACCCAGAAGAGGAGGGAGAAGCCAGGAGAGACCATCATGTGCAATGCCAAGTGGCAAAAAAGCCAAGAACCAAGGATGGCCAGTGCCAGCCCCAGAATTCCACAGTCTTCTGGAAGAAAGCATTGCATTGATAATGCCTTGATTTTGGACTTCTCCTAGCCTCAAAACCATGAGCCAAAAAATCCCATTATTTAAGACAACCCATTGCATGGTATTTGATTGAGCAGCCAGGAAACTAAAACATTCACAATAGCCAAAAGCTAGAAACAATCCAAGTGTCCATCAACAAATGAATGAATAAACAAAATGTGGTATATACAATGGAATATTATTTATAAGAAAAAATGAAGGTGTGATACATTCTGTAACATGGAAGACCCTTGAAAACATGCTCAGTGAAATAAGCAAGGCACATAAGGATAAAAATTGTATGATATTACTTATAAGAGATGATTAGTAATAGCAAATTTGTAGAGACAGTAAGCAGATTAGAGGTTACTAGGATGGGGGAGGTGGGAAAGAGGAGTGTTTGTCAAAAATTTTTAATGAAAAAAATTAATTCTGTAATATTTGTCAAATGTATGACTTTTTTTCCTGAATTAGTAGACCTTCCTCCTGAATTTAGGTTCTCATTTTGATCAGATTACTGGATTTACCTATATGGTCTTCCTATCTACCTCCTTTAATCTAACTGCTACTAAAATCAATCAACTAAAGCACTATGTTAATCAGAACTTCCTCAGTACATCACAATGGCTACCTATTTCTGTTCTGTAGTAATGGGAAGCTACTGATGATTTTCAGGTAGTTATGTAACAGTTGCAAAATACGTTATAAGATTAACCTGCCAATGTTTCATAGAATGAAATGGAAGAAGATAGGATTTTAGAAAATTATTATAGTCCAGGCAAGAAACACCAGTCATAATAGACCAGAACAGTAGATTGGGGATGGAAAGGAAGTAATGGATTTAAGAAAGTGATGTTAAATTATTGTGTTTCCAACACTAAAAAAATCACAAAAAGGAGAGGTACTTCAGTATTTTGATATTTTAAAATATAGCATATTCTTTCTCATAAGACTGATGGTTATATACTAAAAATATTATCATTCTACGGTACTATAATACAATGTACAGTATCATTTGGCACATGACGCAAATAAAAAGTATTATATATATTTTTTCCTGTGTTTAAATCCCAATAATTATTTTCCAATGATAAACATGTAGGTTAACCTTAAGATCTAAAACAACATCTAGTCTTTACTACATATTTATAAACAAAGCTCAATTAAAAATGGGTTCTGGAATAGCCAACCAGACAGTTTGCCTGTCTTGGAATACTCTCTACTGTCACCTTTCAAAATTTAAAAGCTGTGGCTTTTATAATGATGAACGTATTTTAGTTTCTCAGAATCTTTTTTTTTTAATGAAAGAAATGCCTATAGGATCTCTAAAAGCCCTCTCATTTTTTCAGAATGCCTAGCTCCCTCTCTGATTGTACTTTATCATCAGTAATGTTATATGGATCATATCTGCCATACAGTAACCAGTATGATGATAACCCTAATTTAACAAATACATCTTGACTTGAGACTTCCTCTAAAATATTTGTATAAATGCAGTGGTAGTTAATCCACACTACATTCAACTGGAGTTTAGCTTTCCTAACTCCATCCAAACTAAGCCTATTCCAAGAAACATAACAAGAAAAATTTCAGGGAGGGTAGAGGCTTATTAAAGGAATTACTCAATAACATCCAGTGAATGCTGATTCAATGCTATGTACATATGTGTATGTATTAAGTCAACACTGTTTTTGTCAGTGTCTCCCCCTCCCTAAGTTATTACTGTTATCCTAGAAAGCAGACACATGGAGTTGCTTCTGGTTATTTTTACTAAGAGGAGACAGCAGAATAAAACAGCTCATTTGCTATGCCAGGAAGTGCTTCAACTAGACTTTAACAATAGCGAGGGCTATTGAGACAGATGAGAATCATCTTCTGCTGTCCCTAATAAGGGTGCCCATCATTAGGACACATATGTGAGACCATTTAGTGTTACATTCTGGGTTCATACTCATTGTATAGTATTCAGAAATGTATCAGATGCTCTCACCTCTTCCCATTACTTTTCCAGTTCCATTGGATAAAAGTTCTTCACAATATCCAAGCTGAGTTATATATGTATACCCCTAGCAACTACAAAAGTACTTTCTCTTAAGGTAGCCTGTTCTACCTACAGAGAGCTCTAGTAGATAACACTATATGAAACACTGTCAGTTTCCCCTCTACTTGTTTTGGAGATACAAAGAAAAGTTAATTCTTCATCACATGAAGCCCTATTATGATTCAAAATGTCTATCATATCTCTTCTCATTTTTCTTCTCTCCAGACTAGATCTTTCCAAATCCTCTGTCTGTCTCAAAAGACATTGAGTCCTGTTGCCATCTTATTTGCTTTCTTCTGAATATGCTCTAAAATTACATATTTCCCTATTAAAATATAATGTCCAGAACTAAGCACAATACAACTGGGTGATCTGATCACAATAGAGCAATGTTACAGCCCTGATGGGTATAAAATTTGGTTGCAAGTAAGTACTTTTAAATTAATAACCAGTTCATTCATATTCAAAAGTATTCTTAGACTATAATTTTATAGTCATATAGTTATTTATATTCGTAAAGTGCTTCAAAATAATTTTCATTTATTATTCTTCCCAGCAACCTTCTTAAGTAGTTCCGTGTTTCTAAGCTGAAAGAAATGGCTATTGGTCTCTTTATTACAAATCATGGATGCTATTAAAGCTGTTATACATAAAATATCACAAATGAAAATAACCACAGTGTAGCTGCATATTATGTAGTTTCTTGGTTACTGTATGACCCCTAAGATCTTTAATTCAGGATATGTCATATAACTTGATAATGAGAATTTCTATTTATGATAAATGTCAAATAAACACAAACTATCTGTGGATTCACATATTTTGTGGGACAGATCATGGGGTAATCTTCCATAGTGTGAAAGGTTGTTGACAATCCATGAAATGCAATAAAGAAGGCTTATTTCAGATATTCACAGAGCAAGTCTGACAGCCTCATAAGGATTTAATTGACAATGCAGTGGCAATAAGGGAGATTATTTCTTTGGTCTCTCATGTGATACTTCTCTTATTACAGTATAGCTCTACATTGCTTTTACTTTTTCTACAGAAAAAAAAGTGAATAAAAATAGTGATTCGACTGTTTAAAATGCCTCAAATTGAAGAATTAAGGGGCCTTAATCAAACATAGCCAATGAGAAACTAAATCTACAGAGACATTATGGAGGCACTAAGCCTACAGAAAAGGTCTTAATACTTCAAGGAACCAGACTGATACAAATTCAAAGTTAAATTCTAAGCCATCACATGGCAAAATTGAGCTTTAGAAATAGACCAGGCACATTTAGTCCATCCTGCACTCCATTCCATATTATTTCAAGGACTTACATTCATGGATCAATCATTCTTTCTAGACCTTTTTCTTTTTTTCTTGTATCATAACAGCCAAATGCTCTTGCATATGATTGGGGGGACGGGAGGAGGCTCAAGAAGAAAGAACAGAACAAATGACAATCAGTGGGCCCATATTAGGCAGCTCCTCTATTTCTTTCTCTTAAGGGTGTCTTTATTTATACAACCCCAGGAACTGGGTACTTCATAAACTGTATCAATTCAGTCAAACCAATTTGTCTGGTATCACATAAACAAATCAAATATATACTTTGTTTTATATTTTTCAAATATTTATTTGAGTGTCTTATTGAAACAGTACCCACGTTTCTTAAGACAGCCCATAATGACCCTGTCCCATGTCTTTATAAGAGACTACCAAACAACAGTAGTAGAAATAGTACAAATGACACTTGCCAGTGTTACCTTATGAATGAGCAGCAAATTCCATACATGCTAAGACCTATGATTAATTTTTTTCCTAAGTTCCCAGAGGCTTTATTGGTAAATATGCTTAGAAAAGAATAATCAATCCTTTTGCTTTCAAGTCTGTGAAATGAAGAACTCTGTTCAGGAACACATCAAGCAGTACCAAAAGAGAGGAAATTGCTGCTTTGTACACCTCTTATTCATAGACCCAGTCATGAGCACAAAACTTGTATTCAGCCAATTATTCAGGCTTAAATCATAGGCTCATAGGCTGATTTCTTTTTCAACATGTTTTATTAAATCACTGCCAAGAACAATGTTCCTGCAGACTTGAAAGCAGAAGTCCCCACGAATAGCACCTGGCTTAGAATCCACTGGATTAGTCTCCTCAAGCAGTCAAGTGATGACTCGACCTGCTTTCACCACATTCAGCCTCTCCCAGACCATGGCTACAACCAGTCCTGAATTCATGTACTTCACCAACCCTGGGAAGAATGGGCAGTCTTTCAAGTCAATGTAGTGTTGCTTCAGGTTTTCCTCAGGGGCCTGAAGGAACTTCCTGGCCATGGGGCAGAATCCTTTCTGTTTAAAGTGCTTGATGATCTCACCCACCAGGCTGTGCTGCATGCCATCTTTTTTTTTTCTATTTATTTTTTATTTTTTTAATTGATTTTGTAAAAATATTACATTAAAAAAATATATATGAGGACCCCTTCAACCCCACCACCCCCACCCCACCACTCCCCCCCCCCAGCAACACTCATTCCCATCATCATGACATATCCATTGCATTTGGTAAGTACGTCTCTGGGCACCTCTGCACCTCATGGTCAATGGTCCACATCATGGCCCATACTCTCCCCCATTCCATCCAGTGGGTCCTGTGAGGATTTACAATGTCCGGTGATTGCCCCTGAAGCACCATCCAGGGCAGCTCCAAGTCCCTAAGACGCCTCCACATCTCGTCTCTTCCTGCCATTCCCCATACCCATTAGCCACCATGTCCACTTTTCCCACTCCAATGCCACCTTTTCTCTGTGGACATTGGATTGGTTGTGTCCATTGCACCTCTATGTCAAGAGGAGGCTCAGATTCCTCATGGATACTGGATGCAATCCTCTGCTTTCAGTTGTAGGCACTCTAGGCTCCATGTTGTGGTGGTTGTCTTTCTTCAACTCCATCTTAGCTGAGTGAGGTGAGCCCAATAAATCAGATTGTAGGTGCTGGAGTCTGTTGAGGCTCAGGGCCTGACTATCACATTGTCAGTCCAGAGATTCAGATCCCCTAAATATATCTTAAACCCCGACACCAACTACAACTCCAGCACAGTAGCATGAAAGTCTTAAGAAGAGAGATCCCATCTGAGTCCAGATTCATCACACATAAACACCAGCTCCAAAGTAGGGCCATCTGACATGGCAGTTAACCCCATCTGCCATGACCATAGCACCCATGGGCCTCTTTAGCCCTCAAAGGAACCAATACCTGGGGGTTGTATCTACTTTATCTGTCTCTTAGACTCTGCTCAGTTGTGCATAAGGGCAATCCTCCTGACAGCCTCCAGACTCTTTTTTAGAGACTTGTAGCCATATAAACTCATTTCTCCTTTCCATTTCCCCCTTAGATTAGGTCAAACAGCATTTTAAAGTCATGTTATTTTATGTAGACAGGGATATTCTGCTGATCCGCATTGAACCTTCCATTCAAGGTCATTCTCCAGTTGCATCATCAGTTGGTAGTTGATAGTGATCCCTCAGTGCCAGGGAGGCTCATCCCCGGGTGTCATGTCCCACGCTGGGGGGAAGGCATTGCATTTACATGCTGAGTTTGGCTTCAAGACTGTGCATGCCATCTTGCTTGTGTGCTAGGTATTGGTCATAGTCTGGGATGTTGGCTGAGTGTCTGGCAGCAGTTGCTGTGCAGTGCTGGAGGGGAGATTTGCCTATAATTGATTTTAATTATTTTTTTTTTTTTTGCTACCTTACATGGAGATGTCATTTTAAATATACTGTGTTTCTGTTTTAAAGCTCCTATCTTTTCATATTTTGTCCCACTCCTAAGGTTTCAGTGTTTTTGTCAAGATAATGGCCCTCAAAGGATTTGGGGGGGTGGAGTAAATCTGTGAAACTATTTATACATTGGAGTCATCAGAGAATCTAAAGCTTTCAGGTTCACCCTTGACCTCTGTTTTTTTTGCCCCTCAGTTATGCAGACTAAAAAGAATACAGGGCCAGGGAGAGGTTTGTCACATTATTGACTTATATACTACAATCATCCAATGTAATCTCCATTCCTTGATTAATTCAATTTCACAAAGATTTTTAGTGCTTCCATTGTGTGAGCAGTAAGTTCTAGGGCAGAGAGAGGCTCTACTCCTCTGTTTGGAGAGTGAATTTACCCATGAGAAGATAGTCTACTGACATTTAGGGGATATTAACTTCATATAAATTATCCTCTTTTGATGATATGGTGCACATTAGAAACTCTTTTGGTTAAAAATAAAGACGATGGCAGTTTTCTGGAATGTTGGTTGTTTTAGTTTGCCACGGGCTGCTAATGCAACATACCAGAAAGGCTTTGGCTTTTATAAAGGGAGTTTATTACGGTAAAAGCTTACAATTCAAAGGCTGTGAAAATGTCCAAATCAAGGCATCACCAGAGATGCTTTCCCACCAAAGGTCAGCTTTTGGCAATCCTGGACTCCTGCCAAGTGGCAAAGCAAAATGGCTGCTGACCTCTGCTTTCTCCTCCAGATTCACATTCTCCCTGAGCTCAGACATGGGGAATCAGGTATATGGCTCATCTCTTCTAGCGCCTGTTTCTTCTCTTTCATTCTGCTCTGCTGATTCTAGCATCCAGCCTCGCTCTCAGCCTTTTGGGCTGTCTTTCTGTGGCTGTAGACAATCCTGGAGTTCTCCCTCACATGGCAGGGTAAAAATGAAACTCTCTTTTTATGTGTCTTTCCGCTTTCAGTTCTCTACTTATTTAAGACTCTAGCAAGAGGTCCAAGACCCAACTTGAGTCATGCCTCACTGATGTAGTCTAATCAAAAGTCCTAAAGTAATCTAATCAAAAGTCCCCTTAACTGAATCTAATGCAATCAAAGTGTCCCACACCCACAGGAATGGGCTAGTTCCAAGAACATAATCTGTTCTGAGATTCACAAAAGCTTCAAACTGTTACATCAGTGTATATAGACTAAAAAATACATAAAATATGAAATTGTGCTTTCAGCCTGTAAGTTCAATCATCTCTTTTATTTTCTTTGTTGTTGATTTGTTTTACAGTGGTATCAATTGGCCTATACTTGACATTCTGTGTAGCAAGTATTTAGATTATTGATTTATAGGAGAAGAGTGAGTATAGAAGGAGAGAAGAAATGGACAAATATTAAAATTTTTAAACAAAAAGTGTAACTTAGAATAAGGAAAAAAGTGAAAAATGGTGTAGAAGAAGAAGAAATCATGTGCTGTGCAAGCACAAAGAATTAATTTCAGCCAAGAGAAACCCATGTGAATAAAACACTTACCTTAACTGCTGTAAATACAATAAAGTGCCAATATGTTGCTTCTCCAAGCTGTACATTATATTCAAAGTGCTGCTGAGTCAACCATTTTAACTTTTAGTAGGATTCACAAAAGCATTCATTTTATCCCTAAAAACACTTTTTTTTCTTTTTTTGTAGATGTATCAGAAAATGATTGTTTGATTAAATGGCCAAATATCAACATAACAAGCATGTTCTTTCCGATTGGGTCCTTTAATGCACAGGAAGGATAAGAGCTCTATATAGAGTGGGAATTTAACAGTGATGAATACTATACCAGTTATGGAGCCAACATTAATTTCGTTTAATGTAATGAAATTACATGTATATACCATAAAATACTTCATTAGTATTATAAAGCCAGTGTTAAAGTCTCTTTTATTATTTTACCTAAATATAAAAATCACTCAGTTACTATTCTTAAAAATTCTGGGCTTCTGAATATAAATTCAACTCTATTTGATTTTGAGTGATTATTTATCATATGATAAATTTTTATTTTTAAATAATTAAAGTTACCTAATATTGTTTCTTTACAATATATTCCAGGACTACTGTTTTGAAAGTGTCTGAGGTTATATAAGTGTCTCCTATAGATATAATAATTATTTTTCTGTTAATTAAAGCCACTGAGATTTCCAAGTTTATAACATCAAAAGTCTCTTCTCTCCCCATATCGTTAAATGAAACATGGAAAAACAAACTGGACAGTTTTATATATGCTAACATTGCCATAGCACATGGTTTCCCAGATTTGCAAATGATATCATAGTTTATACTTTTTTCTACCTAAAAGCACAGTAAAATAAAACCATTTTATAGCATATAACTTTTAATTGCCATTTTTAACCTCAGTAGGTTTTTTCATTGAATATGAATATATTTGCCTGTACATGAGAGAATTCGAAGGATATATTCTGTATTAAGCTCCATGCTTACAAAATAATATAAAATAGTCTTTATATCTCAGCCTCCTACAATTCTATTACAGAATTGTATTGTCATCTTTTATATTAATTTATATCGATACCAGGACCATTCACTCTTCTCTTTTCCCATTATGACTTCTGACCTTTTCTTAGGCACAAATTGTGAAGAGATAACTCACACCCTCTCTTTGATCCAGGGTAAAGTTACAGTTATTAAAAGATAAAATTACAAGTAAATATTTCTAATACACCTATGATTTTTTTCTAGTTAAAAGATAATTAAAACAAGGATAATTACTAAGCACATGGAGACCTAGTCTATCTTTCATTGATTATAACTTCAAGGATATAGAATTATTATATAAATGACAAATCAACTGTTTTCATTGTTATAAATGCAAACAAATCACCTGTTTTCATAAGTTTTTTTAAACATATAATTCTATATAGTTTAATATACATGATATTCAAAGCTGAAATGGGAGGTCTTTTTCTTTACTCTGAGCTCGGTCCAGTGATGCCCTATATTCAGACTGTCTAAACACTTCCTAAACCCTTCCCTACATGACACATAACCCCTTGAGAATTAATATTAAATAATTAAATCTTATCTAACCTTAAAAAAAAAGGATTAAATTTTGTGAGTTAACTGAGTTTTTTAAAGACCTGAGTTCAATAGAAATGGTTCAGGACTTGTATAATAATATCAGACAACATTTATTATTGAGAATGTATTGGCACTGTTCTAAGCACTTTACATGTACTAACTCATTTAATAATCATAACAGCCCTACAAAGTAGATACTATTTTTATCCCCATGTTATAGATAAAATGAGCACAGAGACAGTAAATAAATTGCTCCAGCTTATGCACTTGAACTTGAACTGAGACCATTTGGCTGCAGCATATTAATTACCTTTTACAAAAATAAATAAATATATATATATACACACACACACACACACATACATATACAGAGAGAGATTGAGAAAGAAAGGGAAGGAAGAAGGAAGGGAGCATATATATTTATGTGCTCAAATTCTGTTTTTACTTCCTTAAGAAAGAAATACTGAACCCAGTTTCACAATTTACTACTATAGTTAAAATGTTAAAATATTCACAAAGGAAGAAATCATTTTACACTTCCTTTACCCATTGAGAAAAGAAAAACAATTGGTAGTCATTTTAAATTCTTTCCAATTTTATATAGTTTCTTGAATGATGGCCTATTGGTAACTTTTTTTTTTTTTGGATGGTAAAAGGGGTGGGAGACTAGAGACTTGGACAATGGCTGAAAAGGTAGAAAGATTCACATTTCTTCCACTCCAGTTTCATCAGGAGCAGAGTTTCATGAAACTGTTTTACTTCTATTTGAAGTAGAATGAATTTTTATTTTCTTTTTTTATGAAACAAACACAAACTTATGCCAAATCCTTTGAGTGATTCTAAGACTGCCAAAGCTACAGCTTCAACAATCTACAAACAAAATTTCATAGAATCTGTAATCTGATGCTGCCTGTGGGGTTTTCTACAGCAGATTTGCTGAATACACTTAGTGAATGAGAATTAAAATATCCTTTAAAATAGCATGTTACAATTTTAGACTTAGAAGTAATTTCTTTGATGATATTTATTTAGTGACTATTCATACTGTACCTGCTCAAGAAATGATGAGTCATCTATCTTTGTAACTATTAATTTTAGGATATTTGCACACAAAGAAATAAACCAAGGAAAAGAAACAAAACAGAAACCTAATCATTATGCCTATATTATTTTCTTTGATGCAAAGTAGAAATGAAACTTAATGACATAATCATGTATAATTTTACCCACATAGAAATGAATTAGACTTATAGTTTTGAGATGCATACAGTGATGTGCTGGTACACTCACTCTCCAAATACCTGATTTGTAGTGTTTGCCAGTTTTTGTGGTATAAATATTCCCGCCATGGCTGCTGTTAAGCTACCAATGGTTTAATAACAGTTCACAAAATTCCTGAGAATTTAGTAATCAGCTCTCATACACAACTGGATGCATGATTCTTTGACTTATTTATTTAGTCCCAATGATGATGACCATAGTACATTGATTACATTAATGAACCCAATTCTTCACTCTTCATGTATCTGTATCCTTTGCTGTATATAACCTTGCAGTGCTGGCCCACTCAGATTCTGGACCCAGCCAAGTGACTTGCTCTGAACAATGGAATATTTGCAGATATGACACAATTAGAGGCTTGGAAAAAGCCTTGTATATTTCTGTTCTTGCTCTCATTGCCATGAGAAAATAACTGGGCCAGCAGAGTCAAATTTTCCTAGTCATCCCAACTAATAACATCCTAAACCAGCTGACAGCCAACCAATCCCAATACATGTGAGAGATCCTCAGGACTAGGAAATCTATCTGACCTACTGCTAAGTGCAGATGCATGAGCAAACCCAGCCCAAGTAAAGTGAGGCACAAGGACTTGTGAGATCATTTTTTTTTGTATACTTTGAGGTTTTGCGGTTATTTTCTATGTACAATTATCTTGATGATAACTGAAATGATGTTATTTTCAGCAAGTTTTAATTAGGGTGAAGAGAAATTATAAAAGAGGCAATGTGGTTTGTGAAAAGAGAAAGAACTTTGGAGCCAGCCAAGCTTGGGTTTGAATCTGAAAACTACAATTTATATGTAAATTGCTCTTAGAAATTTACTTAATCTCTGTGCCTAAATTTTGTGTACAACTATCCCTGCATGGTTATTGTGCAAATTAAATGTATGAAAAATATTTATAATTATGAATATAACTGTGATTAAGAGCACAGATTTGGAGTCAGACTCAATGGACTTGATTCCTAGAGGGCCACCATTTTAATATTCAAAGCACTCAAGAATTATATATTTCTGAGAAGTGGATATGACTCAAGTGATTGGGCTGCCATCTACCATATGGAAGGTCCCAGGGTCTCCTGGTGAAGGAGAACTAGCCCGTACGGAGAGCTGATGCAACAAGCTGACGTAACAAAAAAAAATACATAGAGGAAAGACAATGAAAGGCATAACAAACCAGGGAGCTAAAGTGGCTAAAGTGATTGAGTACCTTTCTGCCATGTTAGAAGGTCCCAGGATTGGTTCCTAGTGCCTCCTAAAAAGGGGATAAGAGAAGACAAAGCAGACACAGAAGAACGTGCAGCAAATGGACACAGAGAGCAGACAGCGAATGCAAGTGGTAGAGGGTGGGGAGGTATAAATAAATAAATAGAATTAGATATTTGTGCTTAGAGTATACATTCTAAGAGCTATCTATACTAAATTTGATAAATAAAACAAGGCACCTGGAACACAGTAGGTATTCATTAAATGTTAACTATCATGTAACATAACTATTTGTTTACTAAAAAGAAATGAGCCTGATATTCTGGTAAAATTAGTTATACTCTTATCAGAGATTATCTGAGAGGGAAGCACAGTGGTCAGGCAAGATTAAATCATTATTTGTAGGAACTCCTTTAATCTCCAGAGAAAACAGACCTATCAAATTGTTATTCTAACAGTTCCCATGGAGAACCTTAATTTCAACTTGGGACATGTAAGTATGAATTTGGGAGATAAGTTTACAATTTTAGCTTTTTACCTTCCTATCCAACATATTCATGGAAGCTAGCTTCTTTCTAAGGGAGAAACTGAAGGAATTGAGGAATTACTGTTGACACTCAGGCTAAGGTGTCTGGATAAAGGCTTTCTTAGAATGAAAAAATAATCAGAAAGCAGGTCATAAAAAATATTGGAGAGAAAAAGGTATCAAAACAAATGTCAAGAAGTTAACATGGAGAATATTCCATAGAGAAGAAAGAGTATAAATTCAGAACAGTGAAATGTGAATTGTATATTCTGAAGATGACTCACCATTCCTGGCTTCACAGACCAAGAAAAGGGGACTATAGGCAATGACAGGTGTTTGGAATCAAGTTACCACTTCTTGGAGGAAAAGAAAAATATGGTAGTATGTAGCTCCTTAATGAAAAGTGCAGAGTGGTGGGAGGCATATATAGAGCTGAAATTGAATTGCCATTTGGAATGTATACTTTCTTCCTGGAGTAGCCACTTAAGATACATCAGCAAGCTTGCCACAATACATGAAACTTATCCACTGCTCTCCAAGGAGACAAATTTACATAGAAAGAATGAGTAAACCAGAAGAAACCCAGAATATAGTTTTAGTGACTTGGAAGTTTGGGAAGAAAAACAGGAAGATTGAAGGAGGTACAGATGGAATTAAACATCAAGCTGAAGGTTGTGACTTTGGCACAAAAAGCAGGAAGCTAAAATGAAAAAGTGCCTATTCAGATAGTATTGGAACAGAGTTATATTTTCTTTTCTTTATTGTGGCTTGTTATACTAGAATGATGGATTCCTGGTAAAGTATGTAAGAAATGCAATACCAGAGTAGGCAGACATGTCAAAAGATTTAATCTGATCAAGAAAGATCATATTTGAGGAAGAAAGTATAAGAAAAAATTACAGAATCAGATACTTTGGAAAATATAAGTAGAAAAATCATATTGGTGCCTAGCCTTTCTTGAGATAAAATAGAATATATGAGACTCAGGAACAAAGCTATTTCAGCATGTATCACATTGCCTGAAATATCAGATACTCAGTAACTATTGAAGAATTGGACATACATGGTTATAAAAACCTTTAAAGTACTGCCCATTTTTAAACACCTATATAAAAGATACAGGTAAAAAAAACTAAAGAGGAAGCCAACAAATTAGACAACCTAAATGAAATAGACAAATGCCTGGAAACACACAATCTACTAAACTGACTCAAGAAGAAACAGAAAATCTCAACAGATAATCAACAAGTAAAGACATTGAATCAGATGGCTTTGCTGGAGAATTTTACCAAATGTTAACAGAATTAGCATCAATCCTTCTCAAACTCTTCCCAAAAATTGAAGAGGGGGTACTTTCTAATTCATTCTATGAGCATCACCCTAATACTAAAGTCAGATAAGGATATCACAAGAAAGAAAAATACTCATCTCTGATGAGTATAAATGTAAAAATCACAGGAAAGAAAATACTCATCTCTGATGAGTATAAATGTAAAAATTCTCAACAAAATACTATCAAACCAAATTAACTGCACAAGAAAAAAACCATGATCAAGTGGGGTTTATCCCAGGAATGCAAGGGTGGTTCAACGTGAGAAAAGAAATCAATGCAATATACAAAATTAATAGAACAAAAAAGAAAAAACATGGCCATCTTAATTAATGAAGAATAGTCATTTGACAAAATCCAGTGCCCTTTCCTGTTAAAAATTCTCAGAAAAATAGGAATAGGAAAGGACTTTCTCAACATGATATGAAAAACCCAGAGCTAACATCATACTCAAAAGTGAAAGGTTGAAAGCTTCCCACTTATATCAGGAATAAGACAAGGATGCCCACAATCACTATTTCTATTCAACACAGTACTAGAAGTGCTTGCCCAAGCAATGAAACAGATGAATGGATAAACAAAGTGTGCTATATACTTAATAATGGAATATTACTCAGTTTTAAAAAGAATGAAGTTCTGACATACAACAACATGTATGAACCTTGGCGACATTATGTTGAGTGAAATAAAGCAGACACAAAGGGACAAATACCATATGATTCCACTTACATGAAATAGCTAGAATATGAAAATTCACAGAAACAGACAGAGTATAGGTTTCCAGGAGTAGAAGGGAGAAGGAATGGGTGGGGAGTTAATGTATAATGGGTGTAGGGTTTCTGAGGAGGGTGATGGTAAAGTTTTGGTAATGGATAGTGGTGAGGGTAGCAAAGTATTATAAATGTAATTAATCCTACTAAATAGTATGCTTAAGGATCTATAAGATCAGAAAATTTATGTCTCCTCAGAATTTTGTTAAAAGCAATTTGTTCACCATTCCCATTCCTACAAGCTTTCTTTCTCTGGACTAAATCCTCATAATCAATTGTTCCTTTAACTTGTCAATTAACACAGTACATATTTACTTCTCCAATGTAGATTATTTACTTCACACATGCTATACTTAAATCACCTATATCACACCCAACACTGGTCTCTTTGGGGAAAGCATGTCCCAAACTACTATTCCTCAATTTTTAGTCATGCATACTTTGTATGAGCTGTTACAGTAGAAAATGAACAAACATAATGGAAATGGCAAATTTATTTAACCAATCTGAATGTGCCACATACAAATCAATTTGCCACAAGCCAGCTGGATCATGAAGAGAGTCAAGTAAACTGAGTCCTATGTGAGAAGGTGGCATTTGACCCTAGGTAGAACTACTTAGGCTCAAAATCCAAAAAGGCAGCAGCACCATGTTGTAAATGTAATTAACAGCACTGAATTATATATTTGAATATGGCTAAAAGGGTAACTTTTAGGTGGTGTAGATGTTACTAGAGTAAAATTATTTTTAAAACCCATGGAACTGCACAAAGAGTGAATCCTAAATTACGCCAGGGACTATAGTTAATAGTACATTATTAAAAAAGGCTTTCATCAATTGTAACAAATATACCACATCAATGCAAGTTGTTACTAAATAGAGTGGTTTATGGGAAAAGGAAAACAAAAGCAAAAAATCCAAGAGGGCACAGTCATATGTCCTACAGTGTGTAGTGCTAATATTTTAAAATATGGTTAAAGAACTGTGAATCATTACTTAATAGTTATTGCAGAATTAAATATACATGATCCCAATGGAGAAGTCCCTATTTTTTTTTTTTACATTTCTCTTATTATCTGGTGACTCAGAAGAAGTAATTAAGGCCAAAAATAATTTGATTTGAGATTTTAGATGTAACCAAAGTTTAAAAAAAAAACATAAAGGACAATTTAGCAGTGTTTTATGAAATGCTCATGCTAATAGCAATGTAGTATTACTTTTGTTCTAGGTTATTAAGAAACCCATTAGCTTCATCTATATTGTTTTATTCTCTTCTATAATAATTTAGAGATTATAGTTACTATTATTATGTCTTGAGTGTTTTACAGATTCCTAGATGGTGTGTTTTCATAAGAGGAAAGTTATAGACATTTGTTTACAAAGTTGTTCTAAACAAGAATCCCAAACATTGTTACTCCAATTACATTGTTATCTCCTGACTCTGTGTGTGTGTGTGTGTGTGTGGCTAATTCATGATCATTACTTGTTTATAATGATAACACAAGATTATCATTGCTAAACTAATTCATTATCATTATTGGTTTATGACCATAACACAAGATTTTTAATTTGGACACCAACTCTTAACATTTTGAGCAAAGGAGCAAAATGGTCATGGATACTGAAAACTGTAACTTGAAAAAAGAAACAATTCCTCTGCCCCATAGTAGCTAAGTCCCTTCACAGCCTGAAGCAGTCAGAGTGGCAATGTCCCAAATCCCTCCAAAAAAGAATGGGAAAAATGAACAGGGTTTCAGGGAACGGAATGACAGCACAAAACCCCCAAACATATGCATTATAGGTGTCCCAGAAGAGGAAGAGAACTGAAAAGGGACAGAATATTTGATGAAATAGTGACCAAAAAAATTTCCAACTCTTATGAAAAATGTAAATATCAATATCCAAGAAAGGTAAGACTCTAAACAGAAAAAAAAAAAAAAAATAGAGCTACTCCGAGACACCTACTATTCAGAATGTCAAATGCCAGAGATAAAGACAGAATTCTGAAAGCTGCAAGAGAAAAGCAATTCATCACATAAAAGGGCCAGTCAATAAGTTCCAATTTCTATCTGAAACCATGGAGGTGAGAGGGCAGCAGTATGATATATTTAAGATACTGAAGAAAAAATACAGTCAGTCAAGAATTCTTTATCTGGCACAACTGTCCTTCAGAAATGAGGGTAAGTTTAAAGTTCTTCACAGATAGAGAGGTTATCACCATGAAACCAGACTAATAAGAAATTCTAAAGGGAGTACTACAGCCTGAAAATAAAAAGGCAGGAGAGAGGCTTGAAGAAGAGTGTAGAAATAAAGAATATGTGTAAGGGTAACAAAAAGGGTAAAAAGACTGACAACAGTAAGATATAATATAGGAAAGGCAAAGGATAAAATGGAAAATGTAAGTAATAGCTTTACACTGATAATGGACTGAGCTCCCCAATCAAAAGACACAGACTGGCAGAATGGATAAAAAATATATGAGCCACGTATATGCCCTCTATAACACACTCACCTTAAGTGCAAGGATATAAATAGGGAGAAAGTGAAAGGTTGCACAGCGGTATTCCACGAAAATAGGTGAACTAGCTACACTAATAACAGACAAAATATAGTTTACATGCAAAACTCTTTTAAGAGACAGAGTCATTATATATTAATAAAAGGGACAATTCACCAAGAATAAAAAATAATAAATATTTATGCACCTGACATGGGTACCCCAAAATATATGAGGCAAACACTGGAAAAACTGAAGGGAGAAATACCTATCTACAATAATAGTTAAAGAATTCAATACACCACTCTCGCCATTGGATTTTGGAACATCTGGACAGAGGAACAAGGAAACAGACTGCTTGAATAAAATGATAAATGAACTAGACCTATATATAACTAGACCTGCATATAAAGAATACTGCACTCCAACAAAGCAGAATATATATTCTTCTCAAGTGCTCATGGAGCTTTATCCAGAACAGACCACACTTTCAGTCAAAAAATAGATCACAATAAGTTTAAAATTACTGAAATTATGCAAGGCAACTTCTCTGATTATAATGGAAGGAAGCTGGAAATCAATAACAGGCAGAAAAAGAGAAAATTCACAAATACATGGAGATTATATAACACAATGGGTCAAGGAAGAAATTGCAAGAAAAATCAGTAATTATCTCTAGATGAAGGAAAACAAGGGAACAACATAAAAAAAACCTAGGGTATACAACAAAGGCACTGCTGAGAGGAAAATTTAGTCCTCAGTGCTTATATTAAGTGACTAGTGAAGAAGGATGGACCATTGATGAGCCCTTGAGATGGATGACTGTATTTATGAACATTTGCTTTTGAAATAGAAACTTAGCCTAGATTAATAAGTTACCTATGAGTTACCTCTGAGAACCTCCTTGCTGCTCAAATGTGGCCTCTCTCTAAGCCAAACTCAGCATATAAATTGTATTACCACCACCACCCCACCCGGTGTGGGACATGACTCTCAAGGAAGAGCCTCCTTGGCATCGAGAGATTACTACAAAGTGCCAACTAGCAATACAATTGGAAAAAGACCTTGACCAAAAGGAGAAATGGGTAAAGACAAATAAGTTCATGTGGCTAAGAGACTTCAAAGTGAGTCAGGAGGTCATTCCAAAGGTTATGCTTATGCACGTCTCAGCAGGATCTCGTTGACTGCCAAAGTAAATATCGCCTCAAATAGTGGGATTCCTGAGGGCTCTGGAGACATCCAGGCACTATAGGCAGACAGCTCAGGAGTTTGACACCATGCCAATGGGTCATACTTTGGAATTTATGCTCCCCAGTGTGAGAGAGTTGCACTCTGTGGTTTCCCTAAACATGGCCCTTCTACCCCTTCTATTTGAAACTATAGTTAGTACTAGACTTGATAGGTGGACATCCAAGAGACTTAATCTTTGGGCTGTCCATGTGCCAGCTGGGTGCTGAATCTCAACAGAATTGCAATACTTACTCCCCAGTTCACTGGATCATCCAGGACAACTAACAAGGAAATGATGATGAACAATGACCATCCCCAGGAACACAGAGAGTCTGCAACTGCAAGCAAGATAATCCCATTCATATGCCACATGGGATCTAAGACCCCTCTCAATTAGAGGTGGAGTAGGTATCACTATCCCATAATCCTCAGGATTGGGGATGAACAATGGACTAGAGTACACTTACTGTTACTCTACTATAGACTTCTTGCCATTCTAGCAGTGGAAGGACTTTTATCCTTTTATGGTGTGGAGGCAGTGGCCACTGGAGGTTCTGAGGGGAGGAAGAGGAAAAAATAGGTGTAATATGGGGGCATTTTCAGGACTTGGGAATTGTCCTTTTGATGTTTCAATGATAGATACAGGCCATTATGTATCTTAACATAACTTAGAAAATTGTGAGAGAGAGTGTATAAACTACAATGTAAACTATAATCCACTCTTAGTGGCAATGCTTCAAAATGTTTTCATCCATTGTAACCAATGTACCACACTAATGAAGGATGTTGTTAATGAGGGCAAATATTGGAGGTGTAGGGAGTGCAACAATATGGGAATCCCCTATACTTTTTATGTAACATTTATGTATTCTAAGTATCTTTTAAAAATATTTAAAAAGTATACATATAGGAAAATGGATGTGGCTCAAGTGATTGGGCTCCCATCTATCATATAGAAGGCCCAGGGTTCAATTCCTAGGGCCTTCTGGTGAAAGGCATGCTGGCCCATGTGGGGAACTTGGCTGAGCAGAGAGCTGGCCTGAGTGGAGTGCTGGCCCATGCAGGATTGCTGGCCCATGCAGGAGAGCTGGCCCACACAGAGAGCTGATGCAGCAAGATTATACAACAAAGAGAGACACAGGAGAGACAATAAGAGAAGCAGTTGACCAGGAAGCTGAGGTGTCTCAAAAGATTGAGCACCTCTCTCCCATTCTGGAAGGTCCCTGAATTGGTTCCTGGTGCAGCCTAAAAGAGAAGACAAGCAGACCCAGAAGAACACACAGAGTGCAGACAGACAGTGAGTGCAAAACAATGAGGTGATATGGAGGGGCAGGGAGAAATAAAATAAATCTTTAAAAATAAGGAAAGAAAGAAAGAGAAAGAAAAAGGAAGGAAGGAAGGGAGGGAGGGAGGGAGGGAGGGAGGGAGCAAGTTAATATCAAAGACCTAACTTCACATCTGGAGGAACTAGAAAAAGAACAGCAAAATAATACCAAACCAAGCAGGAGAAATGAAATAATGAAGATCAGAGCATAAATAAATGAAATGGAGGGGGAAAAAAACAATAAAGAGAATTAACAAAATCAAAAGTAAGTTCTTTGAGAAGATTAATAAAATTGACAAACCCTTAGCTAGACTTCAAAGAAAACAAGAAAGAAGATGCAAATAAATCAAATCAGAAATGAGACAGGGAACATTGCCACTGACCAGACAGAAATAAAAGAGATAAGAGGATACTACGAATAACTGTACACTAACACAAAATGCAACTTGTATGAAATTTACAATTTTCTAGAAACACATGAACAACCCACAGTGATCAGAAGAAATTTTTTAAAACCCTCAACAAATCAATTCCAAGAGACTGAAACAGTCATTAACACCACCACCCCTGCCCAAATGAAACATCCATGACCAAATGTCTTCACAGGTGAATTTTATCATTTAAATTTTATCATTTAAAGAAGATCTAATGCCAATCTTGCTCAAACTCATCAAAAAAAGGAACAGGAGGGAACTCAGCATCACCATAAGACCAAGCCAGAAAAAGATACTATGAAAAAAGAAAATTATAGATCAATTTCTCTAATGAACATAGATGTAAAAATTCTTAACAAAATACTTGCTAATGGAATCCAAAAGCATATTATTTTGTTAAAAGATAGATTTATTTATTTATTTCTCTCGCCTTTCCCCCCACCCCGGTTGTCTGTTCTGCGTCCATTTGCTGCGTCTTCTTTGTCCGCTTCTGTTGTTGTCAACAGCATGGGAATCTGTGTTTCTTTTTGTTGCGTCATCTTGTTGTGTCAGCTCTCCATGTGGGCAGTGCCATTCTTAGACAGGCTGCACTTTCTTTCTCGCTGGACGGCTCTCCCTATGGGGTGCACTCCTTGTGTGTGAGGCTCCCCTATGCGGGGGACACCCCTGCATGGCACGGCACTCCTTGCGCGCATCAGCACTGTGCATGGGCCAGCTCCACACAGGTCAAGGAGGCCCGGGGTTTGAACCTCAGACCTCCCATGTGGTAGACAGATGCCCTAACCACTAGGCCAAGTCCACTTCCCCAAAAGCATATTAAAAGAATTATGATCAAATATGTTTTATACCAGGTATGCAAGAGTGGTTCAACACAAGAAAATCAGTAACTGTAATAAACCATATTAATGAAGAAGAAAAAAATCACATGCAGAAAAGACATCTGACAAAATACAAAACACTTTCTTGACAAAAACACTCTGAAAGAGGAATAGAGGAAATTTCCTCAACATGTTAAAGTGAATGTATAAAAAATCCACGGCTAACATTGTACTCAACAGTGAAAGACTGAAAGCTTTCCCACTGAGATTGGGAAGAAGATAAGGAGGCCCACTGTCACCACTGGTATTCAATAATGTGCTAGAAATTCTAGCTAGAGCAATTAGGCAAGAAAAAGAAATAAAAAAATACCCAAATAGGGGATAACAAGCAAGATGGTGTTGGAGTAAGGAGCTCCTAGAGTCAGTACCTGCTGCAGGGCAGGTAGTGAACATCCAAAGCTATCTGGAGCTAGCTGAAGTATCTGTATGGGGGCCCCAGGCAAGAGCATCCTGCAATGTCCTTGAAGGAATGGAAGGAAAAGACTGCCCATCTGCAGAGAAGTCTCGTAAGTAGAGCACTCCACACCCCAGAGGCCAGTGCCCATCCTCCACTGGAGGAACAAGCCACCTCAGGAGCTGTTCCATGGCTGAAATTGAAAGCTCCACTTCCAAGAAATGGGGAAGGAAGACACCGTTGGGCATCAACTTCAGCTACTGATGAGTAAATTCAGTGGGATAAAATATAATCCTGAGAACAGATAAAGTTTGTGCCTGTCCAAGTCAGAAAGAGGTTAGTATTTGCCATCTTAACTCTGCACCTGGCATGAGGGGAAGCAGGGTGGACTGAAAATCCCAGTGCTGGTGGGGACTGGCTTCTTTCCATCTAGATTATATTATGGCTCTAGCCTAGGCACCAGTGCCATCTCCAGTAGGGAGGAAACTGCGGAGACCTGCACCAGCCATGCTGCAGGAGCTGGTGATTATCCTACTCTGGCAGCACAAGCCAACCCAGGAGCTATACTCTGGCTGGAATTGGAAGCTCCAATTCTCAAAAACAGAGGAGGAGGAGACAGTTGGCTACGAATTTTGGCTACTGATTGGTAGACTTGGTTGGCTAAGATAAAACCATGGGAACATCTAGGGTGTGACTCTGTCCAAGTTGGAAAGAGGCTGGTGGCCACCATTTTGATTCCACCCCCAGCCTGAGGGCAAGCATGGTTGACTGAAAATCACAGTGACAGTAGAAACCGGGTTGTTTCGCACAGATCAGCCTGTAGCCCTAGACTAGACTTCAGCTCCACCTCTGGCAGGGAGGAGGCCAGCAGGCCCCCCACCAGCCTACCCAGGTAACTGCAGGTACCTATGGCTGGAACAGACTGAAAATCATTAGTTTACCAGGGTAACTGCACTCATCTTGGGCACACATGGCATAGATTGCTGCTCACAGTTGCAGCTCCATCCCCACCCCAGGCAGGGGAGAAAAGGGGAGGAAGCTTCATCAATCTCTCTGGGCAAAAATAGTCTAGGCCCGCATGTCTTGGATTATTCCACACAGCTGTGGCTCTGTCTACCCCTGGCAAAGGAGAAAGTTGGGAGAAGCTTCGTTGGTCCCTAGTACAATGAGGGCAGCTCGACCTCCACAGTTTATAGCACCAATTACAGTCTTGGCTCATATTGCACAACCAGCAAGGGAGAAAGGGGAGGAAGCTCTAAACTAAAGAGAAAGCCCTAAACTAAAGAGAAAAACTGCACCCAGAATAAATATTCTAATATTTATTCTGTCTAGTACTCAAGATACCATCAAAACATTATAATCCACATCAAGAAACAGGAAGCTAAGGACGAGTTAAAGGAACAAGATATGCTTCCAGATGACATAAAGGAGTTGAGACAACTAATCATAGATGTTGAAACAAATCTCCTTAATAAATTCAGTGAGATGGCTAAAGAGATTAAGGATACTAAGAAGACACTGGGGAAGCAGATTTGACTCAACTGATAGAGTCCATATGGGGAGCCCAGTGTTCAAACCCAGGGCCTCCTGACCCATGTGGTGAGCTGGCCCATGTGCAGTGCTGATGCACACAAGGAGTTCCATGCCACACAGGGGTGGCCCCCGCATAGGGAAGACCCCTGTGCAAGGAGTGCGCCCCCACAGGGAGAGCCGCCCTGCATGAAAAAAGTGCAGCCTGCCCAGGAGTGGCACCACACACACACAGAGGTGACACAGCAAGATGACACAATAAAGAAGAGACACAGATTGCCAGTTCCACTGACAGGAATGCAAACGGACACAGAAGAATACATAGTGAATGAACACAGAGCAGACAACGGGGGGGGGGGGAGGAGGGAGGGATGGGGCATGAAGGGGAGAGAAATAAATAAAAAATAAATAAATCTTTAAAAAGTATTAGATCTTATAGGACTGAAAGGTGCAATAAATGAAATGAAAAAAATATTGGAGTCATATAATAGCAGATTTGAGGAGGCAGAAGAAAGGATGGGTGAGCCTGAAGAAATGTCCTCTGAAAATGAACATACAAAAGAACAGATGAAGAAAAGAATGGAAAAATTTTAACAAGGTCTCAGGGAAATAAATGATAGCAAAAGGCATGCAAACATATATGTCATGTGTGTCCCAGAAGGAGAATGGAAGGGAAAAGAGGCAGAAGAAATATTTGAAGAAATAATGGTAGAAAATTTCCCAGCCTTATTGAAGGGCATAAATATCCATGTACAAGAAGCACAACATACTCTCATCCAAAAAATCCAAATAGACCAACTCCTAGACACCTATCTAATCAGAATGTCAAATGCCAAAGACAAAGAGAAAATTCTGAGAACAGCAAGAAAAAAGCAATGCATAACATATAAAGGACATCCAATAAGATTAAGTGCTGAGTTCTCACCGGAAACCATGGAGGCAAGAAGACAGTGGTCTGATATATTTAACACACTGCAAGAGAAAAACTTCCAGCCAAGAATCTTATATCCAGCAAGACTCTCTTTCAAAAATTGGGGTGAGATTAGAATATTCACAGACAAACAAAAACAGAGAATTTCTAAGCAAGAGACCAGATTTTCAGGAAATACTAAAGGGTGTGCTAGAGTCTTAAAAGGAAAGACAGGAGAGAGAGACCTGGAGGAGAGTCTAGAAATGAAGATTATATCAATCAAATTAACTAACAGTGTCAAAAGGGTGGTGAAAATAAAATATGACAGATAAAACTCAAAGTCAGGAATAAACTTAACCAACGAGATAAAGCACTTGTATTCAGAAAACTGCAACTCAATGTTAAAAGCAATCAAAAAAGGCCTAAATAATTGGAAGAACATTCCATGATCATGGATTGGAAGACTAAATGTCATTAAGATGACAATTCTACTAAAATTGATAAACAGATTCAATGCAATCCCAATAAAAATTCCACCAGCATTTAAAAAAAAATTGAAAACAAGATCATCAAATTTATTTGGTAGGGTAAGGGGTCCTGAATAGCCAGAAACATTATAAAAAGGAAAAGCAAACCCTCATTTCCAGACTTTAAATCATATTACCTAGCTATAGTGGTAAAAACAGCATGGTTCTGGCATAAAGACAGACACATAGTCCAATGGAACCAAATTGATGGTTCAGAAAAAGACCCTCACATGTATGGTCAAGTGATTTTTGACTAGCCTCTCAAGCCCACACAGCTCAGGCAAAACAGTCCTGAAAGAATTGGACATCCATAGCCAAGAGAAGGAAAGAGGACCCCTATCTCACACCTTATCCAAAAATTAACTCAGAATGGATCCAAACCTAAAAGTAAAAGCAAGAACCATAAAGCTTCTAGAAGAAATTTTCAGAAAGTATCATCAAGACCTGGTGGTAGGTGGTGGATTCTTAAAGGAGATAAGATGGGAACTGAGATGGACTACTGATGTTTAATGTATGTAGAAGTTTTAATTAGCTTTACTGTAAAAGTGTGGACATGTATAGAATGGATGGTAACAAATAGTGATTAACAGCTATTTTATCAATGGGGATATAGCTGAAAATGGTAGTCTAGGGATGTAAATGCCAATTGACAGAATGCTAGAGAATAATCTAGCAACTTAATAGCACAGTAAATCAAAAGGTGGATGAGAATTGTGGTTGATGGTACAGATGCAAGAGTGTCTTTTGTGAGCTAGAGCAAATGTATATCACTACTGCAGGTGGTGAGAATGTGGAGAAGCATGGGAAAAATACAACTGGAGTGATCTATGGACTATGGTTAGCAGTAATAATGTAATGTTCTTGCATCTGTGCCAAAGATGTACTGTTGATAAAGGGGCAGTATGGATAATGTGGGCCAAATGTACACTATGGACATGGTAACAATCAGATGATATTATCTTATCTGTAGCAAATGTTCTACCACAGTGTGGTGTGTTGATGGAGGGGTGTTGTTTGGGAATTCTGCACAGGTACATGGCTGTTTTATAAGTTTACAACTTCTGTCATAAAAAATATATTTAAAAAATAATAATAGGGTGGGTTGGGGGGAAAACACACCAAATGTAAGATTAGTAGTAAGATTTTGACAATATTCTTTCATAGTTTGTAACAATTGTCTCACGACAATGCAAGGTGTTGGTGGAAGGTTGATGTATGGGACCACTGTATGATGTTATGCATATTTGCTTTGTAAGTTTACAACTTTTACTATATACTTATTGTTTATTTGTGTTCATGTATAAATGATATAAAGATAGTAATAATAATAATAGGGTAAACTGGGGGAAAATACTTTGGTTAATAGTAATATTTTGACAATGCCCTTTAATCATTAGTTAAAATGGTTTAACAACAATGCATGGTATTGGTGGTAGGGTGAGTTATGAGAGTCCTGTATGATGTTATATATGTTTGTTTTATAAGTTCACAATACATTTATTGTTTGTGTATGTTTATATTTGAGTGATATACTTCAATAAATTTTTAAAAATACAGCCACTAGAAGTCATAAGAGAGTTTAGCATGGTAGCAGAATACTAGATCGATATAGTATATATTTCTACATACTAATAACAAACAATCAGATCTTAAACTTATAAAAACAATATCATTCCCAATGGCAGTAAAATATGAAATACAGAAAGATCAGGTAATGGATGTGCATGACTTGTACACTAAATATATTGCTGAGAAAAATTAGTCTGTCAAAATAGATGAAGAGATTTACCTTGCATATCAGTCACAAGTCATATTGTTAAGATACCAATTTACTCAAACTCATTTCTAGATTCCATATAATCCCAATGAAAATCTTTGTTGGCTTTTCTTAAAGGAGATAAGATGGGGACTGAGATGGACTACTGATGTTTAATGTATGTAGAAGTTTTAATTAGCTTTACTGTAAAAGTGTGGACATGTATAGAATGGATGGTAACAAATAGTGATTAACAGCTATTTTATCAATGGGGATATAGCTGAAAATGGTAGTCTAGGGATGTAAATGCCAATTGACAGAATGCTAGAGAATAATCTAGCAACTTAATAGCACAGTAAATCAAAAGGTGGATGAGAATTGTGGTTGATGGTACAGATGCAAGAGTGTCTTTTGTGAGCTAGAGCTAGAACATTTTCTTGTTTGGTATAATTGACATTTGAAAACTGAACATATCTGAAGTGCCAATTTCTGGTAGAAATTGGCATGCTGATTCTGAAATTCATGTGGAAATATATAGAACCTAGAAGAGCCAAAACAACTTTGAAAAGTAATAAAGTTGTAGGACAAACACTTCCTGATTTTAAGACTTAATATAAACCTATAGTCATCAAGACTTTTATATTAGTATCAGGATAGCAAATAGATCAATGCAACAGAATAAGGTGTCCAGAAATTGACCTACAGATATTTGGTGAACTGATTTCAAACAATGATTCAAAGGTAAGTCAGTGGAAAAAAGATAGTGTTTTCAACAAAGTGCTGGAAAACTGGAAATTTATATGCCAAAAATTGAATTCAATCCATACCTTGCACCACATATAAAAATTAAACCAAAATAGAATGCAAATTTAAATCTAAAACCTCAAACTATAAAATTACTGGAAGAAAACAAAGAAGAAAATCTTTGTGATTTTCTGATAGGCAAAGATTTCTTAAATATAACACCAAAAACACAATCCATAAAAGTTGGAATTCATCAACATTAAAAACTTCTGCTCTTAAAAAGGCACTGTTGGGAGAATGAAAATAAAATCCAAAAATTGGAGGAAAATTTTAGATGCATATATTTGATAAAGTTTTGGTGTCCAGAATAAATAATTCACAAGACTCAATTTGTGAGAAAACAAACCACCCACTCAAGATATATATATGGTAAATAAACACTTAAAAATATGCTCAATATTATTAGTCATTAGGGAAATGCAAACTCAAACCACAATAAGCTACCACTACACACTGATCAGAATGGCTAAAATTAATGAGACAGTACCAAGTGCTGACAAATGTGAGGAGTTACTAGAACTCTGACATACTGTTGATGAGAATGGAAAATGGTACAATCACTTTTGAAAACAGCTGGCCAGTTTCTTCAAAAGCTAAGCATATGATCCAACCATGCCACTCCTCACATTTACCCAAGAAGAATAAAACCATCTGACCATATGAATACTTGTAACAAATGTTCACCATAGCATTTTAAAAATAATATCCCCAAACTGAAAATACCCAAATATTCATCAACAAGTGAATGGATTAAAAAACTGACAAATCTGTACAACGGAATACTCTTCAGCAATACAAGAATGAACTATTGATATACACAACAATATTGCTGAATCTCAAAATAATTATGCTGATTGGGAAAAAAAAAACAGATAAATAAAATTCCTATTGTGGGGACCCAGGGCCGCCCTCTACGTCCTTAGCATGTAGTCACCTGCATAATCTAGACATAAATTAAAGGTTAACAACCCTCCCTGAGGGGAGAGAATGTATCTATATTAATTGTAAACTATAATTTTTCCAAAGCAGTAAACATCCTTGGTAAAAATCCTTCCTACGAGCGTAGTGAAAACATCACCACACCCCATGTGTATATTTCACGGGAACTCTGTTCTCATACCTTATGTAATGTCCTTGTTTTGAAACCCCTTATGTATCACCCTTTATTTTCTCATCTCTTTGTGGAGTGCTATCTTCATTCTCTGAACCACTGCCTTCAGATATATTCTCCTGTCATTTAATCCCAATAAAGTTTATGCTTGACTAAATGTCAGGTGTGTTCTTTGGTCTCGCAGCTGCACCAACTCATGCCCTTCAGGAGTTGGGTTGTAACACCTACTGATTCCATTTATATAATACTCTAGAAATTACAAACAAATTTATAGTGACTAAAAGCAGATCAATGGTGGCCTAAATATGAGGCAGAAACAGGAGAGTGAGAAGAGGAATGGGAGGGAAGGATTACAAAGGAGCATGAGGAAATTTTGGGGAATGATGGATATGTTCATTATTTTTATTGTGTCAAGGATTTTATGGGGTATATATATGTCAAAATATATCAAATTTTACACTTCAGATATGTTCAGTTTTCAAATGTCAATTATACCTCAATAAATATGCTGCTAAAATTATACATTTCAATCTTGCCAAATGTTATTTTTTACGTCAGAAATTCTATCTGTAGGAGACAAACATTGATTAAGTAGTTCAATGGGCATTATAGACATGTATAATTAAGAAAACAATGTTGGTAATAAGGTCTCTGAAAAGTTTATTGCTTTAGAATAATTTTTATTTCAGAAAATTTATGTTATTTTCCATTACCAAACAAGAAAATGTCAAATGGAGAGTAATTTGGTAAAACAATAATTTTTTCAGAATATGAAAGATGTTTTGGCCTATTGCCAGCTCTGCAGTACACAAAGTTAAATGGAATAAATGAAAACATAATCTAAAATGAGGCTATGCTTAAATTTGCATTCCAATCCTTAACAAATTTATGAGCATAATGTAGACCTTTGGACACTTGGAAAGATTTATGAATAAACTTAACTTGGCAAACATAATTATAATCTGAAACAAATGGGGTTGGGTCATGAGCAACTGACTTAGATTCAGTGCTTGAACACAGGGACCTATTATAATGATATCAATAGGACTTAACCTAGAGAAATTAGTTTTATCTCTCCTAAGGGTATCAAGCATAGAAGACACTATTATTAAAAGAGATTTAAGCCCCAATGCACAATGCTGAATGAGGGTATTTACATTTAACTAATGAGGAAACTCTAGACAGGGGACAAGCTACCTAATGTTAACAGCATTCACTTTTAAGGACACCTTCTTCTCATCTGTCCTCTGTAAGCATTCCAAGTTCTTTATTATGTTAGAAAGCAAGGAAGGAAAACAAATTGATGGAAGCAGAACATTTACAACTTTCCTACAATGATTTATCAAGGCAACTTAGTGTACAATCCATTACCATGCCAGTTCTAAACTTCTTTTGAGTTGGCAATAATAAATTATATAGCCTGGGGAATAAAAATTCCATAAGTTTATGAAGTTATTAAATTCTTTTCACTAAATATTAATACCATATACTCTTAAAGTAATAAAATTATATAATTAAAAATCACAGTTACCAGCATTTATCAGGGAAATAGATTGTGTCATGCATCCTACAAAGTACTTTATATATCATACAGCACTTAAATTTAATCCTCAAAAGATCAGTGAAATCTATGCTTTCTATTTATTCTTTTTGTTGTTGTTGTTGTTAGGCTAGTAATTTATTCAGGTAGGGAGGGAAGAGAAATGGGAGAAAATAACAGAAAATAACAGAGCAGGGGTCCCAGGTAGTGAGGAAGGGGATGAAAAGGGATGAAGAGGGCTAATTTACAAGCTACAATTCCCCATTATAGATTCTAAGTCCCCAGGTTTCTTGTGTGGCCACATAGCAGAGGAAAAATGGTGATAGCAGCGCACAGAGGGCAGGACAGGGCCACAGGCAAGAGAGTAAGTTGAAAGAGAGAGAGCTATTTGTTCTCATATTACAGAGAAGTTCAAGAACTTGAGGCACAGAGAAGATAAATAATTTGTTCTGGGTCACACAGCTACTAAGCCACTGAGTCATCATTTGAACCCAGATCTTAGACTTTAAACCACAAGCATTTTCCAATAAACATGATTCTCTAATTCCTTTACCAATTTCAGTTGGTACCATTTGAAAGCTGGAATCAATCAAGAATAGTTATACAACTGAACATCCATCAAAGGTATATCTGAGATGTAGGTAGATGTAGCTAAAATCATGTCAGCAACCTGAGTTGAAGTAGGTGTGAAGTACCAGCAGAAGACCATTTGGAGGCATGAATGATATAATCAAACCATATATTTTCCTTTCTTTGTTCTCTTTCGGGTTACTCCATTCTTTTGAAAATCTACTAAATAAGAGAAAGAAGGGACAACTTCCTAAGATAGTGTTTCTAAAATATTACATAAGGTAATATGCATTAAATCCTTAGTAATGAGTTTGGCTAATTATAATATATAATATAAGAGAATTATATAACAATATGGCAATATATATTTTATGTGACAAAAGATAACATAATTACTATTTTTATTAATAAAAAAGAAATGTACTTTTAAAAGATAATCATAATCATATACTCCACTCCTAGGCATATACTCAATAAAAATGAAAATATATGCCCACATAAGAACTTGTGCACAAATGCTCATAGCAGCATTACTTATAATAGCTGAAAAGTAGAAACAACACTAATGTCAATCAACTGATGAATAGGTAAGCAAACTGGTATATTCATACATTGGAATAATATTTGTCAATAAAAAGGAATGATTACTGATACATGCTACAAAATGGCTGAACCTTGAAAACAAGCAAGTGAAAGAAGCCACTCACAAAAGACCACATATGGTGTGATTCCATTTATATGAAATGTCTGGAATAGACAAGTCTATAGAGACATAGTCTAAGGTTTGGGAACATAGGGATGGTGGATATGGGTAGTGACCGCTAATAAGTATGGTGTTCCAGTTGGGGAGTAAAATATGTTCTAAACTTAAATCGTGGGGACAGCCACACAACATGGTGAATATACTAAAAAGTTCTGAATCTTATACTTTTAATGGGTGAATTGTTAGGTATGGGAATTATACCTCAATAAAGCTATGTTAAAAGGTGAGCATGTATCTACCACAAAGCTACTAGACTAACAGACGAATTCAGCAAAGTGGCGGGCTACAAGATTAATATGCAAAAATCAGTAGCATTTCTTTTTTTTTTTAAGATTTATTTTTATATTTTGCCCCCTTCTCTTCCTCCTGCCCTGCTGGTTGCTGTCTGTGTTATCTTTCTCTTCTCATTTTCTCTCCTCTAGGATTCACTGGTTTTGATCCTGGAGACCTCTGATGGGAGAGAGGTTCCCGGTCAATTGCACCACCTCAGTTCCTGGTTTCTGCAGTGCTTCATGTTGACTCTCCCCTTGTTTCTCTTTTGATGAGTCACAATCTTGCTGCGTGACTCACTTTCACGGGGCACTGGCTCACCACACAGGGATTCACATGGGCACTGGCTTGCTGCATGGGCATGCTTTCTCTTCTTCTTTTTCACCAGGAAGCCCCAGGGATCAAACCCAGGTCCTCCAATATGGTAGGCAGAAGCTCTATCAGTTGAGCCATATCTATATGCTACCAATGAGCATTCTGAGGAGAAAGTCAGGGGGAAATCCCATTTACAATATTGACTAAAAGAATCAAAAGTTTAGGAATAAACTTAATGTGAGTACATGAAAGACTTGTAATCAGAAATCGTCAAAACATTGCTAAAAAGAACAAAGAAAACCTAATAAATGGAATGACATTCCATGTTCAGGGATTAGAAGACTAAATATCCTTAAAATGTCAATTCTTACCCACATTTATCTACAGATTCAACACAATCCCAATAAAACTTCCAAGAGCCTTTTTTTAAGAATTGGAAAGGCCAATTATCACATTTATTTGGAAGGGTAAGGAGTCCTGAGTAGCCAAAAATACATTTAAGAAGAAAAAAAGTTGGAGAACTCTCACTTCCTGACTTTAAAGCGTATTAATTAACTATAGTGGTATAAATAGCATGGTACTGGCATGAAGATAGATATGTTAACCAATGGAATAAAATCGAGATTTTAGAAATAGATCCTCAAATTTATAGCAAAGTGATTTTTGACAAGGTTGTGAAGCCCACGCAGCTTGGCCAGAACAGTCTGTTCAACTAATGGTGCCGTAAGAACTAGATAACCATATCCAAAAAAAAAAAAAAAAAGGAAGGAAGACCACTATCTCATACCTTATATGAAAATTACAGAAAAAAAATGTAGGGAGACATCTTCAAGACCTGGTTATAGGCGGTGGTTTCTTAAACCTTAAACCCAAAGGATAAGCAATGAAAGAAAACCTAGATAAACTGTACCTCCTCAAATTTAAACATTTTTGTGCTTCAAAGGACTTGTCAAGAAGGTAAAAAGGCAGCCTAATCAATGGGAGAAAATATTTGGAAACTATAATCCAATAGAGATTTGATATCCATGTTACATAAAGAGATCACACAACTTAATGAAAAAAGACAAACAACCCACTTATTAATAAAAATCGGCCAGAAGACTTGAATAGATGTTTTTCCAAAGAGGAAATATAAAAGGCCAAAACGCACATGAAAAAAATGTTCAACATCATTAGCTTTAGGGAAATGCAGATCAAAACTATACTGAGATATCATTTCACAAATGATAGAATGGCAATTATTTTTAAAAATCAGAAACCTGCAAGTGCTGGAGAGGATGTAGAGAAATAGGAACACTCTTTCCCTGTTGGTGGGAATGAAGAATAGTGCAGCCTTTGTGGAAGTCAGTTTGGTAGCTCCTTAAGACACTAAATATGGAACGGCCTTATGATCTAGCAATCCTATTACTAGGAATATATTCAGAAGAACTGAAAGCAAGTATGCAAACTGACATTTGCTCACTGATAATCATAGCAGCATTATTCACAATTGCTAAAATATGGAAGCAACTGAAGTGTCCATCGACTGAATAGTAGATAAACAAAATGTGGTATATACATTCAATGGAATGCTATTTGGCTGTAAGAAGAAATGAAATCAGAATGCATATGGTAACATGGGTGAACCCTGAGGATATTATGTTGAGTGAAATAAGGTAGACACAAAAGGACAAATACTGTATGGTCTCACCAATATGAACTATATACAAGGAGTAAACTCATGGAGGTAAACTCTAAAGTACAAGTTCCTAGGAAATAAAATGTTGGTTGAGAATGGGAGCTGATGCATAATATGTAGAAGGTTTAATAAAGCTTATTAAAAAGTGTGGAAATGAATAGAGTTGATGTAACATATTATAGTAAATATAAGAAATAGTGCTGATTTATTTTATTTTTAACACATTTTTAAAATTAAAGTTAATAGAACACACAATGTTACATTAAAAAAAATATGAGGTTCCCATATAACCGACTCCTAACCCCCCACCCCTATCATTTTTGCAAATTGTATTTTTTTGAAGATACATACATCACAAAAAAATGTTACATTAAAAAAAATAAGAGGTTCCTGTATAACCCCCACTATCCCACCCCACTCCTCCCACACCAACAACCTCCCCCGTCATTGTGGCATACTCATCGCAATCAGCGAACACATTTTGGAGCACTGCTGCTCCACATGGATAATAGTTTACCCTGTAGTTCACACTCTCCCCCAGTACATTTAATGGGTTATGGCAGGATATATAATGTCCAGCATCTGACCCAGCAATATCATGTAGGACAACTCCAAGTCCCTAAAATGCCCCCACATCACATCTCTTCTTCCCTCTCCCTGCCATCAGCAACTACTGTGGCCACTTTCTCCACATCAATGCTACAATTTCTTCTATAACTAGTCACAATAGTTTTATAGTAGAATACCAGTAAGTCCATTCTAATCCATATTTTATTCCTCCATTCTGTGGACCCTGGGATGGTGATGTCCACTCCACCTCTAGATAAAGAGGGGGCTTAGAGTCCACATGGATAATGAGTGCAATTCTTCTGCTTGCACTTGTAGGTACTCTTGGTTCCCAGGTGTGGTTGTTGACCATCTTCACCTCCCTGTTAGCTGACCTGGGTATGTCCAATGAACTTGAGAGTAGGAGTTACAACTCTGCTGAGGCTCAGGGCCCAGCTGGCATATGGGCAGTCCAGAGATTCAAGTCCCCTGAGTATACACCATCCCTAGCACCAACCACAGGTTCAGTAAAAGTGACAGAAGAGGCATGTGTAGAAAGGCCATACCTAGGCCAGCTCTATCACCTCAGGAGCACAAATTCCACAGTTGGGCCCATTGACAAGGCACAGAATTCCAAATCCATCTGCCATGACCACATACTCTGTGGGTCTCCGAAGCCTTCAGGAGAACCAGTACCTAGGGTTGTATCTACTTTGGCTGTTTCTGGGGTCCTGCTGAGGCATGTATAAGCACGACCTCTCTGATGACCTCCCAACTCTTTTTTGAAGACTCATTTGTATAAACTCATTTGTCTTTGCCATTTCCCCCTTTCATTCAAGGTAAAAAAGCAGTTTTTAACACATGATTGTACAAGTAGGCTGAGATATTCTGTTCATCTGAGTTGACCATTTTATTCAAGGTCTCTTCCTAGTTGCATCACCAGTTAGTGATTGGTAGTAATCCCTTGGCACCAGGGAGGCTCATCCCCAGGAGTCATGTCCCATGCTGGGGGGAGAAATACTGCTGATTTATAAATGGGATTGTGGCTGAAAGGGTCAGCCCATGGATGTAATATTTCAATTGAAAAAGAAACTAGAGAATAATTTAGGGATTGTATAAAAGTGATTTTGGTAGTAAATGAAGATTGTGGTTAATAGTATAAGAATGTTATTCTTTTAAAATGTTAAGAATATGGTGATACATGGGAAAACTACAACTAATGTAACTTACTTGCAACATAGTTGTAACTGATTTTAATTAACTGTAATACTGTACTATTTTTGCAGCGATGGGAAAGAAGATATATCAGTTCTAAGGGACAATAGGGGATATAAGGGAGTATGGGATTTTTCTTTTAAGAGCAATAAAAACATTCCAATTGACCGAGGTGATAACTGCACAAATCTGTGATGAATATGAGAGCCACTAAGTGTACACTTTGAATGAATTGTACAAAGCTCGGGGCTGTATAACATAATGAATCCTCTGGTGGAAGGTGGACTGTGATTAACAGAACAAATATGAGAATGTTCTCTCATGAACTCTAACAAGTATATAATACTAACACAGGATGTTAAAAACTAGGTGGTTTGGGGGGAAAATACAATAATTGTAAGATATGGATTAAAGTTAGTAGTAATGTTTTGACAATGCTCTTTCAGAATTTGGTTTGTAACAATTGTTTCACAACAACGTAAGGTACTGGTAACTGGGTGATATATGGGACAACTGTATGATGATATGCATGTTTGTATCATAATTTCACAACTTTTACTATACACTTATTGTGTATGTATGTTCATATATGAATGATAAACTTCAATTTAAACAGTTTTAAAAAGTATGTAAACAAGGAATATATGTATATAATCAATCTAGTTTGAAATAATCTGCAAAACAAAGAAATTCCTTTAAAAAATCTAAAACAAAAAGAAACAAAATTATATGTCAAGAGAAGAAATCTCTCAAGTAATTTTCAAACTCAATAATTTGAATGTACTTTCTTGGGTGATACATGCTTAAGACAAACACTTTTGTTAATTCATTTAGGAATTATTTCAGTGTTAAGTAAAAAGAGATATCAAATATTGAGAGTTAAAGAAAAATCATATAATCTTACATTTTAATTGTTAATACCAGTATGAATTCATGATGCATTTTACATTTTAAAATATAAATACTTAGGTCCCAGCTCTTTCTACTGAAAAATTCCTGGAAGCAATATCAAACCAGTTATAATCATCACTGAGCCCAATCTGAACTTTCTACATATGCTTTCCCACTAAAATGAACCTAGAGAAATAACTGATACCATGTTTCAGCAAGAAGCATACAAGTTCAACATAGAACATCTTTTCTTGCTGGAATGCAAGGAAGTGTTCATAGACTACTGTGATTGTATCAAGAGGACTTAGGAGATAACTTTGAAAAGACTTGCAGGTCAAATACAGACATTTGAGCCTCAAAAAAGAATGACTCCAAAGGATTCATTATTGTATGCCTTCAAAACAAAACTCTTTAGTCACCTTAAGTTGTTGCTAGAGCACCAAATATTTAATCCAAAAAATGGAAAATTAAAGGAGAAAAAAGTCAATCATTTATTTTACCCTTGCTATACAAACTGTGTAATAAGTAGTTGATGAGGAAAATTTCTTCTTAATAGAAGAATTTCAGCTAATAAATGCAGGAAGAATGACAGAATGAATAAATAATCAGCTCTCAATATCTAATGAAATTTTGCATTAAAGGCTGCTAACAGTTAAGAGAAAGACTCAAGAGGCTGATATAACTGAATCCAATGATAAATTTTAATACAACCTGGCATTATGTGCCTCTTAACATTATTCAGTCAAAAGAATACAGTAGGAGCTATGATGTATTCATGCCAAGAAAACAAAATTTGAATTTGATTAAGCATCTACCTTAATTACCATTTTACAGAAAACAAAGAGGACAGAGGAACATGCTAAACAACAGCCTAAGAGTACACTAAGCCAAGTCTAGAATGAAGAAAATCCTACAAGATAAATAAGTCCATTTTGTCAGTAAATAAATAGCAAGAAATAGGGTAAAAAGGGTTCCTGTTGATGATTAAGAGAAACTTAAGAGATCTATTAACCAAATGCAATTTGTAGATCTTGTTTGAATTCTGATAAAGAAAACCAATTATAAAGAGACATATTAAGACAATCAGAGGGGAAGCGGACTTGGCCCAGTGGTTAGGGCATCCGTCTACCACATGGGAGGTCCGCAGTTCAAATCCCGGGCCTCCTTGACCCGTGTGGAGCTGGCCCATGTGCAGCGCTAATGCGTGCAAGGAGTGCTGTGCCACGCAGGGCTGTCCCCCCCATAGGGGAGCCCCACGCGCAAGGAGTGCGTCCCATAAGGAAAGCCACCCAGAGAGAAAGAAAGTGCAGCCTGCCCAAGAATGGCACCGCCCACATGGAAAGCTGACACAAGATGATGCAACAAAAAGAAACACAGATTCCCCTGCCACTGACAACAACAGAAACGGACAAAGAAGACGCAGCAAATAGACACAGAGAACAGACAACCAGGGTGGGGGGGTTGGAAGGGGAGAGAAATAAATAAATTAATTTTTAAAAAGACAACCAGAAAAATTGGACTCTGACCAAGTATTAGATAATATTTGGCAATATATAATTTTGTTAGCTTTTGTAATATATGATAATGGTATTATGGTTATTTTTTAAAGTTTTCTTTTATTTTGAAGCTACATACTAAAGAAATGGTAAATAGGGATTAAATAACATGATGTCAAGAATTTGCTTTAAAATACTATAGTAGTATAGATGAGGGAATGTATGTGGGGTTGGAGAAAACAAGATGGTCTAATACTGATTAGTGTCCAAAATGGGTAGTGGATACATTTTATTATTCTCTTAATCTATACATAAATTTGAAATTTTTCATACCAAATTAAAAAAAAAAAAGCAAAGCTGACATCTGGCTTAATAGCAATTTTTGAGCTAATGACCTAGAAACTTTCACTGTTTATAAGAGTTCAATATGGGCCTAATGTGTGACAGGGCTACTGATGATTCTGAAATTATGATGCAATTTTAGGCTGAATTGATGAAAGTAGTTTCTAGAACAAGAATACATTGTTCTTCTGCATCTCCACACCTTACAATGTTTATAAGAGCAATATGGGCCTAATGTGTGACAGGGCTACTGATGATTCTGAAATTATGATGCAATTTTAGGCTGAATTGATGAAAGTAGTTTCTAGAACAAGAATACATTGTTCTTCTGCATCTCCACACCTTATCAGACTATTGTATTTAGTTCAAATGCAAGACTTTAAGAGGGATATTAGAAAAGTGGAGTGATTGTGGAGAAGTATGGGCACAATAGAAACATTTTGAAAATTATTTCAAAAGAAAAGGTGTTATCTTGAAAAAAAGAAAATTTGATCAGAATCAGGTTTACATATCGCATAGCTTACTACAAAGGGGAAAAACTAGAACCCTTGAGTAGAAGTCAAGAAGTAAGAAATTAGAGTGGTCTAAAAATCAACTACTTCTTGAAGTGCTGTGTAACCTGTCACAGTACATGTTTGGACATACAGAGGTTAACAATCTGCTAGAGATGTTATATATGGAAATACTGACTGGATGAGATGTTAGGCTAGTCAACTACTAAGATTCCTTTCTTCTTGAAGATGCTGATTCTAAATTTACTCCCAAATCTGCAATAGATAATGTAGCCAAGTGTTCTAGTTTGCTAAAAGCTGTTAAGGCAATATACCAGAAATGAATTTGCTCTGACAATAGGAATTAACTAATTTATAAGCTTTCAGTTCCAAGGCTGTGAAATTGTCCAAATCAAGGTATCATCAGATGTTTTCTCCCTGAGCTACAGTAGTGGGCCATCAGGTACATGGTGGCATCTCCTCATCTCTCCCCTGTCCTCCAGATCTCGTTGCTTCTGGCTTTAGTGACTCCGCTCAGCTTTTGTGTTCCACTGATTTCAGCTCCTGGCTCCCAGGAGATTCTCTCTTAGCTTCCGAGCATTTCTCTGTTTTTGTGGCCTCCTGTCTCTGGTTTATAAAGGTCTCTGGCAAGAGGAACAAGACACACCCTGGGCCACACCTCACTGAAGCAATCCAATTAAATGGCCCTCAACTGCATCTAGTCCAATCAAAGGGTCCCACACCCACAGGAATGGACCAATTTAAGAACGTAATTTTCTGGGGTCCACAAAAGCCTCAAACTACTGTAGGGTGGCACCGTGTGGGAGCGCGGCGACAGCAAGGGTCGGCTCGTCTCCAGGCCCCGGTGCGAGTCGGACCCGGGTGGCGGGAACGGGCGTTAAGGCCCTCCGCTTGGGGTTCGGGGGTACTGCCCGCCCCTCTGCCCAGCTGCACCCGCTTCCCCCTCGGTGGCCTAACCCCGCCTCTCCCCCGAGGGCCACCGCCGCGCCATGACAGCCCCGCCTCGCTGCCGCCGAGAACCCTGGCTACCCCGTCTTCTGCCCGCAACCAGTGATGCACCCCTGCACGAACCTATCAGCCGTCTGCCGCCCCCCGGCCACACTCCCTGCCCCTCCCCCATCTTCGCCCTATATTAACCGCTGTACTTCCTGAATAAATCAGACTTGCGCACAGATCCTGGTCTCCTCGGTAGTCTTCTTCCTACCGCGCGTCCTCCACACCTTGCCGGCCCCGGAGCGCCTTCTCGGAAGGCCCCTCCGTATGTTGCAGTCCTCCGCCCGAGACCACACCGCCCCTGCAGCGGCTCTCCGGGCAAGCCCACACTGCGACAAACTACCACACTATGTATGGTATATTTTGTTTCCAAAGATGATACCAACTGTATCTCCCATTCCACATGACCTTTTTCAAGGAGACCTTATCACTTGCCCATTAAGAAGTGATGCCTCTTTCCTTGATTACTGAATCTAGGCTATCTCTATGACTGGCTTTGAAGAACAGAATGCAATGGAAGTGAGGTTACATAACTTCTGGAGATTGGCCTTAAGAGATCTTCAGCTTCTGCTTCCTCCCCCTTCGAGCCCAGAACCAACATGTAAAGAGGTCCAGTTACTCTACTGTAAAGAATGTAAAAAGAGAGAGAGATACCCATCCAGCCTCTAATTGTTCCAGTCATCTTCACTAAACTGCCAGACAAATTAGTGAAGCCATTTTGGACATTCCAGTCCCAGCTGCTATGGTGTTTCACCTTCCAACTGACCCATCAGCTGAATTCATCCATAGGAATGACCACAGCTGATGCCACATGGGAAAAAAATAACACCCAACTAAACCCTATCTGAATTCCTGACCCACAGGATTAGGAGCAAATAAAATGGTGGTTGTTTTAAATGTGTAATATTGGGGTAGTCTGTTATGCATCAATAGATAACCTGAGTAAACAGAACGAAAAAAAAAAAACAAATAAAAAATAGATGTAGTCTTGGCCTCTTTCAGACATCAAACTATAATTAAGCCTGGTTTAAATACCACAAAAAATGGCAATAATCCAATGAACATATTTTACTAGATCAACTATATGAAGATATGTGAAGACTAGGATAAGTTTCATAAGGCTGAACTGAAAGACACCTGGCAGACTTTTGTTTGGATCTAGGTGAGTGAGATGGTCTCTTAAGTGGGTTAAACTCAGGTCTTACAGAAGAATATGAGAGGAAAAGAGACCTCGCTATAAAAAACCTTTTTCTCACCTGCTGAATGGGTGGGACATTAGATTTATTACCATATTCTTTCTCATATTTTTCAAAATGAGAAAGATATGGGTATTAAATAGTAGGACTGTGTATGAAGAGACCTCCTAGAACAACAACAAAAAAACAGTTGCACAGAGTTGGGGAGCCATGCCCATGCGTCCTTTCATTTCTACTACTCCCACCCTTATTATCCAGATGGGATACCACACAACCCAATATCCTGTGCTATGGAGGTAGTCATTGTAATCCTATCATCATCACCATTTTGGGAGGAAAGATCTGAGTGGGAGATAAAGAAACCAAGGAGAAAATAAGGATATAGAGAAATGGACACAGCAAAGGGATAAGAGAAGAAGTAGAGAAAGTAAAGGAATGAGAAATCCTAGTGATGACTGAGAGATAAGGGATGTAAGGACCATAAAAATAATATGATGGAATATTATGTGTAAAGCGTTTTGCTATTTATAAAGCACTTTAGTATACTTTATCTAATTTAATCTTTATGACACTTGCTAATGGTATTTTATTATCCACATTACATGGATGAGGAAATTAAGATGACAGACTATGATTTGATCATTAATTTTTTTTCTATTAAAATATTTACTGAATGCCCATTCTGTGCCATTTACTAAATGCTGGAAATACAATATATCAAACATGATACCTGCCCTTATAACTTATGGTCAAGTAGAGTAGGAAGGTATTATTCAAATAACCATAAAAACAATTATAAAAATGGAATGATTTCAAGGGACATGTTGCATGAAAACAGAGAATAGAAGGATTTGATCTAGACCAATTATTCTGATTATAGGTTTTTAGACAAACACATTGCACAGTTACCTTGCCTGACTCTGTCTTATGAATATTTTTCATCCAAATAAGAATGCACATTAAGGAATCAATAAGATCTTCAAACCTCTGTTGTATTTTCAAATTGAAAAAGCTTTCCAAGGAATAAATTAAAACTTTGCTTTATTTTTATACACAGCACTGACTGTCCTGAACAATGCTATCATGGTTCAGTGTTTCTAGACCCTGTGGCCTTTAGCTAAGAAGCAGCTAAAAAGGTCACTTAACAACAAAAACCCTGTTCCAGACACAAGAATTTAAATACCACTTACCTGTCCATTTCTGAAAATATCATTTACAGCCTGACTGCCATGAGATGATTAAAGTCAGTGCCTCTATACCCTAAGGTTTCCCTTTTCTTAGCCTTTTCCGAGTAAATATTAGCTTTATGTACTACTAGAAAGAAGCGACTGTGATTTCTACTCATAAACTTCAGCTACAGAAAAAAAGCACATAGTAAAATCCACTGAACATCCAATAATACTTCTCTTCTAAGGACAAAAAGCCTAACTGAATACCTTCATCTCAAATAACCCCAAATGGTTTCAGATTGTTAATTCATTAATGCTTCTTAAAGTCCATGGTCAAGGTTGATAAGAATAAACAGGAAACTAAAATACAAAGAGTTGAATAGATGCATTCTAGGTTCCCCAAATTGAAGAGGAACCAGAGGAGTGAAACTCCTTTTTCTCAATATTGACATTCTACAAGGAGTGGTGAATAAAATGGCCAGTACTAACCTTTCCTAGAAAAGTACATTTTCACTCTAAGTGCTTCTATTAATCTATTTACCAGTTTCTTTACCTTTCAAATTACATTTGAGAATCTTCACATTTGGGTATCCTTGCTAGGCCTTGATTATTGCCAAAAAAGTTTCAGTTTGGGCATTTTATAATAATTCCCATGTTATCATATTTTGATAAATATTTTTCATGTGACAATATTTGGACATGTTTCAATACATTCATCTTCTTGACAAGCATTACAGTAATTGGTCTTCTCATAGCCTTCTATTCTACCACCAATCAATTCTTATTTTCTTTAAAAACAAGTCTAGAATATTGAATGATACTAGAGATTTCAAGAAGTGATCAAGGGAAGTGGCTGTGGCTCAATCAGTTGGGCTCCTGTCTACCATATGGGAGACCCTCCATCCCCATCCCAGGGCCTCCTTGTGAAGGCAGGCTCACCTGCAGGCTGCAGAGAGCTGCCCAGCCCACAGACTCCTTGGAGAGCCAACTCAGCAAGGTGATGCAACAAAAAGAAGGAAGGCAAGTGAGAACACAGAAGCAACCACAGTAAATGGACACAGAGAGCAGACAGCAAGCAAGCCACAAGGGGGGAGGGGAAGTTAAAAAAAATAAATTAATATAGACACAGAAGAACGTACAGTGAATGAACACAAGAGCTGACACACAAAAAGCCACAAGGGGGGGGGGGCATTAAAAAAAAGTGACCAAGATAAAGAGTACAGCTCCACAGGAGAAGCATAGATAACAGCTCCTTTTACTTTCATCTCCTCCCTCTCCATGTGATTATTGCCACCTTCACAATATATGAGGAACATTCAAAAAAAGACTCTGATATTAAAGCTCAAATAAAGTTCCTATAAGGAATAGTTATAGCTCATATGTTTTACTTGATATTTAAATTTATCTTTGAAAATGATACTGAAATTAGCCATATTCTTCCACAAGCCCTGATGTCAAAAGACAAAAGGAATCTCAACTATCTACATTTCAAAGGATGAGTGTTCTCTCTTCCTTTCAAGGACAACCCCTACATTTTTAAAAAATGAACAATGCTTCATTAATTTTCATGTTTCTCTTGGCCAGGTAATGGTGCCCAGTTCACTGTGTTAATTGTAATACAAGGGCATTTCATGGTCTTTAATCATGAGTAAACTGATTGCATCCATGACTGATTACATCTAACAATTAACTGAGGAGAACGCCATCAGCAATGAGTGACATTTCCTCCAATCAGTTGAAGGCCTTGAAAGAAGTGATTTCAGTATTCAGAGAGAGAAGTCCCATCTCTATTTCAGGCTGCCAAGCATCTCCTGGGGAACTCATCAAGGACCTTCATCTGAGTTCATGGCTTGCAGCCTGCCCTACAGAATTTGGACTTGTGCATCCCAACAATTGCATGATACAATTTTATAAAATCTCATACTATTTACAGATATCTCCTATCAGTTCTGTTTCCCTAGAGAACTCTAATACATCATCTATACCCATATTCATATTTTTATCCATATACATATTTATATCTGTATTTATATTTATCTATTTCCTTCCTTGATCATGTGTTCTCATATCGGTATCTCTTCCCTTTTGCTAACAAATCTCATATTATCCTCTTTATTACAATTTGAAATTTAAAAACTATGATTTTCTTCCAGTTTTAAAGGTGATACACACATATATACATATGTATAAATGTATGAATAGTTGGATATTTTGAAAATATGAAAAATTATGAAGTAGAAACTGAAAAATTACTTATCATACTAACCATCTACAGATAACGACAATTAACAACCTAGAGTAATCCCTTTGAAGCATCCTTTTTATATACTCATTTTTCTATTCAAAATTGGAAACCCACTATATACTCTGCAGGCCTTTACATTTCACTTTATTGTGAGCATTTTCACATTTTAAAAAATATTATTTGGAAGAATATTTTTAAATTGCTGCTGAAAAAGTTATTACTTAAATTAACTACAATGTCTTTAAACATGTAGGGTTTTCTCTGACATTCTGCTTATTTAAATAATCCTCTAAGAATCTTTGTATATTTATTTATGTCTACATTTTTATTAAATTAGGGTAGACTTGCTAGGATTAACATATGTCAATTAAAGTGAACATTTCAAATTCCTTTGGTAGGTGATACTGAATTACCTCTGAATATTTAATTTACTGCCTGGATGAAAGTGCACATTTCACCAATTTTTTTCCAATATTAGGTATTCCTTTTTTAAAAATATTTTTGTCTTTTAAAAAAAATACATAGATCACAAAAAAATGTTACATTAAAAAATATGAGATTCCCATATATCCCACACCCCATCCTACCCCACTCCTCCCACATGAACAACCTCTTTCATCATTGTGGCACATTCATTGCATTTGGTGAAAACATTTTGGATAAAAGGGGGAAAAGGTAAAGACAAATGAGTTTACATGGCTAACAGACATCAAAATGAGTCGGCAGGTCACCAGAAGGGTCACGCTTACTACACACACCTCAGCAAGATCCCAGAGACAGTCAAAGTAGATACAACCCCAGGTACTGGTACTCCTGAGGGCTATGGAGACACACAGGTTCTATGGTAATGGCAGATGGCTCTGGAGTTCAGTGCCTTGCCAATGGGCGCTGCTTTGAATTTGTGCTCCTGAGTGTGATGGAGTTGGGCTCAAATGTGACCTTTCTACACATACCTCTTCTGTGACTATTACTGAAACTGTGGTTGGCACTGGGGTTGGTGTATACTCAGGAGATTTGACTCTCTGGACTGTCCATGTGCCAGCTGGGCCCTAGCCTCAGCAGAGTTGCCACACCTACTCTCTGGTTTGTTGGACTTACCCAGGTCAGCTAACATGGAGATGAATATGGTCAACCACACCAGGGAACCGAGTGTCTACATCTAACTATAAGCAGGAGAATCGCATATATCAGCCATGTGGGTTCTAACCCCTCTCTCGATTTAGAGGTAGAGTGGACATCACCATCCCAGGGTCCACAAGATGGAGGAATAAAATATGGATTAGAGTGGACTTACTGGTATTCTACTACTATAGAACAACTGTGACTCTAGCAATGGAAGAGATTCTATCATTGATGTGAAGACAGTGGCCATGAGAATTGCTGAAGGTAGGTAGATATTCCTTTTCATCTTTGCCAATTTGGTAGTCCAAAAGAGGAAATTCATTGTTGTTTTAATTTAAATATTTTATGTTACTAGTAATATTGATCACTATGTCTTCATATTATTTGTATTTCTTTCAAAAATTTCTCATTCTTATTCTGTGCCCATTTTTCTTTCAGTGTGCATGTTTGCTATTGATTTGTATGAGTTTTTATATATTAAGGTTAATAATTCTTTACCAGTCATTTATGTTAAAAACATCTATCTGTTAACATTTTCCTTTGAGATAAGTAAGTCTGATATTTTATGCTGTCAAATCTATCGATCTCATTCTGTTGTGAATTTTTCTTCGCTTTTATGTGTCCAAGCTTACTGAAAGTGAAAAGGAAGCTATACTGACTTCACCTATGAGTTTCAGACTTTTATAAGTAACTGTATGTTAGAATTTAGTGGATAATGTTATTTAAAATGTGTATAAATATTTTAGGTATAGCAATAACATAATGTTATGTTTTTAAAAAGTGTTCTTATCTTCTTGAGAGACTTATTTAGAGTTGAAATGATATGATATTTGGGATTTGCTTCAGTATAACTTGGAGTGGAAGAAATGACTGGTGGTGAAAAATTCATGTATTTTGTACTGGGGTAAGGTTACATGGGGCCGAAGTTCAGCCCCATGAGGAAAGTGATGGCTGGAAAGATGTAATCACCTAGTGAGCTTTTACAAATACATTGATTTCCTGCCAGTCGACAACTTCACCTGTGATGACTTATCAGAATGGGTTGAAAAGAATAGGGGAGACTTTTTTTTAACTCTACAGGTGATAATGAAGCAGAATACTTTTCACTCCCCTGACTGAGAATGATTTTTTTTTTCTCCTCTTTTTCTAGCTTCTCAAGGTATTAATATAAATTTAGGTAATTGATTTTAAATCTTTTTTTCTAATTTTCTAATAAAAGTGTTTAAAACTCTGAATGTTCCTTTTGGTACCACTTCAGCTACCTCCCACAAGTTGTGATATGTTGCACTGTCACTGTCATTCAATTGAAAATATTTTCTAATTTCTCATGTAATGTCTTCTTTTGTCCATAAATTATTTATCAGAGTGTTTTTTAATTCCTAAATATTTAGAGTTTTCTTAGATATGTTAGTTATTGATTTCTTTTTTAATTCCTTTGTGGTCAGAAAACATACTTTGTATAATTTCTTACTGGAGAACAAACCATGTGTACTTGAAAATAATGTGCAGTCTATAGTTGCTGGAGTATTATTTTGGCCCAGGTGGTTGATAGCATTGTTTAGACCATTTCTGAATTTTACTGAATTTTATAAGAGAGTGATGTTGATATCTCTGACTATAATGAAATTTTCTATTCCTCTCTTTTATTCAGTGTTTGTTTCATACATTTTGATACTCTTTATTAGGCATAACATTCATGGCTTTCTAATGCATTTTTCATTATGAAATGTTCCTTTTTGTCTGTGATAGTACTCTTCATCTTGAAATCTGTCTTATTTTATCTGATATTAATATTAATAGTCACCTTCAGCTTTCTTATACTTACAGTTGCATAATATATCTTTTCCTATCCATTTACTTTCAATCTACCTGTGCTATTTTTATTTAAAGTATGTTCTTGACTGAGAGCAGTGACACAAAAAGACATTGGCATACCGATGTTCATAGCAGCATTATTCACAGTAGCCAAAAGTTGGAAACAACCCAACTGTCCATCAACTGATGAATGGATAAACGAATTGTGGAGTATTCACATGATGGGATATTATGCAGTAGTAAGAAGAAATGATGTCGTGAAACATATGACAACATGGATGAATCTGGAGGATGTTATGATGAGAGAAGTAAGCTAGACACAAAAGACAAATACTGTATAATTGTGCTATTATAAACTAAATATATTATGTGAAATGAATATGGATAAAATTGCATATATAAGACTGTTTTTTTTTGAAGCTGAACAAATGTAGGTTAATACTACAAAATGTTAACATCAGACAAAAATAATTACACTAAGTGAAGGAGAACAGACACAGAGTACTATATATTGTATGATTCCATTTATATAAAATGTAAATATAAATCAATTTCATTAAAGATGAAATTAGATATGTGGTTATGTAGGGCTGTGGAAGGAGTGCTAAGGGGTGTGGTCTTTCTTCTTGGAATAATGAAATTGCTCTAAAATTTTTGAGATGATGAATGCACAACATTTTGATTATACTAAAAGCCACTGATTATACACTTTGGATAGATCATATGGTATGTGAATATATCTCAATAAAACTACTTAATAAACAAATAAATAGTTGTGCAAGAATAGCCAGAAAATAGCAGCTATGTATAGCAAGGGAAACAGAGATTGAGAGGTGAGGAATTTTCTTGTCTGTTTTTTGATTATTGTTATTATTATTGAAATAATGCAAATGTTCTAATAACGATTGAAGTGATGAATGCACAACTATGTGATTATACCAGTTACAACTGATTGTACACTTTGAATGAACTATATGTTTTATAAATATATAGCAATAAAATTGATTTATTTAAAAAATAAATAAATGCATTCTTGTAGAAAGCATATATTTTAGAGAACATACATAATCTCTACTATAAAAAAGATTATGATAATCTCTACTTTTTAATTGGATTGTCTACTTCCTTAACATTTGGTATAATTGTTGGTATGTTTAGATTTATATCTGACATTTTTTTTTCCCCTCTATTTTTTATCTCTTTGTTTCTACATTCCCAGCTCCTTTTGGATTACTTGAATTTCTTAGAATTCCATTTTAATATATTAACTGTTTGGCTCTATCTCTTAAAATATCTTGGTGGGGTGTTCCATGAATTATTATATACACAGTAAGCATTTTACAGTTTACTTAGTATTAATACTATTTGATACAAAATGCAAAAAACCTTGTACCTGCTTAGGTCCATTTATTGCAACTCTCCATCTTTTAGACTATAGTTGCCATGTGAATTACATCCACAAACTTATATATCACAACGCAATGTTAAATATTTTTAAAACAGTCGTAAGTATTTCAAGAAATAAGAAAAATAATCTTTTTATTTGCCAAATATTTACCATTTCGAATTGTCTTATTCATTCCTCAAGTGCTGAGCTTCTGAAAACTTGCTTTTAGCACTTCTTTAGTGCAAGTATGCTAACAATGAATTCTTTCCTTAACTGAAAAAGTCTATTTTACCTTCATTTTAAAAGGATAACTTCACAAGATGTAGAGCATAGGTTGGTGATTTTTTTTTCCTTTCAGAACTTTGACAATTTTGTTCTACTGTTTTCTGGACTCCATTGTTTCCAATGAAAAATGAGTGGTTATCCAAATCATTGCTTCCTTGAGTGCCATTTTTCTCTAGCTGCTTTCAATATTTCTGATTCTCTTCCTTCCAGGATTACTTCCCAGGTCCCATACAATTTCCAGTGGTAGAGGTTATCCTCTGGTTTCTTCAACCATAAAAACTGTAGGTTTTCTATTGGAGCTTATTTTCTTATCTAAAAAAATTTACTGAAGTATATCATTTATACATAAACATATATAAATAATAAGTGTATAGTAAAAGTTGTGGACTTTAAAAAAAATATGCATATCATCATACAGGGCTCCCATACATCACCCCACCACCAACACCTGGCATTGTTATGAAATATTTGCTACAAACTATGAAAGAGTATCATGAGAATACTACTACTAACTATAAGCCTTTATCTTACATTTGGAGTATTTTTCCTCAAACCCAACCCCTCAGTTATTAACACCCTGTATTACTATCACATATCTGTTATTGTTCATGAGAGAACATTCTCATATTTGTTCTACTAACCACAGTCCCTCTTCCAACACAGGATTCACTGTGTTATACAGTTTTGTACAATCGATTCAAAGTGTATACTCAGTGGCTCTCCTTTTCATCATACAGTTGTGCAGTTATCAACTCAATTTTAGAAAGTTTTCATTACTCAAAAAGGAAAAATCCCATACCTCCTTATACTTGCCTATTGTTTACCCTTAAAATTGAGATAATGTCTTCATTGCCTTTGGTACAAAAATATTACAATACTACTATTGTCCATAAGTTACATTAGTTGTAATTTTCCTGTGTACAACATATTCTTAACACTTTGTAAAAGAAGAACGTTTTTATATTTATACTATTAAGCACAATTTTTCATCTGCCACTGAAACCACTATTATACAGTCCCTAGATTTTTCTCTAGCTTCATTTCAATTGACATTTATGTATACAGACTACACTTTTCAACCACAATCCCATTTATAAATCAGCTATGTTACTTATACTCACTATAATGTTACCATCAACTCTATTCATTTCCACACTTTTACAATAAACCTTACTAAAAGTTCTACATACATTCAGCATTACCCCCCTTTTCAACCCACATCCTGTCTCCTAGTAAACTATACTATAGCATTGACCTCTAAGAGTTTACTCATAGTATTTAGTTCACATTAGTGGGACCATACAATATCTGTCCTTTTGTGTCTGGCTTATTACACTCCACATAATGTCCTCAACGTGAACCCATGTTATATGCATCCCAATTTCTTCATACAGCTGGATAGTATTCTGTTGTATGTATATACCAAATTTTCTTTATCCATTCATGGGCTGATGGACACTTGGACTGCTTCCATATTTTAGAGACTGTGAATATGTTTCTATGAACATTGGTATGCAAATATCAGTTCTCAACCTTGCTTTCAGTTCTTCTGAATGTATTCCTGGTAACAAGACTGCTGAATCACACTGAAGTTCTTTTTTTTTTTTTTTTTTTTAAAGATTTATTTATTTATTTAATTCCCCCCCTCCCCTGGTTGTCTGTTCTTGGTGTCTATTTGCTGCGTCTTGTTTCTCTGTCCGCTTCTGTTGTCGTCAGCGGCACGGGAAGTGTGGGTGGTGCCATTCCTGGGCAGGCTGCTCTCTCTTTTCACGCTGGGCGGCTTTCCTCACGGGCGCACTCCTTGTGCGTGGGGCTCCCCCACGCGGGGGACACTCTTGCGTGGCACGGCACTCCTTGCGTGCATCAGCACTGCGCATGGCCAGCTCCACACGGGTCAAGGAGGTCCGGGGTTTGAACCGCGGACCTCCCATATGGTAGACGGACGCCCTAACCACTGGGCCAAAGTCCGTTTCCCATGAAGTTCTTTATTCAACTTCTTTTTTTAAAAAAAAGTTATTTTATTTATTTCTCTCCCTTCAACTACCTCCCCCCCACCCCCCGCCCAGTCGTCTGCTCGCTGTGTTCATTCACTATGTGTTCTTCTGTGACGGCTTCTATCCTTATCAGCGGCACCGGGAACCTCTGTTTCTTTTTGTTGTGTCATCTTGCTGCATCAACTCTCCGTTTGTGCGGCACCGTTCCTGGGCAGGCTGCACTTTCTTTCACACTTGCTCTCCTTATGGGGTGCACTCCTTGCACGTGAGGCTCCCCTACATGGGAGACACCCCTGCGTGGCATGGCACTCCTTGTGGGCATCAGCACTGTGCAGGGGCCAGCTCCACATGGGTCAAGGAGGCCCGGGGTTTGAACTGCGGACCTTCCATGTGGTAGACGGACGCCCTATCCACTGGACCAAGTCCACTTCCCTATTCAACTTCTTGAGTCATCCATAGAGGCTGTAACATTTTATATTCCCACTAAATAGTGAAAGAATGTTCCTATTTTTCCATATCCTCTCCAGCATTTGTAATTTTCTGTTTTTTTTTAAATAAAAAAATGGTTATTCCAAAAGGTGAGAAATGGGATCTCACTGTAGCTTTCATAAGCATTTCCTAAATAGCTAGTGATACTGAACATTTTTTCATGTGCTTTTTGGCCATTTGTATTTCCTCTTTAGAAAAAATTTTATTCAAGTCTATTACCCATATTTTAATTGGTTTGCTTGTCTTTTTATCATTGAGTTTTATGGTCTCTTTCGTAACAAAGATATCAAACCCTTATCAGATCTGTGGCTGTCTTTTTACTTTCCTCACATAGCTTTTGAAGAATAAAAGTGTTTAATTTTGAGGAGGTCCCATTTACCCATTTTTTCTTTCTGTGCTCAGACTTTGGGCATAATGTTTAAGAAACTACTGTCTACCACATGATCTTGAAGGTGTTTCTCTATATTTTCTTCTAGGAGTTTTATGGCCCTGGTTTTTATATTTAGGTCCTTGATCTATAGATCTAAACTGAGCTAATTTTTGTATTAGGTATGAAATACTGATCCTCTTTCTTTCTTTTGGATATGCATATCCAGTTCTCTCAGTACCACTTGTTGAAGAGATATTCTGACCCAGTTGGGTGGGCTTGACAGCCTTATCAAAAATCACTTGATCACAGATGTGCTGGTATATTTCTGAGTTCTCTGTTTGGTTCCATTGGTCAACATACCTATCTTTATGCCAGTGTACCATGCTGTTTTTACCACTGTAGCCATCAACATGATTTAAGATCAGGAAGCAAGAGTCCTCCAACTTCATTCTTCTTTTTAAAGACATTGTTGGCTATTAAGGACCAGTTATCATTCCAAATAAATTTGATAATTAGATTTTCCATTTCTGCAAAAATGGCTATTGGGATGGCATTGAATCTGTAAATCAGTTTGGGTAAAATTGACATCTTAACAATATTTAGTACCCATATGGAATCTAAGCCCTCACTTGACATAGATGTGCAATGGACACAACCAATCCAATGTCCACAGAGAAAATGTGGAATGGGTGTGGGAATGGTAGCCATGGTGGCTGCTGGGTATGGGGAATGGGAGGAAGAGATGAGATGTGGAGGCGTTTTCGGGACGTGGAGTTGTCCTGGATAGTGCTTCACGGACAATTACGGGACATTATAGATCCCCCCAGGGCCCACCGGATGGAACGTGAGAGAGTATGGGCTATGATGTGGACCATTGACTATGGGGTGCAGTGATGCTCAGAGATGAACTTACCAGGTGCAATGGATGTGTCATGATGATGGGAGAGAGTGTTGCTGTGGGGGGAGTGGGGGGCGGGGGCGGTGGGGTTGAATGGGACCTCATATTTTTCATAATGTAATTAAAAATAAATAAATAAATAATTAAAAAAAAACAAAAAAAACAATATTTAGTCTTCCAATCCATGAACACGTTATGTCCTTCCATTTATTTAGGTCTCCTTTGGTTTCTTTTAGCAATGTTTTGTAGTTTTCTGAATACAGGTCCTTTATGTCCTTGATTAATTTATTCCTAAATATTGATTCTTTTAGTCACTATTATAAATGGATATTTTTATTATTTACTCCTCAGATTGCTCATCAGTACTGTATAAAAACACCATTGATTTTGGTGTATTAGTTTTGTATCCTTCCACTTTGCTGAACTTGCCTATTAGTTCTAGTAACTTTGTTTTGGATCTTTTAGCATTTTCTAGACATAGGATTATATCAGTGAATAGCAAAAGTTTTAATACCTCTTTTTCTATTTTAGTGTCTTCTATTTCTTTTTCTTGCCAGTTTTAGCTGGAACTTCTAGCACATTATTAAATAACAGTGGTGAAACAGTGGATGTCCTTTTGTTGTTCCCAATCACACCAGGAAAGATCTTTCACTGTTGAGTCTTCACTGTTGAGTACAATGTTAGCAGTGGTTTTTTCATATATGCACTTTACCATGTTGAGAAAGCTTCCTCAAGAAAAGGATTCTATATTTTGTCAAATGCCTTTTCTGCATCAATCAAGAGGATCATGGTATTTTTCTTCTTCATTAATGTAAATTAATGTGGCATATTACAATAATTAATTGATTTTTTTGTGTTGAACCACCTTTGCATACCTGGGATAAAACCCACTTGATTATGGTGTATAATTCTTATGTACTTTTGGATTCTGCTTGCAAGAATTTTGTGAGGACTTTTGCATCTAAATGCATTAGAGTTACTGGTAATTTTCTTTTTTTCATAGTGTTTTTATCTGGCTTTGCTATTAGAGTGATGTTGGCTTCCTAGAATGAGTTTGGTAGCATTCCTTCCAGTTCAATTATTTTGGAAGCATTTAGCAAGACTGGTATTCTATCATCTTTGAATGATAGGTAGAATTCACCTGTGATGCAAACTGGTCCTGGGCTTTTCATTTTGGGGAGGTTTTTGATGACTGTTTCAATCTCTTTACTCAAGATTGGTTTGTTTAGGTCTTCTATTTCTTCTGGAATCACTATGGGCTGTCCATATATTTCTAAGAATTTGTCCATTACATGTACGTTGTCTAGTTTGTTAGTGTACAGTTGTTTGTAGTATCCTCTTATGACCTCTCTTATTTCTGGGGGTCAGTGAATATATCACTGATTTTACTTATTTGCATCTTCTCTTTTTCCTTTATCAATCAAACTAAAGGTTAGATTTGTTGATCTTCTAAAGACCCAACATTTGGTTTTATTGATTCTCTCTTTTGTTTTTTGTTCTTAATTTCATTTATATCTGTTATGATCTTTTTTTTTTTCCTTCAGCTTGATTTGGGTTTAGTTTGGTGTTCTTTTACTAGTTCCTCCAGGTATGCATTTAGGTTTTCAATTTCAGCTAAACTTTCTAAACATAAGCATTGCATGCTTTAAATTTCCCCTCTCAGCACTGCCTTTGCTGTATCCTATTAGCTGTGATATGTTGTGCTCTAGCTTTCATTTGTCTCAAGATATTTACTGATTTCTCTTGCAATTTCTTCTTTGACTTCCTGATTATTTAAGAGTATGTTGTTTAATCGCTGTATATTTGTGAATTTTTCCTTTTCCATCCACTATTGATTTCTAGCTTCATTACATTACAAGCAGAAAAATTGCTTTGTATAATTTCAATCTTTTTAAATTTATTGAGACCTGTTTTTGAAACAACATATGGTCTATCTTGGAGAAGGATACATATACACTTGAAAAGTTTGTATAGCCTACCATTTTGGGGTGTGATACTCTATCATTATCTGGTAGGTCTAGTTTATTTATCATATTATCCAAGCCCTCTGTTGCCTTATTGATCCTCTGTCCAGATGTTCTATCCAATGATGAGAGGGGTATATTGAAGTCTCCAACTATTATTGTAGAGACGTCTATTTCTCCCTTCAGTTTTGCCAGTGTGTGCCTCATGTATCATGGGTCACTCAGGTTAGTACATAAATATTTATTATTGTCATTTATCCTGGGTGAATTGCCCCTTTTAATTACTATATAATGAGCTTCTTCATCTAATAGTTTTGCATTGAAAATCTATTTAGTCTGATATTAATATCGCAAATCCAGATCTTTTATGGTTACTATTTGCATGGAATACCTTTTTCCAAACTTTCACTTTCAACCTGATTGTGTTCTTATGTCTGAGTTGAGTACTTGTAGACAGCATATAGATTACTCATATTTTCTTAATTCATTCTGTCAGTCTATGTTTTTTGATTGGAGAGTTCAATCCATTAACATTCAATGTTATTACTCTAAAGGCATTACTTACTTTGTCCAATTTATCCTTTGGCTTTCTACTGTCATATCTTTGTATTGTCTGTTCTTTTTATCTCTTAAGTTACCCTTACTAATAATCTTCATTTCTACACTGATCTCCAAGTCTCTTGCTCTTGTCTTTTCCTCCCAGGCTATAGCACTCCCTAGTATCTCTTTTAAATCCAGGCTTTGATAACATACTTTCTCAGTTTTTGTTTGTCTGTGAAGACTTTGAACTCACCCTCATTTTTGAAGGACAGTTTTGATAGATAAAGAATTCTTGGCTGACCATTTTTCTCTTTCAGTACCCTAAATATACCATTTTACTTTCCTCTTGCCTCCATGGTTTCTGATTAGCATTTAGTCTCTTTTATATATACATATATATTTTTTTCATTAGTGTGGTATATTATTACAATTAATGAACACATTTTAGAGCATTGCCATTAAACATGGATTATAGTTTACACTCTCTCCTGCACAATTTTGTAGGTTATGGCAAGATATATAATGGCCAGTAACTGTGACTGCAATGTCATTCAGGACAATTCCCAAGTCCTGAAAATGCCCTCATATTACATTGTTTTTCCCTGTCCCTGCCCTCAGAATCTCCAGTGGCCACTGCCTCCATATCAATGATATAAGTTCTTACATTGCTGGAAACAGTAAGTCTATAGTAGAATACCATTAAGTCTACTTTGGCCCATAGTTCATTCTCAAATCCTGAGGATTCTGGGATGGTGATGCCCACTCCACCTCTGAATGAGAGGGGGGCTTTGATCCCATAGGGCAGATGGATGGGTTTATCTTGCTTGTAGTTGCAGACTCTCAGTTCCTTGGGATGGTCATTGTCCATCATCGTCTCCTTGTTAGTTGTTCTGGATGAGTCCAATGAACTGGAGAGGTCTTGCAATTCCATTGAGATTCAGGGCCCAGCTGGTACATGGATGGCCCAAAGATTTAAGTCTCTTGGATACACACCTATCAACTCTAGTACTAATTATAGGTTCAAATAGAAAGGTCAGAAAAGCCATGTGTAGGGAAACCACAACTGAGTCCAACTCTGTCACAATGGGGAGCAGTGCGAGATTCCCTTGTATGTGATGCATTACTTTTCTCCTGCTGCTTTCAAAATCCTCTCTTTATCTCTGGTATTTGTGATTCTGAATATAGCTGTCTTGGAGTAAGTGTATTCATATTTATTCTGTTTGGAGTGCATCATCCTTCCTAGATAATGATATTTATGTCTTCCATGAGGGTTGGGAAGTTTACTGTCATTTTATTTCCTCACATATTCTTTCTTTCCCTTTTCTGTTCTCTTCTCCTTCTGGAACACCAATAACACATATGGTTGTGTGTTTTGCATTGTTATTCAATTCCTTGAGACTCTTCCATTTTTTCCATTCTTTCCTCTTTCTGTTCACTTGTCCTTTCAGGTTCAGATGCTCAGTCTTTCAATTTACTAATTCCATCCTCCACTAACTCAAATCTGTTATATACCTTTAGTGTATTTTTAGCTCACCCATTGTGTCTTTCATTCCCATAAGCTGTTACTTTTCTTTGCAGTTTTTCAAATTGTTCTTTCTGCTCACCAGTGTCTTCTTAATATCTGTAGCAGTTTGATATGGTTATGAATTCCAAAAATAGATACTGGATTATGTTTATAATCTGGTCTCTACCTGGGCACGATTAAGCTATGATTAGGGCTTTGACTGCGCCATATCATTAGGGCATAAAAGGCATGACAAAGGACAGAGTCGAGGGTTTTTGATGTTGAGTTTTTGATACTGGAGACTGATGCTGAAGCCTTAAGCTGGGGTGCCAGAAAGTAAGCTCACAGAGGAAACAGAAGCAAGCCCCAGGAAGAGAGGAACCCTGTGCTCAGGAAGAAGCAAGACCTGGAAAGGGAGGAACCCTGAACCCAGAGAGAAGCAAAACCCTGGAAGAGAGGAAGTCAGGAAGCCTGCTGCCAGCAGCCATCTTGCTCCAACACATGAAAACAGACTTTGGTGACAGAAGCAATTTATGCTTTATGGCCTGGTATCTGTAAACTCCTACCCAAATAAATACCCTTTATAAAAACCAACCAATTTCTTGTATTTTGCATCAGCACCCCTTTGGCTGACTAATACAGAATTTGGTACTGAGAGTGGGGTAATGCTTTGCAATTACTGAAATGCTAGAATGGTATTATAAATGGGTAAGGGGTATTTTTTGGAGGAATTTTGAGATGCTTTGAAGAAAAGACCTACAGTGCTTTAAAGAGACTGTTGATAGAAATATGGATGCTAAAAATACTTTTTATGATGTCTTAGAAGTAAATGATGAAACTATTATTGGAAACAAGTAAAGGCAATCCATGTTTTAAAGTTGCAGAGAACTTAGCAAGTTTAACTCCTGGTGTTTCATGGAAGGCAGAATTTGAAAATGGCAGGGTTAGGCATTTACCTGAAGAAATTTCCAAAGTAAAACCTGAGAACGCAGCTTGGTTTCTGCTTGCAGCTTATAGCAAAATGCTAGATGAAAAAGATATGCTGAGAATTGAACTGTCGGGTACAAAGAAAACAGAAACTGATTCTGGAAATTCCAAGCCTCTGGAAATCAAGTTCCCAGATGAGAGTGCCCATTGGAGGACTTAATTAAACTTGGAACTTGTAAATCAGGAATAAAGATACCATTATCTAGGAAAGACTAGTGGAAAGTCTTACTGTCTGATGGCTTGGACCCCTGCTTCTTGCACTCTAAACCAACAAGGTTTTTGAGAGAGCTGAATGAATAAAACCACTGTCAGCATGGAATTAAAGAAACATGGAAAGGAGAGATTGAAGGGGAAATGACTTCAAGAGGAAAACCGTGGCAGATGAGATCTGGAATTAAGATATCACCTTGGGCAAAGGAAGGAACTCCACCCTTGTGTATAGAGAGGATGAGTTTGCCCCAGGAGTTGAAGAGGATAGATGTCCCTGCCTGATGTTCTGGGAGAGTTTTGCTGCCCCAGGGTACAGAGAGGGTGGAACACATTCCCCAAGGATTAGGGCGGTTACAATTAGCACCCCACAGGTCTAAGAGCGGTGGACCTGTCCCCTAAAGGTTAGGGAAGGCCAGGAGGTCAACTTCAACTCACTCCTCTGAGAGGGTTGAGCCTGTATGCCAAAGGTTAGGGGGAATGTTGTCTTCACGTCACTGTACTAGGGGAGTTAAGACTCTAACCCAAAGATTGGGTAAGGTGTGGCAATCACCTTAACACTCTTGCAGGGAGAGGTCTGGAGCTTGGTCAACACCCAGATGCTTGATGAGGATGGAACCAAGAAAATGGCCATTGTGCAAGCATGTGGAAAGGGTAGGTTCCCGTAAGGCACCAAGGAGAAAAAACCATCATCTTAAGAATGACTCAGACTGAAATCGAATGGTGGATGCCTTGCAGGTTTACTGAACTGTAGAGGACCCATGACTTATGTTTCCCTCCCAATTTGTCTTTATTGTAATGAAAATGTTTATCCTTTGTCTGTTCATTTTGTATTGGAAGCAGATAAATTTTTTTTGTAATTTTCAGAGATATATAGCAGACGGGACTTTGGCTGACTAATACAAAATCCTTTATCTCTTTAACCATATTTAACTTCAACTCCTTGAATTGATTTAGGAGATTTGATTATCATTGATTCGTTGTCATAAATTCTGTGTCTCATCAGGGTTTTTGGTTTATTCCTTTAGCTGGGCCATCTCTTCCTGTTTCTGGGAAGTGGATGTGGCTCAAGTAACAAATCCTCTGCCTACCATATGGGAGGACCCAAGTTCAATTCCTGGAGCCTCCTGGTGAAAAAGAAGAAGAGAAAGTGCCTGCTTGGTGAGCCAGTGCCCACATGGTGAGCTGAGTGCCTGCATGGCAAGCCAAGTGTCCACGCAGTAAACTGAGTGCCCATGTGGGTGCCCACACAATGAGCCGAGTGCCCAAATGGTGAGCTGAGTGCCCATGCAAGTGCCCATGTGGCAAGCCAAGTGCCTGCTTGGCAAGCTGAGTGCCCATGTGAGTGCCCAAGTGGCAAGCTGAGTGTCTGCATGGCAAGCCAGTGCCCCCACGGTGAGCCAAGTGCACGCGTGAGTGCCCATGTGGCAAGCTGGGTGTCCATGCAAGTGAGTCACACAACAAAAGAGAGCAAAGGAGAGAGTCAAGGTGAAGTGTAGCAGAGACCAGGAACTGAGGTGGCGCAATTGACAGGGAACCTCTCTCCATATCAGAGGTCCCTAGGATTGAATCCCAGGAATCCTAGAGGAAAAAGACAAGAAGAAAAGACGAAAAAAGAGAAATACAGAAGATCACACAGCAAATGCATTCAGACAGCAAAAGCAGCAGGGCAGGGGAGGGGGTAGGGAAGAAAAAGAAAATAAAACAAAATTCTTCCTGTTTCTTAGTAAGGCTTGTAATTTTTTTCTTATGTCTAAGCATCTGAATATGTTGATAAATTTACTCTGATGGTCAATTTCTCTCTCTTGTCCAATGGTTTTGTTTCATAGCTCTCCTTTGGTTTTTGGTTCAACTTATTCTAAGTCTTTAATGTTACCCAGATTAAGTTATCAAAATAAGACCAGGGACTCACTAATGGGGAATGCATTTGATCCAAGGGGTCTAGGACAAGAGGCTTCTAAAGTCAGTTTTCTTCCTGCAGTTTCCAGTCTGGCCAGCTGATGTCATGCATCATGGAATCATTCCACAGAGGTGTCTCTACCAAGCTCTATTTACCATTGATTCTGGTCTGGAGCCAGAGCTTAGATTTGGCTCTGCTGGCCAAATTCATTGAAGAGAAACCACTATTCACCCTTTGCTGTATCCTCCCTTTTCCCAGGGAGGAAGATTTGTACCCCTCTCAGTTGGCTATAGTGAGCCACAGGTTTTATCCAGGCTGTATGCCTTGAAGATAGGGGTTGGGTGCCATTTCTGGCCATGGGGGCTAGTAACTCACAGTTTTCATTTCAGTTTCTTCATCTTTTTGTCTCTAACCCTCCTAGAGGATGTACAGCATTCTCCTAGTCTACAGATCTCCAAAGCAGCCAACTCAGACAGTTTTTGGCCCTTTCTCCATTGTGTTTTTGAGATAGTTGAGCCTTGTCTTCTTACTCTGATACCATATTCCCAGAAGTCATCTCTACTGGAGTTTTAGTCACCCATATAGTGCCTATTGTGGTTTGACCTCAGCCTAAAAAGCCTTCCTTGTTCATTCTTATTCCTTGATCAAGACTCAATCATCATCTTTACCAAAAGCTTATGTAAATCTCTAGATTCAAGTGAATGTATACATGAGGTAGGAATGCATTTGGTGCAATATAACAGAAAATACTATTGCAGTGACTTGAGCCAAACAAAAAACAGGTTTGCTCCACTCCCGCATATGAAATAAGTGATAAGCAGTGATAAGTTTATATAACTGCTCAGATAGGTCATTAGGAACTTAGCTATTTCTTTCCATTTGCTCTGCTATCCACAGAAAACTTTTGTTTTAGTGGTTGCATGGTGAAAGTCTATCCCTGAGCATTACATCCATTTTTCAGGTAAGCAGAAGAGGCAAGGACAACTAATAGTGTGACCAACTGATCCTGGTTTGCCCAGGACTTTCTCAGTTTTAACACTGAAAGTCCCAAGTCACAGGAAACCTGTCAGTCACTGATAAACATGAATAGCTCTTCAGCCTAACAAATAAGGGAAGGGCAAAGGCCTTTCCTCTATGTCATCAGTCAGACATGTGTCACATGGTCACCTCTACTGGTAAGGAATCCTGGAGAAGTATTAGCTAGACATGTTACAATGCTGAATAAAATTGGTGTTCTGTTATTAAGAAAGAAGGGGCAATTTATATTAGGTAGACAATTGAGCAAGGTCTACCACAATGCCTCTTCTTTGTGTCCCCACAGTACCCAGTCTATACCACCACATTAGACTTTCCATAACACATTAAAATGATACAGTCAGCCCACTAGTAATGTATTAGCTTTTTGCCTCCATTACCAAGCATGGTGCCTGACATATCATAGACAATAAATGTTAGAAGAACTAAAAATCATATGCCTAGAAAAAAATCCTCTAGTATTGAAAAATGAAAACAGAGCCTACTCATTCTTCTGCAGAGATGGATCTTATCAAGCTGTAGTCACATCATGTGTTCACAAATTTGGGTTATTCTTAGACCCAGCTAGATTCCCTTGATCATGACATTAATAGTCTAGCTGATTATCCCCAGGGAATGCTAATCCAGAATTTACTTAGATAACATTCTTAGGATTCTTTCCCAAGAATGGATTAGTAAAATATTGATATCACCCCTGGTTATTTTACCAAGAGTTTAAAAACAGTTCAATATTTATGTTACTGAGGTACATATGGTAAAAAGCAAAATCAAAACACATATTGCTTTAATGTTTTCAAATACAAGCCCAAACAGTAAAATAAATAATTTCAAAGAAATTGCAACATTTTCAGAGCTCCCAGTTAATAAAGAATAAGTTAAAATACAGATACATTGAAGTTAAAACACACACACACTCATTTTTATCTATGTTAAACACATAAGAACAAAACTTAAAATGTTGATGCTTTAGGGAGGAAATCTACATCTTTTATGTGGGTGGAGTTGCCTTAATCAGACTGTTTCTGTTTTCAAAGGAGTTTAATGACATATAACAAGTCATCAGTATGAGTTATGAATTCTAAGGAAATTAAAATTCATTTCTAGCTTTTTCATTAATTGTTTCCTTCAATATGAAAAAAAAAATTGTATTTCATAGCCTCAGGAGCAGGATATAGATCTTTCCATGGTCAACATAAAACTAGTATATAATCTAGCTAATAATTATGTAAGGTCTTTCTTATATAATCTGATATGATACAAGCATAGTTAGGGATATATAACATATGTATGATGTTATAAATACAGAAAACAAACATAATAGCCACTAGCATTTTCTTTTTCCTTGTCACATTTTTTTTCTTTCCAGTTTTACAATGAATCTAAGATCACAAAGAGTGAATACTAATAAAGTAATCCTCACTTTTTAATCAAAGCACTTTTCAGACATTTTCTCTCATACCTAAGAATTATTTGATACAAATGGTTTGGGAATATTTCAGCAAAGGAAAATGTGTTTTTTCCTTCAAGTGATAACAAGTAATTCATCTTAATATTAAGGGTATTTTCAGTGAGATTTCTTGACCTAGAGGTTCCTAAGGATCCAAATTAACATAACAAAGCAATTGTCTTACCTGAAAGGTTTGGAAATAAAACCTGCTGCAAGGTTTGGGTTTTGAGATATGGGGATGTTTTCATAGAATTTGACCCTCAATAAATGTTTTTAAGTGATTAATAGAAAAGGCATTATAGTTCCCAGTTATAAAACCTCAATGGTGACCCTGCATCAGAGCCCTGCCATCCTTTCATCTATAGCTACTGCCTACTCCAGGTCTTGAAGACCTTTCTCTCTCCTGCACTCAACTGTAGTCTCTGGAATTCATTTCTCTACTTTTGAATCCAGCTCTAATCTGAGCTCATCATTTGAGTATCATCATATCTCCCCAGTCAGTGTACTTAATGAAGTTATGCTGTTTTCTCAAAGTCCCTATTTTTAGTTTTCTATTAATAATGAAGATAACTATCATTTAGGATCTGTCTTTCTAAATCTCTCTCAGCTCCTAGTATCTCAAATAGCAAAAAGACATCATAGTAATCATACTGTTACACTGCACTTTCAACTCTGAGGCAGTCTAATGAGCAAAGAGTTGGTGATCTTTCTGTTATATCAAGACAGTACAACCTAAGGAAGCTCCTTTAGAGAATTATTCTTACTTGTGAAATTGCTGTTTTATCAAAACTTCTACCATGTCCACAATCATTAGATCTCTTGTCTGGAAAGCAGCCAATGCAACAGACACTTTCTCTTTACCCTCCAATGTTTTACATTAGATTAAAAGCACAAAGCTGCCAGTTGCCTTACATCAGCAATGCACACATACAAACATATACAACACTACACCATCCCTTTTTATATTTGCTTATTGTCACATCTTCAACTTTAAATAGTGTCAAAGAAGGCATCATATGTCACAGCGTATATGGAAAGGACAGAAACTAGGAAGAGAAGAAATTAGTAAAGTGGAAAATATTGCAAACTGGTAGAAACTTCAGGTTTTACAAATATGCTTCATATTTGCATCATAGAGAGGTATATCCTGCAAGGATTTTGATCTAATTATTATCACTCCAAAGCTCAGCACAGTTGTGTGATAAATATCCAATAAATTCTCATGCAACAATATGATTAGCTAAAGAATTTTTTTTTCATTTTCCATCAGAAACAGTATTCGTGTGGATATTAGTGAAGAATTTACTATCAGAGTAGAAGGTTTACTGGATTTGGAGCCTGAAGGATGGATATGAGTCTCTGCCACTTACTATTTATGTAACCTCAAGTAAGCAAACTCTGAACTCAGTTATTTTGTTTGAAAAATGGAGACTGAAATCCTTCTGTGGGAAGTGGACATGGCTCAACTGATAGAGCATCCATCTACATATGGGAGGTCCAGGGTTCAAACACAGGGCCTCCTGGCCAGTGTGCTGAGCTGGCCCATGTGTAGCACTGCTGCGTGCAAGGAGTGCCCTGCCACACAGAGGTATGTAGGGGAGCCCCACATGCAAGGAGTGCACCCTGCATTGAGCCACCCCATGCGAAAAAGCACAGCCCACCCAGGAGTGGCGCTGCACACACAAAGAGCTGATGCAGCAAGATGATGGAACAAAAAGAGACGCAGATTCTTGGTGCTGCTGAGAATGCAAGAGGACACAGAAGAACACACAATGAGGGGACACAGAGTAGACAACGGGGGGGGGGAGGGGGAGAAATTAAAAATAAATAAATCTTTAAAAAATCCCCCTATGAGTGTGTAGTAAAGAACAAATGACATAAAATGGGAGAAATTGCTTTATAAAGTCTAAAAGTAACGTCATTATTTAAGGTAGAATAATAATAAAATATATTTAATTATTTTAATCTAAGAATAAAGATTCTCCAGAGTCTTCTTACATTTGGAAGTATATTCACATAAAAAACATGTGGTTTTTTAATGTGAAAAGTTCATATGGATCTCAGAGATCTTAGCCTAATATCTCATATAATTGATGACTCTGATGGCAGGTGATATTAAGTGCCTTGTTTAAGACATTGCTCCCTCTCTCCCTAGTCATAGTTCAAATGTAGGACTCAATTTATGTGTGGGGCACAGCCCTTTCCCAAACTAAAATTTTCATTTTTATTAAAGTATTATCTATATTACTACACCTCACTTTTGTAAGGTAAGGAAAAGTATTTGTCAAAACCATTCTACATAATGAATATGAGGCCTAGGAAGAAACACAGAGATTGAAAGTGTTCTATCTTTGGGCATGTTATACATTCAGGATAAACTGGGGATGCATACAGCCCCACAAGGCCTCTTAAATGCTTTCTGCTTTAAATATGCTCCTAAGGCTATATTCAAAATGTCAACATATTACCTTAATTCAGTATAAGTTTAGAAAGTTAATATTTCTAAGATTTTAAAATATTCTAGCCTGGATAATACTTTTTAAAAAAAATCTACAGTCACCTTCTTTGCATCCATAGTCCTTTCGCTAGCCTAAATAAAACCACTACATTACTTCCTATCATGTGTGATATTTTGGCTTCCCAGGATACTCTATTCATTTTGACAATCAAGTAGGTATGCCTAAGGCTCTGACATCTCTAGAAATGCTACTATAGTTTACACTGCTTTTAGAAGATAAGTATTCAGGAAATAACTTTCTAAACCATTGCTTTATTTTTATTTTCTACTGATGATTTGCATGCTTCTGCCACTCCTTATCTTATGAATAGTGTTAGATATCAAAATATTTCTCTTGGTTAGATTAGTGGTTATGGTAAGAGAATTACTGTGTGTGAACACGTAGAAATTTATTTACTGCTGCTTTGTTGGCTTCTTGATAGACTACATCCTGTTGATGTACCTGACTACAGCTGAGGAGCTTTGTTGGATTAGAATCTGGCTGGCATTTTTTTTTTTTTTTTTTTGGCTCAGTAGTTCCAACTAGTTGGCACAGTTGGTGCTATTAACTTGTTGAGAAACACAGATGCAGTTTCCTGGTATTCAGAAGCAACCAAATCTCTGCTCTTTTTATCTGTTCCTTTTTTCGCCCTGCTAAATCGATGATGCATGGTTGCCTTTTCATTGTTTGCTAAGGTTTATTTTGTTGCCTCTCTCTTTTGTTCATTAGACAAACAGTGCCTATGATAAACAGTCATTGGGAAAATAACATGTTACACAAAAATGTAACAATGTGTTTCACAGAAAATGGCATGTCATAGATGCAGTGTGTCAAGAGCAGAACAATTTTAAATATCCTTTTTTGTGTAGTGAAAAAGCATCTGTAAAAAAAAAAAAGCCATGGGAACGACACAACTTCAGCCTGTTTTATAGGTTTTTAATGCTGGGCAAAAGAATAACTAAACTTGCATTTGACCACAGTCCCACTACCTTTCTCTTAGGATCCCTTAAAACTCTATATATACTTCTCCAATACCATTTGACACATTGAAATTACCTCTTTGTCTGCATCTTCCCTAGAGTGGAATTTCCTTGTAGTCAGGGATTTTGCATTAGCTAGCCTTATTTTCCCATGATTTAGCATGGTATGGCTTATAGAAGGCTCTCACTAAATGTTTGATGTATTGAATTAACTAAAAATGCTACAATGGATCTGTTTTTAGTAAGCTAGCCAACATAACTCTTTAAATGTTGGAAAAGCAGTACTTTATCCCCCACCCCTCATAGCTCACATGTCAAGGCATCCATTTAATAATATACATTCGGTATTCTTTAGTCCAATTATAATCAGTATAAATAGATAGAACCTTAGGAGAAAATGAAATTTTGAAGCAAGTTTGAAAAAAGACAGAAGTAATTAATTCCTGGATTAATTGCATCTGTGAGAAAGGATCAAAAGGAATCTTTATGCTCCAGTAAACAGAAGCATTGATTCAAGAATATGGAAGGTCAAAGCATGGTCAACCTGGTATTTTCCTTCCCTTACAAAAGAAAGGAGGCAGGGTCGGAGGGACCAGGTAAGATGTAAAGTAGGCCTATGATAGTAAGGAAAAGAAAACAAAAGGGTAGAGTTACTGAGGAATGAGGTAGACTCTTTCAATGTAGGATGGGCATATGTTTTCTGAAATCATATCTGATAATTTTAAAATGTTTCAGTTCTTCTATTCATGATTTCTTCTATTCATGAAATTTTGTAAAAATTTTAAAACTTCTATATTGAAATACTTTTAGATTTACAGAAGAGAGGCAAAGGTAGCACAGAAAGTTACAATATAACCTTCACCCAACTTCTCCCAATGTTAACATTTTATATAATTATAGTATATTTATCAAAATTAAGAAATTAAAAATGCTGCAGGACTATTCACTAAAGCAAGACTTTATTCAGATTTCCCTAGTTTTTCTGCTGATGCACTATTTCTGTTCCAGTACCAATCTGGAATCTACATTACATTTAGCAATTCGTGATTCTTTAGATTTCACTTCTGAGTCTTAACATTTATGCTCCACAGAGCCCTTATATCAAATCGATTATTATTATATTGTTACTATTATTATTATTATTGGCTATTTCCTGATTTTAATTCTCTGTACCTCCTGTGTTCATCATTTTTCCACTATGGGCATTGGACATCTAAAGCTCTTTCTTACTCAATCGCCTGCCTGCTGTACTCTTCAATTCACAGCCCTTCTTTGCTGCTTTCTCTCTGTCCCACCTCCTCCAGCCTCCATCTGGCTCTCTCTGAAGACACCTTTCCTCTGACCACACAAGCAATCTGCATAAAGGAGATCAGCAGAAATGTGCAATTTTCCCAATCCCTTATGTAATTTAGGCCCTTAGAAAAAACAATAAGCAGAGGTTGTAGAGTCAATCTGACAGCACTTTTAACATTATATTTAATTTGTACTATTGTATAAATGGGGTTAATATTTTAATATTTCCTTAGAGTTTAGGATTAAATAACAACTTTCTATCCTTCCCTATATTTATCATTTGAGGATGCCAATGTTGTTTTCTGAAAACAATTATATACTTTAACTAAGACATCAGTCAAATGAGGGTAAAAGATTTTACTCCAGTCTCTTTACCAGAGAATACTTGAGTCCACAAATGGTGTTGAGGGTATCCATGTCCATAAACCATTAAAAGTATACATTTTGTTTATAAACATATTTTTTCCAGGGAATAGGGACCACAGTTTTCATCAGATTATTATAAGTATTTCATGGCTCCAAAATGATGAAGAAACAGTTCTCTGGGGCTATCTAGGGGTGTCAGAAATCTACATCACCAGACACGTTTGCTTTCCAAATTTTAGTGCCAAGAATGTTTGGAGTTATAAAATAACTCTAAATGCCTTCAATTCACAACATAAATGTTCTTTCATTTCCACATAATAAAGGAACATAAAATTCATTGTGCTCTTGCTTTATACTAATTATCTTCACACCTCTATGTTTTTTATATGGGTAAAATCTCTTTTTCCCCCCTTTACGTCCAGAGTCCTTTTCAAAAGCATGGTTATTATTCCTTCTACTGTTGCCTGTCTCTGTTTCACAAGCCATTCTTTCATCTATCATTCTGAACCCCATTACTTTTCCCTGACAAGACTACTGGCAGGGCATTTTCCTGTGCCTCCTCCATTCTGCTCCAGACACCTCCGCTTGCTTGTGGGAAGTGCTCCAGCTAACAGAGCGTGTAACCATGGGGACTGCCAGTGCCAACAGCATACCAAAAACACCATTCTGGAGGGAAGAAAAAATTAGCCCGACCTCTTTATGGGATCTTCTAAAAAGGCAGGACGTGTCCTTGGGTAAAGTTAGAAATTTAAAGCATGGAACTAAATGTAAACAGAGAGAAAACAGACTATCGCTTTTGATATGAGAGAGTATAGTTTACCTCATCACTGGAGGTAGAAGAATGGAAGATTAGAGGGATGGAGGAAGCAATGTTGTCTCTCATCCATCCATATTCAGACAAAATGTTCTTATATTGGTTCCCAAAGAAAGATAACTCCCCTACCCAGCCTAACCCCTATCAAAAGTTATGTGATATGGCCACTGAGGATACATTTTGGATAGGATGTACAAGGCATGTGACTGTGTAACAGTGAACCAAGTGGTAGAAGATGGACTGTGGTTAAAAGTACAAATAGAGTGTTCTCTAATGAACTATAACAAATGAACAATACTAATTAATACATGGTATAAATAATAGGGGGTGTATGGAAAAAATATACCAAGTGTATGCTATGGACCATAGTTAGTGTAATAGTCTGATTATGTTCTTTCATAATCTTTAACACATTTTCCATAACAATTTAAGGTCTTGGTGGAGGGGTGAAGTATGGGAATTCTGCACATTTATATGATTGTTTTGTAGGCTCATAACTTCGCTTAAAAAAACAAGTTAGGTGATATTAAGTAACTTCATTTAGTTGTCTATTATTTTGTAACCGATATAAAGGGTTATTCTCAAATCTGGTTTTTAAATGTAAAATACAGATTGTGACACAATAATATAATAAAAAATGAAATATTTCAGTAATCTATTATGTTAATTGTCATTATCATAGATCTGTTTATCAAGCAGTTCCTCTATGCCAGGCACCCTGTTACATGCTTTATGTATACTATCTCTGAACCTCACAGCAGTGCAATGGAATAAACCCTACAATTATCCCCATTTTTACCAATTAGGAAACTGAGGCTAAATTAATTGACCCATAATTACTCTGCCAGCAAGTTGTAAAGCTGAGGTTATGTAAATGCCTGTTTGTAGTTGAATCCCAAGCTCCTGAACCTAAAACTATCTGGCACTTCACAGATGGGTTGAAAATGAGCTGTTAGGAATTAGAGACAAGAATAAGGTTAGCAAGGGAGAAAGAAAGGAAAGCATAAATAGAAAGAAGAGAAACAAATTTCAGATTCTCACTAAAAGACTATCACCATATGTGAGTTCCATTTGCCTAATTAGGTTTTCTTTTTCCTTGAGGGAAATAATTTGATGTCCTTCAAACACTTTTTACATAATAAATGTGGAGAGGGGAAGAGGAAGGAAAAGGATAGACAGACAGAAAAGAAAGTGGGGAGAGAATGAGAGACAGCCATGAAGAATGAAGAAGGAAAACAATAGTAGCAAATGGGGAAAGGGTACAGAAGAAAGGGTGGCCAAAGGACAGAGACAGAAAAACAAAAAGGTGGAAGCAGATGGAGGGAGAAAATCCTGGTACACTCTCACTTCCTGGCCCTGAAAACTCACTGCTCACTTAAACTCTTCACTTGGGGGAATTGTCATTACAGAATCAGCTCTTTGAAATAATTAGCTAGATAATTAACCTCTGAGTATAGCTTTTTAACTATTATTTAATCCTTCAAATCATTTACAATCTACAAGCTCCCCTTGGGTTCCTCTGGCCAGCAACGCATTCAAAGAGATAACAAGATGGCCAGGATACTGGGTCTTATGATCATGTAAGAATTTAAAACATATACATGGGTAACAAAACCCCAAAGGGAAAATGTTGTATGTGCTATAAATGGTCCAAATAAACTCTGATTTGGAAGAGAAGGATAATGAAAAACTTTATGACTGAAGAAGTAATTCAATTATTGCAAAATGGGTAAAATGATAAGGAAAGATATGGCAGGAAGTAATTGGGAGTAAAGATACTTTAAGAAGAGCAAGCATCATTAACAATGGCACAGAGGAAGAAAAACTTGGCAAATCATTCACTTTGCTGGAATGTAGCGCATCTATGTCTATGATATCCTCCTTCCCTCTCCCATTTTTCTAGCAGTCATTTCTTAGACTTCTTGGTCTCCTTTGCCATTCTCTTCCTCTACCCATCCTTTAAATATGAGTGATTTGTGACATTAGGTCTTAGAGTAAACCTTCTATGCTTCATTTTTCTCTGGGGTCTTGGACCACTTGTTTCACCCCAGCCACTCCCATAGTGACCAATTATGTGTGGGCTTTGCTTATCTGCTGCCTGATTTTTTTTTTAAGACTTATTTTTAATTTATTTCTCTCCCCTCCCCCCAAACCCTGTTGCCTGTTTTCTGTGTGTCCACTTGCATTCTTATGAATGGCACCAGGAATCTGTGTCTCTTTTTGTTGCATCATCTTGCTGCACCAGCTCTCTGTGTGTGCGGCGCCACTCCTGGGCAGGCTGTGCTTTTATTTGCGCAGGGCAGCTCTCCTTATGGGGTGCTCTTCTTGCACGTGGGGCGCCCCTATGCAGGGGACACCGCTACATGGCACAGTATTCCTTGCACGCATCAGCACTGCAAGTGGGCCAGCACACCACATGGGTCAGGAGTCCTGGGTTTGAACCCTGGACCTCCCATGTGGTAGGCGGACACTCTACATGCCAATGCCTTGCCTCATGCCTACTGTCTGTCTCTCATCTCCTACCCTAGAGCTAATGACTTATGAGATATCACAACTGCTGTGCAAAGAGCATCCTGGAAGTTCAGGGGATGAATATATGGAAGGTTGATAAATATGAGAGTATCACTTGGCAAATGTTTGATCAAGAAGTCTTGGGGGTGATAATTATCCTTCTTCCTTTCTGACCCTTCCCCCAGACAGTGCTAAGTTCAGGTATCTTAAAAGATAGTCCCATTTTATATTAAGCAGCAACCACTGGATAAAACAATCTTCTATTAACCCTTTTTCCTTCCTTGACTCATCCCCATTTTTCACTCCTCCTTCTATTGGATTGTTCTTCCTAATAAAGTCATAGCAGAGAAGCTTCTGCCCAACTCCCTCCTTCCAGAGAACTGAGGCTAAGACATAAATCCTTGTCTTTTCCCTTTCCAGCTTATTTTAGCAATCTCATCTACTCCCCTGGTTTCAATTATCATCAAAGTACAGATGGGTTCCAAATCTACCTTTCTAACCCAAACCTTTCCTCTGTATACTAGATACAACTATTTAAATATGTTATGGGTATCTCTAATTGAATTTCTGACAAGTATCTCAAAATTCTCTAAAATTGAACAAACCACCTCCCCCCATTCATCCAATAGACTAAACTTGATATCTGGGAATCATTCTTAAATCCTTCTCTCTCACTTTTTTTTTTTAAGTGAGTAGCTTGATGAGGATTGACAAATGTATATATCCGCATAACAAGCATCCCAATCAAGATAAGGAAACTTCCTTTTCCCCAGAAAAATCCCTTATGCTCCTTCCAATCAAAATCAATCACTGATCTATTTCTATTACCTTAAATTAGCTTTGCCAAATCTTGAACTTGTTATAAATGGAATGATATAATACATACTTTTTTAAAAAAACAAACAAATGTATTTTACATCTGATTAACATACAAAAATAGTCACATCTCTTTTTTTAACTTATTGAAATATATCACTCATACATAAACATACATAAACAATAAGTGTATGATAGTTGTGAACTTACAAAACAAACATATATAACATCAAACACACATATATAACACGTCACCCTACCACCAATAACTTCCGTTGTTTTTAAACTTTTAAACTAATGATTAAAGAGCATTGTCAAAATATTACTACTAAACAAAGTAGTTTTCCCCTAACCAATCTGATTATTACCCTTATATCATTTATATATGAGCATTCATAAACAATTAAGTGTATAGTAAAAATTGTGAACTTACAAAGCAAACATGCATAACATCATACAGGGGTCCCATACATCAACCCTCCACCAATACCTTGCATTGTCATGAGACATTTGTTACAAACTATGAAAGAACACTGTCAAAATATTACTATAATCATAGTCCTTATCTTACATTTGGTGTGTTTTTTGTTTTTTAAATATATTTTTTTATACAGAAGTTGTAAACTTATAATACAATCATGCACATGTGCAGAATTCCCAAACAACAACCCTCCATCAACATACCACAATGTGGTATGTCATTCACTACAAATAATATTATCTGATTGTTACCATGTCCATAGTGTATATTTGGCTCACATTTTCCAGACTGCCTCAGTATCAACACAGTACATTTTTACATAGATGCAAGAATATTATATTGTTACTACCAACCACAGTCCGTAGGTCACTCCAGCTGTATTTTTCCCATGCTTATCCACAATCCCATTACCCTGCAGTAGTGATATACATTTATTCTAGCTAACAAAGGACACTCATGCATCTGTATCATCAACCACAATTCTCACCCACATCTTGGTTTACTGTACTATCCAGTTCCTAGATTATTCTCCAGCATTCTGTCAATTGGCATTTGCATAACTAGACTACCATTTTCAGTCACATGCTCATTTATAAACTAGCTGTTACTCACAGTGTGTTATCATCCACTCTACACATTTCCACAATTTTACAGTAAAGCTAATTAAAAGTTCTACGTACATTAAACAGCAGTAATCCACTCAGTCCTTCTCTTATTTCCTTCAAGAATCCACCACCTACCACCAGGTCTTAAAGATATTTTCCAATAATTTCTTCTACAATTTTTATGGTTCTTGCTTTTATTTTTAGTTTTTTGATATATTTTGAGTTAATTTTTAGATAAGGTGTGAGATAGGGGTTCTATTTCCTTCTTTCAGCTATGGATGTCCAATTTTTTCAGCACCATTTGTGGAATGTATTGTTCTGCCTGAGCTGTGTGAGTTTGACAGGCTAATCAACAATCACTTACCATACCTGTGAGGGTCTGTTTCTGAGCCATAAATTTGGTTCCATTGGTCTATTGTGTCTGTCTTTAGGCCAGTACCATATTGTTTTTACAACTATGGGTAGATATTATGATTTAAAGTCTGGAGATGAGGGTTCACTTTTCCTTTTTATGATGTTTCTGGCTATTCAGGACTTCTTACCCTTCCAAATAAATTTAATGATGGTGTTTTCAATTTTTTCTTTAATGCTGGTGTTATTTTTATCGGGATTGCATTAATTCTGTATATCAGTTTGAGTAGAATTGGCATCTTCATGATATTTAGTCTTCCAATCCATGAGCATGGAATGTTTTTCCAGTTATTTAGGGGGTTAGAGTTTTTTTATTTATTTTACCATTGGGTTGCAGTTTTCTGAATACAAGTGCTTTACATCATTGGTTAAGTTTATTTCTGACTATTTGAGTTTTATCTGTCATATTTTATTTTCACCACTCTTTCGACACTTTTAGTTACTTTTATTGATACAATCATCATTTCTAGACTCTCTTCCTGGCTTCTCTCTCCTGTCTTTTCTTTTCAGGTTCTAGCACACCCTTTAGTATTTCCTGAAATTCTCGTCTCTTACTTAGAAATTCTCTCAGTTTCTATTTATCTGTGAACATTATAATTTTGCCCTCATTTTTGAAAGACAGGCTTGCTGGATATAAGATTCTTGGCTGGAAGTTTTTCTCTTGTAGTATCTTAAATATATCAGACCACAGTCTTCTTGCCCCCATGGTTTCTGGTGAGAAATCAGCATTTAATCTTATTGGATATCCCTTATATGCTATGCATTGCTTTTCTCTTGCTGCTCTCAGAATTCTCTCTTTGTCTTTGGCCTTTGACGTTCTGATTCGTATGTGTCTTGGAGTTGGTCTATTTGGATATTTTTGGATGGGATTACGTTGTGCTTCTTGGACAGGGATATCTATGCCCTTCAATAGGGTTGGGAAATTTTCTACCATTATTTCTTCACTATTCCTTCTGCCCCTTTTCCCTTCTCATCTCCTTCTGGGACACCCATGACACATATGTTTGCATGCCTTTTGCTGTCATTTATTTCCCTGAGACCTTGTTCATTTTTTTCCATTCTTTTCTTCATATGTTCTTTTGTATGTTCACTTTCAGAGGCCATTTCTTCAAGCTCACCAATCCTTTCTTCTGCCTCCTCAAATCTGCTATTATATGATTCTAATGTTTTTTTAATTTCATTGATTGCACCTTTCATTCCCATAAGATCTGCTATTTTTCTATGTATGCTTTCAAATTCTTCTTTGTGTTCATTCAGTGTCTTCTTAATATCCTTAATCTCTTTAGCTATCTCATTGAATTCATTACCGAGATTTGTTTGAACATCTATAATTAGTTGTCTCAACTCCTTTATGTCATCTGGAGGCTTATCTCGTTCCTTTAACTGGGCCATAGCTTACTGTTTCTTGGTGTAGACTGTATTTTTGTTTGGTGTTTTGGCATCTGGCTTACTAAATTATTTATTCTGGGTGCTGTTTTTCTCTTTAGTTTAGGGCTTCCTGCCCTTTCTCCGTTGCTGGTTGTGCAGTAGGAGCCAACCATGTAGTTGGTGCTGCAAGCTGTGGAGGCTCAAGCTACCCTCATTGCACCAGGGACCAATGAAGCTTCTTCCAACTTTCTCCTTTGCCAAGGGTAGGGACAGAGTCTCAACTGTGTGGAATAAACCATATGCAGGCCTAGACTGTAGTTGCCCAGAGAGACGGATGAAGCTTCAAGTCCCTTTCTCCCCTGCCTGGGGCATGGACAGAGCTGCATGTGTGGGCAACAGTGTATGCAGTGTGGGCCCATGATGACCGCAGTTGCCCTGGTAGACTTCTGATTTTCAGTCTACAGCATCAAAGTTATCTGCAGTTACCTGTGTAGGCTGGTGCAGGGCTCCTCAGCCTCCTCCCCACCAGAAGCGGGGCTGAAGCCTAGGCAAGCCGCAGGCTGATCTTCATGAAAGAAACTGGTTCCTGCCAACACTGAGAGTTTCAGTCAGCCCGCTTCCCCTCAGGTTGGGGGCGGAGTCAAAATAGTGGGTACTGGGCTTTTTCTGACTTGGGCTGGCTCACACCCCAGCTATTCCCAGGGTTTTCTCTTAGGCAGCCAAGTCTACTGATCAGTAGCCGAAATTGGTAGCCAACTATCTCCTCTTCCCGTTTCTGGGAAATAGAGCTTCCAATTCCCATCACAGAACAGCTCCTGGTGGCTTGTGCCGCTAGAGTAGGATAATTACCGGCCTCTGTGGCTTGGCCAGAAATTTCCCGGAGAGGCTGGCACAGGTCCCCACAGCTTCCTCCCTGCTGGAGGTGGGCCTGGGGCCTAGGCTAGAGCTGCAATCTGATCTAGATGGGAAGAAGCTGGTCCCCACCAGCACTGGGACTTTCAGTCTGCCCACTTCCCCTCATGCCAGGCGCAGAGTTCAGATGGCAGCTCCTGGCCTCTTTCTGACTTGGACAGGCTCAAGCTTCAGCTCTTCTCAGAATTATACTGTAGCCCACTGAATTTCCTCATCAACAACTGAAATTCGTGCCCAGCTGTTTCTTCCTCCCCTGTTTTGCAAAAGTGGAGCTTTAGATTCCACCTGCAGAACAGCTCCCATGGCGGCTTGTGCCTCCAGTGGAGGATGGGCACCAGCCTCCAGGGCATGGAGCACTCTACTTAGGAGTCTTCTCTGCATATGGGCAGTCTCCTCCTTCCACTCCTTCAAAGATGTTGCAGGTCTCCTGGAACCACCAAACTGGTGCTTCACTAGCTCCAGAGAGTTCTGGGTGTTTGCTAACTGCCCTGTAGCAGAAGCTGACTCTAGGAGCTCCTTACTCTGCCGTCATCTTGCTGGTTGTCTGGCACATCTATTTTTAACACATGTTAATTTTTTTCTTTTTATTATCTTTTTTAAAAAGAACATAGATCATGCAAAATATTGCATTAAAATATATAAGATGTTCCCATATACCCCCACTCCCCACCACCACCACCCCCACTCCACCCACAACAACCACCTCTTTCATCAGTCTGGCACATTCATTGCATTTGATGAATACATTTTGGAGCACTGCTACACATCATGGATTATAGTTTACATTGTAGTTTATACTCTCTCTCAGTCCATTCACTGGGTTGGTAGGATATATAAGGTCCTCCATCTGTCCCTACAATATCATTCAGAACAACTCCAAGTCCCAAAATGCACCCATATCACACCTCTACTTCCCTCTCCCTGCCCTCAGCAACTCCTATGGCCACTGTCTCCATATCAATGATAAAATTTCTTCCATTGCTAGAGTCACAATAATTCTATAGTAGAATACTAGTAAGTCCACTCTACTCCATATTTTATTCCTCCACCCTGAGGACCCTGGAATGACAATATCCACTCCACCTCTAAAATGAGAAGGGGCTTAGATCCCTCATGACTGATGGATGGGATTCTCCTACCTGCAGTTGTAGATAGTTCCCTGATGTGGTGGTTAACCATCTTCACCTCCCTGTTAGTCCAACAAACCAGAGATAAGTCCAACAAACCAGAGAACAGGTATTGCAACTCTGCTGAGGTCAGGGCCCAGTTGGCACATGGACAGTCCAGAGATTCAAGTCTCCTGAGTATACACCAACCCCAGTACCAACTACAGTTTCAGTCAAAGTGACAGAAGAGGCATGTGTAGAAAGGTCACATCTGAGCCCAACTCTACCACACTCAGGAGCACAAATTCCAAAGTAGGGCCCACTGGCAAGGCACTAAACTCCAGAGCCATCTGCCATGACTGTAGGAACTGGGTGTCTCCATAGCCCTCAGGAGCACCACTACCAGGGGTTGTATCTACTTTGGCTGTCTCTGAGAACCTGCTGAGACGTGCATAAGTGCAACCCCTCTGATGACCTGCTGACTCATTTTGAAGTCTCTTAGCCACATAAACTCATTTGTCTTTACCATTTCCCCCTTCCATTAAAAGTCTTTTTCTAGTTGCATCATCAGCTGGTGCTTGGTAGTAATCCCTTGGCACCAGGGAGGCTCATCCCTGGGAGTCATGTCCCATGCTGGGTGGAAGGTAATGCATTTACATGCTGAGTTTGGCTTAGAGAGTGGCCACATTTGAGCAACATGGAGGCTCTCAGGAGGTAACTCTTAGGCAATGTATTAGTCAGCCAAAGGGGTGCTGATGAAAAATACCAGAAATCCGCTGGCTGTTATAAAGTGTATTTATTTGAGGTAGGAGCTTAGAGATACCAGGCCAGAAAGCATAAGTTACTTCCCTCACCAAAGTCTATTTTCATGTGTTGGAGTGTGATGGCTGCCAATGTCTGCAAGGTTTCTGGCTTCCTGGGTTCCTCTGGGCTCAGCTCCTCTGTTTTCTCCACAAGGTCAGCTGTAGACTATCAGGTAAACTGCTCTGTCTCTCTCCATGGGGCTCCAGTTTCAGCATCAAACTCCAACATCAAAACTCTAACATTAAAAGCCCTCTAACTCTGTCTTTTGCAATGCCACCCTACTGGCACAAGAGGTTTACATAATTACTTAATCAAGTAAACCTATGAATCCAATATAATCTAATATGCCCAGAGGAGAAGATCAGTTTACAAATACAATCCAATCTTTTTTTTTTGGAATTAATCAATAACATCAAACTGCTACAGGCGCCCTGCAGCTTTAGGACTAGTTGAAACGTCAAGCACACAGGCTCATAAGCATAGTCATCAGTATCACTGGACCATCTTTCTTCACAGGTCTTTGCCCTTGCACTTGGGGGATTGTTCCACTCTCCACTGGTGAGTAAAATGGGAACTTAGCACTCCCTCAGTTGTTGTGTGAAACTCTACCCACTATGTCAATATCCAACAAACATCTGAACATATCTATATACCTTATATGCATGCCCTGAAGAACCCCTACTACCTATCCATCCTCCATCAATGACACCCCACATTAGTGCTCTTCCCCTTCCATAGTTGAACCCCTCTGTTATCTAAAACTTCTTCAAAAATGAAGTCTAATATATTGCCAAATTCAATTAATAGGAAAAGGAAATAGTAATGATAGGTTTAAATATTAGAAATAGAATACATAATAATGTAGAAAAACTAAAATAAAGTTAAAAATTGGGGTATTAAAAAATGAAAAATATCATTAAAATTTTTTTGACCCTTTGTCTTTCATTACTGTAATAGGTGTTGCCCTGTATTTACAGTGGCAAGGTAATCTCTTCCATTTCTTCCTCAGTGTCTACATCTTTTTAAATTAAAAAATTTTTTATGTCTTCAAAAAAGTTTTAAGTCACAGTAAAGTCACATATAGATTATAGAGGACTACCATATACCCAACGTCAACCCTTTTCCCCCTTCCCCAGCAATGATCTTTTTACATGTGGATATTACATTTGCTACAACTGATGTACAGATATTGAAACATAGCTACTAACCATGATTCCATTATGGTTTACATTTCTGAGTGTACACTTTTATAACTTTTTGGTTACAATATAGTTTACTTTTTGGTTTACATTTTAGACTACACACTTTTATAAATTTTTGGTGAAATTTAACATGGCCCATATCCATCATTGCAGGATCATGCAGAACACTTCCTTTGCCCCCCAGTTACCTGCTCTTCCTTCTGTTCTATTCCTCTCCCCCCTCCCCTTGTGGCCCACAGTGATAACCAAGCTTCACTGCTTGAAGGACAAGATTCCTAGATACTTGCAACAATGCTGAGGGCTTGATAACTCTATTCTATCCTCCCCCACTGGGAGCCAACCATGCTCTCAAGATACCCTCCCCTCTGTTTGAGAACATCAGACCTCCCCAGGATGGGGGTATAACACCTTCCTGCTCATTGTATGGGTCTCCACCCACTGATATAACACACTATGACAAGATGAGCACTCCCACACTCTCTAGAAGCCTGCCCCAGGTGCATTCTGTGCCAGATGCCTCCTGTCAAACACCTTAAACCAGTAACCCTTCCTTATTATATTTTCTAAAGAGTTTTCTCAACATTATAGTTTCAACCACATACCTGACAATCTCCTGTGTTCACCTGCTCACCTCCAACTCTCCCCCCAATTCCTTGGACCATCTGACCCATCCTCCCAACCCTACCCCCCCTCAAGCTTGCAAAGCCCAACCCAGTAGTATCCCTATGCCCCTGTCTTATTCCTTCACTGCACAACTACTTACTCTACTTCATCATAGATTTTGCCCATGTAAGCATTAGCCCACAACCTTCCTCTCCCTGCTATTTCCTGTAGGCCTATCTTCCAGTCTCTAGCTCTCTGAGACAGCTCAGTTTGCTTGTTTCATATCAGAGAGGTCATTTAGTATTAGTCCTTCAATGTTGGGCTTGCTTCACTTAACATAAGGTCCTCAAGATTCATCAATGTTATCCCATGTTTTAGTACTGTATTCCTTCTTGCAGCTGAGTAGTATTCCATTGCATGTATATACCACATTTTGTCCATCCACTCATCTGTTGATGGGCATTTGGGTTGATTCCAACTTTTGGCAAAAGTGAACAATGCTGTATGAACATTGGTGTGTACATATTGGTTCATGTCCTATCTCTCTCACTTTGGATTGTAATTATCACCAAAGCTTGCCAATTCAATCTCCTAAATCTCCTAATGGGTGATGCCAGCTTCACCCATTTCATGGCATCCATTCCTAATGCTCAAGTTCAAGCCACTATCATGTCTTTCCCACATTCCTGCAACATCTTCTGATAGATCTTCTGACCACCTTTCTTATCCCCCTCAAGTCAATAATGCCACACTAGAGTCAGAACGATCTTTCTTAAAACTGCTAATCTTCTTATTACCCTGCTAAAAAGTCATTCAAACTCTTTGAGATAAAGTTCAAACTTTTCAATGTGGCTTCCAGAGTTCCTGATGCCCTGCACTACCTATCTCTTGGGTCTTATCTATTGATATTACTCCCTCATCTCCTACTCTGCCATGTTGAGTACCTTTCCTTAAAATAGTCAGGCTTGCTTTCTCTGTGTTATTCATCCTTTTTGCCTGATTTTACTCATTCTTTCTGTCCTAATGGGAATGACACTTCCCCATGTGCTAGGATTTAAGGTACAGGGTCTGAAGTAGTTTTGAGTAGTTCTGAGTGCCAAATTGGTATTAAAATTTAGATAATTCAGGCCAAAGTGCTCGAGGCATTATCCAAACTTATTATGAAGATGAAAGGAATGATGGCTGGTGGAGAGAAAAACTGAGCCACCTGCTGAAGACATCTGAGTAAAGTGAGAGTGTTTCCTGGAATCAGAACACAACAAAGTAAAGATTCTTCTTTGCTATGGGAGAACCATTACAGATTACCAAAGAAGAGGTTATTCACTGAGCTACCTAGTCAGTGACTACTCTAACAAAAAACAATGAAACAAGGGCAGGCTCTGATCCTTGGGCCTAGTGGTCCATCTCCAACAGAGCCTCAGTTTTATCCAGAGGGAGCTCAACAACTACAGTTGGAATCACATAGTTTCAGCAGCACAAATTAACAGAATTATCTCAGTAGACAGAAACTATTGCTATTGTATGTTCTCAAGTCCACAATGGAAAGAATTAGGTCCTTCTATATACAAGACTGCTTAGAGAACCAATATTTAATAGAGGCCAAGTTGACTGGAAAAGGTAAAGGTACATTGATAATTAAATTCTGTGACCTGTGCCAGTTCAGATCTCAAATCTAATTTGTATAAGTAAAGAGAATCTTTTATGTTTTTCTATTCCAGACTAAACATTTGTAGGCCAATAGATAAATTCAGTTTAGAAGATGTAAGCGCCTAAAATAAAAAGGAAGGCCCCTTCCATCCCATTAAAACGTAGACCATCTCCCTTGAAAAATCTGTCTGCATGCACATACCAAACGGTACTATCACCTGTGCCAATGATAGATACATGAAAAGTAAAATGAATGTTCACCTCCTGAGTCTCTTGGTATCCCTGGCACAACAGAATCCTGACATCAGTATTAAACCATAATGGGTTTAAATAGCATTCTTTCGGCCTGTGGATTCCGGGCAACATTAATTCAATTTTGCAACATTATAAATTATGCTAAAGTGGGGTTAAGGCTAAAATGGTTTAGATAAAACTTTTTTAGTTTCCACATGTAAATTCCATCCTCTGAAAGAACTGATTCAGGTGCAGTTCAGTTAAAATTTTTTTTCTTAGGTTCCACTTGTGAGTTCTATTGTCTAAAGGAACTGACTCACCTATGAAGGATGTGTGATGATAGCTAGAGAGCCATTTTCCCACTTATTGGCTCCAGTCCCTGACAACTGATGATCTGCAAAGCACAGTGTATTAGGAAAGTGATTTTGCAATTTACTCCTCATCTGAAACCCAAGATACAGTTCATCCTCACTTAATAGACAAGCATACTTTAAAATGGCTTTTCTGAGGTCCTATCAGGAGTCCACAACAGAATAAGGACTAGAAACTGTGTGCCTGAAGGGCCAGGCTTTTGTCATAACTTCTCTCAGGCCATCGGCCCTCTTGATGAATATTATCTCTTACTTCCAGAATGAATAGATAAAAATAATTGACTCTAAAGTAACTTCCTGATGCAATGTACCATAGAAACAGCCTATAATGAAGCAAATGGAAAACATAAACATTCTTATTGTGCTAATCATTCACTGAGCAGTGGGGTACTCAGTTTAGAAGCGGACTTAAAATGGCTTTAAATGAATAATCCACAGTGCGTACCTTGAAGAGAGGTGGTCAAAGGAAGCTGAGAAGGTATGAAATGAATTGGGAAAAAAAAACAAATTGAAAATTCCCTGCAATTTGAAGGAAAAGAAAAGTAATTCAAGCGAGACTCAAATATGAATTGTGGGGTTTAGCTAGCACTTAAAGTGCAAAATAGAGAAATGTGTTCTCAGGGCTGACAAATGGAGAAAAAAATTGTCAAAGTAAGAAGGCAAAGTTGGAGGAGCTCTGTGGGAGCCTTCAGAGACCCAGAAAGAAAAATGTCCCTTTCTGCCATGGGAATCCTGCCTGGCTTGAAGAATGGAAAGTGTCTCTGGCTAGAAGCCTGGGGCAGAGGTTTGCACATTTGGAGGGAGGATGAGGCACAAAGACCAGAGATTGAGAGGCCTGGATTTGGAGCCCATCCAGCTCAGGAACATTCAAATAGGAGGGAAAGCTTCACAATTCCAAAGAACTCAGGGGAAGTTAAATATGGCCAAGGGAACAGAGGCTCCTGGAACTGGTCAGGGAGGATAGCTTGTGGAAGGCAAGCTTTTAAGTGTATGGCTATAATTTCCCCCTCAAGTTGGTTTCTGGCAATAATATAAATCACTGAAGTACCTCTCTCAATTTTATGGGAACCTTTGGTGGGACTGCTGCCCCATGATTCCTCTTTCCTCTATTTATCTGTTTGTAAGTAACACATTGTTTCCTGTAGTGAAGGGGTTTGGATATTCAGGCAGCACAGAAAAATTGCACTTTTCAACTGCCAATACAATACCTCTTTTTTTTTGTTTTTAACAACTGTCAAAAGTCCATTACTGGAAAATCAATTTATACCTGATTTACAACAACAGATTAGAAATACTCAGCAAGTGACTTTCAAGACATTGTGGAGTTTTTCTTTTTCTCTTTTTTTAAAAAATTCTTGGACCAGGCATTCCTCCAGAATCTTTGTTCCAACTCCTGTTTCTTCCCATATATAGACCATATCTAGTTGAAATTCCCACTTCCAACATTACTGTACTATTTACCTTCTGTAATGAAATACTTCTTGTATAATAAACATGAAACCAGATACTCTTTTCATAAGAGTTGTAAAAGAGGTTGATTTGTATTTCCCTAATGAGTAATAATACTGAGCATCTTTTCAAGTGCTTATTTGCCATTTATACTACTCACTCTTATTAAAATGCCTACAATTAAAAACAAAAACAAAAATAAAAACCAGGCACTAGCAAGTTCTGGCAAGAATGCAGAGCCACTGGGATTTTCATACATTACCTATGGGGATGTTTAATAGTTCAGCTACTCTAGAAAATGGCTTGGAGTTTCCTATGAAGTGTTAAGTAAAATAAAACTGCTGCCAGCATTGAGCATTGCTGGGAGGAACCCCTTTCTGAGAAAGGATTTTCCAGAAGACAAAACAATTGGCCTGCAGAGGCTTTCCGATAAAATGGAACAATGGAATGCATCTTGCAGAATTGCAGATAAGCAATACCTGGTGATACATTAGTTTGATCCAATTGAGATAGCTTATCAGAATTGATAAGCATACCATCAAATCAATGTGTATCAGCTTCCCCCACGAACCCCCCTTGTAAAATGAAAATGGAAACTTAACTTCCACCAATCAGAACATTTCCTCACTTGCTTCCACGATTCTTCTATGTAAGTCTCCCCTTCCCACTCCTTCAGTGGAGCCTCTTCCCAAGTGCAGTTTGGATGATGCCGAATTCATGAATAAAAAACTGATATCTTTGCCTAATATTTTATTTTAACAGAAGTTAAGCATACACTTACTGTAAGACCCAGCAATCCCATTCCTCAGTATTTACTCCAGAGAAATGAAAATGAAAACTGTGTACACAAAGACCTATATGCAATATTTTTAGTGTATTATTCATAACAATATAGTGTATTATTCCAAACTGGAAATATACTAGCATCCTTCAATAGAATGGATAAACAGACTGTAGTAAATTTATATTAATACAACAGAATATTACTCAGCAATAAACAGGAACAAACTGATACACATAACAACATGGATATGAAAAAGCCACATATTGTACAATTCAATTTATATGGCATTCTAGAAAAGGAAAAACTATAGGGACAGGGAATAGATTAGTGGCTGCTGCAGAAAAGGTGGAGGAAAGGCATGACTGCAAAAGAGCAGAACAAGGGAAATTTGGGGGTGATGGAACTATCTGTATCCTAATTGTGGTGACAGTCACATGATTCTAGGCGTGAGCTAAAACTCACAGAAATGTATACCCCTCAAAAAAAGGTGAATTTTAATGTATGCAAATTTAAAAAACAAGGAAGGGGGAAGTGGACTTGGCCCAATGGATAGGGAGTCCATCTACCACATGGGAGGTCCGCGGTTCAAACCCCAGGCCTTCTTGACCCGTGTGGAGCTGGCCCACGCACAGTGCTGATGCATGCAAGGAGTGCCATGCCACGCAGGGGTGGCCCCCGCATAGGGAAGACCCCTGTGCAAGGAGTGCACCCCCACAGGGCCTAATCGATTGGGCACCCACCTACCACATGGGAAGTCCAAGGTTGAAACCCAGGGCCCCTGACCAGTGTGATGAGCTGGCCCACACGTGGTGCTGATGTGCACAAGGAGTGCGGAGCCATTCAGGGGTGCCCCCTGCGTAGGGGAACCCCATGCACAAGGAGTGCACCCCATAAGGAGAGCCGCCTAGTGTGGAAAAAGTGCAGCCTGCCCAGGAATGGCGCTGCACACACAGAGAGCTGATGCAGCAAGAAGACGCAACAAAAAGAGACACAGATTCCAGGTGCCCCTGACAAGAATACCAGCAGACACAAAAGAACACACAGCAAATGGACACAGAGAGCAGACAACTGGGGTGGTGGGGGAAGGGGAGAGAAATAAATAAAAATAAATCTTTAAAAAAAAAAAAGACCACAATTATACCCAGCAACAAAAACTCGGAGATATCTGAATAAATTTAATAAATGGTATGCAAAATTATGATGAGAAATACTATAAAAGATTATTGCAGTCATAAAAGAGGACTTAGATAAATAAAAAGACCTTGGGCAATCAATGGAAACTCAATATCATAAATGTCAACTCCCTGTAACTAATTTATACATTCAATTAAATTCCACTCATAATCCCAACAAGCATTGCTTTATTTTTGTGGACACTTACAAAATGAACGTAAAATTCATATGGGCAATAGAGTTAAAAACAGTGGAGATAATTCTGAATAAGTAAAAAAAGGGTGGATGTAATACGGTGCCCAAATTTGAATGAAGCACTTATCCCAAATGCTGGGCTGTCAGCTGCTTCAAATGTCATCTCAGTTGAAAAGGGCTGTCTAGCCCAAAGTCATGTCCCCTGACTAGGGTGTCTTCCATCCAAAGGCTCATGCAATGCTAGGATAAAAAGACAGCACTTTTTGCCCCATCTGGGGACAACACTGAAAGTCCATCCCAGTTCCAGCTTTCCCTTTGGGGCGGCTAAGGCCTTCATCAGGGCTGTATGACAGCTCAGCTTCTCCCCCGTCCAATTCTGCTTCCTTCCATTCCTACAATTTTGATCCCAAGAGGAATCCCTAATAAATCTCCTCAGGGTTTTCTTCTCCAGGAAACCCAAACTGTGACTAAGATATAAGATATAAGAAACTGTTTATAAAGCTCGAATATTTAAGGCAACACAGTGTTGACATCAGGATAAATACAAAGACACATCAAACAAACACAAAGTCAGAAATAGGACTTAGTGTACATAAGAGGTGACTTCATAATTACGTTAGAAAAGGATGAACTATTTATTAACAGTTTTTTAGACAATTGTGTATTGACATTGCCAAAACATATGCATGAGGAACAAATACCTAATTGTAAAGCAAAATAGGAAACATTAATACAGAAGAGTATCTTTATTTCAAGGCATAAAATAATTTCTTAAATAAGATGTAAAGGCTCAAACCATAAAAAAGAGAGTGATAAATTTGATTGCATTTAAATTAAAAATTTTTGTGTTAACACCCAAGTCACAAACTTGGAAAAGAAATAATCAACAGAGGATTAGTACTCAGAATATATAAAGAGTTTCCACAAATTAGTACAAGAAAGACAAATTACAGATCAAAAACTCACAAAAGATATGAACTGGAAATTGGCAGAGGAAGAAACACAAAGGTCAAAAGTCTTAAGGAAAGATGCTTAAATTCATTAGTAGTTAAATATAAATAAAGAAACAGTATTTCTCATCCACAAGAGAATCAAATTTGGAGGGAAATGTGAGAAGAAAAATAGGGTCCTCTTTCAAGAGGAATTTGGAAATATAAATTTTATTTCTAATATATGCCCTTGAGAAACTTATAGAAAAGTTCACAGTAACACAGATAATGAAGATCAGGGCCACCTTATTTGTAATAACAATTATTTGAAAATAATCTGCATGTCCATCAATAGAGAATGAATAAATGACCATAGTATACCCATAAGATGGAATACAGCAGTAAAAGTAAATTAAACATGTTTACATGTATCAACAAAAATCATGAAAACACAATATAAAATAAAAAATTGAATACAGTAAGATACCGTTTATCCAACAAGTTTGAATTGTGAAACAATATTGTATCTAATTTATGGAAAAATATATAAGTGGCTAATATTTTAAAATGTATTACTAAAAGGAAACATAACAGCTTCAAAAGAGTGGCTGTCTTTGGGGAGAGAAGGGAATGAAATGAGCAAAGTCTTCAACTGTATGTTACATTTCAATTTTTATGAAAATAATCTAAAGTGAAACAATCTGACTATGGCAAAATGTTGAAATTTGTTGATTTTGAGTGGTGAATACAGGTTCTATTCTCTGCATTGCTTGGCATGTTTGAAATATTTTATTAAATAAATTTAAAACAAAATGGCAAAACAATGGCAGGTGATAAAAATCAGAAGTGAGCAGGAGTCTAGATTGGTAAGCATCTCTAAAACATATTTGGGGAGTTTTGAAAATAATAAATCTCCATTATTCACAGATTCCATATTTGTGAATTCTCCTACTCATTAAAACTTGTAATCCCCTCAAATCAATACTGGTGGAACGGTCACAATCATTCACAAACATGCACAGAGTGGTAAGATTTTGAGTTGACCGACACACCTATTCCCAGGTGGACAAGGCCGATACTCTACCTTCTTGTTTCAGTGCCATATTGTAAACAAATGACTTTTCCTGGTATATTTTGAAGTTGATTTTTCATATTTTTGGGCTTTTTGGTGGTGGTTTTGCTATTTAAAATGGCCCTGGCGGCGGACTTGGCCCAGTGGTTAGGGCGTCCGTCTACCACATGGGAGGTCCATGGTTCAAACGCCGGGCCTCCTTGACCCGTGTGCAGCTGGCCCACGCGCAGTACTGATGTGCGCAAGGAGTGCCCTGCCACATAGGGGTGTCACCCGCGTAGGGGAGCTCCATGCGCAAGGAGTGCACCCCGTAAGGAGAGCCGCCCAGCGTGAAAGAAAGTGCAGCCTGCCCAGGAATGGTGCCGCATGCACGGAGAGCTGATGCAGCAAGATGACGCAACAAAAAGAAACACATATTCCCATGCCACTGACAACAACAGAAGTGGACAAAGAAGACGTAGCAAATAGATACAGAGAACAGACAACCGGCGGGAGGGGAGGGGTGGGGGTGAGGAAGGGGAGAGAAATAAATAAATTCTAAAAAAAATAAAAAAATAAAAAATGGCCCTAAAGCACAGTGAAGTGTTGTCTAGTGTTCCCCCTAGAAACAAAATATTATGTTAAAAATGCCCTACCCTTGTTGGGCCAGGGATTTCAGAAGATTTGGGCTTAAAGAGGAACTGTTTGAACTTTATGCTGTTTGGCTGTTTAAGCTCTGGGCATATAAATTCTCTCTGAGTCTTGTTTCTCTCAGATAAAATGATGGGTTCCTTGGCTCACTCCTCTTTCATCATTGTCTGATTCTTCGACTTTTCTTCCTTGGAAGTTGAGTGGTATCACTAGCTGGTTTAGACATGTGGCAGTTAGCATATAACACCTTTTAGCAATTTTATCCTTTTGTATTTGTGTTCAATATTCCTAAATATATTTCTTACATCCTTGAAAGGCAAATATCTTATAATATACTGCTCTGTATTCTATGGGTACAAAAAGCAAAAGCCGTTTTGGGCTTGCTTTTTTGTTTTGTTTTTCGGTTTTGTTGAGACTTGTGGTATCTCTGGCACTAAGGTAAAGTAAATATCCTAAAGATTTATAACAATAAGCAGGCATGTCATTGGGCTTCATGAAATTCTCTAAGATAAACAGATCCTCTTGTGTAGATTCAATAGAGATAATTTTAATGTTTATTAGCAAGTTTTTTTATTTTTTCTCCCAAAGAGAACATTCTGGTTAAAAGTCCTAGAGTGTTTCTCAAAAGCTTTCCTTAGTTGACACTTTGTCAGTTTCTGAAGTCTTTCACCTTTGCTTCAGACAAGTGAAGTACTAATTCTTCTAACAGCGAGCCCCAGGTTCCAGCTCTTCATTTCCCAGTGATGTTCTTTGTTGCATCTGTATTTCTCTTACTTCTTGTGGTTTCTAACAACCAAGATCTTCCTTTCGGGCAAGACCACCATCAGCATCCCACAGACTTAAGCCTCAAAAAAACATTTAGCTGTATGGTGTCCTTAGGCCTTTAAAAAGCTCTCAGGGTGAACTCCTCATTCAACTGTTCAGAAAGAGGCTAATAAATAGTTCCGTATTTTTGGCATTGCGTTTTATGTTAGTGAAAAATATAATGATGAGGTTTGTGACAAATCAACTACTTAACATTCAACTGTATTCAACTCCATGATTCAACTTTATTCTTTTTCTAAGTATTATAATAAAAGTCCAATTTGATCTGAAAGAAGGCCTGGGTTTAGTGGCTGATTTTTGTTAGTGATCTCTCACAATCTTTTATCAGATATCGTTTTGCATTTTTTGTTGTTGATTTTTAAAGCAAAAGTAGAGAGAGAATATGAATTCCTTACAATTCTTATATATTGTTGCCTAACTGCATTAATACTAGGGTACGTACAAAGCAAGGCAAATGTTCTTCTCTTGGGTCCTAAAAAGAAAGGAAGCAGGTTGGGTTAGTACAGTGATTAAAAGCTTTGTCTTTCAATCGGCAGACTCTGGTTCAAATCTCTGCTCTGTCAATTTCTATCCAGGAGTTTCTAAACAAATTATTTAACATTTTTAAGCCTGAATTTTCTTACCTATAAAATGGAGATAATAAGAGTACACTTTATAAGTTTTCTATGAGCACTAAGTGAGGTAATGCATATGAAAAGCAGTAAGCATATAGCCCAGCACATAGTAAGCACTCACTTAATATCAGCGATTAATATTTTTAACTTTGAATGATAATTTTTGGTAATGGAGAGGGTGTGCTGAGGAATGGAAGAGTCTGGGTACAATGAAGTATAATGTACCAAATCAGGTCAAAGGATTGAGGATTCAAAATACAATTTTAACTGAAAGACCTTGGGCAACTTACTCCTCTCTTGTCCTCAATAGTGATTTTGTTTTTGTTCTTATTTTTGTTTTTTAAAAAGCCCTTGGTTGTCTCAGCATCCTTTTTCCATATCCTCTCTGAGATGCTTTCTTCTCTTCCTTACTGTATACTTTCTTTTTCTTCCCTTTCTCACAAACTACCCTTAGAAAATAATCTGTTAATACTCAATGACACCCTAGTCAATGGGTTCCTTCTCTACACAGGAATTTATTTTTCAGTATAATCACTCATTGGGTACTGATAGGTTACATGTCCATTAAAGCAAGGGTTCTTAACCTTTTTTGTGCCATGAACCCCTTTGCCATTAAGGTGAAAACTGCAGACCCTTTACTAAGTCCACATTATACTGTGTATAATTGAGTAAATATATCACACCTGCACCAACACATCCCCACAAGAATTTTTTTTTTTAATTCAATTCAAGCTCATGGATAAGGACCCCTGTGTTAAAGGAACTTCATGTATCAGGAGCTGACCAGAGATGGGAATTTTGAAATGGTAAGAGATTTCCAATCACCATGAAGTATTTTCTATGGGTATTCTTAATTTCTGGCTTGGTGCAAAGCTGGATAGTTTAAAAAAAAAAGTCTCATGCTTCCTTTTCTTCTTGGCTGCTTGGTAACATACTAAGTTTCCTATATTAGTTTAAAAGTTTTGTTGATTTTTTTTGGTAAAATCTTCAATTTATTTCCAAGGCTTAGTATGGCAATAGGCAGAACAAAAAAAATAAGTCTCTTAATCTTTCTTTCCTGGCCAGTTCTGTCATTCTCTTCTGTGTGATTGAAAATAGCTGCTAGGGTAGTGAGTTGAGACAGCTGAGAGGAGAGTGTATTTTGGTAGAATAGCCATAAGCATGGAAGAGAAGACTTAGGGCCCTCATGCCTGGTGCTTGCCATTGCTGAACCAGGCGATTGCTAATGTCTTTCCAGTTCTAGCATCATATCAGGCTATGACTGATTCTCTACTGAATAATACTAATTATAATATTATCCATTCTTTTCCAAAATAATATGAGGCACTGTGAATAACTTTTAAAAAGTTAAAAAAGGAATTTACAGAAGAGAAGGGAAAAAGACAACAAAATAGAAGCAAGAAAGCATAAGAGCCAACTATGAAATTTGAGGTTTGATTTTAATCTCTCTAACTTTATTCTCTAGTACTCTGTTCTTCCTCTCCATTTAGCACCCATAGATTAGTAATTCTATGTGAAACCCTGGAAAATTCCCAAATTTTCTCATGAAAGTATCTGGCAGAATCCTTAGATTTGCTACGGGTTTTGTATGATGGATAAAATGCTTTTACTGTCTTATTGAGTCAGACCTCAGCAGAGCAATCAAAATTATTGTGTTGTTTAAGATTCATCAGCAGAAATGATCAAAGATGTAACTTGGATCTCATGTAAAGGCATTCAAAGCTTCATTGCTCTTTAGTGTCCTTAAATGCAAGTTACCCATTATATAGTACTAGATCAGCACAGTCAAGTTGGGGCAGACAGGTAGACATGTCTTAAACTATTCAAAGTTTTATAAGATCAGAATGATATTTTCTCTTATAGATTTTGCATTGAGAATATACAAAAATAAGGATATTGGGAAAGAAGCATGCTGGCAAATGATATAGATCTTGAAGCTCCTCTTGAACTGTCTTTGCAAGACAGATTTTTAAAACCACTAAAAAGAGTCTTTTTTATACACTCAAACATTTGTTCAGTCAGACTCATTAGGATTATTCCTTTTACCAAAATACTGTAGAGTTTTTTCCCAGTGATTCCTATATTCTTGCCCTTCATTCTAGTATGTGTTGCCAGGTTACTCTTTTTTAAAAAATGGAGGAGACGTCTGCTTCTGGACAAAAAAAAATTAACAGGAATCAAATTTGTTCTTCTACATGAAACAACTAAAAATATTCAAAGTAAATGAAGAAATAATACAGATAAGAGATGGCAAACAAATGAGGTAGGCGCTTTGATTGCCAAAACTTGCCTCCCCAAGAGAGTTTCAAAGCCATGGCTCAGTATGAAGAAATATAGTCAAAGTCTGCTGAATCCCTTGATTTGATGAGAGGAAACTGAGAGTTTGGGAAGACCAAGGCAGTTAAATTTGTAGGCAGAGTACTGGAGAAGAGGGTATGCTGCAGTTTCCTGGAGATCTGTGGAGCATCCCCCTTGGATAGTCAGCAGAATAATGATCAGGGCATTCATGTACAGAAATTATCTGTGACTTGGGAAAGAAATCCCCCGAAAGTTTAGAGGTAACAATACTCAGATCTCACATAGTCAGGAATACTGCCTGATCCTCCTATAAGAGGGGAAAACCGCATAGTTCACGAGCTATTGCAAAGAATACTTAGAATAGTCTTGCCTCAGTGGTGGGGAATAATCAGGCCTAGGCTAAGCAATGCTCAGTGCTTGCCTAATCTTAAGAACAGTGAAAAGGATCACTATTTCCAAATTACTTAACTGTATTCCAGAACAAAGCTCAAGAAAACTTATAGAACTACAAAAATATCCTGCACTCAAGAATGTAAAACACACAATATCTAGCATCTAATAAAAAAAAAAAAAATACCAGGAAGGCAAAGCAGAAAAATACCACTTATAATGAGGAGAAAAACCAATCAATCAGACTGACCCAGAACTAAGAGTCGTTAGAATTAGCTGGCAATGACACTAGGAGAGTTATTATTACTGTATTTCAGGTGTTTAAAAAGACAATGGAAAAATGGAACATACTCAATGGAGCGATAAAATATAACAAGATCCTCATCAGGTAGCCAGGGGCTCACGCCACTGCCTAGGACTTGCTAGGGTCAACAGGAGGCCCATACCAAGACTAGAGGGCCACCCTTAAGACCATGTGGGGTGGCAGACTTGGCCCAGTGGTTAGGGCGTCCATCTACCACATGGGAGGTCCACGGTTCAAACCCCGGGCCTCCTTGACCCGTGTGGAGCTGGCCCATGCGCAGTGTTGATGCACACAAGGAGTGCTGTGTTACGCAGGGGTGTCCCCCATGTAGGGGAGCCCCACATGCAAGGAGTGCGCCCCATAAGGAGAGCTGCCCAGCACAAAAGAAAATGCAGCCTGCCCAGGAATGGTGCCGCACACATGGAGAACTGACACAACAAGATGATGCAACAAAAAGAAACACAGACTCCCATGCCACTTACAACAACAGAAGTGGACAAAGAAGATGCAGCAAATAGACACAGAGAACAGACAACTGGGGTGGGGGGTGGAGAGGGGAGAGAAATAAATAAATAAATAAATCTTAAAAAAAAAAAAAGACCATGTGGAAGGGCATGCACAAGATGTGTACCTGAATATCACCTCAGACGTCATTGGAGGTGAGGACGGGCTCTGCCAGTACAAATGCTGGGACAGAGTTAAGTCTTTCCCACATTATGGTTAGAAAGCCTCCCCACCAAAAGGATGTGGCTCTCCTCTGTTTGGTACTCATCTGAACAAAGGTGTCCCTTCCCTGAAAAACTGCTGCAACCAGAGAACCAGCAAGAGGGCAGCGGATTACTACAGGGCAGTTAGTAAACACCCAGAGCTATAAGCACCTGCCTGGGGAGCTCCAGGAGACTAGAAGAACATCTTTCCACATCTGAGGAATGGAAGGAGGAGACTGTCCATCTGCAGAGAAGATTCATAAGTAGAGCACTCCATGCCATGGAGGCCGGTGTTCATCCGCCACTGAAGGCAAAAGCTGCCTCGGGAGCTGTTCTGTGGCTGGAATTGAAAGCTCCACTTCCCAAAAACAGGGGAAGAAGAGAGAGTTGGGGACCAACTTCAGCTACTAATGAGTAAATTAGGCAGGCTAAAGTATAATCCTAAGAACAGCTAAAGTTTGAGCCTGTCCAAGCCAGAAAGAGGCCAGTAGCCACCATCTTAACTCCAAACCTGGCATGACAGGAATGGGTAGGACTGAAAATCCCAGTGCTGGTGGGACCAGCTTCTTTCCATCCAGATCAGATTGCAGCTCTAGCCTAGGCCCCAGTGCAACCTCCAGCAGGAAGGAAGCGGGGAGAAGGGGTGAGAACTGCACCAGCCTCTCCAGGAAATTATCAGCCAAGCTGTGGAGGCCAGTGATCATCCTACTGTGGCAGTGCAAGCAGCCCCAGGAGCTAGTCTGTGGCTGGAATTTGAAGCTCTGTTTCTCAAAAACAGGGGAGGAAGAAGCAGGTGGCCACCGATATCAGCTACTGATCGGTGAATTCGGCTGGCTCGAGTATAGCCGTAGGAACAGATAGAGTATGAACCTATCTAGGTCATAGAGAGTGGTAGCCACCACTTTTACTCTGCCCCCAGCATGAAGTGAAACCTGACTGACCGAAAATCAAAGTGACAGTAGGAACTGATTTCTTTGACTCTGATCAGCTGGCAGCCGCAGGCTAGGCTTCAGCCCCAACTCTGGGAGGGAGGAGGCTGGTGGGCCCTGCACCAGCCTATCCAGGTAACTGCAGGCACATCTGACTGGCACAGTGTTGGTGGAGGGTTGATATATGGGACCCCTGTATGATGTCATGCATGTTTGCTTTGTAAATTCACAACTTTTGCAATACACTTATTGCTTATGTATGTTCATATATAAATGATATAAAGATAAAAAAATTAGGGTAGGTTGCGGGAAAAATACTTTGGTTAGTAGTAATATTTTGACAATACTCTTTAATCATTAGTTAAAAATGTTTAACAACAATGCAAGGTATTGCTGGTAGGCTGAGTTATGAGAGTCCTGTGTGATGTTATTTATGTTTGTTTTGTAAGTTCACAGCTATTACTATATACTTATTGTTTATGAATGAGTAATAAACTTCAATAAATTTTTAAAACCTCAAAACAAACAAACATACAAAAAACTGCACAACCAACATAACTGGTTCTATGAGATCTGAGGCACTCAAGAACGACCATGATAAAGAGTTCCATTATTGCCTTTGGAAGATCTGCTGAAAGTACACAAAAATTTGGCTTAGCTCAGCATGTTGACGCATGTGAAACAACAGTGGGTGCTTTTGTTTGACAGTGTTATACATTTAGACTATACCATATCTGGATAGTCAAAGAGCCTCATGCTGGTATCATTATGAAGAAAAACTGATCTCTAAAGAAGACACTGAGAGCTGGTAACAGCAGATGAGGACAGAAAAACTTAACCTTTGACAAAGAAGTAATGGTTTTTTAGCCTAAAGTTGCCTTATTTTGTGGAAGAATTATTTTAAGACCTTACAAGACTTTATGCTTTGACATTAAAACGTCAAGTGAAGAAAAAAAAAAAAGTGGGGTAGGTGATGGGAAGTCATGCTTTCCCAGATTGTCTCTACCCATCCCAGAAAGAGGCATATGTTAAGAAGTTGAATTTTTTAAATGAGAGTGTCTGTAACTATATTAGCAAAAAAGGAGGTCAAATGCAAAAGTTCATAATAAGACATGTTCAAAATTATCTAATTTGGAAATATGGGGAAGTCCTCACTTAGATATTTGTTTACTATGAAATTTAAAAATACACATTTATACCTGGAAAGATTTGATTTAAATTTTTTTCTATTTTAAGTGCATATAATATGCTTTTTCTTTATAATCTCTTCAGCACATGAACATGTCCTGTTCCTATAATGATAGGATTAGTTACACAGACAAAGTTTCCAAGTGTTTTTCTCATGTAAATTTGGAACTGTCAGCAGGTAATTTATTAAGGAGCAACACAGGACATCTATGTATTACCTAATAGGCATAGAAGGTGATATGAACTAGATTAAAAGTACAACCATTCCTATTTTATGAACCACTCATATGACAGATGCCATACCTTGCTATAATCTTTGTTTAAATTGGATAAAAGATTTAATGAGACAAATGAAAAGCTGTTTAACATAATGCTGTTCAGAACCCTATATGCTGTTATGTTTGGTGTTTACTCCCTAGCACTTGTTCCAGATCCTGGGATATTTAAAAAATACTCACTTGTGGTTTCAATAAAGTTTTTTCTTAATGTTTGTATTCTGACTTTTAACTGTGGCATCAAAATGGATGGATTAAAAAGGGCTAGAAACAAAAAACTACCTTTTATTGTAAATCTCATTTACTTTGACAATTATTAAAAGATGTTTTAGAAATAAAATAAGACCCATATCAAACTTCTACATACAAAAACCAGAAGACAAAACATAGGAATAAAACCAAGAAATAAAAGACATTGATGGGATTAATGGCAGATTAGACATTATAGAAGTTCATTGACTTGAAGATATAGCAATAGAAACTATCCACAGGGAATAAATATCAGAGAATCAGTAAAGTGTAGGAGAACTTTAGTTGGCCTAATATCTGTGTAACGGGTATCCCCAAAGGAGAATGGGAGTGTGGTGATGCTTATGGGAAACAGGGCAGTGTGGTTAATAGAGCTCAGGGTCACTGAGCTGAGACAAAAGACCTGGCTTCTAGTCCCAGCTCTGGCACAAGCTATATGATACTGAGTGAGTTCCTTTCCCATTCTGAACTCATTATCATAACTTAATATATGAGAGCATGGTCGTCTCTAAGAGCCTGTTGAGTTCCAAGGTCCTCTGACTGTGTGGAGTGGGTGGAGTGGTAGAAGGAAAAGAGAAGATGCTCAGATGAAAGATACAAAATATGTGTTTTTCTTAACAAATAAATTTTATTGATACATATTAATAAAGCATATAATTTAAAAATGAGAGAGAATGGGAATCAAAAACAGAGATTATCTACAACTGCAAGTAAAACAGTTCCATCTATCTGCCCCATGGGATCTCAGCCCCCTCTCAGTGGCTGTCACCATCCCCAAATCCTCAAGATTGAGAACAAACATAAAGGGGGACTGCAACTATGGACCAAAGTAGACATTATTATTATAGTAATGGAAGAATGTGTTAACACTGACATAAAGGCAGTGGGCACCAGAATTTCTGAGGGAAGGGAGAAGGAAGAATAGGTATAATATAGGGCATTACTGGAACATTGGCATTGTACTGCATGACATTGCAATGACAGATACAGGCCATTATACTTTTGTCAAAACATATAAAATCGTGCAATGCAAAGTATAATGCATACTATAGACCATGGTTAGTATCAATACTTTAACATGTGTTCATCAATTGTAACAAATGTACTACAATAATGAAAGATGTTAATGGAGAAAAGAGTGAGAGGGGAAGGAGGTGAGCCAAATGGGAATCGACTATATATTGTTTGTTATTATTATTTTTGATTGAAGTATATCATTCATACATGAACACACAAAAACATTAAGTGTATAATAAAGATTGTGAACTTACAAAATAAACATACATAACATCACACAGGGGTCTCATACATCACCCCTCCACCAACTCCTTGCATTGGTGTGACACATTTGTTACAAACTATACAAGAGCATCATCAAAATATTACTACCAATTATATTCCTTATCTTACGTTTGGTGTGTTTTGCCCCCAACCCATATTATTATATTTTTATGTATTTTTGTTACAGATATTGTGAACTTGCAAAACAATCATACAGATGGGTAGATTTCCCGTACAACTCCACACCTTGGTGGAATATTTGTTACAGATTATGAGATAATATCATCAGACTATTACCACCAATCATGGTCCATAGCAGACATTTGGCACACTTTTTCCATACACCTCCATTATCAACACAGTATAGCTTGGCATTAATGCAAGAATATTATAGTATTGCTGTTAAACGGTCTATAGGTCGCACCAATTGTAGTTTTCCCATGTTTCTCCATATTCCCATCATCCTGCAATAGTGATGTACATCTGCTCTAGCTAACAGAAGGACTCTCTTGCATTTGTACACTTAACCACAATTCTCAACTGCCTTTGGGTTCACTGTGTTATTCAGTCCCTAGATTATTCTTTAGCTTTCTTTCTATTGACATTTACTTCCCCAGACTACCTTTTTCAGTCACAATCCCATTTATAAATCAGTTGTTACTCACTATAATGTGTTACTATCAACTCTATCCATCTCCACACTTTCACAGTCAAGTTAATTAAAAGTTCTATGAACATTAAGCATCCATAGTTCTTCTCAACCCTCCTCTTAACTCCTTATAACCTATACTCTAGGTTCTAATTCGATGTGTTTATTATTTGTATTTAGTTCATATCAATGGGATCATGCAATATTTGTCCTTTTGTGTCTGGCTTACTTCGCTTAGTATAATGTCTTCAAGACTCAACCATGTTATCACGTATGTCCCAGTTTCATTTCTTCTTATAGCAGCATAGTATTCCATCATACATGGATGGACACTTAGGTTGTTTCCATCTTTTGGCAATTGTGAACAACGCCACTGTGAACATTGGAGTACAGATGTCTGTTTCTGTCATAGCTTTTAGTTCTTCTGGATATATTTCTAGTAGAGGAATTGCTGGATCATATGGCAGTTCTATATTTAGCTTCCTGAGGAACCACCAAACTGTCTTCCACAGAGGCTACACCATTTTAACTTCCACCAACAGTGAAAGAGTATTCCTGTTTCCCCACATCCTCTCCAGCACTTATTGTTTGTTTTTTTAATAATGGCCATTCTATGTGGTGTTAGATGATATCTCATTGTTGTTTTAATTTGCATTTCCTTAATAGCTTGTGATATGAAACATTTTTTCATGTACTTTTTGGCCATTTGTATTTCCTATTTGGAGAAATGTCTATTTAAATCTTATGCCCATTTTTTAATTGGATTGCTTGCTCTTTTATTGTTGACTTGTATGGTCTCTTTATATAGAATGGAAATCAAACCCTTATCGGATAAGTGGTTTCCAAATATTTTCTCCCATCGACTGGGCTGCCTTTCCACCTTCTTGATGCAGTCCTTTGAATAACAGAAATGTTTAAGTTTCTGGGAGGAGAAACTCCCATTTATAAATGGGAGGAGGTCCCATTTATCCATATTTTCTTTTGTTGCTTGTACTTTTGGTGTAAGGTTTAAGAATCCACCACCTACCACTAGGTCTTGAAGATGTTTCCCTACATTTTCTTCTAGGAGCTTTATTGTACTTCCTTTTATATTTATGTCTTTGATCCATTTTGAGTTAATTTTTGTATAAGGTGTGAGGTAGGGGTCTTCTTTCTTTCTTTTGGCTATGGATATCCAGTTCTCCCAACACCATTTGTTGAATAAACTATTCCACCCCAACTGAGAGGGCTTGACAGGCTTGTCAAAAATCTCTTGGCTGCAGATGTGAGGATCTATTTCTGAACCATCAATATGGTTCCATTGGTCTATGTGTTTATCTTCATGCCAGTACCATGCTATTTTTACCACTATAGCTAGGTAATATGATTTAAAGTCTGAAAGTGAGAGTCCTCCAACTTCACTTTTCCTTTTTAAGGTTTCTAGCTATTCAGGACCTCTTACCCTCCCAGATAAATTTGATAATTATGTTTCCCATTTGCTTAAAAAATGCTGGTGGAATTTTTATTGGGATTGAATTGAATCTATATATCAATTTGGGTAGAATTGACATCTTAATAATATTTAGTCTTCTAATCCATGAGCATGGAATGATCTTCCAATTATTTAGGTCTTTTAAAATTTCTTTTAGCAAAGCTTATATTTTTCTGAATACAAGTGCTTTGCATCCTTGGTTAAGTTTATTCCTAAATAATTGATTCTTTTAACTGTTATTGTAAATGGATTTTTTTTCCTGACTTCCACCTCAGATTGTGCATTATTAGTGTATAGAAACACCATTGATTGTGTATTGATCTTGTATCCTGACACTCTACTGAAATCATTTATTAGCTTTAGCAGCTTTGTTGTAGATTTTTCAGGATTTTCTAGATATACAATCATATCATCAGCGAATAGTGAAAGTTTTAATTCTTCCTTTCCAATTTGGATGCCTTTTATTTCTTTTTCTTGCCTGATTGCTCTAGCTAGAACCTCTAGCACTATATTGAACAACAGTGGCGACAGTGGGCATCCTTGTCTTGTCCCTGATTTCAACGGGAAATCTTTTAGTTTTTCACCATTGAGTACAAAGCTAGCCTTGGGTTTTTCATATATGGCCTTTATCATGTTGAGAAATTTTCCTTTAATTCCTATCTTTTGTAGTATTTTTTTATCAAGAAAGGATGCTGTATTTTATCAAATGCCTTTTCTGCATCAATTGATATATCTGTGATTTTTCTTCTTTGATTTATTAATGTGGTGTATTATGCCAATTGATTTTCTTGTGTTGAACCAGCTTTACATGTCTGGTATAAAACCCACTTGATCATGATGGATAATTCTTTTAATGTGTTCTTGGGTTCGATTAGCAAGTATTTTATTGAGGATTTTTGCATCTGTGTTCATTAAAGAAATGGGTCTGTAATTTTCTTTTTTTGCAATTCTTTATCTGGTTTTGGTATTAGGGCGATATTGGCTTCATAGAACATGTTTGGTAGCATTCTTTCTTGTTGAATTTTCTGGAAGAGTTTGAGTAAGACTGGTATTAAATCTTCTTTGAATGCTTGGTAGAACTCACCTGTGAAACTATCTGGTTCTGGGCTTTTCATTTTGGGGAGCTGTTTGATGACTCTTTCAATTTCTTTACTTGTGATTGGTTTGTTTAGGTCTTCTATTTCTTCTAGTGTCAGTGTAGGTTGTTTATACATTCCTGGGAAGTTTACCATTTCATCTACATTGTTTAGTTTTTTAGCATAAAGTTGTACATAGTATCCTCTTATGATCTCCCTTATTTCTGTGGGGTCAGTAGTAAGGTTCCCCTTTTCATTTTTTATTTCATTTATTTGCATCTTCTTTCTGTTTTTCTTAGTCAGTCTAGCTAAGGGTTTGTTGATTTTGTTAATCTCGAAGAACCAACTTTTGGTTTTGTTAATTTTCTCTAGTTTTTTGTTCTTAACTTCATTTATTTCTGCTCTGATCTTTGTTATTTCATTCCTTCTATTTGCTTTAGGATAAGTTTGCTGTTCTTTTTCTAGTTCCTCCAGTTGTGTAGTTAGGTCATTGATTTTAGTTCTTTCTTCTTTTTTCATGTAAGCAATGAGGGCTATAAATTTTCCCCTCAACACTGCCTTCACAGCATCCCATAGGTTATGATATATTGTATTCTCAATGTCATTCGTTTCAAGATATTTATTGATTTCTCTTGAAATTTCTTCTTTGACCCACTGATTATGTTAAGAGTGTGTTGTTTAATCTCTCTATATATACTAATTTTCCCTTTATGTGCCACTTATTGATTTCCAGCATTACTCCATTATGATCAGAGAAAGTGCTTTGTATAATTTCAATTTTGTTGAACTTATTGAGATCTGCTTTGTACCCCAACATATGGTCTATTCTGGAGAAAGATCCACGAGCACTTGAAAAGAATGTATATCCTGCTGTTTTGGGATGCAATGTTCTATTAGGTTTAGTATGTTTATAATATTATTTAAGTTCTCTGTTTCTTTATTGATCTTCTGCCCAGATGTTCTATCCAATGCTGACAGGGGTGTATTGAAGTCTCCAAATATTATTGTACAGATGTCTATTTCTCCCTTCAGTTTTGCCAGTGTTTGCCTCATTTATCTTGGGGCATCCTGGTTAGGTGCATGTATATTTATGATTGTTATTTCTTCCTGGTGAATCATCCCTTTTCTTAATATGTAATGTCCTTCCTTGTCTCTAATAAAGAGTTTTGCTTTTAAAGTCTGTGTCATCTGATATAAATATAGCTACCCCAGCTTTTTTTTTTTTTTTTTTTTTTTTTTTTGTTACTGCATGCATGGAATATCTTTTGCCAACCTTTCACTTTCAATTTACTGGTATCCTTGGGTCTAAGGTGAGTCTCTTGCAGACAACATATAGATGGCTTATATTTTCTTATCCATTGTGCCAGTCCATGTCTTTTGATTGGAGAGTTTAATCCATTAACATTTATTGTTATTACTGTAAAGGCAGTTCTTATTTCATCCATTTTGATCTTTTCATTTTGTCTGTCATTTTATATTTGACACTTTCAGTTACTGTTACTGATACTGTTGTCATTCTAGAATCTCTTCTAGGCCTCTCTCTCCTGTCTTTCTTTTCAGGTTGTAACACTCCCTTTAGTATTTCTTGCAAAGCTATTCTTTTTGTTATAAACTCTCTCAGTTTCTGTTTATCTGTAAATATTCTAATCTCATCTCTTTTTTAAAAGATAATCTTGCTGGGTATAAAATCCTTGGTTGGCAATTTTTCTCCTTCAGTATCTTAAATATATTATACCACTGCCTTCTTGCCTCCATGGTTTCTGATGAGAAATCAGCACTTAATTTTATAGGGTATCCCTTATATGTTATGCGTTGCTTCTCTCTTGCTGCTCTCAGAATTCTCTCTTTGTCTCTGACATTTGACATTCTATTAGTATTTGTCTCAGAGTTGGTCTATTTGGATTTATTTGGATGGGAGTATATTGTGCTTGTTGGACATGGATATTTATGTCCTTCACTAGGGTTGGGAAACTTTCCAACATTATTTCTTCAAACATTCTTTCTGCCCCTTTTCCTTTCTCTTCTTCTTCTGGGACACCCATGACACTTATGTTTGCATGCCTATTGCTGTCATTTAGTTCCCTGAGACCCTGTTCAATTTTTCCATTCTTTTCTTCATTCACTTTGAGGCCATGTCTTTGAGCTCACTGATCCTTTCTTCTGCTTCCTCACATCTGCTGTTATATGCCTCCAGTGTATTTTTAATTTCATTTATTGCACCTTTCATTCCCATAAGTTCTGCTATTTTTCTATGTATGCTTTCAAATTCTTCTTTGTGCTCATCTAATGTCTTTTTTTTTTTATTTCTCTCCCTCCCCCAGTTGTCTGCTTTCTGTGTCCATTCACCATATGTACTTCTGTGACCGCTTCTATCCATATCAGCGTCACCGAGAGTCTGTGTTTCTTTTTGTTGTGTCACCTTCTTGTGTCAGCTCTCCGTGTGTGCAGTGCCATTCTTGGGCAGGCTGCACTTTCCTTCATGCTGGGCAGCTCTCCTTACAGGGCACACTCCTCGCACGTGGGGCTCCCCTACATGGGGGACACCCTGCGTGTCAGGGCACTCTTTGCATGCATCGGCCAGCTCCACATGGGTCAAGGAGGCCCAGGGTTTGTACTGCAGACCTCCCATGTGGTAGGCAGATGCCCTATCCATTGGGCCAAGTCCACTTCCCTAATGTCATAATATCTTTAATCTTTTTAGCCATCTCATTGAATTTGTTCAGGATATTTGTTTGAACATTTAATATTAGTTGTCTCAACTCCTTTATGTCATCTGCAGGCTTATCTTATTCCTTTAATTGGGCCATCTCTTCTTATTTCTTGGTATGGATTGTAATTTTTGTTGGTGTTTCTGCATCTGGCTTGCTAGATGTATTTATTCTGGGTGCATTTTCTCCCTTTAGTTTAGGGATTTCTTATGTTTTCTCCCTTGCTGATTGTGCAGTAGGAGCCAAGGATGTAGTTGGTGCTTTAAGCTATGGAGGTTGAAGCTGCCCATGTTGCCCCAGGAATTGATGAAGTTTCTCCCACCTTTCTCCTTGTTGTCCAGAGAGGTATGGAGACACCAAAATCCTCCTATCCTAGTGGGGGTGGGAGTAGATTCATAAGTATCCAATAGTCCAGTCCATGCAGGCTGAAGGTCTGCTGTTGCCCAAAAATGCTGTGGAAAGATCAGTCCCCTTCTTTCCTATTGGGTGGTGAAGGTGCATATACAAGTACCTACAAGACCAGGCTGTGTGGGCCAAAAGCACCTGCAGTTACCCAAAGAGGCTGGGCAAATACAGTCCATCTCTTGTCATATTGGGGATGGAGAAGGAGCCACAGGTGCCCAACAGTCAGACATGTGCAGCCCAAAACTGTTGCTCTGAAGGGTTGAGGCAACACCAGCCACCTCCTATCCTGAGGGGACAGAGGTGGAGATGGGCTCAAAGGCACTCAACAAATCTGTGTGGGCTGAAAACTCCTGCATTGCATGGAAAGGCTGAAGATACCCAGCTCCTCTCCTATTCTCTTGGGGTGCAGGCATGCAGCCCCAGGTGTCCAACTATTCAACCCCTGCCAGCAGAGAGCACTTGCAGTTGCCTGGAGAGCCTGGTGCAGGTCTCACCAGCTACCTTTCTGCTGGAGGTGCGGCTGGAGCCTAGGCTAGGGCTGCAGTCTGATCTTGGTGGAAAGAAGCCCATTCCTAACTTCACTGGATTTCAATTAGCCAGGGAATGGAGTCAAGATGGCAGCTACTAGACTCTTTTCCACTTGGACACACTCAGACCCTAGCTGGCTCTAGGATTATACTTTAGCCAACCGAGTCCACTAATCAGTAGCAGAGGTCACTGGACATCTGTCTCTTCCTCCACCATTTGTGCAAAATGGAGCTTCCAGCTCCAGCCACAGAATAGCTCCTGAGGCAGCTTGCGCCCCTAGAGTAGGCTGGGCACCAGCATCTGTGGCATGGCTTACAGCTTCCCAGAGAGGTGGTGCAGGTCCCCCCAGCTTCCTCCCTGCTGGAGGTGGGACTGGGGTTTAGGTTAGACCTGCAATCCAACCTGGGTAGAAAGAAGCCAGTCCTTACAAGCACTATGATTTTCAGTCAGCGCTGCTTCCCCTCCTGCTGGGGTGGAGTCAGAATGGCAGTCACTGGCTTTCCTCTGACCTGAACAGGCTCAAAGTTTAGTTGTTCCCAGGATTCTACTTCAACTTGCCAAATTCACTAATCAGTAGCTGAAGTCAGTGCCACACCGTGTTTTCCTCCCATTTTTATTGGGGGAGATGGAACTTCAACTCCAACCACGGAATAGCTCCCAAGGCAGCTTGCACACCACAGAAACTGACCTCTGCAGTGTGGAGTGCTCTACTCATGATTCCTCTGTGCAGAAGGGTAGTGTCCTCCTTCTACACTGTCAAGGATGTTGCAGGATACTCCTCTGGTCTCCTGGGTCCTCCAAAAGGTGCTTTAGGTAGCTCTGGGTGACCACCAACTGCCTTGTTTCAGGAGCTAACTCCAGGAGCTCCTTACTCTGATGCTATCTTGGTTCCGCCCCGGAATCTTCTATATTTTTGATGTAACATTTATGTCATTTAAAGCTTCTTTAAAAACAAAATAAAATAAAATATTTAAAAAAGGAACTTAAAAAAGGATAGTTGAAGAAATGATGGCAAAAAATTCGTCAAAATTGATGAAAACTATAAACATTCATACCTAAGAAACTCAAAAACCGAAAAGCAAGAAATGTGAGGCATACTACGCAAGGCATATCATAACAAAATTGTCCTAAACCATTGAAAATACGAACATTTTAAAAGCAGCCAGACAAAAATGTTCCAGTACACGCAAAAGAACAAAGATAGAGATAAAAGAGTAGATTTCTTGTCAAAACAACTTAAGGGGAAACAACAAAGCAACATTTTTAAAGTACGGGGGAAAAATTCTTTAAACCTCTCAATCTAGAATTATTTTTTAAATTAATTTTTTCTTTATTTTTAAAGGAGCTTTAAATTACATGAATGTTATATCAAAAATATAGGGGATTCCCATGTACCTAGTGGAAATAACTTTTAAAAATAAAAGTAAAATAAGGGACTTTTATGACAACACAAAGGCTGAAAAAATTTATCATCTGCAATACAAGAAATGCTACATAAAGTTTTTCATGTAGAAGGAAAAATGATAGCCGCTAGAATTTAGGATCTACACAAAAAGAATAAAATTTATTCCTTATTATTTATATATCTTTAAAAGATAATTGACTGCATAAGCAATAATAACAGGGCATAGTGTTTATAAGATATGTAAAGTTAAAATATTTGGCAACAGTAGCACAAAGACCAGGAGGTGAGAAATGGAAGTGAACTATTGTAAGATCCTTATGCTATATGTGAAATGGTATTATATCACTTGAAGGTAAATTGTGATAAGTTAAAGACATATGTTGTAAACCCTAAAGCAACCACTAAAATAGCAAAACAAGATTACAAGCAAAGATTATAGCTAATGACCTAACAAAGGAGATAAAATGAAATAATAAAAAATATTCACTTCATCTGAAAGAAGGCAGAAAAAGAAGAACAGATGGGACAAGGAGAAACAAACACAATGGTAGATCTAAATCTTGTCATATCAGTAAATGGTCTAAATACCCCAATTAAAAAGCAGAGATTATTGTATTGAATAAAACATTCAGACTGAACTATATGCTAGCTACACAAGAACCACTTTAAATACAAAGACACAAATAAGTTAAAGTATGGGAAAACAAAATAATAAGTAGAAGTATGGAAAATATTACACTATGCTACACTAAGAAAGGAAAGCTATGTTAATATCAGATTAAGTAGATTTCAGATCAAGGGTATTACCAGTTCTTTCATAATGATAAAGGGGTCATATACAGCTGATGGAAATGGAAAATGGGATAATCCATTTATAAAACAGCTTAGAAGTTGCTTATAAATTTAAACATGCACTTACATTCCATTCATTGTTATTTACACAAGAGAAATGAAAGCAGATCAATGGTTGTCTGAGGATTAATGAGGTGAGTGGGCAGGAGGGAGAATTAGGCAGGGAGGAAAGGAAGGATCCTAAGTAATTTTGAGAACACTATATATGTTCATTATTTTGATTATGATGATAGGTCCGTACATAAATATAAATGTCAAAATTTATAAAATTGTACATTTTAAATATGTGCAGTTTATTATTTGTCAATTATACCTCAAGTATGCTGTTCAAAAATAAGTGATAAGTGGGAAGTAAGTGTAACTCGGTGGTTGAGCACCTGCTTCACATGTACAAGGTCCCAGGTTCAATCCCCAGTACCTCCTAAGGGACTAAATAAATAAGTGATATGTGATAGAAGATATCACCTCAGGGTATCAGGATGCAAATGTTTCACCACTTTCTCCTCTCCATTTTACATCAGGAATATTACCATTTTATTTTATCAGCAGAACAACTAACTTGAAAACTGTATCAAAAGGAGGTAGATCCAGGACAAAGGACCTAGATTGGGTTCATATTAACTGAATATATTATCTGAAAGTAATGACTATTCTTGTTGGCTTTAGGTATCTTTCCATACAATTGCTAATTGTTCATCTGTTTAAACAAATGTATGATAACTTCACTCAAGAGCACCTAAGCCTCCAAAGAAAAATTTCAGATTTTCCTGTGACATGACTCTAAACATAGACACAGACTCCCAGAGCTTGAAAGGACCTTAGAAATATCTGGCATGCTACTTCCCTTTACAGCAAAAGATACTGAGTTTCAGGGAAAAAGAGAGACCAGCCTGAAGCCACACTAGAGCTGGAATTAGAACTTGTTCTTCTTGACTCTCAGAGTAGGTGCATAGTATTTCAAAATTCAGAGGACTTCACCATTCCTTAAATACTTGTTAAACTCAAAATGTATATCCTAGATTGAATTACTAACCTTAAATTCCCCTATTTTAAAACACTCTGAGTTATTATAAAGGAAATAGCAGACTTTGATTCTAAAAATCTATACCTCCCACTATATTAACAAATTTCCATTTTTGAACAAAGACATAGTAGGAAAAGCATAACTTGCACTCATCTCTCTTCATTTCTGCTGTTATATTTAGGTGATGGCACATTTATTTGGGTTTATGGGAAAAATGGACCAGCACAAACTGTCCCATTCTTATCCCCCCTTTTCCTAGGCTTTCTTAATTTTGTCCTGTACTTTATTTTGTCTGTCTCTATCTTTTTATCAAATTGCTGACAATAATCTTTCCAAGTATTCTGGAAACACTCAGTCCTCCTCAAATTCTAAACTATTCAAGGTATAAATTATGCATAGGGACTGCCAAAACAAAGAGAAATAAAGGATTGATACACAGTCATTGACCCATTACAATGGGTAGGGAAGAATTTATGCTTTGATCAGTTAAAACTAGCACAATAGTTAAGAAACCACAATAAACACGCACAACAGCTGTGGTTCTTGTTATGAATGGGCACATATATAGAACAGTTCTCAGTCCTTGTTCTTTCAATTGTGCCATTGTTTTGTATAAAATGACATAAACTTAGTGTAAGGAGAAAGTGTTAATTTTTTGTGGTACATCTTAAGTCTAAAACTTAATTTTCTGACACAATCTATATACAGATTTTCAGCAATTATGGTGGAATCCCTACAGATTGAGAAGCTATAGGCTTAATCACCAGGAAACACCATGTAATCTGCAAAATAACTGGTGACCAAGATTGTCTGCAATCATACTACAGCAATGGTTCTCAAATTTTAGGCTCCATACATGTCATTCTACCCAAGAAATTCTGATTTAGTGGGTCTGGGGTAGAACCTCAGATTTTCTATTTTTTAACAAGTTTCAAAAGTGAATTGGGAGTAAGCGGCTGTGGCTCAATCAGTTGGGCTCCCGTCTACTATGTGGGGGGCCCTGGGTTTGTGTCCCGGGGCCTCCTTGTGAGGGCAGACTTGCCCACTCACTGAGGAAAGCCACCATCCCAGGCGATGCCAGCCTGCCGGCTTGCTGCCGACTCAGCGAGGTGGACACAACAAAAAGGGAGACAAGCAAAAACACAGAAGAGCGTGCAGTGAATGGACAGAGAGAGCCGACAACAAGCAAGTCACGAGGAGGGGGGGAGAAATAAATAAATAATACACACACAGAAGAACACACAGCGAATGGACACAGAGAGTAGGCAGCAAGGAAAAAAGCCACAAGGGGGTGGGTGATTAAAAAAAAAAGTGAATTGGCTTCAAGTGGATTTACGTTGACAATTGCTTAAACTCTACCAGTACTTAAGATGTTTACACAAGCAAATATCCTTGTTCTTAGGAAATGTACATGGAAGTATTGTTTAAGAAGCATGATAAATATAATCTATATTCAAATATTTAGAAAGATAGATAGTGACAAAGAAATAGAGGAGAAATAGTGAGTGAGAGAGAGAGAGAGAGAGAATGACGTGACAAAGGTGACCCAGTTACAAGTTGATGAATCTGGGTATTGGAGGGAGAGGGGGTATGCTGGAGTTCTCTTTATGGAACTTGTATTATTTTTGTAACTGTCCTGTAAGTTTGAAATTATTTCAAAATAAAAAGTTAAAAATATTGCATGAACTCTCTTCTTTGTTGCTAGCAAAACATTGGTTAAAATTCCAGTGCAATTACTTACTAGCTAGGCATCCTTAGAATCACATAATGCTTCTGTACATCTTTAAAATAATAATGATGAAGGGTTGTTATGAGTATTAAATAATTTATGTAAAGTGCCTGATACAAAGTAGATGCTCAACTAATATTGGTTCCTCTCCTCAAATACACTCCATGTTCCTTCTCAATCTGATCCTAAGCTAGAATGTATCTCTCTGTTAATCCTTAACCTGAGTATCAACAACTGCACATATTTGAAATTATAAAAAGGCATATATTTCAACTCAAATGACCGTGTGCCAGTCCCAGGAATATTTTTGCTGTGTCTTAATAACTAAGGCATGGCAGAACATTGATATATGCATATAATTTGTCCTGATACAAAAGTCAGCTGATATAAGATTTGGAAAATTTTCAAGTAAAAAAATGTAATTATTAACCCATATTTATCACTCTGCCTTGGGTACTATTTTGCAAAGTGAGAAAATCTGCTTTGAGGATGAATAAAATGGTATGGAGCATATCTGCTCATAGAAAAAGGTACAAGGAATATTGCTGTCCATTTGTTCGACACGTCTTTTGGTCACTCTTTGCAAGCCCAGTCAAAGGCCTTAGATACAGCAATACATTCTGACACATTAGGACAGAATACAAGTCCTTAATACACCCAGGCAGCCCAGAGGAATATTTTTCAAAAAGAGGATTTTGTTTGGGTCAATAGCCACTAATTTTAAGGAAAAGCTCAAATGAGTACAAAGGACTCAACTCTCTGAGGTTTATGAAAGTTTCTCTCATTATTTATCAGGGTTGTCTAATGCCAAAAAGCTTATTTAAAAAGTTTTGCCAGGGCCCTTCCAAACAAAGCCCAGGTCCCAAGGCTCTTCTCCTAATCTGCCAAATGCACCAAAGCCTTCCTAAGCCATCTGCTTACAAAGCCACCCCGTCTTTAGCACTGCTTCACAAAACATTGAGGGAAAGCATACTAACCTCATATGGACATTAAAAAGGGTTTGAAGTTCAATCTCATATTTTTTAATATTTAATTTTTATCAAAATCATATAAATACAAATTGTAAAAAGTCAAATAATGCGAAGTAGCTGATATTAAAAAACAGATCTCTCTCTGCTTCCAGCAATATTATCCCTACTCTCTGGAGGCAACCACTTTCAAATATTTTACCTGTTTTTCCTACTATTTATCTTCAAGTTTCCAAATAATAACTTCACATTAAACTTTAGCCTTGCAAATATGGATCACTATTGACCCAAATAAAAATACACTATCATTTTATTTCCTTCCTTAAAAATATTTTTTTCCTAGTTATTCATGGCACCATTTTACAGAATTTACTTGGTTTGCTTTGTACTTATACATAAGTCTTTCTACATCCTCTGGCAACCAGCATTTCAATACAATTGCCACAAACATGACCTGTCAGATAACTTCTCATTTGCATTCTTTTCTGGAGACCTTCTGAGAGGCAATTTGGGCTTCCTATTTCATTTTAAATTGGTTGCTTACAAGGAAGACCGCACAACTGTTAGTGTGGGACTACCCTTTGCCAATCCCTGTGTTGGATTCTGTATCTGGACACTACAGCTTCTTTTTTTTTGTTTTTATTCCTTTTGTTACTGGATTTTATTTAGGATCTTGACTTATGCTGCAGAAATGATTTTCAAGAGCACATCAGGTGAGTCAGGCCAGCAATTTATTCAGATAGGGAGGGAAGAGAAATGGGAGAAAATAACAGATCAGGGGTCCCAGGTAGAGAGGAAGGGGGTGAAAAGTGATAAAGAGGGCTGATTTACAAGCTGCAGTTCACCATTATAGATTATGTATGCCCAGGTTTACTTGCATGGCCACGTAACAGAGGAAAAATGGCGAGAACGGAGCGCAGAGGGCAGGAATGGGTCCAGTGGCCAGAGAGGGAGAGCGAGAGCGTATAGGCCTCGTGATTGGCTTTTTAAACCATTAATTATTCCACCCCTTTGCTAATGCAAGGGGAGGGGTTCCAGCTGTTTGCTATTTTGATTGATCACCCCACCTATTAATCCCCCGGTAAGGACCCAAAGATAAAGTCCTTGGGGAACATCCGGGGTTTTTCCTGGCTTCCAGAAGAGGTCTTTATTTTGAATAGCAGAATCTTGGAGGTGGGGGTCTTCCATCAGCCATCTTGAGGGTTACTGATGTCCACATGGACTTCTTGCCAGGTTCCAGATCCATCTATTGATTTCCTATCTTACTAACCTGCTTCACTTTCTTTTGATGTAAGCTAACTAAGTTGTTTTTTTTTTTTTTTTTTTGAGGTACTGGGAGACCAGAGATTGAACCCAGGACCTTGTATTTGGGAAGCTGGCACTCGATCACTGAGCCACTTCTGGCTTCCCTGGGTTGTTTTTTTCATTTGTTTTACTTACCACGAACTAAACTTAGGGCCTTCCATGTGGAAGGTGGGCACTCAACAGCTTTAGCCACATCTGTTCCCCTAACTCACTTTAAATGGCCTGATTTTTAAGTTCAATTCCATAGGACTCTTGAAATAACAACTACTCTGTTTATATTTTGGAGATACTTCAAGGCAGAAAATTAAACTAATTTACTCATTACTTTAATGGTAGTTAATGATACTTTACCCCAAATGAAAAAATCAAAACTACTTGACAGAAGTAAAGTAAAAATGGTGAAGAGCTCTCCAGATGGAAAGCCAAAAGCTGGGATATTATCAATGAAGAAGGCTTGACATTTTGTATTTTTTCCTCAACTTCTACAATATTTCTCCTACAGCTGATTGTCATCTGATTCCCGTAATTCATAGTAACCGAACACCATGTACAAGCAACAAGGAAAAGTCAATTTAGTGATCAAGAGAAAAAAAAGAAATGAGCTACATAGACTCAATAGAATAGTTTATAAAGCCTTCTCTGAAGGGTTTAGTTATTGGTTTTTATTCTTGTAACAGCATTAATGAAGCACAAAAACTGCCAGTAACTGGGGTCAAAGTTCAGTCAGATATCAAAAAAGTATCTCCAGCCTACCAGCATACGGTATGCAGTGTCCTCTGTACAGTAAAACCACAGCTTCCAATAAGCATGCTACACCTCTAACTTTTCCATTAGGGAAAGGTAGTATACTTCTTTTGACTAAAGTTTTACAAAGGTATGATTCTCAGAAATGAAAGTCTAGATATACCAAATCCATGTGTAAAAAAAAAAGGCCTTGAAAGGAGACAAAACATACATTAATTTCAGAGCTTTTTTGCTGTTTAAAACTCTTGGGTAAACAGGCAAGAAACTATGTTGAAATGATTAGAGATGAGATTCCAGGTTCTTGATGAGAACCCATATTATTCAAGGACAAGTTTCAAGGCCGTGTGGAAAGAAGGAAACTGATGCCTGCTAGAATTGGGGTCAAGCCAACTGAGTTTTGCCTATCTGTTACCGAACAAAAGCAGGGGGTTCTCTGCCCAATGCGCTCAATTGACCAATTTCTGAAATATCAGGGTTTCAAAGAGAGCAAGAGTTTTATTGCTAAGCAGCAAAGCAAGGAAGTCAGAGGGCCTATAGGCCAAAATCTGTCTCTCCAAATTGCAATTAATTCTGATAGTTTTATAGTAGCCAAAGGCAGGCAGGGAAGTGGATGTGGCTCAGCTGATAGAGCATCTGCCTACCATATTGTGGGGGGGCGGGGGGGGGGGAGGTCCAGGGTTCGATCCCCAGGTCCTCCTGACCCATGTGGAAAGCTGGCCCTGGGCAGAGCTGTCACACGCAAGAAGTGCTGTGCCATGCACACGCAAGACACGCAAGGAGTGCACCCTGCAAGGAGAGTTGCCCTGCTTGAAAAAAGCACAGCCTGCCCAGGAGAGGGACGGCACATACAGAAAGCTGACACAGCAAGATGACTTAACAAAAAAAGAGACGCATTCTCCCGGTGCCACCAAGGGTGCAAGAGGGCACAGAAGAACACACAGCGAATGGACACAGAGAGCGGACACAGAGCGCAGACACGGGGCGGGCAGATAAATAAAAAATATATCTTTAAAATAAATAAATACAATATATATTTTTAAAAAGGCAGGGAGGCTTATGCAGATGAGTATAGTGGCTTGAAATGACAGAGTAAGAGACACTCTAATCATTGAGCATGCACAGATTGATTACATGCCTAGTCACAGAAGCTACCGTGCATGTGAGGTGGGCTAATTTTGGTTAGATCTTACTTAGTTTAGTAAGATAGTTTAAGAATTGGGGTGGGTTGGTCTTGAGATGACTCAGGTTCCTTCATTAATAAACATTAGGGGACTTATCTAATGATCCTAAGACTCCAAACTTGAAAAACAGGATAAGGGGGAGTACAGGCAGGTTCAGTCACAAGGTTTTTACAATCACAAGATAAAGGTTAAATAGTTTTGCAATCATTATCAAAGATCAAGGCTTCAGAATTCTAGGTCAGTGAGTCTCAGTAATTCCAGGTATTTACTTATGTTGTTCCATAACACATGAGAGAATTTTTTTAAAAAGTCTATATAATGATTCAGTAATCATAATCATTTGTCAGTTCTTAACTCTTGGTTACACAACACTTTCAGGAAAGTCTGTCCTTCCTGTGTGACCTATGAAGAAACCAAAAGGGTAAAAGGAGCACTAATTTTTCTGAGAAATGTTGGCAAGTAGCCTGAGTATCTGTTCCTCAAAGGTTACCTGCTTGTTCCCTCAAGTACAATGTGAACCTTCAGCTTCATTGATTCTTTAAAGCTTCTCACTTACCTTTTCCAGCATCAGTTTTAAAAACAGAAAATAACAGCATTACATTCAAGAATTCTTCTAAGAAATGAAATCTTATGGAAATAATAAATTGTAGTTTCTTAAAAACTCTGGCCACATAATATGATATGCTTCCCCTACTCTCCTGAAAACATATCCCAAAGTAGATGTGAAAAGTCAAGAGTAAATTACAGTAATGGATAGTGGTAAGGGCAGCAGAACATTGTAAATGTACTTAATACCATTGAATTGTTCACATAAAAATGGTTAAAATAGTTAACTTATGTTACATATATATGTTGCCACAATAAAAATTACACTGCTTTCAAAGACTTTATAATCCAAGAAGACACATTAAGATATAAACCTACAAAACCTAACAAAGAAAACAAGTCCCAACTGTTAAAAAAGGGAAATAATAATGGCTATTAATAATTGGATGCTTATCATATGCCAAGCATGGTGCCAAATGTTTTACAGTCATTAAATCGTCTCAATTATAAGAGGCAGAAAAACATTTTATATTAGCCTCATTTTACAAATGAAGAAACCAAAACATAGAAAGGCTGAGTAACTTGCACAATTTTAGACAGCTAGCAAGTGGTAGAGGAAGGTTTGGAACCAGACAATCTAACTCTAGAGTCCACACCATGCTTCTCTGAGCCTCTGCTTTATATGATGGACAAACAAGGGCAACGGTTGTTCAGAGGAATTAGAGATCATTGTGAAATGTAATGAGCAAAGAGAGCACTCACAGGGATGCTATGATTTCACCTAGCCAGGACAGACGTTAGAATGCATAAAAGGGACCTGGGCTTGACAAGTTCATCTCGGGAATCCCAATACTTCAGAAGTCCCTAAAGAAAGTAAATCAACTGTGGCTGTGGATCTACTTTCTGTCTCTGCAAATTTGCTATTTCTAGATATCTTATATAAGTAACATCATACAATATTTGTCCCTATGTGCTATGCATATTTCATACAGCATAATATCTTCAAAGTTCATCCATGTTGCAGGATATCTCAGAACTTCATTTCTTCTTTTTTTTTAAAGATTTATTTTTATTTATTTCTCTCCCCCTCCCCCTGTTGTCTGCTCTCTGTGTCCATTTGCTGTGTGTTCTTCTGTGTCCTCTTGCATTGTCAGGCAGCACTGGGAAACTGTGTCTCTTTTTGTTGTGTTATCTTGCCGTGTCACCTCTCTGTGTGTGGGGCGCCACTCCTGGGCAGGCTGAGCTTTTTTTCACGTGGAGTGGCTCTTCTTGTGGGGTGGACTCCTTGCACGTGGGGCACCCCTATGCAGGGGCACCCCTGTGTGGCATGGCACTCCTTGCACGTGGCAGCGCTGTGTGTGGGCCAGCTCACTACTGGGCCAGGAAGCCCTGGGTATTGAACCCTGAAACCTCCATATGGTAGGCGGACACTCTGTCAGTTGAGCCACAGCCGATTCCCCATTTCTTCTTATAGTCAAAACAATATTTCATTATGTAAACAGAGCACATTTGTTAGGTAATGGGCACTTAGGTTATTTCCACCTTTTTCCTATTGTGAATAATGTCGCTATGAACACTGGCGTGCCAGTATCTGTCTGAGTCCCTGCTTTTACTTTCTTTGGGTGCATACCTATGTTTTAGTATGCTAGGCCACCAGAATGCAATATTCCAGGAATGGGGTAGCTTTTTCAATGGGGATTTATTAATTTATAAGCTTACAGTTCTGAGGCTGTGAAAATATTCAAATCAAGGTTTCATCAGGCAATGATTTCCTCCCCTGAAGACTGGCTGCCAGCTATCTGTGACTCCTCTGCAATATGGCAAGACAGAGTCTGCTGATCTTCCTTCTCTTGTGGGTTTTGTTGCTTAAGCTTCTGGCTTCCTCTTTCTTTCTGTGGCTTGTCTCTCTCTGTGCTTGTGAGTTTCCCTCTGCACTCTCTGTTCATATTCATCCTGTTTATAAAGGACTCGAGTGAGAGGACTGATACATTCTGGGTCATGCCTTACTGAAGTAATCCAATGAAAAACTCCCACCTAAAATACCCTCAGGAATGGATTAACTCTAAGAGCATGATTTTCTTAGGTCCATAAAAGCTTCAAACTACCACAACCTAGGAGTAGAATTGCTGGGCCAAAAATTACCATTCTATATTTACTTTTTGAGGAACTGCCATATTGCTTTCCACAGTGGCTATACCATCTGACACTCCCACTAATAATGCACCAAAATTTCAATTTCTCCAATCCTCTCCAACACTTGTTATTTTCCATAGCCTAATAATTGTCATCTTATGGGCATAAATTAATATCTCATTGTGGTTTTCATTTGTATTTCCTTTATAGCTAATGACTTTGAGCATCTTTTCATATGCTCATTGTCCATTTGTATATTCTCTTTGGAAAAATGTCTGTTCAAATCCTTTGCCAGTTGTTGGAAAATGGGTTATCTTTTGTTGTTGGGTTGTAGAAGTTCTTTATGTATTCTGAATGTTAAGCTCTTATCACTTATTTTGTTTGCATCTACTTTTTCCCATGCTGTAGTCTGTCCTTTAACTTTCTTGATAGTGTCCCTTGATGCTTTTAGTTTTGATGAAATCCAACCTATCATTGTTTCTTTTGTTGCTGATGTCTTAGATGTCATATATAAGAATTCATTATTGAATCCTAGGTTATAAAGATTTTTCCCTATGTTATCTTCTAAGAGTTTTATGGGTTTAGTGCTTATATTTAAGTCCTTGATCCATTTCAAGTTAAATTTTGCATATGGCATTAGGTAGGGGTCCAACTTCATTAGTTTGCATGTGAATATCCAACTTTCCCAACACCTTCTCTTAAAGAGACTATTATTTTCCCATTGCATATACTTGGCACTCTTGTCAAAAATCAACTGGCCACTTCAGGGAAGATGGCAGACTAGAAAGACATGGGACTCTCTTCTCTCCCAGAAAAATACCCAGCGGACAGGCAGAAACAGTCTGGAAAAATACCATCTAGGGTTTAGGACACCTGGGGAAGGTTGGACACTGCCTAGAAGAGAGCGGGGCAAAGGAAAAGAATTGTGACAGCAAAACTGTGCATTAAAAGCCTCAGCCACAACTAATGGTATCCTCCCCTACCCTATAGACACTTTTGAACATTCAGCTCACAGGGCTGACAGCTAAAGACAAAGAGGACCCCAGGGATCCACCTCCCTAGGAAAGAAGAGAGAGATGAACAGGGCCTAAGGCTGACTCAGCGTTTAACACTCAAATCTGGTCTGCTGAGCCCACGAGCCCTTCCAGGAGAGGTGGGGGCACACCATTGTTTGCCCTGGGAGCTGGTGAGGACTGTAGAGATGTGACCCATCCACTCTCCCTCCTCATTGATGAGGACTAGTTGAGGACGCAGAGGGGAGTGGGATTATTTCCTACCTGGGAATAGGAAGGGGGCTGCCAGCAAAGACTGGAGAACTCCCTCTGGAGAAACTTGAATTAGGAGGCTTTTAGCCTCCAAGCAGGATCCTCTATCACACTGATTCAGTCTGTGTTGCAGCAAACACACTTCAACCAGGCAGAACTGAGAAGGCTGCAAAGCTTGCCATCTTCTGGCAGACCAAAGAAGTGCATGTGAGGAAATTAAAAGTAAAAAAGTAATAGCCTCCCCAAGGCCCTACAAAGTGAGTCTACAACCCATTATTGGTCCATGGCCCAGATTAGGGCAACTAACAGGGACAATCCTAAAGATTCAAAACAGACCGAGACAAGAATCAAAGAACAGCAGTAACATACAGCCTACCAACACCAACTCAATATGAGAGAGAAATTGAGCATCTGAGTAAACACACCATCCTAATCAGATCCTAACACCAACAAAAAATTACAACTTATACTAAGAAAAAGAAAAAATGTCCCAAGAAAAGAAATATATCAAAGCCCCAAAAGTGACACAGGCTTTGAGACAACTAATCAACGAGATGCACACAAATTTCCAAAATCAAATTAATGAGTTGAAAGACAATATGGCTAAACAGATAAAGCACATCAAGAAGACACTGAGTGAGCCCAGGGAAGAATTTGAAAACCTGAATAGAATAGTAACAGAGCTCATGGGAATGAAACATACAATAGGTGAAATAAAAAACACATTAGAGGTATACAACAGCAGACTCAAAATATTAAAAGAAAGACTAGGTGATACAGAGACAGAGCAGCTAAAATTGAAGAGAGAAAAGAGAGGGAAAAGGAAGGAAAAAGTTGGGAAGGAGTATAGGGAGTTGAATGATAACATGAAACACAACAACATCCTTGTCATGGGAGTTCCAGAAGGAGAAAAGAAGGGAAAAGGGGCAGAAAGAGTATTTAAGAAAACAATAGCTGAAAATTTCCAAACTCTCATGAAAGAAATGAAATATTGTATAATTGTCTTTTATAAGAGTTGGCAGTTCTGAGAAGGAAATTTATAGCCCTAAACACCTATATTAAAAAAGAAGAAAGAGTTAAAATCAAAGATCTATAACAAACAATTCCCAAAGCAAGCAGAAGGAAAGAAATAACAAATATTAGAGCAGAAATAAATGAAAATGAGAACATAAAAAACAATAAAGAAAATCAACAAAAACAAAAACTGGTTCTTTGAGATGATCAATAAAATTGACAAACCCTTTGCCAGACTAACAAAGAAAAAAAGAGAGAGAAGATACAAATAAATAAAATCAGAAATGATAGGGGAGAAATTACGACTGACACCACAGAAATAAAAAGGAACCTAAGAGGATATTACGAGAAACTGCATGCCAGCAAACTAGACAACCTCATGAAATGGACAAATATCTAGAAATGCACCAACAAACTACACTGGTGCTACAAGAAATACAAGAAGTTTACAAACCAATCACATTTAAAGAGATTGAATCAGCCATCAAAAAATCACCAACAAAGAAAAGTCCAGGACTAGATGGCTTCACAGGTGACTTCTGCCAAGCATTTTAAGATGAATTAACACCAATCCTGTTTAAACTTTCCAAAAAAATTGAAGAGGAGGGAAAATTACTCAATACAATTTATGAAGCCAACAACAGCCCAATATCAAAGCCAGAAAAAGAAATTACAAGAAAATAAAATTGTAACCCAATCTCTATAATGAACATAGATGTAAAAATTCTAAATAAAATAGTTTCATATAGAATCCAAGAGCATAACAAAAGACTTATACATCGTTACCAAGTGGGATCTATTCGTTTTATGCAAGGGTGGATCAACATAAGAAAATCAACTGATGTAATCCACCACATTATCAAATTAAGGAAAAAAAGACATGATCATCTCAATCAATGCAGAAATGGCATTTGACAAATCCAGCATCCTTTCTTGATGAAAACAATTTAAAAGGTAGGAATAGAAGAAAAATTCCTCAATATGATAAAAGGCATATATGAAAAACCCAGTCAGCATCATACCAATGGGGAAAGGTTGAAAGCTTTCCCTCCAAGATTGTTAACAAGACAAGGATACCCACAGAGACCACTGTTATTCAACACTGTGCTAGAAATTCTAGCTAGAGAAATTAGACAAGAAAAAAAAAAATAGGGCGGCGGACTTGGCCCAGTGGCTTTCATTTAATCTTTATTAGAAGAGACGCAGAAGGCACTTAGATACTAGGGTGAGTCTGCCAAAGGGAGTGGGGTCCTGCCCCTGGTGCTGGGTTTAGTGAAAAGGAAGGTCAAATAGCTTAGGGGACCTGAAGGCAGAGATGTGCTTCTGGGCTTCGAAAGACTCCAATGGAGGGAAGTGAACTTGGCCCAGTGGTTAGGGCATCTGCCGACCACATGGGAGGTCTGCAGTTCAAACCCTGGGCCTCCTTGACCTGTGTGGAACTGGCCCACATGCAGTGCTGATGCGTGCAAGGAGTGCCGTGCCACGCAGGGGTGTTCCCCGCGTAGGAGTGTCCCCCGCATAGGGGAGCCCCACGCGCAAGGAGTGCACCCCGTAAGAAGAGCCGCCAAGCGTGAAAGAAAGTGCAGCTGACACAACAAGATGACGCAACAAAAAGGAACACAGATTCCCGTGCAACAACAGAAGCGGACAAAGAAGACTCAGCAAATAGACACAGAGAACAGACAACCGGGGTGGGGGGGGGGAGGGAGAGAAATAAATAAATAAATAAATCTTAAAAATAAAATAATAATAATAAAAAGCATCCAGATAGGAAAAGAGGATGTAAAACTCTCACTATTCATGGATGACATGATCTTATATTTAGAAAATTCTGAAATGTCTATGACAAAGCTAGTTGAACTAATAAGTTCAGCAAAGTGGCAGGATACAAGATCAACACACAAAATCAGTAATGTCTCTGTACAGTAGCGCTGAACAATCTGAGGAGGAAATCAAGGGAAAAAATCCATTTACAATAGCAATAAAAAGACTCAAATATCTAGGAATCAATTTAACCAAAGAAGTACAGGACCTATAAGTAGAAAACAACAAAATAATGTTAAAATAAATCAGTGAAGACCTAAACAAATGGAAAGACATTGTGTGCTCATGGATTGGAAGACTAAATATCGGGACGATGTCAATCCTACCCAAACTGATTTATAGATTCAATGTAGAACCAATCAAAATCTCAACAGCCTATTTACAGAAATAGAAAAGGCAATACCAAATTTATTTGGAAGGGAAAGTGCTCCTGAGTAGCCAAAAGCATTCTAAAAAAGAATAGTGATGTGGAAAGAATTTCACAGCCTGAACCTAAAACGAACTATAAAGCTACAGTGGAAAAACAGCATGGTATAGGTATAGAGATAGACACATCAATTGGTAGAACAGAATTGAAAATTCAGAAATAAACCCTCACCTCTATGGTGAACTGGTTTTCAATAAACCCATCAAAGCCATGTTAACTGTACAAAACAGCCTCTTCAGCAAACGGTGCTGTGAGAACTAGATATCCATAACCAAAAGAATGAAAGAGGACCCCTATCTCACTCCCTATTTAAGAACCAACTAAAAATGGATCAAAAACCTAAATATAAAAGGCAGGACCATAAAACTACTAGAAGAAAATGTGGGGACACATCTTAAAGACCTTGTGGTAGGTGGTGGTTTCTTGGACCTTACACCCAAAGCATGAGCAACAAAAGAAAAAATAGATAAAAGGGTGAAAAGGCAGTCGACTCAATGGAAGAAAATTTTTGGAAACCACCTATCTTATAAGGGTTTAATATCCATGATAGAAAAAGAGATGCTACAACTCAACAATAAAAAAACAAACAACCCAATGAAAAATATGGAATAAAGACTTGAAGAGACATTTGCCCAAAGATGAAATACAAATGGGAAAAAAACACATGACAAAATGTTCAACATCACTAGCAATTGGGGAAATGCAAATCACAGCCACAATAAGATATCATTTCATACCTATTAGAATGGCCACTATTAAAAAGATGGAAATACAAGTGTCTGAAAGGATATGGAGAGATAGGAATCCTTATTCACTGTTGGTGGGAATACAGAATGGTACAGCCACTGTGGAGAAATGTTTGGCACTTCCTAAAGAAACTGAATATAAATTTGCCATGTGATCTGGCAATACCACTACTGGGTATATACCCAGAAGAACTGAGAGCAGAAACACAGACATCTATACACTGATGTTCAGAGGGGCATTATTCACAATTGCCAAAAGTTGGAAAAATCTCAGGTGTCCATCAACAGATGAAGAGATAAACTGTGGTATAGCCACACACTAGAATATTATGCAACTGTAAGAAGAAATGAAGTCGTAAAGCCTATGACAACATGGATGAACCTGGAGGACCTTATGTTGAGTGAAGGAAGTCAAACAAAAGGAGAAATACAGTATGACTACACTATTATGAACTAAACATATTGTGTAATTTCATGAAGTTAATAACTTGAATAAGGATCACCAGAATATAGGTTAGAGAATGGAAATCTGAGAGTTAACTTGTGCAGAATTGGTAAAAAGGATGTGTGGAAATTAATAGAAAAGGTGAAAGCTCATCATAGTGTTTGTAACTAACAGTATTATGATGTGAGTATAAAAGTGGTTTAAAGGGAAAGTCTAAGGTCATGTATAATTACTAAAAGGAAAGCTAAAAAAAAATAACATGGGACTGTATAGCATAGTGGAACAACATGTGAAATATGAGTATGGGAAAAATTGCATATATGAGACTTGTTTTTTGAAAGTGAAAAAATGCATGTTAATACTACAAGATGTTAATTATCAGCCAAAAAAACATGCTAATTGAAAAAAAACAGACACAAAGTACTACATGTTGTATGATTGCATTTATATAAACTATAAATATAAATCAATTTATAAAGATGAAATTAGATTAGTGGTTATATAAGGTGGGGGAAGGAATGTTAAGAGTTTGGAGTTTTTCTTTTTAGAGTAATGAAACTGTTCTAAAAATTTTTGTGGTGATGAATGCACAAAATTGTGATCATACTAAAAGCCACTGATTATACACTTTGGATAGATCATATAGTATGTGAATATATCTCAATAAAACTGATTAATAAATAATTGTGAAAGAATAGTCAGAAATACTAGCAGCTATGTACAGCAGGGAAAGCATAGAGAAATTGAGAGGTGAAGAATTTTTTTGTTTGTTGTTTATTATTATTACTGAAATAATGAAAATGCTCTAAAAATGATTGAAGAGATGAATGCACAACTATATGACTATATCAAATACCACTGATTGTACCCTTCGGATAAATTGTATACTTTATTAATAAGTATCAATAAACTTAATTTGTTTAGGAAAATTCAACTGGCCATTTATGTGTGGGTCTATTTCTAGACTTTCAAATCTGTTCTTTGGTCTATTTGTCTATCCTTATGCCAGTACTGCACTGCTTTGATTACTGTAGCTTTGTAGTACATTTTGACAATGGGAAATGTGAATCCTCCAATTCTGTTCTTTTTCAAAATTATTTTGGCTATACTTGGCCCCTTGTAGTTCCACATGAAACTGAGGTTCAACTTTTCCATTTCTGCAAAAGAGACTGCTGGAATTTTGATAGAGATTTTGTTGAATCTGTAGATACCTTTGAGTACTGTTGACATCCTAATTATATTAAACCTTCCAATCCATGAACACAAATGCCTTGCCATTTATTTAGGTCTTTAATTTCTTTCAGCAGTGATACATAGTTTCCATTGTAGAAGTCTACTGTATCCTTAAACTTATTCCTAGATATTTTATTCTTCTAAATACTATTGTAAATGGAAATGTTTTCTTAATTTCCTCCTCAGATTGTTCATTGCTAGTGTATAGAAACACAATTGATATTTTACATTTTAATCCTATTCTCTGAAACTTTGCTGAATTCTTTCATTAGCTCTAGTGGTTTTCTTGTGCATCCCTTTGGATATTCTTCATATAGTATCATGTCATCTGTGAATAGGTATAGTTTGACTTCTTTCTTTCCAATTTGGATAACTTTCTTTTTTTTTTTTTTTTTTTGCCTAATTGCTTTGGCTAGAACTTCTACCAGCATGTTGAACAGCAGTGGTAAAAACAGGCATCCTTGTCTTTTTTCTGATCCAATGAGGAAAGCTTTCAGCCTTTTTCCATTGAGTATGTTAGCTGTGAATTTTTCATACATACCCTTTATCATGTTAACAAAGGTCCCTTCTATTCTTATTTTTCTGAGTGTTTTTATCAAGAAAGGGTACTGGGTTTTGTCAAATGCCTTTTCTTCATAAACTGTGATGATCATGTGGATTTTTTTTTCTTTTCTTCTATTTATATGGTGTATTACATTGATTTTCATGTGTCAAACCATGAATAAATCTCCCTTGATCATAGTGTGCAATATCTTTTAATGATTTTAGACTAGGTTTGCTAGTATTTTGTTAAGGATTTTTACATCTATATTCATAAAGGAAATTGGTCTGTAATTTTTCTTGTGATGTCTAGCATCAAATTAATAGAGTGAGTCAGGTAGTGATTCATTCTTTTGAATTCTTTGAAACTGTTAGAAAAGGATTAGTGTTAACTCTTTAAATGTTTGGTACAATTCACCAGTGAAGCTATCTTTTCCTAAACTTTTCTTTGGTAGAAGATTTTGATCACTGATTCAATCTCTGTACTTGTTATAGGCCTATTCAGTTTTGTTTTGTTTTTTTAAATTTCTTCTTGGGTCAGTCTAGGTGATTTGTATGTTTCTAGGAAACTTTACATTGTACCTAGATTATCTAATTTGTTAGTGTACAATTGCTTATAGCATTCTCTTATGATCCTTTTTACTTCTGCAAGGTCAGTAGTGATATCATTTTCATTTCTGATTTTAGCTCTTTGCTTTTTTCTATATTTTTGTCAGTCTGACTAAAGGCCTGTCAATTTTATTGATTTTTCAAAGAACCAACTTTTAGTTTATCTTGATTATTTCTCTATGCTCTGTTTCATTTATCTTTGCTCTAATCTTTTTTAAAAAATTTTTTAAAAGATTTATTTTTGTTTATTTCTCTCCCTTCCCCCCTCTGTGTTGATTCGCTATGTGTTTTTCTGCGTCTGCTTGTATTCTTATCAGGCAGCACTGGGAAACCGTGTCTCTTTTTTGTTGTGTCATCTTGCTGCATCAGTTCTCCATGTATGCAGTGCCACTCCTAGGCAGGCTGTGCTTTTTTTCACACGGGTCGTCTCTCCTTGCAGGGTGCACTCCCTGCATGTGGGGCTCCCCTACACAGGGGTGCCCCTGCATGGCACGGCACTCCTTGCTTGCACGACAGCACTGCACGTGGGCCAGCTCACCACAGAGGTCAGGACACCCTGATCGAACTCTGGACCCTCCATATGGTAGACAGATGCTCTATCAGTTGAGCCATGTCCGCTTCCCATTATTTCCTTCCTTCTGCTAACTTTAGGTTTACTTCATTCTTCTTTTTCACAAGATGACATTAAGTTATTGATTTGAGATCTTCATTTTTAACATTAAATTTCAATAGCTATAAATTTCTCTCTGAGCATTGCTTTTGCTGCATCCCATAAGTTTTGGCAAATTGTATTTTCATTTCCATTCTTATCTACATATTTTCTAATTTCCATGGTAATTTCTTCTGTAACCCATTGGTTGTTTAATAGTGTGCTGTTTAATTTCTTAATATTTATACACTTTCCAGTTTTCATTCTGTTATTGATTTATAGCTTCATTTCATTATGGTCAGGGAAGTTATTTTGTATGTTCCATATTTTAAAATTTATTAGGTCTTATGTCCTAACATAGAGTGTACCCTGGAGAATTATGCATGTGCATTGAGAAGAATACATATTCAGACATTATGGTTGAAGTGTTCCATAAAAGGACAGTGGTTGCTAACACTGACTGAACATGAATCACCCTTTGCATATTGAAAAAACATTGACACACTTTCGATTGTGGACAGGATGCTAACTTGCATGAGGGTTAAGAATCACCATAGATCTACTAGAGAAAAAACATTTACATAGGCTCTGTGGCAGTATATAGAGGAGAATGAATGAAGGGGAATGTGGTCAGAACAAAGACGGCAAAGGGAAACTTCATGTGAAATGAGACCTGAGATCTGGGAAGCTCTAGATTAAACAAAGTTAAACAGGTTTCTTTACTATAGGATTTACTATTCAGAATTGCTAGTAATCTAATATGTTACATATCTCCTGCAGGTATATTGTATTCAGTATCCTGAATTTACTTTTAGACAGAGCATATTAAATCTGTCAGGTTTTTTATTTAGGGTACAACTTGCAAGTATGTAAATAGAGAATGGACAATATGGGTGGGAGTACTGAAATGGGGCTGACAGAATAATTTTGTTCCAGAAGATGATCAGTAATAAACCTAAAATCGAGAGATCTCTTAATCACCGAAGGATTCTAAAAAGGACCTCAACTTGGAACTAATGCCTGTATATACATATATCATGTTATATTACACTTTTCTACATTCAGTTTTATTAATTGACTCTTCACCATTTCAAAGAGTATTAATGATTTATTCTAGTTTCCAACAGAAGGTGTGTGAGTCAATATTTCTAAATGTAAAATATTATTGCAAGAGGAATTAATTATATTCATGATTGGAGGTAGAATTAAGGCTAAACATCTCTAATATTTTGGGAACAGTCTGTCTTCTTAACCTGCTATAAAAGAACTGATAATAATGTATACTAGAATAGGATTACCTTTTAGAGGAAGAACTTGGGGAAAACTTATTTAGAGAGGAAATGCTTGAAATTATTATGTGTCTTCCTGTACAAACATGATTGCAAAGATTACTCATTTGATTAAACTTTGCATATTAAATATGTCTAACTGGAATTTGAAAGTCATGAGCCTATTTCATTTCAATGGCTTTTGAAGATATTTAAACTTATTTAGGTTGTGCTATAAGGCTTAAAGCACAAACTTTAGAGATTTAAAAGAGAAGTCAAGTTTATTGTACTTTCTGGGATGCTGATTGAATTGGCCGACTTTATGACTATTACCCATTAGCAGGTCGATGAATTTTGTAGATTTTTAAAAGAAATTCTCCATGAATTCTGTAGATTCTTTAAAGAAAGTAAGAAAAGTGAATATTTACTGAGTGCTTCTCAAGTTTCAGAACAGGATTCCAAGTAACCCTCACAATCCAATGAAGCAGGTATTATTTGTACAGAGATTAAATATTTTTCCTAATATTGCACAGCTGGTAAATAATTAAACCAGGACTGGTATTCATGTCTGGCTAAGTCTAGAACCTAAGCTCACGGTACAAAGTATAATTTTTTAACAAAAATAAAATCATAACCCACATACAAATATAAAATAAACATGTGAAATCTTTTATTTAACTCATTAAATAAGCAACAAAACTGATGTTTGTCTTAGTTTTTGCCAGGCCTACTATAAAAAAGTACCACAGACTATTTGGTTTAAACAACAGGAATTTATCATCTCACAGTTTTATAGGCAGATGTCTGAAAAAAGTGTCAGCAGGTGTATGTTTTCTCTATAGTCTATAGCATTTTGTAGGTGGTTCACCAGCAATCTGTAACTCAATCTCTGTCTCCATCACATGGCTATTTTCTGCCTATCTGTCTCCATTCTCACTGTGTTCAAATTTCCCCTGCTTAAAAGAACTCCAACAATATTGGATTAAGACACATCTTAACTAATATCATTTTCAAATATCTTATTTACTAATGGAGTCACAAGCCCATCACCAGGGTTAGGACTTGAAAAAGTCTTTGTGGGAGGTACACTCCAATTAAAAACAATGTTGCAACCCATTGAAAACAGAATCCAAAGAACAGACATGATTACAGATTGAAAAGGTTCACTTTTCAAATGGATGCAAAACTACTCCTTCCACAGTGGGGTTGGGAAGTGTTTCTACTTCTAAGGGATAAAATTTATTTACATGTTTACACACAAGAATTATTTTATATTGTTATGTATTATTTATAAATTACAGAGTTGTTAAATATCTCTAAGGCAATGACTCAGAGTCTCCATCAGAATGGACAACTTGGAAGGGTGTGCTTTCAACAATGCATATATACTGGCCAGGAGTCCCATAGGTGAAGAGAATAGACTCTATCTTTATTATAGCAAGATTATATGTTTCTTAAAAATAGAGAATTTGTCTTTCTAATATCTGTACATGTAGCCACAAACGTGTTGCTATTGATTTGGTTAATTGCTGGTTGTTGTTTTTTTAATAATAGCTGATATTTGGATTTCAAAAACATGCTTACATCATGCAATTCTTGCCTTCCAAACCAGAATCTCAAACTCAGTAGTGTTTTCAGAGTCCCAGTTAAGATGAAGGCACAAATCAGTATTTAAATTCAGTTTTGAACTGCAACATAACAATACAGCCAGCTGTGCTCATCAAAGACAGAGTTACCAAAATTCCTCTGAGGGTTCAGCCCTATCTAGTAGATGCAAAAGGTTTAATGAACTCTAAAAATATCTAAAGATAATATAGAATTATTTTTAAAATCCTTTGAGTAGTAACTATTGAAATAGGTACAAATATTAAGTAAGTTTAACAAATGCTTTATTCTTAGCTTTTATCATCTCTTCTCTTTCCCCTCAAAAGAAAAAAGAAGGACAGAACAGGAAAAATACAAAGAATTGGAAGACAATGGATATACACACCAAATAATCAACAAGATTTATACCTGAGCTTTAAGATTATGATGATATTTGTGTGTGTGTGTGTTCCAAACATTATTTACAAAACAATTGAATTTGCTTGCAGGCCATAGTTTACCAACTCCTGGCTTAAGCCATGGTCTCTGGGGTCAGACTGTATGGTTTTGAATCCAGGCTCCACTCCTTACTATCTTTGTGACTCTGGGTGAATCATTAAAAAATCTCTATGATTTTTTTTTTTTTTTTGAAGTACCAGGGCCAGGGAGTAAACCTGGGACAACATATATAGGAAGCTGGTGCTCAACCACTGAACCACATCAACTCCCCTGATTTGGATTTTTGTTGTTTTTTTGTTTTTAGGAGGTATCAGGAACCAAACCCAGGACCGCCCATGTGGGAAGCAGGTGCTCAACTGCTTGAGCCACATCTTTCCCCATGACTTATTTTTGTTATCTCTACAATGGGGACAACAATACCTCCTTGGAGTGACTGGACAGATACCTGCACAGTGCTCAGAATACAGTGACTGGCAAAGAGTAAACCCTCAGTGGGAGTTAGCTCTTACTATTCTGTTTTTAATGGAAACTTCTGAAGGATGGTCACATCACTCCTCTGATTGAATACTCATCTATTCAGGTGTGTACAATAGGCATGATGATTAACTCCATGGGTTGATCAAGTTGATTGTTGTGGTATTTTTTTTTATCATTTCATTTCATTTTTGTTTATCAATAGACATAAAATTTTTTTACAAAGACCCCATATCATCTTTGAAACAATAATTTAAAATATTTTAAAGAGAAATATCAATCATACAAAAATAAATTTTGATGTTGGGGAAGAAAACTAATGAAATTCTGTTTTCCAGTTACTAAATCAGACCAAGACTCCTTGCAGAATAGGTCTGTCAAAAACAAAAAAACAAAAAAAACAAATCAGGGAAACGGACTTGGCCCAGTGGTTAGGGTGTCCGTCTACCACATGGGAGGTCCGCGGATCAAACCCCGGGCCTCCTTGACCTGTGTGGAGCTGGCCCATGTGCAGCGCTGATGTGCGCAAGGAGTGCAGTGCCACGCAAGGGTGTCCCCCGCGTGGGGGAGCCCCACGCTCAAGGACTGTGCCCGTAGGGAGAGCCGCCCAGCGCGAAAGAAGGTGCAGCCTGCCCAGGAATGGCGCTGCCCACACTTCCCGTGCCGCTGACGACAACAGAAGCGGACAAAGAAACAAGACACAGCAAATAGACACAGAGAACAGACAACCGGGGGAGGGGGGGAATTAAATAAATAAATAAATCTTTAAAAAAAAAAATCAATGATTCTTCTAGATTTTCAAGACTCATATGCTGTTTTTGTTGGGTTTGTGTGTGTATGTTTGTCTATTTATTCCTCTCTGACTCCCCAAAGGGGCAAGACTAATGCAGAAATTCTGAGAGTCTAATTTAAGTGGAGATACAGAATCTTTTTGGCCTTCCTCGGTGAGCTGCATAATAAACATTTGATAGTTTTCAAGAACACATCCCTGTCCCGAGTTTCCAAATATTTGGCCATGAAATGATGATGGCCACAAATATCTTTGTAGAGCAAACTCTCTGCAGACAGTGCAAACTGAACCCACAATCAGGAAACTGCACACTGCTGTTCAATCCAGCTAAAGTTTCCCCTAATAGAAGCTGGTTCCCCCTAGCCACAGCTGGCTAATTACAAGCTCTATGTAGATTATTTTTCTCTCCTTGGAACAGCTTTGGGGTCCTCAGCCCAATAAGAAATCAACAGTAACTCTCTGACTTCCTACAAGTCCTGAAAAATGATGCCTGAGTATTTCAACTTCTGAAACCTGAGGGAAATAGGAAGGGGAGGGGAAATGTGGAAATAAAGGCAAACTCTAATTACATGATAGAGTGCTATGGGTGAGTGAGGATATACAAAGACTGAATTCCAGAATGAGAACTCAGATGCTATGCTCCCCACCACTGTTCCAATCAAGTAATCACAAATGAGAAAGAGACTATCATATTATGGTAAAAGTTGTAATGCCATTACTCACTCCTCCACCCCCTCCAAAAAAACCCATGGTTTAAATTCTGCGTGACTATAATAATAAAGAGTCTTTTGCATTCTGCAGTGCCTTGGTTTTTGAACCTTTCTAAATAGCTTATTATCTAATCACCAAAGTAATACCCAGTGAGAGAATAGAGGAAATATTCTTCGCTTTTGATAAAAGAAAAACAGATGAAAGTTCAGTTAGTGATGGAGGCCAGAGAGAAACCATCAATCCTGATTCCAAATCTAAGGTTCTTTCCATTAAAGTTAATACCCCTCAGCACGGCTGCCACCAGCATTTCCACTCAGTACACTGTCTAATTATATGCAGATGGCTTATGAGTCTCTTCCACTTCCATCTGAGTTAACATGAAAAACAGAGAAGTTCTGATTATCAAAGGCAATCAGAATAATCTTTCTTTACCATTAAAAGTCAGTCTCCTCACATACATGCATTAATGCTTTAAGCACATTAGTAGCATGCCACAGCTAACCATATCAAATGATTAATAAAAATTAATCACATGGGAAGTGAACTTGGCCCAATGGATAGGGCATCGCCTACCACATGGGAAGTCCACAGTTCAAACCCCGGGCCTCCTTGACCCGTGTGGAGCTGGCCCATGCACAGCGCTGATGCGCGCAAGGAGTGCTGTGCCATGCAGGAGTGGCACGTAGCGGAGCCCCACACGCAAGGAGTGAGCCCCGTAAGGAGAGCCACCCAGTGCGAAAGAAAGTGCAGCCTGCCCAGAAATGGCACCACACACACAGAGAGCTGACACAACAAGATGATGCAACAAAAAGAAACACAGATTCCCAATGCTGCTGATAAGGATAGAAGCGGTCACAAAAGAACACACAGCAAATGGACACAGAGAGCAGACAACTGGGGGGGGGTGAAATAGATAAATAAAAAATAAATATATCTTTAAAAAAAATAGATGCTTAAAACTTCAGAATAAAAATAAACTTATGAGCTTCTATTGAGGAATAGCATAATTTCCTTATAGGACAACCTTCATGAACTAATGAGGTTTCCTCACTAATATTTACGTTAAAGGAAACCCAAACAACTTAAGCACCTGGAGGGCAAACTAAGAACTCATGTGGCAAACGTCATCAAGGATATCCTAGAAGCTTCCAGGATTCACTGGGCCTTAGAGCATGGGAGTCTAGTCCTTTGGTTCAAAACCCACCTGTGCTGCACAGAAGCTGGGTGATATTAGGTAGATTGCTGAGCCTCTCTCTAAACCTCAATTTCCTAAGCATTAAAAGTGAGTATACTATAACCTTTTTTATAGAATTGTGGTAAGGATTAAATGAGATAAAGTTCTTATTCCCATGCTCTACATGAAAGCATTCAATGCTTAATGTTAAGGGAATATTACTCTGAGCATCTCATTAAGCTGCATGGCACATACAAAATGTCCCTGTTCTTACAATGAAAGAGAAAACAAAATTATGAAGTTTAGGATTTTATATAGGCCAAAGGCATTTTGAGTACTGCCATAATATTTCAGTGCCAAAGTTTACATTGTGATTATAATTATGCAGAGTTCAAATTATGTCACTTTTACTTTGTGTTCACTAATCAAGACTTAAATAAATTAAGCATTCAAATCAATTAAATGCAAAGAACATCAAAATTCTGTATGAATAGTTGAAATTTAAAAAGAATAAAGTTAAGAATTAAGTTATCACAGAGACCAAGGTAATAATACAGGCATGCTCACATCAAAATAATGTAGGATATTATAATGCCTCATATCTGGGTTAAAGCAAAAAAAACAATATGTCATATCAAAACCATGTTGTTAATATTATTAGTTTTGTTTATATTTCATCTGTTAATGTATTTTGATCTTGTTATTATATACGTGCCTTAAGTTTCTTGGTTCTTGTGAGTTTTGGGTAGATTTTTTAGGACTTTCTATATAGATAATCAAGTCTTCTGCAAATAGTTTTTGCATTCTTCCATTCCAATCTACATGCCTTTTATTTCTTTTTCTTTACTTAATGCACTGGCTAGGACCTCCAGTACAATAGTGAATAGGAATGATGAATTTCATTCTGATGGGAACCATCTTTTATTTTTGGTATGGGTTTGCTTTTCCTTGTCTTTTTCAGCTAGCATCACTACCTGCAGGCTTAAAGAGCATTTGACCCACTGACCTGGCGCCACACATAACACCACACAGTCCGAGGGAACCATCAATGGTAAAAGAGGTGCATCATTGAGCACATGACAGTGGGATCTACCGGTTCTGTACCACCCCTTGGCTGTCAAACTGAAAGAGTGATTGATCTGCATGTTATAGTGCCGGTTTGGAAATGATACCCAATTTAAATGGGGCCCTATATTCCAGAATCCAGTATACACACTAAATCAATGACCATTACATAGTGCTGTGTCTCCAAGTGGTAAAATACCTAAGTCCAAGAACCAAGGAATGGAAATAGGAATGACCTTGCTTACCTGCTTCCCATCACTGCTAGTGATCCACTCGGATTTTTTGCTTATCATTCCCACAACTCTGGGTTCTGCAGGTTTATAGGGAGTAATACAAGATTCTCATTGCCCTTCTTCAAGGCTCCTTCTGTCAAGAGACAAGTAGGCAAGAAGAGAAATTACCATCCTGACAGGGATAAAGACCCTAACCATCAGAAGATAGGGCTGTTGTTAACATTTAGGAAAAAAACATTATAAAACAAAAAGACTTGCTAGCCTAGAACACCAATGTCATCAATTTGAACTCTATTACTTATTTCTTAATCATCTTCTTCACCTACTGTGTTTTCAATAGGTTCAAAGGGTTACTCTGCATATATCCAGACTGGTTCAGAGCACAGCTACAGGACATCAAACATTTGCCTGCACATCTGGGTGAACAGGGCAGGGAGGAAGAGTAGCAGAAAGATTACCAAACCAGAGGTAGTAACAATTGGGGATGTTCAAGTTCATACAAACACTTAAATCCTTCCATCATTTATTAGTCAGTACAGTGATGTGTGGAGAGAAACATAAATCAATCAGACAACAGTTTCTCTTCAGCATTACTTAAACTCTTAATTTTTCTGTCCTTATCCCTCTTGATACATCTACCTCCCCTGCCTGTCAAGAACTGTCTTCCTAGAGGGTGTTAGGCCATTGTCTGTTCTCTCTTACTTTGTTTATGTAATTGTTTTACTGGTCTCTCCAATTTCATGAGGGCAAGAAACCATCTATCTGTCTTCTTAACTGTTTTATCCCCAGCACCTTGCACAGTACCTGTGCATGGCACATAGAGGTACATTATATTTATTAAATGGATGAATGACTTATCAATTGCAAAGCCATACAGTGTTCAGCTATTCTTTTTAAAATTATGTCATAGGTATATACTTATTTGTCACATATTAAATTGTAAAAAACAGGTTATGAAATAGCATGTGCAGTATAATCTCATTTTCATTCTTTTTTTGTTTGTTTCAGTATAATCTCATTTTGAAGAGTTTGATTGATCAAAATTAATACATAAAGAGTAATGCTGGTTGTCCCTGGAACAGGTGAATAAAGGAGATTAAATATTCTTTTCCAATAGCATGATCCGTATTTTCTGTTTTTTTCTCTCTATAATGAAAATATATTTCTTTTTAAAAATAAGGATAAAATTTATTTTTCCCCTGCTGTACATAGCTGCTATTTCTGGCTATTCTTGTTTATTATTCATTTATTTATTTATTTTAAAGTTTTATTGAGATATATTCATATACTAAAATGTATTTTAATATCAGTGATGATGATAAAATTCACCTACTGAAGCTTACTCAGTAAAATTTCTAATAATATTTCTATAAGATGTTTGTCAATATGGAAAAACAGATAAAATCATTTAGTTTATGACTGAAAATGGAGAACATAATACTTACATCTAGGACTATGTTCACAATTTGTGGCAATTTTGCCTTCTCAGGGGACATTCGAAAATGTCTAGAAACATTTTTGATTGGCATGACTGGTTGAGATGCTACTGGGTTGCTAAAAAGCAGAAGCCTGGGTTGCTGCTAAATATTCCTCCTTACACAGCATAGCTCCCCACAAGAAGGAATACATGGTCAAAAGGTCAATAGCACTAAGGTTGAGATTAATTACTTAATTAATTCCAGATTAATTCACATATTGATGCTGGAAAACTCTCTAATGGTAACATACAACGCTTTAGCTACAGGTTAGTGGAGGGAGTGTTTTAGTCACCAGACATGTAATTGCTTACTCCGACTATGGAAAAGTCTGGCATTTATTCAAAATGGCATTCATAAAAATATTTTTAAAGATAATTTTACATTATGGTTGTGTGTACATGTAGTACATTATAAAGAGAGGAGAGGCAGTAAAATGAACAACTAAAGTAAGCTTATACACATTATTTTTATTTTGTGGGTTTATGAAAAATGTAAATTTTTGAGGTGATAGCAATCCCTTGAGGGCCAACTAACCAACAGTTCAGTTTTATTGGTCAGATATCCAGCAGAAGGGTTGCTGAACATTTCACAAAGAAGGTCTATTACACTACCTAAAGATCTTTACAATAGAGATTAGGTATGTGTGTAGGGGGGTGGGAATTTTCTCTGAATTAAGTGCATTTAATTTATAAATCACATTTATCAAGGTAACGTACAAGATATGATCCAGAAGAATTATAACAATACTTGTGCATGTGTAGGTGCTATTAACTGCATCAATTGATTTCTGTTAGCTGCTATTTGGGGCAAAAACAATAAAATCAGTTTGGCACGAAGAATCTTTCTAAGAGATTTACTTCTCTCAATTCTCACAGACCAAAAATTTTTCTCAGATTACTGTAAGAGCCTCCTAACTGGTCTCCCTAACTCTACTTTATAATGTAGATACCACTTATAAATCCAGGCTAACCTAGTGTTAGTTCCCTCAACACAAAATGAGGATAATATCTATTTCAAAGGGTAATAATGAGAAATAAATGAAACGGTATATATAAATCATCTAGAACAGTATCGAACACATAGTAGCTTCTCAATAATAAGAATTTAAAACAAAGTAAAAATATCCATAGTAATGGAGTGAAAACTTTCTATCCCCACTCACGTATTTATGTTTGCATAATATATTTATATAAGACTGTGTCTGAAGTCCTGGGAATTTGCCAGAATAAAAGCCCAATAAAACTCTAGCTTAGGAGAGCCTGAAAAGTAATTGCTCAAACTTCTTTTTGACCTCTTCCATTTTCTGGGAATTAATATCATATCTTAGACCAGTGCAAAACACCATCTTGAGTAGAGAAGTCCATTTTTTCTTAAATCATTTAGTCTCTAGGCAATAAGAATAACTAAATGAATAGGAAAATAGCTTCCCTTCTCAAGGCACTTCAAGACATAATGGAAATATACTGATGGTATTTAGTCTTAGACAACAAGTTATTCATCAGAAATTTAAAAACTAGTCTTTATCGAGATTTACCATTTTGCACCTACCCCATGTGCCAAGCCTAAAAACAGTCATTATTTATACTGTTTTACACATGAGGAAATAGAGATTTGGAGTCTATGATTTGCACAAGGTCACAGGGCCAGTAAACTACACAGTTTGGATTTAATTCTGGGTCTCTCTGGTTGGTTCTCAGACTGCCTCTCAGAAGTAGTGTATTGGAAGGAAACAATATTATCTAAAATCTATTTCACTGGTCCAAAGGCAATGGAATATTGAGAAGTTAGTGTTTCCCTGGAGCAAACATAATTGTTTTTTTTAAAAACTCAAAATAGTTGGCGAACTTATGAGCTCTTCCTAGTAGTGCTATAAATAAAATTTCTTTTGCTTCACTTTTTTTATATTTCTTTTTATTTATCTTTAGTAGAGAAGTTGTGGGTTTACACAATAATCATGTATAAAATATAGGATTCCCGTATACCACCTCACCACCAACATCTTCCACTGATGTAGAACATTTGTTACAGTTGAAGATAGCGTATTTTTATAATTGTCCTATCAACTAAAGTCCATGGTTTAACTTAGGGTTCACTGTGGAGTGAAGTGCTATGGATTTTTAAAAATTTTATTCTGTTAACATATATATAATCTCTAACATTTCCCATTTTAATCATAGTCAGATATGTATTTCCGTGGTGTTAATTGCCTTCACAATGTTATGCTACAATCACCACCACCATCACCAAAACATTTCCATCATTCCAAATAGGAACCCTTTAAGCCTTAACTTCCCAATTCCTTTCCCAACTCATCTCCTGGTAACATATATTTTAGATTCTGACTCTATGAGTTCACTAAATCTAATTATTTTATATCAGTGAAATCATACAATATTTGTCCTTGGCTTATTTCACTCCCAAAACCTTCAAGGTTCATCTATACTATCAGATGTGTTAGGACATCATTCCTTTTTATAGCTGAATAGTATTCCACTGTATATATATATCACATTTTATATATCCATTCATCAGTTGATGGGCACTTGGGTTGCTTCCATCTTTTGGCAATTGTGAATAATGCTGCTATGAACATTGGTGTACAAATATAAATATCTGTTGAAGATGAAGGATTTCTTTATATATTCTAGATATTAAACCTTTATCAGGTATATGCTTTCCAAATTTTCTCCCATTGTTAAGGATGCCATTTTATTTTCACAATAAAGTTCTGTGAGTTACAAAGTTTTTCATTTCAGTTACTGTGGTCTTCAATATCAGTAGTATAGTTTTGTTCCTTTTTAAAATGTCTCTCTCTTTACTAAGACTGCCATATTGCTCACTTATTGTTTTCCTGATAACCTTTCTTTCTCTAAAGGTTTTGTTCAGCATGTCAACAATCTCATCTTCTTCATTGGTGTTTTCTGGATTTTTATCCTTATCCTTTGGATAGGCCATGATCTCCTGTTTATCTTGTGGTCTTTTGTCACACTCAGTACATTTTAATATTTTAAAATGTTAACTGTGGGATTTATTCTTTGAGATATATGTTTTTTGGTTTTTCAACAAAGCTGGTCATAAGACAGTCATTTTCCTGAGCTTCAGCCTTCTATCATGAAGATCTTCCAAAGGCAGAGAGCAGTATGCAGGGTTTCCCCTGTCTTTCTCCGCCTCTGTCTTATCCTGGGCTTTTGCTTGTTAGTTGTTTTGGTGTTCCCCTTATTTACAAGAGTTTGATTTTTCCTTCTTTTTCTCCGAAGTCAGAGCAAAGTGCTACCAGTGTTTGAAGCTAGCAGATCTTTGCCCCAGACTGTCAGCCTCTATTGTTATACTTCTTTCATTATCTCAAGCTGCTTTTGCCTAGAGGGCAAATTCTTGGAGGAGGGACACCCTAGAGAGGATCTCCCCAAGTCAGTTTTTTCTAGCCAAAACAGAGCCAGGGATCCAAGACTGGGTATAGACTGGCTTCAAAATGCCCTGGGGAGGAGCTCAGAAAAGGCACCAAGAACTTCACTGAAGGCTCCCCAAAGTGAGATTTCCTGGCCTACCCAGCAAATGCAGCCCTCCACTGCTGCTGTCACTGTCCAGGGTTAATTTGAAGGAATGGCTGCCACTACCTCTGTCTGGGATGGGCTGAAACAATAGCTGCCCTCAAAGTCAAGGTCCCAGCAATCTGAATTCACTATTCAAAAGCCCTGCTCCCTCAGAGTGGGGGGTGTGGGTGTGCCTCACACTGACAAGTTCCTGAGTTCAATATCTGGAACCTCAACAAACAAAACAAAAACAAAAAACACATTTTCTTACTTGGCGTAGCTCACTTGGTTGAGTACCTGCACTTCCCATGTACAAGGTTCCAAATTCAATCCCCAGTGCCTCCTTAAAAAAAAAAAAAAGCCTTGATCTGTGATCAGCTATTCTTGGAGAAGAGGATTTTTATGTCCCTTTCTGTTACAAGTGAGCTAGGCTAGACAGCAGCGGCCACAAGAGTGGGGGATGGTCACCAGTAGCCACCAGGTGGAGATAGCAATTTAATGATCGTTACCATAATTTACCAGTCTCTTCCTCTTCTCTTTCCTGGGTGCTGTACCATGTTCTTCTGGCCTCTGGATTTCAAAATACTTGTTTCAGACAGTTCCTACCTGTTTAATAGTTGTTTAACTAAAGACTGAGTCTTAGCGTTCCCTACTCAGCCATCTTCCCACAATCCTCCTTTTGCTTCACTATTAAACTCAGGGTATATTGCTTTGGCCTAAATTTCCCTCCTAAATGCCACTGATTTAGTAGTTTTGTGTTAAGCCAAAGGAAGGAAAGAATTACCCAAAGGGACATGACTGTTGCCTAGCTTCCAGACTCTACATGTGTTGTCAGATTCACAGTCCCTGGCCCAGCCATAAGTCCTATCATTTTCTTTTTCTCATTGGAAGCACATATCTTGTGAATTCAGCTGGAATGCAATAAAAACACAGTTCACTGCTGAGAGTAAACTACATGCTACTAAGGAATAATCAATATTGTAGTTAACATGAACCCTTAAAATGCCTAACTAAACATAGCTTGTGAACATTCTGAAAAATAATCACCACTCTCTTACTTTCCCCTCCAATTTTCAAAGTCATTTTCCCTGTCTTTGCTTACTCTGGCAGCTAGTCAAGACTGCCTTTCATTGCTATTCACTCCCTTTATTATATCTGCAACATATTTGAATAGTCATATTTCTTTGCTCAACTATGTAATTAGATGAAGTGATGAAAATAACTTTACTCGAGTCCAATTTTCTCTACATAAAAATAACTCTGAGTCTTCTGATGTAATAAATTATAGAAAACTTTAGGTGGGTTTAGGTCTAAAATTGGAGTTTGATTAGGACCAGATGCTTCTAAGTACATCAGAATCATCTTTTACATTGCATTATTTCACTGTAGGCTCAGATGCTATACCATAATTATTTTAATCGGTTCTGCAAAGTTGGAGATGATGATTCCAGTTCAGGGCCAGTAGGGCACTGTTAGCATTTTACTTACTATCTCATGTCCAGTAAGCACTCTCAATCCCAAATAACTATCTATAAAGTCAAAGGGTTGGGGACTAAATCCTAAAGTTCCTTTCAGGTTTACTGTTTGCAATTCTACCTTCCTCAGTTTCCATATCCAGATATGTAACACAACAGGTCAAAATGGAATTTGTAATCTGGGTCCCGGGATTTTTTCAAATCTCACATTTTCAAAAAATTTGTCAAGAGGGAACAATCTTGTCCCTTCACTCAACTAACTGGAAGCATTATATGGTACTGGAATTAAGTACATGATAGTATGAAGCAATTTAACTTGACCCAAAAATAAAAATAATAATACATAATTTATACCTTCATAGCACTGTAATTTACAAATTAAATTTGGAAGGGCAAACTGAAATCCTTACAGGGATGTCAGGTGACCTAAGTAAGTAAACCTGGGTGGGGAATATGGTAGATGAGCCACAGCAAAAGAGCTGTCTTGCATATTGCTGAATTCACAGCAATTTTCTCCATGCCCAAATCCAAAGCTTTGAAATCTGAATGAGAAGCAAACTCCTCAATGGTTGGAAGGCCATCTATACAAGTCCTGTGAAGAGATGAGTGACCCCAGAGAGTCAAGTTGCTTTTATTCCTCACCACTCCCCTCTGTGCACCAGGGACACTAGAGCTCCTGGGCCAGCCTTCATTAGGAAAGTGCAAAAGAACTGGAACATTTGCTTGCTGAACTACAAAGGCTCTTTGCCTCTTTTGTTGGTTTAGAAGCTTCAAATGGCCTTGAAGTTTCAAAGGTTCAACCAACAGAGTTCCAACTGGGCTGGGATAGAGTAGTGCTCTGGGTACTAACTAGAAAAGCAAGTGACTCTGCCCACTCAGTAACCCCAAGCTGGTGAGATCTCCCTAGAAAGGTTGAAACACAGTGTTTTATGATTTGAGCTATCACAAGAACGGCAGAGAACTGGATGATGAAATACCACTTTACCCTTCACTTTCAAACAACTATTTATTACTCTGGCAACCTTTGAAAGAAAATAAACAACTGTACTTAAGGACTTACTAAAACTATTCTCTAGCTTCACACATTCAGAGCAGACAGCTTTCTTTAAAAGTAAAAAGAGCCAGGCCATTCTAGCTGGTAGTTAGAAATTCAGTGATGGACAGATATACAAAAGCTGAGTTAAATGAAAGGGGAAGAGAAATGAACCATCAAAAAAAGCTCAGAGAAAAGTCATGGAGGAGGGACTGGAGAGAGCAAGCTCTATTGTTTGGCATTCCCAGCTCTTAGCCAAGTCAAGGGTAAGATGGAAGATGATCAGCATACAGAGAACCCACTTACTGTCAGGTTTTCTTACATTCCATTATGGTTAAGAGGCCAGATAAATTTCCCTTCTCCCTATGATCCTGAGAGGAGGGCACTTATTTTTAAAGGACAATTACAAAAGGTGACAATGCCAGATATAATTCACCAACATTCTCTGGCATGTTTCCATCATAAATTAAACTAACTAACATAAATTAAACTAGTAAATTATTCTGTTAATTGTGTTAATCAATTCTACAAATACCTATTCTCTACTATATCTACTATGGACAAGCCACTGCGCAAGGCACTGGTGATATAAAGATAAATGAACTGTTAATCTCATATTAAAGTAGCTACAGTATAGTGAAAGAGAAAAAATATTATGGCATGATAGAGTGGAAAGAGCTTGGACTTCAGACATAGACAGAAACGGATTTGAATCATGGCCCTACCACGTATCACATGTCCTAGCTAGCTGAGTCTCAGTTTTCTCACTTGTAAAATAGAGACAACTGTATATGTAATGTAGGGCACTTTAACAAATAAGAATACCATTCATCAAATAAAGTAAGTGTTCAATAACTAGGCATTATATGTGCTGATTACCTTTTGTTTTTTCCTCTGGAGCTACACACTACCCATCTCAATCCTCTTCTGTGACCCAGAAGGCTGCCCTTTATAGATTGCATCCATGAATTAAGTCTTCCTCTGTTTTTCCACTGAATTCTAGCTGGGTTTAGTTAATTAGGGTCACTGGCAATAGACTGGAAGGCAGGAGGAGTGTGAAGTTTGTGTTTCTATTCCCCAGGCTCCCACCTGGTAGAGTTGATGTGGATCTTTCCACCGAAAGCCACAACCTTAAGATGGGCTTAAGTCTTAAGAAGGCCTTAATTGGGACTTCTCCATCAGTTCCTCTCTCTGAGTTATATAACTGTTCCTCATCAGGCGTAGGGTTGTAATGCTTCTTGATTTTATAGTTCTAGGTTACCTTAAACCCTACCTTTAACTTTCTTTTATTAAACTCTTCTCAAACCGCCCTGTTAGGATATGCCATCTATTCCCTGCTGAGACTCTGACTGATCCAAGTACTGTTTCTCATGTGGATGACAAAATGCTGTGAGAACACAAGAGAAACAAAACATCCTGGAGAATGTTAAGGAAGTATCTAAAACACCTTCCTGGAGAAGGTAATACCTAAAGGACCACCTCAAAATTGAGGGAAGTTAGCAATGTGAAAAAAGTATGAAGAGGGCCTTCTAGGAAGAGGGAGCACCCATATGCAAAAGTTCAGGTAAGAAATAGCACAATTGGGAGAAGCCAAGATGGCGGCAGAGTAAGGTGCTCCTGGAGTTAGCCCATGCTACAGGGCAGTTAGTAATTGCCTAGAGGGATCTAAGGCACCTGGTTGGGAGCCCCAAAAGACCAGAAGGGTATCCTGCAACATCCTTGAAAGTATGAAAGGAAGAGATTGTCCATCTGTGGAGAGGATTCGGGAGTAGAGCTCTCCACACTGTGGAAGTCGGTGCCCATGGCACAAGCTGCCTCAGGAACTATTCCATGTCTGGAGTTGGATGCTCCATCTCTCAAAATTTGGGGGAAGGAGACATGGTGTGGCATAGACTTCAGCTACTGATTAGTAAATTCGGTGAGCTAAAGTATAATCCTAGGAACAGCTAAACTTTCAGCCTGTCCAGGTCAGAAGGAGGCTGGTAACTGCCATTTTGACTCTGCCCCCAGCATGAGGGGAAGCGGCGTAGACTGAAAACCACAGTGCTGGTAGGGACTGGCCTCTTTCCACCCAGATCAGATTGTAGATTTAGCCTAAACCCCAGCCCCACCTCCGGCAGGGAGGAAGCTAGGGGAACTTGCACCACCTCTCTGAGAAACTACAAGCCACACCACGGAGACCAGTGCCTATCTGACTCTAGCTGCACAAGCTGCCTCAGGAGCTACTCCATGACTGAAGTTAGAAGCTCCATTTCCCATAAATGGTAGAGGAAGAGACAGTTGTCCATCGACCTCAGCTACTGATTAGTAGATTTGGCTGGCTAAAGTATAATCCCAGAAACTAAAGCTAGGGTTTGAGACTGCCCAAGTGGGGGAGAGTCTGGTGGGCACCATATTGATTCTGCTGCTGGCATGAGGGGAAGGCTGGCTGACTGAAAATCCAGTGAAGTTAGGGAGTGGCTTCTTTCCACCAAAATTGGACTACAGGCTTAGCTTAGGTTTCAGCCTTATCTCCGGGATAGACTGCATGCCTGCACAATAGGATAGGGAAATGATGGATATCCTCAGACTCTCAGCCCAAATTTCAGCCCAAATGACCTGGTTTGTTGAGTGCCTTTGAGTCCATCTCCATTTCAATCCCCTCACTGGATTGGAGGGGGCTGGTGTTCCCTCAGCCTCTCAGGGTAACTGCAGGCACTTTTGGCCTGTAAAAACCCAATTGTTGGGCAGTGGTGGCTCCACCTCCATCCCCAAGAGGACAAGAGATGGACTATGTTTGCCCAGCCTCTCTGGGTAACTATAGGTGCTTTTGGCCCACATAGTCTGGACTGATTGGTACTTGTGGATCCACACTCACCACCCAATAGGAAAGGAAGGGAATGGTGTTTCCACAGCCTTTCAGGCCAATGGCAGACACTTTCAGCCTGCACAGATTAGGCTGTTGGGTGCCTGTGGATCCAACCCCATGACCTAATAGGATAGGAGGGAGCTGCTGTTTCCCCACTTTCTCTTGACAATGGCAGGTAGTCTCAGCCTAAAGGGACTGAGTGGTTGGGCATCCATAGAACCACCCCCACCACCCAGTAGGATAGGAGGGGTCTGATTCTTCCTCAGTCTCTCCAGGCAATGACAGTTACTTTCAGCCTACAGGGACTGAACTGTTGGGCATTGGTGGTTCCATTCCCACCCTTAAAGGAAAGAAAAGATAGTACTCCCTCAGCCTCTCAGGGCAATTTCAGACATACTCAGCCCACATAGATTAGATTGTTGGGCACTCTGGAGGGTCCATTCTACCCTCAGTAGGGAGGGGGTCTGGTGCTACATCAACTTACTTGGGCAACTGTGGTCATTTTGGACCCACATAGCATAGACTGCTGTTCACAACTATAGCTCCATCCCCACACAACATAGGGGAGGAAGTGCTATGAAGCTTCATCAGTCTGTCCAGGCAACTACAGTACTACCTGTACTCTTATACATGGCTGCAGCTCTGTCCTTACACCTGACAGAGGAGAAAGTTAGGAGAAGCTTCATCAATTCCTGGGGCAATGTGGGCAGCTTCAGCCTCCATTGCTTACAGCACCGACTACATCCTTGACTCCTACTACACAACAAGGGAGAAAGGACAAGAAAGCCCTAAACCAAAGAGAGAAATTGTACCGAGAATAAATATATCAAGCAAACCATATGTGAAAACACCAGCAAAAAATTACAATCCATATCAAGAAACAGGAAGATATGATCCAGTTAAAGGAACAAGATTAGCCTCCAGATGACATAAAGGAATTGAGACAACTAATCAGAGATATTCAAACAAATCTCCTTAACAAATTCGGTGAGATGGCTAAAGAGATTAAGGATATTAAGAAGACACTGGGGAAGCACAAAAAATTTTTTGAAAGCATGAATAGAAAAATAGCAGATCTTATGGGAATGAAAGGTGCAATAAATGAAATTAAAAATACACTGGAGGCATAAAAAACAGCAAATATGAGGAAGCAGAAGAAAGGATTGGTGAGTTTGAATATATGGCCTCTAAAAGTGAACATATAGAATAACAGATGAAGAAAAGAATGGAAAAAATTACACAGGGTCTGAAGTAACTAAATGACAGCAAAAGACATGCAAATATACATGTCATGGGTGTCACAGAAGGAGAAGGGAAGAGAAAAGGGGCAGAAGCAATATTTGAAGAAATTACAGTAGAAAATTTTCCAACCCTTCAATAGAAGGACATAGATATCTGTGTCCAAGAAGCACAACACACTCCCATCCAAATAAATCTGAATAGACCAACTCCAAGACACATACTAATTGGAATGGCAAATGCCAAAGACAATGAGAGAATTCTCAGAGCAGCAAGAGAAAAACAATGCATAACATATAAGGGATAACCAATAAGATTCAGTGTTGACTTCTCATCAGAAGCCACAGAGGCAAGAAACCAGTGGTAGGATATATTTAAGATACTGCAAGAGAAAAACTGCCAGCCAAGAACTTTACACCCAGCAAGATTATCTTTCAAAAATGAAGGTGAGATCCAAATATTCAATGATAAATAGAAACTGATAGACTTTATAACAGAAAGACCAGCTTTGCAGGAAATACTAAGGGGAGTGTTACAGTCTGAAAAGAAAAGAGAGGAGAGACAGTCTTGGAAGAGTCTAAAATGAAGACTGTATCAGTAACAGTAATTAAAAGTGTCAAAAATAAACGACAGTTAAATACAAAGATCAAAAACGATGAAATAAGAACTGGCTTTACAGTAATAACATTCAATGTTAATGGATTAAAGTCTCCAATCAAAAGACATGTGCAGAAAAGATAGTCCACACATGTAGGAACAAAAAAAAACAAAAACAAAAAAAACCCCACTGGGGTAGCTAACTTATATCAGATGATATAGACTTTAAAAGCAAAATTATTATTAGAGACAAGGAAGGACATTACATATTAATAAAAGGGATGATTCACCAGGAAGAAATAACAACCATAAATGTATAGGTACCTAACCAGGATGCCCTAAGATACATGAAGCAAACAATGGCAAAACTGAAGGGAGAAATAGACATCTCTACAATAATAGTTGAAGACTTCAATATACCACTCTCAGCATTGGAGAGAACATCTGAGCAGAGGATCAATAAAGAAACAGAGAACTTGAATAATATAATGGACTAACCCTAATAGATATATACAGAACATTTCACCACAAAACAGCAGGATATACATTCTTTTCGAGTGTTCATGGATCTTTCTCCAGGAAAGACCATATGGTGGGTCACAAAGCATATCTTAATAAACCCAACAAAATCGAAATTGTACAAAGCACTTTCTCTGATCATAATGGAATAAAGTTGGAAATCAAGCAGCAGAAAAAGGGAAAATTCATATATATATGGAGATTAAACAACACTCTCTAAAAAATAGTAAGGGGGACAAAGAAAAACTTCAAGGGAAATCAATAAATATCTCGAGATGAATGATGAGACTACAACATATTAGAACCTATGGGGAAGCAATTGTGGCTCAACTGATGAAGCATCTAGCTACCATATGGGAGGTCCAGGGTTAGGTACCCAGGGCCTCCTCTCCCATGTGGTGAGCTGGCCCACATGCAGTCCTGCTGCATGCAAGGAGTGCCATGCCATGGAGGGGTGTCCCCCACATAGGGGTGCCCCACATGCAAGGAGTGCGCCCCTCAAGGAGAGCTGCCCCACGTGATAAAAGCATAGCCTGCCCAGGAGTGGTGCCACACACACATGAAGAGCTGACACAGCAAGATGATGCAACAAAAAAAGATACACAGTTTCCTGGTGCCACATGTCAAGAATGCAAGTGGACACAGAAGAACACACAGCAAATGGACACAGAGAGCAGACAACAGCAGGGAAGGGGAGAGAAATAATTAAATGAATCTTTAAAAAAAAAAAAAAAAGAACCTATGGGATGTAGGAAGGCAGTGTTGAGAGGAAAATTTATAGCCCTCAATGCTTACATTTAAAAGAAGAAAGAGCTAAAACAAATGACCTAACTACGCAGCTGGAGGAAGTAGAAAAAGAACAGCAAATTAATCCCAAAGCAAGGAGAAGGAATGAAATAACAAAGATCAGAGGAGAAATAAATGAAATTGAAAACAAAACAATAGAGAGAATTAACAAAAATCAAAAGTTGGTTCTTCTAGAAGATTTAAAAAATTGACAAAACCATAGTTAGACTAAGAAAAAGAGATGATGCAAATAGATGAAATAAAAAATGAAAATGAGAACATTATTACTGACCCCATGGAAATAAGAGAGATCATAAAAAGATACTATGAACAACTTTATGCCAAAAACTAGACAATGTAGATGAAATGGAAAAATTCCTGGGAACATACAACCTACACTGACCCTAGAAGAAATAGAAGACCTCAACAAACCAATCACAAGTAAAGAGATTGAAACAGTCATCGAACAACTACCCAAAATGAAAAACCCAGGACCAGACAGTTTCACTGGTGAGTTCTACCAAGCATTGAAAGAAGATGTAATACCAATCTTACTCAAGCTCTTCCAAAATATTGAACAAGAAGGAATGCTACCAAGCTTGTACTATGAAGCTAATATCATCCTACTACCAAAGCCAGATAAAGATATTATGGGAAAAAAAGAAAATTACAGACTCATTTTCCTAATGAATACTATTGCAAAAATCCTCAATAAAATACTTGTTAATCAAATCCAACAACACATTAAAAGAAATATTCATCATGATCAAGTGGGCCTTATGCCAGGCACACAAGGGTGGTTCAACACAAGAAAACCAATCAGTGTAATACATATTAATAAATTAAAGAAAAATCACATGATCTTATCAATTGATCCAGAAAAGGCCTTTGACAAAATACAGCATCCTTTCTTGATAAAAATACTACAAAAGATAGGAATTGAAGGAAACTTTCTCAACATGATAAAGCCCATTATGAAAAACCCAGAGCTAACATTGTACTAAATGGTGAAAGACTGAAAGCTTTGTTGACAACAGGGACAAGACAAGGATGTCCATTGTCACCAATGTTGTTCAACTAGCTAGAGCAATCAGGCAAGAAAAAGAAATAAAATGCATTCAAATCAGAAAGGAAGAAGTAAAACTTTTCACGATTTGCAGATGATATCTAGAAAGTCCTGAAACTACAACAAAACTGCTAGAGCTAATAAGTGATTTCAGTAAAGTGTCAGGATACAAGATCAATATGCAAAAATCAGTGGTGTTTCTATACACTAATAATGCACAATCTGAGAAGGAAGTCAGGAAAAAAGTTCCATTTACAATAACAACTAAAAGTATCAAATATTTAGGAATAAACTTAACCAAGGATGTAGAGCCCTTGTATTCAGAAAACTATAATGCATTGCTAAAAGAAATAAAAAAAGACCTAAATAATTGGAAGACCATTCCATGCTCATGGATTAGAAGACTAAATATCATTAAGATGTCAAATCTACCTAAACAGATATATAGATTCTATGCAATCCCAATAAAAATTGCACCAGCATTTTTTAAACAAACAGAAAATACAATTATCAAATTTATCTGGAAGGGTACGAGGCCCCAAATAGCCAGAAACAACTTAAAAGGGAAAAGTGAAGTTGGAGGACTCTCACTTCCAGACTTTAAATCATATTACCTAGGTACAGTGGTAAAAACAGCATGGCATTATCATAAAGATAGATACATAGACCAATGGAACTGAACTGATGGTTCAGAAACAGACCATCACTCATATCTATGGCCAAATGATTTTTGATAAGCCTTTTAAACCCACCTAGCTGGGACAGAACAGTCTATTTAACAAATAGTGCTGGGAGAACTGGATATCCTTAGGCAAAAGAAAGAAAGAAGATCGCCTATCTCACACCTTATATAAAAATGAACTCAAAATGGATCAAAGGCCTAAATATAAAGCAGGTGCCATAAAGCTCCTAGAAGAAAATGTGGGGAAATATCTTCAAGACCTGGTGGTGGGTAGTGGATTCTTAAACCTTACACTGAAAGCATGAGGAACAAAAGAAAACATGGATAAATGGGACTTCCTAAAACTTAAACACTTCTGTGATTTAAAGGACTTCATCAAGAAGGTGAAATTGCAGCCCACTCAATGGGAGAAAATATTGGGAAAACATACATCTGATAAGGGTTCAATTTCCATTCTATATAAAGAGATGATACAAGTCACCAATAAAAGAGCATGCAATCCAATTTAAAAATGGGCAAAAGATTTAAATAGACATTTCTCCAAAGAGGAAATACAAATGGCCAAGAGCACACCAAAAAATGTTCCATTATCACTAGCTGTAAGGGAAATGTAAATTAAAACAATAATAAGACATCATCTCACTCCACATAGAATGGCTATTGTTTAAAAAACATACCAATAAATGCTGGAGAGGATGTGGAGAAATAGGAATACTCCTTTACTGTTGGTGGGATTGTAAAATGGTGCCGCCTCTGTGGAAGACAGGTTGGCAGTTCCTCAGGAAACTAAATATAGAAATGCCATATGATCCAGCAATTCCTCTACTAGGAATATATCTGGAAGAACTAAAAACTGTGACACAAACAGACATTTGCACACTGATATTCATAGCAGGGTTATTCACAATTGCCAAAAGATGGAAACAATGCAAGTGTGGATCAACCAATGAATGGATAAACAAAATGTGGTACGTACATATGATGGAATACTAGGCTGCACTAAGAAGAAATGAAATTGGGACACATATGATAATATGGATTAATCTTGAAGACATTATACTAAGCGAAGTCAGCCAGACAGAAAAGGACAAATATTGCACGGTCTCACTAATACGAATAAATGCATGGAGTTAAAACCTAGAGTATAGGTTATCTGGAAATAAGAGAAGGGTTGAGAAGAACTACTGATGCTTAATGTATGTAGAAGTTTTAATTAACTGGCCTGTAAAAACATAGAAATGGATAAAGTTGATGATAACACATTATAGTGAGTAGCAACTGGTTTATAAATGGGATTGTGGCTGAAAAGGGTAGTCTGGGGAAGTAAATGTCAATTGAAAGAAAGCTAAAGAATAATCTAGGGTCTGAATAACATGATAAACCCAGAGGTGGATAAGAAATATGGTTGAGGGTACAAATGCAAGAGTGTCCTGTGAGCTAGAGCAGCTGTACATTGCGACTGCAAGGTAGTAGGAATGTCAAGAAGCATGGGAAAACTACAACTGGTGTGACCTATAGCTGTAGTTATTGGCAATTCTATAATATTCTTGTGTCAATGCCAAAGATGTACTGTTGATAATGGAGGTGTTTGGAAAAAGTGTGCCAAATGTAGGCTCTGGATCATGGTTGGTAATAATAGTTGATGATATTATCCCATTATCTGTAACAAATGTTCCACCATGGTGTGGTGTGTTAGTGAAGGGGTGTTGTATGGGAATTCTACATATGTGTATGATTGTTTTGTAAGTCTACAACCTCTGCAATAAAAATATGTTTTTTAAAAATAGTGTGGGTTAGGGGAAAAATATACCAAATGTCAGATAGGGACTATAGTTAGTAGTAATATTTTGATGATGCTCTTGCATAGTTTGTAACAAATGTTTCACAACAATGCAAAGTGTTGGTGGAGGAGTGATTATGAGACCCCTGTATGATGTTACGTATGTTTATTTTGTAATTTTACAGTTTTACTATATACTTATTGTTTATTCATGTTCATTTATGGATGGCATACTTCAATAAAAATATATTTTAAAAAAGAAATAACAATTATTTTTGGTAAACTTCAAGTGTCTCAGGTTGGATGGAACTAGAATAAGAGTCAGAGGGATGACATGAAGTTGAAGAGGTAAGTAGGAGCAAGGTCACAAAAAACAGCATATCACTTTTTCTTATAGGTACTGAGATTAGTGTCTTTAATAAAGATTATTCAAGAATTTTAAGCCAGGTTATAATATGATCACATTTGCATTTTAGAAAACTATAAAAAGAAGGGATTGAGAGACAGCAATCCTGAAGGCAGAAATAACAAGTAAGCAATACAGGTGAAAAAATAAGGGACCCAGAAAGTTGCAGAATCATGAAGAATGGGAAAATGGGGTATATTAATAAGCTATTAGGAAAATAAACTATATAAGATTTAGTGGACAATTAATTTAAGGGTGAGGGAAAAGAAGTTAAAGGTGACCCCACCTCCAAATTTCATCCTTTTGTTTAGTCCTGACCTTCTCTTGTATAAGATGAATTGTTCATCCTCCAAAGAACTTTGAAAGCCAAGGAGGGTTTTGACACACAGAGCTGACGTAACAAGATGATGCAACAAAAAGAAAACACAGATTCCCGGTGCCGCTGATAAGGACAGAAGCGGTCACAGAAGAACACAAAGAGAATGGACACAGAGAGCAGACAACTTGGGGGGAAGGCGGAAGAGGAGAGAAATAAATAAATAATCTTAAATATATATATATATATATATATATATACACACACACATACATACATATATATATATATATATATATATATATATATCTGTGAGGAGCCAGCTGAAGATGAATAAGCTTCTTAGCACCAAGAGAGAATCTGAAACAGCTCAGGTAGTAGGTAATTGAGGTTGCTACTCAGTAATGAGAAAGCATCCGTCTACCAAATGGGAGGTCCGTGGTTCAAACCCCAGGCCTCCTTGACCCGTGTAGAGCTGGCCCATGTGCAGTGCTGATGCGCACAAGGAGTGCCATGCCACACAGGGGTGTCCCCCGCATAGGGGAGCCCCACGCGCAAGGAGTGAGCCCCATAAGGAGAGCCACCCAGCGCAAAAGAAAGTGCAGCCTGCTCAGGAATGGCACTGCACACACGGAGAGCTGACACAACAAGATGATGCAACAAAAAGAAACACAGATTCCCGTGCCGCTGACAACAACAGAAGCGGACAAAGAAGACACAGCAAATAGACAAAGAGAACAGACAACCAGGGTCGGAGAGGTGGAGAAATAAATAAATAAATAAATAAATCTTAAAAAAAAAAAAAAAGAATAAAGAGCAGGAAACAGGAATATACATGCTAACCAGCACCTCCAGGTAATTATGTTTCAGGAACCCTGAGATAGTGAGGAAGCTTTACAGGCCATTTCTCTCCTGAAGGGTGCAAGCAGTAGGCTAGAGGTCTACCTTCTGTCTTAGTGTTTAAAAGCATATTAATATTATGGGCCTGCTAATCCCACTCCCACTGCTTTTCTTTGCTGCCAGCATTTGTAGAATAGTATGAAAAGAAGGAGAACTGAAATAAGGTTTTCCAGCTGGTTCTTCATGTTGGTACACATCTAGATAAGAATTAGTGGTGACAAATCAATTCAAGGAACAGCTGTTCCCCAACATCTGGTTGTTTAACACTGTGGGCAAAACATCTGGATTCAGGGCTTGTTATTCTATTTAAATTGGACATATTAGTATCACAAAGACAGTGTTTTTTTCTCACTTTACATAGTTTGCCAAAGTTCTCTCCCAGTCAGGTTGACTTATACACAGAGCCATCAGAGGGGATGGAAATTAGATCCATTTACCACAGACCACAGACTTTGGCTGCTCAGAGCTTCAGTTGCTGCTAAGAAGGCCCTGCAGCTCATCACACACACTTGGCTCATAAGGTCACCGCCAAAACGTGGTATAAGACTGACCTTCCTCCTTCCGCACTTCTTTTATTTATTTATTTTGCTTTTTAGGGACTGCCTTAAACAGTTATTTTAGCCAGGTTTCATCTGGAAACGGATTCTAAGTTGGGGCCAGAATATGTTTAATGAACCATCAGATCCACAACATAGTCAAGAATAATATGTAGAACCACAGATCCCACCCAGCAGCCCTATCACACCACAATTTCTTATCCATGAAATCATTTTTGGCTCTGTTTTTATAATATAGGTGAATAAGTCTAAGACACAGGAAAAGATTCTTCATAAGCAGTGGTTCCTGAAAATATTACTGGTCTACTCTTTGGTATTGCAATCTGTATCTCTGAAGTTTTAGCTGAAATTAGAGACTGCCAAATTTCCTCTTGAATGTGGCAGAACTCCTGAATTTATAGGAACCTCTGATGACTAATAGGGAGGACCATCAAGTCATGAGATCTCTGGGTTTTGAAAGAATGAGGATCTAGCTGCAACCCAATTGCAAGAGAAAGGAAATTGACTGGAAAGAGTTCCTCAAGTAAGGGCAGTTTTTGGTATGTTTATTTTATTCCTTTACTAAGAAATTCATTGTATCCCACTGACAACTCACATTGATCTATGTGGAATTCCTGCCAAGTTGGATGAGTATCCAAGCACACTCCAGAGTGTGCGGACCACTCCAGAATAAAAATAAACTGAATCTTCAAGTTTTTAGATTGTCCCATTCACTGGGGGAAAATAGGGGATCAATCTGCAACTTGAGGGAGACTCCCATATGTGAGTCACTCTGACTTCCATCCACAGCTCAGAAAGTATTATTACACAGATTATTATGATTCAGAAAGCAGCAGAGCCAGGAAGAGTTTCATATCCTGTCTACCAGATCAACCAGTGTCCATAAATGGTTGAAGTAACATCCTTACAAAGTGGCTTCCTTAATGAGACAAAGGACCCTGTCTTATGTGGGAACTAACAGGAGGTTTAGATATTGACACTAAATAAGGATGGGCAAAACAATGGGGAATGGGACACACTGATACTTAATCAGGTCTAATTCAAATTGTGTGTAAAGGGAGCTTTAAATTCATTCATCCATTCAACGATACTTACGTGGGTTACTATATACCAAGCACTATACTTGCTATTGAGAATATAATGGTAAGCAAGACCCCTTGTAGAGCATGCTGGTTCTCAAAATCTAATGTAATTGCTATTACTGGGTCCTATGGGAGTGCATAGGCTGGGTAGCTAATGGACATTTAAGAAATCAGGAAAGTCTTTTGGGAGGAAGAAACCTTGGCAAAACACATTTTTGGGGGGTCTTTGCTTCCTTATCTTTAAAATGGAATAATAATATAACCACATAAAGTTGGGGTGAAAATTAAAATGAGATGATCCATGTAAGTTTCTTGGCATAGTTGCTAGACATAGCAAACTCTTCAAAGATATAGCTAATAATGTTATTTTTCTTACTATTATTACTCAAACTATTATTGCTAGCAAATTATTTTTGCTCTTGTTGTTGTTATTATTTGGGACTTGAAGGATGGGTAGGTGAAAGTCAGGAGAAGAATAGAGACCATGCCAGAAAGAGGAACAGCACTGTGAGGGCAAGAGACACCATGGCTTAGGGAAACTAGACATATAGTATTTGTAAGTAAAAGGTGAGTGGAGTGGCAAGAGAGATGATTAGGAGACATAAACTAGATTTTGATCATGAAAGGTCTAAAAGCCCAGTCTAAAGAGTTTGGATTTTACTCCAAGAGTCATTGAAGGATATCACATAATGAGGCAACATGATCACACGCAAATATACACACACCCACACTCTCACACACACACGCAATCATTATCACTTTCATATCCATAATTTTCAAGGAATCATGTCAAAAATGCAGCTGGGTCTTGCAGATGATATAAACCAAACCTTTTATTTTTATTTTAAGGAAAATGAGTCCAAAGAAGGTAATATAACTTAATCAGAATGGTAGAAGTAGGTGCTTCATATCTTTTGACACCTAATATCTTGGTTTTTTTCCACCACACAGCACTGCTTTTCTTAACACTCTCTATTATTACTAATCTGCTGCTGGCAGAGCTGGAAAGATCTCAGGTTGATAGTGTCCCAACTAAGCTATTTCCCATCTAAAGGTCTATAGGCATCATTTAATTATCTCTAAAAAACTCTCAAATTCCACATGTCTTATAGAGGACCCTTGCCAATCTTTGATGTTTTAATTGCTCCACCATCTCCACAACGGTGTGGATCTAGAGCAAAATTTCACTGTGTCACTATCCTTCAACCTCCACCTTCATTCCTGTATAGGTAAAATTTTAAATGAACATACAGAGTAGAGGGAAAGTTGTACCAAAGGAGCACTCTGCAAATTGCAGGAAAAAATCCTGCTGGGGAATGTACTTGCCTTTGTGTTGATCCTGAGTGGTTTTAAGGCTTGATTGTATATAATAATTCTGGGGCCAGCTAAGCTCAATTCCTTGCTATCCTTAGCTGAATTGAATCACTGACCATCAGAATGTAATTCTGATGCATCCTGCACAAACTTTCCAAGTGCAAATGTCCTGATTGATTTTCCACATGCAAACAACTTTGAAAGCACTACAAAATGTACTGGCACTAGACATTCTCCCTATAGAACTGCCTTTACTAAATTGCAATTTAATATTATACTTTTAAAAACTATAGGTTAATATGAGAAATAGACATAAAAATCATCCTCTACAGAACTGCTGTTGAAGATATTTGAAGTTATTTGTCTTCATGACATTTATTCTTATGATTAATTTCCCCAAAACTTAATGTCAGGAAGAAAGTTCATTTCTGACCAGCAGGTATTTTCCCTTTTATTAGAGTGAGAGTTATACATAACTTTATGTATCATATCCCCCTCTCCCTCTTTTTTTTTCGGTTTGCTGACAGGAGCTTGGAGTTAACTGTATACTTACTGTCAGTAGCTCATGCCTGGTTTAATTTTCTAGTTCTTTAACTTGTTCCCACTAACTCTGCAGATGAGCTGAGTGAAGAAGAGGTCATCTACAGGAAGATCCTCTGACTTTTAGGACAATAACTGGACCGCCTTTGACGGAAGCTTTTTATACTTCCAGTGGAGTCCTTGGAGTCTTGGGCACTTTCTTCTATGTGATTTGTGATCTGCTTTCCTTATTTATTTTAAAATTCCATGTAGGAATATATATTCATTTAGTATAAGAAACTTGAAATTACTTTTAGAAGAGGGAAGATTGTAAATTATATATAAATGATCATGAATTATAAATACTCAGCATTAAGATTTCAGCAATCATAATTCTTCCCCTGAGATGTGTATCAAGCCCGCCACCAAAACAAAGTGGCCATGAAAGACTGCCAACAAGTTCTAAGCTGCTTAAACCCAATGACACAGCCAGAGCATGGACAGAAAGCCATAAAATCATGCATTTTAACTATAAGCCTTTAGCTTTGCATCACAACAAAGGAATACAGACAGCTACTCCCTTTTTAGCACTGCTTCTGAGATAAGTAAGGGTGAAATGAGAGCAAGAACTGGAATATTTTTCAGGCAGTACAGCTTTCCTGAGGATGTTTTTGTTTGCTGAGTTTCTTATTTCACTTATTTTAAATTCCTCAGACTGAGTAGCCAAGCGAAATCAAAATGGCAGAGAAGTTCCTTTAACTTCCCCCATTTAGGTGACCTCCCATCCTTGTTTCTTCCTGCCTTCCCATTTCCCTGACACAGACCACTGAGAGAGTGGGCATAAGCTGTGGACTATCAGGCAGTCAGTTGTGTATCACTGATGGCTAATGTAGGAGGAGTCAGAAGAGGAAGACTAGGAGACTAGAGAAGTAGCTGGAGAAGGTAGGATTTGAAGAATAAGGAAGCTATAGTTTGGAAGGGAAAGGGAAGAACATTTTAGGTGAGCAAGGTTGAGGAAAGAACAGTTGGAAATGCAAGGGCCTAGAAGGAGTGTGAGGATAGGTGTGAAGGAATGAGTGTACAAAATGTATTTAGTGAGATAGGAAATGGAGAAGGTGTGAAAAATAAAATTTAAGGTATTGAAAAATAAAATTGGATACGTAGGTTGGGATTAGACTATCAAAGACTTAAAAAATACAGCAGTGTTTCTGGGTGGACTTGGAGAGGTACGCAGTATGGATTAAATAGCATAAAAATTACAGCAAGGGGGAAGTGGATTTGGCCCAATTGACAGAGCATCTGCCTACCATATGGGAGGTCCAGGGTTCAAACCCAGGGCCTCCTACCCCATGTGGTGAGCTGGCCCACGTGCAGTGCTGATGCGTGCAAGGAGTGCCATGCCACACAGGGATGTTCCCTGCATAGGGGAGCCCCAAGCGCAAGAGCCCCACGCGTTCCCCGTAAGGAGGGCCGCCCTGCGCGAAAAAAGTGCAGCCTGCCCAGGAGTGGCATTGCACATGTGGAGAGCTGATGCAACAAAAAGAGACACATATTCCCGATACCACTGACAAGAATGCAAGCAGACACAAAACACACAGTGAATGGACACAGAGAGCAGAAATAGGGGGGAGGGGGAGGTGGAAGGGGAGAGAAATAAATAAAAAATAAATGTTAAAAAAAAAGATTACAGCAAGGAAAGAAACCAAGAAGCTGTTATAAAAGTCCAGCAACAGGGAGTAGATGTAGCTCAAGTGACTGAGCATCTGCCTCCTGCCTCCCACACAGAGGTCCTGGGTTTGGTTCCCTGTGCCTCTGGAGAAAACAAAAAGAAGCAAAATGAATGAGGGAAAAAAAACAACTCAGGGAAGCCAATGTGGCTCAGTGATTGAGTGCTGGTTTCCCACATAAGAGGTCCTGGGTTATTCCCAGGTATCTAAAAAAAAAAAAAGGCCATCAAGAGATGAGGTGTGGAAGCAAGGGGGTCTTGTACCAGGATGATAAAAACAAAAATGGAAAAATGACCTGTTAAGTAGAGGGAAGAACCAGCATTTATTGTGCACCTATCATTTGCATGCATTATTTTACTAAGATTATGACACCCTTGAAAGGAGATAGGATTTCCCCAAGTCTATAGATAAAGAACAGGCTTTCAGAGAGTCAATCAGCTACTATGAGTATTATGAAGAGCTAAGACTTGAATTCAGGAAGAAAGGATTATAATAATCCCATCTTTTTACCTGTTGCAGGTGTTATTCTAAGCACTTCCCCTGCATTGTCACATTTAATACTCTCAAAAATCTTTTAAGGTAAATGCAATTAGAAGAGGCCTTTTAAGAGGCCTGTTTGGAGAAGTGAAGGAATTTGCCTGAAGTCTTAGCCTGGGGATCCCCAAAACTAGAACCTGAGAGACAGGAGTTTGCCTGCCAGGTAGTTCATTTTGATAAGTGACCCTTACTCATAGGAATAGAGGGCTGAAAAGAGTGAAGAAGAAGGGACAACTAGTCAAAGGAATATAATTGCCATAGGTCACCCAGTGGATACCTGGGTCTCAATCCCTCCTAGCAACCATCTAAAAAGTTGAGGAGAAGAAGCCATAAAACTGGACCCAGGGAAGCGGACTTGGCCCAGTGGTTAGGGCATCTGTCTACCATATGGGAGGTCTGCGGTTCAAACCCCGGGCCTCCTTGACCCATGTGGAGCTGGCCCATGTGCAGTGCTGATGCACGCAAGGAGTGCCCTGCCATGCTATGGTGTCCCCTGCATTGGGGAGCCCCACGTGCAAGGAATGAACCCCGTAAGGAGAGCCACCCAGCACGAAAGAAAGTGCAGCCTGCCCAGGAATGGCACTGCACACACGGAGAGCTGACACAACAAGATGACGCAACAAAAAGAAACACAGATTCCCGTGCCACTGACAACAACAGAAGCGGACAAAGAAGAACACGCAGTGAATAGACACAGAGAACAGACAAGTGGGGGGGGGGGGGGTGAGGGGAGATAAATAAATAAATAAACAAACAAACAAATAAATAAATAAAACTGGACCCAAGGGCCAGAAGTAGGGACTATATATCACCTGGCTCCCAACCCCACTGGTCACAGGTTGTCCCACAGGAGATTAACTCCCTGCACCACTACTACTATTGCACATGCATCCAAATGTTGAACAAGTTCGTACAGGTGTCCTATGTGGTGATGACAGAGCAGAAAGCAAAAGATACGGGTATAGCTGAGGCAAAGCACAGTTAAGGTAGTTGTCACAGCAATGGCAGGAGTAAAACTGTAGGCCAGAGGATGTGAGATGGGGCACAAGGATGTCAGGAAACATGCAAAGTCATGGAAAGAGGCAGAACTGAGATTTGAATGCTGGCAGACTGACTCAGAAGCCCAAATTCTTACACATGGTTAAAACAACTTACAGTCTCATGTCTAGAGTTTCTGATTTAGGAGGTCAGAGGTGGGGCCAGAGAATGTGCCTTTTTCTCAAATTCCCAAGTGATGCTGTGATGCTTGTCCAGGGACCATACTCGGAGAACTACTGTCTCACATAATACACTACCACGCCCTCTTGGCAAGGTTCTCCAAGATCAGGAAAGGAGAGCTAAATCACTCTGGGGGGAGGGACAGGAGGAGCTGTGCCCAATTCACTAACATTCATGTTCTCAGGAAATGATCTGATGCTTTTCAAAAGGAAAAAGCTTATTCCTCTACATGCAAAACCAGACTTTGATCTGTGTTAAGAAATTATAAGCCTGATTCAAGAGGCTCCTGATGATTAAAGAAATTATATGATGAACCATTGTCCTTCAGGTAGGAATCCCTAAGAAATAATTGTGAAACTTGGAAAGTCATGAAAATCCAAGAAGCTCAGAATATGATAAAGCTTACTTTTCTTTTCGAATGAGACTATGGATGAGAGTGCAAGAGAGAGAAAATCAGGCAAATGGTGTAGCTAAATGCTCAGTACTCCGTAAAAAAACTCTCAATCTTTGCTAAATTTACTGAATACCTACTAAATATAAGAATTCAAAGATAAGTAAGATACAGTTATATGACACAGTTCCTACTTTCAAGGAGTTTACAATCTAGTGAGGAAAAAAAACAAGAAAGAAATTAAATTAAAAGACTACCTAGCAAATTTAGAAACAATCTCTCAAGCACAGAAGAGAGTACCAAAGTTGGCCTCAAACAGCTGAAAAAGGTTTTAACAAGGAGGTCGCAATCAACCTGGGTTTGCAGAAGGAACCAGGTTTGCCAGGCAAAGGAGGGAGGAAAGAACAGTTTGAGCAGAGGAAATACCATGAGCAAAGACATCTTAGAGGGCCTGGAATATGGAAGGGACACTGTTAAGCACTGTGCCATCTGAGGGTATCAAGACACAGACAGGAACCTGTGTGAAGTTTCCATAAACCAACCAAAAGGTCCGAGCTTTATCTAGTAAGCAGAGGAGAGGGAGCAGAGGTGTTAAAGCAAAATTTGGCACAAGCAGGTTTATTTTTTGAGATTTGATTTTTAGAAAGATTTTTAGATGAAGTATGAAAAATGAATTGGATTGGTAAGATGAGATTCAGTACCAAAACAGGCATAGAAAGAAGAGGCCAGATTGGAGAGGCATGGAAAGATCAGAATCCAGAGGGAGGAGTTCAGGAGCTGGTATTACACTTAAAGGTTATTCACAAACATGTGAGGCCTTTTTCTGGCTCTCAGGGCAATGCACCAATGGTTTTCCCACAGTGCTTGAAGTTTTGTTTGCTTGTTTGTTTGTTTTGTTTTGTTTTTAAGCATCTAGATTTAAGTGTCTCAAAGAGGCTAAGACAAGGCTTCCCCTGGTGTTCTTTAGAACTACCAGATATACTGAGAACAAATGTTTCAAGGTCAAATTAAGTTCCCAAGGCCTTCTTTAATGTGCACTGGGATCCTATAAGTCAGGGGTTCTTAACCAAAGGCCCAAAGAACCTCTTGTCCATGGAAAGATTTCAGGGAATCTGTGAGCTTGAATTGAAAAAAATCAACTTATTATCTTTATTTTCTTTAACCTCTAACTGAAATCTAGCATTTCCTTCACTTATGAATGTATGCAATAAATAAATTACAGTAGTTTTCATTTTACCTGACTAGCAAAGGTGTCTGTGGAACAAAAAGATTAAGAACCCCTGCAGTCTCAGTAATCTCCAATTCCCAATTCATTTGGCCCCAGGACCCCTTTTTCACAGAGCATCGCTCAGGTTCAGGAGATTCAGGAGCTCTTCCTCTTGGGCATATAGGTAACTCTTAGCAGAGAGTAAAATGAAAGACCCTTTCCTCAAAGGAGGCCTCATGGTAAGAGCAAACTGGATGTGGGATTTAGAGACAGTCAAACCTGGGACAGTATTCCTAATTTGCCCTTTGTCTATGACTTTAGGCAAGTTATGGAAACTCGGTCTCAGTGTGTTCATCTATGAAGAGCAAATGATAATGCCAACCTTGAGGGATTGTTGTGAGGATTCAGAAAAAATTACATGATGTATCTCCCACTTTAGCAGCAAACTATAGCTGTTCATTTTACACTGTGGAGGCTTATCATTTTAGTTTACACCACTGCTCCTGTTGTAGTTTTGATCAGACTGGGTATGTCGTTATCCCCCTTTCTATTCTGGCACTTTAAATCATCACCTTCCCCACTGAGTTACTCTTCACGTGGTTTGCAAGTATTACTTTTGCTTATAACCGCTTACTGTTGAGTGCTCTTAGTTTATTTTGCAGTTGTTTACTGAACCAAAGGGTCAGATCATGGGAAGATGTTCAATATGATTGGGAGTGTGGATCTTGACTAGGTGTCCAGGGTCCAAAGTGATAGTCAGGAAAGTTTGCTTTTCAAAAAAATTCAAAGCAGAGTAAGTGATTTAGGGAGCTGAGCCCAGAGATATTATTGTACAATTCCATGGCTTGAGATCCAATTTCTGTTTTGCTAAGAAGGATACCTCATAAAGCTAAATCATCAGCACGTCAGAAAAAATAACTAGTATGACCTCTTGAGGTTGTAGTTGAAAATGATTAACAGACTATCATGAAGATACTTCCTCTGGTAAGAGGTTAGATATTGACTTAACTGAAACATGACATAGCTGTATTTTGTTCTCCATTATGAGATTTTAAGCCAGTTGGTTAAAAACAACGGTGCATCATATTTGCACTAATATCAAGTTCTCAACTTCCACTCAAATTTTCTCATAAGCCAAAGTAATTTAAAAACTTTAGTGCAATAAGACTATCATGGTTGGGAAACAGATTTGGCTCAATGAATAGAGCATCCGCCTATCACATGGGAGGTCCAAGTTTCAAACCCAGGGCTTCCTGACCCACGTGGTGAAGTTGGCCTATGAGTGGTGCTAATGCGCGCAAGGAGTCCTGTGTCATGCAAGTGTGTCCCCCACGTAGAAGAGCCCCATGTGCAAGGAGTGCACCCTGTAAGGAGGGCTGACCCACGCAAAAGAAGTGCAGCCTGCCCAGGAATGGGGCCGCACACACAGAGAGGTGATGCAACAAGATGACGCAACAAAAACAGACACAGATTTCCAGTGCCACTGACAAGAATCCAAGCAGACACAGAAGAACACACAGTGAATGGGGAGGGCGGGGGAAAGGGAAGAGAAACAAATAAAAAATAAATCTTTAAAAAAAAAATGGGTCACCCAGATTATCTAATTTCAGTCACGCGTTCTTTTATTCTCCAGTTTCGGTTCTCCATTGTTTACTGAATTAAACACAAACTACTTACTGTGAAATTTAAGGCTCTACATAGGCACCATGGGAGAAAGGGGAACTAAATTACATGTCTTAATCCAGGGCTTCTCAAACTCTAAAATATACACAAATGACCTGGGGTTCTTGATGAAATGTGATTTCAATTCAGTAGGTCTAGAGTGGTGCTACTCAGAGCAAGGGCGCAGCAAGATCTTAAACAAGAGGGAATTAAGGATGCAAGGAAGAGCCTTAAGCATTAATTCCCAGGGGTAGGAAACAAGTTTTCAAAAGGAAATAGGAATTGAAAGATGAAGAAGCTTAGAAAAATACCAAGAGATTTTCACTATACGTGTGGTACTTTTTCAGACAAATCCAGGTGGCCTCAGGTATTTGACTTTACTTTTTCTAGTTTATATTTCTCTCTGCTCAGTAACTTCACACCAAGATTCCTAGGGGCTTGGGACTAATGTGTGGAGCCACTCGAGCCCTTTCACCAACGCTGGAGCTATGGTCTCAGATAGGGAGCATGTGCCTTGACATTTCCATGCTTTTGAAAAGATCCCCACCTTACTGGGTTAGAGGTAAGGGGAAACTTCATCTCCCTTTGGTTTGAGAATTCTAATCCTTATATTTAGAGGTCTGCCCATCAGTCACAAAATTCAGTCCAAAGTCAACTGAGAGATTTCTTGGATGTTGCATCTGTCACAAGATTTCAGAATCCTAAAGTGAGTTAGGATGACAATTTACTAAGCACTTATTCTGCAATGAATACCATAATAAAGGTTCTATATACAGTATCCCATTTGAATCACAGTACATAAGCCCTGAATGCATGTGTATTCAATAGAGCTGAATGTCTTATAAAATAATACTAAAATCTTCTTCAGAGTTTTAGTTATAGCCTGCCCTTTGTATCAACAGTACATAATATTACTTTTTCTTTACCTATTATTAGATATTAACTATTTAGCTTCTCTTCATAATTTTGAGAGACTCAGATACAAAAGTAATTACTGTGTTCTTTGTCTATAACTGAAGGTGATTTTGAGCATTAATGATGCATTTGAAATATTCTTCTTAATTTGGTCTTTGGGAAACACACTGTTCTAAAAAGTTTGAGTCCCTGGCACCATTATTCCTTATGGGATTCTTCTTAGCTCTTTAATTGAGTCATTTTCATTTTAATCAAACTGTCGCCTGGAGCTATAATACAGTAGGAAGTCTTGGCATGGATCTCCCCTTGCTTTGATATCATTAATACTTCATTTTGAAATTAAATCCATGGGTCATGCTTCCTTTCACTGCCTCCTGGTAAGGTAAAACATTAATGACTGTTAAATTGTGACTTGCTTACTTGCCTTTTTAAGAGGAGTCCAAAGGTTAATAAAATGGAAATATTTCCTCAATAAAGCTTGGGTGTAATATTTAACTTCCCATTTGTCTCTGGGTCCAGATGCTCTTTCAACATGGATACTTTTGGTCATGGCCTCTACTGCCAACATGGTTCTAACCATGGCTGTTGTACAGAAAAACCCTAGGAGATTTCTGAAAGATCCCACCAAAGATCTGGTGAATAAGAATCTCTAGGGTAAGGCCTGAGCATCTGTATTTTAAAACCACCAACATGAACCACCACTAGCTGACTTAGTGATTCTTGTGCCCTACCAGGTGTAGGGACTAGTACTCAGCAATGAAATGGTTCCAGTTGATCAAAAAACGGAGTAGAGGCATTTATTTACTTGGCCGATCAGTTCAGAAACTGAGTTATTTTGTCCCATCTCTGCCTTAAGCATGAGTCCCCTCATAGATGAATGTTTACCTAAAACTTTCCAAAGTGTGCTCAAGTGGAACATCTACCTCAGAATATCCCATGAAGTTTGTTAAAAAGGCCAGCTCCAGGGCTCTGTCCTGGACTTAATGAATCTAAATTTTGGTTTTCTCAGAAATCTTCTTTTATCTAGGATTCTCAAGGGATTTCCATACACAATGAAGTTTTATTTACCTCTCTCTACTTTCATGAGTAATCACCTGCCTAGGTGGATACTCTGCTGAATTTTTTGGTCATATTAAACTCTATCTCCAATCTGCAAGAACCATCAGGTCGATTCTAAGGAATTGTTCTAAAACATTTCAAATAACAGATTCTCCTTAGTGAAATCTTTGGATCCTCTCCCTAAAAATTTTCACACGGGCACAAGGCTCACATGCATATTTTACATTTTATATTTCAGGAGGTTCAAGACTTGGGTGCAATTCATATATGCAAGATTAAGAATTAGGAGAGACTGAGTTGGTCAACTTCATAAGTATCTTGTCTTAATGGTTCTGCTCTACAGCCCAGCAGAACTAAGGGCATGCAAAGAAGACTGGCTCAGAGAGCTAAAGGAAAAGTGAGAACAGGGAGGAGGAAGCCTATCTCAGAGTTAGGGTCCTGGCCAATATTGTGCCCAGTCCAAATGGTGACCTACTTTTATAAGACCCATAGACCTAAGAGTATACAGAAACACTGTTCTTCCTTCTGAATCAAAAGAATAGATAATAGGGTTTAGCAACTATTTTATGTCAGGTACTGCCAAGAGCTGGATGCACAAAGATGGACAGGACACATGCTGATTTTAAACAGCTCATAACTAGTGGTATATCCCATACCACTGAGTTTTCATACCCAGCTGGCCTTTCTACAAACTTTACTATAGTAAAAATGAAATATCCAACCAAAGATATTGACCACAGTTTGAGAGATTTGCTTGAATGCTCCCTATTTCGTTTCTCAGCTCAATGCTCTGTGTGTTTCTCACCTCCCATACTCCCCAGCTCTCCATATCTGCCTCCCCCTCTTTAAGTTTGATGACCCATGCAGACTTCCTTCTCTGGCACAATAACCTCACACATCCCCCTGGACAGTTGGCTCTAAATGTTCCATGGATTTGGTGCCCCTGAAGCTTCTAGCCCCCAGCATCAACAGTCCTGGCTTCAGAATCCTCAATAGCCCCACAGTTTTCAACCTGAGGAGAAAGGTACCATTGTTCATAGATTTGACAATACTGAATGTGGGAGGTACTGTTCTGGGCACTGGGAACACATCAGTGAGAAAAACAGACAAAAATCCAAGGTGCGTAGAGTTTATATTTTAGTAGGAGGAAACTCACAGTAAATACATAATAGTTACATATACAAATATATTAGTAATTTATGTATTCATTATACCAGGTGTTAGGAAATGTTATATGTGAAAAGACTAGAAAGTGTACAAGGAATGTTTGGGATGGGGCTGTGCCTATAATTTACATTTGGATGGTCATGTGACATTTAAGCAGATATGTAAAAGAGATGACAGAAGAAGACATGAGAATATTTGGGAGAAAGTGCAGAGTAGTCAGGTAGAAGACCAAGTATAAAGGCCATAAGGCAGAAGCATGGTGGGGCTGTTTGAGGAAAAGGAAGTCAATGGAACTGGGATGAAGTAAGTAAAGGGATAAGTAGTAGAAGTTTAAGTCAAAGAGTTAATGTGGAACACAGATCCTGTAAAGATTTTGGCTTTTTCTCTGAATGTAGTAAGATGAAATGATCCTTAACAGGATCTTTTGCACTGAAAATAGGTTGTAGGGGCAAAATAATGGAAGCAGGGAACCCATTTTAGGAGCCCCTTACAATAATACAAGGAAGAAAGATGGTGTTTAATGAAGTGAAGATGGTGAGGAGTGGTTGGATTCTGGATATATTCTGAAGTTATAGCCAATAGCATTTGCTAATGATGAAATGTGGAATATAAAATATAGAGAAATAGCAAGGAGCATGTCAAAGTTTTAGACCCAAGTAACTGGAAAATGGAGTTTCCATTCAATAAGATGGGAAAAATTATAGGAGGGGTCTGGTTTAGAGGTGAGATGTTTGGGAGTTTTGTACCCATTACGTTAGAGATGTTTAGGAGACCCAGCAAGGAGATGTGGAATATGCGGACAGAGACATCAGTCTGCATTTCAGAAGAGACGCCCAGACTGGAGAGTCATCAGCTCACTGATGGTTTTAAAGCCATTAACACTGGACATCCAAAGGGAATGTAGATAGAAAAGAGAAGAGGCACTCCAGCTTGATGGGAAATGAAGAACTAGCCAAGAAAACAGAGAGGAGTAGGTAGGGTAGAAAGCTAAAACAAGAAAGTAAGTAAAGTCATCCTGGAATCGCAGGGAAAAAAGGAGTCATTAACTCTGTCAGATTCTGAGATTGTGTTAAGAAAGATGAAAAAAGCATTGAGCTTTGGACTTAGAACCACAGAGATCACTGGTAGCCTTGACAAAGCCATCCCTTGCAGTGTAGGAATAAAAGCCTGACTACAGTATGTTCAAGAGAAAAGGAGGAGATAAATCTCAGTAAGTGATTATAAACCAGTCTTTTGGTGACTACAGCTCTAAAGAAGGGCAGAGAAATAGGGTCTTAGTTAGAGAGGCTAAGATTAGAAAAATTAGGACTCATTACAAAATGCTTGTTGTTGGAAGACAGTTCTCCATTGTCTCTCATATTTCTGCCGGTCTTGTGAGCAGAGACACTGATTGCCTTTGTTCTAGACTATTCTTTCAGGGATGTTAATACATTGAACTGCCTTCGAAAACAGAGTGTCTCCCTCTAGAGCAAAGGACAGACATGCTTACTTTCCAGTAAAATATTGAGTTTCCCTAAGCTCAGGGTTCCTCTCCTGCAACACAATGCACTATGTATGCAGATGTCAACTTGACCCTATTCCCCATCACCCTGTGGGAAATGGGGTTTGAAGAACAAAGAAGAATAAAATGTTGATTCTCTATTGCTATTGCTGTAAACAATAAATTCCTCTGTCTCTAACCCAGAAGTCTCATGCTTTTTCCAGTAGCCATCAAACTGGCAGGCTATCTGTGGTTTGCAAGTAGTGTAAAATCTCAGACACTTCGCAGTCCTTAATACTGGTAAGAATGATCCAGAGGAAAGGAAAATAACTGTTGATACAGGAGATACAGTGAAGTGTTTCAGGAGCAATGCCTTGAGTAGGTAAGAGGGACTGAGATCTAACACACCAGTACACGAGCTCAGTCCTTTCTTTCACAGTAAGAAGTTTTAAAGTAAAGGAGTGCAGATGCAGGTAGCCTTATAAGCAGTTTTGTGGAATGTGGGGACATTTCTCTTGCCATTGCTTTTGTTTCCTTAGTGAAACAAGAAACATTGTCAGTAGCTGAGAGTAAGGAGGAGGAGGAGGAGGTGATGGGGATTGAAGAGAGAGAAAAAGCTATAGAACAGTCATCTATGTACACGGGAGAAAGAACGGTCTAGAGAAAAATGGTTGGACTGATGCATCACTACCATCCTATCCTAAGAATGACAACTGTTAGCAGGATACACTCTTACTCACCCTTCATGAGTTAATCGTAATAAGTTAAAGCTAAAAACTCTTGCCCTCTGGCCTTTAATGAACTGCTGTGATCAACAAGTCCCCTTTCTCACCCCAGGAACATCTGATGCACAGTCACGGCAAATGGATCCAATTCACCAATTAGACTCCAGCACTTTTGTCCAACTGTTCTGGGGCTTTATGCCTCTGTGCAAATGATGCTTTAGATTCACATTTAAGTAACAAGTGGCTAGCCTGTTTACACTGTGAAATTTTAATTGTATTACTAGAGAATGTCTGCTCAATTTGCATGTTTTTATTGGAGATGTTCTATTCTAGCTTACTGGACACTTACTTTACTTCTAGATAATTATTGTGCCTTAGATTTTAATGTCTTAATTAACTATCCTTATTAACTTTATGGCAAGCACTGTGGCATCACCATAATTTCTTACAAAAACATGCTTGACATACAAATAACATACTCCTTTCACCTGCAGAGAGAAGAGAAAAACAAAGCAGGTAGCATTCAATTAGATTTAGTCCCACTGAATTAATTTCCTTTAACACTCAGGCACGTGGACCAGTCCTCAGTGTCATGGTGAGACATCCTCACCAAGGCAGCTGTCTTGGCTGGGCAGCTCTTCAATCAAAACATTCAAGCCCCAGACACTTTTTTTAAACTGGCAACGTGTGCCAAGAGGAAACATAAAGATGCCTGTATTTCTCAGTCTTTATTCATTCAGGACTCTCTGATATCTTTATTTGTTGTGATTACTCAATTAGCCAATCAGTAGGCACATCTCATCACCTCCCTTATGTCCATGTTGCTTTGCATCAAGATAGGCTAGGCTCTGCTGAGGTCACAAATACCCCTCCCTCCCCAAACCCCAGTGGCTAACATAGTAAATGTTTATTTCTCACTCATGCAGGTTCTATGCAGGTTAGGTGTCCCTCCTTCTTATAGCTAACTCAATCTGTGCTAACTAACCCCGAGGGTTGCAATGGCAGAGCAAGAACCACCTAGAAGGCTAAGCAGGATGGATTCCAGGAAACTGATAAGGAACATGTGGCTGGCTGGGAGGGCCTCACAGTCTGTCATAATGTGCAGGTACTGAGAAGAGGAACAAGGAAGAAGGCAGTTAACTCCTTGCCCCTGAGATTTTAATCTACTGGGGTGGCTAAAAAGAAGGCAACTGATATTCACCAAGTAATTCCCCATGTCAGGTATTGCTAGAGGTATTATAATTTCAGTTCATTTTTAAAATATTCAGTCACTAATTAGGCCCCCGTGACTGAGGGTGACACTGGATTTCAAAGATGACTAAGACTCAACCCCACCTTTCAAAAGGAGAGAGAAAGACAAACAAGGAAGCCAAGGCAATATAATATAGTGAGATAAGTGCCACAATAAGCTAAAATGTTAAGAAAATACACAGGAGTAATACTGTGGTCATGGAAGTTTCTTAGGAGATAATGTCTAAACTATTAATAAATCAAGCAGTGAATAGTTGAGCAAAATCATGGGAGGAAGGCATTCAAGGCAGAAGAACCAGCATGTGCAAAGGTCCAGCTGCAACAGAGAGTGTGACTGGAGATGAGTTTTAACCTCAAAGTGGGAGAGGAGAAGGAAGTGAGGGTGGAAGACTGGGAAGGGACCTAATTACAAAAGTGCTTTGAGATGGCTGGAACTTTATCCTGAGAGTCAAAAGGAACAAAAAGTAAAAGGTTTAAGGAGGGAAGTGACAGAATCAGAATTTAAGAAAAATCATCTGGCTAACAGAATGGAGCAAGAATTGAAAAGAAGGACAAGAGTGAAGTTAGGAAGTCACAAGAGTAATTTAGGTAAGAAAAGGTGGCAGCCCTAAGAATGTAGATGGGGCAATGGAGAGAAATGGGTGGGTTCTAAAGGTATTTGGGAAGGAAAATTATACTTTATGATTGTTACAATGTGAGGGAGTGACAGCAGTAAAGGATAAACCCTGGTTATTGGTTTGATGGTGGCACATACCTTAGTAAGAAGGGGAACAAAGGAGAGACATGGGGAGCAGAGCAGATTGAGGGTGGGAAAATCCCTGTGAGGCAGGGAGCTGTACCTAGGCAGGTGGATAGCAGTATTGGCTAGGATCCCTGAGGGCCTTCAACTACAGTACATCCATCCCACTGACCACCAAAGCCCCACTAGCAAAATTCTCACTCACCTAGAACAAAACTATCCATATATTATTCAGTAATGCGTGTAGTCAGAAGACAGAAAAGTCTTAAAGAAGGAAATAGAACGTGAATTAGGTCTTTGAATGACAGAACTTGGAGAAACAAGGAGTTGGGAAGGCATAAAAAGCTGGTGGGTTGCAAGATGAAAGGTGAAGAGGGAGAATGAACATGGCTTCCTGGAATGGAGAGTTCAATTTGAGAAACAGTAGTAAAAAGATGGAACAGAACAGGTGAAGACACAAGATGGAAGGCTTCGGCATCCAAACTGCAAGCTTTTTCAACCCCTCACAGGGACAAATGCTCCTCTCTGTAGCTGTCGTCTTTCCTTGAGAAAATAGTGCTTGACAAAATGGTGCTATCTCCTGAGGGCATTTCATGATCTCTAGGTATGACGAGACCAATCATTTCCTCAATGATAACTGAATGAATGAATGAATGAAAAACAAATGAATAATTATGAACTATGGTCATCAAGTCATTAAAGTTTCTTTTGGGCCCATGAGTTAGCATCTTTGTTTACATACTGTATGGTTTTTTTCTTTCAATAAGAAGATAAGGTCACTTTTTAAGAAAATAAAGATTTGTTTTACCTCTTTAGTCTACTTGCAGGGGAGCACCAGAGAAAGGACCCTAAGCCATGAGTCAGGACATTTTGGTTCTGTCATTGTCAGTTATCAGTGAGCAATATGACCTTATTCATTTGGTCACCCAGGCTCTGGTTTCTTCACTTATAAAATAAAGTACCACACAGGCATCTTTAAGGTTCCTTCTAGCTGTGTTACTTTACCATTCCCTCTTAGTCTTTATGAGCCATGTTTGATTTATTAGTTTACCCATGCACTAAGCTCCAGTGATGCCAAGGCATTGTAAAGAGCTGAATTTTTACTGTTTTCACAATGTCAAAATAATGCAAGTTCCTTTTAACTCAACCAAATACTTAAATATTTTCACAGCTGGCCTGACTGGAACTACACATGGTTAGGTACCAATTGTTTGACTTCCATACCAGTTCTACCAAATCAGACCGGTTCCAGTGAGGGCACCTGGTTCACCTGGTACTTAGCTGCGACGGTTTGCTCGGTCGGTAGAGGTGGGGTCTGGCTGCGGACGAGGGGTCGGTCCAGCTCTGGACAAGGGGTCGGTCCCGCTCGGGACGAGGGGTCGGTCCCACTTGGGAAGAGGGGTCAGTCCGGCAGCAGACGAGGGATCGGTCTCACAAGGGGTTGAGCGGTTCGGCTGACGGGGTCGCCCGGCAAAGCCGGCGACGAGGGGGTCGCCCGGAGAAGCAGGCGACGAACTGGGGACAAGGGAGGCCAGGCCCTTGTTGGGGGCTCTTAGGACTGGAGGGCACACGGCAGAAGAACTACCGCGGAGACAAGGTAAACACGCAAGTCCACTTTATTGAGGGAGAGGCAACAGTTTTATAGGGGCTGGGGAAGGCTGATTGGTCGAAGCCACGCCCTGTTCTGATTGGTTGCCAGAGAAAGGTCAGTGGGCGGTACTGGACAGGGGAGGGGTGGTGATTAGGGATTGGCTGTTGCTTTTGCTGGGGGAAGTGGCAGGGTTTAGTGATTGGTGGCTGCTGTTGCTGGGGTAGAGGGCAGACTTGAGTTTCCTGCCCACGCCTGGCTGTTGCTGCTGTCGGGGGGAGGGAAAAGGGCAGACTGGATTTTTCCGCCCACGCCTGGCTGTTGCTGCTGTCGGGGGAGGGGAAAAGGGCAGACTGGAATTTTCCGCCCTGCGCCTGTGCAGGGAGAAAGAAGAAGAAGGGTGCTGCCCCACAAGGCATCGGGTGGCGCCATCCGGGAGGAGGGGCGGCCGCAGAAGCATGGCTGCCGAGAAGGGGAGACCCGAGGGCACTCTGCGCCCATGCCGAGCTTCCTTCAGGGGTGGTGGTGGGCCCGACCAACCACCCTATTATGGGGGCAGCGGAATTAGGCCTACCGCGGCCGCTCCCCTCGCCAGGCCAGCAAACCACACTTCAGCCCGAGGGTGACCACACTTAGCAATACCTTAGGTGGGCTGTTTAACCAGGGACTTTGGAACAGAGGCTCTTAAACTTTAATGGGCTTAAGAACCAGCCATGCCAGCTCGTGAAAATGCAAGTTCCTGGGCCCTAACCTCAGAGAATCTGTTCTGAAGGCCTTAGGAGCACCCAAGTCTCTGCATTTTCATTAGCTTAGCTTAGAAACTGATAGAGGGGTCCATTGGCCAATATGTAAGAAACACTACCTTAAAAGGAAAAAAAGGCCTGTTGAGATACATGAAATCCCACTGGATGAATTATGTATGGATTTGTAAGCCATTAACTTAATCACAGGTGTTTGTGTGTCTGCAGACAATTGCTGGAATGTTAGGTAGCCAGGACTATTACATGGCTCTGAAAGCAGCAACAAATCACTCACAGACAAGTTAGGGAAGGCATAGCTGTGTATAGCTACCAGTATTGTACCCCATTCTCGCTCTTTATTGTGCTGCTTTGTCTCTGAAATGTGTTGTCTGCTTCTGAACTGCAATCAGCCAACTGCACTGATGCTAATGCACTCTTGAGGAGGCCCATCTCTCTTTAAAGAATCCAGTCCTTCTGGTGCAGGCTCTGTACCTCTGCCGCAGAGTTCATCAACATCCTAGCATGCTGTCTGCCAGGCTTCCTCGTAGTTGCTCGGTTTTCACACATAACAGCATACGGCTCCTGCATAAGTTGATGCACAGGCAATGACTCTTTTCTTTCAAATGTTCTAAAGTAAAATTGAGACTTTTTGGGTTCTCTCAACAATATAAAGGCATGACAGAGATGAAATCTTAGTGTCATAGTAATCAGGCAGGCCCTAATCCTGTGTGGATCATTTTCTCCACTTCGGCCACATTTACCAAAATCAGGTTATAGAAACAATATTTTCTCTATTGTGGGTATTGCCTTGTCAAAGAGGAATAGCTTCAGAGTGCACACAACAAGAACACCAGCGGCAGAAGAGGGGAATTTTAGCTGTAGGAGCTGGGAACAGATTTCCTCATCAGGGCAGCTCCTTTTCATCTCCAGAGAGGAGGCCATTTTCCACCTTGTTCTTTGTCTGTTGTGAGCTCTCTCAGAAGCAGCAGCTCCATGGGAACAGGCATTACCGTCACACATCAGGCATTTATGCTTCTATTAAGGGGAGATGAAAAGAATATTCAATGTGGTATGGCAAAGGAGAAGACTACAGAGGACAGGAATTAGATCTCCGACGGGCATCTCTTTGCTACTGGGAGTAATATGTGGCTGAAGGGTGATGTAGGGGCATCCATTGTCAGCCCCCTTAAGATCCAATTACCACAGGACCTGCTGCTTCCCTCCCTTACACCCATCAGCTGCAAAGATCCAAGAGTAAGCATCCCCAAGCAGAAAGCTTTGAGAATCTGAAAGTAATGCAGCTCTTACACAATTTCAGGTTAATTCTGTAGTCTGCTTTTCTCCTCTATCCCCCAAAAGGTCTGAAATTCAGCTTAATTTCAGCCCAGAATTAAAGTGTCTCTGAATCTCTCCTCCAGTAGATATTTTTAAGATGTTTGCATCTATTACATCTCCTCTTCATAGCCAGGCTGGGAAGGGGACAGGCAGTATAAGAAATCTCAGTTCTGTAGATGAAGAATCTAAGGTCCAGTGATTTTTCCAAAGGTCCCTCAATTAACGACAGCAGAGCTCTGGCTGAGTATAATCCCCCCTCTTCCAAACAAGCTGAAGTGCAGGCTTGGGTGTGGCAAGGTAGAAGCTTATTTTTTCAGTTCCTGCTAGATCAAAAGCATGAAAGAATTTAAAAAATAGCAAATGAAATATCCAATTCAGTCCTTTCAAAGACTGTGGTCCAATATTGAGTGGGCACTGAAATCATAAAAGGGGGCTTTAATCTGGAGGTAATGACAAACCCAGTGTGAGAAAAATCAATAGATGATTACGTGAGTCACTGAGCATTGTTATGAGCAGCAGCCTTTCACAGCAAGCAACTTTTTGGCCCAACACAGCAAGATAAACAAGGCTTCTTGTTCTTCGGATCATAGGAATTAAAACTATTACCATGTTGGTCAGAAATGATTTCTAAAAGCATTTATTTATCACCTATATCCCAGCTTTTGCAGAGAACAAAGACAAGCATTCTCTTCCAAACTGCTCAGTACAGACAGTCCAGCACCAGTTAATATTTCATCAAACCTCTTGAAGGAACTGGACCATTTGGGGTTTAGATGATAGTGCTGATGCTGTGAGTTTAAAGTCCTGACCCACCAAAAAAATAATCATTTTTTCTCATCATTACACATTTATAAGAGCTTGAACCACATCAGACCATATTGTCTCTTTGAACAGAACTGAATGGATGTATTAGAGTACGAGAGTAATAAGACTCTATTTAGATTTCAGCAAAGCTCTCAATACTTTTGTCATGAAAATCTATGAAAACTAGGTAGATATGTGGATAAAGTAGCTGAAAGTGACATAATTGGTATCTAAAAAGGCCCAGATTAATAACAGTGCTGCTACCTACTACATTTTGCCATTCAAAAAATAACTATGGTGTATTTTACATAGCATATAATTTACCCATTTCAAGTGTACAATCGATGATTTGTTTAGCAAATTTCCCAAGTAGGGCAATCATCACCATAAATCAGTTTTAGAATATTTCCAGCACCCCAACAAGATCCCTCATGCCCATTTTATGGGTTAATCCCCACATCTATCCCCATCTTACCTCAAACCAGGCAACTACTAATCAACTTTCTGTCTTTTTGGATTTACCTTTTCTGAACATTTCATATAAATGGAATCATACAGCATGTGGCCTCTTTTGTCTGACTTTCTTCTAGCTAGCATAATGTTTTTGAAGTTCATCAACCCTTATTGGATGTATCAATAGTTTGTTCCTCTTTTATTACTGAAAAATATTCTATTGTATACATTTTGTCCACCCACTCATCAGTAGATGGGCATTTAGGCTGTTTGCAATTTGGGGCTATTATGCATAAATTCACTAAGAATATTGATGTGCAAGTCTTTGTATGGGCATATATTTTCCTTTCTCTTGGGTAAACATTCTTTTTAAAACTTTTCTTAACATCCTCACCTCCTTTACTATGGAATCCCTTTAACATGGTGAACCAGGTCACGCTGTTTTCATCTTGTTGTCTAGTCTTTTCTGTTGAAAATAAAAGTTTAAAAAGATGGTTGATCAGGTAGCCAAAGAATATCTAGGTGGAGTAGATACAACCATTCTAAGGTCCTCAGAATGGAGGAATTGAGTATGGATTCGAGTGAACTTACTGATATTCTATTCATGAACTATTGTGATTAGTAATAGAAGAAAATGTGGCATTGGTGTGGAGAAAGTGGCCATGGTGGCTGCTGGGGGTAGGGAATGGGAGGAAGAGATGTGCTGTGGGAACATTTTCGGGGGTTGGAATTGTCCTGGGTGGTGCTGCAGGGACAGTTACTGGACATTGTATGTCCTCCCATGGCCCACTGGGTGGACTGGGGGAGAGTGTGGGCTATGGTGTGGACCATTGACCATGAGGTGCAGTGGTGCTCAGAGATGTATTCACCAAATGCAATGAATGTTTCATGATGATGGAGGAGGTTGTTGTTATGGGGGGAGGAGTAGGGTGAGGGGGGTGGGGGGTATATGGGGACCTCATAGTTTTTGAATGTAACATTAAAAAATAAATAAAGACCAAAAAAAAGAATACCTAGGGACAGAATTCTACCCTCCTTCCCAAAAGGAGCTAGAAACAAGACTTGCCCCAAGAAAAACCATAGCAGAAAACAGGTAAAACGTTTTATGAGGAAGTTAATTAGGGAAACAGTTGTACTGTATTATGGTTGGTAATATTTGTTGTCCTCATTTCCTCTCATTCATATTTCTAATATAGCATCCACACTGGGATCACTATATTTTCCTTAAACACAAGGTTCCCAAAACTAAAGAACAAAATAAAATGCAAACTCCTTAGCATGTTTTCCCAGGTGCTCTGGAATGCAATACCAACATAGCATAATCTGTCAAGATTTCATCTTGACAGAGTGAAAGAGTCCTTGCTGGGTAGTTGAAGAGAAGACATTAATACTCATTACAGTAAGGAACCTAGTTACAGAGATGTTGGAAGAGGTGAAAGGCCAAAGGTAGTGGTAGGAGGCAATCCAAAGATTAGCAGGAGCAGAGGCTGCCACCATCTGTAGGGACAATGGGAAAAGAGGTGTTAGTAGTGCAGGCTGGCACTGGAATGAGGGGGAAATGGCCCCTGTGTGGCAGAGACATCACTCAATGCAGAGAAAGAATGGTGTAAATACACTGGTTTATATTTCCTCCTGTCCTCCCATCTCTAGTCAGCACATCCCTTTGGCCAGAGCTATAAACCAGTTGGTAAGGGAGTCTGGGAAACAGAGCATGGCAGGGCAGGGCAAGGATATGAGAGCAAACACAAAAGTCCAGCTCTGTCTGCCGAGTGGCCTTAATTCACAGTTCTCAAAATGTATACGCCATGACTCTTCGAGCTTCCTAAATATAGCCAGTACAAATGAATGGAAATCTCCTGTGCTTCAAAAAAGAATTCTAGTGCGAGAAGGGATGTGATCCACCAAGGGGCCAAAGGTTTTTAGAATCCCCTGGGGCACTGCTGAGCAAAAATCAAAGCAGCTCTGCTTCTTTCTGTTTTACATGTAAAGTATCTTAGTAAGCTTCTCATTGAATGAAAGACTCTGTGATTATAAAAGGTAGACATTCACCGGTTAGTCCAGCTCTGAGTTTAACAAATGGGAAAAATGAAGCACCGAGGTTTTAATGATCTTTCCAAGAGCCTGCTGAGCTTCTTCCCACAGCCCAGAACTGTTTGTTGGGGACAGAGTCATAACTCAGGTTGATTCCAACCTCCCTAAAGCAGTGGTTCTTAATCTCTGGTGTCCCTAAGATTCACCCAAAGAATTTTAAATATATATATAAATGCCTTCCTTCACCCCATATCAGAATATCCAATGTCTGGGCCCAGATATAATTCATAAAGTTCTATATGTACAGCCCCTAGAACAACTGATCTAATTGCCTAGACTCCTCAACCAGGAGCAAATTCAACTATAATCAGTCCACCCTACATATATACAGCACTTGCCCATTAATTATTTAATTTAATCATCACAAAACCCTAGGTGATAAATCAAGAAGGAAACTAAGACTTGCTCAAGGTCTCCCAGCAGAGAATGACCCAAGCGTTAGAATACAGATCTTCTGACTGATGTAGCATCTAGTGGTCTGCCTTACCACTGCAGGCTGACCTTCTCTACTCCTATGACCATGGCAGGAACATGACCATATACATATTAGAAAGACTTCCAAAAAAAGAACCATATACAATCCCTATTTCCTTAAGCATTATGAATCTCATGAAAGCAGTAGCAAAGGGATGTTTTTTTCCATGTACATCTGCAATCTACAAGAAAACCATCCACTCCAAAAATCTCCCTAAATGATTTCAAAGAATCCCCAGAACTTTCATCTCATGGGCTGAGAATATTATCCTTTCAGCATCAGGCAGGGATCACTGTGCTCTTCACCTCAAAAACTCTAGCTGTAGGGTTTCTTCTGACCTTCTCAGAGCTCATATGTGTGGGTCCTCTCCCACTTCTCCATGTCATGGAAGACCAATCTAGCAGAAGCCCACAGTTCTCCTTGTGCTCCAGTATGCACTTCCCCAGGCATTTGAACATTTGAAATCATTCCTCAGGCCCTTCATGTTTGGTCTGTGATATTGAACACTAGCTTGAGTACTCTCAAAGTTTTACTGGCTCTCTTTTCATTTGGTGAATGCAGCAGTTTGATATTGTTTGTGAATTCCAAAGATAGATATTGGATTATGTTTGTGAACTGGTCTGGGCATATTAGATTGTATTGGATTCAGAGGTTTCACTATTACTTGATTAATGATGATTAAGGCTTTGATAGGGCCACATTAGTAGGATGTTGAGTCCCCACCCACTAAGGGGGTGGGGACTCACAGAGAAAACGACAGGACACAGAACTTAGTTGGAGTTTTTGAGCTAGAGCCTGGGAGGTAAAGACATGGGAGAGAGCAGAGCAGCTGAGCCCAGAGAGCAACCAGCCCCGGGAAGACAGGAACCCTGGAAGCCTGAACCCTTGGCAGATGTCGAGAGCCATCTTGCTCCAACACGTGGCAACAGATTTGGTGAGGCAAACAACTTATGCTTTATGGCCTTTTCACTGTAAGCTTCTACCCCAAATAAATGCCCTTTATAAATGCCAAGAGATTTCTGGTATTTTGCATCAGCACCCCTTTGGCCGACTAATACAGTGGATAAAGTTCTTATTTTTACTACCTCCTCTCCCTGGCTGCCCTCCCTTCTGGAATCAGCCCACTGCCTTTCGATCAAGTATGGGTTATTCAACTTCTCTTTAATCAGGAAGCTCACGGATCCTAAATATAAATAAAACCATGGTAAGTCTGTGGCACTGGCCTTCCATAAATACTGGAATTGATGGAAAAGACTGAATATACAAATGTATTATGGCCAGAAAACTCTGACCAAGTAGGAGCATTAATCAGACCAGAAAACTACCAGCAACATCAGTACCAGAGCTGGCCACTATCTGTAATAAACATCCTGAGAAGCCGAACTACAATCTTTGTAACAATTGACATAAAATAGCCAGGACTTGATCAACACCCAACAGCTTCTCTAATATTTGCATACAACCCTTCCAATTTAGGACCAAGTGGAAAAAGCCAAATATGCTCCCCTAACTAATCACAAAGGATGCCCAGTGTCTCATTAGCCTACCTCCAACCTTCCAATGCAAACAGCTTCTAATTGGCATACCTGAAATAATCCAGGCTATTTTCTTCTTTAACTTTATTTTGAAATAATTTCAAACTACAGGACAATTGCAAAAATAACGTAAAACCCAAATAGAGAATTTCAACATACCCCACAAAAATATCCAGATCCATCAGTTGATATATATATATATATATTTAAAGTTAATAGATTATAAGGAATGTTACATTAAAAAACATAAAAAAACGAAAAACGTAAGAGGTTCCCATATAACCCACTCCCCACCCCCCATCACATCATTTTTGTAAATTGTATTTTTTTGAAGATATATACATCACACAAAAAATATTACACTAAAAAATATGAGGTTCCTGTATACTCCCCACCCCCCCACCCCACTCCTTCCACACCAACAACCTCCCTCATCATTGCGGCACACTCATCGCACTCAGTGAACACATTTTGAGGCACTGCTGCACTACACAGATAATAGTTTATCCTGTAGTTTGCACTCTCCCCCAGTACATTCAGTGTGTTATGGCAGATATATAAAGTCTAGCATCTGACCCTGCAATATCATTATGGACAACTCAAAATCCCAGAAATGCCCCCACATCATATGTCTTCTATCCTCTCCCTGCCCTCAGCAACTACTGTGGCCACTTTCTCCACCTCAATGCTAAAATTTCTTGTATTACTCGTCACAATAGTTTTATAGTAGAATATCAGTAAATCCACTCTAGTCCATATTAGATCCATCAGTTTTAACATTTTGCACATTTGTCATATCATTCTATCAATCACCTACCTGTCTGTATTCTAAATACTTATTTTCTAAATATTTGAGAGTAGGTAGTATACATCATGCTCCTTAAACTCATAATACTTGCTTGTATATTTCTCACAAACAAGGATATCTGAGGTAGGGAAAGAGGTAGGAGAAGGGAGATAGCTTAGAGAAGGACCACAGAAACTTACCATCAGATAATACCTAACCACAGTGGAAAATCACCCACCCAAGTCCTAGTGCCAGAAAATAACAGAAGACAAAAGGCCCACCCATCACCTGACCACCACACACTTCATGACCCCTCCCCTGGACAGTTCCTACCAGCAGGAATATTGAGCCAATAAAAACCTGTAATTTTAAATCCCTTTTTAGAATAAGGCAGACCAATGACAATGTTGGGACTTAAAAGTCTTCATTTACATGGAGAAGGGGGTTTGGGGAGAGACAGTCTTAATAAAACAGCACCCCTAGCCCCAGCAGGCACGATTCATGCAACTTGTATTGATCACCCGCACCCCCATCTTGAGTGTGTACTCTTGCTTTACATTAAATTCTCTTGTTACTATATGACTAGTCCTTGAATTCTTTCTCATGACTGTGTCAAGAGTCCTCCCACCTTAGGTTGAGGTCTTTCCCCAGGGCCTCTCCAACATCATATCCACTTATGCAATAATTTAAGTAGAGTTATCAAGTTCAAGAAATTTAACACTGATATAAAGCTTACAATCTCTATTCCAATTTTTTTTATGTCCAAATAATGACCTTTTGAGCCTTTTCCCCTCCATTATTAGAACCAGTCCAGGATCACATATCGCATTTAATTGTCATTGTCACTTCAGTAGTTTTTCTTATATTAATTGTAGACACATATCTTCAACATAAAATTTCCATCTCATCAACTCCCAAGCATTCCATTTGGTGGGATTAATCACATTCACAATGTTGTACTACCCTTACAACTGTCCATTACCAGAACTTTCCCATCATTTCAAACAGAAACCCTACATCCATTATTCATTAACTCCCCATTCCTCCTCTCTCCTGCTCTTGAAAACCTATACTCTACCATTATGCATTAACTTCCCATTCCTCCCCCTAGTAGCCTATTTTCTACTTTCCATCTCTATGAGTTTACATATTCTAGCTATTTCATATAAGAGTCATAGAATATCATCCCTTTGTGACTGACTTATTTCACTCAACCTGTTTTCAAGGTGCACCCATGTAGTGGCATGTATCAGAACTTCATTCTGTTTTAAGGCTAAGTAATATTCCATTGTATGTATATACCACATTTTGTCCATCTCCAGATAAATACTTAGATTATCTTTTGGTTATTATGGATAAATTTAGTATGAGCATTGGTGGATAAATATCTGCCCAAGTCCTTGTTTTCAATTCTTTTGGGTATATAGCTAGAAGTGGGATTGCCAAATCATACAATAGCTCAGTTTAACTTTTGGAAAAATGGCCAAATTTTTTCCACAGTGACTTCACCATTTACATTCCCATAAAAAAATGTATTAGAGGATTTATTTCTCTGCATCCTCAGTAACACTTGTTATTTTCCTTTCTAAAAATAATTAATAGTCATTCTAGTGGATGTGAGGTTGTATCTCATTGTGGTTTTGATCTACATTTCCCTTATGGTTAATGATGTTGAGCAAACTTTCATGTGCTTATTAGTCATTTGTATATCTTCTTTGGAGAAATGTCTATTTGCATCCTTTGTCCATTTTTAAATTGGGTTTTCCATCATAAAGCTTCTCCACTACCCTGTCTGCTTTTGAGTGTCTGCTAAACACAAGTGATGGTAGTTGACTCCCTTGCTATATAGCAAGCTCTCAATAAATAACCTTTGTTCTCATTTGGGAGTTCTGTGTTCATTTCCATAGATGATTAGAAGATGGAATCTCTTCTACATTTAGTTAAGTATGAATTTGCCATAAAATCAAATTAACCAAAATTCCCAATTCTCTGGGCATTCAGGTTAATCAAGACATTATATATAAATTATAAGGCAGATACTAACAGTCACCAGTGTTTAGTTATTCTAAATCAGAAACCAATTAATTGTGGCAGGGCTATGACTACTTAATATAGTTTACACAGTGGATCTCAAACATTGGTGTGTATAAAAGTCATCTGGAGACTAATTAAAAATGATTCCTGACCTCTTCCTGGAGGGGCTCTAATTCAATAGGCCCGACCCAGGGTCTATTTGTTCTGGACTGTGGTATTTTATAAGCACCCAGGTGACTGACTGAGTTGGATCAAATCATATCCTGAGAATGACTAGTCTTCTAAATCTGAACTGCCTGGGAAGTTTTTCTTAAAAAGCCTTCACACAGGTCCCACTCCAAAGCTACCAAATTAGAATCTATAATAAGATTGGGGGGTGGAATACAGGTAGAGTGATTCAAAAGTTCATCAACAATAGGGAACTACTGTTTTATTTTTCCAAAACAAGTACAAATCAGTATCAACAAATGCGAATTAATTATTTTATTTTGGAACCAGCTTTCCCATAACTCATACAAAAGGAGAGGGAGAGCAAATAGGCTAGTCTCCATGAAGATGAAAATGTATTTAAGATATCAAGTTCCTTAATAAAATGTGATACCCCGATGATTTATCTTAAAATGATAACATTGGGTGTCTAATAATTTCTCATAGATTTGAATAACATAGTTCTCTTTCTCTCACCCTGAACAAAGCTTTCACTTTGGCTTCAGACCCACGGACATCAAAAGCCCTTGCCACACCTAGCCTCCAGAGTTCTGGATGTCGATTGCTTTTCTCTGCTTCATATCACCAGATTATTCTACTATGTGCAAAGTTTCAAATAAGGACAAATTCTTATTTTCCCCTCTGTCCCTTTGTGACTCACTTTCTTCCATCTCTTTTCTATAAGCAACTAGAGAGATTCATTTTCTATATTGTTATCATATCTCCCTACCCAGATATCAGGACAATGATCTGACTGAGATGAGTATGTTTAAGGAGACCAAGGGACAGAATATTTAAAATTAGAACTGCCCTGGAAAATGCAAAACATAAGCCTTCCTTGGTCTGAAACGCTGGGATTTTCTCATCCACAATTAGATCTCCCAGCCATTCCAAGGCTGCTTCCCTCCCCCCACCAGCATACCAGCTGCTAGGTGCTCCTTAATTAATTTAAATACAATGTTGAGGATTGCTCTGCAACAATTACCTCCAATTTACAAACATGGTTCCAATACAAAGTGCTCTGACAGACAGAACTTGAAATAATGGAAGCCTTCCTAAACTCTTATCTAAAGTACATTTAAACATGATCAGGTTGAAATTATTTTCCTTCCTCACTCCCTCCCTTCCCTTCCCCCTGTTCATTCTATAAACATGTACGGAAGTGCCAGGGTCTTTACTATATTTTGAGTACAAATACAAACAGAGCCCAGTCATCACCATGGTCTGGTGGAGGAGAGAGTAAAACATAAACATGCGGTTACAGTCATTATAATTATGGCCTAGTGAACAATAGAATGAATGAGAACCTATGGCAACCACAGGAAGAACTTGCCTGGGGAAGGATGGTGATCCAGGAATGTCTTTCCAAGGTGACCTCAGAATGTAATCTTGAAAGCTAAACAGGAGTTTGCTAGATAGATGAGGCAGGGAGTGCAGAACGGAACAGAGCGGCTTGAGGAACAGAAATTTGCTCAGAATGGATGACGTTCAGGGCGCAGAGCGAGGCAAAGACTATAAAGATAGACCCAGATCATGAATATGCCCCTGAGGAGCATTCTGCAGACTGAAGCGCCACTTGAAGAGTCTTTCTCAGTAGAAGTATACAGGACTTTTAGAGTTTCGCCTACACAGCACTACTCCTACTTCGGGCAACTGCTTTGACTTACATCTGAAAGAAAGCAGCCATCTTCCCATGAGACCTCAAGACCCTGCCTCCCGAGTCACAGTGATTGGCCTGGCGCTGGAGGTCAGACCAGCAGTGGACCAATCAGAGGACCTGGGCTGCCCTGGCTCAGTGATTGGCCAAAAGCTTGATACATAAGGCAGACAGGCTAGTCCCAGAATATCTGTTTGTTCTTGGGGAGGCAGGAAAGAGTTGTGGAGCTGCTAACAGCCATACCTCTTCCCATGCCTTGTGGACTCAAAAAGTTTTGGGCTGGAAGAGAATATGCAACATTTGGCCCGCAGAGAGAAGCAGAGACATGAATCACTGAGAGAATTGCGACAGCTTCCATTGCCTTCATTCTAGTTTCTGAGGTCCTCCAAACTGCCCTGATTCTTCCCCACTTCCTTACACTTCATTGTTCAGAGACATGTTTCCATTGTTTCCCCCACCTCTCATGCCCATTACCCATCTAATTACTTGAGCTACTTTGAATTTGGTTTTTGACAGTGGTACCCAGGGGTTCTGATAAATGATGAGATCCACATCTGTCTTTCCTCTGCCAGAAATGCCCAAAGCACATCCCCTTCCCCACTCACCTGCACATGGAAAATCTCTACTGAAAGTCCTTCTACATCTTAAGACTCCCTCATCCAAAAATCCCATGTGACAGGAATACTTGACTTTGGGATAAAAAGAGGCGGTGGGCTGTTCTTTGCAGGAGACCACTAACAACAAAAAATGAGAGTTGTATGAATTCCCCTCAAGGATTTGCTCAAGCTACTAAACTAGTTTCACCAAAGGGCAAAAAGCATAATTGTAACTCCAAAACACTAAGCAAATAGGTGTGGATCCACTGTGAGCTTCTCCCATGCCATTTACCTGGTTGCAGACGGCAGGGACTCAATTCAGAAGGTTAAGTTTTGGTCTGTATCTCCATTACACAATATAGTAGTAATGTAAATGCACATGATTAGGTGTGCATTTTAATACAATTTTTCCAGTTTGATGCTTGGAGAGTCCCTGTGCTCTAATTCTTCAAAGTAGATAAAAAATGAGTTTATCCAGTGCATGGTTAAAAGAACTAGAAATCATGCCCATTACCAAAAAAAAAAAGCAAAAAAAAAAAAAGCACCAACTATTATGGACAAATTTTCAAAATATTAAGATATTAAGTCCATGTCAATACTTGATGTTAATGAGCAAGGAGGAATGTGCATTTGTTCTCTAGGCTGAAAGTCCAGAGCTTGAAAAAGGGCCCTGGCAAGAAACTCAGCTTCTGTTCATCTAGAAAGAAATAGGTTGTCTCCCATTAGAGACCAGCTTAGCAATGCCTTAGTAAGCAAATGGCCGAGTTGCCCAACTAAGCCGACTGGAGCCTGGCTGTCTCCTGCCCTGGGCAGATAACTCACCAGGGCACCAGCTTCACCTTCTAGAGGCATTTTGAGGGCAAACCCCAAAGAGACTGCATTCCTGTAACCTGGCCTGAGTGTTCCCACAGCACAGAGGGAAGTGAGACTCCCAGACTTGCTAAACCCCATTTGAAAAATCACACTGGCGGCAGCCTCTTCTCCCAAGGTTTCTGGGAGAAGATCCAGACAGAAGCATTTTATGTGGCACAAACAAGCCACCACTTTAGCATTCTGTTTCCTTTCCTGGCAGGAGGCATTTTCCTTTTTGTCTGTTGTAGAAACTAGAACTGGATCATGTGCCTAGGACACCTAAAAGATGGAAATCAGCAACTGAGGGAAAAACTGCTAAGGAGGTTATGTGAGGGGGACAGGGAGAGAGGAAGGAGGACGGAGAAGACACTTTAATTTAGGTCAGCAGCGCAAACCCCATGGGTCATACTCCTCCTGACAAGGGGCCCTGGGGGGAGGCTGAGATGGGGCAGGCTCCATCTGCAGAGGAAAGAAAGAAGGCTTTGGGAATTGTCAGCACTGCCTGCCATGTTTGGGATGAAAATCTCCTGTTTTTATCTGAGGGTGAAATGGTTACCTTTTCAGTGATAGGAGAGCACTGAAACTGCAATTGAAATGAAATCCATTCTTGCTGGTTAGCTGCGTGAAGGCCCTTTCTCCTCCGTCTCTGACTGCTCCTCTAGAAACTCTCACAGACCCTAAATTCAGGCCAATATATATCCATCTACAAAGCTTTTGTTATTAAAATAGCTTTCTTATTGTTTTTTCAACCTATACATGCTCCTGGGGGGAAGGGGAATCAAAGCAATAATGTTAAAAATGAAAATATAATGGATGGTGGTGATGGTATCACAACATTGTGAATATAGTTAACACCACTGATTTGTATAATTGAATGTGGTTAAAATAGGAAACGTTAAGTTGTATATCTGTTACCACTATAAAAAAATTTTTTTAAATATAAAAAGTAAGTCAACAGCCCATCAACCACTATGAACATTTTAGTAAATAATCTTCTTTCCTTCTTTTCCTGTCTTCTTTCCTTCCCCAAATAGTTATTACATACCTGCTATGTGGCAGACACTGTACATACAGAGAGAAAAGTGTGCAAAAGAGAAAAGTGTCCTATCTTCCTGCCTTCTAGTCTATGTCCTATAAGATCTCCATTTCTCTGTATAAACATACACATACGTATTTATATACATGCATATATAATTTTATAAAAATCAGATACATATATAATTTCATATAAATGGAAATGCTTTAAAATCAGTCTGTAACTTACTTATTTCTCCATTCAACAATAAGCCATAGATATTTGGTCAATACATATATCACCATGTTAGCTCCAATGTTGCTTGGTTAAAAAAAATATTTTAAATTTTGACACATAGTGCCACACTGTTCTCCTTAACAGCTACACCAGTTTGAACAGGCAATAAGGACACACAGAAAACCAGGTTCCCTATACCCAACTTGTCATGGTCATTCAACCATAAGTATACTGATTTTTTTTTTCACATTCATGTTTTGTCTTATTTTCCTATGGAGTAAAATTTATCCCCCTTTTTATTTCATAGTTTCTTTTTCATGACACTTAGAAAGGCTTTTCCTATCACAAGATTATTTAAAAAGATATTTTTTCTAACATACTTAGGTATATATATATTTTTTTCAAGTTTTTGATCCATCTGGAATTTAATTTAGTGAAAGGATTTACAGATTTACTCTTTTCTAAATGCACTCCAGAACTGTTATTTCAAAGGGTTGTTTCTATGCATATGCTGCAAACTTCACAGTATAATTTTGTATTACTTCCACATGAGCACTAATGCTAGAAATTCCACAGTGTGATACTGGTTTTTCATTCTCTATTAAAATATAAACATCCTGTGGAAAGGAAATACCTCAAAGTTTTGTAGTCATTTCTTTGACTAGAGGAAACTGAAACTTTTCTAGGCAATCAGGGAAGGGCATGTGGGATGGATTTTGGAGTAAAGAAGTGGAGGACAAGGCATTCATAGAGGAAAGGAAAAATGGAAAAGAGAATATGACATTGAAGTGCGGAGCAAATGACAGAAAATGATAAGCCATGAGGCCAGATGGGAAGACAAAAGCCAGGTCCCAGCAGATCTTATATACTATGTTGAGAGGCTTAGACTTTCTCGTAGATGCAGTGGGGAGCCAGGGAAGCAGTTAAACATGTCAGATTTGGATTTGATGTAGATTGCTCACTTGGCTCTGTGGATGCTTTATCTAGGTGGCAAAAAGAAGGAGAACATACTCTGGAAGCGGTAGAAGTAGACAAACTGAGAAATAACAATAAGGCTCTAAATTAAGGTTTTTGCAGTAATTGATGGCTTTGAGCCAAGGGATTAGAGAAACATTCATGTTGTCAAACAAGCATGTGAGGGTAAAGGAAAGGAAGAGAAAAGGATGATATCCAGATTTCTAGTTTGCCAACTGGGTGGATAGTAAAATGGTGGAACTAACCTCATGAAACAGAGAATGCCAAAAATGGAGTGTTTATTCCCCAAGAAAATGAAAATTAAATTCACATACTCACCAGAATGGCTAAAATTTTAAAAGACTGGCAATACCAAGTGTTGGCAAGGATGGAGAAATCAGAACTCTCATGTGCTGCTGGAGTGTAAATTGACACAACCATTTGGAAATATGGAAGTATATACTAAAGTCAAACACGTAACACTTGACCCAGCAATCCCACTCCTGGATATGTACCTGGAAGAAATGTGTGCATATATTCACCAAAAGACACATACAACAATGTCATATCTGTACTATACATAATAGCCTCAGACTTTAAATAACCAGAAGTCCATCCATAATAGAATGGAACAATAAGTTATGGTTTATAAATACAATAGAACACCATATAAATATTAGAATGAATATTCTAGAGATATATTCCACAACATGGATGAATCTTATAAACATAATATTAAGCAAAAGAAGCCAGACACCAAGAGAACATAATGTATGATTACATTTATATAACATTCAAAAATAAGCAAAACTAATCTATGGCACTAGAAGTCAGGATAGTGTTACTTTTAGAGAGAGAGGACAGTGACTAGAAGGGGGCACTGGGAGAGCTTCTGGCTGCTGGTAAGTTCCTATTTCTTGACCTGGCTCTTCTCACACAGATGTTTTTACTTTCTGGAAATTCCTCAAGATGGGCCCTATGATTTGTGCCCTTCTCAGTAGTATAATTCAATAAAATGTTTTATGGGAAGCAGACTTGGCCCAATGGATAGGGCATCCGCCTACCACATGGGAGGTCCGTGGTTCAAACCCTGGGCCTCCTTGACCCATGTGGAGCTGGCCCACATGCAGTGCTGATGCACGCAAGGAGTGCCATGCCACACAGGGGTGTCTCCTGTATAGGGGAGCCCCATGTGCAAGGAGTGCACCCTGTAAGGAGAGCCGCCCAGTGCGAAAGAAAGTGCAGCCTGCCCAAGAACAGCACTGCACACACGGAGAGCTGACACAACAAGATGACACAACAAGATGATGCAACAGAAACAAACATAGATTGCTGGTGCCGCTGATAAGGATAGAAGTGGTCACAGAAGAACACACAGCAAACGAACATAGAGAGCAAGACAACTGGGGGGGGGGAGGGGAGAGAAATAAAAATAAATAAATCTTTTTAAAAAAAGTTTTATAAATTCCTTTATAAGCAAGAGTCATGTAAATGCAGAATTAGTTCACTTTAGGATATGCTGAATTTTGAGGTGTCTGTGGACAAACATAATAGATCACTGGATATGTGTGTCTGTACCTTAGGGCAGGAGAATGGGGAGAAGGTAAGGGGTCTTAGCAACCCTGTGGAAGGACAATGTGGATGAGGAGAAGAGTCAGCTGTAGATGTAACCCTGGAATACACTAGCATTTAAAATGTGGGCAGAAGAACTCACTAAGAAGATAGAAAAGACACAGTAAGTACCTAGAACCAAGAGTAGGAATTGTTCCAAAAGCCAAGACAGGAAAATTCTCAAGAAAGGAGTAATCAATAGCATCAAATGAGGCAGAGAGACTCAGAAAGATTAGGAGTGAAAATGTTCAGTGGAGTGAGAATCAGGACGTCTAACTAATCTTAGCTGGAGTGATTTCTGTAGAGTAGTGGTAGGGACAGATTGCAGTGACCAGCTGGTTTGTAGTGTGACTCCAACATTACCAGTTATGGTCAATTAAAATGCAATTTTCTGAGAACCACCCTCAGAGATTATGGTTCTCCAGACTTTGCTTGGGGCTCTAATGACTCTGAATTAGGGGATCTCTGAACCACATCTTGAAAAAACTCTGGGCTAGAATATACCATGTGTCTTCCATGGAGCCTATAGCTTCCTCCAAAATTAGACATGAAAAGTGATCTCTTTGAATTTCAGGTTACTCATTTTATTAAAATCAGGATATTGGTACCTATCTGATAGGATTAAATGTGTGAGAATAAAATAAGTTAAGGTATTTCAGTGCCTATTATGATGTTTTCCCTTCCCTCTCCTGCTCTATGTATATAAGCCCATGACATTCTCTTTCCAAAAAACAAATGCAAACATAAAAATGGCAGTGCATAAAGTGACAGAAAAAGAGTCTATGAGAATCTGATTTTGAACAATTTGTCATTGTTAGTGTCAGTAATTCCTGGACTGGTATTTACTGCATCCTGCAAAAGTATCCGATGATGGCACTCAGAGATAGTCCAGAAACAAGTTCTTTCATGAAGGAAAATGGAAAGTCTGATTAGAATAAAGAAGGAAACAATTGAAACATGCACTGAGAAAGCAGGTGGATTATTAATAGGAACTTGTAGGCATCAATGTGGCATGATAGCCACTGGTTATTTATTAATAATTCTCAGAGGACTAAAGGGAGCCCTGGGCACTGGAAAAAGTAATATTAGGCCTTAGAGCAGAGTTGCTCAATAAAGACCAGTTAATTTAGCTTCCTATGTAGAAAAGATACTATGAAAACAAAACTAAACTAAGCAAATAATAGTGCATAGCATACTCTATTATGAAGTCATAATAAATAATCTTAATAATAACTATTAGAGCTTTCTTTGGACGAGAAATGGTGCAAGATGCTTTTACCTAAATTTTACAGATGAGTAAACTGAAATTCATAGTGGTTAAGCAACTTACTCAAGGTTATATGTGAGGCTATTTGTTCTACTGCCTCCACAGGGGCATTGATAAAATGTTGGATTCTGTGTTATTTGTACATTAAGGACCTAAAATATAAACTAGGTCCTGAACTCATTGTACTAGATAGAATACTTGCTTAATGTGTCAGGCAAATAGGATGAAAGAATCATATGTGTGCCCTAGACTGGTTAGATGTTACCAAATCTATTACTTCTTCCTCTTGAGTATAGAGCTAGACTGCATTTCCCAAACTCCTTGTCATAAGGTATGGTCATGTGACTATGTTCTGGCCAACAAAAAGGCTACCTCTAGGGCTAGCATAAAACTCACAGGATGGAAAGAAATTGAGACTCCATCACTGCCTGGAAGAGAATCATCCTGCTGGGTCAGGAACACCCATTTCAGTTTTCACCTGAGTGAGAAATAACTTGTATTTTGTTAAACCAGGAAAATTTGGGGGCTTATCTCTTATGGCAGTTAGAACAACCTTGAAGGAATTTTTCATTGGTGCCACACTGAGCAGTATTGGGATTGATATCAACAACCATTAATTAAAGTCGCAGCTGCATCAAGTTGATGAGGGCTGACAACACCTTTAAAGACAAATCAAATTTAGTGCAAATTGTTTGTAAAACGGTCCCTCAAAATGAAGTAGAAATCCAATAATTATAAAGAATACCATTAGGGGCAAACACAAACTTACTCAGATATATGATAAGGAAAACTGACTAACCAATTTTTTGCTGCAAAAAAAATATCTCATGTTCAAAATGAAATACAAGTTAGGTATGAATTAGCAATAATATTGCTATTTTAGGTGTAAGTTTTGGTAAATAGCCACTTACATATATGCCTAATGGCCCAGGAAGAAGACGGTCATATTGGTACAAGAATGGGGGAAGGGGGCTTTTTAAATATGAAGGATATTACCCATAGCTCAAAATCAGTTGTGCAATCTGCAACTGGATAGGTGGGCATTAAGTTTTCATTTTATTGACTGTTCCTGGGACTTTGACTCCACCTGAGAATCAAAGATATGGCTGGGGTGAATATGCATCCCAGTGTGCCCAGGACAGTCCCAGTTTATGCTGGTAGTCTAGGCCTAATTATTAATAGTGCCTCTTTTCTTTCTCCAGAGTGCCCCAGTTTGAATGATAAATTATTTGATCACCCTTGTTTTGGGCCAAACTTCAGGAGCTCAATTCAGACTTCCCAGCTTCCTCCTATGCCCAATGTTGTTTAGGGGACACCAATACCACGGGTACCACTATGAAAGTTAGGGAGATGAAGTAGCAGACCATTGCCTTCTCTTCTAACTTCATAGGATAACTATTTGATTACACTCTTGGATGAATCTGATACATGCTCACCTTCCTCCAGCCCTACTCACAAGAGAAGAGAGAGAAAAGCATTTTCTTAAATGCAGATGACGAGGTCTACTGTCACAAACTCAGAATGAGCTCATAAATAACAGCTTCTTCCCTTACATCTAATTATTAGCAGAACAAAGGGGAAGAGAGCAACTATTTAAAAATCTACTTCAAATGAAAAGTATTCCATTTTAGGTAGATGTTCCAAAAATTTTACCTGGAGTATATAAATAACCCATACTACAAGGCCTTAAATTATATTAACAGACATTTTGAAAGCATTGTTTATTGGAGGGCACACCAGGATATAATTCTGAATGATGCTTGATTTCTTATGGCTCTTTTCCAAGAAGAGTTTAATGGGGAAAGGGGGACCTCTGAACACAACTGTTTTTGAAATATTTCCCATGGAAAAGCCATTATTGCCAAGGCTATGGCTTTAATTCTCAATTCAGGCTACCTGGGGACTCTAACAGAATAAATATGATGTAGCTTTTGGTCATTCAATTTTACTTGATGTGTGGAATTTTAAGTTTTAATATTTAAATAAACATAATATATTACTCAATGGGATGCAGAATGTACATGAATTTTCAAGATAAGAGGTAAGTTCCCAAATACTCTCTCTCATTTTTGGTCATCTAGTCATCTATTTGTTACTGTGGTCCCAAATGCAATGGGCTGTAATATACTGTGGGAATTAAGAGCACAGGTTTTGGTATTGAACAGACCTGGTTATTGTCCTGCTATGCCACTCACTAGCTCTAAAATCATATGCAAGTGTGAAATGGGAGCAATAATAGTGCCTAATTTATAGGTGTGTTTTGACTATTAAAAAAGGCATATAAATTGCTCAGCACAACAGCTGGCATGTAATAACCACTCCAAAATTGTTCATTATTATTTCTTGAGAGATTTCTTAGCCCTATTCATTAGCGCTCCCCTATGATAACCTATCAGAATAATTTTGCTCCACAAAACTTAAAAGGAGATGTAGAGAAACTGGAAGTGATCCTGAAAAAAGCAACAACAATAGCTTTTTTTAAAAGCTGGGAAGCTATAAAGAAAAATGAAAAGAGCTGGTATGTTTTAGCTTAAAGAAGAGGAATTTAAAAAGTGACATTGGCATTCAAGTGTAAGAATTATTTTGAGGATGAGGCTGACAGGTTGTTTTCCATTTCTACAGGGTTTAGCACAGGTAAATATTACAGCAAAATAACTTGATTTGGCACAAATAAGAATGTCTTGTCAGGAAGAGAGACAACACTAGAAGAGCATCCTAGAGAGTATATGGATGTGCCAACCAGGGTGCATCTAAAATTATCCTGGTTAATTCAGGTGACGATCTAGTTGTGTCTGCCTTGGCTAGCCTTTTAAATCCAAGTCCCAAATATTAGTTTTCAGTTAGTCCAGGGATGAAGTTTTTGGATGCAGTTTTTGGATGTACCATAACCATAGCATACAGGGCAGTGAAATGTATCTAGCTTATGGAGACACATGTATAAAAATGAAACTGATGTATAATCAGAGATATAGCCTTTAATCTAAAATAATGAAGATAATGCTAATAACAATGGTTAATATTTATTAAGTACTTACTATATGAAAGGTCTATTCTAAGTATGTTACATGTCTTATGTCTTGCTATTTGAATAATTAGCATTGCACGTAATTGTATCAATGGCTCTAGTCCAGGTGTATCTTGGAACTTTTATATTAAATCAGGCATCAAATAAATGAAAATAAAGAACACCTCAACTAATCAAACCTACCCACCCTTCCATGTCCAGCTCAAATTATACCTTCTCTGTGAAAGTTACCTGACTACTACTTTAATTCCTCATAATTTTTCTCTGAATTTACAGCTTTTATCCTCAATACCATTCATATATAACTTAATCAGATCATTACTTTGAGGTTTTGTGCTGTTGTTTTGTTTGACCATTCAACTCTTATCCTCTTTACTTAACTCTTCATGAAAGTATATCACATCTTCCAAGTCTAATCACAAAATCTTCAGGGGAAGAAGCTATAGTAGTCATATGTTGGATTTTTTTGGCTGTTTAGCATCCTTTTCCAACTTTGGAGACAGCAGGCTATTTTTCGTGAAAAACTATTTCCCTCCCACCATGTATAGTCTTTATGAGACAGTCAACCAAGATTTCCTCTTCTTTTTTCCCAAGCGCAATATGTGACTCAGGTTAGGCTAATTGGAATTTCTTTCCCAGGGCTTTGAAATGAACAAAGTATTACAGCAATGGGGAAAATTGTTTATTTACTCTAGTGGCAGTGGCCTGAGAAATTATCTAATTTTTCCTGTTACCTTGGTCCCCTAGACAGCAGGTCATGTTCAGGTCCAAGTCTGCTATTCCAGCTTTTCTTGGAACTCCAAAAGAGCCTTGCAATAAGTTACCCAGACTTTGTTTCTATTGCTGACCACCAAAGGACACTCACCATTATAGGGGCAAATCTTCGATTTCTTTGTATAGGCTACCAAACAAATCACAGGACTTGGCACAGAGTAAGTGTTCATTAGTGATATTTGGAAGAACTCAAATATAAAATGATCACTGAAAAAAATGAATAAGATCTATGAAAGCATTTTATAAATAGATAAGAAGTATAACAGTTCCAGTGGAAAGTTCTAGGAATGCTACGCTGGCGATAAAAAAAGTTAAATAGTGAATTGCATAATCCCAATGTTCACCCTAGCTGCCCTGGCTAGATTTATTAAGGGGCAAGTAGCACATGCTGCAAAATCCCACTAATATGCCCCAAACATGCTGGTTGTACATTCTTACTTCTAGAACTCCCGGCACTTCCTGACCTAGAGGATCCTCCTCTTAGTAAAGTTAGAGCTTGATCTGAGTAAGTATGAACGATGCCCAGATCATATGAGAAATGTGTCCTATTTTTATGTTTTCAAGTGGATTTAGCACAGTCATGCAAATGTGTACTGCTCAGGGCTGGAAAAAAATGAGGACAGAGCTCAGAGAAGTCAAGCAGAGGTCAACCATGAGACCAAAATAGAAAGCAATACCCACTGCAGTTGTACTGCTGCTCATATCAATTAGGGAGTTGGACCAGATGACCCCTGAGGTCTCCACTGGTGTGTGTAGAAAGGCTGTTGAAAATGGTGTTCCAGCAGTTTGCTTTTTAAAAAACAAACTGAAAAAGTCCATTAGTCTGCAAATACAGTTTTTTCATTCAGTAAACATTTATTAATTTATGTGCAAATAACTGTTCTAGGTGCTAGGAGGCTAGGAGGAAGGGCGAGCAGAGATGCAAAAAACATAGTTACAGCTGCTGTTTATAAGTAGCTTACAATTTACGGGAAAAGGTACTATGCCACTTTGTGTTTTCTGCATGAAGATCACTCCTTGTAAACATTTGCAAATTAATCAGTTTAAAACTACAATCTCTTCTTGTCCTCAAGGAGCTTTTAGTCCTTAATTCATTCAGTGATTCCATCAACAGTCCTTATTGAATAATCTCCATTTACCAGCCTCTATGCTAGGTCCTGGAGAATATTATCATGAGCAAAATAAATAACACCTCTGCCTTCAAGAAACATAAAGGGGACCTGGGAAAAACCTAAGCCTCCAACTTGGTTTTATGGTATCAGTTCTTAATCTTCTTCAACCCTTTATCTTTCTACAGTGATTGACTATACATTCTGAAAAATAAAATCTGATCAGTTCACCTCCCCTGCTTAAAATTTTCTATAGTTTCCCTCAGAGTACAAATCAAACTCCTTGTTAAGGCAAACAAGACCCTGTATCATCTGGCTCTTGCCCATTTTCATTTGAAGGGTTTCTAAATAGCAGGGTGGCAGCCCCTCCTAATATAATTCAGCCTAGAGAAATTGCTGTTGGTATAATAAGCAGGCTGAAGTGCTAACACCAAGCTTATCACAAATACCTTATAAGCATTCAGCAATCATGACTGCCCACCAAATTGTGGGGGTAGGTGTATGGGGGATGTGAAAAAAATCAAGAACTGAAGCCTGTGGAGAAGCAGCTCAAAGGCCACTTTGAGGAAATCCAGGGAAAATAATTCACTTTTTATTGCTCTAAGGCAAGCACTCTAGCCTCAGTGAAAGAGATATGTGGATGGTTAAAGACTTAAGAAATGAGAAAATATGACATCCTGAAAAGATAATAGAGGCTAGAGTTTTTATTGCATTGCTAAACCTTTGAAGCACTCTCTGGACAGTTACTTGAGATGTTCTTAGATCCTCTTTGGCTGCCAATAAAGGTTGTGGGCAGAATTTGACCCTTTTCCTGATAGATGTTCTGAACCATAATGTACTTCAAAGGTCTGCAACCTCTGCCACCATCGACACAACATTCATCAAATTCTCTAAGGAATTTATAATTCAATAAAGGGTAAGAACCACAATAAATAAACCAACTCTACGGTCATAATCCCAATATCGAAATTCCAGTTCTCTTTCTTAATAAGAAGGGCAAGCCAGATTCCCAATTAATATATCAGGCAAGTGGTTACTGAAATGCTAGCTTATATAATAACAGAAAACTTTGAGTATCTAAACTGCAATTTCTTTAGCTGAAATTTGGAATATAAATAGTTATTTCACAAGGTAATATGCAAAACAACATATATAAAACAGTTATTACAGTGCTTGAAACTTGGTAGACACTCATCTTTTTATTATTAACCTGATTCTCACATTGAGTTAGTGTCCATAAAACTGTGAATTTTCATGTGGGCACCCACCTATGAGCTATTTCTTTGCTCCTCTTGTCCTTCATGAAGAACTTTTTTAAGTTTTCAAAGCTCTTATGAAAATATAGACCATTAGAGCTGGAAAGAAATGAGGGAACCTCTTTATTTTAGGGACGAGGATGCTGAGGACCAGAGACTTGTCCAAGATCACATGGCTAATTAGTGACAAAACTAGGTCTGTCACATGTCTTCTAGCACAGTGGCTTTTCTGCTGCCTTTTTACTATTCTAAGTTGTGAGGGGAACCCCCAATTAATACATTAATATGTATTTACTGAGCACCTACTTAAACTGGCCTAGTGCTAAGCTAAAAACTTAGGAAAATAAAAAAAGGAGTATGAGGCACAGTCTTTATAATCAAATAATTATGGTTTACTTATTCATTATAAATATAATGAATCAATGAATAATTTATTCAGTATAAATATAATGAATCAAATTATAGACTTCTTTCGTGCCCTTTTAGGTTCTATCCTCAACTATGAGAATAAGGGAAAGCAATTGTGTACATGAATTCTCACTAAGCAGTTAACAGTTGGTTGTTGCTATGCAGAAGTCTCCATGGTTGGTGACAGGCACACATTCATTCACTTGACACACATTAGATATCCCAATAATCCTATTTTATAGCTAAAGGAAGAGGCAATGAGACATTAAGTAATTTGCCCAAAGTCTCCACATACCATGTTCCCATCACATAGACTCCTTAGAACTTTTTTTAAAGTTAATCCCTAGAAGAAAAATAAACAAAAGGACAATACACAAAGTATGATGCATATAAATTTCTTAATTCGAAAAAATTGATTCTACAAACATTTGTCAGGTGCCGATGGTTTTCTAGGTTACATCACAGGAGGGTAAAATTAGGGCCACAGTAACATCCACGGATGGCATTTCACTCTCCCACGCCATACCCTCACCACAGGTACCCCGTACCTGGGCCTTGCCTGTGTGTGTGAGCTAGTTCTCTCAGCATATAAGGGCCCTCTGTTGTTTCTTCTCCCACTGTTTCCTTTGCTGATCTTCTGGGAGATCAAACTTGCTGCGCAGGCCACTTCATCTTTAAGCTTTTTAGGCTCTAGAACTTAGCTCAAGGAGGAAAAGTCTAGTTCATCCTGATTTGTAATAGTAAATGGGTTACAAAACCATGTGGACTTGTGCTCTGTCCTGCAGAGGTGTAAGTGAAAGTCACCTTTCTTTTAATCTAAACTCCAGGCATGTTTCCTATAGACTGGACCACAGGACATTTGAGTAGCAGCCTAGCCAATAGTCTCCGGTTGCTCCTCTACTTGGAAGAATTCCTGCCCAGGAGCATCCTCAGGCCTTATACAAACAGACCAGGTAAACAAACCCCACAGACCTGCAGATATGCTCAATCCAAATGTGAAGGAGGCTTAAGTTCCCAAGGGTTAATTCTATCACACTCTCCTACATAGGGTAGAGGGGCTGTGGATACAAAAGAAAGCAGGATGCCATTCCCACTGCAAAAAAAAAAACATTGTTTTCACCTACTAAACCTAGCCCTCTCTTGAGTTTACCCACCACATGAAATTCATCCTCTATCTCAAAAGCTGAAACAAGAGATTCTGAGTGCAGTGTGGTGGAGAAATCACCCTCTTCCCACCAAAACACCTTTTTTAAAAACTAACATTAATTAGCCCTTGCTATGTGTCAGATACTGTGCTACATTCTTTACATATGTCATTTAAACTTCAAAACAGCCTAATTGTGTAGGTATGAAAATTGAGACTCAGAAAGGTTAAATGATCACCCAGGTCTTCCCTAGTAAAACTGGGAACAGGGTACAAGTCTGACCACAAAGCTCTTTTCCTAACTAACTATGCTACATCACCTTCCTTCAACTGACTCAGTTTAGTTCTAATTTCTGAAATGCAAAATAGATGAAGGCGGCAGACTTGGCCCAGTGGTTAGGGCATCCGTCTACCACGTGGGAGGTCCGCGGTTCAAACCCCGGGCCTCCTTGACCTGTGTGGAGCTGCCCCATGCGCAATGCTGATGCCTGCAAGGAGTGCTATGCCACGCAGGGGTGTCCCCCCTGCGTAGGGGAGCCCCACGCACAAGGAGTGTGCCCCATAAGGAGAGCTGCCCAGTGCAAAAGAAAGTACAGCCTGCCCAGGAAGAGCACCACACACACGGAGAGCTGATGCAACAAAAAGAAACACAGATTCCCATGCCGCTGACAACAGAAGCGGACAAAGAAGATGACGCAGCAAATAGACACAAAGAACAGACAACCGGGCGGGGGGAGCGGGAAGGGGAGAGAAATAAATAAATAAGTCTTAAAAAAAAAAAACAGATGAAAGGACAACGTAAGAGGAATACAAATGAACAATTAGCATGTGTAAAGTATGCATTATCATTTTTATGTCAAACCAGTTCTGTAAATTTTCCATTATAAGAGCATTTTAGTTGATGAAAATTCAAAGATGCACATTTGCTAGTTGAAGCAAGAAAATGTCAATAATCCCACTTTATTTTATTAATTTAGATACGGCTCAGGCAAGTACAGCTGGTACTGCTATTCTTAGAGCAGGAAAGAATGAGAAAAAAAAAATTGTGTTAAACAGACTCAATCAGTTTCAAGAGATGACTCCTCTACCCCAAGTCCCTCGTCATCCCCCATCCTGCTCTGCCCCTAACAAATCATCTACTGCAAACTGTGCTGGAGAGATGAATGTGAGAATGGAATTAATCAAAATAAGACGAAGGACCAGCAGTCTATCACAGGTGGCAGTTTGATTAATGAAAGCCAGAAAGCAGCTAGTACAATTTGGGAAATCAATGAGACCAGGTGAAGACCAAAAAAAGAGCTCTAGCTTTTCCTAGGAAAAAAAAAAAAAGCATAAATCCTTTGTATGTGTTAAGACCCTTTGACCTGAGGATGTCAAAGCATTTCAAAAGCAATTTCTTTTATTCTTATCTCTGTTATAGAAGAGTCAGCACAGAAACATTACTGCAACTTCCCCTCTGGGCTTACAAAGGAAACAGAAACAGAGAAGAGAGAAAAGGAATCAGGGTTCTCACAACTTTCCTTGTAATTGATGCCTCCATGAAAGGGCAACCAAGCCTTTTTGAAGTTGCTTTCATTATTCTGTAGTAGATACTTTGGAGGACATCTTCCCAACCCCAAGTAGCCCCTTCCTGAGAACTACCCAATTCATGCACAGAGGCAAATCCTGGCCACCAGGTTTTTAGAGTGTGCCTTGCTCACCTCCACATTGGCCATGGTTGGTTGATCATGAGTAGAAACCTGACCCAAGTGGGGCCTATCAGATTCTGTTTTTTTAATTACTTGCCAGTGGGACTCAGGGAATTACTAAATATCTAAATCAGGCAATGTGAGGTGAGCAAGAGCAAAGAGACAGTCTGCAGAGAGAATGAAGTAGTTGTTTTGAGAACTAAACAGGTGTCTTCCTTGGTTCCTGAAACTTTTCCAGTTCCTGGTTCCAGTTTCCTATGAGACCTAGCCACATGATCTGCCTTTAGGTTAAGTGAGAACTTTTGAATCCTTTTATGAAATTCTCCCCAGCTTAAGTTAGCTCAAATGGGTTTCTGCTACTTGGCACTAAAAATATCTTAATAAGGACTTCATTGATGGCTCTTTTTCTTGAAACCTCTGCCTTGCAATCTCTTTTAGTTCTTCTTCTACCTTTATATATTTCTCAATCTTCATCTATTGTGCCTTCTTTATACCTGCCCCTTAAACATAGGTATTCCCTAATGCTCTGTGCTCAAGTTACCTCTCTGGCTGCTTGGTCCTTCCTAGAGAATCTTACCTCCTCCCATGGTTTCAATTAATACCCACAAGCACCTGAATCCCAAATTTCTGTCTCACCTCTTGACTGGTATTGCCAAACCATTCTGAATATCCTCACAGGCTCCTCAAACTCAAAAAATCTAAAATTCATCATTGTCCTCTTCCTCATCTCAAAAAAATCCACTCCTTCTGTTTTTTCTGTTAGCAATTGATATTATACTTTCACCAGTCACCCAAGCTATTTTCAAGGGCTTTCTCTTGCTTACCCCCTTTATCATGAGTCTTTATCATCTCTCAGACAATTTACCAGTTTCCTAATAATATTCCCTCCTCTGGTGGCAATCTCATATAATCATACCCAGCCATTGCCAATCCACCCTGTACACTGCCAGAGTTGTTATTCTAAAACACAAACAAGCCTGTCATTCCTAGGCTCAAGAAAGGTTGATGGATCCATATTTCCTTTCAAGTCAAGTCTAAACTCCTTTATATGGCATACTGGAAGTGTTCAGAATTTGACTTCAGACTACCTTTAAAGCTATATTGCCCATTCCATACTAGTCCACCTGCTATTTCTCAAACATTTTATGATATTAATTCATTCATTCATTCATCTATCCATCCATATATTTAGTATTGGTCGAGTTTTTTGCAAGGAACAGGGTTATAGACATGCCATAGATGTCGTATATGCATGGAAGAAGCCCCCTGTCTAGGAAGGGAGACAGGTAATTTTGGTTTAGTGAGCCTCTATGTCTTGACCATGTTGTTCTCTTTACTTAGATGTACTTCCTTGACTCCCCAATCCAAGAAAATCCTACTCATCTTTCAAACCCTAACTCAAATATACCTCCACTCCTCATCCCCGAGCCTAAATTACTCATTCACTGTTTCCTCAGGTTTCCTATCCATGGCACTTTATTGTAGTATGGTCTGCATTAAAATTAGGGTTGTGCTTGTCTATTCCACTCTTTACTTGTGAGCTTGCTAAGGATAGTTTGTTGAATAAATGTTTGTTGATTCTGGGAATAATTCATGACAAAATATCTTTTATGGTTATATCACGTTAGCTGAAAATTTCACTTCAGAGCCAAAGACTTTCACTTTGCCTAATAGTCAAATTAGGACTCATTTAGTAGAAGCTATCTCAGTTTTCTCTGAGGATAAATGAATTAATGAAGGTGCAGCTGTTAGAAAAATGTGTGGCACATAGTAAGTGCATAAAATAGCTATTTATATTATTATTACAGTAGTTAATATAAATAAAAATTTGCCAATTTCACTTTCACAGGTTTTCAAACTTAAGAGTATTAGAACCATGTGGAGATCTTTTTTCAAAAATTAACAACCTAATTGAAAAATAATCCACATACCAAAGATTCTGATTCTACCAGTATGGGGTAGACCATGAGTCTGATTTTTTTCACAAGCTCCTAAGAGTGTCTATTGTAGGGCTCTGGGGACTATATTTGTAAAAATTCTGCTCTATACATATATCCTGGTTATTGACAAACTCTTCACTTAGGTCATATTCCAAGTGGTGCTAATATTCATAGAACCTGGGGTCACACCTTCTGTATCAAGGAGGCCATAGAGTAGTGGATAAGAATGTGTGTTTTGGAAACTTACTGGAACAGAATCCTTTGCTCTGCTCCCTACTCACTGCATTACTCTGGGAAGCAGATCTGCTCCTTCTTCTGTAGAATAGGGATGATAGTAATAATGTGTTTCTCATAGGGAGGTGGTGAGAATTAAATTAGTTAATTCTTATGAAATAGAATCGTGCCTGGCACTCAATGTTAAGTAATTATTTTTACAAATAGTTGGTCAGAGGAGCAGACAAAAGGGAAATTCAGAAAGGGAAAAGAAACAAATGTGCAGATCTGATGAGATCAAAGAATTTTCTGAGACTTGGCAGACTCTGAAAAGACCGTTTTTGAAAAATAAGGGGGGGGAATGCACATGTCTACCGAGTAAGTGATCTTTTAATGGAAAAAATGGTACTCCTTTGGAGTAAAGGAAACCCTTTACAATCCCTCACACCCTGTTCTTAGAGCAGGAGGCTAATCTTGTCAGGTCTCCCTTGGCTTGGACATCTGTAGCTCATTGGAACGGCTCTCTGGGCCATAGAGATGCGAGGGCCTCCAGAACAGGGTAGCTGGAAGGGGAGAGTTCAGACTACTCCCAGATGACAGAAATCAGTGAAGAGACTCGGGAGAACCAGAGTGTTCACCTGTAACCCTTCCATGTCTCATTTTCTCAGATACCTCCCACGTTATGTGCTGCAATGCCCTAGATACTATGAGGTTATGTAAGACCTTGGAAAGGGGTGAAAGGGGACTATACAATTGTGCACATCTCTTGACTATCACAGCTGCCAAGAATATCATGAGAACCAGCAGGAGCCATTGAGAGGAAAAATGAAGATGGTGTTGGCAAAGGATTAGGTTGGCTCTAGGTTGCTAAGGATGATCACAGGTAGGAGGAAGTCCCTGTGATAGTTATCCCTACCATCCACCTCACTTCTGAAAGCCCACCTAAGGAACTATCTCAACACCACCAGTTTTATCTCAAAACCCACACCTGGCACCACACCCTCTGGTGAGTAGTAACATTTCCCCTTAATTGGTAAAGATGCATGCAGAGACTGGGGGTGATATTTATTGTATCCTGGTGGGGAGATTATTACTTTAAGCCAGGGGTTCTGAACCTTTTTTGTTCCATGGACCCCTTTGCCAGTCAGCTGAAAACCACAGACCCCTTACTAAGTCCATACTATACTGTGTATTATTTAATAAATATGTCACACCTGCACTAACATGTTCCCACAAGAATCATGTTTTTTTGAATTTCAATTCAATCTCATGGACTCCTTGTTAAGAACTCCTGCTCTAAGCAATAAGAATGAGAAATACACCTTCTACTAGGTTCTATACATCATAGAACATAATTCATGTGATTGTGCATGCTTGGAAATACTTTATGATATACTCTTTGGTAGACTGTAATATATTAAGGTGGTAGAACTAGCAAAAATGAGCTAGTCAGTATAAAGAATGTTTCCCCACCAGCCCATATAATATACACAGGCTTGAGAAAGGAGAAGAAATTACACAGAGGCCTTGAAGAGTTGCAGTACGTTAGGTGGAGTTGGACCCCATGACTAAGAGTTGATGAACATATTCTGCTGGGAATAAAAGATTTTCCCTGAGTAACACATTTAAGACCTTTTCTTGGGCATCTTGCCTGCTGATGTTTCTCCATCTGCTTAAAGAGCAACATAAGTACTGTGAATGCCCAGCCCATCTACCAATATAACTGAGTGGCAAAATACTGGAGTGGAGAGGAGCTTTTGTTCCTGGTGGCCTTTGGGAGTTCTCTTGAATTGCTGGCCTTTGGTAGCTTGCTTTCTCAAACACTTGTCTTGCCCCTTGCTGGTATCAGAGAGTCAAGACAAGCTAGAAAGAGTAAATCAAGAGAGACAGAATCAAAACAAAAGGGAAAAATATAAACTGAGCAAACAAAATTTTTCAGATGTTTTAAGAAAACATGATTTTATAGCATTCAGAACTTTATTGCCAAGATTACCAAATAGTGCCAAAGATTTTTTGCTGATTAGGCTTCTCTTCATGTCCTCAACTCTGCATTGCTGGAATAACATCTAGTCTCTTCTACTAACCTCTTCTACTTGTTAGAAACAATGCAGAGTTTTAAAGATCCTAACACCTTCCCAGGGCCTGGTTTGTATTGTCCTACAGGGGCTGTATTTCTCCTGTCCAGTCCTCCCTGATACCTGATTCCATAAGGAGAGAGGGACTTCTCTATCTGGCCCCAAGATTCCTACTTGAGGCTTCTGGGAACTAAACGTGAAGAATATGGACATCGTATTTGTCCCTCTGATTCTGTTTAATCTAATTCCTGTTCTCATAACTTTTTTAAAAAGTTTTTGATGAGGCTAGATGGGGGTATTTTCTCTATTTTAGGACTCCAGTTACCCTTCAGAGGGCCAATGTGGTGAAACACATAGGAAAGGAACAGAAGCAGGAAAGAGCTAGGATATGGAGTCAGGTAATTCTGCCTCCAGATCCAAGATCTACTCCATAAGTTTGTTGGTAGCATTAAAAGGGATTTTGAATGTAAAGCACAAAAAGGGAGCGCCTCAATATTAAGGTTCCCAATCTTCTTCCTTCCTCTCCTCCCTTCCCCGTGGAGAAAGCTCAGCTTCCTCATGCTCTAGCACAAATAGTAAGGGCCCATCTTGTATCTCCAATGCCCCTTTATGTCCCCACTGCTGTTCTTACTTCAAAAGTTCATACCCTTGCCAGGAGGTCATTAAATATCATGTTTTCTCAAAGCATATTTAACAACATGAGGAAATGAGCAAAATGTATTTGTGAAAAAAAGGAGTTAGAAAATAGACAATATGAATCCAGTTTTCAGAATATGATATGTCTATGCATTCAGGTATATGTTATTTGGTGGCTTCATAACTTCTCTCATCTGGATAACGAATGGTAGCTGTTCAGCAAGATGCTAGTTTTTGTATTCCTGCTGAATTGTAGCATTTGTAAGCCAAGAAGAAGAGCAAAACTGCCTGCATTGGGGAAATATCCAGAGAAAGAGAAGATTTAGCTAAATAAAGGAGGGAAATTTATGAAGCAAAATGATGAGTGCTCTGTGGTGCAGCTTCTACTCCTTTCCTCATCTGTTTGAAATTATCAATAAAATAGCAATTTCTCTTTGTGTATGGAATGCTACAATGTGTGTGGGGGGGGACAGAGGATGCTGACATGATCCATGAAAGGATAGTCACAGCCACTTGCATATATACAGGCTCACATACATTGAAAAAAGATTAGGAAAAGATGTCAAATTGTTCACCATGATCATCCAGTGATGGGAATTATGAAATAAACAAATGTAAGTGATATTTCCTACTGAATTGCATTTTTCATTCTTAAAGTTACATTTTGAACTTACATTATTTGCCAAACAGAAATAATGGACCTATAACAAGCTCCAAGAGGAAACCAAAGCTGACCTTGGTCAGGGCTCCAATCCCCCTACTTTCCAGGTACTTGCTGTTTGTAGTCACTTCACAATACAAAATAGCCCTGCCAATTTCAATCCTTACAGTTTTCTAATACCCAATCTTTCTGACTATACAAGAACATTCTACACCAGGAGAACATTACTATGCAAACTCAGTCTTGGAACTCTTGACTCCATGTTACCTCTAGGCCAAGCTCTACTTATTATTTTGTTATTTTCAGTACATGTGAGCTTTAGGAAAAAGCAATGTGTGTGTGTGTGTGTGTGTGTGTGTGTTTGAAGAGCAGGGGAGAAATCTATAATATACATATAATAGTACATATTTTTTTTCTTGAGATGCAACTGTCTATACTTCCATGCCAGAAATATCTCAAAATATCTCAAAATAACTGGACTCTACCAGGGTTACAGAGCCAGAACCTAGGAAAGACAACCAGGAAGATATATATCATCAAGAAACAATTCTTTCATATAAAGTCCTCAGACATAAAGTTAAACCTTTAGGGCCCAGGAAAAGCAGATTTCCTCTTCAGGGACTGACCAGCATTAAGTCTATTTGACAATACTACTCCATGAGGCACAGCCTGCAGTAACATAGGAGACATTCAGTCTCATTTTCAGCAATGAGTCCACCCCTGTTCTATGGGCAGACCCAGTCACTGGGCATGTGAATGCTCCCATCCAAAGGGAGACAGATTGGATGGGTGAGGGTCATTTGCTTAGCCCAATTGTCTTTCACTCCTGGGTACATAGCTAAATCCAATGTACCTCTTTCCCCTTCTTGCTACACCCATCAAAAATTTTGCATTTGTTTATTTCATAATTCCCATCACTGGACAAACACAAAATACCTGAGAGAAGGGCAGAACCCTATAAGGAAAACTAACAAGAGTAATATATCTGCCCTTCTAAAAAATATACAGGGATTACCCTTTACTAAGAATTAAAGATCAGTGAAAGACAGATGCAAATTTAACAACAGAAGGGTCCTTAATTAAAGATCATCTGGACAGAAATTTTTGAAATAGTTTTGTTGTGTGTCTTGGATGCCTGTTGGAGATCCGTGAGTTGTTTTCTCAAAGACTTATATTTTCAGTGCTTCTGTGAAATTACAAATCTTTAAAAAAGTATATATTTTTGCAAAGGCTTTCTTTCCATAGATAGCCTCATTTTATTGCTTTCAATTCCCAAATTACACTCCCACTTTCACTCTGGTACAGAACACATTTCCAGTGTTGAAGCTACCTGCATAGTGGAAGAAACACAACTCTGATGTCAAACTGGACTCCATTCTCAGATCTGCCACTCAATAACTTGTATATTGGGAGGGAGAAAGAGAAAATTCACAAATATATGGAAATTAAAAAACATACTCTTAAAGCAACCAATGGGTTAAGGAGGAAATCAAAAACAAAATTAGGAATACCTTGAGGTGAAAGAAAATGAAAATACACTGTACCAAACCTTATGGGATACAGCAATTCCAGAACTGAGAGAGAAATTTATAGCTCTAAATGCTTACTTAAAAAGAAGAAAGGTTTCAGATAAGAGACATAACCTCAAACTAGAAGAAACAGAAAAAAAAAAACAAGCAAACTAAATCAAGGCAAGCAGAATGAAGGAAATAACAAGGAGTAGAGTGGAGATAAGTGAATTTAAAGAGAGAGAGAGAGAATCAACAAAATCAAAAGTTGGTTCTTTGAAAAGATCAACAAAATAGACAAATCTTTGGGTAGAAAAAGAGAGAGGATACAAATAATGGGAATCAGAAATGAAAAGGGGGTCATTACTACCAACCCCACTGAAATAAAAAGACTATAAGTGGATACTATGAACAGCTCTATGCCAATAAATTAGATAACCTACATGAAATGGACAAATTCATAGAAACCCACAAACTACCTAAATTAACTCAAGAAGAAATAGGGAAGTTAATGTGCTCAAGCAATTGGGCTCCTGTCTACCATATAGGAGGTCCAGGGTTCAATACCCAGGGCATCCCGGTGAAGGCAAGAGACACAGAGGAGAGACAATAAGAGATGCAGCAGACCAGGGAGCTGAGGAGGAGCAACAGAATGATTGCCTGTCTCCCACTCTGGAAGGTCCCAGGATCAGTTCCGGGAGCTGCCTAATGAGAATACAAGTGGACACAGAAGAACACACAGCAAACGGGCAGAGAGAGCAGACAATGGAGGGAGGGGGGAGAAATAAAATCTTTTTTTAAAAAGAAAACAATCTCAACAAGCCAATTACTAGTAAAGAGCTTGAATCAGTAATCAAAAACCTCCCAAAAAAGGAAACTCCAGGACCAGATGGAGTTCCAAGGGAATTCTACCAAACATCCCAAGAAAACTTAACTACAACTTTGCTCTAACTCTGCCAAAAAACTGAAGAGGAGGGAAGACTACCTAACTCATTCTATGAGGCCAAATGTACCCTCACACCAAAACCAGAAAAAGACACCACGAGAAAACTAGAGACTAATATCTCTTATGAATATAGATATAAAAATCTTCAACAAAATACTAGCAAACCAAATAAAATAGTGTATTAAAAGTAATTATGCACCATGATCACATGGGATTTATCCCTGGTATGCAAGGTTGGTTCAACATAAGAAAAGCAATTAATATAGTACACCATTTAACAGAATGAAGGCAAAAACCCACATTATCATCTCAATCAATGCAGAAAATGCATTTGACAAAATCCAGCACCCTTTTTGTAAAAACACTTAGAACCCTGGGAATAGAAGGAAACTTCCTCAACATGATAAAGAGCATATGGAAAAACCCATAGCTAGCATCCTATTTAATGGTGACAGACTGAAAGCTTTCCCTCTAAGATCAGTAACAAGATAAAGATGCCCATTGTCACCACTATTATTCAACATTGTGCTGGGAGTTCTTTCCAGAGTAATTAGAGAAGAAAAAAATTTTTCAAATGCCTACAAATTGAAAAGGAGGAAGTAAAACTTTCCCTCTTTGCCGATGATATAATTCTATGTACAGAAAATCCTGAAAAATCCACAACAAAGCACTTAGAGCTAATAAATGAATCTGGCAAAATGGCAAGGTACAAGACAAACACCTAAAAATCACTTAGTTTCTGTGCAAACAGAACAAGAAATCAAGAAAAAATTCCATTTACAATACCAACCAAAATAATCAATTTATCTAAGAAGAGATCTAACCAAGGATATGAAGAACTTGTACAGAGGAAACTACAAAAGACTGCCAAAAGAAATTAAAGAATACTTAAATAAATGGAAGAATGTTCCATATTCATGGACTAGAAGACTAAATATCATTAAGACGTCAATACTACCCAAAACAATTTATAGATTCAATGCAATCCCAATCAAAATTCCAGCAAACCTTTGCAGAAAAGTCAATCATCAAATTTATATGGAAGGGAAAGGGCTCCAAATAGCTAAAGCCATCTTGAAAAAGAAGAATGAAGTTGGAGGACCTACACTTCCTAATCTGAAAACTTATTACAAAGCCACAGTAATCAAAACTGCATGATTCTGGCACAAGGAAAGATACATAGATCAATGGAATATAATTGAGAGCTCAGGAATTAACCCTCACAGTTATGGCAAACTGATTTTTGACAAGGTGGCAAAGACTACTAAACTGGGAAAGAATAGTCTGTTTAACAAATGGTGCTAGGAAAACTGGATCTCTATTTTTTTTAAAATGGAGGACCCCCTACCTCACACCATATATAAAACATAACTCAAAATGGATCAAAAACCTAAATATAAGAGCTAGAACTATCAAACTCTTAGAAGAAAATGTAGGGAAGGGTCTTCAGGAGCTTGTGTTAGGCAATGGTTTCTTAGACTTTACACACAAAACATAAGCAACAAAAGAAAAAATAAAGAGGCCTCATTAAAAATTTTTTTAAAAACTTTTGTTCTTCAAATGACTTTATAATGAAAGAAAAAAAGTAACCTACACAATGGGAGAAAGTATATGGAAGCCACATATTCAATAAGGGTTTAGGATTCAATATATAAAAAGAAAATCCTTCAACTTAAAGACAAAGAGATAAAAATCCAATTAGAAAATGTACAAAAGATTTGAACAGACATCTCCCCAAAGAAGATTTGAACAGATTTGAATAGACACTTCTATAAAGAAGAAATACAAGTGAAAAGATGCTCAACATCATTAGCTATTAGGGAAATGTAAACCAAAGCCACAATGAGATACCACTTCACACCCATTTGAATGGCAGAAGATAAAAAGTGTTCGTGAGGATGTGGAGAAACAGGAACACTCATTCATTACTGGCAGCAATGTAAAATGATGCAGCTGCTGTAGAAGGCAATTTGGTGGTTCCTCAGAAAGCTAAGTATAAATCTCCAATGTGACTCAGCAATCCTATTACTAGGCATGTAACCAAAAAAATTGAAAGCAGGCAGTTATTTGCACACAGATGTTCATAGGAGCATTATTCACAATTGCCAAAAGATGGAAGTAACCTGAGTATCCAGCAACTGATGAGTGGATAAAAAGTGATATATACACACAATGGGCTATTCAGACATAAAATGGAATGAAGTTCTGATATATGTGACAACATGGATGAACCTTGAAGACATCATGTTGGCTGAAATAAGACAGACTCCAAAGGACAGATTTTGAATAATCTCACTGATTTGAAATAACTGGAATAAGCAAACTCCTAGAGTCAGAATATAAATTACCAAGGAATAGAGTAGGGATAGAGAATGGGAAGTTAAGGCTTAATATGTACAGGTTCCTATTTGGAATGATGGAAATGTTTTGGTAATAAATGGTGGTGATGGTAGCATGACACTGTGAATACAATTAACAGCACTGAAATTTACATTTGATTATGATTAAAAGGGAAAACATTAGATTATATATAGAGTAACAGAATAAAATTTTTTTAAATGGTTTATACTTTGGAGAGATTGTGGTAAGTATTAAGTGAGATTGTTGTTTGCAACAGTGCTTGTCATATGTTAAGAAATGTCTAATACTACTATCAGCCCAAGTGTGAAAGCCAGATGGCTCTACGCTGCCTCCTAGAGTTGGAAAATAAGTGGCTAATTTGACATGACTCAAAAGAAGAATTAGAGAAATGTTATAACATCCATCCTTAATCTTACTTTTAGTACTCAATTTATGCTGTTGTTGTTATTTTTGGAGTTTCCCACCCATTTCTGAAGATTGTTTTTAAAAATTCATGGATCATAGGATTCAAACTGGCATAACCCTTGCTTCATTATAACTTGCCATATGTGAGCATATTCTCTAAATTTAGCCTAAGTTGCCAAAGTGCCAGGATTTTTGAAAATTTGCATCTATTCAAAACTATTTGGCTTGCAGAGGAAATAGCAGGCCCAGAAAATATAAGACACGTGCCAAAATAGAGTGCAGACCCGGATTTGGATTTTTCTTGTTCCTTAACGATTAATTTATAGGGAAACTTACATAAGGCTGAAAGAATCTCAATTTTCATAAGCTACTAAAAAAAAAAACATATTTAACTATGCTGTGCGTTTGAATCATATACAAACTTAAATGTAAATGAAGCTCTTCTTCACCCTTACTCTATTAGCCCAGTCCCACACTCTCCTTCAAAGGAAAGAGAAGAAACAGCCTCAAGAACTAGAGTTGGATCCCGTGTTCCTTTCTAAAATCCAGGCCAGGTTTTTTCCTTTTCAAATTCTGGATTTAAAAAAAGAAGAAGAAAAGAAAAAGGAAAGTGGGGGGTGGGGGAAATTTGTTGTTATCTGACTGATTTCTTCCCAACCTTTTCCTAAAAATATCCTTTTGTTAGTATATATGGAGCTGTATTTATTTTCTCATATGGCAAAAGGTTAGGAAGAGACTGCATATTTTAAAATGCTGTCTAAATAACTAGTTGGCTTAAAATCTTGCCTGTTTTTAAAAACATTTTAATGGTTTGTTTTTTACTATGGCGATTGATTCGGGAGGGGTTTTTAATTTGTTTTTGTATTCTTATTTTTGTTGGTGGTGGTTGCTTGCTTGCAAGAAATAAGCTTATTTTTCTGGAGAATTATCTTAAGGTGGCTGTAGAAATATTTTAGGGATGCACCAGAGGCCTATGAAGAATGCATTCTAACAAACACTCCAATCACTTTGGAAGATTGGTTAACAACACAAACATACCACTTACACACACACATCACATATACACACTTGACTGCAAAGTCAGCAATTTAGTGTCATCAATATTCATGACTCTGACAATGTGCCTGATAACTCTGGTCTCACCAACCTTTCTCTCATTTCTCTTGGCTGGGGCTCCCTGCAAGCTCAGTCTCCTGCACACTGACTCCGCGTGGGTCAGAGCCCTCCTGGAGACAGAGAATCACCCAATGCTTCCTGCTAGTCCATTTCATTAGACACAATGAGTTGCAAGATTTCCACCCTGTTTCTGAGTTCATTTCTATCTTGAAATGATTCAGGACCTGGGCCCCTAATTTGGTCCCCTGTGCCACATTCCCTGTGCTGATAATCTGTTCAGTACAGCAGTTGTCCCAGGATGAAAGCTCACTTTAACTACTGTCAAACTCTCTTAAAAACTAAGCTGTCAACCCTCATCTGGATCTTGTTTCAACTACTACTAGTAGTACTAAACTGTTGGCCTGGATCATTGCATATCACCTGCTCCTGGACTTGCTGGAGTTAATTCTCCCCTACCACTTATTAAGCACCTATTATGTACCAGGCTTCATAATTGACACTTAACTTACTACAAGGAGTGTGTGGTATCATGATTAAGGACACTGATTCTGAAGGCAGGTTTCAAATTCTACTGTACACCTAAAACCTATATCTTTTAGAGCAAGTCATTTAATGCCTCTGTGCCTTAGTGTTCTTATCAGGAAACTGAGGATCAGAATGCTGCCACCACTTAGGGTTTCTGTGAAAAGCAAATTAAATAATAAATATAACTCACCTCAAAAGTGCTTGGCAGTCAGTGAATGTTAGTTATCATTATTATATGCTCTGGCACTTAGAAATCTTATACCAGGGAAGCGGCTGTCGCTCAAGAAATTGAGCTCCCATTGACCATATGGAGGAACTGGGTTTGATCACTGGGACTCCTGGTTTAGAAAAAAAAAGAGATAAAAGGTATCCCAGACCTGCACTTTGAGGCACAGGCCCCCATGCTGTGGAGAGACACACCAAAAAGATGATGACACAACCAGTTAGGAAAAAAAGGAGAAATCTCATAACACTTCTATGTCATAGACATTTATACCCATTTTGTAGATTACAAAAATGAGGCTTAGCGAGGCTTAGAACTAAGTAACCTGCTAAAGGCCAAATAATAGAGCCGGGATTTGAATCCAGTTTAACTCTTTTTTTTTTTTTTTTTTTTAAGATTTATTTATTTATTTAATTCCCCCCCCCCCCTCCCCTGGTTGTCTGTTCTTGGTGTCTATTTGCTGCGTCTTGTTTCTTTGTCCACTTCTGTTGTCGTCAGCCGCACGGGAAGTGTGGGCGGCGCCATTCCTGGGCAGGCTGCTCTTTCTTTTCACGCTGGGCGGCTTTCCTCACGGGCGCACTCCTTGCGCGTGGGGCTCCCCCACGCGGGGGACACCCTTGCGTGGCACGGCACTCCTTCCATGGCACGGCACTCCTTGCGCGCATCAGCACTGCGCATGGGCCAGCTCCACACAGGTCAAGGAGGCCCGGGGTTTGAACCGCGGACCTCCCATATGGTAGACAGACGCCCTAACCACTGGGCCAAAGTCCGTTTCCCCAGTTTAACTCTTAATTCATTCATTCAACAAATATTGTCTGCCAGTCCTGAGGTGTCAAGCATATGACCATGACAGTACCCTTCATCACATAGAGCTGGGTAGGGTGCTGCTCCCTCGAGTCCTGTCCATTCATTCAAGCCTATTTACCTCCTGGGATCATAGGATCTAGGTAGTTGTTCACCAAAAGTGTGAGACACATCACTTTCTTGCTTTACCCATAAACTCTCCCATATGTTGTCCACTCAAACTATGTTCCCAATACCTGGCTACAGGGCATGGACTAGAGAAATGGACAAGACTGAAAGAAACTGGGTTCCACAGATAGTCCTTGGAGGAGAGCCCCCAGGAGAATTTCTTGACCAGGAACACCTGTGTGGCTTGTTGTATGGAGTGAAAAGAATACTTACTGTATTAAACCCCTTAAATGTGGGTTACGGCAGTTAGCCTGCATTGATTAATACAATCCCTAAAGTGCACATATAATTCCAAGCCTAGGTCCATTCTTGACTTTGTGCTCCTACTATTTTGAACGACTTCCAGGTCTTGTTTTTTCTCACCCACGAGCCTATGCTTGTGCAGTCCCTCTGTGTCTTAGTTGGGACTGCTGGGAAATGGATGCTGAGAAGTAGGTAACAGTTCAAGTTTTTGTGGGAGTTGTTTTAGTTTCCTAGCTGCTAAAACAAATACCACACCATGAGTTGGCCTAGCAACAGGAATTTAATGGCTCACAATTTCAGAGGCTAGAAAGCTTACTTCCTCCCTGGAATGATATCTTCTGGCTGGCCAGCAAACTGGGGGGCTGCTCCCCATGGCTTCTCTCTGCAGCCTTCCCTAGAATGTCTCCAGTATTGGATTAAGACCCATCCTGATTCAGCTGGCCATATCTAAACTAAAAATAATTTCATCGAAAGTTCTATTTGCAATGGGTTCACACCCACAAGAATGGATTAAGATTAGGAACATGTTTGTCTTTAGTACATAATTCAATCCCTGATAGCAGTTAACACTGGTGAATGATAAAAGAGATGGAAGAGGAATAAAGCCCAGACAATTCACACCAAAATTCAGATCTGATACTTGCACAGTATAGCCTACTGACGGACAAAGTCTCAGGTAATGCAACAGGGAGCTCCAGAGCAAAGTTTTACTGTTAGAGGAGTCCCATGTTGGACAGAAATGGACAGACTGTACCACCCTTGCTGTGTTCAGTTATTGACTGGACTGCCTGGAAAGACCATGGTGTGGCCTCAGAAGCTGAAGACACTGCAGTTGGATGGTCAGCTAATTAACTTCTTACAGCTGAATGGCAAGTTCTTTCTTGAAGGGAAATCTGAATGGTACACTTCATGGCTGCCTATAAATATCACTTATCATCAGAATTTGATAACTCCTATTCATCTTTTAACTCTTCCTCCAAGAAGCCTTTTTTTTTTTTAAATATGGCCTTTTGTTTCCTTCCCCTCCTCCCATCCCTATCCCCTACCCTGCTGTTTGTTTTTTTTTTTTTTTTTTGCTGACTGTGTCCATTCACTATGTGATCTTCTGTATCTATTTCTCTTTTTTGTCTTCTCTTCTTGTCTTTCTCCTCTAATATTCACTGGAATTCGATCCTGGGGACCTCTAATGTGAAGAGAGGTTCCCTGTCAATTGTGCCACCTCAGTTCCTGGGCTCTGCTGTACTTCACTTTGACTCCCCTTTGTATCCCTTTTTGTTGCATTGTCATCTTGCTGTGTGATTCACTTGCATGGGCACTGGCTCCTTTCGCAGGCACTGGCTCACCACATGGGCATTCACGTGGGCACTTGGCTCGCCATGTAGCCACTTATATGGGCACTTGGCTCATCATGCAGGCACTTGGCTCACTACATGGGCACCGAAATGGGCACTTGGCTCTCTGCATGGGCACTTGGCTCACTGCGTGGGCATTCTGCTTGCCCTGTGGGCACTTGGCTCACCACACAGGCACTGCATGGGCACTTGGCTCACCACGTGGGCACTTGGCACATCGTGTGGGTAATTGGCTTACCGTGTGAGCATGTGGCTTATCTCATGGGCACTCAGCTTGCCACTCAGCCACTGATTCACCACATAGGCATGCTTTCTCTTTTTTTTTTTCACCAGGAGGCCCCAGGGATCGAACCTGGGTCCTCCCATATGGTAGGAAGAAGCTCTATCACTTGAGCCACATCTGCTTCCTAAGAAGCCTTTTCTAATACCCCAAATCCAATCTGGGTGTTGTGGTAGGCAGAATAATGGTACCAAAAATGTCCACATCCTACTACTTGGAAACTGTGAATATTTTAGGTTAATGTCAAAAGAAAATTAAGGCTGAAGGTAGAATTAAGATTGCTAATAAACTGACCATGAGGTGGGGAGATTTTACCATATCTGGGTAGAGCCAATGTTAGCTGTGGGCTTTTCATATATGCTGTTTATTATGTGGAGGAAATTTCCTTTTATTCCCAGGGTTCTAAGTTTTTATCAAGAAAGGGTGCTGGATTTTGTCCAATGCATTTTCTGCATTGATTGAGATAATCATGTGTTTTTTTCCCTCCATTCTGTTAATGTGGTATACTACATTAATTGCTTTTATGTTGAACCAACCTTGCATACCAGGGTTAAATCCCAACTGATCATGGTGCTTAATTCTTTAAATATGCTATTGTATTGGTTTGCTAGTATTTTGTTGAGGATTTTACATCTATATTCATAAGAGATATTGGTTTCTAGTTTCCTTTGCTTGTGGTATCTTTTTCTAATTTTGTTATGAGGGTAATGTTAGCCTCAGAATGACTTGGGTGGTGTTCCCTTCTTTTCAATTTTTTGGCAGAGTTTGAGAAGAATTGGAGTTAAGTCTTCTTTAGATGTTTGGTAGAATTCCCCTGGGAATCCATCTGGTCTTTGCGTTTCCTTTGTTGAGAAGTTTTGATTACTGATTCAAGCTCTTTACTAGTAGTTGGCTTATGGAGATTTATTTCTTCTTGAGCTGATTCAGGTATTAATAGTTTGTATGTTTCTATAAATTTGTCCATTTCATGTAGGTTATCTAATTTATTGGCATATAGTTGTTATTAGTGTCCACTTACAGTCCTTTTTATTTCAGTGGAATCTGCAGTAATGTCCCCTTTTTCATTTCTGATTTTCATTATTTGTATCCTCTCTTTTTCCTTTGTAAGTCTACTTAAAGATTTTTCTATTTTGTTGATCTTTTCAAAGAACCAACTTTTGATTTTGTGGATTACCTCTAAGTTTTTGTTTTTTTTAATTCACTTATCTCCACTCTAATCCTTGTTATTTCCTTTGTTCTACTTGCTTGGGGTTTAGTTTGCTCTTCTTTTTCTAGTTCTGCTAGTTTGAGGTTAAGTCTGTGATTTGAAGTCTTTCTTCTTTTTTAATGTAAGCATTTAGAGCTATAAATTTCTCTCAGCGCTGGCTTTGCTACTTCCCATAAGTTTGTGAATGTTGTATTTTCATTCACCTCAAGATTTTCCTAATTTTGTCTCTGATGTCCTCTTTAACCCACTGATTGTTTAAGAGTATGCTGTCTAATTTCTACCTATTTGTGAATTTCCCCTTTTTCCCTCTGTTATTGATTTCTAGCTCATTCTGATTTGGTTGGAGAATATACATTGCATGGTTTTAATATTTCTAATTTATTGAGATTTGTTTTGTGACTCAACATATGCTGTAACCTAGAGAATGATCCATGTGCACTTAAGAAGAAAGTATATCTTGTTTTTGTTGGGCGCAGTGTTCTATATATGTCTGTTAGGTCTTTTGGGTTGCAGGGTATATTAGTCAGCCAAAGGGTGTTGATGCAAATACCAGAAATTGGTTGGTTTTTATAAAGGGTATTTATTTGGGGTAGGAGCTTACGGATACCAGGCCATAAGCATAAGCTACTTCCTTCACCAAAGTCTATTTTCACGTGTTGAAGAACGATGGCTGCTGACGTCTACAAGGGTTCAGTCTTCCTGGGTTCCTCTAGGCTCAGCTCTGTTTTCTCTACAAGGTCAGCTATAGACTATGAGGCTCTCTAGGCTTTGCCTCTCTCCATAAGGTCAACTGTAGACTATCAGGCAAATGGCTCTGTCTCTCTCCCCAGGGTTCCAGCTTAAGACCAGCATCAAACTCCAATATCAAAACTCCAGCATTAAGAACCCTCAACTCTGTCCTTTGCCAGGCCTTTTATCTGTGAGTCCCCACCTCTTGGTGACATGGTGACACCCTAAAGTCATGGCCCAATTAAAGCCCTAATCATAACTTACTCATGCCCATGTACAGACCAGATTACAAACATAATCCAATATCTATTTTTGGAATTCATAACTATATCAAACAGCTGCACAGGGTTTCTTAATAAGGGATCTGTGAGCTTGAATTGAAACACACACAAAAAAAACATTATTCTTGTGGGGACATATTGATGTGGGTATGATTTATTTATTAAATAGTACACAGCATACAGAGCCTATGGTTTTCAACTGATTGGCAAAGGGGTCTGTGGAACAAACAAGGTTAAGAACCCCTAGAACTTTAGTTTAGCCTTCAAGCCCTGTACTTCTTTTTCATCTTCTGACTAGATGTTCTACCCATTATTGAGGGTGGGGTGTTAAAGTCTCCTACTATTAATGTAGAACTGTCCATTTCTCCCTTCAAATCTGTCAGTATTTCCTTCATATATTTTAAGCCTCTGCTGGTAAGTGCATTTACAATTATTACATTTTCCTGTTGAATTGTCCCTTTTATCAGTATCTTTGTTCTTAGTAACTGTTTTTTACTTAAAGCCTATTTTATCCAATATTATTATAGCCACCCCAGCTCTGTTTTGGTTACTACTTGCATGGTATATTTTCTGACATCCTTTCACCATCAATCCTACTTGTATCTTGACTTTAAGGTGAGTCTCTTATAGACAGCATGAAATTGGGTCATGTGTTTTTATCCATTCTGTCAATCTCTGCCCTTTGACTAGAGAGGCTAACCCATTTACATTTCAAGTCACTACTGATCATATAGATCTTTCTTCTGCCATTTAACTGTTTAGCCTTTGTAAAACTTATACGTTTTTTGTCCTTCACTTCCATTAAAACTTTCTTTTATATTTATTTCCTTTCTTGTATTGTACCATATTGAGTGATTTCTCATTTCTATCTGGATATACTTTTCACCTATTTTCCTTCTGGTTACCATAGTGCTAAAATTTAACACTCTAAATATATAACAATCATATTTGGTTTTATACAAACTTAACTTCAATAGCATGCACATATATTTTTCCTATACCCCTCTGCTACCTCACCATTTTTTGTACTTGTTACTATTTGTATCTTTGTACATTGTATGTCTAAAATCCTAGATTTATCATTACTTTTTACATATTTGCATTTTAGCACCTGTAGGAAGTAAGAAGTAGAATTACATACCAAACAATACAATACAATAATACTGGCATTTATAATTACCCAAGAGATTACCTTTACCACAGTTCTTTTTACCTTTAAGTTGCTTTAAACCACTGTCTAGTGTCCTTTCCTTTTGATTCACAGAATTCCCTTATTATTGCTTGTAGGGAAGGTCTAGTGGTGATGTACACCCTCAGTTTTTATTTTTCTGAGAATTTCCTAATCCCTCCTTCATTTTTGAAAGAGAGTCTCACCAGATATAAAATTCTTGGCTAGCATTTGTTTTCCTTCCACACAAGTATTGCAACCCATTGCCTTCTTGTTTCCATGGTTTCCCATGAGAAATCAGCACTCAATCAAATTGGGATTGTATCTAAACTGGTGCTTTGCTCTTGGAGCTTTCAGAATTCTTTCCTTGTCCTTTGCATTTGATAGTATAATCAATATATGTTGGGGTGTATTTTGCTTCATGTTTATCCTATTTGGTATCTTCTGAGCTAATTAGATATGCATGTTCAGGTCTTTTGCTAAGTTTGGAAAGTTCTCTGTCATTATTTAGTTAACCAATCCCTCTGCCCCTTTCTTTCTTCTCTTTCTGGGACTCTCATAATGTGTATATTGGTGCACATGATGTCTTAGGTTATTTTCACTTTTAACATTTCTGTTTTCTTTTTGTTCCTCAGCCCAATTCATGTCAAGTATCTTGTCTTCAAGTTCACTGATCTTCTGCCAGCTCCGATATGCTCTTGAAACCCTCCTGGGCATTTTTCACTTCAGTTATTATGGTCTTCAACTCCAGTAGCTTTTTTTGGTTCCTTTTAAAATTTCTTTCTCTTTACTTAGTCTCTCTTATTGTTCATTCATGGTTTCCCTAATAGCCTGACATTTCTTTCTCTGTACTTTCCTTCATCTTCTTAAGCATTTTTAAATTTGTATTTTTAAAGGCTTTGTTCAGGAGGTTCACCTTCTTGTCTTATTCACTGGTGTTTTCTGGATTTTTATCCTCTTCCTTTGGATAGACCAACAATTCCTTTTTCTTTGTCTTGTACTCTTTCATTGCACACTGTATACATTTTAATATTTTTAAATGTTAACTCTGGGATTTACTCTCTGGGATGTCTGGTTTGTGCTTTTGGATCCATCTGGTGATAAGACAGATTTATTTTGAGCTTCAGCCCTCTTATCAGGAAGTTCTGCCCGAGGTGAATGTACTGTGCAAGGTGTTCCCTGTCCTACTGGTCTTCTGTCTTGTCCTAAGCTTTTGCTTGTTAGCTGTTTTGGCATTCCACTGTTTACAGGAGTTTGTCCTCTCTGCTTCCCAGGGGATATACCACCCTCTTCCCACTGTGTCTGAAGCCCTCAGTATTTTATCCCAGACTCTCTACCTTTATAGTTTTTTACACTCCTTTTTTTTGTCTCATGCTGCTTTTGCCGGGGGTGCAAATTCTGGGGGGAGGGTCACCCAAGGGAGAACTTTCCCAGTTCAGTTTTCCCCAGCTAAATCAGCCAAGGACCCATGAAGTGAGTGCAGACAGGCTGCAAAGTGTCCTGTGGAGGGGTCAGAAAAAGCACCAAAATCTCTCCAACAGCTTCCCAAAGCTAAGCTTTCCTGGTCTGCCCAGCAAATGCAACCTTCAGATAACTGTTCCCCGCAGCCCTGAGGAAGCACTATATCTTTCAGTCTCCACTTCCTCTGCCCCAGTCTGGGGAGGGTTAAAACAATGGCTACCACTACTGCCTTTGTCAGGAATGGGTTGAAACAATAGCTGCCCTTAGAACCAGGACAAAAACAATTGGAATTTGGCAATCAAAAGCTGTGATCAGTAGTTGTTCATCCATACTCCTGTTCTTGGTGAAGAGAATTTTTATGCTTCTTTCTGTCACTAGCTGTTACCCAGGGACTGGACCCCATGACATCTGCCATGAGAGTACAAGATGGGTAGTAGGAGCTGCTGTGCAGAGAAAGCAATTTATGCTTCTTTACCATAATTTATCATCTTCTTCCTGCTGTTTTCTGGCTGCTATACAAAATTCTTCTTGCCTCTGCAGTTTCAAAAAAATTGTTTCAGACAGCTTCTACCACTTTAATAGTAGTTTTCAGTGGAAGGAGTGTGTCTTGGAGCTCCCTACTCAGTCATCTTTTCCCTGTCACTTAAAAATAAAAAATCATTAATGAAGAGACTTCTGGGAAGATGGCATTAGAGTAGGTAGGCAAGGATCAATTCTGTCCCAGAAACAATGGAGGAAGGGCAAAAACCTGTTCAAGGGAGCTGCCTTGGGGATTTTCAAACCAAGAAATTGCTGTTCATCCTCCAGGAGGGGAAGGGACAGCAAGACAAAGAAGCTGAAATGAAAACCATTAGTTACTAGCCTGCATAGGTGAGAATGGCACCCATCCCCCACCCTCAAGGTGAACAGTCTAGATAAAACCCCTGGCTCACTGCAGCCAACTAAGAGGAACAGATGTCTTCCTCTCTGGGAAGAGGGAGGGTGCGGCAGAGGGCAGAGAGTGATTCCGCATCAGTGAGTTTGGCCAGAAAAGCCAGACCAGAATCAAAATTAAAGAAGGGCTCTGAAAAAAAACACTGGGCAAGAAAGAGAAATTGACCACCAGAATAAATTCACCAAGATATTCAGATGCCTATACAACAGCAAAAAAGAACAAACCATACTGAGAAACAGGAAGAGATGACCTAGCCAAAGGAACAAACCAAAAATTCTGATGAGAAACAGGATTTAAGACAACTAATCAATAATAATCAATTCAAGGAATTGAAGGAAATCTATTCAAGGAGTTGAAGGAAAATATGACTAATGAGATAAAGGATATTAAGAAGATACTGGGTGAACATAACAATAATCTGAGCCTGCAAAGAAAAGTAACGAAGCTTATGGAAATGAAAAATACAATGGATGAGATTAAAAATATATTAGCGGGAAGCAGGCTTGACCCAATGGATAGGGCATCTGCCTACCACATGGGAGGTTTGCGGTTCAAACCCTGGGCCTCCTTGACCCATGTGGAGCTGGTCCATGTGCAGTACTGATGTGCGCAAGGAGTGCCATGCCACGCAGGGGTGTCCCCCATGTAGGGGAACCCCATGTGTAAGGAGTGCGCCCCGTAAGGAGAGCCACCCAGCGCGAAAGAAAGTGCAGCCTGCCCAAGAATGGTGCCACACACATGGAGAGCTGACACAACAAGATGACACAGCAAAAAGAAACACAGATTCTCAGTGCCGCTGATAAGGATAGAAGCGGTCACAGAAGAGCACACAGCGAATGGACACAGACAGCAGACAACTGGGGGTGGGGGGCGGGGGGAAGGGGAGAGAAATTTTTAAAAAATACATTAGAATCATATAACAGCAGATTTTAATAAGTGGAGGACAGAATTAGTGAAATTAAGGACCAACTGTCTGAACTTAAAGAAGCAGGAGAAAAGAATGGAAAAAATGAAACAGGTATCCTAAAATTTAATGACAATGTGAAATGCACAAACATACATGTTATCAGTGTCCCAGAAGGAGAAGGGAAAGAAAAAGGGGCAGAAAGAATATCTGAGGAAATAATGACCAAAAAACTTCCCAGACCTTATGAAAGACAAAAATATCAATATCCAAGAAGAACAACACACCCTAAACAGAAAAAAATCCAAATAGACATACTCTAAGACATTCACTATTCAGAATGAAAAATACCAGAGATAAAGAGAGGATTCTGAAAACAGAAAGAAAAGCAATGCATCACATACAAGGGAACCTTAGTAAGACTAAGTGCCAATCTCTCATCAGAAACCTTGGAGGTAAGAAGAAAGTGCTATGATATATTTGAGGTACTAAAAGAGAAAAACAGCCAGCCAAGAATTCTTTATCCAGCAAAACTGTCCTTCAAAAATGAGGGTGAGCTCAAAGTCTTCAGAGACCAACAAAAAACAAGAGAATATGCTATCAAAAGACCGAATTTACAAAAGGTGCTATACAATGGCAAAGAAGATGTTATATCATTTCTAAAGGACAACGATAGGTGGGTATAAAGGAATATGGGATTTTTCCTTTTGGAGTAATGAAAACAGTCTAAAATTGACTGAGGTGATGACAGTACAACTCTATGATGAAAACAAGAGCCACTGAGTGTACATTTTGAATGGATTGTACAAAGGATGAGATTATAGCACAGTGAATTTGGTGGTGGCAGATGCACTGTGGTTAACAGAATATAAGAATGTTCTCTCATGAACTATAACAAATATAAAATACTAATACAGGGGGTTAATAATTGGGTGGGTTGGGGAAAACGACACCAAGTGTAAGATATAGGCTCTAGTTAGTGGTAATATTCTAACAATGCTCTTTCAGTTTGTAACAAATGTTTCACAACAATACAAGGTATTGGTGATGGGGTGAGGTATGGGAGCCCTGTATGATGTTTTGCACACTTACTTTTAAGTTCACAACTTTTGCTATACATATTGTTTATGTATGTTCATATACAAATGATATACTTCAATAAAAAATTTTAAATGAAAAAAATAATGATGAAAACAAGGCATCATCACAGACTTATAGATCCATACACTTCAAATTGAGGCCTTTAAAAATGATCAGACACAGCGAAACTTACTCATATTAACCAAATTTAAAAGAAATTGAATATATAATCCAGTATACTAATTTAATAGACTCTTTTAATGTTTAAAGTATTCACCTCTTCTACCAAGGTAATCCACGTCCAAGAATTACCTGAAAAGCCAAATTATGAGTATGAATCAGAGCAAAGAAAGTTAGCTAATTTGGGGACTTTTTTCTAGCCCAAGAAGAAATACCATGGTCTGCATTGCTGCCAAGGAGAATACCTCTTTCATACCTGAATTTGAATCTACTAGATTCAGCAGACTTTTTTCCTGGATAGTATCAGATAATCCTCAGATGTACTTTTTTTTTTTTTTATTGACTTTGTAATAATATTACATTAAAAATATATATATATGAGGTCCCATTGAACCCTACCACCCCCATCCCACTTCTCCCCCCCCAGCAACACTCATTCCCATCATCATGACACATCCATTGCATTTGGCAAGTACATCTTTGGGCACCTCTGCACCTCATGGTCAATGGTCCACATCATGGCCCATACTCTCCCCCATTCCATCCAGTGGGCCCTGTGAGGATTTACAATGTCCGGTGATTGCCCCTGAAGCACCATCCAGGGCAGCTCCATGTCCCAAAGATGCCTCCACCTCTCATCTCTTCCTGCCTTTCCCCATACCCATCAGCCATCATGTCCACTTTTCTCAATCCAATGCCACCTTTTCTCTGTGGACATTGGATTGGTTGTGTCCATTGCACCTCTATGTCAAGAGGAGGCTCAGATTCCACATGGATGCTGGATGCAATCCTCCCACTTTCAGTTGTAATCACTCTAGGCTCCATGGTGTGGTGGTTGTCCTTCTTCAGCTCCATCTTAGCTGAGTGTGGTGAGCCCAATAAGTCAGATTGTAGGTGCTGGAGTCTGTTGAGGCTCAGGACCTGGCTATCACATTGTCAGTCCAGAGATTCAAATCCCCTAAATATATCTTAAACCCCGACACTAACTGCACCTCCAGCACATTAGCATGAAAGTCTTATGAAGAGAGATCCCATCTGAGTCCAGATTCATCACACATAAACTCCAGTTCCAAAGAGGGGCCATCTGACCTGGTAGTTAACCCCATTGGCCATGACCATAACTCCCATGGGTCTCTTTAGCCCTCGAAGGAACCGATATCTGGGGGTTGTATCTGCTTTATCTGTCTCTCAGACTCTGCTCAGTTGTGCATAAGGGCAATCCTTCTGACAGCCTCCAGACTCTTTTTTAGAGACTCGTAGCCATATAAACTCATTTCTCCTTTCCATTTCCCCCTTACATTAGGTCAAACAGCATTTTAAAGTCATGTTATTTTATGTAGACAGGGATATTCCGCTGATCCACGTTGAATCTTCCATATGAGGTCATTTTCCAGTTGCATCATCAGTTGGTAGTTGATAGTGGTCCCTCGGTGCCAGGGAGGCTCATCCCTGGGTGTCATGTCCCACGCTGGGGGGAAGGCATTGCATTTACATGCTGAGTTTGGCTTCGAGACTGGCCACATTTGAGTAACATGAAGGCTGACAGGAGGAAATTCCCAGGCACAATGCTGCTCTAGGCCTTGTTCAGATGTACTTTTTATGCTTGAGGTAGACTATCCTTCTGCTCAAAGAACCCAATCAATTGTATTGACTTTTGTTTTTCTCCATTCAATTAGATTTCATTTCCTAAATTACAATCACATTTACCTTCTGCCTTTTCAAATCTATGTTCTGATCACCTGGGTAAGCACTGCAGCTGTTTTCACACTTTCCAGACACACATTTGCAGGATATGCCTTGATTTGCATTCACAGGTAGCCAATTTCTCCCATCAATTGTGTATTTTATTAGTTTAGTTCACAGAAGACAACATGGGGAAGGGGTGCACCTCACTAGCACCCCAAGTATTGCCTATATGGGGGAATCTAGTCAGGACTTAAGAAATTTCTATACTTTAGGGTTGTCAAGTTTCTAAGTATTCTGAGTTCTCATTTTAAAATTGAGGTAAAATGCATAACAATGAAATGTGCAGATCTTAAGTATATAATTCAATGTATTTTGACAATTTAAATATCCATGTAACCAACACCTGAATGAAGATATAGACCATTTCCATAATTCAAGGAAGTTCACAGGGCCTCATTTTTAATATCCAAAGTTTCACAGACTTTAAGCAATATTAGTTGTACTTTTAGCACACATTGAGAAAATACTGATTGATATAAAACACCTACTAATTCAGTAATATTTAACATTATTTGTTTTAATTATCACAAGAGTATTGAAATCTTTGAATAACAGAGTAACATTCACATATGTTTGAGTATATTACTTATTTGGTAAACAGATAATGCTTAGTGTCTATGATGATTCAAATACCTTTAGATAAAACCTACCAACCACATTTTGGGGTCTCATCTCATAGATTAACAGCTCTATTTCAGAAATCCCTCCATGATATGATTATGACAATTTGGTTTAAAGTCGAAAGGTACATGACAAAGTACAAAAGGATTCCCAATATCATCATGGCCTTTGGTTTAACAGTTAACAGGAGAGTAAAAGAGCATGGATGCTAACATCCTTCTCTGCCATTTATTATGTAAACATTGGCAAGGAAATACTCTTCTTTAAATCTCGGTTCTTTTCTTCTCTTAAATTGGAATGATTACCTACCTTATGAAGTTTTTATGAGGATCAGGTGAGATAATGTGTGAAAACTTTGGAAATTCTAGCTTTCATTTTTTATGACTATTCATTAATAAATATAGTAGTTGAAAGGATATATGTCATTGAAGTATTCCATACTTGGTTCTTTTATCTGATAAATCTCATGCTAGCATATGCAGGTAGAGTCCTTTAGGATAGTGCAGAAGTTTCCTTCTTCAGTGAAAGCTAATAGAGTTTAGTCTCAATCAAAAAAATCTCAGCTCACTCACAATAGATTTTCAGTACTGGACTATGGAATATTCCATAGAGATAAATTTGAATTTTACAAATGAGAAGAAAAGACCAAAACTGACTTACCCAAGTCAGCACAAACCACTGCAGTAGTGTGAGAGCTCAAGTTCATTTTTTGACACCTACTTCAATTCTTTTGGCTGCTACTAATGAATAAACAAAGTACTTGAAAGGATATGTTTTACTAATGTATTTTCCATTATACAATCGAACCACTGAACACTAAAGCTTCTCAGGACCTTCTCTGATATGTAGAATCATACTTTAAAATTACATATATTTATGTAAAATTACCTTTCTGACATGTTCCACTGTCCTGGTATTTCTGTCTGAGGAATATTTTAATTGCCCAAGAGACTAAAACATTTGCTCTTTCTGCATCTCTATAACTCACTTGCAGGATTGAGTTTGTCTGGGGTTGGTTAGGTAGTTAACAGCCTCAACAAAGAATTACAATTTCATAAATTCTGCCACCATCATTCTCCATCTGTGAATGAGCCCTTTTCAATCAAAGGTGTACTTTGCCTCAGATTTCCAGGGACTTAGTAACCTCCTAATACACTGCAGAATCCCAGGGGGAAAACTGAATTGAAAGGTTTCAGAGTCACCAGAGCTGAAGAGCAGTTGAAGCAACATGCCTGGTTAAGTTGTACAACATACCTTCAGTGGTACCCTAGGGAGCAACAAATTTGATTTTATCTGTCTTCATATCTACAAGAGTGGAAATGAGAGGGGCAGAAACAGAAGCCAACTTGATATTTCCAGTATTCCACTTATCTCTGGCCCCAAGGCTTGATGTGAAGGTAGCAGAGTTGGTTATTAAGCTGAGATAGAAATCAACAACACTGCCAAGTTGTCCCCATAGTCATTTGATACTGTATAATACTTGCTGAAAGGCCAGAAGAAACTTCTGATGGCTCCTATGTGTGGCAAATGCACTTTTTATTAATCCAGGAAAGAAGAACAATATAGACAGTAACTTGGAAATGATTGTTAGACGAACTCTACAACTAAAAGTATAATTAACAGTAGCCCTGCAATCTCCATGCCATCATAGCCATTCTATCTGAAACTGCTCAAGATAATTAATAATAAAACTTATCAGACCCATCTGTATAGATTTTCCCATGTGCCTTCCATGTAGCTTCAAATTGCATCTATTGAAGCCTACAAATTAAAAACTTAATGATTCCCTAGCTAAGAGATTAACTTCTGACTTACCCTATAAGCATATACTAGCCAACAAAAAAAATAGGTATCTTTTGTTGAGCACCTACTATTTGTCAAACACTAAAAAATGTTTTATGTATAGTTCATTGTTCTTCACAAAAACTTCACAAGGTTGGTGTTATCAACAGGGTAAAGGTGAGAAAACTGAGATTCAGGGAGGCTAAGTAAAATTGGATGCAATTTCTAAGCTGATAAGTGGGGGAGCCAAGGATAGAACCCAGAGGTAGCTGTTCTCAAACCTTACTCTCTTTCAAATGCATGCAATAGCAATTAGGTATATAGTTCTATACCAGTTACTCATCTTTCATAGGCTACCTCAAGTCCTGCCACTTCCACGAAGTCTTCTTCAAGTGTTCCCTTCTACTTCCTGGAAAAAAATTATGGGCTACAGAATCAGGCCCATTTTAAGTTTTCCGACTCTGCCACTCATTGATCATCTGACCATGGATGATTCAATTAAACCCTTGAACCTCAGTTTCCCTATTGTAAAATGGGGACAATACTGCTACATCATGGGATACTTGAGAGGATAAAGGGAGATGCCTGAGAAGCTGGACCTAGTGTCTGCCCCATGCTAGTAGCTATTTATTGGGCCATACATTAAGCAATTCAAGAAAACACAAAAATCAAATAAGTGCCAAGTTTAATCTTTATCAGTGGGTTGCAATACCACTGAGCCCCTATATCTCTTATACGCAACTCTTCCCACCTGCTTCTTTTTCTAGGCTGTTGGAATGATATATGAGGAAGGCTTCTCAAGTACTAGGGAGTCTGAAGTAATTTTCTATGTAATATACCACAAGCAGATTTAGAAATGTCAGTTTTAGATGCTATGATGCATATTCAAATTTTCCAAGCAATGGATTAAACAGTAGCATGACTAAGTTGAATTGCCAGTGAGCTAAAAATGCCTCCTGTATGTTTCATATACTGAAATATTAATAGGCAGAAAATCAAAATGAGAGCAATTTAGGGATTCTCATGTCCCCTGATTACAGGCTCATTTTTGTGGCTCTAATTCCAGACAAAGAAAAGAATGATAATGGAAAGGAACACAGCAGGAGAAACAAGAAAGACAAAAGAAACAGAAAAAAAAAAAAGCAGCAGCAGCAAAATCAAAGGGTCAACATCAAAATAGCCCTATCTCTGTAAAACAACACTATTATAGTCCTTCTTCTTAGCAGAATCCCCAGCTGAGCTCCTAGGCTGCTCCATCAAAAATTGGCAACCTTCATCTACTGCAGTGCATCCCTCACTGCTTTTTTTTTTTTTCCTATTGGAAAGAAAGCTTCAGTCTGCATTTTAGAGCATTCTGGTTTGGTGTGACTTTTAAGTGCTACATGAGAGATGAGTTCTCCAGGAAAACTAGAGGGTCTTAGTTTTTCCCACCTCTTTGGGATTCTGCTCAGTGAGACTGAAAAATGGCTTATCCCTAGAAGTCAGCTAGTGTGCTAGAAGTCTTTCTGCTCCATAGTGAGAGGCCCCAAGTTGGAGCTGTGAGGTCACAGCAGTCCGTGATGACAGGGTAGAGTTTCTCAGGGTTGGTAAATGGAGGAAAACAATGCAAAGAAGATTCCATCAGAGGCTAAATGACAACTCCAATAACGTGGTATTTTTATGGTGCCAGTCACCAAAAACCAAAACTACAACAGAATCAACCTATAAGACACAAAGGAAAATTGATTGGCTCACACGTGGCCAAAATGTCAAAATCAGAAATACTAGATCAGATGTTCAAACCATGTGTTTTGTACTTTTTCTCTCTCCATTTGCTGGCCAGCTTTCCCTGTATTGCTTTATTCTTGGACTGGTCCTCCCCAGTGATGGCAGAGCTGACCACAGGCTGCACTAAATTTATCTTCCAATCAGCCTTAAAACCTCATCCAGAGGAGCTTACTTCTTTCTCAATAAATTCTAGTAGCAGTCTCGGGACCAGGCCTGAGCTATGTACCCAGCAGTGGGTATGATAATTTCTCCAAAAAAAAAAAAAAAAGGGAGATTCTGGTACCAGAAGGAGGGGAAACTGATTGAGGGCAGGTAAAACTGGACAAACTATCTTAACTGCTAGACCCTTTGGTTGGATACTTCTGATCATCCACTGAAAGGAGACATGCCACAATCAGGGATAGCCCCTTTGTATGTGAACTTAAAATAGATGATTTCTCCTCAGGAAATATCAAAGATATTAGCATACACAAAAGATTCTGGATGCTGTGCCATTTTGAAGCTTGGACAGAATACCAGTAGCAATGAAAAGCTCTTCGTATGAGTTTGCTGACACAAGATAGTGTAGCATCCATGCTAAATCAAACAGCAGGCTTACATAGATCCAAGGTAAATCAAGGATGCATCAGCCAATTTCAAAGCATGAATTGATAGCTTTGGTTAGAGACCCAAACCTTGTGAAAGTGCCTCATATTTTTTACCTCTTTCATGTTGCTGGAACCACCATTACTTAGATTATTGATTCCCAACTGTTTTAAAAATGAGAACTTTTTCTAACATAAGCTTTTACGAATGTCTCATGAGAATTGTTGAATTTCTTGAATGTAATGGCGAGAAAATACATCAAATAAATTTAGTAACATTTATATCATTAAAATACTTTCATATTTATTACAATAGCACCTACTTATATGTGAAAAATGAATAGTACATGTATGTGTGTATTATTTATTCACATGGATTTGTAGATAAGTCCATAACCTCTTATGTAATAGGGTCCAGACATTGGGAATAGTTGACTTAGAATAATTCTTTCTGTAGCTCCAGTGTTTAACATAGAAGGTCAATTCCTCCAAATGTAAGGTCAGAGCCCCCCCATTCAGCCTATCCTTCCCTGTCTGTTACCAGGTCCTTAAATAACTAGCTCAGATTTGAACTTCAATAGAAAGAGAACCAACTGGCCAAGGGAGTTGACCTGAGACTTACTACCTAGATGGTAAGTTAATTTAGATTCCAGACACTGAAAACTAAAGTGACTAATTCAGGGCATGAACTCTAGGTAGGGGACATCTTTCAAAAAAAAAAGAAGGAAGAATGGGAAGAATTGATTTAAGACATATCTTCCAAAAAGTAATGGTGACTCTCACTCAGAGGCATAGATAGCATTTCCCTTTGAATCAGGACACAAACAATCAAGATATTGGCAAGGAAATATTTATTCTACAAAGGAAATTTGTTCAAAGAAGCAGATATTTAATGTCTACTAAGATAATGTTTGAGGTCTCATATTTGACAGTGGAGCTGGAGACTGCATTTAGATTTCATTGCACATGCTTCATGTAGCACTCTTTACTCCATATTGTGCTCTCATGAGCTCCTGATCCCCCTCCTAACTTCTAAATCCTTCTCCCAACCTCTCAGATAATGCAGAATGGTGATGAGCATACTGCTTAGAGGGAAAAAACTCAAAACTATAATTCTGGGCCCTAAAATTTCCACTTGGTCTTTTGAGAGGAAAACCATCAGTTAAAAAACGTTTTCAAAAATATTTCTATTTTAAACCGCTCTCTGAAAGTTACAAGCATTCATAATTGAGAAATTCCAGCACTAATTTTCAGGCAACTGTCCAACATTTGAGAATCAATATGCTAATACAGATCTGGGTCCAAAATGGTATATTAGACTGAACAATTGAGGAAAAAGGAATGTTCTTAAAAGGACAGAGATAGACTTTATTTCTTATCTGCAAATAGTATGTCATTTTGTTGAAATAATTGCTGTAGTCTCAGGGTAAACTCAGCCATCTGGGGATGCTAATAACTAAAAGTTATGATGACTAAGAACATTTGTAATAAGACTGAAGCAGAGAAGCCCAGGTCTGCCATTAACCAGCCAGATAACCTTGAGCAAGTCATTCAACCTCTCTAAACTAGAGTTTCATAATTTGTAAGGAGAAATTACAAATTTTTAGGATAATGGTAAAAACACTTAGCAATGTTAAACACTCAAAAATTGGTTTCTCTTATTGTGGATCAGATAGGAGATAAGATATCTTAACAAGGTGGTCATTTGAGTCTCCTGCTTTCATCCCAACCAATAAGACAACTTTTGTCTTTATCTGCTCAGATTCTTCTCTTGCCAAACTAATGCCTAGCTTTTTTGTAAGCATAGGCAGAAGCACACAAAACAAAACAAGATAGAAATAGAGAGACAGAGTAGATCTCTAGAATGAAGAGTTGAAAAGGTGCAAGATTAGAGGCCACAGGAGCCACACGTTATGTGAGGAGGGTGATTTAGGGGTTGGCATAAAAGAGACACTGGAACAGCTTTGGAGTCTGAGAGACTGGAAAAGAAACAAAGGGATTTTTTGTTTTAATTTTAATTCTGGTAATATATATAAACTAAAATTGTCCCCTCCTAACCACATACAAATATATAATTGCATTCATAATGTTGCACTTCCATCACCACTATCCATTACCAAAATTTTTCCATCACCCCAAACAGAAACTCTGTAACAAGTAATAATTCCCCATTTCCTACCCCCACTCCATCCCCTGGTAATCTATATTCTAGTTTCTGATTCTATGAAATTTGTTTATTCTAATTATTTCATATCAATAAGACCATAAAATATTTGTCCTTTTTTGTCTGGCTTATTTCACTAAATAGTATGACTTCAAAGTTCATCTGTGTTGTCACATATATCAGAACTTCATTCCTTTTCATAACTGAATGGTATTCCATTGTGTGTGTGTGTGTGTATTACATTTTGTTTTATCCATTCATTGGTTGATGGACACATGGGTGGGATTTTTGAAAGACGTTTTGTTGTGAATTATAAATTGAATCTACTTTAAAGATCTTTAAGAGATGAAAATTTAGGTCTCCATAGCAATTTCTTTGCTTTCTGGACTAGGCCTTTTAATGTAATATCCTGTAGAGATTGGGCCATGTGTGTGTGTGTGGAGCCCCAATTTACACTTGGTTTATGCAGCCACATTTCCTGAATCATTAGGCAGCACTTCTCTAACAGTGCTGGACCAGTTTGCCCTGTCATAATTGTTTTTCCCCCCAACCTCTATATGTATCAGGTGAACCACACCTTAACCTTACAGAAGTGAGTCTTTATTCTTCCACCTTAGCGCCAGGTTTTTTTTCACCAACAGTTCCCCCAAAAATGGTCTCAGTAAAGGGATGTGCAGTAGTCAACAGTGGAGATGTACAAACTCCATCTTTATTGTTGCTTCACCAGATCCTAAACTGAGCCTTAGCCAGGTTGTGGAAAGTGACAGGAGGAGGCAAATAACACACTTCTTTGGGTATCAGAATCCTCTGGGATAGTGAGGTACCCAAAAAATCACTGGACACCATAGTTTGGGGGTTAACTTCCAAAGAATACAGTCGGGATTACTCTTTGGAGTCATGCGTCATAACTCTTCTGTGTGGATCTGTTCCAAAACATCAACTGTTAGAGAGCTTTGGGTAATATTGAACACCTTAAATTTACTTAGTGGCCAAAAAGATACCAGGGGTTACAGTGGGAACAGATCGCTTTCACATATTTCAAACATACAACTGAACAATCAACAAAATTTAAATGTTTCAACAATTAAAGCATTCCTGCTCTGACCCATCCTTCAAACAGCAGACTCAAGATGGGTGGTTATTACAACATAGGCTTCTAAACCATTCTTATATAATCAATTAACATCATCACATTCATATATTCAGTTTCCACCAATAGATAATTTAAACATCACCAAGGTCATCTGTTTTCCCTTACCAGCCTCACTAATGGCCTCCTGAAACTAGTGCTTAGGGAAGTGTTTGAAAGTTATGTATTGTCTGAAGGCTGTGTACATTTTCTACATAGCAGCAAAATGATTTAGTGCTCTTATATATCAAGTGTTATGGATTTTACCTTTCCATAAAAATTGTGCAGGTAAAACAACCCAAACCATCTCATACTACATAGGGAACTTCAAATATTCACTCTATTTTCCAAACAAATGAGAAGAGCTATACAAGTTCCTAACACCAAGGACTTTGTCATGTTTACTGTAAGTAAGTCAGTGAGTAATCATAAAACACTTCTTGGCAGTAACTAAATCAAGAAGACCAGTGATGGCCAGCCTAAGCCAGCTATAAATTTTATGGAAATTTTTTAATGAGGCCAAAGAAGGTAGCATATCAGCATTTTTCTTTTCAGGGTCAAATGAGAGAAAGTAGGAGGGTGACAGAGAAAGAAATCTAGATACCTGGTAGTTTGGAGAGGGAAGAGGAAGGAAAGGTGAGAAAGAGAAAATAAAAGCAGAGCAGAAGCTAAGTAGCTAGAGGCTTATACAGCCTTTAGCTTAAGGGCAAAAAATGTAAGATTGATGCTGTCCTCGGGAAGACTGCAGAAAGATTTCTTCATCAATGTGACTTTGGCAAACATAAAGAAGGATCACAGCTTTGGCATTTGGGGTGAAATACAGGGGAGAAAAGTGGCAGAGAACTGGAGACAGAAATAGATTGGGTAGAAACAACAAGATTGCAGAAGAGAGCAATACCCAAAAGATGATAACCAGAGACAGCTCACGATTATTATGAGCCACATTTCCTTGACCAATCCTGATGACTGACACTTAAAATGCAGTGAAACAAGGCTCATTGTTCCAGATTAGAAGAGACATTATTTTAATTATGTTCATAGTCATCAGCCAAAGAGCATCCCAGAATGGCGATTTTTGTTGAACAAGTAGGAAGGGGCAGCTGCATGGACAGGGCCAGGCGGATGGGAGACTTGACAAAGGACTAATACGGGTAACAACATTGACATGTATCATTGGTGAATATCACAAAGTTAGCAAGTAATCCTTAAAGTAGGAAGAACCCATGTCAACGCAGGAAGCAGCAGCAAGAAAAAATCTTTCATCAAGCATTGCTGGTCAGTGAGCTTGACATTTGATGCTAGACTGAACTCCATTCCTGGCCACCAGCTTTCACACACCTTCTCACAGGTGTTTCTGCATCTCCAGTTTTGCCTTTAGTGATGCCTTTAATTTCATCATCTAAGATCTTGTCACGTCACTCACTTTCATTGTCTCAAAAAAAGAAGGCCACAGAAATCATGTCTTTTCTGAAAAAAATTTTTTTAAATCTGCAAACTCATCTCTGTTACCTTTAGGGGCCCTTTTATAATTTCCCATGATAAGCTAATGCAAAACACCTTAGAAAATCTTAAGGAAGCCCAGAGTTCCAATTCTTATTTTAATTAATTATCCTTAAAAATAAGAGAGATGTGCTTCCTATAGAAGCAAGAATTCTAATAATATTTAAATGCAGTGTTCTGTGTAAGTATAAAAGAAGAGTATTTAAAGTAGAGAAAAAGGGAAACGGACTTTGGCCCAGTGGTTAGGGCGTCCGTCTACCACATGGGAGGTCCGCGGTTCAAACCCCGGGCCTCCTTGACCCGTGTGGAGCTGGCCATGTGCAGCGCTGATGCGCGCAAGGAGTGCCGTGCCACGCAAGGGTGTCCCCCGCGTGGGGGAGCCCCACGCGCAAGGAGTGCGCCCGTGAGGAAAGCCGAGGAAAGCCGCCCAGCGTGAAAAGAAAGAGCAGCCTGCCCAGGAATGGCGCCGCCCACACTTCCGCCCACACTTCCCCTGCCGCTGACGACAACAGAAGCGGACAAAGAAACAAGACACAGCAAATAGACACCAAGAACAGACAACCAGGGGAGGGGGGGAAATTAAATAAAATAAATAAATCTTTAAAAAATAATAATAATAATAATAAAGTAGAGAAAAAAAATGGTTTAAGTATGGATTTGGGGCAATGCACATACTATGCTATTATTTTTCCAGCATTCTGAAGGAAAGAGAAGAGTTAAGATCTGCTGGAAAATTATTAAGATAAGTAAAGTAAAAATTAGGAGAATTTTAAACATTTGATCTGTTTTGTATAGCACCTAAATTTTTTCTACTTACAAAAGAAAAAAAGAATGAAAGAGTGCAAAGAGATGAAAAGAAATAGCTGAAATAAAGAGAGAAGAGACAAAATGACCTGAGTAATTTATTATAATGTACAGCAATCAACTTTCTACAATGAAAATACCATTAAAAAAACAGAGAAATACTTCATGTAAGCATTCTAATTTCAGAGTTCACTTGCTTGAATCCAACTTCCCATGTTTTAATGCATCCTATAAAGAATTAAATGTTCTTCCCTCTGAGAGTCAAACCTCAAACCAGCCATATTGTTTATGGTTCAAATTTTCTTCCTACAGGTCTGTCAAAAAACTGAGGAAAAAGAATCATTGGTGTGAGAACTAGAGGACTTAGGTTCTTGCCCTGCTTCTTGAATGAGCTACTAACAAACCTACGGAACTGCATTTTTAATTTTTTTTTTTTGGTAAAAGTTATCCAGATGGATGAGGCTTCTGAATTGGCATCTTAAAAGAAACCCCTTAACTCAGGGACAGCATTTAAGTGTTTAGCTGTATAGTCACACAGGGCCCTGCACTTGGAAGAGCCCTGAGCTTCATTTAATGCTCAATTGTCACCATTTTGAAATTCTTAATTTCTGAACAAGGAGTCCCATATTTTCATTTTGTACTGGATCCCTCAAATTATTTAGCCAGTTCTGCCTTCACACTGCCCAGTCTCTGTTCCCTTATCTGTAAAATCTGATTGGATCATCTCCAGCATCATTTCCCGCTTTAGGATGTGATGATTCAAATTTCTCAGGACTATCTAGCATTTAAGGAGCACAGTGCCACAATGGCTCTGAGATTTGTCTGTGATTGCATTTCCATAACATGTCTTCAGTTAGTCATTAATCCCAGATGATAGAAACCTTGGGAATTTATATTGGGGGATTATCCTATTCCTTCTTTCTACTTTCAGTGACCAACCTCTCATTACGGTGCCACTGATCACTCACATATTAACACAAGAATGCCTCAAACAAACCACCCACAACTCAGAGGCTTAAAAAAATAGCCACTATTATTGCTCACAAGTCCACAGGTGGCTGGGTTGTTTGAAAAGCTAGCCAAGCTTCAAGGGGTACAGAAAATAGATGCTACCTCTCGATGGTTGGCACTGCAAAGTCACATTATAAGGTATGAAGATACAAACAGGGGCAATAAAACTGCCACACTCACAATAACCAAAAGTTCTACTTTGCTTTAGTCACTACACCCAAACAGTATATTGCTCTGTGGCCCTAAGCAAATCATTTTCTCATACGAATCTCCATCCATTTCCTCATCTGTATAAATGAATGCATCAGACAAGAGTATCTCTAAAGCCTTTTCTGCCCTGACATCCTCACAGCCTACAACTCTTTCCGTTCGCACTCCAACCATAGTTATCAACCTCCTCCTCCTCTGGAGCAGATACTTTTCTCTATATCCTATAATGCATTTAATCATAGATCAAGCTAAGTGGTCGATTTAATCGACTTTGATTAATACTGCTTTGCCAGGCCCTGAAGTCATAACTCTAAAACCAGGAGTTCTGAATCCTCAGGGGAAAAAAGTACAGGTTCTTCTTAGCTATGCCAGAAACCCCTCTTGCTACATTCAAAAGAACATCAAATTTTGAATTTCCACCTCCCATTCCCCTAGTCTCCTGCCCTAGATCCAATGTCTACTGCTCCTTTGTCTCTATAGAACTGGAACTTTTTTATTAGAATGCTCTAAGCACCACCTTCCCAAGCATACACACACACACAAACACTAGACTGCATCAAGCCCTCACTGCCCAAAACACATTGGCATGGCTCACTGCAGGCCTTTGAGCAAGGCAGTGTTCTCTTAAATAAATGAGAGGGACAGTGTGTTCTTGCTGAAGCCTTTAAGGTCCTGTCAGCTTTATTCTTGCCAATTTGCATGGCTTTTAAAAGACAGAACCATAAAATTTCAGTCCAGAATTAACTCTAGCCAGTCCTGATCTTTGCCCTAACTGGACAATTTCAATCTATCAGTGACTAGAATGCAATTTAATTTTTTTTCTTCTTGGGGTATCCCTTTGTTCTTCATACCTCACAATGTTACACTTTCTCCCAGTCAGCTCTCTGTTGGTACTACATATGGATCCACAACTTTTTTTTCCCCTAAGAAAATCATTAATGCCCAGGAACTATTCCTATAAAGATCACCAATCCTAATGCACAGGAGCAGAGAATGCACCACAGAGATGGATAGGCATGCTGCTGGTACTTGTTGACACATGCAGGGCCTGTTTTTGCAGCTGATGCACGGAACAGGAGCTAAATTTGGTCTGTACCATTGTGTTTTAAACAGTAAACTGCTTCTTATGCTGCCAGATTCATTCTTTGTTTGTGCATTCATGTGTGTTTTACTGTCTCCAAAATAAATCCATCTCTTCAAATCAGGAAATCTTCCTCTAGGCTGAAAAAATGGACTTTTTTCCATGTGCTGACCTGCCCATTTCCCCTTCTATGGCTTTTTATTTTGCTGCACTTACCCCTGTTGGCATTAGGTTGGAGCAACACAGTGGGCTCTTTGGTCCTCAAGGTGGCCTTTGAAGGTTATTTATGTTTGGCATTGATCACCTTGCATACCCTTCAGCTTCCCTCTATGAAGCTTAGTGCTTTGTTTATAGTTGTTTCTCCAATAATTAAGGAAATAGAAACTCAGAAGCTTCTGGATCAAGGTCTACTCTAGATCCAGGAGGGATGAGAGGTGGGTGGGGGAGTAGAAAATGATAGTTTGGTCCAGCCTCACATTTACAAAAGTCCTTACAGTTTTGCTTCTATCTATAAATTACATTATATTTACAATCACAGAAGTGGCAGTTTGAAGTTTTGTGAACTCCAGAAAATCCTATTAAAGCTAATCCATTCCTGTGCATGTAAACCTATTGTAGGTGGGACTTTTTGATCAAATCACTTCGTTAAGGGCCTTTGATTAGATTGCAGGGCCCAGGGTGGATCTTAATCCTCTTGCTGGGGTTCTTTATAAACAGAGGAATAAACTACCGCAGACACAGAAAAAACCTGCAGAGACAGAGAGGAACCCAGAAGCTGAGAGAGAAGGTCCTAGGAGACAGAAGCTGGTATTAACGGAACACAGAAGCTGGAGGAAGCTGCTTTAGCTGGAAACTGGAAGCCCGGAGACGGGAAAGATGAGCAGATGCCTCCATGTGCCTGATCTCCCATAGCTGCAGCTCTGGAAGAAAGGATCTCCTGATGATGTCTTCATTTGGACACCTTCACAGCCTCAGAACTATAGGCCTCCCCCTCCCCCAAGGTGGCTCCCTCATCTATTTGCTCATTGTTTTTGATATTATCTGCTTATTGTTTTTGCTCATTGTCTGCTTATTGTTTTTTCTTTTCTTTTCTTTAGGAGGCTCCAGGTCCCACACCTGGGACCTTCCATGTGGAGTGTTCAACTGCAAGGTAGGCGTTCAACTGCTTGAGCCACATCTGCTCCTGAACTGTAAGCTATTTTTTTAAAGAATTTTTATTGTGTTTTAAATTATTTTTACTTTATTCCCCACCCCCTGTTGTTCTTTTTTGGGCTCACTGTCTGCTCTCTGTGTCCATTTACTGTGTGTTCTTCCATGTCTGCTTATCTTTTTCTTCTTGTCTTTCTCTTTAGGAGGCATGGAGAACTGATCCCAGGATGTCTGGTGTGGGAGAGAGTCACTTAATTGGTTGCACCACTTCATCTCCCTTGTCTGCTGCATCTCTCACTGTCTCTCCTCTGCGTCTCCCTTTGTTGCATCATCTTGCTGTGCCAGCTCTCTGCAGGGCAGGCTGTCAGCTCTCCATGGTACAGGCCAGCTTGCCTTCACCAGGAGGCCCGGGGAATTGAAACCGGGGTCTCCCGTATGATAGATGGAAGCCCAATTGCTTGAGCCACAACCACTTCCCTGAACTGTAGGTTGTAACCTAATAAATTCCTACTGTAAAGCCCAAACTGTTTCTGGTATATTGCTTCCAGCAGCTTTTAGCAAACTGAAACACAGAGATACAGAAATGAAAGCATTCTTCAGCTTTAATCTTATACTCCAATCTGCTTCTTGTGTCCTACAATGTTTTTAAAACTATAATTATCATTAAAATGATATATTCTTCTGGTGTATTGGTTGTGGTAAAAACTTTTAGTTTATTCAGTGTAAATATTCAAAATACACCATAAATGTCATCTTATTTTACCATGTGTTGAAATAAACCAGAAACCTCAAAAATTGGAAGTTACTGGAGCTTCTTGTAATCTCTGAGAAGCTCTGCTTTGGACAAATCATATTTGTTTCTTTGCACATTACTAATCTCTTTTCAAGAAAAGCAGAAACATGGTTCACATGTTTGGGGTAGTGGCGGGAAGCATCACCATACTGGGTAAACACTAAGGAGGTTCTTAAATCCTAGAGGGGAGTAGGCATGGTCTTCTACAGAGTGACAGAACACACCATGTAGAGAGCGGACCTTCCCAACTGTTTATGCATTCCCACCCAGAGTTCCTTTTAGCTTTCTAGATGTTGCATCAACATCTTGGCTTAGCACACCATTTCCACCAGTCTCCTGACCACTGTCCGGCTCACTGTCCCTCTGCTCTTCCACCCAGAGCCTTTACTTTAACCATATCACAAGAATTTCAATAGCCTGTTGAACACCTGTACACCTTCACTTCTTCATGCCCTTTCACCTACTTGAACTTTCCCATCCATTCACTCCCCACAATGACTTACTTACTGTGGAAACTCATCCATCCTTCATAAATCAGCCTGCATCTTACACCTCTGGGCTCAGGCAGATTCCTGGGAATATTTCTACCAATTATTAAGCTATATTACAATTTTTGCTTCAGCTGTGTGTCCCTCTCACTAGACCATGAGGTCCTTGAGAATAAGACCATATTTTGGTCATTATTTTAAATCTATTTGTAGCACAAGGCACAGCACATGGGAGAGTCAATAATGAACAAATGTGTGAATGTGTGGGCCACAATACTGTTAGAAATTCAGAATCTTGGGTCCCACCCTACTGAATCAAAATCTGCATTCTAACAAAATCTCCATGGGATTCAGTTGCACATTAAAATTTGAGAAGCCCTGATCCGGCTTACCTGGAACATTGACTGTCCATGGCTCTTTGTTTGGCAATTATTAATCTACCTGTTTTGCACTATGGCTTGACATGTTTGATTGTGTGTGTGTGCTCATACATGCTCACACACTTACCTTGCTTCCTTTCCTAAAAGGGTATACAGTGTCTTTTGACATTTCTTCACTATTCCTTTACCACCAGTGCCTGGCTATACCCAAAGCAGTTGCTTAGTAAAAATTTATGCAAAAATCCAAGGGCCTCTGGAGAAAACACACTCTGTAAAACTATGTTTTGCATGCCTCTAAAGCAGAGCATCAAATATTATACCAACTCTGCAGCTATTGGGAAGGAGATAAGGTGAATAACCCATGCTTATAAGCATCAAGTCAAATATGAATTCTTAGTAGCCACCATTGGTAGCTCCCACCAACTTGGTCCCCAGCTTCCACCACTGTCCTGAAAGGAACATCTAGCAGTCCATTAGGACCAGATTTCCTGATTCACATTCCTTATGAAACTTCTCTTAATCTTGTCATGCCTAAAGTGTAAGTACTTTTGATTACTGCTCTCCACAACTCATATTCTTCCTTCGGATGTTCAGGAACTACTTGGTTGCCTCATTTCATCCCACATTCCCTTTGTTTTTCATGCTTTGCAATTTAATGGTTTCAAGCGCTAATGTTGAATAAAAACAACTTATAGTTTATTATTCTCTGCATTGGGTAGCATATATATATATCTGCTGAATGATGAATGGCAAGATAAAAAAACTAAATGAAGTAGGCAATATGTTTACGTCCCTGGAAAAAATATACTATTGGAAAATGAAGCCTGCTACTAAAACAATGGGCTGGGGAGGTGTTGGAGGAGAGTGATGCATAAAGGAAAAGAACATGAGCTTTTATTGTGATTCTACTTGAGTAAAGTGCTCTAATTGTCACTTACATACATTATCTCATTTAACCTTGTCAACCCAAGGAGTAGGAATTATGACCCCAGGTTTACCAATGAAGAAACCAATTCTCCTAGGCTTTTTCACTTTCATACAGGTAGTCATGGATCCAGATTATGTACCACTTCTTTTTATAAACTAGTGAAAGAATTTTGCTCAACTCTCCTTCCTTATCCTTCTTCTACCTTCTCCTTCTTCTCCTGCTACTGTATACTTTATCATGATGTGGGCACACTCATCAGTGGGAAAAATGACCAGGAGATTCTAAGGTATTAGCATGTTATCTTTTCCTAAGGAATCTGTGCAGCAAGCTACGAAGGATAAATTGCCAATGAATGAAAACTAGGAGATCATTTGGTTCCTGTAATGCTAGACACTAGTCTGCATACTTTGCCAATATGTACAGTTTTAGATACAGTCCCCTTATTTCACTGCAAAATCAGTGGTGCCTGTTCCACATTTTCACCTTGCCATCCAGCTATACTCCGGCAGCCAGGATTCTAGCCCCAGTGACAGCACCCCTCCAAAGCACCACAGGACAACCTACATATGTCTAGTGCAGGGAAACCCAGCCTGGTGGCCTTGCCTGCTAAGTGAGGCAGTCTTTCTCTGGCAGCAGACTTGCATCCCATGAAGATGAGCCAGGTCTAAACAGGGTGAGAAAACGCTCTAGCCCAAGGCATAGGTTAGCATAACTTTGAATTTGACACAGTAACATTCCCTTACTCTGGTAACATTCTCTAGGCATAATCCTGTCTAAATGTGCCCTTTTTAGATATTCAAAAAAAAAAAAAAAGGAAATCACTTACATTGAAGTATTAGAAAGCCTCAGGCCCAGAAAGAGCAGGTAGCAAATGCCAAGAGGAGCAGCAGACATCACCCCGAACCTACTTATTCCAGAGTCCTTTGTCATCATTGGAGCACCATGATGGTAGACAGCCAGCATCCCCATGCTTTAGTCTGTGAGAACACAAAGGGTCATTTCTCCCTGGATTTCACATCATTAGAGTTGGTGGAGTAACCATTGTGAAGGCCTATCCAGAGTCACTCCATTCATATCCTGCAACTCTGTTTTATCATCCTGGTGAGAAGAGGAGCCTCTTATCATAGTTTCAATGCTCTGAAGAGCTTTGGGTTCTAAAGGAAGGAGACCTGTGTTTAAACCCAACTCTTCAACTAACCAGCTTTATGTAGGACCCTGAGTAAGTTACGTAACTTTTCTATGCACAGGGTTTTTAAAAAAAGATTTATTTATCCCTCACCCCTTTGTGGTTTCCCCTTGCCATTTGCTCTCTGTGTCCATTTGCTGTTCTCTCTGTGCCTGCTTGTCTTCTTTCTAGGAGGTACTAGGAATGAAACCCAGGAATTCCCATGTGGGAGAGAGGTACTCAATCGCTTGAGTCACCTCAGCTCCCTGCTTTTTTTGTGTGTCTCTCACTGTCTTTCCTCTTTTGTGTTTCCTTTGTTGTGTTATCTTGTTGCATCAGCTCACCATTCCTGCCTGACATGCCAGCTCGTAGTCCTGCTCATCCTCTCCAGGAGGCAGCAGGAACCAAACCAGGGACCTCCCATGTGGTAAACTAGAGCCACATCTGCTTGAGCCACATCTGCTTCCCAGCTATGTGACTTTTTTTTCATTTGATCCTTCAGCTAAGACAGCAGAAGAGATGATTTTACATATGTTAACACTCAGCCACAACTGAGAACAGAACTAGTCCAGAATGTCACAGGTCCAGGACAAAAGACCAAAGGGACTGCTTTGGTGTGGACAAGGTAATTGTCTCTCAGAGGTGTTCCCGAAGTTTGACAAACATTGGAAGTTCTGGATCTATTGTGAAAAGTTCTAGACAGTAGCATGCAGTCAATAACTTGTACCAGTTTCCCGGGCCTCTGACATTCCATATTCCTGCTCCCCTTATCTCCACGGGTGCACATGCCAATCGTTTACTTGGACTTCTACCTCATCTTTCTTCTTTTGTGTTTCAGTCAGCTCATTCACTTCTTCCTCCACTTGGTTCTCGTGGCATGGAGGTTTCCACCAAGATGGCGCTAAGGCTGAGAGAACCCCCATAGGTTTTTTAAATGAGATAAATTACATGAAACATATATTACAGTGCCTGGATCACTTAACAAATATAGCTGTTGACATTTTCATTGTTATTATTGCCATTTCTAATAAAAGAAACTGAACAGGAGTATAGATCCTCTGATATTCTCTGAGAATGCTCCTCTGTTCTAATATACTACGAAAAGCAAACTATGGCCCTGTGCCAAATCCAGCCAACCACCTGTTTTTGTAAATAAAGCTTTATTGGAACACATACATGCTCATTTGTTTACATACATTCTATGGCTGTTTTTGCACTACATTGGCAGAGTTGAGTAGCTACATAACAGTGACTGTATAACCTGCAAGATCTAAAATATGTATTCTCTGGACCCATACAGAAAAGTTTGCAAATACCTTAAAGACAAAGGATGCTCTATAATAAGATCAATATTAAGACAAAAGTAAATTCTGTGGATAAAGAGTTGACATTATGAGGATTTAGAAAAGGCCTAGACATTGGTGTGAAATGACCAGGATTCAAGTTTCACCCCTGCCCCACTCTTCCTGATAATGTTTGGGCAAATCATTGCAAACTGGGTCTTATAAAATGGAGATAAGAATACCCAGATTGCAGATTGTTAGTTAGTGAGGATTAAACAACTTATATTCAAGTCCTATATACATATTCAAGTCCTATAAGCACTAACTAACTAACTTATTCATTCATTCATATGAGAGACACCAGATCAGATACAAAAGATTCAGAGTGAAAAAAATCAACATAATCTCAGGGCTTATGGAATTTACCTTCTGGCAGGAAAGGCAGGCTACTTGATGAAAGATGTGTTTCCTAACTAATCAATCTTGCTATGGTTTATTTATAATATATCTTATTTGAATTATGAAAGTGCCTTATACTTTATAATTCCATCTTTGTCACAGCCTGTGTAAAGGCTACTAAATTGTACATCTTTCAGTATTTAGTTGGTTATTTTGCCTTTATTCAAACAGTAGATAAGCTCAGTTCTTCAAAAGAAACACATTCACAGAGTTAAACAACTTGTCTGGTGCATGTGAGACACAGAGATGCCCACTGGATGATTTGAGCCTTTGTGCATTTAGAAAACCAAGTTCAACCAAGCAAAATGGTGCTCTGTAAGATAAACCCACAGACCAAATACAAAGACCAATGAATCCAGCATGGACATGTAAAACCCAAAATAATACCATCAGATATTTTTCTGGGATTTTTTTTTTTCTGTTGGTTTTGGGGTTTTTGTTGTTGCTGTTGTTCTTTTATTTTTTGTTTTTTTTTTTTCGTTTTCAAATGAAATAGCATTACTTCCTGGAAATTGCAAAGAAGAAACAGGCAAAACTATTTTGATTTTTCAAGTGTTCACTTTCAAACCATGTTTCAGTTGAATGACAAAGAAGTGCTTATTTGTTCTAATTCTAGGCCAGAGTTTCATGATGCTTTTATGTCAACTTATTGACAGTAAATATGCATTAAGAATACATCACTCCTCACTAAATTTATTAATATTTCTTCCACTGTAGAAGACTAGTAATGTGTTAAAATTTTGTCATCTTATATGAGATCCACCAATTTCCTTATTACAAGGTTATTACTCTCTTAAAAAGTTCTCAGATGCTGATCAATCTAGAGGCGTGTCTCCCAAGTCAGTCATCTGACCATGGGTTTTACGCCTTGTGCACAAAGGGACATTCAGTTCAAAAGCACTAAATGAAAACTAGAGGCTGTTGTCAAATTGTCAGCCATTATGCTCATATTAATAACCACTGCAGCTGTCTGAGGCTCAAATTAGCATCTTTGAGACAAGTTGAACACTTCCAGCATTATTTAGAGCCATTTCAAAGAGAACAACGAAAGTTTATGTTGAGATCTTTTGCTCGATGGTCTTTAAAAGGAAAATCTCCACAGAAACCTAAACTATGCTTTTGGGAGGTGACAACATTGGCCTACCTGATCAATCCTCATTTCCAATTAACTAGATATTCCAAACCCAGATTTGTGGGCACATTAACTTACGTATCTTTGTGCTCATGTGCACTCACGTAAATCCTTGTAATCTAAAAACAGAAGAGAGCTTTCCCTTCATGAGGCACGCTTCTCACTTAGTTGAAAGCCCAAACAGAGTAATATTATTGATGATTGCTCACCCTGGCATTTAAAGGGAATAATCATTCCCAGCAAAGACAATAGTTGAGGTTGGAGCCAGGTAAGTCTATCTCTTTGGGTCTACTGGGCTGAGAAAGAAGACAGACATCCCTCTAAAGGAACTGTTCCAAATGCATATTAACTGCCAAATAAGTGAGTCCATCTTGGGATTTGAGAAAAACTGTGACTTGATACAGATGAGCTGGCTGTAAGTCAGTCATTGTGTCAACTGGCCCAGAGGGACCTTGCAGCGCTGACTTCACAAACTGCACTGCTATGATTCTTCAGATGGCCTCTTAGGAGTTATATGGGGAAAACTTTCATGTGAAGCTCCTGAAATGAGCTTACTGAATTGCAGAGTGGTAAAACACAGCCCAATAGCTGGGAGTAAATGAATTTATTTACCTAGTAAGGAGGATCAGGTAAATATTTTATTCAAATAACATGTTCATTCCCTCCCTGACAGTTTCAATCTAACTCTTTAAAGTCCTAGGTAATCAAGTAGATGAATATGGCATTCCAACAATTCCTTCACATTACATTTTTGAGAAACACCCAGATCTACTTCTGGGAAATCAGAAGTCATGGGTTCTGATATCAGTCCTGCCCCCATTACCTCTGTCCACCTCACTGGGGTATTAAGAAAGAAAATGGATAATATATATATAAAACATTTCAAAACATATATATATTTATTTATTAAACATTTATTAACACCCTACTGTGGGCCTAGGAGAGCCAGCCACATTTCATCCAACCCTCAGAACAATGCAGTAGGATAAATATTATTACCTCAATTTTACAAAAAATGAGGTTCGTAGAAGTCATGCAACTTGCCCCCAAATAATACAGTTACGGCTTGAAAGTTGAGATTCAAATTCAGACTTCAGACCTTTGCAGACCAAGTCTAGGTCCACTTTTTCCTATATCACATAGCCTTTAAAGTTAACCTATTGTGGGAAGCGGATTTGGCTCAACTGATAGAGCATCCACCTACCACATGGGAGGTCCAGGGTTCAAACCCAGGGCCTCCTGACCTGTGCGGTGAGCTGGCCCACACGCAGTGCTGATGAGCTCAAGGAGTGCCGTGCCACTCAGGGGTGCACCCTGCGTAGGGGAGTCCCATGCACAAGGAATGCACCCCATAAGGAGAGCCACCCCATGCAAAAAAAGCTCAGCCTGCCAAGGTATGGCACAGCACACACAGAGAGCTGATGCAGCAAGATGATGCAACAAAAGGAGGCACAGATTCCTCATGCCACTGACAAGAATCCAAGCGGACACAGAAGAACACACAGTGAATAGACCCAGAGAGCAGACAATGGGGGGGGGGGGGGAGAAGGGGAGAGAAATAAATAAAGAAATAATTACATTAAAAAAATAAATAAACAAAATTAGCCTATTGTTTTAAAAGAATGCTAAGACTTAAACGTATTGTATAATATTCCAAGTTAGCGGTCGATGTAGGCGCTTTAGTGCATGGAGCCCTAAATGTCTTGCGTTGGTTAAGTTTCTTTTCATTTGCTTGGAGCTGGGAGGGCCGGTGCTCACAGAGAGTTGGTCAGAGGAATGAGAGAGGGCAGTGCTGCTCCTGTAAGTCCTTCCACCCAGGGAGAGGGGCAGCAATGAAGAAGATGGTGATGAAACGGACTTGGAGCGCTCCCAGGGAGCTGCGAGATTAATTTGTAGCTTCATATCTCCTAATCGGGAGCATTTCCTTTCTGCATGGGGTGGATTGTGGGAATTTTATGGAGTCCCAGGGGGATAATTTAAGGTATCCCTTAAATTTCAACATGTAGGAAACCCCTGGGTCTTAAGAAACGTCAACATGGTTGCAACTTAAAATCAAGTATATTCATCCCATACAGGTAACCAGGTGACTTAGTTACATATTTTCCCAGCTCCCATACTTTTCAATAATCTTCCTTACTTTCCAACAGATGATGATATATCAGACTAATGTGCACATCCCTAAGGCCACAGAGGAATATGAGTCAAATAATTCTATCTAGTAACAAGAGTCGATCTCAAAAGCCAGTTTCCCAAAGCCTTCTGTGTGCATCACACACACAGGTCTATATCCACTATACAACATTCCCTCTATATCTCTGTTACCTTGAATCTTATTTCAGGGTTGGAAAATCAGCTGACTTAAGCTCAAAGTAAAAATGCAGGTCCAAGAGTGTAGGGTCAGTCAGCTCTCCCTCTTTCTCCAGAGCCGGCATCTGAAGGCCTGGTTCACCACCATCAGCACAAGGGCCCCAATGCAGGCAAAGGTCCTGCTTCAACATCTTAGCCAGTATGACCCCCCTTGGGAGGGAAAGAGCTGCCATGTGAAATGGCTCCTTTGCAAAAAAATACTGTCCCCATAGCCAGAGTCAGAATCTATTTTGATTGACTCTACTCCCACAGCAATTCAGTGAAATGTTTTTTTCATGTCCTCCCATCTCCAGGGACTTTCCTTTACAACCTTTATAAATGTGAAAACAAGACAACTTTGGACCACACACTAGTGAGGGAGAGCTGGAAGGAGATAAAATAATGAATTTCATTCATTCAGAAAAAGAAGAATTTTAAACATTGTATGGAATTAATGTGCTTGGACCACAGACAGCTAAGGAACTGAAGCCCTAAATCCTCTTTTCCTCCCCCTCCCCCCCCTTTTAATTTCTCTTACCTATAGAAACAAAATTCAGAGTGTGCAGATGAGGGTTCTTTTAAAATAAACTCCTTAAGTCAAATTTCCATAATGCTCAGGAGCTACCTTGGAGAAATATAAAGGGGAAGGAGATATGGCCAGGTTTGAGAAGCCCTATGAATTCACCTTTGTGATGATAACTCATATTAATCCATCCCTTCCTGATTAGGGGGGGGTTGCCCCAACCTTGTTTCCTCCTGCTACCACTACTTCTCCTCTCTCCTTATAGTTATGTCTATGATCCTGCTCCTGGATCAAGGCAACCTGACTCCATATATTCCTTCGCTGACAACTTGGAATTAGAGTTCCCAAACATGGCCCAATTCCCATTGGCTGTAAAAGCTCATGAAGAACTCAAACTATTCCTAGTTGTCTTTGTTTGTTAAAAACTGCTGGAAGCAATATACCAGAAGTGGGTTGGCTTTTAAAATGGGACGTTATTAGGTTAAAAACTTATAATTCTGAGGCTGTGAAAAAGTCCAAATCAAGGCATCAATGATGTCTCAGCAAAGTTCAGTTGCTGGTGATCCTAGACTCCTGCCACACAGGAAGACACAATGATGGCTTTGCTATGGTCTCTGCTTTCCGCTCCAGGCCTACTCTCTCCAGAGATCAGCTGTGGGTGACCAGGCATATTGCTGGTGTCTCCCCTATCTCAAGCCTCTCTTTCAGCTTCTCAGGGGCCTCTTTCCATGCCTCTGTGCTCTGCTGAGTCAAGTCTCTGGCCTACAGGACCTCTCTCTCAACCTCTCAGGGTCTCTCTCCATCTCTGTCGCTATTTCTTTTTTCTTTGTTTTTAATTAATTTTTTAATTTTTATTTTTAAAGAAGCTTTAGATTATATAAATATTACATAGAAAATATAGGGGATTCCCATATATCCTCCCACTTCCCCTCCTGTACATTTCCCCATTAAAATCTTTCATTAGTATGGTTCATTTGTTACAATTGATGAACACATATTTAAGCATTGCTACTAACCATGGATTGTATTTTACATTATAGTTTATACTTTTCACCACACAATTTTATAGGCTTTGACAAAATGTGTAATGATCTGTATCCATCATTGCAATGTCATGCAGGACAACCCCAATGCTCCAAAAATGCCCCAATGTTACACCTATTCTTCCCTCTCTCTCTCATCAGAACCTCTGGTGGCCACTGCCCTTATATCAATGATACAAGTTCTTCCATTTCTAGAATAAGACTACTTTAATCCATAGTTGCATTCCTCCCTTATGTTTGTTCATTCCTCAATCTTGAGGATTTGCAAATGGTGATGCCCACTCTGGTTCTGATTTGAGAGGGGGCTTAGATCCCATGGGGCAGATGAATGAAACTGTCTTGCTTGCAGTTGTAGGCACTCTGTTGTTATTGTTGTTGTTTTTGGAATGGGCATTATCCATCGTTATCCTTTTGTTAATTGTTCTGGATGATTCCAAAGAACTGAAGAGTAGGTGCTACAACTCTTCTGAGATTCAGAGCTCAACTGGCATATGAAGAGACCAAAGATTTAAGTCTCTGAAACATGAATTTCACAAATATCATGCTAATTATACATTCAAATAAAAGAAGTAGAAGAGTCATGTGTAGGTCAATTATAAAAGAGTCTAACTCTGTTACATTGGGGAGCATATGCTCCAAAGTATGGCCCACTGACAGGATGCCAAATTCCTGAGCTTGTCTGCCCTACTTAAAGTTTCTGACTCTCTCAAGTACCCTCAGGAGGCCCACTGTTTGAGGTACTACTTACTGTGGTAGTCAATGAGACATGCATAAGTGTACCCTCTGGAATGACCTCCCGACTCACTTTGAAATCTCTTAGTCATAAAAACCCGGTTGTATTTAATACTTCCCCCCTTTTAGTCAAGGTCTTTTTCCAGATGAATTGCTAGTCAATGCTTGGTAATAATCCCTCAGTGCCAGGGAGGCTCATCCCTGGAAGTCATGTTCTACACTGGGGGTAAGGCAGTGCATTTATATGCTGTGGCTTATAGGCCACATTTGAGCAACAAGAAGGCTTTCAGGAGGTAATTCTTATGGATTATACAATACTAGACTAAGTTTCAATTTCACAAGAAAAAGTTCATAAGTACAACCATCAATATCAAGGGCCTGGTGTATTGGTCTGCCCTCCTTCACTAAGCAGTGCCCATGTACTCAGAGGATTCTTGCTGCTCTATTAGACAATATAGCAGGACTTCCCAGGATGGGAATTCAGTGTTCTTTTCGTTATTGTGTGTGTCCCCACCCACTGAGACAACACCCCATGACCACTTGAACATATTCATATGTTTAAAGGCATGACCCAGGTGAACCCCTCCCCACAAATCCCATCACTGACAACCCTCACCAGTATCCTTCCCTGCCAGAATTGTAAACCTTCTATGATCCAAAACCTCCCCAAAACCAAAGCCAAAAATAAATAAAAATAATAAGAAAATAAAATAATAAACAAATAAAAACAAAAAGTAAAAAAAATTTTTTTCATTGAATTTTTCATCACTGTAAAATCTATTATCTTTTAGGTACAGTGATAATATTTCTTTTTTTTTTTTTCACTTTATCTTCAAAGAAGCTTTATGTTACAGAAAAGTCACATAGAAAATATAGGGGATTCCCAAATACCCAACCCCTTCCCCCTCTCCCAATTTCCCCTATTAATAACATTTTACATGTATATGGTACATTTGTTACAATTGATGTACAAATATTAAAGTATTGCTGCTAATCATGATCAATGGTTTACATTTTGTACTGTATACTTTTCTAGGGTTTGACAAAATTTAAAATCCATTATTGCAAGATCATGCAGAACAATTCCAGTGCTCTAAAAATGCCCTTCGTTCCAGTCTTCCCTCTTCCTCCCCTCAGAGCCTATGGTAAACACTAAGCTTCAATTTTTAAAGAATAAGGTTCATAGTTACATGCAATTATATTGAGGGCTTGACATATTGGCCTGTTTTCTTTTATTTGGTAATACCTCTGTTCTCCAGAGTTTCTTGCCTCTCTAAATGAGAACATAGCAGGATTCCCCAAGATGGGAGTTTAATATTTTTTTGCTTTATTATGTGGGTCTCCACCCACTGAGATAACACAATATGATAAGATGAACACTTACATATTACACAATATGATAAGATGAACACTTACATTAGAAGCATGCCCTAGGTTCTGTGGCTTTTTCTATGTGTCAGCTGCTTTTAATCCTCTGTTTATAAAGGACTCCAGCAAGAGGACCAAGACCCACCCTGGGTCATGCCTCAGTGAAACAACCCAAAGCACACACTGAATCCAGTCCAATCAAAGAGTCCCACAACCACAGGAATGGATGAGCTTCAAGAACATGAAATTTTACGGGATCCACAAAAAGCTTTAAACTGTCACACTAGTTGATAACTAAATGACAAAGACGTTTATTTTGTTCCAAGTGTTTACAAGGACTTAGAGCAATTGGGCTGGAACTAGATTTGGGGTGTTTCCTTGCAACAATCTGTCACAGAAAAACAAATAAAAATGTTTCCAATGGATCTAAAGCTGCCACTTAGCCTCTCTGGAACTCTGTGCTGCCTAGCACTGATATTCAGATCCTGAGAACACAAATGAATGGCCATGTGAATCCAAACAAATTCTTGTGGTTAAATAAGTATTCCAATGTATGGGCAGGAAAAGAGGCTCTATAATAAGCTGTCTTCACACATACTTTGATAGATACATTTGATAGATACATCTTTTTTTTTTTTTTCCTCTACAAACTGGTCATCTGCTACCAGGGCATCTGTCTTGTCAGTATAATTTAATGCCTATCAGTCTGGTGATAGAGAAAGTGATGAGATGTCACCAGCCCTTCCTTCTGAGTAGAAGTACAACCATGTGAAGAATAATTTGCAGATCTGTAAATGAAAAAGTGGGAAAAATGGATCTCAAAAGTGTAGCCACTGCTGGTCTTATGGGTAAAATAGCTTTAAACAGAATGAAGGCAGCTTTGCTCAGTATCAGAGAGAGAAATTCTGAGACATGAGAGACCTCATGGTTTTAAAGAGATGACCTTGGGAATTCAGTGGATGAAAGATATAAAAGACTTACTCATCACCAATTTTTATCTATTCCAGAACTACATTTCTTCCAGAACAGCTAGCTCTTATAATTATTATAGATTGATAAGCTTCCTCTTGAGAGCCTAATTCAGATAGGTTTGCCATTGAGAAGTGAATGCAGTTAGTTTTAACTTGGCCCAGTGGTTAAGGGCATCCATCTACCACATGGGAGGTCCGTGGTTCAAACCCCAGGCCTCCTTGACCTGTGTGGAGCTGGCCCATGTGCAGTGCTGATGTGCGCAAGGAGTGCCCTGCCACGCAGAGTTGTCCCCCACATAGGGGAGCCCCATGCGCAAGAAGTGCACCTCGTAAGGAGAGCCACACAGCACAAAAGAAAGCGCAGCCTGCCCAGGAATGGTGCCTCACACACAGAGAGCTGACACAGCAAGATGACGCAACAAAAAGAAACACAGATTCCCATGCCGCTAACAACAGAAGCAGACAAAGAAGAACACGCAGCAAATAGACACAGAACAGACAACTGGGGTGGGGGGAAAGGGAAAATAAATAAATAAAATAAATAAATCTTAAAAAAAAATAAAAATAAACTATATATTTGTTTATTCATTTATTTATTCATCTGTTCTATTTTTTAGTAACTGTTTATGAAACTGAATGTTGCCACAAAAAAAGAATGAAACTGATACATTTTTCTATTTCTTGGTAAGAAATTATTATATGTGGCAACAGGTGAATAAGTTTTTTACAGATGGTAAACAAAATTCCTAATCATCTCTCCTCCATAATGCAGGTACTTCTTTTCTGATCAAGACTGGTCACAAAACCTCTAATATTTGATTGGGGCTGGAACCAAGGCTAAGATTAAATCACCAGCCTTCAGATGATGGAACACAACAGAGGAATGAACTAGTCTTGGGATGGTTTTTAAAAGGTGATTTTAGTTAGATTTTGATTTTCACATAAAGCCTCCAATTCCATGAAGTTGTTTGTGGAAATTCCAAGCAGCCTGTGCGAGCTCCTCAGCTTAGTCAAAGTTTCTTCGATGAAACAACTCCAATATTTGTAAACAGCAGATTTTTAGGTGCTGTCTTTGAAGATTCTGGAGTAGGTTTGGAGTAAAGAACTCAGCATTTTCAATTTCTCTCCTTTTCTCTTTTTCATTCTGTTTGTTTATGGTTTTGTCCAATGATACCTTGTCTCTCTTTTTGCCTCTTTCTCATTGTCTGCATCTTAGACCCCAATGGTATTTCTCCTCACAAGCACTACTGAACATCAAAAATAAATGAATAAATAAAAAGATAATTGAGGAGCACAGTACAGTGATTTCCAGACCTGCTTCCATGGTAGAATCACCTCAGAAACTTTTAACAAATACCACCCAGACCACTTAGATCAGACAATCTAGCAGTGGAGCCTGGGCACTGTAAATTTTAATAGGCAGGCAGGGCTGAGAAACTTTGACATAGTCAAAGTGTACTTCTGTACAAAAATGGGTCCACAGTGTCCCCCTCTGTTCCTCACAAGGATGATCCCAAGGTGGTGACAATGGACAGCTGTTAAATGGTGATTACTCTACCAAGGCTGAAAAGCACTTTGGAAAGGGCTCCTAGACCTTTATCCCTCAGCCCCTCCTCCCATCCCTATCAGCAACCAGAAGCATCTTAGGCTGCCATCCTGCTACTCAGCAGCCATGGCCTCCAGACCTATCTTCTGGGGGTCCTGACATTTTGCTATGCCTTACTTGGGCAGTCTATCCTGTTCTGTGTCTGTGTTAAAGGTTATAGTCTCTTGCATAATAGGACCCAGGGATTTTCCATTTACGTCCCTTTAGGGATTTTCCAGAAAATGCCTGGCCATGACACACAGCAATCTTTTTTCTCTTCTTTTTATTCTCTAGGCTGTACATTAAAGGACAGTCACAACCTATTCACTCTGTCTAAAATGTAATGAATTATCCTTCCAATGAATTATTCTTTATTATAATGAATTTTACTGGAGAGAAGTGTCACTCCAATCCTCCCAACAACTTTTTGACATTTTTTACCACAAAGCAAAGAGAATTCAGAATTGTACAGTGGTCAAACAGAGCTAATATTGAAACTCCATTACTTTTAATTTTTAATAGCCATGCTGTGTTTCATTATATGCACTGGTTAATTAACACTTAGGTTGTTTCAATACTTTATTATATTCAAAATCATGGAATGGTTTCTACATATTCTGCATATATATGTTCTAGTGTACCTGTAGGACAAAGATTAGAAGTGGAATTTCTGAGATGAAGTGAATAAGTTTTTAAAATTTTGAAAAATAGAGCAAATTGTCTTCCCCATAGTTGTACCTGTCATGCTTCCACCAATGGTAACTGAAATGGCTGCTCCTCATATCCTCACCAACGCAATGCAGGATCAAACCATTTAATCTTTACCATTCTGATGCATGAAAATGGAATATCACTGTAGTTTTAATTTGTACTTCTCTAAATTTGAGTGAGGCTGAACATCTTTTCTGGTTAAAACTCTTTATTGTCCTACGAACTATTTCTTTATATCTGTTCTAATTTTTCTATTGGATTTTTAGTCTTTTACCAAGTGTAATAAATTAGGAAAATGAGTTTATGGTTTATGACACATGATGAAAGTACTTTTTCTTAGATATTCTCTTTCGGCATTATCTGTGGGTTTTTCCCTTGTAGATTAAAACATTTACTCACTAAATATATTGATAGATTTTATGATATCTAGATTTTGGGTCATACCTAGCAAAACATTTCCTTCTCTGAAAATATATGTTTTCTTCTAGCACTTTTCTGCTTTTTTTTTTCCTTTGTTTCCCATTTTCTGAAGAATCTGCTTTTCTTCCACTGATAAGCAATGCCATCTTTATCATATACTAAATACATTTGCATATTTGGGTCTATTTCTGGAGTGCCTTTTAGTCCCTTAATTTCTCTGTCTATTGATATACCAAGTACCATGCTATTTTGGGTGGGTTTTTTTGTTTTATTTTTGTTTTGTTTTGTTTCATTTTTCTACCACACTATTTAATTACTGTCTTTTCACAATTTACTGATAGGACTAAGCCTAAATTATTACTTCTATTCATATTTCTTCCATAGAAATTTAAGACCACTTTACCTACTTCTTAAAAAATGTCTGGAGGTAATTTGATTGAGATTACATTAAATGTATACATTAAATTAAGGAAAATTCATATGTTCATGAGTCTTTCCAAAAACAAGATAAGTTTTTTTTCATTTATTCAAGTCATGTTTTGTATCCCTCATTGGCATTTAAAAAGGTTCTTTACACAAACCTTGCACATTTCTTGTTCAAGTCTAATTTTTAGTTATTTTACATTTTTTATATATTTTGAAAGACATCTTTTCTTTATGAATGATTGATTGGGATTTGTAGACATGAATTTATTTTTGTGTATTAACTTCATATTTAGTGTTATTTTCCAGGAAAGATGAATGGCTCTGAGACACAGCAGTATAAAAAGTTATTAGGGGAATAGGTAGAAAAGAATACAGACATGTTTATCAACTCATGAATATCAGATTTCTCCTTTCCGTCTTAAATCATAAAAGCTATTATTCTAGACCAAGGCAAGGAAGTTTAGATGGTGATCATATTTACCAACCTAAAATATAAATTGATTCCAAAACATTTTAGATAAACTCAAAGCTTGCAGGTCAACAATCAAATAGCAAAGCAGATGGTTAGGCTGTCATTTAAAGCCTTCTCCTAACAAGACTGTCTTCCTGGTCCACTCACTCGTATCACTCCTTTGCATGGCCATGTGACCACAAGACCAGTCATGGCAGTCCCCTTGCTGGGTCTGATAACCACTACTTGCCACGTCCACAAGTCCACTTGTGAACCACTGCTCCTTGTACTTTGCCTACACGGCGGTCCTGCCATCTCTCATCAATTCCAAATCTTACTCAATCTTTGAATACCTGTGTGTCCACTCTGAACCATTCATGTACCAGCACTGTCTACAGTCTTCTCCCTGACTCTACGTATTAAATGTAGCATTCACCTCTAAATTATTGCCTGATTTCAGAGTTGGACAACCCAATCTTAAGTTCCAACTATGCCACCTACTGGCTCTACCATCTTAGATATGCTTACTAATGTTGTTGAGCCTTAGTTGTCCCCTATATACAGTGAGAATAATAATAAGAAACCCACTTCTCACCCATGGTCATTATTAGGAATAAGTACACAAATATGTTAATGGAAAGGGGTATCCAAATATCAAATACCCAGTATAAGGAATCAGAGTCACATTGCATGTATAGACTAAAAAGACATTTGACAAAGAGAAACAAAAAGAACCCTTTCCCTCCTGCTCTGGGAGGGATTCAGAAACGGATAGCAGGAGAGAGAGTCCTTGTTCTTTCATTATTCAAATGATAGGGTCAGTCCAACAGTGGGCTGCCCTCTTCCACCAGGAATAACAGACTTTATTCCAAGGGCCAGCATGAACCAATAATAAATGTTGGCTGGACACTGTGTTCAGGAGTCTGAGGATCCCTTTGGGTGGGGAGGGCAGACTGTTGCCATCAGTTAGTAATGCATGGGCACAAAAAGGAGAGATGGTAGAACAAAAGGCACATGTTGGCTTTCTGTCCTCAGCTTTGCACCCTGACCTTTGGAAAACAAAATGTTGACCTGCCACCACTATTGCTTCTGGAGTTTCCCCAAATCTCTCTGTTGCTATTAGTCTATGTCTTAAAACCTATTTGCATTCCACATGCTCCCTCAAAATCCGATTAGAAATATAAGTCACCCACTTAGGGAACTCATCTGAATGGGGCACAATTATCTATTGTTCTGTGGTGGAGGGATGGAAAACCCATTGCATTTATTAAATGCCTGCTGCATACTAGCCACTGTATTAGGCCCTCCATGAGTTTTTCATTTCATCATAAAGCTGGTATTACTCTGCCCATTCTACAGATGAGGAAATTGAAATTATTGAGTCAAATATGTTGCCCTTGAACGTGTAGAACTCTTTTTACTACAGTATAATGTTCCACACTCAAGGAGCCACCGACTGTAACTTGACCCACTGTTCCACAGCAAACCAAAAGGAGCCCCTTGACTGTTGAGTCAGCTGACATACAAGTCCCTACCTACGATTAACAGAGCAATCTCAAAGGCCTGAAACTTTCAGGCATGCCCAATAGGAGTGTTAGTAATCTTTCTGTTGTCTTCACAGAAAAGAGAGAGAATGCCAACTCAGAAGAAGCTTGGGAACTTTGCAAGATTTTTCCATGATCTAAATTTATACTGCAGGAACTGCTAACAGTTATTTTATTTAAGGCACTCTGGATTGCAATCTCCTTAGTTTCATTACTCCCAATTAAGCTTATGTATGCTCACAAAGCATCATTACATGATTTAATGACAGAGCATTTTGAATTAATTATATGCCGGCATTTTATAACATTCTAGGTGCCTTACACTAAAATTGGCACTGCATCTTATAGATGCACAAATGAGGGTAGAAATGTTATTGAGATTCCACTTCCATGAATGATCCCCTATTTGAGGTAAACTATATATGTTCCTAATGTATGTTTTTAAAATTCTGTGATTTAATACTTACCTACTTGCTCTGAGAAAACATTAACTGGAAAGAAATACCCACACATCTCAACCTCATGAAGCCGAGTAGCCTGAATAAATTACATCATAATCAGAGATTTATTAATTTCTTTCCATTTGTTGATTATTGGTGAGGGGATGTGGTTAAAGGTAGGTCATCATTCCACAACAGCCACAACTAAATTTGAAGCTGGGAGGTTGCTAAAGCTCTCAAAAAAATAGAGCGATTCATTTTAGCTGGAGTTAATTCCATGGTGAGTCAAGTGAGAAAAATACTCAGCTCTCCCTGAGGCAAATGAGGTTACTATGACCCTTCCAAGGTGTTAAGTGGTTCCTGGAAGTATAATTTTATGTAACATTTTATTATGTATTACTCCCAGAGTGTTTTGCACTCACAAGACTTTGAAGGCAGATTCCTACTCAGTCTACTTTTTCTCTCTAGCCCCATTTCTAGGATCTAGTGTGCTGCATCTCAGGTTTGCAATTCTCTCCTACCACCTGTTTCAGTATGGTTCTCCAGAGAAACAGAACCAAGAGGATGTGTGTGTGTGTGTGTGTGTGTGTGTCTGTATGTAGAGAGATTTATTACAAGGAATTGGCTCACATGAATATAGGGGCTGGCATGTTCCAACTCTGTGCAGTTGGTGGGAGGCCTGAAATTTTGGAAGGAATGATGTCATCTTTAGTCCTCATCTGCAATGGAGGCCAGGGAGGAGTACAGGGTATAGCCTTGAGGCAGAATTCCTTCTGATCCCTGGGACCCTCATTCTTTCCTCTTAAGACTCCCAGCTCATTGAACGATGCCCACCCACATTTTGGAGAGGAATCTACATTATTTAAAGTCAGCTGATTGTAGATACTAATCCCATCTTGAAATACCTCCAAGTAACAACTAGGCCAGTGTTTGACCTATCTGAATACTTTAACCTAGCCAAGTTGACACATAAAATTAACCATCACATCACTCCACCCTCTGCCTTCCCAGCCTCCTTATCCCCCACCCCTCCAATACCTCCTCAACCCCCTTCCAGAAATAATTCACTTAGGCTTGGTCTTCTGGCATCCTAACCCCACCATCACAACTCATCTGTCCTGTATACTATTCTTTCAGGGTTCTGCTCTCTAAATATGACCAATAAGTTAATGCTAGTTATAGATGGCTGATGAAAGAAACATATTACATTTCAACAAATAACTTAAAAAAAAAAAAGTCACGGATTGACTTTGTAAAACAATACTTGCTGATAGAGAAAAGCAAAGATGACTGAGACACTGTTTTTGTCCTTCTCATTTTTTTTCTAGTCAAAATAACAAAATGACATCATGCAATGTGATCATCTTCTCAGTCTTGATTTCAAGTGAATTTGACTCCAAAAGTAAATCTTCCTTGAAATGACAATGATTAGCTGCCAGTGTGGCTATTTGAAGAAAAAAAAAATGCCACCAATTCTGAAGGTAAATTCCAAAAGAGGTAGTTGCTTTAATTGAAAGGACATAAGCTTTGGCACATCTGGACAGACATGGGCTAATGTCTAAGCTTGCTGATATTAGGTAATTCGGCAAATATTTCTAAGTCTCGAATTCTCCATTTACATCTCGGATTCCCCATTTGCGTAAAGGGAATGAAATTATCTACTACATAGATTCAATAGACAAGATTAAATGGTGCACAGAAGCTTCTGAACTTATGCCCTTGCCATCTTAAGTAAGTGTAAAGTCTCTTAAGTGTCAACCCTCTTTTGCACAAGTGGATTTTGTTTCAATAACCAAAAAAAAACGATATTTCTTTATTGTCATGCCTCCTACAGGTGACCAAAAACCCATACTTTGGCAATCTGCCATTTAACTGCACATTTGAAAAATAATTAACTGATCTGAAAGCTCCCCACAGAGCAGAACAGCTGGTTTTCTGTGAAACTCTTCATGCCCATAAATATCAGATCTGAAAGATAACAGTGGAATGTCAAACCTACATCCCAGCTCTCCCCTGGGTGAATCTCAGCATGGGCAGATCTCTTCTTTCAAGTAGGAACCAAACTCTTTTTAACAATGCTCAAGGGCAGACTACTGGAAACTGCGCTTGTGCTGAGTGAAAAATATAGACTTGGAGCTTTTGGACACAGTCTCAATGACCAAAGGAACTAAATAACATGAGAGCTAATGGCTCTAAAGACTTTATCAGAGAGGAGCTGCTTTTCCAAGGCATTCCAGGGCATGGTCCTATTGTGTCTTGCTACTACCTAGAGAGCTTACCAGAGATTGCTGGAATCTGTTTGAATCTCAGTTCAACACATTATTTTGGGGCAAGTTGTTTAAAATGCTCAAGGCTCAGTTTCCACATTGGGAGAGTAATAATCACCTCATGCAGCTGTTATGAAAAGTTTCAGAGTGATTTGGTGGTGAGAGGACATAATAAACCTGTTTAAAGCAGTGAATACAGCTCTTGGCACACAACAATTACAACAATTACTTAGCAAATTCTAATTTCCTTCTTTCATCTAGCCCTCAGATTGAAGAACAATCTTACCTATAGCCACATAAATTTCCATCCATTAATACAATCTTAGAGGTACCAAATAACTTTGTTTCCCAGGAAAACAACCCAACAAAGCAGAACTGATTAGTTGAGTCTTCCCACCTGAGTCTCTGCTGACTCACTCATTTTACTTAAGGAAGGTTCTGGGCACATCCCCTCCTCAGAGACATCTTCCCTGATGACCTTATCTAAAATAGCTCCCCTCATCATCACTTTTGATCTCCTTATCCTGCTTACTTTTCTTTATGGCACTTATCACTACCTGAAATTACATATATATGTATTTGCTTATTTTCTGCCTTCCCCTACTAACAGGGAGGCAGAGTGATGGTAGAGAATTTGACCATCTTGTTCACCATGGTTCTCCCAGCAGAGCATTTAGTAGAGTGCATGAACATGTTTGGCAGGTAATCGGTAAGTATTTGTTGAATAAATGAATAACGATATCTTAACTTCCACAACCAGTCTTAATTTATTTCCTTTAATGCTTTATTATTGCAAAAATTACCATTTATTAAGTACTTAGTCATTTCCCAGGATAATTTATATGTAAATAAAATTTAATCTTCTGAATACCCTACGTGATATAGGAATAATTATGATCTCCTAATATACGTGAGAAAACTAAGGGTTAGAAAGATTAAGTAATTTGCCCAAAGTCAGAACAGATGGAATTCACCTTAGATAATTTGACTATAGAATCATATGCATCTACAATTTCTTTCCATATCCTCTTGCTTCTACACTTAAATTCTACTGCAGTTTGAACTTCCTGTTTCATGTTAAAATGCAAGTATATCTGGGAACAGGCAACATTTTAAACTGTTACTCATTTACCCTCTTTGGTGCATATTAAGTTGGAAATAGGGTTGGAAACAGGGAGACAATTTGCATCTCTGAGCACGTAAAATGGGAAATTGTAGGACCAAGATAACTAGGATACTAGCATATAAGACTGATGAGATATTGCAGCAAAAGGCTCTACCTTGTAAGCATTTCACATTCAGAATTCTCTTCCTCCTTAATGCTAAGATGTTTTCCCTTTGCAATTTAGCATCTTCAGGACAGCACAGCTCTGGGGGACTGGTGGTTTGACAATACCTCCCTTGGGTATAAAAGAAGTCAATCAGACACATGATGAGAAATTGCCAGAGATTTTTTTTTCTACAGTGGCATTTCTTCCTACATTAGTGAAAATCCAGGAAAAGGTGTTGGCTAATTGAATTTGAGTATCATCTGTGCAATCACAGCACACAGCAGTTCCCCATAGGACGGAACATAGCCAGCATGTCACTATGATCACAGCAGATAGGACACAGATGCTTAGCAAAGGGAAGAAGCATAATAAGGCACCAGGTTGGCGCTACATGTAGGTAGGGAGGAAGACTCCTTCCATGTTGTAATTTGAGAGGCACCACAGGCTGCTTGTTTCAAAAATCTCTGTCTTAAGTCTTGGTCTGAGATTTCCCCATTAGTGTCATTTCACTTCCAGGAAGAGAAAGCTCCAGCAGCCTCCCTTGCTTGAGAAGGCAGGAAGGACATAATAAGCGTGGATTACCTAGCTGTTACCATAGTAACTAGAAGCAAGGCCCTGAGGGGATGAAATACTGGGTAGGTAAAATTTCATGAGGATGGAAAGGTCCAGAGTGAGAGGTTAGACAAGGTGGCACCATAATTAGCAGCCCTGGGCAGCTACGGGGCAGTCATCTATAGCAAAAAGGTACTACTCATTTTAGTCATGTACAATCTTAAATTTCCCCATCGCAAAGTTAGTCATTGCTCACCTTGAAATGGTTGACTCTCTGTAACAATGCAGTTTTTAATTCTCGGTCTTCCTCATCTTCTACTCCTTTTCTGGGACAAATATAATTTTCCTGGACAAAAAAAAAATATATCAGAATCTACCTCTACCCTATATGTGGAATTCAAAGAAAACTGACCAGGTACCACGATCTTTCTTCCAATGTTCCCAAATATTCATCTATTTTCACCTGAGACAATGGATTGTAGGAGAGAACAGATTACAGATCATTTAAAAATTGAATTTTAAGAAAGTCATTATCCTTGAAATAAAGGTTTCCAGTGCAAAAATAAATCTTATAAACATAACATCTTAGAGCAGGGAGGAATTTAAAGATCTTCTAATTTCATCCCCTTTTACAAAGGAGAGTGCTAAGAGCCAGAGAGGTTAATTATGTCCTATAACTACCTAATCACTTTGTCATTTCTCATTATTGCTAGGGAAAAATGCAGGACTTTCCAGTGCCCTCTATTTGTGTACCTTGAAAAATCAGTTTGCATATCAGCAGGAAATGTCAGCATCAAGGGCAAAAATGTTCAATGAGTTCATAATAAAAAATAGTAACAGATGACATGTATCGAGTGCTTATAATGTATCAAGAATTAGTATAAATGCTTTACAACCATGTCTTATTTAATGCCCACAATGGTCCTGTAAGGTATGTTTACTCCATTTCAGAGATGAGGACATCAAAGTTGAAAGAAATTAAGACTCAAACTCTGACTCAAAGTCATTCTCCTAACCATAATTCTCAACCATATCTCCTGGCTATTTCTGTCTCTCATTTTCCTGAAAGAAAACCAGGAATCAATAATTAACTATATTCATCATGCCTCCCCCTGCAGCTAAAGCCATCCTAAGGCAAATCAGCCAGCTCCAGCCATCCAGCCCCATTCCCTAAAAATTCACTTTTTAAAATATAATTTTTCTGACTATAAGATTTAAATCATATCCAATGTACAAAATTTTTAAACACAGACAATATAAAGGAAAAAAATGAAAATATCCTGTAATTATACCAAGGATCAGATTCAGGGAAATCTTTTTTTTTTTTCCTTGTATCTCAACGACTACTGTACTCCTTAAAAAGAATCAGCAATAGCCTCTATTATTTTCTACATGTTTCATTTTCCTCAGGAAAATTCACATAATGAATGGTCACCATCAAATACTGTCTACAGTTTGGTTCATTCGGCCAACTTGGACAATATTGCTTGAACATCTACTTGGTGCCAGGCATTCTTATTGTTTGAACTGGCAATTAATGGTTATTAGTTCATTGATGGTTAAAGACAGAGCAGTGATCCTGTGCATGTGGAATTGACAGACTAATTCTCCGAAGGAAGTTTTCAAGATATTCTATCTTATCAAGCTTCTGAAGATATAGATGCTTTTAGTCCATAAGCTAGATGAAAAACTGATATGAAGACAAGTATCTTAACCAACACAGGGTGATTAAAAATTCTTTAAAATCACAGGTCCTATGATTTCTCAGCCTGACAAGTATATCTCACATGCTGGGATTTTATGAATTTCCCTCAAAGAGTTTTCCCATCCAGGACATAAGACAACCTTCTCTTGGTGCTATACTGGCAGCCTTACATGTAGAGGGATTAGGAATGGGCCCTTGTGCTTGGAATTCCTTTAACATGGACAAAATTTAACATTAGTCATACAGAGCTAGGGCTGATTGAAATGTGTGGCTAGAGTTCATTCTAAACAACACGTGATGGGACCTTCTTTCCTAAGAACAGGTTTTTATGGGAATGGGCTTTGGAAACTTAAATGTTGTGGGGGTGAAGGAGACACTATAAATCTGCCAGGGGCTCTGTCTTAGTTTCCTAGGGCTGCTATAACAAATCACCACAAACTTAGTGGCTTAAAGCCGTACAAATTTATTCTCTTTCAGTTCTAAAGGTCGGAAATCTGAAATGGGTCAGCAGGACAGTGTTCCTTGCAGACACTCTAGGGGGAAAACTGTTGCCTTGCCCTTTTCCAGCTTCCATAGGTCACCTGCAGTTCTTGGCTATTTCCCAGCATCACTTTGGCCTCTGTTTCTATCAGCACATATTTGCTGGTTCTGCCCTTCCTGCCTCTCTCCTATAAAGATAAGGACTATAGTTAGTAGTAAGATTTTGACAATATTCTTTCATAATCTATAACAAATGTCTCATGACAATGCAAGGTGTTGGTGGAGGGTTGATGTATGGGACCCCTGTATAATGTTATGCATGTTTGCTTTGTCAGTCCACAACTTTTACTATACACTTATTGTTTATGTATGTTCATATACATAAATGATATAAAGATAATAATAATAGAGTGGGTTGGGGAAAATACTTCGGTTGGTAGTAATATTTTGACAATGCTCTTTAATCATTAGTTTAAAATGTTTAACATTAATGCAAGGTATTAGTGGTAGGGTGAGTTACAAGAGTCCTGTATGATGCTATAGATGTTTGTTTTGTAAGTTCACAACTATTACTATACACTTATTGTTTATGTATGTTTTATGTGTGAGTGATATACTTCAATGAATTTTTTAAAAAATGAAGAGAAAAAAAATGTCTCTATGATTACACTGGACTCACTCGAGTAATCCGGTCTAATCGCCTCATCTCAAGAACCTTAATTTAATCACACCCACAGAGTTGCTTTTACCATGTAAAATAACAGATCACAGGTTCCAGGGATTAGGATGTAGATGTCTTTGTGGGGTGGGGCTGGGACAGGGGCATTATTTGGCCACAGGCTTTAAAGACAGACTTGAATATTTCACATTTATTGAGCTGAGGTTGTCTGCAAGAAGGATTAGAGTCCCTCCCACATTCTTTTCTCTCTCCTCTCCCCATGAACCCTCTCCTGTCCTGCCACTCATTTCTCTTCACCTAGATCAAGACCTGCACCACCCTTTCTGGCCTTTCCATTTCTCCCACTGGCCACAGGATATTGGCTGCAGAGGTCTGTCTCCGCCTACTCTTCCTTATTCATTTCACCAGAATCATCACCACATTTAGGAGCCCAAGGAACTCTTCAGGAATTGGCCTTGGGCTCAAACTGGGCTCTTAGAGTCATTGAACATTAGGTTAACCATTTAATTACAAATTTCTCCTTGCTTAATTTGGGGAAGATGAACTTAAATATAGGGGTCGGTTTAATTTTGAGAAGTTGAGCCTAAGAATAAAGTTCTGTTCTCTCCGGCATATATTATGTATGCATTTTGGTAACCAAGGCAAGCCAGTGGAAAAACATTTCAATGTCACTTGAATCTTATCAATTTCATGGAACCTAGAAAAAAATATCATTGATGACCTGTTCGCCTTCCCCCATAGGTTGAAAGCTCCTTAGCAAAAGAAATAAGAGTCTATGAGACTCTTGGAGTCTAAAGCATAAACTATTACTTTGATTCTGGTGTTGCTCCAGCAGAAGGAAAACATCCTAAAGCAGAGATGCAATTAAGAGACAGGCATGATACCCTTACCATGCCATACCCAAGACAGACATCACTAATCACTAATCTGTATCCACAGAGCCTGGATTTGGTCTGAAAACCCTTATCAGCTGAGTGCTCCAGCTAGCCACTACCACTCAACTGAAGTTGGCAAGCAAATTGAGCTCTGTTAGTCCCTGTATTAGAACAGCCATTGTTCTAATGTTTCCAGGTTTTGAGGCATTAAGGAAAATTCCTTCTACTGCAATCCAGCAATACAACCATCTGATATCTAGAATATCATCTGAGCTTAGTTTGTGGAGCTTGCAAAATGCTGGGAGAGGCTGATTCAGAGTGAAGTGGTGTCTTCAGTCTCCCTAGTTTCTGTCTGGAGACCTTGGATGGGGGTCACCCCTCACCTTGGTGCCTCCAGCTCCTCCTCTGGGGATACTGAATAATAGGGGCTTCTTCCCCATTCCTCCCATGAGCCTTCACTAAATGTGTAGCCCCCACTCTCTTGTTTCTGCTTTTTCTCCGTTAATTTTCTGGCTGTCCTCCTCTTTTCATCCAGAATCCTTCTAGGCCCCCAAGAGCACCCTCCCCAGGGAGTACTTGGCAGTATTGTCAAACTCTTCAAAGGCCAGGAAGAGAAAGAAAGGCAAGCTCATCCATCCCTGTCTCTTTCTTCGCCTTGTGGTTTCTATTCACAATAAGCAGCCTCAGAGGTTATCAAACATCCCACTGTGCTTTGACAGTTATTCATCCATTAAAGCCTCTGATTGCCTGGCATAATTCTGGACTGGACTCCTGCTCTGTAAACATGGCTTCTCAACCATTTTCAGGCACTGCCTTGCTTTACACCAGGGTTTCCTAGGAAAGAGGCAAAACCCAGCTATGTCAAACAGCTCAGTGACAGGCGAGCCATGCATATCAGAACAGGAGAGGGGGACGATGTGTGCTCCTATGTACTGTTTATTAAGAGGAAACGATTGACAGGGCTGAGCCCCCACCATTTTAGCTAGGATCACAGGGAGATCTTTCACTTAGGATCAGGCTCATTCGGAGTTTGCAAAATCCTGGGAGAGGCTAAATCAAAAGAGCAGGTATCTGTTCAGTCTCCCAATTTCATTTCAACACTTTTCTCTGCCCCAGTCAATAATCCAGCTGCACGCTCTGCAGCGAAGCACATTCATCTCGCTTTGTGCCTGAGTCGCTGCCTTCAGTGGGGCAACCGACTCACAAGCTTGGATACAAGCAAGCTGATCGCCTTCCTTGCAAGGTTCCCACGCGGGAACACTCGCCTGAGCGCTGGTTCTGCAGCAGCGAGTGCAGCAGCCCCGGGTCATGCCGCACCCTGCGTAGGAGCGGGAGCCAGCGATGAGGGAACCCATGGCACTGTGACACTGAGGACAGCCACTGCGGCGCCGCGTGGAATGCGGCCGAGGCAGAGAGAGCAGCAGCCTGCAGCCGCGGAACCAAGGGCCTCTGTGAAAGAGAGGCTGGGTCGAGCGGGCAGAGGAGGTTAAGGGGCTGCTGAGAAGGCGCCTGGGGTTTCCAGGCAGGTCGATGTGTGACTCAGCAGAGTTCAATGCAAAGCACTGAGGTAGGAGTCCAGAGCCCATGGCCCTACCCCTGGTCCGGTTGTCATGTCACTTAGGTTTTGCGATCTCATAGTTCTTATGTAGAAAAGCCTGGGTGATAAGTCTTTATTTTTAAAATTATAATATTAATTTTGAGAAGTTTTAAAAAATAGAAAAGCACAAAAGAGTATAAAACTGTGCATACTCTCCAGCCAGAAGAGACCACGGTTACATATTTTGGAATATTTGTTTCAAGTGTCATTCTAAAAATATAAAGCACAAGAGATGGAGATGGACGCCCCCCTCACCCCTTCATTCAACCTCTACCTACCCTCCCTCTGGGAGCAACAACCTACGAGAATTTAATGTGTTTCTATCCAATCTGTTTTAGACTTTTACCTATATATAAACAATATGGAGAATATATTAAGAGTGCATTTTATGTGTATCATTCTGTATCATTCTGCACTTCTATCTGCAATGGATTTTTTTCCACTCCATGTTGAGATATTGAGCTGGATCTATGCTAGTCTGTATAGACCTACTTCATTCATTTTAATCACTGTATGTATTGGATTCTGTGATTTCTAAGCCTCAACCTCAGGTGCCACACCAGGTGGTTCTCAACCTGCACATTAAAATCACCTGGGCACTTTTAAAATACAGATGCCAAAGCCCATTCTCAGAGAAGCTCATTGGTCAAGGGTAAAGCCTGGACCAAGCCTTTGTTAAAAATCTCCTTAGGTAATTCTCATAAGCATCGGGAGTCTGTGATTCTGGGGAGAATTGCAAATGCCCGCCTGCCTCTCCTGGTAGATTAAATGCAGTTTAACCTCCTCTTACAGAATTATGCCAGCCAAAATGAATTTGCTAGGGATACTCCCTGAAACACCGCTGATGACTGTGTCTGAGAGGTGACAGGAGTCTCTCTCCCTCTATCTCTCTGCTTTAAAAATGGTGTTCGTGGGCCTCATCAATTGGCTCACCCTTCCTCTATTCCCTGGCAGAGAAGGAGATGTTCTTATCGCACAGAAAATATCAGGACAATGACCCCATTGGGTAAGGATTTAACCACAGATTGGAATATGAAGGGAATCAGAATTACTCTTTTCACCGTGTTGTAGCATGACTGGAAAGACAGTACTACCAGCTAATTCTGCTTAGAACGTAGCACAACCATGCACCCCACTCCTACCCTCTATTTTATTTGTGCTAGGCTCATCCTCCTCATGGAAAGGAACTCATTAAATTTCCATTTGTAGGGAAGCAGACGTGGCCCAGTGGTTAGGGCGTCCGCCTACCACATGGGAGGTCCGTGGTTCAAACCCCAGGCCTCCTTAGCTGGTGTGGAGCTGGCCCATGCGCAGTCCTGATGTGTGCAAGGAGTGCCCTGCCATGCAGGGGTGTCCCCGCGTAGGGGGGCCCCACGCGCAAGGAGTGCGCCCCTTAAGGAGAGCCGCCCAGCGCGAAAGAAAGTGCAGCCTACCCAGGAATGGCGCCGCACACATGGAGAGTTGATGCAGCAAGATGACGCAACAAGAAAAAACAGATTCCCATTCTGCTGACAACAGAAGCGGACAAAGAAGAACACGCAGCGAATAGACACAGAGAACGAACAACTAGGGTGGGGGGAGGGGAGAGAAATAAATAAATAAATCTTTTTTAAAAATTTCCATTTGTAGCCTTAGGTAGACAGAGGAATCACACAAACCTGGACCTTGCCTCCTAAGGCCCAATCTTTGGGACAGAGTTCAGTTACCAAGGTGACCCTGATAGTATTTTGTGTCCTTGTTCCTTTTCTCGTCCCTGATCTTTATGCTAGGCATAGAGGAAATTACCTAGGAAGACTAACACTAGGATACATTTTATTAATATACTTGACAAATATCTACAGAGTGCTTATTAGGTTTCAGCCACAGGGCTATGTCATGGGAACCACGTGGGCCCCACAGTCACAGACTCTCCCCTCCAATTCAGGAGACAGGCATGAACTGGCACCTGAGGACAGTGTGTGTAAAATGCATGGCCACAGGGGGAAGCACAGGATGCTCTGGGAAAAGAGAGAGTGAAATCAAGTCAGTCTTGGGGGCTCGGGAATACTTCCTGGAGCAGTGGTTGTCAGCAGGGAACAGGCAGAGGCTTACCTGGAGGGCTTGTTAAAACCCTGCCCTGGCCCTGGAGTTTCAGATTGAAAAGGTCTGGAGTGTGGTCTGAGAATTTGCATTTCAAACAAGTTCCCAGAGGACTCTGATGCTGCTCTCCAGAAAGCACACTGTCCAGAGACCCGTGGCCCTAGAGGAAATGAAGCCTCAGCCTTTGCTACTCAATGTATGGTCTGCAGCTGAGCAGCACTCTAACCAGATTTTGTCTAGGTTCTTGACCATGCTGCAGAAATGAATTTCAAGAGCACATCGGGTTCATTAGGCCAGTAATTTATTCTGGTACGGGGGAAAGAGAAATGGGAGAAAATAACAGACCATGGGTCCCAAGTGAAGAGGAAGGGGATGAAAAGTGATAAAGTGGGCTTATTTACAGACTATAATTTCCCATTATAGATTATAAATCCCCAGGTTTACTTGTGTAGTGATCAAGAGGGGAAGAAGGTGGCCAGAATCAGGGTCCAAAAGCAACAGAGTTCAGGCCTTGCTCCTGCTTTTTGAACTGTTACTTATTCCACCCCTTTGCTAATGGCACAGGAGTCCCAGCTGTTTACTGTTTTGATTGACTACCCCGCCCATCAATCTCCAGGGAGGGGCCAATGATAAAGTCATTGGGGAATATCCGGAGCTTCTCCTGGCTTCCAGAGGAAATCTTGTTCTCAATGGCAGAATCTTGGGGAGGGTCTTCCAGCGCCATCTTGGGAGTATTGACGTCCATGTGGACTTCTTACCAGGTTCCAGATCCATCTATTGGTTCCCTATCTTACTAGCCCGCTTCAGCATCATGACCTGAACCTCACCTGGGAGCTTGTGAGAAATGCAGAATTTCAAGACCTGTCCTAGACCTATGGAGTCAGAATCTGCATTTTAAATAAGATTCCCAGGTAATACCCATTCATTTTAAAGTTTGAAAAACATATTGCTAAAGTACTAGTTCTTAAACTTGGCTGCATATTGGAATCAGCTGGGGAATTTGAAAAATGGCAATGCCTGTATCCCAGCCCTAGAGATTCTGATTTAATTGGTAGAGGGGGTGTCCTGGGCATCAAAATTTTTAAATGCTCTGCAGGTGATTCTAATATGGAGCGAAATTTGAGAACCACTGGCCTAAGCTAAATGCAGCCTAAGTAGGAGTTGGTCAAAGAAAAGGTCAGTGTTAAAGGGAACAGAATGTGCAAAGTCTCAGGAGCCAGAAAGAGCAAAGTTGACTCAGTGAATGGAAAAGGGTTGGGTTTGCTCTGAGTGTAGGGTTAGAGGAAGAGAGAAAAAGAACAAGGCATGGGGCTAGAGGTTAGGGAGGCCAGTGGTGGGAGACTCCAGAACCTAGGTTTTCCCTGATGGTTAGAGACACTCAGATTGGCATTTTAAAAGTGACCATTCTGTTGGCCCTGTGGAAATAAGCCTGGGGGTATGAGAACAATATGCCTGGTGTTAAGGCTGAGATTTCTCTGACCGCAAAGAAACATATACTGTAGCTCTTAGAGAGAATCACTCCTTTTAAGGAAAACTGCTCTTTAAACTAAAGATGGGAGCAAAAAGACGGAGGTGGGGATGAAGAAAAACAGCAATAAGCAATATATAAAACTTCGTGGGGCCTCCAGAGTTCAGTTTAACAAATATTTACTGAGTTCTATGTGTCGAGGCTGGTGCTGTGAGAGCAGAATCCAGATCCCTGGTGCTGTCTTAGCAAAGGGTTGCTTTGAGTCTGGTTGAAGATTTGACAGTGCTGTTAAATGGGAGGATCTGTGCCATCCAACTCCACTTAAAGCCCTCAGCTAAACCATCAAATGGCCCCATTCATGCCGCAGCTGCAGGATTCCTGAGGTCATGCCAGGGGATGCCGGGAATGCAAACTAGGGCTCAGTCTGGGCTTCTGACACCCTGCGAGCTTTGAGGAAGAACAAGGGGGTATTTGTTAGGGGAATACCCACAAAGGCAGCACAAGAGAGAGGACTGAATGCCCCTCGGGATTCCAGGCCAAATGCAAAAGGATGCTGTAATCCCCGCCACCCCAGCCTGTGTGGCCTCACTTGCCTGCTGGCTGTGGAGGCAGCCGGGGGGCCCAGCCAGCCCACTCAGGGTCCCTAAACAGAGCAGGATCGGCAGCTCTTCAGGAACGAAGTGGGTACTCTGACTCCATAACCCACAAGGTGAGGACTGCTAGGCCAAGGCAAGGAGAAGATAAAGGCATCTTTTGCTGGAGTCCCCTAGGCCATACCTCCCCATTTGCACCTGAGAGAAAGTTAGGAAAGACCGTAGGCAGTGGACTAGAATTCCCTTAAAAGGCCTAGAGAGAGCGGAGAAAAATCAAACCCTTTCTAGATTATTCTTTGTGTAATCCTGTTCTCCCAAACTCAGATAGTGTTCATTTGACCCAGTAATTTAATTTTGCTACTATCACCAGACATATTCGTTTGCCCCAGTAATTTAATTTTGCTACTATCACCAGACATAAGGTTGCTTATGTTACCTCTAAAAGAGCTATATTCAGGGATCACTTACCAACCCGCCATCCTCCCTGGATATTAGAGCTGTTGCACGTTGCGAAATGATTTAGACCATGCAAGGAGAGCAGCATTTCTGGACCTCTGCATATCTGACACCTTAGGCAGGATAATTCTTTGCTGTGGAGTGCTCATCCTGTAGACTATAGGATGTTTGGCAGCATCCCCGGCTTCTACCCACTAGATGCCAATACCACCTCACAATCCCTCAGTTGCAATCAAAAATATCTCCAGGCATTACCAAATGTTCCCTGGGGGCAAAATTGCTCCACCATCCCTCCTGTGCCCCCATTCCCTATTCTCCCCCCCACACACACACCCAGTCCCCAGCCCACTGTTGAGAACCGCCGATGTAGAGGGAAAGAAGTACGAGGTTTTGATATGAAATCTTTCAAGAGAACAGAAGGATTAATAGTCCTTGTAGTTTAGAATTAGCAGTTTCAAGTATAGGAAAGAAGCCTCAAATGACCATAGCCTTAGGTAGGACTTTTCACCTTCATTATAAAATGAAAGTCCTATATAAAACTGAAATGGCAGGGAAGCGGACTTGGCCCAATGGATAGGGCATCCGCCTACCACATGGGAGGCCTGCGGTTCAAACCCCAGGCCTTCTTGACCCGTGTGGAGCTGGGCCACGCGCAGTGCTGATGCGTGCAAGGAGTGCTGTGCCACGCAGGGGTGTCCCCCATGTAGGGGAGCCCCACGTGCAAGAAGTGCTCTCTGTAAGGAGAGCCACCCAGTGTGAAAGAAAGTGCAGCCTGCCCAAGATTGGCGCTGCACACACGGAGAGTTGACACAAGATGACGAAACAAAAAGAGACACGGATTCCTGGTGCCACTGTTAAGGATAGAAGCGGTCACAGAAGAACACACAGTGAATGAACACAGAGAGTAGACAATAAGGGGGTTGGGGGGGGGGAAGGGGAGAGAAATAAATAAAAAATAAATCTTAAAAAAAAAATTGGAATGGCAAAGCCACAAGTGTAGTTGGTCAATTCAGGCAAATCAATCCAACAGTTAATTAAATTACATTCCATGGGCATTGTCTGAGCTTTGACTCTGTGTTTAATACTGTTCTAGGTGCTCATACATCCCACACAATTAGAATGATTTGATTAAACTGTAACGCCCCAATCGACTGCCCTGGAAGGGGTTTAACCTTTTACTCAGGAGGTATCATGAAACTGCAGAATACAAGAGCTATTTTCCGCTGGACTCTGAGATGGAAATGACATTTATCATACCAAAAAAAGTTGGATATACTGCTCCCATTGTCATAGTTTACAAAAAAATGGTTGATCCACAGAGAAACCAAAACTGCCAATACAAATTCAGGTGTAAGAATTGAGGAGACAGAAAGAGAGACCTACGGCAACAAGAAGCTATCTTCCTTAAGAAGAAAAGCGAAGAAGCTGCATTTTAAAGAGAAGAAAGTAAAATTCTCTACAAAAGGAGGAGATGAAGGCATGGCTTTTTGAACAACATGAAATATAGCTAAGCAAAATGTGAACACTTTCTCACTAGGGACAAACTCCACAAGGGCAAAGCATTTTGTTTCTCTTTTGTCTTCGGTGTCATCTAGGCCTGTATCCCCAATGCCTAGCGTAGGGCCTGGCATTTGTTGAATGAATTCAGCAGTTACTGATAAGGAACTCAAAACAAGAAACCAACTGCAGTGCTATCCAGACCCTATGGGACCCATAGAAGAAGATCTAGACTGTACTTTTTTGACAAAAAGTTTTAAACTGAAACTAATCATGAGGAAAAAGACAAATCCAGAATGAGGGATATTCTGCAAGATAATTGTCTCAAATTTTAAAAACATGTCATAAAAGATAGTTTTTAAAAGTAGGAGTTTTAAAGTTCTTAATTAAAGAACACCAAGGAGAAAGGACAGCCAAATACAATGTGTGATCCTCAATTTGAACCTAGAATGAAAAAAAACCTATAAAGGACACTAGGGGGGACAACTGGGATATTTTGAATATGGACTGTACAAGAGACAATATTATTATCTCTGTATGTCCAAAAAATTTTGTATAAGAATGTTCATAGCACCTATATAATAATAACCCAAACCTGGAAACAGTCCAGGTAGGATAGATAACAGACGTATTTAGATAGTAGAATACTAGTCAGCAATGAAGAGAAATAAACAACAACATGAATACACTTTGCAACGTGGATGAAACTCAAAAGTATGAGAGAAAAAAGCTAAAACTAATAATGTATTTACTATAGGGAGGAAGTGGATGTGGCTCAAGTGATTGGGCTCCCATCTACCATCTGGGGAGTCCTGGGTTTGGTTTCCAGGGCCTCCTGGTGAAGGCGACACTGGCCCATGCCATGGAGAGCTAGCCTGTGCCACAAACTGAAGGGTTTTGGATGACACAGCTATATGCATACAACAAGATTTATTCAACTGTGCACCTACAATCTGTACTTCACTGTATATAATTTGTATATCAATAAAAAAGGTGTTTAAAATCATATCAGTGTGAAATTCCTTGGATACAGTGATGACATATGGTTGGGAAATATGTCCTAAAGTACCTAAAGGTGAAGCATCAAGATGTGTGCATTTTTTTTCACTAGTTCTTGGGAAAAAGGTCAATAGAGAAAGCAAATGTGGTGAAATGTAACAATTGGTGATGTATACATGGTAGTTCATTATAAACTTTCTGTAGGTCTTAAAATTTTCAAAATTAAGAATTGAATGGGAAAAAAATAAAGGAAATTTTAAAAAACTATTCCCTGAACCATCATTTCCTCAATAAAAGGAATGGGAAATTGAAATAAACTACACTGTACATTCTCTCTTAGTTCGTTGTATGTAGGAATGGCCAGTCCTTCTGTATAGTTCTTATCATGGAACGTGTTTAGCATTTTGACAGAGCAAACAAAATCCATTCTCAGAAAAACATTAGTAAAAGGTGGCAGCAGATGGGGAATACCTTCCAGTAACTTGCTGGGCTACCACCTGAACTTAACCAGGAACACATTTAACATTTACTAAACATACACATGCCTCTATTTACCTAAACTTCTGATATTTTAAAAATTCTTTCATTTGCCTGGCAGTGCCTGCTTCCAAGCCTTCTGCAAAGATAGAATTCACAGTTCAAATGATCAACACTTGATCTCATTCCTATTCCGAGATTGTCAAACAAACTGGGGGATCCAGAGGGAAGCAAACACTGATTCACTGATTGATGGAGCTCATACAATAGATGTCACAGGTGAGAAAGGACAGTGCATGGTCTGTGTTTAGATGGCATCTCAGGGAGAGGAAAGACAGAGCAGCTTTAATTCACTATGTAAATTGTATAGTCTATCAGAATGTCAAAGGGGTGAGAAAGCAAAGATATGAATTTTTTAGGGTAAATGTGTAGAAAGAAAAGCATATACCTGCTCAAAGAGACTTACTACAAAATTTCAAAGAAAATGTATTCAGAAGTTCTAGGCACAAAATTTGGGTAGTCTTGGCTCAAAAGGCAATAGGGAGGGAAGTGGATTTGGCTCAATGGATAGAGCATCCGCCTATCCATTATACCACATGGGAGGTCCAAGGTTCAAACCCAGGGCCTCCTGACCCATGTGATGAGCTGGCCCATGCACGGTGCTGATGCCCACAAGGAGTGCCCTGCCATGCAGGGGTGTCCCCACATAGGGGAGCCCCACGTGCAAGGAGTACGCCCTATAAGGAGAGCCACCCAGCACAAAAAAAGTGCAGACTGCCCAGGAGTGGCGCTGCACACACAGAGAGCTGATGCAGCAAGATGATGCAACAAAAAGAGACACAAATTCCGGGTGCCACTGACAGGAATACAAGCAGACACAGAAGAACACACAGTGAATGGACACAGAGAACAGACCACTGGGGGGGAAGAGGAGAGAAATTAATTAATTAATTAATAAAAATCTTTTTTTAAAAAGGCAATAGGGAAAATGTTCTGTTATACAGTGCACACAGCAGGGGAAAAAGTGAGGACACCAGATGAAATTTCAGCCAGGGAATTAGCAAGACAGTCAAGGAGGTTTCGGGAGAGTTTGCGGACCACCAAACAAGAAATCTTCTGGAAAAAAAATGCTATAGGGACAACTCTCTATGGTTGCCTAATAATGAGAAGAAGTTTGTTCTTCCAGAACTATCTTCTGATTCTGGAGTAGTAGCAGTAGTGGGAAGAGGCTGGCTCTGTGATGTGTTAAGAATTGTGTGAAATTGTATTTTTCCTTGAAGACAGTGAGTTGCTTGATTAGAAACTTAGAGACAGAGCTGGTTCTGTGCACAGATTGAGCAGGAGTCACACAGGCATGTATCTTAAGAATGTTTAAGCGTTCTCCATTCCCACCACAATTTCACTCCTAGGGGTTACTAGCAACGCATTGAATCCACAGAGTGCTTTCATTTTATCAAGCGCTTCCACACACCTCTCCACATTGGAACCTTACCACTCTGTGAGGAATAAAGAGAGGAGATTTAACCTGTGTTTTACAGATAAAGATACTGAGGCTTAAAGACATTCAATGTTCCCTGAGGCATGTAATTTAGACCCAGTTCTTTCTTTTGCTTCCTCTTTGCTCTGTGCTGCTGGACAGATAGCAGGACATGATGGCTAGGTTAAGATGATGGCGCTGGGAGTGACTGTTAGACTCCCCCTGAGCGTGATGACTTAGATTATAACTGAGCAAAAGATGTCTGGCCTTGAGGGACAAATGAAAAAAAAAAGGTGTGTTTCATATGGAAGTAACTATTCGTTTTCATTTTGGCCAAAAGAACCTCAGGTATGGATGAGGAATTTTAATAAAAGTGCAAGGTCCAGGATTGTGTGCAGATGACGCAGATGGGAAAACAACAACAACAAGAAAAACAGATCCTAGACCAAGCTCTATCTTAGAGAAAGGCCTATATCCAACAGATCACACCAAAGCCTCCATGTTCATTACATCATTTAGCCAAAGGTCATCTGAGATAACATTTTAACTGTTTCTTCTCAGGGGAATTGACTTTCCTTGAAAGTATCCATTTAAACAAGCTATTACTAACTATGCAACTAAGCCAAATTTTATCCAACATGGTCAGTCCTCTTGCTTGCTTTAATACGCAGTGTCGAGGAAATTGTCCTCACTGGTAATTAAGAGAATTGGGTTCAAGTCACAGCCCTGGCAGGAACCCCCATGTGACCTTTGACCTCTCTGAGTTTAGTTCAATTACCTAGAAACTGAAAGAGATTTCTTAAGATAAGTCCCTCCTAGGATTAAGACTGTCGGCTCAGGGGGCAGGATGTACAAAATGGCTCTCTCTTTCAAAGTTACCTCGTCCTTTCACTTGCCTGCATTTTGGTTATCCAAGGATAACCAGGGACACATGTACACATCGATGCAAAGGAACTCCACTGTCTTAGTGATCACAGTTCTGTTGCACAAGTGTTCTTAGCTTGGTTTACACTTTGTAAAAAGCTTTTGGAATTTTTTCTCTCCTTTCCCCTCAGCATACACTCAAAATAACAACTGCTATGAAGTTAATGATTCTTCAGATAGTCAGAGAAACATTGGAAGATCCTTTCTGAAGTCTTTACATCGGACCTCTTAGAACCCATGACCTGGTTCCAATAACGTGGTGTATAGCAGAGGTTCTTGCTACTATTACTATTTCACAGAATGGTTTGCTAACGGTTTACTTTATATGTAAATTAGAGTGGTTATCTAGTGGAGGAGAAAGGGAGGGGAGTTATTGCACTGAGATTAATGCACTGAGAATTATACATAACTCTGGGTAGCTCACAGTTACATGCAATGCATGGAAGGTCATCCCTCATGTCTACTCCCGTGGGCAAACATCCTCTAAACTGATGGTTTAATACATGGTTATCTCTAAAGGTGGGTATTTCAGGTCAGAAGGAAAATAAAGGGGTACGGGGCAGCCAGTGAGGGTGAGGTAGGGGCATTTTGACCAGCGGATCAAGACTGATTGTAAGCACTTTGGGTCCAGGAAAAAAATGGATTCTATTTGAAGCAATGTGACCAAACTACTGACAACCCTTCATTTTTATCATCCCTAATTTATTTTGCTGCCTAGGGGAGGGGGCATGGTTGCGTTGATAAAATAAGTAGCCTCGTGAATTTTATGTGCAAGTATGTACAAAACTAATAATAAGATTACTTCTGGAACATAAATATTTATGAATACTAATAAAACTGTCTAAGACTCTGGCTCATATCCCCAAAGAGATTCCTCATTATATTTATAATAACCTCCAGTTAGACTTGTGTTAGATCAAGAAAGGAGCTGTGTGAAAATAAATGGCTGGCCACTGTATTCTGCCAAACTGAAGCCAGGCCCTGAAAAGAAATAATTCTTGACTTTTTGCTGGATGGTCTAAGAATATCACTAAAGCTAAAAGAAAAATCTCCAGCAGCCCTGAAGCAACTCTGATTTCTCACACACCAGAATTGCATTATGCAAATGTGCTTAGCTCCACATAAAGGCAGTGAGAAAAAGAGTCATTGACTTTGGATTTTGCATGCTTTAAAGCAAATGTCTAGGTCCACAATACTTGCTATTTGCAGCATTTAAAACAGAACTGGAGGGGGGTGTGTGTGGACTAGTTATTTGAGCTGCAGATGATTTCCTCTATGACTTTGTCTACCTTCAACTTCCTGGGTACTCCCAGGATACATAGCAGATCACGAATCTCACTTTGCTTTTAAAATTGTGACTGCCCATCTTTAGCCAGTAATTCTTTAAAATCTAATATCTGTCTTGCTTTTGTGGCCAGAAAATCCATAACGGCATACTGCTCGCTCGCTCTACTGAGTAGAAACACTCTGGGAGTTAATTCACAGTGTTATTTGCTAGGCGGCCATGTCATTGAAAAGCCAAGATTTTCAGAGAAAAATGACTGCTTAATTGATCCAGAGTTCTGATGTATGGGCGACCAGGCAAAATGAGAGGCAGCTCAGGCCCCTTCAGCCAAGCTCGTGGTTGCTTCCATGAACGTTCCTGCAAATTGTTGTGCTGGAAGTGGCAAGGCCAGTGTCTAGCACACAGGTAACTATGATTAGTGGTGATTTGCATGAAGAATAAAGGAAATGGTGTAATAACATGGCAAAGATTGCTGCGGCTCTTTGACAGGCTGGTTGCTGCCATGTTGGGTGCTGGCCGGCAGAGGATGGATTAAATACTGAGTATGTTACTCCCAGAGAGGTAATGTTTGATCTAGGCTTATCCCAGCTAATATTGATTTTCTGATTTCCAAGCTCCTCCTCTCACATCCCAGTCAAAATGAACTGTTCTCTTATTATTGGACCAGGTTTCTTTAACCCCCAATATGCCAACTAGTTAATCTAGCCAATGGCATCATGGTAGATATCTAATAATTCTCTGTAAACAGTTTTTGCCTTCACATGGCCTAAAGGCTCCATGAGACATAGTCTCTGTCTCATCTCATACCCCTCTCTGCCTGGCTCTCTGCCATGGTCATACTGGCTTCTGATAGTGCGTGGACGGCTCCTTACCCTTTTTTGTTTATGAATCTTCACTCATATATTTCTCCTCTTTTACCTAATTCAATTCAACCCCCACTCATTTCTCCACCAGAGAAGATTTTCCTGGTACATTCTTCCCCATATTACATGAACTAATAGCAACCTGTACTTTGCTGCAGACCCTCACCACAATACTTGTTCAATGGCACATTCCTCCAGAAGGTGACCTTCCTGAGTACAGGCACTGTGTCTTTTTGGTTTGCCTCCCGAACCTTCTATCCTTAACTCTTAGCCCAGAACCTGAAATATAGTGCACTCTCAACAAATAGTTGCTGAACGAGTTAAAAATGAATGTGAGTGAGGAAATACATGTCTGATTTGTCCCAATGGGCATATTGCCTTTCAAAGCATAGTTATAAAAGATGTCAATTGTACAATATGAAATCACCACCCAGTTTAATGGAAAGAGAGACTCTTTGTCCAGGAGTTCATGACATTGCTGAGGAAGAGAACTTGTCTTTTAATGGTCATTATATTGTACCTACCTGGACACGCTTCCCAACCATTGGAACTACCCAGAGCACTGCTTGGTAGCAATTTCAGACTATGAGGCATGTCTGCCATCTACTGGTCATGAAAGGTACTACTATAAAACCTGTCAACGACATTTTCATTTTCTCCTGGATTGTTAAAGCTGGGAGGGGCTTTGATTCCAACAAACCCAACCATTTCATTTTACCAAAAGGAAAATAATATCTCATGAGAATAAATGATCCACCCAGGGCCATACAGTTAATCTGTGGAAGGGTCCAAATTCTCATCTAGGCCTCCTCATAAAACCAGGCTCTTTTTGTTCATATAATAATTGTAAATTCTGGAGGTTTCCAGAAATACATCTGGTCAATGGTGCTGACTTTAACTTTTTCCAGAGGAAATGGAACAGCTGAGAGTTGTTCCAAGTCACATGCCAGGAATCTCCTGCCCTCTTGTATAAAGTGCCTCACATCCCAGAAAACAGAGAATCTGATTTTCTGCTTTTTATCCAAGGATTTCCTGGATCTGAAAACAGCTGTATGGGATCATGTGGAAAAGACTAGACTTACAAAACTTGGAGTTTCACACTAAAAAGTTAGGCAAGGATGTGGTGTAGGACATGTGTTTAATGCCATTGGATTGTTTGCAATCAACAAAGCTTGGAGGAATTAGAAACATACCAAACGTTCGTGTTCCAAAAAACCATGATGTTTTATGGAAAAGCTGACAAACCATAACTGAAAGAGCTAAGAACTTCCATCCTCATCAGAATAGACAGGATCAGTGTCAAATCTTACAGAAACACTCTCACTGTGAACCTGGCCAAACTGGCTACAGAAGCGCTAGGTTTTTCAATGCATATACATATTTCTCTTTTTTAAAAACCCCACGGGGCTAGATTTAACCACAGTCATCTTTTTATTTAGGTGTGGTTTGCATGCAAACATCCCTCAAAATTCCTTGGATCAACAGCAAACCAAACCAAACCAAGCAACATCTCACTACCTGCCAGGAAGGGTTTCATCTTTCCCTAACGATTCTCAGAACCAGGCACTTCAGGGAATGGACTTCTAAAATGAAGAAAATAAAGATGTGGCTGCTTAGAAGTTCTCACTGGGTACTTCAGAAAAATTTCCCTGGAGCTCTTTGGCTCTGAATGTAATTTCTTAAAACTTCTTTATTCAAAATAGTACCAGTAATGAGCATGTCTAGGCTGGTCATTTTGCTCCTTAACTTGGAACAGTAACACCTTTTCTTTGTAGCACTGGGGTGACTATTGTCCCAGCAAACACGGCAAAGATAATGGTAGACAGTCGCGAAGAGTTAAGGATCAACTGAGGTGCTGCGTTCGTTCCTTCAGAGATGGGGAAAAAAGTCTTCTTCTTGAGAAAATAAGAAAAGCCTAAGGGAAAAGTCAATATTCATTCGATTCATCCCTTCGTATGATCATCTGCCCTCCAGTCTCAAGGGCTAGTGTGCAGAGCGGTTTTCCCCATCACCCCACCCCAGATGTGGTCTGGAACATCCTTGGTGCAAACTGCATTGCTGTGCATCCTGACCATCCCAAATTGGTGTCCACACTGAGAGCTGTAATGATCCTGTCCTGATGGCAGAATTATAGAGCATTGTGACAAGATATGGCAACCTTTGCTGCCTCAAAGAAGAAAAGAAAGAATGCTTCCATTTGCTTAGAGTTTCAATGGGTTTTAAATGAGGACCAAGTGGCCCAAATGAGCATACTAGGCCAGGTGAGGGTGCCTGTGATTTGGCCAGTCCCACTGCACCCTTTTCCCTCTCAGGGAACTACTCAGAATCCTTGGAATTCTGAACTCTGAATTCTGCTCTACATATCCCCCTGAGAGCCTAGTGACTGCTCAAAGCAAACGGCAATTCTCCCCTTGCAAGACCTGTGAGGGACATAGCAGCTCTTAGCCCCTCCACCACATCAAGGAGGTGCAGGCAGCTGGAGCCTCTAGTTCTCCCTTTCTAGCTCTCTCATCACTCCACACCTGCCAACATCTTTCCTTTTATTCCCGCTACTCCTACTATTAGCTACATTTACTCCAAATTCATTTCCATCTCTTCCCTGACTTATACTATTTCATAGTCATCAATGAAGGTCAAACAGTACACATGGTCCTGGCAGACTCGAATTGAAGCACCAGACTCCATAAAATTGTTGACCATCTTTAGTCCTCCTTCCTGGCCCTACGAGTAGGTTATGAGGGTAATGGGATTTTTATGCCGAAGATAACATAAATAGTACACTGTTGAGAATGTTTACATTTCCCCCAAAATTCTGTCTTACTTAGAACCTGACTTAATTTAGGCTTAGTTTGAATGATTTCCAAATAAATGCTTATCCTGAGCCCATTCATGTGGACAATTTGATTCAATTGTGTGTATTTGGTTTTTTTGTTTGTTTTAGTCAGTATACAGTAACATTGAAATTATGGGCTCTGGCTCCAGACCTCCTGGGTTCACCTTTGCCACTTCCAGTCTGAGAGATCTGCACAAGTTACTTTACCCATCCCAAACACTGCTTCTTCATTTGTAAAATTCAGCTAATACTAGTACCTGCCTATCAGGTTATTGTAAGGCTTAAATGAGAGACAGTGCACAAAATGCTCTTAGCGTAGTGTCTAGTGCAATGTAAATTGAATTTTTTTAAAAGTATTTAAAGCTACCCTTTGCTATAGCAGGCATTTTAACATAGTCTCATTTAATCCTGATAACTTTGTTATGTTATGAATGTCCCCATTTTATGGATCCAGTAGTTTCATTTCTACACAGTTTTCTCAGGGAGAACCAAATGCCCTGGAGTCTGGAGGTGAGGGCAGTGTCCTCCTTGTTACAGGTGGCAATTTCCAGACTTTTGAGGCTCATGCGTTCGGCTCTACCACCTTCTACTCCTCTTTGTCACAGTTAACTACCAATTCATGATCTCTATAGCCAAATCCTAAGGACAACATCCAGTGTAACTTCAACCTCTGCATTCCTATCAGTATCCTGGCTGCTTTGTTCCTTGATCTCTTCACCTCCAATGATCTTCTTCACTCCAAACTGTGTTTCTGTTCCATTGCTCCTCCTTGGACCTAATCACTCAGAGTATAATTGACTCTAAAGACACCTCATAACTCCTGTTTTTCCAGATGGCTCATTCAGTTGTTTTAATTAAACCACATCTTTGAATTCTCACAATTTCTCACTTATCAGCATCTGCCTGAATATTCGATATTCTGTTACTTCAACTACTCTCTTACCAGTTTCTTAGGTCCCCTTGACCCATTGTCCTTTTATCACAACTTCTTGGCCTTTCTTGGTGAATCCAACTACTGCCCAAGGTTGCTGAACATCATTGCAGAAAATTCAACAGGGTGGAGTGTTGCCAGCATGTGTTCACGGTCAGCATCCTCACCAGGATGTGGAACACTGCCAGGAAGTTCTGCTGAATTTTTAAGGGTTCTCACTTCTATTCCCCACAGTGATGATTCCTGTATTAGTCAGGGTTCTCTAGGGAACAGAATCAAGAAGAGATATTTGTCAATAATATGCAATTTTAAAAGAGTCTCTCTCATGATCATGGAGATGCACAAGTCCAGATTCCACAGGCAGCCTGCAAACCAGGGGCTCTGATGAAAGTCCAATTAAGGTCCTTGATGAGTTTTCCCCGAAGACATTGGCTGTCTAAAGATGAGCTAGGAAATTCTCTCTGAATGCTGAAATCACTTCCCCTTACAAGGCTTTCAACTGATTGGATAAAGGATCACACATTGCTGACAGCAATCTCCCTGATTGATGTAGATGTAATCAGCTATCTATGCAGTGAACTCGCTGATGACTAAAGTCCATAAATGTCCTTGTATTACAGTTAGCCCAGTGCTTGCTTGACTAAACAACTGGGCACAATTACCTGGCTGAGTTGACACATTAGCCTAACTACCATAATCCACCCCTTGTCAACTCGGCAACCATAAACATTACCTTAAACCATAATTAGTCTCTAAGTAAAAACAATAACAGACTTGTATACATATGTATTTCCACCTAACAATGTTCAACTCTCCTATGTACAACCAGAAACACACTAGTTCTCTACAGAATAGGGTGCAAGTCCTTGGGTAATATTCACTCTTAAACTTGACATCCTTAAATATTATGACATGAAACTAATACAACTTTTCATATCATAGGGGAAAAGGTTGGGGAAGAAAATAAAGAAATTCATTTTGTGTACATATACAATTATACTCATAATGAAATAAGGAAGAAAGATTCATGACTCTTAGAGTCCTCACTTCTGTAACTGGTCATGTGGTCGAAGTTCATAATTATCACTACCTTCTTCCACTACCCATTCCATGTTCCCATTACCCTCAGCAAGCACTTCAGCTGGCCATGGTTCTTTGCCTGGTGGGCAAACTTTCATTCCTAAAGATTCTAGGCCATTGTTAGTCCTGCTTGGATTGGGTTGTTGCAATTTTCCATTGACTTTAATCATAGGGCATGGCAGTACAAGGAGATGCCCTAGAGGATCTCCTGTATTCCAGGCAAACTATTCTTTATCCCCATTATGTAGATGCAGTCCTACTTCCCCTTGATAGTCAGAATCAATCACCCCAGCCAGGAAAGTAATTCCCTTCTTTGCCTATTGATTCAAAGGTAAGAAGAGCCCAAAGTGGCCAGATGGCAGTCTTAACTATCAGTTCAATGAAATCATTGTTGTGTTTCCTGGTGGCAGAACTCCTCTTTTTGGTACTAAAACCTGTAGACCAGCAGAGCTTAAAGTTGCAGGGACAGGAAGCAAAAATTTTCCTAGTGGGTCACTAGGGGTAATAGTAAAAGGTGCCTCTCCCATTTCCACCCCTTGATTCCTGGAAGAATCCTGGTAATGGGAGAAACAGCACCATAGAATAGGCGCTAATTTAGAGCATACACAGTCTCCTGGAGAACACTGCCCCAGCCCTGCAAGGTATTGCCACCTAGTTGGTGCCATAGTTGAGTCTTCAAAAGGCCATTCCATCATTCTATTAATCCAGCTGCTTCAGGGTGATGGGGAACATGGTGAGACCAGTGAATTCCATGGGCATGTGCCCATTCCTACACATCATTTGCTGTGAAATGGGTTCCTTGATCAGAAAGAATGCTGTATGGAATGCCATGGTGGTATAGAAAATGTTTAGTAAGTCCATGGATGGTAGTTTTGGAAGAAGCACTGTGTGCAAGAAACTCAAGCCCATATCTGGAGTACATGTCTATTCCAGTTAAAACAAATCACTACCCCTTCATGGTGGAAGTGGTCCAGTGTAGTCAACCTGCCACCAAGTAACAAGCTGGTTATTTCAAGGAATGGTGCCATATTGGGGGATGAGTGTGAGTCTCTGCTGCTGGCAGACTGAGCACTCATCAGTGGCTGTAGCCAAGTCATCCTAGGTGAGGGGAAGTCCATGTTGCTGAGTCCATGCATAACCTCCACCCCTACCTCCATGGCCACTTTAATCATTAGTCCAATGGGCAATGACAGGAGTGGCTGGGGAAAGAGGCTGACTGTTAATCACAGAGCAGATCATCTTAGCCACTTGATTATTAAAATCATCCTCTGCTGAAGTCACCCCTGGTGAGCATTCACATGGGACACAAATATTTTCATGCATTTTGCCCATGCAGAAAGGTTTATCCACATATCTGTTTGTCACCAATTTTGCAATCATGTTCCTTCCAAGTACCTGACCATCCAGTCACCATTGGCAACAGCCCATGAATCAGTCTAGAAACATGCCTCTGGCCATTTCTTCTTCTAAGCAAAATGAACAACCAGGTGCACTGCTTGAAGTTCTGCCCACTGGGAGGATTTGCCCTCACCACTATTCTTCAGGGATGTCCCAAAAAAGGGTTTCAGTGCTGCAGCTATCCACTTTCAGGTGGTACCTGCATATGGTGTAGAACCATCTGTAAACCAGGCCCAAGTTTTCTCCTCAGTCACTTGACTGTAAGGGACTCCCCAAGAGGCCAAAGCTGTGGGCTGGGAAAGAGAAGGTAACATGGCAGGGGCAGTGACCATGGCATTTGGGCTACTTCCTCAGGTAACTTACTTGTGCCTTCAGGACCCACTTGAGCCCTATTTCATTAATATCACTTCCACTTTATTATGGAGTGCTGCTGTGCATGCCCAACTTTACGGTTTTGTGGGTCAGACAATACCCAGGTCATGATAGGCAACTCAGGTCTCATGGTAACTTGACAGCCCATAGTTAAGCATCCAGTTTCTACTAAGGCCCAGTAGCAGCCAAAAGCTGTTTCTCAAAAGGAGGGTAGTTATCTGCAGAGGATGTCAGGGCTTTGTTCTAAAATTCTAAGGGTCTGCATTGTGAGTCTCCTGTAGGGGCCTTCCAAAGGCTCCAGACAGCATCTCTATTTGCCATTGAAACTTTCAGCACATTGGAGCTGCTGGGTCATATGGCCCAAGTGGTAGTGCAGCTTGCACAGCAGCCTGGACCTGTTGCAGAGCCTCCTGTTGTTCCAGTTCCCAGTCAAAATTAAGAGCTTTTCTGGTTACTCAGTAAATGGGCCAGAGTAGCACACCCAAATGAGGAATGTGTTGCCTCCAAAATCTTAAGAGGCTGACTAAATGTTGTGCCTCTTTTTTGGTCGTAGGAGGGGCCAGATGCAACAGCTTATCCTTCACTTTAGAAGGGATATCTCAACATGGCCCACACCACTGGACACCTAGAAATTTCACTGAGGTGGAAGGACCTTGTATTTTAGTTAGGATTTATCTCCCCTCCTCTCTCATGCAAATGTCTTACCAATAAGTCTAGAGTCTTTGTTCTTTCTTGATCACAGGTCCTATCAACATGATATCATCAATATAATGGACCAGTGTGATGTCTTGTGGGAGGGAGAGATGATCAAGGTCCCTGCAGACAATATTATGACATAGGGTTGGAGAATTGATATACCCCTGAGGCAGGACAATGAAGGTATATTGCTGGCCTTGCCAGCTGAAAGAAAACTGTTTCTGGTGGTCCTTACTAATGGCAATTAAGAAAAAAGAGTTTGCCAAATCAACAGCTACATACCAGGTACCTGGCAATGTGTTGATTTGCTCAAGCAGTGACACTACATCTGGGGCAGCAGCTGCAATTGGAGTTACCACCTGGTTAAGTTTATAATAACTTACTGTCATCCTCCAAAATCCTGTTTTCTGTATAGGCCAAATAGGAGAGTTGAATGCAGATGTGGTGGGTATCACCACCCCTGCATCTTTCAAATCCTTGATGTGATGGTGGCACTAATCTCTGCAGTCCCTCCAGGAATCTGGTACTGCTTTTGATTTACTATTTTGCTATGTAGGGGCAGTTCTAGTAGCTTCCACTTGGTCTTTCCAACCATAATAACCCTCACTCTATAAGTAGGGATTCAGTGTGGGGATTCTGCCAGTTATTGAGTATGTCTATTCCAATTATGCATTCTGGAACTGGGCAAATAACCATAGAATGGGTCCATGGATGCACTGGACCCACTGTGAGACAGACCTGAGCTAAAACTCTATCAATCACCTGACTGCCATAAGCCCCTACTCTGACTGTTGGACCACAGTGACATTTTCTGTCTTCTAGGATTAATGTCACTTCTGAGCCACGGTCTAATAATTCCCCAAAATCTGATCATTTCCTTTTCCCCAATGCATACTTTGGTAAGAGGCCATAGGTCTCCTTGGGGAAAGGAGGGAGGGAGATTAACAGTATAAATTTTTGGCAGTTTAACAGGATCCTTCCCCAAGTGGACCTGGCCTCCTCCTCATTCAAGGGGCTCTGGGTCTGTAAACTCTCTCAAGTCTGGGAATTGATTAAGGGGCTGTGATTCTCTGTGTCTGTAATTTGAGTTAGGGTTGTGTTCACTTGACCTAGAACTCTTCTGTTTATACAGATTGAGAAGAAATTTACTAGACTGCCCATCTATTTCACTTCTAGGTACTACATGATGTATTAGCCAATGCTATGACTCTATGCAACTCAGACTATTTTGAGTGCTGCTCTGAATCTGCCTTTCATTGTGGTAGCCACACCCTCCTTGCGTTTCCTGATTAACTGCTGATACTTGACTTTTACAGGGCCCAGATCCCATCATCACATATGTTTAAGGATTCTAATTCCATTACAACCCTCTCTACATTAATATCTGAACTACAGAGAAGAGTAACCACTGACATCTTCAGGGAAGATGAAGTTAGTCTTACAAATTTATTCCTCGCAGTCCTGGTTAAAGGTGTGTCCTCTGGACATCCCTGAGGTGGGGGGTAGGTCCTCAGATGGTAAATCCATTCTAGCATTCCAATCTCTCTAAGCCTTTGAATTCCCTCTTCTACTATATACCAGGGCAAATTGGGCATCTCAACCTCAGACATACTAGGCCATCTTTTGGTCCATGTTTCAGTCAGCCACCCAAGCAAACAGAGCCCTTTCTAACCCCTTGAGCTACAGCGTTGAATCCAGAATTTCTGCTTAGTGGGCCCATATCAATAAATTCAGCCTGATCCAACTTTATATTCCTTCCACCATTATCCCTTACCCTTAGTATGCATTCCCACACATATTCCCCTGATTTCTGTCTATGTAAGTTGGAAAACTCATACAGGTTTTCAGAGTATAGCATATTTCCTCATGGGTCACACTTTGTATTCAACTTCGGGGCTTGTTGTGATTTTAGTCTAGTAATATAGGTCTGGAAGACAGAGAGGTAGTGAGGGTGGGTAAGGAGAAGGATTAGAAATGTCTTGCTATCTACTGACCTCAGGGCATTCCTTTGCATTTTCTTCTGGTGAGACAGATTAATCTCTTTCAGCAGAGGTTGGAATAGAAACTCAGCAGTGCATGCTGGAGATTGGCTGGTACCTGCCTCAGGGCTGGGAGGAGGTCCAGTTTCCCTGCACAGGCCAGAAGCTGGGCAGTGCAGGCTTCAGTTTGGCTGGTACCCACCTCAGGGCTCAAAGGAGGTTTGCACTCCCTGGGGCAGACTGGAGGCTGGGTGAAACAAGGTTGACAGGGTGTGGTCTCCCCAGGGCAGGCCATCGCAGGTTTATCTGGTAAAGTCACAGTAGAATTTAGGATTCCAGTGTCCCCACCAATATTATAATCATTCCATATGTCTCCATCCCAATTCTCTGGTTCCACTCCTTTCCAATCAATGCCTTCACTTTAAAAGCAGAAACCCTGCAGGGTTGAGATTTTCATTTCCTTTGTAACTCTGCTATTCATATAATGAGAGTCTGAGTTTGGTTCTTAGATATTTCAAGCCTGTGGATATAGGAGACAAGATTTTCTTTCAGAGCACACATAGAAACTTTCACATGATTCATGTACTGTTTGTTTCAAATTTGAAACCTCTAGCTCATCTCTTTCTTTTGTAAATATATCCAGAGTATCTAGGAGGAGCCAGCCAACATCATTAGACCTTTTGACTCCACAAATCTCTGTTAAGTTGTGAAAACACTCTCACTCAGATCCTTGGTTCTTATAAGCATGGAAATAGGGGAATTCAGTGATGATATTTTGCATGTCTCTATTGCCAACTCACGCCATGGACTGTTAGCAGGCTCTTCATTATTGGAAAGGGATTCATTAGTACACTTGAGTCCAATTAGAGTGGAGAGCCAATTGCTAAACTCCCAGAACAATCTCAGACATCCCATGTTTAAGACTATGTTTCTCAAGAACCACTTCACTTCTGATACCAAGTTGTATTAGTCAAGGTTCTCTAGGGAACAGAATCAACAGGAGATTTCTGTCAATAGTATGCAATTTTATAAGAGCCTCTCATGTGACTGTGGGGATGCATAAGTCCAGGTTCTGCAAACCAGGGACTCCGGTGAACATCCAGTTAAGGTCCTTGATGAGTTTCTGGGAGAAGTTGGCTATCCAAAGACAAGCTGGGAAATTCTCTCTGAATGCTGAAATCACTTCCCCTTACAAGGCTTTCAACTGATTGGATAAAGGATCACACATTGCTGACAGCAATCTCCCTGATTGATGTAGATGTAATCAACTATCTATGCAGTGAACTCACTGGTGACTAAAGTCCATAAATGTCCTTGTATTACAATTAGCTCAGTGTTTGCTTGACCAAATAACTGTGCACAGTTACCTGGCCGAGTTGACACATTAGTCTAACCCATCACAATTCCATACTTTCTATACTGCCCTTAACCTACCATCTTCCTTACGTCTCCTCAATACTCAAAGCATCAACTCCCACTTCACAGAAAAAAGACAGACCTTTTGAGGGACATCCCTCAACTTTCCACCACCAAACTTACAAACCTGCGTGCTTCTACCATCATGCTTCTACCTTGCCTACTGCTCCCAGGGAAGAAAGATTCTTTTTTTTAACTAAGGCTTTTCCCCCAACCAGCCCTCTAGAAAAGACCCTGCGTGCTTTATCAGAGAGGGACCTTAACTCAATAAATTAATCCCTCTTTTCTATCTTAAACCTTTTGCTACTTACTGGCTCCTTCCCATTAGCTCTTTTAAACATGTTCAAGTCTTTCTCATCCCTTAAATCTGGAAACAACCCTGACTTGTATATTTGCATTTTTCCATTACACATATGAGAAAATGGAGGCTCATGAAAATGAAGGAGGACAGGGCAAATTAGAGACAGAAACCAGGATATTGTGGCTACACACAGTGCCTTTCACTGTGGGACATACTTTGTTTTGTGTCAGCTACTCCTGCCTAAATAGTAAGACATTGTTATCCATTGGCTGTGTAGATCTATTTTAGGTATCATTAGTGGATTGGATTGATTTCTTGACAAGCTAGTCTGCTGATCAATGTTTCAACATTATGACTTTCCTTAAAGCCCCAAATGATAGAGGGAAATAGTTGGATAGACCTAATCTGTACTTTGTCAGTTTCATCTGTAAAGTGTAACTAAGAATATATCTTCTTCCTACCTTCTACTATCATTCGCCTCCTACTCCCCACCTCCATTTCTCATCAGCAATGTAATAAAGATGGCAAATCTCTTCCCTATGGAAGATTTTCAATTGCTGAGGGGGAAGGTGCGACATAAGTGCTCAATATAGCTACCTTTTTCTGGGAAGCTAACTCCTTGCCTATGCTGACAGAAAACTATGATGTGGATGGAGCTGAGTACATTTTCTTTAGAAAGGAGAAAATAGAGCAAGACGGAGTACATTAAGTAAGCATCTAGGGAAAAGACTCAGAGAAGACTCAAGCAAATCATGGCCTAGAAAGTACATCAACATTCTCTGCTGTAGCTATTTGTGTTTGCCCTTTGTTGATATTAGACCCAGAAGGAAACAAAGACGCATGTAGAGTATGGGATATTATTAATGGAAAGAGAATGAAAAGAGGAGAGGAAGTGAAAAGAGTGTGAGCCTTACAAGGAAGATAAAAGGAACAAGATAAGAAAAAAGACAGAAATATAAGCCAACAAAACTTACCTCTTCTTGTCAAAAATACGTGATATAGGGCATAGAAGGAGACCAAATGTTTGGTCCTTGAATATTACTTTTCCAGCAAAGATAATAAAGCCTCTAATAAAGGACTAAACTTAAAACCACAAGACTGAAATGAAAAATTATGTTGCTTGTAACAAAGGAATAATCAGAGAGCATGAGGTAAAATTATAGTTGAGACTAAAGTGATATAAAATATAAGGTTTAGAAGTGTAGAAAGAACTGGTGTTAATGTCACAGCCTAGATTTTCTGCTAAGTTACTAAGTAGTTATGTGACTTTGGGCAATTCACACTTAACTTAGCTGGATGTCATATTTCCACCTTTATAAAATTGTGGAGATTGACTAAAATAGCTATTCTCAAAATGGAAGTAATGTTTCATTTTAGTGAGAGGTGTTACTATGGAAGATTGAACACGGGAACAGTGTGGAAAGAAAATAAAAGCCTGAGAAATACTGGACTCTCTCAAAGATTCTTCCCAGTTCAAAGGTCCATATGCTACAGAATAAACAATTTCAGGGACTGGTTTGGGGCCAAATTCATCACTGTAAATTCATATAATTAAGCTGGTTTAAGGGACTGTATGTAGAATCTAACATCATTTTTCAACGCACTTAACTGAAAACCAACCCTAAAGGAAAGGACAGCAATAGCAAACAGAAACAAAGGTTTGGTAGAATCTATAGGAAGTCAAAATGCCCTTTATCTTTTTCTGTCTTCACATAAACAGTGATGAAGGGACCAATAGCTTTCTAATTACTGTTTTGCAGGAATTAAGTTGCCTGGAGTTAGAAGCACCATTGAGAGAAATGAAAAGCAATCAGGGGAGCAGGTGTAGCTCACCATTTGAGCACCTGCTTCCCATACATGAGATACCCAGTTCAAAAACAAAAAAGCAGCCAGCCTTCAATCACTGTTTTTGTCAACCAGTCATAGAGACCAGGGACCCACTACAGCCCCTGAATAGCAAATCACTGGTAAAAGGAAAGGGAACAATCCAAACTGGGAAAAAGTAAATGAGAAACTTGCTCTGTGTGTGACAGCACACAAGGCCCTCCATCCATGAGGGTCCTCACCTACCCTGTCATACTCATCCTGCCTATGGCAGGCAGAGTAATGTCCACCTCCTAATCCCTGGAATTTATATGTTATCTTGAATAGCAAAAGGGACTTTGCAATGAGATAATCTGTACACTGCTAGAGATGGGGAAATTCCTCCAAATTATCTAATTGAGCCCAATCTAATCACAGTTCTGGTTAGAAATGTGACAACAGAAATAGGATCAAAGAGATGCCACATCTTTGGTTTTGCAGATGAAAGAAGGGGGTCATGAGCCAAGAAATATGGGAAGCCTCTAGAAGGTTGAAAACACAAGGAAAATCTCCCCTAGAGCCTTCAGAAAGGAATGCATCCCTGCCTAGCTTGATTTTAGTCTGGTATGTCCTTTGTTGGACTTCTGACCTACAGAACTGTAAGATAATAAATTTGCATTGCTTCAAACCACTAACCTTCTGGTAATTTGTTGTGGCAGGATTAGTAAATATATTCACTACCCCACCTCCAAATCCACTAGCATTCTGTGCCCCAGATTGCTTGTTGTTCACTGAACATGCATCAAAGCTTTCTGCTTCTGTGTTTTGGCCCATGCTTCCTCTGTCCGGAATGTCCTTCCCATATCTCTTCTTTTCACCTCTATCTCACATGCAACCTGATGAAGAGCTACTCTTCTATTAATACTTAGCTCAGTCATCCCCCTTCTCTAGAGAGCTTTATCTATATACCACAAACTATCTTTCTTTTTCCCAAACCTGGGGTAGAATCTATCACTCCCATCTCTCTGCTTCCATCAGACCATGTGCAGATGTCTACTGAAAGTAGCTGTTTACTCTCTCCCTTCCCTTCTTACAATGGATGCACTGCAAGCACTGGAATATTAGCAAATCCTTCAAAGACTATGCCCTTGGTGGAAAAATGAACAAGAAACAAGGTTTCAGGTGACATATGTCTTTAATTATATCCCCAAACCAAATGCAATAACAGATATGAAACACCCCCAATTTATTAGCAATACTGTATGCTTATACTTTCAAAATGCTTGCTCACTACAGTCTTATTTGGCTCTGAACTACATTAGGAGACAAGATGCTACTACAGGACTTCCAGGAAGATGGAAGATTAGAGAGTTATAGGGTTCACTTCTGTCCAAAAAAAAAAAAATAGCTAGAAGACAGGCAGACACTGTTTGGAAGCACTGTTCTGGGCTCAAGAGACCAGGAGGATGAGCTAGACAGCACTCAGGAGAGGGACAAAGAGAAGGAGACTCAGCGGTGAGGATCTTTGAGTAACCCAGGCAGCTGCTGTTGCTATCACCCAAACCCCACTCTTGGAGCAGACAGGTTTGGTTCCTCCAGTCACTGGTGGGCAGCTGCAGACTGAGAAGGCCAGCCACAGGGATCCACTTCCCCAGGAAAGGATCCGACTTTTGGCTGATAAATTCATTGGCTGTATGCCATGGGATCTACCTTTTCTGGCCAGGTGTGTCTATACCATTGTCTTCACCTGGGAGTTGGCAGAGACCTAAAGACAGCCTGCCTTTTCAAACACCCTCCTTACTGATAAGGAGTGGCAATAACCAATGTAGAAGGGAGTGGAAATCTCCTTCCTCCCCCAGAAAAGGGAAAGTGCACTGAGGGAGGAGAATGGCTTCAGATCAGCACCTTTGAAGAGTGAGGCTTGGCTCAGAATAGCCTGCCCAGAAAGGGATCTTTTCTGGACAATGCTTTGGCACCACCCACCCGGCTGTGGTTCCCGGGGTTCGAGTGAAGAGGTTTGCCAAAGAGTGCCATCTGCTGGCAGTCCAGGAAAGTGCACCTCAGAAAATAAAAAGGCTTTTTTTTTTTTCACATTTTACAAATTCTGTGTATTTTGGAAGAAAAATTAAGAGTCATTACAGCCCAGTTAATTATCAACAAGACTTCAGGTCTATAAAGAGGAATTTAACTTGGTCTCCCAAAATGACATACCCATTACACTTTGCTTTCTGCAAGAAGGTTACAGAGTCCAGGATGCATTGTGCTGCTTCCCTCCAGGCCTCATAAAGGAGCCCTGGACTCTAAATGTACAATGAAGGGGGTCTCCAAGGCCCTGCTGTGGGCAAGACAGGCTGTCCCAAGAGGCCATACCCAGGCAGTCATGAGGCTGCTGATGTGCTTGGTGATATAAATGACCTTTGAGTTTGGGAAGACACTCGGCTGAGCCAAGCCCTTTTCCTCCTTCCTTTCTTGCCACTCTTCATGTTGTTTCTGCTATGGATGGAAAGCCCCTGAGACTCATCAATTATGTTTCTTAGGCCACCATTAGTACTGTGGTTAGTGCACATCCTTCCTGATGACAAATGAATGTTTCCTTTCCTTTCTACTCCTATTAAGAGGAATTCCTTTTTTCAAAATTAAAGTTAAAAGATCACAAGGAATGCTACATTAAAAAACATAAGAGGTTCCCATATAACCCACTCCCCACCTGTTTCTGTTTTAAGGTCCCCTTCCCAAGGCCCTTAAAAACTGGTCTTCACCCCATTAGTGGGTTCCTGGTCCTGTTTTGATCTGTTAACAGGGGCAATTTTAAAGTCCTAGAATAAGTTGAACCAATCATCAAAGAAGAGTCATAATACAAACCCACATAACAAACAGGTCCTAGGCAAAAAAGAGAAACTAATTATCAGATTAAACTCACCATCATAATCAGATGCCTAAACATCAGCAAAAAATTACAAACCATACCAAGGAACAGGAAGATATGGCCCAGCCAAAGGACCAAATAAAAATATCAGGCAATACATAGGATTTGAGACAACTAATCAATGGTGTTTAAACAAATATCCTAAATCAATTCAAGGAGATAAAAGAAAATGTGGCTAAAAAGATAAAGGACATTAAAAAACACTGGTTGAGTGCAAAGAAAAATTTGAGAGGTTGAATAGAAAAATCACAGGGCTTATGGGAATGAAAGATAAAATGGAAGACATTAACAATACAAGTTGTTCACAACATTGTAAGGTATTGGTGTAGGGAGGTGTATGAGAGCCTTGTATGATGATATTTTTTTAATTCACAAATTTTACTATACATTTGTTGTTTATGTATGTTCATGTATGAATGATATACTTCAATAAAAGTTTATAAAAAATACAATAGAGACATACAATAGATTTGAAAAGGCAGAAGAGAAAATCAACAAATGTGAAAACAGAACAGCTGAAACTGAAAGACAGAAGAACAGATAGAGAAAAGAATGGAAAAAACTGAGCAGATGCTTAGGGAATTGAATGATATGCCACAACATATGTGTCATGGGAGTTCCAGAAGGAGAATAGAAGGAGAAAGGGGCATAAAGAATATTTGAAGAAATATTGGCCCCAAAATTTCCCAAATCTTATGAAAAACATTAATATACATATCCAAGAAGGACAATGTATTTCGAACAGAATAAGTTTGAATAGACCTACTCCAAGACATACACTATTCAAAATGTCAAATGCCAAAAATAGAGAATTTCTGAAAGCTGCAGTAGAAAAGCAATCCCTTACAAAAAAGGGTCATCTAGAGAGACTTAGTGCAGATTTCTCATCAGAAACCATGGAGGTAAGACAATGGTATGATATATTGAAGATATTGAAAGAGAAATACTGCCAGTCAAGAATTCTTTATCCTGAAAATTCACCCTTCAAAAATGAGGGTGAGTTTAAAATATTCACAGATAAACAGACACTAACAGTTTGTAAACAAGAAGCTGGCTTTATAAGAAATACTAAAGGAAGACCTGCAGCCTGAAAAGAAATAAACACAGGAGAGTGGGGCTTAGAGGAGAGAATAGAAATGAGGAATATCAGAAAAAGCAAACCAAAGGGTAAAAAGACAGACAAAAATAAGATATGACATATGAAAGCCAAAGGATAAAATAGTCAAAGTAAATAATGCCTATATAGTGTCGGAGATTTGGGCCCAAAGGGGATTGGGAATGAAAGAGGAAAGGGAGAAGAAAACAAAGAGAAAGAACGAGCGAGCTTGGATCAGGGGGTCTGCGAGTAGAGATTCTTCAGACAACTTTATTGTTTACAAGGGGCTCTCTCTATATCCCAGTCTACGTGACAACAAGCAGCAACATGCAGTTAACTACCAGCATTACTCATAGTCTAAGGAATTCAAAAAAAATCTTATCTCAAGGTACAAAGTCTAAGTGTTCTATTTACTACAAAAGGTATGTGCTCATCTTTTCTTTCAGCCTCTAACAGCTTCATCCCGTTTGCCAGGAACTCTTAATTACTGCATTCCTTAGGTTGCAAGCATAGCCATGGAGACAGCACATCTCTCCTTATGAAGCCACTGTGCCTCAGTTTCCAACAATATAGTAATAACACTGAATGTTAATGAGTAAACTCCCCAATCAAAAGGCACAAGCTGACAGAATGGATGAAAAAACATGAGCCATCCGTATGTTGTCTACAAGAGACTTACCTTAGACCCAAGGATACAAATAGGCTGAGAGTGAAAAAAAAAATTTTGGAAAAAGGTATTTCATGCAAACAGTAGCCAAAAATGAACAGGACTAGCTATACTAATATCAGACAAAACATACTTTAAATGCAAATATTTTATAAGAGATACAGAGGACCATTATATATTAATAAAAGGGACAATCAATCAAGAAGAAATAATAAACATAAATATCTATGCACCTAACCACAATGCCCCAAAATTTATATTTATAATATAAATAAAATATATTTATAAATATATTTATATTTGAGGCAAACCCTGGCAAAACTGAAAGGAGAAATAGACATCTCTACAATAATAGGTGGAGACTTCAATACACCACTCACATAAAAAGATAGAGTATCTACATTGAAGAGCAATAAGGAAACAGAAAACTTGAACAATATTGTATTAGTCAGCCAAAGGGGTGCTGATACAAATTACCAGAAATTGATTGGTTTTATAAAGGGTATTTATTTGGGGTACTAGGCCATAGAGCATATACTAGGCCATAAAGCATAAGCTACTTCCCTCATGAAAGTCTATTTTCATGTGTTGGAGCAAGATGGCTGCTGATGTCTGTGAGGGTTCAGGCTTCCTGGGTTCCTCTCTTCCAGGGTCTTGCTTCTCTTTCCTCTGTGAGCTTACTTCCTGGGGCTCCAGCTTAAGGCTTCAGCATCAATCTCCTACATCAAAACTCCAACATCAAAATCCCTTGCATTAAAAGCTCCAACTCTGTCCTTTGCCATGCCTTTTTTCTGTGAGTTCCCACCCACGAAGGGGTGGGGACTCAAGACACTAAGGACATGGCCCAATCAAAACCCTAATCATAACTTAATCACTCCCAGTAATAGACCAGATTACAAATATAATCCAATATCTATTTTTGGAATTCATAACCATATCAAACTGCTACAAATATGGTAAATGATCTATACCTAACAGACATATGCAGAACACTGCACCCCAAATCAGCAAGATATACATTCTTCTTGAGTGCATGTGGATCTTTTCCAGGATAGGCCACATGCTGGGTCATAAAATAGGCCTCAATAAATTTAGAAAGATTAAAACTATATAGCATTCTGTCTCTGATATTAATGGAATGAAGATGGAAATTAAAATAGGTAGGAAATGGGAAAATTCACAAATATATGAAGGCTAAAAAAAATACACTCAATCAATGCATCAAAGATGAAATTTCAAGAGAAATTAGTAAATGTCTTAGACAAATGAAAATAAGAACATAACTTTTCAAATCTTATGGGATGCAGCAAAGGGAGTACTGAGAGGGAAATTTATAGCCCTAAATGCCTATATTAAAAGGGAAGAAAGAGCTAAATTCAAAGACCTAATGGCAAACCTAGAGGACCTAGAAAAAGAACAGCAAGCTAATCCAAAAGGAAGCAGAAGGAAAGAAATAATAAAGATTAGAGCTGAAATAAATGAAATTGAGAGAAAAAAAAAAAAAAACAGAGAGGAGAACCAGCAAGATGGCGGGGGAGAAAGGCACTTCTAGAATCAGTTCCTGCTACAGGGCAGTTAGCTAACACCCAGAGCTCTCTGGGCTTAGCTGAAGCACCTGTTTGGGAGCTCCATGAGACCAGAAGAGCATCCTGCAACATCCTTGGGGGAGTGGAAGGAGGAAACTGCCCATCTGCAGAAAAGACTCATAAGTAGAGCACTCCACACCATGGAGGCCGGTGCCCATCCTCCACTGGAGGCACAAGCCGCCTTGGGATCTGTTCTGTGATGGGAAGCGGGAGCTCCATTTCCCAGAAACAGGGGAGGAGGAGACAGTTGGCTACTGATTTCAGCTACTGACTGGGAGAATTGGCTGGCTGAGAGATAACCCTGGGAACAGTTGGCGTCAGAACCAGCCCGAGTCAGAAAGAGGCCAGTAACCACCATTCTGACTCCACCCCCAGCCTGAGAGAAAGCTGGACTGACAGTATCTTTCACGCAGATCAGCCTGCAGCCCACATAGGCTTCAGCCCCACCTCTGGCAGGGAGAAGGCTGAGGAGCCCTGCACCAGCCTATACAGGTAACTGCAAGTAACTCTGGCTGGCATAGACTGAAAATCAGAAGTCTACCAGGGCAACCACAGTCATTTTAGGAACCACACTGCATAGATTACTGCACACAGCTGCAGCTCCATCCCTGCCCCAGATAGGGGAGAAAGGGATGTGAAGCTTCATCAGTCTCTCTTTGCAATCACAGTCTAGGCCTGCATGTGGATTATTCCACATAGCTGTGACTCTGTCCCTAACCCCAGCAAAGGAGAAAGTTGGAAGAAGCTTCATTTGTCCCTGGTGCAATAAGGACAGCTTGAGCCTCCACAGCTTACAGCATCAACTACATACTTGGCTCTTACTGCATAACCAGAAAGGGAGAAGCAATAGGAAGCCCTAAACTAGAGAGAAAAACTGCACCCAGAATAAATACTCTAGTAAGCCAGATGCGAAGATGCCAACAAAAAATTACAATCCACACCAAGAAACAGGAAGCTATGGCCCACTTAAAGGACTAAAGTAAGCCTCCAGATGACATAAAGGAATTGAGACAACTAATTATACTTGTTCGAACAAATCTCCTTAATAAATTCAAAGAAATGGCTAAAGAGATTAAGGATATTAAGAAGACACTGGATGAGCACAAGGAAGAATTTAAAAGTATACATAGAAAAATAGCAGATCTTATGGGAATGAAAGGTGCAGGCAATTAAATTAAAAAAACATTGGAATCATATAATAGCAGATTTGAGGAGGCAGAAGAAAGGATTGGTGAGCTTGAGGAAATGGCCTCGGAAAGTGAACATACAAAAGAAGACGTGAAGAATGGAAAAAATTGAACAAGTTCTCAGGGAACTAAATGAGAGCAAAAGGCATGCAAACATATGTGTCATGGGTGTCCCAGAAGGAGAAGAGAAGGGAAGAGGGACAGAAGGAATATTTAAAGAAATAATGGTAGAAAATTTCCCAACCCTATTGAAGGACATAGATATCCCTGTCCAAGAAGCACAATGTACTCCCATCTGAAAAAATCCAAAGACCAACTCCAAGACACATACTCATCCGAATGTCAAAGGCCAAAGACAGAGAGAATTCTGAGAGCAGCAAGAGAAAAGCAATGCATAACATGTAAGTGATACCTAACAAGATTAAGTGCTGATTTCTCACCAGAAACCATGGGGGCAAGAAGACAGTGGTCTGATACATTTAAGATACTACAAGAGAAAAACTTCCAGCCAAGAATCTTATATCCAGCAAGACTGTCTTTGAAAAATGAGGACAAAATTAGAATATTCACAGATAAACAGAAACTGAGAGAATTTCTAAGCGAGAGACCAGATTTTCAGGAAATACTAAAGGATGTGCTAGAGCCTAAAAAGAAAAGACAGAAGAGAGGGGCCTGGAAGAGAGTCTAGAAATGAAGATTATATCAATAAAAGTAACTAAAAGTATAAAAAAAGTGGTGAAAATAAAATATGACATATAAAACTCAAATAGTCAGGAATAAAATTAACCAATGATGTAAAGCACTTGTATTCAGAAAACTGCAACTTGATGTTAAATCAATAAAGCCCTAAATAACTGGAAGAACACTCCATGCCCATGGATTAGAAGACTAAATATCATTAAGATATCAATTCTACTCAAATTGATATACAGATTTAATGCAATCCCGATAAAAAATTCCACCAGCATTAAAGAAAAAATTGAAAACATGACCATTAAATTTATTTGGAATGGTAAGGAGTCCTGAATAGCTAGAAACTTCATAAAAAGGAAAAGTGAACCCTCATCTCCAGACTTTAAATCATAATACCTACCTATAGTGGTAAAAACAACATGGTACTGGCCTAAGGACAGACACAATAGACCAGTGGAACCATATTTATGGCTCAGAAACAGACCCTCACAGGTATGGTCAAGTGCTTGTTGACTAGCCTGTCAAACTCACACAGCTTGGGCAGAACAATCCATTCAACAAATGGTGCTGAAAGAATTGGACATCCACAGCTGAAAGAAGGAAAGAGGACCCCTGTCTCACACCTTATCCAAAAACTAACTCAAAATGGATCAAAAACTAAAAATAAAAGCAAACATCATAAAACTTCTGGAAGAAATTGTTGGAAAATATCTTCACTATCTGGTGGTAGGTGGTGGATTCTTAAAGGAGATAAGAGAAGGAATGAGTTGACTACTGATGTTTAATGTATGTAGAAGTTTTAATTAGCTTTACTGTAAAAATGTGGAAATGTAGAATGGATGGTAACACAGTGAGTAACAGCTAGTTCATAAATGGGGATGTGACTGAAAATGGTAGTCTAGTTATGTAATTGCCAATTGAAAGAATATTTGAGAATAATCTAGGAACTGGATAGCACAGTAAACCAAGAGGTGGGTGAGAATTGTGGTTGATGGTACAGATGCAAGAGTGTCCTTTGTGAGCTAGAACAAATGTGTATCCCTACTGCAGGGTGTTGGGAATGTGGAGAAGCATGGGGAAAATACAGCTATGGTGACCTATGGAATGCCATTAGTAGTAATAATATAATATTTTTGCATCTGTGCAAAAGATGTACTGTGTTGATACTGAGGCAGTATGGAAAATGTGAGCCAAATATACACTATGGACATGGCAATAACACATGATATTATTTTATCTGTAGCAAATGATACACCACATTGTGGTGTGTTGATGGAGGGGTGTTGTTTGGGAATTCTGCACATGTGCATGATTGTTTTATAAGTTTATAACTTCTGTCATAAAAAACTATATTTAAAAAATAATAAAAGGGTGGGTTGGGAGAAAACACACCAAATGTAAGAACTATGACTAGTAGTAAGATTTTGACAGTGTTCTTTCATAGTTTGTAACAAATGTCTCATGACAATTCAAGGTGTTGGTGGAGGGTTGATGTATGGGACTCCTGTATGATGTTATGCATGTTTGCTTTGTAAGTTCACAACTTTTACTATACACTTAATTGTTTATGTATGTTCATATATATATGATATAAAGATAATAATCAGATTGGTTAGGGGAAAAATACTTTGTTTCATAGTATTATTTAACAATGCCCTTTAATCATTACTTTAAAAGGCTTAAAAACAATGCAAGTTATTGTTGGTAGGGTGAGATGTTATATATGTTTGTTTTGTAAGTTCACAACTATTATACATTGTTTATGTATGTTTATGTATGAGTGATATATTTCAATAAATTTTTTAAAACACAACAGAGAGAATTGACCAAATAAAAATCTGGTTCTTTGAGAACATCAATAAAATTGACAAACTCTTAGCTAAACTAACACAAAAAAAAGAGAGAAGATGCAAATAAATAAAGTTAGGAATGAAAGGGGGGACATTAAAACTAACATTACAGAAATAAACAAGATCATAAGAAGATCTGATGAAAAATTGTATGCCAACAAATTAGACATCCCAGACGAAGTTGTCAAATTCCTAGAATCACACAAACAACTTAAATTGACTATGGGAGAAAAACAAGACCTCAACAAGCCAATCACAAGTAAAGAGATCTCCCAACAGGGAAAAAAACAGAACCAGATGGATTCACAGGTGATTCTACCAAACATTTCAAGAGGAATTAAATCCAATCCTGCTCAAACTCTTCCAAAACACTGAAGAAGAGGGAAAACAACCTTTTTTTATGAAGCCTGTATCACCACAGTACCAAAACCAGATAAAAATGCTTCAAGTGTAAAAAAATTACAGACCAATATCTGTAATGAACATAGATACAATTCTCAACAATATACTTGCAAATCAAATCCAACAGCATATTAAAAGAAGTGTACACCATAATAAAGTGGGTTTTATCCCAGGTATGCAAGGGTGGTTCAACACAAGAAAATCACTTAATGTGATACACTACGTTAACAAATTGAAGGAAAATAAAAAGCACATGATCATCTTGATTGATGCAGAAAACGAATTTGACAAATTCAGCATCCTTTCTTGGTAAAAAACACTTCAAAAGATAGACTAGAAGGAAACTTTCTCAACATAATAAAGGGTGTATGTGAAAAACCCACAGCCAATGTGGAGAAGCATGGAAAAAATACAATTGATGTGACCTATGGACTGTGGTTAAACAACAATACTGTAATATTTTTGCATCCATGCCAAAGATGTACTGTTCTGATAATAAGAGAGTATGGAGAAAGTGTGCCAAATGTATGCTATGGACCACAGTTGGTGGTAATAGTCTGATGATATATCTCACAATCGGAAACAAATATTCCACCATAGTGTGGTGTGTTGGTGAAGGGGTATTGTATGGGAATTCTACACATGTGCATGATTGTTTTATAAGTTCACAACCTCTGTAATAAAAATATATTTTAAAAAAATAATAGGGTGGTTTTGGGGAAAAAACACACCAAATGTAAGATATGAACTACAGCAGTAGTAATAGTTTGATGATGCTCTTGCATAGTTTGTAACAAATGTTTCACAACAATGCAAAGTGTTGGTGGGGGCGCGATGTATGGGACCCCTGTATCATGTTTTACATGTTTATAAGTTCACAACTTTTACTAATTAAATTAAATTAAAAAACAAACCCACAGCCAACATCATACCCAAAGGGGAAAAAGCTGAAAACTTTCCCTATGATTGTGAACAAGACAACCATGCCCGCTGTCCCCACTCTTCTTCCACATTGTGCTAGAAGTTCTAGCTAGATCAAATAGGCAAGAAAAAGAAACAAAAGGCATCCAAATAGGAAAAGAAGTAAAACTCTCACTATTCTCAGATGATTCTATATTTAGAAAACTCCCAAATATCTATGACAAAGCTACTAAAACTAATAACTGAATTCAGCAGTGTGGCAGGATACAAGATCAATATGCAAAAATCAGTGGTGTTTCTATACAGTAGTAATGAACAATCTGAGGAGGAAATCAAGGAAAAAATCCATTTACAATAGCAACAAAAAGAATCTAATATCTAGGAATTAATTTAACCAGGACATAAAAGACCTGTGCTCAGAAAACTACAAAATAATTCTAAAAGAAATCAAGGCCTAAACAAAGGGAAGGACATTCTATGTTCATGGGTTGGATGACTAAGTGCTGTTAAGGTGTCAGTTCTACCCAAACTGATTTAATGCAAATCCCAATCAAAATTCCAACAGCCTGCTTTATAGAAATAGATAGCTGGAAGGGGAAAGAGCCCCAAATAGTCAAAAACACCCTTAAAAAGAAGAGTGAAGTAGGAGGACTCACTTTTTTAAAGCTACAGTGGTCAAAACAGAATGGTACTAGCATAAAGGTAGACACAATGATCAATGGAATTAAATTAAGAGTTCAGAAATAGACCCTCATCTCTATGGTCAAATGATTTTTGATAAGTTTGTCAAGTACTCTTTACTGGGACAGACCAGTCTCTTCAGCAAATGGTGCTGGAGATCTGGATATCAACAACCAAAAGAAAGGAAGAGAACCCTTTTTTCATTCTGTTTTAGTTTGCTAAAAGCTGCTTGGAGCAATATATCAGAAATGGGTTGGCCTTTAATATGGGAATTTTTTTTAACAAATCAATTCTATTGATATATGATAATAAAGCATAAGTCCATGTACATTGTGCAGAATCAATGACATTCTGTACAATCATATATTTGTGCATTCATCACTCAAATCATTCCTAGGTCATCTTCATTATTCCAGTAACAATAACAATACTAAAAGACAAAAATCAAATAAATATACAAACAAAATTCATCATCTCTCAGTCTCTCTATGCTTCCCCTGCCATACATAGCTGTTATTCTGTTTCCTTCTAATTTATTTGTACTTATATTTTGTAAAAAACAGTTTTATATATGCAATATCACCTATATTTGTATTTTCTGTGAGGTTTCACTGTGTTATATAGTCTCATGTTACATTTTTTTTTAGCATTCCTTCTAGTTATATAACTGTCCTTAGGCTTTCTCTTTCAACCACTGATGTGCTCTCAACATTTCCATTCATTCCCAAAGATTTACAAAAAACCTTTTAACTAATTCTGCGTAGATTAACCATCACCTTTCATTCTCTACCCCCATTCTATTTTCTAGTAACCTATATTCTAATTATTAACTCCATGAGTTTGCATAATATATTTAGTTCATAATAGCACAACAATCATACAGTATTTGTCCTTTTGTGTCTAGCTTGCTTCATTCAACATGTAGTCATATGCTTCACAACTTCATTTCTTTTTACCACTGCATAATATTCCATCATGAATACACACCACAATTTGTTTATCTATTCATTAGTTGATGGACACCTAGGTTGTTTCCAACTTTTGGCTATCGGTGAATGATGCTATGAATATTGGTGCACAACTGTCTATTCGTGTCACTGCTCTTAGTTCTTCTGGGTAATCTGGGTCACATGGCAAGTCTATATTCAACTTCCTTAGGAAATCCTCCATAGTGCCTGTACATTCCCACCACCAGTGAATATGTGTTCCTATCTCTTCACATGTTCTCCAACATTTACAGTTTTCTGAATTTTTAATAGTGGCCAGTTTAATAGGTGTGAAATGATATCACACTCAAGTTTTGACTTGCATTTCCCTAATTGCTAGTGATGTTGGACATTTTTTCATGTGTTTCTTTGCCATTTGTATTTCTTCCTTGGACAACCATCTTTTCAAGTCTTTTGTCCATGTTTTTTGTTTTATGATTTGTAGCAAATTTTTTATTGTCTTTTTTTTAAAGATACATAGATCACATAAAATGTTACATAAAAAATATAAGAGGTTCCCAAATACCACATTCCCTATTGCCCCCACTCTTCCCACATCAACAACCTCTTTCATCAATGTGGCATATTCATTGCATTTGATGAATACATTTTGTAGCACTGCTATACCATATAGATTATAGTTTACATTGTAGTCTACACTCTCTCCAGTCCATTCAGTGGGTTATGGTGGGAAATATAATGTCCTGCATCTGTCCCTGCAATATCATTCAGGATAACTCCAAGTCTCCAAAATACCCCCATACCACACTTCTTCCCTCTCCCTGCCCTCAGCGACTCCTGTGGCCACTTTATCCTATCAATGATACAATTTCTTCCATTGCTAGAGTCACAATAGTTCTATAGTAGAATACCAGTACATCCACTCTAATCCATATTTTATTCCTCCATCCTGCAGACCCTGGGATGGTGATGCCCACTCCACCTCTAAATTGAGAGGGGGCTTAAATACCACATGGTTTATGGATGTGATTCTCTGCTTGCTGTTGTAGACTCTCTTGGTTCTCTGGTGTGGTGGTTGACCATCCTCACCTCCCTGTTAGCTGCCCTGGTAAGTCCAATGAACCAGAGAGAAGGTGTTGCAACTCTGCTGAGGCTCAGAGCCCAGCTGGCACATGGACAGTCCAGAAATCCAGGTTTCCTTAGCATTCACCAACCCCAGTGCCAACCACAGGTTCAGTAAAAGTAACAGAAGAGGCATGTGTAGAGAGGTCATATATGAGTTCAACTCCATCATACCCAGGAACATAAATTTCAAAGTAGGGCCCACTGGCAAGACATTGAACTCCAGACCATGTGCCATGACCATAGAACCTGTGTGTCTCTGTAGTCCTCAGGAGTACCAGTACCTGGGGTTATATCTACTTTGGCTGTCTCTGGGATCCTGCTGAGATGTGCATAAGCATAGGCCCTCTGATGACCTCCTGACTCATTTTGAAGTCTCAGCCATAGAAACTCATTTGTCTTTACCATTTTCCCCTTTTATTCAAGGTCTTTTTCTAGTTGCATCACCAGCTGGTGATTGGTAGTAATCCCTTGGCGCCAGAGAGGTTCATCCCGGGAGTCATGTACCACAGTGAGGGGAAGGTAATGCATTTATATGCTGTTTGGCCCAAAGAGTGGCCACACTTGAGCAACATGGATTGTCCATGTTTAAATTGGGTAGTTGGTCTTTTTATTGTTAAGTTGTATGATCTTTTTATATATCATGGATATTAAACTCTTATTAGATATGTGATTGCCAAATATTTTCTCCCATTGAGTTGGCTGCTTTTCATCCTTTTGACAAAGTTCTCTGAGGTACAAATGTGTTTACTTTGAGGTCTACAATGGGAATTTATTAGGTTAAAAGCTTTCAGTTCTGAGGCTGTGAAAATGTCCAAATCATGACATAATCAGATATGCTGTCTCACCAAAGGCCAGCTGCTGGCAATCCTGGACTCCTGTCTTGTGGCAAGACATAATAGTGTTCCACCAGTCAGGGTTTCTGCCTTCTCCTCCAGGCCAACTTTCTTCCTAAGCTTGGCTAAGGGTGATCAAGCACATAGCACAGCACAGGCTGATCTGCTTCTCTCTCCCCCTCTCCTTTGGGCCTCCTTACCAGTTCTGCTTTGGTCTACTCCATATGTGGCTTTTCTCTCTCCTAGGTCCCTCTCTGAGCAACGGTGTTACTTCTCTCCATTTCTGTGGCTTTTTCTCTGTGTGTCTATTACTTTTTAACCCTCCATTCAAAAAGGAATCCAGTAAGAAAATTAAGATATACCCTGGGACCCACAATCTAATCAAAGGCCCTTACCTGAAGTGATCTAATCAAAAGAGCCCTTAACTAAATCTAATCAAAAGGGCCAATCTACAGTGGGTTTACAGGCACAGGAATGGGTTCACATTAAGAACAGGATTTTCTGGGGTCCACAGAAGACTCAAATCAGCACACATTTCCTATATGAGAATCAACTCAAAATGGATCAAAGACCTAATCATAAAATCCAGATCCATAAGATTTGTAGAAAATAATGTAGGAAAACATCTTTAAGATTTAGTGGTAGGAGATGGTTCACACCCTAAGCATGAGCAACAAAAGAAAGAAGAGATAAATGGGACCCCCTCAAAATTAAACACTTTTGCACCTTGAAGGACTTTGTCAGGCAGGTGAAAAGGCAGCCTACTGAATGGGAGAAAATACTTGGAAATCACATATCTGATAAGGGTTTAATATCCATGATATATAAAGAGACCCTACAATTCAATGATAAAAAAGACAAAAAACCCAATTTTTAAAAAAAAAATGGTCAAAAGACATGAATAGACATTTTTCCAAAGAGGAAATAGAAATGGCAAAAAAAAAAAAAAACACAGGAAAAAATGTTCAGGGAAATGCAAATCAAAACTATGATGAAATGTCATTTCACATCTATTAGAATAGCCACTATTAAAAAGACAGGGGAAGTGGATGTGGCTCAGGCAGTTGGGTGCCTGCCTAGTGCATAGATAGTCCTGAGTTCAGTTCCTGAGTGCCTCCTAAAGAAGACAATCAAGGCAGCAAGCTGACACAATGGGCTGGCATGGTGAGCTGATGCAACAAGATGACACAATGAAGAGACACAATGAGAGACATGACAAGTGGGGAGCACAGGTGGTTCTAGCCATTGGGTGCCTCTCTCTCACATGGGAGGTCCCAGGTTCAGTGTCAGGTGCCTTCCAAAAAAAAAAAAAAGAAGACAAGCATACAACAAATGGATACAGAGAAAATAGAGAGCAGACAGCAAGCACAAATGACAATGGACAGGGAGAAATAATATAAATCTTTTTTAAAATGACAGAAAACTACAAGTATTGGAGAGGATTAGAGAAACAGGAATACTTATTTGCTGTTGGTGGAATGTAGAATAGTATAGGCACTCTGGAGGACTGTTTGGCAGTTCCTCAGGAAGTTAAATATAGATCTGCCATGTGGTCCAGCAATACCACCACTAGGTATATACCCAGAATTGAGAGCTGGGACACAGGCATCTGCACAACAATGTTTATAGTGGTATTATTCACAATTGCCAAAAGATGGAAATACCCCAGATGTCCATCAACTGATGAACAGATAAATGAATTGTGGTATATACATGTGATGGAACAATATTCAGCTGTAAGAAGAAATGAAGTCATGAAACATATGACAACATAGATGAACTTTGAGGATATTACGTTGAGTGAAGTAAGCCAGATACAAAAGGACAATATAGTATGATTTCACGATTATGAACTAAATATAATGAGCAAACTCCTGGAGTTAATAGATGTACTAGAGGTCATCAGAAGATAGAATGGGGATAGAAAATAGAAAGCTAAAGCTTATTCTGTGCAGAATTGGTAAAAAGGTTTTTAAATAGAAATTGGTAAAAATGTTGAAAGCACATTATAGTGTTTGCAATTAGCAGCACTAATATATGGGTATGATAGTGGTTGCAAGGGAAAGTCAAAGGTCATGTTTACCACTAGAAGGAAAGTTTAAAAATGAAACAAGGGATGCTACAGCGTAGTGGACCCTCTTGTGGAAAATGAGTGTGGTTAATAGTGCATTTATAAGGATGTTTTTCTCTGAAACAGAACTAATGTATGTTAATGGTGTAAGACATAAATAATAGGGTGGAATATGGGCAAAAATACAGCCAAAATAAACTATGAACTGAAGGGTATAGTAGTAATATTCTTCCATCAATGGTATAATAAAAAGGAAGAAAGCTAAGTTAAAGAAACTAGACACAAAGTGTATTATATAGTGTTTGACTCCATCTATACAAAATGTAAATACAAATAAATTTATAGTAATGGAACTAGAGTAGCAGTCATATATGGGAGGGGTAGGATAGAATGATTGAGAAGTGATTACTACAGGGTAGGAGTTTTTCTTTTTCTTCTTGGAGTAAAAGAAAATGCTCTAATATTGAATGTAGTGATGAATGCACAACTCCGTGATTATACCATATGCCATTGATTCTACACTCTAGATGGATTGTATGGTTTATGAATATGTTTCAACAAAATTGATTAAAAGTAAAAAAAAAAGATGCTTCTATGACCCTCCTACTCTCCATTTCTGGTGGTACTTGAACTATCACAGAAGGAACAAATCTTTATAACTAGATGTATTCCTAGGGTTTATTTTGAAGCTCAAAGATGGAAAAGAACTGTACTGAGCTATGTTTAATCCTGGAGAAATTTTTTCACTTATATTTTTGAGGGACTCTAATGCTCTTCTTTTCAGCTCAGACTTTCTTAACCATTCCATATGTTCCAGGCTGCCATGGGGTGCTGTTCCATTTACTAGACCATTTGTCCTATGCCCTTAGGTTTTAGTCATCCTTGACTTTTGAAATAACTAGTCTGACCTTTCCCTTGGGTCAATTCTCTGGTCTTCTAGCCACTCTCAGGATCACTCTTCATATTTGGGACAGATTCTTACCCTCACAACTAGACCACATTGAGATACTATTTACAAAATTATCTTCTTCATATCTGTTAGTCAGTTCTGACTTGGTGATGCTTGGTTATACATCATGAAAGAGAATGTAGAGCCAAAACTTTTTAAAATTTAGGTTGTATAAACAGCATAAAAAATAAGTAAGGAAACCAGAAGAAATGCAAGGAGCAGGATAGCTAGTAATGAGAGAGTTGAAGAAAGAATAATTACGGCCTCTATATGGGTAAGGCCCAAGAAAAGTAACAGAGATTAAAACAAGGCAGCAAAGAGGGAAAATAAGAGAACAAATTATTTGGACAAATATTAATATGGATTTTTTCTGCCATTAATACTCATGTCTTATTGCCAATTTCCTGATAACCATTTTCTGTTAGATACCTGCTATTATGTGCTATATCCTAAAGGTTCTTCCATTTCCTCTCCCCAGTAGGGGGCAGAGAGGGCTAGGTCAATTCCCTTTTCTCAGAATTCTCTTGGAACTCTTGAGATTGAATGATCTAAAATAAGGGGTTCCATGGTTAAAAAAAAAAAAAAAGATTAAGAAAAGACATGCTGTATTACGTACAGCAAAATTAAAGAGTTTTCTGCAAGACTGATCAAAACTTTAGTATTCTAACATGCCATAAGACTCAAATGGAAGAGTTTATGTCACAAGTTCATTTGTATAGAAATCATTTTGTCAAAGGAACATATACTAACATTTTGAAATTCAGTTTAGAAAACACTGCCCTAAAAATTCCCACAAAGCATATAATGCTTGAAACATGATAAATAAACACTCGATTGCTGAATGAAAGCCAATACTTCCAAAATGACCAACTCAAACCCTTCACTACAGTATTTCTTTAACAGCAAATGCAAATGGGCTCAGTGAACCATCCATTTATCTCAGCTCCACAAAATGTTTACAAGCAGTAAAACAGACTACTTTGGTTTAGAGCTTAATGCCAATTGTTTGAAAAGAGGTAGAGCATTTTCCTATATTAACTATTCCCAATATTCTTGATATTCTTTGTTCTCAACTTGAGTAGGAGACAATGATATTCTTATTGTTCTCACCTTGAGTAGGAGAAAATGATATCAAACAGAAGGCATTTGGGAAAATACTAATAGTAAGAACCCAGAAGCTTCCCAACAGAAAGTCTTGATACATGTCAAGAGGAATGTCATCCAAAATAACCTGAGACAAAAACACAACAAAAGTTGGCTGAGGGAAATCACACAGAGATTCAAGGTCTTTGGTCCTACTTCTGGCCTGCCTTCTGGGACCTTCAAACTATTTGTGTGAAACTAACCCCTTTGGATAATTATCGAGCTAACTCTAATTTTCTAAAGACAAGAGATTCTTCAAAACTTTGTCAAGTTAGTAAAACAAAAACCAAAAACAAATTGTTAAGCAACAAGCTTGATGCTTTCTTTTGCAGTGCATTAACTGGTTGCCTGACTGTATTGATTGGATGTTTTGGTTTCCTAATAATACAGTTTAAGTTCTGTCAGCAGTTAACATTTATCCCCTCCTATCATTTTCTCCAGGTTTTTCCAAATTTCTTTGCAGTTTGAATGTCTTTATACTCTGTTCTTTCCTGGGTAGTCATGATGAAAAACCTCACCCATTTGAGGCCTCCCTGAATTCAGCAGGCTTTCTCTTTTTGTGTTACAACTCCACTGGAAGCTTATATCGACAATATAATAGCTTAATTACATGATACCTTGCATTGTTTTGTAATGGTTATTGGTCTGGTCTCCCCTGAACACGTGCTTGTCCTGTGTTGTCATTAAGATGACGTGCAGAGGGTCTGCTCCAATTTGGGAACATGAGTGTTGTCATCCCAGTTATCCGTCAAATAGAAGGCCAATTCCTGCACACTGGGTATGAAAAGAACAAGAGTCATTAAGAAGAACAGAGTAAAAATCAAGTTGCAGGAACTAGGACATATAGGAGATGGGATATCTGAGACTCTGGATCAATTTCAGAGTACAATTGTCATCTCTGGGGCAGTCATTGTCATCTCTAGGACAATGGCAAATGATGGCTCTGTTTCCTTGACCCCCTTCATCTTCATCCCACTCTTTCCTCTATTGCTACCTATAACTTTGTCTCCAACCACTGTTACTTAAATGCTGCTAGCTCCACCTCAAACTGGCAAAGAAGAAAAATAACACAATGAACTCACTTCTATGGGTCTAGAGAGTCCAAGTAAGAGAAATAAGACTGATGGTGACTTGCTAGTCACCTTTCCAGACCATACCATCTCACACATCCTTTGCCTATGCACCATGCTCACTTATGATAAGTCTTTTGCTCTCTTTATTTTCCCTTCCTAAAATGCCAACTCTCCCTTCTCTCTTTCTGCAAGTTCCCCTACTTAATATTAGAGACGTAACTCAAATGTATCTCTTCCGCAAAGCTGTCCAGATTAGTCCAGACCAAATCAACTTATGCAACCAAAATATTATCCTTTTGCCTTTGCAGTGGTACTCTATACATTTTATTCTAATTAGTTATTTACATGCCTGTTGTTAGAGGGTTAAGAGTAAAGACCCTGTCTTACTCTTCTTTGTGTCCTTAGCATTTGGCAGAGTACTGGCCATCCATAGAAGAGTTTGGGTAAGAATTATGTTAATTTTCTTCAGTGTTTGGTAGAATTTACCTGTAAAACCATCTTTCAGTGGAATTTTTTTTTTTAGTTACAGCAGTGTCCACATTTTCTATGTATTTTTATCAAAGAATTTCTCAAGAAATTTGAACATTTAGACCACGTTGTGAAATTTATCAGTGCAAAGTTGCCATAATACTCTTTTACTATCTTTTAAATGTCTATAAGAGCTGTATTGATCTCCCCTCTTTTTACTCCTGATATTGATACTTTCTCTTATTTTCTCTTTATAAGTCTTTCTAGGGTGCTTTAAAGGACAAAATTTTTATTTTGATGACTTCTTTCAATTGTATTTTTGATTATTTAATTTATTTCTGATTTTATTCTTCTTATTGACTTCTTTTCACTTTCTTTATGTTTAGTTTGTTCTGTTTCTAGCTTCCTGAGGTGTTTGGTTAAGTGGTTGATTTTCAACATGCCTTTTTTCTAATGTGGGCATTTAAGGCTATACATTTGTTTTTTTGCTTTGGCTACATTCCCACATCTTGATATGTCATATTTTCATTATTCTTCGGTTTAAAATATTTTCTATTTTTTATTGTTATTTCTTTCTTTGACACATGGGTCTTTAGCAGTGTATTACTAATTATTTAATTACCAGGATTTAATTCTTATCATTATGTTTAAAACTCACTATGCAGAGTCTGTTACATAAAACGGACGGTCTGGAAAAAGTTACCAGTGTTATTATATTTAAATTACTTTGTTTTTCCCATCATTTGGAGATAGGAAGGGAATAAACAAAAGGAAGTAGAACAATTCAGGGAAAAGGAGCAAAGGATGAGAATTATAGAAATAAAAGGAGGAGAAGAAAAAGTTGGCAGATTTAGAAATAAGCACATGTTCAAATTTTTCTCAGAAGTTTCTATATTCCTAGCATATTCTCACTTCTAACCAAATATGCTTTTTGCTATCATCAATCAAACTTTGTCTGTCTAGATTCTATAAATTACTTCCTCATCCCTATGTTCATCTTTACTGCAAGGCCATCTTTCTGGTAGTACCTTGGGTTTGATCTTTCACTGGCTTGAGAGGCTAGGGATGTGAAACATTTTTATTTTCCAAACTTCATGTCTTGCAAACTGACCACTCCTTCCTTTAATTCATCTTCTACCTTGAGTGTCTTACTGTATACATCACACAGCAACCATCATCTACTTTAAAAACATTGTGCCTATAGATCTTCTTTTCAAATCCCAAGTTCCCTGGGTACATGTTCCTTCCTCCATGACTCCACAGAGGGCAGTTTGCCAGTCATTTCATTACTATATATCACATGTCATCATTTTTCCAACCTCCCTTAAAAATTTCCTCACCATTTTTCTAGTATTAGTTTAAAAATTGCCCACCAATTTTCCAGCCTCAACTTACCCCATAGACCCAAAACCAAAGCCAAATATTTTAGGATTTTGTTATAGTCATCAATTTCTGTACCAGATAGTTATTCTTGGTAAGACACCATCCAAAAACTTAATGGCTTAAGACAACTGTCTTTTATTGGTTGTTTGTTTTTTTCTGATGAGTCTACAGGTTGACCACATAATTTTCTGACAATTCTTTCTAGGTTCCTTCTTGTATCTATGGTCAACTGGGGGGTTGGCTCAGATCTCCTCCTAATATTTCCTCAGCCTCTGGCAGGGCATTCTAACCTTTTGATCATGGGAGAGGAAGGACACCAAGAGATCAGAAGTCATGGGTCACTAGAGATCCAGGCTGAAAACTGGCACATCATCACTTACATTAGCCAAAAAATTCATAAAGCCGGCCAGTGTTCAGTGTGGGGAAAATAGATGTCACCTTCTGATGGAGCAGCAGATTCACATTAAAAAGAGCAGGGAGAACTTTTCTTGCTTTCTACGCCCTGCTCTTGCCTTCTTTCCTTCTGCCTGGAATAGCACACAAGTAAAACCTGGGCATTTGTAATCTGTAATTGGGAACTGTAGTCTGTAAATCGGCCCTCTTTATCACCCTGCAGCCCCTTCCCTCTCTACGTGGGACCCATGATCTGATATTTTCTCCCATTTCTCTTCCCTACCTTCCTTAATTACTGCCCTAACTAAAAAAAAAAATTTAAACAAAAGAAAAAAGCAGGGAGGCATATAAAATTTGGTGTTGGCATTTTTTGGTAAAATTTTATTAGAGAAGTTGTGAGCCTCCAAAACAATCATGTGTAATGTGCAGAATTCCCATACGTTACCCCTTCATGGTGTTGGTATTTTTTACAATCAATCTATCACAACCAATGACAGGAGTCATCACAGGGTGATTAGGGAGCAATAAACCAAGAGTTTTGGATTCAAGGAAAGCTTCTAGCTAAGTTATATAGGATGAGCAAGAGTTCATCAAATGAATAAATGAAGAAAAGCATTCCAGGCAGAGGGACGAGCATGTAAAACGATGTTAAGATGAAAGAAATCACAGTAGGATCTTGGGACTTTAGTACAAAACATTTCTCTGACTTGGAAGCCCTCTCCTACTCTATCCCTAGGCTCATGCCCTTCTTTGCCTTGAAATTTTTCCAACCTTCCTTTGGGAAGTCTTGCTTAGTTCTCCCTACTGCTTCTTTGATCTTTCACTTGTAGACAGTTGTGTCCTTGGCACCAGAAACAGAATGGCTGGATTTGAATCCTAGTTTTCTACCTACCATCTGAATAACCTCTCTGTGACTAGGTTTCCTCATCTGTAAAATGGTGATAATAACTTATAGAGTTATTGTAAGAGCTATAATTATGCCCAAGTACTTACAGAAATGCCTTAAACTTAGTAAGCTTTCTATAAATATCAGGGGTTTTTAATTGTTATTGTTATTATTATTATGAATTGCCAGTTGCAATGCCAACCAGAACTTGTTCTGGATGTTACTTTTTATGTGTTTCTTTCTCCCCTCCTAGACAAACAAGGCTTTGGAACTGGGTGGGGGGGTCATAGGAGCCTGGAATGGGAGTGAAGGTGGAACGAAGCTGGTCAGAGGCTGCAGCGTGTGGGGCAAAGGTAGATTCAGGAGTCTTCATGTGGGGTGAAATCAGGACTGAGATCAAACTGTAACTATTTAAGAGCCTAACTGAGATGCATCAAAATAGGAACTAGTGCCACTGGAGCAGAGAAAATAGGTTTGGGAGAGAAGATAACAGGCAAGCCCTGAAGAAATCCCCTCTGTAGCTGTAGGGCAAGCCAAAGCACTTTTTAAAGGCTGAAGCTTAACTGCTGTGAGCTGCCTTCCACTTTGAAGATATTGTCCATAGTCTTTAATCGTTAATACTTGTATATGTCACCATAGGCAGACTATACAGAAGTTGCCTAGTATATGGCTGACTGGTTAAAGAAATCTCCCACATTTTCCCATTTCTTTCTTTTACCCTGAACACATCACACCTAGAACACTCAATGTCATGTCTTTTAACTCTCTCCTGGTTACTATTTACTCCAGCTAGTTTTATCTTATTAAAATACCAGAATCTTCATGTTTCCTCCCAAGACATCAATGGGTCTAAGTGATTAATGGACAGATGGTCTACAGTCATTCTTTCATTAATTGACCTCCACAATCTGGCCTCAAACTATTTCTAATCCCTTGTTCCTTATAAGTTACATAACTCTGATTTCTAAAACTTAACCTCCAAAACAGGACATATGGCCTCTGGAACCATCTGTGTGCATTCTGACATTCTCATATCTTCACATTATCATAACCCTCTACCAATACGCACCAAAGTTTATTTTTTCAAAAAAGTGTTTATTGCTTACCAACTATGTGCTGATCCTCAACTAAACACTAACCACAACAATGAGCATAATGAACATAGTTCCTGAATTCCCAGGCATTTCACATCAATAAATGTGTTTTTCTTCTCACTTAAACTGTTGAGTTTGTCATCTACATGCCCTATGTAGCCTTCCCTGATGTAGCCTTAATAATGAGTTCTATTTCCTTTGAGGAACCAAAGGATTATCTAACATAGACTAGAGATTGCTTTTACTCATTGATTATTTCCTCCACAGTGCCTAGTCTATTGCTTTATGCTTAGTAAGCTGGTATTCATTCATTCACTCATTCATATTTTTGCTATGCTCAATACTTCACTCAGACATTAAGTTTGGGACCCTAGATGACCTGCTTCCCCCATCCAGATTGCCCTATAACTTGCCCAACCAAAATCTGTAGATTAATGTCTTCCAGAAGTTCTCAAACTTTTATCTGGTAAAACTTGACATTATCACTTCTTCTCCCAAACTATTTCTAAATCAAATCTAGCTGTTTCACAGTTTTCTATGTTTCTTACTATAGGACATTGCTCCCCTTCCCTACTGGATCAGATAAGTTACTGAGAGCAGAGTTCTTCAACATTTAGTTCAGAAAACTCACCAGGGATATCCACAACTTTGCAGATTTTGAGCTATAAATCTACTCTTCTTCCCTACCTTTTCTCTTTCCTTGACCGCCCAAAAGACTGGGGATTTCTTTTCTAGTCCAGTGACCACAAACATGGAAAGCAACTCTGGAAATATTTAATCAACCCCAAATACAACCCAAAGACATTCCCCCCAAAACACTACTTAAGGCCTATAATCCTTTGCAAAATTTTAAACTTTTTCAAGAAGTGAATTATTTACTACAAAGAGATAGGGAATCCAGAATCCACCATCTGCCACTTAATTTATGTGGTAAAAATATGGCATCTTACAAAACATGGCATCTTACAAAAATACTTTACTTTCAAGGATTATCAAGATTAGAGTATTATCAATAAAGTTAATGTCTAACTATATAAGAATGGTTAATTAAACCATGATGCATTAAAAAGTAGCATTATACAAACATTAAACTCATGTTAGGAAAAAGAAATTTTAACAGGATTGGAAAATGCTTACAATCTAAGAGCAGGTGAAAAAAAAAAAAAACTGAATTGTTGGGGGCGCACCTGCCATTTTGCGGACCGCCCCACACCAGCAGAAAAAATGGCAGGTGGCATGATTCAGCACTGTTTTCCCCTGCTTCCTGCCCTCTCCCTGCCCCTCTTTCCCCCGGAGCCCTTTCCAAGCCATATAAGGTCTTGTTCCAGCCCTGACCAATCCCCTTGCAACACGAATGCTTAAGATGCTATATAAGCTTGCTCTGTACAAAAAGAATAAACAGAAGAAGACGACACACCATGGTGTGGCTCTGAGTGGTTCTTCCCCACCATCTGCCCACTCTCTCTCTCGGGTACCCTGTTGTCCTTGTGGTCTCCGTACACCCACTGGCGGGGCAGGAGAGCACAGGTGGCACCCAATGTGGGGCCCGAGCACGAGGGGTTCAGTGAGGCAGCCCCCGAAAGCTGAGAGTTGCGGAGTAGCAGCCGAGGTAACGCCATCAGCAGTGCCGGGTAAGTAGAGTTGCGGAGCAGTGAGAGTACAGGCAGCAATATGGGGCAGGCGCTAAGCGAGCACGACCTTTTTATCCAAGGGTTGAAAGATGCCTTGGTGGCGAGGGGGGTGAAAGTCAAAGAGCGGGAGTTGCAATTGTTCTTCCTGTTTCTGAAAGAGGTCTGTCCGTGGTTCCCTAATGAGGGTACCATAGATGAACGAGTGTGGCGTAGGGTAGGGGATGCCCTACAGGATTTTTACAAGACCCTTGGTCCTGGTTGAGTCCCGGTCAGCACTTTTTTTCACTGGAATGCCATCCAAGACCTCCTGGCAGTCCGTCACTGTAGCAAGGCCGATGCCCGCGTTATTGCGCGGGGAGAAGAGGCCCTTCGGACTGGCTCTCGCCCGCCCTTGGCGGCCTTGGCTCCCCCCGTGGAGGGTGAGCCCATGTCCCCCACCGCGGACAGTGAACCTGAGACAGCAAAGACTAAAACAAAGAGGTTGGAGGCTTTTGACCGCTCCTCAGAGTCTAGCAAAAAAGGAGGGTCTACTTCGGAGTCTAACTCCGGGGAGTCCAATTCTGAGGGCATATCCGCCCCTCTGACAACGAACCATTTGTTACCCCCCCCCATGCCCCCTCCGCACCCCCAGAGGATCCCAATTCGGACCTCAGACTCCGGCTCGCCCAGCCGCGCGACTGCGTGGCTCTGCATTCTCAGTGTCGTCATCTTTCTTCCCGTCTCGTCTCCCCTCCCCCAACAGGGGCCAGTCGGAACCAGTCCCGGCTCCGCACCGCTTTGACCAAGCGCCTCTCCTCTAAACCTGCCCCCGCTTCCGCCTTCCCGGTAATAGAGGTCACCTCTTCGGAGGACGAGGGCAGCCAAGCTTCAGAGGGCGGCGGCGCCTCCCGTAAATGGGGGCCATTTCATTCCTGCTGCCATCTTGCCTTTAAACTAAAAGATCTGAAGGAGCTGAAAACTGCAGCGAGCACCTACGGTCCCACTGCCCCCTATACTCTCTCGGTCTTAGATAGTCTCACCAACAATTGGCTCCCAATGACTGGACTACGCTCACTCATGCGGTCCTGTCGCCCGGTGACACCCTCTTGTGGAGGGCGAGTACAAGGTTTTTTGCAAAGACGCGGCTGCTCGTAACCGAGAAACAGGCCAGAATGACACCTGTGATATGCTCTTGGGGACAGGCGACTATGAGTCTACGCTGGAACAGGCGGAGTATTCGGCCTCCCTATATGACCAAATCCGCATGGCCGCTCTTAAAGCCTGGCGCAGGCTGCCTACCAAAGGCCAGCCCCTCACTTCCATCACTTCGGTGCGCCAAAACCCCGAGGAGCCCTTTTCAGACTATGTCGGTCGCCTGAGAGTAGCGGCCGAGCGCCTGTTTGGCGAGACCACAGATTCTGATTTTCTCAAGCAGCTGGCCTTTGAAAATGCTATCCCGGCCTGTCAAGACACCTTGCACCCACACAAAACTTCCGAGTCTCTCTCCGGATATATCCGGCTGTGCGCAGACGTCACGCCCGCAAAGCAGCAGGTGCAGGTTTTTGCCGCTGCTCTACAAAACCAGGGGGAGGTGCTTGCGGCTGCTCTTCACTCCGTCTTCGCCCCCAACCTACCCGCTCAAAACCGCCCCCCGCGGAGCTGTTTTGGTTGCAGAGCACCTGATCACTTGGTGCGTAGTTGCATGCGTCGCCCCTCTGCCCTCCCCCATTGGTGCCCCTACCCCTGTGGCAAGAGGGTCCCTCCCTACTGACCCGCCTAATAATTGCCCTAGATGCCGCAGGGGTAGGCACTGGGCCAACGAGTGCCGGTCAAAAACGGATGTTGACGGTCACCCACTCCCTCCCCTACAGGGAAACGGGAGAAGGGGCCAGCCCCAGGCCCCACAAACAACCGGGGCAATCCAGGCCTCAATCCTCCATCCTTCCTCCACCTCCAGCAGGCTACCCCTGGGAGCGCAGGATTGGACCTCTGTACCACCTCCCACACGGTACTAACGCCCCCTATGGGAGTTCAGCCTCTAGCTACGGGTATCTTCGGTCCTCTGCCGTCCGGCTGTGTTGGCCTTATCCTCGGTTGAGGATCCTCTGCCCTCTCGGGCCTCCACATTACACCCGGGGTTGTGGACGCTGATTTTACTGGTGAGATCAAGATTCTGGCCTCTGCTCGGAAGAGTGTCCTTTCCTTCCCCGCCGGCACGCGCATAGCTCAACTTCTTCTGCTCCCCCTAGTGCCTTCTCCCAACTCCTCTGCTGGTTCACATAGAGGCGATCAGGCTTTAGGCACCTCTGATGTTTTTTGGGCTCAGACAATCACCCGTTCTAAGCCCATGCTAACCATATGCCTTAATGGCCGTGCATTCAAGGGCCTTATTGATATGGGGGCAGATGTTACCATTCTTCAAAAGATGCAATGGCCCCCTGCGTGGCCACTTACCCCCTCAGCCACTCACTTACAAGGCATTGGACAGTCCTCACCCCCGGAACAGAGTTCCCAACTCGTTTCCTGGGAAGACGGCGAGGGACACCGAGGACACATAAAACCTTATGTCCTCTCTCACATCCCCTTCAACCTTTGGGGCAGAGACCTCCTCGCTCAACTGGGAACTGTGATCGGGAGCCCTAGTCCGATAGTCACCACTCAAATGCTAAACCAGGGCTTCAAGCCCGGGAAGGGCCTCGGAAGAACCGAATCGGGTGCCCTTGAACCCATCTCTGCTACCCCACGCTCTAATCGCGCAGGTTTGGGGTATTTTTCCTAGGGGCTGCCGGTCCTCCTGTGCGCCACGCGGATAGGATTTCCTGGATTTCCTCAAACCCCGTGTGGGTCAGCCAGTGGCCCCTATCTACTGACAAATTGGTCGCTGCCCAACTGTTAGTACAGGAACAGCTGGCGGCTGGACACCTTGTGGAGAGTAGCTCCCCCTGGAACACCCCTATATTCGTTATCAAAAAGAAATCAGGAAAATGGTGCCTTTTACAAGATCTCAGAGCGGTTAATAAGACCATGGTCCCTATGGGTGCCCTGCAGCCAGGCCTCCCTAGCCCTGTAGCCATTCCTCTTGGTTTCTACAAAATCATTATAGATCTAAAGGACTGCTTTTTCACAATCCCCTTGCACCCCGATGACCAGGTGCGTTTTGCATTTAGTGTCCCCTCTACCAATTTCAAGGAACCCAATAGGCAATACCAATGGACTGTTCTGCCCCAGGGAATGGCAAACAGTCCTACCCTGTGCCAAAAATTTGTGGCCTCTGCTATCGCAGAGACTAGAGACCGCTGGCAGGCCCTTTATATCCTCCATTACATGGACGATATTTTAATTGCGGGCGCTGATCACAAGGCTGTCCTTGACTGCTATGGGGACCTGCAGCAAGCCTTGCACAATCACGGCCTTCAAATCACCCCTGACAAAATACAGCTGCAGGACCCCTATACCTATCTTGGCTTCCACATTACGGGCATGTACACCGCGCGACAGGCCTGCATTAGGCTAGATTCCCTAAAAACTCTTAACGATTTTCAGAAACTTTTGGGTGACATAAACTGTCTCCGACCCTATCTTAAGTTAACCACTGGACAATTAAAGCCCCTATTCAACATTCTGCAGGGCGACCCAGACCCAAATTCTGCCAGAACCTTTACTCCGGAGGGCCTTCAGGCACTTCACATGGTAGAGGAAGCCATCCACTCCCATTTTGTCATGAGCATAGACTATAGCAAGCCCTTACTGCTTGTCATCTGTAAAACCGCACCTATGCCCACAGCAGTCTTCTGGCAAACAGCGCCCATCATGAGGATCCATCTGCCTGCTTCACCCGCCAGAGTGATTTATCCATATCACCAGGCCACCGCCGACCTCATACGGTTAGGTCGAGAGTACAGCAGACGCTATTTCAGAAGGGATCCCGATACCATTTTCCAACCCTACGCTAGAGAGCAAGTTGACTGGCTGCTCCAAACAACCTTGTGCTGGCCCGTCGCCTGTGCAGCCTATGCTGGCCAAATAGATAATCATTATCCTAGTAACAAGCTCTTACAATTCATCAACTTGCACAGCTTTGTTTTCCCCACCGTCACCTCTCACTAGCCCCTTTCTGGGGCCCCATCTGTCTTTACTGACGGGTCATCCACGGGTACTGTGGCATATACTTGCAACGGCCAAACTGTCCAACTTCCGACGCATTCTAAGTCTGCACAAATTGCTGAGCTCTGTGCCATGTTGGCTGTATCTGCCGCCTTCCATGACACCTCCTTCAATCTTTTTACGGACAGCTCATATATAGCCCAGTCCGTTCCTTTGCTTGAGACGGCCGTGCAAATAAAACCAGTCTCCAAGGCAGCTGAGTTGTTCACCCGGCTGCAATCTGCCATTCGCATTAGGCCTCTCCCCTTCTTCATTGGACATCTCAGGGCGCATACCAATCTTCCGGGCCCTCTTGCCCACGGGAACCACGTGGCCGATCAGGCCACAAGGATCCTATGCCCCGCTGTACAAGCCCCGCACGATGCGCCGCGCGCTCTTAACCGGGCTATGCAGGCTCACCAGCTGCATCATGTCAATGCCCACACCTTGCGCCTCATGTTCCATATCACTCGCAAGCAAGCGCGCCAAATTGTTAGGGACTGCCCCTCCTGTGTCACGCTCTTACCCACCCCACACTACGGGGTCAACCCCCGTGGGCTTCTCCCCAACGCTCTTTGACAAATGGATGTAACCCACATCCAAGACTTCGGGAATCTTAAGTACGTACATGTTACCGTTGATACGTTCAGCGGTTTCCTTTTCGTGACTCTCCAGAAGGGTGAGGCTGGTAAGCACGTAGTCACGCATGTACTAGCTGCCATGTCCCTCCTGGGCTCCCCGCGCCAGGTTAAGACAGATAATGGCCCCGGTTACACTGGTTGTGTCTTTACTACCTTCTGCCGACGTCTTAAATTACCCACATCACTGGTATCCCGTACAACCCCCAGGGCCAAGGCATTGTTGAAAGAGCACACTTATCTCTAAAGCACACTATTCATAAAGTAAAGAATGGGGAGTGGTTCCCCATCAGGGGATCCCCTCGGAACTTACTAAACTACGCTCTCTTTATTCTAAATTTCCTAACCTTAGACCAGAGTGGCCACTCAGCCGCTGACCGCTTCTGGCATTCTGGTACCATGACACAACACGCCACAGTCCAGTGGAGGGACCCTCTAGATAATTCCTGGCACGGTCCTGACCCTGTTCTTATTGGGGCAGAGGATCAGTGTGCGTCTACTCCCAAGAACTAGAAGCCGCGCGGTGGCTACCCGAGAGACTGGTCAAACAAGTTAACCAACCCAGGGAATGGAGTCACCCGCCCTGAGGTCTCCCCTTCTGCTTTCTTGCAGGGAAAGGAAGACTATGTTTACGGCGGCCACCCGCGTCCTGGGGGTCCTGCTCATGCAGGCCATCTCCTCCTTAGCAAAGCAACCGGTAACTCAAGATTTCTATACCGCCACCTTCACCGTTCATGCCTCCGCCACCAATCCTGCAGCGCACGACGGGAAGATTATTGCCACTCATCATTGCGGAAAGAATGCGGCAGATCTCCGCTCAAGTCATATTCCTCACTGCTGCCCGACAATATCAGCGCATTCCCCCCCCTGGGTCCGACTACCAAGACGTTGCCGCCCCCATCGCAGAATCGGCTGTCTAGCGGACCGCTCTCTCTCTTCCCTTTGCCCCTACTCCCCCAATCTTAATAAAAGCAGTGCCTATAGTGTAAGGAAAGCCGCCAGCCTGACATCTCCTTAGCAATATGGCCCCCTCGCAGGCTCATGGACACCAGAATTGTCCTCGGGGTCACTGGGCAAAATGCATCTCCAGCTGGCAGCCAGAGATGGGTAAGATCTCCTGGGAGACAACCTAAGACAGGCACAGCTGTACGGCCTAGGTAAAGGTCAGTTAGCAGCCAAAAACAGGTGATAAGGTCCAGAAGGCTGCCAAAAAGGAGAGGTGTAATCCATACAGCTCTCAGGGTGCCGAGGGCAGCCTAGATCAGGTGCTACTGTAAGGCCACAGAGAATTCTGCATTTGTCCATGCACACCCCCCGTGGTCGTGGTCATTGAGGTGCTAGGCCGGCTAGCCAACGACAGGCAACTGGGCTGACCCATCAGTCAACCTAAGATAGGGACATGGCCTTTTGCCGCCATGGCTCCCCGATGATGGGTAAGACTGATCGCATACCGGGTAAGGCAAATCCCTTAACGGGTGCAGCCTCGACCTAAGACAGGCACGCTCTCCCTCCTTTCTGTTATCACACAAGACTGTTTCTAATAAAACTAAAAAGGGGGACCTGTTGGGGGCACACCTGCCATTTTGCGGACCACCCCACACCAGCAGAAAAAATGGCAGGCAGCATGATTCAGCACTGTTTCCCCCTGCTCCCTGCCCTCTCCCCACCCCTTTTTCCCCCGGAGCCCTTTCCAAGCCATATAAGGTCTTGTTCCAGCCCTGACCAATCCCCTTGCAACACGAATGCTTAAGATGCTATATATGCTTGCTCTGTACAAAAAGAATAAACGGAAGAAGACGACACACCATGGTGCGGCTCTGAGTGGTTCTTCCCCGCCATCTGCCCACTCCCTCTCTCGGGTACCCTGTTGTCCTCGTGGTCTCCGTACACCCGCTGGTGGGGCAGGAGAGCACAGTGTATAAATATGATGTCAAAAATATATACACGGGAAGCGGACTTGGCCCAGTGGATAGGGCATCAGTCTACCACATGGGAGGTCTGCAGTTCAAACCCCGGGCCTCCTTGACCCGAGTGGAGCTGGCCCACGCACAGTGCTGATGCATGCAAGGAATGCAGTGCCACGCAGGGGTGCCCCCCACATAGGGGAGCCCCACGCTCAAGGAGTGTGCCTCGTGAGGAGAGCCGCCCAGCATGAAAAAAGTTCAGCCTGCCCAGGAATGGCGCTGTACACATGGAGAGCTAATGCAGCAAGATGATGCAGCAAAAAGAAACACAGATTCCTGTGCCACTGACAACAACAGAAGCAGACAAAAAGAACACGCAGCAAATGAACACAGAGAAAAGACAACTGGGGTGGGGAGGGGAAGGAGAGAGAAATAAATAAAATAAATCTTTATAAAAAATATATATATATACACACACACACAGGGAAGTGAATGTGGCTCAATGGACTGGGCTCCCTTTTACCATATGGGAGGCCCTGGGTTCACTTCCCAGGACCTCCTTGTGAAGGCAAGCTGGCCTGCACCTGCAGAGAGCTGACGGCCCACGTACGCAGAGCGTTGGGGCAACATGATGATACAACAAAGGGAGACAAGCAGACAGAAAAACGCACAGTGAATGGACACAGAGAGCAGACAGCAAGCAAGTGGCAAGGAGGGGGATAAATAAATAAAACATATCTTTTAAAAAATGCTGGAGTTTTATATATATATGTGTGTGTGTGTGTATATATATATATACATATATATATATATGTACACACAGACAAACAGCAAAATGGCAGTGGAGTAAGGAGTTCCCAGAGTTAGCTCCTACTACAGGGCAGTTAGTAAATACCCAGAGCTATCTGAAGCACCTGTTTGGCAGTTCCAGGAGACCAGAAGAGCATCCTGCAACATTCTTGAAGAAATGGAAGGAGGAGACTGCCCATCTACAGAGAAGACTCTTAAGCAGAGCACTCCACGCCCTGGAGGCCAGTTCCCATCCTCCACTGGAGGCACAAGCCACCTCGGGAGCTGTTCTGCAGCTGGAATTGAAAGCTCCACTTCTCCAAACAGGTGAGGAAGAGACAGTTGGGCACCAACTTCAGCTACTGATGAGTAATTTCAGTGGGTTACAGTATAATTCTAAGAACAGTCAAAGTTTGAGCCTGTCCAAGTCAGAAAGAAGCCAGGAGCCATCATCTTAACTCTGCACCTGGAACAAGGGGAAGTGGGTCAGACTGAAAATCACAGTGCTGGTGGAGACTGGCTTCTTTCCATCCAGATCAGATTGCAGCTCTAGCCTAGGCCCTAGCCCCACCTATAGCAGAGAGGAAGCTGCGGGAACCTATGCCTGCCTCTCCAGGAAATTACTCACCAAGCTGCAGAGGCCGGTGATCATCCTACCTTGGCAGCAAAAGCCACCCCAGGAGCTATTCTGTGGGTGAAATTTGAAGCTCCTTTTCCCAAAAACAAGGGATGAGGAGACGGTTGGCCACCGATTTCAGCTACTGACAGGTGGATTCGGCTGGTGAGAGTATAACCCTAAGAACAACTGAAGTTTGAACTTGTCCAGGTCGGAAAGAGGCTGGTAGCCACCATTTTGACTCCACCCCCAGCATGAGGAGATATCAGGCTGACTGAAATGCACAGTGAAGGTAGGAACTGGTTTCTTTCACCCAGATCAGCCTATAGTTCCAGCCTAGGTGTCAGCCCCACCTCTGGCAGGGAGGTAACTGCAGTTACATTTGGCTGGTACAGACTAAATAATTGGACGTCTTCCTGGGCAACTGCAGTCATCTTGGACCCACACTGCATAGGCTGCTGCCCACACCTACAGCTGCATTCCTGCCCCAGGCAGGGAAAAAAGGGACATGAAGCTTCATCAGTGTCTCTGGGCAACGACAGTCGAGGCCTGCGTGACTTGAATTATTTACACAGCTGTCCCTACCCCTGGCAAAGGAGAAAACTGGGAGAAGCTTCATTGGTCCCTGGGGCAATGAGGGCACCTTGAACCTTCACAGCTTATAGCACTAACTACATCCTTGGCTCCTATAACAAAACCAGCAAGGAAGAAAGGGCAGGAAGCCCTAAACAAGAGAAAAACTCCACTCAGAATAAATACTTTAGTAGGCCAGATGCCAAGACACCAACAAAAAATAACAATCTACACCAAGAAACAGGAAGCTATGGCCCAGTTAAAGGAACAAGGTAAGCCTCCATATGACATAAAGGAGTTAAGACAACTAATCATAGATGTTCAAACGAATCTCCTTAATAAATTCAATGAAATGGCTAGAGATTAAGGATATTAAGAAGACATTGCGAGAAGTGGATGTGGCTGAACTGGTAAAGCATCAGCCTACCATATAGGAGGGTCCAGGTTTCGAGATACAGAGCCTCCTGATCCATGTGGTGAGCTGACCCATGTGCAGAGTTTCTGCATGCAAGGAGTGCTGTGCCATATAGGTGCGCCCCCGCGTGGGGGTGTCCCACACGTAAGGAGTGTGTCCTGCAAGGAGAGCCACCCCACATAAAAGAAAGTGCAGCCCATCTAGGAGTGGGGCTGCATACACGGAGAGCTGAGGCAGCAAGATGACACAACAAAAAAAGAGACACAGTTTCCCAGTGTCGCCGAGGTGCAAACATTCATAGAAGGATAGACAGTAAATGGACACAGAAGGCAGACAACAGGGGGGTGGATGAAGAGGAGAGAAATAAATAAAACTAATCTTAAAAAAAAGAGAAGACATTGGATGAACACAAAAAAGAATTTGAAAGCATACATAGAAAAATAGCAGATCTTATGGAATTAAAGATGCAATAAATGAAATTAAAAATATACTGGAAACATATAATAGAAGATTTGAGAAGGTAGAAAGAAAGGATTGGTGAACTTGAAGAAATGGCCTCTGAAAGTGAACGTACAAAAGAACAGATGAAGAAAAGAATGGAAAAAATTGAACAAGGTCTCAGAGAAGTAAATGACAGCAAAGGACATGCAAACATATGTGTCATGAGTGTCCCAGAAGGAGAAGAGAAAGGAAAAGGGGCAGAAGGAATATTTGAAGAAATAATGGTAGAAAATTTCCCAACCCATGGACATAGATATCCATGTGCAAGAAGCACAACATAGTCCCATCTGAAAAAATCCAAAGAGACCCACACTGAGACACATACTAATCAGAATGTCAAAGGCCAAAGACAAAAAGGGAATTCTGAGAGCAGCAAGAGAAAAGCAATGCATAACATATAAGGGATATTCAATAATATTAAGTGTTGATTTCTCACCAGAAAATCATGGAGGCAAGAAGAGAGTGGTCTGATATATTTAAGATACTACAAGAGAAAAAAATCCCAGCCGAGAATCTTATATTTGGAAAGATTGTCTTTCAAAAATGAGGTCAAGTTCAGAATATTCACAGATAAATAGAAAATGAGAGAATTTCTAACCAAGAGACTGGATTTCAAGAAAATACAAAAGGGTATGCTAGAGCCTGAAAAGAAAAGACAGTAAAGAGAGGCCTGGAAGAGAGTCTAGAAATGAAGATTATATCAATAAAAGTAACAGAAGAGTGATGAAAATAAAATAGGACAAATAAACCCAAATATTCAGGAATAAGCTTAACCAATGATGTACCAATGATGTAAAGTATTTGTATTCAAAAAACCACAACTCAATGTTAAATCAAAAGTCCTAAATAATCAAAAGAACATTCCATGCTCACAGATTGGAAGATTAAATATCATTAAGATGTCAATTCTACTCAAATTGATTTAAAGATTCAATGCAATCTCAATAATATTCCACCAGCATTTTAAAAATAAATTGAAAACAATTATCAAATTTATTTGGATAAATAAACATCTTAAAAAGAAAAAAAATTGGAGGACTCTCATCTCCAGACTTTAAATTATATTATCTAGCTAGAGTGGTAAAACAGCATGGTACTGTCATAAAGACAGACACATCGACCAATGGAACTAAACTGATGGTTCAGAAACAGACTCTTACTAGCCTGTCAAACCCACCCAGCTTGGGCAGAACAATCCATTGAACAAATGGTGCTGAGAGAACTGGATATCCATAGCCGAAAGAAGGAAAAAGGTCCCCTATCTCACACCTTATCCAAAAACTAACTCAAAATGGATAAAAAATCTAAATATAAAGGCAAGAACCATAAAGCTTCAAGAAGAAATTATTGGAAAATATCTTTAAGACCTGGTTGTATGTGGTGGATTCTTAAAGGAGGTAATAGGAGGACTGAGATGGACTACTGATGCTTAATGTATGTAGAAGTTTTAATTAGCTTTATTGTAAAACTGTGGAAATGTGTAGAGTGGATGGTAACACATCGTGAGTTACAGCTAGTTTATAAATGGGAATGTGACTGAAAATGGTAGTCCAGAGGTGTAATGCCAATTAACAGAATGCTAGAGAATAATCTAGGAACTGAAAAGCACAGTAAATCCAGAGGTGGATGAGAATTGTGGTTGATGGTACAGATACAAGAGTGTCCTTTGTGAGCTAGAGCAAATGTAAATCACTATTGCTGGATGGTGAGAATGTGGAGAAGCATGGGAAAAATACAACTGGAGTGACCCATAGACTACGGTTAGCAGTAATAATGTAATATTCTTGCATCTATGCCAAAGATGTACTGTATTGATAAAGGGGGAATATGGAAAATGTGTGCCAAATGTACACTATGGACATAACAATCAGATGATATTATCTTATAATATCATAACACACCACAGTGTGGTATGTTGATAGAAGAATGTTGTTTGGGAATTCCACACATGTACATGATTATTTTGTAAGTTTACAACTTCCGTCATAAAAATATATTTTAAAAATTATAATAGGGTGAGTTGGGGGGAAAATACACCAAATGTAATATAAGGACTATAATTAGTAGTAAGATTTTGATAATATTCTTTCATAATTTGTAACAAATGTCTCACTGCAGTGCAAGGTGGAGGGTTGATGTACGGGACTCCTGTACGATGTCATGCATGTTTGCTTTGTAAGTTCACAACTTTTACTATACACTTATTGTTTATGTATGTTCATATATAAATGATATAAGATAATAATAATAATAGGGTGGGTTGGGGCAAAAATACATGTTAGAAGTAATATTTGACAATGCTCTTTAATCATTCGTTAAAAATGTTTTACAACAATGCAAGGTATTGATGGTAGGGTGAGGTATGAGAGTTCTGTATGATGTTATATGTTTGTTTTGTAAGTTCACAACTATTACTATCCACTTATTGTTTATATATGTTTATGTATGAGTGATGTACTATAAATTTTTTAAAAGTAAATATATATATATACACACATACATACATAGAAAAAGGGCTGGAAGATATACATTAAAATGTTAAAAATAATATTAAGTTTCATTTACAATTTGTATATTTTCCAAATTTTTCAATGTCAACATCTGCTCACCTCCTAAAGCAGGTTAATATTTTTCTTAGAAACCGCCAAGCAAAATAAGCAAATGCCAAGAAGTTGGCTTCAACAGTTCAAAAATTTGCTCATTAAATCCTCCCTATCAGAATAATAGCAAGCAGTCCATTCTTTCCATGAGTTACTTCGTTTTTCTTTCAGATGGGCACAATCTTAAATTTATCTTAATCAATTTCCTTAAATTAAGTTTCTGCGAGACCTACTTTCCTCTGTCTTGTTACAACTGTTATCAGCAAGTCTCTAATGAGAAATACAATTTACCAAATGCAAAGGAGGAAGCCAGAGCAATACAGAAACAGTATGATGCGCCTGAGCACCTAACACCCACAATAGGATTTCCTAGAATCACATTCCTGTGCCCTCCATTAGTAGTCAACCAGTAGACTCACGCATGACAATGAATCTCACCTTCCTAGAAAAAGCACTGCACAGTTTATCAATAAATTTAATTTTTCTTATATTATCTGAAACCATAATGCCACTCCCAGTTATACTTAGCAAAAGTTAAATGGCAAATGAAGTTGTTAGTTTTTTTTAATGTGCATTTGATGGGAAAGTATTTCTTGGATGGATACAATACAATATATACCAAGATTCATCAATTAAGGAAGAAGATAAAACCTGAGGAAAAAGCAAAAAGAAATACAATACTGCAGTGATAACCAAATTGCCTTCACAAGTTCCCTTGCTGATTTTATAATATTTACTATATATGGTAAATATATATACACATACACAAAATTAAATTGTTTTTCACACCTACCTTCCAAATAGCCCATAATATTTTCACATTCAGCCAGGACCATAAGAAACAAAAGAAAGAAAAAAATGCACTTTCCTTTTTGATTCTGAATATCTCAGTAGTCTTTTAGGAAATGGGATGGAATGAGGATGGAAATTGAAGCTGTGCTACTTTAGGGCCACTCATTGAGGTTTCTATGCAATGCTTGAAGGGAGAGATCCACATGGTCACCCAGCAATCCATTGTCACATCCTAGCTGCAGAATGCAATTACATTAGGTACTTCATGCTTCAAAGAGCTTTGCGTTTACCAAATGAATTGCATTTGTGGCCAGAATATTAATGACTATTATCATAATTGGCACATAATAATCCTCTAGTGAATCATTTCACAAAAGTTGTCATTTACAAAAAAAAAGAAAAATCAGTGAACGGGAGGCTCTTTTTCAAAGTTGGATTTTTTCCCTTCATATTTTAGTCAGCTCATTTCCCTTCCGAATGTTTGCACTGATGAAATTCAATGCCTGTGCTAGTTTTCAGCTACAGGGCACTCATAAACACATACAATTCTCAGGATTTTTCAGGGGTATTCATGGAAAGGTACCTGTTTAAAGACACAGATTTGGGGACATACCCCAAATTCAATTATGCACAATCTTAGGATATGGGAGGTCAAGAATCTGTATTTTTTATCTTCTTCCCTGGGTGATTTTTATACCTACTAAAATCTGAATATCACTACTCTAATAGAAAATTTTCTTTAGGAACAACCTAATGAGAAAATCATAAAAATCAGTACTCTTCCACTGCCAATACATTTAACTGAGGGTCTTGGCTGAATGAAAAAAGGGATGCCCAGGGTTTTCCTAGAAGGGTGCTTCAAATATGTATTTGACTTCATTGATTTAGAGTCACAGTGACATGTTGAGATGCATTTTCATTTAAGGATCTTTTAAATTAAATTTAGAATGTTTTACATTCTATATTTAGCCTTTCAAGAGATGTATTTGCCTGAAATCTAAAGCCACATCTAGGTCTATAGATGCTGTAGCAGTTTGATATGGCTATGAATTCCAAAAATATATATTGGATTATGTTTGTGATCTGGTCTGTAACTGGGCAAGACTGAGTTATGATTGGGATTTTGATTGGGCCATGTCATTAGGGCATTGAGTCCCCACCCTTTGGTGGATGGGGGCTCACAGGTAAAAGGCATGGCAAAGGACAGAGTTGAGGGCTTTTAATGTTGGAGTTTGATGCTGAAGCTGGAGTCCCAGGGAGAGAGAGAGAGTTATTCTCCTGATAGTCTACAGCTGACCTTGTGGAGAGAGGCAAAGCCTAGAGATCCTCATAGTCTACAGCTAACCTTGTGGAGAAAACAGAGGAGCTGAGCCCAGAAGAACCCAGGAAGCCTGAACCCTCACAGACATCAGCAGCAACCATCTTGATCCAACATGTGAAAATTGACTTTGGTGAGGGAAGCAACTTATGCTTTATAGCCTGGTATCCATAAGCTCCTACCCCAAATAAATACCCTTTATAAAAACCAACCAATTTCTGATATTTTGCATCAGCATCCCTTTGGCTGACTAATACAGATGTCAAGAAAGAATAGAATAAACAAAAGTGACAGAAGGAGCAGAAGTGAAATATTGGCATAGCTGCATATTGGCTGCCAACACACATACCAGAAATCTACCCTAGACAGATTCAAAGGAAAGTGAATGAGTCTGGAGTTAGATCTAAGACAAGTGGGAAGTTAAGTGTCTCAGACAAGTGAGAGAGGATGTCTTAGAAGAAAGTTTCTCAAATTTGGTTGTATGTTTTAACCGCCTAGGGATCTTAAAAAGAAAAAAAGCAAACTCATTTTCAAGCCTCAACCAAATCTTACTGAAATAGTGTAGCAGAAGTACAAAAGTTGTTTTAAACTGATTCTCAAACAGAACAATGCTTTGGAAATAAAGGTGTATCATACTCTGACAATAATCATTACAAAACTAATTCAAAATACTTATCTACTATTATTGATAAGGCATTGTATTTATAAGTAGAGAGCTATATAAACCTTTTAATGGGATTTGGTCCTTTTTAATTTTGAGATTTTTTCTTCATGATCCTAAATGATAGATACTCAAATCAGAATATATGTCAGATATTGCTCTATTTACCATGGAACAAGACAGAATGGCAAGGCAGTCACCTTGAACTAGGGTGACCAAGCAGACACTACGTGGATGGACCCAATTGTAGGTTTTGGGAATACACTGTGGTCAATAGGTATAATATGGATGATATCTGGGAATTAAGATTATGAAAGCAGGCGGGATCAGTTAAAAAAAAAAAAGAAGAAGACTTGTATATCAAACAAAATAATGAACGACTTAAAAGAGTTACTCCAACAATAGGTAGTTCATTAGGTGAAACATGAAGTTCTAAACAGGCAGACAAATGCACATCATTGGAGAAGTCTGATAAGACCCATCTGAGCCTCAGCCACTGAGTTCAGAAATAAGATTTCAGGCCCTAGAAAAGACATCAAGATGACTTAGATACAGAATAGCAAACAAGGACATTAAACAGCTATTATAGATTTATTCAAGACTTAAAGAAAAGATGGACACAATGAGTAAACTGTTAGAAAATCTCAGAACAGAAATGGAAACCATAGAAAAGAACTAAACAGAAATTCTAGACATGAAAAGTATAGCACTCAAAATGAAAAAAAAAATTGAATGGGCTTGAGTGCATAGTAGAAACTGAAGAAAAACAACAGTTTAAAACAGAACAATATAATGTATCCAATATAAAGACCAAAAGTGAAAAAATTAACAAGGCTTCAATGGTGTGTGAGATAGTAACAAGCAGTAAAACATTATAATTGGAGTCCAAGAGGACATGAAGGGAGAGAATAGGGCAGAAAATTTACTTCAAGAACTAATGGGCCAGATCAAGATAATGGTGTAAAACATCCTTGGGAAAGTTTCCCTTTAGAGACCACTAAATAAATGGGTAGATTACACTCACTTGTAATTCTGGAGGATGATAAGGACTGGAGAGAGATTCTACAAACTCTAAATCAAAGAAGAAGAAACAAAACAAAACAAAACACCAGAAAAGAAGGTAGAAGAAGAAAAGAAGGTATTGGGTGTAGCAGTCCAGACCCCTTCCCCACATGCAGTCCCAAGGGGCTTAAGAGTCACACTCTGGCATGGGCACCTCCTACTGACAACAGAGCCACCCACAGCAGCAACTTAGAGTCACATGCATTCAGGCACAGTGATCCAGGGCCACAGAGACCCAAGAGCCTTAGCAGTCAGCAAGAGCATACACAACAGTTCACAGAAAGCAAGAGTGACCCCTGGCAGAACTGGTGGAAAGTGATGCACAGTCATAACTCAGTCCCTAATTGCTGGTGTACCTAAATGAAAAACCAGGCATTTGTGAATACTGACCCCATTTGGCTCCCTGGGGTAGGATACTCTAATATGAAAGTTACAAGAGGCAGAAAAGTCACATTGAAAAAGGAGAAAGCTGAACTGCTGTAGGACAGGACAGACCTAAGACTGAAAATTGAAATGAAAAGGAAACCCTGAGCATAGGAGAGGACTTGAGCAAATCATAACCACTAGGGAGGAAATTTGTATAAAACCAAAAAGAATAGTCCAAGACTCCAGAGGAGGAACAGAAGAAAAGAAATTATCTGACGGAGGGGAAACAGTCACACATAATAGAGAAACCTTAAAAGTTACAGCACATGCCCAGAACAATAGACAGGTACACAAAGATGTGAGAAAATCTGAACCACATATGAGGTCCTGGGTTCAATCCCCAGCCCCCAGTACCTCAAAAAAAAAGAGAGGGGAGTTTAAGATATTCATGAATAAATAAAAACTGAGAGAGTTTACTGTAAGAACTACCTTATAAGAAATGTTAAAGGGACTTCTTCAGATTATAAGGAGATAGTAGATTGGAGCAGTATGAAGAAGTAAAGGCAACTACTTGGGTAAAAGCAAAACCCAATAGTACTGTATCCTCAGTATATAACTCTACTCTTTATTTCTTATAAGATTTAGAATACAAATGAATAAGAAATAATCATATTTCTTTGTAAGGACCCAAAAAATATAAACAGGTAATGCATAAAAAAACAACATAAAGAGGGGAAACAGAGATATAGAAGCAGAGACTATGCATACTATTGATAAGTTTTTTTTTTTCAAACTAGTAGGCTACATATTTAGGTTGTTTAATACAAACCCCAGGGTAACTACAAAGGAAGTATTTAAGATATATACAAAATGGAAGTGAGAAGGGGATCAGTTATATCACAAAAGATCACCTATACACAAAAGGAGGCTGCCATAAAGGAAAAGAGGCACAAAAACCATAAGACATTTTTAAAAGCTGAAGTCCTACCTTATCAGTAAATATACTGAACTCCCCAATCAAAAGACAGATAGGCAGAATGGATAAAAAAGCATAACCCACCCAATTATATATTGGATTTTTATATCAATGTTTGTTTATATTTTCTGCATAGTTATTCTGATATTCTCCATTTATTCCTGCATGCCCATGTTTCATCTGCGTTCATTTTCCTTCTACTAGCATAATTCCCTTTCATATTTCTTCAATATATAGCAGAACTGCTATATTGGGTCCCTTCAGTATTTGTCTCAAAACATCTTGTCTTCACTTTCATTTTTTGATGGCTATTTCTGCGGGGTATATAATTTCAGTTGGGCAGTTAATTTTCTTTCAGCACTTTGAAGACCTTTTCCCATTGTCTGCAGATTTCAATTGTCTCTGCTAAGAAACTTTATATTAGATCTGCCAATCCATTGACATTAATTTGTCTTTTTAGCTCTGGAAATTGTAAAATTTTTCTTTTTCAATTCACGAGTTTGACTATGATGTGCCTAAGAAAGTTCTTTTTTTCTTTCTTTCTCTCTCTCTCTCTCTTTTTTTTTTCTTTCTTTTTTTGTTAAACTGCTTGAATCTGAGAGTTGATTACTTGTATCAGTGTATCAGTTTGGGGAAATTTTTTTTTTTTTTTTAGCTTCATTTCTTCTTACAGCTGCATAATATTTCATCATGTGAATACATCACAGTTTATCCATTCATCAGTTAATGGACACCTAGGTTCTTTCCAACTTTTGGCAATCATGAATAATACCACTATGAACATCTGTGTGCAGATGTCCGTTCGTGTCACTGCTCTCCATTCTTCTGGATATATACTCATTAATGGTACCACTGGGTCACGTAGCAAGTTTGTATTCAACTTCTTTAGGAACTGCCAAACAGTCCCCCACAGTGGCTATACTATTCTGCATTCCCACCAACAGTGAATAAGTGTTCCTGTCTCTCCATATCCTCTCCAAAATTTGTAGTTCTGTCTTTTTAATAATGGTCATTCTAATAGGTGTGAAATGATACCTCATTTTAGTTTTGATTTGTATTTCCCTAATCATTAGTGATGTTGAACATTTCTTCATGTGTTCTTTTGACATTTGTATTTCTTCTTTGGGCAAATATCTATTCAAGTCTTTGCCCATTTTGTAATTGGGTCATGTCTTTTTATTGTTGAAAATAACAAAAATAATAATAAAAAGATGTTACAAACATTTCTTTATAAATCCTGGATATTAAATCCTTATCAGATATGTGATTTCCAAATATTTTCTCTCATTGAGTCAGCTAACTTTTCACCCTTTTGACAAAGTCCCATGAGGTGCAAAAGTGTTTAATTTTGAAGAGGTAGTTTTGGGAAATTCTTGAATACAATCCCTAAAAATATTACTTCTTCTCTCCTTCTCTTCTCTATTCTGGGACTAAAATTACACATGCAGTAGATATTTTAAGTGTATTTCAATTATCCTTTATGTAATACCTGTTTGGGTTTTTTGTTTGTTTTTTCTCCCTCTTTGATTCTGTTTGGATATTTTCTACTGACCTTTTTTTTTTTAAGATTTATTTTATTCATTTATTTCTCCTCACCCCCTTGTTGTTTGCACTTGCTGTGTTTGTCTTTTTTTGTTTCTTTAGGAGGCACTGGGAACTAACTGAACCTGGGATCTCCCAGACCTCCAATGTGGGATGGAGGTGTCTAATCTGTAAGCCACCTCCATTTCCTGCTTTGTTGTGTCTCTCATTAAGTTTTTCTTATTGTGTCTCTTGTTGCATCATCTTGTTGCATCAGCTTGCCATGCCTGCCTGTCATGTCAGTTTGCTGTCTTGCTCATCTTCTTTAGGAGGCACTGGGAACCTCTGCTCCCTACTCTGTTGTGTCTCTCATTATGTTTTTTCTTCTTGTGTCTCTTGTTGCATTATCTTGTCATGTCAACTCATCATGTTCTTTTTTTTAAAAGATTTTATTTCCTTCCCCTTTGCTCCCCATTGTCTGCTCTCTGTGTCCATTCACTGTGTGTTCTTCTGTGTTCACCTGCATTATCAGGCAGCATTGGGAAACTGTGTCTCTTTTTTGTTGCAACATCTTGCTGCTTCAGCTGTGTATGTGGCACCACTTCTGGGCAGGCTGTGCTTTTTTCACGTGGGATGGCTCTTCTTGCAGGGCTCATTCCTTGCACATGAGGCACCCCTATTCAGGGGCACCCCTGCATGGCACAGCACTCCTTGTGTGTGGCAGCACTGCGCATGGGCCAGTTCACCATACAGGTCAGGAGGCCCTGGGAATCAAATCCTTGACCCTCCACATGGTAGGTGGATGCTCTACCAGTCGAGCCACATCTGCTTCCCTCACCGCCTTCTTTAGGAGGCGCCAGGACCTGAACCACAGACCTATCGTATGGTAGGCAGGAGCTCAATCACTTGAGCCACATTCAGTTCCCTCTACTGACCTATTTTTAATTCCATTCTGCTGTTAAATTCATCTCATTCAGTTCTTAATTGAAGATATTATATTTTGCAATTTTAGATGTAAATTAGATTCCTTTTATAAAATTCCAATACCCTGGTGAAATTCTCTATTCTTTAACCTTTTTTATCTTATTACATATTTTCTTATATCATTCATAGTTAATTTAAATACTCATCTGCAAACTTCATTATCTAAATCATCTATAGGTCTTCCATTGTCTGTTTTATTTTCTACATTATCTATTATATAATCTTACCTCTTTAGATGTCTATAATTTTTACTGTACCTCAGAAAGTATGTATGAAAGAACCATAGAGTCCTCAGATGATGTTATATCCCAGCAGAGAGAAATTTTCCTTTTCTATATTAGAAAGTTTAAGGAACTACTCACCTGAATTCATTCAGAAAGTGTTATCAGCTCTATGTTTTAGTTTTGCTAAACTTCAGTCTAGCTCTGATTTTCCACTGTTCTAGTACATGATGTTGGGGATTGAATCATGTCCTCTACAAAAGGTATGCTCAGATCCCAATCCTGGTCTTGTGTCTGTGAATCCATTTATAAATAAGACCTTTAAAGATGTTATTAGTTAAGGTGTACCTTAATCCAATATGGCTGAAATTTTTAAAAGCAAAGGAAATTGGATATGAAAAGAGAAACCACAGGGAGTAACTGAAGGCTAGAAGTCAATGGAACCCAATAATTAAGGGAGAAAAAGCTGCCATATGCATTGCCATGTGGCAGAGAAGTCAAGGAATCCCAAAGATTGCTGGCCTGCCAGAAGATACTGAGTCCAGGAAACCTGTCTACCTCTGAAACTGTGGGCCAATGAATTCCAGTTAAGTCAAACCATGGTATGGTTATTTGTTTTAGCAGCTGAGAAATGAATACACATGGCACCAGGGTTTTTATTTTAGAGACAGGTGAAGTTTTTATCCTCTCAGCTCCATTGGACTTCAGGAAGTTCTATTCTTCAGTTTTTCAGTTTAGTTTAGCCTCTTGGCATAGCTTGAAAATTTGTAAAATGTTTAAAGGGAGATATGTACAGTCTGAGATATTTCAATGGTCTAGCTCTGCATAAATGACAAAAATTTTTGACAATTTCCTTCAGTAGCAGCCATCTACCAGGGTCAAATATGAGTTTTCAGCCTCTAGCTATATATAGAAAAGAGACAGACAGACAGATGGAAAGAAAAGATACAAATCCTTAGGATTAATTTACAAATATACAAAGGAAAATAGGGGAGTGGAGAAATGATAAAAGAAAGGGAAGGAAGTAAATGAAGGATGTATTATTTAACCATCTACAACTCTGAGTTTCCCATAGAGAAACCTTGGTAAGGCCATAAAATACAAGCCTCAGAGTTATCTTGAGGGGTGAGGGAACTGGATATTTATGCACTGTGATAATTAGGCTCATGTTCTACTTGGCTAAGTAATGATGCCCAGTTGTTTGGTCAAGCAAGCACTGGCCTAATTGTTACTGTGAGGACATCTTGTGGACTTAAATCATCAATAAGTTGATTACATCTATGGCTGATTATATCTACAATCAACTGAGGAGGTTGCCTTTAACAACAAGAGGCATCTCATCCAATCAGTTGAAGGCCTCAAAAGGAGAACTGATTATTTCAGCAGTCAGAAGAGAGAATTTCCATCTCTACTTCAGCCAGCCAGCCAGCCTCTCCTGGAGAATTCATCAAAAACCCTTATCAGACTTCCCAGCTTACAGGCTGCCCTTTAGAATTTGGAGTCATGCATCCCTGCAATTGCATGAGACAATTTTATAAACTCTCATAATACTTACATATGTCTCCTGTTTCCCTTGAGAAGCCTGAATAGTACATGCACCAACTCCGGAGAGTCACAGTTTGAGGGTTACTGGGGTGAGGGTGTTACTTCCCAGGTACTTCTGACCTTTCAAATCTTCAGAAATAGCCCATAGATCAGGGTTCTTAACCTTTTTTGTTCCCTAGACCCCTTTGCCAGTCAGGTGAAAATTATGGACCCTTTACTAAGTTCACACTGTACTGTGTATTATTTTAAAAATATATCATGCCCACACCAACATGTCCCCACAAGAATAATGTTTTTTTTAAAAATTTCAATTCAAGCTCATGGAGCCCTTGCTAAGAACCCCTGCCACAGACAAAGAAAAGCATACATTGGCAATTGGACTCCACCAATGTACATGCAGCTGGGAAAGCCTGGGGGGAAAGGGTAAGGCACAGATTCTGCAGAAATGTGCTAGGGGATTTTGAGTTTCCATTTTATGCATTATTTATAATCTTTACAAACACTGCCAGGTGGTTTTTTTCTATCTTCACTTAAAAAAAAAAACAACTGTGTGCCTTTTATGTGCCAGGCCCTGTTCTATCTGGGGATAGAGTGGTGAAAAAATAGATTGGGCATATGCCCCCATGGAATTTACATTGTACTTGGGGAGACTGGCAACTGTGGAAAACAATACAGTATCAGGTATCAGTGAGAGAAGAAAAATAAAGCAAAGTAAGAGAATCATGAGTGACAAAAGGTGCTAATTTAGATAACTGCTGTAGGAAAGCCTATTCCTAAGAGATGAATTTGAGATATAAATGCAGTGAAGGAGCAAGCCAAGCAAATAACAGAGAAAACAGCAATCCCATAGCCCCAAAGTAGATCGGTGATCAGTTTATGAGAGGAAACAGTGTGTCTAGAGTGAATTGAGGAATGTTTAAAAGGAATGAAGAGAGAGGTAGAGCCTCATAGGCCATAGTGAGGATTTTATATTGAACTTTCGTTTTTTTTTTTTTTTCTTTGAAAGAAGCTTTAGATTATAGAAATGTATTAACAAAAATACAAAGATTCCCATTATACCCCACTCCCAACCCCTTCCCCACTTTTCCCCATCAACATCTTTCATTAGTGTGGTACATTTATTACAATTGATGAAAACATATTGAAGCATTGCTAGTAACCATGGTCTATAGTTTACATTATGATTTACACTTTGCACAGCACAATTTTATAGGTTTTGACAAAATGTATAATGGCCTGTATCCATCATTGCAATATCATGCAGAACAATTCCAATGTCCCAATAATGCTCCATGTTATACCTATTCTTCCCTCTCCTCCCCCTCAGAACTTCTGATGACCACTGCCTTTATGTCAATGTTAAAAATTCTTCCATTACTAGAATAATAATAAGTCTACTTTGGTCCATAGTTGCATTCCCCCCTTATGTTTATTCATTCCTCAATCTTGAGGATTTGGGGATGATAATGCCCACTCTGTTTCTGATTGAGAGGGGGTTAGTCTTTAGATTCCATGGGGCAAGTGGATGGAACTGTCTTGCTTACAGTTGTAGATACTCTGTTTTTTGGGTGGGCATTGTCCATCAACATCCTTTTTTTAGTTGTTGTGGGTGAGTCCAATGAACTGGAGAGTAGGTGTTGTGATTGCTGAGATTCAGTGTTCAACTGGCATATGAACAGCCAGATTTAAGCCTCTGGGACATATGTTTAATAAGTATAGTACCAAATATATGTTCAAATAAAAGGGGCAGAAGAGTCATTTGTAGGTAAATTATAATTGAGTCTAACTCTGTTACATTGGGGAGCATGTATTCCAAGGTAGGGCCCATTGACAGGGTGCTGAATTCCTGAGATTGTCTGCCCTGCCTATAGTGTCTAGATGTCCGTAGAGTCCTCAGGAGCCCCACTGTTTGAGACACTGTTTACTTTGGCAGTCAATGAGATCCTGCTGAGATGTGCATAAGCACAAACTCTGGAATGACCTCCTGACTCATTTTGAAATTTCTTAGCTATAAAAACTCAGTTGTATTTAGTATTTCTCCCTTTTGGTCAAGGTCTTCTCCCAAATGCATAGTTAATTGCTGCTTGTAATAATCCCTCAGTGCCAGAGTACCAGGGAGGTTCATCCTTGGGAGTCATGTTCTATGCCGGGGTCAGGGGGAGGTAGTGCATTTATATGCTAATTTTGACTTAGAGAGAGTTCTAAAGGCAGTGGTCACCAGAAGTTCTGAGGGGGAGGAGAGGGAAGAATAGGTATAACATGGAGTATTATTGTTTGGACAACAAGGAGATGTTCAGGAAGTAACTCTTAGGCAATAAATAATACTAAGTTTCAATTTCACAAGAACAAGGTTCCTAAGTATAACCATCGATATCAAGAGCCTGGTGCATTGGTCTGTCCTCTTTCACAAGGTGCTGCCCTTTTACTCAGAGGATTCTTGCCTCTCTATTAGAGGATGTGGCAGGATTTCCCAGAATGGGAATACAATATTCTTTCAGTTATTGTGTGGGTCTCTATTTCTAAGACAATATCCCATGACCACTTAAACATGTTCATATGCCATGGAGGTATGCCCCAGTGCACCCCTCCCCACTCATCCCTTCATCACTGACATCCCACACCTGTGATCCTCCCCTGCCACATTTGTGACCCTTCTGCAATCCAATACCTCCCCAAAACAATGCCAAAAAAAAATCAATAAATAAAAATATTAATAAAACAAAATTTTAAGTGCAACAGGTAAGAGAGGAAGAAGGAAAATAAGTTAGGAGTCTACTGCTCTAATTCAGGAAAATGGTAGTATTAAATAACTTTCCCAAGAAGATAGAATTATCTTCAGTCCTCAATTTAAATACAAGTCTGTCCTTTCAAGCCGATGATCTTTGCACTGTCATGCGGTCTCTCTTTTCAAGCTTAACATTTTCATTTTTCTTGAACTCTTTAAGCATGCTCGTGATCATTGATTTCTTTGGCAAATCAAAAACAAGAAATAAACAAGGAAAATCCCCCCTTCCAAATTGATAAATTTAGAAGAAATTTTGTCAGTCTGGATTTAATAAGCCGTGGCTGCCCTATTTTCTCAAACTCTGAGAAGCATGAACATTTTAAACTTGCAGCATTAATACTTCAGTAGTTTCTCTGACTGCCAACCCTCAGCATTATCTTGCAAGACTCCTAGACTCACCAAAACCTCAAATTGCTGCTTTTCTGCCTGAGTGCTATGGGTTGAAAAGAACCCAGAGTCATTTGTTTCCTCCATAAGCCAGAGGTATTTTGTGAACCCACATTTATTTCAAGGGATGCTTTCTTTCCTTTCAGGGAGATTTTAGCTCCCAAAGTTCAACAGAAAACCTTTAAATAAGCAGCCTTTTTCATCTTACTAAGAGCAAGGAAAGAAAAGAAAGAAAGGACCTAACAAAAGTAGACATAAGAAATAAAAGGAATGGCAAGGTAATTTCATTTATATTTTACAGACAAAGAATGGAAACAAGTAGTCCTTCGCACATTAATAATTACCTAGTTAGCATTCTAGAACCTTGCTAAGCTTGTCATGCTGCAGGAATATTGATGGGGCTGACTGCCAATTGACTTTCGTCTAACCAACCTCAGGCTCATGACTGCACACACGGCAGATTGACTTTTCCAGACACCTGAGTCAAGTGTCACTAACACTAGCAGTGCTGAAGCTCCATTTAAGTATTAGCTTTAGTAAGGTGGCTATTTCTCCCTCTAGTCTCTCTTCGCAGAGATGTAATCATCCTCTTTGATTGCCTAAACCAATAATAAATCTCTCCAGCCATAACAATATACTTGAAAAACAATGATGGGTAGGTCCTGAGTAAATTCAGAAGGAACAATCTACAACAGTATAAATAACTGATTTGTCCATGGCATTCACAGGGTAAATAAAGAAAGAGGCAGCAGAAGAGAGCTAGACTGCCTGGGTTACAATCCCAGCTCCTCTACTTACTAGCTTCATGGGCAGTTCCTCAACTTTCAAAATTCTTCTGTTTCCTGGTCTGGGAATGGGGATGGGATGGGAATAGCATTTACCCTAGGCCTTTAGGGAGTTAATACAGAAAACAGTTCCTGGAATAAATCTCCACGTTATAATTTACATTCATATATAACCATTGACTCTCATCCTCTGCCTAGCCCATGTTGCCCAAATTCTACTAGCACAATTCCTAGGACAGGGGCGAAGAAAGGGGTACCAACTAATTAGAAGATTCCTGAAATCACTCATACTGCCCTGGAAGTTTCAGCCAGGCTTTCAGGACCCAGAATTGTTGTGACATCAATCCACAGCCAGAATGAGGATAGATTAGAATTGTCCCAGGGAATCCCTAACTAGCTAACAATAACCTTTCTATAATTCTTTTGGGCCATGTTGGATTATTTGGATCTCCCTGATTGCATTAGAGAAGAGTTTTGAAGTATAACTAGAGGACATAGGACAGTGGCAGGCACAGGATAATGGCAACATATATAATTCATGTGTCCAACTCATGGCAACAATAAAAGAAAAGCAAACAAATTATAATTTTAAGACTGAAAAAGATTCTGATCAATAGAAAAGAGTATATTTTCAGACTAAATTTTCTGACTAAATTTTCAGAGTTTAAAAAAAGAGTCTGGAGGCTGGCAGAAGGATTGCCCTCATGCACAACTGAGCAGAGTCAGAGAGACAGATAAAGCAGATACAACCCCCAGATATTGGTTCCTATGAAGGCTAAAGAGACCCATGAGAGTTATGGTCATGGCCGATGGGGTTTACTACCAGGGCAGATGGCCCCTCTCTGGAAATGGTGTTTATGTGTGATGAATCTGGACTCAGATGGGATCTCCCTTCATAAGACTTTCATACTAATCTGCTGGAGGTGCAGTTAACGTTGGGGTTTAAGATATAGTTAGGGGAGTTGAATCTCTGGACTGATAATGTGATAGCCAGGTCCTGAGCCTCAAGAGACTCCAGCACCTACAATCTGATTTATTGGACTTACCACACTCAGCTAAGATGGAGTTGAAGAAGGACAACCACCACACCATGGAGCCTAGAGTGATTACAACTGAAAGTGGGAGGATTGCATCCAGCATCCATGTGGAATCTGAGCCTCCTCTTGACATAGAGGTGCAATGGACACAACCAATCCAATGTCCACATAGAAGAGGTGGCATTGGATTGGGAAAAGCGGACATGGTGGACGATGGGTATGGGGAAGGGCAGGAAGAGATGAGAGGTGGGGGCGTATTTGGGACGTGGAGCTGCCCTGGATGGCGCCTCGGGGGTGATCACCGGACATCGTGGATCCTCACAGGGCCCACTGGATGGAATGGAGGAGAGTATGGGCCATGATGTGGACCATTGTCTATGAGGTGCAGAGGTGCCCAAAGATGTACTTACCAAATCCAATGGATGTGTCATGATGATGGGAACGAGTGTTGTTGGGGGGGGAGAGGGGGGGGTGGGGGGGTGGGGTTGAATGGGACCTCACATATATATTTTTAATGTAATATTATTACAAAGTCAATAAAAAATAAATAAAATAAAAATACCAAAACCTAAAAAAAAAAAAAAAAAAAAAAAATTTTCAGAGTTTAATTAACTGTGCGGTGTGCAGAATTGATTGAGAAGTAATTGGAGTTTGAAAGAGAATTTAAATAAAGTTCATATTTTAAATGAAGTATACATCTTGTAGAGAATGATTTTTTGAAATGATACTCTGTGCATCTTACTTACCTCCTCTGGGACCAATAAGACACTAGAATATCTTCAAGGGTATCAGCAAAGTTGCCTTTTAAAAACCTTTTTTCAAAAAAATTATCACATTCTTGCAGCCAAGCTTTCAAGCAGTGAGTATTTAAAAAGTTAACCAGAAAATGGAGAAAAGGTAGGAATAGAGAGGGTGAGCCTGTCAGTCTTCCAAGTGATAATTTATTCCTTGAATACTGGAGGTTATCTTTCCAGCTTCAGGGTCCTCATATGTAAATGAGGATGCTATTAACTTGCCCTTGGAGTTACTATAACCTACTTTTTGGCACTCAAGAAATAACACATGCTTCCACTCTCAGATCTATGAATCAAACTTAGAAAAACGATAGCAGCACTAGTGCAGATATTCACACTTACAGTGAATTGTAATCTATATAAAGTCAGGCAAGGAGTAGAATCAAAGCCTCCTAAATACAGTGAAAAGATTGATTTTCATGGGTAAAGATAGCATTAATGTACTTGGTAAGGCCTGAATGAAATTAACTGAATGGCTTCATCTTGCCAGAGATAATGGGGTCTTTGCCCACTGGAACTCAGGTCACTTACTTTCTACTGGATTCAGGCAAATAATTAATATTTTCTGGTGTGTATTGAATGATTGATTTCCTAAATCAAAATGCTGTTAGTGTTTTTAATCCTCATTACCATAAGCCAAAGTCAAGTAATTCTTCATCCTGACTTTTCTAGCCATTCATGACAGCAGTCTTTTTATTACTTAGGTATCACCAGACACACATATTTGCTTATTTTTTAAATATGAACTTGTATATATTCACATTCACCCTTGTAGCCTTGGATATACTGTCAAAATTTCAAGGAATAGCAGTTCAGCTTGAAAATATAGGTGTTTATGAAGAGAGAAAACTATGTCATTAGTGGTAGAAATGAAGTCAGTAAGAAAACAAAAAACTTTATTTCCCACTGAAATTATTCAGTGAAAGCTTAAACATGTAGCCATTATTACCTAAATTTATAAAAGTTTAAACCTGCATTTCTGAAGCTTTTGATATTTAGCTTCAAACACAGTCCAGCAATTTTAGTTATATATATATATTTTTAATCAGAATTTACTAGTAAAATGTTTTCTACAAAGTTTTCCCAAAAGAAACATATTTTACTAATTTTATTCTAATAATAAAACGTATTTATTAATAACATATATTATTGAGAAAGATACTATTGAAAATCTTCCAGGCATGTTGGGTATGTGTGCATATAAAATATTAAAATTCTAAAGGATAATAGCATGAGGTTCAGAGGTAGTGCCTGAGTTCAAATTTTAGCTCTGCCACTTAATTTGTGCATGTTAATCCCTCTCCTTTGTTCCTCAGTCTCCTTATTAGCAAAATGGGAAAAATAGTAGTACCTAACTAGTGTTGTAATGAAAAATAAATTCAACAAATGTGTTGAAAAGTGTCTAGCATAAAACATGCACTCAATAGACAGCATCTATTATTTAAGTGGCTCAGTGATGAAAAGGTCTTCAAATTTTAGTTAATTTGATAGCCCTGAAGACTACATTCACTGCCTTGATTATTTCAGTACAAAAAAATCAACTTTCAACCAAGAGCAATTTGCTCTTTGCTTTCTAGTTAGATTTAACTCAAAACATACATTAAAAGATGTTCAACCTTACCAATATACAAGCAAATGAAAATAGAAAATACCCTTTTCATTTCTCTGATTAACAAATGTAAATGTAACAAATGTAAATGTAAATGTTAAATCTTCATTTGTTGTAGGATGCACTGTGAGGAAAAGATTTCCCTTCTAATGTTGGCAGAAATCTAAATTGGCACAAATTTTTAGCAATATATATCCAAATCCTTTAAATGTTTATTTCCTTTGACCCAGAAATTCAACATATGGAAATTAACCTAAGGAAACATTAGAAAAATGGGCAAAGATATATAAACAAGAATGGTCACAGCAGTATTATTTATAACAGTCTCAAATTTGAAGATACTTTAAATGGGTACAAGTTAATGATATTGGGTCATATCCATAAAACAGAATACAATGGACCCTTCATGTGGCTGATAGAGTCAACATAGAAAGATCATCATGTGAAAACATTATTACAGCATAGTTGAATTTTTTAATAATACATACATGTATATACATGCATAAGTGCATAGAAAAGGTCTAGAAAGTCACACATCGAAATATTAGCAATAGTTATGTCTGGGTGATGGAATTACGATTGACTTATGTTTTTCAGTGAAATATGGGCTTTTTATAAAAATTCACTTTAGTAATCACAGAAACATCAGCTAATAAAAATGTAATCCAGATAAACCCCTAAATCTATAGAAAAAGATCATAGTGCTAAAATACAACAACAGAGGGGCATTTAAAAAATTCAGTTTTATATGTGCTTTGGCTTTTTTCCCCTGGCCAAATGGTCTTCAGTATGAGCAAAACAATGTGACAGAATTTCAATCAAGGAGGATCCTTGGGCCTGTATCTGAAATAGAATTGTGGCTTTTTGTTTAGTTTCTCCTATACCCACCCATTTCCTCAGGGCAGTTTATTTCAGTTAATGCCCCTTCAATCTGGCTGCTAGCTGTAACTTGGAATTCAATGAGTTGTTGACATGGTTGACCTTGGCCAGCCCTAATTCAAGGTTAACAAGATTAAAAGTCAAAATAAAAAAAATTCTCTGGTATATAAGAAAGGCAATCAAAGTAATGTTATTTCAGAATAGTGAAGTTAATGAAAACCTATCCTTATATTTAACTAGTTGTAAATGATGGTCAAAGTTGAAACGCAAGACATTTTTAGAAAAGGAGATTGACAACAAAAACCAATGACCCAAATATTATGTTTGGTAGAGAAGGGTAGTCATGGGTGTTTAAATCAAGGAAATACTTTAGTTTTGATAACATGAAAACGTTTTGAATTTCTGAAGACTAACATAGGAGTCTAAAAATAAAAATTATTTAAGGATGTTTAGAAAAATTTGGAAAGGGAAACCTATTCTACTCAAAAAAGACAGAATCATCTATCAGATGTCTCTCAACCAAATCCCAGTCATATTGCCAAAACAGAACTAACTGAAAATGATGTATCTTCTAAATGTAATGCTATTACATTATGAGCAACACACGCAGCCATGCATAAGGAAAAGTAGCAGGGGCTTCACATATTCCATGTCACACATGAGTCTTCTTTCCTCTCTGTCCTTTGTTCACCTGCCCATCCTTCTCTCCCTCCCTCCCTCCCTTTCTCCCTTCCTTCCTTTATCCTTCCTTCCCTCCCTCTTTCCTTTTTTTTTTTTTTTTTTTTTTTTTGTTTCATTTAAGCAAAAGCTATTGTGAAATTTCAGGACATTTTTAAAGAAATATTTTTATCCACAAATTACTTATCCTACAGAACATACAAAGCCCAGGAAATTGATTTACTAAGGTGCATATTTTTTATTTTTTTATTTTATTGCAGTAACATATACAACATAACATTTTCCATTTTAAAAACTTTGAAGTATACAATCAACAGATGTTAGTTACATTCATAATGTATGACCATCCAGAAACACATTTCTGTATGTTATCACTGTGTTTTTCTTCCTCAGTGCCTCTGCATCCCGAGGACTCTAGCCACTGAGGTTCTGTCTCCTCAGCAAAGCCCATGACCCTAGATATGGCACTCTTGGGAAAGGGAGGGGAGGGTCAAGCTAAAAGGGGCAACAATTGTTCTGCAGATTCTCAACTCATGCTTTGATTCAACAAATATCTTTCATCTATCTAAAAGTTCCAGGCCTGGTGCCAAGCCCTGGTATGCAGACTTGACCAACACAGTCCCTCAAGTGCTCAATAGGTGAGGAGAAAATACCAACACAACTACAGTTTAGAGTAAAGGGGACTCTTGCAGGAGAAACCAAGGGCTTATCGGGCTCCAGAGGAAGGAACAACCAGCCCTTTAGAAGACCAGATTGGGGCTGGTTCGCACAGAGTTAATAGTGTTGCTAGGCAGATGGGGGCAGAAAGATAGTTTGGGTAGAGATTCTCTAAACGGATTCTAGGCAGAACATAGATTTTGCTCTGGGGACTTCCCTTCCCCACTGGGAGAAATATGTTAGTTTTAGAAGCCATCCTGCCATATGGGAAGGGGACAAGACCCACACCTTGCCCCAGTCCAGAGCATGTTGTACAGCAGGTACTCAATAAATGGCTCTCTAGGGGATAGCAGATGCTGGTTCTGCAAGAGAAGATGTGGAAGACAGGATGATGGTCTACAGATATTTATCTGGCTGCTTTGTGGAAGAAATTGCACAATTCATTGATTCCAAGAGGGAGAATTAAATTAGATTCAAGAGAAGGAAGTTGGTCTAAAGAACAATTTTCTTTCCATAATTTGTTCTTAATTGTACATCTGTCTAATTAATATCTTTCCAAAAATTAGAGGCATCCAATGTCACCAGGACCCTGGTGGAGCTATGGGAGAAAAGGAGGGGAGAAGATAAACATCAAGCAATCACACTAAAACTTATTGACATCTGTGAAAAGGTTATGAAGAAGTATATGGCACTTATACACTCTCATAGCAGGGGCATTGGTCCAAGGGTTCTGAGTAGGTGACAAAGGAATTTAGATCTTGAGGGAATGGTATGGGTAGAGGGCTGGGGTACGACTCCAGGCCGAAGGAAAACTCAGTGTAAACGCCCCAGGAGGAAAAGAACAGGGCTTGTTTCGGGAACAGAGAGAAGATCCCAGGAGAAATGAGTAAGATGAGGCACAGTGCCAGTCAAGACTGGAGATGCATGCAGGGAATAGATCATGCAGGGCTAGTTGGCCACAATTCAGATTTTGAGGGTGAGGAAAACTGTGTTTATTTAATTATATTTTTTTAATTAGAGAAACTGAAGGTTTAAAGAAAAGTGAGTAAAAAGTACAGTGTTCCACATACGCCCCTATTGTTGACACCTTGCATTAGTGTGAAACCTTTGTTACAAATGATGAAAGAATATTAAAATAGTACTATTAACTATAGTGTTAGTTTACATTAGATTTTTTGTAAGATTTATTTATTTCCCCCTACTCCCCTTGTTGTTTTGCACTTGCTGTGTCTATTCATCTTCCTTGTTTCATTGGAGGGCACCAGGAACAAAACCAGGAATATATGCTGTGGGAAGGAGGCACCTAACTGCTTGAGCAACTTCCACTCCCTGCTTTGTTGTATCTCTCATTATGTTTCCCTCCATGTGTCTCTTGTTGTGTCACCTTGTAGCATCAGTTTGCCACACCTGCCTATCACATCAGCTCACTGTCTTGCTAGTCTTCTTTTTTAGGAGGCATCAGGAATCTTTGCTCCTTGATTTGTTGTGTCTCTCATTATGTTTTTCTTTTTGTGTCTCTTGTTGTGCCAACTTGTTGCATCAGCTTGCTGTGTCTACTTGTTATGCCAGCTTGCTGTCTTCTTTAGGAGGCACCAGGAACTGAACCAGGGACCTTTCATGTGGAAGGCAGAAGCCCAATCACTAGAGTCACATCTGCTTCCCTAGGTTTTATTTTTATGTCCATATACCACCCTATTATTAATACTTTGTATTGGTATCATACATTTGTTATAATTCATGAAAGAACATTCTTATACCTATATTATTAGCTGCAGTCCATCATCTACAACAGGGTTCACTGTATTATACAGTCCCATGTTTTATTCCTTTCATTCTAATAACATACATGACCCAAAACTTCTCTCTTTCAACTACATTCACATACATAATTCAGTGCTGTTAATTATACTCACAATAATGTACTATCACAACCACTAATCATTTCCAAACCTTTACAATCAACTAAATAGCAATTCTACACAAATTAAGCATCAGCTTCCCATTCTCTATCCCCACCCCACCCCCTGGTAACCTATATTCTAGATTCTGACTCTATCAATTTGCTTATTCTAGTTGTTTCAAATCAGTGAGATCTTACAATATTTGTCCTTTTATGTCTGGTTTATTTTACTCAACATGATGTCATCAAGGTTTATCCATGTTGTCACATGCATCATGACTTCATACCGTTTTATGGCTGAATAATATTTCATCATCTGTATATACCATATTTTTTTAATCCATTCATCAGTTGATGGACACTTGGGTTGCTTCCATCTTTTGACAATTGTGAATAATGTCCCTATGAACATAGGTGAATGAATCTCTGTACAAGTTCCTGCTTTCAATTCTTCTGGGTATATACCTAGTAGTGAGATTGCCTGGTTTTATGGTAATTCTATATTTAGCTTTCTGATGAACTGCCAAACTGCCTTCCACAGCAGCTGCACCCTTTTACATTCCCACCCTCAATGAATTAGTGGTTCCTATTTCTCCACATCTTCTCCAATAGTTGCAATTTTCTTTTTTAATAGTAGCCATTCTAGTGGGTGTGAAATAATATTTCATTGTGATTTTGATTTGCATTCCCTAATAGCTAGTAATGCTGAGCATATTTTCATGTGATTTTTAGCCATTTGTGTATCCTCTTTGGAGAAATGTCTATTCAGGTCTTTTACCCATTTCTAAATTGGGTTGCTTGTCTTTTCATTGTTGAGTTGTAGAAATTCTTTATTTTCCTTTTTCTGGATATTAAGCCCTTACTGGATATGTGGTTTCCAAATATTTTCTCCCATTGAGTGGCTTGTCTTTTTAAATTTGTAACAAAATCCTTTGATGCACAATAGTATTTTAATTTTGAGGCGATCCCATTTATCTGTTTTTTTCTTTCATTGTTTGTGCTTTGGGTCTAAAGTCTAAGAAACCGATGCCTAACACAAAGTCCTAAAGACACCTCCCTACATTTCTAGGAATTGTATAGTCCTGGATTTTATATTTAGGTCTTTCATCTATTTTGAGTTAATTTTTGTATATGGTATGAGATGTAGATCCTTTCATTCTTTTGCATATGTTTATCCAGTTCTCTCAGCACCATTTGCTGGAGAGAATATTCTTCCCAAGTTGAGTGGACTTGGCAGCCTTGTTAAAAATCAGTTGTTCATAAGTATGAGGGTCTGTTACTGACCTGTCAATTCAATTCCATTTGTTGATATAGCTTTATGTCAGTACCATGCTGTTATGACCACTGTAGTTTTGTAATATGCTTTAAAGTCAGGACATGTGAGTCTTCCAACTTCATTCTTCTTTTTCAAGATGGTTTTGACTATTCAGGACCAATGACCCTTCCAAATAAATTTGATAATTGGTTTTTCCATTTCTGCAAAATAGGTTATTGGAATTTTGACAAGGATTGCATTGAATCTGTAAATTATTTTGGATAGAATTAGCATCTTACCAATATTTAGCCTTCCAATCAGTGAACATGGAATATCCTTCCATTTATTTAGGTCTCCTTAGATTTCTTTTCGCTATATTTTGTAGTTTTCTGTGTAGAAGTCCTTTACATCCTTGGTTAAATTCATTCCTAGATATTTGATTCTTTTAGTTGTTATTGTAAATGGAATTTTTAAAATTTCCCCCTCAGCTGGCTGATTACTAAAACTCTTGTGAAGATAAGCTTAATAATTTGAAAACAGAAAAGAAAAAGATAGGACGTAGACACTGAGGAAAAGACGTAAGTAGTTGTCTTGCCAATTTGCATACAGGGCAATACTTATTGCAGTGACGGAAGACAAAACATCAAAAACAAAGCTTTTGCATTTTTAAATTTTTTGATACCCCAATTTATTTTTACCTTAATTTTTCCAAATTAATATATATTCTATATCTAACCTTTAAACTCATCGCTATATACTGTTTTCCTATTAATGGAACCTGGCAATATATTGGGCTTCACTTTTCAGGAAGTTTTGGGTCACAGAGAGGTTCAACAATGGCAGGGGAGGAATACTGGTGTGGAATGTTATTGACAGGGGACACATAGTTGGCAGGGAGTTCTACAGGGCATATATCCAGGGCACATAAAAATGTCTGGATATTTTCATAGTGGATACAATTAAAAACAACAAATGAGGGAGTGCTAAGTTCCTAGCCAGGGGAGCTCTATCACAGTTCCTAAAGGAACAGCAACAATCCCCCAAGTGCAGCGGCAAAGACCAAAAAAGAAGGAAGGTCCAACAATGAGTCCTTGATACTAATGACTATGCTTGTGAGCCTATGCACCTGAAATAAGAACAAGGCCTAGAGCTGCAGGGTGCCTAAGAGTTCCCTCCTGAGAGCCTCCATGTTGCTCAAATGTGGCCAGTCTCGAAGCCAAACTCAGCATGTAATTGCATTGCCTTCCCCCCAGTGTGGGACATGACTCCCGGGGATGAGCCTCCTGGGTGCTGAGGGATTACTACCAAGTACCAGCTGATGATGTAACTAGAAAATGACCTTGAATAAAAGGGTCAACTCGGACCAGCAGAATATCTCAATCTACAATATAATACCAGGAGTTAAAAATGCTTTTTGACTGAATCAAGGGGGAAATGGAAAGGAGAAATGAGTTTATATGGCTATGAGTCTCCAAAAAGAGCTGGGAGGTATCAGAGGAGTTGCCCTTATGCACACCTCAGAAGAGTCCCAGAGACAGATAAAGTAGATACAACCCCGGGTGTTGGTTCTTCTGAGGGCTACAGAGACGCACAGGTTCTATGGTCATGGCAGATGGAGTTCAGTGCCATGTCAGTTGGCCCTACTTTGGAGTTTGTGTTTCTGTGTGATGGAGCTGGACTCAGATGTGATCTTTGTTCACAAGCCTCTCCTGTTACTTTTACTTGTACTGTAGTTGGTGCTGGGGTTTAATATATACCCAGGGGACCTGAATCTCTGGACTGACCATATGATAGACAGGCTCTGAGCCTCAATAGACCTCAGCTCCTACACTCTGGTTTATTGGACTTACCCCACTCAGCTAACATGGAGGTGAAGATGGTCAACCACCACACCATGGAGCCAAGAGTGCCTACAACTGAAAGCAGGAGGATTGCATCCAGCATCCATGTGGAATCTAAACCCCCTCTTGTTACAGATGTGGAGTGGACACAACCATTCCAAGGTCCACAGGATGGAGGAATAGAGTATGGATTAGAGTGGACTTACTGATAATCTATTCATGAATTATTGTGATTAGTAATCGAAAAAAATGTGGCATTGGTGTGGAGAAAGTGGCCATGGTGGCTGCTGGGGGTAGAGAATGGGAGGAAGAGATGAGATGTAGAGGCATTTTCGGGACTTGGAGTTGTCCTGGGTGATGATGTAGGGACAGTTACCAGACATTGTATATCCTCCCATGGCCCACTGGGTGGAACGTGGTAGAATGTGGACTATGATGTGGACCATTGACCATGAGGTGCATCGGTGCTCTGAGATGTATTCACCAAATGCAATGAATGTCTCGTGATGATGGAGGAGATTGTTGTTATGGGGGGAGGAGTGGGGTGTTATGGGGGGTGGGTGTATATGGGGACCTCATATTTTTTTAATTAAATATTTAAAAAATAAATAAATACAAAAAAAAAGCACTACTGATTTTGCATGTTGACCTTATGCCTTGTGGCTTTGCTGAATTTGTTTTTAGCTCTAGATTTGTTGTCAATATTTCTAGAAATTCTTTATACAGTATCATGCCATCTGCAATAAAGTTTTACTCTTTCCTTTCCAATTGGATTTTTTTCTTTTTTGTGCTTAATTGCTCTGACAAGAACTTCCAATACAATGTTGAATTATAGTGATGGCCATGGGCATCCTTGTCTTGTTCCAGATATTAGAGGAAAAGCTTACATCCTTTCACAATTGATTTTGATGTTACCTATAGGTTTTTCATATATGCCTTTTATCATGTTAAGGAAGTTTCCATCTATTCCTATTTTTCTAAGTGTTTTATCAAGAACTGATGCTGTATTTTGTCAAACACCTTTTCTCCATCAACTGAGATGATGTATTTTTCCCTTTGTTTTGTTGAGGTGGTATTTTACATTAATTGATCTCCTTATGTTGAAACATCCTTGCAAACCTGGGATAAAACTCACTTGACCATTGTGTATAATTCTTTTGATGTGCTGTTGGCTTTGATTGGGCCAGATCAGTGGGATGCTGAGTCCCTGCCCCCTTGGTGGTCGGGGACTCACAGATAAACTGATAAGGCAGAGGAGTTAGGTGGAGTTTTTTTTATCTTGGAGCTCCAGGAAGTAAACACACAGAGAAACAGATACATGAGGAAGGAGAGAAGCCTCCATTAGACTCAGAAGAGGCCCTGGGAGGAGAGATGAGTCATTAGCCTGATAGTCTACAGCAGACCTTGTGGAAAGACCAGAGCAGCTGAGCCCAGAGAGAAACAAGCCCCAGGAGAAAAATGAGACTTATCCCAGCCTACAGCTGATATTGGAAGAAGTTAGGACCACAGATCCTTAAGAGAAAGAAGGAGGCTGAACCTTTGTGCCATCAACAGCCATCTTGCTCCAACATGTGGCAACAGACTTTGGTGAGAGAAGTAACTTAGCTTTATGGCCTGGTAACTGTAAGCTTCTACCCCAGATAAATACCCTTTATAAAACCCAACAAATTTCTGGTACTTTGCATCAGCATCCCTTTTGCTGACTAATACAGCCAGTAAAAAGAATTTACATGGAAAATGGGGGAAAGAACAGAGCTTGATGAGAAATAGGACAAAAAGAGGGAAAACACCAAAATTTGGTGCAGGCTCCTTTAGGCAGAGAGTGCCACAGTACTTCATAGGGTCCTCTTATGATCCATTTTATTTCTGTAGGGTCAGTAGTAATGTCCTCCCCCTCATTTCTGATTTGTCTCTTCTCACTTTTTTTCTTTGTCAATCTACTTAAGGGTTTTCCAATTTTATTGATCTTTTCAAAGAACCAACTTTTGGTTTTGTTCATTCTTTCTTTAATTCTCAATTTTATTTCTGCTTTAATCTTTGTTATTTCTTTCCTTCTGTTTCCTTTGGAGTTAGTTTTCTGATTTTTTTCTAGTTCCACCAGGTGCACAGTTAGGTCTGTGATTTAAGCTATTTTTTTTCTTTTTTAATATATATATTTAGGGCTATAAATTTCCCTGTAAACACTGCCTTGCTGCATTCCATAAATTTTGATATGTACTCTTACTTTGCTTTGTCTCAAGATATTTACCGATTTCCTTGCGATTACTTCTTTGATCCATTAAGAATGTGTTTTACTTAAATTCCATATATTTGCAGATTTTCCAGTTCTCTGTTATCAATTTCCAGCTTCATTCTCTTATGGCCAGAGAAGATGTTTTGTAAAATTCCAATCTCTCTAAATTTATTGAAACTTGTGACCCAATATTTGGTCTATCCTAGAGAATGATCCATGTACACCTGAGAAAAATGTATATCCTGCTGTTTGGGGGTGCAATGTAAATATGATTATTTTTTCTTGATGGATTGCCCCTTTTATTATGATATAGTGGCCTTACTTGACTCTTTTAACAGCTTTTGACTTAAAGTCTATTTTGTCTGGTATAAGTATAGCTACCTCAGCTCTTTTTTGGTTACTATTTGCATGGAATACCTCTTTTCAACCTTTCACTTTCAACCTATTTGTGTCTATTGGTCTATGATGAATGTCTTGTAAACAACATATAGCTGGATCATGCTTTTTATTTCCAACCTGCAAATCTGCGTCTTTTGACAGTTAATGTTAATCCATTAACATTCAGTATTATTACTCTAAAAGCAGTATTTATTTCTGCCATTTTTCCTTTGGTTTTCATAAGTCGTATATTTTTCATCTCTCTTTTCCTTTATTGGGACCTCCTTTTCTGTATTGTGGTTTTTTGTGATGTATCTAATTGGTGCATTTATTATTTCTGTATATTTTTAAAATATTTTCTTTGTGGTTGCCCTGGGATTTAAATTACATAACTTACATTTGTAACCTATTAATTTGAAAAGATATCAACTTAGCTTCAATAGCATATATGTTCTCTTTTCTCATATCCCTGTTTCCCCCCTTTCTGTTGTTTTTGTCCTACTTTACCACTTTATATTTTGCATGTCTGTTTTCATGAAATATGGCTTTTTCTAGTTCAATTCTATTCTGATTCTTATATGAATTAAATAATGGAATTGTATATTAAGGATACAGTATTAATGGGTTCTGCATTTACCTTTTTAGTTACCCTTACTGGTGATCGTCATTTATGCACACAACTCCAATCCTCTCTCTGCTGTCTTTTCTTTCAACCCGCAACACTCTGTTTAGTAATTCTTGTAGAATAAGTCTCTCGTTGGCAAACTCTCTCTCATTTTTGAAGGACAGTTTTGTCAGATAAAGAATTTGGGGCTGGCAGTTTTCTCTTTCAGTACTTTAAATAGGTCATACCACTGTCCTCTTGCCCCTATAGTTTCTGATGAGAAATTGGCACTTCGCCTTATTGAGGATCCCTTACATGTGACAAATTTCTTCTCTCTTACTACTTTTAGAGTTTTCTCTACATCTTCAGCATTTGACTTTCTGATTAGTGTCTTGGAGTAGGTCTATTAGGATTTATTCTGTTTGGAGTGTGTAGTGCTTCTTGGACATGTATATTTATGTCTTTTTTAAGAGTCTTTTTTAAGAGTTGGGATGTTTTCTGTCATTATTTCATCAAATATCCTTCCTGTCCCTTTTCACTTTTTTTCCCTTCTTCTGGGATGCCTATGATGTGTATGTGTGCTTTGATGCTGTCACTAAAATCCCTGAGACACTGCTCTACTTTTTCTATTCTTTTCTCTATTTTTCCTGACTGCATGGTTTTGATTGTCCTGTCTTCTGGTTCACTGATTTTTTCTTTGGCCATTCAAATCTGCTGTTGTGTGACTCTAAGGTATTTTTAAATCTCTCCTATTGTGGCTTTTATTCCCAAAATTTCTGTGTTTCTTTTCATACTTTCAAATTCTTCTTTATGCTTACATGTTGTCTTCTTAATATCCTCTTTATGCATATTTTCTTTCATCTCTTTGAATTGGTTTAGGAGATTTGTTTGAACATCTATGATTAGTTGTTCCAACTTCTGAGTCTGCTCTAAAGTTTTAAGTTGTTCTCTTGACTGAGCCATATCCTCTTGTTTCTTATTATGACTTGTAATTTTTTACTAATATCTAGGCATCATTGGTGAGCTAACTCTGAATGTCTGTTCCTCCCTCTTGTCTAGGGTTTTATTGCTGATTGGCTTTGCATTAAGGCTCTTCTTTGACACATGATCTAACTTATTATAGGCTTTTTTAATATCCCATGTTTAATTGTTCAGATATTTAAAGCTCTTCTTCATCTGATTCTTGCCTGAATACACAGTGCAATTTTTAAGATAATACTTTTTGTAAAATTATTTTACTACCAGGAAAGAACTTCCTTTCCTCTGTTTCTTCTCTGGAAATCTTGACCTGTTCAGTTTGTTTTTGTGCAGACTTTTCACCCAAACTCCTATGGTTTGCTTCAATTCTCTTCTTCAACTAGTGCCCTGTTTTCCTTACCATTCTTTTTAGTTCTGGGACTATCTTATCTTACAGCAGTTCAGTTTAATCTCCCCTTTTTTCTGTGAGGATTTCTGCCCATTCTACCCTGTTAGGGATCCTGCCTCAGGGAGGCAATGGGGTCAATCCAGAAAGGTAGGTCCCTTCAGGAAAGTCTGTTTTGCCTTTAGGTAGTCCATCCAACCAAAACTGTATTGAATGAGGGCACACCATTTCTTGCCAGCCTATTCCAGTCTACCCTTACCCACACACACAAACCCTTGGGGGCCTTTTATGCAGGGCTCTTCAGTGGCTTGCTTTCTGACCTGGGTCTCTGCAGACTTAGGTCTGAATATGCATGGAGTTCTAACTCACTGTGAGTCACTTCACAGCCTCTGTCCATGGTGGAAGGGACGCAGGCAATGCTGTCTCTGTGCCATACCCAAGCTATGTGGGACTGATTAAGGAGGAGGAAAATGGGAACCAATGGGTATTCCAGGATGGAATTTGCTTACCTAATATTTTTCTATTTCTTTGATTCAGCATTTATGGAGTCCTTCTCCAGTCTCTACCATCCTCCAGAATTCTAGGCAAGTGGGATTTGTCCTTCTCTTAGCTAAATTTCAGTAGATATCTTAAATTGCCATGTTGATAACCCCTAGAAAGCAGGCTGCATATTTTTTAACATATTGACAAAGATCCAATTTGGCTTATGAAATAATTTCTAAATAGTTTTGACATTGGCCATCTAAATTTCAATAAACCCTTTCAAGTTTTACCACAGAAATTTTAGTAAAAATGCTTATAAAGAAAGAATAATTAATAGGTCAAAAAGAATTCAATGGAATTGCAGAACAATGACAATTATAAATAGGAATATAAGCAGCTCATAAGAGCTGGCAAAACAGGTGAAAGATGGATGCTAAATACCATTTCCTATCACATTATAGATGTACTGCAAAATATACAAGAAACAGGGAAAATACATTAATTTTACCCTCAAATGATATAGGGCTAAACAGCATCATAAAAGCCACATATATAAAGGAAAAATACAGAGAAATCTTAAAATGAACTGAAGGACAGGGGTAAGTGTATTTTTTTTTTGAGCTTGAGACATCACATGTCTACCTCCCAGTACTTAGAAATTTTCAATGACTCTTCATTTCTTACAATAGCAAATCCTCCACTGTACTTCAACACACATACTACCAAAATTTCTGTTAGAGTCTGTTTTTTCTCTTTCCACAGCTCCTCAGGCTCAAAATTGTCTCTAGACCTTCAGTCTGGTTAACCTTCTTTCCACCCCACTCTCCTCCACCACCCTGCCCATCCTTCCCAATATCCTCCTCTCTTCCTCTCATCTAAACACAACCCAAATCTGTCTTCCTTCTGGAAGCCTTCAAGGCCTCTTTAGCTTGCATTGATCTCCATAGTCTCTGACCTACAGAACACTTAGTCTTTCCCTCTCATTTTCTATTATGAGTATAGTCTTTCCAACTATAGCGCTTATCTTCAAAGGTAGAGATGATAAAAATCATGTTTATTTTTGATTTTGCCACAATGTTAAGCACATGGATTGATTGCTACCAGTTGAAAGGGCCACTAACTTCAGTAATAAAATGTAAATATTTTACCTCTTTAATATCATCAACATATCTGTGGGGTTTTTGCACAGTATTTAATTTTCACAATTATTTAATCAGCAAACATTTATTGAGTCTCTTCTACATTCTAGGCACTATGCTATTTGAAATACAGAGTTAATGAGACTAAGCCACAATAACTTAAAATATAACAAACCTAGAATTTGAGGATTTTATAGTTTATAAAACAATTTGATATATTCTATCTAACAAGGCAGTAATTCTTTATCACCAACATTAAATGGAAACTAGTGACATACTAATCACTCTCCAGAAATGACTACCAACCCCATTGCTGTCAGTAAACCCAGTTCTATAACAGCATCTCCTACTATCAACCATGGCCTACAGAAGAGAGCTATAACTAAGGCTTTCATCAATGCTGGTGTCCTCTCTCTGATGCATTCCTTATCTCAGTATCTTATACAGATACTTATACAGTATCTTCTGCACCCTCTTCTTCCCCCAAACATAGTGGGCTAGTGGGTTTTCCTCAATTTTTTAATACATATACACTAGCATGCCCAGTTCTCTTAGTTTTTTTCATGCCTTCTCCACTATTTGTCATGACAGATATGGTATTTCTCTACTTAGCATGGTGTTTCCCCAAACTTCTAATAACTATCCTGGCAAACAGTGTTAGCACCAACTCCTAAAGGACTTGCCAAGGTGATAAATCCTGACTACTGAAAGGTGCTTCTATATAATAAACTCTGTCTTATCTGCCTTTATGTTCTGCTCTGCCTGATCCAGCAGCCTGGGGATCCAGTCCAAGACATGTTCTCCCAACACTTACTAGAACACATTGACTAGGATCTGTAGCTTATCTGAAGTTTAGTCTCTTTCCTTTCTCAGTCCTGGTACTAGCTGTGATGAGTTATGATGTAAGCCTAATTATTGATCTGGTAGTTAAAAAGGGAAGTGAAGGTAGATTCTACTAAGGGACCATCTTGTCTTGTGAGGCAGAGAACTATACATTATCTTCAAGCAAGTAGATAGCGCTACTTCTAACAGAGAGAATTGGGCCACTTTTTCAGGTCAAGACGGTTAAGAAAATCTGGAGATTCAAAGAGCATCAGCCCTTATATCTCCATGCCATGTCTCAAAGCCCCACTTCTTCAAAGATATCCCTGCTTACGGCATTGGAAAAAAAAAAAAAAACTTGCAAAGTTTGAGAATTCAACCTCCTCTAGAGTTCTGCTCCTCTCATAATTAAGTTCTGGGAACTGGTCTTCAGCTTTTAGGAAATGAGAGTCTCTTTATATGCTGCCAAGGAGAACCTCTGGCTTTCACATTCATCTTTTATTTATTGAGGTAAACTGACATAACAAAATTAGCCACTTATCATTTTTAAAGTGTACAAATCAGTGGCATTTAGTACATTGATAATGTTGTGCAACCACCACATCTATTTACTTCCAAGACATTTTCATCTCCCCAAAAGGAAACCCTCTACTCATTAAGAAGTTAATTTCCATTCCCTTCTCTTCCCACTAGTCTGTTTTCTGTCTCTATGGATTTTCCTATTCTGGATGTTTTATATAAATAGAATCACACAATATGCCCTTTTGTGTCTAGCTTCTTTCATTTAGCATAAAGCTTTCAAGTTTCATCCACATCAGTACTTCATTCTTTATTTATGGCTGAATTGCATTTCATTGCATGAGTATACCACATGTCATTTGCCTATGCATCAACTGCTGGGCATTTGACTTGTTTCTATCTTTTGGCTATTGTGAACAACTACTTTTAATTGACAATTAAACATTCTTAATTTTCATGTATTCTCTAATGCACTGATTGCCTTTAGCCATAGCCATCCAATACCACAGTCCTTATAATTACTATTTCTCCCAAATTCTGATTATATATTACTGCATTTAAAGTGCTCCAAAATTTACTCATGTAAAACTAACAATTTTAGTACATTTAAAGACTCTGTGGGACAGGAATTAGGACAGGGCATAGTGAGGAGGGATTACTTTTCTCTGCTCATATCTGGGATATAAGCTTGGAAGTCTCAAAGGCTGAGGTTTAAACTTATCTGGAGCCCTCACTGACAACTGTCACTATAGGAAGACTTTTTTGGTTGTCACAACTTGGGGGAGGGGAATGCTACTGTTATCTAGTGGGTAGAGGCTAGAGATGCTAAACATTCTATTATGCACGGGAAAGCCCCAGAACAAAGAATTATGTGGCCCAAGATGTTGATATGCTGAGTTGAGAAATTCTGACCTGGAGAATTTTTTCATATATTTGGCACTTGGGCTAGGATGACTCAAAGCCTGGAACTTCTCCATGTGACTTGAGCTTCATCATAACATAGCAGCCTCAGGATAGTTGACTTTGTACATGGTGGGCTTCAATAGTGAACAAGACTGTAAAAAACTTCATGGCTTCTGATGACATATCCTCAGAAGTCACAAAGGGTTACTGCCATCATACTCTATTGGGAGAAGCAATCACAAGCTCATTCAGATTCAGGGAGAGTGGACATAGTCCCAACCTATTAATGGAAATTGTATAAAAATATTTGCTGCCATGTTTTAAAGACATCATACCTCATATCTCTTATACACTTGAGATATTGGACTTCTTGGTGCATTTCCTTCTACCAGTATCACATCCCAGTTCTCCACCAATGAAAATTTTAATAGTTGCATCCCTACAGCATGCCAGAGAGCTATCCATCCTCCACCCACCACCAGTGATGGGATTCTCATTGCCAGTCAACTAGTGGTGCTCCAGCTCCAAAATACCATTTTAGAGTCTGTGTCTAAGGATCGTTTCTGATTCCAACTGTTGCAGATCTGGATTCCCAGGAGAAAATGAAATTCTGAGATTTGCATGTAGGAGACTTGTTAAGGAATGCTTTCATAAATACTACCTGTAAAGCTGTAGAGTAAGGATTGCACAGAAGGAGGTGTCCAGAGACAATGCAGTTGCAATATCTTCCACGGATTGTACAGGGAGCTCTGAAGTGAGGTGATCCTTCAGAGGTACCCATAACAGAAGAGGATCAGGCCTTTGTATCCTTGAATCTGGCTGTCACTGGATATACAAGGGTGTAACCTTGGGTAAGGCCGTTTCAGTAGGCTGAGAGCAATTCCCAGAATAGGGACACAGTCATGAGCCATCAGCAGTTAACACTTCTATCAGCTGGAAGGAAGAAGCACTTAAAGGGGGGATCTGGTTGGTACACCACAGCCTTCACAGCAGGCCTTTTTACATTTTACCAAAGAAAGCTTTCATGATCCACATTTAATTTGCTAGAGAAGAAAACAGCCCTTTACCTTTAGTGCTTGCCCTACAATTGCATTTGGTTTATGTTAAAGTCCAATTTGTTTGAGATGTGCCACTTAAGTTATCATATAATAACTTATCTCTGTAGGAAGGCAACAGATACTGCCAACAGCTTATAGCCTGGATGCAAATAATTCTAGTTACAGACCACATGATTCAAATATTTTAAGCAATTCACTGGAAAAAAATATTTTTGTTTTTTGTTCTATGAAAAATAGTTGACCCTCCACCCACAAGATATTTCATTCTTCACCTCTGAAAGAGTTCAAGTTTGTGTTATTCACTGAGGCTCAGCTCAGAAAACTATATGGGCTGTTTTCTTCCTTTCAAAACAGGAAGAAACAAAATTGATGGCAAAATTTCCAAGCTATCATTGTTAATTAATCCTTATCAAGGAGAAATAAAACTTGTTGACCATTATTTTTCTTAGGGTTCCTTTAGGAAGACATGCTAAGTTCTACCTCTCTTTAGAAAGCACAACCCTTGGATAGGTTTTTGGAATTCTTCTGGACTTTTTTTTTTTTTGGAAAGAAGTGTTAGCTGTAGACAAACCATTAATGTTCAAGTAATAGAGGGTAAAAGGAGGTGAAATGGAAGGAAACTGCCTCTCAGTAGCATGGCTGGACTAGGGCAATCGAGGTGCCCAGGTTATAAAATTTAAGGTCATGAACTCGCTGTCTGGTACTGGCCTTGAACTGAGTTCCTCCTAAAATTCTGCACTCAAGGTCTCACTTGTCTCACCCTAGTCCTGGTCCTGCTCAGTACAACTGGACAGGAATCAGATATTGAAGTGAAACAGGTTATATCTTCATAGCATGTATAGTTAACAGATCACACTAAGTCCCTGTCATTTTCAATCCTCCTTTGAGTGGTTCCTTACTCAAAAGTCATCGCACTTTGTACGGTGAGTCTCAACTAACCTGGACATACTCAATTTGACCAGGGGGTTGACTTTGGAGCTAGAGGCAGTTACCTATGGCCTGTGGCTTTGAAGGAATCTCCCTAGAGAACTCTGCAGGGGCATTTCACACTAGATGGTAACAGGTCAAAACTAGCCTGATCATCTTTCGGAAAGTTCAAATGGGATTTACAGCAGGAATAAACAGACAAGTCAGTAGCACCTTGCAGGAAATCTCAGAGAAAATAGAGAGAAGTTGAGAATGAAGTAGAGAGTGAATTGAGAAAGTAGTTGGTAGCAAAGTAGGAAGGACAAGCCTATTGCAGATTGGCAGAGTTGAAGACCTAACTCCAGAGCATCAAATGTTATTTTTTTTTTAAGATTTTTTTATTTCTCGCCCTCCCCTCATTGTTGGCTCTCTGTGTCCATTGGCTGTGTGTTCTTCTATGTCTGCTTGCATTCTCAGTGGCACTGGGAATCTGTGCCTCTTTTTGTTGCGTCATCTTGCTGCATCAGCTCTCCATGTGTGTGGCGCCACTCCTGGGCAAGCTGCACTTTTTTCGCACTGGGCGGCTCTCCTTACAGGGTGCACTCATTGCACATGGGGCTCCCCTTCACAGGGAACACCCGTGTGACATGGCACTCCTTGCGTACATCAGCACTGCACATGGGCCAGCTCACCACACAGGTCTGCAGGCCCTGGGTTTGAACCCTGGACTTCCTAAGTGTTAGGTGGACACTCTTACCAGTTGAGCCAAATCCACTTCCCCAAATGCTACTTGATTTCTCATTAAATCACTGGCATCAGACTCCTGCAGCTGCTCCTGTGTCCTCAATTGTGAATATTAATGCTTTTGCTTTCATTGAAAACTGCCTGTTCAATAATGAAATGCTTCCCCTTTTCTTATTCCTTCTAAAAACCACTCTTAACAGAAATAAACTGTACATTTTTCCACACATTTGAGTCGTGATTCCAGAGAAACTATTTATTTTTTGTTTTTTTGTTGTTGTTGTTACTTTTCTTTTCCCAGAGGATCTAGATAAGTCTTTTGTCCTAAGATATCTTCCCCAGCTGCTTGACCACAGTTTCCAAAATTCCATGATAGGTGATTCATTTTTTGGGTCCTGGGGTTATTTCAAGCTTGGTGAATCCCCTATGAAAATGCAAGTACATCTGGAAGGGGAACATTTTGAACTGCTGCCAAACAACTCCTTATTTTGCTTTAATTGCCTACAAAACATGACAATAAGATGAAGAAAAGGTCCTGGTGGAAGGATTATCTGACGGAGAGAAAGCAAGACAACTTTCCTAGATCAGCTCCATCCTGAAATGACTGGCCTCACTAAACATTACAGGTCCACATCTGTTCATACTTCTACCTTAGCTTGCATTATTTGGCTTGAAATTCATTTCCCTCTTCTAAGAGTTGACAATTTAGATTGCAAAATACGGTGTGTTAAAGTGACTGTTGACCAGACCAGACCCGAACTGAGTTACTACCCTGGTGTCTCGCATGTGCAAAGAGCACAGGATTCAGAGCCAGATGGACCTGAGTTAAAATCCTGGCTCTGCCTTTCCCGTGCTGGGACCTTTGGATAATAGCTAACTTTCTGAGTTGTATCGTCATTTGTAAAGTGATAACAAGGCCACTTAAAGGCTACTGTGAGAATTAGAAATAAAAGTACCAAGTGTAGCACCTGAGTTGAGTTTATTCTTTTGCCAGGAATAAAAACTGCAATCCTCTCTGCTTGCCCTTATACCTGGAGCTGCTTGCCTAGCTGCAACGATGGGGTCAGGTAGTCAATGTAAGTGGCTCTTGGAGGGGCATGTTTCTGGCATTCTCTTCTTGTGTTCATTAACTAGCTTGTCTTCTTCCTTCCCTGATGAGGCCGTTTAGAACAAAATAATCCATTTCCCTATTTTGCCAGCCCAGGTCTACCCTGTGCACTTATTTCCCCCTTTATGCATGCCCTGACCAGGTGGAAGAAGACAACATTATAAACAGAAATATTGTTCCAAACATGAGTCTGTTAATACAATATTGAAGTCTCCTAATTATAGTTTCCAAAGTACCTTGTGGCAGGAAGCAGATGACAACTCAGATTGGCTCTGGATGCTTCAAGAAGGAACCCCAGCTGTAATATAACTCATCGTGGCTTCCGATAGCTCCAACTAGTGAGGCTGTGTGGCTACCTGTCACAACACATGTGCAGGCCTCTTCCTGCAGCTTCATTAACCCAGAAGGGCCTGCCAGACAGGAAGAGGGAGTGGATTTTATCCTTAATGTGCCAAAAAAATTTCGAGTTGTTTCAGATGCAACCACAAAATTCCTACAATGAAATAACATTCTTATTTCTTAAATTTTGATCTATGTTACTTGTGAGATTTGCATTTATTATGAAGGTTTGAACAAACAACCATGTGTATAGATTCTATTAAATGATTTCTTTTCATTTTGCTTTATTTTGCAATTCTGCATAGCTAACAGAGTTTTTAAGGAATTTAATGCTGAACTGCTCAGGTACATTTCAGAATGATCTCTTCTCTTCTGTGAAGAAGAACAAAAATACCCTGTTGTCTGTAGGATTCTATTCAGCAATCGCATGCGAAATAACTGGGGTGGTAATGCTATGGTGTGTCTACATGGAGAATGACTAAAGTTAGTGAAGATGCAGAGTTCTGCAACAGTGAGATGTTCCTGAAAGGTAGATCCAATGGGGCATTTGTTATTCACAAGGAATTCCTAGGTTCCTCTTATCCTTTTCCTGTCAGGAGACCTTCCCCCAGGGTAGTTCTAGCTAAGTCACATGTTCCTCCACAGCTAATTTCCACTTAATTCTACTGCAAGTATTATGAGTGGCACCATAACAAGGCAACCAGGAGAGGCCCTATGGAGTCAGTAGAGCCTTCCTTTCCTCGGGTCTGGCTACAAAGTGTTCACGCTCACCTCTCGTGGTAGCAGCAAGTACATGTTCAGCAGAATCTTCCTTCCTGTGTCTCAAGGACTATATACTTTTTTCTGGATATATCAGTAAACTTTTGTTATTTCTTCTAACTAATCTTCATATTTTCCTCCTCCAGTAGATTACCCTTCTGATCAATAAGGTTCACTCAACATATTTCAAAATCCGCAGAAAAATGTACACAGACTTACACATTCACGCACACCTGTTCTTGCATCACCGCCAATGAATGTGTGCACTCTGTGAAAAAGACAAAAACAAAACAAAACACACCACCTTGACAGATGTTTATTCTGTAGGCATTTTCCCTGATTGAAAGACTGTCATGCCTATGTGAGCACATTTGCAATAATGAGACATAATTCACAAAAATGCCATGCACCTCCTCTTTTCTGTCTATACTCTATTTCCACGGTGGTTTCATTTATTCTCCCAACTTTAAGTGCTATCTATATAATGGAGGAGTCTCAGATTTCTATATACAGTCTGGAACATTCTCCTAAATTCAAGACCCATACAATAACCTGCCTACTTGACATCTCTACTTAGCTGTCTATTAGGAATCACAATGTAAGCATGTCCAAAGCAACTGAGCTCCTGATCTCACACCCAAATTTGTTCTGTCCTCAGCCATTCCATTTCAGTTTATGATAATTCCTTCCAGCTTTTCAAGCCAAACCCTTGGATTCATCCTTGAAGCTTCTCTTCCTCTTATCACTACATATCCAATAAGCCATCAAATCCTATTGGCTCTACTTTCAAAATATATCCAGAATCCAAAACTTTTTATCTCAGTTGCCACTAGCCTGGTCCAAGTCATTATCCTCTCACCTGGATTATTTCAATTGCGCCCTACCCTTGTACACCTCTACTCTTGCAGCTCATAGCATATTTTCAACATGTCAGCCAATGTGGGCCTCTGAAAACTGAAGTTAAAACCTGCTCAAAATCCTCCAGTGGCTTCCTATCTCACTGAGAGTAATAGCCGGCCAAGGTCTAGCTGATCAAGCTCACTCTCTGACTTCATCGTTTTCAACGCTCATCCTCACTAAATCCATCGTCGCCATACTGTGCTCTTCCTCAGTGCTGTTAAATTTACTGTTCCCTCTTCTGTAAAGTTTTCTCCCCAAATATCCATATAGTTGGCTGCCTCATCAGCTTTTTTATTTGAAAAAGGAGAAAGGAGAGGACACTCATCTAAGAATAGGGAAGAGGAAGTGAGAGAAACATTGTATGAATGTTTGAGAAAAAATAATAGCAGGCAATTATACCATTGTCTAGGAGAATGTGGATGATAGGCAAACAAATCAGTCAATAAACAAAACCCAGAGGAGCAAGAGAGACCCAGAGGATCAAAAATGGAAGTAGAGAGAAATCTAGGAGAGTGAACAGAAATAAAATCCAGGCAGTTTCCCCTAATTACACTTTATCCCAAGGCCATGAGGGGTCCAGGTGGCATAGCCTCAGGGGTTCCTTTCCTGTCCAGATGAACATTAAATTGGAGAATTTCACCTAAAGACCCTCTCACCTAGGGAGAGAGGTTGTAGAAATATTAGTGCGCAGAGTTCTGTTGGCTTATAAGAAGGCTATTCCAGAATGAAATCCAAGTATTCATTCTCTTCATTCTCATAAATCCTAACTCAGAATATTCTGGAAATGAAGCAGGCCAAAGAGTACTACATTTATCCAAATATTTATCTTAATACAATGTCCTTACCCAGAATCATTCAAATATGCTTTTAAATTATTTGAAACTGTATAGACATAATTATATACATATATACTCGAGGTCTTATTCAATTGTACCTATTCATTTCTTTCTGTAAATAAGGGGCCACAGGAGAATGAACATTTAAATGATTGAATCTGAGAAGTTGCTGTTTTGGGTGTTGTAAGCAATGTTTTTCATTCTGTGATGAAACTAGAATTTGTCTTTGGTAAAGGCCGTTCAGGCAGGTGCTTTTAGCTATACAATGTATTAGTCAGCATTCTCAAAGGAAATAGAATTGACAAAGTATCTGTAAACGGTAGGAGAGTTTATAAAATTATCTCACATGACTGTGGGGATGTACAAATCCAAATTCCATTGGGCAGGCTACAAACCAGGGGCTCTGAAGAAGACCCTTGAGTTAACCAGGAGAAGCTGGCTATCTGAAGTAGAGATGGGAATTCTCACTGAAAGCTGAAATCATGCCCCGTTTAAGGCCTACAGCCAATTGGATGAGAAGTCACTCATTGCTGATGGCAATCTCCTTAGTTGACTGTAGATGTAACCAGCAACCTATGCAATCAACTTGCTGATGATTAAAATCCACGAAATGCCCTGTATTAGAATTAGCCCAGTGCTTGATCTAACAACTGGGCACCATTCCCTGGCAGAGCTGACACATTAGCCTAAACGTGTATTCCCATACATTTTTCTTAGAGATTTCTGCTTCAGACTAGATAGTAAATGTTCTGTTTAGTAATATACACTAGATGCATTCTAGTATCTTTACAGATTAAGACAGTTTTACCCTGACATCCTGTTTACAAAAAAGTATACGTTGTTCTTGTGAAATAGGGGTATATGATTATGTCCAAAAACCACCCACAGGAAACTGGAAAATGAAATTGGGTGATGACAGAAAAGAATATCTGGAATATCTTCATCCTGTGCTGAGGGCTGGATTACAAAACAGATTGAATGGCATTTGCCAAACTCTGCATGTCTGTTGAAACTGCAAAAGTGGCATGAGTATGATCACAATAAATATGATATTAGGAAACACATTGTCAAAAACTTCAATTGCCTTATTTCTTGCCTTGGGGATAGACCACACCCTGTAAACAAGAGTGAGGCTTTCCCCTAAGGGAAATCTAAGCCTTCTCTGTAATTGTCTGAGGAAAGAAAATGGGTGCCTTAGTCTGGAGAAGGGAATGATGTCTCTTCTCTTGTGGCTGTGAGCATTTGAAGCTGAAATCTGGGGACTTCTGATCAAAGGTATCCTTGTTGGGAGGAGGCAGGCTTCGTTCTGGAACATGGTGGCAGGTCAACAGTAAGTAAAGCACCCCAATGGAGAGGTATTTTTAAGGCTCTAGCAAAAGTGATGTCTATTTAGTTCTAAACCTTCCTGTTTGCACTGTAATTTTCTTCCCATGTGACAACCAAGGGCCAGGTTTTAGAATATTTACGTTTTTGGGAAATTCCCAGAAATTACTTGGAAAAAAGGAATTCGTTAGCTAAATAGACTTTAAGATTTACCAAATAGGAACTCAGAATATTGGTATTGGGGAAGTATTCTTTCTGAAGATTGAAGAACTCATGGAAAACTGGGCACACTTAATAGTGTGGAGGTTGCCAAGTTTAGAGCCCTGAGGTTCTACAACCTCCATTAGAAGAAGGGCAGTAATCAGCAATGTGTCTTATCTCTATTCTTACCTTTTACCACCGTAGGGAAGAGGCCACTGGATGAGTACAGTCTCTACTTCAGTGATTAAATGCAAAGTCAGAAGTCACTTTGCACCAAGGCTGGGGGCAGTTTAAATGTGTAGCCCAAATTCCATACGTCGCAATAGCATCACTACAACAACACACTATTTCTCTAGTTTTGCCTTCACTGGAGTCTTGGTCTCCTAGGGCTGCCATAACAAATTACCACAAACTTGGTGGCTTCAAATAACAGAAGTTTATTGTCTCATAATTCTGGGGGCCAGAAGTCCAAAATGAAGATGCCAGCAGGGCCATGCTCCCTTGACATCTGTAGGGAAGATCCCTCCCTTGCTTCTTCCTAGCTTCAGGAGGTTTCCCAGCAGTCATCGGCATTCTTTTTTTTTTTTTCCCCAAGATTTTTTTATTTATTTCTCTCCCCCCACATCTGCTCTTTGTGTCCATTTGCTGTGTGTTCTTCTGTGTTCTCATGTGTTCTTGTCAGTGGCACCAGGAATCTGTCTCTTTTTGTTGTGTCATCTTGCTGTGTCACCTCTGTGTGTGTGCAGCGCCACTCCTGGGCAGGCTGTGTTTTTTTCGCACAGGGCGGCTCTCCTTACAGGGAGCACTCCTTGCACGTGGGGCTCCCCTACGTGGGGACACCCCTCCGTGGCACGGCACTCTTGCGCGCATCAGCACTGCGCATGGGCCAGTCCACCACCTATATGGCAGGAGGACGCACCATCAGTTGAGCCAAATCTGCTTCCCAGTCAGCATTCTTTGGTTTGTGGCAGCATAACTCCCAACTCCACCTGGGTTGTCACATGGCCTTCCCCCTCTGTATCTCTTGCTCTCCTCCTCTTCTTATAAGGACACCGGTCATATTGGATTAAGCATGACCTCATTTTAATTTCCTAACTCCATTTGCAATGACCTTATTTTGAAATAAGCTCACATGCACTGGTACCAGGGGTTTAGGGCTTTCAACATATCTTTTTAGGAGATGATTCAACCCATAACAACTGGCAAAGGCAAGCCTGCCGCTACCACCTCTGGCTGCCTCTACAAACTTCCTTAGGAAATTTATCACATCTCATCAGCCTGTCATCTTTCTCTGATTCTGTTCAAGCTATTGAACAGGATTGCTCAACTCTCTGGTTTTTCATCTCCAGTCCAAATGTAAGCCTGTGCCACCTTTCAAAGGCTTCTGAAAGTCAAGAAATTTCCCATTATCCCTACTTGTGCTACACAGCATTGCCTTCTGCTCTCCTAGTCTGACTGAGGTTTTATTGAAGTTTTGTTGTTGTTTTTAAACAACTTCTTTACCGAAGTCATCTTTTTCCAGAAACAATCTATGACTGGAAGGTTTGACCAGGGAATTACTGAGACGCAGACACTGTACTGTACTCAGAATTGCCTCTGCACTCTGACTCTGACCTGTTTTTCTTGGCTTGACTTTGTCAACCCTCCTCCCTTTTCCAGTTGGATAAGTTCTTTCCTATTAAGTGCCTTGGGGATCAGCCCTCCAAGCCCTCTGGATGTGTCCAGACCATAAGCAAGGTTTGGTTCTGAAGGTCCTGGGGGTGGGAGCAAGCATGTAAAACAGATGCCACTCTTGGACAACATGTGAGTAGTGAGACAGCACGACATTTCATTACATATTTCACAATTTTAGCTGTATTTTCCTTTCTGTCTTAACAATTGTTAAAAGATGCTACTTTTGGGAAACACAATCACCAATCTCCCTTTTCCCCTCTGTTTCTCTCCCTTCCAAACTACCCTTCTGACTCAAATTCATCTGAATTCTGAGGTAAACAGCTTGGAAACCATGCCATAGGAGTCATGAAAATTTTTCCCAGATATAAGATTCTCTCTTACATTGGACTGTTCTCTAATGCACCCTTGTTGGCTATACATGCACGCTTTAACCCTTGAGTTCAGTCTTCCAGAAGAGTATACCAATGTGGATGGGGCATGCAGTTAAACTCTCGGGTTACAGGGCAGGATCTTCAAACCTTAATTCCAAATGAGCAATTGGATGAGTTATGAGGATGAGCAGCACAGAGGCCTGAGAAACACTGACAGACTAACAGTATGGTGGCTTGGAAAAGAAATTGTGTGCTATACTGTTGAAGGATTGTCCCCATATTACATTTTGTAAATGAATATGCCTACATTTATAGATGCACAAATAATTTATTCTAAGTACAGTTATATTTGTTTTATTGGCAGGGACATATTCTCAATGCCCTGGGAAATCCAGAGAACAGACTGTGATAATAAATTTAAATATAATTTTGCTGGACCTTGGAACTGAATTATCTGATGGTGGTAGCATTTGTAGGATTTTGCCAATGAGACCAGAAGTTCCCAGAAATGAAGGGCTCCATTCCCTGTGAATTTCTGGCAAAAGTACATCTGAACCATGTTTTTGGTTCTAATTATAAAAGTAGCACAGGACCACAGTCAAATTTTTTGAAATACATGTGTATAATGAAAATAAAAATTTCTTGCAATTTGAAAACTAGCAATAAATACTCTTAGTAGTTTGGTGGTTTTTGTTAGAATATTTTGCATATTCTTTTATTGAAACAAGTTTTCATACTTAAAATTCTATAAAACTGAAATGCATCTCGTAACTGATAGCTTGGTTAAAATAATTGGCAGTGTTTTTTTCTCTTTCTTAAAGTTAGGTACATGAAATAACATGCATCTTAATTAATTACAAACCAGATGTGCATCTCAGGTTAGATAAAATACAAAGAATACATATATGCATGTATGTATTTGTGAAGTTCCTATTATATTTAGGAGGATTTAAGTCATTCTCTTCTTATTGTTATGACTATTATGGTTTCAAACACTGTAGCAATAAAAAATAATGAAAAATTCTATTCCATTCTCTCAAAGGGCAGTTAATTACCCAATTTACTTCTTAAAATATCTTCCCCCTTTCCACACTTCCAAACCTTTTTATCAATTCATCCCCACTCTGTTCTTTAGTTTTTCTTCCTTACTTTTATTTGCCTCTACTATTTATCTTGAAATTATTACCCTAGAGAATAAACCTCACCATTTCTGATGCAGTCCCGGTCTGCATTAAAAACTCAGCATTTGAAAACAGAATTTTCTTTGACTATCTTATGAGAGAGAGGAATGGGTGGGTTGGGGGGAAAAGGATGTTATGGACAAATCAAAATTTCTTCAGCAGGTGAGGGAAAAGTATTATTACTATTATCCCTAGCAAAACAGACACATAGATACAGAGCACATATTTGAGTAGCCTCCTTCTAAAAAGATATAAAGTAATACTTAGCTTGATGACATTCATCACTTTGAAGTAGTAAAAACAAAAAGTACACACAAAAGAAACAAAAGCCCTATTTGTACATAAGGGTTTGCATTTCCCTTCATTCTTGTTGTGTTCTTGGTGATAAGGGAATATAAGTTAATAAATATGTACTCTTTTTAAAATATAATTCTTCTTCTATATAAAACACCAGAGTATGTTATGGCCTTGCTTTTTTCATGTATCCCTACCTGATGAGGACTACCCACTTCTCCCTTGGTATCATTGATAAATGCCACTTTTGCTCACACCAGGTCATAGAGGAATTAATCAACTTCTATCAGACTTGACTTGTACCTCTTTTTCTAAATGCTTCCTCAAAGGACCATCTTATGATACAAAATGACAGATGAGGTTCAAATTGCCCATAAATGCTAACACAGAGACATCCATTCATATCAAGGTATAAATGCCAAATATCAGCTTCTTCCAGAACAGACCTTGACGAAGGCAGGAGCACCTTGGAAAAAGAAAAAGAGGAGAGAGGGAAACCAAGCAGCAGCAAAAGCCAAACCTACTGCTTTATAGTTGGGACTCCAGCCGCTCTGAACCTGGATTATGGTGAATTTCCCTGTATGAGGTGACTGGTTATCACACACAACATTATCCTTTGAAAATGGACATTACATCAATTCCTAACTCTTAGTACATTCACTGAAAGCAGGGATCTTCCTCCCCCTGGCCCCCATATCTGTTCCTCGGATTACAATAATCACACAGCAAAGTCTCCTGCCATGTTTCTCCCCACCCCATAATCTCACCTGTTTTCTTCAGATATTTTATTCAGGAAAGAAACAAGAAAGAGAAGAGGCAAGCTAGAATGATGGGAGAGAAGAAAAAAGAGATGAGAGAGACAGAGAAAAGGGAGAGAGGATACCCAAATGTTAATAAACACCAGATACGTCGGAGCCCAGACAAAATCCAAGCAAAAATGAGCCAGGAGGGTGAATGTAAATGCTCTGTACACAGTTGTCAACACATTCAGAAATGATAAACTTCAAACATTCTTTCATGTCCACCAACATTCTCCCCATGCCTCTTTATCTTGCTGAGCACCAAGAGGTTGGCACCAAGCCCTGGGTGGCATCTCAAAGGCTGAAAGTCACATGGTGAGACAAAGAAGAAAGAAAATATCAAATTCAGTATTTGTGCTCAGTAAGTTTCACTGACAAAAGCAAGGGTATTCTCCAAACCTTTGGGCTGGGAGGCAGTTTTTCTTCTAACATGGTTGTCTCTGTAGTAACTACCAAACTGTAATAGGATTCTATTATCTATGGGGTTGCATGTGGAAAAATAAAATAGGGCATTGTCCTTGTAAAAAAAGAGTCAATCTTTTCTTCCTACAGATGTCTGGGAGACCCAAGAAAAACACCTGAAATAAGGGCTGTGAAAAACTAACAAAGATTTATAAGAGGCATATTTGCCAACTACTGGCCGATATGGATAAGTAGGTAGAGTTAAGCAAGCAGGCAAGATAAAGTCTCATTAAGGCTCATATAACCTACAGAATTCAGTCCCTTCTCTATCACAGTAAAGGCCAAGGGCCTTCTGTCAGAGTTAATTGCAAGATATGATGGACTACGGCATAATTCACGTCAACTCTAATGAACCTGAATAATAAAATAAACAACATTAAGCCAAAAGGAGAAAAAGCAGTCCATAATCCCTATTTTACAGTTAAAACTATTATAAACCTCGGGTTTTAGCCACCCATTTGTCCACCCAACTCACCTACCTTAGCATGAAGTTGTATCACATATTACGGTAAACCTTCTCTCATTTATGACTGACCATCTGACCTAAAGGCTCTCTCTTTCTCTGCTGGTCATACCTAAACTGTCCCTTTTTTGCTGCCACTGCTGGCAAGACAATTCTCCTTGTGTTCACATTTTCCCTTGCCCTTCCTCAGTTACTCCTAATCATTGATCCCACAAATATTTATATTTCTTGAGCACATACTAAGACACTCGTGCCTCCAGAGAGCCCTACCATCACCCCTGATGACAATTTGAATCCCTGAAGCTGAAGACAAAGAACACCCCTACCAAAAAGCTGCCCTCCCACTGCCCAGACTCTCCATGTGCCACCAGCGGAGCTCCACATGAACCTCGCTACCTGCCTTCCAGCATGATCTGACCCTGAAAGCCCCTCCCCAGACCAGGCTTTACCCCCAAGGGCTCTGCCAGGTTCATCTTCTCCATAAAATAAGTTCCTCAAATTCCTTTTCACCTTTTCACAGCTATGCCTGTACTATCACAGCTGGCCTTGAAGTTGGAATAACCCATTTCAGGATTGTTGAGCAATCTCTCTCCCATCCCAAAATATGGAATTATAGGTGCCACTTAGACTAGAATTTTTTTCAGACAGATTTCTGAAAAGATGCCCTATTGCATTTCATCATTGAAAGAGTCAGGGGTATTTTAAATGGTTTTAGCTTCAGAATTTGGTGGGACAGAGCTAAGGTAAAACGAGGTCACAGAAACAGAAGGTGGGTGAGTCAGGTGTGTTTATTTTTTTGTGGCTCTAACAGCAGGGACTTTATATGCCTGGAAGGCATGTATGTTCCAATTGCCTGGTTTTTATTTAGAAAGATGAAAAAAAGGGCTTATGTAGGCAGCAAGATTGACCTTCTAAAAGTCTGAACATAGAAGACAATTTAGGATGGTAATGGGAGCCTAAGGGTTCAAAGGCCAGCAGTGTGACTTTGGGCAAGTCCTCAGGTATAAAGCCAGGGATAATAATAAGACTACTTGTGTCATACACTTGGAGAATGAACAGTTATTATTTAATGTTAAGTAAATTATTACTGTTCTGAGGAAATGATTTGAAGCAAAGACTGGACAAGCCCTTATCTGAAAAGCGTTGTGCTTAGAGAGTAGGATTCAAAGTCTTCAAGGCCCATTTTCAGTTCCATAGCTGACTCCCAATGCCACACTGTACAGTAACAACTACAACGACCAAACTAGTGGCCTTTTGTTGAGCCATGGTGTGTCAGGCAATGGACTGATCCTTTACACATTCTTTTTCACTCAAGCAACAATCCTATGTAATATGCATTATCATCCTCATTTTACAGCTCAGAAAACCAAAGCTTAGAAAAAAAGTGCTAGAGGCTATACTTGGAGGAAGTGGCAGAGATTGAGTCTTAACCCAGGTCCTTCAAACTCCAAAGCCTATGCTTCTTCCAATGGGGTGCCCTTTTATATGGGAACAGATGAGCCACTCAGAGGTTTTCCAGGAATGGGGTGTCTTTTCTCCCATTGGTCTACACTCATTTCTGAGTTCCTCTAGTGACCAATAACAATATATAAATGGTATACATCTACAAATTGGTTGACTGGGGTGGGGCTGCCAGCCATGGTGCAGGCTATCATATCAGGCTTCATGCTCTTCTCACTGTTAGCCTGCTAAAACCTCCTGGGAGCTGTATACCAGAAATGGGCTGGCTTTTACAACAGGGATTTATTAGGTTAAAATCTTACAGTCCTGAGGCAATGAAAGTGTCCAGATCAAGGCATCCTCAGGAGATCCTTTCTGCCTGAGCTGCAGCTGTGGGAGATCAGGCACATGGCGGTCCCTGCTCTTTTTCCCCTTTGCTCTGGACCTTGCTGCTTTTAGCTTCTAAAATAGTTTCCTCAACTTCTGGCTTCCAGGGCCTTCTCTCTTAACAACTGGATTCTTCTCTCTCTGCAGCTTTTTTCTGTATCTGTGACTTTTTGGTCCTCTGTTTATAAAGGAATCCAGTAAGGGGATTAAGACCCACCCTCGGTCCATAATCTAATCAAAGGCCCTTAACTGAAGTAATTTCATGAAAAGGCCCCACCTACACATGCACAGGAATGGATTAGCTTTAAGAACAGGATTTTCTGGGGTCCACAAAAGTTTCAAACTCATAGTTGCATTTAGTCTCAGAGTGAAAAAAGTAAGAGTTTTAATACAGTGTGTGGGTTTGGCACAGGTCAATAGCTTTTTGAAAGCTGTAAAAAAAAAAAATGAAGGATTAAGGATCGTGAATGTTTTTACCTTTGAATAAGGGAAGTCTGGCTCTACTACTGTCTATGTGGCCACTACTTCCAGGGACTTAGAACCTGGGAGGAGATAATCAGGGCCATGGATAACAATAACAGTGGAAATTATCTTTGAATAAGTTCCACCAATTATATTCACTGGAACCTAGGATCTCCTCCTTCCCTAAGCAAGGTCCCAGATGCCTGTGTGTGCCCTTTGAGAGCCAATTAAATTTGTTTGCTGGCAACTTAAAAGTCACATTCACCCAGCTGCCCATCAGCTTGATTGGTGAGCCACCAGGTAGTTCTGCCGACTTCAATCCCACAACTACAGCTCCTACTCCACAGGATTGCTGTTTCCTCAGAGAAAGGGAAGACTTTTCTGAAGACTAGTGATGATATTGAGGCTTTCTGAAGGTTGGCAGCCTGTTTTCTTTTAATCCACTCTTGAAGAAATTGGGACAAGTTTACTTAGGACTTGGTTGGACTATATTTGAGTGGCACAACTCAGCATCACAACTAAAACTATACCTCTGAGATGACCATAGAGAGTGTCCCAGGTGAGAACTCTGGTACCTATCAGAATATTATCTCTAGAACAGGGGTTCTAAGCCTTTCTTATTCCATGGACCCCTTTGCCAATCAATGAAAACCACAGATCCCTTAAATCACACTATAATGTGTATTATTGAATAAATAGGTTGTAGAAAAGCAGAGCTCACTGGGACATGGAGACTGATATGACCACAGGCAGAAAATTTTTTGAGAAGCTCTCCCAATGGAGGGAGTCTGAAGAAGACTTCAGCCCACTCATGGAAGGTGCAGATGTGAATTTACACAGTACATCAATAGCCGAGGAAATGTTAGTTCATGAGGAGGGGGTGGGTAGGGTCCAGAATACAGCCTTAGTTCAATAAAGGGCTGTAAAAGTAAATTCTTCTTGTGTGTGACTTGGGGTTGGTGGGCTAGGAGGTAGGGTTTTCTTGGAATGCAGGAGGGTTTGATGGCCCAGAAGGGATGAGGGTCCTTATCTGCTCCATTCCTGCAGTGATATGGCTCATTCTTGGGGGGAGATACGCTGTCTTCCACATGTAGGCAGCTTGCTCAATTGATCGGAATGGAGCCACAGCCTTATGACCTGGTAATCATTGCAAACCTCTAACATTCCTAACTCTTTGTTCATATATATATATATAGAGAGAGAGAGAGAGAGAGAGAGAGAGAGAGAGAGAGAGGGACCTGGGTATTGGGGTATATGGTACTGGGCAGGATGGGAGGATGAGGAGATTTGGGGTGTCAGCTCGATTGGGCTACTTCCTGCTGTCAAGGGGCAGAGAAAAGAAGTTCCCTCCCATTCTGTCCAGTGGGCTGTTGTTTCAGGTAAATTTGCAGGGGTTGATATTGTTGCTCATGCCGCAGAAGAACGCTGTTTGCGTACTCCTGGGTTGTCGACTGTATGATTCAGTGTATGAATCGGACAAGAAGCTGTAAGAGACAAGGACTAAAAAGAAGCAGCAGCAATACTATTAGTGATGGTGTTATAATGGGTAAAAGGATTGATTTTAAGGGTGAAGAAAAATAAAGGAATGAGGATAGCCATGATCGATTTCCATAGTTATTATTTCAGGCTCTCTGAACAAATTTCTATGTTTTCTTTTAGGATTTCAAGATTTTCTTCTTATTTTTGCAACAGGAGAAGATCATGTACATGATCACAGGTGCCATCTTGGACGGCTGTCTGGATAAACTGAGTTATTGCATGGAAAATGTGTGGATATGCTGATAGGAGGAGAATGAGAGTTATAATTTTGGTAAGGATAGGAATTAATCAGGAAATTTAGGGTGGGCTGTAAGGTTATTGCCTCCAGGAAAAGGCATAATAAGATTATACATTCAGCATTAAACATAAATGCATTAATGGTTGACAGTGAAATTTCATGATTTGATGGGTTTATACTCATAGAGCTTTAGCTGGAACAGGAGACTTTAGATTATTAACTGTGGTTTACATAATAGTGTTTTTGAGTGATTTTTTATGGATTTAAGATTCCCAACCAGCAGAGATGCATAGACCATTATGGTGATCAAAATGACCACATTTTCCCCAGCTTATATATATATATAGTTTGAAGCATAGGCAACAAGTTTATTATGTCCACTTTTGGGCTTGGGGCAGCTGGGACTTTAACTTGTAATTTAGACTTAGTCCATTGTTGTAAGGATTCAGTTACAAGAGTCCCATCACAGTTCATGCAGCACTGAAAGTATACCTTGCCCCTTCTGAGAGAGGGAGGGGGCCGATGTCATCCACTTGCCATCATGCTACTGGAGTCTGTGCTCTGCCAGTATGTCTCATCCAGTGAGGTAATTGTCACAGTCACTGGAGCACGATGGACACTCGTGGGTGATGTTCATGAGCTGCTGGTGAGTGACAGGCCTTTGGAACTGCTGGCCTAGGCACTACAAGGTCTAGAATCCACTATATTTGCTTTTTTGGTGGAGCCACTCTGCCGCTTTTTGGGTTTCAATGGTATGGTTCTGGATTTTCGCGAGGGCATCTGCCTTAACAGTCCCAAGAGAGACGTTAGAGGAGGGGGCAGGGATATAATAGACAGTTACCTGTCACTGCTGGCAGGCATTCCAGATGTTCTTCCACAGATTTCTCATTTCCACAGAGGGCAGCTCACAACAATTCATTGTTCTTATCTTGCACTTTGTCTTCTTCTCCCAATTGTGACTAAAACTCAAGTGGTATTTGTTTAGAAAGTTGTCTCTTCCACAAACGCCACCCAAAGTCATTGCTGGTACTGGCTACATCCAATTCACAGCATAAGTTAAGATCCACCCCCTTACTGCTTGAGCCTGTGTTATTGTTTTAAAAGCAGCCTGCTGGGGTGGAGGGGGTGGCTTTCATTTCCATGCACAACTTTTTCTGATTAACACATATAATGGTTTTAATATCTGAGCTAAATGAGGGATGAAGAGTTTTCAGTATCCCAATAATATGAGAAAACTTTATACTTCATCAGTTACAATAGAGGGTACAGTTTTTTGTTTTACTTAACTAAACACCATTTAAGAATGTGATAAACAGTCAGGACTTCATAGCTTGTCCTAATTATTTGCCTGTTTCAGGCTCTTAAGATAAACCAGTTGTTTTATTTTAGGACAAAATTGTTATCTTTTTCCTTAACAATAAAACACATTCTGTACACCCTACATACATAAGTTACAAAATGATTTTGGAAATTGTATCAAAGCAGATTTTTTAGAACATACAATTATCATGATTACATTAATTAGCAGGTATTTTATTTTAGCAGAAAAAACTACTTTTCTCATTATTTTATGAAAACTTAAGATTTCCAATGAAATTAAAATTATTTTTTCCCTTTTACCACTGTAATATGAAGATTGAGGTGACTTCTAATTAGTTCAGTTTCTGTTTAATAATGATTTTTTGCAACTAGTCATTTGAATATTTCAGTTTAAGCAATGCTTTTACAAACTTTTTATAGCTATTCATAACCGCATATAGTTACTTCATTTCAAGACAAACTCTGCCTTCTCAGAACACATTCCCTTACTCAATGCTACCACAATACCTTCTACAACTTGCCATATGCATTCAAGTTTTGTTTACATTCTTCCATTCTGCTTTTACAAAAACCTGCCATGTTATCTTAGGACAAAACATACTTTCTTGAACAAACATCAAATTTCAGTCAGCACTCCTACAAACTTTTCACTTTTTTCAATATCCATTTAAGTTTCACATCCTCCATTTTATTCTGTGAAGAAAAATGAACTATTCATTTGAATTTAGACAAGAACCATCTTTTATGAAGAGATTTGGAGCAATTTCATCAGTCAAGACTTAAAATTTTCATTACTTTAAAGATTTTATTAGTATTCATACCTATTAATACAGGTGGTTTAAATTTGGTCATTTGATTAGAGTTCTTTTAAAAATTAGTATTACCATCCAGAGGTATTAAAATATATACTGGCAGTGAACAAAAAGACAAACAAAAAGAGTTACAACACACAGACAGAAACATAAAGTTTACTACTTTGACTCATACTTGTTACTCCTTTGGTATGGTTATTTTTACTGCCTTTAAGTTTTTTGTTTTTTGTGGATTTTTTGGAATCAGAGTTGCTTGTAATATGCAAGTTTGTTTTTGGAAACACTTTTACTAGTAATCAGCAACAGGAATATTTGAGCAGGACAAATGCAGCTAAACTTTAACAGTTTAGATAGACATATTTAGCACATGTATTTTGGATTATTGCCTTTTAGAAATAGACTCATGAGCCAGCTGAAAGCTTACTTGTAAGAGGCAAGCAATTGTAGGTTAAGGAAGATTATTAAGGACAGCTGGGTACTGATAAGTTGCAAGGGATCAGAATAGGATCTGAGAAGGTGTTCAATTTGGGAGAGATCAGATTGAGAAGGGGATGTGCTTTCTGCTTCAGCCACTTCCTGGAGAGGGAGGACAGGAGCTGGGAAGGGGTCTAGAGAGTGGAGAGCTGGGCTTGAGAGTGAGTGGTGGGTGGGGAGAAGGGAGTGGGTTCACAGGGAGATGTGGGGGCACTGGAGGAGGATGGAATAAGTTGGGGTGCTGATGAGGCACACAGCAGTGGAGGGGTGGTGTGATTGGAGAGATCCGAGTTGAAAGAAGGGTTTTCTATGTATGGAAGGTAATGAGGGGTGGGGAGGGGATGCAAGCTCCAGCTCCGGTACCTGTATGAGGAGGGGAGAAAGTTGGGGCAGAAGGCAGTGAGGACCAGAGGGGGAAGAGGAGGAGTTAGTGGACATGATGTCCAAGGAATATATGGTGGAAGTGCAGGGGGAGTCTGATTAGTCGAGGAGGAAGAAGAAAGCTTTTGAAGAGTTTTTTGGTGTAAAAGGAGAACAGGATTGATGGAGGGAGGGGCAGATACAAAGATGAGGGAAGGCCTGAGCATAAGGAATCTCGCATCTGCCACTGCTCTGGGTGAAATTCTTGGAGAACTTGGGAATTAAAAGTGCTTTTCATCGTTGACTTTCATTGTTCAATTGGTATTGTGGCCACACAGAGGTCAAATAGAAAATGAGTTTTTTGGATCTGATGTCTCCTTTCAGGTACAGCATTTAAGGTTGTGAAGGAGACAGCCCAGAGGCATGGTTTCCAAGGGGGCTGAAGTTGAATTCTCCATTTTAGGTGGCTGGGGTGAGACTAAGGATCTCTAGGATGGGGGAGATTCTGAGTGAGACAGGCATCCCCGAATCAGTTAGGTATCTCCAAGGAAATGGGAAACCACACTTGGAGCCAGACATCTCTGGAGCCAAGGGGTTTCTTCCCACGAGGACGCAGGCATACCACCTACCATGACCCTCAGGGAATGGTTAGCATCCTGACCTAGCACTAGGTTTTCCCAGTGGGTTGTACTGGACAATGAAAAAGGAGAGAGAGGCAGCAGGATCCTCTGGCAGAGAAATCTTTAACTCACCCAGCTGAGATTTGATGTCTGGTGTTACATGGCATTTGCTGTGGTATAGGGAGATTCCTCACGAGTCAGTCGCACCATGACCCCAGTCCTGGGTCTTCAGCACCATATGTTGGAGAAAAACAGTGCTCACTGGGACATGGAGACTGATATGACCACAGGCAGAAAGTTTATTGAGAAGCTCTCCCAACAGAGGGGGTCTGAAGAATAGACTTCAGCCCACTTGTGGAAGGTGCAGAAGTGAATTTACACAGTACATCAATAGGCAAGGGAATGTTAGTTCATGGGAAGGGGACAGGTAGGGTCCAGAGTACAGCCTTAGTTCAATAAAGGGCTGTAAAAGTGAATTCTTCTTGTGTATGACTTGGGGGTGGTGGGCTAGGAGGTAGGGTTTTCTTGGAATGCAGGAGGGTTTGATGGCCCAGAAGGGATGAGGGTCCTTATCTGCTCCATTCCTGCAGTGATATGGCTCATTCTTGGGGTGAGATACGCTGTCTTCCACACATAGGCACCTTGCTCAACCGATTGGAATGGACCCACAGCCTTATGATCTGGTAATCATTGCAATCCTCTAACAAAATATATCACACCCATGCCAGCACATCCCCACAAGAATGTTTTTTTTTTAATTTCGACTGAAGCTCACAGACCCCTTATTAAGAACTCCTGCTCTAGAGCATGATTCTCAAGATGTGTCTGGCTTTCTCCTGGTAAGCTGAGCATGGTCCTTCTAAGGAGACAAGAATTGATCCTCATTCATTCCTTAAGAGTAAAAATTGAAAAATTCAGTGGCCTCAACTTTATGTAAAACTAATTGCTACTTGTCAATACTCGTCCAGAGTGATATATCAAAAGTTTAATACATAAGTTACTCTGTGGTTATTTTTCTCTACTCACAGAAGTATCAGAAAAATAAAAAGGTAATTTTCCTCATGCCCCTTACAGAAATGCTCTTTGTTGTGGGATTCCTGGCAGGAGTCAGCTTTTTGAGTTCCAGAATGTAAGGAGAATAATGCTGATATGAGACCACAGCCATTCCCAGGCTCGATTTGGAAGTTCTAGACCAACTGCCTTTTGAGGCCTTTTGAGTAATGAAGATGAATGGAGAGTTCAAGACACAGTTAGGAAGGGTGGGGTCTAGGGTAACTTGGATCTTATACGACCTTTTTAAAAGGAACCTACAGCTGCCACTCAGCTCTAATCAATAGTGCCATCTAGAAATATAGGCTCAACTTTGCCAGATCACATTAAAACAAAAATTTGGAAATAAAGATATATAGGAAATTTTTATTTTTAGGTGGTGATAAGTAATGCACTTTCTCTTAAATGTTTTCTGAGACAATACTTTGTGGGCCAAATAAAGCACATTTGTGAGCCAGACTTGGCTTGTGCAACTTTGGCCTCAGTGCTAGGCAATGTTTCCCAAGGTATGGTCCAATGACCAGACCACCTGCATCAACACCATTTCTTAAAATGGAGACTTACAGGCCTCACCTGGAATCTATTGAATCAGAATCTCTGAAAGTAAGACCAAGGCATCTATACCTTTATATAAGTGTTCCAGGTGAGAAAGGGAGGGGAGAGTGGCTCACCTTCAAAGTATTAGATGTTCTGAGGCTGGCAAGTCTGATGGACATGTGACCACATCACAAAGAACACCATGAGAGCTGCTGAGCCCTTTAGCCTCTACTTTAGGTATTCCCCACCTTCTTCATTATCGTCTTTATCATTCACTCGTTTAACAGATGTTTGATTCCCCACTAAGTACCAGGTACTTTTGTAGGTATGGGGGATGCAGCATCGAACAGAAGACACTAACATCCCTGCTCTCATGGAACCTAATTCTAGTGAGGAGAGACAGTAAAGAAGGTAATAAATAAAATCTAGTAGGTTAGGTGGTGATAAATGCTAAGGGGAAAAATAAAGCAAGGAAGAATTGTGTGTTGAGCGGGGATTGGGTGGAGGGAGTTGTAATTTTAGACAGGATTTTAAGAGACAGGCCCACTCTATTGAGCCGAGAGAGGGAGAGCCATGTGGAAAGTTGGGGAAAGGCATTCCAGGCAAAGGGAACATCAAGGAGAAAGGTCCTCAGACATTTCTAATGTGGTGAGAAGAGGAACGATATGGAGGACAGAGTTGCTGAGAACAGCGAGCAAGGGCAGAACAGTAGGAAATGAGGGCAGGAAGGGAAGAGGATCAGACTATGGAGGGGCTAGTGGCCAAGGAAGGACTTCAGCTTTTGCTCTGAAAAGACGACATTGGAGGATGTATCTCTTTAAAAAAAAAAAAAAAAAGTTTTATAAGGGTAATATAATACAAAATATCCATTTTAGCCATTTTAGGTGTACAATCCAGTGGTATTAATTGCATTCACAATATTGTGCTGTCATCGCCACCATCCATTACTAAAACTTCTCCATCACCACAGAAACTCTGTTATCTATTAAGCACTGACTTCTCATTTTCCCCTCTTCCCAGCACCTGATAACCTCTAATCTATGTACTTTCTCTATGGATTTGCTTATTCTAGATATTTCATGTAAGAGGAATAAATCCTTCTGCGTCCACTTACTTCACTCAGAATACTGCTGTAGCATGGATCAGATTCCTTTTTATGGTCAAATAATATTCCATTGCACAGATATACCACATTTTGTGTATCCATTCCTTTGTTGATGAACACGTGCATTGTTTCCACCTCTGGCTATTATGAATAACTCTGCCATGAACATTGGTGTACAATTGTCTATTTGAGCCCATTTTCAATTATTTGGGGCATATAGCCAGGCATGGAATTGCAAGGTCATGTGATAGTTCTTTGTTTACATTTTTGAGGACACTGGGGTGTTCTGAATAGATAATGACAGGATCTTTCAGTTTGAGGATATGCGGGAAGGAGGTGAAGAAAGATCTGTTTAAAAGCTGTTCCAGTAATTCTGGTAGTTTTTACCCACAGGGATAGTAGTGAAGATGATGAAGGTAGATGAACTCTGAATGTGTTCTGAGGTAGAATCAGACTTGCTGATGAATCAGATGTGGAGTGCGAGACCAAGAAGCATCAAGAATGAGATCAAGGTGTTTTGCCTGAACAATGATCAGAATGGAGTTAACATTTACGGAGTTGGAGAAGATGGCAGGAAGGATAGTGTTTTAGTTTGCTAAAAGCTGCTTGAAGCAACGTACCAGAATGGGTTGACTTTTATAATGGGAATTTATTAGGTTAAAAGCTTACAGTTCCAATCAGTGAAAGTGTCCAAATCAAAGCGTCATTAGGAGACTGGCACCAGTGAACCTGGAGTCCTTTCTCACACAGCAAGGCATGTGGAGGCATCTGCTTCTCTTCCAGATCTCATTGCTTCAGCTTCTGGCTGTTCCATCTGTGGCTCCCTCTCTCCCGGGTTCCTCCTTGAACTCCTGAGTCTGCTTGTCTCTGCATCTCTCTCTCATTTATAAAGAATTCCAATAAAAAGGATTAAGACCCACCCTGGATCATGTCCTACTGAAGTGATCTAATCAAAAGGAAGGCCCCTTAAGTAAATCTAATCAAAAGGTTCCATCTACAATAGGTTTGATACCCACAGGATTAAGAACATGATCTTCTGGGAGCTATCCATCTTCAAACTGTCATAGGTAGTATTTGAGGAGTACAATGTCCCAGTTTTGCTCCGTTTTGGGCATTTTTAATTGGAAATTCCTATTAGATATACAAATGAAGATTTCAAGCAGGCAGGTGGATATGGTTCAAGTAAGCCATAATCACCACAATAACCATAGCTTATGATTAACCAGGTATGACTACATTGCTAGATATAATGCTAGCTCATTATCATTAAGCTATGCCCAAAACACCACAAGATGTGTATTATTCCCATTGTACAGATGATAAAACTGAAGCTTTGTCCAAGGTCACATGGCCAGGACCCAATCTCACATCCCACTCCAGAGACTGTAATCTTCCCTACAACCCCATACTGCCTCCAAATCCACAAGTCCTGTGTTTCCCCAAACATGGAATTCTGTGTGCCTATCCCTTCTCACATGCTGTTTCTTTTCCTGAAAAAGTCTTTCCCACTCAAAAACAGCTTCTTCTTCATCTGGATAATATCTACCCATTCATCAAGACTCAAGGCCCCCACCTCCAGGAAGCCTTCCTTCAGTCCTTCTCCTGCCTGGATAAGAGGCTTTCCCTCTCTGTTCTCATAGCAGAGGATTATACCCACGTCTCCAAAAGAACTCAAACTGTAATTGCTGGTCTGCTGCCCTTTCTTTTCCATTAGTCTGTAAACTTCTTTAGTACAGAGAGCACATCTTAGTCATCATTTCATCTGCAGATCCTCAACACCCAATTTAGCGCTCAATAGGTATCTAAAAATTGTTTGTAGAATGAATTAAAGAATGTGTAAAGAAAACAAACACAGCTGGGGGTCCTAAGAAGGAATATTATGAGAGACAAGGAAACAATCAAAAGAGGACAGAATGACAGCTATGAAAAAAGGTTTAATACATCATTAATTATATTAAATAATGCAGGGATATTGATGAGATTGAAAAGCAAAAGGAAGCTATTGGTTCATGGAGGGAAACCCAATGAATGCCTCAGTGGATAAGTGGTGTAGAATTTAGAAAAAATTTTCATTTCTAGAAAATTCTCTGATGCTGGCTTTACCATTTGAGACAATACAGAATTTATAATCTGAGCTGGGATTTAGAGGAGGAATAGAATTTGAATAGGTATGTATGGGGGAGTGGGATAGGGGATGACTTTCGTGTGGGGGGAAAGGTGTGAAAAGATCACTTCTTTCAAGTTAATTAGGGAGAGACAAGAAGACTACGGAAAGTAGTTGGGTGGTCTAGGTGTGGAAGCAAAATATATAACTCAAAACAAAACATTCCTCCTCTCATTCTCCAGCACAGCTCTCTGATAACCTACCACACATCAGGAAACGAATAACAGAAGAGTGACCCTCAACTCTCTAACATTCAAATCACTGTGGTGTATAATTTACATGCCGGTTCCTTTGATGGAAAGTGCAGTGAGAAATATAATGAGTTTAGACACGTTTCAAATGGTGAAAATATCAAATCTGATAACAACTCATCTATTTTGCCTCTATTATTTCCTAGCCAATTCAAAAGTGACCTAGACTCTAAACAGTTTTTACTCTGCTTACCTTGAGCCTCAGAATAACTTCACAGTGGATAACGGATGCTAATTTCTCATTGAAAAATAAAATGGCACACTGCCAGTTGAAGCTGGCTGTTTCACATACATTCCTAAACTTCCTATATAAAGGCCACATCATTTGATATTATAATTCTAAAGAAATATGCTGTCTTAAATATATGCTCCTGCTTATAGCCAAACTAATGTGTCCTTTCATAATTTCTAACACAAGCTATTTGAGTTAACTACTTTTCATAAGAAGAACAGTACAAGAGATTAGAGGCCTTTGAACCATCTCCCAAGTCACAGGACAGGGTTCAGTCGATTCATGGTGCTACATAGGGTCATTTTTGCTACTTAGGGTCATTTTTGCAGTACTAACTGAAGTGATACCTTTTTTAAGTTCTGGCATTTCCATAGTAACTGCACAAGATTTCAACAACACACACAGATCACAGCAAATGTGGGAATAGGATTCATTTACTTCTTAGATGTAAATCGTGAATTTTTTTTGTTTGGGGGTTTTATCTTCTACAGACGCCTTCCTGGCTGCAAATATGTAATGCAAGCCTGGAATTCAAAATGTAAAATAGTGTCTAAAAGCCGGCTAAGGGTTGTGGATTTAACAAGGAGCGCCCAGCAGACTTTTGAAGAGAGAGCTGTTTTCTTCCATCTCAACTCAGAGCTTCTCTTGGTCATGTAGGAAGAGAGAACACTACAAGTTCCTTCATGGGCAAATGAACTACAAGGGCTCAAGGAAGAATTCTAACCATTCCCAGATGACCTAATGAAAATTTTCTGCCAGAATTCCCTTGTTTTCTGTGGTTTCTCTGGAGCCTGTTATGAAATACAGCTGGTGCCTGTTTTGCTAAATTTGCAGATGTATACCTTCGGGCAAAATTGTCTTCTTCAGACCCGATAAGAAATTTAAATGCAGTTCACACTCCATATTCAACTGTGACATGACAAAGTTTAATGTCTTTCCTAACAGACCAGTGACTTAAAAAAACAAAAAGTGACCTAAAACGACTTCCCTTGCCCTGCCTCCTCCTAAAACCAAGACAGAAAATAATGAAGCTGCTTCTCATTATTCCCCATTGCGTCCTCAGTTCAGAGTTTGGGAGGCCAGAGCCCCATACTTTGGAAGTTCAAATTGCTAAATTTTTGGCTCTTACTCTAATGCCCACACCTGTGTTTCCAGATCCTAAAGGGTAAAATGCTGTCCAAGCAGCCCCAGCAATAAGGGGGGGGGGGAATACCCACAGGCAATCCTTGCTAAAGCTGTGAAATTAGAATTTGGAAGCAGGAGCCAATAGTTTAATACCCATTACCCATGGCCTAATGTGCCAGATAAATCAAGTTCCAATTTGCCACATCCTGACTTGGGAACGGTAGAGGGGGAAACACTTGAATTTGAGCTGCTAGAAAGAATTCAGTCCAAACCCTCATTCTTCCACTTACTGAATGTGTCACTGTTTTGTTTTTTTTTTAATCTCCCTGTACCTTTGTTGTCACATCTTTGAAATCTCTTTCCCACCAACGTTTTGGAAGGATTGAATACCATGGCGTTTTGGAAGCATCTCGAATTGCACCTCACATATCAGGTGCTTAATTAATAACTAGGTGAACCTGAACACTAAGATAGCTTGGGTGCCCGGATTTTCTTGTTCAGGAAGAGGAAACCAGGGCTCCATGGTATGAGATTGGAATGGTAAATGAACTTCCTAACCATATTGATTTGCTTGAGCTTCCATTTTTTTCCAGGGAGTTATAAAGAAGAAACAAAGGTTAACCTAAGCAAGCTGACACACCAGTAATCCTTTGTGGTAGTGATAAAGCCCCCTACTCCAGCCTGAGAAGAACCATAACAAAGAGTCCAAGCTGACACCTGCAAGGCCTGCTGACATTCACCAGATGGCTACAATCCTACATCCACATCCTGCTTGCTGATGAACAAACTGGGCCTCCAGGGCACTGGGCCCAAACAGCCCCCGTAGCCCACACAGCTCACAGAACACGCCTACTAACCATAAATCAGTGTCCCTTTCACTCTCCCCATTCCCCCACACCTCCCCTTTGTCTCAAGCAGCCATAGAAGCTGCTCCCCCTGCTCACCCCTTTTGAGCAGAAACCTCTTTTGGTGCTGCTCCTATAGGAATGCAATTTTAGCTCAATAAACTTGCTCTGTACTCCCCTCCCCCGTTTTTTTTTGTTTTTGTTTTTGTTTTTTTTATGTTTTATTTTCTGCACAACAATGGCAACATCTAATCAAGGCTTTTATAGAACCTGAGTTGGAAAACAGTTTTGGTGCATTGTAGTCCCACCACCTCCTTGATGAGTGATTTGTTTCTACATCATCTCTGTCGGTTGCCACTTATTCCAGTCTCTCAAGTAAATTTCCAAATACCAAGGAACTGCCACTTCATGACCAACCATTTAACTGGGAAAATGAAAAGGGGGAAGCCATTTGAGGATCTACTTTGTATCCAGCATTACACAGGTATTATATTTATTCCTATAACTACTCTGAAATTATTAACCCAGTTTTGTAGACTAGGAAAGTGAGGCTCAGAGGAGAAATAATTTCCCAAGCTCCCAAAACTTTATTTGAAACAGCTGTGCAACAGACTCCCCAAAATAGAAAGCATTATAGGAGGACAAGATGAATAATTGTATGCCAACAAGTTAGATAATCTACATGAAATGGACAAATTCCTATAAACACAATTTACACTGACTCAAGAAGAACTAGATCTTAACAGACCAATAACAAGTAAAAAGATTGAATCAGTAATCAAAACGATTCCAACAAAGAAAAGCCCAGAACCAAATGGCAAGCCCAGGTCAGATGGCTTCACTGCTGAATTTAACAATTTCAAGAAGAATTAAAACCAATCTTACTCAAACTCTTCCAAAATATTGAAGAGAAGGAAACTTTCCCTAACTCATTCTAAGAGGCTGTTTTAGTTTGCTCAAGGGTGCTAGGAGAAATGTACCAGAAACGTGCTGGCTTTTAAAATGAGAATATTTATAATAAAAATGAGATTATTAGGTTAAAAGTTTCTGAGGCTGAGAAAGTGTCCAAAACAAGCAATATCAAGAGATGCTGTCTCAGCAGAGATCAGCTGCTGGTGATCCTGGACTCCTCTCATATGGCAAGGCACATGGAGTCATCTGCTATTCTTCTGGGTCTCATTTCCTTGATCCTGGCTGCACTCTCTGTGTCTTCCTCTCTAAGCTCCTGGGTTCCTTCTCTCCATCTATGCAACTTTTTCTATGTGTCTGTTTTTAGTCCTCCATTTATAAAGCAAAAGGACCAAGATCCATCCTGGGTCATGCCTCACTAAAGTAATACAATCAAAGCACCCCAACTGAATCCAATTCAATGAAAATTTCCCACACCCACAAGAAAGGATTAACTTCAAGAACATATCTTTTCTGGGATCCACAAAAAGCTTCAAACTGTCCCAGAGGTCAACATCACCCTTATACCAAAGTAGTTAGATAAAGTTACAAGAAAAGGAAGTTACAGATCAACATCCCTTATAGGTGCAAACATAGATGCAAAAATCCTCAACACAATACTAGCAAACAAATCCAAGCACATTAAAAGAATTATACACTATGATTCAGTGGGATTTATCCCAGTTCAGCAAGATTGGCTCAACATAAAAACATCAATTAATCTAATATACATTAACAGAATGAAAAAAAAAAAAAACCACAACAGCACAATCATGATCATCTCAATTGATGTAGAAAAGGCATTTTACAAAATCCAGCACCACTTCTTGGTAAAACCACTTCAACTTAGAATAGAGGGAAACTTCTTCAACATTTATGTAGAAATAAATCTAACCAAGGATATAAAGGACTTATACATGACAAACTGTAAAACACTGCTAAAGAGATGTCAAAGACCTAAATAAAAGGAAGCACATTCTGTGTTATTGGATTGGGAGACTAAATACTACTAACATGTTAATTCTACTCAAAGTTATACAAAGATTCAATGCAATCCAAATCTAAATTCTAGCCACTTTCTTTGCAGAAATGGAAAAGCCAATCATCAATTTTATATGGAAGGGTAAGAGGCCCCAAATATCCAAAATCATGTTGAAAAATAAGAACAAGGTTGGATGACTCAGACTTCCCCAATTTTAAACTTACTACCAAGCTACAGTAATCAAAACAGCATGGTACTTGCACAATGGCATATAGACCAATGGAATCAAGTTGATTTCAGAAATAAACCCTTACATCTACAGGCAATTGATTTGACAAGGGTGTCAAATCGACTCAGGGGAGAAAGAATAGTCTTTTCTAAAATGGTGCTGGGAAAACTAGATATCAATATGCAAAAGAATGAGGGTAGATTATCTCCCTCAAACCATATACAAATATTAACCCAAAATGGTTTAAAGAACTAAATATAAAAACCAAAATTTTAAATCCTAAAAGAAAACATATGGTAGCATCTTCAGTACCACTGTGTTAGGCAATGGTTTCTTAGATTTTTACACTCAAGGTACAAGCAAATGAAAAAAAAAAAAAAAAGGTTAAATGGGATTTGATCAAAATTTAAAACTTGTGAATCAAGGACTCCATGAAAGTGAAAAGATAACCTATACAATGGAAGAAAATATTTGGAAACCACATAACCAATAAAGGTTTGATATCCATAAACTGGAATATAGGTTACCAAGGGCCAGGATAGGGGAATTAATGTTTAATTAGCACAGAATTTGTTTTGGTGATGGAAAAGTTTTGGTAATGGATGGTGGTGATGGTCAAAGTTATTAATGTAATTAACACTACTAAATTACATATTTGTGGCTAAAAGGGTAAATTTTAGGTTATATATATGTTACTAGAATAAAAATTTTAAAAAAGATTGTACGACACAGTGACCCTGAATGTAAATTATGGACTATAATACAATTGTAGTACTATTCTTTCATTGATTATAAGAATGGTACTGCATGAATGCAAAGTTATGTGGGAAATCTGTTTTCTGCATTATTTTTCTGCAAACATACAACTTCTCTAATAAAAATTAAAACAAAAAACCCAGCAGTGATCTCCAAAAGTGATTTACTAAGGAATAAAACTATTGCCTCACTCAAAAATGTCTAGACTGATCAAGTTTAATAGAACTGTTCTCGCCACTTCCAACATTTCAACATGTCTGTGTTCTTTATGGTGATGGATAGAAGCCTACGTCTCATCTTTCTATCACTCATACCTTCTCCCTGAGGTTAGTGGTTGCCTTCATCCTCTCATATGATTAGGTCAGAGCCCCAGACATCCATTACTAGAGGCTTGAAGCTATACTATCTATCGATTCTTAAATGAAAACTAAATTCATGTCATTCTCAAAGAATCTGTTGCTATTCAGGAGACTGCCTACAAGCAAGGAATGCCAAGTGACAATCCTTCATTTCCCCTGGTCCCCCCAGTGCCTAGCACAGTGCGTAGTACATAGTGGTTGTTCAGTAAATAATAAAGCCTAATACATTCATGGTAATATTTGTGCATCCTAGTGATTTAACATCACCTTTTCTTGAATTTTTAAGCATGCCATATTGCCTTCAAAAAAAAGGGCATAGGGTATTTTTAACAAAGGAGTTGGTGTGTTATCTTCATTTAGGAAAGAAATTACCTTCTCTCAGTTTGCTCTGGATGGAAAAAGAGTGGTCTCATTTCCCGTGGGCTCCCCTAAAATCCATTATTTGAAATTCTTCAGTTTTTCCACGCAGCTAAACGAATCACTTAATTCTCAGGCCTCTATTTAACTTTGTTTCCTGATCTACGAATTATTTAAGTCATTGAAAGATTTTTCTATTATGGTCAGGATCTGGGGAGACAAATTCTATAGCACATAGGTTGAGGTTAATAGAAACTCCCCTTGGAGCCTCTTTTTATCCTGGAGTTATGTTTCCCATTACCTTCGCTGCCCTCATTTGCTCCATTTGCCCAGGAATCTGGGGAGTGGGCAGCCTGTGAGCACTGCTGTTTGCTGGTAAGCCTACCTTGTCTCAGTGCTTTCTTTCTCAGCTCAAAACAACAAAAATGAAAAGCCCCAGGCAGGGATGACAAATCTTAGCTATCTCTTTCCTTGTTTAACTTTTCTAAAATATTTTCCTTGGAGAGATACTGGAACAAGTTCTCTCAAGGCAGCTTCTTTGCCCTTTTGTCCTTTCCTAACCTCCTAAGAGCTGGTCAGGACCAATTTCCCCAAGACAAAAAGAAAGGCTGGCTCTTAGTTCTCCTTCCGAACCATCTGCTTCTGCTGGCTTTGCAGCTCACCACTCATTCGTAATCACCATACTGCCTCCTCTTCTTTCCTCTCTGATATAGTTTGTCTTGTTTCTCCCCCAGAAAACATTAGCCATGAGATTATCTTCAAAGATGGATTTGGACACAGGAATAGAGTTTTTGTAAGTACTCTACCAATCTTCTAGGGACTGGCAAGGATTCTTGAGCTAAAAGACAGTATGTCATTCACTGATGCATAAAGAGAGAAGGCCCCATGCCTTCTGGAATTACCCTTGCATCTCCAGAAGCTAAATTAAATAAATCCTGAAAAACAAAAAGCAGCTTTTTCTCAAGAGCATTTCCTCTTTCTCCCATGCTATGGTACATAATTACAAAGGTTAGCTGAAGTAGTATAAATGTGGCATTGTTTGCTATTTCAACTTATGCCAGAATTATATAGCTTTTCAAGTTTCTAAACCATATGCCAAATTTTATCTCATAAGTAATGGCTTTGTGATTCAGTATTAGAAAGTTTTCTAATTTCTTACACTGGCCACTGGTAGATCCTTATTCATTTATTCAAGAAATATGTATTGAATGCCTACTACATGCCCTGACATGGAGACAGGATCAATAATGACCAAGAGAACACGCATGGCGTGCCCTTGGGTTTGGTTCATCCGGAATCCATTTAAATAGCTGAAATGGACACCTCCTAATTATTAACACTGTTCCCCACTGTAAGTCAGTGCTGATTTCATCCTGAGTTCTTCTAGTTTTCCCTAAATATGTTTCAAGAGTCTATCCAGTAAAGAAGAAAAATTTGGGACACCCGCAATCCTAAATACAGATTTCTGGCCTCAGATTTCACAGTCACTTCCCTCTCTATCCAGAGGCGTGGAGGGGGTGGGGGGGATAAAGGTTTCAAAGGGAATAAAACAATGGTTCTCAATTTTTGTTGCAAGTACACTTGCCTGGCCTGTGTGTTTCGTTTTTTTTCCTTTTTTTTTTTTATGCACACAGAGTTTAATTAGACCATTTTGCATATTTCTACTCTCCTGGGCTTTACTGGCCAGTGCTTTGCTTATTTGCTTGTTTTGTTGTTGTTGTTTAGATTCACTTTTTATTTTGAAATAATTTTAGATTAACAGAATCATTGCAGAAATAGGCGAGTTTCAGTTTCCCTGGTATTATCATCTTACATTACTGTAGCAGATGTCTGAAAATGAAGAAACCAACAGTGGTACATTACTATTAACTATAATCCAGACTTCACTCAGATAGCACCAGTTTTTCCTATGATTGTCCTTTTTCTGTTTCAGGATCCAATTCAGAGCACCACAGTGCATTAAGATCCTATCTCCCCAGTCTTTTCTGTTCTGTGACAGTTTCTCAGTCTTTCCTTTTTTCCTGACCTTAACAGCTTTGAGGAAAACCAGCCAGGAATTTTGCTGAATGTCCCTCAATTTGGGTTTGCTTGGTGGGGCTCTGGGTTGATAAAGAGGCCCACAGAGGTGAAGAGGCCTTCTAATTGTTTTATAGTGCTAAAGACTTAAATAACTCAGAGTAAAGTCGTTCCAAGTCAGTATGGAGATAAGGAGAGGAAAGGTATTGCAACAAGTTAAATCTATGGGTTACTCACAGTTTCCAGAGAAGTATACAGTAAACCTCTAGGGAGGGCCTGGGATGCAAGGCAACCGCAAGAAGGAAACAAGAGAACCAAGAGCAACTGGACTGCAGCCTTTCTTGAGTGGAGGGTGGGGCATCAGCAGTTGGGAAGTCAAGCACGTGATTGGTGTGTGGGTGTTTGAATTTGGGTGGGCTGATGTGATGGCAAAACAAGAAAATGGCTTTTTGCACTTGAGAATAGTAATACACTTATCACATGCTATCAGAGCTCCATGAGAGCCACCTGGCCTCATAGGTGAGGTTGACTTTCATTACTTGGGCAAAGTGGTGTTTCCCAGGGTTCTTCACTGCACAGTTACTATTTTTCCCCTTTCCCTCCTTTATTCTTTAGAAGCAAGTCACTAAGTCTAGCTCCACCTCCTGGGAAAGGGTCTCTGTATAGGGTTTCTTCTATAAGAAAGAGTTAGCTCTTTCCCTCCATTTATTTATTTGTTCAATTATTTATTTATATCAGTTTGGGCTCATGTGTCTTCGTTTTATACTTTGGGTTATAATTCAATACAAAATTATTTTGTTGCTCAAATTGTTCCACCTCTGTGCTTTCAGTTTGCCTCCTATGTCCCTTTGACTTGCCTTATTATTTTATTTGGGGGGACATACCCTTACTTTCTGGTACTACAAGATGCTTCAGGCTCATCTTGTATTTTCACTGCCCAACCCGAGAATCAGTCATTTCTCCAAGGATCCTGGGTTCCTTTTATTGGAAAATGCTAATTAGAAACCAAACTCTGCTGTCTCTAACTCTAATCTAGTACCACAAGGTTCATTCTAGCCTTCCCCTCTTGCTTGTCTTCTGTAACTTCCTTCTCTGACAGTGAGAACCTGACTTCCACCATCCACCATCTATTGACTTATTTGTTCCATTCAAGTATACATATAAAGCAGTTTCAGAATTACTGATCATATACCACCTGGGGGGCATTTTAAAAAGTGCATTATCCTAGATACACCTGAGACCAATTAAATCAGAATTTCTGGGGAAGTAACCCAGGCCTTAGCTTTTGAAAGCTCCCCAGGTGATTCCAATTATAGCCAGGTTGAGAAGCTTTGGCTTAAAGGGTCAGCACATGTGGCTGACGTCTTCCTTGCCCATCTTTCTCAAGCTTGGGGCTGCTTCTGAGTGAAGGGGTGCACTTAGCGGCAGCCCCTCTCTGTAGCAGTTTGGCATGAAGGGAAATTTTACTCTCCTGGGCTCTGTGTCTGAGGTTTAACATTTTCTAGTGATGCCAGATAGGCTTTGGATTGGACTTCTCTCCCATCAGCATGTTATAATTGGCTCTGGCATTGTTGGAATATAGACAAACCTGCCTCACTCCTAAGTTTTTTAAGCCTAATAAGTCGGATAACTAGTGTCACATTTTTTAGCAATGGTTTGTCTAATAAGACTGAAAATGGGACTACAGCATTGTTTTACCTTTGCTGTGCAAATTCCATACTTGTGATCCCTTTGGAGGAGTTATTGGTCAAGAATGAGATTTTGAGGTCCCTGAGTGCCCTGGACTCTAAATAGAAGTAATTTCTTATTTTAAAAATTAAACATTGCTAGATGTTGCTATGCATCGCTCATATAGTAGAAAATGTTTTTTAAAAGTTAAACTAGGGTTAATTTTAGATTAAATACTTGGATGTAGTTAAAAAAATTTTTTAAACCTTGCGTAAGAGCCTAAAATTAAAAGTTCCCGTTTTTCCCCCACTTCCAAATCCATGTCCTCCTGAGTAGGAGCTTTAAGTAGTTTCAGGTTTTTAATTTTTCTGGGATGTGTTATTATAAATGTAAGTGATATATTTATACATCTCTGAATTTATCAATATTAAGCACTTTTGTCAACTTCCTACTAAGAATGAGAAATTTAGCACATTTTTAGATTTAGCACTTCCATCTCTAGCCTCATTTTTGTTATATAAATATTTTCATCATCAAGGTTTATAATATCTGTTTCATAATCGTAACTTCATCTTTTGTGTTTCTGTTAACTCTGAGGTCAGTTTTCTCTTTGCTCATTCCGGTTATTGACTTTATACTGTTCGTTTTTTTGTTGTTGTGTGATCTTTGGTTGTCAGTTCATTTTATGATTGAAGAGCTAGGTTGACTACAACAGGTACCCGGATTGGCTTTCTGTATAGTTAGGTTTTCCTAAAAGGGAGACAGAAATGAAAGTTGGCAGGCAGAGGTTTGTTTTTCCCCTGTTGGCTAGCCCAGTCCCATCAACATACCCTTCAAATAGGAGGGCTGCCTAGCTCTGACCTCTCCTGCTACCCAGAGTGCCTTCCACCCAGTTTTCCTCAGGCCTGGTTGCTTTCCTTGTGCCTGTGTCACCTCCGAAAAGCCTTTGACTTCTTGCCTGAAATAGCCTCCTTACTACCTCGCATGTTATCCTGGTTATTTCCTTCTTCGCCCTTTTAGAATTTGAACTTTGGATTTATAAACTGGTTTGCTTGATTGCCTGCCTTCCCCCTTGGAACTCAGGGACATGTCCATTTCATGCCATGCTCTATTGACGACAGAGAGAAAACCCTCAAGACTTGTTTGTAGAATGAGTGGTGGATGCATTGTGTGCCTTCAGCACATGGGCAGAACATAGCATCTGGAATGGAAAAGGCAGCCAGGGACCCTCCTGCCACAGCAAGGAGCGCTTTACTCTGTGGTAGAGCCATGTGAAGTGTTTGACTCTTGAAAAAAAAAAAAAAAAAAGGAATTTCTGGTATGTAAGCCCTGTGTTACTGTGTTACCTCAAATTGTGCTTCAGTTTTCTCTTGGGTCATAACATCTACTGTGGAAGTCCTCCTCAAGCAGTTAAACCAAATTTTAAGAGAATAACCTTTAAGCTTTAACTTATTGTTTAGTAAGTTAATAATAAAGCTTATCCTGGATGCTTCTCCTTGGAGGGTAGGAGGTGGGTAGAAGACCCTGCTGGCCTTGCCATTCAGAGTACGGTCCTTAAATACGCATCTAACCTTTTCCCAATTTTGACCTTGGAGTTTTGCAATTATTCCCCAGTGAAGGAGTGTTAATGCCTCTGTTTTGGGAAAACTGTGGCATTCCCAAGTCCCTAATCTTTTCCTTTCCCCCCACCCATTAATCTGATGCCATCAACTTTATATTTTCCATGTTTTCTCACAATATTCTGGTTTCTGCTATTTTTTTATAGTCCAGCACTCTTATGTTATAACATATATTTTCAATTAATTCATTACTGTCATTTCAAGAGACATTTCTGGATATTTGAGGTAGATGTATAGACTCAGCCACCATTTTAAACATAATTCCTAAAATATCATCTTATTTTTTCCCAGCCCTTAAAAGCACTCCTTTTTCCATAGCTTCTCATAAAAACTACAGGTTAGTTATTAACCAAATTCCTGAAATGGAACATGTTTATATTAGATTGTCTTATACTGTAATGATAGTACCTTGATAAATATTTTTTCATTATTAATATTAACTGGACATTACTTTTACCTTATTTGCCTTTTGTGAAAGCCAAAGATGAATATCTCTTTCTTTCAAAACTCTCTCAGCATTTTCAAACGTCTACTAACAATTTATTCCTGTTGGTCCTGAGAATATGTGAATCTTTAAATTCTAAATCCAGGGAATACTAATCTACAGTTTAATTCAGCATAATTTTATATGTTTTTTTGGTATATTTCCATGTTTGAGAAAAATCCCCAATTCCAGATATGTTAAATATGAAAAATAGAACTATAAAATTGAAAGAAAATAGTAAAACCCATATTAATGAAGTTTTGATTAGAAAAGTCATAACAAATCGTAAAAAACACAAATAAAAATAATGTATACGTATAAGGATATTATTTTTACCAGTCTTTTTAATATTTAGAGGAAAAAAAGAAATAAAATGTCTGTCAGAAATGTCCATCAAAAAATCCCTCCCTCAAAATGGCAAATATAGTACAATGTATATAAACTTAAAATTCATATTATTTACGGATTAGTATGTACACTGGTTACTGCTGTAGGGTGGAATGTGGAGAGCAGTAAAGAGTAACTGGGAAAAGGGACCGGGGTGATGGTCCAAGGGGCTGGAAAAACACTGTTGAGGGGATGTTGCCTACTCATGACGTCTCTTTACAGCTTGTCTGGAAATGGGAAGAGAAACAGTATTTCTTGCAGCTGGGATTCTTCCCATGGCCTAGTTTTTTCTGAGCAGAGGCCCCCAGCAGTTGCCATAAGGAAGTGAACAAAGGAGATGGTGGTTCTGTCTGGAAAAATCAGACCTTCTGGTCAGGATGATGGTAGAAGCATATGCTTCTCCTGCAACACTGAGGCAGAGTTGTAGCTTCCAACCCCTAGTGTCATAGGGGCTGGTCAGGGGTGGTCACAGCAGTGGTGCTTCCGCAGCAAGAGCTCCATATAGGGGATCCTGGCTGTGTAGTGCCCAGGTTCTCTGCCCGCCTTGGGAGTCTCTGCCCGCCTGTTCCCTCTTTAAAAATTCCTTTTGGCTTAAACTCAGTAGAGTGGGTTCTCTTGCCTGCAAAATCATTAAAAGCAGTGATATATATAAGGGTTTATCGATCTTGTTTAATTTCTTAAAAATAAAAAATCCAACATGATAAAATATTCATTGTTGTCAGTTCAGAGCAAGGAGATTTAAATTGTTCAATTGTTCTTTGTAATGTTAAATTTTCTTGGTCTTCCTCAGAAAAATCTAATCTTTGTGTGGAACATATGTTAGTTCTCTACAGACCTGATTAAACAAATACTCACTATAGGAAACTATCTAACAGGAGACAACCAGGACACTCCCATGTTTTAAAAGTATCCTAAAAATTGTCCATTCATTGCCTATCTTCTCATCTTTTCCTGTATCATTTCTAGTTTATTAATTTGCTCAAATTAAACCATCCTAAGGATGTTCTTTTCAAAGATGCATGTGTGTATGCTCTTGATTGCCTTCACTCATTTATTTATTTATTTTCTTAGAATTTTTTTGGTCTTTATTTTTTTAATGTTACATTCAAAAAATATGAGGTCCCCATATACCCCCTACCCCCCTCAACCCACTCCTCCCCCATAACAACAACCTCCTCCATCATCATGAGGCATTCATCGCATTTGGTGAATACATCTCTGAGCACCGCTGCACCTCATCGTCAGTGGTGCACATCATATAGCCCATACTCTCCCACAGTCCATTCAGTGGGCCATGGGAGGACATACAATGTCCGGTAACTGTCCCTGCAGCACCACCCAGGACAACTCCAAGTCCCGAAAATGCCCCCACATCACATGTCTTCCTCCCACTCTCTATCCCCAGCAGCCACCATGGCCACTTTCTCCACACCAATGCCACAGTTTCTTTGATTACTAATCACAATAGTTCATGAATAGAATATCAGTAAGTCCACTCTAATCCATACTCTATTCCTCCATCCTGTGGACCTTGGAATGGTTGTGTCCACTCCACATCTATAGCAAGAGGGGGCTTAGATTCCACATGGATGCTGGATGCAATCCTCCTGCTTTCAGTTGTAGGCACTCTTGGCTCCATGGTGTGGTGGTTGATCTTCTTCACTTCCTTGTTAGCTGAGTGGGGTAAGTCCAATAAACCACAGTGTAGGAGTTGCAAGTCTGTTGAGGCTCAGGGCCTGGCTATCACATGGTCAGTCCAGAGATTCAGGTCCCCTGGGTATACATTAAACCCCAGCACCAACGATATTTCCGGTAAAAGTAACAGAAGAGACTTGTGGACAAAGAGACTTGTGGACATCTGAGTCCAGCTCCATCACACAGAAATACAAACTCCAAAGACTCATTTAAATATTATAACTCCCACCAGATTCACTCGTGGAAGTCAGAGTTTCAACAACTTTTCCATCATTGCACCACTATACCATGTTACAGAGTGATGATCATTTCTGAACAAGGTTTTAATCTATGCATTCATGATATATATAGCCAATGAGGTGGCAAATGTCAAGCTCTATCTTCCTCATTAAATCTCTGGGTCATGCGACTTTATCAAATTACTTATTTCTCTAAGTATCATTGTCCTCATCTATAAAATTAGGACCTAACATGCAGAGTTGGCTGGATGCGGACTCCCAGCTATGAAAGGAAATACATGTTTTCAGTTTCTGACATGGTGAATTTAAGAAGCCTCTACTTAAAGTTGAGATAGTAGGTAGGTGTTTGTACATATGTCTCTGGAGCTCATAAAGAGAGATTATGGTAAGAGATAGAAATATGAAATTCATTTACATAAATGTAATTAAGGCCATAGGTATGACTGAGATTGCTTAGGGAGATAGTGTAGAGTAGGACGAGAAGGGGACCCAGGGACCAATGCTTTTGAAACTCTAACATTTAGTGGCCAGATACAAAAAATAAGCCTGCATTGGAGACTGAGAAGGGAAAGTATGAGAGAAAGGGAGAAACCACCAGAGAGGAGTACCATAGGAGCCCAAGGAAGTGAATGTTTTAAGTGCACATAATTAACATACTTTGAGGTCAGGTAAACTGAAGACTGACATTGTCCAATAATTTTAATGGAATGAGGGTTATTGAGAAGAAGCCAAGTATAAGTGGAATGAGAGAGAAATGAGCCTCCTTTTACGATGGGAGAGACACGAGCATGTTTAAATGTGGATGGAGAGTTTCTAGTTCTGTTTCCACTGCTCCCTCTACCTGAAATATCTTATCTCCATCTCTACCTACTTCAGTTTACACATTCTTCATGATCCATTCCTTCTTTTTGAATGATATTTTATATTGGCCAGGTTTTAATTGAAGAGACCTGAATCTGTGATAGCTAGTTTAAGCATAAACAATTAAAGTAGGATATTATGTGGATTACAGTATCATTGATGAAGAAGTAGGCTAAAATCTGAGCATCCTGGGACCCCACAGAGCCTGTTTTTTTTAAAAAATTAATTTATTGAAATGTATCACCCACACACAAACATATGTAAACAGTAAGTGTATAGTAATAGTTGTGAACTTACAAAACAAACATATATAACATCATACAGGACTCTCATAACTCACCCTACCCCCAACACCTTACATTGTTGTTAAGCCTTTTTAACTATTGATTAAATAGCATTGTCAAAATATTTCTACTAACCAAAGTATTTTCCCCCAACCCTCCCTATTATTATCTTTGTCATTTATATATGAACATACATAAACAATTAAGTATATAGTAAAAGTTGTGAACTTACAAAGCAAACATGTATAACATCATACAGGGGTCCTGTACATCAACCCTCCACCAACACCTTGCATTGTCATGAGATGTTTGTTACAAATTATGAAAAAATGTTGTCAAAATCTTACTACTAATTATAGTCCTTATCTTAAATTTGGTGTGGTTTTCCCCATCATACCTTATTATTATTTTTAAATGTATTTTTAATGACAGAAATTGTAAATTTATAAAACAATCATTCACATATGCAGAATTCCCAAGCAACACCCCTCTATCAACATGCCACCACAGAGCTGGGTTTTAAAAGGAGCTGCCACTTTGGTCACAATTAGACATCTAGGTACAGACCAATCAACTGAGGAAATAAAACTACATTCTCTCTCTGAGAGGTAACCAGTCAACATCTTTCAATTTCGTGCTTTTCATTCTAATAGGAGTTTTAACTCATTCTGAACATTGTTAAGTAGAAGCATGGAAAATGTAGAAATATTCTAATTGAAATTCTAGAGGTGAAAATTACAATGTATAAGATGATAAATGCACTTAATGTGATTAAGAGCAGATTAGACATTGGAGATAAATATATTAGTGAACTTGAAGACATAACAACAGAAACTATCCAAAATAAAACACCTAATGAAAAAGATTTATTTGAAAATAGAAAGAAAAAACAAAACAAAGCCAGAAATGAGCAAACCATCAAGTAATATATGTATAACTGGAATCCCTGAATGAAAAGAGAGAAAGAAGTGTACAACAAAGATATTTGCAGAAACAATGGCTGAAAATTGTTCCTAATTTGATAAATTATAAACACCCGGATTCAAGATGCTCAATGAATCCCAAGTGCAAGAAACAGGAATAAAACTACAAGGCCCACAATTTAAATTGCTTAAAATCAACAATAAATAGAATAGCTTAAATATCCAGAGGAAAAACACACTTTACCTACCTAACAAAAGTAAACAAAGATTTACTGAAACATAGAAAAGCTGAGAGATTTTTTTTCACTAGCAGATCCACACTACAAAAAATATTCAAAGAAGTCCTTTGGGCAGAAAATGATACCAGATACAAATGTAGCTCTACACAAAGGAGTGAAAAGCAGCAGAAATGGTAACTGTTAAGTATTACCATCGTTCTGATGATTTACAGCTCTGAAAGATAATTGGCTTTTTAAATAAAAATAATTACAATGTAGTGTGGGGTTTAGAATATATGAGGAAGTAAAATGTATGACAATAGCTCACAGGCCAAGAGGATTTATACGAGCCGATTTATACGAGCTCTTTGTGTATTCTAATGCTAATCCTCTGACAGGTATATGTTTTACAAATGTTTTCCCTCAGTTTATGGTTTGTTTCATTTTGCCTCTAGTGTCTTTTGGCATGCAGCTTTTTAAAATTACATTTTAATGTAATCATATTTATCTGTCTTTTCTTGCATCGTCTGTGCTTTTGTCTTGTGTAATAAATTTTTCCCACCACTCCTCAGGTCATAAAAATATGCTCCTAAATTTTCCTCTAAAAATATTCTCAATACTTTCATAATAATCACTATTTTCTGCTTAATGTTAAAATAGCCAGGGATGTTTCAAATGATGACAAAAAAAAGGAAAAAAAAGAAAAAAATTCTCGTAGGAGAAGAGCTTGCTTTTGCTAGAGGAATAACCCTTCTGTGTTAGAAAAGTCAACTTCCCTGACCAGGCACAAAACTTGAGGAGGATTCCTCATGGTGGGGTGAGTGAAGGAGAGCATATGGGGCCAGCCAAATCCTCGCATCGTCCCCAGCCATCAGAAGGCTGACACATGCCATCACTGCCTCATCCACAAGAAATGCAATTACCCATGGTCATCAACCTAGAAAGAAAGTAATTTATGCCCAAATGAGAGTTCTGTATGCCTGAGAAGGAAAGAGACAACATCCCGGGAGAGTTCAGCTTCCCAGATCCACCAGACTGCGTGTGGGAAAGTGTTTCACCGGCAGAAGATAAGAGCCTGCTGTTTTCAATGTCTGACCAAGAGCTGCTTAAATTTCCCTAGTCGATATATTTCTGTCATGATTCAAGGTGCTCCCCATTTTATTTCCTGACTCATCTTCTTTTGGAGGTCACACTCAGTTCTTAATGTTCAGCTAGCCTCCTGACTCCCTTTTAAATAAATAAAAAGATCATTAGTGGAGGGGACTGGAATCTTTATTCAGCCTCAAGGACAGACTATGACAGAAGCAAAAAACCAAAGTAGAACAGGTCCTGGTGGTACTGAAATGTCAGCTGTAACTATTCCCTTAGATTGAATACGATTCCATTTTTCAAATATCCCCTGAAAATCTCTTAGAGAAACATGCTAGTTACTTCTTTAACTGTCTTGTTCCTATTTTCTTCTTGCATAATCACACCACGTTACATTACAACATTTTACATTTATCATCCCAAGTGATTTCCCGTTATTATCATATCCTTGTGTCACACCCTTTTGATTGGATTATTCTTCAAAAGGGAAATAATTTTAATCCACTGTTTTCTCCCTGTATTTGCTTAAAAGAATAAAAATAGATATCATTGCATGGTTTTGAAGTATAGACAGGGGAAAAGAGTGACTCTGACTAAAAAAAACCTTTAAATTATCTTCTCTCATGATGTAATCTGCTAATAATTACAGTATGATTTATTTCTCAGTATAATGGAATAAATTGCATTTTGTTTTGCATTTGTGTAAAACAGGTACTAGAATGATATATAGCCTTAGGATTATTTTTGGCTCTCTTATAACACTGTAAGGCATGATGCAACATTTCTTCTAATGGGCCCTTGTATGAAATTCTAACACTGAACTCAAAATTCCTTCTCAACTATGAAGTACTGGTGAGATTATGTGAAGTTCTTAGATCCTGATAATGGTTGGTTATTATCACAAATAGCCAGTGAAGCTTTGGCAAGAAGCTGGAATTAAAGGGCTTTGCATAAAGTTGAAGCCCAGGGGACTGGGGATCCCCACACCCCACCCCTCAGGACATCCCATACTATCCATCCTGATGTGTAGCAATGAAACTGCAGACCCAGTGAGGATCAGGCTAGAAGAAAGGGATGGCTTTTATTTTTCCAGGAACAATAAATGTTTCCAGAAAATAGGGTACTTCTCTAGGAAAGAGGTAGGAATATGGATGGGAGTCCTTCTGTAGTCCCATCACAAGTATTCAGTTTTGCTGAAGCCTTCTTGTCTCTCAAGAGACAATGTACCCTCATTTTCTATTGACCAAAATAACTAGCAATGCAATCAGAACCACATACCAATGTTCTGAGGAAGGCCAAGTGTGGAGCTGCCTTTTTTCCCTCCTAAGATCCCTCCTCCTCTCAGGCCTATATCTTCCTGGCATCCAGGACCCCACACTTTTCCCTGACTGCTCAGCCACTCTCCCTGCCACTTGCACAGGCCTGATTCTCCAAGCATAAGATCCTCCTCTTATAAAATTCCTTGCCCTGGGCCCATGAATTATGTACTCCCTGAAAAAGGCCAAAGATAAGGGTGCAGGGCCGTGTGGAATTGGCATATCTTCTAGAGCTCAGAAAGCCAGGGCACCCTACCCAGACTAAGATCTTTGTTTCATGAAGGACTGGTGGGAAAAAGCAAAAACTGCAATTATAGGCTTTGCCTGAATATAGGGTAAAGCAAAACTACCCTAAACAGTGAGTCACAGTTTCCTGAGGACTAGAGAATTTCTGGTTTTTATTGTACTATAAGAAACTGAGTGATTTGTGTTCCTTCATGGGAAAGTGCAATAGTCCCTAATGCACAGAGAAAGCATGGACTAAGTACAGTGGCAACACCAGAAGGGGCAGAAGAAGCTGAAGGAGAATGGGTCTAATAGCAATGAATTAGGTCTTCTCATCTACACATGGCATAGACGTGAACTGAAAACTGCCTCCGCACTGCTTGTCCATGGCCCTCGGATTTCTTGCCTGCAGTACTGTAATGGGCTCTTAACACATCTCCAGTCTCCAGTCATCTGGGGCAACAACATACACTGCACTCAGCAAAACAAAACTCTCATTTGTTACACAATCCCCTGCTAAATCCTTTACTGGCTACCCATGATTTTCAGAATCCAATGCAAAATGTTACTGAGGCCCAGTGACTTCCAAGATCTGGACCCCACCCGCTCCTGGGACCCTTCCAAACTACCCTCCCACACAAGCATTCCTGGCACCAGCAAGACCCAAATTCTCATGGCCCCTGAATGTGCCTGTGGGTGCCCAATTCTGTGGCTTACACACGCTGCTTCCTCAGACCTTCCCTGGACCCCCTTCTATCAGTCTTCAACTATCTGCCTGCTACCTAATATGCTCAAGTCACTGAGTGTGATTGTGCTGCTCCCTGTTCTATGCCCCACAGCAGGATTCGGGATCCTCTCCTGGGCACACCTCTGTCACAGATTTGCTACAAATTATTGTCATCACGGATATGCCTCTCTATCAAGCAAGTGTCACGTGAATATGCTGCTTTTCTTGGAACTGTTGTCACTGTGTACAGCCCAGGTGCAAGGCATATTTCAGGTGGTTAATAAGTGTTCATTCAAAGTGGGATAAGAACGTAGGATCTCAATTACACACCCACAAAACAAGCATGGCATTCCGGTTTAAGTGAATAGTAGGTAATTTAGTAAGTTGAATGGTGGCCCCCAAAAGACGTTTGTCCTAACCCCTGATGCCTGTGGATGTGAACTTATTAGGAAAAAGGACTTTGCAGAAGTAGTTAAGGGTCTCAAAATGAGGTCATCCTGGATTATGTGGTGGGTCCTAAAGCCTTATAAGACACACAGGAGAGACTCAGAGAGACAAGAGGAGAAGGACGTGTGAAGAGGGAAGCAGACATCAGAGTTATGCACACACAAGCCAAGAAAGCCTCGCTAGAAGAGGCAAGGAAGCGTTCTCCCCAGGGCCTTCTGAGAACGTGGTCCTGCTGACACCTTGACTTTGGACTTCTGGGAATTTACATTTCTGTTGTTTCAAGCCACCCTTAATTTTTATTTTTATTTTTAATAACCATCTGGGTGATTTGTCATGACAGCCATAGGAAGTAACAGGTATCCAGAAGTGTAAACTGTAAAGGCAACAAAAAGATGCAAAGGGTATCACCCATACCTTATCTGCTCTAGTAAGGCCCCAGGAATGTGGTTTAGAACAAGGGTCCAGACTCCATTATCCATTTATCTGGCATTCTGATAATAATGGAAAGAGGAAAGAATGTGACTAGGTAAGTGAGGTTAAGACATTTAGGCCAATGGCCTTTCCTGTGTGGTGACTGGCACGGGGCTCACTCATGTTTGAGGAGTGCCCCGGGACAGCTCTGACTTTTCCTTAGAACCCTGGTAGAGGCATGAAATAGCAGAATGCTATGTAGAGGTCTATGTTGTGGAGTCTTTGGATGAGTAAGAGAAGGGATCAGGTGAATAAAAGAGGAGATGCCCAAGGCCATGCCAGGCCTTCCGAGCAGGTTAGGGAAGGATTGAAGAGCAGGCATGCAGTGGTGAGCATCATCTTGGGAAGGACCGCAGGCTCTCCTCCAGATACTGCCTGGTTCTGAGCTGGCTCCAGACAGGCAGAAAACATTCATTTATGGTGAGAAAGTCATCTTAGGGTTGTAACAAAATCCCCTGAAAGTTGGTAGACAATTTCATGGCTCTAAGAAGAATATGCTTTGTTAAGAAGTAAGGCTGTATCTTTTCAGGAGCTACCAGGTTCAGAGAAACTTTTCTAGGGAACCCTTTGGCACTGAAGTGCCAAAGAGTCCATGGATGACAATTTTAATAAGCATAACAGTTGCATATGCTGCACCCAAAGTGGGAGCCATGAGAGTCCAAAGTCCAGGTTTGACAACCCCAATTAGTGCCTCGCATATAATTATCTCATGAACATGGCCAAATAACTCTGGCATCAGATCTATTTTCACATATATAAGGATGGGAATGTATCAACACATATGGAGCAGACTGTATGTGCCAGGCATTATGCTGGAAATTTCATCTAGATTATCTCATTTAGTTCTTATAAGAAGCATATGAGGCATAACTTTACAGATGAGAAAACTGAGGCCCAGAGAAGTTAGGTAAATAGCCCAAGGCCACACAGCTAGCAAGTACTAGAGGTATCTTTAGAAGCCATATCTGTTAAATTCTTTCCCCTTGTAATAATAGTAATAATCATTACAGCAAATGCTTACATACCATTCAGTCTGTGCCAGGTACTTTCAGGGCATTTTATATATATATTAATTCATTTCATCCTTATGGAAACCTTATGAAGAAGATTCTGTTAGTATCCCCATTTTACAGGTAAGGAAACTGAGACCAGATATTAAGGGGAAGAGCTGGGGTTCAAACCCAGGTAGAGTGATTCTAGAAGCCAGGCCTTCAACACATCCTATTATCTCTAATTTCAAATACTCTATAACTAAGCACTTTTCAGAACTTTAGACAGTCTTGACAGAGAATGTCAGAAAATCCAAAATGGCATAGATAAGCTGCTAAAGCACAATATACTTGCCAGAGACGTAGGAGTGAAATAGGTGACAGACCAAGTTACTTAACCGGGATGACCCAAAATTCCTTGTAGGTATCATAATTCTGATGTTACTTACTCCCACTGTGACACTGCACCTCAGCCCAGCACTTCCTGCTGGAATTCTGAGAATAAAAGTTCTGGAGACATGAGACTCTAGTATTGAGGTAGGCTCTGTTCCCAGCATAAACTCTGCTGTGGGACTCCCCTACCAGCTGCTTCCCTGCAGTTGGTCTGAAAGACAAGAAAGGTGTTTAAAATCAACAGACATATCTGGGCATACATATAAGGCATTCAAGTGTGTTCAGTTGTTCTTGGGGCATTATCATGGTGGGTGGAAATTCACACAATATCTGAAAGAATACTGAATTCCCGTCCTGGGGAGCTCTGCCCACATTCTCTAATGAAACAGCAAGAATTCCCTGAGTATAAGGGGCTATGACTAGTGAAGGAGAATGGCCCATTGATGGACCCTTTAATATTGATTGCTGTATTTATAAACCTTTACTCTTGAAATTGAAATTTAACCTAGTAGTATAGGGTGCCTAAGAGTTACCTACTGAGAGCCTCTTTGTTGCTCATATGTGGCCTCCTCTAAGCCAAACTCAGTGTATAAATACGTTACCTTCCACCCAGCATGGGAAATGACTCCTGGGTATGAGCCTCCCTGGCACTGAAGGATTACTACCAAGCACCAACTAGCAATACAACTGGAAAAAAGACCTTGAATAAAAGGGGGAAAGGTAAAGACAAATGAGTTGAGATGGCTAAGAGACTTCAAAGTGAATTGGGAGATCATTCCAGAGGTTACGCTTATTTGTGTTTCAGCAGGATCTCATTGACTGCCAAAGTAAATACTACCTGGAATAGTGGGGCTCGTGAGAGCTCTGGAAACATCCATACACTCAAGAGTTTGGTGTCTTGCCAGTGGGCCCAACTTTGGAATTTATGCTCCCCTTTGTGACAGAGTTGGACTCAGTTGTGGTTTTATGGCTTTTTTGACCTTTCTATATGAACCTTTAATTAGTACTAATGTTGATAGGTGTACATCCAAGAGTCTAAAATTTATGGGTTCTCCATGTGCCAGCTGGGTCCTGATTCTCAATGAAGTTGCAACACCTACTTTCCAGTTCATTGGGCCCATCTAGGAAAACTTACAAGGAGACAGTGATGAACAATGACCATCCCAAGGAACAAAGACAGTCTACAGCTGCAAGCAAGAGTGTCCCATCCATATATCCCATGAGATTGAAGCCTCATCTCAGAGGTGGAGTGGGCATCACCATCCCAGAATCCTCAGGATTGGGGAATGAACTATGGACTAAAACTGACTCACTAGCATTCTACTATAGACTTATTACGATTCTAGCAATGGGAGAAATTATATCATTGATGTGGAGGCAGTGGCCACTGGAGGTTCTGAGGATAGGGAGAGGGAAAAACAGTTGAGATATGGGGCCATTTTTAGGACTTGGGAATTGTCCTGACTGACATTACAAGGACAGATACAGGCCATTACATATCTTGCTGTAACCTATAGAATTGTGTGGGAGAACCAGCAAGATGGTGGCAGAGTACTGAGCTCCCAGAGACAGCTCCTGCTGAAGGGAAGTTAGTAATCACCCAGAGCTATCTAAAGCACCTGTCTGGGGGCTCAAGGAGACCAGAAGATCATCCTGTAACATCCTTGAAAGAATGGAAGTAGGAGACTGCCCATCTGCAGAGAAGATTCATAAGTAGAGCACTCCATGCCCTGGAGGCTGGTTTCCATTCTTCACTGGAGGCACAAGCCACCTAGGAAGCTATTGTATGGCTGGAATTGGAAGCTCCACTTCTCAAAAACAGGGGAGGAAGAGATGGTTGGGCACCAACTTCAGCTACTGATTAGTAAGTTTGGTGGGATAAAGTATAATCCTAAGAACAGCTAAAGTTTGTACTTGTCCAAGTCAGAAAGAGGCCAATAGCCACCATTTTGACTCTGCCCCCAGCATGAGGGAAAGCCAGGCTGACTGAAAATCAGAGTGATGCTAGAGACTGGTTCCTTTCACCCAGATTGGCCTGCAGCCCTAGCCTAGGCTTCAGTCCCACCTCTAGCAGGGAGGAAGATGCGAGCCCTGCACCAGCCTATCTAGGTAACTGCAGGTACATTTGGCTTGCACAAACTGAATAATCAGAAGTCTACTGGGGCAAGGGTGGTCATCTTGGACCCATACTGCATAGATTGCTGCCCACACCTGCAGCTCCACCCTTGTCCCAGGCAGGGGAGAAAAGGCATGAAGCTTCATCATTCTCTCTGGGTAACTACAAGTCTAGGCCTGCATGACTTGGATTATTCCACACAGCTGTGGCTCTGTCCATATCCCTGGCAAAGGAGAAAGTTGGGACAACCTTCATTGATCCCTGGCGCAATGAGGACAGCTTGAGCCTCCACAGCATATAGCACCAACTACATCCTTGGGTCCTACTACACAATCAGCAAGGGAGAAAGGGCAAGAAAGCCATAAACTAAAGAGAAAAACTGCACCCAGAATACTTTAGTAAGCCAGATGCCAAGACACCAACAAAAAATTATAATCCATACCAAGAAACAGGAATATATGACCCAGTTAAAGGAACAAGATAAGCCTCCAGATGACATAAAGGAGTTGAGACAACTAATTTTAGATGTTCAAACATATCTCCTTAATAAATTCAGTGAGATGGCTAAAGAGATTAATGATATTAAGAAGACATTGGGTGAGCACAAAGAAGAATTTGAAAGCATATACAGAAAAATAGCAGATCTTATGGGAATATAGACTGCAATAAAGGAAATTTAAGATACACTGGAATCATATAATAGAAGATTTGAAAAGGTAGAAGAAAGGATTGGTGAGATTGCATAAATGGCCTCTGAAAGTGAACATACAAAAGAAAAGAGTGGAAAAAATGGAACAAGGTCTCAGGGAACTAAATGACAGCAAGAGATGTGCAAACATATGTGTCATAGGTATCCCAGAAGAAGAGAAGGGAAAAGGGACAGAAGAAATATTTGAAGAAATAATGGTAGAAAATTTCCCAACCCTATTGAAGGACATAGATATCCATGTGGAAGAAGCACAATGCACTACCATCTGAATAAATCTGAATAGACCAACTCTGAGACACATAACAATCAGAATGTCAAATGCCAAAGACAAAAAGAGAATTCTGAGAGCAGCAAGAGAAAAGTAATGCATAACATATAAGGGATACCCAATAAGATTAAGTGCTGATTTCTCACCAGAAACCATGAAGGAAAGAAAGCAGTGGTATAATATATGTAAGATGCTACAAGAGAAAAACTTCCAGCCAAGAATCTTATATCCAGCAAGACTGTCTTTCAAAAACGAGGATGAGTTTAGAATATTCACAGATAAACAGAAATGGAGAGAGTTTGTAACCCAGAGACCAGCTTGGCAGGATATACTAAAGGGTATGCTAGAGCCTGAAAAGAAATGACAGGAGAGAGAGGCCTGGAAGAGAGTCTAGAAATGAAGATTATATCAATAAAAGTAACTAAAATTGTCAAATGAGTGGTGAAAATAAAATATGACAGATAAAACCCAAATATTCAGGAATAAACTTAACCAACAATGTAAAGCTCTTGTATTCAGAAAACTACAAGTCATTGTTAAAAGAAATCAAAAAAGGCCTAAATAATTGGAAGAATATTCCATGCTCACTGATTGGAAGACTAAATATCATTAAGATGTCAATTCTACTCAAATTGATACAGATTCAATGCAATCCTGATAAAAAAAATTCTACCAGCATTTAAAAAAAAAAATGGAAAACATGATTACCAAATTTATTTGGAAGTTTAAAGAGTCCTGAATATCCAGAAACATCTTAAAAAGGAAAAGCAAAGTTGGAGGACTCTCATTTCTGGATTTTAAATCATATTGTCTAGCTACAGTGGTAAAAACAGCATGGTACTGGCACAAAGACAGACATATAGGCCAACAGAACTGAATTGATGTTCAGAAACAGACTCTCACATGTACGGTAAAGTCATTTTTGACTAGCCTGTCAAACCCATCCAGCTCAGGCAGAACAGTCCATTTAACAAATGGTGCTGAGAGAACTGGATATCCAAAGCCAAAGGAAGGAAAGAGGTCCCCTATCTTATACCTTATCCAAAAGTTAACTCAAAATGAATCAAAAACCTAAATGTAAAGGCCAAAACCATAAAGCTTGTAAAAGAAAATGTAGGAAAACATCTTCAAGCCCTGGTTGTAGGTTATGAATTCTTTTTTTTAAAATTATTTATTTATTATTATTTTTTTAAATTACATTAAAAAAAATGAGGTCCCATTCAACCCCACCACCCCCACCCCCCAAACCCCCCACTCCCCCCACAGCAACACTCTCTCCCATCATCATGACACATCCATTGCACCTGGTAAGTTCATCTCTGAGCATCACTGCACCCCATAGTCAATGGTCCACATCATAGCCCAGACTCTCTCACGTTCCATCCAGTGGGCTCTGGGGGGATCTACAGTGTCCCGTAATTGTCCGTGAAGCACTATCCAGGACAACTCCATGTCCCAAAAACACCTCCACATCTCATCTCTTCCTCCCATTCCCCAAACCCAGCAGCCCCCATGGCTACTGTTCCCACACCCACTCCACATTTTCTCTGTGGACATTGGATTGGTTGTGTCCATTGCACACCTATGTCAAGTGAGGGCTTAGATTCCACATGGGTACTGGATGCACTCCTCCCGCTTCTAGTTGTAGACACTCTAGGCTCCATGTTGTGGTGGTTGACCTTCTTCAACTCCATGTTAGCTGAGTGGAGTAAGTCCAATAAATCAAAGTGTAGGAGCTGAAGTCTGTTGAGGCTCTGGGCCTGGGTGTCATATTATCAGTCCAGAGATTCAAATCCCCTACATATATCTAAAACCCAGCACCAACTACAATTCCAATAAAGTAGCATGCAAGTCTTGTGAAAAGAGATCCCCTCTGAGTCCAATTCCATCACGCAGAAACACCAGCTCCAAAGAAGGGCCATCTGTCATGGCAGTGAACCCCTTCTGTCATGACCACAGAACCCGTGGGTCTCTTTATCCCTCAAAAGAACCAATACCTGGGGTTGTATCTACCTTATCTGTCTCTTAGACTCTGTTCAGTTGTACATAGGGGTATTCCTTCTGACAACCTCCAGACTCTTTTTTAGAGACTCACAGCCTTATAATCTCATTTCTCCTTTCCATTTCCCCCTTACATTAGGTCAAACCGCTTCCCGAAGTCATGTTATTATATGTAGACAGGTATATTCTGCTGTTCCGCATTGAATCTTTAATTCAAGGTCATTTTCTAGTTGCTTCTTCAGCTGGTATGTGGTAGTGATCCCTCAGTGCCAGGGAGGCTCATACCCCGGGTGTCGTGTCCCACGCTGGGGGGAATGCATCGCATCTACACGCTGAGTTTGGCTGTGAGAGTGGCCACATTTGAGTAACATGAAGGCTGTCAGGAGGAAACCCCCAGGCACAATGCTACTCTAGGCCTAATTCTTATTGCAGGTGTATAGGCTCAAAAGTGTAGCCATTAGTATCAAGAGCCCACTGTTGGGCCCTCCTTCCTTCCTGGTTCTTGCCGTTGCACCTGGAGGATTGCCGCTGCTCTCCCAGGGCCCACAACAGTGACCCCCCGGCCAGGAGCCCAGTACCCCCCCAGCTGTTGTTTTTAATTGTTTCCACTATGAGTATATATAGACATTACCATATACCCTGGGCATATGCCCTGTATAACTCCCTGTCAACCATATATATCCTGTCAATAACATCCCATATCAGTATTCCTCCGCTGCCATTGTTGAACCACTCTGTGATCCAAAACTTCCCGTAAAGTGAATCCCAACATAATGTCAGCTTCAGAAGAGTCTTAGATCACCGAAATTCATATATACAATATACAGTATTTCCCCAGATCCACCATAAAACCTTTTCCCTTCCACAGCAATAATCTTTTAACTTATTCATATCATATTTCCTGAAACTGATGTACAGATTCCGAAACTATAGTTTTCAAACAAGGTGACATTTGTGCTTACTATGTGGTCCATACTTTAGGTTGTACAGTTTTCTAAATTTTTTAGTTATCCTATGTTTTGTCTTATGGTTTTCATTATTAGTTTGTCGTCCCCTATATGTTTTTGGTGTAATATTAGCTGCTTGGTATTCATCCTCGTGTACTCTCACATAACTCCTCTTTTGCCCCCTTATTTACCTTTGTTCCATCCATTGCACATCCATTTTCCCCTCCCCTTAGGGCCCACAACGCCTGCCAATCTAATGCCCTGGGAGCCGTCCTTTCTCACGAGAGATACAGTTCTCTCTATTCGACGGCATTAGTCTTCCCCAGGATATGGGTCCACCCCACCCAATGGTAGAACCCACCTTGGCAAAATGAGCCTTCAGCTATTCCCTCCGGAGTCCGTCCCGCATCAGACCATACCCCCTGAGCGTCCTAGCCAGGTAACCCTCCTACTTATACTTTGATATGTTTTACTCAACATTTGGTTCTCAACGAACTTCTGACACTCTCCCATGTTCGTATGTTGCCCCTCCCTCCCACCTATTTCTTGAACCATATTACCCCTCTTCCCATCCCCAGCCCCCCTCAAACCCAGAAAACCCCACCCGAAGGTAACCCCTTGCCCCCATTTTGTCCCTTCTTTGTGCTCATACTTACCGCCAGCTCATCACAGATTCCACCCCTGCAGACATTAACACACATCCTTCCTCCACCCCCCAATTTCCTGTAAGCCACTTTTCCAGACTCTAGCTCTCTGAGGCAGTTAACTTATTTCAAATCATTGAGGTCATATAGTATTTGTCCTTCAATGCCTGGGTTGCTTCACTCAACATAAGATTCTCAAGGTTCATCCATGTTATCACGTGCGATTGTAGTGTATTGGTTCTTACAGCTGAGTAGTATTCCATTGTGTGTATATACCACATTTTATTGATCCACTCATCTGTTGATGGACATTTGGATTGATTCCAACTTTTGGCGACAGTGAACAATGCTGCTATGAACATTGGTGTACATATATCAGTTTGTGTCCTTGTTTTCAGATCTGATGGGTATATACCCAGCAGTGGTATTGCTGGGTCATATGGCAAATCTATGGATAATTTTTTGAGAAACCACCAAACTGTCCTCCAGAATGGTTGGATCCTTCTGCATTCCCACCAGCAATGGATGAGTGTTCCCCTTTCTTCACATCCTCTCCAGCATTTGTATTCTACTGTTTTTTTCATGGCTGCCAATCTTATGGGAGTAAGATGGTATCTCATTGTAGTTTTGATTTGCATTTCCCTGATAGCTAGAGATTTGGAGCATTTTTTCATGTGCTTTTTAGCCATTTGTATTTCTTCTTTGGAGAAGTGTCTGTTTAAATCTTTTTCCCATTTTTTAAATGGGTTGTTTATCTTTTTGTTTTCGAGATATATGAGTTCTTTATATATGCAAGTTATAAGTCTCTTATCGGATATATGGTTGCCAAATATTTTCTCCCATTGTGTGGGTTCCCTTTTTACTTTCTTGACAAACTCCTTTGAGGTGCAGAAGGCTTTAATTTTGAGGTAGTCCCATTTATCTATTTGTTCTTTTGCTGCTCGTGCTTTTGGTGTGATATTCATGAAGCCATTTCCTATTACAAGGTCCTGTAGATGTTTCCCTACACTGCTTTCTAAGGTCTTTATGGTCTTGGCTCTTATATTTAGGTCTTTGATCCATCTTGAGTTGATCTTTGTATAAGGTGTGAGATGGTAATCCTCTTTCATTCTTCTACATATGGCTATCCAGTTCTCCAGGCACCATTTGTTGAATAGGCCATTCTCTCCCAGTTGAGAGGGTTTGGTGGCTTTATCGAATATTATATGGCTATATACATGAGGCTCTATATCTGAACTTTCAATTCGATTCCATTGGTCTGTGTGTCTCTCCTTATGCCAGTACCATGCTGTTTTCACTACTGTAGCTTTGTAGTATGTTTTGAAGTCAGGAAGTGTGATTCCTCCTATTTCGTTTTTCTTTTTCAATATGTCTTTGGCTATTCGGGGCCTCTTTCCTTTCCAAATAAATTTCATAGTTAGTTTTTCTAGTTCCTTAAAGAAGGCTGCGTTGATTTTTATTGGGATTGCATTGAATGTGTAGATCAGTTTTGGTAGGATAGACATCTTAATAATATTCAGACTTCCTATCCATGAACAGGGAATATTCTTCCATTTATTTAGGTCTTCTTTGATTTCCTTGAACAATCTTGTATAGTTCTCGATGTATAAGTTTTTTACCTCTTTAGTTAAATTTATTCCTAAGTATTTGATTTTTTTATTTACTATTGTGAATGGTATTTGTTTCTTGATTTCCTCCTGATCTTGCTCATTATTGGTGTACAGAAATGCTACTGATTTTTGCGCATTGATTTTATAACCTGCGACTTTGCTAAACTCATTTATGAGTTCTAGGAGCTTTGTTGTAGATCTCTCAGGGTTTTCTATATATAGGATCATGTCATCTGCAAATAATGAAATTTTGACTTCTTCCCTTCCAATTTGAATGCCTTTTATATCTGGTTCTTGTCTCAGTGCTCGAGCAAGTACTTCCAAGACAATGTTAAATAGGAGCGGAGACAATGGGCATCCTTGTCTTGTTCCTGAGTTTAGAGGGAAGGATTTCAGGATTTCGCCATTGTAAACAATGTTGGCTTTAGGTTTTTCATATATACTCTTTATCATGTTCAAAAAGTTTCCTTGTATTCCGATCTTTTGGAGTGTTTTTATCAGGAAGGGGTGCTGTATTTTGTCAAATGCCTTTTCTGCATCTATAGATATAATCATGTGGTTTTTTTCTCTCAATCTGTTTATATGGTGTATTACATTGATTGATTTTCTTATGTTGAACCATCCTTGCATACCTGGAATAAATCCCACTTGATCATGGTGTATAATTCGTTTAATGTGTTGTTGAATATGATTAGCAAGTATTTTGTTAAGTATTTTTGCGTCTAGGTTCATTAGAGAAATTGGTCTGTAATTTTCCTTTCTTGTGGTGTCTTTGTTTAGCTTTGGTACTAGGGTAATGTTGGCATCATAGAAGGAATTAGGCAGTGTTCCTTCTGTTTCGATTTTTTGGAATAGTTTCAACAGGATTGGTGTTAGTTCTTTCCGGAATGTTTTGTAAAATTCACCTGTGAAGCCGTCTGGCCCTGGGCTCTTCTTAGTTGGGAGATTTTTAATGACTGATTCTATCTCTTTGCTTGTGATTGGTTTGTTAAGATCATCGATTTCTTCTTTCGTTAGTATGGGCTGCTTATGTGTTTCTAGGAATTTGTCCATTTCCTCTAAATTGTCATTTTTGTTGGAATATAGTTTTTCAAAGTATCCTCTTATGATAGTCTTTATTTCTGTGGGGTCGGTGGTGATATCACCTTTCTCATTTCTTATTTTGTGTATTTGCATCTTTTCTCTTTTTTTCTTTGTTAGTCTCACTAAAGGTTTGTCAATTTTGTTGATCTTCTCAAAAAACCAGCTCTTGGTCTTGTTTATTTTTTCAAGTGCTTTCTTATTTTCTATTTCATTTAGTTCTGCTCTTATCATTGTTATTTCCTTCCTTCTTCTTCCTGTTGGGTTACTTTGTTGTTGTTTTTCTAATTCTGTCAAAAGTGCAGTTAGTTCTCCAATTTTTGCTCTTTCTTCTTTTTTGATATATGAATTTATGGCTATAAATTTCCCTCTCAGTACCGCTTTTGCTGCATCCCATAAATTTTGGTATGTTGTGTTATCATTATCATTTGTTTCAAGGTAGTCATTGATTTCTTTTGAGATTTCCTCTTTGACCCACTGTTTTTCTAAGAGTGTGCTGTTTAATTTCCAAATTGTCGTGTGAAGTCTGGGTCTCTGTCCCTTGCAAATTTCCAGCTTCACTCCACTGTGGTCAGAGATATTGTTTTGTATGATTTTGATCTTTCTGAATTCATTAAGCCTTTCTTTGTGGCCTAGCATATGGTCAATCTTGGAGAATGTTCCATGTGCGCTTGAGAAAAATGTATATCCTGCTGTGTTTGGGTGTAATGATCTATATATGTCTATTATATCCAGCTCTTCTAATATACTGTTCAAATGTTTTGTTTCTTTAGTGATTCTCTTTTGAGATGTTCTGTCCAGAGTTGATAGTGGTGTATTAAAATCCCCCATTATAATTGTAGATGCATCTATTCTTTCACTTAGTTTTTCCAGCGTTTGCCTCACATATTTAGAGGCGCCCTTGTTAGGAGCATAAATATTTATGATTGTTCAATCTTCTTGACAGATTGTCCCTTTCACTAAAATATAGTATCCTTCTTTGTCTCTCACAATTGTTTCGCATTTAAAGTCTAGTTTGTCTGATATTAATTTAGCTACTCCTGCCTTTTTTTGGTTGTTGTTTGCTTGTATGATTGTTTTCCAGCCATTCACTTTCAACCTCCATGAGTCTCTGGGTCTAAGACGTGTCTCTTGTAGGCAGCATATAGATGGGTCATATTTCCTTATCCAGTGTCCCAGTCTGAATCTTTTGATAGGTGAGTTTAATCCATTGACATTCAGTGTTATTACGTTTAGAGAGTTATTTATGGTAGCCATATTTTGGTTGGATTTGTGTTTGTTATATTTTGTTTGTATTATTTTATTTTCCCCTTCTATTTTTGTCTTTCTTGTTGCTTTTACACTCTCCTCCATCTCTGACTGTCCTGTTTTTTCCTTTCTTCCTGCAGAACTCCCTTAAGAATTTCTTGAAGGGGAGGTTTCTTGTTGATATACTCTTTCAGTTTCTGTTTATCTGTGAATATTTTGAACTCTCCATCATTTTTGAATGCTAGTTTAGCTGGATAGAGTATTCTTGGTTGGAAATTTTTTTCCTTTAGTACCTTGACTATATCATACCACTGCCTTCTTGCCTCCATTGTTTCAGATGAGAAATCAGCACTTAATCTTATGGAGTTTCCCTTGTATGTGATGGTTTTCTTTTCTCTTGCTGCTTTTAGAATTTTTCCTGGTTATGAATTCTTAAAGGATATAAGAGGAGGACTGAGATGGACTACTGATGTTTAATGTATGCAGAAGTTTTAATTAGCTTTACTATAAAAGTGTAGAAATGTACGGAATTGATGGTAACACATTATAGTGAATAGCAGCTGGTTTATAAAAGGGGATGTGGCTGAAAATGGTAGTCTAGGGATGTAAATGCCAATTGACAGAATGCTAGAGAATAATCTAGGGCCTGAAAATTACAGTAAACCCAGAGGTGGATGAGAATTGTGGTTGATGGCACAGATGCAAGAGTGTCCTTTGTGAACTAGAGCAAAGGTACCTTACTATTGCAGGAGGTGGGAACGTGGAGAAGCATGGGAAAAATACAACTGGAGTGACCTATGGACTGAGGTTAACAGTAATATTGTAATATTCTTGCATCTATGCCAAAGGTCTACTGTGTTGATAATGGGGAGTATGGAAAACGTGTGCCAAATGTATGCTATGTACCTGGAAATAACTGGATGATATTATATCATAATGTGTAACAAATGTTCCACCACGGTGTGGTGTGTTGATAGAGGAGTCTTGTTTGGGAATTTTGCACATGTGAACGATTGTTTTGTAAGTTTATAACATCTGCCATAAACATATATTTTAAACATAATAATAAGGTGGATTGGGGGAAAATACAGCAAGAGTAATCTAAGGACTATAATTAGTGGTAAAATTTTTACAATATTCTTTCACAATTTGTAACAAGTGTCTCATGACAATGTAAGGTGATGGTGGAGGGTTGATGTATGGGACTCCTGTATGATGTTATGCATGTTTGCTTTGTAAGTTCACAACTTTTACTATTTACTTATTGTTTATGTATGTTCATGTATAAATGATATAAAAATTATAATAATAATAGGGTGGGTTTGGAGAAAAATACTTTGGTTAGTAGTAATATTTTGAGGATGCTCTTAATCATTAATTAAAAATGTTAAACAACAATGCAAGGTCTTGATGGTAGGGTGAGGTAGGAGAGTCCTGTAGGATGTTATGTATGTTATTTTGTAAGTTCACAACTATTACTATACACTTATTGTTTATGTATGTTCATGTTTGAGTGATACACTTCAATAAATTTTTTAAAAATTGTGCAGTAGAGAGTGTAAACTACAATGTAAATTATAATCCATGCTTAGTGGCAATGCTCCAGAATGTTTTTATCAATTGTAACAAATGTACCACTCTAATAAAGGATATTGTTAATATGAGAAAATAAGGGAGGTATAGGAAGTGGGGCATATGGGAATCCTCTGTATTTTTATGTAAATTTATGTGATATAAATATCTTTTTAAAAAATAAAAAATATTTAAAAAAAGAAAATAAAATCGACAAATGCTGAGCATGCACTTCAGAGGGGGAAGAAAAGTTCAGGTCCCCATGGCTGGCTTGGCTCCCTTATTTTCCAGGGCTGCCTAAAATACATCTCAGTAAGGGCTCAGTCATCTCTGAAGGGTGGGATGCTGTGGGAAGAGGGTGAGAGTCAAGACATTAGAAACCACGTAGGAAGACCAGTCATCCTGGTTTGCAGAGGCCTGAGGGGTTTCCAGGGATGCAGGAATTTCCATTATGAAACCAGGGTGGTTGGTCCTCTTACACTCATACCAGGAGTCAGCAAGACCCCTTGGGATTCTGCTCCACTCCCTCACCTTCCACGCCATGCCATGCTAACCAGTCACCACTGTGGGGGCATGTGTTTTGACCGTGAGCATTTAATTTCACACCCGCTGTACATTTTTTGCTATAATCCCTTACCCATTTCTTTAGAACAGCTGCTTCATTTGCTGGCTAGTCTGACTATATCAGATGAGATTCATTTTGCTAATGGAGGTCTCCCAGCCAGAGGGAAGGTAGGGCTTCCTGGATTGTGTTTAGATTGAATTTCATCCCCTCAAGTTGCTGAACCTCAGAACTAGGTCACCAGATAAGTTGCTCTAGACCTGGAAGAGGAGGTCAGAGGAACAATGACACATTTCACCATTTTAGAAAGCCTTAGTTACAAAGCTATACCTGGAATGAAAGTGAAGTGTTGACAAGCTGTTTGGCATTAAATCGTTCAATTCCTGAATAGAGTGAGATTTCCAGGAGCAAGTGTCTTGTGGCAGGTACCCCAGATGTTCCCTAGCAAGCCTGAAGATCAGGCACCTTTGCGCATGAGCGTTTAAAGGGCAGTTGGCACATTTAAAATTCACCATTAATGTCAAGGCTGAGCGCTTGGCGAAAGGCACAGCCCTTGCCTTTAAGAGATACCTGCAGTCTAATTAGGGAAGCAGCACATACAGGCACACACAGACAATCCTGCGTGCCTCCGGTGATTGCAGGTGTCAGAAGCGGTTAGTACAGAAACTCATATCTGCCCACAGGAGATGAGGGGAGCCAGGTGTGACCTCAAGCACAAAGTCTCTGCCAACAGCAGCTGCTCCATTCCAAACTGACCCCATGACTTTGTGTCTCCTACACTTTGGAAAGGCATATGGGGGTCCTGGGCGTGGTCCCACAAGGAGAGGCCCACTCATCCTTCGAGTTTGTGTGCACACCCCGTCCTCTCCTCTAGCCTGCTCACAGCCACGTGTGGGTTCAGCCCTGAAGCCTTGCTGTCTCCTCTGGGAGAGGTGCCTGCTAGAGCCCCACAAGAATCCAGCCCCAAACAGATGGCCTCCTCATTCAGAGTGGGCTCCACACCCAGCCAAGTCAGGGCATTCGCCATCTAACGAGCAATCTAGCAAATGAGGTTGAACAGGCAAGCATCGTTCTTCATTTAAATGTCCCAGCTGTTGGCTCCCAGGCCACCGGCGGGAGAACAGGCAGGGGTAGGCCTTAGAGTAAGGAGCGGGAATGGGAAGGGCCTCTCAGGACCAACCAGGCCACCAGGTGAAGTCAGACAGCCTTGCACGTGTTTAGACCATGGGGTCTCCCAGCCGCTTATGAACAAAAGCAGGCAGGCAAATGCCTACCCAGGGAATGCCATTACCCGGAGCTTGTCGAGGAAGGAGCAACTTCCATGCTGACAAAGTAGCATTTGGCTCTTTTGTGTTGTCGATTGCAATTGATTGCAGTTGTTCTCAAATGTTAGCTTTCAGGGTGAGTCTGGGGTGGGGCCTGAGACTTTGCATTTCTAACAAGTTCTCAGGTAATGCTGATGCTGCTGGTTCAGGGATAAAGCTTTGAGAAGCACAGTTTACAAACATATGTATGTATTATATATATACACACATCCTGTATAACAAATATATTCTCCAGACCCAGCCTACATAGAAATTGTTGTGAAGGCCTTATATGGAAGAAAAGGATGGAGACACCCAACCAATACTCACTCAACTAATTATTTATTGAGCACCTACCAGGTACAAACCTAGGTCCTAAACTCTGTAGAGATTAAAAGTAAGTGGCAAACAAAAAGTACTACATATTGTTTGACTCCATCTATACAAAATGTAAATACAAATAAATGAGAGAGACGGAAATAGATTAGCAGTTATATATGGCAGGGGAAGATTAGAGAGATTGAGAGGTGACTACCAAGGGGTAGGGTTTTTTTTGTGTGTTCATTTGTTGGCTTTTTGTTTTTTGTACTTTTCTTTTGAGTAATGAAAATGCTTTAATACTGACTGAAGTGATGAAACCACATCTCTGTGATTACACCAATTGCCACTGATGATACACTTGAGATGAATTGTATCATTTATGAATATGTTTCAATAAAATTGATTTTAAAAAAGGTAAGTGTCAGATAACAGGGATCTATATTGGCAAAATATTTCTGGAAAGTAGATAGATATAGATATAAATATAAAGATAGGCAAAAATATCAGTATGGATATAGGCATAGATTTTGATCTTTATTTTTTGAAGATTTATTTTTTTATTTATTTCTCTACCCTTTCTCCCTTCCCTACCCACCCCCCCCCCCCCCCCCGCAGTTGTCTGCTCTCTGTGTCCATTCATTGTGTGTTCTTCTGTGACTGCTTCCAAACTTATCAGTGGCACTGGGAATCTGTGTTACTTTTTGTTGCGCCATCTTGCTATGTCAGCTCTCCGTGTGGGCGGTGCCATTCCTGGGCAGGCTGCACTTTCTTTCACACTGAGTGGCTCTTCTTACAGGGTGCACTCCTTGCGCGTGGGGCTCCCCTATGCGGGGGACACCCCTGCATGGCACGGCACTCCTTGCGCGCATCAGCACTGTGCATGGGCCAGCTCCACACGGGTCAAGGAGGCCCGGGGTTTGAACCGTGGATCTACCATCTGGTAGACGGATGCCCTAACCACTGGGCCAAGTCTGCTTCCCTAGATTTTGATCTTTAAAGCTTGCCACCATTTCACCAAGCAACTCCATGCCTAGTAATTTAATCTAGGAAAATGTTCACTGAAGCCTTTATAAAATGAGAAGGTAGATGTCTAAATGACTAACATATATAAATTGAAATGATTGACATGTGATTAATCACACACACATACATCCCTCCCATGTTTCTCTAGGTCTGGTTCTCAGTGGAAGTCCCCTGAAACGAAGCATTACCTGGCCCAAAGCGTCATCAGTGCCAAGGTTGGGAACTCCTGCTCTCCACTCACTTGCCTGGGGATTCTAATAGAGTCACACTCACTACAACATTGGCTGTGTCACAGGACTGGGCACCCCCCCACCCCCCCCACATAGTGAAGGACTTTGTTCTCCTCAAAGTCTCACGCTGTTACTTCTGAAAGTCCCAGGGACTTTCTCAAGTGAATTCACATGCAGTTCATGGAAGCTTTCCCTCTCTCCTCCTGCCCCTTGTTCTCCAAGAGAAGTCCTCTTGGAACAGTGGCCCACCCTACACTGCTGCCCAAGCTTCCCAGGAGAACCCTGACTGGAGTTTCTTGTTATTCGTTTTAGACCAATGGTGGGTCATCCCTTGGCGATGGAGGAGGGGCCACCTTACCTTAGCACATTGTCGCTTCATCAAAAGAAAAGCACAGGTACTTTGGAAATAAAGGGAAGAAGGCTGTGGCTGATTCTTTGAAATGCAGGCAGGACTATACTATCTTGGATAACAAAGAATCTGGAAGAAATTGATGACAAGACCACGTCAACAAAAGTGAACCTGTCTGAAGAGAGATATAGATTCAAGGTCACCACACATTACTCCTTCTCCAGCATTCACCATGCAACAAGCTCAGTGACAGGTGCTACAATGGAGAAGGATCTCAGTGAGAATTAGCAAACCTAGGTTTGAGTCCCATTTCTGGCACTCATAAATGACGTTGGGAAAATCACTTATTCTTTCTGAATCTTAATTTCTGTCACTCTTGGCAACCTAATATTTCCAAATTTAGGAAAGAAACCTTAGGGAAAGCAGATGCTGATAACAAAAGGGTCTCTCATGAGCTTCCCCTGCCTTCTTCTTCAGCCTTAACCAGCCTTCCACCTTCAGGATGGGAAGGTGTCATGTACCATGGTCATGTCTACTCAGAATCCCTAAGTCCCAACGGCAGAAGCTGGAAACTCACCACTGGCACCCTGAGTCCTGGAATTCAGAACATTGAACAGATGCACGGGCTGACCAAGAGCAGAAATGTTTGTGATTTATAAGCTACCAAACCCAAGAAAAGGATCCTGTAACCTTTATTTTTTTCAGGGAGAATAGGACATAGGAATTTTTTTTAAAGCCCTTATGTGATCGATTTGGAATCAGCTACAGGCCCCTTCCCACTCCCAGCTGCTCTGCTCTATGAATTCACCAAATCATTATCATCATCACCCTCATCACTGCTCACATTTGGCAAGGGCCTCCTAGGACCCAGGCGTTCTGCTAAGAGCTCTGCACACCTTTATGCTTTTTAAACCTTGCAACAACCCTTTGGGCTGGATTCTGTTGTCATCTCATTTTCACCAATGAGGGAATAGGCTTACAGATGGAAAGCCACTTGCCCAAGTTCACACACCTAAGGTGGACTTGGCTGGAACCATGTCAAATATTCTGAATTATTGTGCTTTGGCCTCAGAAGGTCTGTCACATGCACTTTGCCATTCTGAGAACATATTGCAGAGCCTGGCACACAGAACCCCTTATGAAATGATTTTGGAAGAGATGGATGCAATTTTTGTTGCCCTGGGTGAGCTGCTGTTCAGACAGAATTAAAAGCCAGAATTAAAAGTGTTCTCAGGACATGAACCAGATTAGAGGAGTGTCTGTTGTGTGCTCCACATTCTGGGAAATAACTGATTTGCAGCATCTCAGAACCATTTCATAGATAAAAGAATTGAGGACAGAAGAAGCTAACTGCTAATGAAGGCTAGAGTATGAAAGAAGCATAGATTTCTCAGTTTCCACTTCCAACCCCTTCTCAGGCCAATAAAAGTTTTCATTGGCAGTTGAGCTATTTAGCAGCTCTAAATCCCAATACAGTATAGCATGATCATCAACTGCCAACTAGTTCCCCAATTACTCCCACTTATGTTGCATTTTTGTTCTAAATGCCACTTCCCCCTTTCAGTTTGAGGCTATTCTCACTAATTCTTATTGGCTTCAGTGCTTGGTCTATGACACAGATCAGACCAAATATCAGCGCAAGTATTGTGCACAGAGCAATTATAGCAGATGGGTCATGCTGGGAAATGACACCACACTGCCCATTTCAAGAACAAATTCTGCATTTGGAGAAAAAAAATTAATTGGATCTCACATGTCTCCCATCCTCCTACTTCCTTAGTCCAGTCACCTCCGGAGCCTCCTCCACTTTGACTGGGGATGAAGTGACATTTGTTAAGCAGCAAGCAGAAGAGAAAGAAATGGTGGGCACTTCCTGTCTGTAGCCATCTCCTTGTTTTCCATCAAGTACACCTGAACACCACTCATGTTGACAAATACTTGCTGAACTCCTGCTATTCACCAAAGATTACCTGAGGCCCCTTCCTAGGCACCAATGAGCAGATAGAAAGAAGACTGGAAGCTAGTGTCTACCCTTAGTCACTGTATTACTAGGCAGAATTTGATGGCCTAGAGAGAGTTCCACAGGCCACAGGAATTCAGAGAAGATTCTCCTGCCAGGTATTCAGAGCAGCCGCATGGAGGAGGTGGCCTCTGCAACTGGACCGAGAGTGGCAGGGAGGCCACCAGGCCCTGGGAAAGGAGGAGCAAAGGCACAGATTCGCAGGTAAGGAGAATGTGCTCAAGGAAGGGTCCGCCCTTGATTAGGCTGTGTGAGTCTTAGAAATTGAGGCTGGAAGCAGCGTGAAAGATCTCCGAAATGAGGGCAAGGGGTTGTCACCTGGATCTGATGCGGTGCAGAGTGCTGCGGGGGGACGCTACCTGCCTGTCCCCTCGAGTTCTAGGGAAGTTCCCAGGGAGGGCAGAAGTGTTTTTGGATGTTCCCTCCCCAGAGCCCCTCTCCACAAAAGGAAGAGGTGCTGATGTAACTGGCCCACAGCCTCCCTTGGACCCATTTTTCCTAATGGGCAGGGGCGGAGCCCCACAGATACAAGGGAGGAAGGGCCAGCCACCTGCCTTCTACACACCCTGCTCACCTGCGAAAAGTGCCCAGGGCCTGGCCCCTAGCGATGAGCTCAGAGTCAGCTCCACCTACCCAGCCCTCCAGAGTCCAGGGGGAGGGGATAAGCCACCTCACTTTACCTCTTGGTCCAACCATGTTCCCAGACTCAACTGAATCAGAGAAGCTTCTTTAGGAAAGGGAGGGGGGACTGATGTTAAATGTGTGCCAAGCTTTAACACAAAAGAAGCCCGTGATGTCCCCTATTGGCTGTTCCCTGCTGCCTTTCTGTTCTGCTCCCACTCTCCCTTGCACGGACAGGGGCAGGCAAGGGGTCTCAGGCCCTGAGGGATTAAAGAGCAGGTGAAAAGCTGCACACCAGCTGCTGAAATTCCCATTCACCTTCCAACATAGGGGAGAACATGTCTATCACTTCCTTCCAGTGATTCCTCCAGACAGTAGCTAAGTAGAACTGGGAAGCAGTACAGATATGCTAGGGCATGGCATTTTAAATACTACCCCGACTTGGGCAAAAGCGGTTAAAAGAAGGTATGGGATGGACCCAGGAACTCTACCACTCACACAGGCAAACAAATGCTGGTCGCATAATCCTAAATCTTCCCCTTAGCTGCATTCTCGAAATCAGATCACTAGACTTCCTCCCAGCTGGCGACATCTCTAATGACGTAATGACTATTTCTTTTATTTGCGTGGGGACAATTTTCTCATGGTAAGGGCGACAAGATGAAAGGGCGTGCCCTGTCCAGGTGCAGGTCTCATTCCTGCAGCAGCGCCCCTTCTCTGTTAGCCTGCCCGATGCTCTCGGTTCACCGTGTTCTGTGGTTACAGGCAAATACTCTGCATATCCTCCTCCTTATTTTGTTTCTCCACACAGGCTTTTGTGATCTGTATGCATTGAATCTACTGGCTCCCCTCACTCTCTTTCTTCCACTTAACCCCAGCACATTTCCCCTTCTAATTAAGTAGATGAACTGTCTGATCCCTGCTGCCTTCTCAGTGGCCCCCTCCTTTGTCATGGAGCTTCCTAAATATCTCAGATCCCCTGACAAAGGTCCCATTCATATTTTTCCTACCATTCTTGCTTTCTTTTTTTCTCTCAGATTATTTTGCAAAAAGAACATGATCCTAACAAGAGAATGATGAAGCCCCCAATATTAGAATTCCCTCCCTCTAAGCTATTTAAAATGTTAACTGTCCCAATCCCTTCTTCCAAAAGGTAACATCCTTTTATGAATCTTGTGCTGCATCCAAAGTAATGTCTTTTGGTTTCCATAGCTTTGATCTATGTTTTTATCACTTTCTTCTGAACAATGAAAGAAAGGCCATTGACCAGAGTATTTTTACTTGTTGGGTTATTTTTTCTAAATGTAAGTTTTCTTGACCATTGGTTTCCTGTCCACTAAAATACAAACTTCCTGTTTTCATTTCACTTCTGTGCCCACCAGAGTGCCAAGAGACTGTGGGAAAGGTGCCACCTGAGATCTGTGCACTTACCTTGTTTTCTGACTTGACAGCTTGTATTATCCCCGTAAACCACGGCTTCACTGCCACCACCTCCTCAGCTACAGACAGCAAGTCCTGCCGTGCCTGCTGGTCCTGAGCCTTCCTTCTCTCTCTTGAGTTGACATGACAGTGTCTTGCCTCCTGCCCCTGCTGGGTGCCATCTGCCTGGAGACTGCTTATTGCCCCTGAGGTGTGAGACGCTAAGGGATCCATGTGTCACCCTTACATGTGCAACCCAGAAGTAGGTGGAAGTCCATGGGTGGGTGGGTGTGGGCATAAATTTGACCAAAGGGATACAGGTGCCTGAGGATGAATTCTTCTTCCTTTTTCTGCCCTCTATCCCCAAAGGACAGTTCAGAGAGGCAGAAGATCCATATGGACACTCGGAAGATTTTCTGCAAGACCCTGAGGTCTTCTGGCCACAAAGCGGAGGTCAGCCTGGGAATGAACCACTTTGCTGTTGCTGTCCTGCCTGTCCTGCCTCTCAATGCCTTGCGTGAATGCACGCCCAGTAAAGTGTTTGTATGAAAGGTTTGGCTCTAGCTGTTTTCCAGGGAACCCAGGCTAAGAAAGGAACAATGACCAGTTTGAACACTGGAGATTTAACACCTCCTCTAATTGTAGTTTTACACTGTTGTTAATGTAGTCATCAATTTACTGTGTAAATAAAGCCACAAGTCTAATGTTCCTTCTGCTCTAATTTATCCCCAGGTGAGATCTTAAAAAAGAAGCTTACTACCCCAAAGCGCCTGTTCCGTATATCTTCTGGTATAACCCAGGAGGCTTTCATGTTGCAATTTAAAGCTAAGTCCACCCTATCCTTCTGGAGTGACCCGAGAGCCCTGTTCAGGGTCAGTACTCCAAGTCCCCATAAAGCTGAAAGAGGAGCTTCGTGTCCCCCTAAAGGCATCCAATGACAGCCTCACAGCCCTGATAACTGTGTTCAGAAATGGGCTGCATCTTGATCCACATCCACCCAGTTCTCTCTAAAGTGTCTGGTTCCAGATACCCCTGGTATGTGCCCAATGTGTGTTCCACAGGCTTTGCCAATTTCTGTCCCACGTGGAGTTCACACATTTTAGCTCAAATTATCCAAGTGTATGTTATCAGAGTCATAAACTAATATAGAGCAATTTAGACCACCATGGTTTGGTTACAGAAAGGTCTACAAGGTCCAAATGTATGACCAATCATCTTGCTATGGTGACACCAACTCATCTGGGAGCAGACACCGAACCCATGCTGAATCTCTTACTGAGTACAGTCATAACCTCAAGTTGCAGCTTCATTTGCCTGAGATCACATTGCACATATCAGGAATCGCCAAAGAGTGTGAAAAGCAATAACAGATCATAATGACTATGGCCACCTTTCATTAAGCACTGACCATGTGGCAGTCACTGTGATTAGTCCTTTATGTATGCAGTACTTAATGGTGATCATTAATCTTCCACAGAGCCACCTCTAATAGGGACAGAGTAGGCTCCTGGTTCCCTGATATGCAAAGGTTTATGAGAATCATATTGAAAATCTGTTCTAGATGGGACAATAGCTGATACCTGACTTTCATTCCTTTGGATGAAGTCATTATTTCTGGGTCAGATATGAACAGCCACTTTGAGAATTAAAAGCACTTCTTGCCATTTACACCTAAGCAAAACTTTCCCCTCACTTTTCTAAATGACCTGATTTGAACTGAAGGCAAAACCAACTTGTTGGGGAAGGGAGCATGGGTTGGGGAGCTTCTTGGTCCCACACCTATGAAAGTAGCTCTGGGAGGAGAAACTCGGGGCTCCTGGAAGGCTGAGAGAAAGTTGAGTACAAGGGTCAATCAGGGATTAAGTGAGTGTGGTTTTTCCCCACCGATAACCTTGCTTCTCTCCTATGACTAAGCATAGGGGAATTTGCTGAAGCATGGGAGATTTAAGTGAGATATAAGGAAGGACACTCTCCAAGTAGTTGCTACAACATGGGCCACAGCTCTTTGTTCATGTATATTTGATACCCTAGAAGCAGTAATCCCAAGGTTCTGTCAGCTTGGAATTTATCTTTCCCATTTCCTTTTGGGTCTTTGCCTGCATCTTTGTTTTAGAGAAATACTAGAAACAACAGGGATTGCTGATGGTCTTAGATTATAGCTCTAGAAAGGAGTCTCAGCTACAATTCCCTGGGAGGCTGCACTGACAGGAGGCGTCTCAAGCAAATGCCACTGATTCCATAAACCCACCACCCCTCTAGTCTGCCCTACCCCTTTCCACTCTCTGACCCAACATCCAGCAGGTATGAGCAGCCATTTCATCTTAATCCATCGCCCACGGCCACTTTGGCTGGGTAACATCTGGAATTGTTTAGACTCCCTGGGGTGTGACTGTCTCACCGTATTTGTTCAGGGGTTGGCAAGACGGGCAAAGAGCTGACAGGTGAACTGTTACTTGGCGTACCCTCAAGATTCACCACTCCCTCGCCTGCAGGAAGGAGGGTGACCAGCCATTTGCTCGGGTATAAGCAGGTGTGGGGCACTGATTCTTTCACGATTGTGCAGCGGAGAATGGAGACTGCCCACAGCGGGCCGGCAACGTCTGGGTGACACACACACCATGTGCACGATACTCAGTAAACGTTTCTGAAATAACGAGTATCCAGTGTCAATGATGGGATGGAAAGGCTCATAGAAGAGCAAAATTCAAAAACGAACTGTGAAGAGCCCAGGACGTGGACCACGAGAACGCTGTAGGGTTCTGTGACGACTGGTGCTCCCTTTGTCCCTCACTGACCTTCCCTCCCAGTCTGATACTGAACAGTTTTTCCCAGAGACAGGGTGCTAGGAAATGCCCCTTCAAATTCTCCCTCCTCTGTGCTCTGTAAGAGCCGTACTGATGGGCAACCAGGAGAGCCTGTGGGTCATGCAGGAGAGGGAGGTTGCTCGAAGGGCCTCTGAAGCTGCCTTCCAGGACAACAACCAATCTTCATCAGTGTAGCTTGGGAGCCAGACTGCCTGGGGCCGAATCCTACCTCTGTCACCCATGAGCTGTGTGACCTCGGCAATTTACTTCACCTCTCTGATCCTCAGTTTCCTCTCCTGTAAAATGGGAAAAGTACTAACCTCTTAGGTGCTATTATGAGGATTAGATGTCTTCCCATTTGTGAAGCTCTCAGAACAATCTCTGGCATATACTAAATGGTCAGTGCTATATAAGTGTGTGTTAAATAAAAATAAACCAAAACAAATCATGAGAAAGAGGAAAGCAGCCCCTGCTGTGTGGGAGCTGGCTGGCCTTCACAGGCCTCGGCGTCTCCTGTGGAACATGACAGTTTTGCAGAATATCAACATCAGACAGGGTCTGTGACATGGGGCTGTGATGGATCAAGACAAACACAAGACCACCCCTTAATCACATCTGAAGGCAGACAAAACAGGAACGTTGCCCGAGCCACTGTCAAATAGCACCCTTCTCCAACGTGGCTGACGTGACTGCGGCTTCTTCACCAATCAGAGCTCTAGCCTCACCCAGCCTGCCCTCCCGAGAGAGAAGAGTACTAGGAAACCCGATCATGACATCACGCTTGCTTCCTGACAACATCCAGTTCACAGCAAAACCTCTCTTCATTAAACCCTCTCCCAAATCACCTCACACACGCCCAGGTCCTGTCATCACTCTTTTCTAACACCCTCTGACCGAAGCGCGATGTATGTTCTCCCTCCCAGCAAAGAGTAAGACACCCATGCCGACAGCTCTGGGTGTGTGCCTGGTGGTCTCTGGCTGGAGGGCACTGAAAGCCACCTGGTGTGGAAAATTCATTTCAGAAGAGGCAAGGAACCCTGAGGGTAAGATTATGAAACGTGACATTCCTGTGCAAGAAGCTTAGTCATTGTGTTTTCTAACAGTGTTTGAAGGGTTGCCCTAGAGAGCACGAGGGGAAACCTGGATTAACACTTTCTATTGAAAGACACTGGGTGAGATTCTTCACCCAAATTGTTTAACTTAATCCTCAGAATAGCCCTGGGTATAGATATTTGTAAACTAAATTTTACTGATGAGGAGGCTGAGGGTCAGAGAAGCCAAATAACTTGCCCAAATGGAGACCTGATTGTGGCTCAATTCACATCAATACTTAGCCAGGAGAGAAGTTAAATTTCCTCAGATCGCTAGGAGGAGTAGGGCAGAATATTTGCCATCAAGCACTTTTACAGCAATACCATTGGAGGGATTCAGAGATAAATCAGGGGGTGGAAAAGGTAAAGGTGGGAGCAGGGGAGACCTGGTGTTCCTTGCCCTCTTTTTTTTTTTTTTCAAATTCTACTCAATTTATTCATTTTTTTTAAAGATATTACATTAAAAAAATATGAGGTCCCCATTTGCCCCCACTGCCCCCACCCCACCACTCCCCCCACAATAACACTCTCCCCCATCATCATGTCACATCCATTGCATCTGATGAATACATCTCCGGGCATCGCTGCACCCCATGTCCCGTGTTCCACACCATAGCCCACACTTTCCCACGTTCCATCCAGTGGGCCACGGGAGGACATACAACATCCGGCAATTGTCCCTGGGGCACCACCCAGGACAACTCCAAGTCCCGAGAATGCCTCCACATCTCTTCTCTTCCTCCCCTTCCCCGCACCCAGCAGCCACCATGGCCACTTTTTCCACATCAATGCCACATTTTCTCGATTATTAACCACAATAGTTCATGAATAGAATATCATTAAGTCCACTCTGATCCTTACTGTATTCCTCCTTCCTGTGGACCTTGGCTTGGTTGTGTCCATTCCACATCTATGTCAAGAGGGGGTTTAGATTCCACATGGATATTGGATGCAATCCTCCTGCTTTCAGTTGTAGGCACTCTAGGCTCCATGGTGTGGTGGTTGACATTCTTCAACTCCATGTTAGCTGAGTGGGGTAAGTCCAATAAATCAGAGTGTAGGAGCTGAAGTCTGTTGAGGTCAGGGCCTGGCTATCATATTGTCAGTCCAGAGATTCAAATCCCCTAGATATATCTTAAGCCCCAGCACCAACTACAATTCCAGTAAAGTAGCCTGAAAGGCTTGTGAAAAGAGATCCCATCTGAGTCCAGCTCCATCGCGCAGAAACACCAGCTCTAAAGAAGGGCCAACTGACATGGCAGTGAACCCCATCTGCCATGACCATAGAACCTGTGGGTCTCGTTAGCCCTCAAAAGGACCAATACCTGGGGTTGTATCTACTTTCTCTGTCTCTGAGACTCTGCTCAGGTGTGCCTAAGGCCTTGCCCTCTTCTAACTTCCTAAGATAAGGACAATTTTTTCCGGATACATTGAAAACAATGAATGCAGGAACCACACCTTTGCATTTGATTTCCAGGTCAAGGCTTCTTTAGGTTTCACAGCAATTGGAGAAATCAGAGTGTGTGAGCTCCCCAAGTGGGCTGAAGCACCAGGAGAGCTCATTTCCAGATTCACTCCCCATGTGACTCTTCTAGGTCAAATGTTTCCAACACCTAGCCCTGAGGAGGTGCTGCCACTTGGAAGCTGTACACTCAGGTCCTTGAAACTCACCTGCATGCGGGGCTCCATCAGAGCCTGTGTGTGTAGTCCGCAGTGGGGAGGCAGCATGGAGCTCCCTGCTCCAGCCTGCTCACAGAGACATAAAGATGTTCTGTCATCTAGTCATTTTCCCATCTTCTGACCATGATCCTTCTCTAAGAACAAAGAGGCAACTTGTGACCAGCCGCATCCACACACATTGTCTTGGAACTTTTGCAGCTCAGCAGGTGCTAAATAGTGCTATTTCTAGTGTCATCGAGCTAAATTCCAGCTGATATCCTACTGGCTCTTTGACCTTGGGCAAATTACATAACCTCTTTCTGCATCAGGTTTACCATCTGTCCAAGTGGATGAAAATAGTTTCTTCCTGTAATGGAAAGGTTTTGTTTTTCCTGCTCTTATCTATCTCACCTTCTTCCAACAATGGCCTCCCTTTTTCCTTTGGGAAGCTATCCCTTCTCCACTCAGTCCATATAGCTCTTTGGGCTAGACCCACCACCAGGCTCCAAGGGTGGGCCTGGGATCCAGGCCTGGCTAATCAGAGTCATAGACTGGCTCAGCGATGGTTGTATGACCTAAGACAAGCCAGTAAGAGCTAGCTTCAGGACATTTGCCATGGTATTATAGAAGATACCTTCTTTCCATTAGTTTGGAGCTACTGGTGGGTCACCCTTTGAAAGACCAATTGGGGTATAAAGTCAACAGAGAAAGGTGAAAGTGTGAGTTGGAGGGAAAGAGGATTCCTAAGAACAGTGAATACCTGGATCTAGCCATGCCTGAAGCCATGGCCAAAGATGTCCCCTGGTTCTTTCAGTCACATGTGCAATGCATTCCCTTTTTTACTTAAACCCATTTGAGGTGGGTTACTGCCACTTGCTATTGAGAGGCATAAATGAGATAACCCACCGAAAGGACTTAGCCCAGTGCATGGTCCAAAGCAAAGTCTCAATCAAAATTGACTACTTTTATTCGGGACTCAGGGTCAGCAGCCAGCTGGTTAGGGGGAAAGGAGTGGAGCAATAGCTTAAAGACTGCAAAAGAGGCAGATTATCCAAGGAGGAAGACAAGTGGTCTTCCCAGCCCCCTTAGCAAACTGCAGTAGACTGACGGGACCAAGAGTTGATGGCAGATGCTGGCTAAGCCGCAGGCCATTTTGAGTCAAGTCATTTATTCATACACACACATAGCAGGGCCCAGCCTTAGCGGGAAGCCAGGGACAGAGGACTCTTGTATGATTCTGGCTTCCCTAAAACTGTCCACAAAAATAATCAAAATAAAATTATTCACTGCACTTGTCATTTATTGAGCCCAGTCCATGAGCCGAGTTTGGCCAAGAGAGAGTTTATTTGTTATCCCAGAAGGAGAAATGAGCCAAAGGATAGGAAGCATCACTTTCCAGTGAGATGAACTATGCTGAATCTTCCCAGTGGCTTCTCCCCATTCATCCAGCTGTGCACTTTAATGTGCCAGTCACTAAAATGGAAAGGGAGTTGAATAGCCACATGCTCTGAGCCTTCACAGAGAGCTAGAAGAAGTCTAGGTGCAGGACCAGCTATGTAATTTGTGGGTCCTAGTGCAAAATGAAAATGCGGGGTCCTTTGTTCAAAAATTATGAAGGAATTTAAGATAGCAACAGCACAGCATTAGACCAAGGGCAAGGCCCACCTAAGCATAGAGCCCTGGGGGACTGGCCCTGCTCAGAAGGGATTCATCAAGGCAGGAAGGGGAAAACGAGGCAGGTTGGAATGAATTCCTAGCTCTACTTCCTGCTTTTGCAGGAACAAACCTGTCCTAGGTCAAAAAGCCAGGTTTATCGGCAGACGTCAGGTACTGTGACAGTCCAGGAAGAGAAACGGTTTATGGCCTGGCTGTGGGTGGGCTCCTGAACACACAATGGTTGCTGTCCTCTTGACGCAATCAACACACACTCTCTGCCATAGGCTACACTAAACATTCCCCTTAGATGGGAAGAAAAAATTGTTAGTGGGCAAGGAGAGAAAAACTATGGCTGACGGAGAGCAAAGTCAATGCTGCTACAAGGAACTGAAGAACTTGGCAGCTTGTAACAGCAGCTTCAGTGGCGGGGACTTCAACTTTAAAGGGGAGGCGTTCTTCATTACTTGGGGGACAGCAAGCCAGTCTGAAGGGGAAATTCTAACAACATAATTTTCTTCCTTCCAAGTATAGTGTCCAAGCTGCTAACCAATTTTTCAATCTACTGCCTTATCCAAATTCTTAGCTAACTGTTTTAAAGACTGGCTCTGAATTAGCTTGCAGTTGATACATAGGTAGTAGATATTCCTTAAGTCCTAGGAATAATTTCCTATGTGTTTCCTTCAGGATTGCCCATTCAGAACTCTAATTTGCCCCTTTTTATTTACACTTTAAATAATGGGTTTGCCAAACAAAAGGAAACTGCAATTCAGTCCATTCCTAAAGTCTTTTAAAAATAGTATCTAAAAGACTGGTTGGATTCAAATTTAGAATCATCAAATAAAATTAAAAGTTGAAACAAGCATTTATCAAAGGTCCTGTCCAATGGTTCCAAAGATTGGGCTTCCAGCCCCAGTGCATCAGAAATATATGGGAAGCCTTTAGAAAAATCCAGATTCCCAGGACCTTTCCCAAGAGATTTGTTTTCAGTAATTTAGGGGGTGGGAGTTAGGGAATCTGTATTTCTATAAAATGTGTTCATTGTAATTTATAAACATTGAAAACAAACGTTTGGCCCAAAGCATTAGAAGTCAAAAGTACAAGCAGCAAATATTTGTAACTCGTGCAGATCTGGGGCTGAGAGCCAGAGGTGAGATTGTCTTCAGCTATGACCTTGACGAGGTTCCAAATGCATACGTGCCCATACAACCAGGCAGGATTGTGTAAGTAGGGTATGTGATATGTATTTATTTACTTACAGGGGAAGATTTTGTGTCAAGGCACTGGCAGTAGCTCATTGTCAAACTTGCATAGAGTTTCCTATTCTTCCCATCATGGGGAAAGCGGGACAGTGGTTTCCTGCCTGCCCCCTCCCTTTCATGCAACTGGGAGAAATCCTGACAGGTCTGAGCAGCCCTTGGAAGGGAAACTGCTACAGGGACCCCACCATTTCAGGAGTCCCTTTTTGGTGGAAGCAGTTCCTACTGCATGGCCAGAGGCACTGCAAGCAGAATACATCCTGGTTCCCCAAAAACAAACCCAGGGATTTCTCTCTTTTGTGTTGTGGCTGGTAGACCTTGCTGTAACGTGTTACCCCAATTTCCCTCTTTCCCCAAACAGTATTTAACTTGGTTTCCTTCCCTTCTGCGTGAACAGTTGGTGCTCATAATCCCCAAGCAGCTTGTAGCTGGGCTGTCAGCGTCACTCCACATGGCCGCCCCGTTCCATTCCAGCAGGCACATTGGTTTGGACATCCTATTCACATAGCTGTCAGCTCCTTTCTCTAGGCTGTAGGCTGGAGTGACAGTTGTTTGGAATTTGGTTTCCTTTTTGCGGCTGCAAATGTTATCTATCACTGCCTGCTTTGGGCACTGGAATGATTCCTCCACTTTAGCACAACGTTCACATCAATTTCCAAGAGCATCCTAAAAAGAGGTAAAGTTCTAACATCTGCTAATAAAGGACGGCTTTGCACAAAAGGGCCTGGGTTAGGCTTCCAAGGATGAAAATGGCAACCGGCCCACCACCAACATGCTGTAAAATCACATGCGTGACCCTGCAGGCCTCGGCCTTGGAACCTGCAAACTACCATCCTGAGGACATCAAAGGAAATATTTTCCATTTCTGGAGCATGCCAGAGCCTAGAGGTACTGCCTCACAAAATAAACTGTTCTCCAAGTGACTGAAAATGCTATTTTTCCTCAATTGTGGGAAAGCATAAATAAATGGAATGGAGGAAGACAGAGAAATCAGCAGAAGAAGAACCTTAAACACCGGGGAAGCTGCTGTAGTAACCCAGGGCTGGCCAAAGAGCAGAAATCAAATGAAGGTACTTTTACATTGAGAACATATGGGAGGCACATTTCCGTATTTCTCCAGGAGATTTGTACTATTTACTGCATCTTACAGACACCTGAAAGTACATCTAAGTTCTCTTAATGCTGGTGCAACTAATAAAACATGCGGATGACACATGATAATTCCATGCATATATTTCTGAATAGATTTTCAAATTTCCTATTATGAAAAATCTCACATATACAGGAAGTTGAGAGAGTAATATAATTCAGTACTTCTTAAAGAGTGGTCTGTGGATAGGTGCCAGTCCAAAGATTGTTTGTTCCTGGTCTGTCGTAAGTACAGAAAGTGAGAATCAGCATCTAGAAATGTTTATAGAAAATTTATAGAGACACAACCTTTGTACTGTATTTTACAAATGTATGAGTCTGCAAAGAATTGGAAGTAAAGAAATCTGCCCTTTGACTACATATAGTTTGAGTAGCACTCATATAACGAAATCCATAATCATAGTGCCTAGATTTCATTTTTGTTAACAAACTGACAGAAATCCAAAACACTTCATAGAGAAATACCATATGAAGAGGGCATATAATTAGGTACCTAAAGTTTAGTTTTAAAATTTTCTTTAACTGGCTTCCTCTCCTTATTAATTTATTATTGCCTTGAATGTGGTGTGACTACAAAGTAATGAGTCCATTGTTTATGTGACTTATTGCATGGAAATGCCATGAAGTTTGCATTTATACTAGGTTTTTAAAGATATATGGAGGGCTAATATTCTCATCATTCTTATGAGAATTTTTTCTAACTCAATTCTATGTTCTCTGATACTTAGGGTTTTGTTTTTGTTGTTTATAGCCAGTTCCTTATTGTTCTGGAATGCTCAACTTCTTATACGATAGGTTAAAACTGCAATTTTCCTTAAAGGGACACTGTCTTCATATTCTTTTTTTTTTTAAGATTTTTTTTCTCTCCCCTTCACCCGCCCCCACCCAAGTTGTCTGTTCTCTGTGTCCATTTGCTGCGTGTTCTTCTTTGTCTGCTTCTGTTGTTGTCAGCAGCATGGGAATCCGTGTCTCTTTCTGTTGTGTCATCTTGCTGTGTCAGCTCTCCATGTATGTGGCACCATTCCTGGGCAGGTTGCACTTTCTTTTGCACTGGGCGGCTCTCCTTACGGGGCACACTCCTTGTGCGAGGGGCTCCCCTACACAGGGGGCACCCCTGCATGGCAGGGCACTCCTTACGCACAACAGCACTGCGCATGGACCAGCTCTACGTGGGTCAAGGAGGTCCGGGGTTTGAACGACAGACCTCCCATGTGGTAGACGGACTCCCTATCCATTGGGCCAAGTCCACTTCCCTTCATATTCTTCTGATGGAAGTATTTATGGAACTTTTATGTGGCTTTAAACTTTAAACATAAAAAATTAGGATGGAATTTCCCCTCCTTATTTAGGAATTTAAGTGTGATTTGTGAAACAAAAAGTAACTTAATTTCACATTATGGAAAAATTTCAACCCATAGGAAGAATTGGTGAGCACCTTCATTAGGCTGTTAATAATGCAGGTTTAAGACTCCGGCAAAGAAGGAAAAAAATAAGGAAATGTCACCCACCCACATCACCAAACATATATAACTGTAAAACTTTATTCCATGGTGATTTTATATCAAACTGCACCAGCAATTTGGACAGAGTCAAATGTGCTTCAGTGAAAATTTTGTTTGAACATAAATTGTATTCAAGATATTTTGCTAAATTCCTTTAATGTCTCATTCCCACAGTCTCTCTACTAGGGATTAAGACGCATCGAAGACAGTGAGTTCAGAGTCATTTGTTTTCTCTGGCCTTCAAAAAAAAGGGCCACACACACCAAATTACTGAGCTACTCTTTTTTTTTCCTCCTGTAACCCATCCAAACATCCTATTATGAAACTGAAGCACTTCAGTTACTGTAATTTTTTCCTAAAGGTTTTGGTTCCCACGCTGAAATTCTGCCTCCAAAATCAGATTCAGAATCCAATTCCCAAAATCTCTTCCAAAACACATTCGTGGCCTAACCCATGAGAAAGGGGGAATTTCAAGTTCCACTTGCCTCCTTTTGGAATGAGTCAAAGGATTTTTAAAAGTAACAAAAATGTAAAATGAAGTGTTTTTGATGTGTCTGGCCATGTTTGTAGGCACAGTTAAATATCTAACTGAGTTCACCTTTTAAGGTGGAAAACAACACAAATATAGGAAAACGACTCCTTCCAAAAGAAAAGAAAAGGTCATTATCCACACACAAAAGATTTGGTATCAAATCCCAGAGGTGGTTGGCAGAAAGGACTGAAAGAGGAAGAAATTGTGCTAAATCATTGAGGAGGACTGAAGAGACATTGGGAGAAAAACAAATACCTCCTGGAGGTAGGGAGAACTCTCTGAGAACATGGCAATTAGGAACAAGATATGTGACTACTAGAATCAGCTAATGGACTATTAGATTTAGCTCCACCCATATGGAGAACCCAGTTTAAACACTCTGGTGAATCAGATTTAAAATACCAAAACAAAGTACAATCAAATACAGCGAGGGGTGACTTCTGTACCAAGCATGAGGGTCCTGACCTTGACCTCAGCAAAGTGTTCTTCAAGCGTTGCCAGTCAGAAAACTTGATCACTTAGATGTTAAATTAATAGTTCCCCTAATGACTAACTTTCTGGCACAGGAAATGGCCTCACCTTTCAGATGTAAAAGGCAGACGAACACAATGAAGATTCCTGAAAGGGCAAAGAAATACCCATGCAGTGAAATGAAAATCCAGCTAGTAATCATAGTAGCTACTATTTATTCACTGCATACACTATGTGCCAACTACAGAACAATTTACATATGGCCTCCTCCCCCCAACCCCTCCCCAACAATATCAGAAAGTGGGTATGATTTTCTTTTACAGATGAGGACTCTTAGGCACAGAGTAATTTTCCAGAGCTCTAAAGACAAGGTTTACATCCATTTTTGTCAAGCTACAAAATCTAATCTTCTCACCTTCCAGCCTGACAACCTGAAAATTATCTGAAAGTCTGTTTAGGTGAGGAAAGGAAGTTGATTTAGCCAGAGCAGTACTGTAGGAGAAAATAGAATTATGGCCTCTGGCAATTACTGGGATTATATAATACATGCATACATATCAATTTATTATGAAAATTTAGTTAAATATGCTTTAAAATATTTGACTGCATGTACACTCACTTTAATAAGTATACAAGGTAGGAAAAATTCTGAGCTATATATATATATAATTAAAAAAATACATATATATATACACATACATACATACACACCAGGGTTTATATATCCAAGGGAATGATATTCCCTTGGAAACAGACTTCTGAGGAGACTATTTATTCCATTGCTGAGAGTATTTTTGGAGCTCTATTTTTTTTAAATACCTTCCAAGTCTTACTGCATTCTCAGAGTAAATCAGTGGTGCAAAACACATTCCTTCAAGGTAAACCTGGTTTCTAAAAACTGCAGTGATTTGGAGTTAAATCTAAGTGCTAGGTCTCTGAGCATTAGCATGGTGAGTCATAACTATAAAGCAATGGAACATAACTGTTTTGGCCAGGCACCCCTTTTGATTAAAACTATGGAACCTAAAAAGAGGGAAGAAAGGAGAAGGAAAGACGTATTTTAAAACTGAAAGCACAGGCCTGTTTCTATGAGATGAGTACTTTCAATAGTTATGTCGAAAACCCGGGTTTCTAGACGGCTCCCAATTTCCTTGAAGTTGAGAGAAACACATGGAAGGCAGGTGAAAGGGTGGGGCTGTTTCATCCTCCAAACCTCATCTGCTCCACCTTTCTCCATGTCGAACGTAAGCTCAATGAAGGCAAAGATTTAATTTACTGCCGTTCCTAGAAAGGACTGGCACTTTCTAAGCACTCAAAATATTTACCTAATGAATGAAACGAGTGGATGGATGGATAATTTCATATTGGGTTCACAGGTAAGATTTTCATTTTCAAAATAGTCCTCTTGCTAGAAACAATTTTTAAGAATACTGGCATAGAGAATTCAAGCAGAGAGGTTACTGGGACCATGATGGGTAGATAGTGGTTTCTTTGCTATTTAGACAAATCTTGGGTCTGTAATACATAGTAATGCTGTTTCAGAAATGAGTTCCACCAGAACTAGAACTGCCAGGGGGACTGCATAATGGTCAGTCTCTGAAATGGGAACCTGGGTCAAAAAGTCCAGCATCACTTGGGTATTGAGCCCTTTGCTGATGGATGAGGCTGTTGAGGTGGTAAGACATCTGAGTCTTTATAAAAGAAAGAATAAAGCCTATTCCATAACGTTACTCTTTTTTTCTAAGTACCTATGGGTAGTCGGAGAAACAATGATTGATTGCTGGTCTGGATTCATTGGCTAAAGTACCCTAGCTTCTGGCTGAAAATGAAGGCTGTCAATGCAAAGCATCAGGAGGGTACATAGTCAATTCTGCATCAGAAATGTCTTTGAATTCTGCTGAAAATAGCAAAGAAAGAAACATTTTCTTAGAAAATAAAGATAAACAGAGTTTATGTGTACAGATTTTTTAAAAAAAGAAACATTTCTTCTAGCAAGGGCAATACAAAGGAGTTATATAAATTTATTTTTCATGTAACAATTGATTAGTTTAGAAAAAAATTCCCATTTTCAATGTTTAATTCCATCTCTCATTTAAAAAAAAATTACTAAAAGGACAAAAACCCACACAAAAATACAATCTGTATCTGTTCTATATGTACAGATAACCGGTCACTATTAAGGCACAGACTGATTAAAAACATTTATTCAAATAATCCCAATATTTTGTGCATCACGTAACACTGACAACACTGTATACTGTAGTGTCACATTCCCTTCATTGCATCAAGAGAGAACAAGAAAAATTAATTTCCAGTGTTTTTATTTTTTAGCCACCCTATTTAATCTAGATTAACTGGGAAAGTTTTCCCTTTGACATAATACCAAAGCTCTATTCATAAAACCAATATCAACTTAATATTGCATATTCATTCCCTCTTCCTCCTGTTGTGAATGAGTGGTAGGTAGAGAGCTAGGAAAAGAGCTCCAAATGATTATTTTATTTGGGAAGGTCTTATTAAAGAAAGTTAAAATTTAGAGCACCAGGGAGCTGTTGAACAGGAACAAGTGTTGAATTCGTACCTGTGCTGAATGTTTAGTGTGATGCATTCATACAGTCACGTAAGGCAGGGAGTGCAAGCTCATCAGCTGCACAGAATTATTCCATTGTACTTGCAAAAGGAATGACTTAGTTCTACATCATCAAGCAGATAGGGTTTAGTTTACTTTGGGAATAGGCAGCCCCATAGACCCAGGTATGATTGATAATTTTATGACAGTTCCATTGTCTATGCCTTCAAGGTAACCATTCTATTTTTTAAAGTGAATAATTTTCTTTCTGTGTGCAAAATGTCTCAATTCTTTTTCTTATTTTAAGGTAAGAAAAATGTCAGGCAAGGATTTCTGATCCCACATATGTATAAAAATCCCCAACTGCTGTGTATGCCTGTCTAATGCCTTCTGCCGAGAGCACACAAGAGTGGTTTATGTCCATGCAGAAAGTCTTGAATGCTTTTCATAAATAAGTCATTACAGTACAAGTAATTCACAACATTTCCTATGGGAAAATTTTCCAACAAATTAACATACTTGGAAATATTTCTTTGAGGAAAGAGAGGCACTTAGTGATTTTCTTCATGGATTAAAAACCCCTCATAAATCCACATAAGATGTCTGAAAAGACCCAGGAAACATGCTGCCCAATGGACTTTCACAGTATAAGAATATAACAATAAGTCTAGCCACTTAGAAAATAGTCTTTTTTTTCTTCCCTTCAGAACTCACCATCTTTCTAAACTGTCATACTAGAGACTTAAAGTCTTTCCATTCTCAGCAAACACAAGTCTACTTCAAGCAGACAGATATGGTTTTAGGAAAGTCCTGTGACCATATGGAGCATAATTAATGTGCACATAAGGACTGTAATCTATTTCTGCTCATTATGGCAACAGTGCTGTCTTGTCAAATGATTATTTATCTGTATTTTTAAATAAAGTGACAAATCTAGGGCTCCAGTTATTAAATGCCATCCATTCTCTACCATAAATCTCTAGTAGATATCAATTTAGTCAGTTATGTACTGTACGCTTATAAGATCTAAAAATAAAAGTCTGATATAAATAAATGTCCTTTAGTGGCAGTATACTAAAAATAGCCCTTTGCTTTCAGACAACCATTAAAATCATTTTAGCAATACAGGCAGCAGCTAAATATGATGACTGCAAAGGGTTAATATTGCAAAGTCCATTTGGTCTTTCTTTGCACCTGTTACAATGAACTAGGTTCATTGCTAAATGTTTCTAGGATGATGATGTAAATAAACAGAACTGGTCCAGAACCAAGTAGAGTCACATTTCCCAAAGTCACAAAATATTCTGCATAGAAACTAACATCCAGTACCATTTCAAAGAAAATTTGACGCAGTTTAAAAAATGTGACTTAATTTGATTTGTACTGATATATCAGGTGACATGAAAATGAGAGAGAGAAAATTTCCACAGGACAAGAAATCACAACATGTAAAGTGCTGAAAGACCTCAATAATTACGTTAAAGCAGTACCAGAAAATTCCTCTTTGATTACTTAAAAAAAAAATCCCCAAATACCAAGACAAAACAAGCAAACAAAATAAATTCCATGATTTCTGTCATCTCAGATGTCAATTATTCTTCATTTTAGTAAAAAAAAAAAAAAAAAAATCAGTGCATGTGTTATATAGGTAAATAAAAACAGGAAAAATAACCCTATCCTCATATTGCAGATTTTGTCCGATTGCCATTAAAAAAGTAATCAACATTTGGTGTTCTGTATGATGACTTAAGAACATCTTTTCTTTTTTCTTCCTTTTTGGCACAAAATACAGGTGCGAATAAGATGCTTTGGTCCTGATACCAGACACCCAGAGTGCTGAGGATGGTGTGCAGTGAAGGCTGTTCACAGATTTCCTGTGTCCATTGCTACAGTTAGTCAGCGGCCCGTGCCTAGAGAGGACCGCTACCAGCGGCCACTGACGCTAGCAATGTCTGCATGATACTGACGGGGCAGCCTCCCGCTCGCGCCGCCTTCCAGGAAAGAGGTGCGTGCATTTGGCGGTTCGAAAAGCTTTCTTCGGTTTTTATTTAGTTCTAGAGAGAGAAAAAGAGTATTGTTAGGAGCTCCATGAAGAAGTTCATTCTATAATCGACAGGAGATGGCATTAGAGCTCATGAAATGGTGTAATGGTAGATTTTAGGGGAAAAGTCAAAGTCTAGTAGTCAAAGGCAAACTTTAAATTGATGGTTGTAACATTTCTGAAATACTAAGAAGCCTGATATTAAAGGTAGCACACTGGTAGCCTAGAAAACCCCAGACAGCAAAGAGTTTTATTGCAGTTTGTAAACTATCTGAAGGATATAACAGAAACATCTAAACTCTAGACGTACCCATGAACCAGTTTTCCCCACCTACCCCAAATGCCATTTCTGAGGCAAAGGGGGTTTCAAAGCTGGCGAGAGGCACATGTGAGAATGTACTGCCAATGACAAAAGAAGATTACTAAAGCTCCTGAGCTCATCCACATCAAACAAAATAATCATGAAATATTTCTAAAGTCAGACATGAAAAGAAGATCCCACACCTAAAAACGAGGCTATCTGCAAGCTACCCTGAAAAGAGTACCCCCAACTCCATCAACTAATGATGTCTATACGCCTTGAGTCAGGAATAGTAATATGAAGAATCAAATCAGCAACTGATTTCTCTCAATAAAAAATTAACTTTAGTAAAAATAATTAAGGACATTGATATTTGAAAACAACCACATTCCTAGTTTTCAGGAAAACACTGAAATACCCTCTTTTAAAGAAACCACAGTATTTGGAAAACATGGTTTTGTTTTTTTTCCAACTAAAATTTATTAACCCCAAAGGTAGAAAAGTAATTAAAGCAACCTACCTTTCATATGAATATGCAGCCCTCTACCCCTACATACAAACCCTTGAATTAGCTAAGGTTTACTCTTTTAATGAACTCATACAAATAAATAGAACTCTCAGGCTCTTGAAATTAGGATTTCTGCTGGCCACCAAATATAGATATACTGAAACATTCAATTTCAAACAGATTAAAAAGATTATATAGCTGAGTTGCTAAAAGTTGTGGTTTTTGGGGGGGAGGGGCATTTTGGGGGCAGTTAATTTAACACCTTATATTTATATGGTATTCAGTCCTTTTTCACCCACAATCACCTACTACGCCCTTTTGAGTGTTGAAGCTACATTGTGAGCTATGGCCAGCTGCAGTCATGCTGTGGACACAGACAGACTCAGAAAGGCTGGAACTGGTCACAGGTGTTTAGGGCCATATGGGCCAATGAGCACCTGTCTCCCAATACCCTTAACATTTCACCCCACTGCCTTCCAAAAAGGAGATGCCTGCCCTACAGGGGCGACGCAAGAGTAAAGAGCAGCTCTCCTTTGTTCACGTATAGGTCTTAGGGGAGAAGAAAAATATCAGTGATTTATTAGAGCTTATTATATGACATTTACATTCATTTTGCCCTAGTTAAATCCTCCTTAAGGGATAGATATTATTCTCCATTTCATAGATAATAAACTTGATTTTAAAAAAATAGATGAAGTAACAGTCCAAGGCTACAGAGCTGTTCACTGTTAGTGCCTGATGCAAAAGGTCCATGCCCTGGGTCTCCCCGACCCATTGACAAAGGCGATCTGCCAGAGCATCAGGAACACAAATTTGAGAAATCAGTAGTTCCAAGGATGCCAGAGAACAGAGCTTTATCCCATATTAGGTACACCAAATTTACTGTAAATGGAAAACATAGCTTAAAAACTCTAAAGAAGAGGAAATTTTTTCAAGCAAAAGACATGCAGGCATGCACATAGAAAGATGGCTATTGTTTCAAGTTCTTGCAGAAACAATGATATTTCTATTAAAGGTTCAACAAATGTATCCTGTTAAAAATAAAATACATCCCTTCAGAAATTCAGAAATCAAGGAAGAATCAAACAGATAGAAAGGTAAACAAAAAAAGGGAAGGTAAGAATAAATGAATCCCTTTAAGTAGAAACCTGGGCAAGTTTTATCACCTACAAGCAAGCAGACTATCTTTGACCTCCATTTTTTCATGGGGAAATAACCCATTAATCAGGGAGATAAGATAGTCCAAAATACTGAGAAGGAAAAGAAACAATTATATCAAACCCCATTTTCCTCTAGCACATACATAACATGTACAATTGAGCATATGAAAAAATCTGGGCCATCGAAGACAATTTTTTAATAAATATTGAAAACTTTATTCCCAAAAAAATATTGACCAGATCTTTGAAAGAGTAAAATGATCATGAGGGAATTCAGCAATCCCCTGAAGATACAGTTTCTAAGAGAATACAGATATATACATTCCCAAATGAGAAGCACAGAAGTAAATCTTCCAGAGAGGTTATAAAGGATCAAGCCCTACTGAAGGACTTTTTTTTTTCTTTTTTAAATAAAAAGCAAACTCCTTCCTCTGACTTTTTCAGTAAGCCTGAGGGATAGTGTGGGAAAATACCAACCTTTTTCTCTGAAATTCCAAGGTTCACACAATCCTGGCAGCTCTCAGGATCTTGTTGCGGATCTGAACAGAGTCACAAACTAAAAGAATAGGTCAGGAAATGTTAGATCTACCTGAGGCCGAGGTGGGAAGCCTGTTAACAGGACTCTAACCTCTTTTCACTGAGTCCTTGTACTTTTAGTTAACTATTCACTAGAACTGTAGCAGAGAAATCTATGGATTTTCAAAAAGTGTGGGTTTGGGGAAAAAAGATCAAATTTATTATCTGATGGATCTCTACTAGAGAAAAAATTCATCTTCTCCAATAATATTAAAACAAATGTCTTCAGGCCCCAGATTAAAAACAAAACAAAAACCTCATACTGAAAGAGCAACTCCGATTACAAGTTAAAAACCTACAAAATTTTGAAAAAGAATTTTGGATAAACTCTGTATCTAACCAAGCAGTGTAACCACAAGACAATCATGAGTCCAGGCTGTGCAGTTATCCTGTACCTATTTGGAAATGGAATGCTCTGAGGCTATAAACTGATGTCTTTGCTATAGGTGAGTGGATTAGAAAAAGAAGTTTTTTGATGAAGAGTTTCTCAAAAACTTACTTGCAGAGAAAACTGTTGACTAAGGCTCAAACAAATGCACTCAACAAAGTAAGGCAAAATAATCAAATATTTCACGCTGTACATTGCATTCATAAGGAAACTTATTCAGAGTATCTAATTTCCTTTAAAAGCAAGAGGACCACAAACCCCCACTGAGACAGGCAGGATACAGAAGGACTAAGGATATAACCCTCAATGGAAGCACATTGAAGATGATCACAGAACACATTTTTTAACAGAGGATTCAAAACCCCTACTGTTTCCTACACTACTACCCAAAACCCACCTCCCACATTACAAATGCATTCTGGAGTAAAGTTCCTAGTGACCCATCTGGAATCTATGAGAGGATCAGAGATACGTGCTTGTTGCTAAAACCTCTACAGAGTTTGAAACTGGGTAGGTACACAAAGAAAGAACTTAATTCTGATTATACTACCACTAACATCTCATGAATCTTTAGTGAAAGAATGAAGTGCTGGGACATACCCTTTTCTATTTGTCACAAAAGAGCTGGCCACAGGCATATTTTAGCAGTACAGGCATGGGGAATATGTAAGTTATCAAATTTAAAGTAGTATATAAATTTCATTTTCAAATTAATAAAAGAATGTGAAAATCTATAAAGTTAATTTAATCTAGGACTAGCTCATTGAGGCCGAGCTCTATTTAGAGTAAATAAGTTGAAAAAGACTATCCGATTGCCACAAATGGTTAAAAAGAAAGAACAAGGGTTCTTGTTCTGCTAAGAAATATGCTGTCAAATGATAACTTCTCCATTTTCACTAAGCTGGATGATACATCACATCAAGGATAGGTCTTAGAAATGGGAAGTGACCTTACAAGATCATCTATGCCAATCCATCTTCATGGTAAATAACCCCAAACCAAAAGAGATTGAAAACTCCCTCAAGGGTACATAACTTGGTGGAGGCAAGGCCCCGATCTTATTTGAATGCAGAGTTCTTTTCACTATACCATGCTGATTTTAGGAGCAAAGAGGACTTAAGTGTCTTGCCTATGGCACCCCATTGCTGCAGCCCCTTGGACACACAGGGTGGAGGAAGACTTCTCAAACTGATGTGTTAGAACTCTCTTTTTATCCATCCAGAAGCTAAACAGGCTGCAATGGGGCAGCTCTATGGCTGGGGTTCCACCCCTAATCAAAGAGTGCTGTGCTTATTATATCTGCTTCAGATACTGGGTCTATATATAAAATTTCCAGGGGCTGGGGGGTGCAGAGGATGGAATCTACTGCTAAAATAAAACAGAAAACCACTGAGGTTTTACATTTTAATTGTTGATCTGATTAGTGAATGCTGCTTGGAAGGGACTTTCACCATTAGGAGGGAACTGTTGGCTCCCAATGGCACAACCTGCAGGTTCAGTGTGCTGAAAAAGCAGGCATTCTCTCACACCAGACACTGTTTCTGCCCTTGGCATCTTGGTCTTTGAGGAGACTGGAACATACATAAATTTAACATTTACTGGAAAGTTTTCAAAAAGTAACTCCACTTTTTACAAAATGTCTCTCACGTTTCTATAAACAACTTTTTCAGGTTCATCACTGTGTATTTGCCTGCTCCCAACTCATTATCTGGCTCAGTTCCTTTCAAACAAGAGAAGCATCCAGTAAATACATAAAACATGCAACAGACACACAAAGAAGGTGGTCTGGGGTGGCAGACATCATTAATTTCCTTCATTCTGCAACTACCTTCAGGATACTACACCCTTTTGTGTCTTTTATAGTCTATTAAAACCTTGGAAAAAATTTAAAAGCATTAAGACAAGTAATACTGCTAGTTGCAATACATACCAATGAGCACTTTTTCTCTGGTGCAATGATCTCAATTGGTGTACAAAGATTCATACATTTGAAATATGACATCCACTCAAGAATAATTACTTACTCACCCACTGATAATTGTTTAATATAACCACGAAAAAGAGAATAACTTTTGCCCATCCTCATTTTCTACAAAGGGCAATTTTGGTTCAGACCTTTCTGACGAGATCTTAAGGATGCACGTCATCAAGACAAGTTTGCAGGCAATGTCTTAATGAAGGAGGGGATGGTCTCAGCATTTGTCACAATGCTGGCAGGAAAACTCTCTGAAGCCTACACCAGCAAGGCATCAGGATAATAAGTAGTTGTTAGGCAGAATCAGCTCCACTGCCTGCAACCACTGGCAGAGGTTATTCAAATTTCAAAATATGAGCGTGTGCATTTATATTCACCTGAGATTGCAAGCAGCATTTTCCTTCTGGCACCAAAAGTAGTAATTCCCAGCTCCTTCAGATCTTGATCCGTAAGAGTAAGAAATGTTTGAAGATCAATCTGTGGGTTGAAAAAAAAACAACCTATAACCAACATATTAAGTATTTATTTTCTTTGTCCTTGCAGTGTCAACTCAATATTACATCTATTTTATTATTAATTGTGATCTGCCTGCTTCCAAAAAGGAATGATGATGGCACAAACCTAAAAAACAAGAGCTAAGTCATAAAGGTAGGGAAATGGAAGACTTGGTCTAAGTCCCGTGAACTACTGCAATTGAGATAAAAACTTAGCTCTGAGCATCCTGGCAGCCAGGACAAAAAGGGAAAGACAAAAGATTGCACAGTTTTTGTGAATTGGTAAAAGAAAACATTATTTGTCTAGTAATGGGAAAACCAGTTCTTAACTTTGGGTTCTGCATTGGTTAAGTGGATCTTTATGAGAAGAAAATTAATAATACCATGGTTGGTATCTTCCACAGTACTCTACATAGGACTGATAGAAGAATTCTCAGACATTAGATCCATGGCTTGCTTTGCCCTGTCCAGCAGACTGTCTCTGAAAGTGGCACAAAAGAAATATTCCCAGAAACAATATAATTGTACTCTCTGACATCAGCAACACATTGTTCAGGAAAACAGCCCAGGGGTCCCTATCTTCCTTTGGAGGCAATGTGGAGGAACTAAAGGGCAACAGGCTCTGCAGGCAGAGACTGGAGTTCAGATCCTGACTCCACCGTTACTAGCTGTGGGCACTGAGGGTTGACAATGCTATATCTGGCAGGGCTGTGGTGAGCATTAGACATGACTGGAGACAGAGCAGTGGGCTCACCAAATGGATACAAAAATTGGTAGCTATTGTGTAGCTACAATGTGTAAAGATGTATCATTTATGAAAGTTGATGAAGGAATATTGGCCCTACTTAAAAGAAACTAAGGTTAGTTAATGGGGAATTTTGTTAAATCAGATTTGAATATTAGAAAATGTCCTGCATGATGGAAGCAGAAAACCCAAATTTAACACATCAGAAACAGTAAAATATACTTTGCATTCTAATAATATTGAACACAATTTCAAACTTTCTGTTTTGATTTTGAAGATATATCAGATTTTTTAAAACCTTAAGGTCATTGCTTATCACAGTTCTGGGGACATATTTATAGAAATTCTATTTAATAGAGACTCTCTAGTTCTGGGGTTGGAAAACTTTTTTTTAAAGACCAGATAGAAAATATTTTAGATTTAGTGGGGCTTACAGTCTCTGTCACAACCTCTCAATTCTGCTGTGTTAACTCAAAAGCAGCCATAAGATAAAACATAAATGAGTGTGGCTGTTTTTCAATAAAACTTCATTTAAAAATCAAGCAGTGAGTCTATAGGCTATAGTTTCCTGACCCTGCTCTAGTTAATAAAATGTTGGAAAAAGCTACCATGGCTTTATAATTCCATGGTTTTTTTTCCTTCTTAGAGTAAACGGATAAGAAGTACCTATAATAAATGTTATTTACACGCTTTTTAAATTAAGATATAAATATCGGTTAAAACACAGAATATCATTTAATAACATTTAATCTCTTACTTTGAGACTTTCTGTTTTCTAGACAAGTTAAAAATACCTTTGCCCTTGAGCTTCCAATAGGCTACCCTTATCTAACCAGCAAGACTTAAATAATTGGATGCAATTCTTTAATGCATTGATGATGAAACTGTTATTCAATTTAGAAAATCCTTGGTTAAATGAACATTAATTTAGATTTAAGGGAAATGAAACAATAATCAATACCCTGAAATCAAATATACATAGGACAACCTCTCTTTCAGGGTATGAAACAAAACAGTTAAGCAATTAAACTTATTAATTTATTGAACCATGGGCATAACTGCATTTATGATGCAAAATACCTGTAAAAAACCTAGATTTTACTGACTGATACATTCCTGAAAGTACTGAAACTCAGATGTCTAACATTAAGTAAAGTCAACTAGTATAAAACTTTGACCATGTCTAGATTTGAACCAGAGATACACTTTTTAAAAAAATTCTAATTTTCTGTTGCATTGGCTTAGTCATCTTTTGGTAATATGATACATTATTGGAAAGAATCATGCTCAGGTCTTTTCTTCTTATGCCAGTTCATACAGGCCCATGGCTGATGAGGTTGACCAAAATCCGTAGCACAGATTGTTCAAAAACATCTTAGCTCTCTCAGTTCAGGTGAAACTCAAGCAGCAAATGAATGAACAATTAACCTGTACAAAAACACAGTATATTCTGTGGGGGGCCAATGTAATGTGACTAGGATGAGGGCAAAACCCCAAAATAAATAGGTATTTATTTCAGATGCTATTTATTTTTGAGAGCTACAAGGAAAGATAACAAGAGATGGAAGAGTAAAGTTACGTTAAATACAGACTTGTTCCTGACCTTCGGGATGTTGTGAATCCAAAAGTTCCTATGATTCAAAACACAAATCAGGTCTTCTAGCTAAAAATGGTAGAAGACTACTATATGCAATTTGGTAAACACAGTTTTCTTCATTTCTGTTATCCTGTGTTTACTAGAGGTACTAAATACATAAGAAATGAGATGACATTTTTCTCAGCAGCAAAAACAAGCCAGGAGGCTTGAATAAATGCTCAGTGAAAGCACAGTCACAGGTCAATGAGTGATTTCATTCTAGAATTCATCCTGCATAACGCAGAACAAAGATACCAGGAAAAGAAATAAATAATGACTGACCTCTTGTTGCTGGAAGACGTCTGTGTACTTGCCCAGGCCTAGTTTGCTGAAAAGTTCAGGGAGGTCAGAGCCTTTGAAAGAGCTGTTCAGGTTACAGCCATTGCTTCCTGTCAGCGAGGAAATGCAGTCCATGTAATTGCTACTGCTGAGATAGTGTTCCGCTGAAAGGCAGAGGAGAGACAGACTTGAAGTGCAAATGCCCAGAGAGAACACGGTTTAATTAAAAGTTTTAATCACCCAAATATTTCAGATTTCATTGTTTGGCTGCACAATAGCTGCAGAAATACAGCAATCCTTTACTGAAACATTGGCTTTTCATTAAGGAAATGCTGGTTATTGCGTACAGGGAGACTCTTATCATTTAAAAGCTTCCATGTGGGAGGCAGCAATTCAGCAACAGTGCCTCTGTAGTTAATAATCATTAATCATATTCTCCCTGAGCATTCAGAAACATTTGCTCTTTAAAACTGATTTGATGTGAATTAAATGAGGATCTGGAAGAAGTATCCCTGGGACACAATAAAGGTGTGGAAAGTTTTTATATCATAAGTCCAGGCTCCCTTTGGTTGGGAAGATGGCTGTTTCCACACTTGTGCTTTCCTTTGGCCAAAGGAATTCTATGATATTGCAACCTATAAACCTCATTCTCTGAAAAAAAATTATTTGGACATTATAGAATGCTTTCAAAATTGAGAGCAATATATGGACTGATAAGAATGATACTGGGGGAGTAGATGATGATGTTCAAATGGCTGAATGCCTGTTTCCCATGTACGAGGTCCCAGGTTCGATCCCTGGTACCTCCTAAAAACAAACAAATGAAAAAAACCAACTCTCACTGGAAGGTGGATTTAGGTCAGTGGTTGAGTGCCTGCTTCCCATGTATGAGGTCCTGAGTTCATTATCTGGTACCTCCTAAAAAAAACGGATGCTGAAGTTCCTGGATTTAGTTTGTAAGAGCAACTAATCTGTTTCTTGGGAAAAGTTCTAAGTCAGCAAATGTGGAGCTTTGGCTTGGCTCTGTGATTGATTTCTTATGCAAAAGTTTTCTCCACATTTTCATGGTTTTCAGACCCAATGACATGCAGGGCTGTGTGACAGACTAGTGAACCATCCCAAGTACTTGAACACATATGCAAATGAATTTCAAGAGCTGCTACCTAGCCAGTAAGATCCTGCTAAAAAGACGTCCATTTACCATATCTAAGAATCTTGTTAGGTAATGTTTTGGGTGCCACTAATCAAGTCCTCTCATTGTTTTCATCTCCCAATTGAGAAGTCCTTTATATTTTATGATCCCAAATGGAAGGTGTTTCTTGATAAAGTTTTTCTCTCTTAAAAACAGATGCCTTGATCTGGGAATTCTGGGAAGATGGCTTTGAAGTAGGGAGGCAGGGCTCAACTCTCTCACAAAAACAGTGGAGAAAGGTCTAGAAGTGGTCAAAGGGACCTGCTTTAGGAGTCAGCAGACCAGGACAGTGCTGCACAACTCCCAGGAAGGCTAGAGACAGAGACGAAGAACCCGAAACAACAAACACAAGTTACTAAATCCTCACAGCAGCCAGGAAGGGCTCCCAACCCCCACCCTCAAGACATTAAGCCTGGATAAAACCCCTGGCTCACTGCAGCTGACTGAGCGAGGAACAGACGTTGGCCTCTTACAAGGGAAGAGGGAGGGTGAGTTGGAGGGATTCCTTTTAGTGAATTTGGCATGCAGAGTCCACTCTGGATCTTAGCTCTAGCCAGACCAGAAACATGGGAAAGCCATGGTTGAAAGAAACACCTCTGGGGAAAGGTTCACCGATGACTGCCATCTGCCCGCGGCCAGGAAACTATAACAAGAAAACCTGCTTTTAGGTCTCTCTTTAGCCCCACCCCTGGCAGAAAATCTGCACCACATTCCTGAATAGTCCCAGGCCCGATTTTGGTAACTTCAGCTGGGCAATTTTAAAGATGTAGAATAAGTTGAATCAAAAATTTAAAAAGAGCTGTGAAAAAATAAATCACCAGGCAAGAGAGAGAAAACAACCATCAGAATGAATTCACCAACATATTCAGATGCCTAGCCATTCGCAAAAAAAAAAGCCTTAAGACAAATAGGACAAGACAGCCAAGCCAATGAAACAAACCAAATATTCTGATGAGAACAGAATTTAAAACAAGTACTCAATGACGATCATACAAATATCCTAAATCAATTCAAAGAATTAAAGAAAATCTGACTAAAGAGATAAAGAATATTAAGAAGAAACTGGGTTAGCATAAAGAACAAAAGAAAGCCTGGAAAGAAAAGTAACAGAGTTTATGGGAATGAAAGACATGATGGATAAGATATGAAATATATTAGAGGCATATAAGAGCAGATTTGAATTGCTCAAAGACAGACTTAGTGATTTCAAGGATGGAACATCTGAACTGGAAAAGATAGAAGAATGAAAAAAATGGAACAGGGCCTCAGGGAATTACATGACAAAATGAAATGCACAAACATACACATTATTGGTGTCCCAGAAAGGGAAGAGAATGGAAAAGGGGCAGAAAAAATATTTGAGGAAATAATGACCTAAAAGTTCCCAACCCTTATGAAAGACATAAATATCAATATCTGTGAAGGACAACACATGCCAGCTGGAATAAATCCAAATAGACCTACTCCAAGATTTCTCAGAAAGACACATATCAGAGATAAAGAAAGAATTCTGAAGCAGCAAGAGAAAAGCAAAGCACCACATACAAGGAAACTTCAGTAATGATTACGAGTGACCTCTCATCAGAGACCATGGAGATGAAACATCAATGATATGATGTATTTAAGATACTGAAAGAGAAAAACTGCCAATCAAGAATTCTATATCTAGCAAAACTGTCCTTCAAAAATGAGATCAAGTACCTAAATATAAAAGCAACAACCAAAAAACTCCTAGAATAAAATGCAGGAAAACATCTTTAAGATCTTGTGGTAGATGGCAGTTTCTTAAATCTTAACCCAAAGCATGAGCAACAAAAGAAAAAATAAATGGGACCTCTTCAAAATTAAAACACTTTTGGACCTAAAAGGACTTTGTCAAATGGTAAAAAGGCAGCCTCCTTAATGGGAGAAAATATTTGGAAATCACATATCTGATAAAGGTTTAATATCCATGATATATAAAGTGATACTACAAATCAAAAATAAATGAACAAACTACCTAATTAAAAAATGGACAAAAAACTTGAACAGATAATCGTCCAAGGAAGAAATACAAGTGGTGAAAAAACACATGAAAAAATGTTCAACATTATTAACAATTAGGGAAATGCAAATCAAAACTACAATGAGGGAAGCGGATGTGGCTCAAATGATAGCGTATCCATCTACTATATGGAGGGTCCAGGGTTCGATCCCCAAGAACTACTGACCCGTGTGGTAAGTTGGCTCATGTGCAGTGCTGCCGTACACAAGGAGTGCCGTGCCATGCAGGGGCGCCTCCATGTAGGAGTGCCTATGCACAAGGAGTGTGCCCTGTAAGGAGAGCCACCCCATGTGAAAAAAGTACAGCCTGCCCAGAGTGGCACTGCACACATGGAAATCTGATGCAGCAAGATGACACAACGAGAAAGAGACACAGTTTCCCAGTGCCATTGGATAATGCAAGCGGATGCAGAAGAACACACAGCGAATGGACATAGAGAGCAGACAATGGGGGGAAGGGGAGAGAAATAAAACAACAACAAGAAAAAATTACAGTGAGATATCATTTCATACCTATTTGGCCACTATTAAAAAGTCAGAAAACTATAGTGTTAGAGAGAATGTAGAGAGAGAGGAATGCTTATTCGCTATTGGTGGGAATATAGAATGGTAAAGCCACTGTGGAACACTGTTTGGTAGTTCCTAAGGAAACTGAATATAGACTTGCCACATGACCCTGCAATACCATTACTAGGTATATACCCAGTAATACTGAGAGCAGTGACATGAACAGACATCTGCATACTGATGTCCATAGTGGCTTTACTCATAACTGCTAAAAGTTGAAAACAACTCAGGTGTCCATCAACCGATGAATGGATAAACAAATTGTGGTATCCACGATGGAATATTATGCAGCTGTAAGAGGAAATGAAGTCATGAAGCATACGACAACATGGATGAAACTGGAGGACATTATGTTGAGTGAAGCAAGCCAGGCACAAAAGGACAAATATTGTATGATAATGCTATTATGAACTAAATATACTTTTGTAAACTTATGACATATATTAGAATATAGGTCATTGAAAAATAGAATGAGGGTAAAGAATTGAAAGCTGACGGTTATTCTCCACAGAACCAGTGAAGCAATTGTAAATTCTTGGAAATGAATAAAAATGGTGGAAGCACATCATATCGTTTGTAACTAGCAGAGCTATTTTATGGCTATGACAGTGGTTACAAGAGAAAGTCTAAGGACATGTACATTACTAGAAGTAAAGCTAAAAATTGTAACATGGGACTGTATAACATAGTGAAACCTCATGTGAAATGTGGGTAACATTGTATATATAAGACTGTTTTTACAAAATATAAATAAAAATAAACTAGAGAGACTGAAAGAGAATAGCAGGTATGTATGGCAGGCAAAGCACAAAGAGATTGAGAGGTGATGAGTTTGGTTTTCTCTTTTTTGTTTATTATTATTATTGGAATAATGAAAATGCTCTAATAATGTCTGAAAGTATAATATGTGATTATACCAAATATCTCTGATTTTACACTTTGTTTGAATTTATGCTTTAATATGTATCAATAAAATTGGCTTGTTAAAAACAGAACAAAACAAAACAACAACCCAGATGTCTTCTCTCTTGTTGGGAGAACATGCAGAGGAAAGGACCCAGGACCAAACCCTGAGGCACTGAGGGCTTTAACACTCCACTTTAAAGGTGAGGCAGACACCCCAAGGTTATTAAAATAAAAAAAGACTGAGGAGTAAGTAGTGAGGTAGGAGGAAAACCAAAAACAAAAGGAAAAGTGAGATCCTAGAAGGAGGAAATGGCTAACTGGCCAAAGGTGATGCAAAGCAGAGCACGATGAGCACATGGCAGTGGCCCCTGGATTGGATAACACGGAAGCTACAGAGAGGGGAGAACATCATTTATCTTCCAAACACTTAATATACATTTTTGAGAGTAAAAAGAGAGTTACTCATAATTACCCTAGAACAAGTGGTATAAAGGGAAACCTAGACATTGGTGACCTTGACCTGAGTGTTAAAATCTTCCAAAAAGTGTGCTGCTAAAACACAGGAGCCACTGACCACATGTGACTATCCTGGGCACCTGAAATGTGGCTATTGAAATGTTCTAAACACCCGGGTTTAAAGACTTTGGATAAAAAAATGTAAAATAGTGTATTAGTTATTTTGATTACATGTTTAAATGATAATATTCTGCACATTGTTGGGTTAACTAAAAGATCTTACTAAAATTAAAAAGCAGATATTTTAAAATAAAATATTCCTAATGATAGATGTTTTTTATTACAGTGCATAACTTTCTTCACATTTCTTTTCATCTTAACTACCTATGGGACTATATTCTCTATTTAACTACTTACACTCTCAGCATATGTGACAAAAGTCAAACTGGGATTCTTTAATCATTCCTGTTTATTAATAAACCCCTCATCTTGATCCTAATTCTGAACTTCAATTCAGTTAAGTAGTGCAATCAATTTTTAACTATCCATGTTAAATTAAGGGAAAGGAAGTGAAGAAAAAAAAAAAGGAGCACAAAATGAATTTACCCTGGGCTATAAAATGGAGATCATTTACACCCCCAGGTCTGTGCCTGGCACTCAGCCGCCTTTCAGGTTGATCTTACTGTCGTGGGCAGGGATCCAGTCAGAAACTACCAGGAAGTCTTTAGTTTACACTGATAGTGTATTTGGGAATGAAAGAGCTGTGTTTTCTTATTCAGACTTGGCCAATCCCAAGACTGGTCTTCTCAAATCTGTGCCTCCTGACCACAGGGCAGATTTGATTGGTGGTAACAGCTGGCTATTATTACTGAGTATCTACTACGCTCATTTAACTGCCTTTCTCTAGTCTTCTCACAACTCAAGCTACATGTTTCAGGATTCCAAATTTGTCAAAACCACCGCCAGAATCAAGGGCATATCTGGTGAATACTACATCCGTTCTCGTCTGTTGATCCATTTCCACAGCCTGAGGAATGTGTGTGCTGTTACAAACAGAACCCCCATGCTCTAACTTAACCCTTTTTTTTTTCTTGTTTATGTCCATTCAGCTAAGTCCTTCTCTTCACCTCTAGTAGCTTCCCACTGGATTGAACTTCTATTGCTCGAGATGTTAATTTGGTCACATTTGTCCCCCTCTTTTCTTTCTGTCACCACCTTTCCATCACCTTCTGGATGTCCATGTGCACTGCATTTAGCATTCATGCAGTCATTCCATAAACACTGAGCACCTACTAGATTGCATTCACTTTGCTAGACTTTGGGGAATAATAAATGAGACACATGCCTGGCACATGGGCACTTAAGAAATGTTTACCGAATGAATAAGTATGGTCCCTGGCATTGAAGCTCAAATTCTAGAGGGAGAGGTGGAAACGTAAATAAATAATTACATTTCTATATGGCAAGTGCTAGAGTGAAAGCATGAACAAAACGCGGTGAGAGGAGAGGACTAAATGGCTCACTTTAGCTAGAGCAATAGGGTAGGCCTGGGGTGGGGATGGATGAGTTATATGAAACATTAGAAGGCATGGAGAACAGTGTCCTATTTTACCATTATTAAAAACCACATAAAAAATTTTAGGCTGATTATATTTTAAAATATGAAAATAAATGTCAAAGCTCACTTGATTTGTTCTGTTTACGCTTGGGGCTGCCGATAGAAGCTGCAAATTCATTATGACTTGTGGGCCCTAGTCCATTTCGGTCTCTCCAGTTATCAGATTCACTTCCACTTCCCAAGTGTTCACGACTGTTGGACCTCGAGAGGGACAGCGATGAGCCCTGTAACAGTGAAAGCCAGGTAAAGAGACTTTTAATAAGATGAGTTACCCAGGATGGGGGGAGAAAAGAATCCACAATAGATCACTGCCATTTTCTTCTATTGCTAACCACTGCCTTTACCCATGAATGCCGATTCTCAGCAAGAGTCTGTGGTACCTTGTTCTCAAGCTGCTAAAGACAATGTGCAAACTTTTCCCCTCATTTAAGGGAGGTGATTATGAAGGCACCCTGCACAGTTCTGAGAGCCCCTGGGATAAAGAATTCTGTAAGATTTGAGAGAGCGGGCACTGAGATTCCTTCCCACTTTCAGGAAGCACAAGGCACATCTTCCATCTTTTCAGTGGAGATTTTCTGCCTCATATCATGTCATTCTAGAAGGAATGATAGTGAAGAGGTGCAGCTAGACCCAATGCTTTGAGAGGATCTGAGCTCCCAGACTAATTAATAGAGTCAGAGAGAGAGCTGGTATTTTTCCCTGCGTTATCCTTACCCAAACAAGTACATGATCTCTCCAACAATGCCTCCAACAATGCCTGGAATAATTTGTTTTTTAAAATTCCCCTAAATAATAGTAATAATAATAATTATTATTATTTAAAACTGCTACAAGTATGTACTGAACTTGCATTTATTCACTTGTTATTTATTTCATTATTTAATCACTATTTTGCATGTACTTTGTGCTGTGAACAATATTAAAGTCAAGATTCCTGATGCTCAAAGCTTTATGTTCACTGGATAGTTCCAAGAGAAATCATTTACTTTTCAATTCTATAAACCCACTTAACTGAATCTTGCAGTAGCATCATCACAGCTGCTTAATCCTCCTTTAAGCACTCCCCTCTGAATTTAGGGCATCATGATACCAAACTCCCCAGGTTAGCCGTCTACCTCAATGTGTTCTTGGAAGGCTCTACCTCCACTTTTTGACTCTTACTCAGGGCCTTCATCCTGCGACCCTTTCTCTTCTTCACCTTTTGCCATCAAGTAATCTCAACCTCTTTCAAAACTTAATGACTCTCAACTTTCAACCTCCAGATTTGACCTCTCTGCTGAAATCACAGAGCTCTGAATATGACACCTGCATTTTACTGTCTAATAAGCATTTTAAACTTAGCATGCTGAAACAAAACTGTTGATTACTTGATTCTATCAGTACTATCCTATAGTTCAGTATCTTGAGCCCAGAAAGATAAGTTAATTCTAGAAGGAAACGGCATTGAACCTGCTCCTCTCCCAGAATGTCCATATCTCGGTAAGTGATTCTCCCATTCACCCAGTTGCTCAAACAAAATTTCTAAGGGTTGTCCCAAATTCCTCCTTCCATTACCACATCCAATCCACTAATGAACTGTATCAATATCATCTAAACATACCACAGATTTACCCATTTCTCTCCAACTCTATGACAGTCACCAAGAGCCTCCAAACTGGTCTCTCCTGACCACCCCAACAGATGAACTTCATTGCATCTTTAAAATATCACAAATAGGCCTGGCATCTTGTTTCCATAGCCAGACAAGGCTTCTATCTTATTCAGAAGCCCACTGAAAAAAGTTCCCTTTTCAGAGATATAATACTATCCCAAAATTTCTGATATCCTTGTTTTTAACTGTTGTGGCTTGCTAAATCAAACCAGCTGAATTTGATATAAGTTCAATGCCATTTTCTTCTAGAATTAACTTATCTTTCTGGGCTCAAGATACTGAACTAGCAATACACGCCCTCAACCAAACCAGGCAGATACATTTTCACCCAAGAAATTTTGGATTTCCACAAAAGACCCTCTCTCCTGGATAACAACATTGATGGGGAAGTAAGCAGACAGAGACCTCATCTTGTAACAGAAGCCCCTGTCTAGCGCCCTTGGCTGTGTTCTGTACATGACTATAGGTAACCTATAGCCAGTTCCTTTTGAATTCACCATTTGTCAACCCAAAGTCTCTTCCTTTCCTTTCAAGTAGACTGAGGTCTACATTAATGTGACTGTAGTCCCTCCTCAGGGTTCTTCTGGGGCCCTTCATAAACGTGCATCCCTTTGCGTGATGTTGACATTTTCTGAAATGTCAACAGCCTGGTCTCTGACAATGGTCTTCATTCTTGCAGCAGATGTGGCAAAGAGACCTTAACTGGCCTTCTTGATTTCACTCTTGGTCCTCTATAATCCATTTTCCACAAAGCAAAAAGACTGATTTTTTAAAAGTACAAATTAGACTCTGTGTAAAGTCTTGTAATGCTTTTCCATTGATTTTGGGATAAAATCTAAACTCTTTACCATGGGTTCAGCTGCTCCAGAGTTGACTCCCTGCCACTCTCTCCAACAGCATCTCCAATACTCCACCATACTTGCAGCCTTCCACCACACAAACTCACCGCTAGTTATGGTTTTAGGATGGCCTAGTAACTATACCCTTGGTCTAGAACGGTCTTTCCCGAGAGCTTCACAAGGTTGGCTCCTTCAAGCCATCTAGGTCTTAGCTTGAATACCATCTACTCAGAGGCCTAAGACCACCCAATCTAAAGCGTCCTGTTTCATATTTATCAGGGACGTATTACCTAATGCCTTCTTGTTTACTTGTTGTGTCTCTCTCTATCCCCCAGAGAGAAAGTTCTATCCATGAAAGCAAGAACCTTTTATTTAAGGACTGTGTCTCTAATGCCTAGAATAGTGTCTGGAACACAGAAGTGCGTAATAAATATTTGTGGAATTACTAAATGAATCTTATAGATGCCCTTCTCTATATATCTATGGGACACACTTTGCTGACTATTTTAGAAAGGACACAGGGAAAAGGAAGGCTCCTGGGACTAAAATATGGCTCTTTCAGTTGAAACCATCTGTATAATTATATTTCAAACAAAGACAAATCCAATGCAATAATAAGAATAAGAACATGCTCAGAACAGGTCATTATCAGAAGATTTAATGAGGTCATGCATTGTACTGATTAAAAAAAGAACAGTCTGTACTTAAGCCTTTTTTAAGTATATACAACCACCCACCTAAACTGACTTCATTCACACTGGTATGACCTGTTTTTAGATGGCATCTGAAAACATTAAGAAAAAAGATAATCTTGTGATATCAACTTCAAGAAAGAACAGCCCACCTGCACTCTTAGATTTGTAAAATTTAAAATACTCAGATAACCTCATTCCTCTTAGTGCTGGGGAAGTTGAAAACGTCTTTGATCCCCAATGCAGCCTTTTATTTGCTCCAGAGAATATATGAAGATTAGTTAAAATTTTAAGAAATGGGTGGTCAAAAGAAAAGGAAAAATCCCAAATATCTTTGTAGTTCCGTTGAAATGACAGAAATATTACAGCGTTTTCTTTGACCTCTGGTGTCCTAGGGTAACATCAAGTGGATAGTGTGGTATTTTTGAGTTTCAGAGAAAACAAAAAGAGCCTTAAAGTGCCTGTTCCTTATCTCAAGGAGCCCTTTGAAATGGCTAATTTCTCAAAGCTGCCCTAAAACTGGAAACAATTGTTCAAGTCTAGCCTCTCAAGTATCCCAAATACAGAGCTACAAATACCAACTTCTTGCCTCAGGCAAACCTCCTAGAACAGGAGACGCTCCCCTCCCCTGTCCACCTGATGCACAGCCACATCCCACCACGATCTATGGGCCAAAGAGCATTCTGCTTGCCTGCTTGGTTTTATTTTTCTTTGGAAAAAGAGTAACCTCCAATTCATCTTAATCCCAAAATACAATCCTCGCTTACTGCCCAGCTTTTAATCCTTTTGAGCAGTAAAGGAGAAAGCATGCAGATGCAGGTAGTAGCTAATGCAGAAAATCAGATAATGCTCCCTGAGTGGCCCTTGCATCCCATTTTCAATGGATTTAGGATGTATTGAGGAAAAGGTCAAATCCTAAGTACCAGAGAGAAATCTATAACACCATTTTCAAACTTTGATAATGCCTTTCCATCAGCAAAGTTTAAAGAGGTGGAGAAGCAAAGTGGGTGAACACCCATGCTCTGCTCTAGCTGGTCACACTATTTTCAATGTGAATGGACCACTAGACATCAGGCAGGAAGGAAAAGTGCAAGCAAGAAAAGCTCCAGAAGTGGCTTCAGCCATCGAGTCAGAGAGCCTCTGTCCCGTTCCTTCCTGCAGAAGGTCATCTATCCATCCTTGGGAAAGTACTGGAACAGAAGAGTCTTTCTGGTTCCTAGGAACATTTCTGCTACCACCCTCCTTAGTGTCAGGTCTCTTTAGCGCAGAGTTTCCCCAGATGCCTCCATCAGGATCATTCCTAGGTGCTTGTGGGAGATGCAGATGCCTGGTTTCCACTCCCCACCTGCTGAATGTGACTTAGGAGGAAGAACTTGCCTTTTTAAAATATTTTATTTATTTATCCCTCCCTTGCCACTTGCTTGCTGTCTGCTCTCTATGTCCATTCGCTGCATGTTCTCTGTATCTGCTTGTCTCCCTTTGTGTGTCACCTTGCTGCGCCAGCTCTCTGTGGGTGCCGGCTGTTAGCTCTCTGCCAACGTGGGCCAGCTTGCCTTCACAAGGAGGCCCTGGGAAGTGAACCCAAAGCCTCTCATGTGGTCGATGGGAGCCCAATTGGTTGGGCCACATCCACTTCCTAAGAACCTGCCTTTTTATCAAGCCTTCTGAGTTCCTGTCATTTCCATTCAAGTATGGGAAGAGTTCCCTAGACTATTTATTTATCGTCTTTTGCTACGTACCCTTTTCAGTTAAGCCACTGTTAAGACCACTAAAATGACATTTTAAAAAATGAATTCCAGTCCTTTTTCTGATACTTACTGACCATGACCTTGAGGAAAGTTTGTTCTAGGCCCTCTTTCTTTATTGGGGGTTTGTGGGACACTGAATAAATTTGCAGCTGAAAATGCACTTTATAAACCTTAAAGAATTAGTTTATGATAACAATTACTGATAGGTTATGAGTTCATAACATACTCTGAGGTATTCCCTTGGATATAAAAGTATAATTAGTTTGAATGTGGAGAATTATTTCCACCAACGAGCATTCATATACATAATCTCATCTTTCAGCAGGCCCTTGGTTTTCTTTGGGGATAAAGACCTCCAGTGGAAATAATAAAAGCTGTCAAATGATACTGAGAATTTACCACTCTCCATGCTAAGCACTCATGTTCTCTCCCAAATAATTCTCACATCAACCCAAATAAAGAAACAGGTTCAGCATAATGAAGCCTTTCACCCAAAGTTACACATCTGGTCAGCAGTGGCTGACAGGCTCCATAGCCCAAGCACTGGGCCTCATCTTCAAACAACCCATCATATATGTCTTAGAGAGCAGAAATAAATTAGCATTTCTAAAGTTACATATTTGATCTTTGAAACTACAGAAATGCAATCAATAATCTTAATACTTCACTCTGTCAAAAGCAAGGTAGGTGAAAGGGATGACCATGGGATGCTTGCAAGCCTACAAATTAGCACAGGAGTTCTCAGGTCTCTGCCAATAAGAGGACATGTTCATTTACTTGTGGCACTATAATGGCAGAAAGAGGGGTCTCAAAATTTTTCATAAGCTACAGAAGGTAACTTCAAATATTTAAATATATATATATATAGGCTGCTAGGTTGCTACTATAACTGTAACAATGAAATTCATTAGCAACCATTCTTTTTTAGCATTTCAGCAGTATTTTCTTTTTCCCTTGCTCAGTGAGACAAAGAAGAAAAAAGAGCATGTTTGCTTTTGCTTTTCATCAACAGTCTGATTTAACACAAAGAAAATGGGTGGAGAAAAGAAGGTCAGTTTACAAATGCGAGTTATTAAACTAACAATTATGAAACCCTTAACCAGGATTTGTTTTTAAGCCTACAGCAATCTGGTTGAACATTGTGATTCTTAGATTAATCTTTTCCATCCAAGTTTGGGTTTGCACAGTCTCCCAGAATTGTGTGTGCATGTGCACACTGTCTCTATCCCACCCCTAATCCCAAAAGGCTTGTAGCCAAAATCTGATACTCCCACACTGAAAAGACCTTGCTTGGTGAATCACGTGTAGCCTGGCTGACTAAGGAACTCTGGATCTCTCTTCCATGTGGTGAGAATGCCAGTTTCTTAGTCTCTCCCTGAACAGTGCAGCCAACATCTGGGAAACATAAAATTCTGGAGCACTTGTTTGAGAGACTTCCTGCTGCGTTCTGGGCAAATCTGAACTCACTGAATTCTTAGTTCATATCTGAAAACCTGTTTTTGTTGAATATTTGCCTTTTCCCCCTATTTTGGCCCTGCTAGTGATACCCTTGGACAAAGGGACTCTTTATAAACTTGTATGGAATATTACAACTGCTCTTTGCTTAATCTCAGTCCTGCTCTATCATTTATGACCCTTCTCCGCAAAACTGCATTTACCCAAATTTATATCTCCTTAATAACAGGTGAACAACTTTGAGAGAGGATAGCTAAAAGACTGTAATATATAAAATTGCATCAACTTTAAAACAATTTAATTACAGAAGTGGAAATAAAAGCTACCACTAACATTTTTTCCTTTGTAAATAAATAATGGGGGAAGAGAGAGAGGTGACTGACCTCTTTTGCTGAAAAAACAGATGAGAAGAATAGTTGTGGCATGATTCTACGAACCTCATAAGTGGTTGTCATTGTGGGCTTATAGGACACGTGATTGGCTCTTCTCAGCTCCTTGATAGTTTCAGCCGGCATGGACTTAGAAAACCCCAGGCCACTCCAGGTGTTTGTGGGCGTTCTGACCTCAGTCACCACTGGTTTCTTTAACATAGCTTTAGTAAACAGAAGATAAAACAACATGCTTGGTATTTTTAATGTATTTCTTAAGTAAAATACTGACGAGTACTGCTTTTTTTGATCCATATGAAATTATCACTGAATGTTATTTCTTAACACAAAATACCTAAAAATATCTTGACAAAACATTTTACCCAAATTAATGGCAAATTAGAAAATGTACATGATCTCTTAATTGATCTAATGGTACTCTAGTCAACAAAACATTCAAAGCCTACAGTATTTGTGCAACTGGAGCCTAAACATTTCGGATTTCTATTTTTTTTTTTTTTTTTTTTTTTGCGTGTAAGTCTAACTTCTCAGTTTTCCATGAATACTCAAAAACCTTTTATAGGTCAATTTAGGAAGATAAGCAAAGTACAGACTGTTAATGTATCACATACCTTTGGTTGCTAATAGCTTCTTCTGTTCATAGTCAAATGCCTGAAAATGAAACCCAGAAAAAAATCTTCATTGCCAATCTATCCAAATGTCAAGCCAATACTCGTGACTGGAGAAGACAGGTTATGACTTTGGCCTATGAATCTGCCTGGGTCAGATGCTAAGCTTCACATCATTATGTCACAGTAATCCAAGATAAGTTTGACACTTTTAACATAATTAGAAAAATAAATTACTACATCTGACATTAAGTCATGGCAATAACAGGAGTTAGAAATTTTCCTTTACAGAGGAAAAAAATGTATATTTACTCTGAATATTTAGCACACCAGGACCTATACACACTAAGAAAAGTGAATAAGCTAGTAATAGTTATGCTAAGTTTCAAAATAATACATTACCAAAATGCTTTTGGGTATCTATTTGCCCCTTTTGTTTCTCAAAATCCCCTCTTCCATTAGGTAAGCATGAACTTTAGAGATATGGTGTCAAGACAATTTAAGAAATTATTTAACCCAATTAGCAAACTCATTGCTTTGGAATGGAGATAAATGAAAAATGGCTAGCTTTAATCTGTAATGATATTAAGCAACACAATAAAATGAAACCAAGTCATCTTTTATTGTACAGGATTGAGACAGTACCATTCATTTATTCTATTAACCTTTGACTGAATGACTATGACTAGGTCTATGTAGGGACCAAGATAGGTCTTTTTGAAGAAAGTATTCCAGATGTAACTACATCTCAATTTTTAACTCCAGTTATCAATGCCTCAATTTAAGAACTGGCTATGGATTGATTTGAGGGTGTCCCAAAGGCCTGACCAGGAGGGTCAAGGACCAGGTTGCAAGAGTTCTTTGACTTTTCTGCCAGGAGGACTATTCCATCATATGCAGGGTACCCATATAATTTATGGTGTGCAATGGGATACTGAAAATGAAATGTGCTACAAAAAATAATTAGGCCAGGATAATAAAAGTAAACAGGGCTGTTCCAGACAAACCATGGCATACAACATCCCTAAGAATATGGCAGTAATTTTAGATATTGTGATATGATGATGCTTTGGAAATCCTAGGTCTAAATGTCATTGGGAGTTAAAAATCGACTTTTAATTATTAATGTCTCAGGGCAAGGTGTGAGGAGAGCTTAAATTCACTTCTTTAGTAAATACTGGTTAAAGTGCTGAGCTTTGTGGAAGAAAGAATACAACAACGAATTAAAAATTATCTGAAGTCTGAAAGCACAGTCTCAGGAGGAGTGGGTAAGAGAAATAACTGTAAAATAAATTAGAAGTGAGATAAGTGTGAAAAGAGAGCTGGGGATATAGTGATCCAAGAGCGGCTGGGATGCAGATAGTTTTCAGCTGAGGGAGTCAGGGACATCTTCCATCTTGCTCCGTCAGATTTCCTTGGTCTCTGTCAATGCTCAGTGCCTACTGTCATTCATTTCTTAATGATTTCAAGAGTCAGCTATTCGCTAACGGCATAAATATATCCATTTAAGTTGAAACTCCATCATCAAGAATACTTCTATCCATTCAAAAAGAAAGATACCTAAAATTGGTTCATTCTAGGTATAAACCTGATGGAAATGAAAGTAAGAACCACAAGATGGGTGAAAACCATGAAGAGTTCTTCAAGGATATTTCTTAGATGGGAGAATTTTAATTTATATTGACTGGAAATAAACTGGGATAAAAATGTAACAAAAATATGTATTTAAAAACCGACACATTTTAAAGGCCAGGGCTTTTGTAAAATTATCCATCTAAAAACTTAAGAAAATGTTAGAATGCAAAGGATTACGATGCAGAGAAGCAGGATCAAACGGTAGTTTGCAATGGAATCACAGAGATATAATGTAGTTCTATGGCTTAATTTCTTGGACAAACAAACAGCTTCTGTTTCTAGGATTTTGTAAAAAGTTTTTCTTTTTTTTTGAGAAGTGATAAATATTCTACTATAAAGTAGATGAGTCTAACAAGTAATTATGATATTGAAATTAAAAGCTTATAGAAATCTCCAAAAGCATAAAACATAAAATCCTTATAATTCACACTGTGATCTATATGGAAATCAAATTTCTGAATTTCATGGTCAATAGTCTACTCTGAGTAATTAACCTAATGCTTTGAAAATGGATACAGAAAAATCGCCATTGGAGGAAGCTGTTTTAAGAAATTGTACTAATCTGTAAACCACACTTTTGTGTGATTCAAAGGACTTTATCAAGGTGAAAAGGCAGCCCACTCAATGGGAGAAAATATTTAGAGACCACACATCTGATAAGGGTTTGATTTCCATGCCATATAAAGAGATCATACAATTCAACAATAACAGAGCAAGCAATCCAATTAAAAAATGGTCAAAAGACCTAAAGAGACTTTCTCCAAAGGAGAAATACAAATGGTGAAGAAGCACATGAAAAAAATATTCAATATCACTAGCTATTAGGGAAATGCAAATCAAAACTACAATGAGATATCATCTCATACCTCATGGAATGGCCATTAATTAAAAAATCCCCAAACACAGAAAACAGTAAGTCCTCGAAAGGATGTGGAAAAATAGGAGTATTTACAATAGAAATGTAAAATGGTGTAACCCCTGTGGAAGACAGTTTGGTGGTTCCTCAGGAAGCTAAAAATAGAACTGCCATATGATCCAGCAATCCCTCTACTAGGAATATATCCAGAAGAACTGAAAACAGTGAATCGAACAGACATTTAAACACCAATGTTTGTAGTGGTGTTATTCACAATTGCCAAAAGATGGAAACAACCCAAGTGTCCATTGAGTGGTGAATGGATAAACAAATTGTGGTATATACATATGATGTAATACTATGCTGTGATAAGAAGAAATGAAATTGGGACACATATGATAACATGGGTGAACCTTGAAGAGATTATGCTGAATGGAAAAGCCAGACACTAAAGGACAAATATTTTCTCTAATATGAACTAAATATGAGGAATAAGCACATAAAGTTAAAGCCTAGAGAATAGGTTACTAAAAGATAGGATGAGGGCTGAGAAGGGTGATGATGATTAACGTATGTAGAATTTTTAATTAGCTTCACTGTAGAAGTATGGAAATGGATACAGTTGATGGTAACACATTATAGGGAGTATAATTAACACAGCAGGTTTATAAATGGGATTGTGGCTGAAAGAGGTAGTCTGGGGATGTAAATGTCAGCTGAAAGAAAGCTAGAGAATAATCTAGGGACAAAATAACGTTAAACCCGGAGGTAGATGAAGATTGTGGTTAACAGTACAAATACAAGAATGTTCTTCTATGAACTAAAACGAATGTACATCACTATTACAAGGTGGTTCAGAATATGGAGATTCATAGGAAAAAGAGAATTAATGTACCTTATGGACAATAGTTAACAGAAATATTGTAATATTCTTGCATCAATGTCAAAGAATGCACTGTGTTAATAATAAGGGGATATGGAAAAAATATACCAAATGGATGGTACAGAACATAGTAGTAATAGTCTGATGATGTTCGCTCATAATCTGTAACAAATGTTCTACAACAACATAAGGTGTTGGTGGAAGGGTATTGTTTGGGAATCCTGCATATTAAGCATGATTGTTTTGTAGGGTCACAATTTTGCTAACAAAATTATATAAAGAAACAGTAAAAAATGATCTTAACTAATGGAAAATGTGCAGAGTTTCTGTTTGGGGCAATGGAAAAGTTTTGATAATGGATGTTGGCAATGGTAACACAATATTGTGAATGTAATGAACAATACTGAATTACATATTTGAATGTGGTTAAAAGGGGAAATGTTAGGTTGTATATATGGTACTAAAATTAAAAAGTTTTAAAAATCCATGAAATTGCACAATACAATGAACCTTAAGTTAAACCATGGACTACAGTCAATACTACAATTATAAAAATGTTCCTCTCATCAGTAAACATACCACCTCAATGCTGGTATATGGTGGTATACGGGAATACTGTATTTTGTGCATGATTGTTCTGTATCTATAAACCCACAACTTCTCTAATAAAAATAATAAAAAAGAACCACTAAAAAAATTGTGAACCAACACAATCATCAGTAATATTCAGCATCTATTTTCAAAGAACTAAAACTCACATTATTTTTATAACTAATATATAAAATAATAGTTATTATTATAATAATATATAAAATATATTTTATATTAATATATAATATATAAAATAATATAGTTACTAGTTATTTTATAATTCATAGAGGGATATTATATCTATTTCTCCAAAACCATATCATGATACCTTGATAAGAAACAACCATCTCTCACATTTATTTAAAAATTTTAAGCAACAGATGAATAACGTTTATCTACATAAGACATAACATAGTCCATCGTATGACATTTTTAATATTATATTTTAAAGGCTTTTTTTCACTCAAGCTAAATCCTGCATTTCATTTTTAACTTTTATAGCAAAATCAATTCCAAACCACTGCATATATTTTTAAATTTCCACATTGCCTATAACTGAGACGGAAACACTAATTTCTGATTTACTGCTGAACATCCACTGAATTCTCCATACCCTTACCCAGGCACCCTGCATTTGGAATGATTTTATATTTTATTACCATTACCTGCATGTTGACAAATGATGGCCGTGGGACAAGACGGGCTCTTTCAGAGTTTTGCTGGGCAGCTGCTGCCCTCTCTGCAGCGCGCTCACTCCCAGGAGCCTTCTTGTCAGTCAAAGGGCTTTCTGAAGCACTCAACTCAGGGTCTGAGAGCAACCTGTCAGTGCTGCTGTGAAATAAAGTTTGGAATTTAACACTGCACTATGCATACAAATGAACTGAATGTTTACTATTTGCCACATTTACTACGTGAGTTTCCCAATCTCAACTATTTACTATCTCATTTAATCCTCACAATAACCTGATAGGTAGGTAGTATTCCCATTTCACAGATGAGGGAAGTACCTTGCTCAGGGTCATGGCCCTGGTAAGTAGTAAGTAGTGGAGCTGGAATTTGAACCCAGGCACCCTGACTTTAGAGCTAGAGCTTGAAATTCTTTCATGATATATATTCATACATGTTTATATCGCATACATGGAACACTGTGTATGGTACACATGAAACATACGTGCAAACATGATTTCCATCAAGGAGATATCAATGACCCATGCATTCAGAGTCTAATCAGAGACTCAACACATCTGAAGGCAAGCAGATGATCCAATTTATATGTGTGAAATGCATATGATACTGATAACAAATAAAGTTGGTAGATAAATAAGAAATATTCTCTAAAGGCCATTAGGGTAAATGGGCAGAGCATGAAAGTGCTTCTTATATCGAGCAGCAATTACTTCAATTACAACACACGATATATGTACCTTGAGTTCAAATCCAACTGCACATTAGGCTCAAATAAAATAGGAATAAGAAACAGTATCAGTTAAAAAGCTGATCTGTTCATATGTACATTTCTTTATTCATTCAACTATGTATTTGTTATGCCAGGAGAATGGAGAGAGGTTTAGAAATGGTGGTTGGAATACATAAAGAGGAGCAATGAACTTTGCTTAACAAAAGGAAAGGCTTCACAAAAGACATCTGAACTGGGATTCACATGGCATCTGCAAGTTCATCGGAGCAAAGGTCAGGAGAATAGCAACTCAGAGGGAATAACATAAGCAAAGGAAAGGAAGTGTGCAATGCAGTAGTTTTTAAGCCAGTGTGACAAGATCAGACTCATGTTTTCAAAAAAATTACTGGCAGCAAAATACAGGACTAATCAAGCTGATGAGAGACTAGAGTTTGGGAGACCATTCTGGAGACTGCAACTTAATCCACATGACAGATGAAAGGAATAGGTTTATACTTCAAATGTATGGAAAAAAGCAAAATCTCTAACCTATACTAAATAATACTAATTTGAATTATTAGTATAACAAAGATACAGTTAAAGGAGAACAGGATAAAATGCGAGTAAAAATTAATTGACCCAAGGGTTTATAAAAGCAAAAAAGATTCTGGTAAGAAAAGAAGGGCTGAAGAACAGACATGCTTATATTTGCATAAAGAAACTCTGTAAAGATACATAAGAAGCTAATAAGAGTAGAGATCAGATAGATGGAGAAGGTAGGGAACAAAAGTTTTCAATGTATATTCACTATACTGTACTGTTTTTTAGACATGTTTAGACTGTCTATTTGAAAAAAATAAAAGGAAAAAGAAAATGGAGTAGGGATAATATATTTGTAATTGACCTATTGACCTTTGGAAAGGAGTTATATTTAATACAATTACATATTTACACACAATATGATTTACCATAAATAAAGCCATGATACTATCAAGCATTTGTTACTAAAGTTTGCAATTACCTATCTTCAAAAAGTGGTCCATAACTAAAGAAAGAAATTCAAAGTCGTGAAGACATCACAACGAGAAAATTTCAAATAGCAAAAAGCAGTAAAAATTGCCCTGTTGATTTTAGTGATCAACAGCAGAAAATGTTAAACTTTCAGAGTTACAGATGGTTTAAAGGACATGGACATAAACCCAACTGACTAAATGGGGGAGGGACTATACAGAAGATATAAAAGGGAAAAAATTACCACACTGCATTTCTTAATAAAATTTTAAAAAGAAAAGATATTCATAAAGGAAAATGAGAAAGCCTGAGGCTAAGATCAAACCTCACTTAACTAAAGAGAACCAGCTACTGAGCTTAATGCAAATCCGGTGGATTATATACTCTTCTTCAAAGGAACAAGGGCTTTTAAGATTAACATACATACTGTAAGTGTGAGTTTTTCGTGCCTTGCAACAGTTCTACTGTTTGCCTTTTGGCACAGGAAACCTTGGAGGGCCCCATCATTTGTTTCAAGTCACCAGCATTTGCAGAATGGGAAGGACTTCGAGGCATGCCTACTTCAACAAAAGCATCATTACAACCTGCAGACAAGAGAAAAAAGTGAAATCTAAACAATGTCGCCTTACAGTATAAAATCACCTGTAATGGAAACAAAACAGAAACCAAATCTACAGAAACATTAGCTGGATGCAAGTATACCAGTTTTCAACAGCAAAGAAGACAGTAAATTCAGGCTGTCACAGAAACTCAAGACAAAATTTGAAAAGACCCTTATATTTCTTAAAGACTGAGGAAAAGAGGTTATGGGGGAAAAAACCACTCTACTGGAAAATATATATATAGTCAATCCTCATTATTTGTGGGCAATGTATTTGTTGACTAGCCGACTCACTAAAATTTATTTGTAACCCCAAACCAATACTTGGGCACTTTCACAGTCATTTGTGGACATGGACAGAGCAGTGAAAGATTTGAATTGCCTAAAGCACATATTCCCAGCTGAGGTTGACAAGGCGACACTTTGCCTTCAGGTTTCGGCTCTCACAATGCAAAGGAGCGTCCTTTCTGTGGTACATTCAGTGCCACCTTTTTTGTATTTTTGTGCATTTTGATGGTGATTTCACTGTTTGCAATGGCCCCCAAGTGTAGTGCTAAAATGCTAACTAGCGTTCCTAAGCCTAAGAAGGCTGTGGTGTACCTTGAGGAGAAAATACATTTATTAGTTAAGTTTCATTCAGGCATGAGTTAACGTGCTGTTGGCCTTGCGTTCAATGTTAACCAATGATATATATTTAGAAAGGTACCTTTAAATAAAACATAAAACAAGGTTACGTATTAATTGGTTGGCACAAATGTTGTGTCCAGAGGCTCACATGAACCTAGTCCTGTATTTCCCCTAGGAGAAATTGTTCAAAATTCAGTGTTTGCAGCGACAGTACAGAACATAACTATGGCAAATGTATCAACTGCGTATGGTAAATGGGTGTTTATATGCCATGCAATTACATTCCCTTTAATTTAGGAATTTCTAATTTAATGAGAAAGTGATTCTTTCTATGGAAATTGCTTTTCAGTTTCCCCACATTTCCCCACATTTAAAATATTGCCATTCCACATACTTGAGGTGGGCTGAATCAGAGTTGATTAGCAAAAGCCAACTCAAAATCAGCCACTGCAGAGACTCTCTACAACCCGATTTATCCGGGTAACAAAACAGGCTTAAATTCAAAGGAAAGATACAGTTCCCAACCTTCTGGAGGGTTTGACTTGGGAGATGCTTGGTCAGACCCACTTGTCTGTCTTGATGGATCAGCATGATTTGCATTCAGCACTTTTTCTCCAAGTGATGAAGTGGATATTGCACCATATTTTATGTTTGGAGACTGAAATAACAATAGAAAATAATAAATAGATATGGTCACAACTTTACAATTGAAAATTCATTCAGGTGAAGGTTAAAATGCTACCAGTGGCTTATCTCTTACAAAGGGCATAGATCACATGCCTCGAGCTGAAGGGCATTACCTGTGCATGTCCATTTAAAGAAGCTGAGATTTTTTTGCCTTCCGTCTGCATACCACTGATATGGACGTCAACAGGAGTCAAACCCGGAGGAGGAGATGGAGCAGTGTGACTGTAGGTGGGCACTCCAGACAACAAAATATTGGTTAATGTGGCTTGGGCTGTGGATGGAATCATAAGGTGCGGTATAGCAGAAAAACCTACAACAACAGTTCAAGAAGACAGATATTAGAGGAGGAAAATAATAAAAATCAATAACTTATTTTACATAACAAAATATATCCCTTTTCTTGCTGTGAATTCAGAAGAGAACTCAGTTTTGATACCTCTTTGTAAATAGGTTTAACATTAAATACAAAACAGAAGAATATTAAAATGAAAAGATGTTAGAGAATATTGAATCTAAGCCCCTCATCGTACAACTGAGAAAACTAGTTAGATACAGCATGTGAAATGGCTACGAGGCAAGTTGGTCACTGTGTTTCCTAGTAACCAGGCCAGTGAACTTCATGTGACTTTGCTCTCAGCACAAGAAGGCTCTTTTTCCAGATTTGCTTACCACATTTGAAGACTATGCTGTACTTTGATGAAAAACTCACTGCTTTGCTGTGCTTTGTTTTAACTAGTTTATACATTATAGAATTTCTATTTGGCTGGGGTATGCTTATAACTATAAATTTGCCCTATGGAAGCTGACCAATAGTAAATTGTAGTTAAAAACCTGTAATACCTAAGAATACATGCCCTTGATTATACTTAAATGATACTCACCTGCGGCAGTTGAAGTATTAGCAAGTGGGGATGCCCATAACGTAGGGCTTGGAGTGCCAGAACTTGGACTTTGCAAAGGACTGACCGAGCTATTAAGAGCATTCAAGAGTGAGTTTGGGGTGGTCGAAGTATTTAGAGATAAGGTAGTGGGCCCCAAAAGACCTGTTAACAAATGATTGTAAAGTCAGTATACGTATTTATTCAAGATTTTAAAATAAAGATAGCACCAAAATTCACATTAGGAATGCACATTGATATGATCTAATTTTCTCTAAATATAAGGTGACAGATTAAGTATTCACATGAGATATTGCATACTACTACTTCCAATGCAGGAACTAGCTTATCCACAAATGGATGCTAATCTGAAAATGGAAAATATGTGTGCCCAAACCAAGAAGGCAAGCAGGGTCATTTAGCACCACTAGTTAGTCTACATTCCTTTCATCTAGCCAGGATGAACAAAATTCTGCCCAAGTGGAAACTCATTTTTATTTCTTTGCATAGCTCTCTTGTCATCTGCATCCAAAAAAACCTTTTTTAGACCACATGTAATTATCTGTGAATAGGGGAATTCCTTCCTACTGTAGAATGGATCCATTTGACACATTTGCAAATAGGCCAACCTTTACACAGACCTGATACCTTTGGGTTCTGTATCAATGCATTTGAAAGCTTTTCTCAGAAAACATTCTTCTTTTGTCTTTTTTTTGTTTTAGGGAGTCAATGTTTGATTTAAGAAGTGAGATTTCCCTTAGGGCATTTAAAATATGCTCTAAAATAAAATGTGGAACTGTACACAAGTTCCAGGAGTATATAAAACATTAAGCATTATGGGATAGAGATAACCATGAAAACATTTTAAAAATTCAGTAACTCCAAACTTTGGATCACTTATTTTCTCTCTAATGCAGGATGAACTCAGTTCCTGCTCTTGTACCTGGCTGGCATTTCCCGACTCACATGCAGATGCTGCTGTGACTCCGGTTGGGTGTTCAATGGAAGGGATAACTTTGGAAGACCAGGGGCCAAGAAAAAATTTAAAAAAACCTTTATTGTTCCAGTGCCTAGGCAAAGGCTATCTGGAACCTTAATCTCATTATATTTTAACAGCAAGAATAACTATCAGAAGTGTTTTTAAAATAACTTTTTTTGTCTATTAAAAAAAACAAACTTGTACTTGAATGAGACAGATTGATTTGCTAGGGTTATTGTATTAACTTTTTATGTAAAGGCAATGAAAAAAAAAAAACAGTGCAAGAAGGTAAACCTAGTTGGGAATCCACAAATGAGGCAATAAAAATCACCAAAACTACTGAAGTGGTTCATTTTATTTTCTTAAAGAACTAAAGCACTGAGATGGTGGTGGTCATTCATTTTTCTATCCTTCGTCTTAGGTATAAATGCCATTCTATTTATTTTCCTTGGTGGCTGCAGGATAGATTTCCTTTGTGCGTGGATGATGCAGGCCTAACTGTTGGGGTGGGTGCTCTGCTTGCTTCCCCCTCCCCTTTTCCCCACCCTGCATACAGATCTGCAATTACTTTTTGAAAAGCAAACTGGATAATCTTTATCTCTAGGGACTGATAGCAATATTGCAGATGCAAGAGAACACAAACACATAAATTAGAGTCAGCCTGCTCACTCCCAATGGCGTTTTTAATTTAGAACAACAAACACAGCCCCACAGAAAATAAAATAGACGGTGATCATTTATGCCTGTATAGAAAGAATCTGAGTAACAAAAATTCAGAGTGCAACAAAAAACCCAAAATGGATCGATTCAAGCTTTATTGTTTTTTCCCTGATCTTAGGGGTTGAAGAAGAAAAAAAATTTGCCTTTAAAATGTAGACCCAAATGGTAAAAAGAAAGGGAACAGGATGATTATTCCCCCAGTGACTGAGAACCTCTGTAATTATAAATTTTATACCTAGTCCAGTGAGTCCGAGGCCTGCTGAAGCTAGGATATCCAGGCTGGGACATGCCAGGCTAGCAGGGCAGGATGCTGAGGATGGACTGGTTGCTATGGTAACCCCACTGCTTTCAAGTCCGAGGAGACATTTCCTTGCTTCATACATATTTAAGGCATTTCGCTCAACACTTTTCACAATCACAGACTATGAAAACACATAATGGAAAAAAAAAAAGAAGTGACATGAAAGTAGTCTACAATGAATGGGGGGGTGGGGCGGGCAGGAAATGAATATGCTAATAAGAATTCCACTCAGGAGATATATAAATGCCATTTTAAAATAACCTGCAAGTTCTAACCATTTATTTCTCCAGTTACTCCTTCTGGTAAAACCATGAAATGTTACTTACTGTTTACTGAGTGTGTCCTGTGTTCCAGTCACTGTCTGGTAGCTTCCCATATATTCCTATTCTTGCCAAAACTTTATAGGATGGGAATTACTATTCATCAAAGGGTAAGTGAGGTTAAGGGACTTACTTCAAGCCATGTCACAGGTGTTGAGGTGCAGTGAGAGGGACAGAACACGTGTCTGGCCCAAGAGCCCCTTCTCTTTCATAGCTTATCGCAGGATTAAAGATTTTCCTCCATTATCTCATCTTTACAAAACAAATCAAACTTGTCACCAGATACAGACTGCATAATAGCCACTTACTTTTGACATTTATGGTCTACTAGTTAACTAATAGACCATGAGGTACCACTATTCCTCACTGATGACATATCTATGGCAGAGCTTACAGTAAAATAAATTTCTCAACAAAAAATCCCATAAATTTCTTCTTCTCAGTGGACTTATCTAGAAAATTAGAAACATGAATCCAGGGAGGAAATCCTTCAATGGTCAATAAAGAAAAGTTGTGGGCTAAAGAAGCAGTTAAAAGAAGTAGGCAGACCCTGGACCAGGTAGGCATAATTAAATGGTCCTGAGTGTGGCAGGGCTTCAGTCTCCCATCTTTCCCTGACCTTCATATTTCTTTCTGAACTCCAAGAATTCTTCTTGTGCCTGTCTATCTTTATACTAACAAATCCTAGATTGTCCCTTCTGTCTTTATCTTCTAGTCCTGGAATCTATGTGACTCTAATCAACTCAGATTCATCAAACAGGAAGCTTCACGATATAAAAAAATTAATGTTCTACACTCTTACTTTAAACTCAAGGTCACTGAGAATTAATTCTATATTTTCCTTTAAAATTTTCTTTTGAATAAGGCATGATTGTTTTTCTTAAGTTGAACAGTGACTACAAGAGTTATACAAAATTGTGTATAATACATATTATACAGACACATTACATCCGTGACAAAATTTACAGCTTATAAATGGAAGGCATGAATGCTTGCTGTTTTACCTGCTATAATAACTTAAGGACTTTGATTCGGTTCAGGAATTATTTTTTATTTTTTTCCTTCTAAAGTTTCCATAAACATAACACAATTACATTTCATAAATCCTTATATTTTGAAGAGTTTTTTTAAAACACAGAAAACAAGATTAATATAACATCCATGTATCTAACACCCAGAATTAAATAAACATTATTTTTTCATTTTGATTTGTGTTAAATTAATGAAATGGAACTTTTTTGTTTACTTTCTTCTTCCCATTTACCTTCCTCCTTCCCCAAAGGCAATTCATCATGAATCTGGTGTGCATCCTTCCTGACAAAGCTTTGCATTAAAAAAAAAAAATATATATATATATATATATATATATATATATATATATATATATATATATAAAGGCTACAATTTAGTATGATTTGCTTTTTTTACTCAAGAACATTCTTTTCCTTTGACTTCTAGTACAAGGGTTTCTTCAGGGTGTATAAGGGAGGCAGAATTGCTGGGGGTAGGGTATCAGCATTTTTAGTGTGATCAAGATGGTTTCTAATTGCTCTGCAAAGTGGTTGCGCCAATTTAGTCAACAATATTAATCTAGGAGCATTTCTCTTCCCTCGCATTCTCACTAGCACTTAATATATATATCCCATTAAATTTAATTCTACGTGTAGTTATTAAAATTTTTCCTTTCAGAAGAAAGGATTTGAGAAGGCTGAACTTGGAAACTCAATACATAAAGGAATTATTAAAGGGAATAGTCATCTATCTTTAAATTTCTATGGCAAGCACACATACTAACCACACTATTTTCTTAATTGCATGGGATATGTACACACACACACACACACGCACAATGCACTGCTTAACCTTATCAACTCCATGGTAACATAATAAAGGTTAAAGTTAGAAGTCTGCAAACTAATAAAAAATGTTTTCTCTTTCCTTCTCTTATATTTGAATAAATAATGATTACTAAAAATGAACTCCAAAAACCAACACACAAAGAAAATGATGTTCATCAGTGAAGGGTGTTACAAATTTATATTTATATAAGATAAATATATAGACCATATATAGAACACCAGTTACATATATATGTAAATACACCCACTTATATGCAAAATAATGCTATATAGCACATATTATATATGTTTCTCTGGGTCCAAACTCTGAACCAACCTTGCTTGGCTGTTTTGGCTTTGGTTTAATACTAATGAAGACATCGAGCTGTTCCATCAACTGAGCAATGAATTGTGGATCTACTTCAATTTCTTCCTTCATATCAAACATCAACACAAGAGGAAGACAACCCTAGAAAATGTCACAACAGGATGTGTAGGAGATAAAAAGTTAATCATTTAAACAATTGGTAATTTAATGTGCCTAAAGATAATGCAGTATTTTACAAATTTAAAGAGTAAACTAAAGTATTAAAGCAAATTATACATGTCTTCAGTTAGAGGGCTGATGTGGGGATAATGTTGAAGAGAAGAAACCAATTTTGGATAATGAAATGTGTGTCCTAAGTTTCAGTTCTTGGCTATGATCTTTTTTACCCACTGTCACCTTAGAAAATTCCTCCATTCTTTGTCAGTTTTGTTAGTGATGTAAGAAAACAGATCATCAAGTAAAGGGCACTGATAGCATGCCCTTGCTCAACAATGTACAGCAGTCACTTCATTCTCCTGAATGAAGTCTCAACATGTATCAACATGTAAAAATCTCCACACTTTGGCTCTGCCTTGCCTGTCCAACCACAAGTCCATATGTCAGCCTCTTCCTCCAGGCTAAGGCAGCTTCTCACCTATCCTTCAGATGGATTTAGTACATTGTTATCTTAACTCATCAAAAGGCTTCTTTACCAAAGCAAGTCTTACCTATCTTCTAATGCAGTTCAAATCTCACCTCTCTTCTGAAACACACCGCCACTACTGCCTCTTCTTTTAACTATCTCAGCTCTGAACACTACAGAGTTCAGCAGTTAGTTTTTAATCTGATGCTTTTTTCTTGGTCCCTAATATATTGAGTATAGAAATCACATCACAAACATTTTCTAATGCATAGTATACTCAGTGCTAGCCCAGTGATTGTTTGATTTTATACATAAATAACAGAAGTTATCCTTTGTGACAGAATGCTGTGAATCCCAGAAAAAAATTTGTTCTTGAACTAATCTATTCCTGTGGGTATGGGGTCCTTTGACTGCATTAAATTCAGGTAAGGGGTCTTTGATTAGATCACTTGATTAGACAGCTTTAGGGCTTTTGATTGGACTATGTCAGTGAAGTATGACTTGCTGTGTCTGATATAAAATGAGAACACACAGGAGGAAAACAGAGAAAGGCAACTCTGCCATTTTGAACTGGTCATGTAAGAGAGAGGACTCCAGTTTTGCCCACAGCTGCAGAAACACAGAGAAGCATCAAGAGGCTCAAGAGGAAAAGGCCCAGGGAGAGATGCTTGATTGCCCACAGTTGAGCTCTAGGAGAAAGCAGCGTGAGACAGGCAAACCCACCACCTTGCCTTGCTACATGACAGGACTCAGAACCTGCTAGCAGCCAACCTTTGGAGATAAAGCATCCCTGATGACGTCTTGATTTGGACATTTTAATGGCTTCAGAACTGTAAACTTTTACCCCAAATAAACCTCCTTTATGAAAACCCATTTCTGGTATTTTTGCATTAGTTGACTTTGGCAAACTAAGACACCCTCCAACATACTAGGATTAAAATGAAGTCACTGTGCTCCTTTCCTCTTGCAGACAAAAGTGATTTTTGTAAGGGTCAGTGCTATTTTTAAAAAAAGGTGATGATATTTAGAACATAAAGCCTTTTAATTTACCCCTCCCTCATTTCTTTCAATAATGTGCAATAATAGTCTAACTGTACATCTATATTTTTGGCATGACTGGTCGAAGTATTAATATGCACTGTATAAAATGCTTTAGAAAGTTTGCTGAACTTAAAAGTAACATTCAAAGAACTTGAAAAGCATAAAAAAATTTATAAAGAGCAATCACAATAATCCTTTGATATGAATACACTATCTAACTGGTAATATATTTAAAATAGCCTGATAAAGCAAGCTTGACTAAAAAAATTATTCACAAGCAAACAACTTTCTGAAAATCGCATATTATAATAATCCTTAATGATTATAACAAGGCCTCATCTGTCAGAGGAATAGAATAACATTACAAACTTGAACTTTTCTGAAAGTTTCTCAAAAACAAATTCTGCAAGTTAATAATAATGAAGGTCATCACACCTGAAGCTCAGTGATTCAAATGTCACTAAAGGTTAAGCAATAAGCAGAAAAACAAAATGGTGCTTTCAATAAGAATATTTGTGGGTCCAACATTATGTCCATCCACTTCATTACTATGTATCAACCTATACACAGGATTTCAAAATGACTATAGAAATGATAGAAGTATTACAAATTATAAATAGAAAGCAGTACTGAATTGTAATATTCATCTGGTTTCTTTTCAATTAGTGACACTCAAATAGGTGGATTAAACAGCATTTTTTAATGGTATCAGAAATTTATGAAGTGTACAACTGTTTCAGGCTACCAAAATTTATGTCTTTGGGGTTTAAATTTAAAAGCTTATTTCAACTTTTCTGTTTAAATAAATTACTTTCTTCATCAAGTGCAAAGAGCAAACTAATACTACATGACATGAAAATGATCATCTTCCATCATGCCACAAAGTATGGGCAATTATTTAATTGTGTTCTATTCTGTGTTTAGTCCAAGTAAAAGAAAATACTCAAGTAAATTACTAATCTCTGTAATGAAATTAAAACTGTTGCGACACTATGAACTGTACTCTTCCAGTTTATTTTGTTATTTCCAGTGTGTTGTAACACACACTGTGCCCAAAGAGGTAAAAATAATTGTATGACTAACTTCAGTAAGCTTACCATGAGATATTGCCTTGCAAGACAGACAGACTCAATGGTGCCCTGGAGGTAGACGGTAGATTTCTTCTGTGGATTACTGGGATCAGGAAAGTGGATCTGAGCACCGGTTCTCTGCATGATATGTTTGATGTTGCTCCCATTTCGACCCATCATGAACAGATGATGTTGAGCTGCAATATCTAGTTGTGTGCTCACAGGAATAGCTGAAGCCAGACTCCCAGCAAGATGCTCTAACAGCATGGCCGTTCCTTCCTAGAAGAAAAGTGTGAGGAAAATAATCCTTTAAAATAACTATCCATCTACATGGAAAGAGTCTACTGCATTTTGAACCATTATGGAAAATACAACACATTTTATAAACCAAAATGTGATATAAGAGAAAACTCTGGAAAACAAATTAGACTAACATCTTTTACAAAACACAATGGGCATGATTTGTATACTTAAGATGTTCAGAATTATCTAAATTTTTTACCTTCACAGCACTAGTGTTATTCTGAGATCCTCGTACTATGACAGTAGCACCATACATTCGGGAACGTTGTTTAAATGATACTGAAATGTTGTACGTTTGTGATATGTGCTGAATAGAGGGGGAATTAGGATCAGGAACCGGCTGAAGAATTCCAGCAATTGGTAGCTCAAACATCAGCACCAAAGGAAGCAGTTCCTAAAATGAAATTATGAGACCCAAAGCACGTATTTAAAGTATTATATGTTTAGAAATGTCTAATTTGTAAATTACCTTTTATTACAGATTGAAACTAGGGTAGAATAGATAAAGTTTCATAAATGAAAGGAACCTTTGGTGAAACCATTTTTCCTCAAGCCTCTTTTATCATTTCAAAATCAAATACATTTTTGAATTAAACTGAGTCCGATAAAATTCAGAACATGTCTAAGAACATCTCTTCAATAGAAAAAAGTTTATAAATAACCTAGAAATTTATTTTTAGTCTGCAATATAAAATTAGATAATGAATGCCAAAGTAGATATTGAAACAACTTTTGAACTATTTCTACTTATTACCTGTATGATTTGGTTATAAAACAATAAATTATGATTTTGTTTTTAAGTCATCTAATGTAAGCATTGTTGACATTTATTTCCAGTATTAAAGTAATAGTTACCCGGATTCTAACTCGGGCAGATTCTACTCCTGCTGGTTGTCCTGCTATAGATACCTGTAGAAGCAAGAAAATACAGAGATAGATTTATTTTAATTGAGCCCACATCTGATTTTGCAGGTATCTACATCCTTGCTACTCAAAGGTCATCCAGGGAAAAATTGCATTGGTGTTATCTGGGAGCTTGTTGAAAATGAAGATTTCAGGCCCCAATACAGACCTGCTTAATCAGAATTTGCATTTTAACCAGAGTGTTAGGTGAGCTGTGTCAGTTCCCGTCCATCACCTCCTGTATTTACATAAAACGCCCCATGAGGCCATCCCACCCCCTTCATAATTACTCTTGTTCACTGCATTTTCCTCCTCTTGTTGAAACTCTTTGCACACCAGTGGAATACCAATATGCAGTGATATGGCTGCACAAGGTTCTCAAAACACTGAAAGGCTTCCAGAATAGTTGGCAAATAATTGCTTGCCCAACAACCACCCCTGCCCATCTCCTGGGACCTCCAAGATCTTCTCATGATTTGTCAACTACAGAATTATATTTGGTATTGGGTAGGGGAGGTAGACGCTCCAGGACATTGATCTGAAGTGAGATGCCAGAGCAACTGTTTATTTTGAATACTGCCATTGCTCTTCATATTACAGCTATCTACCTGGTTCCCAGTGTAGGCATCCCAGTGTCAAAGCTATTCCCTGTAGAGAAAAGACTATCTTATTCATCTTTTTGGCCAACACAGTATTTGTAATTAACTTAGAAGAGAGAAGCCTTCTGAATAATACAAACACCACCATCTGTTCTTCAAGAATTGAAAGTGCTTTCAAGTAGGCAGGTGAGTTGTTTCCAAACAGAAGAACTAGAAAGAAAGGGTATAAACTGGAGAGAGACATAATTCAGTCAGTGCAATGCAGAGGTGAATGGAAGGACTGGCTTCCTTGGGTACCCACCCATTGCCTCTCAGCAAGTAATCTGGGGTAGCCTGGAGGACCACCTATTGGGATGCTACAGGCTGAATCCAAGCAATGGATAGGTGCTCGGAGTAGGCAAAACCTCAGGTCCCTTCCTAAATGACACGCTTTCTGAGCCTTTCTTTAGGGGCTCTCATTTTATGCAGCCATCACATCCTCCTGTCTTCTACCCACCATTTAGGGAACAAGAGGCTAAGGCCCCCCTACAACTGCTTTCCCCTCAACCAAGAGCATCTTCGACCTCCTTACAAGGGTTGTACAATCTATGCTACATGCCATCTCTATGATTTTTTTTTTTGCTCTCATTGCTCAAAAAAAAAAAAAAAAAAATCCTGAAAATCCAGGCTGTAATTCATTCCATAAAAATTCATGTGAAAAGTCAAGTCACCTGGTTGCTCTTTTCTGCTTGGTTATTCCTGTTGGAATCTGGAAAGTGGATGTGGCATCCTGTTTCTTCCATTACTTTTTTAATATTATTGCCACCTTTGCCGATTACATGTGAATGTTCTGTGTGTGAAACATCCATCTTCAAGGTGACCCGATTGCTCTATGTGGAAATAATGCATTATTTCTCAGTGAATGAAAAAGGAAGAAACAACCCAGTGAAACACTTTACCCAAAAGGGTTATCATATTAATAATAATTTTAAAAATCTTACAGATTTCTGAATGAAGACCATCTTAATCTACAAATATTCAATTTCTATCCTTTTTGCTATAAAAAAGGAACTCTCATTTTAAAATAAATATGTCACAAGAAAGAAAAAGATATACTCTTTACCAAGAATGTTTTGGAAAGAAGGCTTTAAATAAAGTCTGCAACATTAGAAATCACTCATTTTCTCTTCAATAGACATTATTCTTGAAACATTTAGTTCAAATAACTAAAAACTGATGAAAACACAATGACATGACTGAAAACGTACATGCTGATAATAGGACTAAGATGATTTAAAAAGAACTAGAAATAATAATAACACTCAAAACTGTAAAATAGGGGAGTGGATATAGCTCAGGTGGTTGGATGCCTGCTTCCCACATACGAGGTCCTGGGTTTGATCCTTGGTACCTCCTAAAACAAAAACAAATGAAAAAAACAATTGTCATTGGGAAGCAGATGTAGCTCAAGTGGTTGAGCACCTGCTTCCCATGTACAAGGTCCTGAGTTCAATCTCTGGTACCTCAAAAAAACAAGAACTATGAAATAAGGAAGCATTTACAAGTGTAGTTTTCACAACTTCTATATTAGCTACATTATTAAAAAGATTTATTATTCTTGTTGGTGAGGAAGAGATCAAAAAGCATAGCTCTCCAGCACTGAAAATGGCTTAAATAAACCAATACAATGTAAAATGCAAAATTCTAAGACATAATGAATAAAATAATTGTGGTCATCTTAGAATCCAGATATCTAATTTTTGGAAATTCAGTGTTATAAAATTGAGAAAACTAACATGAAATCTTTTATAATTCATATAAATAATACTGACATTCTTCAGTCTTTCGAAAGTAAAGTTAAAAGTCAAAATACTAGAGGTAAAAAAATATCAATAATTTTAAAACTTCTGAATTCTTAGATGTTTAAGTTGATACCCATTCATACTTTGATGTTTAAACATAGTTCTTCAGTTTAACCTTTGAAATATAGGAAAAGACACATCCATTTTTTTAGAGAATATAAATCTAAAATATTTGTTAATTACAAGGCATTTTATTCTTAGTTTAAAAAAAACATGAAAGAAAAGAAACTGGAAGAGATTTGAAATCATTCCAATGACATACTGGACAGCATAATATAGTGCATAAGAACCAGACGGCCTGACTTTGAACCCCACCTCCACACTGACTAGTTCTGGGATCCTGATCCATTACTTAAATATCTCTGAGTCAAGTTGGTTATAAGGATTAAATAAATTAATATTTGTAAAATGTAGAGTGCTTAGCAAAGAGCCTGGCACATAATAAGTGCTTTAGAAATGTTTATTAAAGGAAATAAGTTCTCACAAATAAGCGGAAATTTTTACATATTTAATATATAGGCACAGAAGGAAAGTGCTGGCAAGCCAGAGAATGTATGCATGAAAGAGAAAGTGTCAAATTTTGTGACATCACATACTTACTGCTATACAGAAGATCATTCTGGGTATCTACTGGCATCATGAAGGCAAATATGCTAAATCATGTTTAATACTTACCCAGTATTAATCAGGGCCATATCTATTTCTGAAGATGGCAGATAATATAACATGCATACTTAAGTGCATAAACACAAGTACATACATATACACCTACACACATATATATATTGCCGAATGACTCAACATGAGACAATCTATTCAAATTTTAAACAGAACTTTACATCCATTGTACAACCACATGCGCTTATTTTAAAACCCACCATTACTTTATCCTGGTTTTTCTTCTCCAAATCGTTCTTTCATAACAGCATGAAGTAGCCCTTGCAGAGACAAGGTTCTGAGATCTGAGGGTCCTTAATAGTCACTTACTTTTGTGTCTAAGACAGACATGATCATTTCCTTGGCTTCTTTAACATCTTCTTTCTTTCCAGAAACCTTAATATGGGGATCTATAAGAAATAAAAAACAAAGAACTCACATGAAACCCCAAACTCTTTGCTTTTAAGTTAATGTTACAATATAAGAACAGGATGCCATTATTAATTCAATATTTGATTCATTCTAGGGGTGTTAACACTGTCATAGAAACAGGAATATGTAAAATACCAAACTGTGCACTTACCTGTGGCTTTTTTTCCCTTCTGAAAACTAGCTAAACCATTTAACCTTAAGTTGCAAAATAAGTACACCACAAAATTATTTTTTTTAAACATTTAAGGCATCTATAAATTCAATTTATTTGTCCCAGGCCCTGTGCTAAGCGTTTTAGGTATATTAACAAATTTAATCCATACTATGGATCTCTGGAGTAGTTTACAGAGGAAATTAAGGAAAAGAGGTTGGTTGGGTGACTTTCTCCAGAAACTACTCAGAGGATGGTCATTACAATTCAATGTTTTCCAACACTAGATCCATACTTTAAATCATGTGATAACTTTATTTAGAAGATATTCTTACAGGTCAATGTTAATAGAGAAAAAAAATTTTTAAGGAATATTTAGCATTTATTTGAAATGAGTACTGAACTAGTTATATGTACGACATACATTGTCATTACTATTGAGTTTTATAAAGGAAAGCATTCATTCATCCAGCAAATATTTTCTGAACATCTGTTATGTACCAGACATTGTTCTAGTTGCTGGAGATACAACAGTGATGAAGAGACAAGGTAGCTAATATATTAGAATATATATGTTATGAAAAGAAGAATAAAAGCAAAATAAAGGAGTATCAGGGGTAGGAGTGGCAGGAAGAGGGAAAGGCAAGGCGCTGTTGAACCGGAGGTGAGGGAGTTGGCGAGCTGGAATCTTCCAGGCAGAGGAGACATCAGACCTGAGGCCTAGTGTGGTGATATGTCTCTCCAATTCTTTAGTCAGGTTTCAGGTTGCCCCAGAAATCTAGGTATTCTTTCTCCATATAGGTCAGCCCGATACAGGCGAAGACCATTCTGGGTATGCAGAAAGTTCTACACCCATTAGCTTTAGTGATAAAGCTGAACAGAAATTACTATTATGATCATTAATTACCTTAACATTTATGGAATGCCTACAATGTATTAAGTTCTCCAAGTCCTTTATATACTGTACTACACCTCCCACGACAGTCAGCAAATATTTACTGAGCACCCTTCACAATTAAGCAGTTCTGCCTCAGTCCTCTTCACTCTTCTAACTCTTCAGTTCCCACAAGGAATCTGGATCACCTGGTGGGAGTAGTCTCTAAACCAAGTATTTCCACCTGACACTGTGATTGCTTCATCCAGAAATCCAGTGAAAAAGCAATGTCATGGTAAGCACATCACATATATTCTTAACTTGTAATTGGGCAATAAGAAAAAAGGGCGGGGTGGGGTGGGTGGGGTGTGGGGTGGGGTGTGGGGTGGGGTGGGTGGAGAAGGAAACTTTTGGACCTAGATGGTGAAACCAGTTAGCAGCAGTGCAGGGAGCTTCAGAGATGAGGAATGCTCTGGCCTCCTGGGGAGACATTCCAGCAGCTGTGCTCAACTGGAGTCCTGCCACCACCCCCGCCCCCAGGCCCGCCCCCAGGCCCACCCCCAGGCCCCCACTGAGTCTCCTGGTGGCTGCTCCTGGCTTTAGGCATTCTCTTGTTTGTTGTGTGTGTGCATGGGCGCCTGCTGTTTTTTGTGGGGTTTTTTCTTTGTTTGGTTTGGTTTTTAATTAATTTTTTTTAATTTTTAAAGAAGATTTAGATTATGTAAATGTTACATTAAAAATATAAGGGATTCCCATGTGACCCACCCCTCCTCCTCCCTTTAGGCATTCTCTTTATCTCTGTTCTTTAATTCCTTCTGACACTGCCTTGTCTCTAGGGACACTATGAAAATCAAAGCCCTTAAGATTAGTTGAAACTTTCTGAAATGTTTAAGAATCAGGTTTATTATAAGGTGAGGGGCCTAAAAGCAGGGCCAAAGGGATTTCCAGCCACAAGGAGGGCAAGCATCAGGGAATCACATCACTCTCATATCCCTTGTCCCCCAATGTTTCCTAACAAGGACCATCTTTTCTGTGGAATACTCTAGCTAACTTGTGCCACAATTATGGAAACAGACGATTTTCACAATAATTATTATAGTCATTGTAACTTCCCTATATTTACATAAAGACTATCTATATTCAAAATTTCAGTCTCAACTGTCCTCCACTGTTTTGATTTACTGATGTTACTATTAAAAATATCCCTCCTATTAAAAATATTAGAAACCAGTACTTTTCAAACCATGTCTGCTCATAAGACTCATTTGCAGCATTTATTAAAATACAGGTTCCTAGGCCTAATAGGCTCAGGAATCAGCATTTTATAGGTTTTCCCAGTGATTCTTAAATCAAGTACAGAGAACAACAGATTAAACCACATATAATTTTAGTTGTAGTCTCTTATTTATCAGTCCAATATATATATGCCATAAAATACTTCTACAGAATAAAAATGTATTTTTCTAATAAAATAAACTAACAGCAGGTATGGAGTAATAGGATAATCTTAAAGTATACTATTTTAGAGGTTGAATAATCGCATTAAAATTCCTAAGCATCTGTAGAAGGACAGGAAACCTTAGATCCAATTTAGCAAAACTCTTGGTTTTCCAATATTATTTGCATCAACAGAATAAAAGCAAAAGACGTGATGGAAAATATACTTTATTTTAAAGTGAAAGAGCACCATCTAGTGACCAAAATTATAAATTATCAATGGCCATAAGTAGACAAGCGCATGTGCACGCACATGCAAAAACACACAAACGTGTAACATGAAATTGTTTCCAGGACCCAAATCAGTGCCTGTTTGGAAAATGTTTTTTATTTTAGAAATCAAGTCTCATAAGGACAAAGAAAAACAAAAGTACAAAATCTAGTTTAGATTGCTACAATAGCTTACTAGCATTGTAGCACTGTATTTTTCATTCTTTCTTTCGTCCTTGCTTAAACAAGTTGTGTACTCTTATTCCGAGTTGAACTTAACTTACGCATTTTAAGTCCTGAAATATAATTATCTGTTCTCAATGAGGGTTATCATTTATAGTTCAATATTGTCCATGAAATACCATAAGGAACGAGGTTTTATCCACACCCATTTTAAAATACTTGACAGATAAAAGTCAATGTAATTACCAAAAACATAAAGAAAAGATTAGTTATGAAAAGTCCTGGAGGATGACAGAGAAACCCTCCTCTAATTAATTGCTTTAAAAGGCAATGCCAATTTGGACATGCAAACTCTTGAGGTATTTGCTCTAAATATATGCATACATATAATATTCATTACTTTATGATAAACCCTAAGGTTCCCTTAAGATAGGCCTCTATCTTACTTGGTTTTGTAATAATCACAATGCCAAAAGAGTGTTAGATATTCAATAAGCCATTGCTGAATGAACTGACAGCTCCCACGTGTTACCAAATAGTGACAGAAGTCAGAAGGAAGAGTCTAAACCTCATATCCAGGGTGCCCATATGGCCTGCACTCCCCCAAATAGTTCTGACTTCAAATATACTGATCTCAGAACCTCTATAAAAATATGGAGATCTTTCAAACAAATATTCATCCAGATTTTTGGTTTTTAGATTCTTGCATCACCCATCAGCTCACATCGCTCTGCTGTCAACCATGGAAGAAAAGACGATCAGGTAGTAATTCAACCTTCACTAAGTAATGCAAAGCTGTCAGAACATGGGTAAGATATGGGATTTTATACGTGTATACTACAAAAGAGAAATGAAAAATAGATTTTTTAAAAAGCTGAACCTTTGAACATAAATGTTCTTATGACTTCCATATGGAAATCCATAAGGACTTACTTGATAAGGCAACAATTGTTTTCATTTATAGAACACCTGCTGAAAACCATATTTTCAATAAATGTGTTTTAAAAGAGCTTGGACACGCATATGAATGTAAGTGAAGTTCATATGCATGTCCAAACTCTCCTTAAAAGATTATCTCTTTGTACTCTGGTTTTTACGTTCTGGTTTTCCATCCCGGAAACACTAGTGGGTAATTTTACTGCCATTTCCTCCCTTCCTCAAACCTAAACCTCCTTTCTACTCCATACCTACTCCACAGCAAAATCTGTAGTAAATACTCCCTCCAGCAATTTCACTTTATGATGAGAGATGATGAATTTAAGCCATAAATCTTTCGCCAAGAATCTGTGTGTAGGTACTTCTCTGTCCCCATGACTGTTCCTCCCACTCATAAAACCTCAGAATAAAAGATATCATATTAATGCTACACCTTGTTTATGGGGGGTGTGGAGATTTAAATCATGACTTGAAATCAGGATAGCTTCGGTATATTTTATGCAATATAAACAAACAAAAGTGTCAATCCAGCCTTAAGTCCATAAGGAAAACACCCATGGACAGAGCTCACCATTTGCACCATCTGAGTTCTTTTTACTTTTGTGTCATATTGATTTTCTTCCTAAAAAGTATTAGTCTCTGAACTGTCTAACCAAGGGGACATTAACTTGGGTCTGGGTCTTTACCCACCAATTTCAGAGCTGGTCAGACTGAGGGGTATCTCCAACTACTTCTGAAATCTCACGCAGTCTCTGGGAAATATATCAACAATTTGGCAACTGGTTCCAAAGCGGTAAAGAACAAATTGTTGATATAAGGACACTGTGGCCCAACACTTAGGATTTTGTCAAAAGCCACTATAGTGTGGCAGTTTGAGGTTTTTTGTGAATCCCAGAAAAAAGTCTTGTTCTTAGAACGAATCCATTCCTGTGAGTATAGGACTTGTAGACTGCATTTGATTCCATTAAGGGAACTTTGATTAGATTACATTTGATTAGATCATTTTAGGGCCTTTGACTGCACTTAGTCAGTGAAGCAGACTTGCCATCTTGCCGGAATCTTATATAAACTGAGAACTGAAAGCAGAAATGCATAGAGAAAGACAGCCACCATTTTTACCTTGCCATGTTAGAGCGGTAGCAGGATCTCCTACAGCCACAGAAAGACAGAGAAACCTTAAGAAGCTGAGAGAGGCCAGGGGCTGGAATAAGCAGAGCAGAGAGGCACAGAAAGAGACCCTAGAGCTGGGGTTCTTAACAAGGGGTTGGTGAGCTTGAATTGAAATTCAAAAAACATTATTCTCATGCAGGTATGATATATTTATTAAATAATACACAGTATAGTGTGGACTTTAGTAAGGGGTCCCTGGTTTGGACCTGACTGGCAAAGGGGTCCAAGGAACAAAAAAGGTTAAGAACTCCTCCCCTAGAGATGCTAGGCCCACACTGCAGCTTAAGGCTGAAAAGACAGTGCCCTGCCATATGCTTGATGGCCCAAAGCTGAGCTCAGGGAAATACAGTAAGCTGGAGGAGAAGGCAGGGAGAGATCGGAGAGCCACCATTTTGTCTACCCACATGGCAAGAGTCCAGGATTTCCTGCAGCTGACCTTAGTGAGACAGTATCTTGGATGATGCCTTGATTTGGACATTTTTACAGTCTTGGAACTGTAAGCTTTTACCTGAACAAATTCCTATTATAAAAGGCATCCCATTTCTGGTATTTTGTTCTCAGCAGCTTCAGCAAACTAAAACACTCATCAAACATCAGAAAAGGACTAGATAGCTCAAGGCCATTGGCTGACTTGGAATCACATAAGGAAAGGCTAGGAAAAGCCAAGAGATTATTACACAGTATATTAACATTTAATGATGTTGACTCTGCCACTAGCTACAGATTCTCTCCCTCATGTTGTGGTGAAAATAAGGGGGCTCCAAAATCATAATGATAAATTCCATATCCCAATTTGGCCATAAATAAGTTCTGTCACCTTGGAAAAGTTACTTAACTTCTGGAGTATAGTTTCTTTTCTGAAAAATGAGGGAGTTTGGTAAAATTATTGCTATACATTCTCATAAACCTAAATTCCTTTGGTGTAAAACATTACTACAAGGTTCCTAATTCATAGTTACCTAACCTGATTAACAACTTTACTTTCTAATTTTTTGCTATCTCATGATAAGAAGCTCACCAAAAGTGGCATAATCTAAAATGTTTCCAAGAACCTTAAGCTGTGGGAGGTAAACACAGGTGACTGAAATAGCCATCTGTTTCTGTGGGGAAGAAAAGTAGCCTCTAATATTTGGTGACAGATCCACAACTGGCTTCAGAGATTGCCCGCTTGGCCTTTGCTTTTGTTTTGCATGCTCTAAGAATGTGCAATTTCATATCAAAGTAGATGAAATGCAACATTCACCCCACTGGCATTTCCTGAATAATGTGCTTTTATGCAAGAAACAAATGTGCTGACAGCCCCATATGGAGATGGGATTTGACTTCAAAACCTATTTTGAGTCATGCTACAGTCCAAGATTAGATGCCATCCAATATGTCTACTATTTTGAGCAGTTCCCCTTTAGTCTGACAAGTTACTTTCATTATTAGCAAGAGTGATTTCAACTCAGTCAACAGGCAACTGCCGATTTTTTCCTGTGAAACACAAGTTTTCCTCTGTTTTTGTGAAAGATAGACTTTCCTCAAATAAAAAGCTTTATCTGGGTCAAATAACATATTGGTATCACCTCTTTTTTTTTTTAAGTAAAATGAAGATATATATACTGTATCAAAAGATGGAGAAAACCTGAGCTGACTCATTAAACCTGCCTGGAAATGATTTTAAAAGAATGAAACAGGATGACAGAAGGTCAATGAACTATAAGCTTATTTTGTAGCCAGTAATACAGATTCCAGATTCTTTTAAGGAATGGTCTTTTACAACAAGAATTCCAATAAACTGAGTTAGAATAAAGGGCAAAGAGTATATTTGGAGAGGGGCTGGAAGAGGACCCTATTTTCAGAGCCCAAGCTACACGTATTTAAGGCAAAATGTTGGTGAAGAGCCAATGCACATCAGGTTTTACAGCCGGGAAAAAAGGAAAAAAAATTTGTAGGCATTCCCTAAACCAATTCTGTTGCTTTAAGATAAAGCATGAAATTATCCTCCTTTACTTTGTTTTAAAATAGAAAAAAAAGTTCTTAATAGTTAGGTAAGCTAGGAGAATGGACAGTGGGAAGTACAAAAGCAAATTATTTTAAATTTTAAAAACTTAATTTTCATGAGAAAAATATTTCCATCAGTATCTACAATTAGTCTACATATCATGATGGCCCACAATAGCATCCCACTGAAAGTCCATCTCACAGAATGTATCTTAATACTCAACAGAGGAAAAGAATATTCTTGACATGATAGTAACAGGAGTGACATAAGTTAAAAAAATGAGAAAGTATGGCAAGCTCTTTAAAAAGTGTTTCACTTCATCTATTTGGCAATGACTGGAGATAAGGTGCCCTCACCACTATGACAATGAGCATGCCAGGCAAGTTCTTGCTGAAAGGAAGGGGTGGGAGGCCTATTCCCACACCAAAATGGAATGCTATGGACTCTCAACTAAGTAGAAAAGAACTACCAGCTTGAGAGAATCCAAAGCTAGCTAGAAGACAAATGAGAGCTTTTTCTGATGTAATACTGTTATTTCCAACATAATCGGCAATAAAAGTTTCACAATATAATAATGCTGCATTACTAGAATTGCTCTCCACTGACCTTTCAACTCTGAGTCAATAAGGCATAATAGGAAGAAAAGGTAAATCTGACACATGCCTCTTACCTGTTAAGATTCCTATAGCCTTATCAAAGCTGTTTATTTAATCAGAAACAGGGATTCAGCAAGAATCCAGAAATAATCTGAAAGAAGAATAATAAAATGCAAAGTATAGAGCAAAACCAAGGCATGCCAGATAAAACAAACAAGAACAGATTATTTAAGGAGTGTGAGAATTAGAAAAAAGGTAAACTACCTTATCTTATAAACCACCTTATCTAATGCAGCTGTAAACTAAACTCCATGCGTAACTGCAGAATTGCTGTTCAGGCAGAAGGTAGAAGGCACAAGAGAAATCTTGCTTTGGAACCTAAAGGATAAATAATGAAAGTTAAAAAGCACAAAGCCTAACTTAAAATTTCCTGTAGCCTTCTGGCATCAGAGCTTTATATTCCAGAGATAAGGGAGAAGATTCTGGGAAGGGGAGGAAAGAAAACTAAGTGCCAGGAGGAAATCTGGAATTGTTGGAATGGTTTGTATATAACAATTCTAAGAAAGCACGATTAGTACTAGATTACTGTCAGGGAGGACTTTCACATATGTATACATAAGCGAGAGATGGGCAATGCTTATGACAGCGGGAATGAGGCCACGTGGCATGACTAAAACAAAAACATGAGGACCAAGAGTGAGGAGGGGCATATAAAAGAATGCTAAACTGAACACCAACCCTCTAGAATGGAAAAGAAATCCCAATTGGATGCTCCATGGTCCATTTAATAAAGGAGGGGGGGATTGAAGTGGGGATGGAGGAGTGTACCAGGATAAAGCATCCCCAGAAAATTGTACTGAGATAACAGACAGTTATGCAAGAATTTCTAGGGGCCAGAATTGGCTAATCTTTATTCTCTCTCCAAGGAATACTGACGTTCACAGAATATATGATGAATCCCAGAGGTACAGCCTGTAGTCCAAACTCAAAGCGTTGTAACCTGTGGCCAAGGCAGTTTGTTCCTTTTACAACAGCTGCATCTATTTGTGAAGAAACTTCATGCACAACTGCTGGCTGCCATTAAAGAAAAAGGAACCATGAGTTTTAAGGTTTACAGAGTAGTCCCATAAATGAAGACTTGGCCACATCATGTCACATATATCATCTTTTTGGTTCATGTCCAGCATACTAAGAAATTTAAGAACCAGAAATTTCAAGGCACAATTAAGGGTATATGTAGGAAAAAGCAAAACCCTCAGGACTTCAGTTCTAAAAATAACTTATTTCATTGAGACTGGCATTAAAATTCTACACCTTTCTCATCTTTAAGATCTAGTATGAAAATCTTATATATATTGAAGTTAAGAGCAGTGAATTATAAGTTCACACAATCCTGTGTATTAAAAAGATTGTTTCAAGCCTAGTTTGTGAGCACATGACAATGAACAATTTTCACAAAAATTAAAAATGCTTAATATTAAACTAAATGGGCCTTAAAGAAATCCATTATTCTTAAAATGCCTATTCACTTATTCCCACTTTCCACAGATTATCTGAACAGCTGGTAAAAGTTTTTTATGAAGCCACATAAACTGGGAATACTCATACCTCTCCCCTCAATTATATATTATTTGTCTCTTTCATACCTTCTGGTAACTGTTTCCACTAAGCAAGTAAGAGCCAAGGGTCTTAATCTCCCAGTCCTGAGAGATTTATAGCTTTATGGGTAAAAAAATTTAACTTGTCAAATAACTTCAGAACTGTCCCTTTCATTAAAAAAAATAAAAATATCTAAAGTTACCTTGAGGCCTAGCAATTTCTAAATCAGGATTCACCAATTCAACATTTATCCAAATGCAATACTCTTGCTTAAATATCTCAAATAATGAAAAATTTAAGAGTTCAATATTTTTTAAATGGATTATGTTCTAAGTACAACAACACATAGGTTTTTGTCAAAAATCACAGAAAATAAACATAACCCTCATTAGTTAGGTAAGGGTGACCAATTAGTGCTATCTATTTTAACAAGAAAGATGTCCCTAAACACAATTTTCTCTACACAAAACTTCTATAAATCAAAAACAAAAACAGAAAAACATGAATCTCCATAGAAGAATGGGCAAGACATGAATAAATGATTCAAAAGAAAAATAGTCAATAATTATGAATTAAGATCAACATTACTAAATAGTCTTTGTATATAAAATTGGCAAAGATTTTTTAAATTATAAGTCTAACAAGAATATAGTTAGACAAACACTCTAATATACTGTTAGTGGAAATATTAATGTAAAATGTCTGGAAAGTAGGTGGGAAACAATCAAGAAACCCAATATAATTTCATTTTAAGAGCACATACATAGGGAAAAAAAGGAAAGCAATGTGATTACTTCTAAGTAACAGGGTCATAGGAAAATTTTATTTTACCATATTTTATACTTCAAACTTTTCTCTATTTTCCACAATGAACAAGTACAGAATTTATAATGTGGGGAAAATACTGTGGCCATAAATAAGCTCTGTCACCTTGGAAAAGTTACTCAGGCCCAAAAGATTATATATCTCAGGGAAGATTGAGATCACTTCATTCAAATTACCTCCTATTTTCAAACAAAATTTAAGTCAGAATTTCAAGTACAATGTTTCAAGGAGAATTCCCTTAAAATTGAGACCTTTAAATGTTAACGATAATGACAACAATGCTTTCTGAATTAGAAAAAGTACCTTCTTTCTTATAGACAATTCTGTGACAGGCTTTTTGCCATGAAGTTTCTCAACTTTATCTCTTTTTATCTGTTGTGCCCTAACCTTAATATTTTATTAATGTACTTTGGTCCTGAATACTGACTTCCCCAGTGAAACTGGAACAAAAATATATAATGATGGGGTTAACTTCAGTTGAAAGATATGGTTGAAACAGATTCCAAAGAGTTGGTGAAGGCCATATGTTTATGGCCATCACTGACTACACGCAGAATTCTTTCAAACATTTATGGCCACATCTCTCTTATTCTTCAGCAGTAGTTTCCAAAATTAATGGAAACAAGCAGAATCTTGGTAGTGAGGGGTTAGTGCTCATTCTCAAAAGAATTCTCCACTGTCTCTCCAAGCAAGGCCATTTAGAAAAACTTATCTACATATTACTCTCAGGTTGTGATTAAGCCAACCATTAAATACAAGAAAATGATAACTTCAAAGGACAGTGTCCTCATAACGGTTTCACCAAGTTCATCAGGAACTTTTATTTTCTTTCCAGCCAAAAAATCCAAAGATTTGAAAATGGTAGCAGACACGTGTGCTGGTTATGCTCCAATGGCCCTACCTCAGGTCCATTCTCTGTCCTTCTCTCTGCCCTGCTTTCTGTGCAGGAAGCTGAACCAACATCTCTGGCAGTAGCCACATCACTCCATGACTACAACAACTTCCACTAGGCAGTCTCTTGCCACAGTTTCCTTTTCACTAGCTCCCATAATACCCTGTCCTCTTTTTGTCCCTTCTGCTCTAGGGTGATAATGGCTTCTAGCTGTGGCTAGCTTTTGTGCCTCGTTCTATACTAATAATTGTTTGTTTTTTCCCTTCACTCCTGTCCACACTTCTGTAAGTAGCCTCTTTGTTAGAGTTTCTAATTAAACCATTTAGAGTTAATTCTGTTTTCTGCCAGACCATAGCTAATAAAACACTTTTTCTTTCTTACACATTAATTCCCTTATCTCCAAGAGAAAGTGCACAGGGGGCTGGGGGGAAGTACAGAATTCCACATTCAGAATTGGTAGTGTCTTTTCTGAACAAAAGCACTAACTTTTAGGGACAGATTCTAGGCCTTATGTAGGTTAATAATGATATTTCTTGGATCTTAGCAAGTACTTTTTGAAAGAATGGATTTCTTATTGTTCAATACAAGTCAATTTCACATCTATGGCAGAGAAACCTAGTACAGTTTTCTCATTATTTTCTTCTCTTCCACCCCCCACCCCCAGTCTTTATCTGTGCAAAGGCTAAGAAATGCATTTCCATCATGTGACCATGTTTATTCTGGTATATTACTGGAAGTATCTTGGCACCTTCAGATGTTCCTTGATAAATGTCTGTTGTAATGTTTATAGGACCTTTGAGAAATATGTGTGTATCCAGCAGCATTTTGAATTCAATATATTTTCCTGATTTTTATACAACTTTTTACCTCTAAAGGCATTTATATGTTCCCCCAGAATTCCATTATTTATGTGTGTGTGTATCTGCTTTGTGTCAACTCCCAATCAATTGAAAGTAAGATTTCTGTAGTCATTAAAATCATTCTAAAATCACTTTCTTAGGCAGAAGGTTCTATTTATGATCTATGTGGATGGAATCTGTGAATCTGTGTAACTGCATCCTAAAATGCAGACACATGAATCAGTAAATTTTTATGAGCGGATTTGTAGTTTTCAAAAAAGACTAATACCATTTCTCCAAAAGATTAAAAAGACTGGGTCAAAGGAGTATGGAAGTTTACATAGACATAAAGAGAGAATATTTTAAAATACTTTCAAGGATTCAGTTCTGATTTGACATTACTGAAAGCTGCCATTTACCTTCTATAAAATTTATTCAGAAATTTTCAACATTTTAAATATAATTTCAGCAATTATATTTAAAACAAGAATGCTAACCAATAAAGATGACAACAAATTTATGTTTATCATTAATTTCTTTCAGTCCTTATAAGAGAAAACAGTAACTGAGAGAATGGAAGGGAAGTGGGAGAACTCAAAATTGTATTTAGTTGTTTAACTCTCTTTAAAAAAAATCTTATCTACTTTATTAGAATGAAAATCCTACAACCTTTATCTTTCTGCTACAGGAACAGATCTTTATCCAATGGATGATATGAAATCTTGTTTCAAAACTGATATCAATTTCTAGACTTGGCGGCGGACTTGGCCCAGTGGTTAGGGCATCCGTCTACCACATGGGAGGTCCGCGGTTCAAACCCCGGGCCTCCTTGACCCGTGTGGAGCTGGCCCAAGCGCAGTGCTGATGTGTGCAAGGAGTGCCCTGCCACGCAGGGGTGTCCCCTGCGTAGGGGAGCCCCACGTGCAAGGAGTGTGCCCCGTAAGGAGAGCAGCCCAGCGTGAAAGAAAGTGCAGCCTGTCCAGGAATGGTGCCGCACACACAGACAGCTGACACAACAAGATGACATAACAAAAAGAAACAGATTCCCGTGCCACTGACGACAGCAGAAGCGGACAAAGAAGACGCAGCAAATAGACATAGAGAACAGACAACTGGGGTTGGGGGGGGGAGGGGAGAAAAATAAATAAATAAATAAACCTTTAAAAAATTTTTTTCTAGACTTATATCAAAGAACTTCAGACCTGGAGTAGACATAAAGTTCTAATCTTCATTCCCTCCCTTTATCCAGGTTCACTGAGGGTCTACCTTGACCAGCTATATCCTATGAGCTGGATTTGCAATGAAGATGACAACATAGTCCAAGACTTGTAATAGGCCAAAGATTTTTAAATGTCCCACTACAGGCATGACAATCCTCCCAAACTATCATCTAGCCTGCCAAAAGCTTTTAGTGACAGAAAGTGCACTGCTTTACCAAAAAGCAAATGCCCTATGATTTCCTATCTCCATTCCTCTGTGCCCACTATCATTTCAGCTTGAAACCATCAGACGCTGCACTGTTCCCACTTCCAGCTCCATCCATCCAATCCTTACCACCTTAAGGTCAACCCAACTGCCATGTTTTTCCAGATCCCTTCAAGTGCAAAGTTAGTCTCTACATCTGCTAGCTTCCTGTAACACTACTCAGTCCTCTAATAACCCCTATCATCCACATATCTGCCATCTCTCCTTAAAACTAGCACCTTGATCTAATAAGAGACACTGTCCATTTTTATATCCTCCACGGAACCTAGTGTTTACTGAATCTTATAACACAGGCATTAGATAACTATATTTGGATTTCACCAGAGTGATCGATATTCTCCTTCCCCATAGTTGTCATACATTTGTTCTCTGTTCCTTCACTAAAAAGCCCACTCCCACCCCCCACCCCACTTCCACCTTGGCACATCCATGGCTTCCTTCGGTTGTTCCCTCTATGAATTCACTCTAAGTCAGGTAACTTTAAATTGTTTAATCCTCAGTGCCTGGCACAGGGCAGGGAATGAAGTAGGTACTCAACACATATAGATTATCTTGAGGATTAAATAACATTATGGGGGATAACGTAATGGGCTTAGCACAGTGTTTCTTGCATAATAAATACTTCACTTGTGTTAGCTATTATTATTGAAGGAACAGTTGCTACAACAGTCACCATCCTAGCTCTACTCTGTACATATTCTTATTTGCTCTTATCTCTTAAAGATATCCTCTGAATAGCATAGTCTACCAGATCTTTCTAACCTCCCAAATCCCTCTGTTAACACCGCTCAAGATGCTATTTATCACAGCACTTCAGCCATATCACATGCTGGCCTAGAGTAACTCTGAGCAATCAAAACCGGTGCTTTCTCGTATTAATTCATGTTCAGTCCTGTATTTCCCCTCCCTACATTGCAAGAAAAGAAGGGCAAACAACTTTTTTTATTTCTGTTTTAGTAGAAATTGTATTAAAATGTCTCATAGTAACTTTATTATCTCAGTGTTTGCCTTTTCTGTTTTATCTTTTAATTGGAAACTCCTATTGGACTATAAGCATCGTCCTCATAGAGAGAGATGATAAACAAGAATCCAAAGATATAACTCTTATTCTTGGCTTTTGAGAGAAATGTTTATATGCTATTTGACATTTGATACATTTATTTCCCTCACTTTTAAGGAGTATTAAGACGGTACACTATATCATTATGATAACTTCTTGGTGAAAAAAAGATTTTTCTGCAGTTTATGAGAGAATAACATTTGAGCAGAGAAAGGCAAGAATAAAAACAGGATGTATTCACTTTGCCATCACCTTATTGATCCCCTCCAATAAAAGAAAAAAGAAAAAGAAAAAAGCAAAATATCAGACTAGATCATTGTGAGCACAAGAGGAATTCAGAAAACTGAAAATCAGTAAAGACTGATAAATTCCAAACGTCTCTGCAATAGAGACTCTCAATGATAACAATGTATTAAAAATTACAGCAAAGTGAGACTTCCAAAACAAACAAACAAAGAAATTTAGGTCATATTTGCTAAATATTATAAAACATCACTTAGAAAATTTCTTGGAATTTTTATTTTGCAATTATAACTAAAAATTCAAGAATTGATTTAGATAGCCTTGAATAAACATATAATAAAGACATAAAGACTTTAGACATTTTTAAAAAATACTTTGAAGCTTTTCAAATGTTCACAATAATAAGTACAGGAGGCCCCCAACCTACACTATTTTAGTACTTACTACTTTACTGCACACTTTTAGGAATTTATAACCCCAAACTCTAAACATTCTGGGAATCTCTCAGTTCCCTAGCTGCCAAAATAAAAATACGATATAGTTAGTTAAGTACAACACATGGTGAAGATTAAACCCAAAAATAAAAAGCCATCCATATTTATAAAACTATTTTCAAAAAAAATTACTGAGTCTTTGTGTTAAGAATTGTTTATGTAAATATACTCAGGCCAATCGCAGATGAGAAAGAAAGTGCTAATTAAAAGATAGAGGCAAACAGGATTGTTAAAAATCAAAGAATATATGGGATATGGTACTTATGCTCATAATGGTATAAATGACATAATACCCTTCCCTAACGAAATATCGGCATAGAAAAGCACACACGCAAACACAAAACAGAAACACTATGATGAGCTTTTATTGTAAAAAACATATCTTATTAGCTGCTTTAGTTGGTGATTCTGAGATGATCCAAATTTTATGTTTTACATCACTAAATAAATAAACATACATGTTAAAAAAGAAAACCATTCTTTACCCCCTCGATTACTCTTCCCATCCCATTTCGAGAGAAATGCCAAAACAAAAATTTAACCACATGGGATTGTTCTTTTTCTATAATATCTCAATTTCCAGTTTTCCTGGAGTCAGCACCCCACCCTCACCCACTATCCTTTACCCATTCCTGTATCACTATATTCAAGATTAGATTTGGCCATAATCTGGTTCACAGATTGGTTTTCCTTGGAACATCATGCAGCATGAACCCCCTCTACATCTACCAGACACTAAGCAGCAATATAATTGGCGAGGGATGCCACTATCCTGCCAGGAACTATCAAGACTTCCAAATGAGCAGGAGGCAGTTTGGAGGAGAGGGGAGTCACTAAAGCTGAACTGAGCCAAAAGAGAATAATTTCTGTGCTACTTCCAATGACAGAGTGTATATTCTCAAGTACTGTGGACTGGAAATATTTCATACGCCCTTGTGGACTAACTTTACTGTGTTCCTGGAAGAGAGAGAGTATTTGGATTCACTGGCAACTTTAAACGGTCCTAGCCCCCTCTATCACACAATTTTAACGGTGCTTTTTTCTTTTAGTGGAGTGAATTCAGGAGGAGAAAGAATTGGCATTGGCTTTTCTAACCTGACTGTTACGACATAGAAGCATTAGAGGCAGAAGAGGCATTTTTTAGCACGAGAGACGACAAAGCCTTTCTCCCCTCTGGGTCCTCAGCTTAGAATCCAGCATGACTGCCTGATTGGTGCTCTAGCCTATCCAAACTTCTTCTTGTAAGTTTTTAAATCTTAGATATTAATGGAATTCTCATGTCCCTAATAGACTATGTTTCAGGATTTACACTTTGAATTGATTATATGCAACCTCATTAACATGAACTTTAATTCAGAATAGTAGGCTGGGGTTTATCTTTACTTTGGATATGGAAGAAAGTGTTTGATAAGTAGATGAATGTGAATAAAAAAGTTTAGACAAAAAAGATACTTTCTAAACACCAGCAGGTCCTTGGCAAACCCAATTTACACACATTTAATTCACATGCTACCTATCCAAGAAATATTAGGCCATAATTCAGCCATGTAATCCAAAGGAGGGAAAGAAATTTCTTCTAATAAAAGTTCTTGGATTCAAAATTTCCCTTGACATAGACATCACCTTGACTATTCCAGATTAGCAATGATTAACAAAAATGTTGGTCCTCGCGTAATCTGTTGATTAGTCCTGGACAAGCTGATGTATTTGTCTAGGCCTATTATTCCAGTCTTGTTCCTCCAGTGTCCCTGAATTTCAGCTCATTGATTTTGTATTTTTATCTCTATAGGCAGGAATTACAAAAAATGGAAAGCATAAAACTTAAAACCAACTTGCTTTCTTGTTTTAGGAAGAAAAGTGGAAAATATCCAGCCTGGAACAAAAAAAAATGGAAATGACTGACTAATTTCAAGACTCTCTGTTTCTCTTCCCCTAACTCCAGAATGGATTTTGTGCTTACTCAGATCTTTTTGCCTGTGTGCTACATCAGTACCTATGCATGCATTGCCTTCTTCACTTTCTGTAAGATTTTATTGCCTTACACATTTATTTCTTTTGCTTTTTCATTTACAAGTGAATTTCAGATTTCTTTCTTTGCATGCCTTCCATGGTAATGAATCTCCCTGCTACTAAGGTGTTTAGATCAGAATGCAACATTTCAAAAACAGAATTTTCTCCATAGTCAAATAAATCACATTTTTTCCCATTTTTGCTTCTCAGTCTAAGGTCTCTGAGTATGTAAGCTGAATTATCATGGATCCCTGATGAGACTGTTTTTCTGGCAATATATTGTCATTTCTAGCTTTCTCTGTTTTTACCATTTGTCTAATTAAGCATTCAAAAGCCTAATGAAAGGCAGCTGGTTACTATCAGAGTAATTTAGGTATGAATTCTGGTTCTACCCATGTGAACTCAGTTTCCTCCCTTGTAAAATGGTTTTGATAATTGTGCCTATGTCATAGAAAGTGCTTAGTAAATGTTAGTATGTGTGATTGTTCCTGCACGTTCTGGAGACCCTAAAACAACACTAAATTGTAGCACTTTCCTGAGTCTTCACTTGGTATTCCTGGTCGGCGTGGTTCCCAGGGAACCCCCTCGGGCATTCTTCTCTTCCTTCATATCCTTTATCTGGATAGTTCATCTATCTATGCTTATAGATTTAGCTCCCACTAATGCTCATGCTGTCTAATTCCAGCTTCAGCCTTGCTTCTCAGTTTCCCAGCTATAGTTCCAGCCACCTAGTAAATAATTTCTCACTATCCTCAAGTTCATTTTCAATACGCAGATCCAAAATTCATTGCTGTCCTCTCTCCTCTTGGGAGTAATGGAGACTCTACAGTTTAGGAAGGAACATGTTTGTGGAAAAAGCAATTCAAAGGTTAACAGATTACCAACACATGGTCTGGTCCTACTTAAAATTACCAATACTGGTCCGTGCTTAGAACTAAATTCTTCCTGGATCATTCCCATGTGGGTAATTCATCTTCAGCAGCACCAGCATTGTTAAGAATTGCTGTGCTTATTTTCTCTTTGAATAATTCCGAAACTATTGGGTCCACTTATATTTCAAAACATTTTTTTCCTTCATTTAAACCAGATTTTTAAAATAGTCTTTTGGGATGCTGTCTTTGGAAAAGCTCAGGGCCATATGCTCATACTTTTTAATTCACCTTTGAAGGTTTACCCACCCATGCTATCAGCTACAATGGCTAGTGCCTTTGTAAGAAAGATAAAGGAAAAATATGGAAAAAATGTTTTTCCCCATAGTTTCCAAAATTTTAGTAGTTACTACCATATCTTTTAAAACTTTATTCATTATCTGGGCAAGACTGGGCAAGTTTGAAGATTTGACAGAATTACATTCGGGTATTAGGAGGTCAGTCATGTAATGTTAACAATTCTTTTTTTCCCATTCACATATGTGAAATGTCACAGGGCCTAGAAACAACAAATTTAACAGAGCTGTCTCTTCTAAATTTTACATTTAGAACCTATGAAATTCAGACAGACAGACTTTCTACTCAGTTATTGAGTCTGACCAGCATATGGGGATTTGCTTTAGCAACAAAGAATGTGCTGATCATCCTTTGTTTAAAAAAGAAATTACTTATGTATCATGATGTACTTTTAAGGTCAATCTGGAAAGAGATTGCTACTTTCTGTTTTTTAAAGTTTTCTAAAGTAAACTTGCAAATTTGGCCATTATTAACTTCCATCTCACAACACAAACTCATATGTCAAATGCCATGTGAAGAAAACTTTGAAAAGCATGTGTAAGAAAGCTTTAATATGCCTGACCACCCAGCAATGGACTGGTCTGTGCCAACAACCAAGTCACTCATTTAGCCATTCAGGCAGGGCCCTACCTGAAGCAGGGCTCCTCCATGGACCCAGAGTTGGTAAAGACTAGTGCGGGGCAAGTTATAATCCATTCTTCTTCCATTTACCATTTGGTGTGGGAACCAAAGAAAACATAAGCTGACTACATTTTTGGCCAGAAATCATCATATATACCTAATCACATAAAACCTTTCAGATCTTGATTCTGGCACTCGCACTTTATGCTTTAGAATTTTTTGCAGTATTCAGCAAACCAGACAACTATATTCTCTAATATTTCACAGACATTCCCATCAAACTTGGCTGCAAATCAGATCTCAATGTTGGGCCATATTTTCTCGCTTCTATGGCACCTATTACATTCTCTTGTTTTGTTCTCTTCAAGTTACCATGATTTTTGTTTTTCTATATTTGTATTTCACTAGCTTGGCCTTGAATTTGATCAGACCTGTAAGTCTCCAGACCACAAATTTCTTTTAGAGTGAGATAAACTGGCCCATACCAGTTAGGGTGAAGAGTAAATGCAGACTCTGCAACATGAATCAACAACAGTGACATGTGGGGAAACTCATATCACGAGTACAAAGTGAAAAACAAACATCTGAAAAGGAGTTTGGTTTCAAATAGAGTCCTAGCCTCTTACCTCCAAAACAAAGCTGATTTCTCTAATTTGACCTATCTTTCATCTCACTTTAGGTTGCCAATTCTTTTCTGATGGAACTGCTCCATAAGAATTTTTTTCTTATGTATAAAAGTCATTACAGAAATAGTTGAGTTTATTCGGGATTGATAGGAGCACTAAAACTCATCAGCTCTTGAATTTGTTAATGGAAAGGATTATGCAGGCACTTTTTCTAGACCCCTGAGGATGATGACATACTCCAAGAATCAAAGCTTCCCATGCCAGTGCTCACTTTGCCGTCTCCAGTCTCTAGAGGAGCAGCCCCAAATCACACCCCTCCTTTGCGGGGTTTTTTTTTTTTTTTTTTTGCATGCTGTCTGCTGTGTTCATTCGTGTCTGTATTTACTTTTATTTATATCTGCCCCCTCCCCCCTCAGGCTTGTTTGCTGTCTGCTTTCTGTGATGGTTCACTGTGCACTCTTCTGTGTTTTTGCTTATCTCCCGTTTTAGTTGCATCACCTGCTGAGTAGGCTCTCCACGGCGTTTGCAGGCGCCCAGGCTGGCGGCTCTCTGCGGCATGTGGGTGAGCCTGCCTTCACAAGGAGGACCCGGGGTGCAAACCCAGGGCCTCCCATATGGTAGACGGGAGCCCAACTGATTGAGCCACAGCTGCTTCCCAACTCTTAACCTTTTACTTGTTACTCTTCCATTCTCAACAATCCTCATCTTCAGGGGCATAACTCCTTTTCCAGTTGCATTATAATATTTAAACACACAAGCACTTTTATAGTTTTCTAAGGGACTTTATCAAAAAGAAATAAAGGGGGATAGGACAGGTGGAGCTAATTAATACACAAGGGAAATCACAATAAACCATCTCAAAAAATCTACATTGATAGGAATCTCTGCTATTTCCTTTAAATGGGAACTGATTTAGGCCCCATGGAGCTTAAAGTCTTTCACTGACTCATTTCTTAGTGCTTCTCTCAAGTAGATTTTAAACCTTTTCATGCACTCCTCCCCCAGGATTTGTACACCTCTTCCTTCACTAGAAAAGAATCAACTTTCTTAACAGCAGCATCCTTCTCCTTCTATGGGCAGCAAGTACAGAGTTAGAGTGGCCTCCATTTTATACTACAGTATCATCTAGTTTCATACAAACATCATTCTGTTCATAAACTCTCATCTAGTTTGCTTCTTCTCTGGTGCCATCAAATATTCATTTATATCACTCATAACTAATGTAAGAAAATAATAAACAGAAAAGATTACTAGGCATTTCCAATAGAAATCTATGCATTGTTTGGAGCACACACTTCCCTGAACCTACAACTCTGTTAAGTTTTAGATAACTGAGAACAAAGCAAAATGATTCTTTTTTTCACGTATTCTTTTTCATTATTAGAAATAGTGGGTTACAAAACAGTCATGCATAAAACATAGGATTCCCATATACCATCCTATTATTTAGAAATCACTCTTGTCTATAAACATGCAAATAAATTCTGTCCCCTGGGGGTTCTACTGACTTCCCTTCCCCTTCCCATTAGTTTCAGATCTATTTGTAAATTCATTTCAGCATTCCTTTATTCCATATAAATTTGTGCTTCTCCTTTGAATGGTTGCAACATCTGCCTAGTTCCCTCATTAATAACAATATAAATAAAATATTTAACACATGTTCACAATTTTCCATTTTCTAAAAAATTACTCTTTAACACTAAACTAATTTCCAAAGCCATTAGTAAGGACAATTTAAATCCTATAACAACAGATTCCAAAAAGCATTTTCTTTGGCTTACAGAAATTTCTCTGCATTGAATGTTAGTTTAAATAAATGGTTTAGAAAACTTATTCTATGGTGTTTGGTCATGATGTATTTATTGTGATGGGATTTCACCTGGAATGTACATGGGAGTTCCTTTTTGGAAAGATCATAATATATGACTTCAAGGGTTTAACAAGAAACTATCAAGTGTAGATAGACTAAGGAACTGGAGAAGAGAGGAAACTGTCATTTGGGGACTCACCAATCCCCTACATGAATATATTTTACAGTAATTTAACACCCTTGATGGAAGAGAATTCCTTGAGAAAACCATTTCCAGTCTCAGACTTGCCAACAACCCGACTCCCTTTAACACCACTCTCTATTTTCACAATGTACAGATTCACAGTGGACTAACTATTAAAACCCAAAGCAGGACTATGAACACGTTTGCTTCATTGTTTATCAAAAGCAGCTAATAATATGCCACGTTTCAAATTACCACAACTCCCTCCAAAAGTAACACTTTTTCACTCCCTTTTCCTCCTTAACATAATTCTATTTTTTGGTTTGAAGGTCAACACTGAGATTCTTATATATCATAAAAAAAAAAAAAAGAGTAAAAGGAAAGTATTGTCTTAATAACAAAAGAACAATGTAGTGGTTTACATTCCTTCCTTCTTTTGATTTGTAACTTAGCAAGGAATATTTTATGACACTATACAACATATAGGATAAACACCCAAAGCTGCTGGTACCAATTAATCCTTTCCATATGCACACTTCATAGATATTTAGCCTGGGGTTCTTTCTCTAGAAAAGTTTACAAAGATTTCACATATTACAGATTTTTGTTTAAATTACAGTATGGTCACAGTCCTCTAAATATTTTGATGACTGTAGCTATTTGTCCTTGGAATCTTAATTAGGCTTGAAGCAAGAAGCCATCTTTTTTTTTTTAAATTTCATTGCAACAAAAACTCAACTTGTATTTATTTTTAATTGCAGTTTCCTTTCTCTGATCGTACTTTGTAGAACTTAATAGATTTTATTTCCAAATGCAACATAAAATTTTTATAAGGCAAAAAATAAGAGTCTAGTCCCATGTTTCATTATCTTAGTAAGAAAAAATAGCTGATAAAATATTTCTGAAGCTTGATAGTTTTTGGTAGTGATCTATGAGGTTGAAATGGAATTTCTATCAAGTTCCACTGTAGGGTTATTAAAACTAATCTTGTCTTTGCACATTTTTTTAGGTGGAAAGAAGGAACAATGGATTGCCTTTTTTGTCACAACCCCAACAGGGCACACATAACAGAGTAAATGAACCATATGTCAGGAGTTGTGCTAGTTGCTTTGCTATGGAACATCACCCAATAGTAACAATATAATTGGCTTTTACTAGGATCCATCACAAATGCCATTTTTTATTTTGTAGTACTGATAGGATTATATTTTGGTAAAAGAGGAGGACATGAGAAATCATCTAGCAAACCATTAGGCACCTATGATGAGGGGTTCCAACATAATTTCATACCTATGAGTATATGTGGCACACACTGAACACACATATTGGGAATCACAAGCTTATGAGCAAGTTACATCCTATTAAACCTCTTTATTAATTAGTCGTTTGACATATGTAATACATTTCCCAGCCAAAAAAAATATCATTTCTAAAAATGATGACTTTGGTCCTAGGTTTGGCTCACAAATGCCTAATAATCCACAGGGTGATTAAAAAACTAGATGTATAATTTTTTTTAAGCTAGTAGAGGAAAATATTGGAAATGTTTGCCAGTATTTGACATTCTATAAAATGGCTTTGGACACCTAGCACGATTTCTTCTTTTTTTCCTTCCCTAGGGCAAGGGTGGCTTTTATTTCCACCCTTGGGGAAGAAGTACGGGTGCTTTCTCACTGCATACCAACCTAAGGTAGGGGTGAGTGTGCTCCCAGAGGATGGGGCTGGGAGAGCAAGTTCAGAAGAACTCCTCCCTGTCTTGCTTCCTGTTCTTGGGCTGCAGGGCTGGACTCATGGGAATAACACTCTCTTGGGTGGCAGCTCCTGTGTCAACAGAGGCACATGGAGGAAGCAGGAGCAGGTACCCTGAGAAAGGTAGGAGAGGGCCAGGGTGGCCGACCCCACCCCAATGCCTGCCTTATGATAACTGTCATAAGGCCTGGCTGGTGTGACCCTTCTCCTGACAAGGGAGTGAGGGGCCCAGCAGCACTGCTCAAGCCAGGTGGCTGGCCCATTAAATGTCCATCTCAAACTATGACTCGTCATCGCCAGCTAGCCTATCTTCAGGGCTGCCGTGCAGGTGGCTCTGGCTGGCTTCCATGGGAGCCCATCACTGGCAGGACTGGTGACCTGGGAATGGCCTGGCTCGAGGTGTGGCTGCATCTGCTGCTCCTGGACATGATCTCCAGTGTGCTCTGACCACAGACCCAGCTGAAAACCAAGTTCCATGTCTAAGGTTGTTTTGCATGGGTTATTTCTGAGATAAGTAGCACAGCTTTCCCCTGTGTTTTCCAGTGTTGCTGACTTCCAAGAACTTAAAAATTCCTTAAAGAGATATAGGAAACACTTCTGATGTGTAGGTCACTGCCACACAACTGATGTGATTTGGAGGTTTCCAGCTTAAATCTTGGGTTGCATCTGTACTGATGGTAACTGTGGTTCTAATAAACTTTATTGCAGAGAAACCTAAACATACATATCATTGAAGGCAATTATCTTACCTCTCGGTTCTGTCATACCCTTTATTCTTCAACCCAGAAAACCTGCAAAGGGACTGATCTGAGTGAGTCTGGGCCATAGAGTTGGTCTCATTGTTTTATATAAACCTCTTGCATATTCTAAAATGATGTATCTGGTTATACATATAAATTATGTTCCACATTATGTATTTTAATTACATATAGTTATTTCTGAACATAATAAATGGGCTTTTTAATGACAGTGATTAAGAAATTAAAGCACCAAGAAAATAAATTGAAGTTTTTTTTTTACAGTTAGTACCAATGAAAATTCTTTTCCAGTGCCATACAAGTATTTTTCACTATATAAATCCATGATGTTGCTGAAATCCCAACTGTAAGGAATTATCATCTCATCTGAATCTCTTAGGTCCCTTAGTTTCAGATAGTGAAAATTTGATAGCAAATTTGCATAGCAAGGTATAGAGGTTAGAAAATGATGTTTGTGGGATGGATCATATTTAAAAGGCATTTCAATGTTATCAAAGTGCTAGAATCAGAAATATTTGCTCAAATGTAGTTTTGTTTAATTTTAAATTTTTGCTTTCTCCTCACTGATAATGTCATTACAGTTATAATGGAGAACATTCTGGCAAAAAAAACTAGTCAGTGCGGAAGAGTCCTGAAGACTAATAGCCTGTGTAGGAAGGGGAATGATCATAGGGAAAACTTTTGGGGTGGGTCTAGGGCAAGAGGAAGCAGGCAAACAGAAACTTTGGGAATCTTGCTAGAAAAGCAAACAGGGAGCAGCAGTGAAGTAGTTCTAAATATAGAAACAAGCTTAAAATCAACAAAATGTCAATGAAAACCTGTGGGAGGTGAAGGCCAGTGACTAAAAGTTACCACTACTCCACACTCCACACACACACACACACAATCACAAAACAGCATGTTTAATTTCACACAGGAATGTTTGTGGTTTTTCAAGTAAGTAGCAATCCGGTCAACTTAGGAAAAGCAAAAGGAAGAAAAGCAAAAAGAAGTCTTTCCAATTAGTCTTTAAGTGAGAAAAGCTACTGTTTCTAAGAATATAAAGGGAATAAAAAGAGGAAAGTTTTTCAAAGGAAAAGGTGCAAAACTGTAAGAACTAAATGAAAATGGAACAAAGACGTGAGGTTTAAAGGGTAATAAGAGGCAAAGGTATAAAGACATGTGAGGCAAGCAAATTCACAGGAAAATGGAAAAAGCAAAGGTGTGTGAACACAAAGACAGCATATGAAACATCAAAGAGGAAAGTGAAATTATTTCACAGCTAAAACAGCAGAACTGAGGTGACTAATCATCAAGTAGTGGAAAATGTCCACAAGCAGTGTCTGGTCTCTCAAGTTGCTCAAGAGAGCAGGTGTGGCTGTTGCAGAGGAGCTTTGACTATTAACTCTGTGGAATCTAATCCAGACTCAGCACCAATAGAAATATTTCTCCAAAACCCAACCTAAATTAACCTTCAAGAATGTCATTAATAGTCATGCCAAAAATAAAAATAAAATAAAATAACAAAAAAATAAAACAATCCAGGAATGCATGTTTGAAACATCCTTTCAAACCTACTGCTTTTGTTTTTTGTGTTTTTTCTTTCATTTGTCCATTTAGAAATCTGGGTTTCCCTGAACTCTGTGAAAATTTTCCCAAAGGCCTCAAACAGAAAATCCCTAATGCTGAGGAAGTGGTATAGAATTCCAGAGTCCAGTGAATTCTCATTAAGGACATAATTCACCAAATGTATTATGAAATCCAACTAAATGTAAAATGAAAGCACATGAACAGCCTTTGCCATCCACCAACCAAGCTCTTCTTAAGATTATAATTTGACAGCCCCACTGACTTTGAGACCATGGTGTGTGGAAGTTGTAAGTCTGAGTATAATTTGAAAATGTTCTCATATCTATCTTTTCCCAAGATAAAAAGCAGCAAAAGCAAAAAGTAGCACAGGAGAGAGGAAGCAGAGTAGACATTAAAAAGTATGCTCTGGCAGTTAAAAAAGAAAAAAAAAAAAGACTCAAACCACCCATAGTTCATAAGGCAAAAATAAGAGTCTGTTTACCTCCTTGTATTTGTATTTTGTTTAAATTAGTCACCAGGCCCAGAACAACTCCTCCAAGAAAACAAAAAGAAAATCCTATGATATGGACAATTACTTTTCAAAATTTTCAATGTCAGGATTCCACTCACCAACAATTTCAGTTTACCAGGGAACATTCAGAGAAAGCAGGTATAGCCTAACATAAGGACGACTACAGTACATACTGTACTTTGTCTGTATTGCAAACAATTAACCTCTTGCAATTTTTATCTGTTCAAGGCTAAGTACTGATGGCATTAAGGATGCGAGAAGAAAAGCATTTTCAGCTTCAAAGTCCCTTTTCAGACATCTTTCCCATCTTTCAAAGTTACTTGGAAGGTACTAATTTCAAGTTAGAAATCAGAGCTCGAGTAGAGTGTTACAGACACACACACCCTGCACACATTTGTCCCTAAAACCAGTATAGTACGGTGGCCACAGAAGGAAAATTTCCCAGCCACGCCCTAGGCATCCCTGAGCTCCTCTGGGGGGACCACCCACTCCAGACACAGATGAGACATTCCCTCAGCCCCTCCAGTGTGGGACATGTTCTAAGCAGAAGTTGACAACCTTTGGCAAGTTACAGAGAAATCAGAATAGAACTGCAAGAGACTTTGGACTTCTCTCAAAGAGGAAACGCCCACTTTAAAACAGCTGTGGATTTTCTTAACTTGTGACTGAATGTGCTTTAATCCTTGGTGACTGAGTTTTGTAGACCCCCATGTTTTTCACCTCGGGATTAGTCTAGTTTGTTGATAGAGTATACGATACTTATTTAGAGTATTTCAAGTACTATTCAACTCAATCAAAAAGTCTCTTTCTACTTCTAATTAAAGTAAATAACTTCTCAATGCTATTCACTAATATTCCTATGCACTATTTGTTTTTAGTCAGATAAATGTGAAGAGACAAGAACAAAAAGAGCAATGTTGTACAGAGCTATATTATAGTATTAGATGAACAATTTGATCAATCTGTCAATAAAATAATTCTTTAGTGGCCAGTATATGGTGATTTTCAGAGTAAGAGTGTTATTACAGAATCCATACTCAAACACCTATAGCCTCAAAACTGGTTTTAAAATTGAAGATCAATGAAAAAGAAACACAAAATTAAAATTAAGCCCTAGCACATATTAACTATGCAGTGATACCATCTACTAATGTACGGTCAATTTTAAAATAATAAAGAGAAGGAATGAATAAAAGGAAGAACCAAGGAAAAGAAATGATGAATAGAGAGTAAAAAAGGAAAGAGAAAGGGAAGGAAAAAAGGGACTTTGCCTATCAGATATTAAGGCATATTTGAAAGTCTAAGATGCGGGTTCTTAACCTTTTTTGCTCCATGGAGCCCTCTGCCAGTCAGGTGAAAACCATGGACCCCTTCTCAGAATATAGCAGCAGATAGTTTAATGACACTCAACATCAGAGATCAGAGGAAATAAAGATAATAAGTTGATTTTTTTCAGTTTAAGCTCATGGACCCCCTAAAATCTTCCTACGGACCCCTTGGAGTTAAGGACTCCTGGTCTAAGACATAAAAGTAAAAGAACAGTAATTCCAGAAAAGTGAAATCAGAAACCAATAGGAAAGGACAGATTTTCTAGAAGGTAGTCCTGGGAAAATTGACTCATTATGGAAAAAAACTGGATCCCTAACTCACATTCTGCACAAACATACATTCTAGACGGAGGAGAGATCAACATGTAAAAAGTAAAATGAAACAGAAAATAAGATAACTTTGAGGTACTAGGCTGGGGGCAGACCATCAGAGGCATTTCTAAATATCCATCACCAGAAGAATGAAAGATGGAACACCACAGAGCCCTTCATCTTGCCTACTTCTTCCCTGACTGGAGATACAGCTACCATCTTGTGTCCACAACTGGTAAGCATAGAGAAAGTCAGTACATAGCAGAAAGATAGCAAGCCCTGGGGTCCCTGACCACCGAAGTCATTAATGAGTGGAGCCAGTCCTGGACTGCTGACCTCCAGACCTCTTGTGATATGAGCATACATAAGATGTATTTTTGTAAACTCCTGCAAAGCGCCTGTTCTTTGCATCCATCGAGTGAAAGTGCACGATGAAGTAAATTTTATGCATGGAATGTAATAAAACAATGCCCACCACTGAGGTTTTTGAGTGTGTGTTAATATACAGTGCAGAGGTGTTCTTGAAAAATGATCAAAACTAACTCTATGATCAATAGTACCCCTAACACGTTTGAGAGAGGATATGGGCTTCACAGGAAGATAAAGAAAGACTTGCGAGAAGCAAGAAAGACAGTGGTTTGTTGCCAAGTTTGATGTTGTATGCGAGGATGTTGGAGAAAAGCTGTTCTTTTCCTTCACCCTCCTTTGTCGAGGCTTGGTCCAGTTGCTGCTGACCCAGAGGCTGAATGCATCCAGGGAGGAATGGGCCTTGGATTCACAGGAGGAGAGTCAAGGAGGGCTAAATCTTGTAACTGTGCCAGAAAATAAGGTCCATCTTCTGAAACCATTAGCAAGTGGTATTCTACCTCCCACCCTGGGCAATTCTGGTATCAGAAAATTCCATACAATGGGAAGCGGATTTGGCTCAACTGATAGAGCGTCTGCCTGCCATATGGGAGGTCCATGGTTCAAACCCAGGGCCTCCTGACCTGTGTGATGAGCTAGCTCGTGTGTAGTGCTGATGTGTGCAAGGAGTACCAGAGGGCTGTCCCCTGCATAAGGGAGCCCCAAGAGCAAGGAGTGCACCCTGCAAGGAGAGCCACTCCACACACAAAAAAGCGCAGCCCACCCAGGAGTGGCACCGCATACCTGGAGAGCTGAAGCAGCAAGATGATGCAACAAAAAGAGACACAAATTCCCAGTGCCGCTGACAACAATGTGAGCAGACAAAGAAGAACACACAGAGAATGGACAGAGAGAGCAGACAATGGAGTGGGATGGGGGGAGGGGAACCTAGGTTCAGATATTTACCTCAACAACTTCATAATACCACAAATGCCACATCTTGGGCCAGCCATACCTCAGGTAAGATCTTTAACACTTTCTTTTGCGACTGAGAAATGCCTTCCATTCAGAACTAAAATTATAAGGAGGTAGATTTGTTTATGTTGTTGTTTTTGTCACTCTTTTCCCTTACCTGAAGTGATGTAAAAAATGTATACAATAGCCAACTCTACGTATGTAAAAAAAATATGCAAAATTGCAAAAGTTCAGTAACTTTTGCTAAATTAATGTGAGGTATACTGTAGAGAAGGTTATAACAGAAAGGCAGGCTTGTTTCCATTTTTTCACCTTTTTTTTTTAACTTGGTTTTCTGGGAGAAAAAAAAGCACCCTGTAGGCATGTTACCAGTACAGTCTCAATTCTCTAATGAATTAGATCACCTAAACAATGGAACCTGTGGCTTTTTGGTTCCAAACCTACATGAGAATAGACATATGCTTCAGGCACTTTCAAAATAAAATAAGGGAGTGAAACTGAACTTTAATTGCCTCTAAGGAACAAAGTCTGAAGTTTCCTTGGTTCAATAAAGGAAAATTTAAATATAAGTAGAATATGTATTCTGACTAGCAGTAAGGAACAGCTATATTTTAGCCTGCATTATTTTCTGGCAACTGAAGTTTTCTTCTCTAGCAGTACTGATATATAATGAAATACTTTACCTCTTAACTGATAAGAACTGCATCTAACACAAACATTCACACACACACATATACACAACACAGAGAAAGTGACAAAAGACTTCCCATTAGGCATATTACTTCATACATATAAAATAAATCCCAAGTATCATTAATGAAGTAACGTCTTGGTTAAACTTGAAGGAAATCTATGGCTGACACAATGGGCTATTTATTCCTTTATTTTAACTACAAATATTTACTAGTAACATTTCAAAAATTGATTATCACTTTAGACAGTTTGACACCAGTCAGAATAACCACAGTAGTGACAGTAAGATGTGGTTGTGATTAGTGTTTTGGTAACTGTAACATTTATGTCAGAATCACTTTATTAGTGTGAAATTTCAGATAAGTTACCGGGATAGGTAATGGAAGAAAATACTAAAGGAGCAAGAAAAACCACCTTAATTTGGAGTTTGCCACCCTTTCAGGCTTTCCTGAGTTAAGAATAGTTCCTAGAAACCTGCAGTTCTGCCTCAATTCTATGGATACTGATTTGTGTGTGTGCATCTTCCATTTCAAACCTATTCAATCAGCCCTGTGATCACTTATTCTCTAGGGCTGTTCTTCTAGTTCATAAAGTCTTAACATTTCTTTTTGAGAAAGAGGGGAAAAAAGCTTGGGAAGTGAAAGACTTTCCCAAGGAAGAATACAAACACCAAATAGGCATCAGCCCTGTTCAATAAGAATCCTCTGTGTAAGTAAACAAGTGACTTCAAAAGAGTAAAAATGGATTCCAATTAAAAAGGAAAAGTCTTTCAGATTTCTACAAATTTTTCTTAACAAAACTTTTACTTCCAAATGTTCCACAACAATGCATTTGCCTTAGAACTGGAGGGCTCTTAAATGGCAACACAATACAAAGTGCTGGTGGTGGGGTGATGTATGGGAACCCATGTATAATGATATATGCATGTTTGTTTTTTAAGTTAACTTTTACTATACACTTATTATTTATGTATGTATGTTCATGTATGAATTACATACTTCAATAAAATTCAAAAATAAAACAAAAACACCTTTACTTGGAAGTGATAACAGTTACTGGTAATGATAATTATGATGTAGACATGAGTTTCAAAAATATTCCACTCGGTCCAGCTTATAGGCAGAAGTATAACATAAAATATCTAGTCTGCATTTTGTGTGATTTATGTATCTTTTAAAAATAAATAAAACTATATTAAAAATCTAATATGCACAATTTTTCACTAATCATATTTTATTGATTCTAAGATGCCCATTTCAACACCAATGATATAGTGATGCATCTTAAAATTGGCAACTACAATAGGTTTTGGTCCCATGGTGGTCAGGTGATTGTCTGTGTCTGGGCACCTGGAACACAGTGATACGATTTTCACCTTTTTGGGTATCCAAATAAATCTGAAAGAACTCTCATAATAAGTATAAATTAATTCCAAATGACAAGAAAGCACTCTGCCATAATTTAATTGGTAGCTTTTCCCTTGTTTAGTGCTATATGTTTCTTACAATCAATGGCATTTTAGAGTCTACGAAATAAGGCATAAATATATTCCAGATATATTTATATATTACTCGTCCATGGCTGATGATTCAAAGTAGCTAACAATCTGAGTATAAGCTTTACCACTGACCATCTTGGTCTCCAAACAATCCAGCTGCAGTTACTGTACTTCTCCCTCAATAGCTACTATTCTTGCCATCCCTGCTGTTAGGAAAAACTGTTCATGATGCTCGAGAGATTTACTATTTAATACATGTCCCTGTCCCAAGTCTTTCCTCATGATGTCTCTCATGCTAGAACTCATTACCCTCCCATGGTTCTAAATTTTGAACTTCATCCATCCTTCAAAGTCCATGTTAAATACCAGCTTCCCTGAAGCCGCCTTTTCTAATCTTGGCATCTAGATGTGGTTTCTCACACACACGCACACATACTCCAACCCACCCTGTGAAACAACCCAGATACTATGCCTGCACCATCCATATTTCAAAAGTTACAGACTGAAGTCATGAAGTCGGAATCCAGCAGGTGAACCTAGGTTTGGTAGGCTCACACCATGTTTTCACTTGTTTATTTTTTTAACTTGAGCCAATATTTAAAAACAAAAAATCTAAAAATATTCTTATTTTCCATTATTGCGTGTCTGGAACCTTACATAGGTTATAACCCTTGCCTTAGAACTGGAGGGCTCTTAAATGGCAGATATTTTATCTTTTGCATCTTTGTACACCTATTGTAGTTATTTCCAAAACAGGTTAAAATGAATACTCTTTAAAAAAAACATTTTAATAATTTGTATTTGAACAAAAATGTCTTGAAGTACATTGAATTAAATGGGTAAATTATCATATGTAATGGAAAATGTGGTTCACTTCTGTTACTTGATACTGGTGTTTTGTTTTTGCTTGTTTGTTTTCTGTAATATGGGACTCAGGGAGGAGACAGACTGACAATCTATGAAGGGCACTGGAATGTCTATAGAAATGACAACACCACACTTTGCAGAAACAGAATAATACATATTATAAACAGGTTTAGAGTTTTGGCAGGCAGTAGAGTTACTGCTTCTTAAAGAAATTAAATTGACAGATAAAAATGAAGGGGAACACGGCAGCTTTCAAGTAGCTATTTTTAAAGACATAAAAAAGTTTATTTAAAATCTATACTCCCTTAATAAAATGAACAAAAAGTTGTAGACACTTATAATTTCTTACGCCATTATTGATTTGTTTACTTTTTAAAAAATTGGTCAATATAAAGTTCATCCTTGTATCTTTTTAAAAGATATAATCAGGGTAGATATTAAGAAAAGATGGCCTTCTTCACTTCTCTGACCTTGTAAGATTCAGAGCAATGATGACACTAGTAGAAATGAATGTGACTTTACTAAGTACAAGTTTACTCTGGCACCCCACTGTTAAATTAATCTCCTCCCTAACATCCAAGAAGGCTTTAATAATAAACAACTATATCACTTTATATTGCTCTTCTTCAAAAAGAATACTTCCTTTGTGATCATAGCCACGCGAAAATAGACCTGGCTCACCAACCACAATGTGTGGTCCTATGAACCTCAGCAGCCGACATGAGCAACAATAAATCACTTGCTTTCCGTTATGGGGAGAATGTCCTTTGGAAATGGAGGGAAAAGAGAGAGCCAAGAGCTGAAAGTCACCATCTCAAGCACTACTCCCTTGCCAGAATCACAGCTATTGTTATTGGCATTCACTTTTTCCAAAAGAAAATGAATTATTTTGCTGCTTTGACATATCAGCTGATTTTATTTTTTTCTTTAGTGAGTTTTATGAACTCAGAACATATTTCTCCCCCCACCCCCTTTATATTCAATATAATCATTGAGAGTGGGTAAATGCATTTGATGCTAGAAGACAAAGGCTAAACATACCACAGTTTAAGGAAAGGGAAAGAATACTTGTTTTTCCCACACAAACCCCGCAAACTGAACCAGTCCAAGGATCAACAAGAACCAGACTGAAATAGAAACACAATTACACCTAATGGACACAGCCATCAGGTTTCTCTGCTTACTTTCTTTACCCGTAAAACCGGGAATTCATCTACTCAATCATTTTTCTCCTTCCCACAAATCATACATCTGCCGAATTTTGGTTAAGAAACAAGGTAGGTTTATTATTAGTCTTCATCTTCTTTTGCAGAGGAAACAAACAAATCTATATAGAGAATTCTTTGTTATCTAAAAGGTTCAAGCTGCTTTACTCTTCAAAATGCTGACAGGCTACGTAAGATAATTTTTTATGGAAACGTTTGTAAACTGTAAGGTACCTCACAAATGTTAATACATTTTTTTTCATTGATTTGTGTCCTGCCCACTCTGAATTATATTTTGTGTAGTTAGGTCATATTTTATGGATTTGAGCAAGAAAGGAAATTTCAATAGGAAATTCTAGGATAAATGGATTAAATATCTAGGATAAAATATGGATGTCCATATCTTCTTAAATGCTTTTTGCAAACCTTCAGAGACATTACCAAATGGGGCAGCTGATGTGAACTGCCACAAAAGGCAAGTGAATTATCTCTAGGCTATGTGGCTGAAAAAAAAAAAAAAGCATCCCTTCTCCAAGTTCTGGTAACATACATGCTCAAAAAAGAAGAGAATCATGGAAATATATACACATTTACCCTTACAGAAGGGTAGCAAGAGGTAAGCATGGGAATGTGACAGAATAATGACCACCTCAACCTCCAGAACCTGTTAATATGTTAGATTACATGGCAAGGGAGAATTAAGATTGCAGATAGAATTAAGATTGCTAAACAGCTGACCCTAAAATAGAGAGAGTACCCTGGATTATATAGGTGGGCTCAATGTAATCACCATGGTTTTTAATAAAGGAAGAAGTGACCACAGAAGAAAGGCTCAGAGATGCAATGTTGCTGGCTGTGAAGGAGGAGGAAGTGGGCCATGAACCGAGGGATGGGATGGCCACAAATAGAGATGGGGTTATCTAAGAAGGACAAGAGGAGATGCCTCTTGTGTTTTGGAGTGAATCTCTGTGACACACATGGGAAACCTACAAGGTTCCTGAAAATTTTAAACAAGCTGAAACACTGCTAATCTTGAACTAAAAGGAACAGAGACAGTATGAGATTAAAAAAAAGGCTACTGGACTCCCAAGTCTACAGGCAAGAAATAGGCTGATCAAACTACTCAACTGAAAACATGTGCTATCTTTCATGAAAAACGGAAGGATGATTCAGAGGGCAGAGCCTCAAGCCAAAAAGGATTATTTCCAGACCTTAAACTTAATGGAGTTTGCCAGATTTCAAAACTGCTTGAGATCGGTACCTCCTTTTTTCTTTTCTCCCTTTGTAATAACTGTTATCCCATACCTACTAGTATTGATATTTTGGGGGCAGATAACTTGCTTCTTTAGTTTCATAGGCCCCAGAATGGACAATACAACAGTTTTACCCATACCTAGTTTAGATGATAAGATTTGGGACTTTTGAGGTGATAAGATTTAGATGAGATTTTTGATGCAGAGTTGATGCATAATGGGAAGAGACTTCGGGGGCTTTGGGATCGGGTGACTGTCTTTTATATGTGGGAAAGAAGTTTATGTTTGAGAGCCAGAGAGTGATATGCTAACACTGGCCCCTCAAAGATGTCTACATCCTAGTCTCTGGAACCTTGAATTATGTTGGGTTACATGGTAAAGGGGGATTAAGACTGCAGATCTTAATTAAGGCTGCTAATCAGTTGATCTTAAAATTCGAAAAGCAGCTTGGATTATCCAGGTTGGCCAAATGTAATCATAAAGGTCCTTAAAAATATAAGAGGAAGGCAGAAGAGGAGAGTCAGAGGGAGAATTGATTATAAAGGTAGGGAACGGGATCATGAGCCAAGGAATATAGGTGACTTCTAGGAGCTAGAAAAGGCAAGGAAATAGATTCTTTAGCCTCTAGAAAGGAAAAGAGTGCTGCTGACACCTTGATTTTTAGGCCAGTGAGAACCATGTTAGATTTCTGATCTATAGAAATATAAATTTGTGCTGTTTTAAGCCATTAAGTTTGTGGTAGTCAGTCAGAGTAGCAATAGAAAACTTACACACTACAGATTTCTGATATATTAATTCTTACAAAATCCTATGAGACAGGTACCATTATTATCCCCAATACACAGAACAACATACTGAGGCAAGCAAAGTAAATAACTTGCCCAAGGTCTCAGTGCTAGTAAGAAAGAGCCAGAGTTCAAATCCAGGTAGTCTTCTCTGGTGCCCACATCCCTAGCTGGTACTTTACAGTATAAAAGGTGTAATATTGCAGAGAACATTCCATAAGCAATCAGATCATGTGGTTAAAATTTGAAGTTTTGTGACAGTCATTGGAAGATTAGAACCATCATGTGGTCAAAGGAAATTAAGAATATGGATATAGCAGAACAGGATCATATGGAAATCTAATTTAAGCCTGACTAAATTTGTGGAAGTAGACTAAATAAAAACACATTTGCAAGATCTCTCAACTGGTCAACGTTGCTCATTTCTCCCAACCATCAATCCCATCCATTTACTCTAATTAACTTCCTTTCCATGTTTCAATGTCTATAGTTATCTCTGCTCACCTGTAAGTGCCTTCTACTCCCAATGTTTGGCCATGTCTTCCTGCATTACACTTTCTCCTTGACCCTTCATCTATAAGTAGAGATTGTACTGAACGCCAGACAGAAACATTTGAATTTGACACAGGGGTCTTAGCAACAAAAGATTTCTACTCAAGATAAGGATAAAATGTAAAAACATAAAAGTTTATCATACAACTTAAGATCTTATGCTTCTGCCTCAAGGGTCAATTAAATAAAACAGAATAGTTAATGATAAATACAAGAAGATTGTCGCTTCTAGAAAAATGATCCTGGGAAGTGGATGTGGCTCAAGCAGTTGGGTGCCCACCTACCACATGGTAGGTCCCAGGTTTGGTTCCCAGTGCCTCCTAAAGAAAATGAGCAAGATAGTGTGCTGACACAACAATATGACACAGCAGGATGATGCACTGAAGAGACACAGTGAGAAAACATGATGAGAGACACAAAAAGCAGGGAGAGGAGGTGGTTCAAGTGACTGGGTGCCTCCCTCCCACATGAGAGGTCTCAGGTTCAGTTCCCAGTGCCTCCTAAAAAAAAGAAAAACAGACAAGCAGAGAGCAGACAGTGCAAACAACATGGGGGGAAGGGGAAATAAATACATTTAAAAATCTTTAAAAAGAATGATGGCATTGAAATTCAAGAGATAACATTTAATGAATAAACAGCTTATTCCTTAGATGGTACCTTATTAATCATGTCAGGGTACCAATCTAGATCTTTACAAAGATTTAATAAGCACACACAACAATGGTTATTGAACCAAGACACTAACACTTTTTAAAAATTCATGTCTTTCTAAAAGATTTATGGCTTCATCAAATGTTAGTTTAAAATTTAAAAATTTCTTGACAGGAAATATGGGGGTGGGAGTAATACCAGAACATTGGGAAAGTTTAATAACTACACTACAAAATAAGCATGATTAAGATAGCAATCATCTGTTATAATTAAGAAATTCAAATTTTTCTATCATGAAACAACTATTTTTTTCAAGTGAAATACTATTTACTTTTTAAGTGAACAAAATATCAACTTAAATATACAATACAAATATAAAGCATGACTTCATTGTTGAGCTTTTTAACAGTTCACTTATTATCACAGTATTATTAAGCTCTTAAAAATGATTTTGAAATATTTGTCCATATGACACCCTGAATAAGCTGAATTCTTCTGCTTTGGTTTATTAGGTAGCATTAAGGATGAAAGGAATTTTTGCAGCATGAATATTTCACAGTAAAGATGATACTCAATACCTGCACTAAGTTTTGTTGTCATGGAGACCATCTAGGAGAAACCATTTAAAGGCCAGAATTACAAATACTTTAAAACACTGCCTTAAAGTCTGGTTTCACTTATAACTTGGAAATCAAAACTCTAGTAACCATTTTTATTTAGAAAAATATATATATAATCCATCTGCTTAAAAAAAGAAAGTATTGACTTCACATTTAGAGAAGTTGTGACTTTTCTTTCCATAAAAAATTCTGACACAAGAGAATACCAACCAGGGGGATTTTGCTGCCTAGCAGGCGACCCTGGAAACAGAAGTACACACTGTGTGCTTGCACTAATCTAGTGCTATAAGACCATGGCTGAGAAGTCTGTCATTACAGCTTGTCTCCTTGTTTTATTTCTGTTGGTATTTTAAAAAGAAATTCAGCTGACTGCATTTTTAAGCTTACCAGAAAATCACTATCAAAATATATTTTTCCCCCAGAAAATGGTAAAAATTAAATGATGTCAGAGAAATAAAAATTCAAAGTGGAGAGAAGAGAGGAGGCCCTGATTCCTAATCAGATAGATGCATGCACCATTTATCAGCACAAGTTTTATTAACTTGTGAATGAAAGTTTATATTTATAGGTACTGAAATTTGGTAGTCGGCCAGTCTAGTACTAAGATGTGGAGACTGAACTTTCTTAAGAAAGTAGATATCACAAAGTACTCTATAATTTGGCTCCAAGCCACCTTATTTTAAGCCTGTCTCCCACTGTACTCTGTGCACCCTACACTCCAGCCAAATGAGTCTGCTTAAAACAGTATTCCATAAATCAGCTGTGTGCCCTACTGTCTTTCCCTTGAAGTATCTGCCATCTGAATGCCCTTTGAGCCATCATCCTACAAGGAATAAATCATCTATAAAGCTATGACCAATGCCACCTGCAAGAGTGACTTCTGAATTTATATAACTATTTTGTTCATTTTGCTTATTTGACATTTACTTTCTGCTCCTCAACATATTTCATCGGAATACTACCATTTAAGGAGGAGGTTATAGCACTTGATCTAAAAGCTAGCTCTCAAGTGACTTGGATGACAACTAATTATGGTAATGGAAAGAATGGCGGGAAATTAAGGACCCTCAATTGGTAATTAATATCTAATAATGTTGCAATGTAAACCTTTAAGCATATCAGGCCAAATCTGTATCAGATACATTACTGAAACAGCAGTTTAAAAAAACTCATACAGGACTGGGAGGGTGGGACAACTGCCGCTGGAGGGCAGAGGAGGTGGCATGGCCGATCCTGCCCTCACCATGAGGCTGCAGTGGGGGCCAGTGTCTAGGAAGGTCTTCCTGCAGCGAGACTACAGCAGTGGCACACGCTGCCAGTTTCAGACCAAGTTCTCCACAGAGCTGGAAAACCAGACTGATAGACAACAGTTTGAAGAAATAGTTGAATGCTAAATAACCTTTATGCAGAAGCATAGAAGCCTGGGGTCAATCATACCTTGAAAGCTATTTAACTTGTTTAACAGCATACACCATCTTCTTATACATGCAAACTCATAATGAGAAGGTTCTGAAGAAAAGTCTCCAAATACATTCAGAGCAGAATGAAAAGATATATCTCCCCAATGCCTCCTCCTGACAGATCCCACTGACAGAGGACGGACTTCAACTTACTGAAATTACCATTTATGAAGACAAAGACATGAGCAGTGGAAGATAAACCATAGAATTAAAGATCTCACCTTAAGCTGTGACCCTCATTGATCCACTGGCCTATCGCAGAGTATCCCCTACCTTCCCTCCAGAGAATCATTCCTTTGTACCTGGTGTCAGAATCATGGTGCCATTTACTCCAAGGACTAACTTTCTAAAATTCCGTGCGCAGGATGACCCTGAGTTACTCAGTATCCACTTTGTGTCTTGAAATTGTGTAGGGCTCTATAATCTTTTTTTTTTTTTTTAAGATTTATTTTTATTTATTTCTCTCCCCTTCCCCCCACCCCAGTGGTCTGTTCTCCAAGTCCATTTGCTGTGTGTGTTCTTCTTTTGTCCGCTTCTGTTGTTGTCAGCAGCGTGGGAATCTGTGTTTCTTTTTGTTGTGTCATCTTGTTACGTCAGCTCTCTGTGTGTGCGGCGCCATTCCTGGGCAGGCTGCACTTTCTTTTGCGCTGGGTGGCTCTCCTTACGGGGCACACTCCTTGCGTGTGGGCTCCCCTATGTGGGGACACCCCTGCGTGGCACGGCACTCCTTGCGCACATCAGCAATGCGCATGGGCCAGCTCCACATGGGTCAAGGAGCCCGGGGTTTGAACCGTGGACCTCCCATGTGGTAGACGGACCCTATCCACTGGGCCAAGTCCGCTTCCCTCTATAATCTTGATGATGAAGCATTTCACTTTTTTATTCAAAGCTATTTAATAAACTATGGTATCAGTTCAATGCAAAGTTCATTTCTTATGTGCCCTTTTCTTGTGTGTTCCCTCATTCCTCGGGTGAGCTTCCTAGATGACTTTAGACTTCAATACGCTGTACCTTCACCAGTGTTCAGTTTACTCCCCCCAAGTTAATAAAATGCTTTTCTTGGGGATTTTGGTGAGGGATAGGCTATATCTGTGGTTTTGCTAATGCATCTCCCAGATTTCAAGGAACTACCTGTTTTGCCATGACTCAGATCTTAAGAAGATTAATTTTCCTATTTAGTTTCTTAAACTAGGCTCATTAGAAAAATAATGTATAATGTTACTGGTTTCATTAAAGTAGTTATTCCTAATCAAACCAGTATTTAATGCAATTTCTAGCTATTTTCTTAGGAGAGTTTTGTTATTACTGCAATAACAGTAATAATGAATGTTGGTAATGTTTATTTTGCCTGTTCATTACAAAAATAAGCACAATAAAGTAAATGATAAACTATCAAAATAAATGTTCCCTGTTGTGTTCCTGCATGTGTAATGAGTGTAATAAATATTTTAATTACAGTTTTGTTATAAATATAACTTATGAGGAGAAAATGTGATAGGAATAATATTGGATATTGCTAATTTTTAACTATCCTTACTGGCTAACTTTAAGAGTCATAGACCTTCCTCATACACAATATTCAATGCACAGAACTCCTATTGTTCAAGTAAAGTAATGATTTCCAAGTAAAACTTCCAAGTCTAAGTTGACATTTCTAGTTCTTCTTTATGCTGTACATTCTTAGTATCAGGGCTTCTTATGCCCTTAGTTCATTTTTGGGGCTTTAGAGCACTGTATTTAGGAGAGAGTTAAGAAATATATTAGGAGAAACAAAACAGTTTTACTTCCAGGGCTACAGTAGGTGTTAATACTGGATTTAATCTTTCAGATTTAATTTTTTATGGGTTTGTTGGTTATTCAACAAATCCCATAGCTCTGTGTAATATTTTAATTGTATAAAAACCCTTCTGTTACTTTACAGCCTGTAATAGTATGTCTGCCTGCCTTTTAAACTGTTGCAAAAACTTTGCTGATACATTAACATGTTAGGAAACTTTTCTTAAACAAACAAAAAGAAAATCATACAGATAACCATATGGCAGAAGTGAACAACTCCCAATAATACACCTGGGATGTAACAATTCATTTACCTGGACTCTTACCTTTACTAAGAAATTCTAGAGAATACAATTCTCTCTAAATAAAATGGTTAGAGATATTTTTCCCCTGCAATTTTCTCCAGTTTTCTGACAAACACACACACACGAAATGAAATATGGTATTTGGGCATGAACTAAAAATTGTAGTTAGAGAAAAACAAAAGTTTTCAAAGTCACAAGTTTGGCAGTTTTGAATAACTTACTTTTATTTAAAACCATAATAAAATTGAATATCTAAACTTTAATGGCCCATTTTATAGCAGAAAATGTTACAGTTCTGTCAAGTCCAAAAATATAACTTTCATTTTTTTGGTATTCCAACTGCTTTCTAGACATCTCTACCAAATCCAAAAAATCCAAAGTTTAAATAATTACCTATTCCATTTTACACATACAAAACAAAAACAAAGCTGTTTCATCACTCTTATTTTCTATTTTAGTTAAAAGTCTTAAAGCTAGAAGCCTCTAAGTTATCCTTGATTTGTCTTCTAGCCTCAACACCTAATCCAAAAATTTCAACACGAAAGCAGTATTATGTAAAACAGAGAGCATGGGTTTAAATATAAGGTCTTGTTGTGGACAATATATTTAATCTGTTTCCTGGTTTGTAAAGTGAGAATATAAAACCTCTCTCAACATGAGTCTTTTAACGGAGTTTTTTTTTTTTTAAATAATGTAAGCTTCAGCTAACCAATAGGTTTTGAGAAACACTTCCATTACTTTACCTTGTTCTCTTAGACATTCAGAAGACATACAACCAAATTAAAGATTATAAGAAATAATGTAATTAGGGCAAAACAATTTTACTTCATTTAATCTATTCTTTCCCAAATTTATTTAACCACAGTATTCCTTTTTAAGGAACTTGTTAGTATATCTTTTTAAAAAATCAGCTAAGAAAGACCTATTTATGGGGTTATCATGAACTTTACATGAAATATTTATAACTTTCATTCTATATCACAGCAGTCAATAAATACTAACTCAAACCCTTTCTTTTTCTACATATCAGTTCTATCACCTAAATATCTTATTGCTGATCTCTTTTGTTCCCATTTTTTTGTTACCAGAGGTCATCTCTCATCTGGATTATTGTCAAAACCTTCCAACCACCCAGAAATCTTTCTAAAATACAAATCTGAATACTGCCTTCCAGGTAAGACCCAATTCCTAAGGATTCATATCCTTCTCAATTGGGTCCCAAGTCCTTTTTTGGTATCTTGATATGCCCCTCCTCTTTGAGGCTATTTTTGCACAGTTCTGGGGGCAGTAATCAAACTAAGTTTTTATGGGACTGTTCCTGAAATACATGTGCTTTCAGGACTCTGTCTTTTCAAGTATCACTCCTCTCTCTGTAAAAGCCACCCCACACCCACTCCTTTCTCCATCTGGCCAAAAATTCTCCCTTCAAAGCCAACTCAAATGTCACTACTATGTGGTCTTACAGAATGAGTCACTCCTCCTGTAGACTCCCATGGCACTTTGTTCTCAATTGTGTCCTGTGGAGCTATTAAAACTTGGGAACAAACGTCAAAAGATATAAACAGTGATTTAGAAACTATGAATTCCTAAAGAATTTTTCACTAAAATTCCACCCACTCCATACCATCGCCGTACTACACACACCCATAAGATCCAGAAGAACACTAGGAACAAAAAGCCTCAATCTAAAAAAAACAAGGAAAGAAAGAAAACAAAAAGGCTCAACAAATCAATTTCAGAAACCATCAGATTTATCCAAATAAATGGGAGCTGATCTCATTTTGAAATACCTGATGGTGCCTTGACAACTTTTAAATGTCAAAGGATTTTCAGGGAACAGCCAAAAAATTTTAAGACTCTCAGAAGTTTCCAGAGTATAGTTTCTAAACTGTAACAGTCATTCCTTTATTCCTAAGCAAAACTTTTAGAATTCAGTGGGGAAATAAATCTCTATTTCAAAAATTAACTTTGAAATTGGGAAATAAAAACATATGCTATTTCCAGGCATGGTCATAATAATAATAGCTACCATTTGCTAAAAGCCTCATGCCAGGACTACTCTAGGCACTCCCTGCAGATTCCTGTGTTTAATCCCACAGCCACCCTATGAAGTAGGAGTCATTATTCCTATTTACAGATAAGGAAACTAGTCAGGTTGTGTAAACCCATCTAGAAATAGGCAAGGACTCATATCCGGACCCTCTGACTCCCTACCCATGAACATATTCTATAAACTACAATGTACTACAAAAGCTAGGCTGAGGGAAGCGGAATTGGCCCAGTGGTTAGGGTGTCCGCCCACCACATGGGAGGTCTGCGGTTCAAACCCTGGGCCTCCTTGACCCGTGTGGAGCTGGCCCACGCGCAGCACTGATGCACGCAAGGAGTGCCCTGCTACGCAGGGGTGTCCCCCACATAGGGGAGCCCCATGCGCAAGGAGTGAACCCCGTAAGGAGAGCCATCCAGTGTGAAAGAAAGTACAGCCTGCCCAGGAATGGCACCGCACACACAGAGAGCTGACATAACAAGATGATGCAACAAAAAGAACCACAGACTCCCATGCCGCTGATAAGGATAGAAGTGGTCACAGAAGAACACACAGCGAATGGGCACAGAGAGCAGACAACTGGGGGGGGGGGGGGGGGGGGAGGGGAGAGAAATAAATAAAATAATAATAAAAAAATAAAAAGCTAGGCTGAGAGGAGGGTGTGTAGCTCAGTGGTTTGAGTGCCTGCTTCCCATGTAAAAGGTCCCAGGTTCAATCTCCGGTACCTCCTTAAAAACAAAAAATTAAAAAAAACATTTTTTAATGCTAGACAGATTGGAAGACTTCTCTACAGAGCAAGTAACCAAAGACTTGCTCAGACTGTCAACTTCTAAGTGCGTCTTTGATTAATAGGAGCCTTTTGCTTGAGATTTACATACTCTTCTCCCAGATCCCTAAAAGTAGTTCTCAAAATTATTTTTCTTTCCTCATACAGGGAGAAACTATAAAATAAAATTTCCTTAGAAAGTGATGACTACATATATGCATACTATATATATATATATATGTATATATGTGTGTGTATATATATATTTATTTAAATTTGGGAAAACTGTAAACTCAACTTTGCAGAAGATCAGTTCCTAGGACAAAGGAGTCTCTTGAGCCCAAATTTACCTACATTTCAAAAACAACAAGGGGGTAAGAAATCTAACATTTTATGTAAAAATAGCTGTAGAGCAATTGGATTTTGGAATAAAGTACTGAAAATATTAAACCAAGGTTTTGTAAATCCAGTTTTATTATCTCTACTTCTTGGATCAAATCAATGCTTCCTATCATGGCTGAATATCAGAATTATCTCTGGTGTTTAAAAAACCTTTAGATTTACATTTTCCTAGCACTGTTCAGCTCTCCTCTGTCAAGTACTGGGTAACTGTAAACAAAGAACATTGTTCTTTTATAAATCTTCTGGGTAATACACAAATTCTTTATTAGCATTAACAATGACCTTGAACTTAACTACTTTGCAAATGCATATTTATTTTTATGCAAAGTTTCTTCAATAAGAATGGAGATAATTTTGTGATTTGTTTACATTTTTAAATGCATAAATAAATCAAAGAGAAGTCCAATGGAAATATGGCATTGTAGTGTTTCTCAAATCTTACGGAAATTTAAACTGAATCAGTCATAAATACTCCATACTGACTAATATTTTCACCTCTGGGATGATTCACTTAAGCCATTTAGAATTTGATTTCTCACAAGAATATGAAGCATGATTAAAAATAGCACACCTACACTCAGTGTAGTACTGAACAAAGCATTATCTAATCACAGAGTTCTGCATCCTTTAAAAAAATTATGATAGAAGGAACAGTTGACAAGCAAAATAATTTTTAAAAATGTAAATGCTGTCCCATTTTAGTGTGCCAATATGTATTTCTTGAGTGCCTATTATGTACCATATACTACTTTTTAGGGATGCAGTTTATACAAACCGCCATCATGCTTCACACAGCTTACACTCTAATAGGGAAGAAAATAACTAATTACAGATATGATGGATACTATAAGAGAGGAGAAATATAAGACAGCTTGGAATTGCTTAACAATGAATCATTCCTATGGAAGAAACCAACAAAATAAAATCTGAAGTTCTGCTCCGGAGTTAAGTAGGGATACAACAAACAGGAAGATTATAGGTAAAAGAAATAACAGATACAAAGGCCCAGAGGCTGCAGAGAGAAGACAAGCATGGATGGAAGAGAGAGAGGGTGAAGTGTGGGGGAACCTTGGAGTGGGAGACAGGTTAACCAAAACCCCTGCTGGCCAAAGTCCTCAACTGTCAGCCTTCTTTGGGGTTTTCTCTGAAGAAAACGACCCCGCCTGGCCACTTCTCCTTCCAAGCACGGTTGCTTTCAATGACTGTTCAACCCAGGGGTATAAAGGCCTGGCTTCTCATCCTAATATGGGAGAGCTCTGAAGGGCATCCCAGCTCCAAAGCTTCCCTTGGAGTAGGGGAGGTTTCCATTGGGACTGCACTGCAGATCAGCTCCCTCTACCCAATCCCAATTCTGGTTTCCTCTCTTCCCCTTCCCTCCACAGGTGTTGATCTCAAGGGCACTCCCAACAAATGTCTTCCAGTTTCAACTCTCCCTCAGAGTCTATTTATCCACCTTCATCTGGCATGAATTGGGATATGAGGCTAAAAGGTGGACAAGCAACAGATCATTCAGGGCCCTATCTGGAATTCAGTCTAAAGATTTAAAATAAAGATGTGACATGATCACTAAAAACACTGAAGTGACCTCAAAAAGAATGCAAGAAAATATAAAAAGGAAATATCAAGAAAACAGTGATTACCCACTATGCAATTTCTCCCCCATCCTTGAGGCCTGGTGATTATCAGGGTGGACCTACCTGAAGGTTTTTATGGGAAGGATATTATCTTGAACTTCTGATATACCAGGACTATGGCTCGTTTGTGTGCTGGTGGTTGTTCAAACCTAGCATGTCATACTATGAGATGCAAAAGCCTTCTGCTGGGGCACTATTGTGATTAGTAAGGGAAGAAATTGTAGTATTGATGTGGAGAAAGTGGCCACAGTAGCTGCTGGTGGTAGGGAGAGGGAAGAAGAGGTGTGATGTGGGGGTGTTTTCAGGATTTGGAGTTGTCCTGGGTAGTGCTGCAGGGAGAGATGCTGGACATTGCGTGTCCTGCCATGGCCCACTGGGTGGACTGGGGGAGAGTGTAGACTACAATGTGGACCACTGTCCATGTGGTGCAGCAGTGTTCCAAAGTGTATTCACCAGGTGCAGTGAATGTGCCACGATGATGGAAGAGGTTGTTGATGTGAGAAGAGTGGGGTAGGTGGGTGAGAGGTATATGGGGACCTCATATTTTTTTTAATGTAACAGTTAAAAGAAAATAAAGAAGAAAAAACAAACAAACAAACAAAAGAATGAACTTGCTATTTAGCTGCAAGGAGGATAGTGCCCAGGCAGATTCAGCTGCTGTGCCTTCAGGTTCCACCACAGCTTTCAAGCCCAGGGCACCCTCTTTCTGAGCAGCCCCAGCCAGTCTTTGCTCCATTGGCTGATGGAGGCTCTGTCATTTCTGCATCCCAGTCTGAGGTTTCCTGGCCCAATTTTGCTCCCCTTACTCTCATCCTACAGCACCACCTCTTCACCCCCCTACCACTTTTCCTCTCACAGGTGTTAGGTCTGAAACATAGACTGAAGCTCTCCCTGCCCAATCCTGCTTTTCTCACAGGATTCCTTCCACTGACTCGGTGATGCTTAGAATCAACAGTACTTTGAGCCTGATGTAATGTGGAGGCTGAAAGCAAAGAGAGGTCAAGGGTAACTCTGGGTTTCTGGCTTGAAGGTCTAAAGTGCAAACACTGTGGGTGGGGGGGGGGGGGTGGGGGAAATCTAGGGAGGAGATCATGAGTTCATCTGGGATCAGGCTAAGAATGAGGTACCTTTGAGAAATCGATTTTAATCTTGTGGCCTAGTAGTACAAAGAACACAGTTTGGGATACAAGATTAGAATTTCCTGAATGTTTCTAGCTGAATGGTATTCACTGGTGACCTTAAACATTTCACTTCATTATGAAACTCAGAGAAGAGGCTTATGTGGTATGTGGATTTTTAATCTCTGAAAGATATAGGTTTGAATACCAGAATACCAGTACTTATTAGTTGAAGAATTTCCCCATAGGGCCAAGTGTCACTTTCTCAAACATAAAAGGGGGGTGGTAATCCCTAACTGGCAGGGTGGTTTTGATCCAACAGAGTGTCTGAGATATAGGAGGCACTTTAAAATGTTTATTTTGTATACGTTTTCTTATCTCAGTTAACAAATTTGTTAAACACAGATAATCCTAGTCCCTTCATTTGACCACTATAACTGCAAATGTCAGGGGGTTCAGTAAAAAACACCCTAGGAAGGACCATGCCTGTAATGCGTGGCTGGCATTAAAAGTCTCAACAGTGTGTGGCACGTTACAAGTGAAGGTTCCCTCTCTGCACAGAAGCTGATCCAGAAAGGGTGACTATTTCTAGTAACAGAAGTTGGGAAAAGAAAAATAACCCCTGACTATGATATCCCAGCAAGAGACCACATTTTCCACGTAGGGTCTAGTGCAGTCAGAAACAGAGCAATGAGCTCTCAATCACATCACAGACAATACATGTTTAAAGAAATGGTTTTATTACTTTCCCCTCTTTGTACAGCACAAAAGGAACAACAACAACAAAAAACAACAAAATTTACTTTGCTTAGTCATGGATGTGCTTTATCCTTGTACGATTTTTCACTGTCTCAGTTTGTCAGAAAGGCCACTGTGATTTATTTCCTGGAGAACTAGAATTCGTATGGCAACTAGCAGGGAATAAAAATTCATTCCCTACGATCTGCTTGACTTGCAGTTACAGAAACCAAATCTGCTTGCAGATGTGAAAATGCACATGGCTGATAGCTTTTGCTGCCTATGTGCTACACACCATATATGATCCAGTCTTCCCAAAACTCTGATTTAGTACTTAGACAAAGAAAACAATTTCTTGATGTTCCAAAAGGTCAAAAAATGCCTGAAGCCACTGGAGACAACTTGGCAGCAAACTCCCTTGAAAAAGAAGTTTTCCTGTGAAAAATGGATCATTTGCCTCTTCACTGAGAATTTTTAAATTCGTTTTCTCAACTAATATAAAGTTACCCTGATTTCCTAAAAATGCAAACATAATTTTAAAGCTCCAAAATTATGATGACAAAGAAATATTTCCAATTCACTTTAGTGTCAAGCTAAATAAGATAAAATGATCAGGATTCCCCAAATCATAACCATTCCTCTTCATCCAGTTCACATATACAGTAAGCAGAAGCAAAGTATTTATCGACTCCATATGCATACTTGGAAATCTCAGCAATTGTGTCTAAAACAAAAATAAATCCAACCCTGTCAGCATTTCAGGAATTTATTGCCAAAGACCACAGTCAATACATGCCAAAAATCTCATTCTAACCAGAAAGCATTTTCAAACTTTCCCAGAATGAACATTTTTTTATCATAATGATCACAGACTCTGAGGAGTTCAGTTGAACACTGGCACCTGGATGGAAACAGGGACCTAAAATCCTTGCCAAGCTGGCAAGACATAGAGAAGGGACACTCCCCAATAGCTGCAGACGACTAGAGGCAGGATGGGAGGGGAACAATTAAATACAGCCCTGGCTATGTGATAAAATCTTCCACATTTCTGTCCAATTTCCCCCTGGGCATTTTAGAGACAATAGTCACAGCCTTTTCCAGTGGATGGAAGCATAAGTTACACTATGTAAGTCAGAGATCAATATAAATCCTGTAAGGCTTAACTGCTACTTGTTTTCCAATTTTACAGATGAGGACTCTGAAAGTTATACAGAGGCTTCATAGCTAGTGCGTAGCACAGCCAGGAGTTCAACACGTACAGTCTGGATCGAGATACCATGCTCTTAACCAACATTCTATACTAGAGTGAAAGATGGGTATAGGAGAAAATGGAGTTCTTCCAAAATAACCAAAGCTAGCCCAGCATAAACTCATGGTGCCAAGTCGAATGACCCATTAACTGCAGCAGCCAATTAGTGATTTAACTTTCTCGGTTTTAGCTGGATCTCAGAAGCTGGGTAAGCAGGTCACCAACAGAATAGCTCCTGTACCAGCAGCAGCAGCAAATCATGGAAACAGGCAGGACCCAGTGGCATCAGGGACCAAGAATGTCTAAGACGCTGAGGCTATTCCAAATGAGACTTGGTTCCTCCCACCACCCCCCTGTAACAAAAATCTCCACTGAAATGTGTCGTGGACATTGTGCCTGCAATTATCCCTCTAATTTCCAAGTCAGTGTGTTCTCTGAGCAGTAAGCTAAGCATACAATAGTAAGGGACAGGGAACAGAAAAGAACTAATATTTCATATACTAGAATCATAAGAAATTACATTAGCAGTGAAAAGAGGTGCTAAGCCCACACAGTTACTCAAAAACTTTTTGAATACCTATTACACATTAGGCTCTGCCTCAGGTACTGGTGATTACTCCACAAAGTCCTATTCTCAATGATTCATGGAAATTAGAAGAAATACAGGCCTCTATAGGATTATGCTTATTTTAGCTCCATCATGACTCTAATCTTTCTACATATTAATCCCCTTACATGTTAATACTCAGTGTTAAATGTCACTTGATTAAGAAGCCATTAGCTGGTATTATTCATGTGAGCTTCTCAAAGATTATAAATTCAGTTTCTAAAGATTATATTTTAAGTATGAAAAGGGATCCACTTTCTATAGAACCTTGCTATTAATCCTGCATAATTCTGAAGTATGAAAACCATGCCTTAACTTAACTATAGTTTTAAGTTAAGATTCTTTGGACACTTATGTATTAAGATTTCTCAAAGAGTGGTGAAAGCATAAAATACAGCCAAGAATGAGAATATTAAACATGTCTATATTATTTTTTTCACCGAACCATGGAAATTCCATTTTCTCAGTAAAATTAAATTGGATTTTGTAACCAAAAGAGCAAGACTACATTTTATCATCTTTCAAAGGTAAATGTTAACATTAGTGAAACATAGTCATAAGTTCTTTCAGACCAGCATTTATGCTTTTTAATCAGTTGCTTATAGTTTTCAAAACAACTTCACCATCCTTCCATCTCCCACCCACACACCTCCTCCTCCTCCTCCTCCTCCTGAACTCTACACTCTGCCAAATTCTTAAAGGAAAAAAGTTTCATTTTATATTACAAAAGTTTGAAGATCTGCTTTTCCCTAGGGTAAACTTGCTCCTTGTACATAGAGTAAAAATATTTATCATCAATTAAGTTTTTTTAACCTTAAGAAGCAACTGCAGAGCACTCCATGGTAATAGGTATATACTTTTACAATGATCCTTAAAAAAACTGGAAAATCAGTTCCAGTCACTCCAAAGGAAAAAACAACTACTTGATTTCTTTTCAGCATGTAAGTAATCGATAAGGATGGTTCAGGGCTGTTCATATGCTATGTAATACATTATCTGCTGCAACCAGAGAGATCTAACCACTAAATGCTCAGAAATATACATGTATAAAGTTATCTGAGTACACAGTGTCAGTGCCAGGCTTCCATTCTAGCAGCTCTAAGCACAGGGAAGAAGATGGGCTCCCTAAATGAGTAGACTGTAGGTGGAAATCCAAGCCAGGACATCTATGAGCTGTGTAAATATATGCAAGTTCTTTCACCTCTCTGGCCCTCTGCTTCTGCACTCGCAAAACAAAGGTTAGGTTCATTGCTTGGGATTGCTAGTCATAGGAGTGAGATAAGTTCTAAAATGCATATAATCCAGTGCCTGACTCAGGTGTTCGAAAAATTATTGTTTTCTTTATTATTAGTAGTAGTAGTGTAGTAAAATAGGTTAAAAGATTAAGTCCCTTGTGAATAGTAATACAATCTTATCTGGATGAAAATAGGTATGTTTATTATCAGATCTCATTTTTATTTATAATTCTTCCCATTCTAGGTTGCAAAGACTAATTTTTAATAAGAAGGGAAAAGTTAGATTGAATTTTTAGTCTAATTAAAATGGTATGACACAAGGAACAGATTTTAATCCCTTGGAAATATAAGATAGATTTTTTAAAAAATTAACTTTATCATTTGATACAAATGTTGGTTTTTTTACTGCCCTTTCCCAAAAACATGATTCTAGGAAAATAAGTGCCATTGCCTACAGGAGGCCTCCTCAGGCAGCACCACGTTTATGGTTTTGAGACTAGCAATCCAGTCTAAAAAGCTGGGGGAGCCAGGAAGGCCTTCTCGGTTGACGAGGTGACAGGCCTACAATCTTAAAAATTGAAGATGGCTGTCATAAAATGTGGCTGAAAAGACAAGCAGGCAAATACAGAAACATTGAAGAGGCCATTGTAGCTACGACTTTAACCGAGGCAGGAAATGATAACCTCAGAAGACTTAGAGGTAGAGCAGTCTGGATTGTGATGAGATCCAATTAATATTAGTTCCGTAATTAAGTGATTCTCAGCCATCTCAAGGATTCTTTAGCAAAATCAAACTGCAGCTTTTAAACAAACAGAGGGAAACCTGTTAATGAGTTAAAACCAGTAAAATGGAAACAGCATCAATATGGTCTGGAGACTGCCAATCCATAAGGCAAAACCTACATAGCCTGTAACGCACCAGCAGACTCCAAGGGCTGTTTCGGGGCTGTTGGAGGGGCGTGTAGGGCTGAGCATAAGTGGCCATCCACACAAAGCCAGAGACCAGGATGGAGGAATGGCTGGAAGGGCAGGAAATATATCCTGCAACTCTAGGGAATCCAGTGAAAAGCACTAAGCTGGCACAGGTCATAATTTTTAATGTTCTGAAACGGGAAGATAACATGAAATGTCCCCTGGGGTGGGGGATAGAGGACAGCCAGAGAGATAGCTAGGTCAATTCTAACAGTGCTCACATACCCGTGAATTTGCAAAATCACACGCACACTACACATACACCCATAACATGACCTTTGCCCACACACGCATGCAGCACAGTTCTCTTTCATCCACTGATCGTATTCTATTTCTATAGGAAGTATAACTTCATTTTTCCCCTTGCAAGGAGCCTTACAAGATTATATAATGACTAGAGATTATGTAAGTAGTTAAATTATGAAATTACTAGATTATGTAACATCTAAGAATCATGGATGCATTTATTTTCTTTCGACCTATGATGCAATTCTCACTGGAAAACATGCATAAGTTACGAGGTGTTTGCACATGTAACATTTAAAAACTGGCTAGCAAAAACTCTGATCTGCTGTTATGTAAGGCACTCTTCCACACATGGAACTCAATTACTAAAGGAACATTAGCTTGGCTGCTCAAAGTCTTAAACTAGAATCATATTGATACCTTCCATCTTACTTAGTTTTAAATCAACAAACAGTTTCCTTTTGCTTGTTTAAAGGGTCCAATTTGATTTTCGTAAGCCATCCTAAAGATGCTGAGACAAACTGTACAAGAGCAACCCAGAAACCCAATTAAAAATTGGACCTCATGAAAATCCAGACCTCTTCACCTCTAAGACATTAGGTTGTCATTTCCTTCTTTGGCTACAGCCTCCTACCATTGCAACTCTTGAATATCTCAATCCTTCATGGTCTCTGGGTGATTGTCGTTCCAAGTCACCTCTCTCTGAGCTTCCCTACCAACTTCATTTCTCCCAATGCCATTCCAACCCCAAGGCTGTCCATTTTGCCCTCTCATCAAACACCCTAAAGTCCCCACTCCTCTGGCTTTCTGCCATTCCTATTTTACCATTCTCCACCACGGGTAACGCCATAATATCTGTTGTGTCTGCTTCTCAGTGACGAAAGAACTGGAAAAATACATATAACTGTCCTAGGAGCTCTGCTACATGTTTATGCTCAGAGCCTCAGCTGGATACTCAATTCAGCTGGGCAAATTTATTAATCTCAATGGCATTTTCCATAAGCAGCTGTTCTGAATCTTCTCCAAGCTTTTCCAAGTTTCCAAACCATGCCCCTTTTTGCCTATGAAATGACATTATTGCCAAATAGACTGAGAAAAGTTGAAATAACATACTGATTTTTCTCCCTTTTACGTCGAATCTCTCATTATCTTTATACCTCTCTCCTCCTCCTCACTAAACTAAGAAAAATATGTTCAGACCAGTTTAACAAATTGAGGACCTACTATAAACCAGGCATTGTGCTCAGCATTTATCTATCAGAATTAATGACCTGGTTATTAAGTCAGTGACCATATAACCATACCCAGATGAGTCTAATGAAGACGATAGCAACCAAAAACAGAAATAGTTTCACTCTAATGAGCAAAGCATCAGTGGAAGTAGCAAGCTAGGACAACCACAAAATGACTCTCAAGGTAAGGTGGATATCCCATGGCTAATTAACCACAACTCTGACACCTATTATGTTTTTTTTGTCTTTATTTTTTTAATATTACATTAAAAAAATATGAGGTCCCCATATACTCCCCCCCCCCACTCACCCCACTCCTCCTCCCATGACAACAATCTCCTTCATCATCATGAGACATTCATTGCACTTGGTGAATACATCTCTGAGCACCGCTGCAACCTCATGGTCTATTATCTGAAATCTACTCCTGCAAGAGATAGTTTCATCCTAAACTCCCTTTTTCTCTAGTGTTAATCTTTTCTCCAGACTTTCTCAACCTAGACACTCACTCAAGTGACTTTTATTCTTATAGGAAAACAAAAATCAAAATAATAATAAAAAAAACTCCTTTCACCTTAACACACTAATGCTTCCAGCAACCACTCCATCTCTTGCCATTTTACATAGGCACCCTAATATAGCAATTGTTGTCCCTTCCTTCCCTGATTATATTCTAGATTCTGTTACTTATGAAACAAAGAAACTAATCTCTCAAAGATCACTAATGAGTGATGTTTTTTTTTCCTTTTGAGTGATGGTCTTATTTTATTTTACTTTCCTGCATAGGATATTTTTTACAATTGAGGTGATTTTTTTTTTTCCTCTCCCCTCCCCCCCCCTCAGTTGTCTGCCCTCTGTGTCCATTCTCTGTGTGGAGATGATTTTTTTTTTAACAAAGGAACATGTTCCTAAAAAGAAATAGGTTTTACTATTTTATAAGAAATCAAATAGATTTTACTATTTTATTATTTAATTCATGTAATTGCTGAGAACATTATAAAGTGATAAATACATGGAATCTTCAAAATTTATTAAATGGTGAACAAATGATACATGTTTTAAGTTCACTTCAATATAATTTAAGAACCAGATTTTAGGAGGGAAAAAAGTCAGGAAATCCTTTTCCTTCCCTTCTAGAATAGGGTCCAACACAGAACATGAGGCTAAGGAAAGCCAGAGTTTCATTTCCTAAGAGAATGTAACAGACAGGACCACCCCTGTGAAGGCATTGTCTCAGTCACACATCAGTTCCAAATGCCGAGGAACTCAGGTGTGATGGCTCATGGAAACTGGATGGCCTCACTGCCTCCCTTAGTTAAGAGCAATGTTCTTGCCATTTGTCTAAAAAACTTCATCAAGTGTTGAGTTTTCAAATATCTGAATTATTCATGTGATCATGAGGAAAAATAGGAAAAGAATGAAATCCTAACGTCTTTCACTGTCAAGTAAATATTTCAGAATCCTTAGGGAACACACTTAACAACTACATTGTTAGTAACGGAAATATTTTTCCTAACTTGGCTCAAGTCACTAAACATGACTTTCTGGAGAGTACGCAAGTTAACAGAAATGATCATATGGCTGGGTCCTTTCCCCTGTGATTGCTCATCAATGCTCTCTAACCTGGTAAGAATCTTGTCAGCACTGCCAGTGGCTCAGGATTCCAAAACCACTGGGAGGGTGATGAATCTAAGGGGCTCAGGACTCCTGCCCAGCTCATATGCTGAAATTTGTTTTCCTGACCTGCTAAAGTCATGGGTTCCCAGATTCTTTCTCTCTTTTTTCTTCTCTCCATATCATGTATTTTCCTTTTTGTTGACAACAATCTAATGTGCCTGGAAACTGTTTCAAGTGCCTATGTTCCACTTGGGATCATTTTAATACTTTTGCAGATGGTTTGAAGCACTTTTTTCTCAAAATGAGTCATGAAGTCTAAATCATTCTGCCATGTTTCTGCATTGATATTTTATATAAAATACACTTGAGATGACTGCAGTCATTTTTCACTAGACAACTGAGTCATTAATTAACCTGGAAAAGAATGGAACCACCCTTTATCCATGTCATAATGATTAGTCGATCATCCAGGATACCCATCTTAGCTTGGGGTTTCCCCCAAAATGTCAATGAGATAAGGACTTGGGTGGAGTTTATTTAGGAGATAATCCCAGGAAGCACAAGTAAGAGAGTCAGGAAAGTATGCCTGAGAAGAGGTAAATCTAATTAAGGAAGAGGTATAGGTCACTTTTGGGGCTTAATCTCTGTGGGAACATTCTGAGGAGATATGAATAACGTGTCTCAGAATTGTCCCACTGAGGGAAGGGGAAACTGGGACATTTGTTTTCTGACTGCGCTCTTTCATGGATTGAAGGCTGTCCTGGGAGACTTCAATTACTGATATCATTGCCAGCCCTTCTTGACTGTTCTGCACCAAGCAGTAAGTGTCCACAGTGCTGGAAAAGTTCAAGTAGACAAGCAGCGAGAGTTAGGCACTTGAAGTGGAAAGTTGTCAGTGTGGAAGGAAAAGGCCCACCGCAGTTGCGGGTGTACTCAAATGTAGGCCAAGAGCTAGCATTAGCTAATGCCCCCATTCTTATAGCTTTTATCAAGTCACCATATTCTGATTCCTCTCTCAAAAAGTGTCTCTAATCCTACTGTCATCACATATGATCTACAACATTCATCTTCCAGGTTTTAAATCCTTTCTACAACAGCTATCTCCTGTGACCACCCCTCACCCTCAGGCTTTCTACCACCTGTAAGGTGGAAGAGGTTCCCTGAAGTCATGGCCCTCACTGAACTGCCCTACCTGTACAACCTTATTAGTCACCAGCTCTTTCAACACCTTCCCTTTGGCCAAACAGTCGCCTCTCTTCCTCCAACACAGAATGGCCCTTCTTGGCTTTGAGCCTTTCCCACACAGATGCCCCATCCCTTCCTTTATTAAAATTCTATCCACACTTTGAGATCCATACTAGGAACTACCAACTCCTAAGCTATATTTTCCTTGGCTGTGGCCCATCTCCTTCTCCTCTGAACTACTCTAGTAATGATGGCAAACAATTCCATTTTTACAGATCTCTTGCAACTGAGTACAGTAGGAATCCCCAGCCAAACTCTAAGCAAAGGGCAGAGACTGAAATCAATGCTTTTTAATTAAATCCCTCCAAGGCTCACTACGGCACAATGTGTGAAAGTATTGGAGTCCACAGGCCAAAGACCACCATAGACATGACTTCAGTCAAATAAAGTGAGGTTTCTTTAGCTTGCGGCAACAAAAAAACGCCAAAGGAACTGTGGCTACTGACAGTAGCTTCTTATAAAATTGGGTTTATTCTGGGTTGCTTTCTAGGAGGGTATAAGAAGGTAGAGGCCAGTTTTGGATTGAGAGCTGCCTGGAAGCAGGGACAGTTAATTAATTATTTTGGGGAGCTTAATCTAGAAAGCAAAGAATTAAAACTGTGCTAGCACCATCACTGGCAAAGAAGCAGTAGTCACTCATGTGAGTAGAAAGAGATGGGTGTTCAATTACTTTTGTAATTACTTTTGGATGTAGAGGGTTCTTGTCTCAGTCTTATTTAGGGCACAAGCAAGTTATAACCTTGTCTGATTATTTATATTCTGAGAGATACTAATGTTTATTTGGGAACATCATGGCCTAGGTGCTATTTGCTAGGGCCATTTTTAACTTTCTCAAGCATTACTCAAAACATACCAGAATGACTTAAATCATTGTTGAATTAATTTCAAATTTGTTCTAAACTTAAATGAGAATATAAATTTTAACTGTAAATTTGTAACTCTAAATTCCTGGCAAGCACCATGCACAACAAAAGGAATAAGACATGCTAGTCTTTGACAGGGGTCCATGAGCTGACTGATACATGACACCACAGCATGAAAAGAACAAAAATTTAAGTATGTATAAAGTTAATGGGAGAACACAGGGACTGGAGTATTAAACTCCAACTGGAGGGGCTAGGTGAGGCTTTCCAAGAAGAGATGTCATCAGAAATAGATGTGGAAGGATGAACAGGAGCTGACCATTTGGAAAAAGAACAGCAATAGATGCTGTTATGCAGCAGACACAGTGAATGTAAACATGTGAACCAACATAAGGTGCTGGGCAACAACACATAAATCAATATTGCTGTAATAAACTTCATTCAATGCACTTAAAACATTTTCATATAGAAATTTAATGAATTTTAAAGCTCTAAGCAACATAGATATTACAGTTTATAAATATGGAAAGAATATTTATATAACTTCACTATGATATCAGAATTTATTAGGTGCTGGCCTAAGAACAAAACACAGGAGGAAGTTAGGAGGTCATCAGAGGGGTCACGCTTATGCACAACTCAGCAGGATCTCAGAGACAGCCAAAGTAGATACAACCCCAGGTAGTGGTTCTCCTGAGGGCTACGGAGACACCCAGGGCCTATGGTCATGGCAGATGGCTCTGAAGTTCAGTGTCTTTCCAGTGGGCCCTACTTTGGAATTTGTGCTCCCAAATGTGGTAGAGTTGGACTCAGATGTGACTTCTCTACACATGCCTCTTCTGTCCCTTTTATTGAACCTGTGGTAAGCGCTGGGGTTGTTGTATGCCAGGAGACTTCAATCTCTGTGTTGGCCATGAGCCAGCTGGTCGCTGAGCCTCAGTGGTGTTTCGGCACCTACTCTCCAGTTCGTTGGACTTACCCAGGTCAGCTGACAGGGAGGTAAGGATGGACAACCACCACACGAAGGAACCAAGAGAATCCACAGCTGCGGGCACAAGAGTCCCATCCACCAGCCACGTGAGATTGAAGCCCCCACTCAATTGAGAGGTGGAGTGGGCACTGCCACCCCAGGGTTCTCAGGATAGAGGAATAAAATACGGATTAGAGTGGACTTACTGCTATTCTACTATAGAATTATCGTGACTCTAGCGATGGAAGGAATTGTATCATCGATGTGGAGACAGTGGCCACAGGAGTTGCTGAAGGCAGGGAGAGGGAAAAGGAGGTGTGATATGGGGGCATTTTCAGGACTTAGAGTTGTCCTGAATGATACTGCAGAGACAGAATGATATTATATATCCTAACATAATCCACTGAATGGACTGGGAGAGAGTATAAGCTACAAGGTAAACTATAATCCAGGCTGTGTAGCAGTGCTCCAGAATGTATTCATCAATTGCAGTCAATGTACCATACTAATGAAAGAAGTTGTTGATGTGGGAAAAGTGGGGGGTGTGGGGAGTGGGGTATGTGGGAACCTCTTATATTTTTTAATGTAACATTTTGTGTGATCTATGTATCTTTTAAAAATAAACAAAAAATATATATATATACACACACACACCCATTTGATGGTGAAAGCAAGGTAAATAGAGATATACTCCTTAGCATCAAATTTTTCTATCTTTGGTGGCTAAAAGTCCTCTTTGCTTTCTTCTCCCTCAGTTTTCTGAGCTAAGTGAAATAAATCAGGTCTCCCTAGTGCTGTGTGAAATTTGAGAAAGAGCAAGGACCACACAGAAGAAGGAAGCATGGGGACATTTCTGAAAGAACACATTGTGGAAGATGGTATTTGTTGTGTTAAATAAACTGGTTGTTTAAGAGGAAGTAAATTATACCAAAAACTGAGGGCTTTTATTTATGGATTCAATTATACAAATGGAGACAAGGTAGAACTGGAATGTAAGTCAAACCAAACTAACATATTTAAGTGTCTTTCATTTGAATATAAGGGACTGGGAAAATATTTCAGAAACCTTTTCCACTAAAATAAGAAACCAAAGCCTGACACATAAAAATAAAGCCAAGCAAATTACTGGGTGTTCTTTCTGTTATACCAAGAAAACCCAGGAATTTGATGACTTTTGCATACCACTGTAACTATTTCTCATACTTTGTCAAACAAATGAACAAACAAAACCAAATAATTTGATATTACATATGTATATGCTATTAAATTTGAAGACCTCATCAGATAGTTTATTTTGGATATTCAATGCCCTAGAAATGCATATCTTTTCTATGTTCCTTCAAAAATGAACATTATTAAGGTTTAGTCATTTCTTTCTAGTTTAAAATAGAAATGATCCACAAATTACTTAAAAATAATTATCGATGGTAAGAAAGCAATTTGGATAATACAGAGAGAAGTATAAGGAATATTAAACATATGAGTAGGAAAAATCATTTTAAAGTCTTTATTCCATTAGAAAAAAGATGAATAATCTATTAGAATAAGGAAAGGATATGAACAAACCAATAAAAGTTAAGGAGGAACAATCCACAGGGGAATATAAATCAGTATTCCACAAGCAAATGAAAAATGCTCAACTTTTCTACCAATTAAGGAAGTACAAATGACAACATAATTCTTTGCAGCATTTAGACTGGCTGAGGATTGCTGGCAAGGAAGGGAGAAAATAGCTGTTTCCCTTTCCGGAATCTAGCTCCTGCCTGGTAGGAGTACAATAGTTATTTGAGAGGACAAAGTAGCAATCCTGTATCCCAAGCATTATATTTGTAATTTATGTAACAGAAAGCTCATACAAGAAGTCAAATAAATTTGAAAATTTTTAAACAGAGGAGGAACCACCCAAATGTCCATCAATATTTGCTGTGGGGAGTAGATGTAGCTCAAGTGGTTGAGTGCCGGCCCATTTATGAGGTCCCAGGTTCAATTCCCGGTACCTCCTAAAAGAAACAAACAAAAAAAAAAAACAGCTCTCATTGGGGACTGGATGTAGCTTAGTGGTTGAATGCCTGCTTCCCATGTACGAGGCCCAGGGTTCAATCCCTGGTACCTCCTAAAAAAAAAAAAATAAAAACAGATTTGTTTAAATACACTGTGATTTCAAATCCATACCCCACATACATACAATACCATTTGTACAGCTACAAAAAGAATGGTGTTAGTATACATGTGCTTACATGGAAGATATCCTCTCTTTAGGAGTAAATATCAAATTGCAGAAATGCGTATATGCAAAGTTAGCCAATTTTCATAAAATAATATTGTGGAATTGTCTGCATAGAGCAAACAGCCAAATACATGCATATGCTGTGTTTTCATTTTATTTCAGGCAGGACTTAGTTCGCTTTAAGAGTAATTTCTGGCACCAGCATATAAAGGGAATGTAACTCCTCATTCCTGAAACCTCTCTAATATCTTTTGATAAACATGTCTGTTAGCACCAAAGTTTGTAGAAGAATGTCATAATAAGCTACGAACCAGGCTTTAATGGCATAAAAAAGACACTTTAGAAAATAAAGATGTCACTAGGATTTAAGTTATTTTTTCAACTAATGAGAAATGCCACATGGTAGCTCAGTTACGTCTGCAACTGCAAAAAGTCTTCATGAACACAATTTACTTGCTACTGAAAGGGCAGTTAGGTGGTCATGAATTCTGCCCAGCAACGCCATGACTGACAGAGCAGAGGACAACCAGGGAAAGGCCACACATTGTTTGGAAAACCATCAAAATCTGGTGTTTATCTCCAGGCCAAGCTAGGAGCTTACAGCACCATTGTGGTAACCAAATATGATCATAAATGTTAGGAACTGTCATAGTTATCACAACTACACATTCCAGCAGGAATGGAAGATATAGGCAGGAAGAACCAGAAGGTAGCCTGTCTGCCCCCAGCAATGAAGCTACTGGTATAACGTAAAATACTGGATATAACAATCATGCAGAATAAACAATCAGTTGAAATTGCAAGATAAAAAGATTCAAAATTTATTAGAAACTCACTTTTAAAATGTGTACACCATCCTACCATGGTTTATCACTTTTACTAAAATTCTGTTAATTCATCTATACTGTCGCATACTACACTATCCCATTGTTAATGCTATAAAAAAGGAAGCTGGTTAAATGATGCACTGGGCTTTATGAAATGTACTAATTGGAATCTCAGTACTGTGCAGATAGAGGTCTCCTGATATTAAGCCTGCTCCTCCAGCTCAGCATTTCTTAACCTTGGCACTACTGACATTTTAACCTGCATAATTCCTTGCTGTGTGGGGAGGTGGGTAGGGGTAGGGGAGGACTGACCTGTGCAATGTAGGATATTTAGCAGCATTCCTAGCTTCTACCCTCTAGATGCCAGTTGTACTTCCCCAACAGTTGTGACAACCAAAAATGTCTCCAGATGTTTCCCTTAGGGGACAAAATTCCCCCAGGTTGGGAACTACTGCTCCAGTTTTTGAAAATGTATATAAATCCCAGTAAAATCATTAATGGGTCCTATAAAAAGAGAAAAGGAAAGAAAGATACTGTGAAATGCACCCACAGAAAAAAGAGATAAAAATAAATCTAGGTAAAGTTTTTAAAAAGATAGATACCCAGCAAGTTTCTAAAACGTGGGTAGGAATCACCCAGGATCACTTCCCTCCTGGAAGTAGCTATTTAAGTCTGGGTTTTCTTAATTGAATACATTGGTGAATCTTTCTCTTTTGGTGACTAAACACATCATTAGCACCCATGTGCTCTCTATGGAATGGAGGAAAATACCTTTGAAAGCAAGTTTTATATCCAAACTCCATCATATAAAACTGTGTGACTTTGAATTACTTATACAATCTCTCAGCTTCCATTATTATTTTGTATAATTAAGATAATAATCCTCACTGCATGCAAGTTACTGTAAGAATTAAAAGAACATAGGTAATGCACCTGTTACAGAGTTAGCAAATCATAAATATTTTTTTCTCATCTTCCTTATAGGGCTTAACACAGAAGAGCTGTGATGGGAGGGATTCTGGAATGGCATTTTCCTAATTGAGGGCAAAGGGACTTAAAACTATCTTTTCAGGAAACAAGAAGAGAAGGAAGGTGCTTTCCAAGAAGGGACAGCAGAAGGCAAGTTAAGAGAAAGACTGGGCTTCACTCACTCCTGGTAAATAGCAAGATGTGTTTTATTGTTTAATTTAGCCTTCTTTCTTTCTTAGTTTCACTTTTCCTCTTACTTTCCTACCTCTTCATTCTAGTCCCAAAGTTTCCTTACCAAGTTAATAGAAAATATTCTTAAAAAAACAAATTAAAATAGAACAAAACAAAAATAACTGCCAAAAATATATGCTTGTTTCAGGTTTGTAAGGGAAAGGCTAAGACCATCTTCCTCTCTGGACTAGTATAGGAGACAAAGAAAAAGATTGGAAGAAGCAGCTATTTAACTTAAGACAATTAGAAGATGAACAAGTAAGCCAGCCCTTGGAGCAGGGGTTCCTAACCTTGTTTGTTAAGGTTAATAAACTGACCCCTTTGCCAGTCAGGTGAAAACCACGGACCCCTTACAAAGTCCATGCTATGCTGTGTATTATTTAATAAATATATCACACCTGCACCAACACGACCTCAGAAGAATAACGTGGTTTTTTTTTTTTTAATTTCAATTCAAGCTCACAGACCCCTTGTTAAGAATCCCTGCCTTGGAGCCTTTGGAAAGGGAACCAGCTGGAGATGAAATTAACCCATGCTCAGATCTTAAATCCTGATGATAGGGCACATATCCTTAAGCCACCTCACCTGAAAAATGGTGCATGTTGTGTGTGTACTCAAGAGAGGATCTTTTACTTACACTTTTGCAACCACCTACAAATGATACCATTCACATACACACAATGACAAACTGAATGTTAAGTTACACATTAGTTTTATTGTTCAAGTGTACCAGCAGCTTCAAGAACTAGAAACAGCCCAGGTCTCTGCCCTCCACCAAGTATCCTAATTCAACCATGCTATCTCTGACCAGATAGCCTGTGTATACACTCCAAACAATTTATCCAGTTCTTTGTCTGGATACCTACCCTTGGCTCCTGGTCAGCATTCACCAACTGATAATCAGTCACACTAATAATAAACGCAAAAATGTTTAGTTACTTTCAAATATTCAAAACAGAAAACAAAAATGCTCCACACAATTTATAACAGTCTGAGATTATTGTCCCTCCAAATCCATATCCCAAAAGTTGTTTAGATTATTGAGAAATCAAAGTTTATTCCTCTGGAAATAATACATGAAGAAATGTAATATCTAATTAAAATCCAGAAGCAAGCATTTTTGAAAATGTGCACTTATGAGTGGTTTCATGTTTTAAGTGTTAAATCTTGTTCCCCCGATAAAGTGGATATATAATCTGCAAGAGTAAGGAAGTGCTAACTTCAGCTCATTCCAGGCTCTGTTTAATTTCCACAGGTCACAGACCAAGATATTATGAAACAGGGCTGATTGTGATCAGCTATACCTAGCAATGGTCACTGAAGGGATACCATATCAGGAAAAAAAAAAAAACAACAGAAAAAGGTATCAGGAAAGGTATTTTCTCATTCAGGTGTGAAGAAAAGGCATTAGAGTATAGTGATAAGGAGTTGGAGGTCCAGAAACAGACAGACCTGATTACGAGTTTGGGATCTGCTGCATTCTGACTGTATAACCCTTGGCAAATTATTTTATGTTCATGTGCCTCAGTTTTCTTCATCTGTAAAATGAGAATTCCACCACTAATTCGAGGGTTACTACGATAATGAAACAAGATAATGCCTGTAAAATATTTAGCTTAGTTTCTGGTTCAGTAGACTTCAACAAAAGGTAGCACGTATTATTATTATTGAAATGCCAATTATGTAACCAAATACTAATTAAAATAACCACAAGCCAAACAACTCTGGTATGGAAGATGACCAAGAAGCTGGGTCTTTTGAGTCTCATTTACGAGCCTACCAACACTCATTCATTTATCCCATGAATGACAATGATCAGGCCACTTTCCTTAAATTCCTTCCTCTTCCCTCTCCAAGACTACTCACAACCACTAAAGCTTTGGCCACATCAGCTTCAGACACAGTCATGTTCCACATTTTTTTCACTTAAGAGGTCGACGGGAGAGACATTAGTTGATATTTTTCATACAGTGAAAAGCCACTCATGTAAAAAAAGCCTTAATTCTCAATCTTTTTCCTACCCAACACACCTTAGGGATACAGGACATTCCCATCTGTACTAGTGGTTCTGCTATAACCATAGTTGAGTATATGTGTAGGGGAAGGATCAGACATCAGGAAATACTTATTGAGTGCCAACCAACTATGTCCTGGTTACAGTGCTGGGGATATAGTGATAAACAAAATAGGTATATTCTTTTCCTTTGGGGAGGTGACCACTAACATGATATTCTCTAACCCACGGACCCGTTTGCCAGTCAGGTGAAAACTACATATCTCTTCTCAGAATGCAGCGGCAGATAGTTTTCGACATTCAACATCAGAGTTGATTTTATTCAATTCAAGCTCATGGACCCCTTGAAATCTCTCCTCCTGGTTAAGAACCCCTGATCTAAGCTTTCTTTGACTGTCACCTATTTTACATCATGACATAGTGATATAAGTGTGCATGTGCATGTGCATGCTTGTGCAAGGACACATAAACATATGACTAAGTTTCATGAAAGAATACCCTCACCTTCTGATATTTTTAAATCTAGTTGTGCCTTTTACATGCTGGGTGTGATCCATCAAACTAATTTTTGACACACAAATGGCACACAATCCACTACTGCAAGCACACTGGTCCAGCAAGCCATGGTCTGCTTTTTCTCTTCCTTCCACCCTTTAGCATTGCTATGTTAAAAGGCCCCTGCTAGTCCAAAAGGAACACCCATTGCAAATACATGCAACAAAATATTATCCCCCTGGAAAAAAATAAAGTGAATGGTCTACAATTTTTCTCATGCTAAGATTTTTTATTAGATATGTTTGTTCTGATGGAATGCCACCCAAAATACTAAAACTTCATGGAATTTTGATGTTTCTCTTGTTTATTCTTTGAAGAAAAGAATGGGCCAAACTTGGTGCCAAATGGCCTCCAAACCAGAACACATCAAGCAATCCAGTCAGCACCTTTCATTCCAATAGTCCTGGAGCATCCTAAATTGTCATGCACAGAGATCTTGCAAAGATCAGTTTCCATCACTTAGTTTAACTCTGCAGGACAACTCCTTCCCAGAGCAAAAGAAAACAAAGCTTCATTAATGCTGACTTCATTTATTTGGAATTTAACATGAAAGTTTTAAACAATTTAAGCCCACATTTACTTTTGTCCATCTAAAAAGAAAGATGCTGATCAGAAAAATTAAAAGCAAAAAGAAGACTGTACGAAAAATGTTATTTAACAAAACAAACTTGTCTAGCATCACGGAGCTTGCACAGCACAGTCATACCATCATGATAATTTCTCATTACAAATCATTTTTATCTATTTGTTAAGCCAGGTCTGGCAGGACTTCTATTTGGCAAAACAGTCAAATTTGTTTCAAGGGCTATTTGTACTTTAATGAATCTGCAATTTTTAAAAAATAGGCTGTGATTCAGAATAGCATATTCAAATTTTTTAATGAACCTCTGTATTACTGTATTTACTGTATTTACAGTTTTAAAAACCTTAGTCATTAAATACTAGCCTCACAGGCACAAAACCTCAGAATTTTCCTATGTAAACTCAACTGTTCTAGGAGTGTAGCATTTCCCAGAGTTGGAAACAACTTTATTTTCTTCTACTCAAAATAATTTTATGCTACATATAAGAAATATTAAGTATTACCTCATTTTTCTTAACCATGACTGCCATTAAAATAATCCTAGAGTCACCTATTTAAATGTCCATTATACTGAGCCATTATATTCTTAGTTCTTTATGACCCTAATGAGGATTCAACTTTCCAATAATTTCAAATATTCTAGGGATTTTTTTAAAAATTCTATAGTCCCTCAGTTTATAGCAGCAAAACATGCACTGCCCCCAAATCCCCTTCTTTACTTACTAAATGAATATAAGATAATATTACATATTTTTTCACTATATTCTAGTGAAAGGGAAAGAGGTAGTGAATAAAGAAGGGTGGGAAAGGGAGAAAGAAGGGTAGAGAAGGAGGAAAAACACCAGATGGTCTTTTGACCAATGAGGTCATCTTTACTCTAAAAGTATCCATGCTACTTGACTACAAATATGACAGAAATTTAAAATTAATGAATCCATAAAAGTGCAGTTCTTTAAATTCCAAGATGGGCATTATCCAGGAGAAAGGAAATCTGCTGACAGGCTTTGCCTGTTTTTCAATAGTGGTCATTTTTTAAAATTGCCTTTTTTTAAATTTTTTAATTTTAATTTTTAAAGAAGTTTTAGTTTACGTAAGTGTTACATAAAAAATATAGGGGATTCCCATATGGTCCACATTCTCGCCCTCCCACACTTTCCCACATCAACAACCTTCATTAGTGTAGTATATTTCACAAAACTGATGAACACATATTAAAACATTGCTACTAACCACTGCCTATAGTTTACACTACAGTTTACACTCCAACCCACACAATTGTGTAGGTTTTGACAAAATGTATAATGGCCTGCAATATCATGCCAGACAATTCCAATGTTCCAAAAATGCCCCCATATTCACCTATTCTCTCTACCTCCACTCAAAATCTCTAGTGGCCTCTGCCTTTTTATCAATGATAAAAGTTCTTCCATTGCCAGAATATCAGTAAGTCTATAATAGAGTAATAATTAGTTCACTGTACATTCCCCAGTCTTGAGGATTTGGGGATGGTGATGCCACTCTGTTTCTAACTGAGAGGGGGGTAGGACCCATGGGGCAAATGGAGGAGCAATCTTTCTTGCAGTTGCAGACACTCTCTGTTCTTTGGGATAGATGTTGTCTATCATCATCTCCTTGTTAATTTGTCCTGGGTGAGTCCAATGAACTGGAGAGAAGCTGGGGGAACTCTGCTGAGATTCAGGACTCAACTGGCACATGAATGGACCAAAGATTTAAAGCTCTGGACATATATTTAACAAGCATAGTGCTAATTATAGGTTCAAATAAAAGGGGCAGAAGAGCCATGTATAGGGAAACTATAAATAAGTCTAAGTCTGTTACATTATGGAGCATAAATTCCAGAGTATAGCCCACTGATAGAGTGTCAAATTCCTGAGCTTATCTGTCCTGCTTATAGAGTCTTATCCATTGCCTTTTGAACACATGGTTTCCTTAGTGACTAAATCATGGTATTTTCATGTCAGATAATGAGAGTTTTGTTTCCCAAACTCAGCTAGACCGTAAGACCCACCAGAGAAACTTATTAAATATATGGGTTCCTTCCCAGTCCCATCTCAGACCTAATGTAACAGAATCTCTAGAGAAGAAACTGAATTTTCTAAATGACGGCAATTCAGGCAATTGGTTTTCTGCCTTCTTCCAGGTAGCATCCTATTAACACTTCAACCAAAAGAGCCATTTAGCTATAAAGGATTGATCGCATACAAAATAAAATTTGGACAGGAAAGTTAATTTGAAAAACGCAGGACTAAATTCCAATAAGGGAAAGAAGGGGGCAGTCTGTAGTAACAGCTGCCATGAAAAATGTTTGTCTAGACTCAAATATTCAACCAACACACATTGTAAAACCAGAAAGTGAAACATAATACAAACCCATGGCTATATTGTCTATCATAATTTAGGGGTAATCTGTACACTCTACATATTCTTACCACAATGGTAAATGTAGCATGATTCCCCAAATAGATTCACATACTTTGGTGTCTTGAATAATAATAGCATGGAATAAAGACAATTTAAAATAAAGGCCAACAAGTCTTTCCTCTACAATACTCAAGAGCAGGATGGCCACATGAGAGGAAAGAGCAAATTATTACCCTCTAGAATTCCTTCTGTCATTTTCATTTCATGTTGACTAAATAAGAATTATATTCAAACAAACTTCATTTCTGAATTTAACCTTTTAAAAAACTAATATAGGGATATATATATATATATCAAGGATGTTAGCCAAGAATTGATTCATCGGCTGTATGTTTAAGTAATAAGAGGAGCTCAAGTAAATTCTGAACAGTAAATTCCTCTGAGGCAAACTTTGATTCTCTCTTTTTCTCTTCCTTTCTCTTTGCCCTCTCCCTCTCTGCCTTCCTCTCTCTCTCCACATTCTGCTTATCACACAGTGCTTTGTACATTCACAGCACTTGATGAATAATAGAAAATAAAATGACATTTGTAGACCTAAGCCTGATTAATCCTTAGGCACAATTCCAAAGGTTAAGTTTAACTATGTGGAAATTACACTAAATACCCTCAGATGTACGGCTAAAATAGTCTTCTTTTCAAAGCAAAATGTAAAATCAAAATGTGGTAATATAGTTGACCATTCTGCAAGAGTGGGTGGAGTGTATCAATGACCAGAAACTAATCTATTTTACAAGCCAACTTTATTCAACTTCATATTATCTAAGAAACTCTAAAGTTGTAAGCATATTTGAATAAAAAAAAATTAATCATGTCTCAATCTCTCTCGATCACTGGGGGAGAAGAGGGTATAGCAAGGAAATAAGCCTCCCAAAATTATTTGGAATTGTTTAATATTCAAGTTTCCTTGGGCGTTTTCCTAGGGGATAGATCAAAATTACATTTTTATTAGGCTAGTAATGAAGCTCATTTTCATTCTTTAAGTAAAATTACCTGACAATAGGAAAAGAAGATACAGTATATGTTCAAGGAAAAATTTACTCAAGTACCAGGCCAGGGATTTTAAAATGGCCACAGACAGTCAACTAGATAGATAATCCACTAATGGCAGTTTGTTCTTTTGCATAAAGGGTATAAAACATCCCAACACACTACAAAGATAACTGAAGATTAATTAAGAATATATGCTGCAGCACTTAGCAAATTCAAGGTTTATTCAAAGACAAGGAATTACACTTGAAAATTCACCATGTCAGCCCAAAAGCTTCCCAGTTCCTTGCCATCATGATCACAAATAAAAAGGAAACAAGTTTGGAGTTTTTGTAGGAATTCAGTCAACCAAAGTCAAGCTATCAATGCTCAAAAAGAGTCACAAACGGTGAGAACTAACAAAAGGCAATCTGGACTAAAATGGAAGGAAATGGGAACTCTTGCCATGTTCAGCATCATTTAGCAATAAATAGTATAGAGAAAAGAGGCAGCGAAGATGAAACTAAATAGCAACAACAAAAAAGCCTGACCACAAAGGATAATATCCAGCATGAATAATTATTTTTTGAATTGTTTGATGGTTTTTGTCATTATCTCCTGATGACTACGTGCAATGGCAGTATATATGATGAAATATACACAACAAAATTTACTGAAACTAAGGCCATACTTTAAAAATAAAAACTATTCATAAAAATATATACTAGGAGGTCACATTTGAAAATGCTGTGTAGTCTGGGAAAAAAACTAAGAGTGCTTATCCTTCTATTTCTGTCCATCCATGCTTTGGGTAGTGTCCTCTAAGATACAGCAAAGAAAAGGCCAAGCAAGGGAAACACTTGGCCTAAAAATGAAATCTAGTGAGTTCCTTAGCTATCTGTTGACAAAGAGTAGAAGCAGTCAAGAAAAGACATCTGAGGCATCTTATCATATTGGGAGGGGGGGTTGGAAAACAGCTATAAAACCTGTATAGAAATTAAACAAGTGTAAACAATGGGAACTTATGTGTTGAAAACATGATATAACATGATAGTAACTATGACTCCTGGCCATCTAATGAAGGGACACCTTGAAATCCTAGATTGCTATGGTATGTTTTAAAATAGCATTTCTATTGTAATAGAAATCCTTAAAAACAGATTTTTTTTTCTGTTGTTGGATAAAAAGATTGTACATTACAAAAGGATAAATACTGTATGGTCTCACTAACATGAACTATAGGATAAGTAAACTCATGGAGTTAAAACTATAGAGTATAGGTTAATAGGAGATAGAATGTGGGTTGAGAAGCAGGAGCTGATGCTGAATATATATAATGTTTAATAAGGGGGTTTGTAAATGTGGGGAAATGGTTAGTTGATGGTAATATAGTGAATATAATCAACACTGCTGATTTATAAACATGATTGTGGCTGAAAGGAGGGTCTAGGAAGGTTAATGTCAATTGAATAAAAGCTAGAAGATAACTGAGGGACTGTGTAACAGTGATTTTAGTGGTGGATGATGGTGGTCAATAGGACAAATACAAGAATGTTCCTCTTTACAAGGTGTTAAGAATATGGAGATAGCTGGGACAAATATAACAATGTAACATAGGCTGTAGTTAACCTAGGATATTAGTAATATCCTAATATTTTTACAGCAATGGCAAAGAAGGTATTATATCAATGCTAAGGATCAAAAATGGAAGATACAAGGGAATATGGAATTTCTTTCTTTTGGAGTAATGAAAACATTTCTTAAATGCCCTGAGCTCATGACAGCACAATACCATGATGAAACTGAGAGCCACTGAGTATACACTTGGATGGACTGTACAAGGCAGGAAGACTGTAGTACACAGCGAATTCTGTGGTAAATGATGGACTGTGGTTAACAGTACAAATAGGGAAACGGACTTTGGCCCAGTGGTTAGGGCGTCCGTCTACCACATGGGAGGTCCGCGGTTCAAGCCCCGGGCCTCCTTGACCCGTGTGGAGCTGGCCCATGCGCAGTGCTGATGCGCGCAAGGAGTGCCCTGCCACACAGGGGTGTCCTCCGCGTAGGGGAGCCCCACGCGCAAGGAGTGCACCCATAAGGAGAGCCGCCCAGCGCGAAGGAGGGAGCAGCCTGCCAAGGAATGGCGCCACCCACACTTCCTGTGCCGCTGACGACAACAGAAGCGGACAAAGAAACAAGACGCAGCAAAAAGACACAGAAAAACAGACAACCGGGGGAGGGGAGGGGAATTAAATAAATAAAAATAAATCTTAAATAAAAAAAAACAAAACAGTACAAATACATGAATGTATATGAACTATACATTCTCATAAACTACAACAAATATACAATACTTCAATACAATACAATACTTGATACAATACGTATATAACACATACATTAATACTTAATATGTGGTGTTAATAATAGGGTGGTTTGTGGGACAGATAAACCAAATACAAGCTATGGACTATGGATAGCAATAATATGACGATGTTCATCATTTGTAACAAATGTGTTGCAATGGTATAAGGTGTTGGTGGTGGGTAATGTATGGGAATCCTGTAAGACATGCATGATTGTTTTGTTAAGTCACAACTTCTCAGATAAAAAATGAATAAAAAACAGACTGTATATTATTTTTATTATGGTAATCCTCCCAAAATATTGCTATCTGATAAGTATTTGCAAATGTCATAAGAATAAAGATTGGTTTCTCCCTGCAAATCTCAGTTATCAAAACCATCAATTTCTCCATCCTTTACAATTTACCTTTCTTGGATTTGGCACCAATCTTCAGTTTTGATGGCCAAGCAATCTGTGTATTTGTTTCCTCCATGATCTGCACCAAAAGCAAAATAAAAGAGAAAGAGAAATATTTACTCAATTAAGAACTTGTATTTACAGATAAGATTTTTCTCAAAACAAGATTCTTCTTTTCAAGTATCTAGTCTCATGTTGACACAACAAAATGATCTCATTTTAAAACAATGCAAAAAAGAAAAAAAAAACTTGGGTAAAAAAAGGAATGCGATTTTATAAGCCTTTATTCTATCAGAAATATTCAAGTGTCTTGTTTCTCCCAGTGTTCCTCTCCATGATCCTCCAGAATTTTAGTACAGGTGCAACAAGACCAAAAAATACATGAACAAGTATTTAACACAACTTGATGCCAGAACCTTCAGAGATGCTCACACAAATAAAATTCCCCAAGACAATCGCTAATGTTTTGCAACACACCAAACATAATCCTTGTAATACAAAACTACATGAGTTAGGCCATACTAAATGAAGTGTTGTATTTTTTCCCCCTGGGGCAAAAAAATTTTTTTGCTTTGGGCACATTTGTCTTTCATTAAAAACTGATGAACAGACTCTAAACACGACATTACATCATTAGGCTGCCTCTCCTTCATCCTTTGCCTAGGCCAAAATGACATTTTTGCCACAGTTCTTTCCCACTTATACATGCAGCTAACACTGTCCAGGAGAACTTGAGACAAATGTGCCCACGACACAAGAACAAGCAAGGAAGTAACAACTGCAGAGCCAAGGAAGTGCACAATAAAAAAAAAAAGAAAACAAGTAAACAGAAATGCTGGTTCTTTATTCTTTAATTTTATCATAGGAATTAGACTAGATTATCGTTTACTTCTGTAACACAAATATAGAATTAATCTAACAATGAAATAAATTAATAGGCAAATAACAGTAACTACCATTCATTAATCACTTGAATTAGAGTAGGATATTTACTCTTTAATATGGGTTTAGATTAACTAAAGAAGTATAGGTGAAGACAACTAGTCATATTAACAGTACAATTCATATAAGTGCCTTTTCCCCTCACTACTGGCTAGGTACTGTGCCCAAGGCTAAACAGTTACCACACACCACCACTTCATTTAATCCTTTCTATCACAGCATAAAAGAGCTTTCAGTAGATGTTTCAAATGGCAGCACAAAAAAAAGATACATTTTTGTCCACCCATGACAAGGATTTTTAAAACTTGAGTCAACATTTTAAAATCTGAGAATTTCTCATACAAATTCCGATTTCTGGTTCTCTTGAAAACTTGGCAGAGTTAGTACCTGGAGCCCACATTCCCACATAGCGGCAGTTGGCTGGTGCTGAGAAACAACTGCCCCTTTAGTCGGAGCCAGCCCAGGTCACTGCCCAGTCTCCACGGTGCCTCTGACACTGAGATCAAGAGCCATTCGGCACTTGTGAGTTGCTGCACTGCCCACTCACCATTTGTCATGGTGCTTACAACTGCTGTTTAGTTTTTAGAGAAGTATTTCACTCTACCAATGTCTCTATCAAAAACTGAAAAGCTGAGTATTAAAGATAAATAAATGACAAGGCTGATGATGAAAAAAAACAACCACCACCCAAAAATCTAAAAAGCAAAAATGAGGCCACACTGTCTTCACTAAATAGCAGTTTTGGCCCGGTCTCTGAGGGTAGGTGAGTTTGTTCCCCCACACCTATAGGACCCGGCACCACCTCCTCTCCTGTCTCACCTGGTGTCACTCTCAGCCCCTCACTTTCTCCACTCCTTTAGCTGCACTGGCCTCCCCTAAATATGCCTTGCTCCCCATTCAGGTCTCTGCATTCATTTCCAGTTCTCTTCTCCCCAGCACTTCCAGTCCCGGCTCCATCTCATGCTTCATATTTCAGCTGAAATGCCACCTTCTTCTAGTTACCTTTCCTTTTTACTTTTGTACCAACCCAACCCAAATTATTCTCTTCCAACTTGATGTGTTTATTTCCCTCATAATCTTTATCACAATCTGAAATTCTCTTATTTTCTGCATTTATTTGTTTACTGTCTTTGTAAAATAGAAAGTAGGCTCACTGAGGACAGGGACTGAATACTGCCTAGCACACAGCAGGCACCAATAAACATCTGGTACATGAATCCTTATAACACAAGTTTCTTTATTCCCATTTCATAGATGATATTATTGATTCAATGGCTAATCCCTCATCCAGCTAGGAAGCAGCAGACCTGGGATTTGAACCACCAACTACCTCTGAAGCCCATGCTTTCACCATCATGCTATACTGGACAAAAGGACTCTATCTTTTTAAAAACCTATACATATATTGATACAGATATAGATATAGATATGTATGTATGTATTTGAAAATATACTTTAGAATTTTAGCATACTGTTTTAACATTCACAAATATTTATCAGGAGCCTACTTAGGTCCCATAAGTATGACAGCCCACTATGAATTAGACACAATTCCTGGTACACTAAAGAGCTTTCAGTAAAGTATAAAGAGAAATAAAATGGGCAACTGTGTAACAATGGGCTGAATGTTAATACAAAATCAGCTCACAAAGGGTGGGTCATTGTCTCTACTTTGAAGGTGAAAGTGGGGGGGAGGGTGGTTGGTAAATGCTTCCCAAGAGAGAGAATCTATAAAATAACTTGAGCCCTGAAGACGAAGTAAGAATAAGTTTATGAATGAGTTCCTTAGTCACCAAATGAGGGTAGGAGGGTCCAATGAGAAGTCCCTTCTCATTGGACACATTTTATCAACTTATTAGTTCTAGCTCCTATATATATTTCTATGGCTGTTTCTCATTATTTGCAGTAATTATGATCTATAAAGTTGCCACAAACATTGAATTAGCAAATACTGAACCATTACTTCTAAGGGAAATATAGCGTTAGGTCCCTGCAAGCCTCTGGTCACAATATTTCATCAATCAATCAATATATAACCTTGTTTTATATGTGTATCTGCTTAAAGACACTTTAATATATATTGTTGATTCATTAACACTGATCTCATGGCCAACAACATTTTAAACTAATGGACAAAGCTTATGTTACAAACATATTTTATCCTAAGGCACATCACAGCCTTCTCACACTTAGGAACACAAGATAGCACTTCAGCACTATGCTTGAGGGCCATTTCAGACAGAGAAATCAAGAGCAAAAAAGCACAAAAATGAAAAACAAACAAACAAACATGGCACTAACTATCCCATGAAAAGGACACTTGTTTACAGTTTGAGTAGAAAACTTGTTTGACCTCAACTGGAAACATAAATGCTGGGGACACAAACTTTTCACTGCTCTGCGCCTGTCTGTGAAAGCACCAGGAGTAATGATTATGGAATTACAAATACTTTTTAGAGTAGGTAAATAAAGAGCATTGACTGTATCTTCAGTGATTAAAATCAGATTTAGAATGTGCCTCAAATTTGGTCACACTCATAGAGAGATAAGATGAGGGGGGTGGGGGGTATATGGGGACCTCATATTTTTTTAATGTAACATTAAAAGAAAATAAAGAAGGAAAAAAAAGACAATAGAGTTCTGATATTTTGCATCAGCACCCCTTTGGCCGACTAATACAGGTGGGTTGGGGGAAAAATACACCAATATATTACATAAATGTAATATATGGAGCCTAGTTAGTAGTTATATTTTGATGATATCTTTCATGATTTATAACAAATAATTCACAAAAATTAAAGTGGTGGTGGTGGGTTTGTGTATGGGTACCCTGTATGATGTTATGTATGTTTGTATTGTAATTTCAAAACATACTGTACACTTATTGTTTATGTATACTCATGCATGAATGATATACTTCAATAAAACTGAAAAGAAAGTCATAAAAAAATGAGATCTTACTATAATGCTATTGGTGGGGAGATAATAGGGAAATAATATACATGTTTTTCTTTACTGATATAAATTATTAGGCTATTTAATGCAGAAAATTATGTCAGATACCTTATTTATAATACTCTAAGAGTAAAGCTTCCCCACAACATATGAAATCTTAACTGTTAGCAGGACTTCCTAGAAATCGCCCTAGATGGTAGAAGATGTAGATGGTCTTCTCATAATAAACACCAACAGGGGCTCCATGACAGATAAAATAATATTCCTGAAGCAATATCCTAATTACAGTGGCTAATATCATTTTAGAATGCCTACCATGATTCTGATGCTTTCATACGCACCCACTAACCTACCGTCTCTATTATGCAGTGAGAGGTGGGGCCTGGAAAGACAGCTTTCAACCTACCCAGGTTAACACTATTAGTGTTAAGAGTGATCCCACATCTAATTTACCTAATTGTAAAACCAGTGTGCTATCTACTATGTCACGTGATCTCCGAAGTCCTATGAGCTACACTAAATGTCTAACATTTCAGGAAAAAATAAATTGCTAGCAATTGGAACTTGGTACCTATGGCTGGCCTTTCCTCAATGACTAGAAAACTAGAAAACAAGCTACTCCACTGAATACTGCTTGTGACCAGTCAAACATCATGTGCCGTTTCAGTCCCCATGTGGAGATCTGACAAGATGCCCTCAGAAACATGCCTTTATTGGTTCATGGTGTGTAATCTAGCGTCAAGCACCAGCTGACTCTATTTGGCTGTGTAATGCTGGCCAAATTACATAACTTTTATCGGTCTCACTTTTTTCCTCTGTAAAATTATAGTATCCACTCATACAGTTATTATGAAGACTTGATGAGAAAGCATGTGGAAAACCCCAAGAACAGAGCCTAGCACATACTGAGTGCTCAATAATACCAGCTCTTGGTTTTTATTACATATTGACTACTTATAGTCAGGCACTGTCCTAGATACTAGAGATACAACAGCAAACAAGATCCCATCTGCCCTTCAGGAGCTCATTGTCCTCACAAAGGAGAAGACAAGTTAAACACACCATTACAATCCTGTATGCCAAGTTTCAGAACAGGGCAGGGCTATATGCAAGTATAGGGAATAGATCCAACCAGTCATACAAATTCAAAAAAAAAGAAAACAACTTATTATTAATGCTGAGACCTTAAAGAGGAGAAAAAGTTGGCTTGCTGGGCAAAGTAGAGAAAGTGTCCCTGACAGAGAAGGAGGGTATGTAGAAAAGTCTGGAAGGAGAGAGGGCCAGTACCTCAGAAAGCAGCTGAGAGACTTCAAGGCTTGCCTCATACATCCAGGGAGGGAACACTGTCTTTACAACCCTTCTGTTGCCCTGCACATGAATATGCTCCATACAGACTTTGAGATGTGACACAAACCAAAGCTCTCAAGTAGCTGTATTGTCTATCACTCACTACACATGGACTCTGAGCGCAGAGAGACTATGCAAATGAAGGGGCTATACTCACTTCACTTTCAGGAAGTCAAAACCATCATAAGAAGCTATCAATGAAGCTTTTTAAGCAATCATCTATAATGACAACAAAACAGTTCCTATAGCTCTGACATTGCATACTATTAATTTGTTTTAACCTCAGCTGTTTATGGAAGTGGTAGAATGTGAAGCATTCCATAGGAAGTGGAGGAAGTCAGTTCTCCACAGGGTATGGTACCTAGAGGTTTGTCCAGGAACCCTAGTACTAACGCTGGATTACCAGAGGAGCGAGACTGATGAGCATGCCCCTTGGCAGAAGTGGGATGTGGTGGAGAGAAAGGTGCAATGGGAATCAGCACAGTAACCAAAACAGAGGTTCTGTATCCAGCAAGATATGCAAAAAGATGCCCTCATGGTAATCAAGGCAAGCATCAAAGAAGCAGAGACAGTGATAAAGCAGCTGCCAAATGCTGGGATTTCACCCAGAGGGAAATAAGAGCTAGAAAGTTTATAGGTGAGTTTCACATATTTTTAATGAGATGTCCCTAGGGCTTTCAGGCAACCCTGACAGAAGTACTTTTCAAAGAGATCATATTTTTTGAGTTGAATAAGAACAGTGGAAGGTCATAAGAAATGTCAAAAGTCACTGATTATTCGGGTTGTGAATGTGAAAAAGTTCCTATCACATCTCAAGACTCAGCACTTTGGGAATGGAGACAGGCAGGTGCAAACTATATCAGGCGCTACCAGCAATCTCTTACACCTCCACAGATTCCAGACAGGTTTCAGAGAACTGCAAGAATTAAAATGACATTTAAAATAAATCATGAAGACAGGCAGACCGAAGCAGTTAATTTCATGGATCTTACAATGGATGAAAACACTGACACCTTTTCAAGAGAATATTATACATTTTTCACAATCCAATTAATTCTGGCAAAACCTGACAAAAGAAACCATTCCCAGGGACAAGTGATTTGCCTTAATTCTTAAACAAGTCAATACATTATACTGAAATGCATGAAAAAAAATAGTTCAATCAATTGGCTAACTCTGACACTATCTGCCCAAAATGGATATTGATGCCCCCCAATTCTGTGAAATTTAACCTGAAGTTGGGAAACAAGCTCAAAGTGACTAGTCCTTCCTTATGGAAATGACACTCTAAATACCATGAAAAACATCTGGTTATCAGTTGAACTAAGGAATGCCCAAATATGCAAAACCACAAAACCTCTGAGAAAGAAAACAAGCATCTTCCGTCTCAGGAAAAAAAAAATTGTAGCATTCTAGCTACTTAAAAAAAAAAAATCTTACTAATTTTCTCTGTTTCCACCTTCACAAAACCAAAACTCAAAGAAGAAACTTGTGATTTTGAGCAATTTTCTAAAAACATTAAATCACACCTTAAATATTTTAAAGATTTTTCTCTAACTCATAATTCTGTATCCTATCTGTTTATGCCATTTCAAATAGATCAGTTTCTACTTCTAGACTTCCTCATCATCAAAAAAAAAACTCCTCTCAATTCTATAATACCAATCTCTCCTACATTTCTTTTTTGCTACTCTCATAAGGAAAGACATCAATCCTATAAGTAATGAGGAGAGAAGAGATTTTGGAGAAGTCTACCTGAAAACTGATTAAATAATTTGATTTTAATTTAAATTTCTGTTCTTAGATTTACTGTACTCATTACTTACAGGGGGGCAATAATTGAAATGTAATAATTCTTACACTAATCTCAAATTTTATGATTAACAAATATTTTTATTAACAAAAGGATTTGACCTAAGACTGTTAATTTTGAAATATGTGAAGCAATCAAAATTACAATTCACAAAGAATACATATTTTCATAGTTCATCTATAAAAAGGATTTTTTCATCATAAAAAATCTGATGAACAGGGCATGCTATGGATATGTAATAGCTCTGGAAGCCAAATAGTCATCTTAACTTTCTAATTCATATGTCTTTCATAAATAGAAGTAATGTTCTTTCATCCAAGATTAACACTACTACTTTTTTCATAATAAAAAGGTACCTAATAAACATGAAATTGTATGTTACTGTTCTGGTTTTAGTTTCTATGGGATATAAGGGAAAGAAGAAACAGGAAAAGGGGTTATTGTTTACATAAACTGGAATTTGGAAATTTTAAAAATTGGAAGAAAGTCCTGTCAGTTATGGGGAAATATTCATCCAGATTTATAATGAATCATTTAAATATTTTTACTTTCCTAAAATAAGTTTCTAAAATAGAAAATAAAAATTTCATCAAATTCTACAAGTAGTTTGATCCATGAAAAAAACAACTTCCTAAGTTTCCAGGGTCCCATTTGAATTTCAGAAGGCAACTCTCACAAATGTTATTGCTTCCTGCTGTTCTGGGAGAGAAAGCAGTCAGAAAATAAAGGGGGGGGGGGGGGAGGGGCTGGCAGGGAGGAGAACAGATCCCTAATTAGCAGTTTATCCAATTCCAAAGAGTCAATCCTGCCTCAGGATTGAAGAGCTAGTCAACCCAGCAGGAAGGTTTGGCTCAGTGGAGGAGTTTCAGCCTTGAATATACAAGGTCTCTAGTTCAATTCCCAGCTCCTCTTAGAGTAGTGACCCACTGGGATACTAAACATCTAGTGGATACTTTAGGACAGGGAAGACATAGACATTATCCTTTTATTAGCTTCCCTTGTTTTTTTTTTATTTTTCCTAAAAAAAAAAAAAGGTCACTTTTGCTATACAATTTAATTTAGTTTACTCACTAAAACCAAATTCAAAATCTGCAGTGAGAAAGCTGCAGGGTAACTGATTAATACCAGCAATGGGACAAGCTTCACAGGGGCTTTAGAGGGAAGTCTGTTTACTCTTTTCCTTTAAAAAATTTTTTTTCATTTGTCTCTTTTTTAAACATACATAGATCACAAAAAATGTTACATTAAAAAATATAAGAGGTTCCCATATATCCCACCCTTCACCCCCTACCACTCCTCCTACATCAAACAACCTCTTTCATCATTGAGGCACATTCACTGCATTTGGGGAATGCATTTTGGAGCACTGCTACAACAGCATGGATTATAGTTTACATTGTAGTTTACACTCTTTCCCAGCCCATACAGTGAGCTATGGCAGGATATGTAATGTCCTGCACCTGTCCCTGCAATATCATTCAGGACAGGTCCAAGTCCCGAAAATTCCCCTACATCACACCTCTTCTTCCGTCTCCCAGTCCTCAGCAAGTTCTGTGGCCACTGTCTCCACACCAATGATACAATTTCCACCATTGCTAGAGTCACAATAATTCTATAGTAGAATACCAGTAAGTCCACTCTAATCCATATTTTATTTCTTCATCCTGTGGACCCTGGGATGGTGATGTCTACTCCACCTTTAAATTGAGAGGGAGCTTAGAACCCATATGGCTAATGGATGGGATTATCCTGCTTGCAGTTGTAGCACTCTCAGTTCCCTGGTGTGGTGGGTGACCATCTTCACCTCCCTGTTAGCTGACCTGGGTAAGTTCAATGAACCAGAGAGTAGGTGCTGCAACTCTGCTGAGGCTCAGGGCCCAGCTGGCATATGAACAATCCAGAGATTGAAGTCTCCTGAGTATACACCAATCCCAGCGCCAACCACAAGTTCAGAAAAAGTGACAGAAGTGTAGAAAGGTCACATCTGAGACTAACTCCATTACACTCAGGAGCACAAATTCCAAAGTAGGGTCCACTGGCAAGGTACTGAACTCCAGAGCCATCTGCCATGACTGTAGAACCTGTGTGTCTCTGTAGCCCTCAGGAGCACCAGTACCTGGGATTGTATCTACTTTGGCTGTCTCTCAGATCATGCTGAGACGTGCACAAGCACAACCCCTCTGATGACCTCCCGACTCGCTCTGAAGTCTCTCTTAGCCATACAAACTCATTTGTCTTACCATTTTCCCCTTTCATTCAAAGTCTTTTTCTTGTTTTTTGTTTTCTCTCCCCGTCTACCCCTTCCCCACCCCAGTTGTCTGTTCTCCATGTCCATTTGCTGTGTGTTCTTCTTTTTGTCCACTTTTGTTGTTATCAGCAGCATGGGAATCTGTGTCTCTTTGTTGTTGTGTCATCTTGCTGCATCAGCTCTCCGTGTGTTCAGTGCCATTCCTGGGCAGGCTGAACTTCTTTCACACTGGGCAGCTCTCTTTACGAGGCGCACTCCTTGCACATGGGGTTCCCCTACGCGGGGGACACCCCTGCGTGGCACGGCACTCCTTGTGCGCATCAGCACTAAGCGTAGGCCAGCTCCACATGGGTCAAGGAGGCCCAGGGTTTGAACCACGGACCTCCCATGTGGTAGACGGATGCCCTATCCACTGGGCCAAGTCCGCTTCCCCAACATCTTTTTATAGTTCCATTACTAGCTGGTGATTGGGATTATTCCCTTGGTGCCAGGGAGGCTCCTCCCTGGGAGTGATGTTCCACACTGGGGGGAAGGTAATAAATTTACATGCTGAGTTTGGGTTAGAGAGTGGTGAAATTTGAGAAACAAGGAGGCTCTCAGGAAGTAACTCTTAGGCACAATGCAACTCTAGGCCTCACTGAAATTTCAGGCACACAGGCTCATAAGCATAGTCATCATTATTAAGGACCCATCACTGACCATCCTTCTTCACTAATCTTTGCCCTTGCACTTGGAGAATCTGTTGCTGTTCCATTGGTGAATGTGATACAGCTCCCCTGGCTACGGACTCAGCACTCCCTCAGTTGTCATGTGTAACTCTACCTACCATGACAATACCCAACAAATATCCGAATATTTTTATATAATCTTATATTAGTCAGTCAAAGGGGTGCTGGCGCAAAATACCAGATATTGGTTGGTTTTTATAAAGGGTATTTATTTGGGGTAAGAGCTTACAGATACCAGGCCATAAAGCATAAGTTATTTCCCTCACCAAAGTATATCTGGAGCAAGATGGCGGCCGACATCCGTGAGAGTTTAGGCTTCCTGGGTTCCTCCCTTCCTCAGGCTTCTTTTTCCTGGGCTCAGGGTTTCTCTCTTCCTGGGGCTTCCTTCTGTTTTCTCTGTGAGCTTACTTTCCAGGGTTCCAGCTTAAGTCATCACATCAAACTCCAACAAAAACTCCAACATCAAAAAAACTCCTCAACTCTGTCCTTTGCCAAGTCTTTTATCTATGGGTGGGGACTCAAAGCTGTAATGATGTGGACCAATCAAGGCCCTAATCATAACTTAATCATACCCAGATACAGACCAGATTACAAACATAATCCAATATCTTTTTTAGGAATTCATAACAATATGAAACTGCTACAAACCTATATACATGAATTGGAGAACTCCCTCCCAACCGTGTGTCCCCATCAATGACACGCCACATCAGTGCTCCTTCCCTGCCATAGTTGAACCCCTCTGTGATCCAAAACTTCTTCAAAAATGAAGCCTAATATGTTGTCAAATTCAATTAACAGGGGAATGAAATAGTAATGGTAGGTTTAAAGATTAGAAATAGAATTTAGAAAAACTAAAATAAAGTAAAAAATAAATTAGGGTATCGAAGAATGAAAGATATCATAAAACCTTTATTATTTTTTTTTGGTGTTTTACCTTTCATTACTGTAATAGGTGTTGCCCTGTATGTACAGTGGCAAGGCAATCTCTTCCATTCCTTCCTCAGTGTCTACATTCTTTTTTTTTTTAATTTTTAACTCTGTCTTCAAAAAAGTTTTAGATCACAGTAAAGTCACATATACAATATAGGGTACTCCCATATACCCAACATCAAACCCTTTTCCCTCTTCCACAGCAATGATCTTTTTACACATGTGGATATCTGCTACAGCTGATGTACAGATATTGAAACATAGCTACTAACAATGGCTCCATTTTGGTTTACAATATGGTTTATATTTTAGACTGTCCACTTTTCTAAATTTCTTGTTACATTATGGTTTACATTATTGTTTACATTTTAGACTATACACTTGTATAAATTTTTGGTGAAATTTAACATGGCCTAAATCCATCATTACACGATCTTGTGGAACACTTTCATGGCCCCCAGTTACCATGCTTCCATCTATTCTATTCCTCTCTTCCCCTCCCCTTTGGGTCCACAGTGACAAACAAACTTCACTGCTTGAAGGAGCAGATTCATAGATACTCAGAACAATGCTGAGGGCTTGACACACTATACTGTCCTCCCCAACTGGGAGCCAACAATGCTTTTGAGAGACAACCTTCCCTTTGTTTGAGAACATCAGGCCTCCCCAGGATGGGGGTACAACACCTTCCTGCTCATTGTATGGGTCTCCATTCAATGATATAACCCATTATGACAAGATGAGGACTCACACACACCCCAGAAGTCTGTTTACTCTTAGTATTTGGTTGAATCCTTGCTTGCGGTTTGTCGGTTTTGTTTTTTGTTTTCTTGTCTGTCCTTCCTGTTTATCTCCCACTCCCCTATTTTTTTAATTAGATTTAAAAACAGATTGTTTCTTGTTTGCTATGCTTCCTCTTCCTCGATTTCCTCTTTTCTGTGTGTCCTGATTTTGGCCAATGCTATCTCTTTTCCCTCCTACATCTTTCTATCTTCTACCATCTGTTATTGCTCTTACATTCTACCTCTTTTTGTTTAGCCCCCAATTATTCTGGCTTTTAATTTCTAACACTTCTGTTTTCTATCTTTTATTAACTCTTTCTGTTTTTATCCTTTATTTTCTTATTCCCTCTCTCCTCATCACATTGGCCTTTTAATTCATACTATATTCTTCTGCATATTCAGTTTCCTATTTCACTGTAGGAACTCCACCTTTTTATTCCTAAAAATGTACACTGCTTAAATGAGTTTAATACTCATTCTTGTAGGTCTTATACAGTTCTCCTGCTAACTTTTATTACCGACATTACTATTATACTTTTTCTTTTCTTACCTCTTTTGCTTTCTCTGTCCCTAATCTTTTTCCTTCAAGGGAACTTAGACAACAAGGAAAGAGAACAATAAGAATAAAGTGTCAAAGAAAAAACTTGACACACACACAAAAACAGCAAGTAAATAAAACCCAAGACTAGAGCAAACCCATCAAGATAAAATGATGACCAGACAGCAACAAAAAATTACAAACCATACAAATAATCAGGAAGACATGGCCCAGTTCAATGAACAAACAAAAAACCAGGAAGAGGAGCAGATCATGGACAAACTTAATGAAATGGAGGAAGAGATTACGGATATTAAGAAAACACTTGGAGAACATACTAAAGAAACTGTAAATATATGCAAAAAGATAACGGATATGATGGTGATGAATAGCTCAATCTAAGAAATAAAAAATACACTCTCAGCAAATAACCGCAGATTTGACCAGGCAGAGGTAATAATTAGTGATGGGGAAGACAGGACATCTGAAATCAAACAGATAGAATTGATAGATAAAAAGATAGAAAAAAATCCAGCAGAGACTTAGGGATTTGAACAACAATACAAAACGCACAAACATACCTATTATAGGGATCCCAGAACGAGAAGAAAAGTGAAAGGGGACAGAAGGGGTATTGGAGGAAATAATGGCTGAAAACTTCCCAAACCTATTGAGAGAGATGGATATAATGTCCAGGAAGTGCAGCTCACCCCAAACAGTGTAAATCCCTACAAGCCTACTCTAAGACATATACTTGTCAAATTATCCAATGCTCAAGACAAAGAGAAAATACTGAAGGCAACAAAAGAAAAGAGAACCATCACATACAAGGGAAGCTCAATAAGATTAAGTGGTAATTTCTCATCTGAAACCATGGAGACAAGAATGCAATGGTATGACATAGTCAAAGTACTAAAAGAAAAAAATTACCAGCCAAGAATTCTCTATCCTTTAAGCTGTCACTCAAAAAATGATGGAGAGTTCACAATATTCACAGATAAACAGAAACTAAGAGAGTATGCCAATAAGAAACCTGCCCTTCAAGAAATACTAAAGGGAGTTCTGCAGGTTGAAAGAAAAAAACAGGGGAGACAGAGTTGGAGGTGAGTGTAAGAACTAAAAGGACAAAAAGAGAAAAAAAACAACATATGACATACACAAATCAAAAGAAAATATGGCTAATGTAAATAATTCCCTGAGAGTAATAACACTAAATGTTAACAGATTAAACTCACCAGTAAAGAGACACAGATTGGCAGAATGGATAAGGAAATATGACTCATCTATATGCTGTCTGCAACCCACCTTAGACTCAGGGATTCAAGGCGGTTGAAAGTGAATGGCTGCAAAACAATCGTACAAGAAAACATTAACCAAAAAAGGGCAAGAGTAGCTATACTAATATCAGACAAAATAGACTTTAAATACAAAACTACTGTGAGAGACAAAGATGGACACTCTATATTAGTAAAGGGAGTAATCTTTCAAGGAGAAAGAAGAATCATAAACATTTATGGAAGTTAAGCAACACACTCGCAGACAAACAGTGGGTCAAGGAGGAAATCTCAAAAGAAATCAGTAACTATGTTGAAACTAATGAAAATAACAACAAAACATATCAAAACATATAGGATGCAACAAAAGCTGTAAGGAGAGGAAAATTCATAGCCATAAATTCATCTATTAAAAAAGAAGAGCTAAAATTGAAGACGTAACTGCACATGTGGAGGAATTATTTAAAAAACAACAAATTAACCCCAAAGGAAGAAAGAAATAACAAAGATTAGAGAACTAAATGAAATAGAAAATAAGAAAGCACTAGAAAAAATAAACAGAACAAAGAGCTGGTTCTTTGAGAAGATCAATAAAATTGACAAACCCTTAGCTACACTAACAAAAAAAGAGAGAAGATGCACATACACAAAATAAGAAATGAGAAAGGGGATATCACCACTGATCCCACAGAAATAAAGAGTATCATAAGAGGATACTGTGAAAAACTATATGCCAACAAAAATGACAATTCAGAGGAAATGGACAAATTCTTAGAAACACATAAGCAGCCTACATTGATGAAAGAAGAAACTGATAATCTCAACAAACCAAATCTGTCATTATAAACCTCCCAACTAAGAAGAGCCCAGGGCCAGATGGTTTCACAGGTGAATTCTACTGAACATTCCAGAAAGAACTAACACCAATCTTGCTTAAACTCTTCCAAAAAATTGAAATAGAAGGAACACTGCCTAACTCATCTATGATGCCAACACTACCCTAATACCAAAGCCAAACAAAGACACCACCAGAAAGGAAAATTACAACCCAATCTCTCTAATGAAACTAGATGTTAAAATCCTCAACAAAATACTTGCTAATCATATTCAACAACACACCAAACGAATTATACACCATGACCAAGTTATACACCATGAACAGGGTTTCATCCCTGGTATGCAAGGATGGTACAATGTAAGAAAATCAATCAATGTAATAAACCATATTACCACATCGGAAAAAAAATCACATAATCTTATCTATAGACACAGAAAAAGCATTCAACAAAATGCAGCACCCTTTTCTGATAAAAACACTGCAAAAGATTGGAATAGAAGGTATCCTATGGTAATGTTTGGATATACTCATAGTGGCAACAATTAAAAACCACAGTAGGGGGGGTACTGGGTTCCTGGCCAGTGGTGCTCTGTCGTGGTCCCTAGGGGAGCAGCGACAGTCTCCCAGGTACAGTGGTGGGGACCGGGAGGGAGTGAGGGTTCAACAGTGAGCCCCAGATGCTAATGACTATGCTTGTGAGCTGATAAACCCAAAATAAGAACAAGGCCTAGAGCAACTTTGTGCCTGGGAATTTCCTTCTGTCAGCCTTCATGTTACTCAAATGTGGCCAGTCTCGAAGCCAAACTCAGCATGTAAATGCAATGCCTTCCCCCCAGCGCGGGACATGACACCCGGGGATGAGCCTCCCTGGCAACGAGGGACCACTATCAACTACCAACTGATGATGCAACTGGAAAATGACCTTATACGGAAGGTTCAATGCGGATCAGCAGAATATCCATGTCTACATAAAATACCATGACTTTAAAATGCTGTTTGACCTAAAGTAAGGGGGAAATGGAAAGGAGAAATGAGTTTATATGGCTACGAGTTTCTAAAAAAGAGTCTGGAGGCTGGCAGAAGGTTTGCCCTCATGCACAACTGAGCAGAGTCAGAGAGACAGATAAAGCAGATACAACCCCCAGATATTGGTTCCTTTGAGGGCTAAAGAGACCCATGGGAGTTATGGTCATGGCCGATGGGGTTAACTACCAGGGCAGATGGCCCCTCTTTGGAAATGATGTTTATGTGTGATGAATCTGGACTCAGATGGGATCTCCCTTCATAAGACTTTCATGCTAATGTGCTGGAGGTGCAGTTAATGTTGGGGTTTAAGATATATTTAGGGGATTTGAATCTCTGGACTGACAATGTGATAGCCAGATCCTGAGCCTCAACAGACTCCAGCACCTACAATCTGATTTATTGGACTTACCACACTCAGCTAAGATGGAGTTGAAGAAGGACAACCACCACACCATGGAGCCTAGAGTGATTACAACTGAAAATGGGAGGATTGCATCCAGCATCCAGGTGGAATCTGAGCCTCCTCTTGACATAGAGGTGCAATGGACACAACCAATCCAATGTCCACATAGAAGAGGTGGCATTGGATTGGGAAAAGTGGACATAATGGACAAAGGGTATGGGGAAAGGCAGGAAGAGATGAGAGGTGGAGGCGTCTTCGGGACATGGAGCTGCCCTGGATGGTGCTTCAGAGGTAATCACCGGACATTGTAAATCCTCACAGGGCCCACTTGATGGAATAGAGGAGAGTATGGGCCATGATGTGAACCAATGTATATGAGGTGCAGAGGTGCCCAAAGATGTACTTACCAAATCCAATGGATGTGTCATGATGATGGGAACGAGTGTTGTTGGGGGGGGGAGAGGGGGGGTGGGGGGTGGGGTTGAATGGGACCTCACATATATATTTTTAATGTAATATTATTACAAAGTCAATAAAAAATAAAAAAATTAAAAAATAAAATAAAAATAATAAAAATAAAAAATAAAAATGAACAAATGCTTGAAATGTTAAAAAAAAAAAAAAAAAAAAAGAAGGTATCCTTCTGAACATGATAAAGGGTATATATGAAAAACCCACACCTAATATCATACACAATGGTGAAATCCTAAAATCTTTCCCTCTAAGATCAGGAACAAGACAAGGATGCCCACTATCATCCCTCCTATTTAACACTGTGTTAGAAGTACTTGCTAGAGCACTAAAGCAAGAAACAGATATAAAAGGTATTCAGATTGGAAAGGAAGAAGTCAAAATTTCATTATTTGCAGATGACATGATCCTATACATAGAAACCCCTGAGAAATCCACAACAAAGGCACTATAACTTATAAATGAGTTCAGTAAAGTTGCAGTTTATAAGATCAATGCACAAAAAGCAGTAGCATTTCTGTACACCAATAATGAGCAATCTGATGAGGAAATCAAGAAAAAAATACTATTTACAATAGTAAATTAAAAAATCAACTACTTAGGAATAAATTTAACTAAAGATGTAAAAGACTTATACACAGAAAACTACACAACACTGTTAAAGGAAACCAAAGAAGACTTAAATAAATGGAAGAATATTCCCTGTTCATGGATAAGAAGACTAAATATCATTAAGATGTTTATCCCAGAAGTAGACTTGGCCCAATGGATAGGGTGTCCGCCTACCACATGGGAGATCCACAGTTCAAACCCGGGGCCTCCCTGACCCGTGTGGAGCTGGCCCATGTGCAGTGCTGATGCATGCAAGGAGTGCCGTGCCACGCAGGGGTGTCCCCGGCATAGGAGAGTCCCATGCGCAAGGAGTGTGCCCCATAAGGAGAGCCGCCCAGCGCGAAAGAAAGCGCAACCTGCCAGGAGTGGCACTGCACACACAAAGCTGACACAACAAGATGACACAACAAAAAGAAATACAGATTTCCAGTGCCGCTGATAAGGATAGAAGCGGTCACAGGAGAACCCGCAGCGAATGGACACAGAGAGCAGACAATGGGGAGGGGAAGGGGAAGGGGAAATAAATAAATAAATAAATAAATAAATACATCTTTTTTTTTAAAAAAAAAAAGATGTCTATCTTACTCAATCTGATCTACAGATTTAATGCAATACCTATAAAAATCAACTAAGCATTTTTTAATGAACTGGAAAAACCTAACTATGAAATTTATTTGGAAAGGAAAGAAGCCCTAAATAGCCAAAGGGGGAAAAAATGAAATCAGAGGAATAACACTACCTGACTTTAAAATATACTAAAAAGCTACAGTGGTCAAAACTGCATGGTATTGGCACAAGGATAGACATACTGACCAAAGGAATAGAATTGAGAGTTTGGATATAAATCTTCACATATGTAGTGATCTGATATTCGACAAAGCCACCAAGCCCACTCAACTAGGTGAGAGTGGCCTCTTCAACAAATGGTGCTTGGGGAGCTGGATATTCATATGCAAAAGAATGAAAGAGGAACACCATCTCACACCTTATACAAAAATCAACTCAAGATGGATCAAAGACCTAAATATAAGAGCCAAGGCCATAATGACCTTGGACGACAAAGTAGGGAAACATCTACAGGACCTTATAATAGGAAATGGCTTCATGAACTTCACACCCAAAGCACAAGCACTGAAAGAAAAAATAGATAAATGGAACCTCCTCAAAATTAAAACCTTTTGCCCCTCCAAGGAGCTTATCAAAAAAGTGAAAAGACAGCCCACCCAATGGGAGAAAATATTTGGTAACCATATATCTGATAGGAGCCTATTACCAAGCATATATAAAGAAATCCTATATCTCAAAAAATAAAAAGACAACCCATTTTAAAGATGAGCAAGAGATAGGAACAGATGCTTCTCCAAAGAGGAAATACAAATGACTAAGAAGCACAAGAAAAGATGGTCAACATCATTAGTTATTAGGGAATTGCAAATCCAAACTACAATGAGATACCATCTTACACCATAAGACTGGTAGCTATTAAAAACTCAGAGGACTACAAGTGTTGAAGAGGATGTTGAGGAATGAGAACCATTATCCACTCTTGGTGGGAATGTAGAAGGATCCAGTCATTGTAGAAGACAGTTTGGCAGTTCCTCAAAAACCTAGCTATACATTTGCCATATGCTGCATACATACCCAGCAATTCCACTGCTGCGTATATACCCAGAAGAACTGAAAACAAGGACACGAAACGATATATGCACACCAATGTTCATAGCGGCATTATTCACTATTGCCAAAAGTTGGAATCAACCCAACTACCCATTAACAGATGAACAAAATATGGTATATACATACAATGGAATACTACTCAGCTGTAGGAAGGAATACAGTACTAACACATGGGATAACAGGGATGAATCTTGAGGACCTTACGTTGAGTGAAGCAGGACAAGCATGGGCTCTCTGATATGAATTAAGCAAATCAAGAGGTCTCAGAGAGCTGGAGACTGGAAAATAGGCGTACAGGAAATATGGGGGGAGAGGAAGGTTGTGAGCCAATGCCCACATGGGCAAAATCTATGATAAAGTGGAGGTAAGTAGTTGCAGTGAAGGGATAAGACAGGGTTATAGGAATACCACTGGGTTGGGCTTACAGACTTGAAGGGGGCTAGCATTCCAAGAATGTTTCAGATGGTCCATAGAATTGGACAGAAGGTTGGGGGGAGCAGGTGAACACAGGAGACTGTCAGGTAAGTTGTTGAAACTATAATGTTGAGAAAACTCTTTAGAAAATACAGTAAGGAAGGGTTATGGGTTTAAGTTGTTTGATGGGGGCATCTGGCACAGGATACACCTGGGACAGACTTCTAGGATGTGTGTGAGTGCTCATCTTGTCATAGTGTGTTATACCAGTGGGTGGGGACACATACAATGAGCAGGAAGGTGTTGTACCCCCATCCAGAGAGGCCTGATGTTCTCAAACAGAGGGGAGGGAGTCTCTTGAGAGTACTGGTGGCTCCCAAGGGGGGAGGACAGACTAGTGTGTCAAGCCCTCAGCATTGTTGCAGGTATATATGGATCTTGTCCTTCAGGGAGTGAAGCGTAGTTGTCACTGTGGGCCGGGGGGCGGGTGGGGAGGAGGAGGTATAGAGTAGACAGAAGAGGGGGTAAACGGTGGCCAATGTAGGTGGTCTACATCATCATGCAGTGGCTGATGCAAGTCATGTTAAATTTCACCAAAACTGTGTAGAGGTGTATGGTCTAAAATGTAAACCATAATAAAAACCATAATGTAATCATGGTTCGTAACTATGTTTCAATATTTGTACATTAGTTGTAGCAAATGTAACGTCCACATATAAAAAGTTCATTGCTGGGGAGGGGTGAGGAGGGGAGGATGCTCCATATGTGGGAGCCCCCTGTATTCTATATGTGACTTTACTGTGACCTAAAACTTTTTTGAAGAGATAGGAAAAAAAAAAAAAAAAAAAAGATGTAAGACACTGAGGAAAAAAGGGATGAGATTGTCTTGCCACTATACATACAGGGCAACACCTATTACAGTGATGAAAGGCAAAATATCAAAAAAATTTTTGATATTTTCCATTTTTTATCCCAATTTATTTTTTACTTTTAGTTTTTCAAAATTATGATGTACTTTATTTCAAATCTTTAAACCTATCATTACTATTTCATTTCCCTATTAATCGAATTTGACAATATATTAGGCTCCATTTTTTAAGAAGTTTTGGATCATAACGGGGTTCAACTATAGCAAGGGAGGAGCATTGGTGTGGTGTGTCATTGATGGAGGATGCAGAAGTAAGAGGGAGTTTCCAGGGCATGGATAGAGGGCATAAATATGTTCAGATGTTCATTGGATATTGACATAGTGGGTAGAGTTTCACACAACTGAAGGAGTGCAGAGTTCCCATCCTGGGGAGCTCTGTCACATTCCCCTATGGAACAGCAACAATCCCCCGCGTGCAAGGGCAAAGACCAGTGAAGAAGGATGGTCAAATGATGGGTCCTTGATACTGACGACTATCCTTATTAGCCTGTGTGATTGAAATTTCAACTAGCCTAGAGCTGCAGGGTGCCTAAGAGTTAGCTCCTGAGAGCTTCCATTTTACTCAAATGTGGCCACTCTCTAAGCCAAAGTCAGCACATAGATGCATTACTTTTTCCCCAGTGTGGGAAATGACTCCCAGGGATGAGCCTCCCTGGTTGGATTACAACCAAGCACTGGCTGGTGATGCAACTAGAAAAAGATCTTGAATAAAAGGGGGAAATGGTTAATACAAATGAGTTTATATGCCTAAGAGACTTCAAAATGAGTAGGGAGGTCATCAGAGGGGTCATGCTTATGCATGAGACAGCCAAGGTACATACAACCCCGGGTAGTGGTGCTCCTGAGGGCTACGGAGACACCCAGGTCCTATGGTCATGACAGATGGCTCCAGAGTTTGGTGCCTTACCAGGGGGCCCTACTTTGGAATTTGTGCTGCTGAGTGTGATGGAGTTAGACGCAGAGTGTGACTTCCCTACACATGCCTCTTCTGTCATTTTTACTGAACCTGTGGTTGGTGTATGCCCAGGAGACTTGAATCTCTGGGCTGTCCATGTGCCAGCTGGGCCCTGAGCCTCAGTGGTGTTGTAGCATCTATTCTCCAGTTTGTTGGACTTACCCAGGTCAGCTAACAAGGAGGTAAGGATGGTCAACTACCACACCAAGGAACCAAGAGAGTCTACTACTGCAAGAGGAGAATCCCATCTATCAGCCATGTGGGATCTAAGCCCCCTCTCAATTTAGAGTTGGAGTGCACATCGCCATCCCAGGATCCTCAGGATGGAGGAATAAAATATGGATTAGAGGGAACTTACTGGTATTCTACTATAGAATTATTGTGATTCTAGCAATGGAAGAAATATCATTGAAGTGGAGGCAGTGGCCACGGGAGTTGCTAAAGGCAGGAAGAGGGAAAAAGAGGTGTGATAGGGGGGCATTTTTGGGACTCAGAGTTTGTCCTGAATGATACTGCAGGGACAGATGTAGGACATTACATATCCTGCCATAACCCACTGAATGGACTGGGAGAGAGTGTAAACACAATGTAAACTATAATCCATGCTGTTGTAGCAGTGCTCCAAAATGTATTCATCAAATGCAATGAATGTACCACACTAATGAAAGAAGTTGTTGATGTGGGAGGAGTGGGTGGTGTGAGGAATGGGATATATGGGAACCTCTTATATTTTTTAATGTAACATTTTGTGTGATCTACGTATCTTTAAAAAAAAGATAATAAATTTTAAAAGAAAAAAAAAAGGAGTATCTAATAGTTGAGGATATTTATTTTGCTAAGACATTAGAAGTCTATATCATCTTTCCTTTTAAATCCAAGAAACGCCTCCCAGTGGTTCCATTATTCATAATCATCAGAATAATTTCTCATATTTGTCTAATATTCATATACTTTTCCCATTTATTCCTCACCATAATCTTGGAAAACAGATAGGTGAAACCTACTTTACAGATGAGTAAATCAAGATTCAAGATGCAAAGAGGTTAAGCAGCAGCCAGCCTCTTAGCAAGGCCTGGTTAGAACTAGGTCACATGACTTCCCATCCAGGGCTCTTTCTGCCTCACTTGGCTTAGAAAGCTAGATGAAATCACCACATACTTAATGGCAGGCAGACTCAGAAAGCTCAATTTCCCAGAACTCTGCCATGGTATACTGAAATAAGTGAGCAACAGAGTGGCTACCCCTCAACAATCCCTGCTTTATTAATGCAACTGTGACCTAAAGATGGTCCCAGATGGTTCTCAATCCAGGGAAATCTCTACATTCTACAGCATATGAGAATTGGAAAGTATTTCAGTTGTCTCAGTGACTAGGGGGTTGAAATGACATATAGTGTCCAGGGCTACAGATGCTGACCATCTAACAAATCCCTTAAAATGTCAATACAGACAGTCTTCACTTTGCAGTTCTGATATGTAAAACTTCTCATTACCACAGCATGGTTCACACATGTTACCATATTATATTATCTGTGAGCAATTACCTCAATCAAGTAATTAAATTTCATTCTTCCAGCTCTTCCTTGCACAAATAATATGCACAAATCAAGACCACTGGCCAATCACATTACTTCTTTTAAAGTCTGCTGGTGATAGATCACAGTGCATCTGCTATTCATGCATAGAGAGCAAAGCTAGTAGTTGTGTTCATCCCTTATCTCCCAGTGATAAACCCAAGTGACATTTTGGAAACATGGACAATCGAAACAGGAAACTGGCCAACAAAGAGCAGAGTGCAGCAAACAAATAACGAGTTATAATGCCAGGAGTGGAATCTGAACCAAATGTTAATGGTATAGAAGAAATACCTGACTGTGGGAATGTCAACACTGTTGATATTTGAGAGAATTTGGATTTATAGCCAAGAAGACTAGTAAAAGTAAACTTACTAATATAATTCAGGAAATCAATTGTGATTTTAAAAAGGATGACAATGTCTCAGAGGAAGTGACAGCAGCAAAATACTTAACATTAGAGTAACTGAGAGCTATTTCACAACTTTGAAAGAACAAAAGAACAAAATGTTAGAAGCTAATTCGACTTATGAGTGACAATTCTCTACAAGATGCTTACTCCATATTATAGATCACATGGGTTATATGACAAAAAGAAGAAAACAAGCACTCTTTAAACTAGGGGTTCTTAACCGGTTCCACAGACCCCTAGATTTCAAGGGGTCCGTGATCTTGAATTGAAAAAAAATCAACTTATTATCTTTATTTTCTCTGACCTCTAACTGAAATCTAGAATTTCCTTCACTTATAAAGTCATGCAATAAATAAATTACGGTAGTATTCATTTCAACTAACTGGCAAAGGGGTCTGTGGAACAAAAAAGATTAAGAATCCCTGCTTAAACTATTTTTGACAATTTTTTTTACAAAGAAGCAAAACAATAATTCTCAATGTTTCTAATATTTAAATACATAGTGTATCAAATAAATGTTAGGTTTGTTATTTTTTTCTTTACCTCTGCATTTATAACTGAGAGTAAGACAGATTAAAAAAATTTTTTTAATTAGAGAACTTTTAGGTTTATAGAACCATCTTGCATAAAATTCAGTGTTCCCATATATCATTCTATTATTAACACCCTGCATTGGTGTAGTACATTTAAAATTGAGGAAAGCACATTTTTATAATTGTACTATTAATTATAGTCCATGGTTTAACTTAGGGTTTACTGTTCGTGTAGTACAGTTTTGTGTATTTTTAAAATTTTCTTCTATTACCATATATATAATCGAACATTTCCCCTTTTAATCACATTCAGAAATACATTTCAGTGTAGTTGATTATGTTCACAATGTTGTGCTACCATCACCACTATCCATTACCAAAACATTTCCATCATTCCAAAGAGAAACTCTGTACATTTTAAGCCTTAATTCCCCATTGCCTATGCCAACCCAGCCCCTGGTAACCTATATTCTAGATTCTGACTCTATAAGTTTGCTTATTCTATTTCTTATCAGTGAGATTAATCAATATTTGTCCTTTTGTGTCTGGCTCATTTCACTTAACATGATGTGTTCAAGTTCATCCATGTTCTTGCATGTACAGGAAGCTCATTCCTTTTTATGGCTGAATAATATTGCATTGCATGTATATATACCACATTTTGTTGACAGACATTTTAGTTCCATCTTTCGGTAATTGTGAATAATGCCTCAAAGAACATCAGTGTACAAATATCTGATTGAGTGCTTGCTTTCAATTCTTTTCAGAATGCACCTAGAAGTGGGATTGCCAGGTCATATGGTATAGCTGTTTGATACTATTTATGAATTCCAAAAAGAAATACAGATTATGTTTATAAGCTGCTTGGTTCCTCTGGCATGATAACCCTTTGATCTTATTAGATTCAGCTGAGCCATCTCATTAAATTATGTTAATATTAGGGCTCTGATCCAACCACATCATTAGAGTGCAATCAGCATGGAGTCCCAGACCCCTTGAGTTGATAAAACAGACTTTAACACAGAAGCAGATACACAGGAAGAGAGAGTGCTCCATTGATACTGCTGTAGGAAGAGAGATGAGCCTGATAGTCTACAGCTGACCTAGTGGAGAAGACAGAGCAACTGAGCCTACAAAGAAACTAGCCCTGGGAGAGTGAGGAGCCTTAACCCAGCCTACAGCTAAGATTGGAAGAACCTGAGACCACAGAGTCTTAAGAAGAAGGAAGAAGGCTGAACCCTCACAGACATTGCCCACCATCTTGTGTTAACACGTGGTAAATGACTTTGGGTGAGAGAGCACCTCTTATGGTATCTTGAGTTGGATTCTTTAGGGTTTGGTAACTGTAAGCTTCTACCCCAAATAAATACCCTTTATAAAAGCCAACTTGTTCTGGTACTTTGCATCAGCACCCCCTTTGGCTGACTAAAATACATGATAATTCTGTACTTAACTTTTGGAGGAACTGTTAAACTATCTTCCACAGTGGCTGCACCATTTCACATTGCCACTAGCAATAAATGAGTGTTTCTGTTTCTCCACATCCTCTCTAATACTTGTACTTTTCCTTTTTTAAAATAGTAGCCATTTTAATGGGTGTGAAATGGTACCAGTAAGAGGAGTTTTTAATGTTTTGAAAAAAATTTAACATCACAGTTAACTGTAACTTTTCTTATTGGTTATTAAGAGTATTTGCATTATTTCAGCTGGCCATTTTCATAGTGCTATAGCAGCTATCAAGTATGCCCCACTGAGAATCACTGAGTTTCAAACTGTTCAACAATATAGACAGGTTCACTAACTCATTTTTAAAAGTTCAGAGATCTCCTACTTTTCAATAAAAACCTAGCTCAAAAATATCCTACAATGTAGAAACTCCCCCAACTCTCTGAAGCTGATGTCATCTTTGTCTCTCCCTTCCACATACTCACACTGTTGTGGCACAATTATAATGCTTATTTCTTTGCATTATTTTTCCAGTGTCACCAATTAATTGGGTTCCTTGTGGCCAAAAACTGTACCTTAATCTTTTTTCTTAATTTTTTTTTATATTTAAAGAAGGTTCAGATTACATAAATATTACATCAAAATTATAGGGGATTCCCATATACACCACCCCCTCCCCATCTCACACTTTTCCCAATTAACAACATTTTTCATTAGTGTGGTGTATTTGCTACAATTGATGAACACATACTGTAGCAAAGCTACCAACTGTGGTCTAGAATTTGCTTTGCTTTTTTTTTTTTTTTTTTTTTTTGAGGGACCAGGCTGGGGATTGAACCAGACTTCATGTGTGGGAAGCCAGCACTCAACCACCAAGCCCATCAGCTCCCCCGAGGCAGCCCCTTTGTTTGTTTGCTTGTTTTTTATTTTTTGTTGTTGTTTTTAGGAGGCACTGGGGACAGAACCTGGCACCTCCCATGTGGGAAGCAGGCACTCAACTACTTGAGCCACATCCACTCTCCTACATTCATTCATTTTTAAGCCCTTAGACTCTACCACAATGGATCTCATAAACATCATTAAAGGAATTCAATAACCACTAACAGTGATGAAGAAGATGACATGAAGGGGAAAGGAAAGGCAACAATCATTTAAAAGTTCCCCTCATATGGTGCTTGGTATACCAGCTTTATAGAGCACAGCCAACATGAAGCACAGAGAGCTCCATTTGCAGAGTCTCCTTCAACTCCTCCCTTCCCTCCCCAAAAATGATACTTTTAAGGAGTCTGCTTATCAAAATAAATGAATTAAATAAATAGTCATTAAATGAAAGTAAGTTCTAAATCACAGACAGGATTAATTTTCCCAGGGTTTATTTGCATTATCATGAAGAAAGAAAGCCTCTAACTCAAATGCAGTAAAATGAAGTGGTGGGGTAAGTACAGTGAGGGGCAAGCTGAGCCAAGTATGGGCTGTGGAAAGTGAGAACCCAACCCTATGCCCCATCAGTATCCCCTCCAGCCACTGGCTGGCAGGTGGAAATGCAGGCTCAGGGTCTCTTTCAATCTCCTGATTTCTAAATGTGGGCACCTATTTCAATTACTTAAAAAATACTTTGTGAGACAAAAAAAAAATGAGCCCTACTTTTTGATCATTGCTACAAATCAAAGAGAATTTTCATAGGGTGTGGGTTATTTCATCATGGCCTATAACTCTGGTGAAGAAGAATAGGTTTTGGAGTTCCCCTGGGACATAAATTTCGATGATTTTTAACGTTACTTCATCCCCCAAGTTTCACGTCATTGTAATTCCTCAGAAGGAGTAAGCAGACCTTTAATCTGATACCATAGTTATCTATCTCATACCATATTATGATACTACAGCTATAAAGTGATTTATTAAACTTAAATTATCACTATAACTTATGAAATAAAGTGATCAAACCCTGACTGCAATTTTTCATAAGCCTAGTCACTCCAGTTACATAAACTGATATTACAGGCTTTTGGGCGGAATACATTTCTCCACCCAACTTGCCTTAATCTTTTCAAAGAAAACAGTCCTACTTAGCTCAATAGGCTCTGATGGCTTTGATGATGGTGAATAAAAATAGATCGGCACAATATCTGATATCCATTATGTGGTGACAGAGACATCAAAAAATGTAAACTCTTATGTAGGCTCTAGTGGGTAAAGAGGCAAGGAAGTAAATATTAGGTTTGAGTTAGAATGGATTGGGCTCCCCAAAACATTTTCAAGTCCTAACTCCCAGTCCTGTGAATGTGATTCTGTTTGAAAACAGGATCTTTGAAGATGTCATTAGTTAAGATGAGGCCAAACTGGATTATGGTGGGTCCCAATTCATTATGACTGTTGTCCTTAGAAGGAGAGAAAACGTGAACACAGACAGACAAGTAGAGAGAGAAGACAGCCATGTGACAGGGGCAGAGATTGATTTATGCCACAAACCAAAGAATGCCATGGATTGCCAGCAAGCCACCACTAGAGCCCTATGACTCCAATGGCGGGATGGCCCTGCTGAAACCTTGCTTTAAACATGTACCTTCCAAAGCTGTGAGACAATAAATTTCAGTTTTAAGTCATCCAGTTCGTGGTACTTCCTTACAACTGTCCTAGGGAACTAAGACAAGCTATATATTAGTTTTGTTGCTTTAACAGACAATTCCAAACATCAGTGAATGAACACAACCAAAGATTACTTCTCAACTATGTTAAATAACCTATGTGGGGGTCAGCAAGAGCTCTGGTCACTCAGAGATCGAGGCTGATGGAGGTTCCTCCACTTTATAGCTGCACTGTCTAGAATCCATGGCCTCCTCAGTCACTCCATCAGGAGAAAAATAAGGGGATTCCTGCATGGACCTTTCAGTATCTTGGCTTGGGAGAAACACATCACTTCCTTTATAGCCCACTGGTCATCACTATACACATAGCTCAGCCAGTTGAAGAGGGGCTGGGAAATGCAGGGGCAGGGGGAGGGTCAGCAAAGAGAGTAGTTGGTGGGCAATACTGTCTATGCCAGATTGTTCTTCAAAGGGTTCAAAGTCAGGTGAAGAACTTATTCCAAAGTAAAACCTGCCATTGTTCCTTTTAGAATCTAGTCTTATATATGTAACCCTTTTAAACATATCCCCAAGTAAATATTCCACTAGTTCTTTAGATGTGTTTAAACTGAATTCTTAATATTATTCTTCCAGTTAAGTTACATTATCTAAGGTATTCCTAAAATACCCAGGATCCAGGAATCAGCCTAATTTGTCTAAGGGTGATTCTATTCCCCATTGTCAGGGATTGGTTTAAGAATCAGCATGTGATCCAATCTGGGTCAAAGACACTGAAGAAAGATTCTGGCTTTTTACAGAATTTCTGAAAATGTTTTCTCTCTCCAACTAGATGCAACACCCACAACCATGAGGAAAACTGGCTTCAGAATAAAACCATCAGTGTGGAAGGCAGAGCTGAAAATCAGGAAACATCTGGGTCCTGGATTACTTTCCAGTAATGTGAGCCAATACACATTCATATTGTTTAAACTAGCCTGTTACTTGAAGCTGAAAGCATCCAATTGGATACATCTTCCAAACTACATCTTCCTTCTGACTTTCATGGTTTTTCAGACATCTGTGTTCAAAACTTATCCCTTCTCCACTCCCCCACACTTCTCACCTCCCCACCAACCACCACCACCAAATCCAGACTTTATGATTCTCTTTTCCAAAACTGTTTCCAGAATCTAAGATAATTTACCCATCCAGTCAATTACTGCCCATGAGCACATCCACGAAGGGTTTCACCGTTGGTGGCAGCACTTCTACCTCTTTCCCCTCTAAGTCAGGACTCTAATACCTGTCTCCCCCTAATTCAAAACCCGCCTAGTGGCTATTCATTTTCTTTTAAGTTAGACACAAACTCCGGGACAAACATTAAGAACACCCAAACCAGCCCCACCAACCTCTTTGGTTTTATTTTCCTTGGCCCCCTCTTCCTCCATCAACATGACTGTCCTCTGTCCTAAAAACACACCCAATCCTTTTCCATCTTTTTTGTTTTATTCAAACTGTTCTACTGTTTCACTGTCTCCTGGTGCTGAATTTCTACCTTGTTCATCACCAAGTGTAAAAGCTACTTCAAGGTCCTTCCAAAGAAATGTAATCTCTGCCTCCTTAAAAGAGCTATCTCACCTCTCTTAAGCCAATTATATTGTATCACTATTGTGCTTGAATTGATTCATCCCCCAACTGGAATATGCAGTCCTTAAGGCAAAGTCTGTTTTACTTACGTAAACCAGGTCCTGCATGGCCTGATTATTGAGAAAGCCAACAACATCCACCCTCTTAACAAGACAAAGAGAAGATACTTGAGGGTTTCATTTGCAAGAGCATTTTAACTCCTAGAAGAGCAATCCACTTTCCTTTGAGGGACTGCAGGATAGAATCACTTCCCTTTTATAGAATCATGCATCTAAATCTAGAGTCTTAAATTCAGATGTCCACAGGAGCCAGGCAAGGAACAGTTAGGAATGAAAGGGTACAGTGCATGCTTTTAATGCAAATATACACTCCATAAAAGAAAAAAAATAAAACAGAAGTATTCGTCTTCCCAAAGAAATATGCCCTTTCTAATTTTCTTAGAATTCACTGCTCCTTTAATTCATATTTCCCCCTTGAGATACAGACATGGGTACAAGAATTATTTTACTTTCTTTTAACTCCACCAAGAGAAAACCAAAAAACAAGGACAAGGATAAACAGCAAGTGAGGCTTGACCTCAGGATCAGGGAAGTAGCAGGAGTGGTAGCCAGCTCCGAAGCAGGAGAAGGCCTGTCACCAGTTCCAGGTAGCATGTGAAAGCTGGTCCAGAGGAGCCAGATTTCAGGTTTTTGGAGAAAAGTTAGAAAACCAGATTAGTATGTAAAATCAACTTAACTTTATAATAGTAATTTATTTTAAAATTGCTATTCATAAAACAGAGTATGGTCTAAACCAAAGCCAAACACAAACAGCAAAAAATAGGGATGCTGTCATGCTCAACAAAGGAAGTAGAGGCACTGCTACAAGAATCAGAAGAGTTCCGGCCTGTGACATTTTATTACTAATCAGGCTTTGAGCTACTTAAAAAAGAAACAATGGACAGTCCACTTTCTAGCCCAGCATTGAATTAAGGTCAAGGGTTTTGGGTGGGAAGGCCCAGGGCTAAAGGCTGCTAGAAAAGTGAATTCAATTAAGACTAAGGCAAGAGTTAAACATAAGTCCAATGAAGCCTAAGGCAAGGTTTATAAGCAATCCCCTTGCATATAGTACAAATTCAATAATACTTCCTGAATAAAGTTCCAAATGATTTCTTCCCTTAGGATGTCAGAAAAATGAAGTGTAAATAAAGTGTCACTCTAATGAATTTGATGCAGCATGGTAGAAAATACCTACTGCACTCTAAACGTATTTTTCTGCAAAAGTAATTTCAAATCTTTCTACTACAGGGGAAAATGTGGAGTCAAGAATAAAGTTTCAAGAAATAATCAAGAATTTTTACATTTCAAAAATAAATGATGAAAACTTCCAAACAAGCTACTTTGAAAGATTAGCTGCACTCATGATACCACAAGGAAGTCTTGGCAAGACAAACATGCTGATGCATTGACATTTCATTCATCTGCACCAGTGCAGAATTGGATTTGGCCATATTTCAGGTGAATTTGTGTGATTCTTTGAGTAAATGTTTTTAAATAGTTTTTCCCTTATGGATGTTCAGGTCTTCTAAGTCTAAAGAGAATCTAAGTTACTAAACTTTCCAAATCCTGGGTTCAAGAAATTAAGATTCTTGCAATACACCCTCAATTTCTAACACCTTTTCACATATGGTATGATGGCATGTAATTTTCATGCACTACTGAAGCAGGCTAGTAAGACAGGAAATCAATAGATGGATCTGGAGCCTGGCAGAGAGTCCACATGGATATCAATAACCCCAAGAAGGTTGCTGGAAGACCCCCACCCCAAGATCCTGCCATCCAGAACAAAGACTTCCTCTGGAAGCCAGGAGAAACCCTGGATATTCCCCAAGGACTTTACCATTGGGCCCTCATGGGAGACTGATGGGAGAAATAAGCAATCAAAACAGCAAACAGCTGGAACTCCTCCCCTGCCATTAGCAAGGGGATGGGATAATTAACAGTTCAAAAAGGCAAGCACAAGGCCTAAGCTCGCTCTCATGCCTCTCTCGCCTGTGGACCCTGACTGTGGCTGCCTTCTCCCCCATTTGGATCACTATGCAATTCAACTTGGGGATTTAAAATCTATAATGGGAAATTGTAGTCTGTAAATTAGTCCGCTTCATCACTTTTCAGCCCCTTCCTCTCTACCCGGGACCCCTGATCTGTTATTTTCTCCCATTTCTCATCCCCTCCCTTCCTGAATAAATCACAGGCCTAACTTACCTGATGTGCTCTTGAAATTCATTTCTGCAGCATGGTCAAGAACCTAGATAAAATCCGATAACACTATGAAGTGTGAACCAGTTGGTGAGGTTCATTTCCATCCCTATGCACTCATTTATAAAATAAGGTGAGTGTGAGATGCCATGCTCAGCCCAGGGGAAACAATGATGGACAAAAGAGCAATGGGCCCTCCTCACACCAGGCTTACAGTATAGTCAGGAAAACAGTCTATCAACCTTCACCAATGTATGACTAATGACTACAAAGCATAAGAAGTTTCATGAACGAAACTTGCAAGTTGCAAAGACAGGAAAACCCTCCGCCCACATAGACTATTAGTTAGGGAAGGCTATCCTGAAAAAGTGGGCAGTAATATGAAGCAAAGAGGGCAACACAAACAATTTCAGCAGAGGAAACAGCACGCATTCATTCACAGACATTTACTGCATTCAAAATGTGTGCCAGTCATTGTGCTCAACATTACGTATGTAACGGTGAGTGGAATTTATACAGTCCCTGATCACACTTAACAGTCTACTGGGGGAAACAAACAAATATATTAAAATGAGAAAAAGGATGATAAATTGTTAGAAAAAAAGGGGAGAGGTTAAAAAAAGAACAGATGCTCTGAAACAAAACCATGAGAGGGATTATACTTTATTTTAGATGGGAAGATACCTCTGAGGAAGAAATATTTAAGTCAAGACCTGAAGGATGCTAAGAATAGAGAGAACATTCTGGGTATAGGGTACAATAAGGCACAAAGGAAACACAATAGTAAAAGAATGGGGGGAAAAGGCTACAATGGCAGGAAAAAGTGGCAATAGGTAAGACAGAGAGGGAAGGGCGAGATCATACAAAGCCTAGAACTTAGAAACTTGGATCTTATTCTAAAAACATTAGGAAAATAATGAAGAGTTTTCAGCCTAGACAGAACATGAACTAATTTGTCTATTAAAGACTGCCCTGAAGGAAGTGAGAATGTGAGCAGGGAAAAGAATTAGGAGGCCCTAATTCTCCAGGTAAGAAATGATGGTGATATTATTTGGACTACAATTAAGATCAGAGATGGAAAAAAGTGAATGAAATGAAGACATACTCTGAAGACCGAACTCACGAGACTAGTGACTGTTTTCTATTTGAGGGGAAAGGGAGGTTAGAATACAGAACTGTAAAGATGGCTACCAGGTTTCTGATTTGAAGAAGTAGACATTTACTGCGATTGAAAAGTAATAAGCAGAACAAATTAGACTGAGAAAATACAAGGTAAGCTTTAGATAAATCATGTTTAAAAAGTCTGCGGTGGCGGACTTGGCCCAGTGGTTAGGGCATCCATCTACCACATGGGAGGTCCGCAGTTCAAACCCCGGGCCTCCTTGACCCGTGTGGAGCTGGCCCATGCACAGTGCTGATGTGTGCAAGGGGTGCCCTGCCACACAGGGGTGTCCCCTGCGTAGGGGAGCCCCACGTGCAAGGAGTCTGCCCCGTAAGGAGAGCCGCCCAGCGGGGAACAAAGTGCAGCCTGCCCAGGAATGGCACCGCACACACGGAGAGCTGACACAACAAGATGACACAACAAAAAGAAAACACAGATTCCCATGCCGCTGACAACGACAGAAACGGACAAAGACAACGCAGCAAACAGACACAGAGAACAGACAACCGGGGTGGGGGGGGGGAAGGGAAGAGAAATAAATAAATAAATCTTTAAAGAAAAAAAACTGTGAACCAATAGACTGGATTTCTGTACAAGTGGAAATATCAAGTAAGATAAGGTTATAAGAATCTAGCAACCAAAGGTAGGGAAAAAACTAGAAATATAAATTTGGAATTATATAGATGATATTAAGGGTCATAGAAATTGAGGCTTTAAATACAGAGAGCACACAGGAAAGACAAAGGTACCTATGCAAAACTAACCCCTGAGAAATCCAACATTAAGATACTGTGTAGAAGATGCTGAATAAATAAGAGAGGGAATGAGCTTTCAGAATAATAGATGATGGAATTACAGAAGCCAAGGGAAAAATTTAAGGCTGCTGTCCATATAGCATTTCCTCAGGAAAGAAGAAAAGAGTTGAATGCTACTGAGAAATCAAATAAGAGGACTTTAAAGTATCCTTAGATTTTGGAAATACTGAGAAAACGGGTGACCTTGATATAATCGTTTTAATGGAAGAGTGAGGCTAGAAACCAGATTGAAGTGAGTTGAAAGAGATGGGGGCTGATGAATAGAATGCCATGAGTAGACAAGTCTTTCAAAAAGCTTGACTTTAACAAGAAGTAGAGAAATAGGAGAGTGGTTGCAAGGGAATGTGTGGTCAAGGAAGGTATGGCAGTATGCTAGTAATGTGCACCAATATCCATTTACTTCCAGTTAGAATTCCCAATTTTTAGGTACAAAAAAAAAACACCTAAAATAAAAAGTACTCAGTCTTCCTCCAAGATAGGTGTGGTCACATAACTAAGTTATGCCCAGTGAATTGTTGGCAGATTCTAGAAAATCTCCTTATCATTCAGCTAGTACATGGCTTTATCACTTCTTGCATCCTGCTTATTGCACAGTAATGTCTAAAATTCCAACTTGGATCATGAAGATAAGTGCTTTTCTTCGGGGTGGAAGAGAGTGAAAAACATTCTTTACAACCCAGGGAGCAATCTGGCTTACTGATGTCTTTGGAGAACACAGCCACCATACCAGACCCAAGTTGCCTTGCTACAACACTTTTCATGAGAAATAAGCCTTCCAGCTTATTTAAACAAGAGCTATTTTTTCATTGATTTTCAGTTTCTTGTAGATGATCCTAATCTCAATTAATATAGAAAGTTTTGTTGTTGCTGTCATTGTTTTTAATATGAGACACACTGGAAGATGACTGTGTGGAAATAGGGATGATCTAATTAGAGGCAGAGGGAGTAAGTCCTAAAGTGAAAAGCACAAGCAACATACAAAGCCAATGTGGACAGAAAGTTGAAAACAAGGGAAGATGAGTGAGTAATTTAATCAAGCAGAGCCTTGAAAGTTAGGATAAGGATTTCACTTATCATCCTAAGGGCCATAAGAAACATCCAGACATTTTAAAATAGGCAATTAATATGATTAAATGTATATATTTTCAAAGATCACTGGCAATAGTTTGGAGAATGGAATGGAATGAGGACCAAGAGAGGTGGCAAGGAGACCAATGGGGATTATTTTGGCAAGCCAGATGAAAGATGGTGACAGCCTCAAATAGAATACTGATTACAGCACTATAGTAGAGCAAGTAAATGTTCAGAAGAAAGTAGTGGTAGAACCTTGTGACATCACCTGTGAGAGATCAGGGCCAGGGAGCAGTCAGACATGACATACGGAGTTATAATTTGAACAATGTGGTGAATGGTGGTGTCATTTACTGAAACAGGGATCTGTGGAAAAGATATATATTGGGGGAGGGGCTCAGTTTTGAATATTCTGATTTTTAAGACCTTATGGCATAATCAACTAGAAATGTCGTAACAGCTAAAAATTGCAAACAGCCAGGTGTTCATAAAAAAGGAAATGGATAAACTGCAGTGGGTTTCATACAATGTAATGCTCCTCCTTAATATAAAGGGATCATCTACTGATACATGCAACAATATGGATAAAATCCACAAATATTGTGCTGAGGGAAAGAAACCTTATACCACAGAGTCCATACTGTATGCTTCCATTTACATGAACTTCTACAACAACTGAAATTTATCCAAGGGGAAAAAACTTAGCAGAGTGATTGCCATGGCAAGTGGGAATGGGGATGGAATTTGGGAAAGCAGGAAGAAGAAAGACAGTCTCAAGTGATGATGTTACATACTTTCCTAAGACCTTGGATTACAGACTTTGGATTACATAGACATATATATTTGTCAAAATAACCAAATGCTACATTTACTTTATATAGGTTTAAACCCCCCCCCCGCCCACACACACACAAACAAAACAAACCATGAACAAATACAAAACACAAGTTATTGGTATGCATGTTGAAGGGCTGAAGGGCTGATGTCTGCACCTTACCTTGAAATATATAAAAAAATAAATGGGTTGATGATGCATGCAGATGTGATAAAACTTTTAAAAACGTAATTACAGAATTTCCCTAGTGTGTATGATATTCCTTGCATAATTCTTTTCAATTTTTCTGTGCTTTCATAAAAAATGTTAGAAAAAAATTTAAGCAATCAAACTGCATTTTTAAAGGCCTTAACCAAAACTTTTTAAGCATGTAGACAGAACACACTCTTCTTCCTTCCTTCCTGTCCTTCATATCTTCACTTTTATTGTGAATCAATTAATCTTTACTATTAAGGGATTTATAATCAATTAAGTTACAAAGAAAATTAATATTTTACTGGTACTTGAAATCATTATTGAAAGCCCAAAACATGAACTCTTCAGAAAAAGAGTAAGGTAGAAAGATTTTAACAAAGTTTAATCAATGAAACAATGCTAATTCAGGGGGGAAAATAGGGAAAATTCCAGTTAACACAGGGAAAATAGTGATCATTCTGAATTATCTAACCTTCTAAGGGATACTGTTTTGTTATTTTTATAGTCTGGCAGCTCTATGGGACCTATTTAATAAGTAAATAACTTTTATCACTGGCAAAACAAATGTCACTTATGTTACACATTAAGTTATTTCTAAACATTTCCCTAGGACTACTGTTTATATCCTTAAATTTTAAGAAAACTCTTGGGTCTTTATTTGCAAAAATAAACTATAAAAATCATTAAAAGCCTAGCTAAATTTTACTCATAATTTACTTTCAGAAAATTATGTCCAATTGTTTTTAATTAAAACTTATTAATTGAATTTTCAAAACCAACTACAAATTAAAATGTTGTAAAATGTATGACAAAAGATTTTCTTTAGTAGCACGAATATTTTAATTACTCATACACTACTTGGGAAACTATATTTTATTGTTTATTTTCAGCAGATGAGGTTTGATTCTTAACACACAGTTTGGTGAATATTCTAAGACAAGTAGCCATATATACTATCAGCTTGGACTTTATATAAAACTTATAATCCTTTCGAGTCTCCAAAAGCATGTTTTATTAACCCATCAAATAAACAACTAGACACTATCTCTTCTTAGAGCTCTACTATTACGAAGAAGAAAAACAAAAGCTAAGTGAGCCCAAGGCTGGTCTGATCTTTAAACTCTTCTTTGGTCTGATCAGGAAGCTTGCTATTGAACTTCTAGATGCACCTACCAGTTTTAGAGAAGGAGGAGAAACCTTGTTTTACAAGGTCCGGGATTCTGGTTTACATATTTTAACTGACCCAAAGCAAAGTGCATCAATAAACATGGTAAACAAACACTAGAACTTCATGTCATCAGTTTGGGGAAATCTGAATTTTCCCAAAATAAGAAAATGTTTAATTACACACCACTTCCATTTAAACTGATGTAATCATTGGAATGTGTGTTCTTTAAAAAAGGGCAAATGAAGGCGTGTAAAGCTAAAATGGGACATTGGGATACAGACTGTTGTGCCAAAATTCTGAGTCTTGTTTTTTTTTTTTCCACCCAGAGTCAGACGTAAAGGTGAGATTCAGAACATTTTGAATTCATCTGGGGAAAAAATGAGTAAAAAGAATAAGTTTTAAATTTTATTGATATTTTCCCCTTTCTTTTAGAGGGCCATTCAATGAGGATCAAAAGTTCAGACAAATTCAGCAAAGAAAAAGTCAGAAAAACTCTTTAAAACTGCTTTTTCTGTAGGCTGGTGTACATAACCCAAGACAATAATGCACTGGCTGGAATCAGAACATCTAAGGATCATGGTAAAAAACATTTTTGTTCCCCCAAGTTAAAAGGATTTAGGGAATCTTTCAAAGAACTTCTCTTTCCTTGTCTAGATCCTGACAGCATGCTTAAAAAGTTGAGGACCATAAAATATTTGATTCTGTATAAACTGCTGCCAATTTTAATTTATTATGTTCAAGAAAAAAAGTAATTTACAATAAGCCGAGATGAGACAAAGGGAAATATTTATTAAGCACCTGTATATATCAGCACTTCCTAAACATATGTACATTGTCTCTACTTCAATCATGCAGCTTTTAATAGCAGGGATGATCCTCATCTGACCCTTGAAAAGGAAGTTTAGAGAGAATAAAGAACTTAACTTGGGAAATGGACTTGACCCAATGGATAGGGCGTCTGCCTACCACATGGGAGGTCCACGGTTCAAACCCCCGGCCTCCTTGACCCGTGTGGAGCTGGCCCATGCGCAGTGCTGATGTGCGCAAGGAGTGCCCTGCCACGCAAGGGTGTCCCCCGCATAGGGGAGCCCCACGAGCAAGGAGTGCGCCCCATAAGGAGAGCCGCCCAGCGCGAAAGAAAGTGCAGCTTGTCCAGGAATGGCACCACACGTGCAGAGAGCTGACACAACAGGATAATGCAACAGGGAGAGACACAGATTCCTGGTGCCGCTGATAGGGATGGAAGTGGTCACAGAGGTGCATGCAGCAAGTGGACAGAGGGCAGACAACTGGGGTGGGGAGGAGAGAAATAAATTTAAAAAAATAAATCTTAAAAAAAAAGAACATTAACTTAGGATCATGTAGCTTTGAGTCAGGAGGATTCCTCTGTACTGAGTTTCCCGTTCACTAGTGATATGTTCTGAATATTTTGCAAATGAGAAATGACATTCCATTCTAAACTTTTAAACTAAATGAATAGGTACACTTGCTCTTTTAGGGGCTGATGATGGTTGGCTGGGCCAGTTCTTCCTCTTCATCACTATCACATCTTCTTTTCCTTTATCCATTTTCACTTTTCTGTACCCATTCACAAGAAGTTAAAAAAAGGATCTGGCAAAAAAGTTGTGCTTTGAGAATAGTTAACATAATTGATTTTTTTAAAAAGATTTATTTATTTCTCTCTCCCTGTCCCCCCCAACCCCACACACCCCGGTTGTCTGTTCCCTGTGTCTATTTGCTGCGTCGTCTTCTTCTTTGTCCGCTTCTGTTGTTGTCAGTGGCATGTGAATCTGTGTTTCTTTTTGTTGCGTCATCTTGTTGTGTCAGCTCTCCGTGTGGGCAGCACCATTCCTGGGCAGGCTGCACTTTCTTTCACACTGGACGGCTCTCCTTATGGGGCACACTCCTTGCGCGTGGGGCTCCCCTATGCGGGGGACACCCCTGCGTGGCACAGCACTCCTTGAGCGCATCAGCACTACGCATGGGGCAGCTCCACACGGGTCAAGGAGGCCCGGGGTTTGAACCGCGGACCTCCCATGTGGTAGACGGACGCCCGAACCACTGGGCTAAGTCGCTTCCGATAACTGATTTTTAAAGGAAAAAAAATCCTGAGCAGAAAAGTTGAAACTACTTCCTAAAATGAGATTGTAAGATTTTTCAAAACTTCTGGTATTTTTTCCATGTATACGGTCAACAAAATGATGAGGACTGACTTTATAAAATTCCCTTAAATGCTTCATATCTTTACTTAAAAAATATATAAATCCCTATTATGTTCTCATAACAAGTTTGGTAAAAAAAACACAAAACATTACCAACTAAGAAAATGTATATCTAGACCAAATATAAATCTGTCATCCTCTACAAATTAGCTTTTAAAGGGCTAGAAGGCTGAGCAGAATAAGTGAATAGTTTCTTCTTTATCCTTATTATAAGCCACAGAGCCGCCACAAAGCACATATCAATTAGAAAATAAAATTGTAGTTGCATAAGTAATAATCCTTGTCTTCCTTAAGAGTCAAATTGTAATGAGTTTAGATTTTCCATCTGGTCTAAGTGTGAATCTATCTTATTTGGTTAATTTCTGAAACGTCAGAGTAAGACATCATTTTTGATATATTTGTCAAAGGATTTAAATATTATAAAGAAAAGACAGGTTAAACAGGAGCAAATGACTGAGATACTTTACTATCTTAGTTAAAATTCCTTGGAGGGAAGAATTTAAGGGAAAAGCAAATATACATTGAATAATTCATCATGTATTTCAGAAAGGAAGAAGGGAAGATATTAATATCTGAGCATTTACTATGTGATATGCAAAGTGGAAGGCATTACACAGATTGCATTATTTAATCACAGTTTAAATTTTATAAAAGGTAAACATCACTATCCTATTTAAAAGGTGAAGAAAAAGACTCAGAACCTGAATAATTTTCCCAAGGTCACAGAGTTAATAAATGCTGATGTTGTATTTCTAGGTCATACATACCTGAGCGAAAAATCTAAGCTCCTTATACTGCATCACACCTCCTCCAACCTACAACGTGCTAGGCCAGGGATTCAAAAATTTTAAAGTCCAATTCAGCATACTAATAGAATTAAAGTATTCAATGAAGAAACAAACAATTTTAATACTATATGTCTACTGCTACACTAGAGGTATGAGAAGATAATGTATGGAAATTACCCTTCTAGTAATAGCGTAAACTGAATACTGTGATAAGGACCTTTAAGTAGAACACACCTTGTTAAACACTTAGAAAAATATAAAAATGTATCTTAAGCAAAGTAAGGAAATTCCATAGCAACCAGAAATGACAAGAAAACAATAAAAGGGTAAGTAAAAGCTAGAGCTTGCATTTGCCATGGAAATGCCTACTAGTACCTAGTGGCCAGAAGTCTGGATTTTAAAATACCACATTTAGAGAACAGAAAATAAATTTCAGACTAGAGACCCTCACAGAAAGCCCCAGAGGACAAAATGAAATTAAAATGACTGACATTTAATGACTTAGTGACTGACAACAGAGATGAATGTCTGGCTTTGCTTCAGTGGGGTGAGGGGGAAAAAGGTCTCCCCTGAGAATAAACACAAATCGACATTCACGCACGCCTCGGGATAAAATTCACAAACACAACAAAATAAAAAAATACTTTAAAGTAGTCCTAGGTTCAGGCTGTACTCCCAAACAGAGACAGACACAAATAGTTCTAGAGCAAAGCATAGGCATCGAAAAGTCCCAGGGATAAAATCCCAATGAACATGAACTCACAATCAGAACAATCACTGAAGATGAGTGGAAAAGCCATGATTTGTGAGAGAATATAGAAATAACAGAACAAGGAAAAAAGACCCTCAAAAAAATGCAGTTATAATAATATGACAGAAGAGTTATGCTTAAAGACACAGAGGAACAGTTATCAAAGTATGTTGAGGGAACAATCTACTACCCAAATCAATTATGCAGATTTCAAAGATAATTAATTAGAAGAGGGGCAGGAACACTGAGAAAGCCCCATTTCTGAAGCTGTGGAACACGGGGCATACCTAAACCTGAGGCTGCAGGAGAAAGGGAGGACGCCAATTGAGCCTCTGTGCCACCAGAGAACTTCTACCTAGAGACAAGCAGCAGCAGCCCCCTCTGGAGGAGAGGCAAGATCTCAGAGCAGCCCCCTGTGGTTCTGCTGAAAGCTGGCAGTGGAGGGGGAACACTCCAGGTCTCAAACCAAGCCCCAGGCAGCAGCAGTCCTCTACCAGCAGAATTTGACTTTGTACTGCAATCAACAACCAAAGTCAAATCTAGCTCAACAACTGGTGATAGTGACACAATCCCCTGTATTAAGGATCTGAAAGCAAAATAGGAGGGCTCATTTATGAATAGTACTTGCTTCAGGCTCTTTTTTTCTTTTTGAGGTATCAGGGGCTGGGGATTCAACATGAAACCTCGTATGTGGGAAGCTGGTGCTCAACCACTGAGCCACACTGGTTCCCCTTTGCTGGCTTCTTCATCTATGTTGTTTGTTGTTTGTTTTTGTTGCTTTTTAAGCAGCACCAGAAACTGATCCCAGGACTTCCCATGTGGGAAACAGGCACTCAACCACTTGAGCCACATTCACTGCCCTATTGTTTTACACAATACCTGGCATTCAATTTTAAAAAAAAAAGGAAAAAAATACATTGTCAAGAGATAAAAAGAATCAACAAATCAGATGCAGAGATGGCCCAGCTATTGTAAATATCAGGCAGGACCTTTAAAATAACTATAATTAATATGCTAAGATTTTAATTAAAAAGACAAAAGGAGCAGTTAGAGCACCAGCTTCCCACACATGAGGTCCTGGGTTCAGTCCCTGATCCAGTACCTTGAAAAAAAAAAAATTAAAATACTAGAAAAAGCCACAGTCTAGAAAAAATATTTATAAAACATATGTCTGATAAAGGGCCATTACCCAGAACTCTTACAACTCATAAACAACCCAATAAAAAATAAATTGGAAAATTTTGAAAAGACATTTCACAAAAGAAGCATATAAATGGCCAGTAGGTAAATGAAAAGATTCTCGAAATTCACGATGAGATACTACTAAACACTTATTAGAATGGCTAACATTAAAATGATAGATAATACCAAGTGTTGGAAACAATGTCGAACAAATGGAACTCTCATACTGTCCTGATGGGAATGCAAAATTGTACAGCCATTAAAAAAAAAAAATTGGCACTAATAAAGTGAGACAACATTTTTACCATATGACCTAGGAATTCTACTCCTATGCATTTATGCAAAAGAAATGGAAATATACATCCACACAAAAACTTGTATGTGAATTTTACATCAGCTTCATTCATAAATAGTCATAAACTGGAAACACATGAAATGATGAGTGGTGATGAATTTTTATAAAAATTGCTCAGAACCAAAACAACTGAACTACTGATACACCTAACAAGGAAGGTGAATCTCAAAAGCACAATGCTAAGTAAAAGAAAACATGAAAGACTAAATACAATACGATTCCATTTACATGGCATTCTGGAAAAGGAAAACTATAGACAGAGAAAATAGATTAGTGTTTGTCAGATGCTGGAGGTTGGGGGTAGGGAACTGTTCTTTTCATTAAAACTTTTAAATGGAATATGCAAAACCATCCACAAATTAAAATGACACCTTTCATTTATTTAACCAACAAATATCTACAATGACCACTGTTCCAGGCACTGCCCCCAAAAGAATTCTCTTTTACTTGTACAAGTTCTCATGATCAAAATGTAATTTGTACAAGCAAATGGAATAAAAACTCATATAACACAACTTTTCCACGTGTCTGAGTGTTCTCATTTGTAATTTTCAATGCCCTTTCTATCTTCTTACCAGATTGAAACAAAATTTCCATACATTCTCATAATTCATTATACTATTTGGTTGAACTAAATGAAACTGCAACATAATCTGAAAATTGGTTCTTTCCTATGTATCCAAGGACAAGGACTTGTAAGCAAGGAAGCTGTAAAAGCAATCATTGGTCATGTCACACCTTCTCATTATACTACAAAATACTGATTGAATTTCTATTCAAAACACCTGATTTTGGTGTGCTTTCACTTTTCAAGAGCTTTCCCAACTTTCATAAAGGAAGCTTTTATTCATCTTGTAAATACAGATGTTTGCCATGGAAACTTAGCTGACTTCTGGATTCATTGTTTCTAATCCAAGTGCAGCAGCAAGACTAAAGTACAACACAGTTCTTCCCATCTGTAGTTAAAAGTCTTCCATTTGGGAAGCAGATATAGCTCAAGTGGTTGAGCACACATCTCCCACATGGAAGGTCCCAGGTTTAGTTCCTGGTGCCTCCTGAAAAAACAAAAACAAACAACAAGCAAAACAAATGAAAACACCAATTCAGGGAAGCTGAAGCGGCTCAGTGGTTAAATGCTGGCTTCCCACATATGAAGTCTCGGGTTCAATCCCTGGCCCCCAGTACTTTATTTAAAAAAAAAAAAGTCTTCCATTTAACTTCTTTATTGTTAGCAGAAAACATGAAAATCCTTCTAAAAAGGTGCATTTCATTCAGGCATTTAAAAATGGAATATTTTAGATATTGTAATTCCCACAGGTAATTTTAGGAAAAAAAATAAGCTTTGTGTTTTAATACTATCCTAATTTTTTAATAACCTATTGTGATTTTATACCCTTCTAGTAGAATATTTCCATCATCTGTGTTAGTGGTTTTCCAGCCTAGAGGAAATACTACTTTCAAAGTCACTGAAGTTTTCTTCAGGTACGTTCAGTAAAGAATACTAATCAGTACACATGCACGCACTAAGACGAAAGAGCTACACAACTACATGTTTCTTATAAAGGACCCCCTTACAGAAAATAATACAATGAATAGAAATTTGGAACATAAAAGATAGAACATTTTATTCCTTACTCATAACAATTTTTTAAAATTTAAAACAGAAAAGTTCTTAAAGTTAAAAAGTATAGCTTTCTATGTTTTTCCCATTTTTCCTCAAATATTCTCTAATTTTTATGCCTTTACTTAATTTGATATTTTAAAATTTTATCACATCTTAAAGTTATGGAATTTAATCTTAAGTTAAGTATAACAAAGCCTCATACTTAAAAATCCAAATTGTATCAGATTTGAAATCAGCATAAGTTCAATAATTCTTAATCCAATATTTTAAAATAAGCAAAATTCTACTTAAAGTATTTGATTACCTTACCCTCTAATTGACTTGGGATATTTTCCACTATGCAAGTGGTAGTATAAGGTAAACTTGTGCCATATAACATTTGCAGAATGAACTTATGCCAACAAATGAGCAAAACCTGGACACTGCATAAGTAGGTAATTCTACACCTTGATTTTAATTGTTTAAATTTAAACATCACTGTTGATAGCATCCAACTTAATCTTCAGAAAATGAAAAACAGAAAATGAAAACCCTTAGATCATCATGAATCACACACACAGCAATGAAATTAAGCTTCAGATCACTCCTAGGAATTCTTCTGACTATAATCAGTGTTGGTGCTTTGATTTTTATAATCTAGACCAGTGACTCCCTAGCACGTCTACCTCTGGTATTTCTAAAGGTGGGGTAGGTCTAGGGCAAGGGTTCTTGACATTTTTTGTTCCACAGACCCCTTTGCCAGTCATGTGAAAACCACGGACCCCTTACCAAGTCCACACTGTACTGTGTATTATTTAATAAATATATCACACATGCACCAACACCTCCCCACAAGAATAATATTTTTTTAAATTTCAATTCAAGCTCATGGACCCCTTGTTAAGAACCTCTGGTCTAGAGGATGCCTGACCTCTTTAAAATGTCATTTCTAAATTCCAGAGGGAAGGGAAACGGGACTGCCTTGATATGAATGCTCCTGTGAGGAAGCCAAGGCAGAGAGGCATGAAAAAACTTCAGAAACTAAAAAAAAAAAATTAAAATTCAGTATGTGAAAAATCACAAATTTGAATCCTCCTTTTAAAATCTGAGTTTGGTACAGAACTAGTACCAGTTCATCCCATTTTGGAAACCACAAAAGGGAACAAAAAACATGAAAACAAAATCCAGGTAGTAACATCTACTATGTCTCACAATTAATAAGAATTACCTCTATTCCACTTATGGGAGAAATGGGAAAATTATAAAAAGAGGTGCTGATAACAAGGATGTATCTTTCTATCATGAAGAAAGCTAATGTGGTTTGAAATATTTTAAAGCTATGTAACATATGGGACAAGCCACAGGAGTGGTTCTCAATCTTGGCAGCACTTTAAGACATCTGGGGGACTTTGTCTCTTTCCCTTCCTCTTTCCTCCTGCCTTGAAGAGGCTGAAGGCTGAGGTTGTGGGGCTCTGGGGGGAGGGGGTACCATGCAGAGCTATCAGGGCTGCCTGGCAGCCAAGGAAGGGGAGTAGTGGGGAGACCATAAAGGTGGCAGAAGAAGGATTCCAGAGAGTTGAAAGACTGGTTACATTAAGCAAAGTAAATTAATTGGGCAAAAATTAACACATTGAGGATAATGGAAGTCAAGTTCCTCACTTTTTGAGAAGATGGAAGGCTAGAGAGAACAGTGAGGTATTAGGTAAGAATTCAAAGTATCAGAATGAACTCTTTTTTAAAAATTATATAGAAAGATGGACATAGAAATAGCTATAGATACACGTGGATATACATATGTATACATACACAGACACACACACACACACACACACACATTTCCTAGTTTTGCCTGCTGAGAGGCGATAGAAACAAAAACACTTCAGTGGCAAGGGGCCTCCTAGGACTCAGATCACAGTTTCTGATTGCCATTCTTTCCTTAAAGGAATGAGGACCAGGGCTGGAGCCTACAAGCCTGGAACATCTTATTGTGCCACAAAGTAGGAAAATACTCAAGGAAAGATGGGAATATGTCACGAAGCATAGGAACCAGGTTGACAAGGCTCCTACTGAACAAATCTGGGACAATCTAAGCATCAAAATAAATCATGAGATATCAGATTACAACCCATTCAAAAAAATGGGATTCTATGAACCCATACTGATATAAACAAAGAAATGAATAAATCAATTGAAAAAATGGTAAGAACAGGAAGCTCTTCATTAAAGTAAAATGCCAACTAATAAGTATAGACAGATTAATGAAAATAAATAATCACGACTTGGTAGCTATCAAAATGATAGTCTAAAGAGGAAGGAGCTATTAATGAATGCTAAGGCTCATGAGTAGAGAATTGAAGAACAGGCTATTAACATAATATGGGAACATCTCCTCACAAAACACTAATTAAATACAAAAGAGATAACAGTCACTATACAGTGGAGAAACACAACATTTACCAACTTTACCAGATAATCACAGATAGCATCACCAATGGTAGGATGGGTTGGCACAGTACACCTCCTGATGGGATGCACTGAGAAAAGCACAGCATCATTTTCTGCCAAGGATGCATGGCCTGAATTTGGTCATAAGAAAACTCTGGATAATCCCAGTTGAGGACTGTCCAATAGAATGAAAGGTCTGTCAAGGACATGAGAAACAGGGAAAAGACTGAAGAACAGTTGATATTAAAGAAGACTGATAGGACATGACAACTAAATTGTATACAATTCTGGACCAGAAAGGAAAAAAAGGTATTAGTGGGACATTTAGAGAAATTTGAATGGGCTCTGTGTATTTGGATGGTCATTTTTTATGCCAATTTTGATTTCCTAGTTGATAACCATTTTTCTTTTCTATCCTGTGCTCTTCCCAACATGCAGATGCTGCCAACCAAGGCAGTGGGGCAGTAAGGTTGATAGAGAGCAAGTATATAACAGTCAAGGAAAAAGGGTAGTAGGCAGGAGCCAAAAAAAGTCAAAGGGAAGGAGGTTACCAGTTTTAATTATACATATACTTATACATAAATATACACACACATATACATACCCCTTCTTTTGGGAAAGATCCACACTGTAATGTTTAGGAATGATGGGTCATGATGTCAGAAAAAAGATTACACAGATAGAATGATCAATAGTGGGCAAAAAATTCAAGAAAATGTTAAGAATTGGGAATCTAGGTGAAGGGAGAAGTTCTTTGCAATGTTCTGTAAGTTTGAACCCAACTAACAATTTAAAATTGCACATTAAGAAACATCTGGAGAGCATTTTAAAAAATCCCAATACCCAAGAGTAACCCTGAGACCAATTAAATCTCTGGAGGATAGAGATAGGGACCAGTATTTAATTCTCTATGTTAATTTCATAAGTCAGTGTGTGTAGCAGTTTGATATTATTAATGAATTCCAAAAAGAAATATTGGATTATGTTTGTGATCTGATCTGTACCTGGGCATGATTATGATTAGGGCATTGAGTCCCCATCCCTTGGTGGGTGGGGACTCACAGATAAAAGGCATGGCCAAGAACAGAGTTGGGGCTTTCTGATGTTGGAGTTTGATGCTGAAGACTTAAGCTGAAGCCCTGGGAAGTAAGCTTACAGAGGAAAGAGAAACAAGCCCCAGGAAGAAAAGAACCTTGAACTCAGAGAAAAGCAAGTCCCAGGAACATAGGAACCCAGGAAGCCTGAACCCTCACAGACGTCATCAGCCATCTTGCTCCAAACAGACTTTGGTGAGGGAAGTAACTTATGCTTTATGGCCTGGTATCTGTAAGCTCCTACCCCAAATAAATACCCTTTATAAAAACCAACCAATTTCTAGTACTTTGCATTAGCACCCCTTTGGCTGACTAAAACAACATGTCATTCATACACATCTCCTTAAACTAATAATAAATACAAGACAAGAATATAGTCATAATTCTGCCTGACATGACATAACTGTTCTATATATAACAAAAAATTCATCCAAAGTTGAGAACCACTGGGCTTAGCCCTCTTCAGTATCCGATATTTACTTAGTAAATGGTTGATACTGCTGCTGCAACTACTATATTTAACATAATCTTATAAGTTTATGCAAAACATAATTCTGAAAGCAGCTGTGGCTCAAGCAATTGGGCTCCCATTTACCATATGGAGGACTTGGGTTTGATCCCCGGGACCTCCTGGTAAAAAAAAGAAAAGAAAAAAGTTATCCCGGACCTGTGCAGTGAGGTGCAGGGCTCCCATGTGGCAAAGCAATGCACCAAAAAAGAAACAAACAAAAAACAACCCATAATTCTGTGTATTGAGAATTCTTCAAGAAGATAATCTGAATAACTATGACCTGTCTTAAGCATAAAAAAATTCAATACAAGTTATTATAAGATCTATATTATTGATAGGAGTGGCAGCACAGTTTTAGTTTGCTAAGCTGCTGAAAGCAGATACCATAAAATGGGTTGGCTTTAATAATGGAAATTTACTAGCTTATAAGCTTACAGTTTTGAGGCTGAGAATGTTCAAATGAAGGCATCATTAAGGCAATGCTTTCTCCTGAACACCAGCTGCTGGCAATCCTTGAGTCCTCTGCCACATGGCAAGACACATGGCAGCATGTGCAGTTCTCTCCCTTCTCTTCCAGGTTTCACTGCTTTTAGTTTCTTGCTTCCCTGGCTCTCTCTCTCTCTTTCTGTATTCATCACTTTTATAAAGGACTCCAGTAAAAGGAATAAGTCCTGCCCTGGGTCATGCCTTAACTGAAGTAACCTCCTTAACAAGTCTTACTTATAATTAAGTGTATATCCACAGGAAAGGATTAAGTTTAAGAACATGACGGATGTTCGTTGGGTATTGTCATAGTGGATAGAGTTACACATGACAACCAAGGGAGTGCTGAGTTCCCATCCTGGAGAGCTCTGTTGCATTCTGCAATGTAACAGCAACAATCCCCCAAGTGCAAGGACAAAGACCAGTGAAGAAGGATGGTCCAATGATGGACCCTTGTTACTGACTGAAATTTCAACTAGCCTAGAGCTGCAGGGTGCCTAAGAGTTATCTCCTGAGAGCTTCCATGTTGCTCAAATGTGGCCACTCTCTAAGCCAAACTCAGCATGTGTAAGTATTACCTTGCCTCCAGCATGGGACATGACTCCTGGTGATGAGTCTCCCTGAAGCGGAGGGAGTACTACCATCACCAGCTGGTGATGCAACTAGAAAAAGACCTTGAATAAAAGGGAGAATTGGTGAAGAGAAATGAGTTTATATGGCTAAGAGACTTCAAAATGAGCCAGGAGGTCATCAGAGGGGTCGCACTTGCGCACATCTCAGCAGGATCCCAGAGACAACCAAAGTAGATACAACCCCAGGTAGTGGTGCTCCTGAGGGCTACAGAGACACACAGATTCTAAACAGAGACACACAGATTCTACAGTCATGACAGATGGCTCTGGAGTTCAGTTCCTTGCCAGTAAGGCCTACTTTAGAATTTGTGCTCCTGAGCATGATGGAGTTGAACTCAGATGTGACCTCTCTACATATGCCTCTTCTGTCACTTTTACTGAACGTGTGGTTGACGCTGGGATTGCATATGCTCAGGAGACTTAAATCTCTGGACTGTCCACATGCCAGCTGGGCCTTAAGCCTCAGCAGAGTTGCAACACCTACTCTCTGGTTCAATGGACTTACCCAGGTCAGGTGAAAGGGAGGTGAGAATGGTCAACAACCACATCAGAGAACCGAGAATGTCTGCAACTGCAATCAGGAGAATCACATCCATAAGCCATGTGGGATTTAAGCCCCCTCTCGATGTAGAGGTGGAATGAACATCACCATCCCAGGGTCCACAAGGTCCAATATGCATTGGAGTGAACTTGCTGGTATTCTACTATAGAACTGTTGTGACTCTAGCAATGGAAGTGATTGTATCATTGATGTAGAAATGGTGGCCACAGGAGTTGCTGAGGGCAAGGAGAGGGAGGAAGAAGTGTGATATGGGGCATTTTGGGGACTTGGAGCTGTCCTGATGGTACTGCAGGGACAGATGCAGGACATTATATATCCTGCCATAACCCACTGGATGGACTGGGGGAGTGTGAACTACAATGTAAACTATGGTCCTTGTGGTGTGGCAGTGCTCCGGGGCGTATTCACCGAATGCAATGAATGCAATAAATGTACCTTACTGATGAAAGGGGAGGTTGATGTGGGATAAGCCCGGAGTGGGGGTGGGGAATGTGGTATATGGGAACCTCTTATGTTTTCCAACGTAATGTTCTATGTGAACTATTTACCTTTTTAAAAAGACTATTAAAAATAAATAAATTTTTTAAAAAATTTAACACGATTTTCTGGGGTATATACTGTTCCAAATCACCATAAACAATAAAAAAATTATAAGAAAAACATTAAAAATGATAGGGAAACAAGTGTTTAATCTTTCAAACTGGTTATCACAGAAGAATTTGATCTCAGAGAAGAATACAAAACTATTACAATCATTACTTGCTTGTAGAATCCTCTGTGGGAAGTGGATTTGGCCCAATGGCCTACCACATGGGAGGTCCAAGGTTCAAACCCCGGGCCTCCTTGACCCGTGTGGAGCTGACCCATGCACAGTGCTGATGTGCACAAGGAGTGCTGTGCCACGCAGGGGTGTCTCCCGCATAGGGGAGCCCCATGTGCAAGGAGTGCGACCCATAAGGAGAGCCGCCGAGCACAAAAAATGTGCAGCCTGCCCAGGAATGGCGCCGCACACGTCGAGAGCTGACGCAGCAAGATGACGCAACAAAACGAGACACAGATTCTGGGTGCTGCTGACAAGAATACAAGTGGATACAGAAGAACACACAGCAAATAGACACAGAGAGCAGACAACTGGTGGGGCAAGGGGAAGTGGGACAGGAAAGGGAAGAGAAATGAATAAAAAATAAATCTTAAAAAAATAGAATCTTCAGAAATTACAAATAAAATAACTTAAATAGAAAACAAAAAGAAGCAAATGTAACTAACAGCTATTTGTCTTGTGTCAAATGGTTTTTAAAGCATCTCTTTAAAATTTTAATTTTAATTATTTCTTTAGTAAAGAAGAGAATTTATATAAAATATGCTGGACCTATAAAAATTGTTTCTATGTATGAAAATATTTCCAACTTACGCCACATCCACACAATGTTATAATATGTAATATTCAGAGGGGAAAAAATGACAGTGATATTTATATACTCAACTGGTATAAGTTCAAAGACATATTGTTAAACTTAACAATAACAAAGCAAGCTGCAAAGTATACAGTATGCTACAATTTGTATAGAAAGAAAAGAGAAGAAGTGAATATATATATGTATTTATGTATATATACGATATATGTATTTGCTTACATACATAAAAACTATCTCTGGAATAATACAAAAGAAATTGGTACTGTTGATTATATGTGGGGAAGGAAAGTGAGAATGAAAAACGTTTAACTTTATATATCCCCTTTCATACATTTTGAATCCTGGATTCTGCAAATATATTAAGATGACAAAGAAACTGTACCTACAAGAAATCTTCCTACACTAAAGTAAGTTTCATGTCTCCAGACCATTCCCACCCTTCTTCATAATTACTGTGTACATGTAAGTGGTCCTTTCCAAAGCACAAGAATATTCATTCAACAATACTGAGTTTCTACTGAGACAAACAAAAACTACCACTGTGACTATTCCCTTGGAATATACACAAAAAGGTGAGAAGAGAAAAAGAAAGTGGTTCCTGCCTTTATAGTCTGCTTGCTATCTGGATATACCACATAGATTAGAATGTAATAGAACGTTTAAAAATTTTATGAGTAATAGATGGTGTGCTACACAGAACACTTCAAACAATGGTGATCCCCAGGGATCAGAGGAAACTTTGTAAAAATGATGGTATTTGAGTTGACCTTTGGAAAATAGTGCAGCAATAGGCAAAAACAGGCATAGAATGATAGTGTTCAGATAGCTGGAATGGCATGAATAAGCTGCATTTGAGAAGCAGCCAAAGCCCATTTTGGCAACAGTACTTGGTTAATACAGGGAAGCTGTGGTAAATGAGGCTGGAAAGTGAGGGTAGTACAGAAGAAGGATTAAATTATCCAGTAAATCCCAGCCCCATGTCAATACCTAGCTCATAAGAAATGTTCAATAAATGTTCAACACTGTAGATCATGATGGAAACAATGGCAAGATTATAAACTTTCTTTATGCTCAGATGTAATTAACTTTCTGCAATTTACTAGTTTGGAAGTAGTCCTGGAAGAGTGTGGCAAAGTCATTTATCTTAATTCTTTCAGCTGGCTGTAAAAACTTGAAGTTGAGAGTAAAAGGCCAGATCAAGGAACTTAAGGAATAAAAATTCTAAAAGACTAAATTTACTAGAACCTCTGTGATTCAAACAATGATGTTTTATGACATCAAAAACTTATATGGGGTAAACATGTACTTTCTGGAACAAAGCAAGGGCAATGATACTTGTCCAAGGATGCACAGTACCACAGTGCAAGCAAGATCTGTGGATTAAACAGATGGCAAACAAAAACTTCACTTCAGCAGTTTTCCATGCTCAACTATTCTGAGCTCAAACTTCATATATCATGAAGAAATGCTGAATAACGTTTTGGTGGAAACAAAACATTTTCATAAGACAAGCACACAGTTTGAAGCTTGTGAAAGGGGCTTTGATTTTCTGCTACTGCCTCTGGTGTGCACAATCCCAGTGTGAACGTGATTTATTGACCATTTGTCCCAACAGTGGGGCTGTTTAAAAAAGAAAACAAACCAGATGCACAAAGATGATGCCATGTTCCTGGAATTTTGGAGAAAACTCCATGAATCCTAAACTATTTCTTGGCTACTTGGCCAAATTAAGGGCAGAATTTGTGTCCGTCCATCTCAGTAAAAATATGTTTTCCTATTTTGTGAAAAAATAGTAGCTACCAACAGCAACACAAACCATCAAAATTGACTCACCCTACCTACACCCCATATTTTAGAGAATAACTTGCTTTTTAAACTTTATTCTTATTTTTCTAATTAAAAGTAATCAATGAGGGAGGTGGATATAGCTCGAACAACTGGGTGTCTGCCTATTGCATGGGAGGTCCCACGTTCACTTCCCGGTGCCCCTAAAGGAGACAAACAAGACAGCAGGCTGATGCAGTGGGCTGGCACAGTGAGCTAACACAATAAGATGACATAACAAAGAGACACAATGAGGAAACACAATAAGAGACACACCAAGCAGGGGCGGAGGTGGCTCAAATCACTGGGCACTCCCCTCCCACATGGGAGGTCCCAGGTTTGGTTCCCAGTGCCTCCTAAAAAGAAGGTGAGCACACAACGAACAGACACAGAAAGCAGACAGCAAGCAAAACAACAGAGGGAGGGGGGAATAAATAAATAAAAATAAATCTTTTTTTAAAAAGTAATCGATCAATAGCTCTAAGATGATAACTATGCACAAGTGCGCCAAGTCTATTTAACTGTTCTAGGTCTTTTGTATTAGTGGTTAAACCTTATTTTGCATGTTCAAAAATTTCTAATAAGTGGAACACTGTTATCAAGGATATCTCCACTCAGCCTCCACATGTACAGATTTCAAATGATGCTTACTACTAATAGCAAAGATTGACTTGAAGGATGGAAAGAACATGGCTCCAACTATGTGTTAGACACAATGCTTCTCTTCTTCTACTACATATTCAGAATATGTTCAGGAGTCTTGTAATAAAATAAATAAGTAAAATTCAAGCTACATTCCACCACGTAATAGATATATTAACCTCTCACCAAAAATAAATAAATAAACTCACGGCGAAAAAATGTTTAGCAAGGCAGTACTTTAAGGTCCCTTCCAATTCCAAAAATTTATGTGTCTATAAAATTAAAAATAATTCTAAATAAGTCATCAAGACATTCTATAATTGACAATTTTGCAACATCCTAAGTCAAAATAATAAACATTTATTGAATACCTATGCTGGGCACATTAAAACTCACCAAGAACATGACTATGACTAGGTAACTTTTCTGGAAACCGGTGAAAGAATGCATATGAGTGTGATCATACAATTTATTTATTTTACTACAAATCACTGTCATACAAATAAGTTTATGAAGACAACAAAGAATTCTGGATGCCAAAAGAGTGCAGGAAGAGCTGTGTGTTAGCATGTTAATTCAGCTACCACTACGGCCAAATACTTCAAAGCTCAGGACCCTCAAGTTTCTATTTTCACAAGTAATGATGGTAAATTAACTTTCTGGGATTCAATTTTCATTGTTTTTGTAAAATCATAGAGCGATACAACTGGCAGATCATTGTATTCATCTATTTATATTTATAATCCTTTATATTATAAATGAGACAACTAATTTAGAAAAGGTAAAATGGCTTCACAAAGCAATTCATCTTCTCTTGCTTCTAAGGAGCAACACCTTTCTCTTCTGAACTGGTAAGTATGAATTTTAAATATACTTTCTGTCCCAAATGATCACTAGGTTTGAAATGGACCTTTGGGTGATTTCTTAAAATTCAGTATCAAATAACTTTATTGAGTTTAATTAACATGAACTTTCAACCATCTTAATCCTGTTATCTTAAGGAAAAATTCACTTCTATCTTAGTCATGTATACCTTTGCCAAATCTAGAGCAAGATTTCAAAGTTTGTAGAAAAGATGTGGTCTTCCTCTTCCACTGTAAATTTAGGGCTATAACTTATTTTCAACCACAACTACTATTTTTTTAGGCACAGATTTAAAAAAGACTAAAGCTTTAATACATTGTATTTACTTGGCAACAACACTCTGGATGCATTTATTTCACCATGAGGATTTAAGATATATAAAAAGCACATATGAAATAAAAGAAAGAAATGAAGATGCAAGAAACTCTCAGTAGGAAAATTAGGGTAGGGGAATAATAAAGCCTAGGGTAGGAAGGGCTTGAAGAGCCACTACATTGGGAGCAAATTTCACTCCTGCCTCTCTCAAGCAAAGAGAAACCACATTCATACATACCGTTGTCCACAACCATAAAAGCAGGCTAGTTTTCAGGTTGGAAGCAGAGCTTGCTGGTACTGACATCTAAAAGAAATTTCCCCAGGGTTCCTTATAAAGAGCCCAGTCTAGGATGCAGAGGATGATGCCCTCTACAGTGCTGGCGTTTGCTAGGTCTTTTCTGCTCACAATCTCTAGCACAAACAAATGGCACAGTGCCAAACATGGAGAGACAGACAGCTCATCTTCCAGGGTCAAGGGAGGACATGGGAGGAAGGCCTATATCTCCCTTCTGGTTTACACAAACTCCCAGACAAATGGGCAATTACACACAAAGCATAGGGCCTGGTCATGATCATTTCAGCCTACAAAGCGTTTGAGGTAGGCAGACCTCATCACCAACAAAAGTGGGGTGTAAGCTGGGGGTGGAGTAAGGATGGTGGCCAGTAATTGTTTGGCCTCTAGAAAGCATGATTAAACACACTCTTAACAGAAATTCTGCCATTTACATTTTTACTTCTCTGTGTCATCTTGTAAATTTTCAAGACTGACTGCAGTTGGTTTCACGTTTTCCTGCTAAGACATCTTTTCACCTTGACTTATTCACTTTTAACAAAGGGAGTTCCAGGTTGATCTTTAAAGTTTATAAAAGGATAAGAAGAAGCTGAGTTTTATTGAAAGGAAATTAAAGGGATGAATGAATACGGTGCGCTGTAAATAATAAATGTAGTAATATAAAAGTCTAATTTGGCAAAATAAGTCATTTCAATAAAGCCTGCTCTGGTTTATCTAATACAAAATAGTTTAAGGTCCAGAAGTAGAACCCCAGACTGCTCCTCTTTAGCAGCGAAGAAGATGGAGCCCATATTCCATGGATGATCAGCATGGCCCATCATCCTGGCAGGACTGCAACCCTCTGCCACAGCACAGGCATTTGAAGGCTGATAAAACGAGCTCATGAAGGAATCACTACCCACTGGAAGTAGTAACGTGAACCCCCACCATCACTGCTTTTAACATGTTCTCTGGAAACCCTCTTTACCATCTCTTAATATCAAGATTCCATAAAGTTCTGGTCCTTTTCATTATTTGAAACTCAGTCCAGTGAAAGTGTAACACTCCAATCTCATAACGAATTCAAAATTAACCCCCACTCCCCATTACCATCTAGACTCACAGTTCAAAAAACCCAGGGTGAGTTGGGAGAGGGAAAGGGAAGAGAACGAAAATGAAGACTGTAAATGGGGGCCCTATTCTTTCCTCCTTTCAAACCTCTTCTGGGCTCCAGATTATTCAGTAACTAATGACCAGCATTTTCAATGAAACAGAAGAGGGAGGGGAAAGAAATATCAGGGTACATTAACAACATTAAGTATTTCATCAAACTATTTTCAAGCATGTTTTTGCATGTACTGGGTCAAGACGTAAAATGTATTTCTTATTGTGCGTTGCAATGAAAAAAGTTTGAAAGCAACAGGGCAGGGCAATGTGGGGGTTATGGTCTTGGGAGTGAGACTACCTAGATTCAAAGTCCAGGTGCTGGACCTCTTTGTGACTTAGTTTCTTGAATATGCTAGATGTGAATAATATCAGTATTTACATAATGAGTTTCTTGGGAGAATTAGATGAGTTTATACAAGGAAAGCCCACAGAATGGTGCCAAAAGAGCTTAGTTAATTTGGGGGAGAAGGAAAGGGGGAAAAACCAAGTGCTTTCTTACTTACCTGGGTGCAGCAGCAATTCTTTCTCTTCTGCTTTCCTGTGTTTCTCTGACTAATGCTAACTGGCTGTTGACAGCCTCCAGAGGAAAGTCTACAAGTATCTCTCTCTCTTCCACGGAGTCTGAGTTTTTGAGGTACATCTGTGAGGGTCCCCACGGCACACTTCTCTGATGAGATCAAATAGCCCCCGTGTTTCCTTACCCTGACACCAGCACAGTATTTGATGGCCTCCACTGGTAGACTCTTCTCACCTGGTAGAAGGCAGACTTCTTGGGTGGGATAGCAGTGAGAGAGCTCAAGCCCAGCTACCTGCAGTGGCATCAACTTGACCCACACTAACCTGCGGGAAAGCAGACTGCTCCCAAGGTCCTCCCTTTGGAGGGCCATTTCTCCCCTTTTCAATCTCACATAGGCATAGGGCACATCAGTAATTCTGTCACTTAATTGTGCAACCAGAGAATGAAACACCAGTCTCTTCTCCTTGCAGGCATGCCCAATTTGTATGAGAGACTTCCTTTGAAGCCATTTTCCCCAAAAGGTCATCCTCTCCCTTCTTATGGTGACTACTCCACTTCCTACCAGCCCAATATCCCTGATGACTCTCTACTTCTTTCTGCCTTCTTCAATCTTACTGGGGTGGGGTTTATAAGAAAGCACCCTGGGGTGGTTTGTAGTGGGGGACTGTTGATATTAGGGAAGTTTCTGCCACCTCTGAATAAGTGTGGAGGACAACTGTGTGGTGTCCAAGTGTTGGCAGTTTTACTGAAGCTCTATTCTGAATTCCAGGGCCACTCACCCTCCCATTCTGAGTCCTAATTGCTAATTATAGGTAAAAGGAAAGATCCTACTGAACAACCCACTAATATGTATAGCAGAATTACCAAGAGAAAAAAGAGAAGCAGAGAGAAGAGAGAGAAGCCGAGTGATCAGAAGTCACCAAGATTAGGACTACCAAGCAGTAGCATGCTCAGAAAATGAAGAGGCTTCCAACAAGGCAGAGGCATGCCTCTAGACAGGGGATATGTGATACTATGTGTATTTGTGTGTGCATGAATATTAGAGAGAGGCTAAACATGGCATTATCTGTATATCATGGCCTTTGAAACCACAGGACCTCTCTATGATAACAAACTAAGTCATGAACTAAAATTCTATATGTGATCAATTGGATTCTAAGATCTATCTGGCAAAAGGCAGAGGGCAACAAGTATTCAGAATGGGTAAGCACAAGAAAATGTTGCTGGATCGGTATAATTTTGAAGCCTTGAATCCATGTGCTGTGTGCTACATACGAGAGCTGAACTCAGAGAGCTTAGTTATTATTTTTATACATTGTGAGATCTAAAGCTACAAAGCACCATACCCTCTCTTAAAGCACATGATTTAGGGTAAGTTTTATAGTAGGACAGGATGTCAGTCAAAAGGTCTGATATTGTCCTTAACTGTAGCCTAATGTATTGCTGAAAAAGCGAAGTATTTTTTGTTTTTTTTTTTTAATGCAGCTGATTGTGCCACATATTTTTCTGAAAATCTTCACGTGGCACAAAAACATTAGATCAAGTTTTAAAAAAAACACCTCAGATGTCATAAAACTGAGGGGAAAGAAAATGTGCTTTCTGGAAAATACACTGCTGAATGCAGTGTATTCTCTAAACAGTTTACAACATTTACTACATCAGTAGATAATGGCAATGCTTGTCACCTATTGTCTGTAATTCTGGTCAAAGACAAATACAGAAGGGAGCTAGAGAAAACTTTAGTCTAGTTTCAAGTGTGCAGAGCTATGCTTCTCTCCAATGAATGATTTTATTTACACACACACACACACACACACATTTTCTTTGTTTGGAGAAAGCCCACCTCAGATCCATTTAGCACACATTCCTGTACTGATAAAAAATAGTCCTTTATACCCATACCCCATTAACAATATAGAAAAATAATTGTGACATGAAAAAGTGAAATGTTTTCAAAGTGGTGACAAACCAAAAGATACAGATTATTGTGATGGTTTTCAGGAGTGCAGAAAATCATGGTGGGAAAAGCACTCCTTCAGTCCCTGATTACTATACTCAATATGACTCATTCTTCTGTATCCTAAATAGCTAGTATTTTATGATATTAAAATACTTCCTAAACTCATGAATTATCTCTAAGGTCTTCCAAATTTCTGAAATAACTTTGAGGCCAAGGATTTCTGATACTTTAAAGCAGCAAAGGGGTTTTGACACATGCTATTTCCTGAAACAATACACTTCAAATGTTTTATGAATGAAATTTCTTACAGTAGGATTTTAGATTTTGGCATCTTCTGTCTACAATGGTTACTGCAGGTAAAATTCAATGTTTAATGCCACTTTTCTTATTAAATAACTATTTTCATATTGTTTAATAGGACATTGATTAAATGACTCCATGGTCACTAAATAGGATGTTATGAATCTGTATTTATGAACAAGAAAAGTTGATGGATAGAAAAAATAATACAGACTAGCTTATACAGTAAATGACAAAAGTGTATATATGTGTCTATATCATAGGATGATGACTAGGAAGATACTTTCAAAATATGTCGAGTATCTTTAGGCAGGAAATTTGACTGTTCTTGACTTTCTGTTTTATACTTTTCTGTATTCTTTGTTTTTCAATTTAAAAAGTTAATGTAATATAAACCTATATTCTGTTGTATTTAAAACTAGCAGGTTAACCTCCTAATTATTTAATTAAAAAAATTCAGGAGCAGGCAGAAAGAGCATTAACTATTGCATTTTTTACAAGAGAATCTCCCCTAGCCTAAAATAAAATTGTTTCTTCCATAGTTTCTGCTGAAAGTTTCCCAAAAGGCTTATGCAGGAGGTACACAGATGCCATGTCAGTCTCAATCAAAATGTTCTAGAAACTTGAGACTAGACTAAAAGGGTTATTAGCCATGAGAGTTTATACATGAAGAAGGAAATCCAGCTTTACTGCAATCACTTTAGCCTAATTTCCATATGATGAATATTCAAACAGATAATGCAGACAGCCAGGAAGGTCCTAAAGCCTTTTTGGAAGGATATATCAGGAAGATCCTAAAGCCTTTTTGGAAGGATTTATAAGAGTCATACCTCAGTAGGAAATAAGGTAAAGCATAATTCTGGTAATGTAGTACAGAGAATTTTAGCACAGATAAATAATAGATTGTTCACTCCTTACAGAATAAGGGCAATTTCATATTTCTCATTCTTATTATCCCAACTGCATGTCAATCTTACTTGGAAGGTTGTAAGGAAAGTTTTATTTATCATCATTTTGCCCTTAATATGACTGACTTAAAAGTCGCTGTCTTTTAAACATGTATCCCTCAGAATTTTCCATCCGATAGTAATGACATAGTACTGCTCTTAGGAAGCTGATCAGATAGCCAGTGCCCAAACAAAACAAAACAAAACAAAACAAACAAAAAAGATAAGTAAGAGAGAGAGACTTTGGTTAAACAATTCTTTTAAGAAGTCTTTGTGCATCTAATCACTTACAGAAAAACAAGTACTTCAGTTTCATTGGCATCACTCCAAATTCATCTGGAAAAGCTGTTTAAGTAAAATACTGATTATAACCAAGTATGTTAAATTTTGTTCATTTGCTTGGGGAAAAAGAAAGATAAAACAACCAACATATACTCAGCAGGAAAATGATAAATCAGAAAGAAGAGCACCCAAAGAAAATGCAACTGTTCCTGGGAAAATCGTTTGCGGCCTTTATATAGCTTCTGTTCACCTTTGAGGGAGGTCAAATGATCTAACCTGCAACCCTTGATTAACATGCCCTTACTCAAAGTCAGTCAAATTGGCCTGTTGGAGAAGAAAGTTTACTTTACTATTGCCTCAGAATGCCAATGCGATTACTGGCAAAATTATTCTGTATTCAAAGTTCTAACAGTAATAGAGTTTACAGCATTTCAAGCCAGGATCACAAAACTTAAATTGAGAAACCAGCTAGATTGGATGCTTGGGTAATGTCCTTTGTATTTGTTGAAGTCTGCCTAGCAACTACTGGCAATTTTTGAAAGCAAGTTCATCCTGGAAAAAGAAATACTTGCCAAAATGCCAATATGGTTCTAATTGCTTGTATACCTTCCCCTCTTTAAAACTTATTACCAGCGTTCCTACCTTGATCTAAGGTATAATAAACTCTGTGTGTGTGTGTGTGTGTGTGTGTGTGTGTGTGGTTTAAGTGTCTGTGTGGGTGGATTTCCTTTCTGTCCACATAAAGTAAATGTTTTTTTAGATACTAAGCTTTTACAATACGTACATAATACTATGTGATGAACTTTTGTTCTTATTAAGAATTGTTTTTAAAGTAACCTTGCCTCTGGCTTAACACATATAGGCATATTAAAGATACTTCTAAACATATATGAAACTATCAAGATTATGGAAGGAGATATTCTATGTATTGTTTTTGACTTAAATTTTTAATCAAAAGGACATAGTAGAAATATCCGATTTCAAACTTATTTACATGGAAAGATTTTTTTTCTTCTTATAAGATTGCCCTGACAACATTAACCAAATTAAATTAAATTATATTTTCAAAGCTTAAGAATATTTAAAAGTCAAAGGAGGAAAATACTTATCTAGTTTTTCCAATCACTTCAATGTGGCCATGAATGTACAACTCAATAGAGTCTTAAAGGGAACCAGCTGTGGAACGCCAAAAAGCATATGTATGCAACACACAGGGCACTAAACAAAAAACAGGCTTACCAGGCGAGGGGGAGGGGGAATGTCTATTTCTATCAGAGAAATAGAGAAAAGGCTGCTCCCGGGATATTCTTACGGGTTTGACTTGAAAAAAGCTAAATTATCTTCTTTACACAACAGTTTGGTCTAAGGTAACGAAATCAGTATAAGGCACATGGGCAGCAGTAGCCATGTGACTCTAGGCAAGTTAGTCAAATTCTCTGAGCCAACTTCCTCTTCCCTAAATAAGAATAAAGATCTAAGGTTTCTGTGAGAATTAAGGGATCTCTTTCACAGCAATTACCTTAGCACAAAACTTGATGCTTTACAGATACTTGGAAAACAGTAGCTATTTAAGTGGTGCTATTGTTAGAATTACTAGTAATAAAATAATAATGGGCTCTCTGTCCCTTCCCGGCTCGACAGACAGCCGCATCCCTGAGACAAGATGGTGAAGATTGGAGTAAACGGATTTGGCCGTATTGGGCGCCTGGTCACCAGGGCTGCTGTGTACTCTGGCAAAGTGCAGGTTGTTGCCATCAATGACCCCTTCATTGACCTCAACTACATGGTCTACAGTTCCAGTATATGATTCCACCCATGGCAAGTTCAAGGGCACTGTCAAAGCTGAGACGGGAAGCTTGTCATCAATGGGAGTCCCATCACTATCTTCCAGGAGCAAGATCCCACCAACATCAAATGGGGTGATGCCGGTGCTGAATATGTTGTGGAGTCCAATGGTGTCTTCACGACCTTGGAGAAGGCTGGGGCTCACTTGAAAGGTGGCGCCAAGAGAGTCATCATCTCTGCCCCTTCAGCCGATGCCCCCATGTTTGTGATGGGCGTGAACCATGAGAAGTACAATAATTCCCTGAAGATTGTCAGCAATGCTTCCTGCACCACCAACTTCCTGGCTCCCCTAGCCAAGGTCATCCATGACAACTTCGGCATTGTGGAGGGACTCATGACCACTATCCATGCCATCACCGCCACCCAGAAAACTGTGGATGGCCCTTCCAGGAAGCTGCGGCATGACGACCATGGGGCTGCCCAGAACATCATCCCGGCATCTACCAGCACTGCCAAGGTAGTGGGCAAGGTCATCCCAGAGCTGAATGGGAAGCTCACTGGCATGGCTTTCTGCGTCCCCACCCCCAATGTGTCTGTCGTGGATCTGACCTGCCATCTGGAGAAAGCGGCCAAATATGATGACATCAAGAAGGTAGTGAAGCAGGCGTCAGATGGTCCCCTGAAGGGCATCCTGGGCTACACTGAGGACAAGGTTGTCTCCTGCAACTTTAACAGTGACACCCACTCTTCCACCTTTGATGCTGGGGCTGGCATTGCTCTCAACGACCACTTTGTCAAGCTCATTTCCTGGTACGACAATGAATTTGGCTACAGCAGCAGGGTGATGGACCTCATGATCCACATGGCCTCCAAGGAGTAAGAGCCCCTGGACCACCAGCCCCAGCAACAGTTGAGAGGGAGAGTGGCAGCTGCTGGGGAGTTCTGACCCCAACTTGATCCCCCAACCCTGAGCACCGCCATCCACCACAGTTTCCATCCCAGACCCCCTGGAGAAGGGGAGGGGCTCAGAGGGCCCTACCTTATTGTGTACCTCAATAAAGTATACTGTACCCAGAAAAATAATAATAATAATGATAATAAAAGCTAAAAACCACCTTATCTAACTCAGTTGGGAGAAACAATATCCAAGGAGGATTGTCTGATAGTTACATACGTCATCCTAGATATTCTACATTTTCTATCTTTGCAGAATTGCTTTAACTCATATTAGCACACAACAAGAGGCAACTATATTATTTTCTATACTGGGACCCAACAAGAAACAACCATGCTGCAGTGGGGTGGTGGCTGTCAAGGACACAGTCTACTAGATATATACCGCAGTGCCTCCTTTAGGAGACTCACAGACACTCTCCAAGATTACTGTACCAATAAAGTCTGTGAGCTTCCTGAGCCACTGATTCATATTTAATCTATGGCCCTTGTGATTCTTATAACTGTTTAGGTTTCCTTTTCAGCTTTGGCCATGGGGGGAAGTTCAGATTCCAATGTGTACGCATATAAACCTTATTCCTCGCCTCAAATTATATTCCTATCCTCATTTTCCCTTCACATCAATTTTATCTTTTATTTATTTTTCAGTCTGTGTTACTAAATGTAAATTGTTATGTAACGTCAAATCTTTTTTAAAATAAGGGATAAAATAATGCGTTTCAAAGCTTGACCATTCTGACATTCAGGATTCACATTAAAAATACAAGAAGCTATGGTTCAGTCTAAACCAGCCTAGCTTGGGTTTGGCAGTATCAAAAAATTTCTCTAATGAACAATGGTGATAAATGACTAAGGAAGGAAACTACTTCAAGAAACATCTCAAAAGTTTGACAAAATTGGACGCAAAGAAAGAAGATAGCAAAGAGCTCTGAAATGAGAAGAGAGCACATCAAATCATGGACAGTAGCCAGATGCTCTTGGCTGAACTTTCTTGTCACGTAAGCAAGAATATTATCCCTCCCTCAAAAGCTCATGTCCCCATATGAGTGACACCATCAGTTTCCAGAGAACTGACAACTGCAGAGATCTTAATTCCCTAGGTTTTAAGCTGAGAAATCCAACTCAGCTTTCCTTCAAATAATGACTGGATGAAAAGCGAGAGGTGGTGTCCTAGAGAAGAGACACCTGGATTACAAATACATAAGTAACACCTCATAGGCACTAAGGCAGGACTTCTTAACCTTTTTTGTTCCACAGACACCTTTGCCAGTCAGATGAAAACCATGGTATATTACTGTAATTTACTGCATACATTCATAAATGAAGGAAATCTAGGTTTCAGTTAGAGGTCAGAAAAAATAAAGATAGTAAGTTGATTTTTTTCAATTCCAGCTCACGCACCCCCTGAAATTTGAGCCACCAATTTTTTTTCCCACATCAGATAGGTAATGTGTGCCAACGTCATAACAAGGTTTGAGGGAGGCACATCTCACACAAATGCATGAACACCCATTCATCATGCTTATGAACCACAAAAAGGATCTCATTTTTACTCTTATGGCCCTGGTTAAGGACCTCTGCACTAAGGCAAAGAATAATAAAGATGAAAGAGCCATATTTTCAGGAGGATGTCAACTTCAAGTGATCTGTCCAGTGAAACGATGGGTTGTGCAGCTTAAGTTACTCTCCTTGTGAGACCACTGGCTGCATAGAGGGAGACAAGCTGGACCACTGGAATAGAAATGACTTCCCAGGCTCGACACGAAGACAGTGGTTTACAAATATTCTCAAATTACCAGAACTCATTACAGAAAAAGTTCCACAGCATTCCAGGAATCATGCCAGCCTAGAACTCATCTCTCTGACCAGAATTACTAGTCTCCATCCTGAAACACAACACACATGTATTTAATAAACATTTCAGGGCATCCAGGCTGAGTTCTATCATGACAGTAATCAGCTCATACCCACCAGCACCTTTCACAAGGCAGGAATAAGAAGCCACAGCAAGCAGCTGCTGTTCATTTTACCCACCTATCTTACCCCTTACAAAATGCAGACACCTCCTCGTGCCTCATTCTAGGCACACAGCTCCTACAAACTATTGCATAATACTTAAATGCCATCTCTAAAGCAACTAGTCATTGTTTATTTAAATGTACAAAGCTGGTATCTAAGACCTCTGGCTATTTCAGTTTTACTGCAAATTTGTGGCAAAGTTATTACAATTTCAAACCTTGTCTTTCTTTTCCAGCAAAATGTCTATAATTCAATTTTAATTTTTTCCCTGTGAACATGTGACCATCTTAACAGCAAAATATTTCTATCTCACAGCAAGGATCCATTAATATGAGATTCTCTATATAATGGCATTATGAACCACATGGCCAGGTCATTCTTCATTGGGAGGTATAAAAGCTACTGGTTTACTAAAATACAAGTGGTACGGTTCACTGTATTACTAGAACTTAAAATTACAAATGATTTGTCTCCTAAAAACTAATCAATACTTGAAGAGTGCTGGGCACTAAGGCACCATCCTCATTTCTATTCAGTTCTTTCACTCCTTGAAATGTATTCAGCAACAGCATTCTATTCAGGGAAAGCAAAAACTCAACATAGATGGTGCCAAAATATCCCCCAACCTTGGGAAAATGAACATCTGCCTCTAAAACTGGAACAAGCCCTAGAAAATTTCAACATGAAGAAAAGGCACAACAGCAAAACCACAACCCAAGTGCTGCCCTGATTTAAAAGGCAAACAACAACGTGTGGATAATGAAGGACAGCCATCATGTGACAAAGTTCCCCTAAACCATTTCCTGGATCAAACTGTTTAGATTGGGTTAAATCTTTCTTTCTCCCACTTTGGTGACTCTATAAAAAGAAATTATTTACCAACTGTCTTGACATTAATAGATAATATCAAATGAGATACTTCATTATTTCTGCTCAGACTCAGCTGAAAGGAATGTATTATTGTTTTAGAAGAATTATAAAAGAATTCCAATAAAGACAATTGAAAGAAAATACAATTATATCCTTGATTGGTAAGATTTCTTAAATGTGTTGACCTAAGTGGGAGAGCAAAGTACTGTTTTAAAAACCGAAATAAATTATAATGATTAAAATTTAGCTACCTCCCCAAATTAATGTTTTTAGAAAATGAAGTTCTCTTTTCCTTGATATGTTGATCCATTTAATAAACCTCTCCCCATTTAAGCTGCTTGCTTCTTTCACAAATGTGGTATAGTCAATAATTATTCTACTAGCTTCTTTCCTTGACTTTTGTCTATATTCCTTCACTAAGATGTCTGGTTACTCCTTAATGTCCAAGACCATGCATGAATCGTTCAACAATGTATTCCTAAGGCTCAATGCAGTACCTGCTACATATTAAAAGCTCAAAAAAATTATAAGTAAATTTATCATTCCATTAATTAATTCAACAAATACATATTAAGTATCTTTACTACTGCAAAAATCATCTTCAGATTTAACAAATGTCTATAAATGGCATATGTAAACTTTGGGCTTAGGAATTTAAGAACACACAAAGGAAGGGAAAAGCAGTTTGTAATTTCTTTAGAACCTAACTGAACTTATATGTTAAAATTTTACAAGTAAAAAAGCCACAACATAGCTTTCTTCAAAATAAAGATTAGTTACTACATTTCATGAAATCCCTACCTGTTTATAGTTAAACATTTGAGTATAAGCACCCTACAATAACTCTGTTTCCACAAAATCAACACCTTTCAGTACCTAAAGAATAAATAAAATCTGCAAGGATATTATCACTAAACCAAGGAAGAACATATGATTTAAACCTAGAACAGAATCTATTCATTGTGGGTTCAATTCCTTTTTCTAACTGAATCATTTCCAAGACATGTATATTGCTTAACTTACCATACAATGCTTTCACCAGAAGAGGGGATGCAAAATAATTCTGCCTTTTAATAAAAATTTAACATTTCTCTTCAAAATTCCATTAGCAAGAGCTAGTTACGAGGCTCAGGGCAAATCATGAATCCCATGTTGTACGTGATCCTTCCTCTCATTACCAGATGGCTCCAGATATTAACCTGGAGCTATTTAAATCGTAGTCTCATTTATCTACAACTTGAAGAGTTGAAGATTTTTCTGTTGCCTCACTGGGGAATTTAGGTAAATAAAAGGCTTGACAATATAAGGTTCTATAAAAATTTCCCATGAAGAACAAATATGCCCTAGGATGTGGATCATACTTCTGTGAATCAAAAAAGCAGATTTTTAGAGCTTCAGAGACCATATGGTTCTGCCTTTCCCTAAAGGAAGAAGGAACCAGAGGTCTAGAAGAGATTCCCAGCATGGTATTATCTCCCTCTTCTTACTCCTTATGGCTCCTCTTTTCATAACAAGTTGTGACTCAACTGGTACAAGTAGCCTCTAGGTCTCCTTTCTCATTATCCCCATGCCTAGAACCACTGGGGAGGCTGCCATGACACACGCAGCTCTTAGGAAGAACGGAACTTCAAGTCTGTGAACTCTGTTATGACCCACACAGTAATGCATGCATGACAGTGAGATGCTGATTCTAGATCTCAGAGGCACTGAGATAGCCACAGGGGGGAGAAGACAAGAACCAAATAAATGAGGCTTGCTTCCAATAACTGCGGTTTGAATTATTCCAAATTCAGGTCCACATTTCAAAGAGAATACATTTATCCCCATTCTACCATTGTTTCAAAACGTTTTTTAAAAATATTCCATAGCAATTTATCATAAAATACAGTCTTTATTTCCTGTAACATTAAGAAGATAAGAATTATAAGTAATTCCACATGAACCAACTCACTAATTCAGGAATGCAACTAATTCCCATTAAGTCTCTATTCCCCACTCTGATTTCCCTCATGAGCATCCCACTAAATATCTCCACCTTGACTTTGAGTGAAAGTGTTAGTTAAAAGTACATTCAAAAAAAAAAAAGTACATTCACTTTTCCCTCCAAAATAGCTCTTTTCTTAGATGTTACTATGCCTCTCATTCTCATTATCTGAAATCCTGAAGTCATCTTTAATTCTTTTGTGTTCTCCTTCATTCCACTAGATTCTATTAAGATTCATTTCAATTCCCTCATATCCATCCCCCCTTTCTCTATCTTCCTGTTCTCACACCAGCCCAAAGTTTCCAGGCCTTCATCACCACACAAGTCCTTTTTAATTGGCTTTCCCTGACCATTTGAGCACTTAGTCATTCAAGCTCCTCCAGCGACTGTGCCTATACCAATTAAATTGTCAGTTACACCACTGGTACCTATCCTGATACCCATGAAAAAACCTTGACCCATAGTCAGCAACAGACAGAATCTAATGTCCCATTGTGTCAGTGCAAGGACTAACACAGTGCCCTACATTGAATATGAAGCAAAAGATTTCACAACAATAATGCTGTGTGGCTCCTGCTACCCATACCAGTAGACCAATGAGCTAGAGAAGGGAAAGTTAATGAGTGGCCCTTGAAGGACTTTTACCACCTAGGAGCAAAGGGGCCTTGAAGCCACAAGCTAAAAGTAAAGCATATGTGAGGCGGGAAGACAATGCATATCAGAACCAAAATGGCAAGTCCTTGTGGCTGAGACATAAAATGTTCCTGGGGCCACGAGAAACAAGAATTTGCTTAGATTTTTAAAAACCTCATTCTGCCAAGCAAAACAAATATTTTTGCATCTGAAATAAAAGTTCAGTTTGTCCTGATATTTCTTTATTGGTAGCAAACCTCATCCAACCCTGATAATTTTTCATTTCCTTAAAAATAACATTTCTTGGCCTCTCTCTAAGCCAAACTCAGCATATAAACGTATTACCTTACCCCAGTATGGGACATGTCCCCTGGGGATGAGCCTCCCTGGCACTGAGGGGATCACTACCGAGCACCAACTAGCAATGCAACTGGAAAAAGACCTTGAATAAAAGAGGGAAAAGGTAAAGACAAATGAGTTTATATGACTAAGAGACTTCAGAGTGAGTAGGGAGGTCATTCCAGTAGTAGTGCTTATGCACATCTCCGCAGGATCTCATAGACTGCAAAAGTAGATACTGTCCCAAATAGTGGGGCTCCTGAGGGCTATGGAAACACCCAGGTCCTACAGTCAAGGTGGACAGTCTGGAGTTTGGTGGCTTGCCAGTGGCTCTACTTTGGAGCTTGTGCTCCCAAGTGTGACGGAGTTGGACTCAATTGTGACTTCTCTACACAGGCCTCTTCTGGCCCTTCTATTTGAACCTCTAGTTGGTGCTGGAGTTGGTTGGTGTACACCCAAGAGACCTGAATTTTTGGGCTGTCCATGTGCCAGCTAGGCACTGAATCTCAGTGGAGCTGCAACACCTACTCTCCAGTTCATTGGACTTACCCAGGACAGCTAACAAGGAGGTAAAGATGGACAACCACCATATCAAGGAAGAGAGAGAGTTTACAACTGCAAACAAAAGAGTTCTATCCATCAGCCATATGGGATCAAGGCCCCCTCTCATTTAGAGGTGGAGTGGACATCACCATCCCAGAATCCTCAGGACTGGGAATAAAATATGAACTACAGTGGACTTACTGGTATTCTACTATAGATTTATTGTGATTCTAGCAATGGAAAAAATTATATCATTGATGTGGAGACAGTGGCCACTGGAGGTGCTGAAGGCAGGGAGAGGGAAAAAGATGTGCAATATGTGGGCATTTTCAGGACTTGGAATTGTCACGAATGACATTACAACAACAGATACAGGCCATTATATATTCTGTCATAACCTACAGAATTGAGTGGAAGAGAGTGTGAACTACAATGTAAACTATAATCCATGCTTAGGGGCAATGCTTCAAATGTGTTCATCAATTGCAATGAATGTATCACACTAAAGAAAGAAGCTGTTAATGTGGGGAAGGTGGGAGGTGTGGGGAGTGGGGCATACGGGAATCCCTTATATTTTTTTTGTTTAACGTTTTGTGTAACCTAAGTATCTTTTAAAAAAATAAAAAATATATTAAAAAATAAAAATAACATTTCTAATAGTCACCAACTAGACGACTACATGAACTTAACACCACCATGACCAACATCTAAAAAAAACTCCACTAAAGAAAAAATATTTTTCATTCTAAAATGCAAAACATATACAGTCATATTTAAATACAAACAACCTGGCAAATGAAAACTTTCCCTCATATAAGAATCTAGGAATAGTGCTTTCAAATGGAAGTTATAATCACTCAACTCTAAACTAAGAAGGTTGCCAAAGATACTACAGAGCTAAGTATTTTATTTATTTTTATTTTCAAGCAACTAAAGACATGAAGCCTCTCTCTAATACCACAACAGCCTTTCAACCCTCTTCCCAACCTCAAAGATCTGGGCACTGATGTGGAAGCGTCTTCTCTGAAGCATCCAAATAATCCTTTACATTTGCTCAATGCTTTACCATTTATAAAGCACATTTGAATGCATTATTTCAACTGATTTTAACACTGATCCTATGAGGACTTATCCCTACCTTATAACTAAGTGAACTGAGGTTCAGCTATCAAACAACTTGCCATAGATTACACAGATGGTAACTGCAATGGGACCCAAAAGTGGGCCCCATAGCTCCAAGGTTGGTATTCTTTCTAGAGTTGGACCTCTTGGGGCTTTCACTGATTGATTAAAAATGATGGCAGGGCAAGAATCAGGGGAAGTGAAGCAGGGAGGAGGAGGGACAGTGATGTGTTTGGAGGAATGCACATTGTACATACACCTGGAACATCTAAGTTTTAAAACCCACCTTCCCAGGCCCTCTATCTGAGACAATCATTCCCTTAGGACCTTCCAAAGTATATTTTTGTGTGCTGGGGGATGGGAAACAAGGCAGCACTACCTCCTTTTTTTATTTGATTGGTTTGTAGTGACAGTTTTAATTTGCTATGCTTTTAAAGAACATGAGATTCTTTTTATTGAAAGAGTTCAGAGATTTTAAAAGGATGTAAATTGTCAATGTAGTGGAAACCCTAGCCTCCACAATTAGATAGTTATGTGCCATGGCAGAATTCCTTAACTTCTTGTTTTCTCAATTGTTTTGCTCATTTGTACACTAACCTAGGAAAGAAATCTCTAAGGTTCCTTCCAGTCTCAATATATCACACCTCGTAAATCAGACCCAATGGCAGGCACAGAGCAATGAGTTAGGCATCAAAATATTTGATTCCCTTATTCCCAGAGTTCAGAAACTAGCCAGACTGTTAGTACACCAACTCAAGACAAGAAAACAAAAATGCAAGAAAATTAACTTTTTAATAAAATCCAAATAAGGTAAACCAGATACATAAGTACAACATATAAAGAAACAGGAGTTCTCAGTGAAGGCCAGTCCAGTCCAGAAATACCCCTACAAGAAAAAGAAGGTAGGACAAATTTTAGCTATACAACAAATTGGAGACAGTCAGAAATTAAGATTAAAAAAAGCCTCTCTCCATGGGAAGGTGTTTTTCTGCACAACCATTTGAGATGGAAATGATCATGGCTTGTGGATATCACTACTTGACACTGGACAGATTGGGTTGTGGAACATTAGGAGACAAAGTTAAATAAGCAGGAGAAAACCAGATGGTAATGAATTCTCTATGTCAGATATGGATATTAGCATTACCTGGAAGGCAATGGAGAGATATTAAAGAGATTTTGAGTATAGTTATAAAATGATAGCCTTATTTTAAGAAAGAATTATTTACCCTGATATGGCTTATTTTCAGTCTTATCAAAGGGCTCACTGAGGAACTAACACTTTTAAGAAAGCCTGCCTGTGATGGTTAAGCTAATGTGTCAACTCGGCCAGGTAATTGTGCCCAGTTGTTTGGTCAAGCAAGCACTGGGCTAACTGTAATACAAGGACATTTATGTACTTTAATCACCATTGACTTTACTGCAGTCGTAAATCATAGATAGCTGATTAGAATTACACCAATCAGGGAGACTGCCTTCAGCAGTGAGTGACACTTTATCCAATCAGTTGAATGCCTTAAAAGGGGAAATGATTCCAGCCTTGAGCAAGAATTTCCCAGCTCATCTTTGGACAGCCAACGTCTCCCAGAATTTGTCAAGAATCTTCACTGGACTTTCATCAGAGCCCCTGGTTGCAGACTGCCTGTGGAACCTGAACTTGTACATCCCCATGGTCACATGAGAGACTCTTTTAAAATCGTATACTATTGACAGATATCTCTTGTTGATTTTGTTTCCCTAGAGAACCCTGACTAATACACTCCCTTATATACTTACATCACACCCAGCCCTTCACAGATCTTGGTTTAAAAAAAAAAAAAAAAAAAAAGATCCATTGATTGTTTGCTTCTGTAGCCTGTAGTTTCTACAGTTTCTTAAATAATTTTAAATATTTCTTAAATAAAATATTAAGAAATACTGTGTATTTTATCTTTCTCTAACAAATTCATAAAATGCAAATAACACATCTCAGGCTACAAGCAGTTTTTGTTGTTTTGGGCTTTTTTGTTTTTTTTCCCCAGAAAAGTACCTTGCTTAATTGTGTTTCAGTAGCATCTCTCACACTTAGCTATACAAGGACTTTTATTTCAAACTATATTTATTAACATACTTCAGAACTAGTGCTTTAGTGTATACCCTCTTACAAATCATATTATGGAGCATTTAGTCCTTAGAGAATAAAGTTGAACAGAAAATGAAATCCATTAGTAATTAACCAAAAAATTAGATAATTCCTTCTTCTTAATCAGTAGTAGAGACCAACACAAACTTACATTTTGTCTTTGCAAAGATTGTCTTCCCAATCTTTGCTGCATATTGAAGTTACCTAGGAAGATTTTTAAAAATACTAATATCTAGGCCTTACCTCAGAACAATAAAAATTCCTCGGACAGACCTTCAGCCAGGGTTGAGAACACTGCTATAGACTAAGACTTTACTATCACTAAAATGGTTAACAGTAAAGGTGGGGAAATGGGAAAGGAAACATGAATTCCAGTTAATAATTCAGCTAGAAAATCCACCCCTGAGAAACTAAGACTTGGCTGTATTTATTCAGTATATCGTCCTGGACTGCAAATATTCTTGGCCTTCCCTTCTCTGTAATTGCTCATCATTACACTGGTGGTTTAATGCTAATACTAGAGTAAACTAAATTGATAGCCAGCGATTTCTTTAAGGGAATGTTAAATTTTACACAAAGGGAACCAAATTTTCTATTACTTGCCAAATTTGAATCATTGGTACTTTTTTCTTATAAGTTTTGGTTTGATTTCCATAAAACACAGCCAGAAGAAACTGTACAGCCATAACTTTCAACTGTTTCCCTGGAAAATTTTTTTAGAAAACTTCATGGCATAGAAGATGCAGAACATAGTTAGATGAAATTATTTATTTTACAGTCAGCATTCTGAACTTCGCAATTTTATAATCCAAAATATAATGAATGGGGAAACGGATGTAACTTAAGTGATAAGGCCTCCACCTACCATACGGGAGGACACGGGTTCAATCAATCCCTAGGGCCTCCTGGTGAAAAGGGAGAAGAGAAAGCATGCCTGTGTGGTGAGCCAGCGCCCGCGTGGTGAGTGAGTGCCCACGTGGTGAGCTGAGTGACTGCGTGAGTGCCCACGTCGAGAGCCAAGTGCCCACGTGGCAAGCCCGCCCAGTGAAGCGAGTGCCTATGCGAGTACCTGCGTGGTGAGCCAAGTGTCCACGTGAGTGCCCGTGTGGTAAGCCAGTGCCCACGCAACTGCCCACGTGGTAAGGCGAGTGCTCACGATGAGCCGAGTGCCCTCACAAGTGAGTCATGCAACTAGATGATGATCCAACAAAAGAAAGACGAAGAGGAGAGTCAAGGTGAAGCACAGCAGAGACCAGGAACTGAGGTGGTACAACTGACAAGGAACCTCTCTCTATATCAGAGGTCCCCAGGATTGAATCTCAGTGAATCCCAGAGGAGAAAGATGAGAAGACAAAAAAAGAAATAGATATAGAAGACTACACAGCAAATGGACGCAGACAGCAAACAAACAAACAAAAATCAGCAGGGCGGGGGAGAAGGAAGGGAAGAAAAAAAAAAAGAACTGGGGACAAAAAAAAATGTTATGAATGTATTTCAATAATTGAAAAAGCAGTTTCAAAGCAGAGTTAAAAGTTAACCTTCCTGAGAATGCATTTATCACCCAGGAAAGTAGAGGGAAGAACAAAGTAATAATATATACTACATTCAGGCTAATAAAGAAGTCAGAAGCTGTAAAACGAACTACATCTGCAAAATATTTTTTCATCTTGGCTATCATTTTTAATTCTCTTTATCATCTTTGAATAGACAATGAGTATAAATAATATGCTCTCCTAACTTTAATCTGGACTTCAAATCTTTCCACTCATCCTCTCAACCTTTCACTTGAATCTGGGAGTAATTAGCTTTGAGGAAACAATATAATGATATAGATAAATTTTAACTACTCTGTCTTCTGGCCCATATGAAAAAGAAATAGTTTTCCATGTCCCAAATTCTGCCCTTGAAAAGGTACTCGGATATCCCTTCTGTGGGACATGTCTTTCCATTTTCCCTCCATTCACAAGTCGAGGTAAAGGAGTCACAGGGCTGGCAGACATCTTAACCTAACCTAAACACTGCTGCGCTCAGAAACTCTTACACAGAGCCTTCCCTATCTTACCCAACATACTAATTATACTCTTTTTATAGATCCCACAAAACTGACTCCAACACTCTCTCCTTGGAGGTGCCTTCCCTGATTTCCTACAGCAGAAGAAATCATTCTCTCCTTTCCTCTGTTGGAAGCCCTTGCCATGCTGAACGGCACTAACCTGTTGCTTCTCCTCTGCAGGGTGACTGTCTTGAGGCAGGGGCCCCCTTTCCCCTCCAAGTCCCTGCACCTCGCATGCACGGAGGGCAGGAAATATTGTGTGAATAGCTTCCTTGGCATCTCTGTGAAGTCTGAAAGTAGTCACTCATTCTAACTACTTCTTATAAGCATCTTTTTCCTTCATACTGAAAGCTCTCTGAAAGTAGAAATTATTTTTTCTTAAGTATTTCCATGGAGCCTAGAAGACCGCAAGAGAGGTTTCAGATCCCGAGACTATGAGGCACTTCATCATATTTTTAATATATTAAAGGAATAATAAAGTGACACGATACTCGAATAAGACGACATGTCCAACTTCTAATTAATTACTGAAAAGTACTACTTCCTTCATTTTAATACTGGTCTTTCAATTTATTGGCCAAAGCCAAGAAAAGCTTAGTCTCTCCAAACCTACCAAAGCAGGGAATTTTCCGTGAAACTTCTCAGACAGCACCTCCTACCGACTTACATATGAATTCAGACCATTGTCTTAAAAATGTCATTGAAAATAAAATGGGAAGAAGTTCTATTTAAGAAAGATAGCTGGATTTTACTCACAGGAGATTATGGTTTCCCAATAACTCTACAGTAAATATAAGGCACATGGGAATTGAAGCTGGTTTGTTCCTTTCAAAAAGTAACTGATGACGAACTCAAGAAAGAGGACCACAAAGGAAACACAAAAGCCTGCCTATTTCTACAGTTGATTTCATCTTTGGATAAATTCCCTAGTTTCCTACCTATCATTGCTTTAACCACTGAGAAACAGAAAATCTGAATGACTGGAAGATAATTTAGGGTAACAAAAAATACTTTCTAAGAGTGGTAAATGTCAAAGTAAGGAAATGCAACTCATTCACTTCTCCTAGACTATTTTGATTTCACCAAAAGAAGAAAAGAATGTAAGCGGAAAAAAGCTAATGTTTATTTTTTTTCCTTTCACCATCAAAAATGCCAAAAAAGAGCTTTCAGAGTGGAATTTACATCCAAAGAAATAAAAAATAACAAGGGCGCCAGTTTGGGACAAGCCACAATTGCTAAACATACTAAAAGAGAGGGCAACATTCAAGATGTTTAATAATTTAATTCAAGGATCCTGTTACTTAGAGAGGCAGAGTAACAAAGCATTTTCCTTCACCACTATCAAAAACTGAAAATGTTCATATGCTGAACTAACCCCTCTGCATGTCAGCTGGTTAAAAACTTGCCACAAAAAGGATAATATTGATTAAAACCTTATTAATGTCAATGATGGAGGAGAAGGGGGAAATCCTGGTATGTTGGGGGAAAAGCACGTAACAAAATCTTTTTGGAATATAAGGACAGAACTTGGTTTTTTTCTAACTAAGATATTAATAATAGTAATGGCCTTATTGTTCCTTGAATAGTGACCATGAAAAAGAAATACTAGAATAAGTATTTCTAGAATAAGAATAAGAATACTACCTAGAATAAGAATACTACCCACTGAGAGTGTTCCTCATACACACTGGGATAGCATATTTTAATGTTGCAGTTATATATACATTTCAAACGGCAGGTTTTGGAAAAATGGCTCATGTTTTACCTAAACAGTACTGTTCCTTTAAGTATATAACTTAGTTTGAGCCACTTGTTGAGGGGTTAAATTACTACAATTTTTTTTAGTGTATATGCATGAAATCTTTGAAGAAAGGACATGGCTTTCATGCCTTTTACTTTGATTATTGATCACAAGGACTGGTAGAGAGTTTCTCTACTATGCTAGGAGAAGACTGCAAGGACACCTGCTGACCAGAGCTGGAGAGGCACCACAAACTGTGACGGCTCCAGGTACGGCATCTCACACTTCTGACAGATCTGCTTCTCTCCATTAGTTTTCTACATCATGTCCTCCGTGGATGCGTTTCCTCTGCTAATTCACGGCTTCTTCTCCCTCATAACTCCAACTTTCCTGTGGCCAGCACTGTCAGTCACGACTTCTCCTTTGTCCCATCCTGTGTCACAACCTTTGTGATTCAGTGCCCACTACCACTCCAGGTCTTAATTTTCTAGTTCACTAGAGACTAATCTGGTTCACTTGACGATTAAAGACAGTCACATAGATCATGGCCACTGTGTACAGAAGGTTCATTATTGGATCTAGTACCCACAACTTGGACCAATCAGCTACAGCTGGAGGAACAGAGAAAGAGAGTCAGGTGGTGCAAAATGCTAGCTCCTCTTCTTTCTCAATATAGGGCATATGAGGAAAGGAGGCACCCTAATCACATAAACTACAAAGTGTATAATCTAAAAAGTGCTATGCAGAGATAAGAGAGTGGACTCAGCCAGAAGACAAATTCTAAAGAAACCTCTTTTAATTAAATAAATTCAAAATACTAAACACTCTAAGCAAAAGGCTAGTCTCTAAATAAAAGAAAGAGTTCCAAAACCAAAGGAAAGACTGATTCATGGAATCATAACTGTAAATCTCCTAGATGAAATAAAGTAGCAAAATATCAAAGGTACAAACTTCATAATGGCAACTCTTACTGGGATTTTGAAATTTTACTGTTGAAACAAAATACAAAGGAACATAAAATCCATCTCATTTATTTACTGTATTGATGTGCCTCCCACCCCTTCAAATGTACCACAAACACCCAAATTCAGAACCCTACTTAGTAAAATTTGCAGTTTTAGCCAGAACTTCTCTCACACTAGAAGGATAGCCCACCCAAGAGGACAGTATCATTGTTGATTTAAAGGAAAAAAAATTAACTGTTATTAACAATAGTCAAGCATGAAGTCAGAAAACTCCTCTTCAAGTCCTGGCTGCCACCAACTATCTGTCTGACCTTGAAAAAAATTAATAACCAAAGAACATGGTTTCCTCATTTACAAGAAAGTGACACTATGACAAAAATGTATTGATTTCTTCTGTGGGTGCTTTTTAGATCAGTAAAGGTTAAATCTCTTTATTATTAATAAATTGGGAAACGGACTTTGGCCCAGTGGTTAGGGCGTCCGTCTACCATATGGGAGGTCCGCGGTTCAAACCCCAGGCCTCCTTGACCCGTGTGGAGCTGGCCATGTGCAGCGCTGATGCGCGCAAGGAGTGCCATGCCACGCAGGGGTGTCCCCCACGTGGGGGAGCCCCACACGCAAGGAGTGCGCCCATGAGGAGAGCCACCCAGCGTGAAAAGAAAGAGCAGCCTGCCCAGGAATGGCGCTGCCCACACTTCCCGTGCCACTGACGACAACAGAAGCGGACAAAGAAACAAGACGCAGCAAAAAGACACCAAGAACAGACAACCAGGGGAGGGGGGGAAATTAAATAAATAAATAAATCTTTAAAAAAATAATAATAATAAATAAATAGCATTTGAAAGATACTAAAAGGCACCACACTGAACCAGTCATTTTCCCTAGGAGAGCATAGTGAAAATCATACAGGAGTTATGGCCACGGATTTATTGCCCAAGCCAGGTGAAATCTTCAAGAGTGATGCTTTCCACACTATCATATTCTGGCCACAATATCTCCAAAATGGTCTCCAAGCAAATGCCAGGTTGAGAGCTCTGAATAAGACACACCAGGCATTGTGAGTCACCTCCCTGTGGGCCTTCCTGCAGTCTGAATTCAGCACATATCCTAATCTATGGCACCTAGCAGTGTCACTGGAGCCAATCTTTCCTCTTCAGTTGAGGAAATAGTGGCAAGAAATGTCAATTCCTCATGTCTGTGTCCAAATCAACAGTGTCTGAAGCTTATATAATCCTTAGCTACTTCTGGATCGCATCCGTATCATGGATATTATGACTTCAGTAGAAATATGCACCCAAAATACTATTACCACATTTAAAATGAGACACTGATCCTATTCCTGAAAGTGAGGGATCTGAAAACTAGGTCATATGATAAATAAGAAACTAAGTACCTTTATTCTGAAGAAAAGAAGACACAAAGATGTTTTTAAAAAAAATCATCGAACTGCTTTATAGATCCAAACGACAAACAAGAGCAAGTGGATGAAATCAGGGGGAAGACCTTCTAAAGATCAAAAATAATGAATTATCTCCCTTGTATTTATCTGAGCCCTGTTTTGTCTTATAACTGCTGAAAATGATACTGAAGGTACTTCAGTACTTGATGGGAAGCAGAACCAAATGACCACTTAGGTCCCTTTCAACAATAATCGTGTGTTTTCAAAAAGTTGGTAACAATTTATGACTCCATGTGCAAACTCAATCTTTTTTTAGCAGTTATAATTTGTTCTATTAAATAAGTTTGTAGTTGTTCATACGGTTGTTGCCTTTTATGATTATAAAATAAAGGCCCACTGTAGAAAAATATAGAGAAAAACTTTAAATCAACCATAATCTCACCACTAAGACAGTCACTTAACAAAATTTGAGTCAGACTGTTTAAATGCATTTGGTCTGGATTTCTGCATTTATATAGCAAGCAAATTCCTAAGTCATTAATATTTACCCAAAAAAACACCATTTTTAATTGCTACATTGTAATCTAAATCCAAAGTTTGTATATGCCATATTTCAAATATTACATTGAACATTTAGATTATTTTTAACTTTTCACTATTGTAAATATTGCCACACTGAATATCTGACTATCACTCAGAGAGACTACCAAAGCAAATGCATAGCTCTTGTGATTGGAACTAAACTTAATCCTTTCTCAAAAATATTTAGTACCACTATCTCTAAAAATTTCTTCTAACCCCCACAGAAATGTTTAGATTTGTTTATGTATTAAATTTTGGTTTATCTGTGTAATGTGGGCAATTTTCTGAAATTTTAACATCAACCATAAATAAGGCAAGTTTATATCTCACAATATTTTTCAATTACAGGAAGTGTTAACAATTGCAGAAATTAAGCTATACACATAATCCATTCAGGGAAAGGATTTTACAAAATAATTTACAAGTCTTCTTAAACTACCAGCAATATATGCCTTAACTGGACTTTCTATGGTTCTTCTATCCTAGGTGCACGGCAAATTAGAATCTAATTCAGAGTTTCCCTTAAAAGTCCTAGTTTCATGAATTCAATTTCATGAATTCATGGTTCAGTGCTTTCAATTTAGTTTCAAGAAAAGAGGAGATCATTTCAATCCAAAATAACTAAACTTACCCCAGATGTTGATTTAAGACTGTTATTATTCACTTTTAAAAATCTTAATAACAATTAGGTTACATACTACCATCAAAACATAAACTTTGCAAGAATCTCAATGATGTACTCTGCTTCCACAGTTCCTGAAAGAGGAATAAAACAGCAAATGTGGTTTTCATAAAGCAGCTGCCCGAAATTACTGCCAAATAAAAGCCAAGTATATAACATTATGGCACAATTTGATGCAGGTGACTTTACAACACACTAAGAGAATATGTGTCCAAAATCCAGGTTTCTTGAGCTCAAATGAACACAAGGAAAGACCTTAGAAGAGCAGATGATGATCAAGTTACTTAGAATAGTCTTTCTTAATATTTTCTCACTAACCCCATCTACTAGATTCTTGATAGAAAACAGCAAACCATAAAAATATAAAAATAGGATCTTTAACAACTTACCAGAAAATGACCAGAAACCCTTTTTTTTTGGTTCATTCCTTTTTTCTAAGTCTTTTCAATAATCAGTTATCCCAATCTAACCAGTAGCAGGAGAGAAACATGACCACAGAATCTCTCATTGAAGCTTAACAGAATTTAGTGTCCCTAATTGTTAATTTTAAGGCCTAAATATCCATTGGTGATAATCTTTACTCTAGTTTGGGACCACCACTATAATACTACACAATCTTTGTAGAAAACCTTCAGAAACCACTGAAAAAAGAAATTCCTCAATTTATACGCTTTTATACCTCTTGAATTTTGAACCATGTGAATGTATTAACTATCAAAAAAATACTAAAATTAAAACTTAAAAATATCATAATTTATTTAAGTCAAATCTAATTCTTTGTCTTTAAGCATAAAGATTGAGTGTTAGAAAAAGTATATCCATAGGCTACAATTAATTGAACTCATTTTTAAATAATTAAACTAAACTTTATTACTAAAGGAATATGATTAATTTGATATATGCAAAATGATGGCCAAAGAGAATAGAAGCAATTTTACAGTCTTTGCCTTCTCTCCCCCCAAAAAAGATTCAAGTAGTCCCCATCTAAAACTCCCTAAAACATTCATTTTGAAGTAGAGAGACAAATATTCTGTCAAATTTCCCAAGAAGATAACACTTGATACTTTCCAGTCTCAAAATGCCAAAAGTAATATTTCCCTAAAAAGGATGAGTTTGTGGGTGATAAGCCACCAAGAAGTATCTCATTTATGTCAGTCATACCTGTTAGCCTTGTGAGAAGCAAAATTTTATAGGTTAGTTTTCCAAATTAATGTCCAATATATTTTAAGAGCATAAAATAGTTCTACACTTAAAATATGTGATATGTACTTTGGGAAAAAATGCTGTTCATATAAAACCCCCAATACAATGGAAACTCGGTCTTTATCCTTTACGATGCTGGCTGGATTTTGTCTTCTTCAGCATTGGGATTACAGATTTCTAAAACATTTTGCTGCTTTGATGAGTCACTTGTAATTCAATCACTGTATCCATCTCTACCTAACACACTGTAACACACTTTCCCCTCTAAGATCTGGCAGTAGTCATTTCACAAGAGGGAGAAAAAAGAAACTGATTAAAAGGAAACAGAGCAGACAGTGAGTAAGCCATGAACAACTGCCCAAAAAAAATGAAAAAAAAAACAATGCAAAAAATCCTGGCAGTTTCTATGTGTCTCAATTAGACAGAGTTACCATGAGGGGCGGATAGAGAATTAGAAAGAATACTAATAACCAGCTGATGATGTAACTAGAAAATAACCTTGAATAAAAGGGTCAACTCAGACCAGCAGAATATCTCAGTCTACATATAATACCAGGAGTTAAAAATGCTTTTAGACCTGAATAAAAGGGGAAAATAGAAAGGACAAATGAGTTTATATGGCTATGAGTCTCCAAAAAGAGCCGGGAGGTTATCAGAGGGGTTGCCCTTATGCACACCTCAGCAGAGTCCTAGAGACAAATAAAGTAGATACAACCTCAGGTATTGGTTCTTCTGAGGGCTACAGAGACCCACAGGTACTATGGTCATGGCAGATGAAGTTCAGTGAATTGTCAGTTGGCCCTACTCTGGAGTTTGTGTTTCTGTGTGATGGAGCTGGACTCAGATGTGATCTTTGTCCACAAGCCTCTTCTGTTACTTTTACCGGAACTGTAGTTGGTGCTGGGGTTTAGTGTATACCCAGGGGACCTGAATCTCTGGACTGTCCGTGTGATAGCCAGACCCCAAGCCTCAACAGAATTACAACTCCTATACTCTGGTTTATTGGACTTATCCCACTCAGCTAACATGGAGGTGAAGAAGGTCAATCACCACACCAGAGAGCCAAGAGTGCCTACAACTGAAAGCAGGAGGACTGCATCCAGCATCCATGCGGAATCTAAGCTCCCTTTTGATATAGATGTGGAGTGGACACAACCATTCCAGGGTCCACAGGATGGAGGAATAGATTATGGATTAGAGTGGACTTACTGACATTCTATTCATGAACTACTGTGATTAGTAATAGAAGAAAATGAGGCATTGGTGGGGGGAAAGTGGCCATGGTAGCTGCTGGGGGTAGGGAGTGGGAGGAAGAGATGAGATGTGGGGACGTTTTCGGGACTTGGAGTTGTCCTGGGTGGTGCTTAGGGGACAGTTACCGGACACTGTATGTCCTCCCATGGCCCATTGGGTGGACTGTGGGAGAGTGTGGGCTATGATGTGGACCACTGACCATGAGGTGCAGCTGTGCTCAGAGATGTATTCACCAAGCAATGAATGTCTCATGATGATGGAGGAGGTTGTTGTTATGGGGGGAGGAGTGGGGTGAAGAGGGTGGGGGAATATATAGGGACCTCATATTTTTTTAATGAAATAGACAAAAAATAAATAGTGAAATGTATCAGTTAAAAAAAAAAAGAAAGAATACTAATAAAGCTGTATCCATTCCTTCCTTTTGAAAGTGTAGTTAAGGGCCAAAGAAAAAGCTCAGTTACTGGAGAACTTTGAAGAGTTTTGTTTGTTTCTTTGTTTAGGAGGTACCGGGGATTTAACCCAGGACCTCATACAAGGGAAGCAGGTGCTCGACAACTCGTGCTACACCTGCCTCCCCTGCGGAAAGTTTTAACACAGAAAAACATTTGGGATCGCTCCAATGCAAATAACTTGTAATCTCATTAGCCAATTAGAGAAAATCACTTCATACATATTTTTAATATGCAAAGAAAAAAGACTAAAGGTGTATAAACAGGAGGACTCTTTCAAAAGTGGGGTTACAGACTCTTTTTCCCTCGTTTGCCATGTTATATATTCATTGTAGATGACTCAGAAATGACTTGTAATACTTAAATAACAGATTTAGTATAAATTACTACATTCAGGCATATAAAATGTGTAGATCAAATTAAGCGTAAAAATATGATAAATTACACTGAAGTAGAAAACATAGTAAATTGTTCTACAGAACCACTGCTTCCATTTAAAAGTTTTCAAAAAATACGACAGGAAGACACACTTTGACTACATCCATTTTTTCCCTAACAATTATTTTTGGTGAACAGTGCCTGCAAAATTCATTTCCTCCCCAAATACCCCAGCCCCCAAACCTCCAACCCACCACTGCAGGTTGGTAAAGTCATGTGACTAGGTTTTCTCTAGGGAAATGTGAGATGAAGTAACACATGCCACATCCAGGCCTGGGCCTGGAGATCCCACTCTCTTCTCCTTTCTCACCACCTCACATTTGGATGTGGTGGTGACCCACCTTCAATGACAGAGATGCGGTCCATGCCTTAAGGAACAGCAGGGCTAAAGGAACCTGAGGCCCTAAATAGCAGCATGGGCCACAGCTTCCCACCAAGCTGTAATATCCTTCTTAGGATGTTACATGAGAGTAAAAAGTAAAACAAGTGTATCTGTTATTTAAGGTCACTATAATTGTTGGAATTCTCTGCTATAACAGGGAAACAGAGTTCAGGGGAAATAAAATATTTAAAACACATGCAGTAAAACAATAAATAGAAAACTACGCAGACCTCAGGTAGAAAAAGTAACAATGACTCTGAGAGAGAGTTTAAATCTACAGTAGACTGAACAGCTCTACTACAGCTTCAAATTTGAGGAAATACATTTAATGATCTTGCTATTAATAGACAATTTAAACCTTCGGAGAAATCTTCCAATTATCCTAGAACATTTTAAAAATTTTAATCTTTAATTTTCTTAATTTTAAAAATTTGTAATGGTTATAATTAAATTGGTATAATTTACTGAGTATAATCATATTGTTATGATTTTACATACATTTTACAAAAAAAATACAGTAACATATAAAAGTCTCATACTCCTCCTCCAATCCCCTCTCCTTGGAAAAAGCTACTATGAAGTTTAGTAGGTGTCCTTCCAAGCTCAGAAGATATTTTTAAAACAAAAAGGATAGTCAAATTTTAAATTCAGCTAAAGAGAAGTTTTAATTTTGGTTTGTGATAATACCCCAGAATCAAATTTTTTTTAAAAAATTCCAATAAATAATCATATAGATCTCACATTTGAGTTACTCTGTGAGAATGAATAGTACTTTTTCAAAGATGTTAATGAGCAGCAGTGTGAGTTCTTTCTGGTTCTTAATGTTTCCCAAAGAGTCATTATGTGCAATTGGAATATGTGTGACTAGAAGAAAGCTCCCTTCTCCATTACTTCATTCTAATGTAGATGAACTATAATATCTCCTTCTGTCTGGTCAAAACATCAAAAATTACTCTTCTGGAATTTGGGAAGACTGCCCTTTATTAAGTTACAGGTTTTTTCCAGGGTGAGAATCCAAATCCTACACTTGTAAATCAAGAAGATACTTTCTATAGAATTAAATAAACAAATGAGATTAAAATGCCTCCAATTCAGTTACTCAGAGACCTCATTAACCTGTAACAAAGAAGGGACTCTACTTCTCCAACCCATAGTTTGTGGAAAGTACATGTGTCTCTGTATCCAAACATATGCTTCCATTTAAAATGCTGGAATGTATAGATGGGTCCACAAAGAGTGATAAACATTAGCAAATCTTCTAAGAATGAAGGTCCTTTATGACCACATATACCATGTTTGATTCAGATTTTAAGCCTCTGAATCACATAAAACTGAACAGTCTGCTTTTTACAACTATATACGAGTTGAAGAAGAATGAAAAATAAATTCTTCCACAAACAGCATCTCTTTGTACCACCACAGTCAATCCAAGACTGTGACTTTTGCTGTTTACCTCGTTTTCTTCTCCTTACTGGCACTCAATCTCCAGCCCCTCCCACCCTCCCACCCCCACAAGACCCTGACAGTCATTTAGCCTCTTCAACTGCAATCCTAGTCAAAATGGGATGTGTGATCTCAAGTTATTTCTCATTCATAAAGAACTGAATCTACTTTGAGTGACTTGACTTACCTGACTGCAGTAGGCACTGCCAGCATTTGCATTAAAAGTCTTTTGCTTCCAACTACGGAGGGAAAACCTCAGTCATCACCTAACATCAGACTGCACGTAAGGAGGCAGGTTGGAGTCAGGAAGTCCTCTAAAATCACATGAGGGAAGGGCAGCCCCAAAAGCCAATCTGAATTAATCCACAGGGTGTGGTATGAATCGCAGGAGAACTGGAAAAGATATCTCTATAGGGCAATGTGCTCCTCCCTGCTTCCCAATCCCTTGTCAAAGATGAGCTAGGGGTCCTGTCTTGGGTGGCTTGAGTCCTCCTACTAGGGGTCATCAGAGCAAAAGCCCTTGGAAGACTCAGAACTCATCCTGCCCTGGCATAAATCCATGGGCTCACACATACCAGCATCATCTCTCCATATTTCTCTCCTCTCCTCTCTCTTGGAGGAAACACAACTCAAAAGACTTCTTCAATTCCCAGAACCTGTTTCCTTTCCCTCTGACGAAGACGGTCAGGTGTTCATCCTCTTGTATACATAAAAACCTGGTTTTACATAGTACTAATGTGGACACTGATCAAAAAAGATAAAGTCTAAAATAATACAAATAAAAGATGAAAAAAGGGTTTTCAACACAATTCAAAGAGTTGTATTCAGATTATCTAACTAAAGGCAGGGCAGCTAAGGCCTAAAATGTCCAGGTATTGAGTAGAAATTGGACATTAACCAATGTCAGCTAATGCCAAGTCAAGGCTTTAGGCAATGTACATGAAGTTCAACAGCACAGGTCTAAAGCAGGGGTAGAAAACTTATGGTCTGGCACATTCTGTTTGGTCAGCACACTGTTTTTTAAAATGTTTTTATTTAAATCACTTTAGGAAAAGTCCTCCATATAGAAGAAAGGTACTTCATCACACTCGAAGGCACACTTCAACTAGCACCACAAACCACGGTCATATGCCAGCTAAATATTTCAAGTGTGAATGCCATATGAATTCTTCCACCTCCAAGCCTTTTTACCTTCTATTTTTCTGCCTATAATAGAATGCCCTTCCAACACTCCCAAGGTTAGTTTCTACTGGCTAGTTTCTACTACCCTAAGGATCTCAAGAAATCCTTTTCCATCTCCTAAAGTCCTGGTCATGTGTTCAACTCTTTATGACCCCAACTCTCCTGCTAACTATTAATGCGACCAAATTGGCAGATACCATAAATTCTTTAGGGCATGCACAATGCCTCCTTATTCATTCTTGTATCTCCAGTGTTTAGCAAACCACAGGTAGTGAACAAATATTTTCAAAATGAAGAAACGGCGATATAAGTATCAATTCTGAAAATATTTATTTTTAATACCCTGGAAGGGAATTCAGATGAATGACGGAGTTGACAAAAAGTAGATCAAAGAAGGCAAGAGAATGAGAAGGCTTGTGTATTAGTCAGTCAAAGGGGTACTGATACAAATACCAGAAATTGGTTGGTTTTTGTAAAGGGTAATTTATTTGGGGTAGGAGCTTACAGATACTAAGCCATAGGCATAGATTGCTTCCCTCACCGAAGTCTACTTCCCTGGGTTGGAACAAGATGGCTGCTGACGTCTACCAGGGTTAAGGCTTCCTGGGTTCCTCTCTTCCCAGGTCTTGCTTCTCTCTGGGTTCAGAGTTCCTCTCTTTCCAGGGTTTACTTCTCTCTGGGTTCAGGGTTCTTCTCTTCCCGGGGCTTGCTTCTCTTTCCTCTTACTTCCCGGGGCTCCAGCTTAAGACTTCAGCATCAAATTCCAACATCAAAACTCCAGCATCAAAAAGCCTCTAAAAGCTCCAACTCTATCCTTTGCCATGCCTTTATCTATGAGTCCCCACCTACCAAGGGATGGGGATTCAAAACCCTACTGACATGCCCCAGTCAAAGCCCTAATCATAATTTAATCATACCCAGGTACAGACCAGTTTACAGACATAAGTCAATAAGTATTTTTGGAATTCATAACTATATCAAACTGCTACAGCTTGTAAAAGCCATTTCTGATTATACACAGGTTTTTCCCAAGGGTTGGATGACCCTCTAAAACACTATGTAACATCATCTATATTTGCTACAATGTTTTTACAATCTTCCCTTCCTCTAAGCACACCTGTATATTTTTTCCTACACTCATGCTTTGTAGATCCCAAAGTATTCTGAACAATACAATAAGCCCGAATGAATAAAAGAAAGAATGTGAATTCAAAGCAATTTCTCTGAAAGGAGAGGCATGTTATCTCATATAAAACACTGGCTTTAAGAAGTAAGAGCTGAGTAGAATCAACTGTCCTTTAAAGTTTCTCATCTCTTTTTTTGTTTCTCATACTCATTTTTAAATCAGCTCCAGCCTCTACTTCCCTTTGCTGTGTATGACTGACAAGAAGGTCAGAACTTCAAGAGCATGCCAGGGACAGAATGGGTATGGTTATCAATAATGATCAATATCTGATTATACTACCCTGCCCACAGTCATACTTACCAGCAATGAGGAATGCTGTGAGGACCTCATCTCTCTACCTCCCAGGTCAGATATGTGTTTGGGGAGGGAAGAAGTAGGGGGCATCCTTTGTAAAAGAGGATAATCAGGAGAGCATTTTGTTGATATGTGTATAAGAAATTAATGTGGCAGCCCTCAAATGTCTCCTTAAGAGTAGTACAATCCAGCCTCCTTCCATTTCCTCATCCCAAGTGTTTCCAGATATCTTATCAAAACCATACCCCTTCAGATGGAAGAGCTCTCAAGCACTTCTAGTACAGCTGCTGAACCAACTTATTTCCCCTTATCACCAAGAATAAAAAGCAACTCACCTTTTGAAAAAAGTCTTCTCCACTTTTGCCTTTTCCTTCAGCAGCAGCTGTAAATAAAAATGGATACATTTAAAATAGCTTCCTTTTTAAACCTACATATTCAAAAAACTATTAAGTATCAGTTATGAGAATACAAACGTGAACAAGATGCTATTCTTATTTCTCTAAAGCTCAGCACTTGCTAAAATATGCCTCATCTGTGAAGCAAAGTTGAAAAAGAATAAAACATTAATCCAACCCATTACACTCCTTCTTTAGATAATTTCATACTTCTTTCTTTGTCTGCAAAACTCTACGTATACAAATCTATGTAGACACATTGAGGAAAGTGATCCTGTCCTTTCGTAGTAAAGGAACTACAGGAACTACATGAACAAATGAAACTATCAACGTTACCAGCTGTAGCGCTCCAAGCACTTCCTATCTGTAATCCACAGCAATCTCAGCTGGTGGTTCATCTGGCGTGCCCTAGTTCTGAGCAAATGGTATCTATTCTAGGCCTTGCCATGACTATGCAATCTGCTTGGATTTCAGCTGGCACCATATATACTCCTTTAAACACTCGTTCATTCACAGATACAAAGAGAACAATCTGAGAATCAGACAGTAATGGTGAAGGTCACAGCCAACAAAACTTCATGTGAAATTAATTAATAGGTCACTATATTTGAACAATTGTTTTTGTATGTAAATAGCAGTTTATACATACTGGACAAATCCAGCTCTCTATGTTCAAAAGCCCTGTGACTCTATGAACCTCTTTTATTTACTTGTGGAAGGAGGTGGGAAATGTAACTAAATGGAGAGAGGAGACAGGATCTTGCTTGAAAAAAGTTCAGACTGCATCTTATGGAGGGTAAACATCAAACAGGACTCTGATTCAAGTGGAGGATGGAACAGCAGTTAATGATGTGGTGGAGGCCCCATGCCCGTATACTCCAGAACAAGGAAAGAAGTGAAGGAAGATCTCCTGGGACCAGGTCTGGAGGACCATGGTAACCCAAGCAGTGTTGGGCAACATTGCTGTAGGGCAGTGTGTGTGTGCACAGGTGCGCGTGTGTGTAAATGCATGGGGGGTGAGCTGGGGGGGGACCAGAGCACTTGGCAAGATGATGAACGACCCAGGAAGTGTGGAAAATCAGTAACTTAAGAATCACATTTGTGCAGTACAGACGCAAAATGGTGGTGTAGGAAGTTGTATAAACTTGCTCACTTGCCCTCTCCACTAGAAAAATAGAAGAGCTGGAAAATGACACTGGAATTGGCTAGGTGGTAATGCTGGAAACAGAATGAACATTTCTACCACCAAACCACCAATGCTCCAGCTGTTCAGAATGGACATTTGGAACAACTACAGGAGTGCTAGAGGGTGAGAGATGCTGCCGAGAGTTAAGCGTTTGAAGTGAAAAGCATGAACCAGTGAGGATCTGCCCCTACTCAGCCCCCACCAACATCTGGGAAGAGGCTGCAGCTGCAGCAACAGGGCCAGCAGCAGACAGCTGGGTCCAGGGCTGGCAGAGGAAACCTCCCCCTCCAAAAGTTGGGATTGAGATTCAAGATTAGAGTGGGAAATATGTGAGTAAACTCTAGCCTCACACGAGTGTCCACCTGGACTTAAAGTGCTGGTGGTTTGGTACAGTTTGGTTTTCTTCTGTGCATTGGTGTTTCCTCATGTGGCAGACCCTGAGGGCAGAGCACAGACTCAGCACTTCGTTTCAGCCCTCTCTGCAGTAGCAGCCTTTGGCTTCACACCAGCATCTACCAGGACTTAAAGACCAGTGCACTTTCTCAATGGTTGGCTTTCTTCCCTTCTCTTTCTTGTGTTGTTCAGATGGATGGATCCCAGAGGACCAAGAATAGATGCTAGGCTCGTTTCTCTCGCTATCAGCCTCTTCTGGCCTTACAATAGCATATTCGGGAACATAAAGAGCCAGGGCACCCTTTCACTTTTTTTGGGGGGGAGGGGTTGCCATTTTTTTTCCCTTTGCTTTAAATTTTTGGGTCGCTGGATTCCTGATAGGCAAGCAAAGAGGCTGGCATAGATTTCAGAAATGAAAAGAACAGCTCTGACTTCCCATCAAATAACATCTGGTACATAATAAGATACTTGAAAAGGCAGAGCACTTCATAATTTGTTTTCTTTGTGTGTGGTGGTGGGGGGGTATCTCTTTCTTAGTATTTTTTTCCCTTTTCTTTTCTTTTCTTTTCCCATTCCTCCCTCCCTCCAACTTTCCACCCCTTTTCTTTTTTCCCCTTCTACTTCTTAGTCTGGTAGGCTGAAGAACTGGAGAAATACATTTCCAGAATAATTACAACATAATCCTCAACATATTCAGTTCTCAACAAAAAGTATAAAACATAAAGGAGACAGGAAAGTATGTCCCAGTCACAAGAAAAGAATTCAGAAAATATATTGGAAAAAGCACAGCCTCTGGAATTCAAAGGTCTCAGAAAAACTCTCACAAATAGAATCAATGAACTAAAGGAAAACATGGATAAAGAACTAAAGGAAACCAGGAAAATGATATATGGACAAAATGCAAATTTTAATGAGACAGATATTATAAAGAAACAAATGGAAATTCTGGAACACAAAACTACAATAACTGAAGTGAAAATTTCAATAGAAGGTTTGGAGAGCAGACTGGAGGAAGCAGAAAAGGATCACCAAACTCAAAGAAAAAACAACTGAAACTATCCATGTTGAGGAGCAGAAAGAAAAGAGAATTTTAAAAAAAGAACAGAACCTGAAGAACCTGTGGGAAACAAACCAATAAACATATCATAGGAGTCTCAGAAGAAGAGAAAGGTAAAGGGCCAGAAAATTTTTTGAAGAAATAATGGCAGGAAAAATCCCAAATCTGATGTAAAATATGAATATACAAAAACCAGATATTCAACAACTGTCAAATTCAATGAACCCAAACATATCTGAACTCAGACTAATTATGATCAAACTGTCTAATGACAAGGACAAAGAGAATTTTAGAAACCCCAAAAGAGAAGCATCATGTCACATATACAGGATCCTTAATAAGATTAAAACCCAGTTTCTCAAAAGAAACCATGGAGGTCATAAGGCCAGTGAGAGGATACATTTAAACTGTTGAAAGAAAAATACTGTTACACAAGAATAATGTATACAGTAAACCTGTCTTTCAAAAATGAGGGAGAACATTGGAATGACACTGCAATGACAGGTATACACCATTACATATCTTGTCATAACTTAGAAAACTGAGCGGGGATGAGTATAAACATGTAAACTATAATTCACACTTAGTGGTAAACTATATAATGTAAACTATAATTCACACTTAGTGGCAATGCTCCAATATGTGTTCATCAATTATAGCAAATGTACCGCACTAATGAAGAAAGTTATTGTGGGAAAGTATAAGAGGGGTAGAGTGGGCATATGGAAATCCCCTATATTTTTTATGTAACATTTATGTAATCTAAGTATCTTGAAAATAATTAAGAGTATACACACATACACACACACACACACTCATCCACTGCTAGTGGGAATGCAGAAGGATCCAGCCATTCTGGAGGACAGTTTGGTGGTTTCTCAAAAGGTTAGCTATAGATCTGCCACATTACCCAGCAATTCCACTGCTGGGTATATACCCAGAAGAACTGAAGATAAGGACACAAACCAATATATGCACACCAATGATCATAGCAGCATTATTCACTATTGCCAAAACTTGCAATCAACCCAAATGCTCATCAACAGATGAATGGATAAATAAAACGTGGAATAAACATACAATGGAATAAAACTCAGTTATAAGAAGGAATACAGTACAAGCACATGTGATAACATGGATGAATCTTGAGGACCTTATGTTGAAGTGAAGCAAGTCAGACATTGAAGGACAAATATTACATGACCTCTCTGATACAAAACAAGCAAACAGAGCTGTCTCAGAGAGCTAGAGACTGGAAGACAAGCTTAAAGGAATTTGGGAGGGAGAGGAAGGCTGCAAGCTGATGCCTACATGGCTGAAGTCTATGATAAGTTGAGGTAAGTATTTGTACAGGGCAGGGATAAAATGGGGGCATAGGGAAACATTTGGGTGGGGCTTTGTGGGCTTGAGGGGGACTAGAGTTGGGAAGATGGGTCAGATGGCCCAAGGAATTGGGGATAGGGCTGGGGGGAACAGTTGAATATGGGAGAATGTCAGGTATATGTTAGAAGCTATAATGTTGAGAAAACTCTTTAGAAAATACAATAAGGAAGGATTACATGTTTAGAGTGCTTAAGGGGGGGGGGAATCTGGCACAGGGGCAGGCGTCTAGGAAGTGTGTGAGTGTTCATCTTGCCATAGTGTTATATCATTGGGTGGAGATGCATACAATGGTGGGAAGGTGTACCCACATCCTGGGGAGGCTTGATGTTCTCAAACAGAGGGAATTGTGTCTCTCAAGAGAATTGGTGGTTCCCAATGGTGGAAGGCAGTGAGTATGTCAAGCCCTCAGCATTGCTGCAATTATCTGTGAATCTGGTCCTTCAAGCAGTGAAAATTGATTGTCACTGAGAGGAGAGGGAGAGAGGAATAGGATAGAAGCAGGATAACTGGGGCAATGTAAGTGCAATGGAAGTGTTCCACAAGATCGTGCAATGATGGGTATAGGACATGTGAAATTACACCACAAATGTATAATAGTCTATAGGCTAAAATGTAAACCATAATGTAAAACATAAGGTAACTACAAATTTAGAAAAATTGTACAGCCTAAAATATAAACCATAATGTAAACCAAAATGGAACCATGTTTGATAGCTATTTTTCAATATCTGTACATCAGCTGCAGCAAATATGACATGAACATGTAAAAAAGATCATTGCTGGGGAAGGGGGAAAAGGGTTTGATGTTGGATATATGGGAGTCCCTATATTGTATGTGACTTTACTGTGATCTAAAACGTTTTTGAAGACAAAATTAAAAATAAGAAAAAAAAGAAGAAAGGATGTAGACACTGAGAAAGAAATGAAATAAATTGCCTTGCCAATGATCCATACAGGGTAACACCTATTACAGTGATGCAAGGCAAAATGTCAAAAACAAAGTTTTATGATATTTTTCATTTTTAATACCCCAATTTATTTTTACTTTATTTTAGTTTTTCTAAATTAGTATGTATTCTATTACTAATCTTTAAACCTATCACTGTTATCTCATTTTCCTATTAACTGAATTTGGCAATATATTAGGCTTCATTTTTTAAGAAGTTTTGGACCACAGAGGGGTTCAACTATGGCAGGGGAGGAATGCTGCTGTGGGGTGTTATTTATGGGGGACACATGGTTGGGAGGGAGTTCTCCAGGGCATGTATATAGGGTACATAAAAATTTTCAGATATATGTTGGGTATTTTCATAGTAGTTATAGTTACAAATGACAACTGAGGGAGTGCTGAGTTCCTAGCCAGAGGAGCTCTGTCACATTCCCCAATAGAACAGCAACAATCTCCCAAGTGCAAGGGCAAACACCAGTGAAGAAGGATGCTCCAATGATGAGCCCTTGATACTGATGACTATGCTTATGAGCCTGTGTGCCTGAAATTTGATCTAGACCTAGAGCTGCAGGGTGCCTAAGAGTTACTTCCTGAAAGCCTCCATGTTGTTCAAATATGGCGACTCTCTAAGCCAAACTCAGCATGTAAATGCATAACCTTCCCTCCAGCGTAGGACATGACTCCCAGGGATGAGCCTCCCTGTCACTGAGGGATTACTACCAATCACTAACTGGTGATGCAACTAGAAAGAGACCTTGAATAAAAGGTGGAAATGGTAAAGACAAATGAGTTTATATGGCTAGGAGTCTTCAAAATGAGTCCGAAGGTCATCAGAGGGGTTGTGCTTACGCACTTCTCAGCAGGATCCCAGAGAAAGCCAAAGTAGATACAACCCCAGGTACTGGTGCTCCTGAGGGCTACATAGACACAGAGGTTCTACGGTCATGACAGTTGGCTGTGGAGTTCAGTGCCTTGTCAGTGGGCCCTACTGTGTAATTTGTGTTCCTGAGTGTGACGGAGTTGGACTGAGATGTGACCTTTCTACATACGCCTCTTCTGTCACTTTTACTGAACCTGTGGTTGGTGCTGGGGTTGATGTATGCCCAGGAGACTTGAATCTCTGGACTGTCCATGTGCCAGCTGGGCCCTAAGCCTCAGCAGAGTTGCAGTTCCTACTCTCTGGTTTGTTGGACTTGCACAGGTCAGCTAACAGGGAGATGAAGATAGTCATCCACCACACTAGGCAACCAAGAACGCCTACAACTCCCAGCAGGAGAATTGCATCCACCACCTTGTGGGATCTAAGCCCCCTCTCAATAAAGAGGTGGAGCGGACATCACCACCCAGGGTCCACAGGATGGGGGAATAAAATATGGATTAGAGTGAATTTACTGGTATTCTACTATAGAACTTTGTGACTAGTAATGGAAGAAACTGTAGCACTGATCTGGATAAAATGGCCAAGGTTTTTGCTGAGGGCAGGCAAAGGGAAGTAGAGATGAGATGTGGCAGCATTTTTGGGACTTGGAGTTGTCCTAAATGATATTCCAGGGACAGATGCTGGACATTATATATACTGCCATAACCCACTCAATGGACTGGGGGAGAATGTAAACTACAATGTAAATTATAATCCATGCGGTGCAACAGTGCTCCAAAATGTACTCACCAAATGCGATGAATGTGCCACAATGATGAAAGAGATTGTTGATGTGGGTGGAGTGTGGGGTATGTAGGAACCTCTTATACTTTTTTCCCCCCATTAAGACAACAAATTTATTGTTTATGATGATTGTGGCTCTGAGTAACAGAAAAAAACACATACAAACAAAAACATTTCTTGAGAACCAAACTGGCCATAACCTACGATAAGGCTTACATTTTGAGTTTTGGGCATATGCATGTGTTGAACAACTGAAATTTTTTATTTGGTTGGGTTTTCTTTGTTTTTTCTTTTTTTTTTTAAATTTTTTGTCTTTATTTTTTAATGTTATTATACTTTTTAATGTAACATTTTTTGTGATTTATGTATCTAAAAAACAGACAATTTAATTTAAAAAATTTTTTAAAGGATTGCAAGAGTATTATGAACAATTGTATATGAAGAAATTAGATAATTTAGAATGGAAAAAAATCCTAGAAATACATCAGTTTCCCAAATTGACTCAAGAAGAAATAGAAAACAAACCTATAAAAAAATACAGGGAAACAGACTTTGGCCCGGTGGATGTCCGTCTACCATATGGGAGGTCCCCAGTTCAAGCCCCGGGCCTCCTTGACCCGTGTGGAGCTGGCCATGTGCAGCGCTGATGCGCGCAGGGAGTGCCGTGCCACGCAGCGGTGTCCCCCGCGTGGGGGAGCCCCACGCGCAGGGAGTGCGCCCGTGAGGAGAGCCGCCCAGCGTGAAGGGAGGGGGCAGCCTGCCCAGGAATGGCGCCGCCCACACTTCCCGTGCCGCTGACGACAACAGAAGCGGACAAAGAAACAAGACGCAGCAAACAGACACAGAGAACAGACAACCGGGGGGGGGGGGGGGGGGGGGAATTAAATAAATAAATCTTTAAAAATTAAAAAAAAAAAATACAGAGATTGAATCAATAATCAAAAATTTTCCGCCAAAGAAAAGTCTAGAACCAGATGGAGAATTCTACCAAATATTTAAATAAGAATGAATATCAATCCTTCTCTTAAAAGAATTCAAGAGGAGGAAACACTTCCTAATTTCCTCTATGTAGTCACCATTACCATACCACAGACCATACACGAATATCAACTAAAAATGGTTTAGGGACATAAATGTAAGATTTAAACCTATGCAAATCAAAGGGGCAAATCTTCACGACCAGGAATTCACCAATAAGTTTTTATATATGGTAACAAAACTACAAGCAACAAAAGAAACAACAGATAAATTTGATTTCTATGCATCAGAGGAAATTAACAAAAAATTGAAAACATAACCTACAGTTTTGGAGAAAACATTTTCAAGTATTATATCATATAAGGGATTAATATGAAGACTATTTAAACAAACCCCAGAGTTCAACAACATAAAGACGAAATATCAAATTAAGAAATGTGAAAAGGACTTTAAGAGTTGTTTCTCCTAAAAAGATAAACAAACGGCAAATAAGCACATGAAAAGAAACTCAACATCATTAACCATTAGGGAAATGAAATTAAACCACAATGCCCAGGCAGATGGTAGACTAGAAAGACATAAGACTCTCTTCTCCTCCAGAAAAAGAGCTAGAGGACAGGCTAAAACAGCCTGGAAAAAGATCTTCTAGGGTTTAGAATACCAGGCAAAGGCTGGACACTGCCCAGAGGACAGAGGATCAAAGGAGCAGAATCATGATGACAGAACTGTGAGTTGAAACCAGCGGCTGCTGCTGCTGGCACCCTACCCATACTAAAGACATTTTAGAATTCTTAGGACTCTGGGCATGCAGCTGCAAACAAAGGGGACTCGAAGGATCCAACACCCCAGGAAAGGGGAGAGAAACAGACACAGCTTAAGGCTGACTCACAATTTGGTCTGCTGTACTCCAGAAGCCCTTCCACTGTTTGCCTTTGGAGCCAGTAAGGTGCTAAAGATAGATGACCCTCCTAATCTCCTTCTCTACTAACTTGGACTGATTTCTGAGGAAGCAGAGGGGAGTGGAAATATTTCCTACTCAGGAAAAGGGAGAGGGCTGCCAGGGAAGGCTGGAGAACTGCCCCTGAGACAGTTTGAGTTTCAAGGCTCTTAGTCTCCCGACAGGAAGCTCTCTTACATTGATCCCATTAGGGTTCCAACAAACACATTCTGACGAGGCACTGAACTGAGAGCTGCCAAAGAGCACCATCTGCTGGTAGACCAAGGAAGTACACATGAGAAAATTAAAAATAAGTAAGAGGCTTTTTCTGGCCTTTACAACCTCTGTCCCCAAGGCCCTAGGAAGCAGGACTGTAACCAATTACTGGGTCCAGAGCCCAGATTTGAGCAACTAGCAAGTACAATCCTAATAATCCAGGTTAAGCCAAGAATCAACACACAGCCTCCCGCCACTAAATCCCTATAAAAGGGAAAGAAATTGAGCATCTGAGTAAACTACTTCCTAATCAGATGACTAGACATCAGCAAAAAAAATTAAAAGTCATTCTAAGAAAATGGAAGATATGAACCAAGAAAAGGAATAAATCAAAGCCCCAAAAGAGATAAGAAGATTTGAGAGAGCTAATTAGTGAGATGCTCACAATTTTCCAAAGCCAAAGTAATGAGTTGAAAGACAATAGGCCTAAAGAGATAAATAACATCAAGAAGACATTGAAAGGCTTATCTCCTGTAGCAGTGTTGTGCATGTATGTTCACCCAGATCAGGTTGGGGTAGCGATGGATGCTTTGGATCGAGTGATAAAGTCCAAAACAAACGGGGCCAAGATATTTCTTTAGATGAGAGAACCAAAACTCAGTGAAAATATTAAAAATTCCATGCTGATTAAAGGAGGAAATGCAAATGCAACAGTGAAACAAGTGCTTAGCGATATATATGTTCTGAAAAAAACCATATGGAGTTCTGTATTTTAAAAAATCATGACAAGACCATTTGAGAATCAGAAATCACTGGAATTATTTTCAAAGAAGTCAGACGGTTCTCTATTCACATTTGGCTCCATAATAACAAGCAGCCACATAATCTAATCTATAGCCACATAATCTAGCCACATAACCTATTACTAGATTACTTGATACCATAGGTTGATACTATTACTTGATACCATAGGTATCAAGAAATTTGCTCCTCTAAAAGATATTAAGAACAGTAAATGTCCTGAGGAAACAAAACATTTGTTAATATTTGCTGGTGATGATTTTGAGGTGACTGCGACTATAGTAGACTAAAAATCTAATTGATTTCTTCAGAGGTCCCACAGTGTCAAACATCCACCTTGCTGGTTTAGAATGTGTTCTCCACTTCACTACACTGAACAGGAAGATACACCTTCTAAGCTGTAAATTGCTGTTGAAGAAATCTGGTTGCAGAACAACACGAGCTGAACTGGAAGAGATGGGTCCTCATTGGATCTGGATTGGAGGAGGACACCCCTGGCATCCGATGACCTTTATAAGTTATCAATAAAAATGCCCAATGCTCTCAAGCCAAAGAAGAAGAAAAAAAATTTCTCAGGATACAATTGGTGCAATTTATAGAAAGATTCATATGCAGAAGCAAGACCTAAGCAAACTACAAAGCAGGAAAATGAAGGAGTTGGAAAAGTGACCGCAGAAAGAAGAATAGATCAGGAGAATAAATCAAAGAGAATTTTAAAAAATTAACGGAATATAACCAACAACAACAAAAAAAGAAGATATTGAGCGAATGCAAAGACGAATTTGAAATCTTGAACAAAAAAGTAGCAGAGCTCATGAGAATGAAAGACACATTAGGTGATATCAAGAACACATTAGAGGGAAGTGGATGTGGCTCAAGTGACAGGGCTCCCGTCTACCATATTGGAAGCCCAGGGTTCAATTTCTGGGCCTTCTGGTGAAGGCAAGCTGGCCTACGCCATAGAGAGCTGGCACAGCAAGATGACACAACAAAGGGAAACAAGCAGATACAGAAGAATGCACAGCAAATGGACACAGAGAGTAGAGAGTAAGTGTAAGCAGCACATGGGAAAATTTTTAAAATCTTTAAAAAAAACAAATTAGAGGTATACAAGAGCAGACTCAAAATAAGAGAAGAAAGAATAAATTATACAGAAGATAGAACAGATGAAATTGAAAACAGAAAAGAACAGAGAGAGAAAAGAATGGACAAAATTGAGCAGGAGCTCAGAGAATTGAATAATATGAAACACAACATATGTGTCATGGGAGTTCCAGAAGAAGAGAAGAGAAAAGGGGTAGAAAGAGTATTTGAGGAAATCATAGCTGAAAATATCCCAACTCTCATGAAAGAAATGAATTTACATGTTCAAGAAGTGCACTGTACCCCAATCAGGATAAATCCAGACAGACCTAGTCCAAGACACATAATACACAGAATGTCAAATGTCAAAAGATAAAGAGAAAATTCTCAGAGCAGCAAGGAAGAAGCAAACCATCACATAAAAGGGACGTCCAGTAAGACTTAGGTCAGATTTCTCTTCAGAAACCATGGAGGCAAGAAGACAGTGGTATGACACAATTAGGACACTGAAAGAGAAAAACTGCCAACCAAAAATTCTTTATCCAGCAAAATTGCCCTTCAAATGAAGGTGAGTATAAAATATTCACAAACAAACAGAAACTTAAAAGAGTTTGCAAGAAACAATCCACCTTTGCAGGAAATATTAAAGGAAGCCTGAGAACCTGAAATAAAAAGACAGGAAGAGAGAGGTCTAGAGAAGAGTAAAGAAGAAAGAATAGAGAAAGGATAATCAGAAGAGTTAAAAAACCAAAATATGATATGACATATGAAAACCAAAAGGATAAAATGGTGGAAGAAAATAACGCATTTACAATATCACTGAATGTGAATGAATTAAACTCCCCAGTCAAAAGATAAAGGCCGAAAGAATGGACAAAAAAAGATGAGCCATTCATATGATGCTTGCAAGAACTCACCTTAGACTGAAGGATACAAACTAGCTGAATGCAAATGGTTGGGAAAAGATACTCCATGCAAATAGTAACCAAAAAAGAGCAGGAGTAGCTACACTAATATTGAACAAAAGTGACTTTAAATGCAGGAAAAGTTATGAGAGATACAGAAGCAGTGTGGGAAACTGGCTTACCTGTTTGTTATTGTAAATGTTATACCTGTTAAATGTAGCAGGTGTTAGATGTTGCAGTTGTTCCCTGTTATTGTAAATTATGTTGCAGTTCAGATAGCAAACAGCTGCTTGGTAGTTTCCCAATAAATACAATGGGAAAACTAGGGTTGAGGCTCTCAGTTCCAGAAGCTGTGAGTCCCCTGGTCCCAGGTTTGTCTCCCCACTTGTGCCTCTACCTTTATTTCTGCATTGCCTTCCCTTTGAGCCAACCTATTGTGAGCTGAATGCAGCACAGAAGGCCATTATATATTAATAAAAGGGACAACTGACCAGGAATATATGCACTTAACCGAAGTGCCCAAAATAACATGGACAAACTCTGACAAAACTGAAGGGAGAAATAGACATCTCTATACTATTAGTTGGAAACTTCAACACTCCACTCACATCATTAGATAAAACTAGACAGAAGATCAAAAAGGAAACAGAGAACTTGAACAAGATGATAAATGAGTTAGATCTAACAGACATATATAGAATGCTGAATCCAAACTCAGCAAGTTATACATTATTCTCAAGTGCCCATGGATCTTTATCCCAGATAGACCACATGTTAGCGAACAATGCAGCTTTCAGTAAATATAAAAAGACTGAAATTATACAAAGCACCTTCTCAAATCATAATGGAATGAAACTGGAAATCAATAATGGATGGGGGAAAAAATTAAATTTGCAAATGAGTGGAGCCTGAACAACAAACTCCTAAATAATCAGTGGGTCAAAGAAGAAACTCCAAATGAAATGAGTAAATATATTGACACAAATGAAAATGAGAACACAGTGTATCAAAATTTATGGGATACAGCAAAGGCAGTTTGGGGAGGCAAGTTTATAGCCCTAAACGCCTATATTAAAAAAGAAGAAAGAGCTAAACTCAAAGATGTAACAGAACGACTAGAGAAACTAAAAAAAAAGAACAGCAAACCAACCCAAAGCAAGCAGAAGGAGAGAAATAATAAAGATTAGAGCAGAAATAAATGAAATAGAGAACAATAAAAAAAATCAACAAAACCAAACGCTGGTGTTTTGAGAAGATCAATAAAATAGACAAATTCCTAGCTAGACTAACAAAGAAAAAGAGAGAGAAAATGCAAATAAATACAATGAGAAATGAAAGGAGGTAAGTTACGACTGACCTCACAGAAATAAAAAGGATCATGCAAGGAAATTAAGAAACTGTATACCAACAATCTAGACAACTTAGATAAAATGGATGAATTCCTAGAAAAGCAGAAACCATCTACACTGACACTACAAGAAATTCAAGAACTTAAACCAATCGCAATTAAAGATATTGAACACAACAAAAATCTCCCAGCAAAAAAATCCAGGACTAGATGGCTTAACAGGTGAATTCTACCAAGCATTTGAAAAGAATTAACACCAATCCTGTTTAAACTCTTCCAAGCAATTGGAAAGGAGGCAAAAGTACCAAACACATTTTATGAAGCCAGCATCATCCTAATACCAAAGCCAAATAAAGACAATGCAAGAAAAGAAACTTACAGACCAATCAATCTCTCTAATGAACATAGATGCAAAAATTCTCAACAAAATACTTTCAAATCATATCCAACAGCATATCAAAAGACTTACATATCATGACCAAGTGGGACTTAATCCTTGTATGCAAGGCTGGTTTCAAGGTAAGAAAATCAATCAACATAATAAATCACATTAACAAACTGAAGAAAAAAAAACACATGATCATCTCTACTGATGCTGAAAAGGCATTTGACAAAATCCAGCATTAAAAAAAAAAACTTCAAAAGATAGGAATAGAAGGAAAATTCCTCAATCTGATAAAAGGCATATATGAAAAACCCACAGCCAACATCATATACAATGGGGAAAGGTTGAAAGATCCAGAACAAGACAAGGATACCCACTGTCACCCCTGTTTTTCAGTATTGCACTAGAAGTTCCATCTAGGGCAAGTAAACAAGAAAAAAAAATTAAAGGCATCTAATGAAGAAAAGAAGAAGTAAAACTCTCACTATTTGCTGATGACATGATCCTGTATTTAGAAAATTCTGAAGTATCCATGACAAAGCTACTTGAGCTAATAAATGAGTTCAGCAGAGTGGCAGGATACAAGACCAACATGCAAAAATCAGTAATGTTTTTCTACACTAGTACTAAACAACCTGAGTAGGAAATAAGGGGGGAAATTCTGTTTACAGTAGCAACAAAAAGACTCAAATACCTAGGAATTAATTTAACCAAAGAAGTAGAGGACCTATATGCAAAAAACTACAAAACAATGCTAAAAGAAATTTTTAAAAGACCTAAACAAATGCAAAGACATCCTGTGTTCATGGATTGGAAGAATAAATATCACGAAGACATCAATCTTACCCAAACTGATCTATAGAGTCAGTGCAATACCAATCAAAATTCCAGCAGTCTACTTTACAGCCAAATAGCCAAAAGCATTCTAAAAAAGAAGAGTGACGTGGGAGGAATTTCACTGCCTGACCTTGGAACATGTTACAAAGCTACATTGTTCAAAACAGCATGATACTGGCATAAAGATAGACACATCAATTAGTGGAAAAGAACTGAGAATCCAAAAATAAACCCTCACCTATAGGGTTTTTGAGAAACTCACCAAGTCCATGTTCATGGGTCAAAACAATCTCATCAACAAATGGTGCTGGGAGAACTGGATATCTATTACCAAAAGAATGAAAGAGGACCCCTATCTCACTCCTAATACCAGAATCAACTCAAAACAGATCAAAGACCGAAACATAAAAGCCAGGACTACAGAACTACTACTAGAAGAAAACATAGGGAAACATCTTCAAGACCTTGTAGTGGTGATAGTTTCTTGGACCTTACACACAAAGCACGCATGAAAGAAAAAATAGATAAAAGAGACCTCCTCAATATTAAACACTTTTGCACCTCACAGGATTTTGTCAAAAGGGTGAAAAGGCAGCTGACTCAATGGGAGAAAATATTTGGAAATCACATGTCCGATAAGGGTTTAATATCCAGGATATATAAAGAGATGTTACAACTCAACAATAAAAAGACAAATGACCCAATTAAAAAATGGGCAAAAGACTTGAATAGACATGTGTTCAAAGAAGAAATACAACTGGCAAAAAAAAAAAAAACCACATGAAAAAATGCTCAACATCACTAAAGATTAAGGAAATGCAAATCAAAACTACAATGAGATATCATTTCACACTTATCAGAATGGCCCTATTAAAAAGATAGAGAGCTACAAGTGTTGAAGAGGATGTGGAGAGATAGGGACACTTATTCACTGTTGGTGGGATTACAGAATGGTACAGCCATTGTGGGGGCCTATTTAGCAGTTCCTAAGTAAGTTGAATATACACTTGCCACATGACCCTGCAATACCACTATTGGGTATACCCAGAAGAACTGAGAACAGTGACATGAACACACATCTACACAACTATGTTCAGAGCAACATTATTCATAATTGGCAAAAGCTGGAAACAACCCAGTGTCCATCAACCGATGAATAAATAAACTGTGGTGTTTTCACATGATGGAATATTATCCAGCTGTAAGAAGAAACAAAGTCATAAATTTTATGACAATATGGATGAACCTGGAGAACATTATGTGGTGTGAATCAAGCCAGACACAAAAGGACAAATACTGGTGACTGCGTTACTATGAACCAAATATATTGTGTAGCATAGTGTATGATTCAAAAAAAATTTTATATGTATCCCGTACATTCAGTTGAGAAATGTATGTTTTTATTCACCTGTGTTTTCATCTTCTTTTTTAATTGTCTATATTTTCAATTATTAAATGTACAAAATAAGGTTAAAGAAAAAACCCACAGAGCAATACCATGTCACTAACAAAAGAATCACTATTATTAAAAACAGTGAACACCGATGGGGCATTGTTTCAGTGGGTGGAGATCCACACAATAACCAAAAGAATATTGAATTCCCTTACTGGGGAGTTCTGCTATGCTCTTTAGAGGACAGCAAGAATCCCCTCAGTACAAGGGCAGTGCCTAGTGAAGGAAGACAGACCATTATGCCAGGCCCTTGATACTGGTGATTGTATTTCTGAACCTTTTCATGTGAAACTAAAATTCAACACAGTATTATATACTGCCTAAGAGTCACCTACTGAAAGCCTCCTTGTTGCTCAAGTGTGACATCTCTCTGAGCCAAACTCACCATATAAATGCACTATTTCCCCCTCACCCCCCAGCATGGGACATGACTCCTGGGGATTAGCCTTCCTGGCACCGAAGTATTATTATCAAGCACCAACTAGCAATGTATCCAGAGAAAGACCTTGACCAAAAGGGAGAAATGGTAAATACAAGTTAGTTTTTATGGCTAACAGACTTCAAAGTGAGTCAGGAGGTCATTCCTGAGGTTAGGCTTATGGATGTCTCAGCAGGATCGCATTGACTGCCACAGCAAATAGTGCTTCAGATACCAGGGCTTGTGAGGCCTTTACGGATATCCAGAAACTACAAGCAAAACAGACAGCTCAGGTATTTGACACTGTGAGGGGGCCTTACTTTGGAATTTATGCTCCCCAGTGTAACAGAGTTAGACTCAGTTATAGATTCTCTACAACTCGCTTTTTTTTTTTTTTTTTTTTTGCCCCTTTTACTTGAACCTATAATTAGCACTATACCTGTTAAATATATGTCCCAGAGATTTAAACCTTTGATCCATCCATTTGCCGGTTGAGCCCTGAATTTCAGGAGAGTTGCAACACCTAATCCTCAGTTCACTGGACTCACCCAAGACAACTAAAATGGAGATGATAACAGACAATGCCCATCCCAAGGAATAGAAAGTGTCTCCAACTATAAGCAAGATAGTTTCATCCATCTGCCCCATGGGATCTAAGCTGCCTCTCAATTAAAAGCAAAGTGGGCATCACCATCCCAAAATCCTCAAGACTGGGGAATGAACAATGGACTAAAGTAGACTTACTATCTTTCTACTACAGACTTATTTTAACAAGGGAAGAACTCTTACGATTGCTATAAAGGCAGTGGCCACCAAAGGTTCTGAGGGATGGGAGAGGGAAGAATAGGTGTAATATAGGGGTATTTTTAGGACATTGGAGTTGTCCTGCATGACCTTGCAATAACAGATACAGGCTATTGTATATGTTGTCATAACCTACAAAATTGTGCAGGACAGAGTGTAAATAATAATGTAAACTGTAATCCATAGTTAACAGCAATGCTTCAATATGTGTTCATCAATTTGAACAAATGTACCACACTAATGAGAGATATTGTTGATGTGATAAATATGGGAGGGAAGGGAGTGGGGCATACGGGAATCCCTTATATTTTTATGTAACATTTATGTAATCTAAAGCTTCTTTAAAATAAAATTTTTTTAAAGATTTAAAAAAAAAAAAAACAGTGAGCATGACTTCTGATGAAATGGCAGAATAGAGAGCTCCAGGACTCAGTACTTCCACCAAAACAACCATTAAACAGTCAAGAACTGTCTGAAACAACCTATTGTGAAACTCCCGAGGCCATAAGAACACTCTGCAGTACCCAGGAATGAGCAGGAAGAAAAGGCTCATAAATTATAGTAAAGAACTCTCTCCATGCTGTGGTTACTGATACCTACCCACCCCTACCCCTCCATGAGGTCCAGTCCCTGGCCAGCTCCTGGTGACAAAAAGGGATATAAAAATCTTCTTCCCCAAGAACAGGAGTGTGCACACCCAGTCACTGATCATAGCTTTTGATTACTGAATTCAGATAGCTGGGTTCTGGCTCTGAGGAAACCCACTGTTTCAATTTTAACCCACCACTGCCAGGGGCAAAGGCAATGGAGATTTAAAGAGGCAGCACTTCCTCAGGGACACAGGAGACACTCGGCTAAAGAGATGCATTGATTGGGCAGGCCAGGGAAGCTCAGCTTTGGAGAACCACAGAGAAGTTTTTGGCACTCCTCGTGACCCCCTTCACATTGTACTCTGGAGCCAGTCTGTGAACCCTTCATGGATCCTTGGCCCTGTTGTGATTGAGAAAGACCAATGTGGAAAGTCCTCCCTGGGGTGACCTTCTTCCAGAATTTTCCCTCAAAGCAAAAGAAGCATGAGACAATGAAAAGAGTACAAAAAAAATTATTGAGGTGGACAGTTTGGGACCAAGGCCGAATGGCTTCAAATATCCGGGAGAGAGGTTTGTTCCCCTGGGAAACAGAGGAGACAGCCAAACTCCTATAAATAGGGGACTCCAAATCAACTAACAGTTAAAGCAAGGAAAAGACAGGTCCGGAAAGACAAGGAAAACTCCACACACTACATTTGCCTTGGACAGATATACGTACTAGGAGGGCTGAAGCGCAAGAAAATCTCTCTTATCACCACTGGTTACAAAATCAAGAAACAGACATCCCAGAGAATAAATCCCAGAGTTAACATTTTAAAACACTTAAATGTACAGTATACAACAAAAGAGTACAAGACAAAGAAACAAGAAATGATGGCCCAATCAAAGGAAGGGGATACTTACAAATCCAGAAAACACCAATGAAGGAAAGATGAGAAAGTGAAGAAATCAAACAAAGGTTTTTTAAAAATGAGCTTAAAAATGCTCAAGGAGATGAAGGAAAGTACAGAGAAAGAATTAAAGAAAACAATGAATGGACAATATGAAAATCTCAAAAGATATAAATTTTTTAAAAGGAACCAAACAGAAATAGTGGATTTGAAGACTGCAATAACTGAAATGAAAATTTCCTTAGAGAGTTTCAATAGCAGATTAGAGTTGGCAGAAGAAATAATTAGTGACTGCAAAGACTCAAGCTGAGGAGCAGTAAGAAAAAATGGAAAAAAAAGTGAACAGAGCCTAAAAGACCTGTGAGACACCATCTAGCATTCTGATAAGACACATTACAAAAGTCCAGGAGAAGAAAGAAAGAAAAGGGCAGAATATTACTCAAAGAAATAATGGCAGAAAACTTCCCAAATCTAATGAGAGACACAAGTTCAAGAATCCCAACAAACCCCAAACAGAATAAATTAGGAGACAGTCATACTGTCAAATGGCAAAAGACAAGGAGAGAGTTGTGAAAGCTGCAAGAGAAAAGTAACAAGTTATGTACAAAGGAGTCCCAATATGATTCAATGCTGATTTCTCATATGAAACCATAAAGTCAAGAAGGCAATGGGACAAAATATTTAAAGTGCTGAAAGAAAACAACTGCCAACCAAGAATTTGATATTCAGCAAAACTATCTTTCAAAATTGAAGGAGAGATTAAGACATTTACAAATAAATAACTGAGGGGGTTCATCAACAGACCAGCCTTACAAGCAATGGTAGAGGGAGTTCCTCAGACAGAAAGGAAAACACATTAGACAGTGAACTGAACTGGCATAAAGAAACAAAGACCTCCAGTAAAAGTGACCATATGAGTAATTATAAATGCCTGTACTGCTGGCGGACTTGGACCAGTGGTTAAGGCATCCGTCTACCACATGGGAGGTCTGCAGTTCAAACCCCGGGCCTCCTTGACCCGTGTGGAGCTGGCCCATGCGCAGTGCTGATGCGCACAAGGAGTGCCCTGCCATGCAGGGGTGTCCCCGCGTAGGGGAGCCCCACACGCAAGGAGTGCACCCTGTAAGGAGATCCGCCCAGCGCCAAAGAAAGTGCAGCCTGCCCAGGAATGGCGCCACACACACGGAGAGCTGACACAACAAGATGATGCAACAAAAAGAAACACAGATTCCTATGCTGCTGACAACGGAAGAGGACAAAGAAGATGCAGCAAACAGACACAGAGAACAGACAACCGGGGTGGAGGGGGAGGGGAGAAAAATAAATAAATAAATTTTTTTAAAAACTGCCTGTACTATAGCATTATATTTTTTGGTACATACTCCACTTTCACTTCTCACAGGACCTACAATATAAATGCATAATAACTAATGATAAACCCATCATTTTGAACATACAATGTACAAAGATATAATTTATAAGTCGTACAATAAAAGATGGGTTGACAAAGGGGTATAGAAACAGTGTACATGCGTAATATTGAAATTAAGTTGGCATGAATTCAAATATGATTGCTACAGATTAAGGATGTTTAATTTTAGGCTCATGGGTAACCACAAAGAAAATATATGAAAAATATGTACAAATGGAAGTGAGAAGAGGCTAGAATTGGTATATTGTAAAAAAATAAATAAATATAAAAGTAGGCCTTAACAGAAGAACTGAGGGACAAAAAAGGTGTAAGATTTATAAGGGAAAAAAATAGCAAAATGGCAGGCAAAAGTCCTGCATTATCAGTAGCTCCTTTAAATGTAAATGGATAAAATTCTCCAATAAAAGGGCAAAGATTGGCAGAATGGATAAAAACCCATGGCTGCACTATGCTGTTTACAAGAGACTCACCTTAAATTCAAAGATATGAGTATTTAAATGTAAAAGTATGGGGAAAAATACACCAAGCAAATATTAGTCAAAAGAGAGTTGGCATAGCTATAGTAATAACACACAAAATAGGCTTTGAGTCAAAACCTGCTAGAAGGGACAAAAAAAGGGTCACCATATACTGATAAAGGGGTCAATTCAACAAGAAAATAACAATTATACATATAAAATCATTTAACAGCAGAACCCCAAAATATATGAAGAAATATTGACAGACTTCAGGGAAGAAACTGATGGCTCTAAATTAATAGTAGGAGACTTCAATATACCAATTTCAATAATGAACAGGACATCTAGACAGAAGATTGATAAGGAAATAGAAGACCTGAGTGATACTATAAATCCAGTAGATCTAACACCAGATTACACATTACTCTCTAGGGCACATGGATCATTTTCCAGGGTATACCATATAATTAGGTTACAAAACAAGTTTTAATAAATAAAAAAACATTGAAATCATACAATGTATTTTCTTCAACCACAATGGAATGAAGCTAGAAATCAATAACAGAGAAAGAACTAGAAAATTCACAAATACATGGAAATTAAAAATCAGTAGTATTTTTATACTCCAGGAACAAACAATCTGAAGAGGAAAACAAGAAAAATATTCAGATAAAACATTCAACTAAAAAAATCAAGTATCTAGAAATAAATTTAACCAATGGTGCAAATGACTCATACATGGAAAATTACAAGCCATTACTAAAAGAAATCAAAGGCAACTTAAATAAATGGAAGGACATTCCACGCTCATGGAGTAGAAAACTAAATATTTTTAACATCTCAATTCTACTCCAAATGATTTACAGATTCAATGTAATCCCAATCAACATACCACTAGCATTCTGTGAAGAAATGGAAAGCCAATCATTAAATTTAAATGAAAGGGTAAGGGGACCAAAATAGCCAAAAACCATCTTTAAAAAAGAACAATGTTAGATAGTTCACTCTTCCTGATTTTAAAACTTATTACAAAGCCACAGTAAACAGCATGGTATTGGCACAAAGACACACATTAGACCAATGGAATCAAATTGAGAGTTTAGAAATAAACCCTCACAACAATGGATAATTGAATTTTTACTACAATGCCAAGTCCACTCAATGGGGAAAGAATAGTCTTTTCAATAAATTGTGTTGGGAACACTGGATAGCCATATGGAAAAGAATCTGGTGGACCGCCTGCCTCATTTTATAAGCTAAATTTAACTCAAAATGGATCAAACACCTAAATATAACAATCAAAACTATAAAACTCCTAGAAGAAAACAGAAGGAAGCATCTTCAGGATGCTTTATTAGTCAGTGATTTCTTAACTTTACGCTGAAAGCATGAACAACAAAAGGAGAAAAGAAATAAATGGGATTTCATTACAATTTAAAACTTTGGTTCATCAAAAGACTTCACAATGGGACATGACTCTCAGGGATGAGCCTCCCTGGCACCGAGGGATTACTATCAAGTACCAGCTGATGATGTAACTAGAAAATGACCTTGAATAAAAGGGTCAACTCAGACCAGCAGAATATCTCAATCTACATATAATACCAGGAGTTAAAAATGCTTTTAGACCTGAATAAAAGGAGAAATGGAAAGGACAAATGAGTTTATATGGCTATGAGTCTCCAAAAAGAGCCAGGAGGTTATCAGAGGGGTTGCCCTTATGCACATCTCAGCAGAGTCCCAGAGACAGATAAGGTAGATACAACCTCAGGTATTGGTTCTTCTGAGGGCTACAAAGACCCACAGGTTCTATGGTCATGGCAGATGGAGTTCAGTGCCATGTCAGTTGGCCCTACTCTGGAGTTTGTTTTTTTCTATGTGATGGAGCTGGACTCAGATGTGATCTTTGTTCACAAGCCTCTCCTGTTACTTTTACCGGACCTGTGGTTGACACTGGGGTTAGTGTATACCCAGGGGACCTGAATCTCTGGATTGTCCATGTGATAGCCGGGCCCTGAGCCTCAATAGACTAGCAACTCCTACACTCTGGCTTATTGGACTTACCCCACTCAGCTAACATGGAGGTGAAGAAGGTCAACCACCACACCAGAGAGCCAAGAGTGCCTACAACTGAAAGCAGGAGAATCGCATCCAGCATCCATGTGGAATCTAAGCTCCCTCTTGATATAGATGTGGAGTGGACACAACCATTCCAGGATCCACAGGATGGAGGAATAGAGTATGGATGAGAGTGGCCTTACTGATATTCTATTCATGAACTACTGTGATTAGTAATCGAAGAAAATGTGGCATTGGTGTGGAAAATGTGGCCATGGTGGCTGCTGGGGTTAGGGAGTGGGAGGAAGAGATGAGATGTGGGGGCATTTTCGGGACTTGGAATTGTCCTGGGTGGTGCTGCAGGGACAGTTACTGGGCATTGTATGTCCTCCCATGGCCCATTGGGTGGAGTGTGGGAGAGTGTGGGCTATGATGTGGACCACTAACCATGAGGTGCAGCGGTGCTCAGAGATGTATTCAAAAAATGCAATGAATGTCTCACAATGATGGAGGAGATTGTTGTTATGGGGGGAGGAGTGGGGTGAGGGGGTGGGAGATATATGGGGACCCCATTTTTTTTAATGTAACTTTAAAAAAATAAAGACAAAAAATGATAAAAAAAAACTTCACGATGAAAGTACAAGGACAACCGGTACAATGAGAAAATATTTGGAAATCACATATCAAATACTGGTTTAATACACAATATGTATTAAGAAACCCTTCAACTCTACAAAAATAACATGAACAACCCAATCTTTAAAAGGGCAAGAGACTTGAACAGACATTTCTCTAAAGAAGATATACAAATAGCCAATAATCACATGAAAAGATACTTAATTTCACTGGCCATTAGAGAAATGCAAATCAAAACCACAAGACACCATTTCACACCCACTAGAATAGTTACTATTTTTTTAATGGAAAATAAAAAGTGTTGGTGAGGATGTAGAGAAATAGGGATACATGTTCATTGTTGGTGGAAATGTAAAATGATACAGCCACTGTAGAAAAGAATTAGGCAATTCCTCAGAAATTTAAGTATGGCATTATCATATGACATGGCAAGGCCACTTCTAGGTATATACTGAGAAGAATTGAAAGCAGGCAAACATATTTGCACACTGGTGTTCATAAAGGCATTATTCACAATTGTCAAAAGACAGAACTCACTCAAATGTCTGTCAACAGATGAATCAATAAACAAAATGTAGTATATATACATTCAATGGAAGATTATTCAGCCATAAAAAGGAATGAAGTTCTGGTACATGCAAGAACATGGATGAACCTTAAATACATCATGTTGAATGAAATACACCAACACAAAAGGATAAATATTGTATGATCTCATTGACATGAAGTAATTAGAATAAGTAAATATATAGACTCAGAAACTGGAATACAGGTAACAAGGGGCCAGTTTGGGAGAAGGGAATGGGAAATTAATGCTTTATGATACCAAGCTTCTGTTCAGGATGATCAAAAAGTTTTGGTAATGGTAGGTGGTGACAGTATCACAACACTGTAAATGCAATTAACAACACTGAATTATATATTTGAATATGATTAAAAGGGAAAATTTTAGGTTGTATGCATGTTAAACTAGAATAAACTTTTGAAAAACCATAGGACTGAACAGCACAGTGACTCCTAATGTAAATTATGGACTATATTTAATAGTATGATAATAGTTTCATCAATTATAATAAAAGTACCATACTAATGTAAAGTATTAATAGTAGAAAATACTGTGGGGGTGGGGGTATATTTGAACCCTGTTTTTTCTGTGTGATTGTTCTGTAAACCTACAAATTCCCTAACAAAAAAAAAATGTGGTAGGCACACACAATGGAATATTATTCAACCATAAGAAAAAATAATACATGCTCCAACATAGAAGAATCTGGCAAACATGATGCTCAGTGAAACAAGCAAGACACACATAAGACAAAACTGTACGATATCACTTTTAAAAGTTCACTAAAAATAGCAAATTTGCAAAGATAGAATGCAGATTAGAGATTATGGAGGAAGGAAGTATGGGAGGAAGAGAGAACAGAAAATGTTTGGGGCAGGAAGATCTAGGGTTGCCATGCCTTGGGGGATGGGATAGAGAGAAGGGCTGAATAAGTAGGGTACAGGGTCTTTTTACTACAGGGGAACTATTCTGTATGATACTGTAATGATGGATACATGACCCTGAACATTTATCAAAGCCCAGAGAATTATATACACAAAAGTGAACCCTAGGAAGCAGCTGTGGCTCAATCAGATGAGCTCCCGTGTACCATACAGGAGGCCCCCGGTTTGCGACCCAGGGTCTCCTCGTGAGGGCAGGCTTCTCCGCACACTGCAGAGAGCTGCCCGGCCCGCAGACGCCATGGAGAGCCAACTCAGCAAGGTGACGAAACAAAAAGAAGGGAGACAAATGAGAGCACAGAAAAGCCCGCAGTAAATGGGGGGGAGGGGGGGGTAAATAAATACAGACACAGAGGAACATACTGTGAATGGACACAGAGATCAGACAGCACACAGTCACAAGGGGGGCGGGGGAATAAAAAAAAAAGTGGACCCTAATAGAAAAGAAAAGGAAAAGGAAAGGGGAAGGGACAAGCCACAGACAAGAAGAAAATATTTATAAAATCCTTACCAGTAATGGACTAGTGTCTAGAATACTGGAAAAACTCCTACACCTCAATAAGACAACCCAATATTTTAAGTTGGGCTAAGGATTTAAAAAGATACTTCACTGAAGAATATATAAGGTTAGCAAATAAGCATATGAAAAGATGCTTAACATCATTAATCATTAAGAAAATGTTAATTAAAATGATACCACCAAAAAAAAAAAAAGAATCACATTTGTTGTTGAGCAAGTTTTGACAAACAACTACTGTTATCTTTGATATTCTGTTAGGTGGAACAATCAGAACTCAGAAATTCTCTCTGCCTTCAAAAAGGTAAGTTGTAAAATTTAAGTACTTTTTTCATAGAAGTTAATTTCAAAGTTAAATTTAATACACACTTGCAATTTTGTGGAAATGTTTATTAAAACACAATTTCATTTTTAAAAAATAAAGCACAGAGAACATGTTTCTGTGATTTCCAAGTACAGTTTGAAGAAATGAGCAAAATAGAAGTAAAATTTTTTAAATTGTATTTTAATGTGTGGTAGAATGAAAAAATGTCCTCCCAAAGATGTCAAGTCTTAATGTCCAGAATCTGTAAATACGTTTCCTTACATGGCAAAAGGTACTTTGCAAATGTGATTAATTTAAGGATCTTGAGATGTGGGGAATTATCCTGGATAATTCAAGTGGCCCCATGTAATCACAAGGCAAGCAGAGAGGGAGGATGAGTTGTGATGAAGAAATTAGAAGTCAGAGAGGAGAAAAATTTGAGAATGCTACCCTGCTGGCTTTGAAGATGGAGGAAAGGGACATGAATCAAGCAATTTCAACAGGCTCTAGATCTGGAAAAGGCAAGGAAATGGATTCTCATCTATAGCTTCAGGAGGGAATGTGGCACACCAACACCCTGATTTTAACCCAGTGAAACCCATTTCAGAATTCTGATTTCCAGTACTGTACAATAATGAATGTTAAATTGTTCAAAGCCCTTTGTTATAGCAGTCATAGGAACTAATACATAATGACAATACCATTTTAACTTTACTTTTTGCACAAACATCAGACCATCACCAGCATGAACCACAGACACTGAGATGGGACATCTGAGTCACACATTTCCATAAACAGATTCTTTGTAGTTTACAAGCCATGATTTTCACTTTCTAAACTATAAATATGAAATATTAAAACAAAAATAAAACATAAAAAGCAAAGTTGAACAAAAAAGCCAAACTCATTCTTTCTAAACAAACTAGCAAATGTGGTTGATCCTAGAGGAGCACAGCCAAGAGAAAAAAAGATGAGTGTCCAAACCTAATACTAACCTTAGGGTGACTCAACTCAGCCAGCTCCTGGACTATTTTACCTGTATGGCTAAAAGCTTTTAATAGGGCCATATTCAATTACACCTATAGTCCCTTCGCAATGAAAGTCATATACCAGGGTCACAAAAATTTGAAAATATTTCAAGAAACTCTGTTGTGGGAAAACGGTAAGGAACATGGTTTGAAGTTGAAACATTTCCATAACACAGACAAAAAGTGTGGGCTTAGGAACACCAGGCCTTGATTAGATGGAACATCATCTGGTCAGCATGAAAAAATGTTTGCGTGAGGAGGCATTTGAACTTTGTATGACCTGTACCTTATTATTGTAAATGTTGCACCTGTCCCTTATTACAGTAAATAACAAACAGCTGTTTGTTAGTTCCTAAATCAATACGATGTGGAAACTAGGGTTGAGGTTCTCAGTTTCAGAAGCTGTGAGTCCCCTGGTCCCATCTTTATTTCCTCTCTTGTGTCTTTCCTTCTGTCCTTTTATTTCTTCACTTCCGTGTCACCTTCCCTTCATGCAAACCTATTGCTGAGATAGTCTCAGCAAAACTCTTTCTAGAAAAGAAAATTTCAGAATCAAAGATATTGTCAAATGTCTAGAAAACAAAGCAGATAATCACTTCTCCTGTCCACAAGGAGCTCACTCACAACATAAAGTTCATCAGTTTAAATTTCATGATACATTTTCTTGCAGAGACTTGCTTTAGGTCAATTATTTTGCTCATGACAAAGTCCTAATGTCATAGTCTTAAAATGTCACTTCATTCCAAATCCAGCAAAACACAAAGAATGGCCCTTTTCATCCCTAAGTGAATAAAAAGGGGGAAATTTCCTTAGACCCAAAATGTACTTAATTTCTGTTCCCCAAAATATCTAATATTTAACCAGAAATCTGCACATTTAGCAAGTTTATGATTTGAGGGGAAACAGGAGACAGGGAGCCAGAAATGGTATATTCATTGGCACAAAAATCTTTGGCCTTTTTCATTCAGTGTTTATGCACAAGAAAGTCCAAATCTGACCCTGATTCTCCCCTGAACCCTGAGTAGTGTCCACTTCCCAAGCTTCCAAGTTTCAGTTAAATGATCCTAGTTGGGTTCTTGGTTAGATAATTGTCTCAGATACAAACTAAGGTTAGTCACATCATTGGCAGTGTCCTTATTTCACTCCCAGGTTGCTGGGTCTCCTGAATGGACTTTACTGATTCCAAGCAAGGAAATCTATCAAAGACATAGAAGCCAATCAAAGAAGCATAAATTTCAATAAGTCTCCTCTTCCCCTCAAAGCAAGGATCATTCTGTGCCCAAATTTGAGAGTTCAATTCTCAAACTTATTCTAAATTCCTAAATATCAAAATAAAAACCTCTTCCAAAAAGTGACATAGGTGTGCAGGGTATTCTTTCTCAATATAAATGTGGACATTCTTCATTTTACAAACCCAGAAAACAGCAAAAGGATGATGAAGGACAATGGCCATCTCCAAAAACAGAGAGTATCTACAAGTGGAAGCAAGACAGTTCTATCCATATGCCCCAGGGAATCTAAGACCCTTCTCAATCAGAAACAGAGTGGGCATCACCATCACAAAATTCTCAAGATTGAGGAATGAACGAGCATGAGAGAGGAATGCAACTACGGACTAAAGTAGATTTACTTTTATTCAAGAAATGGAAGATCTTATATCATTGATATAAAGGCAGTGGCCACCGGAGGTTCTGAGGGGAGGGAGAGGGAAGAATGGGTGTAACATGGGGAATTTTGGGGACACTGAAATTGTTCTGTATGACATTGCAATGACAGATAAGGCAATTATACATTTTTATCAAAATTTATAAAATTGTGCAGTACAAAGTATAAACTATAATGTAAACTACAACCATGGTCAGTAGCAGTGCTTTGATATGGATTCCTCAATTGTAATGAATGTACAATCCTAATGAAAGTTGTTGTTAATGGGGAACAGTGTGGGAGAAGGGTATATGGGAATCCCCCTATATTTTCTATGCAACATTTATGTAATCTAAAGCTTCTTTTTAAAAAAAGGTGGGGGAAGTAAATCACTCTTCTACCAATAGTTAGGTCCCATGCCAGTTGAGTCAAACTTGGCCTCATTCAACTGACTCATATGATCAAGCCCAACTAGTGAGAGAAGTAAAAATTAAAATTCAGTTCTGTTGTCAACTTTCCCAGTGATCTTTTCAGAGTCATAACTTGATCCAAATTAAACTTATTATAAATTTAATTTAGCTGCTTTTTTTCCGGACAATGCATTAAAAAGCTAGTCATTTTACTCTTAACCCAATACTAGAGCCAGACAGCTACTGTCAGACCTACATAATAAAGGGCACTTCTCAGTAGACCCATTGAGAGTTGGATTACAAGAAAAAATATGAAGTACGATAACATCCTGACTCAAATGGTTTCCTTTTCATTATGTTTGGAGGGGAGTATGTTGTCTATTTAAGAGCCAACCCATACTTTATGTCACAGCATTCCTTGACCTTTGAAGTCTGATTACATTTTGTGGTAAAATAGTTCTATTGACCCAGACTTAACATTCTATACTTGCTACTCTTTCATCTTTTTTATTCCATGGTAACATGAATACACACATAATAATTTAGCAGGTTTTCCTGTCTTTACAGTAAGACTTCTGCCTGATACGTGAAAATTTAATCATTTGAATGTAGACACTATGGGTTATTTCTGCCAATGAAAGCAATGGTCTTTATTTTTATGACACAGAACTCCAGTAATAAATTACTTCAATACCTACTGAAACATGGCTAGCTAAATGTGCAGGTAAAGCATTTCATATTTTAAGCTGAACAATTCATTTTTTTGTTTATTATAATTTCTCCGGTGCGTTGCCATATTTTATTTCATATTTTTGCTTCACAAGAAATATGGGATGGCAAAAGCCATGGCCAATATAAACAACAAAAATTGAAACAGGTGTAAACTATTACAGTGCCCTCCCCACACCAACTATAGAGTAAATATATTTAATTACTGAATTAAGCAAGAAAAGGCTCAATTTTAAATTCTTCCTAGGTACATTAAAACTTGTTTAAAATATCCTTTTCCTTCTGAAATGGCTTTCTATTGTAACATTTTATGAAGACAATTCTAAAAACACAAGGACTACATACTTCATATTTAACATAGTATGGTTAAATTTTAAAATTCCTTTGAGTGGGTCCTACTTTGGAATTTGTGCTCCTGGATGTGATGGAGTTGGACTCAGATGTGACCTCTCTACATATGCCTCTTCTGTCCCTTTTAACCTGTAGTTGGCACTGGGGTTGGTATATACCCAGGAGACTTGAAAATCTGGGTTGTCCATGTGCCAGCTGGGCCCTGAGCCTCAGTGGTGTTGCAGCACCTACTCTCCAGTTTGTTGGACTTACCCAGGTCAGCTGACAGGGAGGCAAGGATGATTAACCACCACACCAAGGAACCAAGAGTGTCTACAACTGCAAGCAGGAGAATCTCACCCATCAGCCATGTAAGATCTAAGCCCCTCTCAATTTAGAGTTGGAGTGGGCATCACCATCCAAGGATCCTCAGGATGGAGGAATAAAATATGGATTAGAGTGGACTTACTGGTATTCTACTACAGAATTATTGTGACTTTAGCAATGGAAGAAATTATATCAATGATTTGGAGACAGTGGCCATGGGAGTTGCTAAAGGCAGGGAGAGGGAAAAGGAGGTGTGATAAGGGGGCATTTTCAGGACTTGGAGTTGTCCTGAATGATACTGCAGGGACAGATGCAGGACATTTTATATCCTTCCACAACCCACTGAGAATGGACTGGGAGAATGTGTAAACTACAATGTAAACTAAAATCCAGGCTGTGTAGCAGGGCTCCAAAATGCACTCATCAATTACAATTAATGTACCACACTAACAAAAGAAGTTGTTGATGTGGGAAAAGTGGGGGGTGTGGGGAGTGGGGCATATGGGAAACTCCTATATTTTTTAATGTAACATTTTGTGTGATCTATGTATCTTTTTAAGATAAATCAAAAATATATTTTAAAAAATAAAATTCCTCTGACAATAAATGGTTGTTTTCTGTGGAATCTGAACAATAACAATCCAAGTTCAAATTATAAAAGACAAGTAAGAAATGATTCTTCAAATCTTTAATGATTCAGGGCATTTCTATCCTTTTTCTTCAACATGACCCACCTATAGCACATTTGCAAATAAAAGCTAGTTGTATCTTTAGGTCATCTGAAAGGTAAAAGTAACCATTTAGGTAGCCTGAGTCCTACTCAAAATTTAAAACTATTCACATATTTTATCAATATAATCCAACCCTGAAAGAGCTATGCCACATGCTTTGTTCTGTTTATTAACTCTTTTCAGAAAATTTCCCTTACAATTTGGTCAATTCTACTGAAAGAGTAAAATTAGCAAGATTTAGAGGATGGAAGATTTTATATATTCCCAAAGTAACCTTCTCTGTTCATGAATTATATCTAGCACTTTAACTTTAGATTTGTATGTAAAGCTCTGAGAAGTGCCTGAGGAAATAGTAGACATTAAGTGTATTTTTTAAGTATTTTTTTCACTTCTCAATTAAAAGTTATAATCATCATTCAAATACTCCAGCCAAGTAAAGAACAATCCAAGTTTAACAAAGTCCACTGTGAACAAATCAAATTCACCTACCCTGAAAAAATTATACAGGCATGTTATGAAAAATCAAGAAGAAATAGACAAAATAATTTTATCTCAATAGTGATAAGGATGGCTTTCTTTACTCTAAAAACTTCCTTGACTATTATTTTATTTTTGCAATTAAAAAAATTCCCTAGTGTCCAAAAATTGCAATATTAAGTTTTCTAGGGAGCCTAAACAAGAGAATATACAGAGTCTCAATTCTGTATAAAAATATGTATATGTGCAAATACTTACACAGTATATACACAATCTATACACAAGGATATATAATGTATATGCTGGAAAAATAGAATAAGCACCAAAATATTAAAGTTGTTACTTTAGTGGAATTAGTAGGTTACTCATTACTTCCTTCTTTGTATTTTTCAGAATATCTTTAATAAGCTTATACGGCTTTTAGGCAAAAATCATTTTTAAATCCTCCTTTCCATTTGAAAGTGCACTGAAGTTTTATCATTACCAGTTTATTATAACATCATTTTCAGTGCACAGTGTAAAAGGTGGTCCAGCAAAAGTATGAAGGTCAAATGTGGATATAAGTTACTTAACAGGGATAGAATTACCAGACAGTCAATAGAACCATCAGAGGACATCACACCCTTACTTAACCTCATACCTTCTAAATAGAAACAATGGTTTTGTGCAGCGCTCAAAAGTCTCAACAGTTTATGTTGATAATAAGAAACTTCAGAGCTAAAAACACTGAACAATATTTGGAAAACCTCTGTAAGTCACACGCAAATCCAATAACTAGTCAAAAGAAGACAGCAATAAACACTCTAAAAGGTATGAACCAAACAGAAAAATTGTGGATTACACATTTCTAAATATGAACTATCAAGAAAAGGCTACTTTGACTGAAGGATCACATCAAATGAAACATGGAATAAAACAGGTAGCACCTTACGAATTTACCACATTTTTAAAGGGCTCTATGACCAAGAGTGTGGAAGAAGAGAGATGGAGTCTCCATGACAATTTTGGCCAAGAGCAAGGGCCATTATGAAACATGTCAACAATCTAAAACAACCTTTGAGGCTACTGTTTTTTATTTCACCTTCCAACAAAATTTTAACAAAACAGGAATAACAAAAAGATTATGATGGTGGGGAGAAAAAGACCTGATCTATTCTAACAGATGGGAACCACTCCTGTCTCTTTAAACTGAAGTCTACCAACCCCAAGAATTAGGTCACTGACAGAGTACACTTTTTCAAAAGGCCAATTACAGGTTTTGTTTTCCCATGTTAAATCTCTCAGAGAGGTAAGGCTCTGCCAATATCCAATGCTGTGGACAATCCAGGACAAAAAATGGTGCTGCCACACGGAGGCACAGCAGCAGTGAGCAAAAGCCAGCAGCATTCTCTAATCTACAGGATTTTAGTTTCAAAAGTATCTGTTGCTGTCAAGTGTAGGAAAACTGATATCCAGAAAAATCTGAGAACATCTAAGTTATATTATTCACTGCTTCAAGCAACTTGTAACTTGAACTCTTCAACCAACTCTGGCTAAAGGTTTGTTCAGACTTCAAATTTACTGGCCAGACAATGAAGACTTCCTTGTGGACTGATGACCCTAACATACGTCAATGGCATTTCAGTCCAACAGATTAACAGAAACTCTGGCCATGCCAAACATCTTGTTTTCAGACCCTATTTCTTCTTACATAAGCAATCCCAGAAGTATCATCTAGTCTGCCCTGAGGTCAAAACAATATTTGACAACATTGGGTATTTATATAATATCAGATTATTAAACACACTCACACACACACACTTCTAGGTGTATCAAAAACTAAAGGATATTCATGGCCTTTATGTAATTTAATGGACTTATAAATACCTAATATACCATAGTAAGCTTATGCTAGCCTTATGTACAATATAGTAGCCACTGATCATGTGACTACTGAACACTTGAAATGTGGCTATTCTGAATTCATATGTACTGTAAGTATAAAATACTCACTGGATTTTGATGACCTAGTACAAAAAAATATATAAAAATCTTATACATAATTTTTTGGTTACAAGTGATATGATATTTTAAAATAAAATATATTACTAAAATTAATTTCACCTGTTTTGTTTCACTCTTTTTAATGTGGCTACTATAAAATTTTAAATTACAATTTATGGCTCACATTATATTTCCATGGTATAGCGCTATTATAGAAGATAATAATTACTTTGCAGTTATCCAAGGAAGACTGAAAAGATTCAAGCAGAGAGCATAACTGTAGGCTATGGGGGACTGAAAACAAGAAGTATTTCCGAATAGCGGGAGTCAGAAGTTTGCAGTCAAAGCTGAATCTGTCTTAACCTCCTGGGAATATTCTGAGGGAGGAAGAGAAAAGTTGGTTGGTATTTTGGGGGTGGTAGGAGGGTCAAAGAATTAGAGCAGTTTGAATAAAATATATAATATTAATAATCATTTCCTTAATATCCAGCTTTGGGACAACCCAAAACCAATAAATATTTAAGAGTTTATATATATGGTTATTTAATGGAATGGAGTTTATATTTCTTTTGTGTTTATAATAATATGACAATGAGAAAAGCCAACTTGTTCTAAATCAGAACCAAATGTGTTCCAGGCACATTCGAAGTTCAGATTATATGCTGAAATCTATGACAGGATGATCTCTTTAGCTATTTCCCCCACCCAATTAGTATTTGCTGTCATTGGGGCTACTACATTCATCTCTATGATTTGAAAAACCTCATTAATTCATTCATTTAAATAAAACTTATTTAGCACCTGAGGCACATAAAGAAGAGATAAAAGTTGTAGAGTCAGAGAAATCTGGATTCAGTTCTAGGTTTGCCATTTATTAGCCATATGGCTGAGCAACTTATTTAGCCTCCTTGAGCCTCTGTTGTCACCTCTAAAATATGCAAATAAGCACCATGTAAACATTAAATAAATGGAAGCCATCAACCTTGACCTCAAAGAATTTAGAGATGAATTTTAAGAATGGCAAGACTCTGAAAGGCTAATTATTATGTAAGAGTTGCAGATACTATAATACAGGAATTCAAAGAATTAACATAGTAGGGATTTTTGAGCTAATTATTCAAACTGGCAAAAGATTTAGGCATGGGGAGATGGAGAAAAGGAATTCTGGGTGGAGAGAATGCTATGAATACCCAGGTATATCTGATTCCAAACCTTGGTTCCCCCTTTATATATGCCTCGGAGAACTTAAAGTAGCATCTTGTGCCTAGGACGAGGCAGTGAGTGCAGGCCAGCAGAGAGGAAGATCTCTTCATGGCTGGGGAAGTGAGGGCCTCAAGATGGTTCACACTGATTCTTTATCAGAGGGGTGTTAGGAAATATGAAGAGGCTTTCTTTATTTGGTTGTCATTTGAGGGTAAAGGAAACGATACACCATAGTGAGGCATTTAGTGCCCAGGGCCAAGGCACTCACAAGATAGTCTAAATCCATGAAGAACTGTTCCACCCAAAATGCCAACAGCTCCTAGTAGAGCAATACTGATGGAGTGGTTCTTTTCTGGACATCCTTTCTTCAGTAAATACTCTTCTAAATTTAGTACCTATTTATGCTACCTAGCCTTTCTGCACTGTCAGCAACTTGGACTCACTCAAAGACCAAAACCTGTCATGGAAACTAGGATAGCTGTTCCCATTCAGAGTTAAAATTTGCTCCGAGTACTCCACTAGTCTGGTCTTAGGTATCATTCCAAATCAGGTCCATAGTTGCTGTAATGCTTTAGCTATCGGGGATTTCACTGGCATAAGATGACCACACAGCAATTAGTCACCTTGACACTGACATTTGAAGGTCACTTCCTTGCTGATGACCAGTCAACAAATCCCACCAATGCATAAAAGGTTTTAGTGATTCAATCTAAAATATGAAGAAGAACAAAACAAAACAATTTAATGAGGGGGGCAAGGAGGAAGGAAAGCAAAGACAGGAGGGGAAAGGGGAAGAGAGAAGGATGGGGAGGAGAGAGAGGAGGAAAGGAGAAGGTAGGGGTAGGAAGGGGGGAAGAAAGACAAAAGATGGGGAGGAGAGGGAAGAGAAGAAGGATGGAGGAGAAAATAAAGGAGGAGGTGGAGGATGGCAGAGGAGGGAAAGGGGGAAACTAAATAAAACCTATGATTAATATGATCAGAAAATTAAGTAAACTATGGTCTCCAAAAAAAACAAAGCAATTCTATTTTTAAAAGGAAACTGAAAAAAGAAATTTTGTAATTTAAAAATACAACAAAAATAAAACAATTCTACAAAAGATTTAGAAGGTAAAAAATAAATTCTCCCAGAAAGGAGCTCAAGAGGGCAGATATAAAATAAAGGAGGAAAGATAACAAAAATGTATCAATCCAGGACTGTAAAACCAACTAACCACATTCCCAGAAAGAAGGACTATAGATAAACTGGAACTGAATAAAAAGCATCTAAGAAATATACAAGAGAATTCCCAGAACTAAGAAATTCATAGCACTTGGAACAACAATATCTTAAAGCTTTCCAGAGAGAAAACAGACAATTCAAACGGCATCAGACTTCTCATGTATACCACGGAAAACTACATAGCAATGGAGTAAAGTCTTCAAATTCTAAGGGGAAATTATTTTCAGCCCAAAATTCTTCACCATGCCAAACCCTCAATCCATCAAATGGAAAGATATCATGACATTTTCATGCATGCTAAGTTGAAAATAAAAAAAACCTCCCTAGTATTTCCTTATACTATTAGTGGTCAAGTGCTACAAAATTGAGGAAATAAGCCAAAAGAGTAAGAGACTTTCCTCAATGTAGACACTGGGAATGAGATACAGAAGAGAGTAAAAACAGAATTTCTAGGATGGAAGCAAAGAAAATTCCCTGATGAAGAAACGTTCTAAGATGACAGCTGTGCGCCCAGCCCAGAAGGCAAATTATAAAAGGTGGAGCAGGACAACAGGATTCAGTAAGAAGGTTGTCAGGATTAAAAAAAGAGTAGCTACCTGTATGGAAAATTGAACAGAGACGACATACAGGGTATAGAGAGAATGTGTGATTGGTATAAAGAATACAAAGCCCAAGGGGGGGAGGGGGCAAGAAAAAAGCACTTATCAACTCTAGGAAAAACAAAACGCACATATGAAAAAAGGAAATGAAATATTTGCATACTCCTTGGCTTGTCAGGGAACAAGAAGAGCAAAGATAGTGTAATACAAATACTGACTACTGTGACTTAACATTGAATTGTGATTTACTGGGAAGAGAAAGGAGGGGGAAAGTGGTGAACTACATCCTTTCTACCATAAGAAGTACTGTAGAATTAGTACTGAAAACAACAAATCAAGAGAAAGCAATAAAAATAGATTTAGAAAGACGGGAAAAAATATGAGAACAGCTCCAGTTACAAAAATTAGCTGTACCAAAAGAACAGAACATGATATTTGTGGGGAAGGGGTACAGGGCACTATGTTTTCCTTATACTCTTTTTTATATTCTTTCACTTTTAAACTATGCATATGTCTCAATTAATGATAATTTTCAGTATACCAGCAGGATTTCACCTCAGCACTCAGACTACAGAGAAAATATTAAGAACAAGTGTGATAATCTTACCTAAGACCGTTAAAATTACATTTTCGAACTACAGGGTAGTGCTAATGTTCAGACATGATTTCTAAAGATGGAAAACTGTGCTTTTACCTATTTTCTTTGATCTTGACATAATGGTATTTATATTTTATTTTAAAAGAATATGGCTAAAGTTGAATGGTCTAAAACTGGGGTTCTTAACAAGGGGTCCATGAGCTTGAACTGAAATTCAAAAAATAAACATTATTCTTGTGGGGATGTGTTGGTGCAGATGTGATATATTTACTAAATAATACACAGTACAGTGTGGACTTAGTAAGGGGTCCATGATTTCACCAGACTACTAAAGGGGTCCATGAAACAAAAAGGATTAAGAACCCCGAGTCTAAAATGTCAAACCGACCATGAAAGAATAACAACAAGAAAATGTTAGTTTTTCACAGCAGCCTGCAAGACAACAGTAACAAGGCTCAGGAGTTCCACAGTCCAGTATCCCCAGTGTGAGTGAGCAGCACCAGGAATGCACTGGGGTAACAGGTGGCATTAAGTGAACTGCCCAAGGGCAACAAGCTAAGGGTTCTTCTGCCTTTATGTCTCCTTAGCAATGTAGACTCCAATAGGATAACAGAAGCGGACAACACCCACGTGGATGGAAAGGCACTGGGGCAGACAATCACAGCAGCATTCAAAAACGAAGATGGGCCATTGCACATAACAGGTATATTAGATCTGAACTGATAAAGAAAAATTCCACAGGTGTGCCCAATATTGGTGATTCTTACTATTACTTATATTTAGATCCATTTCTAAATAAGTACATAGTTGCCCATTATTCTATTTACTTCCTTTATGATTTTAGAAATTGTACCAACAGAATGTTACCAGCCTCCCATTATTACTTAAGAACTGCAATTTCACTGCAAGAAAGATTCTACATCTATCAATGCACAGTCAATATACTTTCACTTTTCTTACAAAACTAATCTCTAAACTACCAAATGTGACACTTCTTTAATCTACGTGATCTTTCCATATGCTCCTAAATTGCTCATAAGTTTAACTACACTACAAAATTAATCTTTTTCATTGGATGCTCCCACTAGCTCAAATAAGATAGGGCTGCTTAAACAAACATACTAACTGAAACAAGGTTACTGAAAACACTAATCTACTGAGATATACTGGGAAAGAAGAATATACATGAAAAATCAGACTCCTGGTCCCACCCACAGATCCTATTGAATCTAAATCTTTGTGGGAGCCTAGTAACCTGCATTTTTATAAGCATGTCGGGTGACTCTTATATGCAATAAAGTCTCTAGCACTGAGACATCACTGGAATCACACGGTGACATCAATGCTTTTTATTTCCTGTCTATCCAGGTGACATTTTAAAACCCTAATCACTTGCCTATTTCCATCTATCTCACATTTCACCTTAACCCTAGGACTACAGGGAAATAAGATTAGTCTATGGCAGGTAAAGAGTTTAACTCTTCCAATATAAATCATCCTAGATATTAGGCCATGCTAGTGCTCAGGGTGCTTAGTATAATTTATTATATCCCAGAGGAGTTGCTTCTCAAGAATGCCCAAACACAGTGTCTGTTGAGCCAAGCCTGCCTCACACTGGATCTCATTAGGACAGGTCTGAAGTGCTAAGATAATTGTCAGCAAGTCTTCAGTGGTCCTTGAGGATTTTTTCTCTCCCCTCAAGAGGACCAAGTCTATGAACTAAAGGCATATGGACTGACTGTGGATATGCAAAAGAAAGGCAACAAAGGTATGTGTCCTGGGGAGATCTGACCTACTAAACTCAGCAGGTCTTGCTTCTATAGCTAGCTGTACAATTTGACCTGGAAAATGTGGCTTTGAATAATCATTACTACAGATCAAGACATTCTCCTTCAGAAGGCCTAGGAAAACATTACAGGAGCTCTTATTTCTTAAACTCAGCAGTCTGCTGTTAATAAATCACAAGGCTACTTTTATGAAATTAAACAGATTCCCCCACCCACCACCCAAGACATTTAGTTTGAAAAAGATAGACTCTCTGAGGGCTAAGCCATCAATTTTCATCTCTGAAAAGAATCATTTGTTTTTGTTAAAGCTGATCTAAATCTAACATCTGATTATAATTTATTCCGCTTTAAGTCCTGGTTTGTTAACATGAATTCGTCTTTCATCGTAGGCAGAAAACCACCTTTAAATGTGGTTTTCATCTCAAACAATGCTTGAAGAATAATTTTAAGGTAATAGTCTTTGGCCTAGGATAAAAGTTATAACAGATATAGTTGCCTCAATTTCCTTTCATAAAAAATGTGCATATATTTATGATGCAAACACGGTGGTCATATTCTTTATTCTTATTCCCAGAATTGTAACTTTGGTTAACGAGTCAAATTCTATCTCAATTAAAATGAGTCTGCTGTAATAGAAGAGTGGGCCTATATGAATTCATTTTCTGGAACAGTTCTATCATCTCAGCTGCTTTTTGCACTCTGTTTACTTTAAGAGGTTTAAACTCACTTTTCTTCTTAAAGGAACCAAAAGGTCTTATTTTAGGCTAAGATTATTCACCAGTATCAAAATACCCAAGCCTTCCTAAAATGGTAATGAAAGTTTCTTTTCCAGCATGGGATTAAAACAGCTGACAATGATCTATGAAATTTGGGTGCTCATGCCTGAGGCACCTACAATGAAATACACAGTGTAAAAATTATCCTGGATAACTTTCTGAATTTGCTAAGTCTGGTCAAGTTAATTTCAGGAAGGTCTAAACATAAATTTCTGATCTTTAATAAGTTATATAATAATGACATCCATCCAGTATTTAAAGTGGGAAATTAAAGATTTCCTCTCAAAGTAAAGGTTTTTAAAAATATACAAAAAATATGAGTAATAAAAAAAAAAAGCTGACAAAGTCAAGCTGCAGTGGACATTCCTTGCCTGCTTCCCAAAATACCCACATCCCTCTTTATGAGCCATAAGATTGGCCCCAATTGCCTTGACAACCAGCGCATCCCATCCCCTGGCTACAAAAATTGGTTTAGGAATGGACACATGACCCAGCTGGGCCAGTGAGATACAAGTAGGTATATCCTGGAGTTTCCTGGAAAACAAGTTCTCTGGTTTCACTAGAACCAATGAAAGAGACGCTTTCTCTTCTCATAGATAACGCAGTGCAGAACTGCTGCAGCCATGGTGGCTAACGTGAGAGGAAGTAACGTGACAAAGGAGATAAGAAATGAGCGAATAGAGAGAAATTGAGCTGGAATCACATAGACATATAAACCTCTGAACCTAACCATACCTAAAGTGAGAAGTATCAATTACCTGAGGCAATAAAGTGTCTTCTTGTTTACATTTATTTGGGCTGAGTTTTCTACAGCTTGCAGTCTAGTCAACAAGCATGGAAACACACTCAATTACATTAATAATCAGTGGAAAATAACATAGAACAATTTGGTATCACTGTTCAACTATCACAACCCAAAAATTCAGTAATAGCATGAGCACCAATAAGGATATAATACTTGAAGAACGGTCAAAGTGTAAAGTCATGCAATGATTTTGGAAATAATTTGGTTTATTTGAGGACTAACTATAATTTCCATGTATTTGCCCCAGTAATTCCATTTCTGGGAGGCTGGGTGCTAAAATTATGCAACACATGAAAAAAAACAATAACTATTGGCAAAAATGTACACACCTCAGTAATATTTATTATAAGCAAAAACACAGAAAAAACAATGAGAATTAAGAACATTTAGATATAGGCATGCTTCAAACATAGTAAGGTCATTTAAAAAGATGATTAGGGTGACTTTGAAGCAACAAGGAAAAGTTATTAAAAATAAACTCTCCATTTTTAAAAAAGCCAAGATTTTTTCAAATTGGCCATAAAATTCTATGTACAGAATTATTGTAATTATTATCCTTTAAATATACAAGCAAAAACTAGGAACATTCATCAGTGTTCAAAATATATATGCTAGGAAAGATTAGGAATTATACTTTATTTCCAAAGTGTTCTTGGGAAATGGACATACTACTTTGAAAATGACCCCAAAAAGTGTGTATATATATACACACATAAAAGTAAATGCCACTGGGGGAGTGGGTACAGCTCAGTGGTTGAGTACCTGCTTCCTATGTATGAAGTCCCAAGTTCAGTTCCCAGTACCTCCAAAAGTAAAAAATAAATTGATGAAATTCAATCTATTGACAGAACAAAAGTGAAAAAATATGAGCATATCTCAGTAGATGCAAAAGAAAAATCATTTGACAAAATTCAAAACACATTCATTAAAAATGTAATTGCCAAACAATCATACAGATGTGTCCCATACAACATATCTGTATGATTGTTTTGCAAGTTCACAATATCTGTAACAAAAATACGTTTAAAAAAAATACTCTGGGTTGGGGGAAAATATACCAAATGCAAGAGATAAGGAATATAGTTGATAATATTTTGACAATGCTCTCGCATAGTTTGTAACAAATGTTTCACACCAATGCAAAGAGTTGGTGGAGGGGTAGATGTATACCCTGTGTGATGTTATGTATGTTTATTTTGTAAGTTTGCAATCTTTACTATACACTTATTGTTTATGTATGTTCATGTATGAATGATATACTTCAATAAAAGGAAAAAAAAGTAATTCCCAGTTAAAATTTTATCATTTGTAATTATTTTTAAATTATCTATTAATGAGAAAATTAAGACTACCATGAATTTGTATTTTTCCATATATATCTAAACTAGATAAAGAAAAATCTGATTTCCAAAGGCTATTTTAAGATTAACAAAGTCAAAATATAAGTACAAAACAGTAGATCCAGCCCAAATTCTTCAATTGTACCTCCAAGCTAGGATCCCTACCTTCTAGGAGGTCCTGCAAAGGTTTCCCCCACAGCTCTAACTGTCTCAGAGACAGCCAGAATCTCTCCCGTCCCTGGCCCTGACTCCATATTGGCTCTCACCATGTACAATGCAGTCAGCTTAACTGTACCTACTCAGCAGCTATAAACAGAACTCTTCAGCTGTAGGGTTTCCAAATAAGCACCTTTTATGAGCATGACCACAAGCCAAAAAAATGATTTTGAGAAATGGGGTGCTGTTATACTAGCAAGGGCTTAAAGTCAACTTCATAAATTAGTGCTTCTGTATGAATTCTCAAAAACACCGCTAACCCTGCTAAGTAGAGACAATGAATGCAGAGGGAGGAGAAAAAGTTCCAACTTCAGCAATCAGGAAACAAAAATTTGATGCAACTTGAAGCAATTCTTAAGCAATATTTATCCGAAGAACTTCCAAAAATTAAATGAATCACAAAAAATGGGGAAATGCAGGTGTACTTCCCACCCTTCTTCAATTAGATTTTGTGAAAGACAGTCAAAATCATGTTGGTTAGAGCAAGAGTGTTGTTTTGGAAACAATCAACTCTCTATGATTTATAAAGAAATATTCCCATGAGGAAAAAAAAAAAAAGACTACTTTATCTGGTAGCCTCCTGCTCTTGAAATGAAGGGAATATAATTTTAGAAAGAGCTCCTTGATCAGACAATCAACAGTGATCTGATACTGTGTCCAGCCACTTACCAAACAGAAACAAGAGGGGGGGGGCGGTAAATAAGAAAATTCAGAGGAATTTTTAATACTTTGAAGGATTTACAATTAGGAAGAAAATCAATGTCACTGCAGACTATTCCAAATACAGTGATCTTAAAATTGATCTAACGGTCCTCAACCTTCTCCAACACTACCCCACCCAAAAAAAGGGTAAAAAAGAGCAAACAACAAAAGAGGAGGCAAACAATATTATCCTCATCTTAACCAAAACTAAGATGCAACTCTAAATGAAATACTGCATGTATTTCTGGCTACCCTGACCAAAGAAAAGGAATTTAGGTCCAGAAAGGAGGAAATTAACATAATTAATTAGATGAATATTCTTCCTCTAATAAACTTCTTGGTGAAATTTTCATTCTAGGAAATAGAAGTTGAAAAGATTATAAAATCATATTGAAAAGATGTAGAGAAAATACAAAGTTTTGTCATATTCTAAAAAAACAGATAATAAACACCACTTCTTGAAAAGGGTTGTTCTGTACTACTTCACATGTAGCATGAAACCTGGTGGTACTGGCTGGAAACAGAAATTCAAGAATTTAGAGTAATGCATTTCCTCCACAATCCACAGGGCAGCACCTCATGATAGGGAAAGCTGAGTGTCTGCAAGGTGAAAGAGCACACACCTAAACTCCTGAGGAGACATCAGCCTTCCTAAAATGTCTGTTGGTACATAATATTCAAAAGTACCTGATACAACAAAGCTTCTCACAGCATCCTCTGGTTCTCCCCACAGGTTAAACTTAGCTTCTCATGGTTTTGTAACACCTAAATAACAGTTAAAGTGATTCTGCTTTTCTGTCTTGAACGAGGGAGGAGGCCCCAAATCACATCCACAGCAAATACCGCACTGGACTGAATCCTTCCCAGCAGTTCTTACCTTCTTACAACTCAATGGCACCTAAAAGCAATGTGAAAGACACAAATGGGAGAAGCATCTTCAGAGTACGTGATGCTGAACACATGTGGAGCAGAAAATCAGTAAGCCAGGTATGACTAATGAGGGGCATTTCCCAAAATGGGGGCGTGTCTATTTAGGTCTTAAGGGAAGGGAGAAGTGAACTAGTAGAAAGGAGAATGATCAGAAGACTAGGGAGTACACATGGTCAAAGATCAGTTCCTTAAAAGCAGAATTATTTCAAGACTTTTTTTTTCCCGTTTTTTTTTTTATTGACTTTGTAATAATATTACATTAAAAATATATATGTGAGGTCCCATTCAACCCCACCCCCCCACCCCCCCTCTCCCCCCCCAACAACACTCGTTCCCATCATCATGACACATCCATTGGATTTGGTAAGTACATCTTTGGGCACCTCTGCACCTCATAGACAATGGTCCACATCATGGCCCATACTCTCCTCCATTCCATCCAGTGGGCCCTGTGAGGATTTACAATGTCCGGTGATTACCTCAGAAGCACCATCCAGGGCAGCTCCATGTCCCAAAGATGCCTCCACCTCTCATCTCTTCCTGCCTTTCCCCATACCCATCGTCCACCATGTCCACTTTTCCCAATCCAATGCCACCTCTTCTATGTGGACATTGGATTGGTTGTGTCCATTGCACCTCTATGTCAAGAGGAGGCTCAGATTCCACATGGATGCTGGATGCAATCCTCCCATTTTCAGTTGTAATCACTCTAGGCTCCATGGTGTGGTGGTTGTCCTTCTTCAACTCCATCTTAGCTGAGTGTGGTAAGTCCAATAGATCAGATTGTAGGTGCTGGAGTCTGTTGAGGCTCAGGACCTGGCTATCACATTGTCAGTCCAGAGATTCAAATCCCCTAAATATATCTTAAACCCCAACATTAACTGCACCTCCAGCAGATTAGCATGAAAGTCTTATGAAGGGAGATCCCATTTGAGTCCAGATTCATCACACATAAACACCATTTCCAAAGAGGGGCCATCTGCCCTGGTAGTTAACCCCATCGGCCATGACCATAACTCCCATGGGTCTCTTTAGCCCTCAAAGGAACCAATATCTGGGGGTTGTATCTGCTTTATCTGTCTCTCTGTCTCTGCTCAGTTGTGCATGAGGGCAATCCTTCTGCCAGCCTCCAGACTCTTTTTTAGAAACCAAGACTTTTTTTAAAGGTAAAATACACTTTTTCCATTGGTTCTTAAAAATGGCCATATAGTTATATTCTATCTATTTGCATAATCTCATTTGATTTCTGTGGATCATTTTCCAGGCAGCTGCTTTTTTATTTTTATTTTTTATAGACAATTAAAAGAAACTATAAAACTACAAGAAGGGATTGGTAACAATAGGAAAGAATCGTAAATGCTAAGATAAGGGGAGTCACTTTCACTAGAGAGGTTTGGAACACTTTCTGGTAGGCTGTGGGTTTGGAATGAAAGAAACCTTTTTTTAAAATCTGTTAAAATTCTCAAGCTACTTGCTTTCAAATAAGAGAAAGGGAAACACTCACTTCCCAAAGCATCCATCTTCACAAGAAATTCAAGTACTGTAACTATTATGGCCTTCTTCAACACACACTAAATTTCTTGGCAGTAACTGGAACTGAAAGCACCACAATTCTTTAATTAAGGAGACATTTTAAGGGATGCACTAAATGGGGGAGAGACTTGTTTTTAATAGACTTCCATATAATGAGTCATTTCATAGATAGAGAGCTCTAGGATGAGAGCCAAGGACCAACAGACACAACTCCTTGGCACAAGCAGCTAGTTTACATCCAATCTGTTTGGAGATGTCATGATTCTTGCATCCAGCCAAGGCCACACTCAGCATCCCTAGAGGAAGGGATCTGCACTTAGTCCTTAGTCAGCGATTACACAGGTTTTGGAAAGTCCATGTATAAAGATGGATTGATCCTTAGTAAAAACAGCCCCAAACTCCTGTAAGTCAATTAAAATCAAGTTTCCCACAGCATGCTTAACCACTGACAATAAATTTAGCAGAGACCAAATAATATCCAATCCATAACCCAAATGGATTCATGGTTATTTATTGTTAATCCCATATGAGTAAGTGAAATTTTATGTATCTGGAAATAATTTCAAATGGGAGAGGGTGAGAACAAAAGCTGTATATAATATAGTAATTAAGTTCGTTGTCAGCGCCATCATGTGCACAAAACAGAGCAAAATTATTTAAGCTTCCTTCACTTGAGTTTCCTCTTATGTAAATGGGGGCACAAATCCATAAATTTTAGGTTGGATTCTCCCCAGAAGCAGGACCCCTAACAAGTAGTTGAGTGAAACTAGTTTACGTAGAAGGTGATCCCAGGAAGCAGCAGCAGAGAAGTGGGAAAGCCACCTGGAAAAGGGAGAAAAGAGGAAAGCTAATTTCAAGTATGCCTCTGGGGATCACACGGCCAAGTCCACTGAGACTGATCAGAGACTATGAAGAGACGGTTCAGAACTGTCCTCCCAAGGGTCTCTGAAACTGTTATTTATTTACCAATTCCTGCCTGACCCAGGTTGAGGCAACTTCCCTATGAAACAGCTCTTTGAACACAGAGCCCCCTAGGAGGCACAGGTGCTAGTGACCAACTCATGCTGGTTTTTGCACTGAAAGCCCCATCTCCCAGGAAACCTCTCAGTATCAGCCAAACCAGGAGAGCTGGAATCTTCCCCAGAGAGGACAGCAGGTTTCCAGGGAGTGTGGGCAGCGCCCAGCCAGCATATGATCTACCACTCAAAAGGCCCCTCCACGCAGGGCACTCAGCACTCAATCAATGTTGGAAGCTCACTGTTTTTATATATTCAAAACAGCACAGGAGTCATGTGATCCACTCATTACTGCATGGGAGACCTGCATAGGCTGTGCCATGGTGTACCTCCTGTGTTCACAGCCTCTGGCTCTGGGTCTCCTGGAGAACACGACAGTATTTGGCCAGCCAAGGCCCTGCCAGTGCAAATGGCTCCAGAATACCACTAAGGATGCCTTTCTTACCTGCTCTATCCCTGACATGACTAGAGAATCTAAGCTTGAAATTCAAGTTAGACATACAAGAGAACTGACAGTATCAAAACAGTTGAAGCTCTCTTAATCAACCTCCTCAGCACCTACACACTCCCTTCCTCTGGGGGAAAAACAACAACAACAACAAACTGGATGCACTCAGGACCTTAAACTCTCAAGGTCAACAAGATACATACTTGTATATCTCCATGCAACTCTGCTCCCACCTCTGGGACATCTGCTATCCTGGGGCCAGTTGTATTTGTTCTCAAGCCTGTTTGTCAATTAAATAATCTCACAATATATGAAGATGAATACAGAATTACATCTATGAAATTTTTTTAAAAAGTTCTCAAGTTAGGAATGAACCAAGGCAACTGTTACATATTAGAGGAAAATATCTTGAAAAAGGAAGATTCTGACCTCATGACCTCAGATCAGGTTTCCTGGACAATGCCTTTAAATTCCTGTTCTATTTTAATAAAAAACAAACAGTTAATCACCTAGGATGTAAGGTGGATGTGGTTTAACAATACTGAGGGTTTCTAATCATCTCCCCTCATGCAAAAAAGGCCTTGACACTATAATAAAAAAAACAGGCAAATGAATGTACATTTACATTTTAAAGGTATAATAAAATATTTAGATAAGCTGTATATCTTTTTTTATGATTCCCCACTTTGACCATCTTTACTATATTTTAATCACATTGGAAAGTCACCTCACTGCCCAAAAACCATTCCTTGCACCACTTCTCTTCGTAGATGTGGGTGTCTCTGTTCAAAGGCGTCTTCCAAAATTATCCATGTGAGATCATCTCTGAAAGTGGTAGACAAGACAACGAGCCCCTAAGGTTCCATTCTGACCACTTATGACCATGAAATGGAATGCACTATTTTCCACAATACAGAGAAAATACACACACCCCTATCAATTACTGCTAACCCTTAAACACACACCTGGATCATGCAGAAGCCAGGAGCTTCATGAGGATCTGATTTCATGGTCAGACTAAAATAGAGTTTCTTAACCACCTAAAATCTATTTACCTTAATCTGCCTTAACTTTGAATTATAACTATACTAATAATGTTTGCAACAATATAAGCCTGGCAGGTTAAAGTTCAAAGCACTCAAACCATTAAGGAGGATTAAACAACTTTATCATCTTCTTCCACAAACTTTACAGTACGAGTTTAAGCAATTTAAGCAAAATTACTCAAGAATACTGTCTTTTCTGAAAGAATTTAAATTCATTTTTAGGTCTCTATTATAATCAAGTTTTCATGAAAAAAACATTCTACAAGTATAGGGACTGACTTGAATTTCTGAATATGAAAAGTATTTTTCTTCACAGTCACATTAGACAATTTTATAAAATCTCATACTATTTACAGATATCTCCTGTCTGTTCTGTTTCCCTACAGAACCCTGGCTAATACACCAGCAATGGCACAACAAATCTTTCTCATGCTTCAAATCTATCCAGCTTCCTTTTCTGCTACCTGCTGGAGAAAACTCTGCTTTCAAAGGACTTGTGTGATTAGTTTTGGCCCACCTGGATAATCTCCTTTTTTCCATATAAAGTACCATTGTCACAGGAATGATATATCTCATATTGGTAGGTTTCATTCATTCTCAAAGGGAAAGGGATATATGATAGTAAGAATCAATGAAAGTCATGCTTAAAATTCTGCCTACTACATCTGCTGAAGCAGAAGTATAGAGAGCTGACTGCTTACAGGGAAGAGGAGATCTCAAGGAATAATAGCTCCTTAATCAGATTCTCAATGAATCCCATCTCTCTGATCACTTATAGTAGTGGCAGGAGCCATTAGTTCCTGACTATTTCTTGGGCTCTGCAACCTCCTTAATCAGCAATCCCTCAACAGCCTCTTGGGGTTTCTCTGTCCCACCAAATTAGTCACCACTCATCTATATGCTTTCCATCTTCCTAAAATATGGTGGCCTTTCTTGCCTGCATTCATCTCCTCTGTTCTTGTTCTAGTGTGTTTCTACCATTTTATTACTTTGGTGTCTTTGAACTTTGCTACCATTTATATGACACATTCTTGTCTAGAATAGCAAGCTCCAATATAGAATACAATTTCATAAGTTTCAGGAGAAAAAACTGACATTGAAATCAAGATTCAAGGTTTCTGATTCCTTTGTACCATTTCTATTCCTCTCACAGCTTCACAGTTTTCTTCATAAGAAAAATGACAGTTTTTCTTAAAACATTAAAATACATTATCTGGAAAGTGAAATATTCATTAAATCATGAAAATAATCTTCAACAATATACCAAGAAGCTACATAGTTGGTAAAAAATGAATGTTTTGTCTTTGTTTTCATATGGGTATTTTTTAAAGCCTTGTTTAAAGTTATTTTTTCTTAGACTTAAAACACTGCCTACAGTTGGTAATAGGTGAAATATTAAATAAGTATGCAAGCCTCAAAGCCATTCATAGCCCAAAACAAAAAAGTATTTTTTCCCCTGAAGCTTCTGGCTCTAGGATCACAGAACTTCATAAATAGATAGGCATAATGTGCACTTTCCATTTTAAGAATATTCAATTATGCTATTGAAGACAGGAAAATTAACGGGATGAATGAAACTCATAAGGTATGTTAACCATAGATAAGTAATGAGACATGTTTAATAAAGTAAGTAAAGTATGTGTGAGTGAGTCTAAGGGGGAGTGGGAGGGTCAGGGAGGTTCACAGTGAGATCAAATGGTCTACCTACGAGCCATATGACATATGTATGACATATAATAATGGAAGTAGAAAAATGGGAGGAGAAAACTGGAAGGAAGTAGTTCTCAATCAAAAATGAGCAATGATCCTTTTTATTCAAATTTGTATTACTGTTCTCAGGGAAAAAAAACACTTCCTTAAGTACAAATATGCTGCATATCAGGTTATATCCATGTCACTGGATATTCTAATATTAGGATCTGTCACTAAAACCTATCCAAGTGACCAGAAAAAAACAAGTGAATCAGAGGTAACCAAAAAAGCTGAATTTTAGAAATGACAGACTACCCAAACCTTGTTTGCCAATGCAACGCACTCTTCAAAATCAAAGGAAATAACTCCTCAGTAGTGTACACTGTTGCTGTATGGGTTGCCCTCACGGACCCTGGAGACAACCCTTTCCTGTTGATGATCATATATGACCTCGTGCTGTCCCCAGTCTAGACTCCAGAGGTATGCAAGATACCTTTGGAAAGCCCCAGGATACGGGAGCCAGGGTCCACCTGTCCATCTGCACCCACACCTCAAAACAAGGAGCATGTTATTACAGTACAATACAGAGTCAAGTTCAAGTTCCCCGGTCACCAGAAAATCCCTATCTACAAGTAAAGTGGGACTTTACCAAGGTTAATAATGAAGAATTTCAATACATAGTGAGGATGACCTCACCTCATCCTGAATAATTTTAGGGTCAAATACATCCCCAATTATGGTCCCTTGGACAAGTGACAGGCCCTGCACTCATGAAGGCTTATCCAGCACTGCCCTCACCCAACTTGTGCCCACCAATAAACTACTTTCTGACCATATTAAAACTAAAAAAAGGAAATAATAGCAATACTGCAAACTTACCCAAATATATTACTCTAGTCTTATTAAACATCACAAACTGCTGAGCTGATTCACATAACATTTAGTCAAATGAATTCTACTTGTTTTGCTCTACCTCTACAACTTCATATTACCAATTGCCAAATACAGCTGTAAATTAGAGATCTAAGGTGAAGGAAATGAACAAATATGGGAGTGGGACTGCACAGTGACTAATTTTATTTCATCTGAGTTTTCATGAACAGAGTAAGACAGAAACACTTGCAATCAATGTATTTATAACCTACCTTGTTGGCTTTTGTTAGGCCCTTTCATACTCATTTATTTAATGACAGTCACTGTTATTAAGAAAACCTTAACACAGAGAGATGAGCTCATTCCAGTTTGGCCAGGGCTTTCCCAGTTTTAACATCGAAAGTCCTATGTCCAAGGAAATTCTTCAGTCTCAAATATAGGCAGCCCTACAGTTAGAAGTCAATGAAGAAAAAAAAAGGCATGATTCTTGCTTTTTGTATTTCTTGTTCCTTTGTTTTTATTTACTTCTTTATAGAACTACAACAAAACAGAGGCACATGAAAAGTAGAAGTCCCCTCTTTAAAAATCTTTGAGTTAGTATTTTTCATATATTTTCTCAAAGACTCTATTCATTTTATCTGTGGATCAAGAAAAAGAAAACATTTAAAAATAGTATTAAACATGCACACATTTGACAAAAAAGAAGCTGACTATAAGTAATCTGATATCATAACTAATAAATATTTCACATATAAATATTACCATTACTGTTGAATAAATATTTCTTTTGTGGTTCTGTGAAGTACTCATATTTATAAAAGCACTATCATTAAAAATAGCTCAATTAATACTTTCTAAAAGATGCTTCAAGGTATAAAACTTCCGAGATTATCAGGCAAAATTAGCTGAAAATTTGTATTATCCTGATAAAACCAGGACTGTAAAGAGAGTCTTATTACTACATTTATTTAATGAGTATGCACAACAGAAAGATTTTACTGATTTCATAACACCAAGAAATAAATCCACCATTTTTAATGGAAAATAATATTCTTACACATTTCTAGCAACTTTTTACAAGCAAATAACTTCAAAACTTGAATGCTACGTTCCCCTTCTCTCATTAAAAGCTTCCTAAAATAAAATACAGTAATTACCACCTAAATGTTCTTTTCTTACTTCACCATTAAAGACATCCTAAACAGACTTAAAAATTTATTAAACGCAATGGCATAAATTTCAACAAAATTCTTCTCATACTGTTTAATCTTGAAAACTACTAGTTCTGTTATACATTGAGGTTAATTTCTCTTATTTGTAGTCCATTGATAATTAAGGTTTTCACATTTAATGGAAACATTGCTGGAAATTGGTAGGGAAGGCTTGTGGTATGGAGAGCCAAAGAATCCAAAGCATAACGTTCTGGGCTAAATATAACACAGCCAATTCTCGCATAGCCATGGAACTAAAATGGAATGATCCAGAGCAAGTTACAGTGAATCCAACCTATTATGCAAAACATTGTATAACCCCCCAAAAAACAACTCTTTGTTCGTACTCTAGAATACATCCAACCCCCTTCTTTTGCCCTGTAGATTTACCTTTCTAATTACACTCCACCTAAGCTAAATTAGCCTGCATTACCTCTGAGTACAAACCAATTCAACCGATTGAGCAGAGCTATCCAGAAGCAGACTAGATGGAAAGAGGCGAAGGCCAGGCGTGCTTCACAATTGGCTCAGCAGTTGGGAAGGTGGGGAAAAAATCTCATTACTTCAAAAGTTAGGAAGTTCTAGAAAGGAACACTTCCCACCAGCCCCCCTCCTGAAAGAAGGGAGTCAGTCATCTGGCAACAATGAGATGATATCCAACAGGAGGCCTTAATTTCTCTGCCTGAGGATGGACGGCAAAATTGGAGCTATGCAGCTAGGAAATTATGTTTCCCCACCAGGCCAGGCTTTGGGTTCTGACCACTGTTCCATGGATCATTACTGTTACGGTGTTTGCCACCAGTGAGCGCCTGGACTCATCCAAGTACTCCCTAAGAGGGGATTATTCTAGTCTCATTATGGGTCGAGATCACCACAGCTCCAACAGGAACCAGAAGGCAAGCAGCATTAACCTGAGAGTAAGCTGAAGGCATCTGCTCTCCAACACCGCAGGGATTAGCCTTCTTGTGAGGCCTTCACTTTCAAACCAGTACTAAAGGGAGTCCTGAAGAAGCCAGTGGCACATCTGAGCTAAGGTGATCGGGTGGCAATGGAGCTCTGGTAACAAGATGTGAGAGCCAAGAATGAGCACAGCCAGGGTTCAGTGTGCAGAACAGCAAAGGGCACAGCATGGAAGGGAGTTTTGGGCTTCTGTCAGTGGAGTTAAAGATTGAAACCTTATGAAGCCAGAACTTTCAGGAGGAATAAACTCATAAGGAATCTAGATAACATGAGGATTTATTTCAAAACAGCCACTTTCTAGGCACTCAGTATTTTAAAAAACCAGTGCCAAGGTATGCCTCCCCTCCACTTTGTGCGTAGGAAAAGAGAGTGCTGAATGCTGGCTTTTAATGATGAGTAGGAAATCAGAGGTTGTGGAGAAAATTTTGCACAATTGCAAGTTACAGGAGGCTGGATTCCTGCACACACCGGTGGGAGGGGAGCAGAAATCAGACACTAGTTTTGGTGGTTCTGACTTGAGGTGTGGGGGGATGGGAGAAGACAGCAACCAAGTCCCTTCCCTCCCTAGCATTTACATCAGGAGCTGCTTAGTGCCAATCCTCCCAAATTTTCATTTACCACACATTGAGCAAGAAGTGATATCCAGAAGAGTCATCTCCAAATTATATTTTCGGTCATCAGGAAGCAATCATTTCCACTGTGCTTACTAAGGCAGGAATGTAGGCTATTATTTTAGGAAGATTTTCAACAGCCAGAAGCAAAGGGGAAAAAAAAAACCACCTCTGCATAACTCTTTATTAAAAGAAAAAATAGATTAACCAGAACAATACATGTCCCCATGTTTTCTATGACTAGGGGATATTGGAATACAATGTGAGCCGTAGACCAGGGGATGTATAATTGCACTGGGGAACAGAAAGACAAATTATAGAATGTATTGGTAGAGAAATAAAAAACAAAAATGATAACTCGAAAACACTCTTTAAATAAAGAGAAAAAACAATTATCAAAAGTAAAGACAAAGGGAAACGGATGTGGCTCAACCATTTGGGCTCCCATCTACCATACAGGAGGCCCAGAGTTCGATGCCCAGGGCCTCCAGGTGAGGGCAAGCAGCCCACCCCGGCAGAGTGCCAGCCCATGCAGGAATGCTGCCCTGCACAGGAGTGCCACCCTGCATGGGAATCCCGCCCAGCACAGGAAAGGTGTCCCATGCAGGTGTGCCACCGATGCAGAGCTGGCGCAGCAAGATGACGCAACAAGAGACACAGAGGAGAAAAAAATAAGATGAGGCAGAACAGGGAGTTGAGGTGGGACAAGAGGGTAATCGCCTCTCTCCCACTCCGGAAGGTCCCAGGATCAGTTCCCAGAACTGCCTAATGAGAATACAAGCAGACACAAAAGAACACACAGCAAATGGACACAGAGGGCAGACAATGGTGGGGGGGGGGTATAAAAGAAAATAAATCTTTAAAAAAAAATTATATTAAAAAAAAGACAAAGTTGGAACATTACTGAAAATGAATTAGAGAAAAAAGGGTTAATTAGAGAATTATTGAGATCACAAACCAACAGTGCTTTTTTTTTTAAGAAAATACCAGCAATTGAACCCAGGACCTCATTCATACATGGGAAGCAGGCACTCAACCACTACAACCACTCCCCAATAGTCCTTTTTAATAAGAGAAAAATTTAATTGTCTTTATCCCCATCTACATCTCCATGCCGTTCATACGGTTTTTAAAAATTGCCTTATGAGTACATATAAAAGCTTTTATCATTTAGTTGAAATCTCCTTTTAGCCTTCTATTAGGGAATAATTGAAAGGTAAGCAGAAAACATTCCATATGTATGCAGTTAGAAAATGCTAAATGTGATTACAAAAAAAAAGGACAAACTCAGCTTCGCTAACTGAAATGGATGCCCGCTTAGAAATATTTTTTCCACTTGGAATAAAATAATACTTTTAATAATTGCTTGGAGTGATTCCTTCTGTGTTCTACCATCATTATTACAAAGAGCTTAAGGTTTTAAGAGCATATTTTGGTGCAAAGCGCCACAGTTTTAAAACTGGGTATGTATATTTTAAAACTCAAAGTAGCTTCAGAAAGATTGCAGAAAACTAGGAGAGCTCCAGAAAGTATTGCAATGTAGCCAAAAACCTTTGGATAAATAACATCTGGCATTAGTGGTCTGCTATACTTGAGTTTCTCAACTTCCTCTCTGGAGAAACTTAAGTCCCTTTTGGCCTCTCTCTGATTTCCTTAAAAATGTTTCTGGAAACAGATACTTCACCATCTTCCATCTTCTGTAACTGAAGGATTGTAGGAGTTGTTAGGAAGCCATACTGTAGCAAATAGGTGCTGATATACCAGGCCTGTTACAGTTCTCTTCAATCCCAACTCCCCACCTTGTAAATTCACAGCAAATGTGCAAAGAGCAAGAGGCTCTGGCATCATACTGATATGAGTTCCAAGCCTAGCCTCATTGCTTACTAGCTGTGAGGCCCTGGACAAATATTTTCTTTCCATAGCCTCATTTTCCTCTTTACACTCCTTCTTGGGTTTGTTGTGAGCATAAGAGAGTTACTGGAAAAGGAACCAGCCATTGCCTAGCACATGGTGGGCACCACCGTATGGTGAGAGGCCATGGCAACCCCAGCATTGACCAAGATAACCACAGAGCCAGAGAGCTGGGCATTTTGGAAGCCAAAGCCTTTCTTGATCTCCTAAAGCCTCCTCTGTCCCCAGCCCACACGTGTTTGTTTTTCCCTTTTATCTTTTTCCTTCTGTTTCTCAGCTGCTCCCCCTTCTGGCCTGCTGTAGCTCTGTCCCTCCCCTCATTCACAAGTCTCCAATAAATGACTATTTTCTAAGAACTCCATATAGAAAAAACAAGCAATCACTCACTCCTTTCTTAACTCAAGCCATCTGGAATAACTTTCACTCACTCTCTCTCTGTCTGTCTCTCTCTCTGGCTTGCTATTTTTCCCACCTCAAACAAGTAAGCCAGAGCTGATATCTTGATAAGTGAGAAAATAAGGTTCAGAACAATGTTATTTGAACTGATACTTGAGTGATTTCTGTAAGAGCAGTGATTCTTTTTAATACTGTACTTTGAATACACATACCTTCCTGACTTTTCTAATATAGTTTACAATATACAACCTGTTTAAATATTATTTGAGGGAGCAGAGAAAAATTAAGGAGAATCTTGAGTTTAAACTGAGGTTGGTGCTGGTGGAGGGACAGAGTAAAAATGATTGAAATTCCAGGTTTGAATGATGTGAGAAGCATAGGGGCAGTAATGGACATACATCACTGCTACTTAAGTAAAGTCCACTGACTGATGCCAGGGCACAAGCTGAGTGTTCCTGTACTATGAGGAGACAGAACAGAAATTGAAAGTAAGCCCTTTCCCTTTTAGTGTAATATGAAAGAGAAGCTGTATATGGAAAGAAAGTATAATAATTGGGGCTTGTATTTTGTATGTCTGTTGCTTTTCCAGTAATTTTCATTTTTCTAGTAATTCATTTTTATTAAACATTACAAAAGCATAGTCCACGGCAGGTTGGAAATTTTAAGACACAGGCACTATGCAACAGATTTGTTCCTAAAAGACTAGCACTGACCCTTGTGGAGAGTGTAAATATGGTTAATTAGAGGCAAGGTGACAATCTTCCAAACCCACTCACTCTTTTGTAAAATATCCTCCACATAAGGTAGAAATGAGACGACCTTCTTCAAGTAGCCTATATAAACCATATACCAAAAAATAAACAAAAAAAAAAAAACAAAGGAAATCCTACCACATATAAAGCGTTAAGATTACAGTGAAAACCAGATGCGAGCTATGTTTGAAAAATCACCCAAAGCTATAACCCTCTGCAAATAAGTATTCACTTACTGTGAAGATGAAGCAACAAAGATGAATGCTTCACTCTCCCCAAATTCTAAGTTTGAATAGGAGGTAGACACAATTTATGGTATAAAAAGGCAGAAAATGAAAAAGAATAATCACATAAGCACAGCCATCAGAAAACCCTCATTTAAAAATTGCTGCACTAGTAGCTGAGAGATATCCACAAACTCAGGGAACTGGAAACTCAGTTTTCTTCAACTGTAAAATGGAGAGATTATTTACTTCTCAGGGCCAGAATATGGAACAAATAAAATACTGGATGGCAGAGCACTTGTTGAAACTATGGAGCAGTGGTTCTCAAAGTGTTGTCCAGGGTCGCTTAGGGATCCCTGAAACCCTTTCAGGGAGTCTGCAAGGTCAATACTATTGTCATAACAATACTAAGTCATCATTTGCCTTTTTCTCCCATGTGTGTACACTAGAATTTTTCAGAGGCTACATAAAGAGTGATATTACAACAGACTGAAAGCAAGAGGAGATAGGAAATTCATCTATCTGCTAGTCACCCAGATATTAAAGGCATTTGCAAAAATGTAAAACAAAGTCATCTCACTGAATTTATTTTGGAAAATAATTTTTTCATGAAAATAAAAGATGTTAACATACAGTTTATTATTTTATTTAAATGAAAAACTGTGTTAAAATTTTCTCAGTATTAATTTCTAAGCCATTAAATAATGATAGCTATAACCTTCACAAATGAAATATCTTTGAGGTCCTCAATAATTTTTAAAATGTAAAGGGATCCTGGGACCAAAATGTTTGAAAACTGTTGCTGAAGGTAAAAGAACTGTGTATGCTATAATACTCTATCCAAACATATAATTAAGTTTGTATATGTTACTATATAATACATTAACATGCTGTGGCAGTTCGGGATTATTTATAAATCCCAAAAAGAGAAAGATTATGTTTGTAAACTAATCTATTCCTCTGGGTATGATACTCTTTGACTATATTAATCAAAGGTATTACGTTTATTTGATAAAATCAATTTAATACTTTTGATGAAATGACTGTAGAGTATGACTCAGGTTGAGCCCTGTTCCCTTGGTGGGTGATATAAATGGGCACTCACTCAAGAAGATACAAGAAGAGACAGAAAGCTCTGTCACGTTTGATCCTGGGGCCCCAGGGGAGAGATGAGCCATTTACCTGATGGTCTGCATCGGAAGAGAACAGAGCGGCTGAGCAGGCCCAGAAAAGAAATGAGCCCTATGCCAGAGACGGATGTCAGAAATCCTGAGAGACCAGGAAGATGTCACCCATCATGTTGCTTCAACACGTGGCAGCTGACTTTGGTGAGAAAGTTACCTCTTATGGTACCTTGAGTTGGACTTCCCACAGCCTTGGGACTATAAGCTTGTACCCCAAATAAATACCCTTTATAAAAGCCAACAGATGTCTAGTACTTTGCATCAGTACCCCTTTGGCAGACTAATATATATGCATTACATTTTATGCAAAGAAAAAGTTTATTAAACTACATTCTGTGTTTTTATCCCAATTCCAAGTAACTTCTGTCCAGGAAAAAAGCAAACTGAAACTACCTTTTACATACCAGCCACATATCTCAGGCTTGACAGGACAGTCTTAACGTTAAATGTGTTTCCAATTTTTCCCATCAAACACAAAAACGTTCCTTATATTTCACATTTTTGTGTCCAGTGTATCTCCCAGTCATATCCTCACAGACCAGGAGAATCACAAAGTATCCTCCTATTGTGTTGTCTGTAGTTAACTTTAAAATATTTCAGCACAGCTCATATAACAAATGTGTGCTGCATGGTTTTGGCCCATACCCCAGGAGCAATGGGTAACTCTCTAGTCGAGAACCCACCCCGGGAGTGCTCTGATCACACCTCAAAGCCTCCACACAGAAGCACACACTCCAGAGTTGGCATGTATAAGTCTGAATTATCTTTCATAAATTCCTGAGGTTTTGCTAATTAGCCAAATGAATGTTAATAATTTGTTTTCTAGATGAAATAATGATGTTTTTAAAAGGTAGAGTGGCTAGAAATAACTGCACAGGTACTCCTTGACTAACCAGGAAAGATGATTCAAGCAAAATTCAGTGGCCCAACCCCTTTGGAATGGCACCCTAGCTTAGGATTTTGAGTCTGGCCCAATAACCAGAAGCAAATTGTGCTGCCTGAACAACTTTCCTTATGTTTCCAGTGAACACCTCTGGCAAAGGACTGTAGGAGTACCGAAAGGGTAGACAGCTGGGACCTCACTGAGGTCACAAAAGAGTGATACATGGGAGCCCTGCTCATTTACAGGGTTTGCATGTGAGGCAGAATTCCACATGAGATTTGCTTTCGCAATAAAATACTGCCTGGCAAGGAGGAAAACCACAGGCCTCACATACTTTATCTATTAGGCGACAGATATCTACTAAAAAAGAACAGAGTAATAACACTCAGATTGGTTTAGGACAGCTAGCAAAACCTCTTACACACCATGTGGGCCTCAGAAATACCTATTTCTTTTTGCCCAGCATTATCATCTCACTGCGAAAAACTACCTAGAAGGAGCTAAAAAGCTGCAGGGATTCTGCCTTCCAAAACCAGGATCTTCAGGAATGACAATGGCCAAATTTGATTTCTGTTTAATGAAATGCAGAATCTAGTTACCTTTCTATTAAGAATCTAGTACCTCTTGACTTGCAGGAAAAGTAGTTAAGGGGGCAAACATTCACTGAATGCTTCAGCACGTTCAACAAGCCCTCTAAAACTGAAAAGGGGGTCCAATACCACAGAAAATGGCAATTCAGTTTAGGGTATCGTTGAATAGCCACTAAGGTAGCTCTATTTTCAATGGGAAGGGGGGAAAGGGAAGAGACAGTTAACACAGAATCCAAAGTGAAATATAAATTATTTACTTCGGCATCCTTCCATTAATACTGGTACCTATAATAAACACCAAATCTTCTCTTAGTCCCAAGATAACAAAAATAAACCAAATAACCTATATGATATATCACACTATAGAAAACCATGATATCAGCAAGTATTGAATGACAATGGAAAACATTCGACATACTGTGTTTTGGGGAACTTGTGGGGTGGAACCACCAGCCACGTTTAGTAGGGTAATTTTTCCCTCCGGTTGGCTGTTTTTCTCACACCTTCCATCTCTGGAAGATAATCCCTGTTGACATTTTGTCCTTCTAGCTTCTATCTCTATTCATTTAAATACAGGTCTATGTACTATCTATGTGTGAGATAGATAAATACATTCATGGGAGATTTTTTCATTTGTGCTTTCCCATTTTATGTGCTTATTATTTTAGGAATTATAACATTATTTTTAGCCTCCAGATAATACTCTTAAAACTGGACCCCATGAAAGCAACTGTAAAAATAATGCACTGCTTAACCACACAGGTTCAACAAGTATACAATTAAACATCTTCTATGGGCCAGGTACTTTGATAAGCCCCGTGGAAAGACAGAAATTCTGTCCAATACAGTTATACAAGTCTCTGAATTCTCAGTACTCCATTCAGAGTTTCTGAATGCGAGAATTTGGTCAGAGTTCCTTTCTAAAAACCTGCAGTCTATGAAGTGGGAATAAGAAAACCAGAAAGATGAGATTCACTATTCAAACTGCTCAACCTACAGCTACAAGCAAACCTAGAATGCACTGGATTCATAATAATGATAGATGAGGGTAAAGGAAATGATAAACTGGTAGAGCAGATATCTTTGCTGGGTACTGAAAACGACCAAAGTCAAATAGGCATTTGCATGAAAGAACAAGAAAAGATGATCAGTAGTAGTATTTTCACAAACCCCAAACAGAAATGGTGTCATGAAACATTTCACAAGCACAGGTGATTAAGACTTTATTTTATCTTTCACACAAAGCAAGAGCATCTGGAAGAGTCTGACCAAACTACACTTGCTACCCATTTGTTTCTGTTTAGGCTGTGTAAAAGCTAAATTAGCAGTTGGCTTGGTGATTCCAGGTTAAATGGGTTCAGGTCTGGGAAATACTAATAGTTCTGATTTACGTTAAATTTCCTATTTGCACATAATGTCCCTAACCTTTAAGTTTTCAAACTGTATTTGCACAAATTAGGCACATATTCCAAGTTCCACTGGCTCAAATATATTATGGCTATAAAGTTAAGGGAAAGATAAACATACAAAGCCAAAGTAAGAAGCAGTTTTAAAACTGAAAAGAAGCCTACAAAGATGGGATCAATTGAAATAAGTAATTCTGCATCTGTTCTGAATAGCTCCACTTCATCCTCTTTCAACACCAGAATGCAGCTCCAGTAATCTTGGCTGCTCCTGCCACTGCCGCCAGCATATCATGCTCAAAGAGTTCAACATGAGGGTTGGCCAAATTGGAGAACCTTTCAATATACTGGGGCCAAACCTAAGAAGGCAACAAGCCAGGAAAAGCACATGTGAGCATCACACTACAGCGTGCATTTCAGTGTTACAAGGGAAAACAGAAGATAACCTTAGCCAAAGATAACTGCCTTAACTTTGGCATCAGAACTGGTAACTGGGTCTATTGTTTTTAAGTAAATATTCCTATGAAGGTGCTTTGAACTCCCCAGAACTAAGAAATACATAAACATTCATCTTATTATATCTCTTTAGCTAGGCAGTCATGTTTGCTTATTTACTGCCCAATGAAGTTAAGAAATCATCTTAATATTTCCCAAAGCTATAGATTTGAATAATCATGAAAATAAACATTTCCCCCAAAAAAGATTCCTAACATTCCATTTCAATTGCAGTATAGAGCCCTCAGGATGTTAAATATTATCACATGTACACATGTTTCTTGTGGTGAGGGGAAATTCAAAAGAAAGAAAAAAGCAATATGCTGTATAATTAAAGAGGTTTGAGACTGGAGAACTTCCAGGAAACTCTGTGTAGACAAACTTTGAGTCACGCCATCTCCAAATAAATGTTATTAGCTGTATAAACCATATTCCACACGTAACTTACTTAGGTTGATGTGCTATTTTCCCCCTTTCAAAGTAACTTTAAAACACATACACAGTATTTGCACTGCACTGTTACCAAAACTATCTAGATTTCATCTCCCTAACAATGCTATCTGCAGAAGGAAAAGTAAAAAGAGCCAAACCAAGAGTACTAAAGCATAACTTAAAAAAAAATGAATGTCTTGATTTGTATTTTTATAAACAGCTTTCCTATGAACACAGAAGGTAAAGGGAGAGGAAGCTCCACTGCTCTCCTCTGCTTCCAAACCCACTGCAGGGTGAGCTTTGGGCATAATTTCCCTCCCTTAGAAACAGGCCTTGGTATTTTTGTGCCTTTCTTAGTACTCATATGTGATTCTTACCTTTTATTTTTTGATAATCCACTGAGATGAGAGGAGACAAGGGGAAGAGGGCTGGAAAAAGACTGAAGAAATCCAAGACAAACATTTAACACAAAGACCAATCCTTACCTAAAAAATCCTGGCTGGATTTTGGGGATTGAGAAATCTCCTGCCCCTTGGAATGGATGTGGTGTGCTGATGTGAGCATTCCGTGCCCAAGTTTCTTTTCTATTCTGTTTTTGCTGGCCGACAATCCTTCTTCCTCTCTTTTCATCATTGCCAGAAGGATTTCTCAGTTTAAACTTTGGGGTGAAGAGATAACTCACTAGAACATTCAAATAAGTGCTACATGATACTTAGCTTCAAAAGGCCTTTGAATGGATTTGACCTGTGCTTAGGGTATGGAGCTCTCAAGAGCTCCTCTCTGAAGAGAGCCAACCAAACGTTGCTACTGAGGAGCATTCCCAAACCAGAACCTTCCCATCAAAGTCCTGGAGTTCTGTTGGGTACCTGCCAGTGGAGTTTGGCCTCCTGAAATGACACAAGATAGTCACCAGGGACCTAGAAGAATGAAGAAGGAATAACCCATATGGGGCCTCAGTTCCAGGTAGTGGGCCAGGGTTTCCTGTACCTTCACATCTAGTCTGTATAAAAGCTCTCCTGGAGGCAGACACTATTATCACTACTGATTGCACAGATGAGGAAACCAAGGTAGAGATACAAGATAAATTACCTAACATCACACAGCCAGGAAGTTGTCGGAATTAAAATATCACTGGCTGCAAAATTCACACCCAAGACAAAAGACATTTTTCCCCAGGTTTCCTCCCATCCAACATTTTGAGCAAACAACATTTCCTGGTATTCTCCAAACAGACCTTGCCTATTCAAACTTCCAAGCCTTTGCACTTGCAAGTCCCTCCTTAGAGGGGTTTGGCATCCATAGAATCCTGCTTCAGAATTAGTTTATACTATCTCTTCTTGATGGCCCATGCTGCCTCTCCAGGCACACCTGGTCAAGCAGTCTTTCAGCACTGGGCGGGAGGAGGAGGGTAGAGAAATAAATGAAAATTAAATCTTAAAAATAAATAAATAAAGACCATATTTTACATAATTTATTTCAGTATGAGCAATCTATTTAAATCTCCAATATTAAACTGCCAGTGGCGTCTTAGGTTTTGTTTGGCTAGGCAATAACTCTGGTCATAGCATGAGGTAGGAGCATAATTTATGAGAGGTGAATGAACTTACCAAAAAAAAATCAACAAAATCCTGAAACACCAAATCAAGAAAGCTAACTGGGGAAGGATATATATATATCCTATATTATATATATATATTATTTATATATATATATAAACGTGAGATGCAACTCATTGTCTTTTCTTCCTCCCCTTAGTTCTCTTAAAAGGGAAGAGAGTTCAAATCATTTTTGAGGGCTTACAGTAAAGATATGCACTAAAACCTCAGCTCTGTGGAACTTCTGGGGAATAAGCCATCATAGAAGATGAAGTTCTATACCCTTAATCAAAAATAACAATGAAAAAATTAAGTTAAACATTAGATATAGAAAGTGTTCTACAAACATGTTAAACACTTTTCCCCATCTTTAATAAGGCATAAGAGACATGGTCTGGTCCAGATCATCATACACATGAACTACTAGAGCATGTTATGGAATGGCTGCTGTCCTTCTACTAGCTATCCTCAAACTACTACCACTTTTTAAATTTGCCCATTTTAGAAATTCTCCCATCAAGTTTTCAATTGTGCTTCACACTGACAATGTCAAAATAGTTGCCACTTGTAGTTGGCTATGAACTTAAACACCAGGTAAGCAAATCTGCTCAAACTGTGAATAACAGTAGAACACAAACAGGCCCAAATGAGGGCCTCTCTCATAAATATGTGGAGAGGAAAGGGTTACTTTCCAATGAAACCCACAGAGTGGGCACAAGACATGACTGTCAGGAAGAGTGGCCTGCCAGACGGCATCATCGCCAGTCAATCACTTCTAACAGCAGCCAGCACCTCAGAGCCAAGGATGGTACTACAGACAAAAACTTTTTGCTTAGATAATTCAACTGACCAATGAAATAAGAGAATGTGCTAAGAGTAGTTTTTCCAACTAAAGCAATTGACAGTGATGACACACCAGTTGGCAAAAGAAAGTAATTTCCATTCGTGGTGCCACTAGATACTTGTTAGTAAGACTTGAGAAAATTCAGTATTAAGGTGAATTTCTCCCTTGAAAAAAAGAATCTCTCTCTTGTGCTGCAAGTACATCCACAAATATATAACTATTACTTAATTAAATGAGGAAATTACATCCCTGTACATAGCTGGGTTTTTTGGTTTTCTTTTAATCTTTTTTTTCCTTAAGATACATATATCACATAAATCACACAAATAGCTGAGTTTTAATGAACTGGCAAATATCTGTTTCTAATTCCTCTAAATTTAAGGAGGCATATATATATTTTTTTATTCCCCCCTTGCAGTTTGTTTTGTTTTTTTGCTGTCTGCTCTCTGTGTCTATCCACTGCACGTTCTTCTGTGTCTGCTTGTCTCCCTTTGTTGTGTCATCTTGTGTCTCTCCGCAGGCGCACAGGCCACCTTGCCTTCACAAGGAGGCCCTGGGACACGAACCCAGGGCCTCCCATATGGTAAACGGGAGCCCAATCAATTGAGCCACAGCCACTTCCCTGGGAGGCATATTTTTTAATCTACTAACTCACTATTTCATTTTTGTAGATTTTGCCGTGCTTTCAAGATCATAAGTTAGAAAGGTCAGATGTTTAAAATCAGTATTTATTCACTCATTTATTATTTGTGACTTTGGTTAGCATGTACTATATTTTATATTGGAGACAAAAATGTAAGAGATCCAGTTCTATACTGAAAAAACCTCACTGGTTGTGAGCAGAAATGCATTAGCTTCCTATTGTTGTTATAACAAATTATTGCCAAAAAAACAACCCAAATTTATTTGGTTACTGTTCTGGAAATCAGAAGTCTAAAATGGGTTTTATGAGCTAATATCAAGGTGTTATCAGGGCTGCACTTCTTCTGGAGGCTCTAGGAGAAATCCATTTCCTTGTATTTTCCAGGTTCTAGAGGCTGCCCACTTTGTGTAGTTTGTGGCTTCTTCCTCAGTCTTCAAAGGCATCATCTGAACCTCTGCTTCTATCATCCCATCTCTTCCTCTCTAACTTTGACTCTCTTGTCTCCTTCTTATACAGACTCTGGTGATTAAATTAGGCCCACACAGATAATCCAGGATAATCTTTAATCTTCTCATCTGAAAATCATTAACTTAATCATATCTGCAAAGTCCCTTCTGCCATGTAAAATAACATATTCACAGATTCTGGGGATTAGAATGTGAACATTTTCAGGGGTCATTATTCTACCTACCAAAAAGAGATGAAAAGAAATAAAACCACCAATCTCAGCAAAACCTCTGTTTTTTTATTCCTTAAATTCTCTCTCTGAATCCTACTAACCCTTAACAATTCTTAGCAAGCTTAGATACCTCCTTAATCAGGTCACAGCAGAGTGCGCCACAGAGTAGGAGGAGAATGGAGAAAGTTAGGGTTTTAATAACATTAGAAAAGGACACATAAAAATAAACAGCCTATGCCTATGATACAAAAGTAAACATTCATAACAATGATCTTAAACCACCAACAACATGAATATATCCAAGAAGAGAGAGAGGAGTATAATGAATTTTAGAATCACCTACAATTAAAATTGTACATGTTTTACAGTATTTCAATCTGATCTTGATTTTGAAAGTATGTAAGTATATGCATATAGGCACTAAAAAAAAATTAAAAGACTGTAAAGTTAAAACCAAGGGTTAACAATGATTATTGCTAATAATATAGCCAAATAGCTAAAATAATTTTAACAGAATTAAAAATATATTATAATGCTACCAAACAACCTTTGGATTATTAATTAACCCACTCAGCTCCTAGAAAATGGATGCCCTGGAATTACATTTAGATTACTTACACATTTGTAAATGAAAAAAAAAACCTGCATTTTAACAAGGTTATAAACAGATTTATGCACACATCTATAAACAATTAATAATTATATGTGTGTAATTCACAAAGACAAAGGATACATAAGGTCCAAAGAAATACTAGGAAAGCTTAGAATTAGTTTATCTACTCCCTAAAAGATAATAACAATAACACCAATACCCTAACTTTTTATTCACTGAAATTTATTCATATATGCACACTTTTCCATTCACAAATGAGGAGTATTGAACAGGCAGCACATTCACTCATTAATTTTTTTATCCCCTTCCTTTCAGGAAGGAGAGGGAGATGTAATAAAGATGAGGAGGGGAGAAAGGATGAAGGAGTTAATCACCTGGACCAGCCTTCCACTACATATAGCCCTTCTTTTTAAAACAAACCATCTTCTCACTTCTTTCAAAGACTAGTGAAAGAAACCAGGAAAGACTTGTCAGAGATTTTCAGACCGTTAATCGTTTTTAGAGACTGAAGCAGAGAGATCTACTTAAGATGACAAAGTATTCCCAGTTATTTTGTCTTTTCATTATAATTTAGTACTGCCCTCCTAGAGCAAGCAATATAGGGGGAAAAAAACAGTAGTTTTTAGCTGCTGTGGAAGATGAGGGATGGTCTGCTTTCTGACTCAGAGACTCTCTCTCTTTCCTGTCCTGCTAAAGGACAAACTTCGCAGAGGCAGAATATTTTGGCCAACTTGACTGACCAGTTTCCCTGGGGACAGGATGAAACAGGGCTCTGCTCAGCATCTGTTCAGAGTTCCAAACCACCTGCAGTCCTTGATTTCAAGTCTTTAAAAATAAGGGCCCAGAATCTTTGTTCACACTCTGTCCTTAGGCACATGGACAACAGGAGATATCAAATAAATATTTGAAAAACGGATGTGGCTCAAGCAATTGGGCTCCCATCTACCATATGGAAGGTCCAGGGTTCGACTCCCAGGGTCTCCTGGTGAAGGCAAGCTGGCCCATGCAGTGAGCTAGCCCACATAGAGTGCTGGCCCACAGGGCAAGTGACCTGAGCAGAGTGCTGGCCCGCATAGGAGTGTTGGCCCATGAGGTAAACTGGCCTGAGCACAGAGCTGGTGCAGCGAGATGACACAACAAAAAAGAGACAAAGAAAAGAGACAATAAGAGACACAGCAGACCAAGAAACTGACGTGGTACCAGAGACTGAGTGCCTCTCTCCCACTCTGAAAAGTCCCAGGATTGGTTCCGGAGCTGCCTAAAGAGAAGACAAGCAGACACAGAAGCACACACAGCAAATGGACACAGAGAGCAGACAATGGGGGGGGGGGTTAATATAAATAAATCTTTTAAAAATAAATAAATATCTCATGATTAATATAGGTCCTTCAAATGTGCCTACTTGCTTAAATGCCATATATGAAGCATAAGGGCCAATAAAATTCTAAATGAAAATGCATCTTAATCTATAGATTTGCAAATTATTTTGCCTTCTCATTCACTGACATAAACAGAATAGTCACAACACAAAAGTTGTACATAGGTAAAGTGGGCAAGAATAAAAAAAGGGGGCTATTACAAGTGGCTAACACCCAGATTCTTAAATAATTCCTTCTTTGCTAACTCCAATTTACACAAACTATTTAAAATGGGAAGGGATTAATCAAGCAAAAAAAATACAGTAACTGGGTTGACAAAATTATTCCTAAAAGTACATTTTATAGATTTTCTTAAATAACTGGAAACATTTGCAACTCCATTTACTGAAAGCCCCCCCAAAAAATGGTCTTTATAAGCCCTTCTTATAAAGCAGCAGAACTTCCTTACAGACTAGCTCAGGATTATAACTGACAGGCCAGTACTCCCCCAGGATGAAGGTACAATGACCTCATGACCCTGTAAAGAGTCACTAGAACAGCCATTAGTTGTCTCTGCCCATATCCAGAGGAAAAGGTAGAAAACAGGATCATGTCAAGGGTGTCATAGAGCCTTAAAAGTCAGTCCCTGCTGGTTGAGTGATATGAGGGGCAACTTACTGTGACAGACATTGCTGAGTATCAAGTTCCTCATCTGTAAAATAAGAGATTACTGCATATATTTGCCCATGCTTTTGAGATCAATAAAAAGTGTCTGCAACCCACAAAGCCAAGGTTGGCACTGCAACTTCCACTTCTAGTCTCACTCAGTGAGTCAAATACATTTTCTCCTTTATGCACTTGATTGAGAGCCATGGCAAATAAACAACTGAGAGCAAAGCACCTTGTGAAAGACTCTGCTTCAAAATTTTAACTTTTTAAATAGTCCATAAAGAGAAAGGAAAAATGATTGAAAATGACCCAAAATTACTATATTGTTTCTAAATATGACAAAACTCTGACATTAAGACAAAAGCATTTTTAATTGAAAGCAGCTTAAAACATGTTGCCTGCTTTCATTCTTCTCAAGCACTGATCTTACAATTATCAAAAAAAAATCAATGGCTTTTTTTCCTACTGAAAGCCAAACAAAAAGATGTACATAATAAAATGTGACACAATTTTCTATTGAAATAAGAAGTACGAATTAAATACAAATTTTGGTACTCAAAAATGCCACCTTCTTCTTATGACAAAAATTTCTACTTTTTTCTAGTTACATCACTAAAAATTCTATCACTTAAAAAATGCAAGCCTAAGAAAATTATTTTTTACTGTTGCTAGAAGACACCAAAGGAACTTTCAAATACTCCATTATTTCTAGATTTAAATTTTCATGTATCCCAGATAATAAATATATACAACCTATGTAATGGCTACATTTCAATGTTCAATTTTTTTTTTTAATCAAAAAAGTGAAGTCAATTTTACAAGTCATCTAAAACTTGAATTTTAGTATATTTCAGCATAACTGAGCTATTTTACTGTGATAAAAGTCATCATAAATCATCCTAAACATATGCAAAAACATATTATTTTCAGGTTCCAAATAAGAGAGTAAAGGTGTGGATGTCTTTATTAACCAAGATGTATTATGAAGTTAACAACAACAAAAAGGTAATCCTAAGAACGTTGCCTAGAAATGATTAAGATCTCACAGGCAGGAGACGACTTCTCCCAGCCAAGATGGAGGAGCAAGGACGAGACGTACCCTTGCACCTCAAATAACTCAAACAAGCAAACAAACAAACAAATAAAAGACAAACTATATTAAACAATGATTTTAATTTTTTTTTTTTTTTTTGAGCACAGCTGTAGCCAAGGGGTCTTCCTCATCAGGCTGACAGTATAAGACCAAAACCTTGTCCCCACTGTGGAGTAGTTCTGGGTAATATCATCCTCACCAGCACATCCATGGGATCAGACAGGGGCCACCCAGTCGTGGGCACCTTCTTGTTGGTCTTCCGAGGAACCACACTGGGGATGTGAATCAAGACCTCCAGAGAGCCAGCAAAGGTGAAGGACTTACACTTCTCTGGGGTACACCCACTGAGATCCAAGCAGATTTCTGTGTCAAGCATGTAAATGATATGGGCAAGGGTGACCAGGGACAGGAGATGACACCCTGGAAAGTCATGACACCCCCTTCTAAGCTGACCACACTTCAGCCTGTGCTCCAACCCTCATCACCACGGTGGCCTCAGACCAATGATTTAAAACACTGGCCATCAAGCAAAAAAGGACTGTGATCTCTGAAACAGAGAAACAAATAAAATGAACCATAAAATTGAACCAGTTTACTTCCTAGAGAGAGATTCCAGGCTATGACACAAACGGGAGGATGCCAGCAAAGTCTGGTAGGTCTACCTAAATTTAGAAGACAGAATTATCAGTCCAAGGAGACCAAGATGGCTAGAGTTTACAGGGCAGAGTTCCAGAGAGGAAAAAGCTGCACAGAGAATCCTGGAGATGTACAGAAGTTGCCACTATGATCTTCAGTTGAGTACTGATCACCCATTCATAGGAGGAAAGAAACCATGGCATGGAAAAGAACTGCCTCAGAGAGCTAGAGAAAACAATTCCTAGTACTCACACAGGTTAGCTCCTGTCCCAAACTAGCCGGAGTAGAAAGCCTCGTAATTCACAAGACATAGGTAGGATACTTAAAAGGGTTTGCCTCAGTCTGAGGTAAAAGCAGCCCTAAATGCTACTCTGGTCCCACCTAGGAAAACTTAAAAGCAAGACATGAAAGTAACAGTTCATTTTCCAAGTAACTTAGCTGTATCCCAGAACAAAGCTCAAGAATATAGGTGTCTAGCACCCAAAAAAAGTAAAATTCACTCCGACATCTAATCAAAAATTGCCAGTCATACAAATAAGCACGAAAATACGTTCGAATGAGGAGAAAAATCAAAACCAAGCCAGAACAGTCACAGATATTAGATTTAGCAGAAGGTTATAAAAATGGTTATTATATGTTTGAAAAGCAACAGGAAAGATTGAACATTTTAAGATACACAGAAGATCCAAATTGTAATTCGAGAGATGAGAAGGACAATATCTGGGATGAAAATACCTTCAAAAGGATTAACAGCACATTAGACATTGAAAGAAAAAAAATATTAGTGAACTTGAAGTATTTTTAGCAATAGATACTATCCAAAATGAAACACAGAGATCAAAAAATACTGGGAAAGAGAAACAAAACAGAACATCAGTGAACTGTAGAACAACTTCAAGCATCCTAATACACATGTAAGTGAAGACCCCAAAGAAGAACAAAAAAATATTTCAAGAAATAATGTCTAAAAATTTTCCACATTTGATGAAAACTATAATAGGCTGATAGATTCAAGGAGTTCAATGAACTCCAAGCTCAAGAAACATAAACTAAAAAATACCAACATATGTCATCATAAAATTGGTTAAAACCAATGATAAAGAAAAAAAATTAAATAACTATAGAAAAACATACACATTATTTACAAAGGAACAAAGACAATGATGACACAAGACTTCTCTCAGGAAAAAATGCAAGCCAGAGGAGAGTGGAGCAATATCTTTAAAGTAATGAAAGAAAAATTTGCCAGGCTAAAATTCCTTACTAAATGAAAACACCTTTCAAAAATTAAGAAAACAGAGAAGTTTTCAGATTTATAAAATATGAAAGAATGTATCATCGACAGACTCGTACTATAACAAACACTAAAGGAAATCCTCAAGCAAAGGAAAAATAATATCGAATGCAAATATAAATGAAAAGCACTGAAAATGGGATCCCCTGAAGTTCAATGAAGATGAATGAAGAAATACTATATTTATATACAGGCAGATGAAATTTCAAAACTTAAAAAGAAATCATCCAGTCTTCAAGAAGAAAAAAATTGGATTATTTACAAAGAAATTAAATTCAGCTTGATAACAGATTTCTCAACAGATGCTATAAGTCAAGATACAATATCTTCCAATTCCTAAAGGAAAATTACCTTGAATCTGAAATTTTATAACCAATCAACCAAAGTGAGAACAAAGTACATTTCTAACCTACTGGGAGTCAGAGAATATTATCACTCATGCACCCTATTGTTGCTGCTGTCACAAATTACTACATATTTAGTGGCTTAAAACAAAACAAATTTATCTTACAGTTCTGGATGCAAGAAGTCCAAAACAGTTTGCACTGGACTAAAACAAAGGTGTCCACGGGGATGATTCTTCCTCAAGACTCTAGATGAAAATCATTTCTTTGCCTTTTCCAGCTTCTAGAAATTGCCTGCATTCCTTGCTCATAGCCCCTTCCTTTACCTTCAAACCAGCAGCACAGCATTTTTAAACCTCTCTCTGACTCTGACCCTCCTGCCTCTCCCTCTTTCTTGTATAAGCAAGTGATTATACAGTGCTCGCCCAGATAACATGTAATAATTGCCCCATATCAAGATCTTAATCATATCTAAAAAGTCCTTTTTGCCATGTAAAGTCAATAGTCACAGATTCTAGGAATTAGTATATGGTCATCTTTGGGGGACTACTATCCTGCCTACCATACACCCAATATTAAGAAATTACTCAAGAAGATACTGCACTAAAACAAAAATTATACTAATAATGAAAGAAAGAATACATGAAATAAAATACACGTACACACAATGGAACCTAAATATATGAGTGAGAAATATCAGACAAATGGAAATAAATCAAGTGAGACTCCTCTGGACTTTGCTGGATGGGACATTCTCCTTGAACCTGCAGATTTGGTCATCTAAGACTGCTTTCTTCTTAATAGCTCCAAGCATATTACTTGATTCTGCAGCAAAGATATCAGCATAATTATAATATTATAAATGTTATTTTTAAAAAGTAACTTACAGGCAGTCAGAAAAGTGAAAAAACCCAGGGTTCCTCTTTGTCCACATCAAGTGCTCTAGCAATCAAATTACTCTCAATTTTAAGAACAAAATTTGACATCAGAGGAGTTGAAATTATGCTTATTGAACTCTATACCAATATTCTGCAAATAAAATCTCTTGATAAAGGTTCTTATCTCCTTCCTAATCTTATGCCAGATGCAAACTTTTACACACAGTGTATTTACTGTCCATCAGAATTTCAATTACTCTAATATGTAGTTTTTCCTTACATGAAATACTTCAAAGTACAACCAAATTGAACCATTATATCCTTTATTTTAGAACTTGTAATGCAACGTCAGAACTGAGAAACTGCAATAAGTAAAATCTATCTTTTTCTACGTGCACGCATAGATTCATACTCATGAAAATTATATGTAATCAAAGCTTCTCATTCGGCAATATGAGAGTGGTATCTTTAACACAACCTGGGAGGTACAACTTTTTCAATCATCTCAAGTTTATAGTCTGTCATAATATTAACTATACCTCAACAAACCACAAAAGAATTTCCCCATCTTACAAATAAAATTTCTCATTCTATAATTTATGAATTAAGCAAAGGAATACAAAAACAGACAATTCAATATTATTTTGCATCTAAATGCTATCTGAGAATTCTGAGAATGACAGTTTCGATTCTTAGTATCAAACATCATATTTAGAGAAGCATACCATTTACAGAACTGATTCTCTAGTGATAACAAGGTTGGTGAAATATTTCACCTGACTCTCTTCAAACAACATGAAGGGTTACTCGAAAAAATAAAATCAGGGCTTTGAAGTTGCTATATTTTTTCACCACCTTTGTCCATTTCTATTTAATGATTAAAATTCTTTAACTGAAACCAAACCCATGCGGCCATCCTTTGAGTTCCAGAGATGCCAGGCCATCGTTTAGTTTCACATGAGGGACCTCACTGACCCATAATTGCCAAGCACCCACTGAAACCTTCCTTTTAAAAGACTGTAATCATTATAGTGAGAAGAGATGAGAATGGTGATCTGTTCACTGAGAATTAACTGACTTTATATACAAAGAACCTGGTCACCTGGACTCCAACTTCCCTTTTCAGATCTAGATGATGAGACGAGAAATTTTGCCTATTACATCAATGTTTTTAAGACTTCCTTCCACTGGTATTTTTGACTATTCTATTTTTAATTAACTGGTTGGGCAATTCTCTCCCTCACACTACATATGCTGTTAGAGTAATAATTAATTTAATCAAACAGATTAAAACATAAGGGGCCACAAGTGGAAACTTTCAGTACGCTACTCATATCCTAGGGTCAAACACCTGGAAAAAAAAGCCCAACAGTCTCCATTCTCTTCAGCCATAAAACAGAATTCTGACATCCGTGAAGTTGCCACAACAACAGACATAAAGAAATACATTATACCAAGTTTCAAAAGTTTTCACTGTATAAAGGTAACTCAAGCAAAAGCATGGCAAGAATCTCAAAAATGCACTTTTTCCCACAAATGATTAGCCTTGATCTAAGTAATTAAGCTAAAACAGTGAATTTACTCTCCCCAGCAAGTGTGAGTTAATTATTAGTGCTTTTATTTATATATTTTAATTTAGCCAGGCTGTGTATTTTTTATTTTAAACTTATTTTGAAATACTATCTGAGGGACGAAACGGGGTCCCTGTTATGGGACGAGCGGGGTCCCTGTTGCGGGACGAGTGGGGTCCCGTTGTGGGACGAGCGGGGTCCCTGTTAAGGGACGAGTGGGGTCCCGTTGTGGGACGGGCGGGGTCCCTGTTAAGGGACGAGCGGGGTCCCTGTTAAGGGACGAGTGGGGTCCCGTTGTGGGACGAGCGGGGTCCCTGTTAAGGGACGAGCGGGGTCCCGCTGTGGGACAAGCGGGGTCCCTGTTAAGGGACAAGTGGGGTCCCGTTGTGGGACGAGAGGGGTCCCTGGCGTGGGGAAGAAAGCCTCGTACAGCCGCTGAGGCTTCCCTCGGGGGCTCCGAAGGCGTGGAGGGCGCACGACCCAGGAAGGAGTTGCGGAGACAGGCTGATGGCACAAGTCTGGTTTATTGCGGAAGGGGATGCAGATTTATAGGATTGGGGAGTGGTGTGGTGGGTCCTGATTGGCTAGGGCAAATGCTGTTTCCATATAAGGCAATGTTCTGGCATTGGGCTAGTGATTGGCCAGTAGAGTATGTGCTAACTCTTGATAGGCTGACACTGTTACTAAGCTGATAGGTGGTTGTAAGCTGTTGCTGGGCAAACAGTGTACTAAGAGATTAGGTTTAAGGGAGGGGGGAGGGGAAGTGAGAGCTGGGCTAGGCGGGAGATAGGAAGGGGGAGGGCGGTGCCAGCTAGCCGTTAGTAGCAAAGGCCTAGTCAGGCGTGGTCACCTTGTCTAGGCCCAGTGGGCAGAGGCGGTGTCACCTCTTGCCGCACTGTTTGCCACTGAGGCAAGCCGGGTGCCCCTCCTCCCACAACTATCTTACAGAACTGTTATCAAAATAATAAAAACCCCACAGAGAACACCAACATACCTCTATTCCCCCACATACCCAGATCCACCAATGTTAGCATTTTGCCACATTCGTCATATCATTCTATTTATCCATCAGTCAATCCTTCTATCCATCTATCTATCAATCCATTTTCTGAACACTTGAGTACAGGCTGTATAGTTCATACTTCTTGAAAACTTAAAATTGTCATGCAAATTCCCTAAGAACAAATATATTCACTTATGTATCAAGTTCTAGAAATTTAACACAGATATAAAGCTTATAGACGGTATTTGGTTTTTTCCCCCCATATATCTCAATAATGTCCTTCTGAGCCTCCTCCCTTCCTTTGTTAGTCTGTCCAAGATTACGTACTGCCTTTGTCATTGCCTCTTTAGTTTCTTTTTCTTTTTTTAACTGTAGGAACATATATACAACATAAACTTTCCCATCTCAATGACTCCCAAGCATATCATCCAATGGGATTACTCATATTTACAGTGTTGTGGTACCATGCTAAAACTTTCCCATCTCCCCAAACACCTACAGCCATTATGCACCAACTCCCCATTCCCCCTGGTCCTGTGCCCTGGCAACCTATACACTAATTTCTGTCTCTATAAGTTGGTATATTCTCCAATATTTATTTTAGATTTATTTTATTTTTTTCTCTCCCAACCCCCCCCCCCCACCCTTTGTCTGCTCTCGTGTCCATTCACTGTGTGTTCTTCTGTGTCTGCTTGCATTCTTGGCAGCACTGGGAATCTGTTGTCTCTTTTTGTTATGTCATCTTGCTGCGTCAGCTCTCTGTGTGTGTGGTGCCATTCCTGGGCAGGCCGCACTTTTTCCCCATGGGGCAGCTCTCCTTGCAGGGCGCACTCCTTGAGCATGGGACTCCCCTACATGGGGGACACCCCTGCATAGCAGGACTCTCCTTGCACATGGCAGCACTGCATGTGGGCCAGCTCACACCACAGGCCAGGAGGCCCAGGGTTTGAACCCTGGACCTCCTATACGGTAGGCGGCCGCTCTATCAGTTGAGCCAAATCCACTTCCCATCCAATATTTTCTTAGGAAATATGAGGCTTATATTTAACTTCCTAAGCCTGTAACAGTCTCATTTGCTTTGATACAAACTTAACTTTAACAATACAGGCATATCTCAGAGATATTTAGGGTCCAGTTCCAGACCACCACAATAAAGTTACATAATTTTTTTGGTTTCCCAGCACACATAAAAGTTATGTTTATACTATACTATACCTATTAAATGTGCAAGAGCATGATGTCTAAAAAACAATGTACATACCTTAATTAAAATGTGACACAGACACATGAAGTAAGCCCAAGCTGTTGGAAAAATGGCACCAAGAGATTTGCTCAACACAGGGTTGCCACAAACCTTCAATGTGCAAAAAACAAAATATCTGCGAAATGTAATGAAGTAAAGCACACTAAAACAAGGTATGCCTGTATACATCAATTATGTTCCTTTACCCCTCCATTCCCTCACCTTTATGTAGTTCTTGTCACAAATTACATGGTTTTACCTTTTAAGCCCAAACCATTGATTTCTCATTACATTTTTATATTTGCATTTTATATCCTGTAGGAAGTAAAAAAGCAAAGTTACATATCAAAAATAAAATAGAACTGGGACTTAATATTTACCCCTTTCATCCCCCTTACCAGAGATCTTTATTTCTTCATGAGACTTCAACTTATTGTCTATCATCCTTTCCTTTCAACCTGCAGAACTCTCTTTAGCATCTGTTTATCTGGAATGCCTTAATCTCTCCTTCATGCTTGAATGATATTTTTGCCAGATACAGAATTCTTGGCTGGCATTTTTTTGCTTTCAGCATGTTAAATATGCCTTCTTGCTTCTATGGTTTCTGATGAGAAATCAGCACTTAATCTTATTAAAGCTCCCTTGCACATGACATGCTTCTTCATTCCTGTAGCTCTCAGAATTCTCTTTATCTTTCATTATACTATGCTGTGGTCTATTTGGGCTTTTACTGTTTGGAGTTCATCAAGCATTGGAGTTCATCAAGCATCTTGGATGTAGTATGGAGGTCTTCCATTAAAAATGGCAAGCTTTCAGCCATTATTTCCTTGAATATTCTCTCTGCTCCTTTCTTTTCTTCTCCCTCTGGGACTCCCGCAATGCATATAGTTTTTTGGAACACTTTATAGTGTCTCACAGGTTCTTCAGGCTCTGTTCCCTTTTCTTAATTCTCTCTTCCTTCTGCTCCTCAGACTGGATGATTTCAATTGTCTTATCTTCAAGTTCACTGATGATTCATTCTTCTGCCAACACCAACATGCTGTTGAACCCATCTAGGGAATTTTTCTTTTCTGTTACTGTTGTCTTCAACTCCGTTTGGTTCCTTTCCATAATTTTCATTTCTCAATTGATGGAAACTTCCATTTCTCAATTGATGTTCATTTACCATTTTTCTGATTTCCTCTGTACTTTGCCCACATTTTCCTTTAGCAATTTGGGCATATATAGGAACACAGGTATGGTCCTCCTCATCTATGGTTTTTTTTTTTTTATTCCTCCCACCCTCATGTTTGTGCTCACTGTCTGCTCTCTGTGTCCATTCACTGTGTGCTCTCTCTGTCTGCTTGTCTTCTCTTTAGGAGGCACCAGGAACCGAACCTGGAACTTCCAATGTGGGAGAGAGGCACTCAATTGCTTGAGCCTCCTCAGCTCCCTGCTTTGTTGTCTCTTTCACTGTCTTTCTTCTTTGTGACTCCTTGTTTTATCACCTTGTTGCATCAGCTCACTGTTTTGCTCATCTTCTCTAGAGGTACCAGAAACTGAACCCAGCACCTCCCATGTGGTTAGCAGAAGCTCAATCACTTGAGCCATATCTACTTCTCCATTTACAGCTTCTAATGCTTTAACCTTCTCCTTTTCCGAGGCCATCACTTCCTGTTTCTTTGTAGGTTTTGTAATCTCTTGTTGAAACACAAACATTTTGATATTTTAATGTGTTATCACTGGAATTTAGACTCAAGGTATGTATTCCTTAAGCTTATCTCCTGTGAGTGTTATGATAGAGCTTTCCTTGAATGCAAGGAGCTAAAGAAAGAAAAGACGTTTCCCATCTTCACAGATTAACCTATGTGAATGTTCTCTTCACAGTTTATCCATACAGGTTTAGAAAATAGCTCAAGGACAAAGTATAGGGGGTCTCTTTGATGCTTTCTGCATATGTCAAGCATGTGCATGTGGCCCTGGAAATTCCCTCCATTTCACAAATACAAGTGTCCCCTCTACCTAGGAAACAAGTTTCCTTTTAAGCCTGAGCAAAGCACTGTATGTCCTATTGCCAGCAATCCTCTGCTCAAGATGACCACTTGACTGCTCTCCCACAGTATTCTGTAAGAGAGCTGGGTGAGCTGCCTTCTACACATAGGGCAAGTTCTGGGATGGCAAGTCCCTCAGGCCACCACCAGATATACAGGACCAGACATACATGCTCCCAGTTTGTGCATGGAGATGGGTCACTGTGTTCCTTCCAGAACTGGAGCCAAGGATCTACAAAGGAACAACAGGCCACTTCCATGCCAAGCCCATTAGGGTTAGAGGAGGAGACAGTCGGGTGCAATGATAACCTACTGCTTTCAAGTAGCCTTTTTCTTGATCTGGTGTTTTTTCTGGAGCTTCGAGACAGATGTTTTTGTCAGTTCTTACGGTGTTCAATGCTTCTGTGGAGGGATGGAGCCCTGAGGCATCTCACTCTGCCATCTTGTCCAGGCAGGACTCTAATGCTTTTAATTTTGAAAGACAAATTTTGAAGCATCTGTCATAAAATCTTGACATACTTGCAAACTGAAAATAGTGAGTACAGAGTTTACACATTTAGTTGTTCTTGATGAGGCACAAAGCCAAAAAGGAAACAAACACAACAGCATTAGACTTATGAGGAAATAAAACAGTGAAATATTTTTGTACATAATACAAAAAGAGGTACAGGTAGCTGAATTTATACCTAAATTAAATATAATTCTAACAAAGCTTGGGAGACAAGAGTTACATGCAATTCATACAAGTGCTTTAAATCCCAGGTAACTAAATCAACACTATCTTAATTAAATTTTCAAATTAGGTCTTTCATTTTTACTGTATGAAATATTCCTATTATATGGGTCCAAAAGGCAAAAGTATTCCTTATTACCTACTATATGTTGTCCTGGCATCAACAGACCAGAAATTTGTCTGATCTTTGCGTTTTATACTTTCTTTGAAGACCATTACTATTGAGGGCATCATAACAGGAAAAACTTTAAAAGTTAGGAACTTCAAATAACTGAACAAGAAAGTATGAATCCCTCTTTGTCTAAGGCATTTATTATGGTTGTTGTATTTAAAACAAGAAGCTACATATGCAGACTTTTTATAAAATGTACATAACTACAAGCTGGCTGATGCAATGAAATTCAGCTTTAAAAACTTAAGACTTCTCCAATTTTTACCTTACTTTTTTGGGCAGGGAGATAGGAAAGGAAAACTAGATTTAGAATCCAAAGACCTAAGTTATACTCAGGGTTTTACAATAAATTAGCCAAGCTAAGTCAATCACTTGAAAATGTCTTCTCTGAACTTCAACTTTCTCAACTATGGAATTAGCATGAACTCTATAGATAGTCCTATCTCCTTCTGATTGTATTATGGAATTATCAACAATGAATTCACCACATAATTCAGGATAATCTACTTTAAAGTCAGCTGAATAGTAACTTTAATTCTATCTGCAAACTCAACTACCCCTTGTCATATAACATATTCAGATTCTGGAGATTAGGATATGAACATCTTTGGGGCCATTATTCTGCCTATCACAACATTTAATGCACATCTAAGGAGAGACCCTACTAAACATTTGCAGAGATGAACAAGCCCTATGGGAGTCAATTTAATGAGGAAGACAAAAGAATAAAACCACAGTTCAGTGGACAAAACAGAGATAGAGATCAAGTGTCACAGGAACACTTAGGAATAAAAGGCAAATGAATAGAAACATTTTAAAAATAATAATTAAAAATACAGCTGTCCAAAGCCACATGCTGTTCGAGATAATGGTTATTCATATTTGAACAACATCTTCAGGAAAACACCTATTTTAATATGCCACCATGAATAAGATCACTAACAATTAGAATTTTAGAGCTTCGGTCTTTAGAGATCCTCTAGTCACTGAATCTAGTGATCAACTAAGACAAGAAATTGTAGCTTTTCTAGGATTACATGGCTAATTTTAGAAATAGGACTTCAGCTTATTGACTAGAAAGTCAAGATAATAAACAGCATATCACAAAGAGTTAATTTAGTTCAATACAGTATGTTTTAAAAAATAAGAGTGACATACAATTTCACTTTGTATTACCCACTGCAGATTTTTCCAATTATAAAAGTCCTGAAGGTTAAAGTTTATAAAGTTCAACTATTTGGAAAATTTACCTTTGTACAATACCTTATTGCTTAAGGATGTTATAAATACGAGACATGTTTCAATCGTCTAGTTTACATTACCTCACTGAGAGCTTACTATGAGCTAGGCATAGTCCTTAGACATAGGGAAACAAAAAAATACCCTGCTCTAATGGATCTTCAATTCTAGCGAAAGGTCAGGGGAACAGATGAAAACAAGTAAACAGGCAGAAAGTGCTCTTATTTACTATTAGAGGGATAAGATGAAAGACCAGAGATTTGCACTTTCAGTGTCACTTGAAAACACACAAGATGTGGAATGGAAGAGTTTATGACAAGATGAAGAAGAAAAAATCTAAAGTCTTAAGAACTTTCTAGCAAACGAAAAGCCTTGTCATAAAACTGAATGAGGAGTCCTTTCTTAAGTCCCTAGCTAAAAATTAAATCAATTAAAATCAAACTCAATCAAGACAGTGTGGAGTCGGCAAAAGAAGAGACACACATACCGATGGAACAGAATGGAGAGCCCAGAAATAGATTCACTCAAATATAGTCAACTGATTTTTGAAAAGAGGATAAAAGTAATTCAATGGAAAAAGGATAGTCTTTTCAATAATTGTTGCTGAAACAACTGGACATCCATATGTTAAAAAAATGAACCTAGACACAGACCTTGCACCTTAGAAAAAATTAACTCAACATTGATCATAGACCTAAATTTAAATTACAAAACTATAAAAATTCTAGAAGAAAACATAGGCAAAAATCTACATGACTTGGGTTTGTGATGATGTTTTATATATAAACACTAAAAGTTCTATCCATAAAAGAAAAGATAGATAATTTGGATTTGATATTTTAAAACTTCATTGTGTGAAAGAAATTGTAAGGAGAATGAAAAGACAAGCCAATAACTGGGAGAAGATATTTGCAAAGCAGAGCTCTTATAAAGGATTTGTATCCAAAATATACAAAGTATTCTTAAAATTCAAAAATAAGAAAAAAAAAGGAATTTAAAAAATAGACAAAATACATAAGCAGACACTTCTTGAAAGAAAATATACAGGAGAGCAGATGTAGCTCAAGTGGTTGAGCACCTGCTTTCCATGTAAAAGGTCCTGGCTTCAATTCTCAGTACCTCCTAAAAGCAAAACAAATGGAAAAACCAGCTCACACTGGGGAATGCATGTAGCTCAATGGTTGAGCATCTGCTTGCCATGTACAAGAATCCTGGGTTCAATCCCAAGAAAGAAAGAAAAGAAAGAGAAGGAAGGGAAGGAAGGGAAAGTAGGGAAGGAAGGAAGGAGGGAAGGAAGAAAATATACAGGTGGAAAACAAAAAGATGCTCAATATCATTTGTCATTAGGGAGTTGCAATGAAAACAATAAGATACCAATTTACACCTTTTAGAATGGCTAAAATACAACGCCAAACGGTGATACAAGTGCCAAGTAACAGGAACTTTCATTCACTACTGGTGGGGAGGTAAAATGGTACTTTGGAAACAGTTCGATGGTTTCTTTCAAAACAAACATGCTTCTTAGGTACTCACCCAAGTAATATGAAAATGTATGCCTACACAAACACCTAAATGAGAATGTTCGTAAAAGCTTTATTCATAATGGCCAAAATTTGGAAATAATAAAAATATTCTTCAATAAGTGAACAGATAAAGAAAACTTTCACCATCCATACAATGGAAAACTGTTCAGTGAAAAAATAAAAAGGGTGCACTATATTAACCCATACAAAAACAATAATCTTAAATGCACAAAATTAAAAAGGACACATTTTGAATGATAACATTTATATGACATTCTAGAGAAAGCAAAATTAGAGACAGAAAACAGATCAGGAATTGCCAAGGGTTTGGGAAAAGGTGAGGGTTGAATATTTAAAGCACAGGGGATTTTTAGAGTTGTATGAAACTATAATGGTGGATACATGGAACTATACCTCTGTCAAAACCCATAGAACTTTATAACACACAGAGTAAACCTTAATGCATAGAAATTTTTTTTAAAATCATCTAGGAAACTGGAGAATCCCAGGATGCAATGCAGACATGACAAAATATCTAACTGTATTATAAATGTATGAAACTGAAGAGTTGGAGGGGTGGAGAAATGGGGGTGGAAATAAGTGAATTTGTAAAACTAAACACAAAATGAACTACACATAAACATTGTATTCTAGTTGATAAAAGATTTTTTCAACAATTGTAAAACTACTACACACTGTATATTGAAACTGAACAATTAAGTAAATGAACGGTGGATTGTGGGAATAAGGTTCCTCACTTGTGGAGTGGAAAATTACAGACAAGGAGGGAGAAAGTTAGAATGATTCATGTGGTAATAGATTAGAGTTGGAGCCGTCAGTATGAACTCATGTTTACCTTAATACATAAAGATACATAGATATACTTATCAATATGTATATATACAAGTTACTGAAGACAATATACTTCCTTGCTCTATCAGCCAAGATAACTTAGAAGCAACAACATTCTTGTAGCAATGAGCATACCTAGGGCCCAGATCTTGGTTTCTAATACCATTCTCCAACTAAAAAAATTAAAAATTAGAAATTTAAACAAAATGGGCATTTTGGAGATATAGCTGATTCTACGACTGAGGCAGGAAATATAAGAGTCTGGAGCATCTTGTAATTCCAGAAAGTAAGGAAGATTTAAAAAAAATACACACAGACCCTGATGGAGGCATATCAAAAGGACAAAGGAACCATCTGAAAGAGCTCCCAGTGACCAAAACAGCTATAATTTGAGCTAACAAAAGAAAGTATTTGATTATAACACAAAATATAAAATAAATATTTGTGAGTCCATACTGATATAAATGACTGAATGAACAAAAGGGACAGAAAAGACAAACCTCTCATGCAGAATTCCAAATAATTTATGTAGATACTTGCCCTCAAAGAGGTGGGACAAAACTCCCTGCTCAAGTGTAGGCTAGACATGATGACTTCCTTCCAAAGAGTACAGTATGGAGAAAGGAAAAAATAAGAAAACCTTTGCAGTGGAGAAACCTGACAAACACTAACTCAGTCAACTGATCAAGATTAATATTCATAGGGGTAGGCCATATTGAAAGCATCTACCCATAACATGAAGTGAGAAAAATGGTACTTTACTTCTCTGGTCTTCCTCACAAAAACACATAACCCCAGTCAAACTGTGAGAGAAATATCAGACAAATCCCAACCAAGGGACATTCTACAAAATACCAAACTAAACTACTCTTCAAAAGTAACAAAGTCATCATAAGCAAGGGAAGTCTGAGAAACGGTTGCAGCCAAGAGGAACCTAAGGAGACATGACAGGTAATGTAAAGTGATGTCCCAGATGGGATCCTGGAACAGAACAAGAACATTAACTAAGGAAATGTGAATCAACTATAGACTTAGGTAACAATAAAGTAGCAATCGTGGTTCATTAATTGTGACAAATGTACTGTACTAGTGTAAGATATTAATAACAGGCAAAACAGTGTGGAGTATATCGGAACTCTCTATACTTACATTTATAACTTTCCTGTAAATGTACAACTGTTTGACAAATTTAAGGTTTATTTTTCTTAAAATTCTACTAAAACAAGTTACAAATAAAGGATTCTTACCAGTGAAGAAACTAAGAATCCTCCATTATTTCTCTAGGGGGTCAATTTAAGCACATCTGAAAGTCTGATTCATTCCTTTAAATACTAAAAATAAAATAAGAGCAACTACATTTACAATGCAGAAAGCTAATATGTGACCATTTTTTAAAAAGCTATCATTAAAAAATGTGCAAACATCCTCTGGATTGCAAAATTGATACTTTAATAATGATTTTTTTCATAAACATTTGAAACTACTGATAAGATAAAAAATACAATAACAAACAAAACTTTCACTTAGATTAATCTGTGGGGGGCAATAAGAGCTGGGTTTTTCCTGCCATTCCGTAGAGAAACTGACTCTTACAGGACTGGCCCCCAGGATGCCATGATGGAGGTGATATTCTGTAAGCATCACCTGCTACCTGGAAGCAGCAATGAGCTGGATTCATATACTTTATACCAGAGGTTAAAAACAGGTGTTTTATTTGGCCCATAAACATGGCTGTTTTTTTTTTATTTGTACTTGTTGCCAAGAATAAAAATTAGAAACCCATATGTAAAAACTCTAATTTTAGATGGATAAATTGGGAAATATTGTTATATATATGTTAATGTAATAAAATTTTTTAAAATGATTTCAATCTTCTATTGGACAATAAAAAGACAACACTAGGCCTGCATGCCCACAGGGCAACAACTGGATGTAGCAAGCAGAGGTAAGCTCCTTTAAGCCAGGCATAGCCTCTGGTTTGCCATAATCCCCTTCACTCCCCATTTTTATTATCCCAGCTACCTCCTTTCTTATTTTATTTATAGCTCTACAACCTTCCACCCTTTTACTCCTGGAATTTGGAAAATAATCAACTTGGAGGCATAGCAACAATACCCATAAGCTAATACAAGTAACAGCATTTTTGTTTCATGACTCAACTCTAAATTATACTGGTAGTAATGGGTAACCATACTAAAAATGCCTTAACAGCATTAGTTACTTAATTCTGATACAAGATAAAAAAAACTAATCCATCTCTAGGAAATAACTCATCGACTAGGATGGATCTGTAATAACCAAAACATGACAGGAATACATATATGCCAGAAACTCCCATATACAGACCTTCAAGGTCTAGGACAAACATGGGAAGGGGAAAAGGACCCACAAAAGAAGCCAAGCAGGAAGAGGGTTCCTCTTGGAGTTGGAATAAGGGGTCACCCACCTGGCTGCTGCTTGGGGCGCCAACCCTTAGGAGGTTCTAAAACATCTGTAGAGCACTAATTAATCACTTCAAGTGAGCTAAGATAGAAAAAAAGAAAAAAAAAAAAGAAAAACTTGTATTTGCCAGACTCCAATTCAGGGACGATGTTGTATATTTGAAAGAGAACAACTGGGTAACCTTTGGATAGACAGTGAATTCCACAAAGGACATGATAAACTGTGTTCTAGGGAAAAAAGGACTTGTTAAATGGGGTGGGCTTTATATTGCCATTTGAAATACTACAACTTTGGGGCAGCAGGGAGATTTCTTGAAACTAAAGAAAAAAGGCTGGGGACTGCCACCAGAGGGCTAATTTCTCTACCCTTCCCCCATGTAGACCCTGGCTTTCATCTAAAGAGCATGGGCCTTGTGCACCTGAAAAAAGAACAAGGCCTAGAGCTGCAGGGTGCCTAAAAGTTACCTCCTGAGAGCCTCTGTGTTGCTTAAATGTGGCCAGTCTCGAAGTCAAACTCAGCATGTAAATGTGTTGCCTTCCCTCAGTGTGAGACATGACTCCCAGGAATGAGCCTCCCTGGCACCCAGGGATTACTACCAAGTGCCAGCTGATGATGTAAATAGAAATGACCTTGAATAAAAGAGTCAACTCGGACCAGCAGAATATCTCAGTCTACATATAATACCAGGAGTTAAAAATGCTTTTTGACCTGAATAAAAGGGGGAAATGGAAAAGAGGTTATCAGAGGGGTTGCCCTTATGCATATCTCAGCAGAGTCCAAGAGACAAATAAGATAGATACAACCCCAGGTTTTGGTTCTTCTGAGGGCCACAGAGACCCACAGGTTCTATGGTCATGGCAGATGGGAGTTCAGTGCCATGTCAGTTGGCCCTACTTTGTAGTTTGTTTTTCTATGTGATGGAGCTGGACTCAGATGTAATTTTTGTTCACAAGCCTCTCCTGTTACTTTTACCAGAACTGTAGTTGGTGCTGGGGTTTAATGTATACCCAGGGGACCTGAATCTCTGGACTGACCATGTGATAGCCAGGCCCTGAGCCTCAACAGACTGGCAGCTCCTACACTCTGGTTTTTGGACTTACCCCACTCAGCTAACATGGAGGTGAAGAAGGTCAACCACCACACCAGGAGCCAAGAGTGCCTACAAATGAAAGCAGGAGAATCGCATCCAGCATCCATGTGGAATCTAAGCCCCCTCTTGATATAGATGTGGAGTGGACACAACCATTCCAAAGTCCACAGAATGGAGGAATAGAGTATGGATTAGAGTGGACTTACTGATATTCTATTCATGAAGTATTGTGATTAGTAATTGAAGAAAATGTGGCATTGGTATGGACAAAGTGGCCATGGTGGCTGCTGGGGGTAGGGAGTGGGAGGAAGAGATGTGATATGGGGGCATTTTCGGGGGTTGGAGTTGTCCTGGGTGGTGTTGCAGGGACAGTTACCGGACATTGTATGTCCTCCCATGGTCCACTGGGTGGACTGTAGGAGAGTGTGGGCTATGATGTGGACCATTGACCATGAGGAGCAGCGGTACTCAGAGATGTATTCACCAAGCAATGAATGTCTCATGATGATGGAGGAGGTTGTTGTTATGGGGGGAGGAGTAGGGTGAGGGGGGTGGAGGGTATATGGGGACCTCATATTTTTTTAATGTAACATTTTTAAAAAAGACAAAAAAATTTAAAATTTGAAATTTTAAAAATTTTTTTAAAAAAAAGAGCATGGGCTTAACAGCCAAATTACTAGTCTGAATGGAGCACTCACCTATCTCCAATAAATATAAAGAAAAAATAGTAAGTCCAACTAGTTCAAGCTAGTCACAACTATTCAAATTCAAGAGCAAGATCACGAGCAAACTTCAGATGTGGAAAAACACTAAACTGGACTAATATTAAGCCTTACATTTTCCTAAGAATTAAGTCATAGTAAAATAGCCAAATTCATGGCCATGGGATATATATTTAATGGTTAAATCAAAGTCTAAAATTTCTATTTTCAACTTTAAGAAATTATTTTTAAACATAACCACATTTAAAAAGAACAACTTTAAATTCACTCATAAATAAAGCAGATTTATGGAAGTATAAATATAAGTATTTATTGGATGTCCAGCACTACAACAGCACACCCATATACACCTTAGGCTAAAAGGTGACTAAAATAACCTAAAAGGCAAGGCTAAAGAAAGGAGCAAAAGAGCTATATATTAGCCATAAATTACTTTTACAGTAAATCAAGTGTCATTTTTTAAAGCCCTGCAGTAAATAAAGACAATTTGAATATAATATGGTCAGATTTTTTGAAGTAGATTGTGGGTCAATTAATCCATTTATCTGGGTCAACTAACCCATTTTTCCAATTGTTTGTTCATTTGCTTAGGTTTCTTCCAAAAAATATTGCAGTGGCATACTTCTAGATTAAGAAAATTAGTGCTGCATATCCTAGACAATTTTAACTATAGCCATATCATTTTCAAGAACATACATATACAATATCCATTTGTAATTTACAGCTAAGAATGAGATTTCTATATTAATTTACAAACAGTCAAGGGCTCTTTTACTAGATTGAAAAGATCTTCTCACTTACAAGAACAGTATATCATAGTAAGACAAAGGTCCCACTATAGAACACCAAATAAATAAAATCCTAAACTTATAAAACAAAAATTTATGCATGAATTTTCACTCCAAAAGTATGCTTCATTTGAGAAAAATAATTCATTGTAGAATTTCTTTAATTAGCTACCTCATAATTCATTCAAATCACAGTTTAATTTATATATTTTTGGGACGTGAGTTAACAGAAGATTTTCCAATGCAGTGTGTTACATTTTATAAGCTCTATGAGAATACAGTCCTGGTCTATCTAATCAAGTGTAAAGTTTATATTAATTGACTAAAAAGGCAGCTATTTTGATATTTAAGAGTTACTATAAAGGAATGTTTTATTTATTGTCATAATTATATATCTAGACCTTTTTTAAAAGTTCAGTTCTAACCAATATATTTTTCTTTCTAAACCATCAAGAAATAATGTCATAAAATGGAAACCTAAAATGTAAATACAGCTCTTTCTACAAGAAATTCCTTGAAAGCCACGGAAAAATTTGTAACAAAACCACAAATGGAGTTTCAAATAAATTCTCTTAAAAGTTATTCCCTCTACAAATTAATGTTTGATAACATGTTTTCCACCATATATTTAAAATTTAGATGAGAAAAACAGGAATCACGTGATAACTCTGAGAAACTGAGAAATTCTACTCTCATTAATGAGACTAGGTAATATGGACACTGCCCGTCACTGTCGTTAACTATAAACGCCACAAATAATATTAAGAGGGAAAAAAAATCTTCTTGAAGGCATTAGAGAATTCATGAGAGCAAGAAATACCAAGCCAGGGTACAGGGTACAGCCCAGGAAAGTGAGGGCAGCATGTGCAGCGTTTTCATTCATGGAAGCATTTGCTGATTCCAGAGCCCCATCTGAAGGCCCAAGTCATGTTTTTGACAGCCTCACTAGCCAGTGCTAGAGTGTCAGCACTGGAGTAATGTAAGATTACATTACATTGAATAGATGCTTCACAAAAGCAACCATCCAAATCGCCAGCAAACATAAAAAAAAAAACAACTCAACTTCATTAGTAAACAAGGACAGGCAAATTAAAACCAAGCTAATATGCTGCTACACACTCACCAGAATCATTATGGCTACAATGAAAAAACTGACATCACCAATTACAGGCAAGATTAGGGAACAACTGGAAAACTCCTAAATTACAGATAAAGTGTAAAACAGTATGACCACTTTGGCAAACTATCTGGCAATATATCTTCTAAACCTAAACTTATACTTACCACAAGCCCTATCAATTCCATCCCTAGGTATACATCCAAGAGAAATTAGTCCACCAAAAGACATGTTCAAGAATGTTGATAGCAGCTTCATTCATAACCACAAAAAAAAAAATTTTTTTTTAAACTACACAAATGACCACCAACAATAGAAGGGATAAACTGTGGTATAATCATACAATGGAATACTCCACAGCAAAAATACATAAGTAAAAAGAACAAACATGTAGCAATCTCGAAGTCAGAATGATGATTTACCTCTGGAGGATGACTAGTATTGTCAAGGAATGAGCATGAGGAAGTCTTCTGAGAAACTGGCATTAAGCTGTATCTTAACTGGAGAAGCAGCAGGAGTTACACATGTATACATACGTGTGCACGCACAAAGATTGTATACATTCATTGATTTGCACATTTAAGTGTTGTGTGTTTTACTATATTTTTTAAAATAAGAATTTTTTTAAAAAAGGATGCTCAGAGCAATACTATTAATAACCCAAATCTGGAAGTAACTAAAATGGCCAACAACATATTATAGATAGGATAAACTGGAATAGTTCTGCTTTTGGTAATGGTGAGTGAAGTAATTCCAAATGGACCAGTCTACTACATAGACAACAACAAAAATTATGAACAAAACATGAAAAGCTACCTGAATCCAAGGGAGAGTAATCAAAGCAGGCAGAAAACAGAGGAAAGTCAAAATCTGGAAGAAGGACATGGTACTTGTTAAAATTTTCATGTCTGTGGTTTTTTACTTAAAGGCAGGCCCCAGGAGAGAGGAGAGAAACTAAAATGTAAATAGAAACTCACCATCTTAAAGATTTGAAGAACCAGAGGTAGAGTTCAAAGCAACCACAGTAGCAGAAAAATGAGGACATAAATTCTAGAAAGGAGAAAATCAAAGAGAGGAGTTCCAAACTTTCAATGTTCACACTCCAATCCAAAATTATACAACACAGAAAAAAATAGGAAATATACTTCATATTCAAGAGAAAAGAGATGATGAAGACCAACTGAGAGAGAAATACCAGACATAGGAACTAGCTATTGTGACAATGCTCAAATATTTAAAAGAAAAATGCACACTCTTAATAAATAAGAAATGTCAGCATAGAAATAGAAAGCACAGGGAAGAATAAAACGGAAATTCCAAAACCTAAAAATTCAGTATCTGAAATAAAAATCAAATATACTGGCTGGGATTAACAAAAGATTGGTGATGACAGCAACAACAACAAAAAGGATCAATGACCTTGAAGACAGGTCAATCATCCAATCTGAAAAAGAAAGAAAAATAGGATGGAAAAAATGGTGGTGGTCTGTGGGACTAAAAAAAATTTCTAATATATATGTAATTGTCATCTCAGGAGAGAGAGAAAATGAATAATGTTTGAATGAATAAATGACTGAAAAATTCCCAAATATGGTAAAAGACATAAAATCATACTCATTAAGCCCAAATCAGGATATATAAATAGAAAATGCCCAGGCCAATCACAGGCACTGAAACTACTGAAAAACAGATAAAATCTTGAAAGCAGCCGGAGAAAACAATATATTACATACAGGGAAGCAACAATATGAAGACAAACTGACTGCTCATTTGAAACAACAGAGTAGACAGTGGAACATTTTTAAGTTGCTGAAAAGAAAAACTATCCAACCAGATTTCTATATCCAGTAAAAATGTTCTTCATAGCTCTTTGTTACTGTGTAACAAGTTAACTAAAAATTTAGTGGCTTAAGCGTTATTTCCCACAGTTCCTGTGGGTAAGGAACTCTGTAGTGTTTAGCTGGCAGTTCTAACTCAAGGCCTCTCATGAGGTTGCAATCAAGATGCCAAGGCTAGAGGATCTGCTTCCAAGGTGGCTCAATCATATGGTTGGTAGGTTGGCTTTGGCTCTTGGCAAAGGAACTCAGTTCTTCCCTACATAATCCTCTCCAAAGGGCTGCTTGAATATTCTCACAGTATGCCTGCTGGCTTCCACCAGAGTGACGTGATCACAAAAGCAAGATGGAAGCCACAATGTCCTTCATGACTGCCCTTGGAAGTCACACACCATCATTTCCACCACTCTCTACTAGTCCCAAAGACAACCTATATAGTATGTAAAGGTTCAGCAAGGGCAAAAATAACAGGACACCTTGGAGGCTAGCTACCAAAACAACAAAAGTGAAATCAAAATAGGTCTGGATAAAAGAAAACTAAGAAAAATGGTCTCTACATACTTGTACTAGGAGAAAAACTTAAAGAACCTTTTCAGGATAAGGGAAAACATTAGATAGAAAACTCAGATCTTTAGGATGGAATGAAGGCAATAATTGTCAGAGGGGAAAGGATAAATGATGGTATATTCACACCATTGAAAACTGTCAGCAATGAAAATCCATGAACTGTAGCTATACACAGCAATACTGATGAATTTCCAAATTTAAATGAGAAAAGCCAGACCCAACAGAATATATATTGTATAATTTTATTTATATGAATTTTAAAAAACAGGCAAAACCAAGGTTTAGGGAGTCATATATATATCACATATATATAAGTCTATACAGAAGAGTATAAAAGGCATTTCCCAGAAAAGGGTAAGGGATTGGGTGTGAAGCGGGTGCATCTGGGCTGCTAGCAATGTTCTCTTTCTTGATCTGAACAGTTGTAACAACTTATTGACAATTCATTTTTGCTACAATTTTTCTACCTGTATATTTCACAATTTTTAATGTTGAACACAAAAACAAAAAAATACCCTGAACTGATTGATTAGAATATTTTATAACTAAAAACTGTGAGTCTGAAAATGTTTAGAATGGAAGTAGTAATAATAAAAGCATAAATGCATATTTAGAAAGGGCACTTATAGTGATGATACACAGAATAGTTTTTCCCAACAATTAAATATCACAAAAGTCTCAAATTGTAAACACAATAAATCATACAATGTCCCTCATTTAGCCATTTTCTAGTCATAAAATTCATTTTTGGAATGAATAATAAAAGTTTACCAATGATTAGGCCAATTTTTCCAAAAAGTTTGTATTCCTAATTATTCCAAAAACATAAGTCTTACGTTAAACACTTAATACCTTTTAAATTTACCTTGGTAAATTTTGAGTTAATGGACTACTGTACAGTTTAAACAGCTAATAACATGAAAGAATGCTAGCTTGGGTAGAACATAGTTTCCTTTATTTTTTAATTAAAAATTAAAACAATGAAAATAATTTCTGTCAGGTCAGTTCCACAGCCTTCACTGTGTTAGACTAAAAATTAAAGTAGATACAGGTTTTTTCACCCAATGACTAACCTCTACCAACCTCCAAAATGACAATAACAAATATCTAACATTTTAAAATGGCTTTCTTGTTATCACTAGCTGCAGTTTCCCCCAGAGAACTGGGGAGCCTAGGTGCGTTCTCACCTTGACTGGAGGTGGTGAACGCAGCCATCTTGAGCATGCCATGGAGTGTAGAGATACAGCCGAAGTTATGCCTTACCCTTCACTCTGCAAGCACGGAGCTCCAGTTTCCCTCCTACTGTCCACAAAATGAGCACAATAAAAAGGCACTTTCACCTTGCGGCAATGGAAAAAATGGTCATTTGAAGACATCTGTTTCTAATCTCCAGAAAATTTAAATCCAATACATGTGATTTTGAGGGGTTTTGTTTTGTTTTGTTTTGGTACTGGATAAGTTTGTTTATGGTTCCACCTTTCCAATCTATTAATCTTGTGGACTGTGATGCTGCTACAAATTGCAAAAGCTCAAAAATACACAAGTAAGAAAAAAATCTGATCTGTGACCACTTTTTAGTATATTTATACAGAGTAGGATCAGAGGATCTGGATCCTCTTTCCAAATCTAACTGCTTCATCATTGTGGTCAACCTTAATTTTTATATTTGCAGAATTGGAAACTAATTTCTTAAAAGTGCTATTAGACCCCAAAAAATATTAAAATGTCCAAAGACTAATTGCATATTACAGCTAAATGAACATATCTTGATTTCTGGAATAAAAGAGAGACATATTAACACATATATACACACATAACTAGAACAATCCTCATCAATTATCAATTTATTGCACTGAAAATTGTTTTTCATATCACCTCTGAGATACCTCATATCCCTAACTGTTAATGTGCATTTGTAACTCTCACGGTGTAACATTTATTTCTATTTCTTTCCTTTCTAGATACATAGACACAGATCACACATATACATCCAGGGTTCACTGCTAAACAGAGGTGTTGGCCAAATGGCCTGAAATAAACATTCAAAATAGGGCATTTTTCCAATATAGGTAAAGATTATAGTGTAACAACAGGAATGTATAGGCCAGCAATAATTTAATTTAGTAGCTGAGGCCAAACCATGATAGCCCACTTTAAAATTACGGAAACTTGAGAAAAGTGATACTGTTACAATTGTTAACTAAGGAATGCAAGAACATTTCTTTTAAACGTCAAGTCCCACATATCCATTTTGTCTATTTATTTTTTAAAAGAAAAGTCTATTCAGCACATTTGGGATTTAAGAACTTGAAAATAACTGAATCCTTTTTCCTGTTATACTCATGTTAACACCAAATGTAAATGCTATTACAGGGTTCCAGTTACCACAGGACTCTGCTTTCATGCAGATTTATTTTTATACAAGTCTCAGAAGGAAATACTCATGGTCCAGGTTTTAATGGATGAGTGCTTTCACCCTTATGAAATATAGAGTGATCCTTTTCTTTAACTATTAACAAAAGATAAAGATCCAACTATGGCAAGAGATTCAAGTGTCTGCTCTTGCTCTTTTCTTTTCAAAACTTTTACATAATCCTTAAAAGATCACACCTGTTCATAAAAGTTTACCTGAGACAACTATGTCCTATCAGGTAAAAAGAAAAAAATCAGATGATAACAGACAGGTTTATTTCTGTAATCCCATAAAGCATACTCAACAGCAGTTGCCAAGATTTTACAGTAATGACTTTTCTTTGGTTTGGAACAAAGGGTACAACAGTTTAAATATCACTTACATCTCACTTTTCTGAAATCATTTTGCATTTAATGTGTATAAATACATCATACTGGACACACCATCTCATGCACATCTCACATCCTCTAGACTTCAATTCCAGCCTGGCCACAGCAAACAGTTCTGCACAGGTGTCAACCCACTTTGCACTGACAATTTCAACCATACACTGGACACATTTCTCATTTCCTGCCCTAGAAGCTTGTTAGATGTCTGTGGGCACAACTATATCTCTTATTTTTAACCCAGAAATACAGGAGTGGTAATCTCCATGGGGCAACCCTCAAGACTCCTCAAAGAGGGGACAGAAACTGATGGACAAATGCTTCTCCTTATAATCACTTAGGTGGACCATTCCTGGACATGGTCCTGAGAGTCACCAGAAGCAGCAGTAGCCCTCAGTGGTAACCAACTTGATAACACATCAATATATTGGCTTTACCTTCCCTCCTATTTGACTGTCTCTGGTCCTTCACTTCCCCTCCTTAAGATCACTTCCAAAAATAAAGTAGCTGCCAGCAAGCCCTTGTCTTGTGGGATAGAGTTGGGTGACCTCAGGGAAAGACAAATATTAAGTAAATAAGAACTTACTTTGAGTGCTCCTTTTGTTTTCTGGCTAAATCATTACATGTCAGTTTCTTCTCTTTCCACTACACTGTGTGTACTCCTCTTACAGGATGAAGACGTCATTCACTTGTGTAGCACTCAAGATTTTTTTAACATATGCAACAATTTCCCACTGAGTTTTTAGATAGCTTTACCAAATGACTTATGAGAGACAATTTTTGTAAGTCTGAAAATAATCATTTGTACAGAACTCTCTTCAAAGTCAAGTATTTTTTCATAATGTTTTATTCCTTAAGCTTAGTCATTTTATTTTGACTTGGTCAAATCCATAGATAATACATTTCAAAAATCCATTCACTGATAATAAATACATTTTTCTGTTCATTTTTTATAAGGTCTAAAGAAAAATCATGCACTAAATAAAGAGTTCCCATCTACCACCCTATTATTAACACCTTGTATTTAGTATAATACATTTGTTACAAATGATGAAAAGCCATTTTTATAACTGCACTGTAAACTACAGCCCATGGTTTACATTAGGGTTCACTATGTTGTACAATCCTATGTTGTTGCTTTTCTAAAAATTTTTATTCTAGTAACATACATACAACCTAAAATTTCACTTTTTAACTACATTCAAACATATAATTCAGTGCTGTTAATTACATTCACAATGCTGTGCTATCACTACTATCTACTGCCAAAACTTTTCCATCAATCCAAATAGAAACTCTGTAAAATTTAAACATTGACTCCCCATTTCCCACACCACCCCAGGCCCTGTAACCTGTATTCTAGTTTCTGGCTCTATTAATTTGGTTATTCTAATTATTTCCTATCAGTGAGATCATAACAATATCTGTCCTTTCATGTCTGGCTTATTTCACTCAACAGGCTATCTTCTACATTCATCCATGTTATCACATGTATCAGGACTTCATTCCTTTTTTTTTTCCACAGCTGAATAATATACAATTGTATGTTTATTCCACATTTCATTTACCCAACCATCAGTTGAAGGACATTTAGGTTGCTTCCATCTTTTGGCATCTGTGAATAACACTGTTATGAGCATCGGTGTGCAAATATCTGTTTGAGTCCCTGTTTTCAATTTTTTGGGGTATATACCTAGGTAATTCTGTACTTAACTCTCTGAGGAACCACCAACTGTTTTCCACAGTGGCTGCACCTTTTACATTCCCAACAATGAACGAATGTTCTTATTCCTCCACATCCTTTCCAACATTCATCATTTTCTATCTGGTTAACAGTAGTCATTCCTGTGGGTATGAAATAGTTTTGCTTTGCATTTCCCTGACATGCAATGTTAGGAGCATATTTTCATGCATGTTTTTGGCCATCTACACATGTTCATTGGAGAAATGTCTATTTAAATCTTTTGCGCATTTTTTAAACAAATTTTATTGGTACATATCAATAAAGCATACAATTCATCCAAAATGTACAATCAATGGCATTTGGTATAATAACATAGTTGTGCATTCATCACCCCAATCATTAGAGTTTCAATAATAATAAACAAAAAAAAGAGAAGTAAACAATAAATGTCTTTACTTCTCAATCTCTCCATATCTCCCTTGCTGTACCTAACTGCCATTTCTGGCCATTCTTACACAATTATTTATTTATTTATTTATTCAGCAGTTTTACTGAGATATAATCACATGACATACAATCTATCCAAAGTATATAATCAATAGCTTTTAGTATAACAATGTTCTGCATTCTTCACCACAAAAATTTTAGAACCATTTCATTACTCAAAAAAGGAAAAATCCATACTCCTTAGCATGCCCTCCCAAGCCCTACACAACCATTAATCTAATTTCATCTTTATACATTTATATTTATATTTTATATAAATGGAATCATACGATACATTACACAATATATTTAGTTCATAGTAGTGCAATTATACAGTATTTGTCCTTTTGTGTTTTGCTTGCTTCACTCAACGTAATGTCCTCCAGGTTCATCCATGTTGTCATATGTTTCACGACTTCATTTCTTCTTACAGCTGCATAATATTTCACCATGTGTATACACCACAGTTTGTTTATTCATTCATTGGTTGATGGTCACCTGCTTTGTTTCCGACTTTTGGCAATCATGAATAATGCCGGTATGAAAATCAGTATGCAGATGTCTGTTCATGTCACTACTCTCAGTTATTCTAGGTATATACCCAGTAGTGGTATTGCAGGGTCACATAGCAAATCTATATTCAACTCTTTAGGAACTGCCAAACAGCCCTCCACAGTGGCTGTACCAGTCTGCATTCCCACCAACAGTGAATAAGTGTACCTATCTCTCCACATCCTTTCCAACATTTGCAGTTCCCTCGATTTTTTTTTTTTCATTTCATTATTTATTTAGTGTTTAAGCTCTTGCACTAGGTTTTTACAAGCTGGCCAACAGAGACAAATGATTTCTCCCACAGAACTATAACCACACATTCCCAGACAGTATAAATATATGGTTGAACTAGTAACACACATCACCATTTTATCAATTACATAACAAAAGAAATTATCAAGTACCCAAATACTATGTTCAAATTTTGAGAATATTGCATATGCTCAAAAGGCATATATAATATTAGATGTCTGCTGAATTCATTAGCAGAAACCTTTTTTTTTTTTTTTGCAAGAGGCTGGGAAAAGAAGGAGGAAAAAGCATACTTCAAACAAAAGAGCTGCTAAACAACTTCCAATAGATATGGAAAAATTACAAGAATTTCAGAAATTTCATGATTAAGATTTATTGTAGCTACCTTAACAAAGCATCACCTTTTAAAAATATATTTACTAAATTAAAGAGCATATTCTACATGTTCTGCACAAGATGAAAGCAACTTTTACTGAAAATATTTAACAATCCTCTCCCATTCATTTTTCAGGCTGTCCCACTTAAGTTGCACCCCGAAGTGCAAACACTAAATTAACTGTAAGGTTTTTTTAAATCTGGAAGACATTAAAGACATGTGTGCTTCTGTACAATGCAGATTTTCAAAACGGAGGTTTTCTCTAAAGTCACAAAATGAGATTTTATAGACATTAAATAATCACTGTAAGACTCAGTAAAAATCCCAACGAAATTCAATGGTTGTGCAAACCTGATGTACACTGGTATGAATGTGGGAGATGTAAACATAAAGTGAACAAATAACCATATAGGTCCTACTTTCAATGTTCGAAATGAATGAAGGAATAAACCACATAGTGTGTCCATAGTTCCTGGGATTTTAAGTTCCGTATGCTACTAAAAATATACAAGTATTGTACTGGGTATTTTGGCACCCAATTTCTCAAAATTTCTTATATATTGATAAGATCCTGGCATGGGAACAGATTTAAAGACGGCTTATAACTCAATACTGCATGATTTCAGGAAAGGCCAATTGGTACAAATGATGAGCCCATTTTAAATGCTACGCTGTAAGAATCCAAATAGGCTGACTACAACTACCACAGAGGATGCCATTCTGTCAAACCTGTAGCATGGCAAAACTGCTTTTCAATACTCCTATGGAAGCTTCCCTAGATGTACTCATCAACATGTTAACTAACACATTCAACAAATTAGGTCCTCTCACAAGTTCCAATTCCAAGGCAATAGCATCACACACCCCAATTTTATTGAACACAACAGTTGTTTCTGTGACCACTGGAGTCTTTGAAGCGTAGTCACATTTTAGGACGATACTTCTCCAAATACAAAAGTTGTCTACTGTTAAAAGCTCCATGCCAAACAGAAAAAAGAAAAAAAGAAAATTAAATGTAAAAAACTACAAAATAAGAAATATAAGTTCCATGCTGATTTTGTCTCATGAACTGTACTGCATCTTCATATTTCATTCCACCTTCAATCAATGCCAAGGCAACAAGCACTGGAGCTCTCCCGTGCCCTGTAATGCAATGAACAGCAATGCAGCAACCAGGTTCTTCACAAAACTTAATTTTACAAGACTTAACCAGTCATCAACAGTCTGGTTGGATGGTGGTGCACCATCATCGAAAGGCCAATCAAGAACATGGATGCCTTCTTTTTCTGCAGGAGTTGTGTCTTAAGTTGCTTGACATACTCTTTTTTTTTAAAGATTTATTTTTTATTTATTTCTCTCCCCTTCCCACAGTTGTCTGCTCTCTGTGTCCATTCGCTGTGTGTTCTTCTGTGACCACTACTATCCTTATCAGCGGCACCGGAAATCTGTGTTTCTTTTTGTTGTGTCATCTTGTGTCAGTTCTCCGTGTGTGCGGTGCCATTCTTGGGCAGGCTGCACTTTCTTTCGCACTGGGCAGTTCTCTTCATGGGGCACACTCCTTGCGCCTGGAGATCTATGCAGGGGACACCCCTGCATGGCACGGCACTCCTTGCGCGCATCAGCACTGCACATGGGCCAGCTCCACACGGGTCAAGGAGGCCCAGGGTTTTTGAACTGCGGACCTCCCATGTGGTAGACGGACGCCCTAACCACTGGGCTAAGTCCGTTTCCCCACATACTCTTACTATTGCGGTAACTTCATACTTCTTAAATTCCTCTACAAATTTGCTTGAGGTTACATTGGTTGGATTGTGTGTGATAAGAAATCTCATTTTCTTGTATGTGACTTCCACAGGAGTGGTTCGGTTCACTTGAGCTATTTTAATTTAGTTATAAAACACTCGATAGGGTATTAAAGAATTTATAAAATGAATAGAGAAATGATGTGAAGAAACTGAAGTCTATTTCAAGATACTCCACTTGAAATTCTCAGTGCTTTGCATATGAAGTTGGGAGTAATGGGAAAGGAAATGAAGGTAACAAGAAGGAGCGATCCTTCAATCCAGTAATACTGAGGCAATATAAAGAAGTGCACTGAGGTTTACTCTGTCCAAGTCAGAGCTCTTGTAAAATACTCTGCAGATTTCAATTCAACACTTCTGAGCCCAGGTTAACCACTCTTAGGGGGGTTTCTTGGTGAAGCAGTAATGAGTTTCTACAGTTAACTTGTCTGCATAGAGGCTGTGCTGTGCCTGGCAGGCATCTCCACTGCCCTTCAGAAATTCCATAAATGTGTGATCAAGAATACCACAGAACTGAGGAATATGTTTATTCATTGAAGATTGTGGCATAATCATACAGCCAGTCCCGAGGAGAAAGCAACACAGGAAGTGGCAGCAGCTGCAGGGCAGGGTGCAATGGTGGCCATCACGGGGCAGCGGTGGTGGCACCAGGCTCTACCACAGGGATCTGAGGAGAGTGCGTTGCCCAACCAGCCCACAGAGAGCCAAGATGCACGCTGAGCTGTCTTTTTAATAGTGGCCATTCTGACATGTTGAGATGATATCTCACTATAGTTTCGGTTTGCGTTTCCCTAATCATTAGTGTTGTTGAACATTTTCTCATGTGTTTTCTTGCCATTTGAATTTCTTCTTTGGACAAATGTCTGTTGAAGTCTTTTGCCTATTTTTAATCGGGTCGTTCATCTTTTTATTGTTGAGTTGTAACATCTCTTTATATATCATGGATATTAAACCCTTATCATATATGTGATTCCCAAATAACTTCTCTGATTGAGTGGTTTTGCCCATTCTCTAATTAGGTCATTTGTCTTTTGTTGTTGTAGAATTTCTTTATATATTCTGCATATTAACCCATATTAACCTTTATTGGATATGTGGTTTTCAAATATTTTCTCCCATTAAATTGTCATTTTACTTTCATAAAAGTTTTTAATTTTGATGAAGTCATCTTTTTTTTCATTGCTTGTGCTTTGGGTGTAAAGTCTAAAAAACCACTACCTATCACGAGATCCTCAAGATGCTTTCATATATTTTCTTCTAGGAGTTTTATAATTCTGGTTCTTACACATAGGTCTCTGATCCATTTCAAGGTGACTTTTGAGGTGGGGTTCCTCCTTCTTTTTCTGCTGATGGATAGCCAGTTTTCCTAGGACCATTTGTTGGAGAGACTATTCTTTCCCAATTGAGCGGTCACTGTGAAAAGTTAGGTGGCCACAAAGGTGAGGGTTGATTTCTGATCTCTCAATTCTATTCCATTGGTCTATATGTCTCTTTTTGTGCTAATACCATGCTGTTTTGATTGCTGTGGCTTTGTAATAAGTTCTAAGATGAAGAAGTACACCAACTAGCCCTACACAAACTTTATTATTCTTTTTCAAGGTGGCTTTAGCTATTTGGGACTCCTTAACCTTCTCTGTAAATTTGATGGTTGGCTTTTCCACTTCTGCAAAGAAGGCTGTTGGAATTTTTATTAGGATTGCATTGAATCTAGAAATTGCTTTGGATAGAATTGTCATTTTAATGATATTTAGTCTTCCAATCCATGAACGTGGACTACCTTTCCATTTATTTAAGTCTTCTTTAATTTCTTTTAGCAAATTTTTGTAGTTTTCTGTGTATAAGTCCTTTACATCCTGGATAGATTTATTCCTAGATATGTGATTCTTTTAGTTGAAATTTTAAAGGCAATTTTTTTCATGATTACTTCTTCTAGTTATTCAGTACTACTGTGTAAAAACATTAATTTTTCCATGTACCAAATATATTTTAAAGGTGATCTTTCCATTTCAGTAACAATGTGAGCTCCAATGTTTTACTAAACTGAAAAAGATCAAAATTCTGTAGATTTATACAAATTTTAAATTTGCAATTCCCATAGAAAAATCTTTAATTAAAAAAACTCCCCATGGATTTAAATAAACATTACTGCACACAATTCCTCCTGCAGCATTGAAGCCAAACATATATTTTTATTTTCTTTTTATTAGACCAATATAATGAAGCAAGATAATAAAATATTGCCAAAATACAGCCTTTGCTTTGAATGGTACATTTAACCAAAAGCTCAGAATCTAATTAAAGGACCAACTCTGGACATAGACAACACAAGCTTTAGTGGTCTTTTGTGCAAGATAAGAGAAACACTACATTAGTTCTGAATTACCAACAGCAAGCAATTCTTAAAACAATTCTGCAAATACGTGGAATTTGGACATATAGATGGCTTTCTTTTTAACTGGGATTTTAGTCTAATAATCATTATGACATTTCACTGCTAAGTTTCTCTAGCACATGAAGCTTGATAATTAGACACCATGGCAGAGCAAAAAGAAAATGTGACAAAAGATGTTACTCAGAGAAGCATACAATCTTCTTGTCCATCTAATACAGTATGTCAACACCAAGTCTCAGGTATTGTTTACCCTATAATTCCTACTCAATTACTGTAGAAACCCTTACTTTTAATTATGTTTGGCCCAGAGAACTCATGGCACTGCAAATCTGACTGTCAGAAAGTCAGAAAGCAGTGCAAGCTATATTCTTTCTGGCTGTCACTCCAGATCTTCTCCATTTGGTGTGGATCCTGAAACTAAAAAGGATCTTAAGGGACATCTGATCCAAAACCTTGAGAGGTCAAGTGACTTGTCCAAGGTGACAATATCAAATGCAAAGATGGGCCATGAACTCAAGTCACCTGACTCCTGGTCACCCACTCGGCTGAGAAGGAAGTGACTTATCTCTCTCTAACTTTAGTATAGTTCAAAGAGTACTAGCTAGTGGAGCAGGTGTAGTTCAGTGGTTGAGCACCTACCTGGCATGTGTGCAATTTGATATTATTTATGAATTCCAAAGAAAAAGAGAAAGATTATGTTTGTAAAGTCTGTTCCTCTGGGTGTGATACCCTGTGACTGTATTAAATTCAAAGGTTTTAAGTTTGCTTTATTAAATCAATTTAGGGCCTTTGATTCGACCATGTCAGTAAGGCATGACCCAGGTTACATCCCTGCCCCCTTGGTGGGCTGATATAAACAGGCACTCACTCAAGAAGACACAAGAAGAGAGAGAGAACTTTGTCAGTTTTAATCCTGGAGCCCCAGGGAGAAATGAGCCATTTGCCTGATATTTTGTAGGTGAGCAGCTGAGAAAGCCTGGAAAGAAACTAGCCCTACACCAGACTGATGTAGGAAGCCCAGAGAGATGAGCCCTATGCCAGTCTACGGTTGAGATCAGAAGTGGGTTGGGGAAAAAATACACCAAATGTAAGATAAGGACTGTAGTTAGCAGTGAGATTTTGACAGTATTCTTTCATAATTTGTAACAAATGTCTTCAAATAATGCAAGGTCCTGATGGTGGGTTGATGAATGGGACCCCTGTATGATGTTATGCATGACTGTTTTGTAAATTTACAACTTTTACTATACACTTATTGTTTATGTATGTTTATGTATGAGTGATATACTTCAATAAATTTTAAAAACATTTTTTAAAAAAAGAGGAAGAAGGAAGCAGAGAACAGGCAGAGATTGCCTACCAACTTGCTTCAACACATGGCAACTAACTTTGGTGAGAAAGCAGCCTTTAGTTGGACTCTTCAGGGCCTTGTAACTGTAAGATTTTACTACAAATAAATACCCTTTATAAAAGCCAACAGATTACTGGTACTTTGTATCAGCACTCCTTTGGCCCGACTAATACAGCATGTATGAGGTCCTGCATTCAATCCCTAGTACCTCCTTAAAAATTCAAATTAAATTAAATTTTAAATGTATATTTCCTTTATGGGGGGGAGTGGATGTAGCTTAGTGGTTGAGAGTCACTTCCCATGTACAAGATTCCAGTTCAATCTTGTAAAAAAAACCTTGCTTGGGCAGCACATATACAAAATAGCTCAAAGACCACCCTAAGGCAAGAAACAAACTAACATACAAGACCACTTTTTAAAGTGGATTATCCCTTAATCTGAGATGCTTTAAAACCATATTTAAACAATATCTGGAGATATATTATTGAAAAAACACTATAACCCCGTATCTGTAACTAAACAAATTGAAAAGCTACATGAACCTTGACAAATTTTAGTATCTAAAACTAATCCAGATAGATGCAAATGAAAATTTTTCAGTATCAGCCTTACTTGGCATGAATTAAGGTTTACATAGCCTCAGTCAAAACTCCACACTAATGTATTAATACCATTATTACCACTAATAGTACAACATTCTAAATACCACCTAAGAATGAGGGTGAAGAAAGACCCTCTTGCCTATGGAGAAGTACTCAGTAAATAATGCAGAACAGTTTCATATTTGTTCAGGCCAAGCAGTGCCCTAGCTTAAAGTTCCACTACATGAGGTCTCCAAGTCCACCAGCCCAAAGTGGGACAGGTCCATCATGGATTATTTATACAAAACGCAGCTGGACTGTTTTCATAGCACTCGCCTAGGAGATGGAGAAAAATAGATAAATTTACAGGGTACCAACTGTGAACCAGGCATGCTTTATCATTATAAACATTACCATGTAATCTTCACAATAACCCCAGGAGAGGTATTATTATTCTTGTTTTACAGAGAAGGAAACAGAAAACATAACCAAGGCTAGTAAAAGGCAGAGCTTTGAAACCTCTGCACTCTAAGAATTCTACCCCATGTCTGCTAGGCACCACCTCTGTGCCCCATGCATTCCTCTGCACTTTGCAGGAACTCCAGGAGCACTGTAACCCATTCCAGATGGCAGTTTATCTTTCTAGGCTCAGATGTGATATGCCTCCACAATACAGAGAAGTTCACACTCTGTAACCACCTAAGAGAAAAATATGTCTAGAGCCACTTATAGAATTACAAAAGAAACCAAGGTTCCAAGTTTAGAGACTAGTTTTTTCATCTGTAAAATGAGGATCCTAACAGCATCTGTATCTCACAGAATTGTTGCTGAGTGACTAAGATGACTGAGTAGGCAGTTATACAAGAATGGTGCCTCATATAATTAGTACTCAATAAAAGTTGGCTATTACATTCAAAATCATCACTCTTCGATAACTATATTCCTCAAAATTTTATCATCAGGTATAATTCCAAATGAGAAAAAAATACCCAATCATTTTCAGTATAAGGTGGTCTATGACTGTTAAAAAAAAACTATCTTGCAACCAAAAGTACTGTTATACAGTCATAAAATTCTAAATTCTAAAAACTGCTAAGAAATACAAAAATATGTAATAGATGCAAATGCTAAGAATACAAAACAGTAGTTAATACTACAATAGCAATTAATAAAACTATGCAAAGAGTAAAGGACTATATTGCAAAGTAGAAAATGAAAATAGGTGTTAAGATGGTGGGATTACTGATGATTATTTTTGTTTTGAAAAGTTCCTTTAAAATTGTCTTTACACAGTTTCTATAATAAAAAGGAAAATATGCCTTTAAATCATTTTGTAATATATTAAATAGGTATCTAAAATACCTAACTTAATGGGAATCTGTAGGAAAATTAAATGTAGTCTGTGTATACCATGCAGTAATAAAGAAAGCATATTCCCTCTACAGAACTATATGGGTTTATGCTCTTCCCCAAAAGTCCCTCACAACAAGCCACAAGAAACAACGGGCCAGTTATAAATTACACTCCTAGACTAAAATGTTTCAAGATGGTTTAATAACATGGCAAAAGTACTAACTTCAAGGGTAAAGGGTTTCAAAGAAAGAAAAGTTCTGAATCTCCTTAACTTTAATTATATGGCCACCATCTAAATACCTAGCAATGTTTCTCAAAGTGTGGTCCCAGAATCATCTACATTAGACACACATAAGATTCTTTCCAAAATGCAGATTCCTACCACTTCCACCCCAACACTCTCAAACCTATAGTCAGAATCTCTGAGAGAGGCCCAGAGTTTGCTTTCTTAAACAAACTTTCCAGGGGCCTTTATGCACACAAATTTTAAGATACTCTGATACATAGACACACTAACCAGGTAAACATTATTTTAAAATCTTCTGTGAAACAGGCAAAACAGAACTGTAACCCTAGACTGATAATTTTATTACTTCTAAATTTCTCACGATCACCAGAACAGACAAGCCATGTTGTGGGGATCACAGGTATAAGGGACAGATATACTGCAAATCTGTCATCTCTTCTGCATTATTTGTGAACCATTCCAGAAAATATTTTTGCAAAATTTATGAAGAGCTTTACAACGTCCATACCCTTTGCCCCCAAAATTTCATTAATAAGAATTTTCCTCTTAGAATAATCAAGGATGTATAAAAGGTTTTTCAGCCAAGTCGTTTGGGATAGCATTAACTTTCTTATTTGCCATTTCTTGAGTACCTACTCTGCACCTGCCACTGGTAGATGCCTTACTTTCTAAACCTCACAGACTGAAAGACAAATGGGGAAAACTTCGATTCCCGTTTCAGAAGAGATTGAGGCTCAAGGAAGTTATTAACTTGTCCCAGGCTACACAGCTAATAAATGATAAAACCAGGATCTGACTCCAGGGCAAAATGAATACAAATATTGGACTCTTTCCACTGCCTGTCCACCTAAAAATTTTCTAAAGCACTAGTATGTTTAAACAAATACATCAGAGGAATATTATATTGCCATTTAAAACCATGTTCCTCAAGAATTTTTTTTTAAGATTTATTTTTTATTTCTTTCCCCTTCCTGCCCTCCTCCCCCAAGTTGTCTGCTCTCTGTGTCCATTCACTGTGTGTTCTTCTGTGACTGCTTCTATCCTTATCAGCGGCACCAGGAATCTGTGTTTCTTTTTGTTGCGTCATCTTGCTGTGTCAGCTCTCCGTGTGTGCAGTGCCATTCTTGGGCAGACTGCACTTTCTTTCGGGCTGGGCGGCTCTCCTTACTGGGTGCACTTCTTGCACATGGGGCTCCCCTACACGGGGGACACCCTGCGTGGCAGCGCACCCCTTCCATGCATCAGCACTGCGCATGGGCCAGCTCCACACGGGTCAAGGAGGTCCGGCATTTGAACCGCGGACCTCCCATGTGGTAGGCGGACACCCTATCCACTGGGCCAAGTCCGCTTCCCATTCTTCAAGAATTTTTAATGAAATGGAAAAATACTCACAAAAATAGTGTTAAATGAAAAACGTGGGAGGGGAGGTACGATTCCAATTTAGAATACAAGTCATACAAGGGTTATTTATTTTGTTTTTGTCTGCATCTCCAAAGCCTAACACTGTACACTAGAGCTCAATAAACATGTGTGGTAAAAATAAATTTTTTGTGAAAATATTTTTTTAAGTCCCAGAAAAAAATTCCCAAAATGTTATCAGTGTTTATAGCTGAATTTTGGATTTAGGGATGATTTTTGTTTTTGTTTTTTCTCTTTTATACCTGCGTGCACTTTGTGTACTCCATAGTAAGTTTTTATTACTTTTATAATCAAGAAAAAAAAAACAAAACAGCAAATCCTATGTTTCAGCACCACCCTATATAAGAGATGTGGTTAAGCTCCAAATCAACTCAATATGCAGACTAATGTGATTTACCTTATTCACTGTAACAAAGAAGTTACTTCATAGCTAGAAAGCAAGCATTATCATTTTACATGTCAGCATCAAAATTGGGAAAGGGGTTTAATATATTCTTTAAAATTGTAAGTGCTTTCTTCACCTACAATCAGTAACTTAAGTTGGAAAAGAATTTATAAATGCATAATATCCACAGAATGTTTCTATTGATGGATATCTTCCTAAATGCCAGTAACAAGGATTAAATACCAAATGTGGTAGCTTTGTAGCATAACAGCAAGGGTTTCTTGCCAAAATCATCTCCTGCAAAAGGTATTATAAATTAGTATTAAACTTGTGCCTTATCCCCTGGTAATTTATTAAGAGTTTTACATAAAGGAAAAGATATGGTCATGCATTTTTTAAGTTAAGAAGTACATTTTAAAATAAATTGAATGAACTATGGATGAGCCAAATGGACACTGTATTAGCTCATTGTGGACAATTTGAAAATAGCAAAACATGATACCAACTTGATAATTAATCTATCAACTGTTCTCCAAAATGGACAAGTTTCAGCTTTGCTGACCACATTATACCTGAATGACCGGCCCAGTAAAAGACAGAAACAAGAACTACACTGAACCTGTCATTTCTAAAAGATATGTGAGATGGGGTGATGGGGTGTGGAAGAGGGAAGGGAGAAAGAATATGAATATCTTAGAGAAATAAATGGTAAAGCATGTACATGTTTTATGTCCCATAATTTTCAATGAAAATACACCTGATATTGAGAAACTCACAGAGGAAAAAGATAATTAACAGTACTTAGTGATCCTAGATCCTGTTTCTAAAAGGAGAAAATAGCTTTAAGTGATCAAGGCGTTTCTTTTTGGGGGGTTAGGGTTATTCCTAGATTGTGCAGAAAAAGAAATTCCAAGTATATATAACATTGCCAAATAATCCAACTTTCTAAGGATGATCAATGCAGGTCAAAGTCTGATACAGGTAAGCTTTTGCTTCAGTCACAACCTGGAATTTTGGGTCACAATACCCTCTCTGCTTTGTCCATTATAGGGAAACTATAGTTGAATCACTCAGCATTTATTCCAACCCACTTCTTCTTTGCCTTCCCCTAAAGAGGTCTGGAAAAGAAGACACATTCCCAGAGTCTCTGGTACCAAAGAGAGGCCAAAGAAATATACATGGATGTCACATTAAATGGCAAACCTTGAATCCATCAATGAAGCCAAAGCCACAGGCTGAGGATGAGAGAGGGGAGATGAGAAAACTCTTGGCTCCTGGACGATGCCCTTAAGCAGCTATTTGGGACTGAACCTCTTAGCCCCCAGGCTTTTTGTTAGGTGAGGAAGAGAAGCCCCTGACTGGTTTAAGCCACTGTGTTGGCTTTCTGTTAGTACAAACAAATACATTTCTGTCTGTTAAAGTTATCGATATGACAAACCTCCCTAGTTATGTTTTAATTTTCTTATAATTTACCAAGGATCTACTTACCCAAAACACCACAGGTTTTCACAGAGAAAACACCAAAATGAAAGAGCGTGCATTAACTCAGAGTACTTACCAGTCTGTGAGTTTTAACAGGCATTTAATGCCCATCTCATTTCATCCTCACAGCTCTGTAAAAGGGGAAGTTAGGACCCAAATCCTGGCCAGTCCAATGGCAAAGTCCAGCTCTGCACAGCCAAGCTACCCAACCTCTAACGCATTTATTTATTTAACCTAGAAAGCTATTTTAATCTTCAGTTCTGCTCTCTGACTTGACTACAGCGCTCTTAAACTTTCTGATTTGAGGAAGTCCTTCACTAAAATCTAAATCCCCCACTCCGCCCAAAATTAAGAGTTTAACAACAACCAATAATCCTACCAAGCACCTGCTTTCTAGTGTTTTGAAATCTTTACCCGCCACATGAGACAATGTTCCTTGTGCCTGGCACTGGGCTAGGCATCGTCTCATTCAGAGCACACAAGGACCCCATCAGGTGAGGCTATTGTTATCCTTGTTTAACAGGTGAACATGTGAACAAAGACACAGCAGTTTCTTTGAAAAAGCTTCTTTCTATGTACCAAGAATGCCTCAAGTTTAGAGCAATATATAAATAAAAGGGAGCTTAATTGATATTACTGACAGTCTTCAGTAAAAACATTAGGAATAATTTGCTCAGAATCACTCAAAGAATAAAAAGTACTCAAAGCAATGACAATTCTAACTAGAGAGGGTAAAAAAGCGCTCTCATCCGGAGCAAAATTTGGAATTCCACACTCATGTCTAATAGATAGAGCTCTAGTGAGAGTGTACTCACCCCCTTTTATAGGGGGCTAATTCACTTGACATACTGCCAGCTACAAGAAAATCCAATGACAATATTTAGATTGCTGTGAATGCCCATTAACCATAAGATCTTTCATTTTCCAATATACTTGATTTTCACTTTCAATATAGGAATGTACACTTTATACATTATATAATGAATATTATTATTAATGGATCTGGCATTTTCTGTGTGGCTGGCACCTTGATACATATTTTTCTCTTAACTCCAGAATGTAGCCACTACATTCCTTTTAGAGAGAAGACTAAAGGCGATGAATTTTCCCAGGCTTTCTATTAAAATTTAACACCAAGATTCAAACCTAGATCTGGCCTAGAGCCCCAAACTCCAAACTACTAAGCTTCATCTAATTATTTGAATCATTCTTGTTTATTAGATTTGCACAAGTGTTGGCTAGAAAACTGTTAGTTTCACCTTTTAACTTCTCTTCCAGTACCCCACTCCACTTTCACATATTTTTGCTTCATATTTCTTCCTGTTCCCACAAAAAAAAAAAAAACTAAGGAAGTATTATCTAGGCATCATATTATAAGACAGTCTTCATTAAAGTTTGCTGATATTAAAAAGATAACATAACTGTTCTTACTTTTAATCAGTGTGTGATAACCTCTGTTTTAGTAGCTAGTTCTGCTATTCAAACAAGCCAAGCAGCAGTAGGTGATCCCAATTCTGCCTGTCACTGTAAAAATGCAACATAGTCGTTCAAGTCTTTAGAAGCAATATCCCAAAAGCCCACAAGATGTCAATCTCAGTTCATTAAAGTTGGCCACTTCCCCTCTTGCAACTCAGAACTTTCTCTGCTGAAAAACAAGGGACTCAGAATTTTGAAAATGCTGATGCATCTAAATTTTATGTAGGAATTTTTAATTTTACGGCATATATTTGTTCTTCAATGTGAAAAGGCGGCTATTAACATGCAAATCTTATGTTTGTCTCTCTGACTCTTTTGATCCACTTATTTCCCTCCTTTCCAGCCTATTCCACTCTCCTCCCTCCTTACATATCATAACTCATATATAATTGACTTAAATGAAGCAACACTATAATATTACACGAAGTATGAAATCTAAATTGTAAAGGTATTAAATACAGAAATTTTCAAAGACTTTTTTATCATTAAAACATTGCTGTCCTTGGTATCTTTGGTATCCATTTCAAGGCTGACGATACCCACTGAAAGCCTAAACTGAAGTTAAAAATAAATTCCCATTTACAAAGGTATTGACTAAAAGTGATAATCTTCATTTAGATTCCAGCAAAAAATATCAGATACCTTGCATGGTTGCTGCAAAGTAGTTATTAGACAAATAAATAAAGAAAAACTAGTCATTTTTCCTCTAATTTTTTTCCTGGTGGTTTTCAGATGTATCAATTCTTTTAGTATTCAATGATCATTCCAGAATGAATGGTATTACATTTCTTTGACCACTACCCTACTGCCCATGTTTTAACCTCACTGAATTTTTGGTCCATTGCGTAGACGAATTTCTCTACCAACAAAAATACAAACTATTAAAGATTAACTTGCCCCCAGGACAATCTCTCTGGAAATAAATTCCAAGCATTATAATCACCAATTTGCACTCAGCAGACTTAGAGGCAGACCATCTTAATTACTGTGATTTAACTTGGAAACCTCCGCAGATTAAAAGGCAATTGTAAAAAGAAAAATGCCAAATGCAAATTCAAAATAAATCAGAAACCCAACCAGGCAAATACAGACTTTATTTACTTAGGAGTATTCAAATGAAAAGTTTTCAACTCAAGAATATCTAACAATTTAGAATATGTTGATTTGCCAGACTCCCTACCTTGGGTTTTATTTCCTCTGCAACTATGAAATGTTTTGAATTGGGTATCATCCAAAATTCGTTTTTTTCTCCAAATATTTATTAAGTATATGCTATACGTCAGAAACCGTGGTACGCATAATGGAAATCATTTGAATCCATAGTTACTAAGCTCTTATCATTTACCAAACACTGTGGCAAATTTTTGCTTTTTAGACATTACCTTGCTCAACTGTCACGAAACCTTAAAAGAAAGGCACTAATATCAGGGCCATTTTTACAGATAAGCAAATTGAGGCAGAGAGAGACCCAGGAACTTTCCCAAGGTCACACAGGGATTTGATACCCAGATCAGAGTTGAGTCCAGTTCCCACACTTGCTATTAACCAACTGGTATAAAATAATGAGGCTCATGATTATGGTGCTTCAGGAAACTGGTCTTATTCCTTCCAACATGGTGGTCCTACATAATTTTACACAGGGAAGCATGCATGAAAAAATGCCCAAGTACACTGTGAACTGGGTTCTATTGTCAAATGTGTTCAAAGTTTACTTCTTGGAAAGGGTAATTCTTTTGGAGGTGATTTGGGACAGTTAAGCAAAGCACTCTGTTTGAACATTTGGAGTTGGAAAGTGAATTTTTCATTCTTGGTTAAGACATGTTAACTCTGTTAAGACTTCCTGTAAAAGAAACGTTATCATTGCAAAGCTATTTTGAACCACTGCATATCAGGATTATCAACTCTCCAAAGAGAGTTTAAAAATTGCCTCACTCAATATTTCATTTTATTAATTAAAAATAATCCCACTTCTAAAGCTCAAGATGTGCACATGGGTTTCCCAGAAGCTACCATCACTATTGTGAATTGTATGTGCAAAGAGAAACAGGTAAGGATGATGTGGTATTACAAGGAGATCCATCTTTCATATCACTCCAACTTCATGCAGAATACAAATTGGCAAGATGTTGAAAAAGATGGTATGTGCTCTGCAAGTTCAATCCAAACACTTTCAAAACAACATTTTCCTAACACAAATTTAATATTTTGCTTAATAATCAGAAGAAACTAGGTAAAAAGTCATGGAACAAATAAAACGACTACAATGAGTGACTGAAATTCAACTAGGTACTAGGGCTTTAATTTCCAAATGCACCTTGCTATATTCTTATTTGAACAATTTAGCACAGAAGTAACTCTCCCAGAAAGGTATATAATATTTAAAAAGGAGCGGATGCATGCATGCAAGAGACAGACATGACAAACAATAGGGATGTTTCTCGATAAAATAAGCAACAACAGGGACGAATTGACAGTACATCCAAAAGCCAGTGCCAAACACTCCTGTTATTTGTTTCTACCAAGTTATTGTTTTGGAAAACATGTTGTTCTCTCTTAAAAGAACCCGCTTAATTGTTTTTAAAAAGCCACTGCATTTCCACGGAGGGCTAAATCGCTCCCATACTGCGGGGCTTTGATTGATAAAGTCAAAATAAGTTGTACATAAAGCCACAAAAGAAAGTTTGGATAACTACAACGCAGTGATAAAAGGACACAAGCTACTGGATGATTCTTCAGCAAGCGCCCTTAGTGAGACTAGTGCCTGGTCCCCTACGCGAATTTTAAGATTGACAGCCATTCCCTCTGCGGATGAGGGAAATGAGCCACATCGGTGACTATAGGTAGGCTACTAAATAACATTTTTAAGGAAGGTCAAAATGACCTTGGACATTTCAGCATTCACTCTGAAGAGTCCAATCCCTCACATTATAAACCGGAGTTTGTTTCCAGGCCGGGATGGTTAAAGCGTTTTTGCCTGGGAAAGTCCCAGTGACACTGAGGAGTTTAAAAAAAAAAAAAAAAATCCCAAGTTGTGAAACGCAAAATCAGACACCCATAGTACGGGAAGATTTTTGTAAACTGAGTGTAATTCAAGATATGTTTTATAAGCCAGTCAAGAGATGAACACACACTGTCCTCGAACACTGCAGTAACAGCAGCCCTGCCCTGACTCCATCCCCACGCTTCGGCGGCTCCCCCCGGTCCTGGCCCCTCTTCGCAGGGAGGCGGGGGAAGCTCCTGTCTTAAGCCTTGACATCTGCAGAGCGTTTCCCAATAGCGAGACAAGGCCCCTCAGCTGGAGGAAGTGGATGCTGACAAGGGGGGAGTAAACCAGAAAGAGAGCAAGAATTCGAGACTGCTAGGGAGCGGGAAGAGAGTCACGCACACGCTGAGCGGTCACTCTGGGTCCGAATGGCACAGCCCAGGTGTCCAAGCTAAAGCTGGCATCCCCAAAGTCTGGAAAGCAACTTGGGCGCGCCTGTACAAACTCGGCCTTAGGCTTTTCTGAAGCCGGTCAAGTTGGCACAGGACTCCCCCTGCCTGGAGACCTGAGAGGCGAGGAAGGGTGGAGAGCCCACGGGGTCTCTACTCCCTGCGTGTCCTCCGAGTTCCTCCTCCGCTCCGCTGGAGCGGAAACTAGAGAGCCAAGTCTACAGGGGGCCGGAGCGGCGGGCGCTCTGGGCGGGGATGTTCGGGAAGGAGATGGGGGCTCAAAGGACGCGCGGGGAGATGCCTACCTTGCAACATGGCCTCAAGTTTCTTCCTGTCCACGCGGAAGCGCTCCTCACTCCACTCGGGACTGTGCAGGGGCGCCCCGGCAACCAGGTCGTCTTCCGAGCCGGGCAAGGGCGAGTCGGTGCTGCGCTCGCTGTTAGAGCCCGGGTCCGACTGCGCCGCGAGATAGCCGGGCTCGCCCTGGGCGGCCATGGTGGGCGCGCGGCGCTCGGGCTCAGGCTGCGGCCGCTGCTCTGCTGGCGCCGCCGCCAACGCCTCCGCTCGCCGGCCCGGCGCGTCTGGCTCCCCGCGTAGCGGCTCTAGCTCGTCCCCCCGCAGCCGCCGACGCCGCCGCCAACGCCGCCGCCACGGAGCCCCCGGCGCATCCCAGCCCCGGGCGCAGCCCACGCTGCACGCCGCCCCCGGTCCCGGGCCAGTGGCTGCGCCGCCCCCCGCAGGCAACGCTCGCGCCGAGTGAGCGCGCCGCGCCGCCCGCGCCTCCATCCGCAGGGCTCCGGCGTCCCCTCGCCGCCCGCCCCCCCTACGGCAGCGAGCTCATTGGCCCGGCCGGCCCACGGGGAGCCGCGGCGGGCGGACGCGCGGGCGGGCGGCCTCTGGCGATCACACACACTCGTGCGCACACACACACCACGTACACGTATGAGTTCAGTCCCCCACTCGTATCCACCCTGTTCTCCGAACACCGACACTCGCCAAGTTCAAGCACAGCACGTTTTTGAAGGCACACATAATTTCTCATTTACCCTCACACCACGTACACACCACCACTTTTCTGCCCTTACACGTACATATCGCGTGCCCCGTACATGTTCTCATAGTTCTCCAAACACAGACATTCGCCAATTTCACGCACAACACATACCGGCATGCACAGCGTGCCCACAAAACTCTCTACGCACTCATGCCCTGCACACATTACCACTTCTCTGCACTTACACATACAAATCCCATTCCCCACACACCCTCGTAGTTCAAACACAGACACAAGTCAAGTTCAAGCCCAGTACACTCCTGAACACTCACAAAGCACACGCAAGTCCCTTTCTGTTTGCATACACAGACTATTCCCTAAAAGTCACAGTTCCAGTGAGAACCACAATTTTGAAAGGAGGGAGAGGTGAGGGCTTGAAGGAATACAGTGTCTAACTCTTCCAGAAATCACCATGGACATTGCTTGGGTGCAGTTCATTCTTCCACCAAACGTTCAAACCCAGAGCCCTCCTCTCTCATCCCAACAGTAAATTGGCCATCAACTGCCTCTAAAGTGGGCAAGAGGCATAAACTTTTTATTCTGAGCTAAGGGTTATTTTGTTTTGTTTTCTTGAATGGGGTGAGGGAGAAGGCATTTTCTATGTCATTTTCAAGAAATGGCTTCTCCAGAAGAATTTTTTTAAGGCGTCTGAAGGTAAAGATGGCTCTAAAACTTAGAATGGTGATTGGTTGAAAACAGCTGGTCCTGGACAAAGCTGTCTTCTTGAGGACTGAGGGCTCTCCTGAGTTATCAGGGTCAGCCTCTCACCAGCTGATAGCTGGTAAATGAACCTCTGCTTGGGATGCACTAAGCCAGCCCACCCACTGACTTGGCTTGAATACCAGGTAAGAGGAGACTCTTGAACCAAATGTACTCTTAGAACTCTATTTTCCCAGTTCACTCTGATTCAGACCCTCTTTTGTTTTATAACCAAAAGCACAAAGATTTATTAACTCTTGGAGAGGAGGAGGAGGGAAAAGACAACAGAGACACATCTAACACTGCTACAAAGTAAGGGTTACCAGCTTATATGTGGAGCAAGCCTTGGGTTATGGATTGAATTGTGTCCGCCTCCAAAAAACATATGTTGTTTCCTGATCCCCAGTACCTCAGAATGTGACCTTATTTAAAAGAAGGGTCATTATTACAGCTGGAATTAGGGAAGTTAAAGCAGGCTATGCTGTATTAGAGCGAGCCCTTAATCCAAAATGATTGGTGTCCTGATAAGAATGGGAGAGGAGACACAGAGACGAGAGAAAAAAAGACAGAGAGAGAGAGATGTGTCTATAACCCCTGCGGCCACAAGAAGCCAGGAGAGAGGCATGGAACAGATTTTTCCAGAGAGACTTCAGTAGTAGCATGGCGCTGCCAACACCTTGATTTTGGGAATGTAGCCTACAGAACTGTGAGGCAGTGAATTTCTCTTGTTTTATCCTATCCAGTTTGGGTAGTCTGTTATGGCAGCTCTAGGAAACTAAGCCATGAATAACCTTGGTGCCATTAATCATTTAATATGCTTAAAGTAGATTGAAATTCTTATAGAATTTTTAAGACTTATAGCCTACTTACCAAGAATTGACCCTGTGCTACGGACTGTGGTATCCTCTTACTTATGGATAAGGAAACTGGGACTCTGAGAAGTTAAGTGACTTGATTAAGGTCACACAGCAAATAATGGAGTCAGGTATTGAACTCAGGTCTACAAAGGGCTGTCTGACACATAATGTCCACAAAACCCTGCCTCGTCAGGCAGAGAACCCTGCTATCTCCTCCTGGAGAACCAGGAGCAGATGTACAGCTTAACTGCTCTGATTCATAAATATATGTTCCTTTTCTAAACTTATTAAATGAAGAGTAAAGATTAGTGCAAAGTTACACAACTAAGTGGTAGAATCATGATTTGAACCCAGGCAGTCTCCTTTATAAATTAGATTTCAGATACTTCACACTCTGCCACTAAGAGTAGCTCTCAAAGGGGTAACACAAGCAAAGGTTGTGTAGTAGGAGGAGGCAGCACACATGCGGGTAAGGGGAGGGCTGCTTTTTGTATATTAGTTGGTTGACTGGTAGGTTGGATGATTGGTTCAATGAATAAGTTTTGAGCATTAAAAGCCACCCGAAAGAAGCTCCGTTCGATACAAGCCAAGCATACCAAAAAAAGAGAGAGAGAGAGAGAGAGAGGAGGAGGAATTGATATTACAGGGTCTTGATAGAGTGAGCAGAATAGATTCCAAGATCTAAGTAAAGGAGAAACAGCTGGTCAGAAGGTGAACAGGATGGGTACAAAATAGATCAGTTTGTAGGTTTTGTTTCTGGAACACAAAGGAATTCTCATCTGATGGCTTTTATTTTCCCTAAGGAGTAAAAGTCAAGGTCATCTCCTGTCTCAGAAGTCTGAGGAAAGTAGAGTGGTTTTAAAAAGTCTTTCTTCATCTGTGAAAGAATGGCTTGGGTGGGGGGCGGATGTGGCTCAAGCAAAAACCAACTCAGGGAAGCTGATGTGGCTCAGTGATTGAGTGCCAGCTTTCACAACAAGGTCCCAGGTTCAAATCACAGCCCCCTGGTTCCTCAAAAAAAAGAAAGAAAAGAAGAATAAGTTCACATTAAGAATCCATTTGAAGATAGTAGTCATAAATTATAATGGTATCAATTTACTTATCCTCTTACTTTCTCAAGCAGGGCTCCACTTCTTGAGTATAGGCACAGAGAAAACATATAGTTAGAGTCATGCCAAGTGGATGCAACACCAGGAACTAGAAGGCAATGGAGCAATGCCTTCAAAATTCAGATGGAAAGTAATTTCCTACATTGAAGTTTATACCCAGCTAAACTATCAATCAAACCTGAGGCTAAACTTCATTCTTGGGTAAGAAAGATACAAAAAATTTACAGTCCTTACGTCTTGTCTTAGAAATCTATTTAAGACTGTGTGCCACCAAAACAAGGGAATAAGTCAAAATTAGTGATCACGTCAAGAAAACTAAGCTAAAAAAAAGGGGGGGGGGGGGAAGGGAGTGAAGCAATTATTAACTCCTTAACAAAACATTATGTAGCAAAGTCTGTGTAATCAGAGTGTGCTATATGGCTGAGCTATGACTAGCATTTACATGTTCATAATAATATAACCCTTGAATACTGATCTAATCTAAAATAAAATATAACTTGATTAGGAATTCAGGGATTGGAAAGTATGTATATGTGTAGTGGGATTTTTGTGTGGGTGGCAGTGATGAAAAGGAGCAAATCTTCATCTGCTCTTGGAGAATGTCAATCGATAATGCCTAAACCTTTTTTTTTTAAGTCAAGAAGTCACAACATAAGAATGTTATTTGGAGATGTGTAGGTAAAAATAGAATCAAGCTAAAAGTGTTGGAACTGATTGCTTGAGGAAATGGGAAAAGTAAGGAAGACATGCAGTACATCTAGCTTTTAAACAAGCCTTCTAGAACTGTTTTATTCTTTTAAGCCAAAAAGAATGCATAACTTTAATTTTAGAAAAGCAAATGAAGTAACATGCTTTTTTATTAAGTATTTTTACAGAAATATATTCACATGCCATACAGTCCATCCAAAGTGTACAATCAATGGCTCTCAGTATAATCACAGTTGTGCATTCATCACCACAATTTCAGAACTTATTTATTACCCCGAAAAGAAAAATCCCACACCCCGCCCTTATACCCCTCCATTATTGACATTTAGCATTGGAGTGGTAACTTTGTTACAATTGATGAAAGAATATTAAAATACTACTTTTAACTATAGTCCATAATTTGTATTAGGTCTATTTTTCCCATATACCAGTAACAGCTTATAATAGTGACATACAATTGCTCTAGTTCATGAAAGAACATTCTTATATTTGTACTATTAACCAGAGTCATGATCCACAACAGTAACACATGATTTTATACCATTATTGCAAATAAATAAATTTATAGGTAGGTAGGTAGATAAATAGCAGAACCTTGAATTCACTACTTCTGAGTCCTGTATTCTTTCTACAAAAATTGAAGCAAAATTGAAATAGTTGACAATTGTTTTGTTTCCTTAGAGGATATTTGCTTTCTTTGTCTTTATCTTCCCAATTATTTCAAGAAAAGCATGTTTTTTAAATATATTCAAAGGAAAGGAAGAAATCAAATGCCAGGTAATCAATTGTGTAGATTTTTTAAATGCCATAAAGCTCTCAGAAAAATACTGGGGAAATTTTAAATAACAAGGTCACATCAAATCTTTACGTTTACAAAATATGAAAAACCATAATGGATTAAAAAAAAAACAACATGATATGAGTGTTATCTTACATTTACCTTAAAAATAAAAATCACCTCTAACCCCAAAAGAGAATAACAAAACAAAACAAACAAACAAAAAAAAAACCACACCACTAACCCTGATCAGCTGTCATGAGAAAATGCTGCAGTGAGTATTTTAAAATAAAACGGATTGGTCTTCTTTTCCAGACACTCTTAATTGGTTTCCCTAAATTAATTTCTTTTAAGAAAAAATACAAAAAACTCAATTTCAAACATATTTTTGTAAGAGCTTTAGAAGTTTATATTAAAACTGTCTTTCTATTTCATTAAAACCTTGGCATTTCAACTGTGTTTAAATAATCTCAACAGATCTATGTATCTTTAAAAAAAAAGATAAAAAAATAATCTCAACATATGACCAGATATTATTTTACCAAATGACATAAAAGGTTCTTAGTGAGCCCCTGTTTAGCTATCCCACCTAACCTTTTTTAGTATTTCATGCTCCAAAAATACCAAAGTATTTATAATTCCCAGTCAAGTCCTGCTCTCTCATCTGGAGCCCTGTGTTCATCCAGCCTGTAAAAATTAATATTATTATTATCTTTACTATTATGTTTTATGTCTGACTCATCATTAGATTGTGAGTTCCTAGATGCAGGGAATCAGTCTTTTCACCACTGCGTCTCCAAACACCTAGCAAATGCCTGGCATTGGTTGACAGGCTAGCAACCATGCACCTAGAAACATGTTTAGAAATTAAATTGTGATACAGTGTGGATGATTATGTAACCATAGAGTAAGTACATTTAGTAGGAACATAAAAAGAACTAAAACTCTAATGCCAGAATTAGGGACACCTGATAGTAAAAACATTCTCTTCTCAATTTGCAGTTGAGGATCAAGAGACCTGGAGAAATGAGACAGATTAGAATGTCACATATGAAGAGAAACTGACTCATCAGTGTTGAATGGGCAAAATTATCTTGTCCAGTCCTTTACTTCACAGATCAAGAAACTGAGATCCAAAGACTCAGAGAATAATAGATGCTTAAAATTTACGAGAAACGTGGTACCAAAGCGTCATCTACAGAAACTTTTCTTTTTCTTTTTTTTTTTTTTAATTTTAACTTCTAACTGAAATTTTTTGTTTCAAAATTGACATCCATGGTATGGTAGAGTTTATTTGGAAATCAACATGCCTTTAAGTAAACACTCTAAAATCATACATATTTCCTCCACAAAGCCAAGTTAAAAGGGCAGCAAAATATTAGATATTCTATTTTAGTACCTTTAGAGTTCATTTTCTAGAAGAAGGCATATCTGAAATAAACATAAAGGAAGTAATAAAGGAAAATGAGCCTACTATCTATAACTCAGATGTTTCTTAAGACTAATAATAGTAACACTAATTTGGCATTTATAATTTGCTGAACATTGCTATTACATCGTTTGGTTCTCACTACAATTGGATGGGTATAGCTATTATCTCCATTTTAGAAAGGAGAGGACCTAAGCCTTAAGAGGTTAAATAACTTGCCCAAAGACCCACAGTGTGGTGTGCTTGTGATTCAAACATGGAGATGTCTGACAAAGACTGTGCTCTAACTGGGCTCCCTCATTATCCGGACACATCTGATTACTTGTAGGTTGCAAAATATTAGCGGCGACAGGAGCCTGAGACTCATCGATTCTAGTCGTTTTCACGTTTAAAAAGTAAAAACCATTCTTCAAATAAACTCAACTGCAGAAAGCTACTATAGAAAACTAGTCACCGCAGAGTTGGTTGGTTAGAGAAGTACAGAAGATTGTCACTAATTTAGCTTCTCCCTCCTCATAATCCTGTGGCTCCAGAACATCAATCTGAAAACTGCAGTTGGCATTCTGTCACTCAGTCTCAATCTCTCGCTCTCACCTCTCTCTCTAGCTCTAGCTCTCATTTATACGTAGGGAACTTGAATGAAGTATACAGAGCCAAAGTGACTTGACCCAAGTTACACAGCTCAGAGCATCCAGTTGTGTTCAGGTTCTTACCACTTTCCATCACAAAGGGAAAGATATTGTGTTTTCCAGAAATCCAAGACAGAAAATGTCCAGATGGCAAAGGGAGTCCTAGAGTTCTCTTACTATGCTTAAAAAGTAACCATCTAGTAAAAATATTTTTGGAAGTAAAAATTATTTCAACACCCCAGTGTTGAAAAGGAATAGAGATAACATAGGTGATGAATAGAATGGGCGATAGCAAAAAACAAAATTAAGGAGCAGGCAGAAGAAGGCAAGAAGGAAATGAACCTTTCCCAGTCACTTACCTGAATTCAAACAAACCCCTCATATTTGCAAAAAAAAAAAAAAAGCAAACAATATTACCAAAGTGTCAAAACTACCACTCATGGGGGATATATTTGCATCCCAACCTCACAGCTCCTACTGTTGCCCAGGTTTCAGGGTGCATGTTAATTGTGCTTTTGATCTACAGTACCAATATTTTATCCTGTTATCCTTTTACTCCTGGACTCACACTCACTAGTAAATTTATTCTTGTGACCCCCAGGGATTAGGGAAGATGGAATGTTTTGCAAAGGACAACAGAATAGCATGTGTAAAGTTGTACCTTCCTGCCCTTTCTTAATGGACTGACAGTCTGCTGGCAATGTGACTTTTAGGTCTAGCCAGAAACGAAAGCCTCCAAGCCATAAAAGTGTCCAGTGCTTGGGGATGTGAGAACTGGCTCTGCTTCTAACACCACTCTTGGTTACAAGGTAAATTCCACCAATGCCACTTATGTGCTAAATCTCACATCAAATGAGAAGAAAAGTTTTCCAGAAAATAGGGCCAATGAAACATTGAATGTAAGCCTTCCTTGGCAGCCTTTGTGGGAAGAATGGGTCATTGAAGGAAGAGAGTGGGTCATCAAGGGAAGAACCAGACCAAACTCTGCAGAAATCCCAGTGGCTAACTACATGGAACACACCACAACTCCCTCAACCTTCTCTCAGGGCTGATATTACTAATCAGAGCTCTCTTCCACTCCAGCTCAGGAAATGCTTCTCACTAGGCAATCCAAAATGCCGAAACCGATCACTTGGAGTTGGCTCTCAATATGAAACTGATTAAAGGACTGGAAGATGCATAGTCACTCAGTTGGAGACAGGATGATGACCCCTTTTTCAGGGGAGGTAAGTCTAAAAGTAAAGAAAATAAATAATCCTGGTCATTGTCTTTTAGCTGTTCCCTTCCAGAACCCTGTATTTTTATACAGCTAAAATGAATAAGAATCAAACTGATTCTACTCCAAGCCTGGAAAGAGGTGGTGAGCTATAGCCATGCCGAGCTATTAGTCTGTACCCACTCACAGCTCCTGGACATTAGGAGACCTAGAATTGAATGCCCATTCTTTCACTAATTGTGCAATTTTAGGCACATCTCTTAATTTTACTGGGCCTAAATTTGTTATCTATAAAGTTTCAGGGTGGGCTTATTTGGACTATATGAATTTTAGGTTCCTTTCAACACTAAATTCATATGACTTGAAGGAAGTGCTCAGGTGGAAAATAAATGCTTAGTTCAGCAAGAGGCAATTTCTAGTTAATAAAGTTTCTTTCAAAGAAGAACAAATAGATGAATAAAGAAGAACAGAAGGACTGTGCATAAGCTAAACAAAGTCATTGCCACACAGAGGTAAAGGACCACAGGTCCCTTGAGTTCTGGTCCAGTCGGGCTACTTAATAATTGTATGACCTGTATATAAGTTATCTATTGCACTGTAACAAATTACCTCAAAATTAACTATTTAAAACAACAAACATTTATTTTTGTCTGTGGGTCAGGAATCTGGGTACGGCTTAGCTGGATGCCTCTGGCCCAACATGTTTCACAAGGCAGCAACCAAGGTGTGTGGAATATGGTCACATTCAAAGGTTCAGCTGAAGGAGGATCCATGTCCAACTCACTCACATGTCAGGAGTCAGTTCCTCCAGGGCTGTTGGCTGGAGGGCCTCAGTTCTTCCCTGGCTATTAGCTGAACACCTCTCTCAGTTCCTTCCAGGCAGGACTCTCCATACAGTGGCTGGCTTCCCTCCAAATGAGCCAGTGAGAAAGCAAGAGCGAGTGAGTGCCCAAGCTACTATTTTTTCTGTACTCTCATCTCAAAAGTGACATATCATCACATTTACCATATTCCATTCATTAGAAGCAAGTCACCTGGTCCAGTTCCAGTCCACACTCCAGGAGAAGGGATAACACAAAGGCATGAGTACCAGGAAGCAGAGATCACTGGCACCATCTTAGATAGCTCAATAGCCTACCCCAACCTGGGAGCAGATACACTACCTTTTTAAACAGTTAGCCCCCAACTAGTTCTAGAGCTCCAGGGTGCCTAAGGGTTACCTCCTAAGAACCTCCATGTTGCTCAAATATGGCCACTTTCTAAGTAAAACTCAGCAGGTAAATGCATTACCTTCCCCCCAGCATGGACATGACTCCCAGGGATGAGCCTTCTGGTGCTAAGGAATTACTACCAATCACTAGCAGGTAAGAGAACTAGAAAAAGACCTTAAATAAAAGGGGGATAATGGTAAAGACAAATGCATTTTATGGCTAAGAGTCTTCAAAAACGAGTCAGGAGGTCATCAAAGAGGTCATGCTTACACACGTCTCAGCAAGATCCAAGAGACAGCCAAAGTAGATAAAACCCCATGTACTGATCCTCCTAAGGGCTATGGAGATACTCAGGTTCTACAGTCACAGCAGATGGCTGTGGAGTTCAGTGCCTTGTCAGAGGGCCCTACTTTGTAATTTGTGTTCTTGAGTGTGATGGAGTTGGACTCAGATGTGATCTTTCTACACATGCCTCTTCTGTCACTTTTATTGAACCTGTGGTTGACACTGGGGTTGGTGTATACTCAGGAGACTTGAATCTCTGGACTGGCCATGTGCCAGCTGGGCCCGGAGCATCAGCAGAGTTGCCACTCTTACTGTCCTGCTCATTGGACTTACCCAGGTCAGCTAACAGGGAGGTGAAGATGGTCAACCACCACACCAGGGAACCAAGAGCGCCTACAACTGCAAGCAGGAGTATCACATCCATCAACCATTTGGAATCTAAGCTCCCTGTTGATTTAGAGGTGGAGTGGAAAACACCATCCCAGGGTCCACAGGATGGAGGAATAAAATGTGGATTAAAGTGGACGTCCTGGTATTCTACTATAGAACTATCGTGACTCTAGCAATTGAAGAAATTGTGTCATTGATGTGGAGGTAGTGACCACAGTAGTTGCTGAGAGATGGGAGAGGGAAGAAGAGATGTGAATTGGGGGCATTTTCAAGACTTAGAGTTGTCCTAAATAATATTGCAGGGACAGATGCTGGACATTATATATCCTGCCATAACCCACTGAATGTACCAAGGGAGAGTGTAAACTACAATGTAAACTATAATCCATACAGTGCAGCAGTGCTCCAAATGTATTCACCAAATACAATGAATGTGCCACAATGATGAAAGAGGTTGTTGATGTGGGAGGAGTGGGGTGGGGTGGGGTGTTGGGAATATGGGAACCTTGTATTTTTTAATATAATCTTTTTTGTGATCTATGTATCTTTTTCCTTAAAAGGCAATTAAATAAAAAATTTTAAAAATAAAATGGTCATAAAATAGCTCTACCTAGGGGTTGTTGTGAAGATTTATGAACAACTAATGAACCATTTAATTCATTGAATACCTGGAATATAATAAGCATTCGAAAATGATGACTATTATTTTTAATAATTGTTTCATGCAAAACTAGAGAATTTGAGAAATCTACTTGAGAAGAAACATATTCATATACCTAAAAAGATAAGTAATGGAAAATCGAGGCGGTATTAGCTATGTTTAAAACTCACTAAAACTCTCCTCCCCCAAAAAACAAACCAAAAAAAATAAGATTGCAAAACTAAAGACTCATTAAAAATATATACAAAAAAACAAACCTAAGTGTCCTCCACAAACCTCAGAATACAAGCTAGTGGTACAGCATCTACATCTGCACAGAGGAAGAGCAATGTGGCTTCTGACATGAGAACAGGAGAACTGCAAATGTGTCAACAGAAAAGGCGAATCTTGGAAGTATGGGGCCGTATATCTTCAACTCTTTGTTAAGGAAATCTACTTTTGCTTAAAAATTAGTAACAGAAATGGATTGAGGTGAAAAATCTATATAAACTTATAATGAGAAAAAAAGGGAATAGGAAGTAGAATAATATAGGAGATATCCATAGAAGTAAGGAGGGCATGCCAGAATGACATACCCTCCAAAGAGATGAAAACTGTAGATAAACATTTCAAAACAAGCTAAAAGAAATTTGTGATATAAAAGAAAAATCACTATTGCAAAAATTCAGATTTGAGTGAAAAGATGAAAGCATTAAAAATAGAGGTTACAGAACTCAGGAACGAATTAAAATAAATTTCAAATTGAGACTACATTAGAAGGAACAAAAGAGCAAATAAACACAATGGGTAGTTCCTTAAGATAAATAGAAAATGGAAATGAGAAAATATTTTAAATTTTAAAAAAGAAGGAAAATATTTTTTGCAAAAGATATGTGAGGAAAGTGATAGATATTTATAACATGAGGGGCACATAAACATAACAAAAATCTCTGAAGAAGAAAAATCAAATCAATGGTTCTGAATGTATGACTTATACATAGAGAAATAAGAATGATGTCTGGTACTCCTTCAACAGGATGGCACTGCAAATGGGGGTTACATTTAAATTTAACTAAGTACGTCCTCACCTCCTAAAAAATGAAGTTTAGCCCAATCTAAAAAAGGCCATTCTATATTCTCACACCATAGTTTATAAGCAGAATCCTTTATTAAACATCTACAATGTATTGTCCAGCTCTCACTTATCCATGTCCATTCTTCTTCAAGCTGCTTTGAAGAAGTCTCACTGTTGTCTTTGCCAAGGATACTATAACTGGATGCCTCCCAAACTGCCGGTTTTCCAGGACTTGCTGGATCCTACACAAAAATAGGAAATGCCAAAACTTCCATAAAGCGACATGGAAAATGTCTATGCTATGTATTGTTAAGTAAACAAAAAGACATCAGATTTCAGAACAATATTTTTGGCATTATGTTATAAATATATGCTATTTATAAGAATCTAGATTGGTATACATTTTTAAAAGTGGGGGAACAGGAGGTTGGATGTGTATGTTATATATAAAGTTAAGAGTTAATAGCAATTATCTCTGGGTAGATAAGATTATATAGATTTTTAATTTTTTTCTTAAACATATATATGTATATTCCCACATGATCAGTAGATATTTTCAAAGCCATAAATCTCCCAAACAAGAAATCATGAATCTTCCCATACAAGAGAAAACTAAATTTTTCTCCTGAGAAGTAAAAGAAGAAAGAAAAAAAAAAAGAATAAAAGGAAAAAATATATATCAATGTCATAACCCACAAAGAGCGATACAACCAGCCCCTATATATAACTTGTACAAAGGTCAGCGTTAAGTTGCTTGGTATTTAAAATCCTGAAAACAGCATACCAAAGTATAATCAATTTATGCTGTGTAAAACATGTGACTACACTGTTTTGTGGAGTGAAATATGTGAGAAATCCGTTTACTTCAAAATTTTTTGAATATAGAACGTGGATCTATCTGTAAAGGTCGTAAAACTGAAAGTAAAAGAAACTTATTTTTTTTTCTTTCTATCAGCTAAATTCATTTGTCTAGGGAAGCTGTTTATTCAATACTTGATTTCTGGTCTGGTTCATCCTTTTTTCTGTTTTTGGCAACAATGGAACCCTGTATTGTATACCACATAATTACAACCACTTCTAGCTAGCCAATACATATTATTTGTGCCAAGGGAAAATAGGCACCTTGGTTTTTGTATCATAAATTTAACAAGAACTCTTGTTACATTTAAAGGATTTTTACCCAAAACCTTCATCTTTTATTTTCTTACGATTGACATTGTTGCTAACCACTAAGCCTAGAATTATAAAATTTGGGACATGATCTACCTTTGAAATTTATTTTCTAAATGCTTTTTGATGGTGAAATAAATTTTTTAAAAGCATGTCCCTACTTTAAGATAACTTGTCACTTAGAAATTAAAATTTGCAAGAAGTAAATTAGGGGCTAATTAGTCTAATTCAGAAAAAACCCCTGCATATCATGAACTATTTGACAGAGACCTGGAGAAGGGAGGGGTTGTTGGCAGGTTTGAAAATAGGAAGAGGGGAAAAAGAGCATTTAAACCTTAAGTGTTAAACACCTTTGGACAAGTAAAAATATCTTCAAAATTATAAGTCTATGAAAAGGCAATATGACACATATTTCATTTATTACAAATTAGACTACAGCATAATTTTAAGAACATACACAATCTGGAAATCAACGTTCATCGTAGTCTACCTGTCCTTCTCTTATTAACACATTGGACAAACTGACTGGCTACCATGTGTCAAGGCACTTTGCAAAATATTCACTGATAATAAGCATGAATTTATGACCTAGCTAGTCTTAAAATGAAAAACCAGGAATGTATTAGCATCATCCAAAAAAAAAAAAAGCATCAAGTCACGTAAAGCTGTTGGTGGCATCAGTGATACCCATGTTCCATGGTTCTTAGGCAAGGCTGAGACTGGGCGTGGTGGGGAGTGGATGGGCCCAGGAGAGTCTGCTAGCAGCCAACAGAATTTACTGTTTTCTCCATGAGTCATCTTTTGTTTTGCCAGAGACATATCAAATGTCAGGAGACTATATCCAAATGTGCATTCTAGTGAGTAGCACAGAATTTTTAATAAGCATATTGAATAGTTCATACTCATTAATCATCCCATTTCCAATGGTATGATCAATCTGCAATTTGGCAGGGAGAACCTCCACCAAGTACAAAGAAAACCTTGATGTATTTATTTGAAATCACTGAAAAATTTTTTTAAATTTCCATTGAATTTGAAAATAGTGAGTCGAAAACCCAAGTAATCACTAAAATGGTGATATTTATTTCTTAACTAAATATTTTTCTCTCCTAAGATGGCTTTGAATAATTAATGGAAACTATTCTAAGTGCTTGATATTTATTACCTGATTGAATCAAAACATCCTTTTGAAGATCATCATGACCCTTTTACAAGTGAGAAACCTGAGAATTGAAAGGAGAAGCAATTTAACCAAGGCCACACAGCTAGCAAGTGTCAAAACTGAACCACTACTCAATGCAGCCTCAATAATTAGTTTGAATTCTCTATTTTCCCCATCCATAGGTGTTTTAAAGTTAAACTTTTGTTTTTTCAAAATTTGGTTCAAGATTTTTTGCTAGAACTTTAGCAGATTCTATCTGACAATTTTCCAGTTGATGAGTTTCTCTCTATAAGCCATATCTTATGTTTACCTCTCACATAGTGTGAGAAGTTTACTTTTCTAAGTAAGAAGAAAAGTAGCTATTTTCAGGATTGAACTGAGAAGAATTTTTTTTTTCTCATAAGCTACTTTTTGAGCAGACCATGGAACTCTCAAAATAGAATAAAAATAGTGAAGTTCAAATCCACTTGGGTAATTTGAAGTTGAAAGTATGCATAGTAGAGAATGGTTTAGCTTTTCCTCTTTGTACACCTCAAAAACATCTGAAAAGATTTAACCTTCTCAAAAATGCTCACCTTTGGGCTGAAACCAAGTAAAAAGTACTTCAGTTCCAAAGGAAGCATTTTTTTAAATTCTGAGTTAGACGAGGCAATTGCCCAGAATTTGGTTGCATACGAAGCTACATTTTGTACCCACTCATGCTCCAGCACGGATTTCCTGCTCAGTCAGCACTGATAGTTATTATTCTATAAAATAAATATTTGCCTCTCAAAGCTATTAATCCTGAGACCACCTTGAATTCTTTAATGGACTTCATATCTTACAGCAAAGAGGAATATAGCCTTCTTTTTCTTTCAGTACAGGATTTAAGAGTGGTAGAAAAAGGAAATAGGTATGTTTCCCCATCTTCTAAACCAGCCCCATATTTAGTGGCCCCTTTTTCATATCCTTCATGGAAAGCAATTGATGCCCTAGAAATAGTACATGCCATATTTTCTTTGTTTTAAAACCTCACCAGTTTAAAAACAGCTTTTGTCTGTGGGGAGAGGGAGGAGAAGAAACACTACCACATTCAATCATGAAAATACACACATTGATTGAGAGTCATGACTAGATGGTGAAAAATGTCTCAGAATGGAAGAGATGTGAGCATTTATTGAGTTCAATTCAACTGAAACAAAATTAAAATTCTCCAAAGAAGAATTAGAACCAGAAGATATGAAACTCCATTTTTTCCTCTTATTTGAAGTTTCACCTAAGTTATATGAAGGATAGTAGCCAATACTGCCAGTTTCTTCTCAGAGAATCTACTCCCATCGACTGCCTCTAGTGCATCCCTAGTCATAGTTGATTGGATATGGATGGACATTTGACACAATCTGGGCCAATCAGACTTTTCCATTGTGAAAATATGAAATTGGGACAGTGAAAAACTGGCTCAATTAGCTGGGGAAGCCCAATTTCAAAGGCATTAAAGTCTGATTATTGTCAGGTTCACAGCTAAAGTCAGGTGTAAGTTAAAGTTATAAGAGAGAAGGATTAGCCAGTGTGCAGAGGGAAGCATGAGGATGGATACCATGCAGCTCCTTGAAAGGGAATGGAATAGCCTTAGTTCAGAGTTTGGAACTTTCATTGCTTGTTTGAGGCAGCTATATTCAATTTACTGCCCTTCACCACTTTTAATCCTAAAATAACTCCTTTTTAAAAAAATAACGTGAGTGAATATTTTTAGACCCAAACAGTCCCATTTTCCTTTCTCATTATTTGTTTCCTTCCTGGTAGCTACAAGGCAATATTCATGCATGCAGATGATATTTGTTACAGTATTACACAGCAAGAGCCAAAAGACCAAGTGACTTGCCCAAGGTCTCATCCTGTAAATGAGAACCACTCCTAAGTCAGGTTTTCTTGACATCTAAAGAAGTGATGACTGCCCCAAATTGGGTCCTTTTCTTCATGCTTCTGACTGAAAGCTGCATTCACTTGGAGGTAAGTCTAGGCTGTTCCCAAATTATGCTCCCAAAGTTTGCTGGTACACATTTTCTTACATAAGTAATATTTTCAATATTGGCTAAATTTCCAGATTAGGCTGAAAAACCTTTTTATCTATTAGAAATCTGAAATTTGTTTTGTTTATTAAGAAATAAACAATTCTGTACTACTGGTAGTTATTAAACGGAACAATTGAATAAGAGCTCTTTTTATGTATTTTGAATGTTTGGTTTGAGGAAGAACAGATGTCACAGGACATGTTTATGCAGTTTCCTAAAGAGCAGGTTTAAGTGTTTTCAAAGGCTCGCTAGAGTTTCTGGGAACCAGCTCTTCTCTATTATATGTTACGAAGCCTTAAATTTAGCACCATTAGAGAGAGAAAGAGAAGACTCTAGACCAATATGCCCCAAACTGTTATCAGTAGTTGCCTCTTGCAGGTAAGGCTTATATGAGACTTTCTCTTTCATTGTCTTAAGTTTTTATTTTGTTCAAACATTTTATACCAGAAAGTATTGCTGCTATAATCAGAATAAAAACAAAAAAAGATACAAGAGTCTTTCCATCTTCCTTTTCCTAGATACTGTTGTCTTACTGATGTCTTATTATTTATGATCAAAGTCATTTTTGGATTCACAAATAGAAGAAAGATTACACTTTATTGTGTGCAGATGGAAAGAGAGAGAGAGATAAAGAGGATTTTGAGTTAAGTGAGAGTTGCCCTAGATGGAAATACCTGAGTGGGAGCATGGCTGGAATATCATCATCATGGGAAAGCAAAGAGATAGTAATAGGAAAAGTAAGTTTCCCTACCTTCAAAGGCCTAGAATGGCTTTCTGGAACAGGGGAGTGGCCTTCAGGAAGAGAAGAGGTAGAATCAGTATACACAAGATTGGGACTATCAGAAGCGGGGACATTTAGAACCAAGGACAATTCCTGTATAGCCAATTGGATCAGCCTTAAAGAAAGACAGAAGTAGGAGAGAAAGCAGGTAGGAAGACACTTCTACCCACCTCTCTACAAATTTACCCCACCAAATGACTTAAATGAATTTTCTTCAATATGGCAAGGATCATTACACTCTGCAAAAATAAATTGAAGACCACAAACACTCTTTGAAGAATAACCATTCGTATAAATTCATACAAATACCAGTAATTAATTAAATGTTAAAATCCTTAATATTTTAAAAATTAAATATTAAAAAATATGTGAGAATACACTTTGCTATAATATAATATAGTGGGGAAGCAGACTTGGCCCAATGGATAAGCGTCCGCCTACCACATGGGAGGTCCGCGGTTCAAACCCCAGGCCTCCTTGACCCATTTGGAGCTGGCCTATTTGCAGTGCTGATGCACACAAGGAGTGCCGTGCTGCCATGCAGGGGTATCCCCCACATAGGGGAGCCCCATGCGCAAGGAGTGCGCCCTGTAAGGAGAGCCGCCAGCGCGAAATAAAGTGCAGCCTGCCCAAGATTGGCACCGCACACATGGAGAGCTGACACAGCAAGATGACTCAACAAAAAGAAACACAGATTCCTGGTGCCACTGATAAGGATAGAAGCAGTTACGGAAGAACACGGTGAATGGACACAGAGAGCAGACAACTGAGGGGTGGGAAGGGAGAGAAATAAATAAATAAATAAATCTTTTTAAAAAATAATATAGTGTAATACAGTGGTCAAGAGGAAATACTGGAAGAAAATAATAAAAATAGCTAATACTCAGACAGAAGTGGTCAGTCACGTGACCACAGAATAGGGCAGAGGAGGGTGGCAATGGGATCTAAAGGGCAAAACTGAAAATGTAGCTCAGCAAAATAACGTATCCTGGAATTAAAGAAATACAGCTTGTGTGTGTACACACATGCAGAGAGAATTTATATATTAGTGCAGGTTTTCTCTGTGCATTAATAGTAGCTGTTACTGATAATGAGCATGTTTGCTGTGGTAGGAGACTCACTTCATACTGATAGATCCCTGGCATTTGCTACAGCATAACTTGTGTTACTTTATTATACAATGGCAAGGTTTATTTTCATTTCTCCCTATTATACATTCCACCTATTGATGGCCTCACCCCAGGTTCCCTGAAACATCAAGCTCCTACCTGGTTCCCAAAATTCTCTGAAACGTCCTAGAGGTGTCCCTTTGAAAATAAACCAGTCCTATATCTCATTCCCTTAGGTCTTGCTAAATGAATGAAATCAAATCTATGAGCTAATTCTAACAAGAGATTTCATTGTAAGCCAACAGTGTTGTGTATAACTTTTTAAAAATTATTTATTATTTCTCCCCCCTTGTGGCTTGCTTTCTGTCTGCCCTCTGTTTCCATTCACTGCATGTTCTTCTGTGTCTGCTTGTCTTCCTTTTTTTGCATTATCTTGCTGTGCCAGCTCTCCACAGGTGTAGGCCATCAGCTCTCTGCGGGCACAGGCCGTCAGCTCTCCACCGGTGCGGGTCAGCTTGCCTTCACAAGGAGGCCCTGAGACATGAACCCGGGCCTCCCGTATGGTAAACGGGAGCCCAGTCCATTGAGCCACAGCTGCTTCCCTGTAGTGTATAACTTTTTAAGATGTCATATTTTCATATCAAGGTAGGCTTTCTTACAAAAGAAAACAACGTGCATCTATTGAGTAACAGAGAGGAAGATTTTTATTTCCTTCAAATCATACTGCTGCTTTGATCACTATTTATTGCTTCAAATATGTAAATCTGGGTGACCCAGTTACCTTCTTATAACAGGGCTATGAAAATTCTTGGGAGAAACCTCACTTTCCTTTGTCAACTGCAGGAATGCAGAAGCAAAATCTCAGAAGTAGAATATATCCAAGTGGCTCCTGTGATCACTAAAAATACACTAGAATATCCTCTTCCTCCTCCTCCTCTTCATCATCATCATCATCATTGTTGTCATCAGCAACATTGTCATCAGTATTGTCTCTTGCTTCCTTCTTTGCCCTGGACCCATATTTTAAAAATCTAAAATCAAAGTGATTCCCTTTCTCAAGGGGATGTATAGGAACCTAATGCCTACATTTTGAATACTAATTTCATTTCCTGTTAGATTTTAAGTTTGGACCCTTCCTTATTTTTATTTCTTTATTACTTTGTTGTAGCACATGTACTTTGGAGACGCATTTTACCTTTTCTATAATTAAGAGTTATATTGTTTATCTAGTTCTTTATACTTTCTTAGCACCTCTCCACATAGAAAGCCCTTTCGTTGGTCCCAAAACACACTGCTAATGGGAATAAAATTTGATAAGATTTCTCTGGTGGGCAAATGTGTCAATATGCATCAAAAACCTTAAAATTATGCATGAGCTTAAAACCCTACAATTCCACTTCTAGGAATTTACCTTAACAAGAAAATTAAAGATAGGTACAAAAAGTAATGTTCAAGGATATTAGTGACAGCGTATTTTATTTCTATCAATATGAGCTTGACTAGATAAATCACTGGTGATTCCAAATGATGGACAATGATTGGGCAGTCATTACTGTGTCATGTTGTTCAAAAATATTATTGACATGGAGATGTTGATGATATATTAACTCAAAAACACAAACTACAAAACAAGTGTCCATGATTATTGATGAGAATTATGGTTGATAGTACAAATGCAAGTATGTCCTTCTGTGAACTAGAATGTATATACATCACTATTGCATGGTGGTGGGAATGTGAAGAAGCACAGGAAAAATACAGTTAGTGTAACCTATGGCATTTAGTTAACAGCAAAACTGTAATATTCTTGCATCACTGCCAAAGACGTACAGTGTTCATTATTGGGAGTTATTGAAAAAATATGCCAAATGTATGCTATGGGCCAGAGTTAGTGGTAATAGTCTGATTATATTATCTCATAATCTGTAACAAATATTCCACAATGGCATGGTGTGTTGATGAAGGGGTATTGTATGGGAATTCTACACATGTGCATGATTGTTTTGTAAGCTCATAACTCCTGTAATAAAAATGTATTTTGAGAAAAAATGTCCACAATTACACCATTGTCATGTGACATGAGTATAAAATGTTTGGAGTCAAAGGCATCTTGTTTCTAACCTTGGATCCAGCACCCAGTTTTGTCACCTAGTTCCTTATACAAATATGGGCAGATTAGTTAGCCTCTTAGAGGTTCAGTTTCCTCCTGTTATTATTTTTGGAAATAATAATATTGACCTCCAAGGGTTTTGACGAGGATTAGTTTAGATCATGTATGCAGAGCATCAACTGCTGAGGCTCACATAATAAAAGCCCCATGAATGGTTCTCTGCATCAAGCACGTGAGTCAGTTGAAATTCTTTGATTATAGGCTATGGATACAAATTTTGGCCAACTTAAACAAAGGGGAATTTATTGAAAACAAAGCAGAAGAGCTGGAGAACCAGCTTGGAAACAGCAGAAGTCAATTCTCCTTCAGGGGCTAGAAGCCCTGCAGTGAGATTCTGTAGGGATGCTGCTGCCAGGATAAGTGAATATCAACCATTTCACTCACTCAACTTCACATACTCAAAAATCAGAGTCCCAGCAGAAGACTTTCACTGACTGAGCTGAAGCCACTGACCTGGCTACAGGAGGCAGGAAAGGGACAATCTGGGTCCTTAGGGCAGGCACTTAGATTTTCCATCTTGGCATGATTATGTACAATGGGGGTAAATCACTCTCCCAAATGAAATCAGGGTTCTGTGGTGAACAATAGTGGATGCTGTCGAGGTGCAGAAAGTGGCCACAGGAGTTGCTGAGGGTAGAGAGAGGGTAGAAGAGATGAGATATGGGGGCATTTTGGGGATTTTGAGTTGTCCTTAATGACATTGCAGGGTCAGATGCTGGACTTTATATCCTGCCATAACCCACTGAATGTACTGGGGGAGAGTGTGAACTACAGGGTAAGCTATTATCTGTGTAGTGCAGCAGTGCCCCAAAATGTGTTCACTGAGTGCATTGAGTGTGCCGCAATGATGAGGGAGGTTGTTGGTATGGGAGGAGTGAGGTGGGGGGAGGGGTGGAAGAATACAAGAACCTCTTGTATTTTTTAATGTGATATATATATATCTTCAAAAAAATAAAATTTACAAAAACGATGTGGTGGGGGTGGGGAGTGGGTTATATGGGAACCTCTTATGTTTTTTGTTTTTTTTATGTTTTTTAAAAACAAACTTTAATTTTTAAAAAATTAAATTAAATTTAAAAATGAAATAAAAATTGTTGGATGCTGCATGGCCATAAAATGACAAATGTTCTTATATCATGTAAATGTAGTCATTTTTAAACGGGAAAAATATAAATAAAATATTTTTTTTAAAAGGGGAAAAACAGAAAGTTCTTCCACAAACATGTGGTCATCACAAAGGCCCTGTGAGGAAAGCAGAACAGGAATTATTTTCCCATTTTACAATCCAAAGGAAACTGAGGCTCAGGGAAGAGAAATGACTAACCCAAGGACCCCAGCTTAGTTGGGGGCTGGAACCTACTGGAAAGTTGTCAGATATCTCCCAGCTTTCTTTGCTTCCTATAGCAGTTTGATATTATTGATGAATTCCAAAAAGAAATATTGGATTATGTTTGTAAACTGATCTTTTCCTCTGGGCATATTAGGTTATATTGGACTTAGAGGTTCACTTGATTAAGTAATTGGGTAAACCTCTTGTGCCAGTAAGGCATTGAGTTGAGTCCCCACCCCTTGGTATGTGGGGACTCCCAGATAAAAGGCATGGCAAAGGACAGGGTTGAGGGTTCTTAATGTTGGAGTTTTGATGTGGGAGTTTGATGCTGAAGTCTCAAGCCAGAGCCCCGGGAAGTAAACACACAAAGGAAAGAGAAGCAAGCCCCAGGAAGAGAGGAACCCTGAGCCCAGAAAGAAGTAAAGCCTGGGAAAAGAGAAACCCAGGAAGCCTGAACCCTGGCAGACGTCAGCAGCCATCCTGCTCCAACACATGGAAATAGACTTTGGTGAGGGAAGTAACTTACGCTTTATGGCCTGGTATCTGTAAGCTTACCCAAAATAAATACCCTTTACAAAAACCAACTGATTTCTGGTATTTTCATCAGCACTCCTTTGGCTGACTAATATACTTCCCAAACCTAAACCTCAAAGGATGCTGATTATGGTTGGTATTTCCCTTCCAAATAAGTCGCTGCCCCCTTTCTGCATGGAGTGCAGGCCCTGCAGAGGGTCCTTAGCTGGAGGTTCTGCTGGAAGCATTGCAGTTGATGCAGCTGAGTGTGGCTGGGAAACGTGGCAGATTGCCTCCTTCATGTTTCAGGAGTGGGAGGGTGGAGAACAGCAGACCAAGAAACAACCACAAAAAAAAGTCAGGCTGGAGGGAGACAAAATGTCAGAGGCTAACCCAGAGAGGGAATAGTATGGAGAACAGGCAGGGGGAGGCAAAGAAAGAGAGAGCATGCTTTAAAAAATATTCAAAGAATTAGAAAAATTGTTAAATCATCCAGGAAGCAGCCCAATGATTACCAAGATCTCCTGCATCTGGCTGCAGAGGAAACTTAAAGCCTCCCAAATTGTCATTCTCCTTTCTGAAATAGATCACTTTTCATATTCATCATATTTGACTGAGGGTTGTTTTCTACTTTTTCTCTCTGCTTTCAGCATGTTTTGGAAAAGCCCACCAGAATGGCCAAACCAATTACAGACTCCTAAACTCTGTGAGTTACAATGATAGTTAAATAGATCTAGAAGGAACCAACTTAGAATTTACATACCTAATACTGCATTTTCCCATTAGGGAAATAGAGTCACAGAATTACACATTTGTCTGCAACTAAATATTTACTTTAAAAGATTTCAAATATGGTTCTCTAGGCTGGGGATTAGCAAATTGTTTTTTTGTAAGGGTCCAAATAGTAAACATTTTAAGTTTTCTGGGCAATATGGTCTCTCATACCTACTCAATTCTACCTATATAGAGTGAAAGCAGCCATAGTCAAAATGTATGAAATGGGTGTGGCTGTGTTCCAGTTAAAAACAAACTATATTTACAAAAACAGGGGGCGGACCAGACTTGGCCAATGGGTAGTAGTTTGCTGTAGTTTGTCAATCCCAAGATCGAACTGATCATTACGTACTGCATGAACATCCCAGTAAACCATCAGAGCAGGCATAAACATGAATTCCCATAGGTATGATAATAGTAATGGTTACAACTAATCAAGTACTTCCTATATAGTTTTCCTCATTTAATTTTTCTACCAGTCCTATGAGGTGGGTATAATATACTTTTCTTCTTCTTTTTTTTTTTTTTTCCAGAAAAAGAAACTAAGACAGGTCAAATAACCTGCCAATGGTCATACAGCTGGAAGGTGAAAGTTTCAGGATTTGAACCCAGATCTCTCTCACTTCAGGACTCAAGTGCTTAACAACTATACACATGAAAGAATACAAATAATTAGAAGTCAGAATCAAAAGCTCCATCAAGTTTCATGCAAAGGCATTGACTGTTTTCATGTTATTCTTAAGGCAGCTTTTGATAGTTTAAACATTTTAATAAGGTATCTCTATCAACAACTTGCATGAAGCATGAATCTGCACTTGCCTCTCCCCTTCCCCACTCTCTCTGTTTTCTTGGCACTTTCATTTTGTTACCTCTTCTTTCTCTTTTTCCCACAGTCTATCTGTTGGGCTCCCTCTAGCACACACACTAAGATTTAAGGAAGGATATGAGCTGGAGCCCACCCACCTCAGACACTGGGAAGCTGAAGGTCTCTAACCCTGAGAGGAATTCAAGCCTGGAGGGGAGAAAAGGACAGCTCTTCATGATTATCCTAAAGTTTTGAAGCCAAACCAGGGAAGACTTGAGGAAATGACTCACCAAACCCAGGAGAAAGAAAAACAGCCGAGTGATGGCAGGAGAAAATGAGCATAATATAGCCTTACTGTTAAAGTGAGGTTTAGAAGTCCACAGAGACCCAGAAAGGAAACACTGAAATGGCTGAATTACGTTCCTGAAACTAACATGCAATATTGTTTTATCAGGCTTACGGTTATTTGGGCCAAGAATGAGGCAAGGAAAGATTTCTTCTTAACAGAGACATCATCTGCTGTTCTTTACTGTCCCCAGATCGTCTCCTCTCCTAGAGCCCTAAGGGAAACCACAGCCACCTCTGTCCCTTCTATCCCTGAATCACAAAACTGTCTGTTTTTGACTCAGATGTTGAGATTAGTAGGGCAAAAAGATGTACTACACTGCAGCAGTTAAAAATCTTCCAGCATCCGTACTGAGCCCATGAAAGGACTTTGAGCCTTCAACTTTCCAGCTAAAAGAAGCCTGATAGGAAAAGTTAGGGAATGTTTTCAAGCATGAACACAATTGGCTTTCAGTCAGTCAGTCACTAGAAACAAAAGCAAAACCGTGGGTAACTAAACTGTCCTCAGTCTTTTCCTAGCCAACAAACATATTGCTGCTGCATTTATCTTCTTAATGCAAAGCTCTGGTCATGTCACTCCCATGCTCACAAACTGTCAAAGTTAACATGCTGTAGTGGTAATTGTGCTGTGAAAACAGACATTTTCACATATTGCTGAGAGAAGTATAAATTGGTATAACATCTAAGGAAAACATTTCGTCAATGTCTACTAAAATTATATATGCACATACTTCTTGATCTAGGAATTTATCATCTAGCTGTACTTTAACCTGTATGAAATGAAGCATATATAAATTATTTATTGCAACATTCTTAGTAATTATAGCAGATAAGATATACTTTAGTAGTAAGTCACAGCAGGGCAAAGCTCTTGCACAGCAACTAAACACAAATGCACAAGTTGAAAGAAACTAAAATTTTAAAGGCAACAAATACCTGTGGAAACAATGAGAATAGATGACCTGAAATTCCAGAGAGAAAACCCTCTTTAGGGCTGAGAAGACAAAGATGCTCCAGGCTCTCAATCCAAACCCTGGAAAAACCTTGCCCGAAAGACGGGGAGAAACAAGGGGTGGATCGAGTCTTGCTAAAATGTAAACCAAGACCCACTCCAACTCAAACTCTGATTGAATTAAAGTAAATAGCCCCTCAACCCATCTACTTGAAAAAGAAAAAGGAGATCCTTCACTGGTGGAAGATACCCCTACAGTTCTTTTATATACAATATCCAGCACACAATTAAAATTTACTACATATGCAAAGAAGCAGGAAAGGTGATCAATGATCAAAATATAAAATAAATCAAAACAAATCCACAGAGGATTAAGATAATGAAGTTGAAGAAAAGCACGAAAAGTAATGATGTCAAGTATGTTAAAGAAAATAGAGAAAAAGATGAAGATTTTAACAGAAATGAATCCAGAAAATAAAACAACTATAAATGTATTATACATGGATTTAAGGACTCCTTGGGTGGGTTTAAGAATAAACTGGACCTAGAAGACAAAATTAGTGAATTCAAAGGCAGATTAATAGAAAATATTAATAATTAAACCACCAAGTAAAAACAAACTGAAAGTTAAAAAACAACATAATTAAAATGTGGCACATAAACAGTTAAATATATGTGTAATGGAGTCCCAAAAGGAGATAATGGAGAAAGAATGAATAGAAGTAGTATTTGAAAACATATGACTGAGAAAGTTCCAATAATAATGAAAGACATCAATCCACAGATTGAAGAAACTCAGCAATCCTCAAGCAGGAAAAATACAAACAAAGACATACCTGGAAAACAAACAAAGAAACAAACAAAACCTGTTGAAAAACAAAGACAATGAAAAATTCTTCAAAGCAGCCAGAGGGAAAAAAAGCCCATAGTCTTCAGGAGAGCTACAACAAGACAACTGATTTTTTCAAAAGAAACTATGCATGGCAGCCACGGAGATGCATCCCTCAGATTTCCCATCAAGAGAACCTGCTTCAAGAAGCATATCTGTTTGACAGCTCCTGCACCTTTGGATCCCCTGAAACCTTCATGCCAAGTCACACTTCCCCTCAACTGTTTCCAAGCAATGAATTATCTAAGAACTGGCCAAGAATTTTTCAGATTTGTTCTACATTCCAAGGCTCTTCAACCCAACCTTCCTTCCCTGTCTTCCTTCACAGATGCCAAACCTGCTTCATTGACTGAAGGTGCTCTCTACCCACTCCTCTCCTATCCTTTTATCCTCCACAGGCATTTCCCCTAATAAATCTCTTGCATTTTAAATCCCATTTTGGTATCTGATTTTCATAGGACCCAAACTGACACACTGTGGAAACAATAAGACCGTCTAATAACATCTTGAAAGTAGTATAAGAAGAAAAAAAAAGCCAACCTAGATTTATTCACCAGTGAAAATATGTCCTTCAAACAAAACAAAGAGAATCTGTTGTTATCAGCAAACACAAAAGCAAGTACTAAACAGAGTGCTTTAGGCAGAAGTGAAATTTTCCCAGATAAAAACAGAGAAAACTAGGAAGAAAGGAAAGGCATTGAAAAGAGTATACATGTGGTAAGTTGAATTGTGTACCCCAGAAAAACATGTTCTTAATCTTAATCCATTCCTTTAAGTGTGAACCCATTGTAAACAGAATCTTTTAAAAATTGTATTTTTAGTTAAGGTGTGGCCAACTGAATCAGGATGGATCTTAAATCCAGATTACTGTAGTCCATTATAAGCAAAAGAAATCCAGTAGTAAAGAGAGAAAGCCACAGAGAGGAGTAAGAAGCTGCAATCAATGGAACCCAGAAGAGAAAGGAGAGGACATCACTATGCACATTGCCATGTGAAAGGAAAACCCAGGGGTCCAAGGACTGCCAGCAGCCATTCCCAGAACACCACAGTTTTTGGGAAGATAGTATAGTTTTGTTGATGCCTCAATTTTGGATTTCTTCTAGCCTCAAAACCATGAGCCAAGGAGAGGAAGGGGGGAGGGATGGAGGGAGGGGAAAAAAGAGAAGAAGGAAAGAGAAGAGGGAAGTAGGAAGGAAGGGGGGAGGAAGGAAAGGACGGAGAGAGTGAGGGAGGCAAAAAACATACAAACAAACAAACAAACAAAAAAAACTGTGTACCAATGAATTCCTGTTGTTAAGCCAACCAATTGTATGGTGTTTCTCTTAGTAGCTGGGAAACCAAGACAATACATACACAGATGAATGTAAAAGAAGACTATTTAATGATAACATCTTTTGGAATTTAGAACATATAATGTGGTATAAAATTTATGACAATAGCACAAAAGATGGGATGGGGCAAATGGAATCAAGTTGTAAGATTTCAACATTTTGCTGGAAGTGTATTGGTAAGGTAGACTATAACAAACCAAGGATGCATATTGAAATCTCTAGGGCAGTAGTTCCCAACCTGGGAAAATTTTGCCCCTCAAAAGACATTTGGCAATACCCGGAGAAATTTTTGGTTGTCACAACTGGGTTGGGGGGTAACTAAAGGCCTCTACTGAGTAAAGACCAAGGATGCTGTTAAACATGCTCCCATGCATAGGACAACCTCCCATGACACAGAACTATCTGGCCCAACATGTCAATAATGCTGAGGTTGAGAAACCTTGCTCAAGGGTAACCAGAAATAAAGCAAAACAAAACAGTAATGTATTAAACAGCTAACAGGGAAGACAAATTGAATAATAAAAAGTAGTGATTAATCCCCACAAAAGGAAGAAAAGAGAAATCAACAAAATGAATAGGACAAAAAGAAAACAAAAGCAAGTTTGTACACATAAATCTAACTTTAAGTTTCACTACATTAAATGTAAATGAATTAAACATTCTATAATACAAAGATTTTCTGACTGGGTAAGTTATCAGAATTCAATATAATTTACAAGAGATTTATTTTAAATATGAAGAAACAGAGAGGTTGGAAATTAAAGTATGGGAAATGTCATATCATACAAAAATCAAACAAAAGAAGGTTATGTGGCTATATTTATTTCAGACAAAATAGACTTTAAGTCAAGAATTATTACTAAAAATAAAGAGGGACACTTCACAAATATAAAAGAATCAATGCAATAGGATGAGATAGTTCTAAATTCGGATGAACCTAAAAATGTAGCTTCAAAATTGACACACCTAAAAGAATAGACCTATCCACAATCAGAGGTGGACATTTTAACATACCTCTCTCAGTAATTGATAGAAAAATTAGTACCACCCAGTTGTGATGGTTAATAATATTTACCAATATTGCCAAATGTGTCTTGGCCTGAAGGGATAAAATCATCCTCAGGTAAGACACACCAACTGAAAGAGAGAGATTATCAGACAGATGAAAAAATATCACCCAACTGAACACTGTCTCCAAGAAGCTTACTTCCAAAAGTATTACATAGATAGATTAAAAGTAAAGGACAGAAAAATATACTATGCAAACCCTAATCTAAGGAACACTGGAGTGGCTCTGTTAATATCAGACAAAGTAAAGTGCAGAGCAAAATAATTTACCATGGATAAAGATGAACATTACATAATGATAAAGTAGTCATTTCTCCAAGAAAACATAACAGTCCAACAATAGAGCTTCAAAGTGCATGAATCAAAAACTGATGGAACTAAAGGGAGAATCAGACAAATTCACAATTATTCTTGGAGACTTCAACTCTCCTTCCTCAGTAATTGATAGAACTAACAAAAAATCAACAAGTATATGATGAACTGAATAACACCATCAACCATCTGGATCTAATTGTAATTTTTAGAACATTCCACCAACAGCAGGAGAATACACATTTTTTTGAGTGAACATGGAACATTCACCAACATAGACCATTTCCTGGGTTATAAAACAAACTTTAACACATTTTTAAAAAATTGAAATAGCACAAAGTATATTCTCTGATTGTAGTAGAATTAAACTAGAAATCAATAATAGAAAGATAACAGGAAATCTCAAAGCACTTGGAAATTGAACAACACACTTCCAAATAATCCATGTATCTAAGAAGAAGTATCAAGGGAAATTAGAAAATATATTGAACAGAACAAAAAAAAATTATAACATATTAAAATCCATGGCATGAGGCTAAAGTTGTGCTTACAGGGAAATTTATGGCATTAAATAGTTATAGGAAGGACCTCAAGAAACCAGAAAAAGAAGAGCAAAATAAACCCAATGCAAACTGAAAGAAGGAAATAATAAAGATAAATGTAGAAGTCCATAAAATTGATAACAGGAAAATAATAGAGAAAAAGAACCAAACTCCTGTTTTTTGAAAAGATCAATAAATAATCCTCTGGCAAGACTGACAAAGGGAAAAAGACAGAAGATGGAGATAACTAATATTAGAAATGAAAGAGAAGACATCACTATAAACCCCACTGACAGTAAAAGGATAAAGGAATACGATGAGCAATTTTACACACATAAATTTGAAAACTTTGAAGAAGTGGACAAATTCCTCAAACACCACAAATACTAAAACTCACCCAAGATAAAATAGGTAATGTAAATTGCCCTAAAACTATTAAAGACATGGAATTCATAGTTGAAAGCCTTCTGGGAAAAAATTATGCAATGTTTCTATTTGTTCATAGTGGGAAGATTTCAGGTTATCGTATCGTCAGCTGTGGAATGCTAAGTTGTTTTTATTTTAAGCGAGTTCAAGTTGAGTATTCTGTTGCTTAAACACAGAATTCTAATGTACCACAGTTTCATGGAGTTCAAAATAATATTGTAATGTTGAGTGTCTAAACACAGCACTGAGGTGATCCAGAGTAGTAATTGTAGAAAGACTGGTAGCTGCTGCAGCTGCAGTAGTAATATTGGTAGTAGAGTAATAGCAGTAGCAATAGTAGTAGTAATAGTAATAATAGCTAAGAGTTAATAAGCACTTTTCTTGTGCCAGGCCCTGTAAAACTTTGTGTATGAAATATGATAGCACAATTAAGAGAAGTTAATTGAAAGAGTAAAAACACATAGAATGGAGTATCAAGTAGGCCTTTCTGGGGAACTGTTTGTTTTCCAGCCTAGTGCCCGGTTGTGATCCTCCTTCTCTGGAGGAGAGAAAGGGCCTAAGAGAATTGTCATTTTCCCCACCCATAGGGAAACTGCCTCAAATGGCACACATTTGGTCTCCAGGCGACCAGCATGAGAAAAAGCAGGTCCTGGCATCATCAGATTCTGCCAAGACACAGGGCTGGCTTTGTGCTTCTCTGGCCTAGACTTGCCTTTTTCATCAGTCACCCATCTAGCCATCAGCTGTATTTGCTTAGGGCTGCACAAGTGCCTTCTTAAATACACACACACATACACAAACACACAGTGACCCAAGCAAACCATGAACAGTGAATGGATACAGAGTGCCTGGAGAAACACCCACCTAACAGGAGGTGTAGATAAGATGGTTAGTCTTTGAGCTGGTGTAACAATCATTTTCAAAAAGAATATGCAATTTTTCTTTGTCCGCTTAATAAAATAAGACCATGGAAAATCTGCTATGGCGGTGCTCCTGAGGGCTCTAAAGACACTAGACACTGTAGGCAAGGCAGACAATCTCAGGAATTCAGCACCCTGTCAGTGGGCCTTACCTTGGAATATATGCTCCCCAACGTAACAAAGTTAGAGTCATTTATAAGATCCCTTCACATGGCTCTTCTGCCCGTTTTTATTTGAACCTATAATTAGCACTATACCCATCAAATATATGTAACAGTGATTTAAATCTTCTGGCTGTTCACATGCCGGCTGAGCTTTGAATCTCAGCAGAGTTGTAGCCAACACCTACTCTGCAGTTCATCTGACTCGCCCAGGACAACTAACAAAAAGATAGTGATGGACAACATTCACCCAAAAAACAGAATATCCACAACTGCAAGCAAGACAGTTCCATCCTTCGGCCCCATAGGGTCTAAACCACCTCTCAATCAGAAACAGACTAGGTATCACCAAACCAAAAGCCTTAAGATTGAGGAATGAATAAACATAAGGTGGGACTAACTAACAATGGAAGAACTTGTAACACTGATAGAAAGGTAGTGGCTACCAGAGGTTCTGAGTGGAAAGGGAAGGAAGAATAGGTATAACATGAGGCATTCTGGGGACATTGGAATTGTTTTGAATAACATTCTATGAAGGATACAGGCTGTTACACATTTTGTCAAAACCTATAAAAATGTGCAGTGCAAAATATAAACTATAATGTAAACTATTGACCATGGTTAGTAGCAATGCTTCAATGTTTTCATCAATTTTGTGACAAATGTACCACACTAATCAAAGATGCTTTTAATGGGGAAAAGTATGGGTGGAGGTGGGGGTGGGATATATGGGAATCCCTCTATATTTTCGATGTATTGTTTATGTAATCTAGAGTTTCCTTAAAAAATAAAATTAAAGAAAAAGAAAAATCTGCTGTACAGTTTTTAATAGTATTCTTGTAAACTCTGCCTAATTTCAAGTAACTACTTTCCACTAAACTTCTGAAAGTTGAAAAAAAAAATCCATACAAGTGAACTGGATAAACAAGCAAATGAGCACCGCTTACTTCTACTCTTTCTCCATTCTAAGGAGGCATTGGTCCAAGAAACCACATTCTTGCCCTTATAAATCGACTGCCGACATGAATGTGATTCTTCAGCTATGAGAAAATGTCTTCTGAAGGGTACAGGTTGGTTAATATTGGAAATCAGTATGTACTTTGTGAGATAACATTATTTGCTCTGATAAGGACCAGTACTTTTTTCTTCCTTTTTATCTGGACTTGTCAAGAATCAATCATGTCATTTTGCATTTTTTCCCCTTTTTCCCCCTCTCGCACTTACCCCCTTTGGGATTATTGCCAGTAACATATTTTCTTGATACAGTTGTGGATATAATCCAATATTGACTTCCCCTGTGTTAAAATCTAGAGATTTAGGAAAACTTATCATTTGGGAATACTAAATAAAAGTTACACTGTGCAGCAGCTACAAAGAAAGAATATACTAGCCCTGCCAATGCGAGTGTTCACATTTATGACTTTAAAATGTCTTATTGTGAATCAATTCACTGGTGCTAGGGTTACACATCAAATGGAAGTAAGATGGAGGGATAGATAGAAAGAAAGAAGTGAGGGAGGAACAAAGAAAAAAGAAGGGAGGCAGGAAGAGGGGAAGAGAGGGAAGGATGGGGGGAAGAGAGGGAAGGATGGGGGGAAGGGGGGGGAGGAAAGGATCCAAGATGGGATTCAAGGTACTAGGGAAAGTAAGTCAATCTGAATGGCAAAAAGAAAATACAGCCAACTCTGCAAGCCCAGCTACCTACTGATTGCTGTTTGGAGAGAATCACTGGCCGAGGTACATTTACTCTCAGCAAAAAGCTGCTATTCTGTAAGTCCAGTGAGCTTTGTGCCCAAGATATAGATGGCTCTCAGTAAAGTTTTGATAAATAAATGAAAGAATAAATATTTCAGTACCTTCTTTATGTCAATAAAACTGAAACAGGAGAAGTTAGTGAATCACCCAAAATCATATGGAATATCTTAGGTGCCTAAAGTATACCAGAGGGAGAAATGTCCAAAAGATGGTCCCCTGGGACCTGAGAGATCTGGATTCTCGTTCTGCATTTGCTTTGACATTTCCCCATTCTGGACCTCTTGATTGCAGAAGGCAGGGACTCATCTATATTATTTTCTGCTCCAATGCCTTCCAGACTATCTGGTACAGAGAACGTGCTCTATAAACTTTTTTTTTTTTAATTTTTCTCCCCTTCCCCCCGCCCCCCCAGTTGCCTGCTCTTTGTGTCCATTTGCTATGTGTTCTTCTGTGACTGCTCCCATCCGTATCAGTGGCACAGGGAATCTGTGTTTCTTTTTGTTGTGTCATCTTGTTGTGTCAGCTCTCCATGTGTGCGGCGCCATTCCTGGGCAGGCTGCACTTCTTTCGCACTGGGCAGCTCTCCTTACGGGGTGCACTTCTTGCGCGTGGGGCTCCCCTACATGGGAGACACCCCTGCGTGGCAGGGCACTCCTTGCGTGCATCAGCACTGAGCATGGGCCAGCTCCACACGGGTCAAGGAGGCCTGGGGTTTGAACCGGGGACCTCCCATGTGGTAGGCGGATGCCCTATCCATTGGGCCAAGTCCGCTTCCCTCTAAACATTTAAATATTAACCATTTCTCCATCTGTAAAATTTATAGCTGGCCCATTGGTAAAGTGAGGAGGTTGGACCAAGGCTTTCTGAGTACCCCTTCCAATTCTATGTATCTGTGATAAAGGAGACCTCCCCAGTCTTTATTTCATCCCCCATTTTCCAACTTCCACTGCCCAAGTTGTATGGGAAGGCAAATACAGGTGGGTGAGATTCCCACACCCTTTCCCAGGGTTATAGTATCATCCCTCTGAGCTCTTATTTCCACATATACACACAAAAACCCCACAAAAATGCAATCTTAATTGAAAGCAGTGAGTCAATCAATTACTTCATTGTCTATTTTGTAAAATGAGTTCCAGAATCACCACAGACCTCCCAATCTCCCAACTTCAGCAGCCAAAGATTCCCCAAACTTCACATCAGGTGGTTCCAGCCATTCCTCCCTGGTCACAGTCTATCTTCACTGTGCCTTCCGGGGTTACTCAACAGCAATAAACAAGTCTGGGAAAAGCAGCAGCAGTGCTCCGTGTATCATAGGGTGGTTTCCTTGGGAGAGAGTAATTCTCCCACAAACCTAATGTCAGGTTCTCAGTCTTTTCATGACATTCTCTTACTCAGAAAAATAAGTGGCAAATCATGAGCCATGGGCAAAAGAATCTGTGGGAGAGGCAGCGCGGTCTTCCTGCTGGTCCGGAGAGAGAGAAGGCCTACCCACTGAGGAGGACCCACGGTTCTCCTCTTTGGGGGACTGCCTTCCTGAGGAGGGACACCCCCAGCAGCCTCACCCTGTGTGACCATGGGATAACGTATAGCATCCTCGGGAGGGCCCTGCTCAAGGTTATCAAGAGCTCCAATTTGACCTCCAACAGGCTGCGTGACTTGGGAAAAGTCACTTTCCTCACTTTTTTCAGGCTCTTCAATTTTAAAAATTTCTTTGCCCTGTTAAGTAACCATAAGAGTCCTTTGAAAAAGACACTTTTCTTGTTCCAAAAATAATAGATAGTAATTGCAGCAAATTTTATTTTTTTATTTTTTTATTTTTTTTTTATTTATTTATTTATTTAATTTCCCCCCCTCCCCTGGTTGTCTGTTCTTGGTGTCTATTTGCTGCGTCTTGTTTCTTTGTCCGCTTCTGCTGTCGGCAACAGCAACGGCATGGGAAGTGTGGGCGGCGCCATTCCTGGGCAGGCTGCTCTCTCTTTTCACGCTGGGCGGCTTTTCCTCACGGGCGCACTCCTCGCGCGTGGGGCTCCCCCACGCGGGGGACACCCCTGCGTGGCACGGCACTCCTTGCGTGCATCAGCACTGCGCATGGCCAGCTCCACACGGGTCAAGGAGGCCCGGGGTTTGAACCGCGGACCTCCCATATGGTAGACGGACGCCCTAACCACTGGGCCAAAGTCCGTTTCCCATGCAGCAAATTTTAAATACAGATTAAATATAATGGAAAAAATAACCATTCATAATCCTGCCACTGTTAGTCAACATTAACATTTTTGTATATTCCTTTGGGTGAAACTACTTGGGATCTTAGTGTCACTGAATGTGTGTGTTTCCCAGTGAGTTTACTCCTAATGTCTTTCCGAGGCTTGCACTTGTGCCAATAACGCTGTCCCTTCGTTAGGGACTTGGGGAGCTCTCCTTCAGTACCTAACTCCCTGCAGACTGTAACTCAGCCTTCTGAATGTCTTAGTGATGATAAATCATCTGGGGCTGGTTGCAAATTTTGGAAAAGTCACCTGAAGACAAATCTGTACGATCAGAATTATCAAGCTGGTTACCTCCGGCTGGTGTTTTGTTTGTTTGTTTTTTGGGGTGTGACTATAAAGTTTCAAGATGGTTTCTTCCTGCTTCTCTGGAATTTCCAAAATGTTTGATGCTTAAGAAGAGCAATAAATTTCATTATTTTTGAACAACATTTCCCAAAGTCTGTTCTAAGGCATAGCAGATGCTGGAGATATGCCCCTGGGCAGACTTCTGTGGTCAAAGGAGTCTGGAGAAAGTTATGCTGTCTATCTATTCCCTTAAAAACTCACAATGCATATTTAATATAGTAAAGACTCTGAGATGTCTCTGCGAGGAAAACTCTTCTGTTTCAATTAACTGTATTTCTTAAACTTATTTGAGTTCAAGATATTTACTTGGGAAGGTCCATATCAGTTTATCCATCAATGAGGCATGGCAGACAATATAATTTTGTGGAAAAGCACACAGATGAACCACCTCTATAAGCAGTAGCCTCTCTGAAAGTCAGGCTTCTATTCTGTAAGATAAAGATTAAAATCTTACCTATATCCCTGGACTACTCTTAAGAGTAGTTGAGCTAAAACATGCAAAGAACTTAGACAAATGACTAGCACACAGTGAGTACTCAAAGAAATGGGATCACTTATTATTTATTAGTTGAATTTGCTGAGAAGATGAGGAGGGGATCAGGATGCCCCTATCTAGGGGATAAAATTTGTGGAGGAGAGGCAGGGCAATAAGACAGTGGTCCCTCTTTGCCTAGATAATGGGTTGTTGTTTTTATCTTCCTGTCCATGATGATATTGATGCTTTTCCCTCTCATTACTTTTCTCCGATAGGATATCCATTTATTGGTAGTAAGACAATCTAGATACCAAATAAACTCTCCCAGTACAGTCTAAAAATGTTTTATAAAATATAAAATCCATATTTTAAAATTCATAGCTGAAATAGTGGGAAAGAAAGAAAAGTAGTAAAAAAGCACAAATCCAAAGGAAAAAGCAAGCACCCAAGCCAATCTTCACTGGAAGTCATCTACCATCTCTAGTAACTAATAAAGTAGGTTTAAAGGTCCATGCTCAAGTGGCAAAAGCAAATCCTGAGATCAGTGCAATGTGACAGTTTGTATCATAGGCCACTGCATAAATTTAGGGGTTTGCAAAAGATGATGAGGTCAGGAGATGCAAAAAAAAAAAAAAAACAACCCACAAAGATATGGGTGGTGGGGACACAGGCTGTCTCAGCGTTAGCTCTAAATGGAATAGAATAAAAGAAAAAAATCTTCCTTGATAATTCCTAACTTACCACAAGCCCACCTACACAGAGATTTGGGGCTGTAAGTCATACCACTTAAGTGGCTAACAAACCTTATGTTTTGTTAAAACCTAAAATTAGTTTAAGGTGACTTCAGGTTAATGGTGCCATGAGAAATCTGCAAAAGCCAATCCTCTCTTGAGGAATGCATTTAGAGACAGGTCTCAGATATGTACCAGAAATGAGTACACAATTGTAAAAGTCTCCAAAACATGGAAATAAGTCATCATTAGAAATAATGGGGCATCAACCCCTATAGATAGTAGGTGTTAGAATTACAAGCTACTAAATATAAAACAAATTTGAAAAACTAAATAAATGTATTTAAAGTATCAAAATTAATGTGACAAAGTGGGAAAAGAACCTAATAAAATGTCTGAAGATAAAAAATATAATAACTAAAATTTGAACCTCAAAGGATTGTTTAAATATTGGTTTACAAGCAGCTGAAGGGAAAATCAGTGACCTGGAAAAGAGATGAAAAAAATTATAAAGAATGAAGTATTTTATTTCAGAGAAGACCGACAAATCCATCTTCATAGTGGGAGATTTAAAAATACCTTTCTCAGCAATTGATAAATGAAACATATGAAAAATTGATAAGGACATGGAAGATTTGCACTACATAATCCTCCAGCTTGGACTGTTATGATTGCCTCTTGGGGGAAATGGCATTATCAGGGCCAGTCACTCAACCATAAGGTGAATTATTTTAGCTGTGCCTTCTTCTGTGACAGCTAGGTAAAAAATGGCTGTGAGCGAAGGAGATTTTCACCTATCTCAAGCCCCATTTCTTTGAAGATGCTGTCCCGTAAGACTCTCCTGCCATCAAACCTCAGTAAGGCTTATATTTTTGTGCCCTTTGGTTCTTAATATTTGCCATCTTGTATCTACTGTTCTAGGACCTTGGATTACATCAGTAAAAACTTCCAATTTTCCTGGTTACCTTTTCGTTTGTTCTTAAGCAGCATTGCCCAAGGAAGAAAAATGTTCATCTCTTAAAATTATAGACAATCCATTATTTCTTTTTTAACAAATCAATTTTATTGATACATATTAATAAAGTGTAATTTTTATATTCATTTTTTATCCTAAATTTTTAAAATAAAAAAAATTGTATTTTATTTCCTATTTTTAAAACTATCATTATTTCATTTTCTTATTAATTGTATTCAGCTATTTTATTGACTTCATTTGTGAAGAAGTTTTGGATCACAGAAGGGTTACAACTGTGGCAGGGGAGGATCATTTGTATGGGATGTCAGTGAAGGGGAATACATGGGAGGAGGTTCACCTGAGCATTATATAAGGCATATAAATGTGTTCAGGGAAATGGATGTGGCTCAACCAATTGGGCTCCCATCTACCATATAGGAGGTCTAGGGCTCGATGCCCAGGGCCTCCTGGTGAGGGCAAGCTGGCTCACACAGAGTGCTGGCCCATATGGGAAAGCCACCCTGCACAGGAGTGCCAGCCGATGCAGAGAGCCGGCACAACAAGATGATGCAACAAGAGACACAGAGGAGAGAAAATAAGAAGATGTAGCAGAATAGAGAAATGAGGTGGCGCAAGAGAGTAATTGCCTCTCTCCCACTCCAGAAGGTCCCAGAATTGGTTCCCAGAGCCACCTAATGAGAATACAAGCAGACACAGAAGAACACACAGTGAATGGACACACAGAGCAGACAGTGGGGGGAACGGGGTGGGGGGAGTGGAAAAATAAATAAAAATCTTAAAAAAAAAAATGTGTTCAAATGTTCATGGGACATTGTCTTGGTGGGTGGAGATTCAGACAATAACTGAAAGAATATTGAATTTCCATCCTGGGGAGCTGTGTCACTTTCTCTGATGAAACTGCAAGAATTTCCCAAGTACAGAGGGAATGGCTAGTGAAGGAGGATTGATGGGCCCTTAATATTGATGACTGTGCTTATGAACCCTTACTCTTTTAATTGAAACTTAGCATAGTCTTATAGGGTCCCTAAGTGTCCCTAAGTTTCAGCCTCTTTGTGATTCAAAGGTGTCCTCTCTCTAAGCTGAATTCAGCATATAAATGCAATAAATTCCCCCCAGCATGGGACATGACTCCCAGGGATAAGCCTCCCTAGCATCAAGGGATTACTACCAAGCACAAACTAGCAATGCAACCGGAAAAAGACCTGGACCAAAAGGGGGAAAGGGTAAAGACAAATAAATTTATATGACTAAGAGACTTCAGAGTGAGTCAGGAGGTCATTCCAGAGGTTGAGTTAACGCACATCTCAGCAGGATCTCATTGACTCCCAAATTAGACATTATCCCAAAGAGCAGGGCTCCTGAGGGCTCTGGAGACACACAGGCCCTATGGTCAGGGTGGATAGCTCATGAGTTTGGTGTCTTGCTAGTGGGTCCTACTTTGGGATTTGTGCTCCTCAATGTGACAAAATTGGACTCAGCTGTGGTTTCCCTGCACATGGTTCTTTGGTCCCTTCTTTTTGAACCTATAGTCAGTGCTGGAATTGGTAGGTATATGTCAAAGAATCTTGAATATTTGGACTGTCCATGTGCCATCTGGGCCCTGAGCTTCAAGGGAGTTGTAACACCTATTCCCCAGTTCATTGGACTCACCCCAGACAACTAAAAGGGAGGTGATGATAGACAACCACCATACCAAGGAACCAAGAGAGCCTACAACTGCAAGCAAGAGAGTCCCAACCATTGGCCACATGGGACTGAAGCCCCCTTTCAATTAGAGGAGGAGTGGGCATTATCATCCCAGAATACTCAGGATTGGGGAAGGAACTATGGACTAGAGTGGACTTACTGGTATTCTACTATAGACGTATTGTGATTCTAGCAATAGAAGAACATATCATTGATGTGGAGGCAGTGGCCACTGGAGGTTCTGAAGTCAGGGAGAGGGAAACCAAGTGTAATACGGGGGCATTTTGGGACTTGGGAATTGTCCTGAATGACATTTCAATGATAGCTACAGACCATTATATATCTTGCCATAACCTACAGAATTGTGTGGGAGAGAGTGTAAACTACATTTTAAACTATAATCCATGCTTAGTGGCAATGCTTCAAGATGTGTTCAATTGCAATGAATGTACCACATTAATTAATGAAGGATGTTAATGGGGTGAAATGTGGGCAGTATGGGGAGCAGGGTATATGGGAATCCCCTATATTTTTTATGTAACATTTATGTAATCTAAATATCTTTAAAAAATTTTTAAAGCATAAATTCATCCAAAGTATACAATCAATGGTATTTTGTATAATCACATAGTTGTACATTTATCATTTCAATCATTACCAGAGCATTTTCATTATTCCTATAATAAAAAATAAAATACAAACAAAAACTTATCACTTCTCAGTCTCTCTCTGTTTCCCCTGCTGTACATAGCTGCTATTCTGTTGGCATCTCTCTAGTTTATTTGTAGTTATATTTTGTAAAAACACAGACATTCCATTATTACCTGTTTTTAATTTTGCTTCTCCATCTGATAATAAAAGTGACAGAGCTGCCAATTACTGATGCTTACTGTGTCTGTTATACTTTACAAACAGAATACTTTTATAATCTTCATGATAATTTTTTAAATAAAATTTTATTCAGTTTACATTGGTGGAAGATGGACTGTGGTTAATAGTACAAATATGAGAGTATTCTCTCAGGAACTATAACAAATGTACAATACAAATGTTTAGTGTTAATAATAGGGGGTATATGGAAAAAATATACCAACTTTATGCTATTGTACGTAGTTAGTTGTAATAGCCTGATCATGTTCTTTTTTTTTTTTTTTTTTTAAGATTTTCAAGTTCCTTTTATACAGGGTAAGGGCTAAATCGTTCTTTTTTTATTTTTTTATTTTTTAAAGATTTATTTATTCATTTCTCTCTCCTTCTTCCCCTACCCCCCACCCTGCACCCCGCCCCCCACCTCAGTTGTCTGTTCTATGTGTCTATTCACCACGCCTTCTTCTTTGTCCACTTCTGTTGCTGTCAGCAGCACCAGAATCTGTGTTTCTTTTTGTTGAGTCATCTTGTGTCAGCTCTCCGTGTGTGCAGTACCATTCCTGGGCAAGCTGCACCTTGTTTCGCGCTGGGCAGCTCTCCTTACGAGGTGCACTCCTTGCGCGTGGGGCTCCCCTACGCGGGGGACACCCCTGCATGCCAGGGCACTCCTTGCGTGCATCAGCACTGCGCATGGGCCAGCTCCACGCGGGTCAAGGAGGCCCGGGGTTTGAACCGCGGACCTCCCATGTGGTAGACGGTTGCCCTAACCACTGGGCCAAGTCTGCCGCTCTGATCATGTTCTTTATAAACTGTAACAAATTTTCCACAACAATGTAAAATGTTGGTGGAGGGGTAATGTATGGGAATTCTGCATATTATTCATGTTTGTTTCATGAGCTCACAACTTCTATAAATAGACAAGTAGAAAAATAGATAAATAAATTTTATTGAGTTATATCATTCATACATGAAAATACATAAACAGTAAGTGCATAGTAAAAGTTGTGAACTTAAAAAACAAACGTGTATATTATCATACAGGGCTCCCATTCATCACCCCACCACCAACACCTTGCATTGTTGTGAAACACTTCTTACAAACTATGAAATAGCATTGTCAAAATATCACTACTAACTACAGCCCATATCTTATATTTGGTGTGTTTTCCCCCAACCCACCCAATTATTAACACCCTGTATTACTATTATACATTTGTAATAGTTTAAGAGAGAATGTTCTCATATTTGTCCTATTAACCACAGTTCATTTTCCACCACAGGATTCCCCGTATTATACAGGTATGTTTTGTATAATTCATTCCAATTGTAAATTCAGTGGCTCTCATTTTCATCACAGAGTTATACTGTCATCACCTCAGTCAATTCAAGAATGTTTTCATTACTCCAAAAGGAAAAATCTCATACCATATAGTTATCTCTAAGAATTGATATATCTTCTTTGCCATTTCTGCAAAAATATTATATTACTGTTAACTATTACCCATAAATTACATTAGTTGTAATTTTCCCATGCAGCACCATATTCCTAATACTTTGTAAAAGAACATTCTTATATTTATACTATTAACCACAATATAAACCCACCCCCAAAATCACTGTGTTTTACATACCATAGATTATTCCCTAGTTTCCTTTCAATTGACAATCATGTCCACAGACGACCCCTTTCAGCCACAATCTTATTCATAAATTTATAGTGAATTAGTTATACTCACTATAATGTGTTACCATCAACTTTAATTCATTTCCACACTTTTACAATAAACCTTATTAAAAATTCTACATACATTGAGCATCAACTCCCATTCTCAACCCATATTCTATTTCCTACGAATCTATATGCTAGAGTTTACATCCATGAGTTTACTGATTGTATTTAGTTCATATTAGTGAAACCATACTATATTTGTCCTTTAGTGTCTGGTTTATTTCACTCAATATGAAGCCCTCATGTTTCATCCATGTTGTTATATGCATCCCAATTTATCTCTTCTTACAGTGAATAGTATTCCATTGTGTGTATATAACACACTTTGTTCAGCCATTCATCAATTTATGGACACTTGGCTGGTCCCATATTTTAGCAATTGTGAGCAATGCTGCTATGAACATGAGTGTGCAAAGGTCAGTTCATGTCCATGCTTTCAGTTCTTCTGAATAGATCCCAGGTAATGGGATTGCTGGATCATAAGGCTGCTCCTTTAGGTACTGTCACATTGACTTGCCCAGAGGCTGCACCATTCTACATTCCCACCAACAGTGAAGGAGTGTTCCTGTTTCTACATATCCTCTCCAGTCCTTGCAGTTTTCTGTTTTTTTGATGAGGGCTGTTCTATAAGGTGTGAAATGATATCTAACTGTAGTTTTGATCTATATTTCCCTAATAGCTAATGATATTAAACATTTTTTCATGTGCCTTTTGGTTATATGTATTTCATTTTTGAAGAAATGTCTATTTAAGCCTTTTGCCCAATTTTAATTGGGTTCCTTGTGTTTTCGTGATTGAGTTATATGATCTTTAAACGACGTGGATATCAAACCCTTGTCAGATGTGTTTTTCAACATTTTCTCTTATTATATTTTACTGTTTTGACAAAGTCTTTTGAAGAACAAAAGTTTAATTTTGAGGCAGTGCCATTTATCTATTTTTTTCTTTTGTTGCTCTTGCTTTGGGTGTAAGGTTTAAGATCTTGAAGATATTCCCTACAATTTCTTCTAGAAGTTTTATGGTTGTAACTTTTATATTTAGATCCTTGTTCCATTTTGAGTTAATTTTTGTGTAATATATGAGACAGAGGTCCTCTTTCTTTCTTTTGGTTATGGATATCCAGTTCTCCCAGCACTGGTTTTTGTTTTGTTTTGTTGTTTTTTTTTAAATATTTATTTATTATTATTTTTTTAAATTACATTAAAAAAAATATATGAGGTCCCATTCAACCCCACCGCCCCCGCCCCCCACTCCCCCCACAGCAACACTCTCTCCCATCATCGTGATACATCCATTGCACCTGGTAAGTTCATCTCTGAGCATCACTGCACCCCATAGTCAATGGTCCACATCATAGCCCAGACTCTCTCACGTTCCATCCAGTGGGCCCTGGGGGGATCTACAGTGTCCCGTAATTGAAGCACTATCCAGGACAACTCCACGTCCCGAAAACGCCTCCACATCTCATCTCTTCCTCCCATTCCCCACACTCAGCAGCCCCCATGGCTACCGTTCCCACACCCATTCCACATTTTCTCTGTGGACATTGGATTGGTTGTGTCCATTGCACACCTATGTCAAGCCAGCACTGGTTTTTGAATCATCTCTTCTGGCCCAGCTTGGTGGGCATGACTGCCTTGTCAAAAATCACTTGACTGTAGATGTGAGGGTCTATTTATTTCTGCATTCTCGATTTGGTTCCATTGGTCAATATGTCTATCTTTATGCTAGTACAATGCTGTTTTTAAGACTGTAGCTAAGTAATATGCTTTAAAGTTCAGAAGTTAGAGTCCTCTAGCTTTGTTCTCTTTAAAGACATTTTTGGCTATTCGGGTCTCTACCCTTCCAAGTAAATTTGATAATTGGTTTTTCCATTTCTGAAAAAAAAGACTGTTGGGATTTTTATTGGGATTGCATTGAATCTGTAAATCAGTTTGGGTAGAATTGAAGTCTTAACTATATTTAGTATTCTAATCCATGAGTACAAAATGTCTTTCAATTTATTTGTCTTTTTTAGCTTCTTTTAGTAATAATGCTTTTTCGTTTTTCTGAATACAGGTCCTTTATGTCCTTGGTTAAGTTTGCACCTGAATATTTGCTTCTTCTAGTTGCTATTATAAATGTAATTTGTCCTAACTTCCCCCTCAGATTGCACATCAGTAATGTAAAGAAATGCTACTCATTTTTGCATATTAATTTTGTATCCTGCCACTTTTCTGAACTTGTCTATTAGTTCCAGTAGCATTGTTGTGGATTTTTAGAGATTTCCTAGATACAGGATCACATAATCAGCAAATAGTGATAGGTTTACCTTTTTCTTTCCTATTTTGGTGACTTTTATTTCTTTATCTAGCCTAATTGCTCTATTTAGAAATTCTAACACAGTATTGAACAACATTGGTGACAGTGGGCGTCCTTGTCTTGTTCCCTATCTCAGAGGGAAGGCTTTCAGTCTTTCACTGTTGAATATAATGCTAGCTGTGGTTTTTTATACATACGCTTGACTATGTTGAGAAAGCTTCCTTCTATTCCTATATTTTGTCAAGAAAGGATGCTGTTTTGTCAAATGCCTTTTCTATATCAATCAAGAGGATCATGTGATTTTTCTTCAATTTATTAATGTGGTATATTACACTAATTGATTTTCTTGTGTTGAACCACCCTTGCATACCTCGGATAAAACCCACTCGATCATGGTGTATAAATTATTTTAATGTGCTCTGGATTTCATTTGCAAGTATTTTGTTGAGGATTTTTACATCTATATTCATGGAAGATATTGGTCTGTAATTTTCTTTTTTCTTAGCGTCTTTATCTGGTTTTGGTATTAGGGTGATGTTCGATTCATAGAGTGAGTTTGGTAGCATTCCTTCCTTTTCAATTTTTTTGAAGAGTTTGAGCAACATTGGTATTAAATGGTATTTGAATGCTTGGTAAAATTCACTTGTGAAGCCATCTGATCCTGGGCTCTTCACCTTTGGGAGGTTCTTGATGACTCTTTTGATCTCTTTACTTGTGATTGGTTTGTTGAGATTTTCTATTTCTTCTAGAAGAAGATAGATTGTTAGTGTTTTTCTAGGAATTTCTCCACTTCATCTACACTGTCTAGTTTGTTGGTGTACAGTTGTTCATAGTATCCTCTTACGATCTCTTATTTCTGTGGGGTCAGTGGTAATGTCTCCCACCCCCCATTTATAATTTTATTTATTTGCATTTTCTTTCTTTGTCAGTCTAGCTAAGGGTTTATCAATTTTGTTTTGATCACAATGAATCACCTTTGGGTTTTGTTGATTCTATTTTTCTTTCTTTTTTTCTTTTTGGTTCTCAATTTCATTTATTTCTGTCCTCATATTTATTATTTCTTTTCTTTGGCTTGGTTTGGAATTAGTTTGCTGTTCTTTTTCTATTTCTTCCATGAGTGCAGTTAGGTCTTCAATATTAGCTCTTTCTTCTCTTTTAATGTAAGCATTGAGGGCTCTAAATTTCCCTCTCAGCACTGCTTTTGCTATATTCCATAGATTTTGATATGTTGTGTTCTCATTTTCATTCATCTCAAGATATTTACTTATTTCTCTTTCAATTTCTTCTTTGACCAACTGATTGTTTAAGAGTGTGTTTAGGCGGCGGACTTGGCCCAGTGGTTAGGGTGTCCGTCTACCACATGGGAGGTCCGCAGTTCAACCCCGGGCCTCCTCGACCCGTGTGGAGCTGGCCCATGCACAGTGCTGATGCGTGCAAGGAGTGCCCTGGCATGCAGGGGTGTCCCCCGCGTAGGGGAGCCCCACGCACAAGGAGTGTGCCCCTTAAGGAGAGCCGCCCAATGTGAAAGAAGGTGCAGCCTGCCCAAGAATGGCACCACACACACAGAGAGCTGACCCAAGATGACTCAACAAAAAGAAACACAAATTCCGGTGCCGCTGGCAACAGCAGAAATAGGCAAAGAATTACACGCAGCAAAAAGACACAGAGAACAGACAACTGGGGTGGGGGGCGGGGAAGAGGAGAGAAATAAATCTTTTTCTAAAAAGTGTGTTTAATCTCCATATAATTGGGAATTTTTGTTTTTTTACATCTGTTATTGATTTCCAGCTTCATTCCATTATGATCAGGAAAGTATTTTGTATAATTTCTATCTGTTAAATTTATTAATAACAGTATTGTGACCCAAAGTACAGTCTATCCTGGAGAAGAATCAATTAGTATTTGAAAAGAATGTATATATATTGCTGTTTTGGGGTGTAATGCCCAAAAATGTCTGTTAGGTTTAGTTCATTTATCATATAATTCAAGCTCTGTTCCCTTATTTATCCTTTGCCCAGATGTTCTATCCAATGCTGAGAGAGGTGTAGCACAGTCTCCAACTATTGTTGTAGAGATGTCTATTTCTCCCTTAAGTTTTGCCGGTGCCTTATATACCTTGGGGCACCCAGGTTAAGTGCATAGATTTTATTACAGTTATTTCTTCTTGGTGAATTGCCCCTTTTATTAACATATAATAACCTTCTTCATGTCTTAAAACAGTTTTGCATTTAAAATCTATTTTGTCCACAATACATATGACTACTCCAGATCTTTTTTTATTACTATTTGCATGGAATATCTTTTCCCAACCTTTCACTCTTAACCTGGTTGTGGCCTAACATCTGTGGTGAGTCTCTTTTAGACAGCATATAGATGGCTCATAATTTTTTATACATTCTGTCAGTCTATGTTTTTTGATTGGGGAATTCAAGCCATTAATGTTCAATGTTATTATTGTAAAGCCATTAATTAATTTTTTTCATTTTATCCTTTGGCTTTCCATTGTCCTATCTTACTACTGTCTGTCTGTTTACCTTTAATTTACTATTACTAATAATCTTCATTTCTACACTCATCTCCAAGTCTCTTGCCATTATTTTCCTTTCAGTCTGTAGCACCCTCATTTAATATCTCTTGTAAATCTGGTCTTTTGGTAACATACTCTCTCAGATATTGTCTGTGAATACTTTAAACTCATCTTTATTTTTGAAGGACAATTTTGCTTGATAAAGAATTCTTGGCTGGCAGTTTTTCTCTTTTAGTACTTTAAATACATCCTACCACTTTCTTCTGACTTCTGATGAGAATTTTTGCTCTCTGATGAGAGATCAACATTTTGTCTTTTTAAGATCCCTTTGTATGTGATACACTGTTTTTCTCTTGCTGCTTTCAGAATCTTCTCTTTATCTCTGGTATTTATCATTCTGAATCATAGTGTCTCAAGTAGATCTAATATGATTTATTCTCTTTGGGGTGCATTGTCTTTCTTGGATATTGATGTTTATGTCTTTCATAAGGGTTGGGAAGTTTTTGGTCATAATATCCTCAAATATTCTTTCTGCCCTTTTTCTGTTCTCTTCATGTACATTTGTGTGTTTTGCATTGTCATTCAATTCCCTGTGACCCTGTTCCATTTTTTCCATTCTTTTCTATTTCTGGTTTCCTGTCTTTCCAAGTTCAGATATTCTCACCTTGATTTCACTAATTCTGTCTTCAAACATTTCAAATGTGCTGCTATATGCTTCTAATGTATTTTGAAAAAATCAATTTTATTGATACATATTAATAAAGCATATAATTCATCCTAAGTATACAATCAATGGTATTTGGTATAATCACATAGTTGTGCATTCATCACTTCAATCATTATTAGAGTATTTTCGTTATTTCAATAATAATAATAAAAAACAAAAACCAGACAAACAAGAAACTTCTTCACTTCTCCATTTCTGTTTCCCCTGCTGTACATAGCTGCTAAAGGGGATGTCCTCAAAATCTAAAGTATTTTTTTAATCTCATCCATTGTGTCTTCCATTCCCATAAGCTGTTACTTTTCTTCGAAGGCTTTCAAATTGTTCTTTATGTTCCCTCAATGTCTTAATATCCTTTATCTCTTTAGTTATATTTTCCTTCAACTCCTTGAATTGATTTAGGAGATTTGTGTGATTACCATTGCTTAGTTGTCTTAAATCCTGTGTCTCATCAGGATGTTTTATTTGTTCCCTTGGCTGGGTCATCTCTTCCTGTTTCTTGGTATGGCTTTTAAGTTTTTGCTGGTGTCTAGGCATCTGAATTTGTTGGTGAATTTATTCTGATAGTCAATTCCTCTCTCTTACCTAATGGTTTTGTTTCACAGCTCTTCTTTGATTTTTGGTCCAATGTCTTCTAAGTCTTTAATATTGTCCAGCTTTAGTTATCAAAATAGGGCCAGGTTCTCACTAATGGGGTGCAGACCAGATCAAGAGGATAAGAGACACTTAAAAGTGGTTTTCTCCTTGCAGTTTCCCAGCCAGCCAGCAGAAAGTAGTCATTGGCAAATCTTTCCATGGAGGTGATTCTCTCAACCTCCACTTGCAGGTGATTCTGGTCTGGCCAAGCCGAGATTCAAAGCTGACTCTGCTGGATAAATTCACTGAAGAGAAACCATTTTCCACCCTCCGCCACACCCTCCCTCTTCCCAGGGAGAAAGATGTCTGTTCCCCTCTCAGTGGGCTGCAGAGAGCCACAGGTTTTATCCAGGCTGTTGGCCTTGAGGGTGGAGGAGTGGTGGCTAATAACTTACTATTTTCATTTCAGCTTCTTCATCTCCCTGTCCCTCATCCTCCTGGGGGATGAATAGCACTGTCCTGGTTAGCAGAGCGCCAAAGTCAGTCCCTTGGGCAGCTTTTTGCCCTTTTAATTGTTTTTATAAGGGATTTGATCCCTGCCTACCTATTCCAATGCCATCTTTCCAGCAGTCTTTACCATAATTTTTCAGGGTAAAAGCTTTGTGTTCGTTATGTAGGTGTGAAAATTTAGTTTGAGAGAAACAAATTTGACTTGACATGTGATAGCAAAGACCAAATTTGAAAATGGATCTATTTAGATTCAAAGCCCACATTCATTTCCTAACATATGCTGCCTAATGATGATTTATATTTCACACTCATAGAAGAAATACTATGTACAAAACTCTGTAGGGTTGCATGGGATGCAGAAAATGCAAAAATGGGATCCCCACTCTCCACAAGCTCACACTTCAGTGGTGTGCAAATTAGATAGGGTGCCAAGTAATTATAAAAAATGGATAGAGAAAATGAACTCCCCCAGAGATACAATTTCTTGTGGGAGTCCAGGTACAGTACAATGAGGGCTCTCATGTCAAACACGTGTGAGATCAAAATCTTTATTCTGCCACTTACAAGTTCTGTGAACTTCAGCAAATGATTAATGATGCTATGTCCCTGCTTCATAGGTTATTATGAGGAATACAAATGTATGTGTACATGTTTATGTGCATGCATATTTTTAAATCATTTGGATAAATCACCTGGGAGTGTGATTGCTGGATTATGCAATAAGGCTATGTTTAGCTTTGTAAGAAACTGAAAAAACTCTCTACCAAAGTGGTTGTACCATTTTGAATTCGCACTAGCAATGAATGAGAGTTCCTGTTACTCCACCAGTATTTGGTGTTGTCAGTGTTTTGGATTTTAGCCATTCTAATAATATGTAGTGGTATCTCATTGTTTTAATTTATAATCCCTAATGACATAAGATGGTGCACATCTTTTCATATGCTTATTTGCCATGTGTCTATCTTCTTTGCTAAGATGTCTTTTCAGATATTTTGCCCATTTTTAAATTGGGTTGTTTGCTTTCTTATGATTGGATTTTAAGAATTCTTTGTATATTTTGGACACAAGTCTTTATCAGCTATGTCTTTTGCAAATATTTTCTCCCAGTCTGTGGCTTGTCTTTTCATTTTGTTACAAAGATTAAACAAGACAATGCATGAAAAGTCACTGCATGGTGCCTGCCACATAGTAAGTGCTCAACAAGTGCATGTATTACAGTATTGCTAGCAGTATTATTTGTGATACTGTACGAACAAAAACAACAAAACAGAAAGGTCTGGGAGTATTTCAGAGACCATCCAGCAATCTGATTTTATTAGAATATGAGAGATTTGTCGAAGATAAAATTGGGAAATTTTTTTCAGCCTGGCACTTGATTTTGTAAATGATAAAGAGCCAGCAAAGGTATGGTGAGCTGTACTTTAGAAAGATCAAGCTTGAATTATTGCCACATTCCCATACAAGATTTGTAGTATTTGCTGACATCTGGGCAGATAAAGGCAATAGTGGGTGTGGCCACAGGTCCTTACAGCCAGGACTTTGCCTTTCAGATCTCCCTTGTAGCCTCATTCCAGGAATGATTTACCCCCAAAACAGGCAGTATGTATTTTCCTGAAGCTATGCAAAGTCCTCTTTTCCCTTTCTTACTTTCCTGTGGTGGATTTTTTTTTTTTTTTTTTTTTTTTTTTTGGCTCACAGCGTCAATCTAGAAATAAACAGCATTTAGAAAAATCTCAAACCAGTTCATTCCAATGAGTATAGAAACTATCTAGGAATCAAGGCAGCATATTTGGGCTCATATGATAAGTTCACTTCCATGTCACAGCTTATAAATTCCTGGTTTTAGTTTTGGGGGAACCAGATCACTAACAATAGCTTTTCACATGTCTGATTATCTTATGCAAGGCCCTATGTTTTTCAAGTTTGTTGACACATGAAGCAAATAAGCTGTTGGAGAAGTTTGTTGCAAAGCTGGAAACAAAATGTATCTCAAATAGTTTACAAAGGCTGGGAATCAGGGCTTGGGAGGTTGCCCAAAAATCCCTGCTTCCTGTTGAAAGCACATTTAGCTCAGTGGGATACGTTTGTCTGGTTGTGATATGTAAATGATCTCTGTTGTGTATTTACACTTGAAATTTTCACCAATTCCTGTTATTTTAGACCACATACGCCCACACAGCTATGGTTACTTGGAATTCTTGACTGGAATACATCAGGAGTAATGGGGCTGGTATGCCATCTTTTGCTGATAATTGAAAACTTCTGGATGCAATACAAGAAGTTAACAAATTCCCTGAACTTAGCCATATGTTTGAGTAGTTATAGCAACAATTTTCTGGATATTTCTAGCTGGAACACAGAAAGAAATTTGTGACTACTGCACAGGTCTAGCCCTAATGGTCTCCAGAATATTATTTCATAAATAGAAACAAGATCCTTGCCTGATAAATTATTCATAGACCTGGTTGAGACCCCATATTGCACAAGATCTATTCAAAAGGTCTTTCTTTTATTAAACTACAGTCAGGCCACCGGGCAAAGATAAAGGTTTCTGTTGCAAGGCAGATTAAACACCCCCATGCAATTTATCATGTGTACTGATTTAAACTGGAAAACTCAATGGGATGTTAAATATTTTCCACATCTGATTACAAAAGTGAGAGAAGAAACACAGATGGAGATGATTGTGCTTCGGATGAATTTGGGAAACCAAGGAGATTTTATTTTCATTATTCTACATTTCTCTCCCATAAGTACTAGTAAAGGAGATACTTCCCTAGAAAAATCTATCAGATCAGACACTAGTCAGCCAAAACAAAGGGGCAAATTTGAGTCCCAGGACATAAAAACAAAAATCTAATTGCGAAGTAAGGATGAACACACAGCAAAAATAAAAGAATACCCTCCTTACTGAGTATGTATCAGAGAAGCCAAATTTATGTAATGAAAAGATGGCATATGAATGATTTTGGTGATGTGAAGTAACAGCATAATCAATAAGAGATAAGGTCAATAAAAGCCACGATGGTGAAAACTGTAATTGGGCTTTGGGTAGGGCCATAACTTAGTGGGAGGGACTACAGATATAAGAAAGAGCTGGAGACTGAGAGCCAAGAGTCTAAGCTTCCAGATCTGCTTTGCTACTGACAGTTGAGAAATATTGGGTAAATCACTTATTTTTACTGTGCCTCAGTTTCTTTCTGTGTACAATGAGAAGGCCTGGATAAATCAGATTTTCTCTCTCTACCATGGTAAAATTAAACTTCCAGCTCTTGCCCTCTTTTTCCCTACTTTTCTGGTCTTAATTAGAACAAATATTTTTAGGAAAATCAAGAGTGTGTCATTAACAGTATTTGTATTGAAAGCGACGTTCAAACAAATGGCTTCATCCATTCAATCATTTATTCATTATTTCATTCATTCAACAAAAATTGATTTTGAAACCCAAAGCCTATTTTGAACTAGATATTATACTATCCCATAAAAGGACTACCACATGAAGGTGAACAGGACAAATTATCTGCCCTCAAGGATTTATAGGGGTGTCTATAGCTTGTTTTGTTTGTTTGTTTGTTTGTTTACTTGAGATAGAAAGGAAAGATGTCCAAAGGATAGAAGAATTTGGCAGCAGAAGAGGTAGGCAAGGGCTCGATTGTGGTGGTCCTGGTGTGCCTTGTAAAAAAAGATTGATATTATCCTGTAAATCAATGCTTCTCAAAGACTATCCTAGGACTCAAGTGAACTAGAGTTTCCTGGGACTCTTGTAAAAATAAACTTAAGTATTTGGTCCTACCTCAGGCCTACTGATTTGGAATCTCTAGGGATGAAAGCTGCAGATCTATATTTTTTAATAAGAATCCTAATGCTTCAAATGCAACCTAAAGTTTGAGAACCACTTGTATTATATGTTTTTACATCCATTAGCTTTACTTAATTTCCACCGTGATCCTAAGAATAATGGGAGTTGGGGGTTCAAAGAAAGACTTCATTCCCTAGGAGAACTAATAGGACCAAGACAGACATCACTATGTGCTTAATAATATTGGGTTGATGAATGGATGTCTACTTCAGGCACAGGAGAAAAAGAGTAATACTTGGGTGCCAGAAATATATCTCAAAATGGAGATCTCAACCCTATAGCAAGACAGAATATCTAGGATACATACTGAGGTATAAGAGCAAATGTGTAAATAACAGTAGTTGATAACATCTCCTGAGGCAGGGTCTAAGATTCTGCCCTATATGCAACCTAGTAAGATGGCCTGCCACAGCTTCATGGATGCTAGTAGAAAACAAGACTTTTGTGTCACAGTCAAAGACCTCTTATTACTCACTCACCACAACAGCAGGAGCCAGAGTATCTGCCCTTTTCGCCAGTACTCCAAGCCCCATTTCCCAATGGGATGATGCAAAGAGGGCCATTCAAGAACTGAACAGAGTGGTTTGCATTACAAAAGAGGAACTCTAAGTTTAGGGAGCCCAAATATTTTATAAACGTCAATAAGCATGCCTCTCCTTTCCTCTGACAGGAGACACCATCTCTGTTTTCCAGGTTTGCTTGTTATATAAGTATTCTTAGAAAGTCTGGAACAAAGGGCAGCTAGTGTCCCCCTCACCACATGCACAGACATGTAAGAGACCCAAAGAGGATTATCTCCCCTTCACAAGACGATGTAGTAATTAGATAGAATAAAGCATATGGGTGATTGAACAAAGTGCTTAGTCCACAGTAATGGCTCAGTAAGCATAAATAGTATAAATACAGTATCACTATTACAGTAGTCATCATTTTGGATTGTGTTGTTTCTGTTGCTGTTGTTTGACACTCTTCAAATTCAAGCTGGCTTGCATTTTACCAACAAGCCTGTAACTTACCTTGATCAGAAACAGGATTGATCCAGAAGCCCGGAGTGGGGTGGATCCTGCAAATTGGGCAAAATGGCCCTGGCTTGGGAAAGAAGAATAGAAACAGCAGGGTGGTCATTAGAGACATGGCCCTTGGAAAACTCGGTGGAAGTCAGAATGGAAAGTACTCTGCAATCTGTGGTAACAGGGCCCACGTACCAAGGTGACTAAAATTTCAGAGGTGTCAACCTCTGTTATTTTGTTTCCTTCTCTATTCCACCCTTCACCCCTGAAAACCCTGTTATTTTCCTTACACAACATCCTCCTACTTGGAATGTCTTCCTCTCCCCTCTTTAGCATCTTTTTTTCTGGAAGGTGGCATATAGTAGATAGATAAACAGCTCTGGATTTAAATCCAAGCTTTGCAATTTACTTTACGATACATAACACAGTAACTCTTATTTAAGTATTTTGTATTTTCCACATCTTGGGATAACTTTTAGATGAAGTGATGAATTAAAAAAAATTTTAATGTAATAAACTTTATTTAAAAGAGGCTTTAGATTACAGAAAAGTTATGATGAAAGTATAAGGGATTCCTGTATACCCCATCCACAACCTCACCCATATTTTCCCCTATTAATAACATCTTACAGTTGTGTGGTACATTTGTTTCAATTGATGAATAAATATTGAAGCATTGCTACTGACCAAGGTCTACAGTTTATAATGAGGTTTACACTTAATTCCAATGCACTAAAAAATGCCCTATGTTCCAACTATTATTCCCTCTGCCTCCCCTCAGAACCTCTGGTAATTTTATATCAATGCTACATGTTCTTCCATTACTACAATATTAATAAGTTTACTTTGTCCATGATTGATTCCCCCCTTATGTTTATTCATTCCTCAACCTTGAGGATTTTGGGTGATGCCCACTCTGACACAGATTGAGAGAGGGCTTAAGATCTTATGCGGCAGATGGAAGGAACTCTTTGGCTTGCAGTTGTAGAAACTCTGTTTTTTGGGGGATGGGGGTTGTCCATCATCACTTTGTTAGTTGTCCTGGGTAAGTCCAATGATCTGGAGAGTAGGTGTTGGCCACAACTCTGCTGAGATTCAGGGCTCAACTGGCATATGAACAGACTGAAGATTTAAGTCTCTGAGACATATATTAAATGGATATAGTGTTAATTATAGGCTTGAATAGAAGAGATAGAAGAGAGAGCAAGTGTAGCCTAAGCAGTTGAACACCTACTTCCCATATATGAAGTCCTGGGTTCATTCACTAGTACCTCCTAAAAACAAAACAAACAAATGAAAAAACCAACTCAGAGGAATCGATGTGTCTCAGTGGTTGAGCACCAGCTTCCCACATATGAGGTCCCAGGTTCAATCATCAGCCTCAGTACCTCAAAAAAAAAAGGAGGGGGTAGTTTATAATTTCACGTGGGGAAATTATAAATGAGTCTAACTCTATTACATTGGGGAAATAGGTTCATATATTCCAAGGTAAGGCCCACTGACAGAATACTGATTTCAAGGGATTATGTGCATTGCCTATCATATCCAGATGGCTCTAAAGCCCTCGGTAGCACCCTTATTTGAAGCTTTGTTCACAGTGGCAGTTAGTGAAATCTGACACATGCATTAAGTGTAACCTCTGGAATGACCTCCCAACTCATTTTGAAATCTCCAAGCCATAAAATCTCCTTTGTATTTGATGTTTCCCCCTTTTGTTCAAGGTCTCTTTCCAAATGCATTGCTGGTTGGTGCTTGGTATTAATTCCTTGGTGCCAGGGAGGCCCATCCCTGGGAGTCATGTTCCATACTGGGGGAAGGTATTTCATTTATTTGTTGAGTTTGCTTAGAGAGAGGCTATATTGGAAGTTTTCAGGAGATAACTCTTAGACAATAGTTGTTATTAGACTAAGTTTCAATTTTACAAGAATAAGGTTCACAGTTACATGCATTAATATTGAGGGCTTGACATATTGGTCAAAGTGATGGATTCTGACATCAGGGCATCAGTTTCTTTGAGGTCCAGGCTCTGGTGATATATGCATAGATGATGGCTGGCCTAGATCTGCCCTTCAGGCTTAGAACATAGGCTTTGCTGCTTCTTCATCTGCTCAGGTCATTTGGAATTTATAGTCCCTTTTAGCTTCTTCACAGGATTCAGTCCTTTCATCAAAATACCCACAGATGCCATCCAGGAGCTCAATACCTGCTAATCGCACAGACCAACTATTTGGGACAGACTGGTCTAATTATAATTTAAGGACTGATTCAATCTCTTATTTTTATCAATTATTCTTGGAAATGTAGACCATTTCCTAATGGGGTGTTTTTCTTTTTGGTCCTCTTGACTCTTCATGAGAAATTTGCCTGCTATCCTTCTGTGTATAGCTGGGTCTGTGCCTCTGATGCAGCAATAAGTTTTACAAGGGCAACTGTGATGGGGTTCAAGACCCAGCTTTATCACTTACTAGTTCTCTGGGAGGCAGCATCTATAGGAACGGGACTCAGGCAGCCCTGTGTTTGAAACCTATCTGTGTTATTCACTAACTGACTGATCACATAACCATTTTGAACTTCACTTTTCCCTATTTGTAAATAGAAATAATAATGCCAACCTGGTAAGGTTGCTGTGAGAAGTCAATAAAGTTGCATATCTAGCACAGTGTTAGGTATGTTGTCACAGGCACTCAACAAGTGTGACATCCACTCCAGCCCTCAAGGGTCTTGTCTTCCCCTGAATTTATAACACTCAATGATCACCAGAGAGATGGATACTCACAAGCCCAAGTGGCCCAGCACATAACTGAAGTGGATGAGTTTAAGAAAAGAAACACAACAACTCTGGGGAAACAGGTATAGCTCAGTGGTGGAGCACCTGAGGATACAGTACCTCTTTAAAAAAGAAAAAGAAAAATTAAGAAAGAGAGAGAAATAAATAAAGACTATGGCAAAAAAAAGAATAATGATAACAATCAACTGGAAAACTTATTTTTTAAAAAAAGACAATAATGGAGGCTTGAAGCTGTAAGGCAATTAAAAGTCAGCCTCATCACTGGGGAGAAAACAGGGAGTGCTGAAGAACTATGACAGACTGAGGAGGGTGTGCTTCATGTCCCACAGGAGGATAGACCCTAAATTGACAGATCTTCTGATTTCTCAAAGAAACCAGAAATCTGGATTATTAGGTGAAGTCTCCCAATTTTTAAATATGGGCTCATTAAAAAACAAGCAAATAAACACACAAACTTGTGGGCCAAAGAACATTTCTGTGAGCTGAATCCAGCTCAATGACTGGGAGACTGAGTTTTTTCACATTCACTTGGCAATTGATCATTTATTACTTTGGGGTATCACTTAAACCTTGCGCTCATATTGCTATTTAGTTCTATTTATATTATTGTGTAATTTTCAGGGCTCACATTCTGTTTCCAATTATATTTTGTTAAGCTACTTGATAAGATATTTCAGAGCCAAGGTGGTGTCCTTCCACAAATGGTGTACTCTCTTTTGGGTAATATCCTTTAAGACCTTGAAATGGCTTTCTCTCTCCAGAAGAACTTGTTGACTTCTCTCTGCCATGACATAGGAATATAACAGCTGGCTGCCTCTGAGAGGTTGAAAATAAACAGGTTCAGAAGCTCTGAGGACAGCAAACGGGCGTTGTAGGTGGAGAAACAGCCCAAAATAAATACAGCTGTTGAGGCAGAAAATTCTATTTACTTTGGCTTTTTTGAGGTCTTCTCTGGAGGATGTAGTGCCGATCCTGAGACTGACCATATACTGATTAGGGGGACCCCACTCAAGGCTGGCTCCCAGTGCTAGGCACATTCATACTAGTCATGTAGGATATACATGACGATTAACAGATTGACTATGTACCTTGAATGATGGAGGACATTTTAACAAAATCAAAATGATAAATTAAAGGTCTCTTCACTGAAGGTTCTATATTAAGTGTCTTTTCTGGTTTGGAATGTAACTCACATTGAAAGTCTTTAACAATTAGCCTTTGTTTGCCATGCAGATATAATAAAAAGACACTAACTTGTGAGGCAGAACATCTGAGCTCTCAGTTTGCTAACTAGCTGAATGACCTTGGTATATCATTGCAGCATTTCGATACCAGTTGTTTCTTCAAAAATAAAATAAGGTCTTAGTAGAGAAGATATCTAGGAAGGCACTGGGAGCATTAGAAAGTGCATGGGATGAAGCACCGGAAGGTGCACACTCACACCCCGACTCTGCTCTTTGTTGTGTGCCATCTCTACCAGGCAGGACAAATCAGTCTCCTCCCTCATGTGGCAACTGTGAATTAGAGAGTAGAATTTATGTGAAAGTGCTTTGTAAATGAATATAAAAGCATGGACCTTGGTATTGGAGACCTCACTTTGAATCCTGACTTCACCACCTCCCACCTATGTGCTTATGGGTAAGTTTCTTAAGATCTGCAAGCTTCATTTTCCTCATTCACAAAATGGAAATAACAATACCTACATCATAAGGTTGTTATAATGGTTAAATTAAGGTATATAATGTAAGGAAAGTGCTAGAACTGAGCCTGGCACAAAGTGCCATAAATAATTATTATTGCTAGTAAAAAACAAATGATATTGACAAAAGATTTCCATTTCAAACTTCTATGATTCTGATTGGCTGACTCCCAATCCAAACTTTTTTTTAAACTTTAATCTGAGCCAAAATTGTTTTACTCCTTTTACAAAAAGAGATCAAACACTGAAACAAAAACAGTGAGCATGAACCTAGTTGTTTCTGAAGCCCATATCAAAGAATAGAGCCAAGATATCCAAACTTTCTGACCCAAGCTTAGACTGCCCTACAAAGCCCTGCAGTATTGAGATTTTAGGTTGTATATATGTTACTAGAATAAAAATTTAAAACAAAATCCATAGAATTGTACAATATAAACAGTGAGTCCTAATGTAAACTATGGGCAAGAGTTAACAGTACAATTACAATTATATTCTTTCATCATTTGTAACAAAGGCACTTCATGAATGCAGTGTTAATAATTTAATGATGGGGGCATAAGTGAACTCTGCATTTTCTGCATGATTTTTGTATAAACCTACAATTCCTTTAATTAAAAAATAAATGAAGGCGGCGAACTTGGCCCAGTGGTTAGGGCATCCGTCTACCACATGGGAGGTCCGCAGTTCAAACCCCGGGCCTCCCTGACCCGTGTGGAGCTGGCCCATGTGCAGTGCTGATGCACACAAGGGGTGCCCTGGCACGCAGGGGTATCCCCCGCGTAGGGGAGCCCCACATGCTAGAAGTGCACCCCATAAGGAGAGCCGCCCAGCACGAAAGAAAGTGCATCCTGTCCAGGAATGGTGCCACACACACGGAGAATTGACACAACATGACGCAACAAAAAGAAACACAGATTCCCGTGCCGCTGACAACAACAGAAGCAGATAAAGAAGACTCGGCAAATAGACAAAGAAAACAGACAACCTGGGTGGGGAGAGGTGAAGGGAAGAGAAATAAACAAATAAATAAATCTTAAAAAATAAAAAAATAAATGAAGAAATACAATTATTATAAGAAGTAAAGGGAAAGTTTTCTATAGCCAGAAAAGATCATGTTCCCTTTTTCAGAAAGTACCCTATGTGAACACTTGGGCCTGCAGTGCTCTAGGAAGCAAGATCAAAAGCCCCAGACCTTTGCAGAAGGTGTTTTCAGGCAACATTCCAGATGTCTGTAAAACCTTGATCACAGGAGTAAATTCTTTGTCTAAATAGCTCTCCAGGCCTTGCCAAATCACAGATACACTTGAAATCAAACTGCATCCAGATGGCAAGAAATGAGTTGATGCTCACATCACAAGACAAGTGAATTAATCATTCATTAATCATTGATTTACTCATTCAAAGCAAAGTTATTATGGGCCTAATGAGCACTAAGTACTATGCTAGATGCTGGGGCTACAGACATGAAGAAGGCAAAATCCCTACCCTCAGGAACAATTTGAAATACAAAAATTCACCCACACATACACACACAGCACTCTAAGGGCTCTGTAACATCAGGGCTCTATTGATTAAATATTAATATATATGAAATGGTAGTGTTTCTACTCTTCACCACAAAAATCTTACTGCAGGTATCTATGCCTTGCAAAAAGGGAAGACTAATTACATGCATGAAAAAGTTCATGGATCATTATTTATAGTGTCAGTAGTAATATAAAAGTCCAACAAACTGAATAATGGTTTAAAAAGTTAGGCTGCATGAAATAGTGGAATACTATGCCATCATTACAAGGATATAATAATGAGAGCAAGATGAGATTGCTTATTCATGTGAGATGACAGAAATAATATGAAATTATGGTGCACCAATGACATTCAAAATTGGTTTCTGAATAAGGCCAGAAGAGAATATAATATATTTGTAGTTATATAAGGATAGTGATATTTTGGGTGATTTTTCCCTATTTCCTATACTTTCTACAGTGTTTTATATATATAAGCAAATCTAGCAGAGGGCAGATACAAATTTGGAATGGGAAAAGATATGAAATATTCCTTTGATGTTGGATTTGAATTGGAAGTATCAATAAGAACACAGGATTTCTTAAAAAGGAATTTCTATTCCTGTTCACTAAAAAAAACTACAAATAATGAAGTACCAAGAATAGATGTGGTGGACTTGGCGCAGTGGTTAGGGCGTCCGTCTACCACATGGGAGGTCCGTGGTTCAAACCCCAGGCCTCCTTGACCCGTGTGGGGCTGGCCCATGCACTGTGCTGATGCACGCAAGGAGTGCCCTGCCATGCAGGGGTGTCCCCGGCATAGGGAAGCCCCACTCGCAAGAAGTGTGCCCCGTAAGGAGAGCCGTCCAGCGTGAAAGAAAGTGCAGCCTGCCCAGGAATGGTGCCGCACACACAGAGAGCTGCCACAACAAGATGACTCAACTAAAAGAAACACAGATTCCCATGCCGCTGACCAAAACAGAAGCGGACAAAAAGAAGAAGACGCAGCAAATAGACACAGAGAGCAGACAACTGGGGGGTGGGGGGAGGGAGAGAAATAAATAAATAAATAAATCTTCAAAAAAAAAAAAAAAAGAACAGATGTGGCTCAAGCAGTTGAGCACCTGCTTCCCACATGGGGGTTCTGGGGTTTGGTTCCTCGTGCTCCCTAAAAAACAAACAAATAAACAACTATCAAACAAATGAAATAACCATTTGGGGGAGCTGATGAGGCTCAGTAGTTAAGCGCTGGCTTCCCACACATGAGGTTTCAGATTCAATCCCCAGCACCAGTACCTCAAAAATAAAAGATAAAAAAGACTAATGATGTACCAGTAGCAATGAGCACACCTAGAACTCAGATGTTGAATTCTAAATCTCATTCCCCACCAACAGGAACCAGAACTCCTTGGAGAAATGGCTGGAACCATCTGGGAGAGGGAAAGTAAACCTGAAACATCACATTGTGCCAGAAAGCAAGGACATGCTTAAAAACTAATGGATTCATGGTGTTGTCAGCAACAGAGCTATTTCCAAATGAAATATTCTTTGGAACTCTAATATAGAAAGCCCATATCCTGATCATTCACATCTAACTTATCTTCCATTCGCTTTTAACAGTAGCCCCTGAAACTCATGGTTTAAGAATCACTGGTCTGTTGAAAAGAGGAGGTATCAGGGGTTGAACCTAGGACCTCAAGTATTGCAAAGCATGCACTCAACCACTGAGCTACACCCACTCCTTAGAGGCTGGGTTTAAATGTCTGGAGAACTGGACTCTAGCCCAAATTTGGCCAAAAACTAGCCTTATGACTTTAGATAAATATTTAGTCTCTATGGGTCTTATTTACTTTCGCGTAAAGGAGGGCCAAGGCTACTAATTTACATATTTAACAGTTGTCCTGAGGATCAAAGAAAAGGATAATTGTGAAAATGCTTTAAAAGTTTAAAAATAAGGTTCTCTACCAGCAAATTTGTCATACCCCATGGTACTTTTAAAACACAATCCTGTAAACCATTTGGTAGCTGTCATTCTTAGCAGGTGCCAAAAGGAAATGTAGCAGTAGGGGATTTTTAATATATATCAGGGGTATATAGAGGTCCCTTTTCAGGCTTTCATTCATCAAGGATTTACTAATCATGTACTAATCATCTGACAATACAAAGATGCATGATTAAGATCTCAAGGAATTCACAACCTGCTAGAGAAAAATTAACATAAATAAAATACTTACAATATAGTGTAAGCAAAATTCTGGGAGACTTCATATTACATGTGCTGCCAAAAGACAATGCAATTAGCTGTGCCAGGACACAGGAGCAAGAGGAATAGCAGGGAAGATTGCATGGAGGTGAAAATGCTAACATAGCAAATCAGCTGTCAAAAACCAATGTGTACTAGAAGGTAAAGATTGCAGACTGAAACTTGCACCTACTTTCACTTACCTTTGAAACCCACTGAAGTGGCCACCTGAATCTAGCAATATAGCAAAAGGATAGTGTCATTTAACCAGGATGGGTTTATCCATCTTAATTTAACACTTAAAAATTAAAAATATCAATCAATGTAAATTTCCGTATTAAGAGGTTAAAGAAGAAAGATCATATGATCAACTCAATAGATAAAGAAAAATAATTGAATAAAATACATAATACCTTCATGATTTAAAAACGAATAAGCAAAACCCACAGCAAACATAATTCTTAATGAGGAGATACTGAAAGTCTTTGCTTTAATATATGAAACAGAACAGGAATACCATTATCCCACTTCTATCCCCACTTGCCCTGGGGGTCTTATCCAGAACAGTAAGCCAAGAAAAGAAATACAATATTAAGGATTGAAAACAAAATATAAATGGCCTTATTTGCATGTGATATGATTGGATTTATAGAAAATACAAAATAATATACAGGTAAATTATTAGAAGTAGTTTAGCAAGGTGGCTAGATACAAAATCAATATACAAAAATTATTTTTATATATGAGCACAAACATTTAGAAAACAAAATTTAAAATAGATTATTTATCATAACATCAAAAATATTAATTAGAAATAACTCTAACTTAAGATGTAAAAACCTTCTATGTCCAAGACTGCAAAGTTTTAATAAAGAAAATTAAAGAAAACCTAAACAAATAAATAGATATACTATACATATGCATTGGAAAATCAATATTGTAAATGTAGCAATTCTCTACAATTTAATCTAGAGTTTCAATGCAATATTATCAAAACCTCAATAGGTTTTTGGGGGATATTAACAAGCTGATTCTAAAATATATATAAAATGCAAAGAATAAAGAACAGCCAAGACACAAATGAAGTAGGAAGATTGGTTTGACAGTTTTAAGACTTATTAAAGAACTATAGTACTTAGGACAATATGGTATTGGTGCAAGGATGGGTAAATAGACCAACAGAATAAAAGATGTATATCCTAGAAACCTATATAAACATACATAGATATTGATTTATGACAAAGTTTCTACTGCACCACAGTTAGAAATGGATGGACTTTTCAATAAATAATGATAGGAAAATTGAGCATGATATTTTGAAAAAAATTATATTGGAACCCTTACCATGGCACTAAATAGGACAAGCAAAACATCCAATCCTTTCAGAAGGTAATACAGGAGAGTATTTTAGTTACAGCTGAGTGAGGAAACATTCTACAAGATGTTAAAAGGATTAACCAAAAAGGAAAAAATATTAATAGATCTGATAAAATTTAAATTAAGACTTTTGTTAATGAAGAAGAAAAGAAAGAATAAAAGAAACAATAGCAGTCCAGGAGTAAGCAGTATCCCTAGCATCCTGCATGTGCTCTCTAAATACTCTTTCTCTCAAAAAGTAACCAGGTCAGAGAACAGCAATATGGCTGCAGAGTAAGGAGCTCCTAGAGTCTGCTCCTGCTACAGGGCAGTTAGCAAACACCCAGAGCTCTCTGGAGCTAGCTGAAGTACCTGTTTGGGGACTCCAGGAGACCAGAAGAGCATCCTGCAATGACCTTGAAGGAGTTGAAGGAGGAGACTGCCCATCTGCAGAGAAGACTCATAAGTAGAGTGCTCCACGCCCCGGAGGCTGGTGCGCATCCTCCACTGGAAGTACCAGCCAATTTGGGAGCTGTTCCGTGGCTGGAATCAAAAGCTTCACTTCCCAAAAATGGGGGAGGAAGAGATGGTTGGGCAGCAACTTCAACTACTGATGAATAAATTCAGTGGGCTGCAGTATAATCCTGAGAACAGCTAAAGGTTGAGCCTGTCCAAGTCAGAAAGAGGCCAGGAGCTGCCATCTTAACTCCGCGCCTGGCACGAGGGAAAGCGGGGCGGACTGAAAATCACAGTGCTGGTGGGGACTGGCTTTTTTTCATCCAGATCATATTGCAGCTCTAGTCTAGGCCCCAGTGCCACCTCCAGCAGGGAGGAAGCCTCAGGGACCTGCACCAGCCTCTCCAGGAAATTACCGGCCAAGCTATGGAGGCCAGTGACTATCCTACTCTGGTGGTGCAAGCTGCCCCAGCGGCTATTCTGTGGCTGGAGTTGAAGGCTCCATTTTCCAGAAACAGGAGGAGATGGTTGGATGCTGATTTCGGCTGCTGATTGGTAGACTCAGCCGGGTAAGACATAACCCTGGGGACAGCTGGGATGTGAACAAGACGAGGTCAGAAAGAGGCCAGTAGCTGCCATTCAGACTCTGCCTGATGGGAAGTGGGGCTGACTGAAACTCTCAGTGCCTGCAGGACCAGTTTCTTTCACGCAGATCAGCCTGCAGCTCTAGCCTAGGCTTCAGCCCTGCCTCTGGTGGGGATGAGCCTGAGGAGGTCTGCAACAGCCTATACAGGTAACTGCAGGTAACTTTGGCTGGAATAGACTGAAAATCAGAAGTCTACTAGGGCAACTGTGGTCATCTTGGACCTGTACTGCATAGATTCCTGCCTACACCTGCAACTTCATCCCTGCCCTAGGCAGGGGAGACAGGGAGGTGAAGCTTCATTAGTCTCTCTGAGCAACTATAGTCTAGACCTGCACTTGGATTATTCTACATAGCTGTGACTCCATCTCTACCCCTGGCAAAGGAGAAAGTTGGAAGAAGCTTCATTGGTCTCTGGTGCAAGGAGGGCAGCTTGAGCCTCCACAGCCTATAGCACGAACTACATGCTTGGCTCCTACTGCACAAACAGCAAGGGAGAAAGGATAGGAAGCCCTAAACTAAAGAGAAAAACTGCACCTAGAATAAATACTCTAGGAAGCCAGATGCGAAGACACCAACAAAAATTACAACCCACACCAAGAAACAGGGAGCTATGGCCCAGTTAAAGGAACAAGATAAGCCTACAGATGACATAAAGGAGTTGAGACAACTAATCTTAGATGTTCAAAAAATCTCCTTAATAAATTCAATGTGATGGCTAAAGAGATTCAGGATATTAAGAAGACATTGGATGAGCACAAAAAAGAATTTGAAAGCATACATAGAAAAACAGCAGATCTTATGGGAATGAAAGGAGCAATAAATGAAATTTAAAAGAACATTGGAATCATATAATAGCAGACTTGAAAGCAGAAGAAAGGATTGGTGAGCTTGAAGAAATAGCCTCTGAAAGTGAACATACAGAAGAACAGATGGAAAAAGGAATGGAAAAAATTGAACAAGTTCTCAGGGAACTAAACGACAGCCAGAGATGTGCAAACATACATTTCATGGGTGTCCAAGAAGGAAAAGAGAAGGGAAAAGGGGCAGAAGGAATATTTAAAGAAATAATGGTAGAAAATTTCCCAACCCTATTGAAGGACATAGATATCCTTGTCCAAGAAGCACAACATATTCCCATCTGAAAAAATCTGAATAGACCAATTCCAAGACACATACTAATCAAAATGTCAAATGCCAAAGACAAAGAGAATTCTGAGAACAGCAAGAGAAATGCAATGCATAACATATAAGGGATATCCAATAAGATTAAGTGCTGATTTCTCACCAGAAACCATGGAGGCAAGAAGACAGTGGTCTGATATATTTAAGATTCTACAAGAAAAAAACTTCCAGCCAAGAATCTTATATCCAGCAAGACTGTCTTTCAAAAATGAGGGCAAGATTAGAATATTCACAGATGAATATAAACTGAGAGAATTCCTAAGCAAGAGAGCAGATTTTTAGGAAATACTAAAGGGTGTGCTAGAGCCTGAAAAGAAAAGACAGGAGAGAGGGGCCTGGAAGAGAGTCTAGAAATGAAGATTATATCAATAAAAGTAACCAAAAGTGTCAAAAAAGTGGTGAAAATAAAATATGACAGATAAAACTCAAATAAGAATAAACTTAACCAATGATGTAAAACACTTGTATTCAGAAAACTGCAACTCAATATTAAAACAAATCAAAAAAGCCCTAAATAACTGGAAGAACATTCCATGCTCATGGATTGGAAGACTAAATATCATCAAGATGTCAATTCTACCCAAACTGATATACGGATTTAATGCAATCCTGATAAAAATACCACCAGCATTAAAGTAAACATTGAAAACATGACCATTAAATTTATTTGGAAGGGTAAGGAGTCCTGAATATTCAGAAACTTCATAAAAAGGAAAAGTGAACCCTCATCTCCAGACTTTAACTCATAATACCTACCTAGAGTGGTAAAAACAACATGGTGCTGGGCTAAAGACAGACACTATAGACCAATGGAACCAAATTTATGGTTCAGAAACAGACCCTCACAGGTATGGTCAAGTGATTTTTGACTAGCCTGTCAAAGTCACCCAGCTCGGGCAGAACAATCCATTCAACAAAAGGTACTGAAAGAATTGGACATCCATAGCTAAAAGAAGGAAAGAGGACCCCTATCTCACACCTTATCCAAAAATTAACTCAAAGTGGATCAAAAAACTAAAAATGAAAGAACCATAAAACTTCTAGAAGATTGTTGGAAAATATCTTCAAGCCCTGGTGGTAGATGGTGGACTCTTAAAGGAGATAAGAGAAAGACTGAGTGGACTACTGATATTTAATGTATGTAGACATTTTAATTAGTTTTACTGTAAAATTGTGGAAATATATAGAGTGGATGGTAACACACAGTGAGTAACAGCTAGTTTATAAATGGGGATATGACTGAAAATGGTAGTCTAGTTATGTAAATGCCAATTGACAGAATGCTAGAGAACAATCTAGGAAGTGGATAGCACAGTAAACCAAGAGGTAGATGAGAATTGTGGTTGATGGTACAGATGCAAGAGTGTCCCTTGTTAGAACAAATGTATATCACTACTGCAGAGTGTTGGGAATATGGAGAATCGTGGAAAAAATACAGTTGGAGTGACCTATAGACTGTGGTTAGTAGTAATAATATAATATTCTTGCATCTTTACAAAAGATGTGCTGTGTTGCTACTGAGGCAGTATGGAAAATGTGATTCAAATGTACACTACGGACATGGTAACAATCAGATGATATTATTTTATCTGAAGCAAATGACACACCACATTGTGGTGTGTTGATGGAGGGGTGTTGTTTGGGAATTCTGCACATGTGCATGATTGTTTTATAAGTTTACAACTTTTGTCATAAAAAATACATTTAAAAAATAATAATAGGGTGGGTTCAGGGAAAAACATACCAAATATAAGATAAGGACTATGATTAGTAGTAAGATTTTGACAATATTCTTTCATAATTTGTAACAGACGTCTCATGACAATGCAAGGTGTTGGTGGAGGGTTGATGTATGGGACCCCTGTATAATGTTATGCATGTTTGCTTTGTAAGTTCACAACTTCTACCATACACATAATTGTTTATGTATGTTCATATATAAATGATATAAAGATAATAATAGGATTAGTTAGGGGAAAAATACTTTAGTAGTAATATTTTGACAGTGCTCTTTAATTAGTTAAAAAGGCTTAACAACAATACAAGATATTGGTGGTAGGGTGAGATGTTATATATGTTTGTTTGATGTTATATATGTTTGTTTTGTAAGTTCACAACTATTATACACTTATTGTTTATGTATGTTTATGTATAAGTGATATATTTCAATAAATTTTTAAAAATACACACAAAAAAGGTCTCCTTATAAAAAATCTGGAGTAGGAATCGTACAGATAATTCTGAGATATTTTGTCCTACCTAAGAGCAAAAAAGTTATCAATAGTCATGAGGTCATACTAGAAGAACATAGGAGCCAATTTGAAGGGGCTCAAGTTGGCCAAAGGTAGAACAATTTGAGCATCTAAAATTAATGCTTCAAATGAAGTAAAATACAAAAAATACATATAAATCCATGTGTTCATCATGATATTCCAAAACTTAAAAATACCCATTTATCATTTTTAGAAATTTTTAGAGCAGGAAGTTTTTTCTAAAAATGATAAATAAAAGTGAAGAATCAAATTTATACTGATTTCCCTCTATACTACATTTCAGGTACATACCATTATCTCTAGTCATTGATAAATCTTAACATCACTAAGAGTGGGAAACAATGCATATGTGCCTCCTGACAAGACAGAGTAGAATTATACAGTTTTCCTTTATATACTAGAAACAAACTACCAGAAATTGAAATGAAAATGCAGTACCATTTATAATAGCATCAAAATATATGCAATATTTAGATATAATTCTGAAAACAGATGTGAAAATATATTATACTACAAAGTATAAAACACTGCTGATAGAAACAAATAAATGGAGATTTATGTCTTGTTCATGGGTCAGAAAACTCAGTATTGTTAAGATGGCATTTCCTCCAAACTGCCCTAAGATTCAACTCAAACTCAATTAAAATCCCAGTAGCCTTTTTGTAAAAATGAATCAGCTGATTCTAAAATTCATCTGGAAATGCAAAGAACCTAGAATAACCAAAGTTGGAGAGCCAACGTTACCAGTTTCAACAACTATTATAAAGCCTCAGGCGGCGGACTTGGCCCAGTGGTTAGGGCATCTGTCTGCCACATGGGAGGTCAGCGGTTCAGACCCCGGGCCTCCATGACAAGTGTGCAGCTGGCTCGTGCGCAGTGCTGATGCGCGCAGGGAGTGCCGTGCCACGCAGGGGTGTCCCCCACATAGGGGAGTCCCACGCACAGGGAGTGCACCCCATAGGGAGAGCCGCCCAGCGTGAAGGAGGGTGCAGCCTGCCCAGCAGCACACACAGAGAGCCGACACAAGATGATGCAACGAAAGGAAATACAGATTCCCATGCCGCTGACAACAACGGAAGCGGACAAAGAAGACGCAGCAAATGGACACAGACAACAGACAACCAGAATAGGGGGCGGGAAGGGGAGAGAAATAAATAAATAAATAAATCTTAAAAAAAAAAAAAGCCTCAATAATCAAAACAATGTGGTATTAGTTATAAAGATAGACAAATAGATCTAGGGAACAAAATGGAGAATCCACACATATATAGACAAGTGATTTGACAAAGGCACAAACGTAATTCATTTGAGAAAGAGTGCTCCTTATGGTAAATGATGCTGGTACAACTGGATATCCATATGCAAAAAAAAAACCCAACTTTGATCCACACTTCACACCATAAGCAAAATTTACTGAAAAATGAACATAGACCTTAATATAAAACCTAATGCTTCAGAGGTAATCACCGGACATTGTAAATCCTCACAGGGCCCACTGGATGGAATGGAGGAGAGTATGGGCCATGATGTGGACCATTGTCTATGAGGTGCAGAGGTGCCCAAAGATGTACTTACCAAATCCAATGGATGTGTCATGATGATGGGAACGAGTGTTGTTGGGGGGGGAGAGGGGGGGGTGGGGGAGTGGGGTTGAATGGGACCTCACATATATATTTTTAATGTAATATTATTACAAAGTCAATAAAATAAATAAATAAAAATAAACCACATACCCCCCAAAAAAAAAAAACAACTAAATTAAGCCCATCACTGTATTTTTCTAAAGAACTCATGCCTGATGAGCAACAGTTCAATATTAGAAAATCATGCATATTATTAAAACTTGAATTTTTCTTTATCTATATCTTAATATTTTGAATATGTGTTTGAGGACATTTGCAATCAAATTACATATTAGAGGGTATTCTAAATTCAACATAAAAATAAATTAAGATCTTCAAGAAAATACATTTCCAAATCATATTCCCATTGTGCACTGAAGCTGTTTTCTGAAGACTAAAAGCTCTGCTTGCTTTGAAAAGTCAATGATTAAGTTTTTATATGCAACTGAGATTGTTTTCCTTCTAAACGTTCCTTTACTAATTTTTCCAAAGAGAAAAGATGCTCATCTGCTTCTTCTGGCACAGGATTCCTAATAGAATTTGCAAGTTCAAAAAGATATTCTGTATTTCTTCCGCTTGGACCAGTAGCATTAAAAATTTGTTCAGCAATGTCTTCCAGAGGGGCAGGACCAAGATAATTAGGATTATCACATGTTCCAATATATAGCAACACACTGAATGGTTCTGTGATGGGATCTTTTGGATAAAAAACGACTGTTGTGGTCCTGTAGCCTCCTTTCTCTCTGAAGTCAAGGTATGCTTTTACTTCTTCTTCCTTCTTATTGGCAGTCTGTAAGCAACACCCCATACACAACCCTGTGGAAAAATGAAAAGAATACATTATTTAGCATTTACAAGGCTAAATAAATACAGTTATCCCTTCCACACAATGGGGGTTAGGGGCGCAGTGCCCCTGCAACCTGGAGAATCTGCATAAAATTTTTTGGTCCTCCCATTGTACCACAGAAGTCTGAATTTTTTCTTTTCCTTTTATGAGATGTTTGCAATACCTTATTGTAAAATTTGGGTTAAGGAGTTGGTCATAGACTATATGTAGGTCAATGTTAAGTAAAAATACTATATGAAAAAAAAGAAAAAATATACATACAAAAATTTTTAAAAATGAAATAAATCTGAGGAGAATACTACTGAACATATTGATTGCATAACAAAAGGCATTAAGAAAATGATCTTTAAAGTTCCCTAAACTTTTTCTGTATCTGCTGACCTTCACACTTTGTTCATGGTTTCTGCAAAATTCTCATTTATTACTTATGCCAACCAGCAATATATTGAAATTATGATGGGGAATGTCGCATTGTGGAAGGGATAACTGTAGATGAAGATGTGTTGGGATCTAGGAAGGTATCTTGTATATTCTTTTTAGTGTGGTTTTGCTTCATGTAAGGAAATTGTCATTTAAAATTATTCTGAAAAAATAATTTCTTTATGTCATAAGCATAGCAGGATATTTATCTTTGCTTTTTAAGTTTTACTTTTTAATTAGGCCTTTTGCTTTCTTTTTAAAGGGACTGAAATGAAAAATATCAGGTTTTCTTTGTCCTTAAAAAATATAGTTCTAAAGCTTTAAGCACCTAAACATGCCATTTATGGTACAAAGTAGTAGTTTACAACCTGGAGCCTACTGCAGGGACTGTCTGGATATGACTTTTTGGGTGCTGGCTAGGAAGGCTTTGATACCCCATTCCTCTTCAATCAGAGGTGACTGTCACTTTTATCCTTTTACATATTGGGTGTTTCCTTGCTTGAAGAAAGAATTCTATGTTTTAAAAGCTCTGTAATAAAGGAATCAATTAGCTTAGTCTATAGCAGATTCATTTTATTTTGTTCCTTTGTTAATGGCCTATGAAATATCTTTTGTAAATTACAGCATCCAAAATACTATGGCACCCTCTTTTGTCAAGTTAATCTATGAACAAAGTGTCAGAAGAAGCAATGTACTTGGGCTGGAAAGAACTTAAATGAGAGTTTCTTTTTTTAGTATTAATAAAATATCTTTGATATTAAAAAAATATATATAAAACCTAAAACCATAAAACTTCTTGAAGGAAATATAGGAAAAATATATTTATGACCTTAGTGCATGATTTCTTACATATAACACCAAAGTAACAATTCATAAAGGCAAAAATTGGACTTTATCAAAATTTAAAATGTTTGCTCTTCAAAAAACACTGTTAAGAGAATGAAAAGGGCACAGACTAGGAAAAATGTTTGCAAAGCATATGTGGTGGTTTGAAATTGTATGTACCCCAGAAAAGTATGTTCTTAAATTTAATCCTTTTCCTGTGTGTGTGTATGCACATTTTAAGTAGGATCTTTTGGTGAGTAGGATCTTTTGGTGAGTAGGATCTTAAGTTGTGACCTATCTCATTCATTTTTTTTTTAGGATTTTATTTTTTATTTATTTCTCTTCCCTTCCCTTCCCTCCCTGTTGTCTGCTCTCTGTGTCCATTCACTGTGTGTTCTTCTGTGTCCATTTGCATGATCAGGCGGCACCGGGAAACTGCATCTCTTTTTTTTAGTTGCATCATCTTGCTGTGTCAGCTTTCCATGTGTGTGGTGCCACTGCTGGGTGGGCTGTGCTTTTTTTCACACAGGGTGGTTCTCCTTGTGGGGCATACCCCTTTTTTGTGTGTGTGGGTGCCCCTGCATGGCACGGCACTCCTTGCGTGTGGCAGCACTGTGCGTGGGCCAACTTACCACATGGGTCAGGAGGCCCCAGGTATCAAACCCTGGACCCTCCATATGGTAGGGGGATGCTCTATCAGTTGAGCCACATCTGCTTCTCCCATCTCATTCATGTTGGATCTTTTTTTTTTTTTTAATTATTTATTTATTTTTTAAAATTACATTCAAAAAATATGAGGGCCCATTCAACCCCACCGTCCCCACCCCCCACTCCCCCCACAGCAACACTCTCTCCCATCATCGTGACACATCCATTGCACCTGGTAAGTATCATGTTGGATCTTAATTCTCTTACTGAGGATGAAATTTAGACAAAGAGAAAAAGGTACAGAAACAAGAATCTGAAAACAATGAAACCTGGAAGAGAAGGGAGAAACCAGCAGATATGACGATGTGCCTTGCCATGTGACAGAGGAGTGGAGGATTGCCAGCAGCCAATCTACAGGAAGAAAGCATCGTCTTCCTGAAGCTGTAACCTTGTAAGCTAATAAATTCCCATTGTTAAAGCCAACACATTTCATGGTATCTGCTTTGAGCAGTTTTGCAACCTAGAACAGTATATATCTGAAAGAGGACATTGAATCATTCCTCCACAAGAGACATGTTCAAGTCCTAATCCCTGTCCCTGTGGGTGTGAACCCATTTGCAAATAGGACCCTTGAAGCTGTTATTATTAGTTAAGGTGTGGACTCATTTTGAATAGGATCTTCAAGGATCCTATTTAGACGAGGCCAAATTGAATCAGCATGGGCTTTAATCCATATGAATGAAATCCTTATGACAGAGGAAATTCAGATGCAGTCATCAAGCAGAAGCCAGAAGTTGGGGGAAAACAGAGAAGCAGACACAAGGAGAGAGAGATCACCACATGATTGAGGAATTCTGGAATGCTACAGACTCCAGGAGAAAGCAAGCTCTGCCAATATCTTGATGTTGGACTTCTAGCCTCCAAAATCATGAGACAATAAATTCCTTTGTTTAAGCCAACCAGTCTCTTGTATTTGCAATAGCAGCCCTGGAAAACTAAGACCTATATCCAGAATATATAAAGAAACCTCAAAACTCAACAAAAATGAAAAGCAAACAAAAAACTCAATTAAAAATTAGGCAAAAAAATTAAATCAGACACTTCGCCAAAGAAGATATACAGAAGTAAATAAGTGCATGAAAAGAATTCAACATCATTCATCATCAGAAAGATGCATACCTATTAGAATGGCTACAATTGGAAAGCCTGGTTTACAAAGTATGGGGAAGGATGTAGAGAACTGGAACTTTCATACATTGTTTTTGGGAATGTGAAAAGGTACATCACTTTGGGAAAAAAATTTGGCAGTTTCTTAGAAAGTCAAACATAACCCTACAATTTTAGCCAGCCATTTGACTCCAAAGTATTTATCCAAGAGAAAAGGAAACATATGTCTACATGAAGACTTGTACATAAATGAATGTTTGTAGTGGCTTTGTTTATAATAGCTAAAAAGTGAAAACGATGACATGTTCATCAACATGTGAATAGATAAATTGTGGTATATTCATACAGTAGAATATTGCTCAGCAATAAAAAGGAATGAACAAGTTATATAACAACTTGGATGAATCTTAAACTACTTATACTGAATGGAAGAAGTAAAAGTGCACATTGTATGATTCCATTTATATAAAAGTCAAAAAATTCAGACTAATCTATAGAGACAAAAAGTAGATCAGTAGTTGCTTAGGAAGAGGAGTGGGAAGGAACAAAAGGGAAGGATTACCAAAGGTCATGATGCAGATCACTGGCCTGGAGTGTGGTGTCAGAGCATCAATGAAATGATGAGAAAATACACATGGGGGAGGAAGTCTCTTTGTGATGGCCAAATGACTTAGTGCAGAGGATTGATCAATCAAGTAAATCTATTAAGGGTGACATATCAGAAGAAAGGAGCCACCATGGTGGAGCTACCACTGGTCAAGTCAGGGACAATTTGAAAATAATTATTATGGTAAAACTTCATAATCCACTGATTAAAATAAGAAACCATGAATCCAAATTAATGAAAATAAATAAATGAATAAATTGAAAGTTTGATGATAAATATAGTATTTAAGTATTTTCAAAGTATCTCCCCACAAAATGCTTGTTAATTATAAAGAGAAAAATAGTCAATTTACAGTGAGAAGCTTAGCAGACACTATCTTAGTCAACCAATCAAAATGAACAACATCAGTAATGGAACAAAGAAATTATGGGCCACCTGGTAGAATGCAATAAAAACAACATAGCATCATTTTTGTAATGTTCCTGCCAAAGATCCATGAACTAAATTTATTCAAGAGGAAACATCAGATAAGCTCAAATTGAGGGGCATTTTACAAAATAACTAGCCTAAAAGTTATAAAAATGTCATTGCCGTGAAAGTCAAGGAAAGTTTGAGAACCATTCCAAATTGAAGGAGACTGAAGAGCCAGGTCAAATAAATGCATTGTGTGAGTCAGAACTGGATCCATTTGCTATAAAGGACATTATTGGAATAATTTGCAAAATTTGAATTGGATCTGAGGATTAGACTGTAATAATATGTTTATACTATATTTTCAACTTTTCTATAAGTTTAGGTTTATTTTAAATTATTTTAAAAAATGGAAAAAGTCAGCCACAACAGAATATGCAGTGTGATTTCATTTAAATAAAGTTCAAAAAAAATGTTTAAGGATGCACAATTGGATAGTAAAATTAAAATGGAAAGCAAAGAAATGAATAGCACAAAAGTTAGGATAGTAGTTACCACAACAGAGTGAGGGATGATTATGATAACAAAGGGAAATGCTAGGAGTTTTCCTGAGTGCCAGCAACATTCTGTTGTTTGACTTGGTGATAGTTAAACAGATGTTCATTTTACAATCATTCATTAAATTCTACATTATGTTTTATGTACTTTTCTGTAAGTTGTTATATTTCACAGTGAAAAAGTTCTGGAAAAAGAAAAAATGAGACATTTGCTTATCTGAAACCCTTGGGGATGGATATATTTCAAACTTTGCATGTTTTTCAGATTTTAGAAATATAATATGGAAGATATGATATGTATTATATAACTCCTTCAGTAGGTTGGAAGTCACTCCCTACAATCAAACATTAAAATTTCTGCAGCAAAGCATCTAAATATCTGCACTAAGCAGTATACATACAAACTACAAGTAGCCACAAATATATTCAGGTCAGATGTTGCTGTCAAATGAGTTTACCAACAACATAAAATTTTGATTTGTTTTGTTTTGGTTTTGACTTTCAAAGCTTTTTTAACTTTGGAATTACAAGGAAGGGTTTTTAGAACTGCTTTAACTTCAGAAAATTGTGCAGAAAAGGATAAGTGATCATAATATTCTACATAGTTCATATATGAATAGCATCTACGTAGTGACAATAATATAAACAAATATTATTCAACTAAAAATGATGGTATTGGGAAGATTGTATTAGAAGTACCTGAGGGACGAAACGGGGTCCCTGTTATGGGATGAGCGGGGTCCCGTTGTGGGACGAGCGGGGTCCCTGTTGCGGGACGAGCGGGGTCCCTGTTGCGGGACGAATGGGGTCCCGTTGTGGGACGAAGAGGGTTCCCTGGCATGGGGAAGAAAGCCTCGTACGGCCGCTGAGGCTTCCCTCGGGGGCTCCGAAGGCGTGGAGGGCGCACGACCCAGGAAGAAGTCGAGGAGACAGGCTGATGGCACAAGTCTGGTTTATTGCGGAAGGGGACACAGCTTTATAGGGTTAGGGACTGCGTGGAGGGATTTGATAGGTGCGGGTGGGTACTGCTTCCTGATAGGTGATTGTAAGCGGTTGCTAGGCAGAGGGCTGGCTGAGAGGTTTGGAATAGGGGAGGGGAAAGGGGGAGTGAGAGCTGGCCGGATGTTGGGCTAGGCGGGAGATAGAAAGGGGGAGGGCGGTGCCGGCCAGCCGCTAGCAGCAAAGGCCTAGTCAGACGTAGTCACCTTATCTAGGCCCAATGGGCAGAGGCGGTATCACCTCTTGCCGCACTGTTTGCTACTGTGGCAAGCCGGGCGCCCTTCCTCCCACAAGTACCCAATAATAATCTTTGTTTCCTGAAGAGTGAAAGTTTGTATATGTACCATGCAGAAAGGGGAAGTAAAGGGAGCTAAGCCCTCATCTTCCCTAAATAGAAAATGCCTAAAACTGAAAATTAGGAAGTAGCACTACTAGCATATCATTTAGCAACATGGAGGTGAATATCAAGATCATGTTCTAATACAAGTGAAAGTGAGTGCCTGTAGGTTTTGGGAAATGTTGGAAAGTGGTAAGAGACAGATACGGGTCAAATATTTTTCATGAACAAACCTCAAGAATTAATTTGGTTGCTTAAACAAAGTGCATGTATAATTTTGAAAGAAACAGCTCCAAATTTTTAAAAAAGTAGTTGTTGAGTACCCAGTATGTACTTGGTACTACATAAGTAAGATACAGAAACTATTTCCAGGGCACTTAAAATCTGGACATTCTAGCTGGAGTGTAAGCCGAGCACAAATAAATAAAATGACCAAGAATACCAGATGTATATGACAAGGGATCCTACAGGTGTTGGCAAACAGGAATTCAGAAGACAAAGAAAGCACTCCTAGGTGATCAGGCACAGAAGAATTCCTGGTGAGGGTGGGCTTGAGTTGAGCCTCCAAAGGTGGTTTGGACCAAAGTGTTTGCTCTTGTTGCACCAAGCCCTTGTAGCCAAAAGGACTTCTGATCTGATCTGGAATTTGGGTATCTGAAACAAATCTAAGAGAAATGCTACTGTTGATGGAGTCTCCTACTGGCAAAGGAATGCTGTTAAAGACAAGCCAAAGAGAAGTATGTCAAAGAACTACAACAAACCAAAAAAAGTATTATCTTTCTAACTTAAAACAGATTCAAGATCCCAGAGATAGGTGGTTTTCTCTTTGTTCTGTCAGAGCAGTTGTTGTCAACTAAGGGCTCTTTTCCTCCCCAGCATACATTTGGCAGTATTTGAAGATGTTTTTGATTGTCACATCTGGGAAAGTGCTGATGGCATCAAGCAGGTAGAGGCCAGGGATTATGCTAAACATTCTTCCATGCAAGGACTGTCTCCCACAGTAGAGTCTTATCAGGCATAAAACGTCAATAGGGCTGAGGTTGAGAAATCCTGTGCTAGAACATCCTATCCTGTTTCCTGCACGGTGGTGGAAGAGGGTTAATAGGAAGCCACCCATTCGTTGTATCTAAATGATTCCAGGAAAACCTTCAAGCACACTTGTCCCAAGAGACTGGTTACTGGTGCTCTAAACTTTACCCTTCAACGCATTCCTCTGGGTTAAGACATTGCATCTCCAGAAGTTCCCCATTAAAAGAAGAGGAAACCCACTAACACAGTAACGTAGATGAGTTTAATCATAATGCCAACTCTAATCAATTGGAACTGGGAGTCAGGAATAATATGTTACAAACAATTCTAAAGGCTAATCTTTGTTGGGTATAAAAAAAGTACATTGGTTGAGTCACAATATGTAAACAGATATAGGAGAATAAGTGTGGACATGTCCTACATACCTGCCTTTAATACCTTCAATTGAGTTCAGTTATCAGATCACTTTTCAGCTTAATAGGAAGTCATTAGGGAACATAAAAATAAGCTTTGGGCATGTCAAGCCCTCAACATTGTTGCAAGTATCTCTGAACATGGTCCTTCAAGCAGTGAAAATTGACTGTCACTGTGGGCCCTAAGGGGAGGGGGAAAGAGGTATTGAGTACATGGAACCAATGTAACTGTGTGGGCAATAGAAGTGTTTCACAAGAGGACGCAAGGATGGATATAAGACATGTAAAATTACACCAAAAATATATAGGGCTGATAGGCTAAAATGTAAACCATAATGTAAAACATAAGACAACTAAAAATTTAGAAAATTGTATAGTCTAAAATATAAACCACAATGTAAACACAAATGTTATCTTGTTTGAAAGCTATTGTCTCAATATCTGTACATCAGTTCCAGTAAATATAGTATGAATATGTAAAAAGATTATTGCTGTGAAAGGGAAAAGGTTTTATGTTGGATATGTGGGAGTATTGTATATTGTATATATGAATTACTATGATCTAAAACTCTTGTGAAGATAAGCTTAATAATTAGAAAAAAGAAAAGAAAAAGATAGGATGTAGACACTGAGGAAAAGTCAGAAGTAGTTGCCTTGCCAATTTGCATACAGAGCAACACTTATTGCAGTGATGGAAGGCAAAACATCAGAAACAAAGCTTTTGCATTTAAAAATTTTTTGACACCCCAATTTATTTTACCATAATTTTTCCAAATTAATATGTATTCTATATCTAACCTTTAAACTCATCGCTATATTCCATTTTACTATTCAGGGAAACTGGCAATATATTGGGCTTCACTTTTCAGGAAGTTTTGGATCACAGAGAGGTTCAACAATGGCAGCAGAGGAATACTGGTGTGGGATGTTATTGACAGGGGACACATGGTTGGCAGGGAGTTCTACAGGGCACATATCCAGGGTACATAAAAATGTTTGGATATTTTCATAGTGGATACAATTAAAAACAACAACTGAGGGAGTGCTGAGTTCCTAGCCAGGAGAACTCTAATACAGTCCCTAAAGGAACAGGAACAATCCCCCAAGTGCAACAGCAACGACCAAAAAAGATGAAGGTCCAACAATGAGCCCTTGATACTAATGACTGTGCTTGTGAGCCTGTATACCTGAAATAAGAACAAGGCCTAGAGCTGCAGGGTGCCTAAGAGTTACCTCCTGAGAGCCTCCGTGTTGCACAAATGTGGCCAGTCTCACAGCCAAACTCAGCATGTAAATGCATTGCCTTCCCCTCAGCATGGGACATGACTCCCGGGGATGAGCCTCCCTGGCACCGAGGGATTACTACCAAGTATCAGCTGATGATGTAACTAGAAAATGACCTTGAATAAAAGGGTCAACTTGGACCAACAGAATATCTCAGTCTACATATAATATCAGGAGTTAAAAATGCTTTTTGACCTGAATCAAGGGGGAAATGGAAAGGACAAATGAGTTTATATGGCTATGAGTCTCCAAAAAGAGCCGGGAGGTTATCAGAGGGGTTGCCCTTATGCACACCTCAGCAGAGTCCCAGAGGCAGATAAAGTAGATACAACCCCGGGTACTGATTCTTCTGAGGGCTATGGAGACCCACAGGTTCTATGGTCATGGCAGATGGAGTTCAGTGTCATCTCAGTTGGAGTTTGTGTTTCTGTGTGATGGAGCTGGACTCAGATGTGATCTTTTTTCACAAGCCCCTCCTGTTAACTTTTACTGAAACTGTAGTTGGTGCTGGGGTTTAATATATACCCAGGGGGTCTGAATCTCTGGACTGACCATATGATAGCCAGGCCCTGAGCCTCAACAGACTTCAGCTCCTACACTCTGTTTTGTTGGACTTACCCCATTCAGCTAACATGGAGTTGAAGAAGGTCAACCACCACACCATGGAGCCAAGAGTGCCTACAACTGAAAGCAGGAGGATTGCATCCAGCATCCATGTGGAAAATTAGCTCCCTCTTGATACAGATGTGGAGTAGACACAACTGTTCCAAGGTCCTCAGGATGGAGGAATAGAATATGGATGAGAGTGGACTTACTGATATTCTATTCATGAACTACTGTGATTAGTAATTGAAGAAAATGTGGCATTGGTGTGGAGAAAGTGACCATGGTGGCTGCTGGGTATGGGGAATGGGAGGAAGAGATGAGATGTGGAGGTGTTTTTGGGACTTGGAGTTGTCCTGGGTAATGATGCAGGGAGAGTTACGATCATTGTATGTCCTCCAGTGGCGCACTGGATTGAACATGGGAGAGTGTAGGCTATGATGCGGACCATTGACCATGAGGTGCAGTTTTGCTCAGAGATGTATTCACCAAATGCAATGAATGTCTCATGATGATGGAGGAGATTGTTGCTATGGGGGAAGGAGTGGGGTGAAGGGGGTGGGGGGAATATGGGGACCTAATATCTTTTGAATGTAATATTAAATACATAAATAAATAAATAAATAAATAAAAAAGCTTTGGGGAGCTGGTGTTGCTCAGTGATTTGAATGCCTGCTTTCCATGTATGAGGTCCTGGGTTCAATCTCTGGTACTTCTTAAAAACAGCAGCAACAACAACAAAACTACAATCCTTAGGGAACCATTGTAGCTCAGTGGTTGAACTCCTGCCTCCCACACATGAGGTCCTGGGTTCAATCTCCAGTACCTCCCCAAAATAAAAAAATTTTAAAAGCTTTAATAGTAGGGTTGTAGGTGGACATGGTCAGCAGAATAATGACACCCCCTCCCCCTGCCAAATGATGTCCACATCCCAATCTCTAGAGCCTGTGAATACATTGTGTTATTCAGCAAGGAGGAATTAAGGTCACAGATAGAATTAAGGTTGCTAATGAGAAGACCTTAAAATTAGATTATGCTGAATTAACAAGGTGAACTAAATGTAAACACAGGGACCTTATAAGTAAAATATGGAAACAGAAGAGTAAGAGTCAGAGAAGGAGATAAAACAACAGAAGCTGAGTCAGAGTGATGAGAAGTGAGAAAGATTTGACTAGCCATTTCTGGCTTTGAAGATGAAAGGGGCTGATGAATCAAGGAACTGGGAAAAGCAAGACAACGGATTCTCCCCTAAAGATTCCAGAAAAGAACACAGCCTTGCTGACACCTTGATTTTAGCTCACTGCAACCCATTTCATACTTCTGATCTCCAGACCTGTAAGATAACAAATTTGTATTGTGTTAAGCCTTAAGTTAGTGGTAATTTGTTACAGCAGCAGTAGGAAACTAATACAGTAGAGAAGTATAAAATTGGGGGTGGGGGATATCAGAACAGATAACAATATTGGGCAAAGTGGGGCAGAAAAAGGTAGGGCTCCACAGTAATGAATTCTAGGCCACTAGAGGGCAGTAGGAAAGTACTGAGTATGGGGAAATTAGTGTGAAGTCTCCTGAAGAGGAAAGGGGTCCTAGGAGAAGTCAGTCTTTGGCAAATTTGACTTATATTACTGTGTTGCTAAACACAAACCCTGGAAATGGGTCCCCAGAAAAAGACAGAAGAGAGCAAGTTTTCCTTCTGGAGTTTGGCAGGATGATTCCTAAGGGACAGGAAAGACTTGCTGAGCAGTCCAAGGGAATCAGTCACTTTATTCCCATCAGATACTTTCATTTTCCTAGCATGAGCCCAGGTGGCATTTTACCTGAATTAACTTGAGACCCAACCTTCTCATCTGTATATGAGGTACAAATCAGAGACATTTTTGAAGCTTGGTTCCAACCTATTTCCACAATCCTTGATAATCACCATCTGCACTCATACCAAAGAAACTATTATTTGTGTGAAATTTCTTAGCCAGGGACCTTCATTACTCTCAGTTATATGATCAATTGCTTTAGACTACATTTACAGTAGGATAATGCGTCAAAACCAGAAAAATATGCGGACACAGGCTTTGGATCTAAAAACTAAATGGAAACATTAATTTCTTAAAGTTGAAAGCAGTTACTGGATAAAACTCCTGAGGAACCTTGAACAACCTATTGAACCAAAACAACATCCTGTCCCACAAATGCTTTCAATTCATGTTGTGAAATAAAACAGACATCATGTTTTTATCCTTAGAACATAAAACAGTATTGAGCTTCCAGTGCTATGAAATACAATTTCAGAAAGTAGGATGAATAAGTCTCTAGTTCTTTTTTAAAATAATTATGGCTTCATGTTTATTTTTTTCAGGTTGAACCTATTGCCAGATAATTATTTCAAAATGACTCTCTTTCCCAGTCCTCTGGAAAAGAATGTTTGGTATGTTTTGATTGGCCATCATGCATCTTATGAGCTCCTTGCTTAATCTGATGTTAATGTATTCTTTTCAGGCAAAAGAGAGAGACCATGTCCAGAGATGACAGCAGTGGTACCCGAATTGCTCAGCTGATATGGTTTGGTTTACTATGTCTCTTTTTGGTTTACTATGTCTCTTTTTTGTCACATTTCTCTATAAAGTCTTCTCTGACTCACTAGCGCCAAGAGCATCACAGACTTCTCCATCATAACCCTCTATATGCTCATTCAGTGTCTGAATGAGTTATAACCTTCTCCTTGTCTGTCTTCCCTGTTATACCATAAACTCCAAGAAGATAAGTACCATTTCAATTTTATTTCATGCTCTATTTCTTGTGCCTAACACTGTGCTTGGTAGATAGTAGGCTCTATTTAAATATATTTGGAATGAATAAATGAACAATGAACAAACAGTCAATTACTCCCTGCCCTCAGGGCTGGGCAGTTTAATACCAAAACATCTAAGTGCTTTCAAAACAGTTCTTTCTAGACAAGTAGAGGTGACACAAAAATTTTCTAAATAGACAATTCTTGGAGAGAACATTTCTTTATTTGCTATTCCACACTATGAAAATCCTCTTACCTGTCAATAGTGTGCATTAAGTACTTCCATTTCTAACTTTTGTTATATTTATATCTTAGAAAATCCAAGCTAAAAGCATGTAAGTAGTATGAGTTGATTAGACTCCCTCTCTACCTGTTCTAAGATTTGGATGCTGCAGGTAAAGCACCTTACCAGTCCCAACTTCAGGTTCCAGCATTAAATGTTGGTATTGGCCCATACCAGTCCCATTATAGGCAGAGATCATATCCTGGTTGATTTTAACACAGAAATTGGATCTTTTCTTTTTTTTTTAAATTTATTTATCCACCCCACCCCAGTTGTCTGCTCTCTGTGTCCATTCACTGTGTGTTCTTCTGTGACCGCTTCTTCCTTATCAGTGGCACCGGGAATCTGTGTTTCTTTTTGTTGCATCATCTTGTTGTGTCAGCTCTCCATGTGTGCAGCTCCATTCCTGGACAGGCTGCACTATCTTTCGTGCTGGGCAGCTCTCCTTATGGGGCACACTCCTTGCGCGTGGGGCTCCCCTACGTGGGGACACCCTGCGTGGCAGGGCACTCCTTGCACACATCAGCACTGTGCATGGGCCAGCTCCACACGGGTCAAGGAGGCCTGGGGTTTGGACCGCGACCAACGTGGTAGGTGGACGCCCCAACCACTGGGCCAAGTCCACTTCCCAAGAAATTGGATCTTAATGAAGTAAGTCTTAGGCATTAAGAATGAGGTAGCAGGGAAATGGCCACATTTTACTGGAACCTCTATTCTCTCCCTTTTAGGTTTCTTCCTATTGGAAAACCTTCAAAAAGTAGACAAACCTCCAAGGGGACAGTTTATTGGTTTATGATCTCATGTTCCAAGAAATAGGGATCCCAGGGAAAAGTACTAGCATGCATCATGTCATCAGAGGAGGGGGGAGGTGGGTCTAGGCAGAATTTAACATGTGCTCAAAGCTGTAGCTTATCTTGTATGACATTTCAACTCTTTCTCTCATCCCATCTTCCAGTCTTCAAAAATATGACATTTTGGTAACTCTTTTACTTTGTCTCTCATTGCAAAAAAGTTTTGCCATTTAGAACTGGGGCACTGTCTATTGAATGGATTAATTTAAAAATAATTGTGCAGCTGGGGCCAAAAGTACTTATATATGAAAGTTCACAACTTTCTCCCTCTGTGACTGCCTGCTTGCCTCCAGGTCTTCTGTTAAGCTAATCAAGAAAATGGATAAAAAGATTGGAGAATTGGAAGATAAAAAGACAAATTAGGGATTTTATTTTTTTTACCTTAAAAGGAGAAAAACTCATTTTGGTGTAAGAGAAACAAAAGGAGAAAGGCCAGAACTCTGAGTGCTTGATCGAGAAAGAGTTGGTGAGATAAAAGAGTATTTGGAAAGAACTTTAGAATAGGTAAAAAATGTGAAGAGAAATGAAGAAATAATTTTAAGGACTTATGCTAGTTATTCTTTTGATACTCTTTGAAAGTCCCTCATAAATATTTGAATTATCTTCTTGGTGTCAAACTTGTGCTTTATTCTTTAGTATGACATGTCATACAAGTGGGTCAACATGGGCCCCATGTTTAAATGAGCTCTTTCCCCCTTATATATCCCCATATAGAAAGAAACCACTATTGCAGGTAAGCAGAACCCAACTAATCAGAATTTTCTCAGCTAATTTAAATTTTATTTTCCACACAACTCAGGAGAAACAAATAAATGAAAGACAATCATTTAAGTTCTGTCAATACACACATACATTCGACTGTTATGGTTAACATCCATTCCAATCGTCAATACTTTCTACATCTACAGCTCTAATCAATAAACATAAACAACTGAATGTCAGAATGATGAACATGAGATACTTTAAAAATCTTATTTTTTGTACATTTTAAAGATAGAACAACTACTAATATATTTAAAATAAACTTTCAGCAAAAAGGGGTGAAACCAATAGAGGCTTTGGCCTCAGTCTCAACCCCTTCTAGCCCTGGACATTGTGGTTAAGGGCAGTTTGCTACACACCCATTGGCCACCATGAAGACACAGCTTGTAACTCAAAAAGGGTTCAGTCACTCGTGGCCATATGCCCTGAATGTAAAAGGAAACCTTACCTTGGGGCCCCCAATCATTTTTGCTTGGTTTCTTTTTGCTGCTATGAAATGTAGGACTTTATGAGCTATACCTTAAAGAATATTGAACTCCCTCTGTACCTTGAGGAAACGCTTAGACACTGAAGGGCAAAGCAATTAGATTTTTCCCTTCCCCAGTGGAAACTTTTTCCTAAAATGGCCCATTCCTACCAGGCCTTTGGCTCTTCTTAGGTGTTTTTACATTTTCTGTATTGTAACAAAGAGGGAGGCCCACATACCCATACAGAATACATAGGCATTGTTTGTGGCCAGTGTTTTGCTTCCTTTAATTTCTGTTAAGAAACAAAGCCCTGAAATACAACTTCTGCTGGATGGCATCCATCCCAGGCAATACAATTGACAGAGTCCTGAGTCACAAACCTCCCAAAAACCTGGAGATGCCTGGAAATCTGAAACAGATACCGATGATTGTTTAGCAATGGAGACCTTTCGTTTTCACTTGCCGCTGTTGCTTAAGCAATTCTTTAGACATGATTTTCAAGTCTCATATTGGGTCTTTTTCCACTGACATATTTATACTGATTCTTTCCTCCTCTTCTCAATCTTTAGCTCTTGACAGCTCTGCTGGAATCAATATCAATACCATGGTTTGTGTTTATGTCTTCCCTAGAGAGCCAGGCTCACTGATGTGGTGAATGGAGCTCTGGGAAACAGAGCCAAGAAGGCTGAGTCATCAGTCATCATCCCCTGTCTCCTTGGGTCTGACCAAAATGACAGAGTCTCCTCTCACTAAAGTGTCACTGAGAGACCACAGGCGAAAGGAGGTGGAGGACTTCTCCCATTGACTAGCCATGTTAAGAAAGGTCACATTTTTGGAAAGTAGTGGGAACTATTAGTATAAAAATCACAATGCAACTTCCATTCTCTTTTGTCCTTGGGGCCACAGCTTAAATGTGACCTTTCTAAATTGGTAAAACATTTTGGAAAACTACTAAAGCTTAACATGTGCATACCCTGTGATCTAGCATGTTCCACTATATATTAATATATATACATAAATTCAATAGGTATCCATTCATATGTTCACCAAAAGACATGTATATACATGTTGTTAGCAGCACTATTTATAATGGCTAAAAACAGAAACTACCAAAGTGCCTGTCAATAGTATATGGATAAATACATTGTGGCATATTCACATAAGAGAATACTGTACAAGAATGAGAAAGAAAGAACTACAACCACCTGTGACAATATGGATGAATCCCACACACATAATACTGAGCAAAATAAAGTAGATACCAAAATAGTAAGGACTGTGTGGTTCCATTTACATAAAGCTAAGAACTAAGCCGAATTAATCTATGCTGTTAGAAGTCAGGAGAGGGAAGTGGATGTTGCTCAAGTAATTGAGCTCCTGCCTACCACATGGGAGGTCCCTGGTTTGGTTCCTGGAGCCTCCTAGAGAGGACAAGCAAGACAGTGAGTTGATGCGACAAGCTGGTCTGGCGAGCTGACATAAGACGATGCAGAAAGAGACACAGGCAGGAAGACATGGAGAGTGGCACAACAAAGCAGGGAGAGGAGGTGGCTCAAGCAATTAGGCACCTCCCTCCCACATGGGGGGCCTTGGGTCCAGTTCCCAGTCCCTTCAGAAAGGAAGGAGCACAAACAGGGAGGGGGTGGGGAGAAATAAATGAATAAAATAAATCTCAAAAAGAAAAGAAAAGAAAAGAAGTCAGGATAGAGGTTACCTTTAGGAATTGTTACCAGAGGAAACATGAGGAAGTCTATGGTGCTGGAAACTTTGTTTCTTGATCTAAGTGTTGAGCGGAGGGGAAAGCCCACAATTTACACTTTTATCTCTCATACTTCGACTGAAAGTTTTTTTAACAGTGTTATTTTTATTGAGGACTTTTCTGATCACCTTACATAAAAATCCCCTCTACTCCCATCAGTAATCGTATCACAAAATCATGCTTATGCTCATTATGGAACTTTTACTATTCGCTCTTTTCCTGTTATTTATTTGTCCATTCTCAGTGTTCTTACTGTCAATATCCACTAGAATGTAAATCCCATGAGGGTAGGTATCTTGCCTGTACTCAACTCTATCTCCCAGCTCCAGAGTAGTATTTAACATAGTAGGATCTCAATAAATGTTTGACGACTCAGCCAACTTGCCAGTGATCTAAAGCAAGTTGTAAAGTATCTCTGTAAATCTTTTATTCATTTATTTATTTATTCATTCTACAAATCTTTACTAAATACTACCCAAACTCAAGTAGATACTGTGGGGGTGTCAAAGGAAAATGAGGCTACACTTTTTTCCCATAGGAATGAAGCTAGCTTTTCTAAGTAGAGACTGGATCAGAACATCATATAGATTCCAACTCAGTGTGACACAAAAGATTGTTTAGTGTTGGCTGCTTGAAGAGTTTGTTGAAAAGGATTTTAATTTCCACTGGGGCTCAGCAGAAAAACAAAAGCCATAAAAGATTAGTGATAACAACCATGAGACTGTGAAAGGGAAGTGATAGAGTATCATGGATTTTGCCATCCTTAGGACTGTTGATTTCTAATTAGGACTGTTATAGAGGTGAGTAAGGGATCAGATGAAACCTGGACTAACAGATGACCATTGAGTCTTTCAAACCTAGGAGTCAGTGAGTCCAATTATGAGTCCTAATGCTGAATGCCCTTATGCAGTGAAACAACAGGCTGCTCTAGTTTCTCTTCCTATAAAATGAGAGGAAGCATTATTGCTATTTTGCTGCTTAGGTTCACAAACATCTCAGGGAGATGAAATTCCTAAGGTAAGGTCTGTAAATGGATATAAATTTGGATATCTTAGTTTTAATGATAGGAAAGGAAGTGAAGGAAAAATAATAATTCTTATTATAATTATAAAAGCTAACATTTCTTCTGTACCATGCAATAAGTGAGTTTCTAAGGTACATTATCACATTTTATCCTAACCACAAACTAACGAGGTAGGAATTCTTATTCCCATTTTACAGATAAGAATACTACAGAGAAGCTTAAGGGCTCTTAAAAACAGTCAGCAAATAATTGGTATTAAATCCACATCTTTTTCTAGATGGTATTAAATCCATATCTTTTTCTAGAGTTCAGAGATGCCCTAAGGACTTGGTTCTACATCTCAAAGACATTGCACTCCCACAAAGGGCAAGACCAAACCTACTGGTCAAGGTAAATGCCCAAAGCATCTCTTCCCCTGCTAGCTATTGATGTTTCCTTCCTCTTTATCAGCAACAATCTTACAGGTAACCAGTGTCCTCACACTGTCCACCGCCTCCATCTATAAATGCAGAAATTTGTGCCTAGATAATTGCTTTCAATCAGTTTCTGAGGTTCTCCAAACACTCCTACTCTGCCGTCAATCAGAGCAGCTGGACTTTTTTACTCTTTGTATGCTGGGCTTCTGTTAGATTGAACCATATGAAAATGCTGATACTCAACCATTTGGACCTACAAAAATTGCAATTTCATATTAAAACTAATACATAATTGATCCTTTAAGCAGAGTTCTATGGTAAATAATTTGAAAATCATTGCTGTAGGCCTTTAATGAGTCTGATGTCCTACTTGGCCCATTAAAATTTAACTTTACTAGATACCTTAATCTACCCAAGTTGACACATGAAATTAACTATCACAATTACCAAGGGAAAAAAAATTCAGTGAAATAGCAGAATATAAATTAAACATTCAACCAATCATTTGAGCCCTAATTGATAGTATTCTTATCAATAAATAAGAAATTGTTAGAAGATAAAATGGAAGAGAAGATTCCTTTTAAATAACAATGAAAATACATAAAATATTTAGATAAAAATGTAACGGAAGTATGGAAAATCTATACAAGGAAAATTTTAAAGTGCTTCAGAAAGACATGAAGTTAAACTTGGACCTTGGAAAGCATACTATGTTCTTAGATAAGAAAACATCATCATTAAAATGTCAGTTTTCCCAAAAGTACACTTACCATGATTCCAATAAAAAATACCAATATTATTTTTTAGAAAGTAGACAAGTTTATTCTGAAGTTCACATGGAGAAAAGGGCATTCAAGAAAAGCCAAGAGCCAAGAAAAAGTATCAAGCCACTCTCATTAAAATAGTTAGTATTGGTTCACAATTGGACAGACAGACAAGACAGGAATTATAATCCAGAAGTAGAGGAGTATATACAGAAATTTAGTGTATACTAAAGGTGGCATCTCAAATCACTAAATTTGTGGGGAGGTGGGGAAAATGGACTTTTAAATACATGGTATAGGGACAAATAGTTAATCATTTGAAAACAGAAAAAATTGAAATCTATACCATGTCATGCCATAATATAAATGCCAATTCAAATAAATACATGCTAAAAAAGAAACAATAAAAGTACTAGAAGAAAACATAGGTAAATTATTTTATAACCTAGGTATAAAGAAAATCTTTTAAACATGACTCAAGATCCACAAACAATAAAAGACTGAGAAATATTCTTACTTAAAAATAAAAACATACTTTTTGCATGGCAAAAATAACCAAAGTAAAGTCAAAAGACAAAAGTCCAATTAGCAGAAAATATTAGCAATTTATGGCATAGAGGGCTTGATTCCCTAATGTTTAAAAAATTCTCTTTAAAAATTGGGGGAAAAAATAACAGAAAAAAATGGGCAAAAGATATGAATAGGCAGTTCACAGAAAAATATAAAGTGTCCTTTAAACATATGAACAAATAGTTAACTTCTCTCATAACAAGAGAAATTCAAACTAAAACTAGAATGTGACTATCATTCCTCATCTACCAGGTGTGCGAAAGTCAAAATTTGGCAATAAACTTTGTAGGTGGGTCTGTGGGCGAATTCACTTTCTTATATTGCTGGTGAGAGTATAAAATGGAACAGTCCCAGTGGAGAAGATTATAACAATATCTAAATAACTGTATTTACTATTTGTCCCAGAAATCTACTTCTAGGAATATACCTTGAAGATGATCCTCCACCAACATTAAACAACTTACACTCGAGGGTTGAAACTGTGATCTTATTCCTAATGATGAAATATTGGAAACAACCCAAATATTTATTCATATGGGCCTGGTGAATAAACTATGACACAGCCATACACTGGAATGCAAAGCAGTTTTTTTTTTTTTAAAGAATGAGGAAAATCTCTATGGTGGTTTGGAGCAGTGTGTATTCCAGAAAAACATGTTCTTAAACTTAATCCATTCCTGTGGGTATGAATTATTGTAAGTAGGGCCTTTTGATGTGGGTATATCAGAGAACAAGACATGAATATAAGAAGCTGAAATTCTACAGAACCTGGAAGAGAACATAGAGGTCAGGAGAGGCTGCCATGTGCATTGTTATGTGATAGAGGTACCAAGGACCAAGGATCACCAGCAGCCAGCCCCAAAATGCTAGTCTTCAGGAAGAATGTATTGTTTTGATAATGCCTTGTTTTGGAATTTGTACTGGTGTCAAAACTATAAGCCACTGAGAGCAGAGATCCAGGATATTAGAGTAGGGAATGGCAGGCTTCACTCCTCCTCCAGAAACTGCAGGAAGGATATAGAATAAGTGGAACCAAGTATCAAAGAATACCCTTAATATAAAACAATACTAAATAAAACCTAGACTAGAAAGTGAAACTAACCAACTGAATAAGCCAATCAAGGTAAATGTTGTCTAGACACCAGCAAAAAAATTACAACCCATATTAAGAAACAGGAAGATATGGCCCAGTCTAATGAATAAACTAAAAAGCTGGAGGAGATGCAGAACATGTAACAACTAATCAAGGATGCCCAAACAAATATCATGAACCAACTCAATGAAGTGCAGGAAGAGATAAAGATACATATTAAGACAACACTGGGGGAACATACAGAAGAAATAGTAATGTACATAAAAAGATAACACATCTGCTGGTGATGAAAGGCACAATGCAAGAAATTAAAAATATGCTGGAGGGGAGTAGATATGGCTCAAGCAATTGAGCTCCCACCTCCTATAGGAGGTCCTAGGTTTGGTTCCTGGTGCCTCCTGAAAAAATAAAAATGAACAGCAAGCAAAACAAATTAAAAAAATCAACTCAGTGAAGCTGATGTGGCTCGCTGGTTGAGCACCAGCTTCCCACATATGAGGTTCTGGGTTCAATCCCAGGCCCCTGGTACCTAAAACAAAACAAAACAAAAACAAAACACTAGAAGCACAAAACAGCAGATTTGAACAGAGGAAAGAATTAGTGACGTTGAAGATAGAACATCTGAAATCACCCAGATAGTAGGACAGATCTATTTTTAAAAACAGAAAAAAATTCAACAGGGACTCAGGGAATTGAAGAACAGCATGAAACACAAAAAGTGCACATTATAGGCATCTTGGAAAGTGAAGAGAAAGGAAAGGGGGCATAAACAGGGTTGGAGAAAATAATGGCCAAAAGGTTTCCAATTCTTATGAGGTATCTGAATGTACTTGTCCAGGAAGTACAGCACACTCTAAGTAGTACAAATCCTGAAAGGTCTATGCCAAAACATATCAGACTGACAAACACTCAAGACAAAGAGAAGATCCTGAAAGCAGTAAGAGAAAAGAGATCCATCACATATAAGGAAGCTTGATAAGATTAAGTGCTGATTTCTCATCTGAAACCATGGAGGTAAGAAGGCAGTGGTACAACATAGTTAAGGTGCAAAAGAAAAAAATCTGCCAGACAAGAATTTTGTATGCAGCAAATCTGGCATTCAAAACTGAGGGAGAGCTCAAAATATTCACAGATAAACAGAAATTGAGAGAGTTTGCCAACAAGAGCCCTGCCTTTTAAGAAATACTAAAGAGAGTGCTAAATGTTAAAAGGAATAAAGAGTAGAGAGAGGGTTAGAAGAGAAAGTAGAAAGAAAAATTATTAGTAAAAATAACTAAAAGAATAAAAAGATGGGAGCGGATATGGCTCAGTAGTTGAGTGCCAACTTCCCATATACTAGGTCCTAGGATCAATTCCCAGCCCTAGTACCTAAAAAAAAAAAAAAAAAAAAGGATTAAAAAGAGAAATAAAAACAAAATATATGACACATATAAACCTAAAGAAAAAATGGCTAATGTAAGCATTACATTGACAATAATAACACTGAATGTTATGGATTAATCTCTCCAATCAAAAGTCACAGGTTGGCAGAATGGATAAGGAAATATGACCCATCTTATATGCTGTCTACAAAAAACTCACCTTAGACCCAGGGATGCAAGGAGTTTGCAAGTGAAGAGTTGCAAAACAACTTTGCACACAAACAATAACCAAAAAAGGGCAGGAGTAGCTATACTAATATTGGACAAAATAGACTTTAAATGCAAAACTATTGTAAAAGACAAAGGAGGACATTATATATTAATAAAAGATGATCTATCAAGAAGAACGAAAAATCATAAATATTTATGCACCTAACCAGGGTGCTCCAAAATACATGAGGCAAACAATGGCAAAACTAAGAGGAGAAATAGATGCCTCTATATTTATACTGGGGGCTTTAATAAAATATTATCACCATTAGACAGAACATCTTGACTTAGGGTTAATAAAGAAACAGAGACCTTGAATAATATATTAGAGGAACTAGACCTAATAGACATACACAGAACATCACACCCAAATACGGCAGTTTATACATTCTTCTCAAGTGCATATGGATCATTCTTCAATGAATTCATAAAGATTTTTTATGAATTCTTCAATGAATTCATAAAGATTAAAATTATACAAAGTAATTTCTCTGACCACAATGAAATGAAGTTGGAAATCAATATGCATCAGAAAACCAGAATAGGCAAAAATATAATGGAAGTTAAATAAACACTCAATCAGTGGATCAAGGAGGAAATTGCAAAAGAAATCAGTAACCACCTTGAAAAAATGAAAATGCGAACACAAGATAGCAAAACTTATGGGATGCAGCTAAAGCAGTGTTGAGAGGGAAACTTATAGACATAAATGCCTATATTACAAAAAGAACAAAGAGCTAAAATCAAAGACCTAACAGCACATCTGGAGGAACTAGAAAAAGAACAAAAAAAAGCAGAAAAAGAACAAAAAAAAGAACAAAGCAAGCAGAAATAAGGAAATAACAAAGAGTAGAGAACTAAATGAAATTGAGAATTAAAAAACACTAGAAAAAATTAACAAAAACAAAATCTGGTTCTTTGAGAAGATTAATAAAATTGACAAGCCCTTAGTTAGACTAACAAAGGAAAAAAGAGAAAATGCAAATAAATAAAATTTAAATGGAGAGAGGTGTTATCACCAGTGATCCCACATAAAAAAAATTATCATAAGAGGATATTTTGAAAAATTCTATGCCAACAAGATGGGTAACTTAGATGAAATGGACAGATTTCTAGAAATACACAAGCAATCTACATTGATGAAAAGAGAAATAGAAGAATTCAACAGACCAATCACTAAGAGTAAGATTGAATCAGTCATCAAAAACCTTCCAACCAAGAAAAGCCAAGAACCAGACAGCTTCACAGTTGAATTCTACCAGTCATTCTGGAAAGAACTAACACAATCCTGCCTAAAGAAAATCAATCAATTTCATACACCACATTAACAGATTGAAAGAAAAAAAATCACGTGATCATCTCTATTGATGCAGAAAGCATTTGACAAGATACATCATCCTTTCTTGATAAAAACACTTGGAAAGAGGAATAAAAGGAAACTTCCTCAGCATGATAAAGGGTATATATGAAAAACCCATAGCTAACATCATACTCAATGGTATAATACTAAAGGTTTTCCTTCTAAGATCTGGAACAAGACAAGGATGCCCACTGTCACCACAATTATTTAACATTGCATTAGAAGTACTTGCTCATGCACTTAGGCAAGAAAAAGAAATAATAGGTATTCAAATTGGAAAGGAAAAAAGTAAAATTTTCACTATTTGCAGATGATGTGATCCATACATAGAAAGCCCTGAAAAATCTAGAGCTGATAAATGACTTTGGTAAAGTGGCACGATATAAGATCAACACGCAAAAATCAGTAGCATTGTTGTACACTAATAATGAGCAACCTGAGGAGGAAATCAAGAAAAAAATTCAATTTACAATACAAATGAATCAAATATCTAGGAATAAACTTAAAGAAGGAGGTAAAGGATTTGTACTCAGGAAACTACAACATTGTGAAAGGAAATCAAGGAAGACCTAAATAAATAGAAGAATATTCCATGTTCATTGATTGGAAGACTAAATATCATTAAGATGTCTATCCTACCCAAATTGATTTACAGATTTAATGCAATCCCCATAAAAATTACAATAGCATTTTTTACTGAACTGGAAAAGCCAATTATGAAACTGAGATTTTATGAGATTTATTATAGGAATTGGTTCCCATGACTGTGGGAACAGGCAAGTCCAAATTCTGTAGGGCAGGTGACAAGCTGGGAACTCCATTAAGGATATTAATGAATTCTTCAGGAGAAGCTGACTGGATGAATTATACTTGGCTTATACATATAATACAGCCAATTGATAATTGGCTTCCACTAAGCCCATGCAACTGAGACAGAATAGCCTCTTCAACAGAAGGTGTTGAGAGAACTAAATATCCATATCTGAAAGAATGAGAGAGGATCACTATCTCATGTCCTATACAAAAATTAACTCAGTATGGATCAAAGACCTATATATAATAGCCAAGACCATAAAGCTCCTAGGAGATAATGCAGGGAAGCATCTACAAGGTCTTATAGTAGGAAATGGCTTCATAAACTTTACACCCAAACTGTGAACAACAAAAGAAAAAACAGAAAAATCAGATCTCCTCAAAAATTAAAAACTATTGTTCTTCAAAGGAGTTTGTCAAGATAGCAAACTGGCAGTCTACTCGATGGGAGAAAATATTTGGGAACCACTTATCCAATAAGGGTCTAATATCCAGCATATATAAAGAAATCTTACATCTCAAAAATAAAAAGACAAACTGCCCATTTTAAAAATGGGCAAGAGATTTGAGTAGACACTTTTCCAAAAAGAAAATATAAATGGCTAAAAAGCACATGAAAAGAAGTGCATCATCACTCATTATTAAGGACCTGCAAACCAAAACTACAATGAGATACCATCTTACTTCTACTCAACTGGCTGCTATTTTAAAAAAAGCAACACAAAACTACAAGTGTTGAATAGGATGTGGAGGGATGGGAACACTCAACCACTGCTGGTGGGAATGTAGAATGATGCAGTCATTATGGAGGATGGTTTAACAGTTCCTCAGGAAGCTAACTATAGAATCGCCATATGATCCAGCAATCCCACTACTAGGTACATACCCAGAAGAATTAGAAGCAGGGACACAAACAGATATATGCACACCAACGTTCACAGCAGTGTTATTTACTATTGTCAGAAGTTGGAAGCAATCCAAGTGTCCATCAACAGATGAATGGATAAGCAAAATGTGATATATACACACAATGGAATATTACTTAGCTGTAAGAAAGAATGAAGTTTTGACACACATGACAACATGGATGAATCTTGAAGACCTTATGTTGAGTGAAGGAAGCCAGTATATGACTTCACTGATATGACCTAAGCATATTAAACAGATTCACAGAGACAGGGTCTGGAAGAGAGGTTACCAGGAAACAGAAAGGGAGTAGAAAGTGTGAGTCAATGCTCAATCTGGACAGAACCTATGACAAGGTGAAATGGGGTGGTTTGGCAGTGGATGGGGTGATGGTGGGGCAGGGATGTGAGTGGGATCAATGGTGCTGGAGTGTGAGGGTAAGAAGGGCTGGGGGTTGAGTTGGACTACCCATAGAACTGGGGAGAGGGCTGGAGAAAGGAACAGGTGAACTCTGGGGAGTTGGAGGTCTGTGGCTGAAAATATAATTGTCGGAATGTTCTTTTGGCAAATATGGCAGGACAGGGTCATTGGTGCAGGGTGTTAGTGGTAGGGGGATGTGTGGGAAAGAGTGCACCTGGGGCATGCTTCTATGAAATATGAATGTGTTTGTGTTATTATAGGGTGTAATCTAAGTGGGTGGAGACCCTTGAACACAATAAAAGATTAAACTCCCATCCTGGGGAGTCCTGCTACTCTTTCACATAGAAGAGCAAGAATCTCTGGAGAACATAGGCAATGCCTAATAAAAGAAAACAGACCAATATCTCAAGCCCTCAATATTAATGGATATAACTCTGAACCTTATCTTGTAAAATTAAATTTAGCCTAATAATAACTATTGCCTAAGATGTATCTCCTGAAAATTTCTTTGTTACTCAAATGTGGTCTCTCTCTAAGCAAACTCAACAAATAAATGCACTACCTTCCTCCCAGTATGGAACATGACTCCGGGAGATGACCCTCCCTGGCACCGAGGATTGGTACCAAGCACCAACCAGCAATGCATTTGGAAAAAGATCTTGAACAAAAGGGGGAAACATCAAATACAAAAGAGATTTTCCAGCTTAAAGATTTCAAAATGAGTAAAGAGGTCATTCCACAAGTTATACTTATGCATGTCTTAGGCAGATCTCACTAACTGCCTCTGTGAACAAAGCCTCAAACTGGGGTGCTTCTGAAGACTCTAGAGCCATCTGGTCACTATAGGCAAGGCACGCAATCCCTTGAAATCAACACCCTGTCAGAGGGCCTTACCTTGAAATACATGACAACCTATTTCCCCAATGTAACAGAGTTAGACTCATTTATAATTTCCCTACACATGATCTTCTACCTTTTTTGAATCTATAATTAACACTAAACCCAATAAATATCTCAGAGACTTAAATCTTCAGTCTGTTCATATGCCAATTGAGCCCTTAATCTCAGACGAATTGTGGCCAACACCTATTCTCTAGATCATCGGACTCACCAGGACAACCAACAAATTGATATGATGGACAATCCCTATCCCAAAAAACGGAGAGTATCCATAACTGTGAGGAAAACAATTCCTTCCATCTGTCCCATAAGATCTAAGCCCCCTCTCAATGTGAGTCAGAGCAGGCATCACCCTTCCAAAATCCTCAAGTTTGAGCAATGAACAAACATAAGGGGGGAATGCAAGCATGAACAAAGTAAACTTATTAATATTGTAGTAATGGAAGAACATGGAACATTGATAGAAAGATTGCTAGAGATTCTGAGGGGGGAGAGAGGAAATAATAAGGTATTTTTAGGGCATTGGAATTAAATGTAAACCACAATATAAACTGTAGCTTGATTAGTAGCTATGCTTCAATATTTATTCATCAATTGTCACAAATATACCACAATTGTAAGATGTTATTAATAGGGGAAGATATGGGAGGGGCCAGAGGTGGGGTATATGGGAATCCCTTATTCTTTGGTGTAACTTTTCTGTAATATAAAACCTCTTTAAAAATAAAGTTTATTATATTTTAAAAAAACAAACTTAAGCCATTAAATTCCCATTGTTTAACCCAACCCATTTCATGGTATTTACTTGAGCATGCAGCATGCAGGGAAATGAAAACAATGTCTATGTATGAGTTACCCTCATGATATATTAAATGAAAAACAATGCAGCAAAAAACATATAAAGTATGATGCTATATTTATGTCAGAAAGGAGAATAAAATATGTATAATTGCTTACTTTTGCAAATAGAAATACTGCAATGATAAAAAACTGAAAAAAAGGTAACTTTTAGAGGTGGGCAATAAGGAGAAAAAAGAAAGGGTGGAGAGGATAGGATTGGAAGTGAGAGTTTTCTGTGTATAAACTTTTACTTCTGAACCTCATAAATGTTTTACTTCTTTAAACAATAAATTAAATCCACAAAGGAAAGAAGCAAAACCCAATTTGATAATAAATTACAACAAATGAATCTGATAGCCTCTTTTGTGAAATTCCTGTTAAAGTACATTGCCTCTTTTTTTTTATTGGATTGTCTCTTCTTATTTTAAGAAAGCAGGGGTACTTTGTTCTGGGTATGCTTCCTTTGTTGAGCATGTACCACTGCAGATATCTTTCCCCAGACTCTGGTTTCCTTTTTTGTTCACCCCTTTCTTTGTTTAGTTGATAAATGTCAGAGGCTTGCAATAATTAACAAGCTGTAGCTCAGTTTCCCCTGATACGCACTAGGGAAAGGCTAACCCCATCCCCCACAAATCTATGTGTCTAAGACCACAGCACTTTCTCACAGGTTAAACGAAGAAACCATGTAGAGAGTAAAGGGAAATGGAGACCTTCCCTACTTGCATATGAGAGGGAGATAAAGAAATCCTTTAATCCCTACAGATCAGAGAAACATCTGTTCCTGCAGCATTCCAAAAAACCATAGCTCCCTAACCCACTATCCTCTAGTCATTATCAGGGAAAATTTTCACCTCTAGGGCTTCCTATTGGCCCCTGCACCTCACTCGGATCCTCAACCCCCTCCCACCAACTATCATTTCCCTGCCTAGGAAAGTTCTGTATAAATTCAAATCCCCCCCTTCCAGGAGTGGGCTGAAGTCTCTCTTCAGACCCCCACCATGCTAGTGGGGGGGAGGGGGGCTGAAGTCTGTTCGTCAGACCCCCTCTGTTGGGAGAGCTTCTCAATACATTCTTGGCCTGTGGTCATATCAGTCTCAGTGTCCCAGTGAACGTTGTTTTTCTCCAAAAATAAATATAAGTTCTTAACTTTAGTAAAGTCGAATTTACCCATCTTTTATGGTAAGTACTTTGTTATCTTTTTAAGAAATCATTGCCTACTCCAAGGCCTTAGAGATGTTCTCATGTTTTCTGCGAAAAGCCTTATTGTTTTACCATTCACTTTTAGATTAACAATCCATATGAATTTATTTTTTGAATATATTGTGAGGCAGGATCAAGATGCAGTTTTTCCATGTAGACATTCAATTGACCCAGCACCATTTATCGATGTGATGATCTGTTTACACCCCCTGCAGTGCAGTGTCACCTTTTTCATAACTCAGGTGAGTATATATAAAATAAAATATAGGTTTGTTTCTGACTATCTAAATTAGTCTGCCAAAGGGCTGCTGATGCAAAGTACCAGAAATCTCTTGACTTTTAAAAAGAGGATTTATTTGGGGTAAAAATTTACCATTCCAAGGCCATGAGAAGTCCAAACAGAGGCACCATCAGTGGTGCTTTCTCCCCAAAGGCAGCTACTGTTGATTCTGGCATGTTGCCATGTGGTAAAGAAAGATGGCTGCTAATCTCTGCCCAGGTTTCATCTTCCCCTCTGGGCTCACCCCTTCCTCTTGAGCTCTGTGGTCCTAGCTTCTTAAGACTTCGTGCTTACATGATCCTGTAATCCTCTCTCTCCTGGCATAGAGCTTGTTTCTTTCCAGTCCTCCTTTATCAGTCTCTGCTGCTCTAGAGCTCCTCCCAGTCTCAGCTGTCAACTATTAGGCAAATGGCGCAGCTCTCCCCGTGGCCTCAGCTCTTTGAACTTTCTCCTTTCTGTCACATCGCAGGATCAAAAATGGCAGAACTCTCTCTTCCCATGTCTGTCTCAGTCAGTCTTCCTCTTTGTTTCTGTTTATATCAGACCCAGCAGGGGTTCTGTTTATATCAGACCCAACCTGATTTATGCCTTACCAACTCAGCCCAATCAAAAGCCCTAAAGTAATCTTATCAAGTAAGCTAATCAAAGGCCCCTCAGCTGAATTTAATGCAAAGCATATCCCATACAGAAGAATAGTTTACAAACATATTCTTTGTCTTTTGGGGATTCATAATATAATCTCAACTACCACACTTTCCTTGCAACAATCATACATTTAAGATATATTTTTACCAAAAAATCTATATAAATTAAATTAATGTATAAATGCTCTTTGTGTCATTGAAGAAAGCTGGATGGGATTTTGATCAGTTTATCGGGGTGACTATGGAATGCCTAATCCAGTCATGGACTCCCACTCAATATAGCACCTGGCCAGGGGACCCACTGGAGGTATGGGAGAGGAGGTGGAAGAGTAGGCCAGGACTATCTGATCCCACTAGTCACATCACATATTGTCCCATCCAAAAGCTGCTGCCGTGCGAGAGCCCTGAAATGACGTGCCGGAGGTACAGGTGAAACACTAACTCTGAGGCACTACTCTGCAAGAAGGGGCTGCCATCCTCCAGGATGCAGTGCACGCATTGAGTCAGTGACCTCTACAGGGTCCAGCATCCCTAGTAGAAAGACTACATGGGTCCAAGAACCAAGGGGTAGAAGCTGGAGACACATCACTTAACATCATTTGCAGTGACCCACGAGGGGACTTTGTGCTTCCTATCCCCACAACTCTAGGCTCTGCAGGATTAAAGGTCCTGATTCTCAAAGGGGACAAATCTTCACCAAGGAACATAGCAAGGTTTCCCTTAACTACAAGCCACAGCTGCCCGCTGGGCACTTTGGGCTCCTTGTATCCAGGGCCAGTAGGCAAATGGGAGCCATTACCTTAAAAAGGGTAACTAACCCTGATCAGCAGGAGGAGGTGAGGCTGCTGTTACATAACTGGGACAAGGAGGATTATGTGTGGAACTCAAATGCTGCACTTGGGCACTTCCTGTTACTCCCTGTCCAATTGTGACTGCGAATGGACAAGTGCTACAATCCTGACCTGAGAACTGCATGGTTACCTGCTGACACCTCAGGAATGAGGGTTTGGGTCAAACCACTAAGTAAGTCGCTGAGGCCAAAGAGGTGGTAGCTGAGGAAGAGGGGAATTTAGAAAGGGCATTGGCAAGGAGGACAATGAGTTCCCATTGCAGCCCCTAAAATCCTGTTCTGTTTTTCCTTAGGAAGAGAAACTCATTAGAACCCTGGAGGAGCTGCTCCTTAAAGGTGTGTGGACTGTGGCAGCCATCCTGTTTAACGGCTCTGAACCTTCAAGAACCACTTCCAGTGGTTAGTGCTTTCGAGATCCCCCTCAACTTTCAAGCTGAGGCACACTCTTCCCAGGCAGCCTCCAGTCAATGATTGAGTACAACAAAGCCACTAGAGCCCAGCAACTTCTTTAATGTGCAATCTCTGCTCTGCAATGACCTATTGGGTTGGCTGAGACTTCATCAGATCTGCACCACAGTCTGAGGCTCTCTCTGCCCAGTCCTGCTACTTCCTTCTACAGATGTCAGGTCTATGTCCTGTTCAAAATATCTCTCTGCCAAATCTCACTTTTTTCCCCTTTTGTCTTTTGCAAACATTACTCATCAATTAACCTCTTATACTCCTAATGCTGTCTCAGACTAATTTCCAGAGGATCCAACTGACATGAATAGTTTGAGGTATTAGCTCCAAATTTAAGGTCACAAAGGCAAACACTGCAAATTACAAATATTCTTTAGGAAACAACTCATTTCTTAGATCAACAACTGTATGTAGTGGGCTCCAGGGTGAGGCTCAGCAGAGATTAATTCATTTAGTGAATGTTAAAAATTCTTTCAAGGAATGCATGGAAAAGACCACCTAGAAACAGAATAACAGTTCAAATCTACTGAAGAGTTACTATGTGCCAAGCACTTCACACACTATTCCTGGCTTATTCACAATACCATATGAAGTGTGTAGTGTTTTTATTATTCCCTTTTACAGATGAGCAAATGGAGGTTAGTTTGATTGCCCCAGGGAGACAATTAGTAAGTTAAAGAGTCAGGATTTGTACCTGAAAAGCCTTAACTATTAGCCACTATACCATAACAGTAATCCAGAGTTGATTTATGTTGCTTACAAATGAAAAATCCTTACAGATATGAAAATCGGTTCCAGGAGCAAGTTGTAGGGAATAGACCACAAGAGAATTTTGCCCTCATATAAACAAATTTAAAATTATGATCTACCCTCCTAGGCCAAGCACCTTCAAAATCATTTCTAAGACTATCGCTCAGATTTCCTTGCTGGTATAAATTAGGCAATTACTACAATGCTTTCCAAACATAACCTTTCATTTGAAATGTGCAGTTTTGCATATGATCTCAGGGCATAATGAGATCTATTCCCAGTCCCTGGCCTGGTGACAGTGAGATGTCCGGTATGAGGGGAATTAATGGCTTCCTTCTGATAGAGAGCTCTCAGGGTAAGACTAAAGAGTGGTTTCTATAGATAGGGAAGATAGAAATGTTTCTTTTTGTGCTGGGATCTCAATAGTGGGTTTAAGAGGGATACGAGTACTTGGAAATCTCTGATTCCTTTTCCACTTCTCAGCAATCTCAGCCCAGCAGCTACAATAGAGATTCTGGTAGCATTCTAGTCACAGAAATTGCAGGAATTTCGTCAGTGGCTCCCTGAAATGAAAACTTTGAGTGTGATTTTGTAGGTTGGTGAACTATAATTTCAGTTGAATTTGCAGTCTTGCCAAGTATCCTTGGTAAAAATCTGGACATTTATCAGAAAAAAAGACCACTCATCAGAGACTATCCAATACACCAACTGAAATAAGTAGATGTCATTCCAAGAGTGAATGGTATACGGGGGATTCATGTTAAGGGACTCTAGACTTCAAACACCCCAAGAGCACCTATCCAAAGGCATAAGAAGGAATGTATATCTTGTATCCTGTCGAGCAGAATGTGTTTAGATGTCCCTAATGCCAGTATGTGAATATTGTCAGTAACCATATACCAGCTGTGCCTTGTCACGAGGAAGGTATTAGAATAGCTGAGGAAGTTGACTGTAGGTTCCTGATGCCATTAATATCAGAATCAGTCAGTGGGGCTCCGTGGGGTCAGGGGAGCCATGCTACGCTATTGTTGGTGTAGTTAGTCCTGAAGTAGCCTTTCTACATTTATCCCATGTCACCTGCTCAGGTAACAGCTTATTGAATGAATTGGGCTGTGAGCTCCATCACCGGCATGAAGTCAGAGAGATCATCATATTCATTATACCTGGTGGCAGCACTGCTGTTACACTTAATGGCAGTTCTTTATAAATACTGGCAAAACACACAGGAAAAAGGAATTTGCTACCCCTGAGGTTTCCTGATGGTGTTTCACTTCACCTGTTAGCTGCAAAGATAAGTGATGGGGATCATGATGCTTTCCTTGGGCTGCAGCTTTTGCTTATCTTCCACAAGTGCTTTAGTCAGGTCTCAGATTTAGAAAACAGCTGTTTTCAGCAGGAAGAGATTTAAGAAATGCAGAAAATTGCATGTGTCTAAAGTATTGGAAGGTCTGGTGAAGTAAAGTTCAGGCTAGGCCTTTAGGAATGGCTCCCAGGACAGTATCACAGAACTACCCTTCCCAGGCAGCAGCTAGTCCTGCCATAATCAAGAAAATGAAGAATCAGGAAAACTCTACAGGGATTATGAGCTTCAGAAACTCACAGGCTAAATAATAATCCAGGGAAGAGGACGCACCCAACTCCAGTTGTTGTTTTCAAAGTCACATTGCTCCTGCAAGACGTGTTTCCGCAAAAACTGCATGCCCAGCACCCTGCTTCTTTTTTTTTTCTTTTGTGAAGTTTATTTAAATTCCCAAGCTAGTTATTTCAGCCATTGTTACAAGTTGTTTACAAATATTTTTTTTAAAAAAACTTAAAAACACTATCATGGTATTGTAGCCAAAGATTAAGAATAAACAAATAGTTATGATTACTGAAACACTATACGGATGCTTTTTAAATTAGCCAAAAGGGAAAATATCTAACGTTACTGAAACTGGCTAGACTGACTTCACCCTTTGCAGGTGGTCTTTTCTGACCAAAACCTGCCATTGTAATGATTATTCCAGGTGACATTACCCTTCGACATGATCCCTTGTAACTGCTATTATTATATAATGATTGCTCCAGTAAGGATCTTACCCTTGCATATGAACATTTCTATTGAAAGGGTGACCACGTCACCTTCCTCTGATATTCATATGAAAAACCTTGTAGCTGGTCTTGGTTTGGTATCCCCCTCTCCAGGAAGCCTTGATCTCCCATAACGGGTGTAATCTTTGTGACTCACCCCCATTGGTACCCATCCCCATCCTGGCTCAGCCCCTTAGAGTTTACTGATGAAAGAACCTGTGCAAACTCAACCCAACTGCTCGTTAGCATCCTGATGTTATAAAGTCTAGAATTTCTGCAAATTGAGGAGTCAGTTTTGGTCATGAGGCCTACTGTGCTCCTTTACTTGCACAAACAAATAAACTCTCTCTTTGAAACCCCTGTGTCTCAGGAATTGGCTTTAAAGATGCATTGGGAGAAAAGAACCCACTTTTCCTTATCAAGGTTATCTACTATATCTGATTCCAAGTGAATGTTATCATCACCTTTATGCATCACCGAAGGATTTACCCCTGTTTTATGCTGTAGGTAGAAAATGGAAGCAGTGGAGTATTTTACAAAAGTGCCTTATATATAGAACAATTATATTGGCCAGCAGAGTGGTCAAACACAGAAAAAGACAATTCATGTTCTTACTAAATTCACAGTCTGATCTTGTACACTGATAATCAGAATATAAGATGTTGGAGGTGCCTAAAACTCAGGACACCAAATGGAAAGGGTGTGGTCTGTATGAAGTGCCCACCTATGGAGGCATCTTTCACAAACAGTCCACATGGGTTTGGTAAGCCTCTCCTCCACTTTTATTCCCTAAGATATCTTTTTTTTTCTTTATTTATTTTTTAATGTTACATTAAAAAAATATGAGGTCCCCATATACCCCCCGCCCCCAGCACCCTGCTTCTTGACCCCCATGAAGCTAATGACTGAATATGGCAATGCTACTACAGCCTAGCCCCTCCACACCCATGCTTGTCCGCAGGAAACAGAAGCAGCAACAGTGAGCCTCCATGCACACTTCTAGTTTCCAAATGTGGCATGGGTGCATCTGGTTGGCCAAACAAATCACATCTGGAACCTTAGCTATCAAGGAATTGGGAGTTTTTAACCTTTGTGGTAGAGTGAGGCAGGCTAGAAGAAAGGGAGGGATGCTGAGCACTAATCTACTATATACGCCTCAGCCAGTTTGCTGTGTCATTGGAGGAAAAAGGAGATGCTTGGTTGTGGAAAGCCATAGTAAAACTGGAACCATGAAAGAGATGAGAAAGCATAGCCCAATGGACCATCCAGGCTGGTTTGATATGAAGAATTTTTTCTGTCTTTTTGGAATCCCTATCAAATGCTGCCCTCTGATGTTTAAAAAAGAATAAACTCCTTTTGAGAAATGCTGAAATCCAGCCTGATAAGAGAATATATGCAGCTGTAGTTTTCTAGAGGTAAAAAGCTATCTCTACACCTCATGGAGACTGGAGAAAACCCACTGATAGGTATACTGGGACTCCCAATGATTTGGCCAACTCACCCCCAGATCAGGGTTTTCACAGGTGTTATTGACTCAGACCTTCCAGTATGGGTTACTTTACTCCATAATCAGAGAAGGGAGGTTTTAACCATCCCTTGTGGTTCACAAAATGATCAGAAGGCAAATGATCAATTAAATTATGAATCATTGGTACAAATTATGGAGCAAAGTGAACACTTCCAATGAAAGTGCTCAATTATTGATTTGACATTTCTCTGTAATCTATCTTTTTAAAGTCCCCCAAGCCCCACCACCATCATACATGGTGACTAGGATGAGAGTGACATCACTGACTTTGAGAACATTATGTTAGCAGGTAATAAGTTTGCATCAACAACAAATGGGAAAAAAAAAAGCTTTCTGAATATCCGAATACAGTATAGCTCAATGCAAGCAAGAAGCGAAGGCCAGTATGTTTTAAATTATTAAATTCTCAGCTATCAATTGAGATGCAAAATGCCTGCCAGAATCATGGAGTAAGTAATAAAATCCATGGATAGGGGCATGTTCTCTGAACATGCCACGCATGCCCCTGCCTCAGTGCCTTTACCTTTCCCCCTGCATGGAACACTCTTTCCCAGATATAACATCCAGAGGGGTGCAGCTCTTTCTTATCTTCCTTCCAAGCTGCTAACGTGGTACAGTCCAGAGTTCATTTTCACAGGAGGTAAATCCAAGCCATGTCATTCTTTTCCCTCTTCTTCCTTCATGGCCATTTTATGGTAAACCTGAGCTACAAGTTAGGATGTTTGGATGAATGGAAGTGGGTTAGAATAGGCCTCACTTTAGACAATTCAACTGAGTTGTCAAAATGGGGGATGGTGGGAGGTCAAAAGCTCATTTTATCAATCATTAACGTTTTTTAAAATTTCCCTCCCCCCTTGCGGCTTGCTTGCTGTCTGCTCTCTGTGTTCATTCGCTGTGTGCTCTTCTGTGTTTTTGCTTGTCTCCCTTTGTTTTGTTGCGTCACCTTGCTGAGTCGGCTCTCCACGGCGCCTGTGGGCCAGGCAGCTCTCCGTAGCATGCAGGCGAGCCTGCCTTCACAAGGAGACCCCAGGACATGAACCCAGGGTCTCCCACATGGTAGACGGGAGCCCAACTGATTGAGCCACAGCCACTTCCTCAATCATTATGTTATACGTCACTAAAATTCCTTGAGAATATGCCTTCCTCAGGAACACTGTGGGATGGGTTGGCTATATTCTTTGGCAGGATTTAAAAACTGATGGGGCTCTGGTCAAAATAGTTTCAAATAGCACCTCAATCTCAAGCTAATTTCTAATTGGATTCAGGCCAGAAAATCTAAGTACAGTAAGATTAGACCAAAGCCATGAAGCCTAGATTTGTTGTCCTTTCTCTTCTGAGAATAGTATTGACCCCAAGACCACCATGTTTTGAGAACCTTTAAATATTTGAAACTCTTTGACAAACCGTACAGAAACAGCCAAGTCTGAGCCTCAACAGTAACTATCATACAAGCTAGCTGGGGAAGCTCAGCAGAGACCACTGCTAACATTGCTTAATGCACATAAACCTTCAGCTTCCAGGTCCCAGTGCTGTCCCCATTCACACTCCTCTTTCTCCCCTCTGGCACCAAGGGAAGTTTGCAAACAAGATGCTGCAGAGATCAGAGCATTCCCCCTCTGCATAGCCTGGGGGATATGCATCATCCTCCTCCCCCTCCACTGTTTGCTTTCCCACTGGGGAAGAGATGGACTCATTTTCAAGATGCAAGGATGAAAGGCTGCAGAAAATAACAAGCCTGGAGCTATGTGTGGGGTCAGAGATGTGTGTAATCTGTCGTTAGGGGGCCCTGAGCTGCTGATTACACTCCAAGGCTTTGAAATTTGACTTAAGGGATGTCATCCTGCTGGGTTCACAGAAGAAATTCCAGGGGCTAGAGGTGAGGTCTAGCTACAAAAGTGAGATCATACAAGGAGAAACACTTAGAAAAGAGTTTAGTAGTGCTGTTGTTATGATAATGACAACAATAATAAGCTAACCACAAGGATCCTCCCAAGATTATCAAGCCCCCCATGTTGAGAAGTTTAGTAATAGTACAATAAAATAGTGTAGCTTTGAGAGCTAAATAAATGTGGGATAGAGAAACAATTTCAATGTTCATAAAGAGGAGACAGATTGAACAAATTTTGGTAATGCATATAATAGAATAATATGCAGCCATTAAAAATCTATGTCATAGACATACATTGCTAGCAGGCATGTGATTGGCACTAACTCTGTGGAGGGCATCAGAGCATCACCTATTAAAACCGAAGCCAGCATTTCCACTTCAAGAAATTTATCTTAGTGATATATTTATAGAAGTGCAAAACAACGTGTACAAGACTAGTTGTTGCAGCATTTTTTGTAATAACAAAAGTTTTGAAGCGTTTTTTTTTATTAAGGAACACTTAAAAAAATAATGGTACAGCTACGCAATGGAATACAATGCAGCCTTTAAAAAAAAAAAAGAAGCTCTTTATGTCCTGATAGATTGCTAACAGTAAAAGAGCAACATCATCAAAACTAAGGCGCAGAACTGTGCGTATATTACACTACCAACTAAGGTTAATGAAGACGGTAGAGGAGCAGGGAAGAATATTTTCTGGACTGAAGGCAGCCTGCTCTCTGTCACTCTTTGATACCTTCAGGCTCACCCAACTCTGGATACTATTCCTGAATGGGATAGACTGAGCTGAGGAATAAGCATGTCTTTGTACTGTAGCACAGTAAATTTTAATTTTTAGTTGGCCTAAGACATCTCTATGTTATCTACTGAAAAAGAAGATTTAAGGGCCCTTACTCTTAGCAGTTGTGAGAAACAGTACTATAAGAGTCACAGAATTAGCATTTGGGGTGAACCAGAGCCTTCTAACTCAGTCAAAGTCTCCTCCAGGATCTGTAAAAGGGGAATCCAGTCAGGTCATTTGCAAAAGACCCCGAAATTTGGCTACTTTTCACTGGCAAATTTGTTCATGGAAGTAAAGAAAGGCTCCTTCCACAAATGTTTTTATTTGGCTCCTTTAAGCTTGAGAATATCTCTATCTTTTTCTAATAGCTGTAATGAAACCAACAAGAGGTAATTGCTGGTCGCCCAGAATTAAGCACGGATAGAAAGCTGGATTTAGGAAACCAAAAAATTGGTTGCCCAGCTTATGGTTTAAGGATGTTTTATCAACTTCTATTTATGTGGTGACACCTTTCTTCTCAGAAAGCTGCATGAGATTGGTATTTCCTAATTGATCATTCACACTATTCCTATACAATTCTATGTACTGTTTATCCTTAGTTCATGTGCATAAAATACATGAATATTGTCATTTCATTGTTTTACCAATCATCTTTGTAAAATCTTTATCTAGCTTTGCATTTCTTCTCTTGTAATCTTTTTCAGCATTAGTTGTCTTTTGCCATTTCCATGATTTTCATTTACTTCTCTTGTTTTTGGACTTGATAAAATAAAAATATCACATATGCATGCAATCTTTATACTTTTTCTATACCAGTATTTATCATCCTTTTCATCAGTAAAGGATGAATACTGAATAATATTTCAGTATTAATAGTAATAATTGTTAATATTAATATATTGTTGATATAATAACTAGTAATTACTATTAATATTAATATTTAATTGTAATAATATTTTTTAAATCAATTAAGTCAGTTTCCTTTGCCATTTAAAAAGGAATTATTGTTCAAATTACCCACTTAATTGCCTAAATTCATATTTTATTCAGGAAAGTACAATGTAACCTTTGTTTCATACTAACTAGGTAAGAACTTAAGGCCTTAAGAAACGTCACAAATATTTCCTCATATGAAGTGCTTACCAAGTAGGGTGCTGTTCTGAATGCTTTATAAATATTAAATGATTTAATCTTCAAAACAAGACTATAAGGTAGTCTATGCCATGTGTTGACTGTCAATATTGCTTTTAAAGTTGGATTCCTGACCCTAATTGAAATCCATTTACCTCCATCCCCATAATACCTACTTCTAAGACTAAGGAGTCTCAAAATCTGAATGCTCCATGTCCTCCCTAATGCTCTCAGAAGAGAGAGATTTCCCTACATATCTTGCTGATCAGGTCAGTTGCTGAAACTGCATAATGTCTTGATAGTCCCTGTTGGAAATGCGTCCCTTACCTGAACCCCAAGTGTCTCGACATTTTGCCAAACTCTTGCCACAGAAGCCCTCTCTTGGGCTTCTGTCTGCCTAACATTGCCTGGCTTCCTGAGGCATTCCTGTTGTTTCTACCTGTCTCTGAGCATTGCCTGTTGTCTGCATTCCTGAACACTGTACATTACACCTTCACCTCCCCTTTCATTGGACCCCTGGGTTGGACCTCCTAAAGAGTGTTTTCTACCTGATATATTCGAGTTAGGCATGAAAATGAACCTACAGCTGGGCCAGCTTCCCTGACCCAGTTCTGACTTTCTATAACTATTTGGTAGGGTTTTGAGTGCTTAACATAGTAGTATAGAAGTCTACCTAAACTTCTGTGTCAAAGGTTGAAAGTCCTCTGATTTGGAAATGCTACAGGCATGAAAAACTAGGTGTCAGTGATGGGACCGAAAGTTTAAAGCTCTCACACTATCCAAGGAGGGAGCCAAAATGTGGAAGCCCCGTGGAAAGAGGAATGTTAACGGTATTCTCTCTTGCTGTTTCAGAGTTGTCTCCTATGTCTGCTTCACATTTGTCTCCTCTTTTAGTTTATCTGAAGAACCATCTATTTAGAGGCTATAGGAATTGTGTTCCCCCAATTAATGGTAGGGCCCTTTCAGTTAGGCAACTCAACACATCTGTGTGACCATCCTAAATTTACTTTTCCTCAGTAAGTCTGGTGTTCTCATTGTAAAGAGGAAGAGTTAATGGGCAGCTTGAGAGAATTCTGCCCCACATTCAAGACCCTGGAGTGGCACTGGGTTTATTTAATCGAATGTCTATACTGAGTGCTCTTAGAGTTCTTGAATGCCACAATGTTTTAGCCTGCTTGTTTCATCTCAAAAACAAACAAAAACATTAAATCAGCCTCTTCGAACTGAGAGGAGTTTTTTGGTTTATTTTTATTTTAGAAAGGGAACCCTCATAGAAGTTCTGCAGAAGGGTTTAAAATGTTAATTGAGGGATGATCTTACTGAACCACAGCATAGGCTAATCTGGAAAGATTGTTTTAACGTTATTTCTTTCATTCATTCTTTCATTCAACAAACATTTACTGAGTGCCACATATGTGCTGGGGACAATTTTAGGTGCAGGGATACAACAGAGAACAAAACAGAAAAAGAACCCTGTCATAATGGAGTTTTCATCCTAACGGCAACAAATAAAAGCATAAATGAATAATCAACATAAGTAAATTACATAGCATTTAGAAGGTGTTAAATCCTATGAATAAAGAAAAAAGTGGGGCAAAAGAGATGGAAGTGTGAGCATGGAGGTATAGGTTGCCATTTTTAAGTGTTTAAGATGGGCCTCATTGAAAAGATGACATTTGAGCAAAGACTGCAGGAAGTACAGGAAAGAAACATGTATATCTGGGGGAAGAGAACTCCAAAAAGGAGAAGCCAGAGCAAAGACCCTGAAGTAGGTACATGGTCTGGTGGGCATGAGAAACCACAAAAGAGGTCGGGAGAATACAGTGAATTAGAGGTAGAATAATAGGAGAAGAGGTCATGGGGGAACGGAAGGTGTTAATCTATAGTGGCCCCGTTAGCTTCAAAACTTAGTGACAAATTTTTCTTACTTTGAGTAGGGATTTATTCTTCTATATATTTACAAAATTTTACTTTTTGTTTAATATTTATAAAAATTTGTAACAATTTTTATCAGTTGTTGAAGTTTAACTTATCTCCAATAAGCTGCAACCATTTCAACTGTACAAGCCAATGAATTTTTGTAAGTGATTACACTTACGAAATCACCACCACAATCAAGTTGCAAAACATTTCCATCATCCCTTAAGGGCTGTTTTAGGTTTCCCGGCTGCTGTGACAAATATAACACAGAGGGTTGGCTGAACAACAGGAATTTATTGTCTCACCATTTCAAAGGCTGGAAAGTTTGCTTCCATCCAAAGCTGGTAGCTGTGGCAGTTTGAAATTGTTTTATGGATCCCAAAAAGAGAAATAATATGTTTGTAAACTAATCTCTTCCTCAGGGTGTGATATCTTTTGATTGCATTAAAGTCATTTTGCATTGAAGGGCCTTTGATTAGATTACCTGATAAGATTGCTATATGTTTTTTTTTTTTTGGACTATGTCAGTGAGGCATGACTCAGGTTGAGTCCCCACCCCCGTACTGGGTCTGATATAAAAGGACTCACATGGACAGACAGGAGGAAAAAGGAAACAGTCATGTTTGATCCTGCTGTATAAGAGAGAGGATCACTTAAGCATGAAGCCCCAAGAGGCTGGGCCCATGGAGCAGCTCAAGAGGAGAGCAGCCCAGCTATATGCCTAATAGCTTACAGTTGAACTTGGGAACAGATCACAATAGCCAAAACTGATATAGGAAGCCCTAAGAGACAAGCCCTATGTCAGCTTGCCCCTGAAATCAGGAAGAAAGTGGAGCAGCTGAGCCTGAGAGAGGAAATTCAGAGGGGAAGGAGAGACTAGGCAAAGATAGCCTGCCATCTTTCTCCAACACATGTAAGCTGATTTTGGTGAGAAAGTACCTCTTATGGTGTCTTGAGCTGGACTTTTATGATCTTGGAACTGTAAACTTTTACCCCACATAAACACCCTTTGTAAAAGCTAACACATTTCTGGTACTTTGCGTCAGAAGCCCTTTGGCAAATACTAAAACAGTAGTGTTCTTGCCAGCCAGCAATCTTTGCTTTCCTTGATTTTCCCGTTACATGGCATACTCTCCTTTCTCTTCAGAATTCAATTGACTTCCAGATTCCTGCTCTTCCCAGTGACTTTTTCCCTATGGCCTTCCCAATAAGGCCTCTAGCCACAGGATTAAAACCCATCCTGATTCAGTTAGCCATGCCTTAACTAAATATAACTTGTTCAAATGTCCTGATGACAGTGGGTTCACACACACAGGAGTAGATTAAGATTAAGAACCTGTTTGCTTGTTTTTTCTTTTCTGGGGTACATACCTCGATCTTCTACAAGAACTTCACAGTTTATAGTCCATCCCTCCCTCCACAGGCAACTACCAGTCTGCATTTTTTCACTGTATACTGGTTTTCATTTTCTAGGATTTTTATATAAATGGAATGATATAGTATATATTCTTTTGTGTCTGACTTATTTCAATCTATATGATTCTTTTGAGATTCATTGATATTTTTTCCCTTTATTAGAGAAATTGTGGGTTTACCAAACAATCATGCATAAAATACAGGATTCCTATATACTACCTGTGACAGTTTGAGACTATATGTACCCCAGAAAATAAATCATGTTCTTAGAGCTGGTCCATTCCTATGGGTGTGTACCTATTGTGTGTGGGAACTTTTGATTACGTTACTTCAATTAAGGACCTTTTTATTAGGTTACTTCAATAGAAGTATGATCCTGGGTGAGTCTTAATCCTCTTACTGGAGTCCCATATATACAGGATGAATACTGAGAGAGAGACAGAGATAGCCACAGAAGCAGAATGCTGAAAGCCAGGAAGCACTGAGGAGAAGGGAGAGCCTAGCAGAAACTGTCATGTGCCTTGCCGTATAACAGAGGAGTCCAGAATCACCAGGGGAGAAATCATCTTTGGGGAGGAAACATGACCTGGTGATGCCTTGATTTGGACATTTTCATGGCCTCAAAACTGTAAACTTGTAAGCTAATAAATCCCCATTGTAAAAGCCAACCCATTTCTAGTATTTGCATTTGAGCAGCCTAGCAAACTAAAACACCATCCTACCACCAACACCTACCATAGATGTGGAACATTTATTACAATTGAAGATAGCACTTTCTGTAATTGTACTATTAATTGAAGTCCCTAGTTTAACTTACAGTTTGCTGGACAGTTCCATAGATGTTTTTAAAATGTTTGTTGTTATCATATGTACATTCTAACATTTCCCCTTTTAATCACATTCAGATATATATTTCAGTGCTGATAATTGCATTCCAGAGGTTGTGTTTCCATCATTATGATCCATAACCAAAATGTTTCCATCATTTTAAATAGAAACTATGTATATTTTAAGTCTTAACTTCCCATTCACTATCCCCACCCCATTCCTGGTAAACCATTTTCAAGGTTATGACTCTAGGATTTTATTCTAATTGTTTCAAATCAGTGAGATCGTACACGATTTCTCCTATTGTGTCTGCCTTATTTCATTCAACATGATGTCTTCAAGATTCATCCATGTTGTCACATGTATCAAAACTTCATTCCTTTTTACAGCTGAATAATATTCCATTTGATACATATAACATATTTTATTAATCCATTCATCAGTTGATGGACACTTGGGCTGCTTCCATCTTTTGGCAATTATGAATAATGCTGTTATGGACATCAGTGAGTAAATATATATTCAAACCTACTTTAAATTCCTTTGGGTATAGACCTAGCAGTGGGATTGCTGGGTCATATGGTAATATATTAGTCAGTCAAAGGGGTGCTAATGCAAATCACCAGAAATCTGCTGGCTTTTATAGAAGAGGATTTATTTGGGGTAAATTTTACAGTTACAGAGCCATAGAGAGTCCAAGTCAAGGTTGCTTTCTTACCAAAGTCACTTGCCACATGTTGAAGCAAGATGATTGCTGATCTCTGCCTGGTCTCTCCTTTCCCTCCAGACTTCCAGGCCTCTCTCTTCTGGTTAGCGCTCATCACCCAGGACTTCTTATATCATTTGCAAACTATCGGGAAAATGGCTCATCTCTCCCAGGGGCCTTAGCTGTTTGAGCCTTCTCCTTCTATCACACGGCAAAGTTCTTTCCTTTTCTTGTATGTCTTCTTGAGTAAGTATCTGTTTACACCAACCCACCAAGAGGTGGAGACTCAAACTGAGTCATGCCCTACTGACATTGTCAACTCAAAAGCCATAAATTGATTTTATCAAGTAACCTAAACCCTTTGAATTTAATACAAAGAGTTTCACACTCAGAGGAATAGGTTACAAACATAATCTTTCTCTTTTTGGGATTCATAAATAATCTCAAACTGTCACAGGTAGCTCTATACTTAGCTGAGGAACCATCAAACTGTCTTCCATAGTAGCTACACCATTTTACATTGCCACCAGCAATGAATGAGTGTTCCTATTTCTCTGCATCCTCCCAAATATTTGTTATTTTCCATTTTTTAAAAATCAGCAGCCATTCTAGTGGGTGTGAAATTGGTATCTCATTGTGGTTTTGATTTTCATTTCCCTGATGGCTAATGATGTTGAGCATTTTTTCATCTGCTTTCTGGCCATTTGTATATCTTCTTTGGAGAGTTGTCTATCCATTTTTGCCCATTTTTAAACTGGGTTGTTTTTTGTTTTTAAGGTAAAGGATTTCTTTATATATACTAGATAGTAATCTTTTATTTGATATGTAGTTTCCAAATATTTTCTGTCATTGTATAGGTTGTCTTTTTACTTTCATGATAAAGTCCTCTGAGGAACAAACTTTTTTTTTATTTTGATGAGGTCCCATTTATCTTTTTTTCTTTTGTTGCTTGTGCTTTGGGTATAAAGTCTAAGAAACTATTGCTTAACACAAGGTCCTGAAGATGCATGCCTATGTTTTCTTCCAGTAATTTGATAATTTCAGCTCTTATATTTAGGACTTTGATTCATTTTGAGGAGATTTTTGTATATGCTGTGATGTAGGGGTCCTCCTACTTTTTTTCTGCAAATGGAAATCCAATGTTCCAGCACCAGTTGTTAAAGAGACTATTCTTTTCCAATTGAGTAATGTTTTGCCACCTTGTCAAGATGTTTCTCTCATCAGAAAGCATGGAAGTGAGAAGACAGTGGTATGATATAATTAGGACACTGAATAAGAAAATTCCCAGCCAAGAATTCTTTATCCAGCAAAACTGTCCTTCAAATATTATGGTGAGTTTAAAATATTCAGAAATAAATAGAAACTAAGAGAGTTCATAAAAAAGAATCCAGCTTTGCAGTAAGCATTAAAGGAAGCCTTATAGCCTGAAAGAAAAAGACAGGAGAGAATGGCTTGGAGGAGCATATAGAAGGAAAGACTATCAGAAAGGGTAACCAAAAGATTCTCTAAAAAGACAAAAATAAGATATGACATATGAAAGCCAAAGAATAAAATGGTGGAAGTCAATAATGCATTTACAGTAATTTTGAATGTGAATGGGTTAATGCCCCCCAATCAAAAGACATAGACTGACAGAATGAATTTTAAAAAAGCATGAACTGTCCACATGTTATCTACAAGAGACTCACCTTAGATCCAGAGATACAAATAAGATGAAAATGAAGGCCTTTAAAAAGATATTCAACACAGACAGTAACCAAGAAAGAGCAGGGGTAGCTATACTATTGGCCAAAACAGACTTTAAATGCAAAAAATACTTATAAGAGGTGCAGAAGGCCAATACGTCTTAATAAAAAGGAACATTCACCAAGAAGAAGTAACAGTCTTAAATATCTATACACCTAATCAGGGTGCCCCAAAATATATGAGGAAAACTCTAGCAAAACTGTAGGGAGAAATAGACATCTCTGCAATAATAGTTGGAGACTTCGACACACTACTCACCTCATTAGATGGAACTATCCACAAGGAAGATCAACAAGGAAACAGAGAACTTGAACAATATGATGAACAAGCTAGACTTAAGAGACATATACAGAATGTTGCATCCCAAATCAGTGGTTTATACATTCTTCTCAAGTGCTCATGGATCTTTCTCCAGGATAGACCACATTTTGGGTCATGAAACAGACCTCAATAAATTTAAGAAAATTGAATTATTCAAAGCACCTTCTCAGATTATAATGGAATGAAACTGGATATCGATAATAGATGAGGAAGGGGAAATTTCACAAATGAGTAGACACTAAAAAATACAATCCTAAATAATCAGCAGGTCAATGAAGAAATTGTAAGAGAAATTAATAAATACCTCAAAAGGAATGAAAATGAGAACACAACTTATCAAACTTATGGGAAACAGTAAAGGCAGTGCTGAGAGGTAAATTTATTGCCCTAAATGCCTATATTAGAAAAAAAGAAAGAACTAAAATCAGAGATGCAACTGAACACCTGGGGAAACTAGTAAAAGAACAGCAAACCAATCCCAAAGCAAGCAAAAGGAAAGAAAGGATAAAGATTAGAGCAGAAATAAATGACATTGGGAATGAAATCACAATAGAGAAAATCAACAAATCCAAAAGCCAATTAGTTGAGATGAATAAAATTGATAAACCCCTAACTAGACTAACAAAGAAAAAAAGAGAGAAGATGCAAATATATAAAACAGGAATGAAAGTGGGGGGGTTGGGGGGGGGGGCGAGTTGCAGCTGACCCCACAGAAATAGACAGGATCATAAGAGGATATTATAAGAAACTGTATGCTAACAAATTAGGCAACCTAGATGAAATGGATAAATTCCTAGAAATACACAAACAACCTACATTGACTCTACAAGAAATATGAGAACTCAACAAGCCAATCACATATAAAGAGATTGAATCTATCATCAAAAATCTCCGGATCAGGTATCTTTACATGTAAATTCTACCAAGCATTTTGAGAAGACTTAAGATCAATCCTGTTTAAACTCTTCCAAAAAGTTGAAGAGGAAGGAAAATTACCCAACACATTTTATGAAGCCCACATCACCCTAATACCAAAACCAGATAAAGGTACTACAAGATCTAGTAATGGAAGAACTTTCATCATTGATGTGGAGGCAGTGCCCACCAGAGATTCTGAGGGGAGGGAGAGGAAAAAATAAGTGTAATATAGGTCATTTGTGGGACACTGGAATTGTTCTGCATGACATTGCAATGATGAATACAGGCCATTATATATTTTGTCATAACTTACAAAATTGTGTAGGACAGTGTGTAAACAATAGTGTAAACTATAATCCATGGTTAGTGGCAATGCTTTAGTATATATTCATCAATTTTTCAATTGTAGCAAATTTACCTCACTAATGAAACGTGTTGTTAATATGGAAAAGTGCATGGAATAGGGATTGGGGCAAATGAGAATCTCCTATATTTTTATGTAACATTTACATAATCTACAATTTCTTTAAAATAAATAAATAATCATTAAAAAAAGATACTACAAGAAAAGAAAAATGCATACCAATCTCTCTAATGAATATAGACACAAAAATTCTCAACAAAATACTTGCAAATAGAATCCAACAGCATATCAAAAGAATTATACACCACAACCAAGGGGGATTTATTCCTGGTATGCAAGGGTGTCACAATAAAAGAACATCAATTAACATAATACACCACGTTAACAAATTGAAGGAAAAAAACCACGATTACCTCAATCAATGCAGAAAAGGTATTTGACAAAGTCCTGTGTCCTTTATTGATAAAAACACTTCGAAAGACAGGAATAGAAGGAAATTTCCTCAATATGATAAAGGGCATATGTGGAAGACCCAGAGCCAACATCATACTCAATGGGGAAAGGTTGAAAGCCTTCCCTCTAAGATCAGTAACAAGTCAAAGATGCCCATTGTCACCATGTTATTCAACATTGTAGTAGAACTTCTAGCTAGAGCAATTAAATAAGAAATAAAAGATATAAGGAATCCAACTAGGAAAAGAGGAAGTAAAGCTCTCACTATTCACAGACGACATGATCCTATATTTAGAAAATTCTGAAATGTTTATGACAAAGCTACTTAAGCTAACAAATGAGTTCAGCAAAGTGGCAGGATACAAGATCAACATGCAAAAATCAGTAATGTTTTTGTATCTAGTATTGAACAGTATTAGTTAGAAATAGAAAAAATTTCAATTCACAATAGTAACAAAAAGATTCAAACACCAATGAATCAATTTAATCAAGGAAGGACTGGGTCTATATTCAGAAAAATACAAAATAATGCTAAAAGAAATCAAAGATGACCTAAACAAATGGAAAGACATTCTGTGTTCATGGATTGGAAGACTAATTATCATGAAGATGTCAATTCTTATGCCCAAATTGATTTATAGATTCAATGCAATGCCAATCAAAATTCCAAAATCCTCTTTTACAAAAATAAAAAAAGACAATTACCAAATATATTTGGAAGGGATGGGGCACCTGAATAGTGAAGAACATCTTAAAAAAGAAGAGTGATGTGGGATTGCCTAAACTTGAAATATATGACAAAACTACTACAGTGAAAACAGCATAATATTGGCATAAAGATAGACACATTTATCAGTGGAATAGAATTGAGAGTCCACAAGCAGACCCTCACCTCTATGGCCAACTGGTTTTTGACAAGCCTACCAAGTCCATGTTACCAGGACAAAACAGTCTCTTCAACAAATGGTTCTGGGAGAACTGTATATCCACAACCAAAAGAATGAAAGAGGACCCTCTATCTCACTCCCTATGGAAGAATCAACTTGAAATGGACCAAAGACCTAAATATAAAAGCCATAAAACTAGTAGAAGAAAATGTAGGGAAACATCTTAAAGATATTGTGGTAGGTGGTGTTTTCTTGGACCTTACACCCAAAGCACAAACAACAAAAGGAAAAGTAGAGAAATGGGACCACCTCAAAATCAAACACTCCCACACTCACAGGACTTTGTCAAAAGGATGAAAAGGCAGCCAGCTCAAGGTGAGAGAATATTTGGAAATTGCATATATGATAAGGGTTTAATATCCATGATATACAAAGAGGGGCTTCAACTCAACAGTTAAAAGACAAATGCCCCAATTTAAAAATGGGCAAAAGATTTGAATAGTCATTTGTTCAAAAAGAAATACAAATGATGAAAAACACATGAAAAAATGCTCAACATCACTAGGGATTAGGGAAATGCAAATCAAAATTACAATAAGATATCATTTCACACCTACTAGAATGGCCACTATTAAAAAGGCTGAAAACTACAAGTGTTAGAGAGGATGTAGAGAGATAGGAATGCTTATTCACTGGTGAAAATGTAGAATGGTACAGCCACTGTGAAGGACTGTTTTGTAACTTCTAAGGAGTTGAATACAGATTTGTCATGTGACCTGGAAAAACCACTACTAGGTATATACCCAGAAGAACTGAGAGCACTGGCACGAACAGACATCTGCGCACTGATGTTCCCAGCAGCATTATTCACAATTGCCAAAAGATGGAAACAACCCAGGTGTCCATCAACCGATGAATGGATAAACAAACTGTGGTATACACACATATTATGCAGCTGTAAGAAGAAATGAAGTCATTACACATGTATCAACATGGATGAACCTGGAGGATAGTATGTTGAGTGAAGCAAGCCAGACACAAAAGGATAAATATGGTATGATTGTGCTTCTATGAAATAAATATATTGTACAATGTCATGGAGTTAACAATTAGAATATAGGTCACCAGAAAATAGAATGAGGTTAGGGTATGGAAATTGGAGGGTTAATCTGTGTAAATTGGTAAAAATGTTGTTTGTAAATCTTTGGAAATGACTAGAAATGGTGAAAGTATATAATAGTGTTTGTAATTAATAGTACTAAAATATGGGTAATACACTGGTTGAAAGGAAGTCTAAGGCCATGTATATTATTAGAAGGATAGCTTAAAAATGTAACATGGGACTGTATAGCATCATGAAACCTTGTGAAATATGAGTATGGGTATTATTGCATATATAAGACTGTTTTTCTTTGAGACAGAACAAATGTACGTTAATGTTACAAGCTAATTTCAGGCAGAAATATAACCAGAGCAAAATATGGATTGCAGTGTATATTACTATATTAATAATTTCCCATTAAGGGTAAAAAAACAAAGGAAATATATTTAGTGAAAGGAACTAGAGAAAAGGTACTACATATTGTTTGATTCCATCTATACAAAATATACATACAAATAAATTAGAGAAATGGACACAGAATAGCAATTATGTATAGCAGGGGAAAGATAGATTGAGAGGTGATTACTAAGGGGTAGTATTTTTTTGTCTGTCTGTTTTTTGCTTATTATTATTATTATTATTGGAATAATGAAAATGCTTTATAATGATTGAAGTGAAGAATGCACAAATATGTGATTATACCAAATACCATAGATTGTACACTTTGAATGGATTGTATGTTTTATTAATAAGTAAATCAAATAAAATTGATTTTTTAAAAATCAGTTGGCCATAAATATGAGGGCTGATGTCTGAGCATTCTTCTATTCCATTGGTCTACATGTCTAGTCCTTGTGCCAGTTCCATGCTTTTTTTGTTTGTTTATTTTAACCTTAAGTATTTACTGAAGGATCAAAGAATACAATTTTAATGGAACAGTAAGGAATGACCATGGATTAAAAGTTTGCTATAGAGACAATAAAGGGGGAATGAGTCATAATCTTAGGAAATTTAAATATGCACGTCAAGGATCCTCTGAAGTACCTCTCTAACAGGTCTTTTTTATACAATTCCTATATTACATCACTTGATCGCCAAGTCAGATTGATATTTCATAAAGAATTTATCATTCATTTATACTTGCGCCATCCAGCCTGGCCACTCCGTTGTTCCCTACCCCTTCCTGATACCTTTGCAGTGATATTCTTTAGTAATCCCTTCCTAGAGAATTGTGTGCACATCTTGTATACCCTTCCAAAGCAAGGAAGTAAGCAAGGAAGCAAGGAAGCAAATGAGTCAGAGAAAGTCAGTCAGGGCCAGATATACTAATGAAAAGATCCACATGAACAGACATTAGGATTACAACAACCAGATTCAATGAGATCTAAACAAAGCTGACTTTGGTAGAGAAATTGCTCTGGCTTGCTCAAAAACCTATAATGCCACACAGGTTGTGCCACCCATGGCAGACCCCCTTGTTTCTAAGGGAATAGCAGGGGTTTGCACAAGGAGCTAGGAAGCCAATGTAAACACACAGCTAACATTAGAATACACTCAATGCTTCAGACCTGTATTAGGAGCCTACTGTGGCTTCAGGATAATAATTTGCCAAGGGTAAAATTCATGAAGAATTTTGTGCAAAACTTGAAGAAATGAAGGACTATCTTTAAATCTCTTGGACTGGGATAAGTTAGGCACTTATACTAATCTTTCTACTTGGTAAAGTGAAAAACATTCCATTGTACTAACACTTAAGCAAAAACCATGCTGTGGAGGTGTGACTAGAGGAGGCTTTAGAGATTACCCAGCCTCCTTGTTCAAAAAGCCATAAGAAAGTTCCCAAGCATATTGCTAGAGCAGCCATTCTGGTGGTGATGGTGCCCCCAAATGAAGAAACGTCCAGGCATATGACTACTTTCTGAAGAGTCAATACTGCACTAACAAGAGTAGCCAAGTACGAATATATGCTGAGAATGAGGCCAGAGCTAGAATGACCTGGGGCAAGGCACCTAAAAGACTTGGATCTACACCTCTCACCAAAGCCACCACCTTTCAAGAGCATCTCCATCTCGCAGCCCTTTGATGATAGAGCAGAGTACAGGGGACCAAGAAACAGTCACATTCTTCTGAGACAAGTGTTGGTTATTGAAAACCTCCTGGAAATGCCACATCCCAGAGACCCATTTAAGACTGAAGGTAGATAAAAACTTCAAGACCACCTAAGTATCCTGCCAAGCTAGAAATATATTTAACAGGCCTAGCTTGTGGTACCAAGTAGAAAAGAGGGGGACTTTGAGGCTTAATGAAAAACAGGATGACCTTGAATAAAAGGGCCAACTCAGACCAGCAGAATATCTCAGCCTACATGTAATATCAGGAGTTAAAAATGCTTTTTGACCTTGAATAAAAGGGGGAAATGGAAAGGACAAATGAATTTATATGGCTGCGAGTCTCCAAAAAAGAGCCGGGAGGTCATCAGAGGGGTCGCCCTTATGCACACCTCAGCAGAGTCCAAGAGACACCTAAAGTAGATACAACCCCAGGTATTGGTTCTTCTGAGGGCTACAGAGACCCACAGGTTCTATGGTCATGGCAGATGGAGTTCAGTGCCATGTCATTTGGCCCTATTTTGGAGTTTGTGTTCCTGAGTGTGATGGAGTTGGACTCAGATGTGATCATTGTTCACAAGCCTCTCCTGTTACTTTTACCGGACCTGTGGTTGGTGCTGGGGTTTAGTGTATACTCAGGGGACCCGAATCTCTGGACTGTCCATGTGATAGCCAGGCCCTGAACCTCAACAGACTTGCAACTCCTACCCTCTGGTTTATTGTATTTACCCCAGCCAGCTAACATGGAGGTGAAGAAGGTCAACCACCACAACAGGGAGCCAAGAGTGCCTACAATTGAAAGCAGAATTGCATCCATCATCCATATGGAATCTAAGCCCCCTCTTGATATAGATGTGGAGTGGACATAACCATTCCAGGGTCCACAGGATGGAGGAATAGAGTATGGACTTATTGATATTCTATTCTTGAACTATTGTGATTAGAAATGGAAGTAAATGTAGCATTGATGTGGAGAAAGTGGCAGTGGCCATTGTAGCTGCTGAGGGTAGGGAGTGGGAAGAAGAGATGTGACGTGGGGGCATTTTCAGGACTTGCAGTTGTCCTGGGTGGTACTGCAGGGACAGTTACTGGACATTGTATGTCCTCCTATGGCCCACTGGGTGGACTGGGGGAAAGTGTAAACTATAATGTGGACCATTGACCATGTGGTGCAGCAGTACTCAGAGATGTAATCACCAAGTGCAATGAATGTCCCACGATGATGGAGGAGGTGGTTGTTGTGGGGGGAGTGGGGTGAGGTGGGTGGATGGTGTGTGGGGACCTTGTGTTTTTTTAATGTAACATTAAAAAAGATAAAGACAAAAAAGAAAAAAGAAAAAGAAAAGCAGGAGATTGAAAGACCAAATGATTGGTATCTAAGTGACAGAGAAGTAGGAAGTAAAGGACCTATAAAAAAGGTTGAAGGAACATGCCAAAGCCTAGTAAGAGGCAAGGCAACATGGCTACATTCTATAACATGTGAAAGATCATGGCTGGCTGATTCTTGGCTTGATTCCCTCTCTCACTTTCTCAGAATGAATGGGTGTGTGACATTCAGCAGCAGAACAGGGGAATTGCTTCTGGTCCATTCACATCTTTGCTTTTTTCATTAACCTCAGTGGGCTGGAAATTAGCCAAATTCTCTTGACTCCATGGAAGTTTACCTGGTCTCCCTCAAGAAAGAAGGTATTGATCATCCAGTCCCCCAGTGGGTTGATGGCAAGTTCTGTAATCTGCTGGAAATCTTCCTGGCTTAGAGTCCCATTCTCTCCTTTGTCCAGACTGGTGAACTGGCTGTAGAGACAGTAATCTAACTCTACCATTATTTCTTTGAATATTCCTTTTGCTGCTTTCTCCTTCTGGGATTGTCACAATGCATACATTGGTATGGCTGATGGTTTCCCACAGGTCTCTTGGGCTCTGTTCATTTTTTTAAAATTCTTTTTTCTTTCTTCTCTTCAGTGTGACATATTTCAAGTATCTTATCTTCAATTTCACATATCCTTTCTTCTCCCAGCTCCAATTTGCTGTTAAAATCCTAGGGGATTTTTCATTTTCCTGATTGTGTTCATCTCCATTATTTGTCTTTGGTTCTTTTTGAGACTCTTAAAGAGATTCACATGATCTTCATTCCCCCTTTCCCTCCTATGTTTTAGTTCTTTTTCCATATGTTCCTTTATCACCTTGAACATACTGAGGATTTTTTTAAGTCTTTTTCTGGTATGTCCAATTCGGACATTTTCATTGATTTTTTTGTGGATATTTATCTTATTCCTTTAGATGGTCATAATTTCCTGTTTCTTTGTCTAGTAATCTTTTGTTGTACACTGTACATTTTAATATTTTTAAGTGGGTAACTCTGAGATTTAGTCCCTGAGCTTTGTTCTTTTGTATCCAGCTAGTGATACAACATTTTTTTTTAAGTGTTAGGAGCAAACCAAAACAATCCAAAACAAAAAGCACCATTTACAATCTTTGCAATTTTTCTGCTTTGGTTGGTAGTTTCCTTCAGTGCTTAGCTCTCCTATGAGGATCAGCACCAGGCAAATGCAAAGTGCAGGGTCTTCTCTGTATTATCTGTTCCTGCTTCATTTCCTGGGCATGGTCCTGCTCAGGACCTTAGGAACTCCTTCATTTACAGTTTACCAGGAGTTTGAATGTCCCCTCAAATCTCTGTAAAATATACTTTCAACTTCTGCTAGATGCTCTATTGTGTGTATTATTGCAGATTGACCTTCTCTCAGAGCCTTTTGCCTTGTTTCTCACACTGCCTCAGATCACTGAAAGACACTTCTCTGCCCCCAGGACAAATTCTGTGTGGGTGAGGCTGAGACAAGTTCTCCTGCTCAGTTCCTTACACTTCCATCAGATAGATTAGCACTGACATGCTTGTATGCATCCAGGGGCCACTCTGCTCCCTCTGGAACAGGACCAGAGAGACACAATGGGCATACAGGCTGGCTCCACACTGCACCAAGGGGCTGGGAAAGGCAGCAACAAGGGTACCAGGAGCTTCTCCTTTGGCTTTTGAAGCTGTGTTTTCTTGATTCGGCACCTGTTTTCCATAGTTTTGGTTAAGGACACTGCCTTTAAGATTCCTCTGCTACTTTTGCATGAGGGGGTTTGGCACAATGTCTGCCCTCAGTGCCAGTCTCCTGCAATCAAAAATAAGCTGATCAAAAACAGTGATCAATGATCACACCACACACCCTTGAAGTTTGGAGGACTATGTCCTTTTAGCCTACTCTTGCACCAGCAAGCTACACCAGGAGCTCCAGGGATGGAGGGTGGTAGCTGCCACCAGGGCAGTGAAATTCACTAGTATTTATTGCACTTTACCAGCCCCTTCCTCCAACCCTTCCTTGGATGCTGCAGAGTGTTCTGTAGACTCCAGAGTTTCAAAATAGTTGATTCAGATAGTTCTTGCCAGTTCAATAGTTGCTTTGGTGGATGTACTGATTCCCAGAGCTTGCTACTCCACCATCTCCCATGATCTTCTGAGGGATGTGTTTTGATCATTTCTCTTTAGTTGTTATAGATCCTTTCAGATTTTTTCTCTCTTCTTGGACCCATTTTAGTCATTAGCTTCTTTCTAGGCATTTTTTTCATTTCATCTAGATTATCTAAATTGTTGGCATATAGTTGCTCATTGTACTCCCTACAATCCTTTTTATTTCATTAAAGTTGATAGGGATGTCCCCTCTTTTATTTTTTTCTGGAATATATCATATTGTTTAAATTGATTTTTTTAACATATCAATTTTATTGATACATATTAATAAAGCATACAATTCATCCAAAGTGTATAAACAATGGTATTTGGTTTAATTTAAAAATTGCACATTCATCACTTCAATCATTATTAGAACATTCTCATTATTTCCATAATAATAATAAACAAAAAACAGACAAACAAGAAAATTCTTCACCTCTCAATCTGTTTCCCTTGCTGTAAATAGCTGCTATTTCTGGCTGTTCTTGCACAATCATCTTTTATTTCTGATTCTAATAAATAGTCCCTGAGCTCTGTTCCTTTGCATCCAGCTAGTGATTTAAAGACTTCTAGAGAAGTCTGTTTCTTGATCAATCTAGTTAAATATTAATTTTGTTCATCTTTTCAAACAACCAACTTCAGGATTATTGGCTTTCACTAATTTCTGGTCTAAACATTATTTTATCCCATCTGCTTGCTTTGTGCTTATTGTCCTCTTCTTTTTCCACTGCTTTTAAGTTGAAAGGTTAGGCTGTTTTGATAACTTTTTCTTTTATGATGCAGCTGTTAACTATAAATGTGTCTCTAAGCTCTGTTTTAGCTGCAGCCCATATATTTGGTATGTTGTGTCATTTTCACTTATCTTAATGCACATTTTAATTCCTCTTGTGATTTTGTTCTTTGATACATTGGCTATTTAGAAGTGTGATGTTTATTTCCATGTACTTTTAAATTTCTCTTTTTTTTTGATTTCTAATTTCATTGTGATCATTTTGTATGCTTTCAAGCTTTTTAAATTCATTGAGACTTGTTTCTGATCTAACACATGGTCTACCCAGGAGAATGTTCCATGTGCTCTTGAAAATATATTTTGTTGTTGTTAGATGGAGTATTCTTTAGGTATCTAGTATGTCTAATTGGTTTATACTGTTGCTCAAGTACTTCTCCGATGTTCTTTGGCCTACTGTAGTTCTATCCATTATTGAAAATGGGGGATTGAAGTCTCCAACTATTACTGAGCAAATATTTCTTCCTTAAATTCTGCCACTTTTTGCTTCATGTATTCTGAGGCTCTGTTAAGTGCATATACATTTTAATAGTTATATCTTCCTGATAGATTGACATTTTATCATTATAAAATGACCCTCTTTACCTCTCATAACATCTTGTTTTAAAGTTCATTTTATCTGATATCAACATAGCCATGCCAGTTCTTTTAAGATTCTCTTTTATGTGGTGTATCTTTCTATTCTTTTATTTACAGAAAGTATAGCTCCTGTAGCCAGCATATAATTTGGATCTTATTAAAAATCTAATCTGACAACTTTTGCCTTTTGACTGGATTTCATAATCCATTCACATTTAATGTTACTGATGTTTTTACCCCTATGATTTTGCATTTTGCGTATGTCTCACATCTTTTTTACTCCTCTGTTCTTCCTTTACTGCTTTCTTTTGCACACAGCAAATATTTTCTAGAGTAATTCCTTTTGTGAGTTTTCACTCAATTTTTTAGGTATTTTCTTAGTGGTTGCTGTAGGGCTTACATCATACATCTTAATCAAAATCTACTTGTTTTACACAAACTTATTTCCGGCGAGGTATAGAAATGTTATTCCTTTATAGCTCTTTTCCCTCCACCCCGTATTGTTATACAGATTACATCTATATTTACAAACCCAAGAATAGACTTTTGTAATTATTACTTTATATAATTTTTTGTATTTTAAAGAAGCTGAGAGAATAAGAGCAAGTTTGTTATAATAACTGTCTTCTTTACCACTTCTGGTTCTCTGCATGCTGTCATTTCTTTAGCCCAATATTTTTGCTCCCACTCACCTTCTCATGCTGTTATTGTCAAATATATTAACATTTCTGCATTTTAAAAATTCCAATAATACATAATTATGCAATTGCTTTTGAAAGGTGGGGAATATGCAATTACCCTATTTTTATAATTACCTACATAATTACCTTCACTGCTTTTATCTTTTCACATGGATTCAAATTATTGTATGGCACCATTTCCTCTAAGCTTGAAGAACTTCCTTTATTATTTCTTGTAAGTTGGGTCTACCAGCAATGATTCAGTTTTTCTTTATCTGGAAATGTTTTATCTTGCCTTCATTCTTGAAGTTTTGCTAGATATAAGGTTTTTGGTAGAGTTTTTCTTTGAGCACTTTGACTATGTCATCCTGATGCGTTCTGGCCTTCATTGTTTCTGATGAGAACTCAGTTGTTTCTCTTATTGGAGTTTCCTTGTGTATGATGATGAGTCTCCTGCTGCCCACAAGATTTTCTCCTTGTCCATCACCATGTTCATTATGCATCTGTGTGCAGACCCCTTGGCATTTATCCTATGTGGAGTTTGGTGTGTTCTTAAATGTGTAGATTGTTTTTCTGTTAATCTGGGACATTTTCAGCCCTTTTAATATTTTTTCTGCCACTTCCTTTTTTTCCTCTCCTTCTAGTACACCCATTATATTTATGTTGGTGAGCTTAATGGTGTCCAGCATTTCTCTGAGACTGTTCATTTTCCTTATGTTTTCTTCTCTAGTCTTCAGAATGCCTAACACTTATTTATCTTCAAGTCCATCTGGCAATTAAAATCTATTTTCAAGCCCCTCTAGTTCATTTTTCATTGCACTTTTTTTACTCCAGAATTTCCACATGATTCTTTATAATTTGTTTCATTATTGATAACTTCTTGAGGAGACATTTTTACCGTATCCTTGAACAATTTAACCATCATTTCCTTTACTTCTTTGGCATATTTACAGTAGCTGCTTTTAAGTCTTTGCTGTTAAGTCCAAAATCTGAGTCCCCTCAAAGCAATTTGTTGCCTGCTTTTTGCCTCATGTTTGGGTCACACTTCGTTTTTAAGTCAATTTTTATATATTGTAGCAACTCTGCACACTGAACTTCCCTCTTGGGACTTTTTGTTTGCTTGCTTGTTTAGTGATTTGGCTGATTTGGTTCAGTGAAGCCAATTTCAACCACAGTGTACATACAGCCTGATTTAACTCTCCAGAGAAAGACCTTGGCATGCACAATCTCCCTGACCCCTCTTCTCCCCATGGGTGACCGTGCTCTCCTTCCCTGCTCTGCCTGCTAAACTTGTGACTATCTGCCTCCATTTGTATCACAGGCAACTATTAGCCTCCACTGATTACTACCTAATTGCTCTATTGTTGTCAACATCCCTGAGCTAAAATTGCTCCACAGTCGAAACCAATGAAAGTCAAGTACCTCTGCAAGAGCAGTCTTAAGAGACCAGTTTTTGACACTTGTTACAAACCTAAAAGGACTTTTCACTTTCCTTGTTTCTTCCCTTGTTTCTGTTAAACTTCCAGCTGGCATTCCTTTATCGCTGTCATGGAACTACCAGTCTCCACTTAATTGCTGTGAGTTTGAAGATTTTGTGTGACTCCCAGAAAAGATAATATTCTTAAACTAACACATTCCGGGAGCGGGGGTGGGGAGGGTGGTGGGGGGGGGTGGAGAGTAAGGGCTTTGATTAGATCATTTTAGAGCCTTTAATTGGACTGTACCCATGAGGCATGACCCAGGTTAGGTCCTCACCCTCTTTTGGAGATTTATTTAAACTGAGAACTGAGAAATGAAATGTACAGGGAAAGGAAGCCACCATTTTGATCCTGCCACATAAGAGAGAGGGTCACCATATGGTATAAACGTAAAGAAGCCTGGAGCGTATAGGCCTACAGAGCAGCTTAAGGCTGAAGAGATGAGCCCTGCCATGTGCTTGATCACCCAGCGCTGAGCCCGAAGAGAAAGCAGTCTGGAGAAGGCAGAGAGCCACCATTTTGCCTTGGCACATAGCAGAAGCCCAGCATCCAATGAGTAGCCGACTTTTGGTGAGAAAACATGACGCCTTGATTCGGACATTTTTGCAGACTCAGAACTATAAGCTATTATCGTAATAAATTAACTTTATAAAAGCTAACCCATTTTTGATATTTTGCATTGGCAGCTTTAGCACACTAGAACAATTAGTTACCACCAAAACCTCCATTATTTCTGACAGAGTCCTTAGTCCTAAACATTCCATAATTTGTTACAAATAAAATGAGTCTTCTTAGGAAGAACTATGAAGCTCTGTTTTTACAGCTTGCCTCTTCCCCTGGGCAGAGCCATGTGCCACTGCTCCGGAGCTGCAGACAGAAGCCCACTTGTCTTGTACTGATACTCCCATTCTATGTGTGGGGCATTGGGAAAGGCTGGTAGTCCTTGTCTTCTCAGCTTGTTTCTCCCAGCATGGAACCTCCACCCTACGAGTGAGCTGGGGTGGGGCAACCAATGCCCAGTATTCTTGGCTTGCTGTACCTGAGGTAGACCTTCCACCCTATGAGTGGGGATTGCACAGAAGGAAGAAGGGAGCCCAGACCTCTTCCCTACCCTGGCCTGAAATAGTAAGGCAAAAAAGGATACATTCAAATATTTTCTTGCATATCATAAATGTAAATCAGAAAACATTACATAAGGGTGATTTCTTAAACTGTCTTTTACCTAAAATTCTTGTTCAGGGTCAATTTTAAGTATTTAGCACTTTGGCCAATAATGCGGTTAAAATGTACTAGAGAATGGTTTTGTGATTTATATGTTTCCATTAAATATAATCTGTGATTTAAGTAATTACCACAGGTACCTTATTTGTGAACAATGTATGCAACTGATGATACTTGCTTTATATAGTTGTACTTTGGAAAGTTTTAAAAATTCCAAGTATAATAGTAAATAAATATCTTTAGAATTATCTCAGATGTTCAATGCAAAAAGGAAGATTACTTCAAATTTTCAAACACAATTTCTGTACTTAAAATATTTTCAAATTTGTCTGTGATCACTTAGTGCTAGGAAAAGAAGGTAGTAGAATAACTATGAGGGGAGGAAACAAAGAGAATATTCTATATATTGTATTGGTAAAATCAAGAGAAACTAATCGATACCTTCACCTAACTGTATAAAAACTTATTTCTTCTTGTGGCAGTTTGATATATATTTTTTAATTTTATTTATTTCTCTCCTCTCCTCTCCTCCCCCCAGCCCTGCAGTTGTCTGCTCTGTGTCCATTCACTGTATGTTCTTTTGTGACCACTTCTGTCCTTATCAGTGGAACCTGAAATCTGTGTTTCTTTTTGTTGCATCTCTTGTTGTGTCAGCTCTCCCTGTGTGCGGCGCCATTCTTGGGCAGGCTGCACTTTCTTTTGCGCTGAGCGTCTCTCCTTATAGGGTGCACTCCTTGCACGTGGGGCTCCCCTACGCGGGGGACACCCCTGCGTGGCACAGCACTCCTTGCATGCATCAGCACTGCGTGTGGGCCAGCTCCACATGGGTCAAGGAGGCCCGGGGTTTGAACTGCGGACCTCCCATGTGATAGGTGGATGCCCTATCCATTGGGCCAAGTCCACTTCCCTGATATTATTGATGAATTCCAAAAAGAAATACTGATTATGTTTGTAAACTGGTCTGTCAGAGGTTTCACTTTTACTTGATTAAATAATGATTAAGGCTTGATTTGGGCGTTAGTAGGACACTGCATACCTGCCCCCTTGATGGACAGGGACTCTCAGAGAAACCGCACTATAGAGAAGGGAGTTTGGAGTTTTGATCCTGGAGCCTGGAGATAAATACACAGAGAAGCAGATAAGAGGAAGGAGAGAAGTCTCCATTAAACACAGGCAGAGGTCTCAGAGAGAGTGACTGAGCTATTCACCTGATAGACTACAGCTGGCCTTGTGGAGAAAGCAGGACAGCTGAGCCTGGAGAGAAATGAGCCCCGGGAAGAGAGGAACCCAGGAAGCCTGAACCCTTGCAGATGTAGGCAGCCATCTTGCTCCAACAAGTGCCAATAAACTTTGGTGAGGGAAGTAACTTACACTTTATGGCCTGGTAACTGTAAGTTTATACCCCAAATAAATGCCTTTTTAAAAAAACAAAAGAATTCTGATATTTTGCGTCAGCACCCCTTTGGCTGACTAATACACTCCTGTTTTAGCACAATCTGATGGTGATAAGTTTTAGATGGTGTCAGAAATATCAATACAATTTTCTAGTTACTTTAAATCCTCCAGTAGTAGAGCAACATTAATTCTTTTTTTTAAGAGATTTATTTTTTATTTCTCTCCCCTTCCCCTCCCCTCCCCTCCAGCCTCCAGTTGTCTGTTCTCTGTGCCATTTGCTGGGTGTTCTTCTGTGTCTGATTTTATTCTTGTCAGAGGCACTGGGAATCTGTCTCTTTTTGTTGGGTCATCATGCTGCATCAGCTCTCCGTGTATGCGGCCCCATTCCTGGGCAGGCTGCACTTTTTTGTGTGTGTGCACAGGGTGGCTTTCCTTACGGTGTGCACTCGTGGGGCTCCCCTATGTGGGGGACACCCATGTATGGCAGGGCACTACTTGCACACATCAGCATTGCATATGGCCCAGGGTCAGGAGGCCCTGGGCTTGAACCTTGGACTTCCCATGTGGTAGGCAGACACTCTATCCATTGAGCCAAATCCATTCCCAACATTAATTCTTAAATTCAGAAATCTGAACACACACATTAAGAATTTTAAAACTCATATAAAAACTCATGTAAAAGATGACACTTCTAAACAAGGAGTTAACTGAAAGCACAAAAGTTACATGATTGTGATAGGCTAATTTACACAGGGTATGCTTTAAGTAAACCTCAGAAAGTAAAATAAACAAGCATCTTTTACTACATTAAATTATTTCAAAAAAACTAATATTGGCACTCAAAAAAACAAAAATGTAAAAATCTCTTTATGACTAACTGCTTGGAATGTACCACAATACATAAACCCTACTTTGTTTCATTTCTTCAGCATCTTTGCCCGGTAACTCTTCACTTTAGCAACTACAGCAACTCCTTTTTGGGTTAATTTAAGGAAAGTCTAAGTAAGGCTTTATACGAGTGACCACTGGTTATTGGAGTGAGTTCTCATTCTTTCTAATAGAAAATTTATGTATATTGTTACAATTAGGTGGCATTTGGTAATGGCATGCTAGTCTTCCACATGTACCAGAGTGTGGCAGTTTGAGATTTATGAATTCCAAAAAGAGAGATTATGTCTGTAAACAAATGTATTCCTCTGCTTGTGATACTCTTTGATTGTATTAGACTCAGCTGAGCTATCTTTGTATAAATTAAGATTAGGGCTTTGATTGGACCACATCATTACAGTGACTCAGAGTTGAGTCCCCACTCTCTTGGTGGACTATATAAGTGGACACTCAATCAAGAACATGGAAGCAGATACATGAGAAAAGAGAGAAAGCGCCACAGACAACTAATACAGAAATTATTTCATACCAAGAAGTGGGTCATGCTTTTGCAGTTACCAAAATGCTGGAACAATTTTATAAACAGGTAAGGGATATTTTTTGGAGGACTTGTGAAATGCTTTATAGAAAAGGCCTAGATTGCTTTTAAGAGATTGTTGGTAGTTATATGGAGCCTACAGTTATTTCTGATAAGGCCTCAGAAGGAAATGATGAAAGTATTATTGGCAACTGGAGGAAAGGGGATCTGTGTTTTAAAGTTGCAGAGAACTTAGAAAGATTGACTACTGATGTTATATGGAAGGCAGAACTTGAAAATGAGCTTGGACATTTAGCTAAGGAGATTTCCAAAGTAAATATAGAAAATGCAACCTGGCTTTTATTTGCAGCTTACAAGCAAATGTTAGAGGAAAGAGATAAGCTGATAACTGAATTGTTCCAGAAATTCCAAGTCTGTGGAAATCAGACTTGATTCCATGTTGGAATTAACTAAAACATGGAACTTGTAAGTCAGGATTGAAAATCCATTTATCTAGGAAGACTTGTGGGAAGTCTTAATAATTGATAGCTTGAACTCCTGCTTCCTGCATGCTAAACCAACAAGTTTTTTTGTGAGAGCTGTATGAATAAAACCACTGTCAGCCTGGACTTTATAAAAGGGACATGGAGGGGTGATATGGAAGGGTATGAAGGGAAAATGGCTTTAAGAAGAAAACCATAGAAGGTGAGGTCTGGAGGTAAGACAGCTCCTTGGGCAAAGAGAGGAACCCCACACCATGTGTTCAGAGAGGGTGAGTTTGCCCCAGCATTTAAAGAGGGTGGGTGTTCAACCCATTATTCAGGGTGTTTTTTGCCACTCTAGGCTATAGAAAGTGTAGAGAATATTCCTCAGAGATTGATGAAAGTGTGTCCATCACCCCAATGTTCTTGGAGGGTGAGGTCTGGAGCTCAGTTACCACCTAGTGCTTCACGAAGGGGGATCCAAGAAAATAGCCATTTGGAAAGCATGTGGAAAGGGTGGGCCCCAGGAGGGCCCAAGAATGAGAAGAAACCATCATCTTAAGAACGACTCTCAGACTTTGAAATCTAATGGAGTATGTCTTACAAGTTTATGCAAGTTATTTGAAAAGGCTTTGAATCAGATTGCCCTATTTAAAGTATTAAAAATGACATTCTTTGGGGGAGTAGATGTAGCTCAAGTAGTTGAGCACCTGCTTTCAATGTATGATGTTTCCAGGTGTGATTCCTGGTATCTTCTTAAAAAAAACAAAACAAATGAAAACACCAGCTTTCATTGGGGAATGGATGTAGCTCACTGGTTGAGAGCCTGCTTTCAATGTACAAGGTTCTGGGTTCAATTCTCAGTACCTCTTTTTAAAAAAGTGTTCTTTTAAAAACAAAAAAATTGAAGTACAGTTTGCAAGTATCACAAAATGGTTTTACTTTGGCTATAATTTTTTCCTATATTAAGTTTAAATATCTGAGAATCTGCTAGTCACTGAACTTCATAATATATATGATTTCAATTTGTTAACTCCCTCTGGGAGAAATTTTCCTGCAAGGTAATTGCAAAGAAAGATGTTTTTTTATACATTTGTCCTTTGTTTATATTACTCATCCTCTACCTTACCATTACATAATATTCATTAGAAACACTGGCATATGCTCCCTGGACTCATGTGAAGTACAGAACACATGACTTGAGGGTCAATGTCTCCATTCCCCAAAGGATTTTAGATAATTATTATCATTCTAGATACACAAGAGAGTTAATACATCACAAAAGACAAAGGATGCCATAGGAAATTAGGGATTAATTCTCTCCTGGAAATTTGACTAAGTAGACACTAGCACACTTCCTCCCTCCCCTCAAACTACTCTGACATCAGACCCATCGTATCTATTTTACCAACAGCAGACTTTGCCCTGTATCCATATCTCCAAGACAAAGTTAGTTGAAAACACTCATATATATAAATATAAATACTTTATATATTTAAACCATATGTTTCCTCTTAACCCATATTTTTCTCCTCAGTCCCTACTTTATAAAATTCAGTATGTTACAAGTCATCTTTTTCTATGTTTTTACATATGTTCTACCCACAAATAAAAATCTTCAAAAACTTACTGGAGATCTACAATCTATAATTTCTAAATATTTTGCACAATATAAAAAATACATATAAATTCTGAGTTATGATACATGTGAACTGATGATGAAAGATGAATTATTCTGCTCAAAAAGGTAATGTGGATTTTGGAAACCTCTGTTAAGTCTCTTCTAAGAGGATAAACAAATGGTAAAGAAAGATGGCTCCAGACTACAGTAAGGTTTTGATATATGCTAGCTGGAAAACTCTTTGAAGATATATTTCACTGAGCAACAGCAAGGAATTTGAGAAAATCTCATTCCACACTACATGATCTTTTTCATTATTCAGGAACATAATTTGAGACTAAGGGCTATTTTCCTTACTAACACCAGAAGTAACAATTTTCTAACTTATTTAGTGATTTCACCCTTTTTCCGATTCTAAAAAAAAAAACATTGGAATCAGTTGATAATCATATCCAACACATCAGTACAATGGCACAACTAGTCATGCTATGCTATACTACAGACCACGGGTTGGCAAATGTTTTCTGTAAAGAGCCATATAATAAGGATTTTAAATTTTGTGGGCTACAGGCTCTATAGCAGCTATTCAACTCTATCACTGTAGCAAAAAAGTAGCCATACACAATAAGGAAAAGAATTAGCATGGCTATGTTTCAATAAAACTTTATTTATGAACACTGAAATTTGAATGTCTATTAATTTTCATGTGTCATCAAGTGTTCTTGTATTTTAGCCATTAAAAAATGTAGGGGGGAAGGGGACTTGGCCCAATGGATAGAGCGCCCGTCTACCACACGGGAGGTCTGTGGTTCAAACCCCGGGCCTCCTTGACCCGTGTGGCCCATGCACAGTGCTGATGTGCACAAGGAGTGCCATGCCATGCAGGAGTGTCCCTCGCGTAGGGGAGCCCCAGATGCAAGGAGTGTGCCCTGTAAGGAGAGCCGCCCAGCACAAAAGAAAGTTCAGCCTGCCCAGGAATGGAGCCGCAAACACAGAGAACTGACGCAGCAAGATGATGTAACAAAAAGAGACACAGATTCCTGTGCCGCTAACAACAACAGAAGTGGACAAAGAAGAACACGCAGCAAATGGACACAGAGAACAGCCAACTGGGGTGGGGGGGGAAGGGAGAGAAATAAATAAAAATAAATCTTTAAAAAAAAAAAAGTAGGGAAGTAGATGTGTCTCAAGTGATTGAGCTTCCGCCTACCACACGGCAGGTACCAGGTTCGGTTCCCAGTGCCTCCTAAAAGAAGACTAGGAAAAAAAAACAAAACCAGACACAGCAAAATGCAAAACAACAAGGGGGCTGGGAGAAATAAATAAATTAAATAAATCATTTTTTAAAAATGTAAACACAATTCGGGCCATGTAAAGTTGGCAGCAGGCTGAATTTGGCACACAGACCATATTTGGCTTGTGGGCTGTAGTTAACGCTCTGCTTACTAAGGTCTTTAGAGTACTTCAAAAAGTATAAACGGTCAAATTCTAGATAATTTTGTTTTTAAACCTCTCTTTAAAACATAGGCAAGGTATCTACTTTTTGGATAAATGTATTCATCCACGAAAGAGAAAATAATTCAGAAAAAAAAACAATTCCCTAGTTAAAAATGGAAAGAAAGAAAAACACTATAAAACCAATGTTTCATATTAAAACACGTAATTTGGAAAAACATTAAATTAAACAAAGATGTGTTTTTAAAAATTCTGTACAGTGTAAAATACAATGCACAGATTTCATACATAATTTTTTAGTTTTTACTTTAGGGTAAAAACAAGGATGAAAAGGTCTATAAATCTCTCAGTTCCTTTTATGAATTATACATAGGAACTGGAATTTTACCTAGATGAGTTCTGGCTACTTTTTAAAAAATACACAATTATATCATAGAACACTGGCTTCTAAATTTGGGACAATTTTGAAAAGCAAACTCCTGCCTCCATAATATAAGGAAACAAGAATAATCTTTTCATAGTCCTCATCCAGTATAAAAAAATTTCACAGTCTCATTTATTGTTATCAAAAGGTAAAATGATTCATTGCTGTATTTGTACACATTATTTTGATCTTCAGTAGTTCCTAAACAAAAATAAACTTAACATGAACTTATATTTGCTTGAGTTTTCTAAAGCAAGACACTAATATATAATGTATTAAATTGGCAGACAAAAATGAATTGAACATACAACGTTTACCAAGTTTATCCATCCTAATTTTACAACAGTTTCAGGTGTTGAGACCTAATTGGTTTCTTCAGTCTATCCATTATGAACAAAATGCAATCTTATATTTTAACGCTTCTCAGTGCCATCTTTTGGTTGAGTCTTCATTTTGCGACGTATAAGATCTTTACGTCCAATATCAATCATTTGTTTTTCCCAAGACTTCATTGCATTGTCATAACGAATTTTATCATCTTTAGCAAGCTGAATATATACCTGAGAAGAAGTGCAATTGTTAAGATGAATTCTTTAGAAAAGAGTCTTTGCAATTCATTTCTGTAATGCCTCTAGTATACAATGAAATTTACATTACTGCTATACTGGCAAAAAAGGGATTAGAAAAGGAATGCTTTTGTGAACTAAAAGTTGGATACAAGGAAAACAAGAAATAAATAAATGTAAGTATTAATGTTTGGTTAAGTGGATGTGGCTCAAGTGGTTGAGCGCCTGTTTCCCACATGGAAGGTCAAAAAAAACAACAAGCAAAACCAACCAAAAAACAAAACAAAACAAAACAAAATTCAGGGGAGCCAATGTGGTTCAGTGTTTGAGCACCAGCTTCCCACATACGAGGTCCAGGGTTCAATCCCCACCCCTGGCACCACAAAAAATAAAAATTAAAAATATTAATGATGTTACAGTTTTAGGGCTTAAGGTGTGAGAAGGGGACAATGAAGGGATGGGATAATCAGTAGATAGAGTGGACATCTCTAAGCATATGACTGTAGTTTTAGTTTAAATATCAATTCTATTTTCAGCAAAAAACTACCAAGAGATAAAAGTCAAACTGGTTCTAAGAATATAAAAATTACTTTAAAATACTGTGTTATTAGTAATATACGGTTGTTTTCACATGAATCTAGTTTTGCTCTAATATGACCTCTCACACACATTCTAATTGGACACCTGAGACTCAAAACCATACTACTTACTTGCTTTTGAGGATCAGGTAGATTTTTCCAATTTAGAATTAGAGTCTTCATCTTTGCCTGTAAAACAACCGGTATTTAAGTAGCAGATAGAGGAACTTATGTGGTTAAAGAGAGAACTTCTTATTATTTATTCTGAAAAACAAAAACTCAGGCATAAACAAGTACAGACTCTAACCAATTCTTAACATCATCTCTCTCTAAACAAAATCTATTAAACTGTTAAAATGTACAAAAATGAATTGAATGAAGGTATTTATTTTTCTGATACAGAAATATTAATACCTGTTACAATCGACTTTCTCTCATAGACTAACATCGATGACTTTTTAATTCTTTGCTATAGCTTGATTATTTACTCAAAAATTTATGCCCACCTATTTAGGTGTAGTCATAGGAATAATAAAACACCACCCTCCAATTCCACTTAGCTGAGCTTAACTATGTGACATGGAAAAATATTTTTCCTCCCTTAAGCTTGGTTCCTTCTCTCTAAAGAGATGAAAAGAAGTTTACTTTCATTCTCTCCAACAACCTCATTAACAATGGCATTAAACTAATTTCTTTTTGAACCGAGAGTGTCTACAACTGCAAGCAGGAGAATTGAATCCATCAGCCATGTGGGATCTAAGCCCCTCTTGATTTAGAGGTGAAGTGGATATCTTTTCCATCCCAGGGTCCACAAGGTATATAATACGGATTGGAGTGGACTTGTTGGTATTCTACTATAGAACTGTTGTGACTAGCAATGGAAGTAACTGTATCATTGACGTGGAGGTGGAGGTCACGGGAGTTGCTGAGGACAGGGAGAGGGAGGAAGAAGTGTGATATGGGGCATTTTTGGGACTTGGAGTTGCCCTGAATGATACTGCAGGGACAGATGCAGTACACTGTATATCCTGCCATAACCCACCGGATGGACTGGGGGAGAGTGTGAACTACAATGTAAACTATGGTCCATGTGGTGTGGCAGTGCTCCAGGGTGTATTCACCAAATGCAATGAATGTACCTTACTGACGAAAGGAGATGTTGATGGAGGAGTGGGTGGGGGTGGTGGTGATGGTATATGGGAACCTCTTATGTTTTTAACGTAATGTTTTGTGTGATCTATTTATCTTAAAAAAATAAGACAATAATAAATAAATAAATAAAGTAGGTGGTCAGCAAATGGTAAGGTAGCTGTGTTACTATAATATTCATAGACTTTTGTTTTCTGTGTATACAATTTTCTAAAACTCAGTAAAAGAGGTACTTCTGTAAAAACTATATGAAGATTTTTTTTAAAAGGCATAAACCTACATGGATAAAGACAAGAGGGGGGATACAACTAACGAAAAATCTGGAAGCTACAAAATAGATGAAGTGGTAACTTTGATTCACAAAAGCCAATTCATAAGCTGAAAGTAGGAAAACAAAAAAGGAACTTGATTTATAATTCAGAACTCCCAAATAACTCAGTAATTAGAATCACCAGATACTTATAAAACAGAGGTGATGGTTGGGCTTTTAAAAAAAGGAGATGGTTAAAAGTCTGTTTGAAAAGAGGTTAAATCCCCACTATGGAAGATTCTTAGATTTTTATCCTCAAGAGGGTAAAATAGAGTCACTTTGTGGAAATCAGGTGATTCGATGGCAACGATACCATGTTAAAAACTGGGAGATTAACAAAAACTTATTCAATATTCCAAAAGGAAAATAAAAGGCTAAGAAATAGAAAACAGTAGGAAAAAAGATAAGAAAATTACAGGACACTTCAGAAAATGCAATTTCCAAATAACAGAATTCTAGAGAGTCAGAATAAAGAGAGAATAAATCTAATAACTCAACACTTTCCTACAACTGCAGGACAAAGGATTCCAGATTAAAAGGCTCACCTAGTACCAAATGGATGAAAATATACCACACCAAATACACTGAAGAACACTGGGACAATCCTAAAAGCAAACAGGGAGGGAGAGAAAACAGTACGCACATCACATTCATAGAACCAATAACCAAAATGGCTTTATACTTTTCAAAAGCAATATAGGAGGCTAAGAAGAGAAAGAAGCAACACTTTTTAAAAAGTTAACATGATTTCCATACTAAGATTCTATGCCCAGGGGAACTATCAAATGAATATGAGGATAAAGACATTTTCAGACATGCAAGACTCAAAACAGGCAATCTCCCATGTACCTTTACTGGGTGAGATGCTATTCTATGATGAGTATATAAAGAAAGAAGACAACAACACAAGCAAAAGAACAAGGAGGATAGTGAAGGAAGATCTAGGCACACAAGGCAACAGCCAAACTGGAAAAAATCAGAGGTTTGAGTAAAATGGATGAATATCAAATTCATCTAAATATACTGAAAGCTGATGAATATTGAAGAGTTTGAGGCTAAATGATTGATAAATATATAGAAGAAATAGCAAACAATAACAACAAAACAAGACATAATGAACTTCAGGAAAAATAAGAATTTAAGACATTATTTAAAGATATGGAAATAAATACCATAAGAATCAGCTAAAACATCAGAATGTATTTGCTTTTGGAAAGGAGACATAGCAGGGCAATGAAACTGCTACATTTTATAACAAGCCTTAAAGAAATATTTTGTGTTACAGTATTTTTAAGTGAATAAGAATGACATAATTGAGTTATATTTGAATTTCCAGGGATGGACCTAGCAATTATGTTCTCTCAATCATTCCAAAGTACAGCCAGAGTTGAAAACCACTGATTTAGGATTTCTACCACATGACCTTCTTTATATTGATAAGAAAACTAAATCCAAAGTAAATTAGTATCGTAGTAAGGACAACACATTCTTAGCCAGGTAATCCTTTTGCTTCAGTAAGATTGATTTCATACAAATTCACAAGATTCAAATTAATAAATGCTGATCATATTCCAGCTAAAAAATTCACAGACTTGCATCTCAGTAATGTAAACCACAGATATTGAATTTAAAATCCCAAGGGAGTAAATCAGTAAAAGTATGTTGCAAAGGGAAACTATGAAATACATATATACATTTTAAAAATTGTATATTAAACAGATTTTGTGAAATGAACTACAGATCCAAATAACTCAAAAAGGCAGAGGGTCAAAAATCTTCATCTCTAATTGGCAAGGGTTAGAGCACTGATCTTCCACTTTCACCATCTTATAAAAGGAAAAATGCAATGACCAATTTAGACATTCTAAGAATTAAAAAAAGGAACTACTAAGCCATCGCAGTGATTTATAAGTTTTCAATCTTTGACACATATATATAAAGACATTTATGTGTATAACCCATTCCAACCGGCCTAACTAACATTTTATTAAAGGATGCAACATGGAGCAACAGATGATACTTAATTCCCAGTATACTTCTACTCTCATAGTTTCAGTGATTGGAAAACCATTAAGAACTGCTGGATTAGAAAACTCTTCAGAAGACCTTTACCTTCTGTATAAATTAGAAAATTTCAAGATTTTTAATTTAGAAAAGTTGACAATGTATGTAGTACTGGCAACTATGCAAACAAATTAATTGTATTTGGTGAAAAAATAAAAAGAATCAAAAGAATCTTTCTTGGTGGCGGACTTGGCCCAGTGGTTAGGGCTTCTATCTACCACATGGGAGGGCCGCGGTTCAAACCCCAGGCCTCCTTGACCCGTGTGGTGCTGGCCCATGCGCAGTGCTGATGCGCGCAAGGAGTGCCGTGCCACACAGGGGTGTCCCCCGTGTAGGGGAGCCCCACGCGCAAGGAGTACGCCCTGTAAGGAGAGCCGCCCAGCAGAAAGAAATTTCAGCCTGCCCAGGAATGGCACTGCACATGCAGAGAGCTGACACAAGATGACTCAACTAAAAGAGACACAGATTCCTGTGCTGCTGACAACAGCAGAAGCAGACAAAAAGAACACCCAGCTCATAATAGACACAGAGAACAGACAACTGGGGCAGGGGGAGGGAGGGAAAAGAAATAAATAAAATAAATCTTAAAAAAAAAAAAGTCAGTGGCATGACATAGTTAAGGTGCTAAGAGAAAAAACTGCTAGCCAAGAATTCTGTAGCCAGCAAAGCTGGCATTCAAAAATGAGGGAGATTCAAAATATTACATGTAAAGAGAAATTAAGACAGTGTATCAAAAAAAAACCTGCTCTTGAAGAAATACTAAAGGGAATTCTGCAGGTTGAAATGAAAAAACAGGAAAGAGTGTTGGAGGAGAGTGTAGGAAAGAAAAATAATGGTAAGAATAACTAAAAAGATAAAAAGATATAAAAACAACATATGGCATACATAAACCTAAAGAAAATATGGCAAATATAATTAATTCCTTGACGTTGAATGTTAATGGATTAAATTCTCCAATCAAGAGACACAGATTAGAAGAATGGATAAGGAAATATGACCCATCTATATGCTGTCTACAAAAAACTCAACTTAGATCCAGGAATGCAAGCAGGCTGAGAGTGAATGGCTAGAAAACAATTTTACATGCAAACAATAACCAAAAAAGGGAGGGAGTAGCTATACTAATTATCAGACAAAATAGACTTTAAAAGCAAAACTACTGTAAGAAACAAAGGACAATATATATTAATATGAGGGGTAATCTATCAAGAAGAAAGAACAATTATACACATTTATGCACCTAACCAAGATGCCTCAAAATACATGAGGCAAACACTGAAAAAACTAAGGAGAGAAATAAATGCCTCTAGAATATTACTGGGGGACTTCAATACACCATTATCACCATTAGACAGAACATCTTGACAGAGGATTAATATAGAAACAGAGACCTTGAATAATATATGAGGATCTGGACCTAATAGATATATACAGAAAATTATACCAAATACAGCAGGATATACATTCTTCTCAAGTGCACATGGATCATTCTCCAGGAAAGACCACATGCTAGGCCACAGAACAATTCTCAAAGAATTCAGAAAGACTGAAATTATACAAAGTAATTTCTCTGACCACAAAGGAATGAAACTGGAAATCAGTAAGGGACAGAAAAACAGATTAGGCACAAAGACATGGAATTTAAAGAATACACTCTTAGACAATCAGTGGGTCAAGGAGGAAATTGCAAAATAAATCAGTAACTACCTTGAAACAAATGAAAATGACAACGTAATGTATCAAAACCTATGGGATGCAGCAAAAGCAGTGCTGAGAGGGATATTCATAGCCATAAATGCCTACATTAAAAAAAGAAGGAAGAGCTGAAATCAAAGACCTAACTACACACCTGGAAGAATTAGAAAAAGAACAACCAACCAATCCTAAAGCAGGCAAAATGAAGGAAATAACAAAGATTAGAGCAGAGCTAAATGAAATTGAAAATAAGAAAACACTAGAAAAAAAATAAAACCAAAAGCCAATGCTTTGAGATGACTGACCAACCCTTTCCTAGACTAACAAAGAAAAAAAGAGAAAAGATATAAATACATAAAATAAGAAATAGGGAAGGGGATATCACAGGGACCACACAGAAATACAGAGTATCATAAGAGGACACTTTGAAAAATTGTATGCCAACAAGATACATAACCTAGAGAAAATGGACAAATGCCTAGAAACACACAAGCAGCCTACATTGATGAAAGAAGAAATTGGTGAACTGAACAGACCAATCACAAGTAGTGAGACTGAATTAATCATCAAAACCTCCCATCTAGGAAGAGCCCAAGACCAGATGGCTTCACAGGTGGATTCTATCAAACACTCCGGAAAGAACTAACATCAATCCTGCTTAAACTCTTTCAAAAAATAAAAGTGGAGGAAACATTGCCTAACTCTTTCTATGATGTCAGCATCACCCTAATACCAAAGCCACACAATGATGCTACAAGAAAGCAAAACTGTAGACCAATCTCTCTAAAACCTAGATGCTAAAATTCTCAACAAAATACTTGCTAAATGTATTCAACAACACATCAAACAAATTATATACCATGATGAAGTGGGTTTCTTCAAGGATGATTCAACAAAAGAAAATCAATCAATTTAATACACCACATTAACAGATCGAAAGAAAAAAATCACATGATCATCTCTAGAGATGCAGAAAAAGCATTTGACAAAATACAGCACCCTTTTCTGAGAAAAAGCCTGGAAAAGATAGGAATAGAAGGAAACTTCCTCAACATGATAAAGGGTATATATGAAAAACTCACAACTAACATCATATTCAATGATGAAATCCTAAAAGCATACCCTCTAAGATCTGGAACAAGACAAGAATGCCCACAGTCACTGCTCTTCTTTAACGTTGCTTGAGCATGTAGACAAGAAAAAGATATAAAAAGGCATTCCAAATTGAAAAGGAAGAAGTAAAAATTTCACTATATGCAGATGACATGATCCTATACCTAGAAAGCCCTGGGAAAGCTACAGCTTCGCTCCTAGAGCTTATAAATGAGTTCAGTAAAGTGCCAGGTTATAAGATCAATTGTTCAAAAATCAGTAGCATTTCTTGTACACCAATAATGAGCAATCTGAGGGAAAAATCAAGAAAAAAAATTCCATTTAAAATAGCAACTAAAAGAATCAAATACCTAGGGATAAATTTAACTAGATGTAAATGATTTGTACGCAGAAAACTACACAAAACTGTTACAGGAAATCAAAGATGACGATATAAATGGAAGAATATTACCTGTTTATGGACAGGAAGACAGAACATCATTAAGATGTCTATCCTACCCAAACTGATTTACAGATTTTATGCAGTACCAATAAAAATTACCAGAGCAATTTTTTTTTTAATTAGAAAAGCTAACTATGAAATTTATTTGGAAGTGCAAGTGGCCCCCAATAGCCAAAGACATATTGGAAAAGAAAAACAAAATTGGAGGAATCACACTATCTGACTTTAAAACATACTACAGGGAAGTGGATGTGGCTCAAGTGATTGGGCTCCCACCTACTATATGGGAGGTCCCAGGTTGAGTGGAGATGAGCTGGTCCACATGGCGAGCTGGCTTGTGCAGAGAGCTGGCCTTGCAGAGAGCTGGCACAAGATGACGCAACAAAAAGAGACACAGAGGAAATGCAATGAGAGACGCAACAAACCAGGGAGCTGGGGTGGCTCAAACAACTGAGTACCTCTCTCCCATGTTGCAAGGTCCTGGGATCAGTTCTCAGTGCCTCCTAAAGAGAAGAGGAGAAGAAAAAACAAGCAGACACAGAAGGAAGTGCAGTGAATGGACAGAGAGCAGCCACTGAGCACAAGTGGCAAGGGGATGCAGGTAACAAATAAATCTTTAAAAAATAAAAATAAATAAAATATACTACAAAGCTACAGTGGTCAAAACTGCATGGTATTGGCACAAGGATACACATACTGACCAATGAAACAGAACAGATTTCTGATATAGATCCTCGCATACATGGTCAACTGATATTCGACAAGGCCACCAAGCCCACTCAATTGTGAGAATGGCCTCGTCAACAAATGGAGCTCAGAAAACTGGATATCCATATCCAAAAGAATGAGAGAGGAACACCAGCTCACACTTTATACAAAAATTAGGGCCAGAAATAAAGATGAAAAAGCTGGGTTAAAAAAACAGGCATTTCTATACGATTCACTATACTTTTCTGCATTATTTCACTTTTTTAAAATAGAGGAGTAGGGTGGGGACATGGTCCATGACCTTATGACGCTTGTTGTCTAGACTCAATCCTAGTTCATTTGTGTGTGTGTGGGGAGAGGTTAGCAAATTTTTTTGTCTTTTTTTTAAAAAAGATACATAGGTGGCACAAAATGTTACATTAAAAAATATAAGCAGTTCCCATATACCCCACTCCCCACCCCCCTCCTCTCCTCCCACATCAACCACCTCTTTCATCAGTGTGGCACATTCATTGCATTTGGTGAATACATTTTGGAGCACTGCTACACTGAATGGATTATAGTTTACATTGCAGTTTACACTATTCCCAGTCCATTCATGGGTATATAATGTCCTGCATCCATCCCAGTGATATCATTCAGGACAACTCGAAGTCCTGAAAATGCCCCCATATCACACCTCTTCTTCCTTCTCCCTGCCCTCAGCAACTCCCATGGCCATTGTCTCCACATCAATGATAAAATTTTTTTCCATTGCTAGAATCACAATAGTTCTACAGTAGAATACCAGTAAGTCCTGATGACTATGAGCCTGTGTGCTTGAAATTCCAACTAGTCCTAGAGCTGCAGGGTGCCTAAGAGTTACCTCCTGAGAGTCTCCATGTTGCTCAAATTTGGCCAAACTCAGCACATAAATGCATTACCTTCCCCCTAGTGTGGGACATGTCTTCTGAAGACAAGCCTCCCTGGCATCACAGGATTATTACCAAGTGCTAACTAGCAATGCACCTGGAAAAAGACCTTGATCAAAAAGGAGAAAGGGTAAATACAAATGAGTTTTTATGGCTAAGAGATTTCAAAGTGAGTTGGGAGGTCATTCAGAGGTTACACTTATGCATATCTCAGCAGGATCTCATTGACTGCCACAGTAAATATTGCCTCAGGGGTGTTTCTGAGGGCTCTAGAGACTACCAGACACTACAGGCAAAGCAGACAATCTCAAGAGTTTGGTGCCCTGCTAGTGGGCCCTACTTTGGAATTTACTCTCCCCAGTGTGACAGAGTTAGACTCATTTATGGTTTCCCTACGCATGGCTCTTCTGACCCTTCTATTTGAACCGATAGTTAGTACTAGACTTGAAATGTGTATGTCCAAGAGAATTAAATCTTTAGGCTGTCCATGTGCCAAGTGGACCCTGAATTCTCAACAGAGTTGCAACACATACTCTCCAGTAAATTGGTCTCACCCAGGACAAGTGACAAGGAGATGATGATGGACAACAACCATCCCAAGGAACACAAAGAGTCTGCAACTGCAAGCAAGGTAATTCCATCCATCTGTCCCATTGGCTCTAAGCCCCCTTTTCAATTAGAGGTGGAATATACATCACCATCCCAGAATCCTCAGGATTGGGGAATGAACGATGAACTAGAGTAGACTTACTGTTATTCCGCAATAAACTTATTGTCATTCTAGCAATGGGAGAACTTTTATCATTGATATGGAGGCAGTGGCCACCAGAGGTTCTAAAGGGAGGAAGAGGGAAAAACAGGTGTAACATGGGGGCACTTTCTGGACATTGGAATTTTCCTGAATAATGTTACAATGATGGAAACAGGCCATACATATTTTGCCATAACTTACAAAATTGTTCAGGACAGAGTGTAAACTATAATCCACCCTTAGTGGCAGTCCTCTGATAAGTGTTCATCAATTGTAACAAATGCACCTCACTAATGAATGATGTTGTTAATGTGGGAAATGTGTGTGTGGGGGGGTAGGGAGTGGGGCATAAGGGAATCCTCTATATTTTATATATAACATTTATGTAATCTAAAGAATTTTTTAATTTTAAAAAAGTATTTTTAAAAAACTAAAACAAACAAAAATTTTAAAAGCAAATAGTTCTTTATTACCTGTGGTGAATCTTCCTTAGCTTCTTGGAAGCATTCAGACACAAAAATATTAAAAGCTGATCGAGGTTTTTTTGGTTTACCAAGCATTGTAAGCACCTGAATAACAAAAAATAGATAATGGTTTTAATCTCCATGAGATATAATTTTAACTATAGAACTTTATTTACTACTATGCATGACAGAATGTTCCTTAAAGTGAATGCTATGATTCTTATATAATGTATGTTAATTTTACATTTTGAGAATAGATTTTTTATAGCACTGAGTTTTTAAAATTATAAGGCTGATGAGTTATTTTCCATGCAACATTTCCTTTACATATTTATTATCATGGTTGCCCTTAAATGAATAACCAAACACATATTCACAAAACATTTTTCAAAAGATAAAACACAATGGATTCTTGATTTCACAACAAAAGCATGAGCAACACCAAAACAGTAAGACAAATGGGACTTCACCAGAATTAAAATCTTTTGTACATCAAGGGACATTATCAAGAAAGTAAAAACCTACAGAATGCAAGAAAATATTTGGAAACCAAATATCTCGTAAGGGTTTAATATCCAGAATATATAAAGAGTTCCTACAATTCAATGACAACAACAATAACCCAAGCAACCCAATTAAGAAATGGGCAAAGGACTTGAATACACATTTCTCCAAGATATAGAAATGGCCAATAAGTACATGAAAAGATGCTCAATATTATTAACCTTTAGGGAGATGCAAATCAAATCCACAATGAGATACCATCTCATACCTACTAAAATGGCTACTATTAAAAATAGAGGGAAGCAGATGTGCCACAGTGATTGGGTTTCCATCTGCCATATGGGAGGTCTCTGTTCAGTTCCCGCGGCCTCCGGTGAAGATGAGCTGGCCCACAGAGAGCTGGCCCAAGTGGAGAGCTGATGCAACAAGATGACGCAAGAAAAAAGAGACACAGAGGAAAGACAATGAGAGACACAACATACCAGGGAGCTGAGGTGGCTCAAGTGGTTGAGTACTTCTTGCTCATGTCAGACAGTCCCAGGTTTGGTTTGCAGTGCCTTCTAAAGAGAAGACAAGAAGAGAAGACAAGCAGACACAGAAGAACATGCAAAGAATGGACACAGAGAACAGACAGTGAGTGCAAGCAGTGGGGGTGGTAATAAATAAAACAAATCTTCAAAAAATAAAAACAGGAAATAACAAGTGCTGGTGAGGATGCAGAGAAAAAGGAACCTTAGTACATTGTTGATAAAAATGTAAAATGATGCAGCTGCTATGGAAAACAGATTGGTAGATCCTCCAAAAAAGTTGACCATAGAACTACAATATGACATGGCAATCCAAGTTCTAGATATATACCCAAAAGATGTGAAAGTAGGGACTTGAACAAATATTTGTGCACCAATGTTTATAGAACAGAGTTACTCCCAACAGCTGTAAGGTTCAAGCAAACCAAATGTTCATCAACAGATAAATGGATAAACAAAATGCTGTATGCAATGCTACTTAAAAATGAAGTTCTGATACATGCTACTACTACATGGACAAACCTTGAAGATATGATGTTGTATGAAAGAAGTCAGAGATAAGGGAACAGATATTGTATGGTTGCATTTATATGAAATAGCTAGAATATGCAATTCAGGTTTGCCAGGGATGGGGAGGAAGCGAGAATGGGGAATTAATACACAATGGGTGTAGGGTTTCTGTTTGGGGTGATGGGAAAGTTCTGGTAATGGATGGTGGTGAGGGCAGCATAATATTGACAATGTGATTAATCCCACTGAATGGTATGCTTCAGAGTGATTAAGAGGAAAAGCTTATGTTGTATAAACATTTAAACAATTTTAAAAAAACAAAAACAAGTAAAGAAACAATCAGAGGGAAGTAGAGACTTCTGGGAAGATGGCATAGAAACAGGCAGGGTTCACTTCTCTTCTAAAAACAGCAAGATGAAAAATAGACACTGTCTGAAAAAAAAACCATTCTAAAGGTTTTCAGACCAGGTGAGTGCTGCCCACTAACCAGGAGGGAGCAGGATGGGAAGAGAGAGAAGCTAAAGCAAAAGCGATGAGTGAATTGCCCCACAGCAGGGAATGGCACCTATCTCCCTTGGTACAGCCTAGGAATGGTTGCTGATGACACAGAGGGCAACAGAGTTTTCTCCTCCTTAGGAAAAGGGAGAGTGCAGGTCAGGGCTGAGTGTGGCTTCTGATCAGCAAGTTTGGACTGCAGGGCCTGCTTTGAATAGCAGCTCTAGCCAGCCCAGACAGGAATCTCCTGTGGACTCTGTTTCAGTTCTTCCCAGTAGAGGTTGGAGTAAATACATGCCCCTCTTGGGCTGTGGAGACAAGTTTCCTGAAAAGTGCCATTTTCTGATATCCAGGAAAGTGCACCCCCAGTAATTCTAAGAAAACAAATAAGAAAAACAAAAAAGGCTTTTTGGTCTTTCCTGTCCCTCTCCACAGGTCCCTTGGAAACCGATCTGTACCCTATCTGGGTCACTGGACATGTTTTGACTAAACATGGGCAATTTTAAAGATCTAGAAATTGAAGCAAGAATCAAAGAGCAGTAGCACAAAGTCAATCAACAATAAAGCCCAATGCATGAGAGAGAAACTGACCATCAAAGTAAACCCACATTATAATCAGATACTTAGACATCAACAAAAATTAAAAGTCATACTAGGAAATAGGAGGATATGTCCCAGTCAAAGGAACAAATTAAAACATCAAATGAGACAAAGGATTTGAAACAACTAATGAATATGTTCAAAAAAATCTCCTAAATCAATTTAAGAATTGAAGAAAATATGGTTAAAGATATAAAGATATAAAGAATGAAAGACAAACTGGATATTAAAAATACATTAGAGGGGAGCCAGCAAGATGGCGGTGGAGTAAGGAGTTCCTAGAATCAGCTTCTGCTACAGGGCAGTTAGTAAAAACTCAGAGCTATCTGGAGATAGCTGGAGTACCAGTCTGGGGACTCCAGGAGACCAGAAGAGCATCCTGCAACATCCTTGAAGGAATGAAAGGAGGAGATGCCCATCTGCAGAGAAGATTTGTAAGTAGAGCAAACCATGCCATGGAGTCTGGTGCCCATCCTCCACGGCAGGCACAAGCCACCTCCGGAGCTGTTCCATGGCTGGAATTGAAAGCTCCACTTCCCAAAAACGGGGGAGGAAGAGACAGTTGGGCACCAACTTCAGCTACTGATGAGTAAATTCAGTGGGCTAAAGTATAATCCTGAGAACAGCTAAAGTTTGAGCCTGTCTAAGTCAAAAAGAGGCTGGAAGCTACCATGTTAAAGCTGCATCTGGCACAAGGGGAAGTGAGGTGGACTGAAAATCACAGTGCTGGTGGGGACTGGCTAAGTCTTACCAGGTAAGAATGCAGCTCTGACTTAGGCCTCAGGCCCACCACTGGCATGGAGGAGGCTGCGGAGACCTGTACCAGCCTCTCGGGAGACCTTGCTGGAAAGCCATGGAGGCCAGTGATTGTCCTACTCTGGCAGCATGAGCGGTCCCAGGAGCTATTCTGTGGCTGGAATTGGAAGCTCCATTTCCCAAAAACAGGGGAGGAGGAGACGGTTGGCTGCTGATTTTGGCTACTGATTGGTAGACTCAGCTGGCTAAGGGAATAACCCTAGGAACAGCTTGAGTGTGAATCTGTCCAAGTCAGAAAGAGGACAGTGGCTGTGCCATTTTGACTCCACCCCCAGTATGAGGGGAAGCCAGGACTGAAAATCACAGTGACAGTAGGAGCTGGTTTCTTTCAGCCCTAGACTAGGCTTCAGCCCTGCCTTGGCAGGAAGGAGGCTGGTGGGCCCTGAACCAGCCTATCCAGATACCCTTGGCTGGCAGAAACTGAATACTCAGAAGTCTACCAGGGCAACTGCGGTCATCTTGGACCTGCACTGCATAGATTGCTGTCCACACCTGCAGCTCCATCCCTGCCCCAAGCAGTGGAGAAAGGGGTGTGAGTCTTCATCAGTCTCTCTGGGCAACAGGAGTCTAGGTCTGCGTGACCTAGATTATTCCACACAGCTGTGATTCTGTCCCTATCTCTAGCAAAGGAGAAAGCTGGGAGAAGATTCATCAGTTGCTGGGACAATGAGGGCAGCTTGAGCCTCCACAGCTTATAGGACCAATTAAATCCTTGGCTCCTACTCTACAACCAACAAGGGAGAAAGGGCAGGAAGCCCTACACTAAAGAGAAAAACTGGGAAATGGAAAGGAGAAATGAGATTATAAGGCTGTGAGTCTCTAAAAAAGAGTCTGGAGGTTGTCAGAAGGAATACCCCTATGTACAACTGAACAGAGTCTAAGAGACAGATAAGGTAGATACAACCCCAGGTATTGGTTCTTTTGAGGGATAAAGAGACCCACGGGTTCTATGGTCATGGCAGAAGGGGTTCACTGCCATGACAGATGGCCCTTCTTTGGAGCTGGTGTTTCTGCGTGATGGAAATGGACTCAGAGGGGATCTCTTTTCACAAGACTTGCATGCTACTTTATTGGAATTGTAGTTGGTGCTGGGTTTAAGATATATGTAGGGGATTTGAATCTCTGGACTGATAATATGACACCCAGGCCCAGAGCCTCAACAGACTTCAGCTCCTACACTTTGACTTATTGGACTTACTCCACTCAGCTAACATGGAGTTGAAGAAGGTCAACCACCACAACATGGAGCCTAGAGTGTCTACAACTAGAAGCGGGAAGAATGCATCCAGTACCCATGTGCAATCTAAGCCCTCACTTGACATAGGTGTGCAATGGACACAACCAATCCAATGTCCACAGAGAAAATGTGGAATGGGTGTGGGAACGGTAGCCATGGGGGCTGCTGGGTGTGGGGAACGGGAGGAAGAGATGAGATGTGGAGGCGTTTTCGGGACGTGGAGTTGTCCTGGATAGTGCTTCACGGACAATTACGGGACACTGTAGATCCCCCCAGGGCCCACTGGATGGAACGTGAGAGAGTCTGGGCTATGATGTGGACCATTGACTATGGGGTGCAGTGATGCTCAGAGATGAACTTACCAGGTGCAATGGATGTATCACGATGATGGGAGAGAGTGTTGCTGTGGGGGGAGTGGGGGGCGGGGGCGGTGGGGTTGAATGGGACCTCATATATTTTTTTTAATGTAATTTAAAAAAATAATAATAAATAAATATTAAAAAAAAAAAGAGAGAAAAACTGCACCCAGAATAAATACTCTAGTAAGCCAGATGCCAAGACACAAATAAAAAATTACAATCCACACCAAGAAACAGGAAGGTATGGAACAAGATAAGCCTCCAGATGACACAAAGGAGTTGAGACAACTAATCATAGATGTTGAAACGAATCTCCTTATTAAATTCAATGCAATGGCTAAAGAGATTAAGGATATTAAGAAGATACTATATGGGCACAAAGAAGAATTTGAAAGCGTACATAGAAAAATAGCAGATCTTATGGGAATGAAAGGTACAATAAATGAAATTTTTAAAACATTGGAATCATAATAGCAGATTTGAGCAGGCAGAAGAAAATATTGGTGAGCTTGAAGAAATGGCCTCTGAAAGTGAACATACAAAAGAACAGATGAAGAATGGAAAATATTAAACAAGAATTCAGTGAATTAAATGACAGCAAAAGGCATGCAAACATACGTTGTCATGGGTGTCCCAGAAGGAGAAAAGAAGGGAAAAGGGGCAGAAGGAATATTTAAAGAAATAATGGTAGAAAATTTCCCAACCCTATTGAAGGACATATATATCCATGTCCAAGAAGCACAATGTACTCCCATCCAAAAAAATCTGAATAGACCAATTCCAAGACACATACTAATCAGAAGGTCAAATGTCAAAGACAAAGAGAATTCTGAGAACAGCAAAAGAAAAGCAATGCATAACATACAAGGGATACCCAATAAAATTAAGTGCTGAGTTCTCACCAGAAACCATGGAGGCAAGAAGACAGTGATCTGATACATTTAAGATACTACAAGAGAAAAACTTCTAGCCACGAATTTTATATCCAGCAAGACTGTCTTTCAAAAATGAGGGTGAGATTAGAATATTCACAGATAAACAGAAACTGAGAGAATTTCTAAGAAAGAGACCTAGATATTCAGGAAATGCTAAAGGGTATGCTAGATCCTGAAAAGAAAAGACAGGGGAGAAGGGTCTGGAAGAGAGTCTAGAAATGAAGATTGTATCAATAAAGTAACTAAAAGTGTCAAGAGTGGGGAAAATAAAATATGACAGATAAAACTCAAATAGTTAGGAATAAACTCAACCAACAATGTAAAGCACTTGTATTCAGAAAAGTGCAACCCAATGTTAAAAGAAATTAAAAAAAGTCCTAAACAACTGGAAGACCATTCCATGATCATGGATTGGAAGACTAAATATCATTAAGATGTCAATTCTACTCAAATTGATATACAGATTCAATGCAACTCTGATAAAAATTCCACCAGCATTTAAAAAAAAAAGGGAAAACACAATTATCAAATTTATTTGAAGGGTAAGAGGTCCTGAATAACCAGAAACATCATAAAAAGGAAAAGTAAACCCTCATCTCTGGTTTTTAAATCATATTACCTAGCTATAGTGGTAAAAACAGAATGGTACTGGCATAAAGACAGACACATAGACCATGGTACTGGCATAAAGACAGACACATAGACCAATGGAACCAAACCGATGGTTCAGAAACAGACCCTCACAGGTATGGACAAGTAATTTTTGACTAGCCTGTCAAACCCACACAACTTGGGCAGAACAGTCCATTCAGCAAAATGGTGCTGAAAGAACTGGATATCCATAGCTGAAAGAAGGAAAGAGGACCCCCATCTCACACACTATCCAAAAATTAACTCAAAATGGATAGAAAACCTAAAAATAAAAGCAAGAACCATAAAACTTCTAGAAGAAATTTTAGGAAAATATCTTCAAGACCTGGTGGTAGGTGGTGGATTCTTAAAGGAGATAAGAAAAGGATTGATATGGACTATTGATGTTTAATGTAGGTAGAAGTTTTAATTAGCTTTACTGTAAAAGTGTGGAAATGTATAGAATGGACAGCAACAAATAGTGAGTAATAGTTAGTTTATAAACGGGGATGTGGCTGAAAATGGTAGTCCAGGTATGTAAATGCCAACTGACAGAATGCTAGAGAATAATTTAGGAACTGACTAGCACAGTAAACCATGAGGTGGATGAGAGTTGTGGTTGATGGTACATATGCAAGAGTGTCCTTTGTGAGCTAGAGCAAATGTATATCACTACGGCAGGGTGTTGAGAATGCATGGGAAAGATAGAACTGGAGGACCTACTGAATTTGGTTAGCAGGAATAATATAATATTCTTGCATCTAGGCCAAAGCTGTACCATGTTGATAATGGGGCAGTATGGAAAATGTGATCCAAATGTATTCTATGGATTTGGCAACAATCAGATGATATTATCTTTTGTAACAAATGTTCCACCACAGTGTGGTGTGTTGATAGAGGGGTGTTTTTTGGGAATTCTGCACATGTGCATGATTGTTTTATAAGTTTACAACTTCTATCATAAAAAATATATTTAAAAAATAATAGGGTGGGCTGGAAGAAAAATACACCAAACGTAAGATAAGGACTATAATTAGTAGTAAGATTTTGACAATATTCTTTCATAATTTGTAACAAACATCTCACAGCAATGCGAGGTGTTGGTGGAGAGTTGATGTATGGGACCCCCTGTATGATGTTATGCATGTTTGCTTTATAAGTTCACAACTTTTACTATACACTTAATTGTTTATGTATATTCATATATAAAAGATATAAAGATAATAATAATGGGGGGAGGGTTGGGGAAAAATACTTTGGTTAGTAGCAAAATTTTGTCAATGCTCTTTAATCATTAGTTAAAAAGGTTTAACAGCAATGTAAGGTTTTGGTGGTAGGGTGAGTTATGAGAGTCCTGTATGATGTTACATACGTTTGTTTTGTAAGTTCACAACTATTACTATACACTTATTGTTAATATATATTTGTGTGTGGGTGATATATTTCAATAAATTAATTTAAAAAGAATACATTAGAGAGGAGTAAACGTAGCTCAAGTGGTTGAGCACCTGCTTCATATGTATGAGGTTCCAGGTTCAATCCCTGGTACTTCCTAAAAAACAAACAAACAACAAAACAACAAAAAACAACTCTCATTGGGGGGTGGATGTAGCTCAGTGATTGAGTGCCTGCTTCCCATGTATAAGGTGCTGGGTTCAATATCCAGTACCTCCCTAATAAACAAACATTAGAGGCATACAACAACAGATTTGAAATGGCAGAAGAAATTATCAGCAACTTAGAGGACAGGAAATCTAAAATTGAAAAGATAGAAGAACAGATAGAAAATAGAATGGAAAAAATTGAGCAAGGGCTTAAGGAACTGAATGATAGAACAGAGTGCACAAACAATGTATAATGGAGGTCCCAGAAGAAGAGAAGGGAAAAGAGGCAGAAAGAGTATTGGAGGAAATAATGGCCCCAAATTTCCCAATTTTTATGAAAAGACATGAACATTCACAACCAAGAATTACTACATACTCCAAACAGAATAAATCCAAATACACCTACTCTGAGACACATACTTATCAGAATGTAAAATGCCAAAGATAGAGAAATATGAAAGCAGCAAGAGAAAAAAATTCCATCACATGCAAGGGATGTTTAATAAGATATAGTGTGGATTTTGCATCAGAAACCATGGAGGCAAGAAGGCAGTGGTATGATGTATTTAAGATAGTGAAAGAGAAAAACTTCAAGCCAAGAATTCTTTATCCAGCAAAACTATCTTTCAAAAACTGAAGGTGAGGGGAAGCGGACTTGGTTCAATGGATAGAGCATCCACCTACCACACGAACCACGGTTCGAACCCAGGACCTCCTTGACTCGTGTGGAGCTGGCTCACATGCAGAGCTGATGCGCACAAGGAGTGCTGAGCAAGGAGCACAAGGAGTGCTGTGCCAGCCAGGGGTGTCCCCCGTGTAGGGAGTTACTAAACAACTGTGAGTTACTAAACAACCAGGTGGCAGAAAGGGCATGCATCCCTCACCTCCAAGGTGTACAGCCTGTATAAAACCTGTGGCCCACTGCAGCCATCTGAGAGGGTAAAGGACGTCTTCCTCCCTAGGAAAAGGGAAGGAACAGAGGAGGAAGGAGAGTGGTTTCACGTCATTGAATTTGGCCAGCAGAGCCTGCTTTGAATTTGGGCACTACCCAGACCAGAAACGCTGGCAAGTGAAGGTTGAAAGAAACACTTCCATGAACAGGTTCACTGGCAAGTGTCATCCACTGATTGGTCAGGAAACTGCAAGAGAAAAAGTACTTTTAAGTCTTTTATAAGCCAAAATTCTGAGAGACAATCTGTGCCCCATTAGTGAGCCCCTGACTCAATACTGATGACTTAAGCTGGGCAATTTTAAAGACTGAGAGTAAGTTGAACTAAAAATCAAAGAAGAGACATAGGAGAAAAACAAAACAAACAAAAACAACAAACTAGACAAGAGAGAAAAAGAAAGAAATTTATCATCAGAGGACATTCACCAATATATTCAGATGCTGACACATCAGCGAAAAAATTACAAGCCATACTAGGAAACAGGAAGAGATGGCCCAACCAAGTGAACAAACCAAATATCCTGTAGAGATACAGGATTTAAGATAACTAATGAAAGATAATCACACATATCTCCTAACTAAATTCAAAGAATTGAAGGAAAATATGACTAAAATGAAAAAGGATATTAAGACATTGGGTGAGCATAAAGAACAATTTGAAAGCCTGCAAAGAAACTAAGAGTTCATGGGAATAAGAGACATGGTAGATGAGATTAAAGATACATTAGAGGGAAGTGGATGTGGCTTAAGCTGTTGAGCACCTGCCTCCCACATGGCAGGTCCTGGGTTTAGTTTCTGGTACCTCCTGAAAAAACAAAAACAAACAACAAGCAAAGAAAACAAACAAAAAACTAACTCAGGGACGCAGATATGGCTCAGTGGTTGAGCGTTGGTTTCCACATATTAGGTCCTAGGTTCAATCACTGACCCCCAGTACCTAAAAAAAAAAAAAAAAAAAAACTCAGTAGAGGCATAGCAGATTTGAATCTATGGGGGACATGATTAGTGATTTTGAGGACAGAACATCTGAACTTGAAAAGACAGGAGCACAGAAAGAGAAAAGAATGGAAAAAAATGGAACAGGGTCTCAGGAAACTGAATGACTATGTGGAACACACAAACATATGCATTATTGGTGTCCCAGAAGGGGTAGAGAACAGAAAAGGGGCAGAAAGAATATTTGAGGAAATAATGACTGAAAACTTCCCAACCCTTATGAAAGACATAAATATCAACATTCAAGGGCAAAGCACCCCAAACAGAATAAATCAAAATAGATATACTCCGAGACACCTTCTAACTAAAATTTCCAATATCAGAGATAAAAAGAGGATTCTGAAAGCAGCAAGAGAAAAGCAAAGCATCAAATACAAGGGAATCTCAGTAAGATTAAATGCATGAAGGTGAGAAGGCAGTGGTATCATGTATTTAAAGTACTGAAAGAGTAAAACTGCCAGCAAGAATTCTTTATCTGGCAAAACTGTCCTTCAAAAATGAGGGGGTGAGTGAGCAGGTGTAGCTCAGTGGTTGAGTGCCTGCTTCCCATGTATGAGGTCCTGGGTTCAACCCCTGCAACTCCTAAAAAAAAAAGTTTAAGGTCTTCACAGACAAACAAACAAAAAAAGAGTATGTTACCAAAACACCAGGGTTACAAAACATGCTAAAGGAAGTGCTTAAGCCTGAAAGGAAAAAACAAAGGTGAGAGACTTGGAGAAGAGTGTACAAATGAAGATTAGGAAGGTAAAGGATAAAAAGAAGCAGATGTGGCTCGAGTGATAAGAGTTTCCACCTATCATATATGGAAGGACCTGGGTTCGATCCCTGGAACCTCCTGGTGAAAAAGAAGAAGAGAAAGCATGCCTGCATGGTGAGCCAGTGCCTGCATGGTGAGCTGAGTGCCCATGCAAGTGCCCATGGGAGTTCCTGTGTGGCGAGCCAGTGCCCACGCAAGTGAGTCACACAGCAAGATGATGATGCAAAAAAGAGAGACAAAGGGGAGAGTCAAGGTGAAGCACACCAGAAACCAGGAAGTGAGGTGGCACAGCTGACAGGGAACCTCTCTCCACATGAGAGGTCCGCAGGATCGAATCCCAGTAGAGGAGAAAAAATGAGTAGAGAAGACAAAAAAAGAGAGAAGATCACACAACAATGGACACAGACAGCAAAAACAGCAGGGTGGGGAAAGAAGAAGGGGGAAAAATAAATCTTTTAAAAAAAGACAATGGTAAGAGATGACAATGTAACATGGGACTGTATAACATAGTAAAACCTTGTGAAATATGAATATGGATAATTCTTATTTGCATATATGACTGTTCTCAAAATATAAAAACAAACTAGAGAGATGGAAAACAGAATAGCAGCTATATATGGCAGGGGAAGCAAGGGAGGTTACTTTTCATCATTGAGTTGTATGATCTCTTTATATAACACATGTATCAAACCCTGATGGGTATGGATTTCCAAATATTTTCTCCCACAGACTATGCGGCTTTTTTACTTTCTTGACCAAGTCTTTTAAAGAACAAAAGTGTTTCATTTTTAAGGGGACCATTTATCTATTTTCTCTTTTGTTGCTCATGCTTTGGGAGTAAGAATTAAGAAACTACCACCTACCACAAGATCTTGAAGATGTTTTCCTACAATGCCTTCTAGAAGTTTTATGGTTGTAGCTTTTATATTTTAAAAATATAAAGATATTGATCCATTTTGAGTTAATTTTTGTATAAGGTGTGAGATAGGGGTCCCCTTTCTTTTGGATATGGATATCCAGTTCTTCCAGCACCATTCATTGAATAGACTGTACTGGCCCAGGTGGGTGGACCAGCCTCGTCAAAAATCACTTGCCCATAGATGTGAAGGTCTATTTTTCATTTCTTGATTCAGTTCCAGATTGGTCAATCTGTCTTTATGCCAGTACATGTTGTTTTTACCAGTATAGTTAAGTAATATGCTTTAAAGTCAGGAAGTAGGAGTCCTCCAAATTCATTAATCTTTTTAAAAACCTTTTTGGCTATTCAGCTCCTTACCCTTTCAAATAATTTTGATAATTGGCTTTTCCATTTCTGCAAAAAAGCTATTGGGATTTTATCAGGATAGTATTAACTCTATAAACCAGTTTGGGTAGAAAAAAATATATATATATATATTTTTAGATTTATTTATTTATTTAATTCCCCCTCCCCCTCCTCCCGGTTGTCTGTTCTCTGTGTCTATTTGCTGCATCTTGTTTCTTTGTCTGCTTCGTCTGCGGCACGGGAAGTGTGGGTGGCGCCATTCCTGGGCAGGCTGCACTTTCTTTCGCGCTGGGCGGCTCTCCTTATGGGCGCACTCCTTGCGCGTGGGGCTCCCCTACATGGGGGACACCCCTGCGTGGCAGGGCACTCCTTGCATGCATCAGCACTGCACATGGGCCAGCTCCACATGAGTCAAGGAGGCCCGGGGTTTGAACTGCGGACCTCCCATGTGGTAGACGGAAGCCCTAACCACTGGGCCAAGTCCATTTCCCTAGATATATTTTAATAATATATATTCTTCCAGTCCATGAACACAGAATGTCCTTTCATTTATTTAAGTATTCTTTGGTTTCTTTTAGCAATGTTTTGTAGGTCCTAAATTCAGGTCCTTAAAGTCCCTGGTCAAGTTTATTCCTAAATACATGATTCTTTTAGTCACTACTATTAATGGAATTTGTTTTAATTTCCTCTGCGGATTGTTCACCAGGAGTGTACAGAAATGTACTGAGTTTTGCATATTAATCTTTTATCCCACCACTTTGCTGAACTCATGCACTAGTTCTATTAGCCTTGTTTTGGAGTTTTCAGGATTTTCTAGACATAGGCTCATATCTTCAGCAAAATAGCAACAGTTTTACTTCATCCTTTCCTATTTGGGTGCCTTTTATTTCTTTATCTAGCCTAATTGCTGTAACTAGAACTTCTAGCACAATATTGAATAACAGCAGTGACACTGGGCATCCTAATCTTGTTCCTGATCTCAGTGGGAAAGTTTTCAGTCTTTCACCATTGAGTTCAATGCTTGTTGTAGGTTTTTCATATATGCATGTTAACACATTGAGAAAGCATCCTTCTATTCCTATCTTTTGGAGTGCTTTTATTTTAAAAAGATGCTGTATTTTGTCAAATGCCTTTTCTGCATCAATAGAGAAGATCATGTGGTTTTTCCTTTTCAATTTATTAATGTGGTTTATTACACTGATTTTCTTGTGTTGAAAAACCCTTGTATACCTGGGATAAAACCTACTTGATTGTGGTGTATAATTCTTTTAATGTGCTTTTGGATTTGGTTTTAAAGTAATTTGTTGAGGATTTTGCATCTATATTCATTAGAGATATTGGTCTGTAATTTTCTTTCTTCATAGTATTTTTTTAATGTGGATTGGGAATTCGGGTGATGCTGGCTTCATATAATGAGTGTGGCAGCATCCTTTCCTGTTCAATTTTTTGGAACAGCTTGAGTAAGACTGACCTTAGATCATCTTTGAATGATTGGTAGAATTGGCCTGTGAAGCCATGTGGTCCTGGGATTTTCATCTTTGGGAGGTTTTTTAAAAATATATTTTTTGTTTACTTTTAAAAGATACTTAGAGTACATAAAATGTTACATTAAAAAAATAATGGATTCCCATATGCCACCTCACTCCCCACATCTCCCACTTTTCCCCACATTAAAAACTTCTTTCATCAGTGTGGTACATTCATTGCAATTGATGAACACATTTTGGAACATTGCCACTATGCATGGACTGTAGTTTACACTCTCTCCCACTCAATTCTGTAGATTATCGCCATATACATAATGATCCATTCTTATTGTTGCAACGTCACTCAGGGCAATTCCAAGACCTGAAAATGCCCCCATATTATACTTCTTTGTCCCTTTTTGGGAGGTTTTTGATGACTGTTTTGATCTCTTTACTTATGATTGGTTTGTTGAGATCTTCTATTTCTTCGAGGGTCAGTTTAAGTTTTTCAATGTCTTTCTATTTGTCCATCTCATCTATGTTATCTATGTTTTTGGCCTACAATTGTTCATAGTATACTCTTATGATCTCTCTTATTTCTATGGGTTCAGTGGTAATGTCCCCCTTCCCATTTCTGGTTTTATTCATTTATTTGCATCTTTTCTCTTTTTTTCTCGAAGAACCAACTTTTGGTTTTGGTGATTCTCTCTACTGGGCTTTTGTTTTCATTTTCACTTATTTCTGCTCTGATCTATACTATTTCTTTCCTTTGGCTTGGTTTGGGATTTGTTTATCGTTCTTTCCTAGTTCCCCCAGGTATGATGTCTTCGATTTTAGCTCTTTCTTCTTCTTTGATGTAAGTATTGGGGGCTATAAATTCCCTCTCAGCAGTGCTTTTGCAGTGTCCTATAGGTTTTGGTATGCTGTTTCTCATTTTCATTCATCTCAATATATTTCTTGAATTCTCTTGCAATTTCTTCTTTGACCCATTGATTATTTAAGAGTATGCTGTTTAATCTCTATATATTTATGAATTTTCCATTTTTACATCCATTATTGATTCCCAGTTTAATTCTGTTATGTTCAGAGAAAGTGTTTTGCATAATTTTAATCTTTTCAAATTTATTGAGACCTGTCATGTGACTCAACATGTGGTCTATCCTAGAGAAGGATTCATGAGTTCTTGAGAAGAATGTATATCCTGCTATTTCTGGGTGTAATTCTCTATAAATTTCTGTGAGGTCCAGTTCATTTATCATTATTTTTCAGGTTCTCTGATTCCTGATTGATCCTCTGTGTAGATGTTCTATCAATGAGTGGTGAAGTCTCCAACTATAATTGTAGAGATGTCTGTTTCTCCCTTCAGTTTTGCCAGTGTTTGCCTCATATATTTTGGGGAACCTGTTTAGGTACATAAATATTTATAATTGTTATTTCTTCTTGGTGGATTGCTCTTTTACTAATGTATAACGTCCTTCTTGTCTTCTATGACTGCTTTGCGCTTAGAAAGTCTGATTTGCCCAATATTAGTATACCTACTCATGGTCTTTTTTTTTTTTATTACGGTCTGCATTTCCAACCTATTTGTATACCTCAATGTAAGTTGAGTCTCTTGTCAGCAGCATTGAGATGGCTTGGGTTTTGTGTTTTTTTTTTAATCCATTCTGCCTGTGTCTTTTGATTGGGAAGTTTAATCCATTAACATTCAATATTATTACTGTAAAGGCATTACTTACTTCACCCATTTTATTGTTTGGCATTCATATGTCATAAGTTATTTTTGTCTTTCTTTTTACCCTTTTAGTTACTGTATTAATTAGTCAAAGGGGTACACTGATGCAAAGTACCAGATATCTGTTGGCTTTCATAAAAGGTATTTATTTGGGGTAGAAGCTTACAGTCACAAAGCCCCCAAGAGTCCAACAAGCCACCATAAATCATTTGCCAAGTGTTGAAGCAGGATGGCAGGCAATGTCTGTTAGGGTGCAGTTTTCCTTCTTCCTTCTTCCTCTTAAGCTCCATGGTCCCAGCCTCTTCAGTCTCAGCTGTAGGCTGGCATAAGGTTCATCTCTCTCCCTGGGGCTCTTCTCTTTCTGGGCTTAGCTGCTCTATTCTCTCCACAAGGTCACCTATAGACTATCAGGCTCATCTTTCTTCCTGGGGTCTCTTCCATGTCTAATGGAGCCTTCTCTCTTTCCTCACATATCTGTTTCTCTGAGTTTCTACTTTCATGTGAGAGTCTGTTTTATTGAGGACTCAACTCTGCATGCCCTAATGACATGGTCAAATCAAAGCCCTAATTTAACATAATTTATCTCAGCTGAATAATATAATCAAAGGGTTATCACACCCAGAGGAACAGGCCAGTTTACAAACATAATCAAATATCTTTTTTGGAATTCATAAATAAAATCAAACTGCCACAGTTAACTTTCTGATGCTCTTCATTTCTACACTCTCTTCCAAGCCTCTCTCTCCTGTCTTTTCCTTTCTGGCTGCACAACTCCCTTTAGTATTTCTTGGAGCGCCAGCCTCTTGTTAATAACATCTCTTAGTTTCTGGTTATCTGTGACTATTTTAAACCCCCCCTCATTTTAAGAAATATATAATTTTATTGAAGTATATCATTCATACATGAACATAAACAGATGTATAATAAAATTTGTGAATTTACAAACAAGTATGCATATCATCATACCCGAGATTATTCTTTACTTTCCTTTCAAATGCCATTTACTTCTACATACCACCCTTTTCAGCCATGGTCACATTTGTAAATCAGAAGTGTTTATTATACCCATTATAATGTGTTACTCTCAGCTCTATTCATTTCCACACTTTTACAGTTAACCTTATGAATGTTACATACATTAAGCATCATCTCCTATTCTCAAACCCATCTTCTTATTCCTAGTAACCTTTATGCAAGAGTTTACCTCTGTGAGTTTACTCATCATATTTAATTCATATTAGTGAGACCACATAATATTTGTCCTTTTGTGTCTGGCTTATTTCATTCAACATAATAGGTAGTCACTGCCACCACCACTGCCGTCATTGTTGTGGTGGATGCTCTGAGTTCCAAGGCTCCGAGAGCCAGCTCCATCCCCTCAACGCCGCCACCATGAAGTGGATGTTCAAGGAAGACCATTCGCTGGAACACAGATGCGTGGACTCCGCTAAGATCCGAGCAAAATATCCCGACCGGGTTCCAGTGATTGTGGAAAAGTCTCAGGCTCTCAAATTGTTAACAATGACAAACAGAAGTACCTTGTTCCATCTGATATCACTATGGCTCAAGTCATGTGGATCATCAGAAAAAGGATCCTTCTGAAAAGGCAATCTTTCTGTTTGTGGATAAGACAGTCCCACAGTCCAGCCTAACTATGGGACAGTTCTATGAGAAGGAAAAGGATGAAGATGGATTCTTGTATGTGGCCTACAGCAGAGGGAACACTTTTGGCATCTGAGGCCCAGCGCTGGGTTAGGTGCACCGTTCCTGTTTGTGTATCTTATAAATAGCCAGCTGTTTTTTTCAGTTATTACAGAACCTCTTCACATAGACCTATCAGTGCATTTGTAACTGGATTTATTTCTTAATATATTGTAAGGTTTTGTTTCCTTAGACTAGTAAATTATCATACAGAGTTTTATTTTGAGTTCTTTTTGTGCATTGTCCTCATGGCTATATTCTCCAGGGAACTTGTTCCTCTGGGCATCACATTTAATGAAGATATTTCCATATTGAAGTGAGATAGGTGGGGTATGGGAGGGAGATGATACATTTATTCTGCATTATGTTTGAAGTGTTAGATGGCTAAGTATTAAAAGCATCCAAATTAAATCCTTAGCAATCAGAACACTTGCTTCATTAACTTTTGCCAGCTACCAATCATGTTGGACTGAGCTAAACTATTCCTCTTTCGGACGCTGTTAAGGTCAAGAATTAACAATAAAACTTCCTCTTACAAAGGCAAAAAAAAAACCACACAAAAAAACCATAGTAGCTTTTAGGTTTATTTATGTTGTCATACGTGCCTCAATTTCATTTCTTCTTACAGCTGAATAGTATTTCATTGTGTTTATATACCACATTTTGTTTATCCAAATGTGGATAAACATTTGGACACTTGGGCTGGTTCCAGATTTAAGCAATTGTGAATAATGCTGCTATGAACATTGGTATGCAAATGTCAATTCTTGTCCTTGCTTTCAGTTCTTATGGATAGATCCCTAGTAATGGGATTGCTATATCATATGGCAGTTCTTCATTCAGCTTCTTGAGGTACTGCCAAACTATTTTCCACAGAGGCTGCACCTTTCTACATTCCCACCAACAGTGAGAGGGTTCTCCTGTTCTCCACATCCTTTCTAGCAGTTGTAGTTTTCTGGCTTTTAAAAAATATTGGCCATTCTATAAGGTGTGAAATGGTATCTCATTGTAGTTTTGATCTGCATTTCTTTAATAGCTAGTGATGTGGAGCATATTTTCATGTGTATTTTGGCTATTTATATTTCCTCTTTTGAAACATGTCTATTCAGTTTGCTTATTTTTTTTATTGGATTGCTTGTCTTTTTTCCAAAACAAATTTATTTTATTGATACATTTTAATAAATCAAATAAACCCATCCAAACTGTACAATCAGTGGTACTTAGTATAATGACATAGTTGCACATTCATCACTTCAATCATTATTAGAGCATTTTCATTATTCCAATAATAATAATAATAAAGACAAAAATGTCATCGACTTTCAATCTCTCTAATTATTTGAAAGTGGAAATCAAAAGTAGGCAGAGGACAGGAAAATTTGCAAATATATGGAGGTTAAACAACACTCAAACAATCGGTGGGTCTAAGAAGAAATTGCAAGAGAATCAGTAAATATCTTAAGAATGAAAATGAGAACAAAACATGAAAATTCATGGATGCAGTGAAGGCTGTGCTGAGATGGAAATTTATAGCCCTAAACATCTACATGAAAAAGGAAAAAAGAGCTGAAATTATAAACCTAATTGCACTCCTGGAGAAAATACAAAAGAACATTAAACCAATCCCAAACCAAGCAGAAGGGAAGAAATAAATATTAGAGGAGAAAATATGAGGGGGCAGAAATGGAACCAAGAAAACTAAAAGCTAGCTATTTGAGAAACTCAATAAAATTGACAAACTCTTAGTTAAACTGATAAAGAAAAACAGAAAGAAGATGCAAATAAGTAAAAAATGAGAGTGAGAACACCACAGAAATAAAAAGAATCATACTAGACTATTATGAAAAACTGTATGCCAACAAATTAGACAACGCAGATGAAATGGACAAATTCCTAGAAACACATACTGACTCTATAAGAATTATAAGACCTCCACAAACCAATTACATTTAAAGAGATTGAATCAGTAATCAAAAATCTTGTAACAAAGAAAAGCCCAGGGCCAAAATGCTTCACAAGAGAATTCCACCGATCATTTTGAGAAGGGTCAATACCAATCCTGCTAAAATTCTTTCAAAAAAAAAAGAGGAGGAGGGAACACTACTTAACTGATTTTATGAGGCCTACATCACCCTAATTCCAAAGCCAGAAAAAGATGCTGTAAGAAAAGAAAATTACAGACCAATCTCTCTAATTAATATAAATACAAAAATTCTCAACAAAATACTTGAAAATCAAACCCAACACCAGGTTAAAAGAATCATACTCCATGCATGATCAAGAGGGTTTTATTCCTGGTAGGCAAGGGTGGTTCAACACAAAAAAATCAATTAATGTAATAGACTACATTAACAAATTGAAGGCCAAAAAACCATAAGATCATCTCTATTCACACAGGAAGGCATTTGACCTGACTTTTCCTTTTTTTTTTTTTTTTTAAGCACCAGAGCCAGGGACTGAACTCAAACCTTTCACGTAGGTAGCTGACACTCAATCACTGAGCAACATTAGTTGGCTCCCCTGAGTTGGCACCCTCGCCTGTTTGCTTGTTGTTTTTTATTTTTAGGAGGTACTAGGAACCAAACCTGGGACCTACCATGTGGGAAGCTGGCACTCAAGTGCTTAAGCCACATCTACTCCCCAAACAACTTTCTTTATTTTTAAGGTAGTGGGGATGGGGATTGAACCTGGGACCTAGTATTTGGAAAGCTGGCACTCAACCACTGGGCCACATTGGCTCCCAGCATCCTTTCTTGATAAAAACTAACTTTGAGAGACAGAAATAAAAGAAACTTCCTCAACATGACACAGGGTATATATGAAAAGCCCACAGCCAACATCATAATGGGGAAAGGCTGAAAGCTTTCCCTCTAAGATCGGGAACCAGACAAGCATGCCACTGTCCCCACTGTTATTCCACATTGTACTAGAAGTTTTAGATAAATCAAATACACAGGAAAAAGAAATAAAAGATACTCAAATATGAAAAAAAGTAAAACTCTTACTATTCATGGATGGCATGATCCTATTTTTAGAAAATCCCAAAATATTGACAACAAAGCTACCAGAGCTAATAAATTAGTTCAGCAAAGTGGCAGGATAGAAGTGCAACACACAACATTTAGTAGTGTTTTTATACGCTAATAATGAATAATCTGAGGAGAAAATCAAGAAAAAAAATCCGTTTACAACAGCAACTAAAAGAATCAAATATCTAGGATGAAAAGGATCAATACTCAGAAAAAAACAAAATATTGCTAAAATAAATCAAAGACGACCTAAACATTGTAAGATTAAATATCATTAAGATATCAATTCTACCCAAATTGGTTTACATATTCAAAGCCAACCCAATCAAAATTCCAACAGCCTACTTTACAGAAATGGCAAATGCAATTACTAAATTTATTTGGCTGGAAAAGGAGCCCCAAATAGTCAAAAATATCTTTAAAAAGAAGAATGAAGTTGGAGGGCTTTTACATGCTAACTTTAAAGCATATTACAAAGCCATAGTGGTCAAAGCAGCACGGTATTGGCATAAAGATAGACATACTGACCAATGGAATCAAATTGAGATTTCAAAAATAGATCCACACCTGTGTATTCAACTGATTTTTGACAAAGACACCAAGTCCACTCAGTTGGGACAGAACAGTCTTTTCAACAAGTGGTGCTGGGAGAAAAGGATATCCATATTCAAAAGAATGAAAGAGGACCCCTAACTCACATACAATACACAAATTATCTCAAAATGGATCAAAGACCTAAAAATAAAAACAAGGACCATAAAGATCCTAGAAGAAAATGTAGGAAAGCATCTTCAAGATCTAGTGGTAGGAGGTCATTTCTTAGACCTTATACCCAAAGCATGAGCAATAAAAGGAAAAATAGGTAAATGGGACCTCTTCAAAACTAAATATGTCTGTGCTTTAAAAGGACTTTGTTGAGAAGGTAAAAAGACAGCCTAGTTAATGGAAGAAAGTATTTGGAAGCCATGTATCCAATTAGGGCTTAATATCCATGGTATATAAGGAGATGCTACAACTCAACAATAAAAAGACAAACAACCCAAATAAAAAATGGGCAAAAAACTTGAACTGACATTTTTCCAGAGAGGAAATACAAATGGCAAAAAAAAAAGCTCATGAAAGATATTTAACAGAACTAGCTATTAGAGAAAATGCAAATCAAAGCTACAATAGACATCATTTTACACCTTAGAATGGCCACTATTAAAAAGACAGAAAACTACAAGTGTTGGAGAAATAAGAACACTTATTCACTGTGGGTCAGAGTATAGAATGGTGTAGGCACTGTGGAAGACAGTCCTCATGAAGTTAAATATAAATCTGCCATATGACCCAGCAATCCCCCTACTGGGTATATATTCAGTAAGAACTGAAAGTAGGGATATGAACAGATATTTGCAGAATGGTATTCATGGTGGCATTGTTCACAATTGCCTAAGGATGGAAACCCAGTTATCAATTAACTGATGAATGGATAAACAGAATGTGGTATATACATATGATAAAATGTTACTCAGTTTTAAAAAGAAATAAATCCTTAATACATACAACAACATGGATGAACCTTGAGGACATGCTGAATGAAACAAGTCAGACAAAAGGACAAACATTGTATAACTTCACTGATATAAATAAAATATAATGAACAAACTTAAGAAGTTAATAGCTAAAATATATAGTATCACCAGAAGATAGAATGAATATAGAGAAGGGGGAGCTGAGGTTTAATTTGTATAGAATTTGTAATAAGGTCGATTGTAAATATTTGGAAATGTAAAGGTGATGATAGCACATTTTAGGGAACATAATTAGCAGCGCTGATATATGTGTATGATAGTGGCTGAAAGGGAAAGTTTAGGGTTGTTTATATCAGTAGAAAGAAAATGAAAGGTTGAACTATGGGACTGTATAGCATAGTGCCCCCTTGTGGACAATGATTGTGGTTAATAATACAAATAAAAGAATGTTTTTTTCATGAATCAGAACATAACTTAATAGTACAAGATGTTAATCATAGGGTGGTATTTGGCAAAAATACACCTAAAGCAAACTATAGTCTGTAGTGAATAGCAATATATTAATCTTTTTCCATCAACTGTAAAAATAAAAAAAAGAATTATGCTAAGTGAAAGAAACCAGGCACAAAGTATTACATATTGTGTGATTCCAGATAAATATAATGTAAATTAATAAATTTATAGAGACAGAATTGGATTAGCAGGGGAGGGATAGAGGAATTGAGAGATGACTGCAAAGGGATAGAGGGCTTTTCTTTTTGGAGTAATGAAAATGGCCTAATATCGATTTTGGTGATGAATACACAACTCTGATTATACCACAAGCCACTGAATATACTCTAGGTGGATTGAATGGTTAAAAGAAAAAAAGAAAAGAGAGAGAGAGAGAGACATGATCTTAATCTGATCTAATGATGGTAAAAAGGACCAAAAGGACATTATTGTGAAATAAGAATATATAAGTGAATATCCTTGTTCTTAGAAAATGTACATGGAAACATTCAGTGTTCAAAGATAAGGATGTATACAACCTACTCTCAAATGTTTAGAAAATAGAGAGATAATAGAATGAAAGAAGATTTGGAAAAGGACTCAAAATAATAAAAGTTGGTAAATATTGGTATTGGAGTCGGGGGTACGTTGGAGCCATCTGTATGGGTTTTGTATTATTTAACTGTCCTCTAAGTTTGAAATTATTTCAAAATAAAAAGTTTTATTTTGTTTAAAAAAAAAAAAGATGAAACAATTCTAGTTCCATCGTTGCAAGATACAACAATCAAATTGACAAAAACATGTGAAGTTATGCTCAGACATCAACTCATGAACACTGTCTATCTGACAAACTTTTATATCATTCCCTTCCCTGCAAAACATGTTAAATTCAATTTATTTTACTAGGTACTTAAAAGGAAAAAGAAAATATGGAAAAGAATATGAATATTCTCTGCAATTAAATATATTTAGTTCCTGCGTACATACAGTAAGGGATAGTGTTATAATCCTAACCTTTTTTGTTTCTGAATGTGGATAGTGAATTTACAAAATTCAGTGGCTTATAATGGCAATTTGGTTATGGTCAATGACAAGTACAATTCTTATTCATATGGAGGGCTCCTCTAATTTTCACCTAGAAATCACTTCCTTCTTCCCGAATTTCAGTCAATTAGCAATAAAACTACTATACTTCAGGCACTTTACAACTTAACTGTTTCCATATGATTCTAGACCTACTGCTAGGAATTCTCTCCCCAGTTTTTCAGACTTATAACTTCCCATTCCCCACACTTCCCACCTGACATCTGAATTAGTTAGCAAAGGGAATCTTTAGTGAAATGGGTCCAAATAGAGAGTGACAATGGAAAGGGACTACCCTCAAATCTGCCCAAATCATCACTCTCCACTCTTGGCCCTGACTGGGAATATTTAAAAAAAAAAAAAAAGGAGAATAAACCTCAGTATTCACCACTCCAAATACCAGACTTATACAGAGACCCTATTTCTCACTTTTAGTATCTCTTCTGGCTCCCTTTTACTAATTGGAACAGCAGCCCTAGATCGCAACATTGACTTGAAATTGGGTAGGTCTCTCAATCCTAGTGCTAGAATAGCTTGAGACATTAGGGTTAAGGAGAGATGTCTTGGCACCTTACATTAAAGGCTGGAATCAGTTTTTTCAGAGAAAGATAATTAACACTGACAACCATTTTCTCTAGTATATGAACTGGATTAGCAAGCTGACCACCTCACAACTAACACTGTTAATAGGAAAATGTAGTCTAACTTTCAAACAGTGCATTAATACCTTAAGTTAGGAACTATACATTATGAACCAGGTGGAGTTTTGAAAAGTTATTTCTTTGAGGAACAGAGTTCCATTCTAAAGGCACTTTTTATTTGATTAGATACAAGCAGTTTTCTGTGATGTTATTAGTGAATGAATTAAGTCTATTCAGTAATATTCAGAATCAAACTCACCATTGCTACACAATTCAAATCAGTAGGTTATTCTAAATAAGGAACAAAAACAAAGATTCTTGCTATTCCTGGTTTGGCTATTTTGTAACTCTGTTTTTGCTTTCATGCTAATCTTATTAAGCATATAGCCAAATTTGCCAAAAGTAGCAAGACAGAAAAAATGACCTATGGTTATAATGGCAGAATATGAGCTACCCCATTTTTGCCTAAATGCAGTACTTCTAATGACACTCTGCAATATATCCACATATATCATCAAAATAAAAGAACACTACATATACTCCAGTAAATTTCAGTTCTTCACCAAAGGAACTTTTCAATAATACTTACTCTTTTTTTAATTAACGCTTTCTTTTTTAAACGTTTTTGCATGATTTCTTTTTCTAAAGATAGGATCTGACTTGGAGTTAGCTGTTCTTGAATTCTGTTTATTTCTTCTTTGTATGCCTGCCAGTCTGCCCTGTAAGCATCTTCATATATCTAGAAATAAAAAATAAAATAAAATTTTTAAAAGTCAAACTATTGCCAGGAAATTTAACTTAGTATACTTGCTAGGGAAAGACAATGGCAGGACTTCAGATCAAGAGACTAAACCACCGGATGGAAAATATGCCTTGGGATCACATGTATATGGATTAAAAACATATATTTTTAATACACATGCTAAGCAAGATCATAGTCCAGTAATTAGCTTCCAATTTCAAAATGCTGCCAACCCTTTACCTCCATATCCTATATATCAGTATTCTTCTCATCATTTATATAGGTCAAAATATAATGGATGTTAAAAAAAAAGTCTGTTACCTCATCCCTTCAAAGATATGACAATTATCCCTAACAGCAAAAAAGCTGGTCAGCAAAGTTGAAAACCTGTGTGCTTACTTTTTTCTGTGAATCAGGAAGTTCCCTCCATTGCTGGGCAATTTTTTGAATTATTTCTGGGATTTTTGCATCTGTGGATTAGAATAAAATGAAAAAAGATCTCACAATTTTATTTGTCTCAGGATTAATTTTGAAAAACTTCCAGGAATGTACAATCCAACAGCTCTCGGAGCAAGTTACATCATAGACACATCTATACCATACACAATATAAAGCAGTGATTTAACTTTTCCTTATCCAAATAATTGAAATATGATTATCAATATTTTTAAGTCCATTATGTAATAATTAAGAAGGAATAAGGAAGTAGATGTGGCTCAAACAATTGGGTGCCTCCCTCCCACAAGGGAGGTTCCAGATTCAATTCTCAGCACCTCCTAAAAAGATGAGCAGACATAGCACATAACAAACAGATACAGAGAGCAGAGAGTGAGCACAAACAATGAAGGAGGGAGATATAAATAAATGAAGAATAAATCTTTGGGAAGCAGATGTGGCTCAAGCAATTGAGCTCCTGCCTACCACATGGGAGGGCCTAGGTTCTGTGCCCAGTGCCTTTTTTTTTTTGAAAAAAAAAAGAAGGAATACATCATGTAGGAAAAACAGTCCTTCGAAATTGATTACTACCTTAAGTAGTTGGGTGATCCAACTGCTTCAAGTTTTTTGCATTGTATTTTAACCAAAGCATTTCTTTCAAGTCTTTCTGGAATTTTTAAGTCCATAAAAACTAACTGAAAAATAAAATGTAGTCTTGACTCATATACACCACCCTGTATTTCAATTACAGAAATACCATTTAGAAACCTACCAAGTTATTCTAAAATCAACCCATTATTCCCCACTTCTTTAAACTAATCCTTTATAATATCAGTATTTTTATAATGGCTCCTTTGATTTTAACAAGTGCCCTATGATATACTGCATGTGAAAGGGTTTTAGAATTCATAAACAAAAGTTGGCTATTATTAGTTTTTACCTTTACACTATAACCCAAAATGAGGGCTCCACAGTCTTTCTACGGATTCAATGAACATCCTAACTAGAAATCTTTTTTCAGAAAATCAAGACAAGAATCCTTATACTGGTTAAAACACACACACACACACACAAAGCACTCCTGAAATTAGCAGGAATTTGCAAAAAGCTTTATAACTTACAAAACATTTTCACATAAATTATTTTATTGCAACTTCATTAACAAATTCCCTGAGACAGAAAAGAAAGGGAATCAGAGATGAAATGATTACAATGGTCCTCTATACCAATGGCAACTAGGCCCAAAACTCATTTTCATCCTCTTCTCTGGGCACTTTTCATTCTACATGCTGCTATTTTAAAAATACCTTTCATTAGCTCTCATTTATATATTTCTATAAATAAAATTTGCTTATTTATGCATATATATGTTATCTTATATTAAATATAAAGTTTTATCTCTAGTTTACATACATTTAAAGCACATTTTTGGTATAAAATATGTTATGCTTCCTATTTTACAGAAAAGCAAACAAAGAATGATTAATATTTATGTTTCTGCAGTGACTAGACTCTACGGCAGGATAAATCTGATTTGCGGTTTAACTGCTTTGTGCCCTTTTTATTTGCATATCAGAGAAAAGCTCCCAACTGCTTACCTGGATTCTGAGCTTTAATTATGGGTAGCTGTTCTTTAGTGAAGCGAAGGTATGAACTCAAAGGCTTCTTTGGATAACTACCCAGGGTGGATGATATCCATCTCCGTGTACGCGCAAAACTATACATAAATTAAAAGAAACCCAGTGTCAGGTATTTAACTGCCAATACTCATATATATATATGAACACAAATTTCAAATAAGATGTCATTAAGGTGCAATATTTTTAACATCTTCAACAAGAAAACTAGCGACTTATTTGAAGTCCTGTACTAACCAAGGGCAGAGCCTTGCAAAACTGAATCTCAAAGCCCTTACCTCCGAGCAAGGGCAGATTGGAGGAAAGCATCTAGACTCTAGCTCCTGGACCCGCCTACTCAACAGAAAAGTTCTGAGACTTGGAGCGACTTCACCGAGGACACCGAAGGGTGCTCGCTGGCTATCCGGTGGATAGGGCCGGGAGGAGAGGGGTGGGAGGCGGCAGGAAGCACTGACTACTACTCGAGTAAGGCCTTGTGTCAAAGCCATCATCACTTGGCAAGGTCGAGGTCTGGATCAAAGGGCCACCCTGGCCCTGACCTCCTATAGGTGCAAGAAGTGGAGGAGAGCGTCCACATTCTGGCCCCAGAGCGACCTGGGCCTTGCCGCCTCCTGAGAAGGCAGAGAGACATCCTACCTAAGGGAAAAGCGCAGGCGATTTCCACAGCCGGAGTAGAGCTGGGCTCCCGACTTTCCCAGGGAACTCAGCAAGCCCCACACGCCCCGGAAAAGCGCCATCGCACCTGCGGACAGCGCAGTGGCAGGGCTCCAATCTCGTGGAGTCTCCTGGCTCAGAAACACAGTCCGAACAACCACAACCGGAGCCCTCGCGCGACACACGCGAGTATGTGATCATGCCCGCCTCTCGCAAGGAGCTTTGGGAAGCAGTTAACATCCGCTTGGTAAACGGAGTGGGCCGCGGCAGCGACTGCTAAAGAAGATGAGGGGCTTCGTGCGGTGTAAGTACAGGGCAGCCTGAGTCTCCCCCGAAAGGGCCTTGGTCTCGAAGGGGCGCTGCAGAGCCGCCTTGGCCCTCGAGCCCCTGCAGTCGGTTCTTCAGCGGGGCCGGCTGGCTGCTGGGGGGACGGCGGCGGCCTCACCCTACTGGGCACTGGCTGACGTCTTGCCGTGACGTCACAAATGGCTAGTGCGTAACAGACGATTTTACGCCGAGGACGCGGGATGGCTGAGCGCCAGCGCTGCTCAGAGGTTAACGTAGCGACTCCTGCGCGCCACCAAAGCCCTTCCTCTCAAGTGAGGGCTAGAGCTCCGAGTTCAAAGATAGAGCAGAGAGCGCTTAAAACCCTTGTTCTCAAACCTGAACATGCAGAGTTCCGGGCCTTAACCAGAGCCCGATTCAATATGTCTATTTGGGACCTATAAATCTGCGTTTTTAACAAGTTCCCTAGATTTTAACAAGGTCTAATGTAGGTAGTCTTGGGACCAATTTAAAGCAATAGTAATTCAGACTATCGTCCCATCCACTGCAGGTATCCCTGGCAGTCTCAAGTCTGACATCCAGCCCTATTTAATTTGGGCGGAGGAGACTTGGAGTACTTAGCCGAAGTCTAGAGTTCTCATGCCTGCACTGACATTAAAATCTTGACACAAAGATAGGGCGTCCTTCTCTGCAAATGTGGTTGTTGTTTTGTGTCAGCTTAACTAGATTATGGTGTCCAATTATTTGGTCGAATACAGGCCTAGTTGTGACTGTGGAGGATTTTTGTAGATAGGAACGACATCTACCGTTAGCTGACTTTAATTAAAAGAGGTTATTCTCAGAAATGTGGGTAGGGCTTTTCCAGTCAGTTGGAGGTCTTAGAAGCCAGAACTGAGGGTTGCAAAAATGTGTAGGAATTCTGCCTTGACACTACAACCTCCCTTCCTCCTTGGCTTTTCCTACAGATTCAGAGTAAAGACTTCAACATCATCTTTCTGGGATTTCCAGCTTCCAACCTGTCATAAGGAATCAGGACTTGCCAGACCCCCAAACACATGGGCCAATTCCTTTTAATAAATCTCTTTATATATATATATACACACACACACATATATAGTTTTACATCTATATCTATACACATATATCCGGTTGGTTCAGATTCTCTGGAGAACCTTGACCAACACAACCTACAAAGTTCTCCCAACCAAAGCCCTGAGAATGTATGACAGTATGCCTTGAGATATTGATTGATATACATTTATTTCCATTGAAATAATTGGGAAATTTCAGACATATTATTTAATAACCTACTTAAATTTTTTTTCTCAGTTTTACTTAGTATAAACACTATTTTTTCAAGCCCCATGTCATTACCAAATCCCCTCCAGTTTACTCCATTGTATTGTAAAAATAGCATTTCTTTTATGGGCCATGACATGAAAACAATCGGGAAGACAAACTAAAGATATCTAAGGTCCCTTCCAGTTTTTCAATTCCGATTATTTCAAAGATAGCTTCTTCCTGAGACAACCTTTACCTTCTGCTGAATACCTGTAATTGTTTTTAAAAATTCTTAGGAGTGAAATAGGGGCTAAGAATATGTTGCTTTTCTGTCATTTTGAAACATTACCCTTGGAGCCACAAAGGTCTTAGCCCACTTTTACTTTTAAGTGGTAAACAATTATCACAACTTCCCTTTGCATAGAATCTCATGATTGAAAGTGATCTTCCTGGTCATCTGTTCAAACTTCCCGTCGTTTCATGGAAGAAACAGTTTTAGGTTGTTTTTTTCTTTTCTTTTTTTCCCATGAGTACATTTTAGGTACAAATCCCTAAAGAGAGAGAGAGAATGGACAGAGCTTGCCCTTTCCCTCATTCTCTCTGTCTATCCTCTGTCTCTCTTTCTGAGAATAAAGTCTAGTGGCAGAGGCAAAGAAGAAAACAACTACAATACAGTGCCAAGATGGAGGTAGTATATGGGATAGAATTCCTTACCATTACATTTTAGCTAAATTCTAAAATAACTTGCTTTCCCTCTATTTTTCTAGAATGTCTATTTTTCCATATGTTTGATATTTTATAACTTCTTTTGGATATATATTTTTTAAATTTTCATTGTTTTAATTGACTTTTTGATAAATCTTTCTATAAAGCTTTTATAAATCTGATCTATAACATTTCTATTTTCATCAGATAGCAATCCTCCTTAAGTTTCATTTACACTGCAATGGTAATTTTATTTTAAATGCATTATTTGCAAAGAAAACGTAATTCTACCTACTTACTCAGACTATCTTTGATCAAAAACACATATGGTTTCACTTATTTTTACTATTTAAAACATAAAGATTTACTACAGCCTTTCCCTTTACTTCATTAAAAGTTCATCGGATATGACTCAAGTGATTGGGCTCCCGTCTACCATTTGGAGGTCCAGGGTTCGATCCCCGGATCCTCCTGGTGAAAGGCAAGCTGGCCTGCACAGCGATCTGGACTGAGCAGAGAGCTGACTTGAGCTGAGTGCTGGCCCATGCAGGAGTGCTGGCCTGCATGGAAAGCTGGCGCAGCAAGATGACACAACAAAAAAAGACACAGAGGGTGGCGGACTTGGCCCAGTGGTTAGGGTGTCCGTCTACCACATGGGAAGTCTGCGTTTCAAACCCCGGGCCTCCTGGCCCATGCACAGTGCTGATGTGCACAAGGAGTGCCCTACCACGCAGGGGTGTCCCCCATGTAGGGGAGCCCCACGGGCAAGGAGTGTGCCCCGTAAGGAGAACTGCACAGCGCAAAAGAAAGTGCAGCCTGCCCAGGAATGGCACTGCACACACAGAGAGCTAACACAACAAGATGATGCAACAAAAAAGAAACACAGATTCCCTTGCCGCTGACAACAACAGAAGCTGACAAAGACGCAACAAATAGACACAGAGAACAGACAACCGGGGTGGGGGGGGGGAAGGAAGAGAAATAAATAAATAAATAAATCTTAAAAAAAAAAAAAGACACAGAGGAAAGACAATAAGAGACGCAGCAGACCAGGGAGCTGAGGTAGCAAGAAGAGATTGAGTGTCTCTCTCCCACTCTAGAAGGTCCCAGGATTGGTTCCTGGTGCCGACTAAAGAGAAGACAAGCAGACACAGAAGTACACAAAGAGCAGATAGGGAATGCCAAACAATGAGGGGTGGGAGAGGTGGGGAGGAAATAAATAAAATCTTTAAAATTTTTTAAAAAGTTCATCTACTTTGAATTTAACTCTCAGTTATATCCTCATGATTCTTATATCATTGAATCCTTGCCTTCTTTTCAATTCCATATCCGTGTAACTGAAATGCCTGCTGGACCTCTCTACCATCACCTCCCTCAGGCAATCAATTTCAAAATGCTCTGAACAGAATTCATTATCTTTCCCTTATCTTGAACTCATCTTCTCCATAAGAGGTGTCAATATCCCACCAGTCACCAAGTCAATAACTTGATAAACCATCTTAGAATCTTCCCATTGACATTCCTCCTTTTTGAGCCAACTGATGAATGAGTATTGCTCATTCTATCCAATTGATCCCTCTCGTATGCACTCCCTCCTCTCCATCCCCACTACTGATGCTTTAGTTCAGGTCAGTGATATGCTGGTAAACTGACTGTTCTAAAAGAAAGCTATCAACATGTCAGTGATCCTGAAGTTAGGAACAGATGTGCATATTTGGTTCTCCAAGCCAATATAGCCTGCTCCTGCATGTCACTGGTTTGATCTCCACTGTCTTTTCTTGAGCTTATAGTAGTTTCCCTACTTCAGTCATATTTCCTTCCCAACCATATTCCACACTATCCCTGGATCAATCTTTCTTAAAAGCAAATCCATTCATTTGTGGGTTTTTTTGTATGGCTTGAGTACCAACTCTATGCCAGGCAGGCAATTATATTCCTGTACAAGAAACTTTCAGTGGCTCCTGATTACCCACAGAAACAAGTCCAAATTCTCATATCATAATATACAAGAAATGGCCCTTCTACTTCCACTCTGACTTCATGTCTCACTTCACCCTTTCTTGAAATAAATTTTATTTACATCTTTCTTCTTCTGATTTAATAGATAGATAAAATCACTTCATTTGGCTCTGAGTTTACACTTGCTTTTTGTCTGACTTGTGAACATTATGGGTTACTGGGTAAGATATAGGCTTAAAAGTAAGACAGGTATGGGTTCAAATCCAGCTTTTGTTTTTTATTAGCTTTGTGATGTTGCCAAATAATTTTTCTGACCCAAAATTTTCTCTTCTGTAAAATGGGGACAATAATGGTTGAACTTTTAGGATTTTTGTGAAAAATACATTAGATAATGTACAAGAAGTTCTTAATCAGAGTCCCTGGCACATAGTAAAAGCTCAAAAATGGTGGCTATTGTATCCTTATATTATTATTAATTATTATTAGCATCTTAATAATTATTGGTTTAGTGTATATATTCCCAAACAAAAAGATTTGTAACAAGGTCCTATTACTTCTTTGTCATCTCCTCTCCCTGATAAATAATATCGGCATATATTAAATAACCAATATTGCTCCCCTGTTCCTACTGAACTTCTAACATTTTTTTTTTTTTTTTTTTAATTTTTTTTTATTTTATTTTATTATTGACTTTGTAATAATATTACATTAAAAATATATATGTGAGGTCCCATTCATCCCCACCCCCACTCCCTCTCCCCCCCCAACAACACTCGTTCCCATCATCATGACATATCCATCGGATTTGGTAAGTACATCTTTGGGCACCTCTGCACCCCATAGACAATGGTCCACATCATGGTCCATACTCTCCTCCATTCCATCCAGTGGACCCTGTGAGGATTTACAATGTCCGGTGATTACCTCTGAGGCACCATCCAGGGCAGCTCCATGACCCAAAGACGCCTCCACCTCTCATCTCTTCCTGCCTTTCCCCACACCCATCTTCCACCATGTCCACTTTTCCCAATCCAATGCCACCTCTTCTTTGTGGACATTGGATTGGTAGTGTCCATTGCACCTCTATGTCAAGAGGAGGCTCAGATTCCACATGGATGCTGGATGCAATCCTCCCATTTTCGACTAACATTTCTTAAATTTGTTTTTGAGCATAAACACTAGTAGGTGATGAAAAAGTAAAACAACATGACCTTAGATCTGAATCACATTTTAATGTTTTCAAAACACTTTTAAATAAGTTAACTTAATTATATGATTCACAAATTGATTTATCATCATCATGGTTCCCAATTTACAAATGAAAAATGAGGTTCAGAAAGCCCAAGTCATAGTGTGGCAATAATTAGTGTGGTGGTTTGAAGCTGTGTACAAAAACATGTTCTTTAATCCATTCTTCTGGGTGTAAACCCATTATAAGGAGGACATTTTGAGGAGGCTACTACAGTTAAAGTTTGACCCACCTCATTCATGATGGGTCTTAATCCTTTTACTGGAGTCCTTTATAAACTGAATGAATATAGAGAGATTAAAAAAAAAACAAAAGCCACGTAAGCAAGAAACTGAAATCAACAGAACCTGGAAGAGAAGGGAGAGACCAGCAGACTCTGCCATTTGTTTTGCCCTGTGACAGGAGCCAAGGATTGCTAGCAGCTGCTTTTTCAGGAAGAAAGTGTTGCCTTGATGATGCCTTGATTTGGACATTTTCACTGCCTCAGAACTCTAAGCTAATACATTCCCACTGTTTAAGCAAACCCATTTAATGGTTTTTGTTTGAAGCAACTAGGAAACTAAAACAGTAAGTTGTGGAGGTGAACACCTGGTCTTTCAATTCATTGTCCTGTGCTTTTCCGATGATACTGGACCATCCCTCAGAATGCACTACATCATTCCAGCTCAAAACATCTTCATTGGATTCTTTTGTAGTGTGCGAGCCTGTATGTATCATCACTTACTAGGGACTTATCATATACTATTCTGGTGTTTTGTTTTGTTTTGTTTTGTTTTGTTTTAAACCAGTAAAAAGAACAGAGCTTGCTAAGAAATAGGAGAGAAGGACAGAAATACACACCAAGATTTGGTGCACAGAGAGTGAGCTCTGCCTTGTGTGGTGCTGCTTACCTTTTAAACTGTTAATTATTCCTCCCCCTTGCTAATGCTAAGGGGAGGGGCCCCCAACTGTGCTTGGTTACTCCACCAATGGTAGGGGCCAATGGTGACCGCTGTGGTTCTTAACCATATTTTTTATGTATGCATATTTTCCCTCAATAGGTTCAAAGCTACTTGAGGGCAGTACAGATAGCATGGTAGATAGATGATAGATAGTAAGATTTCATTGAGATCTAATCACATCAACAGAGTTTACCTTTAAAATCAGTATATAAAAGGAAAGGAGGAAGGGCTACTACAAAAAGAGACAGAAAGAGAAATAGAGCTATTCATAGCTTGTTAAGAGTTCCCAGCTATCCAAACTAGTTTATGAATGATTTCAAATTAGAACAAAGTCTGCGTGTAGTCCTAATTATTAAGAGCCTATCAGGGAAGCAGACTTGGCCCAATGGATAGGGTATTCGCCTACCACATGGGAGGTCCATGGTTCAAACCCTGGGCCTCCTTGATTCGTGCAGAGCTGGCCCATGCACAGTGCTGATGCACACAAGGAGTGCCCTGCCACATAGGGGTGTCCCCCACATAGGGGAGCCCCACTCGCAAGGAGTGCGCCCAGTAAGGAGAGCCACCCAGCGCGAACGAAAGTACAGCCTGCCCAAGAATGGTGCCACACACACGGAGAGCTGACACAACAAGATGACGCAACGAAAAGAAACACAGACTCCCTGTGCCACTGATAAGGATAGAAGCGGTCACAGAAGAACTCACAGTGAATGGACACAGAGAGCAGACAACTGGGTAGGCGGGGGAGGGAAGGGGAGAGAAATAAATTAAAAATAAATAAATATTAAAAAAAAAAGAGCCTATCAGAATTATTTTTAGCAATTACTGAAGCAGCATTATATGAAATAAATATAGCTATTCTATTTTAAAATGGATTATATGGGTCAGCAGGCACTACACTCAAAGCATGAGCAACAAAAGAAAAAAATAGATAAATGGGACCCCTCAAAATTAAACACATCTGCACCTCAAAGGACTTTGTGAAGAGGGTAAAAAGGTAGCCTACTCAATGGGAGAAAATATTTGGAAATCACATTTAACTAGGGTCTAATATGCATGATATATAAAGAGATCCTACAACTCAACAATAAAAAGAAAAACGACCCAATTTAAAAATAGGCAGAAAACCTGAATAGGCATTTTTCTAAAGAAGACATACAAATGGCAAAAAGAAAAAAAGAAAAAAAATACATGAAAAATGCTCAACATTGTTAGCTATTAGGGAAATGCAAATCAAACCTACAATGAGGTATCATTTCACCCCTACTAGAATGGCCACTAGTTTTCTGTTTTGTTAACAGAAAACTACAAGAGTTGGAGAAAGTGTGGAGACATAGCAACTCTTATTCAATGTAGAGTGGTACAGCCACTGTGGAAGTATGTTTGGTAGTTCCTAAGGAAGTTAGATATATTTCCACAAACTGGCAATACAGCTGCTAGGTATATACCCAGAAGAACTGAAAAGAGTGACATGAGCAGACATCTGCATAGTGATGTTTTTAGCGACATTATTCACAATTGCCAAGAGGTGGAAACACCCAGGTGTCCATCAACTGAAGAGTGGATAAACAAACTGTGGCATATACACACGATAGTATATTATTCATCTGTAAGAAGAAATGAAATTGTGAAGCATATGACAATGTGGATGAACCTGGAGGACATTATGTTGAGAGAAGCAAGCCAGGCACAAAAGGAAAATATTATATGGCTTTGCTTTTGTGAACTAAATATAATTAGCAAACCCATGGAGTTAATAGATTGAATATAAGTCACCAGAGAAAAGAATGTGGTTAGACAATGGAGAACTGAGGTTTAATCTCTGCAAAATTGGTAAAAAGATTTTAAGTAAATTTTTTTAAATGAATAGAAATAGGGTTAAAGCATATGATGGTGTTTGTAACTAGCAATGCTAACATATGGGCATGACAGTGGTTATGTATACTGCTAGAAGGAAAGCCCAAAACTGTAACCAAGGACTGTATAAGATAGTAAACCTCATGTAAAACACAAATATGGGTGATATTGCATATATGAGACTGTTTTTACAAAATATAAATACAAATATACTAGAGAAAAGGAAAAAGAATAGCAGCTATGTATGGCAGGGGACGCATAGAGAGATTGAGAGGCGATGAATCTTGTTTGTTTTTTATTATTATTGAAATAATGAAAATGCTCTAAGAATGATTGAAGTATTGAATGCCCAAATATGTGATTATACCAAATTCAATTGATTGTACACTTTGGATGGATTTATGCTTTATTAATATGTATCAATAAAATTGATTTGTTAAAAAGTCTGTATGTCATCCAAAGCTCAGGTAATTCATTGATTCAATGTTTGAGTATTTATGTGCCAGACAATGTACTAGGTGCTAGGGTGCCAAAAATGGGAAAGAAATATCAAAACTCACAGTGATACTAAGAGTAGTAAGGACAGTTATAAAGATGCACACTGGGCATTCTGGTAGCACTGATGAGGGTTACTTATTTCCTCAACAGAGAAGACAGAAGTGGCATGGGATTAGAGATTTAAAGGACAAGGGACAGAGGGCATTAGGTAGAATGGACAGTTTGGTCAAAGTTTGAGAGTGAGAAATATTCTCTATACGGGAAGTAGGGAGAAGTTGGGAGCTACTGGGGAATGCAGGAAGTTTTGTGGGAGGCAGGGAGTGGCAGATGTCTGAAAATGTAAGCCAGAGTCAGTACAAGAAGACTGTAAGGACTTAGCATGTCATTCTGTTGGTTGATGGTTTAACTCTGGGGGGGTGAAGGGGTGGAAGAACCTGAAAACCACAGGACCCTGATATATGAATCAGATAAAAATGAGCTGCACTGTGCTGTTTGAAGTAGAAGTTCAAAGACTAATCCATTAGCATCTCCCTTCTCTTCCTCAGGCTCCTCTGCAAAACCCCTGCTGAGGCTGTGGGGAACTATTTAAACCTTTTAAGGCTGAGAATGTAGAAGATCTGATTTGGGTTTTAAACTGAATACTTTGTCACTTCTATATAATGATGAACTTGAGGATACAAGTATCCTCAAGGATATAAGGAAAAGATAAAAGGTTGTAGTAGTACCAACAAAACATGAGGAGGGGGTGGTTCTAGGAAGATGACATCAGAGTAGTCAGGCAGGGCTCAACTCTTACAAAAAAAAAGTGAAGAAAGGTCCAAAAGCTGTCCAAGGGACCTGCTTTGGGGGTCAGTCGACCAGGATAGTGTTGTGCATCTCCCAGGAAAGCAAAGGAAAGACAGAAAGACAAAAACAAGCAAGCAAACAAATGAAAAAATAAAAAACGTGAGTTACTAAACCTGCTTGGCAACCAGGAAGGGTTTCCATTCCTCACCCACAAGACATTAAGCCTGTATAAAGCCCCTGGCTCACTGCAGCCAGCTGATGGGAAAACAGATGTCTTCCTCCCTGTAGGCTGTTACAAGGGAGGGTGAGTTGGAGGGCTTCTCTTGAATGAATTCAGCCAGCACTCTTTGAATCTCAGCTCCAGCCAGACAAGAATCACTGGAAAGCTGATATTGAAGGAAACACCCTGTAGAAAGAAGGTTCACCAAGGAGGGCCATCTGCTGACTGACCACTCAGGAAATTGCATGGAGAAAAACTACTTTAAGGTCTCTCTGAAAACCCCTGAGAGAAAATCTGTACCCTTTTAGTGAGTCCCTGGTTTGATTTTGATAATTAAGCTGGGCAATTTAAAGACTTAGAATTTTTTAAAAATCAAAGAAGAGCTATGAAAAGAAAACACTAGGCAAGACAGAGATATAATCCTCAGAATAAATCTACCAACATATTGAGATGCATAGACATCAACAAAAAATTAAAAGCCATACTAGGAAACAGGAAGAGATGGCCCAGTCAAAGGAATAAACCAAATATCCTGAAGAGATACAGGATTTAAGACAAGTAATCAATGATAATCACACAAATCTCCTAAATCAAGAGTTCTTAACCTTTTTTGTTCCATGGACCCCCTTGATAGGAAAAAAACATGAACCCTTATGAAATCCACAGTATCCTGTGTATTATTTAATAAATATACCATACCCACACCAATATGTCCCCACAAGAATAATGTTTTTTTGAATTTCCATTGAGGCTCATCGACCCCTTATTAAGAACCCCTGTCCTAAATCAAAGAATTGGAGGATTGTATGACTAAAGAGATGAAAAAACACTAAGGAGACATTGAATGAGCATAAAGAACAGTTTGAAAGCCTGCAAAGAAAAGGAACAGAAATTATAGGCATGAAAGACTTGATGGATGAGATTAAAAATATATTAGAGGCACATAAGAGCAGATTTGAATTGTTTGAATGCAGAATTAGTTATTTTGAGGACAGGACATCCAAACTGGAAAAGACAGGAGATCAGAAAGAAAAGAATGGAAAAAAAGGAACAGGATCTCAGGGAATTGAACGACAATGTGAAATGCACAAGTACATGCATACTTTTGGTGTCCTAGAAGGAGAAGAGAATGGGAAAGGGGCAGTAAGAATATTTCAGTAAATAATGGGCCCAAACATTCCAACCCATACAAAAGACATAAATATCCAAGAAGGATAATACACCCCAAACAGAATAAGTCTGAATAGACCTACCCAAGATACCTACTATTCAGAATGACAAACATCCATGATAGAGTATTCTGAAAGCAGCAAGAGAAAAGCAAATTATCACATACAAGTGAATACCAATAAGATTAAGTGCAGACCTCTCATCAGAAACCATGGAAGTGAGTAGAAAGTCTTATAATGTGTTTCAGCTACCAAAAGAGAAAAACTGCCAGCCAAAAATTCTGTATCTGGCAAAACTGTCCTTCAAAATTGAGGGTGAATTCAAGTGTTCAGAGACAAACAAATATTGAGATAGTATGTTACCAAAAGACCAGAATTCCAAGAGATATTAAAAGGAGTGCTGCAACTTGAAAGGAAAAAACAAGACCAAGAGATTTGAAGAAGAGTATAGAAATGAATATTATTAGGAAGGGTAAATTAAAGTGTAAAAAGACAGACAATAGTAAGATATGACAATGGGAAATCAAAGAACAAAATAGATGAAGTAATTAGTGACTTTACATTAATAACATAAAATGTTAATGACTTGAATTACCCCGTCAAAAGACATAAACTGATAGAATGGATTTTTTAAAAATGAGGCATTTATATGCTGCCTAAAGGAGACTCACCACAGATGTAAAGACACAACCAGGTTGAAAGTGAAAAGTTTGAGAAAGATATTCCATGCAAATAATAAACAAAAAAGAGCTGGAGTAGGGATACTAATATCAGATAAAATAGTTTTAAGTGCAAAACTGTTGTAAGGGATGAAGAAGTTCATTGTATATTAATAAAAGAGGCAATTCAACAAGAAGAAATAACTATATTAAATATTTATGCAGCTAATCTGGGTGACTCCAGATATATGAGGCTCACATGGCAAAACTGAAGGAAGAAATAGATGACTCTACAATAGTAGTTGCAGACTTCAATACACCACTCTCAGTTTTGGATAGAACATCTGGACAGAGGATAAATAAAGAGACAGAGAGCTTGAATAATATGATAAATGAACTAGACCTAATAGAGTTTTATAGTGCACTGCCACCCAAAACAGCAGGATTTACATTCTTTTCAAGCACTCATGGATCCTTCTCCAGGATAGACCATATATTGGGTCACAAGACAGGTCTCAATAAATTTTAAAAGGTTTAAATTATATAAAACACTTTCTCTGATCATAGCAAAATGAAGTTGGAAATGAATAATGGACAGAGAAGGGAAAAATTCATAAACATAGGGAGATTAAACAACATGCTCTTAAATAATCAGTTGGTCAAAAAAGAAATTGCAAGAGAATTCAATAAATATTTGAGATGAATGAAAATAAGAATACAACATATCAAAACCTATAGGACTCCACAAAGGCAGTGCTGAGAGGGAAATTTATAGCCCTCAATGCTTTTATGAAGCAACAAGAAAGAGCTAAATTCAAAGACCTAACTTCACACCTGGGGGAACTAGAAAAAGAACAGCAAATTAATCCCAAACCAAGCCAAAGGAAAGAAATGGTAAAGATCACAGCAGAATAAATGAAATTGAGAACAAAATCACAATAGAGAGAATCAATAAAACCCAAAGTTGGTTCTTCAAGAAGATCAACAAAATCAACAAAACCTTATCTGGACTGACAAAGAGAAAAGAGGAGAAGACTCAAATAAATAAAATAAAAAAGGAGAGCAAAGGCATTACCAATGACCCCACATAAATAAGAGATCATAAAAGGATACTATGAACAAGTGTATGCCATAAAATTAGACATGTAGACAATATAGATAAATTACTAGAAAATGTGAACAACCTACCCTGAATCTAGAATAGAAGACCTCAAAAATGAATTACAAATAAAGAGATTTGAAATAGTCATCAAAAAGCTCCCCCCCCCCAAAAAAAAAGCTCCCAAAGATAGAATAGCAACAATCCCCCAAGTGCAAAAAAGAAGGAAGGTCCAACAATGAGCCCTTGATACTAATGACTATGCTTGTGAGCCTGTGCACCTGAAATAAGAACAAGGCCTAGAGCTGCAGGGTGCCTAAGAGTTGCCTCCTGAGAGCCTCTGTGTTGCTCAAATGTGGCCAGTCTCGAAGCCAAACTCAGCATATAAATGTGCTGCCTTCCCCCCAGCATGGGACATGACTCCTGGGGATGAGCCTCCCTGGAGCTGAGGGATCATTACCAAGTACCAGCTGATGATGTAACTAGAAAATGACCTTGAATAAAAGAGTCAATTTGGACCAGCAGAATATCTCAGTCTACATATAATACCAGGAGTTAAAAATGCTTTTGACCTGAATAAAAGGGGGAAATGGAAAGGACAAATGAGTTTATATGACTATAAGTCCCCAAAAGGAGCCAGGAGGTTATCAGAGGGGTTGCCCTTATGCACACCTGAGCAGTCCCAGAGACAGGTAAAAGTAGATGCAACCCCAGATATTGGTTCTTCTGAGGGCTACAGAGACCCACAGGTTCCATGGTCATGGCAGATGGAGTTCAGTGCCATGTCAGTTGGCCCTACTTTGGAGTCTGTGTTTCTGTGTGATGGAGCTGGACTCAGATGTGATCTTTGTCCACAAGCCTCTCCTGTTACTTTTACCAGAACTGTAGTTGGTGCTGGGGTTTAGTGTATACCCAGGAGACCTGAATCTCTGGACTGACCATGTGATAGCCAGGCCCTGGACCTCAACAGACTTGCAGCTCCTACACTCTGGTTTATTGGACTTACCTGACTCAGCTAACATGGAGGTGAAGAAGGTCAACCACCACACCAGGGAGCCTACAACTGAAAGCAGGAGAATTGCATTCAGCATCCATGTGGAATTTAAGTACCCTCTTGATATAGATGTGGAGTGGACATTCTAAGGTCCACAGGATGGAGGAATAGAATATGGATTAGAGTGAACTTACTAATATTCTATTCATGAACTATTGTGATTAGTAATCGAGGAAAATGTGGCAATGGTGTGGAGAAAGTGGCCATGGTGGCTGCTGGGGATAGGGAGTGGGAGGAAGAGATGTGATATGGGGGCATTTTCAGGAGTTGGAGTTGTCCTGGGTGGTGCTGCAGGGACAGTTACCAGACATCGTATGTCCTCCCCTGGCCCACTGGGTGGACTGTGGGAGAGTGTGGGCTATCGTGTGAACCATTTGTCATGAGGTGCAGCGGTGCTCAGAGATGTATTCGCCAAATGCAGTGAATGTCTCATGATGATGGAGGAGGTTGTTGTTATGGGTGGAGGAGCAGGGTGAGGGGGGTGGGGGGTATATGGGACCTCATTTTTTTTAAATGTAACATTAAAAAAAGAAAGACAAAAAAAATACCAAATGTTGGGAAGCAGACTTGGCCCAATGGATAAGGTGTCTGCCTACCACATGGGAGGTCCGCAGTTCAAACTCTGGGCCTCCTCAACCCGTGTGGAGCTGGCCCATGCACGGTGCTGATGCATGCAAGGAGTGCCGTGCCATGCAGGGGTGTTCCCCACGTAGGGGAGCCCCATGCACAAGGAGTATGCCCCATAAGGAGAGGAGAGCTTCCCAGTGTGAAAGAAAATGCAGCCTACCCAAGAATGGTACCGCACACACAGAGATCTGACACAACAGGATGGTGCAACAAAAAGAAACCCAGATTCCTGGTGCCGCTAATAAGGATAGAAGTGATCACAGAAGAACACACAGCAAATGGACACAGCAAGCAGACAACGGGGGGGGGGGGGAGAGAAATAAATAAATAATAAAAATTTAAAAATTTTAAAAAATAAAATAAAATAAAGAATAAATAGGGAAAAAAAAAAGTTCCAAAAGATGAAAAGCTCAGGACCAGATGGCTTCACAGATGAATTCTACCAATCATTCAAAGATGATCTAAAAATTGAAAGAAAATTGAACTGGAGAGTTCTCTATCAAACTTATTCTATGAAGCCAACATCACCCTAAGACCTAAACCAGATAAAGATACTATGGAAAAAGAAAATTACAGACCAAAATCTCTAATGAAGATAGATTAAAAAATCATCAGCAAAACACTAGCGAACTGAATCCAAAAGCACACTAAAAGAATTACACACCATAATCAAGTGGGTTTTATCCCAGTTATGCAAAGATAGTTCAACACAAGAATATCAATTAGTGTGATAAACCACATATGACAAAATCACATGATCCTCTTGATTGATGCAGAAAAGGCATTTGACAAAATACAACATCCTTTCTTGATAAAAACACTTGATGATGGGAATAGAAGGAAGCTTTCTTGATATGCTAATGAGTATATATGAAAAACCTACAGTGAGCATTGTGCTCAATGGTGAAAGATTTCAATCTTCTCTACTGAAATGTCAGGAACAAGACAAGGATGCTCATTGTCATTGTTTTTCAATATTATGCTAGGCATTCTAGATAGAACAATTAGGCTAGATAAAGAAAGAAAATGCACCCAAATAGGAAAGGAAGAAATAAAACACTGTTTGCTGATGATATGATCCTATAACTAGAACTCATGAAAAATCCACAACACAATTACTAGAACTAATAGACAAGTTCAGCACAGTGGCAGATTACAAGATTAATATGTAAAAATCAATAACTTTTTGGGAAGCAGATGTGGCTTAACCACTTAGGTGCCCACTTACCACATGGAAGGTCACGGGTTTAGGTCCTAGTGCTTCCCACCTCAACAGAACCAGACACCATCCCTGCCACAAGAGATAGATGCCACCTCAACAGAGCTAGACTCCACCCCTGCTACAACAAGCAGAGGCCACAAGGTAGCAGACACCACAGCTCGTGGAGAGTGGATGTGCCTCAGTCTGTTCAGCACTCACTCTCAGGTGGGAGGTCCCAGGTTTGGGTCCTGATTCCTCCTGAAGAAAGCGAGTAAACAGTGAGGAGACAGATGAATGAATCATCTGGGAGGAGGGGGGATAAATAAAGAAAAATAAAGTAAATAAAAGAATTAAATATTTTAAAATATCAATAGCTTTTCTGTACACTACTGATGAGCAATCTGAGAAAGAAATCAGAAAAAAAATACTCCATTAATAGTGACTAAAAGAATCAAATATTTAGGAATAAACCTAACCAAGAATAAAGGATCAGTATTCAGAAAACTCAAAACATTGTTCAAAGAAACCAAAGAATACTTAATAAATGGAAGGGCATTCTGTAATCAGGGACAGGAGACTAAATATCACTTAAGATGTCAATTCTACCCAAACTGATGAACAGATTCAACACAACCCCAATAAAAATCCCAACAGCCTTTTCTGCAGAAATGGAAAAGCCCATTATCAAATTTATTTGGAAAGTAAGGGGCCCCAAATAGCCAAAAATGTCTTAAAAGAGAAGAAAGTTGGAGGAGTCTCACTTCCTGACTTTAAAGCATATTACTTAGTTACTGTGGTAAAAACAGCACGGCACTGGAATAAAGACAGACAGATTGACCAGTGGAACCAATCTGAGAACTCAGAAATAGACTCTGAGTCTGTAGAAATAGACTCTACAGTCAAGAGACTTTTGACAAGGCTGTCAAGCCCTCCCTGCTGGGCCAGAACAGTGTATATCCAACAAATGGTGTTAGCAGAACTGGATATTCATATCCAAAAGAAAGAAAGAGGGCTCCTATTTCACACCTTATACAATAATTAACTCAAAATGGATCAAGGAACCTGAATATAAAAGCGACAACCAGGAAGCAGATGTAGCTCAAGTTGGTGAGTGCTTGCTTCCCACATACAAGGTCCCAGATTGATCTCCAATACCTACTTAAAAAAAACAACAACAAAGAAAAGCAAACAAACAAATGAATAAACATACTCTCAGGGGGAGTGTATGTAGCTTAGTAGTTGAGTACCTGCTTACCATGACAAGGCCCTATGTTCAATCCCATGAACCTCCTAAAAAAAAAAAGACAAAGAAAGAAAGAAAAAACAAACCAGTGACAACCAAAGAACCCCTAGAAGACAATGTAGGAAAACATCTTGTGATAGGCAGTAACTTAAAAAACTTACACCACAAGCACAAACAACAACAAAAAATTGATAAATGGAACTCCTCAAAATTAATCACTTTTGCCTCTCAAACAACATTTGTGAAAACGGTGAAAAGGTAGCCAAGTCAATGGGAGAAAATATTTGGAAATCTGATAAAGGTTTAATATCCATAAATATAAAAAGAGATACAACAACTCAACAATAAAAGAAAAACTACCCAATTAAAAAGTGGGCAAAACGTTGAAAAGACAATTGTCCAAAGAAGAAATTCAAATGTCAAAAAAAGCAAAAACAAAAACAAAAAGTGAAAAAAGGTTCAATATCACTAGAAATTAGGGAAATGCAAATCAAAACTACAATGATATCATTTCACACCTATTAGGATGACCACTATTGAAAAGCTGGAAAACTACAAGGGTTAGAGAGGATATGGAGAAATAGGAATGCTCATTCACTGTTGGTGGGAATGTATAATGGTACCGTTACTGTGGAGAATTGTTTTTCAGTTCCTAAGGGAGTTGAATATAGACTTGCCATGTGACCTGGCAATACCATTACTAGGTATATACCCAGAAGAACTAAGAGCAGTGACACAAACAGACATCTGCAAACTGATGTTCATAGTGGTGTTATTCACAATTGCCAAAAGATGGAAACAACCCAGGTGTCCACCAACCAATGAATGGAAAAACAAATTGTGATGTATACACACGATGGAATATTATGCAGCAGTAAGAAGAAATGAAGTCATGAAGCATTTGACAGCATGGATGAAACTGGAGGACATTATGTTTAGTGAAGCAAGCCAGGCACAAAAGGACAAATACTGTATGACTGTGCTATTTTGAACTAAATATATTGTGTAAACTCATGTTGTTAATAATTAGCATATAGGTCACCAGAAAATAGAATGAGGGTAGAAAATGGAAAGCTGATGGTTAAGCTTGCAGAATTGGTAAGAAGGTTGTTCATCAGTCATTGGAAATGAATAGAAATGCTGAAAGCACATCACAGTGTTTAACTAGCAGTGCTAATATGTGGGTACAACAGTGGTTGAAAGGGAAAGTCTAAGGTCAAGTATATTGGTAGAAGGAAAGCTAAAAAATGTAACATGGGACTATATAGCATCATGAAATCTCAGGTGAAATATGAGTATGGGTATATATATATATAGAATATATATTGCATATATAAGGCTGTTTTTCTTTGAAACTGAACAAAGGTGTGTTAATATAAAAGGGGTTAGTATCAGGCAAAAATACAAACAAAGCAAAATATGGACAGTAGTGTATAGTAATATAATAATAATCTTCCATTAAGGGTTAAAAAAAAGTATACTAAGTGAAAGAAACAAGACAAGAAGTACTAAATATTGTTTGACTCCATCTATACAAAATGTACATACAAATAAATTACAGAGAGGGAAACAGAATAGCAGTTATGTTCAGCAGGGGAAATACAGAGAGAGTTGTTTTTTTCTCTCTCTCTTTGGGTTTATATATATATATTTTTATTATTATTATTATTATTATTAGAATGATGAACATGCTGTAATAATGATCAAGTGATGAATGTACAACTATGTGATTATACCAAATACTGTTGATTGTACACTTTTGATGCACTGAATGTTTTATTACTATGTAGCAATAAATTTGATTTTAAAATCAAAAAAGAAAAACCAGTTGACCATAAGTGTGGAGGTTGATGTCTGAGATCTCAATTCCTATTTCATTAATTTGTATGTCTTTTCCTTGTTCCAGTACCATCCTGTTTTGATTACTGTGACTTTGTAGTAAGTTTTACGATTGGGAAGTGAGTCCTCCAACTTCATTCTTCTTTCTCAAGGTTAATTTTGCTATTCAGGGCCCCTTGTACTTCCTTATAAATTTGATGTCTGGTTTTTCCATTTCTGCAATGAAGATTGTTGGGATTTTGATTGGGATTGTACTAAATCTATAAATTGTTTGGGTAATATTGATATCTTAAATTATATTTGATATTCCAATCCATGAACATGGAATATCATCCATTTATTTAAGTCTTCTTTATTTTCTTTTAGAAATGTTTTAGTTTTCTTTCTACAAATACTTTCCATTCTTAGTAAGATTTATTCCTAGAGATTGGATTCTTTTAGTTGCTATTGTGAATGGAATTGTTTTCTTGATTTCCTTTCCAGTTTTTCATTGCTTGTGTATAGAAACACTACTGATTATTGGGTATGTATTTTGTACACTGCCACTTCAATGAATTCATTTTTTAGCTCTGGTATTAATAGTTTTCTGTGAGTTTTTCAGGATTTTCTATACACAGGATCATAACCTACACAAATGGGTAAAGTTTTACTTCTTCCTTTCAAATTTTGATGCTTTTTATTTCTTTTTCTTGCCTAATTGCTTTGGCAAGAACTTCCAGTGCAAAGGGAAAAATAGAAATAAAAAAAGAAAAAGAGAAAGAAAAAAAAAAAGACAATAAATAAATAAATAAATAGAACTTCCAGTACAATATGGAATAACAGTGGTGACAGTGAGCATCCTGTCTTGTTCCATCTTAGAGAGAAAGCTTTCAGTCTTTCACCACTAAGTATGATGTTAGCTGTGGGTTTTTCTTATATGCCCTTTATCATGGTGAGAAAGTTTCCTTCTATTCCTAGTGGTCTAAATGTTTTTGTTTTTGTCAAATGCCTTCTCTGCATTGATTAAAATGATTATGTGCTTTGTTTGCTTCATTCTGTTAATTTGGTGTATGACATTATTAATTTTCTTATGTTGAACCAACCTTGCATACCAGGGATAAATCTCATTTGATCATGGAGTATAATTTTTTAAAACTTTTTAGGGTTTGTTTGTTTTTTTTAAAAGGAGATTTAGATTACATAAATGATACATCAAAAATATACGGGGATTCCCATATACCCCACTCCCTCCCCCTCCCACACTTTCCCACACTAACATCTTTCATAAGTGTGGTACATTTGTTACAACTGATGAACACATATTGAAGCATTGCTACTAACCATGGACTATAGTTGACATTATTGTTTACACTTTGCCACACACTATTTTATAGGTTTTGGCAAAATATAGAATGGCCTGTATCTGTCATTGCAATGTCATGCAGGACAATTCTAATATCCCCAAAATGCCTCCATGTTACACCCATTCTTCCCTCTCCCTCCCCTCAGAACATCTGATGGCCACTGCCTTTATATCATGATACAAGTTCTACAATTGCTAGAATAATAAGTCTACTTTAGTTCATATTGCATCCCCCCTCCCCCCCCCCTTATGTTTGTTCATGCCTCAAACTTGAGGATTTGGGGATAGTGATGCACACTCTGTGATTGAGGGGGGATTTAGATCCCATGGGGCAGATGGATGGAACTGTCTTGCTTGCAGTTTTTTGGGATGGGCATTGTCCATCATCATCCTTTTGTTAGTTGTCCTGGGTGATTCCTATGAACTAGACAGTAGGTTTTGCAACTCTGCTGAGATTCAGGGCTCAACCAGCATATGAACAGAACTGAGGATTTAAGTCTCTGGGACATGTATTTAACAAGTATAATGCCAATTATAGGTTCAAATAAAAGGGGCAGATGAGCCATATGTATGGAAATTATAAATGAGTCTAATGTTGTTACATTGGGGAGCATATATTCCAAAGTAAGGCCCACTGACAGGGTGCTGAATTCCTGAGATTATCTGCTTTGCGTTTAGTGTCTAGATGTCTCTAAAGTCCTCAGGGGTCCTGATGTTCGAGGTATCATTTACTGTTGCAGTCAATGAGATCTCCTGCAGATGTGCATAAGCATAAACTCTGGAATGACTTTCTGACTCACTTTGAAACCTCTTAGCCATAAAAACTCATTTATATTTAATATTTCCTCCTTTTGTTCAAGGTCTTTTTCCAGATGCAGCACTAGTCAGGGCTTTGTAATAATCCCTCAGTGCCAGGGAGGTTCAGTCCCAGGAGTTACTGGGGGGATAGTAGTGCATTTATATGCTGAGTTTGGCTTAGAGAAAGACCACATTTGAGCAACAAGGAAGCTATCAGGAGATAAAACTTAGGTAATATACAATACTAGGCTAAGTTGCAATTTCAAAACAAAAGGTTCATATGTACAACCATCAGTATCAAGGACCTGGCATAATGTCTGTCCTCCTGCACTAGACATTGCCCATGTGCTTAGAGGATTCTTTCCTGCTCTATTAGCAAATGTAGGAGGACTTCTCAGGATGGGAATTCAATATTCATTCTTTCAGTTATTGTATGGGTGTCCACCAAGAAAATGCCCCACGACCACTGAGCATGTTCATATGCCATAGAAGCATGCCCCACACATCCCCCCATCACTGACACCCTGCACCAGGGATCCTCCCCTGCCATAGTTGTGACCCTTCTGTGATCCAAAACTCCCCAAACACAAAGCCAAAATAATAAACAAATAAAAATAAGAAAATAAAATAACTAATAAAATACAAAAATTAAAAACTAAAAATTAACAAAAATTAAAAACTAAAAATTAAAATTCTTTTCATTGGGTCTTTCATCTCCATTTGATCTGTTATCTTTATGTACAGTGACAATTTCTTCTGTATGTTCCCCAGTGTCTTATTTTTTTCACTTTATCTTCAAAGAAGCTTTTGCTTACAGAAAAGTCACATAGGAAATATAGGGGATTCCCATAAACCCAACCCCCTCCACCTCTCCCACTCTCCCCATTAATAACATTTTACATGTGGATGGTACATTTGTTACAATTAATGTACAAATATTGAAGCATTGCTACTAACCATGGCCAATGGTTTACATTTTGCACTATACACTTTTACAGATTTTGATAAAATTTAAAATGACCTGTAGCCATCACTGCAAGATCATGCAGAACAATTCCAATGTCCTAAAAATGCCCTATGTTCCATCTATTCTATTCTTCCATCCTCCTCCCCTCAGAACCTATGGTAACCACTAAGTTTCAATTTTTTAAAAATAAGGTTCATAGTTACATGCAATATTGAGGGCTTGATGTTTTGGTCTGTTCTCTTTTATTAGGCACTGCCTATGTTCTCAAGAGATTCTTTCCCCCTCTGAGAACATAGCAGGACTCCCCAGGATGGGAGTTTAATATTTTCTTGTTTATTGTGTGGGTCTCCACCCACTGAGATAACACACTATGACAAGATGAACACGTTCATATGCCATGGAGGCATGCTCCAGGTATACTTTATCCTGCATATCCCCCAACGCCCTGTACCATATATTTCAAAAGAACATTCCCACCATTATAGTTCTTAACCACAATGTGCAAATCCCCAGAGTTCACCTACTCTTTCCTCCAACCCTTCCCCAGTATAATTCCTTTAATATGCTGCAGGATTCAGTTTACTAGTATATTTTTTAAGATTTATTTTTATTTATTTCTCTCCCCTTTCCCTCAGTTGTCTGTTCTCTGTCCATTTGCTGCGTGTTCTTTTTTGTCCGCTTCTGTTGTTGTCAGTGGCACAGGAATCTGTGTCTCTTTTAGTTGCGTCATCTTGTTGCGTCAGTTCTCTGTGTGTGCAGTGCCACTCCTATTCAGGCTGCACTTTCTTTCACGCTGGGCAGCTCTCCTTACGGGGCGCACTCCTTGCACATGGGGCTCCCCTATGTGGGGACATCCCTGCAGGGCAGGGCACTGTGGCGGCTTGCTCGGTCGGTAGAGGTGGGGTCTGGCTGCGGACGAGGGGTCGGTCCAGCTTTGGACGAGGGTTGGTCCCACTTGGGACGAGGGGTCGGTCTCACAGGGGTTGTGCGGTTCGGCTGACAGGGTCGCCCAGCGAAGCCGGCGATGAGGGGGTCGCCCGGAGAATCAGGTGATGAACTGGGGACAAGGGAGGCCAGGCCCTTGTCGGGGGCTCTCAGGACTGGAGGGCGCACGGCAGAAGAACTACCGCGGAGATGATGTAAACACGCAAGTCCAACTTTATTGAGGGAGAGGCAACAGTTTTATAGGGGCTGGGGAAAGCTGATTGGTCGAAGCCACGCCCTGTTCTGATTGGTTGCCGGAGAAAGGTCAGTGGGAGGTACTGGATGGGGGAGGGGTGGTGATTAGGGATTGGCTGTTGCTGTTGCTGGGGGAAGTGGCAGGGTTTAGTGATTGGTGGCTGCTGTTGCTGGGGTAGAGGGCAGACTTGAGTTTCCCACCCACGCCTGGCTGTTGCTGCTGTCGGGGGGAGGGAAGAGGGCAGACTGGAATTTTCTGCCCTGCGCCTGCGCAGGGAGAAAGAAGGCATCCTGCGGCGCTATCTGGGAGGAGGGGCGGCCACGGAAGCATGGCTGCCAAGAAGGGGAGACCCGAGGGCAATCTGCGCCCATGCTGAGCTTCCTTCAGGGGTGGCGGTGGGCCCGACCAACCACCCTATTACAGGGGCAGCGGTTTGGAATAGGCCTACCACGGCCGCCGCCCCCCGCCAAGTCAGCAAACCACACTTCAGCCCGAGGGGCGACCGCAGGGCACTCCTTGCATGCATCAGCACTGTGCGTGGGCCAGCTCCACACGGGTCAAGGAGGCCTGGGGTTTGAACCGCGGACCTCCCATGTGGTAGACGATGCCCTAACTACTGGGCCAAGTCTGCTTCCCCGTTTACTAGTATTTTATTGAGGATTTTTGCATCTATATTCATTAAGAGATATATGTATGTAGTTATCTTTTCTTGTATCTTTATCTGGCTTTGGTATGAGGGTGATGTTGGCCTCATAGAATGAGTTAGGGAGTGTTCCCTCCTCTTCAGTTTTTTGGAAGAGATTGAGCAGAATTAGAGTTAAATCTTCCTGGAATGTTTGGTAGAAGTCCCCTATGAACCATCTGGTCCTGGGCTTTACTTTCTGGAGATTTTGATTACTGATTAATTCTCTTTAATAGTAATTTGTTTCTTGAGCTCTTCTATTTCTTCTTGAGTCATTGTAGGTAGTTTGTGTGTTTCTAAGAATTTGTCCATTTCATCTAGGTTATCTAATTTATTGGCATGCAGTTGCCCATAGTATCCACTTATAGTCCTTTTTATTTAGGTCAGGTCAGCAGTAATATTTCCCTTTTCATTTCTGACTGATATTATTTGTATTTTCATGCTTTTTCTTTGTCATTATAGCTTAAGGTTTGTTGATTTTATTGGTCTTTTCAAGGAAACTATTTTGGTTTTGTTGATTCTATTGTTGTGGGATGGTTTTTTGTTTTGTTTTTTTTCATTTATCTCCACTCTAATCTTTATTTCCTTCCCTCAGATTGCTTTGGGTTTAATTTGCTCTTCTTTATCTAGTTCTTCCAGTTTTGAGATTAGGTGCCTGAAGTCTTTCTTCTTTTTATAATGTAAGCAATTAAAGCTATAAATTTCCCTCTCAGTACTACCTTCACTGTATCCCATAAGTTTTGGTATATTGTACTTTCATTTGCATTCCTCTCAACATATTTCCCAATTACACTTCTGATTTCCTCCTTAACCCATTGATTGCTTAAAAGTATGTTATTTAACTCCACATATTTGTGAATTTTCCCTTTCTCCCTCTGTTATTGATTCCTAGTTTCATTTTTTTGTGGTTAGAGAATATATATAATATGATTTTAATGTTTTTATATTTATTGAGACTTGTTTTATGAACAAACATATGATCTACCCAGGAGAATGATCCATATACACTCAAGAAAAATGTGTATTATTTTTAATGAGTGCAGTGTTCTATATATGTTAGGTCTTGTTGGCTTTAGTATATTATTCAAGTCCTATAGTTCCTTATTGATCTTCTGACTAGATTTTCTATGCGTTATCGAGAGTGGTGGGTTATTGGTGTAAAACTGCCCAGTTCACCCTTCAAATCTGTCAGTACTTACTTCATCTATTTTGGGGCTCTGTTGTTAGATATATATATATTTATAATTGCTACATCTTCCTGGTGAATTGTACCCTTTATCAATATGTAATGACCACTTTGTCCCTTGTAATTGTTTCTGAATTCATTTATTTTATCTGATATTAATGTAACCACCCCAGCTCTCTTTTGGTTACTACTTGCATGGTATATATTATTTTCCATTCTTTCACTATCAACCTACTTGTAACTTTGACTTTTTCCCCTCCCTGTGATGGCTACCTCATCTGTTTGCTCCTTGTTTTTGCTCATTGTTTTCCTTGCTGTTTGCACTCATCTGCTCATTGTTTTTTGCTCATTGTCTGTTTGTTTCTTTAGGAGGCATCAGGAACTGAACCCAGGACCTCCCATATGGGAGGTGGCACTCAACTGCTTAAGCCACATCTGCTCTCCTGTGTCTTTGATTTTAACATGAGTTTCTTGCAGACAGTATAGTTGGGTCATGCTTTTTTTTACCATTCTGCCAATCTCTACCTTTTGACTAGAGTGTTTAATCTATTTACATTTAAACTCACCACTGATAATACAGGTCTTTCTTCTGCCAATTTGCTATTTAGCCTTTGTAAGTCTTATTCTAGCTCTTTTCCCTTATTTCCATTAAAGCATATTTTTACAATTACTTGCTTTTTTGTGTTATATGGTATTGAGTGCCTTCTCATTTCTATCTGGATATAGTTTTAATCTGTTTTCCTTGTATTTACCATTGGGTTAAAAATTAACATTTTAAATATATAACAATAATATTTGGCTTCATATCAATTTAATTTCAATAGCATGCACATGTACTTTTCCCATACTCCCTGACTCACAGCACTTTTTGTAGTTATTACAACTTATATCTTTGTACATTATATGTCCAAAAACCTAGATTTATCATTAGTTTTTATGCATTTGCATTTTAACACCTGTAGGAAGAAATTAGTGGAGTTTCATACTAAACAATCCAATCCAATAATACTGGCATTTGTAATTACCTAAATTGTTACCTTTACCACAGGTCTCTATTTCTTTATGCTGCTTTCAACCACTGTCAAGTGTCCTTTCGTTTCAGTCTGAAGAACTCCCTTTAGCATTGCTTGTAGGGCAGGTTTAGTGGTGATGTGCTCCCACAGCATTTGTTTGTCTGAGATTGTCTTAATCTCTTCCTTCTTTTTGAAAGAGAATCTTGCCAGATATAAAATTCTTGGCTGGCAGTTTTTTCCTACAACTCTTTAAATATTTCAACCCACTAGCCTTCTTGCCTCCATGGTTTCTGATGAGATATTGCCATTCAATGTTATTGAGATTCCCGTGCATGTAACACTTTATTTTCTCTTGTAGCTTTTAGAATTCTCTCCTTTGTCTTTGTCTTTGTCATTGGAGAGTTTGATTACAATGTGTCTTGGCATGGTTCTCCTTGTGTTTATTCTGCTTGGGGTTCCTTGGGTTTTTTGAATGTGCATGTTCATATTAGGGAGAAAGATTTCTATCACTATTTCTTTGAATATTCTTCTGCTCCATTCTCTTTTTCTTCTTCTTCTGGGATTGTCATAAGCATATATTGATATGCTTGATGGTTTCCCACATGTCTCTTGGGCTCTGTTCAATTTTTTAAAAGTTTTTCAAACTTCCCCCCACCTCCCCAAGATGGCTCCCTCTCTGTCTGCTCATTGTCCACTTGTCTTCTTTAGGAGGCACCAGGAACTGAATCTGGGATCTCCCACATGGGAGGTGAGTGCTGCCCAATCACTTGAGCCACTTCTGCTCCCAGCTGGTTACAGCATCTGCTGGTTGTGGCATATGTTGGTTGTGTCGTCTGCTGGTTATGGCATCTGCTAGTTGCAGCATCTGCTGGTTGTGACAGTTGCAGCATCCGCTCATTGTGGCATTTGCTGGTTGAGGCATCTGCTGGTTGTGGCAGTTTCAGTGTCTGCTGGTTGCAGCATCTGCTGGTTGTGGGATCTGCTGGTTGTAGTGTCTGCTGGTCGCAGCATCTGCTTAGCTTCTTTAGGAGGCACTGGGAACTGAATCTGGGACTTCCCGTGTGGGAAGTGGGTGCCCAACTGCTTAAGCCATGTCTGCTCCCTGCTCATTTTTAAAATTTTTTTTCTTTCTTTCTTCTCAGCTTGACGTATTTCAAGTGTCTTGTCATAAATTCCACTGATTCTTTCTTCGTCCTGCTTCAATTTGCTGTTGAAATCCTAGGGAATTTTTCATTCCCATGATTGTGTTCTTCATCTCCATTATTTATCTTTGGTTCCTTTGAGAATCTCAAAAAGATTCCATAGTGTTCTGTAGTGTTCTTTTTCCATATTTTCCTTTATCACCTTGAGCATATTAAGGATTTTTTTTAAGTCTTTTTCTGATATGTCCAAATCTGGACCTCTTCATTGGTTGGTTTGTGGATTTTTTATCTTGTTTCTTTAGATGGGACGTCATTTCCTATGTCTTTGTTTATCTTGTAATCTTTTGCTGCACACTGTGCATTTTAATATTTTTAAGTGGGTAACTCTGAGATTTAGTCCCTGAGCTCTCTGTTCCTTTGTATCCATCTAGTAATATGACATTTTCTTGAGTGCCAGGAACAAACCAAAACAATCCAAAGCAGAAAGCACCATTCAAGGTTTAATATGGGACATTTCTGGGACACTGGAAATTTTCTGCATGATACTGCATCGATGGATATAAGGCATTATACATTTTGTCATAATCTATAAAATTGTGGGAAGCAGATGTGGCTTAAGCAATTGGGTTCCCATCTACCATATAGAAAGTCCAGGTTTCGATGCCCAGGGCCTCCTGGTTAAGGGAAGCTGGCCCATGTGGAGTGCTGCCCTGCACGGGAGTGCTGCCCCAGGCAGGAGTGGTGGCCCATGTGGAGAGCTGGTGCAGCAAGATGATGCAACAAAAAGTGACACAGAGGAGAGACAATAACAGACATAGCAGATCAGGGAGCTATGGTCATGTAAGAGAATCACTGCCTCTCTCCCACTCCAGAAGGTCCCGGGATCGGATCCTGGAGCTGCCTAAATGAGAATACAAGTAGACACAGAAGAACACAAAGCAAATCGACACAGAAAGCAGATAGTGGGGGAGGGGGGAGTGGGAAGAAAGAAAGAAAGAAAGAAAGAAATATAAAATTGTGCTGTGCTAAGTGTAAACCATAATACAAACTATAGACTATGGTTAGTAGCAATGCTTCAATATGTGTTCATCAATTGTAACAAATATACTAGTGAAAGATGTCATTGATTGGGGAAAGTGTGTAAGGGGGAGAGGGTGGGGTATATGGGAATCCCCTATATTTTCAATGTAACATTTATGTAATCTAAAACTTCTTTTAAAAAAAAGGAAAAAAAAAAGCACCATTCACAGTCTTTGCAATTGCCTCTGCTTTGGTTGGTGGTTCCCTTCAGAGGTCAGCCCTCCTATAAAGATCAGCCCCAGGCAAAGGTGAAGGGCAGTATCTTCTTGTATTTCTGATCCCATGTGGAGCCATGGACACTGTTTCATTTCCTGGGCCTGGGCCTGCTCATGGCCTTAGGAAATCCCTCATTTACAGTTTACAGGAGTTCGAATGCCCCCTCAAATCCCTTTGAAATAGACTTTCACCCCCAACAGGGTGTTCTGGTGTGTGACAACACAGGTAGTCCTTTGCCCAGACTCTTTAGCCTTGTTTCTCATACTGCCTCAATGGTCTGCAAGGCCCTTCTCTATCTTCAGGACAAATTCTGGGAGGGTGAGCCCAAGACAAGTTCCCCTGCTTGTTATAGTTTAACATTTCTGTTAAATGCATGTGTTGAATTACTTGTTATCCGAACGTAGCAGCTGCTCCTTACCATTTATTGGTAAGGACTTTAACTGGCCATCTTTTTCAACTTCTCTTCCTCCTCGACCATTCTCAATAATTCTCTTTGTTGTGATTTTTCTGCCATTAACTATTTTAGTATAAGTTGACACAGATTTGAAGTTGCCCATCCTATTACTACCAAAAGACGTTGAAGAATATCAAGTAAGACCCCTGAGCCCCAGTGAAACAAATGAAGTAAACCTGTATCAAAAGAAGAAAATCCACCTCCAAAAGATGAAACCCACCAAAGGCAGAGAGAAATGATCCCATACCACTGCTTCTGGCTCCACAGAGTCCTCTTCGATTTCCAAAAAGCTCCTCAAATGGGTCTTTGAGAAGTCAGAGGAAAATGGGTCCCTTCCAACAAAAAATTCCCTGAAGACATCATCTGGATTTTGGAATGTAAAGTCAAACTCAAATGGATTGTCAAAATGACTTCCACTTCCACCACCACTATTTAATCCTTCTTAACCATATTTGTCATAGATGTCCCATTTTTTAGCATCCGATAACACCTCATATGCCTCAGGTACTTGTTTGAATTTTCTTTGTGCTTTTTCTTTAGTCTCAGGATTTTTATCAGGGTGCCACTTCAGTACCAATTTATGATATGCCTTTTTAATATCCCCAGATGAGGCATGTCTGCGCCCATCTAGAACTTCATAGTAATCCACCATATTTTAACAGATTATTGAAACAAGTCCTGAGGAGATTGGCAGCCAGACAAAGGAGGGAGAAGAGGCTTGGCAGTGGGGCCTGTGGTCTCCTCTGTTTCGTCACAGCTGTGCTGTTGGAGGCGGTGGTGGTGATTCCTAGTGCTCTCCTTTTTCTCCCTTTCTCCTCCATAGTTTTAAGGGCACTGTCATTACAATTCCCCTGCCAGTTTTGCGTGAGGAGGGTTGGAACAATGGCTGCCACAGTGCTGGTCGCTAGCAATCAGAAATTAGCTGATCAAAAGCAGTGGTCAACCATCAGACCATACACCCTTGAAGTTTGGAGGACTACATCCTTTTAGCCTACCCTTGTACCAGCAAGCTACTCTAGGAGTCCCAGGGATAGCGGTGGTAGCTGCTGGCAGGGCGGTGAAATTCACTAGTATTTAGTAGTATCTAGTATTGGCACTTCACCAGCCTCTTCTTCCAGCTTTTCTATGGATGCTGCAGTGTTCTGTAGACGCCAGAATTTCAAAATAGTTGATTCAGACTGTTCTTGCCAGGTCAATAGTTGTTTTGGTAGACGTACTGATTCCTAGAGCTTACTTCTCCACCATCGTCCTATGATCTTATGAGGGATGTTTTTTCATCACTAATTCAATCTCTTTATTTGTTATAGACCCTTTTGGATTTTCACTATTTTCTTAAAACTATTTCAGGCATTTTTGTCTTTCTAGGAATTTTTTCATTTCGTCCAGGTTGTCTAAGTTGCAGGTATACCCTTGTTCACAGTACTCCCTACACTTTTTATTTCTTTCAGTTTTCATTCTAGTATTATGGGTCTTGTCTAATTCTTGGTCAATCTACTAAATTTTTGTTAATTTCAAATAAAAAACTTTTGATTTCATTGATTTTCATTATTTTTAATCAATTTCACTAATTTATGCTCTAATCAATATTTTATACCATATGCTTGCTTTGTATTTATTGTCCTCTTCTTTTTCCACTGCTTTAAGGTGGAAGTTTAGACTGTTTCAATAACTTTTTTTTTCTTTTGAGTAGGTGTTAAGAACTATAAATGTGTCTCTAAGCTCTGCTTTAGCTGTAGCCCACATGCGTGGTATGTTGTGTCATTTTTGTTTATTCTGATGCATTTTCTAAACTTTTGTGATTTTATTGATACACTGGCTATTTAGGAGTGTGAATTTTATTTCCACATCTTTTGGAAATTTTCATCTCTTCTATTATTGATTTCTAATTTTATTGTGATTTTGTATGCTATCAAGCTTTTTAAATTTATTGAGATGTTTTCTGACCTAACACATGATCTACCCTGGAGAATGTTCCACGTGCTCTTGAAAACATATTTTATTGTTGTTGGGTAGAGTATTTTTTTAGGTATCTATTATGTCTAATTGGTTTATGCTGTTGGTCAAGGCTTTGTTGGTCTTCTGCCTTTTGGAGTTCTATCCATTACTGAAAATGGGGAACTGAAATCTCTAGCTATTACTGAGCAAATATTTCTTCCTTAAATTCTACCACTTTTTGCTTCATGTATTTGGTGATCTGTTAAGTGCATATACTTATAATTGTTATATCTTTCTGATAGATTGGCCTTTGTACCATTATAAAATGACCCTCTTTATCTCTCATATTTTATTTTAAAATTCATTTTTATCTGATATCAACATAGCTACTCCAGCTCTTTTAAGAATCCCTTTATGTGGTATATCTCTTTCCATTATTTTACTTTCAATCTTTTTTGTATCTTGAGTCTAAAGTATAGCTCCTGTAGCCAGCATATGATTGAATTTTTTTTTAAATCTAATATGACAATCTGCCTTTTGACTGGCACTAACATTTAATGCTGTTACTGATACAGATATATTTACACCTTCCATTTTACATTTTGCATATGTCTCACATCCTTCTCACTCCTCTGTTCTGCCTTTACTGCTTTCTTCTGCACACAGTAAATATTTTCTAGAGGAATTCCTTTGGTGAGTTTTCACTTTAAATGGATTCAAATTATTTTATGGCACCACTTCCTCTAAACTTGAAGAACTTCCTTTAGTATTTCATGTAAGGTGGGTCTACCAGCAATGATTCTCTCCATCTTTATCTTGAAATGTCTTTATTTTGCCTTCATCTTTGAAGTTTTGCTGGATATAAGGTTTTTGGTTGATAGTTTTTCTTTGTGCACCGTTCCTGTCATCCTGATCCCTTCTGCCCTTCATTGTTTCTGATGAGAACTCTGTTTCTTATTGGAGTTCTCTTGTATCTGATGATGAATCTCTTGCTGCCCATAAGATTATCTCATTGTCCAACACCATTTTCAATATGATGTATATCTGTGTGGACCTCTTGGTCATTTATCCTATGTGGAATTTGTTGTGCTTCTTAAATGTGCAGATTAATGTTTTTCCATTAATCTGGACGTTTTTAATGATTCCTCCTTTGGCTATTTTTTCCTGCCACTTCCTTTTTCTCCTTTCCTTATAGTACATGCTTTATATTTATGTTGGTGAGCTTATTGGTGTCCAGCATTTCTCTGAGGCTCTGTTCATTTTCCTTATTTTTTCCTCTCTAGGCTTCAGAATGCCTAACATCTATTTATCTTCAAGTTCATTGATATTCTTCTGACAATTAAAACCTACTTTTGAGCCCTCTAGTTAATTTTTCATTGCACTTTTTTAATCCAGAATTTCCACATGGTTCTTTGTAATTTGTTTCATTATTGATATTCTCTTGATGAGACATTTTCAAATCTTCCTCTAAGACTTTAATCATTTCATTTAGTTCTTTGGGCATATTTATAGTAGCTGCTGTTAAGTCTTTGGTGCTAAGTCCAACAACTGGGTCCTCTCAAAGCAGTTTATTGCGTGGCTTTTGCCTCAAGTATGGATCACACTTTGATTTTAAGCCAATATTTTACATAATATAATGTAGCAACTCTGCATACTGAGCTTCCTAACTGGGGCTTTTTGTCAATTTTAGGCTGAATTGGTTCAGTGAAGTCAATTTCCCCATGTGCAGCCTGATCCCACCCTCTTGAGAGATATCTTGGTATGCTGTCACCCTGACTCCTCTTCTTCCCATGATGATTGTGCTCATCTCTTTCCCTGATCAACCTGCTAAGCTTGTGACTCATCTGCCTCTACTGGTATCACAGGCAGCAGCCTTCACTAATTGTTACCTTATTGCTCTATTGTTGACATTCTAGAGCTAAAATTGCTCCACAGTCCAATCCAATGGAAGACAAGTCCCTTTGCAGTAGCAGTCTTAACCCCACGAGTGCAGTTTTTAATACTTGTTCTAATCCCAAAACAGCTTTTCTTTCCCTCTTTCTTCCCTTGTTTCCATTAAACTTCTAGCTGGTGTACCTTTCCTTTATTGTGATCATGTAACTACCAGTCTCTTAACTGCAGTGACAGTTTGAAGGTTTTTGGGTGTGTTTGACTCCCAGAAAAGATACTTTTTCTTAAACTAATCCATTCCAGTGGGTGTGAAGGCCTTTGATTAGCCTGCTTGAGTGAGGCATGACCCAGGTTAAGCCTCCACCCTCTTCTGAGACTTATAAACTGAGCAATGAAAACAGAAACACAGAGAGAACAGAAGCCGCCTTTTTGACCCTGCCACATGAGAAACACCGAAGTCGCATAAAGACAAAGAAGCCTTCAGAGGCTAGACCCACAGAGCAGCTCAGAACTGAAGAGATGAGCCTTTCCATGTGCTTGATTCCCCGCAGCTGAACCTGAAGAGAATGCAACCTGGAGAAGCCAGAGCCGCTATTTTGCCTTGGCACATGGCAGGAGCCCAGTATCTGACCAGTAGCCGAACTTTGGTGAGGAAGTATGATGATGCCTTGATTTGGACATTTTTGCAGTCTGAGAGCTATAAGCTGTTACCCTATTAAATTCCCTTTATAAAAGCCAACCCATTTTTTATATTTTGCACTGGCAGATTTAGAAGACTAGAACACCACCAAGACCTTCTCCATTATTTCCGACAGAGAGTCCTTAGTCCTACTAAACTTACCCATAATTTTTTCCAAATAAAGTGAGTCTTCTTAGAGAGAACTATTATTACAGTGCTATTTTTATGCTTGCCTCTTCTCTTTGGCAGAGTCATGTGCCATTGCTCTGGAGCTGCAGAGACAGTAGACCCCTTGTCTTACACTGATACCCCCATTCTATGTGTGGGCCACTGGGTGAGATTGGTAGTCCCTTGTTTTCTCAGCTTGTTTCTCCCAGCATGGGACCTCCACCCTACCAGTGCCCAGTATTCTTGGCCTGCTGTACCTGAGGTAGGAACTTCCACCCCATGAGTGGGGGTTGGGTGAAAGAAGAGAGCCTCAGACATTATGGCTACCCTGGCCTGAAACAGTAAGGGAAAAAAGGATACATTCAAATATTTTCTTGCATATCACAAATTAAATCAGAAACCATTAGGTAAGGGTGATTTCTTAAAATGTCTTTTACCTAAAATTCTTGAATGGGGTCAAATTTAAGTATTTAGCTCTTTCGCCAATGGTGCAGTTAAAAGGTACTAGAGAATGCTATTGTACTTTATATTTTTCCATTAAATATAATCTGTGATTTAATTAATTACCACAAGTACTTTGTGAACTATATGAGAAACTGATGCTACTTGCTTTATATAGTTTACTTTCTGTTTGGAAAATTTTAAAGTTCAAAGGTGTAAATAAATTTCTTTAGAATCACCACAGAGTTTCAATTTATAAAGGAAGGTCATTCGAAATTTCAAAACACAAACACTTTCTGTATTTAAAATATTTCTAAATTTGTCTGTGATCACTTAGTGCAAGGAAGAGAAGGTAGTAGGGTGACTAGGAGGGGAGGAAAGGAAGAGAATATTTTATAAGTATTGGAAAAATCAAGGGAAACTAATTGATATCTTCACCTAACTATATAAAACTTATTTCTCTTGTTTTAGCATAATCTGATAGTGATGTTTCTTAGATAGTGTCAGAAATATCAATACAATTTTCTAGTTACTTTAAATTCTCCAGTAGTACATCAATATCAATTCTAAAACTTAGAAATCTAAACACACACATTAAGAAAAAAAAACATTTACCTTGTGTTCGAGGTTCCCACTTATAAGGTTTGCAATGATTAACAGATCATCAAGCTGTGACACAATTCCAATCAATTAAGCAAGCTACAGCCTACATGCAGAAAGGCAGTGCATCTCCCAAGAACAAACAAAGGAGCCATATCACAGTGAGAATGGAGCAGATAAGGACCCTCACCCATTCGGGACCCAGGCGCCATCACACCCTCCTGCATTCCAAGAATATCCTACTTCCTAGTCTACTACCCCCTAGCCATACACAAAAGAATTCACTTTTACAGTCCCTTATTGGCCCAGGCTGTACTTGGGACTCTAACCCCCTCCATGCAGACTAACATTTCCCCACCTATTGATGTACTGTATAAAGTCATATCCACCTTCCATGAGCAGGCTGAATCTATTCTTCAGACCCCGTCCATTGAAAGAGCTTCTCCACTGAGAGATCTTGCTGCCTGCAATCATCAGTCTCTGTGTTCCAGTGAGCACCGTTTCTCTAATACCTTGTAAAAGATGACACCTTCAAACAAGGACTTAATCAAAAGCACTCACAAAGTTACATAATTACAGTAGGCTAATTTGTACAGCGTATGCTTTAAGTAAGCATCAGAAAGTAATTTTTTTTTTTACTTTTACTCCATTATTTAAAAAAATATATAGGGAAGCGGACTTGGCCCAGTGGATAGGGAGTCTGTCTACCACTTGGGAGGTCCGTGATTCAAACCCAGGCCTCGTTGATCCATGTGGAGCTGGCCCATGAGCAGTGCTGATGCACACAAGGAATGCCGTGCCATGCAGAGGTGCCCCCATGTAGGGGGGCCCCATTCCCAAGGCGTGCACCCCGTAAGGAGAGCCACCCAGCGGGAAAGAAAGTTCAGTCTGTCCAAGAATGGCGCCGCACACACGGAGAGCTGACGCAACAAGATGATGCAACAAAAAGAGACACAGATTCCCATGCTGCTGACAACAGAAGCAGACAAAAGAAGAACATGCAGCAAATGGACACAAAGAACAGACAACTCGGGCGGGGGGCGGGAGGGGAGGGGAAACAAATAAAATAAATCTTTAAAAAAATAAAAAATATATATATTGGCACTTGAAAAAAAAAATGTAAAAATTGTAACTGCTCAGAACTTACCACAAAACCATAAACTCTCTTTCTTCAGCATCTTTGCCCCTAACTCTCTTAAGCGACTACATCAACTGCTTTGTTGGGTTAATTTAAGAAAACCCTTAGTAAGGCTTTATATGAGTGGCCACTGGTTATTGGGGTTGAGTTCTTATTCTAACAGAAAATTTGTTTACATTGTTACAATTGGATTGCATTTGGTAATGGCATGCTATTCTTCCACATGTAGCAGTTATTAACAAAAGGCTTGTAATTGGATTATCCTATTTAAAATATTAAAAATAATCCTTTAGAAACAAAATGAAGTAAAATTTACTATTATCATAAAATGATTTTGCTTTGGCCCTTTTCACTGTTTTATAGTTTTTCCCTATATTAACATAAGTTGTAAACACTTAAGAATCTACTAATGAACTTCACTATATATAATTTGAATTTGTTACCTATAAAATGGTGCAGGTGATTAAATACAAAAAGAGCTCAAAGGGGAGAAATTTCCCTGCAAGGTAATTGCGAAGAAAGATATTATTACTCATCCATTATCTCACTCATTCTATAAGTCATTAGAAACACTGACTCCTATGGGCTCCCTGGGGTCGTTTGAAGGACAGAATGCAGTAAATGATGTGTGACAATTTCTCCATTCCCCAAAGGATTTTAGGTAATTATTACCATTCTACATGCACAAAAGTTAATTCATTACAAAAAGGCAATGGATGCCATAGGAAATTAGGGATTAATTCTCTCCTGGAAACCAGTTGAGAAAGACTACTGGTAGACACAGTACACTTCCTCCCTCCCTTCAAAGTACTCTGACATCAGACTCCTGGTATCTATTTTACCAACAGAAGGCTTTACTCTGTATCCACACCCCCAAGTTATTTGAAAATACCCACCTTTAAATATTTAAACTTTGTTTCCTCTTAAGCCATATTTTTCTCTTCAGTCCTTACTTTACAAAACTCAGTATGTCACAAGTCATCTTTTTGTGATGTTTTATCAAATAACAAAAATCTTCAAAAACTTTATGGAGATCTACAATCTACCTGTGAACTGATTATGAAAAACGAATTATTCTATTTAAAAAGGTAATGTGGATTTTGCAAATCTTTGCTTGTCTGTCTTGTGAGGATAAACAAATGGTAAAGAAAGATGGCTCCTTTCCTGACAACAGTAAGATTTTAATAAATGCTACCTGGAAAACCCTTTTAAGATACATTTTACTGAGCCACATGAGAGAATCTCATTCCACACTATATGAATCTTTTTCATTATTTTGGAACATAATTTGAGACTAAGGGCTATTTTCTTTGCTATACCAAGAAGCAAGTTTGTCCAGCTTATTTAATGACTTGACCTTTTTTGTCTTAAGGGAGATGATTCTATAAAAAGAATATTGGAAAGAGCTGACAACAATATTTAACACGTCAGTACACTGGCATACCAGTCACACTATGCTATACTATAGAACATAGGTTAGCAAATGCTTTTTGCAAAGAGCCAGATAATAAACATTTTAAGTCTTCTGGGCTACAAACTCTATAGCAACTATTCAGCTCTATTGTTGTAGCATAAAAGTATCCATACATGATAAGGAAAAGAATTAGCATGACAGTATTCCAATAAAACTTTATTTATAAACACTGAAATTTAAATTTCTATTATTTTTATGTCATGAAATGTTCTTTTTTAACCTTTAAAAAATGTAAACACAATTCAGGCCACGCATAGTTGGCAGCCAGCTGGATTTGGCCCACAGATCAGATCTGGCACATGGGCTGTAGCTGACTCTCCTTATACAGGCCTTCAGATGCTCTGTAGAAAATTTAGAAATAGATGGTTCAATTCTAAAGAATTTTGTTTTTAAATCTGTCATTTTATTTTTTTAAACATTTAATTTATTTATTCCCGTCCCTCTTGCCACTTGCGCTCTCTGTCTGCTCTCTGTCCATTCGCTGTGCATTCTTCTATGTCTACTTGTCTTCTTTTCTTGTCTTCTCTTTAGGAGGCACTGGGAACTGATCCTGGGACCTTCTAATGAGGGAGAGAGGCACTCAATCACTTTGAGCCACCTCAGCTCCTGGTTTTGTTGTGCCTCTCAGTGTCTTTCCTCTATTTCTTTTTTGTTGCATCATCTTGTTACACAAGCCTTCAGCTTGGGCCAGCTCACCCTGACTGGGAACCGAACCCGGAACCTCTCATATGGTAGACAGGAGCCCAATCACTTAAGCCACATCTGCTTCCCTACATCTCTCATTTTAAAACATAGACAAGGTCTCTTTATTTTGGATAAATGTACTCATCTACCAAAGAGAAAATAATTTTTTTTTAAATTCCCCAGTTTAAAAATGAAAAAAAGAAAAACACTATAAAACCAATGTTTCACCTTAAAATACATAATTAGGAAAAACATAAAATTAAAGATGGATTTTTTTAAATTCTGTACAATATAAAATGCAATGCATAGATTTGGTACATAATTTTTTACGTTTTATGTTAAGAAAAAGAAGACAATGAGGAAAACATCTATAAATCTCTCAGTCCCTTTTATGAATTATACATAGGAACTGGAATTTTACCTAGATGAGTTCTGGCTGCTTTTTAAAAAAGATACAATTATATCATAGAACACTGGCTTCTAAATTTTGGATAATTTTGAAAAGCAAACTCCTGCCTCCATAATACAGGGAAACAAGATAGTCTTTTCAGAGTCATCATCTGGTTTTAAAAAAAAAGTTCACAGTCTCCTTTACCTTTATCAAAAGGTAAAATAATTCACTACTACATTTACACACATTATTTTGATCTTCAGTAGTTCCTAAACACAAAAACAAACTTAACATGAACTTATATTTGCTTGACTTTTCTAAAACAAGACACTAATACATAATGTATTAAATTGGCAGAAGTCCATAGGTTAAAAAAAAAAAAAGAAAAAATGTTTACCAATTTTACCCATTCTAATTTTACAACAGTTTCAGGTGCTGAGACCTAATTGGTTTCTTTAGCCTATCCATTATGAACATAATTCAATCTTATATTTTAACACTTCTCAGTGGCATCTTTTGGTGGGTTCTTCATTTTGCGACGTATAAGATCATTTCGTCCTATTTCAATCATTTGCTCTTCCCATGATTTCATTTCATTATCATAACGAATTTTATCATCTTTAGCAAGCTGAACATATACCTAAGAAAAAGCACAATTGTTAAGATGAATTCCTTAGAGAAGTGTCTTTGCAATTAATTTCTGTAATGCCTCAGTATATTCTGGAATTTACATTACTGCTCTATTTGCATAAAGCAGGATTGGAGAAGGAATGTTTTTGTCAACTAAAAGTTGGATGCAAGGAAAATAAGAAATAAATAAGTATTAATGATGTTATAATTTCAGGGCTTAAAAGAAGAGATGGATAAAGTGGACAATCTAAGCTTATATAATTTAGTTTATATATCAATTTTATTTTCAGTCAAAAACTACCAAGAGATAAAAGCCAAATTGGTTCTAAGAATATAAAAATTACTTTAACATACTTTAAAACTGTGTTATTAGTAACATAAGGTTGTTTTCAAACAAATCCAGCCTTGCCCTAATACGTTCTCTCACAGACATTCTCACCAGCCCCCTGTGACTAAAAACCATACTACTTACTTGCTTTTGAGAATCAGGCAGATCTTTCCAGTTTTGATTTATAGTCTTCATCTTTGCCTGTAAAACAACCTATGTTTAAGTAGCAGATATGGGGACTTCTGTGATTAAAGAGAGAACTTTTTATTTAGGTGGCACCAGGAATTGAACCTGGGACCTTATATATGGGAAGCAGGCGATTAAACAACTGAGCTACATTTGCTTCCAATAAGTTTTTACTATTGTCTGAAAAACAAAAACTCAGATGTAAATAATTACAGGCAAAGCCTCATTATTCTTAACAACATCTCTCTTTAAACAAAAACTATTAAACTCTTAAAATTTACAGAAACAAATGAAGGTATTTATCTTTCAGATACATAAGTATTAATACCTATTATACTCTACATTCTGTCCTAGACTACTTCAATGACTAAGTGTTTTTATTTCTTTGTTGTAGCTTGATTGATTACTCAAAAATCTGCATCAACATGTTTAGGTAGTCATAGGAATAATACAACACCAGTCCCCAGCTGGAAAACGTCATTTTATCTCCCTTAAGCTTGATTCCTCATCTCTAAAGAGATAAAAAGTCTGTGTTTGCTCTCACCAACAACCCCATGACAACGGCATTGAACTAATTTTTTTAAAAGGCATAAATCTACACTGACAAAGAGAAGAGGAGAGGGTATAGGCAACAAAAAATCCTGGAAGCTACAAAGTAAATCAAGTAGTAACTTTGATCCACAAAACCCAATTCCGAAGCTGAAAGTGGGCAAACAAAAAAAGAAACTTAATTTATAATTCAGAACTTCCAAATAACTCAGGAATTAGAATCCCAAGTACCTATAAGCAGAGGTGAAGAGTCAGCTAAAAACAGGAGATGGTTAAAAATCTATTTTTAAAAAGGGTAAATCCCCACCATGGCAGTTTCTAGGATGTTTATATTGAAGAGAGTAAAACAAAGTCACTCTAAAACAGGGTAATTTGAGGGCAATGATACCATGTTAAAAATTGGGAGATTAGCAGTGGGTGTAGCTCAGTAGTTAAGCACTTGCTTCCCATCTACGACATCCTGGGTTCAATCCCTGTAGCAGTTTGATATAGTTATGAATTCCAAAAATGATCTGGTCTGTACCTGGGCGTGACTAAGTTATGATTAGGGCTTTGATTGGCATGGCAAAGGACAGAGTTGAGGGCTTTTAATGTTGGAGTTTGATGCTGAAACCGGAGCCCCAGGGAGAAAGACAGAACCGTTTGCCTGATAGTCTACAGCTGACCTTGTGGAGAGAGACAAAGCCTAAAGAGCCTCATAGTCTACGGCTGACCTTGTGGAGAAAACAGAGGAGCTGAGCCCAGGGGAACCCAGGAAGCTAAACCCTGTCAGATGTTGGCAGCCATCTTGCTCCAATATGTGAAAATAGACTTTGGTGAGGGAGGTAACTTATGCTCTATGGCCTGGTATCTGTAAACTCCTACCCCAAACAAATACCCTTTATAAAAACCAACCAATTTCTGGTATTTTGCATCAGCACCCCTTTGGCTGACCAGTACATCTCCTATTTTAAAAAAAACTGGGAGATTAGTACAAACTTACTCAATATCCTATAATGAAAAGTAAAAGGGATAAGAGATAGAAAACAGTAGAAAAAAGACAAGAAAATTGGAGGACACTTTCCTGGAACTGCAGGATAAGGGTTTCCAGATTAAAAGGCTCACCTAGTACCAAACGGATGAAAATACACTCACACCAAATACACTAAGGAACATAGGAAACATAGGGACAATCCTAAGAGCATCCAGGGAGTGAGAGAAAATAGTGACCACATCACATTCATAGAACCAATCATCAAAATGGCTTTGTATTTTTCAAAAGCAATACAGAAGACTAAGAGGAGAAAGAAGCAACACTTTTTTTAAAAGTAACATGATTTCTATCCTAGGATTCTATGCCCAGTGAAACTATCAAATATGAAGATAAAGACATTTTCAGACAAGCAAGACTCAAAATAGTTAATCTCCCATGCACCTTTACTGGGTGAGATGCTATTCTATTATAGAATGAGTAAACAAAGAAAGAAGACAACAACACAAGCAAAAGTACAAGGAAGAGAATGAAGGAAGATCCCAGAATGTTATCCTGTAAACTAGGCATATAAGACTGGAAAAAAATCAGAGGTTCGAGTGAAATTAATGAATATCAAATTCATTTAAATATATTCAAAGCCGATGAAACTGAAGAGTTTGAGGATAAATTATTGATAATTACTAAGAAAAAAAGAACAAACAATAACAAAATACAAGACAATGAATTTTAGAGAAAATAATAATGTAAGGGCATTATTAAAGATATGGAAATAAGAATCAGCTAAAACATTAGAATGTGTCTGCTTGTGGAATAGGAGACAAGGCAGGGCAGTGAAAACTGCTACATTTTACAACAAGGCTTAAAAATTATTTTGTACAATTCATCCAGATAGAATCATCAATGGTATCTGATATAATCACAGTTATGCATTCATCACCTCAATTATTAGCGCATTTTCATTATTTCAATAATAAACAAAAAAAACCAAGAAAATTCCTCACCCCTCAATCAAATTGTATGCTTTATTAATATGTATCAATAAAACAGATTTGTTTAAAAAATTATTTTGTATTAATATAACATTTTTCAATGAATAAAAATGATATAGTTGAGTTATATCTGAATTTCTAAGGTTAAACCTAACCATTATCTTCTCTTGATCATTCTAAGGCACAGCCAAAGTTACAAACCACTGTTTTAGGATTTTCTACCATATGATCTTTATATTGACAAGAAAATTAAATCCACACTAAATTAATAACATAGTAGGACAACACATTCTTATAGGTAATCCTTTTGCTTCAATAAGAGGAATTCAAATTAATAAAAACTGAGCACTGTCCACTTAAAAATGCATTTCAGTAATGTAAGCCACAGAAATTGAATTTAAAATCCCAAAGGGAGCAAATCAGTAGAAGGATGCTGCAAAGGGAAATTATGATATATATATATATACACATATATACACATTTTAAAAATTGTATATAAAACAGGTTTTTGTGAAATGAACTACAGATCCAATAACCCAAAAAGGCAGGGTGCCAAAAAACTTCATCTCTGATTGGCAAGGGTTAGAGTGCTGATCTTCCACTTTTACCACACCATAAAAGGAAAAATGCAATGATAATTTGGACATTCTAAGAATTAAAAAAAGAAATGCCTAAGCCATAGCCATGATTTATAAGCTTTTTAAGTCTTTGACACTTTTTGTATGAGGATATTTATGTTTATAACACATTCCAACTGGCCTAACCAAAATTTTATTAAAGGAAGCAATATGGAGCAATAGATGATCCTTAATTCCCAGTATATAACATTGCACCTCTACTCTCACAGTTTCAGTGACTGGAAAACCATTAAAAACTGCTGGATTAGAAAACTCTCCAGAAGAACTTTGCCATCCCTATGAATCAGAAAATTTCATGATTTTTAATTAGAAAAGTTGACAATGTATGTAGTACTGGCAACAATGCATATAAAATAATTGTATGTCATATGAAATAAAAAGGACCTTTCTTTAAAAGATTTCCATTAAAGAGGACCCTATAGAAAGTTTAGTTTCTGTACCTTGCTACTTTTCTTCACCATCTTAAATGACATGGTACCCTTGGAACTTCCTGTCAAATATTTTTAAAACTAAACAAAAATTGAAAAAAAAAATACAGTTCTATTACCTGTGGTGAATGTTCCTTGGCTTCTTGGAAGCATTCAGACACAAAAATGTTAAAAGCTGATCGAGGTTTTTTCGGTTTACCAAGCATTGTTAGCACCTAAATAACAAAATATAAGAGATAACGGTTTTAAATTCCATGACAATTGTAATTACAGAAATTTATTCAGTACTATGACTTACAAAAGGTTTCTTAAAGTGAATGTTATGAGTCTTGTATTACATGTTATTATTATATTTTTGAGGATAGATTTTTTTATAGCACTGAGTTTTGAAAATTATAATAACTTTGATGAGTTATTTTCCATGGAACATTTCCTTTACATATTTATTTTCATGGTTGCCTTGAACTGAATAACCAAGCACATATTCACAAAATCTTTTTCAAAAGACAAAACACAATGGATTCTTAGATTTTACAAAAGCATAAGCAACACCAAAACAGTAAGACAGAAAAAAAAAAACCAAAAACAGTAAGACAAATGGGACTTCACCAAAGTTGAAATATTTTGTACATCAAAGGACATTATCAGGAAAGTAAAAACACAATCTACAGAATGGGAGAAAATATTTGGAAGCCATATATCTCATAAGGGTTTAATCCTCAGACTATATAAAAAAACTCCTACAAGTCAACAAAAAAACACCAAGCAATCCAATTTAAAAAATGAGCACAGCATGCGCAGTGCTGATGCGCGCAAGGAGTGCCCTGCCACGCAGGGGTGTCCCCCGCGTAAGGGAGCCCAACGCATAAGGAGTGCACCCATAAGGAGAGCCGCCCAGCGTGAAAGAAAGTGCAGCCTGCCCAGGAATGGCGCCACCCACACTTCCCGTGCCGCTGACGACAACAGAAGCGGACAAAGAAACAAGACGCACCAAATAGACACAGAGAACAGACAACCCGGGGCGGGGGGGAATTAAATAAAATAAATCTTTAAAAAAAAAAAAAATGGGCACAGGACGTTGAATATACATTTCTCCAAGATATACAAATGGTCAGTGAGCACATGAAAAAATGTTCAACATCATTAGCCATTAGGGAAACACAAATCAAATCCACAATAAGACACCATCTCATAACCACTAGAATGGCTACTATTAAAAATGTGAAAGTACAAGTGCTGGTGAGGATCAGAGAACTAGAAACCTTAGGACATTGCTGGTGAGAATGTACTGATGCAGGTGGTATGGAAAACAGCTTGGGAAGATGTTCAAAAAAAGTCAAACATAGAACTACCATTTGACCTGGCAGTCCATGTTCTAGGTATATACCCAAAATAAGTGAATTTAGGAACTCAATCAGAGCAGCATTATTCACAATAGCTGAAAAGTAGAAGCAAATCAAATGTTCATCAACAGAGGAATGGATAAACAAAAAGCAGTGCTGTATGCAACAATACTTAAAAATGAAGTTCTCATACACACTACTATATGGACAAACCTTAACTAACATCATGTTGAATGAAAGAAGTCAGAGACAAAGGACAGATATTGTATGATTGCACTTATATAAAATAGCTAGAATATACAATTCAGGTTAACCGCAGATGAGGAGGAAGGGAGAATGGGGAATTAATACATAATGGGTGCAGGGTTTCTGTTTGGGGTGATGAGAAAGTTCTGGTAATGGATGGTGGTGAGGGTAGTATAATATTGAGAATGTGATTAATTCCACTGAATGGTATGCTTCAAAGCAATTGAGAACAGAAAGCTTATACTGTATGAATGTTTCAAAAACTAAAAAAAATAAAATAACAAAATGTTAATAACCAGACAAAAAAATAAAAACACATTATGCTAAGTGAAAGAAACCAGTCACAAAGTACTAAGTGTTCTATGATTCTATTTACATAAAATGTAAATATATATCAATTTATGAAGATGGAGTTAGATTACAGGTTATGTAAGACTAGGTAAGGATAGAGGGATTGTGAGGTGCCTGTTAAGGGGGGCAGGGTTTTTCTTTCTGGAGTGATAAAATTGTTCTAAAAATTTTTGTGGTGATGAATACAAAATACTGTGATTATATTAAAAGCCAGTGATTGTATACTTGGGATGAACTGTATGATAGTGAATATGTCTCAATAAACTGCTTTAGACTTCCAGGAAGATGACAGACTAGAAAGACAGGGGAATCTCTTCTATCCCAGAAAAATCGCTAGAGAAGAGGCAGAAACGGGCTAGAAAAAAAATCATCTAGGGTTTAGGACACCAGGAGAAGGATGGACAGTGCCCAGAAGAGAGAGGGGCAAAGGAAAAGAATCATGATGGCAAAACTGTGAAAACCATGAGTTAAAAGCCGCAGCTGTCAGCATCCACCCCCAGCCTTTAGACACTTTTGGATTCTCAGGCCTCAGCAGCCGATAGCTACAGATAAACCGCACCCCAGGGACCCGCCTCCCCAGGACATGGAAGAGAGAGGAACAAGCCTCAGGCTGACTCACAAGTCTGGTCTGCTGCGTCCCAGGAGCCCTTCCAGGCATGGAGGGCCATGCCCTTGTTTCCCTAGAAGCTGGTGAGGGAGTAAGGCAGAGATTTGTAACCAGAAGAAAAGATTTCAGGGGTCGGTGAGCTTGAATTAAAAAAGATCAACTTATTATCTTTATTTTCTCTGACCTCTAACTGAAATCTAGCATTTCCTTCACTTATGTGTAGGCAATAAATTATAGCAATATTCTTTTCATATCACATTAGTGTTGTTGCATATCTCAAAAAAAATTGCTTATGTACTCATCCATACTTCGAAATTACCGTATTGTTAGACCTGATGCTAGGTGAGTGTCATTAAACTATCTGCTGCAACATTCTGAGAGACAGGCCATGGTTCTCACTTGACTAGCAAAGGGGTATGTGGAACAAAAGAGGTTAAGAACCCCTGGACTAAGGAGATCCAGCCCTCTGAATCTCCCTCTACTGATAGGGACACAGTGGGGAGTGGACTTCCAGCCAAGTTGGAGAACTGCCTCTGAAAAGTTTGTATTCCAAAGCTCTTAGCCTCCAGGCAAGATCCTTGATTACACTGATCTGGTCCCTGTCGAGGCATATACTCTGACCAAGCTTTGAACTGAGAGGGCTATCAAAGAGTGCTATGTGTTGATGGCAAGGAAATTAAAGATAAATGAGTCTACATCCTTTTTTTTTCCTTCTAATTTTAAATTTTGTCTTCAAAAAAGTTTTAGATCACAGTAAAGTCACATATACAATGTAGGGCACTCTCATATATCCAGCATCAAACCCTCTTCCCCCTTCCCCAGCAATGATCTTCTTACATATTCATGTTATATTTGCTGCAGCTGATGTACAGATATTGAAACAGAGCTATCAAACATGGTACCATTTTGGTTTACATTATGGTTTACATTTTAGACTGTACAATTTTCTAAATTTTTAGTTACCTTATGTTTTACATTACGGTTTACATTTTAGTCTATAGACTTTTATAAATTTCTGCTGTAATTTAACATGCCCTATATCCATCATTGCACAATCTTGTGGAACACTTCCATTGCCCCCCAGTTACCCTGCTTCCATCTATTCTATTCTTCTCTCCCCCTCCCTTCAAGGCCCACAGTGACAATCAATCTTCACCGCTTAAACCAGATTCACAGATACTTGCCACAATGCTGAGGACTTGGAGTTGTCCTAAATGATATTGCAGGGACAGATGCTGGACATTATATATCCTGCCATAACCCACTGAATGTACTGGGGGAGAGTGTAAACTACAAAGTAAACTATAAGCCATGTGGAACAGCAGTGCTCCGAATGTATTCACCAAATGCAATGAATGTGCCACGCTGATGAAAGAGGTTGTTGATGTGGGAGGAGTGGGGGTGTGTTGGGGGTGTGGGGTATGGGGTATGTGGGAACCTCTTATATTTTTTAATGTAACATTTTTTGTGATCTATGTATCTTTAAAAAAAAAAAGGCAATTAAAAAAAAAAAAAAGCCGGGTTGGAGAGCCCAGAATGAATGAATGAATAAAACAAATAGAACAAGTTGAACCAAGAATCAAAGAAAAGCAGTAACACAGAGCCTCTTGCCACTAAATCTCTAGGAAAGATGGTATTCGCATAAAGACGGACACATCTATCAGTGGAACAAAACTGAGAGTCCAGAAATAAACCTTTCTCTTTATGGCCAACTGGTTTTCGACAAACCCACCAGAGCCAAGTTAATGGGACAAAACAGTCTTTTGAACAAATGATGCTGGGGGAACTGAATATCCATAACAAAAAAAAAAAAGGAAGAGTACCCCTATCTCACTCCCTATAAAAGAATCAACTTAAAATATATCAAAGACCTAAATATAAAAGCTAAGACCACAGTACTACTAGAAGAAAATGAAGGGAAGCAGACTTGGCCTAATGGATAGGGCATCCACCTACCACATGGGAGGTCTGTGGTTCAAACCCTGAGCCTCCTTGACCTGTGTGGAGCTGGCCCATGCGCAGTCCTGATGCGCAGTCCTGATGCGCAGTCCTGATGCGCACAAGGAGTGCCGTGCCAACTAGGGGTGTCCCCCACGTAGGGGAGCCCCACGCACAAGGAGTGTGCCCCGTAAGGAGAGCCGCCCAGCGCGAAAGAAAGTGCAGCCTGCCGAAGAATGGCGCCGCACACAAGGAGAGCTGACACAGCAAGATGATGCAACAAAAAGAAACACAGATTCCCAGTGCCGCCGCTGATAAGGATAGAAGCGGTCACAGAAGAACACACAGCAAATGGACACAGAGAACAGACAACCGGGGGGGGGGGGGGGAGAGGAATAAAAAATAAATCTTTAAAAAAAAGAAAACGAAGGGAAACATCTTAAAGAACTTGTGGTAGGTGGTAGTTTCTTGAACCTTACACCCAAAGCACAAGCAACAGAAGAAAAATTAGATAAATAGGACATCCTCAAAATTAAAGGCTTCTGCACCTCAAAGGAATTTGTCAAAAGGGTGAAAAGGCAGCAAACTCACTGAGAGAAAATATTTGTTAATCCATAAGGGTTTAACATCAATAATATATACAGAGATGCTACAATTCAACAATAAAAAGACAAAGGACCTGATTTTAAAATGTGCAAAAGACTTGAAAAGACATTTGTCCAAAGAAGAAATAAAAACGGCAAAAAAAAGAAGTGAAAAAATGTTCAATGTCACTAGCGATTAGGGAAGTGAAAATCAAAGTTACAATAAGATATCATTTCACACCTATTAGGATTGCCACTATTAAAAAGGCAGAGAACTACAAGTGTCAGGGAGGATGTAGAGAGATAGGGACACTTATTCACTATTTGGTTGGAACGTAGAATGGTACAGCCACCGTAGGGGACTTTTGGCAGTTCCTAAAGAAGGTGAATATAGATTTGTTACGTGACCCAGCAATACTACTATTTGGTATACACCCAAAAGTACTGAGAGCAGCAACACAAACAGACATGTGCACACCAATGTTCATATTGGCATTATTCATGACTGCCAAAAGTTGAAAACCCAGGTGTCCATCAACTAATGAATGGATAAACAAATCGTGGTATATACACATGATGGAATATTATGGAGTATGTAAAAAGAAATGAATTTAGGGAAGCAGATGTGGCTCAAGTGATAGAGCTTCCGCCTACCATGTGGGAGGACCCAAGTTCGATCCCTGGAGCCTCCTAGTGAAAAAGAAGAAGAGAGAGTATGCCTGCGTGACGAGCCAGTACCCACGCGAGTGCCTGCGTGGTGATCCTAAGTGCCCACATGGTGAGCCAGTGCCTGCAGGGGTGAGTCATCAGCAAGATGACGACGCACCAAAGAGAGACAAAGGAGAGTCAAGATGAAGCACAGCAGAAACCAGGAACTGAGGTGGCGCAATTGACAGGGAACCTTTCTTCACATGAGGAGTCTCCAGGATCAAATCCCGATGAATCCTAGAGGAGAGGAAATAAGAAGACAACACAGACAGCAAAAACAGCAGGGTGGGAGGAGGGGAAGGGGGGAAATAAATATATAAATCTTTAAAAAAAAAAAGAAGAAGAAATGAATTTGTGAAGCATATGACAACATGGATGAACCTGGAAGACACTGAGTAAAACAATTCAGACACAAAATGATCAGTTCTATATGAAGGTACTACTATAAACTAAACATACTGTGTAACCTCATGGAGTTAATAACTTTAAAATAAGTCACCAGAATAAAGAATGAGGTTAGACAGTGGACAGCTGAGTGTTAACAGAATTGGTAAAAAGGATATGGTTAATCTTTGGAAATGAACAGAAAAGGTGAAAGCCCAACATAATTTCTGTAACTAGCAGCTCTCTTATGTGTGTATGAAAGTGGTTTCAAGGGAGAGTCTGAGGTCATGTATATTACTAAATGGAAAGCTAAAAATGTAACAAAAAAATGTATAGCATACTAAAACCATATGTGAAATATGAATATGGGTAAAATTGTACATATAAGACTTGTTTCTTTGAAATTGAACCAATATATGTTACTATACTATATTAATATCAAACAAAAAAACCCACATTATGCTAAATGAAAGAATTCAGACACAAAGTACTGCATACTGTATGATTCCATTTATATAAAATGTATAAATAAATCAATTCATAAAGATTAAATGAGATTAATAGTTATGCAGGGCTTATGGAGGGTTAGGGAAGGACTGCTAAGGGATATGGAGTTTTTCTTTTTGGAGTAATGAAATTGTTCTAAAACTTTTTGTGGTGATGAATGCACAATATTGTGATTATGCTAAAAGCCATTGGTTATATACGTTGGAAAGATCCTACGGTATATGAATATATCTCAGTACAACTGCCTAATAAATAAACACGTAATTTTCCAAGAATAGTCAGAAATAGCAGCTATGTACAGCAAGGGAAGCATAGAGAGATTAAGAGGTGAAGAATTTTCTAGCTGCAACAAATACACTGTGACCAGGCACTGAACTGATAGCTGCCAAAGAGCGCCATCTGTTGGCAGGCCAAGGAAGTATATGTGAGAAACTTAAAAGTAAGAAAGTGACCTTTCTTCCAGCCTTTACAACCACCCTTCCCCAGGTCTCAAGGAAACAGGTCTCCAATCAATTACAGGGTCCAGAGCCCAGTTCTGAGCAACTAGCAGGGACAATCCTAACAATCCAGGTTGATCCAAGAATCAAAGAGCAGTAGATCTTTCTACAGGCTAGACCACATGTTAGATCACAATGCAGGTCTTGATAACTGTAAAAAAGACTGAAATTATGCAAAGCACTTTCTCAGATCAAAATGGAAAAACTGGAAATCAATAATATACAGGAAAGAGGTAAATTTGCAAATGTACAGAGGCTGAACAACAAACTCCTAAATAATCAGTGGGTCAAAGAAGAAATAAGTGAAATCAGTAAATATATTAAGATAAATGAAAATGAGAACACAACTTATCAAAACTTATAGGATACAGCAATGGCAGTTCTGAAAGGGAAATTAGTAGTCCCAAATGCCTTATTATAAAAGAAGAGCTAAAATCAAATATCTAACTGAACAAATGGAGAAACTAGAAAAAGAACAGCAAACCAATCCCAAAGCAAGCAGAAGGACAGAAATAATAAAGATTAAAGCAGAAATAAATGAATTTGAGAACAAAACACAACAGAGATAATCAACAAAACCAAAAGCTGGTTCTTTGAGAAGATCAATAAAAAAAATTGACAAACCCCTAGCTAGATTAACAAAGAAAAAAAGAGAAAAGATGCAAATAAATACAATCAGAAATGAAAGGGGAAAGTTATGACTGACCCCACAGAAATAAAAAGGATCACAATAGGATATTATGAGAAACTGTATGCCAATAAACTAGACAACCTAGAAATAGTTTTCAAATTCCTAGAAATGTACAACCTACACAGACACTGCAAAAGATACAAGAACTGAACAAACCAATTACATTTAAAGAGACTGAATCTGTCATCAAAAACATCCCAACAAAGAAAAGTCCAGGACCAAATGGCTTCACAGGTGAATTCTACAAGCATTTTGAGAATAATTAACACCAATCCTGCTTAAATGCTTCCAAAAATTGAAGAGAAGGGAAAATTACCCAACACATTTTATGAAGCCAACATCTCCTTAATCCCAAAGCCAGATAAAGACACTACAAGAAAAGAAAATTACAGACCAATCTCTCTAATGAACATACATGCAAAAATTATCAAAACAAAACAAAACAAAAATTGCAAATAGAATCCAACAGCTTATCAAAAGACTTATACAACACAACCAAGTGAGATTTGTTCCTGGTATGCAAGAGTGGTTCAACATAAGAAAATCAATGAATGTAATACACCATATAAATAACTGAAGGGAAAAAAGCAGATAGATGATCACTGCATCAATGCAGAAAAGCCATTTGACAAAATTCAGTATCCTTTCTTGATAAAAACACTTTTAAGATAAGAATAGAATGAAAATTCCTCAATATGATAAAAAGTATATATGAAAAACCCACAGCCAACATTGTACTCAATGGGGAAAGGTTAAAAGCTTTCCTTCTAAGATCAGAACAAGACAAGGATGCCCACTCTTACCCACTATAGTTGTTTATTTTAAACTGGCTTAACTACAAAAGGGGTTTGATAGGTCTTAATTATTAAATTAATAATTTCTTCTTTCCTTAGGGGATGAGTTATTCAGCTACATTATATTTTAACTACATTATGCTTTTTCTTCCCTCCATTTTTCCCCTTAGAAATTACCCCTCAATGTAATGGTCATTTATATTGAAATTTTGTTTAATATTTCTGATTGATGAATGGATTGATAGAAGGGCAAAAATTCATTATGGTCTGGCACTCAGAAGAGTCCATTTCCAGCTCTAGAGTGTTTTTCAGGTTTTGAAAACCAGTATTTTTCCAGTTCAAAACTGTAACATTTGAGAAGCCAGTAGCCTCACTAAATTTAGACTCACTATTACCATCCCAAGCACAGTTCACTTTTAGGAATTTTTTTTTTAATTAAAACTTAGGTTATTCCCTTTTTTAGAGCCAAACCAAAAAAACACTGGATGTTTTTTAGGAGGCACTGGGAACTGAACCTGGGAACTGAACCTGGGAACTTCCCATGCAGGAGAAAGGCACTCAATCGCTTAAGCCACATCCACACCAAATAAGGTATATTTTTAAAGTTTGCTTTAGAAGATTTTTAATCTATTCTGCATTCCAAAGTGAATTTTATTGTATTTCATATAACATACCACATGTAAAATTATATACTTTTCTTTGATTGTCCCTATAAACAAAAAAAGTATTTTAATAAAAATTTTAAAAACAAACAAAAAAAACCCCTCAAATACCTAGGGATCAATTTAACCAAAGAAGTATAAGGCCGATATGCAGAAAACTACAAAATAATGCTAAAATAAATCAATGGAGACCTAAGCAAATGTTAACACATTCCATTCATAGATTTGGAAGACTAAATATCATAAAGATATCAACTCTACCCAAACTAATTTATAGATTCAATGCAATACCAATAAAAAGGCAATTACCAAATTCATTTGGAAGGGAAAGTGCACCCAAATAGCCAAAAGCATTCTAAAAAGAAGAGTAGCATGAGAGGAACTTCACTTCCTGACCTTGAAACATGTTACAAAGCTACAGTGGTTAATAGAGCATGGTACTGTCGTACAGACACATTGATCAGTGGTTTAGAATCAAGAGTCCAGAAATAAACCCTCACCTCTATGGCCAACTGTCTTTTGAAAAACCTACTAAGTCCATGTTAACAGAACAAAACAGTCTCTTCAACAAATGGTGCTAGGAAAACTGGATATCTATAACCAAAAGAATGAAAGAGGACCCCTATCTCACTCCCAGACAAGAATCAACTCAAAATGGATCAAAGACTTAAATATAAAAACCAGGACCATAAAATTACTAGAAGAAAATGTAGGGAAACATCTTAAAAACCTTGTGGTAGCTGATGGTTTCTTGGACCTTACACTTAAAGCATGAGCAACAAAAGAAAAAATAGATAAATGGGACCGCTTTAAAAATTAAAACACTTTTGCACCTCCCAGGACTTTGTCAAAAGGGTGAAAAGGTAGCTGACTCAATGCGAGAAAATATTTGGAAATCACATGTCTGATAAGGGTTTAATATCCATATATATAAAGAGATGTTGAAACTCAACAATAAAAAGACAAACAACCTGATTAAATAAGCAAAGAATTGAATAGACATTTGTCCGAAGAAGAAATAAAAATGGCAAAAAGCAATATGAAAAAATGTTCACTATCACTAATGATTAGTAAAATGCAAATTAAAACAATGAGATATCATTTCACATCTATCAGAATGGCCACTATTAAAAAAACAGATAATAACAAGGGCTGAAGAGGACGTGGAGAGATAGGAACACTTATTCACTGTTGGTGGGAATGCAGAATGGTACAGTCACTTTGGAGAACTGTTTGGTACTCCCTAAAGAAGTTGAATATAGACTTGCCATGTGACCCTGCAATACCACTACTGGGTATATACCTAAATGAACTGAGAGCAGGGACATGAACAGATATCTGCACACCAATGTTCACAGCAACTTTATTCATGGATGCCAAAAGTCAGAAACAACCCAGGTGTTCCTCAACCAATGAACGGATAAACAAATTTGGTGCCTTCACACAATGGAATATTATGTAGCTGTTAAGAAGAAATGAAGTAATAAAGCATATGACAACATGGATGAACCTGGAGGACATTATGTTGAGTGAAACAAGCCAGAAACAAAAGACAAATACTGTATGACTGTGCTATTATAAACTAAATATACTGTGTAATATATGATATGATCCCATTTATATAAAATCAAATAGAAATCAATTTATAAAGATGAAATTAGACTAGTGGTTATGCAGGACTAGGGGAAAAATGCTAAGGAGTGTGGTGTTTTTCTTTTTGGAGTAATAAAACTCTAAAATCTTCTGTGGTGATGAATGCACAACATTCCTATTATACTAAAAGCCAATGATTATACACTATGGATCAATTGTATGGTAGGTGAATATATCTCAATAAAACTGCTTAATAAAATTTAAAAAAATAATAGGCAGAGAATGGAAAAATTTGAAAATATATGGAGGTTAAACAACAAACTCAAACAATCAGTGGGTCTAAGAAGAAACTGCAAAGAAATCAGTAAATATCTTGAGAAGAATAAAAATGAGAATAAAACATATCCAAACTCATGCGATGTAGTAAATACAGTGCCAAGAGGGAAATTTATAGCACTAAACACCTACATTAAAAAGGAAGAAAGAGCAGAAATCATAGCTCTACCTGAGCACCTAGAGAAAATACAAAAAGAACAGCAAACCAATCCCAAAGCAAGCAGAAGGAAAAGAAAGAATAGAGCAGAAATAAATGAAATCTGAGAGGAAAAAAAGGAAAAAAATAAAACCAACAAAACCAAAAGCTGGTTCTTTGAGAAATTCAATAAAATTGATAAACACTTAGTTACACTGATAGATAAGAGAGATGATGCAAATAAATAAAAATTGCGAATGGAAACATTAATACTGACAACACAAATAAAAAGGATCATAAGAGATGATTATGAAAAATGCAAACAATTTAGACAACTCAAATGAAACGGACAAATTCCTAGAAACACACGAACAACCTATGTTGACTCTTGAAAAAATACAAGACCTCAACAAACTAAACATTTAAAGAGATTCAATTAGTCATCAAAAATCTTCCAACAAAGAAAAGACCAGGACCAGAGTGCTTCACAGGTAAATTCTACCAATTATTTCAAGAAGAGTTATCATCAATCCTGCTCAAATTCTTCCAAAAAACTGAAGAGGAGGGAAAATTTCCAAAAGATTTATGAAGCCAATATCACCCTAATACCAAAGCCAGATAAAGATATTACAAGAAAAGAAAATTACAGACCAGTCTAACAAACACAGATGCAAAAATTCTAAATTATTTGGAAATATTAACAGAATGCAATAGCATATCAAAAGACTTATACATCACAACTAAGTGGTATGCAAGACTGGTTCATGGTAAGAAAATCAATCAACGTAATACACCACATTAACAAACTGAAGGGAAAAAACCACATGATCATCTCAATCAATGCAGAAAAGGCATTCAATGAAATCCAGCATCTTTTTTTGATAAATACACTTTGAAAGATAGGAATAGAAGGAAAATTACTCAATATGAAAAAAGGCATATATGAAAAACCCACAGCCAACGTGATACTCAATGAGGAAAGGATAAAACTTTCCCTCTAAGATCCGGAACAAGACAAGGATACCCACTGTCACCATTGTACTAGAAGTTCTAGCTAGGGCAATTAGACAAGAAAAAAAAAATTAAAGGCTTCTAAATAGGAAAAAGATGACATGATCCTATATTTAGAAAAATTTGAAGTATCCACAACAAAGCCACATGAGCTAACAAATGAGTTCAGGGAGGTGGATGTGGCTCAAGCAGTTTGGCTCCTGTCTGCCATGTGGGAGGTCCAGGGTCTGATGTCCGGGTCCTCCTGGTGAAGGCGAGCAGGCCTGTGTGGCAAGCTGGCCCATGTGAAGTGCTGCCTCACGCAGGAGTGCTGCCCTGTGCAGGAGTGCTGGCCCATGAAGAGAGCTAGTGCAATAGGATGATGCAGCAAAGGGAGACACAGAGAAGAGACAATGGAAGACATGGCAGATCAGGGAGCTGAGGTGGTGCAAGAGAATGATCACCTCTTTCCCACTCTGGAAGGTCCCAGGATGAGTTCCCAGAGCTGTGTGGTGAGAATACAAGTGGACAGAGGGGGGCGTGTGGTGGGTGGACACAGAGAGCAGACAACGGGAGAGGGAGGAGGGAGAAATAAATAAATCTTAAAAAAAAATGAGTTCGGTAAAGTGACAGAATATCAGACAAATACACAAAAATCAGTACTGTTTTTGTATACTAGAACAGAACAATCTGAGGAGGAAATCAGGGGGAAAATTCCATTTATAATAGCAACAAAAAGACTGGAATACCTAGGGATTAATTTAACCAAAGTTGAAGTACAGGACATACATGCAGAAACTATAAAACAATGCTAAAATAAATTTTAAAAGACCTAAAAAAATGGAAAGACATACTGCATTCATGCATTGGAAGGGTAAACACGAAGTCTTGAAACATATGACAATATGGATGAACCTGGAGGACATTAGGCTGAGCAAAGCAAGCCAGACATAAAAGGACAAATACTGTATGCTACCATTACTATGAGCCAAACATATTGTGTAACATATTGTATGATTCAAAAAAAACACGAGGGAAACGGACTTTGGCCCAGTGGTTAGGGCGTCCGTCTACCATATGGGAGGTCCGCGGTTCAAACCCCGGGCCTCCTTGACCCGTGTGGAGCTGGCCATGCGCAGTGCTGATGCGCGCAAGGAGTGCCGTGCCACGCGTCCCCCGTGTGGGGGAGCCCCACGTGCAAGGAGTGCGCCCGTGAGGAGAGCCGCCCAGCGTGAAAAGAAAGAGCAGCCTGCCCAGGAATGGCGCCGCCCACACTTCCCGTGCCACTGACGACAACAGAAGTGGACAAAAGAAACAAGACGCAGCAAATAGACACCAAGAACAGACAACCAGGGGAGGGGGGGGAAATTAAATAAATAAATAAATCTTTAAAAAAAAAACAAAAAAAAAAAACCACGAAAACTTATATGTATCCAGTACATTTAATTGAGAAATGTATGTTTTTATTAAAAAAAAAAAAGTACGTTAATATTATAAGATGTTAATAATAGGGTGGCCTTTATCACAAATACACCTAAGAGGATACTATGGGCTATAGTGAATATCAATATATTAATATTTTTCAATCAAGTATAAAAAAAAATTATGCTAAGACACAAAAGAATTACATATTGTTTGACTCCATTTAAATAAAATGTAAATATAAATAAATTTATAGAAACAATTGGATTAGCTGCTACAAATGGCAGGGGAAGGACAGAGGGATTAACAGGTGATGGCTAAGGGGCAGAGGATTTTTCTTTTTCAAATGATGGAAATGCTCTAATATTGACTATGGTATGAATGCACAACTCTGTGATTATATCAAAAGCCACTGAAAGGTGGATTATATGGTTAAAAAAAAAGAGAGAGAGACAATGACAAATGCAAGAAAGAGCGAGACAGAGAAAGAGACGATGACAAGTGCAACACATGATCTTGGACTGGATCTAATAATGGAGAAAAGTTCCAAAAGAACATTATTGTGAAATAAGAAAAAATTGGAATATAGTTATTATATCACTGTCAAATTTCTTGAACTGGATAACATACATAAAGTGATTACATAAGTGAATATCCTTACACATGGAAGTATTCGGTGTTCAAGGAGCATATTGTGTACAGCCTACTCTCAAATGTTTAGAAAATAGAGAGTTAAATAATAGAATGAACGAAGATTTGGAAAAAGAGAAAAAATCATGGAAGTTGGTGAATCTTGGTATCTGGGTGGGGGAGATGTTGGATCTGTCTATATGGATTTTTTATTATTTCTTAACTGTCAAAATAAAAAGTTAAAAAATAAGAGATAAAACAATTCCAGTTCCATCCTTGCATGATACAACCAGCCCCCTGGCCAAATTATGAAGTAATGCTCTGACATCAAATCATGAACACTGGATGTCTATTAATCTTTTTAATTATCTCATTCCCTTCCCTATACATCTTTAAACCTCAAAACAAGTTATATTCAATTTATTTTACTAGGTACCAGAAAGGAAAAAGAAAATATGGAAAAGAATGTAAGTATTCCTTGCAATCTAAATATATTTAGTTCCTGAGTACATACAGTAAGGGATAGGTTAGGAACTAAATTCCTAACTTATTTAGTTTCTGAATGTGGATAGTGAATTTACAAAATTCGGTGGCTTTTAATGGCAATTTGGTTATTGTCAATGACAAGTGCAATTCTTATTTATATGGAGGGCTCTTCTAGTTTTCACCTAGAAATCACTTCCTTCATCCTACATTTCAGTCAATTAATAATAAAACCATATACTCCAGGCACTTTACAACTTAACTGTTTCCCGTATAGGTCTAGACCTACTGCTAGGAATTCTCTCCCCAGTTCCTCAGACTTGTAACTTCCTGTTCCCCATACTTCTCACCTGACATTTGAATTAGTTGGCAAGGGGAATCTTTAGTGGAATGGGTCCAAATAGAGAGTGACAATGAAAGGAGACAACCATCTAATCTGCCCAATCCTCATTTCTGATACTCTCCACTCTTGGCCCTGACTGGGAACAGTTAAAAAAAAAAAGGAGAATACTTTAGTATTTACCACTCCAAATACCATCCTTATACAGAGACTCTATTTCTCACTTTTAGTATCTGACTCCCTTTTACTAATTGGAACAGCAGCCCTAGATCACATCATTGGGTTGGCCTTCAATCCTACTGCTAGAATAGCTTGAGACATTAAGGTCCAGGAAAGATATCTTGGCACATCACATTAAAGGCTGGAATCTACTCTTTCAGAGAAAGACTATTAACACTGACAATCATTTTCTACAGAACATGAACTGGATTAGCAAACTGACTACCTCGCATCTAATACTGTTAATAAGAAAATAAACAGTGGGAAGCAGATTTAGCTCAATGGATAAAGCATCCACCTACCACATGGGAGGTCCAGGGTTCAAACCCAGGACCTCCTGCCCCATGTGGTGAGTTGGTCCACATGCAGTGCTGATATGTGCAAGGAGTGCTGTGCCATGCAGGGTGTCCCCTGCGTAGGGGAGCCCCATGCACAAGGAGTGCACCCCGTAAGGAGAGCTACCTAGCACAAAAAAAGCGCAGCCTGCCCAGGAGTGGTGCCACACACACGGAGAGCTGACACAGCAAGATGACACATCAAAAACAGACACAGATTCCCGTTAGTTAGGAACTACACATTTTGAGCCAGGTAGCATTTTTAATGGTTATTTATTTAAGGAACAGAGTTCTACTCTAAAGGCACTTTTTGATTAGATAGAACAGGCAGTTTTCCCTGATGTTGTTAATGAATGAATTCAGTCTATTCAGCAATATTCAGAATTAAACTCACCACTGCAATACAATTCAAATCAGTAGGTTATTCTACATAAGGTGCAAAAGCAAAGATTCTTGCCATTCCCGGTTTGGCTATTTTGTAACTCTGCTTTTGCTTTCATGCCAATCCTATTAACTGTATATCTAAATATGCCAAAATTAGCAACAGAGTACCTAAGGCAGACAAAATGACATGTGGTCCTAATGGTATAAAAAGAGCTATTCCATTTATGTCTAAATGGAATACTCCTGATGACACTCTGCCATATAGCCACATATATCATCAAAATAAAGGAACACTACATATACTCAAGTAAATTTCAGTTCTTCAATAAAGAAAAAGAAAATTTCAAAAACACTTACTCTCTTTTTAATTAATACTTCCTTTGGTAAACGTTTTTGCATTTCTTTTTCTAAAGATAGGATGTGACTTGGAGTTAGATGTTCTTGAATTCTGTTTATCGCTTCTTTGTATGCTTGCCAGTCTACCCTGTAAGCATCTTCATATATCTAGAAATAAAAAATAAAATGTTAAAAAGTCAAACTATTGCTGGGAAATTTAAATTAGTACACTTCCTAGGGAAAGACAAAGGCAGGATCTCAGATAAAGACAGACTAATCCTCCAGATGGAAAATATGCCCTGGGATCACAGGTATATTGGTTAAAAACATATTTTTCTTATATATAGTAAGCAAGGTCATAGTCTAGTAATAAGCCTCCAATTTCAAAATGCTGCTAACCGTTCACTTCCATCCCCATATATCCATATTCTCATCATTTATATAGATCAAAAGATAATAGATGGGAGGAAGCGGCTGTGGCTCAATCAGTTGAGCTCCTATCTATCATATGGGAGGCCCTGGGTTTTCGTCCCAGGGACTCCTTGTAAAGGCAGGCTCGCCCGCACACTGTGGAGAGCCGCTGGCCCACAAGCACCGCAGAGAGCCAAATCAGCAAGATGACACAACAAAAAAGGGAGACAAGAAAAAAAAAAAACACAGAAGAGCACGCAGTGCATGGACATAAGAAAGCAGACAACAAGCAAGCTGCAAGGGGGTGGGAAACAAATAATAAAAGAAAATAAAATACAAACACAGAAGAACGCACAGCGAATGGACAGACTGAGCAGACAGTAAGCAAAAGCCACAAGGCGGGGGGTGGGGGAGATTTAAAAAAAAAGATAATAGACGGGGAGCAGATGTGGCTCAAGCAGTCAAATGCCTATTTCCCACATGGGAGGTCCCAGGTTGGGTGCCTGATATCTCCTAAAAACAAAAAGAACAAGCAAGCAAACAAAGGAAGGGACCAACTAAGGGGAGCCAATGTGGCTCAGTGGCTGAGTGCCGGCTTCCCACATATGAGGTTCTGGGTTCAATCCCCAGCCCTAGTACCACTGGGGGAAAAAAAAAAAAAAGGATAATGGATGTTCAAAAAAGTGTGTTACCTGGTCCTTTAAAGGACATAACAATTGTCCCTAACAGCAAAAAATGCCTGTAATGTTGAAAACTTGCGTGCTTACTTTTTTCTGTGAATCAGGAAGTTCCCTCCAGAGCTGGGCAATTTTTTTAATTAGTTCTGTGTTTTTTGCATCTATGGATTAGAATAAAATGAAAAATTAATTCTCAATTTTATCTGTCTCAGTATTAATTTCAAAAAACCTTCCAGGAACATATAATCCACAAGCTCTCAAAGCAAGTTATATCATAGACACTTCTACCTAACATGCAACTTAAAGCAATGACTTAACTTTTCTTTACCAAATAATTTAAATATGATTATCAATATTTAAGTCCATTATCTAATATTAAGAAGGAATATATCATATATCTAAAATAGTCCTCTGAATTGATTCCTACCTTAAGTAGTTGGGTAATCCAACTGCTTCAAGTTTTTTGTATTCTATTTCAATCAAAGCATTTCTTTCAAGTCTTTCTGGAATTTTTAAGTTCATAAAATCTGACTGAATAATAAAATGTAATCTTGATCCATACACACCACCCTGTATTTCAATTACAGAAATACCATTTAGAAACATACTAAATTATTCTAAAATCACCCATTATTCCCCATTTCTTTAAACTAATCCTTTATCTATAATATCCAGTATTTTTATTACGGATCATTTGATTTTCACAAGTGCACTGTCATGTACTGCTTGTGAAAGGGCTTTAGAATTCACAAACAAAAGCTAGCTATTATTAGTTATTACCTTTACACTGCAATTCAAAATGAGGGCTCCACAGTCTTCCTAGGAATTCAACAAACACCCTAACTGGAAATCTTTTTTCAGAAACTGAAACAAGATTCCATATTTTGGCTAAAACACACACACACAAAACACAAAACTATAGTTTACAGTATATTTTCACATAAATTCTTTCATTGCAACTTCATTAACAATTCCCTGCAGAAGAAAAAGGGAATCAGAGATGAAATTATTAGTCAATGGTCCTTCAGACCAGTGGCAATTAGGTGCAAAACTCAGACTTTCTCATCCTTTTCCCTGGGTGCTTTCCATTCTACATGCTGCTATTTTAATAACAACTTTCATTGGTTTTCATTTATATATTTATATGAGTAAAAATGTGCATAATTATACATGGTATCTATTATATTAAATTTAAATGTTTATATCTAGTTTAAATTACTTATATTTAAGACATTTGTTTGATATAAAATGTTTCCCATTTTACAGACAATCAATCAAGATCGACTGAGATATTTGTATTTTTGCAATCACTGACCTCTGTGACAGTGTAAATCGGCTTTGCCGTTGCTTTGTGCCCTTTTTATTTGTACATCAGAGCAGAGTAACAAGCCCCCAAACTACTTACCTGGGTTCTGAGCTTTAATTATGGGTAGCTGTTCTTTAGCAAAGCGAACGTATGAATTCAAAGGCTTCTTTGGAAAACTACCCAAGGTAGATGAATACCATCTCGGTGTACAAACAAAACTATATATATATAAAAAAGAAAACCAAATGTCAGGTATTTAACTGCCAATATTTATACATGAACACCAATTCCAAATAAGATGGCATTAAGGTGCAATATTTTTAACATCTTCAACAAGGAAACTAGAGATTTATTTCAACTCCTGTCCTAACCAAGAGAAGAGTCTTGCAAAACTGAAATCTCAAAGCCCTTACCTTCAAGGAAGGGCAGACTGGAGGAAAGCATCTAGACTCCAGCTCCTGGGCCCCGCCTACTCAACGTTCAAGTTTGGCGCGAGCCTTAGCGCGACCTCACAGAGGACGCCGAAGGGTGCTCGCCGGCTATCCGGTGGAATGGGCCAGGAGGAGAGGGGTGGGAGAAAGCGGGAGGCAAAGCACCGGATACTAGTCGAGTAAAGTCTTGACTCAAAGCCACCATCCCTCTGGGAAGGTCAAGATCAGAATCGATGGGTCACCCTGGCCCTGACTTACTAGGAGGTGCGAGAAGTGGAGGAAAGAGTTGCCATTCTGGCCCCGGAGCAACCTAAGCCCTGCCACCTGCTGAGAGCCAGCGAGACATCCTACCTGAGGGAAAAGCGCAGGCGATTTCCACAGCCGGAGTAGAGCTGGGCTCCCGATTTTCCCAGGGAACTCAGCAAGCCCCACACGCCCCGGAGAAGCGCCATCGCACCTGCGGAAGGCGCAGTGGCAGGGCTCCAATCTCGTGGAGTCTCCTGGCTCAAAAAAAAAAACAACAACCCCAACAACGAAATCTGAACCTCGTGCGACACTCACGACTGTTATCAAGCCCGTCACTCGCAAGGAACTATGGGATGCAGTTAACATCCGGTCGATCGACGGGGTGTGGCCGGGCAACGACTGGGACTTGGCGCAGGCGCCGTCGTGCGTCCCCCGGTGGGCGGTACTGCTGAAGAGGAGGAGCGGCTTCGGGAGCTGAAAGTAAAGGGCGGCCTGGGTTTTTTCTGAAGGGCCCTGGTGCCGAGGGGGCGCTGTAGAGCCACCTTGCCCCTTGGGCCCCCACAGTCGATAGTTCAGCGGAGCCGGCCAGGTGGGTGCTGGCCAGGGGTGAGGCCGCCGTGATGCCAGCCAGTAACTATTTTATGCCGAGGACACGGGATGGCTGACAGCGGTCCTCAGAGATTAATGTAGCGGCTGCTGCGCGCTCCCCCGGAGCCCTCACGTAGGAGAGAGCGCTTCAGGCCCGAGTTCTCAAACCTGAATATGCAGAGTTCCGGGCTTTACCCAGAGCCTGATTCAGTATGCCTGCTTGGGGCCCATAAATCCTTTTTTTTTAACCATTTCTAATGCAAGCGGTCTTGGGACCACATTTAAAGCTGTAGTGATTTAGACTATCATCCCATCTACTACAAATATTCCCAGCACAGTCTTCAAGTCTGACATTCACTCTTGCTTATTTGGGTGAAGGAGACTTTATTAGCTGTCTGAAGACTGGAGTGCTGGTTCCTGCACTGACATTAAATAGGTCATGCACCTCCTGCAGATGAGGGTGTTGGACCATGTGGTTAATATTATATCAGCTGACGAGATTATGGTGTCCAATGATTTGCTCAAATACAGGCCTAGTTGTTACTATGGGGTTTTTTTGGTAAATGGGAATAGCATCTACCATTAGTTGACTTCAAAAGAGATCATCTTTAGAAATGTTTGTGGGGCCCATCCAATCAGTTGGAGGTCTTAAAAGCCAGAACTGTGAGTGGATGCGGCTGAAGCAGTTGAGCACCTGCTTCCCACATGAAAGGTCCTGGGGTCTGTTCCCTGTGCCTCCTAAAAACAAAAACTACAAACAAACAAACAAAAAACCCACTCAGGGGAGCCAGTGCGGCTCAGTGATCTTGCCAGGTACCAGGTACAATCCCTGGCCAGGTACCCCCACCCCCTGAAAAAAAGAAAAAAGCTAGACCTGAGGGTATCAAGAATGTCTAGGAATTCTGCCTTGCTACTACAATCTCCCTTCCTCTGTGGCTTCCCCTACAGATTCGGACTGAACCTTTCTGGGAATTTCCAGCCTCCAACCTGCAATAAGGATTTGGACATGCCAGGAGCCACAAACACATGGGCCAATTCCTTTTAATAAACCTCTTATTATATATATAGTTTTATATCTATACGTTTACCCATATATCCTATTGGTACTTTTTCTCTGGAGAATGTTGAATAACACAGACTGTAGAGTTTTCCAAACCAATCCCTGAGAAGCCATGACAAGTATGTCTTGAGATACTGATTGATGTGCATTTATTTCCATTGAAAAATTATTTCAGACAAATTAATAACTTTCTTAATAATTTGTATTTTTTCTCACTTTTATATAATATAAAGACAGTCTATGCCCCCTTTTTTTTTTTTTTTTTTTGCACTTTTTCATCAAACTCCATGTAGTCACCAAATCCCCTCCTAATTTACCGCATTGTGCTGAAAAAATAGCATTTTTATATGGGCCATGACCTGAAAAAGATTAGGAAGACAAATTAAAGATATCTGAGTTCACTTCCAGCTTTTAAATTCAAATTAATTCAAAGATATCTTTCCTCCTGAGACAGACTTTACCTCTGCTGGATAGCTGTAATTGTTAGAAATTTCTTACCAGTGAAATTGGGACTGAGAGTATGTTGCCTTGCTGTCATTTTGAAACATTGTCCCTTGGAGCCACAAAGGACTTAGCCTACTTTTTTCTTTTAAACGATAAGGAATTATCACAACTTTACTTTTCATAAAATCTCATAGTTAATAGGAACCTTCCAGGTCATCTGTTTAAACTTCTCATCCTGTCATGGAAAAAACAGTTTTTGATTGTTTTTTGCTTGTTCGTTTTTGTTTTCCTGAGAGCATACTACTTACAAATCCCCAAAGAAGAGTGAATGGACAGAGCTTGCACTTTTCCTCAGTTTCTCTCTGTGTCTCTCTGTCTCTCTGTCTCTTGCTCTCCCTGAGAATAAAGTCTAGTGGCAGAGAAAAAGAAGAAAACCGCTACAATACAGTGCCAACATAGAGGTAAGTATGGGACAGAGTTCCTTATCATTATATTTTAGCTCATTTCTAAAATAATTTGTTTCCCTTTTTATTTTCTAGAATGGCTTTTTTCTTCCAGATGTTTGATTTTTTAAAAACTTCTCTTGGATATATATTTTTGTATTTAAATTTTCATTGTTTTAAAGTATCTTTTATATGAAACTTGCAATAGAGCTCCTATAAATCTGATCTATGACATTTCTGTTTTTATCAGATATCAATCTTCCTTAAGACTCATTTATACTGCAATGATAATTTTACTTTAAATGAAGTATATGCAAATAAAACATAATTCTGTCTACTTACTCGCACTGTCTTTAATCAAAAAGACATATGGGGTATAGTGGATGTGGCTCAAGCAGTTGAGCACTTGCTTCTCACGTGGGAGGTCCCTGTTCAGTCCCAGGGCCTCCTAAAATAAAAAACCAAACAAACAAAAAGCAAAACAAACAAAAAAACCAACTCAGGGAAGCTAATGTGGCTCAGTGGTTGAGCGCTGGCTTCCCAGGCCCCAGGATCTCAAATTAAAAAAAAGATATATGGGGTCTTTGGGAAGATGGTGAACTAGAAAAACACAGGACTCTTCTCTCCCAGAAAAATAGATAAAGGACAAGCAAAGACGGCCTGGAAAAAATTTTTCTAGAGTTTATACACCTGGAGAAGGCTGGATACTCCCAGAAGAGAAAAGGACAAAGGACAAGAATTGCAACAGAAAAATTTTGAGTTAAAAATGCACCCTCCCACACACTATAGACACTTTTGAATTCTCGGGCCTTTGGGTCTGGCTGCTACAAACAAAATTGACCGCAAGGATCCACCTTTCCAGGAAAAGGGAGAGAGAAGGACACAGCTTTCGACCCACAGATTTGGTCTGCTGGTCCCATGAGCCCTTCTAGGCTGGACAGGGCCGTGCCCTTGTTTGCTGTGGAAACTCACTCGGGACTATAGAGATGCAGAACGTAAGAGATCTGACTCTCTTTGTTTTTTCCTTTTCTTTTTTTTTATTATCTTTTTTAAAAAAGATAACATAGATCATGCAAAATGTTACATTTAAAAATATAGGAGGTTCCCACATACCCCACTCCCCACCCACTCCCACTCCTCCCACATCAACAACTTCTTTCATTCTTCCACACCACCCTGAACGCGCCCGATCTCATCTGATCTTGGATGCTAAACTGGGTCATGCCTGGTTAGTACTTGGACGGGAGATCTAACTCTCTTAATCTCCCTCTCTGCTAACCAGGACTGGTTGTTGAGGACTCAGAGGAGAGTGGAATTATAGGGAGGGGGCCACCAGCAAAGATTGTAGAACTGTCTCTGAGAAAGTTTGAAATAGGAGGCTCTTAGCCTCCAGGCAGGATCATCTATCACATAGATCCATTCTCTGTTGCAGCACACACACTCAAACCAGGCATTTAACTGAGAGGGCTGCTAAAGAGCACATGCATTTTCTGGTAGCCCAAGAAAATGCATATGAGGAAATTAAAAGTAACTAAGAGGGAAGCAGCTGTGGCTCAATCAGTTGGGCTCCTCTCTACCATATGGGAGGCCCTGGGCTCACATCCCAGGGCCTTCTTGTGAAGGCAGACTCGTCTGCAAGCGCCACGGAGAGCCAGCTCAGCAAGGTGATGCAACAAAAAAGGGAAACAAGTGAAAACACAGAAGAGCACACAGCTAATGGACACAGAGAGCAGACGACAAGCAAAGCTGCAAGGGGACAGGGGGAATAAATAAAAATAGATACAGTCACATAGAAGAACGTACAGTGAATGGACACAGAGGAGACAGCAAGCAAGCCACAAGGGGGGGGGTGGAATAAATTTTTTTTTTTTAAGTAAGAGAGGCTTTTTTCCAACCTTTATAGTCTTTCTCTCCAAGGCCCTAGGAAGCGGGTCTGCAACCCATTACTGGGTCCAGAGCCCAGTTTCAAGCAACTAACACAGACAATCCTAAAGACCCAGGTAGAATAAAGAATCAAAGAACTGTGTAACACACAGCCTTCTGCCACTAAATCCTATAAAAGAAAGAGAAATTGAGCATCTGAGCAAACTCACCATCCTAATCAGATGCCTCAACATTAACAAAAAATTATGAACCATACTAAGAAAAAGGAAGGCATGACTCAAGAAAAGGAATATATCAAAGCCCTAGAAGAAACACTGGATTTGAGACAACAAATCAACAAGATGCACATAAATTTACAAAATCAAATTAATGAGTTGAAAGACAATTTGGCTAAAGAGATCAAGGACATTAAGAAGACATTGAGTGAGCACGGAGAAGAATTTGAAAACCTGGATAGAAAAGTAACAGAGCTCATGGGAATGAAAGTCATGATAGGTGAATTTTAAAAATACCTTAGAGCATGTAACACAGACTCAAAAAGACAGAAAAAAGAATTAAGTGATGCCAAAGAGAGACTAACTGAAATTGAAGAGAGAAAAGAGCAGAGGAAAGAATGGAAAAAAATGAGCAGGGGCTAGGGAGTTGAATGATAACATGAAATGCAACAACATACATGTCATGGGAGTTCCAGAAGGAAGAGAGAAGGGAAAAGCAGCAGAAAGAATATATGAGGAAAGAATAGCTGAAAATATTCCAACTCTCATGAAAGAAATGAACTTACATGTTCAAAGAGCACAGTGTACCCCAATCAGAATAAATCCAAACAGACCTACTCCAAGACACATACTATTCAGAATGTCAAACATCAAAGATAAAAAGAAAATTCTGAGAGCAGCACTCCTAAATCAGTGGGACAAAGAAGAAATTGTCAGTGAAATTAGTAAATATATTGAGATGAATGAAAATGAGAACACAACTTACAAAAACTTATGGGATACAGAGAAGGCAGTTCTGAGAGGGAAATTTATAACACCTATATTAAAAAGGAAGGTAGCACCAAAACCAAAGATCTAACTGAACACCTGAAAAACTAGAAAAAACAAAAACAGCAAACCACTCCCAAAGCAAGCAGAAGGCAAGGAGTAGTAAAGATTAGAGCAGAAATAAATGAAATTGAGAACAACAATAACAACAAAATTGAGAAAATCAACAATACCAAAAACTGGTTCTTTGAGAAGATCAATAAAATTGACAAACCCCTAACTAGATGAACAAAGGAAAAAAATAGAGAAGATGCAAATAAAATCAGAAATGAAAGAGGGAAAGTTATGACTGACCCCACAGAAATAAAAAGAATCATAAAAGGATATTATGAGAAACTGTATGCCAACAAATTAGACAATCTAAATGAAATGGACAAATTCCTAGAAATATGCAAACAACCTACACTAATGATACAAAAAATACAAGAAATATAAGAACAAACCAATCACATTTAAAGAGATTGAATCAGTCATCAAAAGTCTCCCAACATGGGAGACGGACTTTGGCCCAGTGGTTGGGGCGTCCGTCTGCCACATGGGAGGTCAAGCCCCGGGCCTCCTTGACCCGTGTGGAGCTGGCCCATGCGCAGTGCTGATGCGCGCAGGGAGTGCAGTGCTACGCAGGGGTGTCCCCCGCGTGGGGGAGCCCCACGCGCAAGGAGTGCACCCGTGGGGAGAGCCGCCCAGCACGAAGGAGGGAGCAGCCTGCCGAGGAATGGCACCGCCCACACTTCCCGGGCCGCTGACGACAACAGAAGCGGACAAAGAAACAAGACGCAGCAAAAAGACACAGAAAAAACAGACAACCGGGGGAGGGGAGGGGAATTAAATAAATAAAAATAAATCTTTAAAAAAAAAAAAAAAAAAGTCTCCCAACAAAGAAAAGTCCAGGACTGGATAGTTTCACAGGTGAATACTATCAAGTATTTCAATAAGAATTAATGCCAATCCTGTTTGAACTCTTCCAAAAAACTGAAGAGGAGGGAAAATTACCCAACACATTTTTTTCCATTAAAAAGTTTATGAAAGTATATCATTCATACATGAACATGCATAAACAATAAGTGTATAGTGAAAGCTGTGAAAACAACTTTCAGAACAAACATGCATAACATCATACAGGGCTCCCATACCTCATCCACCACTAATACCTTGCATTGTTTTGAAACATTTGTTACAAATTATGAAAGAGCATCATCAAAGTATTACTACGAACTGTAGTCCAAATCTTACATTTGCTGTATTTTCCCCTCAAACCACTTTGCTATTTTTTTCTTCATAAACCATACGATTTATCTAGAATATACAATCAGTGGCATTTGGTATAATCACAGAGTTGATTATACCAACCTACTAAGTGATTGATCATCACTTCAATAAATATTAGAGTATTTCCATTACTCCAAAAAAGAGAAAAAACAAACATAAAACAAACCACCATCATACCCATATGTTAGCCCTACTAATTACAAATCCTATGATGTGCTTTCACCATTTCTTTTCATTTCAAGCATTCACAACTTTTTACCAATTCTACACAGATTAAACCTAGCTTTTCTAACCACAGTCTATTCTCTGGTGACTTATATTCTAGCTATTAAACCCATGAGTTTGCTCATTATATTTAATTCATAATAGTGAAATCATACAATAATTGTCCTTTTTTGCTTGGCTTGCTCCTCTCAACGTAATGGCCTCTAGGTTCATCCATGTTGTCATATGCTTCAGGACATCATTTCTTCTGACAGCTGGATAAATATTCCATCATGTGTATACACTAAATTTGTTTATCCATTCATCAGTTGATGGACACGTGGGTAGTTTCCATCTTTTGGTAATCATAAATAATGCTGCTAGGAACATCAATGTGCAGATGTCTGTTCATGTCACTACTCTCAGTTCTTTTGGGTATATACCTAGAGCGGTATGCCAGGTCACATGGTAAATCTACATCTAACTTCCTTAGGAACTGCCAAACAGTTTTTGACAGTGGCTATACCATTCTACATTCCCACCAGCAGTGAATAAGCATTCCTACCTCTCCACATCCTCGCAGATACTGCAGTTTTCTGCGTTTTTTAAAACATTATTTTTATTGATATATATTAATAAAGCATAAATCCATCCAAAGAGTACAATCTACTGTATTCATTGTAATCACATATTTGTACATTCATCACCCCAGTCATTCCCAGAGCACTTTCATTATTCCAATAATAATAATAAAACTTGTCACCTCTCAATCTCTCTATGCATCACCTGCCATACATAGCTGCTATTCCTTTTCTTCCCTCTAGTATATTTATATTTTGTGAAAACAGACATATATGCCATTTAACCCATATTTGTGTCTTACATGAGGATTTTACTACCTGCCTTGTGCAGACCCATGTTACAGTTTTTAGCTTTCCTTAGACTTTCCCCTTCACCCACTGTCATACCCAAATAATTGCTGTGCTAGTTACAAATGCAATGATAGGCTTTAAGCATATGGGGTTTTTTTTCCTTTCAAACTGCAGCACTTCCTTTAATATCTCTTGTAATTCTAGCCTTTTGGTAACAATCTATCAGTTTTTGTTTGTCTGTGAAGACTTTGAATTCACCCATATTTTTGAAGGACAGTTTTGCCAGATTCAGAATTCTTGTCTGGCAGTTTTTCTCTTTCAGTACTTTAAATACATCATACCACTTTCTTCTCACTACCATGGTTTCTGATGAGAGGTTGGCACTTAACCTTATGGAATTTCCCTTGTGTGTGATGCTTTGCTTTTCTCTTGCTGCTTTCAGAATCATCTTTTTTCCCCTTAAGATACTTAGATTATGTAAATGTTACATTAAAAATACAGGGAATTCCCATATGCCCTGCTTCTTGCCCCTCCCACACTTTCCCACATTAACAACATCCTTCATTAGTGTAGTACATTTGTTACAATTGATGAACACATTGACACTAAGCATGGATTATAGTTTACATTGTAGTTAACACTCTCTTCTGCACAGTTTTGTAAATTTTGACAAGATATACAATGGCCTCTATCTGTCTTTGCATTGTCATTCAGGACGATTCCCAAGTCCTGAAAATGCCTCCGTATTACACCTATTTTTCCCTCTCCCTTCACTCAGAACCTCTGGTGGCCACTGCCTCCATATCAATGGCAAACATTCCTCCATTGCTAGAATCACAGTAAGTCTACAGTAGAATAACAGTAAGTCTACTGTAGTCCATCATTTATTCCCCAGTCCTGAGGATTCTGGGATGGTGGTGCCCACTCCACCTCCAAATGAAAGGGGGCTTAGATCCCATGGGGCAGGTGGATGGGACTACCTTGCTTGCAATTGCAGACTCTCTCTGTTCTTTAGGATGGTCAATGTCCATATTCATCCCCTTGTCATTTTTCCTGGGTGAGTCTAATGAACTGGAGAGTAGGTGTTACAACTCTGTTAAGATTCAGGGCCCAACTGGCAGATGGACAACCCAGGGATTTAAGTCTCTTGTGCATATACCTGTCACTCCAGTACTAACTATAGGTTCAAATAGATGGGGCAGTAGAGCCATGTGTAGCGCAACCACAACTGAGTCCAATTCTGTCACATTGGGGAGCATAAATTCCAAAGTAGGGCCCACTGGCAGGGTGCCAAACTCCTGAGCTGTCTGCCCTGTCTATAGTGTCTGGGTGTCTCTAGAGCCCTCAGGAGCTCTACCATTTGTGGCTCTATTTACTATGGCAGTCAATGAGATCCTGTTGAGACTTGCATAAGTGTAACTTCTAGAATGACCTCCCAACTCACTCTTAGGTCTCTAAGTCACATGAACTCATTTGTCTTTACCCTTTCCCCCTTTTGATCAAGGTCTTTTTCCAGATGCATTGCTAGTTGGCCTTGGTAGTAATCCCTTGGTGCCAGGGCTGTTCATCCCTGGGAGTCATGTTCCATACTGGGGGAAAGATAATACATTTATAGGCTTATTTTGGCTTAGAGAGAGGTCACATTTGAGCAACAAGAAGGCTCTCAGGAGGTAAATCTTAGGCAACCTATAATACTTGGCTAAGTTTCAATTTCAAAAGAAAAGGTTCATAAGTACAGTCATCAATATATGTGGTCTGTCAATGGTCCATCCTCCTTCACTAATCACTACCCTGTACTTTGGGGATTCTTGCTGTCCCTTTAGAGAATGTGGCAGAGCTCCTCAGGATGGTAATTTAATATTCTTTTGGTTAGGGTGTGACTCTCCACCCACCACGACAATGCCCCATGAACACTTGAACACATTCATATGCCTTATGTGCATGCCCAGGTGAAGGTCTTCCCATGCATAACCCATCACTGACCCCCACACCAATGATCATCCCCTGCCACAGTTATAACCCTTCTGTGGTCCAAAACGTCTTCAAAAATGAAGCCAACAAAATAACCAAGTACAATTAATAAGAAAATGAAATAGTAATGATAGTTTTAAAAGTAACAAATACAAAAAATTTAAAAATTTGGAATAATAAAAATAATATAATTTTAAAAAATTTTAAATACTTTTGACATATCTTTCATCACGGTAAGATCTGTTGTCTTGTGTGTATAGTGACTTTTTTTTCTGTTTATTTCCCCAGTGTCTAATTTTTTTCATTTTGTGTTCAAAGAACTTTTAGTTTACAGAAAAGACTCATACAGAATATAGAGAATTCCCATATACCCACCATCATCTCCCTTTTCCCCTTTCCCTTATTAATAACATTTTACATCTGGGTGGTACATTTGTTACAATTGATGTACAAATATTAAAACTTTGTTGTTAACCATGGTCAATGATTTACATTATGGTTTATATTTTGGACCACACACTTCTATAAATTTTGATGAAATGTGCCATGGCCTGTATCCCTCATTGAAAGATCATGTAGAACAATTCCATTGCCCCCAAAATGCCCTGTGTTCCATCTGTTCTATTCCTGCCTCCCTTTCTCCTCAGGACCCATGGCAACCACCAAGCTTTACTCCTTGAAGAACAAGATTGTAGTTACTTGCAACAACACGGCGGGCTCATATACTGGTCTGTCCTTCCCTATCAGGCACTGCTTATGCTCTCGAGATACTCCTGCCCCTCTATTTGAGAATATTGCAGGACTCCCCAGGATGAGAGTCCATCACCTTCCTGCTCATTATGTGGGTCTCCACCCACCAATACAACGCACTATGACAAGATGAACATTCACACACTCCCTAGAAGCCTTTCCCAGGTGAGTCCGATCCTGCACAACCCCCACATCCAACACCCTAAACCAGTAACCCTCCCTTGCCATATTTGCCAAAAGAACATTCCCAGTGTTGTAGTTTCAGCCACATACCCACAAATCCCCAGAGTTCACTTGCTCCCTCCCCCGATGCTCACCCCAGTTCCATGGACAGTCCAACCCACCCTCCCACCCTACCCCCTCATAGACATGCACCGTCCAGCCCAATAGCATCACTGCACCACTGTCATGCCCATCCACTGCACAACTACACCCTTCCATTTTATTGTAGATTTTGCCTATGTGGACATTGGCTCACAGCCTTCTTCTCTCTTCTGTCTGCTGTAAACCTGTCTTCCAGACTCTAGCTCTGTGAGTCTGCTCAATTTGCTTAATTCATATCAGTGAAATGATGTAATAGTTGTCCTTCAGTGCCTGGATTGCTTTACTCAACATAAGGTCTTCAGGATTCATGCATGTTATTCTGTGTGTTAATACTGCATTCCTTCTTACAGCTGAAAAATATTCCATTGTATATACCCCAATTTGTTTATCCATTCATCTGTTGGTGGACATTTTGGTTGTTTCCAACTTTTAGCAATAGTGATTAATGCTGCTATGAACATTGGTGTGCATATATCTGTTTGTGTCCCTGCTTTCAATTCTTCTGGATATATACCCAGCAGTGGGATTGCTGGATCATGTGGCAGTTCTATTGTTAGCATCCTGTAAACCAATTTCTCTAATGAACCTAGATGCTGAAATCTCAACAAAATACTTGCTAATAGTACTTAACAACACACCAATGAAGTATACAGCATGGCCAAGTGGGTTTTATCCCTGGTATGCAACATAAGAAAATCAATGTAATGTACCACATAAACAGATTGAAAAGAAAAAATCACATGATCATCTCTGTAGATGCAGAGAAAGCATTCAACAAAATACAGCATTCTTTCCTGATAAAAACACTTCAAAAGATAGGAAGAGAGGGAAAATTCCTCAACATGATAAAGACCCACAGCTAACATCATATTCAATGGTGAAATCCTAAAAGCTTTCCCTCTCAGATCTGGAACAATACAAAGATGACCACTGCCACTTCTCTTATTTAACATTGTATTAGAAGTACCTGCTTGAACACTTAGGCAAGGAAAAGATATAAAAGTCATCCAAATAGAAAAGGAACAAGTAAAACTTTCACTCTTTGCAGATGACATGATCTTATACATAGAAAGCCCTGCTTCTAGAGCTTATAAATGAGTTCAACAAAATGGCATGTTATGAGATTAATGTGCAAAAATCAGTAGCATTTCTGTACACCAATAATGAGCAATCTGAGGAGGAAATCAAGAAAAAAATCCCATGTACAATAGCAACTACAAGAATCAAATACCTAGGAATAAATTTAAAGATGTAAACGACTTATGTGCAAAAAACTGCTCAACACTGTTAAAGGAAATAGAAGAAGATCTAAGTAAATGGAAGAATATTCCCTGTTCATGGACAGGGAAGATAAACATCAAGATGTCTATCCTACCCAAGCTGATTTACAAATATAACACAATCCCAATAAAAATTACCAAAGCATTTTTTTACCAAATTGAAGAGCTAACTGTGAAATTTATATGGAAGGGCAAGGGTCCCCAAATTGTCAAAGACATATTGGAAAAGAAAAATGAAATCAGAGGAATTCCAATACCTGACTTTAAACTACAAAGCTAAAGTGGTCAAAACCATGGTATTAGCACAAGGATAGACATACTGACCAATGGAACAGAACTGAGAGTTCTAATATAGGACCTCACAAGGTCAACTGATATTCAACAAGGCCACCAAGCCCACTCAGCTGAGAGAAAGGCCTCTTCAACAAATGGTGCTTGGAGAACTGGATATCTATATCCAAAAGATTGAGAAAGGAACACCATCTCACACATTGCACAAAAATTAACTCAAGATGGATCAAAGATCTTAATATAAGAGCCAAGACCATAACGATCTTGGAAGATAATGTAGGGAAGCTTCTTCAGGATCTTGAATTAGGAAATGGTTTCATGAATTTTACACCCAACACATGAGCAATGAAAGAAAAAATAGATAAATGGGACCTTCTCAAAATTAAAAACTTTGGTACCTCAAAGGAGTTTGTCAAGAAAGTGAAAAGGCAGCCTACTCAATGGGAGAAAATATTTGGTAACCATCTGTAGTAGTTTGATATTATTGATGATTTCCAAAAAGAAATATTGGATTATGTTTGTAAACTGATCTTTTCCTCTGGGCATATTAGATTATATTGGATTCAGAGGTTTACTTGATTAAGTAATCAGATAAACCTCTTGTGCCAATAGGGCATTGAGTCCCCACCCCTTGTTGGGTGGGGATTCACAGATAAAAGGCATGGCAAAAGACAGAATTGGAGGGTTCTTAATGCTGGAGTTTTGATGTTGGAGTTTGATGCTGAAGCTGGAGCCCTGGGAAGAGAGGAACCCTAAGCCCAGAGAGAAAAAGACCTGGGAAGAAAGGAACCCAGGAAGCCTGAACCCTGTCAGACATTGGCAGCAATCTTGTAGTGCATTGTCCTTCTTGGATATTGTTATTCATGTCATCCATAAGTGTTGTGAAGTTGTTGGTAATTATCTCCTCAAATATTCTTTCTGCCCCTTCTCCATTCTCTTCTCCTTCTGGGACACCGATAATGTGAATGTTTGTGCCTTTCGTATTATCATTCAATTCCCGTGACTCTTCCATTTTTTCCAATCTCTTCTCTTTCTGGTCTCCTGTCTTTCCAGTTTGGATGTTCTGTCTTCAAAATCACCAATTCTGTTTTCAAGCAATTCAAATCTGCTGTATGTACCTCTAGTGTATTTTTAATCTCATCCTTCATATCTTCCATTCCCATAAAGTCTGTTACTTTTCTTTGCAGGCTTTCAAATTGTTCTTTATGCTCACTCAGTGTCTTTTTAATATCCTTCATCTCTTTAGTCATATTTTCTTTGAATTCTTTGAAGTGATTTAGGAGAGTTGTATGATTATCACTGATGAATTTTATTAAATCCTGTATCTCTTCAGGATATTTGGTTAGTTTCTTTTGGCTGGGCCATTCCTTCCTGTTTCCTAGTAGGCCATGGAATTTTTTGTTGTTGTCTAGACATCTGACTATATTGGTGAATTTACTGATGGCCAGTTTCTCTCTCTACAGCCTGTTATTTTCTTCCCCCACAGCTCTTCTTTGATATTTGGTTCAGCTTATTCTAGGTCTTTAAAATTGTCCAACTTAAGTTATCAAATTGGGCCAGGGTATCACTAGTGGGGTGCAGATTTTCTTCCAGGGGTAGGATACAAGGAGAACTGAGTTTCCATCCATGCAATTTCCAGACAGGCCAACAGATGGTGCTCATCAGTGCACTTTTCCATGGAGATGTTTCAGTTCCTGGGTTGAATCTCCAGAACTGAGGTTCAAAGCAGGCTCTGCTGGCAGAATACACTGAAAAAGAGCATCCTGATGTCCCCTTCCATTTCTCTTGAAAGAGCTGACAGGGAGGAACATGTCTGTTTCCTTCTCAGTAGGCTGCAGTGAGCGAAGTGTTTTATCAAAGCTTAATATCTTGGGGGTGAGGGTGAGGATCCCTTCCCGACTCTCATGGGGACTGGGTAACTTACATTTTGGCTTCTTCCTCTCTCTGTCCGTCAAACTCCTGGGAGTTACGTAGCAATGTCCTGGTCTGCTGAACCCCAAAGCAGATTCCCTGGACAGCTTTTGGCTCTTTCTCCATAGTTTTTGTGAGAGCATTGAGCTCTGCCAGTTAGTTTGATGACATCTTCCCATAATTCCACATTTTTTTTTTTTTTTTGAGGAATCAGGCTGGGGATTGAATCTGGGACCACATATGTGGGAAGCTAGTGCTAAACCACTGAGCTACATTGGCTCTCCAACCCAACACATTTTATGACACATCATCAACCTAATACCAAAGCCAGATAAAGACACTACAGGAAAAAAAAAAAATTACAGACCAATGTCTCTAGTGAACATAGATGTAAAAATTCTTAAGAAAATACTTGCAAATCAAATCCAACAGCATATCAAAAGATTTGTACATCATAACCAAGTGGGATTTATTCCTGGTATGCAAGGGTGGTTCAACATAAGAAATTCAAAAAGATAATACACCACATTAACAAATTGAAGGACAAAAACCACATGCTCATCTCAATCAATGCAGAAAAGGCACTCAACAAATCCAGCACTTTTTTTGATAAAAACATTGAAAGATAGGAACAGAAAGAAAATTACTCACTATGATAAAAGGCATGTATGAAAAACCAACATCCAATATTGTACTCAATAGGGAATGGTTGAAAACTTTTCATGTAAGATCAGGAAAAGATAAGGATGCCTACTCTCACCATTGTTATTCAACATTGTGCTAGAAGCTGTAGCTACAGCTATTAGACAAGAAAAAAATCTAAAGGCATCCAAATAGGAAACAAGGAAGTAAAACTCTCACTTTTGCAGATAACACAATCCTATACTTAGAAATTCTGAAATGTCTATGACAAAGCTACTTGAGCTAATGAATGAGTTCAGCAAAGTGGCAGGATAAAAGATCAATATGCCAAGATCAGTCATATTTCTGTACACTAATATTGAACAATCTGAGGAGGAAACCAGGGAAAATTCCATTTACAATGCAACAAAAAACTCAAATACCTAGGAATCAATTTAATCAAAGAAGTATAGGACCTATATGCAGAAAATATGAAACAATGCTAAAGGAAATCAATGAAGACCTAAACAAATGGAAAGACATTCTGCGTTCACAGATTGGAAGACTAAATATCATGACAATGTCAGAGCCTACTTTACAGAAATAGAAAGGCAACTGTCAAATTCATTTGGTAGGGAAAGTGCACCCAAATAGCCAAAGGCATCTAAAAAAGAAGAGCAAAATGGGATGAATTTGAAACATATTACAAAGCTACAGTGGTAAAAATGGCATGGTACTATCATAAAGATAGACACTTTGATCAGTGAATAGAATTGAGAGTCCAGAAATAAACCCTTATGTCTACATCCAACTGGTTTTTTACAAAACTACCAAAGCCTTGTGAACAGGGCAAAAAGTCTCTTCAACAAATAGTGCTAGGTGAATTGGATATCCATCACCAAAAGAATGAAAGAGGACCCTTATCTCACTCCCTATAGGACAATACATTCAAAATGGATCAAAGACCTAAATATAAAAACCAGGACCATAAAACTACTAGAGGAAATGTAGGGAAACCTCTTAAAGACCTTGTGGTAGCTGGTGGTTTCTTGGACCTTACACCCAAAGTATGTGCAATGAAAGAAAAAATAAATAAATGGGACTTCCGTAAACTTAAAACACTTTTGAACCTCACAGAACTTTGCCAAAAGGGTGAAAAGGCAGCCAACACAATGGGAGAAAATATTTGGAAATGACATGTGAAAGTTTAATATCTGTGATATAAACAGAGACGCTACAACTCAACAATAAAAAGACAAAGGAACTGATTTAAAAATGGGCAAAAGACTTGAATAAACATTTGTCTAAAGAAGAAATAAAAATGGCACAAAAAAAAGTACATGAAAAAATGTTCAATGTCACTAGCAATAAGAGAAATGCAGATCAAAACTACAATGAGATACCATTTCATGCCTATTAGATTAGCCACTATTAAAACAACAGAGAACTACAAGTGTTGGAGAGGATGTGGAGAAATGGAAACACTTATTCACTGTTAGTGGGAATGTAGAATGGTTTAGCCACTGTGAAGTACTGTTTGCAGTTACTAAAGAAATTAAATATAGGTTTGCCACATGACTTGGCAATACCACAACTGGGTATATACCTAGAAGAACTGAGAGCAGTGACATGAACAGACATATGCACAATGATGTTTATAGCAGCATTATACACGATTACTAAAAGTTGAAAAGAACCCAGGTGCCTATCAACTGATAAATTGATAAATAAACTTGGTGCCTTCAAACAATGGACTATTATGCAGCTGTAAGAAGAAATGAATTCATGAAGCATATGACAACATGGATGAACCTGGAGGACATGATGTTGAGTAAAGCAAGCCAGACACAAAAGGATGAATACTGTATTACTGTGCTACTATGAAATAAATTTAGTATAAACTCATGGAGTTTATAACTTGAATATGGGTCACCAGAAAATAGAATGAGGATAAAGAATGGAAAGCTGAGGGTTAACTTGTGCAGAATTGGTAAAATGGATGTGTGTTAATCTTTGGAAATGAATAGAAAAGTTGAAAGCCCAACATAATGTCTGTAACAGGCAGTACTGTTACGTGGGTATGCATGAGGTTTAAAGGGAAACTGTAAGATCATGTATATTGCTAAAAGGAAAGCTAAAAAATATAACATGGAACTGAATGGCATTAGCAAAACCGCATGTGAAATATGAATATGGGTAAAACTGCATATATAAGATTGTTTTTCTTTGAAATTGAACAAACGTATGTTAACACTACAAGATATTAATATCAGACAAAAAAAAAAACATGCTAAGTGAAAGAAACCAGACACAAAGTAGTATCTATTTTATGATTCCATTTATATAAAATATAAGTATAAATCAATTTATAAAGATGAAGTTAGACAAATGGTTCCATTGGGCTGGGGAAGGACTGCTAAACGGTTTGAAATTTTTCTTTTTGATGTAATGAAATTGTTCTAAAATTTTTTGTGGTGATGAATGCACGATATTATGATTATACTAAAAGCCATTGATTATACACTATGGATAGATCCTATGGTATATGAATATATCTCAGTACAACTGCTTAATAAATACATACATAATTTTGCAAGAATAGACAGAAGTAGCAGCTATGTACAGCAGGGGAAGCATAGGGAGATCAAGAGATGAATAATTTTCTTGTTTATTATTATTATTGAAATAATGAAAATGATCTAACAATGATTGAGGTGATGAATGCTCAAATATGTGATTATACCAAAAACCACTGATTGTACACTTTGGATGAATTGTATGCTTTATTAATACATATCAATAAAATTGATTTGTTTTTAAAAAAAGCAAAGCACCAACTTAAAAAAAAGATATGGTTTCACTTATTTTTACTATATAAAACTTGAAGATTTACTACAGCCTTTCCCTTCATTTTAAGTACTTATCTACTCCCTTGAATATAACTCATGATTTGCATATTCTATTGAATCCCAACCTTCCTTTCAATTCAATATCCATATCAAACAACTGTCTGGGGAGATGTGGCTCAAGTGGTTGAGTGCCTTCTTCCCACATGGGAGGTCCTGGATTCGGTCCCTGGTGCCTCCTAAAGACAAAAATAGACAACAAGCAAACAAAAAACCAACTCATGGGAACCTATGTGGCTCAGGGATTGAGCACCCACTTCCTGCATACAAAATCTTGGGTTCAATACCTCGCTCCTATTTCCCCCAAACAAAACAAAACAAAACAAAATAAAACCCACAACTGTCTGTGGGACTTCCCTACTATCTTCCATCGCCTCTCTCAGGCACATTAGTTTCAACTGGCCCTGAACAAAAGTCATTATCTTTCCCTTATCTTGAACTCATTCTCTCTGTAAGAGGCACCAATGTCCTACTGAGTCACCAAGTAAATAACTTGATAAATCATCTTAGAATCTTCCCATTGACATTCCTCTGTCTTACCAGATGATGAGTATTGCTGATTCTATCTGACTGATCCCTCTTGTATGCACACCCTCCTCTCCATCCCCGTTGCTGATGCTTTAGTTCAGGTCAGTGGTGTGCTGGTAAACTGTCTAAAAGAAAGCTACTAACATGTCACTGATCCTGAAGTTAGGAAAAGATGTTCATATTTGGTTCTCCAAGCCAGTAACGGCCTGCTCCTGTATGCCACTGGTTCTGGCCCCACTATTTTTTCTTGAACTCTTATAGCAGTTTCCCTACTTCCAGTCTTATTTCCTTCCCAACTATGTTCCACATTATTCCTGGATAAAACTTCCTAAAAGGCAAAGCCATTCATTTGGTTTTTTGGTGTATGGATTGAGTACCAATTCTATGCCAAGGAGACAATTATATTCCTGTACTTGAAACCTTCAGTGGCTCCTGATTATCCAGAGAAACAAGTCCAAATTATCATCTATGACATACAAGAACTGGCCCTTCTAATTCTACTCTAGTTCATGTCTCACTTCAGCCTTTTTTTTTAAGATTTTATTTATTTATTTATTTATTTATTTCTCCCTATCCCCTTGTTGTTTTACACTTGCCTTCCTTGTTTCTTTAGGAGGCACTGGGAGCAGAATCTGGGACCTTTGATGTGAGAGGGAAGTGCCTACTCATTCAAGCCATCTCCACTCCCTCACCCTTTCTTGAAATAATTTTCTATTTACTTATAACTTCTTATTTAATAGATACATCAAATCACTTCATTTCGCTCTGATTTTGTACTTTTTTTTAAACAAATAAATTTTATGGATACATATAATTGAAGCATACAATTCATCCAAAGTCTACAATCAATGGTATTTAGTATAATCATATAGTTGTACATTCATCACCTTAATCATTATTAAAACATTTTCATTATTTCAATAACAATAATAAATATACAGAAAAACGAACAAGAAATGTCTTCACCTCTCAATCTCTCTATGCTTCCCCTGATGTACAAAGTTATTTCTGGCTATTCTTGCACATATATTTATTTATTTGTTAAGCAGTTTTTTTGAGATATATTCATATACCATATGATCTAACCAAAGTGTATAATCAATGGCTTTTAGTATAATCACAATATTGTGCATTTATCACCACAAAAAATTTTAGAACAATTTTATTACTCCAGAATGAAAAACTCCACATCCCTTAGTACCCTTACTTTTTGTGTTGACTTGTAAACATTATGGATTACTGGGTTAGAAAATAGGCTTAAAACTAAGACAGGTATATGTTCAAATTCAGCTTTTGCTTTTTATTAGCTTTGTGATCTTGACAAACAACAATTTCACTGACCCAGAATTTTTCCTCTGTAAAATGGGGACAGTAATGGTTGAACCTTTATGACTGTGAAAAATATATTACATGTGTATATAAAGTTCTTATCAGAGTCCCTGGCACATGGTAAAAGCTCAGTAGGTGGTTGCTATTATATCCTTATATTATTAATAAATTTTTTAGCATCTTAATAATTACTGGTGTAGTGTAGATCTCTTCAGACAAAAAGATTTGTAACATGGCCCTATCATTACTTTTTTGTCATCTGCTCTCCCTGTTAAATAACAAACATACATAACCAATATTGCTCCTCTGTTCCTATTGAACTTTTAAAAATTTCTTAACTTAGTTGTTTTTGAGTGTGAATTCTGCTAGGTGATGAAAAATAAAACAACCTACCCTTAGGCTTGAATCACATTTTAATATTTTCAAAATATTTTTACATAATTTTATCTTATGATATGATTCACAAATACAGTTCTCATTATCATGGTTCCCAATTTACAAATGAATAAATGAAGTTCAGAAAGCCCAAGTCATAAGGTTGCAATGTGTGGTGGTTTGAAGCTTTATGTAAAAACATGTTCTTAAATATAATCCATCTCTGGATGTAAACCCATTGTAAGTAGGACCTTTTGAGGAGGCTACTTCAGGTAAGGTGTGACCCATCTCATTTTTGATGGGTCTTAATCCTTTACTGGAGTCCTTCATAAACAAAATGAATACAGAGAGAGAGAGAGAAAGCAACGGAAGCAAGAAGAACCCGGAAGAGAAGGGAAAGATCAGCAGACTCTGCCATGTGACAGGAGCCAAAGCTCACTAGTAGCTGGTTTTCAGGAAGAAAGCATTATCGTGATGATGCCTTGATTTGGACATTTTCACAGCCTCAAAACTGTAAGCTTATAAATTCCCACTGTTCAAGCAAACCCATTTAATGGAAATTTAAAAAAAAATAGGTTGTAGAGGTGAAAACCCGGTCTTCCAGTTCATTGTCCTGTGCTTTTCCCATGATATTGACCATCAGACTCAGTCAATGCACTAAATCTTTCCAGGTCAAAATATCGTCTTTAGATTCTTTTGTAGATTCATCTGTAGACAGATGATTCTGTCTGTATCATCACTTACTTGGTACTTACCATATACCCCTCTGGTTTTTAATAATATTTTTTATGTATACTTATTTTTTCCTTAATAGGTGGTAAGCTATTTGAGGACAAGTTTAGGTCTTACACTTTTTAAAAAAAATTCCCTTTAGTACCTAGTACAGTACAGATAGCTTGGTATATAAATCTAATATCACTTCACCAGAGTTTGCCTTTAAAATCAGTATACAATGGGGAGTGGATGTAGCTCAGTAGTTGAGGGCCTGCTTCCCATGCATGAGTCCTGGGTTCAACCCCAAGTACCATAAAAAATAAAATAAAAATAAAATAAAATTTAATTTAATTTTAAAAATAAATAAATAATTAAAATCAGTATACCAAAGGAAAGGAGGTAGGGCTACTGCAAAATGAGAGAGAGAGAAATAGAGAAATTAGAAAGACCTATTTAGTGCAGTTAATATTTCCCAACTACCCAAATTAGTTTATGAATGATTTCCAAATTAGAACAAAGTCTGCATGTAGTCCTATTTATTAAGAGCATATCAGAATTGTTTTTCACCATTACTTCAGCATTACACAAAATAAACAGAGCTTTTCTATTTTAAAGCTATTTCTATGAAACATTTCTATGAGACATCAAGCAGTAGGACAGCAAAAAGGACAGCTATAATTTTATGCAAACTTATTTTAAAAACTCCAATTCATATTAATATTCCTGAAAGCTGGCTTAAGAATGGAAGGAATCCAGAATGATTATAATTTTGGCATAAAGCTCTTAATAGACTAGGATAACTTAAGTGTTTGCCCTCACACTACTGTAAAACACTCTATAAACAAAAATTGTAATTATTCAACTATGTGCCAGGCATTTTACATATATTAGCCCTAATCCTCTCATATATCCTACAAGGATTTATTTCTATTGTAGAAGTATGATAACTGGTATTCACAAAGGTATATATAGGAAGGATTATATTCCTTCTTAGCATCTTGCTGAAAAAAAAAAGTCCCATCTCTGGATCCCCAAAGTTTGCAGCTTTGAAATTATATTTGACTCGATGTAAGCACAATGTAGGCAAATCAGTCATGAAGGTGCAGAGTTTTTAAACACTTACTCAAATTCCATTGTTTCTTTTCTATCCTCACAAATGCTACCCTCTTTCTTGACTTCCATGACTGATGAGTGGATTATTAAAAGAACATCTTAAATTCCTTTATCGCTCATTCATTCATTGAAAACACTTAGTAGGCTTACATTAAAAAAATTACACACATACATAGGCATGGATGTGTATGTATAAAAAATATGCAGAATAATACAGACAAAACTGAGTTTAATGGAGATTATCTGAGAGTTGGAGGAGTGAGTGGGTGGTACTCACTTTCTACTGTATATAGATCTGTATTATCTAAAATTTCCCCCCAAATACAACAGTAACATCCATCTTTTATTATAAATTTTTCTTTAATGTAATACCTAGTAGAGTACTATATTACACTCTGCAATAAGTTCTAAAAATACAAAATAACTAAGGCGTGATCTATCTGTTTGAATCTGCCTGGAAGAGTAGAGGAAGGCTTCACAGGGAAGGTAACATTTGAGCTGTCTTTTCAAGTGGAGAAGGAAGGAGATGTGTTCCAGAAAAAGGAAACAGCATGTATAATTCAGATACACACGAGGGCATGGTACACTTAACAAAACAAATAGTCTTATATGTCGAAAGGAGTGGTAGGAAACATCTTAAGAGTTAGGATAGAATTAAGTTGTGAAGGGCCATGTATAATATGCTGTTTTGTTAGCAAAAGATAGCCAAACTGTTTTTTGGGCAGGTTAGTGGCGTAATGAAACTTTTCGGAAAAGTCTCTTTGGAGGTAGCATGGACAATGAATGATAGGAGTAAGGAGACTGTAAAGAAGGCAATCAGGAGACTATTGCTACAATCCAGGAAAAAGGGATGAGATTTTGTACTAAGATAGTGCCATGGCTCACTCCAAAGGCATTTCTAAGTAATAGTAACAGGATTTCATTGGCCAGTTAAGCATATAGAAACCAAGAATGACCGTGAGGATTCTAGTGGGGTAGGATGACCCCCTTTTCAATTCAAATTGTGTATCCTACTAAGTAAACATTCTTAAATAAACGTTTCCTTGTATCACTCTACCATTTAAAAACTTACATGGACTTCTTACAGGCTACCAAAGGAAGGCTTCACAGCCAGTGGATCTGCTTTCAGTACTTAACTTTTCTCTCATTAATTGCACATAGAACCATCAATGCCATCATCACTTATTTCTACTTTATTATATCTTTGTTTGGCTTCTCCTATTTGATGCTCTCCTCACTTAAATTAATTAATATCTATAAGTCTTCCAAGGTCCAGGTAATTCATTGATTCAATATTTGAATATTTATGTGCCAGATATTGTATTAGATCCTATGAAGTCAAACATGGAAAAGAAACATCAAGGAACTCACAAGATATTAAGAGTAGTAAGGACCATTATAAAGATGCACACTGGTATTCTGGCAGCACTGAAGAGTGCTACTTATTTTCTCAACAGGGAAGGAAGAAGTGGCATGGGGTTAGAGATTTTAAAGAATGAGGGGCAGAGGGCATTTAAGGCAGAATGGACAATTTGACCAAAGTTTGAGAGTGAGAAGTACCACTCTATACTGGAAGTAGGGAGAAGTTGGGAGCTACTGGGGAATGTGGGAAGTTTTGTGGGAGACAGGGAGTGGCAGATGACAGGAGATGTAAGCCAGAGTCAGAAAACGAGGACCATAAGGATTTAGTATTTCATTCTATTGATTGATGGTTTAATCCGAGGGAATAAAGAACCTGAGAATCCACAGGACCCTGATATATGAATCAGATAAAAATGAGCTGCACAGTTTGAAGCAGAAGTTCAAGGACTAATCCATTAGCATCTTCCTTCTTTTCCCCAGGTCCTTCTGCAAAACCACTGTTGAGGCTGTGGGGAGCTATTTAAACCTTTTAAAGCTGAGAAAGGACAAGACAATGCTTGGGTGTTAGGTGGAATACTTTGTCACTTCTGTACGATGATGGATTTGTAGGTACAAGATTAGAAGTAAGGAAAAGAAAAGAGGCTATATTAGTAGTCCCATCAAAAAATGAAGAGGTAGGGATATCTGTTTCTAGACAGTTGGTCCCACTGAGACTTAGAAGAGCTGGATAAAATATAAAAATCATAATTGTAGAGTATGAGAGTTGCAGAAGCCATGGGAATCTCAGAGGTAACCTGAGTATCTGCAGCCATTTGTCCCCTGGAGTACAGTCTAGAGGCACAGAATTTCAGCTTGGTGCAGGCAGAGGACCATTGCTAGGGGACAGAATACCTAGCAGAGCTTTTGGTCATTGCACAGTGCTGGAGTGACAAAACTAGAGACTTAAATGGCCTTAACATGTAATTAGTTTCCAACTCAGGATATATTCTAATGTCTTAAGCTATGTTGGGCAGGAAGCTAAAAAACTAAGATTATGAAAAACAGTGCAATTTCCTGCAGTCTCACAGAGCTGAGAAGACAAAGACCCACCAAGAGGAAAAGAACACAATAGGAGGTAAAAGACTGAAGAAAGTGTTGGTAGGGAAGGACAATAGACAATGGTTCAAAGCGGCATGAAGAAATAAAGAGCTCCACTGAGGGTAATAACATGGGCAAATATAAATGCCAATACTATTGTATGCTTGGTTTGTAACTCCACTCTTTGCTCCCTCAGGATCTAAACAGCAGATGGATAAAACGTGATGTCAAACCAGTGGTTTTGGACTCAATGTATAAACATGTAATCTGTGATGAGAACTACATAAAGTTGGGGGAACTGAGGGATATAGGAACATAGTTTGTGTACACCATTGAATTTAAGTTGGTATCAAAGCAAATGAGATTGTTAACAGATTTAGGATGCTAATTTTAAGCCTATGGTAACTGAAAAATATCAGAGAATACGAAAGCTCATAGAATCAGAAACTAGAGCATAGGTTGCCTGGGGCAGGGGGCAGGAGGAAGCGGTAATGGGGAGCTAATGCTTAATGGGTGTAGGGTTTGTGTTTAGAGAAGGGAAACTATTAGTAATGGAAGGTAATGAAGGTTTTGCCATATTGTGAAGGCGATTAATCTCACTGCAGGGTATACTTGGGAGTGGTTGAGTTGGGAAAATTTACGTTATATATATATCCCCACAATAAAAATTGAAAAGAAAGAGCAACTAAAGAGATAATGACAACTAAATGTAATACGTGATCCTGGATGGGATCTAGCAAGACAGGAGAAAAGGCTCAAAGAAACATTATTGGAACATATGAGGAAGGAGAGACAGGGGGAGAGAGACGGGGTGGAGAGAAAAAGAAAAAGAAAGGAAGTGAGGGAGGGAGGAAGGAAGGAAAGAAAGGGTAAATATGGCAAATGTTAAAATTGGTTAATCTAGGTATCTGGGGGGATAGGGGTATGTTGGAGTTCTCTATATGGGGTTTGTACTATTTTTGTAATTGGCCTGTAAAGTTGAAAGCGTTTTTTAAAAATTAAAAATAAAAAAATGTACAAAAAAAAGATATGGTACAATAACACAGTAATTTCTGGCAGAATACATAAAAAGCAGGCAAACTTGTTTGTCTCCAGGGAGGTATGTGGGTTGCTGACAGACAGAGGTAGAAAGGAGAACTTTTCACTTTGTGCATCTTTTTTATATTTTTAAACTTAAACTGCATGACATGCATTGTCTAGTCAAAAATAAATTAACAGCAAAGGAGATGAAAAATTGTCAAAAGGCAGTAATAAACAGCTGAGAAATATTTAGGAGGTATACCTAACTGTACCTCATGATTAATTGAACTTAGGAGTGAAGGAGAGAAGGAAGTCAAAGAAAACTTTAAGATTTCTAACTTAGAAAATATGAAAAACTTGGTTGGTGCTTCACAGGAAATAATGCGAGAAGAGAAGCAAGTTTAGACATGAACCATAAGTTCCATTTCAGACAGGTTGAGTTTGAGATGTCACCTCAATATGCGACACAGTTGAACAGCATGGGAAAGAATTCTGGGTTGTAGCTGTAGATTAGGGGGTCACAATTAGGGTTAATTCTGTTTATTGAGAATTTACTATGTCCCAGGCACATGCTAAGCAGCAGTGGACTAAGATAAAACCAAGAGTAATACTTAAGGATTGATTGAAGTACAGCTCAATCAATACAAAAGTACAAAAAAGTATAGGAACCAAGAAACCTAGATGCTACCATATCCAAGGAAATAATTTTGAGGAAATGTTTGGAGATTGCATTAAGGATAAGGCTGGCAATGTCTACTGGATTTGCCAATTAGTGATTTACTTTTTAAAAAATAATAAACTTTATTTTTAGAGAAGTTTTAGATTACAGAAAAATTACATTTAAAAAAATAGGTTATCCTCAATGCTTTTGATGGGGGTTTACTTTTTTTTTTGGAGGTACTAAAGATTGAACCCAGCACTGCATATATGGGAAGTAGGCACTCAACCACTGAGCTCCATAGGCTTCACCTACTCCATCCACTCCCTGGGTTTACTCTTTGTTTTAGGTTCTGGGGACTGGGAGTGAACCCAGGACCTTGTATGTGGGAGGCAGGTGCTCAACCACTTGAACCATATCTGCTTTCCCTGGGTTTATTTTTATTTTTAAAAAATTTTTTCTCTCCCCTCCCCCCCAGTTGTCTACTCTCTGTGTCCATTCACTGTGTGTTCTTCTGTGACCACTTCTATCCTTATCAGCAGCACTGGGAACCTGTGTTTCTTTTTGTTGTGTCATCTTGTGTCAGCTCTCCATGTGTGCGGTGTCATTCTTGGGCAGGCTGCACTTTCTTTTGCACTGGGCGGCTTTCCTATGCAGGGGACACCCCTAAGTGGCACGGCACTCCTTGCACGCATCAGCACTGCACATGGGCCAGCTCCACACGGGTCAAGGAGGCCCAGGGTTTGAACCATGGACCTCCCATGTGGTAGGCGGACGCCCTAACCCCTGGGCCAAGTCCGCTTCCCTGGGCTTATTTTTAATATGAGCAGTTTCAGTAGAAAGGTAAAAGCCAGAATGTAGTGGAATAAAGAATGAACTATTCGAATTTTCTCATTAAATACATGTGTCACTATTTTTAAAAGCAGTTTTGTATTTTTAAAGAATTCTGCTGAAAAAAAACCAAAATACTTTATTTAAAGAAGTTTGCCAACAAATTCAACTATTTCTTACTTTTTCTTTCAACCTTAGTACTATTTTTGACATATTATCATTTGGGTCAGTAATGTTTTTCAGTATTTAAGGTGCTAACTCCCCTGGTGCACTCTAAGTACTTCTCAAAAAGCTCTATGGGGGAGTGTCTGTAGCTCAGTGGTTAAGCACCTGCCTCCCATGTATGAGGTACTGGATTCAACCCCTGGTACTTCCAAAAAAAAAAAATGGTGCTATCTACTCTTCTGGGCCACTAGAATTCCATTCAGCAAATTAAACATGTATATGGCCCCACTTAGTGCAGTAATTTAGTGACCAGAAGAGTTTCATGTACTTTGCGTGGTGTAATGGTTTTTGCTTTTGATAACACTATAGATTAAAATGTTCAACAGATAGTAAAATGCTCGTTATACTTTAGATCTTGCACTAGCATTAGAAGACATCAAATATAGGAAGCGGACGTGGCTCAACTGACAAAGCATTTACCCACCATATGGAGGGCCCAGGGTTTGATACCCAGAGCCTCCTAACCCGTGTGGTGAGTTGGCCCACATGCAATGCTATTGTGCGCAAGGAGTGCCATGCAGGAGTGCCCCCACAAGGGGAGCCCCATGCACAAGGAGTGCACCCCACAAGACGAGCCACCCCGCATGAAGAAAGCGCAGCCTGCCCAGGAGTGGTGCCGCATACACGGAGAGCTGACGCAGCAAGATAAAGCAACAAAAGAGATGCAGTTTCCCAGTGCCACATGATAATACAAGTGGACACAGAAGAACACACAGCGAATGGTCCCAGAGAGCAGACACCGGGGGGAGAGGGGGCGGGAAGGGAGAGAAAATAAATCTTTTAAAAAAAAGACATTAAATACTACACAAGTGTAACATAGATATGTATCACAAACAAATTAGTCAATATGTGTTCAGGCAAGAGTTCACATCGCAGGCCAGATCTTTAGAAGGGCCTACTTCCAAGGCTGGCCCTTGGCAGACATCTGGGGACTTGGGTCTTGAGGTAAGTGGTAACAAGTATTAAGGTTAAGAACACTACCCAGCCTGAGTCAACATTTTAAAAAGTGTGATTTTTGGTCAACACCTGCTTTCTTTCTGGGAATCTGGAATTTTGGTGGAAAAAGAATGCCTTTGTCACCAGTCTCTAGTAAAAACACTGAACTTTAGGAATCTCAAATAGAGATTCCCTGGGTAGAAACATGACGCAGGATGCTGGATGGAGAGTACACTATGTGCAGCCCTACTGGGGAGAGCTAGAAGCCTGCTCAAGGATTCCTTCAGACTTTGCCTGAGTGTCCTTCCTCCTCACTGATCTGGCTGTGTATCCTTGCTATGTCACTGTAATAAGTCTTAGCCATGGGTACCACCATATGCTGCGTCCTATGAGTCCTTCTATTGACACACTGTATGTGTGGGTGGTTGTGGGACTGCCAAAACAAGTGGTATCAGAAGTGCTGACACAAGTGGTGTCACAAATGTTCTCCACAATATGTATATTCAGGGTTTATATTAAAATCTGTTCACTTTTAAAGTATTTCATATGAAAGTTGTAAAGTACTTCATTTTATCAAGACTATTTAATTTCATTTTCATGCACTTTTTTGACTTACATATTTTATTTATTCATGCATTAATCTAAGGTTACTGGAAAGACAATTACACAAATAAAGAATTGTATACTTGTGACTGTTGGCAGTGAACACCATTGCAGGTGAATTTAAAGCTTAAAATATGGGAGAGCATTGCTATTATTTTTCCTTTGATAGATAATAGAGGAAAAAAGCACAAAATAAAAATGATGATGAATTTTAGGGAAAGTACTAATAATGTAGTGGTAAACTCTGTTTTCTTTTGTGAATGTGGAAAGATCAAACATCAGGTTTCCAGCTAAAGAGCACTCATATACTTGAGAGAGAAACTGAATTTACAAGCTATTAGCAAAATGTGTGATGATGCTGTCCATGCTTTCCTTTATGAATTGGCTTTGTTTCATTTATCCAGTAACTAGCGTAAAGATGCATCTCTTACATTTTAAAAGTGTTGAACTAATTTTAAAAATGTAAAACTAAAATATAGACTTGATTATTTGCCAAAGAAGATTTATTAAGGAATTTGTATACAAATTTTTGCAAATGTTTGAAGCAATTACATTGGCTTTATGTTGTCCTCCCTTTCCCTCCAAATCTCCCTCTTAATAAAGCTTAAACCATGGCATGTATTCTTTAGAAACCAAGAGAAGAAAGAACAAAAATCAAGAAGGACATGGATGTTAGTACGGCATGGTTTTCCTTTTATATTATCTAAAGAAATGCTACATTGTACCACTTTTTAAAAAAGTACACTCATCTGATTTCCTGGATATATTCTTTAAAAATGTATAACCACATGATTTTATATTTGTGTTGGGGGGAGGGGGAGCATTGATTTCTCTTACTTACTGTTTTGTTTCCTCTGCCATTCATGTTTCATGTTTTATGTTCAGTGCTTCAAATATTTGTATATAAAGATTTTAAAGTGCTCAAACTGCAACTGATTACAGTGGATTGTTTTCTGGTACAATGTTAATATTTACAATGAAATATAAAAAAAGTCATGATTTGTACATATAATATGCTTACAAATAAACTGTTGTGTTGATCAGAAAAAAAAAATCTGTTATATACAACTCACAGTGTTTTAGGGTACAAAAACATCTTCAGTTAAATTTTCTTTTATTTACTGGCACATGTAGAAAGTGTGAGCTATGCTTTCCATATGTGCCAGTATAATAAAAGAAATTCCCAGAGTTTCTGGGGTGATGAGAAAGTTTTGGTAATAGATGGTAATGATGATTGTATAACATTGGGAATGTAGTTTTGCCACTGAATTATATACTTAAAATATGGGTGAACTTTAAATGTGACATAATACAAGTGATGTAACATCTATTAGACCATCACCAAGACACTACTGCATCACAAATTATTTCTACAACCCAAAACATAAATTCTCCATTATCACCACTACTGAATAACCTCTTGGTGAAAGCATATCAGTCTAAGAAGAGTTTGCAGACATCACTCAGTACACACACACACATGTAGAAATGACCAGTTATCTATACATAGCAACTTTTAAAAGGGAAATTAGATTAACCTTTAACCTGATGCCTAATTTTTGCAATATAACTATCAAAATAGTAAAAGAAAAAGGAAAACTTTCACAAATAACCTGCATTACACTTTAGGGTTATTAAATTGTGACTAAACCTCTGCTTTCAAGATTACCTGTTTTAAAAGTCCTAGTTTACAGTTGAGAGATAGAAATGAGATTTTTTACAAATTCAGATGTTATTTTATTATATTAGTAACAAAGAGACAAATAGTGCTGTGTTGTATCTTAATAGACCAAATCCAACAATTTGAATACAACTGAAGCTCTATTTATTTGATCATCACCTACATTTTCCATGGCTGGTCCAAACAAGAATGAAGACTAGAACTGATGATTCTACCACAGAGCTGAAATTTTAAAATACAATCAGTTGGACTAGACTTTGAGTCCAGTTCAGATTAACTACCAAAAAATAGACACAACTAAACCGCTACATGACCAAGAATTTCCTTTAATCTGAGAGAAAAATTAATTTTCCCAATCTTTCTATTTTAAAAATATACACTAAACATCAGTGACTGAACCATGGATTAAAGCTAATAGATCATTGTGATAAAACAAAAGAAATATAACTGCAATATTATTTTTATCATTCATTCATTATAAACAAAACTCCTTTGGGATGCCCTCAAGTCTGTGTTTGTGTGCACACAGATTACCTAATACTTTTGGATCCTTTATAATTGATAAGTAGTTGATTTACAAAGTAAATTTAAATTTTTACTACCATAGTTCATGGGGAGAAATAACTTAAAGCAAAAACGAATTATTATATATAGTTTACATAGGTATATGTGTAAAGTCTGATCTTCAGGAATTATATGCTTTGGAGATAGTATAGAGGGGTGGGGTATGGGGGTGAAGTTGCCCTCACAACCTGTATTCAGTAATATGTGGTGGTAATGAGTATTCAGAATCCATCTTGAATATGGTTTTCAACAATGCCTTGAAGCATCCACGACTCCAGGATTTCAACAGATGAGATCCTAACACCACAAAAGGTTAGCCAGTTTCCTTACTCCAAGAATGTTCTTAAATTAATACTTTATCTATGAGGAAGACCCTTGGTCTTTGAATTTAGTTTTAAATAGTAACTGATGATCTCTTTGTTAAAATTAAGCAAAAACAATGCACCCAAATGCTGATTTGACTATTATGCCATCATTGAGCTCTTAATATTTTTAATGAAAACTCGTACTCACTCCTTAGTAGACTGGTTGTCTAATTCAGATATAAAGAAAGGCAAACAATAGTTAAGCAAGTTTCATAAACTTTAATAAAAGAAAAAAGACACTTCCAAAAATAAATGTCACACAAATGAAAAAGTTTTTTAAAGTATAAGATATTCCAGGAACAAAATCCTTTACTATCAAAATAGACTAAGTATTAAATCTATTGATGCTGAATGTTCAAATGCAGGGAAAATGTAGTTTATAATAATATAGTTAGTAAAAAGTAGTGTTTATCACGATATGGCTGTTCCAAGACATCACTTGTAACAGTTACATTTTTAAGCCCACATTATCTTAAACCTCCATTTCACTATTCATTACTTATTTTGTATTCATCTATTAAAACACATGGCATATTTTCTAGCAACAGATTTATTTGTGCTTTAATAATGAACCATGGTAAAACACTCGCATGATTTAAATACTATGTTAATGACTATACTCATCCATAATTTTGTACATTTATATAGCCATTCCAAAATTAGAAGAGCTACAACTATCCTTAAAATGACATTCATTCTAGTTTGATAAGCATGCTAAAGATTAAAGACATTTAATTTTTCCCAAGTTATTAGAACTTGCTTGCTTTCTTTAAAAGCTGTCATGATGACCTGCTTATTTAAAGCATTTTTAGCTGATAATTCATAAAAATGGAGGGATACATCATCTTAGAATTTCCTTTGTAATTTCTACAGTAAAAAATGAACACTGTCTTTCAAGCTGCAATGACATTAAAATTCTATTTTAGAAATTCCATATTTTAAAATGTTAAAGAAATACAATGTCAGTTACATCTGGAGGGGCATTTTAATCAATTAACTGAGCTACTCTTTAGGTTTATAAAGACTTTCTTCAGTGTGGGTGACTCTGCCTTATGCTCATTTCAGTAATCATAAATAATCCATTTTAGATGTGATTATTTATTTCACCCTATAATAAATTCTTCTCTATAACAAGGGTCCATTGTATATCATCTTATAGACTGACAATTTAGTGAAGAGATACCAACCTAAAACAAAAAAATTTACATAATTAATCTTCATGCAAAACTTTATACAAGTTTTGATCCTTATAGATAAAATAACTTTTAAATTTTTTATCTTAAGTAATTAAGACAAATAGTAGAAAAAGCATTTTATTTATATGGAAAAGGCTACAGTAAGATCTGTAAAAGGTGTCAATATAATATTGCCTATACAGAAAAAAATTCAAATGTGAATAGCAACAAATAAAAGTTACACATCTTCCTACTTAGCAGTGCAATTAATTCACATTGCAATAGTTAAGTCAAGTATAACAAAATCAAAACAAGTGTTTCTCCATAATCAGTATACTGAGAATTACAGTGTAAAGATCATTTCAGGTTTAAGAAATCTGCAATCTATCTACAGAATATCCTAAGACAAGGGAGACAGACAATTAATTCATTTAATCAGTTGTTGGTTTTTTTCAATACTGTTCACAGGAAAAAAATAATGAATTGATGTACATGGTAAATAGAATATATTTAGTCTATACAGTAAAAAAATACAAATTATAAAGTGAGCTAACAAAGAATGAAATCTCAATACAGATTTATAAAACTGACATCTTAAGACAGCACACACAGGATTTCTCATGTAAAAACACCTAGTTTCAGCAAAAAAATAATTTGGTTGCCTTTCAGCTGCACTGTAGATCTTGTAAGCTGAAGATGCAGATGTCCAAGTGTCTTAAAAACCATAATAAATGTCTTTCTTAATGCATACAAAATGATAGATGCTCTCATCACAGTCTTAAGGGTATTTTTGGAAGTTTGTTTTGTCTTGCTTTAGAAACACATTTAAAATGGGTAAAAATCAAGGGATTTCATGGTACACTGAAACAGTAAACAGTGCTCAATTTACTGCTAATGTTGACCAAAAAAAAAAAAAAACCCTAGATTTTACAGTACTCTGGTATATATGAATTTTTTAAAAATTTACATTGCGTATTTCTGAGTCCATTCTCTTGCATGTCTGTTGTATCTGTAGGCATACAAAAAGCATATAGTAAAAAAACCCACAAATGTAATCTTTTAGAAGCATCTATCTACATAAAACTAATTATTCTACCTTATGTTTAATTGCAATAATATATATAACAATTATTAGATCAATGAGACTTAATGCAGAAATAAAACAGAAAACATAAATCACTTCTTAACTCATGGATTCTTCTAAAACCTCTATGAAAATCTACCTACAATATAAACAACAAAATGGAAAACCCAATTTCTAATAGAAATCTATGAAAAACAACTCTAAATGGACATTATCTACAAATTGCAAATTAACTATGATACCAGCAAGATGAAGTAGCTTGAAAATTAGGTCACAGTTTAGTGCCAGTAGTAGTGGTGGTGGGAGGCTACTAAAGATAACTTCTCTTTCTGGGAGAAGATAAAGAACACAATATACAATATTTTCCAATCATCAAATATTTTCATTTTTAATATACTGTGTAGAATTACATATGGTTCTTTCCCATCAAAGAACATGAGCTACTGTACAAACACAGAACATGTACTATCAACTAATAAAGGATTAAACAGAAAATGGGAAGGAACAAGATTTTTTACAAAAAGACTTGAGTTTTAAAAGAAAGGCTTACTTCATAAGATAAACTTAACACAAACATAATAAGCATAATTAAATGTATTTAAGTATATTAATAATACTCGGGTTTTGGCAGACCACCATAGAAATCACCCCAACAGAAATTAATATAAGTAAACACTTACTTTTCTTTGTCTGATTTATAGATTTGTGCAATATCTGGTACTAAAGGGTCATCTGGATTAGGATCACAAAGTAGAGAGCATATGGATAATAAAACTAGATTTAAAAGAGAATATCATATTAGATAATGATCTTTCTACTTTATACAAAGATGTAAAAATAATTTTACTGAATATACATATTGAACTTATAAATAAAGCAAAATAAAATGAGAGCATTAAATTTTATACTAATTTTGGTTGGAAGCAAATATCCTTAATTTTTAAAATTATAAAAGCATCTATGTAATGTATACAAATGCAAAGTTATTATACCTTTTGAAGTTTTACATTCTATTTGAATTTCTATTTCTTAAAAACATGTAAACTTCTAAAGTAGCTATTAACAACAACCTTTAACTCAAGTGTTCTCTACAAAAATATTTTTAGATAATTAACAATACTCGAAAACAGCACATAATCAAAAAACTTTCAGAATGGCATCCTAATGAATGCAAAACTGTCCACTTTAAAAATCCTAATTTAATGCAAAAAAATCTGTATTCTAATTAATTCAAGTAGGGCAATCAAATTACAGTTAACAGTCCAATTCATTTTTGACTCATGTGCATACTCTGACTTAGTGCTACAGATTGTCTGCCAAGAAGGAAAATGTGTAAGATCTGTTCAATTAGCCTTTTTTCCCATATAACTTATTTATATCACATACATTCAAAAAGCATGTAAACTGATATCTTGACCTAACTTGTATATTTTAAAATATAATGAAATTTGAAAGTCGTTTCTTGTTTACTACCTAAAAATACTAATGCATAACTACACTTAAAAAAGGGAGACCTGAGTATCAGAAATCAGAGGCAGCAAGGACACTGGTTCCTCATTTGTTTCAATTGCATGCCATCATATATATATGTATTGAAGGGGTACTTATGGAATCTTAGGAACTACCTCCCTTCTCTACTCTGTTCTTTAATGCTCCTTTATCTTTTCCAGCCCCTTCAAATCTGAAGTCAGATATATAAAGTAGAGTTGACTCTTAAATGACTCTTAAATGAAAGGGTGTGCTAAGAACTTATGAAAAACCTGTTTTATTCACATTCTTTTCTTCCCTTCAGTCCACTGAGATTTTAAGCCTTATATATTAAACCAACTGGATATGTTTTCTGGGATATCCTATTGAATACACCTCTGAAAAACTTCCTGACTACATTCACGATTAAAAAGCAAACTAAGGGAAGCGAACTTGTCTCAACGGATAGAGTGTCCGCCTACCACATGGGAGGTCCACGGTTCAAACCCCGGGCCTTCTTGACTCTTGTGGAGCTGGCCCATGCACAGCGCTGATGCGCACAAGGAGTGCCGTGCCACGCAGGGGTGTCCCCCACATAGGGGAGCCCCATGCGCAAGGAGCGCACCCCCTAAGGAGAGCCACCCAGCGCAAAAGAAAGTTCAGCTTGCCCAGGAGCAGCGGCTGCACACACGGGGAGCTGACACAGCAAGATGACACAACAAAGAGAGACACAGATTCCTGGTGCCACTAACAAGAATAGAAGCGGACACAGAAGAACACACAGCGAACAGACACAGAGAACTGGGGCGGGAGGGGAGGGGAGAGAAATAAAAAATAAAAACAAATCTTTTTTAAAAAAAAGCAAACTAAGAATTTGGAAATAGAGAAAAATAAGATACATGTAAACAAATGAGCCAAGTATAAGCTACCATTATAAAATAAGCAAGAGTGAGGTTCCTCATCACCCTACTTCTGCCACCTGGAGCCATTTGCCTTGATCTCACTACTATGAACAGACCAAAGATAAGAAAAAAATTAATAATAATAAATATTCATGTGAGCATTTACTATGTGCCAGGTACATAATGATCTTATGTGGTAGTAATATTACAATCCCATTTTACATGAGGAAACTAAGGTTGCTTGAATTCTTAAAGGACAAAGCTTCCAGAAGCCAACTATACTAATTATTTTTATAAAAGCTACCAATGTCTGAACACAAGTGCTGCTTGACATCTGGCAATCTGCCATTTCTTTTGTCTTTGTAAGTACAGAGCTGTAAGCCAAATGACAAGCATTTTATGACACCATTCCAGGAATGAATGTATTAATTTGAATAACCCTTTGACACAAAATCTCTCTCATACCTAGCACATAGCAGTTGCACTGTGTGAAAAATTTTAAAAAGTACATTAGAATCTACATGACCATTTTAGATAAACATTTTAGGGCAGTAAAACTGTCATTCAAAATAAATAGACCTGAAGGGCTATTATTTATCTAATACTTGAAATAATTATAGCTGTGTACTCTGCTTCCTATACAGCTTCCTATCCATGAAAAAAAGTTACATCTTTAGGTAGCATTTATAAAAAATTAAATGATCATGGATTCTTCCCATGAATCCTTCAATAGAAACAATTTTCTTGAATTCTACAGAAAGGGAAAACTATCAAGTTACTTCAGGGGCAAAAGCTCCCAACCCAAACAATATTTCCAACTGTCAAGTTCTCTTCTGTTAGGAAAACAAGATGCAAATTAAAAGTGCAGGAATAAGAAAAAAAATCGGCTAATGAAATGACTTCAAATGCCCTATATATGCCTCTAATAACTGAGCAAAAAAAATGCTATAAATCTGTGAAAGTTAAGAATCAGCATAGATTATGCGTCAGTCATTTATAATGATGTCATTGATTATTCAAAGTTTAGACTAACATGCTACATGTACTGATTGGCATTATTCCAAAGTATAAAATATATCTTTCATAAATAATTTATTTTATCAGACACATATAATTTTCCTTCTTGGTGATGTAAATCAGATGTAAAGTTTTACTCAATAAATCCATTTAATGAATGGGACAACTGGTCTTAAAATTTTATTTTTATTTCCTTTTATTCCTACATTTTAAAAACACGAAGCCCAAACTAAAGGTGTAAAATGTCAACAGGCTTAGCTCCAAATTTCTCTCTCTCACATTTCAAATTTCTTCTCATTTCATCATGTTTAGATTTGTGCATGAAGCCTCCTCCCCCCTCAAGCTAACTGCTACTAGCCAAAGAGTAATATAGGAGCTATGAAAGCAAGCAAATCAAAACAGGAGAAAACAGTAGAATGATTCTTTTAAATTTTCGCCCCAGTTATTTCTGCTGTACTATTCTTGTCATACTGTTATCAACTGTTATAAATCTGATAAATGAAATTACCTTTTGATACAGTCAGAGCTGGTGACCACTGTGACCTCAGGATATCAAGACAAATACTTCCATTACTGTTTATATTTGGATGGTAAATTTTTGTTGTGAAAGCAATCTATACATAAAACAAAAATGTGATGATCTATGAATCATGCACAAACAAAACCGATCTGCTCTACAGCAAACTGTCTTCAATTTTATGTGATCTTACAGGAGATACGTATTTAACACAAACCGAATAAGCATCTACTTTGTGCTACATGCTACATGTAGTTCTAGCTGAGAAGCAAATAAGTCAATTTCACCCCCCCTTCCCCAAGAAATTTAGAAGTATTTCAGAATATAATAAGTGCTTTATAAAGTAGCTGGTATGGTTAGTTGAGTGGTACCTGAAGTAATTAACCATGGTTTTCATCATGCCTCAAAGTGATCTTTTTCTTAATTTGATTATCAATGATATCTGCAAAGTAATACTTGTATCTAAGTATAGGGTGCTGATCCCATTTCAGTGGTAAGTTGAAGGGTCTCTGTTTAGTTAATGTCCTAAGAAATCTACCAAGAATATTAATCTTTCACAAGAGCTGTTGTCATATCATTTCATGTAAACAATGATAATCAGGTATTTTAACCTTGATATACTCATTATTTTCTTTTTAAATCTAATTTAAATTTAATAAGAACATGTTTTCATCTCCCCCACCATACTAAATGGACTGTGTCCTTTTACTTTTATATTTCCAAATGTAATATATTAATAACACAATAAGTGCTAAATGTTTGATGAATATTTAAAATCTGAGTAAGAAGGGCCAACTTCAGAAAGATAATCCCTTGAATGGAAAAGTCTGATTCTTGAATACAAAAACTTCCCAAAGAACATATAATAAGGAGGGAAAAGAAAATGAACCATATTTATAATATATTAGGCCCTGCCTTTTGCTATACAGACATAATACAAAATTTGAGTAAGAAAGCATATTTTAGATTCAGTAGTTTTATGATATGCACGTACACACACACACACACAAATATCCACATCTTTTATATCATGAAAATATCTCTGGGAAGAGAGTAAAATCCCTGATATGAGAGTCACATTAATTATAAAAATAAAAATACCTTTGGTGGTTTAAAAGGATAGTCTGTCGGAAAATGTACGGTGAGAAAGAAGACTCCACCTTGATATGCACTATCAGGCTGAAATTACAAATATTTACATCAGTGTTTACTATATTTATTTAGTACTTATAATTATTTTCTCCACAGATTATCACGTTGACAAAGATGCCATCATTTTGCCATAAGTTCATATCATTTACCTTGAAACAGGTTTCCCTTTGTAGATATGAAGAAAGATTTTCCAACCAATCACGTTGACATCACAGAGTTTAAAACAAAACAAAAATAGGATACACGCAGTGGTATGGCTTGCCCAAACAAATCTGTTTATGATTGCTATTTTATTAAAGATCAGTACACACACACGGCTGCTATGAGAAAAGAATAATTTTCTGCAGCAGTAATTAGTATGAAAAAAAAGGATTGGGGCTAGGATTTATGTTCTTATTCATAAAACTAAGTTTGTTTTAAGGGGCAAAATGAAGACAAAATGAAGAGATAAAGTTATGAAAAGAAAAGGCTAAATGACACTGTTTGGACCTCAAATCTTCATTTATTACAAGTAAAATAATGTGGAAAATATCTTATAATTTTATTAATGATTGAGTCAACATCTCTACTCTTTCCAAATTACATTTATCTTGGTGAATGATTTAAAATCTTAAACTAAATTACATCCAGATTCAATGAAAAGCAAAAAAACTTCAAATTAGAGTTAAATAAATTTCAGTATTCATGGAATTATAAAACTTGGAAACAACTTTACAAGCGGAGGTTTAAATATGGCAATTAGAAAATACTTATAAATTACAAGAAAAAATAATTAAAAAGAAAAGCAAAAAAGTAGCAAAATACCCCTATTATATTAACGTTTGGTAATAAAGGCAAGAATATCATTACTTCTTTCTTAAGTTTAGGCAAATACATTAAAGGACTGTAATGTATAATTATTCTTACTCTATGTTTTGCTTAATTCTAGTTCATCAAAGATTGTAAAGAATATAGAAAATGTAAACAAATTACAATGACAGATATGATCTGCTTTGAAATTCAAATGATACTACAGAATACTATAGAGTGGCATGCTTATAAAACTGAAGAGAGGTATGAACAATATAATTGTAACCAATTTGCTACATGTGATTCACCTAAACAATACTTGTAAAGGACTACAATTCAAATGGTAAGTGTGAGCCTTCAAATTTTGAGTAAGCAATGAAACCCAAACAGAAATAACTAGATTCTTATTGAAGATTGTTATTTAAATTATATATTGCATTTTAAATAACAATATAATAATTTAGTAATTTGAGACACTTGTCTAGGAATCCTACTCTGAAAATTATTACTTGTTTTTTTCTAACAGTTAAACATGAGGCAATAAAATTAAAAATTCTATGGCTTATTAGATAAAGCTCTTTCAGGGCAGGGAAGAGACAGTGATGTTCACGGAAATATGTTACTAATGTATTCTCACCCAGAAAGTAGATTTGAGCTGTCAGTGCCCATTCTTAGGTGATCATTTTTGCTCGGAGAAAGAAAAGCCTGTTTCAAGTCATAATTGTCTATTGGGTGCAGAAAGAAATAATCTTAACAAAGAATAATAAGTATTAAGAGAAGCCAGTCATAAAACAACTGGTAATTTTGAATTCAGGAAAATGTAACAAAATTAAAAGCAACAGACTCATAACTTTGCAAAAATATATCCATTGCAAAATTTTATCTGTTCTCTCTCACAAATAAGAACAGTGATGAAACTTATCTTTGCAAATTAGTACTTATTTCTTAAAGGAATTTTATTATTGGATTAATGAGATTTATTTCTAACTTATTAAAACTACTGATGTGAGAATGATTATGCTTAGTTCTGAACAATGACTTTTTTGTATTAACAAAATAAACTGGCAGCCTGGTTGAAAATTGGGGATGATTCAATGTTATGTGAAATCAAGGATTTGGCAATGGAAAACATCACAGTACTCCTAGCATGTAGTTGCCACCAAAGCTCTAGAAAATCATCATACATCCTTAATCACATTATGCTTACTAGGTGATTTATAGTACAAGAAAACTCAACTTTAGCCACAAACATCTGATCAAAGGTGAAATGGCAAGAATGAGGTATAGCTAAGGATATTAACTTCATATATATGAATCATACTTACAGGGCCCATAATAGTTGCTTGCCAGTGGAACACTGAAACAAACAAAGGAGTTTCAGAGTCATTTACAAATGTACAAACCTATATTATTAATGGTAGCAAAATCCGAGCAATAGAGCAAAGCTTACAGTCATCTCCCACAGGTCCAGCTGAACAGTGAGCAGGTGGATCACGTTGCAGATCACTCAATTCCTGAAGCAAAGCAAAAATATTTAATGTGAATTCTTTTTCCAGTAAAACAACGGTAAGAATCCACATACTAATGGAGTTTCACTTCAAAACCCATTTTAGGCAGTTCTATTCAAAATATAAAAAACACAAAATTTACCCTGTCACTGACTACTGGAAGCATATGAAAATAAGGTGTTAAATTCCTTCATGAGAAAGTGCCAACCTTTGGAAAAATTAAATAGTTTAAAACATTGTGTCTCTGTCTCTCTCTGTCTCTCTGTCTCTCTGTCTCTCTGTCTCTCTCTCTCTCTCTCTCTCTTTCTTTTCTTTTGAGGTACTGGGGGCTGGGGATTGAACCCAGGACCTCATATGGGAAGCCGGTGCTCAACCACTGAGCCATATTGTCTCCCGAGTTGGTTTTTTCATTTGTTTTGCTTCTTGTTGCTGTTGTTGTCATTTGTTGGTGTTGCTGTTGTTATTGTTTTAGGAGGCACCGGGAACTGAACCGGGGACCTCCCATGTGGGGAGCCAGGGTTCAACTGCTTGAGCCACATCTACTCCCCTATATTGTTTTTAACATCCCTTAGACAAAAATATTTACTGAGTATCTACTCTATGCAAAGTAACTTATATAAGTACTAGGAAAACAATATATAAGACACAGGTCCTACTTCCAACAAGTTTACAATCTAATGAGGAAGAAAGAAGGCTCACAGAGAGATGGCTATTTAAGGAATAACTTGAAGGTTCAGTGGAAAGAAAGAACAGTTGGATCCTGTTTTGAAACTTACAACATTGATTCAAATGCTATTTTTTTTTTTTTTTTTTGCTTTGAAGGCAATGAAGGAAGGCTCATGGAAAGGACAAAAGGGAAACGGATGTAGCTCAAGTGATGGGGCCTCTGCTGGCCAAGTGGGAGGAATTGATTCCTGGGGCCTCCTAGTGAAAAAGAAGAGAACGCGTGCCTCTGCGGCAAGCCAGTGCCTGTGTGGCAAGCCAAGTACCTGCACAGCGAGCTGAGTGCCTGCATGGTGAGGCGAGCGCCCGCATAGCAAGCCACGTGCCCGTGTGGGTACCTGCGCAGTGAGCCAAGTGCCTGTGTGGGCGCCTGTGCGGGTGAGCCAAGTGCTCACACGAGTGCCTGTGTGATGAGCCAAGTGCCCACGCAGCAAGCCAAGTACCCGTGCGGTGAGCCAGGACCTGCGCAAGTTGAGTCACACAGCAAAACGATGATGCAACAAAAGAGAGATGAAAAGGAGAGTCAAGGTGAAGCACAGCTGAGACCAGGAACTGAGGTGGTGCAATTGACATGGAACCTCTCTCTACAACCGAGGTCCCCAGGATCAAATCTTGGTGGATCCTAGTGGAGAAAGACAAGAAGACAAAAAAGAGAAATAGATACAGAAGACCACCCAGCAAATGGTCACAGACAGCAAAAACAGCAGTGTGTAGGGGGGACGGGGGGAGGAAGAGGGGAAGGGAGAAAAAGAACAAAGCTTTAAAGTTTGGGCAGTCCTGGGTTGGAATGGCAGTTCTACCATAACTAGCTCTGTAACCTTGGGGAAATGACTTAACTTCCTTAATCTCAGCTGGCAATATTAAAGGTACATATTCATTATAAAGAACTATAACTGAGAAACCTAATTTAGTCTGAAATATCAGAGAATGTCTCTGAGGAAGTGATATTTAAGCTGAAATCTGCAGTATGAGTGGGAGTTAGTTTTGGGGAAATGAGTGACAGTAGCATAAGATGAGGTTGGAAAGGTAGGCAGAAGTGAGGCTTTTAGGATAATATATACCATGTTATGGATTTGGAAGTTTTATACCAAGTGGGTTGGGGAAGGGCTTTAAGAAATGGCATGATCTGATTTTAAAGATATGTATTGAACGGGTATATGTACTGAGTAGGTTAGAGATGGGAAAAACGAAAAGCTATAGGCAAAATAAATGGGGGCATGGATTGGTAAAATGGCAAAGAGATAAAAGAGGATAAATCTGAGATATTTTGAAGGACCTATCATAGGATTTGATGAAGAATTACATGTGCAGAGTGAAAAAGAGAGGCTGTGGATACATATGATGAAAATTAGTGAAAGCTAAGATTTACTCCATGTTTTATTGTTTTAATTAATTTAACAATCTTCATGAGTACGGGTTACGCTCCCCATTTTACAAATGAAGAGTGAAGATAACGCACTTCATTGCATGCTCATGTAACTAGCAGGAAATGCTTCCTTGTATGCTAGTAGGTAAAGGGAACTGGGATGCAAATCTGGGTAGTTGAAGTTCTCACTTTTTAGCTTCAACAAATATACAAATATAGATGCCATTTACGGAGATGGTAACTTTAGAAGACAGGTTAATTTGGATCCCTGCGAAACCAAGAAAAAAAACTAGTTCTAAAAAAAGACTAGAAATCTAAAAACCATTCTATATACCTGGTATTTAAAACATTTTCATGGGAACGCATGTAAACAAATACTGCCTTTCATCAGATCTAAGCTGTCATCACCTATAAATCACGTTGTTATTTTATGTACCACTAATTAAGGAAAACTGTTGCCAATTAATTTTAAGACACCATCAACTATAAGATGCATCCAGAGTCTAGAAATGTTAAGAATGTAAAAAGATGTGCACTTTAGGATCACTGTAATATGATACCTACAGCGACAGAGACAAACAAGGCAGAGCAGCAGTAGGGAGGAAAAGGCTTTCCTAAGAAAGTGATATGTGAGCTAAGTAATTGAGCAAAGTGCATACTTGGGTCTCCTTCCAAGTCCAAACTTCTTTTCCAGTGCACCTTGGTACTTTCAGTTTTGTTTTTGTTGCTGTTTTTAGAAGCTGGTGCTGTGCTTCTCTATTTAACAACACTTATCAGGGTGAGCTGCTTTTTTGGTTCATGTATAGTTAAGAGATAAAGAGGAGGACTTTAGTCTTTGACTTTGTTATAGTGGGTAAAAGCAAGGTTCTGAAGTTTAAGTCTGGGTGCTACCACTTACTTGCCACATGATCTCTCTCTCTCTCTTCTCTCTCTCGCTCCAAACCTCTATTTTAACATAAAATGGCATTACTACATTCATCCACAGTTTCTATGCTAATCAAGTGAAATGATACATGTACAGTGCACAGGAGTCTTTGGCATAAACTAGGCATAAAAATAAATACATTAAGATAATATAGAATTCATGACAACCATCCAAATCTCTAACAGCAAAACACATTTATTTAAATAGTTTAACAGATTGGGGAAGGCACAGTTACCAAACACACCCCATTTTAGAATGATTGTGCCTTATTTTTATTTTTTAAAAAGATTTATTTATTTATTTAATCCCCCCCTCCCCCCCGCCGTTGTCTGTTCTCTGTTTCTCTTTGCTACATCTTGTTTCATTGTCCGCTTCTGTTGTCCGCAGTGGCACGGGAAGTGTGGGGGAAGTGTGGGCGGCGCCATTTCTGGGCAGGCTGCACTTTCTTTCTTTCGCGCTGGGCGGCTCTCCTTACGGGGTGCACTCCTTGCGCGTGGGGCTCCCGTACGCGGGGTACACCCCTGCGTGGCAGGGCACTCCTTGCGCACATCAGCACTGCGCATGGGCCAGCTCCACGCTTGGGTCAGCTCCACGCTTGGGTCAAGGAGGCATGGGGTTTGAACCGCGGACCTCCCATGTGGTAGACGGACGCCCTAACCACTGGGCCAAGTCCGTTTCCCACATTGTGGCTTATTTTATAGTTGCCAAATTTAGGCTTTTATGAGATAGCGCCTGAAAATATTCATGTTGCGTTTTCTAAATATTAGGATAAATAGGACTTCTCTGCCCTTATTTTAACCACAAAGCTAGTTAATCAGAAAATGGCAGTTTCTAATTGCAGTAAAAAATTTATCATGTGTATATTTTACATAGAGATAATGTGTTTGCAAATAAATTACACATATATCAAAATACTTGTAAATTAATTATTTTATTAACAATCACAACAAAAACATATTTTACTTAGACTATCCTTGAACCATGGACAAATTTCAAATGCCAGGGTGTTCTTCAAATACTTAAAAAATACAGGGAGTAGATGTAGCTCAAGTGGTTGAATGCCTACTTCCCATGTCTGAGGCCGTGGGTTCAATTCCTGGTACCTTTAAAAAAAAAAAACATATATATATGTATGGGTGAGGTGTACGTTGGAGCTCTCTATATGGGTTTTATATTATTTTTGCAGCTGTCCTGTAAGTTCCAAAATATTTCAAAATTAAAAGTTAAAAAATATATATTATATAAAAATAGAGGCTATCTTGTGTTTATTATTGCTGTGTATCCTGATTTTATCTCCTTTACTAGGAGAAGGCAGAGTTAAGTAAGAGAGATGAAATCCAACAACCAAACTGCAAATTTATGAAATTGTCTACTTAAAACTTACCCACTGTAGAAAAGAGGCAGCTCACAGTGCATCAAACATCCTTAATGTGCACACTGGTAATTACTTGCTAATAAAAACTGTGGTAATGCTTTGGTGAGAACACTTGCCCTAGGATTTTTAGGAGGACTTTGATTTCTAATGTTCAACTTCTTTATCAAATCATGTGTGTAGAAATATGGTCCATTTACATTGCTTGGAAGTATGTAACTAATGCTACAGCACATATGGCTATCAGAAAACAAAAGAAACAATATATACCCTCCCTCACCCTCAAAACACAGATGTTAGATTTGAAAAGAAAAAGTAAAATTAAGACATTTAAGAAAATTCTGTGATATACTAATGAGGTGAAAATATAAAACAAAAATTAAAACCAAGCAACACCCCACCCTTTTTGCTCTTAAGTCTAGTCAGCACCCAGTGTACTTTTAGATAAGACACAAGAAATCAAGGATCACTTATATTCATTAAATTCTTCCTCTGATTTTGTTTACTCCAAGTTTTACTGAAACTGCTTATTTACCCCTGATTTATGCTTTCTCTGTTATCACTGGCATTCTTATTTATCAACCTTTAGCCTCATAGCCACATAGAGGGTTTAAAAAATAATTTAGTGATTCTCATATTATTTCAAAAGAATATGCTAGGATTAGTAATCTCTTCCTTGCTCTTCCCTCCCCCATAATAAGTGATTACTGATTATACAACTTGCTCAATACCAAAGGATCTTCAAATTTTAACTCAACATTGCTTACTGTTAATTAATGATCCCATACTCCCACTTCTTGAGCACTTCTTCCTATTCTACCACTACCCTGAAATCTAGGATGCACCCTATAAGTAACCTCTCAATAACTGTTTCATGACTTTTGCCTAGACTTCTTCATGGTCATGTTTTTATCCCATGCTGAATTAAAAGTAAAAGGTTGGGGAGTGGATGTGGCTCAAACAACTGGGTGTCTGCCTCCCACATGGGAGGTCCTGGGCTTGGTTCCAAGTGCCTCCTAAAGAAGACAAGCAGACGCTGAAACCAAGCAGACACTGCCACCAAGCAGACACTGCTAACAGCAGGGAGTGGAAGTGGCTCAAGCAACTGGGCACTCACCTCCCATATGGGAGGTTTTGGGTTCAATTCCTGTTGCCTCCTAAAGAAGACAGCAGACAATGTACAGACAGACACTGAAGCCATCTGAAGTGGGGGTAGGGAATTAAAAAAAAATAAAAATAAAAGGTTTCTAAGATGGAGCATTTAAAAGCATTCATTTTAGTAGTGTATGTGTGTATATGTGTTATAAAAATGAAACAAGGCAAATCAGTGCTTTGTGGGAAAATAACACATACATAATGAGAGAAAGCAATGTATAGTCAAACCCCTACAAGACCATTACCCAGACCAACCCGTTGTTAACCTATTGAACGAATACTTCCACCTACCGCTTTGGTAGGAAGTAAGCATGTCATTCATTAAGTATAAGCTGGCACGACCTTTTGGAGGGCAATTTGGCAATAAATGTAAGAGCAGAAAACACATATAGCATCTGACCTGGTACTTTCACCTTATAGAAATAATTGCCCACATAGTCAGAGATACATATATAAAGATGTTTAGTGTAGCATTTTTTATAGGTATGAAAGACTGAGAATAACCTAAATGTCTATCAATAAGGAAAAGGTTTCATAAAATGATATAACCATATTATGAAATACTGTGAAGCCATTAAAAAGAATGAGAACGATCTGTATATGCTGACATGGCAGGATGTTCAGTGACTATAACAGGGTGTTTGAATGAAAAGTACAAGTTGAAGAACAAGACATTATTATGATCCCATAATATAAAAATGTACTCACCATACATGCACAGAAAAAAAATCATGAAAGAATATACAACAAACTGTTGAGTAGTTACCTCTGGAAGTGTGCTATTACCTTTTATTTGTGTCTTCTATATAGTTTCAACTTTTAACAATACTTTTGTAACTTTTTAAAAGAAAAAGTAAAGATATTTATACAGGATCTTATACATTTTTAAAGAGATGAAATGGCATTTTCCCCCTCTCCATATATAAGCATCTTCTTTTTTTATAAAAATATTTGTAAGACAAGGGAAGATTGAGGAACTGTCACAGATTGGATACTAAGGTGACACAGCTAAATGCAACATGGGTCCTAGACTGGATGCTGCAAGAGGAAAAGAACATCAGTGGAATCTAGTAAACTCTGAATTAGGTATGTAGTTCAGTTAATAGCATTGTCCTAATGTTATTTTGCTCATTTTTAATAACTCTGCTATGGTAATGTACATTGTAATTATTAGGGGAAGCTGGGTGAAGGGTATATGTGAACTCTCATTATTTTTGAAACTTTTCTAAAGGACTAAAATTATCTCAAAATAAAACATTTTAATACTCTTTATCAATGTTCCAAAATAATTCACTGTCTTCTTTCCCATGCTTCCTCCATTCCATTCCTCACATTTGTTAATGGAACATTAGCCTCCCAATCACTTGGGTAAATATCTCAGGACTGTTTTGACATCTCTCTTCTTGACTTTCATCTATATAGTCAAACATACAATATATTCTACCTCAATAACCTTTACATTGCCTATTAGTTACTAAAACCCAAGCAACTACAGTTCAACTATAATTGTTTCCTAAACCCTATGTATTACTTCTATAATAATTTCTAAAAGCACAGCTCTGTATTTCAATCCTCTGCTTAAAATTTTTCAATGGCTCCCCAGTGCTTATTAAAGGCCATACTCAACTAATAAAGGTCTTTTCATGATCTAGTCCCAACACTAACCACTCAATTGAGTTCCCCTGCACAAACTTGCCTAGAGATTCTCAAAGAACTCTTTGGGTTTTCTAAAAACACTATCAGGTTGTTTATGAGGTCAAAATTAATTTCATAGTAAAACTAAGATATTATTTGCCCTTTTCATTCTCCATATCTTGTGAGTATACAGTAGTATTTTCCAGAAGCTTTAATAGCACATGATACTGTAACAGATTGAATGCATAAGCACATAGGGGGCTCCAGCTGTCATCTATAAACCACACAAAAAAAGGCATTTGAAAAAATGTAAAACAATGGTGCACTACTTTTTGTGTGTTTTAGAAAATAGTTATTTTTCATAAAAATATGTTAATATGTAATGGGTTTATTATTTTAAATTTGTATTAAATATTTTAAATTTTCTGTTCTATTTTCTAATATGGTAACTATTAGTAGATATAACCCATACAAACAAAAGCTCTTTGGGTGTTTTCAATTTTTAAGAGTATAAAGGATCTTGAAATGAAAAAGGTTGAGAACTATTAGTCTAGCCTGACTTCTTGATGCTCCCTGTACATGGATATAAGTTCTGAATTTCCTAAGTCCCCTTCTCCTGAAATAAGCTTCCCTCTATCTCTTCCTGCCCAAATTTTAACCATCCTTCTTAAAAGTGGCCTTCTTGCTATGGACCATAGCTAGTAGTAATATTTTGATAATGTTCTTTCATAATCTGTAACAAATGTTCCACAACAATGCAAGGTGTTGGTGAAGGGGTGATGTATAGAAGTTCTGCATGTTATACATGATTGTTTTTGTAAGCTCACAACTTCTCTAATAAAATAAAAATAATTTAAAAAGTGGCCTTCTCAATGACACAAGTTTAAAAGTCAGACCTGGATCAAATTCTGGACTTGCTACTAACCCTTGCTAGTTGTGTGATCTCGGGCAATTTATCTAACCTCTCTGGGTCTCAAAGAACTCCATTTGTAAAATGGAGATATCACTGGATACCTTGAAGAATTGTCTTGAGAATGAAATGACAACACCTAGCTTAATCTCTGGCATGTATAAAAGATGCTTAATAAACACTAATTTGTTCCTCCTTTTCTTTTTTTATTAGAAATATGTTTTTGGAAACCAGGACTTTTAAGCATTTATTCATGTATTCCTCTAAAATGTTAGAACAATGCCTTTCTCATAAGCTATTTGGTATTATTTTGAGTCATGCAATAAAATTTAAGAAAGAATGTGATCAGCAGAAGCTAAATATAATCATAAGAATTATCTCAACTCAATCTTTTAGAAATGCATATGATTAGATTTGTTGATGGAATAAAAATCAACTATTTCCTTATGTAGATACGCAGATTACATATAATAACATACATTAAGAGAGAATAGTTCAGGCCACTTAAAAATACTTTGGCTGTGGGAAGCAGATTTGGCTCAACAGATAGAGCGTTTGCCTACCCCATGGGAGGTCCAGGGTTCAAAGCCAGGGCATCCTGACCTGTGCAGTGAAGCTGGCCCACGCACAGTGCTGATGCACACAAGTAGTGCCCGGCCATTCAGGGATGTCCCCCATATGCAAGGAATGTGCTGCGAACGGAGAGCCACCCTGCACAAAAAAAGTGCAGCCTGTCCAGGAGTGGCACTGCACACACGGAGAGCTGACGCAGCAAGATGATGCAACAAAAAGAGACACAGGTTCCCAGTGCTGCTGACAAGGAATACAAACAGATACAGAACAACACTCAATGAATGGGAAGCGGACGTGGCTCAACTGGTAGAGCGTCCGCCTACCATATGGAGGGTCCAGGGTTCAAACCCAGGGCCTCCTGAACCATGTGGTAAACTGGCCCACGCGCAGTGCTGCTGTGCACAAGGAGTGCCATGCCACGCAGAGGCGCCTCTGTGTAGGGGTACCCCACGTGCAAGAAGTGCACCCCACAAGGAGAGCCGCCCTGCATGAAAAAAGCACAGCTGCTCAGGAGTGGCACCACATACATGGAGAGCTGATGTAACAAGCAAAAAAGAGATGCAGTTTCCCAGCACCACCTGACAATGCAAGTGGATGCAGAAGAACAAACAGCGAATGGTCACAAGAGGGCAGACAACAGAGGAGAAGGGGAGAGAAATAAAATAAATCTTAAAAGAAAAAACAAATACAGTGAATGGACAGAGAGAGTGGGGGGGGGAAGGAGAGAGAAATAAAAAATAAATCTTCCCATGTACAAGGTCCTGGGTTCAATTCCTGGGACCTCCTAATAAAACAAACAAACAAACAAATGAGAAAAACAACTCTCATTTGGGTAGTGGATGTAGCTCGGTGGTTGAGCACCTGCTTCTCATATATGAGGTCCTGGGTTCTATCTCTGGTACCGCCTAAAAAAAATAATTTTATATATTTATTATATATATATATATATATATATATATATATATATAAATATATATGTGTGACAGCCTTTTAAATAACATAATGACAGCTAAAATGAATCTCAAAATAATATTAAATATTAAAATATTAAAAACGCATGCCACTATCACAACTATTTTGAGGGAGGGGGTAACAACTATTTTCAATTTATAGAATGTATAATATTCTAGTAGAGTGCCCACAGCTACATAAAAGTTCTGTTAGAAGTTTTTTTTTCCTGCTTTAGAAGACCTCAAAACTCTTAAATATTCAGTCCTTATTGTTTATTTGGGCGTGTGGAGCTGGCCCACATGCAGTGCTGATGCACACAAGGAGTGCTGTGCCACGCAGGGGTGTCCCCCACGTAGGGGAGCCCCACACGCAAGGAGTGCGTCCGGTAAGACGAGCCACCCAGCGCGAAAGAAAGTTCAGCCTGCCCAGGAATGGCACCGCACACACAGAGAGCTGACACAACAAGATGATGCAACAAAAAGAAACACAGATTTCCATGCCGCTGACAACAGAAGCGGACAAAGAAGAACACGCAGCAAAATGGACACAGAGAACAGATAACTGGGGGGGGGAGGGGAGGGAAGAGAAATAAAATAAATAAATAAATCTTTAAAAAAAAAAAAAGGAATTCTAATCAGTGGCAATGCCTGGTGACAGAGCTGACCCTAGACGGGACTGCAGTTTGTGACATGGACAAAGTTTGTTTTTAATCTGTCCCATGTTCAATTTAACCAGCTGGACTAATTACAGCAGACATTTCTTAAGTACTTCTTTACCCTTTCTAAAAGGCAGCATGATTCTGCTTTTATACATCCCAACTCCATTCTCTCAGAGTTTTAAAGTTTAAAGATTTCATGTAATGCTATCAGATTATGATATTAATTAAAATTCTCACAAGTCACTGTCAGGCACATTTGTTGATGATTAAACTGGGGACTGAAAATCAAGAACTTATTCATTTGTGGAAAAAAATTTTCACAAGATGTAGTTTAAAAGGTATAGAAAAGAGGTCCTCTGGATTTTTAGATTAAAAGCAGCTACAGTAGTTCTATCTCCAAGAGTTACCTTCTGAACATGTTAATTAAAATTTAGAACACTCTGAGGAGTTTTAGATAGATAGTTTTTTTTCCTATCTGGTTGTGTCATCGTATTTTTGGTACTGTCTCTTCGCAAGGCAGGGAGCCTGCACCTCTCTGCGCCAGGAGGGGGGACCTGCACCCCTCCACACTGCGCAGCTCTGGGACAGCTTTTTTCTTTCTTTTCTTTTTTTACCAGGAGGTCCCAGGGTTTGAACCCAGGACCTCCATATGGTAAAGGGAGCTCAATTGCTTGAGCCACAGCCACTTTCCTAGATAAATATATTTTTGTAGAAATAAAAGATTCTTCAAGGACAGAAACATGCTCTAATAAGGAAGTGGCATAAAATAACTGCATTGACACTAACCTCTAAATCAGTAATACACACTGATATATGAAACATTAAAAAGACAACAAAATTTAACTCAAAATGGATCAAGGGCTTAAATATTAAAAACAACCATAAAACTCCTAGAAGAAAATGTAGCAAACATCTTCAAGTTCTCATGGTAGGGGGTAGTTTCTTAAATCTTATACCCAAAGCCCGAGCAACGAAAGAAAAAAATAGATAAATGGGATGTCCTCAAAAGTCAACACTTTTGCACCTCCAAGGGCTTTGTCAGAAGAGTAAAAAGACAGCCGACTCAACAGGAGAAAATATTTTGTAATCACATATCTAATAAGGGTTTAATATCCATGAAATATAAGATCATACAACTCAACAATAAAATGACAAAGTACCTGATTAAAAAATGGGCAAAAGACTTGAAAAAACAACAAGGAAGAAATACAAATGGCAAAGAAACACATGAAAAAATGTTCAGCATTACTAGGGATTAGGGAAATGCAAATCAAAATTACAATGAGATACCATTTCACACCTATTAGACTGGCTGCTATGAAAAAGTCAGAAAACCATAAATGTTGGTGAGGATGTGGAGAGAAAGGAAAGCTTATTTATTCACTGTTGGTAGAATGGTATGACCACTGTGGAGGACTGTTTGGCATTTCCTAAGGAAGTTGAATATAGACTTGCCACGGGACCCAGCAATACCATTGCTAGGTACATACCCAGAAGAACTGAGAGCAGTGACACAAACACGTATCGGCACACCAATGTTCATAGCGGCGTTTACACAATAGCCAAAAATTGGAAACAGCCCAGATATCCATCAATTGTGGAGCACACACACGATGGAATATTATGCAGCAGTAAGAAGAAATGAACTCATGAAACATGACGATATGGATGAACCTGGAGGACATTATGCTGAGCAAAGCAAGCCAGGCACAAAAGGACAAATACTGTTTCATTGCACTATTATGAACTAAGCATATTATATGAAATATAAGTATATTATATGAAATATGAATATGGGTAGAATTGCATATATAAGACCATTTTTCTTTGAAGCTGAACAAATGTAAGCCAATGGTACAAAATGTTAATATCAGACAAAAAAAATTATACTAAATGAAGGCACACAGTACTACATATTGCATGATTCCATTTATATAAAATGTAAATATAAACCAATTATAAAGATGAAAGGATATCAGTGGTTATATAGGTCTTAGGAAGCAATGCTAAGGGGTGTGCAGGCTTTCTTTTTGGAGTAATGAAATTGTTCTAAAATTTTTGAGATGATGCATGTAGAACATTGTGATTATACTAGAAACCACTGATTATACAATTTGGATATAATACCAGAAACAGCAGCTACAGACAGTGGAGGAAGCATAAAGGGATTGAGAGGTGAAGAATTTTCTTGTTTGTTTTTCTGTTTTGTTTATTACTATTATGGAAATAATGAAAATAATGATTGAAGTGATGAATGCACAACTATATGATTATGCAAATACCACTGATTGTACACACTGGATAAATTACATTTTTATTACTATGTATTAGTAAAATTGATTTGTTTTTTTTTTTTTTAAAGTTTATAAGATCTGGTAAATGCTGAAAAGTCACATGGATTGTCCCAGAATTCACCTCTATTCCACCCCTTTAAACCTGTGGGACACTTGGGTAGTCTACTTAAATATAAATAAGCCTTATTTTCTTAAAGATAGATTGTTGGAGGCACAGAAATTTAAATGTCAGTTTTTACAAGTAGTACTCTGAGTACTGCATTTTGCTGTACAGGCTGCGTACCACTAATTCCAAGGGGACCCATTCACAGACTACAATGTGTGTGGAACCCCTAGAGCTGTGCATAGTCTCATTATGGAAAGTTGAACATACGAGACAATCAATATATTCTTTAAATCCAAATTAGAATGTCATCACTGTTTTGGAAAAAGAAATTGCACTTTTGATATGGAAACAAGAAAGATGGTGTTTGACATATGAGTGGGATGATGAGTACTTATCTTAACTTTAGTTATTTCATAAATGTGTTGAAAACACAAAGAAAACAATGGCAGTGGCACGGCAAGCTGATACAGCAAGATGATACAACAAGAGACACGGGGAAGAAAAACAGAATCAGAGACACAACAAATCAGCAAGTGGAGGTGGCTCAAGCAATTAGTCATCTCCCTCCCACATTAGAGGTCCCAGATTCAGCTCCCGGTGCCTCCTAAAGAAACAAGGAAGATGAACAGACTCAGCAATGAAAAAAACAACAAGGAGGTGGGGAGAAATTTTTAAAAATGAAAGAAAAAACTCCCACAATACTAGGCCATTATACATCCAACAGAATGGCTAAAATGAAAAAGACAAAAATTTGGCAAGGATGGGAAGCAAATAAGAATTCTCATATGCAGCTGGTGGAAGAGGAAAACTGATAGCAACTACTAAAGGTGAACAAAGGAAAACACTAAGATCCAGCAATTCTGTTGCTGGGTACATACTTAAAAGAAATGTGAATATATGCTCATCATAGCAGGCCTACTTGTAACATCAGAAACAACCCAGAAGTTCATCAACGGCAGAATGAGTCAATGTATAGCATATTCATGCAATGAGAATGAACTACAACTCCATGTAAAAATATTGATATCACAAATATGTTGAGCAAAAAAAGCCAGAGACAAAAAGATACGTACTGTATGAGTCTCTTTAAAGTTAAAAAAAAAAAAAAAAAGGTGAAAGTAACATATGGTGATAAGAGTTCAGAATAGTAATTGACTTTGGAGGAAGGGGTAAAGATGGGAAGGGAGAAAGAGAAGGCATCTGAAGTCCTGGTAATGTTCTATTTTTTTAGTTTGTTGCTGGTTTCTCAGGTGTGTTCCTTTTGTGCAAATTCTTTAAGCTGTATTCTTAAGGTCTTTTTGTAGATGTATTACATGTCAACAAAAAGTTTACATTACAACTTTTAAAATGTATTTTGCCAAACGACTAAAGCAATAAGGGTTTTGCTTCCTTACAGAGGTTGGGCATTTCTGCAAATCTTTTTTTCTGCATGTAGTCTTCTTACTCTTCTCTGGACAAAAGTAACCAACCTGATAAGCTTTACAGTGGGAATAAAGAGAAAGATAATACCATCTTAGATAGCACCAAAAAAAAGTAGGCAAAGATGTACAGAATTCATATAAAAAGACAGTTATCAAATAATGAGACTAGTTATATAACCATGCATTAAAATAACTCATTACAGTAAGCACATTCTGCATGTGTGTATACATATATATGTATATATACCTTTCAATTTCCTTTCCAGTGACTTTTTAATCTAAAATTGAAATAAACAGTTGATCTGACTTACTTCCTCTCCTTTGAAACAAGGTAAGCTTAAAACAAACTGACCATATACCTAAACCTAAGCAATTAACATCATCAAACTGATAAAAGTATGCCCTAGACAAAGGTAGTTTGTGTCAATGAGGCAATTTTCTATTCCAATGTGATCAACATTCAAATCAAGAAACTTGCTAAGGGTATCTAAGTTTCAAAGTAAAAATATAAGCTATATTATTAAAAAAAGTAGAGTATAAGATATTGTCCTTAGTATCATGACTGGAACAAAAATTCACTAAAAGGGGAATGGATGTGGTTCAAGCAGTTTGGCACCTGCCTCCCACATGAGAGGTCCCAGGTTTGGTTCCCAGTGCCTCCTAAAAAAAAAAAAAAAAAATTAACTAAGAAGCCACAAAACTGTATACTTAGGAATTTATATAGCCTTACATGGCTAAGTACCTCTATTTTAGCTCAAATTTCTATAACTGTCTAGACACAAAGAAAAGTACTTAAAGGTTTGAAACTGAATTTTAAATGGGCACAGATGGTATATTTATAACATCTCCACAATATGCTGAGTGTTCTCCAAAAAAACCAACCTAGACAGAGTCCCTGCCTCTAGGGGACTTAAAATCTAAAAGTAGATGAGGCAGCCTAATTCAAAAAAAGTAAATAAATTAAAGGAAACAAAGAAGGAAATATAAGAGAAGAGGCCTGAGTTAATCTCACAGCTCCCAGAAGGACAGCAGCCTAATCTGAATAGTGGGGAATGGAAGCTAACAACTCAGAACAGCCTTATTTACCATCTGATTTCAATACGATGCTGTGCAGTAAATATTCCCTTAAAAAATTATGCTGATCAGACAGAAAGGGCTTTGCTGTTTTTTAGATCAGCATTCAGAAGATTTAAATCTCAATAATCTATCTATCTATCTAGATAGATAGATAGCTAGGTAGGTAGATAGATAGCTATAGATAGATATAGTCTACCGTGTATATGTAAAGGACATAAAATAGCCCGTGCATTTACTGTTTTACAGTAAATGCATTTACTGATTTACAGTTCAAACCCTAAATTATTAAATCTAAAACATATGAAAGAATTATTTCAAAAATCCTAGCTTAACAGGCAATTTAATTAATGTGGCACAACCATCTTTAGCTGAAAACTTCTAAAACAAGACAGTGGTTTTTACTGAATTGCATTTTTGACGTCTCTAAAGGGACATATGAGCTATATTTGGTTTGCCTGTAAATAAACATTTCATAGACTTTCAGTTCAGAAGCTGATCTACTTATTCAGTTGACTAAGGCTATTTCAATAGAGAGATGTCAAACAATTGTCAGAAATGTCTCCAAACACGGAACCTCTTTAAGCCTTTGAATTAAAAAACATTTTCATTTTAAACCATGCGGCTTCTTCCTGGAAGACTCCGAAATGCTGACAATGTCCAATTAATTAAGTGATGGGAACCAAACTCACTTCAACAAACTGGTCCTGGCTGCTTTGCTGTCTCTTGGATCAGGTATCTCTGGCAAAAGCTGTTTATCAGAAAAAAAAAATAATAATGCAGCCAAATTCCACACAAAAGAAGCTGATGGAAGCAATGATGCTATTGACTTTGCTACATCAGAATATTTATTGAATACAAACTACAAAAAATACTATTTAGAAGAAAATTTTAAGGTCAGGATTAAAGACCTCATCCACCTGAGTGCTTTACACATAATATTGCCATCATGGGAATTATACTAAAAAATATATATCTTAGACAAATCCATGGTAGTCCTGTAAAAGCTTTACTTGAGTCTACTTTATAAATGTCTTACGGTAAAAATGCATTTCTTCATTCCAGAAACCCAAACTCTGAACCTTGGAATCATTATGATTCCTTTTCCCTTCACCTTCACTTTTCACTCCAGCCCCTCGTATGAATTAGTACCAAGTTTTCCAAGTTCTACTTCTGTCCAAATCTGTCCTAATGAAAAGGTTCCAGGAGTAGGTCAAGCAAGACACCACAGAGGGCAGCTGTGGTCCAAAGGATGGGAGAAGAGTCTGAGAAGGACCAGAGGAGAAGCTCTTCAGGATAAGAAGCCAAGGGGTCAAACTAGGCAGAAATTATTAAACTATCTGGGAAGAGACTGGCCAATATAAGGAGGCACCTGAAGAGAGTGTCGAACCTTCGAGGCTTGAAGGGCCAAGCAGGGGTAGGCATAGGCAGGTTAGACCAATTCAAAAGGGCCCTACTGGTATAGATGCCGGATAATTCTGCTCACATTTACCTTTCGGTCTTCTCTGCCCTCACCCTAGCTCAAACCCTCCTTGGATCTCACTTGAACAAGTCCAACAGTGTCTTAATTGACCTGTGGACCATCTATTTCTCTACCTACACAATGCTGCCAAAATCATCTTAAAGTATCATGTCATACCCTTTCAATGTCTTCCATTAGCCTTAAAATGACTTACCAGACGCAACAGGATCTGTCTCCTGCTCTTTAGCCTCCTATCTGCTGCCACTTGCCCCCAGTACCCTCTGCACAACCATAATGACTGTCAGCTCCCCAAAGTGCTGTCTTGCCTCTAGTTTCAAACTTATCTTCCTTTTAGCTATAAGTTTATCACCTCCCACCATCCCCACCCTACCACACACTCACTCTACCTATTTTATTTTATCTTCACGTCTCAGCTTAAACATTTCCCTAGGGTGCTTTTCCTAAATCCGTCAATGGGTTGATAATTCCCGCTATAGTCCCCAAGTACTCTGTGCTTTCCTTTTCGTGACAGTCATCAAATTTATAATTACAAATAGTAAACAATCTTGAATTCTCTAAGGACAAGGGTACATACCTAGCAGATGATTACATAAAGTTACTTCCTTACTCAAAAACCATGAATAAGCTTCACCAAGTTTCTGCATTAAGTACACATTCCTCGGGATGGACCTTCCAGTCCTCCATAGACTTCTACTGTTCCTTGAATGCTTCTCCAAAGCAAGATTACCTGTTCTTTCCAAAACAAGGCACACACATTCTATTTCTGTGCCTCACTTCTAAAGCTTCCCCTACCAACTCAGCGATCCTGAGTTTTTCAAAATCCTACCTAGGGGAATGGATGTAGCTCAAGTGGTTGAGTGCCTGTTTCCCACATACGAGGTCCTGGGTTCAATCCCCAATACCTCCTTAAAAAAAAAAAACACAAAAAAAAGCTACCCATTCTTCCAAACCTATAACAAGTTCCATCTTCCTCACAGAATCTTTCCTGATGTCTGCTCCCTTCCCCCACCACAGAAAAATTTGGTCTCTCCTGACTTTGACTCCCTTCCTGCTCAAATATCTTGTATTTTCCTTATGATACAAGTCTACTTAGTCATTTGGGTACTTTTTAAATCCTTAACAATTAAAGTTCCTTAGATAATGATGGTTATACCTTACTTTTCTACATATCTCCTTATTGCACTTAGAATGTACCTTAAAGACAGAATGTGCTCCATATATGCAATTAACTTGAATCTAAAAAAATCTATATGTAAAGCAGTTGTATAACTATGGTTAAAACAATTTTTTAAATAGATGGAGGTTAAATGGAATTAGAAAAGAGTGTTATCAGTGCATCTAATAGAAACATGTCTTATTTGCACCACAAATAATTGCTCTTTAATCAGTCAATATACTTTAGAGACTCACAAACCTTATATTATACATTAAGATGCCAACATTTATTTCAATTTTGACATGTCAAAGTAAATAAAATTTTAACTTGAGGTTCAAATAGCTGCAGAGCACAGTGCCACAACTCAACATTTACTTGTATGCTCATTTTTGCTATTTACTGAAGAAAAACAAAATACTAAATATTATTATTGATTTAAAATTATGTACCTGAAAGGGCCTTAGAAATTATCCAGCTCAACCAATGAAGTTTCCTAAAATGAGTTTCTTGCCCAAGATCACAAAGCCAAAGCTTGGACAAGGGCTTCTGATTTCCACACTCCAGCACACTTCCCACCACAGTTCAAAACTCATCTCCTCACTGTAACAACTAGAGCATATTGTTTACAACTGGTACCAAGGTGCCAGTACTGAATTCAGGCCATTTGAACATTCTCAGCCATATACTCAAGAGAAATCAAAGTGTGAAGAGTGAAGGAATGAAAAGGAATTCTTTTTATCTTTTCCCAGAAGCATTATATTTTATAAAAGGTTAGAAATGAACAATCCTTCACAAGCTTTGATGACAGTCTTTGTGTTCAAAGATACTCTGAGAGACAAGAAAAACATGACAGGGAAATATACACAGCTTTCAAAAATAAATGATAGCACCAGAGGTTCTAGGGGGAGGAAGAGGGAAGAATAGGTATAATATGGGGGCATTTTTGGGACACTGGAATTGTCCTGCATGACACTGCAATGGTGGATACAGGCCATTATACATTTTGTCATAACCTACAAAATTGTGCAGGACAGAGTATAAAATACAATGTAAACTATAGTCCACAGTTAGTAGCAATGCTTCAATATATGTTCATCAATTGTAACAAATGTACCACACTAATGAAGGATGTTGTTAATGTGGGGAAAATGTGGGAGGGGGAGGGAGTGGGGCATCTGAATCCCCTATATTTTTTATGTAACATTTATTTAATCGAAAGCTTCTTTAAAATTTAAAAAATTGAAAAAAGAAAGCATGTGTGAAATTAAAGAGAAATAATTTTTAAAAAAATAAATAATAGAATTTTAACAGATAATGAAGCAAGGTACATGGAACACTCTAAATGCTATTTTACCAGAGGTTACTTCAGAGTAACCAAGAAAGATGGTGCTTTAGGGGAAACAAAACAAAACAAAAAACAAAACAAAAGAAACAAAAAAAAAACCCACCTGGCTGCCTGTTTCTTAAAACCTACTTAAAACACAAGCATACCTATCAAATATTTGTTCCTCAATCTTATTTCTTACAGCTGTAACTCCGGTGGCTGGCACAGAGCAGGCACTTAATAAATGTCTGTGTAATAAATAAATCTCTCTTAACATTACCTAACACTATTCTTGATATTGTAGTTGTACAAAGTAGTTCAAGAAAATTTGTATCAAATAGAAACGTTTTGATGGCTAGAACACTTATATTTTGTATGTGTATGTATGTGTGTGTGTGTTTGTGTATATATACTCTCTCTCTCCCCACTTCCAAGTGTTTTTCACAACATTGATTTTACCTAAGGATCATATGCTATGGAACAGAGATTTTTAAACTTTCCTTTCATTAATTCATAATAAAAGCATTTTATATCAATGACCTAGGGAATATGCATATATACACATGTGTGCACACATGCAGGGACACACGTAAATAACTAAAACAAAAGTTTCATAAAACACCCTTACTATATGCAAAGCAATAGCATTTTCTTTTTCATTCCAATATTTTTAAAAAGTGTTGATTGTTATCCAATAGATGAATTTTGTCAACCCTGTTCTGGAAATTATAAAAGATCATAAACATATTGGCAGGATGAATCTTTACTTTGGCTTTTATTCCTTAGAAATAACCCAGGCTAAGTAAACACCAACTAGAAAAATGACAAATTGAAGTCATTTTCAGACATTTTTCACTCAAAAACTGTGATGAGGAGCTCGAGTGGCTGAGCACCTGCTTCCCACATGTGAGGCATTCGGTTTAATCCCTGGGGCCAGTTACTTAAAACACATAAAAATAAGAAAATGTGAAAAACTGTGTTGAGCACCTGAAGGGTTTTTAAATTGTGTAAAAAAAACACAAATAACAAAACAATACAAAAAAACAACAACAACAACAAAGACTATATATTTTGGGCCTCAAACCAAGTCTAAAGAGTGTAAATGTCAAATAATACGGCACACATTCTCTGTTCACAACGGAATGAATTTAGAAATCAACATCAGAAAGATAATCTGTAAAATCCCCCAATATCTGGAAAATAAATAAAACACTTCTAAATAATCTGTGGGTCAAAAAAGAAATAAAAAGGGAAATTAGAAGGTATTTTTTAGCTAAATGAAAATGAAAACACAACATATGAAAATTTGGGGGCAGCTAAAACATAGGCTAGAGTTTTACTGGCTTAGAGGAGAACAACGAGCTCAGGTCAACAGGTGGGCTTGGTTCCCTACAGAGCAAGCCAACCAATGCACACAAACTGCCTGCATAAGAGGGTGGCCAGAACAATCAGAGAGCAATCAGATTATTTTTACTACAGAGGAAGTTTAAGGTGAAGGAACCAACACCGCACCCCCCCACACACACCGCACCCCCCACCCCGGTCTTCACCTCTGTTGAAGAGACTTAAGTCCACAAGCAGACTAGGGTAAGCAGTGAGGTATCACTGAAGGAGATAAGCTATACAACTGGGGTAATATGAATAGAGAACAGTGAGGTAAACATGAAGAGGCAAAATAGGAGGCTGCAGAGCACGGTAGTAACAGGATGGGCAGCTTGTATGCTTCTAGCTAGGCGGTAGCTTCTTTCCCATACTAAGCACAATTCCTGGATCACAGTAGCCTCTACTTACTATCTAATGTGGGCAATGAACCTTCAGAGGTTCATCTCAGAAATAAATTAAATGCAGAAAATACCCCGGCTTCTCCAAAGTCATCAAAACCAAGACAGGCCAGAAATAGACCTTCAGACAGATGTTCTGAGGTGGCTGAGTACTTCTCCAGTCCACAAACCCTGAGAATCTGGGTCATAAGATATATTCCAGTATCTTTTATTTCAGCATTTCACAGAGGTGGGAGGAGGGAGAACAAGGATCACAATACTTGTTTTTAATTAAATGTAATACCAGCTCATCCACTTAAATGGGGTGAGAGAGGGGAACACATTAATAGACAACCATTAATTCAGTTTGATGACTAATACTAGGCTTATCATTTGGATTAGTAGCACACATTACAAGAAAATGAAAGTCTTTAAGTTTTCTGCTTGTATTACAGGGAACTTCAGCAAGTAAGGATGCTACTCTGCTTTACTGGAGGCAATCCCACATCCTGATAGATTTGGTTTTTACATGAGCCTGGCTTCCTAAAATAGTTCTATGCTATTTATTTTCAAAGAGAAGAAACCTCAGAACTTTTAAATTGTAATAGTTTACCTCATCTTTTACACCTTTCTTGTGAGGAAGAAAGAAAAATCCATGGTATCAGGGGCAAAAGAAAAACAGCTTAATTACAAAGATTCAAAAGCAGAAAAATCCACGTTGACTTTTTAGAGAAAGAACACTTTCTTCCTCTCATCTCAAGGTAAACCATTTATCTTCAAATAGCTTAAATATTGTGCTTCTCTTTTAAAAATTTGTTTAATGTTACATACTTTCTTAAAAGACCTAGAATCTGGGATTTAATCTTGTAATCTGAAAATCATTCCAATGAATCTGTGAAAGTCATTCCAACATATCTGAAAGTCATTCTAACATATCTTTACAATCTCTGACTACCATCAAAGCCACTCTAAGAACTAAACAACTATATCAATTCACAAGACTTCTAAAATGAAAACTCCAAAATGAAATGATACTTTTGATAAAACATTTATGAACTACAACCAATTTTTCTAAATCCTTTTGGAGGAGAAAAATTTTAAGTTATATAACAAAGATGAACAAAGTTGTATGTTACTCATTTATAATGTTAAATGACCCAGTGTACATTACTTCATAGAAGAGATTTAACAATGCATTGTCAACACTTAGGGATGAGTCAGTAAAAATAACCAAATATGCCAAGGTCTTAATTATAATGTCACTACATCTGTATAGAATATCCTACTTTGTAAAGCAACTTAGATTCATGATCACATTTGACTATGTCTTTCACTTCAATGCAATAGTTATGAGATATGAGTCAGTCTGGATAGGAAAAGCTATTTAGTGAAGTGGTAAAGAATGAGGAATCTGGGGCCAACTGTCTGGTTTGGAATCCTAGCTCTGCCACTTACTGGACGTATGATCATAAGTTACTCAATATCTCCAAACCTCAGTTTCCTCATCTGTAAAATGAAGACAATAATAATTTTTTATATCTTGGGCCTACTAAGGATTACATCAGTTAATATATGTTAAGCACTGAGAACAGTATCTGGCACAGAGTATCCATTACATACACACTGGCTGGTATCAGCATCAACATCATTGTATGGATAAGAAACTAGGAATAGAAACCAGACTTTCTTCTCCCATTTGAGGCCCCATCTACAGAGGTTTTAATTTTTTTTTTAAGTATTCTAAGATTTCCTAGACTAACAAAAAGATTTTAGAGTGGAATCATATATATCAAAACATTCAGTAGCTCAAAATATCTATAAAGTTGTATTTTAATCTGTTTATATATTTTAGTTAAATTGATTTTAAAAAATCAAATGTTCACTTTTAGGAACAGAACTGAAAACCAAGGAACAGTTATCTGAATTGCTATATTTGCAAAACAAAACTTTTACTTCACTTTTCAAAAGACAGACAAAAAAAGACAATAAGCCTATCATATTATGCTAGTATGATGATCATTTCCTCAAATTCTTTATCAAATTAAAAAAAAATCTAGTAGAAACTATATTAACACGATGACTATATTAGGAGTTCCTCTTTTTTCTGTTTTCAAAACATTCAGTAGTACGATGTACAATTCTTAATTTTAAAAATGATTTCCAAAGAAAGTTTATCAAAGATTGAAAACAGTATTGATAGAAAAAACACTTACAAACTAATTCTAGAAAAGAATAGATGCCTAGCTAAAAAACTACCCTCTTTCTTCAGGCGTTTTGGTGTCTTTCTTCAAAAAGTTTCTGGTCAAACTTTTTCTCTTTAGTGATTGAGGTGACTGTGATAACATCTTTCACTGCATCTAAAATTAGGGCATGAGTGTGTAAATTTATGAGCTGAAATGCAAAACTGGCACTCTACACTAGAAAACTGTATCATTTAGCATATTGTGCCATAAAAATATTTTTAGACAATGCTATCCATATGCTTTTAATTCAAACATTTTAATTCAACCATCTTTAACCTTTTCATAGTGAAGAAATGTGAAATAATGAATTTTTTTTTTAATGTTCTCAAATTTGCCAAATTATTTCTGAAGTGATTAACCTTGAGCAAAGCACTCTTCCACTCCAGGCCTCAGATTCTTTCTTTGAAAAATAAGTAGACTAGAATATTAGGGGTTCCCAAAAGTTTTTCCAACCCAGAACATCTGAAGGATTCAACATCTCTCCATTTACAGAGGAGGGACAGGATGAAAATGTTCCACGGGTTATTCTGATGAACTGCCCTAAAAGCTGTCCCCTTTCCCCCACCCTCCTGAGAATCACTTTGCTGGAGGGTTCTCTGAGGTTCTGCTCAGCTCTAAAGTCTGTCACTTTAGGTACAGTAAAATTACAGCCCAATGGCACGAATGCTATCGTACGGTTTTATTTGAAAAGGTTTAAAAAGTCTGGAATTAATGCATATCTTTATTTGTTGGAACATGAAAGATTCAAATAGCAATTTATATACTGATGTATCAAAAAGGGCTTTGTACCCATCCATATGGCAAACAGCGGACTTTAACTTGCGGTCAACTTTCAATCAAGGAGATGGGCAAAGAGGGAGGAAGAGTGGGCAGAGAAGGGGAATCAACCAAAATAATCCCTGCCAGACTTTGAGGGTAAGGTATGAACACATGATTAATGGATGGGAGATATCTGTGATTCTACTTGCCTGATAAAAGCAAAGGGAACCCAAAGACCGACACAGGGAGGTGTGATGTTATATAATCCCCAGTTTCTCCTCTAAAACATCCATTTGTCACAAGACTGATACCAACTTTATGTAAATGATGTTTTTGTATTAGACAATTCTAACAAACTAATAATAACTAATAGTTACTATAAATATGTGGGCATATGTCATATTATAAATACAAGTATAAGCTAAGTACATTAGTTCAGCATGGTGACTAACAAGATCACCAGTGTACTTTACAAATAGCATACATAGTTCTCTGTTCACTTCTTACAGACAAATACCACATATTTAAAAAGCTATTGTAGGGAGCAAATGAGACTCAAGAGGTTGAGTGCCTGCTCCCCACATGGGAGGTCCTGGGTTCAGTCCCCAGTGCTTCCTAGGGACAAATAAGCAATGAGCAAATAAATGAAAAAAAAAAAAAAACAAAAACCTCAGGGTTTCCCATGTGGCTTGGTGGTTGAGCACCGACTTTTCCACGTACAACATCCAGGGCTCAACCCCTAACCCGGTACCATAAAAAAAAAAGTTACTGTACATGCAAAGTCATGTGAGGAATTTCTACAACTAGGAAAGAATAGAGTTCGAAAACTTCCCTGAAAATTATGTTTCTAGGCAAATATGAACCAATATTACATCATCATTAATATGCAAACTATGGCAAAAATGAAGACAGGAACATTAAAATCAGTGTTATGTAGTATGAAAAAAATCTGTAATTGTTATCATCTTCAAATCAGAAAAGATGTTAATAAATGCTGGTTGTAAGCGATATGTTTATAGTGAGATGACCCTTAAATTGCACAACAAATAATAATACACAGATTTAGTACTTGGACCAAAAGAAAAAAAAAGGCTGGGTCTAAAAAGTTGCTGTCCTCTGTACCTGAAAGTGTCACCAATGGTGACTCAGAATACAATGTATCCCTGTCACTGCTTGTGTACAGCTGCTGTATTGATCCATGGTTGAAACAGTTGATAAAAAATTTGAGTAGGCAGCAATTTCTTCTGAAATTACTTTACAAAACATGCTGACCACTGTTAGCTTAACTTGCTGAATGCACTCCCCATTTAAGAAATAAATTCTCTATATTCCCAAGAGGGACTGCAACTTTAAACCAAAACTTGGGTCAGTGAACAAACTAATAATCCAATGAGAAATAAAAGTGAACAGAAAAGAAAAGACCCAAATCCCAACTGAGTAAGATGTCCACACTTGAAATGGGGAACAGTAAATAAAATACAAGAGAGAACAATTTCTTGCCGACTTAAGATGGCTAAATATTTGTTGAATGAATATACACATTTCTTCCTCATTCTATTACCATGTGTCAAAGCATCAAGCAATTTAATTTGTGGCAGTTTCGGTTGTGTCTCCAACTTTACATATAAATTTATCATGGGGGAAAAAAAACCTGTTTGGCTTGAGTCACCATGAATCACAGCCAGGAGGTCATCTTGTTGTGTATCAGCAACTATGTTTTCACTACAGCTATGTGACCTGAAGTGGCAGCAGCAGAAGCACCAAAATAGAAGGGGCAGAAGGAAGAGACCGGCTTCTCGGCCCCCAAATGGGCTTTTCTAGCTCATTCGGGCAACTGAGAAGAGCCAACCTCAGAGGAGAGAGAGAACAAATCCAACAGCTCAGAAGAGAAAGACTGTAGGCCCACCACACCGTCCTTGCCCTCTCCGGGAGCCCGGAGAAGAAAAAACAGAGATGAGGACGGGTTTACGAAACGGCGTGGAGAAAACACAGCATGACAGGAGTCAAAACTAGTCCGTGTACGGCAAAACCTAGCTGTGATCTTGAGGCACATTTCGGGAAGGTCTGGAGACCAAGAAGGATCTGCGCTGGGGGGTTCCAGATGCAGCTCCGCCGCGAGCGCGCAGCGGGCCCCCCGCCTCCGGACACCTCGGGCCACCCGGGACCTGCCCTGCTCCCACCTCACCTGTCCGGTGCCCGCTGGCCCGGCCTGCGCGCTCCGGCCCCCGACCATCCATCCTCCCATGCAGTGCCCTCCCGGCGCGCGTCTCGGGACCCTCGGCTGGGTGGACGCGTCAGGGGGCCGACGCCCGCTCCGCCGCCCCAGGCCCGGCCGGGCCCCGGCACTCACTTTCTGAATCCGCTTCAGCGCCATGGGTCAGGGAGGGCGGCGGGGACAGCGGCGGACGCGCGGCGGCTGCGGGGCTCGGGAGGTGTGGTCGTCGCGGGCTCGGCTCGCCGGCTGCTCGCCTGGTTCAGCCGGTGAGTCCCCGGCTCGCCGTTCGCTGGCTCGCACCGGGCGCCGGTGCCTGTGCGGTGTGCGCCCGAGCGCGAGTGTGCGCGAGTGTGCGGGCGGGGACGCCGGCGAGACTCTTTTGTTTCCGCTTTTGCTTCTGGGAAGGAGGCTGCGCCCTCCGCGCCCGCGCCCCGCCCCGTCTGGCACACTGGGAAGTGTAGTCCGGCGTCCTCTCCCTGGCCGCGAGTCCACCCGGCAGCGGCCGCCCGCCCCCGGGCGCCGTGGGGCTGCTCGCCCTGGTGACCTCAGCCGCACACGCTGGGCGGCCGGGATTAGAACTGCCGGGTCTGGAGTTGGTCTCCAGGTTTGACTCTAAGCAAGACACTTAAACTGGGGTTCGCCACCTGTAAAATGGGGAGAACAATTTAACTCGTAAAGCATTAAACAGAATTTCAAATCTTCATAGAGTTAACCATTCCTTATCCACCCTGTGCTACAACTGATCTTAATTTTACCTTTACAGGTGTCACTGTCTCTTCTCAAATATATGAATCACCTCAATTTCTCGACCTCCACACATGCACAGGCTCCGTCCTTCCTTAGCGCCTGTTTCTGAGGGAAAAGAGGCCTCCTCTGTCCAAAATTCATTCCGCCTGTCTACCCTTTCCCAGCTCCTCCGTAAATCACCCTTTCAAACCCTCCCCATTTGCGCCTTCTCTTCGGGTTACAGTGCCTGTTTAGTAGTCTACCCACACTCTCCACCCCGTCAACTCCTATTAACTTGTCTACCCAATAAAACCGGACTTCTGTTTTCAGCAGAAGTGGAATCGGTTTTTCACCAAGGTCACGCTTGAGCTTCTAATTACCAAATTCAGTTCATTCCTTGTCTTCCTGATGTTTTGAATCATTTGATTGCTGGCCACCCTTTTGCTCACCCCCTCTGCCTTCTATAGCCCCGTGATGGTTGGGTTTTCTTTCTACTCCTCTGACTTCCTTTTTTAAAAACATATCATTAGCTCCTTTTCTTCCTAAGTGTTGGAGTACCCCAGAGTTCCAAACCTTGACCCTCTCACACATTAAATATTATCTTCCTAGAAGATAGATCTCATGTACTAGGAGGCAATCCAGGGTGGTGGGAGGAACGTGTGCTTTGTAGATGGACCACTATCCTGGGATGGAATCCCAGCTCTGACACCTACCTGCTGTGTGATGTTGGCCAAGCCACGTAAGTTCTTTAAGCCTTCAGGGTCAGTATAGATCACAGTCTTTAGATTTGTGATAGTTAATAATTAATGGAAAGCAGATGTGACTGAAGTGAGAAGGTCTTCGCCTACCATATGGGTGGACCTGGTTGGATCCCTGGGGCCTACTGGTGAAGGAGGGGAAGAGAAAGTGGGCATGCACCGGGATCCAGTGCCAACGCAGTGACACAACAAAAAATAGATGAAGGGGAAAGTCAGGGCAAAGTGCAGTAGAGACAAGGAACTGAGGTGGCACAAGTGATAGGAAACCTCTCTCTACATCAGGGGTTCCCAGAATCAAACCCTGGTGAATCCTAGAGGAGAAAGACAAGAAAGAAAGAAAAAAAAAAAAAGGAGAAATAGATACAGAAGATCACGTAGCAAGTATAAGTGGACACAACAAAAACAGCAGGGCAAGGGCTGGGGAGGGGAATTAAAAAAAAAAAAAGAATTAACTGATCTTAAATTATATAATGTGCCCAACACAGTGTCTTAAAATATTCAAAGTGTCCTATAAATGTTATTTGCTTTTTTGTTTTTATCTATATGGTAATGACTGTAAAATCTTACTTCCCAGCCCAACCTCTCACACTAATTTAAGTCTTGTATTTCCAAACGCTGAGTGGACATGTCCACCTTCCTTCATTGTGACCAGGAGTCTGAGTCTGTTACTAGAGGGTAAGGGCAGGGGAAACCTTCCCACAAATCCAAAACAATAGCTACCATAGCCTTCTAAAGAACAAAGAAGAGAAATCAACTCAAGTAACTTTAAAGTAAAAAAGGAAAAGCCCAGGGAATGGGGTAGTGGAAGAATGATAGAATTAATGGTACCTGAAACTTAACTTGAACCCCACCTTACCCCCCCACACCCCATCTGCCCCTCTCCCCAACTCCCCCCCGCCCCCCAAGGCTTCTCCCCACCCCATCCAAATTAAGATAGGTCTAGGGCCTGGCTACTCTCTTATTTTCCTTTTCATACAGTCTCACTTTTTTCTGAACATTAGCATCACCCTCCTCTTTCCAGCTACCCCTCAGTTTCTGTTACACATGGCTTTGGCTTGCCAAAGCCCTTACTCCACTTTGTGACACTCTTCCAGCAACTGCCCCTTCTGCTAAATGACCAAGCCTTTTAGTATTCCCAAGTTTAAATCCCCAAAAGAAAGAATGTAATTAAATGCAACTCATCTTTTACTCCAGGCTTAGTTGTAGGCTAGTAGAAAACTATGAATTTGGGGATTAGGTAGTCACCCATGGTCCAATTAGCTGTGGGAAGTTTGGAAGCTCTGGAAAACACTAAGAAGGTCTTGTTGTCACGTGCTGTCTCTGGGTTAGCTGATACACCACCATTTTTGTGTCCAGAAAGAGGAACCCTTCCGCCACATTGCTCTTTACTTTTATAGAACAAGCATGAGAGTGTACTTGTAAGTGGGAGACAGTCTGGGTTTGGGTATTGGCTGCTTTGGGGAGTTGCATTCCTGTGCTGTTAGCATTTAGATATCATGTGGGAAAAGAGGGCGTGTCCAGCTGTCCAGCTGCTACCACGATGGAGAAACACTAGTTGTAAGTAGCTCATTGACAGGCAACCCAGAAAAAATTTCTAGGATGATTCATTGGACAACCCTGATCATCTCTCCATAGAAAATAAACATACATACTCAAGTAGGGGCTATGGATGGTCAGGGCAGTTTCATTCAAAAGGTACCAAGGGCTCAGAACACCTGGTATCAATTTCTCCCTACCCCAGGCTACCATCCTCCATACTGCTAAAATATACACTGATCACATCACTTCATTGCCAAAAAAAAAAAAAAAAAACAACATTTACTGATTTGTATCATGGAAGCCCAAAGCCTCAGTTTAACACAAAAGGCCCATCACAGTCTGGCCCCCAAACTCCTCCTTTCCATCTTCAGTTCCACACAATTTATGTGCCTTTGCACATTGAATTCTCTTTTTATAAAATGACCTCCCACGATTCATCTGACAAACTCCTACACATCCTTCCAGAGCCAACTCAAATGTTACCTGCTCTATGAGATCCTTCTCTACCTATTTGTTGAGGTTGACTGATTGGTGTTTATATTATGCCTTTCATTTCAGAAGCAGTATGTTCCTACTTTAAGATATCACCTATCTTGTCCATGACTGTTTATATCTATTGAATTCTAAGAAAATATGAAATATGTCTTACTTTTTTTAATGAGGTAAAATTTTACACACAGTGAAATGCACAGGTCTAAGTGTATAATTCAATGAGTTTTGACATATAAATATATCTGCATAACAACTGCCACAATCAAGATTTAGAATGCTTCCATTCACCACAGAAAATTTCTCTGCTCCCCATCCGCATCCCTATAGTGAAACACTGTTCCGATTTTTATCACCATAGATTAGTTTTGCCTGTTCTTGAAAGTCATATAAATGGAAAAATGCAATGCATACTCTTTTTTTGTTTGACTTCTTTCAGTTAATATAACGTTTTAGAGTTCTACCTAATTTTGTTACATGTATCAGTATTTCATTCTTTTTCATTGCTCAGTAGAATTCAGCAGTATGAACATATACAAAGCTGTGTGTGTGTGTTTAACCCCTTCTTGGTTGATGAACAATTGTGTTGTTTTTAGTTTGGGTTTATTATAAATAAATCTGCTATGCATATTCTTATACACCTCTGTTTGTGGATATATGCTAACATTTCTCTAGCATAAAAACCTTACAATTAGAATTACTGGGTCATAGGATGGAGTATGCGTAACACAATAAGAAATTGCCAGAGCGTTTTCCAAAATGGACGTAGCATTTGAAATTCCCAGCAGCAATGTAGTACAGTTGTTAGTTCCACATTCTTGTCAACATCTGATGTTGTCCATCTTTTTAATTTTAGCCATTCTGTTGGGTATAAAATATCTCACTGTGGTTTTAATTTACATTTCCCATATGACTAATGATTTTAAGTACTTTTTCATGTGCCTATGGGCCATTCATATACCCTCTTTTATGAGATGTCTGTTAAAGGTTTTACCCATTTTTTATGAGATTGCATATCTATTTATGTATTACATGTCACTTTTATATTCTGGTTACAAGTCCTGTGTCAGATATGATTATTGCAAATATTTTCTCCTAATCTGTGGTTTGCCTTTTCATTTTCAACAATGTCTTTTGAGGACCAGTAATTCTGACTTTTGATGAAAGCAATTTCCCTTTTATGGTTAGTGATCTGTAAATCTCCTTGAAGAAATGTCTGACAACCTCAAGGTTGCACAGATATTCTCCTATATTTTCTTCTAGAAGTCTTAAATTTTAGCTTTATGTTGAAATCCATAATCAATCTCAAATCAATTATTTTTATTTAATTTTTTATTAAGGAAGTTCTATGTTTACAGAAAAATCATGAAGAAAATATGCAGCTCCCATATACCTCCCCTCACACTCATAATTTTTCCTATTATTAATAATGTGCATTAGTGTGGTACCGTGTTACAATTGATGTTACAATATTACTGTAATTATACTATTAACCAGAGTCCATAGGTTACACTAGGGTCTGCTGTTTATGATATAAAGTCCTATAGGTTTTTAAAAATTCATTTAGTAATATTTATATACAACCTAAAACTTCTCCTTTAACCACATTTAAATATTTAATTTGGTGGTGTTAATTACATTCAAAATGTTTTGCTACCATCACCACCATCCATTACAAAACTTTTCCATCACCCCAAACAGAAACTGTATGGATTAAGCACTAACTCCTCATTCCCTTCCCCCACTCCAGTCCCTGGTAACCTATATTCTACTTTCTGACTCTATGAGTTTGCTTAATCTAATTATTTCAGATCAGTGAGATCATAAAATATTTGTCCTTTTATGTCTGGCTTATTTCACTCAATAGAATGTTTTCAAGGTTCATCCATGTTGTCACATGTATCAGAATTTCATTCCTTTTTTGATTGAATAGTATTCCAATTTATGTATATACCACATTTTGTTTGTCCGTCTTTTGACAATTGTGATAATGATGCAATGCACATCAGTGTACAAATATCTTTCAATTCTTTTCGGTATATATCTAGAAATGGGGTTACCAGCCATATGGTAACTCTATAGTTACCTTACTGAGGAACTACCAAACTGTTTTCCACAGTGGCTGCACCAATTTACATTCCCACTAAAAATGAATGAGCGTTCCTACTTCTCCACACCCTCTCCAACATTTATTACAATTTTTTATTTTTTTAAATAATAGTCATTAGAGGGGTTGTGAATTGGTATCTCATCGTGGTTTTAATTTGTATTTCCCTAATGGCTAATTAGTGTTTATATTATTCCTTTCATTCCAGAAGCAATATGTTCCTACTTTAAAGATATCACTATCTCATCTGTGACTGTTTATCTCTATTGCAATCTAAGAAAATATGAAATATGTCCTACTTTTTTTTAGTGAGGTAAAATTTTACACACAGTGAAATGTGTAGATCTAAGGGCATAATTCAATGTTGAACATCTTTTCATGTGCTTGTTAGCCATTTGTATTTCTTATTTGGTGGTAATGTCAATTCAAGACTTTTGCCCATTTTAAAATTGGGTTGTTTATGATTTTGTTGTTGATCAAATTAATTTTTGTGTGCAGTATAAAATGAATCAATTATTTCCATACTTGTATTCAGTTGTTTCACCCCTATTTCATTTAAAGATTTTGCTTTCCGCCATTGATTTGCCTTCATGCCTATTAGAAAAATAAATGACCATTTATGTATGTGTCTTATTCTTGACCCTCTATTTTGTTTTACTGATCAATTTGTCTATCTTAAGACCAGTACCACATTGTCTTAACAATAAGTCTTATAATATGATAGTGTGGTCCTCCAACTTTGTTTTTTTTTTCTTTTTCTCAAAGTTGTCTTGGCTATTCTAGGTCCTTTGTTTTGCATATGAACTTTAAAATTAACTTGACAATTTCTGAAAGAATGGCCTGTTGGAATGTTGACTGAGATTACATTAAATCTATAGAAAAATTTGGGGAAAATTGACATCTAAAAATATTGAACTTTCTTGGAAAGTGGATGTGACTCAACTGATAGAGCGTCCATCTACCACATGGAGGGTCCAGGGTTCTATACCCCGGGCCTCCTGACCTGTGTGATGAACTGGCCCACGTGCAGTGCTGCCACACGCAAGGAGTGCCATGCCATGCAGGCGTGTTCCCCGCCTAGGGGAGCCCCATGCACAAGGAGTACACCCCTCAAGGAGAGTCGCCCCATGTGAAAAAAGCACAGCCCGCCCAGGAGAGCTGACACAGTAAGATGACACAACGAAAAGAGACACAGTTTCCCAGTGCCGCCTGATAATACAAACGGATGCAGAAGAACACACAGCGAATGGACACAGAGCAGACAACGGGGGGGGGGGGGGGGGGGGTGAGGGGGGGGAAGGGGAGAGAAATAAATAAAATAAATAAATAAAATAAGAATATTGAACTTTCTAGTCCACAGACATACCAAATCTATCCATTTTGTTAGCCTCTAATTTCTCATCAATGGTTCTTAGTGCAAAGATCTTGCACGTCTTTTATAACTTTGACTTCTATTATTTTAAGCTTTTTTTAAAAAACTTTTTATTTTTAAATACTATCACACTTAGAGGACACTTACAAAAATACAAAGATCAAAACACCTGTACTCCCTGATACCAAAACCCACCAATTTTAACGTTTTGTCACATTTGCCCTATCAATCTAACCATGCATTCTTCTGTCCATCAATCCATCTATTTATCCATTTTTCTGTCATCTATCTATTTATGAATCCATTTTCTGAACATGTCAGTGTATGTTTATATATTGTGATTCTTGAACACTTAATACTGCCATGTACATTAACTAAACACATGGATTTTCACTTAAGTATCCACCTTAAGTGCACTTAGCAAGTTGAAGAAATTTAACATTGATATAAAGCTTACAGTTTATAGTCCATTTTTTTGGTATGTTCCAATAATGTCCTTTTGAGCTTTCCCTTCTTCCTTGTTAGATCCTGTCCAGGATCATGTATTGACATTGTCATTTCCCCTTTTATTTTTTTCCTTCCCCTCCCCCTACTCCTCCCCCTACGCCTCCCCTTGCTGTCTGTGTCCATTCGCTGTGTGATCTTTGATCCTGGGGACCTCTGATGTGCCACCTCAGTTCCTGGTCTCTGCTGCGCTTCACTTTGACTCTTCCTGTTGTCTCTCTTTTGTTGCATCATCATCTTGCTGTGTGACTCGTTTGCACGGGCACTAGCTCACTGCACGGGCACTTGGCTTGCTGTGCGGGCACTGCTCACCACATTGGCGCTCACATAGGCACTCGGCTCACCACATAGGCATTCGACTTGCCACACAGGCATGCTTTCTCTTCTTCTTTTTTGCCAGGAGACCCAAGGGATTGAACCCAGGTCCTCCCATATAGTAGAGAGAGGACCAATCACTTGGGCCACATCTACTTCTCATCATTGTCTTTTTAGTTGCTCTTCCAGGGTTGTTTGTTATTTTGTGTGTGGGAATATATATATATAAAACACAAGCTATCCATCTCAACCACTCCCAAGCATTAATTACACCCACAATATTGTGCTACCCTCACTACCTTACATTACTAAAACTTTTACATCTCCTCAAACAGAAAACTTACACCCATTTAACTTCCCATTCACCCTGTCCTGTGCTCTGGCAACCTGTACTCTAATTTCTGTCTCTATTGGTTTGCATATTCTCTGGTATTTTCTTTGTTGTTACCATGGGGCTTAAATTTAATATCCTAAATCTATAACAATCTTATTTGCTTTGATAACTTAACTTTAACTGTATACATAGACTATGTTCCTATACCCCTCCTTACCTTTATGTAGTTCTTATCACAAATTACATATTTATACATTATAAGTCCAAACCACTGATTTCTCATTACATTTTTTAAAAAAGATTTTATTTTTTTTATTTCTCCCTGTCCCCTTGTTGTTTGTGCTCACTGTCTGCTCTCTGTTCATTGTCTGCTCATCTTCTTATTAAGGCACCAGAAACTGAACCTGGGATCTTCCATGTGGGAGGGAAGCACCCAATTGCTTGAGCCACCTCTACTCCCTGTTTATTGTGTCTCTCATTGCGTTTCCTTGTTGCATCATCTTGTTGCATCAGCTCATCATGTCTGCTTGCTATCTTGCTCATCTTCTTAGGAGGCACTGGGAACCAAACTTGGGATCTCCCATGTACTAGGTGGGTGCCCAACTGCTTGAGCCACATCCACATCCATGTCCACTTCCCTCTCATTACATTTGATGCATTTGCCTTTTACATCCTGTAGGAAGTAAAAAGTGGAGTTATAAACCAAAAATACAATATTACTGCATTTATAGTTATCCCTGTCACTACCCTTACTAGAGATCTTTTCTTCATGTGACTTTGATTTATTGTCTATTGTCTTTTCCTTTCAACCTGCAGAACTCTCTTTTACATTTCTTGTAGAGCTCGTCTAGTGGTGGCAAACTTTCTCAGCTTTTGTTTATCTGGGAATGTCCTAATCTTGCCTTCATTTTTGAAAGACAGTGTTGCCAGATATAAAATTCTTGGTTAGTACATTTTTGCTTTTAGCACTTTAAATATATCATTTCACTGCCTTCTTGCCACCAGATCTTCTGATGAGAAATCAGCACTTAATCTTATTGAGGCTCCCTTGTATGTGACATGTTGTTTCTCTCTGGCAACTTTTCAGAATTTTCTATCTTTGTCATTCAACTGTTTGATTATAATATACTATACTGTGGATCTATTTGGGTTTCTCCTGCTTGTTCATTAAGCATCTTGGAGGTATATATTCATGTGTTTCATTAAGTTTGGGATGTTTTCTGTTATTTTTACATTTGAATAGTATCTCTGCTCCTTTCCCTTTCCTCTCCTTCTAGGATTCCCACAATGCATATATTGATACATTTGATAGTGTCCCACAGTTTCCTCAGGGTTTGTTCACTTTTCTTCATTCTTTCTTCCTTCCATTCCTCAGACTGGATGATTTCAATTGTCTTATCTTCAAGTTCACTGATACTTTCTTCTGCTAGCTCCAGTCTGCTCTGGAACCCCTCTAGGGAATTTTTTATTTCTGTAACTGCAGTCTTCAATCTGAATCCTTTTCATTATTTCCATCTCTCTGTTGATATTTTCCTTGTATTCATTGATTGTTTTCCTGATTTTCCTTAATTCTTTGTCCATGTTTTCCTTTAGTTCTCTATGCATATTTAGAATCATTTTTTTAAAAGTCTCTGTCTGGTATGTACAGGTCTGGTCATCCTCATTGATGGTTTCTAATTCTTTACTTTTCTCCTTTGCCTAGGCCATCACTTCCTGTTTATTTGCATGTTTTGTAATCTCTTGTTGAAACCTGGACATTTTGATATGTTAATGTGCTATTGCTGGAGGACATTAAATATCCTGCCATAATCCACTAAATGGACTGGGAAAGGGTGTAAACTACAATGTAAACTAAAATCTATCTGTGTAGCAGTGCTCCAAAATGTATTCAGCAAATGCAATGAATGTACCACACTAATGAAAGAAGTTGTTGATGTGAGAAAAGAGGGTGGTAGTGGGAGTGGGGCATATGAGAATCTCCTATATTTTTAATGTAACATTTTGTGTGATCTATGTATCTCTTAAAAATAAATTTAAAAATATATTTTTTAAAATGTGTTATTGGTGGAATTTAGACTCTGAAGCATCTGTTCCTTAAGCATGTATCCAGCTAATGTTATGAAAGAAATTTCCTTAAATGCCAGGAGCTAACAAGAAAGAAAGAAAAGAAAGAAAGAAAGAAAGAAAAGAAAGAAAGAAAGAAAGAAAGAAAGAAAGAAAGAAAGAAAGAAAGAAAGAAAGAAAGAAAGAAAGAAAGAAAGAAAGAAAGAAAGAAGGGAGGGAGGAAGGAAAGGGAGGGAGGGAGGTAGGAAGGAAGGAAATATCTTTCTCAATGTAGATCAACCTTTGCTAGTGCTTTCCCTCAGGTCTTATCCATACAATAGGTTTAGAGAATAGCTTGAGACCAAAGTGTAGGGATCATAGTGATCCTTTCTACACATGCCTCTTATCTTGTACATACACATGCAGCCCTGGGACTCCCCCAATTTTCACAGATACAAATGTCCCCTCTTCAAAGTCCTGGGCATTGCACTCTCTTTTCTATAGCCAGCAATCCATTGTCGAGGCAGCCACTTCACTGCTCTCCTACAGTGTTTTGAAAGAGAGCTCTGTGAGCTGCCTTTCTCATGCAGCCATATTCTGGGAAGGTGAGGTCCTCAGGACACCACTGGAAAGGTTGGACCAGATGTACATATTCCTAGTATGTGCACAAGGGTTACTGTGCTAACCTCTGGAACTGGGGGCAGGGATCCGCACTGGGAGCATTGAACAATCCACACTGAACTGTTGAGAGGTGGGAAAGGGTGAGCCAATGTGCCATTTGATCCTACTGCTTTTAAGGAGCCTTTTTCTTGATTTGGTGCTTGTCCTTTTGCTGCACTTCTTTAAGTGTTTTCTGGAGCTTTGGGAAAAAGGTTTCTGCCAGTTTTCTCTGGCTATACAAAGCTTCTATTGGGGGGCAGAGGCTTGAAGTGTCTCACTCTGCCATCTTGATGAGGGAATGGCCTATTTATTTTTTTAATGTTATTATAAATGGAGTTGTATTTTAATTATATATTCATAATATTTGATGTCAAGGTATAGAAATAAACTTGACTTTGATATATTGACCTTGAATCCTGTGATCTTGTTAAATTCTTTTTCCAGTTTGTCTTTTTATTTCTTTTGCTTTTTGCATTGTTGGCTAGGACATCCAATATAATGCTGAATACAAGCGTGAGAGTGAAATCCTTATCTTGTTCCATATCTTAGGGGGAAAATATATAGTCTTTTACCACTAAACTTGATGCTAGTTGTTGGTTTTACATAGATGCCCTTTGACATAAAAGGAAGTTCCCTTCTATTCCTGGTTTTCTAAAAGTTTTTTTTTTTTTTAATCATAAATGGCTGCTGAATTTTCCTAAATGATTTTTCTGAATGTATTGAGATGACAGTGTGTTTTTCTCCACTGTTATGTTAATATGATGGATTACATTGGTTGAATTTAGAATACTAAAAGAACTTTCCATTCCTGCAATAAACTCCGTTCAGTTATGATGTATTTTCTTATTTCTTTTTTTTAAGAGTTTTTTTTTTCATTTTGAAAGAAGCTTTCAACATAAATGTTACTTTGAAAATATAGGGGGATTCCCACATACCCCATCCGCTATATCTTATTTCTATCTTGCTGAATTTGATTTGCTAATATTGCATAAGAATTTTTGCACCTATATTCATTAAGGATATTGGTCTTCTCTAAAATTAATTGTCATTTTTGTTATCAGAATTATGCTGGCCTCATAAAATGAGTTCACAAGTGTTCCCTCCTCCTCCACTTTCTGTAAGTATTTAAAATTGGTCAAATCTCTTCCTTAAGTGTTTGATAGAATTTACCAGTTAAATCTTCTGGGCCTGAGATGATTTTTTAATTTAATTTCTTAAATTAATGTGGTGATTTTATTCATTTCCTAGGGCTATTGTCCACAAACTGGATGACTTAAAGCAACAAAAATTTATTGTTTCACAGTTATAGATATTAGAAATCCACAATCATTATCTTAGAAGGGTCATGCTTCATCTGAAGTCTGTAAGGAAGAATCTATTCTATGCTTTTCTCCTGGCTTCTGGCAGTGGCTTGTCAGCAATCCATGATGTTCTCTGCCTCAATTGTTCCGTGGTATTCTCCCCTCTGTCAGTCTATCTACCATTATTTCTTTTGACGAGGGCACCAGTCATATTGGATTACGGGCTTACCCTTTGCCAATATCACCTTACTTTAAATTCCTTAATTCCATACTTAATGACTTTATTTCCAAATTAGGTTATATTTTGAGGTACTAGGGATTAGGATTTCAGCATATCTTTTGGGAAGGGGACACAATTCAAACCATAACAGTTGCACAATATATAAAGAAGTAATTTTTAAAAGAACAACATAAAAAGGGGGGAGGGGCTAGGAGGGTAGTATGTTTAAGCTATTTAATTTGGTATTAATTCAAATTAGATTGTTATAGATTTAGGATGTTAAATTTAAGCCCCATGGAAAATATCCAAAAATATATACACAAAAGGAAGTGAGAAGGGATTTTAATTGGTTCACTACAAAAGATCAACTAAACACAGCATAGGCAGTAATGGATAAAATGAGGGACAAAAAAGGTATAAAACCTACAAAAAGAAACTAAGCTGCAAAATGACAGAAGAAAGTCCTACCTTATAGTTAATTAGTTTAAAGGTAAATGGTTTAAACTCTCCAGTCAAAAGGCAGAGATTGGTAGAATGGATGACAAAAATCAAGACCCAACATATGCTGACTACAAAGGGCTCACCTTAAATTCAAAGGCATAAATAGGTTAAAAATGAAAAGATTGAAAAAAATTTTCCACACTTATAACCAAAAGTGAGCTATGTTGGCTGTACTATCAGACAAAATAAACTTAAAAGTCTAAAACCCTTGCAAGAGACAAAGAAGGATATTATATATATATATATATATATATATATATATAGGTATATGTATATATATAATTAATAAAGATTTATTTTATTTATTTATTCCCCCCCTCTATCTCATTGTTTGGTCTCACTGCTCTCTGTGTCCATTTGTTGTGTGCTCTCTGTGTCTGCTTGTCTTCTTTTTAGGAGGCACTGGGAATTGAACTTGGAACCTCCCATGTGGTAGGTGGGCTCCCAAATGCTTGAGCCACATCTGCTTCCCAGGATATTATATTCTGATAAAAAGTTTCAATTAATCAAGAAGATATAACAATTGTAAACATATATGTGCTTAACAAAAGAGCTTGAGATTATAGGAAGCAAACATTGACAGAACTGAAGGGAGAAATAGTTCTACAATAACGGTGGGAGACTTCATAACACCATTTTTAATAATTAATAAGACATCTAAATGGAACATCAATAAGGTAGTAAAGGACTTGAACAGCTAGACCTAGCAGACATATGTAAAATACTTCATACAACAACAGCAGAATATACTTTCTTCTCAAGTGCACATGAATCATTCCCCAGGATGGAACATATGTTAGGTCACAAAACCAGTCTCAATAAATTTTTTTTTAAGATTTATTTAATTATTTCTCTCTCCTCCCCCCACCCCCCTCCAGTTGTCTGCTCTCTGTGTCCATTCATTGCGTGTTCTTCTGTGACCGCTCCTATACTTACCAGCGGCACCGGGAATCTGTGTTTCTTTTTGTTGAGTCATCTTGTTGTGTCAACTCTCCATGTGTGTGGTGCCATTCTTGGGCAGGCTACACTTTCTTTCGTGCTGGGCGGCTCTCCTTATGGAGCACACTCCTTGCATGTGGAGCTCCCCTACGCGGGGGACACCCCTGCATGGCACAGCACTCCTTGCGCGCATCAGCACTGCACATAGGCCAGCTCCGCACAGTTCAAGGAGGCCCGGGGCTTGAACCATGTACCTACCATGTGGTAAGTGGATGCCCTATCCATTGGGCCAAGTCCGCTTCCCTCAATAAATTTTAAAGGATGAAATCCATACAATGAATCTTCTCTGATCACAATTGAAAGAAGCTAGAAATTAATAACAGAAGGAAAACTGGAAAATTCACAAATGTGGAAATTAAACATCACATTCTTAAATAACCAATGGTTCAAAGAAGAAATCACCAGGGATGTAGAAAATACAAGAGATGAATAAGAACAAAAATACAACATATCAAAACTTATGGGGGAAGCAAACATGGCTCAAGCACTTGAGCTCCCAACTATCACATGGGAGGTTCCAGGTTCATTTTCCAGGGCCTCCTAAAGAAGACGAGTAAGACAGCGAGTTGACATGGCAGGCAGGCATATGAGCTGACACAACAAGATAATGCAAAAAGAGACATGAGGAAAACATAATGAGTGCCACAACAAAGCAGGGAGTGGAGGTGGCTCAAGGGACAGGGTGCCTCCCCCTCACATCAGAGGTCCCAGGTTTGGTTCGCAGGACCTCCTAAAAAGAAGCCCAGCACACAAGAAACAGACACAGCAAATGCAAACAATGAGGAGATAGAGAGAAATAAATTAATTTAATTAATCTTTTTAAAAAAACCTATGGGATGCCTCAAAAAGTTAAGCATAGAATTACCGTATGACCCAGGAATCCCTCTATTAGGTATATACTCTAAAGAATTGGAAGCAGGGACTTAAACAGATGCTTGTACATCATTGTTCATAGCAGCATTATTTGCAATAGCCAAAAGGTGAAAACAACCCAAATTTCCATTACAGATGAGTGGATAACAAAACGTGGTACAATCACATAATGATATTCAGTCATAAAGAGGAATGAAGTTCTGATACATGCTACAACATGGATAAATTTCGAAAACATTATGCTACATGAAAAAAACAAACACGGGAAGTGGACTTGGCCCAGTGGTTAGGGCGTCCACCTACCACATGGGAGGTCCGCGGTTCAAACCCCGGGCCTCCTCGACCCGTGTGGAGCTGGCCCATGCACAGTGCTGATGAGCGCAAAGAGTGCCCTGCCACGCAGGGGTGTCCCCGCGCTGGAGAGCCCCACGCGCAAGGAGTGCGCCCCTTAAGGAGAGCTGCCCAGCGCAAAAGAAAGTACAGCCTGCCCAGGAATGGCACCACCCACACAGAGAGTTGACACAACTTGACACAACAAAAAGAAACACAGATTCCCATGCCACTGACAACAACAGAAGTGGACAAAGAGGAAGATGCAGCAAATAGACATGGAGAACAGACAACCAGGGCAGAGGGGACGGGGGGAAGGGAAGAGAAATAAATAAATAAATCCTTAAAAAAAGAAAAAAAAAAAGAAAAAAGCAAACACAAAGGGAAGCGAATATGGCTCAAGTAATTGGGCTCCCGTCTACCATATGGGAGGTCCAGTGTTCAATTCCTGGGCCTCCTGATAAAGGCAAGCTGGCCCACGTGTAGTGCTGGCCTGCCTGGTGAGCTGGCCTGAGCAGATAACTGGCCTGTGCAGGAGTGCTGGCCTGAGTGGAAAGCTGGCCCAAGTGGACAGCTGGCACAGAAAGATGACACAACAAAAAAGACACAGAGCAGGTACAATAAGGGACACAACAGACCAGGGAGCTGAGGTAGCACAGGAGATTGAGCATCTCTCTCCCAGTCTAGAAGGTCCCAGGATTGGTTTCTGGTTTGATGAGAAGATAAGCAGACACAGAAGAATGCACAGCAAATGGACACAGAAAGCAGACAATGGGGATGGGGGTGTGAGGGTGTGTGTGGGGGGGAGTAGCAAACACAAAATGACAAATATTCTGTGATTCCACTTATACGAAATGTCTATATTAAGCAAAATCATAGAGAAAATGCATTAGCTGTTACCAGGGACAGAGTGTAAGAAGGAATGGAGAGTTATTGCTTAAAGGGTAAAGAGTTTCTGTTTTGGGTGATGAAAAAATTTTAATAATAAAAGGTGGTGAAGGTAGCAAAACATTGTGAAGGTAATTAATGCCACTAAGTTGTATACCTAAAAGTAGTTAAATGAGCAAATTTTATTTTATATATATATCGTCATAATAAAGTTAAGTTTTTGGTAGGTCGGAAATCCAGGCACAGCACATAGGGTTCTCTGCTTCAGGGTCTCATAGCCTGTTAATTTATTAGGGAGTGAAACTGGGAGGCCATCACAGAATTCTACCTTCTACAACTTCCTCCATTTTCTCCCACATGGACACCCTCATCGCCCTAATTGAACTCTGACATCACTGTGTTTCTCTTAACTCTGGCATACACACCTACCTTTCTTGCCCCAATCCCCCTCCCATCTGTCTGCTTAAGGTCTGAATTGCAAGAATGCTTGGGAAAAAAGGAGGAGGAAAAGGAAGATGGAAAACCCTGTTATAGATTCTTAGCTATTCCTTCTTACATTGTTTTGTTTTTGTTTGTTTTTTTAGTATTTGCTCTAGGAATTAAAATATGTATCTTAAACTTATCAGAAGCTATCCAGAGTTAATATTGTACCACCTCAAACAAAGTACAAGAACTTATAATGTCATAATTCTCTGTTCTTTGTGCTATTGTGATATGATTTACACTTACAAACATTGTGATCTCTATGACACATGCTATAATTTTGCATTAAACAGAAAAAGAACAGTCTTTTATATTTGCCCATGTGTTTACAATTTTGATGCTCTTTAGTTTCTTCACGTCCATCTGAGTTTTCATCTGATATCATTTTTTCCTTCATACAGAAGAACTGAAATCAAGTTCTGCCCTCCCATCTGGATCTTGAAGTCGCTCTTCCGGCTTTATTCAGTTTGAAGGCAGCATTCAATTCCTTGTAGTTGTAGGACTGATGTCCTCGTTTTCTAGCTGGTTGACAGCCAGGTGAAACTCTTAGTTCCTAAAGGCTGCTCTCAGATCCTAGCCAGTTGGTCCCCTCAGTATCCAGCAGCTTATTTCTTCAAAACCAGCTGAAGAGTCTATATCTCTATTGCTAAGAAGGAGTCTTACTTTTCACAAATTGATCCAGAGAGTGATAGTTTCATTGTATTCACTGGGTTCAAGGGAAGGGGTTTCTAGAGTGTAGCCCTAGAAAACGAACTCAGACACAACTCCCACAGTCTCCCTGACTTCTATCACTACCCATTTTCTTGTTAGTTTGTCAATTTCTACTGAAGGGTCTTCATTATTTTAACGTGATATTTTGATTCCCATTAACCTATAAAATTTATACAAATGATATTTGATTAACCACTTGCATGGGATTAGTGGGAATTCATTCCTCAAATTGATATACAGATTCAATGCAATCCCGAAAAAAAAAATACACCAGCATTTTTTAAACAAACAGAAAACACAATTATCAACTTTATTTGGAAGGGTAAGGGGCACTGAATAGCCAGAAACATCTTAAAAAGGAAAAGTGAAGTTGGAGGACTCTCACTTTCACACTTTAAATCATATTACCAGGAAATGGACTTGGCCCAGTGGTTAGGGTGTCCGTCTACCACAAGAGACGTCCGTGGTTCAAACCCCGGGCCTACTTGACCCATGTGGAGCTGGCCCATGTGCAGTGCTGATGCGTGCAAGGAGTGCCGTGCCACACAGGGGAGCCCCACGTGCAAGGAGTGCACCTTGTAAGGAGAGCCGCCCAGCACGAAAGAAAGCGCAACCTGCCCAGGAATGGTGCCAAACACACAGAGAGCTGACACAAGATGACGCAACAAAAGAAACATAGATTCCCGTGCTGCTGACAACAACAGAAGCAGACAAAGAAGACACAACAAATAGACACAGATAACAGACAACCGGGGGGGGGGGGAAGGGGGGAAGGAAGAGAAATAAAGAAAGAAAGAAATCTTTAAAAAAAAAATACATATAGGGAAGTGGACTTGGCCCAGTGGTTAGGGCATCTGCCTACCACATGGGAGGTCCACGGTTCAAACCCCGGGCCTCCTTGACCTGTGTGGAGCTGGCCCATGCGCAGTGCTGATGCACGCAAGGAGTGTCATGCCACGCAGGGGTGTCCCCCACATAGGGGAGCCACACGCGCAAGGAGTGCACCCCATAAGGAGAGCCGCCCAGCGCGAAAAAAGTGCAGCCTGCCCAGGAATGGTGCCACACACACAGAGAGCTGACACAGCAAGATGACACAATAAAAAGAAACACAGATTCCCATGCTGCTGACAACAGAAGCGGACAAAAGAACACGAAACAAATGGACACAGAGAACAGACAACTGGGGCGGAGGGGAGGAGAAGGGGAGAGAAATAAATAAAATAAATCTTTAAAAAAAAATACATAAAATAGAAGTAAATAAAACAAAAATAAACAGAAAAAGAATGAAGAAAGAAGAGTCTTAAAAGATTGAAAGTGGACCCTTATCTCTCAACATATATAAAAATCAATTTCAAAAAGATCAAAGACTTAAATATAAGAGCTAGAACTGTAAAAATCCTAGAAGAAAACATAGGGTAACATCTAGCTTCTACAGGACCTTGTGTTAGACAGTGGTTACTTAGACTTTATACCCAATGCATGAGAAACAAAGAAAAAGTAGATAAATGTAACATCAACAAGATTAAAAAATTTTGTGCATCAAAGGAATTTATCATGAACATAAAAATCAACATAAAGGATAGGATAAAATATTTGGGAGTCACTTATCCAATACGGATTTAACTTTGAGAATATATGAAGAAATCCTACAAGTCAACAACAAAAAGACAATCCTATTTTAAAAGGGACAAAAGCCTTGAATAGATATAGACAATATACAAATGGCCAAAGAGTACATTCAAAATGCTCAATATCATTAGCCATTAGGGAAATTCAAATCAAAACTACAATGAGATACCATTTCACACTCACTAGAATGGCTACTATTGGAAAACAGAGGAAAGTGGATGTGACTCAAGCAGCGAGGTGCCTGCCTACCACATGGGAGGTCCTGGGTTTGGCTCCTGGTGCCTCCTAAAGGAGACAAGCAAGACAGCAAGTTGATGTGATGGGTTGGCATGGCGAGCTGACAAAACAAGATGACCGAGCAAGATTATGCAATGAAGAGGTAGCAAGGAAACACAAGGAGAGACAAAGCAAGGAGGAAGCAATGGTGGCTCAAGTGACTGGGGGCCTCCCTCCCACATGGGAGGTCCTGGGTTCAGTTTCCAGTGTCTCCTAAAAAGAAAAAGAAAAAGAAGATGGAACAGAGAGCAGACAGTGAGTGCAAACAACAAGGGGGGGGGGGGGTGAGAAATATATAAATACATAAAATAAATCTTTTAAAAAATGGAGCAGAGTGACTGTAGCTCAAGTGGTTGAGCAGCGGCTTCCCACATAAGAGGTCCTGGTTTCAATCCCCAGTTCCTCCTAAAAATAAATGGAGTAAGCAGATGTGGCTCAAGCAGTTGAGTGCCCACCTCCTACACGGAAAGTCCCAGGTTCAGTTCCTGGTGCCTCGTAAAAGAGAAAACAAAGAGACAAAGAGCAAAAATAAGCAAGCAGATGAGGGAGCCATCTCAGGGGTGTGTGAATTTTTAAAAATGGAAAATTACAAGTGTTAGAAAGGATGTGGAGAAATACGAACACTCATTCATTGTTGGCACCATGTAAAATGTAAAATGGTGCAGCTGCTGTGGAAACAGTTTGGCAATTCCCCAGAAAGTTAATTACCAGTTGGCTTCTAGATATACACTCAAAAGAATTGAAAGTAGAGATTCAGATATTTGTACACTGATGTTCAAAGCAGCATTATTCACAGTTGCCAAAAGATGGAAACAACCCAAGGGTCCAGCAACCAAATAAATGGATTAACAAAATTTTGTGTAGTTGCAATGAAATACTATTTAGCATTAAAAAGAGATGACGTTCTAATACATGTGACAACATGGATGAACTTTGAAGACATCCCGTTGAGTGAAATAGGTTAAACACAAAAGTAAAAATATTGTTTGATCTCATTCATATGAAATAATTAGAATAAGCAAATTCATAGAGTCAGAAAGTGTAATACAGATTACCAGGGGCCAGGGTAAGTGGGGAGGATATGGCAAGTAAATGCTTAATCGATACAAAGTTTCTATTTGGTGTGATAGAAAAGTTTTGGTAATGGGTGTTGGTGATGGTAGCACATTGTGAAGGTAATTAACACCATTGAAATATATATTTGAATGTGGCTAAAAGGGGAAAATTTTAAGTTGTATCAATATTGGTAGAATAAAAAGTTAAAAATAAATAACCATAGGACTATACAACAAAAGCAGTGAACCCTAATGTAATCTATGGACTATAGATAATAGTACAATTACAGTCATTATAATAATATTCTTTCCTCAATTGCAACAAATGTTGCCACTCTTAGGAATTGAATCAGGTCCCCATAAATTCATGTTCAAGTCCTAGCCCCTAGTCCTCTGGTTGTGAACCCATTTGTAAATAAGATCTTTGAAGATTTGAGTAAGGTATGGTCAAACTGAATGAAGGTGGGCCTTGATCAAATATGGTCGAAGTCCTTATAAGCAAAAGAAATTGGACACCAAAGTAGAAGCCAAGAGAAGGAAAGAGAGATCAGTATGTTTTTTAGTTTCCTAGGCTGCTGAATCAAATACCATGAAATGGGTTGGTTTAAGTAATGAGAATTTAATAGTTTATGGTTTTGAGGCTGGGAAAATATCCAAATCAAGGAATTATCAGGGCGATACTTTCTTCCCAAGATGGTGGCATTTTGGGGCTGGCTGTTTGTGATCCTTTTTTTTTTTTTAAAAGATGTATTTATTTATTTATTTCTCTTCCCTTCTCCCCATCCCAGTTGTCTGTTCTCTGTGTCTATTTGCTGTGTGTTCTTTGTCTGCTTCTGTTGTTGTCAGTGGCATGGAAATCTGTGTTTCTTTTTTGTTGCGTCATCTTGTTGTGTCAGCTCTCCGTGTGTGAGGTGCCATTCTTGGACAGGCTGCACTTTCTTTTGCGGTGGGCAGTTCTCCTTATGGGGCACACTCCTTGCGCGTGGTGCTCCCCTGCGCGGGGACACCCCTGTGTGGCACAGCACTCCTTGCGTGCATCAGCACTGCACATGGGCCGGCTCTACATGGGTCAAGGAGGTGCGGGGTTTGAACCACGGACCTCCCATGTGGTAGACGGACGCCCTAACCACTGGGCCAAGTCCACTTCCCTGTTTGTGATCCTTGGTCCTTACCTTGTCACATGACCAGGCACATTGGGGGCATTTCCTGATCTCTTCCTTCTTTTCCAGGTTCTGTTTCAGCTTTTTGCTTCCTGTGGCTTTCTCTCTCTCATGTTTGAATTCATTCCATTTATAAAGGGCTCAAGTAATAGGGTTAAGACCTATCCTGATTGAGATAGACCACACCTTAACTGAAGCAGCCTCATGAAAAGTCCTACTTACAATGGGTTCATACGCATAGAAATGAATTAAATTTAAGAATATGTTTTTCTAGGGTACATACACCTTCAAACCACCACACCATGTAATGGAAGCAGAGATGCATTTACAAGCTAAGGAACACAGAGGATTGCTGGCAAGCCAGCACCAGAACTCTATAGACTCTGGAAGAAAGCATGGATGGGCTGATGATACCTTGATTTTGGACTTCTAGTCTTCAAAATTGTAAAACTTTAAATTCCTGTTGTTTAAGCCAACTAGTATGTGCTATTTGTCATAGCAGCTCTGGCAAACTAAGGCAGAGTGGATGTGGAGAAAGTGGAACCCACATACATTCCTGATGGGAATGTAAATTGTTGTAGTCACTTGGGACAATTTGACAGTTTCTCAAAATCCTAAAAACAGAATTACCATAGGACCCAGCAATTCCACTGTCTATCCAAGAGAAAGGAAAACATGTACCACATAAAAGCTTGTACAGGAATGTTTACAGTAGAATAATTCATAATAACCAAAAAGTGGAAACAAACCAAATATCCATCAAATCATGAATGGAAAAAACAAAATGTGGTATATCTCTACAATGGAATATTATTCAGCAATAAAAAGGAAGGAATTACTGATGATACATGCTACAATGTGAATAAACCTCAAAAACATCATGGGAAATTAAAGAAACCAATCACAAAAGACCACATATAGTATGATACTATTTATACAAAATGCCCAGAATAGGCAAATCTACAGTAATAGGAAGTAATTGCCTAAAGATGGAGACTGCTCGGGTAGGAGGTTTCTTTTGGGTTTGATGAAAATGCTCTATTATTAGATTATGGTGATGGTTGCAGAACCCTCTAAATTTACCTAAAAGCATTGAATTGCACACTTTAAATTAAATGGGTGTATAGTATGCAATTGTATCTCAATAAAGCTGTTTTAAAAAATTAGTTCTGTCCACAGTGGGATTTGAAACAAGTTGGCCTCAGTACTGTCACTCTTTCTTCCGGATTCTTCTGAGGTCAGTCCCATGGAAAACTGCCTTCTTAAGGTTGCTATTTCTTTAATTCCACCCCATTCAAATAAGAAAGAAAAGATCTTCTGAGAACCCTCCATCCCCAAAACCTATAAAGTAGTTCTCCACCCTGGCTGTGCACCTGTTTAACTGAAATCACTTTTTAGATATCCCGATTGAGGAAGGGAAGCCAGGAGAAACGGCCTGGGCGGCTCCACCGCTGGCCAGGCGGGTTGCTGCGCGGAGAGGCCCCGCCCGCCGCCTGCTTCCCGAAGGCGCCGCCTGCGGGGCCAGAACAGTCCCCGCGGCAGGCAGCCTGCGCTTCCCCGGCCCTGCCCGGAGCAAGGGCGTTGCAGGATCTGGTCTCCGCGTGACCGGCACTCACAGCAAAGAAAAGCCGGACCTTCCTGCCATCCCGCAGAGGGGGTGCAGCGAATCGTTCTCCAAGGCCTGGTTCAGTTTGTTGGAAAGGCCACAGGGATTCTATTACCTTTTGAGGAACTCGTATTTAAGGGGAAATCTCTGCAGCAATGGAGCAGCCACTGTGAGCACTTGAAATATACGGTGGTTGCCGGGTGTTAATCAGGGGCAAAATGGTCCAGGGGGAGAAGGTGAATTAAGGAGGATGGCAGATTCGGAGAAATGTGTGGAGAGGAGGGCTGATGCAGTGCAAGACGTGCATAAAGAGCGCCCTGGGATCAGGCAAGATTTTCTGGCCTAGGATTTGCTGGCTGAGCCTCTCTGTACACCCAATAAGAGAGGGAAAGTGACAATGGAGGAGTTTTATGAAGACCTTAGAGAAAACTGACACACCAGTTCTAACAGAAAATTACGAAGTGAATAGAGTGAACAGGAAAGGATAGGTTAAAAAAAAAATTCAGGCATTCCTGGCTGAGTGTGACTTGGGGCAGGGCATCAGCCAGGAGTCCAGGGACCGCGGTCCTGGAACTTCAATTTGGCCCTGGTGGAGAGAGAGGACAGCAAGGACTGCCTGTGCTGGCTTAACCAGCACCACCAACTCTGGAATACAAGTTCCCTGGTTTCTCGGGTACTGCTGGAGGCAATCTTCTGGCTGATAGTTTTGCTTGTCTCCCACTTCTCTATGAAGATGTCCTTTCAAACTTAGGAGCTCCTTTCTGTGTTCTCTTTGTGCCTCTCTGTGGCTCTTCACCCTGTCAGGAGAGGGCCTCTCCATCCAAGTGTTCCCAACTCTTTTGATTCATGAATACTTTCTTTGTACTGGTGAGACCACTCATTTATCTTGGGGTGGTTCCAGGCTTAAAGGCCACGCTGGTCTACAGATATCACAGGGCCTTTCCTCCCTTATGAACCTGTAGTTCTATAACTGAAACACTGGAAGGTGAACCCCAGTCAGGAGAGTTGGGAATGGATCAGAACAAGTGTTTGGCACACATGTAGGTCAAGCTTCCTTCATTGTGTCCTATTTCAGAACAGCTGGCTGGATTGTTGGCTCACAAGCCCTTTCCTCACCCCTCAAGCATTCCCGTCCACCTCAGGCCATGAGATCTCAGGGGCTGTTCCTGGGTAGGGCCTGTGGTTGATACATGAACTTCTTTGCCTCCCAGCAAATCTCTGTAGGGTTACAACCCATGTTTGAGGAGTCTGTGGTTGAAACCAGGCTGGAACCAAGCCTGGGAAAGGCACAGAGTGGAACTGGAACAGTGATGAAGCCAACCATAAACTCGGTAGTGACGCCTCCTGCAAGGGTGTTTCTGTTAGCTGTACCCTTCAAGACCATTCCTCTATTTCGTAGATTTTTTTTTCATCGTTAATTTAAAAATCCATTTTGAGCACCAAACAGTAAGCAGAAGACTGAAAGGGTTTTTGTTTGTTTGTTTTTGATTGGTGAGGTGTGAGAAGGAAATGGTTCTGGTCTTAATTATTTTAATAAGGTTCTGAGCAGCCCTGGCTAGCTAGAACTCTTCTTCAACTGGGCAGCTGCACCACCCTATTCTTCAGCCCAGTCCCCGGGGAAGGGCTCCTGACAAGGCAAAGTGGAGCAGAGAGCCATTTTACTGATGTTCCAGGAACTTAGGACTGGGATGGTGAGCACTAGGATAAGGTGATGGTGAAGGCAGGTAAGTGAACAAGACTCGACTCAGTCCACCTCACCCTCAGCTTTAATTGGAGCAGTTCAATATTTCTTTGTTTTTCTAAATCAGCTGAGTGGCCTTGGGTAAGTTTCTTCCTATAAAAATGGTGCAATACATTGATGGGGTAGCCAGTAACAGCTGAGGCCGCTCCCCCTAGCATTAGCAAGGGGAGTTATAATTAATAGCTTAAAGGGTAACCACACAACCTAGAGCTCACTCTCTCCGCCTAGAGGAGCCCGCACCAAATCTTGGTGTGTATTTCCATCCTTCTCTTCCATTTTTCAGCAAGCTCTGTTCTTTCCTCCCATTTCCCAATAAATTCTTTTTACTTGTGCAATTAAAAACAAATCAAAACAGAACAAGAAAGAAAAGTCTAATTGTACCTCCCTCATATAATCACTGAAACAAAGTAATGTATATGGTATACTTAACAAAGTGTGGGGAGCACAGTACATTTTCAGAAAAATGTTTTCTTACTATTGTGGTTGGAGCCCACATTAGATTTTGTTAGAAATTCAGATTCCAGTACATTAAGGACAGTTTTGGAAATCACTGGTTTGACTCATCTCCATCATTTAAGAAAGATTGAAAAACTTGATAAATTATATGATAAATTATATGAAATGTATGTGAATTCATCTACATTAATATTTTTAAAAAGATGCAACAATGACAACACAGCAATTTTCCCCATTGATTTCTAGAATGAAAAATATGATTCCATGAGAAAATGTCCCCAATCAACTCAGTTCAAATTTTTTTTATGTAAAAAAAATTAAGGAAGCTGATGTGGCTCAGTGGTTGAGTGTAGGCTTCCCACATACAAGGTCCTTGGGTTCAATCCCTTGCCCCGGTAGCTGAAAAAAAAAAAAAAAAAAGATTTAGACAGTGATAATCTAGAGCAGAAAATTATATGTAGAGAGAATGGTATTTCCTAATTAGATGCCTTCTGCTCTTCTGTAGAGTTCTTCCTTTTCAGTTCTCTCTCTCTTTTCAATTACGTTATAGTTTTTCCCTATGCCTGGAAATCTTCTGGCGCTTCACAGGCATTTTCAGAAACTTAGTGCCTCTCCTTCAATATTAATTGTCATATTGGACTAGGATATAGATATTCTGGACTAAACCTTTCACCCCCCAGTCCCACATTTTGTCACTCTGAGAGATTCTGCCCTGTGTTACAATTATTGTACACTTTATATCTGATATTGCCACATAACAGTAAAGCCTTTTCTTAAGTGTCAATAAATGAGTACCCCACTCTATTGATTCTCTAAGCTATTTAAGGACAATATGTTGCAATTTACTGAGAAAAAGGGATGTTTGTAATTTTACTGCCCAGTATAAACAATATTAAACATGGTAATTCTGTAAAAGTTGTTAAATAAGTCTATACAACACAGCCTTTTAACACACAATTTATTTCCAAGTGCCCTGAATCATGGTTGGATATAATTTTCCGCAAAGCCCAGCAGGATCTAATTATAGACAGTAAATGCAGAGCCAAATATACATGAATTAAGTGAAAGGCAGAAAGGTGATTACTTGTGACCGCCAAAGAGAGTTTGTGGTTGAGTTTACCTTGGGCAAAACTTTGTGATAAAGTGTGTATTCCTGAGTCCTTTCTGTACTTCCTTCTTTTCAGGATTTTATTTCTAATATCCTCTTTCTACTTCTATTCTCTTACTTTTCTTCCCTCTCCCTTTCCTGCACTCAGAACTGCAAGAGGCACAAAAGAACAGATATTATATGATTCCACTTATATGAAATAAGTAGAAAATACAAATTCATGGAGACAGACCATAGAGTACAGGTTACAAGGGGCAGTGGGAAGGGGAAAAGGGAAGTTATTCATAGTGAGTCATGTTTTCTGTTTCAGGTGAAGGAAAGTTTTGATAATAGATGGTATTGATGGTAGCACAACATTGTGAAAGAATTAATTTCACTGAATTGTATGCTTGGGAATGGTTCAGAGGAGAAATTTTATATTATATATATGTCACCACAATTAAAAAAAGAAAGAGAGACTAAAGAGACAACAACAATCAAATGCAATACATAATCTTGGACTGGAACTAAAAATAGAGAAGAAAGTGTCCAAATAGATATTATTGGGACATATGAAAAATTGGAGATTAGGCTGTAAGCTCTATGTCAATGTTAAATTTCTTGAACTTGATGGCTGTACTTAAATGGTTACATAAATGAGTTTGTTCCTAGAAAATGTACATGGAAATATTAAAGGAGCATGATACAACCTATTCTCAAATGTTTAGAAAATGATAGGTAGGTAGGTAAATAGATAGATAGATAGATGATAGAATGATATGACAGTTTGAATTTTGTGAATACCAGAAAAGATTATTCTTGAACTAATCCATTCTTGTGGGTATGGGGCCCTTTGATTGCATTAAATACAGTAAGAGGGCTTTGATTAGATCACTTGATTAGATCACTCGAGGGTTTTTGATTGGACTATGTCAGTGAGGCATGACCCAGGTTGGGTTTCCACTCTCTTGCTGGGTCTTATATAAACTGAGAATGCAGATGAAGAGACACACAGGAAAAAAAGCTGTGCTATTTGACCTGGTCAGATGAAAGACAATATGACCAAGGAGATAAAGGACATGAAGAAGATACTGGGTCAGCACAAAGAAAAATGTGATTAAGATTTTTTTTGTATGTATACAGTACATTTAATTGAGAAATGTGTTTTTATTCAACTGTTTTCTTTTTCTTTTTGAATTGTTTATATTTTCAATTATTAGATATACAAAATAAAGTTTAAAAATAGTATAAAAATTAAAACCACATTAGAGACATACAACAGGAGACTTGAAATCATAGATGAAAGAATAAGGGATGTTGAGACAGAACAGCTGAAATTGAAGAGGTATAAGGACACAGAGAGAAAAGAATGGAAAAAAATTGAGCAGGGGTCAAGTAGTTGAATAACATGAAGTGCGACAAAATATGTGTCATGGGGGCTCCAGAAGGAGAAGAGAAGGGAAAAGGGGAAGAAATAGTATTTGAGGAAATAATGGCAGAAAATTTTCCAACTCTCATAAAGGAAATGAATTTACATGTCCAACAAATGCAGAACACCCCCATCAGAATAAATGTAATAGACCTAAACCAAGACACAAACAATTCAGAATGTCAAACATCAAGGATAGAAAAAAAAACTCTGAGAGCAGCAAGGGAGAAGCAAACCATCACATACAAGGGATGCCCAGTAAGACTTAGTGTGGATTTCTTATCAGAAACCATGGAGGCAAGAAGACAGAGAGGTATGATATAATTAGGATACTAAAAGAGAAAAATTACCAGCTGAGAATTTTTTATCCAGCAAAATTATCCCTAAAATATGAAGGTAAGTTAAAAATATTCACAAATAAACAGAAACTAAGAGAGTTCATAAAAAAGAATTAGCTTTTGCAGGAAATATTAAAAGGAGTCTTACAATACGAAAGGAAAAGATGGAGAGAGAGACTTGAAGGAGAGTGCAAAAGGCAAGAATAGCAAAAAGGATATCTAAGAGAACCAAGAGAGTAAAAAAGCAGATAAAAATAAAAATAAAAAAAGATATGTCATATGAAAACCAAAGAATAAAATGGTGGAAGTAAATAATGCATTTTCAGTAATATGATTGAATGTAAATAGATTAAACCCCACAATCAAAAGATGTAAGCTATATATGAATTACTGTGATCTAAAATTTTTGTGAAGACGAGCTTAATAATTAGAAAAAGCAAAAAGAAAAAGAAAGGACGTAGACACTGAGGAAGAGATGGAAGAAGTTGCCTTGCCAATGTGCATACATGGCAACACTTATTGCAGTTATGGAAGGCAAAACATCAAAAACAAAGCTTTTTCATTTTTAAAGTTTTTGATACCCCAATTCATTTTCACTTTAATTTCTCTAAATTAGTATGTATTCTATATCTAACCTTTAAACTCATCACTATATTCCATTTTACTATTTATGGAACCTGGCAACATATTGGGCTTCATTTTCAAAGAAGTTTTGGATCACAGAGAGGTTCAACAATGGCAGGGGAGGAATACTGGTGTGGGGTGTTATTGATAGGGGACACATGGTTGGCAGGGAGTTCTCCACGGCATATATCCAGGGTACATAAAAATGTTTGGATATTTTCATAGTGGTTACAGTTTAAAATGACAACTGAGGGAGTGCTGAGTTCCTAGCCAGGGGAGCTCTATCACATTCCCTAAAGGAACAGCAACAATCCCCCAAGTGCAATGGCAAAGACCAAAAAAGAAGGATGGTCCAACAATGAGCCCTTGATACTAATAACTACGCTTGTGAGCTTGTGCGCCTAAATAAGAACTAAGCCTAGAGCTGCAGGGTGCCTAAGACACTAGAATTGATCTTAAAGACAAAGACGTGAGCAGGTTTTGCAATTTCTGGAGTTTGTCATGAAATTGATTTTTATGCCTTTCTGCCAAATTTATTCTTATGTTTAAGACTTTGCCTAACTGCTTTGTATGTCTGTTGTTTCATATGAAGGAACTCTTTCAAAATTAGAATTATTAAAACATGTTTGTCACATGGCAAAAGGCTTTGGTGAGGGAAGTAACATACTTTATGGCCTGGTAACTGTAAGCTCCTACCCCAAATAAATACTCTTTATAAAAAAAAAACCGGCAAGAAAACACGTTTGTTCTGAAGCTAGAGCAACAAATCTGGCTATACTATAGACTGAGTGTGAAGATATAAAGATCAAATTTAATGAAGCCATTGACAGACAAATTTTTAAAGTTATCACTCAAAACTTGAAAATGTAATATTATTCAGTACTACTAGAGACCAATTCCTCTTTTTTCAAAAATTACATTAATATAATTTAAAAGTATCAATTCTTTACTTTTTTCCTTTCCTTTATTGATATATTTAATTAGTGTTATTTTTACTGGAGTTATTATATATACAAAGTTCAATAAAAAATTTTTCCCAGGACCCATTTCTTTTCTGGCCATTATTATTTTCATTTCCTTTTATGACTATTACTGAAAATAATTTTGTCATATAAAGAGGGAAGTGTTAAAAGAAACTATCTGCAAATATATTGTAACACTACACAGATTGCTTTTGAAAATATATTTTATTTGTGGTTTCTTTTTTAGAAAAATGATGTTATTATAAATATATTTTTTTTGGTTTCCTTCATGCAAATTACTCTTTAGAACCTGGGGCAGCATGACATGCATCTGCTGTGCATCAGCTGCCACAAAAGGGAGTTTCTCATAAGTTGCTGGATTTAATTATTACAAAAAGTCTATGAAGTAAGTTTTATTACTTTCATTTTATAGATGAGGATTAGAAAGACTTAACAAAGTAAGGAAGATTACATTGTAACTTGTGATTTTTAACAAGTGGATTTGAATCTGCACTATCTTCAAAAAGTGATATTGTTTTGCAGGTGTTTACAGTCTAATTGGGAATACAGAATAAATGAAGATAAGAAAGTAAAATGACATAAATTATGTATACTAAGTGCCAAGTACAGACTGAACCAAGATCTCTCTTAGGTCAGGAAAGGGAATCATCGCTAGGGACTCTCACAGTTTGAGAAGGTTTTTATCAGAGAAGGGTCTAGCAGGGCCTCAAAAGGATTATTTAAATACAGAACTTTAAAAGAAAATGGGGAGAGATGGAGTATTAGAAGGACAGAGCAATCACTTCTTTCCCAGGGAAAAATAGCTGGAGGGTAGGTGGAAACTCTGGAGGGCTAATCTGGGTCTCAGGACACCAGGGGAAGGCAAGGAAGAGAGAAGGGCGAAGGAAAGGAGTCTCAGTTGGCTGAAAAATCCTGTGAATAAAGCTGCAAAAGCAGTAGTGGGTGCCCATCCCCCCACCCTTATTGCAAAAAGCAGTCTGCAGACTGCGGTGGCTGTGGACTGCCATGGCTGCAGACTGGAGGGGGGGGGGGTTGCAGGAGTCCTCTTCCCCGAGAAGAGGGAGAGGGAGGGACACAACCTACAGGCAATTCAGATTTTGGCAGTGAACTTGGCCCATTGCATTGGGGGGGGGGGGGGGGGGGGAGGGTGGCAAGCTTCCAGACTGGGTAGGGCCATGACATTGCACTGAAAGCTGGCAAGATAATTTGCCTTTTCAAACACACTCCCTACTGCCTTAACTGGTTGTTGAGGAGGCAGAGGGAGGAATGGTGTGGCTGGACATGGGAGGAGACACCATCTGAGAAAGTTTTTTTGTGAGTTTTTGCCAGCCTTGAGGACATTGCTTCTGTACTATCCACCCACCCAAGGAGTTATACTGAATGCATTCCCTCCTGACACCTTTGGTCTGAGCTGAGAGATCTGCCAAAGAGCACCATTGCTGGCCAGACTAGAAAAGTTCATGAAAAGGGAAAAATAATAAAAAATAAATAATAGAGGCAAACAGATGCCTTTACTGCCCTGCTCTCTAAGCTCCTTGGAAACTGGTCTGCACCCCATTAGTGGGTTCTTAGTCATGGTCTGAGCAGTTAAACAGGGGCAATCCTAAATACCCTGAATAGTCAAACCAAGAGTCAAATAACAACAGTGTAGCAAACAGCTACTTAATAGTAAGTCCCTAGGCAAGAGAGAAACTGAACATCAGAGTAAACTCAGCATCAGAATCAGCTGCCTAGGCATCAGCAAAAAATTATAAGTCATACAAGAAAAAGGAAGATATTACTCAGGCAAAGGAAAAAATAAAAGCTACAGATGAGACCCAGGACCTGAAGCAGCTAATCAATGATATTCATACAAGTCTCCTAAATCAAATCATGGAGTTGTAGGACAATGTGGTTAAAAAAATAAAAGATATTAAGAAGACACTGGGGAAATGGACTTAGCCCAATGGATAGGGCATCCGCCTACCATATGCGAGGTCCACAGTTCAAACTCCGGACCTCCTTGACCCATGTGGAGCTGGCCCATGCGCAGTGCTGATGTGTGCAAGGGGTGCTGTGCCACGAAGGGGTGTCCCCTGCATAGGGGAGCCCCACGCACAGGGGGTGTGCCCCATAAGGGGAAAGCCACCCAGTGCGAAAGAAAGTGCTGCCTGTCCAGGAATGGTGCCACACACACACAGAGCTGACGCAGCAAGATGACACAACAGAAAGAGACACAGATTCCCGGTGCCACTGATAAGGATAGAAGCGGCCACAGAAGAACACACAGCGAATGGACACAGAGAGCAGACAACTGGGGGGGGGGGGGGGAAGGGGAGAGAAATAAATAAAAAAATAAATCTTAAAAAAAAAAAGGCACTGAGTAATGAATGCACAATTATGTGATTATACTAAATACCATTGGTTGTACACTTTGGATGAATTATATGCTTTATTAATATGTATCTATCAATAAAATTGATATATTAAAAAAAGAAGACACTGGGTGAGCACAAAGAATTGAAATCTTGGATAAAAAAATACTGGTAGTTATTGGAATGAAAGACACAATAAATGAGATTAAATAACACAATAGAGGCACATATCAGCATATTTGAAATCATGGAAGAAAGAATCAGTGATGTAGACGAAAGAAAAACTGGAATTATAAAGAGAAAAGAATAAAAAGAGAGAAGAATGGAAAATTGAGCATGGGCTCAGGGAGAGGAATGACAAATGTAGAACACCAACATATGTTTTATGGGAGTTCCAAAAGGAGATAAGGGGAAGCAGACTTGGTCCAATGGATAGGGCATCCGCCTACCACATTGGAGGTCTGTGGTTCAAACCCCGGGCCTCCTTGACCCATGTGGAGCTGGCCCTTGCACAGTGCTGATGCATGCAAGGAGTGCCCTGCCATGCAGGGGTGTCCCCCATGTAGGGGAGACTCATGTGCAAGAAGTGCACCCTGTAAGGAGGGTGTGAAAGAAAGTGCAGCCTGCCCAGGAATGGCGCTGCACACACAGAGAGCTGACACAGCAAGCTGACACAACAGAAAGAGACACAGATTGCCGGTGCTGCTGATAAGGATAGATGCGGTCACAGAAGAACACACGGCACGGCGAATGGACACAGAGAGAAGACAACTGGAGGGGAGGAGGGGGGGAAGCAGAGAGCAATAAATAAAAAATCTAAAAAAGAAAAGGAGATAAGAAGGGAAAGGGAATAGAAAGAGTATTTGAGGAAATAACAGCAGAAAATTTTGCAACTCTAATGAAAGACATGACTGTATGTGTCCAGGAAGCACAGCATACTCCAATTAGAATAAATACAAATAGACTTACCTACCCCAAGACACATGATATTCAGAATGTCAAATGGATATGTAGAAAATTCTGACAACAGCTAGGGAAAAATGAAACATCATTTATAAGGGGCATCCATTAAAGCTTAGTGTAGGTTTCTCTCCAGAAACCATGGATATAATTAATGTACTGAAAGAGTAAAACTGCCAACCAGGAATTCTTTATCCAGCAAAACTGTCCTTCAGTATGTCAGTGAGCTTAAAATATTTGCAGATAAACAGATACTGAGAGAGCTCATAAAAAAAGAATCCAGCTTTGCAAGAAACACTAAAGGGAGTTTTCCAGGCAGAAAAGACAGGAGAGGGAGGCTTCAAGGAGAGTATAGAAGAAAAGAATAGCAGCAAAGATAGTCAAATGAGTAAAAAGACAGACAAAATAAGATATGACTTATGAAAACCAAAGAATAAAATGGTGGAAATAACTAATGCATTTACAGTAACATCATTGAATGTGAATGGAGTAAACTCACCAATCAAAATATATAGGCTGACAGAATGGATTTAAAAAAAAACATGAGCCATCCATATGCAGTTTACAAGAGATTCACCTTAGACCCAGGGAAATTGAGAACAAAAAACAATAGAGAAAATCAACAAAACCAAAAGATGGTTCTTTGAGAAGATCAATAAAATTGACAAACCATTAGCTAGACTAACAATGAAAAAAAGAAAGAAGATGCAAATAAGTAAAATCAGAAATAGAAAGAGGAAATTGATGACTGACACCTGAGAAATAGAAAGGATCGTAAGAGGATATAATGAGAAACAGTATGCCAACAAATTAGACAACCTAGATGAAATGGACAAATTCCTAGAAATGCACAAACAACCTACAGTGACTCTACAAGAAATACAAGAACTTAACAAACCAACCACATTGAAAGAGACTGAATCCATTATCAAAAACCTTCCAGCAAGGAAGCCTCCAGGACAAGATAGCTTCACAGGTGAGTTCTACCAAGCATTTTGAGAAGAATAAACACCAATCTTGTTTATTTTTTTTTAAAGATTTATTTATTTATTTCTCTCCCTTCCCCCCCTCCCCACCCGGTTGTCTGTTCTCTGTGTCTATTTGCTGTGTATTCTTTGTCTGCTTCTGTTGTTGTCAGCAGCACAGGAATCTGTGTTTCTTTTTGTTGCCTCATCTTGTTGTGTCAGTTCTCCATGTGTGTGGCACCATTCCTGGGCAGGCTGCACTTTCCTTCACGCTGGGCGGCTCTCCTTACGGGGCACACTCCTTGCATGTGGAGCTTCCCTACGCGGGGACACCCTGTGTGGCAGGGCACTCCTTGTGCGCATCAGCACTGTGCATGGGCCAGCTCCACATGGGTCAAGGAGGCCTGGGGTTTGAACTGCGGACCTCTCATGTGATAGACGGATGCCCTAATCACTGGGCCAAGTCCACCACCACCAATCTTGCTTAAATCTTCCAAAAAATTGAAGAGGAAGGAAAAGTATCCAATTCATTTTATGAAGCCAACTTCACCCTAATACCAAAGCCTGGTAACAATATTACAAGAAAGAAAATTACAGACCAATCTCTATTGAACATAGATGCAAACATTCTCAACAAATTACTTGCAATTAGAATTCAACAGCATATCCAAAGAATTATACACCATGACCAAGTGGGATTTGTTCCTGACATGCAAGGGTGGTTCAACATAAGAAAATCAATTAATGTAATACACCACATTAACAAATTGAAAGGAAAAACCACATGATCATCTTGACTGATGCAGAAAAGGCATTTGACAAAATCCAGCATCCTATTTTGATAAAATCTCTTTGAAATTTAGGAATAGAAGGAAAATTCTTCAACATGAAAAAATGCATATATGAAAAACTCACACACAACATTGTACTCAATGGGGAGAGATTGAAAATTTCCACTGTAAGATCAAGAATAAGACAACGATGTCCACTGTCACCATTGTTACTCAACATTGTGCTAGAGGTTCTAGCTAGAGCAATTAGACAAGAAAAAAAGGCATCCAAATAGTGAAAGAAGTAAAACTTTCACTATACACTGATGACATAATCCTATATTTAGAACATTCTGAAATGTCTTCAGCAAAGATACTTGAACTAATCAATGAGTTCAGCAAAATGTCAGGATACAAGATCAACAGGCAAAAATCAGTAATGTTTCTGTACACTAATATTGAACAACCTGAGGAGGAAATCAAGGGAAAAAATTCCATTTACAACAGCAAAAAAAGACTCAAATTCCTAAGACTCAATTCAATCAAAGAAATACAGGACCTATATGCAGGAAACTACAAAACAATTTTAAAAGAAATCAATGAAAACCTAAAAAAATGGGAAGATATTCTGAATTCATAGATTGGGAGACTAAATATTGTGAAGATGTCAAACTATTCAAACTGATTTATAGATTCAAAGCATTACCAATCAAAATTCCAACATTTATTTTGCAGAAATACAAACGGCAATTTCCAAATTCATTTAGAGGGGAAAGTGAACCCAAATAGTCAAAAGCATTCTGAAAAAGAAGTGTAATGTGAGAGAAATTTCACTGCCTGAGCTTGAACCCTATTACAAAGCTACAGTGGTCAAAACAGTATGGTAGTGGCATAAAGATAGACACATTGATCAGTGGAATAGAATTGAGAGTTCAGAAATAAACCTCATCTCTATGACAAACAGGTTTTCAACAAACCTACCGAAGTCATCATAATGGGACAAAACAGTCTCTTCAACAAATGGTGCTGGGAGAACTGGATTTCCATAACCAAAAGAATGGAAGAGGACCCCTGTATCACTCCCAGTACAAGAATCAACTCAAATTGATTCAAAGACCTAAATATAAAAGCCAGGATCATAGAATTACTAGAAAAAAAATGTAGAGAAACATCTTAGAGACCTTGTGATAGGTGGTGGTTTCTTGGACCTTGCGTGAACATCAAAAGAAAAAAATAGATAAATGAGACCTCCACAAAATTAATACTTTAGCCCCTCTCAGGACTTTGTCAAAAGAATGAAAAGGAAGCAAACTCAATGTGAGAAAATATATGGAAATCACATATCTGATAACTGTTTAATATCCTTGATATATAAAGAGAGGCTACAACTCAACAATGACCTGATTAAAAAAATGGCCTTTAGAAAAAATGTCTTGAACAGACATGTATTCAAAGAAGAAATAAAAATGGCAAAAATACAGCAACACATGAATAAATGTTCAACATCACTAGTGATTAGAGAAATGCAAATCGAAGCTACAATGAGATATCATTTCACACTGGTTAGAATGGCTACTATTAAAAAGACAGAGAACTACAAGTGTTGGAGAGGATGTGGAGAGATAGGAATAACTTATTAATTGTTGGTGGGAATGTAGAATGGCACAGCCACTGTGGAAATCTGTTTGGTAGTTCCTAAGGAAGTTAGATATTAATCTACCATGTGACCCACCAATATTACTACCAGGTATATACCCAGAAAAACTGAGAGCAGTGACACAAAGAGACATTTGCATACTGACATTCATAGCAACATTATTCACAATTGCCAAAAGATAGAAACAACCCAGGTGCCATCAGCAGATGAATGGATAAACAAATCGTAGTGTATCCATGCAATAGAATATTATTCCTTTGTAAGAAGAAATGAAATCATGAAGCATATGGCAACATGGATGAACCTAGAGGACATTAGGTTGAGTGAAGCAAGCCAGGCACAAAAGGACAAATATTGTATGATTTCACTTTTATGAACTTTTTATTAGCAAACTCTTGGTGTTAATAGAATATAAGTCACCAGAACAGAATGCGGTTAGAGAATGGAAAACTGAAGTTTAATCTGTGCAAAATTGGTGAAAAGTTGTTTGTATATGTTTGGAAATGAATAGAAATGGTGAAAGTGTGTCATAGGATTTTTGATTAGTAGCACTAACATATAAGTGTGATAGTGTTTTTTTTTCCTATGTTTTGATGCTATGTTTTGGTTGTGGGACTAAGCTTTGAATTCCTACTTGGCCTATCCTTTCTTTCATGGAGCTTTCACTATTCAAACATGACAGATTTGGTAAAATACTAGCTAGGTTGGATCCTGCTTGCCTTCACTCCACCATTTTTGTATGAATCCAATCGCCCCTCCCTTTCCCTCCCCTTCCCTTCCCGCCACCCCCCCCCCCACTTTTTTTATGGTTTTCGACTGATATTCACGAAGAACAATGTCTATAGAACTGTGCTGTTAATTAAAGAGAGTCCTATCTAAGAAGGTGCATTTCCTTACCAGAGCTGTGTCATACCATCCTTTGGGCCCTGAAAAAGTAGAATAAAGTCTCAAATAATGCCTTCCCCCCCTCTTTTTTTGAAGGGTGTAAAGAGTTTATTAAGAAACAAGAAAAGAGAAAAAGGACACAACCCCAGACACAGGTGCAGGCGTGCTGCAGGGTGAGATGCACAAACGGGGCCCTAAGGGTAAGCCTTTTTAAGACCTTTCCTCCTCCCCTTTCCTAATGTTGGAGAGAGACCCCAGCTGTTTGCTGTTCTGATTGGTTGCTTTCAGTCCCCACCTGCTATCTCTCGGGGGACCAAAGATGAGGTCTTTTGTTTGTAGTTATCCAGGACCAATGGGAGACCTGTCTGGAGCTATCTGAGGCTTCCCCTTGACCCTGGAAAGAGTTCCAAATGGGACCTCATGGCCAGGGTCTCAGCCGGGTCTTTGCCAATTTGTTCTTAGTTGTGGCTTTCCTCAGGTGTGTTCCAGGAGGCGTCTCAGGGCCCTGTTCTCTGCCACGTCCCAGCTGTGACTTCAAATAATGTCTTTTTAATTGTATCATTTAGTATTACAGATTTAGGAATATCCTGTATCATACCTCTGTGACTGTAAAATGTCTTGTATCTGCTTTATGATATGTAGTAGTGATGGTACTATATGAGAACTGCTTTTTAAATTATTATTATTTCTCCCCCATCATTGTTTGTGGTTGCTGTCTGCTTGTCTTCTTTTTTTTTAAAAGAGGTGCTGGAAACCAAACCCGGGGCTTCCCATGAGGGAGGGAGGTGCCCAATCGCTTGAGCCACCTCCACTCCCTGTTTGTTGTGTCTCTCTCATTGTGTTTCCTCTCTGTATCTTTTGGTTGTGTCATCTCACTGTGTCATCTTGTTGTGTCAGCTCACCCCGCCAGCCTGTTGCATCAGGTCGCTATCTTGCTTGTCTTCTTTAGGAGGCACCAGGAAGCAAACCCAGTACCTCCCATGTTGTAGGTGGGAGCCCAGCCATTTGAGCCACATCTACTTCTCCAGACCTGTGTTTTTTTTAAACTTTATTTTGTACTTTAAAAATTGAAAATATAAACAATTAAAAACTAAAAAGAAAACAGTTAAAAAAAACATACATTTCTCAATTAGATGTACTGGATACATATAATTTTTTTTAATAGTACAATATGTTACACAATATATTTGGTTCATAGTCACGGAATCATACAGTATTTGTCTTTTTGTGTCTGGCTTGCTTTTGCTCAACATAATGTCCTCCAGGTTCATCCATGTTGTCATGTGCTTTATGATTTCATTTCTTCTTACAGCTGCATAATATTCCATTGTGTGAAGACCTGTTTTTAATGACATTATTCTAGAATGTTTTCTTTCCAGATGATGATTAAGAAGCTAATAAAAAAATGGTGCTAGGTACCATAACACTAACAGAAAAGAAAGAAACAGAAAGAAAAGGAAGGAGGAAGGGAGGGAGGGAAGTAAGGAAAGATTAGTAAATGTCCTGGCCTGTCAGGACTCTAAAAACTGACTTTAGTTGATATAGCTAGCCCTGCTTAAAGCAAAGTGAAAGTTTGTATTCTATTGGTCTATCTATATAAATAAGGCAAATTTCTAGTTTTTTGTCCCTGCAGGTGCTGGCTACTTACTTTCATTATATGCTTGGCTAATGGAGACCTGATCATTTCCATGCATCTTCAAGATTAGGCTTGGGTTTCAGAAGCTAATGCCACTACATTCCATGCAATGGATATTTAGAGCATGATAGGTATGAATAAATCTTTGTACAGGCAAAATGGCAGTGTAGGACGTTTTACAAATTGTTCCCTCCACTGGAAAAATAAAAAAAAATTACTGGAAAAAGAGAGTGGAATTAACTAAGTGGTAACCCTGGAACCAGAATAGACATTTAGAACTACAGGAGTGCCAGAGGATATGAGATACTGTGGAGAGTTCACATCTCGTAAGTGAAAGCATGAAACCCCATTGCGCAGCCCTTTGGCAGCAGCTGTGGAAACATCTGCTTGGCTGGGGAAATGTGGCTGTGATTCCAGGAGCAGCCAGCTGGAGCCAGGGCTGGCAGAGGAAACCTCCTTCTCTGAAAGTTGGGGTTGAGGATAGAGGTCTGTATGGGGGATCCCTGAGGGACCAGTTTATCAGCCCATCTCAATTTCAGTCCTCTGGGCAGCAGTGCTTACAGCCTCTCACTTGCATCCACCTGGACTTAAAGAGCTAGTGGTTTTCTATGTTTCCTTCTAGGTGTATGCCTTTCTTGGTCTGGTCCCTGAGGGCAAAGCAAAGACTATAGCCTTGGTTTCAACCTTTTCTTCAGCAGCTGTAACTGGCCTCACACCAACATCTACCAGGACTTAAAGATCCAGTGCTCTTGCTCATTGATTGGGTTTCTTCTTTCTCTTTCTTGTTTTGTTTAAGTTGGTGGATCCCTGAAAGCCCAGTGCAGATGCTATTCTGGGTTTCTCTCAGAAGCAGTGTCTTTGGATTTACACCAACATCAACAGGAACATAAAGAGCCACTGTATCTCTGTCTCTTTTTCTTTCTCTTTCTCTCTCTCTCCCCCTCTCTTGGCTGGATGGCTTTTTCTTTCTTTGTCTCATATCTTTGGGTGTGGTGGATCCCTGAGTAAAAAGCAGGGATGCTAGCATACATTTGGGCCTTAAAAACAGCAGCTTCTGGTTTCCCTATGGCACATAAGAGACTTAGAGAGGAAGTGCACTTTATTATTTTTTTCTTTGTTTTTTTTTTGGTGGGGTGGGTAGGTGTTGTATCTGTTTGTTAGCATTTTTTCTCCTTTTCTTTTTTCTTTTATTTTTTTTTTAAGATTTATTTTATTTATTTCTCTCCCTTTCCCCCCATTGTCTGTTCTCTGTGTCTATTTGCTATGGGTTCTTCTGCATCTGCTTGCATTATCTGGCAGCACTGGGAAACTGCATCTCTTTTTTGTTGCGTCATCTTGCTGTGTCAGCTCGCCATGCGTTTGGTGCCACTCCTGGGCATGCTGCACTTTTTTCATGTGGGGTGGCTCTCCTTATGGGGTGCACTCCTTGAGCATGGGGCACCCCTGCATGGCACGACACTCCTTGTGTGTGGCAGCACTGCGCATGGACCAGCTTACCACACAGGTCAGGAGGCCGTGGGGATCAAACCCTGGACGTTCCATATGGTAGACGGACACTCTATCAGTTGAGCCATGTCTGCTTCCCTCTCCTTTTCTTTCCCCCCCTCTTTTCTTCCTTTCTTTACTTCCTTTCTTTTCTTCTTGGACTTAGTCTGGTGGACTGAAAAGTGGGAGAACTAGATTTCTAGAATCAACACATCATAAAAATCAGAATAGACAGTTCTCAACAAATAATTATAAAAAATACAAGGAGACATGAACTTATAACTTAGTTGCAGGAAAAAAAAAAAAGAATTCAGTGGAAAATATTCTAGAGAAAGTGCAGTCCTGGAATTACTAATCAAAAATCTTAGAACAACTCTCATTAATAGAATTATTAACTAAATGGAAATATGGGAAAAGAACTAAAGGAAATAGGAAAATAATATATGAACAAAATGAGAATTTCAATAATGAGATAGATATTTTTAAAAAGCACCAAAAAGAAATTCTGTAACCCAAAAGTACAATAACTAAAGTGAAAAATTCAATAGAGCAGATTGGAAGAGGTAGCCTAAGAACAAACCAGTGAATTCAAAGACAATGATTGAAATTGTCCCAGCTGAGGAAAGAAAGAAAAAAGAATGAAAAAAAAAAATGAACAAAGCCTGAGAACTCTGTGGGACACAACCAAGGGTACCAATATTTACATTATATGAGTTCCAGAAGAAGAGAAATAAAGGGCCAAGGGGGAAAATCTTAAGAAATAATGGCAGAAAAATTCCCAAATCTGATGAAAGATATGAATAGACAAATCCAAGATGCTCAACAAATGCCAGGCATGATGGACCTAAGTGATCAACATAGAAATACATGACCAAACTATCTAATGCCAAACACAAAGACAGAATCTCAAAAACAGCAAAAGAAAAGTGTGATGTCAATATATGAGGGATCCTTAACAAGACTGACATCAAGTTTCTCAATTAAAACCACAAATGCCAAAAGGTTGAGGGAGGACTTATTTAAAGTGCATGCTGAAAGAGAAAACAAAAACATGCTACCCAAGAAGAATATACCTGGCAGAATTTTACTTCAAAAATGAGGGAGAAATTAAAGCATTTCAAGACAGACAAAAACTGAGTGAGTTCATTACCACTGGACCACTAGACTTATACTCTCTGATCAAAAGGCAAAGTTTGGCAGAATAGATAAAAAACATGACCCAACTATGTGCTGATTACAAGAGATGCATCTTATATCCTTAGATACAAATAAGTTGAAAGTGAAAGTGCAAACAGTATACAAAAGAGAGTGGGGGGTGACTATATAAATATTATACAAGATAGACTTTCTTTCAAAACTGTTACAAGAAATTAAGGACATTATATATCAATAAAAGGGTAAAAAATAAGAAGATCCAACCATTATAAACGTATGTACCAAACAGCATAGCACCAAAATACATGAAGCAAACTTTGACAGACCTGAAAGGAGAAAAAGACAGTTTTACAATAAAAGTTGGAGATTACAATAAACCTCTTTGGACACTGGATAGAATATCTACATAGAAGAATATCTACATAAGAAAATAAAGAACCTGAACAACATGATAAACCAACTAAGTCTAACCAACATATATAGAATACTTCATCCAATGATAGCAGAAATGCATTCTTTCCAAATGTATGCAAATTACTCTCTAAGATAAACCAAATGTTAGGGCATAAGTGGAGAATCAATAAATTTAAAAATACTTAAGTCATAAAAGTAACCTCTCTGACAACAGTGGAATGAAGTTAGAAATCAATAATAGGAGGAAAACTAGAAAATTTATAAACATGTGGAAATAAGACAGCACATTCTTAAAACAATGGGTTAAAGAAGAAATTACAAGAGAAATTAGAAAATAGAGACAAATGAAAACAAAGAAACAAATACCAAAACTTATGGGATACAGCAAAGGCAGTGCTCAGAGGGAAATTTATACTTATGAATGCCTATATTAAAAAGAAGAGAGCAGGACTTCTGGGAAGATGGAAGATTAGAGAGACACAGGACTTAGCTCTCTCACAAAAAAAATAGCTAGAGGACGGGCAGGAATGACCTGGAAAAATGTTCTAAGGACACTAGGGGAAGGCTGGACACCACCCAAAAGAGAGAAGGGCAAAAAAAAAAAGAATCTCAGTGGGAAATCTCTGTGAGTAAAAGCTGCACATGCAGCTGCCAGAGGCCCCCTCCCCCCAGAGCAGATAGTTTTGAGCCCCAGCCTCTGTCTGTGACTATGGACAGAAAGGACCACAGGCGTCCACCTGCCCAGAAAAGTGGGAAGAGAGGGATATAGCCAAAGGCCTCCCAAATTTGGACAACAAATTTGGTCTGCTGTGTCCTACAAGTCCTTCCTGGCCAGGTGGGACTGTGCCACTGTTTGTCCTGGTTGCTGGCATGGGATTAAAGAGATCTAACTGTCTCAAACACCCTCCCTACTGACTGGGACTGGTGGTTGAGGATGCAGAGAAGAGTGGAATTAATTCCTACCTGGGAAAAGGGAGGGAAATGCTTATAAAGGGAAGAGAATAGCTCCTGAGAAAGTCAGATTTGCAAGGCTCTGAATACCCTTGAGGCAGCATCCTCTGTCACATTGTTCCAGTCAGAGTTACAGTAAATACCTTTGACCAGAAATTGAGCTGAGAGGTGTGTCAATGAGCACCATCTGCTGGCAAATCAAGGAAATGCGTGCAAGGCAAATAAAAGTAAATAAATTGAAGAGGCTCTTTCAGGCCTTTCCAGTCTCACTCCCCAAGGCCCTTGGAAGTGGGTTTGCAACTCATTACTGGGTCCATGGCCCAGATTTGAACAACCAAATGGAAAACCCTAAAGCACTAACAGGTTGTACCAAGATTCGAAGAACAGCAATAACACACAGACTTCTGCCACAAAATTGCTACACTAAAGAGATAAACTGAGCATCAGAGTAAACTCACAACCATAATTGGATGCCTAGATATCAGTAAAAAATTACAATCCATACTAACAAAAAGGAAGGTACAGCTTAAGCAAAGAAATATATATCAAAGCCCCAGATTAAACACAGAACTTGAGACAACTAATTAACAAGGCTCATGCAAATCTCCAAAGTAAAACCAACAAGCTGAAAGACAGTATGACTAAAGAGATAAAGGACATCAAGTGGACACTGGATGAGCACAAAGAAGAATTTTAAAACTGGAATAGGAAAATAACAGAGCTCATGGGAATGAAAGATACAGTAGGTGAAATTTAAAAAAAAATTAGAGGCATACAACAGCAGACTAAAAATCGTGGAAGAAAGAATAAGTGATGCTGAAGACAGAACAGCTGAAATTGAAGAGAGAGAAAAAAATGGAAAAAAAAATGAGCAGGAGCTCGGGGATTTGAATGATAACATGAAGCACAGCAATATATGTGTCATGGGAGTCCCAGAAGGATAAGACAAGGGAAAAGGGCAGAAAGAGTACTTGAGGAAATAATGGCAGAAAATTTTCCAATCTCATGAAGGAAATAAATTTACATGAAATTCAGAGTACTCCAATCGGAATAAATCCAAATAGACACACTCCAAGACACATACTACTCAGAATATCAAGCACCAAAGATAAAGAGAAAATTCTAAAAGCAGCAAGGGGGAAGCAAATCATCACATAAAGACCATCCAGTAAGCCTTACCGCAGGTTTCTCCTCAGAAACCATGGATACAAAAAGACAGTGGTATGATAAAATATCCTAATTTTATCCTAATTTTAGAAGAAAGAAGAAAGAAGAAAACTGCCAGCCAAGAATTCTTTATCCGGCAAAATTTCCTTCAAATATACGGTGAGTATAAAATATTCACAAACAAACAGAAACAAAGAGAGTTTGCAAAAAAGAATCCACCTTTACAGGAAATATTAAAGGAAGCCTTAGAACCTGAAAGAAAAAGACAGGAGAGTCAGTCTTGGAGGAGAGTATAGAAGAAAGAACAGGAGAAAGGATAACCAAAAGAGTAAAAAGGCAGACAAAAATAGGACATGACATATGAAAACCAAAGAATAAAATGGAGAGTGTAAATAGTGCATTTATAGTAATATCATTGGATGTGAATGGATTAAACCAGCTGACAGAATGGATAAAAAAAAATATGAGCTAACCATATGCTGCTTAAAAGAAACTCACCTTAGACCCAGGGATACAAACCAACTGAAAGTGAAAGGAGGGGAAAAGATACTCTACATGAATAGTAACCAGAAAAGAGCAGGGGTAGCTATACTAATATCAGATAATACAAACTTTAAATGCAAAAAAGTTGTAAGAGATACAGAATGCCACTATATATTAAAAAAGGGAAAATCCACCAGGAATATATAAGAGTCATATACATCTATGCACCTAACCAGGGTGCCCCAAAGTACATGGGACCTACTTTGGGAAAACAGCAGGGAGAAATAGACTTCTCTATAATAATCGTTGGAGACTTCAACACCCTACTTACATCATTAGATAGAACAACTAGACAGAAGATCAACAAGAAAACAGAGAACTTGAAAAATATGATAAACAAGTTAGACCTAACAGGTATATACAGAATACTGCATCCAAACTCAGCAGGTTATACATTCTTCTCAAGTACCCATGGATCTTTATCCAGGGCAGACCACTTGTTAGGACACAATGCATCTCTCAATAAATAGAAAAAGAATGAAATTATACAAAGCACCTTCTCAGATCCTAACGAAATGAAACTGGAAATTATTATTAATAGGAGAAAAGTAAAGTCACAAATGTGTGGAGGCTAAACAACACACTACTAAGTAATCAGTGGATCAAAGAAGAAATTGCAAGTGAAATCAGTAGATATATTGAGACAAATGAAGACAAGAACACAACATATCAAAACTTAAGGGCTATAGCAAAGGCAGTGCTGAGAGGGAAATTTATAGCCCTAAATGCCTATAAAAAAAAAAAAAAAGGAGCTAAACTCACAGATTTAACTGAACAACTAGCAAAACTAGAAAAAGAACATCAAACCGATCCCAAAACAAGCAGAAGGAAAGAAGTAATAAAGATTAGAGCAGAAATAAATGAAACCAAGAACAAACCTATAGAGAAAACCAAGAAAACCAAAAACTGGTTCATTGAGAAGATCAATAAAATTGACGAACCCCTAGCTAGACTAACAAAGGAAAAAAAGAGAAAAGCTGCAAATAAATACAATGAAAAATGAAAGGGAGAAGTTACAAATGATCCCACAGAAATAAAAAGAACCTTTTTTTTTAAAGATTTATTTATTTATTTAATTCCCCCCCTCCCCACGGTTGTCTGTTCTCTGTGTCTATTTGCTGTGTCTTGTTTCTTTGTCCGCTTCTGTTGTCGTCAGCGGCACAGGAAGAGTGGGTGGCACCATTTCTGGGCAGGCCACACTTTCTTTCGCCCTGGGCAGCTCTCCTTATGGGTTCACTCCTTGCGCGTGGGGCTCCCCTACACGGGGGACACCCTGCGTGGCACAGCACTCCTTGTGCGCATCAGCACTGCGCATGGGCCAGCTCCACACGGGTCAAGGAGGCCCGGGATTTGAACCACGGACCTCCCATGTGGTAGACGGACGCCCTAACCTCTGGGCCAAGTCCGTTTCCTAAAAAGAATCTTAAGAAGATATGATGATAAACTGTATGCCAACAAACTGGACAACCTTGATGAAATGGACAAATTCCTAGAAATGCACAACCAACCTACACTGACACTATAAGAAATACAAGAACTTAACAAACCAATCACATATAAGGAGATGGAATCTGTCATCAAAAATCTCGCAGCAAAGAAAAGCTCAGGATCAGATGACTTCCAGGTGAATTTTACCAAGCATTTCAAAAAGAATGAACACAAATCGTGATTAAACTCTTTCAAAAAGTTGAAGAGAAGGGAAAATAACAACACATTTTATGAAGCTAACATCACCCTAATACCAAAGTCAGATAAAGATATTACAAGAAAAGAAAATTACAGACCAATTTCTCCAATTAACACAGATGCAAAAATTCTCCACAAAATACTTGCAAATCAAATCCAACAGCATATCAAGACTTATACATCATAACCAAGTGGGATTTATTCCTGGTATGCAAGGCTGTTCAACATAAGAAAATCAATCAACGCATATACTACATTAACAAGTTGAAGAAAAAAATCACATGACAATCTCAACACAGAAAAGGCATTTGGCAAAATTCAACATCTTTTTTTTTGATAAAAACACTTCAAAAGAGAGGAATAGGAGGAAAGTTCTTCAATCTGATAAAAAGCATACATGAAAAACCCACAGCCAACATTACAATCAATGGAGAATTGTTGAAAGCTTTCCCTCGAAGATCCAGAACAAGACAAAGATGCCTACTGTTACCATTGTTATTCAATTTGTACTAGAATATTGGCAATTAGGGCAATTAGACAAGAAAAAATTAAAGGCATCCAAATAGGAAAACAGGAAGTAAAATTCTCACTGTTTGCGGATGACATGATCCTTTATTTAGAACATTCTGAAGTATCCACTACAAAGCTACTTGAACTAATAAATGAGTTCAGCAAATTGGCAGGATACAAGATCAACATACAAAAATCAGTAATGTTTTTGTACGCTAGTAGTGAACAATCTGAGGAGGAAATCCAGGGGAAAATTCCATTTTCAATAGCAACAAAAAAACTCAAATACCTAGGAATTAATTTGACATACAGGACATATATGCAGAAAACTACAAAACAATGCTAAAAGAAAATTTAAAAGACCTAAACAAATGGAAAGACATTCCACATTCCTGGGTTAGAAGAATAAATATCATGAAGATGTCAATCTTACCCAAACTGATTACTAGATTCAATGCAATACCAATCAAAATCCCAGCAACTTAATTTACAGAAATAGAAAAGGCAAGTACCAAATTCTTTGGAAGGAAAAGTGCACCTGAAAAGCCACAAGCTTTCTAAAAAAGTAGAGTGATGTAGGAGGAATCTTACTGCCTGACATTGAAACATATTACAAAGCTACAGTGGTCAAAAGAGCATGGCACTGGCATAAAGTTGGACACATTGATCAGTGGAAGAGAAATGAGAACCCAGAAATAAACCCTCACATATACTGTTGACTGTTGTTTTCTTTTTTTTACAAACCTACTAAGTCCATGTTAATGGGACAAAACAGTCTCTTCAACAAATGATGCTGGGAAACTGGATATTTACAAGAAAAGAATGAAAGATGACCCCTATCTCATTCCCTATACGAGAATCAACTAAAATGGTTCAAAGACCTAAATATAAAATATAAAAGCCAGGACCATAAGACTATTGGAAGAAAATGTAGGAAAATATCTTCAAGACCTTGTAGTCAGTGGCTTCTTGGACCGTACACCCAAAACATGTGCAACAAAAGAAAAAATAGACAAATGGGACCTCCTCAAAATTAAACACTTTGCACCTCACAGGACTTTGTCAAAAGGGTGAAAAGGCAGCTAACTCAATGGAAGAAAATATTTGGAAATTCCATATCCAATAAGGGTTTAATATCCAGAATATATAAAGTGATGTTACAACTCAACAATAAAAGACAAACAACCCAATTAAAAAATGGGCAAAAGACTTGAATAGACATTTGTGCAAAGAAAAAATACAAATGGCAAAAAAAACACAACAAACAAACACACATGAAGAACTGCTCAACATCACTAATGACTAGGGAAATGCAAATCAAAACTATGAGATATCATTTCACACTCATCAGAATGGCCACTATTAAAAAGACAGAGATCTACAAGTGTTGGAGATGATGTGGAGAGATAGGATCACTAATTCATTTTTGGTGGGAATGTAAAATGGTACAGTCACTCTGGAGGACTGTATGGCAGTTCCTAAAGAAGTTGAATATAGAGTTGCCATGTGATCCTGCAATATCACTACTGGGTATATATCCAGAAGAACTGAGAGCAGTGACATGAACAGACATCTGCATACCAATGCTCACAGCAACATTTCACAATTGCCAAAAGTTGGAAATCAGGTGTACATCAACATGGATAAACATGTGATAAATATGAATGGATAAACAAAGTGGTCTTTTTACATGATGGGAAATAATGTAGCTGTAAGAAGAAATGAAGCTCATAATGCATATGACAACATAGATGAACCTGGAGGACATTATGTTGAGCAAAGCAAGCCAGACACAAAAGGAAAAATACTGTATGATTGCATTGCTATGAACCAAATATATTATGTAACATATTGTATGATTCAAAAAAAATTTAGTCATTCAGTACATTTAAATGAGAAATGTATGCTTTTATTCAACTGTGCTTTCTTTTTAGTTTTTAATTGTTTATATTTTCAATTATTAAATGTACAAAATAAAGTTAAAAAAAAAAAAGAATAAATCCCAGTAGAACCACTCCAAGACACATACTCAGAATGTCAAGCAGCAAAGATAAAGAAAAAATTCTAAAAGCAGCAAGGGAGAAGCAAATCATCACATAAAAGGGATGCCCAGTAAGACTTAGTGTAGGTTTCTCATCAGAAACCATGGAGGTGAGAAGACAGTGGTATGATATACTTAGGATATTGAAAGAGAAAAATTGCCAGCAGAGAATTTTTTATCCAGCAAAATTGTCCTTCCAATATGAAGATGAGTTCGAAATATTCACAAACAAACAGAAACTAAGAGAGTTAGTTAAAAAAAAAAAAAAAAAGAATCTGGCTTTGAAAGAAGCATTAAAGGGGGCCCTATAGCCCAAAAAGAAAAGACAGGAGAGAGAGTATGGAAGGAAAGACTATCAGAAAGGATAACCAGAAGGGTAAATGACATATGAAAGTAAGATATGACATATTAAAGCCAAAAAATAAAGTGGTAGAAATAAATAATTCATTTACAATAATATCATTGAATGTGAATGGATTAAACTCTCCAATCAAAAGAAATAGGCTGACAGAATGGATTTGAAAACATATACCAACCAAATGCTCTCTACAAGAAACTCACCTAAGATCCAGGATACAAATAATCTGAAAGTGAGAGGTTGGAAAAAGATATTCCATGCAAACAGTAGCCAAAACAAAGCAGGGATAGCTATAATAATATCAGACAAGAGAAACCGACTTTGGCCCAGTGGTTAGGGCGTTGGTCTACCACATGGGAGGTCCGTGGTTCAAGCCCCGGGCTTCCTTGACCCGTGTGGAGCTGGCCCATGCGCAGTGCTGATGCGCGCAAGAAGTGCCATTCCACACAGGGGTGTCCCCCGCGTAGAGGAGCCCCACGCGCAAGGAGTGCACCCATAGGGAGAGCCGCCCAGCGCGAAGGAGGGAGCAGCCTGCCGAGGAATGGCACTGCCCACACTTCCTGTGCCGCTGACAACAGAAGCGGACAAAGAAACAAGACGCAGCAAAAAGACACAGAAAACAGACAACCGGGGGAGGGGAGGGGAATTAAATAAAAATAAAAATAAATCTTTAAAAAAAAAATCAGACAAAACAGACTTTAAATGCAAAAAAGTTATAAAAAAGTTAAAATGCGTTTATATGGCTAAGAGTCTTCAAAAAAGGGATTAGAGGGGTTGCACTTACGCATGCCTCAGCAGGATCCCAGAGACAGCCAAAGTAGATACAATCCCAGGTTCTGGTGCTCCTGAGGACTATGGAGACACACAGGTTCTATGGTAATGGCAGGTGACTCTGGAGTTCAAGGCCTTGTCAGTGAGCCCTACTTTGGAATTTGTGCTCTTGAGTGTGATGGAGCTGGACTCAGATGTGAACTTTCTACACATGACTCTTCTGTCACTTTTACTGAACCTGTGGTGGGAGCTGAGGTTGGTGCATACCCAGAGACTACAATCTTTGGACTGGCCATGTGCCAGCTGGGCCCTGAGCCTCAGCAGAGTTGCAGCTACTATTCTCTGGTTTGTTGGACTTGCACAGGTCAGCTAATAAGAAGGTGAAGATGGTCAACCACCACACCAGGGAACGAAGAGTGCCTACAACTGCAAGCAGGAGAATCACATCTATCATCATGTGGAATCTAAGCCCCTTCTTGATATAGAGGTGGAGTGGACATTACCAACCCAGGGTCCACAGGATGGAGAAATAAAATATGGATTAGAGTGAACTTACTGGTATTTTACTGTAGAACAATTTTGACTAATACTGAAAGAAACTGTAGCATTGATCTGGAGAAAGTGGCCACAAGAGTTGCTGAGGGCAGGGAGAGGGAAGAGGAGATGAGATGTGGGGGCATTTTTGAGACTTGGAGTTGTCCTGAATGATATTGTAGGGACAGATGCTGGACATTATATATCCTGCCATAACCCACTGAATGTACTGGGGGAGAGTGTAAACTACAAAGTAAACTATAAGCCATGCGGAGCAGCAGTGTTCCAAAACATATTCCCCAAATGCAATGTATGTGCCACAATGATGAAAGAGGTTGTTGATGTGGGAGGAGTGGGGTGGGGGGTGTGGGGGGTATGTGGGAACCTCTTATATATGTATTTTTTTTTAAAGATTATTTTATTTATTTATTCCCCATCTTGCGGCTTGTTACATTCTTTGCTGTTTCTTCTCTGTGTCCATTCGTTGTGCGTTTTTTCTTCATCTGCTTGTCTCCCTTTGCTGCACCGTCTTGCTGCACCAGCTGTCCATGGCACATGGGCCAGCTTGCCTTCACAAGGAGGCCCTGTGATGCGAACCCAGGGCCTCGCATATGGTAGATGAGCCACAGCTGCTTCCCCCCATATTTTTTTAATTTTTAAATTTTTTTTTGTCTTTATTTATTTTTTAAATATTACATTAAAAAAATATCAGGTCCCCATATACCCCCCCATCCCCTTCACCCCACTCCTCCCCCCATAACAACATTCTCCTCCATCATCAAGAGACATTCATTGCATTTGGTGAATACATCTCTGAGCCCTGCTGTACCTCATGGTCAGTGGTCCACATCATATCCCACACTCTCCCACAGTCCACCCAGTGGGTCATGGGAGGACATACAGTGTCTGGTAACTGTCCCTGCAGCACCACCCAGGAAAACTCCAAGTCCTGAAAAAAAACCCACATCTCATCTCTTCCTCCCAGTCCCTACCCCCAGCAGCCACCATGGCCACTTTCTCCACACCAATGCCATATTTTCTTCGATTACTAATCACAATAGTTCATGAATAGAATATCAGTAAGTCCACTCTAATCCATACTCTATTCCTCCATCCTGTGGACCTTGGAATGGCTGTGTCCACTCCACTTCTATATCAAGAGGGGGCTTAGATTCCACATGGATGCTGGATGCAATCCTCCTGCTTTCAGCTGTAGGCACTCTTGGCTCCCTGGTGTGGTGGTTGACCTTCTTCAACTCCACGTTAGCTGAGTGGGGTAAGTCCAATAAACCAGAGTGTAGGAGCTGAAGTCTGTTGAGGCTCAGGGCCTGGCTATCACATGGTCAGTCCAGAGAGATTCAGGTCCCCTGGATATATATTAAACCCCAGCACCAACTACAGTTCTGGTAAAAGTAACAGGAGAGGCTTGTGAACAAAGATCACATCTGAGTTCAGCTCCATCACACAGAAACACAAACTCCAAAGTAGGGCCAACTGACATGGCACTGAACTCCATCTGCCATGACCATAGAACCTGTGGGTCTCTGTAGCCCTCAGAAGAACCAATACCCAGGGTTGTATCTACTTTATCTGTCTTTGGGACTCTGCTCAGGTGTGCATAAGGGTGACCCCTCTGATAACCTCCCGGCTCTTTTTGGAGACTCATAGCCATATAAACTCATTTTTCCTTTCCATTTCCCCCTTTGATTCAGGTCAAAAAGCATTTTTAACTCCTGGTATTATATGTAGATTGAGATATTCTGCTGGTCCGAGTTGACACTTTTATTCAAGGTCATTTTCTAGTTACATCATCAGCGGGTACTTGGTAGTAATCCCTCGGCGCCAGGGAGGCTCATCCCCAGGAGTCATGTCCCACACTGGGGGGAAAGCAATGCATTTACATGCTGAGTTTGGCTTTGAGACTGGCCACATTTGAGCAACATGGAGGCTCTCAGGAGGTAACTCTTAGGCACCCTGCAGCTCTAGGCCTTGTTCTTATTTCAGGTGCACAGGCTCACAAGCATAGTCATTAGTTTCAAGGGCTCACTGTTGGACCTTCCTTCTTTTTTGGTCTTTGCCATTGCACTTGGGGGATTGTTGCTGTTCCTTTAGGGACTGTGATAGAACTCCCCTGGCTAGGAACTCAGCACTCCCTCAGTTGTTGTTTTTAATTGTATCCACTATGAAAATATCCAAACATTTTATGTACCCTGGATATGTGCCCTGGAGAACTCCCTCCCAACCATGTGTCCCCTGTCAATAACATCCTACACCAGTATTCCTCCCCTGCCATTGTTGAACTTCTCTGTGATCCAAAACTTCCTGAAAAGTGAAGCCCAATATATTGCCAGGTTCCATTAATAATAAAATGGAATATAGTGATGAGTTTAAAGGTTAGATATAGAATACATATTAATTTAGAAAAATTAAGGTAAAAATAAATTGAGGTATCAAAAAATTTAAAAATGTAAAAGCTTTGTTTTTGATGTTTCGCCTTCCATCACTGCAATAAAGGTTGCCCTGTATGCAAATTGGCAAGGCCCCATACTTTTTTTTTTTTTAAAGATTTATTTTTTATTTATTTAATTCCCCTCCCCTCCCCCGGTTGTCTGTTTTCTTGTCTTTTTTGCTGTGTCTTGTTTCTTTGTCCGCTTCTGTTGTCGTCAGCGGCATGGGAAGCGTGGGCGGTGCCATTCCTCAGCAGGCTGCTCCCTCCTTCGCGCTGGGTGGCTCTCCTTACGGGGCGCACTCCTTGCGCGTGGGGCTCCCCTACGCGGGGGACACCCCTGCGTGGCAGGGCACTCCTTGCGCGCATCAGCACTGCGCATGGGCCAGCTCCACACGGGTCAAGGAGGCCCGGGGCTTGAACCGCGGACCTCCCATGTGGTAGACGGATGCCCTAACCACTGGGCCAAAGTCCGTTTCCCCCATATTTTTTAATTGTAACATTTTTTGTTATCTATGTATCTGAAAAAAAAGACAATTTAATAAAAAAATAAAATAAAAATGAAATTAAAAATAAATAAATAAATAACCCTCCCTGCCTTCATAAAACATATATTTTAGTGGAGAAGATAGTAACAAGATAAATAATTAAATTGTACATTATGGTAAACAGCAAAAAGCTCAAGGAAGAAAACTTATATTAGAGAAGATGGAATAGAAAATCCTGGAGGGGGTTATTAAGTTTAAATATGGTAGACGGGCACAGCCATTTAGAGGGTGAATTTTGACTAAAGATCTGAAGGAAGTGAGGGGTCCAGTCATTCAGTTCTCTGGGAAAGAATACACATAGCTGTGGACCAGCAAGACCTTGAGTTGGGAGTCAGTCCACTGGGTTCTAAGAGCAGCAAAGAAGGCTGTGTGGCTGGAAGTGAAAGACCAGGGTGAGATTGTGAGAGCATAAGGTCAGAAAGGTAAGGTGAGCAGGCACATGTGTATGACCCCACAGATCATTACAGGGACTTTGGCTTTTCCTCCAAGTGCAACAGGGAGGTATAGCATGGCATATATTCTGAAAATTTGTATTTTTTTAAAACAAAGTTTTAAACTGTACTGAAAATTTGAACAATATATGTACAAATATTTCATGTAATTTTAACACATTTTAGATTAACTCATTTAAGATAAATCTAGTATAACAGTTGCATAAGAATGCCAACTTTCTTTAAAAATAAAAGTTCATTCTCTGCTGAAAAAATAAAGTTATAATAAAAGATGCAGGACACTATATATTAATAAAAGGTACCTTCAATGAGAAAGAAGTAATAGACATAATATCTATTCACCTAACCAGTGTGCTCCAAAACACATGAGGCAAACTCTGGCAAAACTGAAGGGAGAAATAGACCTCTCCACAATAATAGTTGGAGACTTCAACACACCATTCAGTTCAAGAGATAGAACAACGACACAGAAGATCAACAAGGAAACAAAGAACTTGAACAGTAGGATAAGCAAGTTTGACCTAACAGACATATATGTAATGTTGCATCCCAACTCAGTGGGCTGCATATTGTTTTCAAGTGCTCATGGATCTACTATGTTATAGTTTGCCAAAGTGATGCCAATGCAAAGTATCAGAAATGTGTTGACTTTTATAAGAGGTATTTATTTGGTATAAAAGCTTACGGTTGGAAGGCCATGAAAAGTTCAACTCCTGTATCAGTCTTGGCTGTTCCAGTTTTCTTCCCACATTCAGATCCAAGCTATCAGGCTTCCCACATTCAGATCTAAGCTATCAGGCTTATAGCAGGGCTGGTCTCCTCTTGAGCTGCTCCGTGAGCCCAGCCTCTTGGGAGCTTTGTGCTTAAACATCCTTTCTCTCACATTGCAGAATCAAAATATGTTGGCCCCCTTTTTCCTTGTCTGTCTGTGTGAGTCTGTTTATATCAGTTCCAGCAAGAGGGACCTGATTCTCACCTCACTGACACATTCCAATAAAAATCTCTAAAGCAATCTTATCAAGTAATCTGATCAAAGTCTCCTCAGCTGAATTTAATGCAATCAAAAGATATCACACCCAGAGAAAAAGATTAATTTACAAACACAGTATTTCTCTTTTTGGGATTCAAAAAATAATTTCAAACTGCCACACTCTCCCTTGCTGGCCTCAAGGAAGCAGAGGGCCATATTGGGTAGGCACATATGGCAAGAAACTGAGGGTATTGTTTGGCCAACTACCAGACCAGAAGTGAGGCCCGCTTCCAGCCAGTATACAGCCCACAAAAAAACAGGCTTTCCATCCAAAAGGCCATAAATAACTGGTTTCTGCCAACAATCATCTGATTTTGAAAGCAGATCCTTCTCCATTTGAACCTTAACAATGAGCCTGGACCTTGCTGACTTGACACCTTTATTTCAACCTAGTGAAATCCTGAAACTAAATTGTGCTGGTTCTCCTCATCCACAGAGGCTGAGAAATAATAACTGTTGTTTTAACTTTTAAAATTGTGGTAATATTGTTATGTAGCACGATATAACTAATGCTCTCCCCTTCCATCTTTCTCTTCCTATTCATCTTTTCTTCCTCTCTATTAATCTTTTCTTTTGAATTATCTCTTTTCTCTTTCTTCTTTTTCCTCCCTTTTTCTCTCTCTTCCTTCAAACTGATGTTTTGGCCAGAGTGTAGAATGCTTTCTTCCTTCTTGAAATCCAGCAAGTAATAACATCAGCATTCATCTTACTCTAGGATTGAGTGAAAAATAGAATTGTGTTAAAAAGCTTGGATTTTTGGTTGGAGAGCCTTGATTTGAATCCTGACCCTTCTGCCAAAAAGCTATGTTAATTTGGGCAAGTTATTTAATCTCCCTGAGCTTTATTTGCAGTAAAATGGGTATAAAAACAGTGAACCAGTGCAGAAGCTTTGAATTTCAGGAGTTGGCTTATAATCAAGCTGCTTGGTACAAGGGAGACTCTAAATATTAATATGTGTTCCTGATTTGCAACAGCAGATTGTGATAATGTCAGCTAGTGGTAAATAGTGTTATATATGAAAGGAGTCACTATTTAAAAAGTCACTCCTATCATCTGGGGGGAAAATAGCCATTGGATATTAAATTTAAATTTCTGGATATTTTTTATAAGAAAATTTACTTAAATATTTATTTGGGGATGGGTAAGAGTTTACATATTTCATTTTACATCTTGAAATAACAGATTTCAACTTTACTTTTATTTGACCTTTGTAATGAATGTTTAAAACAGAGAATTGCCAACATTTTGGCAGATTCTATTGGAACACACACCATTCACTCAAAGAGTACTTCCTGTGTCTATTATGGGCAAAACACTTTGTTTGGTTTGTTTGGTTAGCTGTCCTAAAAATGAGAGGGAAGTTGAAAATATTTTTTAAAGGAAAGTAGCTGAATATGTTAAGGAAGAAAAAAAACATTCCTTTTTGCTTAAAAAGACAAGATAAAACAGAAGAGAAGTCTGCAGTATTCCTACACCCAACAGAAGGACAGCAGGAAATAAAAGGCCAAGTTTAAGGCCAGATGCCCCAGGACCTCCAGGCCTGCACTCTAGGGCTTGGTGGTCCCTGTTTCCTTAGCTTCTGAGTAGTGGAGACAAACAAAGGAATAAAAGATCTGGTAAAGAAAACAAATCAGAGATGAAAGGAAAGGAAGGAAAAGGGCAGTTTTGGGGGGGAGCTCCATTCTTAAGCACTCTCAAGAGCTGTATATGCTGATCTAAGACCCCCTAAAAACTGGATGGGGTTTCTGTTCTGGGCATTTCTCTTTCACAGGAGATTCCCAGACTAGAATTAGATGGTCCTTGGTTCTTAGTCTCAGAAAGGTAATTTTGAGAAGATAGGCTCAGTTGAGGCAAGTGAAGAGAGAAAGTAAGTGCTAGAAATGGGAAGTACATACAGAAAGGAAAAAAAGGGTTTATCCAGTAGGAAAGGGTCTAATGAAGGTGTGGGAAAAGATGAAAGGCTAAAGTAGAATAGTAGAGATTTTTTTTTGGTCATTCTTTAGGACTATAATATTTGAGAAGTGTTATAGAGGCCCTTTGGTTATTGGATCATAGGGAACGGGATCGGAGAAGGCAATCTGGAGGAAGAGGGGAAGCTGGGACATCAGTGGAGAGGGTGGTCTCTGGGAGACCTCACCCTCTGGAGGAAATAAGTAATTTAACATGCATCATGGCTGTCCTGGTGCTTCCTCGGCTGAACATCAGCCCTACCACCCTGTTCCAGTCATCCTCCCAGGAGCCCCATCATGTTCTTACCTTATTTACCTGGAGCTAGTGGGGTGAGTGGCTTAGCCATTGGATCAAATACCCCTTTTCACTATTATTTTCTGTTTTTGAGCCAACTGTAAACAAGTGTTGAAATGTTATCACTATCTTTCCTTACACACACATAAACACACACTTTAAAGGAAACACATTACTATATATAGAATTTATTTGAGTCTTAAAATTGTACATTAATGGTATCACACGGTATTCATTGAAACTTCTCTTCTTTGCTCAACAAACTTTTTGAGTTTTATTCATTTTGATGCACATAGAGCTTGTTAAGTAACTTTTTAAAGAAATCAATTTTACTGATACATATTAATAAAGCACACAATTCATCCAAAGTGTACAAATATTGGTATAATCATATAGTTGTGCATTCACTTCAATCATTCAATCATTATTAGAGCATTTTCATTATTTCAATAATAAATAATAATAAATAGGAACAGACAAACAAACAAAAAAATTCTTCACCTCTCAGTCTCTGTTTCCCCTGGTGTACATAGCTGCTATTTCTGGCTATTCTTTTGTAATAGTTTATTTATTCATTAAGCAGTTTTACTGAGATATATTTACATACTATATGATCTATATAAAGTGTATAATCAATGGCTTTCAATGTTATAATATTGTGCATTCATCAACACAAAAAAATTTTAGAACAATTTCACAAAGAAAAACTCCACACCCCTTAGCAGTCACCTCTCATTCCTCTATCCTTCCCCAGCGCTACGTAACTGCTAATCTAATTTGATCTTTATAAATTGATTTATCTTTATATTTTAAATAAACGGAATCACACAATATGTAGTACCTTGTGCATGGTTTCTTTCACTTAGCATAATGTTTTCTTTTGTCTGATATTAACAATTTTTCACCTTTTCTATTCGATTCCAAAGATTAACACATTCTTTTTACCAATTCTGTGCAAGTTAACCCTCAGCTTTCTGCTCTTTAAAATCATTCTATTTTCTGGTGACCCATATTCAAGTAGTAACTCCATGAAATTACACAATATATTTAGGTCATAGTAGCACAATCATATAATATCTGTCCTTTTGTGTCTAGCTTGCTTCACTCAACATAATGTCCTCCAGGTTCATCCATGTTGTCACATGCTTCCAACCTCATTTCTTCTTACAGCTACATAATATTCCATCATGAGAACAGACCATGGTTTGTTTATCCATTCATCTGTTGATGGACACCTGGGTTGTTTCCAAATTTTGGCAGTTATAAAGTATGTCACTACGAACATAGGTATGCAGATGTCTGTTTGTGCCAATTCATCTGGGTAAATACCCAGTAGAGATATTGCTGGGTCAGGTGGCAAATCTATATTCAACTTCTTTAGGAACTGCCACACAGTCTTCCACAGTGACCTTACCATTCTATATTCCCACCAACAGTTAATAAGCATTCCTATCTCTTCACATCCTGTCCAACACTTGCAGTTCTCTTTCTTTTTAATAATAGCCTTTCTGATTGGGTGTGAAATGATATTTCATGGTAGTTTTGATTTGCATTTCTCTAATCACTAGTGATGTTGAACATTTTTTCATGTACTTTTTTGCCACCTGTATTTATTCTTTGGACAAATGCCTATTCAATCCTTTACCCATTTTTAAATAGGGTAGTTAGTCTTTTCATTGTTGAGTCATAGCAACTCTTTATGTATCATGGATATTAAGCCCTTATCTGACATGTGATTTCCAAATATTTTCTCCCATTGAGTTAGCAGTCTTTTCACCCCTTTGACAAAATCCTGTGAGGTGCAAAAGTGTTTAATTTGAGGAGGCCCCATTTATCTACTTTTATTTTGTTGCGCATGCTTTGGGAGTAAAGTCAAGAAACCACCACCTATTACAAGGTCTTGAAGATTTTCCCCTATATTTTCTTCTAGTAGTTCTGTGTTCCTGGCCTTTATATTTAGGTCTTTGATTCATTTTAGTTGATTCTTGTATTGGGAGTGGGATAGGGGTCCTCTTTCATTCTTTTGGCTATAGATATCCAGTTCTCCCAGCATTATTTGTTGAAGAAACTGTTTTATCCTTTTAACATAGACTTAATAGGTTTGTCAAAAACCAGTTGACCATATAGGTGAGGGTTTATTTCTGGATTCTCAATTCTATTCCACTGATTGATATGTCTAGCTGTATGCCAGTACCATGCTGTTTTGACAACTGTAGCTTTCTAACATGTTTCAAGATCAGGCAGAGAAATTCCTCTCATGTTGCTCTTCTTTTTTTAGAATGTGTTAGCCATTCAGAGGTATTTTCCCTTCCAAACAAATTTGGATATTGCCTTTTCTAATTCGTAAAGCAAGCTGTTGGAGTATTGATTGGCATTGCATTGAATGTATAAATCAGTTTGGGTAAGATTGTCATCCTCACAATATTTGTTCTTCCAATCTATGAACACAGAATGTCTTTCCATTTGTTTAGGCCTTTTAAAAAAAATTAGCATTGTTTTGTTGTTTTCTGTATGTAGGTCCTATACTTTTTGGTTAAATTAATTCCTAGGTATTTGAGTCTTTTTGTTGCTATTGAAAATGAAATTTTTCCCCTGATTTCCTCCTTGGATTGTTCAGTACTAGTATACAAAAACAGTGCTGATTTTTGCGTGTTGATCTTGTATCCTGCCACTTTGCTGAATTCATTTATTTGTTCAAGTAGCTTTGTCATGGATACTTCGGGATGTTCTAAATACAGGATCATGTCATCCGCAAGCAATGAGAATTTTACTTCCTCTTTTCCTATTTTGATGCCTTTAATTTTTTTCTTGTCTAATTGCCCTAGCTAGAACTTCTGAATAGCAGTGGTGACAGTGGGCATCCTTGTCTTGTTCTGGATCTTAGAGGGAAAGTTTTCAACCATTTCCCATTGAGTATGATGTTGACTGTGGGTTTTTCATGTATGCCTTTTATCAAACTGAGGAATTTTCCATTTGTTCCTATCTTTTGAAGTGGATTTTTTTTTTTAATCAAAAAAGAATGCTGGATTTTGTTGAGTGCATTTTCTGTGGTGATTAAGATGATCATGTGGTTGTTTTTCTTCAATTTTTAATGTGGTATATTACATTGATTGATTTTCTTTTGTTGAACCAGCCTTGCATACCAAGAATAAATCCCACTTGGTCATGACGTATAAGTCTTTTGATACGCTGTTGGATTTGATTTGTAAGAATTTTGTTGATAATTTTTGCATCTGTGTTCATTGGAGAGTTTGGTTTGTAATTTTCTTTTCTTGTAATATCTTTATTTGGCTTTAATATTAGGGTGATGTTGGCTTCATAAAATGTGTTGGGTAATTTTCCCTCCTTTTCAGTTTTTTAGAAGAGTTTAAACAGTATTTAATTCTTCTTTAAATGCTTGGTAGAATTCACCTGTGAAGCCATCTGGTCCTGGACTTTTCTTTGCTGGGAAATATTTTGTTTGTTTGTTTTGTTTTTTCCAAATGTATTTTATTTTATTTTTTCTCTCTTTATTTTTTAAAAATGTTACATTAAAAATATATGAGGTCCCCATATACCCCCCACCCCCCTCACCACACTCCTCCCACATCAACAACCCCTTTCATCATTGTGGGACATTCATTGCATTTGGTGAATACATTTTAGAGCACTGCTGCACCACATAGATAATGGTTTATATTATACACTCTTCCCCAGTCCACCCAGTGGGCCATGGCAGGACATACAATGTCCAGCATCTGTCCCTGCACTACCACCCAGGACAACTCCAAGTCCTGAAAATGCTCCCACACCATATCTCTTCTTCCCTCTCTGCTGGGAGATTTTTGATGACAATCTCTTTGAATGTGATTGATTTGTTAAGTTCTTGTATGTCTTTTAGCATCAGTGTAGAGTGTTTGTGTATTTCTAGGAATTTGTCCATTTCATCTAGGTTGTCTATTTTGTTGATATACAATTTCTTATAATATCCTTGTTTGATCCTTTTTATTTTTGTGGGGTAAGTTGTAACTTCCCCCTTTTCATTTCCGGTGTTATTTATTTGCATATTTTCTCCTTTTTTTCCTTGTTAGTCTACCTAAGGGTTTGTCCATTTTACTGATATTCTCAAAGAACCAATTTTTGATTTTGTTGATTTCCTCCTTTTTTTCCCCTCAATTTCATTTATTACTGCTCTAATCTTTATTATTTCATTCTTTCTGCTTGCTTTGGCAATGGTTTGCACTTCTTTTTCTAGTTTCTCCAGCTGTTCAGTTAGATCTTTGATTTTAGCTCTTTTTCTTTTTTATTATAGGCATTTAGGGCTATAAATTTCCCTCTCAGCACTGCCTTCACTATATCCCATAAGTTTTGAAAAGTTGTGTTCTTGTTTTCATTTGTCCCAAAATATTTACTGATTTCACTTGCAATTTCTTCTTTGACCCACTGATTATTTTGGAGTATGTTATTTAACTTCCACACATTTGTGAATTTTCCTCTTTCTTGTCTATTATTGATTTCCACTTTCATTCCATTAGGATCTGAGCAGGTTCTTTGTGTAATTTCAATCTTTTTATACTTACTGAGAGCTGCTTTGTGCCCTAACATGTGGTCTATCCTGGAGAAAGATCCATGGGCACTTGAAAAGAATGTGTAACTCACTGAGTTTGGATGCAGTGTTCTATATATGGCTATTAGGTCTAACTCATTTATTATATTGTTCAAGTTCTCTGTTTTCTTGTTGATCTTTTTCTAGTTGTTCTGTCTATTGATGTATGTGGTATGTTGTATTCTCCAACTATTATTGTGGAGATGTCTATTTCTCCCTTCAGTTTTGCCAGGGTTTGTCTCATGTCTTTTGGGGCACCCTGGTTTAGATGCATAGATATTTATGTCTGTTAGTTCTTCCTGATGGATGGTGCCTTTTATTACTATATAAGGCCTTTCTGCATCTTTTAGAATGTATTTCATTTAAAGTCTGTATTGTCTGATGTTAGTATAACTAATGCTGCTCTTTTTTGGTTAATATTTGTGGGGAGTATCTTTTTCCAACCTTTCACTTTCAGCTGGTTTCTATCTCTGAGTCTAAGGTGAGTCTCTTGTGAGCAGCATTTGGATGGTTCATGTTTTTTTTTTAATCCATTCTGTCAACCTATATCTTTTTTTTTTTTTTTAGGTACCAGCATCCAGGGATTGAACCTGGGACTTCATATTTGGGAGCTGGCACTCATCCACTGAGCCACCTCAGCTTCCCTGATTTGGTTTTCTCATTTGTTCTGCTGATGGTTTGTTTTAGTTTATCAGGAAACACTGAGATCTGAACCCAGGACCTCCCATATGGGAGGTATGCACTCAACTGCTTGAGCTACATCTGCTCCTAGTCTATATCTTTGATTGGGGAGTTTAAACCGTTCACATTCAATAATATTAATGTAAGCACATTATTTACTTTCACCATTTTATTTTGCTTTTCATATATCATATCTTAGTTTTGTCTGTCTTTTCACCTTTTGGTTATCCTCTCTGCTTTTCTTTCTACTGTATTCTCCTCCAAGCCTCTCTGCCCTGTCTTTTTCTTTTAGGCTGCAAGGCTTCCTTTAATATTTTCTGTAAAGGTGGATTCTTTTTCTTTGAACTCTCTTAGTTTCTGTTTGTTTGTGAATGTTTTAAACTCATCTTCATATTTGAAGGACAATTTTGATGGATAAAGAATTCTTGGTTTCACTTTTTTTCTTTCAGTATCCTAATTGTCTGATGCCACTGTCTTCTTGCCTCCATGGCTTCTGATGAGAAATACACACTGAATCTTCCTGGGTGTCCCTTATATGTGATGGTTTGTTTCTCCCTTGCTTCTCTCAGAATTTTCTATTTATCTCTGACATTTGACATTCCAAGTAGTATGTGTCTTGGAATAGGTCTATTGGATTTATTCTAATTGAGGTATGCTGTGCTTCTTGGACATGCAAGTTCATTTCTTTTGTGAGAGTTGGGAAATTTTCAGCTATTGTTTCCTCAAATACTTTCTGTCCCTTTTCCCTTCTTTTCTTCTTCTGGATCTCCCATTACATGAATGTTGGTGGCTTTCATGTTATACTTCAACTCCCTGAGTACCTGTTCTATTTTTTCCATTATTTTCTTTGTTCTTTTCTCTCTAATTTCAACTGTTCTGTCTTCATTGTCACTTATTCTTTCTTCTATTATTTTGAATCTGCTCTTGTATGCCTTTAATGTGTATGTTTTTTTTAATTTTTAAAAGTTTGTTAAGAAATTATAAAAAAGAGAAGTATACATTTTGTGGGCCATGCTAGAGGGTAAGATGAGCCTCTAATGTGCTTTTAATCTCACCTATCATGTCTTTCTTTCCCATGAGCTCTGTTACTTTATTATTCAGGTTTTCAAATTCTTCTTTGTGCTCACACAGTGTCTTCTTTTTATTTTATTTATTAATATTTATTTCTCTCCACCGGCTCATTGTTTGCACTTGCTGTGTCTGTTTGCCTTCCTTTTGCCTTGGGAGGGACTGGGAACTGAATCTGGGACCTCCAATGTGGGAGGAGGCACTGAATCACTTGATCCACCCCCAGTCCCTGCTGTTGTTGTGTCTCTCATTATGTTTTTCTTCTTGCATCCCTCATTGTGTCATCTTGTTGAGTCAGCTTGCCATACCCACCTGTTGTGCCAGCTCACTGTCTTCTTTAGGAGGTACCAGGAACCAAATCACAGACCTCCTATGTGGTTGGTGGTAGCTCAAGTGCTTGAACCATATCCACTTTCCACTCAGTGTCTTCTTGTTGTCCTTTATCTTTTTAGCCATATTGTCTTTCAACTCATTAATTTGATTTTGGAAATTTTGTGTATCTCATTAATTAATTGTTTCAAATCCTGGTGTCTGTTCTGGGACTTTGATATGTTCCTTTTCTTGAGCCATTTCTTCCATTTTTTTTAGTATGACTTGTAATCTTTTGCCTATATCTAGTCATCTGATTAGGGTGGTGAGTTTACTCAGATGTTCAATTTCTCTCTTTTGTAGGATTTTAGTGGCTCCTGCCACACTGTGTGTGTTACTGCTGTTCTTTGATTCTTGGTTCATCCTCTTCTGGGTTTTTAGGACTGTCCCTGTTAATTGCTCAAATCTGGGTCCTGGACCCAGTAATGGGTTGTAGACCTGCTTCCTAGGGCCTTGGGAAGGGAGGCTATAAAGTCCAAGAAAAGCTTCTCTTTTAAAATTTCCTCATATGTACTTCCTTGGTCTGCCAGCAGATAGCACTTTTTGGCAGCCCTCTCATTTTAATGCCTGGTTGGAGTGTGTTTACTTCAAGATGGATTGGATCAATGTGACAGACATTCCTGCCTAGTGTCTAAGAGCCTTGTACTTCAAACTTTCTCTGAAGCAGTTCTCCAACCTTTGCTGGCAGCCCCTCCCTTTTCCCAGGTATGAAGTAATCCCATGCCTCTTGATGTCCTCAACAATCAGTCCCAGTCAGCAGAGAGGGAGAATGAGTAGGATCTCTTTAGTCCCGTGCAGGCTCCCAATGCAAACAATGGCACAGCCCCACCTGACCTGGAAGGGCTTGTGGGACACAGCAGATTAAATTTGTGGGTCAAAAACTGAGACAGCCTTAGGCTGTACCCCTCTCTTTGCCTTTTCCTAGGGAGGTGGATCCCTGGGGCCCCCTTTGCCTGTAGCCATTGTCCTGAGTCCTGTGAATTGATAAGTTTCTATAGTGTGGGAGAGGTTGCTGGCAGTAGCAGCTGCCACTTTTAATTCACAGTTTTGTTTTCACAATTCTTTTCCTTTGTCCCTCTCTCTTCTGGGCTGTCCCCTGGTGTCCTAAACCCTAGAAGATTTTTTTCCAGGCTGATTCTGCCTGTCCTCTAGTTATTTTCCTGGGAGAGAAGAGAGTCCCATGTCTTTCTAGTCTGCCATTTCCCAGAAGTCTGAGATACTGTCTTACCAAGACTTACTCTTCTTGGGAAAAATTGCTAAGTAATTTTTTTTTGAGGTATTGGGGGTCAGGGATAGAACCCAGGACCTCATATGTGGGAAGCTGGCACTCAACCACTGAGCCATATCAGCTTCCCTGGATTGGTTTATTTCATTTGTTTCTCTTGTTGTTTGTTTTTGTTTTCTCATGAGGCACCAGGAACCAAACCTTGGACCTCCCATGTGGAAGACAGGAGCTCAACCACTTGAGCCACATTCACTCCCCCCTAAGTGATTTTAATAGTTTATATTATATATTAATATATCAGTTTATTTTTACTACAAGTTCATATCAGTGGACATTTAGATTGTATCAGGTTTTTACTATTACTAATAATGTTCCACTAATGGTTTTTGCTCTTTAAATATTACATCACTGAACTTTTTTTGTATTAAATTTTAGAAGTAGAATTGATGGGCCATAGAATATGTATATCTTCAATTTCACTCATTATTGCCAAATTTCTCTCTAAGCTTGTTGTGTTAACCTGCATTCCATCATCCTTTCCCTATATTTGGTAGTATTATGAGAATTTTGATAATCAGATATGTGTCAAGAGGTATTTTATTATTATATTACTGTTTTTAAATCTACATTTCCCTGATTACTTGTGAGGTTGAGCAATCTTTTACCTGATTACTAACCACTTGGATGTCCTTGTCTGTGAATTCCCTTTTCATATCTTTTGCCAATTTTTCTTTTTCCCTTATGAATTTTAGAAGTTCCATATATAATCTTAGTACTAGATAAGTTGTCTTTTGTCAAACAGAAGTTTTAAATATCTTTGTAATACCTTCACATCTATGGCCAATTGATTTTTGAGAAGTGTGTCAAATTCACTCAGTGGGGAAAGAATACTCTCTTCAACAAATGGTCTTGAGAAAACTGAATATCTACATGCCAAAGAATGAAAGTGGACCCCTTTCAAACATCATATACAAAAATTAGTTCGAAATAGATAAAAAACCTAAACATAAGAACTAAAACTATAAAAACTCCTAAAAGAAAGCATAGGGGAATATCTTCAGGATCTTGTATTAGGCAATGAATTCTGACTTTTTATCAAAAGCATGCACAGCAACAACAAAAAATAGACCATAAGACTTCATCAAAATTAAAAACTTTTGTGCATCACTGGACATTACCAAGAAAATGAAAAAAAAAAAAACCACACAGAATGGGAGAAAATATTTGGAAACTATATGTGATAATGGTTTAATATTCAGAATATATAAAGAAATCTTACAACTCAACAACAAAAGAACATAACCCAATTAAAAAATGGACAAAGGACTTGAATCAACATTTCTTCAAAGAAGATACAAAGATGGCTGATAAGCACATGAAAAGATGCTTAACATCACTAGCCATTAGGGAAATGCAAATCAAAACCACAATGAGATACCACTTTATACCTACTAGAATGGCTGTTATTAAGAAAATAGAAAATAACAAGTGCTGGTGTGGATGCTGGGGGATGAGGATGTGGGAAGAAGTTATAAGCAACTCATTGGGAAAAGAGTTGCAGGCCTTGCCATTTAATACACAGATTTTAACTTGGCCTTCCTGTTTGTAATCCAGCCCCTTATCACGTCTAGAATTCAGGAGTTTATGATAACCTCTCCACAGAGTAAACCTCTCATCATCTTTCTGAGAGGGGGGAAGAGGGTTTGGGGGACAAAGGGAGCAATCATCTGACTTTGTGGGCCTGACATGGGTTCTGGTGGGGGGCGATTTACAGCTCCTTAGCCAGATATTTTATCTATCCTCTTGATTTTAGTGTCCCTCACTCTTACCCAATTCATGTTCAAAGGTGCACTCAATTGCTGAATCTCTGTAGGATTCTGTTTTTCTTCTTAATATTTTTATTATGGAATTTTTAAAAAAACAAAACTGTTTCTTATTATAGAAAAGTTGAAAAATAATACCATTTTTATCTTCAATATGAGTTGCAAATACCCCACCTTCTATCTCCTCTATCCTCTTTCCTGGTCAGCTTTTTTTTTTTTAATGGTCAAAATACTAATATTTAGAATTAGCCAGCTGGACTCAGTTTAGATGATCCCAATTATGTTGGCAACTTCCAAGTCATCATAGTTAGGAACCAACTGAACTTATGTCTTCTTCTCTCCATCCAGCCTGACGAGAGTGTTCACCTTGGCCACGTCACTGTCATAGAGCTTCTTCACAGCCTGTTTGATCTGGTGCTTGTTGGCTGTGGCATCCACAATGAACACATGTGTTGTTGTCATCATTCTTCTTCATGGCTAACTCAGTGGTCAGAAGGAACTCGATGATTGCATAGTGATAAAGCTTGTTTCTCCTGGAGGTGCCCTTCCGAGGATACCTGGGCTGTTTTCTGAGGTGCAGTGCTTTGGGCCTGTGGAAGGTGGGTGATGTGTGGATCTTCTTTTTTTGTCTGTGGCTGTGGAAGCCCTTCAGTACTGTTTTCTTGCCTTTGCTTTGGCTTTGGTTTTAGGAGAGGCATTTTCTGCACCTACTTTGTAAAAAGTCCCCAGGTTAGCTTTTGATTTTATTTATTGGGTGTTTGTTATGCAGACTTTTAAAAATGAAATCTTGGGAAGCGGACTTGGCCCAATGGATAGGGCATCTGCCTACCACATGGGAGGTCTACAGTTCAAACCCCAGGCCTCCTTAACCTGTGTGGAGCTGGCCCATGTGCAGTGCTGATGCGCACAAGGGATGCCGTGCCATGCAGCGGTAACCCCACTTAGGGGAGTCCCACGTGCAAGGAGTGCACCCCATAAGGAGAGCTGCCCAGCATGAAAGAAAGTGCAGCCTGCCCAAGAATGGTGCCGGACACAAGGAGAGCTGACACAAGATGATGCACTGAAAAGAAACACAGTTTCCCGGTGCTGCTGATAAGGATAGAAGTGGTCACAGAAGAACACACAGCGAATGGACACAGAGAGCAGACAACTGGGGGGGGGGGGGGGGGGGAATAAATAAAAATAAATCTTAAAATAAAAATAAAAACGAATTCTCAAACACTTCAAGAGTTAAAAATATTTTTCCTATCTTTTCTCCCAGAACTCTCATAGAATTTTCATAGACTTATCTCTTGGATATTTTTCATAGATTTCTTATAGATTTTTCATAGATTTTAAAAACTCATGCTTCATTACCATACCATTTTGATTTGATTATGATTGTAGTTTAATAATAGGTTTAATTATCTGGGGTTGCTAATTTGGGGTTTAACAATAGGTTTTGCTATCTTCCTACAGTATTCTGGCAAATATTTCACTAAATGTTCAGGTCAAAAGCCTTATAGTAATCCTTTCCTGTTCTCTCACAAAGTAAACCTAATTCATCAGTAAATTTCATCCATTCAACCTTCAAAATATATCCTGAATCTGACTGCTTCTCTACCACTCCATCCTAGATGAAGCCACCATCATCTCTCACCTCTGTTGTTATAACATCTTGTAAACAGTTACCTTGCTTCTGCCCTTGTTGCCCCCACCGTTTACTCTCCACGCAGAAGCCTGGGTTTTTCTATTATATATAAATCAGATGCATTTGCCTGCTCATAAACCCTCCAATAGCATTCAGTCTTACTCCAAGGAAAAGCCAAGTCCTCACCTTTGACCTAAATGGTTCTAATGACCTCTCTGACCTTATCATTTCCAACTTTGTACTTCAGTAAGCATCAGCCTCAGGGATCTCCTTGCTATTCTTCAAACACATTGTACTGGGGTGAATAGTGTCCCTCCAAATTTGTATCTACCCAGAACCTCAGAATGAGACCTTCTTTGGAATTAGGGTCTTACCAGGTCGAATTAGTTATAATGAGGCCATACTGGAGGAAAGTGGGCCGTAATTGCAATACAACTGCTGTTCTTCTAAGAAGAGGAGATACAGAGATACACAGATCCATACAGAGAGAAAACAGCCATGTGACGACAATGCAGAAATTAGAGTGATGTAGCTACAAGGCAAGTAATGCCAAGGATTGCTGACAACTACCAGAATCTGGGAAGAGGCAAGTAAGGAGCCTCCCCTAGAGACTTTGGAGGGAACATGATCCTGCTGATACCTGGATTTCAGAGCGTGGGCTCCAGGAATGTGAGAAAATAAATTTCTGTTATTTTAAGCCACTTAATTTGGGGTACTTTGTTATGGCTCCCTAGGAAACTAAGACATAAAGAAAGAAAGTGTAATATATCCCTGGCTTTTACACTGGTTTCCCCTCTACCTGAAACTTGCTTTTGTCAGAAATCCATTTAGCTGGGTGGCAGAGAGAGAAGAACAGTGAAGTGTAAATATTCCCATGTAATCATTTTTTAATATGTATTAGCTAGATGCTATCTAAACAATAGAAGATTAAGTATATTTCATAATAAACGTAACCACTAAAATACAAACTTGCCAAAATAGCAAAAGAAACACACAAAAAACAAGCACAGAACATGGAGTGAAATATTATAAAAATGCAGTTAAAAGTAAGAAAGAAAACATAAAAATGTGGCTGTATTATAAAGGAAATATTCTACATTGCATATCTTTAAATAGAGCACTAAGTAAAAATTACTCATAAACGTTGAAAATTAAAGGATAAACAAAGACATTCTAGGAACATACACACAAAAAGGAAGTAAAGTTTGCAATATTAACATCAGGTAAGATTAAAATCTGGAAAAAATTATAAAAAAGTCACTTTATAAAGGGTGTAATATAAAATGTAGGTCTTACAGATATATCCAAATTATTTGTATAATTTGACTAAGATTCCTGGAGGTTGGAAGTGGTGTGACGATTAAGGTCATGTGTCAACTTGACAATGCTCTGATGTGCAGTTGTTTGGTCAAATAAGCACCAGATTGTTACTATGAGGGTGTTTTGTGGATTTAAATCATTAGTAGTTGATTATATCTACAATCAACAAAGGAGATCGTCTTCAGCAATGAGAGAAGTCTCATTCAGACAGTTGAAAGCCTTAAAGAGAGAACTGGTTATTTCAGCAGTCAGAAAGAAGGATTTTTATCTCCACTTCCACCAGCTAGCTTCTCCTGAGTAATTCATGGAAACCTTTATTGGAATCCCCAGTTGTGGCCTGCCTTATGGAATTTGGACTTGCCAATCCCCTCAGTCATGTGAGCCAATTCCTACAATAAATGTCCCCAACCCCTCCCATGTATCCTGTCTGTTTCTTTGGAAAACTCTAGTACAGGAGGGGTAGCAGGTTGGCAGTGGTAGAGAACCTAGGGTCCCCATGAGCAGGCTCTATGTCTTTGAGCCATTTATTTACTCTCACCTTCACAAGCCATATCCAAGTGCTACACAGTTTTCCCCTTACATTTTTCTTTAAAGTAACTCATTTCTTAACTGAAATAAGTTTATTTAAAATATAAACTGGTAAGTGTGAGGGTTAATGCCCTATTGAAAAAACAAACAAAACAGCTCCTCCTCATTTCTGAGAATATAGTCCCAGGGTTGCCATATTTTTTCAAGAGAAGCCAGAAACCCATCTCATTATATAAAATTTCATGGTTTTTTTTCAGTATTATCTTAAAGAGATAAATAAAATCTGTCTGTGTTCTTTTGTCCTCCAGTTTTCATTCTTTGTATTAGTGTGTGCAGAAGGACAAAGGGAATCCTCCTCCTCATCTGTCTCAGAGTTAAATAGGTAGTAGAAAGAGAAGAATAAGAAATGTTGTAGTGTCTTTTTCCTGCAACAAATGAAGAGTGGAACAGAAAAAGAGTAGGAAGAGAAAGTGGAAAGGTCAAAGAAACTACTGATACTTTTGGGATATCTGTTTATTCCCCTAAGTTTACTGGTATAAAAAAAAAGAAGGTCAGCAGAGTCTCTGGGGGAAAACTTTAGATCAGAAATCTATACAAAAAAATTATCTGTTGCTAGGATTTGTTTCAGAGTCAGGTGATTCTCAAGGAATACATAGGTGAAACTTTGGTGTAAAATACCATTTTGCCAAGTTTTAGACATACTGTAACAAAGGAGTGTGATTTAATGTTTATGGTTTATGTGTGAAAAAAATACCTGAAGGAATAATGAGATCTCAGGACTAGTTTTTACAGGAAATAGCATTAAGCAGTAACACCAAGGATTGCTCACATACTTCATTATTTAAGAATGAAATGGTTTTTGGAGATAATTAGGGGGTAGAACCTATCAGCAAAGTATAATCTGGGGCAGATGTTTTGATATGTGGACCTGGGAATATGAAAGTATGGTGGCACTGTGATAAGTGAATGCTGAAATAAACACTCCTAAGCCTTATATACCCAGTTATAGTGTGATATTTTTAGATGCTGTGAAGCTGTGGGCTAGGTCATGAATGGATGTCCAGGGAGCATGTATGGGTCACTACATGTTTAAATGCCTCAGATAACAAGAAAAAAAAAGTGCCTCAAATAAGCATGGAAGGCGCCAATGAACACATATAATCTATGCCAAATGGCCTGTTGCCTGTAGAGTCAGAACAGAACAAGGATGAGGAGGAGTAAATAAGAAAAGAAAAAACAGACATTATTGAGATTCTTGCAAAGGGAAGTTCAGGTCGAGGGCTAAGAGATATACAAAGAATAAAGGGATAACTAAGTGGGAGAATTTTGTAGACTTTAGGAAAAAGAGAGGAAAGAAACTTAAAAAAAAAAAAAAAGCAAGGATGGAAGTAGAGGAAGATGCAGAAGAGAAAAAAATGAATGAAAATTAACCACAGTTCCATGTCTGGGAAGAGGTAATCTTTTGTTTCAGAAAGCACATGGGATTTCAGAAGTCAGCATGCTGGAGTTTGACTCCTGTTTCTTCTCTATTAATAGTGTAACCTTTGCCAGATACAAAGGTAACTTTTCAGGCCATCCATAAAATGAGGATCAATAAACACTACCTGCTTTATGGGGTTGCTATGATGCTCAACTGAAATGGTTTATGAGTATTTTATAATCTCCATAAAATCCTATGCAGACATAAGATAATATTTATTAGTTAGCATATTCTAATGAATTCATCTGGTTCAAACTAGTTGTCCCAGTGGTAAGTGGAGGTTAAGAAAATATGATTGTATTAGCATAGAAGCTTGTCATGAAATTTCTTTTCACACTGAATTCTTCTACGGATTTGAACCCATGCTCAAACATTCTTGAGGGTGAGGCTATTTATTCGTGCTTCTGCAGTTGAACAGACAGCTATGGCAGGTCTTTCTTTCCCTATTGTGGGATTTGAAGGCCCTGCTTATGGTTGATTTTCCTCATGCAATCTTTTCCAACAATTGAAACCCAAAGGACTCCTCTCCCTTTCCTTAATTCCTGCTTGTACAATTAACTTTCCAGTAGATATTAGAATCTCCAAAGGCTTGTTTACTTCTTCTGTAATTGCATACTTCATACTTAAAAATTTTTATCTGTAAAGGGACTTTTTAGTTTGCAGTTGATACTTATAAGACATCACAAATATTTATCACATATATAAATACCAATAAATATATAGTTGACTCTGGATTTTACCTACTAAAGAATTATGAATATATGGAATTCTTCTTACCAAGCAGCAGAAAGTATCATTACTTTTAGAAAAATGAGATTATGGCTAGAGAAATATGCTTCACTTAGAAAGTGCATTACTTTAAACATTTTCTAGGTTAAGATGTACTTAAAGGCAACACGATATTAGAAATCTTATTTAATATTGCATGTGCAGTTTCTTAGAGCTCTTAACCAATAAGTGTGCCTTTCTCTGCACCTACTGATAAAAGAACAGTCTGAGATCAGTTTGCTTTGATTGGCTCACTGTCCTTGTTTGATGTTGCCCTTAGGGTTTACATTCACCTCCTTAGGACACCAATAAAAAGTAAGCTGGTTGAAAGTGCTTCTTTGAAATCAAGTGGTACACTCCCATTAGTCAACAGTACTGCAGTTTTTCTAATTTTGATTAAACGAAAATGAGAAATTTACTGAAAAGAGACTTTGATCCACTATACCTACTACCTTATGATGGAAAGGTGTGGCTAGCACACCCTCCTTTGCAGGCATGGTAACAAGTAGACAGTGCTCTCTAAAATTTTGCATTTCATGGGTGGTTGGCTTTCATTTTAAGGAGCAGATAAAGAGGCCAAGGTTAAAAGGGGAAGGAGAAACTGTAGGAATGCTTGGGTTACTTTTCCCAGTACAACTTTTCCAATCCCTTCAACTTTGTGTTGTGTGTTTATTGCTTCTGTTCTCCAGTTTCTTCTTCTGGGTGTTTAGATAGGGTTGATAAAACAAGGATTTTAACAACCAAAGGAATCTTATTCTCTAAACCAACTATAGTTGATTGACTACAGTTCTGACCAAGCTAGTTTCTGATCAAGACAATGGCTTCTTTGAATTGAAACGGTCATTATTATTCACTAGCAAAGATTCCTAGAGCATTTTTTTAAAAAGATGTATTTATCCCTGCCCCCCCCCCCCCCCACTCCCCCTACTCTGTGTCCATTCACTGTGCATTCTTCTGTGTCTCTTTCTCCTCTCTTTAGACGGCACTGGGAACTGATCCTGGGACCTTCCAGAGTGGGAAAGAGGTGTTTAATTTCTTGTGCCACCTTATCTCCCTGGTCTGCTGTGCTGTGTCCCTTATTTTCTCTCCTCTGTGTCTCTTTTTGTTGCATGATCTTGCTGTGCCACCTCTCCATGCAGGCTAGCTTGCCTTCACCAGGTGTCTCCAGGTATCAAACCCTGGACCTCCCATATGGTAGACAGGAGCCCAATCACTTGAGCCACATCCACTCCCCTCTTATAGCATTTGGATATGCAGTCGAACTGCTGAACAGTAATGGACAATAATGAACAACTGAGCACACTTAGGTGTTGGGCAGTGTAAAATGCTTCATATGCATCTAATTATTATGATATGTCAGTGAGATAGTACTGTTACACTTAGAGATGTTAAGTGACCTGTACAAAGTTATATAGCTATTAAGCAGAAGAGGTAGTCCTTAGCTTTTTTGATTTGCTAGGGACCCTCCAGGATGTTCATTAGGGGGCAGCAATACTGAGAATGGTTTTGGTATACACACCCACTTAGCCCTCCTTTTCAAAAGTACATTATGGTACAGCATAATTGAAAACATCACTATTTGTACCAAGATTTGAAACATTGTCATCTGGATTAGATATTGCTTCAGTGGGCAATGATGACAATACCTAACCAATATTGACTTAACTTTTGAGTTGTCTGGTTGAGGCAGATTAGTACAGGATATGAGGGAAAGCAGTGGGCCAGAATAAAGCCCTAACAACATGGACCTCACTGGTTTGAACATGAACATGAGACTTGCCCAGGAACCCCCTGAGAGAAGGCAGCCGATTGAGAACAAAGCTGAAAGGCTGACCAAAGACCCTGGTCATGAGGTCACATTTGAAACTCCCAGGCTCAAAAGAAGGCCTGAATAACTCCAAACAGAAAGGTCTCCCTATTTCCCGGAAAGCTAACAGGTGAAGATAGAATCAGGACAGCAAACAGTTGACATCACTCCCTAATATGGAAAAGCAGGAGGAAGAAAGTGCTTCAAAAGGCCTTCGTCAGGACCCCATGGTGCATCTCACCCTCTAGTAAGGCCCACACCCATGTCTCAGGCGTGTAACTTTCCTTTTCTCGCATCTTAATAACTTTACTCCCTTGGCTACCCTATAGTGTGTCCTTAAATTCCTTTATGTGACATAGCCAAGAATCTAGAAGCCTGGAGTATTCTGCTAACATACTGAAGTGATCATGGTTGGATGGTTGAATATAAGGCCTTTAAAATTTTGGTTAAGATCATGAGAGTCAACCTCTTCTACTTGGGTTTGATTATGACTTTATCTTGCCTTCTATTAATGAGTCAGGGATGACAACTGGAATTCATCTAGCATATTAAAAGTCAGGAAAAAAATACTATTAGTAATATTCCACAGGAAGGTGCATGGCAGAAATAAAGTGGTAGAACCAATAAGGGCCAAGTCTCTCAGTCATGAAACTTGCTTCCCCCCCTTCCCCTTCAGACTCTTATTCAGTCTTCATTTCTTATTACCCCAACCTCTGGTCCCGGGATTGTTCTCTTTGTACTTACCTCCCCCACCTCACACGTCTGATCACATTGATTAGTAATGGTCTGATTACTCATCTGGAACACTGATCTTCCCCCTCCTGGGGCAGAGGGGGAATTGATTCAACTCCTTAAGGGCAGGGACTGTTTCAGTCTTGTTATTTGGAGCCTGGCAAACAGTAATGATTGTTTGTAGAAAGAACCTTTAATTGAAAATATTGAACTTTTTCTCTTATGCTGAAAAATAGGGGAACATTTAGGAAATTGTCTTGGGAATGTTAAAAGAAGTTTGCCAATGTCCAATCATTTCTCTATTATTTTTGGAGAAAACTCAATCTCTTTCTCTACCACTTTTGTCAGGGGACATAATTTTAGAGTAAGAAAGCCATGTTAGTACCTATTATTTGCCAGGTAATTTATTATATACACATTAATTTATCTATTATTTGATAGACACTTAAATTCATTATCATTATCTTCAATCCTCACAGTGTAGGCACAGTCCCCATTTTACATGTGTTAGGAAAAAAAAAAAGCATACCAGAGAAAATAATTTCTTCAAGGTCTCAATTAGTGGCAGAACAAGCATTTGAACTTAAGTCTGAGTTAGAAGTCCATGATTGTTCCACCATCCTGCCCTGCACCCAGGGAGGTAATAAATATAATTTACAGGCCTTTCAGGTTGACAAACACCAGAACCTCTGCTTTTTCCCCATGGCAGTTCTTTCTCTTCTCCCAGAGCAGTGTCCACAGAGTTGAAATATCCAGACCACCACATGCATACTTCCTTAAAAAAATATAAAGTTTTTTTTTTTTACTACAAATTTAGCTAAAAAGGTATACTATGTAGATTAAATTACAGCTAATATTGTCAGGATTAGATGGCTTTTCAGCACATTTTCCTAATAGGTGTATTCAAAAGTCTAGAATGTGGGATGTAGTAGAGGATCAGATTTGAAAAAAAAATCAGAGTTTGGGGGCTGAACAAGGCAGAAATATCAATTTATGGGTAATTACCTTTTTGTCCTTTTAAAGTTATTCAAATTTTATATTAATTAAAAATATTTATTGAAGACTTATTCTGTATCTACAACTAACTGCTCTGGGCAATAGGAATACATTTTATGATCAAAATTTGAAACAGGGAAGTGGATGTGGTTCAAGTGATAGAGCTCCTGCCTACCATATGGGAGGACCCGGGTTTGATCCATGGGGCCTCCTGATGAAAAAGAAGGGAAAGCGTGCCTGCGTGGCGAGCCAGTGCCCATGCCAGTGCCCACGTGGTGAGCATAACTGCCTGCATGATGAGTGCAAGCACCTGTGTGGTGAGCCAGTGCCCATGTAAGTGCCCACCTGGTGAGTCAGTGTTCATGCAAGTGAGTCATGCAGCAAGAGGATGACGCAACAAAACAGAGACAAGGGGAGAGTAAAGGTGAAGTGCCACAGAGACCAGGAACTGAGCTGGTGCAATTGACAGGGAAACTCTCTCCAAATCAGAGGTCCCCAGGATCAAATCCCAGTGAATCCTAGCGGAGAGAAAATGAGAAGACAACACAGACAGCAAAAGATTTGAAACATTTTTCTTTTTTTTCTCAGCACTTAAAAGTGAGTCCTGGAACATTACAACTTGCCAAACTAGATATAGAACTGTAAACTCTGCTGCAAATGACCAAACTTTTGAAGGCAAAAAGGTACTTCAGGCTCAGCGACTTAACTCAAGTGCACATACTTGATGGCATTGCTCAAGAGAAATTTAAATTTATGGTTTATTTATTTCCTCAGCAGAGACTCTACACTAGGTGGCGCCCGGGGCCAGGATGGAAGCAGTAACCAGCAAAGGAAAGCCCCTATTTTAGCTTTTTGCTAGAAGCACCTTCCCTGTGGATTGTAAGGGAGTAAGTAGGAAAGGGATGAAGTTGCTTTAACTGATGACCAAAATGCTCTTTGTTTGATGGGATGAGGAGGTGAAGAGATACAGAAACCCATTCCCATAAAAACTACAGGACAGTCTCCAAGTTTGGAAGATGAAGGCTTGTCTAGAATAAAACGAGGGAGCCTGTGTTAACCTGTGTTAAGAACATTGAGGATAAAGAAACAGGATTACTGCACAGAGGAGGGAGTACCTTTCATATCTGGGAGATTTTGAAATAACTTGAACATATTTAGTTAAGGTAATGGATGACTGAGCCAGAAGAGGCATCATCTCTTCTTTATCTTGCATATAGTTAGATGAGGCAATTGTTTGTATTACCAGCAGAAAAATAATTTCTCTCTCAATAAGCATGTAGGCAGGTGGGTAAAGCTCAAACTTATTTTAAATATGTAATAAACCTGGAAATCTATACAACTCTGCATGCTTACAAATGAAAACAACTTTTGAAGTAGCACTTGAAAAAACTGATCTTGACAGAAATTAACTTCAAGCTCTCAATAAGCGATAGGCTGAAAGAGTTAGCAAGAAATAGACTGTTCTCAGAGATCATGTATTACTAAAAGTAAAGAACATCTAGTTTACACATGCCCTGACATTTTAAGCTTTGCATTCTTCTAGTTTCATGTTTGAGGTTGAAATGTCTTTTTTTGTTGTTCAGAGATCCAATGAGTACCACCATGCTGATACCTTAAATACATCCTTTTTTTCAGATTTATTTCTCTCCCCTTCCCCGACCCCAACCCGGTTGTCTGTTCTGTGTCTACTTGCTGCGTCTTGTCTACTTCTGTTGTTGTGATCAGCACAGGAATCTGTGTTTCTTTTTGTTGAGTCATCTTGTTGTGTCAGCTCTCCCTATGTGCAGGGCCATTCCTGGGCAGGCTGAAATTTCTTTTGCGCTGGGCGGCTCTCCTTACAGAGTGCACTCCTTGCGCGTGGGGCTCCCCTACGCGGTGGACACCCCTGCGTGGCAGGGCACTCCTTGCGCGCATCAGCACTGCGCATGAGCCAGCTCCCCACGGGTCAAGGAGGCCAAGGTTTGAACCGCGGATCTCCCATGTGGTAGGCGGACGCCCTAACCACTGGGCCAAATCCACCGCCTAATTTCTAATCTTAATTATGTCTCTTCACTAATATACTGATTAAAAGTTATTCCCAATCTTTCCCTTTTGGCATGATTCCTGGCAACTTCAAACAGTTCATGTAATTCCTTTGTTTATGAAATAGTTCTTTACTTAGGTTGTATATTTTTATTTGATCACTTAAAGTTGTAAGGGTGTAGAATGGACTGGCATTACTCTTAGTTTTGGTCTGATGCTAACCTGGATGAAAGTAAAAACCAATTTTTTTTTACATATATAACTTTCCATGAAGACTGAGCTAATAATATAGGGGAAAAAATATGCACACTAAATATAAAAATCAACAAATATATTTTAAAACCTTAATGAAATGTTTAATAAGTCTCAGAACTTTAGAAAAGGCCTTAAGGGTTCCCAGTGGAACAGTTAAAAAAAAAGTGGGCCCAGCATAGGGCTGCCAGCTTTTATTTTGCCAAGTAAGGGTTTTGTTTTTTCTTTTTAAAGATTTATTCTCACACCTCTTGTCGCTTGCGCTGTCTGCTCTGTGTCCATTTGCTGTGTGTTCTTTTGGGTGTTTGCTTGTCTACCTTTCTTTCATCATCTTGCTGTGCCAGGTCTCCGCAGCATGGACCAGCCTGCCTTCACTAGAAGGCTCTGGGAATCGAACCCAGGGCCTCCCATATGGTAGATGGGAGCCAAATTGTTTGAGCCACATTTACTTCCCCCAAGTAAGGGTATTTAAAGCAACCAATATCTAGTATCAACAGCACTTCATAAAAGAAAGGATGCTTTAATACTACAAAAATTTGAAAAACCTTATAATAAAAATTAGAGTTCATAATCTTCTATTAGTCTTTTTTTTTTCCCTTTGTAGACTGCTGAATATTTAATCTGAGCCTGGAATTTCTTGGAACAATTGCCTAAAATGCCACTTAGTTCAATCACTTCAAATTAAAAGACTGAGAGGTGAAGGGCTTTGCATGAAGTCAGTTAATGTTACACTCAAGGAGAGAAAGCATTGGATCTGACACTAGTAGAGGAATCTACCCTTACAGATAACCAAGCACTAAATATATTGCTCATTAGGAATCTTAGTCAATGTTATCTTAAAACAAAACAAAAACTTCCTAAACTAATATAAAATCAAATAATCATCCTTGATATACACAACTATAAGTGTTACAATTTGTCAAGAAAATTCACCCCAAATCATGTTACTTTAATTATATAACCTACAACATAAACTATATGATCTAAACTGTGAGCTTCTAATTCAGGTTTCATTCTCAAAGCCCACAGATGATTAATAAATGTCTGTTGTATGAATAAATGAATATCACTTTAATCACTGAAAGACAAATTTCTTCACAACATGAAAACTTCTCAACCCAGCACAAAATCTTACTTAAGAAACCACTGGAACAAAAATGATAAAAGAGAAAAAAGATCATAATTAAAGATCTGGAAGGAAGCGATGGGAGGAGTGATGTGGGAGGGGACCCACTTATCTGATAAAAAAGAACTAATTTGGCAATCTATCTTGTAGCTATCACATCAAATAATAAAGCAATTAGAATTTAGGGTAATCAAACACAATGATTTTTGTGTGAAAAAAATTCACATTAACTTAATCACATTCACTTTACTTTTTAGATCAACTTAGTAACATGAAAAGGTTTTAATATCCTGAAGGAATTTTAGATCTAAAGCATACAATAGAATTTTAACATGAACCTGAAAATACACGCACCTAATTATTTTTGAAAATCAGAATGCTGAAATAGAACACTATTGTAAATGATGGACTATAGTTAATATTAATAGTACAATAATAAAAATATTCTGTGAACTGTTAACAAATGTAGCACTAGGTGTTAATAGGATAGTATATGGGAACTCTATTTTATGCATGATTTTTCTGTAAATCTACAACTTCTCTAATATCAAATTCAAAATTAAGATTAGTTTAGTTTATCAGGTTAAAGAAGGTTTATCAGAAACTTTGGAAAGTAGTTCATGGAAGTTCTTTATTCTTTTAAACTACCTTTTGCTGATTCATTCAACTTCTTTAGAAAAAAAGATTGGGGGTTGTGGGGAGAAGCATGCAGAAAATTCCCCAGAAGAATCTGATAGGTTGAATCAGGATTTGTAGAACTTCAGATTTGGGGCTTTTGATATGCCTTAAAATTATGTTAAAATTTAAGTCACAAAGATTACTTGAAACCAGTGTACACAATTCTGCTATCAACTTTATCTACATAAATACTGTAATACATAACTATATATTTTTAAAATATCAGTGATTATAAATATATATATATAACAGGAATATTAGTATCTAGTTTCATGGATTCTTGAGAGTTCCAAGGTAACTTGATTGACTACAACTGAGAATTCAATTATATTAGAATAATGGGTACATTTACCTGTTTGAATATTTTTGCCAATCTCAAATAATGTTTTACTTAAATACATATATGGTCTTTTTTTTCCCTTTTAATCTATAAAATCTCAAACAGTATATATTTAACTCCTGTCTTAATTCATTTGTTACTAGTTATTTTCAGTTTTGATACTTTTTTCTGAATCAGTTATGAATGCAAGGATTCTAGTCCGTCTTTGAAGAAGAATATTACATAAAAAATTATCTTCAAATTTTGGCTTTTAAGAAAAGATCATACAATTCAGAGGAGGATGTAATTCTTAATTTTTTCTTCAAAATAGTTTTTCTACTAGTATCAGCCATGTACCATATTAGCCCAAATGAGGAAAAAAATCTTCCCACACCTTTGATCTAGACTTGTGATTACTACTTATGTCATGGATGTATGTGTGGCTTTGCATTAAAGAGACATGACATTACATCCTCCCCCAATTCCTTCAATGTCTGTCCCCAGTTCAAATGCCTGTTGCTCCTTGGACTAGAATTCCAGAACAGAACATTAAATATTAAGAGATCCATCACAACAACTTTAAATCTAATATCACTTTCATCTAAATATCCACTATTGGTTACTTAAATGGATCAATTAAATATCCCTGAAGATGAATACCAAGAAGTTACCACCCCTTCATTATTAACCTGGCTCATAATTAAACAGAATGACATTGTTAGTTTTGGTTGAAAACTAAAAACACAGAAGCCACATTTTCTTAGTGTTGTTACTACTGTCAAGAAGAAAATCAAGGTCATAAGATTTTTCCTAGATTGTATTAAGAAATTAATATAGATTAATTACAACCAATTTACTTTCTAGGTTAACTAAGTAATATGAAGAGGTGATAATTTTTCTTTGAAACTTACAAGTATGATCTGTATATACACGATATTGAGAATAATTTAATATATTAACTTGAACATATAACTATATTCTAAATAATGAAAAAAAAAACCCAAAAAACAAAACAAAACAAAACGCCACACTATATTCTTGTGTCCTTATTTTAAATTTAAAGAAATGGTTCCTTACAAGACTAAAATAACCCACAGGCCATGAGGTTGGTTTTTCCTTTTTCCTTTTTTTTAAACAAATGTGCACCACGATGTTTCAACAAGTAAGGCAAATGCTATTAATGTGAAAGCTGCAGTTTGCGTTATACCACATCTAGAACCTAGGGGATGTGAATTACACAGAAGTGGTATTCATTCTAATTGAACAATCAGGTAATATTATGACAAGTTAGTCTGCAGCATCCAAACTGTCCACTTAAGCTTCTTTTTTCTTGATGATCAGAGGTCCCACGTTGTCTCCAGTCTCTTCATTGTGTTTTGTGTGAGACCCATCACAGAGTGGGAACTAGAGAAAAAAGAGAAAGAAGATAAAATGTCTAACAGTAAAATCAATATTTTGCTTGGCAGGGAGGGCAATGCTTAATCCACATATATAATGTGATAACTCAAAATAAAGATTTCTCTGGCTATCTTATGGGCTTTCATAATGAGCATATGCAGAATAAATATACAACATAGAAGCAGATATCAATTTGTGGATAATATGGAGATTAATAATTCTATTTCCATTATGATGTTCGATTATGGATGTTGAAAACATTTTTCATGTTTACACAAGTTATAAATCCTTTCTAATCTACTGCTTATTTGTAAGAGTCTAAGTTCATTCTTCTAAAATCAATTTGTAAATTATCCCTTTTTTGATAATCTTTGCGGCAAATCATTTCATTTTGCTTATTTTTTCATATCCTTAATTTCTTCATTTTCACATAAACTTGTGAATAGTTTCCTTCATGGAGACTTCTTTTCTAGGGTCATAATAAGTACAAAATTCCCATTCTTTTTCTGATTTATTAATAGATGTAACTGACATTTTGTTGTCCAGAGGAAGGTAAAAGGATTAAACTGAATGTCTAACATAGTGCTTCCCAGTGTGTTCCAGAGAAGACAGGCCCTGAAAGATGTTTTACTTTGATGTCATTCTGTGTTTAAAAGAGTAGATTTAGCTCAAGTGGTTGAGCATCTGTTTCCCATGTACAAGGTCCTGGGTTCGATCCCTGGTACCTACTAAAAAAAAACTAAAAAAACCAACTCGCATTGGGGAATGGATGTAGCTCAGCGATTTAGTGCCCACTTCCCAATGTTTGAGGTCCTGGTTTAATTCCCCAGTATCTCCTAAAAACAAACAAAGAAAAAACAACCACATACTGTATCACGTAGACCTCCTGAATCACAGCATACTTTATTATAATTTAAAATACTAAATTGCTTTCTAAATTTTTATACCTCTATTCATAATAGTATCCTAATAAATTCTTTATATGAAAAGTCTATAGGTTCTGTATTATTATATCAGTACATGGGGATAACAATTGTTTAAAAAATGTTTCAATATTTGGTAAGGCTAGTTTTCCTTCATTACTCTTCTTTTTGAGAACTTTCCTTATTTATTTACCTTTATTAAACTTTATCTCTTCTTCCAGATAAACAGTAGATTTTTTTTTTTTGTTAAGTCCTACTTTATTTCTCTTGTTTTCTTCTTAAGGTCTCATATTTCCCCTTATTTTACATATTTTTATGGTTGTTATAATTAGGTATGTTTGCATAGCTGATTAATCTTGCTATGCTACATATCTCTATATATACCTTAATGATTTTTGCAAGCATATCCTCCCTGTTGTTAAACAATAACAGCAAGACTGCAACTATGTTTTCAGGTAACCCCTTAGTTTTCAGGCTAAACAACAGTTAGCATTTGTTTTATTTTTGATGTCTTGAATGCACCTAGATTCTAGATTTTCAGTTTAGTATAAAGAACAGTTCTGCATTGAAGGAAGCTATTTAGAACAGTAAAGTAACAAGAGTCTTGGCATTATTTAAGTAATAACCACCTCATTATTAACGGTAAAGGGAGTATAGTTTAGATACCTGAAACTAGACAATGATGGTATATAATTCTAAACTTTGATAACCACATTTCAATCCTAAGATTAAAATAAAATTTGGTTGATCTCCAAATGAAGATGGCCAAGTGAGATGCTTCAGGGCTCCATCTTCCTGCAGAAGCTTTGAATAACTGGCAAGAACTAGCAGGAACATTTCTCAAAGATCCAGAAAATAGTTAAAAGGATTCCAAGTGCCAAATCAAGGAAAAGGTCATTTAAAAGCTGTAGGATCTCTCAGCACCCTTACTGGTCCTTCCCATACCCTCACTGGCTTGGTACAGAGTTGGCCTGGGCTCCTAGCATGGATCCCTGGTCTCAGTTCCAGAGAGAGCAGAGTAACCCTTATGAACATACTGGAAGCATGCATGTGTGACTCAGACTGCATGGTGACGGCCTGAGGGACTCGCAGATCCAAAACTTGCCATGCATGTAGAAGGCAGCTCACTTAGCTTTCCTAAAGAGCACTGTGGCAGAACAGTCAAATTGTACTTCCTAGGTCAAGGGACTGCTGGCTATAGGACAGAGAGGTAGTGTCCAGACCATGAGGAAAGTGTAGGAAAGAGGGGACATTCTTATCTATGTAAAGGTTACAATTCCCAAGGCCATATGTACATGCCCTAAAGGCATGCCCAGAAAGGATCAGGGTGGTCCCTATGCTTTGACCTCCAGCTAGTATACATTCATTAGATGGATAAGCCTGGAAAGAGGGCACTTGTATAGGCCAAAGTGGAAAAACTGGGAAAGATGTTTTTTTACCTTCTTCTTCTTCTCTCTCTATTTTTTGTTGTTGTTAGTTCATGGCATTCAAGGAAAGCTCTGTCATAACACTAGTTGGATACAGGCTTAAGGAAAAGATGTCTCAGAGTCTAAAATTCCAACAATATACATTAAAACTTCAAAACAACAAAAGATTACAAAACATACAAAGAAACAAGAAGCAATGGCCCAGGTAAGGGAGATTATAAGCATTTTAAAACCATCAATGTGGAGGACCAGACCTGGGACATACTGGACAAAGACTCAAGTGGGTATAGCTCAGTGGCTGAGCACTTTGCACGGACAAGGTCCCAGGTTCAAGCCTCATACCTCCTAAAAAAAAAAAAGAACTAAAGGAGAACATGGATAAAGAACCAAAGGAAATCAGGAAAGTAACAGATGAATACAAAGAGAATATGAATTGAGAGGATGGAAATTATGTAAAAGAACCAAACAAAGCTGAAGAGCTAAAAATAGAAATTAAAAATTCTCCTGAAGGGTTCAACAGCAGATTGAACTGGCAGAAGAAAGTATCAGAGAACTTTAAGATAAGACAACTGAAATCATCTAGCCTGAAGTGTAGAAGAAGAACAAAGAAAAGTGAAGAAGGCTGAGGAATCTGTAGGATACCACCAAGAGCACCAATATATGCAATGTAGGAGTCCTAGGAGGAGAAGAGAGAATGAAGCAGAGAGAATATTCAAAGAAATGGCTGAAAATTTCCCAAATTTAATGAAAGACATGATTATACACATCCAAGATGCTCAATGAACTCCAAAAAGGATAAAGCCAGAGATCCATGTCATGGCATTTTATAATCAAACCATTGACTGAAAAGACAGAGAATTCTGAAAATGGCAAGAGGGAAGCAACACTTAACACATAAGGGAGGCTTTATGAGATTAAGTACTGATTTTTCATTAGAAACCATGGTGTTATTGGCATGGCAGTGTGATGTCATATTTATATGCCAACCAAGAATACTATTTGTAGCAAAACTGTCTTTCAAAAATGAGGGAGAGATTAGGACTTTCTTAGGTAAATAAAAGTTAAGGGATTTTTCCACCACTAGACTAGCCCTACAAAAGATGCTAAAGGGAGTTCTGCAAGTTGAAAGAAAGGCAATAGACAATAAAGTGAAACCATATGAAAAAGTAAATATCTCAGTAAGGGTAATGACAGGGGTAAATTATAAATGCCAGAACTACTGTACTATTGTTTTTTAACTTCGCTTTTATTTCCTACAAGATCTAAAAGGCAAATGCATAAAATGTAATGAAAAATCTGTGGTTCTGCACCTATAATGTATAAACATGTAATTTGTGATAAGGACTACACAAAGGTGAGGGGAAGAAGGGTATAAGAACATTGTGCATACTATTGAAGTTAAGTTGGCACCAGATCAAATGAGATTATTACAGATTTAGAATGTTAAATTTAAGCCCCATGGTAACTACAAAGAAAATAGAAAACATACAAGCTCTTGAAGACAAAAATTAAGAGTACAGGATGGGAGCCAGGGAGAATGCAGAGTTAATGCAAAATGTGTGTAGCATTTCTGTTAGGGGAGACTGGAATCAAGTTTCAGTGATAGAAGGTGGTGAGGGTAATATAACATACTGAATGTAATTAATCCCAGTGAATGGTATGTTTGGCAGTGGTTGAGATAGGAAATCTTAGGTTGTATTAAATGTTCCACACATACACAATCTACTAAGGAGACAATGGCAAGGGCAATACATAATTCTTGACGGGATCTAACTAAAGTGGAAAGAAGACTCAAAGAGACATTACTGAGACATGCAAAAATTGGAATATAGTCTATAAGTTCTATATCAATGTTAAATCTCTTGAACTTGTTAGTTAACTGCATTGAAGTTGGAGACACAAGTGAATATCCTTGCTCTTAGAAATATACGTGTTAAGTATTAATTGTACAAGGAGAATGATGTATACTCAAGTGTTCAGAAAACGGATTAATAGATAGATGGACTGACAGATTCAGAGATAGATAGAAAGATATGGCAAATGTGGCAAAATGCAAAAATTGGTGGATCTGGATATCTGGACGGGTAGGAAATTGTCTGAATGTGGTTTATATTATTTTTATAACTTCCATGTAAGTTTAAATGTTTTTCAAAATAAGACATTTTAAAAAATCATGCATGTATCACGATATAGCAGTAAGAATGAATACATTAGAACTGCACACAATAATAGGGATGAATCACACAACTCTAATGTTTATCAAAAAAAGAGAGCATAAAAGGGCAAATGCTGTATGATTCTATTCAGAGGAATTTCAACAATGTGCAAAACTAATTCATGGTTTAGTAGGTCAGGATAATGATAAACTTGGTGCATGGACAACCTCTAATGGTCATTTCTTGCTCTAGATTCTAGTTACATGGGTGTTTATATTTAAGGTTGAATATGGGTTTTTTTTGGGGGGTAAACTAGGGATTGAATAGGTATTACAAGAAGGCAGATCTTCCCATTTAAAAGATTAGAGGCATAAAATCTCAAATTTAATTGAATTGAGAGTTCAGAAATAGACTTTCACAACTAAGGTTAACTGATTTTTAACAAGGCTGCCAAGTCCATCCAACTGGGACAGAACATCTCTTCAACAAATGGTGCTCGGAGAACTGTATATCCATATGCAGAAGAATGAAAAAGGTCCTCTCTCTTACACATTAAACAAAAATTAACTCAAAATAGATCAGAGACCTAAATATAAGAGCCAGGACCATAAAACTCTTAGAAGAAGAAAATGTTGGGAAGCATCTTTCAGATCTTATAGGGGAGCAGATGTAGCTCAGTGGTTGGGGGCCTGCTTCCCATGTACAAGATCCTTGGTTCAATCCCTGGTACCTCCTAAGAAACAAACAAACAAACAAAAACGAACAAAGATCTTATGGTAGGAGGTTGTGACAGTTTGAAATTTGTGAATACCTAAAAAGGTTATGTTCTTGAACTAATCCATTCCTGTGAGGGTGGGGCCCTTTGATTGCACTAAATTCCATTAAGGGACCTTTGATCAGATCACGTGATTTGATCACTTTAGGGTTTTTGATTAGACTATGTCAGTGAGGGCCTGACCCAGGTTGGGTCTGAGGCCTCTTGCTAGGGTCTTATATAAACCCTAAGAACTGGAAGCAGAGACACAGAGAAAGGGAGTGCTGACATTTTGACGCAGCCAGATGAGACATAGGACTCCAGGTTCACCTACAGCTGCAGAAAGACAGAAGTCCTGAGAGGCTCAAGGAGACAAGGCCCAGGAGAGATGCTTGGAGGAGGTTCACCTCCAGCTAAGCTCCAGGAGAAAGCAGAGAGACATCTTGCCAAGCCATGTGGCAGGATTCCAGGATCTGCCAGCAGCTGACTTTTGGTGAGAAAGTTATTTCTGATGATGCCTTGATTTGGACACTTTTCCAGCTTTGGACCTGTAAGCTTTTACCCCAAATAAATTCCCTTTATAAAAGCCAACCCATTTCTGATATATTTCGTTGGCAACCTTTAGTAAACTAATACTGAGGTGGTTTCTTAGGCCTTACACCCAAAGTACAAGCAATGAAAAAGAAAAAATTAGATAAATGGGATCTCCTCAAAACTGAATATTTTTATGCTTCAAGTGACTTTGTCAAGAAGGTAAAAAGGCAACCTACTCAATGGGAGAAAATATTTGGAAACCACATAACTGCAAGGGTTTGCTATCCATCTTATATAAAGAGATCATACAATTCAACAATTATAAAGACAAATATAGCACTTTGGTATTGTTTATGAATTCCAAAAATAGAAATTGGATTATGTTTGTAAACTGGTCTGTTCCTCTGGGCGTATCAGATTGTATTAGACCCAGAAGTTTCATTTTAACTTGATTAAATTATGATTAAGGCTTTGATTGAGCCATGCCAGTAGGACACTGAGTACCTGCCCCCTTGGTAGGCAGGGACTCACAGAGAAAATGATGTAGTAGAGGAGAAAGTGGGAGTTTTTGATGCTGGATCCCTGGATAGTAAACACAGAGAAGCAGTTATGTGAGGAAAGAGAGAAGGTTCCATTAGATATGACAGAGGCTCAAGGAAGAGAGATGAGCCCTTGGCTTGATAGTTTACAGCTGGCCTTGTGGAGCAAGCAGAGCTGAGCCTGGAGAGAATTGAGCCTGGGAAGATAGGCAAGCCTTATGTTTACCTACAGCTGAGAAAGGAAGGAGTTGGGACCACACAGCCTTAGGAGGAAAAGGGAGGCTGAAACTTCAGACACCAGTAGCCATCTTGCTCCAACATGTGGCAACAGACTTTGGTGAGGCAAGTAACTTACGCTTTATGGCCTTGTGACTGTACGCTTCTACCCCAAATAAATACCCTTTATAAATGCCAACAGAATTCTGATACTTTGCAGCAACCCAATTTAAAAAACGAAAAAAGATTTGAATAGACATTTTTCCAAAATATAAATTGCTAAAAAACACATAAAAAGATGTTCAATATTACTAGTTATTAGGGAGAGAAAAATCAAAACAACAATGAGATATCATTTCGCATCTACTAGAATGGCCATTATTAAAAAAACAGAAACTACAAGCACTAGAGAGGATGTGGAGAAACAGGAACATTTATTCACTGGTGGTGGGAATGTAGAATGGTATAGCCACTGTGGAAGACAGCCTGATGGTTCCTCAGGAAGCTAAATATATAAATGCACACTATGATCTGGCAATCCCTCTGGTAGGCATATACTCAGAAGAACTGAAAGCAGGAAAATGAACAGACATTTGCACGCCAATGTTCATAATGGCATTATTCACAATTGTCAAAAGATGTAAATAATCCAAGTGTCCATCCATCAATGAATGGATAAACAAAATGTGGTATATACATATGATGGAATATATTCAACTGTAAGAAGAAATGAAGTCTTGATACATGCAACACGGATGAAACTTGAGCCCATTATGTTAAGTGAAACAAGTCAGACACAAAAGGACAAATTACTGTGTCCTTTTAGATCTCACTAATATGAACTAAATATAATGAGCAAACTCATGGAATTAATATCTAGAATATACATCACCAGAAGAAAGAATGGGGAGCTTATGCTAATTTGTGCAGAATTTTAATAAGCTTGATTGTAAATATTTGGAAATGGATAGATGTGATTGTAGCACATTATAGTGAGTATAATTAAGAGCACTGACATTGTAGTTCAAAAGGGAAGTTTAAGGTCATGTATGTCACTAGAAGGAAAGCTAGAGGATGAAACATGGGCTGTAAAACATTGTGAATGCTGTTACAGATGAGAAGTGTGGTCAATAGTACAAATATAAAAATGTTCTTTTATGAATTAGAATAAATGTACATTATTATTACAAGGTGTTAATGATATAGTGGTATATAGGTAAAATATACCTAAAGCAAACTATGGACTATAGTGAATAGTAAAATATTAATATTCTCCCAATAGTTGTAAAAAAAAAGAAAAAAGGAGAAAAAGCATTATGCTAAGTAAAAGAAACTAGACACAAAAATACTACAATATTGTTTGACTCCATTTACATAAAAAGTAAATAAAATAAATTTAATAAGATGGAATTAGATGAGTGGTTATATATGGCTGGGAAAGGATAGCAATTGCTAGGTGACTACTAAGGGGTAAGGGGTTTTTCTTTTTGGAATAATGAAAATGTTCTAAAATTGATTGTGGTGATGAATGCACAACTTTGTGATAATACTAAAAGCTGCTGGTTGTACACTTTGGAAAGACTGTATGGTATATGATATATGTCTTGATAAAATTGCTTAAAAAATGTATTGGCTAAATATCTTAATAACTGAGGAAGAAAGGGCTGGGAGGAGAGGTTGGAATAAAGTTTAGGAGAAAAAGTTCTGGAGATCCTTGCTCTCCACTGGAAAGCGAGCAACACTACCAGGATCTTCACAAAAAAAACAGACTATGTTTATATTTAATGACCTAACACCTCAATATGTGATGTGACCATGTTTAGGGTGATTCGGGATGGTAACCAACAAATCTATGAGCAATACTTCTTTTAAAAATTAGTTTTAGTCTTGAAATTTTGTATTTTTAGTGAGAACTTTGATTATATTTCCCAAGGAAGTTGACTGGGGCCATTTTGGCTCATTACCATAATTTCCTATGAGATGCATGCTTGTTTTGATGGAGAAAGGAAGTTAGAGTAATGAGATATTTGAAACCACCTTGGAGAACAGTATGAGATTTTGTATCATGCTTATGTATTTGCTTTGACAAAATATAAGATGGTAAATAAACTCAAATCCCAAAATTGTAAATGAAAGAAAAACATTCAACATATATATCCAGCTGCATTTCATTTTAATTTTATTTGGACTCCTGACACTAACTGGCAAGACTTTCCTCTATATTTGATTCCTTTGCTTTCCCGGTTCATATTCTTCTGCCTCTTAGGCAGCCATTACACAACTCTACAAATGATAAACACCAGGGGTGAGTGGGTGGGGAGATGGGAATCTCTCAAGATTGTTGCATACTCTTCCCAGTACATCAAAGTTTCGAAAGTAAGACTATTTCTTCTTTTGAAAGGTTGATTCTTATGTCTGTGCTCTTACTACCATTTCCTTCCACCCTCTTTCAAGAAACCACTCTCTCAAATACTATTTTTCCCTATTGTTGCTTTAATCATTTCCTCTTTATTTTCACTTCAAATATGGTCAGCACTTTTGTGAAATCTATAAAATAGGTCACTGTTATACAACAGCAGAGAGCATGCTAATCCTGTGAGGAAAAGAAGAGGAACGGAGTGTGTTAAAAAAAGCAATTTCTGGGAAACGGACTTTGGCCCAGTGGTTAGGGCGTCCGTCTACCATATGGGAGGTCTGCGGTTCAAACCCCGGGCCTCCTTGACCCGTGTGGAGCTGGCCATGCGCAGCGCTGATGTGCGCAAGGAGTGCCGTGCCACCCAAGGGTGTCCCCTGCGTGGGGGAGCCCCACGCGCAAGGAGTGCGCCCGTGAGGAAAGCCGCCCAGCGTGAAAAGAAAGAGCAGCCTGCCCAGGAATGGCGCCGCCCACACTTCCCGTGCCGCTGACGACAACAGAAGCGGACAAAGAAACAAGACGCAGCAAATAGACACCGAGAACAGACAACCAGGGGAGGGGGGAAATTAAATAAATAAATAAATCTTTAAAAAAAAAAAAAAGCAATTTCTTGCAAATAAAAAACACAATGAGATAAGAGTGAATCCAAAGATAATGGAGTGCTCTGTCCTCCCACAGAAGCTCTGAACAACGAAAAAGAACTGGAAGAAGCAACTTTCTCAAAGCCCCTGAACATAGTTAAAGAACTGCAGTAATAGAGTAAACATTGATTCAAGAAAAAGGCCACTCAAGCAGCAGTAGGATCTCAGGTATGCTGGCTGGCCCCTCCTGCATCACTCGCCAGCTTGGCACAGAGCCGGCCTGTGTGCCAGTGTGAATCCCTGGTCCCACATCAAGACTGGGCAGAGTATTACTTGTGTACATACTGAGAGCATGGATGTCTGACCCAATCTGTCTGGTAGTGGCCTGGGGGATTTGCTGTCCCCAAACTTGCTCAGCATGTAGAAGGCTGTGGGAGAACAGTCAAGCTATGCTGGTTAGGACAAGGACTTGCTGGCTACAGCACATAGAGTGCTGTGTCTAGGACTGTGAGGAAAGTGGTAAAGAAGAGGAAAAATTTGTATCTGTATAAATGGGGGTATTCCCAGGGCCATACTGTGCATGTCTAATATGCATGAGCAGACAGAATCAGGTTGGCCCTTAGATTTTGACCTCAAGCTATTCTCTAAACTCATTAAATAGATAAGCTTAGAAGGAGAGCTCTTGCACATGTCAATCTGGAAAGTTGTTTTCCTTTTTTCTTCACTCTATAGCATTCAAGGAAACCTCTATCATAACATTAGCTAGATACAAGTTTAGGGATCAGGCCCTTCAGAGTCTAAATTCCAGTGATAATACATTAAAATATAAAAATGCCCAGATTTCAACAAAACATTATACAACATACAAAGAAAGAGGAAGCAATAGCCCAAGCAAAGAAGAAAATTAAAGCATTAGATCCCATCAACAAGGACAACCAGAGCTGGGACATACCAGGCAAAGACCAAAAAAAAAAAAAAAAAAAAAGGTAATGGTCCTAAATACACTGAAAGAGCTAAATGAATGAAAACATGAACAAAGAACTAAGGAAGGGAAGCGGAGTGGTTCACCAGATAAGAACATTCAAGGGTTTAATACCCAGGGCCTCCTGGCTCATGTGGTGAGCTGGCCCATGTGCAGTGTTGCTGCATGCAAGAGTGCTGGCCCATGCAGGAATGGCCCTGTGTAAGGGTGCTGCCTGCACAAGGAGTGGCCCCTGCATAAGGAGAGCCATCCCATGTGAAACTGCAGTCCACCCAGGTATGGTGCCACACACACAGAGAGATGACACAGCAAGATGACACAACAAAAAGAGACACAGATCCCCAGTGCCGCCTGATGAGAATACAAGCGGACACAGAAGAACACACAGCAAATGGACACAGAGAACAGACAACGGGGGAGGGAGAGGGGGGATAAATACATCTAAAAAAAAAAAAAAAAGAACTAATGGAAATCAGGAAAACAATAGATGAATAAAAAGGAACCAAACAGAGTCAAAGACCAAAGTAACAGAAATTAAAAATTTCCCTTGAAGGGTTCCAGAGCAGATTGAGCTGGCTAGAAGAAGAATCTGTGAAATTAAAGGTAAGATAATCAAAATCATCCAGTTTGAAGAGGAGAAGGAAGAATGAAGAAAAGTGAAAAAAGTCAATAGATACGTTGTGGAAGTCCTAGAAGGAGCTGAAGGAGAGAATGGGGCAGAGAAAATACTCAAAGAATTAATGGCTGAGAACTTTCCAAATTTAAGGATGAATACACACATCCAAGACACTCAATGAACTCCAAAGAAGATAAACAAATATAGACCCATGCCAAGGCATATTATAATCAAACTGTTGAATGTCAATGATAAAGAGAGAATTTTGAAAGCCACAAGAGAGAAGCAACAGCTAATGTACAAGGGAGAGTAAATACCAATTTCTCATTGGAAACCATGGCAGCAATAAGGCAGTGGGATGGCATATTTCAAGTGCTGAAAGCAAAAATATGTCACCAAGAATTCTATAGCCGGCAAAACAGTCTTTCAAAAATGAGAGATTAGAACATTCCAATAATCAAAAGGTGAGGAAGTTCATCACCACTAGACTAGCTGTATGAGAGATGGTGAAGAGAGTTCTGCAGGTTGAAAGGAAAAGATAGTAGACACTAAATCAAACCTACACGAAGAAGTAAATATCTATGGTAAGGGTAATGACAGGGGTAAATGTAAATACTAGCACTCCAGTATTTTTGGTTTATAAGTTCACTTTTTACTTCCTACAGAATCTAAAAGGCAAACGCATAAAATGTAATGTGAAATCAGTGGTTTATTGACTCATAACATGTAAACATGTAATTTGTGACAAAAACTACATAAAGGTGGGAAGACAAAGGAGTATAGGAAACTGTGCACTACTGAAGGTAAGTTGACATAAAGCAAACAAGATTGTTACAGATTTAGAATGTTAAATATAAGCCCTATGGTAACTACAAAGAGACCATGTAAACTCATTAAGACAGAAATTGGAGTACAGATTACTAGGGGCAGAGGCTAGAGAGAATGGGAAGTTATTGCAAAATGTGTGCAGGGTTTCTGTTTTGGGAGATTGGAATTGAGTTTTAGGGATGGAAGGTGGTGAGGGTATCACAAATAGTAAATCCCATTCAATAGTGTGCTTGGAAGTGGTTGAGATGCAAAGCTTGTATTTTGTTTTGTTTTGTTTTCTCAAGGTCTACTAAAGAGGCAATGCAAGGACAATACATCATTCTGCACAAAATTTAACAAGGGAGGTGAGAAGGCTCAAAGGGACATTATTGGGATGTATGAAAAAATTCAAATACAGACTATAAGCCTTGATTCCCATCTGGATCAAAAATCTCTTGCATTTCTACACTTGACTCACCAGTTTTGCTGAACTCTATCTCCACTGTGATGTTTTAATTTTAGTCCCACATTTCAGATTGCAAATTGTACATTTCCATTCAACTGTCATCACAAATTCACTCTCATTTTGGAATGGATGCCTATCACTGCACTGAAAAATCAGCTTTTTACCCTGAATTCCTCATTTCTGTTAATGGTACCACCCCTCTTCTAATTTCCATGCTTAGGTCCTTCAAAAAGCAGTAGTTTCTCCCTGTTATTTTTCATCCAAATCTGTCATCACATTTGGCTGATCCTTCTCTCTTTTGAGAAATTTTATTAAATATATTTATTTCATGTAATTCTTTTTTTTTTTTTTCATCCCAACTGCCAGTACCCTGGTATAATTATCATAACCTTTATGTCTGAAACCCCTGCCAAGTATTAATAGTTCTACCATGTCTGGAGGTACACACTTGCCCCACTGGCACTCAAGACCCTACTTGATTTGAACTTTTTCAGGAGGGTAGGCTGGTGGTTGTGATGCAAAGACCAGACTATATATACTTTTATGGATCCCACCTTTGTTCACATGAGGCCCTTTTAGCAGATTTTGAGACAGAGTCCCCAATACTTGCTAACTTATTAAAATGCTACCTATCTTTCCAGGGGCAATTTAACTCTTACTTACATCACTATGCCTTTCCAGAAACTTCTCGCCCATGGTATAAGTGCTCCCTTTCATCTTCTTTTTTATTTAGAGGACTTATGGGTTCTATACATCTGATAAGTGCTGTTTTATTATTTAACTTTTATTCTGCATGTATACATAGTAGACACTAAATGAACTATTTGAAGATCACTGACTAAAGACTATTGAACTCTGACTAAAAAATTCCATGATTTCTAGAGACATTACTTTCTATGTTTTGTAGAGCAACAAAAGATTTGAGCTATTATAGATAGGTGTTTTAAAAATAAGTCAGGTCTAGGCTATGGAATATTATTGAGAGATTATTTTCTAGCAACCCCAGTAATACCTACTACTAATAATGCCACATTCCAAATGAATAATACTCTTCTTTTTATTTATTTTTTTAAGGTTACACTAAAATAATATGAAGTCCCCATATACCCCCTACCTCCCTCACCCCACTCCTCTGCCCATAACAACCACCTCCTCCATCATCATGAGACATTCACTGCATTTGGTGAATACATCTCTGAGCACCGCTGCAGAATGGTCCACACCATAGCCCACACTTTCCCATAGTCCACCCAGTGGGCCAATACTCTTCCTAAGGTACAGATTGTTGTAAGGAGCTTATTTCATATGATTATCAAGGATTTTTTAGACACAATGACAATCTAAACACTGTATCACTGGATTACACAACAATATCAATCATATTGGAAAAAGGAGGAGAGGGTAGCAGTATCGCTTTCTAGTACTTGGTATGTGGCTTCTTCCATATGTGTGATGTAATGGCACTCCCCTGTGGGAAGAGGTCCCAAACATAAAGTGCTTCCAGAAATACTTTATTTCTATTGTCTATTTTCTTGGGCCTTTTAGTGTTATCTTTAATGAAATCAATTACATTTGAATGCTAATAGGGGCAGTACATGTAGTATTTTCACCACCTTTCTCAAATACACCTGAAAGTCTGAAGTCATTCAGTGCATGTACTCTTTCAATATGACCTTAGGAAAGCATTTTACCATCTTCAGATCACTATAGCTTTCATCATTGTCTAAAAGCTGCAGGTTTTATAGATAACATTTTCAAATAGAATCTGATGAAATGCAATTCTCACAAAAGGAAATAAAATTTTCTTTTCATTATGTTCTTAGATATTTAACTATAAGGCTGCAGCTCAAAGAAGGCTTAGGATATAGAGTTAATACATTTATTTATAAACAGAATTAATATATTTATTTATAAATTGAAAATTTAAATTTAAAAGTTTGTCTTGAAATTTCTAAAACATGTCCTAGAATCCAGGGCCTTAAAAATCCTAAGAATAAATAAAGGCACTTTTTCTCTCTTCTTTGGCCAAAAATACAGTTAAATTTACCTGAACCCTATGAGGGTATGATGTAGTTTTACCACAGAGTGGTTATGCATTTTAGTAAATATATTCCAGAAGAGAACTGGAAAACAGAGACCAGTTTCCATTATAAATAAATAAATAAAGATAGATAGATAGTATATCTTGACAATATCTGGTGGTAAAAGTTTGGAATAATAGTTTGAAAAGAAATGTTAAATTAAAAATGGCACAATGTAAAGGATTTGTTTTCCTTACCTTTTTGGATCTCCAACAACGGCAGTACACAGCTTTATCTCCCAAATCTTCCATGTCAAAAGCATGTACTACCTTGGGGTTGTCTTTCTGGATGTGAAGGTTCACCATAGATTTGTTGCGATGATCTTTAACATACAATCTTTTGTAAGCTAGATAACCAATTGCAGCTGTTCCAGCAGCAATGGTAACTGCTGCAATCCATTCAACTAGAGCAGAAAAAGAAAAGAGGAATTATCAAAACCAAAATATATACTAATACCCTAACATGAATGTTCATGAAATCCCAGTTTTTAAGTATTAAGTGTCCCAACAGACAAAGTTTTTATGTTAACAGAAATAATCAGAACACATTGGTGTAAGAATTCTTTGTTAAGATTTTTCCTGTTACTGAGGCAACTGTATTTTCTATGGAGTGATGAAAGCTGAATTATGAGAGAAGAGAGAAACAAAAATTATTTTATAGCTGAATGAAAAACAAGGCATAGTAGTCTTTCTTAAAGTGCTCATAAATAGGTTTAATGTAACATGTAAGCTTTCAGGTGCCTATTGCTTTAAAAAAAAAAACCTGAAAAACCTGAAAGGTTAAAATTTGGATTATAAACAAAACAACAAAAAACCAGGAGGTGATTATGTTTTTTTAAAAAAACTCATCAGAGTTCATTTAAATAGCAAGGTTCCTTAGTGATTTTTAAATAATTTACCAAAATTCAATAGCATCTTCTGCATAAAGTATAACCACAAGCAATCATTCAAAAGTTGTTTTTCTTAAATTTCAAAATGCCTTTATTAAAACAAAAATATGAATGTATTAATTTTATAACAAGATTAATAAAATTATAGCCAAAATTCTCATTTAATAAATTCTATATTTCTATTATTCACCAGTGGATGATTATTTGAATTCTCTGCAAACTTCATTTAAATGTAATGACATTATTCTGAGCATTTACTTGCTTGACTACCAGGTCATCTATTTAGTCTTTGTGTGCAGTTTTTCTAGGAGCTCTTAGAAACCCAAGCACTTAACAACTACCCCAGCTCCAGAGAATGTTGGAGAGAAGGAAGTTCGGCATAGTCTGGTTAGCCTCAGCCTCTGAGGAGAGTTGTCTATTCCCAGCATGGAGTGGGCTGCAGAAAGAAGTTGAACAGGAGTCAGGATAAACATACTGGACTATTTTCCAGCATTTCCTGAGTCAGATTTTCAGTGTTTGAAATAAGTTCCCAGACTATCAAATAAAGCCCTAGAGAGAGAAGTACCAAAACAAAAACAAAAACAAAAAAAAACACAACCAAAAAACAAAACAAAAACAAACACATCCTGAGGCCAAATATACACATATGCATAATGAATAATTAACTAACTGTATGGCTTATTTGCACTATTGAGTCAAATTTCTTATTTCATGAATGTGAGCGACCATAATACCTAACAGTACCTTACATAAAGCTGGAACTCTTAATATAATTCTAAAGGAAAGGGACAACTAATCTGACACTTAGTTCCTTTTATCTTGGTCTTCACTTATTTAATACTTGAGTTTTTATCAAATGTTTCTGATAAGCATGTTCTTTGGATTCTACTTTCAACCACTGAAGTATTTTTCTCTACAAAGTAATTTAGTTTGTTTCCTTCCCACATTTCCATTCCTTTATTGCCAATCCTGAAAATAACTAAATACTAATCTTATGCCCTCCCCAGGTGCTACCTGACTCAGAAAACAAGTTAAATAAGTAAGTCATCTGATGGCTTCAAACCTTTGACTGAGGGAGTATTAAAATTACATGTTTTGAACAGATTTGTTTGGAATTTTAGTGCTGCCTCATATTACCCTGTGGCAATTCCAAGCAAGGCTGTAATTTAACTCTTATTTCTTGATTCACAATTTTCCCTTTTGAGGTATTATTTACCATGGAACTCCCTTCAGAAGATATTCCTTATAATAGGAGGTATAGCAATCCACTCCTTAGCTAATGGAAAGTCATTGTGAATAGCTAATATATCTATGGTATATGCTCAATATTGTTTGTGATCTTTACTATGAATTTAAAAGGGAAAAAATATCCTCTCAAGACTAAAATAACACAAGTTCCTATATGCTGCTTGATCTTAGTTACATTATGAAGTACTCTCTAACATACCTGTTCTTATGGTGACTACATATTGCAAAAAGTTCTGAGACCCAAAAAACAACTGCATTCAGCTATTATTAAATTGTCTACTGATGGAAAAAGAGAATCCTATTCTGCCTGAAACTCATGTTAGGCCATTTAAAACATGCTTCTAATCTCTCTTCTCATATTACCAATGGTCCATATGGTGACTGTTTTCTTTTTAACCTGTTTTTTTGACAGAGGAAGAAATGACAATACAGAAAAAGAGACAATAGCAAAAAGAGACAATAGCAAAGGCATCATCTAAAGAAATGGGAGCTGACCCTAGATATTGCCCAAGTGTGGCTGCTCCATGGGGAAACAAAACACATACTCTGTGACCCTGCCCCATAAAAAGGGTCACTTATGACTCTTTCACATACAAATGATTTATGTATGCTAGGTAAAATAGCTTTGTATTTACTCCAACTGAGTTGTTAAGAATCACAGAGCTAGGTAAGGTGTTAAGAAAAGAATTTCCATTTCTTTTTTTTCTCCTTTGCAAATACTAATTCCCTAGTCTCATTAAGGACAAATATAAGAGTCCCCAGGAGTAAAAGAAATGTTGCTATTTTATCATTTCATTACTGCAGCCTGAATCAGTCTTTTCTGGCAACAGCTATGGATGCCACTGATAACACTAGGGAAAAAAAGGAAACTATACAGAGATACACAAAGATGATGATGGATTCAAAAGTCAGCAATTAGAATAAAGGCTGGGAAGCAGATGTAGCTCAGGCAGTCGAGCTCCACCTACCACATGGGAGTTCCCTGGTTGGGTTCCCAGTGACTCCTAAAGAAGACAGTGAGCTGGTGTGACCAGAAGGTTCAGCGAACTGACACAAGAGACAAAAGAAAAACATAATGAGAGACACAACGAAGCAGGGAACAGAGGTGGCTCAAGAGATTAGGCACCTCTCTCCCACATCGGAGGTCTTGGGTTTGGTTCCTGGTGCCTCTCCAAGAAATAATGAATATGAATAGACGCAGCAAGGGCCAAAACAACAAGAGGGTGGGGAAAAATAAATCAATAAAATAAATCTTAAAAGAAAAAAAGAAATTGTTTTAAAAAAAAAGAAGAAAGGCTGAAAACCAGAAGAAAGTAAGACCTAGTTTGTCAAGATACTTCATTTTTGTTGGCACCTTTCAGATACTGTTTTTGAATTGGGGTCCAGAAAATTCCTGAGCATTAACTTTGTACCTTCTGGTTTACCTCACTCTCCTTTTCCAAAGACATCTCTCAAGGTATAGTTAATCCTACAGAGATCCAAATCCCACCCTACCCAATCTTGTTTAACAATGCTTTCTATCTACACATATACCATTAATAAGGTAATATAAAAAACAAAAATAGAGAGAAAGGTAACATTTCTAAATAATTTCCCTATTTCTAGCCCTTCCATTGTTTTACAATTGTATAGTTTTTGGGTTTCTCTCTTAAAATTATCCAGAGATTGAGAAAACAGGAACCTTTTCTCAAACCTTTATTATCCATTCCTAGGCTTTTTTTTTTGTACTGTGGGGACTATTTTGCTTTCATTTAGAAATCTCACCCTGCTTTGTTTTCTTTTAGCCCTTTTCTGCCCCAAAACTGCGTTCTCCTGCTCTCTGTCAACTGCCACAGAATCAGAATGCTCCTCTTTTCTCAGGGGAGGGGGAGGAGAACTGTGTTTAAATCTTTCCTTCCCTGAGGTCTTTCATAGATTGTAAAATTACACATTTTTAATATTTTTCTCTTAAGACATGGCCTATAGGTGGTAGTTAATGTTAGGTGAGTAACCTCTGGTCACATCTTAACCTACTGTATAAAAGTGTAGAATTTAACTTTTAGATTTTTTTTTTTTAAGTTTTTTATTATGGAACTTCTCAGATATTTATAAAAGTTTAGGCAATAGTACAGTGAACCTGAATTTACCCATTGCCCAAGTCCAACAAGTATTAACTTATAGCCAATGTTGATTTATTTATAACCCCAAATTCCCATTATTTTTAATAACCTATAGGAGCTATTTCCTTTATTCTTAGTAAGACCTGTACTTTCCTTCTTAGACAAAATCAAACTCTTAAATGATTCAATGAATTTACAGAATCCAAATTATATTTCCGTATGTTGAGGTTAAATGAATTGGAAAATTATGAATTAGTTTCAATAAACTACACAAGGATATAAAAGTCAGAAAGAAAGAACTTATGAAATGTAGTAGTTTTGGCTACACGACATTGTAGTGTTAGGATTTGGGATGGATAACAAAGCACCAAGGTGGACAAATCCCTATTTTGTTACTTGAGAATAAAGCAAAGGAAAAAAGGTGATTTGAGGGGAAGGTAAGTTAAAGGAGACCTTTTGAAATATTTGATTTGTTTCTTTTCAATTCTTTTTTTTTTTTTTTTTAAATGAGGGTAGATATGAAAGACTTTACACTGAAAAGAAAAAAACCCTTCCAGTGAGGGAACTGAAGATTTAGGAGCAATAGGTATTATCAAGAAAGAACTTAAGGATGCAGAAGAGAGTGTTTTCTGGGTGGACATGAAAAAGAATGGCTGTTACACACTCCCAAAACAGAAAGGAAAAGGTTAAGGATGAGAGCAAATTCAATGAATTCTGTAAGTACCAAGGAGTAGGACATTTAATAGCATGAAGGAGTCCATGGCAGTGAAGACCTTAACAATTAAAATCAGAAACTATAGTAAACTAACGGTATCTTCAATCAAACTGCTTTCAAGAACCATCCCATCACTCATTCTTATTGCCTCTCATTGCCTCTCCCTGGATTCAAACCCTGGTTTTGATCCCATTCCTTTTTATTTCTAACTTACCTATTATATTTCTTCTGAATATAAACAAGAATTTTATGTGAACATGGCACTTTTTAATTTACAAATACTTACGATGTAATGTTTACCACTAGCATCATTTGAAGCCCTTTTATAAGTATTAACACATTTCATTGTGAAGAGGTATGATCATTCCCTATTTATTTTCCCCAAACTAAAAGATTTAAGTTGCTTTTCAACCTATGTGAATTAAGAGGCTTGGTTTAAAAACAGAGTGGAACCAAATTTTATAAGATTTAAACATTACAAGGTAGATTCCCAAAACATTTTCTGCTGTCCCACCACTGCAGGAGGCAGGTGTTAGCAGAAGAGATTTCCAAAGGCTTTGAGCCTCTCCCCATAGTCCTCAAGACAATCTTTTATGTTTTTAGGTGAAAAGAAAGTAGATACTCATAACAAAGTTGAGTACTTCATGTTTAAGCCAATAACGTGCTCCATCAAGCAATTTCCTCCCCCTTAGAAAATGACAAACTAATGGGAAATTAAAAACAAAAAAACAATTTGTCGATTTCCAGACTGATTAACCAGCAGATAGTGATGTCACTAACAGTATACTATTAAGATAGAAAATATCAGTGACATAAGTCACATGAACATTTTATCTTACAGAGCAGTCTTCTTCCCCAAACATATAGTTTGTTTTTATTTAACAAAAATACAAATGAAAACCACTCTTTGAAATACACCAAGGTGCCTCTATTTAAAGGAACCTTAAGATAAGTATACTTTAAAAACTAAAAAAAAAGATGAGTATACTCGGAAATAATTTTTGCAAATAATCACCACCTTATGTACCACATTCTAACTTTAAAATGCCATGGATTATCACTATTTTTACTCTAATTTTACTCTATGTGTAAAATTTGGCAACAGAAGTGGAATTCTCCAATTTATAGACTCTATCACTGTATTACAAAATGAGGACTGGAGTTGGAGTTAGTAGGGACCTGTTACAGTACTTGTCATTATAGATACCCAATATTCATCAAATGAATCAACGGGCTATTTCTACTTAACTTCTTAACTATCATTTTATTTTTATTATTTGTTCTTTTTTTTTGGACTATCTCTTTATCCTTACTCAACTCCTGTTACCGATAACAAAACCGTGGAGTGTGGCGTTTTATACCTGGGCAGAGAGAGCAAACATAACACGAGGCTGGTGCACAGTATTACACCAACAATTATACCACCGACACGAATCATTATAAAGTGAAATCCCGCACCAAACCACATCCAGTCTCTTCCTTTTAACTGGACCTTCTACGCAGTGTAGTTTTCAAACGCTAGGTACCAGCACCAAGGAAGCCAGGCTGAGAAAGCTGAAGGCTCAACAAGCTTGGTTTTCAATCCTCCCTCCTGGACTACAGCCATAGAGAGCCAGATGCCAGAGGCATAATTAAAAAGTGGGAAAATGGAGATCTCGGATTGGGTTTCTTCCTTAAAAAAAAAAAAAGTAAAAAACTAAAATGTGATTAGTCATATCACTTCAGGGTTGCAAGGAATCAACATTCCGAGTCTACGTTGATTTAAACGCGAGAAGGGGGAACGTGCGGTTTCTTCCCTCCACTCTTCTTTATTCCAGGCTCTCTGACTTAAGGACACAGAGGCTATTTAGGGGAGAAAAGGAAGCTAGCAACAGCATTATTAGGTTTCAGGGTTCGGGTGGTGAGGGAAACGTGGTACAGGCTTGGGTAGATGCCTACATGGCCCTTTCGTCGCTTCTGCCCGTTATACCGCCAATTCATACCCTCACCTTGCTCCCCTTTCCTGTTCGCCCAAAGCCAGGAGGAAGGCCAAGCGCTTGCCCTTCTGCATTTCAAGGTTACAGGACCCATGGACGCGCAGGGCACCGGTAACAGCCCAGGGAGAAGCTGAGTACGCTGCAACCGGTGCGCAGGCCGCTAGCCTCACCCGCTCCCAGGCCCCACTTCACCTCTTATGCTGGAACTGGAAGTCAGACTCATGGCGTCGGAGTTTGCAAGGCACAGGACACTGAGCACTAACAGGGCTCGCGAACACAATCGGAGTCCAGGTGCGAGACGCGTACAAAGGACAAGGACATCAGGCTGCTACTGCGCAGGCGCCGCAGCGGGCCTTAAGCACGTGTGTGCTATTGCCCCCTGGTTTATGCTGAGCATGCGTGGAGCCAGCCTCTGTACCCGGCCTTCAGGGAGTCTAGAGTACGGGTTTTGGTAGTCTCCGGAGCTGAGAGGTTGAAGCGGGATCCAGAGGTAGTAAGTGAGTTTGCGCAACTGAGGGGCGGGGCCCAGGAGCCCTGGGAATGTGGAATCCAGGCCAGGTTTTACGTCTCTTCCAGGTATGTGCATTTCTAGGGGCCGAGAGGACAGGTGGTGGTAGGACTCTGGCCATATTGAGATATCTCAGGTTTTACTCAACATTTTCTTGCTCAATCCGATACCTGCAAGGCCAGTTTTCATATAAGCTGCCCTTAGTAGGCACACAGAAATCAATGGTAGAGTCCCATTCCAAAACTTCCCTAGCTCTGGATGTACATTCTTTTTCTCTGCAGTTGGCCTGGTTAGGCAACTATTCAGGATCTTGGAACCTGCGCTATCCAAGGGTCGGGCGAGAGAGTGGGAAAAAAACTGCTCATTTCTTCAAAAAAAATTTGTCACTTAAATATCATACTCTGCTACATCCTCAAATCAGTGTCGCGTTCCACACAGCGGCTAAATCTATAGTGCAGCAATCTGGGTAGGGAGGCTGGGGTAAACTTGAAGGGTGTCCTGAAGGTGCCTCATCTAATCAGTTGCCCGTTTTTACTTCTATATTTTTGTGCCGATTGAGAGTTGGAGAGAGTTGATTGAAAAGGAGCGTCCTCCCTAGTCATCCTTGGCATTGCTACTGCCTCCCAACTCTAATAGATGACTACTCCTCAAAACTGGAAGCCCCTGGCGTTTTTGCGCCGGCCCACGGAAAGCCCTGGAACCCGCGTTGAATAAGTGAAGGCACAATAGCACCGGCGGCATCCTAACGCAAGCGCCGGGTGGGGGTGTGAAGGACCGCAAGCTCTCGCCTAGCCGCCGGGGTCTGAGCATGCTCAGTGGCGGCCGCGGGTCGCGCAGTCGGAAGCTGGCGGCGGCCGCGGCGGTACAGGCGGCGCTGACGCGCGCGCGGCTGCGGAGGGGACTGGAGGACGGCGGGAGGGGGCGGGGGCGCGGGAGGTGGGGCTGCCGTCACCGTCCGGGCCCCAGGGAGTGCGGGGCGCCGCCGCCGCTGCCGCTCCTCGGCTCGGTTCCGTCTTCAGGGCAGCGCCAGGGTCGGTGGCCGCGGCGGGAGCCGGGAGCTGCGCTCCGCTGAGAGTTGGTGCAGGGGAGCGCCCGAGGCTCCGCGGCGTCATGGGCCCCCTCCGTGGGCCTCGGTGGGCACCAGCGGCGGGAACCCCCAGGCCTCCTCGCGGCCGAGCCTGAGCGACCCCCGGCGCTCCCCGGCGCACCCTCCCTTCTCCCCTTTTTCTCCTTTAGCCGCCGCCACTCTTTCAGTTCTCTGTTATGGCAACGGAGCCGCGATCCCCGCTCCGGCTTGAGGCGCCGGGCCCCCCAGAAATGAGGACCCCGCCGGCGAGCGAGGCCGCCCCCGAGGGCACCCTGCAGTCGGCGGGCGGCAGGCTCCGCTTTCTCAACGGCTGCGTGCCCCTCTCGCATCAGGTGGCCGGGCACATGTACGGGAAGGACAAAGTGGGTAAGTGGGGGTGGTGCGGGACTCGCCGCTCCCTTTCCGCCTTCGAGAGCCCCCTGATCGGCCGAAGGAGTCAGGTGCTCTCGGGCGGAGCTGGACGCCCCCCGGGCCTCTCACGCCTTCACCGGGAGCCTCGCGACCAGTGCCGAAGGGGCTTGGAAAAGTGGGGAGTCAGGCATGCAGCAGGGGTAGCGGGGAGAAGAGCACTTGCTCTCCTCAGGGAGGGTGGGTGTTGATTGGAGCCGCCACTCTGGGTGAAAATAAGGAACTTCATTTTTACTGGACGGGGAAGTGAATTCTCCCCTGAGCACCAGACCTGTTTTTATAGGCAAGTAGCTATTGCAAAAGAAAAGGAATGAAATGCAGATGATGCTAATCTAGTGGTTCTCTTATGGGTGCAGCTGCATAGCTGGAGGGGAAGAAAAAACATGGTTTTTTTGTTTGGTTTGGTTTTGACTTTTTAAAATAGCTTGTCTTGGCTCATGCGGGATTTCATCCTGCCCCTTGAGATTTTTTTGTGTATCTCCCAGATTTCTCAGGTACCTGTAGTTCCAGTAATGAATAATGTCGTATTCATGGTAGGAAATATATTCTGCTGTTGAACTAGAAGGATACACAAATTAGACATACAGTTGTAATTCTTGGTCATCTTTATAAAATTATATATATAATATATTTTGTAAGTTCACAACTTTTCAAGCACAATATAGGGCCTATCTCACTTTATTCTCTTGATAATGTAAAGTTCAGTTTAGGAACTGTATAATTCACCTAGCTTACTCCACTGTTTCCCTGGGCCATGATTACCTGGAATCTGATGGATGAGTATGTGAGTATTGATCTTAGATGATCTTAGACTTGGAATGGTCACTAGATGAAATTTGGTTTATGCTGGTAAGATGATTCAGATTTAGGCTAGTAAGATAATACTGACATTTTCATGTGAGGTGGCTGAGGCCAAGCCTGGTTAAGTGACAAGCCTAAAATCACGCAATGACTATGTGGTAAGAGTTGTGAACTAAGGATCCTGCCTCTGAACATTGTTCTTGTTGGTTTGTTTTTTGTTTGTTTTTAAATACTCTGCTTGCAGAAACAATTCCTCAAACAAGGCTTTTTGAAAATGGATGAGTATTAATTTGAATGTATATGTGAAATACAATGAGTCATACAAACTAAACCTTTGATTTCAGCCTGCTCTTGTAATCAGATGTGCTAACAAACCACTGAGGGAAGATGTGGCAAACATAGTAAGAAATGCAATAAACTAACTGATAGGTATATATAGGAAATTGTTTTACCCAGGCTAAGAATTGTGGGTTTTTTTTTCCTTTCCCTGAACCTGAAATGCCAATTGATTTTTAGGGATATTAGATGGCAAGGGAAGACTAGTTTTGGTGAAAAGAATTTCTGCTGTAAATAAACGTATATATTAACAGGAAGAGTAGGAGTTTCATCCAGGTTTTGTTGTTGTTGTTGTTGTACTGGGGTAAGGGATTGAATCCCACACTTCGTATAGGGGAAGCCAGCAGCACTCAACCACTGAGCCATATCTGCTTTTCTGAGTTGCTTTTTCCTTGTTTTATTTTTAGGAGTCACTGAGAGCCCAACTGCAGACCTCCTATATGGGAAGCAGGTGCTCAACTGCTCTAGCCACATTCACTCGGTCATGTAGTTTTAGTGGAACATGGGTGTTAAGTGGAGACTTCAATATGAAATTAGCTATCTTTTCCTAATAAGGATCATTTAGTACATGATCTTTTAAAACCATGTCATAGCTATATAAAATTACATTAGCCACCACAGTAAGTGGTATGCTTCCTGAGGGCTCAACATTGTCCAAAAACAACAACAAAAAAAGAAAACGAAAAAGAAACTGACTATATGAAGTATGAAACTAGTTATACATAAAGTACAATTTTTGTTGTGTACTGTGGGAAATTGAAAAATGTGCTGGACAGATTAAGAATGTTTGGTTTAAATACCAGTTCTACTACTATCTAGCATTGTGAACTTGGATAACTCATTTGAACTTTTAGGATTACTTCGCCCATACAAGAAAACAATGAATCAGTAATCCCCAAGACCCCTTTCAACTCCAAAACTTTTCAAAGTTGCTGCTTTAGAACTCCCTTTAGCAAAAATAATATCCACAGAATTTGGAATTAGGAGGTGAGGAGTGGTGGAAGGAGAGGGGAGCCCAACCTGAAGGTTTTTTTTGAGAGGAGTCTTGATCTTATTATATACTTATTCTGAAAGCATAAGCAATATGTATTTGCAACACTATGTTCTATGTTTCTTTTCTCTGGGAACTGACAATTGTAAAGAAATGCCCCAAATAAAGTCTTTTCTGGAGAAGGAAGAAGCATTGCTGAAAAAACCAAGACTGACAAACTAATGTGACTGTGTCTGTAACTATGTCTGTTATTTTATGAAAAAACAATGTTTGTGGTTAAATATGAAATTTCCATTAGTAATGGAAATGTTCTTTGGCAATTATAATGAGTTTGGTTATCTCTAGTTTTTATAGTTTTTGTTTTTGCTTGGTTTAATTAAGAAATCAGACTCCTATTTAGGGACTTGAGCCTTTAAACTTTAGGCCATTTGTTTTCTCAAATTTCCCAGAAATTAATGAAACAGTGGATTTTTACAGAGCCACTTTTATAGTTTTTAGCCATTTAAGCCGGGGGTTCTTAACCTTTTGCTCCACAGCCCCCTTTGCCAGTTAGGTGAACACTGTGGACCCTTACTAAGTCCACACTGTACTGTTTATTATTTAATATATCACACTGCACCAACATGTCCCCCACAAGAATATTGCTTTTTTTTTAAATTCAAGCTCAATGACTCCTTGTTAAGAACCCCTGATTTAAGCCAGTTATCCTAAGTGATTTGTTTTTATGCTGATGCCAAGCACTGTTTACCTTTATGTATAAAGATTCTTTATTTAAATTTTGGGTTTAAAAAGTAATTGAATATGGTTCTGGTTATCAGTCATTCAAATGTATAATTTTCGGTATTATTTAACTACCTTCATAGGACTTTAATATGTTGAAAATAATAGAAACTTAGCAACATTACCAAGCATGTTAGGGATTGGTATTTAAAAGTGTAAACGTTCACCTATTATATTTTGAGATCTTTATTATTTAATGTGATGAGGAATTGCTATCCTCTGATTTTTATATTGCTCTGACCTGTGAGAATTGAGTTGAAGAACAGTGGCAAATAGAATTAAATGTGGTACAGAATGGCCTTGCAACAAGTGTTTATTGAGTGTCTGTTATTTTCCCTGTACTGTCCTAGGCACTGTGGAAACAATTATGAGAAAATTCCAAAATGGATACAATACTTGTCATAATGCACTTTTTGTCTAGTGAGATGAATTACATTAATATAAAATCATGGCTGCTACAAAGTGATACAAAAAGGAAGTAAATTATGTTGTCACAGTGGGAAATAGGAGGGGGGTGAGTTGGAAAATGACCTGGTCAGGGAAATGAGAGAAGACTTCCTCTGGAAAGAAAGAAACTGTGATCTAAAGTAAATCTAGGATTTAACCAAGCTAGAGAAGATTGGGAGAACATTAAAGGCAATGGGAAACTGTTATGTGGTTAGGAAAAGGAAAAAAAGGGAGTCTGACAGTGAGAGGCTGGAGAGGTAGATGGGGCCGGATTGTGTAAAGTCTTGTGGGTTAAGGATCTTTGTTTCTTATCCCAAAATCAAAGAACTATAAAAAAAAAGACCTTTGTGTTTCAATCACAATAATAACTCTATCCAGAATGTGGAGAATGACTTAATAGAGAAAGGGGATTGGAGGAGGGAGACACAGTTCTGCAAGGAGACTAGGTACTTTTTTCACTACTGTTGAGAGATGACTATAGCTTAGACCAAGCTGGTGGAGTATACATGGAAGAAGTTGAGAGAAATTTGGAAGGTAAAATTGATGGGAATTAGTAATAGATTAGGTTTGTGGGAAGGAGAGATGAAGAAAAACGTGTACCTAGCATGACTCCTATGGCTTATTTATGGCTTTGAAACATTTGAAACAAGATGGGTAGGGTGCCCTTCCTGGAGATAGGAAATACTTTTGGGAGAGGAAGGAGGAGCTACATGACAATGATGGGGAAGATGTTTCTTTACCAGAGTAACTTGATTTCTTGTTTGACTGGTAGTCAGCCATGTCTCAGAGAAGCAAGTACTTGAAACTTACTGGCTTAAGGAGTAGAACAAACCCCCTTGCTATTCCTGGTTTCATTTTAATTATCACAAAACACATGGAATGTTTCTTGTTTGTTTAATTTAATTTTTTTTTGAGGAACTGGGGCCATGCATTGAACCTGGGACCTCATATGTCAGAAGCTGGTGCTCAACCACTGAGTCACATTGGCTTAAGTCCCTGATTGTTTTGTTTTGTTTTTGTTTTTTTGTTTTTTGTTTTTTGTGTTTTTTTCAGGAGGCGTTGGAACTGAACCCGGACCTCCCATGTGGGAGGTGGGTAGTCAATTGCTTGAGCCACATCTGCTCACTCTTGTATCTTTTTTGAGCTGACCAGTTTAGGTATGACATTTGAAATTTCTGCCGTTTGATTCACAGTCCTGCAAATTTATGAACTAAGAATCTTCACTCAAAATAATACTAAATTTAAAATTTTTAAAAATGTAGAAGCCAGTTGTAAAATTTAACAAGACTGATTTTATAGAAACCTAGGTTTATATGGCTACTTTGGCTTTTCTTCCAACATATATGCTAAGTACAAAAAATGTCACCGTTTTCCTTATGTATCTTATATATGTCGATAGAGTTAAACATTGTTATCCAGTATTTATTTATCAAAGACTAACTTCTCTCCCTACAATTTTTTTCAAAGATTTATTTCTCTCCCCTTATTGTTTGCCCTTGTTGTCTGCTTATCTTCTTTTTGGAGGCTCTGGGAACCTAACCTGGGGCCTCCCAAGTAGGAGGGAGGTGCCTAATTGCTTGAGCCACCTTGTCTCCCCGTTTGTTCTCCCCTCCCTGTTTGTTGTGTCTCTCATTATGTTTTCTCATTGTCTCTTGGTTGCATCATCTCACTGTGTTATCTGGTTGCATCATCTTGCCGTGCCAGCCTGTCATGTCAGCTCACTGTCTTGCTTGTCTTCTTTAGGAGGCACAGAGAACCAAACCCGGGACTCCCAGGTGGTAGGTGTGAACCCAGCTGCTTGAACCACATCTACTTCTCTCTCACTGCAATTTTTATCTCTACTACTTCTTTCCTATTGTTGGATGTTAGACATCAGTGAAGTTGTCATGTAAATTGTGGTCCTTTCTCCCCAACTAGATTGTGATTTCCTTGAAGTTAGAAGCCAAATAATTTTGTACATACATCTGTGCTCAGTTACACTCAATAAATATTCAAAGAGTGAAATTTGACAGTTCTTTTAATACAATGAGATAAGAAAACAAGTAACATTCTCAAGGAGCTTAGCATAGACATTTTCTCTTGTATGTGTTATTTCTGGCAATGAATATTTAGAGTCATCATGGAGTTACTGTTAATAGAAGCATGCCTGTTGATTTCATTATGAACTGTAATGGTAATGCACCTAATAATATTTTAGAACCCTGAAAAAGTAATTGTTTCTCTAAGGGTTCCTAGAGATTGAATTATGTGCAAAGGAGAATAGACAAACAAAAAGATCCTACAATAAATAAAAACGATCCCAATCAGGAGTGTAACAATTGCTTATCAAAAGTATATAATAAAAGAAGAAAAAAAGTATGTAATAGTGATCCCTTTTAGACAGTAATCTCTGACTAATTATAAATATACCCTGAATATGATTTAAAACTGCAGTGCCTGCAATGGCTGAAAAAGTTAATTTTTTATGCAGTTTGTCTACTTAAAGGAGTAGTTTAGATTCTAGAATAGTTAATTTCTTATTTTTGTGTTAAATTTAAAATACCCTTTTTCAATTCTGTACGATTCTTTTGATTAGGGACTGCCATTGTACCATGAGTGTACAATGCGCTGAACATACTGTAGCAGTTTGATATTATTGATGAATTCCAAAAAGAAATATTGGATTATGTTTGTAAACTGGTCTTTTCCTCTGGGCATATTAGATTATATTTGATTCAGCGGTTTTCTCAATTAAGTAATCAAGTGAACCTCTTGTGCCAGTAGGGCATTGAGCCCCCACCCTTAGTGGGTGGGGACTCACAGATAAAAGACATGGCAAAGGACAGAGTTGTGAGTTTTTGATGTTGGAGTTTTGATGTTGGAGTTGATGCTGAAGCCTTAAACTGGAGCCCTGGGCAGTAAGCTCACAGAGCAAACAGAAGCAAGCCCCAGGAAGAGAGAAACCCTGAACCCAGGAAAAAGAAGCTTGAGAAAGGGAGGAACCCTGGAAACCTGACCCCTTGCAGACCTTGGCAGCCATCTTGCTCCAACCGGTGGAAATAGACTTTGGTAAGGGAAGTAACTTACGCTTTATCGCCTGGTATTTGTAAGTTCCTACTCCAAATAAATACCCTTTATAAAACCAACTAATTTCTGGTATTTTATATCAGCACCCCTTTGGCTGACTCATATACATACTATTCTAGCAACCTAATAAATATTTATTGAACTTAATTCTCAGATATGTACACAATACTGCATATATTGTTAGTAAAAGGATATGTGAATGATGATAATCTTCACTGTTCATGAAAGGGATAACAAAATAGCCAGGAATTCAAAGTTCAACAATTTATTATGTCCTTCCGCTATCATAAACCACTTACAGTTTTAAAGTACAGTGTTTAGATTATACCTGGTGTGGCCTGGCAATTAAAATAATTCTCAGAGTAAGCACTGTTAATGACATTCTGTGAATATTCTTTTTTTGGTTTTGTTTTGCTGCTATCATTAAGTATTCTGGATTTTTCCATTTAGAATTGGTAACTTTTCTACTTCCAAAATGTAATCGTTAGCTTTGTTAACTTTAAAAATAAAAAATATGAAACAATTAGACAAAAGTACTTGAATAATCATTATAGTTAAGTAACAAGAATGTTAGTAATTCTGATATCAAAATTATATTTTATGTTCTTCACTGAAATCTTATTTCATCAAAGTGCCTTTAAATCTTAGGTCTAGGAATAATAAGTATTCGGTTTTTATAGGAAAAAAATGTAAACAGTATAGTAGTCCCTTTCCCCCTGCTCTCACTCTTTCAGAGGCAATCACTTTATTATTTGGATTGAATCCTTTCAGACATTTGTTTCTAGGCACAAAACATTAACACAATTTTGATTTTTCATGAAATAGATATAACAGCAACTTTTTTTTTTACAGTCTAGTATAATAATCATATGTATCCAAATTTGTGCTTATGAGATACTCAATTCTTTTAAAAAATTGTTGTATTCTATATTATGGTTGTATCATAATTTATTTAACTATTTACCTAGTGATAGATTTTTAGATTTTCTTATAAATAATGTACTAAACATGTTTTTTACATTATGGTATATCTTGCATATTGTGCAGCCATTTCTCTAAGAAAGTTTTGTAAAGGGCTCCAAAGTTAGAATGAAATTTTTTTTCTGTTTTAATATTTAACTAGTAGCATTAATTTCTTTCTCAAAAATCTTTAAAGTTTTAAACAAATGGTTGCTGGATTCAGTTTAGGATATAGAAATGAGATAATCTACAGGGAAAACAAGGATTTAAATTGATTTTATGGTGGGGTAATACTATTTTGGCTTATGGTTCTAACTTTATTAGATAATCTTCTAAAACTAAACTGATATTTGCAACATGGTGATTTTCCTGTTTCTTCTACTCCCTTATTTTTATCAGTCAGCAATCTGTTATGAGGAAGGGTCCTCCCTTTACTCAGGTATATGTATGTTTGTCTTCATAAAGTATCAGTTTGGACTCATGAATTCCTATTTTGCTGTTCAAATTGTCCCAGATTTGACTGGTGGGAGCATTCCTTTCTGTCACAAGATATTTTAGACTTCTTTTCCTACCTTCCATTCCCCAACCCTAGAATAAACCATTTCTTCAAGGAGCCCTGGCTCTTTTATTTTTTTATCCTCCCCCCCAACCCCGCCATGGTTCTCTCTGTCTGCTCATTTTTTGCTCTCCTTCTCCAGTAGGCACCTGGAATGGAACCTGGGACCTCCCACATGGGAGGCATATGCCCAGTGGCCTGAGCCATATCCTTTCCCCGGAGACTGCGTCGTCTGCTGCCTTGTGGCATCTGTTAGTTGTAGCAGTGTGGTGTCTAGCTTGTTGCAGGCAGGTGTGGCATCTGCTTGTCTTCTTTAGGAGACAGTGAGACACAAACCCGGGACCTCTAATGTGGTAGACGGGTGCTCAGTTGGTTGAGCCACGCCTGCTTCCCTGTTTTTAAATGATAGTAGTTGTGTTCATTGCTTCCAAGCCATTTCAGTAAACATAACTAAAAAAATATGTAAAATATTCTAGAAATCATTATTTCGTAATGATACCTCCAGTCTGGTCTAGCTGTGTAGTTCTTCCTTTCCATTCCTGATAACAAATTTGTATTTTCTTTCTTCCACATAGTGAGAACTTTTGCTCTAAACGTTATCAATACATTTATTCTTTAGCTCTATCCTGTCAGACAAAAAGAAGTGTCAATTTCTATATGTATAGCAATGCAAAAACAAACATTCAATAAAGAGTGAAAGATGGGTTTTTCCCTAATACTGAGGGTATCTGGTTAGAAACTGTGTTCAAAAGGTGTTTAAATTAGGTTTTCTGTGTTATTTTTTTCCCCTCTTCCCTATGGTAACATTATCTATTTGAAATAAAGTTGATCTGTTTGTTTAAATGCAGTCCCTTCCACTTGCTCCTTTTTTGTTGACTTAATTATATATTTTTGGATCTTTATAACATTAACATGTTTCCAAAAGCCAAAATTATCTAGAAATTTATAATGGAATTGTCATTCCCTTCCCTATCATTTCCAATCTATTCCTCGGCATCCCTTGTAGGTAACCCAATTTCATTGTTTTCTGATTTATCCTTTTTGAGTTTCTTGTCACAACACCAAGCCAGATCTATATAAATTTCTTATTTCCCTTTCTTTCAGAGACAAAAAATATTAATTATACTGTATATACTGTTTTGTCCTTTGCTTTTTTAATTTCACAATTTATCCTAGAAATCACTGTTATCAGTTCATAAAGCTCTTCTACATCATGTTTTTACAGTTAGATTGTACTCCATTGTATGTATGCACACTAATTTATTCAACCAATTTCCTGGATTTGTTTTTGTACTTTTATTAATTTTCATTGGCTTATTTATCCTAGCGATAGTAGTTCACTGTTTTAATTAAAGTTGTTTTATAAGTCTTGATAAATGATATAGTACGTGTCCCACTTTCTTTTTCAAGATCGTCTTGACTTTTTCTGGCCCTTTGCATTTCCATATGGTTTTATTTTATTTTTTTTAAGATTTATTTTATTTGTTTATCCTCTCTCCCCCTCTCCCTCCCATTGTTTGCGGTCACTGTCTGCTCTCTGAGTATACTTGCTGTGTGTTCTCTTTAGGAGGCATTGGGAACCGAACCCCGGCTTCCTATGTGGAAGAGAGGCACTCAATCACCTGAGCCACCTCAGCTCCCTGGTTTGTTGTCTCTCTCATGTCTTTCCTCTGTGTCTCATTTGTTGCATTATCTTGTCTCAGCTAGCTGCTCCTGCCCGCTGTACCAGCTTACCTTCTGTAGGAGGCACCAGGAACCAAACCTGGGACCTCTTGTGTGGTAGGTGGAGGCCCAGTCCCTTGAGCCACATCTGCTTCTCTCCATATGGATTTTAAATCAGCCTGTCATTTTCCCCAAGAAACCTGATGAGATTTTCTTTGGGAATTAATTGAATTAATTGTTTTGGTGAGAATTGATTTCTTTATCTTACTGTCTTCCAAAACTTGGAAATGGTATATCTCCATTTTTCTAAGTCTCTAATTTCAGTTATTTGTAGAATGATCATACTCTACACACAGTGGTCACTAGATATTTTATATTTGATGCTACTGTAAATTGTACAGACTTTAAAAAAAATTTTTTTACTTTGAAAAAATGTTGAACTTACAGAAAAGTTACAGGAATAAGTACAATACACTAATTTATACCATTCATCTAGATTTACCTACTGTTACAATTTTGCCACATTTGATTTATCATTCTCTGTACATGATATTGTTTATTACAAAATCATTCAAGACTAAATTGCAGACATCATGACTCTTTCCTCTAAATATTTTAGGATGTTAAAAACAAGAACATTTTATTATATAAACATGGTAAAGTTATCAAATTCAGAATATTTAACTTTTTTTTTTTTTACCATTGTTCCAATAATATTCTTTATAGCCATATTTTCCCCATTCAGGATCACACATTGCATTTAGTTGTCATGGACTCTTTAATTGCTTGTCATTTGGAGCAGTTCTTTATTTTTTTTCTTTACTTTTATAACTATGAAATTTTTTAGGAATATAGGCTTATGACTTTATAGCGTATGCTTTAAATTAGGTTTATCTGTTCCCTCATGATTAGATTCAGATTCTGCATTTTTGGTCAGACTATTATAAATTCTGTATGTCCTTAAAGTATCACATCATAAAGTAAGTAAACTATGTCAGTTTGTTCAATTATAGGTGATGTAACTTTGATGCCTAGTTAAGTGATGACTGCCAGGTTTTTCGACCATAAAGTTAATATTTTACCTGGTGTAATTAAGTACTTTCAGAGGAACACTTTGAGACTGTAAAATATATTGCTTGTCATCAAACTTTTCATGCAATGGTATTCACATCCATTGACAATATTTGACTGACTCACATACTACTCTGACAGTTGCAAAATAGTAATTTTCTGTCATTGCTGTTACATTTGTTAGTTGGTATTCTACTTTAAGGAATACGTTTCTTGTCTCATTCATTAATTCATTCATTATTAAGATAGTCTAGTGGATTTTTTAAAAAGTTATATGAATTGCTATTACGCATTGTTGTTGCTGCTTTATTTGATGCTCAAGTCCTCTCACATTTGGGCAGTAGGAGTTTCTTCAGACTGGCTTCTGTCTTTTAATGTTTCCTGATTTTTCTTTTCTTTTTTTTCTTTTCAACATGAGAAAGCCTACAGCACCCGTTATTCCCAGGTGGTCTCCCATCCAGCTACTAACCAGGCCCGACCCTGCTTAGCTTCCAAGATCAGATGAGATTGGGCGCGTTCAGGGTGGTATGGCCATAGACTCCTGATTTTTCTTTTAAAGTATTTTCTTACTTTGTCATAAAATGATGTTCCATGTTCATTTTGTACTTTCCCCAGCCCCAGGCCTGGAATGAACCATTTTTCTTCGAAGAACACTTGTTCCTTTAGGGCTAAACGGTGTTCAGAAACCAAGATCTGAGCACTAGGTGTGCTCACTCCTCCTGGGGTGTGGTTGCTGTCTGCTCTTTCAGTAGACTGTAATAGAAAACATATAATTTAACATCCTTAAAAATTTTGAGTTCATATTCATATCAGTAGTTGAAACTTAATACCACAGGGTTCTTCTTTTACCTGTCCTATTCTAGATTTTTATCTCCTTTCTTTGAGAATACTGACACTCTAAGACATCAGTATATTTATTCATTTTGAAATATTTAAACCAGTCTTGCATTCCTGGAATAAAGGCCACAGGGTCATGATAAACTATTCTAACTAGACTTAGAATAGTTTTTTTAAAAATCTCTCTGGGTATGTTCATTTGTGATATGGCTTCCTGCCCTGCCCTCCCCCAAACTTAGAAGGTTTTTTTTTGTTTGTTTGTTTTGTTTTTGAGGTACCCTGGCTGGAGATTGAACCTAGGACCTCATATGCAGGAAGCTGGTGCTCAACCACTGAGCTATATCAGCTCCCATGAGTTGTCTGTTTTGGTTTGTTTGCTTGTTGTTTGTTTTTGTTTTTAGGAGGTACTGATCCCAGGACCTCCCATGTGGGAAACAGGTACTTGGAAGCTAACCACTTGAGCCACATCTGTTCCCTTCTTTTTCAATTTTAATTTTAATTTTTTAAACCTTACCCCATATACAGTGGGTCCCTTCCTGTGCTAGCAGGAGGGGTCATGCAACATGATTTGCTGCCCGTACACCAGTAGCTTAAGACTTTTATTTTACAGGGAAGAATAGTCTGGGAAGGTCTTTGTTCCTGTGGTAGTAGTGTCTCCATTCCTCAAGCCCTGTACTTCTGAGGGTCACTTTCTCTGCTTTTCTGATTTTTCCCCATTTTTTTTCTTGAGTGCCTGGAAGGTAGGTCCTTGGTGAAGATGCTGCAAATATTTGCAACTTCCAAGGTAAGGCGGCCCCAACATTCTTCCCATACTCTGCCACAAGTGAGCCAGTACTACCTACCATCCTGCCTTTTCTTAGTGATGCATGCCTTTCATTAGATTTCATGTTTGTTTGTGATCTTAGCTCTTTGATGGTTTCAAGAAAAATTAGAATTTTGTGTATTATCTGGCTTCATATTTTTAGGTGGGAGTGATGTTCTTTCCTTCTTTCTAGGTGAAAACTGGAAAACCAGAACATTCTTTCTTCTCCCTCTAATTACATGTTTGCTAGAATGTTTGATATTATCCTATAGGTTTCTAATGCTCTGTTTCTTTTTTGTTGTTTAGATACATTCTCTTTTCTTTGCTTTAATTTAGACATTTCTATTGATCTTTCTTAATGTTCATTGCTCCTTTCTTCTGTGATTGCCTATCCTGAATCCTGTCAGTTGAATTTTTTATTTCAGACATTATATCTTTTCCCTTATAGAATTTCTTCTGGTTCCATTTTAGAATTTCCATTCCTCTCCTGAAATACTTCATTTTGTCAGTATTTATATCCATACTTTACTGTAATTTTTTAGCATGTTTATATTATTTTTAAAATCCTTGTTTACTAATTCCAATCACTTTGTCATCTGTGTGTCAGCTTTTCTCTTATATCACATTTTTTATGAATTTTTAATGTCATAATTTTTTATTGAATTTTGAACATTATATTTAAATAACATTGAAGTGTAATATTTTTTAAAAATTTGTTTTGCTGCTTCCCGTAGAACCCAAGGCCTTTTCTTTGTTTAGTGTTTAGGATAAGGGGCTAAACACTAAACATATTCCTCTTAGAGTTTATTTGAGCTAATGTCCAGTTACCGCCCTAAATTAGATTTGGTTCATAAGTTAGTGGCTCGACCCTCCAAAGCTGTGTCCTTGTTTACCTTGACAGGTTTTAGCTAGGAGGGATTTGACTGCTGTTTCAGAAACCATTGGTTTACTTTTGGACCCTGGATTCCACTTGTTGGGAATGCCTGGGATTTCTTCTCTACAGTTGCTTTCTCAGAAAATTGGAGGGGTTGTGTTGGGGGTAGAGAATTGTTGGATAAAACAGTCTATTTTTTGCTGGGGGCTATTTTAGTCTGTAATCCATTATGCTACCCCACACTCTTCACAGTTTGGCTAATTTCTGCTTGCCAGCAAAACACTGCCCTAATGGCAGGCCCATCTATATCCTGACCAGGTGCTTGCCTCAAGGTATGGAAGCTGCCATCTTTCTCTTCTCATTTAAGAATGCCTCATTTTTTCCTCTGGAATTGAGGTCAGCAAGGTCCTCTCATATACTACTCTTCATTAGATCCATAGAAAATGTCATTATCATGGGAGTGAAGGCCTTTCTTGTTCTATATCCTAACCTTCAGAAGCATAAATTCTCTTCAGTGATTTTTAGCTATATTGGCTACACCTTGAAGTCACAGAATCTTTGCACTGCTTACCAGTCTTAATAACCATATAGCTTAATATTTACGTTCCTGCTATTATATTGCCTTGGTCTTAACCAAATTAGATCACTGTATCTTATATTGAGACTTTCTGTGGCATTTTTGCCATGATTAAAATTTCTGACACTTGGTAAAAAGAGACAGAAATCCAAGTAACATATTTTATCAAAATTTTAGATAGATTTGAACTCTGTTGTGAGTACTATTCTGTGCATGATTTTCTGAAATCCCAATATGTGAAGATTTAAGTGAGGTTTTTAACATAAAAACTTGTGAATAAGTCTTCATGCTACAAAAACAGGGCTAGTGCTAGTGCATGTATGGTGACTTTAGAAAACAGACTTATTCTTTGAATAGACAGATTTTGAAAAGGTGCACCTTCCTGCCACCTGTCAGAGCTCCAGTCTTTGTACCTGATTTCAGTCCTTACTTATCCCCTTAGCTATGGGATAGTGGCCTTTTTACTATTTGTACAACCATATACCTTTTCTCTGATTCAGGAATTTTTTTAGTTGCTTTCTTATAACAGATGAGAGAAACTTTAAAAATGTATCAAGTAGTTAATTCGCACGTGGTCACTGTTAACATGTATTTTTTTTCTTCTTATATAAATGGGATGAGTTTATGCTGTTTTTAACCAGGTACTTGTTTAATGACAAATTAACATCTTAATGAAAATTTACTATGGAAGAATTTCTGTAAAAATTTATACGTATGTTCTACTAGAAGGCCTGAGGTACTCAGAATAGAGATGATGGTTGGAGAGGACAGCACCAAGTTATGTAGAATTTGTTTTCCAGTACTTCTATATAACAAGCATTGAAATATATTGGGTGAATATTAAAATGTTTCAAATTAAGTAAAGGAAAATTCTTGTATTTATGCGGTGGTTTATATGTAACTTCAAGAAAAAAATCAATCCTATGACGCAAGGTACACTATTATTAAGATATCTAAAAATTTCTGATTTTTGTCTCTTAGGTATACTGCAACATCCAGATGGCACAGTTTTGAAACAGTTACAGCCCCCTCCACGGGGTCCTAGAGAGCTAGAATTCTATAATATGGTAAGTGAGGTAAGAACGGTTTTGTTGTATTCAAAGTGTTTTTCAGAGTTTTCTGGTGGTAACTTACAGTAATAACTACATTTACAGCATGTCTTATTAAATTATATGTGTATAACTGAAACAAAAGCTTCATGAAAAACAACACTTATCTTTACTATTTGTGATGCATTCTAGCATTTTCTGCTGTTTCATTTTTTTTACAAATCAATTGTATTGGTACATATTAATAAAACATACAGTTCATCCCAAGTGTACAATCAGTGGTATTTGATATAATCACATAATTGTGCATTAATCACCTCAGTCATCATTAGAGCATCTTCATTATTTCAATAATAATAATAATAAGCAAACAAGAAAATCTTTACCTCTCAATCTCTCTTTCCCCTGCTGTACATAGCTGCTATTTCTGGCTATTCTTGCACAATTATTTATTTATTTATTAAGTAGTTTTATTGAGATATATTCACATACTATATCATCTATCTAAAGTGTAAAGTCACTGACTTTTAGTATAATAACAATGTTGTGCATTCATCATCTCGAAAAAAAATTTAGTGTTATTTTATTACTCCAAAGAAAATAACTCCATACCCCTTAGCATTCTTTCCCTAACCCTACATAACTACTAATCAAAGTTCCTCTTTATAAATTGATTTATATTTACATTTTATATAATTGGAATCATACAATATGTAGTACTTTGTGTCTGGTTTCTTTCACTTAGCATAATTTTTTTTTCTGATATTAACATCTTGTAATATTAACATACATTTGTTCAATTTCGAAGAAAAACAGTCTTCTATATTCAATTCTACCTATATTCGTCTTTCACGTGTGGTTTTACTATGCTATTACAGTTCCATGTTACATTTTTTTAGTTTTCTTTTAGTAATATATATGACCTTAGACTTTGCCTTTAAACCCTTTTCATATCCACATACTGCTAGTACAAACATTATATTGGACTTAAACCTTTTCAATTCATTTTCAAATATTACACATCCTTTTCACCAATTCTGTACAAGTTAACCCTCAGATTTCCACTTTCTAACCTCAGTCTATTTTCTGGTGACTGAAATTCAAGTTAACTCCAAGAGATTACACAATATAGTTCATGGTAGCACAAACCTACAGTATTTGTCCTTTTGTGTCTGGCTTGTGTCACCCAACATAATGTGCTCCAGGTTCATCCATGTTGTCATATGCTTTATGACTTCATTTCTTCTTATAGCTGCATAATATTTCACTGTGTGAAATCACTATTTTGTTTATCCATTCATCGGTTGATGGACACTTGGGTTGTTTCCAACTTTTGGCAATCGTTTACTATGAACATCAGTGTGCAGATGTCTTTTTGGGTCACTGCTTTCAGTTCTTCTGGGTATTTACCCGGTAGTGGTTCTGCCAGGTCACGTGGCAAATCTATATTCAGTTTCTTTAAAAACTGCCAGACAATCCGTCCCAGTGGCTGTACCATTCTACATTCCCACCAAAAGTGAATAAGTGTTCCTATCTTTCCACATCCTCTTCAACACTAGTAATTCTTTTTTAATAGTGGCCATTCTAAATGGTGTGAAATGATATCTAATTGTAGTGTTAATGTGCATTTCCCTAATCACTAGTAATGTTGAAAAATTTTCTTGTGTTTTTCTGCCATTTGTATTTCTTCTTTAGACAAATGTCTGTGCAAGTCTTTTGCCCATTTTTTACTCGGGTTGTTTGTCTTTCTATTGTTGAGTTTTAACATCTCCCTATATATCATGTATATTAAACCCTTATCAGATTTGTAATTTCCAAATAATTTCTCCCATTGAGTTAGCTGCCTTTTCACCCTTTTGAGAAAATCCTTTGAGGTACAAACATGTTTAATTTTGAGGAAGTCCCATTTATCTGTTTTTTCTTTCATTGCTTGTGATTTGAGTGTAAGGTCCAAAAAATCGCCACCTAACACAAGGGCTTTAAGATGTTTCCCTACATTTTCTTCCAGTAGTTCTGTGGTCCTGGCTTTTACACTTAGGTCTTTGATCCTTTTTGGGGTCCTCTTTCAGTCTTTTTGTTGTGGATATCAAGTTTTCCCAGCACCATTTGCAAAGAGACTCTTTCTTTTGTCCTGTTAACATGGCTTTCAGTGGTCAGTGGTTGTAGAGGTGAGGGTTTATTTCTTTTCTCTTCAGTTCTGTTCCACTGATTGATGTGTCTGTCTTCATGCCAATACCATGCTGTTTTTTGTTTATTTTTTTAAGATACAAAGATCACACAAAAACCATGCTGTTTTGGCCAGTGCCACTTTATAATATCTTTCAAGATCATGCAGTGAAATTCCTTACACGTTGGTCTTCTTTTTTAGAATACTTTAGGCTGTTCAGGTGTACTTTCCCTTCCAAATGAATTTGCTAATTGCCTTTTCTATTTCTGTAACATAGGCTGTTGGAATTTTGATTAGTATTGCTTGAATCTATAAGTCAGTTTGGATAGGATTACTATCTTCACCATACATAGCCTTCCATTCCATGAACACAGAATGTCTTTCCATTTGTTTACGTCTTTGTTGATTTCTTTTAGCGGTGTTTTTTAGTTTTTTGCATATAGGTCTTTGGTTAAATTTTTTCCTATGTATTTGAATCTTTTTGTTGCTGTTGGAAATAGAACTTTACCCTCAGATTGTCCCTCAGATTTCCTCCTCAGATTGTTCAATACTAGTGTACAGAAACATTACTGATTTTTGTGTGATCTTGTCTTGTGCCGCTTTGCTGAGCTATTAGCTCAGTTATCTTTGTTGTAGACATTTCAGAATTTTCTAAATATAGTATTATGTCATCTGCAAAAAGTGAGAGTTTTCCTTTTCCTATTTGGATGTCTTTTATTTATTTATTTTTTTCTTGTCTAATTGCTCTAGCTGGAACTTCTAGCACAATGTTGAATAACAGTTGTAACAGTGGGCTTCCTTGTCTTGTTCCCGTTCTTAGAGGGAATGCTCTCACATTTCTCCATTGAGTATGATATTGGCTGTGGGTTTTTCATACATACTCTTTATCATATTGAGGAATTTTCCTTCTATTCCTATCTTTTGGAGAATTTTTATCAATAGAGGATGCTGAAACAGGTAGTGGCTGGGGCTGAAGTGTTTGAGCTCCCACCTCCCACATGGGAGGTCCCAGGTTTGATTCCCAGTGCCTCCTGGGAAAAAAAAAAAAAAGAAACTATGCTTGATTTTGTCAAATACCTTTTCTGCATTGATTGAGATGATCATATATTTTTTTTCTCTATATAATTTGTTAATGTATATTATGTTAATTATCATTAGTTGTTTTTCTTATGTTGAACTATCCTTGAATATCAGGAATAAATCCCACTTGGTCATGTTGTATATGTCTTTTGATATGCAGTTGGATTTTTTTTTTTTAAGATTTATTTTATTTTTTTATTTCTCCCCACACCCTCATTGTTTGTACTCGCTGTACTGGGAACCGAATCTGCAACCTCCGATATGGAAGAGAGACACCTAATTGCTTTGAGCCACTGCTTTGTTGTGTCTCTCATTGTGTTTTTCTTCTTGTATCTCTTGCTGCGTCATCTTGTTGTGTCAGCTTGCCACCTGCCCATCACACCAGCTCTGTCTTGCTCATCCTCTATTTTAGGAGGCATGGGGAACCTCTGCTCCCTGCACTGTTGTGTCTCTCATTATGTTTTTCTTCTTGTGTCTCTTGTTGTATCAGCTGGCTGTGCCTGCCCATCGTGCCAGCTTGCTGTCTTCTTTAGGAGGCACTGGGATCCGAACTAGAGACTTCCCATGTGGAAAGCAGGAGCTCAGTCACTTGAGCTATATCTGCTTCCTTGGATTCTATTTGGAAGTATTTTTTTGAGAGTTTTTGCATCTATGTTCATTAAAGAGATTGGTCTGCAGTTTTCTTTTCTTGTAGTGTCTTTATCTGGCTTTGGTATTAGGGTAATGTTGGCTTCATAAAATATATTGGATAATTTTCCCTCCTCTTCAATTTTTTGAAAGAGTTTAAAAGGATTGGTGTTAATTCTTCTCGGAAAGGACAAATGAGTTTATATGGCTATGAGTCTCCAAAAAGAGCCAGGAGGTTATCAGAGGGGTCGCCCTTATGCACACAGAGTCCCAGAGACAGATAAAGTAGATACAACCTCAGGTATAGGTTCTTCTGAGGGCTACAGAGACCCACAGGTTCTATGGTTATAGCAGATGGAGTTCAGTGCCATGTCAGTTGTCCTACTTTGAAATTTGTGTTTCTGTGTGATGGAGCTGGACTCAGATGTGATCTTTTCTCACAAGCCTTTCCTGTTACTTTACCAGAATTGTAGTTGGTGCTGGGGTTTAATATATACCCAGGGGATCTGAATTTCTGGACTGACCATATGATAGCCAGGCCCTGAGCCTCAACAGACTTCAGCTCCTACACTCTGGTTTATTGGACTTACCCCACTCAGCTAACATGGAGGTGAAGGTCAACCACCACACCAGCGAGCTAAGAGTGCCTACAGCTGAAAGCAGGAGAATCGCATCCAGCATCCATGTGGAATCTAAGCCCCCTCTTGATATAGATGTGGAGTGGACACAACCATTCCAAGGTCCACAGGATGGAGGAATAGAGTATGGACTAGAGTGGACTTACTGATATTCTGTTCATGAACTATTGTGATTAGTAATCAAAGAAAATGTGGCATTGGTTTGGAGAAAGTGGCCATGGTGGCTGCTAGGTGTGGGGAATGGGAGGAAGAGATGTGATGTGGGGCGTTTTCGGGACTTGGAGTTGTCCTGGGTGATGCTGCAGGGACAGTTACCAGACATTGTATGTCCTCCCATGGCCCCCTGGGTGGACTGTGGGAGAGTGTGGCCTATGGTGTGGACCATTGACCATGAGGTGCAGCAGTGCTCAGAGATGTATTCACCAAGTGCAATGAATGTCTGATGATGATGAAGAAGGTTGTTGTTACGGAGGGAGGAGTGGGGGGGGGGTACACGGGGACCTCATATTTTCTGATTGTAACATTAAAAAACTAAATAAAGACAAAAGAAAAAAATTCTTCTCGAAATGCTTGGGTAGAATTCACATGTGAAGCCATCCAGTCCTGGGATTTTCTTCTTTGGGAGATTTCTGATGACTGATTCAATCTCTTTCAGTGTGACTGGTTTGTTAAGTTCTTGTATTTCTTGTAGTATCAGTGTAGGTTGTTTGTGAAATATAGGAATTTGTCATTTTCATCTAAGTTGTCTAGTTTTTTGGCATACGGTTTCTCATAATATCCTCTTATGATCCTTTTTATTTCTGTGGGGTCAGTCATAACTTCCCTTTTCATTTCTGATTTTATTTATTTGCATCTTCTCTCTTTCTCCTTGTTAGTCTCTCTAAGGGTTTGTCAATTTTATTGATCTTCTCAAAGAACCAGCTTTTGATCTTGTTGGTTTTCTCTATTTTTATTTATTTTTTGTTCTTAATTTCCTTTATTTCTGCTCTAATATTTATTATTTCTTTCCATCTGCTTGCTTTGGGATTGATTTGCTGTTCTTTTCCTAGTTTCCCCAGTTGTTCAGTTGGATCTTTGATTTTGGCTCTGCGTTTTTTAAATTCTTTTTTAATTTAATTTTTTTAAAGATTTATTTTTTATTTATTTCTCTCCCCTTCCCCACCCCCCAGTTGTCTGCTTCCTGTGTCCATTTGCTGTGTGTTCTTCTGTGTCCACTTGTGTTCTTGTCAGCAGCACCCAGAATCTGTGTCTTGTTTTGTTGCATCATCTTGCTGCATCAGCTCTCCATGTGTGTGGCACCATTCCTGGGCAGGCTGCACTTTTTTCTTTCGTGGCCGGTGGCTCTCGTTATGGGGAGCACTCCTTGTGCGTGGGCTCCCCAATGTAGGGGACACCCCTGTGTGGCACAGCACTCCTTGTGCACATCAGCACTGTGCGTGGGCCAGCTCATCACATGGGTCAGGAGGCCCTGGGTTTGAACCTTGGACCTCCTGTATGGTAGGCATATGCCCTGTCTGTGGGCCAAATCTGCTTCCTGGCTCTTCTTTTTAATATAGGTGTTTAGGCTATAAATTTCCCCCTCAGAACTGCCTTCGCTGCATCCCATAAATTTTGTTAAGTTGTGTTCTCATTTTCATTTGTCTCAATATATTTACTGATTTCATTTGCAATTTCATCTTTGACCCCCCATTGGTTATTTAGGAGTATGTTGTTTAGCCTCTACACATTTGTGAATTTACTTCTTTCTTATGTTATTCATTTCCAGTTTAATTCTATTATAATCTGAGAAGGTGCTTTGTATAATTTCAGTCTTTTTAGATTTATTGAGAGCTGCATTGTGACCTAATATGTTGTCTATCCTGGAGAAAGATCCATCATCATTTGGAAAGAATGTATAACCCACTGAGTTGATCAGATTGTTCAAGTTATCTGTTTTCTTATTAATTTTCTGTCTAGTTTTTCTATTTAATGATGTGAGTAGCATGTTGAAGTCTCCAACTATTATTGTGGAGATGTCCATTTCTCCCTTCAGTTTTGCTGGAGTTTGTCTTGTGTATTTTTGGGCATCCTGGTTAGATGCATAGATATTTATGACAGTTATATCTTCCTGGTGGATTGTCCATTTTGCTAATATATAATGGCCTTCTGTATCTCATAACTTTTTTGGATTTAAAGTCTGTTTTGACTGGTATTAGTATAGCTACTGCTACTCTTTTTTGGTTATAATTTTTGTGGAGAATCTATTCCAACCTTTCTCTTTCAGCCAGTTTGTATTCCTGGGTCTAAAGTGAGTCTCTTGTAAACAGCTTTCTCTTAGCCTCTCTCTCTCTCTTTTTTTTAAAATTAATTTGTTGAAATATATCACCCAAACACAAACATACATAAACGGTAAGTGTATAGTAATAGTTGTGAACTTACAAAACAAACATATATAACATCATACAGGACTCTCATAACTCACCCTACCACCAACACCTTACATTGTTATTAAGCCTTTTTAACTAATGATTAAAAAGTGTTGTCAAAATATCACTACTAACCAAAGTATTTCCACCCAACTCTCCTATTATCTTTATGTCATTTATGTTACATGAACATACATAAACAATTAAATGTATATTAAAAGTTGTGAACTTACAAAGCAAACATGCATAACATCATACTGGGGTCCCATACAACAACCCTCCACCAACACCTTGCATTGTCATGAGACGTTTGTTACAAACTATGAAAGAACATTGTAAAAATCTTAATAGTAATCATAGTCCTTATCTGACATTTGGTGTGTTTTCCCCAAACACGCCTTATTATTATTTTTTAAATATATTTTTTATGATAGAAGTTGTAAACTTATAAAACAATCGTGCACATATGCAGAATTCTCAAGGAATGCCCATCTATCAGCACACCACACTGGTGAAACATTTGTTACAGATAAAATAATATTATCTGATTGTTACCATGTCCATAGAATAGAATACATTTGGCTCACATTTTCCATACTGCCCCATTATCAACACAGTACATCTTTGGCATAGATGCAAGAATATTTTATCATTACTGTTAACCACAGTCCATAGGTCATTCCAGTTGTATTTTTCCCATGCGTTCCCAACACCCTGAAGTAGTGATATACATTTGCTGTAGCTCACAAAGGACACGCTTGCATCTGTACCATCAACCACAATTCTCATTCACCTTTTAGTTTCCTGTGCTATTCAGTTCCTAGATTATTCTCAAACATTCTGTCAGTTGGCATTTACATCCCTAGACTACCGTTTTGGTTACAATTTTTGTGGAGTATCTATTCCAACTTTTCTCTTTTAGCCACATCCCTATTTATAAATTAGCTATTATTATTTTTACCATCCATTCTATACATGTCCACACTTTTACAGTAAAGCTAATTAAAACTTCTACATGCATTAAACATCAGTATTCCATCTCAGTCCTTCTCTTATCTCCATTGAGAATCCACCACCTACCACCAAGTCTTGAAGATGCTTTCCTACAATTTCTTCTAGAAGTTTTTTGGTTCTTGCTTTTATTTTTAGGTTTTGATCCATTTTGAATTAATTTTTGGATAAGGTGTGAGACAGAGGTCCTCTTTCCTTCTTTTGCCTATAGATATCCAGTTCTGTCAGCACCATTTTGCTTAATGGACTATTCTGCTCGAGCTGTGTGGGTTTGACAGGCTAATCAAAAATCACTTGACCGTACTTGTGAGGCCATCAACTTGGTTCCATTGGTCTTTGTATCTGTCCTTATACTAGCACCATGCTGATTTTAATGCTATAGCTTGGGAGTATGATTTAAAGTCCGGAGAGGGGATTCGCTTTTCCTTTTGTGATGTTTCTGGCTATTCAGAGCCCCTTAACCTTCCACATAAATTTACTAATTGTGTTTTCAATTTTTTTTTTTTAATACTGGTAGAATTTTTATTAGGGTTGCATTGAATCTGTGTATCAATTTGAGTAGAATTGACATCTTAATGATATTTAGTCTTCCAGTCCATGAGCATGGAATGTTCTTCCAGTTATTTAGGACTTTTTTTATTTCTTTTAACATTGGGTTGCAGTTTTCTGAATAAAGTGCTTTATATCATTGGTTAAGTTTATTCCTGACTATTTGAGTTTCATCTGTCATATTTTATTTTCACCACTCTTTTGAAACTTTTAGTTACTTTTATTGACATAATCTTCATTTCTAGATCCTCTTGCAGGCCTCTCTCTCCTGTCTTTTCTTTTCAGGCTCTAGCACACCCTTTAGTATTTCCTGAAAATCTGGTCTCTTGCTTAGAAATTCTCTCAGTTTCTGTTCATCTGTGAATATTCGAATCTTGCCCTCATTTTTGAAAAACAGTCTTGCTGGATATAAGATTCTTGGCTGGAAGTTTTTCTTTGTAGAATTTCAAATATATCAGACACTATTTTTGCCTCCATGGTTTCTGGTGAGAAATCAGCACTTAATCTTATTGGATATCCCTTATATGTTATGCATTGCTTTTCTCTTGCTGTTCTCAGAATTCTCTCTCTGTCTTTGGCATTTACATTCTGATTAGTATGTGTCTCAGAGTTGGTCTATTCAGATTTTTTCAGATGGGAATACGTTGTACTTTTTGGACAAGGGTATCTATGTCTTTCAATAGGGTTGGGAAATTTTCTACCATTATTTCTTTAAATATTCCTTCTGCCCCTTTTCCCTTCTCTTCTCCTTCTGGGACACCCATGACATGTATGTTTGCACATCTCTGGCTGTCATTTAGTTCCCTGAGACCTTGTTCAATTTTTTCCATTCTTTTTTTCATCTGTTCTTTTGTATGTTCACTTTCAGAGGCCATTTCTTCAAGGTCACCAATCCTTTCTTCTGCCTCTGCAAATCTGCTATTATATGATTCCAATGTTTTTTTAATTTCATTGATTGCACCTTTCATTCCTGTAAGATCTGCTATTTTTCTATGTATGCTTTCAAATTCTTTGTGCTCTTCTAATGTCTTTTTTTTTTTTTAAAGATTTATTTATTTATTTCTCTCCCGTTCCCCCACCCCCACCCCGGTTGTCTGTTCTTTGTGTTTATTTGCTGCATCTTCGTTGTCCGCTTCTGTTGTTGTCAGCAGCACGGGAATCTGTGTTTCTTTTTGCTGCGTCATCTTGTGTCAGCTCTCGGTATGTGCGACACCATTTCTGGGCAGGCTGCACTTTCTTTCGTGCTGGACGGCTCTCCTTATGGGGCACACTCCTTGTGCGTGGGGCTCCCCTGCGCTGGGACACCCCTGCGTGGCAGGGCACTCCTTGCGTGCATCAGCACTGCACATGGGGCCAGCTCCACACCGGTCAAGGAGGCCCGGGGTTTGAACCGCCGACCTCCCATGTGGTAGACGGACGCTCAATCCACTGGGTCAAGTCCACCGCCCCAATGTCTTCTTAATATCCTAATCTCTTTAGCCATCTCATTGAATTGATTAAGGAGATTTGTTTGAACATCTATAATTAGTTGTCTCAACTACTTTATGTCATCTGGAGGCTTATCTTGTTCCTTTAACTGGGCCATAGCTTCCTTTTTCTTGGTGAGGATTGTAATTTTTGATTGGTGTCTTGGCATCTGGATTACTAGAGTATTTATTCTGGGTACAGTTTTTCTCTTTACTTTAGGGCTTCCTGCCCTTTCTCCCTTGCTGGTTGTGCAGTAGTAGCCAAGGATGTAATTGGTGCTATAAACTGTGGAGGCTCAAGATGCCCTCAATTGCCCCAGGGACTAAAAAGCTTCTCCCAACTTTCTCCTTTGCCAGGGGTAGGGACAGAGTCTCAGCTATGTGGAATAATCCACGTGCAGGCCTAGACTATAGTTGCCCGGAGAGACTGATGAACTTTACATCCCTTTCTCTCCTGCCTGGTGCAGGTATGGAGTTGCAGGTGTGGGCAGCAGTCTATGCAGTGCGGTTCCTAAGATGACCGCAGTTGCCCTGGTAGACTTCCGATTTTCAGTCTATGCCAGTCCTCCCTGCCAGAGGTGGGGCTGAAGCCTAGGCAGGCTGCAGGCTGATCTGGGGGAAATAAACTGTCGGCCTGGCTTCCCCTAAGGCTGGGGGTGGAGTCAGAATGGTGGCTACTGGCCTCTTTCTGACTTGGGCTGGTTCTCACCCCAGCTGTTCCCGGGGTTATAACTTAGCCAGCCAAGTCTCCCAATCAGTAGCTGATCAGCAGCCAACCATCTCCTCCTCCCGTTTCTGGGAAATAGAGCTTCTAATTCCTGTCACAGAACAGCTCCTGGGGTAGCTCACGCTGCCAGAATAGGATAATCCCCAGCTTGCACAGTTTGACCAGTAACTTCCCAGAGAGGCTGGCACAGGTCCCCACAGCTTCCTCCCTGCTGGAGGTGGCACTGTGCCTAGGCTTGAGCTGTAATATGATCTGGATGGGAAGAAGCTGGTCTCCGCCAGCACTGGGATTTTCAGTCCACCCTGCTTCCCCTTGTGCCAGGCGTAGAGTTAAGATGGCATCCCAGCCTCTTTCTGACCTGGACAGACTCAAACCTTAGCTGTTCTCAGGATCATACTATAGCTCACTGAATTTACTCATCAGACCTGAAATTGGTGCCAACCATCTCTTCCTCCCCCGTTTTTGGGAAGTGGAGCTTTGGATTCCAGCCACAGAACAGCTCCCAAGGAGGCTTGTGCCTCCAGTGGAGGATAGGCACCGGCCTCCGTGGCGTGGAGCACTCTACTTACGAGTCTTCTCTGCAGATGGTCAACCTCCTCCTTCCATTCCTTCAAGGTTGTGGCAGGATGCCCTTCTGGCCTCCTGAAGCCCCCAAACAGGTGCTTCAGTAGCTCCAGAGAGCTCTGGGTGTTTACTAACTGCCCTGTAGCAGGAGCTGACCCTAGGAGCTCCTTACTCCGCTGCCATCTTGCTGTCTCAGCTGCTATCTTTTGATTGGGGAGTTTAATCCATTCACATTCAGTATTACTGTAAATGCATTATTTACTTCCACCATGTTATTCTTTGGTTTTTCGTATGTCATATATTATTTTCGACTGTCACTTTATTTTTTGGTTATCCTTTCTGGTATTCTTTCTTCTGTACTCTCCTCCAGGCCTCTCTCTCCTGTTTCTTTCTTTCAGGCCCTAAGGCTTCCTTTAATTCCTCCAAATGTGGATTCTTTTTTTTACAAACTCTTAGTTTTTGTTTGTGAATATTTAAACTCATCTTCATATTTGGAGGACAGTTTTGTTTTATGAAGAATTCTCAGCTGGTAGTTTTTCTCTTTAAATATTCTAATTGTATCATACCACTGTCTTCTTGCCTTCCTTGTTTCTGATGAAAAATCCACACTAAGTCTTAGTGTGCATCCTTGTATGTGATGATTTGCTTCTCTCTTGCTGCTCTCAAAATTTTCTCTTTTTCTTTGACTTTAGTTTTTTGAAGATTTATTCAGATTTATTCTTGCACATGTAAATTCATTTCTTTTGTGAGAATTGAGACATTTTCTGCTAGTATGTCCTCAAATAGTCTTTCTGCCCTTTTCTCTTTTCTTCTTTGGAACTCCCATGACACATACGTTGTTGCATTTCTTGTTATCATTCTACACTCTGAACTCCTGCTAAATTTTTTCTATTCTTTTCTCTCCTTGTTCATTTCTTTCTCCAGTTTCCAGATGTTCTGTCTTTGATAGCACTTTCTTCTGTCATTTTGAGGTTCTGTTGTATGCCTCTAATGTGTTTTTGATCCCACCTATTATCTTTCATTCCCATGAATTCTGTTTCTTTTCTATTCAGGTTCAAAATCTTCTTTGTGCTCACTCAGTGTCTTCTTGATGTCCTTTATCTCTTTAACCTTATGTTCTTTCAGCTTATTAATTTGATTTTTGATTTTGAAAATTTGCATGTATCTTTTTGATTAGTTGTCTCAAATCCTGTGTCTATTCTGGCACTTTGATATATTCCTTTTCTTGGGCTTTTTCTTCCATTATTTTAGTGTGACTTGTAATTTTTTGCTGATGTGTAGGCATCTGATTAAAATGGTAAGTTTACTCATGTTTAATTTTTCCCTCTTTCATTGGGATTTAGTGGCAGAAAGTTGTGTTATTGATGTTCTTTGATGTTTGGTTCAACCTGTTCTAGGACTTTAGGATTGTTTCTGTTATTTGCTCAAAACTGGGCAGTGAACCCAATAATGGGTTGCAGATCCACTTCTTAGGCCTTGGTGAGGGAGGTTGTAAAGGCCAGAAAAGGCCACTTATTTACTTTTATTTATTTATTTCTTTAGTTTATTTTTCACTTATCCCCCCCGCCCAGTTGTATGTTCTCTGTGTCTATTTGCTACATGTTTTTCTTTGTCCACTTCTGTTGTTGTCAGCGGCATGGGAATCTGTTTCTTTTTGTTGTGTCATCTTGCTGTGTCAGCTCTCCATGTGTGCGGACTCATTCCTGGGCAGGCTGAACTTTCTTTTGTGCTGAGAGGCTCTCCTTACAGGGCGCACTCCTTGCAAGTGGGGCTCCCCTACGCAGGGACACCCCTGTGTGCATGGCACTCTTTGTGCACATCAGCATTGCACATGGGCCAGGTTCACACAGGTCAAGGAGGCCCGGGATTTGAACCGCGGACCTCTCATGTGGTAGATGGACGCCCTAACCACTGGGCCAAGTCTGCTTCCCTTATTTACTTTTAATTTCCTCATGTGCACTTCCTTGGTCTGCCAGCAGATGGCACTCTTTGGCAGCCTTCTCAGTTTAGTGCGTGGTTAGGGAATGTTTGCTGCAATAGGGACCTGAGGATCCTGCTTGGGGCCTATTCAAACTTTCTTAGAGGCATTTCTCCAACCTTTGCTGGCAGCCCCCTCCCTTTTGCCACATAGGAAATAATTCCACTCCCCTCTTCATCCTCAACCAACCAGTCCTGGTCAATAGAGATTGAGAGTGGTAGATTTTTAGTCTCGGATCTCTTTAGTTCTCAGTGCAAACAATGGCAGGGCCTCAACCAGCCTGGAAGGGCTCCTGGGAAAAAAGCAGACAAAATTTGTGTGTCAAAAGCTGGGTCAGCCATAGGCTGTGTCCCTTTCTCTCCCCTTTCCTGGGAAGATGGATCCCTGGGGTTCCTTTGTCTGTTGTCCCAGACCAGTAGGCCTGAGAATTTGGAAGTGTTAGAAGTGTCTAGCATGCAGGAACACAGTGGCAGTTGCACTGCTGCTTTTAACTCAGTTTTGCTCTATGAATTCTTTTTTTTTTTCCTTAAAGATTTTATTTATTTATTTCTCTCCCCTTTCCCCTCCATGCCCCCCACCCTGGTTGTCTGTTCTCTGTGTCTATTTGCTGCGTCGTCTTCTTTGTCCACTTCTGTTGTTGTCAGGAGCATGGGAATCTGTTTCTTTTTGTCGTGTCATCTTGTTGTTTCAGCTCTCCGTGTGGGCGGTGCCATTCTTGGACAGGCTGCACTTTCTGTCACGCTGGGTGGCTCTCCTTACGGAGAGCATCGGGCTCCCTTACACGGGGGACACCCCTACGTGGCACGGCACTCCTTGCACGCATCAGCACTGCATGTGGGCCAGCTCCACACGGGTCAAGGAGGCCCAGGGTTTGAACCGCAGACCTCCCATGTGGTAGACGGACACCCTAACCACTGGGCCAAGTCCGCTTCCTGCTCTATGAATTCTTTTCCTTCGTTCCTGTCTGCAGGCGGTATCCAACCTTCCCCTGGTGTTCTAAACCCTAGGTTTTTTCCAATCCATTTCTGCCTGTCTTCTAGCTTTTTTTCTGGGAGAGAAGAATCCTGTGTCTTGTAGTCCCCCATTTTCCCAAAGTCTGTATTATTTATTTTAAAGTTCCTTATTCTGAACCACTAAACTGATTTTAGTTAATGGATTGTGACCTACAAGTTCAAAACACTTAACTGAGAGACTCTTCATAGACAAAGAAATGAACTGTTTTTAGGAAAATGTTTTAATTTTAAAGAGTTGTGAAGTTACACCTTTTGGGAGAAAAATGTACAGTAATATGGTATGGTAGATTGAATCATACTGCAACAAAAGACATGCTCTCAATCGTAATCCATGATCCTAAGGGTGTGAACCCATTTGTAAATAGAACCTTTTGAAGATGTTATTATTAGCTAATGTGTGGCCAGATTGAATCAGGGTAGGTCTTAATCTGTATTACTGGAGAACTTTGGACACAGAGAGGAAATTTGGACACAATAGAAACAAGAGAAGATGACAGAAGATATAAAAGCCAGAAATCAGAGAAAGCACATGAAAGAATAAGAACATTGCCATGTGATGGGGGACTATCATAACCAGAGTATTACTGACTCCAAAGGAAGCATATTCTTGCCAGTTTCTTGATTTTGGACTCTAGTCTCTGAAACTGTGAGTCAATACCTGTTGTTTATGCCAATCCATTATCTGGTATTTGTTGTAGCAGCTCTGGCAAACCATGACATACAGTTTATCAATCTTTATATATTATGAGTTAAAGGTACTAGTCAGTTATTATTGAAGTTTTTATCAGAGAAGAGAAATGAGCATTTTTATGGTCAACTTTTTTTTTATTTGATTAAGGAAAAGATGATTACTTTAATAAGTCTTCACTTTCTTGATTAGAAGAGTTATAAAAATTTTGACTTGAAATGCTTGTAAATAATATGAAATATCAGCTAATTTTTTATATAACGGCCTTATTGCCATGTAATTCACATATCAATCATTTCACCCATTTAAAATGTACAATTCAGTAATTTTTAGTATATTTAAGAGAGTTGAATCATCACAGTCAATTGCCCCAGCAAGAAACCCTGTATTTGTTAGCAGTCATTCCCTATTTCCTCTAATCTCGCCAGCTCAAGGCAACCACTAACCATTAAGCAATTAATCTTTCAGTTTCTATACATACACATATTCTGAACATTTTATATAACTGGAATCATACACATGTGGTCCTTTGTGACTGTCTTATTTAGTATGTTTTCACGATTGAGTTTACTGGTATCTTGTTGAGGATTTTTATGTCTATATTAAAAAGTGTCATTGGTTTGTAGTTTTCATTTTTTATTAATAGGGGCTTTTTTTAGAACAGTTTTAGGTTTACAGGAAATTGAGTAGATAGTACTTACTGATAGTTCCATATACCCGTCACATCCAGTTTCCGTTATTAATATCTTACATTAGAATGGTTCATTGGTACAATTAAAAAACCAATAATCATACATTACAATTAACTAAAATCATTATTTACATTTTCTTAGTTTTTGCCCAATGACCTTTTTTCCCCTAGATTCCCATCCAGGTATATTAGAATTTTTCTGGTGTTTTTCTCATGGGACTTATGGGTTTTGGAGAGGAGGACCACAAAAGAAAAGTGCCATGTTCTTCACATTATATTAAGGCATATGCTAGCAACGTGATTTATGACTGTTGAGGTTGCTCAGATTGTTCTAGTTTTGGCCTTTGGGAGCTTTTTCAGTTAGGTCCTGTGCCACTTTGACAGATGTCTCAATTGTGTGTAGTTGGTTTGATTCCCAACATTTTCTTACTTTCTGGAACTACAAGATAGCCAGAGTAATTTTTTTTTTTAAAGATTTATTTATTTATTTCTCCCCCCGTTTGCACCCGCTGTGTGCTTGTCTTCCTTTTACAAGGCACCAGGAACCAAACCTGGGACCTCCCATGTGGGAAGGAGGCGCTTAATTGCTTGAATCACCTCCATTCCCTGCTTTGTTGTGTCTCATTATATTTTCCTCCTTTTGCCTCTTGTTGCTTCATCCTGTTTCATCACCTTGCTGCACCAGCCCTTCATGTCAGCTCACTCTCTTGCTTGTCTTCTTTAGGAGGCAACAGGAACAGAACCCAGGACCTTCCATGTGGTAGGTGGTAGCTCATTCGCTTGAGCCACATATGCTTTCCCCAGGGTCATTTTTTATACTTTATGCCCCAGTTCTAGAATCAGCCATTTTTTCAAGGTGCCTTGGTTCCTTTTATTGTAGGATATTATAAACATAGATCTGGATATTAGGTGTGCGTATAGTTACTAGGATATCGTTTTTTTTAGGCCTTCTCAGCTGACAGAAAAAAGAAATACATGAATCGCTACTAACCTGTGTATATACACATAGCTAAAAATACTGTATGTAGCCATCTCCATCTATATTAAGTTAAATATGAGATAACAAATGTTTCTAGTTCTGTTCCATTACCACATGTATCATTTTAGTCTGCACCCCTTTTTAATGTGTAAATTGGCTTTCCAACAGTGAGAAATCTGCTTCCCACATCTGCCCTGCGTTTATTTGTTTAGTTGTATATATATGCATAAGAGTATGAGAATTGATAACTTATTTCCCCTGTAGGAAACAGTTTTATCAACTAGAGTACAGTACTTAGGTATAGTTCCTTTTGCCTTTAGTCTTACAGACTCCATTCATTTCCAAAGTTAATTAGATCATCACCTTTCTCCCCACCCCATTCAGTGAGGTGGTTTCATATATTTGTAATACAGTTGATTTTCTTTTCCTATTCTGTATTCTTTGCTAGGATTCCCCCAACTTCCTAAATAATTTTTAAAAATTTGATTATATTAAGCTTTACTCTTCGTGTTATAAAGTTCACTTTTTGGAATTGTGCAAATCTTCTAATCCTGTTTCTGCCATTTAGTTGTATGGCTGTGGACTATAATTTATTTTCTTCAAGCTTTATAACCTCAAAGGAAATGTTAATAATTTATAGATTCTAAAGAGAGTGAGGTGGCATGACATGATCCAGAGTTAATGCTTATCAAATGGTGCCACATTTCAGTCTGCTTACTACAAATCATTTCTTTTTTGTGTATTCACTTTTTCAAGGCTGCTTTCTTGGAGAGACAGAAACATACATTCTTTTCCTCTCCTTGTAGATTTTAAACTCGGTTTCTGATAAAATAAAGTTTTATTATAGTTTGAATGTCCTAGGAAGTTTGCTGTATTGGGATTTGAGCTGTATAAATAGGCTTTCTTGTAAATTCATTTGCAGTTTAGACTTCACCATAAAGGAAGGGGCTTCTCTTCCTCCCAATCAAACAGTTTAAGAATAATGTAATCTACCTGTCAGGGTAAAAGTGCCTGTTATACATAAGAAGTCTAAGCGACCATTAATTGTAGGAAATTGTAATATTGGGGATACCTGAAAAGTAGGTCATTGGATTAGACATTGTATTATATCTGGGATAATTGGCTATATGGTTGGATAGTATTTGTTTCTTTGTCCTTTGTTAGTCTTTGCTATAAAAGGAGATGGGTTAGGTGGGCATAAATATTTGGGCAGCTATACATTACATATTCTTTTATTTGGGGAGCCTCTTTAAATAATTATTATTAGAGAAGTTGTAGGGTTAGAGATAAATCTGAATAAAATACAGAACTCTCATATATCCCCCTCACCTTATACTCACAGTTTTACCCTATTATTAACACTTTGCTTTAGTGTGGTACCTTTGTTACAGTCAGTGGAACAATATTATAATTATGCTATTAATTATAGTACTTGGTTCACATTAGAGTTCACTGTTTAAGTTGTACAGTTCTCTTGTGTGTGTGTTGGGGGGGAGAAGATTCTGAGAAGTTGTAGGTTTACAGAAAAATAATGCAGAAACTACAGATTTCCCATATACTCCCCACCCTATTATTAGCACCTTGAACCTAAAGATATTTACTAATCTCCCTTGTAATTTCTTCTTTGACCCATTGTTTGTTTAAGGGTGTGTTGTTTAATGTTCATGTATTTGCGAATTTTCCAGTTCCCCCTCTGTTCTTGATTTCTAGCTTCATTCCATTGTGGTTAGAAATGATATAATGTTCCCCCCAGAGTGGGACATGACTCCCAGGGATGAGCTTCCCTGGCGCCGAGGGATTACTACCAAGTACCTGCTGATGATGTAACTAGAAAAGGACCTTGAATAAAAGGTTTAACTCAGACCAGCAGAATATCTCAGTCTACATATAATAACAGGAGTTAAAAATGCTTTTTGACCTGAATCAAGGGGGAAATGGAAAGGACAAATGAGTTCATATGGCCATGAGTCTCCAAAAAAGAGCCAGGAGGTTATCAGAGGGGTTGCCCTTATGCACACCTCAGCAGAGTCCCAGAGTCAGATAAAGTAGATACAACCCCGGGTATTGGTTCTTCTGAGGGCTACAGAGACCCACAGGTTCTGTGGTCATAGCAGATGGAGTTCAGTGCCATGTCAGTTGGCCCTACTTTGGAGTTTGTGTTTCTGTGTGATGGAGCTGGACTCAGATGTGATCTTTTCTCACAAGCCTTTCCTGTTACTTTACCAGAATTGTAGTTGGTGCTGGGGTTTAATATATACCCAGGGGATCTGAATTTCTGGACTAACCATATGATAGCCAGACCCTGAGCCTCAACAGACTTCAGCTCCTACACTCTGGTTTATTGGACTTACCCCACTCAGCTAACATGGGGGTGAAGAAGGTCAACCACCACACCATGGAGCCAAGAGTGTCTACAGCTGAAAGCAGGAGAATTGCATCCAGCATCCATGTGGAATCTAAGCCCCATCTTGATATAGATGTGGAGTGGATACAACCAATCCAAGGTCCACAGGATGGAGGAATAGAATATGGATTAGAGTGGACTTACTGATATTCTTTCTATTCATGAACTATTGTGATTGGTAATCGAAGAAAATGTGGCATTGGTTTGGAGAAAGTGGCCATGGTGGCTGCTGGGTGTGGGGAATGGGAGGAAGAGATAAGATGTGGAGGCATTTTCAGGACTTGGAGTTGTCCTGGGTGGTGCTGCAGGGACAATTACTAGACATTGTAGGTCCTCCCATGGCCCACTGGACAGAACGTAGGAGAGTGTGGGCTATGATGTGGACTATTGACCATGAGGTGCAGTGGGGCTCAGAGATGTATTCACTAAATGCAATGAATGTCTCATGATGATGGAGGAGAATGTTGCTATGGGGGGAGGAGTGGAGTGAGGGGGGTGGAGGGTATATGGGGACCTCATATTTTTTTAATGTAATATTAAAAAAATGAATAAAGACAAAAAAAAAGAAATGGTATAATGTATGATTTCAATATTTTTGAATTTGTTGACACTTGTTTTGTGACCTACCTTATCTTCTATCCTGGAGAATGACCCATGTATACTAGAAAAGAATGTATATTCTGCTGCTCTTGGGTGAGGTTTTCTATATATTCCTGTTAGGTCTAGTTGATAAAGTCTTCTGTTTCCTTATTGATCTTCTGTCTAGATGTTCTGTCCACCATTATTGAAAGTGTTATTGAAACCTCCAACTTTTAATGTAGACTCATATATTTCTCCCTTCCAATCTGTCAATATTTACTTTTATGTTTTGGATCTATGCCATTAAGTGTGTGTGTGTATGTATGTGTGTGTATTATATCTTCTTGCCGCATTGATTCCTTTTTATCAATATATAGTGATCTTCTTAGTTCCTCATTATAGTTTCTGACTTAAAATCTATTTTATGTATTACAGTTGGGTGACACTATTTTATCCATTCTGTCAATCTCTGATTTGACTGTAGAGTTTAATTCATTTACTTTTTTAAAAAATTTATTTTTATTTTATTTCTCCCACCTCCCCGCCCCCATTATTGTTTCCTCTCACTGTCTGCTTTCTGTGTCTGTTTGTAGTGTGCTCTCTGTGTCTGCCCGTTGTCTTTTTAGGAGGCACTGAGAACCAAACCCAATTACTTGAGTCACGTCTGCTCCCTGCTTGTTGTTTCTTTCATTGTGTTTTCTCATCGTGTATCCTCATTGCATCATCTTGTTGCATAGGTTCACTGTCTTGCTCTTCTTCTTTAGAAGGCACCAGGAATGAACCCAGGACCTCCCACACCAACCATGTGGTAGGCGGATACCCAACTGCTTGAGCGACATCTGCTTTCCAATCAGTTTACATTTAAAGTAACCACCGATGATGCAAGACTTTCTTCTGCCATTTGCTGTTTTGTCTTTGTAAGCCTTATGCTTTTTTGTTGCTCAACTCTTCCAGTAATGCCACCATTAATCTTTATTTGACTTTTTATATTATACCATTTACAGCCTTCACGTTTCTTTTTGTATATATTTTGCAGATAATTTCTTTGTGTTTGCCATGGTGTTTAAATTTAATATCCTAAATGTTTAACAATCATGTTTGATTTGTTACTGACTTCAATAGCATGCATATATACTGTTCCTATATCCTCTGTCCCTCCACCTTTTTTTGTACTTGTTACAATTTATATTGTTATATATTTATGTCCAAAACCATTGATTTAGCATTACTTTTTATGCATTTGCACTTTAAAACCTTTAAGAAATAAAAAGTGGAGTTACATATTTATAGTGTATGAATTTCCTATTTATATCCTTCACTAATTTTTTTATTAGGTTTTTCTCCTTTTATTGAAATGTTATCAACTATTTATTAGAGGTATGTTATGATATCATTTATAATATTTATAAATCTGATTAATTTGAAGAGAATTGATATTTTTCCTATTTTGAATCTTCCTATCCAGTTATCCCTATTTTGTCTTCAGTGTCTCTGTTTAACATTTACATAACATCTTGTGCCAAGTACTATTGTACATGCTGTACCACTATACACTCATTTAATCTTTACAACAACCTGTGAGTTAGGTAAAGTTATTATCCCCATTTTACTTTAAGTATGCACACTGAGGCATAATGAGTTTTAATAACTTGACCAAGCTCATTCAAATAGTAAATAAGAATGGCCCTAAGATTTTACTTAGGCAGTCAGCTCCAGAGTCTATGCTTTTAACCACTACATACTGCCTCTTTTTTGAGTAAAATGTTTTATTTATACAAGTCTTGTACATAATTTTTTGGATTTATTCTAGGTATTTTTAGCTTCCCTTGTAAATAGTATTTTTAAAAATTGTTTTCCAATTATGGTTAATATGTATGACTGAAATAGATTTGACTTAGTCTTACCTTTAGCAGTCTTTGTGAACTCTTTTTTTTTTTTTAAAGATTTATTTATTTAATTACCCCCCTCCCCGCGGTTGTCTGTTCTCTGTGTCTGTTTGTTGCGTCTTGTTTCTTTGTCCGCTTCTGTTGTCGTCAGCAGCACGGGAAGTGTGGGCGGCGCCATTCCTGGGCAGGCTGCACTTTTCTTTCGCGCTGGGCGGCTCTCCTTACGGGTGCACTCCTTGCACGTGGGGCTCCCCTACGCCGGAGACACCCCTGAGTGGTGCGGCACTCCTTGCGCGCATCAGCACTGTGCATGGGCCAGCTCCACACGGGTCAAGGAGGCTCGGGGTTTGAACCGCGGACCTCCCATGTGGTAGACAGATGGCCTAACCACTGGGCCAAGTCCGTTTCCCGTGGTGAACTCTTATTAATTCATATTTATCTGAGGTTATTTGGTGTTTTCTATATAGACAACTATATATTCTGTGATTGGTACTTTTGTGTGTTCCTTTCAAATCCACGTAGTGCTGTCCAGGATCTCCATTTCAGGGCTGAATAGATGTAATAATGGGGGCATATTCCTCATTTAGTAGAAATGCTTCTGACATTTTCCATTGAAGCATGACTCCTAAATTTTGGGTAGATAACTATCAGAATAAAGAAATCACCTTCAGCATGAGTGAAGGCCCTAATCAAGAAACAAGTGGTCCACTCAGGCAGTTTAAAATAAAGGAGCTATTTACAAAGGTGTGGTTAGAGTTTAAGGCAACCTGCCAGAGATAAATTTGTACCATCCCTGTGCTTTAAGGGGAAAGGAGAAGGAGTGGTTTCTTGAACCCAGGGAAGGTAATTTAGGGAGAAGACATGGGCCTTAAGGAGTAGCAACGGGAAGACTCAGAAATACAATGTAGTACATGGATATTTGTTGTATCTCTGCCACACTTGAGTTTGTTCTTTGGAATTATCTTTTATGTAACTGGTTGACATAGATATGGTTAGATATATATATATAATTAGAATTCTAATACTGAGCTTTCATAAACATTTAACAGCAGTTAACTCTAATGGTTTTGATAATTAAATAGACCATATTTGGAGAGTCATTGGATAAAATGTCTTACAAATTGTGTTTAAACCAAAAATATTTTTTCTCTCTTTCAGTATATACTAGAATCTTGACTTCAGAATATTTAGAAATTTTTAATATCTTCTAGAATTATTGTTAACTAAGAAATTAAATGAGCAGTAGACTTAGATTGTTAAATGATACATATTTTTAAGATAAAATCATGACACCCATATAAATATAAAATATATACTGGTTAAAGATTTTATTTAACTCATTATGTAATGAGGGGACTGGGCAGATTGTAACCAAGGGATAAGAATTAACAAATAATTATTACTAAGTCATTATATAGATGCCTTTATATTATAAAATACCAAAAGGTTAATTCCTGAAATTACTGAAGCTGGCTAGAATGGTCTCACCCTGTTTATATTTATTCTCTAGACTTAGCCTCACCCTTGTGACTGAGCTCACCCTCCTATATGCTTAATATTGGGATGGTAACTACTCCACCCACCTCTGTTTAATATCCGTATGAAAGGCCTTGTAACTGACATCTGTTCTGTACACCTCTATCCCAGATCCTTGTGACTCACCCTTGTTTGCTACTCCACCCACAAATCCCTATCCTCATCCTGTTCAGCCCCTTAATGTTTATTAATGAAGGAAACTGTTCACTCTACCCCAATTATTTATTAGCACCGTGATGTTATAAAATACGAGAATTTCTGTAGCTCAGAGAGGCAGTTTTGGACCAGAGACTGCAGTGCCCCAATGCTTGCACAACTAGTAAAACTCTCTCTTTAAAACCCTGGTGTCTAGAGCTGGCTTTTGCTCAATATCAAGATGTTAAAACTGTTTCAAAGAGAAGTCAAAGAAGCCCAAATGTATATGGAATAAAGGGAGGTTGAAATTGATTTACATATGGAAACTAAACTCCTCCCCTTTCCCATGGGGCATGGAGGGAAATCAGTTCAAATTCCACTGACCAGATATATTTTCTTCTTTATGGAAAAGAATTCTTTTGCATCGCTGTCAGTTATGTACAATTTACAGAGTTATAAAATAATTCAAGGACATTGAAAGGCTAGAATCAGATAAACAAGCAGGAAAATTTATGCTCTAAACAATGTAGTTGGAGACTACCAGTGATCTTTTCTGTTTATTCCTAATTTACTTCCAGTTGAAGTTCATACCCTCATAAGTTATGACTCATATATGCTGTGTTTTATTTGAGAAATGTGCAGGGCATTTTAAACTCATTTATAAGAAACTTAATATTATAGGAAACTTACCATGCAAGCATTATAACATGCAATCATTTTAAGAAACTAACTTGCAAATGTTATATTTACCTTTGTTTCAGGTATATGCTGCTGATTGTAGTGACAATGTTCTTCTAGAGCTACGAAAATATTTACCAAAATATTATGGCATCTGGTCACCTCCCACTGCACCAAATGGTAATCTTTTCTTAAAAATCCATCTTCTGGTCTTAATTCATGAGAGTGAGTGCCTTTTTAAAAGGTGTTATATAAAATCAAGCCTAGTTTTATAAAAATACAAAAAAAATGTGTTTCTCTAATCCTCTTTTACTTTGTAAGATAAACTTATTAATACTTTTGATTTTCAAAACCAATTTCTTAAATGGTATACATGTAAATGACCAGCATGTTATGATTGATTGCAAGTATATATGTTAGTACTTATTTCTCTCCCCCCAACCCCCACTTGTCTGCTCTCTCTGCGCATTCACTGTATGTTTTTCTGTGTCTGCTTGCCTTCTTGTCAGCGGCACCAGGAATTTGTGTCTCTTTTTGTTGCGTCATGTTGCTGCGTCAGCTCTCTGTGTGTGCGGCACCACTCCTGGGCAGGCTGCTTTTTTTTTTTTTCATGTGGGGCAGCTCTCCTTACGGGGTGCACTCCTTGTGTGTGGGGCTCCCCTATGACACCCCTGTGTAGCAGGGCACTCCTTGTACACATCAGCACTGTGCATGGGTCAGCTTACCACATGGTTCAGGAGGCCCTGGGTTTGAACCTTGAAACTCCCGTGTGGTAGGCAGATGCTCTATCAGTTGAGCCAAATCTGCTTTCCCAAGAAAAATATTTTTATGTATGACTTCCTCCCTAGCTTCTATCCTTTCATCTTCAACCTACAGGTCTAAAATTGCAGTCTTTTGAAACCACTGGTAAGTTTCCTAGTAAGAGGCAAATTTTAAGGGCATAGCCATTTTCTTGTCAGTTAGTGAGCATTTTACCTGAAGCAGTATTTTCCACTTAAAGGCCTTTGTCAGAGCAGACAGACTTTTTTTTTTTTAATTAATTAATTTATTTATTTCTCTCCCCTTTCCCCCCCACCCCAGTTCTCTGTGTCTATTTGCTGCGTGGTCTTCTGCTTCTGTTTTTGTCAGTGGCCTGGAAATCTGTGTTCCTTTTTGTTGTGTCATCCTGTTGTGTCAGCTCTCCGTGTGTGCGGTGCCATTTCTGGGCAGGCTGCACTTTCTTTCTGCTGGGCGGCTCTCCTTATGCGGCACACTCCTTGCGTGTGGGGCACCCCTGCGTGGCACGGCACTCCTTGTGCGCATCAGCACTGCACATAGGCCAGCTACACACGGGTCAAGGAGGCCCCGGGGTTTGAACCGCAGACCTCCCATGTGGTAGGCGGACGCCCTAACCACTGGGCCAAGTCCGCTGCCAGACAGACTTTTAACAAGCAGCATGACTACTTAACCTCTGACTGTGGTGAAATCTGGGAAATATATTCCAAATTTGAATGGGTTTAAGAATAGCCGTTGACTGTTAAAATGCAAATTTCTAGGTTCACTCCCCATTATTCTGATTATGCAGGTCTATGGTAGAGTTCAGTGTTGTGCTTGTTACATAAAAGCTATAGTCTATTTTGATGTAGAGAGCTCTTGAACCAAGTTTTGAGAACTAGGAGAGGGCTGCTGCTTGAGTTTGTTCCTTTCCTCGATTGTTTTCCTTGCATTCATTGATTATGTGTGCCTGGTTTTATTAGCAGAAAATCATGGTTATCTCCTCAGTTAGGAAATAGTAAATTGATAGCTCCCTTGGGTATTGGCATTCTCCTGTAATTAAATTGTATGACAAAAGTAAAGTATGCTTTGTTAACTTTTACTTTTGTGTGTGTGTTTAAAGTCCATTCATTTCCAAATATATTGTCTATGACTCAGATCAGCACTTGTCTAAACTATTTTACAGATCATTGTAATTGTCTTTTTGGTTTTCATTCATTCCATATATACTATTGGACATGTTCTTGTTAGACAATTTTGCAAGAGAGTTTCCAATTGTAATACCCCCCACCCCCGTTTTGTATTGTTTGTTTGCTTGTTTGGTTTTGCTATCTATGAGCTAAAAGAAAGGAGAAAATAAAATATCTTTGAAGCTAGATTCCTCTAGGTTCTTGGCTATCTATGTTGTATAAAAGAATTTAAGAACATGCTGGTTTAGTTAGGTAGGAGTTTATTAAGGAAAATGGGAGAAGAAAATAAATTTAGGAGAAAATAATAAGATTATGGATCCCCAGAAGTAGTTACGGGCTGCTCTAGGCAGAGAGAGAGATTTGGCTTGTGTGGTTACTTTTTAAGCCATTAATTATTCCTCCCCTTGCTAATATTTGGGGGAGGGTTCCCAGCTGTTTGCTGTTAAGATTGATTACCCAACCAGTCAGTTCCTGGGGTGGGGGTGGGGGGGCAATGATAAGGCCCCTTGTGGGTATCCAATGCTTTTCCTTGATCCCGGGTGAAATCTTGTTCCAAATGAAGTTCTCATGGTGGGAGTCTCATGGCAGCCTTCTGGTGTGGTTTTTCCCTGAGGGAGATTTCGAGTGGGGTTCCATGGCCATGTGTTTCATGGCTGTGTTTTTCTGCCAGGTTTTAGATTCGTCTTCCCATTCCTTAAACTAGCCTGCCTCACCTAGATTTGATTAACTTTGTTCCATAGATACTGTTTGTCTTGGAGTGAGTTATTATTCCTCAGCAAGGTGACACTATAAATAATATAATGATTAACAGATGTTGTGTAACCGGATTTTGTCTAGGTTCTTGACTGTGCTGCAGAAATGAATTTCAAGAGCACGTCAGGTTAGTTAGTTCAGTAATTTATTAAGGTAGGGAGGGAAGAGAAATGAGAGAAATTAATAGATCCTGGGTCCCAGGTAGAGAGGAAGGGGCTGAAAAGTGATAAAGTGGACTGATTTACAGATTACAGTTTTCTATTATAGATTATAAATGCCCAGGTTTTACTTGTATGTTGATCCATGCAGGGAACACAGCAAGAGCAGAGTGCAGAAGGGGTCCAAAGGCAGAGAGCAAGCAAAGCATTTGTGCTTGCTTTTTAAACCATTAATCATTCCACCCCCTTGCTAATGGCAGGGGAGGAGTTCCAGCTGTTTGCTGTTTTGATTGATTACTCCATCCGTCAACCACCTATGAGGATCCAATAATAAGGCCCCTGGAGAATATCCGGGACTTCTCGCTTCCAGAGGAAATCTTGTTCTGAATCGGATTTCTCGAAAGAGTCTTCCAGCAGTCATCTTGGTGTTATTGATGTCCACGTGGGCTTCTTGCTAGATTACAGATCCGTCTATTGATTTCCTATCTAGCCTGCTTCAATTGCTTACCATGGTGTTGGATTAGGTATCTAGATAACTAAATGCTCAGTTTAAGATGTTTGTTTGGAAGGGGTAGTTTGAGTAAACACAACATTTATCACTTTGAAAAGTTTAGAGGAGGAATTTGCATAAGAGGAAATATTTTATTAGAAAGTTAACATTTTATAGTTTAGAGTTATGGTAGCATGATTTAAATAACAAAGCAAGTACTTGCTTGCCATCAACAATCTTTTTGGTTATCAATACTAAATAATCTTGAGAGTCATCTCTTAACATAGAAAGAACTATAACTGAAATCAAAAGTCTAGGATTCACATTCTACCTTTGTTATTTACAAGTTTTGTGAACTTGCCCAACTCATTAACGTCTTTGATCCTGTACTTTTTCTTCTGTAAATTGAAAATAATATCACATATTTCCTGTGAAGATGCAATAATTTATGTGAGAATGCTTTGTAAACTCTTAACACTCTTATTTGAATAGAACTGGAGATAATTCTGAGATGAGACAAGGAAAAAAAGAGATGAGAGGAGAAAATGCATGTAAAAACAAAAAAAAAGACAGGAAGTTAAAAAGAAAATAACAAACCAACAACTACACGTGATATAGAGCATTGCAGTAGCACCAAAATTGCCTCAGGGGATTTCCTATTCCTTTCCCACCCTGTTAGTCCTTCAAGAAGTTAGACAAAACAGTTGTACCATGCAGATTGTTTCTCATGGTTTTGCTAGAAACTTCATGGAATCTTGTTTCTGTTTTCATGCTTTCAGTTGTTAATGAAAAAAAATTTGCAGCTACTAGATCATGAAAAAAGATATTTTCTTAAATTTTAGTATAGTACTGTGTTTTGCTTTACTCTGCTTTATATTTAACAAAATAATAACGCTTCTTTCATTTGTATAATCTTACACTATCATCAACAACATGAAGTATGTAAATATTTTGAGCATGCTAAAAATGTCCTTGGTAAAAGCCACAGAGGAATCTTGCCTAATTGCTTGGAACTGCTTGAAATGTTGCATTGTGGAACACCTGGTAGTTATTTTCATGATCTTTACCTCAAAGAATTAAGGAACTATAGAAAATCTACATATATTTTTGTAAATTATTAATAATAAAAAATAGATTATTAGCTGTAGCCTCTTAAAATTAACTATTTCTAGCCAGTGTGACCTCTTGTAATGAACTCCACATTTTTATAAAAAGTTGATTTCCTTTTATTTATTATACAGATACCAACATCAAGCGTTACAGATTATCTGTCATAGATCTCAGGTTTACAAATGCCAGACCCTCGACCTGTGACACGCAGGGTTTATGAGAATCAGTTGTCCTAAATAAAGCTTCCCAGAATTGAAAAAGTAAATCCAGTTATTATGCTGTCTACTTTATGATTTATATATTCACACATACATCTACATATACAGTATATGTAAATATTGACTTTGTTTTTCAGGGTGAACCTAACTATTCCAGATAGAACATATCTATTTTAATTACTTCTAGTGAAGATAGAGTGAAGATACAATCTTATTAGTCACGTAAATATCTAATTTATAGGCATGATTTTATTCTAGCCCTTCAGATTTTTTTGGATGGATATTAGAACATACTTTCTCTTCACCATTATCATTTGCTTTTTATCATTAATGTAAAACAAAAAGAACAAAACAGCTCTCTTTACCATCTGTAATATTAACTAATCTGTAACCTTTTCTTCTATAGAATTAAAAAATATATAGAAGTAAGCTGGGATTATGGATGAGGAAGGAAGCTTATGAAATAGTAGTCTTGGAAGATGGAAGCTTATGAAATAGTAGTCTTGGAGGATAGAAAAGTGAATAGATTTGAGAAATACAGTATGATAGTTCAGCAGCTTTACAGGCTAGCTAGAGGTTAGTGATCATCATTGAGTGTGTTTACCAGCTACGCCACACGGAGCAACAGGTTATTTTAATTTGTGATAAAATCAATATGTAATAAATAGATGTTCTTGTTAATATTTAACTGCAGGCTGACGTTTGGTGTGATCTGAGGGCTGGGGAATAATCAGTATTAAACACCTAACTGAGTTGCGACTACATCTTTTTATTTTTTCGTTTTTAATTTAAACTTGTCTTATATGGATGAATAAAGGTAGTCTCTGGAGAATTATATTTTTAAAAACTGAATATTGAACATAAACCTGGATCTATCTACTAGTGACCCAACACATTTGACCTATTATATTAGCAGTGGCATGCATGTTGAGTATTTATGTACTGGTAAATTTAATACATGCTTAGTGAGTACCAAATTTGCTAAATATAATTCTAAACAGAAGCTCTGTAGAGGTAGGGATTTTTAATCTGTTTTGTTTCGATTTGATTCTACTTTCTCTGTTTTCAAAGCCATTGTGTTAAATTCTGTCATTTTGGTTAAGAGTCTTTGGGTGCAAGTTATAGAAATAAACAAATTAGATTAAACAAAAAGGAAGATTTTATTTTAAGGATACAGGAGTATCTTGTGAAAGCCAAGGAGGGCTGAACAGCTGGGTCCAAGAAAATGAAAATGAAAATCTGTGATAACCCAGGTAGATCTCTCTTTGCCATGTCCATTTCATTTCCTTAATCCCGCCTCTTCTCTCTGCCTTCTTTCTGCTCTGCACATCACATCCCCATTCCCACCTCACATACTCCCCCAGGGATTTACATGTTAGAATACCAGGTACCCACCAAGAATAATAGTTATCTCTAAGTCTCAGTTCCATCAGGCCAGCAAGACTGGCTAAGCTTGGATCAGATATTCATCTCTGTTCCAGTGGCTATAGCCAAGGGGCTGATGGTCCCATGTTATGATTATGGCTCCAAAGGGACCAATCCAGTGAGTCTAAGGATAGCTCTAGAGTTGGGTAGATACCACAGAGAAACATTGACATTCCACTTATTCAAATGTTTAAAAACTTTTTTTTGTCTATAATATGTAATAAAAAAATATATTTCACATTGCAATTCAACGTATATAAAATTGAGATGAAACCATATGACAATACTTATGTGTGAAATAGTCTATTTTCTCTTTCATTCAAAAATCCCAATAGGTCGAACTCACACTCTAGTTATGGTTTGTAACCTACAAATTGAAAAATACTGTTCTACTCTATACCCAGAGAGCCAGAGCTGAAATAATGTTCTTTGTTATAAATCTGTTCCATTGCTTTATAAGTGAAGCTGCCCTGTGGGAAATGTCTTTGATCATTTAAGTAACTGAATCTTAAGGTTGATCTACCTTTAATTAAGCTCTATTCTAGAGAATTTGCTAAAACTTTTTTGTCCCAGAGTGGTTGTAGTATTCAGATTTATTTTTAGTGGGAACACCCTGTAAAAAGAAAAAAAAACCAGTAAAGAGCTTAGTGCTCAGATCACGCCCCCATTTTCTGATTTATCTCATTTATAAGTACTTTTATGCTATGCTGCTAGATGCATAGAATCATATTCTTTCTTATGAACTCTATGTGTAACAGATATTCCACACCAATCTAAATACTAATAGGGTGGTATATGGGAATCCTGTATTTTATGCATGATTGTTTTATAAACCTACAACTTCTCTAATAAAGTGGGTGTCAGAATTCTACATGTTTCAAGCAGGTTTCGAGGGTTTTTAAAATAAATTGAAGCTAAAAATGAAAATCACGTATTCTTTTCACCTAAAACAAAAAACGCTGAGTTCAGAGAACTAAAAGGAAACACCAAACCAGGCCTTAAATTAAGGTTTCATTTCTGAAGGTTAACAATAATCTGCAGACATTTGGTAATTCGTAGCGTCTGCAGTACATCAAGTGCCTGAAATTGAGGTAAAGGAAAATATATTTGGCCTACTGAAGTAGATGTCAAATAAAACCCATAATACTCAGGCCTGTTTACGTAGAGTAATGACTTTAGGGGAAGAATGACTCAATTTATTATGGTGTGAGGAAGGTCAAGTCCAAAGTCCCAGTGGGAAGTAGGAATGGGAAGGGCAAACAGTCATTCAGCAAACATTTATTATATTCCTACTGTGTATAGAATTCATGCTTGTAATTCCCAAGAAGAGGAGGAAGTAAGGGATTTTATATTCTGGCTTTCAAAATCTAGTTTATGCCATCTCTTTGTATCACTTAGAAACATTTTTGTTTGTTTGTTTTAATTGTTATTAATAACTGCCAAATTGACAAGAAGAAAATAACCCTACACTGAGGTATAAATGCTGGATAGTTGCCTAAGCTCACTCAATATCTTTATTCTCCTATGTGTAACTTCACCTCAGTAAGATCTATGGGATCCTCTTGAGCAGGGGTTCTTAACAAGGGGTCCTTGAACTTGAATTGAAATTCAAAACATTATTTTTGTGGGGACGTGTTGGTGCGGGTATGATGTATTTATTAAATAATACACAGTAGAGTGTAGACTTAGTAAGGGGTCCATGGTTTTCACCTGACTGGCAAGGGGATCCCTGTAACAAAAAAAGGTTAAGGAACCCTGCTATCTAGAGAGAATGGGTCTCTTTCCTTCCATTTTGCTCAAGGTAACTGGAGGTGGGAGGATCTGAAAGGGACTGTCCTGCATCTCATTTCAGTTATCTTTTAAAGCAAGAAGCTTGGGTGGATTCCAGCTTCTCAGTCAGGATGTTCCTTCCACCTTTCACTGCCAGCAGTTTCATGTCTATGTCCAGACCTTTTTATTTTCTCTTATCCTGTTGAAAATGTCTGTCTGTGAGAGCCTTTAACTATGCAGCTCCTTTTTGTATGCTAGTACTGTGCTCTTGAACTGCATTTTCTTTTTTTGTCAGATTTGGGCTTAATTTCCTTAGTTCCCTCCAGCCATATCCTTCCCCCAATCTTCCTTTGACGAACAGATAAAATGTTATATCTTCTCTTTATCATTTGGATTGATTTGCCTTTCTTATCTTATACCTCTGTTGTATACTCTGTGGAAAGGATTTATTCCTGTTACCAATTTTAAATTAATAAGCTTTTAAGAAAAATATTGTACTAAGATACTTAGAAAAAAGTTTACTAAGAAACGTACAGAAATATGACTTAAATAATATTCAAAAGGAGAATGTATTTCTGGAGCAAATTTTGAAATCTCATGGCCTTCTTGATGTCTTTGGTAATGCTATATCTGTCACACATATATATATTTTGTTACATGTTAAATGGTAAATAACCCACTTCCTGCCAGAGTGATATTTATACTTGTTATGAATTTGTTGATCAGCCAGTTTTTTTTAGGTGGAATAATAATAATTGTTGAATCTGGATTTGTTTTAACTTCTTTCTCTGTTTTTAGAATTTCCTCATTTTGGTTTTCCCTGGCATTTACCTTAGTAGTAAAATGTTTGCCTATTACTAACTAAGATTTTTCTTCAATAACAGATTTATACCTAAAACTGGAAGATGTGACACATAAATTCAATAAGCCCTGTATAATGGATGTAAAGATAGGGCAGAAAAGCTATGATCCTTTTGCTTCATCTGAGAAGATTCAGCAACAGGTCAGCAAGTACCCATTGATGGAAGAGATTGGGTTTTTGGTGCTTGGCATGAGGGTAAGAGTAATTATTAGTATACTATACACATTTCTCTTTACACGTTATTCTCTTAACAATTAAAGATGTCCTTTTAAGTTTAGCTGCAAAAAGGTTAACATTAAACATGATATTATTTATGATTTTCCCATGAGAAAAGGGCTAAGTTTATATATTAAGTAATTTTCCTATTTTTTAAAATAAAAAAGGGAAGTTGAAATTTAAGTCATTGTCTTAGTTTACAAGGTCTGCTATAATATATATATACCAAAAAATTGGTTGGTTTAAACAACAGAAATTTATGGCCTCATGATTTCAGAGTCCAGAAGTCCAACACCAAGGTCTTGATGGGCCATGCTTTGTCCCGGGGTCTGTAGACTTCTGGTGCTTTCTTGCTGGCATCTTGTGGTTCAGTTGGCTTGCATCTCTACTTCAACCACATTGTGATCTGTGTTTATTCTCTGGCTTATTCTGGTGTCTGACCCCATCCAAATTTCTTCCACTTCAGATCCCTCCTGAAGGACGGTCAAGCCTTTAAATAAAATATCCATTCATATCTATATAGACTGTCAAGTTGACCAAGAACATAATTTTTAATATATTTTTTTATCATGTTTAACCAGTAGTAGAAGGGGTTTTCTACTATGATTTATGAATTCTTTATTTTTAAGCAATTATACTGTGTTTTCTTGATACTGAGATGCTGTAGAATGTTAAGATTTACCATTTAATTATGAGATTTATTGAAGTAAATGCTATGCTAAGTAGATGTAGAAATAGAATATGACCTGAGGGAACAAAGGAGTCAAGAGCGGTTGAAGGGGAAAGGTGGATTTTTTAAAATTAATTGGTGAATAAATCAAGAAGCAGAACATAGTGCTCGCTTCGGCAGCACATATACTAAAATTGGAACGATACAGAGAAGATTAGCATGGCCCCTGCGCAAGGATGACACGCAAATTCGTGAAGCGTTCCATATTTTTCCATGCCGCTGATGACAACAGAAGCGGACAAAGAAACAAGACGCAGCAAATAGACACCAAGAACAGACAACCAGGGGAGGGGGGGAAATTAAATAAATAAATAAATCTTTAAAAAAAAAAAAAAAAAAAAAAAAAAAAAGAAGCAGAACATATTTATGAAATAGCTAAGAGTTTATATAAGGTGACTAGAATATGCTATATATGGGTGCAGACTTGAAAGAAGTTAATATATCAGCAAGTTGCTTTGGAACTCATTGTTTTTTAAAAAATAGTATCCTTATGGGTTAACAGTTATATACATTTTTGTTTAATTTTCCAGTGTTTTATTGACTCTATGCTATGTAATTATAGGGATTCATTATTATCTCTATTTACCAAAAATAACTGAAATATAATATGTAAAAATTTACCTGAAAAAGTTTTTTTAATGTAATACAAAATTTTAGATGTCCCAGTACATTTTGCAAATAACTAAAATTTTTGACAAGGAAATATTTACCCTTTAGAGAGAGGTAACCTTTCCTAATCATTGTGGAAAGGATATTTTTATCATGTTGTTTAAAAATCAGACACTTTCTATCTTTGTTTTTTGTTTGTTTTTTAGGAGGAGGTACCGGGGATTGAACCCAGGACCTCATACATGCAAAACAGGTGCTCAACCACTGAAGCTACACACACTTCCTTATGCATTTCTTTTTCCTTTATAATAGTGACAATAACATTTCAAACTTTCTTTCTCATAAATTGATCTTATATGAAACAAACTTTGTTAAAGATGTTTGAATTGTTTGTTCCTGACATAAATTCACAAAAAACAAACCAGTCTCTAGGGTGATGATTTATGCTAGGAGAGCTGAAGCTTATTTAATTTTTTATTTTGAAATAATTTCAAACTTTATAGGACAGTAGCAAAAACAATACAAACCCCATAGAGAGAACTCCAAAATATCCAAACCCCAGATACTCAGAGCTACCAATTCCAGCATTTTGTCACCTTTGCTGTATCATTCCATCCATCTATCATCTATTTATCTATCTACCTATCCATCCATCTTCCAAACATTTGAGAACAGGTAGCACATATCATACTCTTTGAACACAAAATACTTCCTTTGGTCACCTTAAGTGCAGTCACCAAGTTCAGGAAATTCAGTGTTGATATAAAGCTTACATTCTATCTTCCAATTTTTTCTTAGGTCCCAATAAAGTCCCTTTGAGCCATTTCTCTTTCATTCTTAAATCTGATCCAGAATGATGTATTATATTTATTTGTCACTATCTCTTTAATTTCTGTTTCTTTTTTAATTGTAGAAACATATATACAATATCATTCTTTCCATCCCAAACTCTCCCAAGCATACCATTCAGTGGGATTAATCATATTCACAATGTTGCAGTATCTCACCACCATCCATTACTATCATTTTCCCTTCACCCCAAACAGAAACCCTACATTAACTTGCATTAACTTGCTGTATTAGTTAGCTAAAGGTGTGCTGATGCAAAGTACCCCTTTTATAAAGGGTATTTATTTGGAGTAGAAACTTCTGTGTTCTTCTCTGTGCCTTTATTTCCTGGGACTACAGCATCAAAAGCTAAAACTCTCTCCTCTACAAGTGTCATTTCTCTGTGAGTCCCTGCCAGCTCCAATCTGCTGTTGAAACCCTTTTAGGAATTTTAAATTTCTGTTTTTTTCAGCTCTCTTTGGTTCCTTTTCATGATTTCCATATCTCTATTGATATTCTGTTTGTATTCATTTTACTGTTTTCCCAATTTCCTTTAGTTCTTTTTCTGTGATTTTATTTACCTATTTGAACATATTTAGGATTTCTTTTTTTTTAATCTTTGTCTGGTATGTCCCAGTTCTGGTCTTCCTCCTTGAATGCTTTAATCTTCTCTGCCTCAGCCATTGCTTCCTGTTTTATAATCTTAGGTTGAAACCTGGGACACTTGGGTGCTTTTAGTGTATTGTCACTGTAATTTAGCCTCTGAGGTATCTGTTCTATGAGCTTGTATCCAGGAATGTAACTCCACCTCCCCTCCCCCATGACTCCCTCATTTGCTTGTTGTTTTTTCTTGTTGTTTTTTCTTGTCTGCTCCTTTTTTTTTTTTCTCATCTGTTCATTGTTTGTTTCTCTTCTTTAAGAGGCACCAGAAACCTGTGGGAGGCTGGTGCTCAATTGCTTGAGACATATTCACTCCCCCAGGAATGTAACTTTTGATTTACAAATGTTTTTGCTACTGTCCAAGTCTAGGCAATGAATAGAGATTGGAGAAACTCAGATCTCATTCCATTCCATCTTCAGGTACCAAAGTAGACATAAACAGAGGAATTAAGAATATCAACAGAGGGGAGGATGTGGTTAGGTGGTCGAGTGCCTGCTTACCACATGGGTTTGGTTCCCAGTGCCTCCTAAAAACAAAAAAGACAAAGAACAAGCAAACAAATGAGAAAACCAACTCAGGGGAGCCTATGTGACTCAGTGATTGAGCATTAGCTTCCCACTTAGAAGGTCCCAGGTTGAATCTCTAGTCCTGGTACCTCAAAAAAAAAAAAAAAAAAATCGACAAAGGAGGTTCACTGAAACTATTTATATTCTATATGTGAAATTTCATTTTGCTCAAACAATGTACCCTGAGTAATAGAATGGTGAGAATTTTTATTTTGAGAATCCTCTTTTAAACATTGAGTGTATGAGTATATAAGGTTTCTTAAAACAAGATTTAATATACTGAGCTTTTCTTATAAAATAATTTATCCTAAAATAAAATGTAATTTTTGGTGTTTATAAAGTATCTTCAATTCATAGTAATATTTTGTTCAAGATGAATTATCTCTTAAATAGGCTGTTTGTATATTTGTGTTTAGAAGATGGTTGTATTTGAAGGGTTTGAGATAGATAGTAATTAGGTAATGTGATAATTCTATACTTGACTTTGTGAAGAACTGCAAACTGTTTTCCACAGTGGCTGTATCATTTTACATTCCTAAACAATGCATGAAATTACCTCTTTTACTGTATTCTCACCAACATTTGTTATTTTTCTACTGTAGTTGTTTAGATAATGGTCATTCTACTGGATGTAAAATGGTATGTCATTGTGGTTTTGATTTGCATTGTCCTAATGGCTAATGATGTCAAGCATCTTTCCGTGTGCTTATTGGCCATTTGTATATCTTTGGTGAAATGTCCATTCAGTTCTTGGTCCCATTTTTTACTGGGCTGTCCATATTTTTGTTGTTGCATTGTGGCAATTCTTTACTAAACCATTATCAGACATATGGCTTCTAAATATTTTCTCCCATCTTTTCACTTTCTGATAATGTCCTTTTTAATTTTAATGGATTCCCACTTGTATAGTTTTTTCTTCTCTTGCTTGTGCTTTTGATGTCAAGTCTAAGAATCCATTGCCTAATACAAGGTCTTAAAGATATTCTCCTATGTTTTCTCCTAGGAGTTTTTTAGTTTTCATTCCTATATTTTGGTTGTTGATCCATTTGAGTTAATTTTGTCGACAGTATGAAGTAGAGATTCAATTTCATTGTTTTGCATGTGGATATAGAGTTCTTCCAGCACCATTTTAAAGAGACTTCTTTCTCCATTGAGTGGTCTTGGCACCCTTGTCAAAAATGAATTTGCCAAAGATGTAAGGACTAATTTTATTCAATTATTTCTGAACTCTAACTTCCATTCCGTTGGTCTATAGGTCTGTCCTTGTGTCAATACCACTGTTGTTGATTTCCCCTCATGAACTACTTAAAATTTTTTTTATTCTAGTAAGATATATACAACTCAAAATTTGCCCTTTTAACCATTTTTAAGTCTACAACACTGTTTTGATTATCATAGCATTGTAATAAGTTTTGAAATTGAGAAGTGTGAGTCTTCCAACTTTGTTCTTTTTCAGCATGGTTTGGCTCTTTGATGCCCTTGCCTTTCCATATAAATTTGATGACTTTTCCATTTCTGTGAAAAAGACTTCTGAATTTTTATTGGGATTGTGTTGAATCTGTACATTGCTTTAGGTAGTATTGACATCTTAATATTTAATTTTCCAATCCATGAACACAGACTATATTTCCACTCATCTAGATTGTTATTAATTTCTTTCAACAATGTTTTGTAGTTTTCTGCATGCATGACCTTTATATCCTTGGTTAGATTTATTCCTAGATAATTGATTCTTTTAGTTGTAAATGGGATCATTTTCTTGATCGTCTTTTCATATTGTTCATTGCTGGTGTATAGAAATACCACTCCTTTTTTGTGCTGATTTGTATCCTCCCACTTTGCTGAATTCATTTATTAGCTCTGATAGCATTCTTGTAGATTCTTTGGGATTTTCTATATGTAGAAATAGGTGATATTTGATTAGGTAAAGTTTTATTTCTTTCCTTCCCTACCTCCCTTTCTTCCTTTCCTAATTGCTCTGGTAATATGTTGAAAGAAGTGGTAAAAGTGGGCATCCTCATCTTTTTCCTGATCTTAAGGGGGAAAGTGTTACTCTTTTACTGTTGAGTATGTTAGTTGTGGCTTTTTTTTCTTTTCTTTCTTTTTTTTGGTAAGTGAAGAGTTATTAAGAAACAAGAAGAGAACACAATCTGAGGCATAGGTGCATGCATGCTGAAGAGTGAGACACACTCATGTGGACCCTGGTTAGGCTTTTTAAGGACTTTCCTCCTCCCCCTTCCTAATGTTGGTGAGGTACCCTAGCTGTTTGTTGTTCTGATTGGTTGCCTTATGATTCCTGCCTCTTAGCTCTCAGGGGACCAATGGGAGGCCTGTGTGGAGTTATCTGGGGCTTCCCCTTGGCCCCAGAAAGAGTTCCAAATGGGATCTTGTGGCTGGGGTCTCACGCGGTCTTTCTAGCTTTGTTCTTTATAGGAGCCTTACCCTCAGGAGGTTTCTGAGTGGGGTCTCATGGCCATGTTCTCTGCCAGGTCTCTGCTGCCTTCCCTCTTTCCCTATTCTAACCTACCTCAACTTCCCCTCAGAGAGTTTACATCCTTATTCTTAAGGAGGAGCTGAAGGGCGATGGCAATTCTTTTGTAGGTGCTTCCTGCTGGTTAGGGCGAGTAGGCCTTGCCTGGCAGAATGTAAAACCCTCTGGCTGTTCTATTGAGTTTGAGGGAAGAGGGGTCCAGCATCATGGTTGGAACTAAATGAAATCCCCTCATGACCTTGTTCTGTTAAGGTGTTGATTCGGGAAGAAATAAACTTAGTTAGAATTTAAGATGCATGTTCCTGCTTAAAAGATGAAGATAGTGGTAATCAGGCCTCAAACCAGGAGTGAAATGTGACATACTGGACCATGGGAGCAAGAATGGGCAGGTGCCTTCAGAGGCTGTATCCTCCCAAAGTTGATGGTAAACAGCATTCTTCCTTGAGTTATTTTATGCTGTTGGTTAACTCTAGAGAGAAATTATACCAAACCTGCTGGGTTGATATAAACTGCCAACCCCAGTTCCCACAATGGTGGTTATGCTTAGGACAGCTAGGAGAGGTATGGAGAGAGACACTGCCCTAGATGTGAACTCACAAAGATAGTATAGGCAACCAGACAAGCACATGGCAAGCAAAATAAAGGTAGTACTTAAGATAGACTTTCTTTCATCTTATAAGCATGTTCATTAACTACTTAGAAAATGAGTTAGGTTTACTAAGACTTCTAATATGTTCAGTATCCCTCTGCATATGATCTAGAATAGAAGCGATATTATATTCATCAGGCATGTAGGTACAGTACTTAATACTATTCAATGCACAGTTTCTCTTCGAGCTGCAGTTAAGAGATCTAAGCTACAGGTATGTAATAATATACATGTTGTCTCTTCATGGCAGCAGGCCATAATGACAATTATGTTTAAGTTCTACTCACATTACTCTGGTAATTATTGCTCCACTTGGTATGTCCTTCACACAGCCAGGGTGCTGCAACACTTTTGATCCTAGAGAGGGGCAAGGAAGGTAGTCTTCAGTGTTTAACCAGCCTGGTACATACTGCCCTTTGGCACTATGAGATCAGACCCTGTCTGGAGGCAATGTCCATTGTAAATCTAGCCATATTGAGCTATAACTGGCTACTGTAGGAGCCCAAAACTGTAACATACTCTCCATCCACTTCAGGAGCATAACCAGAGATGTAGTACATACATTTGTTGTACTGTATACACTGTTGTACTAGCCAATAACTCAAATGGAGAGACACCATGCAGTGTACTGAGACATGGTTTAAATATTCAAGAGAGTTTGACAATATTGAAGTCTATCTCTTAATTTTTACACACTTTCTAAATACTTCCAATGCAGTTTATAACATACTAAAGGAACTTAACAATTTTAGTACTTTATGTTTTACTTCTACACTTTTGCCATGATTACATTAGCAGGTATTTTACTTTAGCAGTACAGGAAAAATTACTTTCTACATTATTTTATGAAGACCTAAGATCCTCAGTGGAATCAAGGTTAACTTTCCCTTACCACCACTTTAACATGCAGATTGAGGTGGCCTCTGAGAGGTTTCCCTGTTACAAAGTTACTTTTTGCTATCAATGTCAATTTAGGTTTCTATTTAATAATGGCTTTCTGGAATTAGCCATTTGAGTACTTCAGATTAGACATTGCTTTTACAAACATCTTATAATTAACTCTAACCACATATAGTAATTACTTTACCTTTAAATAAGCTTATTAAATTACAATTAGCGACCAATGAAATTTTCCTTTATCCATTTAAAAGTCTTATTTTACATTCTGTTCTGTGAAAATGAGTCATTTCACTTTAGGACAGATTTATATATCATTAAACACAAACTTGCAATTTTTATTTTAAAGATTTAATACATAATAATGTTAATTTATTGTATTAGTATCCTATAAACCTAGGGAGATTACATCCAAGCTAAATAATTGTTTTTAATCATAATTTAGAAAAGATCTTTCCATAGTTTTAAAGGACTTCTCCTAATTACTGAAATTTGACGATAGGATTTTTACCCACCCTTATTATAAGGCTGTTAAAATGTTTAAATTGGGGAATTACAGGACAGCTATGATTTTTAATCCCCTGGCCTAGTAAGTGCTCATTTAATTTTTAACAATTTGAAAAGAAGTCTTTTAAGAATTTTCATTTCTTAATTTAACATTACCATCCTAATGTATGAAGTTACACACTGAGCAAATAGGCAGATAAATTAAACACAAAAACAACTCACTAAATTTACTTAGAATTTTCATTCTCTTACAAAATAAGTTTAGCTGTAAAATAACATTCAGAAGGTCTCTTTGAAGGCTTTTCTGATTATTCTAATTTGCAATGTGACCATGCAGTTTTGCACAAGAACTTCATTCCATTTAATTATTGGCTTATAACCAAATTGTCCCCAATGTTTTTAAAGTACAATCTATAACATTTTCCTTTACTTTGGAGCTCTGCTTATTTTCCATTTTGACTTTGACAGACCTTGAATAAGCAACACTAATTCCAGAATACTTTCACTGAGGCCATTGAAGTCTCAGGGAAAACTGTTTTTTTTTTTTTCCTCATGACCTGCTGCTTTCAGAATTCTTGATGCTCAAGGTGAGAGGTCCCCCATTCCCCAGTCCTCGGAGATTATAGGACTCTAGCAGCTGCTGGACTGGAAGAATGGATGTCCGACCCCGAGTTACAAGGATTCCCACCATGCAGCTATTTATTCAAAGGTCATGGGGTCCCTCTGGGCTCTTGCCCATAGAGGTAAATTGGAGTCCACACCTGGATAATAATGAGAGAAAGCTGGGCTATTAATACCAGTGGAAGGACAGGAGACAATGGTGTCGCAAATTTGCCTTTTCCTGAGCCATTGGAGGCAGAAATTGCCTTACTACAAACAAAAGTATAGAGTAGCATCACAAAGGATGAGGCCAGTCCTTAAATAACCATGAGGAAAGACAAACTCAGTTTAGAATTACCATCACAATAGTAGATCCAGGGGAGAAGCTAGACTCAAAATAACTATATTCAAAGGTAAGTTCAGTTTATAATTACTATTACTATAGCAAGCACAAGTAAGGATGAGACTAGACTTGAAGTAATCATAGACAAAGTAATTTAGTATCAGATTACCATCACAATCGTAGGTCTAGTGAGCAAATATGCTTAAGCAGTTGTGGGCCTGCCCCTTTCTAGTTCCCTGTACCTACCTAATTTTAAAAAAAGACAAATTAAATACCAACTGAGGGAAGCCAGTGTGGCTCACCAGTTAATAAGCGCCGACTTCCCACACACAAAGTCCAGGGTTCAATACCGGGCCCCTGGTACCTCAAAAAATAAAAATAGGAAGCAGATATGGCTCAATGGATAGAGCTTCTGCCTACCATGTAGGAGGTCCACGGTTTGATACCCAGGGCCTCCTGGCCCATGTGGCAAGCTGGACCACATGGAGTGCTGCTGCATGCAAGGAGTATCGCCCCACACAAGGAGTGTAGCCCCGTGCAGTAGAGCAGACCACCCAGGAGTGGTGCTGCCCACATGGAGAGCTGATGCAGCAAGATGATTCAACAGTACAAGACGCAGTGAACTAGGGAGCTGAGGTGGAGTAAGAGAATGAGTGCCTCTTTCCCACTCCAGAAGATCCAAGGATGGCTTCCTGGCACTATCTAATGAGAATACAACAGACGCAGAAGAACACACAGCGAATGGACACAGAGACCAGACAATGGGGCAGGGGGGTGGGGAATAAGAAAAAAATAAAAATTAAAAATAGTAGTTCTGGGCTAAATCCACACATTACAGCAATGTCAGATATCATCTTTTTACTGTTTTATAATATGAAGCCATTTATGTAATGATTTTGTTTTAACTCTGAGTTACAGTTTCTAGTAAGTTTTCACATTAAAACAAATTGGGATTACCAGAAAGATGGAGGACTAGAAAGGCACAGGACTCTCTTCTCCAGAAAAATAGCTAGAGGACAGGCTGAAACAGCCTGGAAAAAGATCTTCTGGGATTTAGGACATCAGGCGAAGGCTGGACACTGCCCAGAGAAGAGGGGGACAAAGGAGGGGAATCGACAGAACTGTGAGTTGAAACCAGTGGCTGCTGCTCTTGTCACGCTCCCCCACACTGAAGATAATTTAGAATACTCAGGCTTCTGGGTCTGCACCTACAAAAGGGTGGGATCCACCACCCCAGAAAAAGGGAGGGAAAGGGTCACAGCCTAAGGTTGACTCAGCTTCTGACCCACAGATTTGGTCTCCTGTGTCCCACCAGCCCTTCCAGGCCAGATGGGGCCATGCCATTGTTTTAGCCTTGGGAGCTGGCAAAGGGCTAAGGATATACCACCCTCCCAATCTCCTTCTCTACTAACCAGGACTGATTGTTGAGGACTCAGAGGGGAGTGGAAATATTTCCTACTCAGGAAAAGCGTGGGGGCTGCCAGAGAAGGCCTGAGAACTGTCTCTGAGAAAGATTGAATCACAAGGCTCTTAACCTCCAGGCAGGAAGCTCTAGCACATTGATCCCACCTGTGTTCCAACAAACACCGCCCCCCCCACCCCCACCCAGGCATTGAAATGAGAGGGCTGCCAAAGAATGCCATCTGCTGGCAGACCAAGGAAGTGCATGTGAGAAAATAAAAATGAGAGGCTTTTTCTGGCCTTTATAGCCTCCCTCCCCAAGGCCCTAGGAATTGGGTCTGCAACCAATTATGGGTCCAGAACCCAGTTTTGAGCAACTAGCAGGAACAATCCTCATGATCCACGTTGAGCCAAGAATCAAACAGGAGCAGTAATACACAGCCTCCTGCCACTAAATCCCTACGAGAGAAAGAAATTGAGCATCCAAGTAAACTACAAATAATCAGATGCCTAGACATCAGCAAAAAATTATGAACCATACTAAGAAAAGGGAAGACATGGCCCAAGAAAAGGTATATTATCAGAGCCCCAGAAGAGACACAGGAATTGAGAGAACTAAGTAGCAAGATGTGCACAAATTATCAAAATTAATGAGTTGAAAGGCAATATGGCTAAAGAGATAAATGACATCAAGAAGACATTGAGTGAGCACTAAGAAGAATTTGAAATCCTGAACAGAAAAGTAGTAAAGTTCATGGGAATGAAAGATAAAATAGGGTGAGATCAAAATATTTCAGGGGGAGCAGATGTAGCTCAAGCAATTGGGCGCCCACCTCCCACATGGGAGGTCCTGGGTTCAGTTCCCAGTGCTTCTGAAAAAAGATGAATAGACAATGAGCAGGCATATGAGGGAGCCATCTCAGGGTGGGGGCAGTGTTGGAATAAAAAAATAAATATAGTAATTTAAGGTAACAATACAAAAGTAAAAAATAGAGAAATAAAAATTTTTAAACACATTAGAGGCATATAACAGCAGACTCAAAATGATAGAAGGAAGAATAATTGATAGAGAGCATAGAACAGCTGAAATTGAAGGGAGAAAACAATGGAAAAAATTGAGCAGGGGCTCAGAGTTGAATGACAACACAAAATGCAACAGCATATGTGTCATGGGGGTTTCAGAAGGAGAAAAGAGGAGAGAAGGGACAGAAAGTATTTGAGGAAATAATAGCTGAAAATTTCCCAACTCTCACAAAAATAATGAACTTATATGTCCAAGAAGCACAGTATACCCCAATCAGAATAAACACAAATAGATTTACTCCAAGACACATACTACTCAGAATGTCAAATTTAAAAGATAAAGAGAAAATTCTAAGAGCAGCAAGGGAGAAGCAAACCATCACACAAAAGTGATGCCATGTAAAACTTAGCATGGATTTCTCATCAGAAGCCATGGAGGCAAGAAGACAGTGGTTTGATATAATCAGGTTGCTGAAAGATAAAAACTACCAGCCGAGAATTTTTTATCCAGCAAAATTGTCCTTCAGATATGAAGGTGAGTATAAAATATTCACAAACTAAAAGAGTTTGCAATAAAGAATCCACCTTTGCAAGAAATATTAAATGAACCTTAGAACCTGAAAGAAAAAGACAGGAGAGAGAGGCCTGGAGGAGAGTATAGAAAAAAGAATAGTAGAAAGGATAACCAAAAAATAAAAAGACAGACAAAAAAAAACAAAAAATGATATATGAAAAAAACAAAGAATAAAGTAGGGCAAGTAAATAATGCATTTACAGTAATATCATTGAAGGTGAATGGACTAAACTCCCCAATAAAAAGACACGGATTAACAGAATGGATAAAAAATAAATTAAAAAAAAGACCTCACCCGTATGCTGCTTACCAGAAACCCACCTTAGACCCAGGGATACAAACTGGCTGAAAGTGAAAGGTTGGAAAAAGATACTCCATGCCTTTAGTAACCAAAAAAGAGCATGGGTAGCTATGCTACAGACTAAATGTAAAAAAAATTATAAGAGATATAGAATGCCACCATTATTAATAAAAGGGACAATCCAGGAAAATATAACCATCATATAAATATCTGTCATCTAACCAGGGTGCCCCAAAATACATAAGACTAATTCTGGGAAAACTGCAGGGAGAAAAGAACATCTCTACAAGAATCATTAGAGAATTCAACACCCTACTCATGTCATTAGATAGAACAACTTCACAGAAGATCAACAAGGAGACATAGAACATCAACGAGTTAGACCTTATAGACATATACAGAATGCTGCATCCATACTCAGTGGGTTATGCATTCTACTCAAGTGCCCATGTGAATAGACCACATGTTAAGGCACAATGCAGCTCTCAATAAATATACAAAGATTGAAATTTTACAATGTACCTTCTGAGATCATAATGGAATGAAACTGGAAATCAATAATAGACAGGAAAAAAGTAAATTTGCAAATGCGTGGAGGCTAAACAACACACTACTAAATAATCAGTGGATCAAAGAAGAAATTTCAAGTGAAATCAGTAGGTAAATTGAGACAAATGAAAATGAAAACACAACATATCAAAACTTAAGGGATGGGAATCGGACTTGGCCCAGTGGTTGGGGCGTCCGTCTACCACATGGGAGGTCCACAGTTCAAACCCCGGGCCTCCTTGACCCGTGTGCAGCTGGCCCACGCACAGTGCTGATGCGTGCAGGGAGTGCCCTACCATGCAGGGGTGTCTCCGCATAGGGGAGCCCCACGCGCAGGGAGTGTGCCTCATAAGGAGAGCTGCCCAGTGCGAAAGAAAGTGCAGCCTGCTGAGGAATGGCGCTGCACACATGGAGAGCTGACGCAGCAAGATGACACAACAAAAAGAAACACAGATTCCTGTGCCGCCGACAACAACAGAAGCGGACAAAGAAGAACACACAGTGAATAGACGCAGAGAACAGACAACTGGGGTGGGGAGGAAGGAGAAAGAAAGAAATAAAATAAATCTTTTAAAAAAAAAACTTAAGGGATACAGCAAAGGCAGTGCTGAGAGGGAAATTCATAGCCCTAAATGCCTATAATTAAAAAAAAGCACTAAACTCAAAGATTTAACTGAACAACTACAGAAACTAAAAAAAGAACATCAAATCAATCCCAAAACAAGCAGAAGGAAAGAAATAATAAAGATTAGAGCAGAAATAAGGGAAACTGAGAACGAGAAAACAGTAGAGAAAATCAAACAAAATCAGAAGTTGGTTCTTTAGGAAGATCAATAAATTGACACACCTCTAGTTAGACTAACAAAGACAAAAAGAGAGAAGATGCAAATAAATACATCAGAAATAAAATGGGAAGTTATGGCTCTCCCTGAGAAATAAAAAGGAGCATACAAGGATAGAATGAGAAACTATGTGCCAACAAACTAGACAACCTAGATGAATTGGACAAAGTCCTAGAAATGCACAGCCTTCACTGATGCTACAGGAAATACAAGAACTTAACAAACCAATGACATTTAAAGAGATTGAATTTGTCATAAAAAAATCTCCCAGCAAAGAAAAATCTAGGACCAGATGGCTTCATGGGTGAATTCTAGCACGCATTTTGAGAAGAATCAACACCAATCCTGTTTAAACTCTCCAGAATTTGAAAAGGAGGGAAAATTACTCAACATATTTTATGTAGCCAGCATCACCCAAATACCAAAGCCAGGTAAAGATACTACAAGAAATAAAATTACAGACCAATCTAACTAATGAACATAGATGCAAAATGTTCAACAAAATATTTACAAATAGAATCCAACAGCATATCAAAAAAATTATGCACCATGACCAAGTGGGATTTATTCCTGATGTGCAGGGCTGGTTTAACATAAGAAAATCAATCAACATAATACATCACATTAACAAGTTTAAGGGAAAAAACCACATGATCATTTCAGTCGACACAAAAAAGGTATTGGACAAAACCCAGAATCTTTTTTTTGATAAAAACACTTCAAAAGATAGGAATAGAAGGAAAATTTCTCAATATTATAAAGCACACATATGAAAAATTCCCAGCCAGCCACATTCTCAATGGCGAAATGTTGAAAGATTTCTCTCTCAGATTGGGAGCATGACAAGGATGCCCATTGTCACCATTGTTATTCAATATTATACTAAAAGTTCTAGCTAGGGTGATTAGACAAGAAAAAAAATTAAAGGCATCCAAACAGGAAAAGAGGAAGAAAACTTTATTTGTGGATGACATAATCCTGTATTTAGAAAATTCAGAAGAATCCATGAAAAAGCTACTTGAGCTAATGAATGAGTTCAGTAGAGTGGAAGGATACAAGATCAATGTTCAAAAATCACTAATGTTTTGGTACACTGGTACTAAACAATCTGAGGCAGAAATTGGGGGAAATTCCATTTACAGTAGCAACAAAAATACTCAAAATCTTAGAAATTAATTTAACCAAAGAACTACAGGACCTCTATGCAGAAAGCTGCAAAACAACGCTAAAAGAAATCATTGGAGACAAATGCAAAGACATTCTATGTTCATGGATTGGAAGAATAAATATCATGAAGGTGTCAGTTCTACCCACACTGATTTATAGATTCAAAGCATTACCAATCAAAATTCCAACAGCCTTCTTTATGGATTTAGAAAAGGCAATTACCAAATTCATTTGAAAGGGAAAATGCACCCAAATAGCCAAAAGCATTCTAAAAAAGAAGAGTGACATGGGAGGAATTTCACTGCCTGACCTTGAAACATATTACAAAGCTACAGTGGTCAAAACAGCACGGTACTGGCATAAAGATAGACACATTGATCAGTGGAATGGAATTGAGAATCTGAAAATAAACCCTCACCTATACGGTCAACTGGCTTTTGACAGACCTACCAAGTCCATGTTTTTGTTTTGTTTTTATATATATATAAACATATATACATATATATACATATATATATATAAACATATATATATACATATATATATAAACATATATATATATGTATGTATGTGTGTGTGTGTGTGTTTTAAAATATATTTTTTATTTCTCTCCCCTTCTCTCCCCCTCCTCCCCCTGTTGTCTGCTCTCTGTGTCCATTTGCTCTGTGTTCTGTGTCTGCTTGCGTTCTTGTCAGCAGCACTGGGAATCTGTATCTCTTTTTGTTGTGTCAGCTCTCTGTGTGCAGCTCTCCTGGGCAGGCTGTGCTTTTTTCATGTGGGGTGGCTCTCCTTGCAGGGCACACTCCTTGCGCGTGGGGTTCCCTTACGCGGGGGACACCCCTACACAGGGGACACCCCTGTGTGGCACCACCCTCCTTGCATGCATCAGCACTGTGTGTGGGCCAGCTCACCACATGGGTCAGGAGGCCTTGGTTTGAATGCTGGACCTCCTATATGGTAGGTGGGTGCTCTATCAGTTGAGCCAAATATACTTCCCCCAAGTCCATGTTAACAGTACAAAACAGCCTCTTCAGCAAATGGTGCTGGGAGAACTGGATATCTATAACCAAAAGAATGAAAGAGGACCCCTATCTCATTCCCTGTACAAGAATCAACCCAAAATGAATCAAAGACCTAAATATAAAAGCCAGGACCATAAAACTACTAGAAGAAAATGTAGGGAAACATCTTCAAGACCTTCTGGTAGGTGTTGGTTTCTTGGACCTTATACCCAAATCACACGCAACAACAAAAAAATACATAAATGGAACCTCTTCAAAATTAAACACTTTTGTACCTCCCAGTACTCTCTCAAAAGGGTAAAAAAGGTATCTAACTCAGTAGGAGAAAATATTTGGAAATCGTATGTCCAATAAGGTTTTTTTTTCCTCTTATTTCTCCCCTTCTCCCCCCTCCCCAACCCCAGTTGTCTGTTCTCTCTGTCCATTTGCTGTGTGTTCTTCTGTGTCTGTTGTATTCTCATTAGGTGGCTCTGGGAACCCATCCTGGGACCTTCCAGAGTGGGAGAGAGGCGACCATTTTCTTGCTCCACCTCAGCTCCCTAGTTTGCTGTGTCTCATATTGTCTCTTCTCTGCATCTCTCTTTTGTTGCATCATCTTGCTGCGTCAGCTCTCGGTGTGGGCTGAACCACTCCTGGGTGGTCAGCCCTCCTGCACAGGGCTGCTCTCCATATGGGCCAGCTCACCACACAGACCAGAAGGTCCTGGGTATCGAACCCTGGACCTCCTATATTGTAGGCGGAAGCTCTATCTGTTGAGCCATATCCACTTCCCCAATAAGATTTTAATATCCAGAAATATAAAGAGATGTTACAAATCAATAATAAAAAGACAACCCGATTTTAAAATGGGCAAAAGACTTAAATAGACATTTTTCCAAAGAAGATATACAAATGGCAAAAAAACACATGAAAAACTGCTCAACATCACTAATGTTTAGGGAAATGCATATCAAAACTACAGTGAGATATCATTTCATACCTATCAGAACGGCCACTATTAAAAAGACAGAACTGCAAGTGTTGGAGAGGATGTGGAAAGATAGGAACACTTATTCACTGTTGGTGTCAATGTAGAATGTTACAGCCACTGTTCCTAAAGGAGTTGATTATAGATTTGCCACGTGTCTCTGCAGTATCACTACTGGGTATAAACCCAGAAGAACTTGATAGCCATGACACAAATAGACATCTGCACACCTATGTTCATTGCTTTAGTAACGATTGTCAAAAGTTGGGAACAATGCGTGTGTCCATTAACCAATGACTGGATAAACTTTGGTGTATTCACACAATGGAATACTATGCAGCTGTAAGAATAAATGAAGTCATAAAGCATCTGACAACATGGATGAACCTGGAGGACATTATGTTGAGTGAAGCAAGCCAGGCACAAAAGGATAAATACTGTATGATTGCATTACTATGAACCAAATATACTGTGTAACATATGATTCAAAAAAATTTTTATACATATCCTGTCATTTAATTGAAGAATGTGTTTTTATTCAACTCTTTTCCTTTTATTTTTAATTATTTGTATTTTCTATTAAATCTATAAAGTTTTAAGAAACTGTACACTTTTTATTAACTAAACAACTAAAACAATTTTATTAGTAACAATGCTGCTAAGTTTTCCTGCTTTTCCAGCAGCCAAACTAATTCTACCTGTGATTTCTTTTATACATCAAATTTAATTGCAAGATAGTATTGACATTTAAAGACTCATTTTTAGGTTACTTTCACTGTCATCCAATTTGTAATATGCAATCCCCAAACTGATTTCCTAGGTACACGCGTACTGACAAAGGTAAACACAGATTTAAACACAAAGAATACAGATTTTAAAAGGTAAACACAATGTTAAGCACAGCTTAGAAGATAGAAGAGAAGTTTACACACAGCATAGGGAAAGACCTTATGGAAACCATTCTTTAGGAACTTTTTAATCTGAATTGAAGAGGGTTCCTTATTCTATAGAAGAGAGGTTTAGTAAATGGCCTCGATTTTGCTTCCCCATTTACTCTGCTTATTAGGCACAACTGAAGCTAGAGAGGTCTGAAGTGCAGGCTAGGACTGAATAATTGGCTCCCATGTTAATTAAGAAATAAAGACTCTTACCTTGGAGCAGATGTGGCTAAAACAGTTGAGCGCCCCCCTCCCACATGGAAGGTCCTGGTTTCAGTTCCCTGTGCCTTCTAAGGAAAACAATCAAACAGACAAGAGGGCCAATACAGGGGAGTCAGTGTGGCTCAGTGGTTGAGTGCTGGCTTCCCACATACATGGTCCAGGTTCAATCCCTGGTCCTGGTATCTCAAAAAAATCTTTTCTGCCATGTCGGGTCCCTGAGGCTTCCTCTGGTTGATGCTTCATGCTTGGCTTCAGGCCCCTTTAGTCCTCTCCTGGGGTGATGACCCTTGCAGGTGGTGAGGCAGCATGGGGCAGGTGGAGCCTTGATTCAGGTATCCCTGAAGAGACAGTGCCTTTAACAGCAGCAGTTAAAAGGCAAGCCTACTTCTGGACCCTATGCCTGCCCCCCGTCACCTGCTCTGTCATGGTAGCAGGGTCTCAATTGTTGAAAACTGAGAAAGATGTTTCCAGAGTGAATGGAAGTTTGTAGACTCAGAGCAGACTGCTGTCCACCAGCTTTCCTTGAAATAAGGATAGGTTCTAGGTTCTGCCTCTTAGTAATTTCCGTCAGATCTGCTTGTCCTCTCCTCTTTTCTTACACAGGTTTAACTAGAATTCAAGGTCCCATGCAGAGACCATTCTTGGCCATACTGCGGCCACATGGTGTGGCAGAAAGAGATTAGCCTCTTCCTTTTTAGACCATCAGTAGGTAAGGTGTTCCAATTCCTGAGAAGAGACCCCAGTGAGGATTCTGCTGAAATGCTAGAGAAGCCATGCCCAGTGTTCTAGGGAGTAATGGAAAAAAGTGCTGGATCCAATCCAGCATCCCAGATCCCGGCCTGACTGAACTTTTACCCTCCAAACCAAAGGGCCCAAGCTGCTTAAGTCTTGGGGGACATTTCGAGTTGCTCTCTGATTCCCGGTGTCCTGCAAATGGCAGAGACCATGCGCCCGGGTGTCACCTGGATGAGCTAAGACTTGGGCGATGTCCAGACCTAGGTTCCAGTCCAAAGCTACCAAAGCCCCCCAAAGGGGGCTAGTTTGAAACCTTTCTTTCTCCTGCAGAGGTCTCAGAAAGAGACCTTACAGACCACTCTCTGAGAGACCACTGCCAGGGACCAAGTTTGCAGTTAAACTGGACATTAAGAGGCATGATAGAAGCAGAGACTGATCTGTGGCTTATAGGCAAACAGCCTCAGGGGCCCCGAAGATAATGGATTAAGAGGAACTTCAGGGCCTCCCTGGGACTTCGTAAGGAACAAACCTCTGGGCACAGCCCAACGTGAGAGTTTCAGAGGACTCACTAATAAAAGAGGGCATAGACAGGCTTTAATCAAAAACTCATCAGTCTTCGGCAGGGGTTGGGAACATTACTTGCCTCCTTGTCTCCTGGCTTGGCTCACCAAATATGTTAGCAGAAGGCTGTGGGTTCTGGGCTTCTAGGTTCGTGGCTTATGTTGCATAAAAGAATTTAAGAACATGCCATAGGTTAGGCAAGGGAGTAAAGAGTTTATTAAGAAACAAGAAAAGTGTACAGAATTTGAGATGTAGATGTGGGCATGCAGCAGGGTAAGAAGTACCTGTGGCTTTTTCATGTATGCTGTTAAACATGTCGAGGACGTTTTCTTCTAATCCTAGTTTTCCAAGTGCTTTTTTTTTTTTTAATTTTTATTGATTTTGTAAAAATATTACATTAAAAAAAAAATTATATGAGGTCCCATTCAACCCCACCACCCCCACCCCACCACTCCCCCCCCAGCAACACTCACTCCCTTCATCATGACACATCCATTGCATTTGGTAAGTACATCTCTGGGCATCTCTGCACCTCATGGTCAATGGTCCACATCATGGCCCATACTCTCCCACATTCCATCCAGTGGGCCCTGGGAGGATTTACAATGTCCGGTGATTGCCCCTGAAGCACCATCCAGGGCAACTCCCAAGTCCCAAAGGTGCCTCCACATCTCATCTCTTCCTGCCATTCCCCATATCCATCAGCCACCATGTCCACTTTTCCCATTCCAATGCCACCTTTTCTCTGTGGGCCTTGGATTCGTTGTGTCTGTTGCACCTCTATGTCAGGAGGAGGCTCAGATTCCACGTGGATACTGGATGCAATCCTCCTGCTTTCAGTTGTAGGCACTCTAGGCTCCATGGTGTGGTGGTTGTCCTTCTTCATCTCCATCTTAGCTGAGTGAGGTGAGTCCAATAAATCAGATTGTAGGAGCTGAGTCTGTTGACGCTCAGGGCCTGGCTATCCTATTGTCAGTCCAGAGATTCAAATCCCCTAAATATATCTTAAACCCCAACACCAACTACAATTCCAGTATAGTAGGATGAAAGTCTTATGAAAAGAGATCGCATCTGAGTCCAGTTCCATCACGCAGAAACACCAGCTCCAAAGAAGGGCCATCTGACATGGCAGTGAACCCCGTCTGCCATGACCATAGAACCCGTGGGTCTCTTTAGCCCTCAAAGGAGCCAAAACCTGGGGATTGCATCCACTCCATCTGTCTCCCAGACTCTGCTCAGCTGTGCACAGGGGCAATCTTCTGACAGCCTCCAGACTCTTTTTTAGAGACTCGTAGCCATATAAACTCATTTCTGCTTTCCATTTCCCCCTTACATTAGATCAAACAGCATTTTAAAGTCATGTTATTATATGTAGACAGGGATATTCTGCTGATCCGCATTGAACCTTTAATTCAAGGTCATTTTCTAGTTGCATCTTCAGCTGGTATTTGGTAGTGATCCCTCGGTGCCAGGGAGGCTCATCCCCGGGTGTCATGTCCCACGCTGGGGGGAATGCACTGCATCTACATGCTGAGTTTAGCTTCTAGACTGGCCACATTTGAGTAACATGAAGGCTGTCAGGAGGAAATTCCCAGGCACAGTGCTGCTCTAGGCTTTGTCTTATTTCAGGCATATAGGCTCACGAGCATAGTCATTAGTATCATGCTCTCCCTGTTGGACCCTCATTCCTTCCTGGTCCTTACCGTTGCACCTGGGGGATTGCCGCTGTTCCCCTAGGGACCACGAGACAGAGCACCTCCGGCCAGGAACTCAGTACCCCCCCAGCTGTAGTTCTTAATTGTTGCCACTATGAGTATATTCAAACATTACCATGTACCCTGGACATATGCCCTGTACAGCTCCCTGTCAGTCATATATCACCTGTCGATAGTATCCTATACCAGTATTCCTCTGCTGCCATTGTTGAACCACTCTGTGATCCAAACTTCCTGAAAATTGAAGCCCAGTATAATGCCAGGTTCCCTTACTAGTAAAATGGCATATAGCGATGGGTTTAAAGGTTAGATATAGAATATGCGTTGACTTGGAAAAATTCTACATCTTATCTTTTTCTTTTTTCTTTTTTTTCCCTAATTATTGAACTTCTCTTCACAAGAGCCCTAGTCCACAGTAATTCATATATACAATATGCAGTACTCCCCCACATCTACCATTAAACCTTTTCCCTTCCACAGTGATATTCTTATAACTTATTCATATCATATTTACTTAAAGTGATGTACAGACTCTGAGACAATAGCTTTCAAACAAGGTGGCATCCGTGCTTACATTGTGTTCCATACATTAGGATATACAGTTTTCTAAATTTTTAGTTATCCTATGTTTTACATTGTGGTTTACTTTATTAGTCTGTCGTCCCCTATATGTTTATGGTGTAATATTACATGTTTTATATCCATCTTTGTGTACTCTTGTGAAACTCCTCCCTTACCCCACGTTTACTTTGGTTCCACACATTTAACATCCATTTTCCCATCCCCTTGGTGCCCACAGCGACAGCCAACCTCCATTTCCCGAGGAGCCCCGTCCAGAGATACTTGCAACAGTGTTCAGGGCCTAACTTGCTCAACTACCCCAATGCCCTGGGAGCCACCCTTCTCGTGAGAGATACAGTTCCCTCTATCTGATGGCATTAGTCCTCCCCAGGATGTGGGTCCACCCCCACTCTCATTACTTGGGTCTCTACCCAATGGTGCCACCCACTCTGGCAAAATGAGCATTCAGACATTCCCCAGGAGCCCGTCTCGCATCCGACCATCCCCTCCGAGCATCCTAAACAGGCAACCCTCTTAATTATATTTTGATATGATTTTCTCAGCGTTTTACTCTCGACCAACAGCTGACACTCTCCTATGTTCATATGCTACCCCTCCCTCCCCCCACTTTTGGGCAATATTACCATCCGCCCATCCCCAGCCCCCCTCAAACCCGCAAAGCCCCACCCAAAGGCAACCCCTTGCCCCCATTTTATCTCTTCTTTGTGTTCATACTTACCACCAGCTCGTCATAAATTCCACCCCTGCAGACGTCGGCTCACATCCTTCCTCCACCCCCCGATTTCCTGTAAGCCTATCGTTCAGTCTTTAGCTCTCTGAGGCAGTTTTCTTATTTCATATCATTGAGTTCATGTAGAATTTGTCCTTCAATGCCTGGGTTGCTTCACTCAACATAAGGTTCTCAAGATTCATCCAAGTTATCACATGTGTTTGTAGTGTATTTGTTCTTACAGCCGAGTAGTATTCCATTGTGTGTATATACCACATTTTATTGATCCACTCATCTGTTGATGGGCATTTGGGTTGATTCCAACTTTTGACGATAGTGAACAATGCTGCTATGAACATTGGTGTACATATATCGGTTTGTGTCCTTGTATTCAGTTCTGCTGGGTATATACCCAGCAGTGGTATTGCTCGGTCATATGGCAAATCTATGGTTAGTTTTTTGAGAAACCGCCAAACTGTCCTCCAGAGTGGTTGGATCCTTCTGCATTCCCACCAGCAGTGGATGAGTGTTCCCCTTTCTTCACATCCTCTCCAGCATTTGTATTCTTCTGATTTTTTCATTGCTGCCAATCTTATGGGAGCAAGATGGTATCTCATTGCACTTTTGATTTGCATTTCCCTGATAGCTAGAGATTTGGAGCATTTTTTCATGTGCTTTTTAGCCATTTGTATTTCTTCTTTGGAGAAGTGTCTGTTTAAATCTTTTTCCCATTTTTTAAATGGGTTGTTTATCTTTTTATTTTCAAGATATAGGAGTTCTTTATATATGCAAGTTATAAGTTTCTTATCAGATATATGGTTGCCAAATATTTTCTCCCACTGTGTGGGCTCCCTTTTTACTTTCTTGACAAACTCCTTTGAGGTGCAGAAGGCTTTAATTTTGAGGAAGTCCCATTTATCTATTAGTTCTTTTGCGGCTCGTGCTTTAGGTGTGATATTCATGAATCCATTTCCTATTACAAGGTCCTGTAGATGTTTCCCTACACTGCTTTCTAAGGTTTTTATGGTCTTGGCTCTTATATTTAGGTCTTTGATCCATCTTGAGTTGATCTTTGTATAAGGTGTGAGATGGTAATCCTCTTTCATTCTTCTACATATAGCTATCCAGTTCTCCAGACACCATTTGTTGAATAGGCCACTCTCTCCCAGTTGAGAGGGTTTGGTGGCTTTATCGAATATTATGTGGGTATATATGTGAGGTTCTATATCAGAGCTTTCAATTCGATTCCATTGGTCTGTGTGTCTCTCCTTATGCCAATACCATGCTGTTTTCACCACCGTAGCTTTGTAGTATGTTTTGAAGTCAGGTAGTGTGATTCCTCCAATTTCGTTTTTCTTTTTCAGTATGTCTTTGGCTATTCGGGGTCTCTTTCCTTTCCAAATAAATTTCATAGTTAGTTTTTCTAGTTCCTTAAAGAAGGCTGTGTTGATTTTTATTGGGATTGCATTGAATGTGTAGATCAGTTTTGGTAGGATAGACATCTTAATAATATTCAGTCTTCCTATCCATGAACAAGGAATATCCTTCCATTTATTTAGGTCTTCTTTGATTTCCTTGAACAGTCTTGTATAGTTCTCGGTGTATAAGTTTTTTACCTCTTTAGTTAAATTTATTCCTAAGTATTTGATTTTTTAATTTACTATTGTGAATGGTATTTGTTTCTTGATTTCCTCCTGATCTTGCTCATTATTGGTGTACAGAAATGCTACCGATTTTTACGCATTGATCTTATAACCTGCGACTTTACTAAACTAATTTATGAGTTCTAGAAGCTTTGTTGTAGATCGCTCAGGGTTTTCTATGTATAGGATCATGTCATCTGCAAATAGTGAAATTTTGACTTCTTCCTTTCCGATTTGAATGCCTTTTATATCTGGTTCTTGCCTCAGTGCAGGAGCAAGTACTTCTAAGACAATGTTAAATAGGAGCGGAGACAATGGGCATCCTTGTCTTGTTCCTGAGTTTAGAGGGAAGGATTGTAGAATTTCTCCGTTGTAAACAATGTTGGCTTTAGGCTTTTCGTATATACTCTTTATCATGTTCAGAAAATTTCCTTGTATTCCAGTCCTTTGGAGTGTTTTTATCAAGAAAGGGTGCTGTATTTTGTCAAATGCTTTTTCTGCATCTGTAGATATAATCGTGATTTTTTTCCTCCAGTCTGTTTATATGTTGTATTACGTTGATTGATTTTCTTATGTTGAACCATCCTTGCATACCTGGAATAAATCCCACTTGGTCGTGGTGTATAATTCGTTTAATGTGTTGTTGGATACGATTAGCAAGTATTTTGTTAAGTATTTTTGCTTCTAGGTTCATTAGAGAAATTGGTCTGTAATTTTCCTTTCTTGTGGTATCTTTGTTTGGCTTTGGTACTAGGGTAATGTTGGCATCATAGAAGGAGTTCGGCAATGTTCCTTCTGTTTCGATTTTTTGGAATAATTTCCGCAGGATTGGTGTTAGTTCTTTCCGGAATGTATTGTAGAATTCACCTGTGAAGCCGTCTGGCCCTGGGCTCTTCTTAGTTGGGAGATTTGTAATGACTGATTCTATCTCTCTGCTTGTGATTGGTTTGTTAAGATCATCAATTTCTTCTTTCGTCAATATGGGTTGTTTATGTGTTTCTAGGAATTTGTCCATTTCCTCTAAATTGTCATTTTTGTTGGAATATAGTTTTTCAAAGTATCCTCTTATGATAGTCTTTATTTCTGTGGGGTCAGTGGTGATATCACCTTTCTCATTTCTTATTTTGTGTATTTTCATCTTCTCTCTTTTTTTCTTTGTTAGTCTCGCTAAAGGTTTGTCAATTTTGTTGATCTTCTCAAAAAACCAGCTCTTGGTCTTGTTTATCTTTTCAAGTGCTTTCTTATTTTCTATTTCATTTAGTTCTGCTCTTATCTTTGTTATTTCCTTCCTTTTTCCTGTTGGGTTACTTTGTTGTTGTTTTTCTAATTCCTTCAAATGTGCAGTTAGTTCTTCAGTTTTTGCTCTTCTTTTTTGATATATGAATTTATGGCTATAAATTTCCCTCTCAGAACTGCTTTTGCTGCATCCCATAAATTTTGGTATGTTGTGTTATCATTATCATTTGTTTCAAGGTAGTCATTGGTTTCTTTTGATATTTCCTCTTTCACCCACTGTTTTTCTAAGATTGTGCTGTTTAATTTCCAAATCGTGGTGTGAAACCTGGGCCTCTGTCCCTTGCAAATTTCCAGCTTGACTCCACTGTGGTCAGAGATATTGTTTTGTATGATTTCAATCTTTCTGAATTCATTAAGCTTTTCTTTGTGGCCTAGCATATGGTCTATCTTGGAGAATGATCCATGTGCACTTGAGAAAAATGTATATCCTGCTGTGTTTGGGTGTAATGATCTATGTATGGCTATTAGATCCAGCTCCTCTAATATACTGTTCAAGTGTTTTGTTTCTTTAGTGATTCTCTTTTGAGATGTTCTGTCCAAGGTAGATAGTGGTGTATTAAAATCCCCCACTATAATTGTAGATGCATCTATTGTTTCACTTAGTTTTTCCCGCATTTGCCTCACATATTTAGAGGCACCCTTGTTAGGAGCATAAATATTTATGATTGTTCGAGCTTCTTGACAGATTTTCCCTTTCACTAAAATGTAGTATCCTTCTTTGTCTCTCACAATTGTTTCACCTTTAAAGTCTTATTTTGTCTGATATTAATATAGTTACTCCTGCCTTTTTTTGGTTATTGTTTGCTTGTATGATTGTTTTCCAGCCATTCACTTTCAATCTCCATGCGTCTCTGGGTCTAAGATGTGTCTCTTGTAGACAGCATACGGATGGGTCATATTTCCTTATCCAATGTCCCAGTCTGAATCTTTTGACAGGTGAGTTTAATCCGTTGACATTCAGTGTTATTACTTTCAAGGATTTATTTGTGTTAGCCATATTTTGATTGGTTTTGTGTTTGTCATATTTTGTTTGTATTTTTTCCCCTTCTATTTTTGTCTTTTTTTGTTGCTCTTATACTCTCCTCCAACTCTGCCTGTCCTGTTTTTTCCTTTCTTCTTGCAGAACTCCCTTTAGAATTTCTTGAAGGGGAGGTTTCTTGTTGGTATACTCTTTCAGTTTCTGTTTATCTGCAAATATTTTGAACTGTCCATCATGTTTGAATGCTAGTTTAGCTGGATAGAGTATTCTTGGTTGGAAATTTTTTTCCTTTAGTACTTTGATTATATCATACCACTGCCTTCTTGCCTCCATGGTTTCAGATGAGAAATCAGCACTTAATCTTATGAAGCTTCCCTTGTATGTGATGGTTTTCTTTTCTCTTGCTGCTTTTAGGATTTTCTCTTTGTCTTGAGCATTGGATAATTTGACAAGTATGTGTCTTGGGGTGGGCCTGTTGGGGTTTATGACTAGTGGAGTGCGCTGTGCTTCTTGGATATGTACATCTGTCTCTTTCAGTAGATTTGGGAAGTTTTCAGCCATTATTTCCTGCAACACTCCTTCTGACCCCTTTCCTTTCTCTTCTCCTTCTGGAATGCCTATAATATGTATGTTTGAGCGTTTTGCATTGTCATTCATGTCCCTAAGTCCTAGCTGTATTTTTTCTATCTTTTTATCGACCCCTTCTACTATCTGTTTGATTTCTGATGTACTGTCTTCCACATCACTAATTCTCTGCTCTGCCTCTTCTAGTCTGCTGATATTTGCTGCAAGTGTATTTTTGATTTCTTGAACTATGGTGTTCATTCCCATCATATCTGTTATCTTTTTTGCATATGTCTGCAATTTCCCCTCCGAGAGTTGTCTTCATGTTGTTAACCTCTTTCATTACTTCATCAAATTTGTCGGTGATAAATGTTCTGAAATCTTTCATTGCTTGGGAAACGGACTTGGCCCAGTGGTTAGGGCGTCCGTCTACCACATGGGAGGTCCTCGGTTCAAACCCCAGGCCTCCTTGACCCGTGTGGAGCTGGCCCATGCGCAGTGCTGATGCACGCAAGGAGTGCCATGCCACACAGAGGTGTTCCCCTTTTAGGGGAGCCTTGGGGGAATTAAATAAATTAATTAATTTTTAAAAAAAATCTTTCATTGCTTGAGCGAAGTTCTGTTCCCCTTCCTGATTTTTAGTTTGTTGATTGGATTCAGTCATGTTTTCCTCATTACTGGTTTGGTGTAGGTTTTTGTTGCTGTCTGGTCATCATTTTATCTTGACAGGTTTAATCAGTTCCTTAGCTTCTTTGTCTATTCTTGGAGATTAATTAGCTTTTGTTTTTGCGTTAAGTGTTATATCTTCTCTTTGTCAGTTTGTTCTTCTTATTCTAATTTCTTGTTGCTGGTTATGTTCACTTTAAAGGAAAGTATTAGTGCCGGGGAAAGGTAATTGTGTAAGCAAGGAAGAAGTGTAAGGTAGTATTGGTGATATATGTTAACAAAGCAAGAATATGAGATCTGGGAGGATGGAGGTTAGATTCATGTAAAATTGTGTAGAGTTATAGCAGTAGATAGAGTACCTATTATGAGGTAGCTGACTGAATATGGGAGGAATATGGTATGAGCTAAAAAGCTATTGTTTTCGTGAGAGAGGGAAAGAGAAAAGAAAGGTAATAGTTTCAAGAGTGGATAACAGACAGAAAACAAAACAAGGGTATTAGGAATTAAGAGTTAGATACTTTGTGGAGCAAAGGAAGGGAGATGGGAGGTGGAATATAGGAGAGACAGTAGATGATGGCAGATATCAAGATGTAGGCGAAAGGGGATAGTGTAGGTAGCCTAAATCAGTTCACTTAGAAATGAGGCAGTGGAGGATGAGAAAACCCAGCAAATGTGAGGTGTTCCCTGCAGCACCTATTGTATAATTGAGTTAGAATAAAATAAGTAGAAAATGAGGGACAAGAGGGAGAGCAAAAACAGAAAAAGAAAAAAAAAAAGAAAAAAAAAAGAAGAGAAGAAAGGAAAAAAGAAAAAGGGGGTTGGACAAAGGGTGGGGGACAGGTAGGGGTAAGAAAAAACCAGATATACGCGAACCACAATTGCAACACCAACTATAACAACAACAAAAAATAGCCTAAATAACTGAATTTAAAAAAAAGACTTTGGGGGATACGCTGGGAGAAAAGACTAGGGGATAATGCAATATTAGCCGTCAGGACATTAAAAAAACTAAAAAATAAGATAAAATGAAAATAAAAACAAAACAAAATGAAACGGTAAAGAAAAAATGCAAACGTTGAAGGCTAGGGCATTCAGGGACCTCACATGGACCTCAGGGTGTGATGGATTCAGGGGTGGAAAGTCTGAGATATTGAAGACTCAAGAGGTGTGAGTCTCTGGGGTGTGGGCCACCAGAGTTTAGGCAACCTCTAATCTGGTCAACAGGAAGCCTAGGAGCCCCTCAGTGTAACACAGCCCTCAGGAATCCCCGCAGCTGGGTGCCAGCCCTATGGGGGAAGTCACATCCGCAAACTCTATATTATGTCTGAACCCTGCAATTCACTTACTCACTAGAGTTTATTTTTGTGGATATTTTGTCAATTCAGCTTTTGGACCGCTCCCGCCCTATGATCCTACAAAACGGCCACCTGGGGGCGCCTCTGCACCGCAGCCAATTTAATGACGCAGGTCTGGAGCCCAGCCCGTGGGTTGGGCTCCAGTTGGAAACGCCGAAAACAGATTCCACATCCGGAATTCCCAAGCTTCGCAAAATATTCCCCAATCGGCTTCCAGACGTGTCCCCCTCCCTCGCCGCACCCTGTAACAACCTCCCAATTACGTCCCTTTATTGCCAACAATCTGATTCCGTTTCAGATCGGCAGCCGGGCCTGTGGGGGCGGGGCTCCAGGCGGAAGCGCTATTATTTGTGTCCACAATCAAAAATTCCCCCGCTTCACAACAAACACCGTCTGTCTCCCCGAATCAATCCGCAAAGGCGTCCCGTCCCATCAACCCCCCAACAGCCCGCCCAGGACTCGCGAATTCCCCAACACCGCAGAGCCACCAAAAAGCGCGGCCAGGACTCGCGAATTCCCCAACACCGCAGAGCCACCAAAAAGTGCGGCTGCAGTACGGGTTCCGCGGCTCCACCCACCCCCAAGGAGGGAGCAACCCGTGTGCAGGTCTCACCTCCGGGCAATAGAACCCAAATTATATCTTATAGACCAATCCTCTCCATTACCTTCCCACCAAATCGATGTCCAGACACTTCCTGTCCTGCAAAAATCCCAAAAAAGCCTTGTCCCAGAGAACCTCCGGCGGTGCCCAGCTGCCTCTTCCCAGGAGAGACGGCAAGGCAAGCTCACTCAGCCACCATCTTGCCGGAAGTCCTCCAAGTGCTTTTTTATCAAGAAAGGGTGCTAGATTTTATCATGCCTTTTCTACCACAATTGAGATGATCTTTTGTTTTGTTTTCTTCCATTATAGTGATGGGGAGTGTATTACGTTACTTGATTTTCTTATATTGAACTATTACATTCATGGATAAATCACACTAGGTTATACACTATAATCCTTTTAATGTGCTGTTTGTTTTGGTTTGCTAGTATTTTGTTGGGGAGTTTTGCATCCATATTCTTAAGGTGTAATATTTAATGCTTTTTTTGAACAGGTCTATCATGTTCATTCTGATAGCTATGAGACAGAGAACCAGCACTATGGAAGAAGCTTAACAAAAGAAACAATAAAGGATGGTAAGGATTAAAAATATATATATTTCAAAGCTTCTATTATTGGACAGCTACCAAAATAAATCTATGTATGTTTGGCTTTTTGTTTGTTTTTAGGAGGTACCAGGGATTGAACCCAGGACCTCATGCTTGGGAAGCAGGTGCTCAACCACTGGGTTACCTCACTCTCCCATGAGAGTTGGGTTTTTTGCTTGTTCTATTTTTAGGAGGTACCAGGGAACAAACTGGAGACCTTGTACATGAGAAGCAGGTGCTCAACCACTTGAGTTAATCTGCTCTCCTTTAGGTATTTGTTTTCATTCTCCTTTGGCATAGTGATTCAGCACATGGTTAAGAATTTTATTTTATATAGATTTTAGGTTCTCAGAATTAATCATAATCCTTGGTTCATGACACATCAAAACCATTTTTCCATGCATGCCCCTTTTACTTTTTATTTAATATACTTTATATTAATATAAATTTTGAAAATTTAATAAAATCTGTGAATCCACCATCTAGTCCAGTTACTACAATTGAAGATTATCACTAAAGTAGTTTTTCCAGTAAACATTGTAGATAATAATATATAATTACTACATGTTACATAAGAGACTTAAAAATGTTTTTAAGTATGTAGTGTATTTTCATTGAAATTCCACATTTATAATTGAGCTGTATATTATAAGCTTCTTGAACCACATAATAGATAACCAAATGGCGTTAACTAAGATTTATTAGCATATGTGTGTCTGAAATATTTGTGGCCAAGATACTACAAAGTAAAGATATCCTAGAAAAGGAAAATTTCTAGAAATAATATTCTGTTAGATGTTTAGTCTCAGCTCCATCTAAGATGGGGAAGAGCTTATTAGGTGTAGTGTAAAAAGTCTGAAGAATTTTTATTTCACTTATAGAAATCAAACATCCACAATTGTTATCATAATAATTGGTGTTTGCCTTGGTATATTTAACCAATAGTAAGAGAATATTTAAATTAGATTTTATAATATTTTCTCAGGTTAACAGTGTGGTCTTATGTGAATATAATTTTTAACAGCTTCTGTCCCTGAGTGAGGGAGGGGCTTTTTAAAAGTGGAAATCAAATTGTGTATACCTCTAAATTCTCAAACATAATAAAATTGGAATAAATAATTTTTAAAGTGTCTGACTAATCTGACTAAACCATTAAGTCTCAAATTTGTATAAAATGCTTATGTTGGAATAGTCTTAAATTCGAAAAGTGAGCTTGATTTTTGTGAAAAGATGGATTTAGTCAATGATATTGAGATCGAATAAAAATTTAGTAGGGTTATGGTTTGGCATTTGGATAATAGGCTTGTTGACACTTTCAGAAATGGTTATAATTTGAATCTAGGTTTTAGATTACCTCTTGAATGTGATTTTAGCAAACAATCCTTTTCTACAAAATCCCTCACAATAGCAAATGAAACAAATCTTAGAGGAATCATAATCCCCAAGAGAATAGAGAGGGAGAACTAAACTACCAGTCTACCATACTGAATTTCTTTTTTATCTGTATAGATTTCACTTTACGTGTCACCTAAATGTTTTCTAGTAAGAGCATCTTCACCAGAAATTAAGTGGAAGTCCAGATTTCTGTGTCTGACTCTAATTTTGCCAGTTCAATTAATTGAAAGGAATGATGGGGAAAAAATTGAAGAATTGTCTCTAAGATGAGTTTACTTCTCAAATGAGTTATTTCATAATTTCATTATAATTCTAAAATTTTCCTTTTAATAGGAGTCTCCAGGTTTTTTCATAATGGGTTCTGCTTAAGAAAAGATGCTGTTGCTGCCAGTATTCAGAAGATTGAGAAAATTCTACAGTGGTTTGAAAGCCAGAAGCAGCTTAATTTTTACGCAAGTTCATTACTGTTTGTTTATGAAGGTTCATCTCAGACAACCACTACAAAATCAAATGACAGAACTTTGGCAGAAAAATTTTTGTCCAAAGGACAGCAGTTAGACACAGAAGTACTGGAGTACAATAATAATTTTCATGTTTTAAGTTCCATGGCAAACGGAAAAATAGAGGCTGCAGTGGGCAAAAGCTTGTCTAAAATGTGTGCTCGTCACAGAAAAATGTATTCAAAAAGGCATCACAGTCAGACTTCATTGAAAGTTGAAAATATGGAGCAGGACAATGGGTGGAAAAGCATGTCACAGGAACATTTAAATGGAAACGTACTTTCCAAACTGGAAAAAGTTTTTTACCACCTTCCCACTGGTTGCCAAGAGGTTGCAGAAGTAGAAGTGCGAATGATAGATTTTGCTCATGTGTTCCCTAGCAACACTGAAGATGAGGGATATGTTTATGGGCTAAAACATTTAATTACTGTATTGCAAAGTATTTTAGACAACTGAATCCTTTGCTGCAATCTTTTTAAAGGGTGGGCCAATCATTATGAAGAGCAACAGTCAATATCTCTGCACTTATAATGCTATGTAAAAAATTTGTATTGTGAATCTACATTTTATTTGTCTTTATACTTTTGGTAGAAGGGTTAACTTTTTTATAATCTTACTCAGGAAACCTAATTATTTGTTCATTAGAAAACTATGAAGAATAAAGAAACTTAGGAATGTTTAGCAGTAAGCCGGGAATATGGTGGTACATGGCTTAAACATTTATTTGATTCAAACAAAATACAAACCATTATTCAATCATTAAGAAGTTAGTTAGCTTTCCGCAGCCAATTTACCATGAAATCTCAGTCCACCCAACCTTGACAATGAGCCATATCTAAACTATTAAATTATTAAAATACTTATAGAAATCTAGAAAGTACAGTTTGATGTCTGTGGTATTGCTATGTATGAAGTTAATAAAACTGGAGAAAATTCTACTTCAGAAAGAAGTACTGTTTAGGTTCTATATTAAACATTCAGACCAGCAAATCAAAAGGTGCTTCTCAGTGAAATGATTTAGAATTACTGCATTCCAAAATCAGGCTTTCCCCTTAATTTCCATTTGTATGTATTTCAAAAAGTGTAAATACTTCATAAAAAAGATAATTGAAATGAACAACAACAACAACAAAAATCTTGAAATTAATGGCCCTTATTCTTGCTAGGATTAGGAGAGGTTATTTGCACTTATGGACTTTCACTTATGGGAAAATTGAAATCTATGTTTAATACATTATGAAAAGTGTTGTATACCATATACCTTTTTCTCTAATTGCATCTTAGAAAAGGTAGGTAATTGAAGCTTTGTCTCATATCTCCTTTAAATAATTTCTGAATTTTTATATGCCCTCCTATAGTATTATAAACATATGTTACTAAATAGTATTCTCAAAATTCTAATAAGCAAAGTATTACAACATCCAGTACTGTAAGGGTTAAAATACTATCTTTTATTTGTTAATTAGTCATATAGAGTTGGGTGCATATCCAAATCCTTCCATTTCATGCTTATTCAAAACAGTTTTATGTCATATTCCGCAAAGAAATTTACTATAATTCTTTCGGGGTGGGGGGGCAGTGCTACTTTTCCTGGAAAAAATAGGTTTTCAGGTATTGTCTGTTTCACACCCATTACCTTTTTAAAAAAGTTATTTGTCATTAAAAACATTTAAAACTTTGAAATAAATTTGCAAGTGTTTGATGTTTTTGTTTTCATTGCTTGCATTTTGAGTCACTAATAACACTTCTAAGTAGTTGAATAATTTTCCCATATTTCTGGAAATGTTTTTGAGGTATAAATAAATTGTTCTTTTTCCCTCCCCTACCCCATAATTAAAAATTAAACTTTTAAATCTGAACACCTTTTTTGTATTGTGGGGAAAAGTTTCACAATTTTATGTTTATCTCACCTTTTCATCTCTCTTTTAGGGCACTTTGCAAATACTTGAGTCCAAATAGAAGTACCATATGTTTTATGAATTCTATGCTTAGTAAACTTAACTAAACCTGAATAACTTTTAAATTCATATGCATTTTGTTATAGCAAAATTTGATTGCTTTTTATTATTTAGACTCAGTGTAATATTTTTCATTGAGATTTCATGCTTTTCTCTATTGCCTAAGTGGTTATTAACTGCAGCTTTTTTTTTTCACTTGTTTTTTCCCTTATTACAGAAGTTGTGAACTTAGCTGTAGCTTTTTTTATGGGATGAATTTCAAAGCAATATAGTCAGAAAATTATAAACTATACTTTCTCCCCCTGCAATATGGACTTTTGTTGTTGTTGTTGTTTGAAAAATGGCTCAATAAATCTTAAACTCTGATAATTAAACACCATTTTGAGTCTTACTTAACAAGACAAGAGGCTTTTTAAAGAAATACGGGATGGCATCAGCCTATATACAATGAGTTTAATAAACTAAAGTATTTTCAGGTATTTTGCACATTTAGTTCAGTAAAATCTGAATCAGCTGTTCCAGACTTTCTTTTTCCATATTAGGAAATAGAGGTTTATAGAATTAATGTCTTCTTTTTTTTTATACAATAGATCATGTTTCTTTTTTGTTTTATTTAAAAAAAACGAGTTTTTTGCCTTTTTGTTTTTCAGGGAAGAGATTAACATTTAATTCTGTTTACATATTTACATTACTGTTAACCAAGGCCCATTTTATGTTACTTTATAAGTGAAATTACATAGAATTAGTATCAATTTATACAATCTACACGTGATTTTTACTATCTAATCCAGACATTTAAGATTATGCTGAATTTGACCACTAGGGGGATGAATGTTCACTACTTACTAAGCATATTTGAACATGTAAATGTCTAAGGAATGTAAAATAAGGTTATAGTTTGGGTTCATAAGATTATCATACCCCACCCCGCCCCAGGAAACATAAAAATGATTTTAGTGTATTTCTTATGGAATGAGATTATAAAATGGACTTTGAGAAATTAATAGTGAATTATACATTCCTCTAATAAATTCAAATTGTATAATAGTTTTATAATAAAGTATTTACATCAATTGATATTTTAATATGGATGGAAGTTGCATAAATAAGAATAAATGAAAAATCAATAAAATGATAATTATTTTATCTAAATAGTTTTCTAAGAAACAATTATGAAAATGTATATATTAAATGGCTCTAATATGGAGCTTGTGGTATTTTCAACTCACTGTTCATTACTCTTTGTTTTATGTCAGGAAAGATTGTACTTATTTCTCTTAACACTACAATTTGTTATTAGATTGTGTTCAACTGAGTAAGAACTTTTTTGGAGGATTTTTATTAAATATAGTTTTTTTTTTAAAGTATTTTATGATTCGCAAGATGATGTTTTTTTATATCATCTATATAAAGGAATTAATTTCTAGAACTATTTCAGTTGCAGTTATTGTTTCTTGCAAGTGAAAATACACTTGTTTCTAGTTTTTGGAATATTACAGAAGACCTAGGATAAAGGAAAAAGGTAAAGCAATGCAAGGATATTATTTTTGAAATTATAGAAATTGGGTCCACTATCTTCAAGTGTTTTCATTTTAGTACCATTTTCTTTAGCAGTTTGGCATTTGTTACTTAAAACTTGATTTGCTTTAAAATGGTTTACAATATTTTGTAATAATTTTTTTTATTCAGTGCCTTTAACAAGTTTGATTTATTTGTAGCCTAATTAACCTTTCTTTTACATCCTATAATGTTGTTTTCATGGTCTAGGAGACCAGCTTTTAAAAATTTTTTGACAGTTTATCTGAAGAGGTAGTAATTGTGTATTAATGCTTTGCTAAAAACAGGTAGGACTGCCTTTGGCGACCAAGCTTCTTAGTTCATTTAAAAATGTTTATTGGATGTTTACCATGTGCCAAGCATTTTTAGTTGTGAATCAATCACACAAGTTCCTAATCATTTCCAGCATTTTGTCTAGATGGTGTGTATAGAGGAACTTTATGCATTTAATGCTAATAAAGATAACTAGCATTTGGGTAGGTGTAAAGATAAGGTAATAAGTATTGCATCAGGATGAAGCAACTAATAGTATGTTAGAGATGTTAATATTTTGCAGCATTGTAAACTCTATTTACTTTTTGAGTTTGTGTAGTAATTAGAGAGCATACAGAGGCCTTCATTTTTCACTTTTCTTCTCAGTAAAGGTTTGTTTAATTGGACTGTCCATTCAGAGTAGTGCTTTACATAACATTACAGTGAAGAACATTCCATTATATATTCACAAGCAAATTACTATACATTTTTTTTTTTTTTACAATTTAATACCAATATTTTAGGCCTCATACTTATCTTCAAACCAGTGGTATTTTAAATTTGGCAATGAATATGAAATTACTTTTCAATTTACAGAATGATTTTATTGTTACTTAGAATGCTTGTTAATATTTTAGGAATGTTTAAGCCTTCCTTTTTAAAGGAGTTACTGTTTAGATTCTTACTAATTTTGTTAGCATCTAGTAAGAATAGTATTTATGTGATTAAACAAATTGGTATATACTCTCATTTTGAAAATTTTTAAACTTTGTCATCATTGGGGCTAAATTTTGACTTGGTGTTCACTTAATATAAACAATTTAACTATGAAGTGAAATATTCTGAAGTTTGATGTATGATGCACCTACATATAAATGACAATGGTGTGCACAGAGACACTTTATTATGGGAACTGTACTGGAAGATTTATGAAAGCATGTGAAATTGCACCTAAAATTGTGTTATTAGTGACTAAGCAGCAATGCTAAATTTATTGTACTTGATGAATGAATGTACTTAATGTACTTAGTCTACTCTCAGTTATCTTCGTTTAAATGTCTCTAGTTTTTCTTTTTTAAATGTATTAGTAATTTGTATTGATGGGGGTATCCTTGGACTGCAGGAGTTACTGTTAATGTGTGATTTGTGTTGTTTTATATAATCATCTAATGTGATATACTGATTTTTATAATTTAAGTGATATTTAGATAACTAATTGTATATTTGACAACTTATTAAAATGTTTCGCACTGGAGCTTTTTTTCATTAAGTGCAACATGCCTCATGGTAGCTTAAAAATAACTATTCATTTGACAAATACTTGAGTGAATTCTATGTAGAATCATTTGGGGTAAAGTATGTAAACTATTTTATAGGAATATTTAATTTTCTGTATCGTGAACTAAAGCAGTAAATAATACCCAGTATAGTGTGGACTTAGTAAAGGTCCATGGTTTTCATCTGACTGGCAGAAGGTCTCCATAGAACAAAAACAGTTAAGAACCCCTGAACTCAAGTATTTTGTAATCAACTGTAGAGTGAGTTGCTATATGGTACATCATGGGAACACAGGCTCAGGCACAAGTGAGGCTTTCAGCAAGAAACTGCTTTATTACTTATACACATAAGGGTCCAAAAGAGCAGAGAAAAAGATCCACCTTAGCCAGTCCCCCAGGGAGACCAGTTGCTCAGGTGAGGGTCAGTGGATGGCAGCTCCCATGCCTTCCTCTCTCTACATCAGAGATTAGGGACACCTGCACTGAGTGCTGAGTTTTTTATTCACTACAGGGGGAGGGGCTCTGCCAAAGAGCAATCTTTGCCCTTGGCAAACAGCTGAGACTGGTTAAAATGTAACACTACCCCAGCTGCCTGTGGTTGGAAAGAGAAGCATACTGAACATCTGCATTCAAACAAATACAAGTGGAAACAAATTTTTGTGCAAGAACAAGCAAGATGGCTGCTGAGTGTGTCCTTGACTCTCCATCAACCTAGTAAGAGAAGTAGACTATAAGAAAAACAAATTTACTTGGCTATGAAAATATACTAAAAGTAGAAGTAGGGGAAATATTTTGCATGTGGTTGAAATGTTAAGAGTCAGTGAAGGAAGCGGTATTGGCTCAACTAATAGGGCTTCCGCCTACCACATGGGAGGTCCAGGGTTCAAACCCAGGGCCGCCTGACCCTGTAGTGAGCTGGCACATGTGCAGTGCTGATGTGTGCAAGGAGTGTCGTGCCATGCAGGGGTTTCCCCTGCATAGGGGAAGGAGTGTGCCCAGTAAGGAGAGCCGCCCTGCACAAAAAAAGTGCAGCCTGTTCAGGATTGGCACCACACACACACAGAACTGATGCAGCAAGATGATGCAGCAAAAAGAGACACACATACCCGGTGCTGCTAACAAGAATGCAAACGTACAGAGAAGAACACACAGTGAATGGACACAGAGAGCAGACAACTGGGGAAGGGGAATCTTAAAAAAAAAAGTCAGTGAACCAATGACCAAGTTATTCATTAATTAAAGGAAAGAGGGACAGGTACTGCCAATCACCTACTCTTTACCAGGTACTATATTTGACTTTGGAGATTTGAAAAAGCTGAATAAGATTTGTTACCTCAAGATAAGTATTGCCTTGTAAGGAGGAGAAATATGTAAATGTGGAATAAAATGTTATTGGATACTAATGCGTTTATCAATATCCACAGGATTATGAAAGCAAGCGGAGTCAGACTTAATAGCATACAATAGGAAGAAGAGAGTGTGCTTCATTGCATCATAGGCAATTATGACTCAATGCTTCAGAAAGGTGTATTATGCTACTTATGCGTGTACTGTGGGTAGGAGCAATAAGATATGAAATTATTTCTTCCCCTGTTGCAAGTTAACACTAGCTGCCTATATGCTGAAAATGAGAGGGAACCCTACTGTCACAGTCCCCAAATTATAGCTTATTGTAAGGTCTAAATAGGAATTGTAAGGAGGGAATTCTTATAAACTAGTGCTTTTCAAACTTTAATTGCAAAAAAATAATCACTTGTTTTTTTTGTTAAAATGTGGATTCTGGTTCAATAGGCCTGAATGAGGTCTGGATCACAGTTTGAGTAGCAGGTTTTGCAAAAAGTTCCTGAGGGTGAGGGTTTGCAGTAGAACAAGGATAACTTAGAGCAGAAAGAGCAAAGAGAGCTATTTGAAAACCAGGACAGTGTTCTAATAGCAGCTAAAGAAATGGGCTTAGAATAAAAGAAAATACAGTCAGCAGTGGCTCAAGATACATCCAGTCATCTCTCCTGGAAGCTAAATAATATCGTTTAACCTTGTCTCCTGCAACTTGGGAAGTCTATAATAGTAGACTTGATTTTTTCTATTTGACCTTATGTGTGAATGATGACTACCTTGACAACTGGAGAGAATATCCTGTGGTGCTTGTTAATTACATTGTACTTGCCATCTAACAACTTTCTAGAGATGCCTTGGGCATAAATAACTTAGTATAATTGACTCAGATGACCCAAAATGTTAAAAATATGTCTTTAAGAGAAGTTAGGAAGGTTTTCGTTTTTTTTTAAATTACTAATTATGACGTTAAAATAATTTGAAATTTTTATGTGTCTTGGAATGGGCACAGTTATCACCTGATAAAAAAATTTTAAATTAGATACATTGTAGGTTCACAGAAAAATCATGTAGAAAATGTAGAGTTGCCATATACCACCCTCCACCCTGCATTACAGTTTTCCAATATTTTGCATTACTGTGGTACCTTTGTTACAACTGATGAAACAATATAATTATAATTATACTATTAACTATAATCCATCATTCACATTGCATTTCACTATTGTACAGTCCTATGATTTTTTTAAAAATTTTACTTAGTAACATATATACAACCAAAAAGTTCCCCCTTTAAGCCATATTCAAATATATAATTCAGTGGAGTTATTTATATCCATGATACTGTGTTATCACCACCACCCACTTCATCAACCCAAACTCTTACCAATTAAGCATTAAATCCCCATTCCCTACCCCAATCCCAGCCCCTGGTAACCTATATTCTAGTTTCTGGCTCTGAATTTGCTTATTCTAATTAATTATTATTGGTGAGAACATACAATATTTGTTCTTTTATGTCTGGCTTATTTCACTCAACATGTCTTCAAGGTTCATCCATGCTTTTGCATGTATCAGAACTTTATTCCTTTTCATAGATAAATAATATTTCATTGTATGTATATACCATATTTTGTTCATCCATTCATTGGTTAATGGATACTTGGGTTATTCCTATCTTTTGGTAAATGTGAATAATCCTTCTGAACATCAGTTTGAAAATATATGTTTGAGTCCTTGCTTTCAATTCTTTCGGTTTTATGCCTAGAAGTGGGATTGCCAGATCATATGGTAATTCTCTACTTAACTTTCTGAGGAAACACCAAACTGTTTTCCACAGTAGCTATACCATTTTACATTCCCACCAACAATCAATGTATGTTCCTATTTTTCCACATCCTCTCCAACACTTGTTATTTTCCATTTTTTAAATAATAGCCATTCTACTGGAATGAAGTGGTATCATACTGCAGTTTTGATTTGCATTTCCCTAATGGTTAATGATGTTGAACATCCTTTAATGTGCTTATTGGCCATTTGTATATCTTCTTTAGATAAATGTCTGTTATGTTTGTTCGTGTCCTTGGCCTTTTTTTTTTTTTTTCTTTTTGTTTAGGGGAACTCGTTTTTAGGTGCTAAAAAGAGGCAAAGGACATAGTGATGTCCACAATTAGACAATAACTATATGGAATGCATTTTCAAGACAACAAAAGAATTTAATAGGTCTTAGAAACAATGTGCTTTAATCTTTTCCGTGACCTAGTTTTTAATTTTGGCATCATTTTTTTAAATGACATAGCTATATGTTTTTGTTTTTGTTTAATGTGTACAATTTTTGTTGTAAATTGTATTGACATAGGCTTCGGCCTATTTTTTAATTGGGTTGTCTTTCTATTATTGACTTGTAGGATTTCTTTATATATTCTGGATATTAAACCCTTAGCAGGTATGTGTTTTCCCATTATTTTCTACCATTTTGTAGGTTGTCTTTTTACTTTCATGAAGAAATCCTTTGATTCAGAAAAGTTTCTAATTTTGATTAAGTCTTTTGTGGTTTATGCCTTTGGTGTAAAGTCTCTACAACCCAAGGTCTAAAAAATGCTTCCCTATGTTTTTCTATAGGAGTTTTATAGTTTTGGTTCTTATATTCAGGTCTTTGATCAATTTCAAGTTAATTTTTGTATATGTTGCATGTGGGGGGTGATCCATCTTCATTTTTTTTTTTAGGTACTGGAGGCCAGGGATTAAACCCAGAACCCAGTATGTGAGAAGCCAGCACTCAACCACTGAACTACATTGGCTTCCCTGAGTTGGTTTTATAGTTTGTTTTGCTTTTTTTTTTTTTTCAGGAGTAACTAGGAACTGAACCCAAGACCTCTGTGGGAGGTGGGAGCTCAAGTCTTTGAGCTACATCTGCTCCCCATCTTCATTCTTTTGATATGTCTATCGACTTTACATAGCACTACTTGTTAAAGCGACTGTTCTTTCCCCATTGAGTGAATTTGGCACTCATGCCAGAAATCAATTGGCCAAAGATGAGGGGGTTTATTTATGAACTCTCAATTCAATTCCATTGGTCTGTATGCTTGCCCCCTACTAGGACCCTGCCACATTTTTATTTAATGATAAAAGGGAATTAGAAGATAATATTACAATCATACTGTTTTGATTACCATAGCTTTATAATAAGTTTTTAACTTTTTTCAAAATGTTTTCGGCTCTTCAGGGTTCCTTACCCTTCCATATAAATTTGGTGATTGACTTCTCTATTTCCACAAAGAACATTGTTGGAATTTTCATTGTGATTGCACTAAATCTGTAAATCACTTTGGGTGGAATTGACATCTTAACAATATTTAGTCTTCCAATCCATGAATACAGATTGTCATTATTTAGGTCTTTGATTTCTTTTAGCAATGTTTTGTAGTTTTCTGTGTATGCATCCTTTACATCCTTGGTTAAATTTATTCCTAGATATCTTATTTATTTGCTATTGTAAAGGGAATTTTTTTTCTTGCTTTCCTCTTCAGGTTCTTCATTACTAGTGTATAGAAAGTCTACTGATTTTTATGAGTTGAATTTGTACCCTGCCACTTTGCTGAATTTATTTATTATTATAGTTCTCAGAGCTTTGTGGGATCATGTCATCTGCAAAATAGGGAAAGTTTTACTTCATCCTTTCCAAATTGAATGCCTTTTACTTTTCCTGCCTAATTGCTTTGGCTGGAATGTCCAGTAGAATGTTCAATAGCAGGGTAAGAGTTAGCATCCTTGTCTTGTTCCTAATGTTCAGGAAAAGCTTTCAGTCTCACCATTGAGTATAGTGCTATTGGTGGATTTTTCTTATGTGCCCTTTTTCATGTTGAGGAAATTTCCTTCTGAAAGTTATTGTCAAAAAGTTGTGCTGGATTATATCTAATGCCTTTTCTGTATCAATTGAGATGATCATGTGGTTTTTCCCCTCATTCATCCTATTAATGTGATTATTGTGGTATATTACATTGATTTATTTTCTTATGTTGAACCACCCTTGTGTACTTGATCATAGTGCACAAATCTTCTAATGTGCTGCTGTTGCATTCAGTATGCCAGTATTTTGTGGAGGAACTTGCATTCATATTCATAAGAGATATTCCTTTTTAATTTCTTGTGGTATCCTTTATCTGGCTTTGGTTTTAGGGTGATGTTAGCCTCATAGAATGAGTTAGGAAGTATTCCCTCCTTTAGAATTTTTTGAAGGCATTTAAACAGGATTTGTGATAATTCTTCTTGGAATGTTTAGTAAAATTTGCCAGGGAAGACATTCCTGAGTTTTTCTTTGTTGGGAGGTTTCCTCCTTTTGATTACTTATTTAATCCCTTGTTACTGGTCTATTGAGATCTTCTATTTCTTTTTTTTTTTTTAATTTATTTTATTTATCCCTACCCCCCTTGCTGCTTGTGCTCACTATCTGCTCTCTGTGTCTGTTTGCTGTGTGCTCTTCTGTATCTGCCTGTCTTGTCTTCTCATCTTCTCTTTAGGAGGCACTGGGAACTGATCCTGGAACCTTCCAATGTGGGAGAGAGGTACTCAATTGCTTGAGCCACCTCAGCTCCCTTGTTTATTGTGTCTCTTACTGCCTTTCCTCTGTGTCTCTTTTTTGTTGTGTCATCTTGTTGCATCAGCCCTCCATGTGAGCCAGCTCTCCATGCAGGCCAGCTCTTCATGCGGGCCCTGGAAGTCAAACCTGGCACCTCTCATATGATAGATAGGAGCCAATCCCTTGGGCCACATCCACTTCCCTTCTAATCCTTCTTGAGTCAGTGTAGGTAGCATGTGTTTCTAGCAATTTGCCTATTTCATCTAGATTATGTAATTTATTGGCATGTAGTTATTTATAGTATACTCTAATAATCCTATTTATTTGCTTAGGGTTGGTAGGAATGTCCCACCTTTCATTTCTGATTTTAGTTATTTGCATCTGAGAATGGAAATTGACTGCCTACCTTCTTGGTTTTGGTTTCAGGGCTCTACTGGCACAGGAACAATCCAGAGGCCTCAGATCTCTGAGAAATAAACTTAATAAGTAAATTGAAAATTATAGGTTCAAATAAATAAAGTAGAAGAATCATGATTGGGAGATTTATAAATGAGTATAACTATGTTATATTGGGGATAAAGCTTTTCATTCCCTGGTAGAGTCTGCAGAAGGGATGTTGATTTAATGTAGGCTTATGGCTTGTCCATGGTGTTCTGACATCCCTAGGACCCCCAGAAGCACTTTTGTTTGAGGCTTTGTTTATTATGGAAGTTTATGAAATCTGGCTGAGACCTGCATAAGCTTAACCTCCAGAATGACCTCCCAACTCTCTGAAGTCTCTTAATCCATAAAAACTCTAGTTAATAGTTACCCCTTTTGATCAAGGTCTTACTCTGAATATGTCACTGATTAATGCCTGGTATTAATCCCTTAGGGCCAAGGGAGGATCATCCCTGGGAGTCATGTCTCCCATTGATGGTGGGGAAGTAGTGAGTTTATTTGCAGAGTTTGGACCATGCCCTTCATTTGGCTTCCTTGACATTTCAGTCTCCTTGTTTTGGTATACTCTGGAAGGTAAGTTCTCTCTTTCATGCAATAATTTTTTTGGTGAGATTCTCAAACCTACTAGACCTAGTAAGACTTTTAATAATAAATGCTTTATAATACCACCTTTGCTATCCTAAACTAAAATTTATAGATAATATAATCTACTTACATTTAGTTTTTTAAAATCAATATACAAAGCACTAATGAAAGAACTCTAAAAAAGACTGAAATAAATGGAGAGATATACCATGCTCATGGAATGGAAGACTCAATGTTTTTAAGATATCATTTCTTGCCATACTGCTGTATTGATTTGTATTAGCCAAAGGGGTGCTGATGCAAAATGCCAGAAATCTGTTGGCTTTTACAAAGGGTATTTGGGGTAGAAGCTGACCAGGCCATAAAGCTTAAGTTACTTTCCTCAGTAAAGTCTGTTGCCACATGTTGCAACAAGATGGCTGTCGATGTCTGCAAGGGTTCAACCTTCCTCTTCCTCTAAAGTCTCCATTGTCCCAGCTTCTTACAGTATCAGCTGTAGGCTGGGATAAGTCTTATCTCTTTCCCAGGGTTTGTTTCTTTCCAGGCTCAACTGCTCTCATCTGTCCACAAAGTCAGCTGTACACTATCAGTCTTTCTTCCTGGGGCCTCTGCTGTGTCTATGGAGCCATCTCTATTCCTCTCTGTTCTTCCACTGTGTGTTTACTTCCCAGGGCTTCAGCATCAAAAACTCCAACTAACTCCTCTGCTGTGTAGTTTTCTCTTTGAGTCCCTGTCTTACTGATGTGGCCTAATCTAAGCCTTAATTATAATTTAATCAAGTAAAAGTGAAAACTCTGAATTTAGTACAGTCTAATATACCCAGAGGAACAGACCAGTTTATAAACATAATCCATTATCTATTTTTGGAATTCATAAACAATACCAAACTGCTACAAGATTCAATCCAATCCTAATTTTATATCTGTAGACTATAGCTATGTCACCTCTTTTTGATATTGTTAATTTCAGTATTCTACCTCTCTTTCCTGATAAATCTGATTAGAGATTTATCAATTTTACTGATCTTTACAAAGAACCAGCTTTGGTTTCTTTCATTTTCTTTATTGTTTTTTTGTTTGTTTGTTTTCCATTTCATTGATTTCTACTCAGACCTTTATTATTTCATTTCTTCTGCTTAATTTGAGTTTATTTTCTATTTTGTCTAGTTTTTTTAAGATGGAGCCTGAGATAATTGATTTTATACCTCTCCTGTTTTCTAATATAAGTGTTTAGTGCTATAAATTATCCTATAAATCCTGCTTTAGCTATATTCTGTTCACCACACACTGTGATATTGTTTTTACATTTTTATTCAGCCTAAAACACACTCTATTTTCTCTTTCTTTTCTTTTTATTTGTTATTTATTTATTAGGTACTGGGAATTGAACCTAAGACCTCATATGTGGGAAGCCAGCACTCAACCACTGAGCCACATTAGCTCCCCTGAGTTGGTTTTTTCATTTGTTTTGCTTGCTGTTTGTTTTTTATTTTTATTTTTTTTAGGAGGCACTGGAAGCAAAACTGGGACCTCCCATGTGGGAAGCAGGTGCTCAACCACTTGAGCTACTTCCAGTCCTGCCATGGGTTATTTAGAAGTGTGCTAAGTTATTTCCAAATATTTGGAGATTTTTCAAAGGATCTTTCCATTATTGATTTCTAATTTAATACCATTGTGGTCAGAAAACATACTTTGAATGACTTGAATCATTTTTAAATATATGTTTTATGATCCAGAATATGGTCTTTCTTGATAAATGGAGTGTACTGGAAAATAATGCATATTCTGCATATCCTTCTATTGCTCAAATCTTCTTGATCTACTGATTTTTTATCTACTTAAGATTATTGAAGAGGGGTATTGAAATCTCTGACTTAACCGTGGCTTTGTCACTTTCTGTTTGCATAGCTATCAGTTCTTGCCTCATGTATGTTGAATCTGTTATTACATACATAAATAGTTAGGATTATTATGTCCTCTTATGAATTGTCTCCTTTATCATTATGAAATGGACTTCTCTCTCCATTGTATTTTTTGGTCTGAAATCTTGTTTCTCTTAGTTCTTTTTATTATTGTTAGCATGGTATATGTTTTTCCACCTACTTTTAACCTCTTTTTTTTTAAGCAATGAAATGAGAACCTATTTCTGTTATTGGATTAAAAGTGGGTTTCTTTTAGGCAGCATATATTAGATTCTTGCTTTGCTAGCCATTCTGACAATTTCTTTTAATTGAGATGTTTATATAATTTATATTCAAATGGTATTATTGGTATGGTTGAATTAGAAATTATGATCTTGCTATTTGTATTCTATTTTCCCCTCTGTTCCCATTTTTCTCTTTTTTTGCCTTTTATTGGATTATTTTTTATTATTGCATTTTACCTCTCCTTTTATTATAATTTTTTGTTTTGTTATTTTAGTGGTTGTTTTAGGGTTTATAATATACATTTTATCCAATTTATGTGTACTTTAAGTGGAATTATAACTCTTCACATATAGCCTAAGAACTTTTCAACAATATACTTCTATAACCTCACCTTTTGGCAACGGGCCATTATTGTCATACATTGTACTTCTACATATGTTATAAACCCCACAACACACTGCCACTATTGGTGCTTTGGACAGTTACCTTTTTAAAAATAACTCTGAGCAAGTCCTCTCCACCTCCCGGCCTCCCCGCCTCCTCACAGAGCGTGGGGCCCTCCCAAAGCCCGGTCCCCACTCCCGCCCCCACCCTGCGCAGGCGCTCTGGCCTGCAGTCTATCTCCCACCGTCACCACCAAACCCTCTCAGACTGGCGCCGTAGTTACAACCAGGACGCCTTGGCTGCCGTCAACCTCCAAATCAACCTGGGGGTTCGTCACCTTTTACTCAGTCTTTAGGTGCCATACTACTTTGATAAAGATGATGTGGTTGATGAACTTTGCTAAATTTTTTCTCCATTTTTATGTGGAGAAGGAGCATGCAGAGAAGTTTATAGAGCTCCAGAACCAAGGAGGTTGTCAAATCTTCCTTCAGGCTATCGGGAAACCAGACGGTGACCACTGGGAGAGTAGGCTGAATGCAACAAAGTATGTGTCACACGTGGAAAGAACGGTGAATTCATTCACTACTGGAATTGCATGGGCTGGCCACTGACAAAATGGATCCCTACCTGTGTGGCTTCATTTCATCCCATTACCAGAGTGAGCAGGTGAAATCCATCAAAGAATATTTAACGTGCAAGACGCCCCCCACTCCCAATCTGGCTTGGCAGTTTCTCTCCTTGGCAAGCACACTCTGGAGGCAGTGATGAGCGCTAAGCCTTAGGCTGTCTTCCCTATAGCCACAGGGGTGACTTTGGGGGGTCACTAAGGTAGAGCATGCCTGTTGGGTTTACCTTTACCTTTTTTCTCAGTTGTTTCAAAAACATCCGTTAAGTTCTTTCCTTTGTACCATTCTTCCAAGTAAAGTAATTTGGTCTCCTCTACCCCATCAATATACTATTGTAGTATGATAAAGAACTTAGTTGGTCTTTGTCCTGGTTCCTGGGAGATATCCTCTAAATCAGGGGTTTTTAACCTTTTTTGTTTCACGACCCCTTTGCCAGTCAAGTGAAAAACACAGACCACTTCTAAGTCTACACTGTACTGCGTATTATTTAATTAATAAATCACAGCCACACCAACACGTCCCCACAGAATAATATTTTTTTTGAATTTTCAATTCAAGCTTATGGACCCCCTGAAATCTTTCCACACACCCCTGGTTAAGAACCCTGCTCTAAATTGTTGGGATTTTCCATGATAGGAGTGTATTTTGTTATTCATGGTGGGCCTAAGAGCAACCCTATGCTAGCAAGACTTAGGGTTGGGGCTTTGAGCCACATTATAACCAGCCCCAGCTTCCCAACCTTGAGGGAAGGGTGGTGCTGGATGTTGATATAAACAATGTGGGCATCAATCGTGTGTATGTAATGGAACCCCAGTAAAAGCTCTGGACACCTAGGAGCTTCCATGGCTGATAACATGCATCGGTGTGCTGGGAGGGTGATATACATCTGACCCCACATGGAAAGGACAGGGTAAGGAATGTAATACAAGAATGCTGCCAGACTTTCTCTAGGTTCTTCTTGGCTATGTTACCAAGATTATTAAGTCAGGCCAGTGGATTATTAAGAAAATGAGAGAAGGCAAATGGGAGAAAATAACAGATTATGGGTTCCAGGTGTACTTGTGGGTTGGTCCAGGCAGAAAGAGGAAAAAGGGGTAAAAGGGGCTGATTTAAAGAATACAAGTCCCCATTAAAGATTACAAATCCCCAGATCTACTTGTGTGCTAATCCAGGCAGAGAGAGAAAGGACAAAACAGGACATGCGGTCACCCCTCGGGCTGAAGTGTGGTTTGCTGGCCTGGCGGGGGAGCGGCCGTGGTAGGCCAAGCCGCTGCCCCCATAATAGGGTGGCTGGTCGGACTCACCGCCACCCCTGAAGGGAGCTCGGCATGGGTGCAGAGTGCCCTCGGGTCAACCCTTCTCGGCAGCCATGCTTCCGCGGCCGCCCCTCCTCCTGGATGGCGCCACATGATGCCTGTGGGGCAGCACCCTTCTTCTTCTTTCTCCCTGTGCAGGCGCAGGGTGGAAAATTCCAGTCTGCCCTTTTCCCTTCCCCCGACAGCAGCAACAGCCAGGCGTGGGCGGGAAACTCCAGTCTGCCCTCTACCCCAGCAACAGCAGCCACCAATCCCTAAACCCTGCCCCTTCCCCCAGCAACAGCGACAGCCAATCCCTAACCACCACCCCTCCCCCATCCAGTACCGCCCACTGACCTTTCGCCGGCAACCAATCAGAACAGGGCGTGGCTTCGACCAATCAGCCTTCCCCAGCCCCTATAAAACTGTTGCCTCTCCCTCAATAAAGTGGACTTGCGTGTTTACCTTGTCTCCGCAGTAGTTCTTCTGCCGTGCGCCCTCCAGTCCTGAGAGCCCCCGACAAGGGCCTGGCCTCCCTTGTCCCCAGTTTGTCGCCTGCTTCTCCGGGCGACCCCCTCATCGCCGGCTTCGCCGGGTGACCCCGTCAGCCGAACCGCGCAACCCCTGTGAGACCGACCCCTTGTCTGCTGCCGGACCGACCCCTCGTCCCAAGTGGGACCGACCCCTTGTCCGCAGCCAGACCCCACCTCTACCGACGGAGCAAACCGTCGCAAGGACATAACAGGCTGATTTAGATTTCACACTTGTTTTTTTTTTAATCACTAAGTATTCCACCCCTTTGTTAATGTCATGGGAGGAACCCCAGTTGCTTGCTGTTTTGATTGGCTACCCCACCCATCAATTGCCTAGGTTGGGGTGGGTGGCTGCTAATGACAGGATCCCTTGATAATAAACCGGGATTTTCCTTGATCCCAGACAAAATCCTGTTCTCAATGGGGGTTCTTGTGTGGTTCTTCCAGCAGCCATCTTGTGGTGTCTCCATGGCCACGTGTGTCACAGCTGTGCTTTTCTTCCAGGTCCCAGATTCATCTTTTTATTCCCTAATCTTGCCTTCACCAGGAGGCCCTGGGTCTTGAACCCTGGATCTCCTATATGGTAGATGGGAACCCAATCACTTGTGCCATATCCGCTTCCCTGAATTTCCAGTACAAGCTCATGGACCCCTTGAAATCTTTGCAAAGACCCATTGTGGGTCTGTGGAGCCCTGGTTAAAAATCCCTGCTTTAAGTCATCCTTTAGCTCCTTTCTTTCTTTATGCCCCAAATCTATTCCACTAGCAAATCTTGTTGGCTCTACTGTTAAAATATATTCAGAATCTGACTTTTTACCACAATTATCTTCCTGAATTGTTTCTCTAGTCTCCTATTGCTTTCCCTCTTGCCACCTTATAGTCTTTGCCCATATAGTAATTAGCATGATTATTTAAGAACAAAGTCAAATTGTTTCATTCTCTTCAAAATTCTCCAATGGTTTCCTGTCACACTGGAACAAAAACCAAAATACTGTGGTTTTAAGGACAGTATATTCACTACTTTGCAACTACCTCTTTCATCTCATTTCCCACCATTTTTCCCCTTGCCTACTGACCTCTGGCTAAGCTGGCACTGCTCTCCTTACAGTTCTTTGATCCTACCTCTGAAAATTTCACTTGCCTTTACCTGGAACTTTCTATCCCCATATTTTCATAGTTCTCTCCTATACTTCTTTAGGTCTCTATTCACATAGAAAGTTATTCCCTGAATAAAAATAGCAGTTCTTCATTACTCCAACATTTTATACTGCCTAACTTTTCTTCATAGTACTTATTACTGTCTGACATTGTCTTTTTTTCCCCATTTTAATTTATTGTCTATTTCTCTTTCCACCTTTGCTCTTCCAATACAAGGGGAAACTCCTCAAGAGCAGTTTTGTTGTTCTTGTTCATTGCTGCTTTCCTAGTACCTAGAACTCTGCTTGGCACAGAATAGGTGCTCACATGTTTACTGAAAGAAAATATAAATATGTAAAAAAAATTTTTTGCTGACTAAACTTTCAATGATCCTGTTATACACTAACTTTAGGTGCTTTCTTTTTTTAAAATAGAAAATTAATTTATGTTGACATTGGGAAGACAACAAGGAAATTATCTGGACAAGACAATTTTACTTGATGTATTTTCAAAGACAAATAGTCTAGAAAGGATAAAACAATGTAAAATAATCTTAAAAGGCTGTACTTGAAATAGTGAAAATCATTGTGAGTAGTTTTGAGCAAAAGAAGCAAATCTTAATCTTTTCTTGAGATTAGGAAATATTAACAGATAATTAAACCAAAAATAAGAAAATAATTCTTGTTAATTTACTTTTTCAAGTTAAATGTTTAATTTTTAGATAATCATACATTCACATGCAGTTATTACAAATAATTCAGAGAACTCCCATGTATCCTTTACCTAGTTTCCCCCAATGATAGCATCTTTTTCTTTTTTGATAACATCTTGATAAACTATATCATATCACAACCTGGATATTGATATTGATACAGTCATGATACAACCAAAATATTGACATTGATAGAGTGAAGATAGGGAACATTTCTATTACCACAGCGATCCCTCATGCTTTTTAATTCATACCAACTTTCTTCCTACCCTAATCCTTCCTTAAGGCCTGGCAACCACTAATCTGTCCTCCATTCCCCAAATTTTGTTATTTCAAGAATGTTATAAAATGGAATCATACAGTATGTACCTTTTGGGGTTTGGCTTTTATCACTAAGCATAATTTTATGGAGATTCACCCAGATTGTTGTACTATCAAAATTTCATTGCTGAGTAGTATTCCATGGTATTAATGTACTATAGGTTAACCATTTAAACTTTAAAGGACATTTAGACTCTTTTTGCCTAATATGTATCAAGCTGCTGTGAACATTTGTGTACAGTTTTCATGTGAAATAAATCTTAATTTCTCTGGGATAAATGTTGAGAAGCACAATTGCCAGGTTGTATGTTTAGTTTTTAAAGAAACTGCCAAACTGTTTTCCAAAGAAACTGTACCATTTTATAATTCACACAAGCAAAGTAGGTCTGATCCAGGTTCTCTGCATCTTGGTCAGCATTTGCTATTGTAACTATTTTTTATCTTACTTTGGTATGAATTTAGTGATAACTTATTTTAATTTGTATTTCCCTAATGGTGAATACTGAACATATTTTCATGTACTCATTACCATCTGAATATCTTCTTCAGTGAAATGTATCTTCAAAGACTTATGCCCATGTTCTAATTGGACTTCTATACTGTTGAGTATTGAATGTTCTATACATTATATAGATATTCATCCTTTGATGGATATGTACTTTGTAAATATTTTCTCTCACTCTGTAGCACCTCTTTTTATCCTCTTTCTATGGGCTTTCATAGAGTAAAAGTTTTTAATTCTGTTGAAGTCCATTCCATCTTTTAAAAAATATATAATTTTATTTTTAAAGAGGATTTAGATTACAGAAAAGTTACATAGAAATTATGAGGGATTCCCATGAAACCCCCTCCCTCTCCCACATCAATCCCTATTTTTAAAAAAATATAGCAGTATTCTTTATTATGATGTATCTGTAAAATCTGCTCATTTTAAAAAATGACTCACTTGTGGTAAGGACTAACCTACCTACAGTGGTAATCTAAAAAATAAAACCATCATTGTGATATTTATCAGTACTTCAACCTCCAACAAATACGGAAGGAGGCAACTACCATTATTATAACTTCTTTAAAGTCAAAAACTTAAGCACAAATCAGAATTAATACGTAACACTTATGTAATCTAAGTCTCTTTTCAACAATAAAAACAAAACAAAACAAATCAGAATTAAGAGAAACTTCATAATGTTCACAGTTGCATGCTTTTTTGGCTCAAGTTTCGAAGATTCCATATATAATAAAACCACAACTTTAAATTAAAATGCATATTAAAAACATTTAAGCCTTGCAACAAACTTACTCTACGGAAGCAAGGAAAACAGAGTGAATAGTAATAGCACTGTATTTCTAGGAGAGAAAGCAATCACTTATTTCCTTTATCATAGAACAAAAGTCAATGAGTCAATATTTTAACACTGGCCAAATTCTTTTCTTTTCAAGAATTTGCTTTTCATGTTGTCTTTAAAATGTATCCATCCATATATTTGAATTAAATTAAATTTATACTAAAAAACATGCTCAGAATTCTAATCTTAAGTATAAACCATAATTTATCAAAGCGTAGTCCAAATACTATACAATAATACTACCACTTAGATTTATATACTTCATCTGAAAGACTTATCTTACAAAGAGGAGTTTTGCTCTGTTTTTCCAGAATAAATGTCCCTGTGTCTAAACCTTTAAATGATAGTCAAAAAAGATAGATTCACAAAATTCATGCTATGCATTTTCCTTCATTGGCCTTTGATAAACTCTTCTCCAAATCTCTCACCATTGTTTTTCCTTTCAGGCTGTAGCACCCCTTTAGTATCTCTTGCAAAGCTGGTGTTTTGGTAATATATTCTATCAGTTTTTGTTTGTCTGTGAAGACTTTGAACTCACCCTCGCTTTTGAAGGACAGTTTTGCTGGATACAGGATTCTTGGCTGGCAATTTTTCTCTTTCAGTACCTTAAATACATCATACCACTTTCTTCTTTCCTCCATGGTTTCTGACGAGAGGCCAGCACTTAATCTTATCGAGTTTCCCTTGTTGTGATGTTTTGCTTTTCTCTTGATGCTTTCAAAATTCTCTCTTTATCTCTGATATTTGTCATTCTGAATAGTAGGTGTCTTGGGGTAGGTCTATTCATATTTATTCTGTTTGAGTGCATTCTCCTTCTTGGATATTGATATTTATGTCCTTCATAAGGGTTGGGAATTTCTCAGTCATTATACCTAAAATACTCTTTCTTTCCCTTTTCCATTCTCTTCTCCTTCGGGGACACCGTTAATGCAAACATTTGTGTGTTTTGCATTGTCATTCAATTCCTTGACACTCTGTTCCATTTTTTCCATTCTCTTCTCTTTCTGTTTTCCTGTCTTTTCCAGTTCAGATGTTCTATCCTCGAAATCACTAATTTTTTCTTCAAGCAATTAAAATCTGCTCTTATGTGCCTCTAACGTATTTTTAATCTCATCCATTGTGTCTTTCATTCCCATAAGGTCTGTTAATTTTCTTTGCAGGCTTTCAAATTGTTCTTTGTGCTTTCCCAGTGTCTTCTTTGTTATTGTTGTTGTTTTAAAATTTATTTTTATCTTTTTTCTTTTTTTTCCCCCAGTGTCTTCTTAATATCCTTTATTTCTTTAAATTCTTTGAAGTGATTTAGGAGAGTTGTGTGATTATTACTGATTAATTGTATTAATTTCTGTATCTCTTTAGGATATTTGGTTTTTTGTTCTGCCTGGGCCATCTCTTCCTGTTTCCTAGTATGGTATGGAATTTTTTTCTGATGTTAGGCATCTGAATATGTTGGTGTACTTACTCTGATAGCTAAGTTCTCTCTCTAGCCTATTGCTTTTTTTCCCCTTTTTCTCAGCACTTTGATATTTGGTTCAACTTACTCTGTCTTTTTAAAAAAATTTTTATTCTTAATCTTTAAAATTGCCCAACATGGGAAGCAGACATGGCTCAACTGATGAGTGTCTGTCTACCATATGGAGGGTCCAGGGTTTGATCCCTAGGGCCTCCTGACCCATGTGGTAAGCTGGCCCACACACAGTGCTGTGGCACATGAGGAGTGCCATGCCACACAGGGGCATCCCCACGTAGGGGTGCCCCACATGCAAGGGGTGCACCCCTCAAAGAGAGCCGCCCCACGTGAAAAAAGCACAGCCTGCCCAGGAGTGGTGCTGCACACATGGAGAGCTGACACAGCAAGATGATGCAACAAAAAAGAAATGCATCTTCCCAGTGCCACTGGATAATGCAAGTGGATGCAGAAGAACACACATTGAATGGACACAGAGAGCAGACATTGGGGGGAGGAGAAGGGGAGAGAAATAAATTAAAAAAAATCTTTTAAAAAAATTGCCCAACTTAAGTTTTCAAAATCAGGGGCCAGGGACTTACTGTGGGGCACAGATTTTCTCCCAGGGGTTGGATAAAGAGAGCACGAGTAGGTTTTGTCCATGTAGTTTCCAAACCTGCCAGCAGATGGTGTTAGTCAGTGCCCCTTTCCATGGTGGTGATTCAGTCTGTGCTTTCCTGTGTTCCTGTGTTGAATCTCCCAATCAGAGATTCAAAGTGGGCTCTGCTGGCCAAAATCACTGAAGAAAATCACTCCAACCTCCCCTCTCTTTTCCCTTGAAATAGCTGACAGGTAGGAAGACATCTTTTCCTCTCAGTGGACTACAGTGAGACAGGGGTGTTACCCCAGCTTAATATCTTACGAGTGGGGAAGGGAGCCCTTCTCGGCTGCTGTGGTGGCTTGGTAACTTATGTTTGTCTTTTTGGCTTCTTCATCGCTCTGTCCCTTGCCCTCCTCAGAGTTGTGTAGCACTATCCTCATCTGCTGTTCCCCAAAGCAGGTCCCCTGGATAGCTTTTGGTTCTTTCTGCATTGTTTTTGAGAAAGCATTCCAGCTCTGCCTGTCAGTCCATCACCATCTTCCCACAATCTTCTCATTATATCCTTTTTATGATTGTTTTTGGTGTCAAGTCTAAGTACTCTTTGCTTAGCCCTAGATCCTGAAGATTCTCTCATGTTTTTTCAAAAAGTTTCATAGTTTTATGTTTTGCATTGAAGTCTGTGGTCCATTTTGAGTTACATTTGTTTAAAGTGTGAGATTTAGATGAAAGTTCATTTATTTTGTCTATGGATGTCTAATTGCTTTAGCATCATGTGTTGAAAAGGCTATTTTTCCTCAGCTGAATTGCTTTTATACCTTTGTCAAAAATCAGTTGAGGGGACAGGAAGCAGCTGTGGCTCAATCAGATGAGCTCCCGTCTACCATATTGGAGGCCCTGGGTTTGCGTTCTGTGAAGGCAGGCTTGCCTGCACTCTGCGGAGCACCGTCTGGCCTGCAAGCACCACGGAGAGCTGACTCAGCAAGGTGATGCAACAAAGAAGGGAGGCAAGAACACAGAAGAGCGCACAGGGAATGGACAGAGAGCAGAGAGCAAGCAAGCTGCAAGGGGGGAGGGGAAATAAAAGAAATAAATACAGACACAGAAGAACGCACAGCAAATGGACACAGACAGACAGCCTGCAAAAAAGCCATGTGTGTAGGGGGGCGATAAAAAAATCAGTTGGGGGGCGTGGATGTATCTTAGTGGCTGAGCACCTGCTGTTAATGTAAGAGTTCTTGAGTTCAATCCTGGTATCTCTTTTAACATTAAAAAGATGAAAGCAATTATTCCCAAAATAAGGGTTTCTTTGTTCCCTTTACTCTCTAAATGCAGCTTCTGATAATATAATTCTATGAAATAACTCTTTATAACAAGACATAAAAGAAACACAGCAGCTAGTGAAAAGAAAATTTGACCAACCCAAACCAGTATTCGCAGTATTTCCACAATGCTAGAATATGTACTTGCTCCTGCTTGTTTAAGAGTTGGCGTGACAGTTAGGAATAATCCAAGTTGTACATCTTGCATCACCAGAATACCAAGAAGCACAGTGCTATAGTCTATATAATCTTTTCTTATCACTGCAAGTACCACCAATAAGGAATCTTGACACTAAGGGTGTACTTGATGAAGAGAAACAAGTAGAATTAAAGACACTAAGTGGGTCTGATCTGTAAGAAGTGTTCCTATAGGAAGCCAAATGCAACCATTAATTGTGTCATACAACATAATCCTTGTACAGATATTTTCCACACCTTTCTCAGCTTTTCTGGGGAAAATTCTAAGCCAGCAAGAAAAAGAGTAAAGAACACACCAAATTCACCTAATGTCTTGCTTATACTTAATATTATTTAATCCTGATGGTCCCAGAAGTGTACTGCCAGTAATATAACCAAACATTGTAGGTAATCCTGTGGTTGTACAGCCAGCCACAAGGTAAAGACAACGTTCCTATGGTAACAATGTCCTTTATAAAGAGGTGATCTGCTCGCGGTACTGTTGAATCTCTGGGCTTGGTCAAAATATACAGGGTCGTTTTGCAAGTCAATTAGCATACTAAGACCTTAACCATCTACTTCCCGATTTGTTATATTTTGCTTCGAATTGGCCTCTTCTTCCATCCTCAGAACTGCCTCAAAATTGACTCCTTTCACTGATTTATTGCCAAAAGCATGCTCTTCTATCTCCTCTAAACCAACTGCTGCCTTTCTTACATCTTCAAAAATTTCATCAAGCATGGATAAACTTTTTTTCTGATGTTGTATATTTCTGAGGGCTTCAACTCCATATTTTTCTGCCACCAGAAGTTCTACATATTCTGCCTCTTCCTTTGTTGCCGCTTCTCTCAAAGCCTCCAATCGCTGCCTGCTACTTTCTTTCATGTTTACAACATTTCTGTAATCTCCCTGCAGGGCTCTTCGGAGTTCATGGATTGCACGAAAGCCGTAATTTTCCCCTTTCATTCAGCTCCTTTTGCAAAATTTCAAACCTGTGCACTTGAAATAGATTCTCTTCATTGGACAGTCCAGTGTCTTTTTCCACTGCTCTGGTTGCTTTTTTCAGTTTAAGAACCACATTTTTTTTTTTTTTGCAAAGAAGCTCGTAGAACTTTCTACAATTATCTAGGACCCATTGCTTTCTGAGTGAAAGCTTCTTCTCCTCGACGTAACTTGATTGCATGTTTTGCTACCTCTTCACGTTCTGCAGCATTCGCTAAAAAATTAAGTAATGAAAGCAACATCCAGAGATAATTATTTAAAAATATCTTCATGATCTAGGTATGGAGAACAGAGCAAGGTGGTCCAAAGATTTCCACTGTTCTGAATTTGCATTTTCAGCGCAGTGGGCGTAGAAAGCGAGAGTGGCTAAACGATGACGGCACCAGATGCAGCTTGGCGGCCAGGCGCGGAAGCTCTTAGGACAGCGGCGCGTGCTCTCGACCAGTCGTCCCGCTGCAGGAGGGGCAAGAGACAGCCGGTGCAGCACCGCACCCGGGCGGTGTCGGAGCTGAGGGGCGGGCGCAGGGGCGGGCGCAGGGGCGGGCGCAGGGGCGGGCGCAGGGGCGGGCGCAGGGGCGGGCGCAGGGGCGGGCGCAGGGGCGGGCGCAGGGGCGGGCGCAGGGGCGGGCGCAGGGGCGGGCGCAGGGGCGGGCGCAGGGGCGGGCGCAGGGGCGGGCGCAGGGGCGGGCGCAGGGGCGGGCGCAGGGGCGGGCGCAGGGGCGGGCGCAGGGGCGGGCGCAGGGGCGGGCGCAGGGGCGGGCGCAGGGGCGGGCGCAGGGGCGGGCGCAGGGGCGGGCGCAGGGGCGGGCGCAGGGGCGGGCGCAGGGGCGGGCGCAGGGGCTCTCACAACGCGCGGCGGACTGTGGGCTTTTCCGTCGATTCCTTCCCAGGTGTTGGGAGTCGCCCATCTGGAGGAGAGGCAGAGGGGAAGGATCCTCAAGCTCCACCGACCCGCACGTGGCCGCCGCCGACCTCTCCCAAGAGAACTGTCTGGCTGCAGGCGCATTCAGGCGCGCCTTGGACTCCGAAAGCGCTTTAAGGGCTTTTGATGATTACAGGGCTGTTTGGTCATAAATTGCTTTAGACTGCTGTGCTGTTTAGTAGTGTTGTTTTGCCTACTTTTTAGCAGCCTCGCTCCTCTTTTTTACTTAACACTTTTGTGGGCTGGGAAGCAGATAATCAAATTGATTAGTGAGGGGCTCTCAAAGGGGTGAAAAGCTTTTGCTCTTGAATATGAAACTGTAAGCCCTTAGTGGCTTAGCGTTTGTAACTATTGTTCTGCACAATTCTCTGTCCGTTTATATATATATATGCACATATCTACATACATACTGTATATATATACTATATAATATTATTGCAGTCACTGTACAAAGTATTTACGTATTATTCCATATGTAACCCAATTATTTTCTTTTGGGATTTCAACATAATTGGTTAGTGCCTTCTGTTCCTCATAATCATTGTACTTCTCAAGAATTATGTGAAATCCTAGGGGCTTCTGTTCAACAGGAACTAGTTTTACTTTCGTATTCTTCCTAAGCCCTTGATTTGTCTGTCTCTGCAGCTCCTCTTTCTGCTCTGAAAGTCAGCTCCTTTTCCTTGATTTCCCCTCAAACTACTCACACAGGCCGTTAGTATCTGTAGCAGGCTTTAGGGAAGTTTTGGGAATGAGTAGGTTACATTGCAACAACGCAAACAAATTAAAACAGAATGTTAAACATTTTGTTTTAAGCTGTCTTTCAGTGCGTCCTCCAACCCCAGGAATTTTTAATATTTATTATATCTGAATAGTTAATGACCTTATAGAACAACAGACTGCCTACCTACTTCAGATCTTAAGCTTAACATTACTAGCGAAGGTTTTAAGAGTTCAGTCTTTGTTTTTAATTCTTTTCACAATGGTGTCTGTAAATAGAACAAGGCTTTAAGTTTCACTGATATGAACTGACGTCTACTTAATAAGCACAACTGGCTCTGACAGTTTTAGTAACAATTCTCTATGCTAAACATGTGGAACCCAATTAATCCCACATCTTTATGAGAGTTTTTTTTCAAATTCCCAGTTTACAAATGAGGAAAAGTCCTAGAGAGGTTAAGTAACCTGTTCAAGTTCACAGAACTAGTAAGTGTTAAAAGGATTGATTTCAACCTAGATCTTAGAGGCCAATGTGCTTGACTACCACTCTAGATTTACTTATCCCCCATTTTCTAACTTCTCTGACAGAGGATGCCTGGATTAGTGCGAGTATATTGTATCTTGAACTATCATTTTACGAAAAAATGTCTATGATCAAATTCTCAAAATATCATCCAAATTAAAGATGTGGTTTTGTGAGCTCTTGCTTTTTATGGAGATACTCTTTATGGTAAAGAAGATGTTGAAAGGCCAGAACTAAAAACCAGATCGTTTCTATTGAAGAGTACTATATAATCAGAAAAAAAGTTATATATATATATATACTTATATATATATATACTTATATATATATATACTTCTTTTTCAATTAATTATTTATGTGTAGCATTACCGTGATTTTCTGATGCTGTAAAGCAGTTTTGAAAGATGCAGATTGAGAATGAAAGTGGTACAGTACAGTGGGGGAAGCATGTTCAGATTACCTAAGTGAATTTAAAATAATAAAAGTTGTGGTAACATATTGCAACATAAAACTTGCCATTTTAATCACTTTCAAGTGATCACTTTTAACCCAGTGGTATTAATTACATTCGAAATGTATGAATATATCGACAAAATAGATGAATCCTCTCAAGATATATCATAAATGGAAAAGTTTATTTTAGTTTTTTTCTTTTTACAACTTTATTGAGGTAAAATTTAATGCCTTAGTAAATTATAAATTTGTAAACTATCATTACAATCCAGTCGTATAACTTTCTATCACCCCCTAAATTCCCTCAAGCCCATTTGCACCTTTTTTACTGTTCTAAACGGGCATAAGGTGGCAAAACACAAAAAAATTCTTATTTGAGGGAAAAAGAGAAATCACATAGTACCACCTAGTGGTATTTAAGTAGATAGCAAGTTGATACTGAAGTTCTGAAATCCTTAGATTACAGAATTCTTTCATCAGCTACAAATATTTATAGTTTGTAATTGAAAATCAGCTTGAAAATATCCACAAGTGTATCTAAAATCCTTACTAGGTAAAATTTTAAGACTTTAATTTTAGCCATGGTATCCTTTCTTCAAAGGAGTTTACTTGGAACCTCAATATATTTAACAGATAAATGCTTAGCAACTCTGGTTGAAGCAGGGATTGAAAGTCAGGATCCTGGCCTGCTTGCTCCCTCCTCTCTGCCTCAATGAAATTAACTTTGTAAATAAAAGACTGGAGGGAAACAGAAAAATAGACAGAATGGTTATCTACTGGTATGGGAAAATGAGTGAGTTTTTTTCTTTTGTTTTATTTTTCTGATGGGTTGAAAAACGTGTAATAAACTTTGTTTTTTAAAAGGGAACATGAATTTTCAAACATAGTAAAAATGCCTAGCAACGTCCTCGAAAGATAGTAATTTCCCCATAAATATACGTTCTCTCCTCCATTCCTCCCTATTGGTAGCAGTGGCTCTCCATCACTGACAGGTTAAGATTGAAGGCGTTGGTTAATTGGGCTCTCATGTCTTATTCTCACAATTTGACTCCTTGATGGAGATGCTGCATGTTATCAAGATTTAATAAAATCTTGACCAAATAGTGTAAAGTTCATATGGTGAAATGCACATAATTCAGATGGTGTTACTAGAAAACAGTGCTTTATTTAAAGAAAAAATATTCAGAGAATAATTATCACGGCATTATGTAATAAAATATACTACATAAGATAATAATAATAATAATAAATGCCTAATTTAGATTCAAATTCTCAAGCCCTTACCTCCTTCTCCTGAAATTTTTTCTCAATTATAAAATGGGGATTATAATGTTACTTCACTTATAGGGTTGTTATGGGTATTAAGTGAATAACGCATGCATAGTACATATTAAACACTCAATAAAAATTGGATATTATTATCAGTTTTATTTTCTCACAGAATGTTGTCTGAAAGATATGGCTTAACCTATGACGATGGGGAAACCACTTCCATTGCTGTAGATACTTAACTAAACCTATGGGAGGGGTGGGGTGCAGGTGCTGTCCTTGGTTCTAAAGCCATCCTCCTCCTCCTCCTCCTCCTCCTCGTCTTCCTCCTCCTCCTCCTCTCTCTCTCTCTCTCTGTCTCCCTCTCTTTGTCTCTTTCCCTCCTTCCCTCCCTCATCATCTCTCGTTCACCACCCCTCCCCTTCTCTCAACAAGGAATGATTGCTTTACAAACCTCCGGACACTGGTGATTCCTGGTCCAACCTCTCCCAAGAAGTTCGAGGCAGGTGAGGGGAGACATGAAGGGAAATGCATATGCTCATGCATGTGCACACACATGCACACACTCCCCTCCTCCTCCATTGAGAGAAACAGAGGGAGAGAGAAATGCAGAAGCATAGCTCTTGAGAAGATGGGAGAAAAAACCTATCTGACATTGTTTTCAAATTACATTGTTTGATGTCATCAAGAAAGGACTAACCTCCTTCCTGTGTATTTAGTAGAGGGTTATGGGTGTGTGGGGTAAGGGGCAGTTTATATATCCCTTCCCTCCTATCCTTGGTGTACTTCCCTATCACAGTACCTAATCACCCTGTATCTACTACTAGGCTGTAAGTTCCCTGAAGGCAGGGACTTCATCTCATCCACTGTTGTAAGGACAAAGGATAATGCCTGTAAAGCAAGAAGCACAGTGTCTGTCACACTGACATCAATAATTGGCAATTATAAATGAAGGGGGATCTATGACCTGGCCCTCATTGTTTCAGTCTCATTGTATAACTAAGATGAATCTGGTAGCTGCTTATATAGCTTCACCATTGCCTGTTCCCTTAGCCACATGCATCTGCTCAGCATAGGAGATGTGCAGATTGACTGTGCTGAGAGTCACAGTGATCCAAAGGTGTGAAACAGAACAGGATGGATTCCAGGTGGCAGAAAAGGCTGATAATAACTACACAAAGGGATAATTGTTGGTTGGAGCCCAAGCAGACTATATCCTAAAGGTAGTTTTATGTGGCATACAAAAATAATTAAGACAGAGCACTATTATGTACCACTGTTCTAAGCACATTATATATGTTTATTCATTTTGTTACAAAAATTGTAAGGGGAAAACCTGTTATTCTTCCAATTATCTCATCCATCTTTTCTTTCATTCCCATAAAGCCTGTTACTTTTCTTTACAGGCTTTCAAATTGTTCTTTATGCTCTCTCAGTGTCATCTTAATATCCTTTATTTCTTTAGTCATATTTTCTTTAAATTCTTTGAAGTGATTTAGGAGAGTTGTGTGATTATCACTGATTAATTGTATTAAATCCTGTATCTCTTTGGGATATTTGGTTTGTTCTTCTGTCTGGACCATCTCTTCCTGTTTCCTAGTATTGCTTGTAATTTTTTGCGATGTCTAGGCATCTGATTATGTTGGTGTATTTATGCTGATGCTGATTTCTCTCTCTTGCCTATTGTTCCCCCCCCCCCCCCCAAAGCTCTTCTTTTATATTTGGTTCAACTTTTATAAGTCTTTAAAATTACCCAGCTTAAGTTTTCAAAATCGGGCCAGTAACTCTTTAGTGGGATGCAGATTTTCTCCCAGGAGTTGGATACAGAGAACCAGAGCAGTTTTTGTCCATGCAGTTTCCAGACCCGATAGCAGATGGTGCTAGTCAGTGCCCCTTTCCATGGAGGTGTTTCTTTCTGGGCTTTCCTGTGTTCCTGTGTTGAATCTCCACATCAGAGATTCAAAGTGGGCTCTGCTGGCTGAATTCACTGAAGAAAAGCACCTTGACCTTCCCTCCCTTTTCCCTTGAAACAACTGACAGGGAGGAAGATGTCTGTTGCCCTTTCAATGGCTTCGGTGAGATAGGGGTTTTATCCTAGATTAATATCTTGGGGGTGGGGAATGGGAGCTCTTCTCGGTTGCAGGGGAGAGTTTCATAACTCATATTTGTCTTTTTAGCGTCTTCTCTCTGTCCCTCGCCCTCCGGGGAGTTGTGTAGCCTTGTCTTGGTCTGCCGATCCCCAAAGCAGGTCCCTCAGACTGCTTTTGACTTTTTTTCCAATGTTTTTCTGTGAGAGCATTCAGCTCTTCCTGTTAGTCCATCACCATCTTCCCACACTTTCAGTTTTACCGATGAGGAAACTGAGGCACAAATATATAAAGAATCTGACTGAGATCACACAGTAAGTGGCACAACTGATATTTGAGTCCAGACAATTTGGTGCCACAACCTGTGGTTAACCATCATGATATAGTATTTTTCCTAAAATTTAAGCAAGCTACTACAGTTGAGCTTTTTCCTCTATGGTTTAGTCCCTGCCCGTATTCTGTATCCTCTGGTTAATACGTGTGATGACTGTGAGGAGTCATGGTAAGAGGAGAAGATTGGGCATGGGAATTAAGAACTGACTTCCTTTTTGCAAAGTGACTCACTCAAGTAAGGGAATTACTGTGTCTTTAAGAAGGTGGGGAACAGCTGCATGAAGCAAGGCTGATTTACTTATTTGGGAGGTTCAGAATGGGTGGGAGCTTCTTCCATCCCTAAATCTTGCACTATATCTCCAGTCAAATGGTTGGTGTCCCACTGCTTTGGGATCAATGCTATATTTGTCATGTAAAAAATGATGCTGTAAATTCAGCAAACTGAAGGAGTGTATTTTGGGATTGGTCCCCAATTATCTCAGCTTTGGCAAAATAATAGAAAGTCTTTGGATTTCAGTTCATTCCTATTCCATTAATTTTCTTGACTTTGTTCTTGATACCAAGGAGGTATTAAAAATCTTCCCCATTGCATTTAAGAAGGTTTATAGTTATTTTGGTGTGAAAAGAGTTGAACAGATAAAATTATTAGTAAATCATGGCATATCATAAGCAGAAATGCAGTCTGATTTTAACTGTAAGTAGTTGGCTGCCATCAATCCCTAGAGTTTGAACTATGTAGCAGTTCCACTTTAAAATACCATTGGTAGATTGAGTTATGTACCCCAGAAAAAAGCATATTCTTAGTTTTAATCCATTCCTGTGAGTGTGAACATTGTAAAGAGGTCCTTTGAAGATGCTAGTTTTAGTTAATGTGTGAACAACTGAATCAGGATGGATGTTAATCTTATTGCTGCAGCCCAGGATGCCACAGAGAGGAAGCCACAGAGAAGCAAAAAGTCAGAAGTCAAGGGAAATTTTTTCTGCCACATGATAGAAAATCAAGGAGCCTCAAGGATCTCAGGCAGCATCCTCAGAATGCCACAGTCTTTGGTGGAGAAAGGACCACCTTGCTGATGCCTCAATCTTGGACTTCTCCTAGCCTCAAAACTGAGAGCAAATAAGTTCCACTGTTTAAGTCAACCCACTGTATAATATTTGTTTTAGAGGGCAGGAAACTAAGACACCACCGATAACATTACTTCAAAAGTTCCAAGAAGGATGAAGTCTCAAAATGCTTCAAGTAATTAAATGCTGGATTACAAAAAAACAATAGCAAGACTTTCTTAAAAGAATATTTACATACCTACTTTGTTTTTTTTTCCCCCAGAGCTTCATTGGCCTATTTTATTTTTTTCATTAGAATAGTTGTGGTTTTACATAAAAATCATGCATAAAATATACAGGATTCCCATATTCTGCCTTATTGTTAACATTTGGCATTAGTGTAGTACATTTGTTATAATTGACGAAAGCACCTTTTAATAATTGTACTAATAACTATAGTATAACTTAGAATTTACTGTTTGTGTTGTATAGTACTGTGTATTGTTTTTTAAAATTTTTATTCTGATAACTTATATAAAACCTAAAATTTCCCCTTTTAACCACATTCAAAGTATAACTCAGTTCTGATAATTACAATGTTGTGCTACCATCACCACCATCCACTACAAAAACTTTTAAATCATCCCAAATAGAAATTCTGTACATTTTAAGCATTCCTTACCCTCATCCCATCCCCTGGTTACATTTGTTCTAGATTCTGTCTCTATGAGTTTGCTTATTCTAATTATTTCATATGAATGACATCATGCAATATTTGTCCTTTTGTATCTGGATTATTTCACTCAGCATGATGTCTTCAAGGTTCATCCAAGTTGTCACATATATCAGATCTTTATTCCTTTTTATGACTGAATAATATTCCATTGTGTGTATGTACTACATTTTATTTATCTATTCATCCATTGATGTACACTTGGGATACTTCCATCTTTTGACAATTATGAATAATGCCACTATAAACATTGGTGTACAAATAGTAGTTAGATTGCCTGCTTTCAATTCATTTGGGTATGTACCTAGAAGTTGGATTGCTGGGACAAATAATAATTCTATACTTAGCTTTCTTCTGTCTTTCATAGCAACAGCATCATTTTTTACGTTCCCACTTGTTAATGAATGTTCCAGTTTCTACACATCCTCTCCAACACTTGCAATTTTCCATTTTCTTAGTAATAGCCATTCTAGTAGGTATAAAATGGTATCTCATTGTGGTTTTGATCTGCATTTCCTTAATGGCTAATGATGTTGAGCATCTTCTCATGCACTTTTTGGCCATTTATGTTTTCTCTTTGGAGAAATGTCTTTTCACGTTTTTTGCCTATTTTTTTTTTTAATTTTTTAATTTTTTATTGACTTTGTAATAATATTACATTAAAAATATATATGTGAGGTCCCATTCAACCCCACCCCCCCACCTCCCCTCTCCCCCCCCCCCAGCAACACTCGTTCCCATCATCATGACACATCCATTGGATTTGGTAAGTACATCTTTGGGCACCTCTGCACCTCATATACATTGGTTCACATCATGGCCCATACTCTCCTCTATTCCATTATGTAGGCCCTGTGAGGATTTACAATGTCCGGTGATTACCTCTGAAGCACCATCCAGGGCAGCTCCATGTCCCGAAGACGCCTCCACCTCTCATCTCTTCCTGCCTTTCCCCATACCCTTTGTCCATTATGTCCACTTTTCCCAATCCAATGCCACCTCTTCTATGTGGACACTGGATTGGTTGTGTCCATTGCACCTTTATGTCAAGAGGAGGCTCAGATTCCACCTGGATGCTGGATGCAATCCTCCCATTTTCAGTTGTAATCACTCTAGGCTCCATGGTGTAGTGGTTGTCCTTCTTCACCTCCATCTTAGCTGAGTGTGGTAAGTCCAATAAATCAGATTGTAGGTGCTGGAGTCTGTTGAGGCTCAGGATCTGGCTATCACATTGTCAGTCCAGAGATTCAAATCCCCTAAATATATCTTAAACCCCAACATTAACTGCACCTCCAGCACATTAGCATGAAAGTCTTATGAAGGGAGATCCCATCTGAGTCCAGATTCATCACACATAAACACCATTTCCAAAGAGGGGCCATCTGCCCTGGTAGTTAACCCCATCGGCCATGACCATAACTCCCATGGGTCTCTTTAGCCCTCAAAGGAACCAATATCTGGGGGTTGTATCTGCTTTATCTGTCTCTCTGACTCTGCTCAGTTGTGCATGAGGGCAAACCTTCTGCCAGCCTCCAGACTCTTTTTTAGAAACTCGTAGCCATATAAACTCATTTCTCCTTTCCATTTCCCCCTTACTTTAGGTCAAACAGCATTTTAAAGTCATGGTATTTTATGTAGACATGGATATTCTGCTGATCCGCATTGAACCTTCCGTATAAGGTCATTTTCCAGTTGCATCATCAGTTGGTAGTTGATAGTGGTCCCTCGTTGCCAGGGAGGCTCATCCCCGGGTGTCATGTCCCACGCTGGGGGGAAGGCATTGCATTTACATGCTGAGTTTGGCTTCGAGACTGGCCACATTTGAGTAACATGAATTTTTGCCTATTTTTAATTGGGTTATTTGTCTTTTGCAGTTGAATTGAAGGATTTCTTTACATATTGTGGTAGTAAACCCTTATTTGATGTGTGGTTTTCAAATATTTGCTACCATTTTGTAGGTTCTCTTTTAATTTCATGATAAAGTCCTTTGAAGAACAAAATTTTTAATTTTGATGAGGTCCATTTATCTATTTTTTCTTTTGTTGCTTGTGCTTTAAGGTGCAAAGTCTAAGAAACCATTGCCTAACAAAAGGTCTTTGAAGTTGCTTCCCTGTTTTCTTCTAGGTGGTTTGTAGATCTGGCTCTTATATTTATAATATATGTTTACATATATTCCTATAATTATATTTTGATCCATTTTGAGTTGATTTTGTATATAGTGTGAGGTAGGGGCCCACCTTTATTCTTTTGTATATGGAAATCCAGTTTTCTCAGCACCATTTGTTGAAGAGACTATTCTTTCCCAATTGAGTGGTGTGGTGGTTTGAAGCATGTTCTTTTTTTCCCCTTATATAATAAACTTTCTTTTTAGAGAAGTTTTAGATTACAGAAAAGTTACATCAAAAGTATAGGGGGAAAATATAGGGGTTTCCCACATAACTCATTCCTTGCTCCTCCCACATTTTCCCCTATTAATAACATCTTACATTAGTGTGGTTTATTTGTTACAATTGATGAACAAATACTGAAGCATTGCTACTAACCAAGGTCTATAGTTTATTACATTATGGCTTACATTTTGCACTGTATAGGTTTATAGGTTTTGACAAAAGGTGTAACGGCCTGTATCTGTCACTACAATATCATAATAATTCCAATGCCTTATGTTCCACCTATTCTTCCCTCCCTCTCCCTCAATTCCTGTAGGTGTGAACCCATTTTAGTAGGACCTTTGATGAGGCTACTTCAGTTGAGGTGTGATCCATTTCAATCAGGATTGGTCTTAAACTACTACTAGACTCCTTTTTTTTTTTTTTTTTTTTTTTTAAGTGTCCTTTTTTAAGAGAATGAAATTCAGACAAAGAGAAAGGGAGAGCCACAAGAAGCAAGACTCTGAAATGGAACATGGAAGAGAAGGAAGAGATCAGGAGATGCCACCATGTGTCTTGCCATGTGACAGTGAAACTAAGGAATCCTGGCAGCCAGTCCCAGAAGGCCACAGATGTCGGGGAGAAAACATGGTCCTGATGATACCTTGATTTGGACATTTTTCCAGCCTTAAAACTGTGAGTGAATAAATTCTCATTGTTTAACCCAACTCATTTCATAGTATTTGTTTGAGTAGCCTAGGAAACTAAGGCAAGTGGTATTTACCCCCTTGTCAAATCAGTTGGCCATAAATGTGAGGGTTGATTTCTGAGCTCTTAATGAGATTCCATTGTCCTATATGTCTGATCTTGTGCCAGTACCATACTGATTTAGTTACTGTGGCTTTGTAATAAGTTTGAAGATCAGAAAGAATGAGTCCTCCAACTTTGTTTTTCTTTTTCAAGATGGCTTTGGCTACTCAGGCCCCTTACCTTTCCATATTGTTTGATGATTGTGCTTTTCATTTTTAGCAAAGAAGGTTGTTGGGCTTTTGATTGGGATGGGCGTCAAAAATGTAAATCACTTTGGGTAGAATCGACATCTGTATTAGTCAACCAAAAGGGGTGCAAATAACTCTGTTGTCTTTTCTAAATATTCTTTTTGCTCTTATTCTGTAATTTCATTATGTTGTTTGAGGTGCTCTGTAAGTTTCCAAAATTTGACTGTAGATTGCACTTTCTGTGAGAGCTCTTGTTTTGCCTCTCCTTTTTCGTTTCTCTCATATTCCCTCTAGATCAGACTATAGTTCCTTGCAACCAGAGGCAGCTGGATTGAGGTTATGGCTATTTGAATCTTCACCCAAAGGTTCAGAGGATCAATATTTCAGCTTATACATGACTTATTGCAGCACATCTTTGGCTTCTGCATAGTAATTAGAAATCTCTAGTTTTATGTAACTCTGTGTAGCTGGGCCCCTGTGGGCTGACTCCCTTCTTGCTCTGGGCCTACCTTGAGGTAGGACTCATTCATCTTTAAGACATATTCAAATTCCTCCTGCATTAATGAGATGTAAACAGTTTACTGAGGATGCATGGACAGCCACATGGCCTAACACAAAAATCAAATTCTGCATTTGAATCTTTTTTCTTTACTTTTCTTCTTTCATTTCTTTTAACTTGTGGGCCATCAGAATTCTTTCTGTGATCCTGAACAATTAATTTCTCAATCAAGCTTGAGTACTTCATTCAGCAAAACAGAACCCTATAGTATAGCTGAATAGTGGCCTTGCACTTTAGAGGTCTTGGCTCAGTGTACTACATCTGCAAAGGGAAGTTTTTACTCATTTCTCTGTTTCTTAATTTGACTGAGATATGACTCAATCTCTGTGGAAGAGTATACCAGTCTTGGTCCAGTCAGTAGACAGAAACCACAAAATGATTTAATCTAGGGAAGTTTAATAGAAAGAATAAACTATGATAAAAGAATGACCATAAGTTATAAAAAAACCCTCTCTCTTAGACTTGGGAAAACTACACAGGAAGGAAAACTTGGAAGGGGAGCCCCCAATTTAGGACTGGAGTTCTTATTTCTTTGGAGAAGGTGTGGTTACAGCCCACTGCATGGCAGAGAATCTTATTGGTTTGTATGAGCCAAAGATAGTCTGCAGTCTCTGGGACCAGGTGGGGCTCAGATGAACTGCAACTGGTGCCTGGACATGAGGGTGTGTAGAGGGAGTGGGGGGGACCAGTACAGGTGGTGGTCAGTGTTGAGAAGTTTGCGAGAAGGTGATCACCAGGCCAGTGGCCTGTGCATTCTGGGCATGTGACTGGGGCAGAGTAATGGATATCATTCTCTGATTGGAAGTCTTTATTCTTTTTAATATAAGCATTTAGACCTATAAATTTCCCTCTCAGTACTGCCTTGCTGCATCCCATAAGTTTGGGTATGTTGTATTTTCTTTTTCATTTGCCTCATATTTCTTAACTTTGCTTCTGATTTCCACTTTAACCCACTGATTGTTTAAAAGTATGTTGTTTAATTTCCACATATTTGTGAATTTTCCCTTTCTCCCTTTGCTGTTGATTTCTAGCTTTATTCTGTTGTGGTTGGAGAATATACATTGTATAATTTCAATATTTTTGAATTTATTGAAACTTTGTTTTGTGACCCAACATATGGTCTATCCTGGAGAATGATCCATGTGCTCTCAAGAAGAATGTGCATTCTGTTTTGTTTTAAAATTTTTATTTTATTTATTTCTCCCTGCATACCCTCATTGTTTGTGCTTGCTGTCTGTTCATTGTATGCTCTCTATGTCTGCACATCTTCTTTTTTAGGAGGCACTAGGAACTAAACCTCAGACCTCCCATGTGGGAAGGAGGTACCCAATCACTTCAGCCACCTCCACTTCCTGCTTGTTGTTTCGCCAATTGTGTTTCCTTGCTGTGTCATCTCATTGCGTCATCTTGTTGTATCAACTCACTGCACCAGCCTGTTGCATCAACTTGTTGTTTTGCTGGTCTTCTTTAGGAGGCACCGGGAACTGAACCTGGGACCTCCCATGTGGTAGGTAGTTGCCCAACTGCTTGAGCCATATCTGCTTCTCTGGATTCTGTTTTTAGAGAAGTGTTCTTTAAATGCCTGTTAGATTTAGTTGGTTTAGAGTATCATTCAAGCCTTGAACTTCCTTATTGAGCTTTTGACTATATATTCTATCCATTATTGAAAGTGGTGTGTTAAATTCTCCAACTAATATATTAATGTGAAACTGTCAATTACTCCCTTCAAATCTATCAATATTTGCTTCATGTATTTTGGGGCTCTGTTGTTAGGTGCATGTATTAGTCAGCTAAAGGGGTGCTGATGCAAAATACCAGAAATCTGTTGGTTTTTATAAAGGGTATTTATTTGAGGTAGAAGCTTACAGTCACAAGGTTCTAGAGAGTTCAACTCAAGGTATCATGAGGGGTACTCTCTCACCCAAAGTCATTGGCCACATTTTGGAGCAAGACTGCAGATGATGTCAGTGACGGTTCAGCCTTCCTTCTTCCTCTTAAGGCTTCATGGTCCCAGCTTCTTCCAATATCAGCTGGAAGCTGGGATAAGTCTCTTCTCTCTCCCTGGGCTAGTTTCTCTCTTGGCTCAGCTGCTCAGGGCTCTGGTCTCTATAGCTGCAAACTATCAGATGAATGGCTCATCTCTCTTCCTGGGGCTGCAGGATTCTGTCTAATGAACTGTCTCTCTTCCACTGTGGTCTCTTTCTCCATGCATTTAATTCCTGGGGCTCCAGCATCAAAACTCAAACTCTGTGTATCTACTTAGGTGTGAGAGTCTGTATTATCAGCCCAAGGGGCAGGGACTTTATGCTGAATCTCAGTCTAATGACTTGGTAGGATCAGAGCCCTAATCTTTTTTTATTTTTTAATCACCATAAGATCTATTATCTTTTAATGTACAGAAGCATTTTCTTCTCTATGTTTCCACAGGGTAAATTTTTTTCACTTTATCTTCAAAGAAGATTTAAGTTACAAAATGTCACGTAGAAAATTTAGGGGATTCCCATATTCCCAACCAACTCTCCATCTCCCACTCTCCCCTATTAATAACATTTTACAAATATATGGTACATTTTTTTACAATTGATATACAAATATTAAACATAGCTATGAACATTGCTGAATGGTTTATATTATGGTTTACATTTTTCATTGAACAATTTTATAAGTTCTTACAAAATTTCAAATAGCCTGCATCCCTTATTGCAAGATCATGGAGAATAATTCTGATGCCCTAAAATTGCCCTATGTTCCATCTATTCTATTCTTCACTCCCTCTCCCCTTGTAACTTACAGTAAAAACTAATTTCAATTTTTAAAGAATGTCTCATATTTGAATGCAATAATATTGAGAGCTTGACCTATTTGTTAGTTTTCTTTTATTAGGCGCTGCCTATGTTCCCAAGAGATTTTTGCCCCTCTAATTGAGAACATAACCAGATCCCTCAGATGGAGTTTAATATTTTATTATTTATTAATCTTAATTTCAGCAGACATCTCAGCTGAATCTAATAAATCTAAGGATTATCATGAGACCAGAGGAACAGACCGGTTTACAAACATAATCAGTATTTCTTTTTGGAATTCATCAATAATATCAAAATGCCACGGTGCATATGTATTTATAATTGTTATTTCTTCTTGGTGAATTGTCTCCACTATCAGTATATAATAACCACCTTTGTTACTCATAACTGTTTTTGACTTATTGTCTATTTTATTTGATACTAGCATAATCACCTCAGTTCTCTTATGGTTACTATTTGCATGATATAAATTTTTTCCATCCTTTCACCCCTGACCTCTTGTATCTTTGACTTTATGGCAAGTCTCTTGCAGACAGCATACAGTTGGGTAATTCTTTTTTATTCATTCTGCCAATTTCTTCCTTTTGACTAGAGTTTAATCCATTTACATTTAAAGGTACTACTGATAATATAGGTCTTTCGTCTGTCATTTTACTATGTAGTCTTTGTAATCTCATACCATTTTTGTCCCTGACTTGCACTAATGTCTACTTTTATATTTATTTGATTTTTTATGTTGTGTCTTTTTTTTTTTTTTTTTTTTTTTAGGTACTGGGGGCCAGGGATTGAGCCCAGGACCTTGTATGTGGGAAACTGGCACTCAACCACTGAGCCACATCGGCTTTCCTGAGTTGGTTTTTTTTTTTTTTTTTGGTTTGGCTTGTTTTTTTCAGTCTGGATGTATTTCTCATCACATTTCCTTATAGTTACCATAGGGGCAATAGTTAACATTCTAAATATATAACAACCATGTTTGTTTTGATACCAAATTAACATCAATAGCCTGCACATAGAGTTTTCCCACACCTCACTGTCCCCTGACCATTTTTTGTACCTTTACCACTGGTATATTTGTATATTTAATATCCAGAAACATAGATTTATTATTACTTTCTTATATGTGCATTTTAGTTTCTGTAGGAAGTAATAAGTGAAGTTACATACCAAACAATACAATACAGTAATACCAGAATTTGTAATTATCCAGGTTACCATTACCTCAGGTCTTTATTTCTTTATGCCACTTTGAACCACTATCTAGTGTCATTTCCTTTCTGTCTGAAGAATTCTTTTTAGCATTACTTGTAGGGCAGGTCTGGTGGTAATGAACTCCCTCAACTTTTGTTTATCTGATAATGTTTTTAATTTCTCCCTTATTTTTTTTCTTTGTAAAGATATTTTTTAAAAAATTTATTGAACTATATTACTCATGCATAAACATACATAAACAATAAGTGTTTGGTAATAGTTGTGAACTTACAAAACAAACATTTGTAATATCATACAGGGTTTTCATAACTCACCTTACCAACAATACCTTGCATTGTTGTGAAACATTTTAACTAATGCTTAAAGAGCATCCTGAAAATATAATTACCAACCAAAGTATCTTACATTTGGTGTATTTTTACCCCAACCCACCTTATTATTATTTAATATCATTTCTATATGAAAATACATAAACAATAAGTGTATAGTAAAAGTTGTGAACTTACAAAGCAAACATGTATAACATCATACAGGGGTCCCATACATCAACCACTATCAACACCTTGCATTGCTGTAAAACATTTGTTACAAGTAATTGAAGAATTTCATCAAAATCTTACTACTAACTATAGTTTTTATCTTACATTTGGTATATTCCCCCCCCCAATCCACCCTATTATTATTTTTAAAATATATTTTTATAACAGAAATTGTATACTTACAAAACAATCATGCCCATGTGCAGAATTCCCATCCAACATCCCTCTATGAACACACCACACTATTGTGGGACATTTGTTACAGATTATGAGATAATATCCTCAGACTATTACCAGGTCCATAGTGTACATTTGGCATACTTTTTCCATATTCACCCATTATCAACACAGTACATCTTTGGCATAGATGCATGAATATTACATTATTACTGTTAACCACAGACCATAGGTCACTCCAGTTGTATTTTTCCCATGCTTCTCCACATTCCTACCATCCTGCAACAGTGTTTGCTCTATCTAACAAAGAACACTCTTGCATCTGTACCATCAACCACAATTCTCATCCACCTCTGGGTTTACTGTGCTGTTCAGTCCCTAGATTATTTTCTAGCTTTCTGTTGATTGGCATTTACTACCTAGACTACCCTTTTGAGCCACATTCTGACGTAAAAACCTGCTGTTACTCACTATAATGTGTTACCATCAACTCTATACATTTCCACACTTTTACAATAAAGTTAATTAAAACTTCTACATACATTAAACATCAGTATCCATCTCAGTATTCCTCTTATCACCTTTAAGAACCCACCACCTACCATCAGATCTTGAAGATGTTTTTCTAAGTTTTCTTCTAGAAGCTTTATGGTTCTTGCTTTTATGTTTAGGTTTTTGATCCATTTTGAGTTAATTTTTGTATAAGGTGTGAGATAGGTATCCTCTTTCCTTCTTTTGGCTATGGATACCCAGTTTTCTCAGCACTATTTGTTGAATGGACTGTTCTGCCCAAGCCGGGTGGGTATGACAGGCTTGTCAAAAATCACTTGCTGATAGATGTTAGGATTTGTTTCTGACCCATCAGTTTGGTTCCATTGGTCTTTGTGTCTGTCTTTTTATCAGTACCATGCTGTTTTTACCACTGTAGCTAGGTAATATGATTTAAAGTCTGAAAGTGAGAGTCCTCCCACTTCACTTTTCCTTTTTAAAATGTTTCTGGCTGTTCGAGACCCCTTACCTTTCCAAATAGATTTGTTAATCATGTTTCCCATTTATTTAAAAAAACGCTGGGGGAATTTTTACTGGGATTGCATTGAATCTGTATATCAATTTGGGTAGAACTGACATCTTAATGATATTTAGTCTTCTAGTCTGTGAGCATGGAATGTTCTTCCAATTATTTAGGTCATTTTGATTTCTTTCTTTCTTTTTTTTTCATTTCCAAAACTAACAAAAATGCATTCTTTATTCCCTGCTCTGTACTGATACTGACTTACAAACAATGCTCAAAGATTCATATACATAGTGAGCTGTGAAAACTAACTAAAATACATGCTTTTTTTCACTACTATATACTGATATTGATTTACAACCAATGTTAAAACACAGATCTCAAATAGTTATTTGTGAAAATACTCTTGATTACTTTTATTTTATTTTTTTCTTCTTTATTTTCTTTTAAATGTTACATTAAAAAAATATGAGGTCCCCATATACCCCCCATCCCACCCACCCCACCCCTCCCACATCAACAACCTCTTCCATCATTGTGGCACATTCACTGCACCTGGCGAATACATTCTGGAGCACCGCTGTGCCACATGGACAGTCGTCCACATTGTAGTCCACACACTCTCCCAGTCCACCCAGTGGGCCATGGCAGGACACACAAAGTCCAACATCTGTCACTCCAGCACCACCCAGGACAACTCCAAATCCTGAAAATGCCCCCACACCATATTTCTTCTTCCGTCTCCCTAACATCAGCAGCCACCATGGCCACCCTCTCCATATCACTATTACAATTTCTTCCCTTACTTATCACAATAGTTCCCCAGCAGAACACCAGTAAGTCCACTCTAATCCATACACTATTCCTCCATCCTGTGGACCCTGGGATGGTTATGTCCAGTCCTCCTCTACATCAAGAGGGGCTTTAGACTCCACATGGATGATGGGTGCAATTCTCCTGCTTGCAGCTATAGTCACTCTTGGCTCCCTCGTGTGGTGGGTGACCCTCTTCACCTCTTGTCAGCTGGCCAGGGTAAGTCCAACAAATCAGAGGGTAGGAGTTGCAAGTCTGCTGAGGCCCAGGGCCTGGCCATCATATGGACAGTCCAGAGATTCAGGTCTCCTGAGTATATACCAACCCAAACGCCAACCACAGGTCTGGTAAAAGTAACAGAAGAGTCATGTGTAGAACGGTCATATCTGAGTCCAACTCCATCACACACAGGACCACAAACTCCAAAGTAGGGCCAACTGACATGGCCCTGCACTCCAGAGCCATCTGTTATGACCATAGGGGTCTCTGCAGCCATCAGGAGAACTAGCACCTGGGTTTACATCTACCTTAACTGTCTCTGGTACCCTGCTGAGGTGTGCATAAGCATCATCCCTCTGATGACATCCTGACTCATTTTTGGAGACACATAGCCATATAAACTCACCTGTCCTTTCCATTTCCCCCCTTTTATCCAAAGTCAAAAAGCAGTTTTTAATACCTGATATTACATGTAGGCTGAGATATTCTGCCAGTCTGAGTTGATGCCTTTATTCAAGGTCTTTTTTAGTTACATCATCAGCTGGAGCTTGGTGGTAATCCCTCACTGCCAGGAAGGCTCATCCCTGGGAGTCATGTCCCATGCTGGGAGGTAGGCAATGCATCTACATGCTGAGTTTGACTTAGAGAGTGGCCACATGTGAGCAACATGGAGGCTCTCAGGAGGTAACTCTTTGGTACCCTGCAGCTCTAGGTCTAGTTCATATTTCAGGCACACAGGTTCATAATGGGAGCCATCAGTATCAAGGGCTCATCATTGGGCCATCCATCTTTGTTGGTCCTTGCCATTGCACTTGGGGTATTGTTGCTGTTCCATTGGGGAATGTGATAGAGCTCCCCTGGCCAGGAACTCAGCACTCTCTCAGCTGTCATTGGCCTACCCCAAGACATAAACTTGTCAAATTAGCCAATGCTCAAGACAAAGAGAAAATTCTATAAGCAGCAAGGAAAAGAGAACCACCACATACAAAGGAGGCTCCATAAGATTAAGTGCTGATTTCTCATCTGAAACCATGGAGGCAAGAAGGCAGTGGTATGACATGGTCAAGGTATTAAAGGAAAAAATTTCCAACCAAGAATACTCTATCCAGCAAAGTTAGCATTCAGAAATGATGGAGAGTTCAAAATATTCACTGATAAACAGAAACTAAGAGAGTATGCCAACAAGAATCCTGCCCTTCAAGAAATACTAAAAGGAGTTCTGCATTGAGAAAGAAAAAAATAAGAGAGACAGAGTTGGAGGAGAGTGTAAGAGCAACTAAAAAGACAAAAACAGAAAGAGAAAATCAAACAAAATATGACAAACACAGATCCAAAGAAAACATGGCTAATATAAATAATTCCTTGAAAGTAATAACATTGAATGTCAATGGATTAAACTCATCTGTCAAGAGATTCAAGGAAATATGACTCATCTATATGCTGTCTACAAGAAACACATCTTAGACCCAGGGATTCAAGGAGGTTGAAAGTGAATGGCTGGAAAACAATCTTACAAGCAAACAATAACCAAAAATGGCAGGAGTAGCTACTTTAATATCAGACAAAGTAGAATTTAAATGTGAAACAATTGTGAGAGACAAAGATGGACACTATATATTAGTGAAAGGGATAATCTTTCAAGAAGAAAGAACAATCATAAATATTTATGCTCCTAACAAGGGTACCTCCAAATACATAAGGCAAACACTGGAAAAACTAAGTGAAGGAATAGATGCCTCTACAATTATAGTGGGGGATTTTAATACACCACTATCAACTTTGGACAGAACATCTCAAAAGAGAGTCAATAAAGAAACAAAGACTTTGAACAATATATTAGAGGAGCTGGACCTAATAGACATATACAGAACATTACACCCAAAATACAGCAGGATATACATTCTTCTCAAGGGCATATGGATCATTCTCCAAGATAGACCACATGCTAGGCCACAAAAAGTCTCAATGAATTCAGAAAGATTGAAATCATACAAAATAATTTCTCTGACCACAGTGGAATGAAGCTGGAAATCTGCAAGGGGAGAAACCCAGATTTTGCACCAAGATTTGGAAGTTAAACAACACACTCTTAGAAAAACAGTGGGTCAAAGAGGAAATCTCAAAATAAATTAATAACTACCTTGAAACTAATGAAAATGATAACACAACATATCCAAACTTATGGGATGCAGCAAAAGCAGTACTGAGAGGGAAATTTATAGCCATAAATTCATACATCAAAAAAGAAGAAAGAGCTAAGATTGAAGAACTAACTGCACACTTGGAGGAATTAGTAAAAAAACAACAAACTAACTCCAAAGGAAGAAGAAAAAAAGAAATAACAAAAATCAGAGCAGAACTAAATGAAATAGAAAATAAGAAAGCACTTGAAAAAATAAACAAAATCAAGAGCTGGTTCTTTGAGAAGATCAATAAAATGAACATATCCTTAGCTAGACTAACAAAGAAAAAAAGAGGGAAGATGCAAATACACAAAATAAGAAATGAGAAAGAAGATATCGCCACTGACCCCACAGAAATGAAGACTATCATAAGAAGATATTTTGAAAAACTATATTCCAACAAAAATGACAATTTAGAGGAAATGGACAAATTCCTAGAAACACATAAGCAGCCTACATTGACAAAAGAAAAAAGTGACAATCTCAACAAACCAATCACAAGTAAAGAGATAGAATCAGTCATTAAAAACCTCCCAACTAAGAAGAGCCTTGGGCCAGATGGCTTCACAGTTGAATTCTACTAAACATTCCAGAAAGAACTAATACTAATCTTGCTTAAACTCCTAAAAAAAAATCAAAACAGAAGGAACATTGCCTAACTCATTCTATGATGCCAACATTACTCTAGTACCAAAGCCAAACAAAGACACCACAAGAAAGGAAAATTACAGACCAATCTCTCTAATGAACCTAGACATGAAAATCCTCAACAAAATACTTGCTAATCATATTCAACAACACATTAAACAAATTAAACACCATGACCAAGTGGGATTCATTCCTGGTATGCAAGGATGATTCAACATAAGAAAATCAATTAATGTAATACACCATATAAACAGATTGAAGGGAAAAAAATCACATGATCATATCTATAGATGCAGAAAAAGCATTTGACAAAATACAGCACCCTTTCTTGATAAAAACACTGCAAAAGTAGGAATAGAAGGAAACTTTCTGAACATGATAAAGAGTATATATGAAAAACCCATAGCTAACATCATTTACAATGGTGAAATCCTAAAATCTTTCCCTCTAATATCAGGAACAAGACAAGGATGCCCATAGTCTTAGAAGTACTTGCTTGAGCACTGAGGCAAGAACCAGGCATAGAAAGCATCTAAATTGGAAAGGAAGAAGTCAAAATTTCACTATTTGCAGATGATATGAGCCTATACCTATAAAACCCAGAGAAGTCTACAACAAAGCTTCTAGAAATTATAAATGAGTTCAGTAAAGTTGCAGGTTACAAGATCAAGGTGCAAAAATCAGTAGCAGTTCTGTACACCAATAATGAGCAATCTGAGGAGGAAATCAGGAATCAAATACCAGTCACAATAGTAAATAAAAAAATCAAATACCTAGGAATAAATTTAACTAAGGATATAAAAGACTTATACACAGAAAACTACACAAGAGTGTTCAAGGAAATCAAAGAAGACCTAAATAAATGGAAGAATATTCCCTGTTCATGCATAGGAAGACTAAATATTATTAAGATGTCTATCCTACCAAAACTGATCTATAGATTCAATGCAATCCCAATAAAAATCAACACAGCATTCTTTAATGAACTAGAGAAACTAACTATGAAAGTTATTTGGAAAGGAAAGAGGCCCCAAGTAGCCAAAGACATATTGAAAAAGAAAAAATGATTTCTTTTTTTTAATATATTTTTCATTTATTTTAAAAAGATATATAGATGTCACAAAATGTTACATTAAAAAAATATAGAAGGCTTCCATATGCCCCACTCCCTATATCCCTGACTTTTCCCATGTCAACAACTTATTTCATTAGTGTTGGTACATTCATTGCAATTGGTGAATACATTTTGAAGCATGGATTATAGTTTACATAGTAGGTTACACTCTCTTCCAGTCCATTCAGTGGGTTGACAGGATATACAATGTCCTGCACCTGTTTAACAAAAGAGTTGTAGTTTTCTGAATACAAGTGCATTACATCATTGGTTAAGAGTTTATTCCTAAAATATTTGATTCTTTTAGTCTCTATTGTATATGAAAAATTTCCCCCTGACCTCTTCTTCAGATTATGCTTCACCAGTGTCTTTTATTTATTTATTTATTTTACTAGTGTCTTTTAAAGTCTATTTCATCTAATATAGGTATAGCCACTCAGGCTTTTTATTTTTATTTTTTTGTTACTGTATGTGTGGAATGTCTTTTTCCAGCCTTTCACTTTCAATTTATTGGTATTCTTGGGTCTAAGGTGAGTCTCTTGCAGACAACATATAGGTTGCTCATATTTTCTTATCTGTTCTGTCAGTCTGTCTCTTTTGATTGAGGAATTTAATCCATTAACATTCAATGTTATTGCTGTAAAGGCATTTCTTCTTTCACACATTTTGACCTTTGAGTGTTATCTGTCATATTTTATTTTCACCACTCTTTTGAGACTTTTAGTTACCTTTAATGATATAATCTTCATTCTATACTTTCTTCCCAGTCTCTCTCTCTTATCTTGTCTTTTCAGACTATAGCATACCCTTTAGTATTTTCTGCAAAACCAGACTCTTGGTTACAAACTCTCTCATTTTCTGATTGTGAATATTCTAAACTCACCCTCATTTTTAAAAGGCAGTCTTGCAGATATAAGATTCTTGGTTGGCAGTTTTTCTCTTGTAGTATCTTAAATATATCATACCACTCTCTTTTTGCCTCCATGGTTTCTGATGAGAAATGAGCACTTAATCTTATAGGGTATTCCTTATATGCTATGCATTGCTTTTCTCTTGCTGCTCTCAGAATTCTCTCTTTGTCTTTGGCATTTGACATTCTGATTATTAAGTGTCTCAGAGTTGGTCTATTCAGATTTATTCAGATGGGAGTGTGTTGTGCTTCTTGGACATGGATATCTATGTCTTTCAATAGGGTTGGGAAATTTTTTTACCATTTTCTACCATTATTTCTTCAAATATTCCTTCTGCCCCTTTTCCCTTCTCTTCTCCTTTTGGGACACCCATGCAGGTCTCTTGCTGTCACTTAGTTCCCTGAGACCTTGTTCAATATTTTTCCATTCTTTTCTTCATCTGTTCTTTTGTATGTTCACTTTCAGAGGCCATTCCTTCAAGCTCACCAATCCTTTCTTCTGTCTCCTCAAATCTGCTATTATATGATTCCAATATTTTAAAAATTTCATTTATTGTGCCTTGCATTCCCATAAAATCTGCTATTTTTCTATGTATGCTTTCAAATTCTTCTTTGTGTTCATCCAATGTCTTCTTAATATCCTTAATCTCTTTAGTCATTTCATTGAATTTATTAAGGAGATTTGTTTGAACATCTATGATTAGTTGTCTCAACTCCTTTATTTCATCTAGAGGCTTATCTTCTTCCTTTAACTGGGCCATATCTTGTTTCTTGGTGTGGATTGTAATTTTTTTTTGGTGTCTTGGCATCTGGCTTACTAGATGAATTTATTCTGAGTGCAGTTTCTTGCTTTAGTTTAGGGCTTTCTTTCCCTTTTCCCCTTGCTGGTTGTATAGTAGGAGCCAAGGATGTAGTTGGTGCTGTAAGCTGCGGAGGCTGAAGCTGCCCGCATTGCTCAAGGGATCCATGAAGCTTCTCCCCTTTCTCTTTTGCATTCCTTCAAGGATGTTGCAGGATGTTCTTCTCATCTCCTGGAGCCCCCAAACAGATGCTTTAGATAGCTCTGGGTGATTATTAATTTCCCTGTAGCATGAGCTGACTCCAGGAGCTCCTTCATCTTCTCTCCCTCATTTTTGAAAGAAACTTTTGCTGGGTAGAAAATTCTTGATGGGCAGTTGTTTTCTTTCAGCACTTTAAGTATTTCAAACCAGTGCCTTTTGATCACCTTCATAGTTTCTGATGAGATATTAGCACTCAATTAAATTGGGACTCCCTTTTACATAACATGTTGCTTTTCTCTTACAGCTTTCAGAACCCTCTCCTTGTCCTTTGCATTTGATAGTGTGGTCAATATATGATGGAGTGTATTTTTCTTGTTTATCCTGTTTGGTGGTTTTTTGGCTTCTTGGATGTATATATTCATGTCTTTTGCTAAGTTTGGCAAGTTCTCTGCCATTAATTCTTTGAATATTCCATCTGCCTTTTTCTGTCTTCTCCTTCTGGGGCTTCTATAATGAGTATATTGGTGTGCTTGCTGGTATCCCAGAGGTGTTTTAGACTATAATATTTCTTTTTCCCCCTTTATTCTCCTTAGCTTGATGCATTCAAGTGGTTTATCTTCAATTTCACTGATTCTTTCTTCTGCCAGCTCCTATCTCCTCCTGAAACCTTCTTGGGCACTTTTCATTTTAGTTAGTGTGGTCTTCAGCTCCAGTAGTTCTGTTTCATTCCTTTTTCAATTTTCTGTCTCTTTAGTTAGACTTTTGTATTCTTCATTCATTGTTTACTTGATATCCTTTAGTTATTTTTCTTTTAGTTCTTTTTTCCCTTCATATCCTTGAACATATTTAAGACCATTTTAAAAAAGTTTTTGTTCAGTATGTTCACACTCCTATTGTGTTTCTGTATTTTTACCCTCTTCCTTTGGAGGGACCATCATTTCCTGTTTCTTTGTTTGTCTTTTACTCTTTTACTTCACAATGTTCTTTTTACAAAAATTTTTAGCTTTAGGATTTATTCCCTGAAATGTCTGTTTCTTGGTTTTGTAACCAGCTAGTGAGAAGACAGATTTTCTTGAGTTTCAGCCCTCCTATCAGGAAAATCTATCCAAGGCAAATGCAATTTGCAGGGTGTTCCCACACAGTGCTTCCTTACCTTGCTCATAAGTGCTCAATAAATGTTGGCTAGATCCTTTGCCCCAAGCTAGCTGGCATAGCTGATAGACATTTGGTTTGGAAAGAGCACTGAGTTGAGAGCCAGGAGACATGGAGTTCTTGAGTTCTCATCCCTCCTGTATCACTAAGTTTGTAATCTTGAACAATTTTCCTACTTTCCCTAGGCCTTGATTTCCTCACCTGTCAAATAAGGAGGTGAAATAGAATGGTAGCCCCAAAGATCCATTTCTAAGACACAAAATAATAAAATACCTTGTAATTTAAATAACACAATTCAGGGGAGCAGCTGTCACTCAGTGGTTGAGTGCCTGCTTCATATATATGAGGTCCTGGGTTCAAACACTGGTATAACTCCTAAAAATAATAATGAAATAAATAGCACAATTCTTTCAGTGCTGTCATGATATGATGCTACATTAACCATATACTCAAAGATCATCTTGCAGTGGATGAGGATGCAGATTTATTTCCTTCACCAATTAAGATCCCAAAGAGTTGCCTTTATATATAACATTTCTGGGGTGGTTGTAATTTTATTTCTTGTGATTATTTAATAAGAAGCTTACTTTTTTCTATCCTTTTTTCACAAGAGTCATACAGAAAAAAACATAATGATAGGATACATTTTTCTTTTTTCTGTGTATGCATTTATGATACCTTATTGACATTTCAGATTTAGTTGGGGCAGAACCCTCAGACAGCAAATGCACTGAGTTAGTAAATAAATTTAAAATTCTACAAAACTTACATCTAAAAATCTATTTTCCCCTAATAAAAAAATGCAGATGAGGGTACTTTCCTGTCTTTAATGCTCTTCAAGTTGTTCAAGGTGTGTGGGTCTTATAGTATCTCTTACACTCAAAAAGCATTTATTATCCCAACAGAATTTCAACTTCAATTGATCTACAATATCCTCCCCCAAAGAAAAGCACTCACTTTGTCTGAACGATTAATTAGCTCCCCACAGGCTGTAAAACTGCCACAGATGAACCTGTCCAAAATTTAATGGAAGGTCGATGAAATGATGGCATGAGTGATGAAATAAAGCCAAGTGGGTAAAATGCTTCTTCTTCCTCCTACACTATGAGTCTCACTGTCCTTTTATTATAGCAGGTGAAGATGGCATCTGTTTTGAGTGTTTCATGGAGAGCCGCTTGGCCTTGCCACATTAACCGCTACCCTCATCACCTCTGCTTGAAGTTTGCCTTCTGAGAAGGAAAGAGAACTCCTCATAAGATCTTAAACACTTCTCCAATTTTGCAACAGGATTGTTGCCTTTCCACTTAAACTAGTTCTTACTCCTCAGGCAGTTCTAGAGTTTGCTTTTTCATAATATAGTTTTGTGTGTGTGTGTGTGGTACATTTGTTACAATTTTTTTTAAAGATACTTAGATTACACAAATGTTACATAAAAAATGTAGAGGACACATTCCCACATTAACAACAGCCTTCATTAGTGTGGTACATCTGTTACAATTAATAAACACATTTTGGAGGATTGCCACTAAGAGTGGATTATAGTTTACATTATAGTTTAAACTCTCTCCTGCACAATTTTTAAAGTTATGACAAGGTATATAATGGGCTGTATCTGTCATTGCAATGTCAATAAGGACAATTCAAATATCCCCCAAATTCCCCCATATTACATCTATTTTTCCCCTCTCCCCACCTCAGAACCTCCAGTGGCCATTGTCTCCACATCAATGATAAAAGTTCTTCCATTGCTAGAATAACAATAAGCCTATAGTAGAATAATAGTAAATCTACTCTAGTCCATTGTTTCTTCCCTAATCCTGAGGATTCTGTGATGGTGATGCCCAACCCGTCTCTAATTAAGAGGGGGCTTTGAGCCCATGGGGCAGATGTATAGAATTATCTTGCTTGCACTTGTAGACTCTCTGTTCCTTGTGATGATCATTGTCCATCAGTGAGTCCAATGAACTGTTGAGTAGGTGTTGCATCTCTGCTGAGATTTAGGGCCTGACTGGCACATGAAAAGCCCAAAGATTTGTCTCTTGGACATAAACCTATCAACTCTAGTACTAACTATAGATTCAAATATAAGGGGCAGAAGAGTCATGTGTAGGGAAACCACAACTGATCCCAACTCTGTCACACTGGGATGCATAAAATCTAAAGTAGGATCCAGTGGCAGGACTCCAAATTCCTGAGCTGTCATCCTTGCCTTTAGTATCTGTATGTCTCCAGAACCCTCAGGAGCTCTGCTATTTGAGGCAATATTTACTGTGCCAGTCAATGAGATCCTGTTGAGCCATGCAAAAGTGTAACTTCTGGAATGACCCACCCGACTCACTTTGAAGTCTCTTAGCCATATAAACTCATTTGTCTTCTTCCTTTCCCCCTTTTCATCAAGGTCTTTCAGGTTGTGTTTTTTTTTTTTTTAAAAGATTTATTTATTTATTTTATTCCCCTCCCCTCCCCCGGTTGTCTGTTCTCTGTGTCTTTTTGCTGCATCTTGTTTCTTTGTCCGCTTCTGTTGTCGTCAGCGGCACGGGAAGTGTGGGTGGCACCATTCCTGGGCAGGCTGCACTTTCTTTCACACTGGGCAGCTCTCCTTACAGGCACACTCCTTGCGCGTGGGGCTCCCCTATGCGGGGGGCACCCTTGTGTGGCAGGGCACTCCTTGCGCACATCAGCACTGCTCATGGGCCAGCTCCACATGGGTCAAGGAGGCCCGGGGTTTGAACCGCAGACCTCCCATGTGATAGATGGACGCCCTAACCACTTGGCCAAGTCCGTTTCCCATGGTTGTGTTTTTAGTTGGTGCTTGGTAGTAATCCCTTAGTGCCAGGGAGGCTCATCCCCAGTAGTCATGTCCCCTGCTGGGGGGAAGGTAATGCATTTATATGTTGACTTTAGTTTAAAGAGAGGTCACATTTGAGCAACAAGGAGGCTCTCAGGAGGTAACTCTTAGGCAAACTATAATACTTGGTTAAATTTCAATTTCAAAAGAAAAGGTTCATAAGTACAGTTATCAATATATAGGGCCTGTCAATGGCCCATCCTCCTTCACTAGTCACTGCCTCTGTACTCAAGGGATTCTTGCTGTCCCACATTAGAGAATGTGGGAAGAACTCCCTAGGATGGGAATTGAATATTCTTTCAGTTATTGTGTGGACCTTCACCCACTATGGCAATATCCTATGAAAACTTGAACTCATTCATATGCCTTCTGGGTATGCCCCAGGTGAACCTCCTCCCATGCATCCCCCATCACTGACACCCCACACCAATGATCCTCCCCTGCCACAGTTGTAAGCTTTCTGTGTTCCAAAACTCCTTAAAAAAATGAAGCCAACAAAATAACTGAATAAAATTAATAAGAAAATGAAATAAAAATGATAGTTTAAGAAATAACAAACAAAATACAAAAAACTAAAAAGAATTTGAAATTTAAAAGTTGGTATTATGTCTTTCATCACATTAAGATCTGTTGTCTTGAATGTACAGTGACATTTATTTCCATTTATTTCCCCAGAGTTTTATTTTTTTCATTTTATCTTCAAAGATGCTTTAGGTTACAGAAAAGTCATACAAAATATAGGGGACACCCATATACCCAATATCCTCCCCCATATCCCCTTTCCCCTATTAATATTTTACATGTGGGTGGTACATTTGTTACAATTTATGTATAACTATTGAAACATTTCTACTAACCATGGTCAATGATTTACATTATGGTTTACATTTTGGACCATACATTTTTATAAATTTTGATGAAATTTAACATGGCCTATATCCATCATTGCAAGATCATGTAGAATAATTCCAGTGCCCCCAAAATGTCCCATTTTCCATCTATTCTATTCCTCCCTCTCCTTCCCAAGGGATTACTACCAGGCACCAACTAACACCACCACACTTCATTCCTTGAAGAACAAGTTTCATATTAACTTGCAACAACATTGAAGGCTTGACATGCTGGCCTGTCCTCTCCTATTATGCACTGCTTATGCTCTCAAGACTCCCATCCCTCTGTTTGAGAACATAGCAGGACACCCCAGGATGGGAGTCCAAAACCTTCCCATTCATTGTGTGTCTCCACCCACTGAAAAAAGGCAGTGTGACAGGATGAACACTCACATACTCCTTGGAAGCTTGACCAAGGTGAACCCCCCCTGCCAAAAGAACATTCCCAGTGTTGTAGTTTCAACCACATACCTGCAAACCCCCAGAGTTTATCCGCTCCCTTCCCTGAACTTCTCCTCCATAAGCAGTACAACCCACTCTTCCACCCTATCCCCCTCACAGACCAGCACCACCCAACCCAATAGCACCATTGCACCATTCCCATGCCCATCTGCTGTACAACTATACCCTTCCACCTTATCATAGATTTTGCCCATATGGGCATTGGCTCTACTCCTTTTATGTCTCCTGTAAACCAGTCTTCCAGACTCTGGTTCTGTGAGTCTGCTCAGTTTGTTTAATTCATATCAGTGAGTTCATGTGATATTTGTTCTTCAGTACCCGGCTTGTTTCACTCAACATAAGGTTTTCAAGGTTCATTCATGTTATCCCATGTGTTAATACTGCATTCCTTCTTATAGCTGAGTAATATGCTATTATATGAACATGCCAGAGTTTGCTTATCCATTCATCTGTTGATGGACATTTGGGTTGTTTCCAACTTTTGGCAATAGTGAATAATGCCGTTATGAACATTGGTGTCCCTGCTTTCAATTTTGGGTATATATCCAATAGTGGGATTGCTGGATCATATGGAAGTTCTATCGTTAGGTTCCTGAGGAACTGCCAGATTGTCTTCCACAATGGTTGCACCATTCTGCATTCCCACCAGCAGTGTATAAGGGTTCCTGTTCTCCACATCCTCTCCAATACTTGTAGTCTTTTTTTTAAGATTTTTATTTTTGTTTTTTTCTCCCCACCCTCTTGTTGTTTGTGCTCACTGTGTCTGTTTGTTGTGTGTTTGTCTTCCTTTTTTGTTTTTAGGAGGCACCAGTAACCAAATCTGGGATCTCCCACATGGGAGGGAGGCACCCAATTGCTCGAGCCACCTCCGCTCCCTGCTTTGTTGCATCTCTCATTATGTTTTCTTCCTTTGTGTTTCTTGTTGAGCCAGCTCACCACATCAGTTCGCAGTGCCAACCTATCATGTCAGCCCATCATGTCAGTTCACTGTCTTGCTTGTCTTCCTTAGGAGGCACCAGGAACTGAACCCGGTAAGAAGGAGCCCAATCATTTGAACCACATCCACCTCTGCCTCTGCTTTTTTAATAGCTGCCAGTCTAATGGGTGTAAGATGATATCTCATTGGAGTTTTGATTTGCATTTCCCTAATAGCTAGTGATATTGAGAATCTTTTCATGTGCTTTTTAACCATTTGTATTTCTTCTTTGGAGAAGTGTCTATTGAAATCATTTGCCTATTTTTAAAATGGGTTGTTTGTCTTTTTATTTTTGAGGTATAGGATTTCTTTATATGTGCTGGATATTAGGCCCCTATCAGAGATATGCTTGCCAAATATTTTCTCCCATTGAGTAGGCTGCCTTTTCACTTTCCTGACAAACTCCTTTGAGGTGCAAAATTTTTAAATTTTGAGATGTCCCATTTATCTATTTTTTCTTTCATTGTTCGTGCTTCGGGTGTAACGTTCATGGAAACATGTCCTAATACAAGATGTTGTGGATGCTTCCCTATATTATCTTCCAAGATCTTTATGATTGCAGCTTTTATATTTAGATCTTTGATCCATCTTGAGTTAATTTTTGTTTAAGGTATGAGATGGTGTTCCTCTCTCAGTCTTTTGGATATGGATATCCAGTTCTCTGAGAACCATTTGTTGAAGAGCCTATTCTCTTCCAGTTGAGTGGGCTGGGTGGCCTTGTTGAATAGCAGTTGACTGTATATGCAAGGATCTATATTAGAACTCTTAATTTGGTTCCATGGGTCGGTATGTCTATTCTTGTGCCAATACCATACAGTTTTGATCACTGTAACTTGGTAGTATGTTTTATTTTTTAAAGATTTATTTAATTTTAATTTCTCTCCCCTCCCCCCCCGTTGTCTGCTCGCAGTGTCCATTTCTGTGTGTTCTTCTGTGACCACTTCTATCCTTATCAGTGGCACTGGGAATCTGTGTCTCTTTTTGTTGCGTGATCTTGTTGTGTCAGCTCTCTGTGTATGCAGTGCCATTCTTGGGCAGGCTGCACTTTTTTCACTCTGGGTGGCTCTCCTTACGGAGTGCACTCCTTGTGCGCGGGGCTCCCCTATGTGGGGGACACCCCTCGTGGCACGGCATTCCTTGCGCGTGTCAGCACTGCGCATGGGCCAGCTCCACACAGGTCAAGGAGGCCCGGGGTTTGAACCGCAGACCTCCCATGTGGTAGGTGGATGCACCATCCATTGGGCCAAGACTGCTTCCTGGTAGTATGTTTTAAAGTCAGGTAATGTGATTCCTTTGATTTTGTTTTTCTTTTTCAATAAGACTTTACTATTTGGGGCCCCTTGCCCTTCCAAAAAATTTCATAATTAGCTTTTCTAGTTCAGTAAAAATGTGGTAATTTTTATTGGGATTGCATTAAATCTGTGAATCAGTTTGGGTAGGATAGACATCTTAATGATGTTTAGTCTTCCTATCCATGAACAGGGAATATTCCTCCATTTACTTAGGTCTTCTTTGATTTCCTTTAACACTGCTGTGTCATTTTCTGTGTACTAGTCATTTCCATATTTAGTTAAATTTATTCCTATGTATTTAATTCTTTTAGGTATTCTTGTAAATGGTATTTTTTTCCTTGATTTCCTCCTCAGATTGCTCATTATTGGTGTGCAGAAATGCTACTGATTTTCGCACATTAATCTTATAACCTCCCACTTTACTGAACTCATTTATAAGCTCTAGAAGCTTTGTTGTAGATTTCTCAGGGCTTTCTTTTCTTTTTTTTCTTCATTTTTTAAAATCTTTTTAAAAAAGAAGCATAGATCACACAAAATTTTACATTAAAAAATATAAGAGGTTCCCATATACCTCATTCCCCACACGCCCCACTCCTTCCACACTGGCAACTTTTTTCATTAGTGTGCTGTCTTCCCACTCATTTGATGAGTACATTTTGGAGCATTGCTACACAGCATGGATTATAGTTTATGTTGTAGTTTACACTCTCTCCCATTCCATTCAGTGAATTATAGCAGGATATATTATGTCCTGCATCTATCCCTGCAATATCACTGAGGACAAGTCTAAGTCCCAAAAATGCCCCACTATCATACCTCTTTTTCCCTCTCTCTGCCTTCAGCAACTCCCGTGGCCACTGTCTCCAATCAATGATATAATTTCTTCCATTGCTAGAGTCACAATAATTCTATAGTAGAATACCAGTAAGTCCACTCTAATCCATATTTTATTCCTCCATCTTGAGGACCCTCTCAGGGCTTTCTATGTATAGGATCATATTATCTGGAAGAAATTTTTACTTCCTCCTTTCCAATTTGGATGTCTTTTATATCTTTTTCTTGCCTATGTGCTCGAGCAAGTACTTCTAACACAATGTTAAATAAGAGCAGTGACAGTGGTCATTCTTGTCGTGTTCCAGATCTTAGAGGGAAAGCTTTAAGGATTTTACCATTGAATGTGATGTTAGCTGTGGGTTTTTCACATATACCCTTTATCATGTTGAGGAAGTTTCCTTCCATTCCTATCTTTTGAAGTGTTTTTATCAGGAAAAGGTGCCTTATTTTGTCAAATGCTTTTTCTGCATCTATAAAGATGATTATGTGATTTTTTTCTTTCAATCTGTTAATGCGGTGTATTACATTGATTGATTTTCTTATGTTGAACCATCCTTGCATAACAGGGATGAAACCCACTTGATCATGGCGTATAATTCATTGGATGTGTTATTTAATATGATTAGTAAGTATTTTGTTGAGGATTTTAGCATCTAGGTTCATTAGAGAGATTGTTCTATAGTTTTCCTTTCTCCCAGCATCTTTGTTTGGCTTCGTTATTAGTGTGATGTTGGCATCATAGTATGAGTTAGACAATGTTCCCTCCACTTCTATTTTTTTTGGAAACTTTAAGCAAGATTTGTATTAGTTCTTTCTGGACTGTTCGGTAGAATTCACCTGTGACTTGATCTTGTTCAGGGCTCTTCTTAGTTGGGAGGTTTTTGATGACTAATTCAATCTTGTTACTTGTGATTGTTCTGTTGTGTTCATCAATTTCTTCTTTCATCAATGTAGGCTGCTTGTGTGTTTCTAGGAATTTGTCCATTTCATCTAAATTATTCATCTTGTTGGTATAAAATTTTTCAAAGTATCCTCTTATGATACTTTTTATTTCAGTGGGATCAGTGGTGATATCCCCTCCCTCATTTCTTATTTTATGTATTTGCATCTTCTCTCTTTTTTCTCTATTAGTCTAGCTTTGGGTTTGTCAATTTTATTAATCTTTTCAAAGAACCAGTCTTTGGTTTTATTTTTTCTAGTGCTTTCTTATTTTCAATTTCATTTAGTTCTGCTCTAATCTTTGTTATTTCCTTCAGTCTACTTCCTTTGTCATTAGTTTGTTGTTCTTTTACTAATTCCTCCAGATGTGCAGTTAGGTCTTTGATTTTAGCTCTTTTTCTTTTTTAATATAGGCATTTATGACTGAATTTTCCTCTCAGCACTGCTTTTGCTGAATCCCATAGGTTTTGATATATTGTGTTGTTATTTTCATTTGTTTCAAGGTAGTTACTGATTTCTTTTGCAATTTCCTCCTTGACCCACTGATTGTCTAAGGAGTGTGTGGTTTAACTTCCATACCTTTATGCCTAATCTACTTCTCTGCCCCTTACTGATTTCTAGCTTCATTCCATTGTGGTCAGAGAAAATACTTTGTATAATTTCTATCTTTCTGGATTCATTTAGCATTGTTCTGTGACCTAGCATATGGTCTATCCTGGAGAATGATCCATGTGTACTTGAGAAGAATGTATATCCTGCTGTATTTGGGTGTAATGTCTATTAGATCCAGATCCTCTAATGTATTATTCAAGGTCTTTGTTTCTTTATTGATTCTTTGTCAAAATCTCTGTCTAATGGTGATAATGGTATCTTAAAGTCCTCTTACTATAATTGTAGGGGCAAATATTTCTCCACTTAGTGTTTTCAATGCTTGCCTTATGTATTTGAGGCACCCTCGTTAAGTCCATAAATGCTTATGATCTTTCTTCTTGATAGGTTTATCCTTTTATTAATATATAGGGTCCTTCTTTGTCTCTTGCAATAGTTTTGCATTTAAAGTCTATTTTATCTGATATTAGTATAGCTACTCCCACACTTTTTTGATTATTGTTTGCATGTAAAATTGTTTTCCAACCATTCACTTTTAGCTTCCTTTTGTCCCTGGGTCTAAGGTGAGTTTCTTGTAAACAGCCTATAGATGGGTCATATTTCCTTATCCATTCTGCCAATCTGTGGTCTTGGAGACTTTAAGTCATTAACATTCAATGTTATTGTGTCAAGGAATTACTTGCATTAGCCATATTTTCTTTAGGTTTATGTTTGCCATATGCTGTTTTTATTTCTCTTTGTATATTTTTATTTATTCTTTTTTTTAAAGAAAGGCTTTTTATTTATTTATTTTTTAAACATGTATTTTATTTATTTTTCTCCCCTCCCCCCATTGTCTGCTCTCTGTGTCCTTTTGCTGTGTGTTCTTCTGTGTTCACCTGCATTCTCAGCAGCACTGGGAATCTGTGTCTCTTTTTTTGTTGTTGTGTCATCTTGCTGTGTCAGCTCTCTGTGTGTGTGGTGCCACTCCTGGGTGGGCTGTGTTTTGTTTTATTTTTTGTATTGGACTGTGTTATTTTTTTCCCCACAGGGCACACTCCTTGTGTGTGGGGCTCCACTACATGGGGGACACCCCTGCATGGCATGGCACTCCTTGTGTGTGGCAGCACTGCACATGGGTCAGCTCACTACCTGGGCCAGGAGGCCCTGGGTTTGAACCCTGGACCTCCTATATGGTAGGCATATGCTCTATCAGTTGAGCCATGTACGCTTCTTTATTTATTCTTATATTTGCCTCCAACTCTCTCCTGCTTTTTCCTTTCAACCCTCAGAACTCTTTTTAGTATTTCCTGAAGGGCAGGTTTCTTATTGACAAACTCTCTCAATTTCTATTTATCTGTGAATATTTTGAACTCTCCCTCATTTCTGAATGCCAGCTTTGCTGGATAGAGAATTCTTGACTGGAAATTTTTTCCTTTAGCACCTTAATGATGTCATACCACTGCTTTCATGCTTTCCTGGTTTCAGATGAGAAATCAGCACTTAATCTTATTGAGCTTCCCTTGTATGTGATGACTCTCTTTTCTCTTATTGCTTTCAGTTTTCTTTCTTTGTCTTGACTATTGGGCAATTTGACAAGTATATGTCTTGGGGTGGGCCTGTTAGGATTTATGCTGTTTGGGGTGCACTCTACTTCCTGGACATGCATGTCCATGGCCCTCAATAGAGTTGGGAAATTTTCAGAAGGATTCCTCCAACAATCCTTCTGCTGTCTTTTCCTTCTTTTCTTTCCCTAGAATGCCTATAATGCATATATTTGTGCATTTCATATAATTTTTCATGTCCCTACATCCCTGCTGGTTTTTTTTTTTCCTATCTTTTTATCTATCTGTTCTCCAATCTGGCTGATTTCAAATGTACTGTCTTCCACATTGCTGATTCTTTCCTCTGCCTGTTCAAATCTGCTGTCATGTGCTTCAAGTGTATTTTTTATTTCTTGCATTGTGCTGTTCATCATCATCACACCTGTTATCTTTTAATGTATGTTACAATTTCTTCAATATGTTCTCTCAGTGTCTTCTTAATATTCTTAAACTCTTCCTTCACTTCATTAAGTTGATTCATGATATTTGTTTGGATATTTCTGATTAGTTGTTTCATGTTCTGCATTTCCCCCTGTTTTTTTAGTTTGTTCATTAGACTGGGCCATGTCTTCCTGTTTCTTAGTATGGCTTGTAATTTTTTGTTGGTATCTAGGCATCTGTTTATCTTGATGTGTTTATTTGGTTGGTTAGTTTCTCTTTCTACTCTAGACTTTTATTTTGTTGCTGTTTTTGTGTGTGTGGTAAGGTTGCACTTTGACACTTTGTTCCTCTTATTCTATTTCCTTGCTGTTGGCTTTATTCCCTTGAAAAAAATTAGGACCAGAGAAAAGGCAAGAGATAAGAAGAGAAAAAGAATAATAGTAATAAAAATTTTAAAAAAGGTTGAAGAGGAGCTGTATAAGACATAGGAAAATAAATAATTAACATGAGTAAAAAATCCTAAGAGTTACAGAGGAATAATAAGTAAGTGGAATAGAAAAAAATTAAATGAGAAACAAAATAGAGAAAAAATATAGAATGAATTAAAGGACTGGAAAGATGAAAAGAAATGAAAAGAAAAAGATGAAAGAAAAAAAATACCCACTAAAAAAGAGAAAAAAAGAAAACAGAGAAAAAAGAGTGAGAGAGAGAAATAAAAAGAAAAAAAATTGAAGACCAAACAAAGAGAAGTGGAATGAATGAAAAACAACAGAAAATAGAAGATAGAAAAATGAAGGGAAGAAATAAATAATGTAGGTAGAAAATATCAGTAAAAGAAAAGTAAAAAAAGGGCGGAAACAATGAAAGGGGAAACACAACAAACAGAAAAGGAAACAGCAGCAACTAAAAAAATAAATAAAACAAAAAAACAAGCAAGGAAAAATAACCTTCCTCTTAGGCTCCTAAGAAGCTTTTCTGCTGCCAGTGTTCATCAGTCAGTCAGTCTGCAGCCTGCCCTCGGCAGGTAATGTACTGGATTTTAGCAAGTGAAATAAGAAAAAAAGGAAACTAAAAAAAAAAAAGAGAGAGATTTAAGAAAACCTCAAGTAAAGAGAATGTCTATATGCTCCCTCTCATAAGGTACCACCTGAATGCTTGATAACGAGGTGGATCACTCTCTTGATCTCTTCTCTAAAGAAAGGGATGAATTAAACCAGGGACCTCATATGTGCAAGGCAGTAATTCCTCCACCGACCTAATTGTTTCCTTAGGTTAATTAGTCTTCAGAGACCTATATGCCCCCTTTTCCCCAGGTGTTTTAGACTTCTACAGCTTGCTGGAGTACTGCTGATTAAGCACCTGTCCCCGCCTCCTTTCTAATCTAGTTGCTTTTCCTCCCCCGGTGGCTGGGTGTAACAGCCCGCCTGAGTGGATCCCCCTTCCCCTCTCCTTATCCATTTGAGATCCCTTCCACGATTCAAAGGGGTCTCATCTGGGCCAAAGTCACAACAAAGAAACCAGTCTCCACCCTCTGCTAGACCCTCTTCCTCCCAGGGAACGCCCCTTCCAGTTCCAGGGACATTAGGCTACTTGCCTTGAGGGCAGGGTATATGTGTGCTTTCCAGCCACAGGGCCAAGCAACTCATGGCTTTCCTTTGGCTTCTTTATCTTTCCAGTACCCTACTAGTTGACTCAGAGCACCTTCCCATTCTATATATCCTAAGAAGCTCCTCTGATAGGTCCCTGCTTTCTCTTGCTTTTTCTGTGAGAGGATCAGACTCCGCCTACCTGCTTCAGCGCCATTTTCCCGTAACTCTACATTTTTCTTGTTACATTTACTCAACTACTGTTTTCTCTCTGGGGAGAGAGATCTAACACATATCAGAGGTTACTTAGAAGGCTTCCGTTCTCAACATCTTTAAATAACAAGTTAGTCGAATTTCCCTCCCTCCAGATGTGACAAATGTACCCTATGGATTCAGTCCATTTTTTAATTAAAAGGATATCAACAAGAATCAATTTTTGATGCATGAGAAGAATATGTTTGCAACTTAGTGGAAAATTTTAACTTTTAAATGTTTGAAATTATAGTGCAAAATAGACTCAAAAGTTTCAGGAGAAATATTTCTTTTGGTAAAATAAACCTGTGATCTTGAATTCACATGAGCAAATCAATATTCTTAAAGAGGAAAATGCATCTTCTTTGCCAGTTAATGTATTTTCTTTTCCCTCACTCTTATGTGAAATTGAATGATTTTCAAATACTGATTATTAAATCATACCTTGTTTGGGATGTCATCTTGCCAGATAACTTAAGAACATCAATGCTTTTGATAAAATGCATATGACAAAGTGGCAAGATCAAATCCTTAGTCACCCTTGATAAATATTATGTTTATATATAATGCATTGAGGGAGCTTATTTTCAAATAATATATGGTAAAGTATATATAATCACTTTAGTCAAAGAAAAGTACGTAAAAACCATGTTGTGATATATCTCATTACTGAAAAAACATTTTATAGAGCTCATACCAGGTGAAGTCTTCAGAACTCAACACCCCATATTACTAATTAAGATTAATTGGGTGGAAATGTCTATGTAAATTGGATAAATTTGAAAAGAAATTGCAGATGGTTTCAGATGAATTTTTTCAAATGCCTGGTTGCACTCAAAGCCTCCTAGAAGGCTAACTTTTATAGTAGATAAGTTAGTGAAACCACCAGTCTAATGGTTGCATTGTTTGTATATAAAGTTTCTAATAAACTGATGAATGAGGAGGACTGTTTGAACTGTGTTTTAGTTTAGGTTAGGACTATATGCTAATCAAAGCAGGCACAGTTTTTACTAGTCCAGGACTGTCTCCACAGTCCAATTAATTTTTTAAATAGGCCAATTAATTTTCCTCTGTGTCAGGATTATTTATTCTTAGAGATGAGCACTGATAGTTCAGTAGGAGGTTCTTCATGGAAAAAATGATGATGGATGAAAGCTTCACTATGATTGGAGAAACTCTCCTGATGGCACTTCAGTCCTTCCTTTATCTTCTACTACTAAAGAATAGCATATGAATGTTAATAAGTAATGGGCCAATAGTGTTTTCTTCTGTTGACTATTACTTAAAAACATTTTTTTTTATTGTGGTAACATGAATACAACATAAAATTTCCCATTTTAAGAACTTTCAATATACACTTTAGTGGTGTTAATAATTCACACTATTGTGCTACCATCACTACCCTCCCTTACCAAAATTTTCCATTACCCCAAACAGAAACTCTGTACTCATTAAGGATTAATTCCCCATTCCCCACTCCCACTTCTGGGACCCTGTAATCTTCTATCAATTATTACTTTTTGCAAAAGAATTCTAAAAAGTGTTCAAGCACTTTTTATTTTTTAAGTTAAAAAAGGCCCTCCTCAAAATGCTTAACACTATTGATTTCCTTCATAAACTATTTTCCATAGACAAGAAAACCAAAAAAGCAACCACTGTGTGAATTATAATCAATTTCAAGTTGGCAAAGTCAAGATTGATATATATTGATTGTTTGTTTGCATTTTAGTTTGCTAAAAGGTCACCAAGGAAAAATACCAGAAATAGATTGGCTTTTTTTTTTTTTTTTAATTTACTGGGACTGGGGATTGAACCCAGGATCTCATAGGTGGGAAATGGTACTCAACCACTGAGATACACTGGCTCCCTAGGTTGGCTTTTATGATGAAAATTTATTAGGGTAGTATCTTACAGTTCCAAGACTGAAATGTCCAAATCAAGGCATCATCAGAGATGCTGTCTCACCAAAGGTTGGCTGCTCCACTGATCCTGAACTCCTGCCACATAGCAAAGCAAAATGGTATCTGGTCTGTGTCTTCTCCTCCAAACTCAGCTGTGGGCGATCAGGTCTCTCTTCCTGGGCCTTATCTCCTTGAGCCTTTCAGGGCTTTTCTGTCTTTCAGCAGCTCTAGATTAACCTAGAGCCCTCTCTCTCAGGATGGCAGTGGCTCTTTTCTGTTTGTTCTTTTTTCAGTTCTTAGGTTATGTAAGACCCAGCAAGAGGGCAGAGACCCAGCCTGGGTCATGCCTCACTGACATAGACCAATCAAAAGCACTAAAGCGACCTAATCAAGTGATCTAATCAAAGATCCCTTAACTGAATCTAATTAAAAGGTCCCATCTACACTGTGTTTACAGGCACAGGTGTGGATTGTCTTAAGAACGTAATTTTCTGGGGTCTACAAAAGACAAACCAGGACACTTGTCTTTCCCGGGCTTTGCCTGTTCAGTTTCTGGCTGCTTTTCTGATTCCAGCTTCTTTCCTCTCTCTCAACCTCTTGGGGTTTGTTTGTCTTTCTGTGGCTGTAGGTGACCCTGGAGTCCTCTCTCACATGGCAGGATAAAAACTTACAGTTCTGGTTCTCTATGAGTCTCTCTTCATGATTCTCCTGTTTATATAGGACTCCAGTAAGAGGGCTGAGACCCAACCTGGGTCAGGCCTTACTGAAGTACTCTAAGTAAAGGCCCTCAGCTGAATTTAGTTCTAACAGAGGGACCCAAACTAACAGGAATGGATTAGCTCCAAGAACATTATCTTTTCTGGGAGTCACAAAAGCTTCATGCTGTCAGTTTGTTAAACTTTGGTGAAAGATAGTTTCTCTGTAACATTAGGAGGTCTAGTTCTGTCTTTTGGCATCAGAGTTGCTTCATGGTGTAAATGTTCATTCTGACTATTTCTCTCATTGCTACTCCACTGATACACTCTGAAACTTTTATTTTTTAATTTTTTTAAAAGATTTACTTATTTCTCTCCCCTTCCCCTTCCCCTCCCCCCTTCCAGTTGTCTGTTCTCTGTGTTCATTTGCTGCATGTTCTTCTTTGTCCGCTTCTGTTGTCAGCGGCATGGGAATCTGTGTTTCTTTTTGTTGTGTCATCTTGCTGCATCAGCTCTCCATGTGTGTGGTGCCATTCCTTGTGCACATCAGCACTGCACATGGGCCAGCTCCACATGGGTCAAGGAGGCCCGGGGTTTGAACTGTGGTAGGGTGTCTACCACAGTGCTTGGTTCAGTGTATACTTTTTTTTTTTTTTTTTTTTTAAATATTTATTTATTATTATTATTTTTTAATTACATTAAAAAATATATATGAGGTCCCATTCAACCCCACTATACTTTCAAAAGTGTTAATTTTCTTTCTTCTACAAATATTTCTTGAATGTCTACTTTAAGCTCAACTGTCTATCAGGTGTTATGTCTGGAGTTGAAATAAGTATAAAATATCACAAAATACAGTGCCTAGCACAGAATAGAGTTTCAATAAATGTATTTTAAAATTGAATTGGACATATGTTCTCTGTCCCAAGGGAGCTTCAGTGTATTGGGAACACACATACATACACCCATGCATTCCTTCAATGAGTGATGCCAACAATAAGGACTGGGAGGAGCTCTACGGTCAGAGTGACCATTAAGAGCTGATTTCATGTGGAAGACTTCATAAAGGAGGTATTGCTAAAGCTGAGACTAGAAAAATATGGAAAGCATCTGGACAAGAAGGAAAGATTGGCGAGGATACTCTGGATTTGGGGAATATAGTAGGTGGAAGAGCAGAGCAATGAAAGCAAGGGCATTTTTTCTTTTAAGTAGAAATGTGAGACTGAATAGAAAGATTCATAAAATGGAGCAGCAGCATAGGCAGGGCCTCAAATGCCACATTAAGGATTTTGGATTTTAGGATTTTATCCTGAAGTACAGGAGAAATATGAAAGTATGAAAGTATTAAGATGAAGTAGCTATGTGTGGGAAAAAGAGTTTCACCTGTTCTATTGTAGATGTTGTCTTATTATACAGATGTTGCAGCTGTTCCCTGTTATTGTAAATGATGTTGCAGTTCGAATAGCAAACAGCTGCTTGGTAGTTTCCAATAAATACGAGGTGGAAACTAGGGTCGAGGCTCTCAGTTCCAGGAGCTGTGAGTCCCCTGGTCCCATCTTTATCTCCTCTCATGTGTCTTTCTCTTTGTCCTTTATTTCTGTAAGTTCTGCATCACCTTCCCTTCGAGCCAACCTATTGCAGAGCTGGTTCGCAGCAGGTATGGAGAAAAGTCAATTTAGGGCGTATTGGATTGGGAGAAAACACTCATGGTATGAAGGATATCAATTGGGAGGCTATTACTAAAATCCTGGCATAAGGTGAAAGGACTTTGAGTGACCGTCTTGCTCATATGGGTTTAGATCATGAAACTGTTGGTGTCAGACCATACACACACACACACACACACACACACACAATTACATGAATATTGAGGCACATTGGTTTAGAATTCTCAAAGACTGTTTTTTTTCCCCCTAGTGCCTAGAGCTAAGGTAAAAGCTGGGTCATGGTGTCAAGTGGAAACCTGGGATTCCCTGGACATTAGGAAGGCCTTAGATCCTTCCAATCTAGAAGGGTATAGCAGTTTGATATGGTTATGAATTCCAAAAATAGATATTGGATTATGTTTGTAATTAGGTCTGTACCTGGATGTGATTAAGTTATGATTAGGGCTTTGATTGGGCCACATCATTAGGGCATTGGGTCCCCACCCCTTGGTGGGTGGGGACTCCCAGATAAAAGGCATGGCAAAGGACAGAGTTGAGGGTTTTTGATGTTGGAGTTTGATGCTGAAGCCTTAAGCTGGAGCCCGGGGAAGTAAGCTCACAGAGGAAATAGAAGTAAGCCCCAGGAAGAGAGGAACCCTGAGCCCAGGAAGAAGCAAGACCCCAGAAGGGAGGAACCCAGGAAGCCTGAACCCTCACAGACATGGGCTGCCATCTTGCTCCAGCATGTGGAAATAGACTTTGGCAAGGGAAGTAACTTATGCTTTATGGCCTGGTATCTGTAAGCTCCTACTCCAAATAAATACACTTTATAAAAACCAACCAGTTTCTGATATTTTGCATCAGCACCCCTTTGACTGACTAATACAAAGGGTATTGGGAAGAGCATAGACTTTCAGGTCAGAGATTTGGTGCTATCTCTTTAGTAAAATGGGAGTAATAAGGTAGGTAAAGCACAGACGCTTGATTGGTGCCTGTTAGTTCCCTTTGACAAAAGGAAGGGTCATGGTTAGTTTAGTTCTACTATGATGGCTGAGTTGCTTCCCATGGTGGCCGTTATTCCTTTTTTTTCCCCCATAGATATTTTATCTCTGATTTGGGGAGCTGCAAAGAAGACAGACTGCATTATAGCGGTGGAGCAATGAGAAAGTGCTGGATCCATTACTTGGTGACCAATCTCTAGTCACATTAGCTGTAATACAGCTCATACAGAGCTGTGGGAAAGGGCATTTATACAACATAAAATATGTCTGTATCTTTGCTTCTACAAGACCTTTTATCCTTGCATGTGATAGCTAAGACCTCCTGTGAGTAAATTTAGGCTTATCATTTTCTAGCTGAGGAAACCCAGGTAAATGAGTAAGTATCTTATCACCTGGGGAGAGAGGGGTGTTTAGTAGACTGAGCTGTGAGTCTGAGTCATTATGTAGGGATGGAACATGTTGATGTGAACTGTATTTTGTGTAATATGAATTTCAGCACCAAAAATATGGCAGTTCCCACTGTTATCCTCTTTTTTTAATTAAAATTATTTAAGATTTATTTATTTATTCCTCTCCTCCCCCTGCCCCCCTCCCCCAGTTGTCTGCTCTCTGTGTCCATTTGCTGTGTGTTCTTCTATGTCTGCTTTTATTCTCATTAGGCAGCTCTGAGAACCGATCTTGGGACCTTCCAGAGTGGGAGAAAGGTGATTATTCTCTTGTGCCACCTCAGCACCCTATTTTGCTACATCTTCTTATTGTCTCTCCTCTGTGTCTCTTGTTTCATCATTTTGCTGCACCAACCCTCCATGTTGGTGGCACTCCCACGTGGGGTGGCATTCCTGCGTGGAGAGGCACTCCCACGTGGGCTGCCATTCTGCGCAGGCCAACCTGCCTTCACCAGGAGGCCCTGGGCATTGAACCCTGAACCTCCTATATGGTAGATGGGAGCCCAACTGCTTGAGCTACATCCATTTCCCTGTTATCCTCTTGTTGACAGTTTAATTTCTGTAATTGGCCAGACTACCATCAGCCAGTGAGGAGCAAAAATTCTCAAGTTCATAAACACAAATATATAAACCATGTATCATTGCTTACAAGAGTGTGGCTCTGCAAATGTGTATTTTGAGGGTCAGGCAAATGGATCATGACCCTTTTTGATTGATTTTTATAGTCTCTAGTGAGTGAGTAACGAGGGCAGGTGTTTGTATTTTCATAGGTTTTAACCAGAAACAATACTTTTCCCTATTATACCCAAACATTCTTGATTTGATCTTAGCTGTGGAAAGGAGCTACTTTTCTGTGAATGCTGACAGAATTTTGTGCTGGCTTAGAACACTAGGTGGCAGACGTGCTCTTGTTAAGATTTGGTGAGTGAGTTTGGAGGGTGAACAAAGAGCTCTCTTAATTAAATAGTCACAGTCACCCCCCTTCCCTAACAAAGGTCACACAGGATGTTCCCATTGAAACAGACAACTATTCTGAAATCCACAGGGAACATGTTTTTACCTTATTGATGACTTAGCTGGGGATGCATTTCTGATGCCCTTCAATTCATTTCAGAAGAGGAATGGAGTCACTAGGGTCTCAACCTCTCATTTATCAATGATGAGTAAAGAGAAAAATGAAATCTGGATTTGAAAAACACTGATATTATGCTTGGTACTAAAAATCAAATCTTTAAAAAATTTTTATTGTCTTTTTTTATAAAAAGATACATAAATCACACAAAATGTTACAGTAAAAAAAATGAGGTTCCCATATACCCCATCCCTACCCCCCCCAATCCTCCCACATCAACAACTTTCATTAGTGTGGTACATTCATTGCATTTCATGAGTACATTTTGGAGCTTTACTACACAGCATGGACTATAGTTTATGTTGTAGTTTATACGCCCCCGGTCCATTCAGTGAGTTATGGCAGGATATTAGTATGAAGGGCCCATCAATGGACCATCGTTATTCTCTGGTCTTTGCCCTTGTACTTGGGGATTGTTGCTGCTCCACTGGGAAGTGCAACAGAGTTTCTGGGAATGGGAACTCAACACTCTCTCAGTTGTTTTGTGATACTCTACCCTCTATGTCAGTATCCAGTGAACTTCTGAACATATCTATATACCCAATATGCGTGCCCTGGAGAACTCCCTCCCACACATGTATCCTAAAAATCAAATCTTTGCCTAAGAGTATTAGGCTAACAGAGCCACTTGTGGGATGTTTTTCTCTCTCATAATCAGAGAGAAATGTTTCATTGTACATCATTGAAATTCAGATTCAGGTTGGTCCTCAGTAATCACCTAATGACCAGTATTTTGCCTAGAGGGACTCAACCCTGGCTGTGTCTTAAACCCACCTAGGTGCTTTCAAAAAGTATAAGTGCCTGGACCTTAACCCACACTTACTGAGTCAGCACACCTGCGGGTTGGGGCACAGGAATAGGCTTCTTTCTTTTTCTCCACTTTTAAAAGTATATTATTTATAGGAACAATTCCCCATTCTCTGGGACTCTTAGGGGGAAAAAACCCCAATACATTCTGGGAAAGTAAAACAAACGGTGGAAACAGGCATAGCACTGTCCCCAAATCACCAACTTCCAGGCCCCCAGGCATGGGCTGGGTCATTGCTGGTAGGAGGTGAGCCCAGGAGTCTTTTTTTTTTTTTTAGGAGGTACCAGAGATTGAACCCAGGACCTCATACATGGTAAGCAGGTGCTCAACCATGTGAGCTACATCTGCCCCTACCCAGGACTATTTTGAACCTACCCTCTCTACCTGGAATTGGGATAGGACAGGCTTTATGTCCCCTATTCCTTCTTCCCAACTCTGGGGACACTTAAAGGGCCCTTTGTACCTGCCCTTAGGAAATTGGGGGACTGAGGGGAAGGGAGTTGAAAATACTCATTTGGTATAAAAAATAAACACTTGGAAGTGGCAGGAATACCCCTTCTTCCCTCCCATCCCCATCTCTGATACGGGAAGAGATGTTCCCCTCTGCCCTATTGAAAAACCCTGTTTAAAAATAGATTAAATGAGCCCAACTGGCATGATATTAAAATCTATTTTTAAACAACCAGGTGCCATTTGGGCCCTAAATCTCAGCAGAGTTGCAACACCTACTCTCCAGTTCACTGGACTCACCCAGGACAACTAACAAGGAGATGATGGAAAACGCCCATCCCAAGGAATAGAGAGTTTTCAACTGCAAGCAAGATGAGGAGTCCCATCCATCTACCCCATGGAATCTAAGCCCCCTCTCAATTATAGCCAGAGTGGGGCATCACCATGCCCAAATCCTCAAGATTGGGGAATGAACAATGGACTAAAGTAGACTTACTATTATTCTACTATAAACTTACTGTTATTCTAGCAATGGAATTGATGTGGAGATAGTGGCCACTGGAGGTTCTAAGGGGAGGGAGGGTGAAAAATAGGTGTAATATGGGGGCATTTTCAGGACATTGGAATTGTCCTACATGATGTTACAGTGATGGATACAGGCCATTTTATATTTTGTCATAATTTACAAAATTTTTCGGGACAGATTGTAAACTATAATGTAAACTATAATCCATGGTTAGTGGCAGTGTTTCAATATGTGTTCATCAATTGTAACAAATGTGCCACACTAATGAAGGATGTTTTTAATGTGGGAAAGTATGGGAGGGGTAGAGAGTGGGGCATATGGGAATCCCTTATATTTTTTTATATAACATTTTTGTAATCTAAAGTATCTTTTAAAAAGTTAAAAAATATTAATAAAAATAGATTATGATGGAGTAATTTCAATAATAGTTAGGGACTTCAATACACCATTTTCAATATTGTATAGAACATCTGGACAGAGGATAACTATATGATAAATGATCTAGATCTACAGCTATCTTTAGAGCATTATACCCCAAAAATAGCAGGATATAAATTCTTTTCAAGTGCTCATGCATCCTTCTCTAGGATAGACCATATGTTGGGTCACAAGACAAGACTCAATAAATGTAAAACAATGGAAATTATACAAATACTTTCTCTGATCAAAACAGAATGAAGCCAGAAGTCAATAATGGATTAAAAAGGGAAAATTCATAACTATATGGAGATTAAGCAACACAGTCTTAAATAATCAGTGGCTAAAGAAATTGCAAGAAAATTCAGCAAATGTCTTGAGACAAATAAAAATGAGAACACAATGTAACAAAACCTATGGGACACTGGCAAAGCAGTGTTGAGAGGATATTTATAGTCCTCAATGCTTACATTTAAAAAGAAGAAAGCTAAAATTGAAAATCTAACTTCACATCTGGAGGAACTAGAAAAAGAACAGCAAATCTCAAATCAAGTCAAAGGAAAGAAATAGTAAAGATCAGAGCAGAAATAAATGAAACTGAGAACAAAAAAACAATAGAGAGAATCAACAAAACCCAAAGTTGGTTCTTTGAGAAGATCATCAAAATTGACAAACCCTTAGATAGACAAAGAAAAAAAGAGAAGATGCAAATAAAATCAGAAATGAGAGGGGGGACCTTACCACTGACCCCACAGAAATAAAAGCAACCATAAGAGGATACTGTGAACAACAGTACGACAAAAAACTAGGCAATGTAAATGAGTTGGACAAATTTCTAGAGACACACAGTTCACTTACACTGACCCTAGAAAAAACAGACAACCTCAACAAACCAAACACAAGTAAAGAAATTGAAACAGTCATCAAAAACCTCCCAGAGATGAAAAGCCCAGAACCAGATGGATTCACAGGTGAAATTTACCAATCTGAAAGAAAACTATCAGATAGACTATCTTAAAGCAAGGCTGGGGAGGTGGAAATTCCTATTCCGAGGGGGTGATTCTTCCTTTGCCAGGTCTCCCTTCTTTCATTTGAAAGCTGAATGGGTGATTCTGTAGTAATAACACTATCCTTGGAGTAACATGGACTTCTTTCACTTGAAAAGCTGTACAGGTGATTTTGTAGTAATGACATTATTCTTGGAGTAACATTAGTAACTTTTTAAGCACAAACACACTCTGAGGATCAGCCTCACATGTGGGAACAGCCCAGAAAATGTGATTTCAGTAGCACAGAAAGGACCCAGCAGCCCAAATCCATTCTCCCCTTTAACCTAGTGGGAAGTCTGAGAGTTTCTGCACTGGGTAGTCCTTTGTGTCTCCTAGGCTAAAGTGAAACAGAAATGTGGGTTTTCATCTCTTACCAGACTTTAGCTTTATGGTTCCAAGCTTGTTGTATTATCAAAAGCAAACCAATAAAGCAAGAAGAATAAAGCACTAAACTTGTAAGAGTTGAGAAAGATTTAGGATCTTGTATTGTCTTGGGAAGGACGGGCCTGAGTATAGGGAGGCATGGAAATTCACTGGTCATCCACAGTGTAATCAGAAGGAAGGATTCTGATGAAGGGATTTGGAGGTTCCCTAAAGCAGACTTTGTATGTTTTCCTATTTTGCCAAGCACTGCCCAGTCTCACGGCTTAGTATGGAGGGGTCAAGTATAATAGTATAATATCCCCCACCCTCAGCGAGGACAGAGAAGCTGAATCCAGTGGTGTCAAGGGGACATTCTAATCCCTTACCCATAATGGAGAAAAGGTCAGGCTTCATAATTGTGAATACAGGACTTCTCTTTGTGGGAAAGTCTTAGGATTCAACAGAGTTACTGCTGAGGTTGGATTTCTAAGACACCACAATTGTAGGTTAAAAGCAATCGGCCAGGGGAGTGAATGTGGCTTAAGAAATTGAACCGCTGCTTCCCACATGGGAACTCCTGGGTTCAGTTCCCAGTGCCTCCTAAAAACAAACAAAAAGCAAATAAACAAACAAAAAAAGCCAATTCAGGGGAGCCAACGCGACTCAGTGCTTGAGTGCCAACTTCCCACAAATGAGGTCCTGGGTTCAATCCCTAGCCCTGGTACCTCAATAGCAACAACAATAATAACAAGAACAAGAACAATAGGAAGCAAGAGCCAAAAGTGTGAAAACACAATCTACTTGGTTTTTATTTTTCCTCTGTGTTGAACTGTTATTTTAGTGTTACACATAATACTATCTTGAATAACCAGTCCATTTAGTTATGGCTAAAACTATAATCAGTTTAGTGGAAAAAAATAAAATCAAGTGGATCTGTTATTTGGCAACATTCAGTACAAAAATTCTGATTGCCATTAGGTTTCACTTTTAGCATTGGTATGGCAAAGCTAACCAGTCCTAGCTAGCCCTCGTTATTAAAACACCTACAAAGAACAAAATTTCCCATTTGGGGTAAAGCTTCTTGCCTGTTAACTCTAAATTAGCTTTTAGTTTTTATTAAAAATCACTAGTTTTTCTCTGTTATGGTCTTTAGTAACATATACTTGATTGCACTCTGAAAAAACAAACAGAGTTCAGGGTATATAATTAAATATGTGCTAATGACATTTGAGATTCTCTGGGTACCCATCTAGTCAATCAAGCTCAGAAATACATACTTTGGAAACGGCTTTGCTCAGCCTTCCAATATTTACAGTCATCTTGCCCCAGTTCCTAATGAATGGGCAGATTTTAGCCACAATAAGAAGGAGAAGGATCTACCAGAGAGGTCTTCAGCCAAGGCCTCTGTGTAAGCTCTTAGAGCAGCCTGAGTCTCTAAGATTTGCATGTGACCCCCTGGCAGGGGTCAGCATTGGACAGATGAGCCCTATGATCTCTTGCACCATAGATTCCAAAGACCGTGAAACCAGGTCTTCCAAAGACCGGTGAAACCACACTCAATTTCTGGAGATTGCAATGATTTCTCAGTGGAAAACTTTCATAAATATTCCTTTGGAATTTAGTCAAATATTATATAACATTAGCTTAGAGATGGACTTGTTGGCAACAGTAAACATTTCTGACATTATGCCTTCATGGTTTTCCCTCTTAAAGTCACAGGAAGCACATTATAGCAGGTGTGCTCACCATTCTTTTTGGAATGAGAGTATGGCACCAAGCTCATTGGGTGGCACAGGAGTGGCAGTGTGATGATCTGAATCTAGCAGGCTGAACTCGAAACCAAAAATGAAAATTTTAAATCATCAGGAGAAAAACAGTCATAGATAAGATAAAGCAGGACGACAGACTTGGCCCAGTGGTTAGGGCATCCGTCTACCACATGGAAGGTCTGCGGTTCAAACCCCAGTCTCCTTGACCCACGTGGAGCTGGCCCATGCGCAGTGTTGATGCGAGCAAGGAGTGCCCTGCCACGCAGGGGTGTCCCCCGCATAGGGGAGCCCCATGCACAAGGAGTGCGCCCCATAAGGAGAGCCACTCAGGGCGAAATAAAGTGCAGCCTGCCCAGGAATGGTGTCACACACACGGAGGGCTGACACAACAAGATGACACAACAAAAAGAAACACAGATTCCCATGCTGCTCACAACAACAGAAGCAGACAAAGAAGACGCAGCAAATAGACACAGAGAGCAGACAACTGGGGTGGCGGGGGGAAGGGGAGGGAAAAAAAAAAAAAGATAAAGCAGATGCCTGAAATTTACTGCCCTTTTAAATTAGAGAAGTTGTAGGTTTACAGAAAGAATTTGAAGAGATTACAGAGTTCCCTTATGACCACCCCCCATTTGTGACATTTTGCATTAGTGTGGTACCTTTGTTACAACTGATGAGAGAATATTATTATAATTGTACTATTAATTATACTCCATAGTTTACATTAGGGTTCACTATGGTGTACAATCCTAGGGTTATTTTTTGTTACTTTTTATTTTAGTGACATATGTACCACCTAAAATGGTTCCCTTTTAACCACATTTAGATATATAATTCAGGAGAAGGAAACTCCTTTCCTTAAAAAACATAAATTTAAAATGATTTCCTTTATTCATAGAGAAAATAAATTTCTTTCCTGTTTTTGACTGAGTATTTCCTTTTTTCCCAAAAAGAATATCATTTTGCTTTAGGCCTTAATAGTCTGACTCCTTTGCTTAATGAAAAATGCTTTCAATGATTAACTGACTGCAATACGACATTTGACAGAAAAGGTTGGAGTATTTGCATAGTGCCTCTATGGTTTTGCCTGATAAGTGTGAACTGCTTTATCTAGTTTTTAAATAAATAATTTGCCTGTTTGTGAGGAAAATGATAAGGTAGGGTACTGAATGCTATGTGATGGCCTGCCCATTATGAATTATCCAGGTAATTGCAACCGTTCTCTGCCTTATATGAGCTGTAGTGATCAGGCCAATAGGTGCTTTGCAAAATGAAAATTTGCTATTATAATATGACCGAAAGTAGGAAAGCTGATGATGAATAGTGAAGAGATATCTCTCCCTTAAATACTGCTTTAATCAAAGCACATTATCATAAGAATTAACTTGACCTTAGTTACGAAGTAAACCAGAAGATAAGTTTCATGTTTTTTTATTTTTATTTTTTAAAGATTTATTTTTCATTTATTTCTCTCCCCTGCCCCCCCTTCCCCCCAGTTGTCAGCTTTCTGTGTCCATTCGCTGTGTATTCTTCTGTGACTGCTTCTATCCTTATCGGTGGCACTGGGAACCTGTGTTTCTTTTTGTTGCATCATCTTGTTGTGTCAGCTCTCTGTGTGTGCGGTGCCATTCTTGCGCAGGCTGCACTTTCTTTCACGCTGGGCTGCTCTCCTTACAGGGTGTACTCCTTGTGTGTGGGGCTCCCCAATGAGGGGGACACCCCTGTGTGGCAGGGCACTCCTTGTGCGCTTCAGCACTGCACATGGGGCAGCTCCACATGGGTCAAGGAGGCCCGGGGTTTGAACCGTGCCCTATCCATTGGGCCAAGTCCACTTCCCCCTCATGTTTTAAAAATTATTTTATTTTCATCTAGCAGTCACAAATTGATATTATTTATATGCCAAAATGTCCTGCAGGTGTCTTCTGTTTAACATTCAAATTGTCCAACAAAGAGGCCACTTATTATCTATTGTTTCTATTATATTAGAATAAAAAGGAAAATGCAATTATATCATAAATATTTTTCTATCAAAAGTGGAAAGTAAAATTTAGACCTAGAAGGGCATGGCACTTCTAGAAAAAAATAAAAGATTATATATATATATATACCCACTGGAAATGAAAAGTAGTCTGTGTCTCTGTCAACAGAATAAACCTAAACTATTATGTAACAAACCTTGTCTATTTCTCTTGTTAACATTTTCTATCGGATCCTGTAAGTCATTTCAGTTTGAGAATACTATTTTAAACAGGAATGGGGTTTTACCTTGATATTTTGTGCTTTCCCTCTTTCCTGCTTTCTTTATTCATTTGTCTCTTCTATAGAAAGTAAACATTCAAAATCAGTGTCTGAATTGTCTATTGTTTCCCCTCCCCGCTTGTCCCTTCTTAGAGCACTGGTTTGCAACGTTGGTTGAACATTGGAATAACCTGGGGCTCTTCCCCCCTCCCTCAACCCTTTCTAAAAAAAATAATTGCTGATGCATTGGTCTTGCCTCTAAAGATTCTGGTTTAATTGGTCTTTCTAAATCTAACCAGAAGACTTTTAATGTATGAACTAAATAGAGTGTCACTACCTTATGGCCATGACTGTTTCATTCCGATAGTGGTGTCGATCCTCTTTCTCTCTTTGTAGTTTATTATTTTAAAGATTGTCTTCCTCGATAAAGATGATCTGTGGTTTTTCATAGTTATAGGACAAATAGAACCATAGCTGTTGTTTCCTGGTACACATACTTATAAAAAATTTGTCTGACCTATTATGTTTCTGTCAGAAACAAATATTTTTTCTCCTCTTGGAAGTTTTTTCTTTTGTTACTTTATCACTTCTGGTGTTGCAGGGAACCATATAATAATTAGATAGGACCCAATTTCTAGTTCAAGTGTTGTTGATGACCTGAGGGAAATGGAAATGGTAAAGGAAAAGGCCACTTTTGTAATTACACTGAAATGAGGTCTCTGTGAGTGAGAAATATTTTGGGTAAGAGGGTGATATTGAGATAGTGTTTGGTCTAAAACATTGGAATACTATTCCGGCTTAACCATGCGAAAGCCATAAAGACAATATATACACACACCACACACATACACACCGAATAAAACGGTGAAACAAGGGAACACTTTTTATTATAGTCTGACTATGGCCCCAAAATGTACTGTAGAACTTAAATAGTCTATACCGAGCCATGTGCCATGTGCCACGTGCCATGTGGGAAACTTATTTTTGCCCATCCTGTGGGCAGTCATAAGGTTTATTTCACTTGTTAATCATTATGATTATCTGGGATTAAAAAATGTTGTTGCTGGTTTTTCCTCTCCTCCACCACCAGAGATACTGGCTATATTGGTATACAGCCTTTTTTGTTCTTAACCTTTTTTGTTCCAAGGATGCCTTACTAAGTCCACACTATACTGTGTTATTTAATAAACATATCACACCTGCACCAACATGTCCGCACAAGAATAATGTTTTTTCAAATTTAAATTCAGCTCATGCCTTTGTGGCCTGGGCACCAGAATTTTAAAAATTCTAACAAGGTGAATTCTAATGTGTAATCAAGGATTATAACCACTGGTCTGTTCTTTGTTCCCAGGAGTTCCCAGCACCCCTGAGTCTCATATCTTTCTGATCCAATGACAGGGCCAGAGCACCTCAGCAATAAGGAATAAAAGAAGAAGCTTAAGAAGTTTGTCAGGAAGGAGCCATCTCTAGGGTCACCTTTCCTCAGAAGGAATAGGTTAAAAAAGAAGGGCGCTAAAGTGAAATGGAGAGAGAGAGATTTTTCCCCAGAAGAGAGAAGGCCCTGTTCCTGTTTTACTTCTTCAGGTTCAAGAAATCAAGGGAATCAAAGAAAGAACATACATTCATGGACAATATCTTTAACTTCTTTGAAAAATGCACATCCAAGGAGAGTGGCCCATCCAGAGACAAACTCCTTATCCTTGGGAACAGAATGAGAAGTGAAAAGGTCAGGAATATATATCAGAGTCCTGATCCCTCTTTCGTTGAGCCAGTGACTCAAACTTCTGCACCTGTGGCCAAAAGATGGCCCATTTGTCCCCTCAAGGCTTTGATGAATGCCTCTAATATTACCCAGAAGCCTTTTTTTTATTTTTATTTTTATTTTTTTTTATTGACTTTGTAATAATATTACATTAAAAATATATATATATGAGGTCCCATTGAACCCTACCACCCCCACCCCACCTCTCCCCCCCCAGCAACACTCCCTCCCATCATCATGACACATCCATTGCATTTGGCAAGTACATCTCTGGGCACCCCCGCACCCCATGGTCAACGGTCCACACCATGGCCCACACTCTCCCCCATTCCATCCAGTGGGCCCTGTGAGGATTTACAATGTCCGGTGATTGCCCCTGAAGCACCATCCAGGGCAGCTCCATGTCCCAAAGACGCCTCCACCTCTCATCTCTTCCTGCCTTTCCCCATACCCATCAGCCATCATGTCCACTTTTCTCAATCCAATGCCACCTTTTCTATGTGGACATTGGATTGGTTGTGTCCATTGCACCTCTATGTCAAGAGGAGGCACCCAGAAGCCTTTTGAGGCTAACCGCAAGGCCACTTGGTACATAAGCTGAGAAGTGATCTTCCTGTTTTCAACTCAAATTTGGTATAGACTATGTTTTATTTAATGCTTGCCAAGAGCATAGCCCCTGGACTCAAAATGTCTGGGTTTAGTATCCTAGAAGCACCAATTACTACCTACATTGAACTTAGGAAAGTGATTTGTCTTTCTGAACCTTAGCTTCTTAATCTTTAAAATAATTGCACCTACTCCATAAGGTTGTGATAAAGAATAAAGAAATTAATCTATGTGGGAGCCCTCAGTACAGTGTCTAGCATACAGTAAGAGCTCACTCAGTGGTAGATATTCCTCCTCCTCCAGCTAACACTCCAGCCCAGCTCACCAGATACTGCTATTTGCACCAGAGTAACAGTTATAATACCATGTAACATTATTGAGCAATTATTATGTGTACTTTTTAGGTATTATTTAACTAAATTCTCACATTAATACTCTGAGATGGTTAGTATCATTATAAAACTCATTTTACAGGCAAGAAACTTGAAGCTCAGAGACATTAATTAATTTGCCAGAATCACATGCTAATAAAGATGGATCTAGGATTTAACCCAAATTATTAACCTATGACATAATAATCCTAAATTTGAGCAATGTGATTTTCCTTATTAAGTCAATCCTTTGTTTCATCAGAGAAACTAAAGTTATAATAAAATCTTTCTTTTTGGTGCCAAAGAAAAGCTAAAGTCCCCAAATATGTATAAAAAAAGTCCAATTTCTTATTTTTTTCTTGGTTGGCTCATTCTCTGTAGGTGGCAGCTTGTTTGGAATCTGGGTTTCTTCTACAGAAACTGTATCCTAGACTACCTTCCTTCAGAAATTAAGTTGTTCCTTCAGCACCATCAAACATCTCAAAAATTGGATTAAACAATTCCCACATGTGTTTTAGGTATTTCTTGGGAAAATATAGGTGTGCATTATATATATTATCCTCATTTAAATATCATAAACACTATGGAATAGGTATTATCTTCATTCTGCCAAGGTAGAACTAAAGCTCAAGGAATTAAGTATGTCACAGATGTGCAACTGTGAATTGGTTTAAGGTTGACATGATTTCCACTTTTCCCTATGTATTCTCTTTCATTGACTTTAAAGTTTATGTTCCTGTCATTTGTCTATGTCAGCCTTTTGAGAAAAAAAATAGGCAGAGGAACAATTGGAGAAGATGAAAAGAAAGGGAAATGACAGTAGAAGAGGAGAAAAGGTAGTAACAAGGAAATGAGCAGGTAATACTAGAGGATGGCAAAAAAGAAATGGGCAGGGGTCAGGAGAAGGCTAGTACTGTAGAATGAAGGTTTATCTGTGATGATTAATTACTTCAATTCTCATGTTTCTTGGCTGTGAATTCATGGCTAGTGAAATCTGGGTTATTCTTCAAATTTTAATGACAGCTAAATTAGCACCATCGTTCCCTCCTCGTCCCAGTTCTCATATAGTAGACTATATGGCTGCCTATTTGGTCCTGCAGAATGGTGAGAAGTGTAATAACATCACCAAACTGATCACTCACAAGCTTTACTAGCAATGGAAGGAGATTTCAAAAGGAAGAAAATCAAGGTACTGGTATGTAGAGTTGGGGAAAGAAAGAGGAAGCAAATCCAATCCCAGAAGCTTAATATCTAGTAAAAATCAATGACCCTCCAAATGGATTTCCAGGATCAAGGTGACAATTCCAGCATATTGGTTTTGGGAGGAGTATACTTTAAAAAACATGAAGAGTCTATTCTTCTGGAAGTCTTATGCTGAAGGCAAGTTTGAAAAACAGATATAAGTGGAGATGCCCAGGATAAAGATTTTCCCTGCCTATTCCTGGTTTTCCTTGCATTGCTTCTGATTTTCCTTGGGGATTCTCTTAGAAACTTCTTCCCTTAGATAAGTCATAGAAACTTGGGGTGGTGATGTTTGCTTCTATTTTAGTTTATAAATTTGTACTTGAAATAAGAGATTTACTTGATCTACTAGAACATGGTGCCCACAGTTGGCAAAACTTGAACACTAGTGCAGTTAATTTATTGCCTGTATTCATGAGTCAGTTATTGGTCAGCCTTAGTACTTCCATGCAGAAATACTTCCTTGCAGCTTCTGGGAATTGTATGCTTTTTCAAATACAGAATTAAAAAAAAAAATCAGAACATGGGAAAGAATATTACAAACCTCTCGAAAGAATTAAAGCTTAATGATAAACATGGGGACATTCCAGGTTTAAAGTTTTAAGAATAAAAAGCATAACCTTGCAAAAATATCTAACAAGTCACTCCTGCCCTTGCTTCTGTGAATTGACCTGTGAGGGCACGGCCTTGCTGGAGAATATCAAATATATAACTCCTGCCTGTTTCTGTAAATCAGCCTGTGAAAACATGGCCTAGTAGGAAGATATCAAACGAGTGACTTCCCCCCAGCTGCTTCTGTAAATCAGCCCACAACCTTGCAGCTGCACTCTGCTTCTGTAACCCCGCTTGCAAGATTTCGCCTAGCAGCGCATTAGGCAATGAGCAAAAGTTACACTGTTCCCACCTGAAATCCTATATAAACCTATGAAAACTGAAAAATACGGCTCAGAATTTGGAGATTGACTCTCCTCTGGGCCCGTGCATAGTAAAACTGTTCATCCATCTCTCTGGAGTGTCAGTTTTGAGTCTTTCTGCAGTTCAGAACTCCTGGCTTTGCTGCAACAGGAGTCCACTGAAGCCAAATGAAAACAAGAGCAGGAAAAGCAACATATGCAGCTGAAGGTTAATTTTGATGTTTCTGGCAACTGGAACAGGAGCATGTGGGAGAGAAGTGGTCATGATCTAATCACTCAGTCTGGCATGTAGTCATTGCCATGCATGACTGTCTACTTTTCACAGCGAGTAATTCTCATAAATAAAAGATATAATAATAAGTTTACATGCATTGTATACCTTATAGAAATCCTGTGAGTGGTGTTCGAAAAAAATTACAAGTTTTATAAGCAAACTAAGTCCTTAAATTAGCAATTTTGATTCATGATTCTGAGTAGTACTGTTAATATTACTAGAAAATCTGAATTTTATGTTGACTACCACTCTATGTTTGCTGGTGTTTTCCAGTATCCGAATAGTCTCTATAGGCTACAGTCCTTTATAAATACTTTAGCAGAAGAAATGCAAAGAGAAAGTTGTGAACATTTTTGTAGACTCCTCTGATATGAAATAAAAAACTCATCTAAAATTAGTATCAGCAAAAGAAATATTAATTTTAATGTCAAAATCCAAACCAAAGCATATATGAAAATGAGTTTATGTGAAGCAATATATATCCTAACATCCAAAATAAAGATCCTTTGGATGCTTTCTTAACAATTCAAACAATATCAATGCAAGATGAAAACAATTATTTTTTCTTGTAATATTTGTCACGAAATAAAGATTAAGATTATTGGGTGGGGCAATTAATGCTTTGCTTTAAAGTTTCATTTTAAGAATGACAACTTTAATGTATTAAATACCTGTGATATTATCATTCAATTTTTATGTTTTATTTGAAATTTATTTTGTTTTCAAGTTATTGAAGTATATATATATTTCACATTGTAATTGGTCCAAAATAATAGTACATCATGCATATATTACTTTATCGTTATTTTTATAGAAAAGCTCTGAAAATTTTAGTGTAATACTATCACAAAAACGATTCATTGTTTATTGTTATGGCAACTCATTATTATTTAAAGACATGTAAATAGAGTTTTAAGAAAAATATAAAATAACAGGATTTTGGGAATTCTGATTTCTTGTCACCAAATCCCAAAGATTTTTATCTATTGGGGATCTGAAACACTAGTTCTCAGCCTCAGATCTGCGTTCCTGTTTAGCAATATCTCAGTGTCGCCTTTAGACAGGGCATGGGACCTTCTATTTGTTACAGTTCCAAGTTGAACCATTTCATTTAGCTACATTTCTTGCCTGGCTCCTCTGGGCATCAGAGTTGACAACCCAAACTCCTTAGATTCAGACCTTCATAACCACTAAGGTCTTGCTTAGAGGCTTATGCCTCTTTCAACGTTTCTGGTGTCCTTTCATGATCTCTGGCTTGTCAAGGCTCTCCATTCCCATGCCCACTCCAGGGCTTTGTGCCCTATCTTTCCCTTCCTGGCAAAATGGGTCCTCTTCTCTCAGGCATCTGCTATCTGAAGAGACAAACTGATTTGCACTAAAGCATTAGCGTAGTGGTTTTAAGCCCTGGAGGCATATTAGAGAGACCTGGTAGTTTTTCAAAATTACCCATGCTGAGCCTCACCCCAACCAATTAAGTAAAAATATATAGGGGTGGGGGCCAGGCACCATGATTTCTAAAATCCTCTTAGGTGATTGTCATGTACAGTCAGGGTTGAGAACCACGGCATTAATTGCCCGGGTGGTTGTTCCTCCTACATTGCACATTGAAATATGAATCAAGACTCTCAACCTCTATCTCCAAAGGAGGAATTTGGGTTCAACTTTCAGTCTTCAGGAGAAGCATTTATAGGCCAAGGAAATGGGGTGAGGGATGGAGGCTTCCTCGGTCCACACCAATTGGTGAGTTTATCAGAGAAGTTTGTAATGGGGAAGATGGTGCTCCCAGTTGGATCCTCTTTCTTCCATAATGGGGTGAAGAAGAGCACAGGCAATTGGCCAAACAAAGAATCAAAGGTTGTTGTTAGGCTAGGGACACCTTTCCTGGAGCCATTTCCTGTAGTTTGGACCACAGGGTTATATTGCTTATGTCCATGTGTTGTGTGTCCTTGTCGTCTCAGAATAAGCCTACGTGTACGTGTCCTTTTAAAAATAGATTCTGTTTGTTCTGGCCATTAGTCATAGTTAGGGAGACTTTAAGAGAAGCTCATCTTCCCAAGTGCTTGTCACGTCTCACCAATTATGCTCTCATTTTGCTTTTTACATCCACAGTCAGCATTATCAATGAAAAGTGACTCTGTAGGAGTGTGGCACTGTTGACAGTAGTAAAACACGATTATACATCAAGTAAAGACACAAGCTCAGTGATCAGAGAGTGACCACTAATGTCTCTTATGGATTATTGTTCTTGTTTCTGCTAACACTGCTCTATTATTTGTTTTATGTGCTTCAGCCAAAGTTGGGTTTTCTATTTTTATTTTTTAAAGTATCTACTTATCTATCATCTGTCTCGTTTACCAGGATCTAACTTTTGTAAAAGTTGGAAACTTGTTTGTTTTGCTCTCTAATGTAGCCCTAGCACCTAGTGCCAGCACATGTTAGGCACCTGTGAATCAATGAATGCATAATTAAGGCATTGGTTCCAGAACTGTCTTGCTTGTTCCTTCTACAAATCAAGAAAATCACTTGCAGAAGTAAAATTGCTTGACCATCCATTTTCTCTCATTCCTATTTAGTTAAGGAAATTACATTTGAGACATCTTTGTTTACAACCCTACAAAGTCACTTACTTTGTCTCTGAGGAGGCTTGTCCAATATGCCTTATTTTAATTTTACATCTAAGATACCAAATCTTACCAACCTCCCCTTGTTTAATTCAGGGTTTTGTGATCCTTCGATGTTTAATTCATGCTGATGTTTTGTGGACTATCAGCTAAAGAGATGAAATCTAAAGTACTGGTATAAAGCATCCTTTAAAGAATATTAGGACGAACTTACAGTGACCATAATGTTTATATACCGTGAAAGTAATTATTACCTTTTCTTTGCAGTTTTTCCAGTGTTATTTTTATATTTGGGTGAGATGTAAAAATAGTATTACTTCTCCCCCTTTCCTCTTCTCCTCAATCCTATGACTTTTTTTCACTCAAAAATGAATCCCATTTTAATGGAGACCATGCATCAAAGTATTTAATGGGCTGCCCATTGCTGACTGGGTCTCTCATATTTTCTGAGATGATGAGGTGTGATACCACAAACCAGTCTCAGTGGAATATTCCTTGAAGCATTAAGGATGTCTGCTTTCTTATCTTCTTGATTTCCTTGAATAAATGCTTAAGTTATATTAAAAAATGTATCATATTTTATTCAAATAACTTGACAGTAGAACTAGCATGCCAAACTGTTTCACTGAGGTTCTCTTAGTTTGCCTATTGTTTTAATCAAGTTGCACTTTCGCTTATTGCTTTTGTCCTGATACATTTTCTATGAAGAGTGACAACAGCTTGCTAGTTATTCTCTTAAGAATGGGTTAAATCATTTGTTATTAATAACAATGATACAAGGAAAGTGACTAAATGAGGTCGTGACTATTGATAGGGTGCAAACATTTTAATGCTTATACATTGGGGTGCTATTCTTTCATTAGTGAGCTAATCTTTATAAAGAGCTTTATATTTCTCTGAGTCTCTGGATTTGTGATCCTTCTATGTTTAATTCATGCTGATATTTGGAGGGCGTTATCAGCCAAGAGCTGAAATCTGAAGTACTGGAAAAAAGTATCTCTTAAAGGATATTATGACAGACTAGCTGAGACCATAAAATAGCAATTTCACTTACTATACGATGTTGTTTGATGGACTGTGGAATACAACAGATCAATACCTAATAGTATGCTATCTCAGGGTGGTGCCCTGACAGTTTATTTGGATGAGGATTTAGTGTAGCTATACATCTTTCATGTAAATGATATTTATTAGATATTAGTTAAGACTAACTGTGAATCAGTTAGAGATTTAAAGATTGGCATGAAATTGGAAACTTCTAATGAGTGTAAATATCTATTTTGAAAAATCCATTCATCCTATTTTTCAGAAGAGAAGTTGCCTTGAGGAGGTAAAGTCACTCTCTTGGGTCTTCTCCTTTTAAAATAGCTTATTTCTGTGCTTTTTGGGCACCTACCCAACCAGGAAAACAAACAAAGAACAAGAGGCAGAGAGTTCATTCATATTCAGAATGTTAACATTCAAGTTCATGCTTAAAATAATTGTTTCTTAGGGTAAAACTCCTTGGGAAAAGCTTTCAAAGTGCATTTTAAGAGAAAATATGCTTAGTCTTTACCAACAATTCCATCTCTATGATAATTCCCTGGCTCTGTACATCAGTTAGAAACAGAAAAGCTACTTGAGTGAAAGGCACTGTTGAAAATTAGTTGGTAAATTTCAACAAACAATTCTTTAGTGGAAAACAGAATAAACTTGGCAATAAACTTGACTCTCTAAAATGTTGTTCAAAATGCCTTAGCTGGTGGCATTATCTTAACCATGATTGGAAAAACAATTAACTTTATTCTAACTTTTCCTACATAAATCCTAAGAAAAAAGGTAAGTTCCAATGCCTGGAATCTGTAAATGTTACCTTATATGGCTAAAGAGATTTTGCAAATGTGTTTAAGAATCTTGAGATGGAGATAACCCAGGATTATCGAGGTGGACCCTAAACATAATCACAATTATCATTATAAGTGGGAGGCAGAGAGAGATTTTACAATAGAGAAGACCTTGTGAAGAAGGAGTAGAGAGATTTGACACAGAAGGCAGGTCATGTGATGATGGAAGCAGAGAGTGCTTTGAAGATGCATCCCTGAAGGCTTTGAAGATGGAGGAAGGGGCTGTGAGCCAAGGAATGCAGCCTCCAGAAACTGGAAAAGACAAGGAAATGGATTTTTTTCCTAGAGCCTCTGGAGAGAGTACAGCCTTAGTTTCAGCCCAGTGAAACTGATTTTGGACTTCTAGCTTCCAGAACTGTAAGAGAGTAAATTTGTATTGTTTCAAGCCACCAAGTTTATTGTAATTGTTACAGTAGTGATAGGAATTTAACACAGAAATAAGAATGTAATATAGTTCCTCCTCTAATGAGAATGACTGGGAAGAGGACCCAAGGGACTGGCACTTGGGATGTATATGAGAAGCACATAGAGGTTATTTATGGCTTGGCTAGTTCTTTGCAGACACAGATTGTGCAACTGAATGAGAAGTGTAAGTGGTATGATGCTAAGGGATGGGAACCCCAGCCACAGAGGCCATTTTTAGGTCCCTTTTCATTATTCTGCCTAGTTCTCTGTTCTTCAAATCCCCTGGTTCTGAAAGTGGGATGTAGGAATTAGAGGTGGGGATGAGCACTAGACTAGAGATCTGATAACCTGGAGAGTGCCCTCCTACCAATAAGTAACTTTTAGCAAGAAATTTACATTTTCTGAGTCTCATTTTCCTCATCTGTAAAATGGGCTAGAATTATGTGTCTTGACTATCTCATGGTGTTTTTGAAGACTCAAATGAGATAGAGGGATCTTTTAAAAATGCAAAAGAGTCCTTAGTTCTAAAGATGTTAGGTGGTGCTGAGCAAGATAGGTATTTGTTGGTGAGCATCAGTTTTTTATCCTTCCCAATCTGTATGACTTTTTTTCCCCCTTATTGCTTTAAATGGGGCCTCCAGTATAATATTGAAAAGAAGTGGTGAGAAGGGACATCCTTGTCTTGTTCCTGATCTTCAGAGAGAAGCTTTCCCTTGTTCACCATCAAATATTATGTTAGGTGTAGGTTTGTCTCAGATGACCTTACAAGATTGTAGAAGTTTCCTTTACGTAATGTGTTCTGAGAGTTTTCATGTGAACTGATATTGAATTTGTCATATGATTTTTTTTATATGTAGTGAGATGATCATATAGCATTGCTTTTCTTATTTATTCTGTAACTATATGCATTATTTTAAATTTAAGAGTATAATTCCATGGTTGTTAGTATTTTCACAAAGTTGCACAATCAACACTACCATCTAATTCCAGAATATTTTCATCATCCCAAAGAGAAATCCTGTACCTGTTAAATAGTCACTCCCCATTATACTTACCCCACAGCCTCTGGTAACCACTAATATACTTTCTATCTTTATAGATTTGTTTATTGTAGACATTTCATATCCATGGACATTTTGTATCAATAAATTTCTTTCACTTAACATAATGTTTTAAGGTTCATCCATGTTGTAGCATGTGTCAATTCTTCATTCCTTTTTTGACTGAATAATATTCCATGGTATGGATATACCACATGTCCCGGTTTATCTTTTGTGGACCCCAGAAAATTATGTTCTTAAGTTAACTCATTCCCATGTTTGTAAATGAATGTAGATAGGGCCTTTTAAAAAATTTAAAAAGATTTATTTTATTTATTTCTCCCCACCCCCTTGTTGTTTGCACTTGCTGAGTCTTTTTGTCTCCCTTGTTTCTTTAGGAGGCACTGGAAGCTGAACCTGGGACCTCTGAAGTGGGAGTGAAGTGTTTAATCACTTGAGCCACCTCTGCTCCCTGCTTTGTTGTATCTCTCATTCTGTTTTTCCTCCCCATGTCTCTTTTGTGTCATCTTGTTGTGTAGCTCGTTATGCCTGCCCATTGCATCAGCTTGCTGTCTTCTCTAAGAGGCACCAGCAACCATTGCTCCCTGCTTTGTTTTGTCTCCCATTATGTTATTTTCTTCTTGTGTTTCTTGTTGTGTCAGCTTGCCACATCTGCCAGACATGCCAGTTTGCTGTCTTCTTTAGGAGGTCCCAGGATCCACACTGGTGACCTCTCATGTGGTAGATGGGAAACCAGTTGCCCGAGTCACATCTGCTTCCCTGTACATGGGGCCTTTTGATTAGATTCAGTTAAGGGAACTTTAATTAGATAACTTTAGGGCCTTTGATTGGACTATGTGGCTGAGGTGAGACTCAGGTTAGGTCTCTGCCCTCTTGCTGGGTTTTATATAAGTAGAAAAGTGAAAGCAGAAACACTCAAAGATAGCTGTTATTTTGACCCTGCCATATGAAAGAGGACTTCAAGATCTCCTGCAATAGCAGAAAGACAGAGAAACCCCAAGAGGCTGAGATGGAGTCTGGAGACTGGAATCACATTTTCCTTATTCATCCATTAGTTGATGGACGTTGGATTGTTTCTACTTTTGGTCTATTATGAACAAAGCTGCTATGAATTTTATCCTACAAGTTTTTATGTGAATGTATGTTTTCAATTCCTTTGGATACATAGCTAGTAATGAATAGCTGGGTCATATGGCAACTATGTATAACGTTTTGAGAAACTGCTAAACTGTTTTCCATGGTGGCTGTACCAAGTTACATTTCCACCAGCAATATGTGAGGGTTCTAGTTTTTCTACATCTAGTACATTCTTGTTATTTTCCATTTTTCTGATTATAGCCATCTAAGTGCATGTGAAGTGATATCTTGTGTGTTATTCTTAATTATATAAGTTGTAGGTTTACAGAAAAATCATGCAAAGAAACAGTTCCCTTAAATCTCCCCCATTATTAACACCTTGTATTTAGTGCGGTGCATTTATTACAACTGATGAAAGAATATTATTATAATTGTACTATTAAATTTAATCCAAGGTTTATATTAGGGTTCCCTGTTTATGTTGTATAGTCTTTTTTTTTTTTCATTTTTTATTTCTCTCTCCCCTCCCACCCCAGTTGTCTGCTCTCTGTGTCCATTCACTGTGTGTTCTTTTGTGACTGCTTCTATCCTTATCAGCAGCACTGGGAATCTGTGTTTCTTTTTGTTGCATCATCTTGTTGCGCCAGCTCTCCATGTGTGTGGCACCATTCTTGGGCAGGCTGCACTTTCTTCTGCGCTCGGTGGCTCTCCTTATGCGGCACACTCCTTGCACATGGAGCTTCCCTACGCGGGGGACACCCCTGCGTGGCAGGGCACTCCTTGCGCGCATCAGCACTGTGCATGGTCCAGCTCCACACAGGTCAAGGAGGCCCAGGATTTGAACCGCAGACCTCCCATGTGGTAGGCGGATGCCCTATCCATTGGGCCAAGTTCTGTTTCCCAATGTCATACAGTCTTATGGTTTCTTAAAAATTTTATCCTAGTAACATATATACAACCGAAAATTTCCCCTTTTAACTACATTTAAATATATTATTTAGTGGTGTTAATGACATTCACAATGTTTTACCATCACCATGCTTTACCAAAACTTTTCTGTTACCCCAAATAGAAACTCTGTACAATTTAAGCGTTAACTCCTTACTCCTTAACCCCACCCTGACACTTGTTAACCTATATTCCAGTTTCTGACTCTATGAATTTTCTTATTCTAATTATTTCATATCAATAAGATCATACAGTATTTTATGTTTGGCTTATTTTACTCAACATGATGTCTTCAAGGTTCACTCATGTTGTTGCATGTATCAGAACTTCATTCCTTTTTGCAGTTGAATAATATTCCGTTGTATGTTTATATCATATTTTGTTTATTCATTCTTCAGTTGATGGACACTAGGGTTCCTTCCATCTTTTGGCAATTGTGAATAATGCCTTTATGAGCTGTGGTGTGCAAATAGCTGTTTGAATCCCTGCTTTCCATTCTTTTGGTTTTATTCTCAGGAGTGGGATTGCCAGGTCATCTGGTAATTCTATACTTAACGTTCTGAGAAAACACCAAACTGTTTTTCACAGTAGCTATATCATTTTACATTCCCACCAACAATGAATGAGTGCCCCTGTTTCTCTGTAACCTTTCCAACACTTGTAATTTTCCTGTTTTTTTTTTTCCTAAATAGTAGTCAATCTAGTGGGTATGAAACCATATCTCTTTGTGGTTTTGATTTGTACCTTCCCTAATGACTAATGGTGTTGAGCAACTTTTCATGTACTTATTGACCATTTGTATCCACTTTTACATCTTCTTTAGAGAAAAGTTTATTCTTATCCTTTATTGTTTTTTTTAAAAAGGAGGTACCAGGGATTGAGCCGAGAACCTTGTACGTGGGAAGCAGGAACTTAATCATTGAGCCACATCTGCTCCCCAGTGAGAGTTTCTTCATTTGTTTGTTTGTTATTAGGAGGTACCAGGGATTGAACCTGGGACCTTGTATGTGGAAAGCAGGCACTCAGCCATTTGAGATATATCCACTCTCTTACTTTACCTCTTTTAAAAACTGGATTATTTATCTTCTTTGTTGAGTTGTGAGTGTTCTTTTTTTTTTTTTTAAAGATCTATTTATTTATTTATTTAATCCTCCCTCCTCCCCCGGTTGTCTGTTCTTTTTGTCTGTTTGCTGCGTCTTTGTTTCTTTGTCCGCTTCTGTTGTCAGCGGCATGGGATGTGTGGGCGGCGCCATTCCTGGGCAGGCTGCACTTTCTTTCGCACTGGGCGGCTCTCCTTACGGGTGCACTCCTTGCGCATGGGGCTCCCCTACTCGTGGGACACCCCTGCGTGGTGCGGCACTCCTTGCGTGCATCAGCACTGTGCATGGGCCAGCTCCACATGGGTCAAGGAGGCCCGGGGTTTGAACCACGGACCTCCCATGTGGTAGACGGATGCCTTAACCACTGGGCCAAGTCCGTTTCCCGAGTGTTCTTTATTACATTGGCTTTTTTTGTTTTTTATTTATCGGGGCTGGGGATTGAGCCTGGGACCTTGTATGTGGGAATGTGGGAAGCCACTGAGCCACATGAGCTCCTCTGAGTAGGTTTTTTTTTGTTTTGTTTTGTTTTTTAGGAGACACTGGGGAATGAACCTGGGACCTCCCATGTGGGAAGCAGGCACTCAACCACTTGAGCCACATCCTCTCCCCATACATTGATTTTTGAATGTTAAATCAACTTCTCATACCTGGGATAAATCTCACTAGGTCATAGATTATTCTTCTTTTAAAATATTTCTAGATTCAATTTTTAAATACACTGCTAAGTGTTTTTATGTCTATGTCCATAAGTATTGGTTTGTAGCTTCCCTGTAGGCTAATTTTCTGGTTTCTATAAACAAATTTGGATGAAATCACTATTCCTCTATTTTCTGAGAGGGTTTATATAAGAGTTTTTTCTTTCAAATATTTGATAGAACTCTCCTATGAAAACATATGAGCCAGGAATCTTCTTTTTGAATAGGATTTACTTAATGAATTCAATTTCTTAAATGGGGCTAACTATATTTTCTTTTTCTCCTGGTTACAGTTTTGGCAAGTTGTGTTTTTCAAGAAATTTATCCATTTCAAAAGTGTTGGCATAAAGTTCATAATCTTCTATTATTACATTTTTAAAAAAGATTTATTTTACATAATTATTTCTCTTCCCCCACTCCCCATTGCTGTTTGCTGTTGCTGTCTGCTCTCTGTTTGTCTTCTTTTCAGGAGGCATCAGGAACCAAACCCAGGATCTCCCATGTGGTAGGCAGATGCCCATCTGCTTGAGCCATATCTGTATCCCCTATTATTACTCTCTAAATGTCTGCAGTATTTCTCCTCTTTTTGTTCCTGACATTAGTAATTTGTGTTTCCTCTTGTTTTAGTTTTCTTGGCTGCTCAAGCAAATACCATGTAATGAGTTGGCTTAAACAATTGATATATATATTTTCAAAATATTCTTTAAAAAATTTTCCTCCCCCCTTCCCCTCTCTGCTGTATCTATTTGTATCTTCTGTATCTTCTGTATCTATTTCTCTCTCTCTTTTTTTTTGGTCTTCTCATCTTTCTCCTCTAGGATTCACCAGGATTTGATCCTAGAGACCTCTGATGTGGAGAGAGGGTCTCTGTCAATTGCACCACCTCAGTTCCTGGTCACTGCTGTGGTTCACCTTGACTTTCCCCTGTGTCTCTCTTTTCTTGTTTAATCATTTTGCTGCATGACTCACTTGCACAGGCATTGGCTTGCAAAGTCAGCACTCACACAGAAAGTTGGCTCACCATGTGGGCACTCAGCTTGCCATGTATATACTTGCATGGGCACTCAGCTCACTGTGCGGGCACTCGGCTCACTATGTGGGCACTTGTGTGGGCACTCAAGTCACCGCGTGGGCATTCGGCTCACCATGCGGACACTGGCTCACCATGCAGGCATGCTTTCTTTTCTTCTTTTTCACCAAGAGGCCCCAGGGATTGAACCTGGGTCTTCTCATTTGGTAGGTGGAGGCCCTCTCACTTGAGCTACATCTGTTTTCCAACAATAGATATTTAATAACTCAGGGTTTTGAGGCCAGGAAAATGTCCTAATTAAGGCATCATCAAGATGATGCTTCCTGCCTGACGATTGTGGCATTCTGGAGCTTGCTGCCTGTGATCCTTGCCCTGAGTGCCTCTGTCACATGGCAAAGCACATGGTGGATTTTCTGGCTTCTCCCTTTTCTTCTGGCTTCCACTGGCCTTTGGCTTCTGGCTTCTCCTTTTGTGGTTTTCTCTCTTTCTGTCTGAATTTCAATCTGCTTGTAATAGGATTAAGACACACTCTGATTGGGTTGGGCCACACCCTAACTGAAGTGGCCTTATCAAAGGGTCCTACTTACAATGAGTAGGACATTTTTTCTTGGGGTACATATCTCCAAACCATCATTCCTCTCTTTGTTTACTGATGAGTCTTGATGGACTTTATTAATCCTTTTCAAAAAGCAAGCTTTTAGTTTTGTTTTTTATTTGTTTCCCTGCCCCCTTATTTCCCTTATTTATTTCATTGGTTTCCACTCTTAATTTCCTTTCTTATTCTTATCTCTGGTTGAATTTGTTTTTTTTATGATTATATTAATGTAGAACTTAGATTATTGATTTTATACTTCTTTCTTTTCTAATATAAGAATTTTATTTTTAAAATTTTCTTTTTTTCTGAGGTACTGATACTGGGTTTTGACCCTAGACCTCATATGTGGTAAGCCAATGCTCAACCACTGAGCTACACTGGCTCCCTCTAATATAAGAATTTAATATATAAGAATCTAATATATAAAATTTCCTCTAAATACTCTAGCTACATCCCAGAAATTTTGATGGGTTTTGTTTTTATTTTCAAATAAAATATTTATAATGTCTCTTATAATATTTCTCTTTGAGTCATGGACTGTTTAGAAACATTAACTTCTAAATTCTTGGGTGATTTTTCTAGTTATCTTATTCATTTTTTATTTAATACTGTGTGGTCGGAACATATACTTTGTATGACTCAATATTTTAAAATTTGTGGGCTAGTAAGAGTTTGTCTTAGTGAATGTTTCATATGGACTGGAAAAGAATGTATATTTTGTAGTTGTTTTGTCTAGTGTTCTATTAATATTCATTATTCGAAGTTAGTTGATTGTGCTCACATACTTTGTATCTTTACAGATTATTTTGCACTTGCTTTTCTATTACTTAGAGGGATATTATATTTCAATTATAATGGATTTGTCTATTTCTCTTTTTTTCTGCCATGCTTCTTTTTGCTTCATGTATTTTGAAGCTCAGTTATTAGGTACATGCACTTACAGAATTATTATGTCTTCTTTTTTTTTTTTTAAAGATTTGTTTTTTATTTATTTCTCTTCCCCAGCCCCCGCCTCTGTTGTCTGCTGTGTCCATTCACTGTGTGTTCTTCTGTGACCACTTCTATCATTATCAGCAGCATGGGGAATCTGTGTTTCTTTGTGTTGCGTCACCTTGTTGTGTCAACTCTCTATATGTGTGGTGCCATTCTTGGGCAGGCTGCACTTTCTTCCGTGCTAGGTGGCTCTCCTTATGGGGTGCACTCCTTGCACGTGGGCTCCTCTATGCAGGGGACACCCCTGCATGGTAGGGCACTCCTTGCGCGCATCAGCACTGCGCATGGGCCAGCTCCACATGGGTCAAGGAGGCCCGGAATTTGAATCACGGACCTCCCATGTGGTAGGCGGACACCCTATCCATTGGACCAAGTCCGCTTCCCTATTATGTCTTCTTGATGAATTGATACCTTTGCAATTATAAAATAACCCTTTATCTCTGTGATAATCTTTGCCATGAAGTCTGCTTTTTCTAGTATTAATATAACCATATTCAGTTTTCTTTTTCTTAGTGTTTGAATGTTTATCTGTTTTACCTTTTTATCTTCAGTCATTCTCTATTTAAAGTGAGTCTTGGGAAACGGACTTGGCCCAGTGTTTAGGGCGTCCGTCTACCACATGGGAGGTCCGCAGTTCAAACCCCGGGCCTCCTTGACCGGTGTGGAGCTGGCCCATGCGCAGTGCTGGTGCGTGCAGGGAGTGCCGTGCCATGCAGGGGTGTCCCCCCCCGTATGGAAGCCCCACGCGCAAGGAGTGCGCCCTGTAAGGAGAGTCGCCCAGTGCAGCCTGCCTAAGGATGGCGCCGCCCACATGGAGAGCTGACACACAAGGTGATGCAACAAAAAGAAACACAGATTCCCGTGCCGCTGACAACAGAAGTGGACAAAGAAGAAGACGCAGCAAATAGACACAGAGAACAGACAACCAGGGTGGGGGGTTGGTGGGGGAAGGGGAGAGAAATAAATAAATAAATCTTAAAAAAAAAATAAAGTGAGTCTTTGTAAACTGCTCATATTTTGATCTTGCTTTTTAGTCCAGTCTGATTAAAACTCTGTCTGATAATTGCAATGCTTAGTAAATTTACATTTATTGTAATTACTGCTGTTTGGTAAACATCTTGGTGGTTTTTGTGGAGTTTTCACTAGTCTATAGATTACAATATTCATCCAAGTTATTGCAGTCAATCTTCAAATAATATTATACTACTTCATGTGCTGTGTAAGAACCTTACAAAAATCTTTTCCACTTTCTTCTGTCTACCTTTTGTATTCTTGTTATCTTTTATTTTACTTCTATATTTTGATAATCCTCACAACACTTGGTTGTTACTTTGCAATTTTAAAAAGCAAACACCTAAAACTACACACATACATGCACCCATTATATAGTTATCTTCACATTCAACTGCAGATTTAAGGTTATATCTGGAATCATTTCCCTTCTGCCTGAAGAACTTCTTTTAGCACTTGTTGTAGTGTAAGTTTGGAGACTAATTCTCTCTGCTATTGACACTTTGTAAATGTCTTTATTTCACCTTTCTTTTTGAAGTATATTTTATCTTGATATAAAATTCTAGGTTGTTTCTGTCTTTCATTTACCTCTTTAAAGATGTTGTTCCATTGTCTTGTGTTCTTTGTTGTTTTAGGTAACATGTAGGTTAACATTTATATGGATTTTATCCTGGATATAATGTGTTTTTTTCCCCCAATGTGCTTAAAAGCAGCAAATCTGCTTTTTAAATTTTGCTATTTATCATTAGATTTTTCAGTAGTTTGGGTATTGTATTTCCAATAGTGATATTCTTTGTATTTATCTTGCTTGGGCATCATGGAGTTTAAAAGGTAAGATGGGCATCATTAATTTTTGGAAGTTCTCAACTATTATTTCTTCAAGTACATTTTCAAATAGTTGTTCTGCCCTGTATATATGTACAAAAACATTTATTATGGTATTTTTGTTGTATAGCAAAAATCTATAAACAAGCTATATAATAATCAACAGAGGAATTCATTAAATATTTAAAAACTTGAATTCTATTTTTATAAAAAAGAGATATAAATACTAATAGTTTATATTTAATTTTTAAAATATATTTTTATTAGAGAAGTTGTGAATTTATGAAAGAATCATGAAAATGTGCAGAATTCCCATTCAACACCCCACCACCTGCACCCTACATTGTTGAGGAACATTTGTTACAGGTTATAAGAGAATATCATCAGACTGTTACCACTAACTATGGTCTATAGCATGCATTTGGTATATTTTTCCTCCCCCTTTTACTATTAACACAGTACCTTCTCTGATATTGATGCAAGGATTTTATAATATTGGTTTTTTTTTTGGCTTTTACTATGGAGATTTATTAGCCTACAAGCTTATAGTTTCAAGATAGAGAAAAATGATCAAACCAAGGAACCATCAGTCGATGCTTTCTCCCCAAAGACTGGCTGCCAGCAACTCCTCTCTCACATGGCAAGGCACACAGTGGCACCTGCTGGTCTCTCCCTTCTCTCCCCGGTTTCGGTTTCGTTGCCTCCAGCCTTATGCTTCCAGGGTTTTATCTATTCTCCCTGAATTACATTTTCTTTTAAGGGACTCCAGTAAGATTAAGACCCACCCTGGGCCATGCCTTAAAGTAACCTCATCAAAAGGCACTACTTACAACAGGTTCACACCCACAGGAATGGATTAGCTGTAAGAACACGATTTTCTGGAGTTTGTACAGCTACAAAACCAGCAGAGGGACCAATGTGTGAGATGCCCTATCAGACCTAGCTGCTTACTCTGCCTGATTTATTGCAGTGTATTCCGAACGTCTATGTTTTAATCAAATGTCTTTTTTTTTTTTTTTTTAAGATTTTATTTCTTCTTTTCCTGTGGTCTGCTGTGTCCATTCACTGTCTGTTCTTCTGCATCCACTTGCATTATCAGGCTGCACTGGGAAATTGTGTCTCTTTTTTGTTGCACCATCTTGCTGCGTCAGCTCTCCGTGTGTGTGGTGCCATTCCCAGGCAGGCTGAGCTTTTTTCACATGGGGCGGCTCTCCTTGAGGGGCGTACTCCTTGCATGTGGGGCTCACCTACACGGGGGCGCCCCTGCATGGCACGGCACTCCTCGTCTGCATCAGCACTGCATGTGGGCCAGCTCACCACACGGGTCAGGAGGCCCGGGGTTTGAACCCTGGACCTCCCATGTGGTAGGCGGACGCTCTAACAGTTGAGCCACGTCCACTTCCCCGAACATCTTTGTAATTACAAAACTGTATGTGCTCACTGAAGAAAAATTGAGGAAGTGCCAAAAGGTATTAGAACATATCCCTGTGCATACACTGCTCATAAACCCCTTGTCCCCCCCTCATGAAGAAGTTTCCTCCTGGCATTTGTAGTTAATGCAGGAGTTGGCTACCACCTCTGCTGTATCTCAGGAGAGACAAAGGCTGCCGGGGTCGGCCAGGGCTTCTCAGGCTGTTGTGCGTGGAGGGTCACCTGAGGAGCTCTGCAAAATCACGACGATGCGCCCCATGGCAGGCCAATTAAAATCAGAAGCTCTGGGTGTTAGGGTCCAGGCTTCGGAGTTACATTAACTGTTCTTTTCCCATGCATAATTTTATTTATTCCCCCGCCCCCATTGTTTGTTGTAACAGTCTGATATTGATGAATTCCCAAAAGAAATATTGGATTATGTTTGTAAACTGGTCTTTTCTTCTGGGCATATGAGATTATACTGGTTTCAGAGGTTTACTTGGTTATTTAAGTGTCTGTAGGGCATTGAGTACCCACCCCTTGGTGGGTGGAGACTTGCAGATAAAAGGCATGGAAAATGACAGAGTTGAGGGTTTTTGATGTTGGAGTTTTGATGTTGGAGTTTGATACTGAAGCCTTAAGTTGGAGCCCCAGGATGTAAGCACACAGAGAAAAGAGAAGCAAGCCCCAGGAAGGGAGGAACCCAGGAAGCCTGAACCCTCTGAGACATTGGCAGCCATCTTGCTCCGACACATGAAAATAGACTTTGGTGATGGAAATAACTTATAATTTATGGCCTGGTATCTGTAAGCTCCTACCCTAAATAAATACCCTTTATAAAAACCAATCAATTTCTGGTATTTTGCATCAGCACCCCTTTGGCTAACTAATACATTTGTGCTTGCTGTCTGCTCTCTGGGTCCATTTCTTGTGTGCTCATCTTCTTTTTAGGAGGCACCAGGAACCAAACCCAGGACCTCCCACATTGGAGGGAGGGGCCCAATTGCTTGAGCCATCTATGTTCCCTGTTTGCTGGTCTCTCATTGTGTTTCCTTGTTGTGTTTCTTCATTGTGTCATCTTGTTGTGTCAGTTCTCTGTCTTGCTCATTGTTTTTAGGAGGCACTGGGAATCGAACCCAGACCTCCCATGTGGTAGGTGGGTGCCCAGCTGCTTGAGCCATATCCATTTCTCCATCTCCATATACTTGCCATCTTGTAATAGTGACATACATTTGCTCTAGTTCATAGAAGAACAGTTTTGTATATGTGCTATTAATGACAATCCTCATCCTCTTCCAGGTTCACTATGTTATTCAGTCCGTAGATTATTCTTTAGCTTTCTTTCAATTGACATTTACATCCCTAGATCACACCTTTCAGCCACAATCCCATTTATAAATAAGCCATATTAGTTATACTCACTATTACCATCAACTTTATACATTTCCACACTTTTACAGTCAAGCTGTTTGAAAAATTTTTTTAAAGGTTTATTTTATTCATTCCCCTGCCCCACCCCCCCACCCCATTTCTCCCATTCCCCCCATTGTCTGCTCTCTGTGTCCATTCACTGTGTGTTCTTCTGTGTCTGCTTGTGTTCTCATTAGATGGCTCCGGGAACTGAACCTGGGACCTTCTGGAGTGGGAGAGATGATTACTCTCTTGCACCACCTCAGCTCCCCCTGTTCTGCTACATACTCTTATTTTCTCTCCTCTGTGTCTCTTGTTGTGTCATCTTGCTGCACCAGCTCTCCGTGTTGGCCAGTACTCCTGTGGGGTGGTTTTCTTGCATGAGGTGGCATTTTCACGCAGGGCGGCTTTCCTGCATGGGGCCTCATTTCTGCATGGGCCATCACTCTGCATGGGTCAGCTTGCCATATGGGCCAGCTTGCCCTCACCAGGAGGCCCTGGGCATTGAACCCTGGACCTCCTATATGGCAGACGGGAGCCCAGTTGGTTGAGCCACATCTGTTTCCCTGAAAATTCTATATACATTAAGCATTAGTAACCCTTCTCAGACCTCATCCTATTTGCTAATAACTGACAGTCTATGTTTTGACTCTTTGTGTTTGTTGTTCATATTTAGTTCAGATAAGTGAGACCATACAATATTTAACCTTTTCCATCTTTTCTCAGCTTTGAAAATGCTGCTGTGAACATTGGTATGCAAATGTCTGTTTGTGTCACTGTTTTCAAGTTTTCTGGATATATTCTTAGCAGGAGGATTGCTGGATCATATGGCAGTTCTATATTTCGCTTCCTGAGGAATTGCCAAACTGTCTTCCACAGAGGCTGTACCATTCTACATTCCCACAAACAGTGAAGGAGTTTTGCTATTTTTCACCTCCTCACCAGAACTTCCTGTCCTATTTTTTTTTTTAATAATGGCCATTCTATGAGGCATGAAATGATATCTATTGTCATTTTGATTTGTATTTTCCTATTAGTGATATTGAACATTTTTTTCATGTGGTTTTTAGTCACTTTTTATTTCCTCTTTGGAGAAATGTCTATTGAAATTTATTGCTCAGTTAAAAAAAAAGATTTATTTTATTTATTTATTTTTCCCCACCCCCTTATTGTTTGTACTTGCCGTGTCTATCCATCTTCCTTGTTTCTTCAGGAGGCACTGGGAACCAAACCTGGGATCTCTGATGTGGGAAGGAGGTGCCTAATTTCTTGAGCTACCTCCGTTTCCCTCTTTGTTGTGTCTCTCATTATGTTTTTTTTCTTGTGTCTCTTGTTGTGTCATCTAGTTGTGTCAGCTGGTCATGCCTGCCCATTGCAACAGCTCACTGTCTTCTTTAGGCGGCAATGGGAACCGAACCAGGAACTTCCCATGTGGTAGGTGGGAGCCCAATCGTTTGAGCCACATTCACTTCTTTTTGCCCTTTTTAAAATTGGATTGCTTGCCCTTTTATTGTTGAATTGTGTGATCTCTTTATATGGCATGAAAATCAAACCCTTTTCAGATATGTGGTTTCCAAATATTTTCTACCATTGAATGGGCTGCTTTTTCACTTATTCAAAGTGCTTTGAATTACAAAGGTGTTTAGGTGTGAAGACATCCCATGTTTTTTTCTTTTGATGCATGTGCTTTCAGTGTAAGGTTTAAGAATATACCACTACCCCAAGGTCTTGAAGATGTTTACCTACATATTGTTCTAGGAGTTTTATGATTCTACCTTTTATATTTAGATCTTTGGTCCATTTTGAGTTATTTTTGTGTAAGGTGTCCTCTTTCTTTCTTTTAGCTATGGATATCCAGTTCTCCCAGCCCCATTTGTTGTGTCACAGGGTGGGCTTGATAGCCTTGTCAAAAATCACTCAACCATAGATGTGAGAATCTGTTTTTGAATCATTGATTCATTTCCATTGGTCTATACATCTGTCTTTATGCTAGTACCATGCTGTTCTTACCACTGTAGCTAGGTAATATGATTTAAAGTCTTGAAGTGAGAATCCTTCAACTTCATTCTTCCTTTTTAAGATGTTTCTGACTATTTGGGACCCCTTACCCTTGCTAACAAATTTGATAATTGTGTTTTCCATTTCTTTAAAAAAGGCTGTTGGAATTTTTATTGGGATTGCATTGAATCTATATATCAGTTTTGGAAGAATTGACATCTTAACGATATTTAGTCTTCCAATCCATGAACATGGAATGTTTTTCCATATATTTAGATCTTCTTTGATTTCTTTTAACAATGCATTGTAGTTTTCTGAATACAAGTGCTTTACATCCTTGGTTAAGTTTATTCTTAAATATTTGATTCTTTTAATTGCTATTGTAAAGGGAATTTTTATCTTGACTGCCTCTTCAGATTGCTCATTAGTAGTGTATAGAAACACTACTGATTTTTGCATATTAATCTTGTATTGTGCCTCTCTGCTGAACTTGTTTATTAGCTCTAGCAGCTTTTTTGTAGATTTTTTGTAACTTTCTAAGTTTAGTGTCATATCATCTGCAAAAAGTGTCATATCATCTGCAAAAAGTGAAAGTTTTACTTCCTCCTTTCCAATTTGGATGCCTTTTATTTCATTTTCTTGCCTGATTGCTCTAGCTAGAACTTCTAGCACTGTATTGAACAACAGTGGTGACAGTTGGCATCATTGTCTTGTTCCCATTCTCAATAGGAAAAGCTTTCAGTCTTTCACCATTGAGTACAATGTTAGCTGTAGTTTTTTCATATATGACCTTTACTTGTTGAGAAAATTTCCTTTGATTCCTATGTTTTGGAGTATTTTTATCAAGAAAGGGTGCTGGATTTTATCAAATAATTTTTCTGTGTCAATTAAGATCATGTGATTTTTATTCTTTGATTTATTAATGTGGTGCAATATGCAAATTGATTTTTTTTGTGTTGACTCACCATTGCGTTTCTGGGATAAAACCCCCTTGATCATGATGAATAATTCTTTTAATGTGTTGTTGGATTCAATTACCAAGTTTTTTTTGAGGATACTTGCATCCATATTCATTAGGAGAGTGTGTCTTTAAGTTTCTTTTTTATAATGTCTTTATCTGGCTTTGGAATTAGGGTGATACTGTCTTCCTAGAATGAACTTGATAGACTTACTTCCTGATCAATTTTTTGAAGAGTTTAAGTAAGATTACTATTATATCTTTGTTTTTTTTAAAGATTTTATTTTTTATTTACTTCTCTGCTCCACCCCTCCAGTTGTCTGTCTCTGTGTCCACTTGCTGTGTGTTCTTCTGTGACCACTTCTATCCTTATCAGTGGCACCAGGAATCTGTGTTTCTTTTTGTTGCATCATCTTGTTGTGTCAGCTCTCCATGTGTGTGGTGCCATTCTTGGGCAGACTGCACTTTCTTTTGCACTGGGCAGCTCTCCTTATGGGGTGCACTCCTTGCACATGGGCTCCCCTACATGGGGAACACCCCTACGTGGCACAGCACTCCTTGCGCGCATCAGCACTGTGCATGGGCCAGCTCCACATGGGTCAAGGAGTCCCGGGGTTTGAACCGCGGACCTCCCATGTGGTAGGTGGACGCCCTATCTATTGGGCCAAGTCCGCTTCCCAGTATTATATCTTTGAATGTTTGGTGGAAATCATGTGTGAAGCCGTCTGATCTTGGGCTTTTCATTTTGGGGAGTTGTTTGATGACTGTTTTAATCTCTTTATTTGTGATTGGTTCGTTGTGGTCTTTTATTTCTTCTAGAGTCAGTGTAGGTTGTTATTTGTCTCTAGGAATTTTTCCACTTCATCTACATTGTCTAATCTGCTGGCATACAATTTTTTCTTTGTCCATTTAGATAAGGGTTTGTGGATATTGTTAATCTTCTTGAAGAACCAACTTTTGGCTTTGTTAGTTCTCTCTATTGTTTTTCTTTTGTTTTCAATTTCATTTAAATTTGCTCTGATCTTAATTATTTTATTCCTTCTGCTTGCTTTGGGAATAGTTTGTTGTTCTTTTTCTAGTTTTGCCGGCTGTGTAGTTAGGTAGTTGATTTTTTGCTATTTCTTCTTTTTTTGGAAATATAAGCATCGAGGGCTATATCAGGATGCCAAATGGGCACTGATGCAAAGTACGAGAAAGCTTTTGGCTTGTATAATGGGGATTTATTTGGGGGTAAAATCTTAGTTTTAATGCCAAATCAAGGCATCAGCAGAGATGGCTTTCTCACCAGTCAGGTACTTTTGATCCTGGTGTGTTGTCATGAGGTGAGACAAGATGGCTACTGATCTCTGTGAGATTTTAGTCTTCCCCTCTAGCTTCCTCTTTCAGGTTCAGTTGCTCTGAATTCTTCCCAATTTCAGCTGCAAGCTGGCAAAGGGCTTGTCTCTTAAGGTTTCCTCTCTCTCCTGGCGTAGGACCTATTTCTTTCTGTGCCTTCTATATCAGTCTTGGCTATTCTGCTCTCTTCCCAATTTCAGCTGTAAACTACTAGGCAAAATAGGAGTTTTAGCTGTTTGGGCTTTCTCCTTTCTATCACATGGCAGGATAAATAATGACAGAATTCTCTTTTCCTGTGTTTGTCCAGGTGAGTCCATTTGTATCAGACTCACCAAGGGGGTGGAGACTCAATGAGTCATGCCTTACTGATGTGGTCAAATCAAAGGCCCCTCAACTAAATTTAATGCAATCAAAGGGTATGACACCCAGAGTAATAGATTAGTTTACAAACATATTCTCTTTCTGGGATACTTAAAATAATCTCAAACTGCCACAAGGGCCATAAATTTCCCTCTCAGCCCTGCCTTCATTGCATCCCATAGGTTCTGATTGTTGAATTCTCATTTTCGTTAATCTCTAGATATTTTATTTCTTATGTGATCTCTTCATTGACCCACTGATTATTTAAGAGTTTAATCTCCATATATTTGTGAATTTTTCCTTTTTCTGCCTGTTGTTGATTTCCAGTTTTATTCCATTATGATCAGAGAAAGTACTTTGTATAATTTCAACCTTGTTCAATTTATTATCTGCTTTGTGACACAACATATGGTCAATCCTGAAGAGAGATTCATGAGCACTTGAGAAGAATGTATATCCTCTTCTTTTGGTGTGCAGTGTTCTGTATATGTCATTTATCATGTTATTCAAGCTTTCTGTTTCTTTTTTTTTGATATACTGGGGCAGGGGATTGAACCTGGGACTTCTTAAGTGGGAAGCTGGTGCTTAGCTCAACCACTGAGCCACATCAGCAACCCTGAGCTGGCCTTCTTGTTTGTTTTGCTTGTTTTGTTTGTTTTTAGGGGGCACTGGGAACTGAACCCAAGACTTCTTATATGGGAAGCAGGTGCTTAACTGCTTGAGCCCCATCTGTTCCCTCTGTTTCTTTATTGATTCTCTGCCAAGATAGTTTAGCCAATGATGAGAGTGGTATATTGAAGTCTCCATCTACTCTTGTAGAGACATGTATTTGTCACTTCAGTTTTGCCAGTGTTTGGCTCATGTAATTTGGGGCCTCTTGGTTAGGTACATATACATTTATGGCTTTTATTTCTTCCTGGTGCATTGCCCCTTTCTTTAATATATAATGCCCTTCCTTGTCTCTAATAACAGTTTTCAGTTTTTATATCTGCTTCCAAAACCTTTGCTTTTAAAGTCTATTTCATCAGACATAAGTATAGTTACTCCAGTTTTTTTGTTTTGTTTTGTTTACTGCATGAGTGGAATATCTTTTTCCAGTCTTTCACTTTTAATCATTTTGTATCCTTGGTCAGAGATGCAGTCAGAGAAGCCAGGAGATGTAGAAGCTAGAAGTCAGGAAAAGCCACAAGAAGAGACCATGTGACTAAGGCAAAGATATAAGGATTATGGTAAACCAGCCACAGATTGCAATAGACTCTTTGAGAAAGCAGGGCCTATGAAAATCTTGAAGTTAGAATTCTAGCCTTCAAAACAATAAATACTTGTTTTTTAGGCCAACCCATTGTGTGGTATTTGCCATGGCAGCTCTGGCAAAGTAAGACAGTATGCTTCCATTAGGTCCTGGTCTCAAAGTAAAGACGAAATTAGGAATGTGGCTATATGAGCTTTTGTTAAGCCCTCTGAAAGAATCAAAGTGATACCTTGTATGTCCTTTTTGATGTGCACAAAGCTTTGTAGGAATTTTAAGGTTCATGGTCACTAGTAATCTGAGGTAGCAATCCCTCTAAAGTCTAGAAATAGATACCTCAAAGAATTGCACTCAAAGAATGGCTTTGTGTACCTGGTGTAAAATGTAATCAAATATATTGGAAACACACTTTTTTGAGAAATCTTTACTAGCAAAATGCCATCATCTTGGATTAAAAGGGATTTAGCAATTCCAAATGTTAAAAAGCCTATGGGTCCCCAACTTTTTGTGACTAGGAAGCAAAGTAAAAGGTTTTTTTGAAGGCATATTTTCTAGTGAATTGTAGAAGTTGCCAGGAGGATGTTGCAAAAGAAAGGACATTCTAGAGGGTAGAGCAGAGATCCATGGCTAACAATAACCTGGGGAGCCACTTTCAGAGAGCACAACCAGATTCAAATCAAGGAATGTTTCCCACTTCCAATATGGAGGGACCTGGAAACATCTGTCCAGCAGGATTTTAGACACACTACAGATCAATAACTGCTATGTGTCTTTCATATCCCCCCTTTTTGATTTGGAACATTTATTGCAATTATCCTGTCCCTGTTTCAACATCACATGCTATGTGATTGCGAGGCAGCTATATTGTCTTTGTACTAGTGCATTTTTTAGGAGGTATCGGGGATTGAACCCAGGACCTCATACATGCGAACCAGGCACTAAACCACTGAGCTACACCCACTGCTATACTGTGTTTTTCATTCATAAGATTCTGGATCAAGAGGAGATGCATCCTTACCTATTGCATGGACTTCAAACCTAATGTTCTGTTTGGATAAAACTGTTGGGGATCCTGGGGTGGGAAGGAACATATTTTTCACATGGGAGGAACATGAATAACTCCAACCGTAATTGTGGACTCTGGTAGATTGTATTAGTGATTCCAATTTTTCACTACTCTTTGTATTCATCCTCTTTGTTATGTAATTTTTCATTACTCTTCCACTATGATTCTGAGCTTGTGAATGTGACTTTCTTTGGGCAATAAATGAGGTTGAAATGACGGTGTACCACCTCTGATCCCAGACTTCTAGGGATTTTACTTGATCCACTTGCACCTTTTATCTCTATCATCACTATGAAAATATATCCAGTTTAGTTCATTGATCCCAGAAGAAGGATCAGAGTCGCATGGTGCAGGGCCAACCTGAAGACACATGAATGAGATAGCCAAACTATAAATGAGTGAGCAAGTCCAGCCAAGATCAGTCATATCCAGCTTAGATCAGAAAAAACCCTCAGATGTATAAAAATGCATGTTTATGGTTGTATGTCATTCAGAAAAACCCCTCAGATGTATAAAAATGCATGTTTATGGTTGTATGTCATTGAGATTATGTAGTCGATTGTTATGCAGCAATTTTGTGAAAATAACCAGTTGATAAAAATGTCTGCTGAAAGTTCAGAATAATCATTTTATAAATTCTGAGAAAACTAATTGTAATCCTTATAGCATTCATAGCGTATAACTACCAAATCTGTGATGTCGGAAAGTACCCCTCCCCCCAATTTTCTTTTCCTATTGATTTGCCACTAGACTTGAAATTCTGCCATTTTTGTTAAGGCACTGCATTTCTTATAGCCTTTTGTTAAAAGATAAATGTCACATGGAAAGTAACTTATTAAGCCATTCTTTGCAAGTATTACATCCACTTATCAGATAACTCAATTGGAAGAAGGGTTATACAGAGTTGGCATGCCAGGAGGAGTCCAGCACAGTGCAGCGAGGTGGGCAGAAGCTAAAAATGAATATTGCTACTTCACAGTTTTGTCTTAACATCTATGCTGTCTTAAGGGATTAAATTAACAAATCAGATAATATTATATTTGGGAGGGTTATTAGTATCATCTAGTTTAACCCCTTTTTTTAATATATGTAATGAACTGAGTTCCAGTGACCTATGAAAATCTGTTAAGGGACAACCAAGCCCACTGGTGTACTTGGAAGAATGCTTGATCAGTGGTTTGGAGTTGAACTACATAGTTTAGTTCTCAGACTTCTGGGATATGGCTGCAACATAGAACTGAATTATTTGTATTTTCTTTCACTGAATTTTACTCTTCCATTTACTTCCTGGACACTTTGCCAGTGTTTCCACTCAATTGTTTAACAGCCTATATTATCAGCAAGGCAGTAGTGTCTACTTACTAGCTAAGATCAGAAATGATGCTATTCTCAGTATGCTCATGGTAGGGGATATGAGGTTCTGTGTCTTACTTGATCAATTGGATAAGATTTCAAGGGAACTGTTTTCCATCCGGCATGGATCCCTTGATGTGTACTATTTCTGCCATTTTTGCCACAAGATTAGTTTAAGTGTGCTCATTATGTTTTTTCTAGATTCTTTCTTGAGGGTATCTTTCAAATGATTAAACTGTGTACAAAAACTGGAATAGCAAATCTTGACAAAATAGGTAGCCCCCCCCCCCAACAAACTCTGTTTTATTTTCTGTTTAAGATAATATTAAGGAATGATCACATTTTATCTTCACTGGTGAATAATCTACATAGAGCAAGAGGGACCACATCCATTGTTCACTCATGATTGAGCTCCATGGGCATTAAGACCTTGGTGCATCCCTCTTTTGAAGCCAAGATCATATAAAATGATGACATTAAATGAAAACATTTAATTTCTCATTTGGGTAGAGAAATGGGCTTAAGTTTTTCACGAACAGAATAATTACAAGGTAGCAAGCATACAAAAATTCATGTAGTACTAGAGTAAGAGGTAAAGACTGAAGAACTACTCATTTTTTTTACCTTATTTTTCATAATTTTTGGGATTAGACCAGCGTAAACTATGTAGCACCACACTCACATGTCTCATGTTTTTCAAGTCCTAGATGCAGGAAGCTTTATCATACAATAGTAGCCAGAGTTTCAATAGGTTGAAACACATTGTCCAAAGGCTCCCAGACACATCAATGTCCTATGCAATCTTCATAATATAATTTAATTTCACTGGTTGAGTCCAATATTTGGCTAGCCTACAGTGAAGAATAGTAGCCATGGCATAATTTAATGATCATTAATATTTAATGATTTACATAGGAAGTATTGTATTATCTTTTTTTCATTTCAGTGATTTTTAAAAATTTTAAAATCTCAAAGGAAAACACCTTGAAAATCTATAAAACAAAAAAGTTTCTTTTCCTACTTACTTTTTTCAAAATTTATTTTTTATTGTCTTTGAAAAAAAGATACATACATAGGTAACACAAAATATTACATTAAAAAATATTAGAGGTTCCCATATACCCTACTCCCCTGCCCCCACTCCTCCCACGTCAACAACCTCTTTCATCAGTGTGGCACATTCTTTGCATTTCATGAATACATTTTGAAGCACTGCTACACTGCATGGATTATAGTTTACATTTTAATTTACACTCTCCCCCACCCTATTCAGTGGGTTATGGAAGGATCTATAATGTCCTGCATCTGTCTCTGCAATATCATTCAAGACAACTCCAAGTCCTGAAAATGCCCCCATATCACACCTCTTCTTTACACTCTCTGCCCTCAGCAACTCCCATGGCCACTGTCTCCACATCAGTGATACAATTTCTTCGATTCCTAGAGTCACAATAATTCTATAGTAGAATACCAGTAAGTCTATTCTAATCCATATTTTATTCCTCCGTCTTGTAGACCCTGGGCTGTTAATGTCCACTTCACTCTAAATTGAGAGGGGGCTTAGATCCCACATGGATGATGGATGGGATTCTCCTGCTTGCAGTTGTAGACTCTTGGTTCCCTGGTGGTCGTTGACCATCCTTACCTCCCTGTTAGCTGACCTGGGTAAGTCCAACCAACAAGAGAGTAGGTGTAGCAACTCTGCTGAGGCTCAGGGCCCAGCTGGTACACAAAAAGTCCAGAGATTCAAGTCTCCTGAGCATACACCAACCTCAGTGTCAACCACAGGTTGAGTAAAAGTGACAGAAGAGGCATGCGTAAAGGTCACATCTGAGCCCAACTCCATCACACTAAGCAGCATAAATTCCAAAGTAAGATGAATTGGCAGGGCACTGAACTCCAGAGTCATCTACCATGACTGTAGGACCTGGATATCTCTGTAGCCCTCAGGAGCACCACTATCTGGGGTTGTATCTACTTTGGCTGTCTCTGGGATCCTGCTGAGATGTGCATAAGTGCAACCCCTCTGATGTCCTCCCAACTCATTTTGAAGTCTCTTAGCCATATGAACTAATTTGTCTTTACCATTTTCCCCTTTTATTCAAGGTCTTTTTCTAGTTGCATCATCAGCTGGTGCTTGGTAGAAATCCCTTGGCACCAGAGAGGCTCATCCCTGGGAGTCATGTCCCATGCTGGGAGGAAGGTAAAGCATTTACGTGCTGAGTTTGGCTTAGAGAGTGGCAACATTTGAGCAAAATGGAGGATCTCAGGAGGTAACTCTCAGGTACCCTTCAGCTCTAGGCCTAGATGATCTTTCAAGCACACAGGCTCATAAGCATAGTCATCAGTATCAAGGGCCCATCATTGGACCATCCTTCTTCACTGGTCTTTGCCCTTGCTCTTGGGGGATTGTTGCTGTCCCATTGCAGAATGTGACAGAGTTCCCCAGGATGGGAACTCAGCACTTCCTCCACTGTTGTGTGTGACTCTACTCACTATGACAATACACAAAGAACTTCTGAACCTATCTATATACCCTATATGCATGTCCTGGAGAACTCCCTCTCACCCATGCATCCCTCATCAATGACATCCCATACCAGTGTTCCTCCCCTGTCATAGCTGAACCCCTCTGTGATCCAAAACTTCTTAAAAAATGAAGCCTCATATATTGCCAAATTCAATTAGTAGGAAAATGAAATAGAGATTTAAAGATTAGAAATAGAATACATAATATTTTAGAAAGACTAAAATAAAATAAATTGGGTTATTAAAAATGAAAAACGTCATAAAACTTTTTTTGACGTTTTGCCTTTCATCACAGTAATAGATGTTGCCCTGTACATACAATGGCAAGGCAATCTCTTCCATTTCTTCCTTGGTGTCTACATTCTTTTTTTTTTTTTTTAATTTTTTCATGATGTCTTCAAAAAAGTTTTATTTATTATTAATTTTTATTAAACTTTTAAAAAGATTTATTTATTTATTTATTCCCCCTCCCCCCACCCTGGTTGTCTGTTCTCTGTGTCTATTTGCTGCATGTTCTTTGTCCACTTCTGTTGTTGTCAGTGGCACAGGAATCTGTGTTTCTTTTTGTTGCGTCATCTTGTTGTGTCAGCTCTCCATGTGGGCCGTGCCATTCTTAGGCAGGCTGCACTTTCTTCCATGCTGGGCAGCTCTCCTCACAGGATGCACTCCCTGTGAGTGGGGCTCCCTTATGCGGGGGACACCCCTCTGTGGCACGGCACTCCTTGCACGCATCAGCACTGCGCATGGGCCAGCTCCACATGGGACAAGGAGGTCCAGGGTTTGAACTGCAGACCTTCCATGTGGTAGACGGACGCCCTAACCACTGGGCCAAGTCCGCTTCCTCAAAAAAGTTTTAGGTCACAGTAAAGTCACATATAAAATATAGGAGACTCCCATATACCCAACATCAAACCCTTTTCCCCCTTCCCCAGCAATGATATTTTTACATGTGGATGTTACATTTGCTACAACTGATGTAAGATATTGAAACGTAGCTACTAACCATCGTTCCATTATGGGTTCCATTATGGTTTACATTTTAGACTGTACACTTTTATAAATTTTTGTTTACATTATGGTTTACATTTTAGACTATATACTTTTATAAATTTTTGGTGAAATTTAACATGGCCTGTATCCATCATTGCATGATCTTGCAGAACACTTCCATTGCCTCCAAGTTACCTCCTTTTCCATCTATTCTATTCCTCTCTCCCCCTCTCCTCAGAGTCCACAGTGACAACTAAGCTTCATTGCTTGAAGGACAAGATTCATAGATACTTGCAACAATGGAGAGGGCTTGACACACTAGTTTGTCCTTCCCCATTGGGAGACACCCATACTCTCGAGAGACACCCTTCGCTCTGTTTGAGAACATCAGGCCTCCCCAGGATGGGGGTACAATACCTTCTTACTCATTGTATGGGTCTCTACCCATTGATATAACACACTATGACAAGATGAGCACTCACACCCTCCCTAGAAGCCTGCCTCAGGTGCACCCTTTCCCAGATGTCCCCCGTTAAATACCTTAAATCAGTAACTCTTCCTTATTATATTTTCTAAAGAGTTTTCTCAACATTATAGTTTTAACCACATACCTGAGTATCTCCCATGTTCATCTGCTCCCCCAATTCCATGGACCATCTGGCCCATCCTCCCAACCCTAGCCTCCCTCAAGACTGCAAAGTCCCACCCAATATTATCCCTATGCCCCTGTTTTATCCTTTCACTACACAACTACTTACCTCCACATTATCATAGATTTTTCTCATGTAGACATCAGCTCACAACCTTCCTCTCTGTGCCCCCAATTCCTGTAAGCCTATCTTCCAGTCACTAGCTGAGACAGTTTGATTTACTTAATTCATATTGGACAGGTCATGTATTATTTGTCCTAATCCTGGCTTGCTTCACTCAACATAAGGTCCTCAAGATTCATCCATGTTATCCTATGGGTTAATACTGAATTCCTTCTTACAGCTGAGTAGTATTCCATTGTATGTATAGATCACATTTTGTTTATCCATTCATCTGTTGATGGGCATTTCGGTTGATTTCAATTTTTGGCAATAGTGAATAATGTTGCTATGAACATTGGTGTGCATGTATTGGTTCGTGTCCTTGTTTCCAGTTCTTCTGGGTATATACCCAGCAGTGGAATCCTGGGTCATATGGCAAATCTATAGCTAGTTTTTTGAGGATCTGCCAAACTGTTCTCCACAATGACTGGACTCTTCTACATTCCCACCAGCAATGAATGAAGATTCCCATTCCTCCACATCCTATCCAACACTTGTAATCTTCTGTTTTTTTTTTTTTAATAGCCACAAGCCTAATGGGTGAAAGTGGTATCTCATTGTACTTTTGATTTGCATTTCCCTAATGGCTAGTGATGTTAGCCATTTGTATTTCTTCTTTGGAGAAGCATCTGTCCAAATCTCTTGGCCATTTTTAAAATGGGTTGTTGTATTTTTATTTTCCTATCAGGTTCCTATTAGGTTCCTATCAGATATATTGTTACCAAATATTTTCTCCCATTGGGTAGGTTGTCTTTTCACTTTCTTGATAAACTCCTTTGAAGTGCAAAAGGCTTTAATTTTGAGGAAGTCCCATTTATCTATTTTTTCTTTCACAGCTTGTGCTTTGGGTGTGAAGTTCATGAAACCATTTCCTATTACAAGGTCCTGTAGATGCTTCCCTACATTGTCTTTCAAGGTCTGTGTGGTCTTGGATCTTTTATTTAGATCATTGATCCATCTTGAGTTGATTTTTGTATAAGGTATGAGATGGTATTCCTCTCTCATTCTTTTGCATGTGGATTTCCAATTCTCCAAGCACCATTTGTTGAAGAAGCCATTCTCCCACAGTTGGGTGGACTTGGTGGCCTTGTCAAATATCAGATGATTGTATATTAGAGGATCTATATCAGAACTCTCAATTCAGTTCCATTGGTCAATATGTCTATCCTTGTGCCAATACCATGCCGTTTTGACCACTATACCTTTGTAGTATGTTTTAAAGTCAGGCAGTGTGATTCCTTTGATTTCATTTTTCTTTTTCAATATGTCTTTGGCTATTTGGGGCCTCTTTCTCTTCCAAATAAATTTCATAGTTAGTTTTTCCAGTTCATTAAAAAATGCTAGGAAACAGATGTGGCTCAGACAGTTGGGCTCCTGTTTAACATACAGGAGGTCCAGGGTTCAATGCCCAGGGTCTCCTGGTGAAGGCAAGCTGGCCCATGAACCAAACTGGCCCACATGGAGTGCCAGCCCATGCAGGAGTCCCACCCTGCATGGGAATACTGCCCTGCATGGGAGTGCTGCCCCACGCAGAATGCCGCCCTGCACAGGAGTGCCAGCCTATGTGAAGAGCTGGCACAGCAAGATGATGCAACAAGAGACAGAGAGGAGAGACAATAAGAAGACAGAGCAGAACAGAGCTGAGGTGGTACAAGAGAATGGTTGCCTCTCTCCCACTCTGGAAGGTCCCATGATTAGTTCCTGGAGCCACCTAATGAGAATACAAGCAGACACAGAAAGAACACACAGTGAATGGGCACAGAGAGCAGACAATGGGGGTGGGGTGGGAAAAATCAATCATCAATCTTTAAAAAATGCTCTGTTGGCTTTTATTGGGATTGCATTAAATCTGTAGATCAGTTTGGGTAGGATAGGCATCTTAATGATAATTAGTCCTCCTATCCATGAACAGGGAATATTCTTCCATTTATTTAAGTCTTCTTTGATTTCCTTTAACAATGTTGTGTAGTTTTCTGTGTACTAGTCATTTCCATATTTAGTTAAATTTATTCCTAGGTATTGGTTTTTTTATATACTATTTAAATGGGTTTTTTTTTCTTGATTTCCTCCTCAGATTGCTCATTATTGGTGTACAGAAATGCTACTGATTTTTGCACATTGGTCTTGTAATTGTGACTTTACTGAGGTCATTTATAAATTCTAGAAGCTTTTTTGTAGATTTCTCAGGGCTTTCTACATATAGGATCATGTTGCCGGCAAACAGTGAAATTTTGACTTCTTCTTTTCCAATTTGGTTGCCTTTTATATCTGTTTCTTGCCTCAATGCTTGAGCAAGTTCTTGTAAAATAATGTTAAATAGTGGGCATCCTTGTCTTGTTCCTGATTTTAGGATTTCACCATTGTAAATGATGTTAACTGTGGGTTAACATCTTATACCCTTTATCATGTTCAGAAAGTTCCCTTCTATTTCTATATTTTGCAGTGTTTTTATCAGGAAAGGGTGCTTTATTTTGTCAAATGCTTTTTCTGCATCTACAGATACGATCATGTGATTTTTTTCTTTTGATCTCTTTGTGTGATATATTACATTGATTGATTTTCTTATGTTGAACCATCCTTGCATATCAGGGATGAAACCCACTTGATCATGGTGTATAAGTCATTTGATGTGTTGTTGAATATAATTAGCAAGTATTTTGTTGAGGATTTTAGCACCTAGGTTCATTAGAGAGATTAGTCTGTAATTTTCCTTTCTTGTGGTGTTTTTGTTTGGCTTTGGTATTAGGGTAATGTTGGCATCATAGAATGAGTTAGGTGATGTTGCTTCTATTTCTATTTTCTGGAAGAGTTTAAGCAAGATTGGTGTTCATTCTTTCTGGAATGTTTGGTAAAATCACCGGTGAATCCATGTGGCTTGGAGCACTTCTTAGTTGGGAAGTTTTTTTTTTTTAAGTTACTTTATTCAATTATATATATATATATATGTGTATATATATATATATACAATTATATATATGTATATATATATATATACAATTATATATATATGTATATATGTATATATATATATATATATATACACACACACACTATTATTCCCCCTTGTGGCTTTTTGTGTGCTGTCTGCTCTCTGTGTCCATTTGCTGTACATTCTTCTGTGTCTGTATTTATTATTTATTTTTATTTCCACTCCCCCCTTGTGGCTTGCTTGCTGTCTGTTCTCTGTATCCACTTGCTATGGGCTCTTCTGTGTTCTTCGCTTGTCTCCCTTCTTTTTGTTGTGTCATCTTGCTGAGTTGGCTCTCTGCAGCATCTGTGGGCCAGGTGGTGCTCTGCAGTGTGTGGGTGAACCTGCCTTCACAAGGAGGCCCCAGGACAAGAACCGAGGACCTCCCATATGGTAGACAGGAGTTCATCTGTTTGAGCCACAGCTGCTTCCCTGTTGGGAGGTATTTAATGACTGATTCTATCTCTTTACTTGTGATTGGTTTGCTGAGATCGTCAATTTCTTCTTTTATCAATGTAGGATGCCTCTTTGTTTCTAGGAATTTGTCCATTTCCTCTAAATTGTCATTCTTGTTGGCATATAGTTTTTCAAAGTATCCTTTTATGATACTTTTTATTTCTGTGGGGTCAGTGGTGATATCCCCTTTCTCATTTCTTATTTTGTGTATTTGCATCTTCTCTCTTTTTTTATTTGTTAGTCTACCTAAGGGTTGATCTTCTTCAAGAACCAGCTTTTTGCTTTGTTTATTTTTTTTACTGCTTTCTTATTTTCTGTTTCATTTAGTTCTGCTCTGATCTTTGTTCTTCCTTTCTTCTACCTTTGTGGTTAGTTTGGTTTTTTTTTTTACTAATTCCTCCAAGTGTGCAGTTGGGTCTTCAATTTTAGCTCTTTCCTCTTTTTTGATATATGAATTTGTGGCTATGAATTTCCCTCTCAGCATAGCTTTTCCTGCACCCTAGCCATTTTAATATGTTGTGTTGTCATTTTCATTAGTTTCAAGGTAGTTACTGATTTCTTTAGAGATTTCTTCCTTGACTCACTGTTTGTCTAAGAGTGTGTTGTTAACTTCCATATCTTTGTTCCTAATCTGGGTCTGTGGCCCTTGCAGATTTCCAGCTTCATTCCACTGTGGTCAGAAAAATTATTTTGTATGATTTCAATCTTTCTGAATTCACTGAGACTTTCTCTGTGGCTTAGCATATGGTCTATCTTAGAGAATGATCCATGTGCACTTGAGAAGAATGTGTATCCTGCTGTATTTAGGTGTAATTTCTGTATGTCTATTAGGTCCAGATCCTCTAATATATTATTCAGGTCTTTGTTTTTTTATTGAGTCTCTGTTGGGATGTCTGTCTAATGGTGATAATGGTGTATTACAGTCTCCCACTATAATTGTAGAGGCATCTATTCCTCCACTTAGTTTTTCCAGTGTTTTCCTCAAAAGTTTTGAGGTGCCCTGGTTAGGTGCATAAATGTTTATGATTGTTCTTTCTTCTTGAAAGATTACCCCTTTTACTAATATGTATATGTATATGTACATCTTTGTCTCTCATAATAGTTTCATATTTAAAGTCTATTTTGTTTGATATTAGTGTAGCTACTCCTGCCCTTCTTTGGTTATTGTTTGCTTGTTAGATTGTTTTCCAGCTATTCACTTTCAAGGTCCTTGAATTCCTGGGTCTAAGTTGGGTCTCTTGTAGACAGCATATACATGGCTCCTTATCCATTCTGCCAATCTGTGTCTCTTGACTGATGAGTTTAATCCATTAACATTCAGTGTTATTACTCTCAAGAAATTACTTTCATTAGCCATATTTTCTTTGGATTTGTGTATGTCATATGTTGTTTTTATTTTTCTTTTTATCTTTTTAGTTGTTCTAGCACTCTCCTCTAACTCTGTCTCTCCTGTTTTCTTTCTTTCAACCTGCAGAATTCCCTTTGGTTATCTTGAAGGGCTGGTTTCTTATTGGCATACTCTTAGTTTCTGTTTATGTGCGAATATTTTGAACTTGCCATCATTTCTGAATGTCAGCTTTTCTGGATAGAGTATTCTGGGCTGGAAATTTTTTTCTTTCAATATCTTGACTATCTCATACCACTGCTTTCTTGCCTCCATGGTTTCAGATGAGAAATCAGCACTTAATCTTATTGAGGTCCCCTTGTATGTGAAGGTTCTCTTTTCTCTTGCTGCCTTCAGTATATTCTCTTTGTCTGGAGCATTGGATAATTTGACAAGTATATGTCTTGGAGTAGACCTTTTGGGATCTATACTGTTTGGGGTGCACTATGTTTCCTGGACGTGTACTCAGTCTCCCTCAATAGTTTTTGGAAGTTTTCAGTCATTATTTCCCCCAACATCCCTTCTGTTCCCTTTCCCTTCTTTTCCTCTTCTGCGATGCCTATAATGTGTATGTTTGTGTGTTTTCCATTGTCATTCAGGTCCCTAAGTCCCTGCTGGATTTTTTCTTTCTTTTTATCTATTAATGGTAATATCTGTTTGATTTCAGATGTACTGTCTTCCACATCACTAATTCTTTCCTCTGCCTCTTCAAATCTGCTGTTATTTGCTGAGAGTATATTTTTGATTTCTTGGATTGTGTCATTCATCATCATTATATCTGTTATCTTTTTGTGTGTGTTTACAATTTCTTCAGTATGCTCTCCAAGTGTTTTCTTAATATCCTTAATCTCTTCTTTCACTTCATTAAGTTGGCTCATGATATTTGTTTGGAGAGCTTCGATTAGTTGCTCAATGTTATGCTCCTCTTCCTGGTTTTAGTTTGTTAATTGGATTGGGCCATGTCTTCCTGATTATTGGTATGGTTTGTAATTTTTTGTTGCTGTCTGTCTGGTCATCATTTTATCTTTATGGGTTTGCTCAGTTGATTAGGTTCTCCCACTAGTCCCAGGTTTTATTTAATTGCATTTTTGTATGTGTGTAAAGTGTTCTCTTTGACACTTTGTTTTTCTTGTTCTATTTACTTGTTGTCTAAGTTCCTTTGAATGAGAAAGATCAGTGCCAGGGAAAGCAAAAGAGGTAAGAAAAAAAAGTATAATAGTAGTATTGATAGTAAATGTTAGCAGAATGTGTAAGACCTAGGAGAATGAATATTAAACTCATTTAAGCAGTGTAAAGTTATAGAAGTAAAAAAGTGGAGTACCTACAAGGAAATGGAAAACTGAATATGGAGAATATAGTATGAATTAAAAGGCCAATGTGATGAGGAGAGAAAGAGAAAAGAAAGGACAATAACAAAGAGTTAATAAAAGATAGAAAACAGAATAGAAGTGTTAGAAATAAAGTCAGAAAAATTGGGTGCTAAGCAAAGAGTGGTGGAATATAAATGTAACAACAGAAGGTGGAAGATAGAAAGATGTAGGAAGGAAAAGATAGTGTTGGCAGCCAAAATCAGTACACACAGAAAAGAGGAGATCCCGGAAGTGGAAACACAGCAAACAGGAAACAAGCAGCAGCACCTAATTAAAAAAAAAAGGGCAAGGGGATAAAGAGGAAAACAAAGAAACAGACAATCCACAGGCAAGGAGTCAACCAAACACTAAGAAAAACCAGTCTTCCTTCTTAAGCCCCTATGGAGCTTGTCAGTTTGCTGGTGTTTATCAATCAATTACCCTGAAGTTTTCTCACTGCAAATTTGAAGTGGGTTTTAGTGAGTAAACTAAGTTAGATTATGTAACAAAAGTAATTTTTTAGAAAAAATAAGAGATCCAAGGGAAACTAATACAAGGAAAATGTCTATGTTTTTCCTGTCCTAAAGCATCAGCTAGATGTTTAGTGTCCCAGTGGGTCACTATTCTCAGAGCAGCCAGGAATTGAACTAGAGACCTTGCACATTCAAGGCTGAAACACCTCCACTGATCTTTCTGAGCTGATTTTCTCTTCAAAGAGAGTCCCTTTCTCTGGGGGCAGAATCGACTCTTTGCAATTGGATAAACTGCTGATTAGGAATCTGTCCTTACCCTGCTTTTTTTCTACCTGCTTTCTCTCCCAGGGCAGCCCAAAGCCTGTGTGTGAGTTCCCTTTTGAAATTCAAATGGGGGAAGCAGAATTGGCTAAATTGATTGTCTATGTACCATATAGGAGGTCCAGCGTTCAAACCCAGGATCTCCTGACTCATGTAGTGAGCTGGCCCATGTGCAGTGCTGATTCACACAAGGAGTGCCGTGCCACGCAGGGGTGTCCCCCACAAAGGGGAGCCTCACGCGCAAGGAATGTGCCCCATAAGGAAAGCCACCCTGTGTGGGGGGGAAAAAAAGTGCAGCCTGCCCAGGAGTGGCACTGTACACACAGAGAGCTGATGCAGCAAGGTGACACAACAAAAAAAGTCACAGGTTCCTGGTGCTGTCGACAAGAATGCTAGCAGACACAGAAGAACACACATTGAGTGGACACAGAGAGCAGACAACAGTGGGGAGGGAAGGGAAGAGGGGAGAAATAAATGAAAAACAAATCTTTTAAAAAATGAAATTCAAATGAGACCCTGGTAAATTAACTCACCACAGAAAATAATGACTCTCAGTCTTTGAGAGACAGTATCACACCTTGCTGGGAACCCTAAACATGCTCTTGCAAGCTTTTTAAGCACTTCCTACTGTCCCCCTCCCTTAGGTGTGTTGCATAGGACTAGTTGATTGTCTGACTCCACCTTCTCCCAGACCAATTTTCCCTATCCCAAGGTGGTTAGGTAAATCTGGCTGCCTCAGCAGATTCACCTTCCCCCCTTCCTGGTTTCTCCTCAAACCAGCTGGTATGCTCCTCAAAGCTAAAAAAAGGGGGTCCAGACAATTGAACCCACACTCATGATAACCCTCTCCACCCTTCACCAGAACCCTCCCACTCTGGGAGTTTGTCCCTCCTGGCTGTGCAACCAGCAAGGCTCTGGGAACTCCATGACTTCTGACCCGTCTGTGGGCAGGGTTCAGCCATCCCACAGCTCCAGCCCCAACCACAAGAAACTCACGACTTCAACCCAAATAATCACTCTCTTTGTTGCGCTCTCTCCAGATCGATGTCCTGAAGCCTCCCCTCCCATGGGTCCCAAAACAGTTCACTCAGGCTGGATCCTGTCCCCACTCAGCCATTCCCTAGCAGAAGAGACGATGTGGGTACACTTACTCCAATGCCATCTTGCCCCTCCTCCTGTATTATCTTTTGCAAAATTAGGGAATTTATTTTTGTTTAATCTCCAATTAGGATGTGACTGCCCATTAAAGTACTGACGTGCCAGAGAACAGTGTTGTTTAAAGAAATGCAGCTTTAGTCATACAGACACATGCCATTCCTCTACTAAGGAGTGAAGAAAATAGCTCATACTTGCTGGCCATTATGGAGGAAGGATACACATTTGTAGGGATAATATTTAAGGACAACGTTATGCATTTGTAGGTTACAAGACTAAGAAGTATATATAAAGAGTTATAGGAAACCTGAAACAAGAAAATGGCTCCCCATACCAAACATCACTATGAAAAGACTTGGGAAACACAGAAGGTGATGAATAGAATCAGTAAAACATGGGGTGAACAAATGTCCACTCTGGACCAGAGCAGAGATAGAGCCACATAGATCGTTATCAGATCCATATGGAGAGGAACTTGAAATTGATGTCATTCTCATCATGATTATGATTATCATCATCATATCATCACATTGATCTATTCAATACTTAAGCCAGGCTCTGTGCTAAGTGACTCATGAGCATAGTTACTTAATTATCCAAAGAACTTTATGATCTAGGTCCTCTTATGCTAATTTTGTACATGAAGAAACTGCTTTGTTCAAGATCACCCAGCTGGTATGTCGTGGAGCTGTTACTAAAGTAGATTCTTTTCTGCTTCTAAGATTTTAATCATCATGCTACATGGAGTTACCCACTAAATACTGTATATACATCTTCCACTTCAGAATTTGGATTCATCTTTTCAAGCAAATCTTTTTGCCATCTTCTGATTTCAGAGTTAAATATGTCACCCGAGAATATTGTATAGATATCCATAATGAAATGACCCTTTCTGCCTACTGCACTCAAAATTATGGTAAATCAGAGTTGGTATAAATAGCCTATTTTACAGAATGCTCTGTTTACAGGACAATTCTCTCTGGAAATGCTGATAGCATAGTCTTTATTATGATAATTTAAAGCCCTTTACACCCACAAAAGAAATTATCAAGGCCAACACATAAAATTAACCACAAAGGAATCTATTCCTTTGAAATAATAGAAATGTCATTTAAGAAGAGAATACACTGAAAATCTTCAACACTTTCTTGTCATTGGTTCCTGTAGCTGGTGAATTGTCATGACAGTTTTTCCAGGTTCTGTGGACAGAACTGGCTTGCATTAAACTATCTTGACGTCAGATTTCATGCAGTATCAGTTATGACAGCCTGCCAGACACCCTCTTCTGTGTAGAATGCTCTAGCTAGGTTTTTTTTTTTTCTAACTAGGTTTTTGATCATCATTTTCTTCTAAAGAGTTTTTCATCCTTTGAATAAAAAAGGGAGGAATTACTCTTTATTTTGTAGGCATGATTGTATTTTGCACATGACATTGAATATGTCATTTAGAAATAATTTTATTAGAGTGATTGTCTTTGGGTCTTCATGTTGAACCAATAGATGGCTGTCTTATAATTGAAGTCTTCTGTTTTTTCTTCCTTTTTGTGATACTGCAATGTTGCAGCCAAAAAGCATGAAAAATGTTCTTTTTCATAGGTGATTTTCCCTTTTGACTGTTGCCTTCTACTTAAGGTAAAAGTAATGAAATTATCCTTTTTCACTTTATTTGGCCAACTTTTCTCATCTTTTCTAGAATTTATCTTGTGGAAATAGATATTGCTGCTTTTCTCTTAGGTAAAAGTCACAATTTTTAAAATTAGTTTGAGGGATAATAAGGTAAAAATAAAGGGATACGTTTATCCGTGGAATTTGAGATCACTGTGAGATTAGGTTTGGGTAAAGCTAACACCAGCCTTCCCAAAGGTAATAGTTGAGTTTGTCACATTTAACATCTATGAATCTATAATATTTTATGCTTTTTATGTGTAGATAAATATAGAGAGACATAAGCATTTATATTTTAAAGTATATGGCCTTTTAGCTCAATTTCATTTTACCCACTAAGAACAGTTGGGATATCTCAATTTAATTCTTGATTCTTAAGGAAGAGACAGATTGGGCACTAGCTAGATAATAGATTGCCTGGTCCTGGAGCAAGTATCCACTACTGAACCCTAGGATGTATTTTTCTAGGCTGTCTCTCTTGGGGTTGTGGGCAAGGCAGGTGTATTTTCAGACAAGAATAGGAACAGGTAAAGTGGTAAATGGTTTTAAGATCAATATTTTGATAGACTTGGAATCATTCTTATTTATGAATAAAGCTACTTGTATGCATTAAGAAAAAATGCCTCATTCCTTTAATCCAGTTTGACTCATGCACATTATAGGACCTTTTGTTTCTATCAAAACAATTTTCTAGGACCCTCTTTGTCTTATTCTCAAATCTGTTCTCTATTTACTTTCCACCTGGTTTCTGGCTCTTGACTTGTTCTCTTGTATAGCTATTACTGCAGCCATGTAGACCATTGGCGTCTCTCAGGATTATCCCTCTGACTCATTTCTAATGCCTTGGGCTGCTTGAACTCAGATTTCTAGATCCAAATTCTACTACTAGGGTATTTGGTGAGTATGTGGGGACACTTTGAAGTGCCATTTAAATGTTTAACTTACTTATGTGATTTTCTAATTTCTGACTAAGAAGAGTAGATGAAAACTTTTTACTGGCAGGTGATTTAGTTTCTTATAAATTTGTTGGTTATGTCTAAAAGGTAGGAGATAAATTATTTTCCAAAACATGAATGAAAACTAAATCACCACTTTGACAGGAAGGAAACAAGTAAGACTATACTGGGGAAAAATCTAGCTTAGCGAAATCACCTTGTTGGAAGAACATCTTAACCAGGACGGCACGTTTTCAGGCTAAAGATGTTGGTTAATTGCATTTATAAATTCCTCATGCTCAGAACTTTGACATTTTATATTGGGTACCTTTGAGGCCTCTGTAAGACTCTTGCTTGAGATGCAGAGATATCACTTACTTAAAAATAATAATTCAGGCTTCTTACTGGATTCACTATTAGTCTTTCCACTCAAGGAGGGAAGAATACAAAGTTAAGTTGCTCTGTTCCCTTTGCCAAGCCATTTGGTCTTTGTTAAGTGGAATTTTTTTTTTTTTGTAACTTCACTTTTTATTTCCTACAGGATCTAAAGACAAATACATAAAATGTAATGCTAAATTAGTGGGTTGTGGCAAGAATTACATAAAGGTGGGAGAAGGGAGGAGTGTAAGGACATATTATTGAAGTTAAGTTGGTATCAAAGCTAATTTTTTTTTAGGTATTTAAAAATTTTTTATTTTTGATGACGCTTTAGATTACATAAATGTTATATAAAAGATATAAGGGATTCCCATATGCTCCACTCCTTCCCCCTCCCACACTTTCCCATATCAACAACATCCCTCATTAGTGTGGTATATTTGTACAACTGATGAACATATATTGAAGCATTGCTACTATCCATGGATTAGTTTGTAGTTTACACTGTCCTGCACAATTTTGTAGGTTATGACAAAATATATAATGGCCTGTATCTGTCACTGCAATGTCATGTAGGACAACTGCAATGTCCTGAAAATGCCCCTATATTATACCTAGTCTTCCTTTTCCCATCCCTTAGAAACTCTGGAGGCCACTGCCTTTATATAAATGATAAAAGTCCTTCCATTGCTAGAACAATAATAAGTCTATAGTAGAATAATAATAAATCTACTTTAGTCCATTGTTCATTCCCCAGTCTTGAGGATTTTGGGATGGCAATGTCTACTCTGCTTCTAATTGAGAGATTACTTAGATCCCATGGGGCAGATGGATGGAACTATTTTGCTTACAGTTGCAGACACTCTGTTCCTTGGGACAGGTGTTGTCCATCATCATCTTGTTATTTGTCTTGGGTAAGTCCAACGGATGGACAGTAGGTGTTGTAATTCTGCTGAAATTGAGTTAAGTGGAATTAATAGTTCCTAGCTCTGGTAGTGGGAGGCTTGGGTGTATTGTGATTATTTGCAAACTGTGTCACAAGTAATTTGTTACCAATTATATTTAAAACAGTGACTTCTTAAGTGAATTCAAGGCTGTTCATATAACATTGTCCTTTTTATTTGCTTGCATTAAGGTATGCTTTCTTGAGTAAAAGAAAACTGTAGAGGCAATAGCTTAAGGGCCAGGAATTGGAAAACCTGTGTACATCTTACGTATATGTGTGTTGCTAGGGGAGGGAGCTAGTGCTGAAATACAAAGATTCTAAGGAGAAAATGAGACATGGGGATAATCAACAGTCCTTTTTCTTTTCCCACTGGATAAGCACATTCTTTATTTAAAGGAGAAACAAAAGAAATTGTTTTAAGCCCTTCTGAGGATTTAAATGCATATACAAGCTTGTAAAAGAAAGGAATTTATAATCTAACTTGTCCATTTTCAAGGAAGCAAAGTTGTAGCTCCCTTTTAAAACAAGGAAAAAGATGAAAAATTGATAATTTTCTTTTTTATTTGGCCCACCGTTTTACCTCTATGGGCCTCAGATGCTTCATTTGTAAAGAAAAGAGTTCAAATTAAGTTAATCTTTAAAATTTTAGTACAGTATCAGTGTTTTCTGTCAGGAATCTAGGACCTTCATATAATTTAAATGCCCAAGTTCTTTGTTTTTTACTGGTGAATCCAAAGAGGATATTATTGCTTCACAGAACCCTAACTACACTATAAAGTTGCTTATTTTTCACTATAGAAAAGTGAAAATGAGCATAATGGGAGCAATAGCTTGAAAAATATGGTCGATACCAACCTACATTCATGAAGTCTCATTCAAATCTTTGAAATTGCAATAAAAATCTGCGAACGGGGTGGCTATTAACATTTTGGACTCATTAAATTGAGATACTATAAGCACCTTATATTTCCTTTTCAGGGACAAGACAAAATCCTGGTTTATTTAATTTAAAAAATGACAGAAATTGCCCTTTTAAAACTTCAAAATATTCAGCTCTTCTGCTTTGCAGATATCACTTTGGACACCATTTATATCTGAGTGTCGAGGACATGGTCTGATTGTACTTGACTTTTCTTCTTTTCTCATAAAGACCAGGAAGAATCATGAATCATAAATAAGATCAGTGACATCAACAGCAAGTGGGGGACTTGAGGGTGATTAGACAAGATGAACATTTGCTTTTTCGCATCTACAGCTATGAAAACACGGTTATCTCTTGGATAATCAGTAAAACCTTCTAGGTAGTTGAGGACATTATTTCCTCTGACTTCAGGACTGGTTTTTGGGGTCTACACCATCTTTAAGTTTTCCAGAGAAGGCATTTCCTTTAAGATCCTTCCAATGCTAAAAACTCACTTGGAAATACCTTTTCTTCTGCATTTATTATCTAAGAATGTAGAGTAAATGGAATTTCTTCTCTTTGTGCTTAGAGAAGATGTTGAGTAGCGTTCAAACTCCCTAAGGAATTTGGAAGTATGAGTTAATTTTATCAAAAATGATCAATAAAATTCCACGCGGCCTTCTTCAGGAGGACCGCTGTGCCGGGAGGGGATGAGCCAGGTGGGCAGTGCTGGGATGGGAGCCGAGGCCCGGGCTTCTCCGAAGACCGATTCCTCCCTGCCTCCAAACCAGAGCTCCAGGCCGTCGGGAATTGTGGCTCCGAGGTCGCGACCCGTCTTCTCTCCCCTTCTTCAAAGAACTCGCCCGCGGGAGGGAGCTTCCGTGGACTCAGCCGAGCAGGAAAACGCGGCGTGCCTCCTCGCCGACCACCGACCCAGCGCGGCGATACCATCGCCCCCTTGCGCCCGCCGGGTTCTGTTCCCGCAGCCTCGGCCAACGGCCTCTCAAGGTCACCGGCCGCCTAGACATCGGCAACGGTGTGGCCGCCAACAACAGGATCATGCTGCCCAGCAACCAGATCGCCACGGCCGTCCACGAGTTGTGGAGGTGGTGAATACCCGCTCCGAGGACAGCCAGTACACGCAGGTGCCTGCGGCCGCCGCCTCGGGCTCCGGCTCCGGCTCCGCCGCTGTGACTTCTCTGCGCCCAGCGGGCGCCCAGCGCCTCCGCAGTGTGGAGAGGCGGCGGCGCACGGCTGCTCCGCGCCCACGGCCTTGCCTACCTCCTGAAGTACCGCGCCGCGGCGCTGCTGGACCCCACGCGTGAACCACCTACAACGGCTTTTAGGAAGAGTCCACGGTGAGTTCCGGCCGTTTGGCGAGAACACAGTGCGCACGGTCAACTCTCCTCACGGGTGTGATTCCTGACGTCTCTGTGAAGGAGATGGGTTTGATGACTCGGCCGTGAGCCGTCCCAGCCAGCCCCTGCCCCAGGATCAGAGGCTCAGATCTGCCGTTGAACGTACACCAAGACCTGAACTTGAACATTCTACTTCTGTTGACATAGATGATGACTTTTAGAAGGGCAAGAAAAAAGGGAGGGCTGTGTTGCTGTTTTTAATCCATGTATTTAAAGAATAAAATTCACTAAATGTAAACGATGAAAATAAGTTTCCTATCCTTTGAGTGGCAGGTTATGGCTGCTGAGACCTGGCCAGGGAGGAGGGTGAGACACCCATGTGGCAGGCCTGGAATCCTCAGCCCTTCCCTAGGCCAACTGACCTAGGAGCAAGTCTACTGGAATCCCACCTCACTCTGTCAAGCCTAATGCCAAAGCCTTAGGCTTCATGGCACCTCGGGTGCTTCTCACTGTACTGTCAACCTGCTGGATGAGTGACTTTCAAGCTGTGCTTTGCCTTCAACCATAGTGGCTCACTTCTGTGTTTTCTACCTTGAACTTATGTAGAAAATAGCTTTTGAAGAAAGCAGTCCACTGTACAAAATTAAAAATACATATTTTTTGAGTGCTATTCTAGAAGGCAAGGCCTCCAAGGTGCCTGTGGTGATCCCCCACCAGCCTTTGATAAAAGGTGACATTAGTCCTCTTTTCCTGGGCCATGCTGAGAGCACATGCCTAACGTCAGGTCTCAGGCCTTCTGCTCATGTACTTTGGCTAGGAAGATCAGAGCTGTGGGCTGGGGTCCAGCTCTGTCACCTCTTCTCCATGTGACCTGGGCTTCTTGGAGGCTTAGTTTCTCACCTGTCAAAGCAAATGGCAGTCCTTCTGTCATGGGGTTGTTGTAAGGATTAAATGATTGCTTAGCACAATGCCTGGCATGTGGCGCATGCTTAGTATGAATGGCAGCTCTTGTTATCAGCCCTGCTGGTCCACGGTCAGCACAGTCATTCTCTTATGGCATTTCTCCCATCTGTGCACAGACCTTTATTGTTTACAAAGTGCTTTTCCAAAATATCCTGTGTGTAAAAAAAAATGGTTTAAGGTTTGTGCAGCCAGGAGCACACTTGCAGCTCCCCACCAGTGTCTGGTTTAGAATCTCTGGCTGTTAGAGTCAGCGCTCAGTCTGGCTAACTGCTGGGAACTATGGGACACTAGCCAAAGGTATAAATGAGTGGGCCCCATAGGTAGATCCTGGAATCTAGGATTGTCCAAACTTCCCAAGTGCCTTGGATCTGGCTTGAGACCTGTGAGGCTAATCTGGATGTTTTCAAATAATATATGAAACAAACAAAAGCACAGCTGTTTTGTTGATACAGACCTGTAGGTCCAGAGCCAGTGGAAGCTGAATGCCCTTTCTCTTTAAATCTATCCCATCCCCACTTCCACAAAGGGTATTTAGGAGCTAAAAAAAAGAATGAAGATCATTGCTCTAGACTGATTCTCATGTTTTATAAAAGGGAAAACAGGCCCACAGAACACAAGGGCTGGTGTGACAGAAACCTAAAAGCCTTTCTGATAGAAATCCAGATGGAAAATTTCTTTTAAATTACTTTTTACATACATATGTACATATAAAAACATTCATACATACATTAGGCATATATATTCATCTTTCAAAATTTCTGAATTAACATACCATAATATTAATTTTTTTGGATGTGAGCTCTGATACACATATAGATTTGTGTAACTACCACAATCAGAAAAGTTCCATCGCCCCAAAATATTCCCTTATGCTTCCCCTTTGTAGTCACGTACCACCCACTGTCTGGCAAACACTGATCTGTTCTCCATCCCTGTGGGTTTGCATATTCCAGAATATCCTGTATATCTAGTCATGCCTGATGTGGCCTCTGGCTTCTTTCATTTGGCACAACGTCTTTGAGATTCATCCATCATTGCTTTTTTTTGGTCTTTTTATTTTTTTTGTTTTTAAAAGATACTTAGATTACATAAACATTACATAAAAAATATAGGGGATTCCCATATGCCCTGCTCCCTACCCCTCCCACATTAGCAACATCTTTCATTAGTGTGGTAAATTTATTGCAATTGATAAACACATTTTGGAGCATTGCCACTAAGTATGGATTATAGTTTACATAGAAGTTTACACTCTCTCCCATTCAATTCTATAGGTTATGGCAAGATATATAATTGCCTGTCTCTGTCATTGTAATGTCATTCAGGATGATTCTCAAGTCCTGAAAATGCACCTGTATTATACCTGTTTTTCCCTCTCTCTACCCTTAGAACCTCCAGTGGCTACTGCCTCCACATCATTGATATTTCTTCCACTGCTGGAGGTTTCCCTACACATGGCTTTTCTGTTCTTCTATTTAAACTTATAATTAGTACCAAAGTTGGTAGGTGTACATCTAAGAGACTTAAATATTTGGGCTGCCCTTGTGCCAGTGAGGCCCTGAATCACAACAGAGTTGCAACACCTACTCTCCAGTTCACTGAACTCACCCAGGACAACTAACGAGGAGGAGATAATGGATAACCAATATAACAAGGAGCTGAGAGTGTCTACAACTGCAAGCAAGAGATTCCCATCCAATGGCCATATGGGATCGAAGCCCCCCCCCCCAATTAAAGGTGGAGTGGGTATCACCATCCCAGAATCCTCAGGAATGGAGAATGAAGAATGGACTAAAGCAGACTTACTAGTATTCTACATGTCGTTGCTTTTTATGGCTGGGTAGTCTCCATTGTATAGATGTACTATAGTTTGTTTTACTTTCACCCACTGAAATATGTTTGGGTTGTTTCTGTTTTTTTTTTGTGTGTGTGTGTGTGTGTGTGATTTTGAATAAAGCTGGTATAAATAGTTGTGTAAAAAAAAAGTTGTGTAAATAGTTGTGTAAAAAAAAATACATACCAGTATGTATTTGCAAAAAATATATGGCTATATGGTAGGTTATTTCTAAATTGATAAAGAACTCCAAACATTTTTCGAGAATGGCTGTATTCGTGCCAAGAGTCAAATGCTTTAATCAGTAGTAAGTTTGTTATACCATTGTTAAGGCTAGATTCATGGACTTAGAAGGGCCTCGTTTGTAATCTAATGCTCTGCTGGAGCTGTCTTGAAAGTTTGCACTGGGCTGCATAAATTATGTAGCTAAATTAATAATCATAATGAATGGGAAAATTTCAAATCTGCTGTTTTCTCTCCAGTCTCTCAGATATTTGGACATCACAGTTTTTCCTTTATTCTTCTTTCCCTATAAAAATCTGTATTAGTCTGCCAAAGGAGTGCTGATGCAAAGTACCAGAATCTGTTGGCTTTTATAAAGGGTTTTTATTTGGGGTAAAAGCTTACAGTTGCCAGGCCCTAAAGAGTCCAACTCAAAGTTGCTTTCTCACCAAAGTCAGTTGCCACGTGTTGAAGCAAGATGATTGCTGATCTCTGCCTGGTCTCTTGGGCCTTCTCAGCTGCTCAGCTGCTCTGTTCTCTTTGGCTGCAAACTATTAGGCAAAATGGCTCATCTCTCTTTCCGGGGCTTTAGCTATTTGAACTTTCTCCTTTGTGTCACATGGCAGAACTTAAATAACCAAGTTCTCTCCTCTTCTGTGTCTTCTTGAGTGAGTGCCCATTTATATCAGCCTACCAGGGTCGGGGGGACTCAACCTGAGTTATGCCCTACTGATGTGGTCAAATCAAAAGCCCTAAATTGATTTTATCAAGTGAACTTAAAACCATTGAATTTAATACAATCAGAGGTGTCACATCCAGAGGAATAGATTAGTTTATAAACATAATCTTTTTCTTTTTGGGATTCATAAATAATTTCAAACCGCCACGGTGGTCATAACAAATCACCACAAACTTGGTGGCTTAAACAACAGAAACTTATTCTTTTCACAGTTCTGGAGGCCAGAAATCTGAAAGCAAGGTATTGGCAGGTTGGTTCCTCCTGGAGGATATGAATGAGAATCTGTTCCATGTCTCTCTCCCAGCTTCTGGTAACTGCTGGCCACCTTTAGTGTTCCTTGGTTTTTAGATAGATCACTCCAGTCTCTGCTTCCATCTTTACATGTCCTTCTTTTCTGTCTCTGGGTGTTCTCTTCTTTTGTCTGTGTCTTCTAAGGACGTCTGTCATTGGATTTTGGGCCCACCTGCATAACCCAGGATGGTCTCGTCTCAAGATCTTTAACTTAATTTCATCTGCAAATAACCTCTCTCCCTTTATTTTCCCCAATTTGGCTACATTCACAGGTTCCAGTTGGACTTATCTTTTTGGGAGCCACCATTCAACCCACTAAAGGTAGTATATGCCTTTTGGCTAGTAAAATCCCTTCAAGTTCTCAGACCCAAATGATTTCTGTTTTAAATAATTTACCTGGTCCCCTAGGGGTTGTAACTGTAGAGAGCAATGGATCCTGAGCTCACCGGAATGTACTTGCACTATCTTGAATGAGCTCACGGAGTCCACAGTTAAATTTAGAGGACTTTTGAAAGCTAGTTGTTTTACATAGCCATTATTAAAAATTAAATTATATTACACTTATCGATCAATAAATAATATTAAAAACAAAAGTATTATATACTAAAATGTCATCATTTCTGAATTATTTTACTACATTTTACTATTATCTATGCTCTTGAGGTTAATTATATCCGTTGTATCTGTGTGGTAGAAATACTATATAATGGTGTGCTGCTGCACATCTCTTCCCAACTCCATGCACAGTCACAATGATAGCTTGAAGTCAGCTAATCAGGTGGGAGTATTTACATCATGGAAACTAGCAAATGCTACAATTTAGGGCCTCCTCCTCACCTTAGAGGCAGTTGTTAAACATTTCCCAGCACACCACTAATGTTGGTAACTCTAAGAGTGTGCACCAGAAACTTCAGAGCAAGAACCCAGCACAATGTCCCCTCTGTCTACAGATACCATGTACCTTGGATGTTTAAAATTAGCCATGATTTCAGTGAAATATTCATTCAATATGCATGATTTACAATATGACTTACCATTTTTCAGCTTATACAAGGCCCTATTTATTACTCAATTCACAAGCCAAAAAATCCTTTATTGGTTCACATATCCACACTTTTGTTTTTGAAATTATTGTCATTGCACCTCAGATGATAATATAAATCTTTGCAAGAGGGCAAACTTGGTAGTTTGTAAACACTTGAAAACTTTCTATTTGGATCAGTAGAGGAATAAGACAATGAAGATATTCTGTGAAGCTTGGAGTTGGCCAGGCTTTAAATTTGCTGTGATCTGATGAAATATTTTAGTTTATTTATGCTCTTCTTTTTCCTTTGTTATGCACTGGAACTCCAGTCATTAGCTAGAGGTGAATTAAATGGCCTCAGAAGTTGTGATTCTGCTGCCAGCAAGATATTAGAAAAAAATTGGGGAAGTGGACATGGTTCAACTGATAGAGCATCCATCTACCATATGTAGGGTCCAGGGTTCGATCCCCAGGGCCTCCTGACCCATGTGGTAAGCTGGCCCACGCACAGTGCTGCAGCGCGCAAGGAGTGCCATGCCATGCAGGGACGTCCCTGTGTAGGGGTGCCCCATGTGCAAGGAGTGTATCCTGCAAGGAGAGCTGCCCCACATGAAAAAAAAAGTGCAGCCTGCCCAGGAGTGGTGCTGCACACATGGAGAGTTGACGTAGCAAGATGACACAACAAAAAAGAGATGCAGTTTCCCGGTGCTGCCAGATAATGCAAGCAGATGCAGAAGAATACACAGCAAATGGACACAGAGAGTAGAAAATAGGGGGGGAAGGGGAGAGAAATAAATAAAAAATAAATCTTTAAAAAAAGAAAAGAATTGTCTGGAGGTGTCTGCATAGGGAAGCTGTCCTTCTATCTATTAATTTCCATTTTAACCTAAGAGGTATGTGGAAAGTTTGTTAATATCCTTAAAGAGTTTGATCCCTCTACTTATGTGGCTTCTGAATTAGGGAAGAATACTTAAAATTCATAAAAAGAAAGTCATAAACAATAGCAAATATGACAGAGGAGAAATACATTTCTAAAAATATTTGAAACTACAAATCCAGACTTAGGTAAGGAGAGATTTATTGGAAAAGATTATTGCTACAGGACATTGAAGACTATTGGAATGGAGGAAGGGAACTCTTGCAATAGGGAAAACACTTCAACTGTAATATTCATAAGTGCCTCAAGGGTCAGGCAGTGTAGCAGTTTGATATGGTTATGAATTCCAAAAATAGATATTGGATTATGTTTGTAATCTGGTCTGTACCTGGGTGTGATTGAGCCATGATTTAGGGCTTTGATTGGGCCACATCATTTGGGCATTGAGTCCCTGCCTCTTGGTGAGTGGGGACTCACAGATAAAAGGCATGGCAAAGGACAGAGTTAAAGGCTTTTAATGTTGGAGTTTTGATGTTGGAATTTGGTGTTGAAGCTGAAGACCCAGTGAAAGAAAGAAAGAGCTGTTTGCCTGATAGTCAGCTGAACTTCTGGAGAAAACAGAGGACCTAAGCCCAGAGAGAAGCAAGAGCCTGGAAGGGAGGAACCCAGGAAGCCTGAGCCCTGGCAACTGTTGGCCGCCATCTTGCTCCAACATGTGAAAATAGACTTTGGTGAGGGAAGTAACTTATGCTTTATTGCCTGTTATCTGTAAGCTCCTACCCCAAATAAATACCTTTATAAAAACCAACCAATTTCTGGTATTTTGCACCAGTACCCCTTGGCTGATTAATACAGGCAGAAAGGGCTTTTCTTTCATAGGGAGGAGAGAACAATGTTAGAAAGAACCAGGTGTGCAGAGTGGGATGAGCAGGTGGCATGATTGGACAACTGAGCAGTAAAAGTCTTTCTTTGTCACTAGCTGATAAGGGGCCATTCAGGGATGTTGTTCTGAGTTACAATGCTTGCTTCCATTTAAGGGTGGGCCAAAGTTCAGAGGCCTGGGGGAAGGAGAGAAGCCTGACTAATGTTTGGTCAAGTAAGTCAGTGGCATTTTGTCCAGATTGGTCTGTGGGGACAAACTGTTCAGCTAATCATTTATGAGATAAAGAATGGGAATTTGGATGTCTGTGTCCAGTCTTCTTACAGATAAACAAGGTTATCATTTGTGAATCTTATCTAAGTCATATGAGGAAGGATGTTTCTTTTCAGAAGGTGGGTTCCAGAATACAAAATGGTGAGGGGTGGGTTTCTTGACCATCACTTTTCTAGAAGCACAGGGATCAGGTAAAGTTCAATATGGTCCATGCTTAATGCAGTTCTCTCTATATTTGACATCAGACTTCTCTTCTTAACTGTAGAATCTATCACTGTGCTCTATATGGGAAGCTCTATCGATTATTATTGTTTTGTTATATATTTCTTCTTCTTTAAAAAAAACCTCCTGGAGGGTGGAAGTAAAAATTTTGCATGTGGTGGGGCTTGTAACCTCTGTTGCTGTCACAAAGAACCTGTGTTTGTATTCCAACACAAAATCCTTAATGTTACCTACAAGATGGATGTCACCAAATTGAGGCAGGTTAGCATAGGGAATGAAAGAAGGCAGCCGGATCCAGAGCAAAGCTTCAAACACCATCCAGAAACTCCCTTGGTAAGAAGGCAGTCTAGGAACAAAGGCCATAACTGCCATGGCCAAAACCCTGTCAAAAGCCTAGTCATGGGGTCCCATTCAAAAGTCCTGGGCTAAAAGAGAGCCCCAGAGAACTCCAAACAAAAGGCTCCCTGGTTGTTTCCCTAAAAGCTAATGGGTGCAACCTAAGTGGCCTAAGTGGCCAATAGGAAAACAGAAAAGCAACCAATCAGGACAGAAAACAGCTAGAAGCCTTCATTAATATAGGGGAAGGGAGATAAGGGAAAATGACCTCAATAAAGCCTAACTGGAAGCAGACTTGGCCCAGTGGATAGGGCATCCGTATACCACATGGGAGGTCCACGGTTCAAACCTGGGGCCTCCTTGACTTGTGTGGAGCTGGCCCACATGCAGTGCTGATGCGCACAAGGAGTGCCCTGCCACGCAGGGGTACCCCTGCGTAGGGGAGTCCCATGCGCAAGGAGTGTGCCCTGTAAGGAGAGCCGCCCAGCGCGAAAGAAAGTGCAGCCTGCCCAGGAATGGTGCTGCATACACGGAGAGCTGACACAGCAAGATGACGCAACAAAAAGAAACACAGATTCCCGTGCCACTGACAACAAGAGAAGTGGACAAAGAAAAACACGCAGCAAATAGACGCAGAGAACAGACAACTGGGGCAGGGTGGGGCGGGGGGGGATGGAGAGAGGAAAAAAAAAAAGCCTAACCCCAGACTCCAATGAGTGCATGTCTCTCCCTTGAGCATGCCCACATCCTTGCCTAGGGTGTGTGTTTTTGCTTTCTTTGTTTTAGGTATGTACTTTAGCTTTCTTTGCCTCAGGTGTGTATTTTCACCTTTACTTTTGCTTTATAAAAAATTCTCTCCTTGTCTTTTTAATTTGTGGCACGTCCTAAAATTCCTTTGTGTGACATGGCCAAGAACCTGGAAGACCCACTGGCAACATTTTGGTGAGCCATCCAGGAGCCTGATAATTCTTTTTGCTCCCTGACAAACACTGCTGAGTGCAGGTTTTTAATCAGAGCCTGTCTGGACCTTCTTGTCTGTTCACCAGTTCCTCCTCCCAATTCAAACAGGTTTCTAAATAGGCTCTCACAGGACATAATCTGGGTCTACTCAGAACTCTAGCTCTCTCCCTGGAGGTGGCAGGGGCTGGCCCCATGCCATGAAGATTCAAGGAGACTCTGGGTAGTGGATGAAACTGTCCTTGAGACCTGACTAGGGCCATTCCCCAAGTCAAGCAGGAGTCCACTGGTAGCCCACCAGACCCATCCCTTTTCTCTCTTGCCAGTCTCCTTCCTGTCCATGATTAACTGGTCACAATGCCTGCCCTTTATCTCCTTTTTCTGTCTCCTCAGGGACTTCCCTATTCTTTCCTTATGCCTCCATTAGGAACATGACAATCACCTCCTCTGGTGTCTTCTCCAGCCACTCTGAAACTCTGCTCAAAACTCCCTTGGGACTTGTTGGGTCTGTTTTTGCCTTTTAACCAATGGAAGTAGTGTGTGTAGCCAGCCCCAGCCTGGCCTCTTAAGGGATACTCACTCATGGCCATGCTCAGTTATCTGTCCTCCCCAGAAGTCTGGAAGCCTCAAAGATCTCTTCTCTTCCATTACTTCACCTGCTGGAAGGGCCCCTGGTATCCCAGGCACCTTGTCTATTCTCCTCAGCTCCTTAATGTCTGGTTTGACCCCAGACCATGGTCTCTCACGAAGGCTTTAAATTGTGTTCCAGACCTTCAATTCCTGGTCATGTGGGCACTCATTAATATTCTCCCCAGAACATTCCCAAAGTCCTTCAAGGTCATCAGAGACAGGAAAAAGTCCCTGGCCAGTCCCTTTCCTACAGAGGAAGCCCAGCTTGGTAGCTTCTGTCTGGGAACTGGATCCAGTCATCTCTCAAAACTTTGAGGGCCCTGGAGACACCCAGAGGCAAGAGCTCCCAATCCCCAGGATGCCAGAATGGTGAGCAGTCACTGTTTGGTCAGGTCTAGGAGTGGGTTGCCACTAAGACTGACAAATGCATTTTCACCTTCCCGAAGGATAGCTTCTCCAGTGTTCCCAAAGCTTTCCAATGGGGTGTCTCCAGGAACTGGAACAACCTGCTTACTGATGGTCTAAAAAGGAAGAAGCAAGTCTTTTTCTGCAATACTGTATGGTTGTAATACAAATTAGAGGCCAGCCAAGGATGGCCTCTGAATGGAACCCTGAATTACAACCCAATACTCTAATGTGACCTCCTGTGTAAGAGAGAAGGAAAATGCCTACAAATATGTCATGCCCAGCTTTTTATGACTACATCAGAACACATGAAGGGTTCTTGTCTACTGTGCTATGCTCAAGGAAACCGTGGAGTACGGAAAAACCCCCTCCCAAAAAAGAAAAAGACATCTTAGATGACCCTCTTCTTAGTAGCCTCCCCTGTTATGTTCTAGATCTTGAAACCCCTTTAGACCCACTCCTGACAGGGGTATCAACATCTCCCCCATATGGCTTGGGTCCTAATCTAGCAGGTCCCACCCAAAGTGGAGCCTTGTTCCACCCAGCTAGGAAATTTGAGGGTTTCTACCTTATAAGAGAAGCAGCTAATGGGGACACAGGAACTATTAGGGTGCATGCCCCCTTTTCCATGACTGATCTGGCACAATATAAAAAATATTTGGGTTGATTCTCCCGGGGCTCACTAAATTTACTAAGGAGTTCCAGAACCTTACACTGGCCTTTGAACTAACGTGGGATAGCATGCACATTACTCTATCAATTTGCTGTGCTGTGGAGGAAAAGCTCTGCATCTGGACCAAGGCACAAGGGCACACCATTAGATTGGCTACCCAACAGCTTAACCAGTATGTAGTGGGGGCAGTAGCAATCCTGAATGCAGATCCTGGGTGGAACTATCAGAGGGGACAGGTAGAACTGAGGGCCAGAGACCATATGTCACATGTCTCCTTGAAGGGATGAGGAAGTGCACTACCAAACTGTGCAATTAAGATAAGCTCAAAGAAATTACTTGGAGGCAGGATGAAAACCCAGCCTTATTTCAAGGAAGGCTGGTAGAGGCAATGAAAAAAATACACTCTGGTAGATCCTGACTCTAGGGAAGGACAAATCCTGGGAACTCACATTATTAGCCAGGCTTCCCCAGACATCTGTAGGAGGCTGCAAAAACTTTCTCTAGGCCCCCAAACTTCCATGAATTCCTTTTTAGAAACAACCTTCTCAGTTTTCAACTTGTCAGCCATTACAAAACTCATTTTGTCCCCACTGGAAATGCGTTATGTTGTTGCCCAGTCGTATGACTTGATCAGAGCCACTGCTGAGTTATAGAGAATATTCTTGGGATTTTAGGATGATGCCCTCTTCATGCCTCCACTGAGCTTAAGTATGAACCTGGGAGAAACCTTCCCTACTCCTGTATTTCACCCCATTGTACTGTTTTAGGAGCATAGGACAATCCCCCTTCTTATACCTCTTCTAGCAGGAATTGTCGCTATTGGCGGAGTGATCACCACTAGCACAGTGGTCCTCATCCAGGCACAGTGGGTCCATCATAACTTCTCACTGGAGCTTGCTACAAGCTCAGAGGACACCACAGTAGGCCTATGCCTGTCCAAACCCAATTAAATTCTCTGACTGCTGTGGTCCTCCAAAATCAGAGCGCCCTTGATATGCTAACAGCAGCATAATGAGGCACTTTTGCCTACCTCAGAGAGGAATGCTGCTTCTATGTCAGTAAGATAATCCAAGTTCGTTTCTCGAAGAAAAAGCATCCCGTCTATACGAGAACACAAAAAGTGGCATCCCAGGCCTCTCCTGGTTTCCTCATCTTCAGCACCCTTTCTGGGGCCAGTTGTATCCATGTATTTGTGTGTGTGCTTCTCATAGGACCTTGCATTCTAAAACTTATAATGCGGTTTATCTCTTCTAGGTTTGGTGTCTTTCAGAACAAAATATTAATCATGCAAGGATTTCAACCAATTCCAAGTACAATGCTGGACTTGCCTTCCCTCAACCTCAATAGAATAGTCAGCGAGTCTTACACCCTGTCTGGTAGGGAATAACAACCATAACCAGCAAAAAGTAGTTATAGAGAATGACCATCATCCTTCAGCTCCCCCTTGAAGAATAGGCTGTAAACTCTCTGAGGGGGACGTTGAGGCAGGTTAGCGTAAGGAACACAGGAATGTGACTGGAGCAAAAGCAAAGCTGCAAACACCATCCAGAAACTCCTTTGCTGAGAAGGCAGCCTAAGAACAAAGGCCATAACTGCCACAGCTAAAATGCCACCAAAAGCCTGGTTATGCGGTCCTGTTCAAAAGTCCCAGGCTAAAAACAGAGGCACAGAGAACAGTAAACAAAAAGCCTTCCCCATTGGTTCCCTGAAAGTGAACAGATGCAACCTAGGTGGCCTATAGTATAAGCAACAATCAGAACAGCAAATAGCTAGAAGCCTTCATTAACATAGGAGAAAGGGGGGAAGGGAAAATGACCTCAATAAAGCCTAATCCCAGCCCCCAGTGAACCCGTCTTTCTCCCTTGAGCACGCCTGCACCCCTGCCTAGGGTGTGTCCTTTTGCTTTCTTTGCCTCTGGTGTGTACTTTTGTTTTTACTTTCACTTTATAATAAATTCTCTGTTTGCCTGCTTAGTTTGTGGTGCATCCTTAAATTCCTTTCTGCAACATGGCCAAGTGCAAGTATTTTTATAATTGGAATCTGTCCTGATTCAGGCTTTGAAATAACTTCACAGTGCTCAGAAACTTGAATACATTCTTTTCTGAAGCCAGCCCAGAATTAACTTTCCTTTCTTTTCTCCTTACTGTTTCTCCTTCTCTCTTCTCCTCTCCTCTCCTCTCCTCTCCTCTCCTCTCCTCTCCTCTCCTCTCCTCTCCTCTCCTCTCCTCTCTCTACTAATATTACCATTTTTTTTTTTTTAATGTTGAGAAGCATTACAGACAATTTATATTCCCCATGTTGTGGCTTTTATGGATCCCAGAAAATCCCATTCTTAAAGTTAATCCTTTCCTGTGGGTATAAACTATTGTAGGTGGGACCTTCTTTTGATGAGGTTTCTTCAGAGGGCATGGCCCAGGGTGGGTCTTAATCCTTTACTGGAGTTCTTTTTAAATGGGATGAATATGGAGAGACACACACAGAGAAAAAAGACACAGGAGCTCAGATAGGAACCCACAGAAGCTGAGAGGGAAAGCTGAGGGAACATCAGAAACTGAAAGCAACAGAACCAGGAGGAGAGGACAGAGACCAGCTGATGCTGCCACCTTCCTTCCCATGTGACAGAGAAGTCCAAGATTGCCTGCAACTAGTCTTTGAGGAGAATGTGTCACCTGATCCCATGATTTGGGACATTTTTCTCAGCCTCATAACTGTAAGCCTATAAGGCAATAAATTCCCATTGTAAAAGCCAACCCCTTTCTGCTATATTGCTTTCAGCAGCTACTAGCAAACTAAAACAAGGGTTACTGAATGAATATCTAAAAGAACACATTTTGTGTACTGAGTAAATGTTAGTTTCCATCTTTAATATATTGAATGCTAGCACATGCAGGAAACTAGGTTAACCACACTAGGGGTCCTACTTTTAAAGAACTTATACTCTAAATGGAGAGTCATATAGACAAATAAGATATGTAAAATAAATTATTTGGTTACAAAGTAAAAATTGATACACATCAATTTATATTTTCAGAATATTCACCTAGGACTTTACAAAGTTTTATTACCATTTGAAATATAATCTGGTGATTTGATCCTTGTGCTTACAATTTAACCTTAGGTGTGTCCTTTTATCAGCATCCCTTTGCCTTGGGCACTTGGCCTCTTGGCATCAAAGTTTTACCAATGGAAAATCTGTGCCCCTTCCCACTTAGCATCCCAGATGCAGTCATTAATGCAGTTACAATGACTAAGTCCGGAGGGAATTTGTCTTCCTAGCTTGTCTTTCTCTGCACCTGCTGATTTGCATCTATCAGTTGTCCAGAACAGAGTAATTTTGCCTTATTGTTGCTACTTTTTCAAAATGATCCAAACACCAAGCCAGCCAAATGAATTCGCCACCCCCAGCCCCATTCCCAGGTGAGTTGGGGAGCATGCTCAGCGAGATCACCGCAGGTGAGCCGGCAGGAACACGCACAGAAGCCCACGTCCTCCAAACACAGCACAATTACGCAGCTGTGAATATGGTAGGATTCGTGCTCAGCCACACTCTAGGATCTCTTTTGTCCTCGGGTGGCCGCGGAGCTGTAAGACTGAATGGGGGCATTAACGCAGCAGTGGAGGTGCTGCAAATGATTTTATTTTGTACCTGATAAAGGTCACCCCGTCTGTCATGACAATGAAGGCCGCCTGCAAATTTAGTTCTGTGTTCTAGCTCTGAAAGAATTTCACTTTCGAGGCATGAAAACTGGGGTTAGCGCCCTCAAGAAGCAACATGAGGATTTTGAGACCTGTTCTTAGCACTGAGAAAGGGTCTCAATTACCATGTTAGGACTCTAAAGGACCCAGGGAAGGACCATTCTTAGCCCAGCAAGGATAAGCTTTTCCGTTTTTACAAGGTCCGTCTGTAGATTATAACAATTACTAAAGGGCTAACACTAGGTAATTTTACGCAATGGGGCAGCTCTGTGTAAGAGATTTGTCATTGAAGCTTTTGGTTTCTACATATAGAACCTATTATGATTAGTCTTTCCAGAGTTTTGGAGAAGCATTCAGAGACCTATGTAGTGAAATGGAGCACAAAATTGGCAACAGCAACTCTGCAATATAGTAGATGTACAGTGAGTCACATACTGTGAGTAATTTATGTGGTTACAAGCAAAAACGGGAAGACAAAACAATTTCAAACCAATGCACTCTTTTAAAACTTTTAACTTTGAAATAATTATATATGCACAAGAATTTGCAAAAGCAAATGTAAGGATCTCATGTACTCTTCACCCACTTTCCCCCAATAATAACATCTTGCATAACTATAGTGTAATATCACAACCAGGACTATGGCATTGGTAAATCTACAGTTTATTCAGATTTCTGCCAGCTTTATATGCACTCATTTGTGTGTGTGTATGTGTAGTTCTACACAATTTTATCACATCTGTAGATTTATGTAATCACCACCACAATTACAATACGGAATTGGTCCTTCATTGCAGATTTCTCTCCTGCTTTCTTTTTATAGTCACATTTACCCTTCCCCTTACCTTCCTATTCCTAATCCCTGGCAACCATTAATCTGCTCTGCATTTCTGTAATTTTGTTATTTTAAGAACATTATATAAATGGAATCATACAGTCCCTTTTGGGATTGGCTTTTTTACTCAGCATAATGCCTTTGAGATCCATCCAAATTGCTTTGAACATTAAGAGTTTCTTTTTATTGCTGAGTAGCATCTCATGGTGTGGATGTTCCACAATTTGTTCAAACATTCACTTGTTGAAGGACATTTGGATTGTTTCCAGTTTTCAAAAAAAGCTGGTATGAAAATTTATGTGCTTGCTTTTGGATGGCTAAGTTTTCATTTTTCTGAGGTAAATGTCTAGGAGTGTGGTTGGTGGATAGTATGTTATGTGTGAGTTCATTTTTTTTTAATTGCTAAATTCTTTTCCAGAGTGGTTGTACCATTTCATATTCACTATCAATGTATATGATCCACTTTTTTTGTGCCATTGCCAGTATTTGGTCTCACCACTATTTTTTATTTTAGCAATTCTGACAGCTGTGTAATGATATTTCATTGTGGTTTTAATTTACATTTTTCTGATAGGTAATGATATTGAACATCTTTTATGTACTTATTTACCATCTTTTGTCTCTTTGGTGAAATGTCTTCTCATAACTTCTGTCCATTTTCTAATTGGATTGGCTTATTGTTTTTTTGATTGTTGCATTTGAGAGTTCCTTATATATTCTATTTTTTTTAAAGATTCATTTATTTATTTATTTATTTATTTATCTCCCCTCCCCCTGTCCTTTATCTGTTCTCTGTGTCTTTTCGCTGCATGTTCTTCTTTTTGTCTGCTTCTGTTGTTGTCAGCGGCACAGGAATCTGTGTTTCTTTTTGTTGCGTCATCTTGCTGCGTTAGCTCTCCGTGTGTGTGGCGCCATTCTTGGGCGGGCTGAACTTTCTTTAGCGCTGGGTGCTCTCCTTATGGGCACACTCCTTGTGTGTGGGGTTCCCTATGCAGGGGGCACCCCTGCATGGCACGGCACTCCTTGTGCTCATCAGCACTGCACATGGATCAGCTCCACATGGGTCAAGGAGGCCCAGGGTTTGAACCGCGGACCTCCCATGTGGTAGACGGATGCCCTAACCACTGGACCAAGTCTGCTTCCCCTTACATATTCTAGATACAAGTCTTTTGTCAGTTGTGGTATGCAGATATTTTCTTCTAGTCTATAACTTCTCCTTTCATCCTTTCAACAGACTCTTTTCCAGAGTAAAAGTTTTAAATTTTGATCGTGTCCAATTTTTCAGTTTTTCAATTTTTCCTTTTATGAATTGTGCTTTAAAATTTTTTTTTTAATTTTTAAAGAAGCTTTAGATTACATAACTGTTACATAAAACATATAGGTGATTCCATATATGAATTGTGCTTTTGGAGTTAAGTCTTAACGCTCTTCACTAAACTCTAAGTAATGAAGAGTTTTGCTTATGTTTCTTTCTAAAAGTTAAATAGTTTTATGTTTTACATTTACTTTTGTGATATATTTAAGTGTTGTATAAAATGTGAGATTTAAGTTAAAGTTGATTTTTTTTGCCTAACATTGTCCATTTGCTCCAGCACCACTTATTGAAAAGGTTCTCTTTCTTCCATTGAAGTGCTTTTGCACACTTGTTAAAAATCAGTTGGATTGCAAGGAAGACAGTTCCATTCATCTGTCCCATGGGATCTAAGCCCCCTCTAAATCAGAAACAGAGTGGGCATCACCATTCCAAAGTCCTCAGGATTGAGGAATGGACAAACATAAGGCAGGAATGCAATTATGGACTTAAGTAGATTTATGGGGAGTCGATGTAGCTCAAGTGGTTGAGTGCTTGCTTCCCATGTATAAGGTCCTGGGTTCGATCCCAGGTACCTACTAAAAACAAAACAAACAAACACATGAAAAAAACTACAAACAGGCAAAAAACATTAGTACACTTAAGATTATTTTTTGTCAAAACTTATAAAATTGTGTGGTGCAAAGTAAAAACTACAATTGTTAACTCTAGTCCACAGTTAGTAGCAACATTTCAATATATGTTCAATTGCAACAAATGTTCCAGATTAATGAAAGACATTATTAGTGGCGGAAAGTGTGGGAGGGGGAAGGAAGGATTATTTGGGAATCCCCTATATTTTTGATGTAGCATTTCTATAATCTAAAGTTTCTTTAAAAATAACATAAAAAAATCAGTTGGACATATTTGAATGGGTCTGTTTCTGGGATTTCTGTTCTGTTCTATTGTTCTAAGTTTCTATCCCTCCACGAATACCATAGTTTCTTGATAACTGTAGCTATATAGTAAGCCTTAACATCAAGTAGAGTGACTCTTCCAACTTTATTCTTCTTTTCCATTTTTTAAAAAGCAAGTTTAGGTCCTTGGTTTCCATATACATTTTAGAATAAGCTTATCTATATCTACCTCAAAACCCATGCAATAAAAAAAGCTTTATTTAATTCTATTACAAAAGACATGTATGTGAGTTTTATAGATAAGTATTAAAAAGATAACTGTTAAGACAGATAAATATTAAGAGGCAATGCTATGATGGACCCCTGTAGAAAAACCATCAGAGCGACCAAAAGGCCTGGAGAACTGCCCTATGAGTTCGGTTAAGCTGAAATTTCTTGATTGTATCCCATTAACTTTACCATACATTACCATATTAAATACTCATTAGAATACTGGAAGAAACTATTATGTCAATTTGACACTTGAAGAAGCTGAGACTCAAAAAGGTTAAATAATTTGTCCAAAGTCATCCACAGTTCTATCACACAAGGCCCTTTGTAATTTAGCTGCTGCCTCATGTCCCCTTACCTTCTTAAACTTGTGTGCTCCCCATACTGACTCACCAGTTTCTTGTCTATGTGATTTTAGATAGGAGGTTTTCTCTATTAGGAATGCCCATTTCCCTTTTGATTGGCTGGGAACTTATTTTTCAAAATGTAGCTCAGGTATCACCTCCTCTAGAAAAGCAAACAGGACTCTGCCCCCTGCCCAACCTTGCCTTTATTCAGTCTTTCCTAGCTCTATGTCGCATATATAGTGCCAATTGCACTTTCCTAGTGTTATACTTTATTCACATGTCTGTCTCTTCCAACAAGCTCTGAAATCCAGTGAAGGTAGGGATTATGTTTTATTTGTGTTGCTCCAGGAAAGAGCATTATAATGCCTGGCCAGTAGTGATTTTATACATTTATCAATTTTAAAAAAGAAGACAAATCATAGGCAGAAGTCATAACTTGAATGCATGCAAGGATCAGGCAGGTAACAGTTATGAAACTTGGGACTGATTGTAAGACTGATAATAAACTTGGGACTGATGTAGAGAATGATGGAATCTATTTTGAATGGAGGGACTAATGCAGGGGTTCTCAGTAAGGGATCCATGAACTTGAAATGAAATTCAAAAAACATTATTCACACGTGTTGGTGCAGGTGTGATTATTTATTAAATATTACACAGTATAGTGTGGAATTAGTAAGGTCCATGGTTTTCACCTGACAGGCAAAGTGGTCCTGGAACCAGAAAGGTTAAGAACACCTGGACTAAGGTCTTTAAGTAGAGACATTCAAATTAAATCTTCGAAAAAGCATCATGCTGGGTATGCCAAAAACACTTGCAGGTGGAATAGGCATTTGAGTTGCTTGTTTCATCCCTTGCCTTGATTGTTTATAATCTCATTATAGGAAAGAATTCCTAGGAAAAACTCACGAAATTCCCAGTTGGTCCAGAGAACTCCTTCTGAGCAGCAATAAGGAACAGAACAGATTATTGGCCAAATCCCAAGTCACATATTTTAAGTGGTTTCCATGATCACAAGCATTTGTATCTACTTTATTCTTTATTCAGTGTGTTGGATATATTATTATTTCAAAGGTCTACATATATTGGCTACTAATCTTTTTCCACACATCTCCAAATGTAGCTTTTTTTTTTAAAGATTTATTTATTTATTTAATTCTCTCCCCTTCCCCCAGCTGCATCTTCTTTGTCCACTTCTGTTGTTGTCAGCGGCATAGGAATCTGTGTTTCTTTTTGTTGCGTCATCTTGTTGTGTCAGCTCTCTGTGTGGGCGGCGCCATTTGTAGGCAGCCTGCACTTTCTTTGATGCTGGGCGGCTCTCCCTACGGGGCGCAGTCCTTTCATGTGGGGCTCCCCTATGCAGGGGACACCCCTGCATGGCACGGCACTCCTTGAGCGCATCAGCACTGCACGTGGGCCAGCTCCACACGGGTCAAGGAGGCCGAGGGTTTTTTACAGCGGACCTCCCATGTGATAGACGGATGCCCTAACCACGGGGCCAAGTCTGCTTCCCTATATAAATTTTAGAAGTATCTTGTCAAGTTGCATGAAAAGTCCTGTTAGATTTTGGCTTGGAATTTTATTTAATTTGTAGATTAATTTTGTAACACATGGCATCTTTAAGATATTGAGTCTTACCATCCATTAATACTTATTTAACTTCTAATACTTTCAGTAGAGTTTTGTATTTTTCTCAATAAATTCTAACATTTTTTGTTAGATTTATTTCTAAGTACCTTACAGGTTATTTTTTTAAAAAGTTAAGTGACATCTTTTAAAAATTACATTTTCTAAATGTTTTGTGGTTTATGTATAGAAATGTAATGGACTTTTTGAGTATTGATTTTTTATTCAGCAATCTTTCTGACCTTTCTTTTGGCTTCTAATTTTTAGTCTGCAGAGTCTACTGAATTTTCTATGTAGACAGTTTAAATATTTTCAAAAAGTGCTGCTGCTCTTTTTCACCCCAATCCTTATACTCTATCCTTCATTCCTGCTTTCTTTCCCCTTCCCTTGCCCTCTCTTTCTAGTCCCCTCCTCCCTCCCTTGCCTTTCCCCTCATTTCTTCCCTTCCTTTATTCTTTCCTTCTGCTCTAGTTAGGACCCCGCTCCAAATTGGAGAAAAGCGTTACAGCAGACCTGGAAGTTTTCTTCCTGTCTTCAAAGAGAATGTCTTTACAATGTTACCATTCAGTTTGCTTCAGGCCTTTAGTAGATCCCTATGCCAGGTAAAGGAATTCCCCTTCTCTTCATACTTCGCTGAGAGTTTTTATAATCAATAATTGGTGCTGCATTTATTTTACCAGGATTTCATTTGGAAAAAAAGATTGTGTAACTTTTACTCTTCTTCCAAAGTCTTTGCCTTTGCTCCCCATTATTTGCTTTTGTACCTGGTCTATTATCTTGGAGTTGATTTCCAAAGAATGTTTTCAGCTCCATATGACACTTTTAAGAACAAGCAGTTGTCTCAGAGGTTTGGTGACCACAGATCATTTTTTTCTAAGACTGATTCATTGATCTGTTCTATATTTAACAATCTATTTATATGTGTAGGTTAAATCCCAGGACCCCAGACAAGGTTTTGGCTAATGAAAATGCTAGAGACCAACTCAGAACACAGATCAATATGTTTAGGCTGATCATACTCCATTTCAGACTTATGACAAATTCAATAATAAATGCTTTCATAACATTATCAGAAAGTTTTAACTCACACACATCATAGAAACTCTTAATATTCAGAAGACCATTTTTTTGCTTATGTAGTATATATTTGTAGAGAGTAAACTAGAGGCGGAGTAACGAATGGGGCAGCCAATTATTTCCTGTTTCTTTTGCAAAGTCAGTTTGTAGATTAATTGTAACCAGTCAAAGGCAAGAACACCCTTTCTAGAATTTTGTATGTAAAGTAATTCCACTGTGTCAGTTTCCCCATGGTTACTCTCACATTGGTTGTTTTATAATTGTCAGTAAGACTTCTTAGTTAGCTAGATAGCTACTGAAATTTTTCAGAGGAAGAGAATATGAATTTTACTATATAAAAAGAAATTAAGGTTAGGTAAATCCAGAGCTCTAAATTAAGATATTGCCTTCCTCAGAATTCATGTCCAGATATTTTGGTGTGAAGGGCAAAAGCTTTTAAGACTCCTAGTTCCTGGCTGGTTTATTGATTCAGTGGTATTATGTGGTTGATAAATGCCACTGTCATTTTATGACTGAGAAGATTTTATCCATGTACATAAATTGGTGACTATAGGGAATTTAAGCCCAAAGATTGCCTGAGTAATAGAAGTTCTCCATCTACAATCGTAGCCAAATCTCCACTGTTCACTGCTGACATTTCATGTCAAATTGCCACATCATGGAGTAAGTTGAAAGCTTCCGAACTTGTAAGAAAATATTAGTCCTTAATGACTTTCTTGAGGGAAAGAGAAAATGACCATATATTAACCCCTTTTCTTTCTGTAGCAAGTTTAAAATTAACTGCTAAGGGCAATGGACTTTGCTGAGGGTGAAGATATCACTTCTAACCAAACGACCGAGAAACATTGCCCTCATTAATTGACAGGAGTTTAATTTACCAATTTACTCAGCAGAGATATTCAGGTCACCTTCCCAGTTCTGTTCTTTTGTAAGCAAACTGCTATTCAAAGATATTGGAGAGTTAAGTATACATCTTTGGAGGTCACTGAAGCAAAATCCTCGCTTATGAGCAGAGAAAGAGGCCAGGATAGTGGACCTCATTTAGAACGTGCTTATTCTACACCATCAAGACAATACATTGCCAAGTCTGAGAACTGTTGGTGACATAATTGAAGGCAGAATCTTGTCAAATCTGGAAGCCTCAATTATTGCTGGACCAGTAATTGAGGCTTATAATCGCAAAGTATATGGTGGGCACTGTTCAGTTTATTGAATTATTTAGGACAAAACTTGGGAAATCCATGTGCTTCAGTTTAACGGAATGTTTATAACATTCCTGATCCTTGAACGGAATCAGCAGGAAGAAAGAAGAATTAATGACCAAATATCCATGAATAATACATTTTTCATCCAGTTTTCCAGTCCTCTAGAAAGCCCATTTCTCTGAATGGCAATAATTTCTTGTTCGATTCTTTAATTCCTGATAGGCTATGAGTACACAAAGGAGAAGCACTTTCTCTTATTCGTCTCTATCCATCCACAGTTCTTGACATATAGTTTAAGTTCAATGATTCTGGGGTGGGAAAAATATTATAAATATTAATGGATGCCTCTCCTATTCCCCCAGCAGGTATTGCCTGTTACTGCCACCCTTTCTTCCTTTGGGCAGCTGAGCAGTCTGCCTTAATTTTCTCATTGAAGAAATGATGAAGAAGATCATGATAACAAAAAAAAAAAAACTTGAGCCTTGAGATTAAATATCATAGGCCAAGACAAATAAGACAAAGATTTGGAATAATATACAGTAAGTAAGAGCAGACTTTCCCACTCAGGCATGTACAGTTTCTCAGGTTGTGGTAGGAGTTGCAAGTGCTTCAAACCAATAAGATCCAGAGATGGGAGCAGACATAGTTTAGAGGAGGGAGAGAAAGAGAAAATGTGTGGAGATCGTGTGTTCAGTAATTAGGAGAATTCAGGGGTGGCCTGAGGGGCTGAAACACCACTCAATGAAGCACCCAATGCCTGTAGCACTGTGGAGCCACTCTCTAATACACACACGCACGCACACACACCCACCCCCCCCAAAACCTTAGAAAGGGTGCAGAGGAACTTGAATTGACTCAAAATAATGTTCTAACTATCCAATGGAATTAAGAAAATTTAATAAATAATAATGCTTGCACTTTTCCATCTACACCTAGACATGCATTATAAAAGACCCCTCTCATTTTGTAGTGAGTGCTGATGATTAAGCTAAGAAAATGCTGCCTTCCTCCAGCAGCAGAGAATGAAGACCCCACATAAGACCCCTAAATAAATGCTCATTATTCGCCTCCCCCAATATTGCTTGCATTCCCAAATTTGTGGAATGAGGTTTACACAAGTTAACAGATGTTAGTCATTGAATGTATCTTGACATGCATACTTAAAAAATGTTTTACCTCTAAGCTCAGAGAATAAATCTTTTATTTCTTGTTGAAATAAGGCTGTACCTAGCCGATTTCTCAAGATGTCAGCTGTAGCCAAGGTGAGTCTCTAGTAAAGGAGATGATATGACATGGGGGTACTACAGAGAGGCCAGGTCTTCAAGGGGCAGATTTAAGACTTATTCAAGAAGTCTTCTCTGAAGCCCTCTTCTCTGTGTTAGATGACCCTGCTTTGTGCACCTATGATAGCCTGTTCACACTCAATCTGAGTGCTCATTATAGTGTAACACAATGACATCTTTTTGCGTAGGGTGAACTTGGAACTGTTAGATTTTCTGCCTGTTGTTCTGATGTAATTTTAAATATCAATTCCTTTCTTTTCCAAAAATTATTCCAGTTTAGATGATAATATTTGGGTTCAACTTATTTATTTGCTTATTTCTACCAGTAGACAAGGTCCTGTCAGGGCAATGTCCATGCCTCATTCATTTTTCTATCCTCAGCATTTTGCACAAGAAAGTGTATAGTGTGAATGCAGTAAGGGATTATTGAACTGATAGGGCCAAAATACTTCATGAATTGCCTAAACTAATACTCTGCACAGGAAAAAGCCATAATAAAGGAGAAATGAAAAGCAGTTGCATCAGTCAGGATCCTTGCAAAAAACAGATGTTACATTCAGAATGAGTGATTTGAGGAGAGTTTAATAAAGGACCAGTTACAAAAGTGTGGAGAGGTTTTACTTAAAAAAGCAAGAGGTAATATAATATCCATGTCCTGAAATAGGTAGTTATCAGAAACTAGAGTGAGGTATGGGAGAGGTCATGGGGGTAGGTGAAGAGGGCTGTGAGGGGAGAGCTGCCTGAAGGGAGCTGTGACCTTCAGTTGAAGAGTGCAGCTGGTCCACAATGATGCTACAGGGGGGGGACTTGGTTTAAAAATATATCTGAACCTTACACTCTCTCTCTTTTTTTAAAAAATATGTGTTTTAAGGAAACTTTAGATTACATAAACGTTACATAAAAAATTTAGGGGATTCTCAAATGTCCCTCCCCCATACTTTCCCACATAAACAACATTCCTCATTAGTATCATTGGTTCCAATTGATGAACACATATGGAAACATTGCCACAAACCATGGATTATAGTTTACATTATAGTTTACACTCTGTCCCATGCAGTTTTGTAAATTATGACAAAATATATAATGGCCTATATTCACCATCACAACATCATGCAAGACAATTTCAATGTCCCGAAAATGCTGCTGTATTATACCTATTTTTCCCCTCTCCCTCCCTTCAGAACCTCTGGTGGCCACTGCCTCCACATCGGTGATAAAAGTTCTTTCATTGTTAGAATAATAATAAGTCTATGATAGAATAATAATAAGTCTACTTTAGTCCATTGTTCATTCCCCAATCTTGAGGATTTGGGGATAGTGCTGATGACTTTGCCTCTAATTGAGAGGGGACTTAGATCCCATGGCGCAGAAGGATGGGACTATTTTGCTCGCAGTTGCAGACTCTCTCTGTTCCTTGGGATTGGCATTGTTCCTCACATCTCTGTGTTATTTGTCCTGGGTGAGTCCAATGAACTGGAGAGTAGGTGTTACAACTCTGCTGAGATTCAGGGCCCAACTGGCACATGGACGGACCAAAGAATTTAAGTCTCCTGGACATACACCTATCAAGTATAGTACTAACTGTAGGTTCAAATAGCAGGGGCAGAAGAGCCATGTGTAGGGAAATCACAAATGAGTCAAACTCTGTCACACTGGGGAACATAAGGTCCACTGGCAGGGTGCCAAACTCCGGAGTTGTCTACCTGCCTACAGTCTCTGGATGTCTCCAGAACCCTCAAGAGCCTTGCTATTTGAGGCAAGATTTAATGTCTCAATGAGATCCTGCTGACACATGTTTACGCGTAATCTCTGGAATGACCTCTCAACTCACTTTGAGATCTCTTAGCTATAAGAACTCATTTGGGGAAGCGGATTTGGCCCAATGGATAGGGCATCCACCTACCACATGGGAGGCACAAGGTTCAAACCCAGGGCCTTCTGACCCATGTGATGAGCTTGCCCATGTACAGTGCTGATACACACAAGGAGTGCTGTGCCACACAGGGGTGTTCCCTACGTAGGGGAGCCCCATGAGCAAGGAGTGTGCCCCGCAAGAAGAGCCACCCAGCACACAAAAAAAGCATAGCCTGCCCAGGAATGGCGCCGCACACACTGAGAGCTGAAGCAGCAAAATGACACAACAAAACGAAACACAGATTCTGGGTGTCACTGACAGGAATATAAGAAGAACACACAGTGAATGGACACAGAGAGCAGACAACTGGGGGTGGGGTGGGGAAGGGGAGAGAAATTAAAATAAATAAATAATAAAAAAAACTTAAAAAAAAAAACACCACAAAATTCATTTGTATTTACCATTTCCCCCTTATGGTCATGGTCTTTTTCCAGGTATATTGCTAGTTGGCGCTTGGTAGTAATCCCTCAGTGCCTAGGATGCTCATCCTTGGGAGTAATGTCCCATGCTGGGGGGAAGGTAATACACTTACATGGTGAGTTTAGCTTAGAGAGAGGCCACTTTTGAGCAACAAGGGGGCCCTCAGGAGGTTACTCTTAAGCGGCTTATAATACTAGGCTAAGTTCAAAAGAAGAGCCTCATAAGTACAATCCTTAATATCAAGTACAATGGTCCACCTTCCTTCACTAGGTGCCACCTCTGTACTGGGGGATTCCTGCTGTTCCATTAGAGAATGCAGTAGAGCTCCCCAGGATGGGAATTCAATACTCTTTCAGTTACTGTGGATCTCCATCCACCATGGCAATGCCCCATGAACACTCGAACACATTCTTATGCCTTCGAGGCATCCCAAATGAACACCCTGCCACGCATTCCCCATTACCAACACCCCACACCTATGTTATGCCCCTGCAAAAGTTGTGACCCTTCTGTAATCCAAAACCTCTCCAAAGATGAAGCCCAGAAAGTAATAATAAGAAAATGAAATAATAATGATAATTTTAAAGTACACTCTTTTAATCTCTGGTTGGAGCTCCCCTTTGGCGGAACTCAACAGGAAACTGAGGGCAAGGGAGTTTCCTGATATATTCTACACACGTTCTGAGACACAAAGCATTGTAGAGAAGTGTGAAGAGTGGGTGTGAGGGCAAATCGAAGACTTGCATCACTGTTAGGAAAAGAAAAGAGATGATTGAAGTGGAGTGGGTAGATGACTTAAAAATAATCTTTCAAGTCAAGAGATATGACAGTAACAATAATAACAGAATTTTCTTTGGCTCCTGGAATTCCTGAAAGCAAAGACCAGTTAAAATTTTTTATGTTTTTTAAGTTTGTATTTCTCAAAAAACTGTAAACTACTTGAGGGTAGAGACAACTAGCACAGATTCTTTTTTTCTTTTTCTTTTTCCTTCTGTTTGTTCTTTTTATTTATTTGATAGATTTTTTAAAAAAATTAAAAGATACATAGACCATACAAAATATTATCTTAAAAAGTAAAAGAGGATCTCATATACCCCCACTCCCCCCCCCCCCACTCCTCCCACATTACCAAATTCTTTCATCAGTGTGGCATATTCATTGCATTTGATGAATACAGTTTGGAGCACTACTACATAGCAAGGATTATAGTTTATGTTGTAGTTTACACACTCTCCCAGTCCATTTGGTGGGTTATGGCAGGATATATGATGTCCTATACCTGTCACTTCAGCATCATTCAGGAAAACTCTAAATCCCCAAAATGCCCCCATATTACACCTCTTCTTCTCTCTTCCTTCCCTCAGCAACTCCCGCGACCACTGTCACCACATCAATGATACAGTTTCTTCCATTACTAGAGTCACAATAATTCTATAGTAGAATACCACTAAGTCCATTCTAATCCATAGTTTATTCCTCCATCCTGAGGGCCCTGGGATGGTGATGCCAACTCCATCTCTAATTCGAGAGGGGCTTAGATCCCACATAACTGATGGATGGAATTCTCCTGCTTGCAGTTGTAGACTCCCTCGGTTCCCTGGTATGGTAGCACAGATTCTTAAAAATTCCTGGCTGAATGAATGATTGGAAGATCCACAGCGAGCCATGTGGCCACACCAGAGAGGATTTGACCAGCTTGGAAGATCTCCTCCTCCCACCTGAAGCCACTGTAAGCCCAGTAAAGGCCTTCAAAGATAGAGGTTTTTCAAAGATGAAGAAGGTGGTAGTGCTTAATCCAGTGTCTAGGGGAGACAGAGAGACTGGATTCTGTGGATCTAATTTTCTATTCATTTGAAAGGAGTAATCTTTGGTTGGAAAGAAATGATTCTCCCAGACTCTTCATAATATTCCCAACTGCCGGTTAACAGACCTGCTGTTTGTAATTAAACTAATGCTCTGCTTTTGATAGCAAAAGGGTCTGTAGCTTCCACTTACTAAATTCATTACTGATTTACCATATAAAATGCTATTTTCTGTTATTTAATTTCATCCCAACACTATTCCAGTAATCTTGTAACTAGTCAGAGGATTGGACAGACGTGCCTGATCCAGAGTTCATGTACTCTCAGAAATTCTGGGCAGGTTAGGAGGGGTCAGGGGTGGGAATGTGGTGTTTTTTCAGTATACTTTAGCAAAAGCAATATTCCATGAAACTAACTTCTGAGGAACTCAAGGAAGGATGCACTAATACAGGTGTTCCATTGTGTATCCTTACATAGCTCTTCGTCTACTCAGTGATCAGGCCAAGGATTTAATGCAAAATTAACCAGAAATAATGGTAAATAAGCAGCATCTGGCAGAGTGGATGTGCTCAGTAAATATTCCCTCACTGCTGAATGGATGAGTTGATGGCAATATATTATTCTTTAATTGTTGTTTCCACATCATGTAGGCACTGCTTGAGTAAGTCACTTTCATTTTTTTTTCTGTAATGTTTGGGAGGCAGCATGATGCAGTAGAGAATGAAGTTCAAATCCCAGCTGTGTGACTTTGGATGAGTTGTTTAACCTGTCTTTGCTGCAGTCTCTGTATCAGTAAAATGTAGATGATAGTAGTACCTACTTAGGATTGTAAAGGATTTAATGAATAAATATTAATATAAGTAAAGTAGTACTTAGTAAGTATTTAATAAGTGTTGCCCATTATTAATATTGTCATTAGTTAGCTAATCAATGTGCATTCAGCACACTCAAGTCATCACCCATCTTGATATAGCTGAAATCCAGCCACCTTGACTGGAAGAACTATTTGGGAAATATCTTTCTTTTATAGCATAAGATGAATATAGGGGTTACATTGGTTTGTTTTTTTTTGGGGGGGTTCATATTGATACTATGTGAGCGGTTCTGATATTAAAGAAGTTAGCCTCATTTTGAGATAAGGAACAAAATATCCTTTGACTTTGGCAAATGGACAGCTTTAGTAAATCATTGAAGTATATAAGAAAAGTATACATTTAATCCCTATGTTGAAATTGTCAGTTTAATAGACTTAGTGACAAATGTTGGAGCTATAGACTTACAGGAAAATGTTAGCATTTTAAATTTTTTGACTATTACAAGGAGATTGCTTGTAATATTAGCATCTCTGATTTCCAGCACTGTGGGGAGTCTCTGATGATGTGACTCTGACCAGGCTACAATACCAAAGCTCCTTCCTTTTACATTCTTAAAGTGACGTGCTCATCCTCTTAATTAAATTAATTTAGTAAAATGAGAAAAACTAATGTTCCTAAATATGAGAGAAGATAACAGTGAATAAAGATAATACAATAATAGTTATTTGCCAACCCAGGAGCAAATAAGTCAGAGTGGCAGTATCTCCATTTTATAGATGAGGACATTGATAGTAAGAGAGGTATCAACTAAGAAATAAATTACACTGTAAACTTGCAAACCCCAATTTGTATTTCCACAAGAAAAGATAGTAAAAACCCTAACATTTAATTTTTTGATTTGATTTTCTGGGTTAAATATATTGTACTTTTCACTTGCTGGTCCATTAAAAAAGATCATGTGGGATAAGTGAATTAGTTCCAATTAAAAAGAAATACTAGCAGGGAATGGGACAACAATTGTGTGGTAGATTGAATTATGTACCCCGATTTAGACATGCTCTTAATCTTAATCCACATTCTTGTGGATGTGAACCCACTGTAAATAGGACCTCTTGAAGATGTTATTTTAGGTAAGGTATGGGCCAACTGAATGAGGGTGGGTCTTAATCCGGATTACTGAAGTGCTTTATAAACAGAAGAAATTCAGAGATAGAGAGAGAAAGCCACAGGAAGGTGTCAGAAGCTGGAAGTCAATGGAACCCAGAAGAGAAAGGAGAGGCAAGAGTAGAAGCCAAGGAAATGCAAAGAACCCAACTACAAATTAAATTGATAATGATAATAATAAATTAACAGCTAGCAATAGTAACAGCTAGCTACATAATGTTACAGACTTTGGGGAGAATGCATCGCTTTGCTGATGCCTTGATTTTGGATGTTTCCTATCCTCAAAACTGTGAGTTAATTAATTCTTGTTGTTTAAGCCAACCCATTGTGTGGTATTTGTCATAGCAACCTGGTAAACTATGACAAGGTACAATTGGTAAATTTAGCTTCATGGTGAGAATGCAAGTGAAAAACTAAATCTTGTATTTGGTAAGGCATTTAGTTAATATAGTTTAGTTAATATAATTCCACCTCTCACATAATAGATTTATTTGGTGGAGAAACAACCATGATATTTGAGTTGACTTGCTAAATGTTATGCTTCATTTTGGTTATTAATTTGACTTTGGCAAATTGGAATTACTTGCTTAATTTTGGTTGTTATGTAGGAATCATTGGCTTGGAACTACATAGAACTATACTCTGGCCAAGTCACAACTGTTCAGGGCTGCAGTTTCCACATTGATAAATGAAGAAGTTAAGCATATAATGCCTTACATTTCTTCCGTGATGACACTTTATGAATTATTGGTATAGAAAACAATAGCTTCAAATATTTTTGATGGGAATGAGGGGTGATATTTCCTATTGGCTTAAGTTTTTTTTTAGACTGAGTAGGCAAAGTATAAAGAAAGAAAACTAGAGATATTTGTCATTCTTTGGGGAATGGGTTTTCTGTGGTAATCGATCAAAATCTAGTCCTTTCCTTTCAAAAGCATGAATTTCTCAATGGAACAGGCAGCCCTTCCCCTTATACAGAGAATTATGGTGAAATTGCTGGCTCAGTGTGTAGGGGTTCAGAATGGAGTCCTCTAACAATGGATTTCAAACCTTCAAGGTCAACAGAACCTGGGCTATCTGTACATCAGTAGTACTTTTTGAAAAAGATATTGATGTCCTGTTGGGCAAATACATTTTGGGAGATTCTACATACATATGCTTTAGCAAAAGTCACATAATATTTCATCCATTTCTTCCTAATACATACATACGTCATAACAGTCTAGATATTGGAAAATTATTTGCCAAAAGGACTGTTGATGCAAATATGTCTTACCACGCAGCATATGGTTAATCAAATAACCCAGTACAAATTAAATTGATAATGATAATAATAAACTAATAGTAATTTATAGTTAAAAAAGAGTGAGAAACAAGTGAAAACAATAAGTCTCTTTCGGAGGTACAAGGGAGTAGGACTTCAAAATATCTTTTTGGGGGACACAATTCAATCCATAACAATGGACTGTAGCCAGTGACTGACTTGTGTCCAGTCAATACAAAATTCCAGCAATCTTTGCCTCAAACTGATATGGGCTGTGTGGGAAGGCTATATATTTCTTCATAAATAACCTGGGCTGTATGTGTAAGCAAAATATGTTAATTCAAGCTTACCTGGAATGTAAAAGATATGTGTGAGAGGTATGTGTTAATTCAAGACCTATCTGATACAGAGAGAATATGTGTTAATTCAAGACCTATCTGATACTCAGATAAAACACTTGAAACTCTAAGAAACTAACCAAAAGTCCTTTTGCATATAAACACCACCATTTAATTCCCAACTCCTACTTCCTCTGTATAAAAGAAACCCAAAGATCCTAAGCCGGGTTCAGGTTTTTGAACAGAAAAGTTCCTGAGCCTGGCCGGTTGTTAATAAATTTTCCTTCCAAAATTATTACTGAGTCCTGGCCTTCCATATGTGATCACTAGGTCTCTCTGCTTCCACAACAAAACCAGATTGTCTGAAGCATAGTTTATACTCCAGACTTCCTCTGCAGAATCAGGTTGAAGTTATGCTCCATGGGACTTTGCCTGAAATTACATGCTTGCTTGGTTTCTTCCAATTTCCTGTCCTGCCTCTCTCATTCCCCCCCCCCCCCCCCCCAGTATTGGTTACTATGTAAAGTACTTTCTTAATGATTCATTTGCCCATGAGCTCTTACCTCAGGGTCTACTTCTGTATAATCTGATCTAAGGCAGTAACACTTTCTTAACTCACCTAGCAGGTTACAAGCAAGTAGCCTTTAGTGTCACATAAAAATAAAAACCTGTACATTGCTGTAGAAGCACTCACAGAGCTCTTGAGCCTCTGAAACACATGTGCCTCTTACTACCTTGATTTGAAAGCAAAATGAGCAATAGAAATTTTTCCTAGGGGCTAATTGCTAGAGTGCACCTCAGGCTATATGCCGCTGAGGATACACCCAGTACTTTCAATGCTTCACCAGTTCCTGCTAAATGTTAAAGAGTTATTTGCTACTTTGGGGTTATAAGCAATTTGTGATATTTGCTTTGCCTCTAGAGTATGCTTATGATGTTAGTTAAATACAAGATTGTGATATTAGATAGTTCTCAAAAGACAAATGAAAAAACACCTCAAGGTTTTATTTTCTAGAAAGTGGGTTTTGATAGAAAGACATCCTGACAAAGTCTGGTTCCATAGTTACAAAGCACTTCTTTCAAACTCTAGGCTTATTTCTTTGGAGAGCAATGGACCCAGCACCACACAAAAGTTTCCTGAAACTCCTAAAATAACCTCTTCCATAAGCCTTAGGCATCCAGGCATCCAAGTAATGTAATGTTTTCACAGCAGATTCCTCTATGCTTTGAGTGATGTTGCCTTTTGCTGGAGTTCTCAGCAGTGCAGCTCTTCCACCCAGTTGCATCCAATTTCACTGATCAGTAGCTCTGGCTTAGCTAGCTGCACCCTCATATATTCAATAATTCAGTTGGCAGGTGCAGAGTAGATACATCTAAAAAGGAATTGAAAGATCTTGGAAGAACAAGGAAAAATACTGTTTACTCTTCCTTAGATCCTGACATCTAATTTAGATATAAGAAGGACCATTAGTTCCAGTATATTCTGACCTCAGAGATATTTATTGTTATTTTTAATAAGATGAATTTTTTCTTCTGAAAATTGGCTTCAAACTTAGGTTCTTCTAAAATACCAGGATATCAATAAGCTGTTGAGAGGTGGTCAGTCATTGCTCATGGAGTTGGGCTATCAAGCATGGGAACAGATAGAATTTGAAAACCAGTGAGCATTTTGCCTCATAGGAGCATCTTTTTGAAATAGCACCTGTGCATAGCAGTTGTGATTAAAGAAACCCTTTTAAAAAACCTTTTTACTTTGGGACAATTTAAAATTTACAGAAAAGTTGCAAAGATAGTACAGAGAGTTCTCATATGCCCTCTACCCAGCTTCTCCTAATTTGAACATCTTGACATAACATTTGTCAAAACTAAGAAATTAACATGGATACAATACTAATAACTAGCCAAAGTTTACGTGGATTTCCTCAGCTTTCCACTAGTATCATTTTCCCATTCCAGAATTTAATCCAAGATCCTATAAAGCATTTGGTCACCATTGCTCCTTTGTCCATCCAAATAATTTTTAAAAACCTGTTTAAATGAGGTATGTGTATGTCTGCATATTTGTGGAGTCACACTGGGTTGCAATCATGGTTCTGCTGTTAATTAACTGGATAATTTTTGGCACATTATTAGACCTTGTGCCTATTCTGTCACTTGAGGATACTAATAAAGCATCATCTCTACTAATCATACTAACCTCATAGAGTACAGTGAGGATTGGTCAAGTGAGTACATGTGAAAGAGCTTAAAACAGTGTCAAGCACACTGTACATTCTCAGTGAATGTTAACTGTTAATTTATGCTTATTATCCTCACCCTTATGAGGCAGGCTAGTAAGATAGGGAATCAATAGATGGATCTGGAACCTGGCAAAGAAGTCCATGTGGACATCAATAATCCCAAGATGGCTGCTGGAAGACCCTCCCCAAGACTCTGCCACTCAGAAGAAGACTTCCTCCAGAAGCCAGGAGAAGCCCCAGATATTCCCCAAGGACTTTATCAGTGGGCCCTCCTGGGGGATTGATGGGTGGGGTAATCAATCAGAATGGTAAACAGCTGTAACTCCTCCAGTCATTAGCAAAGGGGTGGGATAATTAACAGTTCAAAAAGGCAGTCTCGAGGCCTGAGTTCTCTCTCTTGCCTCTGGACCCTGACTCTGGCTGCCTTCTCCCCTGCTTGAATCACTATGCAAGTAAAACTGGGGATTTATAACCTATAATGGGAAATTGTAGCCTGTAAATCAGCCTGTTTTATCACTTTTCAACCCATTCCTCTCTATCTGGGACTTCTGATCTATTATTCTCTCCCATTTCTTGTCCTTTCCTACCTGAATAAATTACTGGCCTAACTCACCAGACATGCTCTTGAAATTCATTTCTGCAGCATATCAAGAACCTAAACAAAATTCGATAACACTTATGTAAGCATCTAGTATGATTTATTAATTCTTTTCCATGTGTCCAGAGTGCTCCTTTTAAAAATATTTTTCTTGAGTAGTTTATATAGTACATGGTAAAATAAATTTGCCAGTATTAAAGAATATGTAGTAAAAATTCTCTTTCCCATCCTTGCTCCCCAGTTTTCCAGTGTGCCCCTGCTGCCAGGCATAATGACTATTACCCTTTCGTGTGCACAGTCCAGAGACATTTTATACATAAAAATATCTTCATTTAAATCCTCCACCTGGAACTTTTCAAAATATGGTGAATTCAAAAGGATAAATGTTATCTAAATTGGAAAAACTAGGTTTACTTAATTTGCATTGTGATTAATAATAGAGTAATAATATTAGCTATATTTTACTGAGCACTCGTTATGAAGCAGGAGTTCTGCTATGTTTCCTCTCTCTCTCTCTATATATATATGCCCTCATTTAATACCTCAGTAGACCTATGCAGTAGGTACTATTAGTGTCCCCATTTTACAAATAAAGAAACTGAGCCTATGAGAAGCTAATTAGCTTTCTCAAGGTCACACAGCTAATAAGTGGTAGAGCTGGGACTGGAACTTAAGATTAAGTTTTAGAAAGAGCAGAATGCAAATGCATTGGATTTCTTTTTTGTTCTTTGAATTCCTTCTAGCACTCTTTGGTATCACCATCATCCACTGGAAACAAGCCCCAGTTTGGACAGTTTGCTCAGGTTCAACTTCACTTCACCCTGAAACCCCTCTATGGTTTGCACTTTCCAAAATCCCACTTTCATCTGCTCATTAGCTCTTCATCTCCTAGAGAATCAAATACAAATCATTCATCCTGGCTTCCAAAGCCTCTTGTCAACTACTTTCATGTCAATCACTTGATCTTATTTCCCAGTTTGTGCCTAGCACGTTGCATCCCAAAGAATAGTCCTCAGTAAATATATGTGTAATTGAATATTTGACAGGTCTACTTATAAAAGCTACTCAGTAATTTCTTTAATGACTCATTTGGAAATAAAAAAAACTTTAAAATTTCTCCTTCAAAAGGAATGAGAGACTACAACAATTTCAATTTCGGTGATTTGGATGGTGCCAAATTATGTTTTCTGGGGTCTACATTAATTACTTTGGAGCTACAGAAAAATTATAACAAAATATTGGAAGGTGAACAGGTATGCATTCTAATTACTTCTTCCAGGGAAACAGTTTGGGACATGGCAGTATTCCTGGTCAGACCCTGTCAAACCACAGTGTTGTTTCTTAAAGAGCTATGGACTTCAACAGCTTGGCCTGGCCTTGGAAGAAAGGGCTTGGTTAAAAGGTACAAGTTATTTTTCAGTTTGGAAAATGGAAACCTACTATCACTGAGGCAGTTTTAAGGTTCACAAAATACTCTCTGTTAACAACAGACAAGTTTAAATATTACCCTGTTTCAGAGGAATCACATCATTGATTGGCAATCGTTTTTTTTTTTTTTTCTCCAATCACCATCAGGTATTTTTTTAAAAAAACTTTTTCTTGTAATGACATAGAACTCAAAATTTCCCATTTTAACCACTTTCAAGCATACAATCCAGTGGTTTTAATTACTTTCAAAATATTGTACGACTATCATATCTGTTGAGATTTTTGGCCAGGGTCTTTGCAAAATTTGGCAGAGTGCAGTGAGTTGTTAAAAGAACGGATTGCCTTGGCCTGGAGAATGGTTTCCTGTCCAAGTCAGTAGCTTCCTGGTTCATAATATTGAATCCCATCCATTCCTTTTGTACTAGAACGTTTTGAGACCCCAGAAAGCAGGCACTATGTCTTGCTTATCATTTTATCCCCAGTGCCAAACATGTTTCCTGGCACATAATAGGCAATAAGGAAATCTTTATTTGGAGAATAATTGGATGCAGGCATTGTTTGCCCATGAAAGGGGTTTTGTATATCACCTTCTTCGATATTGGCCCAAATGGATTGCTGCAAATTTCCTGGCATTAGAGAGCCAGAAAATGTAAAATGGTAATTTTTGGCCCAGGGACCTATGAGATTGGACATAATATCTTGAAGGCATGCTGATGCCGTACATGAATGTGTTTTCTTTGAGCACTAGCCGTTCCCTATTCATAGAGCAGTCCTCTTCAAAGAGTGCTTCTGAGCAGACGGGGCCAATATAACTCATACTTACTTAAATCTGTCATTTTTTCTTTGAACTCCTGAACTTAGTGGGGAAATTAAGGCAGCATGGCAACTTTTAAGATATATAAATAACATTTCTTATTTGTTTTCTGGAGGAGAGACTTGAATAGTCAGGAGCTAGGAGAAAACGTGAACAGATAGTTAATAATGGGAGGACTTCAAATGACTTGAGAAAGAATTGACTAGAGTGGGGCCAAGTGATCGAGTAGGGGAGGTTTGTGTTCAGCTACAGACAAAAATCTCTGTTTCTGTGTCCTCCTAGCCTCAATGGTTCACAATGGTGACTGTAGTGGACACTGTGGTACATTCCAGATCCTGCTGTATGAGAGAAACACAGCTGCTGGGAGCATAGGCTGTTGATAAGCTCACAACTGAATTCTTCTCCCGGAATTGCCTTTGGCTGAAGGAAGATACCTTGACAGTTTACGCTCTTTCCCTAGGGGCAACTTCATCCAGTGACTGGTTAATGCTGGATACAAAAGCTTGCCTTCATATGATTGTTTTACTATGAACCAAATATATTGTGTAACTAAAAAAAATTTTTATATGTATCCAGTACATTTAATTGAGAAATGGATGCTTTTATTCAAATCTGTTTTCTTTTTATGTTTGTTTATATTTTCAATTATTAAATATACAAAAACTTGCCTTCCATGCCCCCTGATGTCTCAGCTCTAGAGTTTCCCAGAGAATCTGCCGAGGCCTCTATGGCAGCTATACTGACCTTCAAGGCTACCTCTATCCAATCTTAAAGCTCTTCTTCTCCAAAGCAATCCCTAATAAAATTCCTGTATACAAAGCTCAGTGTTTAAGAGAAAACCTGGGAAAAGTGCCCATTTTCTTCCCTTTGGTATCCTGGGAAGTTATGTATTTTCCTCCTTTTCTGTATCAAAACAGAGTATAGAGAAGTGGATGTGGCTTAGGTGACTGGGCTCCCACGTACCACATGGGAGGTCACCGGTTCAGAATCTGGTACTTCCTAAAGAAGATGGAGAGCTGGTGTGACAGGCAGGCAGGGCAAGCTGACACAACAAGAGACACAAGAAGGAAAAGCATGATGAGAGACTCAACAAAGCAGGGAGGAGAGATTCCTGGTGCCTCCTAAAGAAGACAGAGAGTTGATCCAATGGGCAGGCGGACTGAACTGGCTCAATAAGATGATGCAACAAGAGATGCAGAGAGGAAAAAACACAGTGAGAGACAGGACAAAGCAGGGAGCGGGGATGGCTCAGGCATTTGGGCACCTCCCTCCCACGTTGCAGGTCCCAGGTTCGGCTCCCAGTGCCTGCTAAAGTGACAAGGAAGACAAACAGATACAGCAAGTGAAAAACCATGAGGGGGTGGAGAGAAATAAATAATCTTCTTTTAAAAAAATCAGATAGGAATATTTCCTATTTCTTTAGGTAATAGTCTAACAATTCCTTCATTCTCCAATGTGAATGGCTAATAATCTACTCCCTCTTCAGAGGTAGTTGCATTTTAACTGGGGCCAGACCCTTAGAATGAAGCAATGCATTATTCTGTACAGAATTTCAGGCAATAATGCATTGAGTGAGGGAGATGCTACCTAGGTGCCTCTGAAATCCACCCTGCAAAGCCAGTGGTTGTTCCTTGGCACTGTATTTGACTCTGCATTTGAGAGGAACAGGCACGCTCCTGACGCACTGAGAGAGACTTGGCTTTGTCCATGAGTAATTCCTTGGCCTTCACCTCAGGGACCAAGTGAATTTCCTGCCTCCTCTAAATTCATGTATTGTCAGGATAGCAAAAGATAGAGTTCAAAGTTAACGAGTATAATTTGTACAGCTCATCTCTGTATCACACTGGGCCCTTTCCGCCTTCCCAGTAATTAATCACTCCTTTTTCCATTCCAGTGGCTCTTTGCACCTATGTACCAAACACTTCATGCTGTGAGTTTTGTTTTTCTAGTTTCCTGTTATAGATTCATGGGCCTTTTGTGTTTTTTGAGTACAGGGGCCATGTCATTGTCATCGCAATTCCTGGTTTCTGGCAAATACCCTGGCACATAAGTAGTTGTTCAATAACTGAATGGATAAATAAATGAGCACTTCCTATGTTCAAGACACTATAAAACACAAGGGGATACAAAGGTGATATAAATAGCTAACCCTGAGTACTTATTTAGCTTTAACCTTGAACAAGCATGACTCTTTCGATGCAAGTATAAAGCACCTTGACTTTTGCTTCTCTCTATCCCTCTCTATTAGTCATACAAAGGGGTGCCGACGCAAAGTAGCAGAAATCTGTTGGTTTTTATAAAGATATTTATTTGGGGTGTGGTGGAGAAAATACGTCTCTTACTGGGGCACGGAGACTGATTGACCATAAGCAAAGAATTTATTTATTGAGAAGCTCTCCCAATGGAGGGGGTCTGAAGAACAGACTTCAATTCCCTCACCAGCATGGTGGGGGTCTGAAGAGAGACTTCAACTCACTGCTGGAAGGGGGGACTTGAATTTATACAGAACTTTCCTAGGCAGGGAAATGATAGTAGTGGGAGGGGGGTTGAGGGTCGGAGTGAGGTAGTGGGAAGGGGTTGAGGAAGTCTATGGCTTCTTGGAATGCTGCAGGAGCGAGTTTCTTTTTATCTGTAAGGTTTTAAAAGGTTTGTAAATAGTGGAGGTTTCTGTCTCATCTCCCTCTGATATGCAGGTAGAGGTAGTTAAGATCTCTGTCTGGCTGATATGCAGATGGTGAAGATCTCTATCTCCCTTTACTCCTGTCTCTACAGGGTTCCTTTGTTTAACCTGTGGGAAAGTGCCACAAGGGGGAGGGGGTTTACCTTTTTCCCAATGCATATCGGGGAAAATGAGGTAGAGCTTGTTAATTATTGCAAACCTCTAACAGGGTGAAAGTTTATAGTTAATGACCCTAAAGAGTCCAACTCAAGGTTACTTCCTCACCAAACTCTGTTGCTTTTTCTTCTCCAGTCAACCTGATAAACATAGTTTATGAACCCCCAAGGTTTGCATGTCAGGCGGAGAAAGAGTAAGAAAACGCTTACCTGGAGAGAACTGTAATGAGCAGAGTTTTGCTCTCTGGGCAAGGCAGGTGCTTAAGCTTTTCTTTGTATGTTCTTTGAAGTGGCCTCCTCCCCAGTAGCTGAGGCTTCTTGCCTGCAGTTTCCTAGGTGTTGGTGGGTGGTACATTCTTTTTAGCTTGCTGTTTGTTTCTTCTCAGCCCTTCTCCACACAGTGGCACCTGTTGCTTGCCTGTGCTGAGGTATGCTTGCCCCCCAGGTGACCCTTTCAGGTGGGATCTAAAACAATCCAATGTAGTTGGCTCTCTTATGCTCTCTCTCCTTACCCACTTCTTGTCCAAAGTCCAAGGAGAAAAATCTTCTTTGCCCTCACAAATTCTGAGAGTACTGACTGACAGAGGCAGCTTCCCTTCCTATCATCAGCTCCTAGCACGTCCAAATGTTGGGCTTCAGATTTTTCTAAATGTGACAGGAGTGAGCAAAGACAGATGGGAAGAGACGCAAGAGACGTTGTAGAGATAGAATGACAGGACCAGGCATCTAATTGGTTGTAGGAGGATTCAAAATCCTGAGTTACTGGGAAAATGGCTTATCACTGAGGAAAATTGGGATGGAAGGAAGAGGCACCCTCTTTTACTTATGTAAATTTGGTAAAATATGTTGAATTGATATTTTGGATGAAGCTAAAATTTAATGAGTTCTATGTGCTAGGCAGAGTATGACACACATTATTTCATTTAGTTTCACAAATAAAAACTTATCATACAGGTTAAATGACCTGTTTTTCTTTCATCATGGCTTTTGCTCCAACAGATTCCTTAAGATAGGGATGGTTTTGTTGACCATTTAACCTGAATGTGCACATCAAGCATGTAATAAGTTAAAAAAATTTTTTTTATCCCCCCCCAGTTGTCTGCTCTCTGTGTCCATTTGCTGCGTGTTCTTCTGTGACCACTTCTATCCTTATCAGTGGTACTGGGAATCTGTGTTTCTTTTTGTTGCATCATCTTGTGTCAGCTCTCCGTGTGGGTGGAGCCATTCTTGGGCAGGCTGCACTTTCTTTCGTGCTGGGCAGCTCTCCTTATGGGGTGCACTCCTTGAGTGTGGGGCTCCCCTACATGGGGGGATACCCCTGCATGGCACCGCACTCCTTGTGCGCATCAGCACTGCGCGTGGGCCAGTTCCACACGGGTCAAGGAGGCCTGGGGTTTGAACCGCGGGCCTCCCATGTGGTAGGCGGATGCCCTATCCATTGGGCCAAGTCCGCTTCCCCGTAATAGGTTCTTAATATCACAACAAATGAACATCTGAACCTATCTCTTCTGTAAATAGAATGTATTCTAGTCTCCTTCTGGCACACAGAGGAGTGAGTGAGTTATTTGTGCAGCACTTCCTCCTCAGAAACACAAATGACCCATTACAGGGTAAATCTCTGTAAGTAGGAGCTGCTAAGCCATAAACTGAAAGATAAACCGTAGAAAGAGGGCATCTTTTTATTTGGCTGGAGCTATCTCTGTGGCATGAGGATAATTATCACAGCCCAGATAAAGAATAGGGGTACCCAAATTGCCTTGAAGTTATCAGGAGTACCCCGTGGCTACTGAGTATTCTAGATAAGACTCTGACAGGTACTGCCCTGTTAGCCATAAGGATATCAACCAGCTTCGTGTATATATTGGTTACATACATTCAGAGCTGTGGAAAGTTTGGGTTATTGGGATCTGCCAGCTGGAAAACATTGTGGTCTGTGGAACTGGAGTATATCATACTGGACTGTGGTAAAGGCTGATTTGACTGGCATGCTTCTGTAACAAACACTCATGTATGTTTTTTCTCAGCAATTTTCTGTCATTACTGTATCATTCTGAGCTTTTGATCATATTTGATAGTTATGGTGCTTTTCCATGAAACCACTGCACAGAATCATGCTTCTTCTCTACAATCATAAATCCTTATTTTAGTGAGAGGTGCCTTGGCTAAATGGTACAGGACAAGTCCTTGCAAAAAGGATTTTATTTATACAGAGTTGTAGGATTTTTAGATTAAGATTCATCTGGTGTCTCTCAACTCAGTAAATGGCAACTCAATTCTTTTTTGCAGTTGTTTAGGTCCAAAACTTTGAAGTCATCTTTGACTGCCTTCTTTCTCTCACACATACATCCAGTCCTGCAGCAAATCCCATCAACTTGTCCTCCAAGTATTTCCAGAGTATCACCAACTCTACCCTTTTCTAAGCCTATATTGGCTCTTGCTTGAATTGTTCCAATAGCTTCTCAACTGCTCTTGTACCTTAAGGCAGTTTTCCACAAAGTATCAGGAGAGATTCTTTTAAAGTGTATGTAAGGCATTTCATTCTTCTATCTTAAGTCCCTCAGGGATTTCCCACCTGCCTTTGTTTGCCTTGTACTTGGAAGTTGTGATCTGTTAATTTGGTCACTCTGGGAATAGAGTGAAAAAAACATGCCACCGGACCTTAAGGGCATTTTGCAAAGGTCAGAGATCCGGAGGCTGTAGTTTCAACTTTTAGACGCTAGATGGCACCCTGGGACCGCTCGCGGTTTTGCCTGGCTTGTCATTTTTGTGGGGCACAGATTTTGCATTCATTGCAGTAATTTCAATCTGAAACCTTTCTGTACGCAGCCTGGACTAAAACTGACTGAGGTGATCAAATTGCCGTTTAAAATTAAAAAAAAATTATATTTTTAGTGTACAAACTATACCGTAAGGGAAAAAAAATAAACCGGGAAGATTCTGGGTTCTCTAAGAGAAACAGTCTGAAATTACTGCTGTTTGAGAATGTAGAACAACCCAAGGAGGCTGGGGGTAAGAGGTAGTTGGACAAGGGAGGAACAGCTCCCTTGTCCTGTGTGCGCAGTTGAAAAGTACATGGGCAAAGGCTTTGGCATTTGGGAAAAGTATCCAAGGTCGTCTTACATTTTATCCATAATCCTCCTATTATAAAATGTCGGACTCTTTCTTCTGAGGTGGTGGTGGACAAGAGCTCATTAACTAAGAATTCAAGTTCTAGAGGTGGGAGGTTGGAAGGCTGCAGGTGTGTGGGGGCGGCACTGGTGAACATTGGCGGGAAGGAGTGAGCTCTTCCCCTTGAGGTGGTGGTGGGTGTTAAGCTGTGAGTGTGTAAATGTGTACTTTAGCATGTGTGTGTAAGGAAGAGGGGGAGGGGGAGAAATTCCTCGTGGGCCTGAGGATGGCGGCAAGAAGAGTGGAGCTCAGCTGAGGGAAGGGCTCAGGAGCCGGCGGCGGTAGCTCTGAAGAGGCAGCGAGCCCCTTCAGGGTTCCGCCTGCTCTCTCCTCAGGCTGACCTTTGCAAAGCAGGGGCAGAGGAGTAGTCGGCAGCCCCGAGAACGAGTGCCCGCCCTTGTGGGGTCCCTGATCGGAGGGCGCGCCCCCTCGAGGCCGCCTTGGCTCATCAGCGGCTCCGGAAGCGAGAGTCGCCAGGCGCTGTCGGTGTCTGCAGCACAGCCGGGGCTTCCGGGTGGGACAGGGCGAACTGTAGTTATTCCTCGTGCATCAGGCAGCACGTTTAGCGGTGGAGACACCAAAGGTCTTGCTTGTTCCGTTCCTAGGGGAATTTCCTTGTCCCTTGCAGCAATTCCATGGTTTTCATCAGTTTCTTTTGCCATTTGTAATTTGCCATATTGTAATTAGGTTTAGGTTCTAGCCCGAAACTGAAATTGATGGTATTGGGCAAATTAAGGAAACTTTATAAACCGCATTTTCTTCATCTCTACAGTGGGTTTAATAGTACTCAATTCATAGGTACTTTTGTAGGAATCAAGGCTCCAATGCACAAAGGCAGTACCTGATAGGGCAAATTGTTATGATGATGATGATTAGAATTATGATGGACAGAATTGCTTAAATTCTGCTCTGGAAACTTCTTTCAGACAATTTATAAAGGAAAGTACAAAATGATCTTTGTTTTCTAAACAATACTTTAGTTTCCTACTTGTTAAATGCCATACAGTAGGTTGGCTTAACAGGAATTTAAGTTTTCAGAGGCTAGAAGGCATCCTTCTTCCTGGGGTTGGTATTTTTTGGGTGGCGCATAAAGTTGGTCGTTCTTTGGCTTTTCAGTCAGATGGCAGTGTATGTCTTCTTTCTCTTCTGGGATCCCTTGGCTTCTCTTGCTTATAAAGAACTGGAGTAGTCTGGATTAAGGCCCAACCTGATTCAGCTGGGCCACACCTTAACGGAAATAACATGTTGAAGAAATCTTACAATGGGTCCACACCCACAGGACTAGGTGTTGGATCTGAATATGCCTTTTGTGGAAGACAAGTTTCAGTCTCCAATACTACTGTATATAAATAAGCCGTATTGTATATGCCTATCTCTGCATGGAAAAGAAGATTAAAAATATGTTAAAATGCTAACTGTGGTACTATCCAGATTGTGGGATTATAGATAATTTCTTCTTTTTAATTTACATTTTCTAATATTTCTAAAATAAATATGATTTCTGCAATCAGAAAAAAAAACTAAAACATGTTATTTTAAAAATTTTTTTAAAAGATTTATTTTATTTCTCTACCCTTCTCCCCTTCCCTAGTTGTCTGCTCTCTTGTGTCCATTTGCTGTATATTCTTCTGTGTCTGCTAGCATTCTCAGTGGCACCGGAATCTGGCTCTTTCTTGTTGCGTCATCTTGCTGCATCAGCTCTTTCTGTGTGTGGAGCCACTCCTGGGCTGGCTGCACTTTTCGCATGGGGTGGCTCTCCTTGCGGAAGGCACTCCTTGTGTGTGGGGTATCCCTATGTGGGGGCCATCCCTGTGTGGCACGGCACTCCTTGTGAGCTTCAGCACTGCGCGTGGGCCAGCTCACCACATGGGCTAGGAGGCCCTGGGTTTGAACCCTGGACCCCCTGTATGGTAGGTAGATGCTGTATCAGTTGAGCCACATCTGCTTCCCAAAAGGTTTTAAAAATTAGGTAAATTGTGACTGTTTTTTCAGCCACAGGTTGGTCTAAATGTGACCAATATTGTGGGTTGAGTTGTGCCCTGAGAAGGGCTATCTGATGAGTCTGTGAGTCTAGCTGGATTGACATGGAGTTAATTAATTCAGAGGAAGAAAAACACATTGGAACTAGTGGTCTGGCTTTATGTAGGCAAACTGGGATACTATTAATAGTTTGTATGTTGAACTAAGCAGAGAATTCTAATGGGCACCTAAATACTGAGCACATCTGACTTTAAAGGTACAGTGTAACCCCTTAGTTTTTCAAATACCCTTACTGATTTCTAAAATTTTAAAATTGGAGAGCCTGCCCCTTGCTTTGGCACTTCAAATACTTATCCAAATGTAAGAGATAATACATTAAGCCCTGTGATGGTTAGGCTATTGTGTCAACTCAGCCACGTAATTTTGCCCCATTGTTTGTTCAAACAAGCACTGGGCTAACTGTAATACAAAGGCATTTATGGACTTTAGTCACCATTGACTTTACTGCAGTGGTACATCATAGATAGCTGGTTATAATTACATCAATCAGGGAGATTACCATCAGCAATTAGTGCCACTTAAACCAATCAGTTGAATCCTTTAAAAGGGGAAGTGATTCCAGCATTGAAAGAGAATTTCCCAGCTCATCTTTGGACAGCCAACATCTCCCAGAACTTATCAAGAATCTTCACTAGACTTTCATCGGAGCTCCTGATTGCAGCCTGCCTGCAGAACCTGTACTTGTGCATCCCCACAGCTGCATGAGAGACTCTGATAAATCTCTTACTGTCGACAGATATCCCTTGTTTATTCTGTTTCCCTTGAGAACCCTGACTAATACAAGCCCCTGGACAAAGACTCATCTATTTTGTTTACTGGAGTATTTTTTAGCACCTGGCAAAGTAACTTGTATATTGTAGGTTTACAATATATATTTGTGGGACAAAAGCTTGAATGAATTACCCTTTTACAGCTTCGTATGAATAAGTTCATTGGAGTTTTTCTACAGAGCACATTTTGATAGAGGAATAGAGAAGGGGCTTGAAGATTTGAATTTGTTCATGTGCTGAGGGAGCAGGGGCACACGGTGGGGGGCAGAAGGGAGATGGTTGCTGAGAGGAGAACAAAAGAACATGTCCTGTTTCTAATTTTGATTGTAACTGGTTGTTGTGGCATTTGGCATTTCTTGCTTGGGAGCAACAGAAAGTGAAAGTGTTAAATTAAGGGAAAAAAAAGGGGTGGGGTGGGGTGTGGAGAGGAATTTATTGAAAAAGCAAATGGACAATTCAATTCCCATAATTAGAAGAAAAGCTAAAGAACCAGCTTCAGATTCAGAGTGGGAGACTAGGGCAATCCCAAGGATCTAGGCAGCAAGAATTAGTCCGGACAGGGTGATGCTGCTGGTAAGATTCAGCTCCAACTCTTTAGTGTGTGTGTGCGCATCCTTTTTATTTTTGTCATCGGAATTCAGCATACAGGGAGAGAGCATCATAGTGCCCTAGTTTGAAGTATGTCCCCACCTATGACTGGGGAAATTTGATAGGTAGTTCTCCAGACTGTTTTCAGTGGGGAAAGGGTAGTTCCCCATATTAAGAAGGGGAAGGGAGTGGGAATGGCAACACAACAGTAATCACTTGCTCATTCTTTTGCCTCTCACTTTGTGTATGATTTCAAACAAGTAACTTAGTCTGACCTCCCCTTTCCCTGTGGAAAAATGTCATGGTAATACCTGATTCTTTGTAACTCATGGCGTGATTTGAGATTAAGTATATAATGAGTTACTCAGTAAGTAAACACTGAGCTAGGGATTATGATCTGGAAACCAAAAACCAAAAAGACAAATGACTGTTGTCTTCAAAACTTATATTCTTATCTAAAACAAGAAGGTGAACATTTATATTTACATTATCTGTTAAATAAGGGCGATACAGATGATGACTTTCTGTTTATATTTTACTGGCTTGCCTTCAGTTCAGAACATAAATGAAGTCAACATCATGACTAATTGTTTAGCATAATTTACTGCTCATCCTGAAGCTGCAGCTGTTGGCTGCCTATACATATTTCCTATTTTATTGCAAGTTAGAGGAAATTTCCTGTTGTTTTATTCTGGCCTTACAGAAGAGGGGCTCTTTCTAAACAGTGTTTGAAAAAGAGGTGGTAACTTTTTAGAAACCATGCTCCTAACATCCCTTTTCCTATTGTTAAATGGAGACCATGTTGATTTAATGTCTGCCTGAATATCTTTCAAAGGAGCTCCCTTGGAATCAAGTGTTTCTGAAGCTGAGGAATAGTCACTTTCTGGGTTGTTCTGAAACATGCTTCAAAAGAGAGAATTCTGGATGGAAGTGCCTGTGAGAGTCCACAGTTGAACTCAGGCATCAGGGAAAAAGGCTCTGTATCTGCCTGAAAGTTATTCTGTTTGATAACAAAATGTGGGTGTTTGACTACATTTAATGGAAGAAAAAGATGTTAGGATTTGAAAATATTGAAGTCTAAATTCTTCTAATTTATTTATGTTTCCCTTTCTTGAATTAAATTCACCCTGCTTTCTACCATAATTCCAAGTAATTGATAAAGTGTAAATTAGTATTTTTTGGTTCCAAATAAATAAATACACTTTCCCATGTCAAATCTCATTTAGCCCTTAGACCACCTTCTTGTTGCCGTTGCCATGAAGAACAGAAACTTAGTGAGTTTCTCAGGCCATTAAGTTATGAGTAAGTGGATCCTCAGGACCATGCAGGCCTTCCAAGCCTAGATCCATGTTTGTCCTGTTACGCTATTGTGCCATTTTAATTGACAGTCTATAGAACAAAAGTTCATCCAATTAATCCTTGGTGGTTAGAGTTCCTGCTATTAGTAGCTAGTGATAATCTCATAATCAATAAAAAGATTTTTTTTTTCCAGCATAACCGTGAGAAACAGTGAGAGAAGGGAATGGCTTTAACCTAATTTGCAGAACAATATTCCACTACAAATAAACCATAACACACTTGGTTCCCCCTAACACATCACCCATGAAACACAGACAAAACCTTTCTGTTTTAGCGTGAGAATTGTCTTAGCAATTCCCAGCTGACCTTTTAAGGCTTGGCATATTCTATCTCTGCAGTTCAAGGATTTTGTTCTTTTGGATGGGATGACCTGTTAACTGCCTAAACATCAATTCACTCATTCATCCATTTAACATATGTTTATCCATCTCCTAAAGTATTGTTCTAGGTTCTGGAGATATATCAGTGAACAAAGTGGATAAATTCCTGACTCTCCTGGAGCTTTCATTCATGGAGGAAAACAGAAGACAAACAACTTAATAACAGTATATATTAAAAGGTAATAGATGCCAGAAGAAAAAGAAGGCAGGGTAAGGAGAGAAAAGGTGGTAGGGAATGAGCCTCCTATTTAGCTTCAGGGTCTCTTATGAGATGACATTTATTCAGAAACCTGATGGAAGCAGGGACTAATACATTTCAATTATGTTTTTTGTCTCCTATTTTTTCCCCAATAAGAGCAGAAGTATCTGATGTAGAAAAAAGCATTCCTGCTCTTTTCTTCTCAGTCAGTTGTCAAATCCCCCAAGTTTTATGCTGTCATATAAACTTCCTCACCCTTGGTTTACCTATCTGTAAAATGGAGTAATTCTCCTGTGCCTACTTCACAAGGTTATTGGGAGGATCAAATAAGAAAATGCATGGAAGATCATGTTGAAAACTCAAAAATAGGCAGCCAAAGTAGATGCAACCCCAGGTACTGGTGCTCCTGAGGGCTACGGAGACACACAGGTTCTATAGTCATGGCAGATGGCTCTGGAGTTTAGTGCCTTGTCAGTGGGCCCTACTTTGTAATTTGTGTTCCTGAATGTGATGGAGTTGGACTCAGATATGACCTTTCTACACATGCCTCTTCTGTTACTTTTACCAGACCTGTTGGCTCTGGGGTTGGTGTACTCAGGAGACTTGAATCTCTGGACTGGCCATGTGCCAGCTGGGTCCTAAGCCTTAGCAGAGTTGCAACTCCTACTCTCTGGTTTTTTGGACTTACCCAGGTCAGCTAACAGGGAGGTGAAGATGGTCAATCACCATACCAGGGAACCGAGAGTACCTACAACTTCAAGCAGGAGAATCATATCCATCAACCATGTGGGATCTAAGCCCCCTCTCAATATAGAGGTGGAGAGGACATCGCCATCCAGGGTCCACAGGATGGAGAAACAAAACATGGATTAGAGTAGACTTACTGGTATTCTACTATAGAACTATTGTGACTAGTAATAGAAGAAACTGCAGCATTGATGTGGAGAAAGTGGCCATAGGAGTTGCTGAGGGCAGGGAGAGGGAAGAAGAGATGTGATGTGGGGGCATTTTTGGGACTTGGAGGTGTCCTAACTGATATTTCAGGGACAGATGCTGGGCATTATATATCCTGCCATAACCACTGAATGTACCAGGGGAGAGTGTAAACTACAATGTAAGCTATAATCCCTGCAGTGCAGCAGTTCTCCAAATGTATTCACCAAATGCAATGAAAGTGCCACCATGATGAAAGAAGTTGTTGATGTGGGAGGAGTGGTGGTATGGGGTGTGGGGTATATGGGAACCTCTTATATTTTTTAATGTAACATTTTTTGTGATCTATGTATCTTCAAAAAGAAACCAATAAAAGTTAAAAAAAGAAAACTCAAAAATATAATTTTTAAAGTATCTTTTTCATGTTTCATAATTCCTTTTTCCGATGGACCATTTGATTTTTGCAGTGGTATCCTATCTAAAGTTAAAATCACTTGCTGTTTGTGTTTTTTTTTTAATTTATCATATTAGAATCAAGATCAAATATAGATGAGTGTCGTTTAGGACAGTTGTATTGGTTGATAGACAATGGCTTTCTGGAGAACTGAGTTGTGACTCAAGTTCTCCGTCAGATAAAAGCTCAGTGTGAACATTACCTAAAGACACCTAACCTCCTTACCTGTTCTCATCTTCCCTGGATCATATATATTTTAGATAATCAGAAAACTGTTGTGGGGGAGCAGACTTGGCCCAATGCATAGGGCATCCGCCTACCACATGGGAGGTCCACGGTTCAAACCCTGGGCCTCCTTAACTGTGTGGAGCTGGCCCATGCACAGTGCTGATGCGCGCAAGGAGTGCCCTGCCACGCAGGGGTGTCCCCTGCATAGGGGAGCCCCACGTGTAAGGAGAGCCGCCCAGTGCAAAGAATGTGCAGCCTGCCCAAGAATGGCACCATGCACACGGAGAGCTGACACAACAAGATGATGCAACAAAAAGAAACACAGATTCCTGGTGTTGCTGATAAGGATAGAAGTGGTCACAGAAGAACATGCAGCAAATGGACACAGAGAGCAGACAACTGGGGGGGGGGGAGGGGAGAGGAATAAATAAAAAATAAATCTTAAAAAAAAAAAAAGAAAACTGTTGTGATGGGTTAATTATGCCTGTCATTGCCAAGGAAGAGGAATCAAGAGCATATTTGCTAACTCTTGTTTAGGTTCTAGTGACCTGTACTAAGGTGATGGGAATTGTTGGTACCTGGGAGCCATTCTAGCTTCTGAGCTGCTCCAATGCAGTCAAATCTGGTCCTCTTTGTCCTCATTCAGAACATCCTGGCATCTGAGCATCTTTGTATACCTCCTGTCTTTTTCTGGCAAGCAGATTGACAGATGCCAATGATACTTCTTGGTTTCCTTTGAGTTACCCTTCTAATATGGGGGCCCCTACTACTTCCTTTTGTGACCATCTGGGTCCAAGTTTTGGATCATTTTATCCTGTGTTTGTCTTGTAAAAAAACTGATACATAGGAATACAGGCACACAGTTTCTTTCAGAGAGAAGTAAGCCAAGGTAAGAATATCTTGTCTCTTTAAAGAGAGTAAAAAACATGGGACATACCATCAGAAACTGTAGTAACTGATTCAGGTTATAAATAGGCATTAAAAGTCTCTTTATGTTAGACAAAACTGAGAACTGCTGCAATGGGCCAAACCTATAGTCCATTAAATCCAACCCTGGAACGCAGGGTTCAAGTACACATTTATGCAAGTCTGCCCTACTAAGCAAATTTAAGAGAGGTTAATTTAAGGCTGTGTAGTTGTGACTCAAGCCTGTGGATTTGGAATCTAAAATATTAAGCACAGGCAGTAAGATAGGAACTAATTGCAAAACCAAGAGACAATGGGAAGTAGGGGGAGGGGGTGGGTGGGTTCATGGTCGTGAACAATAAGACAGGTTGTTGAGATCACCAAGTTCAACTTGAAATGAAACCCTCAGGGACCGCCCAGCTTGCACTAGCAATGCTGTCTCCTCAGGCTATTTTGATGAACAGGTTGTTGGTCCACAGACAACATTTCTCCTAATATCATATTATTCTTCCTTAAGGTTAGATTGCCCTATCTCTTACCAAAAAAATTTAGACTTAAAACCTCCTCTGAATTGCTGCTCCATTTCCCTGTGCTGCGTTCTGGGTAAATTACTTCAACTCTGTTTTCCAAAATCATTAATGCTCTCTTCAAAATTGTCCAGCCCACTGTTTAACCATCATATTAACTTCTAAAAATATTTAATGACTCTTTTTCATATTTAAAAAAATCTGATCATTATTTTTTCATAATATCATGCCCTTTACTTTTGGATTTTTTTCCTTTGCTTCTTTGGACATTAAAAAAATTATTATTTTAAAGCCCCTTTCAAATTGTTTCATATTCACTACCTTATATGTAAGTTCTCTCATTTCTTGCATTGGTTGGCTGTCTTTTATAGGAATACATTTCCTCTTCTTTTAAATTTTTTCCTATGAGCTCATCTTTAGTAGAAATTATCTTCTTTGGGCATCCAGTGGTTACCCTGGACAATATTTCCATTTCCTTCTCAGATTTCCATTATTTGTGGGTGGTGAAAAGATACTGGGTATTTGGGCTCCATACTTACACATAAGACATTTTGAATTCTTAAGATTGATTTTTCATCAAAAGCTCTGGAAACTACTTCTAAATTAACAGCTTGAGCCAGCGGAAAGAATTGTTTTACTACCTGATCTGGAATGCGTAATTTCTTTTTTTTTTTGGCTTCTGGGTTTATCCAGAAAGCAGAGTTCTAGCTCTCAATAAAGAATGGGTTAGTAGTTTTAAAAGCATTCCTTAATTGGGCGCTAAAACCCTGCTCCTAAAATGTATACCTGCTGATGTAGCCTCAAGTACCTTTGGTTTTGAGTTCCTCTTTATTTCTACTCTCTGGAGATTTCCCTTTCTTGCTTTTGAGTTTGGCTGGTGTCTTAGTTTCCTGGCTGCTAAAACAAATACCGCACAGTTAGTTGGCTTAAACAACAGGGATTTATTGGCTCATGATTTGAGGCTTGGAGAAGTCCAAAACTGAGGCACCAACAGGGAGATGCTTTGTCCCCAAAGACTGTGGCATTCTGCGGCTGGTTGCCAGCCATCCTTGGGGTACCTTGGCTTTTCAGTTACAGAGTCCTGCACATGGTAGTATCTTCTCTTTTTCTCTTCTGGCATTTGTTGACTTCCAGCTTCTGGCCATTATGCGGTTTTTCTTTCAAATTGCTTAAAAAGAATTCAGTAGTCTAGATTAAAGCCCAGCCTGATTCAGATGGGCCACACCTTAGCTGAACTAACATCTTAAAGGATCCTATTTACAATGGATTCACACCCCAAAATGCAGACCAAGACCAGGAATGTGTCCACACTGGGGTGCACAATTCAAGTCACTGCAGCTGGGTATTTAATATTTATTTGTTATTAATATTGAGTCCATAATTTCTACATTATCTCTACATTTTGTATTTTGAACAAGAGAGCTGGGGATTGTAGGTTAAGGTTTGCTACAATCACCAGAAGTTTCTGTGTTTCTTCTGTAAATAATGTGTAAAGAAAAATCCTTTTGCCAATCCTAAACCTGCAGGTAGAAAAAGAATGTTGACTGGTAGTTAATATACCATTTTGGCTATAAATGTCCCCTAAAAAAGGTAGTTTGAAAGAAGTAGTAGTCACATATCATGTGCTTAAAATGAAAGTATAGCACTTGCGGAACAAACATAAGAAAATTAATTGTACTATAGTAGAGAGGAAGGCTGAGTATCATTTTATTCAATTAAATGTATTTATTCATGTAGTTATTTAATGTTAGGTCACTTAGAACCCATTATAATCACATATCAAATTATTTTTCTCCCATTGCTTTTAAAAAGACTTCAAATATTTAGAAAAAATCAAATTTTAGTGAAGTAATTTTTACTTTATGCTAAATTTTATAAAGGAATTTCAGTAATCAAGTGGCCACATAATTTTGATTCACCAGAAAATGCACAGGGATGGTTAATAAACTAGTTCATCAACATGGTAAGGAAACCAGAGCTCAGCTGTCTCATTTTTGCTGTATCAAGGTGTAGATTCTAAAATTACTGCACAGGTAAGGAGTCATCGAGCTCTGAACATCTTAAACTTCTCTACAGTTTAGAAATGAAACTCTTCCTTGTATCAGTCGCTCTCCAACAAGCAACATGTGACTTAAAGGTCTTCCTCTCCTCCCCCCAATGATAAGAATCAGTCCCCACGGAAGCGAGAGGAATTGCTGAGGAATTGCCGAGGCACACAAGTGCTCTGCCCATTAGGCATGACCTGCCTGGCCTCCGTATAGATGCTTATCTACCTTGTTATATTAAAGTTTGATTCCTCCACGAGTTGAGATTGACTCTGGGGTTATTAAAAACAGCTAAGATGGCATCAAAAGCCCAATAGACCAGACCAGGGATGAGGTTTTAAGTAGAAAATAAGGTCTTGTTAGCAAAACCGTGCTGGACTACCAGTAGACAACTCAGTAGAATATTATTGTGTTTTTGTTATTCGGAAAGAGAAGTTCAATTGGCAGCTGAATCCATGCAGAGGAACCAGTTTGCTGATGTTTGAATTCACAATTGTTGCTATTAGACCTCGCTGCCAGAACCTCACAGGACTAATTTTCTCAATATTGGGAAACCTTGGCAGGCAAAGACATATGATAGAATTTATATTTCTCTTTCTCCACTCTTAAACTCACTCCAGGATAAAAAATGAGTTAGTGAATCAATGTGAGAAGCAAATTTTCCTACATAAGGACTTTCCTATCATTAAAAGCCTCCTGAGGTTGATAAACCGCAATAATTCACAGTTCTGTTAAATCAAGAATTACCAATTTAGAGCAGCCACTCCTTAGCCTTGTGCCCCTTTCCAATTTAAAGTTTCATCCAACTGAGTAGGAATAAGCTTCCAGTATTTAATTTATAAATAAAATCAATAAAATGAATAGTTATAATTTAATCTAAGTTAATATATTAATCTTATTTTACATGAGTACTTATGTGCTTTTAATGACCATAAGCAATGACTTGTTATTTGGGGTGGAAGTTGATGAGGCAGATATTTTCTAATAATTTCTTACTATTAAACTCATAATATCAATGTAACTTTTTTACTTTTTTACTTCTTGGCATAAATATAAAGTTAATTTTGTTATCCATCTTCTAGAAAAAACTATGCTGATGTACATGTAAATGTTCCTAATGATACATTATTTAATCTGTAATATTCTATCTATAATTATTCTATATTTATTTTGAAAGACTTCCCCTTTTAATAAGTAAATAGCAGATATGTTTGTCTAGGCCAGGGGAGGTAGCTATAGTGATTCATAGAAAACCAAATCATTCCTTTGTGAAACACATTTTTTCATGTGAGGGCTTCCCTTTCAGGAAATTGTATTAGGATTGTCAAGAGCAAACATTTACTGGAAGCACATTAATAAAGCATGTCATTCACAACTGCTGTTGAATTTTAATTGAGGCTGCAGGATTTTAGAAGGGAGGTAGGTGGCCAAACCATTGCACCTTTCTCCTCTCTTCTACCAACAACTTCCTCATTCTTCACTGTCTTTATCTTACATAATCTTTTAGGCCAGAACATTTGCACAGTTACTCCAAGCCCACTTAATTAGCTTCTGTGTGGTAGAGACTATTCTTTTAAAGCCATCTTTAGAAACTCTTCTAAGAGGCTTATGAATTTGGTTTTGTTAATATATGAATAAAGTAGTTTCTTCTTTTTCTGTCTTTGAAATCATTGCTAAAGCAAGAAATGGAGTTAGTGCATTAGATGACTGGAGATCTTACCATAACTGCATTTATTAACAATACCTAATGAACTATTTTGTGCATGGTAATTTGGTAGGCCAGTTCCTTACTGCCTATTATTGTAATGAAATAAATTTTCTATTCCAAGTGAAAATCCTTACTGAAAAATTTAGATTAAATTTCATTAGGAAGGTAGGAAAATAATGCTCAATGCCCTTCTATAACAGTGTTTTAAAAAACTTTATAGGACATCAGTTATACAATTTATAAAGATGCAGATTCCAGGGAAATAGATTCAGTTAATCTAGAATGGGTCCCAAGAATATCTGAAAAAAATAATATAGTTCATTTTTGAGGCTTAGTAAGAGAAGTATCATGTCTATAACTTCAAGATTTGAAATTGAATTGTTAACATGCAAAATGTTTTTTTCTTATTTGCTGCCTTTGACAAATTTCAATATTATTTATTAAATTTGGCTGATTAGGATTTTTTTAGAGTCATAGGATTTAAAAAATATCAGTTTTATGGCCAACTCAACTTAGATCCTAAAATTTCCCAAGTTGTATTTGAGTCTGTGTAATTAAAAACAAAGCAAAGCAAAACAAAACTATAATCCTATTAGATAAAACGAGTCAACAGATGTTTAAAACTGATTTAGGAACTATTAAAGACAGAAGTTTCAGTCTAGGTTTCAGGGAGGGGGGTATGCGAAAAAAACAAATCTAGTGTGTTAATTTTGTATAAAGTGAGAAGCTCCATTCTACAGTGCACATGTAACATCAAAGTTCTCAACTAAAACGGTTTCCTATTAGCATTTAAGTAAGATTTTTATCTAGTCCTATCACAGTCAGATACTGAAACCAAAGGAGTGTAATAAGCACCTCATCACTGAAGGTCAGACCCCTACCAGAGCCTTAATTAGCAGGTGGAACATCTTAAAGGTTTGAGAAAGCTCTGCTAAAGGAACTTGTTTTGTGTGTGCCAGTTCACTCAGGTGGGCAAAAGAGTGTTAAATAACTTGCAACTGAAAATTAACACACTCTTGCTTTCCATAATTTTTAGATAGTTTCTGTGCTCTTATTTCTCTGCTGTTAGAATTGTGTCATGGTGGAAATGGTGACAAGAGAGATAAACATTGCCAGGAAGGTGAAGCAAATTTCAGATTTTTGCAGCATCAAGATTTGAAAGCATAAGGAAAATATGTGAATTTATAGTTTGCAGCTTACAAACTACAACATCATATTGGGATTCCAAGGAATAACTTCAACTTCAGGGTTATTTTGAGTATCTTATTTCTGATAGTTCATCGAATAATTTGCTACAGCTATGTTTTATTTTGCAGGGTCCTTTTTGGTTGTTCAGAGCTGGCTTTGGGTGTCATTTGAAGAGTCCTGAAATCTCTCTGACCCAACAAATGACCTGTTAAGGGCCCTGAAACGAGAGTTATGCTGAAGCCAATCGAAGATATCATTTCGTCATCTGTATTTTTGTTCCTTTGTTTAGTTTTCTATGTACTAATTACTCAGTTATCACTAAATTCTCCACCATAAGTGCAAATCACCTCATAGGAAATGTTTAAATATATCAGATACTCTAGAATTTTACTTTTTGTGTTGGAGTCATCCCTCCATCTTCCTGCTCCAATCTGACATAGTTGTTTGTTTTCTTTTCTTTTTTTTTTTTAAGGATTTATTTATTTAATTTCTCTCCCTACCACTCTACCCCACCCCACCCCATCCCACCCCATCCCACCCCAGTTGTCTATTTGCTTCGTGTTCTTTTTTTGTACACTTCTGTTGTTGTCAGTGGCACGGGAATCTGTGTTTCTTTTTGTTGCATCATTTTGTTGTGTCGGCTCTCCATGTGTGCTGCACCATTCCCGGGCAGGCTGCACTTTCTTTCACGCTGGGCGGCTCTCTTTACGGGGTGCACTCCTTGCACATGCGGCTCCTCTATGCGGGGACACACCTGCGTGGCATGGCACTCTTTGTGCGCATCAGCACTGCACATGGGCCAGCTCTACATGAGTCAATGAGGCCCCAAGTTTGAACCATGGACCTCCCATGTGGTAGACGGATGCTCTAACCACTGGGCCAAGTCCGCTTCCCTGTTTCAGTTTTCTTTGTAGCTGTTACCTTCTTCTTTATCATCATTGTCAATATTCCTTTATCTTTCTCTCGTGTTACATCCTGTTTCTTGAATTCCTTATCTTTTCCTTTGTTTATTTTTTTGGTGGAATATATTTCTCCTCTTCATGGGAGGTAAATGTCTTGACACCTTGGATATCTAAAAATGTTTCTGCGAAGCGGACTTGGCCCAATGGATAGGGAGTCCGCCTACCACATGGGAGGTCCACGGTTCAAATCGCCGACCTCCTTGACCAGTGTGGAGCTGGCCCATGTGCAGTGCTGATGCGCGCAAGGAGAGCCCTGACATGCAGGGGTGTCCCCTGCGAAGGGGAGATCCACACGCAAGGAGTGCACCCCATAAGGAAAGCCACCCAACATGAAAGAAAGTTCAGGCTGCCCAGGAACGGTGCCACACACAGGGAGAGCTGACACAACAAGATGACGCAACAATGAAAAAAAGAAACACAGATTCCCGGTGCCGCTGATAGGGATAGAAGTGGTCAGAGAAGAACACACAGCAAATGGACACAGAGAGCAGACAACTGGGGGATGGGGAAGGGGAGAGAAATAAATAAAAAATAAAACTTTAAAAAAAAATAAAAATGTTTCTAAATATTTCATCTGCCCATAGTTTGACTTGGTTGTAAATTCTGAATTTTAAATAATTTTCCTTCAGAATTTTCAAAACAATTTTCCATTGTCTCTGGTTTCCAATGTTTCTAGAGAGCCGAGATGTCATTCTGATTCCTTTTTTTTTGGTTCTCTCTTTATCTGGAGGTGTTTTGGACTTCTTCTTTGTCCTTTACTGTCCTAATGGTATAATCTTTTATCCACTAGTCAATGTGCCTTCTCCATCGGAAAACAAAGCCTCTTCAAGTCTGAGAAATTTCTTGAATTATTTGTTAGATAATTTCCCCTCCAAGATTTTCTTGGTTCTTTTTTCCCGAAATCTTGTTAGTTGATTGCTATATTGGATCATATGGTCTTTTCTTATATTTTTAAATTTTTTCTTTCCTGTTTTGTAAATCCTTTTCTCTTTTGGTCTTTGAAAAAAAATTTTAACCTTTAAATAAATAAAAAAAAAATCCCCATTCTCCCTAATGGCTTCCTCATCTGTCAGTTCATTGTCTGCTCATTTTCTCCAGCAGGCACCGGGAACTCAACCTGGGACCTCCCATGTGGAAGGCAAGTGCCCAACTGCTTTAGCCACTTTACTCCCTGCTGGTTGTGTCATCTGCTAGTTGTAGCAGTTACTGCATATGCTGGTTATGGTATCTGCTGGTTGTGGCTGGTTATGGTATCTGCTGGTTGTGGTATCTCCTCGTCTTCTTTAGGAGGTACTGGGAACCAAACCTGGGATCACCCATGTGGGAGGTGGGTGCCCAATTGCTTGAGTCACATCTGTTTCCTTTACCTTTAATTCAAACTTACAAATACCATACAGAAAATTCCAACATACCACTATCCCCATTCCCAATACCAAGATCTACCAATTTTAATATTTTGCCACCCTTGCTGTATCAGTCTTTCTACCAGTACATCTGCCTGCCTGCCTATCAATCCATTTTCTGAACATTTGGGTGTAGGTTGTATACATCATGTGCCTTCAACACTTAAATACTGTCATGTATATTTGCTATGAACAAGGATATTTTCTTAGGTAAACACCTTAAATGTGGTTATCAAGTTCAAGAAATTTAACATTGATATAAAGCTTATAGCCTATATTTCAATTTTCCCATATGTCCCAATAATACCCTTTTTAAATTTTTATTTTGAAATGATTTCAAATTCCTAAATCTAAGACTATCTGGTTTGATTTGATTTCAACTTATCTTCAATAGCATACGTATACATTCTATACCACTTTGTCCCTCCACCTTTTTTTGTACATGTTACAAATTATAACTTTGTACATTGTATGTCCAAAACCAATGATTTGAAATACTTTTTATGCATTTGCATTTTAGCACCTTGTCCCAAGTATGGCAAGGTGCTGTATAAAATGACAGTTTCCTGCTGAACTGAGAATGAATATGTAAGACCAAAGAAAGACTTGGACAAGTCCAGGTTGGTGAGTAATGGGCATTTATTTAACGACTTGTGTGGGGTCCTCATCCTTAGCAGCAGGAGGAGAGCCAGCATTTTCTGAGCTCGATTGTCCACTGCACCACAAAACAAGAGGGGTCTTTTATAATGCATGTCTACATGCAGATGGGGAAGGCACTGAAGGCAGCAGAACTTCTAAATAATGCAGTTACAAGATTTACTGATCAGTCATGAGTTAACATCCAGTTCCTGAGACCTGCCTTTTAACTATTTAAGAATGGAGTGTTGCTGTGACTGGAAGGGGTAAGAATTGGAAGCATTGGGGGAGAAAATGTAAAATCATACATGCAGCACACCTGCAAGAAGTAAGAAGAGTTATATAACAAAAAAATACAATCTATTAATACTGGTATTTATAATTACCAATATAGTTATCTTTTACAGAGGTCTATTTTTTAATGCTGCTTGGACTTACTGTCTAGTGTCCTGTCCTTCCAATCTTAAGAACTCCCTTTAGCATTGTTTGTAGGGCAGGTCTTGTGGTAATAAGCTCCCTTAACTTTTCTTTATCTGGAATGTTTTACTATCTCTTCATTTTTGAAAGAAAGTCTTACGGGATATAAAATTCTTGGTTGGCAATTGTATTCTTTGAGCCCTTTACATATTTTGTACTGCCTTCTTACCTCCATAGTGTCTGATGAGAAATCAGCACTTAATCTTATTGGGATTCCCAATATGGGTGCAGATAAGTCATTGCTTTTTCTTGCTATTTTCAGAACTGTCTCCTTGTCCTTGGCATTGGACAATTTGATTTCTATGTGTCTGGGCATGGTTTTTTTGGTATTTATCCTACTTTGTTCATTGGGTTTCTTAAATGTGCATATTCATGTCTTTCATTATATTTGGGGAGTTTTCTGCCTTTATTTTTTGTTTTTTACACATTCCTTCTGCTCTTTCTTTCTTCTCCTGGGACTCCCATAATATTTCTATTGGTATGATGCTGTCCCATAGGTCTTATGGGCTTTGTTCATTCTTTTTAACTTTTTTTCTTTCTGGTACTCAGCCTGAATCATTTCAATTGTCTTGTCTTTAAGATCACTGATTCTTTCTTTTGCCACCTCCAATCTGATATTGAAACTGTCTAGGGAATTTTTCATTTCAGTTATTGTGTTAACTCTAGTATTTCTCCAGAAAGATTTCCATATTGTTCATTAATTATTTCCTTCAAATCCTTTAGTTCTTTCTCCATGATTTTTAAACAACTCCTCCATGAACATTTGCCTTGCCCGAAAGTTTAGATCCTTTGAAACCTTTGATCTTGTGCACTAGGTGGCCTAGTTAATGGTATACTGGCTCCCTTTTGTTTTTTAATTAGATTTCATCTGGATCCTTGCTGACAAGTATTGAAACTGCCCCTTCACCTATAGCTTAGACTTCTTGATGCCAGCTCTCTCCACCAGGTTAAAATAAATCACTTTCTGTTGTGACTTCGCTTTCCCTTGGTAACCAAACTCGGCATGATGTGCTATTCTTGCCATGATGGGTGAACAAACTGTGAGGGTCTTTTGGGCTCCCTTTCAACTGGCAACCATTAAAGGATTCAGGACTTTAGTGCAAGACACTGCCTGGTGGATTCCTTGGTCCTTGAGGTAGCATCTTCCCAATTAATATCTCTGCAGCTGCTGGAGCTCTTGACTCCATTAGCTGACTTTGGGTCCCTCTGCCTCAAGTGTTGAGGATCCCAAGAAGCAGTGGATTATTTGGGAAACAGACACATTAGAAGTGGCCTATTCAGCAGTGTGGGTAAATGATGTTCAAATTCTTAGAGTTAGGATTTAAATCTCCTGCCAAAGCTGCAAGTGGCATTTTTGTCCATACTTGTTTTTGTTTAGTCTTGGTTTGCATGAAAGGAACAGCCCCTAATAAAGGAGACCCCACTCATCGTGTCTGGGTTAAAATTTTGGTCATAGAAATTGCTGTTTAAAGGTTTTTTTAATGGGAAATCAACTGAGCTCTGAATCAAAAGATAAGTGTTATCCTCTTGATTCTATTCTTAAACATTGGGAACAGTTTGGTTATTAACCTATAATGAAGAAAAGAATGATATTTTGTCACATATTGGCCACAATATATTTTAGAAGATAATCAGAAGTAGCCAGAAAGAGGATCTCTAGAGTATAATACATCTGGCAATTAAACTTGTTTTGTAAAAGAATAAATAAGTGGGATAAAATTCCTTATGTCCAATATTCCATGGTACTAGCTCAAAATGTGTAAATCACAATCAATATTTTAGACATGGTATAGAGTGTATCAATTATGATCATTTCTCCTGGGTTTTCAGGAACAGCCTTGATTTCTAATGTACTACTCCATTGTTCTTATAGATTAAGGGTCATAAACTAATGGATTGCTGGTCATATCCAGTTAATGTATATGTTTTGTTTGTCCCATAAGATGTTTAAAAATAATCAATCATGAGATGGGCATATAATCTCCAGTCTGCCACAATCCTTGCTCACTGTCTTGTTTAGCATTATGAAAATACTTGAGTTTGCAACCCCTGTTAAGCCGTATAAAAACTAAATCTCTTAGGCCAGCACTATCCAGTTGAACATTGTATGACAATGGAGGTATTCTACATCTGTACTTTTTTGATATTGTAGTCACTGTGTAGCTTTTGAGCATACGAAATGTAGAAAGTATGACTGAGGAACTGAATTTTAATGTTATTTAATATTAATATTAATAAAATGAAATATCCACATGGAAAAAAGAGAAAGAAATAGCCACATGTGACTGTTGACCATTGTATTTGGCAATGAAGTTTCTAGACTGTAGGACCAGGTTATCTATTTCTGTATAACAACCACACAAACTTATTTTACTCACAGATCTAGTGGGTCAGGAATTCATGCAGGTCAGAGCAGAGTATAGATGGCTTGTCTTCCTCTACTCTGGTATAGAACACATAGTTGTATTCAAGTCCTATTTCTTGGTCCTGTGAGTATGAACTCCTTTGTAAATAGTATATTTCAAGATCTTATTTGGATGTTGCCAAGTTGGATAAGGGTGGGTCTTAATCCTATATGACTGGAGTCCTAATAAGCAAAAGAAATTTGAGCACAGAAGTGGAAGCCATAGGAGGAGACAGAAAGAGACATTGCTTGTGACAGAGGCAGAAACTAATTGCCAGGAAGCCACCACCAGAATGCTACAGACTTTAGAGAAAGCATGACCTGCCGATATCTTGATTTTGGACTTCTAGTCTCCAAACTGTGAGCCAATAAATTCCTTGTTTCAGCCAACTAGTCTGTGATCTTTGTCACAGAAGCCTTGGCAAACTAAGACAAGTGGGAAGTCTCAGATGGCTTGGGCTGGTACCAACTGGAAATCTCTTCACTCAAATATCTAATGCCTAGGTTGGGATGTCTCAGTCTGAGGACATGTGGCCTTTCATTGTGGCTTGAACTTTTCACATCATGGTGCTTGGGTTCAGAGAGGGAGCATCCAGACTGAGAGTGTTCCAAGAGAACAACGTGGAAGCTATATGGCTTGTCTGAATAGCTTCAGGAGTTATGCAGTATACTTCAGTGTCATTCTGTTGGTTACAACCAAGTTGCCAAGACCAGCCAAGATTTAATGGGAAAGGGATTAAACTCTACCTCTCAAGGGATGGGAGATACTATTGTGGCCATCTCTGGAAAATAAAATCTGTTACTCTGTCCTCAGGCCACAGCAATTCACAACAAAACACATTCATGCTTCTGAGACCCCAGTGTCTCTTCCCATTATAGGAGTAACTCAAATCTAGGATCTTGTTATTTAAAGGTGCAGATTTGGCTCCTTGGCTGTGGTTCCTCTTTGAATATGGTCCTTCTGTCTAAGAGACAAGTTATCTGCTCTTTGCTCTTCCCTCCCACACACCCATGATACAGTGCTAGGCTAAATCTAGGAGAAATTCTCATTCAAAGAGGTTCAAAGGCGTGTGTGTGTGTGTGTATGTGTGTGTGTTTTGGGGGGGATGGTAGGAGGCACATAACAGTCACTAAACTATAGCAATTTTGAAATTCACTCAGTCACATATCCCTTGTTCCTTGATGCAGGCTCTGTGCTTCTTCCTGGGAATGATTCTCTGTGGCTCTTGGTTCTGTCCTCAGCTTTCCTAGTTTTGTCCTCTGAGCCATCCTACTTTTTCTATAATAATTAGGCCACATTTGCAGTTGATTACTTTTATCAGCCTGCATCTTGCCTGCAGAAGATTTAGGATTCAAATACTATTCTTCATTTCATACTATCCCTGCCCTGATGGGCTTGTTTGCTTTCTTAAGATGTGGCCTCTACAGCTCAGAATTCCATTCCTTTCTCTCCTCCAATATTTGTGGTTGGAACATTTAAATTACTATCCAAGTGCCAGGAGACCTGCTGAAGAAAATTATGTATCAATTAAAAATGAAAATAAAATGCAAGTTTTCAAAAAAAGGCTTGTTCATCAAGTTTGGAGTCTGTCAACTGCTTTGAACATTGAGTTGACTTGGGATTGAATGAAGTCAGACTGATACAGCAGTCCCTACCTGGATGTATCCTTTAGATGTGAACAAATTCCTAAGGACCTAAAGATAAGGAATGAGCTGATAGCAGCTCACTTCCTTGTGGGATACTAGTTGTAGGTCCTAGTATTACCTGAAAGCAAAACTCCTGTCTGCCTCCCATTTTTCAGTTCAGGGCTGGCCCAGTAGGGATGGAAAAAGCAATGATGGGGAAGGATGGAAATTTCTGACCTTTTCTTCCCCTTATCATTTGCAAATTCCCCACTTCTAGTACTAGTTTTCCCAACCCCTCTTTAGTTTTTCTCCCTTTCTTTCTGCAAGACCCAGTCCTGAGGCTTATTTCAGGTTCTCCTGCTCTAACTAGGATGATTAAGGAGCCCATGTTACCTGGAGTCTGGTTTTCCAATGATGCATAAATTAATTTTTGCTTTTCATCTGTAGGATGACCACCTACAGATCCATGGTCATCCCAATGTACACAGAATCTGAAAAGAAGAAACAATGCAGGGAGATCCACTGGAAGAAGACTTTTTTTTTTTTTTTCATTAAATATTTTATACAGTAACCAGAGGACTGGGTACTTATTTCAGAGGCAAAAATTATTGGGGGAAAACTGGGAAGAGAAGGGAAAGGAGTGCAGAAGTCCTGGTCAGAGACCACAAATTGCCATTGAAGGAGAAGAAGGTAGTCCCAAGGTATAGAAAAAAATATGAAGATAGTGATGGTGAGTAAGGATGAGGCTCCATCTCCTGCAGTTCCTTGCTGCCCATTCTCTAGAACACTTGTTTGTAGTCTTAGACAAAATCCATTCCCAAGTATCAGAGATGCTTTTTCAGGTCATGGGTATAGTTTGGAGGTAGGGAAACACCACAAGGGGCTAAAGGGGCCAGGGGGGTGGGGGCAGCCACTGACCTTGCCACAGCAAGTATTTCTGGTGGTGAATCTGAAGACTCTTTCTAGTCAAAAGTCTTGTTAAATACAGTGGCCAGGTTCTATAGAACAGCATCTTGCTGCCAAGAAGTTTGGCTTTGGAAAAGTAATTAACAGCCTATGGTGATAGACTGCTGAAGATGGCTCCCCCTTAAGGTCTCTGTTCCCTGGTTATTCAGTCAAATACTAATCTAGGTGCTGGTGTAGAGGGATTTTATCAACATAATGATAGTCCCAAGTCATTTGCCCTCTAAATTACTCAGGTGAACCTGATCTAATCATATGGTTCCTTTCAAAGAAGAGGAGTCAGATTCGATGCTCAAGAAGGATTCAGTGCATATTTCTGGCTTTGCAGATGGAAGGAGCAACATAAAAATGAATGCAAGTAGACTCTAGAAGTTAAAAGTGGCTCCTGACAGCCAGTTATTATATGGGATGTTTTACTTACTCTTATTCTTGGATATCACATTAATGTGTGTCAGCAGTCACTCTATATACTTTGCATATAAGAAATTCATTTAATCCTTATAATATCCATTTTGCTTGTGGGGAAACTAAAGCTCAGAGAGGCTAAGTAAGTGACTTGTTCCAGTAACAAAGTTAAGGTGGACTTCAATTCAGACAGTCTGATTCCTGAGCACTTCTTAACCACTATGCTATCCTGAGTAGATGAATGAGCTATAAAGTGACCTTCTGAGGCCAATGGCCAAGCTGGAAGATGAGGAGGAAGATAATTCTGTCTGCATAGGATGGCTCAGAGTAGGAAGATTGGGGGTGGGGAGATTTATTGTGGTTCTTTGGGCTGAATTTTGCCTTCTTGCCAACTGGGAATTTACCATAATTGTGATGGCTTGGCAACGACTTATGCAACTGCTCGTTGTTTTATTAGTAAATGAGCCTGATTTTCATCTATATCACTAATTGCCTTTATTTAGGCCTAATTAGGCTTCTTAAGAAAACAAGACTATCTGGGCATTTCTGATACTCACTGCTTGCCCCAAGTCCCCTTAAAAATACTGTTGATTTGAAGGGAGAAATCTTCAAAGAACCAATTTTTCAGCTCTCATTCTTTGTTTCTGGAACCGTGTACTACTTTTGATTTCTTACTTAGCTCAGTAAGGATAGATTTGGCTGAGGGTACCATCTCAACTTTTGGTTTCTTCTCACTGAGCTTATGGCTCATAGCTCTAGGTCACCTATGAATCGATAGTAGCTCCTAGTTTTTCCCTAACATGCTTTGTTGAAACAGTTGCTTACCAGCTGAATTGTAGGAACTACTTTCCTCTTTATTGTTTTTGGTGCCTGAACCTATTAATCACCAGAGGGAAAAAATGTTGATTATATTACAGATGGCAGTTCTATATAACAGGAATATTCTAGTCTTAGAGTAGTAAATAAAATGTATCAGGGCATATCTGTGAGTAGAAGCTTCAAACCAAATTGATCACAGGTTTTGAACAGAAATATCCCAGGAAATTCACTCTTGCCATAAAGAAAGGAACACGGATGACTTTTTAAATGGAGGTACATATCATTCTTTTTGTAAGGGGTACACTGGGGACCATTCTGTGCAAGTGGAGCTCAGTTCAGTATAAAGAGCTAGGCAGTAACACCAGTAGCAGAGGCTCTCATCTATGATTTCCCATTTTAGCTCCTTTTCTTTAAAATAATAGTGACTGTGCCTGCTTCTCAGGAGTTGGATTAAATAACCTATTGGCATGAATGTAGCAAAACTGGTGTAACTAATGCCTAGCCACTTATCCTTTTCCCTTCACTTTCCCTACCCCCTGAAATGAGGACAAAGCAGTTTTGACAGGCTAGAATTTCAAATCCCATTCTCATTTTTCTATTCAGCATGAATATGAAATATGAAAAGTATGAGTAAATTGATAATGTGAACATGATATAAGATAATAATTTCTTAAAAATTAATTTATCCATACCGTATTTACTGGACATCTATACTTGTCAGATGTTGTGCTAAAACAGATAGTGTTATCACATTGTGAAAGACTGATATCTGCTTATGGAAATTTTTTCTAAGTCTTTGAATTCATATTGAGGGGCTGCTAAGTGCAATGTTTAATCTCTTGTTTTTAGCAGTCAGACACAGCTACATTAGAATCTCAGCTCTGTAACTTACTTTGTGTTACTGCAGTGGATTGAATTATGTTCCTTAGTTTAGACAAGTTCTTGGTCTTAATCCACATTCCCATCAGTGTGAACCCATTGTAAATAGGAAGTCTTGAATGTTTTTTAGTTAAGGTGTAGCCCAATTGAATGTGGATGGGTCTTAACCTGGATTGATGGAATCCTTTATAAACAGAAGAAATTCAGATGTAAAAAGAGAAAACCACAGGGAGGAACCATTAGCTAGAAGTCAAAAGAAAGAAGAGGACTTGCGATGTGACACAAGGTAGGGATACAAGCTAAAGAATCCCAAGGACCACTGACATGGGAATGTTACAGACTTTGGGGAGAAAGCATCATTTTGATGATGCCTCAATTTTTCACTTCTCTTAGCCTCAAAATAGTAAGTCAATAAATTCCTGTTGTTTAAGCCAACCCATTGTGTGGAATTTGTCATAACAGCCAGGAAAACTAAGACAGTGACCTTGGACAAGAAAGTGAGGATTTAAAAGAATCCAAGATATAGAGTTGTTATGAGGATTGAGTGAGACAATACATGTAAAAACTGATATACTTGATAAATGATGGTGATTATTGTTATTGTAACACATTTCCACTTCTGGGTAATATACTGCCCACAGCAGCCTCTATGGGTAGGTAGAGCTGGAATGCATGGCAGATTCCACTAGTTAATGTGGAATTAATTAATGAGGAGTGCTATAGCTGAGTTAATGAAAAGACTGATTTATGAATTATTTTAAAAAGTTCAGATATGTAATTTTCAAATTCAAACATTAGCCAGGAATTTGCTAAGCAAATATTTAATAAAGTCTTTGTTCTAAAAAAAGAGATAAGAATGATTAATAGTATGTCAACACACTGATTAAATGCTATTCTTTCTACTTACTGAGACCCATGCATAGTGTAGGAACTACTCAGAGAAAGAACATTAAAAAACTACCCCTCTAACTCATAGCAGCAAATCTTTGACTAGGAATCTTGATAGAACAATAGCAAAAGAAATTCAGCCACAAGAAATCAAAGCTCTATCTATAACAGGGGCAAGTCATATCATAGTTAATATTACTCACATGGTACTGGACTCCCAAGCCAAGAAATTTCTATTAAAATTGGATTCTAACCTATGAAACACTGGATATAAGACAGAAAATAGTTCTTTAACAACACTTCCTTGACCTATGGTGCCTGAGAATTCCACAGAAAAAAGAACAACAACAACAAAAAATAAAAAAAATAAAAAATGAACAGCCTTCTACACACAGGGTGAGTTCTGGGACAGTGGTTCCCTCAGGCCGCCACTGGACAGACTGGGCCAGGCATACATGCAACCAATATGTACATGATGGTTACTCTTAGCCTTCTGGAACAGGGACCAGGGAATTGCACTGGGAGCGAAGGATGCCTCCATACCCTGCTGGTGAAGGATGGGGGTGGAGCCAGCGAGAGTGCCATAAGATCCTAGCACTTTTATTTTTTTTAAAGATTTTTAATTTATTTCTCTTCCCTCCCCCCCCCCCCCCCCCCCCCAGTTTTCTGCTCTCTGTGCCCATTCGCTGTGTGTTCTTCTGTGTCTGTCTGTATTCTTGTCAGCAGCAACTGGAATCTGTGTCTTGTTTTGTTGCGTCATATTGCTGTGTCAGCTCTCTGTGTGTGCAGCACCATTCCTGGGCAGGATAAACTTTTTTCATGCTGAGCGGCTCTCCTTATGGTGCACACTCCTTATTCATGGGGCTCTCCTACGTGGGGGACACCCCTGCATGGCACAGTACTCCTTGTGTACATCAGCACTGTGCGTGGGCCAGCTTATCATATGGGTCAGGAGGCCCTGGGTTTGAACATTGTACCTCCCATGTAGTAAGCAGATGTCCAATCCATTGGGCCAAATCCGCTTCCCCCTAACACTTTTAAGATGCCTTTTTTCCTTGATTTAGTACTCACTCTCTTAGAGCGTCCATTAACTGTTTCTGGAGCTTTGAGAAAGGTGTTTCTGTCTGTTCTTGCTGGTTGTTCTAAGGTTATGTGGTGGGATTGGAGCCCTGAAGCATATCACTCCACCATATTGATAGGGGCAGGGATTTCTACCTCATTTCTGAAAGACAGTCTATATGTAAATTCTTGGTTAGCAATTATTTTCTATTACCACTTTAAATTTTTGGTCCCACTGCCTTCTTGCCTCCATGGTTTCTGATAAGAAATCAGAATTTAATCTTATTGGGGCCACATTGTACATAACTTGTTTTACTCTTACAGCTTGCAGAACTCTCTCCTTGTCCTTGGTATTCCACAGTTTGACTAAAATGTATTTAGGTGTGGTTCTCTTCAAGTTTATCCTGTTTAGGATTCATTGGAATTCTTGAACATGTTTATTCATGTCTTTCATTAAATTTGGGAAGATTTTTACCATTATTTTTCTGAATATTCTTTATGTCTCTTTCTCTTTTCACTTTTTGAGATTCCTATAATGTATATATCATTATTCTTTACCTTAGGCACTGCTAATTTTTTTCATCCTTTTTTCATTTTTTTCCCTCAGCATGAATTACTTCAATAGTCTTGTCTTTGAGTTCACTGATTGTTTCTTCTGCCAGCTCCAATCTGCTGTTGAAACCCTCTTGTAAATTTTTTATTTCATTTATTGTGGTTTTCAACTATATTATTTCTATTGATCCTTTTTAAAAGTTTCTATTTCTTTTTTTGAGATTTTCATATTGTTTATCATTTTTCTGAAGTCTTTTAGTTCTTTCTCTGCATTTTCTTTATATTCTTGAGCATATTTAGGATCATTTTTAAAAAGTCTTTTTCTGATATATACAAAGACTATATTTTTGGTTTCTGAATTTTTATCATGTTCCTTTGGATGGGCTATCATCCTATGTTTCTTTTTTTATCGTGTTATCTTTTGTTAACATTTTTCATTTCAATATTTTAATGTGCTAATTCTGAGATTCAGTTCCTGAATTCAGTCCCAGTTCCTTAAGTTTTTATCCAGCTAGTGATATGGTGGAGATTTCCTTCAGTGCCAGAAGCTAACAAAAATAAACCAAGAGGGGGAAGCGGACTTGGCCCAGTGGTTAGGGTGACCGTCTACCACATGGGAGGTCCGTGGTTCAAACCCCAGGCCTACTTGACCAGTGTGGAGCTGGCCCACACACAGTGCTGATACATGCAAGGAGTGCCATGCCATACTGGGGTGTCCCCCGCATAGGGGAGCCCCATGCGCAAGGAGTGTGCCCCATAAGGAGAGCCACCCAGTGTGAAAGAAAGTGCATCCTGCCCAGGAATGGTACTGCACATACGGAGAGCTGACACAAAAGATGACGCAACAAAAAGAAACACAGATTCCCGTGCCACTGACAACAACAGAAGCGGACAAAGAAGACGCAGCAAATAGACACAGAGAACAGACAACCAGGGCAGGGCAGTGGGGGGAGAAGGGGAGAGAAATAAATAAATCTTTAAATAAAAAACAAAGCTTTTTCATTTGTTCATTTTTTGATACCCCAATTTATTTTTACTTTATTTTTTCTAAATTAGTATGTATTCTATATCCTTTCAACCCATCACTATATTCCCTTTTTAATATTAATGGAACCTGGCAATATATTAGGCTTCATTTCTGAAGAAGTTTTGGACCACAGAGAGGTTCAACTATGGCAGGGGAGGAACACTGGTGTGGGGTAGTATTGATAGGGGGCACATGGTTGGGAGTGAGTTCTCCAGGGTATGGATATAAGGTACATAAAAATGTTTGGATATTTTCATAGTGGTTACAGTTTAAAATGACAACTGAGGGAGTGCTGAGTTCCTAGCCAGGGGAGCTCTATTGCATTCCCCAATGGAGCAGCAACAATTCCCAAGTGCAATGGCAAAGACCAATAAAGAAGGATGGTCCAACAATGAGCCCTTGATACTGATGACTATGCTTATGAGCCTGTGTGCCTGAAATAGGAACTAGGCCTAGAGCTGCAGGGTGCCTAAGAGTTACCTCCTGAGAGCCTCCATGTTGCTCAAATGTGGCCACTCTCTAAGCCAAACTCGGCATGTAGATGCATTACCTTCCCCCCAGTGTGGGGCATGACTCCCAGGGATGAGTCCCCCTGGTGCTGAGGGATACTATGAAGCACCAGCTGATGATGTAACTAGAAAAAGACCTTGAATAAAAGGGTCAACTCAGACCAGCAGAATATATCAGCCTACATGTAATATCAGGTGTTAAAAACTGCTTTTTGACCTTGAATAAAAAGGGGAAGTGGAAAGGACAAATGAGTTTATAAGGCCATGAGTCTCCAAAAAAGAGTTGGGAGGTCATCAGAAGGGTCACGCTTATGCAAGCCTCAGCAGGGTCCCAGAGACAGTCAAAGTAGATATAAGCCCAGGTACTGGTTCTCCTGAGGGCTACAGAGACCCACAGGTTCTATGGTCATAGCAGATGGCCCTGGAGTTCAGTGCCATGTTAGTTGGCCCTACTTCGGAGTTTGTGTTCCTGAATGTGATGGAGCTGGACTCAGATGTGACCTTTCTACACATGCCTCTTATGTTACTTTTACTGGACCTGTGGTTGTCGCTAGGGTTGGTGAATACTCAGGAGACCTGAATCTCTGGACTGTCCATGTGACAGCCAGGCCCTGAGCCTCAGCAGACTTGCAACTCCTACCCTATGGTTTACTGGACTTACCCTGGCCAGCTAACAGGGAGGTGAAGAAGGTCAACCACCAGACTAGGGAGCCAAGAGTGCCTACAATTGCAAGCAGGAGAATTGCATCCATCATCTATGTGGAATCTAAGCCCCCTCTCAACATAGAGGTGGAGTGGACATCACCATCCCAGGGTCCACAGGATAGAGGAATAGAGTATGGATTAAAGTGGACTTAATGACATTCTACTATGGAACTATTGTGATTAGTAATGGAAGAAATTATAGATTTGATGTGGAGAAAGTGGCCACAGTAGCTGCTGAGGGTAGGAAGAGGGAAGAAGAGATATGATGTGGGGGCATTTTCAGGACTTGGAGTTGTCCTGGGTGGTACTGCAATGACAGATGCTGGACATTGTATGTCTTGCCATGGCCCACTGGGTGTAGTGGGGAAGAATGCAAACTGCATTGCAAACCATTATCCATGTGGTGCAGCCATGCTCCAAAATGTATTTACCAAATGCAATGAATGTCCCACGGTGATGAAAGAGGTTGTTGATGTGGGAGGAGTGGGGTGAGGGTGGTGGGCGGTATATGGGGACCTTATATTTTTTTTATGTAATATTTTAAAAAAATAGAGAGGAAAACAAAAAATGAATTCTGTGTTTACAGGAATTTGAATGTCTGCTCTACTCTTAGAAAATAGACTTTCTCCCCCACAAGGGTGCTCTATTTTATGACTTAAAGCAGATGATCCTTTTTCCTAGGCCACTTTGACATAATTGTTTTTTTACAGTCCTTTAGCTGTTCACAAGCTGCTTCTGCCTGCAGGCAAGTTCTGGGATGGTGAGCTGGAGAGGAGTTCTCTGGCTCAGTTTTTCAGGGCGTCACCATTAGACTGGCACCAATGTGCAGGAATCGCAGTATGTGCGTAGGAGTAAACTTGCTCCCTCTAAACAGTGTAGGGACTCACAGTAGGAGCAATGGCTTACTCTACACCATGCTGGGGAGGGTAGGTGAAAGGGGCTTGCAGGGTGCCACCAGTTTCTACAGTTTTTTAAAAGTATATATTTTTTTATTGGAGAAGTTGTGAGTTTACCAAACAATCACACATAATGTACAGAATTCCCATATACCACCCCACCACCAACATCTTGCTTTGTTGTGTAACATTTGTTATAGATTATGAATGAACATCATCAGACTATTACCATTAACTATGGTCTATAGTGTTCATGAGTGAACACTCTCATATTTGTACTGTTAACTACCATTCCATCTTCCACCACATACTTCACTGTGTTGTACAATCCCATGCCTGTAGACCACCAGTTAGGTTCCATTGGTCTATATGTCTATATTTATGCCAGTCCCATGCTGTTTTTTTTACCAATGTAGCTGTGCAATATGATTTAAAGTCCAAAAGTGAGAGTCCTAAAACCACATTCTTCCTTTTTAAGATGTTTCTAGCTATTTAAGGCCCCTTTCCCTTTCAAATAAATTTGAAAATTGGTTTTCCTTTTCTTTAAAAATGTCTGCTAGAATTTTTATTGGGATTGCATTCAATATATATATTATTTTGGCTAGAATTAACATCTGGATGTTTAGTCTTCAAATCTATGAACACAGAATATTCATCCATTTATTTAGGTCTTCTTTGATTTCTTTTAGCAATACGTTGTAGTTTTCTGAATACAATTGCTTTACGCCCTTGGTTATGTTTATTCCTAAATATTTGATTTTTTTTAGTTGCTATTGTAAACAGAATTTTTTCACCTGACTTCCTCCTTAGACTATGCATTACTAGTGTATGGAAATCCTACTGCATTTTGTATATTAGTCTTGTATCTTGCTACTCTGCTGAACTTGTTTATTGGCTCTAGTAGCTTTCTTTAGTTTTTTTTGGGGGGACTTTCTAGGTATAGTGCCATATCATCTGCAGACAGTGAAAGTTTTACTTCCTTCTTTCCTGTTTGGATGCCTTTTATTTATTTTTCTTGCCTTACTGCTCTGGCTAGAACCTCTAGCACTACATTGAACAATAGCGATGATAGTGTCTTGTTCCCTATCTCAGTAAGAAAACTTTCAGTCTTTCACCACTGAGTAAAATGTTATTTGTAGTTTTTCATATATGATCTTTATCATGTTGAGAATGTTTCCTTCAATTCCTAACTTTTTGAGTATTTTTTATCAGGAAAGTGTGCTGTATTTAGTCAAATGCCTTTTCTACATCAATTGAGATGATCATGTGATTATTTTCTTTGATTTATGAATGTGGTATATTATGTTGATTGATATTCTTGTTTTGAATCACCATTTTATCCCTGGTATAAAATCCATTTCATCATGATGAATAATTCTTTTAATATGTTGGTGGATTCAATTAGTGAATATTTTGTTTAGGATTTTTGCATCTATATTATTAGGGAAATCGGTCTATAATTTAATTTTTTTCATAATATCTTTATCTAGTTTGGATATTAAGGTGATATTGGCTTCATAGAATAGGTTTGGTAGTGTTCCTTCCTATTCATTTTTTTTTTGGGAAGATTTTGAGTAAGATTGGTATTAAATCTTCTTTGAATGCTTGGTAGAATTCACCAGTGAAGCCATCTGTTCTGGGCTTTTCATTTTGGGGAGTTGTTTAATGACTGTTTCATTCTCTTTACTTGTGATTGGTTTGTTGAGGTCTTCTATTTCTTTTATGGTCAGTGTTGGTTGTTTGTATGTTCCTTGGAACATACATATGAACTGTTGTTCATAATATCCTCTTATGATCTCTTTTATTTCTCTGGGGTCAATCGTGATGTCCCTGTAGCAGTTTGATATAGTTATGAATTCCAAAAATAAGATATTGGATTATGTTTGTAATCTGGTCTGTATCTGGGCATGGTTAAGTTATGATTAGGGCTTTGTTTGGGTCACATCATTAGGGTATTGAGTCCCCACCCCTTGGTGGATGGGGACTAGAAGGCATGGCAAAGAACAGAGTTGGGGGTTTTTGATGTTAGAGTTTTGATTTTGTAGCTTGATGTTGAAGCCTTAAGCTGGAGCCGCAGGAAGTAAGCACACAGAGGAGAGAGAAGCAAGACCCTGGAAGGGAGGAACCTAGGAAACCTGAACCCTTGCAGACATTGGCAGCCATCTTGTTCCAACACATGAGAATAGACTTTGGTGAGGGAAGGAACTTATGCTTTATAGCCTGTATCTGTAAGCTCCTACCCCAAATAAATATCCTTTATAAAAACCAACCAATTTCTGGTATTTTGCATCACTACCCCTTTGGCTGACTAATACAGTCCCCATTTTCATCTTTCATTTTATATATTTGCATCTTCTTTCTTTTTTTCTTTGTTGGTCTAGCTAAGGATTTGTCAATTTTGCTAATTTCTTGAATAACCAACTTTTCATTTTGTTAATTCTATTTTTTTTGTTCTAAATTTTATTTATTTCTGCTCTGATCTTTGTTACTTCATTCCTTCTGCTTTCTTTGGGGATAATTTGCTGTTCTTATTCTAGTTCCTCTAGCTGTGTAGTTAGGTCATTGAATTTAGCTCTTTCTTCTTTTTTAATGTCAGCATTGAGAGCTACGCATTTCCCTCTTAGCACTGCCTTTGCTGCATACAATAGTTTCTGATATGCTATTTCTCTTTTTCAGTTGTCTTGAGATATTTGCTGATTTTTCTTGCAATTTTTTCTTTGACCCATTAATGACCCTTTAATAATGTGTTGTTTAATCTCCATATATTTGTGAATTATATTTTAGAAGGATTTGATTCTCTGATGCTGGTTATGCGTTCTAGGGGGTCATGTGCAAGGACTGGAGAGAGACCTCTGGAACCTAAGGACAGCTTCCAACTGATTGCCCACAAATAAACAGGGATCTCAGTCCTGCAACTGAAAGGAACTCAATTTGACCAACAACCTGATATGGATATGACCAACTTAGATATGGATTCTTCCCTAGAGCCTCTAGTAAAGGAACACAGCCCTGTTGTTAGCCTAGGAGACATGTGTTAGATTTCTAACCTACAGAACTGTGAGATAATAAGTGAGTATAATTTACAGGTGTTAAATTTGTGGTGATTTGTCACCACAGCAAGAGAAATACTTTACCTAATCCTTTACTGGGTAACCATCAACCTTAGACCTAGGGCACCTTTACTTTTGAGAAATAATAGTTGTCAATAGTTTCTCAGTTGTAATATTTAATATTCCTTGTATATTCACTCAATATTTAAAAATCAGGTTAATACACTTGAATCGATTTTCATTGTTTGTATGATTTGAAATTCTTTATTAAATTTCCATTGTATGTGATTTCTGATAAAAGGAAACAATTCAGTCTTTCCAATTATATTCTCTGAGTAACAGGGGAATCCCAAGTTGCCAAGGACCTAATTGGCTTTATGCTGGTGAACAGTGGGAGACTTCTTGCATATCAGGTAAACTCGGTTACACAGTAAGCACTGGGACCAGCCTGACTGCTCCTTCTGTGAGACTCCTGAGATGCTCTCCTTTTTGTTAAGGATAGAGCTCACTTAGTCTTATGATACCAACACTGATTTGTGATGTGGGCAAGGGTCGCAGGGTAGGGCAAGTCTGTATCCTACACAAGCAATTTCATGAAGTTGTCATTAATATCAAGGAAATGTTGGGTTCAATGCTGTTCTAAATTCTGAATAACAAGAAGTCAGATTTGCTCTTGGAGAATAGATCTCTGTGTTTTACTTAGCATTAAGAGGATGGCAAGGGAAAGAATTGCCTCCCTCTTCTTGAAATCTTGCAGCAAGAGTTATTTGCTGTTCAAATGTGCACAGAAATTAGTTTTTTGATATAACAAGAAGAATGTGAAAGATAGGAACTCAAGTGTTTTTTTCCCTTTTATTACATGGTTGCAGACAGAGATAATTTGTAGTGCTTGACATTGCATGTGGATAGGGTGTGTCAAGTGCTTCTGGTGAGATTTACTACAGAAGAGGCAGAAGCTTTTCTTCAGACTGGTACTTGAAGGGAAACTTGAAGTTAACGAATTGCTGGATGCTTTTTCCTACTGACCTTAAGCATGATCTCTTTTTGTGCCACTATTTCTCATTTCCTGTTTGCAGATTTCTGATTTAGTTTGTTAAAAATTTCTGGGAGCAATATACCAGAAATGGATTGGCTTTTATTATGGGAATTTATTAGGTTAAAACTTACATTTCTGAGGATGTGAAAATGTGCAAATCATCATCAGAGATGCTGTCTCACTGAAGGTCAGCTGTGGGTGATCAAGCAAATGGCAGCAGCATCTAAAGATACTTTCTGTCAGCTCAGCTGTGGGTGATCAGGCATATGGCTTGTTTGTTCCCTCTCCTCCAGGCCTCTCAGCCTCTCAGGGATCCCTTTCCATGCACTTGTGTTCTTCTGATCCCAGCCTCTGGTGTCCAGGACCTCTCTCTCAGCCTCCCAGGGTTTCTCTATCTCTGCCACTTCTTTCCTGTTTCTCTGTGCCCGTGGCTTTTTCTCTCTTCTGTTTCTAAAGGACTCAGGCAAGAGGATCAAGACACACCCTAGGTTACATCTCACTGAAGTGATCCAGTCAAAGACCCCCAACTGAATCTAATTCAATCAAAGGGTCCCACATCCACAGGAATGGATTAACCTTAAGAACATGATCTTTCCCATGATCCACTAAAAGCTTTGAACTGTCACAAGATTCAAGTGTTAGAAAAAAGGAGAATAACATTTCCCAAATGAAAGATGTATTAGGTGAAAAAAAATTTAATAAGAGAAAATCTTTATTAAATAGTTAAATAGGTTTATTTTTCAAAACCTGTAGATGCTGATAATAATAATAATAATGATAATAAAACATAAATTGAGCATTTACTATGTAATTTCAATGTTTAAATCTCACAACTCTATGTGGTAGGTACTATTATTATCATGCCATTTTACACACATGGAAACTAAAGCCAGAGAGGTTAAGTTGCTTGTCCAGGGTCACCCAACTTGTGACTTAAAAAAAAAACTATTCATTCATTCATTCATTCATTCATTCTCCCCAGCTGGCTCCCTTGTCTGTCTGCTTGTTGTCTGCTTGCTGTGTCTACTCATCTTCTCTAGGAAGCACCGGGAACCATATCGGGACCTCCCACATGGAGGCAAGTACTCAACCACTTGAGCCACATCTGCTCCCTGCTGGCTGCATCAATAGCTGGTTGTGTCATCTGCAGTGTCTGCTAGTTGTTGCATCTGCTGGTTATGGTGTCTGCTTGTTGTGGTGTTTGCTGGTTATGACAACTGCTGGTTATGGTGTCTGCTCATTGCAGTGGTTGCATTATCTGCTGACTGCAGTGTCTGCTGGTTGTGGCATCTGCTGACTGCAGCATCTGCTGTTTGCGTTGTTTGGTCATTGTAGTGGTTGCAGTGTCTGCTGGTTGCAGAATCTGCTGGTCGCAGCATCTGCTGGTTATGGTGTCTGCTCATTGTGGTGGTTGAAATGTCTGCTGGTTGCAGCATCTGCTGTTTGTGTTGTTTCTTCATGTTCTTTAGGAGGCACTGGGAACCAAACCTGGGGCCTCCCATGTGGGAGGTGGGCACTCAACCGCTGGAGCCACATGTGCTCCCCCACTTGTGACTTTGAGGTCAGGATCCAGTACACAATATTTCTCTAACTTAGTTGGCCATAACCTTCCTTCCTCCCTTTATTACCTGTAGCATCTCATGAGATTAATGTTACATGAGACATGTGTTTGGAAACATTGGAGTAGAGAACAGAGTGGAAGATAGTCAGAAAAGACACTGCAGGTGGTTTGTATTTTTGTGTGTGCGTGTGGTAGATGACTGGTATTCCGTTAGTCCAAGAGCAGGGGACTCTACCCCATCTCAAGGATCAGAGTTACTATGTTCATGGCCAAGAAAATCTGTAATCTTCCCTGCCCCATGTGATTTCTTTCTAGCTCTGGCAAATAAAATCAAGTATGAGAAATGGTATTTAAAATATTTTTAAAAAGAAACCATATTAATTTTTACCCATTCCACAAACCACACTCCTGATTTTTAGAACCATTTTATTTCAGTTAGTATATGATTTTCACTCCACTAGCCAAGTCCCAAATCTGACTGAGAACAGATTAGAATAAATAAATTTTAATAGGCTATGTTCTCTTTCTGTTAAATGGTTATTTTCTTAAAGCACATGAATAGGATAAATAAATAGCCCATAAACTTATGAAAAAATGCTCATCTTTACTCATTATCAGAGAAATGGAATTGAGAACATGAATTACCATTTCCTTCTACCTCATAAATTGACACATTGAGGACTGGTGGCAATGTAAATTGTTACATTGCTCTTGGGGAGCTCTTTAGAAGTCTCATAAAATCAATATGGAAAAATACTCTTTGTGGTAGTTTGAGACTGTTATGTACCCCCAAAAATCATGTTCTTAAAGTTGGTCTATTTCTGTGGGTGTGAACCTATTGTGGGTGGGAACTTTTGATTAGGTTACTTCATAAGACATGGCCCAGGGTGGATCTTAATCTTCTTACTGGAGTCCTTTATAAATGGGATGAATATGGAGAGGGAGACAGAAAGACTTTTTTTTCTGGAAAGAAATCTGGAAGCAAGAAGCTGAAGCAGTGGAACCTGGAGAGAAGGGAGAGCCCAGCAGATGCTGCTATGTGCCTTGCCAATTAACAAAGGAGTCCAGGATCACCAGCTGCTGGTCTCTGGGTAGAAAGCATTGCCTGATCATGTCTTGATTTGTACGTTTTTCTCAGCCTTGGAACTCTAAGCTTACAAGCCAATATATCTCCATTGTAAAAACCTGTCCATTTCTGGGTATATTGCGTTTCAGCGGCCTTGCAGACTGAAACACTCTGACCCACATATTTCTTCTGCTTCTATCCCTAGGATGATCTTTTATTCTTCTTTCTGCCAAGCCACATCCTGTACAAATTTGATGGTGTAGTTCTAGGTAGATTGTATTATTATATTGTGTTAACGCATTATTGTTGTATTTTTTGCTGCTTTCCCTCTAAGAGCATTACATATTCTTGCTCATTACTAAGTGAGTTGCTATGCCCCCACTCCTAGTAGGAAAAGTGTACTTGCTACCCCAGTGAAAGTAGGCTTGGCCATGTGACTTGTGTTGGTCAATGGCCATGTAGACAGAAAATGGTATGTGCCCTGACTCAGCAGAAGCTTCGAGAGCCATGTTTTGGTTCATTTTATCACTTCCCTCTGCTGGGAGATTAAAATAAGGCTGTTCCTTTAGCTTTGATCTTCAAATAAAGAAGATATGGAGCAGGGCTAAAGACAATTTTCAGATGCATGCCTGAGAATAAATGAGTATTAACTCAATATCTGCTTCTTCCACAGAGGCTTCAGTGTCTACCCTAGCCTATGGTCTTTTTTTCCCCCTTAAGTCTGCAAACAATTTAAAGTCTTTAAAGAAATCCTTTTTTTTTTTAAAGATTTATTTATTTAATTCTCCCCCTCCCCCGGTTGTCTGTTCTCTGTGTCTATTTGCTGCGTCTTGTTTCTTTGTCCGCTTCTGTTGTCATCAGCAGCACAGGAAGTGTGGGCGGTGCCATTCCTGGGCAGGCTGCACTTTCTTTTGCGCTGGGCGGCTCTCCTTATGGGGTACACTCCTTGCACATGGGGCTCCCCTACGCAGGGGACACCCCTGAGTGGCGCGGCACTCCTTGTGCGCATCAGCACTGGGTATGGGCCAGCTCCACATGGGTCAAGGAGGCTCGGGGTTTGAACCGAGGACCTCCCATGTGGTAGATGGATGACCTAACCACTGGGCCAAGTCCGTTTTCCTTAAAGGAATCCTTTAAAGTGTGTATTACCCACATATTGAGATCCCATTATATTAAATATGTCATGATTTTTGCAAATGTGTTATAAATTCCTTGAAGTCCCATGCCATGTTTTATACTTTTAAATTATTTTCTCTTGTCCTGGAAACATAGTAGGTATTGCATACATGAACACTCCAGTCATATATCTATAAATATTTATTAAGGGTTTACAAATGCAAGCTACTATTGCTTTATCAGTTGATGAAAATGATATTTAAAGATTTTACTTCTGCCCAAATTTTCAAGGAATTTTTGTCCATTCCCTTAGACGGAAATAGTTGGTTCCAGAAAGATTTCATTTGCTGGCTGATAATAAACAACTCACAGAGATACTTGTAATGATTGACTTGCTCTACTTGATTCATCCTTTCACTCATGAAGAGCCTGACGAAAGCCTTTTAAAAATACTCAACTCAAAGTGGCCTCATTGCTGCTGAAGATGGTATGGACTAGCCATCTTAAGCCAAGATGAGCAACAAGCTTGTTTATTCTCATAGTTAAGTAAAAGGCAATTATTTGGTGTGTTTAGATTCCCCTTAGAAATATTACTTTATAAGGGAATGTTTGTATAAGGTGAAGAGAGCAAAGGCAAGAAGGCAGAAAAACAATCAATAGTTCAATTTTTTCTCTGAGATAGAGCCTTGCATCTCAGATGCATGATTTATTTATAACTTTTTATAATTTAATAAGGAATACATTATGAGATGCATTTAAAATCATATACTGTTTTGAGCTCCATCAGTAAAATTAATGTCCTCTCTCTCATCTTGAAAGGAAGGCAGCTCTCTGAAACCTGTAATATGGTTTCTGGTGACTTCATATAAGAGGCCTTTCAGGCGTATTGTGTGATTAGGTATGACCTTAGTAAGGGAGGTGGTATACCACTGTCAACCTTTGAAATCAGATTGAATGGCATTAATCTGAGAACAGTGGTTGTCTGTAATAAATATTTCATACGAGAATAGGCAAGACAATATGGCCGTAAATTTTCTGTTTTTGCTGAGTAGCTATAAGTTTATGGTATCTGTATTATTTTCTGAACTGTAGTCCATAATATTTTGATCCTTAGAATAAATGTCATTGAATCATTGCACAGCACAGTTAACCTTGCTAGGTTTTTTTTTTTTTTTTAATCTTACAAGCCAGTGTAATATGAATTGATAGAAGGCATTAACCAAGGTTAAACAGTTAGTATTATTAGGTGGCCCATGGGCCATTTTAATATCTGGCAAGGAGAGGAAGTACTCTTTTTCTTTTTTTTTTTTTTTAAAGATTTATTTATTTATTTAATTTCCCCCCCTCCCCTGGTTGTCTGTTCTTGGTGTCTATTTGCTGCGTCTTGTTTCTTTGTCCGCTTCTGTTGTCGTCAGCGGCACAGGAAGTGTGGGCGGTGCCATTCCTGGGCAGGCTGCTCTTCCTTTTCACGCTGGGCGGCTTTCCTCACGGGCGCACTCCTTGCGCATGGGGCTCCCCCACGCGGGGGACACCCTTGCGTGGCACGGCACTCCTTGCGTGCATCAGCACTGCGCATGGCCAGCTCCACACGGGTCAAGGAGGCCCGGGGTTTGAACCGCGGACCTCCCATATGGTAGACGGACGCCCTAACCACTGGGCCAAAGTCCGTTTCCCTGAAGTACTCTTTTTCTAATGGGAATATATATGGGGTGGGGTTATCGTCCTCATTGCACAATGGACTAGGTATAACAATTTGGAAAGCTCTATCATCTCTTCCTGATTCACTTTTTCACCTTCCTAGCTCAGGATCAGCACAATTCTATGTGTTATATTTTTTACTCTTCTGAAGAAAATGCCTAGCAAAATTCAGAGAATCTTAACTTTTCTAGAGTTGCCAGGGGCTCTAAGGTTTCTGGTCCAACCATCTTACTTTTTTGGTGAATAAAATTAGTCTCAGAGTCATTAAGTAACTTGCCTGAGTTCATGTTTAGTGTAAAAGCTTTGAGTAAAATATTAATAATAAAAACATTTCAAGTGAAAAAAAAAAACACCAAAGGAAAAAAATCAATAACCCAATTCAGACTGAAGGAAGTGATGTTATGGTATCACTAAGGTTCTGAGGGATGGGATAAGAAATTTGCTCACTGGAGTGGAAGGGCCTCTCATATAAGGGGAGGAAAGTGTACCATACTAGGAAGGTAAACATTCATGAACATTGACATACCTCAGAATAGATCCAGATTAGGAGTATGATCCTGTATGCTGATAAATGTAATTACATTGTCCTGCAGGGTTTCTCACGTGTTTAATCTATGCCTTAGTCCTTTATTCTGAACTGTGCTTTGGTTGAATTTATATAATAGATTAGCAATCAGAAAACACAAAACTGGGTGGGAAGAATAGATACTACATTTAATGATAGAATTAAGATTCAAAACTATTTACACAGATGTGAACCTTGAGTCCAAAGTAATGAGTATAGAGAAATAACTAAAACAATTCCAAAGAATTTGCATAAATTCAGGAATTGTCGATACCTTGCTTGACAGCAGTGCAAGTGGTACATACTTGAGTGGTTTAGGTGCCCATAAACATAATGTAGGCCAATATTCTGTCAAAAATTAAATGCAGTCTCAGGCTATTGTAGAAGTATTGGATTTTTGTTCATATCCTAACACATAATAGAATTTGCCAATGGTAAGACCATTGCTAAACTATTACATTGAGTAAGCATGACCCTTGACAGTTAATAATGAGCAATTAAGATCACCAGTGGTTCCTAAACTTTCTCAGATTGATCCCTTTGAGAATCTGTTCAATGATTCATCCTTACTCCATAGACTATAAACATGATCGTGACATTCCATGTATGATTTCAGGGGATTTACAAATGCAGATTGAGAACTTTTAAGGAAAAGATAAACAAGAGAAGGATAATCAGAAAGACTAAGCATATGGAAACCATGCCATATGAAAATCAGTTGATGGAATTAGGAATGGTTAGCTTGGGAAAGCAAAGATGCCAGGGGGAAATGAGGTCGTCATTGCCAGAGCTCACAATATCCAGTTCGTTTCGTCCCAGAATGTGGAAGACTGTATTTTCCAGCCCCTTTGCCGATGACCAGGCCATGTGAGTAGTTCTCATCAATGGGCTGCAAGTGTTACTTCCAGCCTGCAGTACTTAACTGCTGATCCGTGACTCTCCAGTGCCCATTTCTCCTAAACAGCAATCAAGAGAACATGTTTTTCATTTTCATTTTAATTTTCCTGGGTGGTGCAGCTAAAAAACGGTGACTCCTCCAGTCTGGGTCTCTGAGAGACTATGTGAAGTGACCCCCCTGCTGACCTGTGCCAGCTCTGGTCAGCAATCACTCCAGAAGAGCTGAGTGTGGAGTGAACGGAATCCTTGTTTTGCTTAAATCAGGGCAGACATTGTGTGCCCAAAATGACATAAAACACAATTCCTGTTTGGGAAACTGCAGTATATGCATCTCTCTGTTCTTTTGTAGGAATTTAAAAGCATGGTGCACATAATTTCTAAACAAAGGGACTTTAAGGCAGGGAGTTTGCAGACAATATGTGTTCCTTTCATTTTTTTGCAGATATATGGCTTATCCTCTAGGAAGGGACACACGGATCTTTGTTATATCTTTTTAAAGACTGGATAGTAATCATTGCCTCTTTTTGTGAGAAAGAAATATTGCTATTTGCTACAGATGATCTCATGCCCCTTGAAGGTGATGTCTCATAATTGGGCTATCCAACAATTAAATGACCTGGGAACCTCCAGGGAGCTAGAAGTATTCAAAGAGTCATTACATACAAGATATTTGATTTCTAGGTGGGGGTTGCTAAGGTCCAATCTCATACGATGAGTCTATGGTTGTTTTCTTCTAAATTTTCCTAACCCCTTTTATTTTCTCAGATAGCTTTTTTTTCTTTTAAATCATAGTACTGTTTAAAGACATCAAAAAATTTTTGTATACTGTTGTCTAATGATTTTTCTGTAATAAATTTTAGAAATGGTAAGTGACATTACTACTTTGTAGTATGTAATATGTTACTGCATTGTAACACACTCTTTTTCTGCAAAAGTCCAAATTTTAAAAGCAACAAATATGCTCATTGCTTGGTATATGTGAAGTTAATTCATAATTGAATTATTCGTGAACATAACTAGAAGCACATGATAAACAGTCTTTATTGAGGGGTGGGAGTCGGTACCAAATCTAGGAGCAAGTACAAACTTAAAAATTTTTTTTTTATAGCAGTTGTTGTTTTAAAGAAAAATCATGTAGAAAGTAGAGTTCCCATATCTTGTCCTTCCCTCTATTATTTTTCCCTGTCATTAACACTTTGCATTAGTGTGATACCTTTGTTATTTATGAAACAATATTATTATAATTATACTATTAACTATAGTCCATAGTTTACATTAGGGTTCACTCTTTGTGTTGTATAGTTCTATGGGTTTCAAAAATTTTTATTCTGGGAACTAAAATTTCCTCTTTTAATTCCTTTCAAATATACAATTTAATGGTGTTAATTCCATTCATAATGTTGTGCTACCATTACAACCATCTATTACCAAAACTTTTCCATAACTCCAAACAAAAACTTTGTACCAAATAAACATTAACTCCCCGTTCTCTCACCTTACCTGAGCCCCTGGTAATCTGTTTTCTTGTTTCTGACTCTGAATTTGCATATTCTAATGGTTTCATGTCAGTGAGATCATGCAATATCTTTTGCATCTTTTTTTTTTTTTAAAGATTTATTTTTATTTATTTATTTCCCCTCCCCTCCCCCGGTTGTCTGTTTTCTGTGTCTTTTTGCTGCGTCTTGTTTCTTGTTTCTTTGTCCGCTTCTGTTGTCGGCAGCGGCACGGGAAGTGTGGGCGGCGCCATTCCTGGGCAGGCTGCTCCCTCCTTCGCGCTGGGCGGCTCTCCTTATGGGTGCACTCCTTGCGCATGGGGCTCCCCTACGCGGGGGACACCCTGCGTGGCGCGGCACTCCTTGCGCGCATCAGCACTGCGCATGGGCCAGCTCCACACGGGTCAAGGAGGCCCGGGGCTTGAACTGCGGGCCTCCCATGTGGTAGACGGACGCCCTAACCACTGGGCCAAAGTCCGTTTCCCTCTTTTGCATCTTTTGAAACACCATCTTTTTTTTTTTTTAATTTACCTTTTATGTCCAGGCCCCTAGATCACCTTTCTTAATATTTAGGGGAAAAATTCCTTGTGAATCACCAATAGCATTATAGCAGTGATTTAGGAATTTATCTTGCTCACCTCTCCCCTAACCCCCATCCCAGAGGAATTATCACATTCTCTCTTGCATGACCTTCTTGTGGCTTGTTCTATTTGAGTTTTAAAATGAATATGAAGCAGCATTCACAAGAAAATGAATCCTCCATTATTTAGATGTTGGCTGTTTTCATTTATATGACAAGGAAAGAAAATGAGAATCATTACTTCATAAAACAGGTCATGGCCATCTGTTAGAGTCACAAACACCTTGTGTGATGGTGTGGTGAACTCCTTTACCTAGAAATGTGAAGTAATGGGTTCATGATAAAAATATATCTAGAAAGAGCTGATTTATATGAACTTAAATTCTCTGTTTATATTTGGTGACAATCACAAGGGAATCACCTAGAGTGAGGTTATGCCTCTTGGTCAAACAACACACTGCTTTAGAGAAAAATATGATAAATTATAACAAGGAGTATGGAAACTGTGGATTAAAGATGAATAGAAAAATTGTGATTTTAATAGCATGGTGGCCAGAAGCATGAACTATATCTTTCTAAAAATGGTTAATTTAGCTTTCCTATATATGTGACTTTAAGCTAATTACTTAAGCTTTCTGTGATAAATTGAATTATGCCCCCCAATTTAGGCAGGTTCTTGGTCTTGATCTGCATTCCTAGGAATGTGAACCCATTGTAAAGAGGATCTCTCTAGATAAAATGTGGCCCAGTTAATGAGGGTGGGCCTTAATCCAGATTATTGGAGTCCTTTATAAGCAGAAGAAATTTGGAAATAGAAAGTTAAAGCCACAGGGAGAAGTTGGGAAACTGGGAGTCAATGGCACTGGAATCTGGAAGAGAAAGAAAGTATTATCACCATCTGATGCAAGGCAGGGATACAAGCCTCAGAGCTCCAAGGGACACCAGAAGCCACCACCAGAATGTTACAGACCTTGGGGAGAAAGCATCACCTTGTTGATGCTTCCATTTGACTTTTCCTAGCCTCAAAATTGTGAGTCAAGAAATCCCCCGTTGTTTAAGCTCATTGTGTGCCTGATGCATGATAAGTGCTTGATTCTAGCTCTTTTGTTATTGCTCTTGTTATAAATGCCCATTATTGATTTGAATAAGGGAATGTGGCTAGCTTGGTGGGAAGCAGTGTGATAGTAGAAATAGGGTAGTACTAAGTGTGAATCACCAGGCTTGACTTCCTGCCCTTTCTTTACCACTAAAATTCTGTGTGGCTGTCAGCAAGTCACTTACCCTCTGTATTTGTCAGGGTTCTCCAGGGAAACAGAACCTACAGGAGATATCTGTAAATATTATGATATTTTAATAAAAATTGTCTCATGACTGTGGGGATGTACGTGTCCAAATTCTGTAGGGTAGGCTGCAAGTTGGGAACTCCAATGAAGGTTTTCATTGAATTCCCCAGGAGAATCTGACTGGCTGAAGTAGAGCTGGAAATCCTCACTTCTGACTGCTGAAATCATCACTTCTCATTTTAAAGCCTCCAACTGATTGGATGAGATGTCTCTCATTGTTGAAGGCAGTCTCCTCAGTTGATTGTAGATATAATCAGCCATAGATGTAATCAACTTATTGATGATTTAAGTTCATGAAATGTCCTCACAGTAACCATCAGACCAGTGTTTTCTTAAACAAACAACTGGGCACCATAAACTGGCCAAGTTGACATATGAGCTTAACCATCACAGTCCACCCCTTGTCAACTTGGCAGCCTTATGGATCTCCTTAAACCATAGCTAATTTGTAAAGTAAAAAAATAACAGTCATATCTTCAATTAACTATACTCATCTGTCCTGCATACAACTGGAAATGCACTAACTATCCCTGAAATGAGGTGAAAGTCTATGGGTAATATTCACTCTTAAACTTGATACCCTATAACTTAAATACTACAACATGAAGTTAACACACCTTGTGTCATAAGATAAGAAGATAAGATAGGAAAGAAAACTAAGGTATTTGCTTTCCATAAACAAATATACTCATAACCAAACAAGGAAGAAATAATCATAACCTTCTGCCCTCAGTTCTGTAACTGCTCATATGGTCATAGCTCATCTTTATAATTACCTTCTTCCACTACCCATTCCACATTCCTTTTACCCTCAGCAAGCACCTCAGCTGGCCATGGTTCTAGCCTGGTAGGGTGACCTAAACCTTCATTCCTGAAGTTTCTGGGCCATTGATAGTTCTGCCAGGATTGGGTTGTTGCAGTTTTCCATTTACTTTAATCTCAGAGCATGGTAGTACTAAGAGATGCTCTTGGAGATATGTATTCCAGGAAAACTCTTTTTTATCTCTACTGTGTAATTGTAGTCCTATTTATCCTTGATCACCAGGATCAATCACCCAGCCAGTACAGTAATTTCCTTCTTTGCCTATTGATTCAGAAGCATGAGGAACACAAAAAGTGGCAAGGTCTTAACTTCCAATTCACTGAAATCATTGCTATATCTCCTGGTGGAAGCACTCTACATTTTGGAACTAAGACTTGTAAACCAGCAGAGCTTAAGGAAGCAAAAATTTTCTAGTGGATCACTAGGGGTAATAGTGAGTAGTGCCACCCCCATATCCACTCCTTGATTCCTGGACCCATGAACCTTGGTTTTGGGAGAAAGAGCACCTAGAATGGATTCTAATTTCGAGAGTATACAGCATCCTAAAGAACATTGTCTCAATCCTGCAAGGTATTGCCTCTCAATTTGGCACTGTAATTGAGTCTTCAAAAGGTCATTCCATCTTCTTCAGTATGATGGGAAGCATTGTAAAACCAGTGAATTCCATGAGATTGTGTCCATTCCCATACTTCATTTACTGTGAAGTGAGTTCCTTGATCAGAAGCAATGCTTTGTAGAATACCATGATGGTGGATAAGGCATTCCGTAAGTCCTTGGATGGTAGTTTTGGCGAAGGCATAGAATGCAGGGAAGGCAAACCCATATCCAGAGTATATGTCTATTCCAATTAGAACAATTGCTGCCTCTCCCATGATGGAAGTGGTCCAATGTAATTAACCTACCACCAGGTAGGAGGCCTTGGAGTATGATGCCATAATTGGGGACTGAGTAAGGGTCTTTGTTGCTGGTAGATTGGGCACTCAGCAGTAGCTGTAGCCAGGTCAGCTTTGGTGAGTGAAAGTCCATGTCGTTAAACCCATGCATAACGTCCATCCCTATCACCATGGCACTTTGTTCATGAGCCCATTGGGTAATGGCAGGAATGACTGGGGAAAGAGGCTGACTGATATCCATAGAACGTGTCATCTTATCCACTAGATTATTAAAATCATCATCCGCTGAAGTCACCCTCTAGTGAGCATTCATTCACATTGGACACAAATTGCTTCATATTTTTTACCCAGCCAGAAAGTTCTATCCACTACCTCTTCCTCAGACCTCTTTGTCACCAATATTCTAAATATGTTCCTTCCAAGTGACTGACCACTGTAGTCAAACCACTGGTGACAGCCCTGAATCAATAAACAAACACACCTCCAGCCATTTTTCCTTTAAAGCAAAATGAACAACCAGGTGTACTTCTCAAAGTTCCAACCACTGGGAGTATTTCCCTTCATTACTGTCCTTCAGGTATGTCCTGGGAAGGGGTGGTAGTGTTGTAGCTTTCCACTTTTGGGTGGTACTTGTATATTGTGCAGAACCATCTGTAAACCAGGCCCAAGTTTTCTCTTCCTCAGTCAATTGATTGTAAGGAACTCCCCAAGAGTCCACAGCTGTGGGCTGGTAAATAGAAGGTAATAAGACAGGAAAGAGGGCCATAGGCATTTGGGCCATTTCCTCATGTAACTTACTGGTGCCTACATGACCCATTGAACACTATCTCAAAATTATCACTTCCATTTTATTATGGAGTGTCGCTGTGCATGTCTAGGTTTATGACTTGGCAGGTCAGACAACACCCAGCTCATGACAGGCAACTCAGGTCCCATGGTAATTTGGTGGCCCATGGTTAAGTGTTTGGTTTCTACTAAGGCCAAATAGCAGGGTGAAATCTGTTTCTCAAAAGGAGAGTAGTTATTTGCAGACTATGAAAAGACTGCTCCAAAATCCTAATGGGGGAAACGGACTTGGCCCAGTGGTTAGGCCGTCCGTCTACCACATGGGAGGTCCGCGGTTCAAACTCCAGGCCTCCTTAACCCATGTGGAGCTGGCCCATGCGCAGTGCTGATGCGCGCAAGGAGTGCCCCTCCACGTAGGGGTGTCCCCCGCGGAGGGGAGCCCCACGCGCAAGGATTGCACCCGTTAGTAGAGCCGCCCAGTGCGAAAGAAAGTGCAGCCTGCCCAGGAATGGCGCCACCCACACTTCCCGTGCCGCTGATGACAACAGAAGCGGACAAAGAAACAAGACACAGCAGCAAATAAACACAGAGAACAGACAAACGGGGGAGGGGGGGAATTAAATAAATAAATAAATAAATAAATCTTAAAAAAAAAAATCCTAATGGTCTGCATTTTGATTCTCCAATAAGGGCCTGTCAGAGGCCTAGATGGTATCACAATTTGCCACTGACACTTTCAGCACCATTGGATCTTCTGGATCACATGGCCAAAATGGCTAAGCAACTGACATAGCAACCTGGACTAGTTGCAGAGCCCCCTCTTGTCCCACTCTCTAGTCAAAACTAGCAGCTTTTTTGGGTGACTCAGTAAATGGGCTGAAGTAGCACACACAAATGAGGAATATGTTGTCTCCAAAATCCAAAGAGGCCAACTAGGTGTTGTTGATCATAGGAGGGGCAGCCAAATGCAACAGTTTATCCTTCGCTTTAGAAGGGATATCTTGACATGCCCCACACCACTGGATACCTAGAAATTTCACTGAGGTAGAAGAGCCCTATATTTTTGTTGGATTTATCTCCCATCTTCTGATTCACAAATACTTTACCAATAAGTCTAAAGTAGTTGCTACTTCTTGCTTACTAGGCCCAATCAATACAATATCATCAACATAATGGACCAGTGTGATGTCTTGTGGATGAGAGAAATGATCAAGGTCCCTAAGGACAAGATTATGACATAGAGCTGGAGAGTTGATATACCCCTGTGGTAGGACAGAAGGGCAGTGAAGGTATATTGCTGGCTTTTCCAACTGAAAGCAAATGGTTTCTGGTGGTCATTACTAACAGCAATTGAGAAAAAAGTATTTTCCAGACAAATCATACAGATGAGATTTCTGAATTAGTTCTGGGGTTTTGGGAATTAATTATTTAATCTGATTAGATTCAAAGCCACTAATATCTCTATTTCCAATAATCAAGATGATGCTGATAGTCCATGGCATGAGTTTGTAATAGAAATAGGCAAAATTGAGTTCTGATATTGGGTGGAAGCAGAATTTGAGAGCAAAGAGTTTGTATACTTAGCGGACGAGATTTCCAAGTTAAGTATGGAAACTGCAGCCTGGCTTCTCCTTGCAGTTTACAGTCAAATGGGAGAAGAAAGGGAAAAGCTGAGAACTGAACTTCTGGGCACACACACAAAAAAAACCCCAGAAATTGATGGTTTGGAAAATTCTGAGCTTCTGAAAAGTGAGTCCTCAGAAAACAGTGTTCCATGTGAGGATTTAACTGAACATGGATCCATTCAGCCATTTCAGTGCAAGTCAGCATTGGAGGTGCAGTTATCCAGAAAGGATCTGTGGAAAGTCCTACTGTCTAGTGGGTTGGATCCCTATGTACTACATGCAAAACTGAAAGGTTCTTTGTGAGATCTGTATGAATGGAGCCACTGCTAGACTGGACAAAAGGGACAGAAAAGGAAAATCACTTCAGAGGCAGACCATGGACGCTGAGATCTAGACTGAAGAATATTCTTGGGAAGCAGATTTGGCCTAACAGATAGGACGTCCACCTACCACATGGAAGGTCCAAGGTTCAAACCCAGGGCCTCCCGACCCGTGTGATGAGCTGGGCCACATGTAGTGCTGATGCACACAAGGAGTGCCGTGCCACGCAGGGGTGTCCCCTGTGTAGGGGAACCCCATGTGCAAAAAGTGCGCCCTGTAAGGAGAGCTGCCCAGTGCAAAAAAAGCACAGCCTGCCCAGGAATGGCGCTGCACACACAGAGAGCTGATGCAGCAAGATGATGCAACAAAACGAGACACAGATTCAGAGTGCTGCTGACACAAGCGAACACAGAAAAACACACAGTGAATGGACCCAGAAAGCAGACAACTGGCAGCGGGGAAGGGGAGAGAAATAAATAAAAAATAAATCCAAAAAACAAAAACAAAAACAAAGAGAGCAAGGCCCACCCATTTGTGTGTGGAAAGTGTGAGTATGAGTATGACTTGGCACTTGGAGAGGGCAGACCTTCTGCCCTGTTTTTCAAGAAGAGTGCTGCCACCCCAGTCTTCAGAGAGGTGGAACGTATTTCCTGGGGATTGCAGAGAATCTGGCTGCCACTCCAATGCTTGAAGAGGGTGGAAGCTTCACCCCAGTGTTCAAGGAGAGGATGGCCACTGCACAGGCACGTGGAAGGGATGGGGCTGCTTCTCCATCAGGCCCGGAGGCCAAAACGTCTTTCCATAGATGACTCTCAGACCTTGAAATCTAATGAAGTATGCCCTGTGGGGTGTTAGAATGTTTAGGCCCATGATTCCAGTTTTCCTTCTAATTTCTCCCTATGGGAATGAGAATGTTTATTCTTTGTTTGTCCTCCTTTGTATACTGGAAGCAGATAACTTGTTCTCCAGGTGTCACAGGTTCATAGACAGGGGAATTGTGCCCTAGAGCAGACCACACCTGTAACAGTTTTTATGAGACTTTGTACTTAGTATTGCTACTGAAATGACTTAAAGCTTTTGGGGTATTGTGATTGATTGAATGTATTTGCATATGGAAAGGACATGTCTTTTTGGGGTCTAGAGGGTAGAATGTGATAGTTTGAAGCTGTATGTACCCCTGAAAGACATGCTGTTAAAGTTAATCCATTGCTGCGGGGGTGGACCCATTGTAAGTAGGAAATTTTGATGAGGCTATTTCAGTTAAGATGTGACCCCCTTCACTCAGGATATGTCTTAATGCTCTTACTGGAGTCCTGTATAAGAAAATGAAATTCAGACATAGAGAGAAGGCTATGGAAGCAAGAAGCTGAAATCAGTGAAACCTGAAAGAGAAGGAAGAGACCAGCAGACACCACTATGAGCTTTGCCATGTGGCAGAGGAAACCAAGGACCACTGGCAGCCATTCTTCAGAAAGAAAACATGGCCTTGATGATGCCTTGATTGGACATTTTCCTGGATTCTAACCGTAAGCAAATAAAGTCCCATTGTGTAAGCCAAACAACTTAATCATATTGCTTTAAGCAGCCTAGGAAACAAAAACACCTTTTGTGAACCTAGATTAAGTTTTGTTTTGTTTTGGCCTGAATAAATAGATACCTAGATTTAATCTCTAATCTTTTCCAACTATAAAATCTTTGATTTTATGTAACCCAGCATCATGATTATAAAAATGTAGTGCTTATTCCTTACGGACTTTAAATACTGAAAACTATATATTATGAAACGAGAGAACATGCCAATTAAGTAGCTTAGGGCAGTGTTTCTCACATTTTATTTTATTTATTTTTTTTAAAGATTTATTTATTTATATTATTTCTCTCCCCTTCACTCCCCTCCCCCAGTTGTCTGTTCTCTGTGTCTATTTGCTGCGTCTTCTTCTCTGTCTGCTTCTGTGGTTGTCAGCAGCACGGGAATCTGTGTTTCTTTCTGTTGCATCATCTTGTGTGTCACCTCTCTGTGTGTGCGGCGCCATTCCTGGGCGGGCAGGCTGCACTTTCTTTTGCGCTGGGCGGTTCTCCTTACAGGGTGCACTCCTTGCATGTGAGGCTCCCCTACGCGGGGACACCCCTGCGTGGCAGGGCATCCTTGTGTGCATCAGCACTGCATGTGGGCCAGCTCCACACGGGTCAAGGAGACCCAGAGTTTAGAACCGCGGACCTCCCATGTGGTAGATGGACGCCCTAACCAGTGGGCCAAGTCCGCTTCCCTGTTTTTTTCACATTTTAATGTGTTTGAATCATCTGGGGAATTGTTAAAAGGCAAATTTTGATTGAATACACCTGGGGTGAGGCCTGAGCTTATGCTTTGCTAACAAACTCTCAGATCACCTGTGAAAGGATGCAGGCCACTGTCTCACTTTGGCTTCTCTGATTGACCTCCGAGATCTCAGCTGTCTGAATTTGAATATTAACTTTTCCATTAATACCTATTTGTGGTCAGAACAGTTTAGAAGAAAATAAAGGAAAAATAAAATATTTCATTATGTCAGAGATGTAATACCAAGCAATAATACGTATTCAACAAGCAAAACAGCAACTATGCAAGAGGTACTTGACAAATGATGACACTTTTAGGACTGAAATCAGAATTTATTGGGTATTGGGTAGATGCCAGAGCCCAGGTCTCCCTTTTTCTCCCTTCTGGTCTTAAGGATCAAAATATCTATGTAATTATCAAGTGAAATTGTTCTGAATATAAATGAAAACGAAAAGAGTAGAACTGGAACAATGAGCTGTCTGATGTATTTCTCACTGAAAGTATTTCTCACTGCCAGTTTTAACCTTGGCAAAGTTTTATGATCAGACATTGTCATCAAATTCACTTTTCAACTAAGATAATTGAAACTGTGGATAATTTTCAACTAAATTCACTTTTCAACTAAGATAATATCCAACTGTGGATAATTTTGCCCTTGCAACAATTTTTCATAAAACCTGTTTTCTTTAAACCATCATGTGAGTGTCATGGAGAAGAAATGGCCTTAAGGGATACATTGAAATTAAACTTCTAATAACTTCCTGACTCTCAAGTTTTCAAGGGGTGATGGTGATCCAGTGTGAGATGGGCAGAAAGAGAGAGACTTGCTACAAAATACCAAAGCGTAGAGAGAGAAGGTCTTCATTTTTTTCAGGTCAGCAATTTCCTTTTGACTTCTTTTGGTTCCTAACATCTTTGTTAAGGTTCGGGTATGGGGAATCATGTTGATGACTAGAAGCATCAATCAGTTGTCATCATTTTCCTCTTGTTGGCCAGACTGAAATTATGGAGAGAGGGCTTGGAGAAAGATGCTGGTTTAGGTGTTCATGTTTGTTGGTAGCTAATGGTTTATTAGGAAACTCTCTGTTAGAACTCTATTAGGCAAACAGAGCTTTCAAAGAAAAAGCTGAATAACAAAAATGGTGGGAAGTTCTCCAAAAAAATGTCTTTGGGGAAATATCTGGAAAAGAAGAACTGAACTGGATTATGGGAATGTCTCTGACTATATACATATATTTATATTTATAGAATAAAGGTCTTCCTGAAATGTAATTCACATTTTTGCCTGTGAAATTTTATTTTAAAAGGCACCCCACCCCTGTAACTAAGCATTCATTTGTGACACAAATATTTACTTGCCAACGTATTTGTTCAATGAGAATGGATATTTTAATATTGGTTTTCCTTATACAAGGGGATACTTGTATTTGATTCTTTCTATTTTACTTGTTTTACTTTGTGACAGTGATTTGAATTGAAATAACAATATGGGAATGCAATCTCAAAATCCTGATATTTTGTAAACAATATTAGTTTAGCCTCAATATTATTAATAAAAATTCCTATATTATATTATTATATTATAGAACTCAGATATATTCAGCTCTGATAGAGTTTTACATATTATCTTATTGCTGGACTTAGATGTTAAATGCCTAAGATAAAACACTAATTTCTTCCCTTTATCACCAGGCTTTTCTAATCTCTGTCGTACAACACACCCAATCCCCCAAACTAGCACCAGGTGGTTTTGGTTCTAACTTTGCCTTGGAAATGCCATCAAGCTCAGCCTAAAGTAAGATCTTTCTTTTCTTTTCCAATCTGGAGTAGGTCCAAATGACTTGACTGAATCCCTTTAGGAGTGTGGGCTTGCTCCCTCGGTGGCCTGGAGGTATATGTCTGTTTGAGGTCAGAGTAAAGTGCCCTATTGCTTAAGAAGCTAGTGGTCACCAGGAACGTGTTCTGCAGGGGGTATCAACCCACTTCCTAGTTGCTTTGACCTGGGTCTGACCTCAGTGAGGCTGCGCTCTTTGGGCTCTGCTAAGTAAACAGTCCTGTATCACCCTGGGACACAAATGGCCAATTTACTGGCCTGTTCAGCAAGAGCAAATTATTCAGTACCTATTACCAAATGTGTGATATTGTGGCTTGGAGGCCTTTATTAGTCCTCTGTATCCTAACTTTGTAGAATGAGTACTTGTTGATGATTTTTTTTTAAGACTTATTTTATTTATTTAATTCCCCCCCCTCCCCTGGTTGTCTGTTCTCTGTGTCTATTTGCTGCATCTTGTTTCTTTGTCCGCTTCTGTTGTCGTCAGTGGCACGGGAAGTGTGGGCGGCGCCATTCCTGGGCAGGCTGCACTTTCTTTCGCGCTGGGTGGCTCCCCTTATGGGGTGCACTCCTTGCGCGTGGGGCTCCCGTACGCGGGGGACACCCCTGCGTGGCAGGGCACTCCTTGCGCACATCAGCACTGTGCATGGGCCAGCTCCACGCTTGGGTCTAGGAGGCCTGGGGTTTGAACCGCGGACCTCCCATGTGGTAGACGGACGCCCTAACCACTGGGCCAAGTCCGTTTCCCCTTGTTGATGATTTGACCTACTATTTGATGGGGAATCGGTAAAAGCAAGGAAAGTTTTCATATATTTCAGATTAACCCAAAAATGTGTTTTGTGTGATTTTGGAAAGGTACATAGGGAGTAGAATTATGGAATTTAAGAGTTTTCTAGTATAACTTCTCATCTAATGCTAACAGGTATACATCAGTGAAAGGAAAACGATCCCATTTTTCATATACGAATCACTGAGTGCAGTTATACTAAGGGCCTCCTTTTTTCCAGATGCTATTTTAGGTCCTGGTTATGTCTAAATGTATAAAATTTGGTTTCCATCCTCAAAAGATGGCTTTTTGTTGTTTTGTTTATTACTTGACCACCAAGTATAAAATTGGGTGATCCCCATGCATTTTCTTGCTGTATGAATATGAATTACTTCTGCTTGTGGTTTTACTGCTAAAACAAGAGGGAAGTGTGCTACTTTTTTGGTGTATGAACTGTAACTCAATACAGTTGTTAAAAATCTATATTTCCAGTTTCTCTTGAAGAAAATCAAAACTGCCTGGCAATTCTGGATCCTCAATCCCATGTGGCAGCCATCAGCTGGAACTGAACATCTTCTATTTTAGGTTGAACATGTGTTCTCTCACCCAATCCCACTATTCTATTCATTTTTTGTTTTAGGAGGTACCAGTGAGGCAGGTGCTCAACTACTGAGTTATATCCACCTCCATGTGCCTCACTGTTCTACTACCCCAAATACTTGAAGCTGGGTTTCTCCTTCATGGCCAGTAATTCTCACTACAAAATGGTTTTGGCACAATTCTTGTAGGTAGGAGAGAAGAGAGGCTAGGATATTCACTAGCTCATGCAAGATGGGGTACCTAGGATCTTTCCAGGAAAGACCAGGCTCACTGAGTTCCTATATTAACAGCAGTTCTTATAAATACACAAAACAATGGGAGAAGCAGAGATTTTTCCTTTCTCCTTGGTCTGTTGCCTGACATTTCACTACTTAAAATTGACCACTCAACAGTCAATGTTGAATTCTGTATTGAATCCCACTTTGATTGCATGATATGGGGTGGCCCATTTGGGTCTTGTCTGTCAAACATTACAAACTAATTCATACTTTTGGAGTAGAATTTCCAAAACTGTTCTCCTTTGAGGTCTAGATTCTCAAGGGGAGGGAAAAAGTCTCTGTGGTTAAATATTTAGGGAGAAATGCTGGGCACCATATTCACTCTCCTACATATTAACAATATCCATTCACATATTCATGGGCTTTGGAAGGCTTGTGGTAAAGGCATCTAATTTTGTTGCTTTCCAACTAAAATTGATCTGGAAACTTTACCCAAGAAACCTAACCCAGTTTTTGTGGTCATATTAATTTTTAGTGAAAGACTGGTGGATCACAATTTAGGCATTACTTCAGAATGTTGTTTGGGTATTAGTTGACTGTACAATATAATAGTCATTAACCCAATATTCCACTGGGGAAAGCCTGGGAATTACTAAAGTAAATTACTTTGGCAGGCATGGTGTACTGGGTTCATCACCATTTATGAAGCTTTAAAAAATTCAAGATGACAAACAAAAATCCTTTTGGAACTATGATATTAATTCATAGAGTTGGATGTAAAACCCAAGGTGACCTGAAATCCATCCACAGGATGTGATCATTCTTCAAGTATGCATCATCATGGTCAAAGTCTTTTTTCTGGTTCTTTTAGGAGAACACAGTTTATCTTTCTTTAGTACTTCTGTAAGTGACCAAGATTACATTTTCTGCCGAGGTAATGTTCAAGAAATGCATTTATTTGGGGAACTTAATTTGAACTTGCCAGCTTGGGTAGAGAGATGGAACAAAGAGATAGTGGGAGATTTAGAGTTTCATAAGTGAGGAGTAGCTCTTAAGACAATTTTTTTTTAAAGATTATTTTATTTATTTCTCTCCCCTTCCCCTCCGCTCTGGTTTTCTGTTTTCTGTGCCTATTTGCTGCATCGTCTTTGTCCGCTTCTATTGTTGTCAGTGGCTCGGGAATCTGTGTTTCTTTTGGTTGCGTCATCTTGTTGTGTCAGCTCTCCGTGTGTGTGGCGCCATTCTTGGGCAGGCTGCACTTTCTTTCGTGCTGGGCACCTCTCCTTGCGGGGCGCACTCCTTGTGTGTGGGGCTCCCCTACACAGGGGACACCCCCTCATGGCACGGCACTCCTTGCGGGCATCAGCACTGCACATGGGCCAGCTCCACACAGGTCAAGGAGGCCCAGGGTCTGAACTGTGGGCCTCCCATGTGGTAGACGGACGCCCTAACCACTGGGCCAAGTCCACTGCTTCTTAAGACACTTTTAACGCTGTTTTCAATATATATATGTTTCAGTAACTATTTGACTAATAATAAAATCATTACTCTCCTTTGTGTAAAATGCAGAAAAGTGTAAAGAAAAAAATAAAAATAACCAGAGGCAACTACTTATTAACACTTGGATGCATTTCTTTCTCAATAGATATTGATCATATTGTAAAACAAGTTGTGGTCCAGCTTATTTCACTTAACAGTTGTGAGCATTTCTCTGCCAAGGAAATCCATCATAAACTTATATTTTTAATGGTTATGCTATGTTCTATTTTTAGATCTACTATAATTTTTAAACCTTCATCTAAATTAGTAAATTAAAACCACATGCATTTCCTGTGTATTAGAAGCATGAGCAGAAGTAATGCTGAGAAAGATCAGATGACTACACATAGATGCAGATGTGTAAATGACCTGATAAAGTTTCCAGCACATTTGGAGCACAGCTGAAAACTGTCCAATGCTCAGTTCCATGACCCCGTCCTCAGCCCCTGCTGCTTACACCCTATCCCAGACCTCCAAGGAGGATTTCTAGAAAGACTGTCATTTGGGGGCTATTGATCTGACAGTAATGGTGAGTTAGCCTGCAGCAAGGGCAGCATAAGTGAGAAAATTGCTGTCAAAATGGAGAGTGTCCCTGGAGTGTTGTTGTCCCTGCTTTGAGCCCTCAGAGACTTGTGGAGGGCATAGACGGGGAGGTCATGCCAACGGCCTCTTTTAGGAGAAATGAAGAGGGTAAAAATGGCTCTGGACCAATTACCACTCTTAATTGCTGTGAAATGGACAAAATGCTTTTCACAGGTTTTTCATAGGATGATCAACAACTGAAAACCATCCATTTAGTTTATAAATGAAACAGAGGGAGATGGACATCCCCATTTCTTAGTTAATCAGCACAGACTGCTTTTATGAGAGTTAAGGAAACCACCTGGCCAGGTAATGGAAAAGGAGACTCACCACTGTCCAGCAATGAGAGTGACTGATTTGTGCTGTAATGACACAATCTTCTATCCTTCCAGGGTTATTATCCTGCATCTTTCCCTCTTTCCAAACCAATCTCAACCCAGCAAAATGTGACTTTGGAGGCCAAAAGAACATATATTAAAGTAATTGGTTTATGCTTTCCTGTATCTATTCATTTGTTTTTGTGCTTTTAGAAGAAAGAAAATATATAACTTTTCACAAAAGTATAATTTCTCTTCTTCAGTAGCAAATTTATTTCTTTATTAGAATTTTTGTGTATTGAATCATTTTCTCATTGATCAAGATAATAAAATCATGGCTTTTGAAATTCCATGTTCTGAGAGAGAAAAATTTGGCTTCAAGCAAAGTACAATTTTTATTTATGATTACCAATATTCATGTAAAAGAGCATTGCATCTGTACATGTCAAAGCTGTTTACATTAAAACATCTCCCAAAAAATCCACCAGAACATCAGATTGTACTTCTTTGAAGCATCTTTGGGTTGTTCCAGGTCTAAGAGTGAACACTTGGGTGATATGTTGACTAAGCATTGTGAGAAATTGCCTCTTTTAGAGAGAGCTCTTTCAAAGGGTTCAAGTCTGACCTTAAGTTAGTCTTTTCTTAAATTCAGAGACACAATACTTTCTAGGCTACCACACAGTTCAATCTCTGCTATATACACCATCATTGGTGGTTTGTGGGGGTCTCACACATACTGGCCTGTGTGTCAGTGAAGGGGCTGGCCCAAGAGCCCAAGAGTAATGCTCTCTCTTCTGTCTCTTATGAAGACTTGCTACAAGTGCCAAAACAATGAAGCATTATCATCTCCATTTCTTCCATCCTTAGCCTATCTAACCTTACCATCATAAATTATCATCAATTACTTCATCTTCATAATTCTTAGAATGTTAAAAATATGATTTTCATATAGAATAAAACACATGTCTACTTTTACTGAATGTATTAATGAGAAAATGAGCAGCATGTTACAGCAGCTTCAAAAGTAAACTGGAGAATATACCACCAATGTACGATCCAAGAAGGAAATTGAGAAAATAAGTCCATTCACAATAGCATCTAAAAGAAGAAAATATGTAGGAATAATTACCTTCATAGGAGGTGACAGACTGTACATGAAAAATTGCTGAAGGGAATTAAAGAAGATTTAAACCTGTGTTCATGGGTTGAAAGACTGATATTGTTGAGATGTCAATAATATGCAAAGCAAACTAAAATTTCAACTCAATCCTGATAAAAATTTCAGCAGCCTTTTTTAAAGCAGACATGGAAAAGCCAACCATCAAATTCATAAGTAATTGCAAGGGGTCCTGAATATCCAAAAGAATCATGAAAAAGAACAAAGTTAGAGGATTCACACTTCCAAATTTCAAAACTGATTGTAAGGACCAGTAATCAAAACAGTATTATTAACAAGAAAACATGAAGGAGAATCTTTAGGACCTTGTATTGGATAATGGATTCTTTCATATGACATCAAATGCATAAGCAAAAAAAGAAAAAATTGTTTAATTGAACTTTTGTTTTTTATTTTTTTATTTTTTTAATTAATTAAAAAAAAAATTACATTAAAAAAATATGAGGTCCCCATTCACCCCCACCGCCCCCACCCTAAATTGAACTTTTGTATATCAAAGGCCATTATCAAGAAGGTGAGAAGACACCTACAGAATGGGAGAAAGTAGTTACAAATCATATATCTAATAAGGGTTTACTATCCAGAAAATATAAAAAACTACTACAACTCAACAACAAAAAAGAATCCAGTTAAAAAAATGGGCACAAGACTTGACATTTCTCCAAAGAAGATATTCAAATGGCTAATAGGCACATGAAAACATGCTCACCATCATTAGCCATTAGGGAAATGTAAGTCAAAACCATGAGATACCACTTCACACCCACTAGGATAGCTATTAATTAAAAAAATGGAAAAGAAAAAGTATTGGTAAGGATGTGGAGTAATTGGCACATTGCTGGTATGAATGCAAAATGGTGCAGCTGCTGTGGAAAACAGGGGTCTTCAAAAAGTTAAACATAGTATAATCATGTGATTAGGGAATTCCACCCTTAGGAATATAGCCCAAAGAGTTGACAACAGGGACTCAAACATATACGTGTATTCCAGTGTTCATAGCAGCATTATTCACAATAGCTGAAAGGTGGAAACAATCCAAGTTTCCATTGGCAGATGAGTGGATAAACAAAATGTGGTATATACAGAAATTGGAATATTATTCAGGCATAAAAAGGATCAACTCTGAAAACATGGATGCTACAACACACATGAACTCTGAAAAATTATGCTAAGTGAAATAAGCAAGACATCAAAGGACAAATATTGTATCATTCCACTAATGTGAAGTATTTTGAATAAATTTGTAGAGACAGAAAGAAGATGAGAGGTTACCAGGATCTGGGGGATGTGAGAATGGGTAGTTATTGCTTAATAGGTACAGAGTTTCTGTTTTGGGTGATGAAAAAGCTTTGGTAATGGATGGTGGTATTGGTAGCACAAAATTGTAAATGTAATTAATGCTATTGAACTGTGCACTTAATATGGTTAAAATGACAAATTTCTTGGTATATGTATTCTATTACAAAAGTAAAAGAAATAGGAGAAACTGGGATATTTTATAGTGGTAGAAATAAAGAAGAATGCTGAGAGATAGCCAAATTAGGAATAAAAGCATAATTGTTGGAGTTTTCTTCTAGACCGAAAATAATCATACCTTTATAGTTTGTAGAGTTGTAAAATGCTTGAATGATAATCAGCTGGGCAAATACACTTACATTTTCTTACAGAGTCAGATGAAGCTAAGGCTGGCTTGTTTTAAAATGCTCTTTGCATTTTAGTAGGAAGTCATAGAATTATATTTTTGTTTTCCCCCAAGTTTGGATAATTTTTCTTGACTACTTTTATAAAAAATGTCTGCGTAAGTACTGTGAGCCAATATCTTTTTAAAATTTTTTATTAAAGTTAATAGATCCCGAGGAATGTTACAATGAAAAGCGTAAGAAGTTCCCATATAATCCACTCCCCACCCCCCACCACATCATTTTTGTAAATTGTATTTTTTTGAAGATGTATAAATCACAAAAAAATTACATTAAAAAATATGAGGTTCCCAGATACCCCCCACCCCCCACCCCACTACTTGCACACCAACAATCTCCCCCATCATTGTGGCACACTCATTGCACTCAGTGAACACATTTTGGGGCACTGCTGCACTACACAGATAATAGTTTACCCTGTAGTTTGCACTCTCCCCCAGTACATTCAGTGGGTTATGACAGGATATATAAAGTCCAGCATCTGACTCTGAAATATCATTTGGACAACTCAAAATCCCAAAAATGCCCCCACATCACATCTCTTCTTCCCTCTCCCTAACCTCAGCAACTACTGTGGCCACTTTCTCCACCTCGATGCTAAAATTTCTTCTACTACTCATCACAATAGTTTTATAGTAGAATATCAGTAAGTCCACTCTAGTCCATATTTTATTCCTTCATTCTGTGGACCCTGGGATGGTGATGTCCACTCCACCTCTAGATCAAGATGGGGCTTAGATTCCACATGGAGGATGGATGCAATTCCTTTGCTTACAGTTGTAGGCTCTCTTGATTCCCTGGTGTAGTGGTTGACCATCTTCACCTCCCTGTTAGCTGGCCTGGGTAAGACCAACAAACCAGAGAGTGAGAGTTGCCACTCTGCTGAGGCTCAGGGCCCAGCTGGCACATGGCCAGTCCAGAGATTCAAGTCTCTCCTAAGTATGGACCATCCCTAGTGCCAACCACAGGTTCAGTAAAGTGACAGAAGAGGCATGTGTAGAGAAGTCACATCTGAGTCCAGCTCCATCACACTGAGGAGCACAAATTCCAAAGTAGGGTCCTCTGACATGGCAGAGAACTCCAAATCCATCTGCCATGACCACATATCCTGTGGATCTCCTTAGCCTTCAGGAGAACCAGTACCTAGGGTTGTATCTACTGATATCTTTATATATTATCTCATTTCATCCTCACAACTCAAGTAGGTGTTGTTATTTGCATTTGTACAGATGCAGACAACTGAGGCACAGAGAAGTCAAGTTACTTGCTTAAGGCCACACAGCTAGTAAATGACAGTTTGTATTTGAATAAACCCCAGAGCCTGTTGCTCTTTCAGCTACTTGCTCCTTCTCTAAGTCAGGTCAGGTAAAACCCTCCCAACTGTGTTGTTATTTCAAGGTCTACCTGCCTATCAGGGAAGACCAGTGAATTTAATTTATCAGTAACTCCTCCTGAAGTGTGACATTACTTCTGAGCTAATCCCTCATTGGAATGAGGAAATCACAGTGCATGACTCTTTGAAGATGCTTTAGATCAAGGCAGACCCAAGACACCCCAAAGGAATTTTAATTGGATTGCTTTTTCTTTTAGTCACTGCTGTTAAAGTAAATATGCAAATAATGCTGAACTTGTAGAGCCTTTTGGAAAGTTATTTAATACCTGCTCAAGCCACATTTAAGAAACACACAGTAGCAGAAATCATGTGTATGTGTAACTTCATTTGAGTAATAATGCATCGTTCTGTTAGGTTAATACACATTTTATTATGTATTTTAATTGAAAAATGTGTATTATTTACAGAATGTGCTTTTTGTTGGTAGGCATTGGTGAGAACATTTTCTGATCTTTTTTTCTGAGATAAGCACACTGAAAATAAGTGTTAGCTTAAATTTCAGCTTAGGTTGAAATAAGAAGCCAATTAGGAAGGCAGCTGGTTGTGAAACTCTCCAAACTGACATGTGTTAGTGCTAAAGCAAATAACAATTCCAGGAAATCATAGGCTTCACTTCTGTAACCCTGTGAAAAGCACAGAAGGCTGAATGGTATAGGAGAAGGGACAGTGAACCAGGATTCAGTCTTTGCTAGGCCATGAATTACCTGTGTGACAGTGGAAAAGTCATTTAACCTCTCTGAACCTATCTCTCCTCTGGAAAGAATGCAAATGACTAGATGGTTTCTAATGTCCCCTTGAGCTATATTCACTATGTTTCCAAATATATGCAAAAAGAGGCATTTATCTATTAGCAATTACGTTTATTTTTTATTTGTATCCTTAGATTTTTTTTCTGTAATGAATTTAATCTGCATGAAATGACATTTTTCATATGGGTAAATATACATTAAATGTCCCAAGAGCTTTACCTTGCAGAGATACTCTGAGCATGTGTTGACAAGATGAAAAGAAATTTGGTTAAGTACCTAAATTCTAGGCTAATTTCACAGCCTGAGGGCTACTCAACAAGTACAGTTATATATACAATCAAAAGTTCCAGTAGGGTCTATGGAATTCATCTCAGAACAGAACCAGAAACCAGATCTCCTGGGGACAAACTAAACAAATACCACTGTTCATTCTGTCCCATACTAGACTGAGCCTGACCTAGCCTATACCCTACTGGTTTGAACCTGGTGTGTTGAGCCTCAAAGGATAAGATAGTCTGCTGTTAAAGTAAATACGCAAGTAATGTTGAACTTACAGAACCTTTTGGAAGGTTATTTAATACCTGCTCAAGCCACATATAAGAAATACACAGTAACAGAATATAAACACACTATATAGTAACAAAAGGGCCTCTCCATGAAATTGGTCAATGTGGTGAGCACTCCCAGAGGGAATGAAAGTGGGGATTCTTACTTTTAAACTGCCAAAGTTATGGCTCATACAACTGATTAGTAAGGAATACAGTAAACTTTTAAAATACAGTCACCTGCAAGTTAATAATAAAAGTAATATACTAATAAAATATTTTGCTGTATAAGATGACAATCTTAAGTCAAGCAGAATTTGTGCAGGTATCATATGGAGTATTTTTACTCCTAACTTACACTTTGCAAAATATTTGACAATGTATAGAGAATATTCAGTTCTTAGGTGGTGACTATTTTGTACTTTATTTACAAAATTTCACCACATTATAATTACTTAAAAAATTAACATTTTTCATATAGAAAGGCCATTAGGATAAATTCTTAAGCCTACAAAAGTTAACTCAGTATCTACTACTGTTCCCAGGCATGTTATTGATGACTAAAATCTGACTCAAAAACCTACATTTACTCTCTCATTTTAATTATATACAGTAATTTTGAAGCACAACAATCTAATTAGATTGATAAGGGACAGTAGAAGACCCAAGCAGTCCTATCAACCTTTATAAGAGGTATTCATTAGTCTACTGGTTATATCCTTCTAGCTGTACCACTGTTTGTTTATAATGGAACCACCAGGTCATCCTGTTACTGCTCAAATATGGTTCCTCTGGAAAAAAATAAGGCTTTCTCTAGACCAGCTGGACTGGTCAACAGAGTGAGTAAAAAGTGGCTGTCAGTAAAATGGTTTCGCTTCTTCACACTTTTTCCTTTTCCTTTTTTGGATTCCTTATCCTTTCCTGGTTTAGAAGGCTTTGATGATTTTGCCTTTTCTTGATCATAGCATCTGTTTCCACAGAATCTTGGTCTATCTCATCAGGAATTTTATTTATCTTCATTTAGCTCTTCACTTTTTCAGAATCCAGTGCTGGGCCTGTGCTGCATCTGTATGTCTTTATCACCTGAAGTGAATATGGGATAAGGTGGGCTTTCTCAACTGTAACCTCTTGTGAAGGCTGCTTCGACCTTGGAAAAAGGATCAGGTTTGCCCCCACCAGCTGCTAATTTCCATGATATTCTCAAAGTCTTCTTTCATCGAATAATAAGTGTCCATGAGTGCAACAATATTTTTTATTTCTTCTATACCTTGTGAAGCATGGGTTGTACAAGTACATCTCTTATGTGTGACAGCTACTTTATCCTCCTTTTGTTAGAGTAAGTTCTGAGACTCATATGCAATGTTACGTCCTGAACAATATGATCATGTTTAACTGTATATGAGTGCTTCTCCAACATGCTTGGGAAGGTGGGAAACTGGGCCATGTACCCCATCATTAACTCTCTAGGAAGAACCCTGGCATAAATGGCCTGTGTGGGCAGAAGACTCCAGTTTTGCTTACTCTGGATCTGACTGTCCACTAAGTTACAGTCATATATGCTATCTGCTGCTCTGTTTAAGATCACCAGGTGTTTCTTCATTTCACTCCCTGTGGCTACAGGCTTCACATGTATGTAGTTCTTCTGGACAAAGAGGGGTGCTATTGAATAATCATGAAAAAAGAGATCTGATTTGTCCATAAGTGACATATGAGCAGTCTCCTCCCCAGCTACAAACACTTTCTGTGAAACATCAAATGGGTCCAGTTTGATATTCTTTTTGGTTCTATTAGAATCAGCCTTGCTTAGTCATAGTTTAGTGCTGACTTCGTGGACATCACATACTCAGATTGTGTAAAACCTGTTTGATATCCAAAATTATTTCATTCATAGCTGGAGGGGGAATCTTTAAACCCTCTTTAAATGCAATAGACATCCTAGCACTCTTAAACTGTCCAACTCGAGGTCTTTGAAAAGGAAGATAAAATGGTAATGAACCAAAGAGCAAATCTTGGGGTGATTTTTATCGTTGCACATACAAATAATGGAAATTTTTGTATGTTTTATCAGGCCAATTAACTCCTGAATTCCTCCCCTGTCCTCACTGCCTGCCATGCCATGTATTTCATCCATGTTGAGTGCTTACCATATGGGCTACTCCACTTCAGTAAAAACCTTTTTTTTTTTTTTTTTTTTTTTTAATTTTTTTATTTTTTATTGACTTTGTAATAATATTACATTAAAAATATATATGTGAGGTCCCATTCAACCCCACCCCCCCACCCCCCCTCTCCCCCCCCAACAACACTCGTTCCCATCATCATGACACATCCATTGGATTTGATAAGTACATCTTTGGGCACCTCTGCACCTCATATACATTGGTTCACATCATGGCCCATACTCTCCTCTATTCCATCAAGTGGGCCCTGTGAGGATTTACAATGTCCGGTGATTACCTCTGAAGCACCATCCAGGGCACCTCCATGTCCCGAAGACGCCTCCACCTCTCATCTCTTCCTGCCTTTCCCCATACCCTTTGTCCATTATGTCCACTTTTCCCAATCCAATGCCACCTCTTCTATGTGGACATTGGATTGGTTGTGTCCATTGCACCTCTATGTCAAGAGGAGGGTCAGATTCCACCTGGATGCTGGATGCAATCCTCCCATTTTCAGTTGTAATCACTCTAGGCTCCATGGTGTGGTGGTTGTCCTTCTTCAACTCCATCTTAGCTGAGTGTGGTAAGTCCAATAGATCAGATTGTAGGTGCTGGAGTCTGTTGAGGCTCAGGACCTGGCTATCACATTGTCAGTCCAGAGATTCAAATCCCCTAAATATATCTTAAACCCCAACATTAACTGCACCTCCAGCACATTAGCATGAAAGTCTTATGAAGGGAGATCCCATCTGAGTCCAGATTCATCACACATAAACACCATTTCCAAAGAGGGGCCATCTGCCCTGGTAGTTAACCCCATCGGCCATGACCATAACTCCCATGGGTCTCTTTAGCCCTCAAAGGAACCAATATCTGGGGGTTGTATCTGCTTTATCTGTCTCTCTGACTCTGCTCAGTTGTGCATGAGGGCAAACCTTCTGCCAGCCTCCAGACTCTTTTTTAGAAACTCGTAGCCATATAAACTCATTTCTCCTTTCCATTTCCCCCTTACTTTAGGTCAAACAGCATTTTAAAGTCATGGTATTTTATGTAGACATGGATATTCTGCTGATCCGCATTGAACCTTCCGTATAAGGTCATTTTCCAGTTGCATCATCAGTTGGTAGTTGATAGTGGTCCCTCGTTGCCAGGGAGGCTCATCCCCAGGTTTCATGTCCCGCGCTGGGGGGAAGGCATTGCATTTACATGCTGAGTTTGGCTTCGAGACTGGCCACATTTGAGTAACATGAAGGCTGACAGAAGGAAATTCCCAGGCACAAAGTTGCTCTAGGCCTTGTTCTTATTTTGGGTTTATCAGCTCACAAGCATAGTCATTAGCATCTGGGGCTCACTGTTGAACCCTCACTCCCTCCCGGTCCCCACCACTGTACCTGGGAGACTGTCGCTGCTCCCCTAGGGACCACGACAGAGCACCACTGGCCAGGAACCCAGTACCCCCCCTACTGTGGTTTTTAATTGTTGCCACTATGAGTATATCCAAACATTACCATGCACCCTGGACATATGTTCTGTACAGCTCCCTGTCAGTCATATATCACCTGTCATTGGTATCCCATACCAGTATCCCTCCATTGCCATTGTTGAAACACTCTGTGATCCAGAACTCCCCGAAATTTGAAGCCTAATATAATGTTTTGGTCCCTTACTAGGGAATGGCATATAGCGATGAGTTTAAAGGATAGATAAAGAACTTGGATAAAGTTAGATAAAGAACTTAGATAAAGAATGTTGACTTGAAAAAATTCCACATCCTATTTTTTTCTTTTTTTTTTCCCCCCCCCCCCCCCTAATTATTCAGCTTTTCTTCACAGGAGTCCTAGACCACAGCAATGTATATATAATATACAGCACTCCCACACATCCACCAGAAAACCTTTTCCCTTCCACAGTGATACTCTTACGCCCTATTCATATCATATTTACTTAAAGTGATGTACAGAGTCTGAGACATTAGCTTTCTAACAAGGTGACATCTGTGCTTACATTATGGTGCATACTTTAGGATACACAGTTCTTTACATTTTTAGTTATCCTATGTTTTACATTATGGTTTACATTATCAGTCTGTCATCTCCTATATGTTATGGTGTAATATTACATGTTTTATATCCATCTTTGTGTACTCTCAAGAAACTCCTCTCTTACCCCCCATTTACTTTGGTTCCACACATTTAACGTCCATTTTCCCTTCCATCTTGGTGCCCTCAGTGATAGCCAACCTCCGTTTCCTGAGGAGCCACTTCCAGAGATAGATGGAATAGTGTTCAGGGCCTAACTTGCTCAACTGCCCCAATGCCCTGGGAGCCACCCTTTCTCTCGAGGGATACAGTTCCCTCTATTGGATGGCATTAGTCCTCCCCAGGATGTGGGTCCACCCCCACTCTCACTACTTGGGTTTCTACCCCATGGTGTCACCCACTCTGGCAGAATGAGCATTTAGACATTCCCCAGGAGCCCGTCCTGCATCAGACCCTCACCTCCGAGCATTCTAAACAGGTAACCCGCTTTATTATATTTTGATATGATTTTCTCGGCATTTTACTCTCCACCAACACCTGACCCTCTCCTGGTTCGTATGCTACCCCTCCCTCCCCCCACTTTTGGGCAACGTTACCCATCCGTCCCTCCCCAGCCACCCTCAAACCCGCAAAGCCCCAACCAAAGGCAACCCCTTGCCCCCCTTTTATCTCTTCTTTGTGTTCATACTTACCACCATCTCATCTTAAATTCCACCCCTGCAGACATCGGCTCATATCCTTCCTCCACCCTCCGATTTTCTGCAAGCCTATCGTTCAGTCTCTTGCTATCTAGGGCAGCTTGTTTATTTCATATCATTGAGGTCATGTAGTATTTGTCCTTCAATGTCTGGGTTGCTTCACTCAACGTAAGGTTCTCAAGATTCATCCATGTTATCACATGTGTTTGTAGTGTGTTTGTTCTTACAGCCGAGTAGTATTCCATTGTGTGTATATACCACATTTTATTGATCCACTCGTCTGTTGATGGGCATTTGGGTTGATTCCAACTTTTGGCAATAGTGAACAATGCTGCTATGAACATTGGTGTACATATATTGGTTTGTGTTCTTGTTTTCAGTTCCCAGCAGTGGAATTGCTGGGTCATATGGCAGATCTATGGCTAGTTTTTTGAGAAACCGCCATACTGTTCTCCAGAATGGTTGGATCCTTCTGCATTCCCACCAGCAGTGGATGAGTGTTCCCCTTCCTTCACATCCTCTCCAGCACTTGTATTCTTCTGTTTTTTTCATAGCTGCCAATCTTATGGGTGTAAGATGGTATCTCATTGTGGTTTTGATTTGCATTTCCCTGATAGCTAGAGATTTGGAACATTTTTTCATGTGCTTTCTTGCCATTTGTATTTCTTCTTCGGAGAAGTGTCTGTTTAAGTCTTTTTCCCATTTTTTAAATGGGTTGTTTATCTTTTTATTTTCAAGATATAGGAGTTCTTTATATATGCAAGTTATAAGTTTCTTATAAGATATATGATTGCCAAATATTTTCTCCCACTGTGTGGGCTCCCTTTTTACTTTCTTGACAAACTCCTTTGAGGTGCAGAAGGCTTTAATTTTGAGGAAGTCCCATTTATCTATTAGTTCTTTTGCTGCTCGTGCTTTTGGTGAGATATTCATAAATCCATTACCTATTACAAGGTCCTGTAGATGTTTCCCTACACTGCTTTCTAAGGTTTTTATGGTCTTGGCTCTTATATTTAGGTCTTTGATCCATCTTGAGTTGATCTTTGTATAAGGTGTGAGATGGTAATCCTCTTTCATTCTTCTACATATGGCTATCCAGTTCTCCAGACACCATTTGTTGAATAGGCCACTCTCTCCCAGTTGAGAGGGTTTGGTGGCTTTATCGAATATTATGTGGTTGTATATGTGAGGTTCTATATCAGAGCTTTCAATTCGATTCCATTGGTCTATATGTCTCTCCTTATGCCAATACCATGCTGTTTTCACCACCGTAGCTTTATAGTATGTTTTGAAGTCAGGTAGTGTGATTCCTCCAATTTCGTTTTTCTTTTTCAGTATGTCTTTGGCTATTCGGGGTCTCTTTCCTTTCCAAATAAATTTCATAGTTAGTTTTTCTAGTTCCTTAAAGAAGGCTGCATTGATTTTTATTGGGATTGCATTGAATGTGTAGATCAATTTTGGTAGGATAGACATCTTAATAATGTTCCGTCTTCCTATCCATGAACAAGGAATAGTCTTCCATTTATTTAGGTCTTCTTTGATTTCCTTGAACAATCTTGTATAGTTCTCAGTGTATAAGTTCTTTACCTCTTTAGTTAAATTTATTCCTAAGTATTTGATTTTTTTATTTACTATTGTGAATGGTATTTGTTTCTTGATTTCCTCCTGATCTTGCTCATTATTGGTGTACAGAAATGCTACTGATTTTTGCGCATTGATCTTATAACCTGCGACTTTACTAAACTCATTTATGAGTTCTAGAATCTTCGTTGTAGATCTCTCAGGGTTTTCTATGTATAGGATCATGTCATCTGCAAATAATGAAATTTTGACTTCTTCCTTTCCAATTTGAATGCCTTTTATTTCTGGTTCTTGCCTCAGTGCTCGAGCAAGTACTTCTAAGACAATGTTAAATAGGAGCGGCGACAGTGGGCATCCTTGTCTTGTTCCTGAGTTTAGAGGGAAGGAGTCTAGGATTTCTCCATTGTAAACAATATTGGCTTTAGGTTTTTCATATATACTCTTTATCATGTTCAAAAAATTTCCTTGTATTCCAATCATTTGGAGTGTTTTTATCAAGAAAGGGTGCTGTATTTTGTCAAATGCTTTTTCTGCATCAATAGATATAATCATGTGATTTTTTTCCTTCAATCTGTTTATATGGTGTATTACGTTGATTGATTTTCTTATGTTGAACCATCCTTGCATACCTGGGATGAATCCCACTTGGTCATGGTGTATAATTCGTTTAATGTGTTGTTGAATACGATTAGCAAGTATTTTGTTAAGTATTTTTGCGTCTAGGTTCATTAGAGAAATTGGTCTGTAATTTTCCTTTCTTGTGATGTCTTTGTTTGGCTTTGGTACTAGGGTAATGTTGGCATCATAGAAGGAGTTGGGTAATGTTCTTTCTGTTTCGATGGTTTGGAATAGTTTCAGCAGGATTGGTGTCAGTTCTTTCCGGAATGTTTTGTAGAATTCACCTGTGAAGCCATCTGGCCCTGGGCTCTTCTTAGTTGGGAGATTTTCAATAACTGATTCTATCTCTCTGCTTGTGATTGGTTTGTTAAGATCATCAATTTCCTCCCCTGTCAATATGGGCTGTTTATGTGTTTCTAGGAATTTGTCCATTTCCTCTAGATTGTCATTTTTGTTGGAATATAGTTTTTCAAAATATCCTCTTATGATAGTCTTTATTTCTGTGGGGTCAGTGGTGATATCGCCTTTCTCATTTCTTATTTTGTGTATTTGCATCTTCTCTCTTTTTTTCTTTGTTAGTGTTGCTAAAGGTTTGTCAATTTTGTTAATCTTCTCAAAAAACCAGCTCTTGGTCTTGTTTATCTGTTCAAGTGCTTTCTTATTTTCTATTTCGTTTAGTTCTGCTCTTATCTTTGTTATTTCCTTCCTTCTTCTTCCTGTTGGGTTACTTTGTTGTTGTTTTTCTAATTCCTTCAAATGTGCAGTTAGTTCTTCAATTTTTGCTCTTTCTTCTTTTTTGATATATGAATTTATGGCTATAAACTTCCCTCTCAGTACTGCTTTTGCTGCATCCCATAAATTTTGGTATGTTGTGTTATCATTATCATTTGTTTCAAGGTAGTCATTGATTTCTTTTGAGATTTCCTCTTTGACCCACTGTTTTTCTAAGAGTGTGTTGTTTAATTTCCAAATCGTGGTGTGAAATCTGGGCTTCTTTCCCTTGCAAATCTACAGCTTGACTCCACTGTGGTCAGAGATAATATTTTGCATGATTTCAATCTTTCTGAATTCGTTCAGCCTTTCTTTGTGGCCTAGCATATGATCTATCTTGGAGAATGATCCATGTGCGCTTGAGAAAAATGTATATCCTGCTGTGTTTGGGTGTAGCGATCTATATATGTCTATTAGATCGAGCTCCTCTAATATACTATTCAGATGTTTTGTTTCTTTGGTGATTCTCTTTTGAGATGTTCTGTCCAGAGTTGATAGTGGTGTATTAAAATCCCCCACTATAATTGTAGATGTATCTATTCTTTCACTTAGTTTTTCCAGCGTTTGCCTGACGTATTTAGAGGCACCCTTGTTAGGGGCATAGATATTTATGATTGTTCGATCTTCTTGACAGATTTTCCCTTGGACTAAAATGTAGTATCCTTCTTTGTCTCTCACAATTGTTTCACATTTAAAGTCTATTTTGTCTGATATTAATATAGCTACTCCTGCCTTTTTTTGGTTATTGTTAGCTTGTATGATTGTTTTCCAGCCTTTCTCTTTCAATCTCCATGCGTCTCTGGGTCTAAGATGTGTCTCTTGTAGACAGCATATGGATGGGTCATATTTCCTTATCCAATGTCCCAGTCTGAATCTTTTGATAGGTGAGTTTAATCCATTGACATTCAGTGTTATTACTATCAAGGAATTATTTGTGTTAGCCATACTTTGATTGGATTTGTGTTTGTCATATTTTGTTTGTATATTTTTTTTTGTCTTTTTTGTTGTTGTTGTTGGTCTTATACTCTCCTCCAACTTTGCCTTTCCTGTTTTTTCCTTTCTTCCTGCAGCACTCCCTTTAGAATTTCTTGAAGGGGCGGTTTCTTGTTGGTATACTCTTTCAGTTTCTGTTTGTCTGTAAATATTTTGAACTCTCCATCATATTTGAATGCTAGTTTAGCTGGATAAAGTATTCTTGGTTGGAAATTTCTTTCCCTTAGTACCTTGACTATATCATACCACTGTTTTCTTGCCTCCATGGTTTCAGAAGAGAAATCAGCACTTAATCTAATTGAGCTTCCCTTGTATGTGATGGTTTTCTTTTCTCTTGCTGCTTTTAGGATTTTCTCTTTGTCTTGAGCATTGGATAATTTGACAAGTATACGTCTTGGGGTGGGCCTGTTGGGGTTTATGACTTGTGGAGTGCGCTGTGCTTCTTGGATATGTACATCTGTCTCTTTCAGTAGATTTGGGAAGTTTTCAGCCATTATTTCCTGCAACACTCTTTCTGACCCCTTTCCCTTCTCTTCACCTTCTGGAATGCCTATAATACGTATGTTTGAGCGTTTTGCATTGTCATTCAGGTCCCTAAATCCTAATTGGATTTTTTCTATCTTCTTATTGACCCCTTCTACTATCTGTTTGATTTCTGATGTACTGTCTTCCACATCACTAATTCTCTGCTCTGTCTCTTCTAGTCTGCTGATATTTGCTGCAAGTGTATTTTTGATTTCTTGAAATGTGGTGTTCATTCCCATCATATCTGTTATGTTTTTGCGTATGTCTGCAATTTCCCCTCCAAGTGATGTCTTCATGTTGTTAACCTCTTTCATTACTGCATCAAATTTGTCGGTGATAAATGATCTGAGATCTTTCATTGCTTGTGCCAAGTTTTGCTCCCCTTCGTGATTATTGGTTTGTTGATTGGATTCAGCCATGTTTTCCTGATTATTGGTTTGGTTCGTAGATTTTTGTTGCTTTCTGGTCATCTCTTTATTTTGACGAATTTAATCAGTTCCTTAGCTTCTTTATCTGCTCTTGGAGGTTAATTAGTTGTTATTTTTGCACAGGTGTTATATCTTCTCTTTGTCACTTTTTTCTTCTTATTCTAGTTACTTGTTGTTGGTTAAGTTCACTTTAGAGGAAAGTATTAGTGTTGGGGAAAGGCAATTGTGTAAGCAAGGGAAAAGTGTAAAGTTGTATTGGTGATGTATGTTAATAAAGCAAGAATATGAGATCTGGAAGGATGGAGGTTAGATTCATGTAGATTGTATAGAGTTATAGCTGTAGGTAGAGTACCTTTTATGAAGTAGATGACTGAATTTGGGAGGAATATGGTATGAACTACACAGCTATTGTTTTCATGAGAGAGGGAAAAAGAAAAGAAAGGTAATAGTTTCAAGAGTGGATAATAGACAGAAAACAGAACAAAGGTATTAGAAATTAAGAGTTAGACACTTTGTGGATCAAAGAACGGGAGGTGGGGGGTGGAATATAGGAGAGACAGTAGATGATAGTGGATATCAAGATGCAGGGGAAGGGGGATAGTGTAGGTAGCCTAAATCAGTTCACACAGAAATGAGGCAGTGGAGGATGGGAAAACCCAGCAAATGTGAGGTGTTCCCTGTAGCACCTATTGTATACTTGAATTAAAGTAAAAATAAGTGGAAGATGAGGGACAAGAGGGAAAGAGAAAACCGAAAAAAAAAAAAAACTAATTATAATAAAGAAAAAAGAAAGGCAAGAAGAAAGGAAGAAAGAAAAAGAGGATGGGCAAACGGTGGGGAACGGATAGGGAGAAGAGAGATACAGGTACACACGTGTCACAATTGCAACAGTATCTAAAACAACAACTTCCCCCCGCTTTGCCCTAAAAACCCCGTCTGTCTGCCCAAATGGGTCTGCAAGCACCTCCCTTCCCACAAACCCCCAATAGGCCGCCCAGGGCCCACGAACTCCCCAGTACTGCAGGTGCTCAAAAAAAAAAAAAAAAAAAAAAAAAAATTAAGTAAAATAAATTAAAAAAAACAAAAACAAAAACAAAAACAAAAACAAAAAAAACCACAAAAAAACAGAAACCCCTCCGCAGGCCCGGCTCTGCCCGCCGCGGAGGCTTGGACCGGCTCTGCCCGGCTCCTCACGCCGCCTTGGCCTGGCCTGGCTCCGCCCAGCTCCGCTCGCTACAGCGGCCCAGCCGGCTCCGGCGTCCACCTCCCGCCACCGCGGCCTGGACCGGCCCTGCCCAGCTCGGTACCCGCCGCGGCCTGACCCGGCCCCGCCCGGCTCCAAACGCTACTGCGGCCCGCAGCCGGGGCCTGAACCGGCCCCGCCCGGCTCCAAAGGCTACCGCGGCCCGCAGCCGGGGCCCGAACCGGCCCCGCCCGGCTCCAAACGCTACCGCGGCCCGCAGCCGCGGCCCGAACCGGCCCCGCCCGGCTCCAAACGCTACCGCGGCCCGCAGCCGCGGCCCGAACCGGCCTCGCCCGGCTCCAAACGCTACCGCGGCCCGGCTCGGCCTGGCTCGGCCCCGCCCGGCCCCGCTCGCCGCCGGCGCAGCCTGGCCCGGCTCCGGCGTCCGCCGCTGCGGCCCGGCCTGGCTCAGCCCCACCGAGCGGGGCTAGATGCCTCGTCTCCGCCTACCCAAGGAGGGAATCCTCTACAGGTAGCTGGGATCTCCGTGTATATTTCACAGACGAATCCTCTCTGTTACCTTCCCTCCAAATCGATGTCCAGACACCTCCGGACCAGCAAAAATCCTGAAACAATCCGGTCCCAAAGAGTCTCCAACGCCGCCCAGCCGATTCCCTGCAGAAGACCCTAACAGGGATGTTCACTCAGCCGCCATCTTGCCCCCTCCTCTCAGTAAAAACCTTTGATGCTGGCATAATTCAGTGATTCAGCAACAATCTCATTCAAACTGTTTTTACTCTGAGTGTCACTTGCATTCAGTTCAATATAGCTATATCACAATTCCTGACAGGCCAGAGACACTGTTGTTTTGCTAACACCTAGAGGGCCTGAAAGCAATGCAGCTCTAAAACTAGAGCCATCATTCTCGTTGGCAAATTTACCAAACTTTGTGTGGTTTTTATGTTCAGACAAACTCTTGTGCCAGTTTGGGGGCCAGTGTAGGAGTTTGTTAGCACAGCTCTCGTCACCTTGTTGTCCAGATATGGTCTTGAGTGATGATGGCTTATATTTATCCAGCCAGAGCAAACTTTCTGCATGTTTTTCACTCCTGTCATCAGCTAAATTCCTTGCCCTCCTGTCACCAGTTTTCTTCTTGGCCACTTGTTCCTGAAAGTCTAGACCTCTCCAAAACGTACTAGTTCCCAATTTCATTGGCTTGATAGAGGTGTCCCTTTTTGAAGTCAGCTTGCTCTTTTTAGATTTCTGATTCCTTCTTATTTGGACCGGTTTTTCTTTTTTGGGGGGGTCATTTTTGAGGTAATCTCTACAATTTGGATTTTTCTTTTTTTGTCTCATCTTCCACTGCTATTTCATCCTTGCATTTCTTGCCTGACATAGTTTGAATTAGACTCAATAAGCCATCTTCATCAATAATTTTTGTCCACAAGGGTGCTGCCTTATCACTCATGGACTGTCCACTAACATGACTCATGACCAAGTAGTTTGTTTTCTTGCGGACATTTCTGATTACTTTTCCCCCATAATGCTCAACTAGAGACTTTGCCTCATCTTGTTCAATGGACTTCAGTACTCCTGTGATTACGAAAGTAAGGCCTTCTAAGCAATTTTCAGCTCCCATTGGTATTTCTTTAGAGCCCAGAACTTTGGGACTCTCCTGATTTAGGTAGCTTTGATAAACTTGATAATTAGTGCATTTCTTTTCAGAATCTTCAGGACTCGTATACTCTTTTTAAACTGGAGAACTGTGATGGTTAGGCTAATGTGTCTGGCCAGGTAATTGTGCCCTGTTGTTCCGTCAAGCAAGCACGGGGCTAATTGTAATACAAGGGTATTTATGTACTTTAGTCACCATTGACTTTACTGCAGTAGTAAATCATAGATAGCTGATTAGGATTGCATCAGTCAGGGAGATTGCCATCAGCAGTGTGTGATGCTTTATCTAATCAGTTGAATGCCTTAAAAGGGAAAGTGATTCATTCCATCATTGAGAGAGAATTTCCCAGCTCATCTTTGGACAGTCAACATTTCCTTGAACTCATCAAGGACCTTCATTGGACTTTATTGGAGCTACTGATTGCAGCCTGCTTGTGGAACCTGGACTTGTCCATTGCCACCATTGCGAGAGACTCTGATAAAATCTCTTACTATTGACAGATATCTTTTGTTGATTCTGTTTCCCTAGAGAACCCTGGCTAATATAAAAACTTTTGGTTTTCTTAGGAGTTTTTTTCTCTCCTTTCAATTCAATAAAATTTTTTTTGGGGGGGACCACAGGCTCTGTTTCTTTATGAGAACTCTCTTTCTCTCTTTTTATTTCAAAATGCCAATGTAAAACTGGCCTTTGGTGAAGAGGGTTCTCCTATTTTGTGAAACGATGACTTGAAATGTTGCTGAGTTTCTTTTGAAACTTCGCATTTAGTTTGCTTCTTAGGACTGCAGTTCTCGTATCCGAAAAGTGTTCTGTTTTACTTAATTTGGCTTGGACAGATGAAATAATTTCTTTCTCATCTGGGTCCTTTTGAGCATTTTTAGTCCTTCATTCTTCATCCAACATGGCTAACTTTCTGGGAAATTCTTCATCCTTATGCAGTTGTCTCTCTAACTCTGCATCTTCATCAAGTCACAATTGCTTGGCAATGACTTTGTCATTTAATCTGGAATCATCTGTATTTTGTGAAGGCTCTTTTCTTTTGTTTGCTACTGTCTTCTTACCTGATCTTTGAACACTTCAGTTCCAAAATAATCAAGCACTGAAATGCATGTAAGTTTTACTGGTGATAAAGGCTTATTTTCTTGATCTTTTCTTGGTCTTCATTCTTTTTCATGTTTGATGCTCAAGGATTTTTCTTTGCAGATCCTCTATTCTCTCTCTCTCTCTTTTTTAAAGATTTATTTATTTATTTATTTCTCTCCCCTTGCCCCTTCACCCCAGTTGTCTGTTCTCTATATGTCTATTTGCTGCGTCTTCTTTGTCCACCTCTGTTGTCAGAGGCACGGTAATCTGTGTTTCTTTTTGTTGCGTCATCTTACTGTGTCAGCTCTCCGTGTGTGTGGCACCATTCCTGGGCAGGCTGCACTTTCTTTCGTGCTAGGCAGCTCTCCTTCAGGGGTGCACTCCTTGTGTGTGGGCCTCCCCTACGTAGCAGGGCACTCCTTGCGTGCATCAGCACTGTGCTCCTTGCGCGCATCAGCACTGCACATGGGCCAGCTCCACACGGGTCAAGGAGGCCCGGGGTTTGAACCACGGACCTCCCATGTGGTAGACGGACACCCTAACCACTGGGCCAGGTCTGCCCCCCCTCCATTCTCTTTTGATTTAAAGGTTGCCTTCTTACACATAAAGTCATCTTCATCTGTTTCTCAAATGTGTATAAAGGATCCTGCTGTAGAATTTTACCAGGTTTGGAAGACAATGGCAATTTTTTCTGATTGCTTTTTGGCAATTTTTACCTTTACTGTCTCTTCTGATTCCTTTGATTCTGAATCTGAATCATGGATGATCCTCTTTTACTTGTTTCGTTGCTTCTGTTTAGAGTTGCCTTCTTCACAAGAACTATTCACTTTGATTTCCTTCCTTACTTTCCTTGCTTTTATAGTTTCTCCAGCAGACTATTATTTCTTATTCTTCTTCACTGTTTCACTTACACTTTTCTTAACACCTGGTATAACTCCAAAAAATTTCCAAATATCCATTGCAGCCCAAGGACTGAGGCATAGGTAGACAGCAGGAGAGCTGGTCAGCTGGGAAATTTGTTGCTGGGGCTCAGGATTCATTCATATCAACAACTTCTCCCATGAAATGGAAGAAGGCTAAGACCTAGATTTTTTTTTTTTTAATAATATAAAAGATAATGGAGTAGTTTGAATTTACATAGTACTATTCTTTCTCATAAATCCAAACTCATTTGCATGTTTAATCTTTTGTTGTCATATTCTATATGTGATCTATATGTATTTGTCTACCTATTTACACAGATGGGAACTGAAGTGTAGTAGTTGCCAAGGGGATATTGACTTTATTGGTGAAGATCAGAAACTAGATCATAGAAGTCTTTTGATTTTCAAGCAAATAATGTACACTGCGGCTCATTTTACAGCAACTCTGAACAGTAGGTCTTATTCCCATTTTTATGGCTTGGAAACTGAGTGTAGAAGAAGTTATTTGTGCCTTGCTTATATATTCTTGGGCCTCACCATTGTAGGCAGGCTGGACTGTCATTTACCACAGCATATGTATTTCTTGACTTGAAGATCATTCCAAACATCTGGAGGCTGCTTTACCTCTGGGCAATCGCAGGCCAGAAGTACCTAAGGATTAGCACCTCCCTGAATCAGTCTTCACCCAAGGGATGATAGAAGTTGGTATGTCAACTCAGGTGGACAACTTAAAAACCCCTCTTCTACACAGGCTCATGGAGTACCTCCATGATATTAAGCTACAGATACCTACCATGGCTACCTCCCTTCAGTGATTCTTAAGATTTATTGAGATTTTCTCCTAAATAAACTACTTGCTCATGGTCTGCCTCTGAAGGAATCTGGATCAAGATACAGAGGCTCCACAAACTAAAGTAGCAGGCAGGCCCATAGCTGGTAAGTGGCAGACTGCGATTCAGACTGCCCCAGGTCTGTTGGCCTGTATTCCTTATCGGTGACATCTTGCTTTCTTCTATATAAAATAAAACACTATCTTCTGCACTTTCTGGTGTCATCATAGATATACATGTGAGCACATGTAGTTATTATTGCTTTCATATAATTTACATATAATTTTAATGTGTGGTTCTTACAAAAAGTAGTTTAGTGTTGCATTTAGTAGTAAGAACTCTATCATTGCTTTCTGTGCTTTATATCTTCTCTGTGCCTTACAAGCTCTTTGATCTTGCACTACTTGCTTTTCTTCATATGTAAAATGGAAATAAAAATTATGGCCATCTCATAGAGTTTATGGGAGAATTAGATGAAGTAAAGCACAAATAGTATTTAACCTAGTGCTTGGCACATGGTAAGTTCATAATAACTGTTAGCCATTGCTAATTCTATCATATCATTGTTACTGCACTAATCATCTCACTTGATCTTCACCACTATCCTGGGTGATAAATAGAGCATATATTATCACCCCCATTGTATTGACTGGAAAACTGAGATTCAAAGAAATCAAGATGTTTACGTCAGAGGGTAAATGGTAGAGTAGGTCTTAAGTAATTATTTTTAGGGCTTTTGTACTTTTAACTTCTGTGTTTCTTTTCAATTAATAATAAATATTTTGAATTTAACACTAGATAATGCTAAAAAGAAATTTGAAGAATACAAGTAAGGTGAATAACCTCAAGCAAATCTCAAAGTTTTGAGGCAATGTTTGCCTTTGAACAACTACTAGTGGTTCTACTTAGAGGTTCTCATCTTAAGTCTAGCAGATCTTCCTTCATGAGTTTATGGACAGCACCCATGAACGCTTTCCCCCAAAGCATTACTGAGAATGCTCTCTAATGCAGAAGTTCTTAACCCGATATTTTAATAATAACCCAAATATTATAGGGAATTATGAATTTTATTCTTGTGAATGGTGCTATAGCTTTCCAGTTTCTTAAATGGTTCTATGACTCTGCAAAGGTTAACAACTGCTTTAGGATAGGATGTTTTGTTTGAGTTTGCATAACATTTTTAGCCTTGTGGCAAACTGTGATGACAAAACTCATTTTTATCAGCATTTCTCATACTCTCTTGGATCAAATAAGTGAATCAGGGAATATAATAGATGGAAGAGACCCTCAACATTATCTCTACCAAATCTATCATGTGAAAGGGAAAGAAACAAAGGCTCAAGATTACATTGAGAATCTGAGTACAATAGTCTGTTTTATTTTTAAAAGTTAAAAAAAATTTTTTAGGGCTTTCAGTTACAGTTAAAGTCTATTTGGATAATGATGTGATTGTTATTTTAATCCACTGTGTTCTGCTGAACTATATACCCAAAGTACTATTTCTATAGTTTATTAACCTATTGTGCCAAAAAACTCTGTCTTCTTTCTCTTCTTTTCATATAATAAACTTTATTTTTAGAGAATTTTGTATTACAGAAAAGTTACATTGAATATATAGAGGATTCCAAATAAACCACTCCCTCCCCCTTCCACATTTTCCCCTATTAATAACATCTTACATTAGTATGGTACATTTGTTAGAATTGATGAACAAATACAGCAATGTTGCTACTAAGGTCTATAGTTTATGTTATGGTTTATACTTTGCATTGTACAGTTATATAGGTTTTCCCACTCCCTCCCCCTCTCACATTTTCCCTAATGATAACATCTTATGTTAGTGTGGTATATTTATTACAACCTGATGAACAAATATTGAAGAGTTGTTACTAATCAAGGTGTTGCGACCCAGCTCCTGGAGGGTATGTTTGGGGTTGCTGCAAGACTGAAGGATAAGCTCGGCACATAATCAGACATGAACTTTATTTATTAGGACTTTCAGACTGGAGAGATTCTCTTTGGTGGTGGCGGTCCCAAGAATGAAGATAGTACTCTGCAAAGAGGTGGGAAATGGAATATAGGATCTCAGAACAAAGACATTTCATAACGGGTCACATGAAGCATATACGCGGGGTCTGGTGATGACACTGTAGGAAAGAATTGTACAGCCTGGAGAAAATGACAGTCTATGATATCATCTGTACATTTTTTTTTTCCTGTGAGGAGGTTTGTTACATTTTAACTTGTGTTCCAGGGCATGTGGGTGGCTATGTACTACAGGCTGAGTTTCCCTTAGGGAGGGGAAGCAAAGGATAGGGACCTACTGGACCCCCACACAAGGTATATAGTTGACATTATGGTTTACACTTTGCACTGTACAGTTTTATAGGCTTCGTATAATGACCTTTATCCATTATTGTAATATCAACCAGAACAATTCCAAAGTCCTAAAAATCCCTATGTTCTACTCTTCACCCTCTCTTCCCTTAGAACTTCTGGCAACTGCTATCTTTATAACAATGTTACAAGTTCTTCTGTCATTACAATAACAATAAGTCTGCTTTCCTCCATGGTTGCATTCCTCCCTTATGTATGTTTCTTCCTCAATTTTGAGGATTTTGGGATGATGATGCCCACTCTGCTTCAGACTGGGAGGCAGCTTAGATAGTATGGGGCAGATGGAAGGAGCTGTTTTATGTGCAGTTGTAGATACTTTTTGTTTTTTGAGATGGGGGTTGTCCATCATCATTATTTTGTTAGTTGTCCTGGGGGAGTTTGATAGAAGGAAGAGTAGATGATGGCTGCAGCTATGCTGAGATCCAGGGCCTAACTGGCTTACCAACAGACTGACAATTTAAGTCTCTAGGACATACATTTAATGGCTATAGTGCTAATTATAGGTTCAATTGAAAGGGTAAAAGAACCACGTATAGGGAAATTAAAAATGAGTCTAAATCTGTTATATTGGGGAAATAGATTATCATATATTTTAGGATAAGGACCATTGATGGGGTGCTGATTTCATTGGGTTTTGAGCCTTGCCTATAGTGTCTGGATGTCTCTAGAGCCCTTAGGAACACCCCTGTTTGAGGCTTTGTTTACTGTGGCATCAGTGAGATCTGCCCGTGATATGCTTAAACACAACCTCTGAAATACCTCCCATTTCACTTTGACATCTCTTAGCCATAAAAACTCTTTTATATTTCTTGTTTCCCCTTTTGGTCAAGGTCTTTTTCCAAATGCATCACTCGTTGGTGCTTGGTGCCAAGGAGGCTCATTCTGGGGAATGATAGTGAATTTATTAGCTGAGTTTGGCTTAGAGAGAGGCCACATTTGACCAATGAGGAGGTTTTTCAGGAGGTAACTCTGAGACAATAGTTATTATTAGGCTAAGTGTCGGGCGGCGGTGAGGGGGAGAGACCCTAGGCAGGAGAGGGCTCTCGAGGGCTCTCGGGCGCGGAGGACGCGCAGTGCTGCAGGGAGACACCATGGAGACCAGGTCTGTGCGCAAGTCCGTTTATTTGAGGAAGTGCTACAGGTTTTATACTGATACGGTTTGGCGTGTAGCTGACGGATTGGCTAGAGAGGGGGTGAGAGGGCGGGGATAGCAGGGGGGGCCGTTCCTGGCGGTCTGATGGCTACACAGGCGTATCAGCTAAGTTGGCCAGAAAAATAGCCGCCTGTGGGGACAGGGCTACATTTGCCCCTTCTTTTTTATTGGCTAGCTCCAAAACGGCAGCAGCTAGGGCGGCTTGTTTCTTCTCAGTGGCTCGCCGCAGGCGGAAGAGGCACCAAACGACAATTACCAGGAGAAGGCCCCCAAGGCCGATTACGCCGTAGGCTATGAGGGAGGAAGGGCGGAAGAAGGACGTGAGCTTTTGGACTACATCAGTTAGTAGGGAGGGGATTAGGTGGGGGAAGGTAATAGCGCTGAGAGCATCGATGTCGCTTTGCAGCGCAGCGGAGAGGTTAAGGTAGGTGTTATTGTAGGAGGAGAGGATCCACTGGAGGAGCGGACCCCTGGAGTTATTAACGGGGAAAGGGGTGATGCAGATTGACCACGAGGGGTACCGGCCATCACAGTGGGAAGTTGCTACACTCCACAATCCTGCCAGTTCGAGTACCAGTAGGTCAATTTGTTGCTGCAGATTGAGGATTGCCGCATGATGCAGGCCGTGGAGCTCGTGATTTTTGCTTAGGGCCTGCTGAGTGGTAGCGGTGATATTTTCAAGGGCCGCGACTGTAAGGGTGGTTTGCGTGAGTGCAACAGAGGCCGTGGTGGCTGCGGCAAGAGCTGTGACGAAGACGAGGGCAATGATGGCGGAGAGGCCGAAGTCTCTCTTCTGGCGGCTGTGAGGGGTGAGAGACGTTTGCGAGAACTGGCGTGGATCGAGAACTGGTCCGGCCCAATCGTTGACTTCTATAGGAATCCAAGCAACTGGAGGGCGTAATATTAGGAAAGCGTAGGGGTGCAAGGGGCTCCAATAGTTAGAAATATTGCAGGTGGTAAGGTTGTTTAGATCGAGACAGGTAAGGAAGGCATGGGGGGGGAAACGGTAATTTGGGGCTGGTAGAGGGTGGAGTTGTGTACTAGATGTTGGAGAGCCCCCTCCACCTCCCAGGAGGCGTTGACGGGGAGTGACCACGTGCCGTTTTGGACTGTACAGTTAGGGTGACAAAGAAAGGCAGTAATGTCAAAACAGGCAGAGGTACCGCAAAAATACTGTTGACCAAAGGCTGTTCTAAGATGCTGCCGAGGGTCTCTCCTCCATCCCCGGGTGGCGTTGGGCATGGCTCCTGCAGAGGCAAGGGGGCTGACCCAAAGGCTAGCGGAGGAACTGTTGTGGGGGATTCCATAGCTGCGGACAGCTGAGGTGCACTCAGGCCAAGCGAGGTCGGAGAGCCAGGTGGGGGGGCAAACAATTGCTGGGCAAAGGGGAACAGGGAGACGGTAGAAGGGAGTGAGAGAGAGGGAAGGGGACGGTATTGGGTGGTAGGCCAAGAGGCGTTGAGGAAGGAGCCAGTGCGATTCGCGGGGGTAGAAGACACCTCCCCTGTGAGGCCCCCGGTCAAGAGCCTGGCGCAGTTGTGAAGGCTCTTGGTTAGCAAGGAGCAAGGGGGGAGGGTGGAGGCATAATCTCCTGCGGAGGAGCGAACGTAAGCAATGCAGTTGGACCAACTGGTATTGCAAGTGGCGGTGGAGAGGAGCAGGGCATCTAGGGTAGGGGGGGCTAGAGAAGCGTTGAAAGAGACCGAAGCGGGGACTACGTTGGGTGCACAGGGCAGGCCCAACGAGCAGTTAGAGAGGAAAAGTTTGGGGAAAGAGGGGCTTTCCGGCGTTAAATACAGAAAGCCTGGAGGGTGCCGGACAGCGGCCCACAATTGAACTGCGTGCCCCGGAAGAGGCCCACAGAGACACAACAGGCCCCCGAGAGTGAACAGCAGACGTCTTCCATCTTGATCAGGCATCGTCACCATTTTCTGTGGGTGGAGTTGGGTCTTCTGTTACAGGCCGGATTAGTCGCCCTGGAATCCACACGGGTTGAGGTTCCGAATCTGGAAAGACACAAGCAAACCCCTCCCTTGGGCAAGAAGGGGGGCGGGCCCTTGCCAGTTATTGGTTTTTGGGTCTTTCCAGCGGACTAGTGGGGCGGCTGTGGGTGTGTATGAGGGGCCCCAATGCTTATGTACTGGTGATAGCCCATCCTTATCAAAGGATAAAAGGTTGTGGTGGATGAGGCAGGCGGTAACTATATCGCCTGGCGACAGGAGCGGGTTGGTCTCCCTCTCCTTATGTATTAGAGCCTTTAGCTGTAGATGTGCTCGCTCAACAATGCCCTGGCCCTGTGGGTTGAACGGGATGCCAAAGTGATGATTGATGTTGTAGAGGCGCAGAAAGGCCACGAAGGCCGCGCTGCGGTAAGCTGGTCCGTTGTCTGTTTTCAGGTCCCAAGGGACCCCCATGAAGAGGATGGCCTGTCGGAGGGCCTTGATGCAGTACTTAGCTGACTCGCCCAGTAGGGGGAGGGCATAGCACAGATGAGAAAAGGTGTCAATAGCGACGTGCAGGAACTTAAGCCTCCTGAAGGAGGGTACGTGGGTGACATCCATTTGCCACCTCGAGTTGGGGCGCAGCCCGCGGGGGTTAACCCCTTGGGGCTGCAGTGGCCCGAGGGGCAGTAGCAGAGCACAGGTGCGGCAGCTACGGACTAGGTGCTTGCATGTCTGTATGGAGAGGTCCAGGAGCAGCCGATGGATGGTGCGCGCCGAGAAGTGGAACTTGGAGTGTGGTAGCTTGGCTTGGTTGACGAGGTCGCCCACGGTGTTTAATGCGACCGCCTGCAGTTGGGCTGCGCGGTCGGCGGCTTCATTGCCCTCCACCATCGGGCCAGGAAGACCAGAGTGGCTGCGTATGTGGGAAACAAACCACGGGTGCCTCCCGTTCTCGAGTAGGCTTTTGAGAGTAGTAAGGGCTAAGTCAATAGCCGAGTCAGTAGGGAAAAAGACGGCGAAAGCCAGGATACTGCAGATTTGGTAGACATATAGGCTGTCGGTGAAGATGTTGATTGGCTCACTTGCACCCTTGGAGAAAGCGAGGATGACCGCCTTGAGTTCCCCCACCTAGACGGAATCTCCATTGGCGAACACCCGCACTCGGGGGTCTTCCGCGCGACTTGAGTAGATGACGGCTGCATATTTCCACTTTGAGGCGTCTGTGAAGATTGTTGTAGCATGGGGTAAAGGGCGGCGAGACGGGAAGGGGTGCAGGAGCGGAGAGAAGGGGAGTTGTGAGACACCTTGGATGAGTCGATGGTGGGGAAAGTGATTGTCAAAGCTCCCTCGGAAGACCTCGGCTAGCACTTGCATGTCCGTGTCATACTGGAGGAGGCTAGTAGTTGTCTTGGTATCGAAAGGCCAGATAATAGTGGCAGGCTGAACACCGTAGGTGTGCATGCTCTGATACACCAAGTCAGTCGCTAAGGAGATCCAGACACGAGTTGACTGGGCAGTTTTTCCGGAGTCTGCTCTTGGCGGTATGAAGCCAGAGGAGGGGCCCATCCTGCCATAGGAGACCTGTAGGGGTCCCTCGTGTGGGCAGAACAAGGGCGCACAGTGGCATGTCCGGATCATACCGCTGTAACTGACAGTTCTTCAGCGCTTCATTAACACAGCGATTGCTCTTCAAGCGGCTGGGGTGATAGTGATTTTCTTGGCGACAGCGCCAGGAGGAGCCTCCTGTGACCGCAGCAGGCCAAAGAGGGGATCTAGCTGTGCAGTAGTGATAGGAAGGGCGGTTCAAAGCCAGTTGATGTGCCCGCAGAGCTGTTGTAGCTCTGTTATTGTCATCTTGGGCGGGAGGTGCAGTTGAGGTGCGAGTGGAGTGACAGTGTCTCGCACCTGGAACCCCAGGAAATGGAAGGGGAGGTGGAGTCACACCTTCTCCACCTGAACTTGTAGCCCCAGTTGTGCCAGGAGCTGAAGAAGGCGACTGACAACCTCTCGCAGTCTTTGTTGGTCTTTATGGGCTACAAGGATGTTGTCCATATAGTGGATGATGAACGCCTGGTCTCTGAGCGGCGCGATGGCTTGATGAACATAGAGCTGACAGATGGCGGGGCTGTTGCACATGCCTTGCGGCAGGACTCTCCATTGAAAGCGAGCTGCTACTCCCTGGTGGTTGGTTTCTGGAACCGTGAAGGCAAAACGTGGTCAATCCCTCGGATGGAGAGGGATCGAAAAGAAGCAGTCCTTGATGTTGAGAGCGGCCGCGTGCATGTTTCGAGGCACCGCCGTAGGATGCGGACACCCAGGCTGAGGCGAGCCCATCGGCCGGATGTGCTTGTTAATTTCCAGGAGGTCATGGAGGAGACGAAACTTAGAAGTTCCTTTTTTCTGAATGACGAAGATGGGCGAATTGTACGGGCTGGTAGATGGTTCAAGGTGTCCTGCGTCAAGCTGCTCCTGGACTAGACGCGGCAGCGCTATGAGTTTGTGGGATGGGAGAGGCCACTGCTCCACCCATATGGGTTCCTCTGTGTCCCATTGCAGAGGAGTGGGTGCGGGAGGTGTAACGCGAACAGTGGTGCATTTCATTGGGGGGGAAGCGATGTGGTGAGGACCGCTCCACTTTGGTGAAGAATGTCTCGCCCCCAAAGAATGTAGGAAATGGAGTCCAGTATGAGGGGGCGGAAGGTTCCCTGTTGGCCTTCCTTATCTTCCCAGTAGAGGTCGCTGGCGCATCGGTGGGACCGGGAAGTGCCCGTGGCTCCGACAACTCGCGGTCCTGGCTCAAGGGCCCAGTGTTGTGCGGCTGCGATGGAGACAGGGATGCAGGACATCTCCGCGCCCGTATCGAGGAGGCCTTCGAGCCACTGCCCGTTGACTCTCAAGGTCATTAGGGGCTTCTGCTCCCCTAGAGGAACAGTCCACATTATGGCAGAGGGGCTCTTTGAGCAGGGACCTCTTGGTGGCGGGGCTGAGGCTTGCTCCCTTTCGAGTTTAAAGGCAAGCGCTGTGAGGGGCGCGAGCGGCAGTCTTGAGCCCAGTGATATCCCTTCCCACATCTGGGACAGGGAGTGGGAGGACCGCGCCGTGCTTGCGGAGCTGGTGGCGGGGCGGCTCCCTCTGCCCGCTGCGGTGAGCGTGGGAGACCCCCGGCGTGGGGGCACTCACGAGCGAAGTGGCCCATTTCACCGCACTTGAAACAGTCCGACGAGATTGCTAGGGCCGTTGCAAGGGCCTTGGCCAAGGCGGTGGCTTGAGGGTCGATGGCTTTACAGGCGAGGACCCAGTCGTGGACCCCTTTTTCACACATGTTCTGGATGACAGGCTTACACACCGCATTGGCTCCCTCAAGGATGAGGTCTCGGGCGAGGGCTAGCTGGGCCTGTTCCCCCACGACCTTCCGCTGGCAGGCCTCCACGACCCGCGACACGAAGGTCGAAAACTCTTCGTCCCTGCCCTGCGTGAGCTGCGCGAACTTCTGGGGCTGGGTGGCTGACGAATTGCGAAACAAGCGTAAAGCTAGTGTCCGCAGGCAGTCGAAGCCAGGACGCTGGCGGGGCATTCCGGTACCGCTGAGGGTTGGAGAAGGGGCCGGTTCTCGTATACGCCTCGGGGGGGGTCTTGGAAGCCCATGCGCGCGTTCTCTGCTATTTGTTTTTCAGCCTCAATCTGGAAGTGCGCTCTCCAGTCTATGAACTGTCCCGGAGTTAGGATGGATCGGCCAAGAAAGACCCAATCATATGGAACCGCTAGCTGCGTGCCCAGCTCCTCCAGAAGCTGCTGGGCAGCCCATCCTCCTTGACAGCCCGTTGGAGAGTTTTAATCTCCTCTGACGAGAAGGGATACCAATCTTGAGGGCGCTGCTGGGAAGGATTGGCATTTAACGGATACAGGTGGGGGATTGGCGCAGAGGGGTAGCTAGGCGGCGGGCTCATAAGTCACCCCCAAGGGCTCATGCCTTCCCCAGCTGACGCGGGAGCTGGGGACGGACCCACTTTCGGTGAATCCCAAGATGTCGATTGCCTGGCTTCCGTCGCCTCTGCATGTCCCCAAGATGGCGCTAGCCCTCCTTCCGGCAGACCCCAAAATGGCGGCCGCGGCACTTCCGGCGGGCCCCAAGATGGCGACAGCCTCATTTCCGGTGGGCCCCAAGATGGCAACAGCCTCGGAAGGGGCGGGTAAAGGTTTCCCGTGCCCGCGAGGGCGGGCTGGGCGGGGCACCCCTCAGGCGGGGGTGAAGAAGGAGGAAGTTCACCATCTTTCTTTTTAGTGGGGTGATCACCAGGACAGCGGTCATCCTTATGGCAGCCCTCCCGCTCGGGCGGTTCCTCCTCAAGGGCTGCATTTACTCACGCGGACAGGGATTCGGTGTCAGAATCAGGGTCCGAGGTTACTTGGTCTGAGGAGCACCCTTCGCCAGCGGTATGGCAGGGAAAGGTCTCTTGCGGGGCAGGGGCGCCCTGCAAGCACAACCGATCGCGATGAGAGTGGGAAGCAAGCCTGGAGGAAAGCGTTTGCCCTCATGTTCCATGGCTGAGGTGACGCGGTCAATAAGCCATGTGTAAGTCACTGGGTCCCACAGGTGGCATGTGGAAAGCCATGGGTTGAAGGGCAGCAGAAGGTCCCAGTACTTCTGCAACTGCCGCAGGGACACCCGGATCTGATTGGTGTCCAAGAGGCCCGCAAGTGCCCGCACTTGCGGCGCCTGGCGGGACGATAGTCGTCTGCCCATGCTGCCTGGGGCCGGTAAGGGAGAGGGGTCCTTACCTTGAGAGCGCGGCGAAGGGGTGAGGCGTTGTAGGCCCCATGTTTGGGCGCCAGATGTCGGGCGGCGGTGAGGGGGAGAGACCCTAGGCAGGAGAGGGCTCTCGGGGGCTCTCGGGCGCGGAGGACGTGCAGCGCTGCAGGGAGACACCACGGAGACCAGGTCTGTGCGCAAGTCCGTTTATTTGAGGAAGTGCTACAGGTTTTATACTGATACGGGTTGGCGTGTAGCTGACGGATTGGCTAGAGAGGGGGTGAGAGGGCGGGGATAGCAGGGGGGGCCGTTCCTGGCGGTCTGATGGCTACACAGGCGTATCAGCTAAGTTGGCCAGAAAAATAGCCGCCTGTGGGGACAGGGCTACATTTGCCCCTTCTTTTTTATTGGCTAGCTCCAAAACGGCAGCAGCTAGGGCGGCTTGTTTCTTCTCAGTGGCTCGCCGCAGGCGGAAGAGGCACCAAACGACAGTTACCAGGAGAAGGCCCCCAAGGCCGATTACGCCGTAGGCTATGAGGGAGGAAGGGCGGAAGAAGGACGTGAGCTTTTGGACTACATCAGTTAGTAGGGAGGGGATTAGGTGGGGGAAGGTAATAGCGCTGAGAGCATCGATGTCGCTTTGCAGCGCAGCGGAGAGGTTAAGGTAGGTGTTATTGTAGGAGGAGAGGATCCACTGGAGGAGCGGACCCCTGGAGTTATTAACGGGGAAAGGGGTGATGCAGATTGACCACGAGGGGTACCGGCCATCACAGTGGGAAGTTGCTACACTCCACAATCCTGCCAGTTCGAGTACCAGTAGGTCAATTTGTTGCTGCAGATTGAGGATTGCCGCATGATGCAGGCCGTGGAGCTCGTGATTTTTGCTTAGGGCCTGCTGAGTGGTAGCGGTGATATTTTCAAGGGCCGCGACTGTAAGGGTGGTTTGCGTGAGTGCAACAGAGGCCGTGGTGGCTGCGGCAAGAGCTGTGACGAAGACGAGGGCAATGATGGCGGAGAGGCCGAAGTCTCTCTTCTGGCGGCTGTGAGGGGTGAGAGACGTTTGCGAGAACTGGCGTGGATCGAGAACTGGTCCGGCCCAATCGTTGACTTCTATAGGAATCCAAGCAACTGGAGGGCGTAATATTAGGAAAGCGTAGGGGTGCAAGGGGCTCCAATAGTTAGAAATATTGCAGGTGGTAAGGTTGTTTAGATCGAGACAGGTAAGGAAGGCATGGGGGGGGAAACGGTAATTTGGGGCTGGTAGAGGGTGGAGTTGTGTACTAGATGTTGGAGAGCCCCCTCCACCTCCCAGGAGGCGTTGACGGGGAGTGACCACGTGCCGTTTTGGACTGTACAGTTAGGGTGACAAAGAAAGGCAGTAATGTCAAAACAGGCAGAGGTACCGCAAAAATACTGTTGACCAAAGGCTGTTCTAAGATGCTGCCGAGGGTCTCTCCTCCATCCCCGGGTGGCGTTGGGCATGGCTCCTGCAGAGGCAAGGGGGCTGACCCAAAGGCTAGCGGAGGAACTGTTGTGGGGGATTCCATAGCTGCGGACAGCTGAGGTGCACTCAGGCCAAGCGAGGTCGGAGAGCCAGGTGGGGGGGCAAACAATTGCTGGGCAAAGGGGAACAGGGAGACGGTAGAAGGGAGTGAGAGAGAGGGAAGGGGACGGTATTGGGTGGTAGGCCAAGAGGCGTTGAGGAAGGAGCCAGTGCGATTCGCGGGGGTAGAAGACACCTCCCCTGTGAGGCCCCCGGTCAAGAGCCTGGCGCAGTCGTGAAGGCTCTTGGTTAGCAAGGAGCAAGGGGGGAGGGTGGAGGCATAATCTCCTGCGGAGGAGCGAACGTAAGCAATGCAGTTGGACCAACTGGTATTGCAAGTGGCGGTGGAGAGGAGCAGGGCATCTAGGGTAGGGGGGGCTAGAGAAGCGTTGAAAGAGACCGAAGCGGGGACTACGTTGGGTGCACAGGGCAGGCCCAACAAGCAGTTAGAGAGGAAAAGTTTGGGGAAAGAGGGGCTTTCCGGCGTTAAATACAGAAAGCCTGGAGGGTGCCGGACAGCGGCCCACAATTGAACTGCGTGCCCCGGAAGAGGCCCACAGAGACACAACAGGCCCCCGAGAGTGAACAGCAGACGTCTTCCATCTTGATCAGGCATCGTCACCATTTTCTGTGGGTGGAGTTGGGTCTTCTGTTACAGGCCGGATTAGTCGCCCTGGAATCCACACGGGTTGAGGTTCCGAATCTGGAAAGACACAAGCAAACCCCTCCCTTGGGCAAGAAGGGGGGCGGGCCCTTGCCAGTTATTGGTTTTTGGGTCTTTCCAGCGGACTAGTGGGGCGGCTGTGGGTGTGTATGAGGGGCCCCAATGCTTATGTACTGGTGATAGCCCATCCTTATCAAAGGATAAAAGGTTGTGGTGGATGAGGCAGGCGGTAACTATATCGCCTGGCGACAGGAGCGGGTTGGTCTCCCTCTCCTTATGTATTAGAGCCTTTAGCTGTAGATGTGCTCGCTCAACAATGCCCTGGCCCTGTGGGTTGAACGGGATGCCAAAGTGATGATTGATGTTGTAGAGGCGCAGAAAGGCCACGAAGGCCGCGCTGCGGTAAGCTGGTCCGTTGTCTGTTTTCAGGTCCCAAGGGACCCCCATGAAGAGGATGGCCTGTCGGAGGGCCTTGATGCAGTACTTAGCTGACTCGCCCAGTAGGGGGAGGGCATAGCACAGATGAGAAAAGGTGTCAATAGCGACGTGCAGGAACTTAAGCCTCCTGAAGGAGGGTACGTGGGTGACATCCATTTGCCACCTCGAGTTGGGGCGCAGCCCGCGGGGGTTAACCCCTTGGGGCTGCAGTGGCCCGAGGGGCAGTAGCAGAGCACAGGTGCGGCAGCTACGGACTAGGTGCTTGCATGTCTGTATGGAGAGGTCCAGGAGCAGCCGATGGATGGTGCGCGCCGAGAAGTGGAACTTGGAGTGTGGTAGCTTGGCTTGGTTGACGAGGTCGCCCACGGTGTTTAATGCGACCGCCTGCAGTTGGGCTGCGCGGTCGGCGGCTTCATTGCCCTCCACCATCGGGCCAGGAAGACCAGAGTGGCTGCGTATGTGGGAAACAAACCACGGGTGCCTCCCGTTCTCGAGTAGGCTTTTGAGAGTAGTAAGGGCTAAGTCAATAGCCGAGTCAGTAGGGAAAAAGACGGCGAAAGCCAGGATACTGCAGATTTGGTAGACATATAGGCTGTCGGTGAAGATGTTGATTGGCTCACTTGCACCCTTGGAGAAAGCGAGGATGACCGCCTTGAGTTCCCCCACCTAGACGGAATCTCCATTGGCGAACACCCGCACTCGGGGGTCTTCCGCGCGACTTGAGTAGATGACGGCTGCATATTTCCACTTTGAGGCGTCTGTGAAGATTGTTGTAGCATGGGGTAAAGGGCGGCGAGACGGGAAGGGGTGCAGGAGCGGAGAGAAGGGGAGTTGTGAGACACCTTGGATGAGTCGATGGTGGGGAAAGTGATTGTCAAAGCTCCCTCGGAAGACCTCGGCTAGCACTTGCATGTCCGTGTCATACTGGAGGAGGCTAGTAGTTGTCTTGGTATCGAAAGGCCAGATAATAGTGGCAGGCTGAACACCGTAGGTGTGCATGCTCTGATACACCAAGTCAGTCGCTAAGGAGATCCAGACACGAGTTGACTGGGCAGTTTTTCCGGAGTCTGCTCTTGGCGGTATGAAGCCAGAGGAGGGGCCCATCCTGCCATAGGAGACCTGTAGGGGTCCCTCGTGTGGGCAGAACAAGGGCGCACAGTGGCATGTCCGGATCATACCGCTGTAACTGACAGTTCTTCAGCGCTTCATTAACACAGCGATTGCTCTTCAAGCGGCTGGGGTGATAGTGATTTTCTTGGCGACAGCGCCAGGAGGAGCCTCCTGTGACCGCAGCAGGCCAAAGAGGGGATCTAGCTGTGCAGTAGTGATAGGAAGGGCGGTTCAAAGCCAGTTGATGTGCCCGCAGAGCTGTTGTAGCTCTGTTATTGTCATCTTGGGCGGGAGGTGCAGTTGAGGTGCGAGTGGAGTGACAGTGTCTCGCACCTGGAACCCCAGGAAATGGAAGGGGAGGTGGAGTCACACCTTCTCCACCTGAACTTGTAGCCCCAGTTGTGCCAGGAGCTGAAGAAGGCGACTGACAACCTCTCGCAGTCTTTGTTGGTCTTTATGGGCTACAAGGATGTTGTCCATATAGTGGATGATGAACGCCTGGTCTCTGAGCGGCGCGATGGCTTGATGAACATAGAGCTGACAGATGGCGGGGCTGTTGCACATGCCTTGCGGCAGGACTCTCCATTGAAAGCGAGCTGCTACTCCCTGGTGGTTGGTTTCTGGAACCGTGAAGGCAAAACGTGGTCAATCCCTCGGATGGAGAGGGATCGAAAAGAAGCAGTCCTTGATGTTGAGAGCGGCCGCGTGCATGTTTCGAGGCACCGCCGTAGGATGCGGACACCCAGGCTGAGGCGAGCCCATCGGCCGGATGTGCTTGTTAATTTCCAGGAGGTCATGGAGGAGACGAAACTTAGAAGTTCCTTTTTTCTGAATGACGAAGATGGGCGAATTGTACGGGCTGGTAGATGGTTCAAGGTGTCCTGCGTCAAGCTGCTCCTGGACTAGACGCGGCAGCGCTATGAGTTTGTGGGATGGGAGAGGCCACTGCTCCACCCATATGGGTTCCTCTGTGTCCCATTGCAGAGGAGTGGGTGCGGGAGGTGTAACGCGAACAGTGGTGCATTTCATTGGGGGGGAAGCGATGTGGTGAGGACCGCTCCACTTTGGTGAAGAATGTCTCGCCCCCAAAGAATGTAGGAAATGGAGTCCAGTATGAGGGGGCGGAAGGTTCCCTGTTGGCCTTCCTTATCTTCCCAGTAGAGGTCGCTGGCGCATCGGTGGGACCGGGAAGTGCCCGTGGCTCCGACAACTCGCGGTCCTGGCTCAAGGGCCCAGTGTTGTGCGGCTGCGATGGAGACAGGGATGCAGGACATCTCCGCGCCCGTATCGAGGAGGCCTTCGAGCCACTGCCCGTTGACTCTCAAGGTCATTAGGGGCTTCTGCTCCCCTAGAGGAACAGTCCACATTATGGCAGAGGGGCTCTTTGAGCAGGGACCTCTTGGTGGCGGGGCTGAGGCTTGCTCCCTTTCGAGTTTAAAGGCAAGCGCTGTGAGGGGCGCGAGCGGCAGTCTTGAGCCCAGTGATATCCCTTCCCACATCTGGGACAGGGAGTGGGAGGACCGCGCCGTGCTTGCGGAGCTGGTGGCGGGGCGGCTCCCTCTGCCCGCTGCGGTGAGCGTGGGAGACCCCCGGCGTGGGGGCACTCACGAGCGAAGTGGCCCATTTCACCGCACTTGAAACAGTCCGACGAGATTGCTAGGGCCGTTGCAAGGGCCTTGGCCAAGGCGGTGGCTTGAGGGTCGATGGCTTTACAGGCGAGGACCCAGTCGTGGACCCCTTTTTCACACATGTTCTGGATGACAGGCTTACACACCGCATTGGCTCCCTCAAGGATGAGGTCTCGGGCGAGGGCTAGCTGGGCCTGTTCCCCCACGACCTTCCGCTGGCAGGCCTCCACGACCCGCGACACGAAGGTCGAAAACTCTTCGTCCCTGCCCTGCGTGAGCTGCGCGAACTTCTGGGGCTGGGTGGCTGACGAATTGCGAAACAAGCGTAAAGCTAGTGTCCGCAGGCAGTCGAAGCCAGGACGCTGGCGGGGCATTCCGGTACCGCTGAGGGTTGGAGAAGGGGCCGGTTCTCGTATACGCCTCGGGGGGGGTCTTGGAAGCCCATGCGCGCGTTCTCTGCTATTTGTTTTTCAGCCTCAATCTGGAAGTGCGCTCTCCAGTCTATGAACTGTCCCGGAGTTAGGATGGATCGGCCAAGAAAGACCCAATCATATGGAACCGCTAGCTGCGTGCCCAGCTCCTCCAGAAGCTGCTGGGCAGCCCATCCTCCTTGACAGCCCGTTGGAGAGTTTTAATCTCCTCTGACGAGAAGGGATACCAATCTTGAGGGCGCTGCTGGGAAGGATTGGCATTTAACGGATACAGGTGGGGGATTGGCGCAGAGGGGTAGCTAGGCGGCGGGCTCATAAGTCGCCCCCAAGGGCTCATGCCTTCCCCAGCTGACGCGGGAGCTGGGGACGGACCCACTTTCGGTGAATCCCAAGATGTCGATTGCCTGGCTTCCGTCGCCTCTGCATGTCCCCAAGATGGCGCTAGCCCTCCTTCCGGCAGACCCCAAAATGGCGGCCGCGGCACTTCCGGCGGGCCCCAAGATGGCGACAGCCTCATTTCCGGTGGGCCCCAAGATGGCAACAGCCTCGGAAGGGGCGGGTAAAGGTTTCCCGTGCCCGCGAGGGCGGGCTGGGCGGGGCACCCCTCAGGCGGGGGTGAAGAAGGAGGAAGTTCACCATCTTTCTTTTTAGTGGGGTGATCACCAGGACAGCGGTCATCCTTATGGCAGCCCTCCCGCTCGGGCGGTTCCTCCTCAAGGGCTGCATTTACTCACGCGGACAGGGATTCGGTGTCAGAATCAGGGTCCGAGGTTACTTGGTCTGAGGAGCACCCTTCGCCAGCGGTATGGCAGGGAAAGGTCTCTTGCGGGGCAGGGGCGCCCTGCAAGCACAACCGATCGCGATGAGAGTGGGAAGCAAGCCTGGAGGAAAGCGTTTGCCCTCATGTTCCATGGCTGAGGTGACGCGGTCAATAAGCCATGTGTAAGTCACTGGGTCCCACAGGTGGCATGTGGAAAGCCATGGGTTGAAGGGCAGCAGAAGGTCCCAGTACTTCTGCAACTGCCGCAGGGACACCCGGATCTGATTGGTGTCCAAGAGGCCCGCAAGTGCCCGCACTTGCGGCGCCTGGCGGGACGATAGTCGTCTGCCCATGCTGCCTGGGGCCGGTAAGGGAGAGGGGTCCTTACCTTGAGAGCGCGGCGAAGGGGTGAGGCGTTGTAGGCCCCATGTTTGGGCGCCAGATGTCAGGCGGCGGTGAGGGGGAGAGACCCTAGGCAGGAGAGGGCTCTCGGGGGCTCTCGGGCGCGGAGGACGTGCAGCGCTGCAGGGAGACACCACGGAGACCAGGTCTGTGCGCAAGTCCGTTTATTTGAGGAAGTGCTACAGGTTTTATACTGATACGGGTTGGCGTGTAGCTGACGGATTGGCTAGAGAGGGGGTGAGAGGGCGGGGATAGCAGGGGGGGCCGTTCCTGGCGGTCTGATGGCTACACAGGCGTATCAGCTAAGTTGGCCAGAAAAATAGCCGCCTGTGGGGACAGGGCTACATTTGCCCCTTCTTTTTTATTGGCTAGCTCCAAAACGGCAGCAGCTAGGGCGGCTTGTTTCTTCTCAGTGGCTCGCCGCAGGCGGAAGAGGCACCAAACGACAGTTACCAGGAGAAGGCCCCCAAGGCCGATTACGCCGTAGGCTATGAGGGAGGAAGGGCGGAAGAAGGACGTGAGCTTTTGGACTACATCAGTTAGTAGGGAGGGGATTAGGTGGGGGAAGGTAATAGCGCTGAGAGCATCGATGTCGCTTTGCAGCGCAGCGGAGAGGTTAAGGTAGGTGTTATTGTAGGAGGAGAGGATCCACTGGAGGAGCGGACCCCTGGAGTTATTAACGGGGAAAGGGGTGATGCAGATTGACCACGAGGGGTACCGGCCATCACAGTGGGAAGTTGCTACACTCCACAATCCTGCCAGTTCGAGTACCAGTAGGTCAATTTGTTGCTGCAGATTGAGGATTGCCGCATGATGCAGGCCGTGGAGCTCGTGATTTTTGCTTAGGGCCTGCTGAGTGGTAGCGGTGATATTTTCAAGGGCCGCGACTGTAAGGGTGGTTTGCGTGAGTGCAACAGAGGCCGTGGTGGCTGCGGCAAGAGCTGTGACGAAGACGAGGGCAATGATGGCGGAGAGGCCGAAGTCTCTCTTCTGGCGGCTGTGAGGGGTGAGAGACGTTTGCGAGAACTGGCGTGGATCGAGAACTGGTCCGGCCCAATCGTTGACTTCTATAGGAATCCAAGCAACTGGAGGGCGTAATATTAGGAAAGCGTAGGGGTGCAAGGGGCTCCAATAGTTAGAAATATTGCAGGTGGTAAGGTTGTTTAGATCGAGACAGGTAAGGAAGGCATGGGGGGGGAAACGGTAATTTGGGGCTGGTAGAGGGTGGAGTTGTGTACTAGATGTTGGAGAGCCCCCTCCACCTCCCAGGAGGCGTTGACGGGGAGTGACCACGTGCCGTTTTGGACTGTACAGTTAGGGTGACAAAGAAAGGCAGTAATGTCAAAACAGGCAGAGGTACCGCAAAAATACTGTTGACCAAAGGCTGTTCTAAGATGCTGCCGAGGGTCTCTCCTCCATCCCCGGGTGGCGTTGGGCATGGCTCCTGCAGAGGCAAGGGGGCTGACCCAAAGGCTAGCGGAGGAACTGTTGTGGGGGATTCCATAGCTGCGGACAGCTGAGGTGCACTCAGGCCAAGCGAGGTCGGAGAGCCAGGTGGGGGGGCAAACAATTGCTGGGCAAAGGGGAACAGGGAGACGGTAGAAGGGAGTGAGAGAGAGGGAAGGGGACGGTATTGGGTGGTAGGCCAAGAGGCGTTGAGGAAGGAGCCAGTGCGATTCGCGGGGGTAGAAGACACCTCCCCTGTGAGGCCCCCGGTCAAGAGCCTGGCGCAGTCGTGAAGGCTCTTGGTTAGCAAGGAGCAAGGGGGGAGGGTGGAGGCATAATCTCCTGCGGAGGAGCGAACGTAAGCAATGCAGTTGGACCAACTGGTATTGCAAGTGGCGGTGGAGAGGAGCAGGGCATCTAGGGTAGGGGGGGCTAGAGAAGCGTTGAAAGAGACCGAAGCGGGGACTACGTTGGGTGCACAGGGCAGGCCCAACAAGCAGTTAGAGAGGAAAAGTTTGGGGAAAGAGGGGCTTTCCGGCGTTAAATACAGAAAGCCTGGAGGGTGCCGGACAGCGGCCCACAATTGAACTGCGTGCCCCGGAAGAGGCCCACAGAGACACAACAGGCCCCCGAGAGTGAACAGCAGACGTCTTCCATCTTGATCAGGCATCGTCACCATTTTCTGTGGGTGGAGTTGGGTCTTCTGTTACAGGCCGGATTAGTCGCCCTGGAATCCACACGGGTTGAGGTTCCGAATCTGGAAAGACACAAGCAAACCCCTCCCTTGGGCAAGAAGGGGGGCGGGCCCTTGCCAGTTATTGGTTTTTGGGTCTTTCCAGCGGACTAGTGGGGCGGCTGTGGGTGTGTATGAGGGGCCCCAATGCTTATGTACTGGTGATAGCCCATCCTTATCAAAGGATAAAAGGTTGTGGTGGATGAGGCAGGCGGTAACTATATCGCCTGGCGACAGGAGCGGGTTGGTCTCCCTCTCCTTATGTATTAGAGCCTTTAGCTGTAGATGTGCTCGCTCAACAATGCCCTGGCCCTGTGGGTTGAACGGGATGCCAAAGTGATGATTGATGTTGTAGAGGCGCAGAAAGGCCACGAAGGCCGCGCTGCGGTAAGCTGGTCCGTTGTCTGTTTTCAGGTCCCAAGGGACCCCCATGAAGAGGATGGCCTGTCGGAGGGCCTTGATGCAGTACTTAGCTGACTCGCCCAGTAGGGGGAGGGCATAGCACAGATGAGAAAAGGTGTCAATAGCGACGTGCAGGAACTTAAGCCTCCTGAAGGAGGGTACGTGGGTGACATCCATTTGCCACCTCGAGTTGGGGCGCAGCCCGCGGGGGTTAACCCCTTGGGGCTGCAGTGGCCCGAGGGGCAGTAGCAGAGCACAGGTGCGGCAGCTACGGACTAGGTGCTTGCATGTCTGTATGGAGAGGTCCAGGAGCAGCCGATGGATGGTGCGCGCCGAGAAGTGGAACTTGGAGTGTGGTAGCTTGGCTTGGTTGACGAGGTCGCCCACGGTGTTTAATGCGACCGCCTGCAGTTGGGCTGCGCGGTCGGCGGCTTCATTGCCCTCCACCATCGGGCCAGGAAGACCAGAGTGGCTGCGTATGTGGGAAACAAACCACGGGTGCCTCCCGTTCTCGAGTAGGCTTTTGAGAGTAGTAAGGGCTAAGTCAATAGCCGAGTCAGTAGGGAAAAAGACGGCGAAAGCCAGGATACTGCAGATTTGGTAGACATATAGGCTGTCGGTGAAGATGTTGATTGGCTCACTTGCACCCTTGGAGAAAGCGAGGATGACCGCCTTGAGTTCCCCCACCTAGACGGAATCTCCATTGGCGAACACCCGCACTCGGGGGTCTTCCGCGCGACTTGAGTAGATGACGGCTGCATATTTCCACTTTGAGGCGTCTGTGAAGATTGTTGTAGCATGGGGTAAAGGGCGGCGAGACGGGAAGGGGTGCAGGAGCGGAGAGAAGGGGAGTTGTGAGACACCTTGGATGAGTCGATGGTGGGGAAAGTGATTGTCAAAGCTCCCTCGGAAGACCTCGGCTAGCACTTGCATGTCCGTGTCATACTGGAGGAGGCTAGTAGTTGTCTTGGTATCGAAAGGCCAGATAATAGTGGCAGGCTGAACACCGTAGGTGTGCATGCTCTGATACACCAAGTCAGTCGCTAAGGAGATCCAGACACGAGTTGACTGGGCAGTTTTTCCGGAGTCTGCTCTTGGCGGTATGAAGCCAGAGGAGGGGCCCATCCTGCCATAGGAGACCTGTAGGGGTCCCTCGTGTGGGCAGAACAAGGGCGCACAGTGGCATGTCCGGATCATACCGCTGTAACTGACAGTTCTTCAGCGCTTCATTAACACAGCGATTGCTCTTCAAGCGGCTGGGGTGATAGTGATTTTCTTGGCGACAGCGCCAGGAGGAGCCTCCTGTGACCGCAGCAGGCCAAAGAGGGGATCTAGCTGTGCAGTAGTGATAGGAAGGGCGGTTCAAAGCCAGTTGATGTGCCCGCAGAGCTGTTGTAGCTCTGTTATTGTCATCTTGGGCGGGAGGTGCAGTTGAGGTGCGAGTGGAGTGACAGTGTCTCGCACCTGGAACCCCAGGAAATGGAAGGGGAGGTGGAGTCACACCTTCTCCACCTGAACTTGTAGCCCCAGTTGTGCCAGGAGCTGAAGAAGGCGACTGACAACCTCTCGCAGTCTTTGTTGGTCTTTATGGGCTACAAGGATGTTGTCCATATAGTGGATGATGAACGCCTGGTCTCTGAGCGGCGCGATGGCTTGATGAACATAGAGCTGACAGATGGCGGGGCTGTTGCACATGCCTTGCGGCAGGACTCTCCATTGAAAGCGAGCTGCTACTCCCTGGTGGTTGGTTTCTGGAACCGTGAAGGCAAAACGTGGTCAATCCCTCGGATGGAGAGGGATCGAAAAGAAGCAGTCCTTGATGTTGAGAGCGGCCGCGTGCATGTTTCGAGGCACCGCCGTAGGATGCGGACACCCAGGCTGAGGCGAGCCCATCGGCCGGATGTGCTTGTTAATTTCCAGGAGGTCATGGAGGAGACGAAACTTAGAAGTTCCTTTTTTCTGAATGACGAAGATGGGCGAATTGTACGGGCTGGTAGATGGTTCAAGGTGTCCTGCGTCAAGCTGCTCCTGGACTAGACGCGGCAGCGCTATGAGTTTGTGGGATGGGAGAGGCCACTGCTCCACCCATATGGGTTCCTCTGTGTCCCATTGCAGAGGAGTGGGTGCGGGAGGTGTAACGCGAACAGTGGTGCATTTCATTGGGGGGGAAGCGATGTGGTGAGGACCGCTCCACTTTGGTGAAGAATGTCTCGCCCCCAAAGAATGTAGGAAATGGAGTCCAGTATGAGGGGGCGGAAGGTTCCCTGTTGGCCTTCCTTATCTTCCCAGTAGAGGTCGCTGGCGCATCGGTGGGACCGGGAAGTGCCCGTGGCTCCGACAACTCGCGGTCCTGGCTCAAGGGCCCAGTGTTGTGCGGCTGCGATGGAGACAGGGATGCAGGACATCTCCGCGCCCGTATCGAGGAGGCCTTCGAGCCACTGCCCGTTGACTCTCAAGGTCATTAGGGGCTTCTGCTCCCCTAGAGGAACAGTCCACATTATGGCAGAGGGGCTCTTTGAGCAGGGACCTCTTGGTGGCGGGGCTGAGGCTTGCTCCCTTTCGAGTTTAAAGGCAAGCGCTGTGAGGGGCGCGAGCGGCAGTCTTGAGCCCAGTGATATCCCTTCCCACATCTGGGACAGGGAGTGGGAGGACCGCGCCGTGCTTGCGGAGCTGGTGGCGGGGCGGCTCCCTCTGCCCGCTGCGGTGAGCGTGGGAGACCCCCGGCGTGGGGGCACTCACGAGCGAAGTGGCCCATTTCACCGCACTTGAAACAGTCCGACGAGATTGCTAGGGCCGTTGCAAGGGCCTTGGCCAAGGCGGTGGCTTGAGGGTCGATGGCTTTACAGGCGAGGACCCAGTCGTGGACCCCTTTTTCACACATGTTCTGGATGACAGGCTTACACACCGCATTGGCTCCCTCAAGGATGAGGTCTCGGGCGAGGGCTAGCTGGGCCTGTTCCCCCACGACCTTCCGCTGGCAGGCCTCCACGACCCGCGACACGAAGGTCGAAAACTCTTCGTCCCTGCCCTGCGTGAGCTGCGCGAACTTCTGGGGCTGGGTGGCTGACGAATTGCGAAACAAGCGTAAAGCTAGTGTCCGCAGGCAGTCGAAGCCAGGACGCTGGCGGGGCATTCCGGTACCGCTGAGGGTTGGAGAAGGGGCCGGTTCTCGTATACGCCTCGGGGGGGGTCTTGGAAGCCCATGCGCGCGTTCTCTGCTATTTGTTTTTCAGCCTCAATCTGGAAGTGCGCTCTCCAGTCTATGAACTGTCCCGGAGTTAGGATGGATCGGCCAAGAAAGACCCAATCATATGGAACCGCTAGCTGCGTGCCCAGCTCCTCCAGAAGCTGCTGGGCAGCCCATCCTCCTTGACAGCCCGTTGGAGAGTTTTAATCTCCTCTGACGAGAAGGGATACCAATCTTGAGGGCGCTGCTGGGAAGGATTGGCATTTAACGGATACAGGTGGGGGATTGGCGCAGAGGGGTAGCTAGGCGGCGGGCTCATAAGTCGCCCCCAAGGGCTCATGCCTTCCCCAGCTGACGCGGGAGCTGGGGACGGACCCACTTTCGGTGAATCCCAAGATGTCGATTGCCTGGCTTCCGTCGCCTCTGCATGTCCCCAAGATGGCGCTAGCCCTCCTTCCGGCAGACCCCAAAATGGCGGCCGCGGCACTTCCGGCGGGCCCCAAGATGGCGACAGCCTCATTTCCGGTGGGCCCCAAGATGGCAACAGCCTCGGAAGGGGCGGGTAAAGGTTTCCCGTGCCCGCGAGGGCGGGCTGGGCGGGGCACCCCTCAGGCGGGGGTGAAGAAGGAGGAAGTTCACCATCTTTCTTTTTAGTGGGGTGATCACCAGGACAGCGGTCATCCTTATGGCAGCCCTCCCGCTCGGGCGGTTCCTCCTCAAGGGCTGCATTTACTCACGCGGACAGGGATTCGGTGTCAGAATCAGGGTCCGAGGTTACTTGGTCTGAGGAGCACCCTTCGCCAGCGGTATGGCAGGGAAAGGTCTCTTGCGGGGCAGGGGCGCCCTGCAAGCACAACCGATCGCGATGAGAGTGGGAAGCAAGCCTGGAGGAAAGCGTTTGCCCTCATGTTCCATGGCTGAGGTGACGCGGTCAATAAGCCATGTGTAAGTCACTGGGTCCCACAGGTGGCATGTGGAAAGCCATGGGTTGAAGGGCAGCAGAAGGTCCCAGTACTTCTGCAACTGCCGCAGGGACACCCGGATCTGATTGGTGTCCAAGAGGCCCGCAAGTGCCCGCACTTGCGGCGCCTGGCGGGACGATAGTCGTCTGCCCATGCTGCCTGGGGCCGGTAAGGGAGAGGGGTCCTTACCTTGAGAGCGCGGCGAAGGGGTGAGGCGTTGTAGGCCCCATGTTTGGGCGCCAGATGTCGGGCGGCGGTGAGGGGGAGAGACCCTAGGCAGGAGAGGGCTCTCGGGGGCTCTCGGGCGCGGAGGACGTGCAGCGCTGCAGGGAGACACCACGGAGACCAGGTCTGTGCGCAAGTCCGTTTATTTGAGGAAGTGCTACAGGTTTTATACTGATACGGGTTGGCGTGTAGCTGACGGATTGGCTAGAGAGGGGGTGAGAGGGCGGGGATAGCAGGGGGGGCCGTTCCTGGCGGTCTGATGGCTACACAGGCGTATCAGCTAAGTTGGCCAGAAAAATAGCCGCCTGTGGGGACAGGGCTACAGCTAAGTGTCAGTGTTACAAGAATAAGGTTCATAAGTACAAGCATTAATATTAAAGGCTTGTCATATCAGTCTGTTTTCTTTTATTAGGCATTGCCTATATACTCTAGAAATTCTTACCACTCTATTTGAGAAAGTAGCAGGACTCCTCAGGATGGGAGTTTAACATTTTGTTGGTTATTGTGTGGGTGTCCACCCACCAAATATCCCACGTGCACCCCTTCCCACACATCGTCCTAACACCGACACCCTCGACCAGTGACCCCCCTACCATAGATCCTGAAAGAACACTCCCACAATTGTGTTCTCAACCGTAGTCCTTGGCCTCCCCAGAGTTCATCTGTTCCTTTTTCCAGCTCTACCCCAGCTCCATGAATGACCCGACCCACCCCATAAGTCCCACTCATACTCACACTTTAGCACTGATGACCGCACTCACATCACTGCACCACCATCACCACTATTCATTCCCAAACTCCCACCATCATTCCCATACTCCCACCATTGTAGATTTTGCTCAAATTGAGCTTTGGCTTACCTTATTTATTCCCGTTCTATCTTATGATCACCTGTCTTCCAGACTATACCTCTGTGAGTTTGCTCATATCCTTCATTCATATCAGTGAGATCATGCAATATTTGTCCTTTAGTGACTGGCTTACTTCACTCAACACAAGGTGCTTGAGGTTCAACAACATTGTTGCATGTGTCAATGCTTCATGCCTTCTCATAGCTTAGTAATATTCCATTGTAGGTATATACCACATTTTGCTTATCCATTCATCCATTGATTGACACTTGGATTACTTCTATCTTTTGACAACTGTGAATAATGCTGCAGTGAACATTGGTGTGCATATATCTGTTTGCCTCCCTGCTTTCAGTTCTTCTGGGTTTATTCCTAGTAGTAGGCTTCCTGGGTCATGTGGCAATTCTATACTAAGTTTCCTGAGGAACCACCAAACCACTCTGTATTAGTCAAAGGGATGTTGAAGCAAAATACCAGAAATTGGTTGGTTTTTATAAAGGGTATTTATTTGGGGTAGGAGCTTACAGATACCAGGCCATAAAGTATGTTACTTGCCTCACCAAAGTCTGTTTTCAAATGTTGGAGCAAGATGGGTGCCTATGTCTGTGAGGATTCAGGCTTCCTAGCTTCCTCCTGTCCGGGGTCCTGCTTCTCTCTGGATTCAAGGTTCCTTTCTTCCCAGCACTTGCTTCTTCCTGGGCTCAGTGTTCCTCTCTTCCTGGGGCTGGCTTCTCTTTCCTCTGTGACCTTACTTCTTGGGGCTCCAGCTTACGGATTCAGCATCAAACTCCAACATCAAAACTCCAACATCAAAAACCCTAAACTCTGTCCTAAACCATGGCTTTTATCTGTGAGTCTCCACTCACCAAAAGGTGGGGACTCAATGCCTTACTGGCATAGGAAGTTTACATAATTACTTAATCAAGTAAACCTATGAATCCAATATAATATATTGGATTGCCCAGAGGAAAAGATGAGTTTACAAACATAATCCAATATTTCTTTTTGGAGTTCATCAATAATATCAAACTGCTACACACTCCTCCTCAGTGGCTGTACCATTCTACATTCCCAACAGTAGTTGATGAATGTTCACATTCCTCCACATCCTCTCCAACACATGTAGTTTTCTGGTTTTTTTTTTTTAATAGCAGCCAGTCTAGTAGGTGTAAGATGATCTCTCATTGTAGTTTTGATTTGCCTTTCCCTCATAGCAAGTGATGTTGAACATCTTTTCATGTGTTTTTTAAGTTATTTGTATTTCCTCTTTGGAAAAGTATCTATTCAATATTTTGCCCATTTTAAAAAATGTGTTGTTTTTCTTTTATATTGAGATGTAATATTTCTTTATATAAGCTGTATTTTAGAACCTTATTGAATAAGTAGTTACCAAATATTTTCTCCCATTGAGTAGGCTGCCTTTTTACTTTCTTGACAAACTCCTTTGAAGTACAAAATTTTTAATTTTGAGGGGTCCCATTTATCTATTTTTTTCTTTCATTGCTTGTACTTTGTGTGTAAAGTTTATGAAAGCATTTCCTACTACAAGATCTCGTAGATATTTTCCTACATTATTTTCTAGGAGTATTTTTGTCTTATATTTAGGTCTTTAATCCATCTTGAGTTAATTTTTATAAAGGGTGTGAGATGGTGATCCTCTTTAATTCTTTTTGATATGGATATCCAGTTCTCCCAGCACCATTTATTGAAGAAACTATTCTGTTCCAGTTGAGTGGACTTGGTGGCCTTGTTGAATATCTGCTGGCTATGTATGTGCGGTGCTATACCATGCCCTTTTGGCCAATGTAGCTTTGTAGTATGCTTTAAAGTCAGGTACTATGAGTCCATCAATTTTGTTTTTCTTTTTCAAAATGTTTTTGGCTATTTAAGGCTCCTTACCCTTCCAAATAATTTGATAGTTGGCTTTTCAATTTCTGTAAAATAATGTTTTTGACAATTATATCATGATTGCCTTGACTCTGTAACTCAATTTGGGTAGGGTAGACATCTTAATGATATTTAGTCTTCCAATCCATTAATATGCTCAATTTATTTACATTTTCATTGATTTCTTTTAGCAATATGTCATTTTCTGTGTATAAGTGTTTTACATCCTTCGATAAGTCTACTTCTAGATACCTGATTCTTTTAGTTGCTATTGTATAAGGAATTTTGTTCTTAATTTCATCCTCAGATTATTAATGTACAGAAAAGCAACTGATTTTTTTGCATGTGTTGGTCTTATATCTTGCCGCTTTACTGAACTTAATTTATCAGCTCTAGAAGTTGTTAACTGTTTTTTTTTTGGATTGTCTATATATAATAGGATCATGTCTTCTGCAAATAGTGAAAGTTTTACTTCTTCTTTTCCAATTTGGATGCCTTTTATTTCTTTTCTTTGCCTAAGTGGTCCAGCAAGGACTTCTAATACATTGTTAAATGAGTGGCGACAGGTATCCTTATCTTGTTCCAGATCTTATAGGGAAAGCCTTTAGCCTTTCACCATTGAGTATGTTGTTAGCTGTGGGTTTTTCATTTATGTCATTTATCATGTTGAAGAAGTTTCCTTCTATTCCTAACTTGCAAAGTGGTTTTATAAAGAAAGGATGCTGAATCATGTCGAGGTTAATATGACTTTAGGGCACTAAACTCTCACTTGTGTTAGTGCTCACTCCTCATTTATGTGACCCAGCAAGGAGTCTATTCACCTTGGTGACAGCCTCAGACAAGCTGCCGATCTATCAAATATCTTGAATTTAAGGGAGAGCTTTTATGTATTACTTTTTAATTTTATGATCAATTTACATAAAATTAAAAAGTAATACATAAAAGCTCTCCTATATACCATGTTTACCCTTTTATTTCTAATTTCTCAAGGAACATCTGGGCTATGAATGATTACACAACTGCCTGAAATCCTGAGAAAATTGTAAGTAAAATTTATTTCATGAAATATTTATTGTATGCATATCCCTATGTTGCAAATTATATTGGTTAAAAATAATTTCATAACTTTTGCCATGTCAATACCCTATCAATGTATATAACTTATTTGAAAAGATAAAGATAGGCAAAAGTTAGATATAAAAACAATCAGAGAAAATCAACAAATATTTTATTAACAAATTTGGCACTAAAGAAAATTTAAAAAACACGTCACTTTTCTGGTAGTAGAGGTCTATTTGTTAACGTCTATGTATTTGAATCTGATTAGCTGAATAGTAAATTTTCTATTGTCTTTTATTCAACTGTTTTTAATTTTTCGAAGTAAGGGAAATGGGAATGATGAGCATGAATATGAGGTATTTTCAAACAAATATACAAACTATTCAAACAAACAAAAATACTAAAAAAAAAAACCAGTACACAAAAAATACTAAAAAAAAAAACACAGTACTTTTTTTGTTTAGCATATATTCAACTAATCTCCTATATGTCCTTACATGGAAGTATGACCCAGAGCAATTCACATGACTGTCAATCCCTTTCTCTGTTTTAAGTTTTTCTTTTGTAAAATATGAGCATGGTGTCTTAATGCATCTTTTATTAATAGCTCTAACTATGCAAAAATTGATATCTGGGATCTTGTCAGACACTGGATAAACAAAGAAAATGCTCTTAAATACTACATAATATGGCAGGAAAATATCCTCAGCATTTAAAAGGAAATTTAAACATCATGGGTTGAAATAATCCACCACCCACAATTATGTTCAGTAAATACTTTATTAACCAGGAAATTCGACTAAGAATTTGATAAGTTGATATTATTGAATTAATGTATCATCCAATCAATTCATTCTGGATTTGCTTTTTATCTTAAGTAACTCATATGAGTCAGAAAATCCGAAATAGTCAGCTATCTTTTTTTAAAATTTTAAATATTTTTTTGTCTTTATTTTTTTAATGTTACGTTCAAAAAATATGAGGTCCCCATATACCCCCCACCCCCTCACCCCATTCCTCCCCCATAACAACAACCTCTTCAATCATCATGAGGCATTCATTGCATTTGGTGAATACATCTCTGAGCACCGCTGCACCTCATGGTCAATGGCACATCATAACCCATTTCTTGAAGTGATTCTTGACATACATGTCTAGCAAGAATACTTTAGAAAGCTGTGGGAAACTAAATTGGAAAAGCTTGGTGCACTACAAGATGGGTAAGAGAGTGAAGGTAGGAATCTTAGTCTGTTGGCAACAGGATGTCTTTGAAGGTTTCTTAGGGAGAGTAACTTGTTTCGAACGGTGAAAGATTAATTTGACACTGGTGTCTAAAATTCATTGGAAGGTGTAGAAACAGGAGTTAGGCATTATTTTTAATAATGTTCAGATGAGAGGCAGTGAATGTCTGGACAACGGTGGTGGCAGTGGGAAAGGAGAGGAGGGAATGTGACAAGAAACATTGCTTAGGCTGATTAAGTGGAGGCGGATTGGCTAATTAGATATGGGACATATGGGAGAGGCAGTTGTCTAAAGTTATTTGGCTATGGAAATAAAAATGATGACCAAACTGGAAAGAAAGAATTAGTTAAAAGGCATTCAAGAAGACCTTGATAATGTCATTCAATTAATCTGTGTTCATCTGTGTATCTTTCTGAACACTAAAGGGACAACTGAGTTAGCAGGTGGAATTAGATGAGATAAAGTGCCTGAAAAAGAACTTTTTGGGAGTAATGTTTTCATAACTTGTTAAGCTGCTTTTTTGTTCTTTATTTTTGTGAATTTGAAATAAAGTTGTTAATTAAAAAAAGAAATTGATGAGAGCCTTAAATGCAAGCCATATGTGTAATTTAAAAATTTCTATTTGTCACATTAAAAAAAAAAGAAAAAAGAAACTGGTGACATTAATCTCTCTTTTTCTTGGTAGGTTTTATTTTTCTCTTCATTCACATATATTACCTGCAGAGGGCAGGCCATGGGGTGGTTGACTGGTGAACACAGGCAGCCTGAAACAGTTGCTGTGGCTTTTGTTTTCCTTTACTTCCTTATTTTATTTCTTTTCTTTCTTTCATTTTTTTCACTCTTTTTTTTTCTTCCATCTTTTCTTGCTTGGTCATCTCATCTTTCTGGTCTTTTATTTTTTCCTTGTTTCTTTTTTTTTTTTTTTCATCTTTAATATTTTTTAGTCCATTTACTTTTTGTGATTTTTCACTCTTATTACTTAGTATTTTCCCGGCTCTTTCATTGTTCCTTTTCTATCCACTTTTTATTCTTTATTTTCTCCTCTTCTTATGTTTTTTTTTTTTTCTTGTGGCTCTAATATTTTTTTTGTGGCACACAGGCAACTCAATAGTAAGGACAAAACCAGGTCAGAAGGGAAAAGTTAGAAAAAAATATTCCATGCAGACAGTAACCTTCAGAGTACTTTTAATCCCTTTTTTTGTGCCTCTCATTTCCATAAGTTGTGTTGTGCTTCTCTTCATACTTTCAAATGTTTCTTTATGCTTACCCAGTGTCTTCTTAATATCCTTTATCACTTCAGTTATATTTCCCTTCATCTTCTTGAAATGATTTAGATTTGTTTGGACATCAATTAGTTGTTCCAAAGTCTGTGTCACCTCCAACTTTTAATTTTTCCTTTGAATGGGCCATATCCCCTGTTTCTTAGCATGGCTTGTAATTTTTTGCTTATGTCTAAGCATATGATTGTCTTGATGATTTTACTCTGAAAGTCAATTTCTCTTTGAAATTAATCTTAACGTATTTTAACCTAATATAGTTTAAATTATTTATATATGCGATCAATTTAAAAATATTAATGAGATAGTTTGCATTCTTTGTTTTTATACTAAGTATTTGAACTAGGGTGGTACCAGTTGGGAAAGAGAGTAGTGGATGGACTCTGTGCCCAGCACTTTGATAGATGTTGTGGGGAGGGATGAAAGGAAGTATAAGACAAGCTACAACCTAATGTAGAATAAAAAACGTCATGGGACTTTGAGTCAGGCCTCTTTCCTTTCTTTCATTTATAGTGTTATGGATATTATCTATGGTTCAAAGTGCAATGTTTAGACTCCTAGAGTTCTGAAGGTCTACTCATTGGTTAGTGCTGGAAATTCTGAGTTCTTCTTCTGTAGGTTGATGTTTGAGTGTAGATTGATTCAACACCACACTTATGGTGTCAAAATGCCATAAGAAACAAACAAAAAAGACCCATTAAGTTTTTAGTAGCTCAAAACTTCTCAAATCAAGAACAGTATGTTCTCAGAAATAAGTGATGAGTAAAAGACAACTCAAAAGGTACATTAAATCTGTGTTTATAAATTGCTGACTCAGATTACAAGGTGATAAAAATAGGGAATGAGCATAATACAGTGAAGAAGTTCTATAAGATTAATAGTTATAAGCAGAACAAGGTCAGTGGAATACATAGAAAAAATTTAAAGGCCATCTTGATAAAAATGCCTTTAAATATAAGAAGATGGAAACTCCAAACCATGTTTGGCCATGGTGAGAGTAATTGCTGACCCCACTTCACCAGTCTTGGTAGTTAAAGAAAGAATACAGAGATCTTACAACTTATGATCTTAAATTGTGATTTTGTAGGCGCTCACTAATCATATTTATATAAAAAGAGTTTTTATGGTATTCCTGTTAAGTAGGATGATTGGAGCTTTTCCAATGAATGTATTTTTCCTGAGATTTATAAAACCATTTGATACCTTGGTTTAATTGTACTGACAGTTTCTCACTTTGTTGGGAATTGATTTGATTAAACGTCATTAAAAGTCTGTAAAGGAAAATGGGACCTCAGTAAACATCGGAATAAGAATAGAATAAAGAATACTAGCATATTCTTTACTTGTGCCATTCTTTACTTTACCTGTACCATTTAATGAGATTTACAGAACTCTCATATATTACAAAATACATTCAGGCAGACAATTTTAAAGAATAATAGTTTGATTTTTGAACCTTACTTATATATAAATTCATGTAATAAAATGTAGGCAGAAACTAAAATATGTTTATTAAGGCAATTAGAATTTTAAAGGTTTTATTAATATTTAATTTTAATTTTATTTCTACTATTATGGTATGGTGTCATTAATGAACTCAGAGAATTGTATAATGGTGCTGACACATGTTGGAGTAATTTCCTCAGGAATTTATACCACTTCAAACCAAAATTCAATAGGATATCAGCACTTTGCTATATTCTTTAAAGTGAAACTAATTTATGAATGATGACAATATTGTTGGTTTTTATAGTGATTTTTAGGATACTTATTATGGAGGGAACCAGGACAATTTTATCCTTTTAATTTCATTTTTAATACTACCACTTTAGTTCAGTCTACTATCATTTCCACCTTAGGTTAGTGCTAATGGTTCCTAACTAGAAGCCTCCATGTGTGCCTCTCTACAATCTATATACAGAACCCAAACTGTCACTCTCCTGTTTAAAACCACCAATAGCTCTAACTATTGCATTTCTTTTTTTTCTAATTAATTAATTATTAGTATTATTTTAAAAAAGATTTATTTATTTATTTCTCTCCACTCTCCCCCCACTCCGGTTGTCTGTTCTCTGTGTCTATTTGCTGCGTCATCTTCTTTGTCCGCTTCTGTTGTTGTCGGCGGCATGGGAATCTGTGTTTCTTTTTGTTGCGTCATCTTTCTACATCAGCTCTTCATGTGTGCAGTGCCATTCCTGGGCGGGCTGCACTTTCTTTCGCGCTGGGTGGCTCTCCTTATGCGGCGCACTCCTTGTGTGTGGGGCTCCCCTACTCTGGGGACACCCCTGCATGGCAGGGCACTCCTTGGGCGTGTCACCACTGCACATGGGCCAGCTCCACACTGGTCAAGGAGGCCTGGGGTTTGAACCATGGACCTCCCATGTGGTAGACGGACACCCTAACCACTGGGCCAATTAAAAAAGCATGAGGTCCCCATATAACTCCCACCCCCTTCACCCCACTCTTCCCATAACCACAACCTCCTCCATCATCATGGGACATTCATTGCACTTGGTGAATACATCTCTGAGCACTGCTGCGCCATATGGTCAATGGTCCACATTACAGTTTACACTCTCTCCCAGTCCACCCAGTGGGCCATGGGAGGACATACAATGTACAGTAACTGTCCCTGCAGTACCACCCAGGGCACCTCCAAGTCCTGAAAATGCCCCCACATCACATCTCTTCTTCCCATTCCCACCCTCAGCAGCTACCATGTCCACTTTCTCCATCTCAGTGTTACATTTACTTCCACTACTAATCACATTAGTTCCAGAATAGAGTATCAATAAGTCCATTCTAATCCATACTCTATTCTACCATTCTGTGGACCCTGGGATGGCTATGTCCACTCCACCCCTCTATCAAGAGGGTGCTTCGATTCCACTTGGACAGTGGATGCAATTCTCCTGTTTGCAGTTGTAGGCACTCTTGGCTCTCTGGTGTGGTGGTTGACCTTCTTCACCTCCCTGTTAGCTGGCTGGGGTAAGTCCAATAAACCAGAGGGTAGGAGTTGCAAGTCTGTTGAGGCTAAAGGCCTGGCTATCACATGGACAGTCCAGAGATTCAAGCCTCCCAAGTATACACTAAACCCTAGTGCCAACCACAGGTCTGGTACAAGTGACAGGAGAGGCTTGTGAACAAAGATCACACCTAAGTCCAAGTCCGTCACACTCAGGAACACAAACTCCAAAATAGGGCCAACTGACATGGCACTGAAGTCCATCTTCCATGGCCATAGAACCTGTGGGTCTCTGTAGCTCTCAGAAGAACCAATACCTGGGGTTGTATCTACTTTATCTGTCTCTGGGACTCTGCTGAGGTGTGCATAAGGGCGACCCCTCTGATAACCTCCCGGCTTTTTTTGGAGACTCATAGCCATATAAACTCATTTGTCCTTTCCATTTCCCCCTTTTATTCAGGGTCAGAAAGCATTTTTAACTCCTGATATTACATGTAGGCTGAGATATTCTGCTAGTCTGAGTTGACCTTTTTATTCAAGGTCGTTCTCCAGCCACATCATCAGCTGGTACTTGGTAGTAATCCCTTGGTGCCAGGGAGGCTCGTCTCCTGGAGTCATGTCTCATGCTGGGGGGAATTTACATGCTGAGTCTAACTATTGCATTTAGAAAATAACTCTGACTCCTTCCTCTGGTCCCTCCCTTAGCTGTAGACATACAGTTCTTACTTTGGGTACATCAAGTTCATTCTTACCCAAGAATTTTGTACCAGAATGCTCTTTCTCTGATCTTCAGAGAGCTGGTTCTGCCAATCCCTTCTATTTAAAATGTTGGCTCCCCAGAGAAGACTTCTCTGGCTAGCCAGGCTAAGGTGAACTTTGAGTCACTTTCCATCATATATTTCTGCTCAGCCCTTATATTTTCTGAAATATTTGTATATGTATGTGTGCATGTTTTGTTTTGTATTTAGCCTAACTCCTACCCTACCTCTTCAGAATATAAGCTCCATTAGATCAGGCTTCATGACTGCCCTGTTCACCACTCTGTCCACAACTCTTAGATATGAGCCAGGCACATAGAAGAGTCTTCATAAATATTGAATTACGGATCACTAAAAATACCAGATTTGGCATCAGATGGTGTGATGGTTAGGCTATTGTGTCAACTTGGCCAGGTAATTGTGCCTAGTTGTTTGGTCAAGCAAGCACTGGGCTAACTGTAATATAAGGGCATTTATGGACTTTAGTCACCATTGACTTTACTGCAATGGTGAATCATAGGCAGCTGATTACAATTACATCAATCAGGGAGATTGCCATCAGCAATGAGTGACACTTTATCCAATTAGTTGAGTGCCTTAAAAGGGGAAGTGATTTCAGCATTGAGACTTTCCCAGCTCGTCTTTGTTTTTTGTTTTTTTTTCTTTCTAACTGGTATAAGCTTTATTATTATTTTTTATTTTTAATTTATTTTTATTTTATTTTATACTTTTTAAATTAAAGCTAATAGATCACAAAGATCTATTAACTTTAAAAAACACAAAAAAATATAAAAAAACTAAGAGGCTCCCATATACCCCTCTCCCCATCCCCCCATTCCATCATTTTTTAAATTGTATTTTTTTGAAGATATATACATCACGCAAAAAAATGTTACATTAAAAAATATAAGAGGTTCGCATATACCCCCCACCTCATACCCTACTCCTCCCACACCAACAACCTCCTCCATCATTGTGGCACACTCATTGCACTCAGTGAACACATTTTGGAGCATTTCCCAGCTCATCTTTGGACAGCCAATGTCTCCCAGAACTTGTCAAGAACCTTCATTGGACTTTCATTGGAGCCCCTGGTTGCTGCCTGCTGCAGAACCTGGACTTGTACATCTCCACGGTCACATGAGAGACATAAAATCACATACTATTGACTGGTATCTCTTGTTAATTCCGTTTCTCTTGAGAACCTTGACTAATACAGATGGGCTTGGAGTAAAATTCCCACATTGTGGGATTTTGAGCAAATCGTTTAGCTTCCCTAAGCTTTTTGATGTTACTAAATGAAAAGAATAATGTTGTCCATTTTTAGTGTTGTTATAAAGACAAAATACAGAAAATATAAAATGCTGAGCCCATTGCTTTCCAAAATATAATAAAATAAAAATTTTAAAAATGCAGTAAATCATAGTTGTGGTTTTGGCTATTAATGTCCTTTGGATATTAATGTCCTATCCATCTCTGTTTTAGAAGCCATTGGATTTTAGGTATGCCTGGGTTAGCACACCCAGATGGCCTGTAGAATACTGGTCTTATTATTATTATTTTAATTGGGGAATGATATTACTCTACCATGGAGCTAGAGAGCATCCTAGTCCAAACAATAGAGAAAACTTAAAAAGATTTGTCATTCAAAATGTTGAAATATTGACCACAGTGTCTTTCCAGTAGCTATGCCTTCTCATTACCAAATGAGCCCAAATATCGAAAGATGTGGAGGAAAGAGTTTCTAATCCCATATTGTCCAGAGATCTTTTCTTGTATTTGAATATTCTTACATTAATTTCATCAAGAAAGGAATGTGTTTGAAAAAATTGGTATTTAAGTTAGCACTCAGTCTGCTTGGCATTGAGGAAAATTCATCAATGCACTCAAAAGCAATTTGGGGGACAACAGAAAGAACAAAGTTGAACATGTTAGGTAAATATTTAATTATTCACTCACAGCTAATCAAATGTAGGGGCCTTAGCATGGGGAGGATTGAATGAAGAATTCAGAAAGTTTCCTGACTGATATATATATATGTCATATATATATCACATATATATCACTATTAATATTATGCCATGGCAACTACTGTTGAAATTATTAAATGAAATCATTATTACATTGAAAATGAAGAAACAGTGGTGTATTGGGGGAGGGGAACTGAGTAATAAAGGAACAACTTTCAGAAGGCAGGAATAATTTGTATAAAATTGGTGCTTGATGATGATCAGCAGGAATTTAGAAGAATATTGAAAGCCACATCCCCTGCTTAATGATTTTTGGAATGACATAATTATTAACTTTAGCACTAAGCTTTGCATGTCTGTGTAAAGTTTAACAGAGGTGTTACTTATTTTGAACTTATATAAAGCATATAGGTGAGTTTAAGAATGCTACGTATTTCCAAACATTTGCTTACTTAATGGAAGTATAACTTTTACCAATTATAAAAATGGATGAACTGTGTATAGAACCCTGAAAAATAAGTTAAAACCTACTGAGTTATTAGAGGACATATGATGACTAAAATGGAGAGACAAAAATGAAATACAAAATAAATAAGAAGAGCAAGGCACTAAAAGACTGTTTAAGTAGATATTAGATGCAAATACTTTTAATCAAAGGGTAAAAACAGAACATAGGTAAAATGTGCTCCAATCATGATCATCGAAATGAATTTGGATATGCTTCTCAAGTTGTCAGCACCTCTCTTCATCTGGTTAAATATAACCGTCATAGTCAAAAGATGGTAGTTTCCAAATTTAATCTTTTTAAAAACCACTAACAAGTTATGAGTACAGATTTTGTCTAAATATATTTTGGAAGGTTTTTTCAGGGATCAGTATTAAGTAAAAAATATGTTGCTCTGATGAATTTGATCATTGGATGGTTTGGTCATGAGGTTTTTAATTATTTACTAAAAGCATGTGAACAAATAAGATGTTTTAGCATTTTATTACAACTATTAAGGTCATTAGAACACCATGTTACTTTATGTAGAAAAAGAGGCAGATCTCTAATAATTCCAGAAAAATATATTAAATTATGACCTTTAAATTAATCTATAAATGAATCTGCAGATAAACTAATTTATAGCTAGTTAATATATAAATGTGATATATGTGATGAGAGTCCTAAATTGAGTATTTTCCCTAAAGGTAATTATGTCATTGTAGATTTGCAGTCTTTACAGGTAGTATGGGATAAAAACACTGGGCTTGATTTCTTTCACAATTATTTTAGAAGAAATGATGAAGGTTTAGAGTCTATGTACTACCTTTTCTTTTTTAACAGTTGAAATGAGGAGAAAATACCAGTTGATTTCTATTTAAAATTAAATAGACTGCAACTTTGAATTTTGGCTCACTGCTTCATTTAAAAGGACTTCTTTATTTCTAAACAATTATAGATCTTGTCAGATGTATAAGCCTGCCAAACTCTGCCCTTCAGGCTTCTTTTAATGGCTGTATCTATGGAATGGGCTATAGTATGCTGGAGTGAAAAAACTACTCCAAAGTTTCAGGGGCTTGACTCAACAAGTTTGCTTCTTGCTCACACTACACGTCCAAAGTGGGCCAGGAGAACATTCCACTTACCTCTCACACAGGTAAAAACCAATTCCATTTTGACAATTGCTTCCATGATCATCTCATTAGCCGGAAGGGGAAGTGGTGAGCCCTACAATAGCTTTGAGGGCTACTGCCTGGAATTGATACTTCTGCTCCCATTTCATTGGAATCACATGATCATGATTAACTTCAAAGTGACCAGGAAATTGGAGTCCTAAGGTGTGACTGGAAGGTGGAGAGCCAGGAATATGTGAAGAGTAGCACAACTGCTTGTGCTGTGATAATTTAGTCTTGGGTCATTGCTGACATATCACAAATATATGTCATTGGTAAAAAAGGAAGAGAAAACATCTGGGATGGATGATTTATATAAATGGTTTAACTTTAATATATACTGCTTCTTATAAACAGTGCGGTCACTTTAATAACGTAGGATGTTTTAAAGGCCATCTGGAAGTAGTGACATCTTGTATCTCCATGTTAATAATCATAAAGGACTCAATGTCACTAAATCAAGACCAGATGCACAAGATGCCTCCAGAAAGCAAAATACAGCTGAGCACAAGCTAGATGCTGTTGGACTAATGGAAGAATCAAATCAGGAGTGTGAAATGATTAAGAAAGTAGTTGTATTTGAACCAGGGGCTGAAGCTAAGAGTTAGGTCAAGACAGACAAGAAGGGCTGACGTCCAGTAATCACAGCAGACAGACTGGCTGGAGGACCTGGTTGGTAGGAGTAGGAATGCAGGAACCCTCACCAGGAAGGCAGAATGGAGGCAAGTTGGAGGCAGGGCTGACATTGCAGAGGGCGAGAGTTTAGCCATCTGGTTGACACTGACAGAAGGAAAACACCACCACAGTAGGCCTGGCAATAAATGGTTTAGTTCCCAGAGGATAAATTAGGCAATTGAAGACTTGTTTAACTGGTATATTTGAAAGGCATACTTAGTAACTAGCCAGTAAATAATACTTGAGGTAGGATGTTTTAACGTTTAGAACTTAGTTCATTAGAATAAAAGAAATACTTTGTTGCACTGGAACTTACCAAATTTGACTCAAGAGAGAGAACTACTTTAAGGTAAACAAGGAATTTGCTTGGGGGCTGAATAGGAGTTGAGTTTTTCAAATTCCTCGGAATGTGCTTGTGGGGTGGTATTTGTTTTGATCCCAAACTGCAGATAAAATCAAGATATTGGTTCCTTTGAGGGCTAAAGAGACCCATGGGAGTTATGGTCATGGCCGATGGGGTTAACTACCAGGGCAGATGGCCCCTCTTTGGAAATGGTGTTTATGTGTGATGAATCTGGACTCAGATGGGATCTCCCTTCATAAGACTTTCATGCTAATGTGCTGGAGGTGCAGTTAATGTTGGGGTTTAAGATATATTTAGGGGATTTGAATCTCTGGACTGACAATGTGATAGCCAGATCCTGAGCCTCAACAGACTCCAGCACCTACAATCTGATTTATTGGACTTACCACACTCAGCTAAGATGGAGGTGAAGAAGGACAACCACCACACCATGGAGCCTAGAGTGATTACAACTGAAAATGGGAGGATTGCATCCAGCATCCAGGTGGAATCTGAGCCTCCTCTTGACATAAAGGTGCAATGGACACAACCAATCCAGTGTCCACATAGAAGAGGTGGCATTGGATTGGGAAAAGTGGACATAATGGACAAAGGGTATGGGGAAAGGCAGGAAGAGATGAGAGGTGGAGGCGTCTTCGGGACATGGAGCTGCCCTGGATGGTGCTTCAGAGGTAATCACCGGACATTGTAAATCCTCACAGGGCCTACATGATGGAATAGAGGAGAGTATGGGCCATGATGTGAACCAATGTATATGAGGTGCAGAGGTGCCCAAAGATGTACTTACCAAATCCAATGGATGTGTCATGATGATGGGAACGAGTGTTGTTGGGGGGGGGGGAGAGGGGGGGTGGGGGGGTGGGGTTGAATGGGACCTCACATATATATTTTTAATGTAATATTATTACAAAGTCAATAAAAAATAAAAAAATTAAAAAAAAAAAATCAAGATACTTAGTGAGGTGAGGCAGGAGTTCAGGGATTAAATTTATTTTATGGAAAGTTCAGTTGGAATACTTGAAGTTGATACCTAAAATAGGTGCGCGTGATCTCTGATAGATTGGGTCAAAGGAGTTATTACAGTCATGGTGAGACATAGAGTCCACTTTTTAAAATTGTGTTTTTTCCTCTTTGATTTATCTGATTAAGTAGAAAAGTGGTTGTAGAATTTGATTTATATAAATATTATGTACTATACTGTAAGAATAGTATGTAAAGTGGCTTATTTTTTTGCTGTTTTTCTGTCTTTCTTTGGTTGAAGAATTTCATTTATATAAATATTATGTAGTATAAGAATAGTATGTAAAGTGGTTTTTTTTTTGCTGTTTTTCTGTCTTTCTATGTTTATTTTTAATTTTTTATTTTTTTTAGATTTATTTATTTTTTATATCCCCCGCCCCACTTGTCTGTTCTCTGTGTCTATTTGCTGCGTGTTCTTCTTTGTCAGCTTCTGTTGTTGTCAGCGGCATGGGAATCTGTGTTTCTTATTTTGTTGTGTCATCTTGTTGTGTAAGCTCTCCGTGTGTGCAGTGCCATTCTTGGGCAGGGTGAATTTTCTTTCGTGCTTGGAGGCTTTCCTTTCGGGGCACACTCCTTGTGCATGGGGCTCTCCTACGCGGGGACACCCCTGCGTGGCACGGCACTCTTTGCACACATCAGCACTGCGCATGGGCCAGCTCCATGCAGGTCAAGGAGGCCCGGGGTTTGAACCGTGGACCTCCCATGTGGTAGACAGATGCCCTAACCACTGGGCCAAGTCCGCTTCCCTCTATGTTTAAACCAGTGTATCTGCTCATTTTCTCAAACCAGATGGTTGTTAACTAACTGGATGGCAGAATCCACTGGAGAATTTTAACAGTCTTTTGAGAATAATAACATTCATATTTTACTTTTCAGTGGCGATGGAAACAGCACCTTCATAGTCCTTTTACTATTTGTGAGTGGAGTCTTAAATCTTAAGAAACCTTTAAAATAGCTTGCTCTTCAAACACTTTGTTTCTCACAAAACAAGAAATATTCTGTTCATAAGGACCATGTCTATATGCTGATATTATTACATATGTGACTTTTATTTATTTTTTTAAAGATTTATTTATTTATTTATTTATTTCTCTCCCTCCCACCCCACCCGCACCCGGGTTGTCTGTTCTCTGTGTCTAGTTGCTGCGTCTTCTTTGTCTGCTTCTGTTCTTGTCAGCGGCATGGGAATCTGTGTTTCTTTTTGTTGCATCATCTTGTTGTGTCAGCTCTCCGTGTGTGCGGCACCATTCTTGGGCAGGCTGCACTTTCTTTCGCGCTAGGTGGCTCTCCTTATGGGACACTGGGCGGCTCTGCTTACGGGCCATATTCCTTGTGCATGTGGCTCCCCTGCAGAGGGGGCACCCCTGCTTGGCAGGGCACTCCTTGTGCGAATCAGCACTGTGCATGGGCCAGCTCCATGTGGGTCAAGGAGGCCTGGGGTTTGAACTGCGGACCTCCCATTTGGTAGACGGACGCCCTAACCACTGGGCCAAGTCCGCCGCCCCATATGTGACTTTTCGTATAAGGCTTTCCTATTGAGACTTTTGCATTTTATGAACTTTTATTTTAATACCAAACTATCTTAATATAATCACTTGAGCTGGTGTTAAATTTTATCTTATTCATTCAATAATTTTTCACTTATACTAATATATGACTACTTTTCTTTTAATTAGTTTTCTCTACATATTTTCAGACTACAGTTTCTTTGGTGAGCATTACTAATGAACTGTTTTTTTAAAATTCTGTAATAGATATGAAATGTTTGATTTTATTCCATATCATATTTCTAATAATCTTTGTTTAAGTATTATGCCAAATTGGGGTATTTCAAAATTAGTACATTCCCAGGAGTATATTAATTAATTTTCAATATCATTTCTATATATCCTAAAAAGATTTTATTGTATTGACACAAGCTTACATTATACCTCATTATTTTATGTATATAATCTCTACATTTTAAATATACATCCATGATATATATTTTATATGATATATTCTCTTATTTATATTAAATCGTTTTAGTTTTATGATAATATTTTAGGGCACATTTAAGGGTGTCATTTCATTATCAAACATGGAACATAAATCATTTTAATCTTTATTTAAGCATTTTGTAAAATGCAACAACCCTCCGCATGTATGATTAAGAGGTTTTTTGAGAAGGCCAGTGCTATGTGAAATAATTTTCACTTGTCATATCAATCAGGAACGATGTTTGTTTAACTAGAGACTGGTAAAGCAGATGAATACATGACCTAGAGACCCTACTGCAGCCCATTTACCTCTTCCATCTAGACAAGTGATTAAATGCCTCATCAGTCTTTTAAGAAACTACTGAGAAAAGTTTCAAATTATGGTCCTTTGTGCATGAAAAACCTGAATGTTTTCAGCATCATATATTTCAGTTTTGTAGAAAAAAATAATGTGATGGTAAAGAAGCAATGTAGATTGGCAGTAAAATGAAGTGTTTCCAGCAATTTTTATTTAAATTTAAGTCCATGATGTCTGTGGGATTTTACATGTTTTCATGTATATGATGAGTATTAACTCACAACATGGACCAGAACTTGGATAATGGAAAAAGCATATGGGGAAGCCAAAAGGTTAATGGGTTTGAAGGAAATGGAAACAAGCTTTATACTGGGATTGTACCAGAGTTCCATTATATCCAATAGTTCCTGATTTCCCTATCATCCTCTCTCCTTTATCTATCTTGCACACAGATGCTTTAATATCAGCTCTGAAGTACCTCTTTCAGGAAGCCTTCTATAACCTTCAAGATAGGACTGTACGACACAGTGAACCCTTTTGTGGACGATGGAATATAGTTAATAGTACAAGAATGTTCTTTCATGAATTATAGTAAATGTATGATACTAATCCAAAATGGTAATAATAGGGTGGTATACGGGAGAAAATATACTTAATGTAAATAATGGATGATAGAACTATTTTCATAATCTTTCATCAATTGTAACAAAGGTAACTACTGTTAAAAAATAGTATAATAATAAAAAAAGTGCTATCATCAATAGTAACAAGTGTTCCACACCAATGCAAGGTTTTGGTGGTAGTGTGGTGAGTGTGAATCCTGTATTTTATGCATGATTGTTTTTTAAGCTCACAACTTCTGAAATATATATATATAAAGAATGTGTTGGGGTTTGAAATTATAGAAAACTGCAATATGCTTTTTCCCCCTATCTTATATAGCTCATCACCCTCAGAATATTATATTATAGTTGCTTGCCTTCAAACTCAGGATATTATAATTGCTTAAAGAATGAAAGACTATCATTTAGCCTAGAAAAATTGAATGGACCATATGCTTTGGACTGCAGTACATTAGGCCTTAACAAGGGAGAGCATTGAGAAAAAAGAATGTGGTTGAAGATAATGAATTCAAAGTCAGAACTTTTGACAATAAATCTCTTCCTCTCTATGTTCTTTTATTCTAGCACAATGGAAAAAATTCTTGACTAGAAATCAGGATTTCTGAATTTGAATTCTGGTTCTGCAATGTCATCTGCATCTGGATGATGTTAAGCAAGACTTCTAACCTACCTGGATATCAGTTGGTGCATTTGTAAAAACAAGGAACTTAATTTGATAATTTCCAGAGTTTTATTGAGCAATTTTATTATTATTATTAGAGCTGTGTCCTAACCTTTTGAACCTCCTTTTGAGATGGGGTGGGTATTACCATATTTTGTCAAATGTCAATAAACTTTAGCTGAAGCAGAAAACATTGAGAACCTTCCTGATTTGTGGAAAAACTAAGTAATGTTGCTCATCCTATATTATTGCCAGAGATTCAGAAATGGAAATTGTGATTGGGTTTCTCATAAAGCATAGATCAAAAGACTTCAGGAACAGGGAGTTCTAATTCGTGATTTTCATCCCAAATTGACATAGGACTACCATTTTGTTGCAGTTAAATCATCATTGGTACATAGAAGGTATACTAATTGTAAATGCCTTTGTAACAAAGAAACCCAGTAATACAATGGCTTAAAGAACAAATAAGTTACTTTCTTTCCCTACTAACTTTCCTAGAATGGTATGGGGGCAGCTATCTTCCACTTAGTCATTTAGGGACTCAGGTTCATTTCAAGTCATTGTTGTCATCTGCTTGGTTAAAGCTGGGTTGTTGCTATTTCCTGGTTTCAAATGAGAATGGGGGAAAGAGATGAATACAGGGAAGCACATACCCCAATTTTTGAGGTCTGGATCTGGCGTAGGTCCTTTGGCTCAAGTTTGCACTTAGAGGCAATGTTTCCAGGAATGAGGGGAGAATTGGTTATGGTGGATAACTTGAAATTCATGCCAATTTTATGATTTTCATAATTAGAAGTAAAAGTGCTGAAATGAATTTAGAATGCAATTTGAATCATACTTTTTTTTTTGACTCATTCAGCATTGTGTTACAAATACCTAATTACATTGTTAAATATATTATAGCATACCTATACAATTGAATGCTATGTAGCACTTAAATGCTTTTGTGAAAGAATGGATAATAGACTGCACTATATGTTAGATTTAACTAGTAAGTGATGAAAAAAAGATGTGAAATAAAATAATAATTTTTTCTTAAAAATATATTTGAATAAGTATAGTATAGTAAAGAGGAGAGAAAGATAAGTCCTAAATATTAATGTTGGCTAACTTGGTTGGTAGAATTTAAATGATATGTGTTTCTGTTTTTTGTTTTTTTTTGTTTTTTTCTGTTTAAATATACCCATATTATCTACATTTTCTCCATTGAACATATATTTATTTGGGTAATAAGGAAAAAACAAACATTAATATTTAAATATGAGAATTTTGTATTGACTCATGAGAAGTTAAATTCACACGCACTCATCTGCAGCTATGGATTCTTGTAGAATTAGTATTTCTGTGGACAAAAGCAGACTGATGGACTTAAACTCTTCCAAAGAAAATATGCCAGAAAACTTGGGATATAGGAAGAAATGGTAATTGTAACTTATGGTCCTCTTTCACTGATATAAGAGCTGTGCTAATAGTAAAGCAAATGCATAGTATAATACATTCACATAAAGTCTTATCACAAAGCCCATAAAAGAACATAAATGCCTTACTTCCAAAAATCAGTGAAGCAAAGTGTCTGAAATGAGTGCAGCATTTAAAAGATAAGTGCCCTTTTTTCTTATCTAAATGGCTCAGTTGGTTAAAAACTTCAGTTATCTATTATTTATCTGCCCTGAGCTTAGACCAGATTTCTTTTGGGTATTTCCCAATTAAACAAGGGAACAAACTTTTTATCCCAGGAGATTTTCATCTTCTCCCTATAATGGAAGATCTGGATGTCTGGAGGGCCATTTTTCTACATCATTATGACAAGCAGTCATTTTAACTGTTATTTTAAATTAATCAGGTTGATTTCACTTTCCTTTCTAAACCAAAAGTAAAAAGAGATTTTTAAAAAAGAAGCCTTGACCATTACCATCAATATTCTCTTTTTTATTGCCAAGCTATGAGATATGTCCATTAGGAACATGTATAGTATCACGTATTCCCATCACTTTATAACTAAAATAATCTGATCTATAACCAAGGAACTTGCTGGCCCTTTCCCTTTCATGAAAGGAAATAGTATTCTCCAACATGTGGGTGAGAACAGATGGTTTGTTGGGCATTCTTTCTCACCCACTGTCTTGGTTTGCTAGGGCTGCTATGACAAATATGACACAATTGGTTGGCTTAAAGTACAGGAACTTATTGTCTCATGGTTTTGGAGGCTGGAAGTCCAAAATCAAGGTCTTGGCAGACCCTGTTTTCTCCCAGAGTTTGTAGTTCTGGTGCTGGTTTGCCACAATGCTCGTACTAACATTTCCTGAGAGAGCATGTATTTCTTACATGATTGCTTTCTTCACCTACCATTCTAAATGCTAAAATGGCTACATATGCAATGAAATTGAGTTGCATGTGGAAATTCTGAGACAGTTTTGTCATCTTGGAATTCAAGTTCCTAACTTCATTGCCACATTTTTCTGTCTGAAGTTAAAGCACACATTTCCCTCACATGACTGGGTGAAATTATAAGTGGATGCAAATATATTAAGACAAATATTAGTGGGAACCATAAATCTGCTTTTGATAATACGCAGAAACATCTTCTGCAAGCAGTGTAGGAAGCTCTGGTTTAGGGATTGCATTAAGAAACTGGTTCAGAAATTGAGGAGAGAAGATTCAGCTATTACTGTTAGGGTGGAAGAAAAGTACAAGAACTTGGTGGAAACATCAGCAGCATCAGGAACCAATAGAGACACACTTGTCCCAGATATATTTTTCTGCTTTTACTGATCTTGATTAGAAGCCTGAGCACTGATTAGTTCTGTAAATATGTAGTTTAGGAACTGCAGGAACAATTAGTTGATGATGGGCTAAGACATTTGCGGTTTCACTTTAATGGTAAACTTAAAAAACCTGACGACTGTAATTTAAAATAATCAAGGTGTATAATAATAATAATAGTATAGTAAAGTAATTCATCAAATATTAATTCACTATTTTAGGGTACAAGTTAAGATATATTGTCATATCAGAAATTATTTTGTGATGATGATATTCAGCATCAGTCTTTGCTTGGTTGAATTTTGATTTAAATATCTTGCTAGTTAGCATTTGACCAAAAGGGACTTTTGTTGCACTTATGCACATTTTTTTGGAGGGGAGAACTAGTAATTTTCAGAAGGGAATTATAATACAAGAAACCAAAATTAACATTCCTGCTAAGTTGGTCTCTCCTTTGGTTCCTTTGGACCCAGATAGCAAGTCCCAGGGGTATGTCCTTCTCTCCTGACGTGGCTGTCTTGCCTTCAGATTAGTATTTGTCACCTAAGCAGCCCCTTCTTTAAGCCCCTAGTCTGCAACTACAGTCCCTCTTTACAGTGAAAAACACATTTCTGTTTTTGCCCATATAGTGTCCCAGTTCTGGGCTATACAGTCTCAAGAAATACCCAGTATTCATGCTGTCTGCCCTGAATTTCACAGGTGCTGGGGAGGCTTTGGAGGTACAATGGGGGAGGTGAGTTCCTGTGCCCATCCCATTAGCTAGAAAATTATTTTTCCTTCAAGTTGCCTTTTCAATACTCCTCTAGTTGGAACTCCAAGCCAGCTAGTTCTTTACAATTAATTATTAAATTAATAACCTATTAAAGTAGTCATCTCTCTTCCAAGGACAAACATTAATTTTTAAAAGACAGTACAATGTTACCTCATAATTAGAAATATTTCCTCTACTGACAACTTTTCTTTGTACTTGAAATCATTGGGTCCCCCTTGTTGCATTGAGTGTCTCTGGCTTTCTTTACTGCTCTTTCCAGTGCCCAAATGAATCATAAAAAAGGAACATTAGCCATTAATATCCAGTCTTACTGGGACCTAGAGACAGACTCTCTATTCCATGATGGTCTTTTGAGTCAGGGCTTTCATTTAATAGAAAAGAGAAGAGAGATTGGTGTTGACTTACAGCTATGTCCTAAAATACCTACATGATCATTTTTGGGACCACATGGCAACTATACCTACCTGGAAAGAAAAAGGAGAAATTACCTTGCTTCCCAAGGGTCTGCTATGGTCATGAGGGAGGGCTGAAGCTAGAAAATTTGTTTCTAGAAGGGAGAAGTCCTGCAAGGGTGGGAAGTGGGCATTGTGTGGTCAGAAAAGGCTTTTCTGTTAAAGTGGCATTTTCAGCAGATGTAGAAGGAGAGAGTGAGGGAGCTATGCTTGTATCTGGGGGAGGAGAACCCAGGTGGAGGAAACAGCAAGGACACAAGTCTTGAGGAATCTTGGACTATTCAAAAAAGCAACAAGGCCAGCATGCCAGGGGGAGCAAGCCAAGGCGGAGAGTAGTTCGAAATGGAGTCAGAGAGGTCATGTTCCCCAGGACCCTGTTCACTATACTGCACTGTGGGCCATTGAATGGGGAGCCTCTCCAGCATTGCAGAGTGATTGGTGGCATCACCTGCTTCCTATTTGAGCATATATATGTATAAAAAGAATAATTTGACTCTACTGCAAAATAGCAGTTTAAAAAATATTTTTTGGTCACAAGTATGATTAGAATGAGAATTGCATCCAAAAAACATGGTTGTACTTTTAGTCACAAGTAAGATTAGAATGAGAATGGCACCCAAAAAAATTTTTTAAAGTTTATACCAAATTTGGTATCGATTACATATGTATTATTATAAAATTAATAAAGTAGATATTCCCATTTCATAGTTCATATAAATTCCATAACAACTTCCACTGATTCTTCATACTTAGAATGCCAGCTTTGTTTCCTGCTCATTCTCCCCCCCATTCTTAAAATGAATAGCAGATATTTTGTGATCTTTGACTCATTTAGCACCGAAGTATTATTTATCCAAGTTTTTTCAGCATTTTAATTTGTATGTTTTTCCAATTTTCATATATACTCCTACTCTTAAGCTTACATAGTACTTTTTTTTCTCAATTTTTAAAATTTATGATTCAAGGTATGAAACTGTGAGCAGGTAAATTGCATAATTATAATTGTATCATCTTGATGGTAATCGCATCCGTGGTCTTGCAGTATTGCTCTCTTATAAGGTTAATACTTCTTTGCTGACCATTTAAATTTATATTGGAAAATTTGCCCTATAAAGTTAGTAATCCTGCTTTAGGATTTTGGGTGAATGGTATAACAGAAACACATTCAGCTCAGTTTTAATTGGGAAATTTTACTTAATTTCTTAGCAGTCTAGTACTGCTTGCTTCTCACTGCAGAAATCTTTAAGAACAGTCTTGTACTTTTGAATTTCTACAGGTGCCAAAAGCAGAAAATTGGAAATCTTTAAAAGGTTTGATTTCCCTCCTTTGCCATGGGTAAATGCCTTTTAAGATAATGTAATCCTTTTTATCAGCTTTCAAGAGGAAGTGCAGAAGGTTTAAGTGGTGATGCAACAGTATAAATACTAGGTTTGTCCTGGCCAACAGCTATCTTTTCTGTTCTAAGAGTGGTGCCTCTCTTTTGGGAAGTCTTACAATTTTAGATCTTTAATTTTTCTAATATACAGGTTTTGCCTGAGCCTTGTTGCCTGAGTGACTGGAGATCTGACGGTGGAGTAGGCAAGCAGGATCATAGCCATCTGCAGGGCTGGTGGTGCTGGGAACCAAGTGGCTACCATTACTGCAAGGTCTGGTTTATGTTTAAAAAGAGGGTCCATAGGATGGAGGAATAAAATATGGATTAGAGCGGACTTACTAGTATTGTACTATAGAACTATTGTGACTAGTAATGGAAGAAATTGTAGCATTGATATGGAGAAAGTGGCCACAGTAGTTGCTGAGGGCAGAGAGAGGGGAGGAGAGAGGTGATGTGACGTGGGGGCATTTTCAGGACTTGGAGTTGTCATAAATGATATTGCAGGGACAGATGCTGGACAGTATATATCCTGCTATAACCCACTGAATGGACTGGGGGACAGTGTAAACTACAATGTAAACTATTATCCATGTGGTGCAGCAGTGCTCTAAAATGTATTCACCAAATGCAATGAATGTGCCACAATGATGAAAGAGGTTGAGGATGTGGGAGGAGTGGGTGGGGTGAGGTGTGGGGTATGTGGGAACATTTTATATTTTTTAATGTAACATTTTTTTGTGATCTATGTATCTTCAACAAATATAATAAAAATAAAGTAAAAAAAGAAATAAAGACAATTCAAGGTAGATAAATATATATATATGTTTTATCTATTGGAATGATTTGTTTTTAAAAGTAAATATAGGCTTGTACTAGATGCTAATAAAAAGTATCTGATTTCAAAAAAAAAAAAAAGAAAAGAAAAAAAGAACTGTTTGGATGTTGAATTGAGAAAAGACTTAAGGAGGGAAGGCAGAGGGAAGTTAGAAGGCAATTGCAGTGTTCCAGAATGAGATTAAGGTGGCATAGATTAAGGATGTCTCAGTGAAGGCAGTAAGAATTGGTCAGATTCCAACTATTTTTTTAAGGAAGAGCCCTTCTATTTGCTGACAGTTTGGATGTCTGGTGTGAGAGAAAGAAAGGAGTTAAGGATCTCTCCAGGTGTATTAGTTTTCTATTGCTGCACAACAAAAATTTTGTGGCTTAAAACAATAGCGCTGATCAACTCACAGTTTCAGTGAGTCAGGAATCTGGGTATGGTTTAAACGGGCCCTCTGACTCTGGGTCTCTCTCAAGGCTTCAGTTGTTTTAAGGCTCAACCAGGAAGGATCCACTTCTGGGTTCACTCATGTGATTGTTGTCAGGATTCATTTCCTCATAAACTGTTGGTCAGGGGCCTCTCTGACCCACAGCTTGGTTCATCACAATGAACAAGTGAGAAGGCAACAGAAAGAGACTGCTAGTAAGACAGAAGTCACATATGTCTTTTGTAAACTAATCATTAAGGTGCCATTCCATCCTTTTTGCTGTATTTTATTCATTAGAAGCAAGTGACTGGATCCAATCTACACTGAAGGGAAGGGAGTTCCAAAAGGCATGAATATCATGAGCAGAGATCTTTGGAACTAAGGTCAAAAGCTGGCATTGTACTGGCATAAAGATAGATTGACCAATGGAATAAAATTGAGAGTTCAGAAATAGACTCTCACATCTGTGACCAAGTGACTTCTGACAAGGCTGTCAAACCCACCCAGCTTGGTCAGAACAGACTATTCAACAAATGGTGCTGGGATAATTGGGTTTTCTTATCTGAAAGAAAGAAAGACGATCCCTACCTCACACCTTATACAAAAATTAACTCAATGGATCAAGGACCTAAATATAAAAGCTAAAACCATAAAACTCCTAGAAGAAAATTTAGGGTAATATCGTCAAGATCTTGTGGTAGAAGGTGGTTTCTTAAACCTTATTCCTAAAGCATGAGCACTGAAAGAAAAACTAGATAAATGGAACCTCTTCAAAATTAAACACATTTGTACTTCAAATGACTTTTTAAGGTGAAAAGTCAGCCTACTCAATGGGAGAAAATTTTTAGAAACCACATATCCAATAAAGGTTTCATTTCAATATTATATAAAGCGATCACACAATTAAATGATAAGACAAGTGGCCCAATTAAAAAATGGGAAAAGACTTGAATAGACATTTTTCCAAAGAGGAAATACAAATGGCCACAAAGCACATGAAAAGATGCTCAACATCACTAGCTATTAGGAAAATGTGAATAAAAACTACAAGATATGATTTAACATCTTACAAAATGGCTATTATTAAAAAAACAGAAAACTACAAGTACTGGTGAGGATGTGGAGAAATAGGAACACTCTTTCACTGTTGGTGGTGGGAGTGTAAAATGCTACAGCTTCTGTGGAATTCAGGATGCTACATATAGAACTACTGTATGATCCGGCAACCCCCACGTATCAGGAATATATTCAGAAGAGCTGAAAGCAAGGATGTGACAAATATTTGCACACTGATATTCACAACAGCATTATTTATAATTGCTAAAAGATTGAAATAACCTAGGGAAAATACAACTAATGTAACTTATAGACTATACTTAACAGTAATATTGTAATACTTTTGTAGCAAAGGCTAAGAAGGGACTATATCATTGCTAAAGGTAAAAAAAACGAAAATGACCTTATACGGAAGGTTCAATGCGGATCAGCAGAATATCCATGTCTAAATAAAATACCATGACCTTAAAATGCTGTTTGACCTAAAGTAAGGGGGAAATGGAAAGGAGAAATGAGTTTATATGGCTACGAGTTTCTAAAAAAGAGTCTGGAGGCTGGCAGAAGGTTTGCCCTCATGCACAACTGAGCAGAGTCAGAGAGACAGATAAAGCAGATACAACCCCCAGATATTGGTTCCTTTGAGGGCTAAAGAGACCCATGGGAGTTATGGTCATGGCCGATGGGGTTAACTACCAGGGCAGATGGCCCCTCTTTGGAAATGGTGTTTATGTGTGATGAATCTGGACTCAGATGGGATCTCCCTTCATAAGACTTTCATGCTAATGTGCTGGAGGTGCAGTTAATGTTGGGGTTTAAGATATATTTAGGGGATTTGAATCTCTGGACTGACAATGTGATAGCCAGGTCCTGAGCCTCAACAGACTCCAGCACCTACAATCTGATCTATTGGACTTACCACACTCAGCTAAGATGGAGTTGAAGAAGGACAACCACCACACCATGGAGCCTAGAGTGATTACAACTGAAAATGGGAGGATTGCATCCAGCATCCAGGTGGAATCTGACCCTCCTCTTGACATAGAGGTGCAATGGACACAACCAATCCAATGTCCACATAGAAGAGGTGGCATTGGATTGGGAAAAGTGGACATAATGAACAAAGGGTATGGGGAAAGGCAGGAAGAGATGAGAGGTGGAGGCGTCTTCGGGACATGGAGCTGCCCTGGATGGTGCTTCAGAGGTAATCACCGGACATTGTAAATCCTCACAGGGCCCACTTGATGGAATAGAGGAGAGTATGGGCCATGATGTGAACCAATGTATATGAGGTGCAGAGGTGCCCAAAGATGTACTTACCAAATCCAATGGATGTGTCATGATGATGGGAACGAGTGTTGTTGGGGGGGGGGGGGAGAGGAGGGGTGGGGGGGTGGGGTTGAATGGTACCTCACATATATATTTTTAATGTAATATTATTACAAAGTCAATAAAAAATTAAAAAATTAAAAAAAAAACAAAAACGAGTATGGGTTTTAGTTATATGAGTGAGGAATACAATCAAGCATTTTTTTTCATTTTCTTCATTGACAAGGAGACTTTGTTCATGCCATTTTATTTATCTGTGCTATTTATTCATCTTTTTGAACACTGGAGAAACAACTGAGTTTGTTTTTAGGATTAAATAAATAAATTTGCCTGTATAAGATTTTTTGAAGTAATGCTTCCTTAATTTGTTAAGTTGCCACTTCTTTGCTATTTTATTTTTTGAAGTTGAAATAAAGTTTAAAAACAAAATGTTCTCCACCAGAGCAAGATTTTAGCTTGAATAACTGAACTGGTATTGATAGTATTTATTGATATTTGGGAAGACTGCATCAGGAGCATCTTTGTGAGGGGGAAGACAGCAGGATAAATTAGAATTTTTAATTTTTGATATGTTTTATTTGACATGCCTATGAAACATCCAAGTTGAAAAATGTCTAGTTTTAAAGGGAAATATTTGAGCAGGGGATATAAAAATGAGAATAATCAGCAATAAGAATTTTGACCAAAATATTTTCTGGTGGAGGGGAAAATTGCCTGGGCTAATTTTGGCATCCATTTTATGACTGCCTTATATCTTTTTTTTTTTTAAGATTTATTTATTTGTCTCCCCTTCTCCTTCCCCCTCCCCCTCCCGCCAGTTGTCTGTTCTCTGTGTCCATTTGCTGTGTGTATTCTTCCATGTCCTCTTGTATCCTTGTGCGGGGCACCTGGAATCTGTGTCTTTTTTTTGTTATTGTTGCATCATCTTGCTGCATCACTTCTTCATGTGTGCAGCACCACTCTTGGGCAGGCTGTACTTTCTTTCACACTGGGCGGCTGTCTTTACAGGGCGCACTCCTTGTGTGTGTGGCTCCCCTACTCGGGGGACACCTCTGAATGGCATGGCACTCCTTGCGCACATCAGCACTGTGCATGGGCCAAGGAGGTTCTGGATTTGAACTGTGGACCTGGACATGTGGTAAGCAGACACTTTATCCCTTGAGCCAAGTCCACTTCCCTGCCTTGTATCTTGATGCATTATCACACACCAGCGCTGATATGAGCACATACGTTATTATGTGTTTTCTGTGATGCAATATTGTGTAGTGGTTAGCAGGAGAAGACCCAAAGTCGCATTCCATATGTTCAAATCCCTGCTCTGCTACTTGCTACCTGTTTGACCATGAATAACTTACTGAATCTCTTTGTGCCTCAATGGCCTCATCTAGAAATTGTAAATAATAACATTAACCAAAACCCAAGGCTGTAGTGAGAATTGAATGAATAAAAACATACGGAAAGGCCTTCAAATGAGTATTTACTCATAGTTAAGTGGAGTATTTTAATTGATATTATTATTGTTGCTATTACTCTTCTTTAAAAGCATCATATTTTAAACAGCTGCAACTTGAATATGTCATTGTCATCTGGCCACTTTGGGTGGGTAAAAATATACCAGTCTTCCAGCAGCAAATGCTTTATTCATCATCAGAAGGTTGTAGATTGAGAAGATTTATGCATTCTCATATATTACATACTTGGGCAATGTTACAGCTTTATTTCAAAGCCATCATATACAAATTAGCATAGTAATGCTTATTCTCTTACACACTTCGTAGGTACTGCCTGCTTATGAAAAGTTTTCTGTTCACCTGATAGAACTAAATTTAGTTTCCCCATATATGTCACCTTGTACAAAGCGCAGCCTTTACCCTCTATAAATTTATATTGACTTATTCTTTAAAGGGTTGGTGGGTCAGTGTGGAGTAAACCAAATCTTTCTCACTCACCAAAGGCAGTTACATGACCTCTCTACCAAGGTCTGACAATTGGATTGAACGTGAATGCTGAACTTTGCACCTATGAGGGTTAGCATCAGAAAAGAAATCCATGAGAAGCCATGCAAGGGTCCCAGTTTGTTTAAGTAAATACGTTATAAAGCCTATTCACCACCATCAATTTTGCACACTGAAAATTTGGCTCACTGAAGCAACAAATACATCTCACCTCTGTTGTAGGCTTACCTTTGCTGAAACACATGAATGTTTTCTTTCCATTTTAGAGCTCTGTTTCTTCTTCAGTGGAAATTTGAAGACACTAAAGCACTTGAGACATATTTCTGGCCCTTGCTGCTGATGTGAATTCAAGTGTGAATTAGAGGACTCAAATTTTGCATGTGACTTGAGCAAATCCTATTAAACTATGCCAAGAAGAGGGAAAAGAAGTTGATGAGTTTTAAGCATTTTTGTCAATACAATATATTGCAGGAAAACTTTGAATAGCAGCAAAATGGGAACCAATCAGTGTTTTCTTCTTTGGTAAGAGAGAAAAAACGGTTCCAGTCCTTATTGCCCATCCCCCCACCTTTTTGCACATAACTCTTAGTTACTTCTAATGAAATTACTTGCCCTTTATGAAAAGATTTTTTAAAATGGAAATGTATGTAATGACTCTACATATAACTTGTATCTTCTGATTTTATGCCAGACGTTTTAGGAAAAATCAGTAGATCAATATGAGACAGAAGTAAATAATATTTACCTTTGGAAGAAGGTGCAGTACTTCTGTGAGTCTAGTACTCTGTGTGTGTGTGTATAGGTGTTGTACTATTCCTATCTACATTTGAGCTAGTTCTGGACTTTATTACAACATTAATTTAGTTGATTTTACCACTGTCTTTAGATATTTTGAAAGTGAAATCAGGACTTACCCTTCAGAAAAACCTGGGATCTGAGTACTTAGATAGTCTCAAAATGTCTTTATGCTGTATAGTCCACTGGCCAGCTTTCAGAAATGTGGATATTTCTCTGCTCTATATTTTTCCTGCCAGCTTTTTGGGTTGCTAGGTTGTAATCTTTGCTCCCTAATCCTTCCCTTGATTTTCTGGGTCTCAGGAGATCTCTCTCTGCCATGCTTCTCTATCTCCAGTCTTTTGAGGATACCTGATGGGCACTTGGTAAAGGTTTGCACTGCCTCAGAGTAATTTCCCTAAGCTTTCTTGCCACACCCCAGGCTCAGAAGCTGCTGCCTTCTAATCAGGGCAATTTCTCTCAGTTCTTTTGTCCTGCACTCACACTTTGGACCGAAGCCTTTTTGCACTTTGGGATGACTCCATGTACCTCAGAGAGATCTCTAACACCTTTTCTGTCCCACTCCCAGCCTTTAGAAGCTATGGCCTTGCTCTTGGGGAATGCCCAGTGTACCTCAGGGGGCATCTCTCTCAACAGTTCTGCCCTGCTCCTAGCCTTCAGACAGTACCCCACACATTCAGTGAAGTTCTGTAGGAATGGGTTTGTTGGTGGGGAAGATTTATTCTATGACTCGAGCTCTTAGGTATTCTAATTTCTCACACCATGATATATGTGCTATATGTTGCCATTAAACATTCATTAAAAGTTCAACTGGCTTTTCCTTATCACCATGTATGGAAGATTCCTCTGCCTTCTGCTGATTTGCCATGAGGGATGATAACAGCTGTGGGTCTCTTCTCTCCTAACCAGAGTCATTACCTTCTGAAATTTAGTTCATTTTCATTTATTTTCATTGTGTGTGAGTCTTTGGCTCTCTGAAGAATTTGACAACTATGATTTTTGAAATTTATCCAGTGTTTCCTCATTCTTGGGTGGCAGAAATTGTCACTTGAGATATTCTACAGTCTGAACAGAAGTAAATATTTCCATGTCTGTTTTTAATTGTATCCCACAAGTATTGATTTGGTAATACTTTAATATTTCTATAGTTCACTGGAATTAGATTTTAAAATCTCTAAACTCAAGCTCTTGAAATTCTTATTGTAGACTTCTAGTTTAATTGCATTTTAGTATGAGAGTGTGGCTTACATGACATTACTTTTTCTTTTGAAATCTGTTGAAATTTCCTTTATGACCTTGTACACATTCAATATTTGTCTCTTATGTACTGCAAAAAATATACTTTATTTCTGGAGAGCAGGGTCTCTCTTTTTCCTTCCGTTCTGCCCTCCCTTCCTTCCTCTCTTATCACATCTTACTGTTTTCTATATCTGTTCAATTTCTGATTGTTTCTGAGCCTAGGTGGGCTTTTCATTTTTTTACCTTTCTAAATTTCTATCTCAATTACTAGTTTTTTTTTTTTTTTTAATTTTTTTTATTTTTTATTGACTTTGTAATAATATTACATTAAAAATATATATGTGAGGTCCCATTCAACCCCACCCCCCCACCCCCCCTCTCCCCCCCCCCCCCAACAACACTCGTTCCCATCATCATGACACATCCATTGGATTTGGTAAGTACATCTTTGGGCACCTCTGCACCTCATATACATTGGTTCACATCATGGCCCATACTCTCCTCTATTCCATCATGTAGGCCCTGTGAGGATTTACAATGTCTGGTGATTACCTCTGAAGCACCATCCAGGGCAGCTCCAAGTCCCGAAGATGCCTCCACCTCTCATCTCTTCCTGCCTTTCCCCATACCCTTTGTCCATTATGTCCACTTTTCCCAATCCAATGCCACCTCTTCTATGTGGACACTGGATTGGTTGTGTCCATTGCACCTTTATGTCAAGAGGAGGCTCAGATTCCACCTGGATGCTGGATGCAATCCTCCCATTTTCAGTTGTAATCACTCTAGGCTCCATGGTGTGGTGGTTGTCCTTCTTCACCTCCATCTTAGCTGAGTGTGGTAAGTCCAATAAATCAGATTGTAGGTGCTGGAGTCTGTTGAGGCTCAGGATCTGGCTATCACATTGTCAGTCCAGAGATTCAAATCCCCTAAATATATCTTAAACCCCAACATTAACTGCACCTCCAGCACATTAGCATGAAAGTCTTATGAAGGGAGATCCCATCTGAGTCCAGATTCATCACACATAAACACCATTTCCAAAGAGGGGCCATCTGCCCTGGTAGTTAACCCCATCGGCCATGACCATAACTCCCATGGGTCTCTTTAGCCCTCAAAGGAACCAATATCTGGGGGTTGTATCTGCTTTATCTTCAATTACTAGTTTTAATGTTATTATTTCTTACTTTTATTCACTTTGGATCTTAAATAGTTTCCTAATATCTGGGCCTTGGTGTGTAAACACTACCTGTTGAACATTAGAGATACTATTTAGCTCCATTATTGGCTCCCAAAGCTAGGAGATTTTTCTTAGTTTTAATAACAGAAGCAATCTGTTGATTCTATAATATTGACTTCTTAGAAGATGACAGAACTTTGGCTGGTATTTTGAAAGAGATCAGAAGATTATCAATTTTCATTTCCATTTATGTTAACACTTTTTGTATTGGAGTTTTTTCCTGTTATTCTTTGATCAGAATGCTGCCTAAAACCTTTTAAAAAGGAATAATGAAGGTCTTTCTGCATATAAAAAGTCTATTCTCTTACTAAAATTTATTTCCAGAATGAGCTAAGTGTGGTTGGTTTGTACTAAGAATAAAACTACCAATTCTTCTGAACAATGTCTTTTTCCCTATCTTTTAAAAAATTGTGGTGATGTATATATGACACAAAATTTCCCATTTAACCATTTTTAAGTTTACCATTTAGTGGCATTAATTACAATCACAATGTTTTGCTGTAATCACCACTATCCACCACTAAAACTTTTTTTTTTTTTTTAACTTTCTATCTTCAAATACTTTCAATCCTACAGGACAGTTAAAAAAAAAAATACAAACCCCATTCTGGGAACTCCAACACATCTTTAATCCCCAATACTTAGATCTACCAAGTTCATCATTCTGCCACATTTGTCATATCACCCCAACAATCCATCTATCTATCCATCTATCATCTATCCATTTGTTTGTCCATCTATCCACCAATCCATTTTCTGAGTACTTGAGTTTAGGCTACATAGATCATGTTCTCTGAACATCCAACACTGCCATGTATATATCCCAACTACCCTAAGTGCAGCCATCAAGTTCAAGAAATTTAACACTAATATAAAGCTTACAGTTTATGTTCTAAGGTTTTCATATGCCTCAATATTTTCCTTTGAGCCTTTTCTCCACTCTTGCTAGATACCATCCAGGATTATATAGTGCACTTGATTTACTTGTCACTGTCTCTTTAGTTGTCCTTCCTTTCCCTTCCCTTTCCTTTCTGCATGGGAACATATATTCAACAGAGACTTTCCTATCTCAACTACTCCCATGCATATCGTTCAGTGAGAGTAATCATATTCACAATATTTTGGTTCCCTTACCAATACTATAATTTCTCCATCTTTACAAACAATGGCCTGAGCTACATCTGCTCCCCTGCAGGCTGCAGTGTCTGCTGGCTTGTGGCATCTGCTCATTGCAGCAGGTGTGGCATCTAGCTTGTTGTGGTGGTGTAGCATCTGCTTGTCTTCTTTAGGAGGCTCTGGGACCCGAACATGGGACCTCCTGTATGGTAGGTGGGTGCCCAACTGGTTGAGCCACATCTGCTTCCCTTAGCAATTATTCTTTTGAATATTTATTCTGCTCCTTTCTCTCTTCTCCTTCTGGGACTACCACAATGCTTGTATTATACCTGATGGAGTCCTATAGGTTCCTCAGGCTCTGCTCACTTTTCTTCATTCTTTTTTCTTTATGCTCCTCAGACTAGATGATTTCAGATATATTATCTTCAAGTTTCTGATTCTTTCTTCTGCCTGCTCCAATCTGTTGTTGGACCTCATTAGGGGATTTAAAATTTTGTCACTGTGATTTTTAGCTCTGTTTGGTTTCTTTTCATAATTTCCATCTCTCTATTGATATTCTTTTTGTATTCATCTATTGCTTACCTGATTTCCTTTTGTTCTTTGTCTATGTTTTCCTTTAACTCATTGAGAAGTTTTGGGACCATTTTTTGAAAGTCTATTGTATACCCCAGATCTAGTTCTCCTCGTTGCTGTTTTCTACTGCTTTAATAGTCTCCTTTGCCAGGGCCATCACTTCCTGTTTCTTTGTATATTTTGTAACCTTTTGTTGAAATCTGGACATTTTGCTATTTTAGTGTGTTATTGCTGGAATTTAGACTCTGAGGCATATGCTTTATCCAGCTAGTGTTAGACAGACATTTTCCTGAATGCCAGGATCTAACAACAACAAAAAAGAGAAAAAATGAAAACACTTTTCCAAGTCTATGCATATTGACCTGTGTTAGTAATTTCCTTCAGAGTTTACCTATAAAATGAGTTTACAGAATTGTTCCAGGGTTTACCCATAAAATGAGTTTACAGAAGTGTCTCACTCCACTATATTGATTGGGACAGTGTCTCACTCCACCATATTGATTTGGGCAAAACACCAGAATCTCCCTGATCTTTTTTGTACTTGTGTCTTGGATATGCATGCATGGCCCTGGTAATTCCCCTATTTACACAGATACAATGTTCCCTCTTCTATACAAATGATTTCTTCATGGTCCTGGGAATGGCACTGCATGTCTTACAGCCAGCAATCCCTTGCCCCAGGCAGCATGACTTGATTGCTCTCCCACAGTGTTCTGTAGGAAAGCTTGCCCAATATCACACCAGAAAGAAAGGAAACTACCCAGTTTTTTAAACAAATGAATTTTATTGACATATTAATAAAGCAAACAATTTATCCAATTTATCCAAAGTGTACAATCAGTGGTATTTGGTATAATCATATAGTTATGCATTCATCACTTTATCTTTATTAACGCATGTTCACAGGAACAATTTGCCAGTTGGACCAAGTAATTATTGTTTATATACTATAATGTTATTTTACATTCATCTGGTCTACTCCAGCTCTTTATTGGTTATTATTTGCATGAAATATCTTTTTCCGGCCTTTCACTTTTAACCTGCTTGGGTCTTTACATCTGACGTGGGTCTGTTGTAGACAACATAGATAGCTCATATATTTTTTTAACCATTCTATCAGTCTATGTTCTTTGATTGGGGAGTTCACTCTATTAATATTCAGTGTTATTACTGTAAAAGCATTACCTACTTCATCCATTTTGCCCTTTGGCTCTCTGTTGTCATATCATTCCATTGTCTGTCTTCTTATCCTTTAGTTTAACCTTCCTAAAAATCTTCATTTCTAAACTCTTCTCTAGATCTCTCGCCTTTGATTTTCATTTCAGGTTGCAGCACCCCTTTTGGTATCTTTTGTAAATATGGTCTTTTGGTAACATTCTATCAGTTTTTGCTTGTCTGTGAAGACTTTAAACTCATCCTCATTTCTGAAGGACAGTTTTGCCAGAATTAGAATTGTTGGCTGGCAGTTTCTCTCTTTCAATAACTTAAGCACATTATATAATTTTCTTCTCTCCTCCTTAGTTTCTGATGAGAGGTCAGCATTTAATCTTACCGAGTTTCCCTTGTATGTAATACTTTGCTTTTCTCTTACTGCTTTCATAGTCTTTATTTCTGATATTTGTCATTCTGAATAGTAGGTGTCTCGGGGTAGATTTATATTGCTTTGTTATGTTTGGGGTACATTGTCCTTTTGGCTATGGATATTTATGTCCTTCATAAGGTTGGGAAGTTTTTGGGCATTATTTCCTCAAATATTCTTTCTGCCCCTTTTCTATTCTCTTCTCCTTCTGGGACACCAATAACATGAATGTTTTTGTATTTGGATTTTCATTCAATTTCTTGAGACTCTGTTCCTTTTTTCCTATTCTCTTCTCTTTCTGTTCTCCTGTCTTTTCTAGTTTAGATATTCTCCCTTCGAAATCTTTAATTCTGTCTTCAAGCAATTCATATCTGCTCTGTGTGCCCCTAATGTTGTATTTATTTATTTATTTAACTATCTTTTTTAAAAAAATACATAGATCACTCAAAATATTACATTAAAAAATATGAGGTTCCCATATACCCCCCTTGCACACCCCCCACTCCCCCCACATCAACAGCTTCTTTCATTAGTGTGATACATTCATTGCATTTGATGAGTACATTTTAGAACACTGCTACACAGCATGGATCATAGTTTATGTTGTAGTTTACACTCTCTCCCTGTCTATTCAGTGGGTATGACAGGATATATAATGTCCTGCATCTGCCCCTGCAATGTCATTGAGGACAACTCCAAGTCCTGAAAATGACCCCACATCACACATCTTTTTCCCTCTCCCTGCCTTCAGCAACTCTCATGGCCATTGTTTCCATATGATATAATTTCTTTCATTGCTAGAATCACAATAGTGCTCTAGTAGAATACCAGTAAGTCTACTCTTCTCCATATTTTATTCCTCCATCCTGAGGACCCTGGAATGGCAATTCCCCATCCACCTCTAAATTGAGAGGGTGCTTAGATCCCACATGACTGATGGATGGGAGTCTCCTGCTTGCAGTTGTAGACTCTCTCAGTTCCTTGGTGTGGTGGTTGACCATCCTCACCTCCTTGTTAGTTGACTGGGGTAAATCCAATGAATTGGAGAGTTGGTTTTGCAACTCTGCTGAGGTTCAGGGCCCAGCTGGTACACTGAAAGTCCAGAGATTCAAGTCTCCTGAGCATACACCAACCCTAGTGCCAACCACAGGTTGAGTTAAAGTGACAGAAGAGACATGTGTAGAGGTCACATCTGAGACCAACTCCATCATGCTCAGGAGCACAAATTCCAAAGTAGGGCCAACTGGCATGGCACTGAACTCTAGAGCCATCTGCCATGATTGTAGGACCTGGGTATCTCTGTAGCCTTCAGGAGCACTACCACCTGGGGTTGTATCTACTTTGGCTGCCTCTGGGATCCTGCTGAGATGTGTGTAAACGTGACTTCTCTGATGACCTCCTAACTCATCTTGAAGTCTCTTAGCCATATAAAGTCATTTGTCTCTACCATTTCCCCCTTTTATTCAACTTCTTTTTATAGTTGCATCATCAGCTGGTTCTTGGTAGTAATCCCTCGGTGCCAGAGAGGCTCATCCCTTGGAGTCATGTCCCATGCTGGGGGAAAGGTAATGCATTTACATGCTGAATTTGGCTTAGAGAGTGGCCACATTTGAGCAACATGGAGGCTCTCAGGTGGTAACTCTTAGGCACCCTGCAGCAGCCTAGTTGAAACTTCAAGCACACAGGCTCATAAGCACAGTCATCAGTATCAAAGACCCATCATTGGACCACCCTTCTTCACAGTCTTTGCCCCTGTACTTGGGGGATTATTGGTGCTCCACTGGGGAGTGTGACAGAGTTTCCCAGAATGGGAACTCAGCACTCCTTCACTTGTCATGTGAAACTACCCCCTATGTCAATACCCAATGAACATAGATACATATCTATATACCCTATATGCATGCCCTGGAGAACTCCCTCCCACCCACGCTTCTCCTATCAATGACACCCCACATCAGGGCTCCTATCCTGCCATAGTTGAACCCCTCTGTGATCCAAAACTTTTTGAAAAATGAAGCGTAATATATTGCCAAATTCAATTATAGGAAAATGAAATAGTAATAAGTTTAAAGATTAGAAATAAAATACATAATGATTTAGAAAAACTAAAATAAGGTAAAAAATAAAATTGGGGTTATTAAAAAATGAAAAATATGATTAAAAATTTTTTGGACGTTTTGCGTTTTTTCACTAATAGGTGTTGTCCTGTGACTAATGTATTTTTTTAATCTCATCCATTGTTTCTTTCATTCCCATAAGGTCTGTTAATTTTCTTTGCAGGCTTTCAAATTGTTCTTTATACTCTCCCAATATCTGTATTTCTTTAGTTGTATTTTCTTTAAATTCTTTGAAGTGATTTAAGAGAGTTGTATGATTATCTTTGATTAATTGTTTTAAACCCTGTATTTCTTCAGGATATTTGTTTTTTTCTTTTGGTGGAGCCATCTTTTCCTGTTTCTTAGTATGGCTTGTAATTTTTTGCTGATATCTAGGCATCTGCATATGGTGGTGAATTTACTCTGATGGCCAATTTTCCTCTCTTGCCTATTTTTTTTGCACAGCTGTTCAGTATTTGGTTCAATATATTATAAATGGTTAAAATTGCCCAGCTTAAGTTTTCAAAATCAGGTCAGGGACTCATTAGTGGGGCACAGGTTTTCTCCCAGTGATTGGATACAAAGAGCCCAGTTTTTGTCCACGCAGTTTCCCATTTGCCAGCAGGTAGTGCTAGTCAGCACACCTGTTCATAGAAGTGTTTCAGTCTCTGCTTTCGTCTTTTCCTGTATTTAGTCTCCAGATCAGAGGTTCAAAGCAGGTTCTGTTGGCCAAATTCACTGAAGAAAATCACCCCAACCCCTCCTCCCTTTTCCCTTTAAAAAACAGACAGGGAGGTAGATGTCTACTTCCCTCTCAGTTGGCTGGAGTCAGTGTAATAACTTGGGGGTGGGGGAAGGGGACCCTTCCTAGCTGCCATAGAGGCTTGGTAACTCATGTTTGTTGTCTTTCCCTCACCATCCTGGGAGTTGTGTGGCACTGACCTTGTCTGCTGACCCCCAAAGCAGGTTCCTCAGACAGCTTTTGACTCTTTCTCTGTTGTTTTTGTGAGAGCATTCAGCTCTGCCTTTTAGACTTTTGCCATCTTCTCACAATCTTCTAAATATGCACAGTAGTTTTTATATCATAATAACTAACATTCATTGAACATTTATCATTTTTACTGTGTTTGATATTTTATATGCATTATCCACAAAATAATCCTATGAAGCAGGTACTCATTTTCTCTGTTTTACAGATGAGGTAAATGTGACACAGAGAGGGTTAAGTAACTTGTCACACAGTAAGTGTCAGGGCCAGCCTTCAAATCCATGTGGTGCTTGTCTCAGCAGCCTTAACACTTTGCTTTCCCATTTTCTATCTTTTGAACTGTTTTCTTAGCTTATGATGCCATTTCTCTGAGAACTTTTCCCGTGAATTGATGGTGTTGTCCCTTTGTGGCCATTTCTGTAAAATATGGCCCTAGATATATGGCTATAATTATTTGGACTATGAATGAACAACTGGCTCAAGCTGGCCCCAATTGATTTTTTCTTTGGAGAATTTGAAATTGTGATATGGAATTCTAGTTCATTGATTGCTGGCCCTGAAGTATGGAGGCTATGTTCCTTTAGCACCAGAATGCTAGCACCAGAATCCATTCATTTACACAGAGAAGCACGAAGTCAGTATACAGATAAAAGAAGGGAAGAGAGACCATATGGATCCAGAGGAAAGGAGAGCATTGCTGACCTAGTTTTTAATGATCACTGTTCTTAATTCCTGTTCCCTCGGACGGTCTGCTCCTTCTTGCTTTTGGGTTCTGCAATGTACCCCTTTTTCATTTCTGTATACTCTCCTTTTTACTTAACTTAGTCTGTATGGGTCTCTGTTTCTTGAAATCAAAAGCTTTTAAAATTAATATTCTCAATATACTACTTTTGTGTTCTTGTCTTCTTTCTTAAGAATATTTATTCGTTGTTCCTTGTAGATAATGTGGATGATACAGGCTCCATGTATCTGAAGAATGTAAATGCTAAAATGAAGCATCATAGCACAGTGATGACATTACTTTTTCATCATTAGTGATTCAAAATTTATTTCTCCCTAAGAGTATAAGACATTCCAGTATTATAACCAATTATTCAACTCCATCATAAAATAGATATTATTCAGGAAACTTGAAGGAAGTTTTCAGGGACGTTACTTGTAATTAATTCTATGAGACTAGTTTTCTCAGGATCAAGAAACAGAACCTATTTTTCTTCTCTATATCTCTTATAAAGAGATAGAAATGTTGTGTCTTTACTCCCAGATATGTTAGATAAAGTGCTCTCTTGTCAATATACTAAATTATTCACATAGAACAGTGATTTTCAACCATGGGTGATTTGAAAGTTGAGTTGAAGTTCTATATAGTCCTGAAATTCCATGAGACCTATCTTTTCATTTATGCTGAAGTCATTCTTATGCAAATCATACTTAGACCTTGCTGTGGAAAAAGATAACAATTTCTATGCATTTTAATGATCATTTAAAGAATCCAACCCATACAGTAGAAAGGATTTTTTTCCCCTAGAAAAGTTGAGTTTTTCATAATGACATAGAATACACATTGAGGGGAACTCAGAAGTTATCACAATGTAGTTTGAATTTCTTCATGCTAACGAAAGGTTTGAAGGAAGACTAAAATGCCTGTCACAATCAGATACAAGGCTGAAATTCATTTCAGAGAATTTCCTTCTCGTATTCATCTTTTTGAAAGCTACCACCATTGTATTGCCATGGAGAAAGCATGAAAGAATAAAGAGAGCAAACAATAGGAGTGAATAGCATTCTTTATTTTTATTATTAATAAACAGCCAAGTGCTTATTAAAAATCTCCTTTGAATTTAATCTGGAACAAGTGGCTTTTTGAAATGATTTCTTCAAACAAAGCTCTTAGAATATTTTTACTTATGTCTTAGCAATTAATATGCCAGAAATACTAAATGAGTTTCACTGAAGCCCAGAGGTCCTTAGAAGCTGTCTGACAATCAAGCTGTCTGACAAAAGATTATGCTGATTTTTCCTGATCTGGCATGATAAGAAACTAATTTAGATACCACAAAACAGGGTTAGAGACAGACACATGGCTTTCTTGTTTACTATCTGATCTAAGGCAAACAATGCACTTTCCCAGAAGAGTCCTTTAATAAGCCCCCACTTTTGATTTATACTCATTAGACATTTGCCTTAAAATCAGCCAAAGTTAAAGAGATGAGAGGGCATAATTTTATAGACAAATTTCAGCTCAGGTTTCACTGATGCTGAAATTATTAGTTAATTGTGATGTGAACAGTCATAGATGAAGGTGCTCATGGAGAAGTTAGCTGTTTTTACCTTTTTGTAAGGTTTAATCTTAGGTATGTAAATATATCGGTAAGTAAGAGAACATTATTGTTATTGGTAAAGTAAATAATTAGAGGTGCTTAGAGCCAAATTAAGAGAAAGAATACTTGAAACTATTACATTTTTGTCAACAACTAACTTTTGAAAGACCAAAGGACATGCTAATGAATATATGAACAGGAATTGGCCCTAGAGAAGAGCATGCTCATTCCCACGCAAAGGAACCTCAAAGTGCTGAAGGTGTCTGGTTTGAAAAATGTTGGTTCAGATTCAGTAGAATAAACTTTCTAAAAGGTTTGGTTCATTTTTAAATTCATATAATGGCTTTAATCAGATGATAAAGAGGAAAAGTTTTGTTTTATATTTCCTTAAAACTAAAAATTATCTTGGGGTGTAAGAACATTCCACCTTTAGAGTAATAACTCTTTTGCCTATTAATCATTATAAATCTACACTGCCCTGGATGTTGCTCCTCTGAACTTGCAAATTATTCCTGCATAAGGATTTTTTTTTGTATTTTTTTCCATTGTGTATTAGAATTTTAGAAATAAAAGGTAGATTTGTGATCTTTAAGCACAATATCCTGATTTTGGATGTGAATCTTGGAATTCAGATAACAAAATTTTATATGAATCTCAAAGAAGTAAGGGGCCAGACTGGTTTAGAAAAATTAATTTTTAGATAAGAACATTTTTATGGAGTTTGCTTTTAGTTTTCCTAGACTGCTTATTTTGGCATCAGTGTATCATAAATATTCTGGCCTTTTCTGGTCATAAAATTATTCTTTTGGCCCTCTCATGTATATCTGATTCAGTTTGCCTGGGTGTGGTAGTTTGAGATTATTTATGAACCCTCAAAAAGAGAAGGACTATGTTTGTAAACTGATATGTTCTTATGCATGTGATACCCTTCGATTGTATTAAATTCAAAAGTTTTAAGTTTACCCAATTAAATCAATTTAGGGCCTTTGATTGTAAGACATCAGTAAGGGGTGACTCAGGTTAAGTCCCCGCCCCCTTGATGGGCTAATATAAATGGACACTCACTCAAGAAGACACAAGAAGAGAGAGAGAACTTTGCCAGTTTTGATCCTGGAGCTCCTGGAAGAGATGAGCCATTTGTCCAGTAGTTTGCAGCTGAGCAGCTGAGCAGCTAAGGAAACCTGGAAAGAAACTAACCCTATGCCAGCTTACAAATGAGATCAGAAGAAGCTGGGTCCACAGAGCCTAGGTAAAGATGGCCCACCATCTTGCTTTGACATGTGGCAATGGACTTGGGTGAGAAGGCAGCCTTGAGTTGGACTCTTTATGACCTTGTGACTGTAAGCTTTTACCCCAATAAGTATCCTTTATAAAAGCCAACAGATTTCTGGTACTTTGCATCAGCACCCCTTTGGCTGACTAATATACTGGGTGTGAATGTTGGTTCAGTCACTCACTAGATGTGTGACCTAAGACAAATGTAACCTCAGTTTAAAACTGTGAGATGATATATAATATTGTATATTAAAAATTCAGTACAGACTTGACACATGTTAGATAACTGGTAATGGTAACTATGGTCTTTCATTATTATCACTTTCAAGATAGTAACTCACAGGTATCTCATATCTGTTATCTCCCGTTTGAAGCCTACATTTTCTTCTAAATCTTCCACATTGTGACATTGTGATATCAATATAAGTCATTAGTGACTCCTACTTTTCAACAATCTACTATGACCCAGTAGCTACTAAATGATCAAATATTGTTGCTTTGAAACACCTACCCATCTCCTGTATCTATCCTTACTTCTCCAGCACTGCTGCTGCTGCCATTAACCAGATCTTCATTGTTCCTTTTTTTATAATTTAAAAGATAATTGTTTAATATTTTTAACTATCTTATCTGTTACAATGATTGCTTGCCCAGATAAATTACAGAACCATCAACTCAATCTATCAAAATTAGGAATTATTAATTAATTAAATAAAAACTAATTTATCAATGTTAACGTAAAACCATGAATAAATAAACAAGGGCTATGTACAAAACAGAGTTCATCCAATAGAATGTTTTGGATCTTTTTTCTAGTTAACCAGGATTTATTATATTTCTTCACTTACAAAATACGAAGCCTCAAGTGAAAGTTTTCACTGTCATTGGTCATCTATAATAATCATTTTTGTTCTTAAATTTCCATAGACAAGCATTGCAATGGGTGACAGTCTCCATTGCCCCTTGCCTCTATGTTCTAGCTCTTCCTTCATGCCCTTTCTAAGTACTAGTACATAAATTCCACACAAGCTGTTTTTGTAAACACTTACTTTTTTTCTCTTGCTTGCTTCCATTTATATATAAATTCCTGATCATGTAAACACTTACTGTTATTTCTCTTGCTTGCTTCCATTTATATATAAATTCCTGATCATGTAAATATTTATTTTCCTTAGAAAAAGTCACCAAAATAAGTGTCTGTGGTTGCTGTATCATTCAAAGTCTGCTTCCTGCCCCCTCCCCCAGGTATTTTACTAAACATGACTGGCTTTATTTTACAAATGTATATAAAAAACTATGTAAATAATAGTGTCACTAAGTCAGGTTCAGAAATAAGTGTTCCAAATAATAAAACATAAACATTTCTCTCCAAAAATGGGCAGCTTTAGTACCTCTGTGGTGGCTGATTTTGAACTTACGCTTTTCCAAAAATCCCTTGTGAAAAGTGTAAGTAATTGGGATTAGTATTGACCAAGATAGTGGCGACTCTGCAGGGTGCTGTTCCCCCACATAATATTTGAACAACTAGCCAAAACTGAAAGAGCCATCTTCATCAAAACTCTGGAAAACAGTTAAAGAGTTGTTGTAAGCAGGCAAAAACTGAATGAAGAAAAAACATCTTTAAAAATGGTAGGAGAAGCTGAGAGATTCTTGCAGGCCCCTACCCTCTCCCTTCCCCAGTACAGTCTGTGCTCACATTGTTGGTCCTTGATCCTGTTCTGGAGGAAGCAGAATAACCTCTATGTGCATACTAGGATGCCTGTAGGTTGGTGCCAGTCTATCAGGTGATAGCCTGAAAGATTGAACCAGGAAACTCCCCTCTAGGTCACCATGCCAGAACTTGCCCTGCAGGTAGAAGCAGCTTATGAACAGCAAAAGCATTGTAAGAAGCAATTAAGCTAAAGTGGCTTGGAGGGAAGGATTACCTGTTTTAGCCATACAATTGAACATCCTGGAGGAGGAGAAAGTCTGTTTCATAGGGAATAGAGGGAACGTTCAAATTCATATATATTGGGAATTCCTAAGGCCATGAGCAAGCACAAGCTCAAGACAAGACCTCAGAAAAGTCAGAGAGGATCCTGCACTGCACATTTTTCTGGGGCTGATCTTCTTGATAGGAGACTAAATCCTGAGAGAGAACACCAGTGAACATAGAGCCAATTTGCAAAGTCTGTGAAAGTTTTTTGTTCGTTTTTGTTAGCTCTTGGCATTCAAGGAAATCTGTGTCTTATCACTATCTAGATACAAACTTAAGGAACAGATAGCTCAGGAACTAAATCCCAGAGTTAACACCTTAAAATATTAAAATCTACAGGGTGCAACAAAAGATTACAAGACAAAGAAATAGAAAATGTTGACACATCCTGAGGATCAAAATAAAAATCTAGAAACTGGGGAGTGGGTGTAGCTCAGTGGTTGAGCACCTGCTTCCCATGTATGAGGTCCTGGGTTCAATCTCCAGTACCTAGTAAAAAAAAATTTTAGAAACTTTCAATGAAGAAGACCAGACTTCGGACATACTGGACTAAAAAAAAAAAAAGATCCTCAATATTCTCTTGGAGATAAAAGGTAACACAGAGAAAGAACTAAAGGATATCAGGAAAACACTGAATGAACAATGTGAGAACTTCAATATAAAGATAGACTTTTTTTTTAAAGAACCAAACAATGGATTTGAAGATCTCAATAACTGAAAAGAAAAATTTTCTGTTGGGTTTCAACAGCAGATTAGACTGGCTGAAGAAGCAATCAGTGAACTTGAAGACAAGACATTTGAAATTATTCCAGTTGAGGAACAGAAAGAAAAAAGAATGAAAAAAAAGTGGACAGAGCCTAAGAAACCTGTGGGACACCCTCAAGCATATCAATATATGCATTATGAGCTTCCCAGAAGGAGAAAAATGTGAGAAAGAGGTGGAAGGAATATTTAAAGAAATAATGGAAGAAAACATCTCAAATTTAATGAAGGTCATGAACACATACATTCAAGAAGCCCAATGAATCCCAAATAGTATGAACTTGAAGAGAACCATGCCTAGACATATATTAGTCTTCCTCTTGATGTCTGAAGGGAAAGGAGAGAATTCAGAAAGCTGTAAGAGAAAAGCAACATATAATGTACCTTGGAGCCCCAATAAAGTCAAGTGCAGATTTCTCAACAGAAACCATGGAAACAAGAAGATAGAGGGACAAAATATTTAAATTGCTGAAAGAAAACAATTGCCAAGCCAATAATTTTACATCTGGTGATACTGTCTTTCAAAAATGAAGGAGAGATTCAGATATTCTCAGATAAACAAAAGCTGAGAAGGTTCATCACTGTTAGACTTGCCCTGCAAGCAATGCTAAAAAGTGTTCTTCAGACCAAGAGGAAATGACACTAAACAGGGAATCAAAGCAGCCTAAAGAAATAGACACCTCTGGTAAAAGTAAATGTATGGGCAATTATAAATGCTAGTATTATTGCACTTTATTTTTTGGTGTGTACTCCACTTTTTACTTCTTACAGTTTCTATAGTGAAAATACATAAAGAGTTATGAAAACTCTATGTTTTTTGGAAATGCAATGTATAAATATATAATTTTTAACAAGTACAAAAAAACAGTGATTGTACAAAGGGGTATAGGAACAGTGATTATGAAGCTATTTAAGTTAAATTGGTATCAAATCAAACATGATTGTTATAGACTGTTACAGAATATTAAATTTTAGCCCCTGGGAACAACAAAGAAAATATATGGAAAATATATGCAGCAATTAATGAGAAGGTACTCAAAATGGAACACTCCATAAAAAAACACAACCAAATAAATATGAAAGTAGGAATCAATGGAAGAATTGATAGAAAAAAGGTATAAGACTTACAAAGACCAAAGAGTAAGATGGCAGAAGAAAGTCCTGCATTGTCAGTAGTTAGTTTAAATGTAAATGGATTAAAACATCTAGTCAAAAGGCAGTATTTAAAAGAATGGATTAAAAAAAGCATGATCCAACTATATGTTGTTTACAAGACTCATCTTGACACAAATAGGTTGAAAATGATAGGTGGAAAAACATACCATGCAAATAATGTTAGGATGGACAAAAAAGTCACTATATAGTGACTTTCAGTTCAACAAGAAGACCTAATTGTGAATATATATGCACCTAATGGCAGGGTCCCAAAATGTCTGAAGCAAATATTGACAATTTGAAGGTAGAAATAGATGGTTCTGCATTAATAGTAAAATACTTCATACTTTCAGCATGGGTAGGACATCTAGACAGAAGATCAATAAGTAAATAGAAGACTTGTATGATAAGATAAACTAACTAAAACTAACTAAACCTAACAGATCTATATAGCATACTTCACCAACAGCAGCACAATAAATATTCTTTTCTAGTGTACATAGATCATTCTCTAGGACTGACCATAAGTGAGGTACCAAAATAAATCTCAATAAATTAAAGAAATATTGCAACCATACAGTGTATCTTCTCTGACCACAAAGGAATGAAGCTGGAAATCAATAACAGAGGGAGAACTGGAAAATTCACAAGTATGTAGAAATTAAGCAATGTACTCTTTTTAAAAAAATTTTTTTCCTTTTTTTAAAGATTTATTTTTTCATTTATTTCTCCCCCTCTTCTCCCCCTGTTGTCTGCTCTCTGTGTCCATTTGCTGTGTGTTCTTCTGTGTCTGCTTATATTCTCATTAGGCTGCTCTGGGAACCGATACTGGGGCCTTCCAGAGTGGGAAAGAGGCAATTACTCTCTTGCACCACTGCATCTCCCTGTTCTGCTACATCTTCTTATTTTCTCTCCTCTGTGTCTCTTGTTGCATCATCTCTGCATCAGCTGGTCCTCTTACGCAGGGCAGCTTTCCTGTGCTGGGTGACATTCCCACACAGGGTGGCATTCCTGTGCGGGAGTCACACTTCTGTGCTGGGCCACACTTCTGCACAGGGCCAGCACTGCATGTGGGTCAGCTTGCCCTCACCAGGAGGCCCTGGGAATTGAACTCTGGACCTTCTATGTGGTAGACAGGAGCCCAACTGGTTGAGCTACATCCATTTCCCTAAGCAATGTACCTCTTAAATAAGAGGTGGAGAGAAGAAATCATAAGGGAAATTAAGAATTATCTTTAGGCAGATGAGAATGAAAACACCATATACCAAACTTATGGATGAAACAAAGGCAGTGCTGAGGAGGAAATTTATAGCTCTAAATGCTTACATTAAAAATGAAGATAGATGTCAAATTATAGACTTACCCTCACAACTGGAGGCTCTAGAAGGGTAAACTAAACCCAAATTAAGCAGAAAATATGAAATAACAAAGATGTAGCAGTTCGGTATTTTTTATGAATTCCAAAAATAGATATTGGATTATATTTGTGAACTGGTTTTCTTCCCTGGGCACATTGGATTGTATCGTATTCAGAGGTTTCACTTTTATGTGATTGAGTTGTGATTAGGGCTTTGATTGGTCCAGCTCAATGGGACATTGAGTCCCTGCTCCCTGAAAACTAAATGGCAGAGGAGTTAGCTGGAGGTTTGATCTTGGAGCTCAGGGAAGTAAATACACAGAAAAGCGGATATGTGAAGAAGGAAAGAAGGCTCCATTAGATACAACAGATGCCCCAGGAAGAGAGACGAGCTTACAGCTGGCCTTGTGGAGAGAGCAGAGCAGCTGAGCCTGGAGAAAAATGAGCCCTGGGAGAGAGACCAGGTTTATCCCAGCCTACAGTTGATATTGGAAGAAGCTTGGACCACAGAGCCTTAAGAAGAAGAGGAAGCTTGAACACTTGCAGACATCAGCAGCCATCTTGCTCCAACATGTGGCAACAGACTTTGGTGAGGGAAGTAACTTATGCATTATGGCCTGATAACTGTACACTTCTACCCCAAATAAATACCCTTTATTAAAGCCAACAGATTTCTGGTCTTTTGCATCAGCACTCTTTTGGCTAACACAAAAGATTGTAGTGGAGATACGTGAAATAGAGGATAAAAAACAACGGAGAGCATCAATGAAAGCAAACATTGGTTCTTTGTAAAGATCTCTAAAATCAACAAACCTTTAGCTAGACTGACAAAGTAAAAAAGAGAAAGGACACACGTAGCTAAAATAGGAATTGAATGGGAGGACATTACAACCAACCTCTAGAGAAATGAAAAGGATTTTATGGGGATACTATGAACAGCTGTACACCAACAAATTATATAAACTAAATGACATAGATGGTCCTAGAAACACACAAATTTTATATACTGACTCAAAAGATATAGATGATCTCAAAAGAAAAAAACTAGCAAAGAAAATGAATCAGTCTTCAAAAACTTCCCCCAAAAAGAACAGCCAAGGAACAAATATCTTCACTGGTGAAATTTACCATACAATCCAAGAAGAATTAACAGCTTCCTGCTCAAACTCTTCCAAAAAATTGAATAGGAGGGAACACTTCTTAACTCATGCTTTGAGGTCAATATCACTCTAATACCAAAGCCAGATAAAGATACCACAAGAAAGAAAATTACCTAGTAATAACCTATAGGAATATAGATGAAACTATCTCCAACAAAATGTAAGAAACTGAATCCAATAGCATTTTAAAAGAATTACACAGCATGATATGGTGGGATTTATTCCAGGTATGTAAGGTAGTTCAGTATAAGAAAATCAATTAATGTAATACACCACATTAATGGAACAGCAGGGAAAAACACAGCATCATCTCAATTGATGAAGAAAAGGCATTTGGCACAATCCAGTGTCCCTTCTTTAAAAACTCTCAGAAAACTAGGCATAGAAGGAAACTGCCTCTATATAATTAGGACATATATGCAAAAGCCAAAGCTAACATCTTACTCAATAGTGATGTACTGAAAGTTTTCCCTCCAAGATAAGGAAGAAGACAAGGATGCCCACTTTCACTACTTTTAGTAAACATTGTACTGGAAATTCTAGCCAGAGCAATCAGGCAAGAAAAAGAAATAAAAGGCATCCAAATTGGAAAGGAAGAAGTAAATCTTTCCCTATTTGTAGAGATATAAACCTGTGTATAGAAAATACTGGAAAATTCACAGCAAAGCTACAGTGCTAATAAATGAATTCAGCAAAGTGGTGGTGTACAAGATCTCATGCAAGAATAAGCAGTGTTTCCATACATTAGTAATGAATAATCTGAAGAGGAAATCAAGAAAAAATTCCATTTATGATAGCAACGAAATAATCAAATATCTAGGAATAAATTTAACCATGTCTGTAAAGTACTTGTACATGGAAAACCAGAAACATTCTAAAACAAATAAAAAAGACCTAAGAAAATGGAAGAACATTACTTTATCAACTTTTTGGAGACTTTGTATTTTTGCAATTCATCCAACTTTTCTAATTCTTCATATGAGAATTTGTCTGATACTCTCTAGTGTTGTGGGAAACTGGCTTACCTGTTCCTTATTGTAAATGTTACACCTGTTCTATTGTAGATGTTGCAGTTGTTCCCTATTATTGTAGATGATGTTGCAGTTCTAATAGCAAACAGCTGCTTGGTAGTTTCCAATAAATATGAGGTGGAAACTAGGGTCTAGGCTCTCAGTTCCAGAAGCTGGGGTTCCCCTGGTCCCAACTCTATCTCCTCTCTTGTGTCTTTCTTTCTGTCCTTTATTTTGTAAAGTTCTGTGTTGCCTTCCCCTTGAGCCAAACTATTGCTGAGCTGGTCTCAGCAACTGGTACTTAACACAAGACCAAAAGGGAAGTTCAGCACTCTAGGGCATAATTTTTAAAGAGGAGTACTCTACTTCTGATATAAACTTTTATATTAGTCAGGCTAGATTATGATGTGACTGGAAACAATCTTCAGAGCTAAGTGGCTTATCACAATAAATAAAAGTATATGGCTACATGTCTATACTGGGCTATATGGATAGTGGGTCTGCTTCACCTGGCCACTCAGTGACCCAAGGTGATACTGGGTCTTCTAGTTGTACTTTCTGGAATACTGGTTTCCTTTGTTGTAGTAGTAGAAGAGATTTATTTAAGCTTTTGTCCTTACCCTTCTATGTTTTAGCTAACACTGTGCTCAGGACAGTTGGTCAGAGCTTGTCATTTGCCGCTGTCTAACTAATAAAAAAAGTGGATAATATAATCTTTTGTGTTCTTGGAAGGAGAAAAAATTTGGTAGATAGCTACGATAGGAACTAATATTTATTAAATATCCAGGCCTTGTGATAGATCTGCATGTATTTTTTCCATTATTTCTTGTAACAACCTTAAAAGGTAATGTGATTGTTTGAAGCTGGATGGACTTCAGAAAATTATTTTCTTAAATTAATCCATTCCTGTGGGTGTGGACCTTCTGATGAGATTTCTTCAGTTGGGGTGTGGCCTAGGGTGGGTCTCAATTCTCTTACTGGAGTCCTATATAAATGGGATAAATATGGAGAAACACAGAGAGAAAGCCGCAGGAGCTGAAAGAGAAAGGTAGAAGCAAGAAGCTGAAAGCAAGGAAAACTGGAAGAGGAGGGAAAGACGGGCAGATGTCACCATGTGCCTTCCCATGTGACAGAGGAATCCAGGATCTCCAGCAGCCAGTCTTCTGGGAGAAAGAATCACTTGATGATGCCTTGATTTGGACATTTTCATGACCTCAGAACTGTAAGCTTATAAACTCATAAATTCCCATTATAAAAGCCAACCATTTCTGATACATTGCATTTTGACAGCCTAGCAAATTAAAACAGGTAGGTATTAATAATCTCATTTTTAAACAGAGACAACTGAGGGTTAAGCATATTTAGTGTATGTTGGTGGGTCACATAATGAGTAAGTGGTGCAATCAGGCTTTGAATCCAGAGTGTTTTTTCATTTGAAAGTCTTTCCTTTTCACATGAGAACATAAATTATACATGCAGTAAATACTTGCTGAATTAAATAAATAATATGTTATGGTAGATGGCACAGACTTATTCATTTTCTTTTTAGGAAAAAAACAGTGCTTATTCAGAGCTTACTCTTTAGTGAAAAACATCAACAAAGAATCTGTCACCTGTCATCTGTGGAGTGAAATAATAGCTTATGTGACCTGAATTCTGGAGCTAGTGACTTGTTTTTTGTTTTTTCTTTACCCTGATGTCTGTCACTGTGGAAGAGAAATTTGCCTTCTGCAGAAAGGATTAGGCTGGAAAGGTGAAGGCTTTAAAATATAAGCAAAATAAACATATTCTGTGGGTAACTTAGGTATATTTTATATGATACTTTCAATATAAATAGTACATGGCAAAGCAGTGAACTGAGATTGGCACATTTTTTTTTTTTTTTTAGGTACCGGGGTCAGGGATTGAACCTAGGGCCTCATATATGGAAAGGCAGCCCTCAGACCACTGAGCCACACTGGCTCCCACATTACATGTTTTTAATGATTAAAAACCAAGAGATTTTTGTCTCTTGGAGGATGTCTGTATTGTGCTTTAGATCCTGTGACAAGTGAGAGATATGTAGTCTCTCATAACTACTTAATGGAAGTTGGAAGTTGATTTTTCAAAAATTAGTCCAATTCTTTGAATTATTTTTGCCATTAGCAAACTAAATAAGTCAGCACCTACAAGGTTCTGGGAAAGTCTGCTGAAGGATGATAAAGTTCAGTTTAAGAAATTGAGATGAGTTTATGTGAAATTTAATCAAATATTAAAGAGTCCTTGGGGAAGAAAAATGGGGAAATCACTGCTGCTGTGACTCTTTAGGTCAACATTATAAACAGATTCATAATTTTGTAATTAATTAAACTGCTGAGAATGGATATTATGATTTTCAAGTGTTTTCAAAACTATTTATTAAAATAAATCTTAGTAAATGTTATCCCCTGTGATAGACATTTTTTCCCCCTAATAATTTTGTAATCCCACTGCTTCCTTTAAATTCTCTATACAGGTCATAGCAGAGGACTGCTGTCTATGAAAGAGCAATTTTTCTTTTGAACTAAGCACACATAACTGCTCCTTCTATTGCTACTAGCTACGGATTGCAGCACGAAGGGTTCACCCCTTTTTTATCCTAAGATCTTTCAACCATTACCTTCTTCTCTTAACGAGACTAAATTCTACTCTCTTCCTTTGTGAATGACTCAATGACACACAATTCTACAAATGGAGATTTTTTTCATGATGTTGTGTCATGGGATTCCCTGACATGTACACTGAGTGATGAGAGGATAACACATGTTGAGAAACTTGAATTTTCCTTGTGGATTGATTTTGATATTAATATCAATTTAAAAAATAATTTCAAATTTAAAACTTGAATTTGACCAGGGTGCTTTTTCTTTATATTTTATGGAAAGGCATGAGAGATTTTACTCTTGAGTTGTGACAGACCAGATAGGCTAGGTTATGCTGTACTTACAAACAACCTCAATATTTTAAAACAATAAGATTATTTCTTGCTTATGCTGCATATTCGTCATGGATTTGTGGGAACTTTGATCCATGTCATTCTTACTCCAAGACCTATATTGCTGTAGCAGCCCCCATATATAACCTTATAAATTCCCAGAAAAAAAGAGAGAATACAGTTCCCATTTATTGGTTTTATAGCTCCCTTTTGGAGGTAACAATTATCACTTCAGCACACATTTCATTGACCAATGTGGATTAGTTGGCCATGCTTTATTTCAAGCAGGGAAGGGAATTGTAAACATACTGGTTTTTATCCTAAAGAGGAGAACTGGAATATTTGTGAGCAGTTCTCTTGACCTACATAGTAATCATGTGTATGTTTTGTTTTATGTATTTTAAGAATGGCTTTTCTGAGCAATATGCAATTTTGAGTAGTTTTGTCTAGGTTATTTACATTCCCTAATTTTGTAGCTATCCTTGTTTTACCTGAACTCTTTGTACAATTCGACACTAAATGGAAGTTCAGTAAATGGTATAAAAAATGACGGAAATATGTTTTCATGCTCTGACTCATCTGTTATGGCTATACATGTTGGGATCCCATTGAGAATTCTGGTTGATGGCCCTCAGAGTGGCTTCTTGGTGGGCTGGGTCTAGTGGTGGGAGTTCCACCAAAGAGAAAACCACAGCATCCTGTAGCATGTCTCTTAAGCAGCATCTCCTAGAACAGTGTATAGCACACAGCAGAAGCTAAAGATGTTTGTTTACTGAATGCAAAAGGGTCTTTCAAAAAATAAAATCTTTGTAAATTTTTATTGTAAATCTTATATGCACAGCTGCTCTTTTATTGTAAATATTATATGCACTTTAGCCCTTATCCCACATTTCATGGATGCTTTCCTCATGATGGCTTACTTTGTTTTCAGGATCCCAAGCTGAGCAGGCAGATTTAAGTAATGGTTATGTCCTTGGTTTACTTTGCTTTTATTCTTATACAATATCCCTTTATTCATTTTACCTGTTTGGATGTCTAGAGAGACAAGTCTTGGCAGCCAACAAGTCATGAGCTCTTGTTCTTTGTTCTATCCATATTTTTTTGGTCATGCTATTCCTTCAGTTTAAATACTAACAATAGTTGCTGTATTTATTGAACATGTGCTATGTAATAGACACTGCTAAATGTTTGGTATTGTCTCATATAAAACTCTCAAGAACTTATGATATAGTGTCTATTATTATCCTCATAATATACGAAGACTATCATTTTTGAAGGGTCCTATGAGGCAGTGCCATTTGCAGTCATTTTCTGATAGCAAAGACAATTTCTGTGGAAAATAATTGAGAGAAACTTAATAAGCAGTGACAGTCAAAATCCATTTTTTTGGGGGGTGAACTGTCTAATACATCAATGATGAAAGGTATAGACCAGCATGAAAGCTGTTATCAGCATGAGCCAGTGGCAGTCTTATTTGTTTCATTTGGGGAAAATTGACAAAGCAGGAGACAGGTTGGCTCTAGAATGTGGCATTAACTCAGAAAATGCAATGACTTTATATCATCCGTAACTTTTATAATAGTGGATGGAAAATGGGCTGTCATTTCTGATATATGGGATATTATCATCATGCTATACAGTGATTGTGTGATGCACAGTAATGTAATTTACTTCTCAATAGTTTTGAAAAGACTCATTTGACTTCTGGGCTGGTGCTAATTAAAATGGAGCTACATTGGAAATTATTTTGCAGGTAATTTGTGTATTATGGGTCAAAATGATGATACAGATTCTAAAAAAAAGTTCTCTACTATTGCTCCATTAGAAGAGTTTCCCATGAAAATGTTCTGAATTTTGTAATTTTAGTGGAAAGTGCATATCTTCATGATGTTTTATTTTGAAGGCATTAAGACATTTGAAAAACTTTGATGATATTTTAATCAAATGTATCTAAAATTTGTTTCTTTTTGAAAGTTTCTAGGCTACTTTTTAGCAAGTTCTGCCTAGATGATGTACCTGTTTTTAGAATATTGGACATTTAATGCTCTTTGCTTACAGTTTAAAATCCTAGTTAAAAATCTGAGGCCCAAGGAAAAGTCTGCTTTAATATTTTGCTTTAGTTTTAAAGGTTAATAGTTCTAAGAGGTCTAAAAAAATTAGGTCCTTTGTATTTTCCCTCTCCCTAGTCCTGTTACTCTAGGACAACCATTTTTTAATCCTTTAGTTATTTTTTACATTACTTAACTTTGTATTTTTAAATATGTTCTATGTGGCTCTCTTTTGACTTATTAATTTTAACAATGTCTGCCATTCCTGCCCTCCACCCACACCCAGGGATTTATTTGGTTGTATAGAGCATTGCCAATATGTGAACATATTTGATGTACAAAAATGGCAATGTTATATGGTTAAAACTAATGATAATTACGTAATGTTTTCTATTTCTTAATTATTTTGAGTCTATGGTTATCTTACACCCTCTGTATGTAGTTCTGTAAAATATTTTTGAAAAATTTTTTAACCTAGTCAAAACTACCATACCATCTATTAGCTCTATATTTTCTTTTAGTGGAAACCACTCTAAGGGAACTCTTCTATCCTCCTGCTCCAATTTGAACTAATGTGCAGCTCTTAAAATGGGAATTATTTTTCCTTCATTTATTTTTGAGTCCCATGATTTCCCAAGAAGGGTGTATAGAAGCTACATTTTTTGAGGCCTTACATCTCTGAAAGCTTTTATTCTGCTCTGTTATTTGAAGGATCATTTCTCTGGGTATGGTATTAGTCAGCGTTCTCTAGGGAAACAGAATCAACAGGAGATATCTGTCAATAGTATGCAATTTTGTAAGAGTTTCTCATGTGACCGTGGGGATGCACAAGTCCAGGGTCTGCATGCAGGCTGCACACCAGGGGCTCTGATGAAAACCCAATGAAGGTCCTTGATGAATTTTAGGGAGACACTGGCTGTCCAAAGATGAACTGGGAAATTCTCTCTGAATTCTGAAATTACTTCCCCTTTTAAGGCATTCAACTGATTGGATAAAGAGTCACGCATTGCTGATGGCAATCTCCCTGATTGATGTAAATGTAATCAGCTATCTATGCGGTAAACTCACTGGGGACTAAAGTCCATGAATATTCTTGTATTACATTTAGCCCAGTGCTTGCTTGACCAAACAACTGGGCACAATTACCTGGCCAAGCTGACAAATTAACCAAACCAGAAGCTAGGGAATAATTTTCTCAGGATTTTCCAGGTATTTAATCCATTTTCTTCTGGTTTTAATATTGCTCCAGAGAAGTCTGAGCTTTTTTCTGATGTCATTGATTTTGTTTCTTCTCTTGAAAGTTTAAATTTTTTCTCCTCATTCCTGGAGTTCTGAAATTTCATAATAATGATCTTTGTGTGGATGTTATTTTCATTCATTATTCTGGTCAATTATTGGTCATTTAAATCTGGACACTCATGTCCTCATGTCCTTGATTTCTTGAATTATTACTCCCCTCCCCCCATTTCTTTAAACTGTGCTGCCTATGTATCCTCAGTGCTGATATTTGGATATTTGATTCTCTTGCTGAGATGGTTAAGTATTTTGAATATCACTTCTCCTTATTCTGTCTTATCTCCCAATGTGTGTTTTCCACATCAGTGAGGGAGTTTTCTTCATAATATGAAATTATGCTAAGTTAATGACTAATTTTCTTCATGCTATTTCTCTAGTTTGGAATATTTCTTAACTCTTTTTTCCTTGATCATAATATTCCTTTGTTGAAGCATTGACCTTAGCTCTTGACTATATTCTACATTCAATTTATTATTAACATCTATCTGAAAACATGCTGATTGTCCTTCTCCATTCCAAGGTCATTTTATATCCATCATAGAGATGGGTGGGATTAATCTGACACTCTCTATTCCCAGTCTAATTAAAAGGCATTTGATTTAGGTTGTTCAGAGGACTGATCAGAACTCTCCATTACCATAGTCATGTGTATTGGATCAGGAAGAGCCATAGTTCCCCAAAGAGGGTCAGACTGCACCTTTTGATCGAGAAAGCCTACTAAGAAGACAGACCAAGTGTTAAGGATGTTGTGCAGAAAGATAGGAGAAATCTAGATTCCTGAAATTTTGGAGCCATTATCCCAGAGTTACTTCCAACCTCTGAAGAAGATAGAGCCTTTTCTTGTTTAAATTCTTAGTATTTCAGCTCTCCGTTACTCTGTGTAACATGTATTTCTTAAATGATAGGGGAGATTAGAGTGAAAATCAAGAAAGCAAGTAAGGGCTGGAAAAAGGAGATGTGGAGAAAAAGTGCCTGGAAAAAGAGAAAGAGGGAGGTTGGGATGGAGGGAGAAAGAGAGAGTCTCACCTGGTACCATCATCATTTCTGTTATCTGAACTGATGATACTCAGTGTCCATTTTGTGTAGTATTATATACCATTCTTCATTTGTTCCATGTGTTTTTTTATTCTTATCTTTTTAAAGACCATTAAGATCTTTGAGGAAATTTATCCAATAATATATTTTGTTTTTTGTTCCCTCCCTTGTAAAGAACATAATACTAAGACCCTAGTTGGGAGTCAATGTATATTTCTTTAATTTATTTGCTATATTTTAATAAAAGTATTACCCTTGGAAATGGATGTACTTTAATAAATAATTTCAATTTTTAAAAACTGCAAAAAGCAGCCTGCCAGTGGTACATATGTTTTAAGATCCTTTCTAGAGTACAGTGATTTGTTTAAAAGTGAAAAATTTCCATTAGTTTTGTTGCCATTAAGCAATTTTAAACAGTTGTAGTTAATTGATACTTTTAAAATGTGTTTTAGAAATAGAAGGTCTCAACCACCTAAAGGTTTTTAATTATTAGAAAAAAACTAATTTCACCACTTTAATGGTAATTAAAGAAACATTCTAATATATATAAATTTTTCAGTACCAGTTAAGGTTCAGAAATCCTTGTGTTTCCCTGTAACACTGAAGACAAAATAAGATTAACAATGGTGACTAATATTCTTTGGAGTGATTTTTGTAAAAAGTTACAGTTAAGTTTGAGTGAAGAGTGACTATAGTTCTTAAAGTGGTACCTCAAATTGGATGAGGAAGTGGACTTGCTATTTGTCACCCGCTCACATGGGCATGTCTTGATTTTTAGGAGCAAGGCACTAACACTAACACTGGAGTCTAGGTCGTATCTGTGTCTTCCCCATTTGGAGCCTGTGCAAGGCTGCCCCTCTTGGATAAGCCAATGATAATTCAAAACAGTATATAGAAAGGACAGTTGTTCCACAGTGGGCAAGCTGCCAGAGGAAGGTAGTTGGGATTATCTTTTTTTATCATTCATTTTTTTAACAAATCAATTTTATTGGTACATATTAATAAAGCATAAATCCACCCAAAGTGTGCAATCAGTGGTATTCAGTGTAATCATATGTTTGTGCATTCATCACTTTAGTCATTCTTAGAGCACTTTCATTATTCCAATAATAATAATAATAAGCAAAAAAACAAACAAAACTCATCACGTCTCAATCTCTCTATGCTTCCCCTGCAATCCATAGCTGCTATTCTTTTTCCTTTTCTCTAGTATATTTGTATTTATATTTTATGAAAACAGTCTTATGTGTACAATATCACCAATATTCATTTTTACATGAGGTTTTACTGTCATATACACTACCATGTTACAATTTTTAGCTTCTCTTCTAGTAATATACATGACCTTAGTCTTTCCCTTTCAATCACTGTCATACCCATACAATAGCATTGCTAGTTACAAACACCATGATATGCTTTAAGCATTTCTATTCATTTCCAAAGATTTACAAACAACTTTTTAACAATTCTGAACAGATTAAATTTCAGCTTTCCATTCTCTAACCTCATTCTATTTTCTGGAGACCCATATTCTAATGATTAAGCCCATGAGTTTACACAATATATTTAATTCATACTAGTGCAATCATACAGTATTTGTCCTGTGTGTCTGACTTGCTTCACTCAACATAATGTCTTCCAGGTTCATCCATGTTGTCATATGCTTCAAAATTTCATTTCTTTTCACTGCTGCATAATATTCCCCTACATTTGTTTATCCATTTGTTGATGGACACCTGGATTTTTTTCCAATTTTTGGTAATCATGAATAATGCCACTATGACCATTGGTGTGCAGATGTCTGTTCATGTCACTTGTCTCAGTTCTTCTGGGTATATACCTAGCAATGGTATTGTCGGGTCACATGGCAAGTCTATATTCAACTTCTTTAGGAACTACCACAGTGGCAGCACCATTCTACATTCCCACCAACAGTGAATAAGCATTCCTATCTCCCACATCCTCTCCAACATTTATAGTTTTCCGACTTTTTAATAGCAAGTGATCTAATAGGTATGAAATATTTCATTGTAGTTTTGATTTGCACTTTCCTAATTGCAAGTGATGTGGAACATTTTTTCATGTGTTTCTTCTTTGACCAATGATCTTTTCAAGTCTTTTGCCCATTTTAAAATTTTTTTTTTTATTATTGAGTTACATTATCTCTTTGTATTTCATGGATATTGAATGCTTATCAGACATGTGATTGACAAATATTTTTTCCTATTGAATCAGTTGCCTTTTCAAACTTTTACAAAGTCCTTTGCGGTACAAAAGTGTTTAATTTTGAGTAGGTCACATTGATCTATTTTTTCTTTTGATGCTCCTGCTTTGGGCATAAGGTTTAAGAAACTACTGCCTACTACAAGATCTTGAAGATGTTTTCCGATATTTTCTTCCAGTAGTTTTATGGCACTGGCTTTTATATTTAGGTCTTTGATCCATTTTGAGTTAATTTTTGTATATGGTGTAAGGTAGGGGTCATCTTTCTTTCTTTGAATATAGATATCCAGTTTTCCCAGGACCATTTGTTCAGTAGATTGTTCTGGCCCAGCTGGGAAGGCTTGACTGCTTTGTCAAAAATGTCTTGACTGTGTATGTGAAGGTCTATTTCTGAATTCTCTATTTGGTTCCATTGATCAATGTGTCTGTCTTTGTGCCAATATCATGCTGTTTTTATCACTGTAGCTAATTAATGTGATTTAAAGTTTGGAAGTGAGAATCTTCCAAGTTTGTTCTTTTTTAAAAGTTCTTTTTGGGTATTTGGAGATCCTTACCTTTCAAAATAAATTCGATAATTGATTTTCCACTTCTGCAAAAAAGGTTGTTGTGATTTTTATTGGGATTGTGTTGAATCTGTAAATCAGTTTGTGTAGAATTGACATTTTAACGATATTTAGTTTTCCAATCCATGAACATGGAATGTCCTTCCATTTATTTAAGTTTTCTTCAGTTTCTTTTTAGTAATGTTTTGAAGTTTTCTGAATATAGGTCCTTTATGTCCTTGGTTGAGTTTATTCCTAAATACTTGATTGTTTTAGTTGCTGTTATAAATATAGTTTTTTTCCTGATTTCCTCCTCAGACTGCACATCAGTATTGTATAGAAACACTGTTGATTTTTGCATATTAATCCTGTATCCTGCCACTTTGCCAAACTCATCTATTAACTGTAGGAGCTTTGTTGTAGACTTTTCAACTGATTCTGGATATTGGATCATATCATTAGCAAATAGTGAAAGTTTTACTTCTTCTTTCCTATTTGGGTGCCTTTTATTTCTTTATCTAGCCTAATTGTTCAAGCCAGAACCTCTAGCACAATATTGAGTAACAGTGGGCATCATCTTGTTCCTGATCTCAGTGAGAAAGCTTTCATTCTTTCGCCATTGAATACGGTGCTAGTTGTATGGTTTTCATATATATGCTTTACCACATTGAGAAAGCATTCTTCAATTCCTAACTTTTGGAGTGTTTTTAACAAGAAATTGGTACTGTATTTTGTGAAATGCCTTTTCTGCATCACTTGAAAGGATCATGTGATTTTTCTTCAATTTATCAGTATGGTTTATTACACTAATTGATTTTCTTCTGTTGAATCACCCTTGCATACCTGGAATAAAATCCACTTGATTGTGGTTTATAATTCCTTTAGTGTGCTTTTGGATTGATTCTGTTTGCAAGTATTTTATTGTGGATTTTTGTATCTATATTCATTAGAGATATTGGTATATAATTTTCTTTTTTAGTAGTATCTTTATCTGATTTTGGTATTAGGGTGATGTTGGCTTCATAGAATGAGTTTGGTAATGTTCTTTCCTTTCCCATTTTTTGGAAGAGCTTGAGCAAGATTGAATTAGATCATCTTTGAATGATTGGTAAAATTTACCTGTGAAGTCATCTGGTCTGGGCTTTTCATATTTGGGAGATTTTTGATGACTGTTCAATCTCTTCACTAGTAATTGGTTTGTTGAGGCCTTCTGTTTCTTCTAGGGTCAGTGTAGGTGGCTTGTGTATTTATATGAATTTTTCCTTCTTCACTAAATTGTCTAGATTTTTGGCATACAGTTGTTCATTGTATCCTCTTATGACCTCTCTTATTTCTGCAGGATCAGTGGGAATGTCCCCCTTCTTGTTTTTGATTTATTTATTTGCATCTTCTCTTCCCTTCTGTGAGTCTAGCTAAGGATTTGTTAATTTTGTTGATCTTCTCAAAGAGCCAACTTGTTTTTTTTTGGATTTTCCCTATTTTTTTTTCCTTGTTCTGTTTTCATTTATTTCTGTTCCGATCTTTACTATTTCTTTTCTTTGGCTTGGTTTATGATTAGTTTGCTGTTATTTTTCTAGTTCTTCCAAGTGTGCAGTTAGATCTTCAATTTTAGCTTTTTCTTCTTTTTTAATGTAAGCATTGAGGGCTATACATTTCCCTCTCAACAGTCTTTGCAGTATCCCATATGTTTTGATATGTTGTGTCCTTATTTTCATAAGGTTTCAAAACATTTGCTGAATTCTCTTGCAATTTCTTCTTTGACCCAATGATTCTTTAAGAAAGTTTAATCTTTTGTTTAATCTCCTTATATTTGTTTAATCTCCATATATTTATGAATTTTCCCTTTTTCCTTCCATTATTGATTTTCGGCTTCATTCTGTTATGATCAGAGAAAGTGTTTGTATAATTTCAATCTTTTAAAATTTGTTGAGACTCGTCTAGAGACACAGCATATGGTCTTTCCTGGAGAAAGATCCATGAGCACTTGTAAAGAATATATATCTTGTTGTTTTGGGGTATAATGCTTAAAAGATGTCTGTTAGGTCTAGTTCATTTATCATATTATTCAAGCTTTCTGTCTCTTTATTTATCCTCTGTCCAGATGTTATGTTCAATACTGAGAGTGGTGTATTGAAATCTCTGACTGTAATTGAAATGGTGTCTATTTCTCCCTTCAGCTTTGCCAGTGTGTGCCTCATATATCTTGGGGCATTCAGGTTAGGTGTATAAAATTTAGTATAGTTATTTCTTCTTGCTGAATTGTCCCTTAAAAATATATATAATGACCTCCTTTATCTTTTATAACAGTTTTGTGTTTGAAATCTATTTTGTCCAATATTGGTATTGTTACTCTAGCTCATTTTTGGGTACAGTTCAGGTGGAATTATTTTTTCCATCACTTCACTTTTAACCTGGTTGTGCCCCTTCTTCTGAGGTGGACCTCTTGCAGACAATGTATAGATGGCTCATTTTTAAATTTTTTTACCATTCCATCACTGTATGCCTTTTAATTGGGGAGTTCAGTCCATTAACATTCAATGTATTACTGTAAAGGCATTATTTACTTCATCCATTTTGTCCTTTGGGTCTCTGGTGTCATATCATTCTATTGTCTGTCTTCTTACCCTTTAGTTTTACCCTTCCTAATAATCTTTTAAACTCTTCTCCAAATCTCTCACCCTTGCCTTTTCCTTTCAGGCTGCAGCACTTCCTTTAGTATGTCTTGTAAATTCTGGTCTTTTGGTAAGATATTCTGTCAGTTTTTGTTTGTCTGTGAAGACTTTGAAATCACCCTCATTTTTGAAGGACAGTTTTGCTGGAATCAGAATTCTTGGCTGGCAGTTTTTCTCTTTCATTACCTTAAATAGATCATACCACTCATACCACCTTCTTGCCTCTGTGGTTTCTATTGAGAGGTCAGCACTTAATCTTACTGAGTTTCTCTTGTATGCGATGCTTTGTTTTTTTTCTTGCTGCTTTCAGAATCCTCTCTTTATTTCTGATAATTGACATTCTGAATAGTATTGAATAGGTGTTGTATTAGTCAGGGTTCTCTAGGGAAACAGAATCAACAAGGGATATCTGTCGACAGTAAGAGATTTATCAGAGTCTATCATGCAGCCGTGGGGATGCACAAGTCCAGGTTCCACAGGAAGGCTGCAACCAGGAGCTCTGATGAAGGTCCAGTGAAGATTCTTGACGAGTTCTGGGAGATGTTGTCTGTCCAGAGATGAGCTGGGAAATTCTCTCTCAATGCTGGAATCACTTCCCCTTTTAAGGGATTCAACTGATTGGGTTAAGTGACACTCATTGCTGATGGCAATCTCCTGATTGATGTAATTACAACCAGCTATCTATGATTTACCACTGCAGTAAAGTTAATAGTGACTAAACTCCATAAATACCCTTGTATTACAGTTAGCCCAGTGCTTGCTTGACCAAACAACTGGACACAATTACCTGGCTGAGTTGACCCAATAGCCTAACAATCACAGGTGTCTTGGGGTAGGTCTATTTGGATTTATTCTGTTTGGGGTGAATTTTCTGTGGATATTGATATTTATGTCTTTCATAAGGGTTGGGAAGTTCTTAATCATTTTATCCTCAAATATTCTTTCTGTCCTTTTTCCATTCTCTTCTCCCTCTTGGACACCAATAATGTGAATGTTTGTGCATTTTGCATTGTCATTCAATTCCCCAAGCCTCTGTTCCATTTTCCCCCCATTCTCTTCTCTTTCTGTTCTCCTGTCTTTTCCATTTCAGATGTTCTGTCTTCAAAATCACTAATTCTGTCTTTGAGCATTTCAAATATGCTCTTATGTACCTCTAATGTAGTTTTTTAAAATGTCACAAATCTTTCCTACTATTTTTTTGTTTTTTAAATTGTTTTTTAATTCCCCCCCCCCCCCCAACATGGCTCCCTTGTCTCCTTGCTCATTGTCTGCTCTCTGTGTCTACTCATTTTCTCTAGGAGGCACTGGGAACTGAACCAGGACCTCCCACATGGGAGTCTAGTGTCCAACCACCTGAGCCACATCTCCTCCCCACTTGCTCTGGTGTCTCCTGGTTGCAGACTCTGCTCATGCAGTGGTTGCAGCATCTGCTGGTTGCAGTGTCTGCTGGTTGTGGCATCTACTAGTTGCAGGGTCTGCTGGTTTTGGTGTCTGCTCATTGCAGCATCTGCTGGTTGTGGTGGTTGTGGCCTCTGTTCATTGCAGTGTCTGTTGGTTCTGGCAGTTGCAACATCTTCTCATTGCAGCATCTGTCATTGCTGCATCTGCTGGTTTTGGAGTCTGTTCATTGCAATGTCTGTTTTACTTCTTTAGGAGGCACTGGGAACTGAACCCAGGACCTCCCTTGTGGGAGGTGGGCTCCCAAATGCTTGAGCCACATCTGCTCCCTCTAAAGTGTATTTGAAATCTCATCCATCATGTCTTTTTTTCCTCATAAGGTTTGCTACTTTTCTTTGCAGTCTTTCAAATTGTTCTTTATACTCACCCAGTGTCTTCTTTTTTATTTTTTTAATATTTATTTTATTTTTTGAAAGATATTTAGATTACATAAATGTTACATAAAAATTTAAGGGATTCCCATATGCCCTGCTCCCTACACCTCTCACATTTTCCCACATTAACAACATCCTTCATTAGTGTGGTGCATTCATTAAAATTAATGAAATCATTGTGGGGCATTGCCACTAAGCATGGATTATAGTTTACATTGCAGTTTACACTCTCTCCCACCACATTTTTTACGTTATGGAAAGATATGTAATGGCCTGTATTTATCATTGTAACATCATTCAGGACAATTACCATGTCCTGAAAATTCTCCCACATTACACCTGTTTTTTCCTTTCCCCACCCTCAGAACCTCCAGTGGCCACTGACTCCACAGCAATGATATAATTTCTTCCATTGCTAGAATCACAATAAATCTATAGTAGAATACCAGTAAGTCTACTTTAGTCCATAGTTCTTTCCTCAGTCCTGAGAATTCTGGGATGGTGATGTGCATTTCACCTCTAATTGAGAGGGAACTTTGATCCCAAAGGGCAGATGGATGGGACTCTCTTGCTTGCAGTTGTAGATTCTCTTGGTTCCTTGGGATGGGCATTGTCCATCATCATCTTCTTGTTAGTTGTTCTGGATGAGTCCAATGAACTGGAGACTAGATGTTGCAACTCTGTTGTTATTCAGAGCCCAGCTGGCACATGGACAGCCCAAAGATTTTAGTCTCTTGGATGTACACCTACCAATCCTAGTACTAAATATAGGTTCACACAGAAGGGTCAGAAAAGCCATGTTTAGGGAAATCACAACTGAGTCCAGCTCTCACACAGGGGAGCATAAATTCCAAATTAGGGCCCACTGGCAAGGCATCAAACTCCTGCCCTGACTATAGTGTCTGAATGTTTCCAGACCCCTCACAAGCCCCACTATTTGAGGTAGTATTTACTTTGACAGTCAATGAGATCCTGCTGAAACATGCATAAGTGTAACCTCTGGAATGACCTCCCAACTCACTTTGAAGTCTCTTAGCCATGTAAATTTATTTGTCTTTACATTTTCCCCTTTTGGCCAAGGTCTTTTTCCAGTTGCATTGCTACTTGGTGTTTGGTAGTAATCCCTCATTGCCAGTGAGGGTCATCCCTGGTATTTATGTCCCATGCTTTGGGGAAGGTAATGCATTTATATGCTGAGTTCAATTTAGAGAGAGGCTGCATTTGAGCAACAAGGAGCCTCTCAGGAGGTAACTCTTAAGCACCCTATAAAACTAGGCTAAGTTTCAATTTCAAGAGTAAAGGCTCAGGAATAAAGTCATCATTATTGATGGTCCATCAATGGACCATCCTTCCTCACTAGTCATTGTCCCTTGTACTCAGGAGATTGTTGCTCTTCCATTAGAGAATGTGGCAGAGCTCCCTAGGATGGGAATTCAGTATTATTTTGGTTACTGTATGAATCTCCATTTACCATGCCAATGCCCTATGAACAATCGGACACATTTATATGCCTTATATATATGCTCAGGTGACCCTCCTCCCATGTATCCCATCACTAAAACCTGCATAAATGATCCTCCCTTGTCATAGTTGTAACCCTTTTGTGATCCAAGACTTCTTTAAAAATGAAGCCAAAAATATAGCCAAATACATTTGAGAAGAAAATGAAATAATAATGAAGTTTTAAAAATATGAAATAAAATACAAAAAATAAAAAATAAAGATTTGGAATAATAAAAATATTAAATTTTTTTGACATAAAGTCTTTCATAATTGTAAGATCTTTTGTCTTTATGAATAGAGACACTTTCTTCCATTTATTCCCCCAGTATCTTAAATTTTTCATCTTGTCTTCAAAGAAGTTTTAGATTACAGAAAAGTCACATACAGAATATAGGGTTTTCCATATACCCAACATCCTCCCCCTTTCCCTTTCCTCTATTCATAACATTTTATATATGGATGGTACATTTGTTATAATTGATGTACAAATATTGGGACATGCCTACCAACCATGGTCGATGGTTTAAATTTGGTGTACATTTTGGACCATACAATATTATAAAATTTGATGAAATTTAACATGGCCAGTATTGATCATTTTAAGATCATTTTTTAAAAAGATTTATTTATTTATTTAATTTATTTCTCTCCCCCCCCATCCCCCCGGTTGTCTGTTCTCTGTGTCTATTTGCTGTGTCTTCTTTGTCCGCTTCTGTTGTCAGCAGCACAGGAATCTGTGTTTCTTTTTGTTGCATCATCTTGTTGTATCAGCCATTCTTGGGCAGGCTGCACTTTTTTTCACGCTGGGCAGATCTCCTTACGGGGTGCACTCCTTGCACATGGGGCTCCCCTATGCGGGTGACACCCCTGCGTGGCAGAGCACTCCTTGTGCGCATCAGCACTGTATGTGAGCCAGCTCCACACGGGTCAAGGAGGCCTGGGGTTTGAACCGCAGACCTCCCATGTGGTAGATAGACGCCTTAACCACTGGGCCAAGTCCGCTGCCCATTTCAAGATCATTAAGAACACTTCTATTTTGCCCAAAATGTCCCATATTCCCTCTATTTTATTCCTTCCTTCTCCTCCCTTCAGGTCCCACAGCAACAACCAGGCTTCACTCCTTAAAGAACAAAATTTCATAGTTATTTTCAACAACATTGAAGGGTTGACATACTGCCCTGTCCTCCCCTATTAGGTACTGCCTATACTCTCAAGACACCCCTGCCCCTGTATTTGAGAACATAGCAGGACTCCTCAGGATGGAAGTCCAACACTTTCCTGCTCATTATGTGGGTCTCCACCCACTGATACAACCCTTATGACAAGATGAATACTCACACACTCCTTAGAAACCTGCCCCAGATGCTACCTGTCCCCAAAGCCCCCCAAATCCAACACTCTAAACCAGTAACGTTCCCGGGCCATGTTGCCAAAATAAAATTCCAAATGTTGTAGTTTTAATCACATACCCACCTATCTCCAGTGTTCACTTGCTTCCTCCCCCAATCTGCTCCCCAGTTCCATAGACAGTCCCACCCACCATCCCCTCCCTATCCCCTGAAGTACCAGCACTGCCCAACCCAAAAGTACCACTGTTATTCCCCTCTACTGCACAACTACACACTTTCACCTTATCATAGATTTTGTCCATGTGGGTGTTGGCTCACAACCTTTTCCTTTTCTCTCTCCTGTGAACCTGTCTTCCAGACTCTAGCTCTCTGAGCCTGCTCTACTTGCTTAATTCATATCAGCAAGGTCATGTAATATTTGTCCTTCAATGTCTGGCTTACTTTACTGAACATAAGGTCCTCAAGATTCATTCATGTTATCCTGTGTGTTAGTATTGTATTCCTTCTTACAACTGAGTAATATTCCATTGTATATATATATATATATTATAATTTGTTTATCCGTTCATCAGTTGATGGGAATTTGGGTTGTATTCTGCTAGATGAAATGCTTTGCTAATGCTTTGCTATATATATACATATATATATATATATATAGAGAGAGAGAGAGAGAGAGAGAGAGATTGATATAATAATTAACTCATGAGTAAGAATGTAATACACAGACATTTATTTATTTTATTAAACTTATGTTAATAATTGGGAGGATATAAAATAAGCAAAGGATTATCTACAAACAGGGGTCCAACTGCTGCATCATAATCCTTTACAGTATATATATGTACTATAGGTATAAGCTCACCAAACTAGGGGGTACACTGACATATCTGGCACACCTCCAGCCAGAGTCGCGATTGCATGCAATATAAACATTTATGTATATCTTGTTAGTGAACCTTTTTTAATGAATGACTAAAAAATAAGTGAAGGATTGTTTATAAACAGGGGTCCAACTGTTATATCCCAATCTCTTATGATATACCTACATACATACATAAGCTCACCAAACCGGGGGACACTCCAACATACCTGACCCACATCCAACCAGAGTCCTGATTGGATGCAGTATAAATATAGATATGCATATCTAGTTTAAGTCTATACTGACAATTAGAGTGAGAAAGAAGAATAACATAATCAGTCAAAAGATTAAATTAATATTGACCAGAGTCACAAAATAATAGAAAATAGAACTGTCTTACATACAAATTCACCAACATCTAGCTTATGGCTGGGAAGCTCTGAATCAGCAGCTGATACCAGAGTCTTGATCGAAAGCAACACCTACTGTAGAGCACCCTCTCCCACGGTGGGACTTCAACTGGCCTGACCAGGGACTGTCCATTTTATTGTGCTCAAAATCAATGAACTCGATACTATAGATGTCATCTTTGAGTACTGTGTCAGTTCCTGAGGAAGTGGCTAGTCTCCTCAGGAAGGAAAACAACATTCCCTGAGAAGTACATTTCAAGGTTTTTGTATCAATCCCTGAGAAAGTGGCCAGCCTTCCTAGGAGGAACATAATACTCACTGGAATGCACCCTATCTGTTCTTATTTGTTACAAAACACCCCCCAATATACCCACTGCCCTAGTTCTCATCATTCCTCCTGAAATATGAAAAGTGCTGACCAGCAAGGCATTGGTTTGTTGATTAACAATGTTTCCCGCATGATTTTTCATTTTCAGGTTTGAACGATACTCAACTAAGTTTTCTCCCAATACATGTTGATTTCAACCTTTGGCAGTAGTGATAATGTCGCTATGCATGTTGGTGTGCATTTATCTGTTCATGTCCTTGCTTTCAATTCTTCTGGGTATATACCCAACAGTGGAATTGCTGGATCATATGGCAGTTCTATAGTTAGCTTTCTGAGGAACTGCCAAACTCTCCTCCACAATGGCTACACCATTCTACATCCCCACCCGCAGTGGATGGGGGTTTCTATTCTTCCACATCCTCTCCAACACTGTGGTCCTCTGTTTTATAATGGCCACCAGTCTAACGGGTGTATGGTAATATCTCATTGTAGTTTTGATTTGCATTTCCATAATAGCTACTGAAGTTGGGCATCTTTTCATGTGCTTTTTAGCCATTTGTATTTCTTCTTTGGAGAAGTATCTATTTAAATCACTTGCTTATCTTTTAAAATGGGTTGCTTGTCTTTATTTTAGAGGTATAGGATTTCTTTATAAATGCTGGATATTAGGCCCTATCAGATATATGGTTACCAAATATTTTCTCCTATTCAGAAGGCTGCCTTTTTACTTTCTTGACAAAGTCCTTTGAGGTGCAAAAAAGTTTTTATTTTGAGGAGGTCCCATTTATCTATTTTTTCTTTCATTGCTTGTGCTTTGGGTGTAAAGTTTATGAAACCATTTCTTAATACAAGATCTTGTAGATGATTCCCTACATTATCTTCCAAGATCTTTATGGTCTTGGCTCTTATATCTGGATCTTTGATCCATCTTAAATTAATTTTTGTATAAGGTGTGAGATGGTGCTCCTCTCTCATTCTTTTGATATGGATATCCAGTTCTCCAAGCACCATTTGTTGAAGAGGCCATTCTTTCCCAGGTGAATGGGCTTGGTGGCCTTGTCAAGTATCAGTTGACTGAATATGTGAGGATCTATATCAGAACTTAACAATTCAGTTCCATTGGTCATTCTGTCTATCTTTATACCAACACCATGCAGTTTTGAACGCTGTAGTATGTTAAATATAGTTTTCTAGTATGTTTTAAAGTAAGGTAGTGTTATTCCTCCAATTTCATTTTTCTTTTTTAATATGTTTTTGGCTATTTGGGGCCTCTTGCCCTTGCAAGTAAATTTCATAGTTTTTCCAATTCAGTAAAAAATGCTGTGTTGGCTTTTATTGGGATTACATTAAATCTGTAGGTCAGTTTGGGTAGGATAGACATCTTAATGAGGTTTAGTATTCCTATCCATGAACAGAGAATATTCTTCCATTTATTTAGGTTTTCTTTTATTTCCTTTAATAATGTTGTATAGTTTTCTGTTTACAGTCATTTACATCTCTAGTTAAATTTATTCCTAGGTGTTTGATTCTTTTAGTTTGCAATTGTAAATGAAATTTTTTCTTCATTTCCTCCTCGGGTTGCTCATTACTGGTGTATAGACATGCTATTGATTTTTGCACATTAATCTTATAATCTTCCATTTTACTGAACTTGTAATAGCTCTAGAAGCTTTGATGTTGATTTCTCAGGGCTTTTGTGGTATAGGATCATACCATCTGCAATTAGTGAGATTTTTATCTCCTCCTTTTCAATTTGGATGCCTTTTATATCTTTTTCTTGCCTAAGTACTCAAGCAAGTATTTCTAACACAATGTTAAATAATAGTGGTGATAGTGGGCATCCTTGTCTTGTTCCAGATCTTAGAGGGAAAGCTTTTAGGATTTCACCATTGAATATGATGTATACTTGGGGTTTCTCATAAATATCCTTTATCATGTTGAAGAAATTTCCCTCTATTTCTATCTTTTGAAATATTTTTATCAGGAAAATGTGCTGTATTTTGTTGAATGCTTTTTCTGCATCTATGGAGATGATCATGTGGTTTTTCTTTCAATCTTTTTATGTGGTGAATTACATCAATTGATTTTCTCATGTTGAACCATCCCTGCATACCAGAGATGAAACTTACTTGGTCATGGTGTATAATTAATTTGATGTATTGCTAAATACAATTTGCAAGTATTTTGTTGGGGATTTTAGCATTTAGGTTCACTAGAGTGATTGGTCTATAGTTTTCCTTTCTTGTGGCGTCTTTGATTGGCTTTGGTACTAGTGTGATGTTGGCATCATAGAATCACTTAGACAGTGTTCCCTCCACTTGTAGTTTTTGGAAGATTTTAAGCAGGATTCGTGTAAGTTCTCTCTGGAATTTTTCTTAGAATTCACCTGTGAAGCTGTCACTTCCTGGGCTCTTCTTAGTTGGGAGATTTTTGATGACTAACTCTATTTCATTACTTGTGAGTGGTCTGTTGAGTTAATCAGTTTCTTCTTTCATCAATGTAGGCTGCTTGTGTGTTTCTAGGAGTTTGTCCATTTCCTCTAAATTATCCATCTTGTTGGCATATAATTTTTGAAAGTATCCTCTTATGATACTCTATATTTCAGTTTTGTTAGTGGTGATATCCCCTTCCTTGTTTCTTGTTTTATGTATTTACATTCTCTCTCCTTTTTTCTTTGTTAGTCTAGCTAAGGGCTTGTTAATTTTATTAATCTTTTTCAAGGAATCACCTTTTGGTTTTATTTATTTTTTCTAATGCTTTCTTATTTTCAATTTCATTTAGTTCTGCTCTAATCTTTATAATTTCTTTCTTTCTATGTCCTTTGGAGTTAGTTTGTTGTTCTTTTTCTAATTTCTCTAGGTGTGTAATTACATCTTTGATTTTGCTCTTTCTTCTTTTTTAATATAGGCATTTATGGCTGTGAATTTCCCTCTCAGTACACCTTTTGTCATCCAAAGGTTTTGATATGTTGTGTTGTCATTTTCATTCATTTCAAGGTAGTTATTGATTTCTTTTGTGATTTCCTTCTTTACCCACTGTTTTTCTGAGTGTATATTGTTTAACTTCCATATTTTTTTGCCTAATTTGGTTCTCTGCCCCTTACTGATATTCAGCTTCATTCCATTTTGGTTGAGAAATTGCTTTGTATAATTTCAATCTTTCTGAATTTCTTGAGCATTGTTTTGTGGCCTAGCATGTGGTCTGTCTTGGAGAATGATCCATGTGCACTTGAGAAGAATGTATATCCCACTGTATTTGGGTGTAAAGTTCTGTTTATGTCAATTAGGTCCAGATCCTATAATGTATTATTCAAAGTTTCTTTATTGTTTCTTTAATGACTCTCTGTTGAGATATTCTGTCTAATGGTGATAATGGTGTGTTAAAGTCCCCTACTGTAATTGTAGAGGCATCTACTTCTCCACTTAGTTTTTCCATTGTTTGCCTTATGTATTTTGTGGTGCCCTGGTTAGGTGCATAAATGTTTATGATTGTTTTTTCTTCTTGATAGATTGCCCCTTTAAATAATACATAATGCCCTTCTTTTTCTCTTACAAAGGTTTTTCATGTAAAGTCTATTTTTTCCCTGTATTGGCATTGCTACTCCTGCCCTTTTTTGGTTACTGTTTGCTTATAAACTTGTTTTCTACCCATTCACTTTCATCTTCCTTGCATCTCTGGGACTAAAGTGAATTTCTTGTAGAGAGCATATAGATGGGTCATATTTCCTTTTTCCTTTTGGCTAATCTATGTCTCTTTACTGGTGAATTTAATCCATTTACATTCAATGTTATTACTATCAAGGAATTACTAATATTAGCCATTTTTTCAAGGTTTATGTATGCCATTTGTTGTTTTTATTTCTCTTTTTATTTCACTTTTTTAAGTTGTTCTTATAACTTTCCTCCAACTCTCTCTCTCCTGTTTTATCTCGACCTGCAGAACTTCCTTTAGTATTTCTTGACAGGAAGGTTTCTCATTGACATACTCTCTTAATTTCTGTTTATCTGTGAATATTTTTGAACTCTCCCTTATTTTTAAATGCCATTTTTTTTCTGGATAGAGAATTCTTGGCTGGATTTTTTTTCTTTTAGTACCTTAACCATGTCATACCACTACCTTCTTGCCACCATGATTTCAGATGAGAAATCAGCACTTAATCGTATTTAGCTTCCCTTGTATGTGATGGTTCTCTTTTCTCTTGCTGGCTTCAATATTTTATCTTTGTCTTGAGCATTGGACAGTTTGACAAGTATATGTCTTGGGGTAGGCCTTTTAGGATTTATACTGTTTGGGGTATGCTCTGCTTCCTGGACATTTATGTCCATCTCCCTCAGTAGGGTTGGGAAGTTTTGAGCCATTATTTCCTTCAACATTCTTTCTGTCCCCTTTCCCTTCTCTTCTCCCTCTGGGATGCCTATAAGGCATATGCTTGTCATTCACATCCCTAAGTCCCTGCTGGATTTCTTTTGTCTACTCTCTTCTACTCTCTGATTTCAGGTATATTGTCTTCCACATTGCTGATTCTTTCTTTTGCCTGTTCAAATCTGTTATGTGCTTCCAGTGTATTTTTGATTTCTTGGATTGTGTCATTCATCACCGTCATATGTATGTTTACAATTTCTTCAGTGTGTTCTCCCAGTGTCTTCTTAATATCTTCAATCTCTTCCTTCACTTCATTAAGTTGATTAATGATATTTGTTTGCACATTTCTGGTTAGTTGTTCCATGTTCTGCATCTCCTCCTGGTTTTAATTTGTTCATTGGACTGGTCTATGTTTTCTTGTTTCTTAGTATGACTTGTAGATTTTTGCTGGTATCTAGGCATCTGTTTACTTCATGGATTTATTCAATTCATTAGCTTCTCTCTTTACTCTAGGTTTTAATTAGTTGTTGTTTTTGTGTGTGTGATAAGTTTTCACTTTGACACTTCATTCCTCTTATTCTATTTCTATTTTTATTGATGTTGTCTACACTCTTATTTGTTGTTTTTGCCCTTTCATCTCTCTGTTCCTCACTCTCCAGGTTTTGTGAGGCAGTATCCTGGTCTGCTGTACCCCAAAGCAGGTTCCTAAGGCAGCCCTTGGCTCTTTCTCTGTTGTTTCAGTGAGAGCTGAGCCTTATCTGCTTGACCCAATGGCCATGTTCCCACAATTTCAGGGTCTTCGTAATATCCTTTATTTGCTTATTCATATTTTCTTTAAATCTTTGAAGTGAGTTAGGAGAGTTGTGAGATAATTGTTGATTAATTGCCTTAAGTCCTGTATCTCTTCAGGATATTTGTTTAGTTCTTTTGGCTTGGCCATCTTTTCCTGTTTCCTGTTATGGGTTGTAATTTTTTGCTGATGTCTAAACATCTGAATATTTTGCTGAATTTACTCTGATGGCCAATCTCTCTTTTTTTTTTTAAATTTTTTTTATTGATTTTGTAAAAATATTACATTAAAAAAATATGAGGTCCCATTCGACCCCACCACCCCCACCGCACCCCTCCCGCCCCCCAGCAACACTCACTCCCATCATCATGACACATCCATTGCATTTGGTAAGTACATCTCTGGGTATCTCTGCACCTCATGGTCATTGGTCCACATCATGGCCCACACTCTCCCCCATTCCATCCAGTGAGCCCTGGGAGGATTTACAATGTCCCAAAGGCACCTCCACATCTCATCTCTTCCTGCCATTCCCCATACCCATCAGCCACCATGTCCACTTTTCCCACTCCATTGCCACCTTTTCTCTGAGGTCCTTGGATTGGTTGTGTCCGTTGCACCTCTATGTCAAGAGGAGGCTCAGATTCCACATGGTTACTGGATGCAATCCTCCTGCTTTCAGTTGTAGGCACTCTAGGCTCCATGGTGTGGTGGTTGCCTTTCTTCAACTCCATCTTAGCTGAGTGAGGTGAGCCCAATAATTCAGATTGTAGGAGCTGGAGTCTGTTGAGGCTCAGGGCCTGGCTATCATATTGTCAGTAAAAAGATTCAATCCCCTAAATATATTTTAAACCCCAATACCAACTACAATTCCAGTAAAGTAGCATGATAGTCTTATGAAAAGAGATCCCCTCTGGGTCCAGTTTCATCACGCAGAAACACCAGCTCCATAGAAGGGCCATCTGACATGGCAGTGAACCCTATCTGCCATGACCGTAGAACCCGTGGGTCCCTTTAGCCCTCAAAGGAACCAATACCTGGGGATTGTATCTACTTTATCTGTCTCTTAGACTCTGCTCAGTTGTGCATAAGGGAAATCCTTCTGACAGCCTCCAGACTCTTTTTTTTTTAGAGACTCATAGCCATATAAACTCATTTCTCCTTTCTATTTCCCCCTTACATTAGATCAAACAGCATTTTAAAGTCATATTATTCTATGTAGACAGGGATATTCTACTGATCCGCATCGAACCTTCAATTCAAGGTCATTTTTCAGTTGCATTATCAGTTGTTAGTTGATAGTGATCCCTCGGTGCCAGGGAGGCTCATCCCCGGGTGTCATGTCCCACGCTGGGGGGAAGGCATTGCATTTAGATGCTGAGTTAGGCTTCGAGACTGGCCACATTTGAGTAACATGAAGGCTGTCAGGAGGAAATTCCCAGGCACAGTGCTGCTCTAGGCCTTGTTTTGTTTCAGGCCTATAGGCTCACAAGCATAGTCATTAGTATCAGGGGCTTACTGTTGGACCTTCATTCCTTCTCGGTCCTTGCCGCTGCACTTGGGGGACTGCCGCTGCTCCCCTAGGGACCACGGCACAGCACCCTGGGCCAGGGACCCAGTACCCCCCCAGCTTTAGTTTTTAATTGTTGCCACTATGAGTATATCCAAACATTACCATGCACCCTGGACATATGCCCTGTATAGCTCCCTGTCAGCCATATATCCCCTGTCAATAGTATCCCATACCAGTATTTCTCCGCTGCTATTGTTGGACCACTCTGAGATCCAGAAGTTCCTGAATATTGAAGGCCCAATATCATGTCAGGATCTCTTACTAGCAAAATGGAATATAGCGATGGGTTTAAAGGTTAGATATAGAATATGTGTTGACTTGGAAAAATTCTACATCCTATCTTTTTCTTTTCCTTTTTTTCCCCCCCCTCATTATTGACCTTCTCTTCACAAGAGCCCTAGACCACAGCAATTCATGTATGCAATATACAGCACTCCCACACATCCATTACAAAACCTTTTCCCTTCCACAGTGATACTCTTACATCCTATTCACAACATATTTACTTAAAGTGATGTACATAGTCTGAGACAATAGCTTTCAAACCAGGTGACATCTGTGCTTACATTGTGGTGCATACTTTAGGACACGCAGTTTTCTAACATTTTTAGTTATCCTATGTTTTACATTATGGTTTACATTGTCATTTTGTCGTCCCCTATATGTTTATGATGTAATATTACATATTTTATATCCATCCTTGTGTATTCTCATGAAACTCCTCTCTTACCCCTCATTTATGTTGGTTTCACACATTTAACATACATTTTCCCATCCCCTTGGTGCCCACAGTGACAGCCAACCTCCGTTTCCCGAGGTCCCACGTCCAGAGATACTTGCAACAGTGTTCAGGTCCTAAATTGCTCAGCTGCCCCAATGCCCTGGGAGCCACCCTTTCTCTAGAGAGATACAGTTCCCTCTATTTGATGGCATTAGTCCTCCCCAGGATGTGGGTCTACCCCCACTCTCACTACTTGGGTCTCTACCCAATGGTATCACCCACTCTGGCAAAATGAGCATTCAGACATTCCCCAGGAGCCCATCCCGCATCGGACCATCCCTTCCGAGCATCCTAAACAGGTAACCCTCTTAATTATATTTTGATACGATTTTTTCAGCATTTTACTCTCAACCAACACCTGACACTCTCCTGTGTTCGTATGCTACCCCTCCCTCCCCCCACTTTTTGGGCAATATTACTCATCCGCCCATCCCCAGCCCCCCTCAAACCCGCAAAGCCCCCCCAAAGGCAGCCCCTTGCCCCCATTTTATCTCTTCTTTATGTTCATACTTACCGCCAGCTCATCATAAATTCCACCCCTGCAGACGTCGGCTCACATCCTTCCTCCACCCCCTGATTTCCTTTAAGCCTATCGTTCAGTCTCTAGCTCTCTGAGGCAGCTTTCTTGTTTCATATCATTGAGGTCATGTAGTATTTGTCCTTCAATGCCTGGGTTGCTTCACTCAACATAAGGTTCTCAAGATTCATCCATGTTATCACGTGTGTTTGTAGTGTATTTTTTCTTACAGCCGCGTAGTATTCCATTGTGTGTATATACCACATTTTATTGATCCACTCATCCGTTGATGGGCATTTGGGTTGATTCCAACTTTTGGCGATAGTGAACAATGCTGCTATGAACATTGGTGTACATATATCGGTTTGTGTCCTTGTTTTCAGTTCTGCTGGGTATATACCCAGCAGTGGTATTGCTGGATCATATGGCAAATCTATGGTTAGCTTTTTAAGAAACCGCCAAACTGTCCTCCAGAATGGTTGGATCCTTCTGCATTCCTACCAGCAGTGGATGAGTGTTCCTCTTTCTTCACATCCTCTCCAGCATTTGTATTCTTCAGTTTTTTTTTATAGCTGCCAATCTTATGGGAGTAAGATGGTATCTCATTGTTGTTTTGATTTGCATTTCCCTGATAGCTAGAGATTTGGAGCATTTTTTCATGTGCTTTTTAGCCATTTGTATTTCTTCTTTGGAGAAGTGTCTGTTTAAATCTTTTTCCCATTTTTTAAATGGGTTGTTTATCTTTTTATTTTCAAGATATATGAGTTCTTTATATATGCAAGTTATAAGTTTCTTATCAGATATATGGTTGCCAAATATTTTCTCCCACTGTGTAGGCTCCCTTTTTACTTTCTTAATAAACTCCTTTGAGGTGCAGAAGGCTTTAATTTTGAGGAAGTCCCATTTATCTATTAGTTCTTTTGCTGCTTGTGCTTTTAGTGTGATATTCATGAAGCCATTTCCTATTACTAGGTCCTGTAGATGTCTCCCTACACTGCTTTCCAAGGTTTTTATGGTCTTGGCTCTTATATTTAGGTCTTTGATCCATCTTGAGTTGATCTTTGTATAAGGTGTGAGATGGTAATCCTCTTTCATTCTTCTACATATGGCTATCCAGTTCTCCAGACACCATTTGTTGAATAGGCCACTCTCTCCCAGTTGAGAGGGTTTGGTGGCTTTATCGAATATTATATGGCTATATATGTGAGGTTCTATATCAGAGCTTTCAATTAGATTCCATTGGTCTGTGTGTCTCTCCTTATGCCAATACCATGCTGTTTTCACTACTGTAGCTTTGTAGTATGTTTTGAAGTCAGGTAGTGTGATTCCTCCAATTTCGTTTTTTTTTTTCAGTATGTCTTTGGCTATTCGGGGTCTCTTTCCTTTCCAAATAAATTTCATAGTTAGTTCTTCTAGTTCCTTAAAGAAGGCTGTGTTGATTTTTATTGGGATTGCATTGAATGTGTAGATCAGTTTTGGTAGGATAGACATCTTAATAATATTCAGTCTTCCTATCCATGAACAAGGAATATTCTTCCATTTATTTAGGTCTTCTTTAATTTCCTTGAACAGTCTTGTATAGTTCTCGGTATATAAGTTTTTTACTTCTTTAGTTAAATTTATTCCTAAGTATTTGATTTTTTTATTTTCTATTGTGAATGGCATTTGTTTCTTGATTTCCTCCTGATCTTGTTCATTATTGGTGTACAGAAATGCTACTGATTTTTGCACATTGATCTTATAACCTGCAACTTTACTAAACTCATTTATGAGTTCTAGAAGCTTTGTTGTAGATCTCTCAGGGTTTTCTATGTATAGGATCATGTCATCTGCAAATAATGAAATTTTGACTTCTTCCTTTCCAATTTGAATGCCTTTTATATCTGTTTCTTGCCTCAGTGCTCGAGCAAATACTTCTAAGACAATGTTAAACAGGAGTGGAGACAATGGGCATCCTTGTCTTGTTCCTGAGTTTAGAGGGAAGGATTTTAGGATTTCTCCATTATAAACAATGTTGGCTGTAGGTTTTTCATATATACTCTTTATCATGTTCAAAAAATTTCCTTGTATTCCAATCTTTTGGAGTGTTTTTATCAAGAAAGGGTGCTGTATTTTGTCAAATGCTTTTTCTGCATCTATAGATATAATCATGTGGTTTTTTCCTTTAATCTGTTTATATGGTGTATTACGTTGATTGATTTTCTTATGTTGAACCATCCTTGCATACCTGGAATAAATCCCACTTGGTCGTGGTGTATAATTTGTTTAATGTGTTGTTGAATACAATTAGCAAGCATTTTGTTGAGTATTTTTGCATCTAGGTTCATTAGAGAAATTGGTCTGTAATTTTCCTTTTTTGTGGTGTCTTTGTTTGGCTTTGGTACTAGGGTAATGTTGGCGTCATAGAAGGAGTTCAGCAATGTTCCATCTGTTTTGATTTTTTGGAATAGTTTCAGCAGGATTGGTGTTAGTTCTTTCCGGAATGTTTTGTAGAATTCACCTGTGAAGCCGTCTGGCCCTGGGCTCTTCTTCGTTGGGAGATTTTTAATGAATGATTCTATCTCTCTGCTTGTGATTGGTTTGTTAAGATCATCAATTTCTTCTTTCATCAGTATGGGTTGCTTATGTGTTTCTAGGAATTTGTCCATTTCCTCTAAATTGTCATTTTTGTTGGAATATAGTTTTTCAAAGTATTCTCTTATGATAGTGTTTATTTCTGTGGGGTCAGTGGTGATATCACCTTTCTCATTTCTTATTTTGTGTATTTGCATCTTCTCTTTTTCTTTGTTAGTCTCGCTAAAGGTTTGTCAATTTTGTTGATCTTCTCAAAAAACCAGCTCTTGGTCTTGTTTATCTTTTCAAGTGCTTTCTTATTTTCTATTTCATTTAATTCTGCTCTTATCTTTGTTATTTCCTTCCTTCTTCTTCCTGTTGGGTTACTTTGTTGTTGTTTTTCTAATTCCTTCAAATGTGTAGTTAATTCTTAAATTTTTGCTCTTTCTTCTTTTTTGATATATGAATTTATGGCTATAAATTTCTCTCTCAGTACTGCTTTTGCTGTATCCCATAAATTTTGGTATGTTGTGTTATCGTTATCATTTGTTTCAAGGTAGTCATTGATTTCTTTTGAGATTTCCTCTTTGACCCACTGTTTTTCTAAGAGTGTGCTGTTTAATTTCCAAATCGTGGTGTGAAACCTGGGCCTCTGTCCCTTGCAAATTTCCAGCTTGACTCCACTGTGGTCAGAGATATTGTTTTGTATGATTTCAATCTTCTGAATTCATTCAGCCTTTCTTTGTGGCCTAGCATATGGTCTATCTTGGAGAATGATCCATGTGCGCTTGAGAAAAATGTATATCCTGCTGTGTTTGGGTGTAATGATCTATATATGTATATTAGCTCCAGCTCCTCTAATATACTGTTCAAACGTTTTGTTTCTTTAGTGATTCTCTTTTGAGATGTTCTGTCCAAGGTAGATAGTGGTGTATTAAAATCCCCCACTATGATTGTAGATGCATCTATTGTTTCACTTAGTTTTTCCAGCGTTTGTCTCACGTACTTAGAGGCACCCTTGTTAGGAGCATAAATATTTATGATTGTTCGATCTTCTTGACAAATTTTCCCTTTCACTAAAATTTTGTATCCTTCTCTGTCTCTCACGATTGTTTCACATTTAAAGTCTATTTTGTCTGATATTAATATAGCTACTCCTGCCTTTTTTTGGTTATTGTTTGCTTGTATGATTGTTTTCCAGCCATTCACTTTCAATCTCCATGCGTCTCTGGGTCTAAGATGTATCTCTTGTAGACAACATATAGATGGGTCATATTTCCTTATCCAATGTCCCAGTCTGAATCTTTTGATAGGTGAGTTTAATCCATTGACATTCAGTGTTATTACATTCAAGGAATTATTTGTGTTAGTCATATTTTTATTGGATTTGTGTTTGTCATATTTTGTTTGTATTTTTTTCCCCCGTCTAGTTTGTCTTTTTTTGTTGGTCTTATACTCTCCTCCAACTCTGCCTGTCCTGTGTTTTCCTTTCTTCCTGCAGAACTCCCTTTAGAACTTCTTGAAGGGGAGGTTTCTTGTTGGTATACTCTTTCAGTTTCTGTTTATCTGTGAATATTTTGAACTCTCCATCATGTTTGAATGTTAGTTTAGCTGGATATAGTATTCTTGGTTGGAATTTTTTTTTCCTTTAGTACCTTGACTATATCATACCACTGCCTCCTTGCCTCCATGGTTTCAGAAGAGAAATCAGCACTTAATCTTATGGAGCTTCCCTTGTATGTGATGGTTTTCTTTTCTCTTGCTGCTTTTAGGATTTTCTCTTTGTGTTGAGCATTGGATAATTTGACGAGTGTATGTCTTGGGGTGGGCCTGTTGGGGTTTATGACCAGTGAAGTGCGCTGTGCTTCATGGATATATACGTCTGTCTCTTTCAGTAGATTTGGGAAGTTTTCAGCCATTATTTCCTGCAACACTCCTTCTGACCCCTTTCCCTTCTCTTCTCCTTCTGGAATGCCTATAATACGTATATTTGAGCGTTTTGCATTGTCATTCAGGTCCCTAAATCCTAGCTGGATTTTTTCTATCTTTTTATCGACCCATTCTACTATCTGTTTGATTTCTGATGTACTGTCTTCCACATCACTAATTCTCTGCTCTGCCTCTTCTAGTCTGTTGATATTTGCTGCAAGTGTATTTTTGATTTCTTGAACTGTGGTGTTCATTCCCATCATGTCTGTTATGTTTTTGTGTATGTCTGCAATTTCCCCTCCCAGTGTTGTCTTCATGTTGTTAACCTCTTTCATTACTTCATCAAATTTGTTGGTGATAAATGTTGTGAGATCTTTCATTGCTTGTGCGAAGTTCTGCTCCCCTTCCTGATTTTTAGTTTGTTGATTGGATTCAGCCATGTTTTCTTGATTACTGATTTGGTTTGTCAATTTTTGTTGCTTTCTGGTCATCCTTTTATCTTGACGGGTTTAATCAGTTCCTTAGCTTCTTTGTCTAGTCTTGGAGATTAATTAGCTGTTATTTTTGTGTAAGTGTTATATCTTCTTTTTGTCACTTTGTTCTTCTTATTCTAATTTCTTGTTGCTGGTTAAGTTCACTTTAAAGGAAAGTATTAGTGCCAGGGAAAGGCAATTGTGTAAGCAAGGAAAAAGTATAGAATAGTATTGGTGATATATGTTAACAAAGCAAGAATATGAGATCTGGGAGGATAGAGGTTAGATTCATGTAGATTGTGTAGAGTTATAGCTGTAGGTAGAGTACCTTTTATGAGGTAGATGACTGAATATGGGAGGAATATGTTATGAACTACAAAGCTATTGTTTTCGTGAGAGAGGGAAAAAGAAAAGAAAGGTAATAGTTTCAAGAGTGGATACCAGACAGAAAACAGAACAAAGGTATTAGAAATTAAGAGTTAGACACTTTGTGGATCAAAGAACGGGAGGTGGGGGGTGGAATATAGGAGAGACAGTAGATGATAGCGGATATCAAGATGCAGGGGAAGGGGGATAGTGTAGGTAGCCTAAATCAGTTCACACAGAAATGAGGCAGTGGAGGATGGGAAAACCCAGCAAATGTGAGGTGTTCCCCGTAGCACCTATTGTATACTTGAATTAAAATACAATAAGTGAAAATGAGGGACAAGAGGGAGAGAGAAAACCGAAAAAGAAAAACTAATTTTAATAAAGAAAAAAAGATAGATGAGAAGAAAGGAAGAAAGAAAAAGAGGGTGGGCAAACGGTGGGGAACAGATAGGGGGAAGAGAGATACAGATATACACGTGCCACAATTACAACACTATCTAAAACAACAACGAAAAAAACCCCTAAATAACTGTATAAAAAAAAGGACTTTGGGGGACACGCTAGGAGAAAAGACTAGGGGACAATGCAATATTAGCAATCAGGGCATCAAAAAGAGTAAAAAATAAGATAAAGTGAAAATAAAAACAAAACAATATGAACCAATAAAGATAAAATGCAAACGTTAAGGTCCAGGGCACTCAAGGACCCCAGGTGAGACCCCAGGGCGTGATGGATTCAGGGGTGGAAAGTCTGAGACACTGAAGACTCAAGAGGTGTGAGTCTGGGGTGTGGACCGCCAGAGTCCAGGGGACCCAGACCTGGCAACCTCAAATCTGGTCCACAGGAAGCTTAGGAGCCCCGCAGTGCAACACAGCCCTCAGGGATCCCCGTAGCTGGGTGCCAGCCCCGTGGGGGAAGCCAGGTCCGCAAACTCTATATTTAATGTCTGATCCCTGCAATTCACCTACTCCTCAGGGTTTCAGCCTTTGGACAGCTCCCTCCCTGTGCTCCCACAAAACAGCCACTTGAGGGCGCCTCTACACCACAGCCAGTTCAGTGACCCAGATCCCAAGCCCCGCCGGGTGGGGTGGGCTTCAGCTGGAAACGCCAAAAACAGACTCCAAGACCGGAAGTCCCAAACTTCGCAAAATATTGCCAAATCGGCTTCCAGACGTGTCCCCCTCCCTCACTGCACCCTACAACACTCTCCCAATTGTGTCCCCTTATTGCCAAAAATCCAATTCCATTGCAGATCGGCAGCCAGACCTGTGGGGATGGAGCTCCAGGCGGAAGCGCTACCCCCCCTGTCCGGCGACCAAACCATCCCCTGCTTCACAATAAAACACCGTCTGTCTCCCCAAATTGATTTGCAAAGGAGTCCTGTCCCATCAACCCCTCACCAGCCGGCCCAGTATCCGTGAATTCCTCAGCACCGCAAAGCCTCCAGAAAAAGGAAAAAAAAAAAAACCCTGGCTGCGGAGGCTCCCCGAGCTGCATCAGCGCCCGCTACCGAGGCTCTGCCCACCCAAGGAGGGAACTTTCCGCGCCCAGCTGGGACCTCCGTTTATATATTATAGACGTATCCTCTCTGTTACCTTCCCACCAAATTGACGTCCAGACACCTTCCAACCAGCAAAAATCCCCGAAACAGCATGGTCCCAAAGAGCCTTCAACGCTGCCCAGCCGCCCCCTGCAGAGACATTACCAGGCATGCTCACTCAGCCACCATCTTGCCCCTGGTCCCCCAATCTCTCTCTCTTGCCAATTTTTTTCACAGTTCTTCTTTGATATTTGGTTCAACTTATTCTAAATCTTTAAAATTACCCAGCTTAAGTTATCAAAGTGTGGCCAGGAGCTCACTTGTGAGCACAGATTCTCCCCCAGCGATCATATACTGATAAAACAGAAAACTTGTCTGCAATTTACAGAGAAGCCAGCAGATGGTGCTCGTCAGCATACTTTTCCAGAGATGTCTTTCAGTCTGGACTTTCCTGTGTTTCTGTGGTGAATCTCCAGATTCACTGAAGAAAAGTCCCCTCACTCCCTTTATCTTTTCCCTTGAAACAGCTGACAGGTATGAAGGTGTCTCTTCCCCTCTCTGTCAGCTGCAGTGAGCCAGGGGTTTTATCCCAGCTTAATAACTTGGGGATGAGCACTTTCCAGCTACTGTGGGGGCTTTGTAACTCAAGTTTGTTGTTTCAGGTTCTTTGTCTCTCTGTCCCTCACCCTCTTGGTTGTTTTGGAGCACTGTCCTATTCTGCTGACTTCTAAAGTAGGTCTCTCAGATAACTTTTGGCCTTTTCCCCATTCTTTTTGTGCCAGCATTCAGCTCCGCCTGTTAGTGTTACACCATCTTTCCACCTTATTATTCATATTTAATCAACAAGCATATGTATTTCTCTGCATGTACAGAGGAAATCTCCTCAGAAAACAATAAGATGCCCATCAGAATTATGGATAATGAACTATAAGCATTGGCAGAAGCAGTATTTTCTATAAAACCTCACAATATTCGAACAAATAGGTAGTTAAAACCTTTTAGTTTCTCAATAATCTCTGAAATTAGCATTTGTATAAAGTAAATGTGAGACAGCTAGGAAAATGTCACTTTGGAATATCAATGTTAGAAGAGGAAATAAGAATCATTCACCCACACATCTAATCTTTTTATTGATATATATTAATAAAGCATATATACAACCAAAGTGTACAATCAGTGGTATTTGGTATTATCACATAGTTGTGCATTAATCACTTCATTATTAGAGCATTTTCATTATTCCAATAATAATAATAATAATAATAAAAACAGACAAAAAACTCATCACCTCTCAGTGTCTCAACACTTCCCTTGTCAACATAGCTATTCTGTTTCTTTCTCTAGTTTGTGCTTATAATTTTTAAAAAACAGTATTTTTACTCTTTGTATGTTTTAAAATATATTTAACATGTCATTCTTTTTTCTCTTACCTTCCCCCTCTCCCCTGCTGTTTTTTGCTTTCTGTGTCCATTTGCTATGTGATCCTCTATTTATCTTTTTGTCTTCTCTCATTTTTCTCCTCTAGGATTCATCAGGATTTGATTCTGGGGACCTCTGATATGGAGAGAGGTTCCCTGTCACTTGCACCACCTCAGTTCCTGGTTTCTTTGACTTTCCACTTCATCTCTCTTTTGATGTGTCATCATCTTGTTGCATGATTTTCTTGAGCAGGCACTTGGCTCACCACATGGGCATGCTTTTTTTTTTCTTTACCAGGAGGCCCCAGGGATCAAACCTGGGTCCTCCCATATGGTAGGCAGAAGCACACTTGAGCCCCATCCACTTCTCCCACATTTGTATTTTACATGAGATTTCACTATGCTATACCATCCTATGTTACATTTTTTAGCCTTCCTTCTAGTAATATACATGTTCTTAGATTTTACTTTCAACCACTATCATACCTGTATAATATAATAGTCACAATCACCATGATGTACCCGCACCATTTCCATTTATTCCCAAAGATTTGCAAACCTTTAGTTTTATATTATCTATTACATTAACCCTTAGGTTTATATTATCTACCCCCCTATTTTCTCATGACCTATATTCTAATTTTTAACTCCATGAGTTTATACAATATATTTGGTTCAAAATAGCACAATTATATAGTATTTGTCCTTTTGTGTCTGGCTTGCTTCACTCAATATAATGTCTTCCAGGTTCATCCATGTCTTATGCTTCATGACTTCATTTCTTTTTCAACTGCATAATATTCCATTATGTGTATGCACCAGTTTGTTCATCCATTCATCAGTTGATGGATATCTGGGTTGTTTCCGTCTTCTTACTAACCAGAATTTGGTGAGAAAATGATCTGCTTTGGACTTAGGAGACTTAGGTTTGAAATTCACCTTTGCTACAGAGTGGTTGTGTGATTTAGAGCATTTCATTTAACTTTTTCAGGTGAGAGAATTAGCCCTTGGAAGCATGAAGATACCTGTCTATAGAATGAAGATAACTAGTGGACATATCACCCAGGACTGTATGTAAAAGGCCTTTGAAAACATGAGGCCTTTACTTTAGTAAGTAAAGGAAAATAACAGATCTATTGACTCCAGTGCTCTGTAAGTAGATGATTATTTTTGTGTCAATAGAATTTTATAGCCTAAGAATAAGTCTTCATTGATCATTAATGTAATATCCATGAGTCTATGTCATTATTTCAATTGGCCAAGTTAATTATTAATTGCATTTTATATGCTTAATATTTGTGTGAAGGCACATAGTGTTCATGTTCTAGTTGCTAAAATCAAGACCAATAGATTTGAATTATTAGAACTTTGAACAATGATTAATCAGTCTTTCTGGATGGTTAGCTTAAATTTATTTTAGAGAAGTTGTGGGTTTATAGAAAAGCCATGCATATTTTCATGTGCTTTTTGGCCATTTGTATATCTTTGGAGAAATGTCTATGCAAATCTTTTGCTCACTTTTTATTTGGGTTGTTTGTATTTTTATTGTTGATTTGTAAGATTTTAAAATATATTCTAGGTATTAAACCCTTATTAGATATGTGGTTTCCAAATAATTTCCCATGGAGTAGGTTGTCTTTTTGCTTTCATGATCGAACCCTTTGAGGCAGGAATATGTTAAATTTTGATAAAGTCCCATTTGTCTATTTTTTCTCTTATTGCTTGTGCTTTGGTTATAAAGTCTAAGAAACCATTGCTTAATATGAGGTCCTCAAGATGCTTCCCTACATTTTCTTATAGGAGATATTTAGTTGTGCTTCTTTTTTGTTTTTTTAATGATAGCGGGGCCAGGGAATGAGCCTGTAACCTTGTATGAGGGAAGCTGGTGTTCAACCACTTTGAGTCACATTGGCTTCTCTGAGTTGGTTCTTTTTTATGTTTGCTTGTTGCTTGTTTTTGTTTTAGGAGGCGCTGGCAATCAAACCTGGGATCTCCCATGTGGGAAGCAGGCACTTAACTGCTTGAGCCATATCTGCTCCATAGGCATGGTTCTTATATTTAGATCTTTGATCCTTTTTGAGTTAATTTTTTTATGGTGTGAGAAAGGGTTCTTCCTTCATTCTTTTGCATATGGATATCCAGTTCTTCCAGTATTTGTTGAAGGGACTGTTTGCCAAATGGGTGAACTTGGCAGCCTTATCAAAAACCAATTGGCCATTGATACGAGGGTCTATTTTTGAACTCTCAGTTCAATTCCATTGGTCTATATATCTATTTTTGTGTTGGTAACATGCTATTTTGACCACTGTAGCTTTGCAGTATACTTTAAAGTAAGTAATTGCAAGTCCTTCAACTTTGTTCTTTTTCAAGATATTTTTGGTTCTTTAGGGCACCTTACCCTTCCAAACAATTTTGGTTGGAATTGCATTGAACCTGTAAATCATTTTTGGTAGCATTGATATCTTAATAGTTAGTCTTCCAATCTATGAAGATAAATGTCCTTCCATTTCTTTAGGTCTTCTTTGAGTTTTTAAAGTAATGTTTTGTAGTTTTCTGTATACAAGTCCTTTATAGATTAAATTTACTTCTAGATATTTGATTCATTTAGTTGCTATAGTGAATGGAATTTTTTCTTGATTCTGCCTCAGATTGCTCTTTACCAGTGAATAAATACACTACTGATTTTTGTATGTTGATCAGTAATTTTGTTCAGTTTGTTTATTAGCTCCAGTAGCTTTGTTGTTGATTTTTTGGGACATTCTATGTGTAGGATCATGTCATCTGCAAATAGTAAAAGAGTTACTTCTTCCTTTTCAATTTGGATGCCTTCTATTTTTTTTTCTTACCTAACTGCTCTGTCCAAAACTTCCAGCACAATGTTGAATAACTATGTTGATATTGCACATCCTTATCTTGTTCCATATCTTAAAGGGAAAGCTTTCAGTCTTTCCCCAGTGAGTATGTTAGTTTTTCATATATGATCTCTATTGTATTAAGGTAGTTTCTTCTATTCTTATTTTTCTAAGGGTTATTTAAAAATCAAGAAACAATGCTAGATTTTGTCAAATGCCATTTCTGCATCAATTAAGATGATCAGATAGTTTTCCCCCTTCATTCTGTTAATTTCTAATAATTTCCTTGAACAATCTTGTATAGTTCTTGGTGTATAAGTTCTTTACTTCTTTAGTTAAATTTATTCCTAAGTATTTGATTTTTTTATTTACTATTGTGAATGGTATTTGTTTCTTGATTTCCTCCTGATCTTGCTCATTATTGGTGTACAGAAATGCTACTGATTTTTGCACATTGATCTTATAACCTGCAACTTTACTAAACTCATTTATGAGTTCTAGAAGCTTTGTTGTAGATCTCTCAGGGTTTTCTATGTATAGGATCATGTCATCTGCAAATAATGAAATTTTGACTTCTTCCTTTCCAATTTGAATGCCTTTTATTTCTGGCTCTTGCCTCAGTGCACGAGCAAGTACTTCTAAGACAATGTTAAATAGGAGCGGAGACAGTGGGCATCCTTGTCTTGTTCCTGAGTTTAGAGGGAAGGAGTCTAGAATTTCTCCATTGTACACAATATTGGCTTTAGGTTTTTCATATATACTCTTTATCATGTTCAAAAAATTTCCTTGTATTCCAATCTTTTGGAGTGTTTTATCAAGAAAGGGTGCTGTATTTTGTCAAATGCTTTTTCTGCATCAATAGATATAATCATGTGATTTTTTTCCTTCAATCTGTTTATATGGTGTATTACATTGATTGATTTTCTTATGTTGAACCATCCTTGCATACCCGGGATGAATCCCACTTGGTCGTGGTGTATAATTCGTTTAATGTGTTGTTGAATACGATTAGCAAGTATTTTGTTAAGTATTTTTGCGTCTAGGTTCATTAGAGAAATTGGTCTGTAATTTTCCTTTTTTGTGATATCTTTGTTTGGCATTGGTACTAGGGTAATGTTGGCATCATAGAAGGAGTTGGGTAATGTTCTTTCTGTTTCGATTTTTTGGAATGGTTTCAGCAGGATTGGTGTCAGTTCTTTCCGGAATGTTTTGTAGAATTCACCTGTGAAGCCATCTGGCCCTGGGCTCTTATAGTTGGGAGATTTTTAATAACTGATTCTATCTCTGCTTGTGATTGGTTTGTTAAGATCATCAATTTCTTCTTTTGTCAATAGGGGCTGCTTATGTGTTTCTAGGAATTTGTCCATTTCCTCTAGATTGTCATTTTTGTTGGAATATAGTTTTTCAAAATATCCTCTTATGATAGTCTTTATTTCTGTGGGGTCAGTGGTGATATCGCCTTTCTCATTTCTTATTTTGTGTATTTGCATCTTCTCTCTTTTTTTCTTTGTTAGTGTCGCTAAAGGTTTGTCAATTTTGTTAATCTTCTCAAAAAACCAGCTCTCGGTCTTGTTTATCTGTTCAAGTGCTTTCTTATTTTCTATTTCATTTAGTTCTGCTCTTATCTTTGTTATTTCCTTCCTTCTTCTTCCTGTTGGGTTACTTTGTTGTTGTTTTTCTAATTCCTTCACATGTGCAGTTAGTTCTTCAATTTTTGCTCTTTCTTCTTTTTTGATATATGAATTTATGGCTATGAACTTCCCTGTCAGTACTGCTTTTGCTGCATCCCATAAATTTTGGTATGTTGTGTTATCATTATCATTTGTTTCAAGGTAGTCATTGATTTCTTTTGAGATTTCCTCTTTGATCCACTGTTTTTCTAAGAGTGTGCTGTTTAATTTCCAAATCGTGGTGTGAAATCTGGGCTTCTGTCCCTTGCAAATCTCCAGCTTGACTCCACTGTGGTCAGATATAATGTTTTGTATGATTTCAATCTTTCTGAATTCGTTCAGCCTTTCTTTGTGGCCTAGCATATGATCTATCTTGGAGAATGATCCATGTGCGCTTGAGAAAAATGTATATCCTGCTGTGTTTGGGTGTAGTGATCTATATATGTCTATTAGATCCAGCTCCTCTAATATACTGTTCAGATGTTTTGTTTCTTTGGTGATTCTCTTTTGAGATGTTCTGTCCAGAGTTGATAGTGGTGTATTAAAATCCCCCACTATAATTGTAGATGTATCTATTGTTTCACTTAGTTTTTCCAGCGTTTGCCTGACATATTTAGAGGCACCCTTGTTAGGGGCATAAATATTTATGATTGTTTGATCTTCTTGACAGATTTTCCCTTTCACTAAAATGTAGTATCCTTCTTTGTCTCTCACAATTGTTTCACATTTAAAGTCTATTTTGTCTGATATTAATATAGCTACTCCTGCCTTTTTTTGGTTATTGTTAGCTTGTATGATTGTTTTCCAGCCATTCACTTTCAATCTCCATGCGTCTCTGGGTCTAAGATGTGTCTCTTGTAGACAGCATATGGATGGGTCATATTTCCTTATCCAATGTCCCAGTCTGAATCTTTTGATAGGTGAGTTTAATCTGTTGACATTCAGTGTTATTACTATCAAGGAATTATTTGTGTTAGCCATATTTTTATTGGATTTGTGTTTGTCATATTTTGTTTGTATATATATTTTTTTGTCTTTTTTTTTGTTGTTGTTGGTCTTATACTCTCCTCCAACTCTGCCTGTACTGTTTTTTCCTTTCTTCCTGCAGAACTCCCTTTAGAATTTCTTGAAGGGGAGGTTTCTTGTTGGTATACTCTTTCAGTTTCTGTTTGTCTGCGAATATTTAGAACTCTCCATCATGTTTGAATGCTAGTTTAGCTGGATAGAGTATTCTTGGTTGGAAATTTTTTTCCTTTAGTACCTGGACTATATCATACCACTGCCTTCTTGCCTCCATGGTTTCAGATGAGAAATCAGCACTTAGTTTAATTGAGCTTCCCTATTATGTGATGGTTTTCTTTTCTCTTGCTGCTTTTAGGATTTTCTCTTTGTCTTGAGCATTGGATAATTTGACAAGTATATGTCTTGGGGTGGGCCTGTTGGGGTTTATGACTAGTGGAGTGTGCTGTGCTTCTTGGATATGTACATCTGTCTCTTTCAGTAGATTTGGGAAGTTTTCAGCCATTATTTCCTGCAACACTCCTTCTGACCCCTTTCCCTTCTCTTCTCCTTCTGGAATGCCTATAATACGTATGTTTGAACGTTTTGCATTGTCATTCAGGCCCCTAAGTCCTAATTGGATTTTTTCTATCTTCTTATTGACCCCTTCTACTATCTGTTTGATTTCTGATGTACTGTCTTCCACATCACTAATTCTCTGCTCTGTCTCTTCTAGTCTGTTGATATTTGCTGCAAGTGTATTTTTGATTTCTTGAACTGTGGTGTTCATTCCCATCATATCTGTTATGTTTTTTCGTATGTCTGCAATTTCCCCTCCAAGTGATGTCTTCATGTTGTTAACCTCTTTCATTACTTCGTCAAATTTGTCAGTGATAAATGTTCTGAGATCTTTCATTGCTTGTGCCAAGTTTTGCTCCCCTTCGTGATTATTGGTTTGTTGATTGGATTCAGCCATGTTTTCCTGATTACTGGTTTGGTTTGTAGATTTTTGTTGCTTTCTGGTCATCTCTTTATCTTGACGGATTTAATCAATTCCTTAGCTTCTTTGTCTGCTCTTGGAGGTTAATTAGCTGTTATTTTTGCATAGGTGTTATATCTTCTCTTTGTCACTTTTTTCTTCTTATTCTAGTTTCTTGTTGTTGGTTAAGTTCACTTTAAAGGAAAGTATTAGTGTTGGGGAAAGGCAATTGTGTAAGCAAGGGAAAAGTGTAAAGTAGTATTGGTGATATATGTTAACAAAGCAAGAATATGAGATCTGGGAGGATGGAGGTTAGATTCATGTAAATTGTGTAGAGTTATAGCAGTAGGTAGAGTACCTATTATGAGGTAGATGATAATGAATATGGGAGGGATATGGTATGAGCTAAAAAGCTATTGATTTCGTGAGAGAGGAAAAGAGAAAAGAAAGGTAATAGTTTCAAGAGTGGATAACAGACAGAAAACAAAATATAGGTATTAGAAATTAAGACTTAGACCCTTCGTGGATCAAAGAAAGGGAGGTGGGAGGTGGAATATAGGAGAGCCAGTAGATGGTGGCAGATATCAAGATGTAGGGGAAAGAGGATAGTGTAGGTAGCCTAAATCAGTTCACACAGAAATGAGGCAGTGGAGGATGAGAAAACCCAGCGAATGTGAGGTGTTTCCTGCTGCACCTATTGCATAATTGAGTTAAAATAAACTAAGTAGAATATGAGGGACAAGAGGGAGAGAGACAACAGAAAAAAAGAAAGAAAAAAAAAGAAAGTGGGGGAAGGGACGAGAGGAAGAAAGTAAAAGGGGATGGGCAAAGGGTGGGGAACAGGTAGGGGAAAGAAAAAAAAAACAGATATGCATGACCCAGAATTACAACACCCAGTACCCAGCACCTACCATGAAAAAAAGCCTTAAATAACTGAGTAAAAGAAAGACTTTGGGGGATACGCTGTGAGAGAAGACTAGGGGATAATGCGGTGTTAGCAATCAGGAAATTGAAAAAAGTAAAGAATAAGTCAAAATGAAAATAAAAACAAAACAAAATGAAACGATAAAGAAAGAACGCCAACGTCGAAGGCTAGGGCATTTAAGGACCTCAGATGGATCTCAGTGCATGATGGATTCAGGGATGGAAAGTCTGAGATATTGAGGTCTCAAGAGATGTGAGTCTCTGTGGTGTGGGCCACCAGATTTTAGGGAATTCAGACCTGGCAACCTCCAATCTGGTCTACAGGAAGCCTGGGAGCCCCGCAGTGTAACACAGCCCTCAGGGATCCCCACAGCTGGGTGCCAGCCTTAAGGGGGAAGTCAGATCCGCAAACTCTATATTATGACTGAACCCTGCAATTCATTTACTTAGCTGGGCTCATTAGTATATCTCACTTCAGCTTTTGGACAGCTCCCGTCCTGTGATTCCAAACCACTGCCACTAGAGGGCGCTTCTACACCACAGCCACTTTGCTAGTACAGATCTGAAGCCCAGCCTGTGACGCCGAAAACAGATTCGAAAACTGGATTTCCCAAGCTTCGCAAAATATTCCCTAATCGGCTTCCAGACGTGTCCCCCTCCCTTGCCGCAGCCTAAAACAACTTTCCAATTACGTCTCTTTATTGCCTACAGCCTATTTGGGTCGGAGACCGGCTGCCAGGCTTTTGGGGGTGGGGCTTAAGGCGGAAGCGCTATTGTTTATGTTCGCAATCACAAGTTTCTCCCGCTTCACAACAAAACACCGTCTATCTTCCCAAATTGCTCTGCAAAGGCGACCCGTCGCATCAACCCGTCCACAGCTCACCCAGAACTCGCAAACTCCTTAACAGCTCAGAGCCGTCTAAAAGCGGTGCCGCCAGGCTGGACCACGGTTCCCCCCACCCCCAATAGGGAGGAGCCGGTGCGCGGGTCTCACCTACGGGCAATAGAACCCAAATTATATCTACTAGGCCAATCCTCTCCGTTACCTTTCCACCCAATCGATGTCCAGGCACTTCTGCCCTGCAAAAATCCCGAAAAAGCCTGGCCTTGGAGAGCCTGTAGCCGAGCCCAACCGTCTCCTCCCGGGACCTACCGCAAAGGCAAGTTCACTCAGCCCCATGTTGTTTTTTTACCACTGTAGGTAGGTATTATGATTTAAACTGGAGATGAGGGTTCATTTTTCCTTTTTATGATGTTTCTGGCTATTCAGGACTCCTTACCCTTCCAAATAAATTTAATGATCATGTTTTCAATTTTTTCCTTAATGCTGGTGGAATTTTTATCAGTATTGCATTTAAATCTGTAGATTTAATTTGAGTAGAATTGACATCTTAATGATATTTAGTCTTCCAATCCATGAGCATGGAATGTTCTTCCAGTTATTTAGGGCTTTTTTGATTTGTTTAACATTGAGTTGCAGTTTTCTGAAATCCAAGTGCCTTACATCATTGGTTAAGTTTATTCCTGACTATTTGAGTTTTATCTGTCATATTTTATTCTCACTACTCTTTTGACACTTTTAGTTACTTTTATTGACATAATCTTCATTTCTAGACTCTCTTCCAGGCCCCTCTCTTCTGTCTTTTCTTTTCAGGCTCTAGCACACCCTTTAGTATTTCCTGAAAATCTGGTCTCCTGCTTAGAAATTCTCTCAGTTTCTGTTTATCTGTGAATATTCTTATTTTGCCCTCATTTTTGAAAGACAGTCTTGCTGGATATAAGATTCTTGGCTGGAGGTTTTTCTCTTGTAGTATCTTAAATATATCAGACCACTGTCTTCTTGCCTCCATGGTTTCTGATGAGAAATCAGCACTTAATCTTATTGGATATCCCTTATATGTTATGCATTGCTTTTCTCTTGCTGCTCTCAGAATTCTCTCTTTGTCTTTGGCCTTTGACATTCTGATAAGTATGTGTCTTGGAGTTGATCTATTTGGATTTTTTTGGATGGGAGTATGTTATGCTTCTTGGACAGGGATCTCTATGTCCTTCAATAGGGTTGGGAAATTTTCTACCATTATTTCTTTAAATATTCCTCCTGCCCCTTTTCCCTTCTCTTCTCCTTCTGGGACACTCATGACATGTATGTTTGCATGCCTTTTGCTGTCATTTCATTCCCTGAGACCTTGTTCAATTTTTTCCATTCTTTTCTTCATCCCTTCTTTTGTATGTTCACGTTCAGAGGCCATTTCTTCAAGCTCACCAATCCTTTCTTCTGCCTCCTCAAATCTGCTATTGTATGATTCCAATATTTTTTAAAATTTCATTGATTGCACCTTTTATTACCATAAGATCTGCTATTTTTCTTTGTATGCTTTCATATTCTTCTTTGTGCTCATCCAATGTCTTCTTTATATCCTTAATCTCTTTAGCCATTTCATTGAATTTATTAAGGAGATTTGTTTGAAACTCTATAATTATTTGTCTCAACTCCTTTATGTCATCTGGAGGCTTATCTTGTTCCTTTACCTGGGCCATAAATACCTGTTTCTTGGTGTGGATTGTAATTTTTGTTGGTGTCTTGGCATCTAGCTTACTAGAGTATTTATTCTGGGTGCAGTTTTTCTCTCTAGTTTAGGGCTTCCTATTGTTTCTCCCTTGCTGGTTATGCAGTAGGAGCCAAGTGTGTAGTTGGTGCTGTATGCTGTGGAGGCTCAAGCTGCCCTCATTGCACCAGGGACCAATGAAGCTTCTTCCAACTTTCTCCTTTACCAGGGGTAGGGACAGAGTAACAGTTATATGGAATAATCCATGTGCATGCCTAGAGTATAGTTGCATAGAGAGACTGATGAAGCTTCACATCCCTTTCTCCCCTACCTGGGGCAGGGATGGAGCTGCATATGTGGGCAGCAATCTATGCAGTATGGGTCCTAAGATGACTGCAGTTGCCCTGGTAGACTTCTGATTTTTAGTTTATGCCAGCCAAAGTTCCTTGCAGTTACCTGTATAGGCTGGTGCAGGGCTCCTCAGCCTCCTCCCTGCCAGAGGCAGGGCTGAAGGTAGGCAGGCTGCAGGCTGATCTGCATGAAAGAAACTGTCAGCCCAGCTTCCCCTCAGATTGAGGCCAGAGTCAGAAAGGCGGCTACTGGCCTCTTTCTGACTTGGGCTGGTTCTCACCCCAGCTGTTCCCAGGGTTATCAGCCATCCAAGTTTCCCAATCAGTAGCTGAAGTTGGCAGCCAACCATCTCCTCCTCCCACTTCTGGGAAATGAAGCTTCCAATTCCCATGACAGAGCAGCTCCTGGGTGGCTTGTGTCACCAGAGTAGGATAGTCACTGGCCTCTGAGGCTTGGCTGGTAATTTCTTGGAGAGGCTGGTGCAGGTCCCTGCAGCTTCTTCCCTGCTGCAGGTGGCACTGGGCCTATGCTAGACCTGCAATATGATCTGGATGGGAAGAAGATGGTCCTCACCAGTACTGTGATATTCAGTCCACTTCACTTCCCCTCGTGCCAGGTATGGAGTTAAGATGGCCTCTTTCTGACCTGGACAGGCTCAAACCTTAGCTGTTCTCAGGATCATACCCACTGAATTTCCTCATCATAGCTGAAATTGGTGCCCAACTGTCTCTTCCTTCCCTGATTTGGGGAAGTGGATCTTTCAATCCCAGCCACTGAACAGCTCCTGAGGCGGCTTGTGCCTCCAATGGAGAATGGGCACCGGTCTCCGCGCGTGGAGCGCTCTACTTATGAGTCTTCTCTGCAGACGCACAATCTCCTCCTTCCACTCCCCCAAGGACATTGCAGGATGCTCTTTTGGTCTTCTGAAGCCCCCAAACAGGTGCTTCAACCAGTTCAGAGAGCTCTCTGGGTGTTTACTAATTGCCCTGTAGCAGGAACTGATTCTAGGAACTCCTTACTTCACCGCCATCTTGCTGGTTTTCCTGTTGGGAGATTTTTGATGACTTATTTAATGTCTTGTAATTGGTCTGTTGAGATCTATTTCTTCTAGAGTCAATGTAAGTAGTTTTTGTCTTCCTGGAAATTTGTCCATTTCTTCTAAGATGTCTAATTTGTTGGGTTCCAGTTGGTCATAGTATCCTTTTATGATCCTTTCTATTTCTTTGGGGTCAGTAGTAATGCCCCCTGTTGTAGTGTGGCAGACTGCTTGAAGCAGATACCATGAAATAGGTGGGTTTTAAAAATGGGAATTTATTAGTTTACAGTTGAAGCTTGAGAATTTCCAAATGAAGTCATCATCAAGGTGATTCTTTCTTCCGGAGGACCTGCTGCCATCAATCCTTGTTCCTTTGCCACACAGCAAAGGTACCTGTGGCAAAGGACATCTGCTGTTCTCACCCTTATCTTCTGGATTTCATTGATATCATCTTCCTGCTTCCATGGTTTTCTCTTTCTTTGTCTGAATTTCATTCTTATAAATGACTCAAGTAAGAGGATTAAGACTCACCTTGGGTTATACATTTATTGAAGTAACTTCATCAGAAGGTCTTACTTACAATAGGTTTATACCCACAGAATAGATTAGCTTTAAGAACAGTATTTTCTAGTGATATATACAGTACCAAAACGACTGCAATCTCCTCTATCATTTCTGATTTTACTTACTTGAATCTTCTCTCTTCTTCTTTGTTATTCTAGCTAAGGGTTTATCAATTTTATTGATGTTTTCAAAGAACTAACTTGTTAAAGCTCTCTATTTTCTTTTTATTCTCAATTTCATCTATTCTTGCTCTAATCTTTGTTATTTCTGTCCTTCTGCTTGCTTTGGGAGTAATTTGCTATTCGTTTTCTACTTCCTTCAGGTGCATATTGGGTCTTTGATTTTAACTCTTTCTTTCCTTTTTAAGGTAAGCATTTGATATTATAAATTTCCCTGACAGTACTTCCTTCACCACATCCCACAAGTTTTGATATGTTGTATTCTTGTTTTTATTATCTCAAGATAATTATTCATTTTCCTTGCAATTTCTTCTTTCTTGTACTGATTGCTTGAGTGTATTATTTAACTTCCATATATTTGTGTGTTTTCCATTTATTGATTTCCAGCTTCATTCCATTATGATAAAAGAAAATGTTTTGTATAATTTTAATCTTTTAAAATTTATTGAGACTTGTTTTGTGTCTCAACATGTGTTCTATCCTGGACAATGATCAATATGCACCTGAGAAGAATGCACATCCTGTCATTTGGGGGTGCTGTGTTTTATATATGTCTGTTAGGTCTAGTTCATTTATCATATTATTTATGTTGTCTGTTTCCTTATTGATTTTATGTCTAGATGTTCTATTTTTTTGATGAGGAAATGTATAGAAGTTTCCAACCATTTTTGTAGAGGTATCTTTTTCTCCCTTCAGTTACACCAATGTTTCACTCATGTATTTTGGGACACCATGGTTAGGTGCGTAAATATTTATGGTTATTAATTCTTCTTGGTAGATTGCCCCTTTTATTAATATATAGTGTCATTTGATTCTTATAAAAATTTTTGACTTAAAGTCTGTTTTGTCTGATATTAGTATAGTTATCCCAGCTCTTTTTTGGTTACTATTTGCAAGGAATTTCCACCCCCCTCCCCCGCCCCCATCCTTTCAGTTTCAACCTATTTGTGTGTTTGGGTCTAAAGTGAGTCTTTTAAAAATAAATATAGTTGGATCATGCTTTATTACCAATTCTACCAATCTGTGACTTTTGATTGTCTTAGAATAGGTATTAACATTCAGTGTTATTATTATAAGGCAATATTTACTTCAGCCATTTTGTCCTTTGGTTTTTATATGTCATCTCTCTTTTCTGTCTTTCTTTTCCTTTATTGCAACCTCCTTTTTCTGTATAGTTGATCTTTTGTGATCTAACTGATCCTTATCTCATTTCTGTATATTTTAAAATACTTTCTTTATGGTTTCCCTAGGGTTTATATTTTACAATCTACATCTATAACCTACTAATTTGAAAAGGTACCAACTTAGCTTCAATAGCGTACATGTTCTCTTTTTCCATATCCCTCTGTTTCTCCTCTTTATGTTGTTTTCGTTCCACTTTATTTTTTATATTTCATGCCCATTATCAGGAAATACAGCCTTTTCTTGTTTAGTTCTATTCTAATTCATATAGGAAGTAGGAGTAGGGTTGTTTATTGAGGATACAGTAGTGTTGGGTTTTGCATTTACCCTTTTAGTTACCTTTATTTAGGATCTTAATTTCTTCATATACTCCAGTCCACTCTCTCTTGTCTTTTCCTTTCAACCTGCAGAAATCCCTCTAGTAATTATTGTAGGGCATTCTTTTGTTGATGTACTCTCTCAATTTCTGTTTATCTGTGAATATTTTAAACTCTCCTTTTTGAATTAGAGTTTTGCCAAATTAAGACACGGACAATTACGGGACACTGTAGATCCCCCCAGGGCCCACTGGATGGAACGTGAGAGAGTCTGGGCTATGATGTGGACCATTGACTATGGGGTGCAGTGATGCTCAGAGATGAACTTACCAGGTGCAATGGATGTATCACGATGATGGGAGAGAGTGTTGCTGTGGGGGGAGTGGGGAGCGGGGGCGGTGGGGTTGAATGGGACCTCATATATATTTTTTAATGTAATTAAAATAATAATAATAAATAAATATTAAAAAAAAAAAGAATTTTTGGCTGGCAGTTTTTCTCTTTAAGTATCTTAAATATGTCATACCATTGCCTTCTCACCTCCTTGGTTCCTGATGTGGAATCAGCACATAGTCTTATTGAGAATCCCTAGCAAGTGCTGAATAGCTTTTCTCTAGCTGCTTTCAGAATTCTTACTTTATCTTTGGCATTTGACATTTTGATTAGTATGCATTTTAGAGTAAAGTTAGTAGAATTGTTTCTGTTTGGATTATGTTACAGTATTTTTGGTTACCCTTTCCTCAGATATTCTTTCTGCCCCCTTTCCCTTCTCTTCTTCTTCTGGGGCATCCATGACATGTATGTTTGTGTGCTTCATAGTGTCACTTAAATCTCTCAGACACTGCTAAAATTTTTTTTCTATTCTTTTCTCTGTCTGATCTTCTGACTGTATGATTTTGATTGTCCTCTTTTCTAGATCACTGATTCTTCTGCCTGTTCAAATCTGCTGTTTTAGGCTTCTACTGAATTTTTAATCTCTCTTATTGCACCTCTCCCCTCATAATTTCTGTTATATATCTTTATTTTTAAATTTCCTAATTTTATATTAACAGCATTTGTGAAAGGCCAATCCTACTCATTAGCCAACATTTTTTTTTGTCCAGATCTCTGGACAAGCTAGGTAATAGGGTAGAAGTGAAAAGAATATAATGCCTCAAACAAACATTCACACTACTCAAACACTTTGTTTTATTATAGTACATGCGTTGGGATCCATGGGAGGGTTGTAGATGTAGTGGGTAACAAATGCCCTCGTTAGTATCGGATGCCCATCCTGATGGCCATGAGTGTACTAAAGGTGCCGCCACTCTGCTTCATGGTTTTCCCAATGCTGCCCATCAGCTCCCGACCCCGCATTCCAATCCTGAGACAGGAAAAGGTGCCAAAGAGCACCCTGGCCACCATGCCCACAGTGCACCCATCACGAAGCCCATCTTCATGCTGTTGAAGAGCTTGGCTGGGACTGTCCATAGGGACCCAGGGCCACTGACATCTCTCTCACAATCTCGGTCACTCGATTCTCTATATTTCCTTATATACTTTTTCTTTTCAGTATCCTTTTAGCTCTATATCTATATTTCCTTTCATCTCCTTGAATTGATTTAGGAGATTTGTTTGAACTTCTTTGATTTGTTTTTCCAAGTTCTGGATCTCTTCTGAAGTTTTAATTTATTTGCTAGACTGAATCACATCTTCCTATTTATTAGTATAGCATGTAATTTTTTCTGATATCTGGGCATCTGATTATCAGTTTCTCCCTCTTGTTTAGGGTTTTATTGTTTACTGGATTTATGTTAAGGCTCTTCTTTGATGTTTGGTCCAAATTATCCTAGATATTAGGCTTATCCTGTGTTTAACTGTTCAGATTTTCTCAACCCTTCTTCATCTGATTCTTACCCTGTATATGCATTACAATTTTTAAGATTGCAGTTTTTTTTCCCAATTGTTTCAGCTGCAGGAGAAAGCTTCCTTTCCTCTGTTTCTTTTCCAGGGTTCTTGATCTGTTCTTTTTGTTTTTGTGAAGAATTTTCTTCCCAACCTCTATGATTTGTTTAAATTCTCTCCTTCACTCAGCCTCCTTTTTCCTTACGCTTTTCTTCTGGGACTTGTTCTGTCTTAGAGAAGTTCAGTTTAACTAGCCCCCTTTTTTGCTGTGAGAATTTTCTGCCTCCATTTTCTTCCCTCTTGGGGTATCCCACCCAAGGGAGCAAGATGAGGACAATCCAGAAAGATTGGTCACTCCAGATTGCTCATTAGTGATTGGAGAACAGTCAAATTTTTGTTTAGGCGGTCCAGCCAAGAGAAACTGGTTTGAGTGCCCTTGTCTCTTTCCATCCATCAGTTCTGCCATATCTCTCTGTTGTTTTTTTTTCTTCCCTGGGGGCCCTTTTGCATGCAGCACTTCTCAGTACCTTGTGTTCCACCCTGGGATTTTGTGGACTTTGATATCTGTGTCTGGATATGTGTGGGGTTCTAAATTGCTGCTTTGAGTGGCTCTAAAATCTGCATCTGCAGTTAGAGGGGCCTGGGCTGTGCTGCTTCTGTGCATCTTCTAAGCTGTGCAAAACCAAGTGAAAAAGAGTGGTCTGGACTGGCTGGTCTGGGATATAAATTTCCTACCTGAACTTGGTGATTATTTTTCTTTTTCTTTGATTTAGCATTTGTAGAATGCTTCTTCAGTTTCTGTCATCCTACAGAGTTCTAAGCAAGTCCTTTTATTAGTTGATTCTGAGTGGAAAGTTTTCCAGGGGATGTCTTAAGTCACCATGTTGATGACATCACCCTTGAATTAATTTTTAAAAGCAGAAATCCAATTTATTTATTTTTTAAATATAATCTTTATTGAAGTATATCATTCATGCATGAACATGCATAAACAATAAGTGTATAGTAAAGATTGTGGACTCACAATATAAACATGCATAACATTGTACAGGGGTCTCATACATCACCCCTCATCAGCCCCTTGCATTGCTGTAAACATTTGTTAAAAGCTATGCAAGAGCTTCATCAAAATATTACTACTAACTATAGTCCCTACCTTATATTTGGAGTATTTTCCTCCCATCCCACCCTATTTTTTAAAAATATATTTTTATTACAGAAGTTGTGAACTTCATTCACTTGTGTAGAATTCCCATACAACACCTCTTCACCAACAAAACACATTGTGGTAGGACATTTGTTACAGATTATGAGATAATATCATCAGACTCTTACCACCAACCATGGTCTATAGCATACATTTGGCACAATTTTTCTATATACCCCCGTTATCAACAAAGTATATCTTTGGCATGGATGCAAGAATATTATAATATTGCTGTTAACCAGTCTATAGGTCACACCAATTGTAGTTTTCCTGTTCTTCTGCACATTATCACCCTCCTGCAATAGTGATGTACATCTGCTGTAGCTTACAGAAGAACACTCTTGCATTTGTACCCGCAACCACAATTCTCATCCATCTCTGGGTTCACTGTGTTATTCGGTCCCTAGATTATTCTTTAGCTTTCTTTCAAATTAACATTTACTTCCCCAAGGTACTCTTTTCATCCACAATCCCATTTATAAACCAGCTGCTACTCACTATAATGTGTTACCATCAACTCTATCCATTTCCACACTTTTACAGTCATTGGTTAAAACTTCTACATACATTAAGCATCAGTTGTTCTTCTCAACCCTCTTCTTATCTCCTAATAACCTATACTCAAGGTTTAACTCCATTTGTTTATTCTTCATATTTAGTTCATATTAATGAGACCACACAATATTTGTCCTTTTGTATTTGGCTTTCTTCCCTTAGTATAGTGTCTTCAAGATTTATCCATGTTATCATATGTGTCCTAATTTCATTTCTTCTTACTGATGAATAGTATTCCATCCTTTGTAATAATAGTAATAAACATTTTCTTATTCGTTCATTGGTTGATGGACACTTGGGTTGTTTTCATCTTTTGACAATTGTGAATAACACCACTATGAACATTGGTATGCAGATGTCTGTTTGTTTCACAGTTTTTAGTTCTTCTGGATATATTCCTAGTAGAAGAATTGCTGGATCAGTGCAGTTCTATATTTAGCTTCCTAAGGAGCCACCAAACTGTCTTCCACAGAGCCTGCACCATTTTACAATCCCACCAACAGTGAAGGATTGTTCCTATTTCTCCACATCCTCTCCAGCACTTACTGTTGTCTGCTTTTTTTTTTTTTAAATAACGGCCAGTCTATGGAGTGTTAGATAGTATCTCATTGTTCTGATTTGCATTTCCCCAATAGCTAGTGATATGGAGGGTTTTTTTTTATGTGCTTTTTAGCCATTTGTATTTCCTCTTTGGAGAAATGTCTATTTAAATCTTTTGCCCAGTTTTAAACTGGCTTGCTTTCTCTTTTATTGTTGAGTTGTATGATCTCTTTATATTGAATAGAAATCAAACCCTTATTGGATATGTGGTTTCTTTTCTTTTTTTTAAAATATTATTCATTTTGTAAAAATATTACATTCAAAAAATATGAGCTCCCATTCAACCCCACCACCCCCACCCCACCATTCCCCCCACAGCAACACTCACTCCCATCATCATGACACATCCATTGCATTTGGTAAGTACATCTCTGGGCATCTCTGTACCTCATGGTCAATGGTCCACATCATAGCCCGACGTTCCATCCAGTGGGTCCTGGGAGGGTTTACAGTGTCCGCTGATTGCCCCTGAAGCACCATCCAGGACAAGGTCAAGTCCCAAAAACGCCTCCACATCTCATCTCTTCCTTCCATTCCCCATACCCATCAGCCACCATGGCCTCTTTTCCCACACCAATGCTACCTTTTCTCTGTGGACCTTGGATTGGTTGTGTCCATTGCACCTCTATGTCAAGAGGAGGCTCAGATTCCACATGGATACTGGATGCAATCCTCCTACTTTCAGTTGTAGGCACTCTAGGCTCCATGGTGTGGTGGTTGTCCTTCTTCAACTCTATCTTAGCTGAGTGGGGTGAGTCCAATAAATAAATAAATAGGAGCTGAAGTCTGTTGAGGCTCAGGGCCTGGCTATCATATTTTCAGTCCAGAGATTCAAATCCCCTAAATATATCTAAAACCCCAATACCAACTACAATTCCAGTAAAGTATCATGAAAGTCTTGTGAAAAGAGATCCCATCTGAGTCCAGTTCCATTACGTAGAAACACCAGCTCCAAAGAAGGGCCATCTGACATGGCAATGAACCCCATCTGTCATGACCATAGAACCCGTGGGTCTCTGTAGCCCTCAAAGGAACCAATACCTGGGGTTGTATCTACTTTATCTGTCTCTTAGACTCTGCTCAGTTGTGCATAAGGGCAATCCTTCTGACAGCCTCCAGACTCTTTTTTAGAGACTCGTAGCCATATAAACTCATTTCTCCTTTCCATTTCCCCCTTACATTAGGTCAAACAGCATTTTAAAGTCATGTTATTATATGTAGACAGGGATATTCTGCTAATCTGCATTGAACCTTTAATTCAAGGTCATTTTCTAGTTGCATCATCAGTTGGTACTTGGTAGTGATCCCTCAGTGCCAGGGAGGCTCATCCCCGGGTGTCATGTCCCACGCTGGGGGGAAGGTATTGCATTTACATGCTGAGTTTGGCTTCAAGACTGGCCACATTTGAGTAACATGAAGGCTGTCAGGAGGAAATTCCTAGGCACAGTGCTGCTCTAGGCCTTGTTCTTATTTCAGGCATATAGGCTCACAAGCATAGTCATTAGTATCATGGTCTCACTGTTGGACCCTCATTCCTTCCTGGTCCTTACCGTTGCACCTGGGGGACTGCCGCTGCTCCCCTAGGGACCACAACAGAGCACCCCCAGCCAGGAACCCAGTACCCCCCCAGCTTTAGTTTTTAATTGTTGCCACTATGAGTATATCCAAACATTACCATGCACCCTGGACATATGCCCTGTATAGCTCCCTGTCAGCCATATATCACCTGTCAATAGTATCCTATACCAGTATTCCTCTGCTGCCATTGTTGAACCACTCTGTGATCCAAAACTTCCTGAAAAGTGAAGCCCAATATAATGTCAGGATCCCTTACTAGTAAAATGGAATATAGCGATGGGTTTAAAGGTTAGATATAGAATACGTGTTGATTTGGAAAAATTCTACATCCTATCTTTTTCTTTTCTTTTTCCTAATTATTGAACTTCTCTTCACAGGAGCCCTAGACCACAGTAATTCATATATACAATATACAGTACTCCCACACATCTACCATAAAACCTTGTCCCTTCCACAGCGATATTCTTACAACTTATTCATATCATATTTACTTAAACTGATGTACAGACTCTGAGACAATAGCTTTCAAACAAGGTGACATCTGTGCTTACATTGTGGTCCATACTTTAGGGTATACAGTTTTCTAATTTTTTAGTCATCCTATGTTTTACATTATGGTTTACATTATTAGTCTGTTGTCCCCAATATGTTTATGGTGTAATATTACATGTTTTATATCCATCCTTGTGTACTCTCGTGAAACTCCTCTCTTACCCCACATTTACCTTGGTTCCACACATTTAACATCCATTTTCCCCTCCCCTTGGGGCCTACAGTGACAGCCAACCTCCATTTCCCGAGGAGCTACGTCCAGAGATACTTGCAACAGTGTTCAGGGCCTAACTTGCTCAACTGCCCCAATGCCCTGGGAGCCACCCTTTCTCTAGAGAGATACAGTTCCCTCTATTTGATGGCATTAGTCCTCCCCAGGATGTGGGTCCACACCCACTCTCACTACTTGGGTCTCTACCCAATGGTACAACCCACTCTGGCAAAATGAGCATTCAGACATTCCCCAGGAGCCCATCCCGCATCAGACCATCCCCTCCGAGCATCCTAAACAGGTAACCCTCCTAATTATATTTTGATACGATTTTCTCAGCATTTTACTCTCAACCGACACCTGACACTCTCCTATGTTCGTATGTTGCCCCTCCCTCCCCCCACTTTTTGGGCAATATTACCCATCCGCCCATCCCCAGCCCCCCTCAAACCCGCAAAGCCCCACCCAAAGGCAACCCCTTGCCCCCATTTTATCTCTTCTTTGTGTTCATACTTACCTCCAGCTCATCATAAATTCCACCTCTGCAGACGTCGGCTCACATCCTTCCTCCACCCCCCCGATTTCCTGTAAGCCTATCGTTCAGTCTCTAGCTCTCTGAGGCAGCTTTCTTGTTTCATATCATTGAGGTCATGTAGTATTTGTCCTTCAATGCCTGGGTTGCTTCACTCAACATAAGGTTTTCAAGATTCATCCAAGTTATCACGTGTGTTTGTAGTCTATTTGTTCTTACAGCCGATTAGTATTCCATTGTGTGTATATACCACATTTTATTGATCCACACATCTGTTGATGGGCATTTGGGTTGATTCCAACTTTTGGCGATAGTGAGCAATGCTGCTATGAACATTGGTGTACATATATCGGTTTGTGTCCTTGTTTTCAGTTCTGCTGGGTATATACCCAGCAGTGGTATTGCTGGGTCATATGGCAAATCTATGGTTAGTTTTTTGAGAAACCGCCAAACTGTCCTCCAGAGTGGTTGGATCCTTTTGCATTCCCACCAGCAGTGGATGAGTGTTCCCCTTTCTTCACATCCTCTCCAGCATTTGTATTCTGTTTTTTTCATAGCTGCCAATCTTATGGGAGTAAGATGGTATCTCATTGTTGTTTTGATTTGCATTTCCCTGATAGCTAGAGATTTGGAGCATTTTTTCATGTGCTTTTTAGCCATTTGTATTTCTTCTTTGGAGAAGTGTCTGTTTAAATCTTTTTCCCATTTTTTAAATGGGTTGTTTATCTTTTTATTTTCAAGATATAGGAGTTCTTTATATATGCAAGTTATAAGTTTCTTATCAAATATATGGTTGCCAAATATTTTCTCCCATTGTGTGGGTTCCCTTTTTACTTTCTTGACAAACTCCTTTGAGGTGCAGAAGGCTTTAATTTTGAGGAAGTCCCATTTATCTATGAGTTCTTTTGCTGCTCGTGCTTTTGGTGTGATAGTCATGAATCCATTTCCTATTACAAGGTCCTGTAGATGTTTCCCTACACTGCTTTCCAAGGTCTTTATCGTCTTGGCTCTTATATTTAGGTCTTTGATCCATCTTGAGTTGATCTTTATATAAGGTGTGAGATGGTAATCCTCTTTCATTCTTCTACATATGGATATCCAGTTCTCCAGACACCATTTGTTGAATAGGCCATTCTCTCCCAGTTGAGAGGGTTTGTTGGCTTTATGAAATATTATATGGCTATATATGTGAGGTTCTATATCAGAGCTTTCAATTCGATTCCATTGGTCTGTGTGTCTCTCCTTATGCCAATACCATGCTGTTTTCACTACTGTAGCTTTGTAGTATGTTTTGAAGTCAGGTAGTGTGATTCCTCCAATTTCGTTTTTCTTTTTCAGTATGTCTTTGGCTATTCGGGGTCTCTTTCCTTTCCAAATAAATTTCATAGTTAGTTCTTCTAGTTCCTTAAAGAAGGCTGTGTTGATTTTTATTGGGATTGCATTGAATGTGTAGATCAGTTTTGGTAGGATAGACATCTTAATAATATTCAGTCTTCCTATCCATGAACAGGGAATATTCTTCCATTTATTTAGGTCTTCTTTGATTTCCTTGAACAGTCTTGTATATTTCTCGGTGTATAAGTTTTTTACCTCTTTAGTTAAATTTATTCCTAAGTATTTGATTTTTTTATTTACTATTGTGAATGGTATTGGTATTTGTTTCTTGATTTCCTCCTGATCTTGCTCATTATTGGTGTACAGGAGTGGTACTGATTTTTGCACATTGATCTTATAACCTGCAACTTTACTAAACTCGTTTATGAGTTCTAGAAGCTTTGTTGTAGACCACTCAGGGTTTTCGTTTTCTATGTATAGAATCATGTCATCTGCAAATAATGAAATTTTGACTTCTCCCTTTCCAATTTGAATGCCTTTTATATCTGGTTCTTGCCTCAGTGCTCGAGCAAGTACTTCTAAGACAATGTTAAATAGGAGCGGAGACAATGGGCATCCATGTCTTGTTCCTGAGTTTAGAGGGAAGGATTTTAGTATTTCTCCATTGTAAACAATGTTGGCTGTAGGTTTTTCATATATAGTCTTTATCATGTTCAAAAAATTTCCTTGTATTCCGATCTTTTGGAGTGTTTTTATCAAGAAAGGGTGCTGTATTTTGTCAAATGCTTTTTCTGCATATATAGATATAATCATGTGATTTTTTCCTTCAGTCTGTTTATATGGTGTATTACATTGATTGATTTTCTTATGTTGAACCATCCTTGCATACCTCGAATGAATCCCACTTGGTCGTGGTGTATAATTCGTTTAATGTGTTGTTGAATACGATTAGCAAGTATTTTGTTAAGTATTTTTGCGTCTAGGTTCATTAGAGAAATTGGTCTGTAATTTTCCTTTCTTGTGGTGTCTTTGTTTGGCTTTGGTACTAGGGTAATGTTGGCATCATAGGAGTGCGGCAATGTTCTTTCTGTTTAGATTTTTTGGAATAGTTTCAGCAGGATTGCTGTTAGTTCTTTCCGAAATGTTTTGTAGAATTCACCTGTGAAGCCATCTGGCCCTGGCTCTTCTTAGTTGGGAGATTTTTAATGACTGATTCTATCTCTTTGCTTGTGATTGGTTTGTTAAGATCACCAATTTCTTCTTTCATCAATATGGGCTGCTTATGTGTTTCTAGGAATTTGTCCATTTCCTCTAAATTGTCATTTTTGTTGGAATATAGTTTTTCAAAGTATCCTCTTATGATAGTCTTTATTTCTGTTGGGTCAGTGGTGATATCGCCTTTCTCATTTCTTATTTTGTGTATTTGCATCTTCTCTCTTTTTTTCTTTGTTAGTGTCGCTAAAGGTTTGTCAATTTTGTTAATCTTCTCAAAAAACCAGCTCTCGGTCTTGTTTATCTTTTCAAGTGCTTTCTTATGTTCTATTTCATTTAGTTCTGCTCTTATCTTTGTTATTTCCTTCCTTCTTCTTCCTGTTGGGTTACTTTGTTGTAGTTTTTTTAATTCCTTCAAATGTGCTGTTAGTTCTTCAATTTTTGCTCTTTCTTCTTTTTTGATATATGAATTTATGGCTATAACTTTCCCTCTTAGTACTGCTTTTGCTGCGTCCCATAAATTTTGGTATGTTGTGTTATCATTATCATTTGTTTCAAGGTAGTCATTGATTTCTTTTGAGATTTCCTCTTTGACCCACTGTTTTTCTAAGAGTGTGCTGTTTAATTTCCAAATCGTGGTGTGAAATCTGGGCCTCTGTCCCTTGCAAATCTCCAGCTTGACTCCACTGTGGTTAGAGATAATGTTTTGTATGATTTCAATCTTTCTGAATTCGTTCAGCCTTTCTTTGTGGCCTAGCATATGATCTATCTTGGAGAATGATCCATGTGCGCTTGAGAAAAATGTATATCCTGCTGTGTTTGGGTGTAGCGATCTATATATGTCTATTAGATCCAGCTCCTCTAATATACTGTTCAGGTGTTTTGTTTCTTTGGTGATTCTCTTTTGAGATGTTCTGTCCAGAGTTGATAGTGGTGTATTAAAATCCCCCACTATAATTGTAGATGTATCTATTGTTTCACTTAGTTTTTCCAGCGTTTGCCTGACATATTTAGAGGCACCCTTGTTAGGAGCATAAATATTTATGATTGTTCGATCTTCTTGACAGATTTTCCCTTTCACTAAAATGTAGTATCCTTCTTTGTCTCTCACAATTATTTCACATTTAAAGTCTATTTTGTCTGATATTAATATAGCTACTCCTGCCTTTTTTTGGTTATTGTTAGCTTGTATGATTGTTTTCCAGCCATTCACTTTCAACCTCCATGAGTCTCTGGGTCTAAGATGTGTCTCTTGTAGACAGCATATGGATGGGTCCTATTTCTTTATCCAATGTCCCAGTCTGAATCTTTTGATAGGTGCGTTTAATCCATTGACATTCAGTGTTATTACTTTCAAGGAATTATTTGTGTTAGCCATATTTTGATTTGATTTGTGTTTGTCATATTTTGTTTGTATTTTTTCCCCTTCTATTTTTGTCTTTTTGTTGCTCTTATCCTCTCCTCCAACTCTGCCTGTACTGTTTTTTCCTTTCTTCCTGCAGAACTCCCTTTAGAATTTCTTGAAGGGGAGGTTTCTTGTTGGCATACTCTTTCAGTTTCTGTTTATCTGCGAATATTTTGAGCTCTCCATCATTTTTGAATGCTTAGTATAGCTGGATAGAGTATTCTTGGTTGGAAATTTTTTTCCTTTAGTACCTTGACTATATCATACCACTGCCTTCTTGCCTCCATGGTTTCAGATGAGAAATCAGCTCTTAATCTTATGGAGCTTCCCTTGTATGTGATGGTTTTCTTTTCTCTTGCTGCTTTTAGAATTTTCTCTTTGTCTTGAGCATTGGATAATTTGACAAGTATATGTCTTGGGGTGGGCCTGTTGGGGTTTATGACCAGTGGAGTGCGCTGTGCTTCTTGGATATGTACATCTGTCTCTTTCAGTAGATTTGGGAAGTTTTCAGCCTTTATTTTCTGCAACACTCCTTCTGACCCCTTTCCCTTCTCTTTTCCTTCTGGAATACCTATAATACGTATGTTTGAGCGTTTTGCATTATCATTCAGGTCCCTGAGTCCTAGCTGGATTTTTTCTACCTTTTAATTGACCAATTCTACTATCTGTTTGATTTTCGATGTACTGTCTTCCACATCACTAATTATCTGCTCTGCCTCTTCTAGTCTGCTGATATTTGCTGCAAGTGTATTTTTGATTTCTTGAACTGTGGTGTTCATTTCCATCATATCTGTTATCTTTTTGCATATGTCTGCAATTTCCCCTCCAATTGTTGTCTTCATGTTGTTAACCTCTTCCTTTACTTCATTAAATTTGTCGGTGATAAATGTTCTGATATCTTTCATTTTCTTGTGTGAAGTTCTGCTCCCCTTACTGATTTTTAGTTTGTTGATTGGATTCAGCCATGTTTTCCTGATTACTGGTTTGGTTTGTAGATTTTTGTTGCTGTCTGGTCATCATTTTATCTTGATGGGTTTAATCAGTTCCTTCGCTTCTTTGTCTAGTCTTGGGGATTAATTAGCTGTTGTTTTTGCGTAAGTATTATATCTTCTTTTTGCCACTTTGTTCTTCTTATTCTAATTTCTTACTGCTGGTTGAGTTCACTTTAAAGGAAAGTATTAGTGCCGGGCAAAGGCAATTGTGTAAGCAAGGAAAAAGTGTATAGTATTATTGGTGATAAATGTTAACAGAGCAACAATATGAGATCTGGGAGGATGGATATTAGATTCATATAAGTTGTGTAGAGTTATAACAGTAGATATAGTACCTATAATGAGGTAGTCGACTGAATATGGGAGGAATATGGTATGAATTAAAAAGCTAGTATTTTTGTGAGAGAGGGAAAGAGAAAAGAAAGATAGTAGTTTCAAGAGTGGATAACAGACAGAAAAGAAAACAAAGGTATTAGAACCTAAGAGTTAGACACTTTGTGGATCAAAGAAAGGGAGGTGGAATATAGGAGAGGCAGTAGATAATGGCAGATATCAAGATGTAGGGAAAAGGGGATAGTGTAGGTAGCCTAAATCAGTTCACACAGAAATGAGTCAGTGGAGGATGAGAAAACCCAGCAAATGTGAGGTGTTCCCTGCAGCACCTATTGTATAATTAAGTTAAAATAAAATAAGAAGAAAATGAGGGATGAGAGAGAGAAAAAAACAGAAAAAAAAAAGAAAGAAGAGAAGGAAGGAAGAAAGAAAAAGGGGGTGGGCAAAGGGTGGGGAACAGGTAGGGGAAAGAAAAAAAAAGCTATACACGAACCACAATTGCAACACCAACCAGAACACCAAAAAATCCCTAAATAACTGAGAAAAAAAAAAGACTTTGGGGGATACGCTGGGAGAAAAGACGAGGGGATAATGCAATATTAGCAATCAGGACATTAAAAAAAGTAAAAAATAAGATAAAATGAAAATAAAAACAAAACAAAATGAAACAAAAAAGAAAAAATACAAACGTTGAAGGCTAGGGCATTCAAGGACCTCAGATGGACCTCAGGGCATGATGGATTCAGGGATGGAAAGTCTGAGATATTGAAGACTCAAGAGTTTGTGAGTCTCTGGAGTGTGGGCCACCAGAGTTTAGGGGACTCAGACCTGGCAACCTCAAATCTGGTCAACCATATACTAGGAGTACCGCAGTATAACACAGCCCTTAGGGATCCCCGCAGCTGGGTGCCAGCCCTATGGGGGAAGTCAGATCCACAAACTCTATGTTATGTCTGAACCCTGCAATTCACTTACTCACTAGGGTCTATTTGTGTGGGTATATCGTCAATTCAGCTTCTGGACAGCTCCCACCCTGTGATCCCCCAGAGCAGCCACCTGAGGGCGCCTCTACACTGCAGCCAATTTAATGACACAGATCTGAAGCCAGGCCCGTGGGTGGGGCTTTAGCCCGAAACGCCGACAACAGAGTCCAAAACCAGAGTTCCCAAGCTTCGCAAAGTATTCCCCAATCAGCTTCCAGACGTGTCCTCCTCCCTTGCTGCACCCTATAACAACCTCCCAATTACATCCCTTTATTGCCAGCAATCTAATTCCGCTGCAGATCGGCAGCCGGGCTTGTGGGGGCGGGGCTCCAGGTGGAAGCGCTATTACTTGTGTCCGCAATCAAAAATTCCCCGCTTCACAACAAAACACTGTCTGTCTCCCCATCAACCCTCCAACAGACCGCCCAGGACTCGCGAATTCCCCAGCACCGCAGAGCCTCCAAAAAGCGCGGCCGCAGCACTGGTTCTGCGGCTCCACCCCCCCCGAAAGAGGGTGCAATCCGTGTGCACATCTCACCTCCGTGCAATAGAACCCCAGTTATATCTTATAGACCAATCCTCTCCGTTACCTTCCCACCAAATCGATGTCCAGACACTTCCTGCCCTGCAAAAATCCTGAAAAAGCCTGGTCCCAGAGAGCCTCCAATGGTGCCCAGCTGCCTCTTCCCAGGAGAGACCGCAAGGCAAGCTCACTCAGCCACCATCTTGCTTCCTTCCCCCTGGGTCTGATATTTCTCTCCTTCTTCAATTCTGCATCTGTGGAGCTCTTCTCCAGTCTCTACCATCCTCCAGAGTATCTGCGGAGTGGATATGTGGTTTCCAAATATTTTCTCCCATTGAGTGGGCTGCCTTTTCACCTTCTTGATGAAGTCCTTTGGATCACAGAAGTACTTAAATTTGAGGAGGTCCCATTCATCCATGTTTTCTTTCACTGCAGTGCTTTTAGTGTAAGGTCTAGGGATATTCCACCTAACACCAGTTCTTGAAGATATTTCCCTATATTTTCTTCTAGGAGATTTATGTTTCTAAGTTTTATATTTAGGTCTTTGATCCATTTTGAGTTAATTTTTGTATAAGGTGTGGGATAGGGATCTTCTTTATTCCTTTTGGCTATGGATATCCAGTTCTCCTAGCACCATTTGTTGATGAATAAACTGTTTAGTCTCAGCTGTGTGGGTTTGACAGGCTTGTCAAAAATCACTTGGCCATAGATGTGAGGTTCTGTTTCTGAACCATCAATTCAGTTCCATCGGTCTATATGTCTATCTTTGTGCCAATACCATGCTGTTTTTACCACTGTAGCTTGGTATATGATTTAAACTCTGGAAGTGAAAGTTCTTCAACTTTACTTTTTCTTTTTAAGATGTTTCTGGCTATTCTGGGCCTCTTACTTTTCCAGATAAATTTGATAATTGTGTTTTGCATTTGGTTAAAAAATGGTGGTAGAATTCTTATTGGGATTGTACTGAATGTATATATCAATTTGGGTAGAATTGATATCTTAATGATACTCAGTCTTCCAATATATGAGTATGGAATGTTCTTCCAATTATTTAGGTCTTGTAAAATTTCTTTTAGCAATGCATTATAGTTTTCTGAATAATAGTGATTTACTTCCTTGGTTAAATTTATTCCTAAATATTTGATTGTTTTAGTTGCTATTGTAATTGGAATTTCCCCCCTGACTTCCTCCTTAGATTGTACATTACAAGTGTATAGAAACACCACTGATTTTTCAGTATTGATCTTGTATCCTGACACTCTACTGAAATCGTTTATTAGCTCTAGAAGCTTTGTAGTAAAATTTTCTGAACTTTCTAGATGTAGGATCATATCATCTGTAAAGAGTGAAAATTTTACTTCTTCCTTTCTGATTTGGATGCCTTTTATTTCTTTTTCTTGCCTAATTGCTCTAACTAGAACCTCTAGCACTATATTGAAAAACAGTGGTGACAATGGGCATCCTTTTCTTGCCCCTGATCTTAATGAGAAACTTTCAGTCTTTCACCATTGGGTGTAATGTTAGCTGTGGGTTTTTCATATATGGATTTTATCATGTTGAGAAAGTTTCCTTCAATTCCTATCTTTTGCAGTGATTTTTATCAAGAAAGGATGCTGTATTTTTTTAAATGCCTTTTCTACATCAATCAATAAGATCGTGTGATTTTTCTTCTTTGGTTTATTAATGTGGTGTATTATTCTGATTGATTTTCTTGTATTGAACTACCCTTGCATACCTGGTATAAAACCCACTTGGCCATGATGAATAATTCTTTTAATGTACTGTTGGACTTGATTAGCAGTATTTTATTGAGGATTTTTACATCTGTATTCATTAGAGAATTATAATGGGTCTGTAATTTTATTTTTTGTTATATCTTTATCTGACTTTGTTATTAGGGTGATAATGGCTTCATAGAATGATTTTGGCAGCATTTCTTCTTGTTCAATTTTTTGGAAAAGCTTGAGTAAGATTGGTATTAAATCTTCTTTGAATACTTGCTAGAACTCACCTTTGAAACCATCTGGTCCTGGACTTTTCATTTTGGGAGCTATTTGATGACTGTTTCAATTTCTTGTGATTGACTTGTTGAGGTCTTCTATTTCTACTAGGATCTGTGTATGTTGTTGTACATTCCTAGGAATTTTTCCATTTCATCTACATTGTCTAGTTTTTTGGCATAAAGTTGTTCATAGTATCCTCTTAACGATCTCTCTTATTTATGTTGGGTCAGTAGTAACGTTTCCATTTTCATTTCTTCTTTCATTTATTTGCATCTTCTCTCTTTTATTCTTAGTCTAGCTAAGGGTTTGTCAATTTTGTTCATTTTCTTAAGGAACCAAATTTTGGTTTTGTTAATTCTCTCTATTTTTTTTTTTTGTTCTCAATTTCATTTATTTCTGCTCTGATCCTTGTTATTTCATTCCTTCTACTTGTTTGAGATTAAAGTTTGCAGTTCTTTTTTCTAGTTCCTACAGCTGTGTAATTAGATCATTGATTTTAGCTCTTCTTTTTTAATGTAAGCATTGAAGGCTATAAATTTTCCTCTCAGCACTGTCCTTGCTGCATCCCATAGGTTCTGATATGTTGTGTTCTCATTGTCATTCACCTTGAGATATTTATTGATTTCTCCTGAAATTTCTTCTTTGACCCATTGATTATTTGAGTGTGTTGTTTTACTCTATATGTATGTAAATTTTCCCTTTTTTAAATGTTTGTTGATTTTCAACTTTATTTCATTATGATTAGAGAATATGCTTTGTATAATTTCAGTTTTGCTGAATTTATTTAGATCTGCTTTGTGACCCAACATATAGTCTATCCTGGAGAAAGATCTATAGTAGTTTGTTATTATTGTTGAATTCCAAAAAAAAAAAAAATTGGATTGCATTTGTAAACTGGTCTGTCCTTACAGGCATACTAGAGTATATTGGATTCAGAGGTTTTGCTTTTATTTGATTAAATAATGATTTAGTCTTTGATTGGGCAACATCAATAGGATGTTGAGCCCCTGCCACCTTTGTGGGCAGGAACTCACAGAGAAAATTACATGGCAGAGCAGAGGAGTTAGTTAGTTTGATGTTGGAGTTTTGATGTTGGAGTTTTGAACTGGAGCCCCAGGAAGTGAGCCCACTGAAGAGCTTTGTCATGAGAAAAGAGAGAAGGCCCCAGGAAGAAGAGAAGCCATTTGCCTGATTGCTTGCAGTTGCAGAGACCAGAGAATGAGCTGCTGAGTCTAGAAGGAGGCAAGCCCTGGGAAGAGAAGAACCCAGGAAGTCTGAACCCATGTAGACATAGGCAGCCATTGTGCTCCAACATATGACAGTAGACTGGTGAAGGAAGTAACTTACACTTTATGGCCTGGTAACTGTAAGCTTCTACCCCAGATAAACACCCTTTATAAAAACCAACCCCATTTCTGGTATTTTATAGCAGTACTCCTTTGGCTGACTAATAGAAGATCCATAAGCATGTGAAAAGAATGTATATCATGCTGTTTTGGGGTGCAGTGCTCTGTATATGTCTATTAGGTTTAGTCTACTTATCATTATTCAAGCTCTCTGTTTCTTTGTTGATCTTCTGCCCAGATGTTCTATCCAATGCTGGGAGTGATGTATTGTAGTCTCCAACTATTATTGCAGTGATGTCTATTTCTTTTTTTTTTTTTTTAAGATTTATTTATTTATTTGTTTCTCTTCCCTTCCCTCCCCTACCCCAGTTGTCTGTTCTCTGTGTCTATTTGCTGCGTCTTCTTTGTCCACTTCTGTTGTGGTCAGTGGCATGGGAATTTGTGTCTCTTTTTTTTGTGTCATCTTGCTGTGTCAGCTCTCTGTGGGTGCAGCACCATTCCTGGGCAGGCTGCACTTTCTTTCGCACTGGGTGGCTCTCCTTATGGGCACACTCCTTGTGCATGGAGCTCCTCTACATGGGGGGCACCCCTGCATGGTACGGCACTCCTTGCGTGCATCAGCACTGTGCATGGGCCAGCTCCATACGGGTCAAGGAGGCCCGGGGTTTGAACCATGGACCTCCCATATCGTAGACGGATGTCCTAACCACTGGGTCAAGTCTGCTGCCAGCGTTGTCTATTTTTTCCTTCAGTTTTGCCAGTGTTTGCTTCATGTATTTTGGGGCATCCTGGTTAGGTGCATATACATTTATGATTGTTATTTCTTCCTGGTGAATCATCCCTTTTATTGATATGTAATGCCCTTCCTTGTCTCTAATAACAGTTTTGCTTTTAAAGTTTATATCATCTGATTTAAGTGTAGGTACTCCAGTACTCCAGCTTTTTTTTTTTTTTTGGTTAGTGCATGCATGGAATATATTTTTCCAACATTTCACCTTTAATGTATTGGTATCCTTGGGTCTAAGGTGAGTCTCTTGCAGACAGCATATAGATGGCTCATATTTTCTTATTGATTCCTTCAATCTGTGTCTTTTTTGGGGAGTTCAATCCATTAATATTTAATGTTATTATTGTAAAGGCAGTTCTTACTTCATCCATTTTGATTTTTGGGTTTTATCTGTCATTTTATTTTCACCACTCTTTTGACACTTTAGTTACTGTACCAATACAATCATCATTTCTAGACTCTCTTCCAAGCCTCTCCTGTCTTTTCTTTTCAGGTTGTAACACTCCCTTTAGTATTTCCTGCAAAACTGGTCTTTTTGTTATAAACTCTTTCAGTTTGTGTTTATCTGTATATATGCTACTCTCATCCCATTTTTTGAAAGATCATCTTGCTGAATATAAATTCTTGGCTGCCAATTTTTCCCTTGCAGTATCTTAAATACATCATTCCACTGTCTTTTTGCCTCTATGGTTTCTGACATCAGCACTTAATCTTATTGGGTATCCCTTATATGTTATGCATTGCTTTTCTCTTGATGCTCTCAGAATTCTTTTTGTCTTTGGCATTTGATGTTCTGATTCATTATGTGTCTTGGTGTTGGTCTATTCAGATTTATTTGGATGGAAATGTGTTGTGCTTCTTGGACAAGGATATCTAGATGGGCAGTCTCCTCCTTCCATACCTTCAAGGCTTTTGCAGGATACACTTTTGGTCTCCTGGGGCCCCCAAATAGGTGCTTTAGATAGCTCTGGGTGGTTATCAGTTGCCCCACAGCACAAAGCAACTCTACGAGCACCTTACTTTGCCACCATCTTGGCTTCCCTCTCTGAATTAATTTTTGCATAAAAATTATGCAAAACTATAGTGTACCAAGCACCAAATGATGATGCAACTAGAAAAAGACCTTGAATAAGAGGGGGAAATGGTACAGATGAATGAGTTTATATAGCTAAGAGACTTCAAAATGAGTCAGGAGGTCACCAGAGGCGTCACCCTTATGCACATCTCAGCAGGATCTCAGAGACAGCCAAAGTAGATACAATCCCAGTTATGGGTGCTTCTGAGGGCTACAGAGACATTTGTTCCTATGGTCATGGCAGATGGCTCTGGAATTCAGTCTTGCCAGTGGGCCGTACTTTGGAATTTGTGCTCCTGAGTGTGATGAAGCTTGATTCAGATGTGACTTCTCTACACAGGCCTCTTCTATCACTTTTACTGAATCTGTGGTTAGCACTGGAGTTGGTGTATGCTCAGAAGACTTGAATCTCTGGGCTGTCCAAGTGCCAGCTGGGCCCTGAGCTTCAGTGGAGTTGCAACACCTACTGTCCAGCTTGTTGGACTTACCCAGGTCAGCTAGCAGAGCGGTGAGGATGGTCAACCACCAAACCAAGGAACTGAGAGAGTCTACACCTGCAAGCAGGAGAATCCCATCCATCAGCAATGTGGGATCTAAGCCCCTTCTTGACTTAGAGGTGGAGTGGACAGCACCATCCCATGGTCCTCAGGATGGAGGAATAAAATATGGACTAGAGTGGATAGACTTACTGGTATTCTACTATAGAATTATTGTGACCCTAGCAGTAGAAGAAACTATCATTGATGTGGACAGGTGGCCACAGGAATTGCTGAGGGCCGGGGGTGGAAAAAAGGGATGTGATATGGGGGCATTTTTGGGATTTGGAGTTGTCCTGAATGATATTGCAGGGACAGATGCAAAACATAATATATCCTGCCATAATCCACTGACTGGACTAGGGGAGCATGTAAATTATAATATAAACTATAATTCATGCTGGGTAGCAGTGCTCCAAAATATATTCATCAAATGCAATAAATTTGCCACACTGCTGAAAGAGGTGGTTGATGTGGGAGGAGTGGGTTGGGGGTGGGAAGTAGGGTATATGGGAACCTCATATTTTTAATGTAACATTTTATGTGATCTATGTATCTTTAAAAAGAAAAAAGTTAATAAAAAATAAAAGTAAATCACCTGCACACAAGCAAACTGGTCTCAGAGTTTGGGAAAATAGAAATCTCACAACTCTGCAATGGCTGGCAAAACATCTTTATCCAGGGGAAGCCAGACTCCTTATAATCACCTTCAATGCCCCATCTCCATTTATCTCTTTTGATGTTTTTCCCATAATTGTTCTGCTCCAGATACTATGGCCTGCTTGTTCTTCACTGAGCAAGTCTGGAGCAAACCTGCCTCTGGGTATTTGCATTAGAGATGTTTTCAACTTGAAATATTCTTTAGAACTCTGCAAGGCTTGCCCCCAATTCATGGAAAGGTTTTTCTCAAATATCTTCTTTTCAGGAGGCCAATCTGAATACTTTATTTAAAATTACAATCTGTCCCTCCCAACACTCACTTTTCCATACTCCTTAAACAGTTATATTTTTCCAACTGCTATTATCTACTTCAAACATGAGACATAATTTAATTTCATTAATTATAACAAATGTAGAATACTAATTTAAGATGTTAATAAAGGAGAAACTGGGTTGGGGTAGGTGGGAGGATATATAGAAACTGTATTTTCTGAGCAATTTTTCTGTAAACCTAAAACTTTAAAAAAGTATAGATTCTTATAAAATTAAAAAAAATTATATAAGGCATGGGATAGTGGTCCACATTAATTTTTTTTTTTTGCATTTGACTATCCAAATCCCCAAAACCATTTGTGGAAGAGGCTATTCTTTCCCCATTCAGCGGACCTGGCTCCTTAAAATTCAGTTGGGCAGGGAAGTGGATGTGGCTCATGTGATTGGGCTCCTGTCTACCATATGGGGCCCTGGGTTTACTTCTCGGGGCCTTCTTGTGAGGGCAAGCTGGCCCGTGCCTGTGTAGAGCTGATAGCCCATGCCCATGGAGAGCTGATGGCCCACACCTGCAGAGAGCTGGCACAGCAAGATGACACAACAAAGGGAGACAAGCGGATACAGAAGAATATGCAGTGAATGGACACAGAGCATACAGCAAGTAACATGGTGGGGAAGGGGAGATAAATAATTAAATCTCAAAAAAATTCATTTGGGCATAAATGTAAGCTTTTATTTCTGAACTCTTAATTTGATTCCTTTGTGCTATAATGTCTGTCCTTGTACCAGTGCCATGCAGTTTTGATTTCTGTAGTCTTGTGATAAGTTCTAAGATAGGGATGAGAGAATCCTCCAACTTCTTTTTTCTTTTTCATGATGTTCTTGGCTATTCAGTGCCATGTGAATTTGATTATTGACTTTTACATTTCTGCAAAGAAGGCTGTTAGAATTTTGATTGAGATTGCATCTGTAAATTTCTTTGCTTAGAATTGACATTGTAATGTATAGTCTTCTCATCCATGAACACAGAATGTCCTTCTATTTATTTAGGTCTTCTTTGATTTCCCTTAGCAAAGTTTTGTAGTGTTCTGTGTATAAGTCCTTTACATCCTTGATTAAATTTATTCTTTTTATTATTATTATTATTTTATTTATTTCTCTCCCCTTCCCCCCATCCCAGTTGTCTGTTCTTTGTGTCTATTTGCTGCATGTTCTTGTTTTTGTCCACTTCTGTTGTCAGTGACATGGGAATCTGTGTTTCTTTTTGTTGTGTTATCTGGCTGCATCAACTCTCTGCGTGTGTGGCACCATTCCTGGGCAGGCTGCACTTCCTTTCTGCTGGGCGGCTCTCCTGACAGGGCACACTCCTTGTGCATGGGGCTCCCTACGTGGGGGGTACCCCTGCTTGGCAGGGCACTCCTTGCGCGCATCAGCACTACGCAAGGGCCAGCTCCACACGGATCAAGGAAGCCCAGGGTTTGTACCGTGGACCTCCTATGTGGTAGACGGATGCCCTATCCACTGGGCCAAGTCTGCTTCCCTAAATTTATTCTTTGATATTTGATTCTTTAGTTGCTGTTGTAAATGGGGTGTTTTTCTTGATTTCCTCCTCAGATTGTTCATTACTAGTTGTGATGTTCAAGTTCATGTGTCAATTTGGCCAGGTTATGGTGTCCAGTTGTTTGTTCAAAAAAGCACTGTTTCTGTAAGGATATTTTGTGGATTTGCACATTTAGTGAATTGATTGCACTTATAGTTGATTCTGCCTTCAACAATGTGAGAAAACTCATCGAATCAGTTGAAGTCCTTAAAAAGACAGGTGATGATTTAACCATCAGAAAAGAGAATTTCCATCTCTACTTTAGCCAGCCAGCTTCTCCTGGGGAATTCATCAAAAACCTTTATCAGTGTTCCCAGTTTATAGCCTGCCCTACAAACTTTGCATTTGTGTCCTCCCACATTATGTGTGAAAATTCTTATAAAAATCTCTTAATATTCATATATATATACATTTGGTTTGTTTTTTCTAGAGAACCCTGATTAATATACCAGTGTACTGGTTTGAGTTTTTTGTGGACCCCAGAAGTTTGTGTTCTGTATGTACAAGCCTATTGTATATACATAAGACCTTTGGTTAGATTCAGTTAAGGGACCCTTAGAGTAGATCACTTTTGATTAGATCAGTTTAGTTAAGGGCTTTTGATTAGATTGTGGGGTTCAGGGTGGATCCTAGTCCTCTCACTGGAGTCTTATATAAACTAAGGACTGAATTCAGAGACACACAGAGAAAGAGAGCTGCATTTTACCCTGCCATGTGGGCAGACTCCCTAATAACCTATAGTTGTAGAATGTCAGAGAAACCCCAAGAGGCTGAGAGAGAGGCTAGAGGCTGGAATTAGTGGAGCAGCTTGAAACTTGGGAAGAGATGAGCCATATGCCTGATGGTCCACAGCTGAGCTTGGGCAGAAAGTGACCCTGGAGGAGAAGCACAGACCAGCTGCCATTTTACATTGCCATGTGACAGGATCTGCCAGCAACAGATATCTGGTTAGACAACATCTGTGTGATGATAACTTAGTTTGGACATTTCCACAGACTCAGAACTGTAAGATTTTATCCTGATAAATTCCCATTATAAAAGCCAACCCATTTCTGGTATTTTACATTGGCAGCTTTTAGCAAACTAAAACACACTAGTGTATGGAAACATAAGTGATCTTTGCATGGTGACCAAACAACTGGGCATCATTATCTAGCCAAGGAGACACGAGCCTAACCATCGAAGTTGACCCCTTGTCAACTTGGCAGCCATAGACATCAACTTAATCCATACTTAATCTCTAAATAAAAACAATGAAAGACATATTTTTTGCCTGACAATACTCAAGTATCCTGTGTACAATTGGATATGCACTAAATCCCTCCAGAATAGGATGCAATTCTTTGGGTAATAATCACTCTTAAACTTGACATCCTATAACTTAATTCTACAACATGTAACTAATACACTTTATGTCATATGATAAGGGGATAAGATAGGGAAGAAAACAAAGATTCATTTTATGTACATATGCAGATATACTCATAACAAAACAAAGAAGAAATATCCATGACCATTACAGTCCTCATTTCTGTAACTGATCACTTGGTCCGAGTTTGTGTTTATTACTATCTTCTTCCACTGACCATTCCATATTTCTTTTACCCTCAGCAAGCATCTTAGCTAGCCATGGTTCCTTGCCTGGTGAGGTAACCCAAACCTTCATGCCTGAATTATCTGAGCCATTGTTAGTCCTACCTGGATTGGGTTGTTGCAGTTTTCCATTGCCTTTAATCACATGGCATGATAGCACTAAGATGCCCTAGGGGATCTCCTGGATTCCAGGTAAACTCTTCTTTACCTCCATTATGTTCATGTAACCCTACTTCATCTTGAGAGTCAGGATCAATCACCCCAACCAGTACAGAAATTCCCTTCTTTGCCTGTTGATTCATAGGCATGAGGAACCCAAAGTGGTCATGTGGCAGTTTCAACTTCCAGTTCAATGTAATTGTGTCTCCTGATGGAAGCACTCCACCTTTTGGAACTAAGACCTGTAGACCAGCAGAACTTAAGTTTGCAGGCACAGGAAGCAAAAATTTTCCTAGTGGACCACCAGAAAGTGGACCCTTGATACCGGATTCATGAATCCTGGCTATGGGAGAAACAGCACCATAAAATGGATGCTGATTTAGAGCATACACATTCTCCTGGAAAACATTGCCCCAGACCTGCTAGGTATTGTCACCTAGTTGACTTGTAATTGAGTCTTCCCTTAGGTCATTCCACTATCTATCAAACCAGCTGCTTCAGGCTAATGGGGAACATGGCTAGACAAGTCAATTCCATAAGCATGTGCCCATCTCTGCACATCATTTGCTGTGTGAAGATGGGTCCTTAATCACAAGCAATGTTGTGTGGAATACCGTGATAGTGGGTAACACATTCTGTAAATCCACAGATGATAGATCTGACAAGAAGATTGCATCCAGGGAAGGCAAACTCATATTCAGAGTATATGTGTATTCCAGTTAGAACAAAATGCTGTATCTTCTATGATGGAAGTGATCCAATGTAATTAACCTGCCATGAGGTAGCAGGTTGATCATCTTGAGGAATGATTCCATATCAGGAGGCTGAGTATGGATAAATCTCTGCTCCTGGCAGATTGGGCACTCAGCAGTAGCTGTAGCCAGGTCAGCCATGATGAGGGGTAGTCCATTTTGCTGAGCACATGCATAACCTCCATCCCTATCACCATGGCCACATTGTTCATGAGACCATTGGGAGTGGCTGGGGAAAGAGGCTGACTGATATCCACAGAACAGGTCATCTTATCCACTTTATTATTAAATTCTTCCTTGGCTGAAGTCACCCTCTGGTGAGCATTCACATGGGACACAAAGGTCTTCATACTTAGAAAGGTCTATCCACATACTTCTTCCCCAGACCTCTTTGTAACCAAATTTTCAATCATGTTCCTTCCAAGTCCCTGACCAAGCCATTGGCAACAGCCCATGAATCAGTGTAGAAATACACTTCTATCCATTTCTCCTTTCAAGCAAAATGAATAGTCAGGTGCACTGCTTGAAATCCCACCCACTGGGAGTACTTCCCCTCACCACTGTCCTTCAGGGACATCCCAGAAAGGCACTGCAGTACTCCAGCTGTCCATTTTCAGGTAGAAATTGCATATTGTACAGAACCATATGTAAACCAGGCCCAAGTTTTCTCTTCTTCAGTCAACCGATTGTAAGGAACTCTACAACAGGCCATTACTGTTGGATAGGAAAGAGAAGGTAATGTGGCAAGAGTGGTGGCCTTGGGCATTTTAGTCACTTCCTCATGCAACTTACTAGTGCGTTCAGGACCCACATGAACCCTATCTCATATATACCATGTCCATTTTATGATGGAATGCTGCAGTGCATACCCAACTTTATGGTTTGGCGGGTTAGATAACACACAGTTCGTGATAGGCAATTCAAGTCTTATGTTATCTTGGTGGCCTGTGGTTTGGTTTTTACTAAGGCCCAATAGCAGGCCAAATGCTGCTTCTCAAAAGGACAGCAGTCATTCTCTGTTGGGAGTAGAGGATGGCAGGGTTTTGCTTCAAAAGCTTAATGGTCAGCATTGTGATTCTCCTATAGGGAACTGTCAAAGGCTCCAGATGACATCTCTATTTAATACTGATATTTCCAGCACCATTGGATTTATTGGATTATGTAATTCAAGTGAAGGTGCAGCTTGCACAGCAGCCTGGACCTATCACAAAGCCTCTATTTCTAGTTCCTACTCATAGCTAGCATGAGAGGGCTGGAGAGTTGATATACCTCTGAGGTAAGACAGGGAAGGTATATTGCTAGCCTTGCCAGCTGAAGGCAAACTGTTTCTGGTGAACCTTGCTATAACAATTGAGAAAAAATCATTTGCCAGATCAACAGTTACATACCAGGTACCAAAGAATATGTTGATTTACTCAAGCAATGATACCACATCTGGAACAGCAGCTGCAGTTGGAGTCACCACCTTGTTAAGTTTAAGGTAATCCACTTTCATCCTCCAAGATCCATCTCTTTTCTGCAAAGGCTAAATAGGAGAATTAAATGGGGATGTGTTAGGAACTACCACCCCTATATCTTCCAAGCCCTTGATGGTGGCACTGATCTCTGCAATCCCTCCAGGAATCAAGTATTGCTTTTGATTTACTATTTTGCTAGGTAGGGGAAGTTCTAGTGGCTTCCAGTTAGTCTTTCTTAACATAATAGCCATCACTCCATGTGGCAGTTTGAGATTATTTATGAACCCCCCAAAATGAGGATTATGTTTATAACTGGTCTCTTCCTCTGGATGTGATACCCTTTTATTGCATTAAATTCAAATGTTTTAAGTTTACTTGATTAAATCAATTTATGGCCTTTGATTTGACCACATTATTAAGGCATGACTCAAGTTAATTCCCTGTCTCCTTTGGCCTGATATAAATGGATACACACTCAAGAAGATGCACTGGAAAAGACAGAGTTCCATAGCTGTAGAAGAGGAAAGAACTTTGACCCTGTTTCCCCAGGGAGAGATGAGCCATTTGTCTGATAGTTGCAGCTGAAGTGAACAGAGCAGCTGAGCAGCTGATAATGCCTGGAAATAAACTGTCCTATGCCAGACTGATATAGGAAGCCTTCCTGAGAGATGAGCCCTATGCCAGCCTACAGCTGAGATGGGAAGAACCTGTGCCTTAAGAGAAAGAAAGTCTGAGAGACCAGGCAGAGATTGCCCACCATCTTGCTTCAACACATGACCACTGACTTTGGTGAGAAAGCAACCTTGAGTTGGACTCATTAGGGCCATGTAAAACTGTACGCTTTTACCCCAAATAAATACCCTTTATAAAATCCAATAGATTTCTGGTATTTTGCATCAGCTCTCCTTTGGCTGACTAATACACTTCATAAGTCAGGGAACCTATGTGGGGATTTTGCTAGTTGCCGATTATGTCTAATCTAATTATGCATTCCATAACTGGGAATGGACCTGACCTAAAACTCTGTCAATCACTTAATCTCCATCAGCCCCTACTCTACCTGGTCTCCTGGAATTAATGTCACTTCTTAGCCAGTGTCTAATCTCTGAAATGTCTAATCATTTCCTTTCCCCCAATGATCAGTTACCCTGGTAAAAAGCTATAGTCTCTGAGGAAAACTGGAAGGAAGATTTCCATTCCCACACATATTCCCCTGATTTCTGTCTATATAAATTGGAAAACTCAGTTCTTTTGGAGTATGGCATTTTTCCTCATGTGTCACACTTCGTACCTCACCTTTTAGGGCTTGGTGAGACTTTAGTCTAGTTATAGGTCTAGAAGAAAAGAGGGATGGTGTGGGTGGGTAACCAGAAGGATTAAGTGTCTTGCAAGTCAATTACTTCAGGGAATTCCATTGCAGTTTCATCTGGTGAGACAGGATTAATCTCTTCAGGTGGAGGTTAGATGGTAGATTTCTTGGGGCACAATGGAAGTCCAGTGACTGTTTCTTCAGGGTGGCCTGGGGTTGGGAAGATATTTCCTCAGGGCAGACCATTACAGGTTTACTTGGCAAAGATGCATCAGAATTTCAACCCTTTATTTTTTTAAAGATGTATTTATTTCTTTCTTTCTCTCCCCTCCGCCCCCATCTCGGTTGTCTGTTCTCTGTGTCTATAACTGTGTCTTGTTTCTTTGTCCACTTCTGTTGTTGTCAGCGGCATGGGAATCTGTGTCTTTTTGTTGAGTCATCTTGTTGTGTCAGTTCTCTGTGTGGGTGGCACCATTTTTAGGCAGGCTGCACTTTCTTTTGCGTTGGGTGGCTCTCCTTACGGGGCGCACTCCTTGCGCGTGGGGCGCCCCTACGCGGGGGACACCCCTGCACGGCACACCTTGGGCGCATCAGCACTGTGTGTGGGCCAGCTCCACATGGGTCAAGGAGGCCCGGGGTTTGAACCGTGGACCTCCCATGTGGTAGACGGATGCCCTAACCACTGGGTCAAGTCCGTTTTCTCATTTTCAACCCTTATGTCTCCATCCCAATTTTCAGGATTCCATTCCTTTCCAATCCATGCCCTTACTTTAACAGCAGACATTCTGCGGAGTTGAGATTTTAGCTTCTGTTGTAACTCCACTATACAATGAGACTTTGGGTCTTGTTTTCAGAGATCCCAAGTCTGTAGGTATAAGAAACAAGATTTTCTTTCATGTGGCACTTTAATTGCATATTTGAAGCCTTCACCCCATCCCTTTCTTTTATAACTATATCCAGTGTGTTTATGAACAATAAGCCAACATCATTGTTTCTTCTAACTCCAAAAACTCTGTTAAGGTGTCAAAAACCCTCTCACCCAGAGTCTTGCCTCTTATAATCATGGAAGTAGCAAAATAGAGATTTCACATTTCTTTATTGCCAACTCATGTCATGGACTATCATTGGCCTCTTGATTAATGGACACATAGTCATTTATGACTTTGAATCTAATAAGAGCAGAGACCCAATTGCAAAAACCACAGAACCAACTTAGAAATTCAATTTTTAAGATTCTGTTTCTCAAGAAACAGCATTCTCTAGCAAAATCGAACTGACAGGAGATATCTGTAAATATTATGAGATTTTGTCTCACACAACATGGGGATGCATGAGTCCAAATTCCATGGGGCAGACTGCAAGCCAGGAACTTCAATCAAGGTCCTTGATAGGTTCCCCTGGAGAAGCTATCTGTCTAAAGTAGAGATGGGAATTCTCTCTTCCAACTGCTGAAATTCACTTCTTTTTTTTTAATGTTACATTAAAAAAAGTGAGGTCCCCAAAGAGACTGCACCCCCTTACCCCACTCCTCCCACATCAACAACCAACCTCTTTCATCATCGTGGCAAATTCATTGCATTTGGTGAATACATTTTGGAGTACTGCTGCACCACATGGATAGTGGTTTACATTGTAGTTTACACTTTCACCCAGTCCACCCAGTGGGCAGAACATACAATGTCCAGCAACTGTCCCTGCAGTACCACCCAGGACAACTCCAAATCTTGAAAATGCCCCCACATGATATCTCTTCTTCCCTCTACCTACCCTCAGCAGCTATCATGGCCACTTTCTCCACATTAATGCTACATTTTCTTCCATTACTAAACACAATAGTTCCAGAAGAGAATATCAGTAATTCCACTCTAATCCATACTCTATTCCTCCATCCTGTGGATCCTAGGATGGTTATGTCCATTCCACCTCTATATCAAGAGGGGGCTTAGATTCCACATGGATGATGGATGCAATTCTCCTGCTTGCAGTTGTAGGCACTCTTGGCTCCCTGGTATGGTGGTTGACCTTCTTCACTTCCCTATTAGCTGGCTGGAGTAAGTTCATTAAATCAGAGGTAGGAGTTGCAGGTCTGTTGAAGCTCAAGGCCTGGCTATCACATGAACAGTCCAGAGATTCAGGTCCCCTGAGCATACACCAAACCCCAGCGCCAACCACAGGCCTTCAACTGATTAGATGAGATGTCTTTCATTGCTGAAGGGAATCTCAGTTGATTTTAGATATAATTAGCCATAGATGCAATCAACTCAAAGAAGAGTTAAGTCCACAAAACGTCCTCATAGTACAATTTGGCCAGTACATGCTTGGCCAAAAAACTGGGCATCATTACCTGGCCAAGTTGATACTTGAGCTGAATCATCACATGTTGATTGAGTGACTCCAACACAAGTCTATTAGAAGATTCTGAAGTTGAGAAAGGAAGAAATGGAAAAGATTAATATTTGAAAAGGTAGTTGAGAATTTCCCCGAATTGAAACTACTCCTAAATATGGTGTGAGAGGAAACGGACTTTGGCCCAGTGGTTAGGGCGTCCGTCTACCATATGGGAGGTCCGCGGTTCAAACCCCGGGCCTCCTTGACCCGTGTGGAGCTGGCCATGCGCAGTGCTGATGCGCGCAAGGAGTGCCGCGCCACGCAAGGGTGTCCCCCGCATAGGGGAGCCCCATGCGCAAGGAGTGCACCCGTGAGGAGAGCCGCCCAGCGTGAAAAGAAAGAGCAGCCTGCCCAGGAATGGCGCCACCCACACTTCCCGCGCCGCTGACGACAACAGAAGCGGACAAAGAAACAAGACGCAGCAAATAGACACCAAGAACAGACAACCGGGGGAGGGGGGGAAATTAAATAAATAAATAAATCTTTAAAAAAAAAATAAAAAAAATAAATATGGTGTGAGATAAAGAAAACTCAAACTTAGATTTAATAAGTTAAACTTTAGGATGTAGATAATTAAGAGAAAATGTCAAAAAGGTACTAGTAAGAAAACTATTAGACTTAAAACAGTCTTCACTGCAGCAATAATTGATGGCAAAAAACAATAGAATAGTAATATCTCCAAATTGCTGAGAGAAAAATAAGTGTCAACCTGGAATTTAGGATTTGGAAACACACACACACAATTCTGTAACTAATAAATAAATACATATGCTATAATCTTTTCCAATACATTTAGGACCATCACAAAAATTGGCCACATGCTAAGATATAAAGGAAAACCTTAAATTACCCAAGATACTATATTCTCTAATGATAATTCAATTAAATAATAAATTAACTGTATAAATCAGTGAAAATATATTTGGAAATTGACAGGCAAACTTATAATAGCTATTGATTAAAAGAAGTCACTGTGGAATTATAAAATCTTGTGAATGAATGAATATAAGATGCCTCTCAAAATCTGTGGGATATAGTAAAGTTTACTCTGAAGTAAATTGGGAGTAATTAATATAATTATTAAAAGAAAGAAAGGGGGAGCAGGTGTGGCTCAAACAGTTGAGCACTGGCCTCCCACACGGGAGGTCCCAGGATTGGTTTCTGGTACCTCCTAAAGAAAATGTGCAAACATAAGCAAGCAATGAGCAAACAATGAACAGAACAAAGAACAAACACTGAGCAAAACAACGCATAAACAACAAGCAAACAGATAAGGGGGCCAACACAGGGGAGTCGATGTGGCTCAGTGGATGAGTACCGACTTCCTGCATATGAGGTCCCAGTTCAATCCCCAGTCCCGGTACCTAAAAAAAAGCAAGAACAAAAACTCTACCTATTTTAATTTCTCTGTTGCTAAAACAAATCTATACAATGGGTTGACTTAAAAACAGGAATTTACTGGCTCAAGATTTCAGAGGCTAGAAGTCTTGCTTCCTCCTGCAGTCAGTACCTTCTGGTTGTCTGGCAATGTTTGAGGTTCCTTGGCTTTTCTGTCATATGGCATCTTCTACTTTCTTTTCTGGGCTCTGTTAACTTTCAGCTTCTGGCTGCTCACCATGGCTTCTTTTTCTAAGTTTAATTTTCTTTGCTTTCAGGACTTCAGTCATAGTGAGTTAAGCCCACCCTTATTCAATTGGCACACCTTAACTAATAACATCTTCAAAGGTCCTATTTACAAATGGATTCACACCCACTGGACCAGGAATTGGGATCTGAACATGCTTTTTGTGGGGAACAGGATTCAATCCCCAACAATACTTAAAGAAAGTAGATGGAAGGAAATAATAAGAACAGAAACTAAAAGAAAATGAAAAACAAAACAAAACAAACAAACCCATAAAGCAAAAATAGGGGGTCAGCAAAAGCATAAGCTGGATTTGAAAAAACTGATAAAATAGGGAAAAAACTTACCAAGTCTAATAAAAACAAAGGCAAAGAGACTCATATGAGAAAAGACAGAAATAAAGAATATTAGGTGTTTAAAAGGCAATATAATTAAATTGGATGTACATGAAAATTATGTATGACTACAATTAAATAAAAACTCTCAATAATTATATGGAAATGTATTTGTAAATTTAGATCAAAAAAATTTTCCAAGAAAAACGTGTTCTCCAGATTTACTGAAAAAAAGACATAGAAATCTCCAAACTCACTAAAAATATAAAATATTATAGATAGATTTTATACATGTTTAGCTAAATCTTCAAGTAGTGTGTCATATACAAGTCAACTATATATCTCAAGAAAAAGTTTGTAATCAATAGTGCCTAGTGTTGAAGGTAAAATTTGATAAGGACTGAAAATTGATCATATCATTAGTAATGTGGGGTTACTGGTGAACTTTACAGAAGCAGTGTTGATAGAGTGTTGAGTGTGAAATACTGATCAGAATGGGTTTTAGAGTGAACGGATAAAGATGATTTGGAGGCAATGAAATGAATAAAGAAGGTTTTGAGAGCCTGACTAGATTTCCATAAAGTAGACCAGTCAAATGGACAGTATATGGAAGAATGATAATGTTGTAGGATCTGGGTATTTCCCACCCTGTGGAAGAATGAACAGCTTACTTATTTTTATGGAAGATAGTAGCCAGGCAACATCTAAAAGTAGACAAGAGAGGATTAGATCAAATACACAAGTGGAGACACTGATCTTGCATAGGAACAAGGCAGTTCTTCTATAGTAACCTGTGTGTACTAGGCAGAGTAGCAGATTGATGTTGGTTGAAGTGGTGGGAAACATGGAAATTTATGCCTGGCCCCATGTTCCAAAAGTCACTTTTTAAAGGGTTGAGAATGAAATTAGAAAAAGGGATGGGCAGATTCATTTGGGGTTGGAGTCCAGGAATAAATGATGGCTGGAGAATCTTGGGATTTCTTTGGTGAGTTACAGAAACAGGGATAAAGCCCTTTATGAAATTATTGATACTCTCAAGGTAGATAATGAAGGTTGAGTCTGTGGATGTTGAAGAAGATGGATGGGTGGGATGTTTTTTAGAAGCCCTTGGCAAATTTCTGCCTTTATCCTCAAACTTGAGGACCACTGAGACCTCTGGGTCACTTATCCCATTTGACTTTGCTATTCCTGGCTCCACTACTTTGGTCAAGGAGTCGGAGTTCAGAGAAGAGAGGTCAGTGCTAGAGATATAAATACATGTTAATTGAACAAAAATCTGAAAACATGATAATGATGGTGATGGTGATAATGATAATGGCTATAAATCATGATGTAGAGATAATGGCAGTTAATATATTTCTAGGTATATATAGTAGAGAAAGGTAAAATCATACTGCATGTACAGTTTGAAATCTGTTGTTTTCAGTTCTCAGTTAATATTTTGTGACTGTCACTGTCATTACATATTCATTTACAACATTATTTTAAATAGTGGCACATTTTAAATGGTTGTTGCATACCTTTCACATAGTTGATGACACAATTTGTTTGTTTGTTAGAATTTTTATTGGGATGCTCTACTAGCTAAATCTGCACATTTAAAAATATTTCCTTAGGATAAATTTCCAAGAAGTTGAAATTAAAACTGCACATTTTAAAGGCTTAATGAACATTATCACATTGCCTCCCAGAAAGACAAACTCCCATTAACAATATGTGTTAATGTGTGTGAGAGCGCTTTCTTCTCCAATATCATATATTATCTTTTTCTTATTTTATTTTCCTTTTCCTTTATAACAGGCTACTGTTGCTTTGAAAACTTCTAAATAATGTTGCTTTATATGAGGACACTTTGGAAAGAAAGGAATAGGAAAATATTTTTACTTCTGTTCCTCTGTAACTATTAATGAATACATATAAATGGGAAATGCATTGCTTTGTAAACATGAGTTGACTCGCCCAAAATATCCGATTCTAATTTCTTTAAGCCAAAGAAACTCTATATCATGGCAATATAAACACTAAATGTCATACTAATTCAGTTGGTGTAGCTACTTTATCCTCTATAAAGTCAGACTGATTAAAACCTCTCTCATATGCTAGGAAATCCAAGATTGACATAAAGATACAGAGAAGTACTGAAACAAAACAGGAAAATATTTAAGTAAATGTAAATTGGAAAAAAATTAGAAATATGGATTTTCACTTATGTTCCTTGGAAATATTTATTAATTTTCACTCATGAGTCCTAATGTCTTTTTAAACTTTATCTCATATTTAATATTTGAATAAGAAACGTTTTCTCTGGGGCTAGTAATAAAACCAAGTTAATGTCTCAGCATAAGGCTTTTATCCTCTTTTTATATTATGAATCTCCTTTCCTTGTTGAAAACAATACCCACCTGTGGTTCTGAAGAGCCACACTCGTATTTTCAAACAGGTCAGCACTGTAGAGGATGTATACATCAATAAATTTCTCCTGTCTCATAAACAGCGAGTTGTGAAACCTGAGTGTTTTGACAGCAGGAGACACTTACTGCTGAGTGACATGTTCTCCCACTCTGGAAATACTGTGAAAGCAAACAAAGCAAGATTATCAGAGCAGTGATGTGAAGATTTTTCCTTTTTCTTTTTTTCAAATTTTGTTTTGTAGGCAGAATTTGTACAACTATGTTTGAAGAAACAGAATCAGGAAATAATGGAGCCTGTTACTGCACAAAAGGACTGGAGGAGATGGCTCAGGTTAACATAGGCAGGAACTCGATCCACTTGGGGGTTGCAGGAAGGTGAATGGATCACCAACACCAATTCTATAGCAAGGAGATTCTCTAATGCCTAGGAAAAAATCACACACAACAGAAGGGATGAATGGGCAAATACCGTATACACCAAAAATAGAATCAGATTGCACATTTAAAACATGCATATTGATTACTTTCCACTTTTAAAAGTAATACATGCTTATGAAAGAAAGCAAAATAGAGGAAAAGTTTTTAGGAATTTTTTGCAATTTTACCATCTGAAGACTTTTTCCATTGTGATATATATATATTTCCTCTATTCTTTTAAATGTACAGGTTTAAATTTTTAAAAATTATGTAAGTAATTCATGTTGATTATAAATCAAACAACTCTGAAATTTATATTGGAGAGAATTAAAATTCCAAATTACCTGAAATTCAGAGTAAAGCACTGTTAAATTTTATTTATTTTTCTAGACTTGATCTACACACCTACCCTATATATATATATATATATATATATATATATAATGCAAATGTTTATATTATACATAGCTATAATCACATTATACACAGGTATAATAATATTTTATTATTATATGAGTCATATATTATATGAGTTATACATCTCAACTGTTGAATTGCAAACATATGAAAGTCTGTTTACCGTTTTGGCGCATGTATCTCCCAGTCATCTCCAGAGAAATATTTTTCCCCTCGATGTTCCCAGCACTTTGTCACCTTGGTCCATACTGAGACTGTTTCTATTTCTCTTTCTGTCTCTCAGGTAACAAGATCTATTTACTCTGTTCTTTTGACAGACCATTGGTAGTCTAATTATGTGTTTGAGTTTCTTATGGATCACACAAAGAGATAAATTGTGTACAAGTAAGTATTTGCATGTGTTGATTCGTGCATCATTTGGCATTCAGACTATAGAAACACAATTACTATTGTTACAGTTCATTTAAAAGAGTTTTCAACAGCATAAAATGTTATCATTTTAGAATTGATGGTCTTTGGAGGAACAGATATTATATATATATATATTTTAAATTCTCTTTCTAGAACTAAACAAAACTAACTGAATCATGCTTAACATAGTTTCTTGTATTTCTAGTTTTTTTTTTTTTTTTAAGATTTATGTATTTATTTACTTTCCCCTGCCTCCCCCGGTTGTCTGTTCTCTGTGTCTATTTGCTGCATCTTGTTTCTTTGTCCGCTTCTGTTGGTTGTCGTAGCGGGAAGTGTGGGCGGCGCCATTCCTGGGCAGGTTGCTCCCTCCTTCGCGCTGGGCGGCTCGGCTCTCCCTACGGGCACACTTCTTGCGCATGGGGCTCCCCTACTTGGGGACACCCCTGCGTGGCAGGGCACTCCTTGTGCGCATCAGCACTGCCCATGAGCCAGCTCCACACGGGTCAAGGAGGCCCGGGGTTTGAACCGCGGACCTCCCAGGTGGTAGACGGACACCCTAACCACTGGGCCAAGTTCGTTTCTCTCTAGTTTTTTTGACAAGAAGAAAGTTTCTCTTTAATCTTCATGATCCAGTTTTAAAGTTAGAAAATGAAAAATCTGTTTTTCTGCACCACTGAATTTTGTTGACTTCCTATAAATTCCAGTAGGTAACATAGCATGGTGTGTGTAGATAGGACCTTCTAAGGGATTTTTACACATTCATAATCTATCATGGGTTACACTTTCTCATTTGGTCATGGAAGGAGCCTGAAATTATTGTAAGAGATTTACCTTTGATAATGTCTCATAGACAATTTTATTCATATATTTGTCAAAACTTTACTTATGACATACTGACTGGTTTTTAAAATTTCAGTTATCACTTGAAGGGACAAACTAGTAATTACCATCGTCTGAGGAGTAGTATAATTGGAAATGATTAAGTGAAGTTACATGTAATCTTTCATGTATAATTGGAAATGATTAAGTGAAGTTACGTGTAATCTTTCATGTAGTGATAGAAATCAGATTAGTATTTGGGATGAGTTGGGAAGGAAGCCACTGACAAAAAAAGGACACGAGGAAACTGTGAGAGGATGGAAATGTCCTATATGTTAATTGGCTTGGTAGTAACACAGATATCAAATGTCACTGACCTCTACACTTAAATGTGTGAGTAAGCTATACCTCAATTTAAATAATTGTAAATTGCACATTAAAAAAAGGATGATGACTAACAGAACAAACAACCCTCTCCTTGATTACTGGTACAGTGGTCAATCCTCAAGCTCCTAACTCTGTGCTATGGGACAGTTTACTGATAGATTAAGTATGGAAACACCATTTTTAGATGACTTTCAATAAGAGTAACATGTGTGTTTACAATGAAATGCTGTTGTCTGTTGTAGCTGAGGTATTTAAATTAAGGAACTACAGGTAAAGTTATAATCAATTAAAAAGTAATTGTCACAGATCATTCCAAAGTCCCACTGCACTGATACCAGTTAAATTAACATATACTCTGATCAGTGAAACGTGCTTCATTTATGGCTGAAGACCAAGGACCCACTTGATCTCCAACTATAGGAGGAAAGTTGCTTCCACATCATGAACATGCCTTATAAACTGGGATTTCTTATGCACATTTTCTGTGTAGACCAAGGCAGCAGATACGTGGTTCACAATTTAGATTGAACCTATAGACATGTTATATATGGGTCACACATTCTTGGTCTGCATTGATTAAATTACAACTTTTTTGCTTTATTAGAGAAATTGTGAGTTTACCGAAACTGCTAAAATATAGGATTTCCATACACCACTCTATTATTAAATCTTGCATTGGTGTGGAACTTTTGTTACAATTGATGATAGCACATTTTTATAATTGTACTATTAATTATATAGTCCATGATTTAACTTAGGGTTCACTGTTTGTATAGTGTAGTTCCAGGGATATTCTTTTAACACTTTTATTCTGTTACTTTATATACAATCTAACAAATCATTTGCCAACAGGTACTCTTGGAGAATTCCCATTTAAATATATTTCACTTAAATAATCTCAACATTTGGCATAATGAGTCTCATTCTCATGTGGTATTCTCTGTACTGCCACAGTTCACACAATTCCCTGTTGTGTTTCCCTACCCTAAGGCTAAGTGTCTGCTCATTCTTGCTAGGGAATGTATCATTTTATTAATCTTATAATTGAACCAACTTTAACCCCCCCCCCCATTGTTTGTATTCCATTTTATTACTTTTTGGTTTTTATATTTTCTTTCTACTTAATCTCTGCTTTATTTTATTTCTAATTCAAGATTCTTGAGCTTGGAAACATAGATAATTGATTTTTTTTCCTGTTCTTTATCCCAGGTAGAAATGGAGTCTGCGGAGAGTGACTCAGGATGATTCCTTCACCACAACATAAAAAGGAAATCAAGTTCATGACATTGATGGAGGACGATAGTACTCATATAAGGTGGTTTTGACCCTAGATTTGTTCTTGACATTGGTCCTCACCTCAGGCTGCCAGGTTTCTCCATACAGGTTATATGGGTCCAGTTGTCCCTAGGATATTCTGCAGTGGAGACATGACAATGGACAGCAGCCCTAAGAGAGGTGAGCAGATGTGAGAGTCTTTAGCCTTTCCCTACTGATCCCACCCAGTATCTGTCTTGGGGGAGGTGAGGAATTGGTTCCTATAACCTGAGGCCTCTGAAGCCACCAGATCTGTTTCCCATGGGAGCATGGAACTCCTCAACATTTAGCCTTCTTTTTTTAATTTCTAAATTTCTAAAATTTATGAACTCTCTACCTACCAAGGAACAACTCTTCTTGTCCACTACTCCCATTCTCTGGTAACCTCTAATAAATTCTCTTGTCTTTACAAATTTGCTATTTCTACTTTGTATAAGTGGAATTGTAAAACCTTGTCCTTATGTGCCTTGCTTATTTTACTCAGCATATTGTTTTCAAGGTTTATCCATTTTTAGCATGGACTATCCACTTATCCTTTCATTTTTTTTTCTCTTTTTTTTCTCTTTCTTTCTTTGGATTAGTTAAGTATTTTTAATGTTCCATCTTATTTCCTCTGTTGTCCTTTTTTTTTTTTTGCTATGACCACTTAAATATATTTAGTGGCATGCTACTTTATATCATCAGAGGATATTTAGAGTCTCACCCCTTCACATTCACACTTCAAGTTTTATCCTTACCTTTTTCTGTTTAACTCCCTCTTCCCCTTTTTATTCATACTTAAAATTTATCACATCCCACTTCCTGATTGACACTTCATATTCTCCCTTCATGTATATAGTAATCTTATAGTAGTGTAATTTCATTTACATTGCCTCCTGTCCTTTGTGAAATTGTTGTCACAACTTTATTTCTATATACATTAAAAACCCCATTTCTCAGTGAGTGCGTCACTTTTCTTTTAAGTAAATTAGGAGAAGAAAGAGAACCTAGTCTTTCATATTTACCCTTTTATTTACCATTTCTGGCACTCTTCATTCCTTCCTGTATATCTATGTTTAATCTGGTATCACTTCCCTGTGGCCCAAGGACATCTTCGGCATTTATTTTACTGCAGGTCTGCTATTGACACATTGTCTCAGCAGCATGTCTCTGCAAATGTTTTTATTTTACCCTCATTTTCACTGGATATAGAATTTGGGGTTGATAGTTACAATTTTTTTTCCCCCTTCCATTACTTTAAAGGATGTTGTCCAACTGTGGTAGGGGAGGATCATTAGTGTGGGGCTTCTGTGATAGCGGATGCATGGGAGGAGGTTCACCTGGGACATACCTACAGGGCATATGAATGAGTTCAAGTGATCATGGGGCATTGTCTTGGTGAGTGGACATAATAACTGAAAGAATATCGAATTCCCATCCTGGGGAGTTCTGCCACATTCTCTAGTGGGGCAGCAAGAATCCCCTGGTTACAGGGGCAGTGACTAGTGAAGGAGGATGGACATTGACAGGCCCTATATATTAATGACTATACTTACAAATCCTTTCTTTTGAAATTGAAACTTAACCAAGTATTACAGGTTGCCTAAGAGTTACCTCTTGAGAGCCTTCTTTTTGCTTAAATGTGACCTCTCTCTAAGCCAAACTCAGCATATAAATGCATTACTATCCCCGCCCTGGTGTGGGACATGACTCTGGGGAATGAGCCTCCCTGGCACCAAGGGATTACTACCAAGCACCAACTAGCATGCAACTGGAAAAAGACCTTGACCAAAAGGGGGAAAGGATAAAGACAAATGGGTTTATAAGGCAAAGAGACTTCAAAGTGAGTTGGGAGGTCATTCCAGAGGTTACAGTTATGCACATCTCAGCATGATCTCATTGACTGGCACAGTAAATATAGCCTCAAATAGCAGGGATCCTGAGGGCTCTTGAGACATCCAGACACTATAGGCAGGGCTGACAGCTCAGGAGTTTGGTGCCCTGCCAATGAGCCCTACTTTGGAATTTATGCTCCCTAGTGTGAGACAGTTGCACTTAGGTGTGGTTTCCCTAAACATGACTCTTCTGCCCCTTCTATTTGAACCTGTAGTTAGTACTAGATGTGATAGCTTTATGCCCAAGAGACTTAAATATTTGAGCTTTCCATGTGCCAGATGGGCCCTGAATCTCAACTGAGTTGCAGTATCTGCTCTCCAGTTTATTGGACACACCCAAGGCAACTAACGAAGAGGAGATGATGGACAATGACAATCCCAAGGAACAGAGAATCTACAACTACAATCAAGATAGTCCCATCTATCTGCCTCATGGGATCTAAGCCCTCTCTCATTTAGAGGCAGAGTGGGTGTCACTATCCCAGAAACCTCAGGTTTGGGGCATGAACGATGGACTAGAGCAGACTTACTGTTATTCTACTATAGACATAGCTATTTATATCAATGGAAGAATTTTATCATTGATGTGGAGGCAGTGGCCACTGGAGGTTCTGAGGGGAGGGAGAGGGAAAAATAGGCCTAATATTGGGGCATTTCTGGGACACTGGAATTGACCTGAATGCATTGCAATGACAGATATAGGCCATTATATTTCTTATTATAACTTACAAAATTGTGCGCGAGAGAGTTTAAACTATAATGTAAACTATAATCTATACTTAGTAGCAATGCTCCAATATGTGTTCCTCAATTGTAACACACACCCAAAAAAGGATGTTATCCTATTGCTTTTCGGTCTCTATTATTTCTAATAAGAAATAAGTACTATTTTATTTCATTGTTCCTCATACATAATGCATCTTTTTTCTCTGTTGCTTTTAATATTTTCTCTTTAGATTTAGTTTCCAGCAATTTGTCTGTGGTATGTTTAGGTGTGATATTCTTCATACTTATCTTGCTTGGGGTTCACTGAGATTCTTGGATTTATGTGGTGGTTTGTTTTACCATATTTGAAATATTCAGGCAATATTTCTTCAAACATTTTTTTTATGCCCCAATCTCTCTCTCTTTCCATTTAGGCACTTCAATTACATGTGTATTGCTCCATTTGTTATTGTCTCATGGATCCTGAAGCTCGGTTCATGTTATTTTCAATCTTTCTTTATCTTTTTAAGAGTGGATGATTTCTTCAAGTTAACTAACTACATTCCTTTTAACATTCCAGGTTTTGTATTCTTTTGATTTAGAAGTTCCATTTAGTCATAGTTTCTATTTCTCTGCTATTTCCATTTCATTGAATAATTTATATAAATAGTTTCTATTTCCATTTCTCTATTTACTCATTAAGGTCATATTTTCTTTTACTTATTTGAACAAATTTTCTTTACATCTTTGGATGTATTTATACAAGCTGCTTTAAAGTCTTTGAGTGCTAAGTTCAACATCTAGTTCAACTTAGTTTTGGCTTCTATTGACTACATTTTTCTTGATTATGGATCATCTTTTCTTTCTTTTCATGTTTACTATTTTTTATTGAATATTGGACAATGCTGATAATATGTTATAGAGAGTTGTGATTCTATTATCTTTTCCTGAAGAGTTTTGTTTCTTATTTTAGAAGATAGTTCAACTGTTGATTGATCATCTTGAAATTTTGTAGGTTGTTTTTATGCTTATTAGTGCAAATTTGTGGGACATGAAGGGGACTTCTAATGCCCCTCTAACTTGGTGGGTTTTCTGAAATCTTGAAATTCTGTCTCCTACGTGGTCTTATTAGGGTTTGTTTTGGGTTTTTTTAAAGTTGATCTGGAGTAGGTCATACTTTGTAAAAAGTTCTGACTCTTCATGCCCTGTTTTATTTATTTATTTTTGGTGAGTGTGTGTTTTAGCCTTCTTCCATGGATACTGAGGAGGTGTTATGAAGGTGTTATGAAGGTCACCCTGCTTTGGAAGTGTCCCAAATATAATGTTCCCTGAAAGTCCTTAATCTCTAGTATTTCTGTTCTACTTTGAAAATACTGGAATATTTTGTCCAATTTTATATTTTTGTATGGTGAGAGTCCTAGTCCAATGCTAGATACTCCATTACGACCAGAGACAGGTTTCCTTCCAAATTTTGAGTAGGTCAGGAGCAGGCCTTGCCTCAGGCATTGGATGAAAAGTGGTGATGGGGCTCTTCAGAAACTATTGGTAAAAAGAGTAGTCCTCACTCTAGAAACTAGGAACACCTGTGGAAGAATAGGTATGGAAAGCATAAAACTAAGTAGATTACAAGGAACAGAATGTAAAGAGGGGGTAAGGAATGTCAAAGAAAAAGCTGCACCAGACAATAGTAAACAGGCAAAAATGACATTATAAAGGGGATGCTACAGTAGGACAGAGAATAGTACTCAACACTTTTGAAACAAAAATTTTTAAGGGCTGGGAGTAGGTTGGAGGAAAAATACTGGAAGATGGTAAGGGGGTTGGTCACTAGGATGAATGAATGAATTTACTGAGGTTGCAATTTGGATGGGTTGGTTCCACCAAGATAGGTGAGGGATTTACTAAGGTTGTGATTGTGACCACGTGGTTCTGAGTGTTTTACTTTGTAGTAATTAGGCTGCCTGGAGTCTGTAAGGGTTGGGAGGGAGGAGGAGGCTTTGTCAGGAGCCTTTCAGGCACCTGAGTAGTGTAAGGGCTAGGGTGAGAGCAAGAGGGGTGAGGATGACAGGGGCAGGATTTATATTTAGAATACTTAGGCTATGAAGTTGTCTTCTTTCATTTTTTATCTGTAGTCAAAGTTGTTTTTCTCTGCAATTCCACTGCTGCAATATTTGTTTCAAGGTAGTCGGGATGGGGGAGGGAGCAGGTAGGGGCATGTGGACGTAAGGGTGGCAGTGTGGTTAAGAGAAAGGTAGTCTTGACCAGTCCCTCTTCTTGTTCAGGATAAACATCAGTTTTTCATTGAATAACTTAGTTTGCTTTTGCTAGATTTTTTTTTTTTTGGTAGAGGACAAGTTTGTTGAGAGGTGGTGGCAATAGGTCAGTTGTGTTAAGATCAGGCATCTCAAAAGAGGGATGTCTAAAAGGAAAAAGAGAAATATGAATGTAAAAGATTGTCTTCAAGTCTAAGGGGTCAGTGGATGAAACTCCTTCTATTATGTAGCACTGCTCTTTTAAGTTTTTTTCCTTCCCCTCCTCCTCCTCTTCCTCTTCCCCCACCCCACTGTTTTTGCTGTCTGTATCCATTTTCTGTATCTGTTTCTCTTTTTGTCTTCTATTCTTGTCTTTCTCCTCTAGGATCACCAGGATCCAATCCTGGGGACCTCTGATATGGAGAGAGGTTCCCTGTCAATTGTGCCACCTGCGTTGCTGGTCTCTGCTGTGCTTCACCTTGACTCTCCCCTTTGTCTCGTGTCATCATCTTGCTGTGGGACTCACTTGTGCAGGCACTGGCTTGCCATGAGGGCACTCATGTGGGCACTTGGCTCACTTCATGGGCACTTGGCTAACCATCAGGGCACTCAAGTGGGCACTTGGCTCATTGTGTGGGCACTTGGCTCACCATGTGGACACTCATGTGGGCACTTGGCTCACTGCATGGGCACTTGGCTCACTGTGCGGGCACTCGTGGGCACTTGGCTCATTGCATGGGCACTGGGCTCACCATGTGGACACTCATGTGGGCACTTGGCTCACTGCATGGGCACTTGGCTCACTGTGTGGGCACTCGTGGGCACTTGGCTCATTGTGTGGGCACTTGGCTCACCATGTGGACACTCATGTGGGCACTTGGCTCACTGCATGGGCACTTGGCTCACTGTGCGGGCACTCGTGGGCACTTGGCTCATTGCATGGGCACTGGGCTCACCATGTGGACACTCATGTGGGCACTTGGCTCACTGCATGGGCACTTGGCTCACCATGTGGACACTCATGTGGGCACTTGGCTCACTGCATGGGCACTGGGCTCACCATGTGGACACTCATGTGGGCACTTGGCTCACTGCATGGGCACTTGGCTCACTGTGCGGGCACTCGTGGGCACTTGGCTCACTGAGGGGGCACTTGGCTCACTGTGCGGGCACTCGTGGGCACTTGGCTCACTGCATGGGCACTGGGCTCACCATGTGGATACTCATGTGGGCACTTGGCTCACTGAGGGGGCACTTGGCTTACTGTGCGGGCACTCAGCTTGCCACACGGGCATTAGCTCACTGCACAGGCACTTGACTCGTCATGTGGGCACTAGCTCTCTGTGCAGGCACTCTTTCTCTTCTTCTTTTTCACCACAAAGCCTCATGAATTGAACTCAGGTCTTCCCATATGGTAGGTGGAGGCCCCATCACTTGAACCACATCCTGTTCCCTCAAGTTTTTTGAAGTTAAGATATAGATGCTCTTGTTGATGATTGTTCACAGTCATGGTTATCTCTCATAAAAGAGCATATATGATTTGAGCATTTTATCAGATATTTAGTGACCTGGAAGAAGCTTGTCCAGGGAGAAATCTGGCTCACACCCGGTTAGATGCCATGGTAGTCCTTTGAGGTCTGTATTAAGTTGTTGGGCTTTAGCTCATAGTACTCATTTAGAGCCTGGGGTAAAGACCAGCTGTAAGACAACCTAGAGTCTCAGTAATGATTGGGCAATCAGGTTTTAGTTTTCAGTGACATTAAGTCAAGAGGGTGGGAGGAAAATTGAGAACATTAGTTCGGAGAATTGTAGCCAGATATTGAAGAAAACTGCAAGAATTGAAAACTTCCATAAAGGCTGGTAATATGTGTGAAATGACAGGATCCAATTCAATTACAGGTCAGTAACAAAATCATGCAGTTGCCTGACCTTTATAAAGCAGGTGTAAAATAGATTAAAGATAATAAAAAGAAGCAAAATCTGATAACCCACAGGAATATGTTATAGTTTTCTGTTGAAACACAAAATTTCTCTTACAGTCAACCACCTGTTGATCAATGATAATCTCCTAGTTGTTATTCCTGATTATACAATGAGGCTGTTTTATTACATTTGACATTATAATTTCCACAGATACAGCAACTGTAGTAATTTATCATATAGGCCTTTGTAATTTTGCTTTTGTTGGAAGTTTTAATAAGTAATCTCAGATTGCACTTTTTTTCAACAAATCAATTTTATTGATACATATTACTAAAGCATAAATCCATCCAAAGAGTACAGTCAATGGTATTCAGTGTAAACACATATTTGTGCATTCATCACTTCAAACATTCCAGAGCACTCTCATTATTTCAATAATAATAATAAACAAAAAACAAACAAAACTTATCATCTGTCAATCTCTCTATGCCTTACATACTGTACATAGCTGCTTTATTCTTTTTGTCTAAGCATATTTGTATTTATATTTTGTATAAACAGTCTTATGTATGCAATATCACCCATAGTCATGTTTTACATGAGATTTTACAGTTTTTAACTTTCCTTCTGGTAATACACATGACTTTAGACTTTCCCTTTCAACCACTGTCATACCCATACAATAGCACTGTTACAAATATCATGATATGTTTTACTCACTTCAACTCATTTCCAAAGGTTTACAAACAATGTTTTAACCATCAGATTGTACTTTCAAAAGCCATTCAGGCTAGGAAGCCAAGCCAAGAATTTGCCATCATGTTTGACACTAAGTCTATAAATTTTCACCTCAGAATTGTGCTGTCATCAGCTCTCTAGCACTTGTAGTTTTCTGTTTGCTTGTTTTTTTTTTTTTAAATTATGGCCATTCTTTAAGGTGTGAAATGATATCTCATTTTACTTTCGATTAGCATTTCTCTAGTAGTTAGCAATGTTGACCTTTTTTTCATATGCTTTTCAGCCATTTGTATTTCCTCTGAAAAAATGTCTATTTAAGTCTTCTGCCCATTTTATAATTGGGTTGCTTGTCTTTTTATTGTTAAGTTGTATGATCTCTTTTTTTATAACAGGGATATTAAACCCTTATCACATAAGTGATTTTGAAATAAATGTTTTCTCCCATTGAGCAGGCTGTCTTTATTTATTTATTTTACTTTCTTGACAGGGTCTTTCTAAATGTTTAATTTTGAGGAGGTCCCATTTATTTACTTTTTCTTTTGTTGCTCATGCTTTGGATGGGATGTAAGATTTAAGAATCTACCAAATACCACAGGACCTTGAAGATGTTTCTCTATATTTTCTTCTAGGAGTTTTATGGCTCTAGCTTTTACATTTAGGTCCTTGATCCATTCTGAGTTAATTGTTGCATAAGTTGTGAGATAGGGGTACTCTTTCTTACTTTTGGATTTGGCTATCCAGTTCTTCCAATATCATTTGTTGAATAGACTGTTCTGCTCCAGCTAGGTGGGCTTGACAATCTTGTCAAAAATCATTTGACCATAAATGTGAGGGTCTGTTTCTGAACTGTCAGTTAGGTTCCATTGATTGGTCTATCTTAATGCATTAAAATCCACTTGCTTCTGTAGTGTAATTCTTTTCATGTGTATTTGGATTTGGTTTGCAAATATTTTGTTGAGGATTTTTGCATCTATCTTCATTAGAGAAATGGGTCTGTAATTTTTTTTTCATATTATCTTTATCTGGCTTTGGTATTAGGGTGATGTTGGCCTCATAGAATGTGTTTGGTAGTGTTCATTTCTGTTCAATTTTTTGGAAGAGCTTGAGCAAGATCAGTATTAAGTCATCTTTGAATGGTTGGTAGAATTCACCCGTGAATCCATCTGGTCCAGGGCTTTTCATTTTGGGGAAGTTTTTGATGACTGCTTCAATATCTTTACTTGTGATTTATTTGTTGAGATCTTCTATTTTTTCCTGGGTCAGTGTTGGGTTTTTGTGTGTTTCTAGGAATTTGTCTGTTTGTCTTCTTTGTCTAGTTTGTTGGTCTAGAGTTGTTCATAATATCCTCTTATGATCTTTCTTAGTTCTGTGGGGTCAGTGGTCCTCCCTCTCATTTCTGATTTTATTTATTTGCATTTTCTCTCTTCTTTTCTTTGTCAGTCAAACAAAAGGTTTTTTTATTTTGTTGATCTCCAAGAAAAAACTTTTGGTTTTGTTGATCCTCTCTATTATATTTTTTGTTCTCAATTTCATTTATTTCTGCTCTGATCTTTATTTTTTCTTTCCTTTGACTTGCTTTGGGATTAGTTGCTGTTCTTTTTCTAGTTCTTCCAGGTGTGCAATTAGGCCTTCAATTTTAGCTTTTTTTAAAATGTAAACTTCAAGGGCTGTAAATTTCCCTTTCAACACTGCCTTTGCTGTATCCCATAGATTTTGATATGTTGTGTTCTTGGTTTCACTTGTCTTGGGATATTTATAGATTACTCTAGCAATTTCTCCTTTGATCCATTGATTATTAATAGCATGGTGTTAATCTCTATTTATTTGTAAATACTCCCTCTTTCTGGCCATTATTGATTCCCAGCTTCATTCCATTATAATCAGAGAAAGTGCTTTGTATAATTTCGATTTTGTTGCATTTATTGAGATCTGCTTTGTGACCCAACATATGGTCTGTCTTGGAGAAGGATCCATGAGCACTTGAGAGGAAATTATAACTTGCTGTTTTGGGGTGTAATATTCTGCAAATGTCTGTTCGGTCTATCTCATTTATCATATTACTCAAGCTCTTTGATTCCTTATTTCTCCTTTATCCAGATGTTCTATCCCATCCTGAGAGTAGTGTATTGAAGTCTCCAACTATTATTGTAGAGATGTCTACTCCCTTCAGGTTTGCCAGTGTATGCCTCATGTATCTTGGAGCACCCAGTTGAGGTGCATAAATATTTATTATAGTTATTTCTTGTTGGTGAATTGCCCCTTTCATTAATATATAATGACCGTCTTCATCGCTTATAACAGTTTTGCATCTAAAATCTATCTTTTTCCTATATTAGAATTGCTACTGCAAATCATTTTTGATTACTATTTGCATGTAATAATTTTTTCCAACCTTTGACTTCCAACCTCATTGTGCCCTTACATCTAAGGTGATTCTCTTTGTAGATGGCATATCAATGGCTCATATTCTTTTTTCCATTTTGTCAGTGTATGTCTTTTGATTGGGCAGTTCAGTACATTATCATTCAATGTTATTACTGTAAAGGCATTACATACTTTGTCCATTTTATCTTTTGGCATTTCATTATCATATCTTACTATTGTCTGTCTTTTTATCCTTTAAGTTTCCTTACTAACAATCTTCAAAAGACTCTTCCACAAGCCTTTTGCTCTTGTTTATTTCCCTTTAGTATCTCTTGTAAATATATGTATGTTTTTTTTGTTTTTTGTTTTTTGTAACAAACACTCTCAGTTTTTCTCTCTCTATGAAGACTTTAAACTCATCCTCATTTTCGAAGGATCATTTTGCCAGATATAGAATTCTTGGTTGGCAGCTTTTCTCTTTCAATATTTTAAATACATACAACTGCCTTCTCACCTCAATGTTTTCTGATGAGAGATCAGCACTTAGTCTTTTTTTTTTTAATATTTATTTTATTTATTTCTCTCCCATTTTCCCCCCTCCCCCTTGCCCCAGTTGTCTGTTCTTTGTGTCCATTTGCTGTGTGTTCTTTTTGTCCGCTTCTGTTGTGGTCAGCAGCATGGGAATCTGTGTTTCTTTTTGTTGCGTCATCTTGTTGTGTCAGCTCTCCGTGTGTGTGGTACCTTTCTTGGGCAGGCTGCACTTTATTTCGCACTGGGCGGCTCTCCTTATGGGGCACATTCCTTGCATGTGGGGCTCCCCTATGAGAGGGACACCCCTGAGTGGCATAGCACTCCTTGCGCGTATCAGCACTGCGCGTGGGCCAGCTCCACACGGGTCAAGGAGGCCGAGGGTTCGAACCACGGACCTCCCATGAGGTAGACGGACGCCCTACCCACTGGGCCAAGTCTGCTTCCCAGCACTTAGTCTTAATGAGCTTCTCTGCTTGTGGTACATTGCTTTCCTCTTGCAGCTTCCAGAAGCTTCTCTTTATCTCTGATACTTGTCATTCTGAGTTATAGGTGTCTCAGTGTAGGTCTTTTCAGATTTCTTCTATTTGGGGTGCATCGTCTTTCTTGGTTTTGATATTTATGTCTTTCATAAGGGTTTGGAAATTTTTGGTCATTATTTTCTCAAGTACTCTTTCTGCTCCTTTTCCATTCTCTTTTCCTTCTGGGGCACCTATAACACATATGTTTGCATATTTCATGTCATTCAATTCCCTGAGACATTCAATTTTTTCCATTCTTTTTTCTGTCTGTTCTCCTGTATTTTCAACTTCAGGTGTTCTGTCCTTGATTTTCCTTATTCTTTCTTATGCCATTTCAAATCTGCTGTTATATGCTTCTTGTATTTTAAATCTCATCCATTATGTCTTTTATTCCCATAAGCTCTGTTACTTTTCTTTGCAGGTTTTCACCCCATGTCTTGTTAAAATCCTCAATTTCTTTAGTCAAATTTTTGTTCAACTCCTTGAATTAATTCAGGAGGTGTCTGTGATTATCATTGATTAGTTATCTTAAATCCTGTGTCTTGTCAGGATTTTTGGTTTGTTCCTTTGGCTGGGCTGTCTCTTTCTGTTTTTTTAGTATGACTTGCAATATTTTGCTGATGTCTAGGTATCTGATCATGTTGAATTTACTCTGACACTGAATTTCACTCTCTTGCCTAGACATTTTGTTCCACCATTCTTTGATATTTGGTTCAATTTATCTAAGACTTTAAAATTGTCCAGCTTAGTTTGGGTTGGTGTATACTCAGGGGACCTGAATCTCTGAACTGTCCATGTGACAGCCAGGCCCTGGGCCTCAGCAGACTTGTAGCTCTTACCCTCTGGTTTCTTGGACTTACCCTGGCCAGCTGACAGGGAGGTGAAGAGGGTCAGTCACCACACCAGGGAGCCAAGAGTGCCTACAGCTGCAAGCAAGAGAATTGCATCCATCATCCATGTGGAATCTAAACCCCCTCTTGATGTAGAGGGGGACTAGACATAGCCATCCCAGGTCCACAAGGTGGAGGAATAGAGTATGGATTGGAGTGGACTTACTGGTGTTCTGCTGGGGAACTATTGTGATTAGTAAGGGAAGAAATTGTAATAGTGATGTGGAGAGTGTGGCCACAGTGGCTGCTGATAGTCGGGAGAGGGAAGAAGAGATATGGTATGGGCACATTTTCAGGATTTGGAGGTGTCCTAGGTGGTGCTGCAGGGACGGATGCTGGACATTGTGTGTCCTGTCGTGGCCCACTGGGTGAACTGGGGGAGAGTGTGGACTACAATGTGTGGACCGCTGTCCATGTGCTGCAGCGGTTCTCCAGAATGTATTCACCAGGTGCAGTAGATATGCCACAATGATGGAAGAGTTTGTTGATGTGGGAGGGGTGGCGTGGGTGGGGTGTGGGGTATATGGGGACCTCATTTTTTTGAATGTAACATTTAAAAGAAAATAAAGAAGAAAAAAAATTGCCCAGGTTAAATTATCAAAATAAGTTCAGGGACCCACTAAAGGGATGCAGATCAGATCCAAGGTGTCTGGGACATGGCAGACTCCAAAAAGCATTTTTTTCCTGCAGTTTCCTGGCCTATCAGCATATGATGCTCATTGGTAAATCTTTCCATAGAGGTGTCTCCTTCTACCTCCACTTTCCCATGTTTATGGTCTGGCTAGAGCTGAAGTTCAAGGTAGGCTCTGCTGGCCAAGCTCACTGAAGAAAAACTACTCTCTGCCCTTCACCACATTCTCCCTTGTTCCTAGGAAGGAAGATGTCTATTTCCCCCTTATTTGACTGCAGAGAGTCATGGGTATTACCTAGGCTGTTTGTCTTGAGGGTGGGGAGTGGGTGCAGTTCCAAGCCATGTAAGTGAGTAACTCAGGGTTTTCATTTCGGCTTCTTTGTCTCTCTGTCCTTCACTCTATTGGATGATGCCTGGTACTCTCTGGTCTGCTCATTCTCAGAATAGCTCCCTTGGACAGCTTTTTGTCCTTCCTCCATTGTTTTTCTAAGAGAGATGAGCTCTGCCTACCTACATTGACGCTATTTTCCTCAAAGTTCCCTATGTAATTGATTCTTGTTGCACTTGATCTTGTGTTAGCAAGCTTATGAACTCATCAGCATTTCCCCACAGTTCTAGAAATTTTGACTTAGTACGGTGGTATGATCTTAAAGTTATTTAAGCAATGTTATTAGAAGCCTGTGCCCAAGAGTACTTGACATAGTCCTTTCCATATGTCTTTGAGACAGTTTTAATTGAAGACAAAGCATTCTGGTTTGAAACTGATGGCAAACAATATCAGGGAAGTATTAGAGTAAAACAAAGACCTATCTCTAGATGACAAAAGTGACTGTAGTTAACTGATTACTCTTTTAAAAAAGTGAAAGCTCTAATGAGGATTCATTATAAAAATAATGAAACTGACAAGAAATTTGGTTGTTTCCATGCCATGTAACATTTTTAAAGAGTAACTGAAATGATAGCAAATATCATTTTATAGTTATTGCCTAGTGTCAGTCAAAGCAGTACCAAGATATATCATGGACAATGAGGAAATTGATACATCGCTAGGAACTTTATTTTGTCCTTTGTCTGTTATTTTATTTTTTTAAGCTGAAATAATATTTGTCTAAAAATGTTTTAAATATTTAAATGAGTAAAATTTTTATCCATACAAATTTAGCCAATAGCAGGTTAAGCATATATTTTAATTAAAAAATATATATTTATTTTTCTAAAAGATACTTAGATTACACAAAATATTACACACAAAATATAAGGGATTTCCATATACCCCTCTACCCTTACCTCCCACCCTTCCCAACATTAACAGCTTCTTTCATTAGTGTGGTACATTCATGGCAATTGATGAACATATTTGGAGCATTTCCACTAAGCATGGATTATAGTTTAAATTGTAGTTTACACTCTCTCCCACTCATTTCTGTAGGTTATGGCAAGATATATAAGGCCTTTATCTGTTGTTGCAGTGTCATTCAGGACAATTCCACGTCCCAGAAATGCCCCCATATTACACTTCTTTTTCCCTTTCCCTGCCTTCAGTACCTCCAGTGGCTACTGTCTCCACATTTGTGTTATAATTTCTTCCATTGCAGGGAAAAGGTTTTATGGTGGATCTGGGGAAGTACTGTATATTGTATATATGAATTTCGGTGATCTAAGACTCTTGTGAAGCTGACATTATGTTGGGATTCACTTTACAGGAAGTTTTGAATATAGAGTGGTTCAACAATGGCCGCAGAGGAATACTGATATAGGATGTTATTGACAGGATATATATGGCTGACAGGGAGTTATACAGGGCATATGCCCAGGGTATATAGTAATGTCTAGATATACTCATAGTGGAAACAATTAAAAACAACAGCTGGGGCGGGTACTGGGCGCCTGGCCGGGGGGTCACGGTCATGGACCCTGGGGAGCAGCGGCAGTCCGCCAGGGGCAACGGCAAGAACCAGGAAGGAAGGAGGGCCCAACAGTGGGTTCCTGATACTAATGGCTATGCTTTTGAGCCTATACATCTGCAATAAGAACAAGGCCTAGAGTAGCACTGTGCCTGGGAGTTTCCTCCTGACAGCCTTCATGTTACTCAAATGTGGCCACTCTCACAGCCAAACTCAGCATGTAGATGCAGTGCATTCCCCCCAACGTGGGACATGACACCCGGGGATGAGCCTCCCTGGCACCGAGGGATCACTACTACATACCAGCTGAAGATGCAACTAGAAAATGACCTTGAATTAAAGGTTCAATACGGATCAGCAGAATATCCCTGTCTACATATAATAACATGACTTCAAAATGCTGTTTGACCTAATATAAGGGGGAAATGGAAAGGAGAAATGAGATTATAAGGCTATGAGTCTCTAAAAAAGAGTCTGGAGGTTGTCAGAAGGAATGCCCTTATGCACAACTGAGCAGAGTCTAAGAGACAGATAAAGTAGATACAACCCCAGGTATTGGTTCTTCTGAGGGATAAAGAGACCCACGGGAGCTATGGTCATGGCAGATGGGGTTCACTGCCATGGCAGATGGCCCTTCTTTGGAGCTGGTGTTTCTACATGATGGAATTGAATTCGGAGGGGATCTCTTCCCACAAGACTTGCATGCTACTTTGTTGGAATTGTAGTTGGTGCTGGGGTTTAAGATATATTTAGGGGATTTGAATCTCTGGACTGATAATAAGACACCCAGGCCCAGAGCCTCAACAGACTTCAGCTCCTACACTTTGATTTATTGGACTGACCCCACTCAGCTAACATGGAGTTGAAGAAGTTCAACCACCACACCATGGAGCCTAGAGTGTGTACAACTGAAAGCAGGAGGAGTGCATCCAGTATCCATGTGGAATCTAAGCCCCCACTTGACATAGATGTGCAATGGACACAACCAATCCAATGTCCACAGAGAAAATGTGGAATGGGTGTGGGAAGGGTAGCCATGGTGGCTGCTGGGTTTGGGGAATGGGAGGAAGAGATGAGATGTGGAGGCATTTTCGGGACGTGGAGTTGTCCTGGGTGGTGCTTCACAGACAATTACAGGACATTATAGACCCCCCCAGGGCCCACTGGATGGAACGGGGGAGAGTGTGGGCTATGATGTGGACCATTGACTACGGGGTGCAGTGATGTTCAGAGATGTACTTACTGGGTGCAATGGATGTCTCACGATGATGGGAGAGAGTGTTGCTGTGGGGGGAGTGGGGGGTGGGGGCGGTGGGGTTGATTGGGACCTCGTGTTTTTTGAATGTAATTCGTAAAAATAAATAATTTTAATTAAAAAAAAATAATTTCTTCCATTGCTGGAATCACAATAAGTCTATAGTAGAATACCAGTAAATCCACTCTAGTCCATATTTTTTCCCCAACCCTGAGGATTCTGGGATGGTGATGCCCACTCCATCTCTAATTGAGAGGGGGCTTTGATCCCATATGACTGATGGATGGGACTCTCTTCCTTGCAGTTGTAGACTCTCTTGGTTCCTTTGTATGGTGGTTGTCCATCCTTGCCTCCTTGTTAGTTGTCCTGGGTGAGTCCAATGAACTGGAGAGTAGTTGTTGCAACTCTGCTGAGGCTCAGGACACAGCTGGCACATGGACAGCCCAGAGATTCAAGTCTCTTCGATGTACACCTACCAATGCCTGCACCAGCTATAGGTTCAAATAGAAGGGACAGAAGAGGCATATGTAGAGAAGTCATGACCGAGTAACTCTGTCACATTCAGTAGCACAAACTTCAAAGTAAGGTCAACTGACAAGGAACCAAACTCCAGAGCTATCCGTGATGACCGTAGGACTAGGTGTCTCCAGGGCCCTCAGGAGCCCCACTATTTGGATAGTAACTACTTTGGCAGTCTCATGAGATCCTGCTGAGACATGCATAATGTTACCCAACTCACTTTGAAATCTCTTAGCCATATAACTCATTTGTTTTCCTTTTCCCCCATTTATTCGAGGTCTTTTTCCAGTTGCATTGCTAATTGGTGCTTCGTATAATAGCAATTCCTCAGTTGTAGGGAGGCTCATCCCTGGGAGTCTTGTCCCATACTGGGGGGAAGGTAATGCATTTATATGCTGAGTTTGGCTTAGTGAGGGGCCACATTTGAGCAACATGGAGTCTTTCAGGAGGCAACTCTTAGGCAACCCACAGCACTAGGTTAAATAGCAATTTCAAGAGCAAAGGCTCATATGCATAGTCATCAGTATCAAGGGCCCATCAATGGACCATCCTTCTTCACTAGTCATTGCCCCTGCCTTTTGGGAATTGTTGCTGTTCCATTCGAGAATGTGGCAGAGCTCTCCAAGATGGGAATCCAATATTCTTTCAGTTATTGTGTGAATGTCAACCACTGTGACAATGCCCCATGAATATTTGAACATATTTATATACCTTATATGTATGCTTAGCTGGACTTCCTCCTGTGTATACCCCATTGCTGACACCCCACACCAATGATCCTCCCTTGCCACAGTTGTAATTTTCCCATGATCCAAAATGTCTTCAAAAATGAAGCCAAGAATATTGGCAAATACAATGAACAGAAAATGAAATAATAATGATAGATTTAAATGTCAGAAAAAAAAATAGTAATTTAGAAAAACTAAAACAAAATTTAAAAATGGGATGTTAAAAAATAAAAATATTAAAAAAGATTTTTGAAGTTTTGCCTGTCATCACTGTACTATCTGTTGTCCTTTATGTACATTGACATTTTCTTCCATTTCTTCCCCAGTGTGTTACTTTTTTTCATTTTGTTTTCAAAGAAATTTTAGGTCACAGTAAATTCACACACAGAACACAGGGATGCACATATAACCAACATCCTCACCCCTTTCCCCCTTCCTGTATCAATAACCTTTTTATATGTGGATGGGACATTTGTTACAATTGATGTACAAATATTGATACATAGCCACTAACCATGGTCAATATTTTACATTATGGTCTACACTCTAGACCCATCAGCAGTGGAAGAGGGTTCCCATTCCTCCACATCCTCTCCAACACTTGTAGTTCTTTGTTTTTTTAATGGCTGCCAGTCTAATAGGTGTAAGATGATACCTCATTGTAGTTTTGATTTGCATTTCCCTAATAGCTACTGATGTTGAGCATCTTTTCATGTGCTTTTTAGCCATCTGTATTTCTTCTTTGGAGAAGTGTCTGTTCAAATCACTTGTCCATTTTTTAAATGGGTTGTTTGTGTTTTTATTTTTGATATATAGGATTTCTTTATATAGGCAGGATATTAGGTTCCTATCAGATAGATAGTTACCAAAATATTTTTTTCCCATTGCGTAAACTGTCTTTTTGCTTTCTTGACAATCTCCTTTGAGGTGCAAAAGTTTTTAATTTTGAGGAGGCCCCATTTATCTATTTTTTCTTAAGGTGCTTGTGTTTTGGGTATAAAGTTCATGAAGCCATTTCCTATTACAAGGTCCTGTAGGTGATTTCACCCATCATCTTCCAAGATCTTTATGGTCTTGGTGCTTATATTTAGATTTTTGATCCATCTTGAGTTGATTTTGTATAAGGAGTTCCTCTCTCATTATTTTGGGATATCCAGTTCTCCAAGCACCATTTGCTGAAGAGGCCATTCTCTCCCAGTTGAGTGGGTTTGGCTACCCTATCCAATATCAGATGACTATATATGGGAGGATTTTAGAACTGTCAATTCAGTTCCATTGGTCTGTATGCCTATTTTTGTGCAAATACTATGCAGTTTTGACCACTGTATCTTTGAGTATGTTTTAAAGTCAGGTAGTGTGATTCCTCTGATTTCATTTTTCTTTTTCAATATGTCTTTGGATATTTGGGGCCTCTTTCCCTTCCAAATAAATTTCATAGTTAGTTTTCCCAATTCAATAAAAAATGCTGTATTGACTTTTTTTTGGGATTGCATTAAATCTGTAGATCAGTTTGTGTAGGATAAACATCTTTTTTTTGTCTTTATTTTTTTTAATATTACGCTAAAAAAATATGAGGTCCCCATATACCTCCCACCCCCTCCCCCCATTCCTCCCCCCATAACTACAGTCTCCTCCATCATCATGAGACATTCATTGCATTTGTTGAATACATCTCTGAGCACCGCTGCACCTCATGGTCAATGGTCTACTTCATAGCCCACACTCTCCCACATTCCACCCAGTGGGCCATGGGAGGATATACAATGTCCAGTAACTGTCACTGCAGGATCACCCAGGACAACTCCAAGTTCTGAAAATGCCCCTACATCTCATCTCTTCCTCCCACTCCCTACCCCAGCAGCCACCATGGCCACTTTCTCCACACCAATGCCACATTTTCTTCAATTACTAATCACAATAGTTCATGAATAGAATATGAGTAAGTCCACTCTAATCCATACTCTATTCCTCCATTCTGTGGACCTTGGAATGGTTGTGTCCACTCCACATCTATATCAAGAGGGGACTTAGATTCCACATGGATGCTGGATGCAGTCATCCTGCTTGCAGTTGTAGGCACTCTTGGCTCCCTGGTGTGGTGGTTGACCTTCTTCACCTCCATGTTAGCTGAGTGGGGTAAGTCCAATAAATAAATCAGAGTGTAGGAGTTGCAAGTCTGTTGAGGCTCAGGGCCTGGCTAGGATAGACATCTTAATGATTTTCAGTCTTCTGGTCCATGAACAGGGAATATTCTTCCATATATTTAAGTCTTCTTTGATTTCCTTTAACAGCGTATAAGTCATTTACATCTTTAAATTTATTCCTAGGTATTTGATTCTTTTAACTTCTATTGTAAATGGTATTTTTTTCTTTATTTCCTCCTCAGATTGCTCATTATTGGTGTACAGAATGATATTAATTTTTGTGCATTGATCTTATAACTGACTTTACTGAGCTCATTTATAAGCTCTAGAAGCTCTGTTGTAGCTTTCTCAAGGCTTTCTGTGTATGGAATCATGTCATCTTTAAATAGTGAAATTTTGACTTCTTTTCCAATTTGGATGCCTTTTGTGTCTTTTTATTTCCTAAGTGCTCGAGCAAGTACTTCTAACACAATGTTAAACAGGAATGGTGAGAGTGGGCACCTTTGCCTCATTCCCAATCTTAAAGGGAAAGCTTTTAGGATTTCACAATTTTATATGATGTTAGTTGTGGGTTTTTCATATATATCCTTTATGATGCTACAGAAGTTTCCTTCTATTCCTATGCTTTGCAGTGTTTTTATGAGGAAAGGGTGCTATATTTTATCAAATGCTTTTTCTTCATCTATAGCAATAATCATGTGATTTTTTTTCTTTGATCTGTTTATGTAGTGTATTACATTGATTGATTTTCTTATGTTGAACCACCCTTGCATACCCACTTGGTCATGGTAGATAATTCTTTTGGTATGTTGTTGAATATGATTAGAAAGTATTTTGTTGAGGATTTTAGCATCTAGGTTCATTAGAGAGATTGGTCTGTAATTTTCCTTTCTTGTGGCATCTTTGTTTGGCTTTGGTATTAGTGTAATGTTGGCATCATAGAATGAGTTAGGTAATATTTCTTCTACTTCTATTTTTTGAAAAAGTTTAAGCAGGATTGGTGTTCTTTCCAGAATGTTTGGTAGAATTCACATGTGAAGCCATCTGGTCCTGGGCTCTACTTAGTTGGGAGGTTTTTGATGACTATTTCTATCTTGTTTCTTCTGATTGGTCTGTTGTGTTATGAATTCCTTCTTTCATCAATTAGGCTGCTTGCATTTTTTTAGGAATTTGTACATTTCCTCTAAATTATCTTTCTTGTTGGCATATAATTTTTCAAAGTATCCTCTTATGATACTCTTAATTTCTGTACATCAATGGTGATACCCCCTTCCTCATTTCCTATTTTGTGTATTTGCATTTTCTCTCTCTTTTTCTTTGTTAGTCCAGCTAAGGGTTTGTCAATTTTATTGATCTTCTAGAATAACCAGTCTTTGGTTTTTTTTATTTTTTCTAGTGGTTTTTATTTTCTATTTCACTTAGTTCTGCTTTAATCTTTGTTATTTCCTTCTTTTTACTTCCCTGGGGTTTGTTGTTCTTTTTCTAATTCCTCTAGATGTGCAGTTAGATCTTTGATTTTAGCTCTTTCTTCTTTTTTATATAACAATTTATGGCTATGAATTTTTCTCTCAGTACAGCTTCTGCTGCATCCCATAAGTTTTGGTATATTGTGTTGTCATTTTCATTCATTTCAAGGTAGTTACTGATTTCTTTTGTAATTCCCTCCTTGACCCACTTTTTGTCTAAGAATGTGTTTTTTAACTTCTATGTCTTTGTTCTAATCTGGTTCTCTGGCCCTTACTGATTTCTTCATTCCTTTGTGGTCAGAGAAATTATTTTGTATAATTTCAATCTTTCTGAATTCCTTTAGAGTTGTTCTGTGGCCTAGCATGTGGTCTATCTTGGATAATGATCCATGTGCATGAGAAGAATGTATATCCCATTGCATTTGGATGTAGTGTTCTGCATATGTCTATTAAATCCAGGGTCTCTAATATATTATTCAAAAATCTTTGAATAATATATTGATTCTCTGTCAAGATGATTTGTCTAATGGTGATAATGGTGTATTAAAGTCCCACCGTATATTTGCAAAGGCATCTATTTCTTCACTTACTTTTTCCAGGTTTGCCTCATGTATTTTGAGGTGCCCTGGTTAGGTACATAAATGTTTATGATTGTTCTTTCTTCCTGAAAGATTACCCTTTTTACTTATATACAGTGTCATCTTTGTTTCTTAAAATAATTTTGCATTTAAAGTCTATTTTGTCCAATATTAGTATAGCTACTCCTGCCCTTTTTGGTTGTTGTTTTCTTGTAAAACTGTTTTCCAGTCATTCACTTTCAGCATTCTTGAATCCCTGGGTCTAAGGTGGGTTTCTTGTAGACAGCACATAGATGGGTCATATTTCCTTATGCATTCTGCTGATCTGTGTCTCTTACCTGCAGAGCTTAATCCATTAACATTCAGTGTTATTACTGTCAAGGAATTACTTATATTAGCCATATTTTCTTTGGGTTTATGTATGTCATATGTTGTTTTTATTTCTTTTTGTTTTAAAAATATTTTTTTCTTACAATCTTCTCCAACTCTCTTTCCTGTGTTTTCCTTTCAACATGCAGCTCCCCCTTTAGTATTACTTTTTTTTTCCCATCTGGTTATATAATCATCTTTTTGGTGCAACTTTGCCATGCATGGCCTGTACCTCACAGTGACACACAGGGGCCTGTGCTTCACCATGGAAATCTGGGACACATTTTTTTCTTTTTTTTTTTTTACCAGGAGGTCCCAGGATTGAATCTGGCCTCTTCATATGGTAAATGGGAGCTCAATTGCTTGAGCCACAGCTGATTCTCAGCTTTTAGTATTTCTTTAATGGCAGGTCTCTTATTGGCATACTCTCTTAATTTCTGTTTATTTGTGAATATTTCGAATGTTATCTGTGAATATTCCATTATTTTTGAATACTAGCTTTGCTGGATAGAGAATTCTTGGCTGGAAGTTTTTTCTTTTAGCAGATTAACTATGTCATAGAACTGTGTTATTGCCTCCATGATTTCATATGAGAAATCTGCACTTAATCTTATTAAGCTTCCCTTGTATGTGATAGTTCTTTTTTCTCTTGCTGCTTTCGGTATTCTCTCTTTGTCTTGAGCATTGGATAATTTGACAAGTATATGCCTTGGAGTAGACCTGTTGGGATTTGTACTGCTTGGGGTGCACTGTGCTTCCTGAACATGTACGTCCATCTTGCCCAATAGGGTTGGGAGGTTTTTAGCTATTATTTCCTCCAACATTCCTCCTGTCCCTTTTCCCTTCTCTTCTCTTTTTGGGATGCCTTTAATGCATTTCGTATTGTCATTCAGATCCCCAAGCCTCTGCTGGATTTTTTCTATCTTTTTAGCTATTTGTTATACTATCTATTTGATTTCAGATGTACTGTCTTTCACATTGCTAGTTCTTTCTGTACCTGTTCAAATCTGCTGTAATGTGCTTCCAGTGTGTTTTTGATTTCTTGGATTGTCCTTTCATCACCATCATATCCATTTATGTATATTTACAATTTCTTCAGTATGTTCTCCTGGAGTCTTCTTAATATCCTTAATTTTTTCCTTAACTTCATTATGCTGGCTCATGATATTTGTTTGGACAGCTCTGACTAGTTGTTCCATGTTTTGCATCTCATCCTGGTTTTTAGTTTGTTCATTGGACTGGGCCATATCTTTCTGTTTCTTGATATGGTTTATAATTTTTGTTGGTATTTAGGCATCTCATTATTTTGATGGGTTTATTCAGTTGATTAGTTTCTCTCTCTCTCCTCCAGGGTCTTATTTAGTTTTTGTTTATGTGTGTTTGGTAAGTTTTCTCTTTGATACTTTGTTCCCCTTATTATATTTCCTTGCTGTTGTCTATATTCCTTGAGAGGAAAAGACTAGGGCCAGAGAAAGGGAAAGAGGTAAGAAGAGAAAAAGAGTAATAATAATAATAATATAAAGGGAAGACGAGGAACTGTACAAGACCTAGTAAAATTAATAATTTACTCATGTAAGAAGTGCAGAGGAATAAGAATAAAAAAGTGGGGTACAAACAATGAAATGAAAAACTGAATAAAGAAAAATATCTAGAATGGATTAAAGGGCAGAATGATAAGAAGAAAGGGAAAGAGAAAAGAAGAGGCAATAAGAAAAAAGTTAAAAAAAGAAAGAAAACAGAATAGAGGAGAGAGAAATATAAACAAGAAAAATTGAAGACTAAACAAAGAGAGATGGAATGTAAGAATAAAAACAGAAAGTAGAAGATAGAAAGAGGAAGGAAGGACAAGAATAGTGTAGGTAGACAAAATTGGTAGACAAAAAAAAGGGGGAAACAAAGGAAGGGGGAATATAGCAAACAAGCCAGGAGCACCTAATTAAAAAAATAATGGGGGGTGTGTGTGAGGAAATGGGGAAAAAAAAGAACAAAAAACAAACACTCAAGCAATCAAACACAAATTTAGGAAAAAGAGCCTTCCCTCTTAGTCCCTTGAGGAGCTTCTCAGGCTGTGGGTGTTCGTCAATAAATTACCCTGCAGCCTGCCCTCTGCATGTTTTGAATATGGTTTTAGCAAGTAAACCAAGTTAAATTTAAAAAATGAACCTTTTTTAAGAAAAAATAAGAGACCCCAGAGAAGCTAAGACAAAAATAATGTTGATGTGTTCCCTGTCCTAAAGTATCTGCTGGGTGTTTGAGAACCCAGTGGATCACTACTTTAAGGAGAGCTGGGAATTGAACCAGGGTCCTCATATATTCAAAGCAGAGACTCCTCCACTGAGCTAAACTTTTTTGTTGGGTTTATTAGCTGGAAAGCTATCCAGTCATTTTCCCAAGGCAGGTTTGACTCTGCAGTAGGGTAGACTCCTGTTGATTAAGATCCTGTCTATCCCTGCCCCCTTTCCATTCTTATTTCTTTCTCTCCAAGGGCAGCAGGATGCAAAAGCCTATGTGATTGGATCCCTCCTCACCTCTCTTGGTCAGGTTGAGTTCCCTTCTGAAATTCAAATGGGACCCTGGTATCCAACTAACTGTAGAGAAGTGATTCTCAACCTCTTCCAGGCCTCCCCCTCCTCCCAGGGTTCCCTAAATAGATCCTTGGAAGGTTATTGTTTCCTGCTGCCCACCTCCCTTAGGAGAGTTAGAATTTTGATTGTTTTCAGGACCCAACTGAAGTCATTTCCCTGACTCCTGCCCTCTCCCAGTCCAAGTTCTTTTCTCCCTGGTCAGCTAGGTAAATCAGGCTGCCTGAGCAGATTTGCCTCTCCTCTCTTACTGGAACCACCTCTTGCCAACTGATATACTCCCTAAAGTTCATACGGGGTCTAGGTAACCAAACCTACACAAAGGAAACCCCTCTCCACCTTTCACCAGAACCCTCTTACTCCCAAAGACCACTCCCTCCCACTCAGTGACTGGTGGGAGTCGGGGTTCACAGTGGCCATTTCTAGCCCCTGGGTTGAGAAACTCATGGTAAAAAAAATGCGTGTTTTTACCTCTTTGTCCTGTTTCCTCCAGATCAATGCCCTGAATCCTCCTGGTCTGTGGGTTCCCAAAACTGCTCACCCAGGGAGAATCTTACCCCTTCTCAGCTGTTTTTTTGCGAGAGAGTTGGTGATTGCCCAGTTAAAGTGACACCATCTTGCTGGATCTCTCCCTGTATCTTTTAATTTCCATGCAACTCATACATATCATATGAACCTAATTTTTTCAAGCACCTCTATTTTAACAATGTGAGTTAACAAATTCTTTGTGGTTTTCCAGGGGCCCTCTAGAAAATCCCAAAGATAGATGAGATCAAGAAGACATTATTTAGAATTGGATTTGGGGGAGACAAAATGTCAGAAGTTGTCCTGAGATTTAAAAGCTTGGTTAAATAGGATCATGGGTCACTTTGAAACAATACTTGGTTCTCTATTTAACCCAAGTATCAATAAAAAATTAAAAAATATTAATATATATAGGAGGTAAAAAAAATAAACCCTTAATTCTTTTAAAAGGTGTTTAATTCTCAAACAACCAAGGGCATGGTAAAGTCAGCATAAAATACAGAAAATTATTCTGATAAGACACAGAATCTCTGTCTTTCATTTGGAAAGTAAAGAAAAACATTTTATAACTTCTTACTAAAAGGAGACCAATAGGCCAAGAAAATTTTGTCAGTTTAACAGAGAAAAAAACCAAGTTCTAGTTTTGCATCATTGTACTACTTGATACTAAAGCACTTACAAAATCTTATAAATAAATCCATTAACTCTTACTGAATTTTGACTACAAGAAATAAAATTACTTTTACACAAATCTTCTACAACTTTTCACATCCATTCAAGTTTTATCCTACAATTTCCTCTTTAATATTCTGTAACAACCAGTCATTTTAATTTAGGACAGAACTACTCTCTTTTTTCTTAACAGAAACACACCTGCATATCTTGCATACATAAAATAGGATAAGCCTAAGGTTTTCAGTTATCAAAAGATCTTGGAATCTGTTTTTAAGCGGACATCCTCTAAAACACAAAATTGAAATAGAGTTTTCAGAATAATAACTCAGGTTTGTTATCTTTTCTGCAACTTTAAAACATCGATTGCCTTACTCCAGTTTCCAATAATAGTTACAACATTTCCTTCTAAGACGTTATCAGAAATATCTTTAAGCTCTTAATTCCTACCAACAGTCTCTGCAAAGCACTCTTGACTTTTTTCCATCAAGCACCTCAGAATTCCTCCAAAAAATACCTCTTACCCATTTATAAAACCTTTCCAGCATTTTTGGTAATTACATCAGATGGTACCTCACTCTCCTGTAATCTCTGTATTTGTCTGCCAAAGGGGGTGCTGATGCAAAGAATCAGAAATCTGTTGACTTTTATAAAGGTTATGTATTTGGGGTAAAAGCTTACAGTTACAAGGCCATAAAGAGTCCAACTCAGGGTTGCTTTCTCACCAAAGTCTTTCTCCAAGTGTTGAAGCAAGATGCTTGCTGATCTCTGCCTGGGCTCTTTTTCCTGGGCTTCCTCTTCCTTCTGAGGCTCCTTGGGCCCAGCTTCTTCCCAACCTCAGCTGTAGGCTGGCTTAGGACTTGTCAAGCAAATAGCTCATCTCTCTTGGGGGCCCCAGGGTAAAACATGACAGCTCTTTCTCTCTTCCTGTGTCTTCCTGAGTGAGTGCCATTATGTAGGCCCACCAAGGGGGTGAGGACTCAATCTGAGTCATGCCTTACTGATGTATTGAATCAAAGCCTCAGTCTTAAGAGGTAATTTAATCAAAGACATCTCAGCTGAATCTAATACAATCAAAGGGTATCATACCCACAGGAATAGATTAGTTTACAAGCATAATGTTTTTCTTTTTGTGATTCACAAACATCATCTCAAACTCACAGTCTGAGATGAGTGAGTGATTTATTAAGGCTGCAATTCAGATGATTTAGTTCCTTTGAAATGGGCTGAGGGATTTAATGAGGTTACCTTTGGGACAAAGGTTCTGAATGTTTTCCTTTGCCATAGTTAAGTCATCTGGAGTCCATAAAGGCTGGGAGAAAGGAGGTGGGTGATAAGGACCCTCTTAGGATCTTCTCTGGCACCTGATTATAATGGTGTAAGGACAGGGACGAGAGGGAGTGGGGAGGGGATGCTGCCAGTGAAATTGATAATTAGAATAGCTAGGACTTTGTGGTAGATTGAATTATGTAATCCATTTTAGGCATGTTCTTGATCTTGATCTGCATTCCTGTGGGTATGAACCCATTTTAAATAGGAACTCTTGAGGATGTTATTTTCAGTTAATGTGTGGCCCAATTGATTGAGAGCGGGGCTTAATCTAGATTACATGAATCCTTTATAAACAGAAGAAATTCAGACATTGTCAGAAGCCATGGGGTGGAGCCAGAAACCATAAGTCAACAAAACCTGGAAGAGAAAGGAGAGAGCATCTTGGAGTGACGGGAGACAAGGATACAAGCCAAGGAAATCCAGGGATCACCATTAGCCAGCACAGATTGTTACAGACTTTGGGGAGAGAGCATTGCCTTTCTGATGCCTTGATGTTGGACTTCTCTTACCCTCAAAACTGTGAGCCAGGAAATTCCCATTGTTTAAATCAACCCATGTAGTATTGGTGTTAGCTGCTCAGGCAAATTAAGACAGGTCTGAAGTTGACTGTTTTCCTTGCAACCCAAGTTGTTTTTCTGTGCAGACCTGGAGGTGCGAGACTGATTTCCAGGTAATCAGGACAGGGGAGGGAGTGTGGAGGGATGGTGAGGAGGAAGGCTGACATTGTGGTCAAGAAAAATAAAATGTTAAATTCGATGAGTAAGTGATAGTTAAGATAGGGAAGAGGCAGATATCAAAGTTAAAAAGAACACAAAAACTGAAGAGTAAGTAGGTCAGTATCAAGTGGCACGTGGGATACGTTGAGGGAAAATTCTAAGTGAACATATACCTTGTAAAATATAAAAATTGATGTGTAAGGATGAAAAGTCAAACACATTAGCTATGCAGCTGATAAAGAATTTTGTGTCAGGAATGTGAACGTTGATCCTTAACAAAATTATGAGAGAAAATGAGCCCCCAAAGGGGTTTGTAGCTGAGAGTAATAAAAAGCTGAATAGTAAGCATTTAGCACTGGGCAAACTCTGACACTATTAGATACTTTCTGAAAATATTTCTTAGCTGGAATTGGCACCAAATACACCTGAACAATGAATAGCTGCTGGATGTGTGAGGTTGGGGAGGGAACTTGAGTGCTAATGACAGTGACAGCTTGAGTAGCTTAGACGGGCAAAGTAGACAAGATAAATACCTTCTCTGGGTTTAATACAATTAAGGAAGTTAAAGCCCATTTCCATCTCTCCCATATCATAAGAAGTTACGTCACTCACTTTAATCTAAGGCAGACTTGGCACTGCTTTTGGCTGGGTTCCTTATATAATATTCCTGGTAAAAATAACATTATTGGAAGAGGCCTCACCTGTGTTGCAAATGGGATGTTTGACAGTGCTAGGCTGAAATAGGATGCTCCTGTTCATGATATTTGAAAAACTATACGAATGTTTTTAGAGTGATTATGTAATGCAGTGGACTCCTTTGAGAATCCATTTATGCATTTTTTTTCTTACCCATAGAAGTAAGTTTTCAGATACATTTGCTTTTCTCTTTTTATTCTTTTTTTTCTTTCATTTTTTTTTCTGTCTCAGCATGTGCTATGCATGTGCTCTTAGAAGCAGAGTTAGTGCAGAAAAACAGGAATGGAAGAACAGCTTATTTATTTATGTTTTATCAAAGATAAATTCGATAAATCTCTATTTATGAAATACATTGTTCAAATAGGAAGTTCTAAATGCTTGAGACCAAATTAAACTATAATATATGAATGACATATTGTAAAAAAGCATAAGATTCCAATTTTGATTAGTTACCTATACCCTTGGACAATACCTTCAGAGAAAATTTTGTATTTCCTTGGAAGTTTGAAAGAAAACAAAAGGAATCCTAATGTAGATAATGTAGATAATCTTGAAGCTTTAAGAAGAAATGGTTTATAAAATATATGTGTGTGACCAAAAGTGTATATATCCAGGTACAGAACTGCCTTTGGATTATCTCCAGGACATTTCATATGTTTATTTCAATATTCTCTTGAACAACACATGTTATATTCATATTAAAAAAAGGAAAATCAAACAATTTTGAGGGTGTTAGGGATAAAATAGGAAAAAGATGGTATAATAGCAATAACATGTCTTCTTATTCTTATACGCTGTCCTCAGGTAGACAATTTCTCAGGAAGAGATTTTTTTTCTCTCATTTGTGCCTTATAATGTATAAAGGATTCTTTTTACTTTCTTTTGGGATCCAATTATTTGACTTGTTCTCAAAGAGGATGTTGTCAAGTTTGAGCTGGATCTCAAGCTATCCTCTCAAAAGCAAGATGTGTGCTGAACACATGCCAAGGTGTGACCTCCAACCACTGTTTTCTGGCAGAGTACAATCTTTTCCTAACTGGTCCTTCCTTCCTTCCTTCCTTCTTCCCTTCCTCCATTCCTACCTCCCTTCCTCCCTTCCTTTCTTCCTCCCTCCCTCTTTCCCTCTCTCCCTTCTTCTCTCCTCTCCCTCCCTCCTTTTGTGTTTATTTTTTTAAAAATACTTTTAAAAATTGTTTTTAAGGATACTTTAGATTACACAAATGTTACATAAAAAGTATAGGAGATTCCCATATGCCCCACTCCCTCCCTCTCCCATACTTTCCCACATTAACAACATCCTGCACTAGTGTGGTACATTTGTTACTACTGATGGACACATATTGATGGTCCTTCTTTCTTAAGATTGCCACTTGGAAAGTGAGCTTTTATGTTCACTAACTTCTTGATGCTTAAGATTCAGTCAAAGTGGTTCACAGACTTACAAATGAAATAGTTTCTTAGAGTAGGTTTCACATTTCTTCATCTCATGTTATCTTTGGTTTTAAGCCTAAAACATTATAATCATTTTGCTTTTATTTTCCCAAAGGTAGAAAACAACAGCAACCATAAAATTGTTAGGAAAATTCTCATACCCGTTATAGGCACCAGCTTAATTTTTATCCCAACTTCCCAAGTTTAGAATTTTAAGAAATGTACTCCATATGAGGAAATAACACATGTATGAGAAACTTGATTTAGAAAGTGGTTGATATCTGTGCAGTTTTAAACAAATTCTGGGTTATATTTACAATATGTTACTATACAATGGGTCCTTGGGAATCTAAGGTCCAGAGAGGAAAAGTGATTTGTTAAACATCACCCAGTTTCTCTTGAGAAACAGAACCAACAGATTATATATGTGTGTGTGCGTGTTTGTGTATATGGATATATATGAAGAGATTTATTATAAGGATTTGACATGTGATTATTGAGGCTGGCAAATTCAGATTCCTTATGGCTGTAGTGTTGAAGTCTTTAGTCTGAGTCTGTAGGGGAATAAGTCAGGAAGGAGTGGAGGGTATAGTCTTGAGGCAGAATTTCTTTGGATTCTTGGAACCCTCAGCTCTTCCTTTTAAGGTCTCGAATGGATTGGATGAGCGCCACCCACACTGCTGAGGTTAATCTCCTTTACTTAAAGCTAATTGCTTTATGAACTACCTCCACAAGTAACAACTAGGCCAGTGTTTGACCAAACAATTGGACACCATAACTTAGCCAAATTGACATACAAAATTAACTGTCATACCCAGTAAGTATTCCTGGTGTCCTAGTTGTCATCCCAGCTTTCTCCTCTTCTCAAGGCTATAGTTTACTGAGGTGGTTAAGAGCATGGGTTGGGAGTCAGACAGACACGGTTCAAATAACTTTTAAAATAATTGTGAACTGCATGGCATGTATAAAATATTTAACCTGAGCTTTAATTTTCCTGTCTATAAAATAGGGATAGTGATAATGCTTATGTCAGTGTTGATGTGTGGATTAAATGAGTTCATGTCAAGTATTTGACTCTGTGTTTGGTACAAATTATGTAATAAGCATTAATGATTATTATTATTATTCCATTACAAAAGTAAATATATGACAATGAAATTAACTCAATACTGTTGAGCCAATAGTTATATTGATTTCCTATGAAAGGTAATGTGTTTGGGCTAAGGTGCTTAAAATCTCCTGGCCATCATTCTTTGTTGTTACTGATACATTTAATAGAAACACAACTTCCAAATTTCAGTGGTTTAACACAAGTGTGTTTATCACTCATTCTATATAGTTCAGTGCAGGTTTGTGGTGGGTTTTTCTCTGCACAATCATTTAGGGATTGGTGCTCCTTTCATCTAATGGCTCCATCAATCTCCAGGCTCTGGCATCCTGCCCTGGCTCCTCTCCATATGGTCTACCATGGAGGATCATGTAGGAAATTTCTAAAGGTCTGATTTGGAAGTGGTAATCACCCCTTCTGCTCACATTTCAGAAAGCTTCACTAAAATTAACTTCATTTCTACAGGTTAGTGCTCAGAAATTCCCAATTTTATTATTAGCAGTATCACTGAGATAATCCATTTAAATAATTCAATATTACAATTTAGGGAATTCATACTTCTGGATACCACATTTACATGCTATTTATGGTCCAGTTTTTACTTTATTAAAAAGTTAGAAAATTTAAAAAAAATTATACAACGCATTTGCCTAAAATCCATCAATTAGTAAAATTCAAGCATAGTATTGTCTATTTTGGAATCTAAACATTTGGGAGTCTGGGAATGTAGTCTAGTGACAGGTCCAGGAAGAAAAGGAAATGAGATTTGGGGAGCATGTGTCAGTTACTCTGCAATAACCAATGTACAAAGTGCAACACACTAACTCACATGTAAAAAATAATAATGAATGTGTACATAATGCTGCATGCCTCCCAAAAATTATGTAATTTGAGTTTTACAGCATCACAGTAACTTTGATATATATTATCAGATGAAGAAACTGAGATGTAAGTTTCCAAGGCCTCTGTGTCTACTTGAATACTTTGTCTAGATGCTGTTATTTGTTTAATTTGGTTTAAGTAGCCAGGTAATCCATATAAAATGCTTCTTGTCTTTTTAACATTTGCAAAACTAAAACTTCAGTCCTACATCCATGTTTTTTTGGAGGCTGCATAATAGATTTCCTAGATCCAATATTTTGCAGGATATTTCTAACTGCCTATAGGTTGAAATTACTTCTACATGTTTCTGCTCAAAAATTTCAAACTTCATTAGTTAAAGGATTCACTTAAATAATCCATATAAAAATATTTATCATTGCCATTAGGATATTCATGCTTCAGAGAACCAAATTTTCATGCCATTCATAGTCCAATTTTTACCTTATTAAAACATGGAAAATTAAAAAATTATACAATGCATTTGCCTAAAATTCATCAAATCAACAAAGCTCAAGTATATAAATTGCCATTTTTGGAAAATTCCTCCAGAAAGAATCATCTAGTTTAATTAATTAAGAGCAGAATTTTTAAAGCATTAAGCCATTTTAAACTCTTATTTAGCTAATGAGATTTAAACAAATGTGCATTATGCTATCCAAAATGAAATTTTATTCAGTCTTCAATTTATTGCCCCTTAATATTTTATCCCAAGGAATTTAATTCTATCATAGTTTATGTACTGGACTTTTATGAAAGGCAGATTATTAACTAACTACCTAAACTGACAGTGTGATGAAGTTGACTCTTAAATAAAATTTTAAGTATATTTTTCATATCAATATACATATATTTACACTTTAGAAATAGGACTTATTTCCAAAGTAAATTAAAATTTCATATTAAAATCTTACCAGAAATTTTCCTTTTGTCTTAAGCCTTTTGTTTATTTCTGCAACCAGCTAGTTGTTCTTCCATGAATGTCATTGTCCTCATTTTCTAACTTATACAGTAATGCAAAAGCACTGTACAATTTTCTTTGAGGATTGTTTTGCCATGTTACATCTGTTGTTTTACATTTTCCTGTAGGGTAGGGAAAGGAAATATCTGTAGCAATTAGGGAAAACTTCCTTTGGTCTTTTGCAAAGAGTCATGTAAGATGACCAGTGAGAGTACTCAATGGATGAGAAAGGCATTAGCAGTTTAAACCTCCCACAATTTACATGTTAAAGTTTCTGTCTCAGCTCCCAGCAATTTATTATTGCCATTTAGGAAATTTATGCTCAGGGTAACAAATTCAGGGATAGGGCTGTGACCCATCCAAGACTGGGTGCCAGGGTGTGGGATCACATTATTGGAGTAGAGATAGCTGGCCTCAGAGGGAAGAAATGAGAGAGAAGCTGAGCAGATTCATAGAGAGGAGTAGACAGGGGAGTGGAGGATAGCCATGATGGTGTTCTGAGTCCTGTGTTCTAGCTCGCTGTGGAGGCCAGCCCCAAACCTCTCCTTTGGTTCTCTGCAACAACCAGGATCCTTTTGATTAAGATTCTCTCTGCTTAAGCTCTTTTAAAATATATATCTGTTATTTATAATAAAAATCCTAAATAATATGGAACTGAGGTATATCTTAAAATCAATTGAATTATTTATTGGAACATGATCTCCCTGATAACAGAGTGCAGGATTGCTTCTTTTATCCTCATATGGTTTGGGAAAACAGCCTTGATTCCAGGCAAATCTCCCATAGGGAGATCTATGAGTCCTGCTTAACCATTTTTTTTTTAAAATTTAATTTAATTTTTTATTTTTTTAATTGATTTTGTAAAAATATTACATTAAAAAAATATATGAGGACCCCTTCAACCCCACCACCCCCACCCCACCACTCCCCCCCCAGCCATTTGTTTTAATAGAGGATATGCTGTTCTCCACAGCTAGTTGAACAGTATGACATATTTTGCTGACTATAGCTGGAACTACTGAAAGAAATTCATCTAAGATAAAGAATACGTCTAAGTGTATTTGGAAGCCAATATATATCTCCCAGGACGATAAATTGCTCCTCCAGAATATCAGTGATAGAAAATGTATTTTTGTGACCTCTGATAGGAAACTGAAATTTACAATAAGAGAAAGAAGAGAACCAACCTTCTACTTAGAACTCAAATATGTGAAGTCATACTTCAACCCTTTATCTATAATATGCTGTTTACATGAAAAAATAAGACACTGGGTTTTGTGTTAGTCATCATCTCACTCAGCATAGGGAAAAGGAAGTAATAAGAATTGGTGATTTATAGGAAAAATATTACTGACATTTTATCTTCCCCATTGAAAATAATCAATCTAGGAATTGGTTAGATTTTTAGCTGTACACATAGAGTGGTTAGGGTTAGTCAAATTGATTGTTTTATTTTGGGAGGAGAAGATTAGCTGTGTACTTCCTTGAGTTTTTAAGTCACTAGTTAAAGGTTCACCAAGGAAGACTTCTCAAAGGTGCCAAAACTCCAAAACGAATGCCTTCAAATGTATAGGCTCATTCCACTCTAGTTTTCATACATGTTTTTGAGTCCTGTTAGTGAGGTAGAAAAATTAATAGGTGGTTTATTTTTTAAAAGTTCTGAGTTAACCAAGCTAATGATCTTATCCTTTCTTTGCTGTTTTTTGTGTGGCACATACACTTATAATCTCAAGTCATTTGCACATCACAATTATGGAGGCAGGTCATTGCTAGTCACAGGTTTTATTCAGATTTTTCCATAATTCCCTTATTTTTCTCTCAGATTCTTCATCTCAGACTCTACTACTCTAAAACAGAGGATTTAAAAGCTTGTTTCAAAGCTTTTAATATTGTTTAATATTGTTATTTTAATGTATAATTTATTCGGTATAGTTTTATAGTTCTTATTTAAAATTATAATTTTAAAATCCCACAGAAGTACTTATATTTGAAGCCATACTGAATTAAACACATCTTATTTTTAGGAAATGATCCTGGCATTTCCTCCACAAAGTTGACCTGGGACCAAAATATAAAGGCTCAAATTCAATGGATTCTGGCATTAATAAGCTATTGCTTCTTGTGAAAAATTGCTGACAATTTGAGGCACTAAATGTACACTATATCAAATGATGATAAATGTTCTGGGTAATAACACTTTTTTCTTCAATTCTGCTCCCTAAGATTAGATGTTTATATCTTTCCTTTTCTACTCTTAGTGTTCTGAGTTTGGTACTTTCAATCATAAGCAACAGCACAAAGGCCAAGTGTATAATGGATACAGACTTTACAAACAACAAAAACAAAACTCCGGTTTTAAACTGTACTGTTTCAGTATGGTAGTCCCTATTCTCTGCCAAACATTTTTCATAAAATATGTGGTTGGAAAAATATTTGATTCCAACATTACCACCTTGCTTTTTAATTGATAGTGGTACCTATTGTTTTTAGACCTTGAGAGATAAAGTAGATGCCATAAAAATAGGAGATTCCAAGTTAACAGGACTGTCTGTAAATATACTATAGGGCAAAGGGGTGGACAGAACTAAATTAACTGTTGATATTTTCTTATTCTACTCCTGTGATAAATTACTATTTTTTCCTTCTGGGGGAATATTTAGCCATTTAACAAATCTTGCTCCACTGAACTCATCAGGGAAGGGCTGGCAAGGTTTAGAATAGGGAGTCGATGATAATAAGTCTGTATTTATGTGACTGAACATAAATATACATTGAAATGGATGGTGGTAATTTTTAAAACAAGACTGCAAAGATAAGCTGAGCTATTAATAAAAACAAATTGCTCTTGATTCGTCAATATGAGAATTTGTGAATTGTGATGAAATCACACAAAATGTGTTATTAATCCTCATGTGAACATATTTTTATAGCAAAATAATCTTTTTATTCAGTGCATATCTATTTAAAATAAATGCATGTGAGTGAATTTTATACTATCAGTACTAGGTTGTTAACATAATATAACTAAATTAGAAATCTGTCAATCTTGGTAATTGTTATTAAATGCTAAGGCTCAAAAACTAAGCATAAATCACCTTATATAGTGAAATGAAACACAACGTCTTCTTTAGATAATCCAAGGCTTAGCTCTAATGAAGGGAAAGTTCAATCAAAATCTATTTCTACTCACATTTATCACTATGATTTCTGAATTGAAATGCCATTTCAGTTTGCAAAACATGAGCATGTTATGAGGGAAAGCTAAGATAAATTTTTTATTGCAATGATTGCCTTTTTTTTTTGGTTTAACCCAATAAAACATAAACTATCTGAAGACAAGGTGTTTTTCTTGTTCAATGCTGAATCTATGGAACTCAGACCAGTGCCTGGCATATATAAATGCTCAGATAATCACGCCCATTTCCCAAAGGTGTTTAAAAGTGTTTTTATCTTAAATAATTGTATAACCCATGATAATTTGGAAGGGGAATTATTATGCACCAGTGACCCTACCCTGCCTTATTTGTGGAAAAAAAAAAGCCTTCCCATCATTGTAGTTTTAACCACAGACGTACGAGTCCCCAGAGTTCACCTATTCCTTCCTTCAGTCCTTCCCGTTCCATGGAGAGTCCATCCCAAACCCATGCAGCTCACCCTCACAATCCAGCACCATTGACCTCACTGACATCTCTGTACCACCATCACCCACTCCACTGCCAAACCACCCCTTTCCACCTTACCATGGGTTTTGCCCATATTAAGCATTGGCTCACCCCATGCTACTCCCTTTCTGTCTCCTGATACCTATCTTCCAGACTCTACCTCTGTGAGTCTGTTCAATAGGCTTAAATCATATCAGTGAGGTCATGCAATATGTGTTCTTTTGTGACTGACTTATTTCATTCAATATGTGGTCTTCAAGATTCATCCATGTCGTCACGTGTGTTAATACTTCATTCCTTCATATAGCTGAGTAATATTCCATTGTATGTATATACCATATTTTGCATATCCATTCACCCAATGATGGACATTAAGGTTGCTTCCAACTTTTGGCAAGAGTAAAGAATGACGCTGTGAACATTGCTGTGCATCTATCTGTTGTGTTCTTACTTTCAGTTCTTCTGGGTGTATACCCAGCAGTGGGAGACTGTTGGATCATATGGCAGTTCTGTAGTTAGCTTCCTAAGGAATTGCTAATCCATCCTCCACAATTGCTGCGCCATTCTACATTCCCACCAATAGTGGGTGAGGGTTCCCTTTCCTCCATATCCTCTCCAACACTTGTTTTTTCTGTTTATTTAATAGCTGCCAGTCTAATAGGTGTATCTCACTGCAATTTTGATGTACATTTCCTTAATAGCTAGTGATATTGATCTTTTCATGTGCTTTTTAGCCATTTGTGTTTCCTATTTTGAAAAGTGTCTATTCAAATCTCTTGTCCATTTTTAAATGGGTTGTTTCTTTTTATTTTCAAGTTGTAGCATTTCTTTATATACACCGGACATTAGGTCCTTATCAGATAAGTGGTTCCCAAATATTTTCTCCTACTGAGTAGGCTGCCTTTTTAGTTTCTAGACAAACTCTTTTCAAGTGCAAAAGTTTTTAGTTTTTCTGTTTTTTCTTTCATGGCTTGTACTTTGGCTGTTAAGTTTATGAAACCATTTTCTACTACAAGATCTTGTAGATGCTTCCCTATGTTATCTTCTAGGAGTTTTATGGTCTTGGCTCTTATATCTAGGTCTTTTGTCCATCTTGAGTCAATCTTTGTATAGGGCACGAGATGGTGATTTTCTCATGTTTTTGACTATGGATTTCCAGTTCTCCAGCACCACTTGTTGAAGAGACCACTCTGTCCTAGTTGAGTTGGCTTGGTGGCCCTGTCAAATATTGGTTGACTGAATATGTGAGTATCTATATCAGAACTTCCAATTAGGCTCCACTGGTCAGCATGTCCATCCTCATGCCAATATCATGCAGTTTTGACCACTGTAGCTTTGCAGTATGCTACAAAGTCAGGCAGAGCCCCCAATTTCATTTTTCTTTTTCAATATATTCTTGGCTATTTGGGGCCCCTTGTCCCTTCAAATAAATTTCATAGCTGGCTCTTCCAATTCAGTAAAAAATACTGTTGTAATTTTAATTAGAATTGTATTAAATATACACATCAATTTGGGTAAGACAGATGTCTTAATGATGTTTATTCTTCCAATCCATGAACATGGGATATTCCTCCATCTATATAGGTCTTCCCGATTTTCTTCAACAATGTGTGTAGTTTTCTGTGTATAAGTCCCTTACATTTTTAGTTAAGTTTATTCCTAGATATTTTATCCTTTTAGTTGCTATTGTAAATGGTACTTTTTCCCCCAATTTCCTCCTCTGACTGCTTGCCATTAGTGTACTACTGATATTTTTGCATTTATCTTAAATCCTGCTACTTTACTGAACTCATTTATCAATTCTAAAAGCCTTGTTGTAGATTTTTCAGGGCTTTCTGTGTACAAGATCATATCTTCTGCAAATAGTGAAATTTTTACTTCTTCCTTTCCGATTAATATGCCCTTCACCTATTTTTCTTGCTTAAGTGCTCAAGCAAGCACCTTTAACACAATGTTAAATACAAGTGGTGACAATAGGCATCCTGTTCCAGATCTCAGAGGGAAAGCCTTCAGCATTTCACAATTGAATTTGATGGTAGATATGGGTTTTTCATACATGTCCTTCGTTATGTTGAGGAAGTTTCCCTCCATTCTCACCTTTTGAAGTGTTTTTATCAAGAAAGGATGTTGTACCTTGTCAAATGTCTTTCCTACATCAATAGAGTGATCATGTGATTCTTTTCTATTGATCTGTTAATATTCTCTATTACACTGATCGATTTTCTTATGTTGAACCATCTCTGCACACCAGGAATGAAACCCACTAGATCATGGTGAACAATTCATTTGATTTGTTTTTGAATATGATTAGCAAGAAGTCTGTTGGGAATCTTAGTATCTAGTTTCATTACAGAGATTCATCTGTAATTTTCTCTTCTTGTGGTGTTTTTATGTGACTTTGGTATTAGAGTGATGCTGGGCATCATGGAATGAGCTTGGCAATGTTCCCTTCACTTCTATTTTTTTGGAAGAGTTTAAGCAGGATTGCTGTTAGTTCTTTCTGGAATGCTTGGTAGAATTCACTTATGAAGCCATTCAGTCCTGGACTTTTCTCATTTGGGAGGTTTTTGATGAATAATTCAACTCATTACCTGTGACTGGTCTGTTGAGCTCATCGATTTCTTCTTTTGTTAATGTACATTGCTCATATTTTTCTAGAATTTTTTCCATTTCATCTAAGTTGTCCATCTTGTTGGCATATAACTTTTCAAGGTATCCTCTTATGACACTCTTTATTTCTGTTGGATCAGTGGTGATATCCTCTCTCTCATTTTTTATTCTATTTATTTGTGTCTTTTCTCTTTTTTTCTTTGTTAGTCTAGCCAAGAGTTTGTCAATTTTATTAGTCTTCTCAAAGAACCAGCTTTTGCTTTTGTTAGATTTTCTAGTGTTACTTTATTCTCAGTTTCATTTAGTTCTGCTCCAATCTTTACTTCCTTCTGCTTGCTTTGGTATTAGTTTGCTGTTCCCTTCTAGTTCTACCTTTCCAATCTGTGTGCCTTTCATTTCTTTCTCATCTTATTACAGCAGCTAGAACTCCCAGTACTGTGTTGAAAGAGTTATGATGTATATATTTATTATTGTGAAGAAACTAGTTTCTCTGGGTAAGCACCAAAAATAATAAACAAAACCAAGTTATCGGTTTCCCTAAACTCATACATATTTTGACCCATCAATGGTTGTATGTCTAATCATAAGCACTCAGAGAAAGTTATCATCATCATTATATCATGTTGTTTTTTTCATAATTTAAAAAACCACTCTTTAATGGTTTAAAAGGTATTTATTCTATGAATTCATTAAGATTGTTGATTTGTTATCTCAAGTTTTGGGGATCTAATATGTGTTTGTTTTGACTTCTGACTCCAACTCATGGTGGGTTGTTCTTTTTGTGTTTTAAGAATTTGTATTATGAACTCATTTTAATCATAAAAAAACTGCTTTCTCTTAGAGAGGTTGATATGACAAGTTTTGGCAAATGTTCTTGGTGGTTTCAAATTTGCTTTTGCCAGATACACTGCCCAACTTTAAAAAATAATTTATTGGCTTGTCATTTCTCCATACCACCTTGTGAGAGATATACCTGTGATTTCCCACAAGAGAATTGTCTTTCTTTCCACATCTAGGACATACCTATCCTTTTGTCTTTGTTTGGTACCTAAGAAGGAGATCCTAGGGTAAGGATTCAAGTCTACATAGGATTCAATTCTTCAATTGGGAAGTTATCCCAGTAGGGGAATGGCAAAGTGAGACCAAGAAGGGAAGGAAACCAACAAAGTATACATTGGCAATCAGGTTACCATTGTGGGCAATAGAAGTTCAATCCTGCTGGAGCTGTTGGACAACATACCCCTGAGTTATCCCAGTTACAAAGGGAGAAAAGGTATAATATTTATTTGCCAATTCTCTATCATTGATTGGATCACTCCTGAGGGCCATTCTCTCCAGTTGTTCAATCATGCCCTATTCACACATAAACCATGAATTCACACCAAACCCTCAGGAAGAGAGTCACAGGTATAAGTTGATTGGAGATATGGACAGGCATTGACAGCCTCTACCAAACTTTCCTTGCCATTTCCCTGAATCTGTGACTACTTTAATTCCGTAACTTTTCAGCAAAGAAAATAATTTTGCCATTTATTTAATTGGAAAATAAATTGTGTAATAAAAATAAAACCAAACCACAATGACTAAATAGATCTGCAAACTTTGTGCTTTGGCAAACCAGGGAAGCTGAGATTAAAGGCACTATCACCACTTGGACAGGAGAAGAAAAAAATAAGTCCTCACTTCTAACTAAAACTAACACCATCCATGGACAATTATTACTTCTCAGCTCCTTGGCTAATGAGGGGTGGTTAGGTGCTGCCTGGAGATATCAGTATGCTAATTAGGACATGTTCATGAAATCAGAATAACTGGATCCTTGGAATTTGATAAACGCTGACGCTTAAAATGTACAGTGTCAGAGTCATCTTGGGATACTTGACTTCACAGATTTCTTGCATTGTTGCCTGGAAGGGCTTATCTCAAACCAGCCCAGTTTATCTCTGTTAAAATGAGCTTCTATTTCTGACATTTCAAATAACAAAATCTCCCAAGCTCTGTGTCAACGTGGCTGTATTTGCAATCTTTCTATGTGAACTGAGAATCGACTTAGCTCTTTTAAAGAAAAAACGATCAACTCTGATGACAAGTATGATTTAGTTCCATTAAAATACAATTCTCATAAAATTTAATTCTACACACTAAAAATAAAGACGTTCTGACTGAATGAAATTTAACTAATTACAATGTAATATATTTAAAATCTTAAGCTTGAAATTTGTAAATTTTAAAGCTAGTAGCTGAATGGAAATTTATTTTGTTGTTATTTGTAGATAAAAGATATACTAAAACATTAATAAAAGAAATATTCAAAACTATCAGAAAGAATAATTTTCAGGCACACCAAAAGCAATATTTAATACAAATATAACTTACATTCTAAGGAAAAACAATGATGTAATTATAAAACTTTTCCTAGATAATCCTCTTTCTAATATTTGTAGTTGCTTGAAAGTTTAAGAAAAAAATGTTTTTCTCTTTTAGAAATGCAAATTCCATTTTTAAGTGAAAAATAACTTTCCATGAATTAGTCATAATGGGTTTTGTGTGGTTTTATTTTTGTTTATATTTACTTTTTTGCATGTTGAGAATTTGTTAGAAGTAAATTTTGTCTTCCAGAAAAACATTTATCTCCAAAGAGAGTTATTATTAATTCATTTCAATCATTTTTGCTTTTGTTGGTGGAAGGGGATATTTAGATGTAGGCACATCTGATTTTTTATTTATTTTTTGGTGAGAGAGAAGGTGAGTCCTAATGATTTTTTAGTTTATAGGTATTATCGTCCACAGTGCTGTCTTGACCCACTTGCTTTGGTTCAGTAAAATTGAGTCTTTATGAGGGACATTTGCTATTCATCACATCAACAAATCTCTCTATCCACTAAAGTTCTACAGCAATTATTTTGTGTTCTTATGATAGCATGTATCATGTAGTGAATTGTGTTATAATCTTTCATGTAAACTCCTTGAGGTAACTGAATCTGTCTTAAGTATTTTTGTGTGCATTCATCCTCAAAACCAAAGTAATTAGTGTGGGATTTTGCACATAGTGAAAAATAAAGACATGTTTGATTGAAATTACCAGTATTTCTCAAGGGAGAGGCAACATAAGGCCATGCTAATGAGAAGAAATAACCCTAGAAGAAATCTCCAGAATAAGTGAATTCATGTCACACAGGTTACAAATTGTACAACTTACAATAAATTGCACAACTAAGTGACATTTGAGAAATATTTGAATGTCATAAGAGATTGAAACATGTAGATATCTGTACTTTACCCATCTTGTTAATTGAACTATTTTTTGTGCCATTTGCTCTACTGAGCTTTGAAGATAAAGTGAGAAACAAATCCTGCCTTTAAAAGTAGTGGGAGAGGCAAAATCAAGCAAATAATCATAAATGAATGGATGATTAAAACTGGGACAAGTGTTTTGAATGAATGTCGATGATGTTTTAATAATGTATGAAAGAAAGCCCTTGACCTAGTTTCAAAGTGTATGTCTAAGAAGACTCCCTTGAGGAAAAAGTGATCTTGAGCCAAGATCTGAACAGTGAGTAGAAATGGACTAGATAGAGAGTGTTGCAGAGAGAAAGGAGCATTTGGGTAGGATAGAGGAGAAGGACGTGCCAGTTGAAAGAACATCCTGGGCAAAGAGCCACCGTAGGTTGACATAGGGAGAAACCTAATGAAGGTGGCTCGTGGCTGGAGCCCAGAGGCTGAGGGGCAGTGTGGGACAAAACAAGCAGGCTCACTGCCTTTATTGCTACTAACTGACAATTGTACTCTGACATTTTCAAAGTGCATTCATATCTGTTTACTCATTTTGTTTTCACTTCACCCATGCGATGCTCTTTTTAAATATGATTGTTAATTTTCTTTCTCCTGATTATCAAAAACTTTGGTTTTTAAATATCCTTCAACTCAGAATTGTTCTCTTTATATTGATTTATGAAAATGTCTTATGACATTACCTCTAGTGTATACTACAAATTATAGAAACACAAAATATCTCTAAGAACTGGTAGATGTATCTGGAGACATTCTGTAGAGGGAGTCAACAAACCAATTTGTCTGAATTCAATATTCTCTTTTTGCAGATAAAAATTCCCTGAAAACGACTTCTCTGGAAAAGTTTCATGTTAAATTGTCATTTCCAACTTAGCATAGAATTACCATTATGTGGCTTGTTTATGGGATTTTTTTATTCCTTTCAAAGCAACTAGCAATTCTCCAAAACATCATTCAAAAGTCAGGTGTATTCATATAACCCAAGTACAAATTTGCCTATATTGATTTTACATCCTCTTTAAAAAGGGAATGCTTCCAATAAAAGAATCAGTAATACAGAATTCTACATTATGCATGTGGCTTTAGTATATTATTAAAATTCTAACTATATACCTCTATGCTTACAATGAAGTTACTTTGGCGAACATAATTTATGAACATTGCATGAAAAACCATCACTGACCCTCTTTTGTTCCCAAATGACTTCAATTTCATACCCATTTTTCTCTTCTTAGAGAAAGTATTTTAAAAATATTTTGTACTCCTTTTTACTTTTGAATTGTGCATTCCTTCTGTCATCAGATAGCCATTTCATCTGATTCCTTAAGTTCTAATATGTAACTCTGTCACACCCCATGAATGAGATGTGCAAATATTCTACAGCTAGAAACCTACAAAATTTCTATAAATACAACTCAGAAGTGCTCCTGACTGCCTGGAACATCTGCTGTTATCTATACACTAGTTACAAAAGAATCAGTTATAAGTCCTAAGCCCAGAGATAAAAACTGACTTTACACTGTATCTATGAAATGAAAAGAGTTAAGGAAATGAGAAAGCTAAGCAAAATTGTAACCAGGAGAAGACAGCTTAAGCAGGCTGGCAAGAAGAGGGTTTCAGTGTTAGGAGAGGAATTTTGACTGTATAAAGATAATTAAGACTTAACATACCTAAAAAGAAAGCTAAGATGCATAAGTCCTATAATAGAGCTGAAGACATAGTGTTTTTTTGAATATATTTTTTATTTATTTATAAAAGACAAATGGATCACACAAAATGTTACATTAAAAAATATAGGAGATTCCCATATGCCAAGACAGGAAGAAGGAAGAGAAGACCAACATCAGCAAGCCTGACAGAAAGGCCAATTCAAAACACTATTTAATAGTGACCTTACCTCTCGCCAGTGAATTCTGGCATTGCATAAATCTGAAAAGCTTGCATTCATGTATTTGTCTAATATTAAACCTCCTTGTCTTTATTATGCCCTTCTCAAAAGAGATGAGAGGACCTTGACATATTGTGTGATATTTACTTATGTCACCTGGATATGAGAAATACTTCAGTTATACTAGTGAGGTTGTCATGGGCCCTGGTAGAAATGATGTGGCATTCCTCTTCATTTCAGATTGCAAAACTCTAATATTATCCATCTAGCACAACTTTCTGCCTGGATATTCAATCCTGTAGCATTCTATAAGCTCTTAAACAAAATAAAAATAATATTTTTCTTAGGACTGTCATCTAATATTCTTCTGATAAAAAGTCTTCATAAAAGCACTGTAAAAGTTCTAGGGAAGATATAACTTTGTTCTGTGATATTGTGGTCTAAAAATTGTGTTTATCAGGGAATCTAGTACAATTAAGATATAAAGTGCTTTATTATAAAACTAAAAAACATTCCAGAGGAAAATTGCTATGATTGCTATTTTTTTGAGGAAGCAATAAACTTAAGAATCATAGAAAACTACAGAACAACAATGAACTTAATTTTCAATGAAAAATTCTATTGATACTCATTATTCAAACATTTATTGAGCGTCCTGTGTCATCCGCTGTGCTAGGGGATACAGATGAGCAAAGAAGTGAGTTTAGGAAATATCTCTAGGATGCATTTAGGAAGAGCAGTGTCTTAGAATAATCTCTGGAAATAGTGCCTGAGACAAAGATTTATGGGCTAGCAATTTATGAAAGCCTTGTTTTCAAGAGAAACCTGGAAGGAAGTAAGGGAAGCAGGAGGGAGAACCTAGCTAAAGAGGTGCCTAGCTAAGGAGAAATCAAGTCTTAGTCTGATCCTCTGGGGAGTTCTGGACTAAAAAATGGTATTATAAATGAAGTTGGGCTTTTGTACCCCTCATGCCAGATAGGTCATTGGATACTGGACTTGTAATATGGAGATCATAAGCCCTATTATGGACTGAATAATTTCTTCCACTATGAATGACATTTGTAAATAGGATCTTTGAAGGCACTGTAATTAGTAAAAATGAGACCAAATTGAATCAGGGTGGGCCTTAACAGAATAAAAGTGGGGTCCTTATAAGCCGAGGAAATTTGGGTACAGGGAACAGGAGATAGGAAGAGACAGATGGGAAGAGAAATGACTATGTGACAGAGGCATTGAGTTATGGATTGCCTGCAAGCCACCACCAGAATGTGCCAGAGGAAGCATGGCCCTCCCCACACCTTGATTTTGGACTTCTAGCCTCCACACCTGTGAAATAATAAGTTCCTGTTGTTTAAGACAACTAATCTGTGGCTTAAACTCTGTTTATAGCAGACCTGGCAAACTAAGAAAACCTCTTTCTTATTTCTGGGGAAGGCAGTGTCCACTGACTAAGGGTATGCCTCCAGAGAAGGTGGCAGATGAGAATCATTAGCAGTAGCATATACAATAAGTGGTAAAAGGGAGTCTAAGGATTTGGACACAGTACCACCAAGAGTGTCTTTTACATGTAGTTGACAAAAGATGGGGAAGAAGTTGTGGAAGGCTATAAGGAAAATTCATGAATGTGCAAAGGGAATTGGTAGTTTTAGATTTGAGAAAAGATGGAGAAGTGGATAATGTATTCTATTTTGCTAGTATTAGTGATGACAAACTCAAATCACAAAAGGCATGGACCCAAAGAAGGGATGTGGAGTTGAGCCTAATAATAATCTAACACTATACCAACAAGTGCCCAAACACTTCTGAATGACATCCTTCATAGATACTTTTCTAGAAAGTGGGTGTACCAGCTGCTCCTTAAGGTCATTGACTTTTATGATGTTGCAAACCCATGTCTCTTTGTGTTTCTGCACACTACTTAGAAAAATTTGTATATTGCCATGTTTTGGAACAGTATTCTAGAAATAATGAATATACTTAAAATTTTGTTGAAATGATAATGGTATATATCTACAATTATCAGCCATCTTAAATTTTCCTGAGACTCTGGTTTAACAAATTGTCCAATAATTTCAATAGTTTCCAGCGGGAGGTAAATACATTTAGGAATAAGATAAGACTGATCTACAGAGAAGGACTGGGAATTAATTATTAAATACAATGGATATTAGTTTCTCAAGGTGAGTCATCTTTTCTGCCAGGATCAGGTACTCACAGGAGCTCTGGAATCTCTATCTTGGGCAGAGAGTTTTTCCTTTGAGAGGAAGTTACAATTTCTGACTCCTCCTGTAAAATGACTTCCTAATCATGGTAGAGATTTTAATTTTGGAGTCCATAGCTGGGCTTGTGACTTTTTGATTTAGCAGGGTCATTCTGGTCTTGCCAGGAGCACCAACACTTTTGGTGGCCCCATTCTGAAATGTGGCTTTATAAGACCATCCTGGACTTCACCTTAGAGAATCTTTGGAAAGCTAGTTGCACTGTTTATTTGGCCTTTGGTCCTCTAACTAGGCCCTATCTTCTCTTGCAAATATCTCCATTTTGAAAAGACAGACTATAAAGTAGTCTGCTCAAGTGACACAAAGTAAGCATCACCTAGTGGCTTTTTTCATGCAAGTGCAAGATTTCCTTTTACTAGCTATTTTTGTCAGAGACTTGATAAGTTTAAATTCTGCCTGAACACAAATGTTTCATATTTCTGTTCCTTCATGAAATTTAACTCTTGTGCTATGGTTTCCCCCCATAACAATATATAATATCCCAGGTTTGACAATTAAATTCAGAAAAGGACATTGTAACTTGCTAGTGAATTATTTATTTCCACTGAGTCATGCATAATATTATATTCTCGGTAATATGATGAAAATAATTCTGGAGAGAATACTTTTAATATGCTATAAATTTCAACGTTATTTTAGAATGGATAATTTGATTTCCAAACAAAACAAAGCTTTAGCTTAATGAAATAGAGCAATGGTCTGGGGAACACTCTTCAGCTTTCTCGATTAAAGGTTACGGAATTATTTGCAGTCTTGAAATGTGACTGAAGGTCCTTAGAGAATGCCACATAAAATTACAATAACAAAAATGTATCAATGTGCTTGGTGCTGATATTGCCATCGACTTGATTCCATTTCAGTAGCATAAGGTTCCTTATCTCTTGGGGCAACAATAGGCGTATATTCATACTGCAAATCTTCAAAAGTTGACTTTCTTCATTCTTCTGAAGGAAGCATTCACCTAATTGAAAAACTACAGAATTTCCCCTGTTCTCTGATGAATAGGAACAAATTGCCCAAGGACAAAAAATATTATTGCATAACTAATACCATATTGGAAATAAACATAATTTTTAAAGTATTGAGTCCTTAACTTTCTATAAGGATGACTGATGTACTGATTGATATTGTTTATCACACAACTGCTTAATGGCAATGTTTGGCAACAGACCATAAAAATTAATGTGCTGAATGTCTTGGTTGTTTTATGGTTAAGGCTAAAGCAATTAACAAATATTATTTTCCATCAAATTAGTTTGTACATGATTAGCACGGTTTATGTTTGCTTATAAAGAACTTGGAAGAGAGGATGTTCTTGTTCTTCCTGGCCCCTAAACATAACTGGTTTGTGTAACTTTTCTAGGGACTTGATAAGTATGTGCATTTGTGTGTGTGTTTTAATTGGCTTTTTATAATAACCTGTGAGACACAGTAAGGTATCATTATCCCTAGTTTAAAGATGAGAAAACCAAAGTCTACCAAGACCTATTAGAAGTGTAAAGTTCTTTGGGCAGAAAAATGGAAAGGAAACCTAAATACATAAATTTCCAAAGATTACATTCTGTTCTGCCATTTATTGATGTTTAGCAAGGAAATAGAAGCTCAGATTCACTGAGATAGACAGAAAAACAAGGTACTAAATATTAAAGAAACTACAATTTTTATATGTAGAGGCAGCTTAACTAGTACCTCATTTAATAAGCACCTATTTATTGCTGGGCCCATTCATATACAAGAATGATTTGATACCCACAGGCTGTGGTATGGGAAATATTAGACCTCCAGGGGTATCTTTTTCAATATACTCATGCTCCAAGATTAAGCCTCTCTGGGAAGGGGGTATCTTTTGCCCACTGTTGCTGATGAGAGCATGTCATCTAGTGCCTGTGACTGAGAAACAAACTAAATGTTGCTGCAAACTGGGACATGCATTGCTCAGTGAATCCTCATGGGTTCCCATACTTGGCTGATCAGCAGAATCATCAGCTGCTTAAAAAAGAAAAAAAATATATATATACATATATATATATATATTCCTGAATCTACCACTTGAGATTTGGATTCAGAACATTAAAAAATGTGTAGTAACTAAAAGTTCCTTAGGTGATTCTACATGCTAGAGCTGTCTGGGAATCATAAGATTACACATGTGGCTTGTCTCAGCTGAGGGAGCATTATCACAATATTTCAGTTAACTGCAGAGTAAATAGGAAGACCCCCCCAAGGACATCCCAAAAAAGGATCAGCAGTTCAAAGGATCTGTAGTGACTTGAGAATTTGATGGTTGAACTAAGGTTCCCAACACTGATCCTTTGTGTTCTTTAAATACTTTAGCTCTGATTCATCTTCTGGGTTTTAAGATTTTCATTCAGCTTTGCCTAGACATGCTACTACATCGACTATAGTCCCAGAGCCAAACTCAAAGTCTGTCTGATTTGGCTGGACCATGTTCCACTTTTTGGCAGAGGAGAGAATGTGTTCAGGTGCATCCTCAGTCTTATATGTAGGAGAATGATACACACTGTCAGTATAGATACTGAAAGTTGGATTTTCCCATTTGGGGGAAGTGGTCTCAGACAGCTATGCAGATATAGCAGGTTGTTAATAACAAGGGGCAGCAGCCATTGACATTAGGGTGGTCATCATAGTCAAATGGGAATATATTCATGTGTTCACAGAGCATAAAAAAGGGCAATTCAGGGCTGCTTAAGGGTAATCTCTTAGGAGACCTTCAGACCTTAGCCAATCCTTAGGAAGAAAACAGACAAGAAAATGGCAGGGTCTATATCCTAAACTCATTAGTGTACAAGGAGTGTGCCCCAAAGAGAATAAGTAGTAGAAATTCATTTAAAAGTCTTGTCCTTAGCTCCAGCCTGCAGATCCAACCATGGCCTGCTGTGGATCTACTGGTATCCCATACTTAACAAATTATAGACATGATCATGCCACTCTCCTTCCCAAGTTACTCTACTTCAGAAGAAAGCAGAAGCTTCTGTCTAAGTGCCAGAGAACTCATAAAGCAGCCTTCTTGGATTTTTATGCCAGGCACTTTACATTTGCTTATGTATCCGGAACTCCCCAAAGTGAATCTTTAGAAGGCTGTTCTAATCATAACACTTACCTGTTACTAACCAGGTGTCAGGTATTGCTCTAAGGAATTTGTATAAATGATCCTCTAAGAATTCTATGAGGCAGGTCCTATTATCGTTGACATTTGGTAGATGAGGAAATTAAGATGGAGAGAGATTCAGTAACTTGCCTGAGGTCACATAGCTAGTAGATGGAAAACTGGAATTATAGCATAGTTAGTCTATCCCCACAGTCCACGCTTTTTGCACTATACTATATTACCTCTCAGTTCTATCATACTGCCAGTTTGGGATGTTATACATGTGTTTCAGGATGTTAATAGGAATCACCTATTAACTTATAGTGTTTTGTGGTAAAGTGAGATTAGAAATGTTGACTTCATGCAGATCTCAGGGCCGTAATCTGTTATGGGCATTGTGAATCTCCTGTTGGGATGGGTATGTTTGTTGGAATGTGTCATGGAGCCAGAATTCTGCAAAATGCCCTTTAAGAAAAGCTGATGTTACTTATTAAAGCAGCTAGTTTTTGCCTATCAGTGTATTTCTTCCAGCAAGGAGTTTCATAGATAAGCTGAAATGTTGTTCTTTCGTCAGAAAACAGTTATTAAAAGTAACCAATTACATTTGCTAATTATTCACTAAGAGTCTGTGGAAGTCAGGGCTAGAATTGTACTCAACTGGAAATTCTTATTCCCAACAGTGTCTGTTGAGATTATCTTCATCTCTCAAGAACCAGGCTCTTTTCTCCATGAAGCTTTTCTAGTCTACATTTGAAAAACAAAATGACTTCAGTTTTCTGTTTACTTTAAAACTTCTTCATGAAGAACCTGGTAGAGCAGTGATTTTTGTACTTTTTTTTTTGTTTTTTTTTTTTTTACTCCTCTATTATATCAGGAGCTCCTGCAGAAACCATGTTTAGACCTCAAAGTAAATTCCCATGACATCTGTGGAAGTTGAAGCTCTATTTTTTGTTATTTGTAGCTTAATGTATTTTAATAGCAACCTTTTAAGGGACAGAACAAAGACAGACACCATTAAAAACAAACATGTACTTGCATGTAGGATAACTCAGTTAGAAAATTGTAGTGACTAGATGGAATCTTCTGCATAATAGTAAGTAAGAAACTTATTTGTTAAAAAAAAATCCAATTGCTGGCATTGCCTAGAAAAATATAACAGGTTTATTTATAATCACTGTAAAATTGAACTGTTGAAACTTGTTCACTGAATCATTTTGACTTGCATTAACGCTTTATGTACCCACATTTGTATTAAAAATTCACAAACAAATGAAAATGGGAAAAGTGCCAATACCTGATTTCTGCCCCCTATTTTTATTTTTTTTTAAGGTACTAGGCTGGGGATTGAATCAGGCACCTCATCTGTGGGAAGCTGGCACTCAAAAATCACTGAGCCACATTGGCTCCAATAAGTTGGTTTTTTTGTTTGCTTGTTGTTATTTTTTGTTGTTGTTTTTAGGAGTCACAAGGAACTGAACTGGGACATCCCATGTGGGAAGCAGGCTCTTAACCACTTGAGCCACATCTGCTCCTCTGCTCCCTATTTTTTCAATTCACAGTAATATACTTAGATACCTTTTGACTCCATTGGGAAAAATATCTAATGTTCAGAACTACCAATAACAGGAAGAAGAGAAAACATTTCTTTTTGAGAATGAAATATTTCCCATCCTAGTGGATTCTTAAGCTTGTCCTACAGGTATATGGTAAGCCAGCTGGAGGTCTTTTGTCATGGGTTACACACAGGTTGGTGTCTTCAAAAAGGCCGGCTAGATGGGACTCATTTGCTCCTGCAAAGCACCAATAGTGGCGCTCAGGGAGCACAGATCTGTTTTGAAATACTGAGCAATTTCTTGCTCCAGATCCTGGAAGGGAAGTTGGTGAATTAGAGGCTCAATGGACTTCTGAAAATGCCTAATTTCATGGAGTGCCACAGAACCAGGCCTGTAATGATGAGGTTTCCTTTACTCCTCCAGTAGAGGGCACACTCTTGCAAGCGGCATTTGTAGCCAGTTGCTTTCTGGGTGCTTTACTGCTGGTTGACTTGTGGGCAGTGTGCTTTGAACAAGCCATGGTGTAAAGACCTCTATACTTACCCCCTTTCTCCTTTGATTGGAGTTTGATGAGCTAGAGGCTGCACGGCAGCTGTGAACACAATTGCAAAGCTCTGTTTTTTGTTCAGTGGATAAAAAATAAAGCTCATGGTTTTTCATCTTGATTTGAAAAACTTCTAGATGGGCTTTTGATTTCTTTGGGGTATGTTTTATTCTATTGTTATTATTAGTTATAATCTTAATCAAAGGTTGAGGAAAGAAAAACATCCCTAAAGCCATCAATCAAATGCATCAGACTGTTTATTGTTTTCTCTGATGGTGGTTAATATTCCTTGCCCCTATAACACACACACAAAATTTTATGTATTTTTGTTTCTAATGCAGACCTATTTTTAGTCTTAATATTAAAAAATCTACAGGGTGTATGTGTATATAGATATATGCATATATATTTCTATTGAGGATTACATTTATTGGCTATATGGAGTTTCATTCAAGAGATGTTCCATAACTTTAAATAAGTTTGCCATTAATATTAGAAATACATATAGTGTCCTCTTTTTTCCTATTATAGTTATCACTAAAATTAAATATATCTGATTATGACATACTCTAAAAAGGGGTTACAACTATCAAAGGGACAATACAGTGAAGGATAGATTAAATTTTGATAGCTGTTTTCTAAAATATCTGTTGCTTAATCTAGCATAAATTTGGAAAGGAAAGTTAATGGAATGAAATTCTGTGATGCTACACTGCCAAAATATGACTGCTTATAATATGAAAAATCATTTATGCAAGTGATTATTTTACTTAAAATTTGAAACAAAAATAGAAATAGGGCATTTGAATAAAATTTTGTTTTATATTAGGGACATCCATTTGAGAAAAGGTCATGGAGCTCAAGTAAAGAAAGCTAAAAAAAAAAAAAAAGAGAGAGAGCTGAGTAAACACTTGGCCCAGCCCAACTCAGGGAAATGTTGACTAGAATAAGGGCTTAAACTCACACTAACAAAGTAACTCAGAAGCAAAGAAAACGCAGCCCTGACATATTGGCCCTGCCGTTGCCCAGATTGGAGTCTTCCCAAAGGGCAACAGCTTTGAATATAAAACCTAAAGTATTTTTTTTACCCTGTTAGAGTAGAGAGAGTAAGGAAGGGATTGTGAGAATTTTTGTGGTTCTGCCTATAGTTTTTCTTCATTCTTTACCTCTTTCTTTCTATTATCTTATTGAAGGCCTTCTGTGTGCTAGACTTTGTCTAGGAGTTGGAGTTATAGCAGAGAATACCTCTGCTCTCATGCAGCTTACATTCTAATGAAGGGAGTCAGAAAATAGATACATACATATACTACCAAACAGGATAATTTCAGATATTGGTAATAAAAATGAAATAGGCTGATGTGATAGCAATTGACAATGAGTGTTGTGTGTATCACTGCTTTAGATTAAGTAATCTGAGCAAGTTAATCTGAGGAACTAAACTTGAGTTAAAAACTTCAGAGTACAAAAGTATAACCATTAAGAAGATTCAAGTTGAAATTTTCCAAACAGAGGAAATAGCAAATGCAGAGACCCTGAACCAAGAATGAGTTTGAACCAGGGGTTGCAATGTGTCTGCAGGTGCCAGTGGTTGAATCTCTGTGAACTATGAGGTGAGGACGCCTGGGCACAGGGACAGCACCGTGCGGTGTGGAGACCCAGAGCTGATACTCTCCGTGTAGAGGAGAGAACACTGAAAATTTTCTCTAAGTTATTTGAAGAGAGTGACTAAATGCAACTGGATCAGACTATCTGTAGTTATGAAGATGTTGGGAGAATCTAAGAACATGAAGGTGAATGGCAGGAGAAATAGAAGCAAGTTGTCTAACAACCATCAGCAGAATCAATCAAAATTATAGCAAACAGGAAGGGACACCTTGAAGACTGGCAAAAGTGCATTTGAGAGGAGGTCAACCAGATAGTTTTATGCTATTCATTGGAACCATAACTGTTCCATGTCAGATCAAGTTACTGCTTCTGTACAAAACCAGGCAGAAATCCTTGCCTGGGTTAGGAGTTGGGAGAGAGCACAAGACTATGTGGACACATCCCTAACCTTCATTTTGTCTTACCCCTCAGTATTTGGTGGGAGCCTGAAGGAATTGAGAAATGTAGTAACCATGTAGTAATATTAATTCAGGATTTGAAGGACAGAGTCATTTGGTATGTACCTTCTTCTGGACTGTCTGGCAAGGAATTTTGTGAAACTGATGACCTTGCTACTAGTTTAGTTCTAGGTCCATATTTAGGTTTTCATAGAAACAAAATGAATGCTAGTGCCTTTCCCTCAAGGAGCTCAAGGCATTTTTCAAAATCTGACAGTTTTTCCTTACAACAATCCTGTGAGATTTTGGCTTATTAAACTATAGCAAGAAAAACTAAAGGAAGCAATTGAACATTTTTAGAAAGTTGAACACTTGGAGAAAGCCTTAAAATGTTTGACTTCAGGTGAATAGGCATTACACTATTTTCTTATCAAGAACAAAATTCAAGAGAAATTGTTCAAGGAACATATATATATTTGCTTGTGAATACTTGCAACTGACCGTGGATGTGAAGTACTGCCTTGTAATGAATAAGGGATACTCTTCAGAACAAAACAGAGTCAAAATAGTTATAATAAAAGAGTGGAAATGAAATGACAAAGCATAACTATTGGTGAGTTGTATTAGCGTACTTTCAGAAATTGAGGAGAACATTGATACTTAAGACTTGGAGCAAATGACTTCAGTGTCATGTATTCTGCAAAGAAAAATTGTGCTTGACTCTGTCTTGGTCACATGGTTCATAAACCATGACTGCATACCTAACTAAGTCTGTGTCAACTGGTTGAGTTGCAACGTGTGTGAGACTGGGAGATATTGAACCTGGAGAAGAAGTTTTTTGCTATTAATGAAGATGGATTCTTTGGAGAAAATGATGCGTTCTGAGAGCTATCCTTGTGAAAGACAGAGAACTGGCATTTTAAATCCAGAGTGGAACTGCCTGTTCCTACTCCTGTTATCAGTAGCAAAAATGGACTTGTAGAAACTGATAAATGTTTAAAGAGTCTTGAAAAGTTAAGTGACAGCAGCAAAAATTTTGACAGTTAATCTGACAGCTCTCGCACTGATGCAGATACCACTCAGGAAAAAACAATACAAATAAGTAAGGGAGGGGGATTTGATATACATACTTTTTAATTTAAATATTTCATACTTTTTGCTTTCCAAAGTATGCTTTAATAATTTTGAACTTTTAAACATTGAAAGAAACTCTGGCACTCATGAGCTTCAACAACTCTGAAAAATTTGAGAAATGATTTGAGTACAAAGGCAAAGTCTTTGTCCCACCTCCAAATTCAGTACCGTACTCTAGACTGACTTGTGTGTGTGTGTGTGTGTGTGTTTAACACCTGGTAACTGGATATAGAATTCTTCATCGTGTGTTCCAGGGTCATCCTATGTTTGAGGGAAACATTTCAGGGTGGTTGTGACTCTATAATGCTGTCGTCAGGCCCGCTGAGAAGACATAGGATGAGGTAGAATCATATAGGCACTATACAAGGTCTAGTGCCTAGTCTGTTATGAAAAAGTGATGCACTTGGGGAGTTCATAACTTTGGCCTTGAGGTTTTAACCTTTTTACTACTTACTTGTCTTTTTCAACATGAACTGACCCAATCCACCAAACTACCAGTTAATGGACTCAGAATTGTGGTAGAGGAACATTTTGTTGTATTGGCCATTACAGAAAATAACAATATGCCATTACAGAAATGTACAATTGAAATTGTACAGAAATGTACAATTACAGATATGTAACAATTGGCCATTACAGAAAATAATATGAAAAGGAGAAACAAGCTTTGAGATACCAGTTGTGTGTGTGGGCAAAATCAAACGGAAACAGGAAAAAGAGAAAGGAGAATAAACAAAGAAAAAGGAGAAAAAGCCTACATAGGCAAAAGAAAATACACCATGTTTGTGGAGCTTTGAAGTACTGGAAACTTTCTACTTGCTACTGTTTCTCATCTGTACAACACCAGTTTTCTCTAGTTGCCACTAAAGCAGTAGCCTCTATATTCTCACTTGTCTCTTATAGATATGAGAAAATGATAATATAAAGTTTTATCTTGGTAGATCCCCAAAGTATGCCTGTTTTGGTGCTGTGTGTCCAGATAAGACTTCTTATGATTTCTAGCACTTAGGTGCCGTCCAAGGAAATGATTATTTTAGGCTATTCTTACCTTCAGATGTTTTCAGCCCAACACTGGTGCTTCCTTACCTACAAAAAATCCTGAAGCAAAGAAAAGGTGTTTTTCCACACGGTAAATATCACTGTCATGAATTCCTGACAATCTACCTGCTGCTGGAAGTCAGAGGCCAGGTATGTAATCTCTGTAGCATAAAAACAATAGCGTGCCAAAGTGAACAAAAGAATACAGTTAGGCAATCACTTTATTGTTGATGGTTGGTTTTTACAAGAAATGCAGTGCAATGGAAAAAAAAGAATGAATTTAAGGGTCCAAGCAATAAGAAGAAGACCAGTGTGGCAGGAATATAGTGAAGCACACTTAGAGAAAAGCAAGTCAATAATCTATTTCCTTTGGTGAGAAAAATAGAACTCTCTGTGGGAATCACACCTTTACAGCAAGACCAATGGGATGGTTTAAAGAACTTGAGATGGTTAATAGAAGCAAGAAGCATTATAGCAGAGCATGATTTTGCTGTTCTTCAACTGTAAATCATGAAAAATCCTTCCCAATGAACAAAATTCTATACTCTTAAGTTGAGTTAGATCACAAGTTAACAGGCAGCATATAAATGTTTGATGCCTAAATTGTTGTATTTGTCATGCCAGAATGAACAGAATAATGCTTGTGAAACTTAATCATTCAGTAGGAAAGAATTCCTTGATGGCATGGTTGATATTTAATTTAACAGGTTAATTGAGGAATAACTCAGGCTTACATTTTAGAAAATCAATTTAGCATTCAATTTGTTAAGGCAAAAAAAATGAAAGGCAGTGTCTGGTTATGGGATGAGGAAAAACACAATGGGATTATGAAACTGCCTTATAGATTTCAGATATTTGGCAGGAAACACCAAAAGATAACACTGTCATCTCTTAAAAACAAAATTCTAAAAGAAAGCATGGATTAAAATAAGCATATTTTACATGAGTCTGACTCAATTTGTGAAGAAACATTAAATCCTCAAATTTCTTCATATATTTGAAGAAAGATGGGCTCGTGCCATGGAAAATGAGCCATAGATGGAATTACTGTTACACTGGGAAATCTTTCAGTTGAATTTCATATAATTTTCTTCAAGCTTTGATATAGCTTGCATTGACTATAGACTATGTAAATTCTAACATACACATCTTGTTTTCTCCCTTATAACTGTTTATATATATATCTTTATTTGGAATTATTGATGAAATTACAAAATTCTTTAATGAGAGAACATGTTATCTGTTTCTTTTTCATGATGTTCTATAGTCTAGTCCCAAGATAATATTATAAACTTGGTAAGCCAAAGGGATCATTTGCTTTGCCTTTGTGTTTTGTAATAAAATCACATAGAAGGGAGCAGATGTGACTCAAGCAGTTGAGAACATGCTTTCCATATGGGATGTCCTGGTTCAGTTCCTGCTGCCTCCTAGAAAAAAACAAACAAACAACAAGCAAAACAAATGAAAAAAACTAACTCAGGGGAGCCGGTGTGGCTCAGTGGTTGAGTGCCAGCTTCCCACATACAAGGTCCCAGGTTCAATGTCTGACCCCTGGTACCTAAAAAATAAAATAAAATAGAATCACATAAAAGATGGTTTTTCTAAAATATTTAATATATGCTACGAACTATAAAGCATCCTAATTTAAAAAATATAGTTGACACATGCTATAAATAAATATTAAATGTATACACAATGGCACAAAAATATATTGTGTCCTGTTGATTGGAAACATGAAGAGTTGCAGGAAAGACTTTACACTGAAGGCAATGACTGAGGAGACAGCAAAAGGCAGAAGGCATTTGCAAGATAGAAAAGGCAAGAGAAGGGGCATCAAGAAGAAATAATGCAAAGCACAGATGCATGAGAAAACACAGTATTATTTGTAATTAGAAAAAAATTAAATGTTTTTAAAAATCCAAGTAGAGGGGGCACATTTTTTCAATTTGATAATTAGGTCTTTTAACAAATAGTGAGATTTCCCTTTCCCCTCCTTTAGGATTATTCTTTGTATTTTTATTTGTCTTAAATAATGTGCTTACTTTAAAAAGTTCTCCTTTATAATAATAACACATAAAGCTATGACTTTGCCATGTTAGTGCCTATGCATACCTTTTGACATAGGTAATCTCAGGTTGTTTATTTAAGTTTTTATTCCTTTTATTATATTCTTAAATGGTTTCATTTTATTGTGATTTGCTATTGTGCCTTGTGTAATTTCAGTTTTGGAGAATTTTCTTAGCAAAAAAAAATATTGCTTATGAGCCTGCTCTTGCCTTCGTCCCCCCTGCCTGGATTAGCATGCAGGTAAACCTAGATATTTGTGATCTGTAATGGGAAATTGTAGTCTGTAAATCAGCCCTCTTTATCTCTTTTCAGACCCTTTCCTCTCTACCTGGGACCCATAATCTGTTATTTTCTCCCATTTCCCTTCTCTCCCTTCCTTAATGAATTATTGGCCTAACTAAACTGGCTTACACTTAAAATTCATTTTTTATTCCTTAGCCAAAACCTAGAGAAAATCAAGCAACAAAACTATTGGAAAAGGGAAAAAAAATTTCCTAAACTCTTTGACCCACCTAGCCCCCAGGGCATTCTTTTTGCAAGAGCTTTGAGGTAGGGGCTATATGTGGCAGATTAAAAGGCTGAGAAATAATATTCTTTCATAATTTTGTAACAGTCTCACAGCAATGCAAGGTGTTGGTGGGAGGCTGATGTATGGGACCCCTGTATGATGTTATGCACGTTTGCTTTGTAAATTCACAACTTTTCCTATACATTTATTATTTACATATGTTCATGTATAAATGATATTTAAAAAATAATAGGGTGGATTGGGGGAAAATACTTTGATGAGTAGAAATGTTCTGAGGATACTCTTCAATCATTATTTAATGTTTTGCAACAATGCAAGATATTGGTGGTAGGGTGAAGTATGAGAGCCCTGTGTGATGTTACATATGTTTGTTTTGTAAGTTCACAACTATTATTATAAACTTATTGTTTATGTATGTTTATGTATGGCTGATATACTTCAATAAGTTGAAAAAAAATCAATTTGCCCTGTAGCCCCCTAAATTAAACCTTTCACCAGCCTTAAAATAAGGGTGGCTAATAATCCAATTGTCAAATTTCGGTAAGTAAAGGAAAAGTCCTTGAAAGCTACAGAGAAATCTTTTCTAAATTATGATTAAAACAAATTAAACAATTATAATGTATTCTAGAACCTAGCAGTCAGTATACTTTTAAGATTATTCAGTTTTAGAATTTTATTAAAGAAAAGAGATTTAAGCCTCCTAAAGAAAAGAAAAAGAACATTCCCTGCATAAACTATAATGATTTCAATTTTATTTAGCTTGGGTGTTTATAGGATACCAATTAAATAAATTAACATATGTATTAAATCTTTAAGATGCTGAAAAGTGTAAGTTCATGTGTAGTGAAATTAAGCTAAAGAAGGAAATGTAGAGCTGCCCTCTCTTAAATGGATAAAGTAAACTTCGTTGGTTGCTAATTACAATATAACAAGCTTATTTGAATGTAAGGTAACTAGTCTATTGGTTATGGTTAACTATAAGAAGTTTGTAAAAGCATCTTGTAAACTGAAGCACTTATTTGTCTAATTTCAGGAAGCCATTATTTACTAGAAACCTAAATTGATAATGATAACAAAAAGTAGCTTCTTAATAGGGAAACCTGTTGGAAGCCACATCAGTCTCCATGTTTAAGTGGTGGTAAGGAAAGATAATTTTGATTCCATTTGGAATCTTAGATTTTCATAAAATAATTGAGAAAGTAGTTTTTCCTCTACTGCTAACCTAAAATACCTGTTAATTAATGTAATCATAGTAAAGGTGTAAAAGTAAAAAGCAAGAACTAAAAAGTTAAGTTCATTTGGTATGTTATACATTGCATTGGAATTTGTATTAGTCAGCCAAAGGGGTGCTGATACAAAATACCAGAAATCTGTTGGCTTTTATAAAGGGTATTTATTTGGGGTAGAAGCTTACAGTTACCAGGCAAAAAGCATAAATTAATTTCCTCACCAAGTCTGTTGCCACATGTTGGAGCAGGATGGCTGCTGATGTCTGTGAAGAGTTCAGGCTTCTTGGGTTCCTCTCTCCACAGGGCTTATTTCTCTCCAGGCTCAGCGGCTCTGCTCCTCTGTGTGCTTAAATCCTGGGCTCCAGATCAAAACTCCCAACTCTGTCCTTTGCCATGTCTTTTCTTTGTGAGTCCCTGCCCCTTGGCGGGTGGACTCAACACTCTACTGACATGGCCCAATCAAAGTCCTAATAATAATTTAATCAGTTAAAGTGATATCCTCAACAGACCAGTTTAAAAACATAATCCAATAACTATTGTTGGAATTCATAAACAATGCCAAACTTCTACAGAAGTGTTTAGAAAGTATATGAAAATCAAAAGATATAGACTTCAGTGTTGTCAAACTTTCTTGTACATTCAAACCAGGCCTTTAATACACTGCATTTTGCCTCTCCATTTGAATTACTGGCTAGGTTGATCACTGATCTCTAAAACAATAAAGGTATCTACTTCATCTCTGGTTGTGTTCTGGAAGTAGGTAGAGACTATGTTGCAGTTTCAAACTCTTGCAGCAGCCAGCGATGGCTCAATATGGCCAGATGCACAATGGATCTTGCCTCCAGACTGGCTGTGTTTCATAGTGCTGAAGGGTACTATACACCAGGCTGGTGAAATACTGGAGCCTACTTTCCTAGCTTCTCTCTAAGGTCAATGGTGCTGCAGCATGCTGACTGTGCGAAGGGCATACCAACAACTACCAGAGTGGAGCAACAACTACCAGAGTGATGTAAACAGAACTTAAACACAATTGACATTATGGCCTGCCCCCATGGAGAGAGAGCAGGTATGGTATTGCAAACCTGGAGCTTAGAGCTATTAATTGCAGCTCAAAGAGGAACTTGTGCATTGATTAGCATTCAGTACTCTATCTATATACCTGTTGATTGTGATGATATCTTTTCTATTCTAGATCATAGGCAGAGGGATATTAACATGTTAAAAGTCCTGGTAAACTTAATACATTTTCTAAGTAGTTAATGAACATGACTGTAAGATAAAGGAATGGCTCTCTTAAGTATTGTCTTTATTTTGCTTGCCATATGTTTGTCTTGTTGTTGCCTATATTGTCTTTGTGAGTTTATGTCTAGGGCAGTGCCTCTCTTCATACCTTTCCTAGCTGTCCTAAGTGTTACCACTGCTGTGGGACCAAACTCAGCAGGTCCACCACAATCTCTCCCTAGAATTAACCAACAGCATAAAAGAGCTCAAGGAAGAATGCTGTTTCTCATCAACTTTGGGAGAATGCAGCCACTGAAGGCACCCGGCCTTTCTCACTCTCATGGTCCAGTATGTCATGCCTGGCCCCCTTATTGGACCTGCTCACCACCATCTTCTTTGTCCTTTTAGCAGGACCATGTATCTTCAAAATTCTAATTAAGATGATTTCTTACAAGATCAATGCCTTATTAGTTATGCAGGAATTTCATCTAGTTCCAACCAGGTACTGGACCCATCTTCCCTCAACCTCAATAGAATAACCAGAGAGGTTTATGCTCTGTCATGCAGGGACTACCACCCTGACCAGCAGGTAGTAACTACAGAAGAATGACCATTGCCTGTAGCACTCCTTTAAGAATAAGGGCATGAACTCTTTGAGGGGGCAGTTGAGGCAGATTAGTATAGTGAAAAGGAGGAGGCACCTGGCCCAGCAGACAACATGGCTACAAGACCCTGCCGAGACCTTGAAGTCCCAGTTGGGACTCTTTTCCGGGCCAAGGGGCAGCCCCAGATATTCCAAACTGGTCTCACCATTGCCCCCAACATTGGTAGGGTAACCAATGACAGCTGGAGCCCCTCTCCTTAGCATTAGCAAAGGGAGGAATAATTAATAATTTAAAAGGTGACCACACAAGGCAGAGCTCATTCTCTCTGCCTAGAGGAGCCGGCACCAAATTTCACTGTCTGTTTCTGAACTCTCCTTTTTTTCAGTGAGCTCTGTTCTTTTCTTCTCCTGATAAATTCTTTTTACTGGCCTAAAAAAAAATGGCTTATGATCAATTTTTGAAACATTAAATGGGAATAATTTCATTGAAAAGCTAAGAATTATTTATGTTTCTTTCAGTATTGATATTTTATAATTCTCATTCTCTAAGAATCATCTTTGTTTCTGAAAATAAAAGAGAATCATTTGTTAATGTTCAACTTCTCATCAGATTTAATGGACTACAAATTTCACTTTAATACTTAGCATTAGGCAAACAAACTCAGAGAATCAAGGACTTCCAGACCATTGCACATGCCCGCATTCATGTAGTTTGTTTTAATTTTTAAAATGATGATTAGTGTTGAAAAACAAACAAACATTTTAAACCATTACTAATACTGTTAAAAAAATAGAGAGTTAATGTAGTATTTCTCTTTCCTGCCTCCCCAGTTGTTAACAGAAGGCTCTAGGTTTTGGGCTTCTAGGTTCTTGGCTGTGTCACAAAAAGGAATTTAAGTACATACCATAGGTAGGCAAGGGAGCAAAGAGTTTATTGAGAAAGAAGAAAAGAAAAACAGTACACAAACTCAGACATGGGTGTGGGCATGCTACAGGGTAAGACAGCACCAGGAGCCCTAGGTTAGGCCTTTTTCAAGCCTTTCCACTTCCCCTTCCCTAATGCTGGGAAGGGACCTTAGCTGTTTGCTGTTCTGATTGGTTGCCTGATGATCCCCACCTGTTAGCTCTCAGGGGACCAATGATGAGGCCTTTTCTTTGGAGTTATCTGGGACCAATGGGGAGGCCTGTTTGGAGTTATCTGGGGCTTCCCTTTGACCCCAGAAAGAGTTCCAAATAGGACCTCATGGCCAGGGTCTTGGTGGGGGCTTTCCAGCCTTGTTATTAGTAGTAGCCTTCCCTCAGGAGGTTTCCAGGTGGGGGGTCTCATGGCCACGTTCTCTGCAGGGTCCCAGCTGTGACTGTCTTTTCCTCTTTTCCCTGTAGTAACCTGACTCACAGTATCTAAGATCGGAAAGACACTTCAAAGAATGTTGCTATTATCTGAAGTTTTAGTTAAGTCTTCCACATGGTGATAGAAAAAAGTAAGTTAGATTTGTTTCTCCAAGGATTATGTGTAACAGCTGTAAAATGAGATATCAGTGACTCGACATTTGATACCATTAGTGAGATGTGGTATGGGTAGGGTTTTCCTACTTCTGTACTTTTACTGGTAGACTATTTTCACCAAGATTTCTTATAATGTGTTTTAAAACATTGCATTTACCAAAAATAAAAGGAAAATTCTGTAAATATTGCATATTTTATGTATTTGGATCAATAGGGTATAAGTAATTAAACAAAAGTGGTTTTTGTACCAATTTTATTAGATCAACTAAAACCACCAGACCTACAATTTTTTTTTAAAGTAAACATTATTATTTACTAGCATGTGTCCATCCTGATTGTTTAGAAATATTTGTTTATATTTATTATTTGAAATAACAATCTAAGTAAACTTTTAAGATTAACAATGAAATGAAGTGAACCACCTATGAGTCAGGATATAAATAGTAAGAGTAAAGGCAAACTTTGTGGTCGAAATTCCTATTGGGCAAAGTAAAAAATCATAGACATTCTTGTGCTGAAAAACTATGTAAGGCAAAAAATAGTGCTGAGACTACCTCAAATTTTCCAGTGAGGAAAATTGTCATGAACATCTTTCTAGGAAAGAGGGTGCTCTTACAACTTGACCTTTTCAAGCCCTGTTGGAGGAATCAGGGAAGTGATAGATTATAGGCTCTTTGAAGAGAGGAAATATGTCCTACTCATCTCTTCAGTGTAGGATATGATTGGTCCTAAATAAATGTCTCTTGAATTGCAATAATGAGTAATCAGGTGTGTGTACAGCAAAGTTAGACTTGGACATGGCGTCTAAAGGTGTTGACTGGGAGCGGATGTGGCTCAAGCAGTTGAACATCTGCCTCCCACATGGGAAATCCCAGGTTTGGTTCCTGGTGCCTTCTAAAGAAAAAACAAACAGACAATGAGCAAAAAACAACAAGCAAACAGACAAGGAAGCCATCTTGGGGAGTGGGGTGTGAATCTATAAAGATATTGACTCTAATCAATGCCTTAACTGTCTACTCAAAATTAACATTTCATTCCTCCTTCGGAATTGTGGCTGGGCTGGCTGCTCTTGTAGCAGGCATGAACTCTTTCCATGAATCCATCCTCTGTCCTTCAAGAATTGATGACTCCATTGCACACAGGTCTCACCTGAGCTAGTGCTCCTCTACCCATTTTCTCCAACCTACTCGTCTTCCAGCAACCTTAAGTTTCTCAAGGAAAGAGACTGTGTTGTATTCACCATTGAATCCTCCATAGCTGGGGCAGTGCTATGACCATGGTTAGATGGCCAGTAACTCAAAGTTGAAAGAAGGACTGAAGCACAGTTTCACCTTCCTTCACCCTGAAAAGATGCATGTGCACACACATACATTCAGATCCACATTTGAACTCTGTTGCTCACAATAAAATAAACATTCAGATTCTAGACTTTTGTATAATTTCATGTAGTATATGTCCCTGATTTTTTAGACTTAAAAGTACATTATGGGAAGCAGACTTGGTCCAGTGGTTAGGGTGTCTGTCTACCACATGGGAGGTCTGCGGTTCAAACCCCGGGCCTCCTTGACCCATGTGGAGCTGGCCCATGTGCAGTGCTGATGCGTGCAAGGGTGCCGTGCCATGCGGGGATGTCCCCCCATAGGGGAGCCCCACGTGCAAGGAGCGCACCCTGTAAGGAGAGCCGCCCAGCGCCAAAGAAAGTGCAGCCTGCCCAGGAATGGCGCCACACATACGGAGAATTGACACAAGATGATGCAACAACAACAGCAAAAAGAAACACAGATGCCCGTGCCGCTGACAACAACAGAAGCGGACAAAGAAGAACACGCAGCAAATAGACACAAAGAACAGACAACTGGGGCTGGGGGGAAGGTGAGAGAGAAAAAAAGTACATTAGCCATGCAGTCTCTTAGAATGTTTTATAACTGTGCAAAATGAAAAGAATAAATTTGAAAAATACAGTAAGCTATGCTGAATTAAAATACCTGAGATTATTGTGCCACATCAGGCTCAGAATAGGACATTTATGGAGAATTCTACACACTTAGTAGCCTTTTTGGTAGGTGCCATTTGTAATTCTTTCTAATTCCTCACTATGCAAAGAAGCATAGGCTTCATTGATTGAATCCCCCCCCCAAATAGGAGTAATTTTGATTAAAACAGAATTATTGAAGCTAAAGACCAGTGAAAATATTCATAAAATGTACATTAACTTCTTGAGAAAGTTTCTGCTTTGCTTTGTATTCCTTAATAGACCAGAATATGAAATGTGGTCTACTTGGTTTAGAGAGGCATATTTCCATGATAAAATTTGTGAGAAGGAAAGAAGAACTCATTGTGTGAATGGGCAATCCAGAAAATGTTCTGAAACTGTACCTATAAACATAAACTCACATGATGAAACAGTTCAATACTTTTCAAAGCATTAAATGTGAGTGGTTTTCTAGCTGTGTTTTTCTCCTCCAAATCTTTTTTTTAGCAGTGCTTGAAAGAAGCAGTTCTGAGTCACCTAAGCTTTTTAAAATATTGGAAACATTCCTTTAAAAGTATGAATCTTCTACTGATCCGACTCTTTTAGTTTGAGCTTGGTTGTGTCAAATATAATGAAATGGAATTTTAAACCTCACTAGAAAAGTCACCTGTGGATTCCGCAGAATCAGATTGATTTCAACCACAGAATGATTTTTACAGTTATCTGTGTCTGAGCATAGATGTCCCTCTCCTGGTTCTTTGTGCCTCAGCAGTTATTACATTAGGAAAAGCACCACTGTGGGATTTGGAACTGTTTCCTGGGAGCAAACCAAGTGAAGCAGAATGGTATATATTTATGTTTCCTGATAGGGTATATAGTCACAGTAGGACTGGAACTTTCCTGAGGAAGGTGTTGGTACTGGCCATGTTCAAATTGAGACCAGTGCTAGTTGTTGTCATGAATTGCCTCTGGATGGGCTGATTAACATCCTTATCAGATGGTGGATCTTGAGTTTCTAAAGCACTGAATCCTTGTTACTGGAAGGTGAGAATGTAATTTTATTTTTTCACAATAATTATCCAATGTTTGGTCCCCTACCCTGAAATGAAAAAAGAGTGAATGAATGTATTTACAGTAAGTGGATACATACCAATTTTGCATGTTTTATGTCAAGGTAGCTTTAATAATTGGTAATGATTTGTTAAAAATAATGTATTTAAAAATGTACAGGTGTAAAAATCTAAAGTTAGGTTTATTTTCTATTTTTATGTCAATACTACATTTTCATTTGAAAGAAAGCGAAAATTCAGATCACTATGTCAACTAACCATATTAGAATCACAGCACTATAGAAACAGTGCTAATAGTCTTAAATCTTATGGGAGAGTAAGGGGAGCAAAGAGAGTCATCAGTAAGTGTATTATTTCTTCATAAAATTCTAAAAATACCTTTAAAATAAAAGACCTCACTGCAGCACATCTCTTAAAGGACAATCTTTCCTTTAAGAACTGACTTAGAATTCTACTTGCTTTGTGCTCTCCAGCAGAACATTTATTTATCATACAACGCAAGAGAATATTTATGTTTGGGAAACTGATAGACATGTCAGTGCCGATATGCCTATATTTTATTCAGAACTACATCAATGCAGTAAACCTAGAGTATTTGGAAAGTTTGATAATGCAAAGTAATAATTCATAGCATTTCAGTCACCAAACCAACAGCAGTTATTTGATGAATACTGATTAAGAACAGATATGTAATATAAATTTTTCCATCATTTATATACAGAGCAATGAAACCTGAGTGTCAGACCACTAAATTATAATGAGCTTTGTTTTCTGTATACGTGTTTGTTTGTAGGAAAGACATTTTTGCCACTGGCTCACTGCTTAGTAGCTGTGTGAACTTGGATGGCGTGCAGAATTATAGAATCTTCTGAATGACAGGGATCTTGAATGTTACCTCACTGGTCACTTGTAAGATCCCTAAATCTTCTCGTCAGCATCCTCATAAAGTAGTTGTCTAGGTTCTGTTTGATTCCTCTTAATGATTGGCAAATTAGTATCTCCTAAGGGAACTCAGGCCTTTTTTGGATATTAATATGTCTTTAGGTTTCTGCCTTAAAGTGATAGACTGAACATATGCTATTTAAAACCCTAGTAAATTGCAGGGACAAATGTTGGACATTGTATGTCCTGCCATGACCCACTGGGTGCTCTTGGGGAGAGTGTAAATTACAATGTAAACCACTATCCATGTGATGCAGCAGTGCTCCAAAATGTATTCACCAAATGCAATGAATGTGCCACGATGATGAAAGAGGTTGTTGATGTGGGAGGAGTGGGGTGAGGGGGGTGAGGGTATATGGGGACCTCATATTTTTTTAATGTAACATTTAAAAAAATATAAAGAAGGAAAAAATAAGTAAGCAAAAAATTAAGATATGACATCAAAATATAAAAGTCAAGTGTATTTCTACAAAATCGTAAATAACATTTATAATTAAATTTAAAATAATAAAGTTTACTATAGCAATAATAAGAATAAAATAGATAAGGCAGAGAGAGGGAAGAAGAGGTGTGATATGGGGGCATTTTCTGGACTTGGAGTTGTCCTGAATGATATTGCAGGGACAGATGCAGGACATTGTGTATCCTGTCATAACCCACCGAATGGACTGAGAAAGAGTGTAAACTGCAATGTAAAGTATAATCCGTGCTGTGCAGCAGTGTTCCAAAAGGTATTCATCAAATGCAATTAATGTGCCACACTGATGAAAGAGGTACATTCAGTGGGTTATGGTAGGATATATAATGTCCTGCATCTGTCCCTGCAGTATCATTCAGGACAACTCCAAGTCCCAAAAATGCCCCCATATCACACCTCTTCTTTCCTCTCCCTGCCCTCAGTAACTCACGTGGCCACTGTCTCCACATCACTGATACAGTTTCTTCCATTGCTAGAGTCACAGTAATTCTATAGTAGAATACCAGAAGTCCATTCTAATCCATATTTTATTCCTCTGTCCTGAGGACCCTGAAATGGCAATGTCCACTCCACCTCTAAATCGAGAGGGAGCTTAGATCTCACATGGCTGATGGATGGAATTCTCCTGCTTGCAGCTGTAGCCTCTCTCAGTTCCCTGGTGTGGTAGTTGACCATCCTTACCTCCCTGTTAGCTGACCTGGGTAAGTCCAATGAACTAGAGAGTAGATGTTGCAACTTTGCTGAGGTTCAGGGCCCAGGTGGGCACATAGATTCAGGTCTCCTGAGCATACACCAACTCCAGCACCAACCACAGGTTCAGTAAAAGTGACAGAAGAGGCATGCTTAGAGAAGTCACATCTGAGTTCAATTCCATCACACTCAGGAGCGCAAATTCCAAAGTAGGGCCCACTGGCAAAGCATGGAACTCCAGAGCCATCTGTTAAGACCATAGGACATGGGTGTCTCTATAGCCCTCAGGAGCACCACTACCTGCAGTTGTATCTACTTTGGCTGTTTCTGAGATCCTGCTAAGACATGTGTAAGCCCTCTGATGACCTCCTGACTCATTTTGAAGTCTCTTAGCCATATAAACTCTTTTGTCTTTACCATTTACCCCTTTTATTCAAGGTCTTTTTCTAGTTGCATCACCAGCTGGTGCTTGGTAGTAATCCCTCAGTGCCAGGGAGGCTCATCCCCAGGAGTCATGTCCCACACTGGGGGGAAGGTAATGTATTTACATGCTGAGTTTGGCTTAGAGAGTGACCACATTTGAGCAACAGAATGCATCAAGTTGAAAGAGAAGTCAATGGAATTTCTAGATGACTCACCTCATGAAGGCAAGCAGGTGAATGAAACAGCTGAAAACATGTAGAAAGGTGCTACATGGGGGTCAAATTTCCTAGGGAACCAGTGGTGTACTTGTGCCAGTTCACACTGGCCAGTAAGCTACAATTGTGCTTCTCTCTTCCCTACTGCAAGTTCAGTGATATCATATGGGTAGTTTGTGCTTCATGCTGGAAGTGAAAATCAGGGCATCTATCTATCTATCTATCTATCTATCTATCTATCTATCTATCTATCTATCTATCTGTCTGTCTGTCTGTCTGTCTATCTATCTATCAATCAATCAATCTATTAACCTATCTATTTATATCTATCATCTATTGTCTGCCTATTTTATTTATCTATTTCTATTAACTGGTTGTTAAGCATTTACCAGCACATTGTTATTAGCTGGTTGTTAAGCATTTACCAGCACATGTCTATCTCATAGATGATCCAAGTTTTGGGAAATCTGGTTCAAAAAGTAAGAAGGAAAGGTGGGGCTCAAAAAAAGGGAGTGGGGGTAATTAAAATGCTAGCTAAGAGAACTGTGCCATCAGCTCATTTTTCCTTTACCAGAATTCTGCTTGTCACTTGACATTTACCTCAATGCAAAAACTGTAGAGGGCTGGTTTCTAAAGCAGTGGTCTCTCAAATCTTAGCTAGATTCATCTTGAGGCTGGTTAAACACAGATTGCTGGACTTCACTTCCAGAGTTTCTTATTCAGTGATTCTGGAGTGGGCCACACGAATATGGAACTCTAACAAGTTCTTAGGTAATATTGTTGCTGTTAGTCTGGGGACCACACATTGAGAACTACTGTTCTAAAGAAATTAAAAGAAAAAATTTAGGGTGGATGTTGACATTGCAGAGAAAAGGGCTTCTAATTCAAAACTTGGGATGGTGGGAGACAGGCTATCAGCCTGTTTCCTGATTCTATACCCTAAAGAAACAGGCAAAAATCCCTGCTCATTACAGAGAGCCCAATTTGCAATATAGATTGGGAGTAAGATGCCTATTGAAGAAACAAAGGCAGTTATACTACAGCTTTCTAGAATAAATAACCTAATCTTTGCTGTGGGGATCAGTCTTTATATAGACATGTCCATGTAGCCTCAGTTAATTAATTTTCAACTTTACAATCATAGTGAAGAAACATGGATCATGTAATTATGTATACAAAATAAAATGTATGTGCTATTAATGTTAGTGTAAAAATAAGGAGACAATATACAGAATTTGAGAACTCTAAGTGATATAAAGGGATGGAAAGGGGGAAACGGACTTTGGCCCAGTTGTTAGGGCGTCTGTCTACCATATGGGAGGTCCGCGGTTCAAACCCCGGGCCTCCTTGACCCGTGTGGAGCTGGCCATGCGCAGCGCTGATGCGCGCACACGCAAGGGTGTCCCCCGCGTGGGGGAGCCCCACGCGCAAGGAGTGTGCCCGTGAGGAAAGCCGCCCAGCGTGAAAAGAAAGAGCAGCCTGCCCAGGAATGGCGCCGCCCACACTTCCCGTGCCGCTGATGACAATAGAAGCGGACAAAAAAACAAGACGCATCAAATAGACACAGAAAACAGACAACCAGGGGAGGGGGGGAAATTAAATAAATAAATCTTTAAAAAAAAAATAAAGGGATGGGAAGGAAGAATAGATATAAATATTTCACATGGTGAACACCTTAGCTATTGTTTAAATTCGATAAATGGCTTTGTAGCCTGCTCTGTGGAATTTGGACTTGTGCATCCCCATGGTCACATGAGTCAATTTTATAAAATCTCGTACTATTTACAGGTATTTCCTGATGGTTCTGTTTCCCTGGAGAACCCTGACTAATACAGGGATAAGAGGCACAATAATAGAGATTAAAAATTCACTAGAGGCATAAAACAGCAGATTTGAACAGGCTAAAGACTCAGTGAACTGGAAGACAGGACAATCAAAAACATACAGTCAGAAAAACAGATGAAGAAAAGAATGGGAAGGATTCAGCAGTGTCTCAGGGATCTGAGTGATAGCATGAAGCACACAGACATGGGAGTTTTGGATGTCCCAGAAGGAGAAGAGAAGGGAAGAATATTTGAGGAAATAATGGCCAAAAACTTTCTAAGTCTTATGAAAGACATGAATATACATGTTCAACAAGCACAATGTGCTAAAAAAAAAAAAAAAAATTCTAATAGACCTACTGCAAGATGCAAGACACATACTAATCAGAATGTCAAATGCCAAAGAGAGAATTCTGAAGCAGCAAGAGATAAGTGATTTATCACATACAAGGGAGCCTCAATAAGAGTAAGTGCCTATTTCTCATCAGAAACCATGGAGGAGAGAAGGCAGTGGTCCTATATATTAAAGGTAATGAGAGAAAAAACTGCCAGCCCCAAATTCTTAGTCTGGCAAAACTGTCCAAAAATGAGGAAGAGTTAAAAATATTCACAGATAAACAGAAACTGAGAGTTCACCAAGAGACCTGCTCTACAAGAAATATTTCTCACAAAAGAAGATAAACAGTTCACACATAAAAAGATGTCAACAGCATTAGTCATCACAAAAATGCAAATTAAAATCATAGTGAGATACCACTATGATCACTCGAATGGCTGCTATTAAAAGAATTTGGTGAGAATGTAGAATAACTAGAACTCTCCTACATTGCTTTCAGGAATGTAAAATGGCAAACAACTTTGGAAAACAGTTTGGCAGTTTCTTATAATGTTAAATATACTCTTACATATAATCCAACAATCTTATTTCTAGGTATTTACCAAAAGAAATGAAATCATATTGAAGAGTTCGACTCTAGGCTGAAAACCCACGTGTGATATTTCAGATCCAACCATAGGCAACTACAAGGCTTTTCCTGACAGACTTCATAGGGGAAAGCTGCTTTCCCCACATCAGACACTTAGTATAAATCCAGTATATTGCAAGCAAGGACTGAGACCCCCCTGGGCCAGCTATGCTTGGACACACCACTGCATTCTAGTGTAGGCAGCGCCATTCAGAGGCCTCTTATTGAGGGCCTCTGCTGAGGTCCTTTTCTCTGCTTTGACTCAGTGCCTTTCCATTTCTTGCCCTTCCCCTTCTCCCTAACCCCAGGCTACATGTCCATAAAGAGGCAGGACTTCCCCTTCTGTGACTGGACCCCCGTTGTGCTGTATTCATCTGTCCCTTGTCTGGTGCTGCTCCATGGGAAAAAATGGAACACAGGGGTCTGGCACCTCTTTTTGTCTCTTGCTTACACTGTTGTAGTAAGTGAATTAAAGGTGAGATTGTTGCTTTCACTGGCTTGTTCTTCTGGCTGACCATCCTGATGCCTGATTGCTAGACACATGTCCTCAGAGATGCTTATACTTACATGCTCATTGCAATTCTGTTAATAATAGCCCCAAGTTAGAAATATCAAATTTCTATCAACAGGACTGTGGATTAACAAAATGTGGTATATTCATACAGTGTATACAATAGAATATAACTGCAATAAAAGGAACAACTGTTGGTACACACAACAACATGGATGAATCGCAGGAAAAATATGCTGTTAAAGAAGATAGACGAGAAAACATTTATATTGTATAATTCCATTTATATGAAACTCTGAAAAAGCCAAATTTAATCCACAGTGATAAAAATCAAATTAATGGTTTCCTGGGGCTTTGTCTTCAGAGGAATTAATTGGCATGAAGCACAAGGGAACATTTTGGAAATGTTCTGTATCTTAATTGTGGAAGTGGTTACACTGGTATATAAACTTGTCGAAAAAGCACATTTAAAATGAGTGTATTTATTGTATAGAAATCATACTTAAGTAAAGTTGATTTTAAAAAACATAAAGTCTATAAATATTGAATGTGGGAAGAAGGGAGAATTTTTGCACAGGCTTAAGGCTATTTTGCTAGGAAGTAAATAAAGGCATTTTTGGAAGATGAGGTATGGAAGGCAAGATTTGTTTGACATCATGGGAAAGGAAGGCCTTGCAGATTGTCTCAGGGCTTGAAGAGTTACAGTAGGGAAAGCATAAAAAGTTGAGCCCATGAAACTGGTAGAAAAGCACTGGAGAAACTTAAATACAATATAATGAAGTTTCTAGCAGGCACATTTTCATATGGATCCTCCAAAACAACTGTAGAGGCTATTTGTAGAGAATTTGGGTTGTCCAAAGAGGAGTTGGTTATCAAGGAACTCAGATTAGATCTGAACATACCACCAGTCAATGGATCTGTTACTTCAGTTTCCCATGTAGGACTTCTTAAAAATATAGATTTCAAGTTTTACTCCTAATGAGTCCAGATCTTGGGAGACCTGGAAATTTAAAAAAAAAATATTTTTCAGGTGATTGTGTTGAGTGACCATGCTTGGGAAACACTTAGTTCCTAGACAATTCATAAGGTATAGGAAAATCTTCTAATAGCAGGAAACTAATGATGAGAAACTGAGGAGGTGGCAACACAGGATTCAGACAGTCCAGAGTTAAAATTTAATAAGGGAGACTTGCAAAAATGTAACACAGAAAAATAAATCTTTCCCAGGTATATTGTGTTCTTGCCTGGTATTGGGAACTGCAGTTTGTCTTGGGCAGCTCTGCTAATTAAACCTGTATTTACTTTGTGTGGTACAATTCCAGGTTAAACCAAAATAAGTAGATTTAAGAAATGGGAATAATATAAAGAAACCAATTCCCAGGCTCTCATAATGAGTTTATTTCATTAAAACACAAAAGACTAGTTTGACAAATACTTTCAGTGAGGAAAAAAAAAGCTTTTTTAAAAATAACACTATTGATAGATTTTCACCTATTTGAGTACCTTTGTACAATTAAAATTTAGCGGGAGAAATCATATGTCTTTAAACATTGATAAGGTAAGTGCTGCTGAGAACTTGTCACATGTGGGATGAAAAATGATAAGATTGACATTCCTTTTGACCTCAATCTCCATGGAAAATGATTAAAGAAAGATAAATTAGGCTGAAAGGAATAAAGGAAAAATATTCCTGTTAAAAACACAGCCATCTTATAAAACCTGATAGGATGAAGGCAGCTTTAAAATCCTTGAATATAATTGACTTCATATCTTTGTAGAGTGAAGACTAAAATATCATTAACATCAGCAAATGGACTTTAAAAAGTTTAAAAATAAACTATTTTATTCATAATTTAGGGACTTTCCCATTTTGGGACTTTAAATTTCAGCCTGTAAAGTGTGAGAAGTTCTTTAAACAATGATATTTGGCTTATTAATGTATTTACACAGAAATCTTTGAGGCCTGGAAACTGCTTGTTAAAGGATTAGGTCAGAGTTAATTTTGGATTTTGTTGTAGATAATCAACTGCTCAGTATTTATGGAGCATATAACATCTTTCCATTCCAAAGTACAAAAGAAATAGAAAATCTTATCATCTGAGTTTAAAAAGGAATTATTAGTTGTCTTTTCATCTCCCCACATCAACTTTTTTATAGTTTACCTTGTATAGGTAAACTGCAGTCTCAATTTCGATATCCTTTGTGAGAGGAAAGTTACCATTACCACACTATTTATTTCATTTCTGTAAATCCTTAATGAAACAAAAGATCTTCTTTGTGTAGAGCATCTCTTTTTATTAACATTTTATTTTTAAATACTTTCAAGCTTACATGGCAGTCACAAAAATAGTAAAATCCCCAAACTGAGAACATACTCCTATATACCCCCAACCCTACCAGATACTCAAATTTGCCAATTTTAAGATTTTGCCACATTCTATCTATCCATTTTCAGAAAACTTTGAGTATAGGTTTTATACATCATTTCTCCTTGACACTTAATACTGCCTTGTACATTTCCTAAAAGCAAAGATATTCACCTATGTGTCCACCTTAAGTACAGTTATCAAGTTCAAGAAATTTAACATTGACATAAACCTCATAATCTATATTCTAATTTTTTCATATGTCCCATTAATGTCCCTTTGAGCCTGTGCTTCTCCCTTGTTAGATTCTGTTTTAGTTTGCCAAAAGCTACTGGGAGCAATATACTAGAAATGGGTCACCTTTTACAATGGGGATTTATTAGGTTAATATGATCCAAATCAAGGCATCATCAGAGATGCTGTTGGCTGCTAGTGATCTTGGACTTCTCTCTCAGATGGCAAGACACATGGAAACAACTGCTTCTCTTCCATTGCTTCAGCTTCTGGCTGTGCTGTCTGTGACTTTCTTTCTCCTATATTCCTCCCTGAGCTCCCAGTGTTCCTTCTCTCCATCTTTATGGCTTTAACTCCTCTGTTTATAAAGGACTCCAGCAATAGGGCCAAGACCCACCCTGGGTTGTGCCTCACTGAAGTAACACAGTCAAAGCCTCCCCCTGTCCTGACAGAATCCACTCCAGTCAAAGGGTTCCATATCACAGGAATGTATTAGCGTCAAGAACATGACCTTTTCTGGGCTCCATAAAAAGCTTCATATTATCACAGATCCTGTCTAGGATCATGTATTGCATTTAATTGTCATTATGTCTTTAGTTGCTCTTTAACTTATTCCAATTGCCTCTACTTTTGTTTTATGAAATACTACAGGAAGCCTCCACTCTTCTGCATTTTACTCCATGAATACTTGAAAAAGTTTAATGTTTCCTATTAATTCTCTATTTCCTATGCTACAAATTCCCTGTTTCTTTACCTTCTCCTTTTATGGAACCTTTGTTTTTACCAGCAGCCTAAAATTCTAAATGCCTTATCATGACAAGGGCCCTAATCATCTGGCCCTTGCTTCCTGTTTTAGTTTCATCTCTCATTATTTGATACCTCCTCTATGTGACAACCATGCTAAAATACCCACAGTTGCCAAAATAAGTTTTTTTCACAGTGACATATTTTGGGACTCGCTTTTCCCTATGCCTTAAGAGCTTTCTTAATCAGTGAGATCCTGTCATCTTTCATGATTCACTCTAGTGTCACCTCCTCTGAAGTCCTCCTTGACACCTCTGGGGGAGGAAAGGTTCTCCCTTCCTTTTTCCCTTACCATCAGAAAATACCTCTGCCCAAGGTGTTTTCATATGGCAACTATGCCATTCTTATTTCTCTGGTATCTCCAGAGCTGCACACAGTGGATATTTGGCAAATGTCTGCTGAATGCATAGACTTATATTTCTGACCCCGAACATTAGAACAGCCCTGAAGCCAAAGGACCCCTGGTAATAATGACATTGCAACCTACTTAAAGGGCATACAGAGAATTGAGGACATGTGATCTCTTTTCTTTTTTTTTTTTCATTTTTTTGGTCTTTATTTATTTTTTTAATATTACATTAAAAAAATATGACCCCCACCCATCTCACCCCACTTCTACCCCCATAGCAACATTCTCCTCCATCATCATGAGACATTCATTGCACTTGGTGAACACATCTCTGAGCACCAATGCACTGCATGGTCAATAGTCCATATCATAGCCCACACTCTCCCATGTTCCATCCAGTGGGCCATGGGAGGACATACAATGTCCAGTAACTGTCCCTGCATCATCACCCAGGACAACTCCAAGTCCCGAAAATGCCTCCATATCTCATCTCTTCCTCCCATTCCCCACACCCAGCAGCCACCATGGCCACTTTCTCCACACCAATGCCATATTTTCTTCGATTACTAATCACAATAGTTCACGAATAGAATATCAGTAAGTCCACTCTAATCCATACTCTATTCCTCCATCCTGTGGACCTTGGAATGGTTGTGTCCACTCCACATCTTTATCAAGAGGGGGCTTAGATTCCACATGGATGCTGGATGCAATCCTCCTGCTTTCAGTTGTAGGCACTCTTGGCTCCATGGTGTGGTGGTTGACCTTCTTCACCTCCATGTTAGCTGAGTGCGGTAATTCCAATAAACCAGAGTGTAGGAGCTGAAGTCTGTTGAGGCTCAGGGCCTGGCTATCATATGGTCAGTCCAGAGATTCAGATCCCCTGGGTATATATTAAACCCCACCACCAACTACAGTTCTGGTAAAAGTAACAGGAGAGGCTTGGTGAAAACAGATGTGATCTCTTTTCAAGTGTCACACTCACTTCTTAAAAAAGCCATAGATGCCAGAACTGAGCTATTTGGACTATTTGGAGTTCATATTTTCTCTGCCCACAAGCTCAGGTTTATTCTTTGTAATTTATGCTCTGATAGCACTCTTAACCCACTTTTTTCCTTTCTTTTTTTAACCTTCTGGTTCTCAGCCTTTGATTTTTTCTGACCTTTGCTTATACTCTCTTCACTGATACCATATGTTAGGCCTTCTCTCTCCTGGTTGTAGCTCTGGCTTAGCTCTTTGTTCTGATGCTCTTCACATTTCAACCCAATAGTTTCTTCTCATGTTGGGTTGATGTTAATCATCATAGTTAGTTCTGGGCCTAATAGAGGAAGCATACACAGTGAATTTAAGCAACGACCTGGGAGAGGAATATCTGGAAACTAGTAACCAGTGGGAAAGGATGGTCTGAAATTAGGTAATCTATTGGAATGATTAGGACAAGTGTGTTGGTCAAAGCCAGGTATGCAGGCCATATTCAGAGTATACACAAATCATGAGGGTGAGAACCTTTACCAGGTGAAAGTTTCAGAAGAGAAGATACGACAAGAACCAGAAAAGCATAAATGCCAGAACACTTACAATGTGATTATTCAAAGTCCAAGCAGATGATTATTTACTACTTACCAGGTTGATATTGTGCTATGTTCTGCAGGGACAGGGCTGAACAAGGGAGTCACAATCCCTGCCCTTAGGTTGCTTAGAGTTGAGTGGAGGGATACACACCAATTATATCTCTTTGTGAGAAAGGCAGTAATGAAGAATATACCATATGCTACAGGAGCACATAGTCAGACCCTCAGTCAGTTGCTCCCATCTGTCTGAAAGATCTGGTCAGGTATTCCAGGGCTGCTTATTTTTCAGAACCCTCTAATCCCAGATTGCTTTTGCTAGGTCCCAACCATCTCTTCTTCTCCATTCTAGTCTCAGACTGCTGCTCTTTATGCTACTTAGCAATCCTTTTACTTATTTCACATTCACTCCCTAATGCACCAGCTGAGCGACTGCTCCAGTCCTGTCCCTTCCAATCAACTTCAGATTTCTTCACCCACAGCACATGACCTTGCCTCCTATCCTTCTGAGCAGATTGAGGTCATTGAGTGAGAACTCCCTCATCTCCCTACCCTTTGCAACCTGCTAATGCACTATCTCTGCTGCCTCTAATTATTCCACATTTTAATATATCCCCTTTATTTTCTCCTGAATTACAGAAAAAGGTAGCCTTTTTTTTTCCCCTCTCTGGCCTCCCCTTCCATGCTTTATTCTTACTTCTCCTGCCTCCTTCTATTTACCTTCACTTTTCCCTCCCTCTCTTTGGCGGCATCAGTTTCTCCCTCCCTATTCACCTCTTTACAAGTACTGGAAGGCATACACAGATGCTAGTTCCAATCTAAAAAAACATCTTTACCAGATCCTGAGTCTCTATTTTATTCCAATATCTCCTTTATTTCACCACCAAACCTCCATAAAAGTAGACCTGTGTTTACATGGCAATATGTCAGTAACTTAGCAAAAGGGCCATCGGATTTGTGTGTACAGGGCTTCTATTTCCTCCCAGATATATTCATTTTTTCTTCTGTTCAGATTATTATCATCAATCTTAGTGGTGATATTGCCATTAACGCTTACTCTGCTCTGCCTGTGTAGCAAATACTTGAAGGAAATAATGGAATCTCTTGGCTAAATGAATAGGTTCAAGGGTGAGCCCACCTGCATTCAAATCCTAGCTTTATCAAGTACTAGCTATTTGAGGTGAGCATGTTCCCAACCATCCCAAACTTTGCGTTCTTTATTTGTAAAATTAGTATAACAATACCACTTACCTAATAAGGTGTGTGATTACTGTATAAATAATAAAGTAAGATATAGTAGCATGCCTGGCAAAAAGAAACCACTCAATATGTTAGTTATCATTCTTTTTTAAGCCATTTTCCTTACCCTATCTCTTTCCCAGTGTCCATAATTATCAGAACTTTCTGGTTAAATGAAGTTGCTAACTGTTTTAGTGAGCCAAAATGGTGCTGATGCAAAAATACCAGAAATCGGTTGGTTTTTATAAAGGGTACTTATTTGGGATAGGAGCTTACAGATACCAGGCCATAAGGCATAAGTTACTTCCCTCACCAAAGTCTATTTCCACGTGTTGGAGCAAGATGGTTGCCAATGTCTGACAGGGTTCAGGCTTCCTGGGTTCCTCTCTTCCCAGGTAGTCTTCTCTTGGGGCTTAGGGTTCCTCTTTTCCCCAGGCTAGCTTCTTTCCAGGCTCAGGGTTCCTCTTTTCCCAGGGTTCCAGCTTCAGCATTAAACTCCAACATCAAAACTCCAACATTAGGAACCCACAAATGTCCTTTGCCATGTCTTTTATCTGTGAGTCCCCACCTGCCAAGGGTGGTGGCTCAATGCCCTACTGGCACAAAATCCAATATAATCTAATGTGCCCAGAAGAAAAGACCAGTTTACAAACATAATCCAATATTTCTTTTTGGAATTTGTCAATAATATCAAACTGCTATACTAACATTGTTGATAATATAGTTTGATGATATTGATACCAATAATTGAAATTTGGCAGGAAGTCAGGATGTCATAAACAGTGATTCATTGGGAAGCATAGTGGGGTCAGACATCTCTGGGTCTGAATCTTAGTTAAACATTAATTAGCTCTGTGTCCTGAAGCAAGATATGAAATCTTCCTGACCCAATTTCTTCATCTATTGTTTACAGATAATTTTTTAAAAACCTAAAATCATGAATTTCTGTCAAATATAAAATGAAAAAATACCAAAGATTTTGTTCAGGTCATTATTTCATGGAAGAACAAGTAAGGTATTGAAACTAGTCAAAAGAATACTTGAAAAATTAAGTATAAGCCACAATTTATGAAGAAGTTTAGAAGCCTTCTGGGTTAGATACAAAACTGATTGATGCCCAATAGATATTATCTGTTCCATCAAAGAGAAATTATGTGTGTTTCTACTAAGCAAAAATCTTCAAATTAACCTTTACCTCTCAGAATTATAAACTGCTCAGCCAATAAAAATCTAGCCTAGTGCTGCACTGATAAAACATCCAGTGATTTCTCATACCTTTTTCCAAGTTCTGGATAATTTTTCTGACAGTCTGAAATGAGGTTATTCTGAACTGCCTCACAGAGTTGTTGTATTAAGTAAGGTATTATAAAACCTGTAGCAAATTATATAGTGATCACTCTTATTCAAGTGGTGTTATTATCATTAGATTGTTATTGTCCCTCTTCCATAACCTCCACAAACTGTATCTTTTACACTATTCATCTGGAATGTTCTGTTGGACAGGACATCCCAATAACCAAATTGATTGGCCTAGTTTGGATATCACTATTAGTGCTTTTTCCCTAGGATTTAGCCCACTTGACTATTCCTTGCTCCTTATAACTTTCTCCTCTTTTGATTTATTTCCCCTGATTCCACTGTCTTCTCACTAGGCATATTTTCCTGACTCATCTTCTTCCTATTCACTGAGTGAGTTCAGTGTTGTGCTAGGTATTGTATGTTAAGAGCGTGTGTACTGCATTCTAAGCATGTTGGGCTACAGGACCACAGAGGAGGGCATTTTGCTTGACCTCAGGGAACAGAGATAACTTTCCAGAATTTCTGGTGTGTGAGCTGAGTCATGAATCTGTTCCATTCAATAATTTTTATTATCTACTTGGATGAAGAACTAGAAATCTATGAAGAGTAAACTTTATGGGAGCAGGAGATGAATTAATATACATAGTTAGTAGTGCCTAAAACCCAGAAAACACTAAATAAATATATGTATATTTTATCTTTTTAAAAAATATGTTTTTTATTTATTTTTAAAAGATACATAGATCACACAAAATGTTACATTAAAAAATATAGGAGATCCCCATATGCCCCACTCCCCCAACCCCAATTTTCCCATATCAACAATTTCTTTCATTAGTGTGGTACATTCATTGCATTTGATGAATACAATATGGAGCACTGCTACATGGCATGGATTATAGTTTTCATTGTACTTTACACCTCTCCCAGTCCATTCAGTGGGTTATGGTAGGATATACAATATCCTGCATCTGTCCCTGCAATATCATTCAGGACACCTCCAAGTCCTGAAAATGATCCCATATCACACCTTTTTCCCTCTCTCTGCTTTCAGCAACCCCAGAGGCCCCTGTCTCCACATCAATGATATAATTTCTTCCATTCTAGAGTCATAATAATTCTATACTATAATACTACTCTAGCCCATATTTTATTCTCCAATTCTGACGTCCCTGGGATGGTGATGCCCACTCCACTTGTCAACTGTGAAGGGGCTTTGATCCCACATAGCTGATGGATGGGACTCTCCTGCCTGCAGCTGTAGACTCTTTCAGTTCCTTGGTGTGGTGGTTGTCTATCCTCACTTCCCTGTCAGCCGACCTGGGTAAGTCCAATGAACTGGAGAATAGGTGCTATAACTCTGTTGAGGCTCAGGGCCCCAGCCGGCACATGGACAGTCCAGAGATTCAACCCCAGCACCAACCACAGGTTCAATAAAAGGGACAGAAGAGGTATGTGTAGGTAACTGACATCTGAGTTCAGCTCTGTCACACACAAGTAGGGCCCACTGGCAAGGCACCAAACTCTGGAACCATCTGCCATGACTGTAGGACCTGGGTGTCTCCATAGCCCTCAAGAGCACCACTACCTTGAGTGGTATCTACTTTGACTGTCCATGAGATCCTGCTGAGAGTACGTAAGTGTGACCCCTTTGATGACCTCCGACTCATTTTGAAGTCTCTTAGCCATATAATCTCATTTGTTTTACTATTTTCCCCTTTCATTTAAGGTCTTTTTCCAGTTGCAGTGCTGCAAAATAAGTGTATCTTGAATGAATGAATAAAATGAATTTTATTGTATTTATGACTGAAATAAAAATGTGTTAATAAATCTAAAATATAAAGATCATTTCAGGCTTGAATAGCTGCCAATAATAATAGGAAATTTCATAGTGAAAAATGTAAAAGGTTGTACTAAGTTCATGTAGTCAAATGCCTAAAGAAGAGTAGAGATACCATGCTGAAATGGCAGCATCTTTTAAAAATGAGTCCCCATTGTGATGGTGTTCTCAAAGAAAGTCAAGACATTATTTAGATTGAAACAGAGTGTTCAGTACAAAGGAATAGATAATGTATTAGTCAGGGTTCTCTGGGGAAAACAAAATCAACAGGAAATACCTGTATATAGTATGAGATTTTATAAGATTTTCTCACGTGACTGTGGGGATGCACAAGTTCAGATTCTGCAGGCAGGTTGCAAACCAGGGGCTCCAATGAATGTCCTATGAAGATCTTTGATGAATTTCTAGGAGACTTTGGCTGTCCAAAGACAAGCTGGGAAATTGTCTCTAAAGGCTGAAATCACTTCCCCTTTTAAGGCATTCAATGATTGGACAAAACTTCACTCATTGCTGATGGCAATCTCCCTGGTTGATCATAGATGTAATGATCCATCTATGTAGTAAAGTCACTGATGGCTAAAGCCCATAAATATACTTGCATTACAATTAGCCCAGCGCTTGCTTGACCAAACAACTGGGCACAATTACCTGGCCAAACTGATACATTAGCCTAACCACCACAGATAATTCCACTGATCTCACAGCATTTATCAGATCCTCAAGGTAAAACATTAACCCTGGTTAAATACAAATCTTTGCCTTTCTTGGAGTTTCAGGTGAACTGCAGAGTGTGAGTGGTGAAAAACCCACAGCAGTTTTGATCTTATTTAAAATTCATGACTGCTAACTTCAGGTTGACTTTTATTGCTGCCTAGAAATCATAACTACATTTCACTAGTTCATTCATTCTGCTACTCTCCTAGACAACCATTTCACACTTACTTCAATTCTCTCAAACCTCTAATACTTTCTACCTTGTACTCACACAAATGAGTATTATCTAAGCTATCTAATGCAAAGTTCTCTGATATACTACATCTTCTTGCTTTTGCTCATACAAGGAACTGACTCCATCAATTTCTTCTCCATCAAATGTTACCTACTTATTGTATTCTTTTTTACCACTTGCATTTACTAGCATTACTATCCCACTAGATCTCCATGTTTCACATTACTTAAAAAATTCAAATTTTTCTTTCAGCCATGAGAGAGTAACAGGATTTGAAATTACCCTTCGACCACATACAAATAGAACACAGTTATACCTATAGAGAATAAATATTTTTAAGTCATTGGAAAATAGGCAGCATGAGATTGTGATCTCTGAGAAGTAGGACAACAAATAAATTTAGTTCTACCTAGACTAGAATTTTTGCCTAGAGGTAATTTTCAGACTATGGAGGAAAGAGGGAGAACCTAAACAGAAGAGACAGAGAACTGAGTTCTGGGAGGCCAAGTCAGAATTTTTTTTTTGAGAGGGAGCAAAGTACCCAATAGGAAAGAACATCATAGAGAAAGAACTCCAGAAAACTGCATAGTGGTCTCCTTGATCCTTTGGCTGAATATAAGTCTGAACATGGATATAGTGAAATCCCATAAGGTAAAGAAATAACAAGTTCTCTGGAAAGAAGCAATATCAAGGAGCTGAAAGCTGAACAATTCACAGGTCTCACAAAGGACTGGAGATATTTGAGTTTCCACCAGCCAAAGTGGAGAGATCTTATTGGCTAGTCATTAAAAGGATACAATAAAATCTAATATTTAAAAACATAAAACTCACTGTATCCATAATCCAAACAAAAACTGTTAGATATATAGAGTAGTATAAAATTTGACCCATAACAAGGAGAAAATCAATAGATTCAAATAGAATCAGATACATAAATTCAGAGATAATAGCATCAGAAAAAGAGAATTAATATAGCTATGGTAAGTATATTTATCATATACTCAAAGATATAAATGAAAACATGAACATAATGAGGAATGAGATGGAATATATAAATAAGATTCAGGTGGAACATGTAGAGATGAAAAATACAGGACCTGATGTGAATTTTTTTTGGTTGAGATTAACAGCAGATTAGATATTCCAGAAAAAAAAATTGGTGAATTTGAATGCATAGCAACGTAAATTATCCAAAGCTAAAAGCAGAATGAAATAAGACTGGGAATAAAATAAAAGAGTCTTGGTGAGCTATGAGAAATTATCAAGCAATCTATCATATGTGTAACTGGAGTTTCAGAATGGGGTTCCAAAGTATAATTTTGATAAATAATGGCTGAAAATTTTCCAGATTTAAGAAGCTCAATGAACCTCATACAGAATAAACACACAAAAAATACCATACAAGGCACACTATCAACAAATTTCAGCAACCTAATGATAAATAGAAAAAAATCTCAAAAGCAGCCAGAGGGGGAAAAATAAGCATATTATAACCAGAAGAAAAATGTATAAGAATTATCACAGACTACTTTTCAGAAATTATGCAAGTGAGGGGACAATGACATCTTTAAGTACAGAAGGAAAAATAATTTCAAAATCTGAGAGTTAGTGATTGCAGTACCATTAGCAGATTGGCAAGAGGTGGTGGTTCCATAAAATAGTAACGCAAAAGGTCTAAGAGTACATTTCTTGCCTATGCCTCACCAGCTCTTTTCAAAGCCTGATACCAGCTTGGTGAGGGGTAACTAGAGTTCAAGCCAGAGAGGAGGTCTTCTTCCAATGGGAATGAGTTCCTTAGCCCCAAATTGCCTTTGCCTATCCAAGTACCAAATAATTGTTGTGAGTGTTTTCCCGAGTTTTCCATTTTTCCTTTTACATTTATTTTATTAAAAAAACCTATTTTCTTTTTGAAAATATTTTTATTTTTAAATTTATCAATAAAAATTGAAATACAGAAAGGTAAAATGAATAATATGAAAAACAGAATGTGAGTTTCATGTGGGTGGGCCCATTTGTCCATTTATTTTTTCACTTGCATCACTTAGAAGGATGGAGAGCATATAGTAGGTACAAAATTTATGTTATGAATGAATGAATTAAAAGAAGCATTATAATCCCACCACCCAGAATAATACCCATTATTATTTCATTATCTCTGCTTCTCTAACTTTTAAAGAAAATAAAAATATTACAAATTAACCTCATTTACTTTTAAAATTTTTATTATTTTTTTTCATTTACTTTTATTTTATTTTATTTTTTTAAAGATTTATTTATTTATTTAATTATTTAATCCCCCCCCCCCCCCCCCCGTTGTCTGTTCTCTATGTCTATTTGCTGCATCTTGTTTCTTTGTCCGCTTCTGTTGTCGTCAGCGGCACGGGAAGTGTGGCCTGCGCCATTCCTGGGCAGGCTGCACTTTCTTTCGCGCTGGGCGGCACTCCTTACGGGTGCACTCCTTGCGCGTGGGGCTCCCCTACGCGGGGGACACCTCTGCATGGCAGGGGACCTCCCATGTGGTAGACGGACGCCCTAACCACTAAACCGCTCTTGGTTTTAATCTCCTCCCTTCTATTCCCAGAGTTAATCTTATCCTGAGTTTGGCATGTATCCTTCTGGTCATCATTATTCCTTTGCAGATAGACGTAGATATAGTTATGCACACACATAAACACACACATATATAATTAATGTGCATTTAGCAAATCTCAATAAATACTATTTAAGGCACTGCACAGTTCTAGGGGGAAGCCATTCATATACTCATATGAATATCTTTACTATCACAGTAGATATATTGTTCTGTATTTACTTCTTTTACATATTATAATTTTGACCTAGCTCCTTCCTTTTAATTGCTTCTTAGTATTCCATTTGATGAGTATGTCACATTTTAGTTCTTTTCCCAGTGATGACTTTTAACTTTTTCTATTTCTCCAATGCTACAATGTTGCAAAAATATGTTTATATATGTATCTTATACAAGGTTTTGTGTAAAAAAAATTTTCCAAGGTTTTTTTGTAACCTGACAAAGTCATGTAGGCTCAGTGGTCAGACTCCAAAGTCTTCTGAGGGCTGCTAGAACAGGGACAAATAGCAGAAGAATTAAAATTGAATGCAAGGGGGAAAGTGGTCCTCTTTGCACCACAACTTAGCCTCTTCCCAGAGGACTGTTAAGTCGATTTTTTGAAGGAGAGGCTCTATGGGCATTGCTCTACCTATCTATGGAATGCAGTGTTTTATGCCGAGCTCTTACCTTCCACTTGAATTTTTGTCTGCTCCCTCTGGTGCCCTTAGCAAGGTGTAGGTCCCTTGTCACTAGCCCAGCTTCCCTGCCCTCCATCTAAGGCCTGTGGGTAAGATAAATCAGGCAGTTGCCTGGGTACAGAGTATTTTATTGATGGTACATGGCAAGATAGGGCCCTCTGAGGTTCTCCCATTCTTCAGGGGGTCTAGGATGGAAGCTGTGCAGGATGGGCCATGCTCAGTGTTGGGGAATCAGTTTGGGTCTAGGACTCCCTGGAAGCTGACTATCTCTTTCATCCTCTCATGCTGTTGCTGGTACTCGTGGTCTAGGGGCTCATAGTCCTTGGAGGTCATGTTGACCATGAGGTCTACCACCCTGTTGCTGTAGCCAAATTCATTCCCATACCAGGAAATGAATTTGACAGAGTGGTCATTGAAGTCAATGCCAGCCCCAGCATCAAAAGTAGAAGAGTGAGTGTCACTGTTAAAGTGGCAGGAAACAACCTGGTCCTCAGTGTAGCCCAGGATTGCCTACAGGGTGCCTGCTTCACTACCTTAATCATGTCATCGTATTTGACTACTTTTTCCAGACATCAGATGGGATCCACAATGAACCCATTACCAGAAATGGAACTACACAATGAACCCATTACCAGAAATGGAATGTATCCTAAGGGATACATTTGTTTTCAATTTTATTAGACTTTGCCAGAGTTCTCCCAAACTCACAAAAAGTTGAAACATTTTAGAATCCTATTAGCTGTATATGGCCCAACCATTTTCCATTTATACTTGCCAATACTTAATAGGGTCAAACATTAATTTCTGTCAATCTGAAAAATAGAAATTATATCATTATTGTTTTTACTTGCATCCCTTGATAATAATAAGGTTGAGCATGTTTTCAAGGGTTTTATTAGGTATTTTTCCCTTTTGGAACTGACCTATTTTTGTCCTTTGCATTTTATCCCAATTATTTCTCTTTAGGATAAGGCAAAGTTCTGGTTACATAGTGGCAATAAATAAATATATGTTGAATTTAATGCAAATGTTCCCCTATCTCCCCAGATAACCAGATCTACCATTTTTAACATTTTGCTACATTGGTCATACCATTCTATCTATCATCCATCAGTCTATTAATCTACTTACCTACCTACCTACCTATTTATTTTCTGAATATTTGAGTGTAGGTTTATGCTGAGACCAGCTCAGCAATAGGTTTGCACGAAGGGAAGGTGACACAGAACTGAAGAAATAAAAGGACAGAAAGAAAGACACAAGAGAGAAAATAAAAATGGGACCAGGGGACTCAACAGCTTCTGGAACTGAGAGCCTCGACCCTATTTTCCACATCGCATTTATTAGAAATTACAAAGCAGTAGTTATCTATGTTTATTTTCAAGGCTGCTTGTTACTAAAGCTGTAGCACCGGCAATGCTAGGGAGCAGCCCATAACAAAGTTCAAACGTCTCCACATGCAACCAATTCTCGTGCTGACCAGACAGCATTCTATCTAGTAAAGGTCAGTGTTCCTAAGCCCACACTTCTTATCTGCATTACGGAAACGTTTCAACTTCAAGCCAAGTTCCCACATTCAAATTCAAGCTATTTTCCCACAGATTTATATACACTGGGCTCCTTGAACACTTAATACTGTCATGTACATTTCCTAAGAACAAGGACATTCACTTGCATATCCACCTTACGTGCAGTTACCAACATCAAGAAATTAAACATTGATATAAACCTTACAGTATATAATTTTTTTCATATGTCCCGGAAGTGTCATTTTGAGCCTTCTCTCCTTTCTTATGATATCCTGTCCAGGATCATGAATTACCTTTAATTGTCTTTGTCTCTTTAGTTGTTCTTTTTTTCAATTGTGGGAATACACACACACACACACACACACACACACATATATATATAAAACAAATTTTCTGATCACAACCACTCCCAATCATACCATTCGATGGGATTAATCACATTTACTATGTTGCTGTACCCTTACCACCTTTCATTATAAAAATTTCTCATCCCCCCAAACAGAAAACCTACCCCTATTATGCATTAACTTTCCATTCCTCCTACCTCTGGTAGCCTGCATTCTTTCTGTCTCTATGAGCTTGCATATTTCCTGATATTTTCTTTGTATTTACTATGGAGCTTATATTCAGCATTCTAAATCTTTAGCAATCTTGTTTGCTTTGACACTGCTGTAACTTCAGTGGTATATACAAACTATATTCTTATACCTCTCAGACCCCCACTTTTATCTAATTCTTTTCACAAATTACATGTTTATGCATATGATACCATAACTACTGATTTATCATTGCATTTTATGCATTTGCCTTTTGGACCGTATAGGAAGTAAAAAGTGGAGTTACAAACCATAAACACAACTAGCTGGCCTTTATATTTACCAGTGGCATTACCCTCACAAGAGATCTTTATTTTCTTCATGTGGCTTCAGTCCATTGTCTATTGCCCTTTCCTTCCAACCTGCAAAACTCTATTTATCAACTCTTGTAGGACTTATTTAATGGTGATGAACTCCCTCGACTTTTGTTTATCTGGGAATGTTCTAATCCTCCTTCATTTTTGAAAGACAGTTTTGCCGGATATAGGCAAAACTTGGTACTTTTTGCTTTTAGCACTTTAAATATGTGCTTTTACTTCCTTCTTGTCTCCATGGTTTCTGATGAGAAAGAGCAATTAAACTTAATGAGGCTTCCTTAAATGTGACATGTTACTTATGTCTTGCAGCTTTCAGAATTCTCTCTTTGTCTTTGTCATTTGGCAGTTTCATTTTTATATTCTGTGGCATGGGCCTATTTGGGTTAGACCTGTTTGGAGTTTGTTGTGCTTCTTGAATGTGTGCATTCATCACTTTTGTTAAATTTGGAAAATTTCAGCCATTGTTTCTTTGAATATTCTCTCTATTCTTTTCTTTCTTCTCCTTCTAAGACTTCCACAAGTTGTAAATCGGTACATTTGATGATATCCTACAGGTTCCTCAGACTCTGTTTACTTTTCTTCTTTATTCTTTCTGCTTCTCAGATTGGATGATTTCAATTGTTGGATCTTTACGTTCTTTCTTCTACCAGCTCCAATCCACTGTTGAATGCCTCTAAGGCATTTAAAGTTTCAGTTACTGTGGTCTTCAGCTCCATTTGGTTCCTTTTCATAATTTTCGTCCCTCTATTGATACTCCTTTTGTCTTCATCTCTTGTTTTCCTGACTTCCTTTAGTTCTTTATCCATGTTTTCCTTTAGGTCTCTGAGCTTATTTAGTAATGATGTTAAACTTTGCCTTGAGACTCTTAAATGTGCAAACACATGTGAAGAGCAGGGGTCAGCTTGCGTTAGATTAACTCAGAAACTGGTGTACACATAATATTTTCTACTTCTCCTTTGGTTTTAAATTTATAGAATGATAGCAACAAAAGCTATGTTTGCTTTGAAAATGCACTGTGGCAATTATTTAATTGGCCATATTAAAGGTATTATTTTTCCTGCATATTTACATAATTGTTTAATATTCCTTTTCAGAGTCAAGAATTTTCCATCCTTAGACAGCTGTGTTCTGAAGGATGGTATTCTTTTACCCACCATCAAACTGGAAAGGCATTTTCATTACAGATTATGTAATTTTCAAATCAAAGTTCCTGAAAACATTTTTTGAATAGATGTTTCATAGTTTACAGAGTGGTAAAAATTATTTCTGTCCTCTATTTTGAAGAAATGAATGAAATTTCAGACTTTTCATTTTGCATCAAATGTCAAATTGCTCAGAAATTATTGTAGCAACTTTTATATGCCAGTGATTGTTTGTAAAAGATATGTTTGCCTAAGTGTTTGCATTACTTACTGTGATACATCATAGGAGCTCATACAGCAATGAAAATTTAATAAAATATCTGATGCAACAAACTATGTACTCAGTTCATAACTCCTCTCCCTCCCCCCCACCCCCACATTTTCCCCTACTACTAACATCTTAACATTAGTGTGGTACATTTGTTACAATTGATGAATCAATATTGAAACATTGCTACTTATCCAAGTCTATAATTTATGGTTACACTTTGCTGTACAGTCTTATAGGCTTTGGTAAACATATAATATCATGTATCCATCATGGCAGTATCATACTAAAGAATTCCAATGCCCAAAAATGTCCCGTGTTCCATCTATTCATCTCTCCCTGCCCCTCCTCCCCAAACCTCTGGTAACCACTAAATCTATATCAAGGTTACAAGTTCTTCTGTTACTACATGGTAACAACTATACTAATAATGAATCTACATTGGTCCATGGTTACCAACCTCCCTTATGTTTGTTCTTTCCTCAGTTTTGAGGAATTTAGAATGAGGTCTATTCTGAATGCTTCAAATTAAAATGGGACTTATACATTATGGGGTGGATAGAAGGAGCTGATTTGCTTGCAGATGTAGATACTTCTTGTTTTGGATGGGACTTGTCCACCACAAGCATATTGTTAGTTGTCTTGGGCAAGTCTGAAGAACTGGAGAGTAGGTGTTGGCCACAACTCTGCTGGGATTCAGGGCTCAAGTGGCATATGAACAGTCCAAAGATTTAATTTTCTGAGACATATATTTAACAGGTATAGTGATAATTATAGGTTCAAATAAAAGGGATAGAGGAATCATGAGTATAGAATTATAAATGAGTCTCTTTTAGAGAGGGGAACTAGATTATCATATATTGCCAGATAGGGCCTGCCAAAGGGGTGTTGATTTCATGAGACTGTGTGCCTTGCCTGTAATGTCCAGATCCCCCTAGAGCCTTGGGGAGCACTTTTGGTTGAGGTTTTGTTTACTGTGGCAGTTAGTGAAATCTGCCTGATACCTTTATAAGCGTACCTCTGGAATGACCTCTTGATTCACTTTGAAATCTTTTAGCCATTAAAAACTCTTTTTTATTTAATGTTTCCCCCATTTGGTCAAGGTCTTTTTCCAAATGCATCACTGATTAATACTTGGTAATAAGTCCTTGGTGCCAGGGAGGCTTATTCCTGGGAGTCATGGCCCATGTCTGGGGAAAAGTAGTGAGTTTATTTGCTTAGTTGGACTTAGAGCAAGGCCACATTTGAGTAACAAGGAGGTTTTCAGGAGATAACATTCAGACACTAATTATAATTAGGCTAACTTTCATTTTTACAGGAATAAAGTTCATAAGTACAAGCATTAAGATTGAGGGCTTGGCATATTGGCGTGTCTTCTTTTACTAGACAAGGCTGATAATTTCCAGAGAATTTTGTCATTTTATTTAAGAAAGAATCAGAACTCCCCAGGATGGGAGTTTACTATTTTGTTACATACCATGTGGGCCTCTATCTATTGAGAATACATACCTATGACATGATGAAAACATTCATATCCCATAGAAGAATACTTCAGGTGCATTTTTCCTCATATATTACCCCACTATTGACACTCTGTACTAGTGACACACCTTTGTTACAGATTCTGAAAGAACATTCTTACAATTGGATTCTTTTTTTTATTTGCAAAGTTTATTTCACACAACACACATTTATATGGAGCTGTAACAGATGGTTTCAACATGTGACATTTATGCAGAAAAATATCACAAGTTCATTGGTTTGGATGATTGTATCTGCCTTCCATATATGAAAGAATTAAAACAGACAGTTTTTAAACTTAAGGCACTGTGCTAATTCATAACAAAGGCATATACTCTAAAGAGCAAAGAATTGGGAAATCAGAAAGAACAATTAGCTCCCTTATCTAATCCAAGACTGAAGGCCCACTGTGCCTGTCCAACTATTCACAATTTAACAGTGGAAACTCCTTAGCATTAGGGCAATTAATTTGCATTCAAGTTTTAGCCAATGGTTTAAGCAGGATTTGATAAAGTGATTTCAGGAAACATATACCCATTGTGTGTATGTGTGTGTGTACATCGTATGAATGAAGAATAACTGCTGCTTTACTAGATTGCAACTATTGGCTGAGAAAGGCAAGCAAATATTGGTTACATATTCCAAGCCTGATGCACTATTGAAGGACATGACTGGAGAGCACAAGCATGAAAAAATTATAGATATCTTGAGGCAACAGCCAAATGCTGCTTTATATGCACAATAAAAATAAAGGCATATTTTTGTACTTTTGATATGTACTTCAAAAGGAAACATTGACAAAAGCATGAAAAATGCAAACTGTTCCAAGCGTCTGCTTTCTGGACTCCTGGCATTGGGGCCATAGTAGTGCCTGTGCACTCACTGGCACAGACCATAGGTCAAAGTGAAAAAGCAAAAGCAAATATAGAGCAAATGTTAAAATATAATTTCCTATATTATGTAGCCAAATCCCTTGCATAACACAGTATGTTCTCTGCAAGATCAAATAAAAGTTTTTGACTGTTAAATAAAATAAACATTATTTCAAGATTTAAAATATGTACTGAAAGCAGGTTATTCTTTCAGTATGGATTCTTTTGGAATCTTGATAACTATCATTTTGTAAAAATATCCTTGGTTTATACTCACTCCAGTACATATCTTAGTAGGAAAACACAAAAATGAGAGACAAAGGAGATTGTTAAAGGAAAGCAAAGATAACATTTTACTCAGAACTTCTGTTTATGGTGTAAGAAAACAATGTGGTATAAATGAAAACAAGGTCTTTCTGAGACACGTCAAGGTGACTCTTTGATGTTTTCCTTTTTCCCCCCATGGTCCTTTTCTTTATCAGGTTCCTGTGGATGCAGTTATTAACTAGTTTGGAAATCGAGGTCTTAGAGTTGAGGTATCTCATGGACGGTAGATGATTAACTTCCCAGACCATTGAGCTATTCACATTATTTCTGACTGAGTTGAAACAGATTTTCTGTCATCCTCAAAGCATGTTGGAGGACTCTGGTGAAACTTCATGCATCTGAAACATTCTGTTTGTGGTTTTCTGGGGGAAAACCATCAGCACATAGCAGAAGTTGCTCTGCATGGCCCAAGATGTCAAAAATTTTATTGCAGATCCACTGTGGCTTCCCATTTAGACCCTCTGAAAGTCCCTCTGAGCAGTCAACTTCACTCACATTCACCATGTTAGTGTCTTAGTTTACCATTTTTGGGGGTTGATGGCCTGGAACCCTTTGCTTGAGTCAAAGAGTCCCTCACATTTCTGTGCTTGAAGATGTTCATGTTGTCGCTGCAAGTTATTTGATCTCTTTGTTTGCAACTGTTTCCAAATAAACCAACTCGGGAGGCATTTTCCTGGTCACAGTTTTAGTTGTTATCTTGACTTTCAGAGGCAAGTCTATTCCATTTATGAATGCTTATCAAAGGATTTGCCGGTCTTGTCCTCATTGTCTCATTCTCCTCATTCATGTTATTTGCTGATGCCTCGGTGGTCTTCTTCAGTTCCAATGGCTCTTGCAAATTTTGTAACGTAATTCTCTCGTGTTCCTTCCTCTGTCAGCTTCATCCTGAGTTTTTATTTTGGCAATCCCCTTCTGAAATAGCACTCCCTGTTCTTCATTCTGACCCCCTATCTTCTTTTTAATGTTCTCTTGTTGTTGCCCATCTTCTAATCTTGAAAACTCTTCTCACCCTTCATCTGCTTTCTTCGCCACATAATTCACTTTTCTTAGCTCCATTTCATTTTTCATTCTTTCTCCTTCCTCTTTTTCTCATTGCATATGAGCAAGCATCATTTTTCTGCTAAAATTCTTGTTACCTCCTTGCCATTCATCATTCCTGGTGTGCTTTTATTACCATATTCTTCTTCTTAGGATGGAGAGTTGTAGTTTCCTTCTCCAAATTAGGTGAGGACATATTGTTTTGACTCATAGCCTCACATATGTAAGGGGTTTTAGAAATTGATTCTCTTTTCTTTTTGAGAGTATTAAATGCACTTGGTGCAAACAGGGTAGATTGGAGAGGTATTGTTTTATAGGAAAGAGAAGATGTGGCTGTTTTAATATGACAGGTGAAGGTGATGGGGGGGTTCTTTGGGATTTGCTTCATGGGTGAGGGTTGACGCCACCTACTCACAGGAGGGAAGATCAACTTTAACATGGTATGCCTGATGGTGGGTGCTTCTTGGTAACAGGGTTTGCAGGCTGTTTGTCCATATCTAATATTTTGCCTGGGGGACACTTCTACGATCCCACTGTGGGAGGTTTCCACACTAGCTTCAGGCACACCTCCACAATCACCTCGAGGAACCCTTCTGCACTCTCCTTGGGGGCTGTTTTCACACTCATGTCAGGGGACGTTTCCACCCTCCCTTCTGGGAACATGTCCACGTTCCCTTGGAGGGATGTTTCCATGCTCATTACTGGGAATGTTTCTACACTCACCTCCAGGGATGTTTGTGGAAACTCGTGCCAGGGGAAGTTTTTAGGCTCCTCAGGGGATTATTCTGTGCTTTGTTTAGGGGATGTCTCTGTGCTCTCCTCAGGCGAAGTTTCCACGCTCACATCTGGGGAGGTGTACATGCTCATCATGGAAGCATTTCTATCTTCTCCTAGAGAGGCATTTCTGGTTGTGCCTGGGGAGACACTTCCACTGTTGACTCTGGAGGCATGACGGTAATCTTCAATTAATCACTACTATTGCTATACAAGGGCATCTTCAGAGGCTGGAGCAAATTACTGATGCCTGAAAAATCTTTTCCAGGGGAGGATAATGGAGCAGCACTCTTGCTCAAAGCTAATGAAGCTTTGTTGGAACAAGTAGACGGCTGATTAAATTGGGCTTCCAGGGACTCATATACTAGCAACAAAAAGAGGCTTTTCTTCCTTCTTCATTTCTTCCAGCTCAGTAGATGTATGCAGCTTACCATCTATCTCTTCAATTCAGAGGTGAGTTTCTATTCTTTTGTTTTTCTCTTAATAGAATTTTGAAGACTTGCAGATGGTTTAGATATTTGTTTATTGAAAGCAGAATTCTCTTGTTCAAGTTTTTCAGTAGACGTGGAATGTTTAGGGCAGATTTGTTCTCAGAATTCAGTGTAACAGAGCCTTGCCATGATCATCATTTTTTTGATGATAATCAACACAGTTGCTCTGTTCCAAAGTATAGTAAAGTATGGCTTTGAATCATTCCCTTCTATCTTCTGTTTTCTTTTTTCTTTTGTGGATGTTCTCCATTGTTCATCTTTTTCTTTCTGTTCTCTCAACTTTTGTTGCTTTCCTTCCATTTGTTTTTCATATTGGAGCTTGAGCTTTTTTTCTTTTCAAAGTAGTTGCCTTTCTTTATTAGCATCTTGCAGTTGCTTGGATTCTTCTCTGTGCTCCTTGGCTTGTCTTTGTTTTATATCATTTATTTATCTTTAATTTTTTAAAAATTTAATTGCCTTTTTTAAAGATACATAGATCACAAAAATATTACATTAAAAAATATAACTGGTTCACATATACCCACACCCCACCCCACTCCTCCCACATCAACAACCTCTTTCATTATTGTGGCATATTCATTGCATTTGGTGAATAGATTTTGGAGCACTGTTGCAGAGCATGGATTATAGTTTACATTATAGTTTACACTCTCCTCCAGTACATTCAGTGGGTTATGGCAAGATATATAATGTCCAGCATCTGTCCCTGCAATATCATTTAGGACAACTCCAAGTCCCAAAAAATGCCACCACATCGTATCTCTTCTTCCCTCTCCCTGCCCTCACCAACCACTGTGGGCACTGTCTCCATTTTAAAGCTCAGATCCATATATCACTGGTTTAAATGCTGATCTTGTATTTGAAGGCTGGGATATAGTAGAACTAATGCCACCTGATTACGTGTCTCTTTAGAAATTTTGTGAGCTGCTGCAAGAGCCCTGCTGCAGCCCCAGCAATGATGTGCTGCTGACCATGCCCGTGCCTCCTACAATCTTGCAGCATAGCTGGGAGTCTCTAGTGACACTCCCACCATAGTGTGCAGGCTTCTGGGCGCCCAGGCACCCAGGGGACAGGGCAACGGTTATAATCGGATTTTTAACCACAAGCCTTGGCCACCCCAGAGTTGACTGAGTTGTGCTGTCATCTGTTATATCCTCTAGCTTTCTTCTAGCATCATGTACAGCCCAAGCCTTCATCTTTCAATTTTGTTCACACTTCACTCACACTTCCGTGCTGTTAATTACACTCATTCGCTATGCCTCCATCACTTCCGGCCATTGCCAAACACTTACCATCAACCTTACTATAAATTCTGCCCAGATAAAGCATCAACTCACCATCAATCTCTACTTTCCTTCTATCTCCTGATACTCTAACTTCCTGACTCTACTGCTGTATGTATACTCAATATCCTTAGTTCATATCAGTGAGGTCATACAATATTTTTCTTTAGTGACTGGCTAACTTCAGTCAACACAGGGTCACTGAGGTTCTTCCATGTTGTTGTTTTTGTCAATACTTCATTCCTTCTTACAGTTCATACCTTTTTCTTAGGTTTTTAAAAAATATAAAAACTTTTTTAAAAGAGATTTTAGATTACAGAAAAGTTACATCGAAAGTATAAGAGATTCCCATATACCCCATCTGTAGCTGAGCGTGAGGGTTTCGTCCTCGCTCAGGCCCAAGAGTCGGGGGGGCTTGCTCCTGCCAGGCAGCCAGCGGGGGGTGCTCCAAGATGGAGCACCGGTTCTCCAGGCGTGGGGGATGCGCGGTTGAGGAAAAACCACGGAGACCACTTGAGCGCAAGAACAGGTCTGCTTTATTACGGAAGTACACTTAGCTATATAGGGTTGGGTAGAGGGAGGGGCGTGATGAAGGGAGGGTTGGCTAAGGGGCGGCTGTGGACAGGCTGAAGCTGATGGATAGACCTGAGGTAAGCAGTTACTGGGGAAGAGGGCAGATTGTGGGTTGGCAATATGGGCGGGACTGGCGGGAAGGACGGCGGGAGCTGGAAGGGGAGGAGGGGTGAAGAAAGGCGGCAACACCCATCCCCACCCCTTCCACAAATGTGTGGTATATTTGTTATAATTGATGAATAAATATTGAAGCATTGTTATTAACTAAGGTCTGTAGTTTACATTGTGGTTTACACTTAATTTCAGTCCCCTAAAGAATGTCCTTATGGTCCACCTATTATTCCCTCTCACTCCCCTCAGAAATTTTGGTAACCACTCCCTTTGTAATGATGCAGTATGGTCTTCTGTTACTAGAATATTAATAGGCTTATTTTGTTCATGGTTGCACTTCTCCCTTATGTTTGTTTATTCCTCAACCTTGAGGATTTAGGAATGGTGATTCCTGCACTGCCTCAGATTGAGAGGGAGCTTAGATTTTATGGGGTAGATGGAAGGAACTGTTTTACTTGCAGTTGTAGACATTCTCTGTTTTCTGGGATGGAGGGTTTACATCATAATCATTTTGCTAGTTGTCCTGGGCCAATCAGATGAACTGGAGAGTAGGTGTTGGCTGCAACTCTTCTGAGTTTCAGGGCTCAACCAGCATATGAACAGACTGAATATTTACCTCTGAGCATGTATTTAATGGGTATAGTGCTAACTATAGGCTCAAATAAAAGGGGTAGAAGATCATGTGTAAGGAAATTATAAATGAGTCTAACTCTGTAACATTGGGGAAAGAGACTGTCATATATAACAAGGTAAGGCTCACTGACAGGGTACTGATTTCAAGGGATTGTGTGCCTTGCCTATATTGTCCAGATGGCCTCAGGAGCACCCCTATTTGAGGCTTTGTTTACAGTGGCAGTTAGTGAAATATGTCTTAGACATATATAAGTGTAACCTTTGAAATAACCTCTTGACTCATTTTGAAATTTCATAACTATTTTATATTTGATGTCTCCCCCTTTTGGTCAAGGTCTTTTTCCAAATGCATCACTGATTGGTGGTTGATATTAATTCCTTGTTGCCAGGGAGGCTTATCCCTGGGAGTTGTGTACCATGATGGGAGAAGGTAATGCATTTATTTGCTGAGTTTGGCTGACAGAAAGGCCGTATTTAAGTAACAAGGAAGCTTTTAGGAGGTAGCCCTTAGGCGATGGCTATTATTAGGCTAAGGTTCAATTTTACAAAAATAAGTTCATAGTTACATGCATTAATATTGAGGGCTTGGCATATTGGTCTGTTTTCTTTTATTAGGTACTGCCTATGTACTTGAGAGATTCTTGTCACCTCTTTTTGAGAATGTAGCAGGACTCCCTGGATGGAAGTTTAATATTTTGTTGTTTATTGTGTTGGTCTCTACCCACTGAGGTAATACCCTATGGCAAGATGAATACACTCATATTCCATAGAAGCATGCCCTAGGTGCACCCTTTTGCACACATTCCCCCCCGCCACCTATACCCTACACCAGTGACCCTCCCCTGCCATATTTACCAAAAGAATATTACAAGAATTGTATTTTCAACCACACACCTCCACCTCCACAGAGTTAAATTGTCCCTTCCTCCAGCCCTGCCCCCAGTTCTATGGATAACCCAAGCCCCCACCCCAACCTTGCTCACCCTCACACTCCAATCCTGTCCCACTGCCAAACCAACCCCTTTCACCTTAATCATAGTTTCTTCCCAGATTGAGCATCAGCTCACCACTCTCTACTCTCTATATCCTGGTAACCTATCTTCCAGACTCTATCTCTATGTGTCTGCTCAATATGCTTAGGTTATATCAGTGAGGTCCTGGAATATTTGTCCTTTAGTGACTGGCTTATTTCATTCAACATAAGGTCTTCAAGATTCATCCATGTTGTCGCATGTGTCAATACTTCATTCCTTCTTACAGCCGAGTAATATTCCATGTAAGTGTGTACCTCATCTTGCTTTTCCAATCATCTGTGGATGGATACTTGGGTTACTTCTATCTTTTGACAATTGTGAATAATATTGTGATGAACTTTGGTGGGCATATATCTGTTCATTTCTCTACTTTCAGTTCTTCCGGGTATATACCCAGTAGTGGGATTGCTAGATCATATGGCAATTCTATAATTAGCTTCCTGAGGAACTGCCAAACGGTCCTCCACAGTGGCTGCACAAGTCTATATTCACATCAGCAGTGGTTGAGTGTTCCCCTTCTTCCACATCCTCTCCAACATTTATAATTTTCTTTCTTTTTTTAAATAGCAGCCAGTCTAATGGGTATAAGATGATATCCCATTGTAGTTTTGATTTGCATTTCCCTAACAGCTAGTGATGCTGAGCATCTTTTCATGTGCTTTTAAAAATAACTTTTTTTTTTAAATCAGAGAAGTTGTGAACCTGCAAGCAATCATGGATAATGTGCAGTATTCCAATACATAAACCCTGACCAACACCTTACATTGTTGTGGAACACTTGGTACAGATTATGAAGAACATGCCCCCTATCAATATTGTACACTTATTAGAATTCATGAGAGAACATACTCATATTTGTCCTTTTAACTGGAGTCCATTATTACCACATGGTTCACTGTGTTATATGGTCCAAAGTCTTGTACATTCTATCCAAAGTGTACACTCAGTAGCTCTCACTTTTATCACTGATTTTTGCCATCTTTCCCCAATAAACCTTTGAACATTTTCTGCTCCAAAAAAACCATCTCGTTTCCCCTATTATTGACCCTTTGTATTGATATAGCACCTTCTTTGACACTGATACAAGAATATTACAATATTGCTGTTACCTACAGTCCATAAGTTACCTTAATTGTATTTTTCCCATATGTCAGTATATTCTAACTACCTTATAATAGTCATGTACATTTGTTCTAGTCCATAGAAGAACATTCTTGTATGTGTGTTATTAACCACAATCCTCATTCACCTCTGGGTTCACTACATTATTCAATACCTAGATTATTCTCTAGTTTTCTTTCAAGTGACATTTACATCCCTAGACTACCCCTTTCAGCTACAATCCCATTTATAAACCAGCCATGTTAGTTATACTCACTATAATGTGTTACCATTAACTCTATCCATTTCCACATTTTTTCAGTCAGGCTAATTGAGAATTCTGCATGCATTAAGCATGAGCACCCCTTCTCAGCCCTCATCCTATCTTCTAGTAACCTACAGTCTAGGTTTTAACTTCAGGAATTTATTCTTTATATTTAGTTCATATTAGTGACTACATAGTATTTGAATTTTTGTGTCTGGTTTTTCCACCCAGACTGTTCTCAAGGTACATTCATGTCATCATATGTGTTCTAATTTCATTTCTTCTCACAGCAGCATAGTATTCCATTGTATGTATATACCACATTTTGTTTATCCATTCGTTGGTTGATGGATATTTGAGTTATTTCCATCTTTTAGCTATTTTGAACAATGCTGCTATGGCTTCGGTGTGCAAATGCCTGTTTGCATTACTGTTTTCAGTTCCTCTGGATATATTCCCAGTAGAGGGATTGCTGTATCATATGGCAGGTCTATATTCAAATTTCTGAAAACAGCCTAACTGTTTGACACAGAGGTTTCACCATTCTACATTCCCACCAACTGTGAAGGAGTGTTGCTAGTTCTCCACATCCTTTCCAGCACCTGTTGCTTTCTGTTTTTTAAAAAAATAATGGCCATTCTACAAGGTGTGAGATTATATCTCATTGTAGTTTTGAGTCACATTTCCCTAACAGCTAGTGGTATTGATTGTTTTTTTAATTTACTTTTTTGCCATTTGTATTTCCTCTTTTGAGAAATGTCTATTTAAGTATTTTACCCATTTTAAAATCAGATGGCTAGCTCTTTTATTGTCGAGTTGCATGATCTGATTATATAGCATGAAAATCAAACCCTTATTGGATATGCGATTTCCAGATATTTTCTCCTATTGAGGGGTGGCCTTTTCATCTTCTTGATAAAGTCCTTTGAAGTACAAAAGTATTTGTTTGAGGAGGTCCCATTTGTTCATTTTTTCCTTTCATTACCTGTGCTTTTGGTATAAGGTGTAAGAAATCACCACCAAACACGAGGTCTTGAAGATGTTTCCCTACATTTTCTTCTAGAATTTTATGATTCTTGCTTTTTAATTTTAGGTCTTTGATCCATTTCAATTTAATTTTTGTATAAGGTGTGAGATAGGTGTCTGCTTTCTTTCTTTTGGATATCGATATCCAGTTCTCCCAGGACCATTTATTGTATAGAATTTTATGCCCCAGCTGAGTGGGTTTGCCAGTCTTTTAAAAAATCACTTGACCATAGATTTGAGAGATGTTTCTGATCATCAATTCAGTTATTGGTCTATATGTCTCTCTTTATGCCAGTGTTATGCTGTTTTCACCACTGTGGCTAGGTAATATGATGTAAAGCCTGGAAGTGAGAGACCTCCACACTTGTTCTTTTTTAACATGTTTCTGGCTATTCACACCCCACCCCCCATCCTTCCAAATAAATTTGATAATTGGGTTTTCCATTTCTTTAAAAAAGGCTGTTGGAAATTTTATCAATTTGGGTAGAATTGACATCTTAATGATATTTAGTCTTCTCATCCATGAACATGGAATGTTCTTCCCTTTAAATAGGTCTTCTTGGTTTCAACAATGCATTGTAGTTTTCTGAATACAATTGCATTGTGGAGCTGGTTATTTATTCCTAAATGTTTTCATTCTTTTTATTGCTATTGTAAATGGATTTTTTTGTGACTTCTTCTTCAGGTTTCTCATTACTAGTGAAAAGAAACACTACTAATTTTCATGTATTAATCTTGTATCCTGCCATTCTGCTGAATTTATTAACTCTAGTAGCTTTGTTGTAAATTTTTGAGGATTTTCCAGGTATAGAATCATATCTGCAAATAGTGCAAGTTTTACTTCTTCCTTTTCAATTTGGACATCTTTTATTTCTTTTTCTTGCCTGACTTCTCTAGTGAGAACCTTTAGCACTATATTGAACAATGTTGACAGTGGGCATTTTTGTGTTTTTCCTGATCTCAATGGGAAAGCTTTCAATCTTTCACCATTCAGTACATTGCAAGTTGTGGGTTTTTCATATATGACTTTTATCATGTTGAGAAAGTTTCCATTCGATTCTTATCTTTTGGTGTGTTTTTATCAAGAAAAGATGCTGGATTTTGTCAAATGCCTTTTCTGTATCAAATGAGAGGATCATGTGATTTTTCATTTTTGATTTAGTAATGTGATGTATTACAGTGATTGATTTTCTTGTGTTGAACCTTGCTTGCATGCCTGGGATAAAACCCATTTGGTTGTGATGAATAATTCTTTTAATGTGCTGTTGGATTTGATTAGTGAGTACTTTGTTCAGGATTTTTGCATCTGTATTCTGTTAGGGATTTTTGCATCTGTACTCATTAGGGAAATTAGTCTATAATTTTCTTTTTTTCATGTCTTTATCTGGCTTTGGTATTAGGGTGATATTGGCTTCATAGAATGAGAACTTGGCATCATTCCTTCCTGTTCAATATTTTTGGAAGAGTTTGAGAAAGGTTGGTATTAAATCTTTTTTGAATTCTTGGTAGAATTCACCTGTGAAGCCAGCTGGTCCTGGGCTTTTCATTTTGGGGAGTTGTTTGATAACTTTTTCAATCTCTTCACTTGTGATTGGTTTGTTGAAGTCTTCTATTCCTTCTAGGGTCAATGTAGTCCTTTCCGTTTCATTAAGTCTCTCAATTTTTTTTTTTTAATTTTCACTCTCAATTTCTTTAATTTTGCTCTGATCTTGGCTATTTCATTCCTTTTGCTTAACCTGGGCATAGTTTTCTATTCTTTTTCTATTTCCTCCAGCTGTGTATTAGGTCATTGATTATAGTTTTCCTCTTTTCTAAGCTCTGAGGGCTATAAATTTCCCTTTCAGCATTACTTTTGCTCCATCCTATAGGTTCTGATATATTGTGTTTTCATTTTCATTTGTCTTGAGATATTTATTGATATCTCTTGCAATTTCTTCTTTGATCCCCTGATTATTTAAGAATGTGTTGATTAATCTCCACGTTTTTGTTAATTTTCCCTTTTTCTATCTGTTGATTTCTAGCTTTATTCATTATGATCTAAGTCTTTATATAATTTTGATCTTTTAAAATTTATTTAGCTCTGCTTTGTGACCCAATATATTGTCTATCCTGGGGAAAGATCCATGAGTCCTTGAGAAGAATATATATTGTGCTGTTTTGGGGTGAAATATTCTGCTTATGTCTATTAGGTTTAGTTCATTTATCATAATAGTCAAACTCTGTTTCTTTATAGATCCTCTTTCCAGATGTTCTATCCAATGAAGAGAGTGGTGAATTGAAGTCTGCAACTATTATTTTAGAGATATGTATTTCTCTCTTCAGTTTTGCTAGTGTTTGCCTCATGAAATTTGGGGAATCCTGGCTGGGTGTCTATAAATTTATGATTGTTATTTCCTCCTGGTTACTTGCCCCCTTTTTTAGTATATAATGACCTTCCTTGTCTCTCATAATAACTTATCTTTTAAAGTCTATTTCACTTGATATAAGTATAGCTATTTCAGCTTTTTTTTTTTTTGGTTGCTGCATGTGTATAATATCTTTTTCCAGCTTTTACTTGCAACCTGTTTGTATCCCTGGGTCTTAGGTGAGCCTTGTAGACAGCATGTAGCCTGCTTATATTTTTTTATCCATTCTGCTAGTCTATGTCTTTTGACTGGGGAGTTTAATCCACTAACATTCAATGTTATTATTGTATACATAGTTCTTCCTCCATTTTCAATTTTGGGTTTTATCTGTCATATCTTGTTTTCACCACTATTTTTACACTGATATAATCTTCATTTCTAGACTCTCTTCTAAGTCTCTTCTGTCTCTTCTTTTTAGGATGTTGCACTCCCTTTTGTATTTACTCCAAAGCCAGTCTCTTTATTACAATTTCTGTTTATCTGTGAATATTCTAACCTCACCCTCAGTTTTGACAGACAATCTTGCCAGCTACAAGGTTCTTAGCTGGCATTTTTCTCTTGCAATATATCAATCATATCCCTGCCTCTTGTCTTCATGATTTATGATGAGAAATCAGCACTTAATCTTATTAGGCTACCCTTGTATGTGATACATCACTTTTCTCTTGCTGCTTTCAGGATCCTCTCCATATCTTTGGCATTTGACATTCTGATTAGTATGTGTCTCAGAGTGGGTCTTTTCAGATTCATTCAAATGGGGATAAATCATCCTTCTTGTACATGGATATCTATGCCCTTTGGTAGGATTGGGAAATTTTTTTACCATTATTTCCTCAAATATTCCTTCTATCCCCTACTCTTCTCCTTCTGGACACACCCATGACACATATATCTGCTTTTTGCCATCATTTAATTCCCCAAAATTGACCCTGTTCAATTTTTCCTATTCTTTTCTTTGTATGTTTTTAGTATGTTTGCTTTCAGAGGCCCTGTCTTTTTCTTCACTGATCTCTTCTTCTGCCTCTTCAAATCTGCTGCTATATCCTTCCAGTATATTTTAAAATTTCATTTATTGTGCCTTTCATTCCCATGAGATCTGTTATTTTTCTATGTATGCCTTCAAATTCTTCTTTGTGCTTACCCAGTGTCTTCTTGATGTCCTTAATCTCTTTAACCGTCTCACTGAATATAGTAAGATTTGTTTGAACATCTGTGATTAGTCCCAACTCCTTTATGTCACCTAGAGTCTTAGTTTGTTCCTTCTACTGGGTGATGTCATCCTGTTTTTTGGTATGCATTGTAAGTTTTTTTGGTGTCTTATATCTGATTTACTAGATGTATTTATTCTTGACACCTTTTCTCTCTTTTAGTCTATGGCTTTCTATTCTCTCTTTTAGTCTATGGCTTTGTGCTACAACCCCTGTTTGATACTTGATTCAACTTAAGTTGGAACTTTATAGTGGCTCTTGTTTGGCCAATCTGAATTTTTTCAGCTCTTTTTCACCTGTTTCTTGCCCTTTCTCCCTTGCTGGTGGCAGAATAGGAGCCAAGATGCAGTTGGTGCTGTACTTCATGGGGGCTGAAGCTGTCAGCATTGCCACAGGAACCAATGAAGCTTCTCTCATCTTTTCCCCCTGCTGGGGGTTGGGATAGAACCACAGCCATGTGCAGTAATCCAAGCCATGTAGGCCTTTGTTTGCCTGGAGAAAATGATTAAACGCCACACCACATCCTCCCTGCCTGTGGTGGAGATGGAACCTCTGGTGTGCCCAGCAATCTAGTTTGTGCGGGCTGAACATGACTACAGTTGCTCGCAGAGGTTGAGGGAGCACTACTATCCCTCCTTCTGCCCTTTCAGGGGTGGGGATGGAGTCAAGGATCTTTCCAAGAGTCTAGTAAAGCAGGCTGAAAGGCTGCCCTATCAGCAGTGTGGATGGAACTTCTGGAGCACTAACACTCAAGTCTGTGAAGACTGCTGAAAACATCTGCAGTTGCCTGGGGAAGTTGAGGAAACACCATTCCCCTCCTAGCCTATTGGGGGCAGAGATGTATCCACAAATTTGCTCACCAGTCTAGTCTATATGGGCTGAAAGTGCCTACAGTTGCCTGGAGAAGCTGGTGCAGGGGCCCCCAGCTTTCTCCTTGCTGGAGGTGGGGTTGGAGCCTAGGCTAGGGCTGCAATCTGACCTGGATAGAAAGAAACTGGTCTCTTTTCACTGTGATTTTCAATCAGCCCTGCTTCCCCTTATATGAGGTGGTGGAGTTAAAATGTCAGCTACTGTCCTCTTTCTGATGTGGACAGCCTCAAACTTCAGCTGTTCTTAGAATTTGACTTTAGCCAGCTGAATTTACGGTCAGTAGCTGAAATCAGTGCCCAGCCATCCCTTCCTCCCCAGTCTTTAAATTACATAAATATTACATAAAAAATATAGGGGATTCCCATATGCTCCACTACCTCCCCCTCCCACATTTTCCCACATTAACAACATCCTTCCTTAGTAGTTCATAGCTTTTTGATGCAAATTTTTTTACAGGATATCAATGTGCAAGGTAAGCAAAAAAGAGCATACCATTTATTGTGAGATTAATTAATAAAGGTAATAATAGACTGCTAATGAAGAAATGCAGGGATTCTCGCGCATTGCTAGTGAGAGTGAAAACTATTATAATTTCTTAAAAACCTGCTTTTGGTGGTACTCTCTAAAGCTTATTAGACTTAAACACTACCATTATACGTGTATAGGTGTATTATGTGTATTATACCTATAGACATCCTAAAATATACTGAAAACCATGTTTATGGCAGTACTCTTTGTAATAACCTCAAATAAGAAACAATATGAAAGCCCGTAGACAAGAAAATCGGTTTATACATTGTGGTATACTTATAGAATGGATTACCATACAGCAATGAGAATGGAAAACTTTAGGCAACAACATGAATGAATCTTACAAAACATAATGTTGAATGGAAGAAGGAGACACAAAAGAGAACATACTGTATGATTCCATATGTATAAACCTCAAAACCAGGTGGAACTGTTTAATAATATTGGAAGTCAATAGTGATTGCCCTTGAAAGGGGGTTATTGACTGGAAGGGAGTATGCTGTGAGTACATTGCTGAAAATTTTTGTATGTTGATCCAGGTACTATTTAAAGAGCATGTTCAGTTTGTGAAAATGGAACAAGCTGTGCACTTAAGAACGGATCCTTTACTAATATACTGAAGTATATTATACTTCAGTAAAAAGTTAAAAAGTTGAGAGGGTAAGAGATAGTTTTTTTAATCAATAGAAGGCGTCAGATAGTATCAGTGCTTGGCAATATCTTCATAATTTTCTTATTGGCTCAGAATGTGATCCTTGATTTCATGTCCACAATCATATCTTTGCCAGGGCACCTCGTATTGAGTGGACTAAGAAAAATTGAATCATTTTAACTAAACTCATAGAAGATTGATAGATAAATTAAGGTCAATGTATTAATTTACAATGAGCAATCTTCTTTACCATTAACTGAAATATTCAAGTCCCCTCTTCAAGTAACCCTTCCATTATTATCAGATTCATAATTGGAAGGTAGTTTTAGTGACTGTAGAATGAATGCAGAGGCAAGTGAATAATAATGAGTTTTCCTTTAGAACACAGCAGTGCCCAATGATTTATTTCTTTTACATATGAAATTATTTCTAATGCCTACATTTCTCTCCTACAGCATCTTTCATTCTGGAGGATGCTATATAAACAATGCCTCCTTTTAATTCTGTGGACCTCTCATTTCTTATTTGCAGGCAGACCATTTTACTTCTGGCTATATCTTTTTTCTCCCAGGTGTATGGCAATACAGATGATGACGTTTTAGAAAATGCAACTCTGACTTAGTTCTGCTTACCTAAGATGATACCAAGATCACCTTGACTGATGGGTTAGGGAGATTTGCAGCTTTTTTGTCCACAGTTATTGACAATCTCTTAGTATACTCCTACACATGGTTAATCATGTCTTTTGATTCCTAGTTTGTTCAGAGAGCATCTCAACTTCCATGTGTTTTTTGGCTACCTTATTGTCTTGTTTATGAATCTCTCATATTACACAAATAGTTAACTAAGCTATTTTCATTTCTTTAGAATATAAAATCATAAAATTAGAAGAAGAATTAAGAGATAATTGCACTTTCCCCTGTTCCAACTACATTAACATAACCAGTTCAACTAGATGAAAATATATTCTACTTTGAAATAGAACTTTCAAGGAAGATAGCACAGTTTTTCTCAAAACCTATCTCACCTACTTACCAGTTCTAGGATGGAGTAGAGAAAGCAATAACAATGTGGACAGAGAACAGCACAATTAATAAGATTGTTGGGAAAAACTCAGAGTTTCCACTTAGTTTGGAGAAGTAATTTGAAAAAGTGCATGCAACTTCCCCCCTGTTATTCAACTTTTACTTATCCATTTTTAAAGTCAAGCAGCCATGGGAGCCAGACAAACAGAATTAGGGATTGATTGCAAACTTATATGCTTAAGTTGTTGGCATTTTCTAAATAAGCAAGAGACTCTTAATTCTAGCCCAAGTTCTGTGGACACAGATAATACAACTGAGCATTACCCGAAAGAAGGTTATAACTTATCTTTACAGAACTAATTATATACAGTCCTGGAGTGCAAGTCAGCAGGGGGTGACAGAGGTACATTCATACATGCTGCCCTTGCCACAAGATGAAACTAGGACAACTAGTTAAAATGAAATTGAGAATAAAGCCCAAAATAAAGCAAGGCTAGCAACCCATGGTTAGAAAGTAGCATAAAAAGCCAGATGGATAAAATATTTTCCTTTTGAGAATTTTGAGTGAAGAACACTTACTATTTCCATTGAAGTTCATGAGGAAGCATGGCAACGGGCAAAGGAAGTTGATTTTAAAGATTTGGACACTTGAATATCAAAGTATATTGTAAAAATAGAGAAGAAGATTATTATTAGCCTGATTGCTTGGATTGGCAACTATGATTAGATATAATATTTATAAGATTGTGTGATGATATTATTTACAAAAAATAATTCTGACCTTGTGTTACCTTATGTGTACTACGAAGGACCTTCTAAAGTATTTTTTGTAAATTATTTCATGCTACCTGGAATGCCAGAACCCTGGTTTTGGATTGTTTTATTTAATGAATCATTCATTCATTCATTCATTCATTGCCTACAATGAATTGTGCCTATTCTAAACCCTAGATGCTACTGGGGGACCCAAAGATATCCAGGAAATAATCCACATGCTTTAGAGATTTATAACATTGTAAGTGATCTGTAATAAGTTCCTAAGTATAGTATAAGTCCAAATGAAATTCATGCTAGAAGAGAGACAATAGTAACTTGTGCCTCAGAACAAAGAAAAATTAGTTCTTGTTATCCGAGATGGATGTATCAAGGAGGTGATGTTTGAACTGGCTCTTACAGGATAAGTAATATTTCAGTAGCAGAGAAGGGTGAAAAGTACATTCTAAACTAAGAGATCAGAAATACTAAGGACAAAGAAGAATGTTCTTGACATATTCAGGTCACTAGACATAGTCTGATATTCTTGATGGTTAGTGTAGGATGAAATGTAGTGCAGTGGGAGAGAGAGAAGTAGGAAATAGACCAATCTTTTGTAAAGAGAAAAGCTGTAGTCCTTATGCTGATATTTATCAACATGAATTTAATACTGAAATCTATCCAAACAACTGAGAACAGAGTATTTTACAAACACATTTGATTTGGAGGGAATTTTAGAGATTATCCGGTTCAAACTCTATGTGTGTGTGTGTGTGTGTGTGTGTGTGTGTGTGTGTAGGTACAACACAAGAGATCATAGAGAGGTTAGGTATTTTTATCAAGACAATCCACCAGGTTGGTTGGTCTGAAAATATCACAGGTTGTTATAATTGGTCTGTAAGTCTTTCCAACATAAAATGTAGAAGAAAGGCTGATAGCTGTGAGGCAGAGTAAAGCTCCAATGCAGAGATAATCTTCATAGTTGATGGTAAAGATGACAATAGTTTCCTACTTTTGTAGGTGACTAATGATCTAAATTTGATGCAAGTGACACCTTAATATAGTAGGCATGCAGGCAGGTGCATTTCCTGGTTCCCTGCATATGACTGACCCCAAGTAGTCAGGTTTGTGTTATGTGATTCATTTCCCTAAAACAGCGATTTCACCAGGCAAGAATATCTGATCCCAATGAGCCAATTTAGAACTGGGCTATTGAAGGACTGAAATGAAAGGTCATATTGGGTTAGGGCAAGAGCTGGAATCCTGACAAAGTAAAGCCAGGTGAAAGAAGAGATGGGGTATAATGTGAGTATAAAGGGAGAGGCAAAAAAGGGGAAGAATATGTACAGGGAAAACAGAGACAGAGGGATGGAGAAAGAGCCCCAGTGGGACCCATCCCCAGCTAAATTTTCCACCATGCCCAGTGATATTTAATTTCACTTTTTTCCTGTGACATCAGTGAGATCTGACATCTTGGAGCTGGCACTCAAGGTCTACTGCAAAGCAAACACTGAAAAATATCACTTTGTAGAAGTCATTTTGCTATGTGGCTCTGACTCCAAATTGTAAATAGCACCGCATTTTACCTTAGAAAATGTTTGTCCTATCTCTTCAAATATCGAAACAAAACAAAACAAAACCCCAAAACCTACATAATCCATTGTTCTATTTAGGGAAACCTGTTTACTTTCTTCTTCCCATTTAGACCTCTTGATTAAGGATTGCCTCATTACATTACCAAAGACTATGGAAAATGTTTGATGCATTCTTGAGTACTCATGCACAAGACCAACATGTATAACACAGAAAGACTGGAGGTTGCTTCTGGAACTGAACACTAATTAACAACTTGCTTCTCTTTGTCTTTGCAAAATCACCTTTCACTTGAATGGCTGACATGAAAATCTGAAGAACAAGGAGTTATCCAAATGTTTTTTCCTCTTCATTACTCCATTACTATTAATAGGGGCAGTGGATCTTAACAGAGGAGCTGAGATGAACAGTTCCTTTAAGAGGGAAAACTAGGTGTAGACATCATGGTGAGGTGGTAGTTTCACAAACAACTTTCTTCTGGACCAGTACTTCTGCTATGATGGTGAACCATCATAAATCCTTCAATCTGGGAAGAAAATTTATATATTTTAACAAGTTTAGAATTAAATCTAAGATAAAAAGAATATATTTCAATTAAAAAATGGGTTTCTCTTTATAAACACAAATATTTATATTTATAAATTGTAAATTGTAAAATTATAAATTTGTAAGACATACCACATCCATCCAAGAACCATTTTACCTAGGAAGAATTGTGTGTCCTATTTAGTAAAAATGGACTTGCCTACTTCTTGGTTTTTGAAAGATTCTAGCAATACTATACTTTCAGGGATCATTTCTATAGTTCATTAAATGATTCTAGCAAATATATAAGCAAACAAATTTGAAAGGGGCCAAATTGTTCAGGATATTCAAGGCATTCAGTGATTGGAAGCTAACTGTAGAATCATGGATTTGAAAAGACCAAGAAACAATAAAGCACCAATTAGGTTCTTGGAAAGAATGAGCCATCTTGGGGACATTCGTACAGGAACAGTGGGGATGGCAGGAGCACTGTAGAACCAAGTCACCGGCTCTGCCCATTCTATTCAGGGCACATTTTGGGTTAATACTCATATCTCCATCCCTTCCTTTGCTGAAAGGAAAGAATAGCCTTCAAACCTTCTTATTATAAATAAAGTGCCCTCAATACCTACAGATTAAGGACTACCTGCTGGGAGATTTAATCAGACAAAAATAAAAGCAGGCTTGGACTGAGTCATAGAGGTTAGTAGATCTGCTTCACAGTACTGTTCTTGACTCTAATGTGGATGCTTAACTATGAGCACTTGCTCAGAATTTACCTCTCATGTTTTTGTAACAAGATAATACCCCACATTTACTTAGTTCTGTGGTAAATATGGAGCTCTTCCTTTTCTTATGAATTTTAAGCCCATCTCTTCCTGATTAGCTGCCCTCTGGCACTCTGCCCTGTGGTTGAGGCACCGGGTAAAAGGAATTGGGATTGCCATACTTAATATTGTTCTGTAGCATGTTACTTATTCTTTTGGGTCTCACTCTATTCATATGTAAAAGAGGAATATTAAAACCTACATTCCAAAATTGTTGGGATTAGGTGAAATGTACTTTGGTAAAATGTATATGCAGTACCTAAATTTCTAGACAATGTTCTCAGAAAGCAGTAGCAAACGTTCCTTTTAGAAAGTAGGCTTTTGAGCCTCAGAGTTTTTATTATCATTATTATTATCATTATTTTTGTTATTGTCAGCATCATCATCACTGAACCATAATTAAAAACACATGGCCTGGTTTTCACATTTGCTAGTGAACAGCAATATTGAAAGTGTATGTGCAAAGTACATATCTTGCTTTAGGCCCTGATTTAAATAATTCCTTTAATTTTTATGGAAATACCATGAATAGTCTTGTAGAATGAGCTTGCTAATATGAGACTTTAAAAAAATACTGGTTCAGCACTTTAATTCATTCTTTTATTTTGTAAAATAATATTTATAAATACAAAACGGAAGTTGAAAAATGTATACTGAGAAAAATTGCAACCCCACAGTCTCTGTTCTTTCATAAAAGATGCATCTGTTTTTTATGCCCCCAGAATCACTTCTTTTAGTAGTTGCTGAATCCTGAAAATCTGTCTTTTATTTTAGAAGATAAAAAATTAAGATTGTAAGTCTATTTGCATAGGGGAATGTATCTTAAGTTTATTCAAAGCATGAATAGTAAGAAAATAATGGATTGATTTAAAGCCATTTAATTTTGACAGGGCTTTGGCTGGAATGTAATTTAGGTTGTTCTACATATGTGGCATCAGCAGCTTTTTGCTGGACCTGCCTTAGGTCCAGGTTTATGACTAATAAAGTGATTTAAGAGCAGTGATGTGCAGCTTAGAGCATTTTTCAGAATTTAGTGTCCAGAGAGAGATCTTTAACTAATAGAAGAGAAAGGGTTACTCCTTCCATTTATCATCTACCTCTACTTGGAGAATTTGAACCCTAAATGTATATGGCACAGTGCCTCAGAAAGAGCATGATGCCCAGTTAAGGGAGTCTGGAGGCCGGTGGTCTAGGCTCCCATCTGTCACTGGTCCCTGTACATCTGTCGATCCTGGGATTTTAAGAATGCCATGTTCACATTGCTGAGAGAACAGGGTTCTGTTCTCACTTTTTCTAATTGCATTGTCAGAACCTTGCCAGTACATTTACATGTGAGCCCCAGCTCCATTACTTATAAGCTGTACGACCTTGGACAAAGTACATAAATTCTTTTAAACTTACTCCTCTCCCCCACTATTGTAAAATGTGAATGATAAAAAACAGAGTATTTAGAAGAATGAGTTCTGGAGTGAGGCTTTGGGCTCATCTCCCAGCTCTGTCCCTTAATAGGTGTGAAACCTTGGGCAAGTTGCTTAATCTCTCTCTCCTTCAGTTTCTTCACCTATAAAATGAGGTACTGATATAAGGGTTGAAAGAGTTAACGTGTATAAAACAATTAGGACAGTAACTCATACTTGGTAAATGCCCAAAAAATGTTAACTATTATTAGCTATTTGGAAGGTAAATTGGGTAGTGTATATAAAAAATATAGCACAGTGCCTGGTACATAACAATTGCCCAATAAATGTTTATTATTATACTAGTTTCTTCCTACTAATCATCTTAAGTGGTTCTAATAACATTAAAAAGAATTCAAAGAGACCATTTAAAAAATAAACTTTTAAACAATTAAAATGATAAAATATAGTGAGTGAAATAAAATTCCATATTAAGACTTTTATTATTATTTAAATATTTGTCATGTTGCATATAAAATCATAATTAAAAGTTGCTGTTGTTTTCTTTCGAATCAATAGAAATATTTACTCATCTTTAAAGACCCATTTCATGTCCATATTTTTGTTTTACATGTTTCTTTTTTAAAAATTTTATTGCCTTTTTAAGAAAAGTTAAATAGATAACACAAAATGTTACCTTAAAAAACATAGAGGGAAGCAGTTGTGGCTCAACTGATAGAGTGTCTGCCTACCATATGGAGGGTCCAGCATTCAGTACCTAGGCCTCCTGACCCATGTGGTGAGCTGGCCCACATGCAGTGCTGCTGCGCACAAGGAGTGCCGTGCCCTGCAGGGGTGTCCCCCGCATAGAGGTGCCCCACGTGCAAGGAGTGAGCCCAACAAAGAGAGCTGCCCTGCATGAATAAAGCGCAGCCTGCTCAGGAGTGGCGCTGTACACATGGAGAGTTGACGCAGCAAGATGATGCAACAAAAAAAGCGACATGGTTTCCTGGTACCACATGACAAGAATGCAAGCAGACACAGAAGAACACACAACGAATGGACACAGAGAGCAGGCAATGAGGGAGAAGGGGAGATAAATAAATAAAATAAAATCTTAAAAAGAAAAAAAGGGAACAGTTGGAAAACATATATAAATAAAAACAAAAACAAAAAACAAAACATAAGAGGTTCCCATATACACCACTCCCCACCTCAGCTCCACTCCGCCCACATCAACATCCCCTTTCATCAGTAAGGTGCTTTCATTGCATTTGGTGAATACACCCCAGAGCACTGCCATACTGCATGTACCATAGTTTACATTGTAGTTCATTCTCCCCAGTCCATCCACTGGGTTATGGCAGGATATACAATGACCTGCATCTGTCCCTGCAATATCTTTCAGGACAATTCCAAGTTCTAAAAATGCCCCATATCACACCTCTTCCTCCCCCCTTCCTGCCCTCAGTAACTCTCATGGTGACCATCTCCATATCAATGATACAATTACTTCCATTTCTAGAGTCACAACAGTTCTATAGTAGAATACCAGCAAGTCTACTCCAATCCATATTATATTCCTCCATCCTGTGGACCCTGGGATGGCAATGTCTGCTCCACCTCTAAAATGAGAGGGGACTTAGATCCCACATGGCTGATGTTTGTGATTCTTCTGCTTGCAGTTGTAGACACTCTTGGTTCCCTGGTGTGCTGGTTGACCATTCTCACCTCCCCATCAGTTGATCTGGGTAAGTCCAACAAACTGGAGAGTAGGTGTTGTGACTCTGCTGAGGCACATGTTAACTCCAGAGATTCATGTCTCCTGAGCATACACCAACTCCTGCACCAACCACAGGCTCAGTAAAAGTGACAGAAGAGACGTGTAGGAGGTCACATCTGAGTCCAACTCCATCGCATTTAGGAGCACAAATTCCAAAGTAGGGCCCACTGGCAAAACACTGAACTCCAGAGCCATCTGTCATGACCATAGAACCTGTGTGTTTCCGTAGCCCTCAGGAGCACCAGTACCTGGGGTTTGTTTCTTTAAATTCATGTGCAATGAATTTTACATTTTCTTTCAATAGAGTTAGAGAAAGTTTTCTAAGAACTGATAGTTCCTAGATAGGTTTTGAAGGAAATCTTCAATATTATATTATATAGGAGAATTCTAGATTCCTTTGCTTTTACTTTTTTCATGTTCTCCTATTTTCCTTCTCCTTTCCCCCATAATAGTGTTAAAATTGGTAATATTTCCATCTTCTCTTACGCAGCTGAATATTCATTCTTACTGATTATGCAGTTGAATATTATCTTATCAAATCATTTATAATGTACCTAGAAAGTTATTGATATCAGACATAATCACCCTCTTTGTATAGAGGTTGGGAGATACAGAAGATAAAATGATGCTTTGTTAGAGTGAGACTGAAGCTCTGCTGACTGACAGATTAAACACCAATCTTGGAATTATTTCTACTTTCTTAGGCATTATATTACATTATTCACTCCAGTCTGGTGATTTGGTAATCAACTTCTGTAAGTGCTAAGCCAACCACATGGTGAGTAGTTAAGAGTAAAACTTGAGAGTCCTATTGCCAATGTTGACCATTCTCAACATTGCAGTTCAACAACTGACTAGTGGTGTAACTTTGGCAAGTTCCTTAATATTTTAAAGTTTCTTTTCCTGACTCATAAAATATGTTTAATAATATTACCTACATTATAAAGTGATTATAAGGATTGCATAAAAATATAAATTCATAAATATTTAGCAAAATGTTCAAAGCATAGTAGGTGCGTGATAGAGTTATAATCCTGAAAACCAATTGGATTTGCCATTTAGACAGAACCAGTGGCATGTAATCAAGGTTAATATTGGGTCTACACTATTTAGAAGTGTGTTCTAGCTATTGTGGGGTTACATACACAGTAGAAAGCACCATACTATCCTGAGGCAGTATGGAGTATGGTTGGAGGAAAGGGAGAGAGAAATTATAGAAACAAGGAGAGAAAGCAAAGATAAGAGAATCTTGAAAAATTAAAGAATTATAGCCACTTTCTTGTTCTTCAGAAGATAACTGAATTGGGTACTTAATGGAAGTATAAAAGTGACATTATTCATTATAATATTGTGAAAAATTTTAAGATTTAGGATGAGACATGTTGGAACTCTTCTCAAAACAGACCAGAGATGGGACTGGAGAGTAAGCATTGACATGAAAATATTTCTGCCCCTAGATATGGAAACTTTGTATTTTAGTATAAGTTCTGCAACTGCCTGTGACTTTGAATGAGCCACTTCTCTGAAATTTGATGAATGAAGTACTTTTTTTGTATAAAGAAGCAGCAGTTTTCAAGGTACCTTCCACAAAATTTGAGTTCATCAGTTAAACAAGTTTGGAAAACGGTTCATTCTACATCTTGCTCTCAGAAATTCCCACAATACAAGATATTAAAAATTCTGAAACGTTCTGGAGCAAGAAAAGAAAAAAGGAAAACAAATAAGAAAAAAAAGTTCAATTTTTAAAATACCATATGTTAAACTTATTTATCTTTGAGACCTTTTTTTCATATACATCTATTAATATTTTATGAAACTCCCAGTCAATAGAATAATACTTAGAGGATTTTTGTCTCCCATACTTAGAAATCTAATTCTTGAACTCTTTTATGATACAGGAACTGCATAATAATTCTGTTAGAAAACCTCATTGATTAAATGTTTTCACCTCATTCCTGTAAGTAAGGATTAAGGGTCAGAAGAACTCTGGGCAATTAATTTCTTCTCCTGCCTGAGACCCAAAGGAAATAGAAAGGTAATTAAGTCTGACTCCATGGAGCAGATTAAAATCAGCTTTTTATTGATCTGTATTGCACTATGTGAAATACTTAGACTACTAGAGATTATTGAATGTACATGCATTTTAATAAATTATCCACAGTGACCATATAGCACAACAAACACCTAAATCTGTACTTCTTAATATTTGTCATGGCCTTTTTCCCTGCTCATTAAATCCAAGTAAAATATAGTTATTATTTTCCTGGTACAAATGTATAAATACAAACATAAAAATAAAAGGCCTGAGAGAATTGTTGCCACATGTCATGACATAGAAACAACCCTGTCTCTTAGTCATTCTAGAATGGCACTTGCCTTCAGAAAGCATAACAATACTTGCTTAACAATTGGTTCTGTGATTGAACCCAAAGATTCATAATGTATGGAAATATCTTGTGTTTGGAATATTAGTCCGTTTGCTAAGCCTTTCTACCACTGAAATTTCTTATGCTAATAAGCAATAGAATATATATTTTGAAGTATATTGTTTGAAATAATTCAGCAATACAAATTAGCATCCTTGATTTTTTCCTATTGAATGATTTGAAGCATTTAATTTAATCAGAATAGGTTTTTTCCCCAATAAAAATGTTCCATATCAATGCATTTGCATATAGGGATGTTAATTGGGTATAGTGCCTAAATTAAATGTGTGTGTGTGTGTGTAAGAGGGAGGTCAGTGGGAGACTATATTTGTGTGTGTGCATGTATATTTGTGTGTGAAAGTGTATTAATCATTGCTTTATTATTATTATTTTTAAAAGATTTATTTTATTTATTTCTTTCTCCTTCCTGCCCCATTGTCTGCTCTCTGTGTCCATTCTCTATGTGTTCTTTTGTGTTGCTTGCATTCTTGTCATCGGCACTGGGAAACTGTATTGCTTTTTTTGTTGCATCATCTTGCTGCATCAGTGGTGCTACTCCTGTGCTTTTTTCATGTGGGGTGACTGTCCTTGGGGGCGTACTCCTTGCATGTGGGGCACCCCTATGTGGGGGACACCCTTGTGTGGCACAGCACTCCTTGCATGAGGCAGCACTGTGCACGGGCCAGCTCACCACATGGGTCAGGAGGTCCTGGGTATCAAACCCTGGACCCTCCATATGGTAGGCAGATGCTCTATCAGTTGAGCCACAGCTGCTTCCCCCTTAATCATTGCTTTATAATTTATTTTCATAACCTTTTCCTAAGGTTAGGAGAGGGAATTTCAAAGCCCCACACTGTATAAAAGTATGAATTAACTAACATTTTTCTTTGATATTACTCACTTTAATTGACTCTTTCTCCATATCTGTGTTCGTAACCAAAAAACATAACTTGCTGTTACTGAAGCCCCATCCCATATCACATTTTTGTTCCCATGGGTTGTCATCTCAAATCTTAGATTAGGTAATTAACGTCTTTTCTACTAATTGGTTAAATACATGAAATAAACGGTAATGACTGTTTGCTGAGTCTTCATAATGATGATAACAATGACAGTTATGATTTACTGAGATTTTATTGTGTGACAGATGTTATACTTATGTATATTATCTTCAATTCTTTCCACAATCTGTAAAGTAGACAATATTACCATCCAAAACCTTAAAGAAGTTGAGCAGACTGTCCAAAATATAACATCTACTAAGTGACTAAGCAATGAGTCAAATTTGGAACGCTTTCCTCCAATACAAACTTTCTTAACATCACAATGACTATGCATGTGGTCAGCCTGACAATGCACAGATGTAGCATATGGTCTAGTCTATGGTATATTCTACAGAAAGTTCCATGTGCACTTAAAAAGAATGCATAGTCTCAATCTTTTTGGGTAGAATATTCTATGAATAACATCTAGGTCAATTTGGTTGAAACTGTTGTTCAGGTCTTCTATATCTTTACTTATAACTCTTTGTTCTATCAATTACTGAGAGAGGGGTATACAAACATTCAACTGTAAGTGTTGAGTGGTCTAGTTTTCTCTTTAAGCCTGAAAGTTTTTGCTTCCCACCTGAGTTGACTCCCTCATCTATTTGCTCACTATTTTTTTTTTTGCTTGTTGTTTGCTCTCATTGTTGCTCATTGTTTTTTGCTTGTTATCTGTTTTTTTTTTTCCTTTAGGAGGCACCAGGAACCAAACCTGGGACCTCCCATGTGGAAGGCAGGCACTCAACTGCTTGAGCCACATCTGTTCCCTGCTTGTTTTGTTTTGTTTTTTGGCTGTCAAATGATCATTTATTGAAATATTTTCCTTTGTAGTTCTTAACTAGCTGGGCATTCCACTGCACCACTGTTGATGTCATCTATTATGTCATGAGGGTGCAGCCATCCACAATGCAGGCCATAGACTGGGCAGCCCCCAGAATCTCTTTAATGGTTCCAGGGAGTTCTCTGGCTAAAGATCAGTGCCGCATCTTTCAGGCAATACTGATGATCTCATCAAAAGTGATATTTCCACTGTGCTTAATGTTTTTCTGCTTTTTCCTGTCTCTGGGTGGTTCCTTAAGGGCTTTGATGATCAGGGCTGAGGCAGGAGATACCACCCTGATCTGGGCCTGTCTGTTCTGGATGGTCAGTTTCACTGTAATCCTTAGAACTTTCCTGTCACCAGTTGCCTTGGCAATGTCATCACCAACCTTTTTTGGAGACAGACCGAGGGGACTGATCTTGGGGTCCAGGGCAGATGTGGAACTGACTTCCCCACCCATGCACCTCAGGTACGCCTAAGGTGTGTGAGCTGCAAACCTGCCTCAGGTCGTCCGGTCCTCCCTCCCCATGTATGCGCAGGGAAGCTGAGACCCAGAAAGGATAAGACAGCGCAGCGCCCTTAGCATGGAACCTGAAGCTCCACCAAACCTCTGGGAGGCCTTGGCTATAGAGCCCGACACAGAAAAGGCAAACGGGGTGAATACCAAAAGCCGGAAGGGCCGTGGTGAAGAGGGATGCTCCATCCCACAGCCCAGGCCATATCTAGAGCATTCACTGACTTTGATCTCATTGGGGTCGAAATTGGGCGACATGGCATAGGTGGCTGGTGTCACATGAGCCCGGATGCAGGATGACTGAAGAAAGTTCCACTCTGGCCTCCTCTAAGCCGAAAGCCCCTGCTTGTTTTTGCTCATTTTTTTTTTTTTTTTTGCTTGTTGTCTGCTTGTTGATTTTGCTTATTGTCTGCTTGTTTGTTTTTGTCTTCTTTAGGAGGCACTGGGAACTGAACCTGGGACCTCCCATGTGGGAGGCAGGCACCCAACTACTTGAGCCATATCTGCTGTCAAATATACCTTTATAATTGTTATATCTTCCTGATATATTGAGCATTTTGTCATTATGAAATGACTTTTTGTTTCTGGGCATTTCTCTTGAAGTCTGTTTAGTCTGTTATTAACATAATGTCTCTAGCTCTTTAATGGTTACAATTTGCATGGTTTGTACTTTTGCATCCATTTACATTCTACTTATATGTTATATTTTTGTAGATAGAATGTAGGTCAGTCTTGCTATTTTATCCTGATTGACAATTTCTTTGATTAGAGTAGTTTGTTCTTTTATATTTAATACAATTGTGCTATGCTTGGATTTATATCTGCCATTTTATTTGCTTTTCTATATGTCTCATATCCTTTCTTCCCATTCCTTCAAAGACTTCTTCCATTTTATTGTTGTTGTTGTTGGATAAACTAAGAAAAGGGAAAATACATTTATATAGTTTTTTACATTTACCCACATTATTTTGTTTTTCTAATGTTCTTCATTTGTTCCTGTGGATTAAAGTTATTCTCTAGTGTCAATTTCTTTTAGCATGAATGACCTTCTTTAATATTTCTTGTAAGGCAGGACTACTAGAAATCAAGTATTTCAGTTTTTGTATATTTATGACTCTCTCCTTTTTACTTTCATGTTTAAAGGATAGTTTCACTTTTTTGACATTTTTTCTCTAGCATTTTGAATATGTCATTCCCCTGCCTTATGTCCCTCATTGTTTCTGATTAGAAGTCAGCCATTAATCACATTGTTGTTCCCTTAGATACAATGAGTAATTTTTCGATTGCTGATTTTGAGATTTTCTCTCTTTGGCAATCAGAAGTTTGTCTATGATGTGTCTAGATGTGGATCTCTTTGTGCTTATCTATTTGAATTCCTTGAGATTTTTGCATCTATTATTTTATTTTGTGTTAAATTGAGGAAATTTTTGGCCACCACATTTTCAAATATTTTTTTTTTGCAAACTTTCTCCATTCTGTGACTCCCATTTTATATATATTTCTACATTTGAATTTATCCACAGGTGTCTGAGGCTCTGTTCAACTTTCTTCAAACTGTTAATTTTCTGTTCCTTAGACAGTGTAATTTCTATAAACATATCTGTATCATTGGAAGATTACCAAGTAAACTGATAATCTCTCATTTATAAAAATCTCTCCTTCTCATTTGACCTAAATTTAAGTATACTTGTCATTTGGCCTTGTTCTTAAGAACACTGGCAAAGCGTATTGAATTTTTGAACAGGATATTAATATAAACTATAGGAACACCTAAGCCTGGAAAAACCAAGTTTCTCTGTAAGTGGACTGAAAGGAGTAATGTCTCTGTCAGTTTATCTTTGGATCAAACTTTGTTTACTATACTCAGCAAAACCAAAGCCCCACAGTTAACAAGACCCATTCTCCGGAGAAGGTAATTAGTGACCATTTGTTCTTTTTCATATAAGTCATTTGTTTGTTTTTTGGGGGTTCAAGAGGAAAGCTTAATCTCACTTACTATCCCAAGTGACTGATCAAAGTGTTCATTCCACACATAGGAAGTACTTGTCTGGGAAGAAATTCTAGTAAATGCAACATTTTCCTTGGACAAGTTACTTATCTTCTCTTATGTCTAGCTTCCTAATCTGTAAATAGGGAGAATAATAAATATCTCATGGGATTTTTGTAAGGATTAAATAAGTGTATGCAAATTGTTTAGAAAAATGCCTGGCACATAGCAAACAGTCTCTCTGTTTTAACCATTATTATTATTATGTTTTTAATAATATTTCTATGGTGTTTTAGAATTCTAGAGCTATATTAGCAAACCAAGTAAAATGGCAACCCAGATCATTTCTCCATCTATCCCTGGCACTTGTGTTGCCCATGGTGGAGGATAATTCCTAGTATAGTCATGACAATATTCATAAAGTGTGAAAGTGACAATTGTCCTTAAATCATGTCTATATATAGTGGTAGAATCAATCAAAGATTGGGTGAATTGTATTCATTATTTTTATTAAAATAACAGATAATTCATATGAGGGAATTTTGATCCATCTACTCTGATTGAGAACCATCAGAGAACAGTCATGTTTTCTGCTTCCTAGACTGCATATTTCTTACTTCACCTTTCCAGACTACAGTGTTCCAGTTGGCACTCCTTGCTCATTTCTGACTTTCATCTTTCTTCTTTGTTCTGTGAACTCAGCTCTGTTTCCTGACCATTTGTTGAATGGACACACCATGGTACCCAGTATGATTCCAGTCTTTCTTCAGTTACTCCCAAGGAGGCTGTAGCACCTCAAGCTGGCCTCTTTTTGTCAAAAATAAATAAATAGACTCTTCCCTTTCAATATTTCTTCCTTTTGGGCTTTAGGTAAGTTTTAATATAAGGTCAGTAATTGCTGCACAATAGAGATTTAGGGAAAAATCATTTCAGAAAGGGAACCTAGGAGATATATGACCAGAAATCAATTCTTTGAATCAGACAGTTCTTGGTAGCAATTGATTTTCTTCAAATGACTTCTGAGCCATGTGGATATCTGGTGGAAAAATAGCAAAAAGCGTTATCTGATGGCTTTGAAAATTGTATAATTTCCTGATATTATCTAAATAAATCCAGCAAGTGGCTATTCACTTCTTAATGTATAGAGCACTTTGATAGGTACTGGAGATGACAGAGTGAATGAAGCACACACATGCTGCTTTAAGAAGCTTAGAGAGAAGAGCACAAACACAAGTACCAATAATAAAAAGCATAGTAAGTTGGGAAGTCTAATGGAGGTTTAAAGCAATGCCTTGAGAATCCTTAGAGGCATTGCCTTGTTTAGTTGTACTTATTTTGGGATTCAAAGGACAAGAATCATGTTCTAGTTAAGCCTCATGTGAAAAGTAACTGTTAAACCACTAGGAAGTGAAACAGAAAGAGATGGGAAGATTGAGTAAGGTTGGAGAAGAAGGAAAGGTCCAGTTCATGTAGGGTGATGAATATTAAAAGCTTCAGTATTATCAGTTTTAGGGTTCTAATCTTATACTATATAATTCATTCAGAGAGTTTGTTGAATATTATAGGAGTTAGCTCATTTTGATTTGTTTTGACCTAGACTTAAGGGCACTGGTGGGTTCATACTTCTTTTGGCCATTCAGGGAAGTGACTCTGAATATATTTCCCTGAAGGTGACAGAAATGTACAACCTCTTTCAATTTATTGTTCAGCAAACCTGTGACTCATGTCAATCTCTGGGCAAAACAGCTATCAAGAGAATTAAGTAGAACTAAAATTTTTCATAAATCAGCACTTATATATTATGTGCCTATTACATCAAAAATGGAAAAGAAAAGATAGCTCCCATTGCCCTTCATTATTCACAATTGCCAAAAGGTAGAAGGAATTCAAGTGTCTATCAACCAATGAATGGATAAATAAAATGTAGTATATATGTAAAATGGAATATTATTCAGCAAGAAAAAGGAGTGAAGTTCTGATTCATACAGCCAGCATGGATGAACCTTGAAGATATCATATTGAGTGAAATAAGCCAGAAACAAAGGACAAATATATAATTTCATTGATATGAAATAATTAGAATAAGCAGACTCATAGAACCAGAACTAGAATATAGGTAACCAAGTGCTGGTGTGAGAGTGGGGAATGGAGAATTAATGTTTAAATTGTACAGTTTCTAGCTGGGTTGACTTTAAGGTTTTGATTAATGGATGGTGGTGATGGTAGCACAATATTGTGAATGTAATTAACAGCACTGAATTATATATGTGAAAGTGGTTAAAAAGAGAAATTTTGGATTGTATAAAATGTAATTAGAGTAAAAATAAAAAAACAAAACAAACAAAAAAGCCCATATTTTAACAACTGGTAATTGCCATATAAACTGGGGAATTTAGGATTATAAAAAGCAGTATAATAAACTTGTTTAAAAAGCAGTATAAAGTAAAAACTTGAAAAAATATGCTTGCAAATCTTATCATCTTCCTTGCACATGGCAGATGCATAAGTAATGTCTGTTTTTATCTTCTTATTTTGCTCTTTATTTCCTGGGGATCTCCCAGAACATCACCTCAACATCTCTCTGATAACAAGAATTAGAAGAGCAATATTAAACACATGTGGGTCAATTTTGTGTAATGCATTGTCCTTAGTGACATATATATTTAACTTAATCCTCACAACCACCTTATGCAATTATTATTATTTGCCATTTTATAGATGAAGAAAGTGAGACAGCACAGAGTTTAAGTCACTTGCCCCAAATCATAGAACCAGCAGAAGGCAGAGGTAGGACTTGAACTCAGGAGTCTAGATCTCTAAGTCTGTTCTTTATAACCACTGTGCAAGTGTTGTTACCAGTTCATTCACTTCGGCTATGACCAGCAGTTTTCAGATTTGTTTGTTTGTATTTAATTGCATTAAAAATTTTCTTTTGACAATCCAAATCCCAATTTCTCCTGCAAGAATTCCTTAACCAAATAAATCAATGAAGTCCAAAGCATAATTTTATGACATTTCTGAGACGTTCTTCTCTCTGAAATTAATATATGCTTTCTCTTCCTTTTAAATGAAAACTTGGTTCTATTGTGAATTGGCATATGAGTTTCTTTAAAACAACGCTAGTCTAAAATGCAAATATTTTAATACAACTATATCATGTAATGTGTTGTATGGCTGTAGCTCTTCTCATGTTTGTCTTTTTGGCTACAAAGACAATCAGAAAGGATTTGGTTATTTGGTTTAAAAAAACTAGAAGCCCCCATGATCATTCTAAAGAAAAGAATAAAGAAAAAAGATTAAGCATTTAAGATCATGAGGAAAACTGACAGATTTTTATCAGGGCAATGATACAGATTTACATTGAACTTTATTTCCCAAATCAAATAGTAAGAAGTATTTTAGATTTTTAAAATTAAAATATTAATTTTTGAAAAGTTACATGCCTTTGAATATAATTCCTTTTGCTTTAGGGTACCACATTACCTTAACAAGTGTTAAACAGCAAAAGATAACCCTTTTCTCCTTTACCACCAGACAATCTCTTTTTTACTTCTTATATCCTCTCCACCTTATGTTAATTCCACCTTAAAGTTAGTGACAGAGAATTCCATCCATAGTTATAACATCACATTGTAATTTTTTATCTTTAATTTTCCCTCCCCTCTTCATGCCCCTGACTTTAAGCATCATATTAAGCTCCAGCCTCAGTTTGTGCATTTGAAAAAGTGATTGGCTTTTTGAATGTTTCTTTTATATGAGAATATAACACTTGCATCACAGGACTGCAAGGGTTAAATAGTATAATTATGTTTTTGCATTCACTCCTCATCTGTAATTGACACTCCATAAATGTGAATAAATGAAAAATATAATCAGCTTATACAATTATACTGATGTCAGTCATTCTGATTCCCTTTGTCATTCTCCAAAACAAATGTTTCCTATAGTATAGAAGGAGAATGAATTGCTTTCCTTAATTCTTTGGGATGTCTTCAATTGTTCCCACTTCTCAATGAAAGACCTCCTTCTATCAACATTTTCTAAACCTGCACCCTCTTCCCATGTCTTTTTGTCTTGTATTTCTCTCTCCTTCAATTAGAAGTTTATATTTAGATTTTGCTTCAGTAATAACTATAGGACTGAGTTAAACACTTTTCTGTTTAATGCCTGCTTTACTAAGGAAATCAAATTTAAGAAAAATGATTTGCATGTATGTGTAGATCTTTCATTCTCAACCTGAATCTGCCTCCTTTTTTTTTTTTTTTTTTTTAACTTTGCCTCCTTTCTAGTCAAAATAATTTCTGTAGGGAGCAGGACTTAAGATATCAAAGGACTTGAGTTACCTAAGTCAGTAGACATGCGGAAGTTATTAGGGGTGGGTTAAAGGGTTATGAAGTCATTTGAAACAGTTGTCTATTCCAAGAGGTGCCAGTTTTGTGCTCATTTTACTGATAATATAAATTCTTCAGGCAATAATGAAGTTATATAGTGTGAAAACCATAACTAACATGGAATCTTGCTGTAGAACATTTCTTTTTTTTGGTTTGTTTTGTTTTTTAGCAAATTTTATTGCCTTTTTTAAAAAAGGTACATAGATCACAAAAGATGCTACATTAAAAAATATAAGAGGTTCCCATATACCTCACTCCCCACCCACCCCCACTCCTCCCACATCAATAACCTCTTTCATCAGTGTGGCATATTCCTTGCATTTTGTAAATACATTTTGGAGCACTGCTACACCACATGGATTACAGTTTACATTGTAGTTTACACTTCCCCCCAGTCCATTCAGTGGGTTATAGCAGGATATATAATGTCTTGCATCTGTCCCTGCAATATCATTCAGGACAACTCCAAGTCCCAGAAATACCCCCATACCACACCTCTTCTTCCCTCCTCCTACCCTCGCAAATTCCGTGGGCAGCATCAGTGATCCAATTTCTTCCATTGCTAGAGTCACAATAGTTCTATAGTAGAATCCCAGTAAGTCCACTCCAATTCATATTTTATTTTCCATCCTGTGGACCCTGGGATGGTGATGTCTACTCCACCTCTTCATCATGACTGAAGGATGTGATTCTTCTGCTTGCAGTTGTAAACTCTCTTGGTTCCCTGGTGTGGTGGTTATTGATTCAAGTGACTTCTCTTCAGAATTTTTGTGGCTCTTGGGATTTTTCAGAGCTTTTTAGAGATTCTACCATTAGGGTTTGGCCTAAGCCATTTGGTCACACACAACTATTAGGTTTTATAAGTAGGTCTTGGTAGCAATTTATAGTTGGAAGAAGTTGAAGGGGTTTACTACCTCTCCACAGCTTTGTTGCCAGTTTGGAATAAAAGCAAGTGTCAGATGAAATATGCCATACATATAAACATTTATTACCGAGCAGGCACAAAACAGTCATAAACCTGTCCTGAAAGTTCAATGATGTTTCAGATTTCTGTCCTTTTGGGTTCTTCTTGCATGAAAGGTTTACCTGAGGCAAACATGATAATATTCCATCCACAAGATTTAATTAATTATTTACTGGAATCAGGAGAGCAAGAATCATCTGGAAGCAGTAGCAGGACCCAGGAGGCCTTAGGGATTAAGTCAAGAGTGCCCTCCCTAAGGGTTGAGATGTCTAGAATTTTGTAGCCTGTTTGAACTAAAATATTCTAGTTTGTTCACATATTTTGAATACCACTAATTTCACCAATAAGATCCCATTTTTATAATGCCTTGCTTAAATTAGCAAGCCTCTGTTTTCACTAATGAAAACTTGTTTCTAATACTTATGCTAATTATCATAACCTCTGGTGTCAATAGGAAATAGTGATAGCTAAAGGACCATGGTAGCCATCTCTGGAGTGTGGCTTTTGAGTGGGCAGTCTTTTTTTCACCTGAAATGCTGCTTTATTTATTTATTTTTTATTATTATTTTATTATTTTATTTTTAAATATTACATTCAAAAAATATGAGGTCCCACTCAACCCCACCGACCCCACCCCCCAACTCCCCCCACAGCAACACTCTCTCCCATCATCATGACACATCCATTGCACCTGGTAAGTACATCTCTGAGCATCATTGCACCCCATAGTCAATGGTCCACATCATAGCCCACACTCTCCCACGTTCCTTCCAGTGGGCCCTGGGGGGATCTACAATGTCCCATAATTGACCGTGAAGCACCACCCAGGACAACTCCACGTCCTGAAAACGCCTCCCCATCTTATCTCTTCCTCCCATTCCCTGCACCCAGCAGCCACCATGGCCACCCTTCCCACTCCCAAGCCACATTTTCTCTGTGGACATTGGATTGGTTGTGTCCATTGCACATCTATGTCAAGTGGGGGCTTAGATTCCACATGGATACTGGATGCACTCCTCCTGCTTTCAGTTGTAGACACTCTAGGCTCCATGGTGTGGTGGTTGACCTTCTTCAACTCCATGTTAGCTGAGTGGGGTAAGTCCAATAAATCAGAGTGTAGGAGCTGAAGTCTGTTGAGGCTCTGGGCCTGGGTATCATATTGTCAGTCCAGAGATTCAAATCCCCTAAATATATCTTAAACCCCAGCACCAGCTACAATTCCAGTAAAGTAGCATGCAAGTCTTTTGAAAAGAGATCCCCTCTGAGTCCAGTTCCATCACGCAGAAATACCAGCTTCAAAGAAGGGCCATCTGCCATGGCAGTGAACCCCATCTGCCATGACCATAGAACCCGTGGGTCTCTTTACCCTCAAAAGAACCAATACCTGGGGTTGTATCTACTTTATCTGTCTCTTAGACTCTGCTCAGTTGTGCATAAGGGCATTCCTTCTGATAACCTCCAGACTCTTTTTTAGAGACTCGTAGCCTTAAAAACTCATTTCTCCTTTCCATTTCCCACTTACATTAGGTCAAACAGCATTTTGAAGTCATGTTATTAGGGATATTCTGCTGATCCACATTGAACCTTTATTCAAGATCATTTTCTAGTTGCATCTTCAGCTGGTATGTGGTAGTGATCCCTCGGTGCCAGGGAGGCTCATCCCCGGGTATCATGTCCCACGCTGGGGGGAATGCACTGCATCTACATGCTGAGTTTGGCTTTGAGAGTGGCCACATTTGAGTAACATGAAGGCTGTCAGGAGGAAATTCCCAGGCACAATGCTACTCTAGGCTTGTTCTTATTGCAGGTGTATAGGCTCACAAGCATAGCCATTAGTATCAGGAGCCCACTGTTGGGGCCTCATTCCTTCCTGGTTCTTACCGTTGCACCTGGGGGACTGCCGCTGCTCCCCCAGGGCCCACGACAGAGACCCCCCGGCCAGGAACCCAGTACCCCCCCAGCTGATGTTTTTAATTGTTTCCACTATGAGTATATCTAAACATTACCATGTACCCTGGACATATGCCCTGTATAACTCCCTGTCAACCATATATAGCCTGTCAATAACATCCCATATCAGTATTCCTCTGCCGCCATTGTTGAACCACTCTGTGATCCAAAACTTCCTGTAAAGTGAATCCCAACATAATGTCAGTTTCCCTTACTAGTAAAATGGGATATAGTGATGAGTTTAAAGGTTAGATCTAGAGTACATATTGATTTGGAAAAATTTCTACATCCTATCTTTTTCTTTTCTTTTTTTTTTCTAATTATTGAGCTTTTCTTCACAAGAGTCTTAGATCACAGTAATTCATATATACAATATACAGTACTCCCACAGATCCACCATAAAACCTTTTCCCTTCCACAGCGATAATCTTTTAACTTATTCTTATCATATTTCCTGAAACTGATGTACAGATTCCAAAACAATAGCTTTCAAACAAGGTGACATCTGTGCTTACAATGTGGTCCATACTTTAGGATGTACAGTTTTCTAAATTTTTTAGTTATCCTATGTTTTGCATTATGGTTTACATTATTAGTCTGTCGTCCCCTATATGTTTTTGGTGTAATATTACATGTTTTATATTCATCCTCGTGTACTCTCGCAAAACTCCTCTCTTGCCCCCACATTTACCTTGGTTCCATCCATTCCACATCCATTTTCCCCTCCCCTTGGGGCCCACAGCGCCAGCCAATCTCCATTTCCCGAGAAGCCACGTCCAGAGATACTTGCAGCAGTGTTCAGGGCCTGACTTTCTCAACTGCCCTAATGTCCTGGGAGCCACCCTTTCTCACGAGAGATACAGTTCTCTCTATTTGATGGCATTAGTCCTCCCCAGGATGTGGATCCACCCCAACTCTCACTTCTTGGGTCTCTACCCAATGGTACAACCCACCCTGGCAAAATGAGCCTTCAGCTATTCCCCTGGAGTCTGTCCCGCATCAGACCATCCCCCCTGAGCATCCTAAACAGGTAACCCTCCTAATTATATTTTGATATGATTTTCTCAACATTTTACTCTCAACGAACACCTGACACTCTCCTATGTTAGTATGTTGCCCCTCCCTCCCCCCAATTTTTGGACAATATTACCCCTCCGCCCATCCCCAGCCCCCCTCAAACCCACAAAGCCCCACCCGAAGGCAACCCCTTGCCCCCATTTTGTCCCTTCTTTGTGCTCATACTTACCGCCAGCTCATCATAGATTCCACCCCTGCAGACGTCGGCTCACATCCTTCCTCCACCCCCCGATTTCCTGTAAGCCTCTTTTCCAGTCTCTAGCTCTCTGAGGCAGGTTGCTTATTTCATATCATTGAGGTCATGTAGTATTTGTCCTTCAATGCCTGGGTTGCTTCACTCAACATAAGGTTCTCAAGATTCATCCATGTTATCACGTGTGTTTGTAGTGTATTTGTTCTTACAGCTGAGTAGTTTTCCATTGTGTGTATATACCACATTTTATTGATCCACTCGTCTGTTGATGGGCATTTGGATTGATTCCAACTTTTGGCGATAGTGAACAATGCTGCTATGAACATTGGTGTACATATATCGGTTTGTGTCCTTGTTTTCAGTTCTGATGGGTATATACCCAGCAGTGGTATTGCTGGGTCATATGGCAAATCTATGGTTAGTTTTTTGAGAAACCGCCAAACTGTCCTCCAGAATGGTTGGATCCTTCTGCATTCCCACCAGCAGTGGATGAGTGTTCCCCTTTCTTCACATCCTCTCCAGCATTTGTATTCTTCTGTTTTTTTCGTAGCTGCCAATCTTATGGGAGTAAGATGGTATCTCATTGTAGTTTTGATTTGCATTTCCCTGATAGCTAGAGATTTGAAGCATTATTTCATGTGCTTTTTAGCCATTTATATTTCTTCTTTGGAGAAGTGTCTGTTTAAATCTTTTTCCCATTTTTTAAATGGGTTGTTTATCTTTTTATTTTCAGGATATATGAGTTCTTTATATATGCAAGTTATAAGTCTCTTATCAGATATATGGTTGCCAAATATTTTCTCCCATTGTGTGGGTTCCCTTTTTACTTTCTTGACAAACTCCTTTGAGGTGCAGAAGGCTTTAATTTTGAGGAAGTCCCATTTATCTATTAGTTCTTTTGCTGCTCGTGCTTTTGGTGTGATATTCATGAAGCCATTTCCTATTACAAGGTCCTGTAGATGTTTCCCTACACTGCTTTCCAAGATCTTTATGGTCTTGGCTCTTATATTTAGGTCTTTGATCCATCTTGAGTTGATCTTTGTATAAGGCGTGAGATGGTAATCCTCTTTCATTCTTCTACATATGGCTATCCAGTTCTCCAGGTACCATTTGTTGAATAGGCCATTCTCTCCCAGTTGAGAGGGTTTGGTGGCTTTATCGAATATTATATGTCTATATATATGATGTAGAACATTTCTTAATATCTTGAATGCTGTACTGAAATTAGAATAATAGATCATCCTATGACATGAAGCCATGTGAAATGGGCATTTTAAGATTCTGGTAATGGATTGGGCATTTGTCTGACATAAACAAAATGACACTATTGTTAAGCCATCAAAAAAGAACAACAGGGAAGTGGATGTGGCTCAACTGATAAGAGTGTCTGCCTACCATATAGGAGGTCCAGGGTTCGAATCCAGGGCTCCTGGCCCACATGGTGAGCTGGCGCACATGCAGTGCTGCCATGTGCAAGGAGTGGCATGCCACGCAGAGGTGTCCCCCGCATCGGGGAGCCCCATGCCAAGGAGTGTGCCCCACAAGGAGAGCCGCCCCGCACGAGAAAAGCGCAGCCCACCCAGGAGTTGCGCCGCACACACAGAGAGCTGGCGCAGCAAGATTACACAACAAAAAGAGACATGGATTCCCGGTACCACTGAGAGTGTAAGCAGATTCAGAAGAACACACAGCAAATAAACACAAGAGAGCAGACAATGGGGGGTAGGGGAGGAAGGGGAAAAAATAAATAAAATGAATCTTTAAAAACAGTGATAACAACAACAACAACAAAAACATCCTGGCTAAAACCTCTTGATTAGTTAAAGGCAATTAACATGTTATCCTTTCTCCATGGCTGCAATCCCAGGTTATTTAAGGTGACAGATTTGGTGTAACTCTAGGTTTTAGTTTTGTTTATATGGAAGTCATCTTCTATCTGAGAAAAACTTACCACTGAACTCATTAGAAGTGAATTTTTCCAAGGTAATGTCTCAAGAATCTACTTCCACCCTGTAATTACAAGTGTCCATATGCAAAAAGCTTAAATAGGAACTGCAATAGTTCATTGCAAATGATCAAATTGTATCCCTGATTATTAGGCTCATTCCAAATGGATTCCTTTCTTCCTGCCTGCCACATTGCCTTCTTATTTCTTCCTGCATTCCCTTCTTCCTCTCTGCCTTCCTTCACTCATCCTTTCTTTCTTTCTTTTCTTTCCTTACAGGCAGCACTGATTATTGGAAGAACTATTTCAGAGAACTACATGTAATTTACTGACTATAAGACCTTTGGAAAGTCACTTATCTTTTTCCACCCACAACTTTCTCATCTGTAAAACAGAGCTAATGATGCCTACATTCATTTACTGATAGGATTATATTAGGCAGCTTGAGAAGAACTTGGAATATGTCAAGACTCAATACATGTAAGCTGTTATTTGAAACTGCAATTACTTCCTTGATTTCTTCATTGTTCCTTTCCTTCTTTGCTCCATCCTTTAAATACTACGTGCAAGGTACTGTGTTAGGTTCTGTGGTGAAACACTAAAAAAAAAATACCCTCTCTTCATTTAATTAGCTCACAGTATACTAGGGAAAATAAGATGATAAATAAATTTGAACAAGGCAAGAAGAAAATTGCCAGGTAGTATATAAGACAATCATAGACAAAGACCCATTGGAGACAAAGTTCTATAAGGGCTGACAAGGAAATCAAGAAGGACCATCTCCTTGATGCTTCCTTAACAGCAATAATAGGTGACAATTGCAGAGTACCTGCATGCTGAATAACTTATCTGTGCTGTGCAACAGTGTGGGCTAGCTGGTCAGTCAAATCTCTTACTTAGAATTTATTCAAGCTGTGCTTTCTTTTCCAGTACCATTTGAAATCTAAAGTGAATGAGTCTTTGTCTGATTTTTGCTTCTACAGAAGCTCTTTTCTTTTGACTTAAAATAGGTTTTAGTTGGTAGTAGAATTCACAGTTTTATCTTCCAATATGCCTAGTGTACAATTCGCCTCTCTTTATATTATTGTCAACAGTGAGTTAATTTGGTTGAAATTGTCATGAAGAAAACAAGATTTTCAATAAACCTCCAAAAATCCAAAATGGACAATTTATACTTCACCAGGTTTGAGATGGAAATGTTATAGAAAGGACTTAGAAATCAGAGAGACTAGATGTTTTATTGTCACTTAAAAAATGTTGAACCCAGGTAAGTTCATTCATTCTTTCAATCAACACATATTTCTTGAGAGCTTACTAAGAACCAGGCATTGTTCTAGGGAATATAGCTGTTTACCTGATCTCTTTCATTCTCTTTACTGATCTATTACTATCATTTTACTAATCTATTGAAATAGTAACAATTCAGGGTTCAGAACATTTCTCCAAGAAATGATGCTTCCTGGAATCTCTCTGTGAAAGCTGAGATTCATGTCAAATTTAATACAAAATTATAACTTAGTAACATAATATGGAAATAATCAAAATCCATTTTAAAAATGAACTCTTACTTATTTTGTGTCCTTTTGAATGCCAAATCGTTTGAATCGCAAAAATTTAGAATCTCACAGCTGTCATCTAGGCCCATGAATTAAGTGCCTTACATTTGATTTCACAGTGGCAGAAATCATCCCAATAGTGAATACCACCATTAAAACACCCTGACAAATTTTGTGATAAAATAATGCTAATGATTAGCAGAGCTATGAAATAATAGAGGAAATCTGAGAAGAGAGGGAGCATGTAAATTTTTTGTCAGCCCATGAATAGATACAACAAAGAAATGAAAGTGTCATGGAACTCTTGATAACTCAAAGCAGGCAGTCTTTTCTTTCAGAAGCCAATTTACCAAATTCCCAGGTGATACAATGGTGATTATACAAAATATAAACACATTAACCTAGTGACTCTTTACATAGCCAGCTTCCCTAGTGCATTTCAAATAAAGTTTGACTTACACCTGACTTTTCAGAGCAAGAGCATAAAACGAAATAAACCTCCTTTTACCTTAGTCTCTACAATTCAATTTGGAAAAAAGATTCATATTTTCAGATATACTCAGGGGGAAGCTTATTATTGGTCAGCTGTGGGTGCAGTGACCTTGGAAAGGCTATCAGAGACTTCCATCAATGTTCTATCTGCCTCATTATGGGGTGGAGGATGAACAAGATATAAGGCGTGGACATAAGACATGGCCTCATTTTTAATATTTTATAGACAAGGGGTGAGCATAGCTCTGGAGAGAAATATATCTCTTCCCTTTCAACTTGATGCTTCTGTGCTTCCTGGTGGGTCAGTTATGAGGTTTCTAAGATGTATTCAGATGAAATAATTAAAAAGGAAAAAAAAAAACCCAACCATATCAGCTCAATTAGCATGAAAGAGCCAGGTAGGACTGGTAGCAAACAGCTTGATCTCATAAATAGAAATATGTTCAAAGGGACTTAGAATCTCAAAATTTGAATCTAAAGTAAAGAGCTCATTTCACTTTATGAATTTTCAAACTATTCATCTGCTATTATAATATCCCTGGTCGCTTTAGAGACAAGATTGCCCAAGGACTATATAACAATGCCTTTGGCGTTGCATGTAGAATAATTCGGAGACACTTTTGATATGTAAATGTTTAGAGCAAACCTAGACAAACTGAGTGCCTGGTCCATATTTTTGCACCTATAATAGGGAGTTTGGATTGCCCTATTATGTACTTAATATTTAATGGTCAGTGAGAGATAACTCAAGAAACACTGAAGGTATGCAGTTTTCTGTGGTGACTACCACTGATTACCATTTAAATTGCCACTTCAGAGAAACAATGGCTAAATGACATTTGTAACCACTTAGTTTAATTTCTTGCATCAAATTCAATTTACTTGCATTGTGATAAAATAGTTGTAGAAAGGCAAAAGTTTTATCTAAAATTTTCTGAAAAATAAAACCATCTACTTCATCATGCCTCAACATGATGGGATTATTCCATCTATCATGAAATTAATAATTAGGAGTTGCTGGCAAGCATTTTGTCCCAGGCCTGGGCTGGGGGAGGGTTCACAAAGTAGTGAAAGATGTAGGAATCATAATGAAGCTAGAGTCATAATGAAGCTAGAGGACAAATCACAACCATGGGAAGAGGTAAACAATAATCCAGGCCATTCTATGCCATGAGAAATAAACGCTTAATAAATATTTCAAACTAGATGAGACAGGTCAAACTAGAGAGACAGGTCAGTTTTCCCCTTTGATTTGGAGAGTTTAGGAAGGCTTCTCAAAGTTGGTGGGTGTAGATTTGGGCCTTTAGAAATCAGAAAGCTTCTGCTAGAGATACAGAAAGGTTGTTAGTGGAAGATTCTGGGTTCTGGCCTTCTAAGGATACACCGTAGGGTAGGCAAGGGTGTAAAGAGTTTACTAAGAAACAAGAAAGAGTACACAGTCCTGGACATAGACTGCGGGTGTGCTGTGGGGTAAGCTGCATACCTGGGGCTCCAGGTTAGGCTTTTAAACCTTTACTCCTCCTGCTTCCAAAGGCTGGGGAGGGACCCCAGGTGTTTGCTGTTCTGATTGGTTGCTTTACAATTCTTGCATGTTAGTTCTCAGAGGCCCAATGAGGAGGTCTGTTTCGGGTTATGCGGGGCTTCTCCTTTCCACTGGAAAGAGTTCCAAATGGGATCTCGTGGCCAAGGTCTTGTGTGATCCCTTAGGAGGCTTCCTGGGCAGCGTCTTGCAACCGCGTTTTCTGCTGGTCTGCTGGGTCTTCCTTCTTTGCCCTGTACTAACCTGCCTCAAGGTGGGTACCCAAAACTGGAGAAAACGCTTGAATATGTATGTTGTATCAAACAGGACAAATAATGCTAACTGCTGTAACACAAACCTCCCCAAATTCCAATGAGTTAGCACAATAAACATTTATTTGTCACTAATGCTACTTATGAAAATCTGATGTAAGTCAAGCTCCCTTCCTCTATCTTGTAGTCCAGCCATTTAGAACATGTAGCCTCCAAGTTCATCATTTGAGAAGAGAAAGGAGGAGGCATATTAGCTTCTAACTTCCTTAACAAGTAAGTGACAGATGTAACTTTGTTCACAATCCATTGGCCAAAACTATTCATAGGGTCCCATAGGGATGGTTAAATATCAGGGAATGATATGAATACTTGGGGAACAAACTCTTCCACTGTAAGTTGGGATAATAAAAGTAATTTCTTGCTCATGTTGTTGTCTAATAATGGAATGATAGGAAAGGACCATGCAAAAGTAATTTGAATCAGATTGTGAAGATCTATGATTAGCAAGATGAAAATTTTATTGTAAGTAAAGTAATTAAAAAGATAGTTATATCTCAAAAGGCACAGAAAAGCTCAGTGTGAATGTTGAGTAAGAGCTTCATATGCCAAGTGGTAAAAGATAGGAATAAACAAGGTGATTAAATTGTCTCTATTTCATTTCTTTAAGACTGAAATTGTATGTTTTCTTTATTCTCTCCAGTACTTCACAGCAAATCTTTGAATGTTTATAACATATAGAATAAATACATACTGAGAACAAAATACATGCCAGACATTATTCAGGTTCTTGGGATACACCGGTAAACAAAACAGACAAAAATTTAGAAATATTCTAACTTTTGCATCCCTAAACATTGGGATGATGAAGATATTGCATTCCTACATGCCATGCTTGTATTATGAGCAATTTACCAAAAATGTTTTCGAATTTATATCAAACAAACTTCCCCATAGAGGCAGTGCATATATGTATTTATTACTCCTTATCCCAATATCTAGATACTTTGAAACGTATATTATTTGAAATAAGGATTATTGATAAAAGAGTGATAATTAACTGAAACAAAAATTATTATTAACCTAAAAAATGATTATTGTGCAAAGATCAATAACCTTTGAAACAAGATGGAGAAAAATAATCTCCTTTTCCCTTAACATCTCTGATCTGGAAGCATTGTTTGATAAAACTAGTCTGATAAAAACAATTAGGAGCCAACTTGTAATCTAGCAAAATTGGATTTATTGTCTTGCTGCAATAAGGGAGGACACTTCAGAGAAACTGAGTGAGATCTTGCACCAAACTAAAGAAGAGCCAAGTTACTGAGGGATTTGGGAGAAGGTGGCATTTAGGTAAAATTTAAATGAAGCAGAGTTTTGATGGGCTCAAATCAAGGCAATGGCTTGGTGTAAAAAGACTTACATTGTATCTGGATTGCAAAGTTTCCTTGGAAACTACCAAGTTAAGATAAATTTGGAAGTTTTCTAGGAACATTTTATCCAAAGGTCTGAATTTAGGTTAGAAATTAAGGTTGTCTCAAAGTAACTCAGGACTCCTGTGAGAGAATTCTTATGATTTCAAAAGTGCAAATTTCTAATTTTAGAAAACAAAATTTCTCAGGAGTATGTACTTTTGTTAATCAACAAAAGCAGTTGTCACAGGTTCAAAGTTTCCTCCTTCCTCCTTTTTTTTTTTGTTTTCTTTTTTTTTAAATTTAATTTAATTTTTTATTTTATTCATTTTTTAAAAATATTACATTAAAAAAATATGAGGTCCCATTCAACCCCACCGCCCCCACCCCCCACTTCCCCCACAGCAACACTCTCTCCCATCATCATGACACATCCATTGCATTTGGTAAGTACATCTCTGGGCATCGCTGCACCTCATGGTCAATGGTCCACATCATAGCCCATACTCTCCCACGTTCCATCCAGTGGGCCCTGGGGGGATCTACAATGTCCTGTAATTGTCCGTGAAGCACCACCCAGGACAACTCCAAGTCCCGAAAATGCCTCCACATCTCATCTCTTCCTCCCATTCCCCGCACCCAGCAGCCACCATGGCCACTTTTCCCACACCAATGCCACCTTTTCTCTGTGGACCTTGGATTGGTTGTGTCCATTGCACATCAATGTCAAGAGGGGGCTTAGATTTCACATGGATACTGGATGCAATCCTCCTGCTTTCAGTTGTAGGCACATGAGGCTCCATGGTGTGGTGGTTGACATTCTTCAACTCCATGTTAGCTGAGTGGGGTAAGTCCAATAAATCGGAGTGTAGGAGTTGAAGTCTGTTGAGGCTCAGGGCCTGGCTATCATATTGTCAGTCCAGAGATTCAAATCCCCTAGATATATCTTAAACCCCAGCACCAACTACAATTCCAGTAAAGTAGCATGAAAGTCTTGTGAAAAGAGACCCCATCTGAGTCCAGTTCCATCATGCAGAAACACCAGCTCCAAAGAAGGGCCAACTTACATGGCAGTGAACCCCATCTGCCATGACCATAGAACCCGTGTGTCTCTTTATCCCTCAAAAGAAGCAATACCTGGGGTTGTATCTACTTTATCTGTCTCTGAGACTCTGCTCAGGTGTGCATAGGGGAAATCCTACTGACAACCTCCAGACTCTTTTTTAGAGACTCATAGCCATATAAACTCATTTCTCCTTTCCATTTCCCCCTTACATTAGGTCAAACAGCATTTTAAACTCCTGTTATTATATGTAGACAGGGATATTCTGCTGGTTCACGTTGAACCTTTAATTCAAGGTCATTTTCTAGTTGCATCATCAGTTGGTATTTTGTAGTGATCCCTCGGTGCCAGGGAGGCTCATTCCCGGGTGTCATGTCCCACGCTGGGGGGAATGCATTGCATTTACATGCTGAGTTTGGCTTCGAGACTGGCCACATTTGAGTAACATGAAGGCTGTCAGGAGGAAACTCCCAGGCACAGTGCTGCTCTAGGCCTTGTTCTTATTTCAGGCGTATAGGCTCACAAGCATAGTCATTAGTATCAGGGGCTCCCTCCTTCCTCTTCTTGATATAGTATTCTTAGTAATTATTGAACACCTACTAAAAACTACTTGTCTTATAAAGCAAGCAAACAAAAATGGTCCCTGCCTCCATGGAGCATCCCCTCTTGTCTCATTAAAATGATACATGGGTCACACTGAAGAGTACCCTTTATATTGATGATTTTTCTAGGTCTCTGAATTTTTTGTCCATCTGATTGATAGAAGTAAAAAAGACCAAATAATTAATTTGCCCATTTTGCCACTAGCAAGGATCCTAATACTAGATTTGATGGCGTCAAACTGTTTCTGCTCTGAAAATCCAACTATAATGATACTGAAGTGACATACAAGAGGAAAATAGCCTTGGCATTGCGGCAATGGAAATTGGTTCTTGTTCTCCCTCCTGTTAAAAAGGACACTCTCTTTGACTCAACTTATTTAATTATTAATCCTCCTTCAAGGCTCCTATATAGTTCCAACTTCTTTCCTAATCCTTTCCTAACTATCAGAAAACACACTGATTTTCCTCATCTATGAGCTGCTTTTATAGTTGGAATAAATATTATTCAATCTAAATTTAACTGTCTCTTAAATAACTCATTTACAGTGTTGTAAAGGAAGTAGGTTTATTGATTAATTTTGTGTAGTGTATTCATTTTCCTGTTCATCTAATATTATTTATTTTCCTGTTTACATATTGTATAAGTCACATGAAACATGTAAAGTAAATTAGCTATAATTGGTGTTCACTGTTGCATTCCAGGTAACTATTAATAGATCAAGGGTTATCTATATAGAATTTCAATAAAAGTCTATTGAATAGATGGATGGGTAAATAGATAAAATTAATAGCATGCTTTTAAATAACTGACTTGGTATGAGGGTAATGTTGGTCTCATAGAATGAGTTAGGTAGTGTTCACTCCTTGTCAATTTTTTTTGAAAAGTTTGAGTACGATTGGTATTAATCTTCTTGGAATGTTTGGTAAACTTCATTTGTGAAGCCATCTGGTCCTGGAGTTTTCTTTGATGGAAGGTTTTATTTTTGATTACTGATTCAAAAACTTGTAATTGGTCTGTTTGCAGTTTTCTATTTCTTCTAGAGTCAGTGTAGGTTGTTTGTTTCTAGGAAATTTTCCATTTTATCTAGGTTTTCTAATTTGTTGGGTTTAGTTGTTCATAGTATTCTCTTATGATCCTTTTAATTTCTATTGGGTCAGTAATAATAGATCCCATCTCATTTCTGATTTAATATGTTTGCCTTCTCTTTTTTTCTTTGCCAGTCTAGCTACAGGTTTGTCAATTTATTGATCTTTCCAAAGGAAGAAATTTTGGTTTTTTAAATTATCTCTGTTTTTGTTTTTTCTCTATTTCATATATTTCTGCTCTAATATTTGTTATTCTTTTTCTTCTGCTTGCTTTGGGTTTAGTTTACTGTTCTTTTAGTAGGTCCTCCAGAAGTGAAGTTAGGTCTTTGATTTTTCTAAATTAAAACATTTTTTCTCCTTTATTTTTAAAAAATGCTACATTAAAAAAATATGAGGTCCCCATATACCCCCCACCTCCTCACCCCACTCCTCCCACATCAACAACCTCTTTCATCATCTTGGCACATTCATTGCATTTGGTAAATACATTGTGGAGTACTGCTCCACCACGTGGATAGTGGTTTACATTGTAGTTTACACTCTCCCCCAGTCCACCCAGTGGGCCATGGCAGGACATACAATGTCCAGCATCTGTCCCTGCAGTACCAACCAGGACAACTCCAAGTCCTGAAAATGCCCCACATCATATATCTTCTTCCCTCTCCCTACCCTCAGAGGCTACCGTGGCCACTTTCTCCACATCAGTGCTACAATTTCTTCCATTACCAATCACAATAGACCTCTTCTTTTTTAATGTAAGAATTTAGAGCTCTAAATTTCTTCTGAGCATTGCTTTCATTGCAACCCATATGTCTTTATATGTAGTGTTCTCATTTTCACTCATCTCAAGATACTTATTGATTTATTTTGTGGTTTTTTCTTTGTAAAGTGGGTGTTTGAAATAGCATCATATGAAGGTAATACACCTTAGATGGGGATACTGCTGAAATATCAAAGAGGAGAAACGTTTAGGAAACAAGTATGCCCAAAGCCAGGAAAGTAGGCATAGGAAATGGCATAATTATTGCTGGAAATGTGAAGTAGAAGTAGAGTTAAACTGAGAAATTAAGTGGGATGAGGTGGGAGATGATGGGAAGGAAGTGGTTAGCCAAGTAATAATGCTACCTATGCAGCACAAGTCACATTTATTTTGAAGTGTTGACTTCTGCTTTATTCCCCAGGCTTAGCTGTGTCCACACTTTTTGGTTAATTTAATAGCTAGAGAGAATAAAACTTACCTGTTAACTGAGTCCCAGTTACTGCCTATCGGTGTTTCAAGTTTTTCTTTACATCCAAATCCAACAGACCAAATGTATTGTCTTTTAAAAATAACATTGTGGAGTGACATCAGAAAGATGGTGGAGTAGGAAGTTGCAAATGCCTGCACCTCACCAAGCGAACACTGAATCAAGAGCCAGCCAACCTAAAAACAGCAGTAAAGCTGCATGGTGCTATTACTTGCCCTGGCTCTATCCACTTTGTACCTCAATCACAGTCTACAGGACAGCAACCCACATTCCCAGTATGGATCACTGGTTCCAGAGGGGACAGAAGAAACTTTATTCACAAACTTAGTGTGTATTTGTGCCAGTCCCAGACAGTAGGTTATCATTTTGGCCTTGCCTAAACTAATTCCCACTTAGGTAGAAAGTAGTGCCTCAGCGGACTAAGACAAAAGATTATAATTAAGGCATGCAATAGAATGCCTGGAGCCTGGGAGAAAAAGTGGAGAAGAGGGATTCTTGGGAGAAATTAGGACATCCAGGTTCAATTATGTACAATGTGCAATTATGAAAGCCCATGCGTAACCAGGGAAAGCATATACTCAGAAAAGAACTGAGAAAATCCTATGCTTTCACCTCTGGCTACCCTTTAGGCTCAGTGAAAGCTGTGCTAGGCTTGGAAAGGGAGCCCCTTAAGCCCTGAAGCAACAATAAAATTAGGAAAACAATGAACTATATATAATTAGCTCAAAAAAGAGAAAATGTAATCATAAAATTATTTAACTAATCCAAATGAGGAAAGAAAGAGCAAAATGGAAAAGATTAGAAGGGAAATTTGAAAAACAAATAGCAAGATAACAGATTTAAACACAAACATATCAGTATTCATGTTAAATGACATGGTCAGTAATGTTAATTAATAGGCAAAGATTGTCAATTAGATAAAAAAGTAAGACACAACTTCATGCTGCTTACAAGAAAGTTAAAATCAAATATAAAACTACAAATAGGTTAAAATAAGAGGATGAATAACCATGCTTATACTAATCAATAAAGCTGAAGTGCTATATCAATATTAGATAAAGTGGATTTCAGAGAAAATCATATTATTGGAGATAAAGCCATTTCACAAAGAAAAGATATCAATTCATCAAGAGGACATAATAATCCTAAATGTTAATATGTCTAATAATAGAGATTTCCAATACATGAAGCAAAAACAGATAAAATTTCAAGTAATAATAGACACATGCACAATTATAGTTGGAAATTTCAGTACCATTCTTTCAATAACTGATAGGCCCAAAATGCAGAAAATCAGTAAGAAAATAACATGGCAAAAAGTTTACTTAATTGACATTTATAGACTACTTCTCCCAATAACAGAATGCCCATTTCTTTCCATTTTGTTAAGTGATCCATTTTCTAAAATAAATCATCTTCTGAATCATAAAATAAGTTTCCATAAATGTAAAGGGACTTTAGTCATATAAAGGAGTTAAATTTAGAAATCAATAATAAAGATATTTGAAACTAAATCATACATTTATAAATAACTGAAGAGAAAAGGACATATCGAAATTTGTAGGATGCTACTAAAGCCATATGTGGGGACAAATTTATAACACTAAACACATGCATTAAAAAGAAGAAAAGCATCAAATCAATGATCTCATCATCCACATTAGATGAATGAAATATGAAATAGGAGTGAACTCTTAACATATGGTACAAGAGAGGACCTCAAAAATACTTACGCTGAGTAAAAGGAACCCATACAAAAAAAGTACATATAACATATGATTATATTTCTATAAAATTTTAGGATGTGCAAACTAGTGTTTAGTGATAGATAGCAGATTAGTGGTTGCTTGAAGATGGTGGGGACAAGAAGGGGTGAGATGAAAGAATTTCCAAGGGGAGAAAGGAAAAAGACATATGGCAAAAGACATATGCAGGTCCCAACCCCTGGTTCTGTGGGTGTGAACCCATTTATAAATAGGACCTTTGAAGATATTATTAGTCAAGTTGCACTCAAATTGAATAAGGGTGGGCCTTATTCCTCTATGACTGAATTGCCTTATAAGCAAAGGAAATTGGACACACGAAGAGAAGCCATGGGGAATAGGCAGAAGCTGGAAGTCAACAGAATCTGGAAGAGAGAGAGAAAGACATCGCCATAAGCATTACCATGTGAGGGAAAACCCAAGGAACCCAAAGATTGCTGGTCAGCCGAAAGACACTAAACCTTGGAGGAAGCAAGCCTTCCAGCCACTGAAAGCATGAGCCAATAATTTTCTGTTGTTTAAACCAGTCCATTGTAAGGTACTTGTTTTACAGCCCAGAAACAAACACAATTATCTCGATTATGGTGATGGTCTTATTGGTGTTTATATGCCAAAACATATCATAGTGTGCACTTTAAACATGTACAGTTTCTTGTATGTTAAATATATCTCAGTGTGGCAGTTTGAAATTATTTATGAATCTCAGAAAGTTATAAACTAATCTATTCCTCTGTGTGTGATACCCTTTGAGTGTATTAGATTCAGCTGAGATGTCTTTGATTAAATTACCTGTTAAGATTAGGGCTTTGATTCGATTATGTCAGTAAGGTATGACTCCTGTTGAGTCCCTACCTCCTTGGTGGGCCTACATAAATGGACACTCACTCAAGAAGACAGACACGAGAGAGAGAGAGAGATCTGTCATGTTTAATCCAGGGGTCCTAGGGAGAGATGAGCCATTCACCTGATAGTTTGCAGCTGAAGAGGACAGGGCAGCTGAGAAGGCCTGGAAAGAAACAAGCCCTATGCCAGAGATTGATAAAGGAAGCCCTGAGACGCCAGGCAGAGATCGCCCACCATCTTGCTTCAACATGTGGCAGCTGACTTTAGTGAGAAAGTACCTCCTATAGTACCTTCAGCTGAACTTTCCATGGCCTTGGGACTGTAAGCTTTTACCCCAAATTAATACCCTCTATAAAAGCCAACAGATTTCTGGTACTTTGCTTCAGCACTCCTTTGGCTGACAAATATACTCAGTGTTGCTCCTTATTTAATAGGAATCTTCTAGAGGTAGAAAAATCAGTTATGCTTAAAAGTATGAAAGAAGTCTTTGCTTTTTAAAGACACTAAAATGTATCAAGGTGAAAACTTTTCTATAATTGTAAGTACATAAAAATATAAAGAAATTCTTCTATTCAGAGGCTTGAATGTCGGCTAATACTGCACCTGAAGCACAGGCACACTATTTAAAAATGAAACAAAACAAAACAAAATAGAGATGAATACAGAAGGTCAGGAATGCGAGGCATGCTAATTTAAAATGTAATTTTGATGTTTAGTCAAGATAAATATCTTTCCTTCTGCATTTCTACAGAGCTGAAAATTGACTAGAACATTATTAAGAATACCCAAAGACTGTTTACTGGAGCTAAAATGTAAAACTAAGGTGACTAAGGGTCAATGATTTATGAATAAAGCCTGATTCATGAAAAAAGAGCATTAAATTTAAAAATTCTCAAGCATATACCTGGCTAAATTATTCCTGAGTATAAAATTGACTGCATGGGCTGAAAATTGGCCAAGGAGAAATATAAAACTGTTATCCAGGAAAAGCTAAGAGAGCATTAGTCCACCCCTTGTCATTTTAAGATTATTCCTTATCATCCATTTGCTTTTATTTGACCCAATCTTTGACTTAAGGCCTTCTAAATGTATTTCATGTAATCTCATTTTAATCACTTCTTTTGTCTTATCACATCTAATATTTCTTCCCAGTGGATAGCTATTTACATTTTAACTCAATCTAGAAGTCACTATTCCCAGTTTTAAAAAAATTCTCATTATAAACTATGGGACAAAAGATAGGAGAAGATACAAGAGTTAGCAGCATCTAAAGTAGAATGCCAGAGATGGCAGTAAGTAAAAAGTCTATTAGCATAGAGCAAGGGGCCATTCTTGGATATACACTTGGTGACAGATGTTTTGGAGATTATCACAGCAACAAAGGGGCTGAAGAACCTATATGATATATCAAAGTATTGAGGCATTGCGGATTGAGACTCTAATTTATAATAAGGCCCTTCGTAAAGAAGTTCACCCACTTGAATGATACAGCAAGAAGAGTATAAGCACACAAAAGGGATCCATAAACTTTAGACAAACAAAAAAGAGACATTCACATCAAAGCATGTATTACAACCAAAACATATTTTACAACTTTTGGTTTGGGTTTTTATCAAAAGTTCAGTATGTGTTATTTATAGTTTATTGTACATAATTTCAATTTATTCAGTGGTTTCTTTTATACTCTATTAGATAAGTTCAGGTTTTCTTAGTTAATTATTTTTTGTATATGTGTTTTGTTTGTGTTGTGTTATGTTCTGTGTCTATTGGGAATATGTTCAGCTATAAGTCACTAAAACCCCAAAATAGGAAGGGCTCAACAAGACAGAAATATCTTTCTTTCTTACATATGTGAAATCTGGAGGTAAGTAGTCCAAGATTGGCATGGGAACTCCATAGCAAACCAGGATCTATCTCCTTCACTGTTATAGCATGCTCTTTCTTCAACACATGCTTATCACTGCATGGACCAAGACAGTTGTACAAGATCAGGCATCAGGCCACATTCCACTCTTATGAGGGCACAGGAGGGCAAAAGGGGCAGAATCCTTTCTTTAAAGGCACATCCTAGATGTCATATATGATCATTTTTATATTATTTGCTAAAATTTAGTTGCATGTCCCTATTTAGCTGCAAAGAGGGCATGAAAATGTAGTTTTTATTCTGAGTTGCATGTCATACTGCACAGCTAAAATATGTTTTTGTTTTTGTTTTTGTTCTTTCCTCACTAAGAAAGAAGAGACAATAGATATTTGGAGTCAAACTAGTCTCTCACAGACCTTCATAAGGTTTTGGGATAAAGAGCACTCTGGCATTTGCTAGTGATATGTGGATCTCTCTTTTTCACTCAACATTCCACAGCCAAATCAGGCAGAGAAGAAAAGAAGAACCAGTAGTGAATAATTGTTTTAACAGAGCTTTGTCTTTTTTAATTTTGCTAGATTATACTCACATGTCTGATGAAAGAAAAATACAATTGAATGTTTAATGTTTCTGGGATGAAAGTTTATAAAAGTGTTGTTGAAACTTACAGATGCAATATAAGACTCATATATAACAATGAATTAAAAAGCCACTCTGGGGGGTACAGATGTGCCGTTGAGCGCCTGCTTCCCACATGGGAGGTCCCAGATTCGGTTCCTGGGGCCTCCTGAAAATAGGAAAAACAAACAACAAGTAAATGGGTGGAGAGCCAACTCAATGGGAGCTGAAGTGGCTCAGTGGTTGAGCACCTGCTTCCTGCATGGGAGGTCCTTATTTCAGTTCTCAATGCCTCCTGAAAACAAAAAACAAACAACAAGCAAAGAAATGAAAAAACAACTCAGGGGAGCTGATGTGGCTCAATGGTTAAGTGACAGCTACCCCCGTATGAGGTCCCAGATTCAATCTGGCCCCAGTACCTCAAAAAACAAACAAACAAACACAAAACAAACATGAAAAACAGTTTGAGAGCAGATGTGGCTCATGTAGTTGAACACTTTCTTCTCACATGGGAGGTCCTGGGTTCGGTTCCCAGTGCCTCCTAAAAACAAAACAAAACAAAACAACACAACAAAAAGCCACTCTGAGGATACTATTAAAAAAATACCTGTAGTAAAGTATAAATGTGAAATTTGAAAACTCAGTGCTCACCTCAAATTTAGTTTTGAAAAAGTTTTGAAATTTTCAGCCTCAAAATTTTAGTAAAACAGGCGGCTGACTTGGCCCAATGGATAGGGCATCCACCTACTACATGGGAGGGCTGCGGTTCAAACCCCGGGCCTCCTTGACCCATGTGGAGCTGGCCCATGCTCAGTGCTGATGCGGGGAAGGAGTGCCGTGCCACGCAGGGGTGTCCCCCACGTAGGGGAGCCCCACGCGCAAGGAGTGCACCCCATAAGGAGAACCGCCCAGTGCGAAAGAAAGTGCAGCCTGCCCGGGAATGGTGCTGCGCACACAGAGAACTGACACAACAAGATGACGTAACAAAAAGAAACACAGATTCCCATGCCGCTGACAACAACAGAAGCAGACAAAGAAGATGCAGCAAATAGACACAGAGAGCAGACAACCGGGGTGGCGGGGGGAAGGGGAGAGAAATAATAAAAAAAAAATTTTTTTAGTAAAACTACTTCATTTGTTGTAATAAGTAATAAGGAAGAAAATTTGCAGCAAATGACTGTAAAAGTATTCTACACTATGGGACCTCTTTCTACATTTGACATCCACTTTGCCAATGAAAAGAATCCAAATGAGGCAGAGATTAATTAATCAAAATTGCATTAATATGAACTGAAAGTCTGTACTTTCTACCAAATTAACTAAGGATGTGAGGAAATATTAATGTAATATATAATACAAATGTGACTTCTTCACTTTGGAGATTTAAGACATTGCAGGCTGCTACCATAGGGAAATGGGTGATGGAATTTTAAAAGCTAGAATATAAAATTTATGGTCCTGTAATTTTCTGAGAGTACTACTCAAGTGGCTGTAATTATTTTAAAAGATTATTGTGAAATATGTGCAACCTGGGCAGTACTTGATTATTTAACCATCTGTCTACAAATGTTCTGTTCATCATACATAAAGATGTTCTTTATATCCAGCCTAAGCAGTGGTGATGCATCTGTACTCTTCCCTTTCTGCTGCCCCAGTTCCAGAACAGTACACAGGGTGAGAGGCTTCTTGAGATTAGTTTGTAGGTTACAATACTCCTTGAAAAATAGAATGAGAAACCCAACAACCTGATCTTATAAGCATCGAATTTTCTCAGGGCTGGCCAACTTTTAGATTGATTAGCTAACTGCCTATAAATTGTTGGATTGGGTTTTATTTGATTTAGAAAAACAAAATTGAAATGGAGATTTGATGATAATAAACATCAAGTCATCACAGTAATGAAATATTTTCATATTCAGAATTGCAGCCTAACTTTTACTTTTAATTTTATACTTTATTCTAAAGAGCAAATCCTATCCAATGTTTACCTTATAACTTGACAGTCAGTGTTGGTTCAAAGCAATAATGTTTTCTTGTGTGACTTGGTAGAACGAAGGTGTGCTGTTGAAAGTCTGTCTATGAAAACTCCTTCAGGGTCGAAGGTTTCATAGGCATCAGGGCCAGAGACTCCATTCTTTCCATCCTTTGTATTAAGGACAGCTTTTTCCAAGGCATTTACAATTTAGTATGCATTTTCTTAGATTATCCACCAGTTCTGTTAGAACTGGAACAGGAGACAGGACATTTTTGATAAATAGAAGCTAAGAAAAACATCAAAGTAACATTTTCCTAACTGTATTCTAGAGAATGCTAATTATGTAGGATTTGAGTAGTTATTTTGAGCAGAAAAGGATTTTCCTGGTTAATTAAGTTTGTAAATCTTGAGCCAAATGTGCACTTAAGCTTGGGGCAGTGTGACATAGAACTATAGGTAGCCAAGGCAGTGTAGAGAATTCTTCGGTTTGAGACCCCAAAAAAGACAAGCGCACAGCTTCTGTTACAGAATCATATCCAGAATACTATATTACATTTAGTCGTCATGTCTCCTTAGGCCCCTCTTGGCTGTGAAAAATTCTCAGACTCTCTGTTTTTTATGACCTTGATAGTTTTGAGGAATCCTGATTAGGCGTTTTGTAGAATACCCATAATTGAAGTTTGCCTGATGATTTTCTCATAATATTAAACAGAGCTTATGGGTCTGGGGAGGAAGACCACAGGGATCAAGTGCCATTCTCATCACATCATAGCATCCTTGTTGGTTTTAGCCTGGATTACCTGGCTGAGGAGGTATTTGGCAGGTTTCTCCACGATTAAGTTACTGTTCTTTACCCTTGGAAGGATGTTACCATGCACAATCCACACTTACGGAGTCAGGGATTATACTCCACCTCCTTGAGGGTGTATTATCTTCATAAATGTTTGGAATTCTTCTGCACAGGAGATTTTTCTTTTCTGCCCCATTTATTTATATCAGTGGACACATGGATATATAGCATTGGTATAATCCAATGCTAATTTGTTTATTTTGTTGCTAAAATCCTTCCAGCTTTGGCTATTAGGGCTTTCAGTTGGCCCACGTCCCTTTGAAATATTCCCATTATCATGTTTTTTTTATTTTTAAGCACTTCCTTATTTTTGGCACTGCAAAATGATCTAGGCTTATCTTATATAATCCCTTCTTCAGTTCTAGAACCAACCACTTCTCTGAGGATTTTTGGTTCCTTTCATTGGAGAATAGATATTATTAGAAACCAAGATCTGGGATCATTGCTACTGGGATATAATTGCTTCTAGACTCTCTCAGTTAACAGAGCATGTTAGTTTACTCATTTTGTTTATGTGTAACATTCCTCTCCAACAGTGAGAATCTTATTTCCCATGATCTGCCATCCTTTCATTTAATTATTCAAATCCAGGATATAGGTATAGCAGTTTTAGAATTGTTAATCTCTACCTCTGTGGGAAAACTTTTATGTTTTTTTTAGATGAGAAACTCAAATACTTAAACATAAAATCATAACTTTAGAGATACTATTGAATAGCCAGTTTTATTTCCTCATTTTTCAAATGCAGAATTTGAAAACAAAGGAGGACTAGAGAGAGGGTCACATGAGTAGCTGGTAGCAGAATTCAGCTCGCATGGTGTCATATTTCAGAAACTTTCCATTATGTCATATTAGAATTTCTATTTGGGGAGCTCTCACTATGTGTTAGGTATGACAAATACATTATCTAGAATCCTTGAGACAATATTAAAAGCTATTACCAGTTATTCTCATTTTCAGGTGAGAGAGTGATACTTAGGTAAGTTAATTAACTTCCTTTGGGAAATTAAAAATTTATACGTTAGTAATTGTCTGACAATGTAAACCCACATGGATATTTTTAAATGCTAACATTTAGAATAGAGGACACTTTAGAATACTCCTTGAAAACTAAAATATATAGACCTTGTAACATGACCTAGGTTTTATATACAGCAAGAGATCTGAAGAGATGCAATTTTATCTCATTACATTTCTCCCAAATTAATGTTTCCAGTTGTAAACTAGTCTCAAGAAATTGGCTTAAAGTTCTCTTGTTTTATATGATGGTCCATTATCCAAGTAAATGTGTTTCCTCTAATGTAGATACTCTCATTTTAAGACTCATGTGTTCTATTTACATTTTGATTAAAAATGTAGACCCAATATTGTGGAAATTCTGGAGCCCTGACCTATGCCTTCTCTGGACTGATCCATTCATTATCAAAAAGGACACTAGCTTCTCATACCTAACTGTACTCATCAACCCCAGTCTTGGGTGTTATTGTTAAGAATGATACATTAAATTTTCCTAAGATTGGGCTTCCAAACTGTTCTGAGATTTTTATAGTCATTAATGATTATGTTATTACAGGAGAAAAAGCTGGAAGCAATCCAATTCCTATCCAAATGCACTGTGTGAAAAACTCAAAATTGTAGGGGTCAGATGGTTCTGCTTGGACATATTGGTTCTCTTGGTCCATTACAGAAACAATTTCTCCTGAATGGCTCAAGAGCAGGTTTCACTGCTGTGGTTGAAGATGTTTGGTGTCAGATGCCATGAGAAGACCCTAAGGTCTGAAATAAGGTAAGGTCTAAAGCTTGTGATTGAGGATGCAGAAAAATTTACTCTCAAATTTTTGGTAATTCTGAGCAGCCTGGAGATAGACTCAAGCTTAATTCCACAGATTCACTTAACAAACACTTAGCTTTCCAGGAGTGGAGGTGGCTCAAGCAGTTGCACACCCAGCTCCCACAGGGGAGGTCCTGGGTTCAATTCTCCTTGCCTCCTAAAGAAGAGAAACAAGCAACAAGCAGACAATTAACTGACATCAAGCAAAAGCAGCAAACAGACAATGAGTAAAATCAATGAGCAGAAACAAGCAAAAACAAGCAAGACAATGAGCAAAACAACAAGCTGACAATGAGCAAAAACAAATGAGCAGGGAGTAGATGTGTTTCAAGCTGTTGAGTGCCCACCTCCCACATGGGAGGTCCTGGGTTCCATTTGCCATGCCTCCTAAAGAAAACACAAACAGGCAATGAACAGACAAGGAGCAAAAGCAATGAGCAGACAAGTGCATACAATGAGCAAAAACAATGAGCAAACAGATGAGAGAGCCAGCTGGGGGATGGGGGTGGTATCTTCCACTACTGCCTGCTTGCAGGAGGCAATGAGTGGAAAGAAACCAACATCTAGAATAAGCCAAACTTGGTCGGAGTCATGGCTGTCAAATTTAGGGGCTATATGGCTTTAGATCAGTTACCTCAACACTCTAGGACATCAATCATAAATCAATTAGAATAATAATGATAAATAATAAATTCATTCATAGTGATGTTGTAATGGTCTAATAAAAATCATGTGAAATTGCTCTATCAATTGAAAGGCACCATCCAAAGGTGAGGTGCCTCAAAGTTTTATTCAGAAAGGTATTAGCAGTATAAGTTCAACTGAAAAGATATCAGTGCTCATCATCAGTTACTGTATTTTTCTATAGACAACGCTGTTAGAGCAAGAGTAACTAAAGAAAAATTTTGAAAAGGTTTGCAGTACTAAGTGAAATAAAAGGTAAACTGCTTTAGTTACAGATCAAGGGAAGTCTGCAAATCTGAATTTTCTTTTATTCTCAATATATTTATTCATAATTAAAGACTATAGAAACTGGGCATTCCACACACATAAATCCCACTTTTATTTACAACTGTAAGAAGAAATTCTTGCATACTTTTTGGGGATTAACATAATAGGGTAGCAAATATTATGATCTATATTATCTATATAATCAAAATGTAGTTTCTGCCTATTTAGCACTGCAACACAGCTGATTTCTTGTCACTAGATTTGATATGTGCTATGGGGATTGTCTGACACAATATGGGCTACATGACATATATAATATTAACTTCAGAGGACCCTGGGGCAATAAGAGGCATTCAATGTTGCTGATAGGGTAAGGCACACTCTGTCCCTGGCCGTGAAATTGTAGTCTGTCTAGAAGGATGTTTGCTTCTTATTCGATGAGACATGACCGACATATTATGATGGTGTCAAATTGAGGATTCTAAGAAATATAATATGTATTCAAGTTCCAGAACTTTCCATTATTGTAAAATCCTGAAAGCTACCTATTTTCCTACTAGTAAGTTGAAATTGGAGCCAATTTCATAATCTTCCAGAAAAATGGAAATATTTGTTAAAAGAGAAACACTCAGAGTTGACATTTAAGAAATAACAGTGAATTTGAACAGGATGCAGTAAGTTGGGGCAAATATTTGCAGCAAATTCTGCTACCCCTGATTTCTTCTAGCTTCCCATTTATTTATTCAAAAATAATCAGTTTGCAAGGTCTATCACAAGCATTGATAAGTCACAAAGGCAGACATGCTGATTTGCAGAGGCTGACTTGTGAATAAGGTGCTCTACACACAGGCAATGTCAAGTAGCATGCTCCAAGATAAGCAGCTGCAGAGAGTAATTCATCTTTGCCCTGTCTAGTAGAATAAAAAATGTCTTTTAAAAATAAGTTTTATTATGAAGTAGAAATATATATAACCCTGTATTAATTATTAAAATGATGAAAGGATTACAATTCTATCAGCAATATTTTAATGTTGCTAATAAATATTAAAATAATATAAATCATTACAAATTATTTTCTTGAACAACACTGGATAATTGAGCTAATTAGGGATGATACGAACAGCTGATGCATATTGAACTAATACTGTATGCTAGACACTGTTCTGAGCATTTTATTGGTCCTATTTATAATTGTCATATAAGATATGTTAAGGCTGTGAAAAATTAGGCTATTTGCCTGTGATTATTAACTCAGTAAGTATTGTTCAGGGACTCACATTGGTCAAATTCCAAAGGCCACACTCATTACTACATTCATTACCTCCTTCCCATCACATAATTTCTGGTTGGTTTTGCCAGCAAAGAGTTGTATAAAGCATTGGGGATATAGCCACAAACATTGGCTGATATTTGTAAATGTAAACAGGATCAACTATGTTTTAAGCAGAGATGATGCTATTTAAAGAAAGATAACACTATCATGCATCTTTTTTACATGTTTTTCCCCAAGTTTGTGAAGTCAGAAGAAGGTAATGCTGGCAACTAGAATATGTGATTTAGTTGTTGAATTAAAAACTGTGGATCCAACAAGAGTGTTAATCATGTGCAAGGCATTACAACAAGCCCTGAGAAGTATCTGAGGGATGCATGAGATTAATCTTTAGTAATTTCCTTCTAACACTGGCCATAACTGAAACCAAGTTGTGAGTTGCTGTTATCCTGGGCTATTTTACTCTTTCATGCTCAGTCCTTCTGTGGTTAATTTAGACATGATTTTTCCTTCATTGGAAACATTTGTTCTCCATAGTTTCCATCCATCCTCACCCTGTACTTCATTGAAAGTTCTGATCAAATCAAGGATTCTTTACTGGTATATACTGATGTTTTTCCTGTCTCAATTCTTATTGCCCCCATGCGTTTCAGCTCTCAGTTAATGATCTTCTTGAATTATTTTGTTGCTCCTCAAAAGAAGATTCTGTAAACTCAGGGACAATGTCAAGACATTGTGTTCATTTATGTATCTTGGCAACAGCTTTAGTACGCTCCCAGTCATACCACAAGGTAAAACGAAGACTTGTTAATTGGTGCAGATTTACCAATTGTACTAATTTAAATGTTTATTTTAATTGGCTCCAATATAGCTTTCTTTTCCAGTGATTTGGATGTAAGTGCTATATGAGCTCCCACAATTTCATTCAACATAAAGAGTGCAATATCAATGAAAAACTATTTTGTTTTAAGAAATGTCTTTAAATGGGATGCAATCTAAATCTTTTTTCCTATTTTCTCTTGCAAATGTGCTGTTAATATATGCTTGTGTATTGGAATGACCCCTGTTCCTTGTATTTTTTCCAAATAGTTCACAACATTCTCTTTTTAACAGCCGTTACCAAAAGGAGGTGGTGCATTTTAAATAAAGGGCTCTTACGGAGTTCATCTTCATCAGGAGATACCTTCCCTCCTGTGAACTAGGGAAATGTAAGAAATTTCGTTTGATCAGGTTTCTACCAGCTCCATCCATTTTAAATATTTGCAGCACTTTTTGTCTTGATATGCATGAGTGCTTGTGACTTTTCAAGACACCCAAACTTAATGAGCTGCTATGTTCTCAGTTACTCATAACCTGATATTGGTAAAGTAGATAAACAGTATTCAGCTATATTTTATAGTTGGTGAAGTAACAACCTTTTTTTAACCTGGATATTCCTTTTGCAAACCATGATTCATTCATTTATTGAGAGTTTCTTATGAGCCATGTACTGTTCTAGGCCATGGAACTACTACAGTATTGAAATCAGAAAAGGTCCCTCTGCTAAAGGGACTCATATTTCACTGGGGGTAGACGGACAATCAACAATAACAATATAATAAAGCTTTACTATTGCTTATACACAGTTCTGAAAAAAAACAAAACAACTCCTAGAAACCAAAGGCTTTTTTTTCATTATTCATTTGCTAGTAAAGCCTGACCTAAATTGATGAAAGCCTGTTTATATTTTTTATTAATCATGCTTAAAGTGAATATTCATATATTTTACTGTAGAAGTATTAATGTGTTTGTTTGGGATTGCTATTCCAGACTTTCTGGGAGTGTAACAGATGTAGTATATATGCATTGTATTGCTTTTCTAAAGTCAGAAATCATCTGAATTATTGAACACAATTTTTACAAAGTGATTCAGATAAGTTATTGTGCTCTGTATAATATGGGTGAATAAAGTAGAAAAAGTAATAGAAAGTACCAGGAATAGCTCTTCCCTTTATGGAATTTTAGCTCATTAAGTCCTTTTTGATTTCACGCTCTCTAATGTCTTTACAATAGCATTTTATTTATTTATTTATTTATTTATTCATTCATTCATTTATTTATTTATTTTTATATCTGAAGGAGGAGCTTTGGTTTAATGTGACTCACTATCTCTTACTCAAAAGTAGAATCATGATAAATGCTTCTTTCAAAGTTTATCAAACATATAGTAAATATGTTCACATCCAACCAGTTAGCAATCAATTGTCTATATATGCATATATTAGGTTTTTTTTAGAACTTTGCACCCTAAGAGTCTTAATTTATATTATCGACTTCATTTTTCTCACTAGGGCCTAATGCCAAAAAGACACTTTATTTTATAATGATAAAATAAAGTTAGGGTAGAATATATCTATTAATAACATCCCTCTTATTCTTGTGATATTATTTCTCTTAGTTCCTCAGTAGTAATCAGGCATATTGATTGAAACATATATATGTTTCTCCACTTGCATTTTTGGGCACTTTTTATTTTTAAAGTATTTTTAAAGTTTATATTGAAGATGATTTTACTCTAAATAAAATTATTATGAATATTAATGGATACTAGTTATTTGACTTTGGGCAATTTAAACTCTCTGATACTTTTAAAATTCATCTTTAAAATGATAATGATAAATAAACTTGCCTGTTAATATCACTCTATTGTTAGTATCATTATCCTTAATTTTTAAAGATTTCTACTTCACTAGATTATTTTGAATATCATATGCAGTAATGGATATAAAAACTCTTTGCAAAATCTCATGTACATTCAAAGTTCTTGTCATCAATAGAATAATTAGATGGCTTATCTAGGAATTTTACAAAAGGGAAATAAAATTATAATTATTAAATATGAAAAATATCCATTTCTCAATCTAGGAAAGAAAGGCTTATAACAGGTTATATATTTGCAAACATATAAAGTTTAATGGGAAAATTTTCAGATTTGATGTTAGGAAATGAGTTTTATTAGGTCAATAGACTTATCAAAATCAGAATGACACTAAGTATATAGAAACACAAAATTTGTAAGATATTTTGCATATGCTGGTTCTTCTGCTTTGATGACAAAAGGGACAAAATTGTAATAAAAAGTCAAGGAGACAAAAGGTTTTAATTCACTCTTACCTGAAGCAATCAGTTTAACAGTAAAACTTTGCAAGCAAATATCAAACAATTTATATAAAAAAACACAAAAATTTAAAATATGTCTGAAAGAAAGTCTGGTAAAACTCATTTCTAATTGCTATCTATTTATTTTATAAAAACCTGTCACATTAGAAAAAAAATTAAAAGTCAGATTTATCTGATTGATTTTTCTATAATTTTTAAATATGTATTAAACAGTTTGGTGACAAATATTTGAAGTTTTGAGTTGTGCTATTAATAAAATGTCCTTTTTTTCCCTATAGCAAATCCCAAAGCAAAGTTACTTTTAACACCCAGATGGTATATTTTTAATAGTCATTGAAGACAAAAATAACAGATAGACACATCATAACTGCCCACCTGTCAAGCCTAGTTAAATATATTCACAGTTTGCATGAGAGTGCTTATATTTGTATTGCAGAAATATAAATATAATTATTGTATTGACAGTGAAGCAGTGTAATGTATTAGAAAGAAGTCTAAATGAGAAAACAAGGCAATGGATTCTTTTTCTGACTGTTGCTAATTACGTAAGTAAATTTGTACAAGTCACTTAACCTTGCCAGAATTTTGCTTCCTTATTGGTTAAATGATTGGTTGGAGTAGATAATTTTTAAGGTCCCTTCTAGTCTAAAAATGTTTTAATTTTAGAATCATGTACCTATGTGTGCGAGGGAAAATAAATCAATATTTTTCTATGACTCAACTTCTATTAAGTGCCTATTCTGCCTGATACTAGGCAATGCATTTTTGGTTTATGATGGTTAGATTTTATCTAGTGATGTTTAAATGTAATTATAATAGTTAATGATTGTGCCTTCTTTCACATTTATTGTACCTTGTCAGATTGGTAGTGTCAAGTGGCGTTATCTGATCATTTGTGAGGTGTTTGCCCATGGTGTCATCTCCTGAAGTGCACAAAACCTTCCATTGGTTGCCAGGCATTTCACCCTCCCACAATGATATCCTCCGGGATATTTAAATTCTGGTCTGTATAATCCACGTCACTTTCCCTGTGGTTCCCCTTATTATGACTATAAGAAACAGACACATGCCTCCTCTCTCTCTCTCTTTCTCTCTCTGCCTCTCTCCCTGTTTCTGTCTCTTTCTCTGTCTTTCTCAGTTATAATAACATCTACAATGTTCTTCTTGGACATAAAATTATAATCTGCTCTCCCATGCACCTAAACGGAAATATCTAACTGCTGCTAGAGCCATTCTTATCTTCCGCCCATCCTGTTTTCATATCTCCCCTCATGGAGATACAATAAAAACTCACATCCTTTTGGGAAGCAGGATAAAGTCCTCTCCACTCTCAGATCTTCAAACCTACATGGCTGGAGGGGTGGGCAGAATGCAGCTCTCCTAAGAGAGCTCTGTCAGATCTGAAATTCTTGATGCCTCTCCAGCTCCTTTTCTTCTCTCCCTGGATGAATTTTATCTAATCTCAGGAAGGAAGGAAGAAGAACACATATTCTTCAATATCTCATATTAGATTAGGACCTTGGGCCTATTATGCTAAAAGGATCTGGCCATTTGTAATTCAAACCTCTTTCATTGCAAAATTATGCCACGAGCATCAAAATTCTATCTAAAAAACTCATATGGAGCAATGACACATATTTTTCCCTCTATATTTCTGCAATGAAGACATCTTCCTGAGGGCAGAGATGGAGTTGGAGGATTTTTGCTTCTTGTAACTAGGGAGGGCCTTGTGTACAAAAAGAGTACATGTAATAAGCCAGTTTATACCTGAAAGTATTGTCCCTTCACATAATTTTTAACACTGTATATTTTGTCTCAATTTTTATAGTAAAATCCTTTTGACTAATTCTTTTTTTAGTCTAATATAATACATAGGGGTCATAGAAGTACAGAGTTTGATTTAAAAAAAAAACTCAGTGCTGCAAAATCCTGAGATTACTTGAACATGCTCAATATTATCTTGTATTTTTGTGACCCTGAACAGAGGGTAGAAATTGTGAAGCTATTTCATTTTCATTATCTCTGGAAATAGACTGCTACACAGATTCATCGCCATAAAAAAAATAAGTTATTTGGACCTAAATTTTTGCTTTTCTGGAAAAAAAAAGTGCTAATAGCAATTCCTACAAAAAATTGATAACTCACCCAATTATTAGTTTGTTCTCAACATGATACAAAGACTATTTAAAGCAAGCCCTCAGCCAGAGTATCCTTCAACACAGAAAACATTTCACTCAGCAAGTCCTTACAAAGAAAAAAAGGTAGCTGCCAAATCACAGAGAAGACTATAAATCATTCACAGATCATCAAAAGCAGCACAAAATACTGACATCATGCTATTATAAGAAATACTATTAATATAGGGGTAGAATTCCACAATTTTGTAGTTAAATGTCTTTGACTCAAGTGAAAGGGCAGAGAGCACAAACAGTTTTCAGATTTTACTATGTCTAGCCTGTTCTACTAAAGGTCCATAGATTGAAGGGCAAGAAAAATGCTCTTTAGTTTGTGTCACATAAGAAAACAAACATAAACAGATTTAAAAAAAATACTTTATTAATATATAAAGTTGTGGCAAGTGATCTTTGTAGGAGATTGGGGAAATGAAGAAATATAGACAAAGACAACACACATTAACATTTTTTTCAACTCTTAGTTTCAATCTAGTTGGGACCATATTGCATATGAAACCTACATACTACTTTCATTTACATTCACCATTATGGTATGAACAAACCCTTAAATATTTTGGAAAACATAATTATTTCATAACGTTCCAGTACATGTATATCATAATTAACTTAAACATTTCTCTATCATTGAACATTTGGATTGTTTTCAGGTTTTTATTGTTACTATTGTTAGCATATGTTTTAATATTAGATATAGTGCTGTGAGGAATAGGCTTATCTATTAATATTTTTCCTTCTTTTTGTTATGGAACTCTCCAAACATACATGAAAGTTGGGGATATAATATAATAAGTCTCCATTACCTAGCATCCACAGTTATTAGGAGTTTTGCCAATTTTTTTCTTCTTTTCACCTTACTTTGTATTTTCTGTGACATTTTAAAGCAAATCCCAGACTTCATGTCAATTTACATGTAAAAATACCAATATGCATCTTAAATTAAGAAGGACTTTTTAAATAACATTACCTCCAGGCCATTACCACACCAAAAATGGTAGTAATTCCTTAATATTCTCTATTAGCCAATCAACGTTATGTTTCCAAGATGGTCTCAAAGGTGTATTTCAATAGTTGATTCATTCAAAACATGTTCCAAGCACAAGATCCACTCAGTGCATTTAGTTATTATGTTTCAAAAGTGTCTTTTATTCTATAATAAATGCCTACACTATCTTTTTATTATTAATTACTATGCCAGTGATTATTATAAAAACTGGGTCATTTATTCTTTAAAATGTCCTACATGTTGGTTTTGGTTGATGGCCTCCTTGTAATAATCTTTCACTTGTTCTATTGCTTATGTTTCCAGTAAACTGTAATTCAAGTTTACAGACTTGGTTAATTCAGGTTAAATTTTTAATAAGGATATTCCTGGGTGGTGCTGTGCACTTCATTGCATCACATGATTTTGTTTCACTTCAGTGATGCTAAAATCGATCAGTGGGTCCAGGATTTGTAGCCTGGTACTTCTGTTGCAGCAACGGCATCAACCTTTCCCCTAATGTTTTAGAAATCATTGCTAAGATTCATTATTTCATTAAATGTTGCAAAAAAGAAAATTTCTAATTTTATCATCCTTTATGCATTCATGAGTTTGAATTCTTTTGTAATAAAGAACTTTCCCTCATCAATCACTTGTTTATTAGAGAAAAGTCAGAATAAAGGCTTGACACCTGACTCTGATTTATCAATTTTCAGAGAAATGAGTTTATATCTAGCATCCTCCAATAATTGCCCAAGAGTTTTTTTTTATTATCACTTAAAAATAATGGAATATATTTCAGTGCATTGCAATCATTTTTGTTTTTAATGCTTAAATTGTCCCCATTTAGGCTAATGGGATCCTTTCAAGTTGGTTCTGGTGTCTACCGGATATGATGTGATAACTTCTGTTTTTAGATACAGCCAGATGTCCCATTATCATTTTATTTATTTCCTGACCCAAACCAGTTTTCAGCAATTTCTTCAAATAGACCTATATTATTTTAGTAGAAAATTAGGAGTTAGAAACTAAATTAGGGTGCAAAAGGAGCTTGTTGATATTGGGTTTTCATTACTTTAAAGCCTTTACAGTAAATAGAGCAAGGAATTACTTTCTTTAAAAAATATTTTTTAAAGTTCAGAAACTTCATGGTATTGAAATGGTATTTTCAATTTATATTTAAACCTACAGAGGTTCTTACCTAACTTATTTTTTTTTACTTGCATCGCTTCCTGTATTGAAAAGATTTAGTGAGTATTGTTCAAACCTAAAAGTGAAAAATCACGCAGGAAGCTTTGTCAATCAGCAAACCAATGCCTTACTGGTCAGCACTTTTCATATTTCAGGAGAAGTGATGAGAACTAGAATTGTGGGCACATTGGGGATGTTTTGTAACAAATAAGAACAGATAGGGTGCATCGGGGGAGTGTGTTCCTTTCTGAGGAGGCTGGCCACTTCCTCTGGAATTTAAACAGTGCCTACAAGTTGGCATCTATACTGTTGAGTTCATTGATGAGCTCAATAAAAGGGGCAGTTCTGGGTGAGGCCACTTGCGGTCCTACCCTGGGAGAGGGTGCTCTGCACAGGTGCTTTTTCAATCAAGACTCTGATATCGCCTGCTGATTCAGGGCTTCCAGCTGTGAGCGAGATGTTGGTGAGTTTGTATGTAAGACTGCTCTATTTTTTTCTGTCATTTTGTGACTCTGATCAATATTGATTTAATCTTTTGACTGATTATGTTATTCTTGTTTCTCACTCTAATTGTCAGAGTAGCCTTATTAAACTAGATATGCATATATATATTTATATTGCATCCAATCGGGACTCTGGCTGGAGGTAGGTCAGGTATGTCGGTGTGTCCCTGGTTTGGTGAGCTTATATCTATAGTATATATATATCGTAAAGGATTATGAAGCAGCAGTTGGACCCCTGTTTGTAGACAATCCTTTGCTTATTTTATATTCTCCCAAATATTAACAGAAGTTTAATAAAATAAATAAATATATGTCTGCATATTGCTTTCTTATGCTTGAGTTAATTGAGTTTTATATCAATCTATGTACATATATATAGCAAAGCATTAGCAAAGCATTTTATCTAGCAGAGCACTTCCCTTTGTGACAATATTGGATACTAATGAAATCAATGTAATCACTTAATCCCTGTGATTTATCCTATAATATACCTATTATAGTTTCAGAATAACAATATTAATATTCCTATAAGCAATAAGACTTCTGAATACAGTTTTCAATTTCTTTGTGGATCTTTTTGCTTCTTGAATATATAGCACTAGAAATGTGCACTTTCTGTAACAACTGTAGGATACATTTGATTCTGTTTGTTTTCAATTAGTAGCAATTAAATTTTTTCTTTTTTCTTTAAGTTTCCATTAATGTGGTTCTGATGTCAAATTGCCTTAAAAGGTTTGTCTGCAGAACTCTCTTAATCCTTTGTTTTCAATTTTATTCTCTTTATGGGGAATGATATTTTTAAAATTAGTTTTTGGCTTATCCCTCTACTCTTTTTTAAAATTTTATTTTTTAAAATTGTATTTTTAAAAATACAAACAAATATGTATGTGTTTTCATATTTCCCACCATTTCATTTGCAAAAGGTAATATACCATAAGCGTTTTCTGCAGCTGAATTATTTCACTTAATATCTCAAGAGGATGATTCTATATAAATTTTTAAATAAAATTTTATTGACAATGTCATTCATATATGAGTATACATAAACAATAAGTGTATATGGTAACAGTTCTGAACTTACAAAACAAATATGCATATAATCATACAGGTCTCCCATATATCTTGTAGTTTCCTAAATACAAGTCTTTTGTGTCCTTGGTTAAGTTTATCCCTACATATTTGACTCTTTTAGTCACTATTATAAATGGATTTTTTTTCTGACTTCCTCTAAAGATTGCTCATTAGTAGTATATAGAAACATTACTGATTTTGCATATTAATCTTGTATCTCACCACTTTGCTGAATTCATCTATTAGTTCAATTGGCTTTGCTGTGGATTTTGGGGGATTTTCTAGATGTGAGATCATATCAGTAAATGGCAAAAATTGTACTTCTTCCTTTCCTATTTGGGTGCCTTTTATTTCCTTTTCTTGCCTAATTGCCTTAGCTAGAATTTCTAGCATGTTACTGAATAACAGTGGTGACAGTGGTCATCCATATCTTGTTCCTGTTCTCAGTGGAAAAGCCTTTCTGTTTTTCACTGTTGAATACAATACTAGCAGTGTGTTTTTCATATATGCATCTTACTGTGTTGAGAAAGTTTCCTTCTCTTTCTATCTTTTGAAGTGTTTTTATCAAGAAATGATGCTGTATTTTGTCAAATGCCTTTTCTGTTGTCCATGGAGAGGAACATGTGATTTTTCTTCTTTGATTTATTAATGTGATGTATTACATTAATTGATTTTCTTGTGTTGAACGACCATTGCATAGCTGGGATAAAAGCCACTTGATTGTGATGTATTATTCTTTTAATGTGCTTTTTGATTGTGTTTGCAAGTATTTTGCTGAGGATATTTGCATCTATATTCACTAGAGAAATTGGTCTGCTTTCTTTTTTCATAGTATCTTTATTTATCTTTGGTATTAGAGTGATGTTACTTCTTAGAATTATTTTGGTAGTATTCCTTCCTGTTCAGTTTTTTGGAAGAGCTTGAGCAAAGTTGGTAATAGATCACCTTTCAGTATTGATAGAATTCACCTGTGAAGCCTATCTGGTTCAAGACTTTTCATTTTGAGGAGATTTTTGATGACCATTTCAATCTCTTTACTCATGATTGGTTTGTTGAGCTCTTCTGTTTCTTTCAGAGTCAGTGTGGGGTTTATTGTGTGTTTCTAGGAATTTGTCCATTTTGTCTACATTGTCTAGTTTGTTGGTGTGCAGTTGTAATAATATCCTGTTATGATCTCTTTTATTTCTGCAGAATAGTTGGTGATGCACCCCTCTCATTTTTGACTTCATTTATCTGTATCTTCTCTCTTTTTTTTCTTTGTCAGTCTAGCAAAGGTTTTATCAGTTTTGTTGATCTTTGAACCAACAAATGTTGGTTTACATTTTGGTTTCTTCTTTGTCTCTCTGTCTCTCTCCTTCCTGGAGTATGCACAGTACTCTCCTGGGGGCTGAAGATCCCCAAAGCAGCTCCATCAGGCAGCTTTTTGCCCTTTCTCCATTGTTTTTGTGAGACAGTTAAGCCCTCCCTACATATTCTGACTCCATCTTCCCAGAAGTCCTCTCAAAATCTCTATGTAATTTTACAAATATATTATTTCACTCTTTTTCACAGCAGCATGATACATCTTTGTGGGGAGAAATCATAGGTTGTTCATTTGTCCCTTAGCACTGATGGACATCTGTGCTGTTCATTATTTTGCAATTTCAGAAAATGCCTTAAAGGACATTGTGGATGAATCAAGTCATTAAAACAAGCAAAACACCTAATTAAAAAATGAGTAAAGATGAATAAGTACTTCACAAAAGAACATATACAAAAGTCATTAAGCATGGAAAGGTGCTCAGTGTCATTAGTAATCAGAGAAATACAAATTAAAATGACTGTTAGACTGGAATTGTGCACTAACAGGCAGAGTTCAATGCTCTCAAAAAACAATGGAGAAACAGCCAAAAACTGTCCAAGGGATGTGCTTTGAGGGTCAGCAGACGAGGACAATGCTACACAACTCCCAGGAGGATGATGGATAGAGGTGAAGAAGCTGAAACAACAAAGGTGGGTCACCTAGCCACTGTGGCAGCTGGGAAGGACTTCTCTCATCCACCCTCCGAGATACTAAGCTGGGGTAAAACTTCTGGCTCACTGCAGCCAGCAGTGAGGGGAACAGACACTTTCTTCCCTGTCAGCTATTTCAAGGAAAAAAGGGAGGGGGAGTTGGGGTGCTTTTCTTCAGTGAATTCAGCCAGCATAAACTGCTTTGAATATCAGCTCTGGAGATTCAGCACAGGAACACAAGAAAGCCCAGACTGAAACAACTTTGTAGAAAGGTGTGCTGATGAGAATCATCTGCTGGCTGGTCTGAAAGTGCATGACAAAAAAACTTCTCTGTTCTAGCTGTATCCTAACCCCTGGGAGAAAATCTATATTCTGCTAGTGAGTCCCTGGCCCAATTTTTATAACATAAGTTGGGAAACTTTAAACACTTAGAATAAGTTGAAGCAAATATCAAAGAAGAGCTGTGAAAAAAATAGGCTAGAGAGAGAAATTGGCCATCAGAGTAAATCTACCAACATGCTCAGATGCCTAGGCATCAGCAAAAAAATTACAATCCATACCAGGAAACAGGAAGAGAGGGCCTTGCCAAAAGAAGTAACCAAATATCAGGAACAGATACAGAATTTAAGATAGTCAATCAGTGATAATCAAACAACTCTCCTAAATCACTTCAAAGAATTTAAAGAAAATAGGACTGAAAAATAAAGGCTATTAAGAACACACTGGGTGAGCATAGACAACAACTTGAAAGACTGCAAAGAAAAGTAACAGACCTTATGGGAATGAAAGACATGATGGATGAGATTAAAAATACCTTAGAGGTACATAAGAGCAGATTTGAAGTGCTTGAAGACAGAATTAGTGATTTTGAAGATAGAACATCTGAATTGGAAAAAAACCCAGGAGAACAGAAAGAGAAGAGAAGGAAAAAATAGGACAGAGTCTCAGTTAATTGAATGACACTGTGAATCACACAAACACTCGCATTATTGGCATCCAAGAAGGAGAAGAGAATGGAAAAAGGGCAGAAAGAATATTTGAAGAAATAATAAAAGGCACCCAAATAGGAAAGGAAGAAATAAAACTTTCACTATTTGCTGATGATATGATACTATGTCTAGAATCTCCTGTAAAATACACAGCAAAGCTACTAGAACTAATAGACAAGTTCAGCAAAGTGGCAGGATACAAAATTAATATGGAAAAATCAATACTGTTTCTATATACTACAGATGTGCAATATAAGGAGGAAAACAGAAAAAAATTCATTTATAATAGCTACTAAAACAATCAAATATTTAGGAATAAACTTAACTAGGTGCATAAAGGACCCATATTCAGAAAACTACAAATTATTACTAAAAGTAACTAAAAAGGACTTAAATAAATGAAAGTGCATTTCACGTTCATGGATTAGAAAACTGTCTAATATTAATATGTCAATTCTGCCTAAACTGATTTACTGAGTCAACACAATCTCAAGAAAAATCCCAACAGCCCACTTTGCAGAAGTGGAAAAACCAATTATTAAATTTATTTGGAAGGGTTAGGTGCCCAAATAACCAAAAAGTCCTTTAAAAAGAATGGACTTGGAGGACTCTCACTTCCAAACTTTGAAGCATATTACTTAGCTACAGTGGTGAAAACAGCATGGTACCAGCCTAAGTACAGACAAATTGACTAGTGGAATCATATTAAGAACTTGGAATAGAGCCTCACATCTAGTCAAGTGATTTTTGACAAGGTGGTAAAGCCCACCCAGCTGGGCCAGAACAGTCCACTCAACAAATGGTGCTGGCAGAACTGAAAAACCATATTCAAAAGAAAGAAGACCCCTATCACATTTACAAAATTTAACTCGAAATGGATCAAGGACCTAAATATAAAAGCAACAACCACAAAACTCTAGAAGAAAATGTAGGTAAACATTTTCAAGAAATTGTGCTAGGCAGTAGTTTTTTAAACACCCAAAGCACAAGCAACAAAAGAAAAAGTAGGTAAGTGGGATCTCCTCAAAATTAAACACTTTTGTACCTCAGAGGACTTTGTCAAAACAATGAAAATGCTGTTGACTCAATGGGAGAAAATATTTGGCAATCACATATCTGATTAGGTTATAATATTCATGATATACAACTCAAAAATAAAAAGACAAACAACCTGATTAAAAAATGGGCAAAGGACTTGAAAAGACAATTGTCCAAAGAAGAAATACAAATGGCAAAGAAACATGAAAAAATGTTTAACATCACTAGCAATTAGGGAAATGCAAATCAAAACTCTAGTGCAATATCATTTCACACCTTTTAGACTGGCCACTATTAAAAAGTTGGAAACCTGTAAATGTTGGAGAAGATATGGAGAAACAGGAAAGCTTATTCACTATTGGTGTGAATGTAGAATGGTACAGCCACTGTGGAGGACTGTTTGCTAGTTCCTAAGGAAGTTGGATATGGACTTGTCATATGACCTGGCGATACCATTACTAGATATATATCCAGAAGACCTGAGAGCAGTGACATGAGCAGACATGTGCACGCTGATGTTCATAGCAGCATTAGGCACAATTGCCAAAAGTTGGAAACATCCCAGGTGTCCATCAACTGATGAAAGGATAAACAAATTCTGGTGTATACACATGATGGAATATTATGCAGCTGTAAGAAAAAATGAAGTTGTAAAGCATGACAATTTGGAGGAACCTGGAGGACATTATGTTGAGCAAAACAAGCCAGACGCAAGAGGACAAATACTGTATGATTGCATTACTATCAACCAAATATATTGTGTAACATATTGTATGCTTCAAAAAATTTTTTTGTATGTATCCAGTACATTTAATTGAGAAATGTATGTTTTTATTCAACTGTGTTTTCTTTTAAAATTATTGTTTATATTTTCAATTATTAAATGTACAAAATAAAGTAAAAAAGTTTTAAAAAAGCATGAACAACAAACGAAAAAAGAAATGAATGGGACCTCCTCAAAATTAAGCAATTTTGTATCTCAAAGGACTTTGTCAAAAGGTTGAAAAGGCAGCCAACTCAATGGGGAAACATATTTGGCAATTGCATGTCCAGTAAGGGTTTAATATACATGATATACAAAGAGGTCACACAACTCAACAATAGAAAGATGAACAACACGATTAAAAAATGGGCAAAAGACCTGAAAAGACATTTGTTCAAAGAGGAAATACAAGTGATGAAGAAACACATGAAAAAATGTTCCACATGAGTTGCAATTAGGAAAGTGTCCTGGGTGGTACTGCAGGGACAGATGCTGGACATTGTAGGTCCTGCCATGGCCCACTGGGTGTACTGGGGGAGAGTGTAAACTACAATGTAAACCACTATCCATGTGGTGCAGCAGTGTTCCAAAATGTATTCTCCAAATGCAATGAATATGCCACGATGATGAAAGACGTTGTTGATGTGGGAGGAGTGGGGTGAGGGGAGTGGGGGATATATGAGGACCTCATATAAAAAATATACAAAAAATAAGGAAAGAAAAAAAAAACTACAATGAAATCTCATTTCACACGTCTTAGATTAACTGCTATTAAAAAGTCAGAAAACTAAAAATGTTGGAGAGGATGTGGAAAGAGAGGAATGCTTATTCACTGTTGGTGGGAATGTGGAATGGTACTGCAATTGTGGAGGATTGTTTGGTCCTTCTTAAGGAATTTGAATGTGAACTTGCCATGGGACCCAGGAATACCATTACTAGGTATATATCCAGAAGAATTGAGGCAGTGACATGAACAGACATCTGCACACTGATATTCATAGCGGCATTATTCTCAATTGCCAAAAGCTGGAAACAACCCAGATGATCATCAACAAATGAATAAAGAAATTGTAGTGGAATGTTATAAGCAGTGAAAAGAAATGAAGTCATGAAGCATATGACAACATGGATGAACCTGAAGGACTTTATGCTGAATGAAGTAAGCCAGACACAAAAGGAAAAATACTGTGGTTGCACTAGTATGAACTAAATATACTGTGTAAACTCATGAAGTTAATAATTAGAATATAGGTCGCCAGAAAGTAGAATGAGGTTAGAGAACAGAGATCTAAGGTTTAATCTGTGCAGAAGTGGTAAAAATGTTGTTTATCTATCTTTGGAAATGAATAGAAATGGTGCAAGCCTATCATGGTGTTTGTAAATAGCAGTGCTATTGTAAGGGTATGACAGTGTTTGAAGGGGAAAGTCTAAGGTCATCTATGTTACTAAAATGAAAGCTATAAACTTTAACATGATACTATATATGACAGTAAAGCCTCATGTAAAACATGAATATGGGTGATATTGCATATATAAGCCTTTGTACAAAATATAAATACAAATATACTATTGTGAAGTAAAAAGAATAGCAGCTATGAATGGCAGGGGAAGCATAGAGATATTGAGAGGTGATGAGTTTTGTTTGTTTTTTGTTTATTATTATTATTATTGGAATAAGTGCTCTAAGAATGTTTGAAGTGATGATGCACAAATATGTGATTATACTGGATACTATTGATTATACACTTTGGATGAATTTATGCTTTATTAATATGTACCAATAAAATTAATTTGTTAAAAGAACAAAACTACTATTCTACTATTAGATACCCCCCCCCCCACAATACCCACTCTTGCAGCTAAAATTATAAGAATTGATATAACCAATAATTGGCAAGGATAAGGAGCAATTAAAATTTTCATTCATTGCTGTTAAGGTTGGAATATGACAAAACAGCTTTGGAGAACTTTTTGGCAGTTTCATATAGTGTTAAGCATATACTTATCAATGATTCAGCAACTCTATTCTTAACTATTTACCCAAGGAAAGAACATACTTCACAAATAGTTATATATAAGAATGTTCATAGAGGCCTTATTGATAATGGTAAGAATTGGAAATAGCCCATATTTTTATCAACAGGAAAATATATAAGAAAACTGTTTTTTGTACAATACAATACTATTCAGTCATGAGAATGAACATACAATTGGCAGGTGCACTATTGTTAATAAATCTCAAAAACATCATGTTTAAACAGCAGATGCTAGATGCAAAATACTTTACTCTCCATGAGTCAATTCATACAAAATTGAAGAATAGGTGAAACTCTTTTCTGATTAGAGAAGAACATGGAAATCAGATTAGTGGTTGGGAAATGCTTTGTGATAGGGGAAGATTGTCTGAAAGGAAGCTTTCTGAGTGATGAAAGTGTTCTGTATTTTGATTGTGGTGTTGTGGAAATCTTTGGTATATATATATGTGTGTGTGTATTTGTCAAACTCATCAAATTATATACCCTAAAGGTTTATGCAATTATATAAGTTAGGATTAAAATTTGTAGGTAGAGAAAGTAAAAATCTTATATTAAGTATGCACATTAATGTATACATACTCTCATATGCACACATATTTAGAGAGATAAGTACAGTTTCTACATTTTATGTGAAAGATTAGATAAATTATTTAGTGGAGACAATAGAGGATTTTGGTATTATATAAATCTTGGTTTGTGTGTTTGAGCAAAGTGCTTGGCCTTTGTAAGCTCATATTCCACCAACACTAATATGAGTAAAATAGCATTCTATTCATTAAGTGATTTTTAAAATAAGATAACATGGAAACTTAAACACACAAAGTTCTCAGAAACTATTGGTTTACAAATGTATGAATGTGTGTATGTGTGTAAGCATGTATATTGTAGATGTATTATAATGGCTAAACTATCTCTGCCAATAGTTCTCCAATATAACATTTTAAAACAAAATTTACTTTAAAATACTATTTTATCTTATTTTTCCCATATAGCCCTCTCTGTTACTCTCTGCTTTACCTCCATTTGTTGCCGTAGTTCTGAGTATGAAGCAGTCAAAAAATACTTTTTGAGTGAGTAAATGCATACCAGCAAATTGTGATGAAATGTGTATAAAATATGCAATCGCTGGGAATTCTAAGTTAAAAATGGGTGAGAACAAGGCTGGAGTGTGCAAAATATCTTTGGCAGTTCAAAAGATTTATTTTGTTATTATCTATAGGAGAAGTCATTAATGAGTTAATATAGTATGTGAATCCCAGACAAGTTGGTAAAAAATGTATGTGCTAATCAATATTTTATAAAGATTGAAAAAAGCAGGCTTTCAAAATCTGTCGTCATCAAATGTACATAAACTCTAATAAAGCAGAAATAATGAAATGATGTATTTCAGGCATTGAAATTTGAAAATCACAGGAGAATACATGTAGTGAACTATGACCAGGTCAGGAAAGAGAGGCCACAACAGAGATTACTGGCAATGATTTATTAAAAACTTTACCTCCCATTAGAAGATCTGTCCTTTAGGCAAATGCTTGTATGAGTAAGACAACTTGATTTGTTCTCAAAATCTAAGAACCCAGCTCTTGGTAATTTACTGTTCATATATCTACATTAAGTAAGAAAAACTCTAATACCAAAAATACGGAACAAAGTAAACTAAATGAATCCAAACAATGGCAAAGATATTTGTTTGGAAATTTAAACTGATATAAAAATATATATGGATTCAATAAATTATTTGAACATTTATCAAGTAAGTAGAGGTAGAAGAATAGACAAAGTCTAGGATAGAAGGAGAAAAGCAAGCAGAGCTAGAACAAGTGGAAGATCAGTTTGTCTACTTCTTTTAATGTCCTAAGGAGTAGGAAATATTTAGAAATGAATGATATGGTAGTAACAATGCTCTGGGTAAGCATGTCCTTTTAAAGCAAAAGTTGGATCATACACCAATTCCAAAATGAAGAATGCAGAACCTATATTTGGGTCATCAGAAAATGATGTATTTCCTCCTATGTAGAGCCAGAAGTAATGATGCACAGCTTCCTCAAGTCAGAAAAATGAAAATGTGATTAAAATGAGACTACTGAAATTAGGAGGTGTGCAAGGATTGTGAGGAATTTGGTTTTAGAAAAATACCTTTTTTACACAGTAGAGTGGGAAGAAAGGTCATTGCAGTAAGAGGCCCCAGATTCAACTCCAATATCTTTTCTTGCTGCATATTTTTCCTCACTTGTAAAATGGGAAATGCTAACACTTATCTCATATGGCTATTTCAAATATTTAACATAAGATGTATAAAATTCTGAACATATGGCCTAATTATTGTATCAGTGAGATATTTCTGCATAAGGGCTACAAAACAATAAAGTAGTAATCATTTATTATCGTAGCTCATGATTCACAAAGCAAGGGATCAGCTGCTCTCACCTGGGCTCACTCATGTATCTGCAATCTTTGATGGGGTCAGTTGATCAAAGACAACTTGGCTTGGGGGAGTAAGGCATTCCACACCTCACAGGGTACTTACAAAGGAAAGGGATACACTTACAAAAGAAGGGGATACACTCCTGAAGGCTGCGGGTGGGGGATTGTTGAGTTGGAGTCCTAGTGTTTTGACCTTGAGTCCTTCCTACAAATTAGCCCTGGGACTTTGAAACTCTGAAATGCAGGAGTTTTGAGTAGCCAAAACAGAAAATAATCACATTTAAGGAATACTGGTTGGTTGGAGCCTAGTGGGTGTGGCAGTTTGATATTATTTATTAATTCCAAAAAGAGATATAGATTATATTTATACACTGTTCCTTCGGGTGTGAGAGACCCTTTGTTTGCATTAGATTCAGCTGAGAAGACTTTGCTTAAATTATGTTAAGATAAGGGCTTTAATTCAACCACATCATTAGGGTGACTCAGTTTGAGTGCCCACACCCTTTGTGAGCTATATATGTGTATATAGACACTCACTCAAAGAGAACACAGGAGAAGATACATAGAGGAATAGAGATAGCTCCATAAACATGGCAGAGCCCTGGGGAAGAGAGATGAGCCATTTGTCTGATAGTTTACAGCTGACTTTGTGAAGAGCGCAGAGCAGCTGAGCCCAGAAAGAAACAAGCCCTCCATCCTACAGCTGAGATTGGAAGAAGCTGGGCCCATGAAGCCTTAAGAGGAAAGAGGAAGGCTGAACCCTCATAGACATTGCCCACCATCTTGCTTCAACATGTGGCAACAGTTTTTGGTGAGGAAAATACCTCTTATGGTACCTTGAGTTGGACTCTTTATGACCTGGTAACTGTAAACTTCTACCCTAAATAAATACCGTTTATAAAAGCAAACAGATTTCTTACACTTTGCATCAGCACCCTTTTGGCTGACTATACTATAGTGGGAAAGGGGAAGAATTATATAACACAAACCTGAGAAAGTCTGCAGGGGACAGATCATAAATGGTTCTGTAAGCTGAGTAAAAGGGTTTGGATTCTTTTAAACTTAGAAGCTATTATCACGATAATGACATAAATAGATGGAAATCCCAAAAAGATACTCTGGCTGGAGTGTAGGGTATGATTTGGAGGAGAACAAAAATGAATATAGAAAACCTGTTTTGAGGTTGTTACAACCATCACATCATTTTGGGTGGCCACTAGAACTAGAGTAATGGCAGTGAAGAATATGGTATAATGTGGGAGCAGAGATTTTTCATTTCTTAGGTGTAGGTTCAGTTCCTATAATTCTAGAAATAAGAGGGCTATAAACTCTATTATTTATTCTGTCAAACATTTATTCTTTTTTCAGACATATTTCTTATGTTTGTAGGAGGATGCTTGTAAATATAATGGGGAAGGATACATGTCAATCACATTCATAGTGTCAGGGTGAGTGGTAAGTTCTTTCAGAGGAGGTGTATTAGAAATCATAGCAAAATTGTGGGTAGGATGTTCATACTCATAAGAAGAGGATTGTTGGAAGAGCTTTCATGATAAAATCAATTGTGTGTAATTCTGGGAAAAGTGGGTTGTGAAATGCTCCTAAGAAAAGGGGAGGTGTAAGAGTATTTATTTAGATGATATTAGCATATTTAGTTAACTAAAATAGGGAAAAAGGGCCTGATGTATATTCAACATTAAATCCAGTTACTCCGACTAACCTCAGTGAGATCAAATGGGGCTTGATTTGTTTCTTCTAAGTTGATATAAACCATATTATGGTAAGGGGTCATAATGGAAAGATGAGTCATAAGTATTCTTGGGTAGAGGTTAGGGTTGATAGTGTAAATGATCCATTTAATATAATAGAAAGTATGATGATGGCAAGAGTAACTTCATATTAAATTGTCAGTGTTACTGCTCATAGAGCCCCAGTAAGGGCAAATTTTGAGTTTGAGGCTCATCCTGATCATAGAATGGAGTACACTACTAGGATAGAAACTGCTAAAATTAATAATTCTCCAAGGTTTAGGTTGATAAGTGGGTGAAGTATTGGTATATGAACTCATAGAGTAAGTGCTAGCATTAGAGCCAATGCAGGGGCAATAGTAAATATTAGTTTGGATGATGTAAGTGTTTGGAGGGATTCTTTAATAAAAAGGTTAAAAGAGTCAGCTATGGGTTGAAGCAGCCCAAATGACCTTACAATATTATAGTCTTTACAGATTTATTTATAACCAAGAACTTTTCATTCTACTAGTGTTAGAAATGCTACAGGTAGAAAAATGGGAATAATTAGGCATAAAATACTAGTGAAGAATATTTTATTAAGAAGAGGAGTCGAACTTCTGATAATAGAGGTTTAAGCTTTGTGAAATTTTTGGACTCTGCCACCTATCAAGCCTTGTTTTAGGGTAGGGTTGTAATAATTAGATTAAGATTACTTCATATAATAAATTTTAAGGTGCTTAAGAAAAGATGACCTTATTTCTCTTGTCCTTTCATACTAGTAGAAATTGGTTATAAATAGAAACCAACCTGGATTACTCCATTCTGAACTCAGATCATGTAAGACTTTAATCATTGAACAAACAAACCATTAATAGTGGTTATACCATTGGGATTTCCTGATCCAACATTGAGGTCATAAACCCTATTGACCATATGGACTCTGGAATAGGACTGTGCAGTAATCCCCTAGGGTAACTTGTTCTGTTGATCAATTTTTTGGGTCAGTTAATCATGCTATACTACTCTAGTTAGTCTAGGCATATCATCATTTGGAGGGTTATTTATATTTCGAGTTCACCCCAACCAAAATTGGTAACTCATACAATGGGGTGGTTACTCTTATTGGGTTAAAAAACCATAGTCGAGTTAATTAATTTAAGCTCCATGGGGTCTTCTTGTCTTATAGGTTTATTCCCATCTCTTCACAGGAAGGTCAATTTCAAACACATCAGAGATAGGTGACAGTAGAACCCTCATTTGGCCATTCTTACAGGTCCTCAATTAGAGAACAAATGATTATGCTACCTTTCCATGATTAGGGTGCCACAGTCATTAAACATGTGTCACTGGGCAGGCAGTACACTTAATAGTTGATGTGCTGGAGGCAATGATTTTGGAAAACAAGTAGGGGTTATGTTTACTGAATTCCTTCGACTTTAAATCTTTCCAGCAAGCACACTTGTTTTGGATTAGCAACAAACGAAACAAATAGATATTTAATAGGTTATAGTTGTTTAGTTGTTAACTACCAGTGTTTTATCTGTTCTGATATACACTTGTGCATGGAAAAAGTGATTCTTTTTAGTTATATTAACATTTTTTATTCTATTTAATAATAGATTGGTCCACTTGTGTATTAAGAGTTGGGGTGATTTTTAGTGATTAAGGGAGAGTTGTTGAGCTGGAACGCTTGCTTTATTGGTGGCTGCTTTTAGATCAACTATGGATAATTGATAACATGGTCTAATTAGGTTTTTCCTAGGTTCAATAGAGCTGTTCCCCTATTGACTATATTTAAAATTTACATTGGGATTTGTTTTTTTTCTTGAAGTAAATTTCAAGTTGAATTTAAATTCAGGGCTGGGCAACCAGCTATCACTAGGCTTGATTGGCTTTCACTTGTATTTACAGATCTTCTCACTATTTTGCCACATAGTTGAGTTAGCTCTATGGAATGTCTATAGTCTGGTTTTGGGGTTTTAAACTGAAGTGTTCTTTGCAAAAATTCTGGTTAATTCATTATGCAAAAGGTAAAAGGATCAGTTTTGCTGGTTTGTACTCTAAAATAGTCTTTCATCTTTCCCTTTTACTCTTTCTAATAATAATTTCTATCTCTTTTATTTTTATTTGTAGGTAAATGTTTTCTTGATTCATGATGGGTTGTAGTTGTGTTTGGCTGTTTTAGGGCTAGGCTTAGTTCAAAGTGGTCACTTGAATTATAATCTGGGTGTAGCCTGGATGCTGTAGCTTAATCTACACTTTGATTTATTCAAGCACACTTTCCAGTATGCTTTCCTTGTTATGACCTGTATTTTCTCATATATGATGTTGGGTAAATATATCTATAAAGAGATAATTAAGGATGGTGATGGGCAGTGTGTGCATGCTTCATGTCCTGATTCAACTAAGCTCTGTGCTTCTAATTTACTGCTAAGACCTCCTTTAGGCTTTAGTTTCATAAAGATTTTCATAAAGTGTTCTTTGCTAGAAAAGATAACACATTTCTTTTCACCCCACGAGTTTTCCCTAATGTTTTTATGATAATTATTGTGCTTATGGTGATACCTTTTTAAGAGCTTGCTGAATATCGTGGTACATTAGTGAGGAGTAGTGAGGTTTATTGGTGTTTATCAATTATAGAACAGGCTCCTCTAGAAGATATAAAGCACTGCCAAGTCCTTTGAGTTTCCAGCTATAGCTAGTAGTACTCTGATGAGCAATTGTTTGTGAAATGTTTTATTTTATTTTAGGGCTAAGCACAGTGGTATATCTAATCCCAGTTTGGGTTGTAGCTGGCATGAAATTTAACAACCCTAATGGTAGTATAACTTTGTCAAGCTTTCATTTATTGATTAATTTTTATCATTGCTGTTTCTTGTGGGGGTGTAGTTGAGCAAGGCACTATGAGCTATGTTTAAAACTAGAGTGCTTGATGTCTGCTCCTTTTGATCTATAAGATCTAGAGTGCATTCTCACTGAGATGAAGATACTTACATGTGCAATTTGAAAAGACTAAAACCTAATTTGAAAAGACTAGGACCAAGCCTATATGTTCATGTAGTTGTGTAGGATTCATCTAGGCATTTTCAGTATCTTCCTTTGTATTTAAGCTACATCAACTTCAAATTTTTATTTAAAGAATTCTTTTACAGTAATTTAATTAGGAAATAACTATAATTTCACTAGGACATAAACTTCTAAGTAGTATTTTTCTCTAAAAGCCCAAGTGCTATGTCAGTATTGTGGGAAGTAAAAAATGAAACTGTTTATAGAAATGTCTAGTTTTTCAAAAGATTGAGTTTAATGATAATTTAATTATTCAGAATAGCCCAAAGGAAACACAACACAAATGTCTATCAACTGAAGAATGAATGAATGAATGAATGAATGAATGAATAAGTAAAGAAATGTGCTGTATGCACACAAGGAATATTATTCAGCTATAAAAAGGAATGAAGTAGTGCCTGCTTCTGCACAACCTATACTAAAATTGGAACTATATAGAGAATATTAGCATGGCACCTGCAAGGATGACACATAAATTCATGAAGCATTCACTATTTTTAATATAGACACAAAAATCCTTCACAAAATAATAGCCAATTGAATCCAGCAACACATTAAAAGAATTACTCATCATGAACAAGTGGGTTTTATCCAAGGCATACAAGGGTGGTTCAACACATGAAAATCTATCAGTGTGATATATCACATAAATAAATTCAAGAAGAAAATCACATGATCCTCTCAATTGATGCAGAAAAGGCATTTGACAAAATACAGCATCAATTTCTTGATAAAAGTACTCCAAAAATAGGAATTGAAGGAAACTTTCTCAACATGATAAAGGGCATATATAAAAAAACCCACAACTAACATTGTACTCAGTGGTGAAAGACTGAAAGCTTTCCTATTAGGATTGGGAATAAGACAAGAATGCCCATTGTCAACACTGCTGCTCAATATAGTGCTAGAGGTTCTGGTAGAGTAATCAGGCAAGAAAAAGAATAAAAGTTGTCCAAATTGGAAAGGAAAAAGTAAAAATTCTGCTATTTACAGATGATATGATCTTATTCCTAGAAACTCTTGAAAGATCTATAACAAAGCAACTAGAGTTAATAAACAAGTTCAGCAGAGTGCCAGGATACAAGATTAGTATGCAAAAACCGGTAGTGTTTCTATACACTAGTAATGAGGAATCTGAGGAGGAAGTCAGGAAAAAAAATTCCATTTATAATAGTGTCTAAAAGAAACAAATATTTAAGAATAAACTTAACCAAAGATGTAAAGACTCTATCCTCAGAAAACAACAATACATTGCTAAAAGAAATCAAAGAGGACCTAAATAAATGGAAGGACATTCAGTGTTCATGAATTGGAAGTCTAAATATTGTTAAGATGTCAATTCTTTTTTTTTTTTTTTTAATTGACTTTGTATAATATTACATCAAAAATATATATGTGAGGTCCCATTCAACCCCGCTCCCCCACCCCCCCTCTCCCCCCCCAACAACACTCGTTCCCATCATCGTGACACATCCATTGGATTTGGTAAGTACATCTTTGGGCACCTCTGCACCTCATAGTCAATGGTCCACATCATGGCCCATACTCTCCCCCATTCCATCCAGTGGGCCCTGTGAGGATTTACAATGTCCGGTGATTGCCTCTGAAGCACCATCCAGGGCAGCTCCATGTCCCAAAGACACCTCCACCTCTCATCTCTTCCTGCCTTTCCCCATACCCATCGTCCACCATGTCCACTTTTCTCAATCCAATACCACCTCTTCTATGTGGACATTGGATTGGTTGTGTCCATTGCACCTCTATGTCAAGAGGAGGCTCAAATTCCACATGGATGCTGGATGCAATCCTCCCATTTTCAGTTGTAATCACTCTAGGCTCCATGGTGTGGTGATTGTCCTTCTTCAACTCCATCTTAGCTGAGTGCGGTAAGTCCAATAAATCAGATTGTAGGTGCTGGAGTCTGTTGAGGTTCAGGACCTGGCTATCACATTGTCAGTCCAGAGATTCAAATCCCCTGAATATATCTTAAATCCCAACGTTAACTGCACCTCCAGCACATTAGCATGAAAGTCTTATGAAGGGAGATCCCATCTGAGTCCAGATTCATCACACATAAACACCATTTCCAAAGAGGGGCCATCTGCCCTGGTAGTTAACCCCATCGGCCATGGCCATAACTCTCATGGGTCTCTTTAGCCTTCAAAGGAACCAATATCTGGGGGTTGTATCTGCTTTATCTGTCTCTCTGACTCTGCTCAGTTGTGCATGAGGGCAATCCTTCTGCCAGCCTCCAGACTCTTTTTTAGAAACTCGTAGCCATATAAACTCATTTCTCCTTTCCATTTCCCCCTTACTTTAGGTCAAACAGCATTTTAAAGTCATGTTATTTTATGTAGACATGGATATTCTGCTGATCCGCATTGAACCTTCCGTATAAGGTCCTTTTCCAGTTGCATCATCAGTTGGTATTTGATAGTGGTCCCTCGTTGCCAGGGAGGCTCGTCCCCGGGTGTCATGTCCCACGCTGGAGGGAAGGCATTGCATTTACATGCTGAGTTTGGCTTCGAGACTGGCCACATTTGAGTAACATGAAGGCTGACAGGAGGAAATTCCCAGGCACAATGTTGCTCTAGGCCTTGTTCTTATTTTAGGTTTATCAGCTCACAAGCATAGTCATTAGCATCAGGGGCTCACTGTTGAACCCTCACTCCCTCCAGGTCCCCGCCGCTGTACCTGGGAGACTGTCGCTGCTCCCCTAGGGACCGCGGCAGAGCACCACTGGCCAGGAACCCAGTACCCCCCCTGCTGTGGTTTTTAATTGTTGCCATTATGAGTATATCCAATCATTACCATGCCCCCTGGACATATGTTCTGTACAGCTCCCTGTCAGCCATATATCACCTGTCATTGGTATCCCATACCAGTATCCCTCCATTGCCATTGTTGAAACACTCTGTGGTCCAGAACTCCCCGAAATTTGAAGCCCAATATAATGTCATGGTCCCTTACTAGGGAATGGTATATAGCGATGGGTTTAAAGGATGGATAAAGAACTTGGATAAAGTTAGATAAAGAACTTAGATAAAGAATGTTGACTTGAAAAAATTCCACATCCTATCCTTTTTTTTTTTTTTTTTTTTTTCCCCCCCGTAATTATTCAGCATTTCTTCACAGGAGTCCTAGACCACAGCAATGCATATATATAATATACAGCACTCCCATACATTCACCACAAAACCTTTTTCCTTCCACAGCTATACTCTTACACCCTTTTCACATCATATTTACTTAAGGTGATGTACAGAGTCTGAGATATTAGCTTTCTAACAAGGTAATATCTGTGCTTACATTATGGTGCATACTTTAGGATACACAGTTCTTTACATTTTTAGTTATCCTATGTTTTACATTATGGTTTACATTATCAGTCTGTCATCTCCTATATGTTATGGTGTAATATTACATGTTTTATATCCATCCTTGTGTACTCTCAAAAAACTCCTCTCTTGCCCCCCTTTTACTTTGGTTCCACACATTTAACGTCCATTTTCCCTTCCACCTTGGTGCCCACAGTGACAGCCAACCTTCGTTTCCTGAGGAGCCACTTCCAGAAATAGATGGAATAGTGTTCAGGGCCTAACTTGCTCAACTGCCCCAATGCCCTGGGAGCCACCCTTTCTCTCGAGGGATACAGTTCCCTCTATTTGGTGGCATTAGTCCTCCCCAGGATGTGGGTCCACCCCCACTCTACTACTTGGGATTTTACCCCATGGTGTCACCCACTCTGGCAGAATGAGCATTTAGGCATTCCCCAGGAGCCCGTCCTGCATCAGACCCTCCCCTCCGAGCATTCTAAACAGGTAACCCTCTTTATTATATTTTGATATGATTTTCTCGGCATTTTACTCTCCACCACCTCCTGACCCTCTCCTGTGTTCGTATGCTCCCCCTCCCTCCCCCCACTTTTGGGCAACGTTACCCACCCGTCCCTCCCCAGCCACCCTCAAACCCGCAAAGCCCCTACCAAAGGCAACCCCTTGCCTCCATTTTATCTCTTCTTTGTGTTCATACTTACCACCATCTCGTCTTAAATTCCACCCCTGCAGACATCGGCTCATATCCTTCCTCCACCCTCCGATTTCCTGCAAGCCTATCGTTCAGTCTCTTGCTATCTAGGGCAGCTTGTTTATTTCATATCATTGAGGTCATGTAGTATTTGTCCTTCAATGTCTGGGTTGCTTCACTCAACATAAGGTTCTCAAGATTCATCCATGTTATCACATGTGTTTGTAGTGTGTTTGTTCTTACAGCCGAGTAGTATTCCATTGTGTGTATAGACCACATTTTATTGATCCACTCGTCTGTTGATGGGCATTTGGGTTGATTCCAACTTTTGGCAATAGTGAACAATGCTGCTATGAACATTGGTGTACATATATTAGTTTGTGTTCTTGTTTTCAGTTCTGCTGGGTATATTCCCAGCAGTGGTATTGCTGGGTCATATGGCAAATCTATGGCTAGTTTTTTGAGAAACCGCCATACTGTTCTCCAGAATGGTTGGATCCTTCTGCATTCCCACCAGAAGTGGATGAGTGTTCCCCTTCCTTCACATCCTCTCCAGCACTTGTATTCTTCTGTTTTTTTCATAGCTGCCAATCTTATGGGTGTAAGATGGTATCTCATTGTGGTTTTGATTTGCATTTCCCTGATAGCTAGAGATTTGGAACATTTTTTCATGTGCTTTCTTGCCATTTGTATTTCTTCTTCGGAGAAGTGTCTGTTTAAGTCTTTTTCCCATTTTTTAAATGGATTGTTTATCTTTTTATTTTCAAGATGTAGGAGTTCTTTATATATGCAAGTTATAAGTTTCTTATCAGATATATGATTGCCAAATATTTTCTCCCACTGTGTGGGCTCCCTTTTTACTTTCTTGACAAACTCCTTTGAGGTGCAGAAGGCTTTAATTTTGAGGAAGTCCCATTTATCTATTAGTTCTTTTGCTGCTCGTGCTTTTGGTGAGATATTCATAAATCCATTTCCTATTACAAGGTCCTATAGATGTTTCCCTACACTGCTTTCTAAGGTTTTTATGGTCTTGGCTCTTATATTTAGGTCTTTGATCCATCTTGAGTTGATCTTTGTATAAGGTGTGAGATGGTAATCCTCTTTCATTCTTCTACATATGGCTATCCAGTTCTCCAGACACCATTTGTTGAATAGGCCACTCTCTCCCAGTTGAGAGGGTTTGGTGGCTTTATCGAATATTATGTGGTTGTATATGTGAGGTTCTATATCAGAGCTTTCAATTCGATTCCATTGGTCTATGTGTCTCTCCTTATGCCAATACCATGCTGTTTTCACCACCGTAGCTTTATAGTATGTTTTGAAGTCAGGTAGTGTGATTCCTCCAATTTCGTTTTTCTTTTTCAGTATGTCTTTGGCTATTCGGGGTCTCTTTCCTTTCCAAATAAATTTCATAGTTAGTTTTTCTAGTTCCTTAAAGAAGGCTGCGTTGATTTTTATTGGGATTGCATTGAATGTGTAGATCAATTTTGGTAGGATAGACATCTTAATAATGTTCAGTCTTCCTATCCATGAACAAGGAATAGTCTTCCATTTATTTAGGTCTTCTTTGATTTCCTTGAACAATCTTGTATAGTTCTCAGTGTATAAGTTCTTTACCTCTTTAGTTAAATTTATTCCTAAGTATTTGATTTTTTTATTTACTATTGTGAATGGTATTTGTTTCTTGATTTCCTCCTGATCTTGCTCATTATTGGTGTACAGAAATGCTACTGATTTTTGCGCATTGATCTTATAACCTGCGACTTTACTAAACTCATTTATGAGTTCTAGAATCTTCGTTGTAGATCTCTCAGGGTTTTCTATGTATAGGATCATGTCATCTGCAAATAATGAAATTTTGACTTCTTCCTTTCCAATTTGAATGCCTTTTATTTCTGGTTCTTGCCTCAGTGCTCGAGCAAGTACTTCTAAGACAATGTTAAATAGGAGCGGCGACAGTGGGCATCCTTGTCTTGTTCCTGAGTTTAGAGGGAAGGAGTCTAGGATTTCTCCATTGTAAACAATATTGGCTTTAGGTTTTTCATATATACTCTTTATCATGTTCAAAAAATTTCCTTGTATTCCAATCATTTGGAGTGTTTTTATCAAGAAAGGGTGCTGTATTTTGTCAAATGCTTTTTCTGCATCAATAGATATAATCATGTGATTTTTTCCCTTCAATCTGTTTATATGGTGTATTACGTTGATTGATTTTCTTATGTTGAACCATCCTTGCATACCTGGGATGAATCCCACTTGGTCGTGGTGTATAATTCGTTTAATGTGTTGTTGAATACGATTAGCAAGTATTTTGTTAAGTATTTTTGCGTCTAGGTTCATTAGAGAAATTGGTCTGTAATTTTCCTTTCTTGTGATGTCTTTGTTTGGCTTTGGTACTAGGGTAATGTTGGCATCATAGAAGGAGTTGGGTAATGTTCTTTCTGTTTCGATGGTTTGGAATAGTTTCAGCAGGATTGGTGTCAGTTCTTTCCGGAATGTTTTATAGAATTCACCTGTGAAGCCATCTGGCCCTGGGCTCTTCTTAGTTGGGAGATTTTTAATAACTGATTCTATCTCTCTGCTTGTGATTGGTTTGTTAAGATCATCAATTTCTTCTTTTGTCAATATGGGCTGTTTATGTGTTTCTAGGAATTTGTCCATTTCCTCTAGATTGTCATTTTTGTTGGAATATAGTTTTTCAAAATATCCTCTTATGATAATCTTTATTTCTGTGGGGTCAGTGGTGATATCGCCTTTCTCATTTCTTATTTTGTGTATTTGCATCTTCTCTCTTTTTTTCTTTGTTAGTGTTGCTAAAGGTTTGTCAATTTTGTTAATCTTCTCAAAAAACCAGCTCTTGGTCTTGTTTATCTGTTCAAGTGCTTTCTTATTTTCTATTTCATTTAGTTCTGCTCTTATCTTTGTTATTTCCTTCCTTCTTCTTCCTGTTGGGTTACTTTGTTGTTGTTTTTCTAATTCCTTCAAATGTGCAGTTAGTTCTTCAATTTTTGCTCTTTCTTCTTTTTTGATATATGAATTTATGGCTATAAACTTCCCTCTCAGTACTGCTTTTGCTGCATCCCATAAATTTTGGTATGTTGTGTTATCATTATCATTTGTTTCAAGGTAGTCATTGATTTCTTTTGAGATTTCCTCTTTGACCCACTGTTTTTCTAAGAGTGTGTTGTTTAATTTCCAAATCGTGGTGTGAAATCTGGGCTTCTTTCCCTTGCAAATCTCCAGCCTGACTCCACTGTGGTCAGAGATAATGTTTTGTATGGTTTCAATCTTTCTGAATTCGTTCAGCCTTTCTTTGTGGCCTAGCATATGATCTATCTTGGAGAATGATCCATGTGCTCTTGAGAAAAATGTATATCCTGCTGTGTTTGGGTGTAGCGATCTATATATGTCTATTAGATCGAGCTCCTCTAATATACTATTCAGATGTTTTGTTTCTTTGGTGATTCTCTTTTGAGATGTTCTGTCCAGAATTGATAGTGGTGTATTAAAATCCCCCACTATAATTGTAGATGTATCTATTCTTTCACTTAGTTTTTCCAGCGTTTGCCTGACGTATTTAGAGGCACCCTTGTTAGGGGCATAGATATTTATGATTGTTCGATCTTCTTGACAGATTTTCCCTTTGACTAAAATGTAGTATCCTTCTTTGTCTCTCACAATTGTTTCACATTTAAAGTCTATTTTGTCTGATATTAATATAGCTACTCCTGCCTTTTTTTGGTTATTGTTAGCTTGTATGATTGTTTTCCAGCCTTTCACTTTCAATCTCCATGCATCTCTGGGTCTAAGATGTGTCTCTTGTAGACAGCATATGGATGGGTCATATTTCCTTATCCAGTGTCCCAGTCTGAATCTTTTGATAGGTGAGTTTAATCCATTGACATTCAGTGTTATTACTATCAAGGAATTATTTGTGTTAGCCATATTTTGATTGGATTTGTGTTTGTCATATTTTGTTTGTATATATTTTTTTTGTCTTTTTTGTTGTTGTTGTTGGTCTTATACTCTCCTCCAACTTTGCCTTTCCTGTTTTTTCCTTTCTTCCTGCAGAACTCCCTTTAGAATTTCTTGAAGGGGAGGTTTCTTGTTGGTATACTCTTTCAGTTTCTGTTTGTCTGCGAATATTTTGAACTCTCCATCATGTTTGAATGCTAGTTTAGCTGGATAGAGTATTCTTGGTTGGAAATTTTTTTCCTTTAGTACCTTGACTATATCATACCACTGTCTTCTTGCCTCCATGGTTTCAGAAGAGAAATCAGCACTTAATCTAATTGAGCTTCCCTTGTATGTGATGGTTTTCTTTTCTCTTGCTGCTTTTAGGATCTTCTCTTTGTCTTGAGCATTGGATAATTTGACAAGTATATGTCTTGGGGTGGGCCTGTTGGGGTTTATGACTTGTGGAGTGCGCTGTGCTTCTTGGATATGTACATCTGTCTCTTTCAGTAGATTTGGGAAGTTTTCAGTCATTATTTCCTGCAACACTCTTTCTGACCCCTTTCCCTTCTCTTCACCTTCTGGAATGCCTATAATACGTATGTTTGAGCGTTTTGCATTGTCATTCAGGTCCCTAAATCCTAATTGGATTTTTTCTATCTTCTTATTGACCCCTTCTACTATCTGTTTGATTTCTGATGTACTGTCTTCCACATCACTAATTCTCTGCTCTGTCTCTTCTAGTCTGCTAATATTTGCTGCAAGTGTATTTTTGATTTCTTGAACTGTGGTGTTCATTCCCATCATATCTGTTATGTTTTTGCGTATGTCTGCAATTTCCCCTCCAAGTGATGTCTTCATGTTGTTAACCTCTTTCATTACTGCATCAAATTTGTCGGTGATAAATGTTCTGAGATCTTTCATTGCTTGTGCCAAGTTTTGCTCCCCTTCGTGATTATTGGTTTGTTGATTGGGTTCAGCCATGTTTTCCTGATTATTGGTTTGGTTCGTAGATTTTTGTTGCTTTCTGGTCATCTCTTTATTTTGACGAATTTAATCAGTTCCTTAGCTTCTTTGTCTGCTCTTGGAGGTTAATTAGTTGTTATTTTTGCACAGGTGTTATATCTTCTCTTTGTCACTTTTTTCTTCTTATTCTAGTTACTTGTTGTTGGTTAAGTTCACTTTAGAGGAAAGTATTAGTGTTGGGGGAAGGCAATTGTGTAAGCAAGGGAAAAGTGTAAAGTTGTTTTGGTGATGTATGTTAATAAAGCAGGAATATGAGATCTGGAAGGATGGAGGTTAGATTCATGTAGATTGTATAGAGTTATAGCTGTAGGTAGAGTACCTTTTATGAAGTTGATGACTGAATTTGGGAGGAATATGGTATGAACTACACAGCTATTGTTTTCATGAGAGAGGGAAAAAGAAAAGAAAGGTAATAGTTTCAAGAGTGGATAATAGACAGAAAACAGAACAAAGGTATTAGAAATTAAGAGTTAGACACTTTGTGGATCAAAGAACGGGAGGTGGGGGGTGGAATATAGGAGAGACAGTAGATGATAGTGGATATCAAGATGCAGGGGAAGGGGGATAGTGTAGGTAGCCTAAATCTGTTCACACAGAAATGAGGCAGTGGAGGATGGGAAAACCCAGCAAATGTGAGGTGTTCCCTGTAGCACCTATTGTATACTTGAATTAAAGTAAAAATAAGTGGAAGATGAGGGACAAGAGGGAAAGAGAAAACCGAAAAAAAAAACAAACAAAAAAAAAAAACAAACTAATTATAATAGAGAAAAAAGAAAGGCAAGAAGAAAGGAAGAAAGAAAAAGAGGATGGGCAAACGGTGGGGAACGGATAGGGAGAAGAGAGATACAGGTACACACGTGTCACAATTGCAACACTATCTAAAACAACAACTTCCCCCCGCTTTGCCCTAAAACCCCCCCGTCTGTCTGCCCAAATGGGTCTGCAAGCTCTTCCCTTCCCACAAACCCCCAATAGGCCGCCCAGGGCCCACGAACTCCCCAGTACTGCAGATGCTCAAAAAAAAAAAAAAAAAAAAAAAAATTTAAGTAAAATTAAAAAAAACAAACAAACAAACAAACAAACAAAAAAAAACAAAAAAAACCAGAAACCCCTCCGCAGGCCCGGCTCCGCCCGCCGCGGAGGCTTGGACCGGCTCTGCCCGGCTCCTCACGCCGCCTTGGCCTGGCCTGGCTCCGCCCAGCTCCGCTCGCTACAGCGGCCCAGCCGGCTCCGGCATCCACCTCCCGCCACCGCGGCCTGGACCGGCCCTGCCCGGCTCCGTACCCGCCGCGGCCTGACCCGGGCCCGCCCGGCTCCAAACGCTACCGCGGCCCGCAGCCGGGGCCTGAACCGGCCCCGCCCGGCTCCAAGCGCTACCGCCGCCCGCAGCCGGGGCCTGCACCGGCCCCGCCCGGCTCCAAGCGCTTCCGCGGCCCGCAGCCGGGGCCTGCACCGGCCCCGCCCGGCTCCAAGCGCTACCGCGGCCCGCAGCCGGGGCCTGCACCGGCCCCGCCCGGCTCCAAGCGCTACCGCGGCCCGCAGCCGGGGCCTGCACCGGCCCCGCCCGGCTCCAAGCGCTACCGCGGCCCGCAGCCGGGGCCTGCACCGGCCCCGCCCGGCTCCAAGCGCTACCGCGGCCCGCAGCCGGGGCCTGCACCGGCCCCGCCCGGCTCCAAGCGCTACCGCGGCCCGCAGCCGGGGCCTGCACCGGCCCCGCCCGGCTCCAAGCGCTACCGCGGCCCGCAGCCGGGGCCTGCACCGGCCCCGCCCGGCTCCAAACGCTACCGCGGCCCGGCCCGGCCTGGCTCAGCCCCACCGAGCGGGGCTAGATGCCTCGTCTCCGCCTACCCAAGAAGGGAATCCTCTGCAGGTAGCTGGGATCTCCGTGTATATTTCACAGACGAATCCTCTCTGTTACCTTCCCTCCAAATCGATGTCCAGACACCTCCGGACCAGCAAAAATCCCGAAACAATCCGGTCCCAAAGAGTCTCCAACGCCGCCCAGCCGATTCCCTGCAGAAGACTCTAACAGGGATGTTCACTCAGCCGCCATCTTGCCCCCTTCCTAGGTTTTTCATATATACTCTTTATCATGTTCAAAAAATTCCCTTGTATTCCAATCTTTTGGAGTGTTTTTATCAAGAAAGGGTGCTGTATTTTGTCAAGTGCTTTTTCTGCATCAATAGATATAATCATGTGATTTTTTTCCTTCAATCTGTTTATATGGTGTATTACGTTGATTGATTTTCTTATGTTGAACCATCCTTGCATACCTGGGATGAATCCCACTTGGTCGTGGTGTATAATACGTTTAATGTGTTGTTGAATACGATTAGCAAGTATTTTGTTAAGTATTTTTGCGTCTAGGTTCATTAGAGAAATTGGTCTGTAATTTTCCTTTCTTGTGATGTCTTTGTTTGGCTTTGGTACTAGGGTAATGTTGGCATCATAGAAGGAATTGGGTAATGTTCTTTCTGTTTCAATGTTTTGGAATAGTTTCAGCAGGATTGGTGTCAGTTCTTTCCGGAATGTTTTGTAGAATTCACCTGTGAAGCCATCTGGCCCTGGGCTCTTCTTAGTTGGGAGATTTTTGATAACCAATTCTATCTCTCTGCTTGTGATTGGTTTGTTAAGATCATCAATTTCTTCTTTCGTCAATATGGGCTGCTTATGTGTTTCTAGGAATTTGTCCATTTCCTCTAGATTGTCATTTTTGTTGGAATATAGTTTTTCAAAATATCCTCTTATGATAGTCTTTATTTCTGTGGGGTCAGTGGTGATATCGCCTTTCTCATTTCTTATTTTGTGTATTTGCATCTTCTCTCTTTTTTTCTTTGTTAGTGTTGCTAAAGGTTTGTCAATTTTGTTAATCTTTTCAAAAAACCAGCTCTTGGTCTTGTTTATCTGTTCAAGTGCTTTCTTATTTTCTATTTCATTTAGTTCTGCTCTTATCTTTGTTATTTCCTTCCTTCTTCTTCCTGTTGGGCTACTTTGTTGTTGTTTTTCTAATTCCTTCAAATGTGCAGTTAGTTCTTCAATTTTTGCTCTTTCTTCTTTTTTGATATATGAATTTATGGCTATAAACTTCCCTCTCAGTACTGCTTTTGCTGCATCCCATAAATTTTGGTATGTTGTGTTATCATTATCATTTGTTTCAAGGTAGTCATTGATTTCTTTTGAGATTTCCTCTTTGACCCACTGTTTTTCTAAGAGTGTGCTGTTTAATTTCCAAATCGTGGTGTGAAATCTGGGCTTCTGTCCCTTGCAAATCTCCAGCTTGACTCCAGTGTGGTCAGAGATAATGTTTTGTATGATTTCAATCTTTCTGAATTCGTTCAGCCTTTCTTTGTGGCCTAGCATATGATCTATCTTGGAGAATGATCCATGTGCGCTTGAGAAAAATGTATATCCTGCTGTGTTTGGGTGTAGCGATCTATATATGTCTATTAGATCGAGCTCCTCTAATATACTATTCAGATGTTTTGTTTCTTTGGTGATTCTCTTTTGAGATGTTCTGTCCAGAGTTGATAGTGGTGTATTGAAATCCCCCACTATAATTGTAGATGTATCTATTCTTTCACTTAGTTTTTCCAGCGTTTGCCTGACACATTTAGAGGCACCCTTGTTAGGGGCATAGATATTTATGATTGTTCGATCTTCTTGACAGATTTTCCCTTTCACTAAAATGTAGTATCCTTCTTTGTCTCTCACAATTGTTTCACATTTAAAGTCTATTTTGTCTGATATTAATATAGCTACTCCTGCCTTTTTTTGGTTATTGTTAGCTTGTATGATTGTTTTCCAGCCATTCACTTTCAATCTCCATGCGTCTCTGGGTCTAAGATGTGTCTCTTGTAGACAGCATATGGATGGGTCATATTTCCTTATCCAATGTCCCAGTCTGAATCTTTTGATAGGTGAGTTTAATCCGTTGACATTCAGTGTTATTACTATCAAGGAATTATTTGTGTTAGCCATATTTTGATTGGATTTGTGTTTGTCATATTTTGTTTGTATATATTTTTTTGTCTTTTTTGTTGTTGTTGTTGGTCTTATACTCTCCTCCAACTTTGCCTTTCCTGTTTTTTCCTTTCTTCCTGCAGAACTCTCTTTAGAATTTCTTGAAGGGGAGGTTTCTTGTTGGTATACTCTTTCAGTTTCTGTTTGTCTGCGAATATTTTGAACTCTCCTTCATGTTTGAATGCTAGTTTAGCTGGATAGAGTATTCTTGGTTGGAAGTTTTTTTCCTTTAGTACCTTGACTATATCATACCACTGTCTTCTTGCCTCCATGGTTTCAGAAGAGAAATCAGCACTTAATCTAATTGAGCTTCCCTTGTATGTGATGGTTTTCTTTTCTCTTGCTGCTTTTAGGATTTTCTCTTTGTCTTGAGCTTTGGATAATTTGATAAGTATATGTCTTGGGGTGGGCCTGTTGGGGTTTATGACTTGTGGAGTGCGCTGTGCTTCTTGGAAATGTACATCTGTCTCTTTCAGTAGATTTGGGAAGTTTTCAGCCATTATTTCCTGCAACACTCCTTCTGACCCCTTTCCCTTCTCTTCACCTTCTGGAATGCCTATAATACGTATGTTTGAGCGTTTTGCATTGTCATTCAGGTCCCTAAATCCTAATTGGATTTTTTCTATCTTCTTATTGACCCCTTCTACTATCTGTTTGATTTCTGATGTACTGTCTTCCACATCACTAATTCTCTGCTCTGTCTCTTCTAGTCTGCTGATATTTGCTGCAAGTGTATTTTTGATTTCTTGAACTGTGGTGTTCATTCCCATCATATCTGTTATGTTTTTGCGTATGTCTGCAATTTCCCCTCCAAGTGATGTCTTCATGTTGTTAACCTCTTTCATTACTGCATCAAATTTGTCGGTGATAAATGTTCTGAGTTCTTTCATTGCTTGTGCCAAGTTTTGCTCTCCTTCGTGATTATTGTTTTGTTGATTGGATTCAGTCATGTTTTCCTGATTATTGGTTTGGTTTGTAGATTTTTGTTGCTTTCTGGTCATCTCTTTATTTTGACGAATTTAATCAGTTCCTTAGCTTCTTTGTCTGCTTTTGGAGGTTAATTAGTTGTTATTTTTGCATAGGTGTTATATCTTCTCTTTGTCACTTTTTTCTTCTTATTCAAGTTACTTGTTGTTGGTTAAGTTCACTTTAGAAGAAAGTATTAGTGTTGGGGAAAGGCAATTGTGTCAGCAAGGGAAAAGTGTAAAGTAGTATTAGTAATGTATGTTAACAAAGCAAGAATATGAGAACTGGGAGGATGGAGGTTAGATTCATGTAGATTGTACAGAGTTATAGCTGTAGGTAGAGTACCTTTTATGAAGTAGATTACTGAATATGGGCGGAATATGGTATGAACTACAAAGCTATTGTTTTCATGAGAGAGGGAAAAAGAAAAGAAAGGTATAGTTTCAAGAGTGGATAACAGACAGAAAACAGAGCAAAGGTATTAGAAATTAAGAGTTAGACACTTTGTGGATCAAAGAATGGGAGGTGGGGGTTGGAATATAGTAGAGACAGTAGATGATAGTGGATATCAAGATGCAAGGGAAGGGGGATAGTGTAGGTAACCTAAATCAGTTCACACAGAAATGAGGCAGTGGAGGATGGGAAAACCCAGCAAATGTGAGGTGTTCCCTGTAGCACCTATTGTGTACTTGAATTAAAATAAGTGGAAAATGAGGGACAAGAGGGAAAGAGAAAACCGAAAAATAAACTAATTATAATAAAGAAAAAAGAAAGACAAGAAGAAAGGAAGAAAGAAAAAGAGGATAAGCAAACGGTGGGGAACAGATAGGGGGAAGAGTGATACAGGTATACACGTGTCACATTTGCAACACTATCTAAAACAACTACCAAAAAAACCCCTAAATAACTGTATATATAAAAAAAAAAAAGGACTTTGCGGGACATGCTAGGAGAAAAGACTAGGGGATAATGCAATATTAGCAATCAGGGCGTCAAAAAGAGTAAAAAATAAGATAAAGTGAAAATAAAAACAAAACAATATGAACCAATATAGATAAAACACAAATGTTAAGGTCCAAAGCACTCAAGGATCCCAGGTAGACCCCAGAGCGTGATGGATTCAGGGGTGGAAAGTCTGAGACACTGAAGACTCAAGAGGTGTGAGTCTGGGGTGTGGACCGCCAGAGTCCAGGGGACCCAGACCTGGGAACCTCAAATCTGGTCCACGGAAAGCTTAGGAGCCCCGCAGTGCAACATAGCCCTCAGGGATCCCCGTAGCTGGGTGCCAGCCCCGTGGGGGAAGCCAGATCCGCGAATTCTAAATTGAATGTCTAATCCCTGAAATTCACCTACTCCTCAGGGTATCAGCCTTTGGACAGCTCGCTCCCTGTGCTCCCACGCAACGGCCACTTGAGGGCGCCTCTACACCACGGCCCGTTCAATGACCCAGATCCCAAGCCCCACCGGGTGGGGTGGGCTTCAGCTGGAAACGCGGAAAACAGACTCTAAGATCAGAAATCCCAAACTTCGCAAAATATTCCCCAATCAGCTTCCAGACGTGTCCTCCTCCCTCACTGCACCCTACAACAGTCTCCCAATTGTGTCCCCTTATTGCTCAAAATCCAATTCCGTTGCAGATCGGCAGCCGGACCTGTGGGGATGGGGCTCCAGGCGGAAGCGCTTCCCCCCCTGTCCGGCGACTAAAACGTCCCCCGCTTCACAAGAAAACACCGTCTGTCTCCCCAAATCAATCCGCCAAGGAGTCTTGTCCCAACAATCCTCCACCAGCCAGCACAGTATCCGCGAATTTCTCAGCACCGCAAAGCCTCCAGATAAAGGAAAAAAAAACAAAAACCCTGGCCGCCGCGGCTCCGGAGCTGCAAGAGCGCCCGCTACCGCGGCTCCGCCCACCCAAGGAGGGAACTTCCCGCGCCCAGCTGGGATCTCCGTTTATATATTATAGACGTATCCTCTCTGTTACCTTCCCACTGAATTGACGTCCAGACACCTTCCAACCAGCAAAAATCCCCGAAACAGCGCGGTCCTAAAGAGCCTTCAACGCTGCCCAGCCGCCCCCTGCAGAGACACTACCAGGCAAGCTCACGCAGCCACCATCTTGCCCCAACACCAAGATGTCAATTCTAACCAAACTGATTTACAGATTCAATGCAATCCCAATAGAATTTTCAACAGCCTTTTTAAAAGAAATGGAAAACACAATTATCGAATTTACTTGGAAGGGTCAGGAGCCCAGAAGAGCCAGAAATATCTTAAAAAGGAATATTGAAGTTGGAGGACTCTCTTTCTGAATTTAAATCATAGTACCTAACTACAGTAGTAAAAACAGCATGGTATTCCATAAAGATATACATATAGATCAAGGGAACTAAACTGATGGTTCAAAAATAGACCCTTTCATTTATGGTCAAGTGATTTTTTTTATCCCCTCCCCTCTTGCAGCTTGCTTGCTGTCTGCTCTCTGTGTCCATTCGTTGCATGCTCCTCTTTTCTTGCTTGTCTCCCTCTTTCGTTGTGTCATCTTTCTGAGTCAGCTCTCTGTGGTGCTTGCAGACCAGGCAGCACTCTGCGGCATGCAGGCGAGCCTGCCTTCACAAGGAGGCCCCAGGACATGAACCCAGGGCCTTTCATATGGTAGATAGGAGCCTAACTGATTGAACCACAGCCACTTCCCTATGGTCAAGCGATTTTTGACAAGGATATCAAGCCCTTCCACCTGGATAAGAGCCATCTGTCTATTCAACAAATGGTGCTGGAAGAACTGGATATCCATATCCAAAAAAAAGAAAGAGGACCCCTATCTCACAAAACTTAACTCAAAATGGATCAAAGACCTAAATATAAAAGCAAGAACCATAAAACTCTTAGAAGAAATGCAGGGAAACACCTGACAGACCTGGTGGTAGGTGTTGGCTTCTTAAAACTTATACCCAAAGCACTAGCAATGAAAGAAAAAATAGATAAATAGGACTTTCTCAAGCTTAAACACCTTTGTGTTTCAAAGGACCTTGTTAAGGAGATGGAAAGGCAGCCTACTAAATGGGAGAAAATATTTGAAAACCACATAATTGATTAGGGCTTGATTTCCACTTATATAAAAAGATCATAACCTTAAGGGCAAGCAATCCAATTTTAAAATATGGGCAAAAGAATTAGACATTTTTTCTAAAGCAGGAATACAAATGGCCAGAAAGCACATGAAAAAGTGTCCAATATCACTAGCTATAAGGGAAATGCAAATCAAAATGAAAATGAGATATCATCTCACACTTCATAGAATGGACGTTATTAAAAAACAGAAAACAACAAGTGCTGGAAAGAATGTGGAGAACTAGGAAAACTTCCTCACTGTTGGTGAGAATGTAGAAGGTAGAATAGTAGAGACTCTGTCAGACAGTTTGAGTTTGATAGTCCTTAGGAAGCTAAATATAGAACAGCCATATGATCTGGAAATCCCTCTACTAGGAATATATACAGAAGAACAGAAAACAGGGACAGAAACAGACATTTGCACACCAGTGTTCATAGTGGCCTTATTCACAATTGCCAAAAGATGGAAACAACCCAAACCGATGAATGGATAAACAAAATGTAGTATATATATACAATGGAATACTATGCTGCTGTAAGAAGAAATGAAGTTTGGGCACATATGACAAGAGGATGAACCTTGAGTACATTATGCTGAGTGAAATAAGCCATCCACAAGTGGACAAATATTGTAATGTCTCATTAATATGAACTAAATACAGAGAATAAACACACAGAGTTAAAATCTAGAGTATAGGTTACTAGGAGATAGGATGAGGGCTGGGAAGGGGTACTGATGCTTAATGTATGTAGAATTTTTAACTAGCTTGACTTTAAAAGTGTGGAAATGTATAGAGTTGATGATAACACATAGTGAATATAACTGACATGGCTGGTTTATAAATGGGATTGTGGCTGAAAGGGGTAGTCTAGGGATGTAACTTTCAATTGAAAGAAAGCTAGAGAATAATCTAGGGACTGTATAACATAGTGAACTCATAGTGAAGATCGTGGTTAAGTGTACAAATACAAGAATATTCTACAAACTAAAACAAATGTGCATCACTATTACAAGGTGCTAAGAACATGTTGATGTGTGGGGAAAGTAAAATTGATGTAACTTATGAACTATAGTTAACAGAAATACGGTAATATTCCTGCATTGATGTCAAAGAAGATACTATATCAATGCTAAGGGTAAAAATATGGGAGCTATGGGATTTTTTCTTTTGTACTTAAGAAAATGTTCAAAAATTTGCTGAGGCAATGACTGCACAAGTCTGTGATGAAACTCAGTCACAGAGTGTATACTATTGATGGATTATACAAGACATGGTACCGTATAACACAATAAACCATGTGGTGGACAATGGAATGTGGTTAATAGTACAAATATGAGTGTATTCTCTCATAACTATGTACAAATGTATAATACTACTATATGGTGTTAATAACGGGATATATGGAAAAAATGTACCAAATGTAAGCTACAGACCATAGTTAGTAGTAATAATTTGATGATGTTCTTTCATATTCTGTAACAAATATTCCACAATAATGCAAGGTGTTGGAGAGGTGATGTATGGGAATTATGCACTTATTTTGTAAGCTCACAACTTCTCTAATAAAAGATATATACATTAAAAAAAACAAATATTCTCAGGAAGTGGATGTGGCTCAAGTGATTGAGCTCTAGCCTACCACATGGGAGGTCTGAATTCAATTCCCAGTGCCTCCTAAAGAAGATGAGCAAGACAGTAAGCTGATGCAACATGATGATGAAACAAGAGATACACAGAATAAAACATGAGAGATACAGCAAAGCAGAAAGCAGAAGTGGCTCAAGTGATTAAGTACCTCCCTCCTACGTGGTGAGGGTGGGGAGGGGTCCTAGGTTCAGTTACCAATGCCTCCTAAAAAAATAAGGCCAGCATACAACAAACAGACACAGCAAGTGCAAACAACAAGGGGGTGGGAGAAATTAATAAATAAATCTTTAAAAAAAGGATTCTCAGCAAGAAAAGAAAAGAAAAACTTTTATAGGAAAGAATCAAGGTTTAGCTACATTGTCATATTAAGTAAAAATGTTTCTACCATTGTTCAAAACAAAGAAAGACTGCACAGTGTATCTGTGTCCCCAGCTAATATATTGGACCCACAAACAGATGTGACAACAAAGTGGATTATTACAAATAAATTCAATCTTAAAATGGAAATGATGATGGGTTATAAAGCCATATTGTCTTTTATTATCTTATAAGCCTAAGAATGGGTATAATATCTATCTTATTTTAAGTGATCAAAAATTCTTGTTAAATAAATCTTTTTGTTGGGAAAAAAGGAATGAGGTATTAATTCATACTACAACATAGATGAACTTTGAAAACATGCTGAGGGAAAGAATCAGACACAAAAGGTAACTTATTGTAAGATGCCATTTATATGAAATGTCCAGATAGCCAAATTTATAGAGACAAGGTAGATTAGTGGTTACTGGGCAGAGGGGAATGGGGGTGACTGCTAATGGGTATATGTATTTTTGAGGTGATGAAAATGTTCTGGAATTAAATAGTGATGATTGTTGTACCACTAAGTTGTACATTTTAAAAGGGTGAATTTTAAGGAATGGGAATTATATTCAATAAAGCTTTTATTAAAAAATCACAAATGGAAATATTGAAAATTAAATTAACACAATACCAATGGACTCTCAGACAATATCAAGTGCTTAACATACCTGTTATTAGAATTTCAGAGGAGAGGGGACAGGTGGGAGGAAGAATGGGAAAAATGGTATATAAAATAATGGCTGAAAATGTTTCCAATTTAATAAAACTGTAAACTATAAACCATCACCTCAAGAAATTCAGTGAGCTTCAGGAGGAGGAATCATGAAGGAAACACACCAACATATATCATAATCAAATTGCTGAAATCCACTGATAACAAAAAAATCATAAAAGTAAACATAGGAAAAAATAATTATATAGAGAGAGGAATAGAGATAAAGTGACAGCAGACTACTCATTAGATATAATTCAGTGCAATTTTGAAGACAGTGGAGGAATATTTAAAGTATTGAATGACCAAAAAACAAAACTGTCAATCTAGAATTTATACAGTAAAAATGTTTTTCAAAAATGAAGATGAAATAGATTCCCAGAACCTTGGAGAATTAACTGGAAGATCATCACTATATAACCTGGAGAAAGTCCTTCACAAATAGGAAAGTCATACCAGATAGAAACTGGGATTTACCTAACGGAATTAAGAGTACTAGAAATGGGAAATGTGGATACATAAGAGCCTCTCTTCTTTCTCTAAAAATGTTGCTATCTGCAATCATAAGAGATGCATTGTGAATGACAATGTTAAGCTTAGTCCATTCGTTCATTCATTCATCCATTCATTCATTCATTCAGCATAGTGATTGGGTACCTACTACTAACAGGAAGGCCTCAATAATATACATGAAGTTTTAAATGAATCAGACACTATGCATTTCCATAGAAGAATAGTTTGTAGTGTGATATGGTGAGTGACAGAAAAGAGGAATCATCAATGTAGTGTTGCCTTTTAATATTAGGAAAATCACAGAATGCTTCATGGAGGAGGTGAAATCTAAACTGAACTTTGGAGGATGTATAAGACGTGCAGACAAAAATTTAAGGGATTTTTTTTCCTTAAGGTATTATCTCCCAAATTGCTACTTTACCACCCCTCCTAAATAAATATGGTAGTTTAGGTCATTATCTAATGTCAGTAGATATGTTTTTCCTCCAAGAGAGTGACAGAACATTATTTTCATCAATCAAATAAAATATATTTTCTGTAGTTGCTTTATATAGGATGATAGAAGCCAGAGCTTGTTTTGTTAATAAAGCACCTTAATCCTATTGCCTGTAAGATTAAAAAATCAAAAGGAGATGAGATCATTTATAACTAAAGAAAATGTTCATAGAATCTAGTTTGCATTCAAATGTACATTTCATATCTTAATTCCAGTTTGAGTGTTTGCAAGACTGTGGTTTTCACAAATGCAGCCAAGTATTTGTTCCTACCATTCCTGACAGCTTCTTATTCATCTCTCCCCAAACAAGCAAAAAGCCCACTCTCTTACCTGTGAAGACCAAATACGGATTAATTTATCCATGAGTTCAATTTATCCTTGAGTTCTTAAGGATTTGGCTATATCGAATAGTACATTATCACTCAAGTGTCTTTGTTCTATAACAATTTAGAAAAATTTAGAGATTTCCCATTTAAACAAGAAAATCACCCACAGAAATTGTTGTCTTTGACACAGTCTGGTAAAGAGTGAGTGGATGTATTATACCTTTCTGTATATACTGAAAGATAATGGTGATGTAAGACAAAGACTTGAGCCTGAATTTATTGATCAGAAATTGATACTGACTCCATTTTTTGTTGTTACCTGCCTTCTTCAATGATATTTGGTTTGATAACTATACCATTTGGCAATAACTTTAAAAATCAGACTCCAGAAAAATGAAGTTGAGTAGAAAAACAAACAAGTCACATCACAGTATGGTAAATGGTACACATCAGATATAATTCATTTGCTTATTCTTTTTGTGGACAGGAAATGGTTATCATTTCTGGCAGATTACCTAACTCTGCAGAAAATGCAGACTGTGCATTTGAAATCCAAGTGAGTTGCCAAAAACTAATCACTGAGGTTGGCTGAAGAAGATTTACCTCATCAGTATTCGTTGCCTCTGTCTTAAGATGAAAGAGAAGAAACTCCGGGGGGAAGAAAATAGAAGAAATTTTATCAGAGAGTAAAGTCTGCCATCATTTACTCATACCCAACTCTCATTGACTTCAATCAACTTCAGCTGCTCAGCAGGAAGCAACTTGCTGCAGGATAGAATTTTGAACTTCACTAAAAGTATTACAAGAGGATCAAGGCTTTCATAATAAGTTTAATAACTTGGATGTAGAAAGAATCATTGGACTTTGGAGAGTTTTAAAAAATTGCCATCTTACTGAATTTGATCTTTTCTGCAAATGGAGAGTTTTAGAGTAAGTATACTCATATACATGTGTAGTGCTGGATCCCAAACCTTAATCAATGTTACATAAATGGTTTTCACCCATGGGTTGTAGAACCAGGATATATCTGGATTTTACAGTGTGGTTGTTTTAAACCATATGTACTCTGAAATAAATGTTCTTAAACTTAATCCATTCCTTTGGGTGTGAACCCATTGCAAGTAGGACTTCAGTTTAGGTGTTGCCCAACCCATTCAGGATGGTCTTTGTATTAGTCTGTCAAAGGGGTGACAATGCAAAGTACCAGAAATCTGTTGGCTTTTATAAAGAGTATTTATTTGGGGTAAAAGTTCCAAGGCTGTAAAAGTCCAACTCTCACCAAAGTGAGCTGCCATGTATTGAAGCAAGATGGGTAATCTCTGCCTGCTCTCTCTCCTTCCCCTCCAGGCGTCCTTTTCCTCCTGAGCTCTGTGGGCTCAGCCTCTTGAGGCTTTGTGTTGAGGTGCTCCTGCAGGCCTCTCTGTCCTGGAATAGGGCTCATTTCTTTCGAGGCATCCTATATCAGTCTCAGCTGTTCTGCTTTCTTCTCAAGATCAGCTGCAAACTATCAGGTAAATGGTTCAACTCTTTCCAGGACCCTAGCCCCTCAAGCCTTGTCTTTTGTGTTACATGGCAAGATCAAAAATGACAGAGCTCAGTCTCTGTGTGTCTGAGTGTCCATTTATTTCAGAACAGTAAGGGAGCAGAGACTCATCCTGAGACATGCTCACTGACATAGTCAAATTAAAGGCCTCGTTCTAATGCGTAATCTAATCAAAGACACTTCGGTTGAATTTAATGCAATCAAATAGTGTCACACCCAGAGGAATAGATTAGTTTACAAACATAATCTTTCTCTTTTTGGGATTCGTAAATTAATCTCAAACTGCCATAATCTTAATCCTATTACTAGAGTCTTGTATAAGCAGAATGAAAAAGAGAGAAAGCCACTTAAAACAAGAAGCTGAAATTCAATGAAACCGGGAAGAGAACTGAGGCCAGGGGAGGTTGCCATGTGCATTGCTATGTAACAGAGGAGCCAAGGACCAAGGATCACAGGCCACCAGCCCCAGAATGCCAGTCTTCAGGCAGAAAACATTGCCTTGGTGACACCTTTATTTGGACTTTCTCTTAGCCTCAAAACCATGAGCTAATAAATTACCATTGTTTAAGCCAGTCCATTTTATGGTATTTGCTTGAGAAGGAAAGGAAACTAAAACATACAGTATAAAGAATTTAGATTATCATGAATTTGGTTGTGAAAATAGCAACATTCTTACATATGATACCCACATCCTCATTCTTCCTTTTCCTCTTTCCCCTACCCCTCTCAATTCCAAAACAGAGTGAATAATTAAGATTTTGTTTTACAGTCCCCTATGTGTCAGGTATTTAAGTACCCAAAGAATTTTTAAAAACCAGAGGTAATAAAATAACTCCTTAAAAATGTGCTTGCTGATTTATGAGAAAGATTATCTTCTAGGAGTGACCTTTGTCAACCTACCTCTAGGAGCTAGACTCATTTCTGTACTCAGACAGTGGAGGACGGACAAAAAGAAGGGCTCTTTGCTAGTATCGCTAGCCAGTGTTTGCTAGTATATCCATATTTAGAAGTTAGTTTTGCGTTATAACCATAGTTCTATATGTGCATTTTTTGCTAAGTTCTTGTGTTTAGTATGGACAAAGTTCATTATTTATAAGCTTTTCAGATGTTTGAAGATAGTGATATATGATAAGAAATAGAGCTGGTGAATGAACTAATTTATAGATATCTTTTGGTTATAATTAGGAAAGAAGCATCTTGGACATGACATTGTTAAACCTCTCAGCAGTTTACATCAGGACTTGTTCCTTGAGTTAGTGGCAGAGAAGCAGAAAGAAGGGAAAAGGAAAGATGTATCCAGATGTGTACATATTTATGTTTGTTTATTTTTTCAAGATTTATTTTATTTCTCCCCTACCCTTTGTTTGCTCATGCTGTTTGTTCACTGTGTGCTCATCTTCTTTTTCTAGGAGGCACCAGGAAATGAACTGGGACCTCCCATGTGGCTCACTTGAGCCACCTCCACTCCCTACTTGTGTTTCTCATTGTGTCTCTTCATCACATCATTTCATTGTGTCATCTTGTTGTATTAGCTCTCTGTGCCAGCCTGTTGCATCAGCTCGCTATCTTGCTCGTCATCTTTAGGAGACACTGGGAACTGAATAGACCTTCCATGTGGAAGGTGGGAGCCCAGCTGCTCGAGCCACATCCCCTTCCCCATATTTATGTTTTGATTATAATCACTGATGTATCTGTGTATCTTCTTTGGATGTATTTTATAAATATGTTGTACCATCTTGCTAATATTTTATTAATAATAATATAAATCCAATAAGAATTCTCTTAGAGGTACTATATTTATTGTGTTCAATTCTCTTATGTCTTATTTTAGATTAACATTATATAAATGTAGTATTTTCATTGTAACTCTACCATCCAGGAGGCTATTGCCATTTTTGTCTGTTAAGAAGTTTTTGTCCCCTCCAAAATCAGGATTCCATTTCTTTTCTGAGTTATTTAGCATAATTTTAGTTATCAAAATATTCAGTGCTTTGGGATTTTGAATTGGCAAATATTCATTATGTGTGTAAAATCACAATATCTACTATATGATCTCAACCATATAAAAACGTATTAGAATTAGAAGACATCAAATTGTAAACTACCTGTGATAATGGATATATTTTGTATTCTTTGCCTCGTGTATGTTTTAGTTTTCTACAATGAATAATTAACTTTTACAAATTGCAAAAAAAATAAATATTGAATAAAGAAAAACTAGGCAAATGATATCACAATCACCCTATTAAAGAAGTTAACTCTTCAAAGAAGGTCAATCTGAAAAATCCTTACAATAGAACCCCCCTCTTCATCTCTTCCTTCAAAACTACATATTTCTTGTAGTTTAGATAATCTGGTAATACAACATCTAGTATCACCTTACATCAATAGATATCCCCAGGGACATTTGGGAAACTAACATCTAAGGCCCTACCACTTTTCAATTTTGGTGTAGTGTCAAAGAAGAATATCTACAATTATCGGAAAGGTTATTAAAATATCTCCCTTTCCAACTACACATTTGTTTAAGTCTTTTCTTCATATATTCCATCCAAAATAATGGATCTCAGCAGACTAAATGCAGATGCAGAGATGAGAATCAAGCATCTTCTATAGAACCAGATATTAAAGAGATTTGGAAAAATGTAAAATAATGCCATACTTCTCATTATATTTTTTTGTTTGGAAAATAGTTACTTTTTAATAAAATTGTATTTGTTTATGAGTGCTTACTTCTGTAGTTATGTAAAAATATATTATTTCTTTTGGATTGTTCCCTAATGACTGATTCTTCTGTTTCACTATTAAATCTGTTTTTATCACCATTGTGTCTCCAGTTCTTAGCACAGTACTTAACACATAATAGGTGGATAATAGATACTTGCTTAGTGAGTGAATGAAGAACATTAATTATTTTTCCTACTCAGAGTCATCTATATACTGGTCTGGTTTGTTGCCTAAGCCATGGCTCCCACTTGGAGACCAACTCTAGGCTTAGTTCAGTTTCTCCAGTTTCATCTTCCTGCTGAAAGCTCTCTTATTCATCCTTTCTGTAACTGAGGCCCTCACATACCTCTCAGATGTGCATAGGATGGATAATGCTAGTATTGTTTACATTTCCTTTGCTGGTCTTTCTTTGTGCCTAGGTATGGCTAATTTTTCAGCTGCTAGGTTTCCCAATATGATTGATGCTGTAAAAGCCTGACTCTGTTTCTCCCCCTTTCCCTTTCTCCACATCTCAATGTCTAGAATGAATTTGATAAAGTAACCAAAGTAATTTGAATACCATAGAGGATCAAAGTAGAATTGGGAATACTAATCAGATCTGGCAATTATGTATTTATTGCTGGCCTGCAGAAGAGCAATTTCATAAAAGCAGGAACTGAATCCACTGTAGTGGATACATATTCCTATGCAGTTTGCTGTACCTCACATATATGCTAATGATTCCCAAGTCTGTCAAATTATCCTATATCTCATGTCAAGCATCAGATTCATAAATATAATTGTTACTAGAAATATTCATTTGGATGACACATAGGTTCAAGCTAAGTAAAGTAAATATATATTAACCCTTTTAACACTACATCTCTCCCACAATACTCATATGTTTGTACAAATATATCTTTCTTCCTCCTGTATTTCTATGCCAGTTATTGTAACATATCCTCACAAGTTAGGAATCTGGATGCCACCCTAAACTTCTCCTAAAGCATCTCCTGAATCAAATCAGTTCTTATGACCTGTGGATGCTATTAGCATTTCTCCAGGTTTTGAGGAACTTGGGCTCTGGAATTAGCCTGCTTGGGTTAGAGTCCTGGTTCAGTGATTTGCTTAAAGCTCTTCAAGTCTCCTGCTTCCTCATCTGTAAAATGAGGATAATAGTATCACCTACCTCACTGAGTTTTTCTGAGTTAAAGGAGATAATAAGTAGAACACTTACCATGATGACTGGCTTACAGCAGCTTCTCTGTGTCTATAATCCATTCTTATTATCCTCACCTCTACTGTTCAGTTCAAATCTTTGTAAGATGATAAGCTTTGGCTGACCTCTCTGCCTCTAGTCTTATCCTTTCTCCACATCCTTCTCTACAGTGCTGTCAGAATGATCTTACTGAAACTCAAAACCTGACATGTATTTTTATCCTGCTTAGAGCCTCTTCCTAGTTCTCAGCTATTTCCTGGATGAAACCCACATTCCTTGATGGGTCTTACAAGGCTATAAGAAATCTGGGCCCTGCCTACTTCTGCAGACTTGTCTCCTGCTGCTCTTCCTCACTGTTTCAGCCACCACAATTACTTAGAGAATTCTGATTGTGTCATTTAGATTCCTGCTTCCACTCTTCTCCACTTGATTTTTCTCAAAGCCTTTCCGTGTTTGTTTTTTAAACAGGTGAACTATTATCCTTCAATATGAAATCTATTGGGGGTAATCCTGCCCTTCCTTAGAAGAGCGGAGTACTTTTTTTCTATTATACCTCACCGTATATATTATCATAGTACTGTAAATTATGTCTATTATATAGCACTAGTGCATATGTCCACTACAGCACCAGTACACGGTATTGAGTTTGGTTGTTTGCATCTATCTCTTCTCCCATTGTCTGAAAGTATTTTATATATGTATTGTGTAAGGGGTACAAAATGAATGGTAATAAATTTTGAACAATTTATCATTTTAGGGCAGTAATGGGCTTATAATCATAGAGTTGGGATGCAATGATATGTTTTGATTAGTTATGTAAATTGCGTTACGTAATATCTAAGAGAGTGGCAAACAGTTCTATAGAGAAGCTTGGGAAAGTCTTAGAGATTCTGTGAAGTTTGAGCTGATATTAAAGTTGAGATAGAAAAAATCAGGAAGGAAATGGGATGCAGGGGACAAGAAATTTCAAGAAAAAGGGTAATCAAATGTGTAATACCCAGAGAGATAGCACAATTTGAATAGGAAACTACAAATAGTATTGTATGGTTATAGTATAGCATACTTTTGGGAGAGGAGGGGAAAGTGAGCCTAGAAAATAGGCCAGAGGCTAGGTTGAGAAGAACATCATTTCTCAGTTAGGAGTTAGTATCAAATTCTGCAAGTAACAAATACCCATTGAACTATCTTCTTACAATGTGAAGTGCATGGTAAGTCTTGTGGCAAATCTCTATCTATAGGTTAATTATGAAGCTACTGTCATAGTCTGGAAAGACCATGATGCAGTCCTAAATTGAGGCAGTAGGAATAGGTTATAGTGGAGCAGAATGAATTTGAAATATTTAGGAACTTGAAGAAATATTTCTTGGTAACATTGAGTGTAGGTGTTGAGTAAGGGAGAGGGAACTAGGAAGAGATTTCTTGACTGGATGACAGTGTAGATACATATATTAAGATAGTGAATGCAAAATGCAAAGCAGTTTTGGTACATAGATTAGAGCTAATATAGTTTTGGAATTTGTTAAATTTATGATGCCCAAGAAACTTCCAGGTACACATGTGTAATATACATGCAGTTGGAAGGTAAGGGGCTAGAACTAGAAAGATTGTGCTGAAGTTCTTGATTAGAATTTACTAAATATGATAATTAAAGAATGGATGAGCTTATCAGCTAATGATAAAATACAGGTCAAGGGAGAAATTGTAAGAAACAATAAGTGGTAAGGAAAGAAAAATGTGTGTAAAAGAGACTACAAAAGAGCAATCAGATAATCAAAAGAGAATGGAGTTAAGGGGAAGTCAAAGAATAAGTGAAGTTTTAAAACATGGTTAGTACTCTGTGAAATTCTGGAGAGATAATTGATACATTGACTGAAAGAACCCACTGGATTGTGTAATGGACATATGATCTTTTTGTCAAGTGCAGGGCCAGTAGAATGAAATGAACAGGAAGCAGATTGCAGGGGTTCGAGAAGGAACAAGAAGTGAGAAACTGGAAACATGAATGTATACTAATAATTTTAAAGACATTTAACAAATGGGAAGGAGAGAAGAGCAAGTAGCTAGAAGAACTAGTCACATGTGAGGGATATGGTTTTGTTTTGTATGCTTTTTAGATGGTGTTGGAGATTGAATCGTGTCCCCCACAAAGGGATGTTCAGGTCTCAACCCCTGGTCTTGCGGGTGTGAATCCATTTGTAAATAAGACCTGTGAAGAATATACTATTTAAGGTGTGCACAAATGGAGTAAAGGTGAACTAATATGACTATAGTCTTTATAAGTAAAGGAATTGGACATGGGATAAGCAAAGGGGAGCAGCCAGAAGCTGGAAGTCAACAGAACCCAGACAAGAGAGGAGAAGATGTTGCCTTGGGCATTGCTATGTGATGGGAAAGCAAAGGCCAAGTATCTCCTGCAGCCAGTCCCAGAATGCCACAGTCTGACTTCTCCTAGCCTTCAAAACCATGAACCAATCAATTTCCATTGTTTAAGCCAAACCATTGTATGGTATTTGGTTTAGCAGCCAGGAAACTAGGACAGATAGGGAAACATGTTTATGGGCGAAGGGAAGAAGACTGTAAGAAGGATGAATTTACAGAAGGGGATTGTTTTAATTACTATCATTAATTTTAAATCTCTAATTTTCCAGGAATATATGCCAGCCTAATAATAATAATAGAGGTAAGGAGATAATTTTATTACCTTAGTAAGTTGCTGACATATTTCTCATATTTAAATATGTAAAGACCCCAGTTCCTTTTTATCCAGAGTCAGCTACTTCCTTCCCTCCCTTAGATATTCCCCATTCTCCTTTAATTCTACTTTCTTTGCCCTTCTTTTTCCTGCATTTCTGCTCACTTTGGTACTTATGTTCTGCACCTTTCTGTTGATATGCCCATTTATCTAGACCTTTCCTGCTCCTTTTTCTGTTATTTTAGGGCTTTGCAAGATTACTGTGGCTTTATGATGAAGTGTTCCTACTCTTGTGACATTGTTAGTCAAGCTGAGCTGATAATTGCAGATAGTACTGATATTTCACTCAGATTACATTTGTGTAGTTTAGCAGATACTGTCAATGCATGAACTCAAAGGAGTGATCTAATGAGAAATCTGGGTCAAGGAATAAGAAGTAAGAGTGGATATCTTTGCATCATGTTAAGGATGGAATCATGTCCCCCATAAAGACATGTTCAAATCTTAATCAGAGTTCCTGTTGGTGTGAAACTATTTGTAAATGGAACCTTTGAACATGTTATGATTAGTTAAGATGTGGACTCATTTGTGAATCAGATCTTAGAAGATTCTATTTAGATTAGGCCTTGTTGAATCAGGGTAGCCTTAATCTACATGACAGCAGTCCTTAAAAGGCAGAGGAAATTCCAACTCAGTCAGTTAGAAAAAGCCAAAGGAGATAATTGAGACAAATCACCAAGTGATTATAGTAGAGATTCAAGCCAGGTAACCTCAAGGAGAGGGACAAGCCAGCCCCAGAATGCTCCAGGCACTGGGAGAAATCATGCCTATCGAGACCTTGATTTTGGACTTCTAGTTACCAAAACTGTGAGACAAGAATTCTTCTTTCCAATCCACTCTGTGGTGTTTGACATAACTTCCCTGATGAACTAAATGCACAGTATTTTGATACTCTTTAAAGAACAGTTTTCATTAGAGAAGAGAAGATAGAAGGCATAGACCAATTTCTGCCTCAACTGCACAGATCAGGAAAGAATCAAACTTTCACAAATAACCTATAAAGTAAACCTCAAATTTGAAACTGTGACAGCTAAGTATTCATGGACTCTTCTTGGGAGGCATTTAGATAGCACTCTCCAAGCTATGTGAATACATAATCTGGGAAAATTGAAAGCTCTGAGTTGAAGTCCATTTTATGAATGTCTCTGAAAGTGGTCAGGAAATGATGTCTTTAACATGCACTTGTCTCTGAGACTTCTAGCTTCCTGATGTAGATGGAAGAAAAATACAGTTATACCTTGGTTCTCAAGTGCTTTGCAACTAGTCAAATTTGGAACTTGGTACATTTCAATGGAAAAATTTTGTCCTGATACTGGTACTTGATGCACAAGCTAGAACTTGTGACTCATTACCCTTTCCAGCCAAAATAAAGTGTTTAGTCACACAGTAGTCACATAGTAACTCTTGCCCTATACACATCCCACTGCAGTCTTATCTTAGCTTCTGTGGTCATTTTGTGTATTTTTGCATTTTTTTTCTCATCATGGGTCCAAGAAAATAAGCAGTGATAACATTGAGCAGAAAAGAAAATTACTTTGCACCATTATTGAGCAAAAAACCTGAAATTATAGGTAAATGTGAGAAGGGTATTTGCAGTACTGATCTTGCTAGGGAATGTGGTATGCTTACAATGGTCTCCACCATCATTAAGAATTAAGAAGCAATAAAAAAGGCTGATGTTGGGAAGGGAGTTAAAGCAGTAACAAAGCAGTGTTCCCAAACACTGTAGGAAGTTGAAAAGCTTTTATTAATTTGGGTAAATAAGAAGCAGTTAGCTGGTTACAGTGTATTGGTAGCCATGATATGTGAAAAAGTGAAATGTTGCATGCTGATCTTTTGAAAAACAAAGCAGAACTTAGAGGTGATAGTGCTGAAGTTTTTAAGGCCAGCCATGGCTGGTATGATAATTTTAAAAAGAGGACCTGCATTCATAGTATCACAAGACATGGTGAGGCAGTGAGTGCTAATAAAAAGGCTGTTGATGAATTCATCAGTGAGGGTTTTATTCCCACCAAGTTTTTCATTGTGGGAAACTGCCTTACCTATTAGTTGCTTCCTGATATTGTAGAAGATGTTGCAAGTTGCTTCTTGTTATTGTAGAAGATGTTGCAAGTTTCTTCCTGTAGCAAACAGCTGCTCATTAGCTTTCAAATAAATATGATGTGGAAACTAGGGTTGAGGCTCTCAGTTTCAAAAGGTGTGAAGTCCCTTGGTCTCATCTTTGTTCCCTCTCTTGTGTCTTTCTTTCTGTCCTTTTGTTTCTTCAGTTCTGCATTGCCTTCCTTTCATGGAGACCCATGGCTGAGCTGGTCTCAGCAACTGATGCCCGAACAGGGACTTGAAGGGAAGAAGAGCTTCAAGCTAAATTAAAGGTGTTGTCACAGTGCAGAGCCCTGAGTGGTTTAGAAGGCCTTTCAAGTCCTCAGTGAGTAAGGACACTCCTGGGTATTCTAGCAGAGTTATGGTGGGAAATGGAGAGACAGTTCAACAAATTATTGCACGTATGTCTGTCTCCTCAAACAACTCCTCAAGGTAGGAGGAGCTGAGGCCAGCAAATCTAGTATTTTAGAACTTTTAAGGATTATAGGAAAATGTTGCTCATGGTTCCCAGCAGTAGGAAGTTTAGAATTAGAAGACTGGGGAAGAGTAGGAAAAGAGTTAGAAAAATTACATGTACAAGGTGTTCCACTCCCTTTTACTATTTGGTCCACTTGGATGATTATTAAATCTGTTTCAGAACCCAGAACCTCTGGTCATGCAGATGGAGAAACTGACACTGAAACCTTATGGCTGGGTCCCCTTCTGAAGGTTAGAGCAGCTTCACCTCCCACCTGGGGGTGAGTTAAAAATCTAAAGTCAAGAAGTCAAGCAACAGCTGACCAAGAGTTCAGTTACATCTTATATCAGGATTGAGTCCTTGCCTGATATGTATGCTTTGCTAGTATTCTTACTAAAGGTGTTTAAATGCACAAAAAGGTTTATAGGCTAGAATGGCTTTACATTAAATTATTAAACAAAAGACAGAAAGGAAGAAAGAACTGCTTTTGTGTTTGTCTGTTCAATGTCAGTGTGTGTGGTAATTTTTTCAGTGTGTATTGTAATGGCTTTTGTGATTGTTAATTGTCAGAGGATATTTTTATACCTCCAGATGGTGATATAATTTGATAAATAAAATTTTCTAAAGGAGCTCTATTAAAAAATACTACTACTACTACTGCTACTACTACTAAGTTCTTATACTGTTACCTAAGTTTAAAATGTTAATGAGATCCCTATAGTTGTAAGTCTTGATTAATAAAATGCATATAGCAAGTTGTAAAAGTATTGTGGTAGCATTCAGTGAGATAATGTGTTTTATAAAAGTAAACTAATCCTGAATGAATACAAAATGTGCAAAAACTGTGTGAAAAGGGCAATAATGGACTTTTGCAGTTCTTCAAGGCTTTCTGCCCTGGCCTGATGGCAATGAATCTGGCTGCATAAAAGAAACCTGTGGCAGTGATCCTACTAAGAAACATCAGAGATGATATCGTAAGGGCCTGGAATAAGCAAACAATTGGCACAAGCTGTAAGGTCCCTGCTACTCTATCAAATTCTTAAATGTTGTTTGTTTGGGTAAGACAAAACTATACTCTCTGCTGTAATTGATAAAGTACAATGTTTTCTCATCTTAATAGAATTTGTAATATTGTTGATATACTAAAAATCTTTTATCCCTCACTGAGATGTGTTAATTGGGAAAGGACCTTCATGGGAGTAGGAGGACCTCCAGCAGGCTGCCTTAAAAAAAAAAAAAAAGGGGCGTGGGGGGGGCGAGAAGGTAGATATTGACTTTGCCTATGAATTGGATATGGCCAGCACCAATATTGGCTTTTGCTGGCGTTTGTGGCAAATGTACCATACTAATTGAGTACCCCTTGGTTTTTGGTCACAATTGTGAGAAGAGACAACAAGTACAATATAAAAAAGCAATTGTGTGCAGCATAGGAAGCCCTACTAAAAGTGAAAAGCTTAACCCAGTAGTGTCTGGGTACTTTGAAGACTGCCATCCCTATCCAGGGGTGGACTGCAAATACTAAAAGCAAGAGAAAAACGATGGACTGTTGTGAATTACCCTCTATGGGGGAGAGATCTGTGGAAGAACATCTGGGACAGCTGCCAGCAGTGACAGGTAACTGTCTGTCATGTCCCTGCCTGCTCCTCTAACATCCCTCCCAGGACTGTTGAGGCAGGTGCCTCATGAAGATCCAGAGCCATACAAATGAGACCTGAGAATAAGCAGAGTGGCTCCACTGGAAAGGCGAATGTTGTGTGTACCAGACCTTGAGGTGCCTGGCCCAGTGGTTCCAGCTACTTATTGTTCACCAGCAGTTTGTAGACATCACCCATGAATGTCCTTCATGCTCACATCAATGACTGTGACATCAGTCCCCTCCTGCTCTTGGAAGGGCAAGATATGCTTTCACTGCTACAGACACTACATTGGGACTCATAACAAGCCAGCTATTGTTTTCTACCTGGAAAATGGGTCCTCACAATGATGGACTAAGCTAATTCAATACTGAATTGTGGCCTCAGGTCCAGTGAAGATGCTAAGAGCAGGAGCAATGAAGGCATTGAAATTATGTGATAAACTTCCAGTTGCCCCACAGCCCCAAATGGGGAAGTAATAATAATTTGTCATTGCCTATGCCTCAAACTATGCAAATTGGGGAAAATGAGGTCATTTTTGATCAGGAACTGGCCTGTATAGCCTTGCTGGTAGGAAATCTTAAGCCCATGAGAAATAAATATCTGCTAGTTGAAAGTTTGTATAATCTGCTGTAATTATGAATTATGTATAAAATGCAGTTCTCTGATTTGACATTGTTACTTAAATGATAAGCATGCAATGAGCCCTTCAGGATATGAGGCAGTCAGAAACCACCTAATCTGCCTTCGTTGCTTTATAAAAACAAAAATGGGATGATGTTGTAGGAAACTGACTTACCTATTAGTTGCTTCCTATTATTGTAGAAGATGTTGTAAGTTGCTTCCTGTTATTGTAAATTACCTTATTGTAGATGTTGCAAGTTGTTTCCTGCTATTGCAGATGTTTCAAGTTGCTTCCTGTAGCAAACAGCTGCTCATTAGCTTTCAAATAAATAACGCTGTGGAAACTGAGGCAGAGGCTCTCAGATTCGAAAGCTGTGAAGTCCCCTGGTCCCATCTTTGTTTACTCTCTTGTGTCTTTCTTTCTGTCTTTTTATTTATTCAGTTCTGCATTACCTTCCCTTCATGCAGACCTATTGCTGAGCTGGTCTCAGCAGTTTTTTACTGTGAGGAGACACGTTTTTTGGAAAAAAATGCTGAGTAAAACCTACATAACAAAAGAGGAGAAGGTATTACCAGGCCAGAATTTGTGACCAGAAGCTATGACTCAGAGAGACTTTGAAGGCTTTGAGGCTGACCTCATGCCTGCAGGCGCAGAGGGTACAGCTTTGCAGGATATTGTGTCTTTGGGCCAAACCATAGGTCTGGAGGTTGATGCTGCTGATCTAGGGGAGTTAGTGGAGGGATGTGGTGATGAGCTCAGCACTGAAGAGCTGAAAGAACTACAGAAGGAGCAGCAACAAGAGGTGGCTGAACAATGGAAGAAACTGTATCATTGATGTGGACACAGTAGCTACAGCAGTTGCTGAAGGCAGGGGGAGGGAAAAAGAGGTGTGATATTGGGGCATTTTTGGGACTTGGAGTTGTCCTGAATGATATTGCAGGGACAGATGCAGGACATTATATATCCTGCCATAACCCACTGAATGGACTGGGAGACAGTGTAAACTACAATTTAAACTATAATCCATGCAGTGCAGCAGTGTTCCAAAATCTACTCATCAAATGCAATGAATGTGCCACACTAATGAAAGAAGTTGTCAATGTGGGAGGTGTGGGGGGGATGTGGGGAGTGGGGTATATGGGGACTTCTTATTTTTTAATGTAACATTTTGTGTGATCTATGTATCTTTTAAAAAAAGATAATAAAAAAGGAAAAAAAATAAGTAAAAAAAAAAAAAGAGGTGGCTGAAGAGATTTTTTTAGGTGAGGAGGATATAAGAGGATGTCTCCAGTTCCTTGGTAAAAAGAAATGTGTGCAGAATGAACAGATGTTCAAAACTTTGTGGAGAAGTACCAACCAGACAAAGCTCTGACAAGCAGAAATGTGAATTTATTGAATGCAAACAATTTCAAACATTTGAGGAATTCTGAAAAGACAGAAGCTGCACTCATTGGATAAGTTTTTAGTATAGGTGACAAAGAGTGTGTCAGAGCCTCTGGCATGTTGAAAAAAGGCAGAAAAGAGAAAGAACACTAGAAGTGCAAGTACCCAATGTGCTGTTGAAGGGGGACTCTCCTTCCAAGCAACACTCCATGCGAACTCTCCTCCTCATCACTCTTCTCCCACCATCCCGTTAGGCCCTGGACTCTTCTCAGTACAGTAAAATGAAGTTTTTTTTTCTTTAATCTAGGTATTTATTAATTTTTAAGTTTATTTCTCAGGTAAAGTAATGATGTACAACCCTATCTTGTAATATATTGCCTTAAAATGTGCATTTTCTTTGGTTTGGGAACACATTAAATTTATTTTCATTATTCCTTATGGGAAACATTTGTTTAGCACTTGTCATTTTTGGTACACATTGTGTATCCCAGAACCAATGAACGAGTACCAAGGTACCACTGTAGCGCCTTTTCCTCTTTGGGCCATTGTACTCCACAGTGTACACTAAGTACTTTTTTACTGCTCTGTATACACAAAAGAATTGGAGGGCATTTTTAAAGTGTCAAAACCATTTCCTATAACCATTGGAGCCACATTACATACAATCCCTAAGAAAATGAAATGCTTTGCTTTGACCCAATTTCAACAGCAGGGTCATATTTGACTATAGTGGTAGGATATTGTGCACTATGTGGAGGTGAATGCCTGTAGCACAAGTAAATAAAAATCACATATCTGACTAAAATCATTGAAAATCATTGGCACAAAAATATTTGACTTCATTTTTCACCTATCCCTCATTTGTGAGGTTTCTTCTGGCTAATTGCCCCTCTCTTCTTCCCATTTGTTAAACTTCTTTTTTTTTTTTTTTTAATTCGTATATAATAAAAGACCTCAAATTTATAGTCCTGGAAGGGATAGCAAAAACTGAGATTAGACCATAGACTTTGGTTTCACAGAGACCTGGTTTCTAACATGGACTTTGGCTCCTACTTGCTGTGTAACCCAGGGCAAATTACCCAACCTTCCTGTGTTGTAGTTTCCTTATGTACATATAAGGCTATAATACCTATTTTATAGGACTGTAATGCAGATTCTTTTCTAACATGTATTAAACTCCTGCTATTATTCCTTGCAGTTTCTTGCTTTCTTCCAAGTTATCCAGGGAAGTAAGTATGGGGGAAAGGAAGGTGAGGTTTAGTTCAGAAGGCAGGAGATTCAATCCTTCTTACAAAAAATAAGTAGAAACACCCTTAAAGAGGATTGCATGCAACTCAATTATAAATCCAAAAGATCTTTGTTTGTTTCTTGGTTTTGCATCTGCTCTTACTTTAGTCAAGTTCTACAGAGGAAGTCTTGTACGCTAAAATCATTATTTTGTCATTCTGATTTTACAGGGCCTATTGTGCTCACTTATTTTTGGCCATGACTTCTCTAGGAAGTAGTCTCACCTTATCTAGCAATATGGACTACATGCATAGTGCTACAACAAATCTTACCAACCATTGGTCCTCTTTTTGCCCTTAGCTCTCCAGGGCTACTCAACATGTGTTATTAAACCATTCATTTTTGGCACTTGGAATGGCATAGTTATTGTCCATAAGTGGTTGCTCCAAGAGGCTGTTAACTTCCAAGTAAGTTCATTAAAAAAAAGGCAATTGCTATATATATTGAGCAACTATTTTGACCTAGTAGATAGGGGAGGGTTTCTTCATCTTGACAGGAAAAGGAAAAGGAACATTGTCAAATATATTTTTGAGCTCTAAATGAATAATTATAAATGCAAAAATTAACTTGAAAATTCTGTCTAGCAACTGGTAACCTGGGGAAAAAAAGGTTAAACTTTTTATCAAGAAAGAAAGAAGCAATTGAGCCTCTTAAAAATAGACCAGAAGAACAGGAATAGAAGAACAAGGAATGAATACCATAATAGGCTCATAAGATTCTGTTTTGTACAAAGGCTATTGTTGGGTTTGGGTGCTGTATTAGTCAACCAAAGGAGTGCTGACAAAATACCAGAATTTGGTTGGTTTTTATAAAGGGTATTTATTTGAGGTAGGAGCTTACAGATACCAGGACATAAAGCGTAAGTTACTTTCCTCACCAAAGTTTATTTTCATGTGTTGGAGCAAGATGTCTGCTGATGTCTGCAAGAGTTCAGGTTTCCTGGGTTCTTCCCTTCCTAGGGCTTGCTTCTTCCTGGGCTCAGAGTTCCTCTCTTCCCAGGGCTTGTTTCTCTTTCCTCTGTGAGCTTATTTCCCAGGTCTCCAGCTTAAGGCTTCAGCATCAAATTCCAACATCAAAACTCCAACATCAAAAAACCTCAACTCTGTCCTTTTGCCATGACTTTTATCATGGATAACGCTCTAATGATGTGGCCCAATCAAAACCCTAATCATAACTTAATCACACCCAGGTACAGATCAGATTACAAATACATTCCACTGTCTATTTTTGGAATTTATAACCATATCAAACTGCTACAGGTGCAATCCAAATTTTAATCATTCTTATGACATTTTGAATTTGACTTGAGGATTCCCTACCATTGCACCAACCACCAAAGACATCCACTGGGGAAGGAGAGATGCTCAGACTACATTATCCCACCTTAGGACAAGAGCAGGGGCAGGAAGCATGTCCATTCCACTCCAATAAATAGGTCTCTCTTGTAAGAGTCTTCATGCTGCAAGGGTTTAATTTGATTAGTTGCTTTTGGGAAGAACAGACATAATCCTTCTATTTCTGGGGTAGCACTGGAGAGCTAAGGGTAGCAGAGAGCACTCTGGTTGGTAAGATTTCTTATAGCACCATGCATGTAGACCACATTGCTGGATAATCTGTAGAATAATGAGCAAAGATTTAGATACTAGTAAAGTGGAAGAAATGTCGGGGAGAGCCAGGATGGGAAAAAATGTCCCAGGTGAGGAAAAGTTAAGATCAAACACAGAGAGGGATTGTGGGAAGATGGTGTTGGATGAGGCAGACGGGGCTCAACTCTCTTACAAAAACAACAGAGAATGAGCCAAAGTCTGTCTGAGGGACCTGCTTTGGGGGCTAGTAGAACAGGACAGTGCTTCACAACTCCTAAGATGGTACAGGACAGAGAGATGAAGAAACCAAAACAACAAAAATAAGTTACAATACTCCTACTGTGGCTGGGAAGGGCTCCCCTCCCATACCCCCATGATATTAAGCTGGGCTAAAACCCCTGGCTCACTCAAGCTGACTGGGAAGGGAACAGACATATTCCCCCTGTCAGCTGATACAAGGGAAAAGGGAGAGAAATTTGGGGGACTTTTCTTCAGTGAATTCAGCCATCAGAACCTGCTTTGACTATCAGCTTTAGCCAGACCAAACGAGGAAAATGGAGATTAAAACAGCTCCTTGGAAAGGTGCACCAACAAACTCCATCTGCTGGTTAGTCTGGAAATTGCTTGGCCAAAACTTCTTTTCATTCTCACTGTATTCTAAATCCTCAGAGAAAATCTGTGTCCCATTAGTGAGTTCATGGCCTGATTTTGAAAACTTAGGCTGAGCAATTTTAAAGACTTAGAATAAATTGAAGCAAATATCAAAGAAGTGCTGTGGGGAGAAAAACTAAACAAAACAATAAGCAAGAGGGAGAAATTGGCCATCAGAATAAATTATCAAACACATTCAGGTGTCTGGTCATCAACAAAAAATTACAAGCCATATTAGGAAAAAGGAAGAGATGGCTTAGCCAAAGGAACAAACCAAATACCCTGAAAGGGTATTACAGGATTTATGGCAGTTAATCAATGATAATCACACAACTCTGCTAAATCAATTTAAAGAATTGAAAGAAAGTAGGACTAGAGAGATAAAGGATATTAATTATACTGGGCAAGCATAAAGAACAATTTGAAAGCCTACAAAGAAAAGTAACAGAGCTTATGGGAATGAAAGACATGATGGATGAGATAAAAAATACATTAGAGGCCCATAAGAACAGATTTGAATTGCTTGAAGACAGAATTAGTGATTTCAAAGATAGAACATCTGAATTGGAAAAGACAGGAGAAGAGAAAGAGAAAAGGATGGAAAAAATGGAACAGGGTCTCAGGGAACTGAATGACAATGAAAACACACAAACACACATTATTGGTGTCCCAGAAGGAGAAGAGAATGGAAAAGGGGCAGAAAGAATATTTGAGGAAATAATGAACAAAAACTTCTCAATCCTTATGAAAGACACAAATATCACTATCCAGGAAGGACAATGTACTCCAAACAAGATAAATCTGGATAGACATACTGTGAGGCACCTACTGTTCAGAATGACAAATATCAGAGAGGAAGTGAGGATTCTGAAAGCAGCAAGAGAAAAGCAAAGCATCACATAAAAGGTATATTAGACAGACAAAGGGGTGCGGATACAAAGTATCAGAATTCTGTCAACTTTTATAAAAGGTATTTATTTGGGGTAAAAGCTTACAGTTACAAGGTCCTAAAGTGTCTAACGCAAGGCTGCTTTCTCATTAAAGTTAGTTGCCGTGTGTTGAAGCAAGATGGTTGCTGATCTCTGTGAGGGTTCAACCTTCCTCTTTCTCAGCTACTGGGTGGCATAGGGCTTATTTCTTTCCAGATCTTCTCAGCTACTCTGGTCTCTTCACAAGGTCAGCTATAAACTCTCAGGTGAATGGCTTATCTTTCCCTGGGATTTAGCTGTTTGTGGCTTCTCCTTTCTGTCACAAGATGAATTTCTTTCCTTTGGCATCTATGGAGCTCTCTCTTTTCCTGTGTGTTTTCTCAAGTGAGTGTCCATTTATATAGGCCAAAGGGAGCAGGGACTCTACCCAGGCTATACCTTACTGACATAGCCCTATCAGAAGCCCTAAACTGACTTTATCAAGTAAACAATCAGAGATCCTCACCAGAACTAATACAATCAAAGGGTATCATACCCAGAGGAAGAGACAAGTTTACAAACATAAATTTCCCCTCTTTTTTGGAATTCATAAATAATCTCAAACTGTTACACAAGGGAACCTCAGTAAGGGTAAGTGCCAACCTCTCAGCAGAAACCATGGGGGAGAGGAGAAAGTGGGATGATGTATTTAAGGTATTGTAATAGAACAGCCAGCCAAGAATTCTGTATCTGGCAAAGCTGTCTTTCAAAAGTGAGAATGACTGCAAAGTCTTCACAGACAAACAAAAACTGGTAGAATATGTTACCAAAAGACCAGAGTTACAAGAGATACTAAAGGGAGTGCTGCAGCCTGAAAGGACAAACAAGGGTGAGAGAGTTGAAGAAGATAGTAGATATGAAGATTATTAGGAAGGGTAAATTGAAGGGTAAAAAGGGAGACAGTATAATGATATGACAACAGAAAGCTAAAAGACAAAATGGATGAAGTAATGCCTTTACAGTAGTAACATTGAATATTAATTGCTTAAACTTCCCAATCAAAAGACATAGACTGATACAATGGATAAAAACATATGAGCCATCTATATGTTTTCTACAAGAGACTCATTTCAGATATAAGGACACAACCAGGTTAAAAGCAAAAGGTTGGAGAAAGATATTCCATGCAAATAGTAATGAAAAGAAAGCTGGAGTAGTGATACTAATTGTGGAGAAAATAGATTTCAAATGCAAAACTGTTATAAGGGATGAAGAAGGTCATTATATATTAATAAAAAGGCCAATTCACCAAGAAGAAATAACTATACTAAATATTTATCCATCTGACTTGTGTGCCCCAAGATACATCAGGCATATACTGGCAAAGCTGAAGGGAAAAATAGGTGCCTCTACAATAATAGTTGGAGACTTTAATACAACATTCTCAGTGTTGGATAGAACATGTGAACAGAGAATAAATAAAGAAACAGAGACCTTGAGTAATATGATAAATGAACTAGACCTAACAGACTTCTATAGACTATTATACCCCAAAACAGCAGGATATACATTCTTTTCAAGTGCTCATGGAGCCTTCTCCAAGATAGACCATATATTGGGTCACCAGACAAGTCTCAATAAACTTAGGAAGATTGAAATTATACAAAATACTTTCTCTGATCATAACAGAATGAAGCTGGAAATCAATAATGGATGGGAAAAGGGAACATTCATAAATATGAAGATTAAACAACACATTCAAATAACCAGTGGGTCAACGATCAAACACAGAAGTGAGGATGTAGGAATTAAATTGTGCAGTTGGCTGTTGAAATTTCTGTGTCCCAATGCTTCCAGTTGACTCTGCTTGAACTCAAAGGAGCCTTGTTCCAGGGGCCAAGCAAATTGTGTGGTTCATACATTATAGCTGAGTGAGTGATGTATATCAATCTAATATTCTATCTAATTCAATTTAATTTTCCTACAATAGGGGAAAGTGCTTGTATATTCCCTGAGGTAGAGAGCAAAGGCAAGTACCCTATTCTTACCTTGTGTCTCTCTTTCTTCAGCAACTAGGGATGAATGAGGGGCTCTGGTCTTGACATTAGGAATAGTGTATAAATATATTCTCAGTAGAAAACTCTGGGACTTTTACCCCACTTTGGCTTTTGATACATTCCCATGATTTTCTTATTAACACAGGTTAATTCTAAAATCCTTAGCTTCCTTCTTCCCCTCCCCAACCTTAACCCCCAACAATATCTTGAAATTTCAAATACAAATATATTTGCTGAAATCCAATCCACCTAAATCCATTTTATTAATTAGATACTTTTTGAGTCACCTATTAGTTAAATTTTCTTGTTCTTTTTAATAGTCATAGAAAGTAAAGCAAAACATGTTGGATCATTTGGTTTTTGTAGCTTTTGAAGATCTCTCTAAGGCTTATTATCTGACTCTCATTTTATCTTGATATTAGGGGCATGTGGGAATCTCTTATTTTTTTTTTGATGTGACATTTTGTGTGATCTATGTATCTTTTAAAAATAAATAAAAATACATATTTTTAAAAAATTTGCAATAGTTTCTTTACCATCTCTCCCCAAAAAATTGGTGGGAGCTGGGGTAGAAGAGATGGGATTCCTCATCTAGGGAAAATGACCAAGAGGAGAGTTCATTCCAGAAACTGGACATTTGTTAAAGTAGGTGTTAGGTGAATTGGCTTCCCGCAAATTAACTCAGTGAACTAGCCAGCTCTATGCAACTTTGGAAACTAAATCTAAATGGTTGCCTAATGCCTTTCATAGGAGTGGTCTTTTCCTCCAAATAAGAATCAGTTTCCTAACAAGCAGAATAAAATCATGTTAGGTGAGGGAGCTAAAAAAAACCCCAAATACACACACACAAAGAGCCTTGTATACTGCATATGTTATTGACAGTCCGAGGAAGATGAATTAGCATGAAACATTACTCCTGCTAGATTAAAAAAAATACAGAAACAAGTTCTTTAGGAGCCAGTATTATGGGGATCTTGGAGATGGCTGAAATGGACTTGTGTTGGAAATTGTTAAAAGGATTCTATAAAGTAACCCTACAAATCCTAGCAAGGATGGTTTCAGAGCTCACTGAAAGGCAAGATCTTTTCCATTTAAAGGGGTTATATTACTTCAGCTTGCAAAAGAAATCCTTAAAGGAGAAGTGACAGGGCTAAGTTTTCCAGCAGCAGAGAAATTGTTAAAAAGATGCAGCTTTTGAGAGGAGCAAGAGAATTTTATCAGAGTTTATACTGTGATGGGAGCTATGAATGGAAGTCCTACTTCTGGAAAGGCACACTAGTTGTTATTAAATGAGAACCTTCAAAGATGAAGGAGATATTTATCAGTCCTCTTCTTTTCCACAAGGAAATTACTAGCATGAGTTAACCTTCATCAGTTTGCAAATTTAGGTTGATTTTTCTCTTCCTATATTATAAATACATATATTATTGCATGACAATTGGTGGTTGGACCTAAAAGAAAATTTAAACCCAAAATAAATTAGGTCACAAGTTATTGACAATGCTGACATAATTGAAAGATATCTGTGTTTTTAAAGTATTATTGAGTTATTGATTGACTGTGATTTAAGAAAAACGTTTATTTTGCAAAAATATACATTTAATTCTTCAGATTTGTCTGTTATGTCCTTTTAGAAGGGATCAAAAATGGAAACATATTTAGAAAACAAATTGGCATAAACATAAATTAGCACAGGCAGCACAAATCTAAAGAGAAAAATAAATTAGATAAGGTCAAAGAGTCTATTGGGCAGAGGAATTTTGAAAATTCCAGTTAGAATCTTTTCATGTTGTATGACTTAGTCTGGTCAGTTAATAGCACAGTGTTTCAAATGAGCATAAGAAAAATCTAGAATGAATATTGTAAAACATAATGCAAAGTGAAGGGGCTGTAGGAGAAATTTTAGAAAATAAAGAAGTTCACATTATGTGAAAACTTCCATGAAGGCCCTTAGAAATTCAGCAAGAACTCATTCCACCAAAGGATAAAAGGGAAATTTTCTTCCTCTCTTACCTTTACTTCCAGATAAGGCAAGTGTATGACCCAAACTGCATGTTTTCCTTCTACTTGGAAAACAATACGGGACTTGATTGCTAGGGTGCTATTGGCAGTGAGTTTTTCCTAAGTCTGGTACCTTGGCTGTTCCTACAGAGTTTGGCCATTTGTTTATATTCAGTATTTCTCCATTTGCTCTTGAGGTGGCTTACATACTTCACTCTTCTGACCACATAATACTTCTATCAGTTCTTTGATTATAATTTTCCATCAGTCTTGAGTCCAAGGATCTAGGAAGGCTTTTGCTTGTTTCATTTAATTTAATCTTGACATCTTGAAAGAGAATGTCTTACCAAACATTCATATCAATGCTCTGTTGTCGTCTTGCTGAATTATTTTTTTTATTATTAATGGAATCCAAGGACTTTTAAAATCTTTTTCTTTACTATCAGCTCTCCTCCACAGCTTGTAACATCGCTTAGATGTTTTATATTCACTCAGTATTCAGCATTTTGAATTTTAATGGTATATTTATGCTCTGCTTATTTCTCCTATCTCTTGGAGAGTGTTCTGAAGAGTTATGGTTAGGGTCATAAAATCCAATAAAGATGCATTTGTCAAACTGATTTATTTTCCATACCTTATCCCTGTTAAATTCATAAAAGAAACCAGATTTCCACAGATATTTGACTACTGTAGTGGAAATGATAAGAAGTGCAAGAGTCATCCAGGCACAGATATTAAAAAGAGCCACATGAGAAAAGGCACTGTCGCTCACACTCAGTTGCTCCTTCTCAAAGGATGAGGCAATTGCCCAAGTACAAAATTTAATCATAAAACATGTTAAATCATCAGGCATGATAAAAGTTGAGTTTTATGATTCATAATAATTATTTTGGAGAACTAGAGTATACAACTAAATAGACTTGTGGGAAGAACTCTCAACTGGGTAAATTCATTTTATTTTCAGATTCTGCAGTTAAAGCAGATGTTTTATTTAAAATGTCTTTTAGATTTCTTTGATCATTATTATAAAATCCACATTTTTAAGTCATAGAGCCTTAATACCATAGTGTGGTTTTATATACCACCTGATACATAAACAAATGACTCTGGGTAAAATTCCAAAATAAGAGAAAAAATCCAATGCTGGTGGGGTTTTTTTCTGTTCCCTGCCTTCTTCATATAGTAGTGTCACAATAATAATAGTAAAATTGTATTGCTCTTGCTCAGTTGCCAAAAACAAAAAAATGGAATTATCAAACTCAGATTTTTTCTTGTTAGATCAAGGGAGTTATTCAAATGTCTGATGTGTGTTTACAGTCAACTGTAACTATTATTTTCTACCTTATATATTTTGCTATCTTTTCCTCTGCCTCTCAACACCTAGTTCACTTATTCTCTGGTCACTGTGTATACTTCTAGTGGAGAATTTTTTCGTGATGCACCTCTTTCATCACCATGCTGGTTGCCTGATTAGGACAGTTTTGATTATTTGCTGCCTATGAAATTGACTTAGCTCTCTCTCTCTCTCTTTTTTTCTTTACTTTAACCATCTCCAATGGAAGAACAGTTCCCTTTCTAATCCATGTTTCCAGGTGTTTTTTTTCCTCCTATTTTGGAGACTCTGAAGACACAGCTTTTTGACACATTTCTCCCTCCAGTCCCTTCTTACAAGGCATTCTGGGCTGGGTTGGAAGATAATCTGAGTGCCTTAATGCAATATACACAGAACTTGTTCTTTTCATCAACTCTTTTACATCATACTTGCACCAAGCCTTCTGCATCTTTTCTGCCTTTATCCTCAGAATAACCCATGGAGTCCTCCTTTTAAAAGATTTAGTGGTGCTCTTTATTGCTTTATGGATTAGAGGTATTTGTCCTGAGACCTAGTCATTAGCTCCAATGTATCCAGTTACTAATAAGATGATTAAGTTTTATTTCCTTTCTGGTCTTTATTCGTATAGTAAGGCAAGTCCCCAGTCAGAGATGAGGCCTGGATACATCCGATTTGCCATGGGTATAAAGCTTAATTCTTCACAGTGGTACCTTCTCACTATAAACATTATCAAAGTACAAGCAAGAATTCTTTATTACCACAATGCATCCAATAATCTTAGGTACATATCATTGGTGGTGCCCCAAATTTATCATCATTTGAAAAGCAGGGATTTTATTAAAATTCCATATTTTCTCCCAATAAAAATAGTCAAATGTCTTTTGGAATTCATAACTATCTTTCATGGACAAACCAGATCTAATTTAAATTAAGATGGAATTGTGAATGTAAAATCACAATGTTGCATTTAGCTTTCATCTTTAGAATATACTTGGCCATCATCTTTATCAAAATAACCTCAAATTAGTGCAGCCTTATAAATCTTCATTTTGCTGATAGGAAAATGAGGACAAAGAGAGGTTAAGTCAGTCACCTGGGATTACATAGAAAGTCAATGGCAAATTTGGCCAGAAAATAATATTACTAACTCCACAGACACCCCTTTGTTATTTGGTTTGCTATTGAGAAGCAGTATCTCATATTTTAAACGGCAATGATAGTTTAAGAATTTTAACCTTGTATAATTTAGTTATATTTGAAAAGTTCAGAGGAAAAGAAAATCCTAACATTTGTATCAATCCCATGATACTGAGGTGATTTTGACATTATAAATAGTTTATCAAAGACATTGAGAAGCAGTGCTTCTTCTAGTCTACACTGCAAGCCCTTCTTAGATATAATACATTCATTATAAGATCAACATCATTCAGATCCCTGCATCATCACCAGAAGGGAGTTAGGAAAATATCTCAGTCAGTTGTTCAAATGAATGAATTTATATGTAAAATATAATGATCCTCTAAATTCATTCTTTAATCAAATACTTACTTACCACCTACTCTATGTAAGTATTATTCCAAATGTTAGTAGTGCAGTATTGGAGAAAATGTGTACTAAAAGTTTCTTTCAAAATTGGGAGAAATTAATAGGCTTTGAGTACATTGTGAAAGTCAGTATTGCATGAATTTTGTTGGTCCCTTTTTGGATTCCTTTTGATGTTGCTATTCTTGTTTATAAACTCATCTTCAAATGACTCAAATGAAGACTGTCTACTTTGTTCTGAATGTTGACCTTTGTATCATGTCAGACAATATGTGAATTTACTTTCCTTTTCCAGTGTTCTACATCTCAATTGTCAATTCTGAATTATTTGATTCTTCTCGTTCTGACTTATGATTTCAATTTTCCTCCTTTTATTAGCTTTGTTTCAGATTACCTATTCTGTTTTATCTCTTCTTTTGTTCTTTTTTGATGAATGTTTCCTTGAAACAGCCCTGAGATCAAGGCAATAACACTTACTTTATAGCACACTGGTTAGTTAGAAGTCTAATTCTTTCTCTGAAAAATAGCAATTTCTAGAAAAAATAGCTCTTAAAACCAACTTCTGTTCTTTAATGAGTTTTTTTTCAGCTTTTGCATAAGGAAATCAGCAGTAACCAATTCCTTACATGTAAAATGATGAGGTAGAACCAATCCGAAAGAGGTTAAACATTTTTGTTGCTGTTGCCATTGGTGCTGTTATCATTTTAGAAATGAAGAAAAAAAGACTCACTAATGCTGAATTGTACATGAGATCAACAAATGCAAGTGAAATTTTGAAAAATGTATTTCTACATTTATTACTTTCACATGATTTCTCATGCTCATTTTATTTTATTTTATTTTATTTATTTATTTATTTATTTTTATTGACTTTGTAATAATATTACATTAAAAATATATATGTGAGGTCCCATTCAACCCCACCCCCCACCCCCCCTCTCCCCCCCCAACAACACTCGTTCCCATCATCATGACACATCCATTGGATTTGGTAAGTACATCTTTGGGCACCTCTGCACCTCATATACAATGGTCCACATCATGGCCCATACTCTCCTCCATTCCATCCAGTGGGCCCTGTGAGGATCCACGATGTCCGGTGATTACCCCCGAGGCGCCATCCAGGGCAGCTCCACGTCCCAAATACGCCCCCACCTCTCATCTCTTCCTGCCCTTCCCCATACCCATCGTCCACCATGTCCACTTTTCCCAATCCAATGCCACCTCTTCTATGTGGACATTGGATTGGTTGTGTCCATTGCACCTCTATGTCAAGAGGAGGCTCAGATTCCACATGGATGCTGGCTGCCATCCTCCCATTTTCAGTTGTAATCACTCTAGGCTCCATGGTGTGGTGGTTGTCCTTCTTCAACTCCATCTTAGCTGAGTGTGGTGAGCCCAATAAGTCAGATTGTAGGTGCTGGAGTCTGTTGAGGCTCAGGACCTGGCTATCACATTGTCAGTCCAGAGATTCAAATCCCCTAAATATATCTTAAACCCCGACACTAACTGCACCTCCAGCACATTAGCATGAAAGTCTTATGAAGAGAGATCCCATCTGAGTCCAGATTCATCACACATAAACACCAGTTCCAAAGAGGGGCCATCTGACCTGGTAGTTAACCCCATCGGCCATGACCATAACTCCCATGGGTCTCTTTAGCCCTCGAAGGAACCGATATCTGGGGGTTGTATCTGCTTTATCTGTCTCTCAGACTCTGCTCAGTTGTGCATAAGGGCAATCCTTCTGACAGCCTCCAGACTCTTTTTTAGAGACTCGTAGCCATATAAACTCATTTCTCCTTTCCATTTCCCCCTTACATTAGGTCAAACAGCATTTTAAAGTCATGTTATTTTATGTAGACAGGGATATTCCACTGATCCGCGTTGAACCTTCCGTATGAGGTCATTTTCCAGTTGCGTCATCAGTTGGTAGTTGATAGTGGTCCCTCGGTGCCAGGGAGGCTCATCCCCGGGTGTCATGTCCCACGCTGGGGGGAAGGCATTGCATTTACATGCTGAGTTTGGCTTCGAGACTTCAGCCTTGATTTTTAAAGCTTTTTGTCTTGCCTGATTTCATTTGATTCTCAGAACAACCTTCTGAGGTAATGAAAGCAAGCATTATTATTCCCACTTTACAATTGGGAAAACTGAGCCTTTGGGTTAAACAACTTTCTCTAAATCTAGTGCATATTAGAGTCCACTAATCTTAGTCCTCTAAATCTTGGTGAGTGGGTACAAAGCTAAAGAAACTTCCATTTTATGTTTATCAATGTGGAATTTCCCTATGAGGAAAATAGTATTCGAGGTTAATCCTGGCACAGTTTAATTGGTGACTCAGACCTGGTTAAGAGGAAGAGGGAAGTAAGAAATGCCTCTGTATTTCTGCTGCTTGGAGCAGATGAATTCTCTAGGCTCAAGGAAGAGACTCTGATTTCTGGTCCCTTAACATGTGCTCAGAGCCTAAGAACTAAGCAACAACCAGAGTCCTGCTTGTGAGGTGAGGTGAGGGGAGGTGAAGGCTGATTCTGAGCTTAGCATTTAACTGATGTTGGGAGAGCCCCTATAACCAGCCAGTCTGTTACTCAATGTGGCCTTGAGGGAAAGGGAGACTGTGCTTAAACTAAACAAGATGGACTTTCAGGGCTGCCTCATTGATACCTACAAGTCCTACATTGGAATGGAGCACCCATAATGCTGAAAGTAGAGACCATCTTCCCTTTCCTCCCCCTGCCAACATAGACAGGAGTTTGTGCCTTGGTGTGGGAGTTTGAATTATGTACCCCAATTTAGACATTTTCTTAATCTTAATCACTATCTTTGTTAGTGGGAACCCATTGTTAACAGAAATTTTGGAAGAGATTGACAAAGACAATTTCAGACCCTAACTATTCTAAATATCAATCTTGCCCTCAACTTCACCCTCCCCTTTCCTTGTCACCTCACCCTTTATTTTACCTAGGCCCCTGAGACTTTCACCTAGACAGTTGCTTACTCTCTCCTAGCCCTATCAGGCTCGAGGCAGTCTATTATCCCAAAGGAAAATATTCAGAACCAAGTGGTCTTAATTGCAATATCAAGAAATCCTTCATCCATTTTGGCAGAACCAAACCAACCTAAGTGCAACCTCTACAAATCATTTCCCCTTTCCAGTGATCAACTCTCCTTTCTATCATTCAGGGCCTTCCCTCCAACCAACTCCTAGTCCTTAAAAAGCTTTCTGTCCTTTGTTTTGATGGAGTTGAGTTCTACTCTCTTCTCTGCTATAATAGTCTCAGAATAAAGTCATCTGTGCTTGTTTAACATATCTGGTACAGTGTTTTGTTTTGTCTTGTTTTTTTTATAATTGTAAGGGTTTAATGCTGGATGGCCACCAGAAAATCATGTCCTTGGAGATAATGCATTCCTGTGGATGTGAACCTATTGTAGGTGGGACTTTTTGATTAGAATACTTTATTAGGGCCTTGCAATACCTAAAATTGGTGAATCAGGCAAGAGTGGTCCACCCCTCTATGAGCTCACTATAGACTTAACCTCACCCTTGTGTATGCTTATTATTTTGATGATAATTCTAGATTGAGCACACCCTTGTGTATGCCTACTATTGGTATGGTATATTAGTCAGCCAAAGGGGTGCTGATGCAATGTACCAGAACTCTGTTGGCTTTTATGAAGGATATTTATTTGGGGTAGAAGCTTACAGTCACAAGGTCCTAAAGAGTCCAACTCAAGGTACCATAAAAGGTACTTTCTCACCCAAATTCATCAGCCACATGTTGAAGCAATATGGCAGGCTATATCTGCGAAGGTTCAGGCTTCCTTCTTCCTCTTAAGGCTTCTGTGGTCCCAGCTTCTTCCAATCTCAGTTGTAGACTGGTATAAATCTCATCTCTCCCCCTGGGGCTCTTTCTTTCTGGGCTCAGCTGCTCTGGTCTCTTCACAAAGTCAGCTGTAGAGTATCGTGCTCATCTCTCTTCCCAGGGCCTCTGCCATGTGTAATGAGCTGTCGCACTTCCTCTGTATATCTTCTCTCTGTATCTATTTTCATGTGTTCTTGATTGAGCATCCCTTTTTATAGCCTATCAAGGGGGGTAGGGACTCAATCCTGCAAGCCCTAATGATGTGGCTGAATCAAAGCCCTAATCTTAACATAATTTAATCAAAGGCAGCTGAATCTAATAAAATCGAATGTATCATTCCAGAGGAACAGACCTGTTTACAAACATAATCAATGTCTCTTTTTAGAATTCATAAATAATATCAAAATGCCACAGATGGTAACCATTCTACCCTCCTCTGTTCAATATCCCTATGGAAAATCTTGTGATTGACCTCTACTCTGTACTTTCCTATCTGAGAACCCTGATCTCTGAAAATGATTATAACTTTGTAATTCCCCCTAGTATGAAACCCTGGTGTCTCAGGAATTGGCTTTAAAGATGCAGCAGGAGGAAAGAACCTGCTTTTGTTAGTATCAGCATGCCCCAGGGTGGGACTTAATTCTCTTACTGGGGTCCTTTATAAACAGGATGACTATGGAGAGAAAGACAGAGAGAAACGCACAGAAATGCTGGGGGGAAAAAGCCTCAAGAGAAGAGAGAGAACAAGGAGTTAAAATCAATGGAACCCAGGAGAGAGGAAGCCAGAAGTTGGAGCAATGAAATCTTAACAGAGAAGGGAGAGACCAGCAGATGCCTCCATGTGCCAGTCTTTGGGGGAGAAAGAAATCTCCTGATGTTGCCTTAATTTGGATACTTTCATAGCTTTGGAACTGTCAGCTTGCAGCCTACTCAATCCTCATTGTAAAAGACAACCTTTTTTGGATATATTGCTTTTGGCAGCTTTTAGCAAACTAAAACAGATTTTGGTACCAGGTGTGGGGTGCTACTATACCGTAGCAGTTTGATATTATTGATGAATTCCAAAAAGAAATATTGGATTATGTTTATAAACTGATCTTTTCCTCTAAGCATATGAGATTATATTGGATTCAGTAGGGCTGTTGTGTCAGTAGGGCGTTGAGTTCCCTCCCTTTGGTGGGTGGGGACTTGCAGATAAAAGGCTTGACAAAGGATAGAGCTAAGGGCTTTTAATATTGGAGTTTTGATGTTGGAGTTTGATGCCGAAGCCTTAAACTGGAGCCCCGGATAGTAAGCTCACAGAGGAAACAGAAGCAAGCCCCAGGAAGAGAGAAACCATGAGCCCAGGAAAAAGAAGGCTGAGGAAGGGAAGAACCCAGGAAGCCTGAACCCTTGCAGACATCGGCAGCCATCTTGTTCCAACACATGAAAATAGACTTTGATGAGGGAAGTAACTTAGGCTTTATGGCCTGGTTTCTGTAAGCTCCTACCCCAAATAAACACCCTTTATAAAAGCCAACTAATTTTTGGTATTTTGCATCAGCACCCCTTTTGCTGACTAATACATATACAAATACCAAAAATGTTTTTGAAATGGGTAAGGGGTAAATTCAGGAAAACTTGTGAGATGCTTGAAGAAAAGGCCTAGATTGCTTTGAAGAGACTATTGATGGAAATACGGGCACTAAAGTTACTTTCAATGAGGACTTAGACAGAAATGGTAAGTGTGTCATTACAAATTGGAATAAAGGTGACCCTTATTTTAAAGTGGCAGAGAACTTGGCAAAATTGTGTTCTGATGTTGGATGGAGGGCAGAATTTGAAAGTGATGAGCATGGGTATTTAGCTGAGGAGATTTCCAAACTAAATGTGGAAATTGTGACCTGGCTTCTCCTTGAAGCTTATAGTAAAATGTGAGAGGAAAGGGATAAACTGAGAACTGAACTCCTGGACACAAAGAAACCATAAATTGATGATGTGGAAAATTCTGGGTTTCTGGAAAATGAGTCCCCAGAGAATTGTGCCCCAGTGAAGATTTAAATGAACTTGGAAACAGCCAGCCATTTTAGTGTAATTTAGGTTTGGAAATGCAGTTATCCAGGAAGGATCTGTGGAACGTCTTCTGTCTGATGGTTGGGACCCCTGTGTGCTTATGTGAAACCAAGTTTCTTTGTGAGATATGTAGAAATGGAAACACTGCCAGCCTGAACTAAAAGGGATGTATTGAAGGAAAATGACTTCAAGGGTAGAGCCATGGAAGCTGCAGTCTGGAATGAAGACATCTTCTTGGGCCAGGAGTTGGAGCCCATCCATATGTGTGGAAAAAGTGAATATGCCCTGTCTTAGTTTCCCAAAGGGCTGCCAAAGCAAAGTATCAGAAATGGATTGGCTTTTACAAGGGGGGTTTTATTAGGGTAAAAGCTTACTTCTGAAGCCATGAATTATCCAAATCCTGGCACCATCAGAGATGCTTTCTCATAAAAATTATTTACTGGTAATCCTGGGGTCCTGTCTTGTGATGAATCAAGATGGCAGGCAATCTCTGCTGAGGTCCCTGCCTTCCCTTCAAGGCTCATCATCTCCCAGAGTTCATCTGTAGATGATCAGGCATATGGCAGGCTCATCCCCTCAGTTTTCAACTATTCTATGGGCCCAGCCCTTTGAGGGCCTCTTTTTTTGCCTCTGTACTCCGATTCTAGACTCTAGGACATCTGTCTGTCTCTTGGGGCTTCTCTGTTTTCATGCAGTCCTCTCTCTCATGTGGCAGTCAAAATGGTGTCGTATTTTCTCTGTGTGTTTCTCCCTAAGTCTTCATTTATATAAATCTTCGGTAAGAGGGTTGAGACCCAACCCAGAGTTATGCTTCGCTGACATAGTCCAATCAAACCTATGGGAATGAATTAGTTCAAGAATATAATCTCTTTTGGGATTCCCCAAATTCAAACTGTCACATGCCCCGTCATGTGAAGAGTAAAGAGGAAGAGTGCTGCTGCCCCAGGCTTCAGAGAGGATGGAGTACATTCCCAGGGGTTTGGGGAGAGTCTGGTTACCACCACACTGTTCTAAGGGGTCTAAACCTGTGCCCCAGAGATTGGGGAGAGTCTAACCATCACCCCCGGGGTTCTCAGAGGGTAGTATAGTTCAGCTGCCACCTCAGTGCTTGATGAGGGTGAAGGCAAGAACATGGCCAGAGGGCCAGTACTTAGAAGGTGTGGGGCTGCCATTACAGCAAGACTTAACAACAGTGCAAGTTATTGGTGGTAGGGTGAGTTATAGGAGTCCTGTATGATATTATATATGTTTGTTTTGTAATTTCACAACTATTATTATACACTTATTGTTTATGTATGTTTATGTATGAGTGATAAACTTCAATAAATTACTTTTAAAAAATGAAAAAAAAAAAGACTTTAGAAAAAATATCATTCTATAGATGACTCTCAGACTTAGAAATCTAATGGAGTATGCCCTGCATGTTTTTGGAACTGTGTTGGACCCATGACCTCTATTTTCCTTCCGATTTCTCCCTGTAGCTAGAAGAATATGTAATCTATGACTGCTCCTCCTTTGTATATTGGAAGCAGATAACTTGTTCTCAGTTTCACAGGTTCACAGCCTGAGAGGAGTTTTGCCCCAGGACAAACTATGCTTATAATAGATTTTGAAGAGCCTTTGTATTTAATATTGTCACTAAAATGATTTAAGGCTTGGTGGGGTATTGTGATGGAGTGAATGAATTGTGCATATGGAAGGAACATGACTTTTTGTGGTCCAGAGGGTGGAGTATGATGGTTTGATGATGAATGGACCCAGAAAATCATGTCCTTAGAGCTAATCCTTTCCTGTGGGTGTGAATTTATTGTAGGTGGGACTTTTTGAATAGATTACTTCTGTAGGATGTGGCCAGGGTGGGTCTTAATCCTCTTTAAAATGCAATGACTGTGGAGAGGCAGACAGAGAGAAACACACAGAAATACAAAGAAAAAGCCACAGTTAGCAGAGAGAGAAAGCCGCAAGAACAATGAGCTGAAATCTGTGGAACCCAGGAAAGAGGAAGCCAGAAACTGAAACAACAAAACTTGGAAGGAGAAGGGAGAGACCAGAAGATGCCTCCATCTGCCAGTCTTTGGGGAGAAAGGATCACCTGATGATGCCTTGATTTGGACACTTTCATGGTCTGGGAAATGCAAACTTGCAACCCAATTAATCCTCATTGTAAAAGCCAACCTATTTCTGGTATATTGCTTTCAGCAGTTCTTAGTAAACTAAAGCAATAATGTCATTTAAGTTTAAGGTATTGGCACAACTGAGTGAGGTCGAGTCTTAATCTGGATTACTAGAATCCTTCATAAACAGATAAAATCCATACATAAAGAAAGAAGTGCTGAGGAGGAGCTGGAAGCTGGAAGTCAGCAGAACCCAGAAGAGAAAGGGGAGGACATTGCCATGTGAAGGGAAAGCCAAACAGCTCAAGGATTGCTGGCCAGCCAGAATACCACCAACTCCAGGAGTAAGCATACCTTCCAGACTCTGAAACCAGGAGTCAGTAAATTCCTGTTTTTAGGCCAACCCATTGTGTGGTGTTAGTCTTAGTGGCCTGGCAAATGGAAACACTTGGTTACCTCAGAACTTTAAATGTGGAAAGATCCTCAACTACAAAAGTGATCTGGTGGTAAACAGGCCCTACCTTCCAACTCCTGGGGCTCCAGGTTCTACGACATGCTTTCCATGCTGCACAGGATTTTATACCAGACTCCTAGAATTCTAATTCCAGCAAGACCACCATGAGTAGGTAACAGCAGCAAAGTAGGGGGAAAGAGGACTTTCAGTAGGCAGAGCCACGTTAATGTCCCTTCTCTGCAAAGCAGTATTAGTCCTGATCCTACTTGGACTAGTTAAGTATTCTTGGGGCTCTTACATACACATCATGGTTGGGGAGTTAATGGGTTTAGTTCAGTCACCAAGATATAGATTTAGATTTGCTTACCATGCATATTGTATCAAATATATACTTTTTGTACTCAGGCAAATAAAGGAAATATGTCAATTATATAATATGTGCAGTGGGAAACTTGGTTAATACAAGTTCACTTACCTGATAGAAATAGCTCTTTTGCCAGTGTCATAAGAATTGATTACAGCTGAAAATAAGAAATTTTAAATCTTTGAGGAAATAAGTATCATTTTTTCTTGTCAATTTTAACAAATTTTGACAAATAACTATAACTCCTTTTTCATAATAGGTTTAATTATACGTCCTTCCTCCAAAAATGAATAGTTTCTGAGTTGACATTTCTTTACAAAGCATTCATGAGGTATTAAGTTTGACATTATAAATCTAACTCTTCATAAGAGTCTTTTACATTTTAGGAAACTATTTTGATGGTCTTGAATTGTTGTTTATTGAAACTATGACGGATTGAATAATGAATAATTAGTATTTATTCAGACCTACCGATTTTTGGAAGACAGAGAAAAACTTTTTTTCCCACCTAATGAAGTAATAATCATATCAGAGTGAATCATATTGCAGGTAGAAAGGAGTAATATGAGAAACTATTGCCTCTCAAATAGGTGTCTTTATTCCAGTTCACAGATAAGGAAACTGAGACAATGAGAGAGTCAGAAACATACAAAAGAATGTCACAAAGCTTAAAGAATTGAGTCAGTATTTGAATTAAGGTAGTCTTTCCCTAGAGCCCATACTCATAGGCATTGCACAAGAGTTTTTGGAATCACAAAAGCAGTATGCAAATATAATACAAGGCAGTATTAATAACTAATAATTTATTTATAAATAAATTGCACAAACTTAGTGGCTTAAGGTTTGTTTTTTTTTGATGCCACAGTTTTTGTAGTTTAGAAGTCCAGCACATTTTAGCTGGGTTCTCTTCTCAGGGTCACACAAGACTGAAATAAAAATGTTGGCTGGCTGTGTTCTCATCTTGACTAAGCAGTGGTTTCCTTGTGCTTGCAGGACTGAAGCCCCTGTGGGCTTGCTAACTGTCAGCCAAGAACTGTTCTCAGGTCCTGCTCTCTCAGTTTCCTGCCACCTAACCCCTCAATAGGACTTGACTTTAGAAGGGCATAGACCCTTTTATGGGTTTATCTGGATTATCCATCCAGATAACCTCTCTTTTGATGAACTCAAATCAACAGGTTAGCAGCCTAGTTGTGGGAAACTGGGTTACCTGTTGCTTATTGTATATGTTACACCCGTTAAATGTAGCAGTTGTTAGATGTTGCAGTTGTTCCCTGTTATTGTAGATGATGTTGCAGTTCTAATAGCAAACAGCTGCTTGGTAGTTTCCAATAAATACGAGGTGGAAACTAGGGTTAAGGCTCTCAGTTCCAGAAGCTGTGAGTCTCCTGGTCCCAGGTTTGTCTCCCCTCTTGTGGCTCTACCTTTATTTCTGCGTTGCCTTCCCTTCGAGTCAACCTATTGTGAGCTGAGTGCAGCATCTAGTGACAGAAGTGTTGTACCATTCAAGCACAGGGGATTATACAAGATTTGTACACCAAAGGATGGGAAACATGAAGGCCGTCTTAAAATTCTGTCACAATGATATATTAGTGCTACTGTCTAAATATATATTCATTTCAAGTGATATTCAGAAGAGAAGAAATCCCATCTAAATAGGGTAATCAGGTGGATCCATAGAAAAATTAGTATTTTGTATGAAATTTGAAGGAAAATTAGGATTCTGATGTGGAAGGAATATTCAGAAGAATGTCCTTTGTTCTTCAAGGTCATAGTTTTCATAAAATCAGAAACCTTTATTGAAATTGCAGAGCCTCCAGTTCAGACTGCTTTGATTATCTATTTAGTTTGTTTAGCTTTGCTATGTTTTAAAAATTATTTATAATCAAAAACTTCACATAGCAGACTAATATTTCAATGAGTGATTTGTAGTTCAGACTCACAGTTTAGCTCATAAATCATGTCTCAGTCAAGATCATCCCTTTGATTCTTGATGCCATTTGCTTCATTTGGTAAATATTATGCATAAATTTGAATCCTCCACGGGAAGAATTTGCCAGGAAAATTTAAGAAAGGAAAGGAATAAGTAAGATAGGGCCAGGAAAAGTGAAACATTAGGTGATATTTGTCATTGATGCCCAAAATTTCATCTCTGTTGCATATCTTTCTGTTTTGGGGTGGGGATCTTTTTCTTAACAATATTTCCCACTTGTTCTCTCTCCAAAGTCACTTAGACCAACTTATTCTTAGGAAAGAATCCAAGAGTAATCACTGACAATTTTATTTCAGTTAAAGTTCCTGTTTTACCTCTTTCAGGGGATTTGCTTCTTAAAACTTCTTTCACAATAAACAGTTCCAAATAGGGTTCCCTGTCATGAAGATCTCAATATCTGTCTAGCAGGTGGGAGAGACATTTCTGGTATTGTTTTCTGTTGCATCCTGTCTTAGCTGTCCAAGGCTGCTATGACAAATTCCACACAAGGGGTTGACTCGAGCAACAGGGATTTATTTTTTCACAGTTTTGGAGGCTAGAAGTCCAAAATCAATGTCTCAACAGGCCATGCTTTCTTCCAGAGTCTGGAGCATTCTGGTACTGGCTTATTGCAATCCTTGGGGTACCTTGACTTGCATCTCTGCTGCTATCAAATGGCCATCTGTTTCCTTATTCTCTTCCTTGTGACTCTTTCTGACTTCTGGCTTCTCTCGACTGACTGCATCCAAATTTCCTTCGCTTATAAGAACTCCAACCCACCTTGATTCAATTTGGCTTTATCTAAATAGGATCTCTGGAGATCCTATTTACAGAGTCCACACATTAGCTAATAAGATCATATTCAAAATTACAATTTACTAATGGGTTCACACCCGCAGGAATGCAGATTAACACCTGAACTTATCTTTATGGGGGACATTATTCAATCCCTAAACACATCCACATTCAACTACTGACTAAGCCCACTGACCAGTCCCTTAGTGTTTGGGCTGTACAGATTCAGAGCTACTTCCAACTGGATATAGTATTGGACATACAACATGATGTCAACAAAATACATCAGAAAAGTGCCCAGAAGAACACACACGTTCATTCAGAAAGAGGAATGGCTATTTGATTCTAATTTTTTTTTTACATAAAATAGCTTTAGATTAATTGGGTTTTAGTGTTTTATTTCTAGTTGAGAGTTTTGTGTCAGATAATACCTACAATTTATCAATATTCATAGTACCATGAAACTTCTGTGTATAGCCTTTAAAGCAACTGAGTTTCTCTACAGAAAAACACTTGTATTTTCCAGTATCCTTTGCCTTTAGAACTGATTCACATTTCAGAGTATATCTTTTGTCATCGGCCAGGTAGGATTTGCTAACAAATGTTTCTATAACTTCTAATTGTGAAAATTAAAAAATATATATTATAACTATGTACAATACCTCAAAAGATATTGCAAAATTTAGGAGATGTTAGACCCGATGGTTAGAAACTCTTCCAGGCCTCATTTATTTTCTAATCAATTGCTTGAGAGGCACAACATTTCTTGTGATTTATCTATGAGGATATGAAATGAAGATCCTCCTTGAAGCTCTTACCCACATATTCATAGGAATTCCTTTTTTAAAAATATCAGGAACACATATTCAATTTTGTAAGATTATAATTTCATTCTGAATATCGATAGCTTTCAGTTTTCTTTATTTGCTTACATTTTAGCATCTTCAAGGAAAGGAGCTTGTTGAGATACTATGTGAGTCTCAATTCCATAGCTTTATTAAGATTAAGGATAGCAAAATGAAAACAAAAATAACTTAAAACTTATAGTGCTTTATAATTTGCATCATATTTTCATAAAATAGTCCCAGGAGGTAGTTAAAAGGAGTTATGGATAACCTTATATTGCATGTAAGGAGTCAGAGGATTGAAGAAAACAAGGAATCTACCCAAGTCCTTAAAATTTATGAAAAACTGAGCTAAGCTTAAAATCCAAGTATTTAACTACTTTGAGGCAGATATTATTGATATTTTTGGCATATTGTTTCTATGAATTTGTATTTTAGTGGCAATATATAAAAGAACCCTGAAAACCTTTTTTTTTAAACAGATGTCATAAAATACTCATGTTTAGTTGGAATTTGATTTGAGTTGACATTATTGTTATACTGTATCCAAAGGTGCATTGTATGTGTATGTGCTTTTGCTTGGAAATGGGAGACTTGTTCCTGACTTTTCTCTTAAAAAATAATGTCCTTAGTAATAGTGGTACGATGAGAAACAATGATTTGACCAGGTGAGCACTTTCATTTTCAATGGAGATTTAAACACTTTACTCCAGCCATTAATAAGAATCACTAAATAGCAGCACTACTGCACCAGGCCTAACAGTCTCAGTAATTTTTCAATCTACATAAATGATTACATCTTTATTATGTATTTAATAATTTTTTATTAAAAAACACAACAAATCGTAACTGCTAATTGATACCTTCTTAGACTCAGTAGTGCTACAGTGGTTTAACTTTGTTAAATACTACTTTTTCCAGGCAGTAGGAGAACTTTACAAACTTTCCATAAAATAAAGTTTAAAAAGTAGCATATATATAATATAAAATTCTCATTTTAGCCACTGTCAAGTATACAGCTCAGTACTGTTAATTACAGTATAACCATCCATTACCAAAACTTTCTCTCACCCCAAAAGAAACTCTGTACCAATTAAGCATTAACTCCCTATTCCCACTCCCTTCTCCTGGAAACCTGTATTCTAATTTTGGACTCTGACTTTGCAAATTCTAATTATTTCATATAAATGAAATCATACTATAATTGTCCTTTTTGTGCCCAGTAATTTTAATATGTAGATTTCTCTGATCTTCTCAGAGATAGCTGAGAATTGAGGAAGTAACATTAAAGGACTAAAAAAGGTGGAAGAACATGGCAGTTACAGCAAAAGCAGATAAAGGAACAGCGAGTACATAAAGGGTGAAGGAATTGAGGTAGATTGAAAGTCACTTTTCAAAAGAAACTTTTGTCCACTTAGTACCTGAGAAGGAAGTAGACATAAGAAATATAATGTGGGCATCTTCTGATGGAAAAGGTTGCTGTGTTTGAGCAAGTTTGTTATTCCCAATAGTTAAGCTTGATAGTGATTTGTAATTAGGGAGCGTAGAATGACTTTGCAGAAGTGTGTTTCACCTTTTTCATTTGTTGATGGGAGAAAAAAATTATCTTATAACTTCAACAACCTTTGTTAATTCAGCTTTATATGATTCATATTATCCCATTAGTTCTAACTGTAATACTAGAAATGGTTAGCTAATATTTTCGTTAACATTACCTCATTTCCTCCAAACAACATTCTGAGGAAGCTATGGTATTTCCATTTTACTGGTGAAGACACCGACATGTGGAGAATTTCAATTACTTGCTTGAGATCACAGAGCTAGCAGGTAGTGCAACATTCATTTTTTCAAACATTCATTCAGAAAACATTCCCCAGGGGCATACCATGGGCCAGGCCCTGGCTTGGATTCTGGGGATACATCAGTGAACATATTAGGTAAATCCTCTGTACTCATGGAGATTACATTCTGTATGGGGTAAATGAGTAAAAAAAAAAAAAAAATACATATATATACACACACACATTGTATAATATATAATATAATTTGAGGTTTTGTGATTACTTCTATAAAAGGAAAACTGGTTAACCACATGGGGTTGATACTTAGGTAAAATAGGCAGAAGACTTCTCTAAAGAATATAAAATTTTACCTGAGACTTGTAAACTTAGAAGGAACCAGCCAAATGAAGTGAAGACCCAGAGGGATGGCATGTGCAAAGGCCCTGAGAAGGTATGGGCTTTCCTTGGCATGACTGAAAAACATAAGGAGGTCAGTGTGTTAGGAGTAAATGAGCAAAGGGGAAGCGAACAGGAAAAGGAGTAGGAGAAATAGGCAGGGACTAGTCTAGACTATGAAGGAATTTGTAATCTAGTATGAATTCTTTCAAAATGAAGGCCTAGATGATGAATGGATAAATAAATGATAAAAATTTTAGAACTGGGAAATCAAAGTAGGTTAGTGGGGGAGTCTTCCACAAAGACTCCCACATTAGTCAAATATCCTTTTTGTTATGGTTGTTCTTATCTCTCTCTAGATTTTTCTTCTGGCAGAAATCACGATCTTTTGGAAATGAGCTTTAGAGAAAGAGAGTGCCATTCAATTTCATAAATTGAAATTCAGGATCACGGGGAGCAGATGTGGCTCAAGCAGTTAAGTGCCTGCTTCCCACATGGGAGGTCCTGGGTTCGGTCTCTGATACCTCCTAAAAAAAAGTAAAACAAACAAAAAAACCCAAAAAACAATAAGCAAACAAATGGAAAAAACAACTCAGGGTAGACAATGTGGTTCAGTGGTTGAGCACAGGCTTCTCACATGTGAGAACTGAGGTTCAATCCCTGGCCCTGGAAAATAAATAAAAATAAAAAAATCCAGGATCCCTTGCTTTCTCATCAAGTCTATCGTTGACTAGAATGGGAAATTGTAGAGAAATTCTTAGGCTATTTTATATACCGTATTGTGCAGAGGGCATTTGGATCTTGAGGGAATAGACTTAAATGTCCTTGAATGAAAGAAATAAAATTGAGAGATCTCTTTGATTAGTCAGAGAAGAATGAACATTCTTCCTTGCATTCTTTTGGAAATAATTCAAATGCAAAAAGTTTTCTTTTAAATAAGGGAATATTGAATAATGAGGATATGTCAATTGAAAACTTTAATTTACTTCTGTTTTGTTTTCTTTCATTTATGAGTTCATATTTGGACAAACTTATAGCTTTTCAACCCAGAGTAAGTTTTCACGTAAGGAGTAAAGGGATAAGATGTTATTTTAAGGTGGTTTCTCTTTTTATGTAACTCAGAGACAAGTGTAATTTCATGTTTCTCTAAAAATTTTACATGTGAAAAGTGACCAGAAACTTAGACTTGATGATGGAATGCACTTTCTTTGCTGCCTTTTAATTCCAAAGGTGTATTTCTCTTAAAATGACATTTTTTTAGCTTATCCGAGAAAAGAAGTCTCTGGAACTTAATCCTTGATTTCTACTATGAGCAAAGAGGTACTGAGAAAATGTGAAGAAGTGAGAACTAATAAGACTAAACCTACCCATTAAAAGTGAATGTGCCCTTACTTTCTAAAGCGTTAGTGACTGTGCCCTAGAACTATGAGGCATGGATCTTATTAGTGTCAGGAAAATCGTGAAAGACTTTGCAACGGACAAAGAATTCATTGTGCCCCATAAATGAAATACTAGGCATTGTATTACACATTGTCTGCTTATCTGATTCTGTGGGGGTCTGTGCCTTTCATAGTGTTGTAATAAACTATTTTACAATGCTGTAAATTTTAGAAAACTGGCAGTAATGCAAATCATTCTTGTCCATTTAAACATAGCTGAATTTTTTCCAGTGGAGCTGCTCTTCATTTCCAAACTTGCCAATGTGGGAAAGGCCAGTTTTGCTTTCATTAATAAATTCATTTCTTTTTGCCTGATTGTGGATATGTGGTTATGCTTTGAATTCCCCTTTGAACCACATGAATTGTGAGGTAAATAAAATTGTTGATACATGTTCATTTTATATTTGTATAAGAGTTGTGATTTCACCTTTAGAAAATTGTAATTCTCTTGAAAATGAAATTCAAGGATGCAATGTCCCTAAAGTTAATAGCTTTTTAATATTTTCTATACATATGTCTTCCCAGACCCTGAAAGCAGATGTTTATGACTTCCTTTAAATCTTGAATGTTTCAAAAGTCAGTTGGAGTATCCCATAAGGAAGAATAATATGGACTGTTTCAGTCATTTTGTTTGCAGGTTGAATGCAGTAAGAATACTTATTGTTATTATGAAAATGATTTCTACTTTTTACTTTAGTGTTAATGGAGTCCACTCATGTGACTGTATGATTGCCAGAAGGATAGGGATAATATACACTTCATCCAAAGTATACAATCACTGGTATTTGGTATGATCACATAGTTGTGCATTCATCACTTCAATCATTATTAGAGCATTTTCATTATTCCAATAATAATAAATAAAAAACAGACAAACAAGAAAATTCCTCACCTCTCAATCTATGTTTCCCCTGCTGTATTAGCTGCTATTTCTGGCTATTCTTGCACAATTATTTACTTGTTTATTAAGCAATTTGCATACCATATAATTTATCCAAAGTGTATGATCAATGGCTTTTAGTATAATCAAAATGTTGTACATCCATTATCTCAAAAATTTTAGAACAATTTCATTACTCGAAAAAGAAAGATGCTATGCCCCTTAGCATTCCTTCCCCAGCCTTATATAACCACTAATTTAATTTCACCTTTATAAATTGATTTATATTTGCATTTTGTATAAATAGAGTCATGCAATCTGTCTGGTCTCCTTCATTTAGTATAATTTTTTTGGACTAATATTATTAACATTTTGTAGCATTAAACTACATTTGTTCAGCCTCAAAGAAAAACAGTCTCATATATGTAATTTTACCCATATTCATATTTCACATAATGTATTTATATTTCATATAGTATATTTAGTTCATAATAGCACAACCATACAGTATTTTTCCTTTTGTTCTGGCTTGCTTCACTCAACACAATGTCCTCCAGGTTCATCCATGTTTTCATATGTTCCACAACTTCATTTCTTTATACCACTGCATAATATTCCATTAGGTGTTGACTCCACAATTTGTTTATCCATTCATTGGTTGCTGGACACCTGGGTTATTTCCAACTTTTGGCTATTGTGAATAATGCTGCTGTGAACATCAGTGTGCAGATGTCTATTCATGTCTCTGCTCTCAGTTCTTCTGGGTATATACCTTACCATGGTATTGCTGGATTCCATGGCAAATCTGTATTCAACTTCCTTAGGAACTGGCAAATAGTCTTCCACAGTGGCTGTACCATTCTACATTCCCACCAACCATGAATAAGCTTTCCTGTCTCTCTACATCCTCTCTAACCTTTACAGTTTTCTGACTTTTTGTAGTGTGGTGCATATAATTTTAATTGATATTCCTAGAAACTTAAATAATGAAACTCTAATGATAGAATCTTGGGTAACATGCTAGGCTGAGACGAGAGAAGCAGTTCTTAGTGTGCTTTCCATATTATACCACATAAGAGTCAGTTTAATCTTTTTGCTTATAATATTCTTCCTGACAAAAGTCACATTCTAGTTGTGCTGATGACTAAATCAGATCATATAACTGCACTATTATCAGGCCTGTAGTTGAGGAAAGATGGGGAAGAGGAGACTTGAATGATGTTTACACAATTTATTAAAATAATTTTAATTTCTTCTGCTTTAAAATAGTGAATTCTAGTAGTTTTCTCTGTATTTTCAGACAGAGTGCTGGATCTGGAAAAACACATGCCCATGCATGCCTTCCAGCCTCTGTGTAAACCTATGTTTGAGTGTGAGTGTGTATGTGCGTGTAGTTATGAATCTACTAATAGACACAAGTGGACAGGTCAAGCTGTGAAATAGAGAGAAGCAAAAATGCTTGGCTGATTTGCCAGAAGAAATTAGCACTGGGAAGCAGCTGTGGCTCAATCAGTTGGGCTCCCATATACCATATGGGAGGCCCTGGGTTCGTGTCCCAGGGGCCTCCTTGTGAAAGCAGGCTTGCCCACAGGCCGCGGAGAACAGACTCAGTAAGGTGACGTAACCAAAAAAAAAAAAAAAAGAGGGAGACAAGCAAAAAAGAAAAGAAAAGAAAAAACAAAACAAAACAAAAGAAATTAGCACTTATGCTTTTGAAATCATATGACACATGTATTTGATGACTAACCTCCAGTAATGGAGGAGAGAATACAGGGGCAGTCACTTCCTTACCTGTTTACTGCTTCTCCCCTTCATTCCAGCAGTCTCAAGAGGCATTGTCAGGGCTGTGTTCTCCCAGGATGAATGCTGTCATGAATAGGAAGGGAAACATAAGCAAGGAAGTGCACTTACAAAAAGCAGCATGACAGAAATTGTAGTTGTTCTGAAGAGAGACCAGGCGGTCCTTGGCTGGGTTCTTTTGCTCAGCACAGTGGAATAGACAGACAAATCAAACTGGGCTAGGAAGGAAAAGAGGATTTATTCACCAGCAGGAGACTGCAGATATACCAGCTCAAATAGCCTCCCCCAAATGCAGAAATTCTAATATTTTATGCCATTGGAATGCTAATGAATAATTGTGGCCATGCTGGGCACAGGTTCCTTCATTAATAAACATTAAGGGTTTGAACATTGTGGGTTGGGTACCAAGCCAGGGTGAGTTACAATCATTATCAGAGATCAAGTTTCTTGGATAGGAAAGTACAGAGTAGAGAACAGTCACAAGGTTTTCCATATGGATATCAAACAGGAGGGTGGAGTGGTTAACCATAAACAAAAGTAAGTTCAGTCTAGAATTACGATCACAATAGCAAGTATGCACAAAGGGGAGGCTGATTTTTGCATAACCATAAACAGGGATGAGACCTTTTTAGAATGACCATCATAGTATTAGATCTAGGCTACATCTAGCCAGTTTCTCATCAATTTACGATATCAACCTTTTGTTGTTTTTTTTATAATATAAAGACATCTATATAATTCTTAACCCTCAGTTACAAATGTTCAGTACAGTGCCTCAATGTTTAAGCTATACTGAGTTTTTCTAGTACTACACAGTTGTAAAGCTAAATTTAATTGAGTAACATATGTCACTTATTCCACCTTTAGAGCGGTAATTAGGCCTAGTAATTGCTGAGTTCAGAAATAGTTTGCTTTCCAAAAAAAATTGAGGAAAGAAACTTAATAGTTTTTAGGAAGGAGAATCTGTAGAAATGCAGTATAAAATTTTAAGCAAATAAAAATGTTAGGTTTCCTTACATGTATTGGTATTTCAATAATAATGGCTATTTATTTAGTACTTGGAATATGCATAACACTGTTTGGTTCTAGAAGTTTCATGGGTAACTTGCAAGGTCACCCAGCTAGTAAATTATAAAACCAGGCCGACTGAATCTCCAGGACATGTTTAAAAAACTAGCCTCTACTGCCTCCTGTTGGGGAACTATAATTGAAAACAAAATATGCTGCCAGTCTAGAAAACCTTCCCACAAAGTTAGAAGAGGAAAAAAATATATTGAATAATCATTAAGACCAGAATGTGACAAAGCAGAAAAAGGCTGCTAAAGAGATTGCAAACACAAAAAGAAAACTGACCCATTTCCTACATATTTTCAAGATAAATAGTCTTTAAGTAAGAGGATTTGGGCCCAGTGGTTAGGGCGTCCGTCTACCACATGGGAGGTCCGCCGTTCAAACCCTGGGCTTCCTTGACCTGTGTGGATCTGGCCCATGCACAGTGCTGATGTGCGCAAGGAGTGCCCTGCCATGCAGGGGTGTCCCCGTGTAGAGGGGAGCCCCACGCGCAAGGAGTGTGCCCTGTAAGGAGAGCCGCCCAGTACAAAAAAAAGTGCAGCCTGCCCAAGAATGGCACCGCACACAAGGAGAGCTGACACAGCAAGATGACGCAACAAAAAGAAACACAGATTCCTGTGCCACTGACAACAACAGAAGCGGACAAAAAGAAGAACATGCAGCAAAAAGACACAGAGAACAGACAACTAGGGCTGAGGGTGGAGGGGGTGGGGGGAGTAAATAAATAAATAAATCTTAAAAAAAAAAAGAGGATTTGACAGCATCATTTTTCATATGTAGTTCATCCTAAATTCATCTGGTAATTGAGATAGCCTTCTGTCTTTTCCAATTGTATTTATTAAAAGGAAAAATAAAGCTTTTCATATATTCAAAACAGGAGGTAGATTTGTAATTTGGAGCCAGATGCCAGCTGAGGTTTGTCACTTTTCCCTCCTGGAAACTTGGATATAAAGTGCTATTTTTCTTGATGTTTATATTTCAAAGAGATGGTTCCCAGGTCCTTGAGAAAAACCTTTCTGGGTTGTAAATCTGGCAGGAGGGCCATTTAGCTTTTAGAAGCTTACATACATTTCAAAAAGACAGAAAAGAATTTACAAGTTGCCTAATGAAAATTCTCTAAGAGAAGGGAGACTTCCCTTTTGCACCAGAGAAAATTATTTTTTTTCTTTTGGATGTGTATTTACTCTTACGGAGAACATGGTTAAGTTTTTGCTAAACTTTTTTTTCTCTCTCCGGTTGCGTCTTAGTCTTTTTGGTGTTTCCCTTTGCTGTGGGGGGTCTATGCCTCTCTGAGCAGGCCTGGGATGCATTTTTTCTTTTTATACCAGGCCGTCCCAGGGATAGAATCTGAATCCTCTAAATGGTAAATGGGAGCTTGATTTTTTGAGCCACAACTGCTTTCCCTCAACATGTCTTATTTACCCATCCAAACTAAAAGAAAACAAAAACAAAGGTCAAGTTTAAACAACAGTTCAATTCTAAATTAAGACTAAAGAAGAACCATTGAATCTACTGCATTTTTGGTAGGTTTACATAATAATAGGTGAACATGTTTGTTTATAGTCAGCAGAATTCTCATCAACATGGTAGCTACTCTATTAAGTTATTTATGCATAATGTAATGGTTGGAATTTCCATTTGCCTTAATAACTTTGAAAGACAATCTCCTGAAGTGCAAATTACTTTGATTTGTTGGCAGGCAATTTGAGGCTACAGGAAACTCCTTATTATCTAGTACTTTGCATCTGTATCAGCCCTTAAACTGGTGAGGAAATGATGAAGCATTAAGAAAATTCCCTTATTATCATCATTTGAATGCAAATCTTACTAATTTCATTCTCTGCCAGGCTTCTGGAATCTTTTAGAAATTTTTTTTCCTATTTGGTATGCATGCAGTGCCCATTTATTATTTCCTTCTGGCCAGTATTCTTCAGCAGAAATATTTAAAACTTGTCTCTTTAGATAGATGTTAGGAAATACCAAAACCCCAAGAGGAGCAGTGCTGTATGGTGGACTCAGATGTTCTTGAATAGGCTGATGAGGTCCCTTGGTTAGTAAAATCCTGACTTCAGGGTCCAGTCACATGCCCATTCTCCCCGTGATGTGATCATTCCCTGAGTGTGGGATGTTGGAAAACATCATCCACTTCCTTTACTTTCCACCTTTCTACCTTTGTGAGTTGTATGATAGAGGGGGAATTGGGATGAATGTGGTGGTTTTTAATGCCCTTTCAGTGATGTGGCAGTGGGGTGAGGTGGAGTGTGAGGCGGTTAAGGGTGGATCTTGGACTATAATCATATAGAAAAGAGAAACTTTAAAACTGACAGCTATAGACTACAGTGTGGACCACTGTCCATGTGGTGCAGTGGTGCTCCAGAATGTATTCGCCAGGTGCAGTGGATGTGCCGCAATGATGGAAGAGGTTGTTGATGTGGGAGGGATGGGGGGGTATATGGGGACCTCATATTTTTTTAATGTAACATTTAAAAGAAAATAAAGAAGGAAAAAAAAAGAATACAGGTGAAATGGCCACCTTGTTTTTGGCATGTTGATACTCTCAGTTCTTCCTGTATGCAATATTTTTAGTAATAGCAAAATCTTACTAAAGTATTTGTAGTCTTTTGTCTCATTTTCACAATAATCCCTGGTTCTTTTCTTAACTTTTAGGCATTAGCTTATCTTTTGGTAAATTTCTTAGAGAAGGTTTTCTTTACATTCAATTCAAAACATGTTCAATCCCCCAGTTATTTTCTAACATGTCAAACTTTGTTCTTTTTCATTTCCAGAAATAATTAATCTAACACAATAGATGATTGTTTATTTGTTTATTTCCTGGTTTGTGTTTGTCGACTTAACAACTCTTTTCCATGAAAGATGGGAGGGCAATTCTCTAGTCAGATGAATTAGGAAGTAATATATTGTGAAATATTTCCTTAAAATCTGCTCTGTCCTATCTAAAGTGGGGACACAGATGTGAGACATTTCCAGATTAATTTCGGCAAGCTATTTAGAGATTATGATTCAGTGGGCCTAGACTGGGGCCCAGGAGACTGCATTTTAATAGGCCTCAGGCAGGTGGCCTTCCATGCTTACTCTGGAGCACCTTATTGGTGTTGCTTATCTACTGACCTAGTCTTACCTGCTGCTGTTACTTATTGAATGACACCCAGAGTAGTTCTTTTGTCATAGGATAGCTAAAGTGATAATTGTTCCATGGAATAAAAAAAAAATTCCTGCTGCAGTCTCAAGTCTGGAAATGCCAGGAACTAAACAACATTGAGCAAATTTTCAGTTCATTGGGTTATTTGGGGTTTGGTTTTTAGGGATCAACACTGGTCCAGGGGCATGAATAGAGATGTGAGTTTTGTAGAAGGATGACTGTGAATGCTGAGATGTTCAAGTTATGTGGGAGGCTTCAGTAACAATATACAGAAAACTCAGATTTTTCTTGTCAGATTTTGAAGTGCCAGGATCAGGCAGTGTTTTTTCACCCAATGTTACAACCACTAGTCAGTCTCAACTTGATCCCAGGGCAATGACTACTAGCTATCTTACCTAAATTTAGGCAGCTATCAGATTATAAATTACTAAGGGTCAATATGTTTCTGCTCTCCCAAGCAATGCTGATAAAGAAGATAAAAGAGGGTAAAGAGGATTGCACTGCAAGTCTGGTTCCTCTGGATGGTTCTCATGGTACACTGTTGTGGAATTTAAGAGAAGTTCAATTATTTGAGTATAGAGGCCAGGACTCAGGAATGATTTTGAGAAGGAAAAATGGTTTATTGACGGCCGGCTGGACTCGGGAGCTTTCAGTTTGAATCCCGAGCCCTGAACAAGATTTTCAAACGTCTTTTATACAGAGAGGAAAGGCCAAATGGTCCCTTTGTTTCAGTTCTCAATAGGCTTCAATTAGCATATATCTTCCACATCTTAGGTAAGCTTTTAGCATGGACTCCAGACATTCTAGATAAGCCTTTAGCGTATTTGGTTTTTGCATTTCCCCTAAATACCCAAAGTTTATAGCCCTTGCACTGTTAAACATTTCCCCGGGACTGGAGCCGCGGCCACTGTCCCTAAGGGCAGGACTGCAGCCTCCCGCCACTGTCCCTAAGGGCAGGACTGCAGCCTCCCGCCGCTCCACACCCACAAGTCAAACAACTTAGTTATTATCTCTGAAGAGACACAGAGCCCTCCACCCATAGCCCACATCAACACCACTCATGACATTCTCCCAATATTTCCAGCTTGCCCCATAGTATTTTTTTGAGTAACCTAATCCTTAGCAAGAACATATTATATCATTTCCAGGAAATGTAAACTGGAATAGATGGGCAGTGATTAGTTAATAAAATCTCTTGCCAGTTCTTTCTTATTTGACTCCTTTTGGAATTCTTTAAAAATAGTCTCATCTCTGCAGATTTGGTCCTTATCTTAATGGAAAACATACTATGGAAGTTATTACTAGCTCAGACTCAAACCAGTTAAAATAAAAACTATTCATTTGAAGTATAATCATTAACTTTTCTGTAAGTGTGGAAAATATTAGAACAGAAGACTGAGAGACATAAATTGAAGACATGGGATTAAGTCAGTTCTAAATTTTCTTGGAGTCAAATTTTTATTAATTTATGATTCCGTGATCTGAAGAATTTCCCCCTTCTTTATGTTCTCAGTTATCTTGCTGTAAGTGACATTTTTCATTTATATGCACACTTTACCAAAGCCAGTCCAAAGAATATGTGTGTCTCCCAATTTTATTTTTGTAAGGTCCTTATTGGTCAAATAATATGATCAGGGAAAACAACAGGCTTTAATATTTAGCCGAGTATTATTTTCTTTTCCATTAATGTTGGTCTTTCAGTCCTAAACCAAAATTTCTCTTGCTTTCATTAAATTATTTTGCTTTACTCTCTATTTAGTTCACCACTCTGTTGAACTGTTTCTTTTGTCTCTGGATGTATTCTGCTCCCATCCTTTATTTCTCAGAAATAGATTGTTATAATCTGAAAAAGAAATGTATAATGTATGTCTACTATGGATACCTCAGGGTACATTCCTTTCTCCTACCTGCCTCGTGCCTTTGCATCCAAGAGTCAAATTATTCACTGTGTTTCCTTGGCCAGTACTGCCAGTATTCACACATCCTGTGGATTTGCAATAGACTTCTAATTTATGCTGAACATTAAATCATTAGCCGGTTTTCACTGATTATTATGTCCTCTTGTTGATGGCAACCTGAACATATCCATGATCAATTTGTTGAGGCTAAAATCCAAATTCTAGCTGGGAAGATAAGTTTCAGGACCTGAGTTGGATCTATGGGACTTTCTGGTCAATGCTATAATTCTGCCATAAATGTGTTCCAAGGGAAAAGTCTGATCTTTCTCTATGACTTCATTTCAAAAGGCTAGGGATGAGCCCTAAATATCAACCCATCAGCAGGTATTTAATAGACACTGAGTTGTTATTCATCCCATTCATTCAGCAGCTATTCATACACTAAGCCCAGTGTGGTTTAGCAGCTATGAGGACAACTTGCCTGAGTCCAAATCTCTGCTCAGCTATAAAATCTATATAACTTGGGCAATCAATTTAAATTGCCTTTGTTTCATAGGAATATTTCATATTTCATAGGATCAAATTATTCTTATAGTGTCTATCTAATGGAGGTACTCAAAAAATGTTTGGTATTATATTATGTGCAAAAGAACTTGCTAGGGATGTGAATAATCCAAAATTCTTTCAGAAACTACCCCTACCTCTAGTAGTTTACAGTTTAAACATGGAACATACTTAAATAATAGCTGTAATCTTAACATGGATGACAGCCTTGGCTTTTATTTCTTGCTGACTTTAAAGTTTGATTCTGCTTTTTGTTGCATCCATCTCTCCCCCTATCAAGAAAAAAAATTCAGACATTGGTGATTAATGTATTACTAAAGTTTCCTTGAGGAGGAGGAGAAGAAGATTGTTACATGGCACTTCGTAAACTCCCTAGTCAGCCATTTGTCCTCCCAAATTTGTTTTTAGCTAAAAGTGCAGGTCTGTACCGTCAGTTTTCTTCTCTTCTGCAGAGTATCTTTAAATTCCCCCTCTAATCCAGGACAATCAGTTTTTCTCCATAGTCTACATACTTCATTAGCAAAGCAGAATCTAAGAAATTAGCAAATGTTTCTATTTGTTCCACAAATATGAACCACAGTGTTCTCTGTTCATCCAGTCCATGTACACAAGGTAAAAAGTGATTCATTAAAGAAAAGAAATACACGCAGTGGACCTCATAGGTGGAAACGTTTTTTGTTTGTTTGCTTTTTGCCTGACTGGGATGCTGACGGCTTTCAGGGAGTGACAAAGTGACAAAGTGGCCCTTGAAGAACGGATATGCTTGGGATGTGGCAGATAGATGGGTGTCGATCGGATTTCAGAGTAAGAGAGATACGGGGTATGTCAAGTGGAGGGAACTGGAAGAGTGTGGGAGCAGAGTGAAATGCTGTACCACGTATAGAAGGATCAATGTGCAGTACAACTAAGCACTGTATTTCACAATTTAAGCTTATAACACAGTACAAAGGTAAGACTTACACAAATGAAATAATTCAAGAATATTACAAGGCAGTGAATGAATTCCCAGTGATATGAGGGTATAAGAATTCAGAAGAGCAAAAGGTTTGTGTAGGCTGGAGTAATCTCAGGGGATATAATGGAAGTCATGCACTAGCCTGAAGGAGTAGTAAGGTGTGGAAAAAATCATAGCAGATCAATCTGAAAGGCAGTGATTCCCAACATTTTCCTATGAATATTAATTCTCCAGATTCACCATGCAGTAATATATTTCCATTTTTTTAATAGGTTTGGAAACAGTGTTTACCCATGTCTCAGACATTCAAATTAGCATATTTTAGGTTCTGAATGGTGCTAGAGAGGGGGGAAAACACCTTTATAACACTATAACATAGTTCCTAAATATCTATTATGTTCCTGGAACATTTGTGTGTATGCCACTATTTTGAAATCTTATGGTCCCTTCATTTCTATTTCCACATACTTAATACTTATTCTGTGTGAGTAGGTTTTTTTGCTTTTTGTTTTTTCTTTTTTGGTATTATAGTTGTGGAAATTAGGGAAAGTGACTAAGCTTCATGACTGAGTTAATGTGGTGCAGGCTACAGCACAGCATGCCAGCAAACAGAAAGCCAGGGGATACCAAGGGAGCACAGGTCCCGGGTGTGGAGAGTGGAGCTGGGAAGGTACTGATCTTCTGTAGAGTGTGAAATGAGCTTTCAACCTAGGAGTCCTTCATTTGAAGGGAAAAGGAGACCTTGGTTGATATCTGGATTTCAGAAAGTGGGGGCAGAAAAGGTTGAACTTGATGACTGTAAGGGCTTTCTAGCAGCTAATATTCTGTGGTTTCTTCATGCCTTGCCAGATTGAAACTAATTGTGGAGTTATATTTAGAAAATTATTTGAAGTCAGATCACCACGACTTTCTTAGTTCAGTTTTCTGTTTCTTGTAACCATGACCAGAGAATCTCCCTGGTAACTGTTGAATATGTTGGCCATTTTCAAAGAGCCAGCTCATTTACCCTTGATTTATAAGACTAAATGTTAACAGTACGTTGGCTTCTACTCTTTCATCTCTAAGGAATCAATGGTGGTTAAATGAAAACCACTAAGATTTTGATTGTATAAATCATTAGTTAAAATCAGGAATAGCTATGTCCAGATATATTCATTCTCTGAAGAGGTGAAATAGAAAATCCTATTTTTCATGTGATGAGAGATTAAGTTAAGATAGTTGCCTGCTATCATAAATAAAATACTAAGTATCTCCCACAGAAGCATATGCTAATGAGAAAATGATAGAGAAATAAGGTAAATGTTATACATTGAAATCTGACCCCAAGACTTCTCTGAAGAGAGAATAGGACAAATAGAAAACTTCATGGAGATGAATATTCAAAGTAAAAATGAATTTATCACTAGGAATGAGAATGCACAAATTTGGGAAGAAGTGGTGTGTATCGAGGGAGGTCATTTAGCACAATACTCTAAATTCTAGGGATGAAAAAATCTAAAATCCAAAAAGGATAATGAGTTTGCATTTATGAATAGTTGTCCTTGCCAGGTATTGTGCTAAGTGCCTTTTGTATTTCATATTTAGTCTTCACATCAACTTTATATGGTTGCTATAGTTATCCCTGCTTTATAGAGGAGGAAATTTAGTTTTCAATTTTTCATGAATTACATAACTAGTGAGGGTTAAAGCGTGGATTTTAAACCCAGTCTTTTTTCCTCTAAATCTTCTTCACCTATTTTAAGATTAAATAATTTGCACAAGGTTTAAACTAGCACATCCATTTACTGATTCCTAATCTGATTTTTTTCTTGTTTGTTACACTGTTTGGAGATTGTTATGCTAAATTATTGATCCAAAAGCAATCTTCTGAAACATTCACTCCATGAATCAAATACAACTGCATATGAAGAAATAAAAACACCTATTAAGTATTTGGTTGGTAGCACACAAGCAGCATTTTAAAGAAAGGAAATCCTAAATGCATGATAAACTGTGTAAGGGAGAAATGTACAAATCACTTGTGACATGTGATACTCCAATACTTATCAGACGTTGTTTTAAAAAATATTTGTTTTCCATTGTGGCTCAGGAAGTGCAGCTGGATTAAGGAAATAAATATTTACTCTTTAAAACCTTTTGGCAGGTGCTGACTTAGCATATTGTTATTTCAGCTTAAATAGTCATGCTTTTATGTGTAATGTTTAATAACCAAACACTACATGTACAGCTTTACACAAAAGCTTTTTACCTATGACTGAGTAAACACTTGATATTTATATCCAGAAAGTAATTGATGGTTCTATTGTGCCTACAGGGCTGTAATTCACTTCAGGGTATTCTGCTGACTTTACACATTGCAAGAATATTATCTGAGTGCTTTATTACTAGCTTCAATATCCTGAGGCTAAATTTAAAGCTCTGGAGTATTCACTCTACAGATGTGCGTTTGTTTCCCCAAATCAGAAGACATAAATGGCTTACTGAGAGACCAAGAAGTTGTCATCCAAGTATTTAGATAATTGTAGGAGAAGACCGAAGAGGCGATTGTAATCTAATGTTTTAGATTTCTGTGACAATAAAGAGAATTAACTTATAGGTGTCTTGAAAGGTTGTTTGTCATAACTCTTGTGGCTGAAAATGAAGGAAAACCAATTTTAAAATGGGAAATTGCTGACTCCTGCTAGTGGAAAGTGTGATGATGATGTTAGACCTCAGGGGCCCACAAAGCCAGGTGCTGGATGGAATGAGACTTTATTCCACTCATACTTCTGCTTTTTCCTATGTGTCTGATCCATTTTTCTACTTCACTGGCCAGCTTCATCCATATAGTGGGAAATGTGGGCATCGAGAACATTTGAACATAAAACCTCATAGATTCCATCCTCACTGAGTCTGTTCTCTCATTTCCAGTCAGTAACACCTTGGAAAAGGGCCTTAACTGGCTCAGCTTTAATCAGGTGCCATTTCTGGGACCTGTCAAAGATGGCCAGAGATGGGGCCACAGAAGCCTGTACAGCCACAACTGTAGCAATACAGTTCAGAGAAGGGACAGATAGTTGGCCAACGATCCCAGAAATAGAAAAGATAAGAAAGAGAGAATTTGCAGATTTTGCTCTATATGTAATAGTTCATATATTGACTTTTTTCTTTGCACTACAGAAATGGTATTAAATACAATGGCAGCTGAACATAAATCAAATTTGAAATACTCAATTAAGTGAGCAGGAAAGAATTAATTAAAGTGACTTAGATTTTAAGAAGATGGATTAATAAAAAAACTTGTATATTGAATCTTAAATGGCAGGAATATCAATTTTGGCCCTTGCAGGCAGGCTGGTATGGTAAAATTACCAATGGATTAGGAATTAGAAACACTCTTTTATAGCTGAATGATCTTGACAAAATAATGTAGCATTTATTTGTCGTTTCTTAAAATAAAGGGGTTCTAGAATAATGCCCCTCTAAAATTTTGACTTCTTTATCCATAGTATAAAGATTATTTTACTGAAGTGTAAAAGTTATGCGAGGTAAATATAGTTACACTAACCAAGAAAAGATTCTCAAATAGCATGAGTCCTGCCATCCCATAGTCAAAGAAATCATGAGTAGAAATATATATTTTAACATCATTTTGTGTATAACTGGTTAAGTAAAAAGAAAAAGTCTTTTTGGCTTTCCTGATATGTCTCTTTACATTTCTTTGGGGAACTTTTCCTGTTCAGAGTTACCTTTCATTACGGCTCAACATTGCTCACTCTACTTCCTGAAATGTTACCTCCCTTTATTGCTCTATCTGTTCCCATAGAGACCTACGGGTAGCCGTAGTTTCAATGATGAAGCCAAGTTGTGTTCTTCAGAGACATCAAGGTAAGTAAAGTAAGGGAAGTACTGACTGAATTTGGATTTGCACATACTATTTTCTTTGCCATAGATGTCACTCTATTTCTTATACATCGATCAATTTTCTAATGGTCTTTAAAAATTTTGGTCAGACATCAACTTCTCTTTATAATTTAATTATTTGTACATGCACTTACCTTTCTTCTCTGAACTGTGAGCCACATGAGAACAGAATAGAATTTTGGTTCTATTGATCTTTTTATCCCTGGTACTAAGCAAAACATTCCAAACAGAATATTCAATTACTGTTCAGTAGTGTTCATTGTTTGTCTGCATCAGAGGCCCCTGCAAAAGTACAGAGGTATAAAAGAATATGTAGTATTCAGGTATCTGAAAATAGGATAAAGTGGTTGGAGCCCAAGAGTGCAGAGTGATACTAGGAAGATGAACAGTGTTTGTACGGCATGTTAAATAACTTGGACTTTAACCTGAAGACTCTGGAGAGGGATTTACGCAGAACAGTCCTTTGGACAGCCAGCGTGGTTCAGAGATGTTTTAATACCTGAATTTATACAAGTATATTTAACAAAAGTGAAAAATGTCAGAGGGAATATATTTTAGAGAATGCTGTAAATCAATCTGGGAAAACCAAGATCAGCTGATAATCTAAAGAATAGGGAAAGGGAAAAATTTTCATCCTTACCCAAAACAACAATTGGAAATAAAGACCAGGAACACAAAAGAAGCTTGAACCAGAGAGAAAATTGATTATAAAATGAGGCAGTCTTAGGGCATGTGCTGTCATCAGCTGTAAGCTACGAGAAGAGCTCAGTATGGCATAAAGAAGTAGGGTCAGGCCTGGAATATGTGAATTAGAGAAGAATGCGACATGAATTAAGTCATAATTACAACAACTGATGTATACTCCATGAATCATAATTAGGAGACATTGACAAGTGAGGATGGCATCCTATGTTTGTAAAACTAAGAAAATGATATGATTTACATTCACTCAAAAAGCCATCATGTAAAACAGCATCAACTGTCTATTTCATTTTATCACTTATGAGATAATTTTAAAATATAAGCAAATGCAGTATCATAACATCAATTGCATGTTTAGTCAAGTACGTAAATAGACAAGGATGATATATAACAAGCTCCAAACTGACAATAAAAATAATAATAATAACAACTACTACAACATATTGCTCTTCAAATATTTACTTAGCAGGAGGAGGGGAAAGAACTGCTTTTGACACTACATATTGATGATGAGGCTTGTAACTATGTGTAATAACAATGATATTTTGCATCTACATAGAGTCTTTCACATCAATAGCACAAATGAATCCTCTGTGACAGCATCATTGCTGACAATTTGCTGAGAAGAGGGGCATGTACAATTGCCTGAAAGGACTGATGGATTTTATGACTTGCCCCCAATAGTGTCTGTTTCAGTTTATTTGGAGGTTGGATTCCTTTTAACCCTGTAGCTTGTCCTCTTGACCAAAGTTCATTTTCTTGCTCCTGAAATTCTTTTCCTCATTAAATACAGATGGGACATTGAAACTGCTTCTGGATCTCTCAGCATTGCATTTGAGTGACTAAGTTATAAATATAGAAGAGGTTTTTTAATCCCTCTATATTTTAGTTAATGGTGTTACTTTATATGTGCATATATAAGTTTTGTTGAGTTATAAATCACATACCATACAATTCACCCATTTAATGTGTACAAGCCAACAATTTTTACTATGTTCTCCAAGTTGTGCAACCATTAAAATGTGGTTACTTTTTTTTTTAACTTTTTCTTTTTATTTATTTTTTTTAATTCATTTTTAAAAAAAATATTACATTCAAAAAATATGAGGTCCCATTCAACCCCACCGCCCCCACCTCCCACTTCCCCCACAGCAACACTCTCTCCCATCATCATGACACATCCATTGCACCTGGTAAGTACATCTCTGGGCATCGCTGCACCCCATAGTCAATGGTCCACATCATAGCCCACACTCTCCCACGTTCCAACCAGTGGGCCCTGGGGGGATCTACAATGTCCCGCAGTTGTCCGTGAAGCACCACCCAGGACAACTCCAAGTCCCGAAAACGCCTCCCCATCTCATCTCTTCTTCCCATTCCCCACACCCAGCAGCCACCATGTCCACCCTTCCCACACCAATGCCACATTTTCTCTGTGGACATTGGATTGGTTGTGTCCATTGCACATCTATGTCAAGTGGGGGCTTAGATTCCACATGGATACTGGATGCTATCCTCCTGCTTTCAGTTGTAGGCACTCTAGGCTCCATGGTGTGGTGGTTGACATTCTTCATCTCCATGTTAGCTGAGTGGGGTAAGTCCAATAAATCAGAGTGTAGGAGCTGAAGTCTGTTGAGGCTCAGGGCCTGGCTATCATATTGTCAGTCCAGAGATTCAAATCCCCTAAATATATCTTAAACCCCAACACCAACTACAATTCCAGTAAAGTAGCATGAAAGTCTTGTGAAAAGAGATCCCATCTGAGTCCAGCTCCATCACGCAGAAACACCAGCTCCAAAGAAGGGCCATCTGACATGGCAGTGAACCCCATCTGCCATGACCATAGAACCCGTGGGTCTCTTTATCCCTCAAAAGAACCAATAACTGGGGTTGTATCTAGTTTATCTGTCTCTTAGACTCTGCTCAGTTGTGCATAAGGGCAATCCTTCTGACAACCTCTAGACTCTTTTTTAGAGACTCATAGCCATATAAACTCATTTCTCCTTTCCATTTCCCCCTTACATTAGGTCAAACAGTAAAATGTGGTTACTTTTGAAATTGTCTTTAATTTTTTCAGGTTCTATGGTATGGAAAGTGGATATTAATCTGGAATGGTGAAAATTAACAACAAAAACAATAACAATAATTTGAGCCTGTCTTGGGCTTTCAAATATATCACCTCATTTAAACATTGCAACAACTATACAAAGTTGTATTAATTCAATTTAAGATGAAAAACTAGTGTAAAAAGGAAAAAAAAGTCCAACTTTGAATTAAGTGGCAGAGTCAGGATTTGATCTAAGGTATAAAATGCTAAAATTCCTTCTCCTGCTACATCAAAGAATGCATTCACTTTATAAGCTATTATGATTCACTCTGGAGAATTTATTGTTCTAATATTTAAATCAATGTAATGCCTACTGGCTTTATTTATTACCATGTGGATATCTTGTCTAATTGATAACTTAGTGTTTGTTTTGAATGATCTATTCTGTTTCTATTTCTACATGTTTTTCTAAGTGCCTCATTTTATTTAGACTTTATTTCTAAAATCAAAAACTTTTTCAGAGGACAAGATTTTATTCAAGAAAGATGACCTGAGGTGGTCCATCTGGGTTAAAGCCGTATGGTATTGGTAGTGGTTGATTAGTTATGGGACAGCAAGCTTATCTAGTGCAAGGGATAGAATTCTGTGAAAAACGGGAAGTGCATAAACTCATGGCTTGTGTTGTCATCACAATATTATCCATGACATAACATCACATTTCGCTCACACTAAGCCTAGAAAAAATCTGCAGTTTTTTTTTAGCATCATTTCCTCTGTGCTTCTTTGATATTATGATCAATACTCTTGTTTGGCTACTCTGTCTCCACCTTGCTTCATTTTCCCACTCACACAATGTAACTGTCTCTCTTTCTAATTAGTATGCATAAAGAGAACCTACAGCAGCTCAGAAGATTCTGCACTCTACTAAAAAGACTCAGGTCATATTGGTTTGTGTGGAGAAAATATATAGTTTAAAAACAAAACAATGGAGACAACCAGCAAGATGGCTGTAGAGTAGGCTCCCTTGGAGTCAGCCCCTGCTACAGGACAGTTAGTAAACACCCAGAGCTCTCTGGAGCTAGCTGAAGCACCTGGTTGGGAGCTCCAGGAGGCCAGAAGAGGATCCTGCGACATCCTTGAAGGAATGGAAGGAGGAGACTGCCCATCTACAGAGAAGACTTATAAGTAGAGCGCTCCATGCCATGGAGGAAGGTGCCCATCCTCGATTGGAGGCCCAAGCCACCTTGGGAGCTGTTCTGTGGCTAAAATGAAAGCTCCACTTCCTAAAAACGGGGTAGGAATAGACAGTTGGGAACCAACTTCAGCTACTGATGAGTAAATTCAGCAGGCTACAGTATAATCCTGAGAACAGCTAAAGTTTGAGCCTGTCCAAGCCAGACAGAGGCTGGGAGCCCTATTCTGAACTCTGCACTGGCATGAGGGGAAGCAGGGCAGACTGAAAATCCCAATGCTGGTGAGGTCTGGCTTCTTCACATACAGGTCAGATCACAGCTCTAGCCTAAGCCCCAGTGCCAACTCCAGCAGGGAGGAAGCTGTGGGGACCAGCTCCAGCCTCTTTGGGAAATTACCAGCCAAACCACAGAGGCCATTGATTATCCTACTCTGGCAGCACAAGCCACCCCAGGAGCTCTTCTGTGACTGGATTTGGAATCTCCATTTTCTAAAATCAGGGGAGGAGTAGACGGTTGGCTACTGATTTTGGCTACTGATTGGTAGACTTGGCTGGCTAAGATATAACACTGTTTACAGCTGGGGTGTGAATCTGCCCAAGTCTGAAAGAGGCCAGTGGCCACTATTTTGACTCCACCTCCAGCCTTAGGGGAATCCGGGCTGACCAAAAATCATAGTGACAGTAGAAACTGGTTTATTTCACCCAGTTCGGTCTGCTGTCCTAGACTAGGCTTCAGTCCTGCCTCTGGCAGGGAGAAGGCTGACAGACTCTGCACCAGTCTATCCAGGTAACAACAGGTACCGGGGAAACTGTGGTCATCTGGGACCAGCACTGCATAGATTGCTGCCCACACCTGCAGGTCCATTCCTACCCCAGGTAGAGGAGAAAGGGGTATGAAACCTCATAAGTCTCTTTTGGCTACTACAGTCTAGGCCTGCATGACTTGGATTATTCCTCACAGCTGTCTCTCTGTCCCTACCCCTAGTAAAGGAGAAAGTTGGGAGAATCTTTATTGGTCCCTGGTGCAATGAGGGCAACTTGAGCCTCCACAGCTTATGGCACCAATTACAACCTTGGCTCCTATTGCACAACCAGTAAGGGAGAAAGGGCAGGAAGCCCTAAACTAAAGAGAAAAACTGCACCCAGAATAAATACTCTAGTAAGCCAGATGCCAAGACACCAACCAAAAATTACAATCCACACCAAGAAACAGGAAGCTATGGCCCAGTTAAAGAAACAAGCTAAGCCTCCAGATGACACAAAGGAGTTGAGACAAGTAATCATAGATGTCCAAACAAATCTCCTTAATAAATTCAATGAGATAGCTAAAGAGATTAAGGATATTAAGAAGACTTTGGATGAGCACAAAGAAGCATTTGAAAGCATACATAGAAAATAGCAGATCTTGTGGGAATGAAAGGCACAATAAATGAAATTAAAAACACATTGGAATCATATAATAGCAGATTTGAAGAGGCAGAAGAAAGGATTGGTGGCCTTAAAGAAATGGCCTCTGAAAGTGAACATACAGATGAAGAAAATAATGGAAAATATTGAACCAGGTCCCAGGGAACTAAATGACAGCAAGAGACATAAAAACGTATGTGTAATGGGTGTCCCAGAGGAGAGAAGGAGGGAAAAGGGACAGAAGGAATATTTAAAGAAATAATGGTAGAAAATTTCCCAGCCCTGTTGAAGGACATAGATATCCAGGTCCAAGAAGCACAACATACTCCCATCTGAAAAAATCTGAAAGGACCAACTCTGAGACATATACTCATCAGACTGTCAAATGCTAAAGACAAAGAGAGAATTCTGAGAACAGCAAGAGAATAGCAATGCATAACATATAAGGGATACCCAATAAGACTAAATGCTGATTTCTCACCAGAAACCATGGAGGCAAGCAGACAGTGGTCTGATATGTTTAAGATACTACAAGAGAAAAACTTCCAGCCAAGAATCATCTATCTAGGAAGAATATCTTTCAAAAATGAGGGCAAAATTAGAATATTCACAGATAAACAGAAACTGAGAGAATTTCTAAGCAAGGGACCAGATTTTCAGGTATTACTAAAGGGTGTGCTAGAGCCTGAAAAGAAAAGACAGGAGAACGAGGCCTGGAAGAAAGTCTAGAAATGAAGATTATATCAATAACAGTAACTAAAAATGTGAGAAGAGTGGTGAAAATAATGTATGATAACTAAAACTCAAATAGGATTAAATTTAATCAATGATGTAAAACTGTATTCAGAAAACTGCAACTCAGTGTTAAAAAGAAATTTTAAAAGTCCTAAATACCTGGAAGAACATTCCATGCTCCTGGATTGGAAGACTAAATATCATTAAGATGTCAATTCTAATCAAATTGATAAACAGAGTCAATGCAATTCCGATAAAAACCACCAGCATTAAAAAATAGTTGAAAACATGGTCATCAAATTTTTGGAAGGGTAAGGGGTCCTGAATAGCTAGAAACATCATAAAAAGGAAAAGTGAACCCTCATCTTCAGACTTTAAATCACATTACCTAGCTATAGTAGTAAAAACAGCATGATACTGGCATAAAGTCAGACACATAGATCAATGCAACCAAATTTATGGTTCAGAAACAGACCCTCATGTGTACGGTCAAGTGAGTTTTGACAGCCTGTCAAACCCACATAGCTGGGGCAGAACAGTCCATTCAAAAAATGGTGCTGAAAGAATTGGAAGTCCATAGCCGAAAGAAGGAAAGAAGACCCCTATCTCACACCTTATCCAAAAATTAACTCAAAATAGATCAAAAACCTAAAACTAAAAGCAAGAACCATAAAACTTTCAGAAGAAATTGTAGGAAAATATCTTCAAAACCTGTTAGGTGGCGCATTCTTATAGGAGATAAGAGGAAGACTCAGATGGACTACTGATGTTTAATGTATGTAGAAGTTTTAATTAGCTTTACTGTAAAAGTGTGGAAATGTATAGAGTGGGTCATAACACATAGTGAGCAACAGCTAATTTATAAATGGGGATGTGGCTGAAAATGGTAGTCTAGGTATGTAAATGTCAGTTGACAGAATGTTAGAGAATAATCTAGGAACTGAATAGCACAGTAAACCAAGATGTGAATGAGAACTGTGGTTGACGGTACAGATGCAAGAGTGTCCTTTGTAAGCTAGAGCAAATGTACATCACTACTGCAGGGTGTTGGGAATGTGGAGAAGCATGGGAAAACCAGCTCGTGTGACATATGAACTGTGGTTAGCTGTAATATTATAATATTCTTGCATCTATGCCAAAGATGTACTGTGTTGATAATGAGGCAGTATGGCAAATGTGAGCCAAATGTACACTATGGGCATGGTAACAATCAGATGATATTATCTTATCTGTAGCAAATATTCTACCACAGTGTGGTGTGTTGATGGAACGGTGTTGTTTGGGAATTCTGCACATGTGCATGATTGTTTTTATAAGTTTACAAATTCTGTCACAAAAAATATTTTTAAAAAATATTAGGGTGGGTTAGGGGAAAAACACACCAGATGTAAGATAAGGACTATGATTAGTAGTAAGATTTGGACAATATTCTTTCATTATTTTTAACAAACATCTTTTGACAATGCAAGGTGTTGGTGGAGGGTTGATGTACGGGACCCATATATGATTTATGTGTGTTTGCTTTGTAAGTTCACAACTTTTGCTATACTCTTAATTGTTCATGTATGTTCATATATAAATGATATAAAGATAATAATAATAGGATTGGTTGGAGGAAAATACTCTGGTTCATGGTAATATTTTGACAATTCTCTTTAATCATTTGTTAAAAAGGTTTAACAACAATGCACGTTATTGGTGATAGGGTGAGTTATGAAAGTCCTGTGTAATGTTATATATGTCTATTTTGTAAGTCAAAACATTATTATACACTTATTGTTTATGTATGTTTATTTTTGAGTGATATACTTCAATAAATTAATTAAAAAACAAAACAATATAATGGCTTGTTCCATTGATTTGATTTATCTTTATTCATGTTTGATTAATTTTGAATTTTCTGTAATAGTAAAGGCCCATAAGAATTCTTGTGTAATATATCAAGAGGAATTCAGAGTTTAAAATGTAGAGAAACCCTACTTCTGAATACCATACTTCTGAGAAATTAGAGAGGATTTCACTGTGCAGAAATTTGGAATGAGAGAAGTTGAGTAACATTTCAGTAACTTCTATTCTTTTACTACTTCTTTTCCTCCTCCTATTTTCTTTCCTTTAGGTGTTTTTCCAGTAGGGCATGGAAATAGCACTAGATACTTTGCACCAGTGATGACAGCACTTTCATTGCTCAGTGAGATGTGTTAGTAATTATTTGATAGCAACCTGCTAAAAAAAAGTCTCCTTTTTCTTGTTGTTTTTTTTTCCCCCTGTGAAGTAAAATACTGTCCTAAACTTCTGTTCTCATGGTAACAATCTCAGAAAAAGAACATCTTTTGAAAAGTATCATAAATTCTTTGTAATGTCAAATTCTCTGTATATTTTTTCTTGTAATTTGAGTAGGAGAAATAGTATTGGATTGTTATACTTATTGATGTTTGGTTGATAAGGACTATGCTTTCCAATATTTTGTGTAATTGAGTATCAAATATCTTAAACTTCACTCTGCCAGCATCTGCTAATAAGTCAACACTTTGTGATGCTAACCTCCCACAGGAGAAGTGAAGACTTTAGCCATGTGTATCAAAATCTGCAAACATGTAAGAACAGCAGTGTATTGAATCTTAAAGCTTAAACCATGGAGTTGCCTGAAAATTACAAGTGTTTAAGCTCCAGGATCTATGTCCATGAAGGAAAACCAAGATAGATTAACTTGATCTAAGGTTGGGCCAATATAATAGGGATGTGATAATTTTAAACACAACTATGTTTCCTATACAAATTATACTTCAAATTTGACTAATCCCTGAAACACTTGTGCCAAAGCCCTGACGGGAAAAAAAAAAAAAAAAGGAAAAAGGTAAAATAATATTTTCCTCACCAAAACCTCTTAGATATTTGGAGGATATAATATTACCGTTCGAGCAAGATATGATGACATGGGGCTATTTCTCCTTTTGGTGAGGGAACTGCTGGAGAACACTCAAAGGAAAGAAAGAGCGACAGTGGAAGAAGCACCAGTGTTAAGAGCAAGGGACCGGCTCATCCTACACAATTTGGTTGCCTGGGAATCTGGAAACACAAAATTTAACATCAGAATCAGAGGTGCGTCATGCCTATATGACATGAGACCACCATATGGTGAGCCTAGAGGGAGGAGTGCTAGAACCTCTCACACATTACGAGTGACATGTGACAACCTCATCACTCCTGAGTTAAGGAGGCCTTGCAGTAGAGTCAATGGGGACTAGGGGAGGGCAGAGATGGGAATGGGCCCATTGTAATTCTCATCCAGTAAAAGACCACACAAAAAATTTTTCCATGGAGAGAAGAGGGACAGTAATAGTAAGGAAAGTATATTCATTCATTCATCCATCTATTCATTCATATGAGAAAAAATTAAAGTATGTTGTTATACTGATAGGAATGACTCATTCAAGAAGGAAAACCTATCAACCCTGGAAAGCAAAGTCAGAGCAGATGGGATCTTGTATATAAAGGCAGAGATTGGCCTTAAGAATAAGCATCAGAAAGTCTTCTATTATGACATGAAGGAAGGCAGAGCAATATGGACACCTATGTGAGATGCCCCTAGAGACTTCTGATACCTGTGGGGAGGAAAGATCCCTCAATCTTGTGAGTGGAAGTTCCAAACCTATAAAATATAATTTGGTTACTGTTAAGGAACCCTCATACGTTTATATAAATTCATTCATTATTGAAGAAAAATCTGTGCAAGTCACTTCACTAGTTGCTGTTTGTTATAGTGGTGAACAAGCCAAAGACTGGAATAGCTTGGCAAAATGATTTCATAGAACAGTCATGTCTAAAATTTCTGGTGGGTAAAATGATTTTTACAATATATTGTTTGGGGAAAATTTTATTTAAACGTGCTTTATTATGGCCAACATTGCTAAATGATTTTATCCAGAGAAGAAGATATAAAAGGGAGTTACAAAAGATTCATGGATAAGGCAAGTATCTTTATTATGGAGGCATATTATCATATTTAATCTTATGTTTATACTTTTGTTCCCTATTAATATTTAAATATCATTTCTAAAAAATAAAGCATAATAAACACAGTTTGAAGGCTGTGCAAATATAAATTCAGGTGCAAAATATATCAGGATCCTTTAGGAAAGCAAGCTAGCTGATCTTGGGGTGTGGGGTGATGGTTAAGTGTCTTTAGCAGAAAAAAAGTAGCACATTTGAAGCCAGACATCTAAATTTAACATATTCCTATGCACCAGCCTCCGTGCTTCACCAGCTCTGTTAATCTCTGCTTCCTGTGTGACTTTATTTTGTGTTGGCTATGATGATTTCATCTTGGCATTGAATTAGAATCAACCAACTGAATAAAATAACCCTCCCTTTTCCCAAAAAACTTAAGGCAACAGTTGAAAACTTAATCCTTTTTAAATTTTAATTAAGAATTCTTTTCAGAAGCATGATGCAGTATTTATTTAATTTTGTCAGAGTGTTTCTTGTTTTTTTTTCCTTTCCCCTTACAACAACCACATATAAAGTTAACAGGTCAGAGAGAAGACACTTTCCTTCTTTCAGTTTGGCATGAGAATGTGTGTGCCCATGCATGAAAGTGCCTAGAGATCCTGATTCAGGATAGGTTTTTTCCAAGTGAGATCTTGGTATATCTCCATGTCTCCCTATTTGTTAAAACTGGTAAGAGTAAGAGTCACATTAACTCCCTCTCTCTTGCTAAATGAAGAATGTACAGATTTCTCTGCAGGTCACTGAGTAAATGACAAATATCCTTCTGAGTCAGGTCAATTCTGAGCTAAAGTTGAAAACCCCTAACTCTGTGGGTAAATTTCAGTTTCCTCCCTGAAAATCAGTTTCACTTTTATCATGATGCTGGCAAGTGGTTATACTAGCTGCTCCTTGATTTTACATGGCATTTGAGTTCTAATTTTTTAAGGTTTGCAGCTCATTAAGATTCAAAGCTCTGGGCGTTTTCAGCATGAAGATGTTCAAACTGTGCTATGTTGCTACAGATTGTGATTGCATATTGGCTAAAGGAAATGTTAAGGTCTTCATTGATAAACGTGGGAAGCATATCTGACTCCAACTTCACTTTTTCAAATTCATTAGGGGATTGTTAAACACTACTAAGTGTTCTAATACATGTGACAGAGTATTGTTTTGCTTTTCTTATTGACACTAGCTTCATGTACTATACAATGCAAAAAATGATATCCTGATTTTTTGAGGCACAGCATAAATAGAAAAAGAGGTAAGAACACTAATATATTTTTCAGAGCTAATATCTCATTTAAACATCATATAGACTTCTTAAGATCCATGCTCATATTTACATTTTATTCACCAAGAACATGAGAATTTAAGGGATTTCCCAAAATCTCATTCTGAATTGTCAGTAAAACTTGGATTTAAACTTGGTCTTTCTGATTCCAAGTCTGTATCCTTTTTTGATTTATATTACTTGCATGGATTTGTTGTTGTTAATTTTAATTTTTTAAGTGAATTGTGTACCAAGAAATTCATACTTGGTGCCTTTATTGTAGGACTGCATTAGAGCTCAGAGATACTATTTGAGCTTTATATCCCTATACAAGTTTGGGGTACCAATAAGATACTATTTATTTTAATAGTTTGACTGATAGTCTCACTTGACTCTGAGAGAAAATCCTCTTCTCATTGGGGCCAACCCATCTGGGGCAAAAACCATCACAGGTTCCTGACTCCAATATTTTAGTATCCACTGGGCTAGGCACTCAAGCCTGCTGCTTTATCTATATTTGCTTCTGAAGGGATTCCTGTGCAAGCCATTAGCTAGAGACTTGATGCTGACATGTGAAAATTAGCAAGGGCTCCTTCCATCTATTCCCAAATCCACTATCAGAGTGCCTCAGAACTCAACTATGAGGAATAACTTTGATGCAACCTAAGTGTCCTTTACTGGACAAGATTGAGGAAAGAGACTGGAGAATGGTGCTATTGCCAGATAAACCACTATTGAAAAGAATCAGCATATAGTTTGAGGCAGTGTCTAATAGCTACTAAGATGAAGCCTCTGATAGACAGTAATTTTTGAGGTGCGTAGGAAGAAAAAGGATGAGATTAGGCCTCTTGCCATCCTGCTAGGCTCAGACTCAGCTAGGGTTGATCCATAGTGCTAGAAGTCTCAAATCTCAGATGTCACAGCCCTATATTTCATTGTAACCAGCACCTCAGAGAGCTCTGGGGTTGTGAACAATGGTAGGGTATCTGGAGAGAAGAACTTTGCAGCCTCAACCACATGGAGCTTGTAACAGACCCCTCGTCACAACAATCTAGATCCAGGTGCTGAATTCTGTTGCAGGTCTTAGTGCATCCTTTTCTTTGGGAATGGGGCCTAGAGGTGAGGTAAATACTGCCATTCTTTCCTGTGTAATGATCCCATTTTGAACTATCTTAAGCTATCAGAGAGGATCTACAACATAGAACTTCAAAAGAGAGAGTTGGATATTACAAATCCTTTTTTTTAATAGGAGGTTCTTTGGTCTTTAAGCAAAATATTCAACTCTTTCTTAAGTAGCAACTAGGAACACATAACAAGAAATACTGGGAAGAAGTGGTCTATGCAAAATTGAAAATACATTATGGTGATACATAATATATTGTGTAGCTGTAATATAGCCTCTTTATGAATATTGGATATTTTGAAAATTGTAGGAAATGTAGTTCATGCTTAAATACCAAATTTGATTTTAAGGAAATTATTTAGGAAATTGGAGTTAATAGAAACCCCACATTTAATGAGTTTCAAATTAAAATTTTCTCTAATCTTGGCAACTGGCAATATACCAATATTTTTAGTCTATTTATGACTCCCTATTGACCTATAAATACACATCAACAGTCTATGTCTTGAATGGAATTTTATTGAGTCCATATTAGTTGAACCTTAAGATATGCTGATAATTCATCTTAAAGAAACTATGAATTTTTTTCCTGCATAATAATCATTCATTTACCTATGCTATTTTGATTAATTATAGAAGTAAAAAACCAGAAAATGCAAAATGTTCACTTGAGAAAAATGATAAGAAATGTATCTTTTGACCCAACTCCTACTAACATAAACAAAATTCATTTCTAATTAAATATTATGTCACCATATTGTACTTGAGCACCTTAGGCAGCACGGCACTGTGAACAGTCTATACTGTGATTCTTTGGCAATAAATTTTTGAAAGGCATTTTATCTTATCATGTTAGACCTTGGCAATTCACAATTAATTATTCTATGAATATACATTTATTAAATTAAAATAAGTGTGGATGTTAAAAGTCAACTGTGTCACTGAGTAAAATACTTTGAGAACCCAATGTTTACTAGTTAGTAACAATATTAAGCTGTCCTGTTAAGAGTGACCCTTAGTTTTATTGGACTTTGGGATATAAAGTGCTTTTCTTTCTCTTTATGGAAGCACGAATGTGTGGTTTAATGTTAAGATCTAATGTTGCTATATTATCACTGTAGGACAGCTGGTAAAGCAGGTAAAATATCACTGTCAGCCATATCAGTTGTATCCTATAGGAAGTAATGGCAACCATGACAGTTCAATCATCGACATGTAAAATACTGGGCAGGCTGGAATGAGGATTGAATATAATTCTTGACAATGCATGAAATGTTGTATTTAAGGGGCATTAATAAAATGTAGAGGCAGATTTCAATATAAACGAAGTACTTTCTAAGGCAGAACTGTCTAAATTTGGCATGGATTGTCCAGTGAGAGTGTTTCAGGCCACTGTAGGGTGGTTAAGCACAGAATTAACAACTTGTTGGAGCTATAGGAGAGGAGGTTCAGAGAAGTTTGTTAGAATTTTATAGGATAAAAGGGGAACCATGAATGTTTATCCATTCACCTGTTGAAGGATATTTGAGTGGCTCAGGTATGATACTCAAAGAGGGTTCTTCATACAAACTTGGGCTTTTTTAAAAAATAGATTTTAAAATTTTTTACAAGATACATAGATCATGCAAAATGTTACATTAAAAAAATATAAAAGGATCCCATATACCCCCACTTCCCAGCCACCCCTCCTCCTTCCACATCACCAGATTCATTAGTGTGGCACATTCGTTGCATTTGATGAATACATTTGGAGCACTGCTACACAGCATGGACTATAGTTTACTTTGTAGTTTATGCTCTCCCCCAGTCCATTCAGTGGGTTATGGCAGGATACATGATGCCCTGCATCTGTCCCTGTAATACCATCCAGGACAACTCCAAGTCCCAAAAATGCCCCCATATCACATCTCTTCCTCCCTCCCCCTGCTCCCAGCAACCACTGTGGCCACTGTTTCCACACCAGTGATATAGTTTCCTCCACCACCAGAGTCACAATAATTCTATAGTAGAATACCAGCAAGTCCACTCTAATCCATATTCCATTCCTCCATCCTGTGGACACCGGGATGACGATGCCTACTGCACCTATAATTCCAGAGGGGAATTAGATTCCACATGGCAGATGGATAGAATTCTCCTGCTTGCAGCTGTAGACGCTCTTGGCTACCCGGTGTGGCGCCAGCTTGGGATTTTGAAAGTTCATTCACTTCTCTCCACACTTCTGAGTATCTTTAAAGATACACTTCTTCACTTTTGTGTCCTTTGTTCTTTATGGGCATTGAGAATTAGGAACACTGCTTTCATTTCAGCTATTCCACCACGGCTGTTGTGCCATCATCTTGTGTCATGTTAGAAGTGGCCACATGTGGGTCTTCTCCCAAAGCTTGCAGGCTTCCCCTAGTAAATGCAGTCAAGTGTACCATTCACATCAGTGCTTTGGACTATCCCATATAGATCTGTATGTAACAAAATATCTCCCTACCACCCTAACACATCTGGAAGTTCAGCTCAGAATAAGAGAGGAACCCTGGAAACTGACCTCCTCATTCTCCTGTTTTTTGTTTTTTTTTCTCTCTACAATCAAGATATAGAACACAAGGAGTGTTTTGGGTTTCTAGTCTTTGTATTTCATATTCTTATTGGGGAATTAATTAAACTTTATAATCTAATCCTCTAATCTGTCTCTATAAAAGTGGGATTATAATGGAATTTAGTCTTTCATGTCTATTTTCAAGTCCTTCAAGTCTATTTCTTTCTTTCCTGAGAATTCCAAGGTTTTATTTTAGATGTCAGGAGCTGAATATTACTTCTCTCTTCTCATTCTTGTTTGAACAATTTTACCTATCACCCCCTAGTCACATCTTTCAGGAGATGAATGCCTCTTAATAACTATGGGAAATACAAGAGTAAAGTATAGTAATAAATTTTAAAATGTGATTTTGCAATGGAAGAATATATATATATATATATGTATATATATATGGATTTTATTGTGTACAAGACTTTTGGAGTGATACTCTGAAAACAATTTGAAACTATTAAGGGAGTCAGTTTTGACACATTCACATTAAGTATTATCATTCATCTTTTAAAAGGAGTAAGTTGCAATTATATGTATGGAAAAAAGCTCCATTGTGGGAAAATATGTACACTATGATTCCATTTAAAAGATTAACTGAAAAAAACATGGAATAAAAATAGTCCAACCGATTAATTTTAGTTACCTGAAAGGTGTAGGACTAAAGAGATTAAAGAATACTACTGAATTTTAGAACATTTTATAATTGCATTATGTGAAATTGAATGGAAATATGTGTTTTAAAGTTAATTTAAGTAACTAAAATTAAATTTTAAAATGATTATAAAAGGCTAGACGGACATATAAAATATTATAGTACTGCAATTTTCTACTGCTTAGCTAGGGATTATGTTTTTAAAAAATATTTGATTTATGCTTTGTATGGCATCTGGAAAATACATGAAGTACATATAGTTACTTTAGTAATCATAACACATTATATTTTATTGTATTTTTAAAATAAGTTTTGATAAAATGAAATCATGTTACTTGTTTTTTTAATCCAGTTTAACCAAAGAGGGGAGTCACAAGCTAGTTGGTGGGATTCGTTTAGGGACCTCATTTAGGTACCCAGTCCTAGACTAGTACTTTCCAACCTAATTTGCTTTTTCATAAAAATTTATATGCTGTCACTCTGCAATAGCAGAAGGTTTGCAGAGTTTGAAGTTTAAATAGTATGCTTTAATCCATAAAGTACAAACTCTTAAACAAGACCTGGAAATCCAATTGTCTAGAGAGTATAAATACATAGCATTTACATTTCAAATCATATCAATGAGGGCTATCATATAGCAAAATTTACACTTAGTATTTAGTGTGTTTTGTGTGTTGGTTTGAGTGTGAGTGTGTGCATTAATATCAGTAGAAAGAAAATGGAATAGCACAGGAAGTTGTCTGTGCACAGAGAAGTAGAAGGAAGATTGTATGGTTATGATGTTGCTCAAGTACCCTCTTATTTTAGGGACTGCATTGTATCTCTGTGTTTTTTATTCAATTACTTCCCAAATCATAAATAATATATCTATACTTTCATACACACAAAACTTTGAAAGACAGCTATATCTAGGTACTTCATTGGAAATGAAATCCAAACTGACCATTCTTTAAATTTTTTTTTTTCATTCTTTAAATTAAATAACAATCAGTTACTTTATAGAATTTAATCAATCCAGTATTTAATGTGGGACACATCCTAACTCTTTTATGGAGGTAGTGTAAGATAACTGTGTTGCTTTCTTGGGCCACAAATGGGCCACATAAGGCACTTGATACAGAAGTAAGACAAGAAGACAAAGAAGTTGGAAGTGACTAGAGAGAGAGTCAGTCTCCTACAGCCCTTACGAACAAGGAGTGAGAATGCCCCAGTTTAAAACCTGTCTCTGCTGCCTATATGGGTGGAAAAGGGCAATTTATTTAATTCCTCTGGACTTTGATTTCTTCATCTGTAAAATGGGGGTGGTAATTATAATATATACCTCATAAATTGATAAATTAAAATAGGTATAGGAGCTCTACAGTACATTATATTTTCTTATAAATTTGGTTTTGCTTTAGTATGCTGAAAGCAATGTACCAGAAATGGGTGGTTTCTACAAAGGGGATTTATTAGCTTATAAGTTTACAGTTCTGAGGCTCTGAGAATATCCAAATGAAGGCATTCCCAGGTGATTCTTTCTCCCTGAAGATGGGCTGCCAGATCCTGGATTCCTCTGTAACATGGCAAGGCACATTACGTTGTCTGCTGGATTCTTCTTTCTCTTTCCATTTTTGTTGCTTTCAGCTTCTGGCTTTTGTGGCCTTCTCCCTCAGCTTCTGAGGCTTTTTTTCTTAGTCTCAATTTCATACTCTTATAAAAGACTGCAGTCAGAGGATTAAGACCTATCCTCAACCACACCTTACTGAAGTAACCTAATCAAAAGGCCCTATTAGCAATAGGTTCACATGACAGGAATGAATTAGTTTTAAGAATATGATTTCCTGGGCGTCATTCAGCTTAAAACCATCACAGGTACTAAAATGGGCAAATGACTTGAACTAATATTTATATCTTGTCCATTAGATGTTCACAAATATTTTGTTGCTTTCTTTTGTGGGTAACTTTGAGTTGAATCATACTGGAAAAATGTTAATAATTATTACAACCACCCTTATGTGTCATAGTGAGATATAGTAAAGGAATTATCTGTTAAAATCAATAACGCAGTAAGTAGAGTTACTGCCAAAGTCTGTCCATTGTAAACTTTGAGTATCTAGTTAAAGAATAGATGTAACTTAAAGAAACAAGCTGTTGGAGTTTACTCTGAATGAGTAGTTTCAACAACTGGGAAGAGAACCTGAAAGAGAAACTAAGCTACTAATTGGTATGTTAGTCAGAAAATGAATTAAATATATCATACTACTGCCTTTTTACCTCCATGGTTTCTAATGAGAAATCAATACTTAATTTTATTCAGCCTCCCTTGTATATGATAAATGTGTTTTCTCTTGTTCTCAGGGTTCTGTTTTTATCTTTTGCATTTGATATTCTGATGATTATGTGTCTCAGAATATTTCTATTTAGATTTATCCAGATGGAATGGAGTATATTACGCTTCTTGGCACAGACACCTATGTCCTTCAGTAGGGTTGGGAAATTTTCTACCATTATTTCCTCAATTATTCCTCTGCCCCTTTTACCTTCTCTTCTCTTCATGGGATACCCATGACATGTATATTTGCATGTTTCTTGCTGTCATTTAGTTCCCTGAGACACTTTTCATTTTTTTCCATTATTTTCTTCATCCGATATTTTGTATGTTTGCTTTGAGAGGCCCTATTTTCAAGCTCACTAATCTTTTCTTCTGCTTCTTAAAATCTCTTATATGCCTACACTGTAGTTTAAATTTCATCTATTGTGCCTTTCATTCCCATGAGATCTGCTATTTTTTTCTGTATGCTTTCAAATTCTTCTTTGTGTTCAGCCAATGTCTTCTTGTTGTCCTTAATCTCTTTAGCCATCACATTGAGTATAACAAGATTTCTTTGAACATCTATAATTACTTGTCTCAATTCCTTTATGTCACCTGGAGGCTTGGTTTGTTCCTTTGACTGGACCATAGCTTCCTTTTTCTTGGTATGGTTGTAATTTTTTTTTTGGCATCTCATCATCCAATTTGCTTGATGTATTTATTTTTGGCCACTTTATCTCATTTGTCTAGGGTTTTCTTTTGATAGATTTTGTGCTAAAGTCCCTCTCTGATACTTGGCTCAACTTAATTTGGAAATTTATGGTGGTTCACATTTAGCCAATCTGAATTTTTTCAGCTCTTTTTCATCTGTTTCTTGCCCTTTCTCCCTTGCTGGTTGTGGAATAGGAGCTGAGGATGCAGTTGTTACTTTAAGCTGTGAATGCTGAAGCTGTTCACATTGCCTCAGGAATGATGACTCTTCTTCCCCCCACACATACACCTTTCTCCTTGGCGGGAGAGGGACAGAGCCACAGCTGTGTGCCATAATCCAGGCTTTGAAGGACAAGACTATCTGGAAGTGACTTGGCCCAACAGACAGGGCATCGGCCTACCACATGGGAAGCCCACGGATCAAACCCTGGGCCTCCTTGACTCATGTGGGGCTGGCCCATGCACAGTGCTGATGTGCGCAAGGAGTGCCATGCCACGCAGGGTTGTCCCCTGTGTAGGGGAGCCCTACATGCAACGAGTGTGCCCCGTAAGGAGAGCTGCCCAGTGTGAAAGAAAGTGCAGCCTGCCCAAGAATGGTGCTGCACGCAGAGAGCGACACAGCAGGATGACACAACAAAAAGAAACACAGATTCTTGGTGCCACTGATAAGGACAGAAGCAGTCACAGAAGAACACACAGTGAGTGGACTCAGAGCGAACAACTGGGGGTGTGGGGGGGTGGGAGGGTGGGAAGAGAGAGAAATAAATATTTTAAAAAATTAAAAAAAAAAAAAAGTCTGTAGTTGCCCAGATGGGCTGATAAAGCTCCACACTCCTACCTCCCCTGCCTGTGGCAGTGATGAAGCCACAGGTGTGAGCAGCAAACTAAGCTATGTGAGTCAAAACTGACCACAGTTGCCCAGGAAGACTTGAAGCACTGCCCCACCCCCACCCCTGCCAGGAGTGGGAAGGGAGGCTCAGCATGCCCAGCAAAGTAGTCTGTGCAGATCAAAAGCAACTGTGGTTGCCTGGAGAGGGTGATGGAGCACTGCCCCTCCTCCTGTTCTGTCAGAGGCAGAGATGGAGCCACAGATGTGTCCAATAATCTAGTTTGTGTAGGTCAAAAGCAGCTGCAGTTGTCTGAAGAGGCTGGGAGATCACTGACCCTTTTGTTCTGTCAGGGGTGGGGAACCACAGAAGTGCCCAAAACTAGTCTGTTTGGGCTAAAGTTACCTGCAGTTTCCAAGAAAGGTTGAGAAACACCACCCCACTCCTGTCCTATTGTGGAAAGAAATGTATCCACAGGTTTAGCCACCAGTCTAGTCTATGCAGGAGGAAAACTCCTGCAGTTGCCCAGAAGGGCTGGTGCAGATCACCCTAGCTTCTTCCCTCCCCTCTGGGGCTGGAGTCTATGGTAGGGCTGCGATATAAACTGGATGGAAGGAAGCTGGTTCATACTTTCACTGTGCTTTTCAGTTCTGCTTCCCCTCATACCAAGGGAAGAGTTGAATTTGAGGTTACCAGCTTCTTCCTGAACTGGACAGGTTCAAACTTTAGCTGTTCTTAGTACTGGACTTTAGCCATGCAAATTTACTAGTCAGTGGTGAAATCAGTGCTTGACCATCTCTTCCTTCCCTGTTATTGTAAAATGGAGCTTCCAAATCAAGCCATGGATTATCTCTCAAAGTGGCTTGTGCTGCCAGTGGAGGATGAGCACTGGCCGCTATGGTGTGGAGTGCTCAACTCATGAACCTTTACTGCAGATGGACAGCCTCCTTCTTCTGTTCTTCCAAGGATATTGCAGGTTGCTCATCTGGTCTCCTGGGCCCCCAAAACAGTTGATTTAGAAATCTCTGACTGATTACTAACTGTACTGTAGGATGAGCTGACTCTTGGAGCTCCTTACTCTGTCACTGTCTTGCCCCTTCCTACCCTCCTGAACTCTTTATAAAGAATAGTGTTCTCAGAATTTTTTTGCTTATGTGGCAACTTTCCTGTATTCATGTTTTTGAATCCATTGTCTATGATTTATTTCCAGACCAGATTATAGACATGTTATTATGTCCAACTAGTATATTTGTATAAGTAATTAGAAACAGACTAAATTTACATCAAAGCACTTGTTTTCCAATATTGTATATGAAAGAAAATTAGAATTAATAGAGATAAATTTGCATAAGTAATGATCAAAATGTTTTCTGGTTTCTATAAACTTAATAATTTAACATCACTGTCTTCTGTGAAATATTGCCTTTTCTGACAAACTATGTTTTTTATTTTTTCTAAATTGTTGGCACTGAGTCCCTCTCAGAGACTAATCTGTCTCTGTTTGATAAATCATGAATTAGAGGTAATTGTTCTTTATTAGGATATGGATAACACTATGCAGAAATACATTGCATTTGATATAAATTCTCCATTTTATGCAGAGCTCTACATTTAAGGCTAAACTAAACCATACTTTAAAAAGATTTTTTTTCTTAAGCATAACTAATTGTATTTAAATGTAAATTCAGTTTTATGAAGCTTAGGAAGTAGGATTTTTTAGACACATAGAAATTTGGAAAAGATAATGAAGTGAACTGCTATACCAAAGCAAGAATGACCCTTCAAGTCTTAATTAGAGAAGGGGGGAGTATTAGTAATTCAGAAAATGTCATACTTATGACAAACTCAGAATTAACTTAATTGTAATGAAGAAAAAGGAAAGAAAAAGAATGTCTTCGTCAAATTCATCTGAAAGGAAGAAATAAGGTAATGCAAAGGTAATGAGGGAAACCAGATGATGGAACTTTGAAAGGTCTCTTGTGACATTAGTCATTGTTTCACAAATTCCTTTCTGAAGTCTGGAATTCCTTTAAGATAATTTACTTTTATTTTAGTTAAAATGGCATTGTTCATGATATGAGCTAAATATGTCATATGTAACAGTCTAGATTTTCTAAGGAAAGTATTTTATCTATGTGTTTGTAATTATGTGAGCCAAAACTGGAGATAGTCCCCAAAGAGGGCACATAGTACCAATAATTGGAGCTAGCTAGACTATGGGGTGTAGAGAAAATGTATTTTGTAGAGTTGGGGCTTTTAAAATAAATTTTGCTGAAAAATTTGGCATCCTGACATAAGAATAAGACATAGGAAGTTAATTTACAACTGCACAGATAAGGAACTCCAGAGAGATTTACCTAACTCTAGAGGTATGTCTTCACATCTCAAGGAAAATGAGGTGTGAGAACTTGCAGACATCTCCAGGTCATAAAAACTGGAGACAGTGAGCTTATCTGACCCTTGAAATATATGTATTTACACTCCAAAAGTTTAGAGCGAGAACTCAGTATCCTTTCCATCCCATTTCCAAAGAGCAAAGATTTTTCTCCCACTTTTCAGAAGGGAAGGGGAAGCAGCTGCCTCTTTAACTTGTATATAAATAAAATGCATTTTTTTTTCCTGTTCCTCATATGCAGTACAGATTTGAAGTTTGTATATATAGAATATTCGACCTGGCTTTCATTGTATCACCCTAGAGGTAAGACTTGGGATGTGGGAAACTTGCAGTCATTTGCTTCTTAAGTAAATAAAGATAATCTGCCTTTGATTCAGTATACCTCATGCATATTTAGAGTAACATTAGTAAAGGTGAAAATTAAACACCCAGAAAAGACAAAGAACAGATTGTAATAAAATATATAATTGATATCTAGATCAAGGACAATCAGCAGAATTAGTAAATTGAAAATTTTGAAAATCCTTATTTTTGAACTTATTATCCATTATACAGTTTTACCAGAACATTTTCTCATAATATTTATAGATGACATAAATTAATGTTTGGTTTATTTACCTTTAATCTAAATCTGAATCACATTTATAATGTGTTGTGATTGTCAAGGCCAATGAATTGGAACTCTACCAAAATGATATCTTTATTAGTTCTTGTAGTTGTATTTCATATTTTTGTATTGCAATTCTACCTTTATAGAAATTAAGTATAGTATTATTAATGCTGTGACAAATTTTCAGTTTGTAGAGACTTTGCACTATGGCAACTACATTTAACTATTTAAGACAGTGGGAAAGTTGTGTTTAGCTGCTTAATTTTGTTCCTATTTATTTTAATAAAATGTAAGGAATATGGATGTAGATTATGCCAGAAAACAGTCAATAAAGCAACACCTCTAATTCTTTTTTTTTAAAAGATTCATTTATTTATTTAATTACCTCCCTCCCCCGGTTGTCTATTCTCTGTGTCTATTTGCTGAGTCTTGTTTCTTTGTCCGCTTCTGTTGTCATCAGCAGCATGGGAAGTGTGGGCGGCGCCATTCCTGGGCAGGCTTCACTTTCTTTCGCACTGGGCGGCTCTCCTTACGGGTGTACTCCTTGCGGGTGGGGCTCCCCTACGTGGGAGACACCCCTGCGTGGCGCGGCACTCCTTGCGTGCATCAGCACTGCGCATGGGCCAGCTCCACACAGGTCAAGGAGGCCCGGGGTTTGAACCGCGGACCTCCCATGTGGTAGACGGACGCCCTAACCACTGGGCCAAGTCCGTTTCCCATCACCTCTAATTCTTGACCTTTATTACCTGCCTTCTTTCTGTTTAATATTTATTACCTGCCCCAAAATACATCATTTGAAGGATTTGACTTTTGTTGACTGAGGACTGGATGAGTATGGTTGGCTGTTTTTCATGAAAACAGAGGAATCAATTTAAAATGAAATTTTAAAATGCTCAAATAGGTACATGTTTAAAGGATGCCCAGAAAGGCTGAAAATTTTTTTTTCAATTGAAATAACTACTGCTTGATGAGATTGAACAGGGTTTTGAAGATCACACAGCTGGAACTCAGTTTCACTTTTCAGTCCTGTGGTAAGAATTCTTAAATGAAATGTGTCAGATGTACTTCTTAGGAAGTATCTGTTCTAAATGAAAAATATTCAAAGCCATGCATATTTATTCACTGGGAGCGCTGTCCTACATCTTGTAGCATTTTATATTTGCAGGGATATTAATGTACACTCTTGTGTTTATGAGAAATAAAGTTAGAGGCACAGCTGGTATCTCATAATTTCAATTTTCAAGGTTGTGATACTCTATGTCACAGGATTTAATTACTTTCTGTAATAGAAGCTTTCCCCCACTAATAAGCTTACTTTGCTTTCTGTTATGGAAATATTTATGGACTTTTTTTTGCATTTACTAGGGCTTCTGGGAAACATTACAGATTAACAGAGCCAATGAATTGAGTTTCAGTAGTTTGAAGGAGCATCTTTGAACTGATTACACTTTCTGATACAGAAACTTGATTCAATGGGAAAAGCAAGGCTGCAACCACAACCATTTCTCTGAGTTTGAGACTATGAATGTTGTGACCAGTGTTGTGGTACTTGTTTCAGTGAACAGTCAGGGTGAGAGTCCTGGTTAAAAATGGTGGTTTGAACAGAGGCATTTACTCCTGTTCCTTCATAAAACCCCACAAAAGTGAGAGAAAAGGATTTTAAGATGCTTATATTTATTATGACAAGGACAATACAAGAAGAAAAAATAGCAATAAAAATTTGTAAATTCAGAAAGATGATGACTATGACTGACTTAGCAGACTCAAAAAAGTTGAATCTTAAGCTGGCAGTAGGTAAACTAAAATTTTTTTTTTTACCCCATAGAATCCCCAAAGCACAGGGATTGGTAGAATTCAGGACCTATGTAAAGGTAGATAAAGGTAGGTTAATGACAGAAGGCTTATTTTAAGGTCTATTTATGGAGAAGATAGTCCCCATACTCCGTCCCTATTATGAAACCTGACTTCTGCCCCCTCTTATCCTTTCAGAGTTCTGGAGATGCATTATCTGAAGAGTATGAGTAGGAGGTTTCTGACTGGAGAACAGAACCAAAATAGAGGGTATATGTTTCATAGTGAAAATGAGATAAAGTGAAAGTTTACATAGAGTATATGGAGACCCTCTGTTCTCCCTTATTTAATTCCTAGAGTGCTGGAAGCAAAGGTTATATCATCAAGATGGGAGAATAAAGAAATTTTGGAAGAGAGTAACTCACATTCCCAAGAATAAAAGACTTAATACTGAAATGGGGTGTTCCCCAATGAATCAGAATATTAAGAAGTGAAAATATACGTTAATTATTGCTGTCTAATAAACTGCCCCAAAGTCCAGTGGCTTAAAACAGCAATTACTTGTTTCTCTCAAGTCTACATATTGGTCAGCTTGGCATTTCTGTGGATTTGGGCCGAGGTGAACTGGTCTTGGCTGTATTCCCTCATATGTTTTGAGGTCTGCTGGCTGTTGGCTTGTCAAGAATAACCTGACCTGTTTTTGAACATGCCTTTTATATAGCGTCAACAAGCTAGTTTGTCTAGAATGACCTAAGCTTTTTTTGCACATGACTTTTATGTACTTTCAACAGGCTAGCTTGTTCTTATGGTGAAACAGGGATCAAAAAAAAGCAAACATAATTGCTTTTTCAGTCTTCAAATTATATTACCTTTGCTAACATCTGATTAGCCAAAGCAAGTCGCAGGCTGATCCCAAAGTCTAAAGGAGAGGGAACTAGGAATTTACAGGGAAAAGGGCATGGCTATAAGGACAAAATAAACTGATGGCATTAATGCAGTCAATCTACTCTAGACCATCCTATATTCAAAATCATTCATGTGATTTACAAATGCAAAATACATTCACCCACTTCAAAGGCATCCCAATATATCATCCAATCATAGCATAAGGCTGAGTATCCGGTATTTTAGGATGTGTGTCAAGCCGGGATGTCTGCCTCTTGATCCAGAGAACTTTAATAAGTTTATCAATACCATATACTCAATCTATGGGTTTAGACTGTCACAGTATAATCACAAGAGACATTTCCATTCAAAAAGAGAAGAAAGGAAAGCCAGAACAGTCACTTTTCTATAGTAATTCTGAAATCTAGCTGGGTAAATTGTTGCTAGGTTTTCCTACTATAGGGTCAAGGACTGTTCCTCGCCTGGACGTAGTTCAACTATTTGGCTGTAGTTCATCAGTCCACTGTTCTCCATAGTCCTTTGCTGCATCTTCTGAGATTTCCTTATTCCATATTCCTTCACCCTTTTTAAATAAGGCATCAGAAATTAAGATCTCTATGCAGTTTTCTCAACCTAGAAATTTGGTGCCTGAGGGCCTTTTTGCATTTTGAATTATCTTAGTTCCTTTTAGTCAAAGCGGGTGGAATTTTTGATATTTTACTCCCTCACAAACTTCTGGGTTTTCCATGCATTCAATTAAATTTAAATTTAGAGCATCCTTCCAGGAAAATTCAATGGGAGAAACAGTCTTTTCAACAAATGGTGCTGAACAGCTGGCTGCCCACATGAAAAAGAATGAAGTTACCTCATACCACCTATAAAATTTAATGCAGAATGGACCAGAGAATGAAATATAAGAACTAATCATAAAATTCTTAGAACAAAAGATAGGTTTCAATTTTTGCAACCTTGGAGTAGATGATGGTCCTTTTTTTTTTTTTTTTTTTTTTTTTTTAGTATATTTTAAATTTATTTTTAAAAGAAACTTAGATTACCTAAACTTAGTTACATAAAAAAATAATATAAGGGATTCCCATATGCCCCACTCCCCACACCTCCCACTTTTCCCCACATAAACAACCTCTTTCATTAGTGTGGTACATTCATTGCAATTGATGAACACATTTTGGAGGATTTCCACACAGCATGGATTAGAGTTTACATTGTAAATTTATACTCTCTCCCATTAAATTTTGTAGTTTAAGGCAGGATATATAATGTCCTGTATCTGCTGTTGCGATGTTATTCAGGACAATTCCAAGTCTTGAAAATGCCCCCATATTATACCTCTTTTTCCTTCTCCCTCACCTCAGCACCTCAGTGGCTACTGTCTCTACATCAATGATGTAGTTTCTTCCATTGCTGGAATCACATTAAGTCTAGAGTAGAATACCAGTAAATTCACTCTAGTCCCTATTTTACTCCCCAATCCTGAGGATTCTGGGGTGATGCCCACTCCACCTCTAGTTGAGAGGGGTCTTCAATCCCATATGGGATGAAGGATGGGAATATTTTGCTTCCAGTTGTAGACTCTTTTGGTTCCTTGGTGTAGTGGTTGTTCATCCTCACCTTCTTTTTAGGTGTTCTGGATGAGTTCAAAGACCTGGAGAGTAGGTGATGCAACTCCGCTGAGGCTTAGGGCACAACTGGCACATGGACAGCCCAAAAATTCAAGTCTCTTGGATGTACACCTATCAACTCCAGTACCAATCATAGGTTCAAATGAAAGGGACAAAAGAGGCATGTGCAGAGAAGTCACATCTGTATCCAACTCTGTTACATTCAGGAGCATAAATTTCAAAGTAAGACCCACTGGCAAGGCACCACTGGAGATATCTGCCATGACCATAGGAGCAGGGTGTCTCCAGAGCCCTCAGGAGCCCCATTGTTTGGGGTAATATCTACTTTGACAATTGATGAGATCTGCTCAGACATGCATAAGCGTTATCTCTTTGATGACCTCCCGACTCACTCTGAAGTCTCTTGGCCATATAAACTCATTTGTCTTTACCTTTTTCCCCTTTTATTCAAGGTCTTTTTCCAGTTGCATCAACAGCCAGTGCTTGGTAGTAATCCCTTGGAGCCAGGGAGGCTTATCCCTAGCAGTCGTGTCCCATGCTGGGGGAAAGATAATGCATTTTTATGCTGAGTTTGGCTTAGAGAGAGGCCACATTTGAGCAACATGAAAGTTCTCAGGAGGTAACTCTTAGGCACCCTACAACACTAGGCTAAGTTGCAAGTTCAAGACCAAAGGCTCATAAGCATAATCTTCAATATCAAGGGCCCATCAATGGACCACCCTTCTTCATTAGTCATTGCCCCTGTGCTGGGGGATTGTTGCTGTTCCATTAGAGAATGTGGCAGCACTCCCCAGGACGGGAATTCAATATTCTTTTGGTTGTTGTGTGAATCTCTACCCACTGTGGAAATGCCCCATGAACATTTGAACACATTTATATACTTTATACGTATGCCTAGGTGAACTTCCTCCCATGTATCCCACATCACTGACACCCCACCCCAATGATCCTCCCCTGTCATAGTTATAAGCCATCTGTGATCCAAAACTTCTTCAAAAATGAAGCCAAGAATATTGTCAAATACAATTAATAGGAAAATATAATAATAATAATAATAAAGAAATAAAATACATAACAATTTAGAAAAACTAAAACTAAAATAAAGTAAAAAAATTGGGATATTGAATAATGAAAAATATTAAAAATTTTTTTTGACATTTTGCCTTTGTCCTGTATATACAGTGACATTTTCTTCCCTTTCTTATCCAGTGTCTTATTTTTCTTTATTTTGTCATTAAAGAAGTTTTAGGTTACAGTAAAGTCATATACAGAATATAGGGGACTCCTATATACCCAGTATCCTCACCCTTTACCCCCTTCCTGTATTAATAACATTTTTACATGTGGATGGTACATTTGTTGGAACTGAGGTACAAATGCCGAAACATAGCTACTAACCATGGCCAATGGTTTACATTATGATTTACATTTTAGACCATACACTTATAAATTTGTGGTGAAATTCAACATGTCCTGTATCTATCATTGCCAGATCATACAGACCACTTTCATTGCCCACTAAATACTTCCTCTTCTATCTATTCTATTCCTCCCTCCCTCTCCCCTTGGGGCTCACAGCGACCACCAGGCTTCACTCCTTGAAGGACAAGGTTCATAGATACTTGCAACAATGCTGAAGGCTTGACACTCTAGTCTGTCCTCCCATATTAGGAACTGCCCATGCTCTCGAGAGACACCCTTCCCTCTGTTTGAGAACATACTGTTCTCCCCAGGATGGGAGTCCAACTCTTGCCCACTCATTTTGTGGGTCTCCTCCCACTGATACACTATGAAAAAATGATTACTTGCACATTCTCTAGAAGACTGCCCCAAGTGCACCCTGTCCCAAATGCCCCTCCATCTAACACCCTAAACCAGTAACCCTTCATTGTTATATTGCCAAAAGAGCTTTCTCAACACTGTAATTTCAACCATGTACCTGCCAATCCCCAGTGTTCACCTGCTCCCTCCCCTACCCAGTTCCATGGACAATCCAAGCCATTCTCCCAACCCTAACCTGTCAAGCTTGCACCACCCAACCCAAAGTACCACTACAACACTGTCATATCCCCGCACAACTACTCACTTCCACCTTATCACAGATTTTGCCCATATAGGCATTGGCTCACAACCTTCTTCTCCCTTTCTATTTCCTGTAAACCTATCTTCCAGACTCCTGCTCTCTGAGTCTCATATCAGAGAGGTCATGTAATGTTTGTTCTTCAATGCCTGGATTGCTTCACTCAACTTAAGGTCCTCAAGATTTATCCTTGTTGTCTCATGTGTTAGTATTTTATTCCTTCGTACAGCTGAGTAATATTCTATTGTATATACATATACCCCATTTTGTTTATCCATTCATCTGTTGATGGGCATTAGGGTTGATTCCAACTTTTGGGAATAGTGAATAATGACACTATGAACATTGGTGTGCATATATCTATTTGTATCCTTGCTTTCAATTCTGGGTATATACCTATCAGTGAAATTGCAGGACTATATGGCAGATCTATAGTTAGTTTTTTGAGGAAACATCAAACTGTCTTCCACAATGGCTGGACCATTCTACATTCCTGCCAGTAGCAGATGAGGATTCCATTCCTCCTCATCCTCTCCAACACATGTAGTCCTTTTTTTTTTTTAATAGCTGCCAGTCTAATGGGTGTAAGATGGTATCTCATTGTAGTTTTGATGTGCATTTCCCTAATAGCTAGTGATGTTGAGCATCTTTTCATGTGCTTTTTAACCATTTGTATTTCTTCTTTGGAAAAGTGTCTGTTCAAATCACTTGCCTATTGTTTAAGTGGGTTGTCTTTCTATTTTTGAGGTGTAGGATTTCTTTATACATGCTTGATATTAGCATCCTATCAGCTATATGATTACCAAAGATTTCCTCCTATTGGGTAGGCTGTCTTTTCCCTTTTTTAACAAACTCTTCAAGGTGCAAAAGTTTTTAATTTTGAGGAGGTCCCATTTATTTATTTTTTCTTTTGCTGCTTATGCTTTGGGTGTGAAGTTCATGGAAACTTTTCATATTACAGAGTCCTGTAGATATTTCCCTACATTATCTTCCAAGGTCTTTATGGTCTTGGCTCTTGTATTTGGATCTTTGACCTATCTTGAGTTGATTTTTGTATAAGGTGTGAGAAAGTGTTCCTATCTCATTCTTTTGGATATGAATAACAAGTTCTCCAAGCACCATTTGTTGAAGAGGCTATTCTCTCCCAGTTGAGTGGGGTTGGTGGCCTTGTCCAATATTGGAGGACTGTATATGCTAAGATCTATAGCAGAACTCTCAATTCAGTTCTATTGGTCAGTGTGTCTACCCTTGTGCCAACACCATGCAGTTTTGGCCACTGTAGCTTTGTAGTATGTTTTAAAGTCAGGCAGTATGATTCCTCCAATTTCTTTATTCTTTTTCCATATGTCTTTGGCTATTTGGGACCTTTTACCCTTCCAAATAAATTTCAGTTAGTTTTTTGAATTCAGTAAAAAATGCTGTGTTGATTTTTATTGTGATTGCATTAAATCTATAGATTAGTTTGGATGGGAAAGACATCCTAGTGATGTTTAGTTTTCCTATCCACAAATAGGGAATATTGTCCCATTTATTTGTCTTCTTTGATTTCCTTTAACAATGTTTTTGAGTTTTCTGTGTGTAAGTCATTTACATCTTTAGTTAAATTTATTCTTGGTATTTGATTTTTTTAGTTATTATTGTAAATGGCATTTTTTTAATTTCCTCCTCAGATTGCTCATTATTGATGTATAGAAATGCTACTAATTTTTGCACATTGATCTTATAATCTGTGACTTTACTGAACTCATTTATAAGTTCTAGAAGCTTTGTTGTAGATTTTTCAGGGCTTTCTTTTTTTTTTTTTTAAGATTTATTTATTTAATCCCCCCCCTCCCCCAGTTGTCTGTTCTCTGTGTCTATTTGCTGTGTCTTGTTTCTTTGTCCGCTTCTGTGCTTCTGTTGTCGTCAGCGGCACACGAAGTGTGGGTGGCACCATTCCTGGGCAGGCTGCACTTTCTTTCGCGCTGGGCGGCTTTCCTTACGGGGCGCACTCCTTGCGCGTGGGGCTCCCCTACGTGGGGTACATCCCTGTGTGGCATGGCACTCCTTGCGCGTATCAGCACTGCGCATGTGCCAGCTCCACACGGGTCAAGGAGGCCCAGGGTTTGAACCGTGGACCTCCCATGTGGTAGATGGACGCCCTAACCACGGGGCCAAGTCCGTTTCTTTCAGGGCTTTCTATGTACAGGATCATGTCATCTGCAAATAATGAAATTTTAACTTTTTCCTTTAAAATTTGGATGCATTTTATATCTGTTTCTTGCTTCAGTGCTCAAGCAAGTACTTCTAACACAATGTTAGATAAGAGCTGTGATAGCAGGCATCCTTGTCTTGTTCCCGATCTTAGAAGGAAAGCTTTTAGGATTTCATCATTGTATATGATGATGTTAACTGTGGGTTTTTCATATATACCCTTTATCATGTTCAGAAAGTTTCCTTTTATTCCTATCATTTGCAGTTTTTTTTTAATCAGAAAAGGGTGTTTTATTTTGTCAAATGCTTTTTCTGTGTCTATAGAGACAATTGTGATTTTTTTCTTTCGATTTGTTAATGTAGTGTATTACATTGATTGATTTTTTTATGTTGAACCATCCTTGCATACCTGGGATGAAACCCACTTGGTCATGGTATATAACTCATTTGATGTGTTGAATATGATTAGAAAGTATCTTGTTGAGGATTGTAGCATCTAGGTTCATTAGAAAGAATGGTCTGTAATTTTCCTTTCTTGAGCTTCTTTGTTTGGCTTTGGTATAGAGTAATGTTAGCATCATAGAATGAGTTTGGCAATGTTTCTTCTACTTCTATTTTTTAGGAAGAATTTAAGAAGGATTGGTGTTAGTTCTTTCTGGAATGTTTGGTTGAATTCACCTGTGAAGTTGTCTGGTCCTGGGCTCTTAGTTGAGAGGATTTTGATGACTGATTCTATCTCTTTACTCATTATTGGTCTGCTGAGTTCATCAATTTCTTCTTTCATCAGTGTAGGCTGCTTGTGTGTTTCTAGGAATTTGTCCATTTCCTCTAAATTATCCTTCTTGGTGGCATATAATTTTTCAAAGTATCCTCTTATCATATTCTTTATTTGTGTGGGGTCAGTGGTGATATCCCCTTCCTCGTTTCTTATTTTGTGTATTTGCCTCTTCTCTCTCTTTTTCTTTGTTAGTCTAGCTAAGGGGTTATTAATTTTATTGATCTTCTCAAAGAACCAACTTTCAATTGTTTATTTTTTCTAGTACTTTCTTATTTTCTATTTTATTTAGTTCTGGTCTATTTGTTATTTCCTTTTTTTTTCCATTGTTTTTTTTTTAATTGATTTTGTGAAAATATTACATTAAAAAAATATATATATAAGGACCCATTCAACCCCACCACCCCCACCCCACCACTCCCCCCCCAGCAACACTTATTCCCATCATCATGACACATCCATTGCATTTGGTAAGTACATCTCTGGGCACCTCTGCACCTCATGGTCAATGGTCCACATCATGGCCCATACTCTCCCCCATTCCATCCAGAGGGCCCTGTGAGGATTTACAATGTCCGGTGATTGCCCCTGAAGCACCATCCAGGACAGCTCCAAGTCCCAAAGACGCCTCCACATCTCGTCTCTTCCTGCCATTCCCCATACCCATTAGCCACCATGTCCACTTTTCCCACTCCAATGCCACCTTTTCTCTGTGGACATTGGATTGGTTGTGTCCATTGCACCTCTATGTCAAGAGGAGGCTCAGATTCCACATGGATACTGGATGCAATCCTCCCACTTTCAGTTGTAGGCACTCTAGGCTCCATGGTGTGGTGGTTGTCCTTCTTCATCTCCATCTTAGCTGAGTGAGGTGAGTCCAATAAATCAGATTGTAGGTGCTGGAGTCTGTTGAGGCTCAGGGCCTGGCTATAACATTGTCAGTCCAGAGATTCAGATCCCCTAAATATATCTTAAACCCCAACACCAACTACAACTCCAGCACAGTAGCATGAAAGTTTTATGAAGAGAGAGCCCACCAGATTCATCACGCATAAACACCAGCTCCAAAGAAGGGCCATCTGACATGGCAGTTAACCCCATCTGCCATGACCATAGCACCCATGGGTCTCTTTAGCCCTCAAAGGAACCAATACCTGGTGGTTGTATCTACTTTATCTGTCTCTTAGACTCTGCTCAGTTGTGCATAAGGGCAATCCTTCTGACAGCCTCCAGACTCTTTTTTAGAGACTCGTAGCCATATAAACTCATTTCTCCTTTCCATTTCCCCCTTACATTAGGTCAAACAGCATTTTAAAGTCATGTTATTTTCTGTAGACAAGGATATTCTGCTGATCCGCATTGAACCTTCCATTCAAGGTCATTTTCCAGTTGCATCATCAGTTGGTAGTTGATAGTGATCCCTCGGTGCCAGGGAGGCTCATCCCCGGGTGTCATGTCCCACGCTGGGGGGAAGGCATTGCATTTACATGCTGAGTTTGGCTTCGAGACTGGCCACATTTGAGTAACATGAAGGCTGTCAGGAGGAAATTCCTAGGCACAATGCTGCTCTAGGCCTTGTCTTATTTCAGGCATATCAGCTCACAAGCATAGTCATTAGCATCAGGGGCTCACTGTTGGACCCTCATTCCTTCCTGGTCCTTGCTGCTGCACCTGGGAGACAGTGCTGCTCCCCTAGGGACCATGACAGAGCATCACCGGCCAGGAACCCAGTACCCCCCCAGCTGTAGTTTTTAATTGTTGCCACTATGAGTATATCCAAACATTACCATGCACCCTGGACATATGTCCTGTATAGCTCCCTGTCAGCCATATATCACCTGTCAATAGTATCCTATACCAGTATTCCTCCATTGCCATTGTTTGTTATTTCCTTCTTTCTACTTTCTTTGGGGTTAGTTTGTTGTTCTTTTTTTAATTCCTATAGCTGTGCAGTTAGATATTCAATTTTATCTCTTTCTTCTTTTTTGATATACGCATTTATGGCTGTGAATTTCCTTCTTAGTACATCTTCTGCTGCATCCCACAGGTTTTATATGTTGTGTTGTCATTTTCATTCATTTCAAAGTAGTTACTGATTTCTTTTGAAATTTACTCCTTGACCCACTTTTTGTCTAAGAGTGTGTTGTTTAACTTCCATATCTTTGTGCCTAATCTAGTTCTATGGCCCTTACCAATTTCCAGCTTCATTCCATTGTGGTCAGAGAAATTACTTTGTATAATTTCAATCTTCCTGAGTTCATTGAGAATTTTTCTGTGACAGAATGTATGTTCTATCTTGGAGAATGATCTGTATGCACTTGAGAAGAATGTATATCCCACGGTTTTGGGTGTAGTGTTCTGTATATGTCTATTAGGTCCAGATCCTCTAATGTATTATTCAAAGTCTTTGTTTCATTATTGATCATCTGTTGTGATGTTCTGTCTAATGGTGATAATGATGTATTAAAGCCCCCCACTATAATTGTAGAGGCATCTATTTCTCCACTATTTTTTCCAGTGTTTGTCTCATGTATTTTGAGGTGCCCTAGTTAGGTGCATAAATGTTTATGATTGTTCTTTCTTGAACAATTACTCCTTTTACTAATATATAGTGTCCATCTTGGTCTCTTACAATAGTTTTGCATTTAAAGTATTTTATCCAATATTAGTATAGCTGCCCCTTCTCTTTTTTGGTTATTGTTTGCTTGTAAGATTGTTTTCCAGTAATTTATTTTCAGCCTCCTTGAATCCCTGGGTCTAAGGTGGGTTTCTTGTAGACAGCATATAGATGGGTCATATTTCTTTTTCCATTCTTCCAATCTGTGTCTCTTGACTAGTGAGTTTAAACCATTCACACTCAGTGTTCTTACTCTCAAGGAATTACTTACATTAGCCATGTTTTCTTTGGGGTTATGTATGTCATATGATGTTTTTATTACTCTTTTTGTCTTTTTAGTTGTTCATACACTCTTCTCCAACTCTCTATCTCCTGTTTTTTTCTTTCAACCTGCAGAAATGTATTTAGTATTTCTTGGAGGGCAGGTTTCTTATCGGCATACTCTCTTAATTTCTGCTTATTTGTGAATATTTTGAACTCTCCATCATTTTTTAATGACAGCTCTGCTGGATAGGAAATTCTTGGCTGGAAGTTCTTTTCTTTTAGTACCTTAACACTGCCTTCTTACCTTCGTGGTTTCAGATGAGAAATCAGCACTTAATCTTATTGAGCTTCTCGTATATGTGATTGTTTTCTTTTCTCTTGTTGACTTCAGTATTTTCTCTTTGTCTTAAACATTGGACAGTTTGACAAGTATATGTCTTAGTGTAGGCCTTTTGGGATATATACTATTTCGGGTGTGCTGTGCTTCCTGGACATGTACATCCATCTCCTCCAAGAGGGTTGGGACTTTTTAGCCATTATTTCCTCCAACACTCCTTTTGTCCCATTTTCCTTCTCTTTACCCTTTGGGATACCTATAAGTCATATGTGTTCATGTTTTGTCTTGTCATCAAATCCCGAAGTCCCTGATGGATTTTTTCTATCTTTTTATTTAACTGTTCTACTATCTGTTGCTTTCAGATGTATTGTCTTCCACATTGCTAATTCTTTCCTCTGCCTGTCCAAATCTGCAGTTATGTGCTTCCTGTTTATTTTTAATTTCTTGGATTGTGATGTTCATCACCATCATATCCATTATCTTTTTAAGTATGTTTACGATTTCTTCAGTATGTTCTCCCAGTGTCTTCTTAATACCTTAATCTCTTTCTTCACTTCATTATGTTGGTCCATGATATTTGTTTGCACAGCTTTGATTAGTTGTTCAATGTTCTGTGTTTCTTCCTGGTTTTTAGTTCGTTCATTGGACTATTATTTGGTATGGTTTGTAAATTTTTGTTGCTGTTTGGTTATCTTTTTGTCTTGATGGGTTTATTCAGTTGATTAGCTTCTCTCTTTAGGGTTTTATTTAGTTGCTGTTTTTATGTGTGTGTTAAGTTTTCTCTTTGATACTTTGTTCCTCTCATTTTATTACCTTGCTGTTGCCTATGATCCCCTGAGGGAAAATGATTAGGACCAGAGAAAGAAATAGAGATAAGAAAAGAAAAAGGATAATAGTACTAATAAGAGTAAAAGTTAGAAGAGGAACTGTACAAGACCTAGGAAAAAGAATATTTAACTCATGTCAGCAGTGTAGAGTAATAGGAATAAAGAAATGAAGTAGCTACAATGAAACGGAAAACCAAATAGAGAAAATTTATAGAATGAATTAAAAGGTCTGAATGATGAGGAGAGAGGGAAAGAGAAATGAAAGGACAAAAAGAAAAAATCATTAATAAAAGAAAGAAAACAGAACAGATGAGATAGAAATAAAAATCAGAAAATTTGAGGACTAAACAAAGGGAGGTGGAATGTAAGAACAACAACAGAAAGCAGAAGATAGAAAGATGAAGGAAGGAAAAGAAATGATATTGGTAGACAATATCGGTATACACAGAAAAGGAGAAATCAAGGAAGAGGAGTCACATCAAATAAGAAATAAGCCAGCAGCATCTAATTAAAAAATGTTGGGGGGGAGAAAGAGGAAAGAAAAACAAGAAAACAAAAAACAAACACATAGGCAAGCTGTCAAACAAAAACTAAGAAAAAACAACCTTCCTTCTTAAGCCCCTGAGTTGCTTCTCAGGCTGCCAGTGTTCATCAGTCAATTACCCTGCAGCCTGCCCTCTGCAGATTTTGAAGCTGGTTTTAGCAAGTAAACTAGGTTTAAAATTTTTTTTAAGTAATCTTTTTTCAGGAAAAATAAGAGACCAATGAGAAGCTAATACAAAAATAATGTTGATGTTTTCCGTGTCCTAAAGTATCAGCTGGATGTTTGATACCCCGGTGGATCATTACTCTAAGAGGAGCCAGGAATTGAACTAGGGACCTCTCATACATTCAAGGAAGAAACTCTACCACTGAACTTAACTCTCTCACTATGTCAGTTAGCTCTTCAGAAATCCATCCAGTCACTTTCCCGTGGGCAGGGTTGAGTCTTTGCAGTTGGGTAGATTCCTGCTGATCAAGAATCTGTCCATGCCCTCTTTTTTGTTCTTATTGCTTTCTCTCCCAGGGCAGCCGGACACAATCGCCTATATGAGCAGATCACCTCTCCTGGTCAGGTTGAGTTTCCTTTTAAAATTCAAGTGGGACCCTGGTGATTGAACTCACCTCAGAAAAATGACTCTCAACCCTCTTCCAGGGGACCCTAAGTAGGCTCTTGGAAGCTTATTAAGTGATTCCTACTGCCCTCCTCCATTAGGGGAGTTGAAATTTTGATAGTTTTCAGCATAGGACTAGTCAATTGCCTGAGTTTGCCTACTCCCAGGCCAAGTTTCTCTACGCTAGTGCTGTTAGGTAAATCAGGCCGCCTCAGCAGATTCACCTCTCTCCTTTTCCTGATGCTACCTTGAGCCTTCTGGTATGCTCCCCAAAGTTGAAAGGGGGTCCAGGCAACCAAACCCACAGAAAGGAAACTCCTCTTCACCCTTCACCAGAACCCTTCCACTCTTGGAGAATGCTCTCTTCCACTGGGTGACCTGGGGGATTTGGGGTTCACAGCAGTTTTTTGCCTTGAGAGTGTGGCTTAGTTGTCCACAGTTTCCAGCCACAGGGGCAAGAAACTCATAGTTTTACCTTGAACAATTTATCTCTTTTTCCAACTCCCTCCTAATCGATGCCCTGAAGCCTCCTACTCTGTGGATTCCCAAAACAATTCACTTGGGCAGGCTCTTGCCCCCACTCAGCCATTTTTTGTGAGATGGTGAGTGCCCACTTAAACTGATGCCATCTTCTTCATCTACCTCAGTTCTTTTTTTAAAAGCACAAATGACAGAAGAAAAAATAATGTGGAAATCATTAGCATGAAAAGGTATTGTGTTTCAAAAGGGAAGTGAAAAATAGACAGCCAAGAGAAAAAGAGAAAAGTTTTTGCCTATCATATACCTGATCAGGAACCTGTATTTAGGATCTATAAAACCTATTTCAATTCAATAATAGAAAGTCAAATAACCTATTGAAAGAATGGGCAAAGGATCTAAATACACATTTCTTCAAAGAATATATACAAATATCCAGTAAGCACATGAAAGTATGGTCAATATAACTAGCCATCAAGGAATTGCATATCACAACCATGAGGAAGAGGTAACATTTCATATTCACTAGGGTGAATATAATTAAAAAGGCAGGAAACGGCAAATGTTGGTTGGTGAGGATGTGGGGAAATTAGGACCCTCATGCGCTGAAGGGAATGTAAAATGGTGCAACCACTTTGGAAGCCACTCTATCACTTCCTCAAAAGGTTAAACAGAATTACCATATGATCCAGCATTTCCACTCCTAGATATATATCCAAGAGAAATGAAAACATTTGTCTATGCAAAAACTTATACATGAATGTTCATAGCAGCATAAAATAGCCCTAAAGTAGAAACTACACAAATGTCTATCAACTGATGAATGGATAAATAAAATGTGGTATAACCATATAACAGAATATAGTTTGACAAGGAAAAGAAATGAAATACTGGTACAGGCTAAAACATGGATAAACTTTGAACATATTATATTAAGCAAAAGAAGCCTGTCACAAAGGACTACGTGTTTTTTGATTCCATCTATGTGAAATGTCCAGAATAGGCAAATCTATAGAGAAATTAATTACATTGGTGGTTTTTAGGTCCAGGAGTTTTCAGAGAGAAATGAGAAGGAACTGTTAATGGGTTGGGATTTCTTTATAGGGTAAAGAAATGTTCTAAAATTGATTGTGGTGATGGTCGCCAACTATGTAAATAGACCTTTGAATTGGAATCATACACTTTAAGAATATGAAATTTATGGTATGTGGAGTATATCTCAATAAAACTGTTATCTAAAAACATCACGACATCTTGCCTAGGAGGTTCTATAAGCATTATTGCATCTGCTTTAGAAATGGAACAGATGAGTCGCTGAAAGACCAACTTATTTCTCCAAGATCAAACAGGGTCAATGTGATGTTAAAGACTTTAAAATATAAGGTAAAATACACCATTGTTACCTATAATGCATATGTTTGCCACTAGTTATTGTGTTACCACAATAAAAGATTTCTGCCAATAAAGTATATTATTCAACATTATTGCTTCACTTATTGGTGTTTCCTCACTGTAAGGTTTTTATCTTTTCAGTTTTGACAGAGGGAAAACTGGCGGCGGACTTGGCCCAGTGATTAGGGCAGCCGTCTACCACACGGGAGGTCCCCCGTTCAAACCCCGGGCCTCTTTGACCCGTGTGGAGCTGGCCCACGTGCAGTGCTGATGCGCACAAGGAGTGCCGTGCCACGCAGGGATGTCCCTGCGTAGGGCAGCCCCACGGGCAAGGAGTGCACCCCATAAGGAGAGCCGCCCAGCGGGAAAAAGGTGCAGCCTGCCCAGGAATGGCGCCGCACACATGGAGAGCTGACACAACCAGATGATGCAACCAAAAGAAACACAGATTCCCATGCTGGGGATTTCAACAGAAGCGGACAAAGAACACGCAGCAAATAGACACAGAGAACAGACAACCGGTGTGTGTGGGGAGAGGGGAGAGAAATAAATAAATAAATAAATCTTAAAAAAAAAATGGCAGAGGGAAAACTGAGAATAATATAGACTAGCAGTAGTGTGCCACTTTTCATTGACATTAGTTGTTAGCATATATCTCTTTTATTAGAATATATTTATTAACTACATTTTATGACCTAGGATCTTTTAACCTAACTATTTAAAATATCCTTTAAAAATGGTGACATGATTCACAGTCCTTCAGTTTTCCCATAAGGATTAGTTTTGTGCATAATGTATGGTAAAGAAAGTGCTTATTAGGAACATAATAAATGTTTGCAATTTCAAGAGAATTTGGTCTAAAATTATATTCCCATTTTAACCATTCTCATATATCACAATAACATGCAATAAATTTTATGGCAGTTTAATTTACCTATTATAAAAGCTATAGATTTTTAAATTATTTTTCTCATTTTGGCCATGTTCTTCTAAGTGATTTTTGCCAAGTCCATTCTATAATTTTTATATCCCTTTCCTTCTATAATTTGAAGAATATGGAATCCAATGACTTTTCTCTCTGGAATGATTAAGTGACATAAATAATACTTAAATTTCTTAGAAAAGGGTTGTCATCACTATATTCTGTAAATGTTATTTTAATAATATCTGTTGATTTAAACTACTATAACATAATTGATCCCCAAATTTCAGGCAAGAAATCATTGGAGAAAATATGTATGTAAATATACTATTGCAACAGAGAAATAGAAATCAATTAATTTACAATTATAATTACTCTAAAGTTCCAAGCAAGAGGAGAAAGTACACAAATTTTTAACGGTATTAGCAACAATATTATTATTTCTACAAAAATTAAAGTAGGGGATGGGAGAATAGGAAAAACACATAAAAAATATAGACAATAAAATTAAAAAACAAAAATTAAAATTACTATGCCAGTTCTTTGTTTTAAGGAAAGAGAGCTCATTTCTCTCTCCTTCCTTCCCTCCCTCCCTTCTCTCTCTCCTTTTCTGTCTCTTTTTTCATATGCAATGATAAATGAACATACAATTTATTATCCATAAACATTAAATGAACTGCAGGTGTCATGAACTATTCTCTTAGGAAAAATACCCAAGTTACCTATCTTAGTACCTGTTTTTAATGACTGGAAGTAGAAACTAGAATACAAGTCAAAGCAGAGTACTCATTCAACCATAATAATGATAAATTCCCTAAGTTCAAGGATAATGGATTGTAATTCTCCATTTTCTTCTCAGGGATTCGTTTAGTACCTTGCTATCAAAGAAAGATTTTAAAACGAGAAATAGTGTTTATTTCTAGAAACATGACAAAAGGATTTTCATTGTGACAGAATTTTAATGAGTATATAAATGTAATGGCAAAAGGACAGGATATTTGATACAAAATTAATGGAGATGTGTCCCAAACTTAGGTGGTTCTTAAGCAACTCATTTAATTTCTCAAGGCCTCAGTTTTCTTATGACATACAAAAGTAAAGAACTGGATGATTTTCAAAGTGTTTTCAGTTTTATGGCGTTTGAATAATCTTTTAAGAAGTGCTAAAAATCTATTTGTCCATTATCATGGCTGCATTGCATTTAATTTTTGCCCATCATCATTCTACACTTACGGAATGGCAGCTCTATACCAAGTATTTTGTGAGACTACAGAAGAGAAAAGTAAGTAAGGCAATGAACTTTTCCTCAAGAGTTCATAATTTAGTTGGAGAGAGAGAGGAATAAATGTATTATTGAAATGAAATAATACAAGTGCTATGATTGAAGATTTATGAATGGGTAGTTCTAGCTTGAGAAAACAGAGGATAGAGAGTCAAGCATGGATTTCTAGGAGAGAATTTGAGTATTCTGAGTTTCGAGTGATGCCAGTCTTCACTCATGGACATGGTGGTAGAGTAATTTTAAGATTAAGGAGCAGAACAAGAAAGGGCAATGTCATGTTATGATGTTAAAAAGAAGCTGCTATTTTTTTGCTCACTCATTTTTCTTTAATTTAATGAATAATTTTTGTGTTTTTATTTTTTTAAAGATGGCTCTGGGGAAGTGGTCAAGACATTTCTAGGACATTGCTTATCATATTAATGAGATCAGATTTCAATCAAAAAGGAACCTATTTCTTAACTTGGGAGTAGGAGTAAATAGATTGAAGGAGAGTATTAAATAAACTTCTTAACCTTAACGCTTTGTTTTGTGTTTAGTTTCCCTCGCTCAACTCATTCTCTTTCAGGACCTTTCTTTGATACTTCTGAGGAAAAATGTGATCTGTTTTATTGCAGAAATAGGATGTCACCCTCTCAGCACTTATACAGTTAGTAATGGTTATTTCCTCCCTAGGGTCCTTGGCTTCAACACATGTAATATCTTGGCATTGAGTAAACCATGAGAATTTCTTGTGAACAATGAAGCACTGGAAAGCAGGAGCTCAAATTTGTGTGGTTATGAATATTTCTTAGTCTTTCCATGAGGTGAGATCACATGTTGTGGTCAAGATAAAATGTGTATGAAAGAAGTTCCAGAGATAATGAAATATTCCTCTTTTAAAAAATACCAATTAATGAATTATTAATGCACATATTAAAATGTTTTGGAAGTAATAGGACACTACAAGGAACAAAAAAAATCATAAAAATGTCTGAGCAAAGGCCTTTATCAATGGCTGAGTTAAAGAACATTTCATTTAAATGCTGTGGGAAAAAATAATATTCTTCATGGTCAACAATGTTTGTAAAACTGAAGTTTAAATGTAGCAGTGTTGTCTCCTTTTCTTAGTGATTCTTTAACTTAAAAGTCCTAGGTGACATGTAGGAAAAGTGAAATACATTTTAAAGTGGTGACAGATGTCAGTTAAAATTAGAAAATTATATGTTAAAAATGATGTAATAGCTATTCTAATCCAAATCGGAGAAGTGGAAACTTTGTGTTTTGTATCAGCCAGCTGTTTAAAATGATTCTGAAGGATTTTTCTTCAGACAGAAACACTGAGTAGCTATTTGAGACATAATTGAATTTGAACCTCATTAAAATTTTCAAAAAGTCCCTTCAGGGAAAATGAGGACAATGTCACAGTGACTCCAGAATTTAGCTGAGCACTGTTACATCTTCTCATGCATTTTACAAGCATAGGCCAGCATCCTCTTGATATGTAGCTAAAAGTATTATCTAAATATCTGGGGAAATGTTTTTGGAGTACCTACTATTTGTATATTTTTAAAAATATATTTTTAATTACAGAAGTTGCGAACTTACAAAACAATCATGCACATGTGTAGAATATACACAATCCTTCACCAATACACCACACTGTAGTGGAACATTTGTTAAAGACTATGAAATTATATTATCAGTCTTTTACCACCAACCATGGTCCATAGCATACAGTTGGTATACTCTTCCCTAAACCCCCCTCCATTATCAACACAGTACATCTTTGGCATTGATGCAAGAATATTGCAGTATTGCTGTTAACTACAGTCCATAGGTCATGCCAAATGTATTTTTCCCATGCTTCTCCACATTACCACCATCCTGAAATAGTGATGTACATCTGCTCTAGCTCACAGAAGTACACCCTTTTATCTGTACCATCTATCATAACTCTCATCCACTTCTGGGTTTTGTTTTTTTCTTTTTTATCTTTATTTATTTTTTTAATATTACATAAAAAATAAATGAGGTCCCCATATACCCCCCCACCCTCCTCACCCCACTCCTCCCCCCATGACAACAATCTCCTCCATCATCATGAGACATTCACTGCATTTGGTGAATACTTCTCTGAGCACCACTGCACCTCATGGTCAATGGTCCACATCATAGCCCACACTCTCCCACATTCCACCCAGTGGGCCCATGGAAGTACATACAATGTTCAGTAACTGTCCCTTAGTCAGTTCCTAGATTATTTTCTAGCTTTCTTTCAGTTGACATTTACATCCCTAGACTACCCTATTCAACCACAATCCCACTTATAAACCAGCTGATACTTACTATAATGTGCTACCATCAACTCTATCCATTTCCACACTTTTACAGTCAAGTTAATTAAAACTTCGACATACATTAAGCATCAGTAGTCCTTCTCAGCCCTACGCTTATCTCCTAATAACCTATTCTCTAGTTTTTAACTCCATTTGTTTATTCTTTGTATTTAGTTCATATTAGTGAGACCATGCAATATTTATCTTTTTGTGTCTAGATTACTTCACTTAGCATAATGTATTCAAATTTCATCCATTATTATCATATGCATACCAATTTCATTTCTTCTTGCTGCAGGATAGTGTATGTATATACCATATTTTGTTTATGCATTCATTGGTTGATGGACACTTGGGTTGTTTCCATTTTTTGGCAATTGGTGTAAGGTTTATGAATGTACCACCTACTACCAGGTCTTGAAGATGTTTTCCTACATTTTCTTCTACGTGATTTATGATTCTAGCCTGTGTATTTAGGTCTTTGATCCATTTTGAGTTTTTTTTTTGTGTGTGTGTGTATAAGCTGTGAGAAAGGGATCCTCTTTCTTTCTTTTGGATGTGGTTATCAGGTTCTCGCAGTACCTTTTGTTGAATAGACTGTTCTGCCCCAGGGGGGTGGGTTTGGCAGGTTTGTCAAAAATCACTTGACCATAGATGTGAGGGTCTGTTTCTGAACCATCAATTCTGTTCTATTGGTCCATGTGTCTATCTTTATGCCAATACCATGCTGTTTTTGCCACTGTAGCTAGCCAATATGATTTTAAAGTCCAGAAATGACAGTCCTCCAATTTCACTTTTCCTTTTAAGATGTTTCTGGCAATTTAGGGCCCCTTACCCTTCCAAATAAATTTGATAATTATTTTCCATTTTTTATAAAAATGCTGGTGGAATTTTTTATTGGGATTGCATTGAGTCTGTATATCAGTTTGGGTAGGACTGACATCTTAAGGCTATTTAGTTTTCCAATCCATGAGCATGGAATATTCTTCCCATTACTTAGGTCTTTTTTTAAAAAAATTTCCTTTAACAACGCATTGTAGTTTTATGAATACAAGTACTATATATCCTTGGTTAAGTTTATTCCTAAATATTTGATTCCTATTGGAAGTGGAATTTTTTACCCAACTTCCTCCTCAGATTGTGCATTACCAGTGTACAGAAACATTGCTTATTTTAGCATATTGATCTTTTATTCTGACACTCTACTGAAATAGTTTATTAGCTGTAACAGCTTTACTGTAGATTTTTCAGGATTTCTAGGTATAGGATTATATCATCTGCAAATAGGGAAAGTTCTACTTTTTTTTCTGATTTGGATGCCTTTTATTTCTTTTTCTTGCCTGATTGCTCTAGCTAGAACTTCTAGCACTATAATATCCTAATCTCATAGCAATCTCATTGAATTTATTAAGAAGATTTATTTGAACATCTATGATTAGTTGTCTTAACTTCTTTATATCATCTGGGGGGTTATCTTTTTCCTTTCACTGTGCTGTATCTTCCTGTTTCTTGACATGAAGTGTAATTTTTTTGTTGGTGTCTTGGCATCTGACTTACTGGAAGTATTTATCATGGGTGCAATTTCTCTCTTCAGTTTGGTGCTTTCTTTCCCTTTCTCTCCTTGTAGGAGCAAAGGATGTAGTTGGTGCTATAGGTGCTGGAGGCTGTGGCTGCCCACATCACCCCAGGAATGCTTCTTTCACCTTTCTCCTCTGCCAGGGGTATGGATAGAACCACAACTATGTGTAATAATCCAAATCATGCAGGTCAAGACCATCTCTGTAGATGCCCAGAGAGACTGATGAAGCTTCACACCCTTTATTCCCCTGCCTGGGGTGGGGATGGACCTGCAGATGTGGGCAGCAATCTATGCCATGTGGGTACACAATGACCATAGTTGCCCAGGTAGACTGATGTAGCACTTCCCCCTCCTAATCCCTGCCAACAGCAGGGTTGGACAATTTGGAGTGCCAGAATACCTAATCTATGTAGGCCAAATACAACTGCAGTTTCCCTGAGAGGCTGAGGAAACACCAGTACTCTCCTATCCCATTGGGCACCGGGCATGGATCCATGGGCACCCACCTGTCCAGGCCGTGTAGGTGAAAAGTGCCTGCTGTGTCCTGGAAATGTGAGGAAATACAGCTCCCATCCTATCCTACTTGGGGTTGGGGATGGAACTACATGTATCTCACTATTGAGTGTGTGTGGGCTGACAGCAACTGCAGTTACCCAGAGAGGCTGGGGAAACACAGTCCCTCTTTTGTCCTACTGGGGGTGGTGTGGAGCCATAGTCATCCAGCAGTCAAGTTTGTGCAGGTTAAAAGCTCCTACAGTTACCCTGAGAGTCTAAGGAAACATCAGCCCCCTCCTGTCCTGTGTGGTAGAGATGGAATCAAATGTGCTCAACAAATGAGTTCTCGTGGGCCAAAGTGCCAGCAGTTTCCCAGAGAGGCTGAGGAAACACAGCTCCCCTTTTATTCTACTGGGGATGGGGATCGAGCTACAGATGCCTAAGTATCCAGTCTGTGTGGGCTGAAAGTGCCTGCAGTTACCTGGAGAGGCTGATGCAGGTCCCCCCAGCTTCTTCCCTTCTGGAGGTGAGGCTGGAGTCAGGGCTGGGGCTGCAAACTGATCTGGGTGAAAAGAAGCTGGTCCCTACCATTATTGTGATTTTCAATCAGCCCTGTTTTCCCTCATACCAAGGGAAGAGCTAAAATGGCAGCCACCAGCTTCTTTCCAACTTGGAGAGTTAAGTTTAGCTATTCTTAGGATTATACTTTAGCCAGCTAAATTTACTAATCAGTAGCTGAAGTCAGTGGCCAACCATCTCTTCCTCCCCCATTTTTGAGAAATGGAGCTTCCAACTCCAGCCATGGCTTAGCTCTTGAGGCAGCTTGCACCGCCAGGGAGGATGGGCATTGGCCTCATGGGAGGGAGTGCTTCATTTATGAATCTTCACTGAAGATGGGCAGTCTCATTCCATTCTTCAAGCATGTTGCAGGATGCTCTTCTGGTCTCCTGGGGCCCCCAAACCAGTGCTTTAGATCGTTCTGGATGATTACTAACTGCCCTGTAGGATGAGGTGACTCTTGGCACTCCTTACTGTGCTACTATATTGCCCCTCCCTCTGTATTTTCATATTGTTAATATCCAGATCCATGATTTCTATGTTCATTTTTCATCCTAAAAATATACATTATTTGATTGACTGAAACATCAGGGGATTCATAATGGAAAGGCATATTTTCTCTACATCATTCAGAGTAGTTATGAATGAACTCTAAACATTCCTGCTTTTACTTTTTGACCCATTTTATAGTTGTCATAAATAAATTTAGTTTCAAAATTTTCCTCAAATTCTGAATTCTCTGAATGTTTTCCATAGGGTTTATGTATTTATTGTCAAGACTGAAATAGACCATGATAAGTATTAATAAACTTTAGAGAGCCACACACCTGTCTAGATCTCTCTCTCCCCAATCAGAGTGTACAAAAAGTGCCTCCTGTTTTTTAACTTTAATGTGAAAACAACTACCTTGTCTCATGTGTGTGGCATCAAGGCCAAGCAAAGTTAAACAACTTGTTTAGAATACACTCCTTTCTTAACTCAGCCTTAGGACTATACCATGGTAATCTGTTTCCAAAATTGACACCCTTTCTGATGCCATAATTTTTACTCAGAGCATGGCCACATGACTCATAAGACCCTATTACATTGCTAAAGTTCATAGGCTTGCATCAAGCTTCATCAGCATTTGTTTTACTCTTTATGGTGTCTCATGAGATCATGGTTACATCAATTTCTTGATCAATTTGGTTTTTCTGCTCTGACCACCATAATTTTTTTTACTTTAATAGGTTTTTAAATTTATTTTTTAAAAGATACATAGATCACAAAAAACGTTACATTAAAAAATATGAGGATCCCATATACCCCGACTCCCCACCTCCCCATTCCTCCCACATGACTGAACTCTTTTATCAGTGTGGCACATTCATTGCATTTGATGAATACATTTTGAAGCACTGGTACACAGCATGGGTTATAGTTCACACTGTAGTTTACACTCTCTCCCAGTCCATTTAGTGGGTTATGGCAGAATATACAATGTCCTGCATCTATGCCTGCAATATCATTCAGGACAACTTCAAGTCCTGAAAATGCCCCCTTATCATACCTCTTCTTCCCTCTCCTTGCCCTCAGCAATTCATGTGGTCACTGTCTCCACATCAATGATACAGTTTCTTCCATTGCTAGAGTCACAATAACTCTATAGTAGAATACCAGTAACTCCACTCTAATCCATATTTTATTCCTCCATCCTGAATAACCTGGGATGGCGATGTCCACTCATCCTCTAATTCAAGAGGGGGCTTACATCCTACACGGCTGATGGGTGGAATTCTCCTGCTTGCAGCTGTAGACTCTCTTGGCTCCCTGACCACCATAATTTCATCTTTCTTAGGTTGGTGTGGTATTTAGGTTAAGTCTCCAATAATGCCTAATCAGATAGATACAAATCAGCATGATATATTTAAACACCGTATATATGGTTTTAAACATCCTGAGAAAAAGAAATAAAACAAAAGGAAACAACTCAGAAGAAAATCCTTGGTGTGAGTTAGTATGTAAGGTTTCAGATCTTATCTATTTTTAATATGGATTTCTGAAAATGGTTTTAATGGGATAGTGTTGCAGATTCACAGAGCCCTTCTTGTCTTCTAAGGACAAACTATTCCTTGATCTCCGTTTTTTAGTTTACTTTAAAAGACTAACATTTGTCCTTCCATGTTTAAACACTATGGAAATCTTCACGTTTTTGGGTAAATTAGGATCACTGAGTATGTGCCACACAGCAGTTTAACAGAGGAGGAAAAAATAGTATCACACCTTCTTTATTTGTATTTTTTTCTCATCTTTTAACAAGTAGCTCCATATTCTAGTGAGGAAACGTGTGTCTAGCTCTAAGAGACTCATTGCAATATTTATTCAGTCAATGCTGAATCACTGAAGGTGTGTGAGCAAGAACACAAAGAACACAATTTCCAAATAGCTTGAATTTGGTTCTTGTGTTTTTTGACTCAGGATTTTAGACTATTTTAAGCTATCCAATTTGAATTGTATTTCAAGGAATTTTCAATAATAAGATTAGAGATTTTAAAAAAACCACAAATGGTCAGTTTAGGCATTAGAAATGATATTTTAAAGAAGCACCTGATGAAAATGTTTTACCATATAATTAAAATTTCTTGTATTCTGCCAACTGAAAAGTACCAGCTGCAAAAGAATAGTATTAATAATTGGGGATCTATTAAACAACCACTGTTGCTTAAAGTATTGTATGTGTAAAAACTAAAGAAATGTGCCCATTTGGATATTCTGAACTAACAATATACAGAGCACTAAACTCATTTATATTGGAAATTCCAATCTGCTTGGAATTAAGAAGCAAAGATCATTTGGAGGCAGATGGACATCTCCTTGGATACTCTGAGTTGTGCTAAATATTTATGCTAGGCATATAGAGTCAGGAGTCTGTGTACCTACAGTTGACAGTGTAACACATCTTTATGTCAGCAGTGAGGGGAAAAATGAGTTAGAGCTCTAAGTTTAGGTAGTTGAACTTCTTACCTGTTAAGTCAATGGCCACATACATTTTAAAAACTAGATAAAGCCCACTTGTATTAGTTTCAGATTAAAATACTTTAATTGTGGAAGGTTATGGCTGGGAGGGGCCATGGGTTCAGAAAATAATCAACTACTGAGTGTGGATTCCATTAGCTAGGTGCTGTGGGAAGTGCATTACCTGTAGCATCTCATTTAATCCTCATCACAACTTTATGAGACCAGTACTATTGCTGTTCTCATTGTAGAGCTGAAGAAATCCAAAGATTTTAGAGGGTAAATGGATTTCCCAACTTAATTAGTGAAGCCAGATGTTGAATTCAAGTTGGCCTACACAGTACTTTGTTTTAACTACTCTGCCACACTCTCACTTTAGTGAACCGCATTTCCAAGTTTAAATGAATTTCTCAAGATGCCACAGCTTATTGGCAAGAGACCTGAGGATCACATCCAAGTCTCTAACTTGTAAAGTTGAAAGAAGTATAAGAAGTGTTTTCTTAAGACAGTCACATAATATTTAAATGGATCAGAGTAGGGCCAGAGTTCACTACAATTTGTGGAGCTGGGCAGACTGCCAGTTCCTCAAAGATCAATTCTCTTGATGGAAGTGCTTACAAAATGCCCTTATTACAGACTCAGTTATATGCCAAGATGGTAAAATTCACCTCTGTTACCTCTGGGTGGTGCTCTCTGCCTTCAAGAAGTTTGTGCCTCACCACTGGCGTTAAAAACACAAACTCCACACTAGGTGTTCAGGTCTCCCTTGGTCACTTTGTTTTTTTTTTTTTTTTTTGGCCTTTCCTGTCTCACTTCATTTCCCCAGGGACTTCCTTACTTCCTTCTAACAAAACCAGATTCAGTGTTTACACAGTCTTTTTGATCCTCACAGTAACCATCTGAGGTAGAGAATTCTATCCCAAGTACTTTAAAAAGAGGCCTACAGTGACAGAGGCAGGATTTGAACGCAATCCTTTCTGTCAAAAAAACCCAGGGTGCTTGTCACACTCCCTTTGGGTAGGGTAACCATTTATACTGATTTGCCTGGGATGATCCTGATTTATGCCTCTTGTCCTGACATAATAACTATTAGGTCCCTTTTTATTTTCAGAGTCCCAGTTCAGATGATAATGTCCCTTTTGGGGCTCTGATAAATCAACTATAAATTTCTCTCCCCTGGGAGTATCAAACTTTAAGCAATTACCAGTGTTTGGATGAACTTTGTCCTCTTTATGTAAAGAAATCTTGACTTCAGTGAGCAGGTGAGGGATTCTTGATATTTTGTGAATATTCCAATGACCTCTCAATTCAAGGAGGGAGAGACTGACATCTTTGCCTCTCCTGAGATCCATTTGGGCCCCTGAACCTGCTTCATACCTATATCAAGTACACTTATGCTTCCTGACTTATGTTAATCAGGCTTCTAGCTGTTCAGGCTATAAAACCCCCATTCAAACTGTTCAAACTAACAAAGGAAGTTAATCACTCACATAACTGAGAGACTCAAAAGAAGTGACCTTTTTTGGACACAGACAGCTCCAGAGCCTCAGTGCCTATCTTGTCTGTCTCCATCTCTTTCTGTCTTGCTCCATGTTTTGCCAGTATGATCTTCATTCCTCAGATAGGAATGACAATATAGGAACAAAAAAGTCACTTCAGCCCAGGTTTCCATTTTATTTTTGACACCAGGTGAAGGTCTGGGGCTGTTCTTATGGGACTGACTTGAGTTATATGCTAATTCATGTACCAATTGTTGTAGTCATAGGTGTGGAATATTCTAATTTGCTAGGTGTGGAATAACATGCCTATCTCTGTAGCAGGGTTTGTCACAGCCCAAGCACATAGATGGAAGGCCGAGGAGAAAGGTTCCCTAAAAGAATCATGAAGAAAGATTAGTGGATGGTGGACAGACATTTACTATTTACTATTCTGTGGCTTTACTTAATTGAAAAGAATTGAATGAAATGGAAGTTGTGTACTTAGAGGGGTGTTTTCTACAAGTGGTATGAATGAATCCCCATCATGATCAGCTCTACTTTGGAAGGGAAACTGAGGGATTCTAGTGCTTCCTAAAATTGATGGGATATTATTCAGGCTCTCTGGTTCTAAAAATCCAACTTATATATGTGGATTAGTTTCCTATTGCTGCTTTACCACACTACTACAAATTCAGTGACTTAAAACAATGCAACTTTATCTTACAGTTCTGGAAGTCAGAAGTACAAAATGAGTCTTCCAAGGCTAAAATCAAGATATTGGCAGGATTGCATTCTTTCTGGAGGCTCCAGGGGAGAATTTGTTTACTTGCTATTCCAGCTGCTAGAGGTGGCTTGTGTTCCTTGACTTGTGGTCACTTCTTCCAACTTCAAAGCACATTACTCCAATGTCTTCTTCTGCCTCCTTTCTCCTTTCTGTGACTTTGATCCTCTTGCATCCCTCTTACAAGGACCCTTGTGATTACATTGGGCCCACGTGGATAATCCAGAATAATCTCCCCTTCTCAAGATCCTTAACTTTATCCCATCTGCAAAGTTACCTGGGCATAACATATTCACAGGTTCTAGGGATTAGGACATGGACATCTCTGGGGGACCATTAGTCTGTCTACCACAGTGGTTTTCTATGAATGTGGTCACACTTGAACTTCTTTCTTTAAAATATTTTTGCCATCATTTTCTAGCTCTAAGCACTGAAGCTTTGGTAAAGAAACTATCTGCCTTTTATCCTTGATCTTGTGGTACACATTTAGGGCCAGGTCTGGTCTGCTGTGTTTGGATACCAGCAATGGAGGGTAAGTGAATAACAAAACTCCTTAAAGACTACGACTTTGTCTGATAGCATTAAGCTTCCTGTCTCAACCTGTATCTGGCCCTGCTAGGTCCTTTCCCCTTGCATCACCCATAGTGGGAAAATAGTAATTGTAGGTTGAACTAAAAAGTGTCCTAAGAGTCTTGAATATTCTGTTGATAACAAAATCATTTGACAGGAAAATCTCTTATCTCAGAGCCGATGTTAGATTATAAGGAAATACACAACTGCACCGAGAATTCTGTTGTTTGCTTTTGTGAAAGGAAATTCACAACACACTCTAATCAGCTGGATGGATGTCATATAATTTACTCATTCATTTATATAAGAAACATTTATTGAGTGCCTACAATATGCCAGCCACCAGATATCTACTGCTTTGAAAAATGCTCCTAGTCTCACAGCAGAGTCTTACTTTGTCTTTACTATGGCATATCACAGAGAAAGCCAATTAATATGTGACTGGCATTCTTAATCAGGAGTGATCATTGGATTTACCCACATACATGTGACCACAGATTAAGATTCGGGTCTGGAGTAGACCCTGAAGAATGTATATTTTAAAAATTCCTCTCAGCTGATTTTTGACATATACAAACCGTTTTATCCCAAGGCACTCCAACTGGTATGTCTCTAAGGTCCCTTGATCCCTTCCCAATGCTACATTCCAAGTATTAAACATAAAGAGCTACTTGGGTAATGATGCAAGCAGAGGTTAATATACATCAGTAAATATTCACTTGTTTCAGTTATCTGGGGTGTGGAGGGAGTCTGCCTCATTATGAAATCTTGACTTTATTGAGTTGAAATACTCAGGAATGTATAGTTGAAGAAGAGCTAACACTTTATTTCCTCATAGTGAGAGTAAATTCAGGTGTTTTTCTTTTGCAATTTTTAATTTGGATCCAACATATTTCTTGATAACTTTTAAGGCTATAGCTATTTGTATGATAGGTAGACACCATAATGAAAAGTTATCAATATACCATTATTGATTGACCCGGAATATTAAAATAACCTTTCATTGTAACTGTAATCTCCCTCTCCTCCTCCTCGTATTTTCTCATTCTTTTGGTTTAGAATTGACAGAAACCCAATTAAGACTTGTTTAGGGAAAAAGGAAATTTATTGAGTTATGTAACTAGAAAAGTCAGGGTGACAACCCTTCAGCACTATCAGAAATAGGACACAAAAATAGACTCTCCATCCTTCTACTCTCTCCTCTATGTGTGGGCCTCACAATCTCCTGTTGGAGTGGGGCTTAGCCTATATGAAATGTGTGGAAGAGAAGAAATGGATTAAGACAGTTGCAGGCTTGATTATTATAGTTCAGCAATCTCAGAGCAAAGAAAGAAACTTCTTTCTCAGAATCAGTATAAAAAATATGGAGCAAGAGCTCTGAAAGCCTTGGTGTGAGACATAAGTCCAACTTCTGGGATAATTACCATGCCTAGTGATCATGATACTATGATTAGAATCCCCACAAGAATGACATGGATATGGATGGTGAAGGAGAAGAGAGTCCCTGAAAAGAAATCAACGAGTGTGTATTGGAGCAGGGGCAGGGTTTGGAATTTTTGTAAAGTTGCTCTTAATAGAATAAGGAGATCAAATAGAATAAAATAACCCATGTACTTTATATCCTTCCTGAGTGCTAAAGCTCAAATAAAGTATGGGCTCTCCTATTAGCCATCCCATTGGAAGTTAGATTACAGCCAACTCCAGCAAAGTTATCCTTGAGATAATGTGTCTCTGGGCCTAGAGAATTCACAGGAAAATATTGGCTTAATTATAGCAGACACATACATTCACAGAAAGGGACAATAGAATATAGTGGTCTAATACTTTATTTAGTCTTGTTAAGAGGTTTACTTTTGTTACAATTTTGAATCTACCACCAAAATAGTCCCAAGATATTACTATTGTCATGATTCTTCATAATGCTCAAACTATGGTGCAACCTGATTATTGCAAAACAAAATGGAAAGCCCCTGGGTACTTGAAATGTTCTTTTTTTCCACCTTCTTCTTCCTCTTCCTATCATTTTATCCTGTCCTCTTCAATAAGTAAAAATAAAGTGGTGGCTCAATTCAAATACCTTGTTGAAAGAAACAGGTTTTTTTTTTTTTTTTCATATTTCTTACTAAAAAAGTTGGAAAGAAAAAGGGTGGTTTGTCCCACTTTTTGCATACTTTAATATTTTAAAGTTTCTGAAACCATGATTCATTTTAAAATCGATGTCAAAGAAACTTGCTAGCATTCTTTCTTCTCTTATTTTATTTTTCCAGAAAAGCTCTTATTAACTTAGGGTTCATCTACAATTAACATACTTTTAATAGTAAGGAGATTTGACATTAACATCACACTAGATAAAGTGAGTTGTACAAAAGCAGGTCAGATAAAGAGAGGCAGAGGGAGTAACTCAGGGCATAGACAATGTGGACAGATTATCTTGGTAGTAGGAAGGATCCCTCTTCTGCTTCTTACTGACTGTTTGAAGCTGGGCAAAATAAGCTTCAGTTTCCTTATTTCTATAAAGGACATAATAAAGTAACTCATATCATGGGGCTGATTAAATGGATTAAATGGATGATTAAATGGATTAACATTTGTAAATGCTTGGAATAGTACTTGGCATGTAATAATTCAATATAAGTGTTAGTCACTATTATTATTATTAGACTGTTGGTAAAACCTTGCTACATAATTTTTTTCAAGTTTTACATAACCACATTCATAAAAAAGGTGGACAAGGAAATTCTCAACTTCAGGATCAATAGTTGAAATGTTTAAGAAATTCAGAGACTGGCTGCAAAATATTTGTGCCAAAGTAAATGCTTACTCAAGCTTTACCTATGATAACATTGTGTTTAATTTAAATTAATAAAAACAAATATAAACAGTACTCTAGAAGTGTTTCAATCTTCTTCTGAAGGTTAACTGAAGTTATTATTCTATCTGCATTTGTAAGAGAACTAAACAAAAGTACAAATTGGATTTTTCAAGGCTCCTAAAAATGACACCATTGTTTATGACTTAACATAAAATATTGATATAAAATATTAGATTTTCTTATATAGAGAGTTGAAATGACAGTATATGTGGTAACAAAATGAAATCACAACATCAGGAGGATTTGATTACTTTATTGAAATGTGATTGGATTTTGTATGATGGAGACATTCTGTTGAAAAAAATTGAAAAAAAAATACAAAATTAAGTGAAGCTGTAATATGCCATGATGCAAATTCAAGGGGAATATTTTTTGAAATGGAAGAATAAACTTTTCTTTTCAAAATTATTAATTCTGAGGAAAAGAAATTCATTATTTAAAATCACTTTGACCATATATAGGGCCATTTCTCTCTAAAAACTGACAATAGTTATTTCCAGATTCTATAGAAACATTCAAGTATTAGGTGATTTTTTTCCTTTGTTTTTCTCATTATAAACTTAATCCAAGAATGTGTGAGTTTCAAAAATTAAGTTATTGGCTTTTCTGTTATATTCAAAGTAGGATTTTTTTGCCCTAGAAATTGATTAGTTCCAGTATTTTTTTTCTTTATTTTCTTTTAAATGTTACATTAAAAAAATATGAGGTCCCCATATAACCCCCACCCCACCCATGCCACCCCTCCCACATCAACAAACTCTTCCATCATTGTAGCACATCCACTGCACCCGGCGAATACATTCTGGAGAACCGCTGCAGCACATGGACAGTGGTCCACACTGTAGTCTACACTATTCCCCAGTTCACCCAGTGGGCCACAACAGGACACACAATGTCCAGCATCCGTCCCTGCAGCACCACCTAGGACAACTCCAAATCCTGAAAATGCCGCCATACCATATCTCTTCTTCCCTCTCCCGACTATCAGCAGCCACTGTGGCCACACTCTCCACATCACTACTACAATTTCTTCCCTTACTAATCACAGTATTTTCCCAGCAGTAAGTCCCCTCTAATCCGTACTCTATTGCTCCAACCTGTGGACCTGGGATGGCTATGTCCAGTCCCCCTCTACATCAAGAGGGGGTTTAGATTCCACATGGATGATGGATGCAATTCTCTTGCTTGCAGCTGTAGGCACTCTTGGCTCCCTGGTGTGGTGGGTGACCCTCTTCACCTCCCTGTCAGCTGGCCAGGGTAAGTCCAAGAAACCAGAGGGTAGGAGCTACAAGTCTCCCGAGGTCCAGGGCCTGGCCATCACATGGACCATTCAGAGATTCAGGTCTCCTGAGTATACACTAACCCAAACACCAACCACAGGTCTGGTAAAAGTAACAGAAGAGGCATGTGAAGAAAGGTTATATCTGAGTCCAACTCCATCACACTCAGGAACACAAACTCCAAAGTAGGGCCAACTGACATGGTCCTGAACTCCAGAGCCATCTGCCTTGACCATAGAACCTGTGGGTCGCTGCAGCCCTCAGGAGAACCAGCACCTGGGTTTCCATCTACGTTGGCTGTCTCTGGTACCCTGCTGAGGCATACATAAGCATTACCCCCTGATGACCTCTCAGATTTTTTTTGGAGACTCACAGCGATATAAACTCATTTGTTCTTTCCATTTCCCCCTTTTATCGAAGGTCAAAATGCAGTTTTTAACACCTGATATTACATGTAGGCTGAGATATTCTGCTGGTCTGAGTTGACCTCTTTTTTCATGGTCTTTTTGTAGTTACATCATCAGCTGGTGCTTGATAGTAATCCCTAGTGCCAGGGAGGCTCATCCCTAGGAGTCATGTCCTATGCTGGGGGAAAGGCAATTCATCTACATGCTGAGTTTGGCTTAGAGAGTGGCCACATTTGAGCAACATGTGGTAACATGAGGTAACTCTTAGGCACCCCACAACTATAGGCCTAGTTCATATTTCAGGCACACAGGCTCATAATTGGAACCTCAGTATCAAGGGCTCATCATTGGACCATCTATCTTTATTGGTCTTTGCCACTGCACTTGGGGGATTGTTGTTGTTCCATTGGGGAATGTGATATCAAGTATGTTTTTGAGTGCTGGTTGTCATAATTAAAGTAAGTAATAAGATATGTATAATTGGCACAAGAATGTACTTGAGAATTTTTATAAGTTATGGTCTATGAAACACATGATATTCCTATGTAAGTATGCGTGTATGTCTGTAAAGTGTTTCTACACAGTCATGCACACATAGGAAAATTTTACATTGGACATGTTTTCTAAATACCCCTGTTATGAAAAGAAAAAATACCCTGTATTGCACCCAACCCACAACATGACCTTTGACATCTATATCACCCAGAGAGAAATAAATCTTTTCAAACAGGACCACACAAAGAATTCTGCTTATCCAATTTTGACATATGTAAGCATTAGACTTTATCCTGTATATAAAGCTTGCACCTACTTTTGATAATACTTGAGGGGTTTCTTGAGATTTTAAAGATATGTGAAAAGAACTTGTGGAGATAATGGTGCCCAAACTCTACAGTGATAATTATGTATTATTTAAAACACAGATTTACTTTTAATGACACATCAAGAATATGTAATGGATTTTTCCATCAGTCTTAGTTCTTCCTCACTTAGAATTGATAATAAGCCTTAACCAGTGTGATTGAGGGAATAGTTTCAACCTGAGCTGGATTCATTTTCTGCCTCTCATGAATCAAATCTCACTTTGCTGTGTTCAATAGTTCTTATCTTAGGTGTCCATGTCTACCTGCTAGTCATTTATTAAAGGCAATATTTTGTTTACAGTTTTTTTTAACATAAGGGCATTTAGTACAGCACCTTTCTCTTTTTGCACAGTAAGTTTAAAAGTTAATTTATATGAAAGTTTTTGCTACTTTCCAATATGGTTTTCAAAGAGCTGGCTGCCTGCTCTTTAACTGACCTCACGAATATCTACATGCGGCTTCAGCTCTTATCTCTGTCAGCTGGCTTTTCACTGTCCTAGTTAGCATCCTCTACCCACAGGGTTGATTATAATTCTATTTCATAATCTTCTTTGGTGGAATAAGTCACTGTTTATTTGAAATTAGCCCTGAAACGTTTTCACCATTATATGCTGTAGTGTTACTAAGGATTTCATCTGCTAATGCTCATTACACTTTAAACACACCATGCTCAAGATCATGTCAGGTACATGTTCTGAGGCCTAGAATGAGGTGAGTAACGTTATCTTTTAATACAAAAAAAAAAATAGTACCATCAACTCTTAAATTGTCTAGTTCAGTGCTGGTCTTTGGTTATATAAATAAAGAACTATCATAACTGCATTCACACTGGAGAGACATAAAGATCTATTATTAAGATAGTAATAACATTGACAGGATGGGGAAAGAATCTGAAGAAGAGTCTGGCAGCCAGGGTGATGATTCAGGTATTTATTGTTCACCCTAATTGGTGTTTGTCCATCATTCACATCATCACCTTGCACCAATGGGTAATAATAACATTATAGGAAGGCAAACACAATCTTGACCAAGAAGAAAAAGACAGTGATGAATGGATATATGTACATTTTTTAACGTGAGTAGTTTTATGGGAGGGAATCCTAACCAGGACTCTACAGACAGTTGTATGGCACCGGCAACAGGAGCTGTAAACTGGAAATGTCATGGGCATTGAGCTGATCTGATACCAAGAAACAGAAGAATATTGGGACATCAGGGAATGTCACTCATGGAATATGAACAAACTGAGCAAAGAAGCCAAACGTTTGATTAAAAATTGATTTAAATTATAGAAAGTCTGTTCAATATTTTATGTAATCTTTTTAGATATCCAATTTATCAAGCATTGAAATTTCACCAAGCCAATTAGGAATGGATTTTTATCTTAAATAACGGTTTTTGACCTATATAAATTCTAGTGATAATAGTGGCTTAGTAACGGGCTTGAGAGTTAGACAGAGCTTTCTTTAAACTTTAACTATATACATTATTTCATTCATTCCAAGGCTCAGTTTCCACATCTGTGTATTGAGGTGGTGGTAAATAATCCTTAATATGTTTGTAGTGAAAATTAAATGAGATGATGCATAAAAGCTGTGCTTAGAAGAATGATTAGAATTTTTAATTTCTAATCTTATTAGTACTAGGAATGTACAAGTTGTGCTGCTACATTCTGTTTTCTGTAAGTCTTCTGAAAATAGAGAAACAATTTCTGTTGATCAAGGCCCTTTAATTAAACTGTCTAGTAACCGTTTTATTGCAGAGTTTGGCTGAGTCTCTGCATACCCAGAGCAGTTATTATATTTTAGAACACAAACAGAATTTTAGAGTTTTCAATCAAATGAAGAGTTTCATTGCTGGATACTACCATTTAAATTTTTTCTTGTGGACTTTTCCTACTTTTTCCCCTCAAGGAAAAAAAAAATCTATTAATAATGTCTCCAAAGTGCTTGTTACTTCATTTATATTACTTATAACAGACTTTGTCCAGGTTATAATTTTAAACTATTAATAAAGTAATATTTTACTCCCTAGGAATTTATTAACATTATAATAGTCTTAAAAGATTCATAGATAATTTTGAGTCTATTGAAATATTTATATATGTTAAGTGAGAGAGGGAATCTTAAATGCATAAATTTCTCCCCCATTTATAAAAGAAGCATAAGTTCATTGTATGAAATTTAAATAACTCAGAAAGATGATAAAAATAGAAATTATGCAATCCCATAGCTAGAGAACCAATTTTCCTATTAACAAAGACTCCCAATATCCTGGGTAATTAAATGAAGAATATAGGAGGTTAAGAGATAAATTGCCCTAAAATGTCCTCTGTGCCAATGGAGGAAGACCAAGAAAAGGTCAGACCTAGTCTGATTTTCAGGAAGGTTTTATGATTTCAAACATGCCAATTGTCCTCCACCTATACCATCACATTCCTAACACTTTGTCCATTCTTTGTCCACCCTGTACCTATGGTTATTGACCAAGTGCTGATTTTCTTGTCTGGGAGCTCTCTGATCTGTACTTGTACTAATGAGTTATTGCACTTTATGACCTTCAGCACCACATATAATCCCTAAAGAATCTAAACCAGGTTTCTTAAGCATCTCAGACTGAACCTCAACAACAATTTATTTGTGTGCCATATATGGAAAACCCACATTTTTACCCTTTCCATCATCTCTAGCCTGTTCACAGAGGTACTATAACTGAGTCCTAGATCTCTATCCAGGTTTTTTAATTGAAAAATTCTAGTTTAATTAGCTCATACAGAGAATGACAAAAGAAAGTCCTTCTTTTGCCTTGGTATTATAACTAGCACTGAAAAGGGATGGAAAAGTTTGGAAATTTCATAGCCCCTTTTATTTTAGTATCAAACTTTCACATAAATATTGATAGTATAATTAAATTTCTGCCCTCATAATTTATTTTCTGACCATCAGTGATCAAATTTGTAAGGAATGTGTAAGGGTAATATATGCTCAAAATATTGAACCCTACACAACTAAAACAACATTAGACAATAATGAGAAATGCATATAGATTTAAAATACATTCAAATACCCTTTTTTAAAGATTTATTTATTTATTTAACCCCCACTCCCATCCTGGTTGTCTGTTCTCTGTGTCTATTTGCTGCATCTTCTTTGTCCGCTTCTGTTGTTGTCAGTGGCATGAGAACCTGTGTTTCTTTTTCTTGCGTCACGTCATCTTGTTGTGTCACCTCTTCATGTGGGCGAAGCTGTTCTTAGGCAGTCTGCAATTTCTTTCACTCTGGGCGGCTCTCCTTATGGGGCACACTCCTTGCGGGTGCGGCTCCCCTATGTGGGGGACACCCCTGCATGGCAGGGCACTCCTTGCATGCATCAGCACTGCGTATGGGCCAGCTCCACACGGGTCAGGGAGGCCCGGGTTTGAACCCGGGGACCTCCCATGTGGTAGACGGATGCCCTAACCACTGGGCCAAGTCTGCTGCCATTCAAATACCTTAAGACTAGTATGTATTTGGCAGCAAAGTTCTTTGCAAATTAATCTTCCTAAAGAATAGCTATAACCATGACAATTACCAGCTCATAAACCTTCCATAACTTTACAATGTCTATCTAATCAAGGTCAACTACTTACATTCTAAATCAAAGTCCAAATAATTTAGCTTCAAAGAATCTTATCTTCCACTACTTTTACAACAGTTCTTTTATTCCATCAAAACTGTACTGTATTAGTCAGCCAGAGGGGTGCTGATCCAAATATCAGAAATTGGTTGGTTTTTATAAAAGGTATTTATTTGGGGTAGAAGTTTACAGATACCAATCCATAAAGCATTAGTTACTTCCCTCACCAAAGTCTATTTGGAGCAAGATGGCTGCTGACATCTGCGAGGGTTCAGGCTTCCTGGGTTCCTACATTCCTGGGGCTTGCTTTACTCTGGCTTCAAGATTCCTTCCTTTCTGCGTCTGGCTTCTCTTTCCTTTGCATGCTGACTTCCCAGGGCTCCAGTTTAAGTCTTCAGCATCAAACTCCAAAATCAAAACTCCAACATTAAAAGCACTCAACTGTGTTCTTTGCCATGCCTTTTATCTGTGAGTTCCCACCCACCAAAAGATGGGGACTCAACACCCTAATCATAACTCAGTCATGCCCAGGTACAGATCAGATTACAAACATAATCCAATATTTCTTTTTGGAATTCATCAATTATATCAAACTGCTACATGTACTATTGCTTCATAGATGTTATTCAAGAATATATTCGATGCATAAAATTCTTAGGAAATTATTTAAAAAGAAAAATCAAATTAGCTAATTCATATACCTTTTAGATTCTGGTCACCAAGGTTAAAAACGATAGCATCTTTCAAAATTTAATATCTCAATAGTTTGATATATCATCTTATGTAAATGTATTTAAAATAAAATTTGACAAATAGCCCTGGCATTTATTTATAAAACAGTCATCTCATCTAAAGTATAGTACATTACTGCTTCATTTGGATTTTTAAGGCTATCAAAAGACAGCCCAAATTTAGTCACATCTGCTACTCCTTTTTATAATTCTCTTTTTATAGCATTCATCAGTGCACTTGTAAATTGTTGTTCTTTATTCTCTGATCGATCATAAGCTTCATAAGGGCAGATAAAACCTATGCCTTATTCTAGAGGGCATCTATTGTACCTAGTATAAAACATGATACATACTAGCTGCTCAAAAATTAGTTGTTGACTAGACCTGAATATCATATTGCCTTTCTATCATATTCATTTGAAAGTCCCTAAAATACCTGAAGTTTCCATAAATCTGAAGCCATGAACTCCTGGCCTTCCCTGATACCTCCCACTATATTCCCTTTCTATGTGGATGGAGGCCCCTTGCATCCAGAGATCTGGGTATAATTCTTTTTTATTTTGTTATTAGAGAAGTTATGGGTTAAAAGAACAATCATGCATAAAATACAGGATTCCCATATACCACTTTATTATTAACATTTTGCATTTGTTACAATTGATAGCACATTTTTATAATCGTACTTTTAACTCTAACCCAAGATTTAACTTAGTGTTCACTGTATAGTGTAGTTTCATGAATTTTTAAAAATTGTTCTGTTACCATATATACAATCTAACATTTTTCCCTTTTAATTACATTCAGATATATATATATTTCAGTGTTGCTAATTGGTTCACAATGGTGTGCTATCATTACCTGCATCCATTGCAAAACATTTCCATCATTCCCAATAAGAATGCTGTATATCTTAAGCCTAACCTTCCCATTCCCTAACATACACCACCCCCTGTTAAATTATATTTTAGATTATGACTCTATAAGTATGCTTATTCTAATTATTTCATATCAGTAAGAGGGAAGCAGATATGGCTCAGGTGACTGGGCTCCTGTCTACCACAAGGGAGGTTGCTGGTTTGGATCCCAATACCTCCTAAAGAAGACAGTGAGCTGATGTGATTGGCAGGCATGGCAAGCTGATGCAACAAGATGATGCAACAAGAGACATGTGGAGGGAAAACATAATGAGAAACAAAACAAAGCAGGGAGTGGAGGTGACTTAAGTGATTAGGCATCTCCTTCCCACATAAGAGGTCCCAGGTTCCGGGTTTGGCTCCTGGTGCCTCCTAAAGAAACAACGAAGATGAACAGACACAGCAAGTGAAAAACAACAAGAAGGTGGCAATAAATAAATAAATAAATTAATACAATCTTTTTAAGAAATCAGTGAGATCATACAATATTTGTCCTTTTATATGTGGCTTATTTCATTTAACAGGGTGTCTTCAAGATTCATCCATGTTGTTTCATGTATCAGGACTTCATTAATTTTTATGGATGGATAATATTCCATTGTATTTATTAATATATACATTTTGTTTATCCATTCATTGGTTGATGGGCACTTGGGTTGCTTCCATCTTTAGGCAATTGTGTATAATGCCACTATGAATATGGGTGTACAAATATCTGTCAAGTCCATGCCTTCAACTGTTTTTGGCATATTCCTAGTAATGGTATTGCCAGTTTATATGTTAATTTTATACTTAGTTTGCTGATGAACTACCAAACTCTTTCACATCAGCTGCACCATTTTGCATTACCACCAACAATGAATGAGTTATTCCTATTTCTCCATATCCTTTTCAGAACTTATTTTTCATGTTTTTAATACCAACCATTCTAATGGGTTTGAAACAGTATCTCATTGTGGTTTTGATTTGTATTTCCCTGATGGATAATGATGTTGAGCATATTTTCATATGTTTCTGGCCATTTGTAAACCTTCTTTGGAGAGATAGCTAATCAAGTCTTTTGCCCATTTTTAATTAGATTGTTTATCTTTTTGTTTTTAAGTTGAAGGTTTTCTTTATATATTCTGGATATTAAACCTTTATTGAATATGTGGTTTCTTAATATTCTTTCTCTTTTTGTAGGTTTTTGTTACTTTCATGAAAACATACTTTGTGACACAAAAGTGTTTAATTTTGATGAGATTTTTCTAATTTTTCTTTTGTTCCTTGGGCTTCGGGTGTAAAGTCTAAGGAACTATTGCCTAACACTAGGTCCTGAAGATGCTTCCCTACATTTCTCTAGGAGTTTGATAGTTCTGGCTCATATATTTAGGTCTTTGAGCCATTCTGAGTCAATTTTTGTATAAGATGTGTGGTAAGGGTTCTTCCTTTTTCTGAAGATGGAGATCCAGTTTTCTGAGCGCCATTTCTTGAAGAGACTATTCTTTCCCAATTGAGTGGTCTTTGCCTCCTCATTAAAAATCAGTTGGTCATGAGGGAAGCGGACTTGGCCCAGTGATTAGGGTGTCCATCTACTATATGGGAGGTCTGTGGTTCAAACCCTGGTCTTTCTTGACCCGTGTGGAGCTGGCCTGTGGGCAGTGCTGATGCACGCAAGGAGTGCCCTGCCATGTAGGGGTGTCCCCGTGCAGGGGAACCCCATGCGCAAGGAGTGTGCCCTGTAAGGAGAATTGCCCAGGAATGGCACCGCACACACAGACAGCTGACACAACAAGATGATGCAACAAAAAGAAAACACAGATTCCCATGCCGCTGACAACAACAGAAGCGGACAAAGAACACGCAGCAAATAGACACAGAGAACAAACAACTGGGGCGGGGGGGAGAAGGGGAGACAAATAAAAATAAAAAAAATAAATCTTTAAAAAATATCAGTTGGTCATGAATAGGAGGGTTGATTTCTGAGCTCTCAATTCTATTCCTTTGGTTTATATGTCTGTCCTTGTGCTAGCAATATGCTGTTTTGATTATTATAACTTTGTGATAAGTTTTAAGATCAGGAAGTATGAGTCCTCTGACTTCATTTTCTTCTTTTTCAAGATGGCTTTGGCTACTCAAGTCCCTTTACCCTTCCATATAAATTTTATGATTGACTTTTTCATTTCTGCAAAGAAAGATGTTAGAATTTTTATTGGGAATGCATTAAATCTGTAAATTGATTTGGGCTGTTTTGAAAACCTGACTCCTTCTTCCAAGGCTTATTAATTCTGCTTCCTGAGTTTATTGAGATTCCTTTCTCATTCTACTGCCATCACCTTGCTCAGGCCTCTTCATCTATCATCCTATATGATGAAACAGACTTCTGGCTGGATATTTTCTTGCCTTTTACCATTTATTTTAGCCACATGGTTGTTTTTAATAAAATGTAAAAATGGTGATTTTATCACCTTGTGTATTAGTTAGCCAAATGGGTGTTGATGTAAAGTACAGAAATCTGTTGGCTTTTATAAAGGGTATTTATTTGGTGTAGAAGCTTACAGTCACAAGGCCATAAAAGCATAAATTACTTCCTTTATTTCAAAGTCTGTTGCCACACGTTGGAGCAAGAGTTCACCGATGTTTGCAAGGGTTCAGCCTTCTTCCTCTTAAGGCTCTGTGGTCCCAGCTTCTTTCAATATAAGCTCTAGGCTGTGGTAAGTCTTGTCTCTTCCAGGGCTCATTTCTCTCTGGGCTCAGCTGCTCTATTCTCTCCACAAGGCCAGCTGTAGACTATCAGGTTCTCTCTCTTCTTGGGTTCTCTGCCACATCTATGGAGTCATCTCCATTCTTCTGTGTTCTTCTCCTGTGTGTTTACTTCCTGGTGCTCCAGCTCAAAACTCCAACTAACTCCTGTACCTTGTCATTTTCTCTGTGAGTGCCCACCCTCTTGGTGGACGGGGACTCAGCGTCCTACTGACAAGGCCCAATCAAAGTCTTAATCATTATTTAATCAAGTAAAAGTTAAATCTCTGAAGACAATACAATCTAATATACTCAAAGGAACAGACCAGTTTACAAACAATCCCGTATCTATTTTTGGAATTCATAAGTAATACCAAACTGATACATCTTTCTTAAAAAAATAATGTCTTTCTGTCTGTTTGGTTTTAAGTTCAAATATCTGCAAATTACTCATAAATTATTTCCTAATATACTCTCCTTAGCCTAATCCCTTACCAAATTTCTCCAATTAATAGTCACCAGACTGACATAACATGCCATGATTACTCAGACTTTGGAGTCTTTACATTACCTTTTGCTTACACTGTTCTCTTTGCCCTCATCCTTTTTGCCCACTAATTAATATCACTTTTACAGAGCTTTTTTTACCAGGTCAAGTTTAGGTGCCCTTCTGTATGTACTCGCCATCTATTTCAATCAAACATTTTATTTTAATTGGGACTTCATTTTATTTCACATACTGTATTTTAAGATACATTAAAGCAGAGGCTGTGTCTATCTTATTCACTGTTTATACCCAAATTGTGTCACATTCTATTTAATTATTTGAATGAATGAACATAAAATATTGTTAAGGGAATCACAGAATGACTTTAAGCAAGAGAGTGATAAAATCAGATTTAAAATAACTGTAGGAGCATAGGCTCTGGAGTCAGTCGGGCCTGGATTTGAATCCCATCACTATTTCTTAATACTGTACATAGACAGTGAGCCAATTTTTTAATCTTCAAAATCACAATTTTCTTATTTTTAAGATGAGCAATAATGACATTAATAAGGAAATTTTTGTTTGTGATTTAGGGCATTATAAACACTAAGTTTTGCTAAGTTGAAACCAAATGAGAGGTAGACAGGTTAATCAGATATATAGAAATCAAAATATCACATTTCTTGTTCATAAAATTTATATTAATGTATTAACCAAGCAGCTACATTAATCCCCTGAATTAAGTTTCCCACCTAATCATAGCAATACTATACAAATATGGCATTGATCATCCAAAGAATATTGTCTGCAAGCGGGTAGGCAGTTTAATCCCATGGAGGAGGTTAGTCTAACAGGTTCAGTATTTTCTACCAAATTCTCTAATCAGAAAAGCTGTTTCCATTTACAGGGATGAATAAATTGACATAGGAATATCACTGTTGACCGATTTCTTCACTGTAGGAGACATTTGGCAATGTCAGGAGCCATATTTAATTATCACAACTGGTTGGGGCTACAACTGTCATCCAGGGGGTAGAAACCAGGGATGGTGGTAAACAGTCTACATTGCACAAGACAAGTCCCCCAAAAGTTGATAGTGCAAAGTTTAAGAAATCTTCCTAGAAGTAGGTTCTTGTCTGAAACTGCCTATTGTTTGATATTAATATATTTTGGTTAGTATTTGCTTAGTATTTTATTTTTTGAGGAGCTTATGTAGCTCAGTTATTTTTTAAGTACTAAATACTAAGTTGGGAGTTTATTTCATTTCCATTTATCATGATTACTACATTGGATTTGTTGTTACAATCTTAAATTTTCTATTTACCTCACTTTTTCAATACTTTGTTTCTCTCCTTTCTTGCTTTTTTTGTGATTTATTTACCTTTTGTACATTTATCTGTATATTTATTTTCTTATTTTAGTTTTTATTCCTCTTTCTATTCAAAATTATATACCCTATTTCTATTATTTTGACACTTGAGCATTTTAGATCAATATTCTAATTTGATAATTCTTCACAAATACTTCAAGGATCACTTTAATTATATGTTATTCTATACAGTGTTTCAGTTCTATCTTTTTAAAAAAACTTACACTATTATCATCACTATTATTTTATACAGAGAATGATTGATTCTAGTTATCTAAATTTTAATAAATTCTTTGCTCATCATTTTTTTTTCCTTCCAGATCAGGTATTGCTTCTTGGATCATTTTTCTTCTTCACAAAGTACAACATTTAGAAATACCTTTAATGAAGTTATGTGTTGGTAATATATGCTCTTACTGTGCTTTTTCCCACCCTGAAAATGACTTTATTTCATCCCTCATTCCTGAAAGGTGGTTTTTATGGAATATATAAAACCACTTTAAGGGTATATTTCCAATGTCTCCTGGTTTCCAGTGTTTCTGGGAATAGTTTGCTTAAAGCCTAATGTGTTTCATTGTGGTTGTTCTATCTCTTCTCCCTAGTTGTTTAATAGATCTTCCTTTGTTTTATGTTCTACAATTTAATACAGTCATTTTACACTTTATGCTTCTGGTATCTAAGGAGTATTTTCTTTGATTGATTCTGGGAAATTTTAAGTTCTTATTATCACTTCAAAAATTGCCTCTCTTCTAGTCCCTCTTCTCCCTTTCTGAGACTCTGATTAGATTCATGTAAGACCTTTTCTTTCTATTCTCCATGTATTTTAACATTTCTGTTTAATATTCCCCTTTCTTGTCTGCTATGCATTCTGATAATTTTCTTCATATCTATCTCATACTTCATAAATTCTGTCTTCCACTTTATCTATTGTTCTTTTAAACCTACCTATTGACCTATTTATTTCATCACTTTTGTACCAATTTTTATTCCTAGAAGTTTTTCTTTTCAAATCCACATGGTCATTTTGGTCATCTCTTTTTGTTTCCTCATTTTTTAATTCTATTTTAATTTTTAAAAATATTTCATATTCTTTAAATTCTTTTGTATATATAACAAGTTCACTATATAAAGTCCTTAAGGTCTAAATTGTTGCTTATTTTTTTTCTCTGGACACTCATGGTGTTTTGTTTCCTTGTTATTTCAGTGATCTAGTGTTATGAGCTTTTTTTACTTTCTTTTAACCTGTGAAAATCATAAGGTGCTAACTGGGAGATACTTCCCGCCAATGAGGATTTGCATGTACCTCTAGTGGAAGCCAGGGTGGGTAAAGTCCTATAACCTATTTCATCCCCTTCAAGAGTCTTGATTTAATGCCATAGCCTCAGAGTTGACTTCATTTTCATCTGAGTTAATCAGCAGGAAAGGGAGGAGAAGAGGCTGCAGGACAGCAGAACACCAGAAACCTCATAACCTATTAGGTGTATTCCAGAGTGCTGAAAATCTGTGCACTCTTCCTAGGCAAGCAAAAATATTACAGATTTCTCCTTTGCCATGATCTGTGGACATAGCTTATCAAAAATTGGTTAGAGATGGTTATATGTAACATATAGGCAGGTGTACTTGAGACAGACTCTCAGCATGATGCCATTTTACCTTCTGATTGACTCTCCTGCTTCCAGTGAATAAAACTTTCTTTTTTTTCTACTGTTTTCTGGTGATTCTACTCTACAGTGAATAAAGTTTTTGTAGGTATGTCAAAACCCAATATTTTATGGTTCTGCCAATTTTCTATGTACTATTAGTTGAAATAGAATATAGTAATTTAAAATGTTAATTTTGATAAAGGCTTTTCATGTATTTTTCCCATATTACACATTGACATGTATAAACAATACAGTAAATATATCAAGTGTATCTTTGGTTAGAAAGTGGTTAGACTTTATTGATGTGTCAAAAATCTATGAAGCAAGAGCCTTTTGGCCTCTAGATAACTGAATGTGACTTAAATAGACATCAGTTTTAAGAATTGTCATTGTAATGTGACTGGTGGTTTCCTGAAATTCTTTGAGTTGATGTTTTTATTCTATCCTTCAAAGAACAGTCACTAGCTATAAAAATAAGCAAATTTCTTTGCTATTTCAGGAAAGAAGCTAAATTGTCAATGGTACTGGAAGAGGTTCATGGATTCAAAGGCTCATCTTATGGATGTACTGTGTTGGAGAACCAGGTGAGCACTTCAAGTCAGGAGACTGGGGTTCAAGTCTTAACTGTTGTAAGTGTTATCTGTGTGATTCAGTTTCCATTACTGGTAAAACAAATTATCTGTAATAGATAGCATGTCATACACCTAGGAACACTAAGCTTCCATGATTTGAGAATAAGGCATCTACTGGTTATTTAAAACACAATTTCATAAATATGATTGATCATCAGAATCCTTAGGGAGCATTTTTAAAATGTTGGTTCCCAGTCCTTATTGGTAAAAAAGCTGAATCATTAGGTGTTGGATGGGGCCTTGAAATCTCTATTTTAAAAAAACTTCCCCAGAGATTAACCAGGTTATATCACATAGACCCAATGCACACCTAATTGAGATGGGTACAGACAGGGAAAAACTGGACCATCTTTTAAGTTTGAGCACCTTAAAGTTATTTTATTTTAATTCTAAAGATAAAACATGTCAGTTATAGAAAACTTAGAAAATACAAGAAAAAATCTTACAATTTTCCAACCCTTACGAAAGACATGAATATCAATATTCAAAAAGGACAAGAAACTCCAAACAGAACAAATCTGAATAGACCTACTTTGAGACATCAACTATTCAGAATGTCAAAGGCCAAAGATAAAGAGAGGCTTCTGAGAGCAGCAAGAGAAAAGCAATGTATTACTTACAAGGGAGACGCAAAAAGGTTAAGTACTGCTCCCTCATAGAAACCATGGAGGTGAGAAGGCAGTATTACAATACATTTAATGCACTGAAAGAGAAAAACTGCCAGTCTTTACAGAAGTAACTCTGAATGTTAATGGATTGAATGTTAATGAATTGAATTCCCCCAGTTAAAAGACATAGACTGATAGAATGGATAAAAACACGTGGACCCTCTGTCTGTTGTCTACAAGAGACTCATCTTTAAGGAAAGGACACAATCAGGCTGAAAGTGAAATGGTGGAAAAAGGTATTCCATGCAAATAGTAATAAAAAAAGAACTGAAGTAGAGATACTTATATAGAATATAATAGATTTTTAAAGGCAAAACCGTCATACAGGATGAAGAAGGTTAGTGTATATTAATAAAAGGGATAATTCACCAAGAAGAAATGACAATAATAATACTTATACACCAAACATAGGTGTCCCACAATACATTAGACACATGCTGGCAAAACTGAAGAGAGAATATACTTTTCTACAATAATAGCTGGAGACTCCAACACACCACTGTCAGCAATAGATAGAACACCTGGTCAGAGAATAAATAAGGAGACTGAGAACTTGAATAATATAATAAATGACCTTGACCTACTAGACATTTATAGAACATTATACCCCAAATCAGCAGCATATACATTAATCTCAATTGCTCATGAATCTTTCTCCAGGATAGACTATATGCTGGGATATAAGTCAGATCTCAGTAAATTTTAAATCATTGAAATCATACAAAACACTCTGAGCCTAATGGAATAAAGCTGGAAATTAATAATAGGCAGAAATAGGGAAATTCACAAGTATATGGAGATTAATTGATATACAAATAATCAGTGGGTCAAAAATAAATTGCAAGAGAATTCAGTAAATACCTCAAGTTAGTGGCATTTGGGTGTATTCAGGTGGATTGTTGAAAATAACTGATTTTAGATATAAATGAAAACAGATTTTAAGATTCTCACAGAAGACTGAATCTACTTCTGAGGTAAATTTTCAAATCTGTTTAGCTCTACTGTGAATCATCTGAAATTCCCTCCTCTGCTTTTCATTTCTTAATATTTACCTGCATTTACATTAATCTCTCAATTGTTTTTTCTCAAATTAAGGGTTTATGGTTGAATTGATGACCCTCTGGAAGGAGGAGCAGATGATCCACTCTACCATCCCAGAACTTGCCTCTTTCCTTCTCTGTCTCCCCTCCCCCACACACAGACACACACATGCTTAAACAAATAAGTGCCTGTGCACATACATGGTGCTCCCACATGCAAACACATGTATTGTATCTGGTATGTTAAATATATGGTTGGAGAACACTAAGCTAAAAAACGGAAAACCAATGTCTCTTAAACCTACCTTATTGAGACAGACCTATAATTGAAGCAATTACATAAAAACTAATTTTGACATTAAGATGACAATAAGTGGGCACCATATAGAGTAGATTTAAAATGGTGAAACAAAAATAAGTTGTTGGTTTTTATAAACACTAGGACAGAGAACTTGTTTTGAATAGAAAACTGAAGCAATGGAGTAAAGAAATAAGAGTTAAAAGAGGAGACTAATTAAATGAATGCTAGGCTGGCAGATTAAAGATAAGTACATTTCATTTTCTGTGTAAAGGTCTCATATTTATTCTGGGCTGAGCACTTGTCTATACCCCATGTGCTTGGCTGATATAAGCAGAGAAGAGGGTACCCTGGATGGGCCATGCATTTGCAGCCTATTTTAATTATGAATGTGGCTTGGCTCAGTTGATTAAAGCTGAAAATTCCAGCTCTTCGAGATGAGGAAATCTTGGAACCAGCGAGCTTTCATTAAACTTCAACTCAGTTGTCAGATAGCACATTGAACCACAAGGCAGCTTTATTCCAGATTGCCTGGGCTTTCTCTTTGTTCCTTCTCTTCAACTTCTCTGTCAACCTTCTTGACAGAGGAAGGAGATAAATCTATTATAAAGAGATCAGTTTGGGGTTTTAATTAATTCCTTCTTTCTCTTTGGTGGGCAGAACAGTGAAATTTCAGTCCAATCCTTTAATAATGAACTTTCAGATCCAAAATAACTTCTTTGTTTCAGAATCAAAACAAAAGTCCAGAGAATTTTAGGTAACTTTTGTCTAAAGCCAAAGAGCTAATTCGGAGCAGAGCTGGAGTCGAACGTTCTTACCTCTAGCTAGGGCACATTCTGTCCTAGCATAATTGCACCTCTCGAGCATCTGCTGAAAAGAGAATGGCGCCTATTGTAGTAATTCAAAATTTTGAGTACCACCACCAGTTAATAATGACTGCCAGTGGCTGCTGATCTAGTCTGAATTAAGTAAGTGACCCCAGCAATAAAAAGTTATAAAACGCTGGTATCTCATTTCCAATAGCCTATCAAAAAAAAAATTCAAAGCTGCTTTTCTGTTAGAAGCCCACAAATTATAAATAACATGTCACAAGTATATTTTTTATTCTTCTTGGAAGATATATGACAAGTTTATGTAATGATATTCTTGCTTTCTTTTAAAATCTGATTTTACTCTAAAATACTTCCTTCAAGATGCAGTGGCTCCACTCTACCTTCCCCAAGTAATTATTTCTCATTACTAAGGGAGGGCCCTCAGACTGACTCCTTGTGCCACTTAAGAGATTTTGGACTCCAGCCACTCTGTGTTCTCACACCAAAGAAAGACCAAGCAGGGATTTCACTAAATTTCAAAAATGTCGAATCCATTTGAACCCTGTTCTTATCCTTCTGGATCCAAATCCATTTTATTCATCTATTCCCTTTAGCTTGCATGAAATGGCCTTTGCTTCTTTTTCACAGTAATGACAAAATAAAAATTTCCAGCAGGACTTAAAAACTTGGAGCAAGAATTTAACAATCTTTTGATGGCAATTTCTCCAAGTTATCAATCTAATTCAAAGCTGTATATATAGTTTGTGTATTTTCTTTGAAGAGGCTTTATGATATTTGACTGTAAATTAAGGTATGAAATAGTCTATCAATCCAACTTAAAATGAATAATATTTTGATGTTATAAGCAATATATTCTTATATATTGTATGACATTAAATAAGGTAATGTATTTTGACAAGCTCCCAAACCACTTTGTCTCAGTAAATAAAGTACTTAGAAAAATACATTAAGTCTATATATCATGCCTCATGAAGTTGCCACTTAAATTTAGTAAATAAACACTGCATGCAATAGGATTATAATGAGCAAATAAATGCCTAAACATACCCTTTTGCTACAAGTAACTCTCACAAAATAACCTGGACATTGAGAAAATCAAGATTATAATTATTATGCTCACTAATACTATCATTTTAATATGAAGTAATAATTCTAAGTTCCACAAACCTGAATGAATATAGCCAAATGAGTCTCAATAATATGGAGCACATTCCTGTCATCGATGGACTTCCTCTTCCCAGTTTGCCTCTCCCTTCTTCTTCAAACCCTATTAGCTTTCCAAACCCCTCACCCAGCTCTTGTACCCCTGTTGCTACCTATTTAATTTTTAGTCATACTTTGTGTCTCAGCATTTTTATATTTTATTATAGTTACCTATTAAATAGTGGGCAGTGATTGGCATTTGTCAAATGAGTGAGTTTAGCATTACAATCCTAAGCTTTAACCTCCATGAAGATGGAGACCATGTCTGTCTGTCTACTGTTATATTTCTAAGGCTGAGCACAATGATTGGTGGGGGCTCAGTATCTATTTCTTGCTTAATAATTGACTGGTGGTATTTTTCGGGACAGATGTTGACAACTTACTAACTTTATGATGCAAAAAAATGAATTAATTATATCTTTATTAAACCTTTAAAATATTTTCTAAATTGTGTTTGTAAGGGAAATAATTGCCAGCACTGCGAAAATATGTGTGAGAATATCCACAAATGGCTCCCATATGCCAAATGTATGTTTCTCACAGTTAACTGGTTATCTTGAATTGCATATATCTTCAAAACACTGGCTGGGAATTTGGTGAAAATAGCAGATGAACTTAAAAGATGGAAAGGAAATGACTGATAGAGACGCTCAACTTCTTGCTCCAAAAGAATAAAATTCAATCCCGACCTTGGCCATTATTCATGATGTTAACCAACTGCCTCATATTACTAGAGTTTTAAGGCTTCCTGTGTTGCAAAAACTGCAAAAATTATGAGGCAAATGGTGACTGTAATGCCTCAGAAGAAGTAAAGTACACCCAAAGAGCGTGTAGGTATTGCTGAAAGTTAGCACCTAAGTCACATATTAAAATATTACGTGCATAAGCTAGCAATCTTTAAATCTGTCTTGATCCTTGTTATTTAATTACTCTAAAGGTTAGCATATTACATTAATAAAAAGAATAATTGAACACAAGACATTTTTCAATGTAGTTGCTCATTAATTCTTATTAAGGGCTAATGCATATATACTGTAATATCTATGAATTTAGTTCATTTCAGAAAATTAGGAATGTGAGATGGCATTCTAAAAGAGTATTTTTTTTTTACCACATCATTATTCATTCATTAAGCTAGTCATTCAAAAGTATTTACTGAGTGTTTGCTATGTGTCAGGTGCTGGGATTTGAACTGAGGCTAAATCAGTGACATGGACAGGCATGCTTCCATTCTCAGAAAGCTTTCATTTTAGCAAATAGGAAGGGAGAGGAAGCAATAAAAACATCAATAACCGAGCAAGGTGATATGTGTCATGAAGTTAACAAAGCAAGGTGATGTGAAAAAGACTGAAACACAGGTGCAGGTGCTTCTAGTTGAGCTGTCCAAAAATGGATGTCTGAAGTGGTGACATTTCTTCTGACAATTAAATAACAACAAGGCTGAGGACATGGTCTTCTAGGCAGGGCTAAAAGCCATAAGGCAGAAAGGATATTTGCATGTATGAGAAACAAAATTAAATGTTATGTGTCTAATCATAGTGACAAAGATAGCACAGTAATAGTGAGGTCAAAGAGTTCAGCAGGAGAAAAAATAAAGATCTGCATTTCAATCTAAGAGCAATGGGAAGCCATTGGAGGTCATTAGTATGTTGTGTGGTCATGGTGGTAGTGGTAGTTTCTTTGTACTCCTGGACCTCAGGCACCAAGAGTTAAATTAATAATAATCTTTGGTAATCAATGTGAACATTTTCTGTCAATTAATCTATTGATTATCATTCTACTCCAATTTCTTTTCTTATTCTCTTCCCGGTAGATCTCCACTCTAATTCTCAAGTTAACATTGTATTCATTAAAAAATAAAAAATGCAAAAATCGTAAGAATTGCTAAATATTGCAGAAGGTGAACACATGTTTGTAAGAGAATGAAGAGACAAGCCACAGAATGGGAGATAACATTGCAAATCATATTTCTGACAAAGTTCTTGTATCTAGAATATACAAAGATTTCTCAATCTGAATAAAAGAAAAGAATGCAACTTAAGAAATGGGAAGAAGATTTGACTAGACACTTCACAAAGGAAGATATATGGATGGAAAATGTATGAAAATATGCTCAAAATCATTAATAATTATGAGAATGTAAATTAAACAGGCATTGGGCTACTATTATACACATGTATAAGAATGTTTAAAAAACTGGCTATACTGGTAAAAAACTTATACACCGAGAACTATACAAGACTGTTCAAGGAAATCAAAGAAGACTTAAATAAATGGAAGAATATTCCTTGTTCATGGATAGGAAGAATGAATATTATTAAGATGTCTATCCTACCAAAGCTGATCTACACATTCAATGCAATACCAATAAAAATCAACACAGCCTTCTTTAAGAAACTAGAAAAACTAACTATGAAATTTATTTGAAAGGAAAGAGACCCCGAATAGCCAAAGACATATTGAAAAAGAAAAACGAAATTGGAGGAATCACACTACCTGACTTCAAAACATACTACAAAGCTACAGTAGTAAAAACAGCATGGTATTGGCATAAGGAGAGACACACAGACCAATGGAATCGAATTGAAAGCTCTGATATAGAACCTCACATATATAGCCATATAATATTCAATAAAGCCACCAAACCCTCTCAACTGGGAGAGAGTGGCCTATTCAACAAACGGTGCCTGGAGAAATGGATAGCCATATGTAGAAGAATGAAAGAGGATTACCATCTCACACCTTATACAAAGATCAACTCAAGATGGATCAAAGACCTAAATATAAGAGCCAAGACCATAAAAACCTTGGAAAGCAGAGTAGGGAAACATCTACAGGACCTTGTAATAGGAAATGGATTCATGAATATCACACCAAAAGCACGAGCAGCAAAAGAACTAATAGATAAATGGGACTTCCTCAAAATTAAAGCCTTCTGCACCTCAAAGGAGTTTGTCAAGAAAGTAAAAAGGGAGCCCACACAGTGGGAGAAAATATTTGGCAACCATATATCTGATAAGAAACTTATAACTTGCATATATAAAGAACTCATATATCTTGAAAATAAAAAGATAAATAACCCATTTAAAAAATGGGAAAAAGATTTAAACAGACACTTCTCCAAAGAAGAAATACAAATGGCTAAAAAGCACATGAAATAATGCTCCAAATCTCTAGCTATCAGGGAAATGCAAATCAAAACTACAATGAGATACCATCTTACTCCCATAAGAATGGCAGCTATGAAAAAAACAAAAGAATACAAATGCTGGAGAGGATGTGAAGAAAGGGGAACACTCATCCACTGCTGGTGGGAATGCAGAAGGATCCAACCATTCTGGAGGACAGTTTGGCTGTTTCTCAAAAAACTAACCATAGATTTGCCATATGATCCAGCAATACCACTGCTGGGTATATACCCAGCAGAACTGAAAACAAGGACACAAACCTATATATGTACACCAATGTTCATAGCAGCATTGTTCACTATTGCCAAAAGTTGGAATCAACCCAAATGCCCATCAACAGATGAATGTGGTATATACACACAATGGAATACTACTCGGCTGTAAGAACAAATACACTACAAACACACATGATAACATGGATGAATCTTGAGAACCTTATGTTGAGTGAAGCAACCCAGGCATTGAAGGACAAATACTACATGACCTCAATGATATGAAATAAGCAAGCTGCCTCAGAGAGCTAGAGACTGAACGATAGGCTTACAGAAAATCGGGGGGTGGAGGAAGGATGTGAGCCGATGTCTGCAGGGGGGGAAATTTATGATGAGCTGGTGGTAAGTATGAACACAAAGAAGAGATAAAATGGGGGCAAGGGGTTGCCTTTTGGTGGGGCTTTGCGGGTTTGAGGGGGGCTAGGGATGGGCGGATGGGTAATATTGCCCAAAAAGTGGGGGGAGGGAGGGGTAGCATACGAACATAGGAGAGCGACAGGTGTTGGTTGAGAGTAAAATGCTGAGAAAATCATATCAAAATAAATTTAAGAGGGTTATCTGTTTAGGATGCTCGGAGGGGATGGTCTGATGTGGGACGGGCTCCTGGGGAATATCTGAATGCTCATTGTGCCAGAGTGGGTGGTACCATTGGGTAGAGACCCAAGTAGTGAGAGTGGGGGTGGACCCACATCCTGGGGAGGATGAATGCCATCAAATAGAGGGAACTGTATCTCTCGAGAGAAAGGGTGGCTCCCAGGGCATTGGGGCAGTTGAGCAAGTTAGGCCCTGAACACTGTTGCAAGTATCTCTGGACGTAGCTCCTTGGGAAACGAAGGTTGGATGTCACTGTGGGCACCAAGGGGATGGGAAAATGGATGTTAAATGTGTGGAACCAAGGTAAATGGGGGGTAAGAGAGGAGTTTCGCGAGAGTACACAAGGATGGATATAAAACATGTAATATTACACCATAAACATATAAGGGACGACAGACTGAGAATGTAAACCATAATGTAAAACATAGGATAACTAAAAATTTAGAAAACTGTGTGTCCTAAAGTATGCACCACAATGTAAGCACAGATGTCACCTTGTTTGAAAGCTATTGTCTCAGACTCTGTATATCACTGTAAGTAAATATGATGTGAATAGGTTGTAAGAGTATTGCTGTGGAAGGGAAAAGGTTTTGTGGTGGATGTGTGGGAGTGCTGTCTATTGTATATATGAATTGCTGTGGTCTAGGGCTCATGTGAAGAGAAGTTCAATAATTAGGGAAAAAAGAAAAAAAAAACATAGGATGTAGAATTTTTCCAAGTCAACACATATTCTATATCTAACCTTTAAACCCATCACTATATGCCATTTTACTAGTAAGGGATCCTGACATTATATTGGGCTTCAATTTTCAGGAAGTTCTGGATCACAGAGTGGTTCAACAATGGCAGCGGAGGAATACTGGTATAGGATGCTATTGACAGGTGATATATGGCTGACAGGGAACTATACAGGGCATATGTCCAGGGTGCATGGTAATGTTTGGATATACTCATAGTGGCAACAATTAAAAACTACAGCTGGGGGGATACTGGGTTCCTGGCCGGGGGTGCTCTGTTGTGGTCCCTAGGGGAGCAGCGGCAGCCCTCCAGGTGCAGAGGCAAGGACTGGGAAGGAATGAGGGTCCAACAGTGAGCCCCTGATACTAATGACTATGCTTGTGAGCCTATATGCCTGAAATAAGAACAAGGCCTTGAGCAGCACTGTGCCTGGGAATTTCCTCCTGACAGCCTTCATGTTACTCAAATGTGGCCAGTCTCGAAGCCAAACTCAGCATGTAAATGCAATGCCTTCCCCCCAGCGTGGGACATGACACCCAGGGATGAGCCTCGCTGGCACTGAGGGATCACTATCAACTACCAACTGATAATGCCACTGGAGAATGACCTTGAATTGAAGGTTCGATGCGGAGCAGCACAATATCCCTGTCTACATATAATAACATGACTTTAAAATGCTGTTTGACCTAATGTAAGGGGGAAAAGGAAAAGAGAAATGAGTTTATATGGCTACGAGTCTCCAAAAAAGAGTCTGGAGGCTGTCAGAAGGATTGCCCTTATGCACAACTGAGCTGAGTCTAAGAGACAGATAAAGTAGATACAATCCCCAGGTATTGGTTCCTTGGAGGGCTAAAGAGACCCACGGGTTCTATGGTCATGGCAGATGGGGTTCACTGCCATGTCAGATGGCCCTTCTTTGGAGCTGGTGTTTCTGCGTGATGAACCTGGACTCAGATGGGATCTCTTTTCATAAGACCTTCATGCTACTTTACTGGAATTGTAGATGGTGTTGGGGTTTAAGATATATTTAGGGGATTTGAATCTCTGGACTGACAATATGATAGCCAGGCCCTGAGCCTCAACAGACTCCAGCTCCTACAATCTGATTTATTGGACTCACCTCACTCAGCTAAGATGGAGTTGAAGAAGGACAACCACCACACCATGGAGCCTAGACTGCCTACAACTGAAAGCAGGAGGATTGCATCCACTATCCATGTGGAATCTGAGCCTCCTCTTGACATAGAGGTGCAACGGACACAACCAATCCAAGGTCCACAGAGAAAAGATGGCATTGGAGAGGGAAAAGTGGACATGTTGGCTGATGGGTATGGGGAATGGCAGGAAGAGATGAGATGTGGAGGCGCCTTTGGGACTTGGAGTTGCCCTGGATGGTGCTTCAGGGGCAATCACCGGATATTGTAAATCCTCCCAGGGCCCACTGGATGGAATGGGGGAGAATATGGGCCATGATGTGGACCAGTGACCATGAGGTGCAGAGATGCCCAGAGATGTACTTACCAAATGCAAAGGATGTGTCACAATGATGGGAGTGAATGTTGCTGGGGGGTGGGGGGAGTGGTGGGGTGGGGGTGGTGGGGTTGAATGGGACCTCATATTTTTTTTAATGTAATATTTTTACAAAATCAATTAAAAAAAAAAACTGGCTATACCAAATGCCAGTGAGAATGTGGAGCTTTTGTGACTCTCAAATATTGCAGATAGGAATGATACAGGAATGATACAGCCACATTGGAAAATTGTTTGGTAGTTTCTTTTAATCTTAAACATATGCCTACCACATGACCCAGCAATCCCACTCCTAGAAAACTACCCAAAAGAAATGAAAATGTATGTTCGTAGGAAAACCGCTATGCAAACATTTATAGCAGCTTTACTAATGACCACCAAAAATTCGAAACAACCCAGATGTCCTTCAACTGTAAGTGGATTATCAATGCCCTTCAGTCCACACCACTGGGAACACACCTGTAGTTGGACAAGTTGGGTTTATTACTCAGTACAATGAGGGAGAATATCACCACAGGGAACTCAGAGTTATCTCTTCTAGGGGTGTTAGAAAGAAATTATTACATGACATAGTCTTTGGTTAAGTAATTTTGGGGAGGGTTTAAGGAAGCAGAAGTTCTCTCTAGATTGGGGATTTTAAGAAACTTGGGGGTAATTCTGTGATTGGATGTCTCAATAAATCTTATCTATAGGGAAGGCAGACCAGGGCAAAGCGAAAAACAAGTGATAAAGTAGCAGTTACTCCTTTAGTGAGAGGGGCAAGGTTTTGTATTTTGTGGTTGCACAGTGACTATGTCTGAAGTGGATATTCTGTGAAATAGCTTACGTTTAACAGGAGAACAGCATGGCTTTTTTGTAAACATTAGCCCACTATGGAACTGTGGTGGTGGATGTATGACTCTACACATTTATCAAAACTCATAGAACTGTCTACTACAAAAAGTGGTTTTTGTTTTTTATTTTTCATATAAGATATCTTGCAAAACAAGATAAAATGCAGGATTGTGTGTTTGTGTGTTGAGAGAGGTAATAGGATGCAGAATGTGCCAAATGGATCAAATGGTAGTATATATGAATCACCTCAGCATACCTAAGCAGATGGGGGAGAAGGAAAGGCACTAAAGTAACTTGGAAAACACTGTTTTGAATGGATACCGTAAGGCTAAAGTATCCATTCAAAAGAATGCATATAGACAATGTACCCTAGTTTGTAAATATTTTTCTCTCAGGACTAAAGGTAGGAGTTATATTACTTTATTTGTATACTAGGATTGAACAAGTAAGTAAATTTATTGTAGATACTTAGAGGGAAGTTTATCGCTGTTGGCGAGTTAAGTTACAGATAAGGAAAGAGAAGACTAGAATGAACCCTGTCATGCTGGACTGGAATGAAAGTTATCAATATGGGCTCATTTTATTAAAGCATATGTAATTTATAAGGAGACAGATAAGTAGATGCAGAAATGTAGATATGTGTCTGTGCCTAAGTTAGTATACATACATGTGTTTCCTCACGCTACTGAGATGGGATTAAAGTAATGACTCCCCAGTAGTAATGAGCATACCTAGAACCCAGATCCTCGTTTTAAAATATTATCCTACAATAAAGATGGTAGAGCTCTTTGGAGAATTGGTTGATTACAGGACTAGGGCAGGAAAAACACAAGATGATCCTGGAGTATCTTTTGGTGCTTAAAAATAAGGAAGTACTTAAAAAAAAAAAAGGAGGCATATTAAAAAGATACAAGAACTAACCTGAATCACAGAAACTTGGTAAAGGGTATATGTGAACCCTCTGTACTATTTTTGCAACTCTTCTGTAAATTGAACTCTCTTTCTCTCTCACTCCTCCCTACTCACTCTCTCCCTTCTCCCCCCATATATGTGTGTGTATTTGTTTATTTGTCTATAAAGGAATAGAAACCAGGAAACAGACTCAGGGCTCCAAGAGCCAAGCTGATTAGTGAGTGCAACCAGGTTCTGAGGGAATGAAGACAAGTCCGTGATAGGCAGTATTCGTAATTAATGGGAGCAAACATTTCTGAATACTTCCCTACATGCCAGGTGCTGCTAATACTTCAGCTCATTTAGCTCTCATAACAACCATATGAGGTAGATATCATTATTTTCCTTCTCTAAACATGGGAAACTAAGGGTCAGAAAATTTAAATACCTATGATCACATAGCTTTTAAGAGGAGCTAAGCATTTAAACCCAATCCATCTGACTCTGGAGTCAGTGCTGTCAACGTGGTCTGTCTGAATTCACAGTGATTAGGAAGAAAAGCCCAGACTTCCTTTCCCAAGGATTGTAGAATCCTTGCATTCCCTCAAAGTTCACATTTTAATGGATTCTTCACCCCTCCAATGGTTTTGGTTCTTGTTAACTGCAGCACCAATTTATAGGTTATTGGTACTTAAGTCATATGTAGCAATTAAGATGCCAAAATTCTTCATGAGATTTTTTCAAAATTGTATTAGCTCAGTGAAATATACTATTATGAATCCATAATATTGATTGTAATAATCAGATAGGGAGCGCCAATCCTGGAACCAGTAGACCAAGTCCTAGAGGACTTTTAAGTGGAGAACATAATGAAGCAAACATTGTAAAAATTACTGGAATTAATCTCTGAAAAACTATGCATTCTGCAAACTTTTTCATATGCAATGAAATATTAAAGATATAAAACTATTCTTAAACTAGTGCTCATTTTTGTCTTCACTAGCCTTAATTTGCTCTAATTGTTTAGCTAAAGAATATTTCAATTCTTCTCTACTTAAGGTTCTTTTCTGAGTCTCCTAGACATGGTAGTGTGTGCTGATATGTTTGTTTTTGCTTTGGGCTCTTATTACCAAATCGTCATCTTTGCATGAACACATGCTCAGAGTACAGATTTTAGTATTGGTTATTTTACAATTGATTTCTTTTGAAGCTTTTGCTTCCTCCCATTAACTATGTCCCCAGGCAATTTTAGCTTGAGATATTAGTTTTAATCATTAAATGACCCCAAATAAATGAGATACTCATGCTTTGCAAAATGTTTGCTGCTGTTTTCTTGGAACAGCTTTTTGTTTTCAATCAACTCAGTGATTAATTATTAAGAAATGTCTTAAGCCTTCTTTGGCTTTGGTACTGAAAGAACAGCGAGTTTGATGAAAAAATTACTGGTTCTGTAATACTTCCCATGCTACATTGGTGACCGGACTTCTGTCCCATGATTTCATAAACTACAATTCAGCTATTTAACTATTTCATACTCAATATGTATCTGGGTTGCTCTAGCATAGTTTAGAGCAGTAGTGGCAAATACACCCTATTCTAGGCTCTAGAGGCAATGAATGGCAAAATCTATTGTGATGTCAGTAATAGTTGAGGGGCGGGAGGGAAGTGGCATTCTGAATGTATGAGCTATCCCTGAAAGTATCCAGAAATTTTATATTTTCTTGTTTTAAAAACTCACTTTAAAATATTTTTAATAGGATTAAACATTGTGGTATAAACATGCAACTTTTTATTACGTAGTTTGAAATTTGAGTTCTCTCATGACAAAATATTTTTACTGAGCTGTGAAAAAAAGTTTAGGAAATGTTGAGTCATTTGTCTGGGTCAGTCTTTGAACCATGCTTGCTGCTGTTAATAAAGGGACTCAAGGCCAATTATCACCTCAATGAGGGACGTGTCAATCTGTCAGCCACAGCATGGTTCATGGAACATATCCACATCTAGAAAAAGAAAGGGAAAAAAAACCCTCAAAACTGACCAGCATCTGTACATTCTCTACTAATCACCAAGAAGGGGAAAGGGTATCAGTTGTCTTTTTGTAACAAAGATCTCCACCTGATCCTCTAATTTTGCACATCTTCCTATGGAGCGTGCTCCTTTTATCTTTCCCATTTCCTTCTTACTGAATTTCCCCATGAGCACTGATTTCTATAAACAGGATCTAGTTAATTCATTGTTCAATATGTGATGGGAGCATAAATATATACAATCTGAATCAAGCTAGTACAAGCATTGCAGACCCTCAGCTGAACATAATGCAATTAATAAGAAAGCAACTTGAGAAACACATTATAGTTTGTGAAGCCATTTCTTTCCTTTCCTTTCCTTTTCTTAAAAAAAAAAAAAGATCTAGTTACTGATTAATTATCTCATATTACTCTCAGAAATTCACTACTCTTAGTGAACTTACCCATAAATAGTACTTGGAGTGCTCAGGCAGTAAATTTAAAATGGTCCTAGTGGGAAATAATAACTGTTTCAATATTGAAAGTATCCCAAAGATTTTCAGTTTTTTAATTGGGACCACTCTTTGCTAAAACAATCATTAGAAAATTCTGTAAGGTATGTTAAGGGGTCATTTATTGTCAGTTTATGTTTCATATTATTTACCACCATCATAATCAAGCCTAGGCTTGAATACTAGCTAAATGATCATGGGTTGTCTCTTAAGTTCTCAGGGTCATGGTGCATTTTAAGGCTATTACGAGTTTCAAAAGAGTTTATGGATATAAAATAATGTGATCGATATAGCTTGATGATTAATGACCTAGACTTTTGATTCATTTAGGCCTTATTTGAAAGCCAGTTTCATAACCTGCTATCTGTGTGTTTGGGGCAAGTAACTTAATGCCTCTAAAGCTCAATTTCCTCTTATGTAAAGGTAGGACAACAGTAGTCCCTTATGCTATAGATTGCCATGTAGATGAAATAACTTAATAAATTACTTAACACAGTACTACAGCAAAAATTCAGAAAAAGAGCAATAGTAGTACATACCCTAAAGGGTACGTATAAGGATTTCATTAGAACATTCATTCATTCTTAGCATGGTCCTGGCATATTGTAACAGTCAATCCTGGCTGTTGATAACATTATTGTGGCTACCAAAACCTTAAGGGCATATAAATGATTCACCTATTTCCTTAATTATTGTAATATCCTGGAATGCCTAGCCCGATCCTATGGTTTGTCTTTTTGCATACTGAATTTCTACACCACTTTTCTCTTTGCCAGTTGTATCTTCAGAAAATTTCAGTGACTCTCTTACTTAAATAATTAAATCTAATTTCTTACGGACAAACTCATGAATTGATTCGAGTAGTAATGGAATTACTTTCAGAAATTCTGGTTCTGTCATAGTAGCCATAAGAATTGTGTGATATCTGTGTGTTTTGCTTTCTCTGTCTAAGCTTCAGTTACCTCATCTTTAAAGCAGGACAGCAGTAGTCCTTACCCTGTAGATTATTGTAAAGGTGAAAGGAGATAATAAAGTGCATAAGCTAGCACCTGCACATAGTAAGTTTTTGGTAAAAACTAGCTCATTTTATCTTAGTTTTAGATAGTGTAAATTATTAAAATAATATTATGTATAAACTCTAAAAGTATGCCATTTTGTGCTACCCACTCTTTAGTTTTTTGGCTGTCCTCTGGAGCAAAATTGGGTCAGTATATATCCCAACCTTACTTGAATCTCTGGTTCAAGTCTTGTTTCAATTAAGTTGGAATAAAGCACAGTTTAAGAGTTTAAAATGTCTCCTGGAGTGTTTTCTCTAGGGCTTTTACTATTTAATCAATCAAAAGAGCTCAACAGCAAGTATTTCTTGGGGGTCAATTGAAGAAAAAGGTCCAGGTGGGATCAGTAAACAGAGGTTTTATTTTGCAAAGATTTGCAGTATGAAATATTAAACTATATTTAGATCAGAGAATTATAACAAGGATCCCAAAACCACTGTGTTGGCAAAGTGTTTATGGGGAAGAACATAAATTTATTGGAGAAGATCAAGGAAACATATCTTTAGGAGGCATTCACCTGGAATCAAGGCACAGACTTAATAAGGAATTATAGTCACTCATGATATGATCCTTCTTTTCTTCATTCACTTTCCATGCTTTCTTGCTAAGTCTCCCTTGGTGCTGGGCCTGAAGCCAGCCAGACTAGGGTTTGCATATTGGCCCTTCCTTACTTTGTGATCATGAACAAATTATTTAACCTTTCAAATTCTCTATGAGTATAAACTAGGGGTAATAGTAGTGCCTACCTGTGGCAGTTTGATATTGTTTATGAATTCCAAAAATAGGTATTGGATTTTGTTTGCAAACTGGTCTGTCCCTTCGGGGATATTAGATTATATTGGATTCAGAGGTTTCACTTTTACTCAATTAAATAATGATAGAGGATTTGATTGGGCCACATCAGTAGGATGTTGCATCCCTGCCCCCTTGATAGACTCAGAGAAAAAACAACAAGGCACAGGAGTTAGTTGGAGTTTTGATTCTGGAGGCTGGGAAGTAAACACACAGAGAAGCAGATACATGAGGTAGGAGAAAAGTCGCCATTAAACACAGGCAGAGGCCAGAGCCATTCATCTGACATTCTACATCTGGCCTTGTGGAGAAAACAGAGCAGCTGAGCATGAAGAGAAAGCCCCAGGAAGAGAAGAATCCAGAAAGCCTGAAACCTGGCAGATGTCGGCAGCCATCTTGCTGCAACACATGGCAATAGACTTTGCTGAGGGAAGTAACTTATGCTTTATAACCTGGTGACTGTAAGCTTCTATCCCAAATAAATACCCTTTATAAAAAGCAACCAACTTCTGGTATTTTGCATCGGAACCCCTTTGACTGATTAATGCATTACCTTAAAGAATAATGGAGAATTAAATGAGAAAATGTATATAAAGCATATTTCAGGATCCTGAAACCAGTCTCCATAATTCTCTATCTTTCTTTTCCAACCTAGCCTATACTTTTCTGTCAGATATATAATCTTAAACCATAAATTCCACTCATAGCATTCCCCTTTTTACAAAACTTTAGAGGTTGTCTTGTTTTACTGACTTGAGTGCTGTATTTTGGCTTTTTGAAGGCTACTAGAGGTCGCTGACATTCCCCCCTCCCTCCCCTGCACTTTTTGTCTCGTCTGCCATTACTCCTCTTTTTGGATTGCATGCTAACTCCTAAATAAGCTCCCAAATCTCACAGCTCCATGCTTTTGTTTACATCATTGTCTTGGGCTAAACTTCCCTATCTCCTTACCAGCAGTTGAAATTCTTTCTACTATTCAAAGTTCAATATTAATGCCACCTCCTTCATAGAATAATTCAAGGGTCTGACAACAAAATGATTTCTTCCCTTCTGTATCTCTATAACCATGTGTATAGATTTCCTTTAAAACAATTTTCTTGTTCAGCCTTATATTTTTCTCTCATCCCCTTACCTAGATGATGAGTGAGTTCCTAGAGGTAAATACCCATGACTCATTCATTTTTAAAAAATATATTTGCTTTATTTTTAAAAGAGCTTTAGATTAGATACGTGTTACATAAAAAATATAGATGATTCTCATATACCCACCCTTACCCTTCCTATACTTTCCACCATTAACAACATCTTTCATTAGTGTGGTACATTTGTTACAATTGATGACTACATATTGAAGCATTGCTACTAACCATGGTCTATAGTTTACATTTTGTTTTATGCTTTGCACTGCACAATTTTATAGGTTTTGACAAAATGTATAATGGTTGGTATCTGTTATTGTAATATCATGTGGAACAATTCCAATGTCTCAAAAAATCCCCTATGTTACTCCTATTTTTCCCTCTCCTTTCCCTCAGAACCTCTGGTGACCACAGTCTTTATATCAATATTACAAGTTCTTCCATTACGAGACTAATAATAAGACTACTTTAGTCCATAGTTGCATTCCCTTAAGATAGAGGAATGAACAAACATAAGGGGCGAATACAGATACAGACTCATTCATTTTTAATCCCCTTTGGGTGGTTCAGTGTATCTCAAACAACACACACACACACACACGTGCAATTGATTTGCTCAATCAAATGGAATATAATTTGTGCATGCTGCTGTGTATGGGGGCAGGGCATAATACAGGATGTGTAGAAGCATGAAAATAAGTATGATTGAATTTTCTAAATGTTGCCAACTCCGTTTACTTTCACAATAGTTGGCAGGTAGCAGACTCATTAGACTAATTTTCAAGATGTGAATTGACTGTTTTTATAAATGAACATCACCACACTTTATCATGGCTAACTGTTAAAATGTTTTCTGTCTTATGCATATAGTCTGTGAAATGATCATTGAAGGTAATGGAGAGTAGATAATAACTTTAATTATTTTCTATTTATTCTCCACATGATATTTTGTACGTAGAGCTATTGGTAAGACAATGTAGTATATAGATAATCATCTCCACATTTATGACTCCTTTATTTGAAGAAGAATCATGTTCAAGGAAACTGTAAAATATATTCAATATTCATATTTTACCAAAAAAGGAAAAAAGACACACACACTCATATGCAAACACATGTGCACACACACACATTTGGTGATATTTGAATTTTAATCAGTCTATAATGTGGTGGGAATGTCAAGGTAAGGTGAACAGATACTGCTTCCTCCATTTCCATTTTCTACTTCCAATAACTTTAAATTAAATGAGCATATCACAGACTATCAAAAATCATTTTGTATTTATTTCTACACAAAATACAATAGTGGTTAATAGCATTAGGTCATGGCCCGATTGCAGCTCTTGCATGGTTATAAAATGTGGCCTTGAGTTCTAGGCAAAATTCAATAAAACTTTATTTTAGGGAAATATAGCTTATAATTTAAGCCTGATTTCTGAGTACCTGACATTATTGGATCTTGAAAGAGAAAATATCTTTCAAATCCATTAAAAATGGAACTTCTGTCTTTATGTTTGCAAGCTAGTAAGCAAAACACATTGTAGAATTAAATAAAACCTGGGGAAATGTCTCCTGCTTTCTTTACTAACCTCAGAGTTGAAGGGTTTTTGAAAATATTTTCTGGATGACTGTGTTCTACCTCTCATTGCTGAGTCAGAATAACTCATACAGTCCTATATTGCCTTGCCACTGGTCTTTAACCTCAGTGGATAGCTAGGGGCATTCTCTAATCAGCTTCTAAATTTAATAGCATTTCCTCTGTGAAATTTCAAAACTTTATTCATTTTCATTTTCACAACAACTCCATGAAGGACTCCTTCTCATATATAACAGAAGTAAAGATGATTTATCAGTTCTGAAAAAAAAATGATATTACCTGAGAGCAAGGATATGGAGATATGAGCCCACTGGCTTCCATAGGAAAACTATAAAATTTGCAGGGCAATTTGTTAAAATCTATTCAATTTAGAAGTGTTGATTCTTTTGACCTACATTTCTAACTCTAGTAAAATCTTTCATAGAAAAATCAACCCATAATGATAAATATATAAAATAAGCTGGCTAATTGAAATGTTTGTGATAATGAATGTGTAGAAGCAATTTAATTGCCCACTTATAGGGGAATGGTTAAATATGTTAGGTATAATCCTATAGTGGAGTACTAGACAGATAAAGTAGATCTTTATGTACCATTTTAGGTGCTTGAGTATTGGAGTAATTTCTATTTGTAAAATAATTTAAACAGTTCATGGAAAGGTAAATTTTCCCTTGACAAACACCTGTGGTACACACTAATATCCATTTGGTGTATAACCTTTCAAACATTTCTTTATACATCTGTATTACACATCCCTATGTAAGTGTAAGAATATTCTTGGTGAGTGTGTTTACATTAATGATAGCAGTGATATTGTTTATATAATTCTGCAGCTTGTTTTACTCATTTATTATGTCTTGAGGTTTCCGTAATATCTATATCTATATATCTATATATATATCTATATATTCTTCATTCTGTTTAACCTCTTCTTAGTTTTCCAAATGATGAATATACAAACAGTTTAAAAACATATACTTTTGTACATGTCTATTTAAACCCTTCTTCACTAGCTCAGAAATGATTCTAGGGTTTGTAGTGGTGTTAAGCCCCCTGAAAATGGAATGTTTGTAAAATAAAACCTAATAATATTTTGTTGGTAAATATCTAGAGAAGAATAAAAGATATGGAGAAAATTACTAAAACCATTATCTATGGTTACCCTAGGGGCAGATTGAAGGTATTTTACTTCTATATTATGTATTCATGTATAATAATAATAAATTATGGAATATTTTACAAGTATGAAAAAAGAGAGCGATTTTGCCTTGTCTAAGATAACATAGCTTTTGAAGGTTAGACCCACAATATGAAAATGGGTATTCCTAACACCTGAGGTTATTTTCTTCCATTCTTCCAATATTTTCCAAACTTGTCTAAGAATAGGTTTATATACAAAATCCAGATCTACTTATGAAATAAGAAACTACTGGGTTTTTTTTACATTATTCTTCTCTATGTCGCATTTAGTAACAAAATTAGAAGACTCTTTGCTAGAAGGGTCACTGCATAACTAGAGACTACATTTCTTAGCCTTCTTGCAGCTAGCTGAGGCCAGGTAACAACATTTAGTTCAATGGGATGGGAGTAGAATTGATGAGTTTTGGGTCATTTTCTGGTACACTGTCTCTTGCTTTGACCATTTTCTTCCCACCTTAACCATAGAAACAACTGAAACAGCCATTTCAGATCAAGACAAAGAAGTTATTTACTTGTTGGTAGTGACAGAGACTAGGTCCTTAGATGGCAATATGGAACAAAACTCTCTATCCTATACTGCCTACCTACTGTTAGATTTTTATATGTATCTTTCATTTAAACCACTGTTTTTTGGGCTGTTGTGGAATATCTTAGTTTATAGACTAATTTACAGACTATGGAAACAGAATCTGTAAAGCAGGGCATAAGGATATGCATTTTTTTTGGTAAATGTCTTAGTTGAATTTTGTATTCAGGCAAAAACTATGCTGAATTTTCTTAATGATTCTCTCACCACTAGGTAAATGGAAAGCTATAGTCACAATCGATGATGTGTTATTTCCTAATTATGGTAATATTGCCAATTCTAAGTAAGGGAAATTTTGGTAGCACAAGTCAAAAATATACATATATACAAATTTTCCAAAAACTTAGTTTAATTAAGAAATTAAATCTAATTTATTTACAGACTCTTGTGATAACTGTGAAGAAAACATACCATCAAGTATTTTTACATTCCTTTTTGAAAAAGGAAAGGGTTAAAACCATATGAAATAACAGAAGGATTAGTAGTAATCAGGAAAAAGTGATTAATTGTAACAGTGCTTTATTTGCAGGGTGAATAGTGAGCTATTTAATCAATTAATTTAAGGTCTATTCTCATTTGTCTCATGTCACCTTTCATTTAAAACAGGTCAATTTCCTAACTTATTTTATACAGAGCTACTGTTTATCCTAGTCTTACTAAGGAAATTTGTCCAATTATTTTCTCCTCCAACCCTAAGTCCTTAATGTACAATTTCTGTAAGCAAGATTCATGTGCCATGTGCCTCGAATTACTTGGAGATTTTTAAGAAATGCAGGTTCTTGGCCATACCAAAGATCTATTGAATCAGAAGTGCTGGGAACGCTCTGAGAATCTGTATCATAACCAGCTTGCCCAGGAGATGTTTATGCACTCTAAAGGAGAAGCACTTCTTTAGTGAATATTCATTGTAGAAAGTGTCAGGATTTGTTTCTTTTTTGTGTACTGAACCAAACCTTTTGTAATGAGCACACCCAAACTTATTACCAATATTTTGCTCACTTGGCTGGAACCACTTTGTTTCCACTAGCAGGTTTAGTCCTCCCTGATCTCTAGGCTGAGATTGTATGGAGAATGGTAATTACATTATACTAGTCTGCTAGGCATTATACTAGTCGGCTAGCTGTTTGTCTGGCTCTAATTTATAATCCAGGTAAGATAACTGAGTTTCTGCCTGGCTCCTGATCCTCTTTTCTATTTCAGTTTTTAAAAATTAGTTTCCTTATATTATGCCTTGTCTTGGCTTTCTGCATGGTATCTCAGTGTCCAACCTGTGAACTATTCACCTTCTTTTTGGGACTTTTACATCGAGGAACAAGGGTGACTGAGATCTTAATACATCCCTCATTGCTGATTTTTATTCTTTACTTTCTTTCTTCCCTTAGATGTGTGTCCACCCAATGACCTGGAAAGGTGGCCAACAACTCCCAAACTCACATCTTTAATATTACCACCTGTGCTAGTCTGCCTACCTGTGTTTGGACTACTGTAAATTATATGTTATCTTTTATTGAAGCCCTGTGTGGAAGAATTTTTTTCATCTTCATTTATTCATCTTCACTTATTAGCTATTGAAACTAGAATTATCTTTTCATATTTTCAAAATCCCTGAGTAGAACTCTAATTGGCTTGGCCAGGGTTTTATGGGCATTTATGGCCAAGCTAGTGGGATATTATAGGAAAACCCACTGGAAGCACACAATGGATGAAGAGAGAAAGGATTCTCAAACTAGGAAACCATTCCCAGAATAATAAAAAGTTAGTGCATGAAACAATAGATAGTCATTAAAGCTGTGCAAAATAACAATATGGCCTGCCAGTGGCAAATCCATGCTTCATTCCTGCTCTGTGATAATGGAGGTAGACCCTGTATGCATTTCTCCTTTGCAGCTGGCAAATTATGAAGCTTTGTCAGGAATAAATGGATAGAAAAACATGGTGAGTCAAGAGACTCAAAATTTCTTTAAAATAAAAAGTTCTTCTTCTAAGAGAATGGCATTCAAGGAGCTGGAAATACAGAAGGCTATGACTACAGTTAGAGATGGCAATTTGTAAACTGACAAGGAATTAAGGTGAATTAATGAAGTAGAAAGGAGATGAAGTCTATGAACCTTGGAATGCCAACATGTGTGATGCTCAGAGCATCATTTATCACACCCCCACTTTTTAGGGATACTGGCCTCTTGGCTTAGAGTACTAATTAAACCAAAATCTGGAGATATGTTTCAACCCCAGTGCCAGGTACTGGTTTGGCGAAGATGGTCCTGATAACCTCTAAGCACTAGATGCTGAAGCCTATACTGTGAGATATTTCTTGCTCAGCCTCTATATTTAAAAAATATATATATATATATCTTATCCACTACAATATCTGTTTTGGTTTGCTAAAACTGCTGGGAGCATTATACCAGAAATAGATTGGCTTTTATAATAGGAATTTATTAGGTTAAAAACTTACAATTCTGAAGCTGTGAAAATGTCCAAATAAAAACATTACCAGGGATGCTGTCTCACCCAAGTTGGCTGCTGGTGATCCTGGACTCCTGCCATGTGGGAAGGCACATGGAGGCATCTGCTTCTCTTCCCTTCTCGTCGCTTCAGCTTTTGTACGTTTTATCTGTTGCTTCATCTCTCCTGCGTTCCTCTCTGAGCTCCTGGGTTCCTTCTCCCCATCTCTGTGACTTTTTCTCTATGTGTCTCTTCTTTCAGTCTTCTGCTTATAAAGGACTCCACCAAGAGGAACAAGGCCCACTCTATGTCACATGTCACTGAAGTAATCCAATCAAACTTCTCCCAGCTGAACCCAATCCATTCAAAGGCTCACACAGCCACAGGACTAGATTTAGCTTTAAGGAAATGATCTCTTCTGGGATCCACAAAAAGTTTCAAACTGTCATAACATCATTTTGTCAATGGTTCTTTAAACATAACAGACTAGAAGGGGAGGGATGATGAAATTGATATATTATTAAGGATTTCTAATGAGAGGGTATTTTCAATGAATTTTATATAATGTTGCTTAATACATTTAATCCTCCCTATTGGGTAGTTTGCACCTGGATTTTTGCATATAAGGACATTGAGGCTTAGCAAGGTGATAAAAGTAGCCCCAAATCTGTCTGGAGTGACTTCAAACCAAGTTTTGCCTGATTCCATACGCAGTCTTTCTACCACCCGCCCATCCTCACCTCCACCCGCCTATCCTCACCTCCACCCGCCTCCATACTCATTCTATAGCAGCAAGAGCTTAGAAGTTGGTGATGCTGAATACAGGTCCTAAAACAACAGTAAGAAGTTACATATGAAAACAAGGAAAAGCCAAAATACAAGAAAAAAAACTTAGACCACATGCTCTAACCACATTAATCAAGAAGCAATAGCTTATGAAATCTTTTTATAAAACATGTGCCAAGTGATAATAAATAATCAAGAATCATGAACTACTATCAATTTTCTAGGACTGTAGAAAATATTTGTCTCAATAAGAAAGATTTCCAACACAGTTTTAAACTTAAAAGCACTCAGCCTCAGGTACCTGGACAGTTTCTCCCTCAGGGTAGTCAGATCAGTGGTTTTATGCTACATGATATTTTGGATTTGTAAGTAAAATGCTACTGAATTTGCCACCTTAAAACACAAAGTTCTTTAGAGATGAGGCACTGCTGTAATTCAAAACTACACTTTGTCATTCTGAGATGGGAACGATTTCCCTTACAATTTTCTTCAGCCATCAGGCCTCTAAAGAAGAATACATTCATTCTTAACTTTGTTTGTTTCTTAGAATGTCAGTATAGTTCTGATTTCAGGCTTTATGAATATGTACAAAAACCTGAAATGTACTGACCAATTGCATGTGTTGTTTTCATTTTGTTTTTCATTTGCACATACAATTCTTTAAAATATTTTTTATGATGAGAGCTATATTGTTAATCAAATATCGATGGCCATTCAGATATTGATGTGATAGTATTTTCATTGCCAGCTTCATTAGTGTTTATTTGAATTTGAAGCTGCTATTGCTACAGAGAAGGAGATGGATACTGTCACAATTTTGGTACAAAATGAAAATTTTTTTATCAGCAATCATTTTTTAGGCCAGGTATTAGATGTTATAAGTCATGTATGCTTTATGTTTTGTTCAGTAAATAGGTTGACTGGAGGAAATGGGACTATTTTTTCTACTTTTATGCATCTGAGTCATGTCAAGGAGAGATCAAAAGGAACTGAAAGATCAGCTTCTCTTTTTCCTCCCAATGCAATATTGAGGCACGAAGTATCATTTATGTTTTTGAAACGGTTAGTAATAATGATTTTCAGAAGATGGAAGGTGACCACTTCCAAGAGAAATTGTTGTATAGTTAGTGCTTAAATTTGAACCTTTTAAAAATTTTCCTTTTAAGCATATGGTAATTTCATTAGATGGGTAAATATTTATAAAACTTCTTTGTGTGCCCAGAGTTGTGAACATACAAAACAAATATAACATATGGAGTCAAAGAAAACAGATAAGACATGTATTTATTATTAATTCATATTTGCAAAAAGTAAGGCTCATAAAACTATGATATATTCATAAAGGTATTAGTGGATCCAGGATTCGAATTTAGCTTTTATGACTTGCAATTTTATATTCTATTATGAATGGTGTCTCTTAGGTGGGACATAATTGTCAAGAAATAAAACTTAGTTTTAGTCCTATATTCTAACCTTCACTTTCTGACACTACACTAGTCTCGCAGATAGTCTATGTCCTGAGACCTTGGCACATCTGAGGTCAGTAAAACCATGTAGCTGAGTATAATGATAATTTTTCAAACACCATAAGGATTATTTGATCCTTTTTGGTTATGCTCTAGGCTTTTACAACTTTTATATAATAGGTGACCAATGAACCAATTTGTAAGGTTAATGAGAGTTACTCTAATTTATGATCCCTTTAAGAAAGGGCCAAGATATCCAGAAAAATCTTTCCTTAAGGTATAAGTCAGTAGTTACATGTAAGTGAAATAAGCATCAGTATAAAGATAAATTCTCCTTTCTTGTTGTAAATTACCACATTATTAATATCTTATGACTAAAGAATGAAAAATTCTTGTTAAACAACAACTGTGTTTTCTGAAAGGACAATACCTGAAGAAATTATGCAAAACAGACAGTGAGTATTAAAAATGCCTCGATGAATGAGCACAGGATTGGTATGGCAGGCAGAACCAGGCTAAGCAAGTGGCATCCTGGTCATATGAACACATGGGAAAGGGTTTAGAAACATGTCTTTATTGAGCAAAAAAAATAAAAATATCCTTGGGAAACAAATATTTTTTCCTAGTATTTAAAGACAAAGATCTTGAGTAAGACTAAAACATTAGACCTATAGAATTACTCTTAGAAGAAAAGATGCTTTAGGGTGGATTGGAAAGTAAAGATGTAGAAATGTATACAAATATAGTTAATACTTCTGTTTTTATAAGGTTTCAAAAATATAATATGGTTTTAGAAGGCAGGACAATGATTACCCTTGGGGATGTAGTGACTAGAAAAGTTCATGAAGAAGGTTCCTGAAGTACCTCATTGTTTATTTCACATAATTACTTTAGGTATTGTCCCTTTCAGAAAACATAGTTGTTGTTTAACAATCAACTTTTTCTTGATCTGTGTGTTAGTTATACAGATGTTTTACTTTGCAAAAATGCTCAAGCTATACATGTACTATTTGTGTAATTTTCTGCATATATGTTATACTTCAATTTAAAAATCTTACTTAAGAAACCAAGAATTAAATACAATTCCTAGAAAGAGATTTTGTTTGTCTCTCCACAAAATGTTTTATTTTCCCTGTCTGTCAGATGAAGATAAGTCTTGTCCTTTAACCACAGAGATTTCTTTTGAGGGACAATGAAATACTATGCCTAAAAATACTTGATAAACTATAGAGCCAATCAAATTTAAAGTTTATTTATTTCTTAGTCATGTATAACAAAGGAAAAATGGGAGAACTTGTTTTTCTGAAATGTATATTTAGAGCAAGTGAATAATTTTAAAATCTTATTGCTAGTGCCTGCTTTCACAAAGATATTCAGTATACAACACTTCTGTGAATTCAGTAATGTATAAGACCTAGCATTTACTGGCTTTGCACTTTTTGCTCTCCTACTTTATAATTCTACAGTGTTGGAACATTAAGCTGACTGGTAAAAAAACAAGAGAACCTGTCACTTTTCCACTTTCTTGCTCTCTAGATAGTCACCATTTCCTGAAAATGTATTAAATAACACTAGAGAGAGTTGTGAGGTATTTAGATAAATTGATGATTCATTCAACTTTGCCAAAAACCTGAATATTTATTTTCTCTTGCCAACAACATTACCTTGATATCTAAAGCTGCTTTACTAACCTGTTCAAAATCCATTATCAGCCCAACTTGGGCAACATTAATTTCTCCCTTCTTTCTGCCATTTGGTAGATACTAATCTTGCTCAAATAAAATATATTCCTTACTCAAGAATTTTATTCTGAGTAAAGGTATAAACTTGCACAAGGAGGATATAGCAAATAATACAAAATGAGGAAATTTTGAAAAGTGATTAGGGAAGGCTGAAGGAAGCGATTTTTGTTCAGTCGAAATCAGTCTAATTGAATTTCAGCTACAAACGTTTCTGTGTGTGTCTCTTTCTCCCAAAAAAACATACTTTATTTTCCTTTTTGAACAGCTAATTTAGCAAACAAAACCAAATCTTTCCTTTGTTTATAAATTAGTTATCTTATAACTCTTAAGTAAATATTTCATGACACTGTTGATGACCATATTACTGATGTTTTTTACTGTAAACCCTAAATAATTTTAAGGTTTTCATTTGGCAATAATTTCAAACTCACAACAAAGTCATAAGTATAGTACAAAACCATACCTATGCCTTTACCCTGATATAGGTACTAACATTTTATCTCATTTTAATTTTTGTTTGATCTATTATCTCTGTCTCCTCTCCCTCTATTATATGTAGAATTCTAAAGATGCCCTTCTCTCAGCCCCCAGACATTTGTTTCCTAGATATTCAATCAAACATTAATCTAGTTAATGCTGTGAAGGGATCATATAGATATAAAGTCTTAAGCCAGTTGACTATAAAATACAGAGATCATTCTGGTAGGCTCAGTCTAATCACAGGAGCCCTTTAAAAGCACAAGTCAGAGAGATGTAGTAAAAGGGGAGTCAGAGAGATACAAACTATGAGAAGGACACCACATTGCACTTTGACGATGGATCTGGTCTTAAAGAGCTCAGAGAGAGGCTCCCAATTGACAGGTAGTCAGGATCAGGGACCTCAATTCTCTGAATACAACAGCTAGAAACTGAATTGTGCCAAGCACTCAAATATTCTTGCAAGCAAATTCTTCCCCAGAGTCTCTAGAAAGGGACATTGCTTTGCAAACACCTTGACTTTGGCCGTGTAAGATCCTAAGCAGAGGGTCCACTTTGAGCTTCCCTGCACTTCTAGCCTACAGAATGTGAGATAGTCAACAAGTATTATTTTAAGTTGCTAAATTTTTGGAAATTTATTATCTAGATAGAAAATTATCTATCTATCTATCTATCATCTATCTATCTCTTACTCTTCTTTTTCTGAACCATTTGAAAACAAGTTGTACATATCATGTCCCCTAGATATTTCAGTGACTATTTCCTAAAAATAAGATTACTCTCTTTAACTACAGTATATTTATCAATTTAAGTAAATTTATCATTAATACTTTTATCTAATCTCTTACCCATATTTCAGTTTTATCAATCTCCCAGGTAATGTGCTTGATAGCTTTTTCCTCCAGTGAGAATTCAGTCTTTGATCAGATACTGCATAGAGTCATCATGTCTCTTTTAACTTAGAGTATATTCTCAGCCTTTCTTTGTGTTTTTTGACATCAGTATTTTTGAAGTATACAGTTACCTCTTAAAATAAAGTTTGGGGTTTGTGTGATGTTTCCTCATGGTTAGACTTATGTTTTGCATTCCTAGATAGAATGTGATATTACATATAAATGATTCTGTATCCATTTTAGGGTATCACAACTATTACACAATGTCAATCTGCCCCTAACTGGTGCTATTTGCTTTGATCTTCTGATCAAGGTGTTATCCTTGGTAAAGTACAGTTACTGATTTTTCCCTTGCAACTAATAAGCAATATGTGAGGAGATACTTTAGAACCAAGTGAATATTCTGCTCGTTACCAAAATTTCCCAAGATTTAGTATCCCTTGATGATTCATATGTGAAATAATTATTACTATGATGGCTGAAATGTGAATTTCCTACTTTAGTGCTATCTCCATATTTATCATTTACCATTGGTCATTCAAATATAAGGAATATCTCCCTGATCTACCCTATTTATTTTGTTTGTATTTATTTTGGTTCAGACATCTGTGTTTCTATCATTTTTCTATATTTTATAATTCATATTGCACTTCAATTCTTGGGGCTGCTCAAATATTCTCAATTTGTTGTCCCTCCAAGCTAACATGTCTCAATCCCTTGGAGAAGTTCTTTATTTTCTGACACAGGCTCCTCTTGCATCTACCCTGCCTCAGCCTGGAATGAGCCCATTCTTCAAGGATACTTAGGAAACCTAGATATTTTAACTTGAGGAATTATACAAATGAAATTATACTATAATGATATTAATCTTGAGATAAAGTTTGCATTAGAACACATTAAGGATAGAATAGAAAGCCAGGTTATTAGACTAAACACTTTTTAAAAATAAGATTTATTTTATTTATTGCTTCCCACCCCCTTGTTGTTTGCACTTGCTGTATCTATTCATCTTCTTTGTTTCTTTTAGGAGGCACTGAAAACTGAACCTGGGTCCTCCAGTGTGGAATGGAGGCACCTAATCACTTAAGCCACCTTTGTTCCTTGCTTTGTTGTGTCTCTCATTATGCTTCTCTTCTTCTATCTCTTGTTGCATCATCTTGTTGCACCAGCTTGTCCTCTTTAGAAGGCACTGGGAACCTCTGCTCCCTGCTTTTTGTGTCTCTCATTATGTTTTCTCCTTTGTCTCTTGTTGCATCATCTTGTCGCATCAGCTCACTGTACCTACCGGTTGCACCAGCTCAGTGTCTTCTTTAGGAAGCACTGGGAAGTGAACCATGGACCTCCCCTGTGGTAGGTGGGAGCCCAGTCATTTGCACCACATCCACTTCCCAAAAGACTAAAAACTTTGAATCTAATTATTATTGTTTTCTTTTCTTTCCTATAGATCTTGGTAAAATGCTGGGGTGAATTTTATTTATTTTAGAAAATATGTATAAATTACTTGTCCTTTCCTTCTGTCTTCCATTTCCTCAAAGGAAAATCACTCATGGCCTTACCTTGGTAATTGCATACCAAAATTTAGTATCTATATATATATTGTCATCTGGGTTTAGCTATTAATATACAGGCAGCCAAAATAAAGATTTGAAAACCTGTCTTTCTAAATAATCATAAAATTAGCAGCATGTAGAGAAGGACTTTTCGAAGGCAGTAACTTCTTACAAAATTGTCTATGAAGAGGCAGTAATGTACTGCATGTTAAAAAACAGCAAAGATGTGGGTATACCTTCACTCTCATTGTACTGGTCTCTACCCAATTATATAACCCATTACAACAAAATGAGCACTCACACACTCCCTAGAAGCCTGCCCTGTATCAGATGCCCCCTCCCCCCTTAAGCATCTTAAACAGGTAACCTTCCTTATTATATTTTCTAAAAAGTTTTCTCAACATTAAAGTTTCAACCCCATATCTGACAATCTCCTATGTCAAATGTTCCCCCAACCTCCTCCCAATTTCTTGGACCATCTGACCCATCCTGTTGCCCCTAGCCCCTCTTAAGCCTACAAAGCCCCACCCAAAGGTATCCCTATGCCCCCATCCTGGGGAAGAGTGATGTTCTCAAACAGAGGGAATTGTATCTCTTGAGAGAATTGGTGGCTCCCAATGGGTTAGGGCAGTTGAGTATGTTAAGTCCTGAGCATTGTTGCAAGTATCTGTGAATATGGTCCTTCAAGTAATGAAGATTGATGGTCACTATGGACCCTGAGGGGAGGGTGAGAGAGGTATTGAATTGATGGAATCAGTGTAACTGTTCCACACGATCATGCAATGATGGATATAGGACATGTTAAATTACACCAAAAATGTATAAAAGTCTACAGGCTAAATGTAAACCATAATGTAAAACATAAGATAACTAAAAATTTAGAAAATTGTATATTTTAAAATATAAACCATAATGTAAACCCAAATGGAACCATGTTTGAGAGCTGTGTTTAAATATCTGTACATCAGGTGCAGCAAATATAATATGAACATTTAGAAAGATCATTGCTGGGGAAGGAACAAAGTATTTGATGTTGGATATGTGGGAGTACCCTATATAGTATATGTGAATTACTGTGATCTTAAACTTTTGTGAAGACAATAATGAGAAAAAAAAAAGAGGTTGTAGACACTGAGGAAGAAATGAAAGAAATTGCCTTGCCACTGCACATGCAGGGCAACACCTATTGCAGTGATGAAAGGCAAAATGTCAAAACAAAGCTTTCTCATTTTGTCATTTTTTGACACCCCAATTTATTTTTTGTTTATTTAATTTTTCTAAATTAGTATGTTTTCTATATCTAACCTTTAAACCCATCACTATATTACATTTTACTATTAATGGAACTTAGCAATATATAGGCTTCATTTTTGAAGAAGTTTTGGACTGCAGAGAGGTTCAACTATGACAGGGGAGGAATACTGGTGTGGGGTGTTATTGATGGGGGGCACAGGGTTGGGGGGGAGTTCTCCAAGACATGAATACAGGTACATAAAAATATTTGGATATTTTCATAGTAGTTACAGTTAAAAATGACAACTGAGGGAGTGCTGAGATCCTAACCAGGGAGCTCTATCATATTCCCCAGTGGAAGAGCAACAATCTCCCAATTGCAATTGCAAAGACCAATAAAGAAGGATGGTGTAACAAATGAGCCCTTGATACTGATGAATATGCTTATGAGCCTGTATACCTGAAATAGGAGCTAGGCCTAGAGCTGCAGGTTACCTAAGAGTTACCTCCTGAGAGTCTCCATGTGCTCAAATGTGACCACTCTCTAAGCCAAACTCAGCATGTAAATGCATTACCTTCGTGCCAGCATGGGACATGATTCCCAGGGATAAGACTCTTTGGTGCTGAGGGATTACTACTAAGCACCAGCTGATGATGTAACTAGAGAAAAACCTTGAATAGAAGGGTCAACTCAGATCAGCAGACTATCTCAGCCTACATGTCATATCAGGTGTTAAAAACTGCTTTTTGACCTTGAATAAAAGGGGGAAATGGAAAGGACAAATGAATTTATATGGTTATGAGTCTCCAAAAAAGAGTTGGGAGGTCATCAGAGGGGTCGTGCTTATACACACCTCAGCAGGCTCCCAGAGACAGCCAAAGTAAATACAACCCCAGGTACTCATTCTCCTGAGGGTTACAGAGACCCACAGGTTCTATGGTCATGACAGATGGCTCTGGAGTTCAGTGCCATGTCAGTTGGAGTTTGTGTTCCTGAGTGTGATGGAGGTAAATTCAGATATGACCTTTCTACACATGCCTCTTCTGTCACTTTTACTGGACCTGTGATTGGCACTGAGGTTGGTGTATACTCAGGAGACCTGAATCTTGGACTGTCCATGTGACAGCCAGGCCCTGAGCCTCAGCAGCCTTGCAACTCCTACCCTCTGGTTTACTGGACTTACCCCGGCCAGCTAACAGGGAGGTGAAGAAGGTCAACTACCACACCAGGGACCCAAGAGTGCCTACAACTGCAAGCAGGAGAATTGCATCCATCATCCATGTGGAATCTAAGCCCCCTCTCAATGTAGAGGTAGAGTGGACATCACCATCCCAGGGTCCACAGAATGGAGGAATAGAGTATAGATTAGAGTGGACTTACTGATATTCTACTATAGAGCTATTGTGATTAGTAATGGAAGAAATTGTAGCTTTGGTGTGGAGAAAGTGGCCACGGTAGCTGCTGAGGGTAGGGAGAGGGAAGAAGGGATATGATGTGGGGGCATTTTCAGGACTTGGAGTTGTCCTTGGTGGTACTGCAGGGAAGATGGTGGACATTGTATGACCTGCCATGGCCCCCTGGTTGGACTGGGGGAGAGTGTAAACTACAATGTAAACCATTTTCCATGTGGTGCAGCAGTGCTCCAAAATGTATTCACCAAATGCAATGAATGTGCCACAATGATGAAAGAGGTTGTTGATGAGGGAGGAGTGGGGTGAGGGGAGTGGGGTGTATATAGGGACCTCTTATATATTTTTAATGTAACATTTAAAAGAAAATAAGGAGAAAAAAAGAATGAAATTAAAAACAAAACCAAACAAAACAAACAGTAAAGAGCAATTATATGATGGAAACTGATACACGTTTTCACATAGAAATGCCAGTGTTCACTCGGCAACAATGAAAAAGTTTTCTCTATGAATTTTTGAGGGAAGCAAACAGGTTTTGAGGAGTTTGCTTGTAGTTAGAAGTCAGAACTTGGGTCTGAATTAAAAGCATACCAAAACCTTTTGGGACCTCTTTATGCTTTTGATGACTAATATCAAGTTCTTGGCTTTTATCTCATGGTCATACTTATTTCCATACTTCTAGGGTTTTCCCACTGTTAGAAGGGAGTCTGATAGAAACTCTGCATAACTCCAGTATCACCTGGTATTGATTTTTAAGTCTAGATCAACTGAAGAAGAATTAATTAAGGGTTATCTAATCTATGATCATGGGAGTAGTTATTTACACATAGAGTTTTAATCTTCTTAATACTATTTCCACCAGACAGAAATCTGGATTAGAATCAGATGTAAAAGCAGCCACTAAGAATATATTTTCAAAAGATCCACAGTGATATGGAGACTTAAATTTAGTATCAAGGTTCTAGCTTCAGAAACCACTATTTAAAAATAGAATATTAATAATAGTAGTAATTATTTATTGATTTTAACTAAGTACAGACACAGGATAAAACATTTTAATTTGCATTAACTCATTTAATCCTTAACAACACTGTGAGACAAATGCTCTTAGTATCCCTATTTTACCAATGAGGAAACAGAGACACAGAGTGATTAAGTAACTTGTTCAAGGTCTCAGAACTTAATGATTGGAGTTAATATTAGAACTCAAGATATCTGACTCTCAACAACTCTATCATCTTAGCTTATTAAAAAATCCATACACATTTTAAACAATGGCTTCCCTGTGATTCATCTTGTGACTCTAAATAAAGCATTAAAAACTAAAAATTTAAAATGGCTACAAATCTCAAAGGAAAGTGCTGCTGCTGATAATTTTATAAAAGTGGCAGCTATGGATTTATTACTTGTCATTCAGTTATAGCTGAAAGAAAATCAGACAATATATTTAGGAGCTTAGCAGAAGGAAAATTCAGATAAAAAATTTTGTCTTTCCTGGTAAGTGATAAATCATTCCACATAGTAAATACAAAAATAAAACCAATGTTAATAATAGATGTTAAGAAGATTCAGTGCTCAAATGATGAAACAGAATTAGGAGCTTGGAATCTGAAACACACACTGTGATAATAAGTAGGGTGTTAGAACATTTTAAAAATCAGGGTAAATACTGTGCCCAAAATAAAGAAATGTCAGCATGAAAATGAATCTGAACTTGGAAGGTTACTTTCTCCTAGAAAACAGGAAGGTGCAGACCCCACAAAATAACAAATAACTCAGATTTTGGAAAACCATCTTTTCAAATCTTTTTAAAAAGCAATATGCAAACAAACTCAAAACTTAATGATTTTTAAAAATCAAAACTGCAGCCTATCCTCAGACTCACTCATATAGTCCATTACTCTATTTGTTGGAGACCCAAAGTAAGAAATAAAATTAATCATACTAAAAATAATACAGTGAAAATACTAAAGTGCTTAGCTTCTCTGGGATTTGAGGGTTCAAAGAAAACTCAAGTTTCATGTTCACTACCAAATTCAATTTAGGGAAAGGCAGAGGCAAAACGTAAATTTGTGCACGAGATTTGGCTTGAGAAGAGGCCATTTTACATCCTTTCCCTCCATTTTTACTCATGTTGTACTCAAGACCTCATCTCCTCAACCTCTCTCTCTCTAGTCATACCTAATTGATAAGTCTAAATCAAGGGTAAGAATTTGAAACAATTCCGACTCTGCTTGTATCCATATTTGTAACTGTTAATTTGGTGCAGTGGACTGCTATGTTTCTGAGTTGGAGCAAGCTCACTCAACCAGTAATTAGTAACTGTATTAATAATAATAACACTTATCATCTACTGACATTTTCACATGTCAAATGCTGCACTTTATTTCATTGTAGGCCCTCTTCCTTAGAATTACAATCATTTTATTAAAGTTCAGAAAAGTCAAGTTACTAGTTCAGTGTCACATAGGTAGTTAATGATAGAACAAATTTAACCCCCACTCCCAAAGATCCTATTCATAAACACAACACATTGTGGCATTCCCTTTACAAGTAACTTATTCTTTTTTGGGGAGGCGGGGTGGAGCATGGGCAGGGTGTACACACACACACACACACACACAGACACACACATACACATAGTACATAGTGACCTGGGAAGTTTCTTGATTTTAGAGAACTCATGGGAAACATGTAATTCTGAAAACTCCTTGTATGTATTATCTGAGGTCATGCCTAAATGTGCTACAAAGAAAAACTATTACTCATTCAATTGTATTCTATGTTGTGTGGTCAGTATGGAAAATAAGAATTTGCTGGTATTTTTTCAGAGAAGATATATTTCCGTTCTTTCATTATTTATATTTTAATTCACAGCTAGCAATAGCTCCAGGTTAACTAAGTGTATTTACCTAGTACTATTCTGAACCTGGAGGTTAATATCAGAAACAAATGAATTGTTTTTTAAAATGCATGTACAAGGGAATTTATTTTTACAAAACTCATTAACAAGGTGAGTAGGGGATTTATATTCATTTATGTAAGAGAGAACATCTAGAATGATATGCAAAAGAGAACATTCTGTATTATCAAAAGCAATAATACTAGAAGATAGTCATGGTGTGGAAAAATTTTGTTACTAGTCCACATAAGTTTAGAAACTGAGAGCAAACATTAAGGAGCTTTTATAGCAATTAACCTTACCATGAAATATGGCATGTGATTAATTTATGCTTATTATATTTTACAAAAGTATCAGTGCACCATGGACTGGAATTTAAAAACAAAATGAAACAAAAATAGATCCTTCATAGCAGAATTTGTAAAGTACTGACCTACAAAATTGAAATTTCAAGCCAAAATAACATAAGGGTCCACCAGAAATACACAGATTGTAGAGAGAATATTTACATATTTATTTTATTTTACCTGTCACTTAGTTTTCTCAATGAATTTCTCTTTTTTTTCTTTCATTTTTTTCTCTAAGAAATAGCTTTATGTATATAAAAAAGAAGGGTCTTACTCCTTGCCTGCCAAATTTCCTTGGCCTGTCCTCAACTCAATTGCCTGAGAAAAATCAGTTTTTATTGCAGTGTTGAAAAGGGGTCATCATTACCCATGCTTCTTAGCTTCCTCTGAATCTAATTCAAAGTCTGCATAACAGTGTCAGGAGATCAGAGAACTACTTCTTGTCAAATCCACAAGCTCTTTTACAATTTGAAACTTCAAAAGCATCAAGGACACAAAGTTCACTGAGAAAATTAACCAAGGTCTTGTGAATAAAGTGTGGACATAAAGCATCCAGCAATAGCAAATTGAGTTAGGCAGTTGGCAGGAAGGAGAAATCAATAATATCTTGGTGTGGTGATGAGAAATGCTGACTGATTTGTCATGCCATTCTGATCTCTGGGAATCAGTTACTGTAGTTTTTATTTGTATTTGTATAATAATTATTCTTTTTGATTATAAAAGCAATACTTGTTCATCATATGAAATTTAAAATTATTCAAAGTTATAAAAAAATGACTATCACATGTATCCACATAATTATATCTAGTCGTACATTTGTAAATGTTCTTCTTTGCCATTTGACATTGTGCATATAATTTTTGATGATTTTTTTACCTACTATTATATAATCATTTTTTTCTCATGTAATTTTGAATTCTTCAAAAACATGATTTTTATGATCTGCATAATATTTCATAATATATTTAACAATTTTCTGATCACTGGACATTTAATCTTCTCTTTTTTCTTATAAAAATTGCAGCAAACAACATTATTATAGATACATGTTTGTCTGCACTTATGATTATTCCTTAGAATTGATTTCTAAAGTATAATCTTATTGAATTATAGTTATTTACTATCAGTACATTTATTTTATTTAAAATTTTGAAGGCCATACTTTCCATTTTACTCAAGTACATGTAATAACTAGTTTGGTTAATTGCAAAATAAATATAAATTATTTAAACACAGCTTTTGAAAAAATGAAACATAACTAAAAAATACATAATCCAGAAGAACATATTGAAAACATACACACTATATCTACCTACAACCAAGCTGTGTCAGTTTGAGATTATTTTATGAATCCCCAAAAGAAAAAGATTATGTTTGCAAACTAATCTATTCCTCTGGATATGATACCCTTTGATTGTATTAAATTTAGCTGAGGGCCTTTGATTAGATAACTTGATAAGTTGGGGCTTTTGATTGACACTGTGTGAGTAGTAACCTGAGTAGTGCTCAGTTTGGGTCTCTGCCCCTGTAGCAGTTTGACATAGTTATGAATTCCAAAAATAGATATTGGATTATGATTGTAAACTGGTCTGAACCTGGGTATGATTAAGTTATGATTAGGGCTTTCATTGGGCCACATCATTAGGGTATTGAGTCCCCACCCCTTGGTGCGTAGGAACTCATAAAAGGCATGGCAAAGGACAGAGTTGGAGCTTTAAATTTTGAGTTTTGATGTTGGAGTTTGATGCTGAAGTCTTAAGCTGGAGCCCCGGGGAAAGAGGCAGAGCTGTTTGCCTGATAGTCTACAGCTGACCTTGTGGAGAAAACAGAGGAGCTGAACCCAGAGGAACCCAGGAAGCCTGAGCCCCCACAGATGTCGGCAGCCATCTTGCTCCAACATGTGAAAATAGACTTTGGTGAAGGAAGTAACTTATGCTTCATGGCCTGGTATCTATAAGCTCCTACCCCAAACAAATACCTTTTATAAAAACCAACCAATTTCTGGTATTTTGCATCAGCACCCCTTTGGCTGACTAATACAGCCCCCTTGCTGGGTCTGATATAAACAGAAACACAGAGAATGATTGATTGAGACAGACACAGTAAGAGAGCTATGCCACTTTCAATCCTGCCATGTGACAGAAAGGAGAAGGCTCAAACAACTGAGACCTCTGAATGATGAACTTTATAGCTTAAAGCTGAGACAGGGGAAAAAAGCAGAACAGCTGAGACTGATAAACAGGAAAGAAACAAGCCCTTTGTGAGGAGAGAGAGGACTATAGGATCATGTAAGCATGAAGCCTCAGGAGGAAAGATTGAGCCCAGAGGGGAAGGCAGACACTAGCCAGAGACCAGCTGCTATCTTGCTTCAACACACAGCAACTGACTTTGGTGAGAAAGCACCTCTGATGGTGCCTTGAATTGGGCTTTTTATGGCCTTGGAGCTGTAAGCTTTTTCCCCAGATAACCCCCCATTTTCTGGTACTTTGATCAGCACGCCTTTGGCAGACTAATAAACAAGGCTCCCACAAAAGATATAAAACTTTAAATGATTTATATTTTTAATTCTTGCGATTACCACTTTAATGCTTAATAATAATCTTTTAAGTTTATTTCTGGACCTCTGAAGATTGAGCATTTTCTATTGATTCTTGCTATGATACATAAGAATTTCTCTCTCTTAGACTTCCCCTAGTTAATTCCCCTATTTTTGATAGTGCACTATTTCTTGTACCATCCATGGCAGCTAGTTTCTTGACCTCTCAGTAAGAAAGATATGGATATTCTCCCTTACAATTCCCTCCATGTTTTTCACCATTTTTAATTTTTTGCCTTCTTTTCTTGAAGAGGACATTACGATGAAGAGGTTTATATTGCATTCTGTATGGACAATTTAGTTTTCTGAACTTTCTCTTTCTCTGTTGATGCTAAAAGATGTCAAATAGAAATGAATTCTTATTAATACAAGGGAATAAACTGATTGAATGCATGCAAGAAAAAATAGGGTTGAGGAGTTAGTTGTTACTTGGTATGTCATGGGAACACAGGCTCAGGCACAACAGATTCAGCAAATGACCACTTTATAACTCGAACAGCAAAAATGGGTCCAACAGAGCAGGGGAAGAGAACTTGTCATGGCCTGTTTGCTGGGGAGGCCAACTGACCAGGTGCATTGGTGGATGGTGGCTTTGGCTCTGCATGACTACATCTGAGATGAGAGGTTCCTGTGCTTCCAAGTCATGAATATTTATACACCCCAGCAATAGGAGCCCTGCCACTGGGAGTTCCAAACCTGATAAGCAACTGGAACTGTTTGTTCCTAGTTTCAGGTTCAAGGTAAGTTCAGGCTGTTCCATTAGGACCAATGTCTCCCCCAGGCTGCGGAATGGAAACATATTGAGACATGTAAACATAGTAGAAAAGGACAGGAGAGGGGGCTGGTAGATAGAGTACTGGGAGATGGAAGGTCTAACATCTCTCACTTTGGTAAAGAGAAGACCAGGAAAATGGGGAAGAGGAAAGGATCAAAGAGGCAAGAGAGGGAAGTATGAAGAACTAAAGAAGACAGATGTCTATAGATTGACTGGAGTTGTAGATGTCTAGAAAAACAAACAAAACATGACCAGCAAGTGGACTTCAGAGCATGGAGGATGAAAAGAAAACCCTGAATGCTTGCATTACAAAGGAATGAGAATCCATCTGTATTGGAACTCTCATCTGAAAGATAATAGAATTATGCCTTTAAATTTCCAGAGGTAAAATAATTTCAACTAAGAATGGTATATCCAAACTCTCAACCAAATATGAATGTGGTATATAGGTATTATTGGGCATGGACAATTACAGAAAATTGCTTACTATACATCTGTTCTAAAAAATCATCACCTAATTCAAGGTCACAAAGGTGTTATCTTATATTTTCTTTTAGAAGTTTTATAGGTTTAGATTTTACATTTAGGTTTACAATCCATATTGAGTTAATTTTTACATACGGTATAAGGTATAGATTGAATTCTCCTCCTCTTCCTTTTGCATCTGGGTATTAATTGTTTCAGCACTGTATGGTGAACTATTTTCTCCACTGTATTACATTTGTACTTCTGTTGTAAATAAGTTGTCCCTATGTGTTTGGGTCTTTTCCTCAACACTCTATTCTGTTCCATTTATCTGTTTGTCTATTTTATGCTAATACCACACTCTGTTAATGACTGTAATTTTATAAGCTTGAAGTCAGGTAATTCAAGCCTGCCAATTTTGTTATTTTTAAGAAGTTGATATAGTTATTTTAGATCCTTTGCATTTAAAAATTATAAATTCAAATTTCTGTTAGAATAATTTTGTCACATTCTATTTTTGTTTGCTAAAAGTTGCTGGGAGCAGTATACAAGAAATGGGTTGGCCTTTTAAATGGAAATTTATTAGGTTAAAAGTGTACAGTTCTGAAGTTATACAAATGTTGAAATGATCAGAGATGCTGTCTCATTAACGGTCAATGCCAGAGATCCTGGCCTCCTGGCATGTGGCAAGACACAGTAGTAGCTCTGGGTCTCTGCCTTCTTCTCCAGGCTTACTTTCTTGGAGGTTGGCTCAGTTGTGGATGATCAGGCATATGACTTGTCTCTCCCCTCTTCTCTGGGCCTTGTCTCTTTTAGCCTCTGGAGGGGCCTCTTTCCATCCTCTGTGCGCTGCTGATTCCAGCCTCCCTGGATTTCTCTGACACTATGCAGCTTTTCTCTGTGTGTCTGTTGCTTTTTAGCCTCCACTTATAAAGGACTCCAGTAAGAGGATTAAGACCCACCCTGGGTCCCGTAGTCTAATCAAACACCTTTACCTGGGACAATCTAAACAAAAGCTCCCATCCACAATGGGTTTTCAGTCAAAGGAATGGTTTTGCTTTAAGAATAGGATTTTCTGGAGTCCACACAAGACTCAAATCAGCATACCATCTACAAAAAAATCCTGCTGGAATATTAATTGGGGTTTATTAATCTATAGATTGAATTGGAGAGAATTGCCTTCTTAATAAAAGTTGAAGATTTTATCCCATGAATAAGATATTTATCTCCATTAATTTAGGTCATATTTAATTCTCTCAGCAAAGTTTTGGAGTTTTCAGCATTGGTCTTGAACATCATGTGTAAGATCTATCCCTAATTATTATATATGTTTGGTTCTATTGCAAATGGTATTTTTAAAATTTATATTACCAATTTTTACTAGTGTATAAAAATATTGATTTTAGAATATGGATCTTGAATCCTGCAACATTGCTAAACTTAATTAATTCTAGTAGTTTTTTCATAGATTCCATAGGATTTTCTTCATTTGCAACTCTGTAATCTCTAACTAAAGACAATTTTAGTTCTTCCTTTCCAACTGTGATGCCCACCCTCCCCTCTCCCTCCCTTCCTTCCTTTCAACTTGTTGCTCTGGCTAGAAGCACTAGGACAATGTTGAATAGAAGTGGCTAGAGAAGTTGTCCCTATCTTGTTCCTGATATTAGGGGCAAAGAATTCAGTCTTTCATCATGAAATTTGATGTCAGCTGTAGGAATTTTATAGCTACCCTTTTTGGGCTGAAATTCCATTTCATTCTTAGTTTCCTGATAGTTTTAATCAAGATTAGAAATTTTACAAATGATTTTTAAAATTTATTGAGATGATCATATATGTATTTTTAACCTATAAACTTTGAGGTAGCCTTTCTTCCGGAAAGAAATCTATAGGTTAGTATTTATCTTACCATGTATTGAGCTCTAATAAAACCTAATAAAATAAAGACATGTGTATTCTCTTGGAGAACTAAATATTACTTGATTGGACTTGTTAAACTATTCTCTGGTGTGACATTGAAAGGATATTAATGAGTTTTGGATAAGTTTTCTTAGCATAAGTTGTTTCATTAATTATGTAGGATAAGAGATGATGGTTTCTTTGACAGCATGGTAGCAGTGATGGTAGTGATGACAAGTAGTTAAGTTTTAAAATATTTGAAGGTAGGCAAGCAAGATTTACTGACTGAACAAATGTTGGGTATTAGAGGAAGAGAGAAATCAATGACAACATCACCTTTTTAATTTTTATCTGAGGATGGGAAAAGTGGGGATTTCATTAATTTTTCTGGTATATAGTTGGTCATCACATTAGCCATCACGCTGTCTTGCCTTACATATTATCTATGTGTATTTTCCCCCACAGCATGCCCGTCATTTGAAATATTTCCTTCCCATTGTTCTGATCTAATGTTTAGCCTTTCTTTGAGAAACTGCTCCTATGCTATTTTTTCAATGATGTCATCCCAATTATCTCCAGCCAGATATGGAAATAACAATATCATTACTGATGTTCCTGCTAAAATTTTTATTTTATTTTGCTAAAATTTTTGACTGTTACGCTCTTTGCTTGGTACTGTACAAAGGCCTTTACATTAATTGTTGAACACAATCCTTGGAGCAACTCAATGAGGTATTATTATTATTTATTTGTTCATTTTTACAAACAAGAAAACCAATTCTTAGAGATATTGTCACTGAGTTTAAGCACACACAGCTAAAAGTGGTGATGCCAGTATAGAAACTCAGTTCTGTCTGGCTTTAGATGGCCAATCTCTTCATCTTCTCAAATGACTAATTAAATGTAATTATTGATGAATGACTATTTGTTTCCTTGCTCATGTTTTGTTCTCCCTGAAGTAATTGCATTTGTAATTTAATTAATCCTGGGCATCCATCCTTTCTTTCACCCAATTATCTCTTTGGTTGCTGTTGCATTATATTCTTCATTTCTTTCTGCTTTTAGTTCTCTATTGAATTATATTTAAAAGAGAGATTCTTTCTTTATTTCAAATAGCATACAAAGATCCCCTAGCAAATTATTTATATAAAGTAAGTTAGTATTATTAGAGGTTATATTTACCTAAATCACAATTTTTCTATTCCCTCACATTGTTCAATATCTATTTATGTATTGACTTGTGCTAATATGTTTTTCACAATAAGAATAATATATTCAGTATTGGAGAATTAGAACTGGGAGGAACTTCAACATCATTTGGTACAATATTTTACTCAAAGGTAAATTTCCTGTACAGACTCCCTGACAAAGCATCATTCTATTTCTGATCAATTATGGCAGTGAAGGGAAAAACAGAATGTCCCAATGCAATCAGTTTTATTATTGAATGAATATGTATGTTCAAATATTATTCCCAGTAGTTAGCTAAAATCTTCCTCTTTGTAGCTTTTCAACCATTGCTTTTAGTTTTACTTTTTTGATATATTTAAGATACACCCTATCTGTAAGTAAGATACCACATACTTAAGCACTTTAAGATGCCCATCAAGTACTTCTCCAGGCTCCTTTTCCTACGCTAACTCTGTTCAGTATTTTCAAGCATTCTTTTTTTTTTCAAAGAAACTTAGATTACATAAATGTTACATAAAAAATATAGGAAATTCCCAGATGCGCTGCTCCCTAGCCCTCCCAAATTTTCCCACATCAACAACATCCTTCATTAGTGTGGTGCATTTGCCACAATTGATGAACACATCTTGGAGCATTGCCACTAAGAGTGGATTATAGTTTACATTGTAGTTTACACTCTCTCCTGCACAATTTTGAAAGTTGACCTCCATCTTTCTCCCTCTTCAAGTGCTCTAATTGTTTTTGCCTAGGAAAAGACAGGAGAAATATCCATTGCTCTATGCTGCCATATTGATAGCAATTCAAAAAAGGCATAAGGATAATGAGCTACTTCCTAAATCATGGATCCTTTCATGTATGGATTCCTATGAGTAAATGGTGAATTCATGAAAACTTACTTGGTTTATTTACACTAAGCACTGTGTAGACACAGTGCTACACAGTCTACACAGTCCCTCAAATATCCAAATTGTTGTCCACATCATAGGCTCTCCATAGTCCCTTCGACAGACAAGTTCTATCCTTTCCCTTTGATCTCTTCCTTCATCTTCTGAACAATTGCACATATGCTCTTTTATCTTTCCTAGAATTAGTGCTAGTTAAAGAGCTCTTCTATCTTTCTCCAATACTCAATTTCTTTTGTTATATTTTTTCTAATTAATGTAATTAGCATGTGATGATATCCTATATGGATCAATTTGGAAGGGAAACTAAAGTTTGTTTTAGTTATAACTTCTACTACATATAGTTGAAACCTAGCAAAGATTGTGACTCTCTTGCCCCATCTAGTTGTAAGTTGCCTTCTTTTCTCAATAGTACATGTTTGGAATGCAAGTTCTTCATTCCAAGACCTAATATTTAATATTAACTAATTAGACATACTGCACCAAATGGTCCTATAAAACAAATTATTAAATTTTCTCCTAAAAATATTTTACCTAAATATACATACAAACACATATATAAATGTGTGCAATATACAAATGTTTATTATATATAGAAATCTGTCTGTATTTCCCTATATATAATATTTTTAAAAATAAATGTTTTTCTATGAATTAATGGAACTCAAGATATTTAACCTCATTGCTTTGCAATATGAGTCTTAAGGCTCTCATTAAAGTTAGATTAAGTATGTTAGATAGTAGGTGCTCATGTTGCATATTTTATTTTTGCCTTTTGAACTTGAAGTTTTCTTCTTCACTTTTTCCTATAGTTCCTTAATTTTTGCATATCATTATAATACCTTTGCAAAAGACCATTACTACCCAAGTTTCCTATATATAATATTTAATAAACCATATGTGTATTTACACATTTATGAACATATATATTTATATGTTTTGTTTTACAGAGTATTATTTAAAACATTTTCTGTCAAGGTAGATCTCAAGACTTTATTATAATATGTTTTTAAAAGGTCCTTTAGAAAAATATGAGAGCAGAAACACACACAAGAAAAAAACACAACTTTAATACCTCTGAAGCCATCATTGTAGGCTTCTTTCCACACATATATGCAAACAGAAATCATTTCTATATAATACAATCATAGAATATTCATCATTTCCAACTTTAAAATATTACATTTTAATTTTTTGAATAAAACAGAAGTTGACTAAAATGAAATATTTCTGAATATTTTTCAACAAAACTATGGTAATTTCTCCAAAGAAATCATTCTAAAGTTAAGAAGTAACTAACAATAAGAAATCAAAGAAACATTTTTTTTAACTCGTTTAGCTTTCTTCCCTCAGTGTTTACTGTGAGGTATGCAAGTTGAGAAAATAACTCTTACAATTTTTCCCAACTTCGCATCTTCCACATTATAATACTGTATTTGGAAGTTTATCATTATTTTACTTTGTCAACTTTTGTAACATTGAAGTTGTTCTTTAATGAAATATTCCCTCAAAATTTAGGTTTTTTTCTTCCAATCATCAGTCCTTTTAACATAGTTCAATTTGATCAACAGTTGGTGGGTTGAATTTTATTTTTAAGTAGTATTTTTTCCCTCCAGAATGGCATATGAATGCTGTTTCATAAGTACTTTTATTTAATTTTTTTTCATTTCTGAAATGTAATATACATGCAGAAAAAAATGCCTATAACAAATTTTTTAGAGTATAACAAATGCATAATGTAACTGGCATTAAACAAGAGATGATTCTAAAAAGCTTCCAGAGAGCATAAAAGGTAGTTGAAGGTAGTAACCATATCAAGAAATAGACCAGAATCCTCATTGTAAGCCTCTTTCTCTTCTCTTCTTAAGGGCACCGTTATAGTAATTTGCATCTATATAATTTATTAATTTTCTTGATATTTTATAATTTCCCAAGACAGTTTTTAGTTTTTCTGTTTTTGAATTATATACAGATTGAGTCAAACAATGTTTATTTGGGTCTGAGTCTTTCACTGAAATCTAGGTTGACTGAATTGTTGTTTCATTTATTTGCTGCTGTGAACATTCTTGTCTGTATATCCTGGTGTGCACGTGTACAAGTTTGTCTAGGCCTATAACCAGGAATGGAACTCTAGGGTTGTAGGAAATGGGTTACTCCTCCTTAGCTAGCTAATGCCAAACAGTTTAACAGGGTAGCTGTGCCAATTTATACACACACACACACAGAATTTTATGAAAGATCCTGTTGGTTCACATCCTCATAAACACATGGCATTGATTTTTCTGGTTACAAATGAAGTTACGTGCTTTTTTATACATTGAGTGGCTATTTGGATTTCTACTTCTGTGAAGTGCCATTTTTCTACTAGGTCTTCTCTCTTTTCCTTAATTATTCATTCCAACTTTCTGCTCAAGGTTATGTTAATTCCTTCTTATCTTTTTAGGTCTCTAATGTAAGATGATTTTTAAAAAGTTCATTCATATGGCCTATTTAGTTATTATGAGGAGAAGGTTTATCTAAAACATTTAAGATGAAAATCTTTTTCATTCCCTGTGGAAACTATTGTAATGTTCTCTGATGCTTAATGTTCTGAAATTTTACAATGATCTGTCAAAGCACATGGTTTTTGTGCTTGCTGGGCATTTAGTGGATTCTCAACCTGAAAGTTCGTGGCCTTTGTAATACTTCTCAGATATTATTTTGATTTTCTGTAGGAACTAGAAAATGGATACATTTCTGGAAGTTGGATGTGGGAGGGCAGAAGAAACCACTCCAAATCATGAATATTTTCCAGGAAGATCAAGTAAGTTTGCTGAACTGGGGAAGAAATAACAGATCCAAGTTATAGTTCAGAATGTAGGGTTGACAAAGGTAGATGAAAGCTGTTAGAATAGTAGAGAGTGGTCCTAAAGTAATATTTTCCTAACTTATCCCTACAAATTTGAAAATATTTTTCTTTATAGGAAACTGTGATGTGAAATCCTCATCAATTTTTTATAGTGAGATACAATGTGTATTGTATTAGTTTCCCAACTGCTAAAACAAATACCATAGGAGTTGGCTTAAACAAAGGGAATTTATTACCTCACAGTATTGAGGCTAGCCTGTGGCATCCTGGGGTTGGCTGCTGGTGGTCTTTGTTCCTGACTTTTTCTGTCACATGGCAGTGCACATGGTGGCATTTTTTCCCCCTTCCAGGTTATGTTGACTTCCAGCTTCTCGGTATTCTGTGGCTTGTCCTTCCATGTCTAACTTCCTTTGATTAAAATGACATCAGCCATGTTGAATTGAGGCCCACCTTCATGTAGTTTGGTCACCTTAACTAATAACCTCTGCAAAAGTTCTATTTATAAATGGGTTCATACCCACAGGACCAGAGGTTGGGACCTGAACATGCCTTTTATGGAGGACATGATTCAATCCCCAATAAGTATTTTTGTAGACTTAAACCACAGAGTTGTACTTGGTCTATTATTTGTGTAACGCTAAATTTGTTTTTATTAACAAAATCTATATATGCTGTAGAATTCAGATGAAAAAGAACTCTAAACTGTTAGAGCCCTCAGGCCCATGATTTGATACTGGCCAAAATAAGGATATAAATAATTCATTGTATCATTATTTCTCACCAAGAATAAAAATAGAATTAAAGCTTTGTACTTTGTCAATTTGTCATCTGGATAATGGAAGAGGAGGCTGAGCCTAAATAAATGTGATGGAAGGAATGCTTTGATTCAGGGCAGTAATGAGATGCAGTTGTAAGAGGAATTTACACAATTAATATGCAGGAAGGTATGAAAGAAAAACCCTCAGATAAAATTAATGGCTTTAAAAATTCTGACAGCAGAAAAAGCCATTAACCATTATGCTCAAAAACAAAACAAGCACCTGCTGCAACCTTTCTTATCTTGGTTCAGCAGAACAAATGATGTGCTAGAAATATCTAAAACATTTCATCTTCTGATAGAAATCAACTATAATGATTTAGCAAAGTCTTGTGGAACTTTATCTAAGGAAAAAAATCCTTGTCTTTATATTTTGAGTATTTAAGCAATGAAGCTTTCTTAAGATTTTACTTTCATCCTAAATTTCTGTTATCCTGAATTACTTGATTACTGGTTCATATTACAATTTCACACAGTCATTTAAATGTATATTAACCTTCCTTCAAAATATATACATATGTAAATAGATTACAAGAAAGAAATGGATAAGCAACGTAAAATGTAGGAATGGAAAAGGAGCTGTTAGTTTAGAGGATGCAGAAATTACTTTCACTGGGGAGAAGTGATATTATTATTTAGGACATTCAGTATAGGTAGCAAAAACAAAAAATAAAACCCCAAAACTCAAACTGCCTTAAGCTAAAAAGGAATACCTTGGCTTGACTAGAAATATGTAAAGGATGAGAGCATATGTAGCAAGACTGCCTAGGTTTGATCCCTGGCTTCACCATTTACTGGCTGTTTGACCTAAGGTAAGCCACTTAACTTCTCTGTGCCTGTTTCTATTTTGGAAAGGGATTCTCCCATATAGGGTTGTTGTGAAGATTAGATGAGCTCATCTCTGTTGCATTCTTAGAGGAGTGTCTGAAACATACTAAGTTCTATATAAATGTAAGTTACAATTAGTAGCATAATTAAGAGTACAGAGTTAGGCCTAGCTTTACACATATCTGAATCTAGCTTTTCAAATACAGTTGGTCAAGAATTTCATCATATCTTGACTCTGCTTTTTATATGTATGGTAAGATGACTCAAACAGTACCCCCAAAAGTTTCAGCAAGATTCCTGGATAATTTATTCATTGGAACATTCATTTATTCCCAAATAAATCTCTTTAATTAATGAAATAGTATTCTATTTGGTCTGGCCTGAGATAAGTGTTTACTATTGCGGCTGGTAATTGAGTCAATTGCACACAATTCATACTCAATTAAAGTACAGGGGAGATCTTTCCCAAGAGAAAATTAGTATCATTTTTTTTAGAAGGCAGGGATAACATTTCTTCCAGGTATGAAAACCTTAATACATAGGTATTATAAAACTACAGATACTCATGGCATAAGGTAGGGATTGGCAAACTTATTTACAAATGCCAGATATGAGATACATTAGGTTTTGTAGGCATTATATCTCTGTTGCAACTACTCAGCTCTCCTGTTGTCACATGAAAGCTGCCATTAACAGTAAGTTAATGATGGGCATAATATTGTTCCAAGAAAACTTTTCTTTTCCAAAACATGTGGCAGGCAAGATTCTGTATGTGGTACATACATAGTTTGCATAAATCTGATACAGGGGATCAGGGTGGATCATTTAATGAAAATTATCTTTTAATTGGGATGTTCATTAAAAGATAGTGAGCCAATTATTTAACCATTATATCTCAGTGATGAATCTTGTCTTTTTAAAATAGTATAAGAAATATAACCATGAATGGATATAATTCTTAAATGGAAGGAGGGATTATAACAGTTCTATAACTGGTTTTATCCTTTGAAATAAACAATTTGCTTGCAGGTGCTGTTCATTTGGATATTGGGTCAATCAGAGTTCCATTTGAATTTGTATCTATTATAATTAGTTTAAAATTCTAGAAAGTGTTAGTCTTCTACTTTAGGTAAATTACAATAGGGTGGATTATAATATCTCCTAAGAGATTGCCACCTCAGAGAAAGCATCTTTTTATTTAGAAAAAGATATTGGGTAAATAGAAAATATATTTTAAAAAAGATTTTGGGGACTTCTTTATAATGCAGATGCTTATCCCTGAAATAAGAGCTATGATAATGGCCTTTAGGTTGAAGAATTATGTCTTTCCCCTGAATCTGCTTTGAGAGATGGTAAAGACCCCAACTCCAGGATAGCTTTACCTTCATCATTCCGCCTTTATTTTCCAATTGTATTCTTTCTGAATAGGTTGCCATTTCAAAGAAAGGAGAGAAGAATACTGTTGGAGGACACTGGGCAACTCTCTACCAACAGGCATTCATAATGGGAGGATATGACACTTAGCATTATCCTAAGGATTTATACATATGGATAATCACATGTAATGGCTTATTCTTTTTCCCATATTTTTTTTACCCAAGTGAGATCAAGAATAAATTATCTTTCAGAAATACTTAAGATGGAAAAAGACCTAAAGAAGCCTCAAGAGAGCACTATACAATAGACTTTCTGTGATGATGGAAATGTTCTCTGCACTGCCAAATATGGTAGCTACTAGCCACCTGTGGTTCATGAGCACTTGAAATGTGGTTTGTGCTACTGAGGAATTTAAAATTTTATCCAGCTAAATTTATTTGCATCTAAATGTAATGGTACCTATAGCTACCATACTGAACAGAGCAGTTCTAACTGATATCTGAATATGATGCCTATGGCAGTTTGAGATTATTTATGAATCCCCAAAACAGAGATTTTGTTTGTAAACTAATCTCTTCCTCTGGGTATGGTACCCTTTGATTGTATTAGATTCAGCTGAGATGTCTTCACTTAAGTTATGTTAAGGTTAGGGTTTTGATTTGACCATGTCAGTATGGAATGATTCTGGTTGAGTTCCCGCTCCCTTGATGGGCTGATAAAAACAGACAATCACTCAAGAAGACATATGGAAGAGGAAAGAACTTGGTCCTTTCATATGACCAAAAGGAGAAACAGCTAAAGCTCTGGGAAAAGAAATGAGCCCTTTGCCAGCCTTCAGCTCAGATCAGAGGAAGCTGAGCCCATGGAGACATTATAGAAAGAAGGAAGGAGAGACCAAGCAGAGATCAACCCCCATCTTGCTTCAACACATGGCAACAGACTTTGGTGAGAAAGCAGCCTTCAGTTGTACTCAAACTGTAAGATTTTACCCCAAATAACTACCCTTTATAAAGCCAACATATTTCTGGTACTTTGTATCAGCACCCCTTTGGCTGACTAATACAATGCCCATAAACTATAGACTAAACCTGCCAATTTTATCTTAGTGAACTAAAGAAAGATGTAGACTCATTATATAGAAGAACACTTCAAATATAATTTTATCATTGGTTTTCAGAACAGCCTCCTTCTCTTATTCTCTTATCATCCTAACTTCAAGTCCTAACCAGATAGGCACAGTGGTTGGAAGGTCCCTGGCAAGATTGCTGATAAGGATGGTTTATTAAAGTGAATGGGCTGCATGTTTGGTGTTAGAAATTATTTCATTTTTGTTCTCTAACTGTGGATTTTCCTTATCAGCTGACTTTAATTCTATTTTAGTAGAATTGGGCAAGAGGAGAAGTTGCTTTTATATCAAAATTGCAATGGATTTATTTCAATTCATAGTTCATTTATTGAGAGAGCAATTATGTTCAAACACAGTGGGATATAAAGATGAGTAGAATTAATTTAATGAATTAATTATAAAGGGCCATAATCAAAATATGGTCTTTATGGACAAGATGCAAATGGATTTTGTTCTTAAATTCAATGCAATAACTGGAGGAGGGAAGAATCAATTAGATAGTAAGGTACAAAATGTGAAAATCAAGCTTTTTAATATGAATTTTGACAAGACAAAACATTGATAGTAAATGTTACTGCTAATTTAAATGTTTCTATTTTAACTGGAAGGCATTAAGAATTCATTATTATTTTATGATAATGTACTCTAATGAATTTAAATAAACTTTCTCACTCTTCAATATTAGGGATTCAGCAAGAGGAAAATAAATTTATTTTGTTAGTTATCCAAAGTGGTGCTAATGCAAAATACCAGAAATCAGTTGGTTTTTGTAAAGGGTATTTATTGGGGTAGAAGCTTATAGTTACCAGGCCATGAAGTATAAGTTATTTCCCTCAACAAAGTCTTTTGCCATGTGTTAGAGAAAGATGGCTGCTAATGTCTGCCAGGCTTCAAGCTTCCTGGGTTCATCTCTTCCAGGACCTTGCTTCTTTCTGGGCTCAGGGTTCCTCTCTTCCTGGAGCTTGTTTCTCTTTTGCAAAACCAAGTTACTCTGTGTGCTTACTTCCTGGGGCTCCAGCTCAAGACTCTAGCAGGGATCCTGCTAATGTATAGAATAGAAAATAGAATCCTGCGTTTAGGCGTTCTGTTTGGTTACCTCATCGTGTGATGATGATAAGGGTTGGAATTAGTGTAGCTTCAAATAAGATGTAAAATAGAATTAGTTCTGTGGCGGAAAATGTTATGATTAAGAGTGCTTGAAGAGTGATTAGTATAGAGATATATAGTTTTTTACGGGTTGTTGTTTCTTTGGTGAGGTGAGATTGGCTGGCAATGATTATTAGTGGGAGTAGTCATGTTGTTAAAATAATAAGTGGTGTTGATAGAGGGTCCGTGAAAAATATTAGAGAGAAGTTTATATTGGAGTCTGTTGTTTGGAAAAGCATGGAAAGACTAATTAAGCTAATTAGAATGCTGTGTGTGGTTGAGTTAATTCAGATTATGTTCTTTTTTGATAGTCATGTCAGAGGAAGAAGTATAATAGTGGGTATAATTAATTTTAGCATTGTAGGAGGTTAAGATTTCGGACGTGGTCTAGGCCATATGTATTGGATACTATGACTAGCAGAGCCAGTCCTACTGCTGCTTCGCATGCAGCAAATACTATGAGAATAATTGGTATTATCATAGCTATTGTAAAATGTATGCTTAAAATTATAAGGGTACTTAGGATAAAGAGGGATAGTATTATGCCTTCTAAACATAGTAGGGACGATATTATGTGTGAGCGATATACTAGTACTCCTATTATGGCGATGGAGAATGCTATAATAATGTTTAGATAGATTGATGGCATTTGGTAGCTATGAGATTAATCATAGTCTATTGAGTTGAAATCAATTATTTTGTGTTAAACTAGCTACTATATTCGTTTCACTCTAGTCCTTTTTGTAGTCATTCGTAGGCTAGACCTAGGGCTAGGAGTAGGATTAATACCAGGGCTGTTGTTAGTATAGGTGTTATGGTGTTTGCTTGTGTGGCTCATGGGAGGGGAAGTAATAGTGCAATTTCTAGGTCGAATAGTAAGAATGTGATGGCTACTAGAAAGAATTTTATGGAAAAGGGTAGGCGGGCTGATCCTATTGGGTCAAATCCACATTCGTATGGGCTTGATTTTTCTGTATATGTGTTTAACTGAGGTAGTCAGAATGCAATTAGTACCAGTAAGGAGGCTAGGGATATGTTGATGAATAGTGTAATTATAATGTTTATTGCTCTATTTCGGGTTGATACCGAAACTAATTGATTGGAAGTCAATTGTACTGCTTAATACTAATAGAGCATGAGCCTCATCAATAGATGGATACGTATAGGAATAGTCAGACTACGTCTACGAAGTGTCAGTATCAAGCTGCGGCTTCGAAACCGAAGTGATGGCTAGATGTGAAGTGAAATTTTAGTTGACGCATGAAGCAGACGATTAGGAAAGATGAGCCGATAATTACGTGTAGTCCGTGGAATCCAGTTGCTACAAAGAATGTGGAGCCGTAAATGCCGTCGGAGATTGTGAATGGTGCTTCGTAATATTCTGAGGCTTGCAAGAGGGTAAAGTATACGCCTAGAGCAATAGTAATAAATAGGGCTTGTAGTATGTGTTTTCGGTGACCTTCTATTAAGCTATGGTGTGCTCATGTAATTGATACTCCTGAGGTAAGAAGGACTGATGTGTTCAGTAAGGGTACTTCTAGGGGGTTAAGAGGGTTAATTCCTGTTGGTGGTCAGCAGCCTCCTAGTTCTGGAGTTGGTGCTAGGCTTGAGTGGTAAAAGGCTCAGAAGAAACCTGCAAAGAAGAACACTTCGGATACAATGAATAGGATTATGCCATATCGTAGGCCTTTTTGTACAATGGTTGTGTGGTGACCTTGGAATGTGCTTTCTCGAATAATGTCTCGTCATCATTGATATATGGTTAAGAAGTTAGTGGTTAAGCCTAGTATTAGTAGTAGGGAAGAATTAAAGTGGAATCATATGATTAGGCCTGATGTTATTAGTAGAGCTGATAGAGCACCTGTCAGAGGCCAAGGGCTCGGGTTTGCTATGTGGTATGCATGTGTCTGGTAGGTCATTATGTGTTGTCATGTAAGTATAGGCTTACTAGTAGTGTGAAGACGTATGCTTGAATTAGGGCTACTGAAAATTCTAGAATTGTTAGTAGTACTAAGATGATAAATGTGATTGAGGCTGTTGTTGGGCTAATTGATATTAAGGCTAATGTGGCTCCTCCAATTAGATGGATTAGAAGGTGTCCTGCTGTGATGTTTGCTGTGAGTCGGACAGCTCGGGCTATTGGTTGAATAAATAGGCTGATGGTTTCAATGATAATTAGTATGGGAATCAGTGGAATTGGTGTGCCTTGTGGTAAGAAGTGTGCTAGTGAGGCTTTGGTTTTATGTTGGAAGCCTGTTACTACTGCGCCTGCTCATAGTGGAATAGCTATACTTAAATTTATAGAGAGTTGTGTGGTGGGTGTAAAAGTGTGTGGTAATAGGCCTAGTAGGTTGGTAGTGCCGATGAATGTGATGAGGGAGATTAGTGTAAGAGCTTATGTCCGTCCTTTGTTGTTGTGAATGTTCATTATTTGTTTTATGATCATGTTGGTTAGTCATTGTTGGATTGATACCACTCGGTTGGTGATTATTCGTTTAGGGGTGGGGAAAAGAATACTTGGGAATATAATAATTAATATAACGATTGGCAGGCCTATTATGGTAGGGGTAGCGAATGAGGCAAATAGGTTTTCGTTCATTTTGTTTCTCAAGGAGTTAGGTGTTTTGTTTTTTCTATTGTTGTTGGGTATGGGGTTGAGAAGGAGCTGAATTTAATGAATTTTAGTTGCATTAGGATAAATAATGATAGTAGCATTGATACGATTGTAATAAATCATGTAGATGTGTCTAGTTGAGGCATTCATTGAGGAGAGATTTGTTACACTCTCAGTCTTTAACTTAAAAGGTTAATGCTACTATAGCATCTCAAGGAGATTAAAGTATTGAGGTAGATCAGTCTTCGAAGTGTTTTAGGTGGACTAGTTCAAGTACAATAGGCATGAAGCTGTGGTTTGATCCACAGATTTCTGAGCATCGACCGTAATATAGGCCTGGTCGTGTGGCTATTAATGTGGCTTGGTTTAGGCGACCTGGGATTGCGTCTGTTTTTAGTCCTAAGGATGGTACGGCTCATGAGTGTAATACGTCTTCGGATGAGATTAGTATACGGATTGATAGTTCTATTGGTAGAACAAGTCGATTATCGACTTCTAGTAGTCGCAGTTCTCCTGGTTTGAGGTCTGATGTTGGGATTATATAGGAGTCAAAATTTAGGTCTTCGTAATCTGTATATTCATAACTTCAGTATCACTGGTGACCTATAGCTTTAATGGTAAGGAGTGGGTTGTTGATTTCGTCTATTATATATAAAATTCGTAATGAGGGTAGTGCAATTAGGATTAGGATAACAGCGGGCAAGATTGTTCATACGGTTTCTACTTCTTGTGCATCTATTGTGCTTGTATGGGTCAATTTTGTTGTTAGTATCAGGGTAATAATGTAAAGAACTAAAGAGCTAATTAGGAATACAATTATTAGTGTGTGGTCATGGAAATGTAGGAGTTCTTCTATGATTGGTGATGTTGCGTCTTGGAATCCTAGTTGTAATGGGTAAGGCATAAAAGGTATAAAGGGCTTTAACCTATAATTTAACTTTGACAAAGTTATATAATTGTTTTATTAATACCTTATTGAGAAAGTCATAGAGGTTATGGAGCTGGCTTGAAACTAGTTTTTGGGGGTTCGATTCCTTCCTTTCTTGGTTAGACTTTTACGAACGCGGGTTCTTCGAATGTGTGGTATGGTGGTGGACATCCGTGAAGTCACTCAAGGTTAGTTGGTGTTAATTCTACTACATCAACTTCTCGTTTTGATGCAAATGCTTCTCAGATTATGAAGATTATTAGTATTACTGCTGTTAGTGAAATAAATGAGCCTATTGATGATACAGTATTTCATATTGTATACGCATCAGGGTAGTCTGAATATTGTCGTGGTATTCCGGAGAGGCCTAGGAAGTGTTGGGGGAAGAATGTTAGGTTGACACCAACAAACATGATAATAAAGTGAATTTTAGCTCATGTTAGGTTTAGGGTATAGCCTGAAAATAGTGGGAATCAATGAACAAAGCCTCCTATGATGGCAAACACGGCTCCTATGGAAAGTACATAGTGGAAGTGGGCTACTACATAGTATGTGTCGTGTAATACAATGTCTAGGGATGAGTTGGCTAGGACGATTCCTGTGAGACCTCCTACTGTGAATAAGAAAATGAATCCTAAGGCTCAGAGTATTGCTGGGGATCATTTGATGTTACCACCATGCAGGGTAGCTAGTCAGCTAAACACTTTGACTCCTGTTGGAATAGCGATAATTATTGTGGCTGATGTGAAATAGGCTCGTGTGTCTACGTCTATTCCTACTGTGAATATGTGGTGAGCTCATACAATGAACCCTAGGAAACCAATGGATATCATGGCTCAGACTATGCACATATAACCGAATGGTTCTTTTTTTCCTGAATAGTATGTGACAATGTGTGAAATTATACCGAACCCTGGTAAGATGAGGATATAGACTTCCAGGCGACCAAAGAATCAGAATAGATGTTGATAGAGAATTGGGTCCCCTCCTCCTGCTGGGTCGAAGAATGTGGTATTAAGGTTTCGGTCTGTTAGGAGCATGGTAATGCCAGCAGCTAGGACTGGGAGGGAAAGCAGTAGTAGAACTGCTGTTACTAGTACTGATCATACAAATAATGGGGTTTGATATTGTGTTATTGCGGGGGGTTTTATGTTGATGATAGTAGTAATGAAGTTGATAGCCCCCAGGATGGATGAGATTCCTGCAAGGTGGAGGGAGAAAATTGTTAGGTCTACGGATGCTCCTGCGTGGGCTAGGTTTCCTGCTAGTGGTGGGTAGACTGTTCAACCTGTTCCTGCTCCAGCTTCTACTATGGAGGAGGCTAGTAGGAGTAGGAATGAGGGAGGTAATAGTCAGAAACTTATGTTGTTTATTCGTGGGAAGGCTATATCGGGTGCACCAATTATTAATGGGACTAACCAGTTTCCGAAACTTCCGATTATGATTGGTATTACTATAAAGAAAATTATGATGAATGCATGGGCGGTAACGATTACATTATAAATTTGGTCGTCTCCTAGTAATGTGCCTGGTTGACCCAGTTCGGCACGAATTAGTAGACTTAGGGCAGTGCCTACTATTCCAGCTCATGCGCCGAATAGTAAATATAGAGTTCCAATATCTTTGTGGTTTGTTGAAAATAGTCAACGGGTGATGAACATGGGTAAAATGGCTGAGTAAGCATTAGACTGTAAATCTAAAGACAAAGGTGAAGTCCTTTTTTTACCATTAAATAAGCCTTGAATACTATTTGAATTGCAAGTTCAGAGAAGCAGCTGTAAATTCTGCCAGGGCTTTGTAATCTCTTTGGCTTTATTGAGGTGAGGGAGTAGATTGAAGCCAGATGATTATGGTATTTAGTTGTTAACTAAAATTTCGTGGGGTTGGAGCCCACCAGTCTAGAGAGGACTTAGCTTAATTAAAGTGTCTGATTTGCGTTCAGGAGATGTGGGGTTAAATCTTGCAGTCCTTATGTCAGGGATTAAGTAATTTTTACTTGCTAAGGGCTTTGAAGGCTCTTGGTCTTGTTTAACCTAAATCCCTAGTTTAAGATCAATATTATTGGTGTGAGGGGAATGCGTATTGTGGATAGTGTAATTAATGTTGGTGATAGGGGGATGAAATTTTGTGTTTTGTACTTTCATTTTATTTTGTTGTTGTTAGTCGTTGGAAATATTGTGAGTGATGTTGAGTAAATAAGTCGTATGTAGAAGTAGAGGTTTAGCAGTGCCAGAATGGCTATTGCTGTTGGTAGTAGGAGTATGTTGTTTTTTGTCATTTCTTGGATAATTATTCATTTTGGTGCGAAGCCTGATAGTGGAGGAAGGCCTCCTAGTGACAGTAGGGTTGTTAGGAGTATTGTTGTCAGGATTGGTGTACTGTTTCATGTAAGTGATAGAGATAGTGTAGTTGTTGTTGTTGAGTTAATAAAGAGAGCAAATATTGTGATTATTACTAGGTAAATCATTAGGTTTAGTACTATTAGTGATGTGTTATATATAATGATTGCTGTTATTCATCCTATGTGTGCAATGGATGAGTATGCTATAATTTTTCGTAGTTGTGTTTGGTTTAGTCCTCCTCATCCTCCGATTAGGATTGAAAGAATAGCTAGGGTTAGTATTAGATTTAGGCTTAGGGATGAATGGATTTGGTAGAGGATTGTTATTGGGGCTAGTTTTTGTCATGTGAGAAGAATTATTCCTGATGTTAGTTGGGTACCTTGCGTTACTTCTGGCACTCAGAAGTGGAATGGGGCTAGTCCTAGTTTTATGGCTAGTGCAATAGTTATTATGTATGATGTGACTGGGTTGAGTGAATTTATAATTGTTCATTGTCCTGAGTAGTATAAGTTAATGATTACGCCTATTATTAGAAGTATGGATGCTGTTGCTTGTGTTATGAAGTATTTGGTGGCAGCTTCTGTTGATCGAGGGTGTGATTTTATTATGATGATGGGAATTATTGAGAATATGTTTATTTCTAGACCTATCCAGATTAATAACCAGTGGGAGCTAATTATGGTAATTACTATTCCTAAGATTAAGGTAGATATAATAATAATAAAAATTAAGGGGTTTATTAGTACGGGAAGGTTTAGAGCCTACATTTTCGGGGTATGGGCCCGATAGCTTTATTAGCTGACCTTACATAGAGTGTTGTGTAATATGGTAGCACGGAGAGTTTTGAGTTCTCAAGTGGAGGTTCAATTCCTGCGACTCTAGGAATAAGAGGACTTAAACCTCTATTATTTGCTCTATCAAAGTAATTCTTTTATCAGACATATTCCTATATGTGTGGGGGTACGCCTGCGAATGTTGCTGGTGCTGATACGTGGAGTATGCATAGTGCTAATGTAAGTGGGAGAAAGCTTTTTCATAGGAGGTGTATTAGTTGGTCATAGCGGAACCGTGGATAGGATGCTCTTACTCATAGAAACATTATAGTAAGAATTAGGGTTTTTGTTATTAAGTTCAGGGTATGTAGTTCTGGGAATATTGGGTTGTGTAGGGCTCCAAAAAATAAAATAGCTGTCAGTGCATTTATTATGATGATGTTGGCATATTCAGCTAAAAAGAATAGGGCAAATGGTCCTGCTGCATATTCGACGTTGCATCCGGACACTAATTCTGATTCACCTTCTGTTAGGTCGAATGGGGCGCGGTTGGTCTCTGCTAGTGTGGAGATAAATCATATTATTGCTAGTGGTCAGAGGGGAAAGATTAGTCACATGTGTTCTTGTGTTGTTGTTAGGGCAGATAGAGTGAATGAGCCGTTTGTTATTATGATTGATAGTAAGATGATAGCAAGGGTTACTTCGTAGGAGATTGTCTATGCTACTGCTCGAAGGGCTCCGATGAGGGCGTACTTGGAGTTCGATGCTCATCCTGATCATAAGATTGAATAGACTGCTAGGCTTGATATGGCTAAAATGAATAGTACCCCTAGATTTAAGTTGACTAGTGGGTAAGGTATTGGGATGGGAATTCAAAGTGAAAGTGCGAGAGTTAGTGCTAGCGTGGGTGCTAAGGTAAATATGAGCTTTGATGATGTGGCTGGTCGTAGCGGTTCTTTGATGAATAGTTTAATGGCGTCTGCGATTGGTTGTAGCAGTCCGTATGGTCCTACGATGTTTGGGCCTTTACGTAGTTGTATGTAGCCTAGGATTTTTCGTTCTAGTAGTGTTAGGAAGGCTACTGCTAGGAGAATTGGAATAATTAGACATAGAACATTGATTAAATGCATTATGTTAAGAAGAGGATTTGAACCTCTGGTGATAAAGGTTTAAGTCTTATGCAATTACCTGTCTCTGCCATCTTAACTAGGTCCTGGTTTAGGACTAATATTTATGTAATGTTTTAGGTTGAGATTATTTCATCTATTTTGATTTAAGGCGCTTTTGTAAAGTTGGCCTTATTTCTCTTGTCCTTTCGTACTGGGAGAAATTGATTATAGATAGAAACCGACCTGGATTGCTCCGGTCTGAACTCAGATCACGTAGGACTTTAATCGTTGAACAAACGAACCTTTAATAGCGGCTGCACCATTTGGGTGTCCTGATCCAACATCGAGGTCGTAAACCCTATTGTTGATATGGGCTCTGGAATAGGATTGCGCTGTTATCCCTGGGGTAACTGGTTTCGTTGGTCAATCTTTGGATCAATTGGTTTCGTTAATGGGCTTCGACCGGTTGGTCTTGGCGCTGTCATTCGGAGGTTTTGCTGTGCTCCGAGGTCTCCCCAACCAAAATTAATAGTTCATATCATTCTGTTTTATGTCTGTTGATGGGTATGTTGGTATTGCTGATCTAGTTAATTTAAGCTCCACAGGGTCTTCTCGTCTTGTATAATTATTCCCGCCTCTTCACGAAGGTCAATTTTACTGATAGGGAATAGGAGGCAGTAGAACCCTCGTTTAGCCATTCATACGGGTCCTTAATTAGAGAACAAGTGATGATGCTACCTTTGCACGGTCAGGGTACCGCGGCCGTTAAACGTGTGTCACTGGGCAGGCGGTGCCTCTAATAGTTGTAATGCTAGAGGTGATGTTTTTGGTAAACAGGCGGGATTCGTGTTTGCCGAGTTCCTTCTATTCCTTTAAATCTTTCCGTTAGTCATGCATGCCTGTGTTGGATTAACAAAGTGTGTGGCATTGTTATTATTTGGTGGTAGTTTGGTGCCTGTTTTTTAACTATCAGTGGTCTATCCGGTCTGATATACACTTATGCACGGAGAAAATATTCTTGTTACTTATATTAACATTATCTCTTCTATTAATATAGATTGGCCCAGTGTTAGATTGGGAGGTGGCAGTGGTTTTTGGTATTTGTCATTGTTTTGTTGTTGAGCTTTAACGCTTTCTTTATTGATGGCTGCTTTTAGGCCAACTATGTAAGTGTTTTATATGGCTTACTCTCCTGTGCAGGTTTAATACCTGTTTCAATAGAGCTGTACCTCTATTGAGTATATTTAAAACTTATATTAAGATTAAGGAGTGGTTCTTGAGATAAGTTTTAAGTTGAACTAAAATTCTGTTCTGGGCAACCAGCTATCACCAGGCTCGGTTGGTCTTTCACCTCTACTTACAGATCTTCTCACTATTTTGCGACATAGATGAGTTGGTACTAATTACTGTCCATAAGTAGCTCATCTGGTTTCGGGGTGTTTGACTAAAGTTCTCTTTGCCAAAATTAGTCTAGTTAATTCATTCTGCAAAAGGTAAAAGTATTAGTCTTTGCTGTTTTTTACTATTAGGGGGTCTTTCATCTTTCCCTTGCGGTACTTTTTCTATAGCGCCTTAGTAAAATTTCTATCTCCTATACTTTAATTAGTATTTGGTAAATGTTTTGATTTATTGCTGCGTGATAGTAGTGTTGTTGTGGATTTAGGGCTAGGTCTAGTTCAAAGTGGTCAGTTTATCTGAAGTCTTCTGGGTATAAGCCGGATGCTTTGGTTGTAAGCTACACTTTGGTTACCCAAACACACTTTCCAGTATGTTTACCTTGTTACGACTTGTCTCTTCTTATATAGTTGCTACTGAATTAATGTGTTTTGGTTTTGTGGCGCTTATAATTGAAGAGGGTGATGGGCGGTGTGTGCGTGCTTTATGGCCTGGTTCAGCTAAACTCTCTATTTTTAGCTTACTACTAAATCCACCTTAGTCTTAAATTATTTCATTAAGTTTTTTGTATTTGCTCTTTATTAGAAAATGTAGCCCATTTCTTCCCACCCCATAAGCTACACCTTGACCTGTCGTTTTTATGTATATTATTTTGCTCACTGTGGTGCCTTATTAGGGTCTGCTGAAGATGGCGGTATATAGGCTGTATTAGCAAGGGATGGTGAGGTATATCGGGGTTTATCGATTATAGAACAGGCTCCTCTAGAAGGATGTAAAGCACCGCCAAGTCCTTTGAGTTTTAAGCTGTTGCTAGTAGTACTCTGGCGAACAGTTTTGTTTGTGAACTGTTTTAGTTTAGGGCTAGGCATAGTGGGGTATCTAATCCCAGTTTGGGTCCTAGCTATCGTGTAGTCAGATAAATTAGAGTCACTTTCGTTGAAGGGTTTATGGTTTTACTAAGGCTTTTTACAGCATAGTAAAGGTTTAACTCTATTGTTTGGGTATCTTAAACACGCTTTACGCCGATAACTATTAATTTGAGTTAATCGTATGACCGCGGTTGCTGGCACGAAATTTACCAACCCTTATGATAACATAACTTAGTCAAGCTTTCGCTTATTGCTTAATTTTTATCACTGCTGTATCCCGTGGGGGTGTGGTTGAGCAAAGCGTTATGAGCTACCGTAAGGGTTGTGTGTACTTGATGCTTGCTCCTTTTGATCTATAAGAGTTAGAGGGCATTCTCACTGGTGTGCTGATACTTGCATGTGTAATTTTGTTATAAATTAATAGTAAGGCTAGGACCAGACCTGTGTGTCTGCGGAATCATTAGGATTCGTTTAGGCATTTTCAGTGCCTCGCTTTAGACTTAAGCTACGTTGACTATATAAATTTAAATTTATTATTCAGTGAAGAAAATTTAAAAAAAATTACGATAAAATTTTAATGCATAGATTTAATTCTATTTTTTCAGTGAAAAAAATAAAAAAAATTATGATAAAATTTAAATGTGTGAATTTAATTCTATTTTTCACTGAAAAAAATTTTAAAAAAATTACGAAAAAATTTTAATGCATAAATTTAATTCTATTTTTTCAGTGAAAAAAAAAATTACGATAAAATTTAAATGTGTGAATTTAACTATTTTTCAGTGAAAAAGTTAAAAAAATTTTATGGTAAGAATTTTAATATATAAATTTAATTCTATTCTTCTGGTGAAGAATTATGATGAAACTTAAATGTGTGTGTTTGATTCTATTTTTAGTGAAAGTATAGGTTTGGGTGGTTTGTGTATATAATATGTATAGGGATTAACTTGCCGAGCTGTGTAGATTTTAGTGTTGCCGTCTTGTTTTTGGGGTTCGACAAGGTTAAAAGTGATACTTAAATTTTGGCTTGTTTGCCGGGGGGGGGGGGTGGGGGGGGTTGGCAAGAGGAAATAGTATATTAGTAAATTGTGCGTATGCGTATGCGTATGCGCGAAAGGCGTAAAAATTTTTATGTCCTGTAACCATTGACTGAATAATACCATGAACTCAATGTATGCGGGTAAATCACGTGCATGCGAAGTCCAGCTACAATTTAATTGACTGCGTCGAGGCCGGCGTAGGCCATAGGTGAGTCGGTGCGATTTCCCCCCTTGAGCAAGACTCTAGAGCAAATTCAAAACTCCAACTCTGTCCTTTGCCATGTTTTTTATCTGTGAGTTCCCACTCACCGCTACTGATGTTGCCCAACCAAAGCCCTAATCATAATTTAATCATGCCCTGGTATAGAGTTTACAAACATAATCCAATATCTATTTTTGAAATTCAAAAACCACATCAAATTGCTACACTTTTATTTAGCAAAAATGACTAAAGAATAGGGAGCCAATGTAGCTTAAGTGGTTGAGCACCTGCTTCCCATGTACAAGTCATGGTTTCAATCCCAGTGCCTCCTAAAAAAATGCCTAAAGAGGCAAATCTGTAAAAAACCAGGAAACTTAAGAATTTCAAAGGAAGTGTAAGTAGTGTCTATAAATAAAGTACAATCTTTTCATAAGAATATAAGAATGGTTACAAAACTATGAAAATTAATTGATAGTTGGATGAACCATACTATCTGGTTTAGTTTGCCAAAGGGAAGCAAATGCAAAGTACTAGAAATTGGTTGGCTTTTATAAAAGGGATTTATTTGGGGTAAAAGCTACAGTTCCAAGACTATGAGAAGTCCAGATTGGGGCAGCATAAGAGATGCTTTCTCACCAAAATCAGCTACCACATAGAAAAGCAAAATGGCCACCAAAGTGTTGAGGGCTCTGCCTTTCTGCAGCTATAGGCAAACCTGGCATATGGCTTGTCTCTTATTGGCCATCCTCTCCATTTCTCTGGTTCTCAGTCCTTTGAGCCTGTTGGGGGCTTCTGTCTTTGCAGCTCAGCTGTGAGTGAAACCTTTTTCACAAGGCAAGATCAAATATGGCAGCTTCCTTTTCCTGTGTCTGTCTGTCTGTCTCTGTGTCTTGGTGTTTATATCAGAGTCAGACCCAGCAAGGGGGGGTTCAGGCTCAACCTGAGTCATGCCTCATTGACATAGTCCAATCAAAAGTCCCAAACAGATCTTATCAAGTAATCTAATCAAAGGAACCTCAACCAAATTTAATGCAATCAAAGGGTATAACACCCACAGTAATAGATTAGTTTAATAACATAAACTATTTCTTTTTAGGATTCATAAAATAATTTCAAAATGCCACACTGACTATATGGAGTTTTATGAAGAATTCATGCATATGTGAGATTTATTTAACAAGCACATTTTAACCAATTTTCACTTAGCCAAAAACTTCGTTTTGAGAAATGGACTATGGAAAGGAGATAGAAGCTTAAGAGGTGAAAAGAAAAGTCATGAGAAAGAAAGAGAGGAAAGATAGAAGGGAGGAAGAGATAGGAAGAAAGGACCAGAGAATGGGAGAAAGAGAAATGAAGATGAAAGTATGCTGTATGAGAAAGTTTTATGTTTTTCTATATTTCCATTTTATATCATCCATTAGTATTTTAGGACTTGTGTTTTTGTGCCATTTCACTATCTCATCAATAGTCTCAGTCCTCAATTAGAATATATATTGTTTTAATGCAAGAAGGAATGAATAACATCTTTCCAAATTAAAAGGATTTTTTTAGGATTACATGAAGTATTGCATGGGCAAGTATATTGAAAAGAAAAGTGTGTTCTGTGTCAAATTAAATGATGTATTAACATAAAATCAGCCATTTTTATTGCTTTGAGGTCTTCAAATTACACTTTTTATCTTCTCGTAGGTAAATTATTTTAAAATACGGTTATTTCACTTGTTCTAGTCCCTGTCGTAACTTTGGCTCCATGTGCACAGAGTCTATGGAATGATGCAACATTGTTACAGCCAACAGATCTTTTGGATAATTCTTAGTCTTTTATAGGCAATTATACCTCTCTTCAAAATCACCTGCATATCAACATTGGCTGTGCAAATAATAATTAATAGTAAATATACTCACACAATGTACTTTTTTCATGAGGAAAAACATTTGTATACACTTTTCTTGCCTTTCTCAATATATTTTATTATTTATACAGTGCAGACTCTGCAAGGGGAAGGTAAAGATCAATCTTATGGGGTATATAAAAAGGTTCATTGAAAATCTACTCAACTCTGTGATGGGTCATTACTCTCTAGAAAACAAGACAGACAAGAACCCTTCTCTCAAGTACTTGCACTTTACTGCAGGGAAAGAGACAATAAATTAGGAAAGAAATAGTTTTGTAGAGTTCTAAATTCTCAGAAGAAAATAAATCAGAGTGATGAATAGTAAGGGGGACCCTCTACTTCAGCTAGAATGGTCTGGAAATGGGTGTGCTGTATTACTTATTCAGGGACGGCCTCTCAGTAGAGGAGGAGATATTTGAAATGAGAATGGAATAATGGCAAAGAGACATCCATGCACAGGTTTAGCAAGAAGTGCAAAGATTCCTATTGGGAAGGAGATTTGCATATCTCAATGAAAACAGAGGAGGTAGAAGGTGGGGATATATTTTTAAGTACCTGTGGGTAGATCCAGTTATGATCTGGAAGAAATTCTAAGTCTTTTAACAGAGGGCAAATTCAGCTTATAATTTTGTAAAATATATAATTTTAAGGTAGTAGCACTTTTGATTCTTTTCTAATATGCATTGTTGCATATAGTCTTTCTTGATATATATATATATTTTTAAAGATTTATTTTTATTTATTTAATTCCCCTCCCCTCCCCCGGTTGTCTGTTTTCTGTGTCTTTTTGCTGCGTCTTGTTTCTTTGTCCGCTTCTGTTGTCGTCAGCGGCTCGGGAAGTGTGGGCGGCGCCATTCCTCGGCAGGCTGCTCCCTCCTTCGCGCTGGGCGGCTCTCCTTATGGGGCGCACTCCTTGCGCGTGGGGCTCCCCTACGCGGGGGACACCCCTGCGTGGCAGGGCACTCTTTGCGTGCATCAGCACTGCGCATGGGCCAGCTCCACACGGGTCAAGGAGGCCCGGGGCTTGAACCACGGACCTCCCATGTGGTAGACGGACGCCCTAACCACTGGGCCAAAGTCCGTTTCCCTCTTGATATATTTTGACTTTGTTTTAATTGTCACTGTGTGCAGGTTCATTTGTTTGCAATAATGCTTGAAAGAGTATAATTATCCTGATCAATTGCTTAAGCTGTATTGTACTCTTAAATGTTGCAGCCCATGGCCGTGGAAATCATTTTGAAATTAGAAGGGAAGAGCAACAATATTTTTCTTTTGCAGGTGATTTTGTACATATGTGTATGCATATGTAGACATTAGAAGATTTTTCCCAAAAGGAAACCATGACCTTCACCTTTTTACTTTAAATAAACAAATCATCTTTTCTGGCCTTAGACTTTATTGCCCTCTCTTCTAACAGACTCACAGCACTACTAATACACACAAACAGAACCTCAAACCACAAGAATTATTTTTTTCTATCTCTACAAGACATAGACAACCAAAGAGCAGCATTGGAAAAACATGCAGAATTCTAAGAGGAAATATTGGATGAATACAGATTCATTAAATAAATACAAGTATTCAAGTGCTCCCTTCTGCTGTTCAGCATTACCTTTTTCTACTTGGGAGTTGATAAGATCTCTATTTCATACACACAGGCATACACACATACACACTCAAAAATCCACAGCCCACAAATGAGAAAATATTGGTATTCAGCATACAAAATCATACATTAAAATTGTAGGTAGTTGAGTCCAAGCAGATGCCTGTCCATAGCATTTATATCTTTGATTAAATTTTATTTATTACCAGAACAATGAAATTCTTTTAATGATGCATGTTCACAAAGCCATTGTAGGTTATTAACTGGGCTTTTATTACTGAGACCATAAAAATTAACAAGTAAGCATAGAAAACATAACTGTCAAATTATTTATGGGCTTCTCTCTGGCAAAAATATTTTTGAGGCTGCCTGTATATTTCCAGGTAGATTTGGGAGCAGATGGAGTGAAGCAATTCAATTTAAAAATATAAAAACAGCTCACAAAGTCACAGATAAACCAGTGATAGTATACTGGAGCGTACAGGGTAATGAGGATTCAGTGTGGACTGGATCTCAAAGTGTATTGAGGGGGAGAGCATGTAGGATTTGAAATTTATGAACAGGTGAGAATTTGGAATAGAAGTTTATAAGATCAAGGCATATGTAGTTACCACTTCTTTCAAAGAGATTAAAAATTTAGAAATCTAGAAGGTCAAGAAAATGGTCAAGAAGGAAAAGCAACAGGTATTTTTAGTTATATATGTGTATATATATATGTTTAATTTTATATATATATATATATATATTTTTTTTTTTTTTTTTTAAAGAGGAACCAGGGATTGAACCCAGGACCTCATACATGGGAAGCAGGCACTCAACCACATAAGCTACATCTACTCCCCTAGTTTTAGATATTTTAAAGTCATGGTAGGAAGCTAATTATGCTGTGGTAGGGTAGATAGATCAGTATCTCAGTCAGGCAAGGAAAAGGAATTTTGACCCAGCAGTCTCTCTGACACTTCTTGTAAAGATAAGTTAGAATCAGTATCAGTACAGATGCCCTTGGGCCTGAAGGTGTGAACTGTGAGGTGAAAGCCACTTTCACTAGTGGGAAGGCAGTTGTGCTACATTCGATAACCAAAAAGAGAAATGAGGCTACCACTAGGTCTTAAATAATAGGCCTATTTCTCCCATTTTCTAAAAAAAAAAAAAAAACCAGCATCTCTATCTCTTTTTATTTTCCCTTGCATGTTTGTTTCCTTAGAGCTAGGTCAAAAACTGTTTTCACTTAAAAATATGCATAAAATGCATCTTTGGTAACTTTTATCCTATTTTTGAAATGCAAACGTACATTTTTTTCCCTTTAAATCCTCTCACTTGTGTAAGTCATGGTTGGTTGAAGAAAGTGCCACAAATTTTTGGGAAAAATGTAATTTCGGTGCTTTTGAAGAAGGTAAAGAATGAAAAAAGGATAAAATCTATGGAGTTATCAATATATTCAGTTGCTTTGCTTGGTTTTATGACCCTTCCGCAATTTTCCTAATCCTTTCCTAACCTATCCTTAGGGTAAGGAGGCACAAAGGACAGAAGAGGAAAACCTATCACCACACAGAAAATCATTGTACTTATCCTAACTTCTGCTCTCATTTATTGTTCCTGTACATCTTTTCTATCTCTTACATGATTATAAGCTTGTCGTTGAGAATGGGGTCCATATTTGCTTCACATTTGATCCTTTCTCTAAACATATATGATATCTCTTATATAGTGGGTATTATTAAAATATTTAAACCTGTATGATCTCCAAGCTCTATCTGGGGGCTTTAATCAGTAATAAGCATCTTGGTGATTTATCCTAATACTATGAAAGTTTAGAACTTCATGATCAGAAATCATTGAAGTGAATATGGTCAGTTCAGTTCCACTACATTATTAGCACAATGCTTACCGTAACACACTTGTAGGTAATATTCAATTTAACAAATTTCCTCTTAGGCATTGCACTGTAATGCTAAAGTATGAGGCACTCAAAAATAGTCCCACATTCCTTTTGTTTATTTTGAATTAAGTTTTACCTACATTTTGTGAGCGTTTTGTACCTGACACCATGCAAAGGACTTTGTATGTATTAACCTGTATTTGACCGTAGTTTAGTTATCTTTCTTGTAGGACTTCATATGTTTAGCAATGTAAATGGGGTCATTCTTGTGTTGTTGTTTTGTGTTTCTGTGTCCATATTTTGAGTCATGGAAAAAATGGGTATTATTAACACAAATATCTCCACTAAATATAAGGGATATTAAAGATATACATTTAAATAAATACATGATGGACTCATCACAGTTGTCTTTAATGAGATTTCTACTGTTAGTCTACACAATTTAAACATTTATTCATGATAGCATATCAAGTTGTCTATAAGATTACATTGCTTTAGTAGTATATTCTTTATTTTTGTGAATCAGTTTCTCACTGTGAGAGAAAAAAGTATCATTCTAATTTCATTTTTTAAAAAAGATTTATTTATTTATTTATTTCTCTCCCCTTCTCCCCCTACCCTGGTTGTCTGTTCTCTGTGTCTATTTGCTGCATCTTCTTTGCCTGCTTCTGTTGTTGTCAGTGGCATGGGAATCTGTGTTTCTTTTTGTTGCGTCATCTTGTTGTGTCAGCTCTCTGTGTGTGCGACACTATTCCCGGGCAGGCTGCACTTTCTTTCAGGCTAGGCGGCTCTCCTTACGGGGCTCACTCCTTGCGCATGGGGCTCCCCTACGCGGGGTCACCCCTGCATGGCAGGGCACTCCTTGTGAACATCAGCACTGCACATGGGCCAGCTCCACATGGGTCAAGGAGGCCTGGGGTTTGAAACGGACCTCCCATGTGGTAGACGGATGCCCTAACCACTGGGCCAAGTCCGCCACCTCTAATTTCTTATATCTATATAGGATAATGTGATTTTGAATTTCATCCTTCAAAGAAGCAGCATTATTATGCATGCTGCAAAGTCTATTCAGGCCACGAGCATTGCATTTACTTTGAGGACTAAAGTACCTCTTCTATCACAAATAACTTAGCTTTAATCTTTTAAAAAATATTTTCTTCAAGGAAGCTGGCAACTAAATGATTGTGTATCATAAGAAAACAATTAAAATGAAAGTGCTACTTATTTCATCATTGTTAAACTAGATCTAGCACTATTAATTTATGCACTTACAAAAACAAAATGTTAGCACCTTAAGTATCTTTAAGATCATCAATTTTATCAGTTTTTAAAATGTTCTTTGGAGCCCTGCAGACAAAGTGGAATCACCTCTGTAGCTACTGTAGGGAAAGAAAGAGAGATACTGACTGGTTTGGGATTTGGCTCCCATATCTGCTCTGCTTCAGCTAAGGTAGATCTTATTTCACCTATTTTACTATACAGATTCCTCAGTATTTCACTTGAAGAAAGGATTACTGAGTAACACAAAGTTTGAAACACTAATTGAATACAAAGCCTTCATTTCACAGGTAAGGAAATGATTTGCTTCTGATCATATAATAAATCAGTGGTCACAGCAATTAGCAAAAATAGGTTTTGGGGTGAATTTCTGAACAATGTTCTTTGAATGATAAAACATTTTCCAATTGACAGCATTTTGATAGATGTTCCGTTTTAGTCTTCTTGCATCCCTCTCTGGCCTCCAGCACAACCTGCTCTCAACAGCCTGCCAGGAGATCTGTTGACAACACACCCCATGAGCACTGAGGCTGGCTCTAGGTCTGATCCTTTAAGTTTCATTTATCCATGCAATTGAGAGATCAAAAAGCAGAATGAATGTATGAATTAATGATAACATTTTTCATTTGGTTTGAGCCCATTGTCCAATGTAAAGATTGCTGTTCATGAGCCACAGGTTATCAACAACAGATAGACTACAGATTTCAACCTGGTATCATTCAGGGAAAGTAGAATATATTTTACAACATATACACAAACACTTTCAATGGCATTCATTTAGATTTTTGCTGTTAATAACAAAAACCATGTTGGAGTAGCTGCATTTAAATGTGGAATCTGTTATGAGGACACTTGGTTGTCTCATCAAACCCACAGACTGAATGAAATGTAACTGGGATTAGAAACACCTATCCCTGATGTCATGTCCACTGTTAAGGATCTCCATTTTTCACTTTTCTTCTCTGCATATTAGCTTCCTACTTTTCTCTTTTTTTTCAATTCTGCTACATCCATTTCTCAGTTTTATATGACAGAACATATAGTAGTTGACAGATCCTAAGGTTAATATCTTATTATGTCAGCCTCTAGAAAGAGAATGGCTCCCCTTGTGTTCCTTGGGAATTGATTGATTGTTCCAGCTTGGCCAGATACTCAACTCTGACCAATCTGTTATGGTCAGAAGTGGTATCATATCAAACACAGATACTCCTGTGACTAAACAACAATGGTATGACTATAAAGGAGAATAGTTCCAAAAGGAAATAGAAATGCTACTATTTCAACTAATACCAGGAATTTCAAATAAAATCAATACTTTGAAATCTTAGCACACATGCATCTCTTTCATTTCAAATTAAAAACATCACATAATATACCCATCTGTTGCAGGTTGGCTCACCTAGGAGGTAGACAGTGAAATCATGATTTTTATGCAGGAAGTTTAATAGGGACTTCCTTTGAGGTCAACACCTGTAGAAGGGGAAGGAAGGGATGGAATGAAGATTGGGCAGAGGTAGAAATTAGACTGAGGTCCAGTTTCATCAGTGCCTCAGATGACCCTAAAAGGTATTCTAAATTTGACATGGCCCAGATAGGGTTAAGAGCTGTGGGTTTTTATATGACTGCATTCATCAGTCATTGGATGTTGGCTGCCCTAGGAAGAGATCATGCCCTTTGACTGGGAGTTCTCTGTAACAGAGGAAGTTCCTAAAGAGGGCCTACAGTTTAGGACTGTCTGTTGGCAGTGCTTCCTACAACAGTGGGAATAATTCTTTTATCCTTGAAGGAGGGTCTGAGCAGGAAGCACAGCTTCCATTATATGCAACTTTGCTTAGTATGAGCTACCCAATTCCTCTCTCCTCATAGAAACCCTTTTCCTGAAATTTCCTAAATGTCTAATCCTTCTGCAGAATACTATTCCAGTTCACCACCAGTAAAAATTTTAATAATTGCACTGCTATCTTGTGCCACATGCTGTCTGTGCTCTACATACCACCAGTGATGGGGTTTTCATTGTAAGCCATTTGGCAGCTAATCCCATCCAATAAAACCTATCTAGCATCTGCTTTACTTCTACCATTATCTTTCCTGGAAGCAAGCTCTGAGACAATTAACATGTAGGAAGTTTATTAGGGAATGCTTTTGGGATCAACACCCATGAAAGGAAAAGTAGGAAACCAGGCTGAGCATAGTGAGCAGTTGGTTGCCAAAAGTCTCAAAGAAGGCCTGAGAGACCCACACAGTGTTTCAGCATGGTTAACCCATTTACATTTGCTATGAAACTAATGTAGCTGGAATAATCTTTTATACAATCTAATTTTGTGTTTTCTATTTATCATGCATTCTCTTTGCATTTTTGTGGTTTTATTTCATTTATGCACTCACTGAAGTGATTGTTGTTATCTCCATGTTGTCCCTTCTAGCTTTTTAAAAAAACTTTTAATTTTAGTAACATATACACAACTTAAAATTTCCCAATTTAACCACTTTCAGGTGTAAAATTATATTTTATTGATATTATTTTAGAACCTTCTTCTAAAATCTTTAATAGCATACTCTATTCAACATAATCTAAAATTAGTTACTATCCTCCATCCTCTTCCAAGACTGTAATCTAACTGTGAATTTCATCTTCCATTTTCCATGTTAGCATCATGGTATATTCAGTACTCTTGTTCCTTCTTTCTTTCTTAATTTTTAAAAATTCTCTAAGTCTGTCTCTCTCTCTCTCTCTATCCACACATGCACACACATAAACACAGTGAGTAAAGAATACACACACATACAAAAACAAATTGAATACTTTTAAATATTCTTTACTCACAGTGTTATTTGAATTTCATTATTCTGTTCTGATTTCAATCACCTTCCTTAAGAATATTCCTTGGATAATTGTTTTAGTTTCCTACTGCTGCTGTAACAAATTACCACAAATTTAGCAGGTTAAAACAACAAAAATTTATTATCTTACAGTTCTGGAGGCCAAAAATCCAAAATGTGTTTCACTGGGCAAAATCAAGGTGTGAAGAAGACTGTTGTCTGTTCTTGAGTCTCTAGAGAAGAATCCACTTCCTTAACTTTTCTAACTTCTAGAGTCCCCACATGTTCCTTGGTTTGTGGCCCCTTTTTCCATCTTTGATGACAGCAATAAATATCACTCTGAACTCTGCTTCTGTTTACACATCGCCTTTTCTGATACTTTTAAAGACACTTATGATTACATAGGATTCATTCATGTAAACAGGATAATCACCCCATCTCAAGGTAGTTAATTTAATAATATCTGCAAAGTCCTTAACCCCTTTTGCTATGTGAGGCAACACATTCAGAGATTCTGGAATTAGAACATGGATATTTGGTGGGAGCCATTGCTCCACCTACTACAATATTAATTCACTGGAGCTCTGTGAGTGATAAATATTTTCAGTTATTTTCTGAAATTATTTTTTCCTTAAGTTTGATATATACTTTAATGCTCTTTATCAAGCAATCTTCTGTTAGCACTTCTGGCATCTACTGCTGCAGATGAGAGATATGGTATCTGTCTAATTGCTGTGCTTTACTTGCTATGCCTTTTCTCTCTGACTGCTTTTAAGATTTTTCCTGTTCTTTAATATTCTATATTTTATCTTAATGTGTCTAGGTGTATATTTATTTAAATGTATCTTCTTTGAGACTTTCTTTTTCTTAAAGTGGATTCTTTACTTCAGTTCTAAAATCTCATCCATTTTTTTCAAATATAGACTTTATCTAATTTTCTCCATTCTGTTTTGCTGGAATTTATAGTAAATGTACGTTGTTGCTTTACATTCTATCCTCCATATTCTTTTGAGTAAAATCCTTTCAATTCTTTCTATGCTATATTCTAAGTGACTTGTTGAGATCTATCTTCAAGTTTACTAATTGTCTTTGTTTAATCAGCCATTTAATTCATTCTTTGAATGTTTAATTTCAAGAGTTACATTTTTATTTTTAGAAACTCTATTAGAATATTTTACAAATAAGCCTTTTCTAGTTAAAGCATTTCTGTTCCTCATCATTTGTTCTTTCTCATCAATGTAATAATGTTATATTTTCTTATATTCTGATTTTATAATTACTGTAAGATTGTTTTAGTTTTTCAAAATCATGTAATTTTGATTTTCTAATTCTCTTATCAGTTAATGCTCTTTAATGGTATGATGATTTTGCATATGCTTTGTAGTTTTACATCTTTTAGCATTTAATTTTCATTCTTGACATACTACTCATTGATGTCTTAGCATTTCTATTCTACAACTATATATGTCCCAGGCCTTAGAAGGTCTATGTTTTATGTAGGGCTTCAGATTTATTGCCCTACCTGCTCCCTGCCCAAGCTTTTACCTTGACATTAATTACTAAGAAACTTTGTTTAGGTTCTACTTCTCTGGGAGACTTTCAGTTCTCTTTTTAGTTCTGACACAAGGAAATTACTTTTGACTTTATTTTTTTTGAGCTGGATGATGTATTTATTATTGATACCTCATTTTATTCAGTATTTTTATTTGCATCAACAGGAATAATATTCTTTTGTATGAGTTTATTCTGCCATGCTGTTTGAATCATTTTTCTTTGCGAATTCTAACTTGCTGATATCTCATGTAATGTTTCTTTTAAATGTATGGTTTTCTTATTTTGCTAATAGCAAAGGAGCAGTGTGACTTAAGGGTGATGACAGTGAACATATGGGTATAATGTCATTATTGTCAAGGGCTGTTTCAGTTAAGTTTTATCAGCTAGGGTGGTCCTCAACCTTATTAAAAAAGAACAAAACACAACAAGCAACGTATGTTTCTGAGATTCAATTTTAATATCTTTCACTGAAAATGCTATATAGCTAGCTCTATGAATTTGTATATCATGTGTTTAATTCTATGATTAATAATGCAAAAATGTGTGTAACCATATTGCATAATTAGGCACCAGGTGATAGAGTGAAGATTAAGAAATACCTATTGCATTATAAGTGAAAGAAATGTGATATTCTATAATTATATTGGTTCATTAAAGTATGATTTTAAATATCAATGAAATACCTTTCCCTACTTTAACCTAGACAAGTTTCCCTACTCTGTTGGGAAATTATGATCAAAGACTTTTCCATGCCTTCTCTCCTTTCCCTGTCTGTCCTCAGTGAGTTGAAATTCTTCTAAATGACATTTGACAGTGAACCAAAACTGGATTACCTTTCCTATCAAGGCATTAATCAAAATAACATAGCTAAAATGGTAATTTATAGATTCATAAAAATAGTCTTAAAGGGAAAGAAAATCTCTTCCATGATGAAACTAAGCAAGAATAGGAGATAAATTTTCTTATGTATAGACAGACCTATGAATTTATGTGACAAAAAGTACATATAGCTTTGTGAAAGATAAACTAGAAATAAGAAATATTTTTTCCTTTTAGATTGTTTTGTTTTAATTGGTAAAATGGATGCAATTTTTTTGTTATCTCTGCAGACCATCAATACAGTTAGAAGAAGTGTTTTAGCAGGAGTACCTTCTGCCTTAAGCTTGAACTTGTGCAGATTTTCCCCTTGATCTTCAAGTTGCATTAACTGAGCTGCTGAAAGTTGAATTGACTGCAGGACTGGAAATAATTTGATAGACTTTATCATATTGTATTAAAGATTATAGTTATTTCTAAGACATTATAAAATGCCACTACATATAATTTCCTTTCTTTAAATAAAAATATCATGGTATGGTATAAGTTTCTTGATTGTCCAGACCTAATATATATAATATATTATGTAATATGTAATATGTAATGTTGAGGCAAATATATAATACTATTAATTTTATAAAAATCATTTAGTCCTTCTGGAATGGCAGGTTTGGGGTTCATATTAAATGTGGATTTCAAGACACTACACTCAGGGACCCTGATTCAGGAAATATGGAATACTGTCAGCTTACAAGTTCTACCAACTATACAACAGTGCTTGTAATTCAAGGCTTTTCAAATTTTTGATTGCTTCAGAATTAATATGAAAATTGAAGATAGCTAGACACTACCCAAATATTTGGAATGCTTTGGTATACTTTGGAAACAGACAGATTTGGATTAAATTATCAGCGCTGCTGTTTTGTATCTATGTCACTTTTTTGTTTCTTGGCTACTAAAACAAATACCACAGAGTGGGTTGGCTTAAAAACAGGAATTTCTTGGCTTACTTTTCAGAGGCTAGAAGGCTTGCTTCCTCCCATGGTTGGTATCTTCAGGTTGGCCAGCATCCTGCGGGTTGCTTGGCTTTTCATCACATGACAATGCACACAATGGCATCTTCTCCTTTCTCTGCTGGGTTCCATTGACTTCTAGCTTCTGGCTGCTCCTTGTGGCTTCTCTCTCCATCTGACTTTCATTTTGCTTATAAAGTGACAACTTGAAAATATCTTATTTAATATAGGTCCACCTCCCCAGAATGCAGACAAGACCAAGAACATGTCCAAACAGTCATCAGTCACATTGGGCAATTCTTCTCCTAAAATTTCAGTTTCATCCTCTTGAAATGGTGTTATGACCATTAAATAAGTTAAAATATGTTCTATCAAAGTGCCTCTTATATATTAAGCTTTCAGAAATGGAGAATATTATTATAATCAATATGTATTTTGAGGGAAATTGAGGAGAGAGGATTCCTGAAATGTTTGCTCCTACAAATATCTTCCAAGAGTTCCCAATGAATATTCTTTCTTAAACTAAAATGAAGATATGGTCATAATAGAGAATTAATTTCAGCTGCCATGGAAAACCTTAAAGTTTTATTATTTATATTTTGGATATTTCTACTAGTAGGCTCCTCTAACTCTGATGGTAAAATTTAACCAAAAGGAAATCAAATAAATAATTCTACAGCTCATTCCTTATTATGATCAAAGACCTCTAACTAAGTAAATTTTCCATCCTTTCCTCTTTACTGGGGTTACTTGGTTTGGATTTAATATTTTTCATTGTTATATTTAGTTCCAGCAGCTAATACAGACCCTGGAGTTGAATGTTTGCTTAGTAATTATTTATTGAATATCTGATGAATATATTATCTCTCCTCTAAGATTAATGTGTCTGTTATGATTATTGATGTGAAATGATTAGATAAATTAAGGTATTGCCAGCTGATAATAAACTTCAGGCATCAAACTTTTCCATACAACTCTTACCTTATACAGTGAATGAGCACTTATATTGGATTTAGGATAGTTGTGGGAAAATTTGTAGAGTGATGTGATGGTTAGGTTAATGTGTCATATTTGCTAGGTAATTGTGCCCAGTTGTTTGGTCAAGTAAGCACTGGACTAATTGTAATACAAAGACATTTATGAACTTTACTCATCAGTGACTTTACTGCATAGATAGTTGATTATATCTACATCAGTCACGGAAATTGCAGTTAGCAACGAGTGATGCTTTATCCAATCAGTTGAATGCCTTAAAAGGTGAAGTGATTTTATCATAGAGAGAATTTCCCAGCTCATCTTTGGACAGTCAAAGTCTCCTGGAAACTTATCTAGGACCTTCACTGGACTTTCATCGGAGGCCCTGGTTTGTAGCCTGCCTGCGGAACCTGGACTTGTGCATCTTCATGGTCACGTGAAAGACTCTTATAAAATCTCATACTATTGACAGATATCTCCTCTTGATTTTGTTCCCTAGAGAACCCTAATACAAGTGACATTATGGCAATTTCCAAGAACGCTTTAATAAGATTATATAGGTGACTGCCCAAGTAGTGTTCTTAGGTTACGACTAACCTATGGTAAAAAATGAGCATGGTCCTCTTGATTATCTAAAAGAAAAAGAGGCAGAACAACTCAGGTGAAGTTAATCTCATAAGTCAAAGTGGAATACTACAGGAATAAGCCTTTCTTCTCCACTTTAACAATGCATACACTTAAGGATGAGAAAGTTAGCTACATGAGATGGATTTTTGATATATATTTTTTATTAGAGAAGTTGTGAGCTCACAAAACAATCATGCATAACGTGCAGAATTCCCATGCAATAGCTATCCACCAACACCTTACATTGTTGTGGAACATTTGATATAGATTACAAACATCAGAATATTACCACTAACTACAGTCCATAGTGTATATTTGGTGTATTTTTTCCATACTCCCTATTATTAACACCATGTACCAGTATTGTACATTTTTTATAGCTCATGAGAGAACACACCCTCATATTTGTAACTACAATCTGTCTTCTACCACATGGCTCACTGTGTTATACAGACTCCTGCATGTACAGTCTCTCTAAAGTGTACACTCAGTGGCTCTCATTTTCATCACAGAGTTGTGCAATCATTGTCACAGTAAATTTTTGAATGTTATTCATAGTCCAAAGGAAAAAAAAATCCTGTTTCCCCATTATTGACCCTTGGCATTGATATAGTACCTTCTTTGACATTGATGCAAGAATATTACAATATTGTTGTTAACTATAGTCTATAAGTTACATTAATTGTATTTTTCCCATGCACCACCACATTCTTACAACTTTGTAATAGTGACATATATTTGTTCTAGTTCATAGAACAGCATTCTTATATTTGTACTATTAACCAAAATCCTCATTCACCTCTGCACACACTATGTTATTTAGTCCCTAGATTATTTCCTAGTTTTCTTTCAATTGACATTTATATCCCTGGAATATCCCTTTCAGCCACAATCCCATTGATAAACCCACCATGTTAGTTATGCTCTTTATAATGTCTTACCATTAACGTTATTTATTTCCACACATTTACAGTGAAGTTAGTTGAAAATTCTACATATGTTAAGCATCAGTACCCTTCTCAGCCCTCATCCTATCTCCTAGTAACCTGTAGTCTAGGTTTTAACTCCATGTGCTTATTCTTCGTATTTAGTTCATATTAGTGATACCATAATGTGTTTGTCCTTTTGTGTCTGGCTTATTTCATTTATTATAATGTTCTCAAGTTTCATCCATGTTATCATATGCATCACAGTTTCATTTCTTCTTACAGCAGTATTGTATTCCATCTTTTATATATACCACATTTTGTTTATCCGTTCATTGGTTGATGGACCCTTGAATTGTTTCCATTTTTTGGCAATTGTGAATAATGCTGTTATGCACATCAGTGTGCAAATGTCTGTTTGAATCCCTGTTTTCAGTTCTTCTGGATATGTTCCTAGTAGAGGGTTTACCAGATCATATGGCAATTCTATATTTAGCTTCCTGAGGAACTGCCATACTGTTTTCCACAGAGACTGTACCATTCTATATTCCCACAGTGAAGGAGTATTCCTAGGATGAATTTGTTAATGTTTTCCTCTCAACAGATTAAATAATTGCTTTCTTGAAATAGCGTAAAATGTATTTATGTAGCAATTGAGATATTAGTCACTTGTGGTTTTTATTAAGCTTTAAATGGGAAACATAGTCTTAAATTGATTTGTGAAAACTTTGCTAAAGAGACATTAACCAAAGGCACTGCATTTCTTTATTTTTATTCCCCTAGGCAATGAACTTGTGGGCAGCACAAAGTAAAATGAATGACAGAGCTACAGAATATAGCTGAAATAATAGTTACATAATTGCATTGCTCTTTGCATAGATGGCATTTTCCTGAACTTCCAGTACCTCCCAGAATTGATACCTTCCATCCCTGAAATTATCCTGCAGTTCTCTCTACAGACGGATTATGATCAAATTAAGAGAAATGTCTGATTGTGAGTTGAAAATATATAAAACAAAATTAGTTTCACAATGATTTGCAATTTTACAAGAATACATCAATAATCAAAAGTATTATCTTTCTCTGTTTTCTACCATTAAATAGATTAATAATGGAAAATTTCAATGGAATTGTTTTAATCACTCAATTTTCCCTCAAGATATGTGACTAATATAAAGTCTTGGAGTCATGACACCTGAGATAAGATTCTCAATGTCACTTATCAAATATTGGGAGTAATGAGCAGATTGCAACTTCCATGAATCAGTTTCCTTTAAGCAGGCATCTGAGATCTTGGTCACCTGTCGTGTTATGGAGTGCCAGCAGAACCAGAGGAGACAAGGCTTGAGTGAAGTAAAAGTTTGCTCATTCAGACTAAGAAAACTCATGAGTAAACCACAAATCAGAGGGAAAAGAGTCTTTTTTTCTTGATGATGTCCTTTTCAGATTCTTCATTGCTTGTGTGTAGAAAGACCTTTGGTTTTTTGTGCATTGATTTTATACCCCACCACTTTGTGGAATTCATTTATTTGCTCTAGTAGCATTCTTATATATTAATCAGGTATACTATGTATAGGACCATGTCATCTGCAGATAGGAAGGGTTTTACCTCTTTCTTTCCAATTTGGATGCTTTTGTATTTCTTTTTCTTGCTTAATTGCTCAGAATAAAAAAACCAGTACAATGTTGAGCAGCAGGGATGAAAGTTGGCAGCACTATTTTGTCCCTGAACTTAAGGGTAAATGAACTATTTTTATATTTAAGGCACTTGTGAATCTTTTGGGATACATCATCAAGTTTCTTATCTCTGCTCATAAAATACCTGAAATCAACACTTCTGAAAAGTCTTCTAGATTCCAGTAAAATAAAATGAAATAAAATAGGAATAATGTATTGGTGGGACTTAGTGGGGGAGAATGACTAGTTAGAAATGGTGGATTTATGCCTGTGTTTCACAAGAAATAAAATAAAAGAGCTATAAAAAAGTTTAACCATGTACTATCCTCATGTAAAATGTTATTAATAGGGAAGTGTGGAAGAGGGGTGGGGGCTGGATATATGGGACTCCTCTATATTTTCTATGTGACTTTTATTTAACTTAAATCTTCTTTGAAGACAAAAAAAAATTAAGACACTGGGGGAACATAAGGAAGAAATTGTCACTGTACATGAAAGACAACAGATCTTAGAGTGAAGAAAGACACTGAACAAATTTTTTTTAATTTCAGTTTTTAAAAATTTTTATTTTTTATTTTTGTATTTTATTTGTTATTTTGTTTTCTTATTAATTGTATTTGGTTATTTTTGGCTTTGTTTTGGGGGAGGTTTTAGATTGCAAAAGGATTACAACTATGGCAGGGGAGGATCAGTGGTAAGGGGTGTCAGTGATGGGGAGATATGTGAGTAGGGGTGCACATGGAGAATACTACTAAGGCATATGAATACATTCAAGTATTCATGGGGCATTGTCTCGCTTGGTTGAGACCCACATAATAACTGAATATATATTAACTTCTTATCATGGAGAGTCCTGTTGCACTTTCTAATAGAGCTATTAGAATCCCCTGAGTACATGGGCTGTGCCTAGTGAAGGAAGACAGACCATTACTCTAGGCCCTTGATATTGATGATTGTACTCATGAACATTTTCTTATGAAATTGAAACATTGCGTAGTATTATATATTGCCTAAGAGTTAACTCCTGAGGGCCTCCTTGTTGCTCAAATGTGGCCTCTCTCTAAGCCAAACTCAGCATAAAAACACACTACCTTCACCCTGGCATGGGACATGACTCCCAGGATGAGCCTCCCTGGCACCAAGGAATTATTACCAAGTGCCAACTAGTGATGCATCTGAAAAAAGACCTTAACCAAAAGAGGGAAATATTAAATACAAATGAGTTTTTATGGCTAAGAAATTTCAAAGTGAGTTGGAAGGTCATTCCAGAAGTTATGCTTATTGAAGTCTCAGCAGGATCTCATTGAATGACACAGTAAACAGTATTTCAAACAGCAGACCTCCTAAAGGCTCTAGAGACATCTAGAAACTATAGGCAGGGCAGACAACCTCAGGAATTGGACAACATATCAGAGGACCTTGCTTTAGAATATATGCTCCCCAGTGTAACACAGGCTCAATAAAAATTTGCTTACATATGTCTCTTCTGCCCCTTTTATTTGGACCTATAATTATCATTATACTTGTTAATTATATACCTAGAGACTTAAATCTTTGGTCTTTTCATATGCCAGTTGAGCACTGAGTCTCAGCAGAGTTGCAACACCTACTCTCCAATTCATCAGATTTGCCCAGGACAACTAAGAAAAGGATAATGGGTGGACAATGCACATCCCAACAAACAGAGTATCTACAACTGCAAGCAAGACAGTTCCATTCATTTTCCCCATGGGATCTAAGTCCCCTCTCAATCAGAAATGGAGTAGGCATTACCATCCCCAAATCTTCAAGATTGGGGAATGAAAATGGACTAAAGTAGATTAATTATTGTTCTATTATTCTATTATAGATTTATTATTGTTATAGCAATGCAAGAATTTGTAATATTAATGTGAAGGCAGTGGCCACTGGAGGTTCTGAAGCAAGGGAGAGTGAAGAATAGGTGTAATTTGGGGGCATTTTTAGGACACTGGCATTGTCCTGCATGACATTGCTATGATGGATACAGGTCATTATACATTTTGTCAAAACCTATAAAATTGTGCAAGGCAACGTGTAAACTATAATGTAAACAATGGCCCACATTTAGTAGGAATGCTTCAATATGTATTCATCGCTTGTAACCAATGTACCACATTAATGAAAGATGTTGTTAATGTGGGAAAATGTGTGTGTAGGATGGGCATTTATGTGCTGAATTGACCTACAGAGGCCACATTTGAGCAACAAGGAGTCTTTCCGTAGGTAACTCTTAGGCAGTATAAAATACTAGACTAAGTTTCAATTTTACAAGGAAAGGTTCATAAGTACAATCATCAATATCAAGTGCCAGGCACAAGTGTCTGTGTTCCTTCACTAGGCACTGACCTTGCAATCAGGGGATTCTTGTTGTCCTATTAGAGAATGTAGCAGATGGGAATTCAGTATTCTTTTGGTTATCGTGTGGATCTCCACCCACTAAGACAAGGCCCCACAAACTGAAGAACATATTCATATGCCTTGGAGGTATTCCTCAGGTGAACCCTTTCCCATGCATTCCCCTACCACTGACTCCATGCACCAGTGATTCTTCCCTGCCACTGCTGTGACTCTCTTGTGATGCAAAACCTCTCAAAAAATGAAGCCAACAAAATAATCAAATAAAATGAATAATAAAATGAAATAATTTAAAAAATAACCAATAAAACACGATTTTACAATAATTTGAAATAATAAAATTTTTTAAAAATGTTTAGACATCGTGTCTTTCATCACTGAAGATCTGTCGTCTCATATGTACAGTGACATTTTCTTGCATATATTCCCCCAGTATCTTATTTTTTTCATTTTATCTTCAAAGAAGCTCTAGGATACAGAAAAGCCACATACAGAATGTAGGGGATTCCCATACACCGACACCCTCCCCCTTTCCCCCGCTCTCTTATTAATATATTACTTGCAGATGGTACATTTGTTACTATTGATGTGCAAATATTGAAGCATTGCTACTAACCATGGTCAATGGTTTACATTATGGTTTACATTTTGGATTGTACACTTTTATAGGTTTTGATGAAATTTGAAGTGGCCTGTATCTGTTATTGCACGATCATGCTGAACAATTGTAATGCCCTAGCAGTACCCTACATTCCATCTATTTTATTCTTCCCTTCCTCTCCCCTCAGAACCTATTGTAACCCCTAAGTTTCAATTTTTGAAGAATAAGATTCATAGTTACTTGCAATAATATTGAGGGCTTGACATATTGGTCTATTTTCTTTTTTTTAAATACATATTTTTTTATCTTTAGAGAGGTTTTAGATTACAGAAAAGTTGCATTGAAAGTATAAGGGATTCCCATGCACCCCCATCTCTCTCCCACATCATCCCATTTTTTAAAACGTAGTAGTACAGTTTATTATGATGTATCTGTAAAATCCACTTATTTAAAAATGACTCATGGTGGTAATGACTAACCTTCCTACAGTAAATAATCTAAAAGATAAAACCATCATTGTGACATTTATCAGTACTTCACACATCTAACAAATACTGAAGGAGGCAACTACCATTGCTACTACTTCTTTAAAGCCACATACTTAAGCAAAAATCAGAATTAAGAGAAACTTCAAAATGTTTACATTTTCATGCATTTTTGACTGAACTTCCAAAGATTCCACATATAACTAAACTACAACTTTGAATAAAAGTGAATATTAAGATTCTTTAAGGCTTGTGATGAACTTACTCTACAGAAGCAAGGAAAACAGTGAATAGTAACAGCAGTATATTTCTAGGAGAGAAAGCAATCACTTATTTCCTTTATCATAAAACAAAAGTCAAATCAGTCCTCATTTTAATAACACTGACCAAGTTATTTACTATTCAAGAATTTGCTTTCAAGTTGTGTCTTTAAAATGTATCCATCCATATATTTGGATTAAATTAAATTTATACATCAAAAACATTCTGCTCAGAATTCTAATTTTAAGCAAAAACCATAATTTATCAAAGCAGAATCCAAACACTATACAATAATGCTACCATTTAGATTTATAAGCTTCATCTGAAAAACTTATCTTGCAAACAGGAGTTTTGCCCTTTTTCTCCAGAATAAATATCCCTGTCTAAAACTTTAAATGATAATTTAAAAAGACACATTCAAATAAGTCATACTATGCATTGTCTTTCAGCAGGCTTTGATAAAAACAGAGCCATATGGTGTTGGAGCACCATCTTCCTTCTCAGTTACAGTCTCTACAGTCCCAGAAGCAGACACAAGAACCATTGTTTTATTTGTTGACGTTGTCTTCTGTTTCTCAGCAATAGCCACACAAACAGCAACAATATCATCACTTTCATAATCAGAAATTGACTTTGGTGAGAAATCTGTTACTTCTGCTGATGATTTACTCTTTTTAATCCTCTGTGCCACTTTCTGCTTCTCCTGAAGAGTCTTGCTCCACAAAAAGGTCTTCTTTCCATATATCAGGTTTCATTGGATAGATGTGAAGGGCTACTTAAAAACTTTGACTATCTTTATCCATTCTGTCCTTTGACTCTCTGTTGTCATACTGTTATATTGCCTATCTTCCTATCCTTTAGTTTATCCTTCCTAATAATTTTCATTTCTAAACACTTCTCCAAATCTCTTACCCTTATTTTTTCCTTTCAGGCTGCAGCACCCCCTTTAATATCTCTTGTAATTTTTGGTAACATATTCTATCAGTTTTTGTTTGTCTGTGAAGACTCTGGACTCACCTTCATTTCTGAAGGAGAGCTTTGCCAGATACAGAATTCTTAGCTGGTAGTTTTTCTCTTTCAGTACCTTATATACATCATACCACTTTCTTGTCTGCTCCATGGTTTCTGATGTGAGGTCAGCACTCAATCTTATCAAGTTGCCTGTGTCTGTGATGCTTTGCATTTTTCTTGCTGCTTTCAGAAACTTTTCTTTATCTCTGATATTTGTTTTTCTGAATAGAAGGTGTCTTGGGGTAGGTCTACTCAGAGTTATTCTTTTTGGGGTGTGTAGCCCTTTTTGGATATTGATATTTATGTCCTTCATGGGTTGGAAAGTTCTCAGTGATGATGTCCTCAAATATTCTTTCTGCCCCCTTTCCATTCTCTTCTCCTTCTGGGACACTGTTAATACAAACATTTGTGTGTTTTGCATTGTCATTCAATTCCTTGAGACTCTGTTCCATTTTTTCCATTCTCTTCCTTTCTGTTCTCTTGTCTTTTCCAGTTCAGATGTTCTGTCTTCAAAATCACTGTCTTCCAAGGAATCCAAATCTGGTCTTATGTATTTTTATTGTATTTTTAATCTCATCCATTGTGTCTTTCATTCCCATAAGGTCTGCTACTTTTCTTTGCAGGCTTTCAAATTGTTCTTTATGCTCTCCCAGTGTCTTCTTATTATCCTTTATTTCTTTAGTTATATTTTCTTTAATTTCTTTGAAGTGGTTTAGGAGAGATGTGTGATTATCACTGATTAATCATATTAAATCCTCTAGCTCTTTGGGGATATTTGTTTTGTTCTCTAGGCTGGGCCATCTCTTCCTGTTTTCCTTGTATGGCTTATAATTTTTTGCTAATGTCTAGGCATCTGAATATGTTGGTGCATTTTTAATCTGATGGCTAATTTCTCTCTCTTGCCTATTTTTCCCCACAGCTCTTCTTTGATATTTGATTCAACTTATCCTCAGTCTTTAAAATTTCCCAGCTTAAGTTTTCAAAATCAGGCCGGGGACTCCCTAGTGTGGTGTAGATTTTGTCTCAGGGGTTGGATACAGAGAGCATGAAGAGTTTTGGTCCATGCAGTTTCCAGACTGGCCAGCAGATGGCGCCTTCCATGGAGGTGATTCAATCTGGGCTTTCCTGTGTTCCTGCGTTGAGTCTCCAAATTGGAGATTCAAAGAGGGTTCTGCTGGCCAAAATCACTGAAGAAAAGCACCCCAACTTTCCCACTCTTTTCCCTTGAAACAACAGACAGGGAAGAAGATGTCTGATCCTCTCTCAGTCAGCTATAGTGAGACAGGGATTTTACTCAGCTTGATGTCTTGGGGGTGGGGCACAGAAGCCCTTCATGGCTGCGGTGCGCGCTTGGTAAGTCACGTTTGTCTTTTCAGCTTTTTCATCTCTCTCTGTCCCTCGCTCTCATGGGAGTTGTGTGGTGGTGTCCTGGTTTGTTGACCCCAAAAGCAGGTCTCTTGGACAGCTTTTGGGTCTTCTCCATGTTTTTGTAAGAGTATTCAGCTCTGCCTGTTAGTCCATTGCCACCTTCCTGCAATCCTCTATTTTCTTTTATTGAGTATTGATTATGTTCTTAAAGGATTCTTGTTCCTCTAATTGAGAATGTAGCAAGACTTCCCAGGATGGGAAAATTTATGTAATCTAAAGCTTCTTTAAAATTAATTAAGTAATTAAAGAAAAAGGTTTTAAGACTACAATGAAATGGAGAATAGGAGGGGAGACAATAGCAGAGAGGAGAGAATGTGTTACCTACTAAAAGGTGGAAAAAATAATAGAACAGGGGAAGCTAAAATCTAAATGCCTGAATCAGGGCCAAATAGGAAAAGATAGCTTATTTATGAAGCAGAAAAATTGGGATTTAGGAATTGAGAGTACAAAACACCTGTGAAAATGAATAAAGAGAGTAAAAAATATAATAAGAGAGTTTTATTAAGATCTAATTTGCATGTAAAAAATTCATTTTAAATGTATGTTTCAATGAGTTTTACAAGTATCTACACTCTGGTATCCATCAACAAATATAGATATAGTATCTTTTAATCACCCCTAAAAGATCCCTTTTACTTCCTCCCAGTTGATACCTAGTCCCCAGCTGACCCTACAAAACAATTGAATCTAGTCTTTCACAATAAGTTAGATTTGTATTTTCTAGACATTAATATAAATGAGATCATAAAATATATTCTCTTTTGTTTTTATCTTCTTTTCTCAGGATATTGTTTTTGAGTTTCATCCATGATGTTGTATATATACCACAATTCATATGTCCATTCACCTGCTAATGGACATTTGTGTTGTCAGTTTGTAGGTCTTATGAATAAAACTGCTATGAATGTTCTTGTTTAAGTCTTTATATAGACATATATTTTCAATATTGGGGTAAATACTGAGATGTCTTGGTTTCCCAGTGTTGCTGTAACAAATATCACAGACTGGTTAGCTTAAACAACAGTAATTTATTGTTTCACCATTTTGAAGGCTGAAAGGCTAAAATTCTGATGTCAACAAGTCATGCTTTGTCTGAAGTCTGTAGCATTCTGATGGTGGCTTGTCAGCCCTCTACTTTCTTCATGTGACCATCTGTCAATTTTGTCTCCTACCTCCTGTATTCAAATTTTCTCTGCTTATAAGACCTCTAGTCAAATTGGATTAAGGGCCACCCTGATTCATTTCAACCTGATTTTAATAGGGTCTTTCAATATCCTATTTACAATATCCTATTCACATCTACAGGACCAGGAGTTAGATCTTGAACATATCTTTGTGAGGTACACGATTTAATCCGTAATTGCAGGAGTGGCATTGTGGGTTGTATGGTAAATGTATATTTAACTTTATTAGAAAAGGTTAAGGACATGTTGAGTATCTAGATGTTGTTGTCTTTCTTCAAGGATTATTAGGCATTGTTGTTGCAGGCAGTTATGTTGTTTGTGGAACAGTTTGATACTTCTGCTTCTTATATATTAATGGCGCTTATTTAATAAAGTTTCAAGTTATTTGAAGAATCATATCTTTTGAATATAATAAACATATGGAGAGCATTTTTCCCCAATGTGATCAATAATTTCTATAGTGATAATATAGAGTAAGCACACATTTCATACTTAGGAATAAAGATTCCAAATATCTAATATTTTTTTATTTGAATGGCATGGAAATATTCCTAGTTTACCTCACTATTCTTTTTCACACTTTACCTTCCTCTGTGATATTAGCTGCCTCTCCATAAATTTCATTAGCCATAAATAGTATTAACCAAATTACCAAATTAACTTAACATTTAGCTTGAGCTATGTAAGGCATTCTATTACTCTTCTTTGGTGAGAGACTCCAGTAGATGAAATGCCAAAACCTCCATGGAAATCAGATCAAAGCAATGGACATGATTATATCATGATTGTAAATGCAGCTGTAGATAAAAAGAAATTTGGAGCTTAAAAATAATCTGTCTAGCCTCTAAACTTTTATCCTGATGTTTTGGTTCTTTACCAGTAGGAAACAAAGTAAGAAGCTGGAGTGTTAGATCATGATTAGAAAGGAATCAAAGCTTTCATGGACACATGCTATAGGAGAATTTTTTTTCTCAGGAGTCTTACAATTTCCTTTGGATGGTCCATATCCACATCACATGGATTTTTTGAACTGTGAGTATGGTTTAAGGAATGACAAATCTTTGTAGGGACTTGGTTAGGTTTAAGTTAGAAACTCTCCATCTGAAAATAGCAAGCTAATGCAAGAATTGTACTTTGATTGGCAATATAGATTATAAACATGGAGATCCTTCCTAAAACATATCATATCTTGACTTGAAAAACCATAAAAGCACAAGTCCAGCTAATATCAGTTAAAACTCTCCCTCTCAGCATCATAGGTCCCACAAGAGCAGTAAGAATGTAAACTAAATGTTTAGCCTCTAGAATGGTGTTTCTTCTTAATTGTTGTTTTAATAAAACCCAGAATTAGGAATTTAAGCTTATTGTCCCAGGCAACATTGAAAAATGAAAGAAAATTGTGAAAGGCAAAAACACTAAGTCATAACTGACTTAAAAAACTCTGTAGAGGTTCATGCTTTTGGAAACATGACCTAATCTGTAGTATGTACTTTTTTTCTTTTTTTTTAACCTTTTATTTTGAAATAATTTCAAACTTACAGGACAGTTACAAAAGTAAAACAAACCCCAGAGAACTCCAACATAGGCGCACACCCCAGATATATACACACATCAATCATCTTCTGATCATCTGAGAGTAGGTTGTACACATCATACTCTGTGAACATATAATACTTCCATGTACATTTCCGATGAACAAAGACATTTATCTTTTAAATTTTTATTTATTTATTTATATTTATTTCTCTCCCCTTTCCCCCTCCCCAGTTGTCTGCTCTCTGTGTCCATTTGCTGTGTGTTCTTCTGTGACTGCTACTATCCTTTTCAGCGGCACCGGGAATCTGTTTCTTTTTTTTGTTGCATCATCTTGTTATGTCAGCTCTCTGTGTGCACGGTGCCGTTCTTGGGCAAGCTGCACTTTCTTTCGCACTGAGTGGCTTTCTTTACAGGGCGCACTGCTTGCGCGTGGGGCTCCCCTACGCGGGGGACACCCCCATGTGGCATGGCACTCCTTGCATGCATCAGCACTGCCTATGGGCCAGTTCCACATGGGTCAAGGAGGCTCAGGGTTTGAACCACAGATCTCCCATGTGGTAGGCGGACACCCTATCCATTGGGCCAAGTCCGCTTCACCAAAGATGTTTACCTTAAGTGCAGTTATCAAGTTCTAGAAACAATGATATAAAACTTATATATCCCAATTTTTAAAATACTTTTATGTCCTTTTGAGTCTTTGCTCCTATTATAGCAAAAAATTTTTAGATGTATTTTATTTATTTCTCCCCACCCCCTTGTCACTTGCTGTCTGTGTCTCATTGTGTCATCTCATTGCAGGTCAGCTCACCGACTCCTTTAGGAGGCACCAGGAACCTCTGTGCCCTGCTTTTTTGTGTCTCTCATTATGTCTTTTCTTCTTGAGTCACCTTGCTGCGCTTGCCCCTCCTGCCAGCTCAGTCTTCTTTAGAAGGCACCGGGATCTGAACCAGCAACCTCCCATGTAGTAGGCAGGAGCCCAGTCACCTGAGCCATCTCTTCCCACTACTAGCAATTTAATCATCTTCCATAAAAGGAAATTTACATGGCAATCCCCATGTACTAAGTTTTACAAATACTAAACTCATTTATACACCAATTTACCCAATGAAAACCTGTAACTGCTAGCATGTATACAGACCTAGCTCCTACCCACATCCCTCCTTGAACTTCATGACTTATGTCCCTGATCTGACCATTTGACCTTATCTTAAATACCTTTTTTGTAAGTAATTTTTGTATTTTTAAATAACTTACAGGACAGATGTAAAAATCATAGAAAACCCAGTTAGAGAACTCCCACAAATCCCCCACCCAGATTTACCAGTTTTTATTATCTTACCACCTCTGCTGTATCATTCTGTCTACCCACCTCTCTACTGAACTGTTTTCTAAACATTTGTGAGTAGATTGCATACATCGTGCTCTGTGAACCTAATCACAAGAACAAGTGTGGAAGCCAAGTGCGACCTGCCATCTTTCCCTGGAACCCAGAATTAGACCCTGTACTCAGGACTTGATGTTTTGCCTGGGCTTCAAGGACAGGATAAATATGGGTTGACTCCCTTTTTGGGTATATCCCAGAGCAGTTAGTGGTCTGCCCATGCGTTCCTTTCCCTTTTGCCCTGAGCACATTTATAAACATTCCCAGCCTGAAGTATGCAAGTTTTATGGCACTTAGCCCACCTCCACAGCTTTATCTGTTCCTAGCACAGAGGAGGTACACAGGACATCTGACAGCAGACTCACTAGCTGTGTTGGTTTGACAGGCACTATTGAAGTTGACCTATGCTGGTAACCCCTGAAACCATGGGGTAGGATTGTTCTGGGTAACAGACATTGTTATGCTATTGCCACATACCATGCGGTAAAGCTGCTCCTCTGGAGGTGGTATGGCTGAATTTGGCATAAGAAATAATCTCTTGTGTAAACCTTAAGTAGTTATGAAGAAATTTTAGCAGTGATTAAAAGCTTAGTTTACATTCTATTTTTTCCCTAAGTCTCAATTATGTCCTTTTGGGCATTTTCTTCATGAAATTCAATCGAGGGCTATGTACTGTATTTAGGTGTTGTCTTTTAATTGTGAAAACATAGAAACATGAACTTTCCCTTCTCAACCACTCCCAGTCATACAGTTCAGTGGAATTAATGACATTCACAATCATGTTCCACAATCTATTACCAGAACTTTCTTATCACCCCAAACAAACCTCATACCCATCATGATTTAACAACCCCTCCCTCCTTTGCTAACCTGTACTGTACTTGCACTCTGAAATTTGCATATTCTAGCTATTTCATGTTAAGTGGAAATCATATAATATCTATCTCTTTGTATCTGACATTACTCAACATGTCTTCAAGTTTCACCCATGTAGTAGATACATCAGAGTCATTCTTTTTTATGACTGAGTAATATCCCATTGCACATTGTATATACATTATTTATCCATTCATTTGCTGATGAATATTTGGGTTGCTTCCATCTTTTGGCTATTGCTATGATCTGGCTTTCAATGATTGTTGGGTCTCAACTGCCCAACTAAAAGTTACTGAGTTACATGGGGTAATCTGTCACCAAATAATTTCTACTCTACAATTTTAGGGATTTGATACTCAAACACCTAAATCTTTTACAGAAATTGGAAATCCCCAAAAGCTATAAGCTCAGAAAGAGCAAGAGCTTTTTTTTTTTTGAGGTATCAAGGCTGGGAAGTGAACCTAGGACCTTGTATGGGGGAAGCCAGTGCTTCACAACTGAGCACTTCAGCTTCCCTGAGGTTTGTTTTTCTTTAAGTTTGTTTGCTTATTGTCTGTTTTGTTTGAGGAGGCACCAGGAACCAAGCCCAGGACCTCCTGTGTGGGAAGTGGACACTCAATGCCATGAACCACATCTGTTCCCCACAAGTACTTGCTCTTTCCTGAGTAGTTTCATTTTACAGACATTGTAGGTTGTCAAGAACCTAAACATATAGAAATAAACACGAAGAAAAGCATGAAAGCAAATAATTTTTAATGTTTTTTTTTCTTTTCTTTTCTTTTACACAAATATACTGGAGAATCATGCAATGCTACCAGCATTGGATGTAATCCTGGGTCACAAGTCTGCACACTCCTTTGCAACTGGTCCTATGATAGCAGAAGCTTTCATCTCACCTTTATTGTTTACTATGACCCCTGTGTTATCTTCAAAATAAAGGAACACACCCTCTTTTCTCAGATACAACTCTTGTTGTGGAATGACCCCTGCTGGATGGACCTTCTGTCTGAGCTGGTTTGCCCTTTTTCACTGTGGTCATCACCATGTCACCCACACCAGCAGCAAGAAGTTTATTCAGCCATCCCTTGATCCCCTTTACAGAGATAATATACAGAATTTTGGCACCTGTGTTGTCAGCACAGTTGATCACGGGCTCCTACCAGGAGACCCAGGGAAATCCGGAATTTTGCACTGGATGACCCACCAAGTCCTTTCTTCAGCATCTTGAACCCTAGAAAAGGACAGAAAGCTGTAGTATGTACTTTTGAGCATATTTTGGGCTCTTTCATAATAGACTATATGCAAAGATTCTGTAGCTTTTCAGATTACAGTTATATATAACTTAGAGCTCAAAAATGGAGGGAGAATTAAAACCTGCTCAAACATCTTTTCTAATCCCAGAATAGAATAAAATTTCTGAATTCTGTGCACTTGACATTCTGTTATAGATGTTCTTAATTATTGTAGAACTGCTAATACTTAATTTTCTCAGTTAATTCATAAGTGATAGAAGAAATACTGAATGACTCTAATTCATTCTTTTCTTATCCTGTCCCTCTATAATATGTACATTACTGACAATAATGGTGAAGGTAGATGCTAAGAAAACAGAGCATGCTAGAGGAAGTAGCATAGATAACAATTACAATAAAGTAGCTTGAAAGTTATCTACAAATCTATGGATACCAAAATACCTCCTACCTGAGATGTTATGGAGTCTACTGAATTTTAATTCAATATTTCAAAGAGTCATAGATGTATGCTTGATATCTTAATGGGGAAAGACACTATCAATGTTTTTTAGGTGCAGAAAAACAAATGGCATCAAAAGAATTTTCAAATCAATTTACCAAAATTTACTGAGGGAAAATAACAGTGATTCACAAGTGAATACTAGAAAAAAGTGGCTTTCACAAAGATAGCATTTTATTGCTGAACACATCTCACATCTAATTCTCCTTAGATCTGTAACTGAGAGAGTCGGCTTGTACATAATATGGACCTGGTTCAAATCTAGCTTTACCACTTACTAGTGGTCTGTCCTCACTTTCCATTTGGGATCTAATATTTCTCTCTATTAACATTGTGGGTAATAAAAGCTACTCACAGAGTTGCCGAGACAATTAAATAAGAGAGTAAGCGTAAAAATCCACGCAGTGTTCCTGGGGGGATTAGCTCAGTTGGTCAAAGTTGAAAACATTGAAGTCTGCTTTGAATTTGGCACGTTTTTTTTTTTTTTTTTTTTAACACACTAGGGTGGTTTGTCTCTAGAGATTCTCAGAGAGGGGGCATTGTAAAATATTTTTAACTTTTGCAATTTCTTGGTGGAAAAAGACTATTTTTCCAGCAAATTATCTAGTTTTGCCAGACTAAGCATAGCCCCTCCTGTTGAATGTTTTCTCATAGGTCTATTTAGCTTATTAAAATTATCCTCTGAGCTTTCCCTTTGAAATGAGATGAGGCTATTATGTCAACCTCTGATTTAAGAAGAGAATTCTTTCTGAAAGTGTTAGTTTTAGATCTTATCCTATCACTGTTTATTTGCTAGAAATTAATCTACAGATAGAAAGACTTATCAGGCTAAGAATTCCAGATAATTCCTAAGGACATTTACTGATGATGTTGCTGCAGGGTCTCATATGATAAAAATATTGTCTTTTTCATGTTAGTAAGGTTTTTCAACACCACATTATGGTTAAACCAAGAAAAAGGTTGTTCTTAGGTTAGTTTTGAAAAGAAAATTTTTTTACCAGGTCCTGGGCATTGAATCCAGGATCTCATACATGGTAAGTAGGCGTTCAACTACTGAGCTACATCTGCTCTAAAGAGAGTTGGGTTTTTTGTTTGGTTCTGTTTGTTTTTAGGAGGTACCAGGGACCAAACTCTGGACCTCATACATGGGAAGTGAGCATTCAACCACTTAAGCTTCATCCACTCTCCTGAAATTTTTAATATCTTAATATTCTTTAGTTCACTTATCACACAAAATTATTAATTATAAAGTGCTAATGTGAATACAGAAAAAGAGATCATATTTTAAAGACAAATGTTCAGTTCATTTTTCTTCTAAGAAATGAAAAACAAGCAAGTTGCCATATGAAATCTCAAAAATGGCATGTTTCTCCATGATTATTCAGCCAATGGGTGGATGTAATTCATGTAAAAATTTGCATAGATCTTCACTATAAACAATAGTCATTTTGAAATAAATATGTTTGTTGGGAGGGAACTCCTCATGTACAGAATAGACAGAACATTTTATTATAAGGTAAAGTACTTCATTGTTGAGGGAAGGGAAGTTTCTAGTTAAAAGCCTTGTTTGCCACAGCACTCGTAGCCTTAGTTCTTGCCTTCGTTGTAAGACCATTGTTTACAGTTGTCCAATAGAGAGGTCAAGTTAGCAGGAATTCGCAGGTTGATTTCTAAAACAGCAAGTTTAATTGAATTTTCTCTCTACAATGAGCAAAGAATTCTGGGAATTCTTTCAGGCAGAGCATGAGCTGAGGTTTTGTTACCAGGTGAGCCCTAGTTCTTACAGGTCCCCTCCAAAATCTTTTCAGCTTTTACTCTCCTTCAATTTGGCTCATTCACATGCTTTCTGCTTCTTGTTTTTGACAGTAACCTTATTTGCTGAAGCTCTCTGGATTACCTTCTGAAAGATGAGCTTGAAATCGTACAAAATATTGACCACCCTACTCCCAATGAGGATCCTACTCTGACCTAACAAAGTATTGAGCCTGTTAATGCAATGATCTAAGGCATCTGTGAGGTTCACATGAGAGGACTGGAATGTCTGTAATTCTATAGATATCCTGAAATTGGTGATAAAATAGTTGGATATGAATAAAGATATTAAGCAACAAAGGGCAGAGAAAACATATCTAACTGTGGGTCATAGATGGTCTCAGATTGGTACATTCTCTTTTCATCATGTACATCAAAAAGAAGCATCCTTTTTATCTTTTGAAGGAGTTTAGGATGTCTTGTATGCAGCAAAACATACCACCAAAAAAACCTAGAGAACATGGGAAGCAGTTACTTTGTTAGGAGAAACCCTCCTTCAGGTTGGCAAGTGGAGCAGGCCGACAGCATCTAGCACAGCATGTGGGGGTCGGGGACCTTCCATAAGACTGTACTGGAGAGAGTGGTATGAAGAGAAATGAGGTCTTATTCTGGCTTGTCATGAAATTGAAAGCACAGGGCTTTGAATCCTGAACAAAGACTACCTCCCACCCAAAATTGTATTGAGGAGTGTGGCAGACTTGGAAATGTATGGCCCAGATATCCTTTCAGGAAAAAAATCACTGCTTCTCTGAGGAACTTAGCTACTATCTAAGAGCTCTTTCAGTGTTTGTCTCAGTTTTCAAATTAGGTTATAGTCTTTTCAGAGTGACCCCCAGCCAATGGCTGGGCAAGGAGACATTCCTCTAATTAGCAATCTTTGCTCTGAAGCTCGCCATTGGGCTAGAAAAGGATTCATCTGGTCTGAGTTGAAGTCTGGCAGCAACTCCAGGTCAATCTTGCTTCCTTTCCTTTCCTTCATGGGTCCCAGGAAAGCATGCAATGAGGCAAACTTACCTAGTACCTAGAACAAAATTAGGCCATTCTTGTAGTGCAGAAATTACACATAAAAGGGCCTGTATTAGTCAGTGTTCTCTAGGGAAACAGAATCAACAGGAGATACCTGTCAATAGTAAGAGATTTTATAAGAGTCTCTCATGTGACCGTGGGGATGCACAAGTCCAGGTTCCTTAGGCAGGCTGCAAACCTGGGGCTCCAATGAAAGTCCAACAAAGGTCCTTGATGAGTTTCCAGGAGATATTGACTGTCTAAAGATGAACTGGGAAATTTTCTCTGAATGATGAAATCATTTCCCCTTTTAAGGCATTCAACTGATTGGATAAAGCATCACTCATTGCTGATGGCAGTCTCCCTGATTGATGTAGATGTAACCAGCTATCTGTGCCGTAAAGTCACTGGTGACTAAAGTCCATGAATGTCCTTGTATTAAAGTTAGCACAGTGCTTGCTTGACCAAACAACTGGGCACAATTACCTGGCCAAGTTAACTCATTAGCCTAACCATTGTAGTCCATCCCTTGTCTGCTCAACAACCATATATACTACCCTAAACCATACTTAGTCTCTAAGTAAGAACAATAACAGACAAGCGTATATATATATTTCTGCCTAACAATGTTCAACTCTCCTGTGTATAACTGGAAACATTAGTTCCCTACAGAATAGGGTGAAAGTCCTTGGGTAATATTCACTCTTAAACTTGACACCCTTAAATATTCTGACATGGAACTTCTACAACTTGCCATATGATAAGGGAAAAGCAAAAGGTTGGGGAAGAAAACAAATTCATTTTCTGTACTTATAAAATCATACTCATAATGAAACAAGGAAGAAAGATTCATGACTATTACAGTCCTCATTGCTATAACTAATCACGTTGCTGAAGTTCATATCTATCACTAACTTCTTCCACTACCCATTCCATGTTCCTGTTACCCTCAGTAAGCACTTCAGCTGGCCATGGTATTTTTGCCTATTGGAGTGACCCAAACTTTCATTCCTGAAGATTCTGGACCATTGTTAGTCCTGCTTGGATTGGGTTGTTGCAATTTCCTATTGACTTTAATCACAGGGCATGGCAGTACTAGGAGATGCCCTAGAGAATCTCCAGTATTGCAGGCAAACTCTTTTTTACCCTCATTAAGTAAATGCAGTCTTATTTCCCCTTGATAGTCAGGATCAGTCACCCTCCCATTACAGTAATTCCCTTCTTTGCCTGTTGATTCAGAGGTACAAATTGCCCAAAGTGGCCAGGTGGCAGTCTTAACTTCCAGTTCAATGGGATTGTTGTTGTGTTCCCTAGTGGCAGCACTCGTTTCAGGACTAAAACCTATAGACCAGCAGAGCTTAAGGTTGCAGGAACAGGAAGTAAAAATTTCCTTAGTGGGTCACTAGGGGTAACAGGGAGTTGTGTCACTCCCATTTCCACCCCTTAATTCCTGGACCCATGAATCCTGGTTATGGGGGAAACAGTACCATAGAGTGGCACTGATTTAGAGCACACACAGCCTCCTGGAGAACACTGCCCCAGTCCTGCAAGGTATTGCCACCTGATTGGTGCTCTGTTTGAGTCTTCAAAAGGCCATTCCACCATTCTATCAATCCAGGTGCTTCAGGGTGATGGGGAGCATGGTAAGACCAGTGAATTCCATAGGCATGTGCCCATTGTTGCACATAATTTGCTGTGAAATGGGTTCCTTGATTGGAAGCAATGCTGTGTGGAATGCCATGGTGATGGGTAAGACATTTGGATGGTAGTTTTGGAAGAAGCATTGTGTGCAGGAAATACAAACCCATATCCAGAGTATGTGTCTATTCCCTTTAAAACAAATTGCTGCCCCTTTCATGGTGGAAGTGGCCCAATGTAGTTCACCTGCCACCAGGCAGCAGGCTTATCACCTTGGGGAATGGTGCCATATCGAGGGCAGAGTGTGGGTCTCTGCTGCTGGCAGATTGGGCACTCAGCAGTGGCTATAGCCAAGTCAGCCTTGGTGAGGAGAAGTTCAGTTTGCTAAGCCCATGCATAATCTCCATCCATACCTCCATGACCATTTAGTTCATGAACCCACTGGGCAATGACAGGAGTGGCTGGGGAAAGAGGCTGAGTGTTAGCTACAGAAGATTATTAAAATCTTCCTCTGCTGATATCACTCTGGTGAGCACTCACATAGGACACAAATATTTTCATATTTTTTGAGCACTCAGAAAAATCTTCCTCAGACCTCTTTGTCACCAATTTTCCAATCATGTTCCTTCCAAATCCCTGACCATCCAGCGAAACCATTGGCAACCGCCCATGAACAGTGTACAAATGCACCTCTGGCCATTTCTCCTTTGAAGCAAAATGAACAACCAGGTGCACTGCTCAAAGTTCTGCCCACTGGAAGGAGTTCTCTCACCATTATCCTTCAGGGATGTCCCAGAAAAAGGCTGCAGTCCTGCAGCTGTCCACTTTCAGGTGGTACCTTCATATCAGGCTGAACCATCTATAAACCAGGTCCAAGTTTTCTCATCCTCAGTCAACTGATGGTAAGGGGCTCCCCAAGAGGCCAAAGCTGTAGGCTGGGAAAGAGAAGGTAATATGGAAGTGGTGGTGACCAGGTATTTAGGCTGCTTCCTCACATAACTTACTTATGCCTTCAGGACCCAATCTAGCCGTATCTTATATCTACCACTTCCACTTTATATGGAGTGCTGCTCTGCATGCCCAACTTCCTTATTTGGTGGGTCAGACAATACCCAGCTCATGGTACATAACTCAGGTCTCATGGTAACTTGATGGCCCATGACTAAGCATTCAGTCTCTACTAAGATCCAGTAGTAGGCCAAAAGCTATTTCTCAAAAGGGGGGTAGTTATCTTCAGAGGATGGCAAAGCTTTGTTCCAGCTCCAAAATCCTAAGAGTCTGTGTTGTGATTCTCCTATAGGCACCTGTCAAAAGTTCTGGACAGCATCTCTATTTGTCACTGAAACTTCTAGCACCACTGAATCTGCTGAATCATTTGACCCAAATGGCAGTACATCTTGGGAAGTAGCCTGGACCTGTCACAGATCTTCCTCTTGTTCCAGTCCCCAGTCAAAACTAGCAGCTTTTCTGGTCACTCATTAAATGGGCTGACAAATGAAGAATGTGTTGTCTCCAAAATCTGAAGAGACCAACTAAGTGTTGCACCTTGTTTTGGTTGTAGGAGGGGCCAGATGCAACAGTTTATCCTTCACTCTAGAAGGAATATCTCAACATGCCCCACACCACTGGACACCTAAAAATTTCACCAAAGTGGAGGCCCTGTATTTTTGTTGGGTTTATCTCCCATCCTCTCTCACATAAATGCCTTACCAATAAGTTTAGAGTCTTTGCTACTTCTTGCTTATGAGGTCCTATCAACATGATATCAATATAATGGACCAGTGTGATGTTTTGTGGGAGGAAGAGATGATCAAGGTCCCTGTGGACACTATTATGACATAAGGCTAGAGAGTTGATACCTGAGGCAGGACACTGAAGGTATCTGCTAACCTAGTCAGCTGAAAGCAAACAGTGTCTGGTGGTCCTTAGTAATGGCAATTAATAAAAAAGCATTTGCCAGATCAACAACTGCATGCCAGGTCCCAGGGGATGTGTTGATTTGCTCAAGCAATGATATCACATCAGAGACAGCAGCTGCAATTGGAGTCACCACCTGGTTAAGTTTATGATACTCTACTGTCATCCTCCAAGATCCATCTGTTTTCTGCACAGGACAAATAGGAGAGTAGAATGGGGATGTGGTGGGAATCACCACCCCTGCATCCTTCAAATCCTTGATGATGGCACTAATCTCTGCAATCCCTGCAGGAATCCAGTATTGCTTTTGGTTTACTATTTTGTTAGGGAGAGGCAGTTCTAGTGGCTTCCACTTGGCCTTTCCAACCATAAAAGCCCTCATTCCACAAGTCAGGGATCCAATGTGGGGATTCTGCCAGTTACTGAGCATGTCTATTCCAATTATGCATTCTGAAACTGGGGAAATCACTACAGAATGGGTCTGGGGACCCACTGGACCCACTGTAAGATGGACCTGAGCTAAAACTCAATCAATCACCTGACCTCCATAAGCCCCTGTTCTGACTGGTGGACCACAGTCATGTTTTGGGTCTCCTGGAATTAATGTCACTTCTGAACCAGTGTCTTAATAATCCCCAAAATGTCTGATCATTTTCTTTTCCCCAATGCATCGTTACTCTGGTAAAAGGTTGTAGGTCTCCTTGGGGAAAGGTGGGAAAGATTAACAGTATATATTTTTTGGCAGTTTAACAGGTTCCTTCCCCAAGGGGGCCTGGCCTTCTCTTCATTCAAGGGGCTCTGGCTCTGTAAACTGTCTTAAGTGTGGGAATTGGTTAAGGGACCATGATTCTCTGCATCTGTAATTTGAATTAAGGTTTTGTTCACTCGACCTAGAACTCTTCTGTTTATACAGAAGAAATTTACTAGACTGCTCATCTATTTCATTTTTAGGTACCCATTATGTATTAACCAGTCCCATAACTCTATGTGACTCAGACTATTTTGTGTGCTGCTTTGTATTTGCCTTTCATTGGGGTAGCCATGCCCACCTTGTCTTTGGTGATTCCTGCCTATACTTGACTTTTACCAGACCAGGATCCAATTATCCCCATAATGATTACGGATTCTAGTTCCATTGCAGCAGTTCCTATAGTAATATCTGGACTACAGAGAAGAGCTCTTCAGGGAAGATGGAGTTAGTCTTACAAATTTATTCCTCCACAGTCCTGGTTAAAGGGGTATTCTCTGGACATTCCTGGGGTGGGCAGGTCTCAAATGGTAAGTCCATTCTAGCATTCCAATCTCTCTAAGCCTTTGAATTCCCTCTTCTACTATATACTAGGGCAAATCAGGCATCTCAACCTCAGACATGCTAAGCCATCTTTTGGTCCCTGTTTCAGTCAGCCACCCAAACAAACTGTTAGAGCCCTTTCTAACCCTTTGAGCTATAGTGCTGAATCCAGAATTTCTGCTTAGTGGGCCCATATCAATAAATATAGCCTGATCCAACTTTATATTCCTTCCACCATTATCCCATACCCTTAGTATCCATTCCCACTCATATTGCCCTGATATCTGCCTATCTAAGTTGGAAATCTCATGTAGTTCTTTCAGAGTATAGCATACTTCCTCATGGGTTACTCTTTGTATTTCACCTTTGGGGGCTTGTAGTGATTTTAGTCTAGTAATAGGTCTCCAAGACAAAAGGGGTGGCAGGGATGGGTAAGGAGAAGGATTTGAAATGCCTTGCAAGCTACTGACCTCAGGGCATTCCTTTGCATTTTCTTCTGATGAGACAGTATTAATCTCTTCAGGCAGGGTTTGGGGGGTAGATTTCTCAGAGCAGACTGGAGACTGGGCTGTGTGTGCTGAATTTTGGCTGGTACCTGCCTCAGGGCTGGGAGGAGGTCCGGACTCCCTGGGGCAGGCTGGAGGCTGGATGATACAAGGTTGACAAGGTGTGGTCTCCATAAGGCAGGCCATTGCAGGTTTATCTGGTAAAGACTCAGCAGAATTTATGGTTCCAATATATCCCTCAATATTATTATCATCCCATTTGTCTCCATCCAATCCTCTGCGTTCCATTCCTTTCCAATCAATGCCTTCACTTTAATTGCAGAAACACTGTGGGGTTGAGATTTTAATTTCCATTGTAATTTTCTACTTGTTAAATGAGATTCTGAGTTTGGTTCTCAGATATCGCAAGCCTGTGGCTGCAGGACACAAGGTTTTATTTCAGAGCACACATAGAAACTTTCACATCACTCATGTGGTTTTTAAGTTGCAAATTTAAAGGCTTCAGCTCATCTCTTTCTTTTGTAACTGTATCCAGAGTATCTAGGAAGAGCCAGTAGCCAGCAAACATCATTATACCTTTTGACTCCACAAGACTCTGTTAAGGTGTTAAAAATACTCTCACCTAGATCCTTTCTTCTTATAAACGAGGAAGTAGGGGAATCAGAGATGATATTTTGTGTATCGCTATTGTCAATTCATGCCATGGACTGTTAGCGGCCTCTTCATTGTTGCAAAGGGGGTCATTAATACCTTTGAATCCAATTAGAGTAGAGAGCCAATTGCAAAACTCCCAGAACCACCTCAGACATCCCATGTTTAAGACTCTGTTCCTTATGAACCACTCCTGGTATCAATCTGTATTAGTCAGGGTTCTGTAGGGAAACAGAATCAACAGAAGATATCTGTAAATAGTATGAGATTTTGTAAGAGTCTCTCCCAAGACTGCAGGGATGCACAAGTCCAGGTTCGACAGGCAGGCTGCAAACCAGGGCTTCATGAAAGTCCAATGAAGGTCCTTGTTGGGTTTCTGGGAGATGTTGGTTGTCCAAAGATGAGCTGGAAAATTCTCTCTGAATGCTGAAATCACTCCCCTTTTAATGTATTCAACTGATTGGATAAAGCATCACAAATTGCTGATGGCAATCTCCCTGACTGATGTAGATGTAATCAGCTATCTATGCAGTAAAATCACTGGTGACTAAAGTCCATAAATATCCTTTTATTACAATTAGCTCAGTGCTTACTTGACCAAACAATTGGACACGATTGCCTGGCTGAGTTGACATATTAGTCTAACCCTCACAGGTCCTAAGGTGGGCTCTGAGAACTTCTTTCCTACTTTTTAAGTCCCATAGAGTTTAATATTTGGTTCTGTCAGATGCCTGGGAAATATTCCAGAATATAATGGGCAAGGGAGATACAAGTATACGAACCTATCTTCATGAAAAGTCCCCAAGAAAGACTGTTCAAGACCTAAGATTTTATTAGCTGGTAATTCATCCTTGTTGGATGTCAACATCCATTCATTCTCAAGAAATATATATATTTTCTATTTTTGTAATGTATTGAATTTAAGTATTCCAATAATAGAGTTATATCTATTATATCTTTGACTTTCTCTCTAACACTATATTTATATCAGTTCCCATATTTATATCCATATCCATATTATTTTATCATAAATCATGCCTTGCTTGTTATTGCTTCCATGTGTCTAGTGCCTAAATTGGCAACCTAAATTTAGAGAGATGCATGTCTTATCTATATATATTTACATACACATATATATACATATACATAAGACCTCCAATTTGCAATGCATCTATGTGTAATGTAAAAACTATAAAGATTTTTAATCCTTTAGGATTAAAACCGATTAACATTTGACAGGAAGTGGAGTAATGCAATTTGTTTCAAAGACACAGAAAAAATATTCACAGCCAAAAAAATTGTAAACAATCAAACATAAAACAATTAGTGCCACAAATGAGGCACAAAATAGTATAATTTAATTAATTATAACAGAAGTATTGGTCAGATACATCGTGTTTTATAATCCCTTGTAGCATAAGTAAAATTAAGAAAAATTTAGACAGTGCAACGTAATAATGTTCATAATAAATGCTTTTATTAGCGGCAAATGGTGAATTTCATTACCTCTTTGGTTAAATAATTAGAACATTAAAGCTAAGTATTAAAATGTCTTTTTAATATTGTACCAAATGGGCCAGATTGCATTTCTCTGTTAGATCATAAGAGAAATGATAGAAACAAGTCTTGCCTAACAGGCATTGTATTCACAAAGCCTAACATTTTTAGCAAGTTTCTCTCATGGACTGGAGATTTGAAATTGCTAATTTCAGTAGATATTGGCCATAACCATAAAATTGGGTATTGGGAGGAGGGTGGGAAGAAGGAATAATAGGGGAATGTGTAAAGGAAGAGAAGAGGTTGAAAGAAGTCTATTGTGCCAAAAATATAACAGTGAGCTCTGAAACTGGAAAGGGCTGGCCTCCAATTTTGCTTTCTAGGTGGTAAAAAGTGTTAAAGTTTGGGCAATTGCAATTTGGTAAATCAGAGGCAATATGAATTAGGTGGCAAGAAATCAGGGGTTATTTTTAATAGATGGTTGACATTAAATTCAAAAAAATACAAAAAATTTTAAAACATTCCTTTTTATTAATATTTCATTAATAATATATATTAATATATATGATTTAGTTCATCAATTTCTGATCATTTTTCAGATAGATTTGCCACATGACAAAGATACACTGTTCTTATAGTCTCCATTTCTACAATGGAAACTGAAGGCAAGCTAGATAAACCAAATAAATACATTTGTGCTCATCCAACTAGCAACAGGTTCCAAAGGCATGGGATGCTGGTTTTAATATCTGGAAAGAAGCCGAGGCAAGTTTTCTACATTTTATTGCAAAATATTTCTCGCCTCATTATTATGTTTATATAATTCTACATTAATCTCTGGTGAATTTGCTCCCAAACACATCCTGCTGTCCTAATTAAAGTTGATTTTCTGTTTGAGTGCTAATGTAAGTAATATTTTCAGAGCTTTTTCCCAAGTGCTACACAAAAGCAGTTTCAAAATGAATGAAAAATTTTGCTATTTCCAAGAACAGATTTTTTTTTTAATTTTTATTTTCTATTTGTTCATTGATTCTGGAATATGTTCCCATTGTAATAATGTAAAGATAATGCCCATATAAATTACATGCTTAAAGGAATTCTCTTTTCCTTCCTGTTGGTTATGCTATTTTCTGCATCAGAGGAAGATTGGTTGAGCAACATAGGACTTTTGTGTTTGATATATGGAGCCATTAGAGCTTGATGAGCTGCAAACCAATACCCTTTTCTTTTTCCTTTCTGAATTATATACTTAACAGCTCCTTTAGAACAAAGTGATTATTTTTTTTTTAACTTTCTGAATCTTTGAGGCAGGCCTGCTAATATGCACATTTTAACTTTTTGTACATAATGTACGATGAAATAGCTAATGTACTTAAAAGAGCATTTGGAGGAAAAGGAAATTAGAACAATGTGTACGTTTAGAACCATATGAGCAGTGTGTTTGAACAACATCATTTTCATTAAAAACCCACAGCTTTTCCCTCCAAGTCAGTTCTAAGCAGGGGTGTATGTAGAGACAGCAAATTTGTGGAGTGTCCTTTAAAGTTCTATTATACATCATCAGCATGAAGCCTGTTATTTTGATTTACATTCATTGTCTAGCTTTTCTTTCCTCTTTGTTTTATTCCAAAATTAATTTAAATGTATATTGTGAGGTATTTTTGTATATATTAAAAGGGTTGTATATGAGGCAATTCCCATAAGAATGTGCAGTAAATAGATCAGAGGGACTTTACTTGTTTGAGTGTTTTCTGGACCCCAGAAATTCCTGTTCTTAAAGTGAACTCATTCCTGTGCATGTAAACATATTTCTGGGGGACCTTTTGTGGGACCTTTTTTTAGATCACTTTTTTGTTGTTGTTTATTAAGCAGTTATATTGAGATAAATTTACATACCATATGAGCTATCCAAAGTATATAATAAATGGCTTTTTTTTTAGCTGTTGAAAAATCCTTAATTGTAAAATTATAAAATAAATAGAAAAATAGATTGAAAGAAATTAAGAAATTACAAATTTTAAACAAGAGTGCAAGGCCAGGTTAAATTTAGTATAATCAATTATAAAAATAGCATAGCAACAAACCTTTATCAATATAAATAATAATTCAAATATAATAGAAATTAATTATAACATAATTCTATTTTTTATATACAGCTCTAACTATTGGACATAATAATCTCTAAGAATGCAATAAATTATTGGTCTAGTGATTTCATTTTCTTTTAGGCCATAATTCTTTCTAGATCACCAAATTCCTATTTGGGAAATCTTCACTTCTTATTGGAATGAATTATAGCAGATAACAACTTGCCAACTCATAATTTTTTGAGGCAGAAAAATTCAAAATCTTGTTCAACAGTAGTCATCCTAAATCATTATTGATCCGGATAGATTATTTTAATTAAAGAGTATGAATAAGAAAGGTTAAAGAAAAATGAAGTATCCAAAAATATATCTATTCTCCAGCCCTCCTTGATTAAAAGCACTATTTATTTTGTATGAGAAAAATTACAAACTACTGATCACAGGAACAATTTGCCAGGTGTACTGTGTAACTATTTTTCATATATTATAATGTTGTTATTTTAACATTTATCTGGTCTTTTCCAGCTCATTCTTTGTTACTATTTGTATGGAATACCTTTTTCCAACCTTTCACTTTTAACCTGGTTGCATCCTTATGTACAAGGTGGGTCTCTAGTAGAAAACATAGAGACAGCTCATGTTTTTTTATCCATTCTATTAGTCTGCGTGTTTTGATTGGAGGGTTCAATCCATTAACATTCAGTGTTATTACTGTAAAGGCATTACTTATTTCATCCATTTTGACCTTCTGCAATCTGTTGTCATATCATTATACTGTTTGTCTTCTTATCCTTTAATTTACCCTTTCTAATAATCTTCATTTTTAAGCTCTTCTCCAAATCCCTCGCCCTTCCCTTTTTCTTTCAGGCTATGGCACCCCTGTTAGTATCTCTTGCAAATCTGGTCTTTTGGTAACATATTCTATCAGTTTTTGTTTGTGAAGAATTTGAACTCACCCTCATTTTTGAAGGGTGGCTTTGCCAGATACAGAATTCTTGGTTGGCAGATTTTCTCTTTTAGTACCTTAAATACATCATACCACTTTCTTCTTTCCTCCATGGTTTCTGATGACAGGTCAGTACTTAATCTTATCAAGTTTCCCTTGTATGTGATGCTTTACTTTTCTCTTGCTGCTTTCAGAAACTTCTCTTTATCACTGATATTTGCCATTCTGAATAGTAGGTGTCTTGGAGTATGTCTGCTTGGATTTATTCTGTTTGGGTTGTGTTGTCCTTTTTGGATATTGATATTTATATCCTTCATAGGGGTTGGGAAGGTTTTGGTCATTGTTTCCTCAAATATTCTTTCTGCCCCTTTTCCATTCACTTCTTCTTCTGAGACACCAATAATGTGAATATTTGTGTATTTTGTTTTGTCATGCAATTCCCTGAGACTCTGTTCCATTTTTTTCCCATTCTCATTTCTTTCTGTTCTCCTGCCTTTCCCAGTTTGGATGTTCTGTCTTTGAAATCACTAATTCTGTCTTCAAGCAATTCAAATCTGCTCTTATGTGCCTCTAATATATTTTTAACCTCATCCATTGTGTCCTTCATTCCCATAAGGTCTGTTACTTTTCTTTGTAGGCTTTCAAATTGTTCTTTATGCTCTCCCAGTGTCTTCTTAATATCCTTTATTTCCTTAGTTATATTTTCTTTAAATTCTTTGAAGTGATTTAGGCTGTAATTATGACTGTTTAATTATATTAAACCCTATATCTCTTCAGGATATTTGGTTTGTGCTTTTGGCTGGGCCATCTCTTCCTGTTTCCTAGTATGGCTTGTAATATTTTGCTCACGTCTGGGCATCTGAATATGTTGGTGAATTTCTCTCACTTGCCTATTTTTTTTTTTTTTCCCTACAGCTCTTATTTGATATTTGGTTCAATTTATTCTCAGTCTTTAAAATTGCTCAGCTTAAGTTTTCAAAATCAGGCCAGAGACTCTCTGGTAGGGTACTGATTTTCTCCGAGGGATTGGATACAGAGAGCATGAAGTTTTTGTCCATGAAGTTTCCAGATTGGCTGGCAGCAGATGGCACGGGTCAGTGCACCTTTCATGGAGGCATTTCAGTCTTGACTTTTCTGTGTTCCTATGATGAATCTCCAGATCAGAGATTCAGCATAGGCTGAATTCACTGAATAAAAGCACCTTGATCTCCCCTCCCTTTTCCCTTGAAACAGCTGTCAGGGAGGAAGATGTCTGCTCCCTAAGGGCCTTTGATTAGAGTTGGGTGGCTCTTAATTCTTTTTGGAGTCCTATATAAACAGAGGAGAGGGGAGAGGAAAAGCTGCCATTTTACCCTGCCATGTAAGAGATGACTCCAGTATCACCTGGAGCCATAGAAAGACAGAAAAATCCCAAGAGGCTGAGAGATAGCCTGGAGGCTGGAATCAACTGAGAGGGGAGAGGGAAGAAATGAGCTATATGCTTGATCATCTACAGCTGAGCTCAGGCAGAACATGAGCCTGGGGAAATACATAGAGACTGTAGCAGTTTAATATTATTGATGGATTCCAAAAAGAAATATTGGATTATGCTTATAATCTGATCTGTATCTGGGCATGATTGAGTTATGATTTTAGGGCATTGAGTCCCCTTGGTGGGGGGCACTCACAGATAAAAGGTATGGCAAAGAACAGAGTTGAGGGTTTCTGATGTTAGAGTTTTGATGCTGGGGTTTGATGCTGAGCCATTCACCTGGTAGTCTCCAGCTGACCTTGTGAAAAGAGACAAAGCCGACAGAGCCTCATAGTCTACAGCTGACCTTGTGAAGGAAACGTGCTCCAACATGTGGAAATAGACTTTGGTGAGGCAAGTAACTTTTGCTTTATGGCCTGGTAACTGTAAGCTCCTACCCCAAATAAATACCCTTTATAATGCCCAGCAGATTTCTGGTATTTTGCATCAGCACCCCTTTAGATAACTAATACAGACACTAACCACCATTTTGCCTTGCCACGTGGCAGGAGTCCAGGATTGCCAGTAGAAGAAATTTGGTGAGACAGCATCTTTGATAATGGCTTGATCTGATCATTTTTACAACCTCAGAACTGTAGGCTTTTCATCCTAATGAATTCCCATTGTAAATGTCAATCCATTTCTGGTATTTTGCATTGGTAGGCTCTAACAAACTAAGACAGGGCCTAATACCCTTAACTATGTTGTTATAAAATTGTCAACAAATTGAAGAAAAATAGCTAGAAGACAGGCAGAAATTGTCTGGAAAAATTTCTGTGGTATGGAACACCAGAGAAAGGCTGGGCACTCCTTAGAAGAGAGAGGGGCAAAGAAAAAGACACTTGATAGGAAAACTCTGTGAGTAAATGCTGCAGCTGCTGGCACCCATTCTCCCACCCTTGGAGCAGCTAACAATGAGCCCTCCAGTCCCTGGAAAGTGGCTACAGAGGGGGCTGCAGGGGTACACTTCCCCAGGAAAGGGCGCAGAGAGAGGGAGGCAGCCTAAGGCTGACTCAGCTTTTTAAAAAAATATCAAATCCAGTATTTATTTATTTTTTTAAAAAGAAGTTATAGATTACATTAATGTTACATTAGAAATATAGGGGATTCCCATATACCCTCCCTTACCTTCCCATACTTTCCCACACTAGCAACATCTTTCATTAGTGTGGTACATTTGTTACAATTGATGAACACATATTGAAGCATTGTCACTAACCATGGACTATAGTTTACATTATAGTATATATATACACACACAATATATATACACATAATGTATATATATACACACACATAATGGATATGTGTATATATGTATATATATGTATACATGTATATGTATATACTATATATATACATAATATGTGTGTGTGTATATACATATACATACATTATACTTTACCCCACACAATGTTATAGGTTTTGGCAAAAAAGTGTAATGGTCTGTATCCATCAAGGCAATGTCATACAGGACAATTCCAATGTCCCCAAATGTTCCATATTACACCTATTCTGCCCCCTCTCTCCCTTCAGAACCTCTGGTGGCTACTACCTTTATATCAATGATACAAGTTCTTCCATTGCTAGAATAATAGTAAGTTTACTTTAGTCCATAATTGCATTTCCCCATTATGTTTGTTCAGTCCTCAATTGTAAGGATTTGGGGATGGTGATGCCCACTCTGTTTCTGAATAAGAATTGGCTTAGATCCCATGGGGCAGATGAAGGAAGTGTCTTGCTTGCAGATGTAGATACTCTCTCCTTTTGACATGGGTATTGTCCATCATCATTCTTTTGTTAGTTGTTCTGGGTGAGTTTGATGAATTGGAGAGTAGCTGTCACAACTCTGCTGAGATTCAGGGCTCAAACCTTATATGAACAGTCTGAAGATTTAAGTCTATGGAACATATAATTACCAAGTATAATACTAATTATGGGTTCAAATGAAAGGGGTAGAAGAGTCATGTTTAGGAAACCTATAAATGAGTCTAACTCTGTTACATTAGGTAGCATATATTCCAAAGCATGGTCCACTAATAGGTTGCTGAATTCCTGAGATTGTTTGCCCTGCCTATACTGTCTAGATGTCTTTAGAGCCCTAAGGAGCCCTGCTGTTAGAGGCACTGTTTATTGTGGCAGTCAATAAGATCCTGCTGAGACTTGCATAAGGGTAACCTCTGGAAACACCTCCTGACTGACTTTGAAATCTCTTAGCCATAAAAACTCATTTGTATTTAACATTTCCCCCTTTGGGCCAAGGTCTTTTTCCAAATGGATCATTAGTTGGTGTTTGATAATAATTTCTCAGTCCCAGGGCAGCTTAGTTATGTCCCACACTGGGGGAAAGGTAGTGCGCTTATAGGCTGAGTTTGACTTGGAGAGAGGCCATAACTGAGCAACATGGAGGCTTTCAGTAAGTAACTCTTAAGGAATATATAATACTAGCCTGAGTTTGCATTTCATAAGTACAACCATCAATATCAGGGTCCTGGCATAATGGTCGGTCCTCCTTAGCTAGGCACTGCCCATGCATTCAGGGGATTCTTGCCACTCTATTAGAGAACGTAGCAGCTTTTGGCCTACAAATTTTGTCTGCTAAGCCCACAAGCCCTTTCCAGCTGGGTGGGGCTGCACTGTTGATTGCCTTAGCATCTGGCAGGGGACTAAAGAGGTCTGACCCTCTCAAACACCCTTCTTACTTTCCAGGACAAGTTGCTGAGGATAAAGAGGGGTATGGAATTATTTCCTACCTGAGAAAAGGGAGATGGCTTCCGGCAAAGGGAAGAGAACAGCTTCTGAGATCATTTGATTTGTAAGCAAATAGTCCTGAGATGGGATCCTCTGTCAAATTGTTCCTGGCAGGGTTACAAGAAGTACATTCTAATAAGGGTTTGAACAGAGAAGTGTGCCTAAGATCACCCTCTACTGGCAGACAGAGGGAATACATGCAAGGAAAATGAGGACTTTACAGCCTCCCTGCTCAAAGCCCTTGGAAGCTGGTCTGCACCCCAAAACTGGGTCCATGGCCTGGATTTGAGCAGCTAAAAAGGCACAATTATAAAGAGCTAGGACACATTGAACCAAGAATCACAAAAATACCAGGAACACAGTTTCCTTCCACTAAATCCCTACACAGGAGAGAGAAGTTAGCATCAGAATAGACTCACCCTCATAATCAGATGCCTATACATCAGCAAAAAATTTTAAGCCATGCTAATAAAATGGAAGATATGGCTTAAGCAAAGGAACATATCAAAGCCCCATATGAGAAAAAGGATTTGAGACAACTAATCAATGAAATTCATACAAATCTCCCAAATCAGATGAATGAGTTGAAAGACAATATGGCTTAAGAGATCAACGGCATCAAGAATGCACTGGGAAAGCAGAAAAAAGAATTTGAAAACTTGAATAGAAAAACAACAGAGCTTTTGGGAATGAAAGACACAATACGTAAGATTAAAACACATTGGAGGGGAGCAGATGTAGCTCAGTGGTTTAGCATGTATGAGGTCCCAGGTTCAATCCCTGGTACTGCAGAAACAAAAACAAAAAACAACAACATTGGAGGCATACAGCAGCAGACTAGAAATCATAGAAGAAATAATAAGTGAAATAAGAGACAGAACAGCTGAAATTGAAGAAAGAGAAACTGAGGGGAGAATAGAATAGGAAAAAATGAGCAGAGCCTTAGGGAGTTGAAGTGCAAAATGTACATGTCATGGGAGTTCCAGAAGGAGAAGAGAAGGGAAAAGATGTAGAAAGAGTATTTGAGGAAATAATGGCTGAAAATTTCCCAACACTCATGAAAGAAATGAATTTACATGTCCAAGAATTGCAGCACACTCCAATCAGAATAAATCTAAATACACCTACTCCAAGACAGATACTACTCAGAATGTCAAATGTTAAAGATAAAGGGAAAATTCTGAAAGTAACAAGAGAGAAGCAAACCATTACATACAAAGGATACCATTAAGACTTAGTGCAGATTTCTCATCAGAAACCTTGGAGGTGAGAAGAGAATAGTAAGATATAATTCAGATACTGAAAGAATAAAATTGCCAGCCAAGAATTCTTTATCCAGCAAAGTTGTGCTTCAAATATGAAGGTAAGTTAAAACATTCACAAATAAGCAGAAACTAAGAGAGTTCATAGAAAATAATCTAACTCTGCAGGAAATACAAAAGGGGGCTCTATAGCCTGAAAGGAGAGAGATGCTTGGAGGAGAGTGTAGATGGGAAAACTGACAGAAAGGGTAAGCAAAAGGTAAAATGACAGACAGAAGTAAGATATGACATGTATTAGTCAGCCAAAGCTGATGCAAAATACCAAAATCTGTTGGTTTTATAAAAGGGTATTTATTTGGGGTAGAAGCTTACAGTTACCAGGCTGTGAAGTGTAAGTTATGTCCTTCACCAAAGTCTGTTGCCACATATTGGAGCAATATGACTGCTGATATCTGCAAGGGTTCGGCTTCCCCTTTCCTCTTAAGGCTCCATGGTTTCAGCTTCTTCCAATATCAGCTGTAGGCTGGGAAAGTCTCATCTCTCTCCCAGGGCTCATTTTCCTCCGGGCTCAGGTGTTCTTTTCTCTCCACAAGGCAAGCTATAAACAATCAGGTGAACAGCTCATCTCTCTCTTCCCAGGGCCCCTAACGCATCTAATGGAGCCGCCTTCTTTTCCTCACACATCGGTTTCTCTGTGTATTTACTTCCTGGGCCTCCAGCATTAAAACTCCAACCTCCCTTCTCTATGGTATGGTTTTTCTGTGAGTCCCCACCCACCAAGGGGCAAGGAATCAATGTCCTACTGATATGGCCCAATCAAAGCCATAACCATCAATCAAGTAAAAGTGAAACCTCTGAGTCCAATATAATCTAATATGCCCAGAGGAACTGACCAATGTACAAACATAATCCAATATCTATTTTTTGAATTCATAAACAATATTAAACTCCTATATGACATAAAATGGAGGAATTATAATACATTTCCAGGAATATCATTGAATACAAATGGATTAAACTTTCCAATGCTGTCTATAAGAGACTTACCTTAGATCCAAGGATACAAATTGGCTGAATGTGAAAGGCTGGAAAAAAATATTCCATGCAAACCATAACTAAAAAGGAGCAGGGGTACCTATATTATTAACTAATGTCAGACAAAACAATCATTAAATGCAAAAAAAGTCATGAAATACAGAAGGCCATTTTATATTAATAAAAGAAACAATCAATCAAGAAGGAGTAACAGTCATAAATAACTATGCACCTAACCAGAGTACCCCAAAATACACAGGGAAACTCTAGCAAAACCAAAGTGAGAAATAGACATCTCTACAATTTTATTTGGAGACTTCAACAGGCCACTCACATTAATAGAACAATAAAGAAGAACAACAAGGAAATGAACTTGAACAATATGACAAAGGAGCTAGACCTAACAGACATATACTAAACATTGCATCCCAGATTAGCGGGTTCTACATTCTTCTCAACTATTTATGGATCTTTCTCCATGATAGACCAAATGTTGTGTCACAAAGCAGTTCTCAATAAATGTAAAAAGATTGAAATTATACAACATGCCTTCTCAGGTCATAATGGAATGAAGCTGGAAATTAATAACAGGCAGGAAAGGGGGAAATTCATAAATGTGTGGAGGCTAAACAACACACTCCTAAACATTTGATGTGCCGAAGAAGAAATTGTAAGAGAAATTAACAGATATTTTGAGATGAATGAAAATGAGTACAAAGGTCATGAAAACTTAGGGGATACAATGATGGCAGTACTGAGAGGGAAATTTATAGTCCTAAATGCCTAAGTTTAGAAGAAGAAGGGGCTAAAATCACAGACATACTTGAACATCTGGAGGATCTAGAAAAAGAGCAGCAAATCAATCCCAAAGCGAATGGAAGGAAAGAAATGATAAAGATTAGAGCAGAAAAAATGAAATTGAGAATAGCAATAACTAAAACAACAATAGAGAATATCAACAAAACATGGTTCTTTGAGATCAATAAAATGGACAAACCTTAGGCTGACAAAGAAAAACAGAGAGAAGATGCAAATAAATAAAATCAGAAATGAAATGGGGCATGTTACAACTGAACCACAGATATAAAAAAGGATCATAAAAGGATATTATGAGAAAATTTATGGCAAAAATTAGACAACCTAGATGAAATGGGCAAATTCCTAGAAACTCACAAACATCCTAAATTGACTCTACAAGAAATACAGGATCTCAATAGACCAATTACATTTATACGGATTGACTCTGTCATCTAAAATCTCCCAACAAAGAAAAGTCCAGGAATGGATGGCCTCACAGGTGAATTTTACCAAGCAATTAGGGAAGAATTAATACCAATTAATACCAAATACCTACCACACTTTATGAAGCCAACATCACCCTAATCCCAAAGCCATATAAAGATGCTACAAGACAAGAACATTACAAACCAATCTCTCTAATGAACATAGATGCAAAAAATCTCAATAAAATAGTTGCAAATAGAATCCAACAGCATATTAAAATATTATACACCATGATTAAGTGGGATTTATTCCTGGTATACAAGGGTGGTTCAGTACAAGAAAATCAATTAATATGATGCACTGCATTAATGAATTGAAGGAAATAAACCATGTGATCATCTCTGTTTACATAGACAAGGCACTTGACAAAATCCAGGATCCTTTCTTGATAAAAACTCTTTGACAGATAGGACTAGAAACAAAGTTTCTCAAATGATGAAGGACATATATGAAAAACTCACAGCAAACATTGTATTCAATGGAAAAAGGTTGAAAACATCCCCTTCTAAGGTGAGGAACAAGAATGATCACTATCACCAATGTTACTCAACATTGTGCTAGAAGTTCTAGTTGAAGCAATTAACAAGAAAAAATAAAAGCAAAAGGCATCCAAATAGGAAAAGAGGAAGTAAAACTCATTTGCAGATGACATGATCCTATATTTAGAAATTCCAAAATATCTCCAACAAAGCTACTTGAGCTAATAAACAAGTTCAGCAATGTGGCAGGATACAAGATCAACAAGCAAAAATCAGTAGTGTTTCTATACACTAGTATTGAACTCTCTGAAGAGGAAATTGGGGGGAAAATTCCAATTATGATAGCAACAAAAAGACTCAAATACCTAGGAATTAATTTATCCAAAGATGGAAAGGACCTTTATCCAGAAAACTATAAAACATTGTTAAGAGAAATCAAAGAAGACAAAAATGGAAAAACTTTCCATGGCATTGAGTGGAAGACTAAATATCATAAAGATGTCAATCCTACCAAAAATGATTTATAGATTCAATGCAATACCTATTAAAATTCCAACAACCTACTTTACAGAAATAGAAAAATCAATTACCAAATTTATTTGGAAGTGAAAGGAGACCTGAATAGCCAAAAACATCCTAAAAAAGAAGAGCGATGTGGGAGGACTCTGCCTGGACTTGAAACATATTAAAAAGCTATGGTGGTCAAAACAGCATGGTATTGGCACACTCACCTCTACAGAAAATTGTTTTTTGACAAAACTATCAAGCCCACATTACTGGGCAAAACAGTCTTTTCAACAAATGGTGCTGAGAGAACTGGATATCCATAAGCAAAAGAATAAAAGAGGACCCATATCTCACTCCCTTTATAAGAATCAACTCAAAATGGATCAAAGACCTAAATATAAAGCCAGGACCATAAAACTACTAAAAAATAATATAGAGAACAGCTTCAAGATCATGCGGTAGGTGGGGGTCTCTTAAACCTTACACCCAAGGCTCGTACAATGAAAGAAAAAATAGATAAATGGGACTTCTCAAAATTAAACACTTTGGTATCTCAAAGGACTGTCTAAAGGGTGAAAAGGCAACCAATTCAAAGGGAGAAAGTATTTGGAAATCATATTCCAATAAGCATTTAATATCCATGAAATATAAAGAGATTCTATCTCACAACAATAAAAAGACAAACAATCCAACTAAAAATACCCAAAATATTTGAATAGACATTTGTCCAAAGAAGAAATACAAACAGCAAATAAACAACCACAACAAAGCATGAAAAAAAATGCATATATAAAAAACGTGAAAAAATGCATAGAGAAATGGAAATCAAAGCTACAACAACATATTTCACATCTATTAGAATGGCCACCATGAAAAAGACTGAAAACTATGTGTTGGAGAGGATGTGGTGAGACAGGAATGCTTATTCAAAGTTGAATGTAGAATAGTATAGCTACTGTGGAGGACTGTTTGGCAGTTCCTAAGGAAGTTGAATATAGATTTGCCATGTTTCTTGGCAATACCACTACTAGGTATATACCCAGAAGAACTGAGAGCAGTGACATGAACAGACATTTACACAGTGATGTTCATATTGGTGTTATTTACAAAAGATGGAAACAACCCTGGTGTCCATCAACTGATGCATGGATAAACAAATCGTGGTGTATACATATGATGGAATATTATGTACTGTATCCATCACTACAGGCAGATACAGAACATTTCTGTCACCACATGGATCCCTCATGATTTCTTTCTATACCGATATCCACCTCCCCTCCACAATCCTCTCCTTTTCCTAACCCTTGGAAAGCATTAATTTAAAATTTTGTCATTTCAAGAATGTAACATAAATGGAATTGTATAGATGTAACCTTGTGGGGATGGATTTTAACAAATCAATTTTGTTGATAGATATTAATAAAGTATACATCCATTCAAAGTGTACAGTCAATGGTATTTGGTATAATCACATAGTTGTGCATTCATTACTTCAATCAATTTTAGAGCATTTTTGTTATTCCAGTAATAATAATAATAATGCAAAAAAATCCTCATCACCTCTCAATCTCTCTCTGTCATACAGCTGTTTTTCTGTTTCCATTTCTCTAGTTTATTTGTATTTATATTTTGTTAAAACAGTCTTATACATGCAATATCACCCAAATTTGTATTTCAGATGAGGTTCACTAAATTATACAGTCCCATGTTACATTTTTTAGCTTTCCTTTTAGTAATATACATGACCCTTAGGCTTTCCGTTTCAACTATTGTCATACCCAGATACTAGCAATGCTGATTTATAAACCCCATGATGTGCTTTCACCATTTCTATTCATTTCTAAAGATTTACAAACAACATTTTCATTAATTCTGCACAGACTAACCCTCAGCTTTCCATTCTCTACCCTCTTTCTATTTTCTGGTGACCTGTATTCTAATTATTAACTCCATGCTTTTACATAATATATTTAGTTCATAATAGTGCAATCATACCGGATTTGTCCTTTTGTGTCTGGCTTGATTCATGTAACAATGTCCTCCAGGTTCAGGGTTAAGGGATGAATATTTTTTTACCCAGCATAATTTTCTTGAGATTCATCCAAGTTCTTACATGGATCAATAGCTCATTTCTTTTTACTGCTGATTAGTATTTCATGGTATGGATGTACCACAGTTTGTTTAACCACTCACCCATTATAAAACATCTGGGATATTTCCAGTCTGGGATATTAAAAATAAAGCTGTATTACAAAAAAAAAAAAATTAAGTACAGGTTTTTGTGTGAATATGTGTATTAGTTTTCAGTGACTGCTGAATCAAATTGCCAAAGATGGTGGCTTAAAATTATAGAAATTTATTCTCTCATAGTTCTGGGTGCCAGAAGTCCAAAATCAGTACTACTGGGCTGAAATCAAAGTGTCATCAAATTCATACTCCCTCCAAAGGCTCTAGGGCAATACCCCTTCCTTGCCTCTTAAAGCTTCCAATGGTTGCGAACGTTCTTTCACTTGGCTGCATCACTCCAATTTCTGTAACCACGGTCATATTGCCTTCTTTTCTCAAGAACCTTGGCTTACATCCGCAAAGTCTCTTTTTTCAAATAAGGCAACTTTTGCTGGTTCCAGGAATTATTATGTGGATATCTTTAGGGGGTCATTTTTCAGCTACCTCAATAAGTTTTAATTTCTCTGTGCTTAATGCTCAAGGGTGCAATTGCTGAGTCATATGGTGATTGCATATGGTAATTGCATATTTGGTTTTACAAGAAACTGCCATACTATTTTCTGTATTGGCTCTATGATATTATATTCCCATCAGCAATGTACAAGTCATCCAGTTTCTCTGCATTTTGATGTTTTTAGGCTGTTAAATTTGTGATCATTTATTTTACAGCAAGAGCAAAGTAATAAACTATCTTAATCAAATTAGTACCTAGAGGGGTAGCACATTTTCCACCTTATCATATGCCCAGGATATAGAAAGTATTAAATTAAAACCCAGATATAACCATCCAGAAGGCCTTTTAAAGCAGAACACCCAGAAATAATTCTAATAGGTAAGCAAGAAGACCCTATATGGAAAGCATTTCTCACTATTTTAGCTGTATGTGTATGAAAAACTGCAATAGCATTGAGTACAAAAATGCATGATTTCTTATTAAGTCTTTTGAGTAGGGGAAAAATGGCTTACTTAGGAATCAGTGAAACTTTGTCCTAGTTCATTTTGCAAATTTCGCCCAATGACTGTCTATATTTTAATTCTCATTCTCCTCATTTTTACACTTTTACTCTTTTTGCTCTTCAGTGTGTTCAATTCTGATATGACATACAGTCCAACAAAAGGGCCCTCATTTCTTACTAAATCCCGTCATCACTTTTCAGTCATCGTCTTTGATCTTTCAGCCCATTTGGCATAGTGAAGATTCCCTTTTTGAAGAGAAACAACTTCTTGAAATAGCTTCAGTACACCACACTTTCTTATCTATTTGCTTGCTTGCTCTTTAGCTTTCTAGTCATTTATCTCCTTCTACAGGTGTGTCCTTTCTCTACCTGTCAATTATGTGCTGGAATTACTCAGATATTAGACTTTCTTCTTACTCTACTAAATTCCTAGATGATATCACCCACATACATGACTTTGAATTCCTCTACACCAATAACTTATAGACTTTACTTTCCTCCAAACTCCAAACCTACATTTCTGAATGCCTTTTCCACACACTCACCTGGATAGCACCTGAACCTCAGTATTTAAATAATAATGACAATAAGATGAATAACAATAAAAATTTTTTTCAAAGCCTGATGTCCTTCCTTTTGGCAATCTCAAACCAGATAATTTTAACTTGATAACTATCTCAGAAAATTGCCATTCATCCTATCCTGGGAAGCATCTGACACATTGTTTAACCAAACCCTTAACTGCTTTACAAGTTGTGGTTAGACATATGGATTTTATCAACTTAATCTAGCCATTTTTTCCACTTTAACACTTCCATGACTCCATCAGAATAGTATGAGTTCCAGGCTAACCTGGCCCATTCCTTGTGACCACTGAAATAATCTCTACCTGGTCTTATTCTGTACACTCTTAATTTTTTCCTATATTTTATTCACCTAGTATCCAAGTTGTTCTTTTTAACGTTGAAATCTGACTTCCACCACATATAATGCTATTCAAATAGTTTTCCATTACTCTTTTTTAAAATTAATTTATTTTATTTTTAAAGAAGCTTTAGATTACATAAATGTTACATTAAAAAAAATATAAGAGATTCCTCTATGACCACTCCCTCTCCCTCTGATACTTTCCCACATTAACAACATCCTTCATTAATGTGATACATTTGTTACAATTTATGAGCCCATACTGAAACATTGCTAGTAACCATGGACTACAATTTACATTATAGTTTACACTTTGTCCTGCATAATTTTGTAAGTTATGACAAAATATACAATGGCCTGTATTCATCACTGCAATATCATGCAGGACAAATCCAATGTTCTGAAAATGTCCCATATTACACCTATTCTTCCCTCTCCCATCCCTCAGAACTTCTGGTGGCCACTGCCTTTATATCAATGTTAAGAGTTCTTTTATTGATAGAATAATAATGAGTCTATAGTTGAATAATAATATCTACTTTAGTCCATTGTTCATGGGCAAATCAACATGATGAAACTGTCAGGAAGACATGACAGAGCTTCCCCTAGTACTACATTTATTTGATTACTTATGTTAATATTTACCATGATTATACAATAATGAGCAAAAGCATATCCAATCTTTGCTATCTTGAGGCTTGCAAAAATGATGTCACTTTTAGGCACAGCAGCCTGTAATAATAAAAGTTAGGACCACACCGTAGAAAAGAATGTATTTAATGTATGTAATGTATTTAAGTGCATACTGTTTCCCTTTCCTGTTGAGGATATATCAAAAAATATCAGAAGGAATGAGGGAGAGTTTTGAGGCACAGCCTCTTGCTTGAGAAGGAATGGCTGCCACTTTTCTTCCCTACTATTCTCTAGCTGCCACATTTATGGAACTTTCCTTGGGAAAGTGGGTAAGGTGAACAGTAGGATGAGCCTTCTGTAGGGATTGAGTTAACTTGGATACAGAACAGCAAATTTAAGTATATGGGAGGGAGAAAATATTTATATTTCATGCCTTTAATATTCCAAGGTCTATATAGAATTAAAACTTATAGTAAGGTTGATTAAGATACCAGGAATGTTGAATAAAAAGAACATTCCATTTAGGTGAGGATGGAACAATTTCTCAATCCACTGGGGCACCAGACAATATGTTCACCCTTTTCCAACTAAATTGTAGAAAAATCCTGTTAGTTATTTTACATTGTTGTAATTCAGGTACTCTTGAACATAAATTATTCTGTGGGTCAAGAAAATTTGTTTGTCAGAAGGGGATATAAGAGGTGGGTAGTACTAAACCATGGATTTGTTCTTTGTGGTGATAGCTAAGTCCTCCAAAGTTCAGTGATCAAAGGGATACAAGGAGCATGGGTTTGGTTTAAGAAGACCATATCTATTCATGTATTATAACTACAATACTGATGACAAGGATGATGATGATGATAATAGCAGCTACCATTTATTGAGTGCTCAATACATATTGAGCTTTACCTTCAATACACATCAGCTTTATGGAATAGTCACCATTATTCCCAATGTGAGAGAAGGAAAATTAAATTCATATAGGTGAAGTAACATGCTTACGGCCACAAAGCTAGGAAATTTCATTTTAAAAATTGGAGCTTGCTAGTAGATAAATTATTAGGCAGTCAAGGCAACCAATGTCTATATAGTTCCTAATGAGTCCTGTAGCTTCTGGTGGATGTAAGATAACATATTCTTTGTTACTTCTGCAATTGAAAAGTAAAGACTATTTCCCCTTCCCTTAAGTTTGGATTGGCCTAGTAGACTTGCTTGACCAATAGCATGAGGCAGAAATGGCATTCTGTGACTCCAAGGTTGTCATTAGAAGTTTTCTAGCTTCCATCTGGACATTGGAAGTCAGCCTCCATGTAAAAAGTCTGATTATCCTAATATACCAGGCTATGGGGAACTTCACACTAGCTATGTGGGGAGACAGAAGAAGACTGAGATGCCTGGCCAGCCCTAGCTGGTCGAACCATCCTTGACCATGTACTGGAAATGTGAATGGAGAAACCATCAAGTGCTTTCTAGACCACAACAGAGATGACCAATGATATGGAGGAATACTGGGTAATCCAACCCAACATATGGAACAGAAGCCCGGGACATATGGCACCTCCCAATCTGTCCCAGGCATCTCCAATCATTTGAGCTACCCAAGTACGGTCTCACACTTTTTATTGAAAAGATGAGTAATATTTGCTGTGCTTTACCCATCCATATTCCTGACCAATAAAATTGGGAACATAATTAAATGGTTGTTACTTTTGCCACAAAATTTTAGGTTTGTTAGTTTCATAGCCATAGACAGAAATACACATATATAAGATTGCAGGACGTAAGAGGACTAGAATTCAGCTATGCCACAGTAGTAGACTTGAAAGGAAAATATATCAACATGACTGTCATTAAGTGAACTGCAGTCAATGGCAAGAATTCTGTCCCACTTGGGCAATTAGATTTCTGGGCATTAGAAACTGAGGCACATATTCATTTGGTAATTAAATAATAAAAACACCAGCCATATATTGTTAACTTGTTGTGTGTCTAGAATAAGGCAGACCTCTTATATTCACAAACTCTGTTTTTCACAAAGAACTTTTTCTAGATCATATAACTAATAATCATGAGCTAGGAGTCAAACCTAGCCTATCTGACTTGGAATACACTTTAATTTCCCTTATGGAGTATGGCTTCATTTTCAGCATCTGACTTCATCATGGAAGAGTATAAACAGTTCTTGACACTTTGACAGATATTCAAGGCTTCCTCCAAGTAGTTAAGACACCAGGCCCGATCTTCATTTCTTGAAATGCTAAGACTGTAAAAGTGATTGACTAGCTATTTGGTTTAAGCAGAGTTTGTAAATGGAGGGCATCAGAGGCACCAGCTGGCTAAGGTTATGGAGAGTAAAAGGCTACTCAGAAGATGGTATATTGTTTTGAAGTGATCAGAATTTCCCAACGCAAATAATTAAACCTTGGGTTAGTATATAAATCTAAAAATACTTCCATCTTATATTCTGCACATGTTATCTTGTATTCTGTCTCATACACACTGAAATTTTTCCTCCAACCAATAGTGCAGGTGGTAAAATTTATCTTATGTAGAAGATTAATGATCTTCAATTAGAGTTGTTTCTGGTTTGGCCACTTAGCAGTGATATACTTTTTCAAGATATAAATTCACTAAGCCTCTGTTTCCTTATCTGCCAAAAGGATGTAAAAGTACCATATCATAAATTAATGGGGTTAATGCATGTAAAAATCTATCATCTTCCTAATAGTCATCATTTTCTTTCTTTTTTATATTATGCTACTTACAGCATCATAATTTCTTCCAAAGCATTTAGTATGAGGTCAAATTTCAAAGACTCCTTTAATTCTCCCCTACAAGCTCAGGTCCCTATTAAGATATATTTTCACAGGCCAAAGGGAGGGGTCTCAATTTAATACCTACTGACCACATGGTTTGACTTTGGATTTTATTGATTTATTAAAAACAAATTTACAATAACAACTGCCTTCACATAAGCAAACAGATATCTATTACTTTTAACTTGTTATAACAAGAATAGCATGTATATCATATTGAAACTAGCTTAAGCTTGGATAACTTCAAAAGAGGTTAGAATCCATATACTCTCTCTAGCAGTGTTAGTTATTGATGGGCCGGTATATATTCAAGAAAATAAAATGATGTCTAAGGATGAGGTTTATAAAAATCTATAATGTTTGTGCATGTTTTTGTATTTTCTGTATTCCTGGAAGGCTACTAATCAAAACGTCAACTTGACACTTATTTGCTAATAATTAAAAAGATGGGATGTAATTGACCTTGAATTGCTGCCAAGTGAGGGCAAATTTTAAAGTTAATTATTAAGGCCATGTTAGGCAGGAAATGTTTGGAACTGGCACTGACAGTACAATTACTGGTTATCGCTAGCAGGAATAGTTTGTATATTAAAGTTAAGGTTACATTTTCATCTAACAGAAGGGGTGTGGGGGAACTATACTTTCCTACTGTGGCCCGAGAACCAGGGCTCTTTCCTAGTTACAAATAACCAATGGACATGGAGAATGCCCTATCCTAAGCATTTAGAACGATAGATATCAAAATTTTGTTGATGAATTCATCTGTGGGGACTATACCTTTTATATAGGCCTTGCAGACCACAACAAAAAACGTCTGCTTTACTAACTTTCCAGTGGGCTCACATTTAGTGCTTTGATAATACATTTTTCAATGTTAAATTCCATATATCAAAAATGGCATAATGAAAAACACATTGATTGAGTGTTAGCAAATGTTGGCATGTTGTTTGAGTGTCAGACTCTCTTCTAAATACTACATATCTTATCTCATTCATCATTCAACCTTGTGGTTTTACTAAAATTGTATCTACATTTTAGATCAGGAAACTCAAATTTAGAAAATTAGTTAACATGTTCAAAGTCATAGAGCTAGTAAGTATTGATATTGATGTTTTTACTCTTGTCTCTTTAGTTCTCAAATTCATGCTTTTACCACTACACTATGCTACTTTTAACTATTCTGTTTCATAAAGCCTTGCTAACTGCTAGTTGATGCATTCCTAAGATACCTTTGTACCTATTCTAATCTTAAGTGAAAGTTTGAAAAAATTGCAGTTTTAGATCATCTTCAATTCAAGAATACACATGCTTGTAAGATCACCTGGTTTTGATCCTCTTTCAAACATTTCACAAGGTTGATATTTATTTTTATTGCTCTCTATGTTTTTCCCACAGTGTGATTTTATTTGAAATTTGCTTGGTATGCAATGTGTTTTGAAGGTAAACATATTAAATTAAAGGTTACCTTTAGGCAGCCTTAATTCTTGAGATCATGATTCTGAAAATAAGGAATCATTGAATGGGATAATGAGCAACCAGAATGACTCTTTTGGTCTTCACACTTGTGGCATAGTTTATTTGGACACAAACCTGAAGATCATGTAGTTATTTGCAATTTATATACAATACATATTTCAAAGATAAAGGCCAGTGTGTAAATAGAAATGGTAGATCATAAGACACTATTTTTACTGCTCAATATCTACTGCTCAATGTAAACGTTTTACTCACAAATTCTGCTACATAGTATACATGACTGTATTTTATATAGCAATTGTTCACTACTTGAAAGTATTAGGGTTTGCAGAAGTATTAGTATACAGTCCCTGAGGATGTCAAGGGTTATTATGATGTATTTTCATAGAAAATTGTTTAAAACTTTAATAACTGATATTTTTAAAACTTAAATTTAATTATCTGAAAAAATTACTGATGTAAAATAACATTACCAAGGTGGTAACTCTGGATAAATAGACAGTACGTTTTGATAGTCTTCATATATAGCACAATATGGATTAAAAGTCTTACTATTTTGATTTTGTTGCTGTGGTCATGGTGGTAGTGATGGTTGTCATTTTGTATAGTTTTCCTGACTGCTTCAGGACTGACAGTGATTATGGAATGTGAGATTTGCCTGAAACCACAAACTGGAGGCAGGGAAAACCATACACACTTAAATTTAAATTTTCATCCTAGGTTTCTAATAAAATTTTAAAAGCCAAATTAATAACTTTTTTGAAGCAATTTTTCAGCAAACACAGAATTGTTTGTACTCCTTTCTAGACCTATTTTTATGGATGCCTATGAATGCTATAAGAAATCTGGTGTCCAGATGCAGTATTTCCTATGGGTAAATGTAAAATTCCCTTGACAGTGGTGACTCTAGGAAGCAGGTAATGAGAATGACTTAATTTAGAAAACTACAATCGTTGTTCATTTCAGGTTCTATCACCTGCTGGGCTACCAAACATGGCAGAAAATCTTATTTCAAGAAGATTAATTTTTACTGAAGTCAAACTAAACACCACACAAAGAGGCAAAATTTCTAATTAGGATATCTTTCTTTTAGGTAGATTACTCTGTTTGGAGATAAGCTCAGAATCCATACTGTTCTTTCTTTCTCTGCTCTGAAGCAATAGTATTTGTCTGTATTATACTGGGTATACTTTGTGTGTGTTTTTTTTTTCCCCACGTGTTTTTTAGGCAAGTTTCAGTTTTACTTACTTGCTAAATAAACTAAGTAATAGGCTGCATGTGTGTTTATGTTTTTGCTCCCTGTCTACTTGTTTCTCGAAGTATCAGGAACTGAACCTGGGACCTCCAATGTGGGAGGTGAGCACCCAGCTGCCTGAGTCACATCCACTAACCTATTTTTCTTTTTAAATGAACTGCATATTGGACTATCTGGGGATTGTGGCCTCAGAGACAGTGCGTTATACAATAAGATCATCCATTGCTAGGAGTTAGAAGACATGGAGTCTTTAATCCTTATTCCACTCTGCCACCAATACCTGAGCCCCAGGTTATTTCATCCATAAAATGAAAGTATTGGACAAAAGGCATCTATGGACCATCTACTCTGAACAAGAGATCAATTATTCAAACAAAATTGACCTTGCTACTCATTTATGTTTCCTTCCTTAAATTAAATCTCATATTAGGCTCCTATTGGTATCTAATGCATTGGAAACCTAATAATACTTAACATAACACATGGCTGGAGGTATTGAGGTTAAATAGACAAAAAGGCCCAAAGTTCTCTATCTCACTATCTTTTCTTTTTTCTTTCCTTCTCTCTTCTTTTTCCAAATGAATTATATCACCAAATGCTAAACTGAACCCTTCAAATTTTCCATACAATGACCAAAATGGAGGCATGAATAGTTAGCTAGCTGGTGAAGGACCCACCACAGAAATACAAACTTATTTTTCCTGTTCTGAGGGCAAGACTATGTTGGTCATTTTGAAAAGAATTGCAAACTCCTACAAAGCTGTGATCCCTTTTCTTTTTGACACCTCTGAAAGTCTGCCTCACCCCTGTATCTCATACAGTTATTTTCACATAAAAGCTTCTCAATTTTGTTGATCTCTTTTTATTTGTTTGGTCTACAATCACAATAATGTTAATGAAGCAAGAAAATAACGTAATGCTTAAGTCAAGAAGGAGTATAGGGAAGTGGACTTGGCCCAGTGGTTAGGGCGTACATCTACCACATGAGAGGTCTACGGTTCAAAGCCTGGGCCTCCTTGACCCATCTGGAGCTGCCCCACGGGCAATGCTGATGTGTGCAAGGAGTGCCATGCCATGCAGGGGTGTCCCCGCATAGGAGAGCCCCGCGCACAAGGAGTGCGCCCCATAAGGAGAGCTGCCCAGAGCAAAAGAAAGTTCAGCCTGCCCAGGAATGGCGCTGCACACATGGAGAGCTGACACAACAAGATGATACACAAAAAAGAAACAGATTCCCATGCCGCTGACAACAACAGAAGTGGACAAAGAAGAACACGCAGCAAATAGACACAGAGAACAGACAACTGGGGTGGGGTGGGGGGGGGGGGAGGGAAAATAAATAAATAAATCTTTAAAAAAAAAAAAGAAGGAGTATAATGTCCCTCAGCATAGAAGTATCTTAAAATATTGTATACAGGCTTCATCTAGATTCACACTTGAATCACATTTAATTTTATCTTTTGTTGACCCTATCCGTTTCCCCTAGTCTTGAATCAAGTTGTCCTCAATGTAGCCAATTAAACAGGAGGTTTGAAAACACAATAAAGATTATATTAACTATGAAACAGAAATAACAGTCCTTTGCATAGCTTTCATTTTTATAGCCTGTTAAATAGTTAGTATGAGAAATTTTAAGTGAAATAAGTACAACTGCCTACAGAGATAACATAATGTAGGGACATAGGAACTATTTTTCAGACAAAATATAAATTACTATCTTGAAGAGAAAACTCATGGAATCGTTTAATATCATAGTAACAACACAAATCTTCTTGAAGATTGAATGAGATTTATTCAGAATGCAAAAGACATTTTACAAAAGCATTATATATTTTTCCTCTACTAGACAGTGAATGTTATTCATTATATTGATTGCCAATACCTTTGAAAATCTTGAAGTGCATTAGAAACTGACAAAAATAGAAAAAAGAAGCAAAATAGATATAGGTTCATTTCCGTTCCATATATTTATTCAGTGTCAGCTCTGTGGTGAGCAACAACTTCAGCATAGTATTTAATCAGGAAGCATTCATTGATTACCTCCTCTGCATAATACTAAATGTTAGGGGCTTTGAAACCATGAAGTTAAATCAGATCATTTCATCTTCCAAATTGCCTATATTATGTTACAGTATATAATTATTTCAATATATTTATGCTTTATTAATCATTTGAGATAGTATTAACTATTTTATAATAAAATTAACAAGTCAAATATTGATAAAGCATTTTTCCTAGTGATGAAACAGACTTTTAAATGGTTTTCTTAAACCAGGATTTTGTCATGTCTCAAAGGAACCGAAATTTTAAATGACTCTCTATTGCTGTCAGAATTAATTATAGACTTCTCCATTGGATACCAAAGATTTTTTATACCATGACCACAAATGCCTTATTATCCACCATTATTGCCTGAAACTTCTGTATACCGCAAACATATTAAAATTTCACTTTTCTATTTCTTGAACACAAACTAGGCTTCCTGCCTGGGTGCTTTTGTTTATTCTGGTTCCAATCCCAGAGATGTCCAGTCTTTCAACTATTCATTCATGTAGTTTTTTCCTGATCTCTCTGTATTTTTTTCCTCATAATCCTAAGTATTTTACTTAAACTCTTTCCAAGTTTTCTTATTTTGCAAAATTAACATGCTTTGTACTCTAGGAAGCAATATCTGAACATGTGAAGGTCCCCTCTCTCCCCCAACTTATTTTCACCTTTCTTTTCCTGAGTTTTCAAATATTTACGTGGCCACTTTGTGTCAAGCTCTTTGTTAGTTTTGAGAGGAACTAAGGAACTAAGGGTTCCTTAGATGTGATTGGAAAGATAAATTATTTTGCTAACGATTTTGATTTGCTTGAGCTTTCATTTTATCCAGGGAGTTATAAAGAAGAAATGGAGGTTAACTGAAACAAGTTGACATACCAATAATCCTTTGCAGTGCTGATAAAACCCCCTGCCCCAGTTTGGGAGGAAGAACTGTAACCAAGAGTTCAAGCTGACACCAGAAAGGCTGCAGATCTTCACCAGATAGTCACAAGCTTATATCAACATCCTGCTTGCTAATTAATGAACTGGGCCTCAAGGTTGCCCTGCTCAAACAGCCCCATAGGCTCATAGTACATGGAATGTATGGAAAACATGTACCAAGTAGCATAAATCTTGTCCCCCTTATTCTTCCTCATTCCCCTCCATTACTTCTCTTTGTCTCAAGCAGCCATATAAGCTGCCCCATGCAACTGGATCTTTTGAACAGAAACCTCTTTTGGTGCTGCACCTACCTTAATGCAACTTTAGCTCAATAAACTTACCCAGCACCCCCCCCCCCCCTTTCTAATTCTGTTTGTTTTATTTTCAGCTCATTAGCCATCGAGCACCTAAGGGTTTCATATTGGATACAGTCAAATAAACCAAATTTTCAGGCTAGTGGAATAAGAAATATGACTCACAGTGAAAAGGGAGTAAGAGTAGAAATAAATACATCAATCCAAGGACCAAGGATACCATCCTAGGTGATGAACTTGAGGTTGAAGGATGAATAGGTATTAGAAAGTTGCTAGGAAAAGTGAATTCCAGGCATAAGACACAATGTAAGCAATGTAACAAAGAGACAGAGCCATTAAGCAGCATAATGTTATAAAAAATATTCAATAATTAATTGTAATAGTATAAAGGATGTGTATTAAGAATTGGTGGAAATGAGGCTAGAAACAATGGCAGAGGAAGGGCATCAATGCCCCATATGCTGTAAACAACCTATGAATATACTTTTGAAAATTACAAGTAATGATATTTTTAAAAAAATACATTGAGATAAAATTCACATAACAAAAAATTCACTATATAACCATTTTTGAAAGTACAATTCAGTGGTTTTTAGTATATTCAAAAAGTTTTGCAGCTATCAATACTATTGAATTCCAGAACATTTCCATCACCCCAAAAGGAGCTCTAGCTCCCATTTTCCCCTCTCCCACAATCCCTGGAAACCACTAATCTACCTCTGTCTCAATGGTTCTGCCCATTTTGGACATTTAAAATCGATGGAGTCATACAATATTTGGTCTTAATTGACTATTTTTTCACTTAGTATAATGTTTTCAGGGTTCGTTCATACAGTAGCATGTATCAGTACTTCCTTCTTTTTAAGAATGAAAAATATTCCTTTGTATGCATATAGTACATTTTGTTTATCCATTCATTACCTGATGAACTTCTGAGTTGTTTCCACATTTTGGCTTTTATGAATAATGCAGATTCCCACCTGCAACACATGAGAATTCCACTTTTCCACATCCTCACCAACAGTTGCTATTTTTCATTTTTAAATTATTTTTAATTATACTATTGTGGTGGGTATGAAGTGGTATTGTGATTTTGATTTGCACTTTTTTAATGACTAATGAAATTGAAGCATCATTTCATGTGCATATTGACCACTTGTATATCTTCTTTGGATGTGCCTTCAAAACCTTTCTCCATTTTTTAATTGGGTTGTCTTTTCACTGGTGAGTTTTAAGAGTCCTTTAAATATTCTTGATACTGGATGCTTATCAGATATATGATTTGCAAATATTTTATCCCATTCTGTGGGGTGTCTTTTTACTCTCTTGGTAGTATCCTCTGACATGCAAAAGTTTTTATTTTGACGACATCCAGTTTATCTATTTTTAATCTTACTACTTGTATTTTTGGTGTCATATTTAAGAAACCATTGCCTAATCCAACTTCTAGAAGATCTATATGTTTCTTCTATTTTCTAAGAGTTTTATAGTTTAGATCTTACATTTAGATCTTTGAGCCATTGTGAATGAATTTTTGTGCATGGTGTTAGGTGGAGATCCAAATTCAGTCTTTGGCATGTGGCTATTCAATTGTTCTATCACAATTTGTTGGAAAGACTATCATTACCCCATTAAATAGTCTTGGCATCATTTTTCAAAAATCAGTTGAATATAGATGTATGGGTTTATTCCAGGCTCTCAATTCTATTACATTGATCTATATATCTATCCTTATAACAGTACCATACTCTTCAGATTAGAGTATCTTTGTTTTAAATTTGAAGTAAGTGTATGTACATCTTCCAACTTCATGTTCTTTTTCAAGATTGCTTTGACTATTCATGGTTCATTGTTGTTGTTTTTAGATTTATTTTTTAAATTTATTTCTCTCCCCTTCTCCCGCCCAACCCCCCAGTTGTCTGTTCTCTGTGTCCATTTGCTGAATATTCTTTTTTTGTCCAATTCTGTTGTTGTCAGCAGCAGGAGAATCTGTGTCTCTTTTAGTTGTGTCATCTTGCTGTTTCAGTTCTCCATGTGTGCAGCACTATTCCTGGGCAGGCTGCACTTTCTTTTGTGCTGGGCGGCTCTCCTTATGGGGCGCACTCCTTGCGCGTGGGGGACACCCCTGCCTGGCAGGGCACTCCTTGTGCGCATCAGCACTGCGCATGGGCCAGCTCCACTCGGGTCAAGGAGGCCCGGGGTTTGAACCGCGGACCTCCCATGTGGTAGATGGACGCCCTATCCACTGGGCCAAGTTCGCCCCCCACGGTTTATTGTATTTCCATGTGAAATTTAGGATTAAATTGTATATTACTGTAAGATAAGGCAATTAGAATTTTTGATAGGGATTTCATTCAATCTGTAGATGAATTTGAATATTATTGCCATCTTAACAATACTGTCATCCAATTCATGAACTCTAGATGTCTTTCCATTTATTAAGTCTTCTTTAGCTTCTTCCAAAATTATTTTGTGGTTTTCAATGTACAAAAGTTGCATTTCCTTGATTAAATTCATTCCTAGGTATTTTTTTCCTAAGTATTAATATTTTTTAGTTAAATATTGAAAGGGTACATTGGAGCATCTTATCTTCTACCCAGAAATTATACCTTGGCAGAAGGATGGAAATAAATTCTAGTGCTCTATTGGAGACAAGGTAACCACATGAGAGCTTTTGGAGAAATCTAGGCATGGAATGAATACGTGATAAGGTAGTGCAAATAAAGAGAATTTTAAAGGAATGATCCTTATTAAAGATGTATAATCTTTAGACTTGATTACTGTTTTGATGTAAAGTGATTAGGAATAGAGAAGTAAGAGCAATAAAGCGTAAATCTCTGATTTGGGAAAACTAAGGCTCCTTATTCATGGAAAGAATGAATTGAAGAGGATGAGCAGCAAATGTGAAGAAAGAAAAGCATGGTTTTTAATATGAGGTATAGTGAATTAAGGGTGTCCATGGGACACTGGAATAGTGGTGTTTAGGAAAGAGAGGGACATGCAGGTCTGAGCCAAGGTCGTTCCATAAATTGTGTTTCCCTATGAAGGGGCAGTGTGGCCAATTATCCAGCTAGTGCTTTTAGTGCTGAGTTATTCTTCTAGCATGGGACTGCGTATACTCAGTGGGAGGATGATTCTTCCTAATTCATCCATTCAGAGCAGGTGCCTTCTGAAAATTTCTATAAATTTTAGCCTTATGTGGGAGTGATGGGCATGCTCAACAGAGAGCCTATGACTGAAAATATACGTGGAAGATAGACTGATGGTTGTCATTTGCCATGGCAGAATCTACAGCTATGCTTAGAGCCATGGCTTTAGAGTTGGCAGTTCTGTGGTCAAATTCTTGTTCTGCTATTCTCTCTCGAGAGCAATTTATCAGCAATTCTAAACTTTAAACTGCTAGTTTATAATAAAGGAATAATGAATCATTAACTCAGAGCTGTGATATATATGTTTGTAATATTCTTATCAGAGAGCATGTAACATAGTAGAAGCTCAATAAATAATAAATGCATATGTATATTATGTAGTCTTTATCATCGTCCTCCTCCTTGTCACCACCACCATTGTAATCATCTTTTATATCTTTGGGTCCCACCTAAAGTTTCTGTTTTTCCAGCTCTGCCAAATCAATTATGTGTGGATAGCGTGGATTTGTATCGTAAGGAGCTATACTTTGTCAGCCTGAAATTCTTTGGTGGCCGCTCTGTTTTTGAATTTTTTTTTCTGCCTCACAATGGAAAGCTATTTCTATTGGTAATCTCTCCCTTGCTCTTGTTCCCAGTTACAAGTAACTAACTTTTTTTTTGGATTTGATATGCTTTGCTTGTGCCACCTCAACTCCCTGTTCTGCGAAGTCTTCTTATTTTCTCTCCTCTGTGTCTCTTGTTGTATCATCTTGCTGCACCAGCTCTCCTCATTGGCCAGCACTTCTTCTGTGCAGGGCGGCTTTTCTGCTCTGGGTGGCATTCCCATGCAGGGCGGCACTTCTGCATGGGGCGGCTTTTCCCGCATGGGCTGGTACCTTGTGTGGGTCAGCTCGCCATGTGGGCCAGCTTGCCCTCATCAGGAGGCCCTGGGCATCGAACGCTGGACTTCCTGTATGGTAGATGGGAACCCAATTGTTTGAGCCACATCTGTTTCCCTATCCATTTTCATCTATCTAAAACAATTTGTTAGATTTGTAATTTCTATGTATGGTTATTATGTATTGACATATATAAGATGGGTGCCCTAATTTTCCCGACAGGGAATCTAGAATTCATAATTTCAATAATTTGGAATATACAATACCCTTGTGTCTAAAAGTGCCCTGGTAGCTTGATATGCACCCTGACAAAAATAGACAAATGCTCAAAGTGAGAATAATTAACACATGAATACTGTTTGTGCAGGCACTGTTTGTTTCTCCAGAAGAATTGCATTTTGAGAACAATTTGTACAAGCATACATATTGTGATTGTGCAATCATGGATAGGTCAATTGATTTCTAGTTTGAATTTTTTTCACTCAAGGCATGATTAAAGCTATGCAGATTGCCAGGTGATTTAGTCAAAACGTTTGGGTAGCAGCATCATGATATTGCAGTAACTGGAATTGCAGTAAAGGACTTATGGATAGACCATCTCAAAACCAAGTGAATTGTTAGCCTATCATTTTGAACCTACTGAGGATTTTAGAGTTGAGGATGGTTATAGCAAACTCAAGTGTTTAGACCAAGAAAGCTATCCGTTTACAAAAAGCCAACCAATTAAATTTGCTATTTTTAATTAATCAGTAGCATCAATACTAAAGATTAATATTGTTGAGTAAAGCTGGATCAGTTCCTCATTTTTAATCAAACTTTTAAGAACAATTATAATTGCTGATTCATTGATCTTCCTTTGTATTTCTATACAAGTTTATAAATTTATATGTGTATTTGAACATTTTCTCAAAAACTTTAGTTAACAATGGAATTATCATTCCTTTATAATTGCAATTCATTTATGGAAAGTCACAACATTCTGGAATAACAGATATTGATGCTTTGTATACGGATATTTTTTGTTTTAATTTGAACAAATGTTGCTGTATAATGTTTGTATGCCATGAGAATGCTTACAGCAGTGACTAAAATTAGGTTGTGATGCCCTGAACTGAAGTAATTAATATTGCATTTGTCACTGCTAGAATTTCATATGGGACTCTTTAAATCTTTCATTCCCTTCTCCTTAGGCTCATGCTTACTTTTACATCTACATGCATATTTGTAATATTTATATGAACTATTTTAAAGTCTCTGTCTGCTAATTTATTCATGGTTCTAATTTGTGGGTCTGTTTCTATTAAATTATTTCTCTACCGATTAGGTACTAAAGATCATAGGAAATATGAAAGAATTAAAAACAAAACAAAAGAGAAAATCGATGAAACCAAAAAAAAAGGTTGTTTGAGAATATTAAAACAAAAGAGAAAATCGATGAAACCAAAAAAAAAGGTTGTTTGAGAATATTAAAACAATTAATTAAATCTCTAGCCTGACTGATTGGGAGAAAAAGGAAGAAAACAAATTATTAAAAACAATCATGAGAATGTTGACATCACTAAAGAGTCTGAAAGCAATAGAAGGATGATAATGGAATACTTAGAACAACTTTATGACCATAAATTAGATTAAATGGTTTTCTTGAAAGATGCAAGCCATCAAAGCTGTTCAAAGGCTGAGTTGTTTCTGTGCTTCAGGGGGGCAGAAATAGGCAAATGAGAGGCAGCTATAGGGAAGCAATTTTACCCCAAATGAGAAAGAATTCTAATTTCTTTTCTATAAGCATTTTGCTATGTATATAATCTATGCTTTCTCATGTAATGTTCCAGCAACTTCATGAGGTACATATTATCATAATTCCCTGCTAAATGAAAAGGTTATAAATCTGAAACTGTAGTTTATATGTTCAAGATAATACAAGTGAGTGCTGAGGCTGGGACACAAATGCGTCTGTCTGAAAGCAGAGTCCATGGTTTATTTCACCATGGCCACCTACTTCCCCCATGGGCTGCTCTCTATTCTGTGAAGTACTAAAAAGCTGAGGCTGTTGTTGCTGTTTATTTCTCTGAACTCTATAGGAATTATCCAAAACATTTTGCATTGATTCAATAGATTACATAATCTCTTCTCCACCTACTTGTTTTAATTTTCTTCAAAATGTACATGCTCTGATAGCGATTCTTAGAATTTGGAAAGCAGAGAAATCTTTCTTAAATTTCTCCATTTTATGTAGGGATTATGTCTTTTGGAGAGCATGAATTAAGAAACTGGTTGAAGCCGCTTCTGCCTCAAGGGAGATAGTATATCTTTTTTATTTAAGATTGTACAATAATTTAACAAAATGTTTCAGTCAGGAGAATGATTATTCATTCCCATTCGCTGAGTATAATGTATTTCTCATATTTTCAAATATGTACCTTCTTTAAATAGATAGCAAACAAATGCATTAAAGAGAAACTACTAAAATTAAAGCAGACTCTATCAGATACTATGCAACAGATAAAAAGACTCTGAACAGTCGTTAAAGCACTGAAAGATTCAAGTTCAAAAGTATACACAGAGAAACCTTTTTTCCAAATTGAAAGCTAAATGACATTTTTTAGACAAAAACAAAATTTTTCATAGTAGAATTGCATTACAAGAAACATTCAGGAAACAGCAAAGCTTCATGATACCTGAAGTGACCAGTCAGAATAAGAAACAAATTCACAGTTCCACAGTAGAAGGGAGAGATTTCAACACAAATTTTTTAGTAATTAAGAGAGAAGATAAACATATAATACAAGTTCTTTATTCTTGACTGAAGTGAGGGGGATAAACTTCTGTTTTATCTCTGATTGGGTAGTTTGGGGCACGGTGAAGGCAGTTATAATTTGAAGTAGGCGGTATGAGAAAAATGTTAGGTAATAGCAACCAGAATTAAGCCAGTAAACAAAATGCTTATTGGGGATTGATGAAGGAACAATATGGAGGCAATTAGGAACACATCCCTTTGTCAACACTGGAGAAACCACTACACAAATTGCAGGGCTAAGAGACCAGGTATAATGATAAGTACTAATCAACCAGTTTGGATAGAAGATAAATTCTAAAAAGCCCATCTGCATTGAAAACAAAGTTAGATAGTAATGCTGTATGTAAAATCATGGCAAATGATGAGATTTATGGAATTGTAATTATTTTTACTGCAATTCTGCCACACAGCCTCAGATTCCTGGTCTAATGAATGTTTATGACAAGTTTATGGTGATGTATTATATATGGAGGATAGTTGTAGTTGAAAGATAAATAGTATTTTCTTTTTGTATTTCATTGTCTCTAGGAACTTATGAAATTTTAAAAGATTTTAGATAAAATTTTGGAATATTTATTTGTAGGCAATTATAAAAGCACAAAAATAACTAGATGTTTTTGCTTCAATATAGGGACATCAGTAAATATCATAAATTTTAACAATAATTAACAGAGTTCAAGGAACCTCCAGTATTAGAACAGAGTCAAACCTGAAATAAGTTTGCTCTATGTCTCATTTTACCTTTCAAGTTTTGATCCCACTTTCCCTATGTGGAATTGATAAAATTTTCATCTCTATTAAAATATTTCACTGAACAAGTGGTGATACTTAAAAGTGTAATGACATTCACTTAATGTACTAACTCAAATAAAAACAAGGAAAAAGCTAAACTAAAAATGTAATTGTTGGAATGAGGATGGAAATTTATCAATGTAAGTAGGTTGAAGCTGAAAATAACAATGAGGATAAAGCATAACTAGCATTCAGCAACATTACTGTCTGAACTCATCAATTTTACACAGCTGTGGATTTAAAAATGCAAGCCTTCGAGAAGAGCACAGAAATGACAAAATGGCATATGATACTAAAATGTGCTGTTTTTAAATTGTAGAAGGTAAAAAGAATAATAGAATAAAGCAAGTTTTATTCCATATGTGCCATTTCCCTTCGTGCAGACAACAGATTCGTCCTAGTCAAAATGAAGAGCTATTTAATATATCCAGGTATGTAATATGTTATGGATATGAAGCAGATGTTTTATATATATATGAGTAAAATTGCTAAGTAGTTAGGATACCATTTAAGTAATTTTATACATTTTTAAAGTTGGTAAGAAAGTAATAATTTGGTGGTATTTTTGTTATTAAAGTAGCCTTAAAAATGTGTCTCCTTAACTCCCCATTACTTTGAGCTTTGAAACATACCTATTCATTTTCTCATAGTTTGCTCACATAAAGTCTTACAGCTGTGTATCCATATATGCACATGCATATACCCGAGAAGTATTATATATATTTATACTCCGCCTAAATGAATAAACAAGAAATATTTTCTTGTAATATCATAGAAATGTGTGATAGCAACCACCCAGAAGAATTCACACAATTCTTTTTGTCCTTTAGCAGGATATACTGTCCATACCTTATTTTAACTAGCATTGGCTTTCTTTAATATAAATGGACATATTTATTCATTTTGTAGTGCTCCATAGTAACATATATATAATACCTTTAGAAAGTAAAAGAGTTTGCAACTTCATATTACATTAAATCATCTCAGATAATTTTAGGATTCTTGGATCAATTCTGTATAAAACTTCAGTCTCCTATTTTACTTCTTTATATCACTTCTCACAGACTGCATTTGCACTGCATTTAGGAAAGTCACTTCTCATATTATTGGCAATCTGGAAAGCCAAATATTCATGTCTGTTTACAATTTTGTATGAATGAAATGTAAATTGGTGTCCTGAGTGGGGTCTCAAAGATTTTCTCTGAAAAATTTGCATTTGTATTATAGATGTTATATCATTCATCGAGGCTGGGAAAATTCTTTTCATTGTTTATTTTAATAACTGCCTAGATTTTAGTATTGTTCCAAGTGTATTTTATTTGTTCCAAGTGTATTTTATTTGTTGGCTAAAGAAGATATCACAACTACACAACAACAGGTAGATATTTTCAGTCAAGACTTATTAAATTTGTCTGTTTATATTTTGGTGATGGGTATCAGAAGACATTATCTGCATTTAGCTTTTAGGAATTTAAGAATGGCTAATTAACTTCCTCAACTGACATGCGTCTGTAAATATCACACCTGAAATAATGAAAATAATTTTATTGATCAAGCATTAGGTTAGTAAATGTTATCATGTGCCATTAGTGACTTTGGGTATTTATAATTCAGTGAAGTCTTATAGGAATTTATTTTAGTTTCCTAGGCTACTCAAGCAAATGCCATAAAATGGGAATGTATTCACTCATGTTTTGAGATCAGGAAAATGTCCAAATTGAGGCAGCATGAAGGTAATGTTTTCCCCTAAAGACTTGCTTTCTGGGCAGCTGGCTGCCGGCGCTGTCACATGGCAAGGTGCAGGGCAGTGTCTCCTGATCTCTCCCTTCTCTTCTGGCTTCTGTTTCAGCTTCTTGCTTTCTGTGGCTTTCTCTCACTTTGTCTAAATTTCATTCTCTTATAAAGGATTCTATTAATAGGATTAAGACCCATCCTGATTGAGGTGGGTTACAATTTAGTTGAAGTAACCTCATCTAAAGGTCCTACTTACAATGAGTTCACACCCACAAGAAAGGATTAACTTTAAGGACATGTTTTTCTGGAGTACAATAATAATTCCAAACTACCACAGAATCATTTCACAAATAGCACATAGCACATCAAATATGAAGAAAATAGCCTATTAAGAGACATCTTTCAGTAAATATATATATTACAAATATTGAAAGATTATAAAAATTTACCCTATAGATCATTCATTTACACTGTTAGCCAAAGTTTGGAAAGATGAGAATTTTATTTTTATTTAATAAATTTAATGAAATCTGTAATAATTAATCTAGATATCTAAGATGACTTTGCTCTATAATTTTCCTTCCAGTCACAAATTACGGTACAATAAGTAAAAAATCAAGTGAAACCACCTCCAATTATTGGCCAAAGACAAATCCTTTCCAACAAGATTCTTAAAAGAGTCTTTCTATGCATAGAAAGAAGAATTTTGACTTTCATAATTTTTATCAAGAAACCAAGTGTAGGGTATGAAGTACACATTATACTTATATAGAGAGAAATACTTGGATCAATCGAGGAAGGACATTACCTTGTGTTATATTCATATGATAATTAAGTGAATGTCATCAATTAGGCAATCAACTGAATGTGCAAAATTTTAGTTTCATCTCCTGGCATTTTGAGGAAGATGAAAGAAAGGATGCCAAACTTAAGCAACACAATATAAAATTCTATCTCAAAGTCATTCTAATCTGATGACACTTAAATAAATGTGTTTTTTTTTCAATCGTGCCTGTTTGACCACTTGAGAATTGATAGATGATGCATGGTAGATCCATCTAGTAATGTAAACAAAGTTCTAAAAATAAAATGTAAATAGCCAAAAAGCAACAGTTTACTACAAGGTATAAATAAGAAGGATAAATAGTACAAAATGTCAATTGAATTTTGAGGTATGTATAGAAAAACCATCAAGGAGTGCTCATACATAACTTGCCATTTGTACTTACATTGTTTAATTGCAATATAAATAAAATATGAGCTTTTTAAATCCAGAAAAGAAAATGCTATTAATCTTCTGCAGATGGGGCTTCATAAAGTTGTTTCTAAATGTGCTAATCTTGCTGAAATAGACAGAAAGCATACATTTGTAACTTTCTTTTCTTTTTTCTGAGAATGATCCTAGTCTGTCCCAAATCCATTTTGGGACTTGGGAAGCAATGTTTAGGCGAACTTGCAAGCCAAGTGATACTGAGTTGGTTTATAGTGCCTCTTTCCAAAAGACAGATGGGGTTATTGTACAAAAAAAAAAAAGATTTGAACTGGGTGCCATTTTCTAAAATAGGCCATTCTAGGAATCACTTTATGCATAATATTAAATCTCCAATCTGAATAGTTTCATAAGGGAATAAACCAACCACCTTCTTAAAATATATACAATATGTCTTTATCATGTTCCACTTCTGCCATGGTGTTCATAAAAATGTGCAACAGAATCAAACAAAATCCCAAAATACAAAACAAAACCCAGGAAAAAAAGAAGAAAGGCCTGTATAAATAGGCCTAAAAATTGAAGGAGGGGGTGAGTAGTAAGCCAGGAGAAAGAAAACGTGTGGGGAAAATGCAGTGGAAGAATGCGAATACTAGCACTCACTTCATTCAAATTGTATTTAGAGATAGAGAATCTTCTTGTGATACATGGGGTTGAGTGCTTAGAAATAAACTTAGTGGTTAAGCTAATGTTTAACTAATATATTATGAGACACATGAAAAAGTGTTTTTTCTGTAATTGATCATTATAGAGCAAAGGCATCTTAGATATCAAAATGAAGGAAACCCATCTAAAAAGTTAAAAACTATAAACTATGTTTATCTATTCATGTTAAATTATGATTTGCATGACTAATAACAGCAGAGATTCATTATCCATATACTTGGAGATCTATTACCCTTTTTAATGAAGCCCAATGGTTTGGTAAAGCTACCATCTCAAATTTAATAGAGACATTTTTAACAGGTATTTGTGTAGAAAATTTTGTCATGCTTTAACATGTGGCTCTGTACATTTTCTACTTTCTGATGAGGATGTCCATAAGCTAAAGAAAAAGAGCACTGTTTCTTTGAATCCTAGTTTGCATTCTACTTTACATAAGAACATTTCCAACATCCTTAAACAGGGGTAATGTGTCTTCTATTTTCCTGAATATCACATTATATTAACCTTCTATAACAATTATCTTCACATAGCATCACATTTCTATATGTATGTCTTACTCTTTTATTAGATTGCATGCTCCATGTAGGAAGATTTTATTCATTTTGCATTCTTACTTCTTATGTCATTTAAAAATGGAAATGAAACAACTTAGTATAGGACCTCATCTGACAATTTTGAGGTTAAAATAGGATGTTGCTTACTTCCTCTTTCTGCACTTCTCTGCCTTACTAGATTTCATAATTAATATAATGCATGAAAACTGCTTATCATAGTGTCTAATACAGCATAAGTACTTGTTAAATAATCAAGCTCATATGATTAAGTCCCTGCTTCTTTTACTACTTAACACACATATCAGTACTTCATTCTTTGTATTGCTGAGTAATATTCTACTGTATAGATATGCCAAATTATTTTTATTCATTAACATGTCGATTATAAATTTGGATTCTTTCCAGATTATGAATAAAGCCATTGTGAACAGTTTTTCATACAAGTCTTTTGAAGACATGTTTTCATTTCTCTTAGGTAAATACATATGAGAAGAATTCTTGAGCAATATGGTAAGTACATGTTTAACTTTATAAGAAACTGCCAAATGTTTTCCAAAGTTGTTGTGACATTATATATTTTCACCAGCAATAATATAAGAGTTCTAGTTATTTGCATCCTTGTCAGCACTTGATACCATAAGTCCTTAAATTTTAACAATTCTATAATGGTATCTCATCATGATGTTAATTTGTAGTTTCCTGATTAAAATTATATTGAGCAGCTTCTCAAGCACTTATCAACCATTTGAATATCTTTTTACGCAACACTTTTCAAGTCTTTTGACCTATTTAAAGTTTGGTTGTTTGGTTTCTTATTATTGAGATGTAATTATGCTTTATATATTCTGGATTCATATCTTCTACAAGATATATACTTTGCGAATATTTTCTTCTAGTCTGTAACATACATTTCTTTTTCTTTTTTTTTTTTTTATTAGAGAAGTTGTAAGCTCACAAAACAAGCATGCATAATGCGCCGAATTCCTATGCATCTCCCCTCCACCAACACCTTACATTGTTACGGAACATTTGTTATAGATTATGAAAGAATAGGATTGGACTATTACCACTAACTATGGTCCATTGCATACAGTTGGTATATTTTTTTCCATAGCTTTTCATTTTCTTAATGGTGTTTTTCACAGAGTCGAAGGTTTTACTTTTCTTGAAATCTGATTTATAATATTCTTCCCTTTGGTCCTAAGAAATCTTTGCCTTTCCCAAGGTCACTATAGTTTTATTCTTCAAGTTTTATAATTTTAACTTTTACATTAAGTCTAAGATCCATTTTGAGTGAAATTTTTTAATTATTTGAAATTTAAGTGTATACATGTGAATCATCAAGAGTTAAAGTCATAGTGAACTGATATCGCACAGATACTAATAACAAAAATTGACATTTATTGAGTGCTAAGTACTTTACATATGTATTATCTTCAAAACAACTGCCATTAGCCACATTTTACAAATAAAAAGATTCTTTCTGTTTCATTCACTTCTTATCCCCAGAGCACATTGTTCTATAAGTATCGAGTCAATTAATAAATAGGGCCTTATATGGAAAAAATAAAGTGTATTAAAAAGCAAAAGATGCGTACTCCATGAGAAGAAATGTGCAAAGGAAAATGGGGAGGGGTGGGAGGAAAGAGGTCCAGACAAAGAGAATTTTGAGGAAGTCCCTACAGGTTGCTCCAGCCCTCCTATTTATATCAGAAAGTAAGGAATTTATTCAGTTTTATCAACTGAGGTAATTATAACGAATAATTCTAAGAATTAAGAATGATTAAGGCAAAATATTGAAGTGGGATTATACTATGATTTTGACCTTATAAATGGGTATTAATTATTTCATTTAATTTGTTCAGATAATAACTGTTTTCATTTTAAATGTCCTTGACATTGTAAGAAATGGAGATTAGTTTAGTTTTCACATAAAGGAAGAAAATATTAATTAATGTAACCTGGCGGCCGACTGCCTCAATCTCCCACTCCCAGGTTAAGCAGGAACAAAGAAAACCAACTTAAACCAGTCCTATAGCCAGTAAAAAGGATGCACTAGAAAGAACTAAGTTAATACCAATTCAGCACTAAATTCCATTCTTTATTTGGCAAAAGGAGCAGGTGGAAGCTAAAACAGTTGGAATATGGTGGGGGAAGTGGTTAATAAAAAACTGGAAAACTTGTACAGAAAAGTTAGACTTCTCAGATAGGCTGTAACCTCTGAAGTATCCAATATAAGGAGAAACAGGGGAAGGGCTTGCATGCTGGGCTTAGGGGTATAAATTGTGTCATTTTTCTTTGTTCAGGGTGCCAGCCACGTTTTCTGGTTGTGTGCCTCTTCTTGCAAGATTGAGAATAAATTCTTTTCTTCTCCACAATCAGGTGAGCCTTATTTTCTTCCAGAAGGAGATTTCTTTCTTACAACATTTAGGAAATAAAAGATTTAATCATCAGTGCATGTATTTATTCTTAATAAACAAATTATTTGAATTTGTTTTAAATCCTTTCCAAGTGCTGGCAAAGATGCAGAGAAATTGGAACCCTTATATATTTTATTGTTGGGATGGCAAAATGGTATAGCCACTATGCAAATCAGTCTGGCTGTTCCTCAGAAAGTTGAACATAGAATTACCATCTGAGCTTGCAATACCATTTCTTCCCCAAAAAACTGAAGCAGAGAATCCAAAAGACATTTAGAATTATATAATAATTCATTATTATATGAGATATATGATGCAATGTAAAGACAGCAGTTCATATTTTTCCATATGGATATCCAGTTGTTTAAGCATCAGCATTTTCTTGTATTGGTTCTCCAGGACCCAATTCTCAAATTGAGACTTTAATACTGAGTAAATGTCGTTCTTTTGCCTGATGTATCTTAAAGACCAATTCCTGAGACATAGGGATTTCAAAGAGAGAAAGAATTTATTTCTTTGCACAAGAAAGGGAGGGCAGTTGCCTTAAATGGCCCAAAAAACTGTATCCTGGAACTGCATTAATTTTGTTATTTTGTAACATCAGGATGCTAATAAATAACTGAGGTGGAGTTGGGACAGGTTCCTTCATTAATAAATATAAAGGGGCTGAACAGAATGGGAGTGGGCACCAAAACCAAGGTTAGTTACAAGGGTCTAGGATAAGGGTATATAGAACAAAGGTCAATTACAAGGTTATTCATATGGCTATTAAATAGAGGGTGAAGTGGCTACCATCACAATTGAAAGCATACAAAAGGGTGAACCTAGATTTGGAATAACTATAAAAAAGTGTAAGGTCAGGCTGGCTAGAATTCCCATAACAATAGTAAGTATACACAAGGGTGAGGTCAAGTCTAGAGTAATCATGAACAGGGGTGAGGAGACCATTCTAGCTAGCTTCAGTAATTTTAGATATTAAACTTTGGATGTTTTATAATATAAAGGCATCTATATAATGATTTAGTAATTTAGTAATCATAATTATATGTTATTTCTTAATCCTTGGTTACAACTTGACAAGAACCATGTGACCCCTTCACGTTCGATGAGTTGCTTTATAAGGAAACCTCAATATTTTAAGTGGCAGTAGGCATGCCTGACCTTACTTCACAGAGACAGACAGACAGACACACAGAAATATGGATATTATCTATATTTTCTAAGGTTGTTTTGTATGCAAACATACTGAAAAATATAGTCCAGAAGAAAGTCCTTCAAGTGCCATTGCTCACGAAACAGGAATGTGAGATACCATTAGAGAATTGTCTGTATTGGCTTTGGTTTCTTATGCTTTCAGTTTGATAGCTTCTTGGATCTGAATTTATATTTTTCATAAATTTTGAAAAGCTTTGACCATTATTTCTTCAATTTTTTTCTTTCTTTTTTTTTTATTAAAATTATTTATTTTTACAAATTACATTAAAAAAATGCTAGGTCCCAATCAACCCCACCGCCTGCACCCCCCATTCCCCCCCCACAGCAACACTCCCTCCCATCATCGTGAGACATCCATTGCACCCAGTAAGTACATCTCTGAACATCACTGCACCCCATAGTCAATGGTCCACATCATAGCCCACATTCTCCCACGTTCCATCCAGTGGGCCCTGGGGGGATCTACAATGTCCTGTAATTGTCCGTGAAGCACCACCCAGGACAACTCCACGTCCCGAAAATGCCTCCACATCGCATCTTTTCCTCCCATTCCCCAAACCCAGCAGCTACCATGGCTACCCTTCCCACACCCATTCCACATTTTCTCTGTGCACATTGGATTGGTTGTGTCCATTGCACATCTATGTCAAGTGGGGACTTAGATTCCACATGGATACTGGATGCAATCCTCCTGCTTTCAGTTGTAGACACTCTAGGCTCCATGGTGTGGTGGTTGACCTTCTTCAACTCCATGTTAGCTGAGTGGGGTCAGTCCAATAAATCAAAGTGTAGGAGCTGAAGTCTGTTGAGGCTCTGGGCCTGGGTGTCTTATTATCAGTCCAGAGATTCAAATCCCCTAAATATAGCTTAAACCCCAGCACCAACTACGATTCCAATAAAGTAGCGTGCAAGTCTTGTGGGAAGAGATCCCCTCTGAGTCCAATTCCATCATGTAGAAACACCAGCTCCAAAGAAGGGCCATCTGCCATGGCAGTGAACCCCATCTGCCATGACCACAGAACCCGTGGGTCTCTTTATCCCTCATAAGAACCAATACCTGGGGTTGTATCTACTTTATCTGTCTCTTAGACTCTGCTCAGTTGTGCATAAGGGCATTCTTTCTGACAACCTCCAGACTCTTTTTTGGAGACTCATAGCCTTATATTCTCATTTCTCCTTTCCATTTCCCCCTTATATTAGGTCAAACAGCATTTTGAAGTCATGTTATTATATGTAGACAGGGATATTCTGCTGATCCGTATTGAACCTTTAATTCAAGGTCATTTTCTAGTTGCATCTTCAGCTGGTATGTGGTAGTGATCCCTCGGTGCCAGGGAGGCTCATCCCCGGGTGTCATGTCCCACGTTGGGGGGAATGCACTGCATCTACATGCTGAGTTTGGCTGTGAGAGTGGCCACATTTGAGTAACATGAAGGCTGTCAGGAGGAAACTCCCAGGCACAGTGCTACTCTAGGCCTTGTTCTTATTGCAGATGTATAGGCTCAAAAGCATAGCCATTAGTATCAGGAACCCACTGTCGGGCCCTCCTTCCTTCCTGGTTCTTGCCGTTGCCCCTGGGGGACTGCTGCTGCTCCCCAGGGTCCATGACCATGACCCCCCGGCCAGGCGCCCAGTACCCGCCCCAGCTGTTGTTTTTAATTGTTTCCACTATGAGTATATCTAGACATTACTATATACCCTGGGCATATGCCCTGTATAACTCTCTGTCAGCCATATATATCCTGTCAATAACATCCTGTATCAGTATTCCTCCACTGCCATTGTTGAACCACTCTGTGATCCAAAACTTCCTGTAATGTGAATCCCAACATAATGTCAGCTTCACAAGAGTCTTAGATCACCGAAATTCATATATACAATATACAGTACTTCCCCAGATCCACCATAAAACCTTTTCCCTTCCACAGCGATAATCTTTTAGCTTATTCATATCATGTTTCCTGATACTGATGTACAGATTCCGGGACAATAGCTTTCAAACAAGGTGACATCTGTGCTTACTATGTGGTCCATACTTTAGATTGTACAGTTTTCTAAATTTTTTAGTTATCCTATGTTTTGCCTTATGGTTTACATTATTAGTCTGTCGTCCACTATATGTTTCTGGTGTAATATTACATGTTTTATATTCATCCTCGTGTACTCTCACAGAGCTCCTCTCTTGCCCCCATATTTACCTTGGTTCCATCCATTCCACATCCATTTTCCCCCTCACCTTGAGGCCCACAAAGCCAGCCAATCTCCATTTCCCAAGAAGCCATGTCCAGAGATACTTGCAGCAGTATTCAGGACCTGACTTTCTCAACTGCCCTAATGCCCTGGGAGCCATCCTTTCTCACAAGAGATACAATTCTCTCTATTTGACAGCATTAGTCCTCCCCAGGATGTGGGTCCACCCCAACTCTCACTTCTTGGGTCTCTTCCCAATGGTACAACCCACCTTGGCAAAATGAGCCTTCAGCTATTCCCCCGGAGTCCGTCCCGCATCAGACCATACCCCCTGAGCATCCTAACCAGGTGTCCCTCCTACTTATACTTTGATACGATTTTCTCAACATTTTGTTCTCACCGGACACCTGACACTCTCCCATGTTTGTATGTTGCCCCTCCATCCCCCGAATTTTTGAACAATATTACCCCTCTTCCCATCCCCAGCCCCCCCAAACCCACAAAGCCCCACCCGAAGGCATCCCCTTGCCCCCATTTTGTCCTTTCTTTGTGCTCATACTTACCGCCAGCTCATCACATATTCCACCCCTGTAGACGTTAACTCACATCCTTCCTCCACCCCCCGATTTCCTGTAAGCCTCTTTTCCAGACTCTAGCTCTCTGAGGCAGTTTGCTTATTTCATATCATTGAGGTAATGTAGTATTTGTCCTTCAATGCCTGGGTTGCTTCACTCAACATAAGGTTCTCAAGATTCATCCATGTTATCACGTGTGATTGTAGTGTATTTGTTCTTACAGCCGAGTAGTATTCCATTGTGTGTATATACCACATTTTATTGATCCACTCGTCTGTTGATGGGCATTTGGATTGATTCCAACTTTTGGCGATAGTGAACAATGCTGCTATGAACATTGGTGTATGTATATCTGTTTGTGTCCTTGTTTTCAGTTCTGATGGGTATATACCCAGCAGTGGTATTGCTGGGTCATATGGCAAATCTATGGTTAGGTTTTTGAGAAACCGCCAAACTGTCCTCCAGAATGGTTGGATCCTTCTGCATTCCCACCAGCAGTGGATGAGTGTTCCCCTTTCTTCACATCCTCTCCAGCATTTGTATTCTTCTGTTTTTTTCATAGCTGCCAATCTTATGGGAGTAAGATGGTATCTCATTGTTGTTTTGATTTGCATTTCCCTGATAGCTAGAGATTTGGAGCATTTTTTCATGTGCTTTTTAGCCATTTGTATTTCTTCTTTGGAGAAGTGTCTGTTTAAATCTTTTTCCCATTTTTTAAATGGGTTGTTTATCTTTTTGTTTTCAAGATATATGAGTTCTTTATATATGCAAGTTATAAGTCTCTTATCAGATATATGGTTGCCAAATATTTTCTCCCATTGTGTGGGTTCCCTTTTTACTTTCTTGACAAACTCCTTTGAGGTGCAGAAGGCTTTAATTTTGAGGAAGTCCCATTTATCTATCAGTTCTTTTGCTGCTCATGCTTTTGGTGTGATATTCATGAAGCCATTTCCTATTACAAGGTCCTGTAGATGTTTCCCTATGCTGCTTTCCAAGATCTTTATGGTCTTGGCTCTTATATTTAGGTCTTTGATCCATCTTGAGTTGATCTTTGTATAAGGTATGAGATGGTAATCCTCTTTCATTCTTCTACATATGGCTATCCAGTTCTCCAGGCACCATTTGTTAAATAGGCCATTCTCTCCCAGTTGAGAGGGTTTGATGGCTTTATCGAATATTTTATGGCTATATACATGAGGTTCTATATCTGAACTTTCAATTCGATTCCATTGGTCTGTGTGTCTCTCCTTATGCCAATACCATGCTATTTTCACTACTGTAGCTTTGTAGTATGATTTGAAGTCAGGAAGTGTGATTCCTCCTATTTCGTTTTTCTTTTTCAGTATGTCATTGGCTATTCGGGGCCTCTTTCCTTTCCAAATAAATTTCATAGTTAGTTTTTCTAGTTCCTTAAAGAAGGCTGTGTTGATTTTTATTGGGATTGCATTGAATGTGTAGATCAGTTTTGGTAGGATAGACATCTTAATAATATTTAGTCTTCCTATCCATGAACAAGGAATATTCTTCCATTTATTTAGGTCTTCTTTGATTTCCTTGAACAGTCTTGTATAGATCTCAGTGTATAGGTTTTTTACCTCTTCAGTTAAATTTATTCCTAAGTATTTGATTTTTTTATTTACTATTGTGAATGGTATTTGTTTCTTGATTTCCTCCTGATCTTGCTCATTATTGGTGTACAGAAATGCTACTGATTTTGTGCATTGATCTTATAACCTGCGACTTTGCTGAACTCATTTATGAGTTCTAGAAGCTTTGTTGTAGATCTCTCAGGGTTTTCTATGTATAGGATCATGTCATCTGCAAATAATGAAATTTTGACTTCTTCTCTTCCAATTTGAATGCCTTTTATATCTGGTTCTTGCCTCAGTGCTTGAGCAAGTACTTCCAAGACAATGTTAAATAGGAGTGGAGACAATGGGCATCCTTGCCTTGTTCCTGAGTTTAGAGGGAAGGATTTCAAGATTTCGCCATTGTCAACAATGTTGGCTGTAGGTTTTTCATATATATTCTTTATCATGTTCAAAAAGTTTACTTGTATTCCGATCTTTTGGAGTGTTTTTATCAAGAAGGGGTGCTGTATTTTGTCAAATGCCTTTTCTGCATGTATAGATATAATCATGTGATTTTTTTCCTTCAATCTGTTTATATGGTGTATCACATTGATTGATTTTCTTATGTTGAACCATCCTTGCATACCTGGAATAAATCCCACTTGGTCATGGTGTATAATTCATTTAATGTGTTGCTGAATACGATTAGCAAGTATTTTGTTAAGTATTTTTGCGTCTAGGTTCATTAGAGAAATTGTTCTGTAATTTTCCTTTCTTGTGGTGTCTTTGTTTGGCTTTGGTACTAGGGTAATGTTGGCATCATAGAAGGAGTTCGGCAATGTTCCTTCTGTTTCGAATTTTTGGAATAGTTTCAACAGGATTGGTGTTAGTTCTTTCCAGAATGTTTTGTAGAATTCACCTGTGAAGCCGTCTGGCCCTGGGCTCTTCTTAGTTGGGAGATTTTTAATGACTGATTCTATCTCTTTGCTTGTGATTGGTTTGTTAAGATCATCAATTTCTTCTTTCGTCAATATGGGCTGCTTATGTGTTTCTAGGAATTTGTCCATTTCCTCTAAATTGTCATTTTTGTTGGAATATAGTTTTTCAAAGTATCCTCTTATGATAGTCTTTATTTCTGTGGGGTCAGTGGTGATATCCCCTTTCTCATTTCTTATTTTGTGTATTTGCATCTTTTCTCTTTTTTTCTTTGTTAGTCTCGCTAAAGGTTTGTCAATTTTGTTGATCTTCTCAAAAAACCAGCTCTTGGTCTTGTTTATTTTTTCAAGTTCTTTCTTATTTTCTATTTCATTTAGTTCTGCTCTTATCTTTGTTATTTCCTTCCTTCTTCTTCCTGTTGGGTTACTTTGTTGTTGTTTTTCTAATTCCGTCAAAAGTGCAGTTAGTTCTTCAATTTTTGCTCTTTCTTCTTTTTTGATATGTGAATTTATGGCTATAAATTTCCCTCTCAGTACTGCTTTTGCTGCATCCCATGAATTTTAGTATGTTGTGTTATCATTATCGTTTGTTTCAAGGTAGTCATTGATTTCTTTGAGATTTCCTCTTTGACCAATGTTTTTCTAAGAGTGTGCTGTTTAATTTCCAAATTGTGGTGTGAAGTCTGGGCCTCCGTCCCTTGCGAATTCCCAGCTTCACTCCACTGTGGTCAGAGATATTGTTTTGTATGATTTCGATCTTTCTGAATTCATTAAGCCTTTCTTTGTGGCCTAGCATATGGTCAATCTTGGAGAATGTTCCATGTGCGCTTGAGAAAAATGTATATCCTGCTGTGTTTGGGTGTAATGATCTATATATGTCTATTAGATCCAGCTCTTCTAATATACTGTTCAAATGTTTTGTTTCTTTAGTGATTCTCTTTTGAGATGTTCTGTCCAGAGTTGATAGTGGTGTATTAAAATCCCCCACTATAATTGTAGATGCATCTATTTTTTCACTTAGGTTTTCCAGCGTTTGTCTCACGTATTTAGAGGCACCCTTGTTAGGAGCATAAATATTTATGATCGTTTGATCTTCTTGACAGATTGTCCCTTTCACTAAAATGTAGTATCCTTCTTTGTCTCTCACAATTGTTTCACATTTAAAGTCTATTTTGTCTGATATTAATATAGCTACTCCTGCCTTTTTTTGGTTGTTGTTTCCTTGTATGATTGTTTTCCAGCCATTCACTTTCAATCTCCATGCGTCTCTGGGTCTAAGATGTGTCTCTTGTAGACAGCATATAGATGGGTCATATTTCCTTATCCAGTGTCCCAGTCTGAATCTTTTGATAGGTGAGTTTAATCCATTGACATTCAGTGTTATTACGTTCAGAGAATTATTTGTGGTAGCCATATTTTGGTTGGATTTGTGTTTGTTATATTTTGTTTGTATTATTATATTTTCCCCTTCTACTTTTGTCTTTTTTGTTGCTCTTACACTCTCCTCCATCTCTGACTGTCCTGTTTTTTTCCTTTCTTCCTGCAGAACTCCCTTAAGAATTTCTTGAAGGGGAGGTTTCTTGTTGATATACTCTTTCAGTTTCTGTTTATCTGTGAATATTTTGAACTCTCCATCATTTTTGAATGCTAGTCTAGCTGGATAGAGTATTCTTGGTTGGAAATTTTTTTCCTTTAGTACCTTGACTATATCATACCACTGCCTTCTTGCCTCCATGGTTTCAGATGAGAAATCAGCATTTAATCTTATGGAGCTTCCCTTGTATGTGATGGTTTTCTTTTCTCTTGCTGCTTTTAGAATTTTCTCTTTGTCTTGAGCATTGGATAATTTGACAAGTATATGTCTTGGGGTGGGCCTGTTGGGGTTTATGACCAGTGGAGTGCGCTGTGCTTCTTGGATATGTACCTCTGTCTCTTTCAGTAGATTTGGGAAGTTTTCAGTCATTATTTCCTGCAACACTCCTTCTGACCCCTTTCCCTTCTCTTCTCCTTCTGGAATGCCTATAGTACGTATGTTTGAGCATTGTGCATTATCATTCAGGTCCCTAAGTCCTATCTGGATTTTTTCTACCTTTTTATTGACCACTTCTACTATCTGTTTGATTTCCAGTGCACTGTCTTCCACATCACTAATTCTCTGCTCTGCCTCTTCTATTCTGCTGATATTTGCTGCAAGTGTATTTTTGATTTCTTGAACTGTGGTGTTCATTTCCATCATATCTGTTGTTTTTTTGCGCATGTCTGCAATTTCCCCTCCAAGTCAATTGTTTTCTTTCATCTTCTTTCTCTGCTTTCATGCCTGGATTACAATTGTACATATAGTAGGTCACATGGAGTTTTCCCACATTTCACCATTGCTTTGACTTGGATCATCAGTAAGTTAATTGTGTCTATGGCTAATTACATATATATTCATCAGAAGCCTTTATCCATGTTCCCAGCTTCTGGCCTGTCCTATGAAACTTGAACTTGCCCGTCTCCACAGTCACATAAGACAATTCTCATAAAAATCTTGTTAGACTTACAGGTATCTCCAGTCAGTTCAGTTTCCATAGAGAACCCTGACTAATACACTAGATAAATAAATAATTTTAAGTGTTATTTTTAAAAATAAAAAATGGGTATAATGAAAATAACTTAGTATCTACTTAGCTAGGATTAAGATATTTCTATAATCTGGTTTTATTAGAATGACTACAAGATGTATTCTATTTATGTGTATTTTGTATTTATACATATGCCCTATTTCATATAGAATTAATTCTTTTTTATTTTTTTACCTATACTTCAATGAATTTAACCACTGAGTTAAAAAAAAAATAGCTATGGAAATTTCCTCGAATTCTCTTAGCATTGAGAAACATCATTCTTCAGTTTACTACACTGTTAAGTGTGATGTTACATAGCTTTATCTAACATTGGAATCCTTGAACCCTCAGGTCTTACTTGAATGTCTGTCAAGATTCCTTCATGAAGGTTATATAACATTACTTTTTGATGCCTTCTGAAAATACTGCAATCTTGGAGTTTACTGAGATTGAAAAATGAACTTATTGTAAATAAGTACCAGGAATTATAGTTATTATAAACTTTTGTCATTAGAAGAAAAAAATTCTGTTTCATGTGATAAATATATTAGAGATATTTTACTTCATTCAGTAATTAGAAATAATTTTTAAAATTTGCTCTCTCCATCCCCTATCTCTCATTTATTTAGAAACAGCAGTGATGGAGAATTTTGTTGTTTTTTTTAAATAAAATAACTGCTACTCTTGATGAGTATGTGATGAAACAGGCACTATCGTATACTTTTAAAAAATAATTGGCATTGCACATTCAGAATAACAAAAAAATGCTTATACACTATGATGTGTGTGTTCCACTTCTAAAAATGTACCTTAAAAACCAGAGTAGTTAATTTTTTTTGCATTATGACAGGCACTTCAAAAACAAAACACAATTTCAACAGTAGGTGATGATTCTAAAATTGGGCTGTAGTCATTAAATTAATTTTCTTTTTGCTGTTAAAATGAGGTCTTCAAAACCATAATATGTCTATATTAAGAAACAAGGTAATGTTGAATATAAAAAACAGTATAGAAATATGTTTAATCATTTTTAATTGTCATATAAATGTGCAGAAAAAATCTGGGAAGTGTTTTAATTTAAATGATCAATATTTTAGGGGGAAAGATTGTGGTGTGTATTTCCTCTTTAGTTTTCCTACAATTTTAAACAAATGTAAAGTTTTTACAATAAGAGAAAAGGTTTTTCGCATGTCATAGCCATGCTCCTTTGTTTATATATTATTTATGGCTTCTTTCTTGCTACAGGGGCAGACTTGAGTAATTGTGACAGAGAACTTATAGTTTCTACAGAGACTAAAATATTTACAGTTATTATCTGTCCCTTTACAGAAAAACCTTTTAGTTTCATCAAATTCAAGTGTTAAATTAATCAGTATTTCTCAAAAATTTCTCATTGAGCAAGGAGGTCATATAAAAAATTATTATTAAAATAGCTATATTTATCAGACAAATTCATTAAATTATTGTTTTCTCTCTTAAAATTGTTATCCCATTTAATGATGATTTTATAGAAGATTCAAGGGATTTAGAGTGAAGAAATACACTTCAACTGGCTCCTTCAGACAAAATGAAAATTTCAAATGCAGAAGCAAGACTTTTTAAGGCTCCTTATTTCCATAATGCATCTCTTTAAGAGATAATAGAAAACAGCCATAAAAAAAGAGAAATTTTTTTAGCTAATACGTGAAATACGGCTACTGGTGAATGAAAATCAAAGCTCAGGGCTTCTCTTTCCTTTTACTCTTGCTTTCTGTGGACCCAAGAGTATTAACAAAAAATAGTAACTACCCAACTTGTGAACCACAGTATAGTAGTTCTCTTAAAAAAACGAAAGTACCATATGGACAATGGAGATGAAATCAATATATTGTGTCAAAGGATAAAGGCCTAAAAGCAAAACTTCCAATTGAAAGGTTCAAGATTCTAAAAATGCTTTAGGAACACTTTTAGTATAGTGTTGCCTGGAAATTACTATCGATTTTCTAAAGAGGGTTTTAGAAGCTGTGATTGTCTGGCATATAATTCTCCTAAACTTCTGTTAGATTTCTTTTCCTCTTTGTTTCACTATAGTTCTAGCTTATTGACTTATCATTCTATCCCCCCCTTCTTCTTTAAGGAGGGCTTTACCTCTTTGGCAGAATGGAGATTCTGAAAGCACACCCTAAGCAACAGGCTGCAAAGTTGCTACAATCCCCAGACGATTCACTCAGGCCATTAGGAGAATGATTTCTGTTGTTTCTCAAATCAAATGTCCTTCCTTGTAACAGTGCTAATAGGCAGACAAAGTAGAGCTGTCGGTTTCCACAAAATCACTTGGTTAATTTGAAATGACTATGTCCAAATTGTTGGAAAAAATAATCCCCCTGTACTGTACTCAGGAAGGACTCATGCACATACCATCAGTGTAATCCATCCCTTGAGATCTGATTCTTGGTGATCCTCACAAATTACCCCCAATTCCTGTCCAGACCTTCCATTAGGGTAAAACTAAGGACCACAAAGTGATCAGTGCTAATTGCTCTTCGTGGTTTTTTTTGTTGTTCTTTTTTTTTTTTTCAATTTATCTACCTGTTGACATCTCATTTAATCTCAGTAGCATGGGAAAGAGTAACTATAACCTGAACACACCATGCTTGTGCAACTCAGTCCTTATTTTTTTCATCTTGTCTGGTCTGGTCTCCTGCTGGGATCTTAGTTCATTTCACAATATGTCCAGAAGCAAATATGGATACAATATAGTCTCATAATCTTGATTCTGCCAATAACATAATAAAATTTTCCTTTACATCTTACTGAACATGGAAACTTAGCTAAAACTTAAAACACTCCCAAACACTCATATAACAGAACTTGCAGCCAAAATTTGGAAGGCTTTTTATAGATATAAAAGCTATAGTCTATAATTAAATATGCATATACATACATTTCACAACATAATATGAGATTCCATTTTGAGTTAATAGGTTCTCTCATTCATATTTATCAGATCCTGTGAAGCTGTAATTTATCCAAAGCTTCTGTCAGCAACTTCAACAGCTTCTACAACACAACTTCTGACATCAACTGCAAAGACTGCAATTCAATTCAAATCAATTCAATTCAATTCAATTCTGACTACCCAAAGTAAGGCCAGACACCACAGTTTAAGGGAAATCCTCTACAATATGTCCTTCAGATACCAGTTGTGGGTTTGGGGGCCCAGGCCACCTTGGATTCATAATTCCAGGATTCCCATCATACCCTCAGATTTGATAATTTGTTAGAATGACTCACAAAACTCACTGAAAGTGCCATACTTGCAATTATAACTTTATTATAGCAAAAAGATACAAATTAAAAAGAAGCCAGTACAGACAGAAATAAATAAGAAGCCAAAAGAAGGGAAGCATAGAGTGTAGTCTGAGAGGGTCTGAAATAAGAAATACTGTATCTTCTCTATATGGAATCAGAATATGTCACACTCCCCAGCACAGCAGAAAGGGAGAGATTTTCTTAATCATGCAAGCTTCTCGGAGCTAAAAGTGCCCTGAGTTTATATGGGGTCTCATTATGTTGTTATAACTGATAGAATCAACGTTCTCCTGGTTGGACTCAAGCTGCAGCCCCATGTCTCCTCCTAAAGGTCAGGGAGGTGGGTTGATATGACCTGGTTCAAAGCTCCAATCCTCTCATCTCATGGTTGGTCTTTCTGGGTGGCCAGCCCCCACCCTAAGGCTGCAGGTGTTGCTGGGCCTCTACTTGTCATCTCATTAGCATATGAACTATGTTAAAATAAAATATTAGACAAGATATCAAAGATAAAACTTATGGGAGTCTGAGCAGTTTAAGATTCATGATTTGGACAGCATCTGAAGCAAACATGGAAAAGAGGTCCACCTAGGGAGTGGAAAGGGGACATTTACATAGGGCAAAGAGGAAGCAAGTGATGCAAGGTTCTGATTGGCTGGCGCTAAATTTCCATTTTACTTTGGGGGGGGGTCATACAGAATGGGGATCAGATAGAGTCTATTTGTCCATTCTGATAAGCTGTCTTTTCTGGGTCAAAACTGGTTTATCACCAGGTTTTGCTTATCTGCAATTCTGTAGGAAGCATTACATAGTTCCATTTTCTTGGAAAGCTCCAGGGGTCAATTTTGGGTCTTGTGGAAAACCTTTTTTCAAAAGAGTTCACTCCTGACAACACCCAATGTAGGTGGCCATTTTATTTTACAGTCCCCCTTTTTGGTCATTTTTTTCTATGACTGCATGGAAGCTTGACCAGAATATTCTGTCACACCATAAGTTTCTTTTCTTGTTGGAGAGTCGAGTAAATTTGATCAGTCATTTTCTTCCTTTTCCCTTCCATTTTTCATGTTTATTTCCTTTATTGATTGCAGTGAGGTTTATTGGGTGGCTGTTCAAGTACATTTATGACCTTCATAGTGGGATTACACATGGAAGTGTTTATTATATTCGTTTTTAGTCTTAGTCCACTAGAGACAGTCACATTTCTATATGATTATCCTTTTGATTAGCTTTCTTAAGTGCAACCAGCTATCTTAAGGGTGATAAGGAATTGAACAGAATCTTGAAACATGGTGTGAACAACAAGAAATAAAAACAAATAGACTGATAATCACAACTAAAAGCATAAATCCAAAATGTACTAGGTATCCTCATATTCCCATAAACCAAAAACCCAAGTCAGGAAATAAATCTGTCCATTGAAATGTTTGAGCCTGACTGTTATAATGAAGCACCTTAATTTGGTCCTTTAATATGTTTACTGTACCATATTTATTAGTATAAAAGCAAAATGAAACCATCCAGTTATCTGCTGTCTACCAATAGATACAAATTAGCACAGTCTTTGAACAGGAGCAGAATCTGATAACCCACATGAGTGTGCTATAGTTTTCTATTGAAACACAAAATTTCTCTCTGTAGTCTTCTTCTTTTTGACTAAAGCTAATCCCAAAGAAAAATTATTCTTGATCACAAAATGAAATTGGTTTAATTAGATTTGGCCTAACTATTTACATTGCTACAGCAAGAATGGTTATTTGCCATGTAGGTCTTTTTAAGTTTGCTTTGCTGGTAGTTTTCATAAGGAATGTCAGACTAGCCTTTTAAAAGTGTCATGGCTAGGAAGCCAAGCCAAGTCAAAAATGTGACATCAAATTTCACAGACAGTACCTATATAGATTTGGGTCAATTCCTCTTTCTTGAGGTCCCTAAAGTATCATACAGTTCCTAGTCCTGCCAGAAAGTAACCTTCCTTACTGATGTGTAGGCTGGGAACCCTGCACCCAGGTACCACACTAGTATTTCCAAGAGGGTTTTATAAGCATTAGCTCCATAAAATCAACCTTGGTTCCTTAAAAGTCTCTGATCGTGTCTGATTAAATGAGCGTCATTCTCAAACATGACATTCCATTCAATGTCTTGGTTAATAACCAGTTTCTCCAATTACATTCTATTAACAAAGAGGACAGATTCTGATTAAACCTATGCAAATAATTATATTGTCATAAAAATTGAATATTCAATAAGGGTTTCTGAATTCTGGAGAGGTCAGCAGTTAGTATATTACTTGTGCAGTTTGTGTCAAGCAACTGCAGTGGACAGGATCTTGGAGGGTTCTCTGAAGAATCCACCAATGTTGTTTGACCAAGGGATGCCTGGTATGATGGAGAAAATGGCAGAAATCCAAAAGGATTCATAATCTGCAGCTTGCACACTTTTCTCATATTCTATCCTACCCTACCCCTGCCCCAAAATGGAGAGGAAAGAAGTAACAGAAGTGTGGGAGGATGAGTACAAGAGCAAACTGGAAAATAATTTTTAAATTATTTTAATAATTCTATTTCATTTCTTCAACCTAAACACCTCATCAGGTCTAAGCTGGTGTGGGGAGTGGGAGATGAAGAAAAGGTTTGAACTGAATGTGGGATGAAAATTTTTATTTAGGCTATGATAAATTCTTAAAATGTGAATTCTGTGAAAACTCATCATGAGAACCTGTTATTCAAGTCTTTTTAAAAAAATATATTTATGTATATACAAAATCATTTGTTCCAAAAAAGGAATCTTAAAAGAATATTCATAGAACTTTATCATAATAAACAAAAACTGCAATCAGCCTAGGTGTCCATCAATAAGAAACTATATAAATCGACTGAGGCACATTCATACTGTACAATGCTATCTTGCAATTAAAAAGATAAACTGCTGATATGCACAATGTAGATGAGTTTCATAAACATTCTAGTGATTGAAAAAACCCTTACTCAAAAGAATCATGCTCCATGACTTGAGTTAAGTGAAGTTCTAAAATAGGCTAAACTGCATGAAGTAGAAAAAATTAGAAAAAGGTTAATCTAGAAGTGGGGGGCAGGGATTTACTGAGAAAAGGAAATGAAGAAAATTCCTGGGCTGATAAAATTATCTGTATTTTGCCTTGAGTTTGGGTACGCAAATGTACACACTTTTCATAATTTATCGACTGACACAAAGTATGCTCTTAATTGCAAGTAAATTTTACTTCAAAGGGAAAACAAATAACCAATAGTCAAATATTGGACTGTTAATTCATGATATGTATGTTGAAGTATTGGTGGGGAAGTGTAGTGATGTCTACAGTTTACTTAGAAATGCATCAGAAATGGACTGATGGATAGATCGCAATAAATAGATGGCTAGATATATGATAAAGCATATTAAAGTGTCATCTGCAGAGTCTAGATGGTGGTTATATATGTACTTACTGTAATCTTTCAACTTCAATACATTTTTTGAAAAATTTCATGACAAAGGTTGGAACAAACAGACAACAATGGAACAAAATGAAAACAAAAACATGATGTTGTGCAAAAGAAGTGAGACAAAAAAGACTACATACTGTATTATTCTATTTATGTTAAATTTTAGGAAAGACAGTTACAAAATTTGGTGACAGGAGCAGATCGGTTGCCTCCTGGGCCTGAGGTTGTATCTGTGCTTAACTGAAAAGGAGCGAGCAGGAGGGAACAGTGTGGGGGATGGAGAAGTTTTGGGGTGATGGAAAAGTTCAATATTTCAATCTTGTAGTGGTTACATGGGTACATACATTTGTCAAAATTCATTAAACATTACACTAAAATGGCTATACTTTATTGTATTATAAGTTGTATCTCAAAAATATTTCTGTATATTACCAATTCAAAAACAATTTGAAATTGAACTCATTAAGGTTGTATTTATAAAACTACTTTTAAAAAACATATATTATGTTGGGGAAAAAAAAATCAATGAAACTTTTAGAAGATTTTCACTGAAGAAACTAAAGAAGCCCAAAATAAATATCATGTTCAGTGTTTTAAGGAAATGAATTCTCCATTTGATCTATAGATTCAATAAAACCCAAATAAAATCTTAATAGGTTTGCTTTTATGACAAAAATAGATTTGTTCCTTGTTTTAAATTAAATGCAGCAATTCAAAGGATTGAACATAATATCCATTAAAATCCAGAAGAAGGAGAACAAATTTGGAGGACTTAGACAATCAGACATTAAGATTTATGTAAATCTATATTAATTAAGGTAATCTAATATAATTTACACTAATTAAGTGATCATTGTAGCTAGAAAAATAGATAGAAAAATAGCATCCAGAAACCAAATCAAACATATATGGTCCCTTGACTTACATCACATAGTGAAAAAAAAATGGAAAAAAGATAGTCTTTTCATTAAATGTTTACAATAGATAAACACAAAGAAAACTATACCCTTGATCATTTCATATGACATATAAAAACTAATTTGAAATGGATTCTGAATAAAGCTTCTGGAATATGATTTAAAAGAATAATATTACTTGAGGAAAAGAAAGATTCCTTAAGCAGGAGAAACAAAGTACTAACCATAAAGGAAAAGATTAATAATTTGTATATCACTAATATTGGGAAGCTCTGTTCATCAAAAGTTACCTGTAGGAGAGTAAAAATATAAGTCACATATAGTACTGGAAGAAGATAGTTGCAATACATATATCTATAGAGTATAGTAATTAAATTATACAAATGAGTCCTATGAATTGACAAAAAATAGCAGAAGTCCCATTTGAAATGTGCAAAAGATTTAAAGGCATTTCAAATGCCAACTCATCCAAATATCCACACTCTAAAAAAGAAATTATACTCAGTGTGTGTGGGGGGACCAAAGCCCAGACCCCCACTAAATCCACAGCACACAGCTGCCTGTGTGACCTAGGCATAAGGTAAAGGTTAACAACCCTCCCCAGAAGGGAGGGTATGCATAGATGGTATCATAAACTATAATCTTTCCATAGCAGTAAGTGTCCTTGATAAACATCCTTCCTATGTGTGTACTGAAAACATCACCAAACTCCATGTGCACCATCATGGGACCCTAGCAACAACTCTGTTCTCATACCCTATGGATGTCCTTGTTATCATCCTTATGGAATGTCCTTGTTCTGTGACCCCTTATATCACCCCTCATTTTTCCTGTCTCTTTACGGAGCACTAACCTCATTCATTCTTTGAGGGACCTCAGTCAAATATTCTCTCCTGTCCATAAGTCCCAATAATGCTTATGCCTAACTAAATACCAGGTGTGTTCTTTGGTCTCGTGGCCTCACCACCTTATACCCTTCAGGATTTGGGTTGGAACCCTTAGCATCATTAAATATCAGAGAAATGAAAATGAAATTCACAGTGAGATATCACTACCTGTATACCATAATGGGAAAACAAAAGGAAAAATAGAATAGAAATCTACAATACCAAGTACAAATGCAAATTTACTATGCTGTTGCTGGTGGGAGCATAAACTGATACCAGTTTGGAAAACAATTTAGCAGATTCTACCAAAGGTCAACATGCACAGACTCTATGACCTACTTTTCCACTTTTGTTCTATACACAAAAGGAATGCATATATGCTTACACCAAAAGCCATAGGAAAAAATCTTTAAAGCAGCATTCTTTTGGTAAAAGTCCAAATCTGGAGGTGGATCAAATGTCTACCAACAGCAGAATGAGTAAATAAATGGTGGTATATTTTATAATGGAATACTGCATAGCAATGAAAACCAATAAGCCATTTCTTGCACAATAACATGAATGAATTCTGAAAACATAATATTGAGTCAAATCATCTCAATTTAATAAAGTACACACTAGATAATTTCATTTAAAAGATGACAAGCAGGTAAAACTTATTTAGAGAAACAAAAGTCAAATAAGGGATTATTTTTTGTGGATAATGACTAGGAATGAGAGTAAGGCTTCTGGGATCTTGGTAATATTCTTACTTTATCTTAATGGTGGTTAATAGTGTATACAGTTTATAAAAGTTTTTAAATTGTACATTTGTGATTGTGCAGTTTTTAGTATCTATTTTATACTTTAATAATAAAAAGTTACTTCAAAAGATTTTTGGCTACCTGACTTGCTTTTCAGAATAAGTATACCATTAGAAAATTTTCTCATGGTTAGAGTCAAGCAGTTAGGGTTAAGCTTATTAATTTACCTTCTAAAGACGGAAGAATAATTTGAGGGAACTAGTTCCCAGAAACCATTTTCAAAGTTACCTATAAGTTAAAAAGTTATATTAGAATGTTAATAATTGTTAATGTCAAACTGTCTTGTTAGGCAATTCAGAAGTGAAACGAAAACTATTATTTTGTGGGAAAACACTACACTACTATGGTGATATTTTTTCATAGGTAGCTCTGATCTCACAGAATTGAAGTGCTAGAAGGAACTTTGGGACTGTTAAGAGAAATTAATCCCTTAATTTTATGAATAAAGGGCTGCTGTGCATAACAGCAAGATCCCAGAGATGAGAAGCTGCAAAGTGGGGACCCAACTCATTTCTCATGACTCAATCCAGTGCTTTTCCGAGAACGTGGATATCCATGTCTAAAATATGACTCTGAGATAACTTCCAAGCTTGTTGGAAAGCAGTTTTGATTTTTTCCAGTTTTTAGGTAAATTTTTACAGATCCCAAGGACTAGTAAAGATCATTTTACTACTAATCTAGATTTTATATTTTTCATAATCTTTGCATAAAGATGTTAAGAAGAAAACTATACCAACTATATCTCTTTCACTAGTCACCAGGTTCCATTAAGGCATTTTTCTTCCTAAGCAATGATATGATAGCTGTCCACACTGTAAGTGTGATGCCCATTCATTATTTGGAGTCCCTTGAGAAACTTTATAAAGAAAATAAGAGGAGTATTTTGAAGTCTTTTTTACATAAATTTAAGAAATCTCAGTATAATAATGTTTCTAAAAATTATTGAATTAATAAACAAGCAAACAAAAATAGCTAAAAAAATAATGGGAGAACAATTAATATGACTAAATAGAAATTGTGTTTACAGACTTGCTTGTCTGACTAGAACTTAGAAATCATTACTGGATTGCTTGGCTTACATGGAACAAATATTTGATTGCTAAATTAAGATCCCATTTTGAACATTTTACTGATGTCAATGTCATTAGGAAAACAATAACTTCCTCTCATCTGTTATATGCTCATAATAATTTTTAAAGTCTGATTATCATTCTATATATCAATATTATCCATCAGAAGTGAATAAATTCTGATTACTCACTTTTCTGTACCTTGGGCACAGTAACATGATTTGGGTGTCACTACTCAAGCAAAAGGTAAGGGTTTTTTTTTAGAACTAACCAGTGGTTTGCTTAACCAGCCATATATAGTGACATGCACATGAATATGAACTACTTTATTAATGTGGATAAACCTGAGAATAAACGCTGATGAATTATCTCTTACCATTATTAAATATTTTTATATTACCATATGGAGATGTATGTAGACTATAAAATCTCTATCTAGAGTCTAGAATATTAGAACTAAAAGAAGTTAAAAAGATCCAGTTCAAACCTTTTTCCTTTATAAATGAGAGACCCAAAATGAGGAAGTGACCTGACTACTTAAAGAGCTTCTAAAAGGTAAAACTGCCACAAACTAGGTCACCTGGATTCCATAAAATGTATTTATTTTCCCTTCCAAATTTACTTTAGTCTTTCTTCTCCAACTTCATGTAAAATATCAGAAACCAAACCACATTATCATTGCCACTTTAAAAACTTAATCTTTGAACAAGAACAGAATCTATTTATATAAAAATAACAATTGATAAGTTCATTTAGACACAGCATTACAACATTTCTGGAGTATAAACAACAAGCCCTTCTTCTATGTTATAAAGATATTAATTTCATGGTAATTTTACAAATATTCCCATGGAACCCTTTCAGATAAAACCTTTTGTTGTTTGAGAGAATTCAAAGTGAATTATGTTACAGTAAGTTAATGGACTTTCTGGATCTGTGTGAGAAGAAACAAGAACAGAAATGACTAAATTAATACTTACATTTTGCTTGATGAATGTAAATAAAATTGATACAATATAGGCAAAGTCAATTAAAATATTCTCAGGTCCCATTTTATTTAAGTGCCAGACTAAAGAGCCATGAAGGGACATGTGTCTCATCTTTGTGACCACAGCCATCTGGTCATGAACCTAGAAAATAGTAGAGACTGATCAATTTTATTTAAATAATTAATTAGTTCCAGTCTATGTCTAATAGTAGGTTTAAATATCATATAAATATCCTATTAAATGATATTAAAGTATTATATTGTTTACTTATTTAAAATAGCAAAATACTGAAAAACCTAAGTGAGAGTTCTGAATCCCAGAGTAGTCACACAGATTGGTCAAATCTGTGACTGAATTGCTGGTTTACTGACCAAAATTTGACTGGCAGGAACTACATTATCTGTTTATTTCCCCATATATGTCAAACTCCTTACATTATGCTGGATAAAAGTCAATCAAACAAATTGATTAATTCATTTAACAAATACTGTGAACATCTTTGTTGCAAGCATCAAACTAGGTGCTTGGAACACAATGATGAGCAAATCAGGTATTACTTTTATCTTCACAAAATTTACAGTATAGTTAGGGAGAGATGCACTGATCATATATTCATGTGTACACACACACACAAACTGTGATAAGTTAAAAAATAGATGAATAGTGTAATAAGGAAACTGATCTAAAAATTATGTGACTATAAAAGTTTTTTATTTTCAAGTAGCTTTTATAAATTTGACTTTGAACCTAAGATATAAATGAATGTCTACTCCAATTTTTCTGTTACCTCAACATATAAAAAATAAAATTAGGAATTGACAATTTTTAAACTTGTTCTTCTGAATTAATAAGGATGCTAATAACATTTTTTGAAGAGGTACAAGACAATGAGATTAAATTTTTTTTAAGACAGAGTAACCACCTTCTACCTTTTCTCTCTTACTGATTACAATAAAATTCCTTGTCAGAATACATAAAACACAAATGAGGGGACATTGAAACGTAAATCAGAGCAGGTAAAGCATGTAGGGAATTAAAAATTCAAAGAATGACTTCTAAAGCCCTGAGTTTCCTTGATATGTTAATTCTGCCATATCTGATGACTTAGACTTTAGAGTAGCCTGGATTTGAACAGTGAATGGGCAAGAGCAGAAAATTCCCGAAGAATAAATTCTTTCAATCTAGCCAAAGGACTCTGAAGGAACCCTGTAGGCTAGAGCTAATGTGATTCTCCCAGCCCTATGCCAGGCCATCCCTAATAAAAACCTGCACTCTCATGGTGGCAGTGGCAGCAACAGCAGGGGATGCAAAGACTTTTTTTTTGCTGCTTGTTCCAAAGGTGGACCCTGTTGTAGGAAGCTACCCCTCTGGATAACCTCCATTTCTTAGCCAAAAGACCAGGAAATGGATACCTGAAAGCCAAAGAATCCGGGGAAGATTATGAAGAAGAGGAAGTTGAAAAACGGGCCCTTTAAATATATATATGAAGTTCTGGGCTCAACCCCAAGTTGCTCATGTGTGGCTCTGCCCAGAATTAATGTTTTTAAAATTGAACTATGGTCTAGTCCAAGTGTTGGGAAATTTTATCCATAATGAACCAGATAGTAAATATTACTTCATTTTATAGACCAGTTGCAGATGACTGCTGTTGCAGCTAATCAACTCTGTCATTGCATGAAAGCAGCCGTAGACAAAATGGGACAATATGGGAAAAAATGAGCATGCAGTGAGATAGATTCTGACCATGGGCCATAATTTGTCCACCCTAGTGTAGAACACTAGGGTCCTAGATATATCCTGAGGAATATATATATGGAACAGACCAGAATAGTACTTTAAAGTCTTTGAAAACCAAGCAGACATTGGAACCATAGATTACAGAAAGTAGATCTAGACATGCAATCTGAACCAGGATGGGTGGGCCACATTAAAACACCAGTCTCCAAAAGATGATATCAGGATCCAGAATCTCATAATATAATATTCAAAATGTTCTTGATTTAATCCAAAATTTCTTGCAATATAAAGGACCAGGAAAATCAAAATAATTCTGAAGTGAAAAGGCAATCAACAGATGTTAAGATCATGCACATATTAGAATTGCCAGACAATGACTTTAGAGCAGCTACTTGTTCATGAAATATGGCAAACAGTGTTAAAATAAATGACAAGATAAATGTAATCAGAAGAGAAATAGAATATGTAGAAAAGAACCAAATGACAATTTTAGAGCTGAAAAACACAATAATGAGGATAAAAGGGTACAATAGCAGAATGGACAGACACAAATGTCAGAGAACTTAAAGATAGAGCAATACAATTTGTCCTCAATAGGAAATTTTTTTTAAACAAATTTAACATAATTTTAGAAACCTGTGGAACATTATATGTTCTTAAAAGTCCAACATTGTTGTCTCTGGAGTCCCAGAATATGAGACGAGGTGGATAATGCAGAAAAATACTTGAAGAAATAATGGCTGAAAACTTCCCAACTTTGTGGAAGGACATATAGTTAGAGTTCTGAGCTCTATGAAACCCACATAAAATAAATATAAAAAGAAACATGCCTAGAAACATCATAATAAAACTGAAACTACAAGATAAAGTCTTAGAGGCAGTCAGAGAAAAGTAATATATTATGTGTAGGAGAATAACAATTCAAACAACAGAATATTTCTAATCAGAAGCCATGGAAGTCAGAAGACATGAAACATTGCTTTTAAAATGTAGATATTTAAAAAATGTCAAATCACAACTCAAAACTCATTGAAAACAACCATCAGGAATGAAGGTAAAATAAAGACAAAGAGATTTTCTTTGTTGTTTTTTAAACAAATTTGTTTAATTTTAGGACTATTTCAAATTTACAAAAAGACTGTTAAAATAGTGCCATGTTATTGACCTAAAGAAAAAAAACTACATTTTTATTCAAATAGGTATCACGGACATTTGGATTTTTCTGTAAATATTAGGTTCTGTTAGTGTAATATAATATCATTTCCGGGTTGGTTTTTTTTCATGTTAAAATTTTCTTACTTTATTTTTAAATGTTAAAAACTATGATTACAAATGCATCTTCAAATGTATCCTTTGTGAATTTGTCTAATATATATATTTATACATTATATATATGTGTATAGATATTTGTATGTATAGCAGAATGAGTGAGGCAGAGAGACAAAGAGAGAGGCCGTATTTCTTATGTGACAGACAATGGTAAATTTTAGGGGCTGGGGATTGCTTTTTAGAGGGGACTGTCAATTTTGCGCCCCCCGCCCCGAACATTTGACGATGTTCACAGACATTTTTGGTTGTTACAACTAGTGGGGGAAAGGGTAGAGCCCTACTAAACATTCTGCAATACGCTGGGCAGCCTCTCACAACAAAGAATTATTTAGCTCGAAATGTCAGTTGAGAATTCCAGTTCGGGAGCTATGTCAGTACATAAATAGATAAAGCAAGCCAAGCTCCTGCCCCTATGAATCTTATATTGGCTATGACAGGCAATACATTCAGGACAAATAAGTTGATTGAGTGCAAAGGAGGAAAGTAAAATAGAGTGAGAGGTTTTAATGAGGTCATGGTTGAAGAAAGGGAGAAATACTGTAGATAAGATAAAATCAGAACAAGAAATTTGAAACGAGAGAAAAGCTATTTGAAAATCTGGGAATGAAGCACACCAGGAAGGAGCAAAGTGAATTCATTGCCCTTGAGGCAAGGATAAAATTGGCATATTTAGGGACCACAAAAAATCCTGTTTTGTTGAAGTAGTGAGTGGGGAGCAGTTCTACAATATAAGGGTGAAGAGGTAGGCAAGAGCAAAATAGCTCTTGGTACGAATTTAAGTTTTATTCTGTGTGCTTAGAATCTTGTTGCTCAACCTAAAGAGATGTCAACACACTCCATGTACAGGTCTCAGAGTCATCAGCAAAAAGACGACTCACACAGGCTCTGAGGGAAAGAAGTTTTACTCACAGCTTCTTTAGTGGGCATGGGTTCCCCATAGCCAGCAAGACTCAATCTGGCCAACTCAGGGAAATGTACTGCATGTAGCACCCCAGTCTTTTGTTTGTGTGTCACAGTGGAAGAACCATGCTCTCTCCCTGCCACCAAGGACATACATACCACTGGGTGTGAGAGCTGGATGTCATAAAACGTGCCCACCAGACTTAGATGGCCTCTAGTGAATTTTTTTTAGGAAGTTCCAGGGATTGAATCCAGGACCTTGAACATGGGAAGTAGGCACTCAACCACTCCAGCTACATCTTCTCACCTCCAGTGAATATTTACATATGCTCAGGACTGTATGGATTATCTTCAAGGGGAATGTTTTATCCTGCAAGTTGACACACTTGTGTTACCAGATTTTGTCTAGGTTCTTGACTATGCTGAAGAAATGAATTTCAAGAGCATGTCAGATGGGTTAGCCAGTAATTAATTCAGGTCGGGAGGGATGAGAAATGGGAGAAAATAACAGATCATGGGTCCCAGGTAGAGAGGAAAGGGCTGAAAAGTGATAAAACAGACTGATTGACAGACTACAATTCCCCACTTATAGATTATAAATGCCCAGGTTTTATTTGCATGACCATGTGGAGAGGAAAAATGGCCAGAGCAGGGTGCAGAGGGCAGGAACAGGGCCCAAAGGTGAGAGAGAGTACATTCAGGTCTTGCGCCTGCTTTTGGAACCATTAATTATTCCACCTCTTTGCTGATGGCAGGAGAGGAGTCCCAGCTGTTTGCTGCTTTGATTGATTATCCTACCTGTCAATTCCCTGGGAGGGTCCAACGATAAAGTCCTTGAGGAATATCTGGGGCTTCTCCTGGCCTCCAGAGGAAATCCTATCCTGAATGGCAGAGTCTTGGAGATGGTCTCCCAGCAGCCATCTTGGGGGTTATTGATGTCCACGTCGGCTCTCTGCCAGGTTCCAGATCAATCTATTGATTCCCTATCTAGCCAGCTGCATTTGGTCCTGAGCACAGGATGTATTTGTGGGTTCCAGGTAAAAGTGGCAGGCTGTGCTAGGACTGCCCCATAGTACAAACCTGTTGAAGAATTTTAAAAGCAGAATGACATGATTTGATTTAATTTTTAAAGTCCATTTCGGCTTTTGTGTGGTGTATGGACTACAGAGGAACAAAAATGAAAGCCATGATACCAATTAAGTAGTTATTGTATTAATATAGGTTTTAAGTGGTGTCAGTTGGGACTGAGTAGGTACCAACAGTAAAAACAATAAAAACAGTCAGATTTGCTGTAAATTTTGAAGACAGCAAGAAAGACTTGCTTACAACTAAATGCATGATATGACAAAAAGAGAGAAACTTAAATTAACTTCTAGGTTTAGGACCTAAGGAACTAGATGAAAGTTGGTAACTTTTACTGATATGGGGAAAACTGAGATTGATGATCACTAGCAGAGATAGAACCCAGGGAGTCTGTTGTGGGCATGCTAATTGGAAATGTCTATGAAACATCCAAATGAAGACAGTTGTGTAGGTAGTTAAGTATATAAGTTTGAAACTCAGGGGAGAAGATGTGGCTGGAGGCATTAACTTAGTAATTATAAGAGTAGAGATGACTTCAGAAAATCCCAAGGAGGAGAATACAGAAATGTTAAGATAATTCAAACCTTTCCCTTGAAAATAAAAAAAGAGAGAGAGAGAAGACTCCCCATGGAGTTAGTAGAACGCATTCAACGCACAGGATTCTGCAGTGCAAAACAAATGGGATGTTACAAAGTATAATTTGCGCAAAGAATTTTAGAAAGAATTTTCTTCCCTCTAGTGAATATATGTTATCTAACTTTTTCTGAAAAGAACATATCCAGAGAACATAATTTTTATTCAATATATTAAAATAGAAGAAAGGGCAAACAGGAAATTGAAATGCTTGCACTTTAGAAAAGGCACATAAAGCGGAAAAATTTTTAACTTTAAAAGAACAATCTCATCTGTGGCGCTAATGTTTATTCAATAATTTTCGTTTTTACTACCTGCAAGACTGAGGTCATCTAATTTTAATGTTTAGGAAATAAAGGATAATAGAGTATCAAGAGACAAAGTATATCTATTGAAACCAGAAGAGAAAGCACTGGGAAACATAGAACTTTTAAAAATCACTTTATTTCTATGCTGTTTATTATTTTAATGGGATTCACTCTTTACAAGGGAACTTTGATTTGGCCTTGGGTCTGAGAGGTTGCCAAATAACCCCAAGTTCTAAGAGGTTCAAGTTGCCTTGATTTCTGATTTGGTTCTTTGACTTTTTTTTAATGTCTGGAGTTATATGGATGATCCAGACCAACCACTTTTTCTTGTTTCTGTATTGTGCTATAGCTTGTACTGGGAATGGGTCTAGGCCAACTTAAGTGAGTTTAAGACTAGGGAGAAAGATTTTTTCATGAGGAGCTGTTACAGCAGATATGTTGTCCTGGACCTTGGGTCTCTGATGAAGACAGGCTCCATGTATATGATCTGAAGAGATGTAGCATTATTTTGTTTCATACTGAACCCTGTGTAATGTGGAAAACCCATTTTCATGGGTAGATACCTTTGGGGGGCACAATCCAGGATCTTAACTTCAACCAAGAGAATTAGCCTTGGGGATAAACCAGACCCTCACCATTTCACCCACCTTTCCCCAAAAATCCATATGTATTCCAAACCTGTCAAAAGGGAGAGAGGAGTAAACTGTAAGAGCATCTACTTAGTTAAATGGATTTTAGATTAGATAAGGTTTGATGAACATACTCAGAGGATTCCTAGTGTTGTGGCCCACAGCCATGTTGTTTATGGATCCAGAATCTCTTTTTTTCTCCTTCCTGAATTTTTGTCATAAGGAGGTTTCCTTTTTTCTTGTAGGTTGCTGCTGATAAAATTTGGCTGATTGGTACTATTATATGTTAATTTCTTTAGCTATTAGAGAATGTAGAGTCTGTAATTTTGCATTACTCTGTAATGTTTATTCTTTTCCCCCCTCCAAATGTCCAACTGTGAAAATAACGTTGCTGTAAACCAAGTGTTGGAAAATAAAAGCCCCTGGTACCAGGTAATCAAGTGGAAGATCAGGTATTTTTATGTGAAAGTATGATGACTTAACAGTCAGCCAAATCTGAATCTCAGACTCCTCCAGGTAATGACTATGACTTTGGCAAATAACTTAACCTCTTTGAGCCCAACTTTCCTCAAAGGGTTAATAAAACAATTAAGTGAACTACACTATATAAGGTGTCTCGTACAGTGACTGGCATAAGTTTCAAAAAATGGAAAAAGTCTATATAATATCATTACCTTTTCATATGTTTTTGTTCCAATCAAATAACATACTTGTTTCATCAAGAATTATGAAATTTTGGCTTTCTTTTATCTGGTTCTTGGCCTTTCAAGATGTGGTTGCCTTGTATCACTGAGCTAAAATGTTTATCTCCCTAGCTAAAGAGATTGCAGAAATCTCTGGTCACCTTCTGCCTGGCTGTTTGCCTTCAGCAGTTCAGTTTGCACATGCATGTGTGGAAAACAGCTGAAAATATGTGATGTAGCTCAGTGATTTTCCACTGTACCCAGCATTTTGCCCCCTTTTGGGGCAAATGACATCAAATATTTTCTTTGTTTATTTGAAATACAAATTTTAAAGTAATTCTTAGCAAGAGGATTGGCTGGATGCAGACTATCCATCATTACAAGATTTATAATAGTTTCTGAAATTACTAGGAAAGAAGAGATGGTGAACTTGAACAACTGGGAATATTTGTTTTACTGAATTTTTATTTGTTTAAGGCAAGATATGAACAAAGAGCAAAATATGAACAAAGATCTTTAAATATATCATAGCAATCCATACATTGAAAAGGAAAGGAAAATATGAAAAAGTAAATATGACATTTCACTAAGTAGCTCTGAATGTGTGACTTTGATGTCAAGGGAAATCACTAAAGCTTGTTTAACTGAGTGATAAAGGTAAAGATAAGTGGAGATATTGTGCAAATCAGGCTAAGAAGTTCATGCTGAGTTATAAAGCCAGTCTCTGGTTGAATTTATTTAATTCTAAATAGATTCAGAAGCGACATGGCAGAAGCTGTAGAGAAGGTCATGGTTTTTTGTAACTAGTAATGTTGTTAATAAAAGAGCAGCAAATAGAGAAACTATCTATGGCTCAGTTCACATCAATGCAGCTAGTTGCATCAATTTAGCCTACACTTCCAGATACTATAGTCAGGGGAGATAGCTCAGGAGAGTGGCACCCTGCCAATGGGCTCCATTTTGCAATTTATGCCCCCCAGTGTGACAGAGTTGGACTCAGTTGTGGTTTCCCTACACATGGCTCTTCTGTCCTTCATTTTGAACTTATAATTAGTACTAAAGTTAATGGGTGTCTGTCCAAGAGACTTAAATCTTTGGGCTGCCCATGTGCCAGCTGGGCCCTGAATCTCAACGGAGTTGCAACACCTACTCTCCATTTCATTGGTCTTATCCGGGACAAATAACAAGGAGGTAGTGACGACAACTACCTTACTAAGGAACCAAGAATGTCTACAACTGCTAGCAAGAGAGTCCCATCCATTGGCCCTATTGTATCACAGTCCCCTCTCAATTAGAGCTGGAGTGGACATCACCATCCCAGAATCCTCAGGATTGAGGAACTATGGACTAAAGTAGACTTACTGGTATTCTATAGACAACTGCGATTCTAGCAATGGAAAAAATAACATTGATGTGGAGGTAATGACCACTAGAGGTTCTGAGGGTAGGGAGAGGGAAAAACAGGTTTAACACAGGGGCATTTTGGGGACTTGGGAATCATCCTGAATGACATTATAACAACAGATACAGGCCACAGAATTGAGTGGAAGAGAGTGTAAACTACAAGGTAAACTATAATCCATGCTTAGTTGCAATGTTCCAAAATGTGTCAATTGCAATGAATGTACCAGACTAATGAAAGATGTTGCTAAGGTGGGAAAATGTGAGAAGTATGGGGAGCAGAGCATATGGGAATCCTCTATATATTCTCTGTAACATTTATATAATCTAAGTATTTTTTAAAAATTAAGAAATGAAAAGAAAAAAATTAGCCTGTACTGCTTAATGTGTATACTTACCTATTTGTAAATAGGAGAAAGATAATGAACAATAGGCAGAGATATATCTCTCCATTTCACCTTACTTGCAATGGCCAAATATATACTTAAATGTGAAATACTTATTTTTCTACTGCTTCCATTTTTCTGTTTATTACACACACATGTGATACACACATACTATATAAAGATAACACATTTAGCTTGGCCATAAACTTGTCATTGATTTACTTTTATGTGAGTAACAGAATGGAATATTTTACTAAAGATTTCAAAAGAATTTTGACCACCAAGCTAGAAATTTGTATTAATTTTAATGACAATCAGCTTTCTACTCTGTGTAAGATACTTTTGCTGCAACTGCCTCTCATCCCCTCAACTTCATTTGTGATTAAAACTGTAGCTTTGTCAGATAACTCTGTGTGGCTTTGGCTAATATTGAGCCTATGGCACTTGGAGTATAGTTATTAAGGAAAATCAAAAGTAAGTCCCTTTTATGTGAGAAAGACAGCACTAAACATTTACTGTTTTCCCACAGGCTATGCTAATTATCATGATTTCTGTCATATAGCCACAGAAAAGTTACTTTCTTGACTTTCTGAACGATTCATGCTACTTCATTATATTGATAATCTCAGCATAATTGGCAAGCACATGTGAGATACATGCATGTCACAATGTGGAAGGAAAAATACTACAAAGATTAAAGTTCTACCCCATCAAAGAAATGTTTAGGGATTCAATGTTCTGAAGCATTCCCCTAAAGGCAAAGATGGGTTATTGTACCCTAAACCTCTACCAAAAAGGCATAATACTTGGTAGGTTTCTTTGGATTTTTGAGACAATGTAAACTTTATTTGGCTGTCCCTAGAAGGGATTGGGCTCTGTAGCAAGACCAGGCTATAGTACAAGCTATTCTGGATGTAGACATATTACTGTGAATATCTAAAGGCAGTACAAATATTTTTTATAGGTATTTATGATGGATCTATGTGCTTTGTGGGTTCTTGGTCATACCTCAAAAGGATTGTCAACAAGGCCATATCACCTGTAACAAACTATCTACCATATCTGTAATAGCTCTCTTGGTGAGTTATTGGGCTCTACTAGTGTTCTGATTTTTTGATGCTATTACAGCAAGTGACTAATAAACCAGAGAGGCACATAACAAATTACAAAATATCAGATACTCTAATTCTTAAGGCCATGCAATTACAATAACAATCCTTCATATAATTGAAATACTCCATTTTGTATTAGGCTGAACAGTTAAATCTTTATAAATATACTACATGAATAGGTAGCCCTGACTCTTGCATAACCTGTTCCATTTACAACAATGCTATTACCTAATCTATATCTTTTCCCTCAATGGAAATGTTTTACTGTGACCTTTCAGAGGGGGAAAATATCTTGGGCCTAGATAAGGATGGGTTTTACTACTATGTTGATGTGAACTAAAAAAAGACTGCTGCATCATTATTAAATCCCTTCTTTGGAAGTCGTCCTAAAAGATAACAGTGAGGAGAAATCCCCCCAATGGGCATTGCTGTGAGCAGTTAACTTGGTCTTTCACATATACAGAGAAAAATGTTGCCCAATGTAAAGATATACATGGATTCAGGCAGTTGTGAATAGCTTGACTTTTGGTTAAATGCATAAAGGAGGATAATTGAAAAATCAACAGCAAAGATGTCTAGCAAGCAAAAGGTAGATAGACCTATGGGAGTGAGCACAAAACTTGTAGATATTATGTCTCTTGCAAATGCCTACCACAGAGCATATGCTAATGAAAAGTTACTTGACAACCAGTTGGACAAGATGACTTTTCCAGTGGATTTCAGACATCCTGTGTCCTTGATTGCTTTAGTGCTTGTGCAAAAGTCCCAGGAATAGAGGAGGCAGGGTAGCAGGAAGGGTTACAATGCATGGTCTCCACATCATGGACTCCTTTTCATTTTAAGTATGATCTAGATAATGACAGAACTGTCTCCCTATCTGCCACCAGCAACAACCAATGATAAGCCTTGAATATGGTACCATATAGCTCAAGGTGACCAGCCAGCCATGTGTTGAGAGATAATTACATCAGACACATTTCAACCTGTAGGCAACAATCGTTCATCCTTTTTGTAGTTTCTCTAACTGCTCCACCACTTCCTGAAGGCTTACAGATGTGTGACTTACCAACAAGGGATACCACACAGCATTTTCTCATAGCAAGAGATCCATTTTATGGTAAAGGAGGTATGGTAGTGAGGAGTGATCATAGATCTACCTATCCTTTCACATATTGCAACAGCAGAAAAAAACAGGACTGGCCTAATAGGACAACGGAATTAATGGAATGACCCATTAACATCTTTGTTATCTTGTAGCCAGCATTTCTGAAATACTTTAGATGTACTAAACCAATAGTCAACATATGGTTCTGCATCCTTAATATATAAAACTATAGAATTCTTCCTTGCAACTAGCGGCAGAATTCAAGAATAACTTGTGAGATGAAGATTAAGCTATTCAGTTAGTGATTTCCTTTCTAATACTGAATCTTAAATCTTTGAGTTGAATCTTTACCCTCTTTGAAGAGGAAAGCCATATTCATTGAAGACACAGGAGAAGCATTTTAGTGAAATGATGGCTGCATTTCCAAAGACATATATAGCTTCTTTAGGAAAAACAAAGTAACTTCCTTCCTGAACATTGAGTTTTATACATCTTCTAAGCCAAAGCCATTCAAGTTTGAACATAGAGGGGAACGCCTTACATTACAGAACATTAGTTTTTTCATTGAAATAGTAGCAAGAAACAACCCAGTCTGTAGTATGTGCTAAATCCTTGTTTATTTGCAACTCGAATATATGAAACTTGTATTTATATATCCATACTTAAATTCTTCCTGATGTGATATGATATTGCATAGTGCAATGGTACTCAACATAAAAATGTCCTCTACTTTCTGACCTACCTTGTACATAAGAATGCAAATATTCTTTGCATAAAGTAAATTTGTGATAGCCATGCAAAGCACATTTTCCTTACCTGATCTTCTGATAGTTCATTTGCAAGTTGACAAATTGTCCAAGTCTAGTGACATTAAAAAATGTGCTGTTTTGTCCAATGTTCTCTCCTCTCTAAGATTTTATACTTAATTATACATTTATTGAGTCTTGTATTTCATTTGAAATGGAATAGATTAGAAGCTATAAATCCTAATAAATGAAAATTATGTTCCATATAATTAAACCAATTTGAAAATGGTTGCCTCTAGAAGACATCTTTGTATAATGTGAGCAATAAGGTCATCTATTCTCTAGACGTGAATACCCCAAAAAAGTAAATTACAAGGATTTTTACAAAGTATTCTTTTATTCTTAGGGCCATCATTAATCACTTAGCAAACAATGCCTATTGACAATTCAATAAAAGTGCTTGAGAGATATTTAGGTATAAATTATTAAATCATTTGTATGGTTCTTTTTGTGTGTGCTATGCTAATTTCACAAGACAGCTGAATGTCTATGAAAAGAATGTCTTTATATTTGAAATTATGGCAGCTACATTAATTATGAGACTTTCAGCAGTGACCCATGTAGAGTACACTTATATTGGGCTAATGTCTCTTTTAACTTATTTCAGGACAAATGAGTGAGCAACCACATCTTTACCTAAGAAGGTGAGTGCACATTTCCATTTACCTCCAGAAATTTTTTTTGACCCTCCACTCTGAAGCATATACAGGTGTAAGCAAATTTCTCCAATAGTTTTTTTATCCATTTAATTATCTACCTGAAATTATTTTCTGTGTATCTAATACCCCAAATAAAATTTTAACTTAGTGAATACTTTTGCCATTCTTTATCTTTTGATTATCTGCATGTAATGCGATTGCTATTATATATTATATATTCAATAAATGTATATTGCTTCAATGAACCAGGGAATAAATGTGAAGGAAGTGAATTATTTTATTTTATTTTTCTGAATCCTAGAATTCACAGAAGTGCCTTTAAAATTCAACAACATAAAAAAGAAAGAAAAAGAGTGAAAGAAAGAATAATAGAAATTTACCAACTATGACTCAATATTTGCTTAGAGCTATTTATCTTTAACCTGAGTGCATTAATCCAAATAGTGTGCTTAAAGTTCCTTGGGCAAGCCCCTCACCTCTAATCTACATAATTTTATTTACCCTATTTTTCAGCATAAGAATAACTAATATTGTTTCAAAAGATAGAATTGTACCAAAAAGTATATTCTTAGAGGTGTCAATGCTCTCTCTTCCCCATTTCTTCTTTACTCTTCCTATCCTTCATTCTTCCACCCAGTCCCACTGACTCATCCCTGTAACTGATCCCATTTGTTTTGACTTATCCTTCCTGTGTTGTATATTTATTTATTTTATTGTTCACACAAAATGAACATACTATAGATACTCCTTTGCACTTTGTTTTATTTACATAACAATGAATAGTAGCCTGCAAAATACTCCACATCAGTTTACAGCGACATCCCTCATTATTTTGTAGCTGGACAGAACTCCATTATGAGTATTCACCAAAGTCTGTACAAATACTCTTCTATATTTGGACATTTGAATTGTTTATGAAGTTCTTAAATTATAAGCTTTACTGCAGTGACTAACTTTGTACAGACATATTTTCATATTGTCTTTTCTTGGTAAATTTCTAGAAGTCAGTCATAAGCTAACTGAATTTGTACTTTATTAGATAGTGCCAAATTTTCCTTTCAAATTTACTTTACCACCAGAAATGTGTGAGAGTACCTGTTTCCCATAGCTTCATCAAGAGTCATAATAATTTTTATTTTTTTAGTCAAAGATCAAAAATAATATCTCTGTAATTGAAGTTTGCATTTCTCCAAATATGAGTGACATTGAACATCTTTTCATGTGTTCAAGGGCTATTTTTGATTTTTTTTTTGTAAATTGTCCTAGGTTTTTTAACTTATTTTTCTATTGTGGACCCATTAATTTTGAAATGATTTTATATTTAAGTATCCAAATGTCTTCCTGTGGATTTTCTACAAATGATGCCATTTATAGTTATTTTGGAAAATGTATCTAATCCTATAGACTGAACAAAGTTAAAATTGTAAATACCAAGTGTCATTTGCACATGAATATAGTGCCAAAGAGTACATTATAAATCAATCTATATTCAAATTTAGAGTTTTTTCAGTACGAAATGATCATATTGAAAACAATCACTAAGCCATTGACACATCTCTTTTAGATAGGCAATAAGACTTACATGTTCCAGTAACTGCATATCAATTAGCAGGCATAAATATATTAATGTGAAATTTTAGTAATTATGTACATATTAGAGAGTTGCAGCTGCATTATACAATGAAATTCACCATGTGATTAGAAAGTATAGCTAATCTTTGAACTGTGTTCCTTATGCTATCCCTCGTTCTCAGCATACTTTAATTAATATCAATATTTGTGATTAACTTACATCTATTTTTTCCTTTCCTGTTCATAACACTAAAAAATTTTATGGGTTTCTTCTATTAATCTGAGTGAATATTAAATTTTTCCAGATGACTTCCTGAGAGGATATTCTTTTTCTTCCTTTGAAATGTCAAAATTTTAAAATGTGTTTTCTGTCTATCAACATCGGATCCTCTCCATTGCTAGTAAAAAGAATTAGGTACATTTCCCCCCAATTGAAATGTGAAAGCTGCTTCAAGTCTTGAGAAAAATAATACTTCCAAATGATAAACAGATATGTATTTCTCAAAGAATATGATTAGATTTGTTCCTTCTAGAACTATATCATGAAGAAAAGTACTTTTACTTTTGGAAAGAAGACTGTTTGGTTTTCTGGCCATTGACTCTTGAGGGTAGTTAAGCTTCAAGGAAATATCACTGGATTTAAATTAGTTGGATCTAGATAGACTCTTGATTCTGCTAATTATTAACTGTGTTTCTTAGCTGCAGTTTGAAGAACAGTCCTTAAATTAGACATTCTATGTCTTTAGGTATTGGAATATGGATATGTGAGCATTAACTTTGATTAATTTAATTCCATTATGTACCCATAATTATAGCTGCCAGAAAGTGAGATTAGAAATACAAAATTTTATAGAGAAAACAGACTTACTTTTCTTTTTTAGCTAAAAAATCATATATCTCATAGAGTTTTTGGAAGGATTAATTTGATAATACATTAATATGCCTGAAACACATGGAAAATAAACAGCACTGAACGTTATCATTACAAATATCAAGATCATCATTGTAATTTTATGTTTTTAGCCATTGCTCTACGAAGAATTTGTGTCCTCTGTGGAGTAGCAAGGTTCTAGATCAATAGTATAAGCCTTAGTGTAATTTTTTTTACCCTGAAATTTTTAAAACAAATCAACTTTACTGATACATATTAAAGTATACAATTCATCCAAAATGTACAGCCAATGGCATTTGGTATAATAACATAGTTGTGCATTCATCACATTCATCAGTATTAGAGCATTTTCATTATTCAATAATCATAATAATAATCAAAAATCAGAGCAAAAAACTTTTCATCATTTCTCAGTCTCTCTGTGCTTCCGCTGCTGTAAATAGCTACTATTTCTGGCTATTCTTGCACTTATTTATTATTTTTTAAAAAGCAGTTTTTTTTTCTTAACAGATCAATTTTATTGATACACACGAATAAAGGAAATATCCTCCAAAGTGTACAATCACTGGTATCTGGTATAATCATATATTTGTGCATTCATCACTTGAATCATTCTTAGAGCAGTAACATTATTGTAGAAACAATAGTAATAAACAAAAAACAAACAACCAAAACTCATCACCTTTCAATCTCTGTGTTTCCCCTGCCATGCATAACTGCAATTCTTTTTACTTCACTCTAGTATATTTGTATTTATATTTTGTAAAAACAGTGTTATATATGTAATATCACACATATTCATGTTTTACATGAGATTTTACTATCTTGTATAGTCCCATGTTACAGTTTTTAGCTTTTCTTCTAGTAATATAGATGACCTTAGCCTTTCCCTTTCAACCACTGTTGTACACTTACAATAGTACTGCTAGTTATAAACATCATGATATGCTTTAACCATTTCTATTCATTTTCAAAGATTTACAAACAACCTTTTTACCAATTCTGCACAGATTAATCCTTAGCTTTCCATTCTCTACCCTTCTTCTATTTTCTGGATCTATATTCTAATTATTAACTCCAAGAGTTTACACAGTATACTTAATTCATAATAGGGAAATCATATAGTATTTGTCTTTTTGTGTCTGGCTTGCTTCACTCGATATAATATCCTCCAGCTTCATCCATGTAGTCATATGCTTCACGACTTCATTTCTTCTTACTGCTGCATAATATTCCATCTTGTGTATATACCACAATTTGTTTATCCATTCTTCAATTGATGGACATCTGGATTGTTTTCAGCTTTTGGCAATTGTGAATAATGCTGCTATGAACATAAATGTGTAGATGTCTGTTAATGTTACTGCTCTCAGTTCCTCTGGGTATATACCTAGTAATGGTATTGCTGGGTCCCATGGCAAGTCTATATTCAACCTCTTAGGAACTACCAAACTGTCCTCCACCCATGGCAGTACCATTCTACATCCCCACCAACAGTGAATAAGCATTCCTATCCCTCCACATCCTCTCCAACATTGGTAGTTTCCCAACTTTTTAATAGCAGCCAGTCTAATAGGTGTGAAATGATATTGCATTATAGTTTTGATTTGCATTTCCCTAATTGCTAGTGATGGTGAACTTTTTTCATGTTTCTTCACCATTTGTACTGCTTCTTTGGCCAATCATCTTTTCAAGCTCTTTGCCTATTTTTTAATTAGGTAGTTTGTCTTTTTATTGTTGAGTTGTTTACTCTCTTTGGATATCATGGATATTAAACCCTTATCGGATATGTGATTGCCAAATATTTTCTCCCCTTGAGTCGGCTGCCATTTCACCTTTTTGACAGAGTCCTTCAAAGTGAAAAGTGTTTAATTTTGAGGAGGTCCTACTTACCTATTTTTTTCTCTTCTTGCTCATGCTTTGTATTTAAGATACTACTGCCTACCACAAGATCTTGAAGATGTTTTCCTACATTTTCTTCTAGGAGTTTTATGATTGTTGCTTTTATATTTAGGTCCTTGACCTAGTTTGAGTTAATTTTTGTATAAGGTGTGAGATACAGACCTTGGTTCTTTCTTTTGGATATGAATATTGAGTTCTACGAGTACCATTTGTTGAACAGACTGTTCTCACAGAGCTGGGAGAGCTTGACAGACAGCCTTGTCAAAAATCAATTAACTGGAGGTGTGAGGGTCTGTACCTGAGTTCTGTATTCAGTTTCGTTGGTCAATGTGTCTGTCTGTATGCCAGTACCATGCTGTTTTTACCACTATAGCTGACTAATATGCTTTAAAATCCAGAAGTGAGAGTCCTAAAGCTTTGTTCTTCTTTTTTAAAGACATTTTTGGCTATTTGAGACCCCTCACCCTTCCAAATAAATTTGATAATTGGTTTTTACACTTCTGCAATAAAGTTGTGGGGATTATTATTGGGATTGCATTGAATAATTGGAGGATGCTATTAGCAACTCTATGCCAAATTTAAACAATATAGGGAAAAGGACAAATGTAGTCTTTCAATCCATGAACACAGAATGTCCTTCCATTTATTTAAGTCCTCCTTTAGCAATGTTTTGTATTTTTCAGAATACAGATCCTTTATGTCCTTGGTTAAGCTTTGTTCCTAGATAGTTGATTGTTTTGGTTATTATTATAAGAGATTTTTTTTTCTGATTTCCTCCTCAGATTGCACATCAATAGTATAAAAAAGGCTATTGATTTTTGCATATTAATCTTATATCCCATCACTTTGCTGAACATATCTAGTACTTCCAATAGTTTTTTTGTGGATTTTTCAGGAGATTCTAGATATAGGATCATATCATCAGTGAATAGTGAAAGTTTTATTTCTTTCTTTCCTATTTGGGTGCCTTTTATTTCTTTATCTAGTCTAAATGCTCTAGCTAGAACCTGTGGCACAATATTGAATAACAATGGTGAGACTGGACATCCTTTTCTTGTTCCTGATCTCAGTGGGAAAGCTTTGTCTTTCACCATTGAGTACAAAGTCAGCTGTAGGTTTTTCATATATGCCCTTTATTATATTGAGAAAGCTTCCTTCTAGGCTTAATTTTTTGAATAGTTTTTATCAAGAAAGGGTGCTGTATTTTGTCAGATATCTTTTCTGCATCAATTGAGAGGAACATGTGATTTTTCTTCTTCAATTTATCAATATGGTTTATTACACTAATTGATTTTCTTGTGTGGAACCACCCTTGCGTACCTTGGATAAAACCCAATTGGTTGTGGTGCATAATTCTTTGAAAGTGCTTTTGGATTCTGTTTGCAAGTGTTTTTTGAGGATTTTTGCATCTATATTCATTAGAGATATTGGTCTGTAATTCTTTTTTCGTATTACCTTTACCTGGTTTTGGTATTAGGGTGATGTTGGTTTCATAGAATGACTTTGGTAGTGTTCTTTCCTGTTCAATATTTTGGAAGAGCTTGAGCAAGATTGGTATTAGATCATCTTTGAATGATTGGTAGAATTCACCTGTGAAGCCATCTGGTCCCAGCTTTTCATGTTTGGTAGGTTTTTGATGCCTGTTTCAATCTCTTCACTTGTAATTAGTTTGTTGAGGTCTTCTATTTCTTTTACCACCAGTGAAAGTGGTTTGTGTGTTTCTAGGAATTTGTCCTTTTCTCTATATTGCCTAATTTTTGGCATACAGTTGCTAATAGTTTCCTCCTATGATCTCTCTTACATCTGCAGAGTCAGTTGTAATGACCCCTCTCATTTCCATTTTTTAAAATTTGCATCTTCTCTCTTTTTTTCTTTGTCATCTGGCTAAGGGTTTGTCAATTTTGTTGATCTTTTCTAAGAACCAACTTTTGGTTTTGTTGATTCTTTCGTTTTTGTTTTTATCCTTGATTTCATTTATTTTTTGCTCTGATCTTTACTACATCTTTCCTTTGGCTTGGTTTGGGATTTGTTTGCTGTTCTTTTTCTAGTTCCTACAGCTATTTAGTTAGATCTTCAATTTTAGCTCTTTTTTTCTTTTTTAATGTAGGCATTGAGAGCTATAAATTTCCCTTTCAGCATTGCCTTTGCTGTGTCCCATAGGTTTTGATATGTTATGTTCTCATTTTCATTTGTCTCAAGATATGTAATGAATTCTCCTGTGATTTCTTCTTTGACCCCCAGATTCTGTAAAATTGTGTTATTTAATCCTCATATGTTTACGAAATTTTCCTTTTTTTCATCCATTACTGATTTCCAACTTTCACTTCTAACCTGGTTGTGACCTTATATTTGAGGTGCAAATCTTATAGACAATATATAGATGGCTCATTTTTTTTTAATCCAGTCTATGTCTTTTGATTGAGGAGCTCAATTCATTAACTCAGTGTTATTATTGTGAAGGCATTACTTACTTCTTCCATTTTGTTCTTTGACTCTTTAATGTCATATTGTTTTATTGTTTGTCTTCTCACCCTTCCTAATAATCTTGATTTCTAAACTCTTCTCCAAATTTCTCGCTCTTGTTTTTTCCTTTCGGGCTGCAGCACTAGCTTTAATATCTCATATAATTCTGGTTTTTTGATAGTATATTCTATGAGTTTTTGTTTGTCTGTGAAGACTTTGGACTCACCCTTATTTTTGAAGGACAGTTTTGCCAGATGCAAAATTCTTGGGTGTCAGTTTTTCTCTTTCAGTACCTTAAATATATCATACCACTTTCTTCTTGCCTCTGTGATTTCTGAAGAGAGGTCAGTACTTAATCTTATCAATTTTCCCTTGTATGTGCTGCTTTGCTCTGCTCTTGCTGCTTTTAGAATCTTCCATTTATCTCTGATATTTATCATGCTGAATAGTAGGTATCTCAGGGTAAGCCTTGTGATTTATTCCATTTGAGGTACGTTGTCCTTCTAGGATACTGATATTTACTTCTTTCATAGGGTCTGGGAAGATTTCAGTCTTTATTTCCTCAAATAGTTTTTCTGTCCCTTTTCCATTTTATTCTCCTTCCAGGAAATAGATAATGCAAATTTGTGCAATTCACATTATTACTCAATCTCTAAGACTCTGTTCCATTTTTTTCCATTCTCTTCTCTTTCTGTTCTCCTGTCTTTTCCAATTCAGATGTTTTGTTTTCAAAATCATTAATTCTGTCTTTAAGTAATTCAAATCAGTTCTTATGTGCCTTTAATGTATTTTTTAAATATTTTATTTTAGAATAATTTTTTTAAAAGATTTATTTATTTATTTATTTATTCCCTTCCCTTCCCCTCCCCTCCCCTCCCACCCACCCTGGTTGTCTGTTCTCTGTGTCTGTTTGCTGCGTCTTATTTCTTTGTCCGCTTCTGTTGTAGTCAGTGACACGGGAATCTGTGTTTCTTTTTGTTGCATCATTGTGTTGTTGTTGTGTCAGCTCTCCGTGTGTGTGGCGCCATTCTTAGGCAGGCTGCACTTTCTTTCGTGCTGGGTGGCTCTCCTTACAGGGCACACTCCTTGCGCATGGGGCTCCCCTACGCGGGGACATCCCTGCGTGGCAGGGCACGCCTTGCGTGCATCGGCACTGTGCATGGGCCAGCTCCACACAGGTCAAGGAGGCCCGGGGTTTGAACTGCGGACCTCCCATTTGGTAGACGACTGCCCTAACCACTGGGCCAAGTCCGCTGCCTAGAATAATTTTATATATACAAAAATGTTACAAATATATTAGTGTTCTCATATTTTCCACACTTAATTTTCCATATTATTTCCTTTTATCACCTTACATCAATATAATTCATTTGTCACACCCAATTAACAAATGCTGTTATATTATTATCAACTAAAATCTACAATTTATTCATATTTCCTTTTTATCTCTCTTTATTTTTTTAAAAAATGTTATATTCAAAAAATATAAGACATCCCCATATACCTCCCACCCCCCTCACCCCACTCCTCCTACATCAACAACCTCTTTCATCATCATGAGACTTTCATTGTGTTTGGTGAATACATTCTGGAGCACTGCTGCACCACAGGGATAATAGTTTACATTGTAGTTTACACTCTTCCCTCCACCCAGTGGGCCATGGCAGGACATAAAATGTCCAGCATCTGTCCCTGCATACCACCCAGGACAACTCCAAGTCCTGAAAATGCCCCCACATCATATCTCTTCTTCCCTCTCTCTAAACTCAGCAGCTACTGTGGCCACTTTCTCCACATCAATGCAATCTCCTAAGGTTTGTTACTTTTCTTTGCAGGCTTTCAGATTGTTCTTTATGTTTTCCAGTGTCTTCTTAATATCTTTTATTTCCTTAGTCATATTTTCTTTAAATCCTTTGAAGTAATTTAGGGCAGTTTTGTGATTATCATTAATTATCTTAAATCCTGTATCTCTTCAGGATATTTGGTTAGTTCCTTTGTCTGGGCCATCTCTTCCTGTTTCCTAGTATGGTTTGTAATTTTTTGCTGATGCCTATGCTTCTGAATTGGTGGATTTACTCTGATGGCCAATTTCTCTTCCTTGACTAATTTTTTTTTTCTTTCACAGTTCTTCTTTGATATTTGGTTCAACTTATTTTAAGTCTTTAAAATTGCCTGGCTATAGTTATCAAAATCAGGCCAGGGACTCATAGGGTAAAGATTTTCTCCTAGGAGACAGTTTTTTTCCATGCAATTTCCAGACCATCCAGCAGATGGCGCTCATCAGTGCACCTTTCCCTGGTGGTGTTTCAGTCTGGGCTTTCTTGTTTTCCTGTGTTGAATCTCCAGAACAGAGATACAAAACAGACTCTGCTGGCTGAATTCACTGAAGAAACCCCCTCAATTCCCCCTCCCTTTTCCCTTGAAACAACTGTTAGGGAGGAAGATGTCTGTTCTCCACTCAGTCGACTGTAATGAGCCAGTGATTTTATCTCAGCTTAATATCTTGGGAATGAGGGAGGGGAGTCCTTCCCAGCCGCCACTGGGGCTTGGTAATTCCCAGTTTTCATTTTGGCTTGTCTATCTGTCCCTCACCCTCCTGGGAGTTGTGTAGTATTGTACTGGTCTGCTGACCCCCAAAGCAGGTCCCTTGGACAGTTTTTCACTCTTTCTCTGTTGTTTTTGTGAGAGCATTGAGCTCTGTCTGTAATCCATTGCCAGCTTCCCACAATCCTCTCCTGCATATTTTTAATCTACTTATGAGTAATTTCCAGGAAAGCTCTTTTGGTACAATAGAAACATTGCTCTAAATAATGGCTATAAAAAGAAACATAAGTATAAATAAAAAATTAGTCAGAAGTGATCAATGTGGTCATTATTGATAGCTTAGAGACAGTTATTGGGTTTCCCCCCTTAAAGATATAATTTTCTTTTCCAAATTTTAATTATCAGACATCTTATAGAATTCTGATGTAGAAACTGTTCTCCTCCTGTGATGTGCTAAGGATAGGCAGTTTTCTCTCAGGAAGTAAGAATAAGCAGAATGTCTGCTGGCTGCAAACATGATCAGACAACTTTCTCCCTCTCCTCTGGTTCAAGGTGGTCTGAAAAGTCTATTTTGCCTGCTAAGCAGGCATCTGAAGCATTGTGCATCTGGCCCGGGTCAACCCTTTTAAAGAGTTCACTTCTATCTGACCTCAGTGAGGTAGCCTCTCTATAAAAGAAACATCCTGGGGGTGATTCAGCACTGATTGATCTGTCTTGCAGACTGCTTTCATTTCCTTGCTTTTTACCTTCCCCACTCTCTTATAAGGCTTACCTATATTCCACTCCATCTCTCTCATCTTACCTCTCTTATTCTCCAATCTTCTTTTCAGTTTTGCATCTTGGCTTTATACAAAAATTGGTGACATTTCCCAGTTCAATATTGTCTTTCTTCTATGGCTTGGGTTCTTTAAGTACTAATCATTCTTTTCCATTAAGCAAATGTCCTGCGTAGTTATGACCACAGTTCAAGGTGGCCATAAACAGGCATATTTGAGCCCTGTGTTGTGTTATCTGGATATTACAAAAGGTATGAAGGAGGTATGCTCCCTTGTTAGACCCATTTGTAATGTGCCAGTCATCAAGTCATGGCATCCTTCTCTTCCATCACACACAAACATTGTGAAAAAGAAATGAGTAAACTACTCCATAAAAGTAAAATAGGTTAAAATGAAGAATATAAAAGAAAACATTTGTCAAAGTCCATGCAACATATTAAGCATCTATATTAACATATTTATTAGCCAGGGTTTAAGGGAAAATTTTGATATCACTAGCAATGCTAATAATAATGTGAAAAAATTCACAAATTTTAAAGCCATTTTCCCACAAACAAAGCAATTTCAAATACTTCTGTCATATAATCCTGATACACTGTCTTTTGAGATAACTAGGACTGTTCTCCTTTTAGATTTCCTAGAAAGGGTACCAAGGTTCAGTAAAGGTTCAGAAAAAATGACTTGTTCTCATCAGACAGAGTGGCCAGAATAAGATTTGAGTCCAGTTTCTAAAAATTCAGTCCTGTGGATTCTTAACTCTAGCAAGCTATTCCTCCACATTTGAAGGTGAAATGTTACTTTCTGGGACTTGATAAAGATGTTAGTTAAAAGCTGAACATCCTGTTTATTTAAATTCTGTTGAGGAGATTTTGGTTTTTGATCTTCTTCTCATTCAGTAATAATCATATTCCAGAGCATGAAAGGTATAGCTAAAGCTAAATCGTGGCAAGAGTTCTGGCCATCATATCCAATATCACAGAGAATGGAGGATGCACCTATTATTGTTTGCTGTAGTCCTGCTTTAAACGGGGTTCAGTTCACAGAGACCAGAACTGGCCACCTTCCTGAGTATACATTTTGATGTAGAGTGGAATATCTAGCTACCAGATCTGATTCTTTTGATTGGCATCCGCCCAGATTACACACAAACATGCCCTGTTGTTTTTCAACACATTAGTCTTCTTTGGGGATGGTCCATTGTCCAGTTAGATTCTCTAGTCCTGATACTAGTATAGGCCCATTCTAAGTAATACTTTGACCCAAATCTCTTATGGTCAAGCCCAATGGCTTACATTAAAGTTCATATTAAATTTTTAATCACTAATCAATGATCTCTATAATGGATTTTAGTTAAATACAGAAATACTCCTGTGCCTAAAAGAAAATGTATATAATTATTTTTAAATGCATTTGAGGAATTTGTGGAGTAATTTGTCAATCTCATGATACAGATTTTTATGCAAATTGAGTCAATAACCCCATCTTAATTTACTTTTGGTCCCAGGGATATGTTAATATTTTAAAAAAAAAGAATGGAGTAATATTATTATCAAATAATGGGTTAGAATATAAATCAAATGCTTTTAGTAAAATAGATGCCAGAATGCTAAAACATGTATATTTTTACCTCAGTTATTCAGCATTTTATATGAGAATTTCCCAAATTTGCCTGTGACTGAAAATCATATTATTGTGTTACAGTTAGCATATTAAGGAAATTCCTGTGAGAAATATATTTTTAAGGATGCTAACTATTTTTTAAAAAAAGACTTATTTACTTTATTTATTATTTTTTATTTTTTATTTATCTCACCCCTCCCCCCAGATGGTTCTCTTGTCTGCTCATTTTTTTGCTTGCTTTCTCTAGGAGCACTGGGAACCAAAACTAGGACCTCCCAGATGGGAGGCAAGTGCCCAATGGCCTGAGCCACATCTGTTCCCCACAGGCTGCAGCATCTGCTGGTTTGAGGCATCTGCTCATTTAGGTGTTTGCCTATTGCAGCAGTGCGCTATCTAGCTAGTTGTGGTGGGTGCAGCATCTGCTCGTCTTCTTTAGGAGGCACTGGAACTCGAACCCGGGACTTCCTGTGTTGTAGGTGGGCACCCAACTGGTTAAGCCACATGCACTTCCCACATATATATATATATATATATATATATATATATGTATATATGTATATATATATATATATGTATATATGTATATATGTATATATATATTTTTTTATTTCTCTCCCCTTCCTCCCTCCCCCCAAGTTGTCTGCTCTCTCTGTCCATTTACTGTGTGTTCTTCTGTGACCGCTTCTATCCTTCTCAGCAGCAAGGGAATCTGTGTTTCTTTTTGTTGTGTCATCCTGTTGTGTCAGCTCTCTGTGTGTGCGGCACCATTCCTGGGCAGGCTGCACTTTCTTTCATGCTGGGTGGCTCTCCTTACGGGGTGCACTCCTTGCTAGTGTGGGGCTCCCCTATGCGGGGGACACCCCTGCATGGCACGGCACTCCTTGCGCGCATCAGCACTGCGTGTGGGCCAGCTCCACACAGGTCAGGAGGCCTGGGGTTTGAACCGCGGACCTCCCATGTAATATATTTTTAATGGCAGAAAATTAAAAGGAAAAAAGTTGATGTAATACAAGAAAATTAAAAAGTTCCCACCCATCCAAAAACATCAACTACCAATGTGCATATATTTGAACTATCCATTTAATGGGATTTTCAAAAGTTGATTTTCTTGGGTTTCTTTCCTGGGGATTAAAAGAGCCACATTGTAAAATGAGACTGAATTGAATGTGTTTTCTTTTTTTTTTGTTTTGAGTTCTATCTTGTTCATAGACAGGATGCTTCACATTAAATTACCCTTCCCTGATTTGAAATTGTACAGTTCTGAATGTCTCTTTCAGTGTCCTTGTGCCAAAATGTGATTAGACACCATTCTTCTATGTGATCTCTAATTATGGACTGTAATCTTGTAAGAAATTCAACCAAAATTCTTTGATTTTAGTGGTTAAGATTATTTATGGGGTACAAATATTATTTATGTTAACTATCATTATTTACACTGAATATGTCTGCTAAAATAATTCTAGGTAAACTTTCACTTTTTAGTGTTTCAATAAGAAATACATATTATTCTCAAAGATGTTAAAATAGTATTTGATGGGGCCATAACTCTTACGCATAATTTTATATATGTTATATTATTTCTGTTTTTATTTGGTCTCAAAAGAAGTCTATAGGAAAAAATTTTATTTTGGAGAGGAAGACTCTAGACTCTAGAGCAAAAAGGCGAGGACTTCCTGTTATCTTCTAAGAACATCTATAATCACATTGCTGTCTGAAGAATGCCAAATTCTTTACTACCCATATCCTGGTTGGGGTGCATCTGCATACCTTCATGAATAAATTCTCTGAGATTTGTGTTCAACTCCTCAGTCTCCTCTTTGTTTGAGCCTTTTCTCCAAAATTGAGTTCTTGGTTTACATGTTCCTTTGTCTATCAACTGCCCTTTTCTCCAAATTTATGCCTTTTGTATTTCCCTCTGTATCAGTGATACTCTAACTGCCAATAAGTATGAACTTTTTTTGTTTCTGGGTTTATTAATTTTGACATTTGGGCAAGCAAGCATCAAAAACAGTTGAGGGGACTTATCACTCTTCTAGCTCTAACTTGAAAGAAATTTAGATTAGCATTTTAGAAATCTGTTCCTCCTTATATTAATATATGTATTAATACTAATGTATAATAATATGCATGTGTATGTATATATGTGTATGCATTTTGTTATCCAGAAGTCTACTAATATTTTAAATAAATTTTATAATTTCCTTATATCCAAGGTACAGTGGATGAGAATGATTTTCCATATGTCTACAATGACAAAAAGTTTAACAAAGTTTGAGGGTCTCCTTTTACAAAGGGGGATTTAAAGCAACATTTTCATTTGGTTCCAAGTTGTAAAATAATGTAAAACTCACAATTATTTTCCTTAATATTGATTAACATGGCTAGTACATTGTCTACTTATTCACAATTAGAAACCTATGCAACTTATCCACAGATCAAGAAAAACTATTTATATGATCACTTAGCTCTTTGATGAATTATATAATCCATACCAAGAAGTGTGCTTTTGTAACATCTTTTAAGAAAGCCAATTTAATAGTTGATTTGTAATTGAAGATGCATTAATGAAAGATACCTCATTAGATTAAAAACATTACATAGTTACGCAAGATGATTATTATACCAAAAATGTAATAGTCATGGTAAACATCAATTGAGGAGGTGCTCAGAGGAATTTTTTATTATTTGCAAATTATTAAATTGTCAATTTATCAAAATTTATTGATACCTTTATATATACAATAATTTTCAAAACCTTTAAGGTTATTTTGGGAAAGAGTGGTTAAAATTTGGAAAAAAAAAGACTCCAAAATACATATGAAAGGATAAAAAGTTACAATTATAAATGTCTGAGAAGTAGCATTCAAAGTTCAAGAATGTTTAGCTTCTCTCAAATTCTTACTTTATTGTTTCAATCACTAATCAGTGACAGAAACCGAGAAAATCTGAGATAATCTAACTACGTTATTTCAATTGGGTAACTGAGTTAAGGTATGGAATACTAAGCAAAGTATTTGTTCATTAAATATTAAAATAGACATGTATTCACTGACATAGTAATGACCCCACAATATAGGGTTACATGAAATAGCTGGCCACAGACACTTGCATATATTAAATCATCATCACCAAAATCATATCCAAGAAGAGAAAATCAGGTTTCCAGTCAAAATGTTAAATTTGCATCTGATAATATGATGTCTTCTCTGCAAGACCCCTTTGGTCAGTTGACTGTTCGGCTGCTGAGGTTCCTTTAAAATATGTCTAGACTTTAGGGTGTTTTAAGAGAGGATTACATTGAAATGAGGGGTCAACAGACTTTTTCTGTAACAGACCAAAATGCAAATATTTCATACTTTACAGGTCATACGTTACAACTATACAACTCTGCTCTTGTGGCTAGAAAGCTGTCAGAAACACTATAAAAATGGGTGTGATAGTGCTCCAATAAAACTTTATTTATAAAAACTAATGGTAGGCTGAACTTGGCCATGAACTGTAGTTTGCTTATTCCTGAATTAAACAATTCTGTGGTTGGTGGAAAGTCAATTTCACTAAGCATTAGGCAGAGTGAAAACTCAGATGATTTTAAAACTTTGATTTAAAACAACTATATAATATATGAGTATTTATTTAGGAAATCTTTTAACAAATAAATCAACCCATTCCTGTTGAAAATCATTCTTGTCATTTGTCCTACTTAAAATTATTTACATAAAAACAGAAATCATTTAATTAATTTATTTAAAAATTTTCAGTCACCATGAAATAATCTAAATTGTTCATATTACTCAGGAGCTCAATCACTCAGAGGGTGTTACTTTCACTCTTCCTAAACAAAGGATGAGAATATAAAGTAATACTCATTCTTCTACCCTACCCTTGGGCATAGCGCAGAATGAGATCACCCCTCAGGATGATTTAAGGGCAGTATATCTGGGAAAAATTGAGCAATAATTGAATTTTCAGTTCAGTTCTGTTCATTTTTCAACTCTACCCTCATCTCCCAATTTTTGAGTGTGTCCTCCCAGGTATATGCTCTCACATGACAGTGAAATCGCTCCATCCTGAGGCATTCTGCCAAAGTCTGGGAAGCATCCCTTCCTGTACTCCCTTCCTTTGTCTTAAGACTCTGCTAATATGTGACATAAGTTTGTTGAAGTGAGTTTTCCAAGAAAGTTTTAATAAGGGATTCCTTAATTTGCAATGCTGATCTAAGAAATGAGCCTCTAGTCATGGACTTTTAGCACTGTAAAGAGAAGGATCTGCAGTTGATTCCTAACAAACCATCTAACTTTTCTAATATTCTATTTTATTTACCCTTTGGACAGTCTCATTATAGTAGAAGTTTGCGTTCCAACCAGTTTACAAGGGTCCATATCTGCCATTCCAGATTGCTAGAAAAGAAGGCTACTGGTGAGCCTAGAAAAGAATAGTTGATTTGTTTAACTAAATGTTGTCTTTTCTGGCCATTTTATAAATGTATAAACCGTTTCAGGTGCTCCTGGATTCTATCAAGGCTCCAGATGGGCAGGTTAGGTTTACTTTTGTCCTGTGGAGGGACTTTCCTTTTCAATGGGGGATGTGGTTGAAAGAACATTTGAATAATGGATATAAGAAGAGGCAAAAGATGAAGGTCATTCTCATGCCTTCCAGGAATTCTAAAGGGAGACATCCAGAAGAAGGCATTAATATCAATCCCCTTGCCACTCTGACTTGCGCAGAGAATTTAGGAATATAAATACCAGAGATATAAATGTCTGAGTAATTCCAGTGGAGAGAATAAAATCTCTACACTTCACATGCCTACATTTTCAGCAGAAACACCAAACCTATATAAGACACATAATCTATGAACAGGATCAGAGATTTAACATGAAGACAGTAACACCAAAAGTGGAACTGGAACTGAGCTGGTCCCAGGTAGGTGTCTCTGGCCCAGGCACAATAGAAACTTTCAGCAAATGACTTCTCTTTTAGACAAAGGGTCCAAAACAGCAGGGAAAGAGATCCTATTGTGGCGGGTCTCCTGGGAAAGTCACCTGCTCAGGTCTGGGTCAGTAAACGGCAGCTCTTCACACCCTGCCTTCCCTGGAAAGGAGAAAGGAATTTGTGTTGACCAATGGCGGGGTATTTCCTGAGCCATTGAGAATTCCTACCCTGATACATAACTTCAGCTGCTTGTTCAAGGTTTCCAGGTGTAAGACATGGACAGGCTACTTCATTAGACCTAACAGCTCCCCAGGCTGCGAATTAAAATATATCGAAATTTCTGCACACAATAGAAAAGGATTGGATTGGTTGGCAAATGCTGGGAGATGGCCATGACTTAAACCAACAAAAGGTAACACCAGTATTTCCTTTTAGTTCTAATTTTAGATTATATAATGGCTAGCATCAGCAGCATCCTTAACTCTATACTATTGTACTACTTGGTTTACATATTGATAATTCTCAGGTATCCACTGGCCACTTGAATCAGAATCATTGCAGCTTTGATTATAATACAAATTCTTGTACACCATCTGGAGATTCTGAATAAGAATCTTTGGAGCTATAACCCATACAACCTGCATTTAGACATGTTTGCAATTCATTAACATATAATTTCATTAAATGTTTTTAAAAATTATATGAAATGGTTATTAAGTAAGCAATGCCAGTATTTGAACACAGGAATTTTTCCTATAGCAACTAAGAACACTCTGAGGTAATGGATGCCATGTGAATTACATGCTGCTTAGTTGATAAATTACAAAGACGTACAATTATTTTAAGGCAAACATAAAGACCATGGATTCACAAAGCTAATTTTAACTTCATAATTTCCACATTTTCTGTTTATGCTTCACTTCAGAGTGTGGTTGTATTCATTGTAGCTATTTTATTGATTGAATTCTACCTGTTCAGGGATTACCATAGAGATATTCAAAAGGTCCAACTGAAAATGCACTTGCCTTTCTGATGAAGGCACACATATCTTACAGAGTCAAGGAAGATGGTGTTTCTCAGAGGCATATAAATACATGTAGAACAAGGTCATCCATCTCGTTTTATAATCCTTAAACAGGTCAGGTAGGATGGAAGACATGGACCCAGCTGTTTAGGTCAGCTGCCGAAACTCAAGCACAGCTGACAAAGCCATGTTGGGACAGCAAACACTTCCTTGCCTTAATGGGATAAAACACCAAGTGGCAATTGCATTTTTGGGCTGGAAAATGAACAGGCTGTACCATTTCTAACCTGCTAATTTTGATACGAGGAAAGTGCTGCATTTGAAACTCAGCTTTCCAGGCCATGCAAATTATGTCAGGGCAGAAGAGATGCCTCTTCTAACCAGGGTTTTAGACTATAAAAATATAGGCTTGGGGGCACTTCAGAGGCAATCCATTGGAAGCTAAGGAACACAGGAAATTAGCTCATAATTATCAACACCCCCAAACCCTCACCTCCTGCAAAGATTTCAGACAAGGATATAGTTTCCTTTGTACATAGTCCTGTGACTGGTTCTCAGTTGAATTGTAATTATGGAAGACTAGAGTTTTCAGAATATGAAGGTTCTTTGAACTGCCTTGGCTGAAATGGAAGAGTCATAATTCTTTCCTTGTATGTGTATAATAATCTTTGATGAAGTCGTCTGGATGGCTTGCACCCAATTTGCTTGCTTTATTTCCAGTTGTGTAGACTGCTAATAAGATATTCTGATTATTCACAATGTCATTTTCTTATGACAAGAGACAAATTTAAATAGGGACAAAAGAGGTTTTTGGTTAAATGTAATAATCATTGTCTGCAACATAAATTAAAATTTAAAATATCTGGCAAAGAAAGAAAGTAGCCACTCACTGTTAGTAACCATCAGATATACAGAGTTGTGTTCATATGAATGCTGATTATAGGCTTGAGCTTTTCTACAATCACTAAAGGAAGGATAGCTGGGGTGAATCATTTTGATGTAGTAGATATTTTGGAAACTAAACCATTGGTTTTCCCCTTTCTCTCAATAATTCCTTATTTTATTAGAAATGGTAAATATATCATATCTAATGCTTAATCTATATTTCATTAAATCTGTTTATATAAAACTGTGCTTTCTCCTTATTTTTATTAGTTTGTATTCTCATTAAGACAGCTGCCCCCAACTCTGCTTCAAATACAGGGCATTGATAGATAAACTATAAATAGATAAAAGTTAACCACTAGAGATAAACAAGATAAACATATCCATTAACCAGAAAGTTAAAGGTGTAAAATGCTAAGGCCACTAATCTCTCTAATCTGTAATAGGGAGGGGCTGCCCTGTCTCTTTTGGGGCATACATAAACACAAGCTGTGGTCTCTGATTTTTAAGGTCTTTATTCATAAATGCAGAGGCTTGTGCTGAGTTCTTGAGTAACAGAGGACCTGACCATGCTTACTTCCTAAAACGGCATTCAGATTCACAGCTTTAAGCAGGAACCAGTGTTTCTGTCCAAACAATAACTTGGACTCAGGTGCCTATTGGCTCAAATATTGAGTTTTTCTTTAGCTTAATATCCAGCACTGGCTTTATAATTTGTGGAGATGAGTGAAAAATTAAAATGTAGGGCCCTAGTACAGAACACAGTAGCAAAGTATTATAGGTACTAAAATTTAAAGCTTTTTCCTTTCATCAGCCATCTCTCTTCCAACTTGTCATGGTGCTTTTTAATTTACTATTTAATATCATTTCAAGTAAAGAAAAATTAAAATTTTTAGTTAGCATAAATTTTAACATTCATCTTTATATTGCAAAATAACAGTTTAATATGCAAATATAAAATTATATTGGAGAATCATGAAAATTATACGATTTATTATTTCATAGTTCATGTATGCATATGTATTGTGTTCTTACCAACTGAAAACACTGTATAAAACTAAACCACCTGTTTTTATTGAGCATATCAATATGCATACATTCTAGCAACACTCTACTTTTTGGGTTTATTGATGGGTAGGGAGGGATTGAAAAGAAAAGGAGCTCTGGATTACCCTTTCTCTTCCCTTTCATCTCTTCGTTTTCAGTAATATAAGAAAATCAAATCCAAACAAGAGAGGGTATTACAGGGTTCTTTCATGTTTCTTAGAACTCCATTTCTTTCTTTCTGCATTTGAAGAAAGTTCTGGTTCTAACAAAGCATGGACACTGGAGGAAGTCAGTGCCCCTGTTTACAACTAACCCATGTATGTTATACTTGTTTTGAAGATTGCTGAACTTCCATTCATGGTGAGTCCACTGGAATTCTGTGTTCATGGGCATCACAAAAGTTATAAGTGAAGGGGCTACTGTGACAGTTTGAAGCTAGGTGTAGCTCAGAATCTCATGTCTTAAGAGCTAATCCATTTCTGTGGGTGTGAACCTATTGTGGGTGGAAACTTTTGATTAAATCACTTCTGTTTAGGGAATTTGATTAGATTACTTCAGTAAGGGATGGCTCAAGGGGGATCTTAATCCTCATATTAGAGTCCTTTATAAATGGGATGGATATGGAGAAGCAGAGACAGCCAGAAAAGACCCAGGAGCTCAGAGAGGAACCCATAGAATCTGAAAAAGAAAGCCATAAGGGCAATAGGCTGAAATCAATAGAACTTGGGAGAGAGAAAGTCTCAGGAGCAGAGAGAAAGTCAAAAGAAACCAGAAGCTGAAAGCAATGAGACTTGAATGAGAAGGGTGAGACCAGAGATGCCACCATTGTACCTTGCTGTGTGGTGGGGTCCAGGATCACCCACAGCCTGTCTTCAGGGGGAAAAAAAGCATCACCTGATAAAGCCTTGATTTGGACATTTTTCATAGCCTTAGAACTGTAAGCTGATATGCTAATAAATCCCCATTTCTGGTATCTTGTCTTGGCAGCTTATAATAAACTAAAACAGGCACCAAGGAACTTGGGACATGTGCAATGTATGTATCTCCTTTGCTCACATGCACACCCCATTCTCACAGCAGATTTCACTTATAAAACACAGATTGAAAGGTAAAAGTATTCAGAATTTCAAAATGGGGATAACAGCATGAAAGCAAGGGTGGGGCCCTGTGTGACTGCTCAGGTCATGTGTCCATAAAGCCATCCCTGACACTGTCATCTTGGGATAGGTTTTCTATGCCACCATCATAAAACCTGGTTCTGGACAGTGGGCCTCTTGGGGGAGTCTGGAGGAAACTGTAGAACAAATACCAGAAGAGGAAGGCTGAGTATCAAAGATACGCAAAGATCAAGATAGAACTTAGAAACTAAAAATTCCAAATGCATGGGGGAACAAAGGGAATTAATTATACAGTGGCATTCTGGAAATTAATTCATCTAGAAAAGGAAAATAGTGAAAATTTAAAATAAATTTGAAGCAATTATACTTAAGCCTTCAAAAGGAAATAATTCTATATATAAGTAGAAATTAAAAATTGCGAACTAAAAAAGCAGTAAAACAAGAATAATTAAAAAAAAATAACCACTTTGAAATCTTTAGAATGTACAAGAAAATCATTTTAGAAAATTGAACTAAGACATGGAAAAACTCTAGAATAGAAAAAAATCTAAGCATAATTCAGTGGATTAATAATAGTGGAAAATATATAGATCAAAACATTATATGTATGTAAAAGCATATGTAAAAGCATATGTATGTAAAAGCATATATATGCACAAATCCAGTCAAACTCATTCAGACTGGTATTTTTTCATATGTTAGTATAAAAATACATGGTATTTTCAATTAAATTTTTGACAGTTTTAATTTTTGATGATGCTGAGTACAAGTCATTATGTGAAAAAGAAATTGCCTAGCAAAGTGGTTGAAGAATAGTTTCATTTTGAAAAGCACATAATACATCTTTTAAAGTTCAGTTTATTATGGATAGGGAGAAAGATACTTGGAATGTATGACTCTTATTTCAGTTTTAATTTGTAACATGAATACATTTACTTAATAATATATACCCATAATTCATTTAATCAAGTTTTTCTCAAATGAATCCATTCTAATAAATACATCTCCACATATATAATCTTCACTATGCAATAAAATATTTTCTGTCATTTACTGTTTACCCTAGTGAAATAAATCTTTTACTAATCCATATCTGCAAAGTTCATCTTGTTTGAAGTATAATGACTTTTGTACATATGAATAAAACAAATAATCATGATGATATACCTTGTCCTGCATGTATATAGGGTTTTAACTTTTCTTCATTCTCTTACCATCATGGAGTTTCATTAGCATAGCCCTCTGGGTGCCTTGCTAGAAGTTCCAATATCTTTAAAAACACACACTATTTTAGAAAACGTATCTGGACATATGATGACACATGACTTATAACTTGTGAAACTTGCTAAAGACTAATTTCACTGTTGCTGATAATACTCTAGTCAGGATGTAACTATCGTTCCCAGTTCATGGTCTCCCAACACCACAGAAGACAGTGTCACACAAAGCTTGAGTGGGGTTTGTAATCTGATAATATGTTGATAAATCTCTTTCTATCTCAGTTCAAAAGACAGTCAGACAATATTACTATTTCCTTCATGAAAAGTTTTATTTGTTTTCATTTAAGAACCAAGCATAATGATGCAGAAGTTCCATTTTGTGTGGCACAAATAAGGTCTAGACTTCCTAATCATTTCCTCTTACAAACGTTGGTGGGCTGAAAACTCTAGATTCACTTTACATGAACTTGTGTCTATTAGTACTGATGACCTAGAAATAATTTTCCAGGGGTGCCCTTTTACAAAACTCCAGATCACTTCGTTGGCTTTTGTTTTCAGAACCTTTGTTGGCACTCATTTCTAGGTTGAGGGAAACAAACTAAATTTTACATAGGAGATTCTTTTTAACTTTTTGTTATTTTAAAATTTTTCATGACATATTTAAGGGATATAAAATAGAAGAAAAAAATATGAAAACTCATGTACCTAGCATCAGCTTACGAATAAAATAAACTGAATGTACTTGAAATGTTCTGTGTACTTCACCGTAATTTCAGTCTATCTTTTCCTATTTGTGTACTTTATCGTTAAAAAGATGGTTTGTGGTGCTACAGATGTTAAACAGTCAATAGATTGTCATTAAAATATAAGATTAGCATTATAATTGGAAAAAAACACCAAATTTAGCATATGGGAGATATGAATAGAAGATGAGGCTCAGTTCCTTACTTATGGTGTAACACTTCACATGCTATTTGGCTTCTCTTCAGTCTTTTCATCAGAAAATCTTACTGATGTGATTTAAACAATATGGAGTAACAAGTGTGTGGCACATAAACGGTGCTCGATAAATATTTTTCAAATAAATAAAGAAGTTCCAAGCTAAGAAAATTACAAGGTTCCTTAATTCATAAGTTCACTGACATTATAAATGGCAGGGTTTTGACCTTATCTTTCTATATTGCCAGTCTTAGTGAAATTTTCCTTAACTCTCTTTTTCTTAAACATTATAATCATGTTATTTATTTATTTGTTTGTTTGTTTTCATTTTTTAAAAGGTTTATTTATAATTTCTTTCCCCTTCCTTGCCCCGCGGCCCCCCCCCCCCCCCCCCGGTTGTCTGCTCTCTGTATCTGTTCACTGTGTGTTCTCCTGTGTCCTCTTGTATTCTTGTCAGTGGCACTGGGAATCTGTGTCTCTTCCTGTTGTGTCGTCTTGCTGCATTGGCTCTCTGTGTGTGTGGCGCCACTCCTGGGTACGCTGCACTTTTCTCCAGGCAGCTCTCATTATGGTGGTTTCCCTTGGTCTCAAGATGGCTTCCCAGATCTCTGTATCACATCCAGACAGTAAAGGATGAAGCTAGGAAAGCAAATTTTCTTTTCCCAAGACTTTTTATGAGTGAAGAAACTTCCTAGAATATCTCCTCCTCTCATTATCTGTTTTGCCAAAAGCACGTTCCCAAACTGGTCACTATCAAGGTGAATTGCACTACAGTGTTTTTTTTTAACTTTTATTTGGAAACAATTATAAATTCTCAAGACATTGTAAAAATAATATATAAATATCTCATGTATCCTAAGGCTACCCCAGTGGTAGCACCTTATATAACACAATATAAAGTTATGAAATTGGCATTTGTGCAATTCACAAATTTTATTCACATTTCAGCAGTTTTATATTCATTTGTGTGTGTGTGTGTAGTTCTATACCATTTTATTTCATATGAAGATCTGTGTCACTCCCATCACCAATATAGAATTATTCCATCCACACAAAGATCTACCACATTCTATGCCTTTATAATCTCACCCACTCTTCCTACCCAACCTATGGCAACCATTAATCTGTTCTTTGTACCTATACTTTTGTCATTTTGAGAAGTTTTATAAATGGAATCATATAGTATTTGACCTTTTGAGATTTCATGTTTTTCACTCAGCGTAATACCCTTGAAAGTCACCCAAGTTTTTGTGTATATTAAGTTTACTTCTGTTTATTTCTGAGTAGTATTCCATGTTACAGATGTACTGCAAAACAATTTGTTTAACCATTTACCCTCTGAAGGATATTTGGGTTGTTTCCATTGTTTGGCAATTATAGATAAATTTTTAAAGAGGTTTTTATGTGAATGGGTAATACCGAGTGACAGTGTGTGAGTATACAGGCTGTGCATCTAGTCCAGTACTAAGGGAATGCCTAGGGAGAGTCTTTACCTGGAGGAGTAGAAGGTGTCATTCTAAGGGGAGGAGGGCCAAAGGATAAAGAGTCTGACTGGAACTGAAGATTCTAACTGGGTAAACTGGAATGAGTGACCACAAGCCTGTAATGGGTGATATTCTAGCATATTTGGGAATAGAGTCTGACTTTGTTTTGCTTTTCCAGCTTGCATTATAAGGCTCTACATCATTCCTTTCTTTAATTACTTGATCAGATAAGGAAGACACAACCACAATCAAAGATTTCCTTGGAGAGGCAGATTTCACATATGTTCTATACCAGCAGGGTTCTTCAACTAGTTTATAAACCAACATCATTGTATAATTATTTTCTAGATTATAGTTGGACCTTTTAATGGAGCTCTAAGTTTCAGCTTCATTTAATTCTCTTCTACTGCTTTCCTTAATGCTTACAACAAGGGATCTTTGATTTACCACTGTCCTGTGCATATGTGAATGTTCTGAAACAGGCCCAATACTGAGCATTATTTAAAAGTGTTCCTTTTGCATATGCATAGGTATTAGGAATATGATAGCAGCAAAGATGCTATTCAGGGAAGAAGAATAATTTTTATGCAAATAAAAAAATGAATTCTTAAAATATTTGCCCCACCCCCAAATGATCAAATTCAATGGAGTTTTCAAATGTTAAATAAAATATGGGTGCTTAGACCATTGCATTAAAAAGCTAAAATAAACCATTCAGGAACTATAAGGTACTGGTAAAATAAATTCAGTTTTTCAAATGAATGGATAAAATACATACTCATGATTATAAAACCTGTGCTATGGAATATGCAAAAATTTATATAATCCTTTGCATTCAATTTAATATCAATCTTTCTGTTACACACTTGGTAGCATTTTACATGTTGTGGTGGGTATGCATTTTGCTCTATGTATGTTTATGCATATTTTCCATAAAATTTTGTGGTCTCAGATATCTAGCAAAATCTGAAAAGTCTTTTTCTTTTATCCTCTGGCATCTCATCACATTTCTACCTAGGAAATATTTCTACCTAGGAAATATTCCTCACGTTAGCTATTTGTCTCCTCTTCATTTTAAAAGTCAGTTACTTCTTACTAGAACTACTTGAAGTCTCCAAACTATTGCTCATAACTCGAAAAATGATCCTGTTGGCAGATAGACTATTATAGAGGAACTTAGATTTGAATAAAAACCATAACTTATAAAACCTTAATATGAGTCACAAAACAGATAAACTTTACCAAACCAGAAGACGAAAAACAAATTATTTAAGCACAAACACTTTTTAATTCCCATATGTTAGTGATAGAACCTGAAACAAATCTAATAGTGATTTAGCATGTCGTCCTGTGTTCTAAAGATAACACTGACTTTTTCAGTCAATTTACGAATTCTGACTAAGCCCTGCCAAAACCGTCCTGTGACTAACCTACTTCCCAAGTTCTCTAAGCAACCCTTCTTAACTCATCCGTTTTGAGATGCTCATGGTTCTTCTAGACCCCTTTTTCTCTTGCTGAACCAGATCATTAAACCTAATCTGACCTTATTGTAGATATGTTCCTGGTGGTCTTTACTCAGTCAGCATTAACAGCTAGTGGTGCCACCTAAACTTGGCCAATACCCTCGTTTGCTATGGACCAGAGCTCTTGACTTGATAATAGTTTGCACATCTGACAACACTTGAGTTTTTATCCCCTTGAGGCCTCAGTGACTCTGAGGAGTAACCATGACTGGTTGACTCTTAGAATATGAATTGAAGCAATGAAAATAATGGCTAACAATTTTGAGCACTTGATACATATCAAATCCAGTCCTAGGTGTTTCATATGTGTATCACCATTTGTTTCTCATGATCACCTTATAAGGTAGATGTTTTAACTAAACCTGTTTTACAGAAGAAGGAATTTGAGTCATGAGGAGATTAAATAACTTGTTCAGTTAGGATCATGGATTATTTTATCTTTTGTTTTTAATGGAAGCAATCTGGCATAATGTTTATGAGCATGGAATTGAGATCTTTACAGACCTGGTACATCTTATTCTTCTTTTTAACATAGTAACTGCTAATTCATAAAAAGGCTCAGTAAGTGGAGAGAAAAATAAAGAAGCACATAGTTCTTAAAAAAATTAATAAGGCGAGCATGTATTCATTATGAAGAGATCCCCACAAAGTGGAAAGCATCCCAAGAGTAGATAGGTGGATAGACACTAGATGCACAGGTAGATGGATGAATAATTGAGGTCTTTTTGGGTGTGTGTGTGTGTGTCTTTGTGTAGCACATCTAAGAATCTAAACAAGTTTTATGAATCTTTCCGGGGAGGCACAAAGTAATTGCAAATAATGAGTATCACAATTATTGAAATCACATAGCAATACTACTCACTAAAAGAATGATGTAAAGACATACTCGATTTTTTGTCCCCCCCCCTTTTTTTTGCTCTTTTCTTTCTTTTCTACAATCACCTTTTTAAATAAACTTATTTTCCTCGTGTGCACTTTTCCATCAATTGCTACTATATTTTACTTTTTACAGAAGAGTAGCATGGAATATTGAATTTCATATATATTCCTTATTCCAAACTATTTATAGGTTAGATTCTGTGTGTGTGTTTAAAATACTTTAAATAGGATTGTTGAATTAAAATGTGTAATATATTATATCCTTGGCTAAATCAGTTTGAGAATTAAAATTAGAGGAGTAAAATGTTAATAATTGGCAGAATTATAATTGAAGAATAAAGTTCCTGTATATTGGAGAATATATTTGTGCCTATATTGTATTGGTATCCAGATATTATAAATTTTCCTTTATTTGTCTTGAATGAAAATTTTCAATAGACTAACATGGGAGAGTAACAAAAGGGTATACACTGTTCTGAAGTTGGAAATATATACTAAAAATATGATCTACTCTCCTGATTTTATATAAGTTCTCGTTGTAAGCATTCAGTTCTTTATAGACTCAAGGCTATTGCTTGGGGACTATGCTTGCCCACTGCAGAGAGCTAATTTATTTTCCCCCAAAACATGGATTTCATTTTGCTTTGTGCATCATCAGCACATTTTTTAAAGTTCTGATGGTAAATTTTATAGTGGCAATGTGCAGAAGAATTCAATTTAATTTTGAGTTCCCAGGTTGACTAGCAGTGCTAGTGGGGGTTTTATTATTACTATTTTATTTTCAAAATACATTCTTATTTCAAAATAGAGAATATCCAATTATCAACTTAGTACAGGGGAATGGCGTTGGAAAGAGGACAAGAAAGTAGAAAATGGCAATGTGAAGTAATTTTTTTTTTTAAATATCTGAAGCATAGAGAGTGTTTGTAGATGTTTTTAAAAAGTAGTAGGGTAAAGTTCAGCTAAGAAGTCTCCATATTTTGTTTGTAAATCAGACCAGGTTTTTTTCTTAACTTTTCCTTTGTTTCTTTACTGAAGGAACTACATATACTGTATGTACATGCTTTCCAACAATTTAGCAAGTTTGTTTTTAACCTGAGCATTAAATCCTGAAATTAATAGGATGCATATTTAACAACAACAACAGCAGAGTAAACAATTCTCTAGGAAAAAAAAAAAAGGAAAAGATAAAGATAAAACATACATGGAAATGGGATGAAACTACCACTCATTTCTCCAAGGTAATAAAATTGTATTATATACTTATATTCTCAAAATAAGTAGTATTTTGAAATAGACAGATCCTGTGATAACTCCTAAGTTCAACTACTTAGTTACTCATTCATTTCCTGAATACTCAGAATCAGATCTGCCTTCAGGTTGCACAACACATGGACAGATTCTCATTTGGATAAACATAGGAAAGAGCTAGTGACTTTTTAAGTTGTAATAATTTTCTACCCCATCATGAATCAGTCTGGCCCTGTTTCAGTAAGAACTGATCCGAGGACCAGAAAAACATGTCATGATATACATAAAAGAAATACTCCAGAAGACGTGGCTGTTCAGTGTTCATGAAATTAGCAATGAAATACCCATTTTACTTTCTTAAGCCTCGTTGCATATTTTGCTCCTCTTGTTACTGGGGAAGTCACAGAAATACTCAGCAACCATCTCCTGGACCTCTCCTAAATCCTAGTTTGCTTTGCGTGCAGCTGTTTTCCATGTTTCCATTCAAAACCTTGGAGAGATGTTAGGTTGAATGACTATTCCTTGAATCTGAAACTGGAAACAAGCAGTCCAACTGCTTCCAGGATGAGAACTCTGCAAAACCTACTTCCTGTGGTGTATAAATACAAACTGTTTGGCAAACCAGGTTCTCTCATCTCTGATATGAAGTGAGACATGTGGAGCCACCATCAGCCCTGACTGGAGCAGTTGGTATGTGGGGAGACCAGCCACAATGGGATCTCTTCCCCTACTCTTTTCGATCTTTTGTGCTATGTAAGTAATAAAGTAGCCATTTGTTTAAAGTCTTCATTATGCCTGTGAAATTGGAATGATAAATGATTTTACTAACCATCTTGATTTGCTTGAACTTTCATTTGATTGGGGAATAATAAAGAAGAAACAGACGTCAACTGAAAGCAGGCTGACATATCAATAATATTTGTGGTGCTGATAAAAACCCCTGTGTCAGTGTGGGAAGTAGAACTGTCACAAAGAGTTCAAGCTAACCCCAGCAAAGTCTGCTGATCCTCACCAAATGGCCACAGCCTTACATCAGGAGATGGCCGCAATCTAACATCAACATCCTGATTGCTAATTAACAAACTGGGACACCCTACAGGATACCACACCCACCCCACCCTGTAGTTGACATATCTCACATTCCCCATCATTCTAACCCCTCCTCATTTCCCCCCACCTTCCCTTTGTTCCAAGCAGCCATATAAGCTGTTCCTCCAACTCAGCCTTTGGAGAAGAAACCTCTTTTGGTGCTGCTCTTGCATTAATGCAAAACTTTAGCTCAATAAACTTGTTTTGCACCCCTTTAAAAAAAGTCTGTATTTTATTTTCAGTACAACAGTTCTCGGTGTAGAGAAGTGAGATCTGAAGGTGGATGCTGGTCTGTCGCCTCTACCACCTCTGCTGCCTTGGAGATGAGCAAGGTACTTGCTAGAATCCTTTACCTGCAGGAATCCTTTACATTCAGTATTCCCGAGTTTGTCACCTGGCTCACTGACTAACCCTTCTCAGATCTTTGAGCTTCCACCATGTTGCAGCTGAGGTAAAAATCCATTTGTTGAGCTACAGTCTGGCCGGGCCCTCCATCAAGGCCTCTGTTTTCAGCCATCGAATAAGAGAATTCTCTGTTTCTTTACTGTTTCTCTAACTGTTGCTATGGGAAACAGTCAGTTTTTTTTAGAAGGGCTTCCAAAAAGGACAGCCGCTCATTTCATGTTCCCAATTTTGGGTCAAATTCTTTTTCTTTTTTAACTAAGGGGATAAAATTAACATCTGATAACCCCAAATTTACCTGGCTTTAGTGGGGATGTTTTGATCATTCTAAACTTAATTATCTTAGGGAAAATTTGAGCTCATCAAAAGGTTCCTAGGCTCCCCGAATGGGATGCTTTTTAATAAATGGCTTTTAGAAGTCAGTGAGCACAAGCACAAAGGCCAATTAGAATCTATTAAAGAGAAAATGAAAGACCTTAAAACTGAAACTTGTAATCTTGTAAAAGACCTTAAAACAGAAACCACGACCTTGTAGAAGATTTTAAAGCAGAAACTTGAAACCTCTGTGAAATGACTGAAAGTAAAATCTGTAGCTTGGATTCCAAGCCCAAATCCTCTAAACTCCTCCTCCCCCATTGCCTAACCTTGATCATTTCTGCACCCCCCCCCATTTTTATCCCCGAAGTTAACCTTCCTTGCCCCAACCCTGTCCCTCAGTTTCCCTTTAAAAACAAATTCCACACTGTTTGGGATGAAGAAAATAAAATTAAAAAGTGCCCCATGGACTCAGAGTGAACTGGCCAGTTTTGCTAAGAGCCTCCCCAACCTCTGTGAAGACCCAGCCAGCTTTCAAAGGCTATTTGAAATTCTTTGTCTCAGGGATAAGCCAGGTGTCCCAGACCTCTTTCAAATAGCCCAACTCACTGTGGACCAAAGACATGCTCTCCACTGGTTCACTGCTGGGAGCATATCTGACAGTCAATCCTATCTTAAACAACAATGGAAAGGAAGATTTAAGTCTCTGGGATATATATTTAACAAGTATAGTGCTAATTATAGGTTCAAACCCTCCTTGGAACCATTGTCCGATTTTAGGACTCCCTCCATTTGAAACAGAGAAAAAGACTAAATTCCTGCAGATGCAATTGTCACCTCCGGTCTCAGCAGGAGCACCATTACCCAGCTCTTCCTTTAGTCACCCTTGGGGCCGCCTCCCTCCAGCCCTCGGAGCAGGAGCCTGTCATTACTGCAAATTTCCCTGGCACTGGAAAAGGGCACTGGAAAAACACATGTCCCTGTAAATATAACTGAGAGGGATTTTTGAAAAATCCTCCTCCACCATAAATCAGTGAGATTCCTTCACCTTTCAACCCCGCATTCTCAGCCTGAGGGAAATTAACATCTATGTGGCAACTACCATCTCAGCTACAACTCTTGTGCTCTTTCCAGTGGCCATTTGTGGTAGCCCCCTTTCTGTCCTCACTGTCTCCAGGGCTACTCTCTCTGTCCTCTACCCCATTTTATTGTGCCGAGAGTTTCCCTGGAGAACTGAGCTTTATACTGTCATGGAGATTGCCAACTGTCTTTTCTTCCATCCCCCTCTCTAAACCTCTCCCATTCATACTCTTTCCCGCAATACCCCCTAAACCCAGCGGGAATTGAGGGAGCTAGACCCATAATTCAAAATTTACCTGCTAAAAGTCTTATCAGTCCTTGCACCAGTCTGTACAACACCTCCATCTTCCCTGTGCAAAAACCAAACAATCATGGTTAACTTGTCCATGATCTCCACGCCCTTAATGCGATTATTGCTACTGTTCTACCTAAATCACCTATTGTTCCTAATCCACATATACTCCTTATTCTAGTATAAATCCCCGCCCCATGGCCAAATTTTTACTTGTGTAGACCTCTGTAGTGCATTCTTTTCTCTGAAGGTTTCACCTGAGAGCCAATATGTTTTTGCCTTTACCTGGGAAAATCAGCAGTACAACTGCACTGTACTTCCCGAAGGGTATACCGTGTCCACCTTTTATTTCTCCCCTAGCACTAAAACAAGATCTTGCTGACATTTCTTTTTCCATAATCAACTCTGCTCCAGTATGTTGATGATCTTCCACAATCTACTCTGTTCTTCTTCTGCTGATTCCGCATTCAAGATTTCCTAACACTCCTAAGGGCTTTAGTGTTAAAAGGGCACAAAGCTTCTAAGGAAAAATTTCAGTTTGCCCAGTCCTCTTTGGTCATATCATCTCCTCTTAAAGACTCTCACTAGACCACTCTCCCATAAAGGCCATCCTTAACTTCCCCCAACCCACCACCCAAGGACAACTCTGTTTGTTGGGCTCACTGGATATTGCCATTTGTGGGTCCCTTCCATTGCCTGGACCCTTTAGTTTGCCTTAAAAACTCCCAACCTGAACCATTCTCACTCTCTGGCCTCTCCCTTTGAGCTTTCCAGTCTTTGCAGAAAGCTCTATTAAAACTCCCCTACTTCCTAGTTACTCTCTCCCCTTCTAGCTGTTTGTGAATGAAAAAGGAATGCATGTGGGGTATTAACCCAAAGCCTTGCTGATCATTATTGCCCCATGAGCTGGCTGTTACAGCCAGACCTTGGATGTGGTAACTCAAGGCCTTCTTTTCTGTCTACATGCAGTCATTACCACTATGAATTTGGCTCAGGCAGTCTCTGAAGTAACCCTACACTTGACTCTCACAATTTTGGTGCCTCATATTGTGGGACATTCTGCTAAATAGCCATCATACCCAGCATTTCTCTGCAAGCTGCCTGGCACACCTAGAAGCCTTCCTATTAAGCAACCCTAAAATATTTCAATTGATGTCTTTAGACTCTCAATCTTGCCACTTTCCTCCCTGACTAGGCTACCAAAATGGCTCTGAGCCTCATAACTGCATCACCCTTCTCTACTTAGTTCTCAGTCCAAGACCTGACCTAAGTGAAACCCCTCTGAAAGAACCTGCCTATATCTGGTTCACCGACAGATCCTACTATCATAATAAAAAGGAACATCTAGCTACAGGATATGGCATAATGACCTCTTCTGAAATAATCAAAAGCAGTCCCCTCCCTGAAGCTTCCTCAGCTCATCAGGCGCAACTTGCTGGCCTGCCATTTGGCGAGAGGTAAAGTAGTTACCAACATGACTTTTGAGTAGCCCACAACTTTGACACGCTCTGGAAACATCGAGATATCCTTACATCCTTTGGCCAACCCATCAAAAACAAGCTTTGGGTAAGTGAATTTCTCCAGTCTTTTGCTCCACAGGGTAATAGTGGTAGTGAAAACTGCAAGACATAGCAGAACTGATTCAGAAGAAGCCTGAGGAAATGTGCTAGCAGACACAACAGCTTGTCAAGGGGAAGGTATGGAACACCTAGTGAACTATGGCAAACTGCCAAGCCAGTCCTCCTTCCCCCTCTGCACTGTGCCAAATGGGTCATCCATAAATGACACTGTACAAGCCCAGCAGACTATGCTAACCCCAGATCTCAAATATTTGCATAGTTGTGCCTGGGAGAAAGAGCACCCCCTAAAGATCCTCACTGACTCTGTTATCTTTCCTTCCCTGCAGTTAGCTCCACTGCCTTTATCTAGATTGTAGTAAATAGCATCTTCCCTAACCTCCATGGTCTAACTAAAATGATCTCTACCTTATTCTTTTGCCTCCTCCTCTGTCTCCCCTATCCCACCTACAACTAGGAAAAAAAAAAAACCTTATCCTTAACATGTCCCAAATTATCCCCTCCAGGCTTAATCTCTCAGACTGCTGGATTTGTCAACCTCAAGGAGCCCAATCCATTATTTATGGACTACCCCTCCCTAGTCTTTTCAGCACTGATCTTTCCCAATGGGAGTTCCTAGTATGATCCAGGAATGGAATTGGTCTCCTGAGAGATACCAGATTTCACCTCCCTTCAGGAGTCTCATTCTACCTACCTCTCAACCAACCCCCCTTCCCCTGTTTCTTTATTTATGGCACCAAAGTTTCTTATCTGCACCACCAATTCAGATGGTCAAACCATTGGCAATGCCCAATTAATCAATAGTACTACCCCCAGATGAAAACGTGGCCTAACCCTTGCTCAACTCTCCTCACCCAAGTCAACCCGACCTTCCTAAATGTTTCATATTCCCTCATGGACCAAAAACTTCTTTGTCTCCCTTCAGGTTTTGCCTTCCTATGCAATACCACTCTAGGGCCTGTAGCATTTCCTTGCCTTCTCACTGACCCAGAGCTCGTGGGACAGTGCACAACTGGCTCTGTAACAGACCCCAACATCTACACTTATAAATTTACTTCTCCCATGCAAAATAAAAGGACTATTGGTTTAATTCTTGCTGGAATAGGGTTCAGACTTGGACTTTAAGCCCTCTGGATAGATTTTGGATGCCAAGAACACACCATCCACGACCTCAGTGCCACCCTTGAAGCCTTAATTCAAGAAACAAGACAAACCCTGCAAGGCCTAACTACCTATCTCAATTCCCTCAGAGCCATAACTATGGACAACTGATTAGCTTTAGAGTACTTACTGTCAGAAGAAAGAGGCATCTGTGCTGTTGCCAACACATCCTGTTGTACTTGGATCAACATCACCTGGCAAGTCGAGAATGACATCCAGGAAATCTTCAAGCAAGCCAAATGGCTTCACAGCATAAACCAGCAACCAAAAGACATATGGGAATCAATTAAGGGGTTTCAGCCTAACACCTCTCAGCTGTATTCCCTAGTCTCGTTGCTGATCATGCAGCATCCTTCTCCTTGCACCTGTGTTTTCATTCGCATCATCACTAACTTCATCACACAGAGTCTCAAAGCCAATGGACTTTTACTCCTCTCCCCTGTAGGTCTAGAGTATCAGTCTATAGAGCCCCAAACTAGTCATACCTTGTCTTTAGGGAGTCAAAATACTCCCTCAACCAAAAAGAGAGAATGTGAAATTGGAATGATAAATTATTTTACTAACCATCTTGATTTGTTTGAACTTCTATTTTATCTGGAGAATTTCAAAGAAGAAACAGAGGTTAACTGAAGCAGGCTGACATACCAGTTACCCTTTGAAGTGCTGATAAAAACCTCTTCTCCATCCAAGGAAGAAGAGCTGTAATCAAGAGTTTCAGCTGGCACCAGTAAAGTCTGTTGATCTTCACCAAATGGCCAACATCACCAAATGGCCACAATCTAACGTCAACCTCCTGGTTGCTGATTAACAAACTGGGACACCCTGCCAGACACCACACCCTCCCACCCTGTAGTTTACATAGCTCAAGTACCCCATTGTCTTCACCCCTCCTCAATTCCCTCTCCTTCCCTTTGTTTCAAGCAGCCAGATAAGCTGGTCCCCCAACTCCATCTTTTGAGCAGGCACCTCTTTTGGTGCTGCTCCTGTGTTAATGCAACTTTAGCTCAATAAACTTGCTCTGCATCCCTTTTTTAAAAGTCTGTTTATTTTAGTTCCAGTACAACATGCCTAAGCCTGTGTTCCCATGATGCGCTATGTATAAGAGCAACTTGCTACAGCTGTCTAAGTCTACTTCCTTCTGATTCTATTTCTTAATGCATAGATATGTTATATTTCCAGGCTACACAGTGTTGTATTTATTTTTCAATCTCATATGATTGTACCCTTTGTATACTTACTTGAAAATTCGACAAATGTTTATTACCTTGTGTGTATACAAGACACTATGCTTGCTATTGAAGAGATTAGATCTGTAAGAGATAGAGGCTGTTATTGTGAAAGTTATAGCATGGTTATCTTCCCCTTTAAATCCTCTCTCTTCCCAAAGCAATGGTCCTCAGGTTCCTGCCTTTAAGACAGAGGATATTTGTACAGTAAAGCTTAGGCTGTTTCATAGGTTTCATGTCATGGGGGTCAAGCAACATCTAGAACCAATCAAGCTGTGTTAGAAAGAATTTTGCTAAATTTTAAAACTGATACAATAATGATACAATAGCTTCCAAAGTCTCCAGTCTGGTGGTATTTTTCTCATCTTCAAGCAGCAAAATTAGTCTCTGACTGTATGTGGGATGGAGAAGAGGCCATAAAAGTACCATTATCAGAAACGAAGAAACTAGCTTCTGAAACTTGTTATCTTTGCTGTAAGAGGTACTATCTAATCCTGTGAGTTTTTCTTACTTGATGGCATTCAGCATCTATGATAAATGTACCATAAATTCAGGCTTTACAAGAAAATTTACCAGTCCCAGGCAAACTTCAAAATATATATTGCACATATTCTTCAATTTTCATGCATATAGCCCTCTGCTAAGAGGGCAGGTTTTATGTCAGATTTGATAGAGCAAACCTAAGTGCAAGAAAGAAAAACATTATAAAAATACATTGCTCTCTTAAGGTTTGAAAGCTTGCCACCCCACCAGGTTAATAATAATTATATTTTAATATTTGACTTTATTGAATAATTCATATGAAAAGGCAGTACTACATGGTATCTCCAAAAACCTAACAATTGAATAATCATTCAGTAATAAATATGGTTTTGTAAACTGAATAATCTATCCTTGCTGAAGCTCTCATATTCTTAGAAAACTTGTTTCCTGGAGATGGAATGATCCTGTTGTTAAGTCCCTAACACACTACAAGATTTGATGATAGAGTTAAGGTGAGTTTGCAGATGTGCTCCTAAAACTGGGCAAATCCCAAAAGAGAAGGCTGAGCTGACAGAATCCTGTAAGTCTCCTCTTATTAATCAGGAATTTATTTATTTAGAGCTCAAAAAGGAAAATGAAAACTAAGCAGGTCGATTAGCTCTATATATCACTGAATTACCAGTGAATGGGGGAAATCATGGATTAATGCTCGGTATGGAAAAATAAATGAATAGGCAGCTAATGAGTATCTTTGAGGAAAGTAAGTTCCTAGGAAATCATTTTTTTGTGTGTTAAGATAACTTTTGCTCTATGGATAATCACCTTTCTCTTGTGCAAATATATTATTTGACTATGAAATGTAAGAATTAAAATTATGTGTCAACTTTTGAATCTGAATATGTTATTATGCCCTATGACGAAGGATTCCTTTGTAATGAATTGATTTCAGCAAAACTGTACAGGGATCACTTTCACGTACTCTTATGTGACAGTGTATATAACCAGGTTATCTTTTCTCTGTGAGTTGAACCATATATATGGCAGCTTTCTCGCATATTTTTTTATTAGAGAATTATTTAAAATTATTTATTATTTTTCATTTCTACTAAATTATTTTCCTGACTTCTTGGATTTGAAGATGCTTTGTTAGGACCAATGAATACGTAGCTTGACTTTCATTGAAATAAAATGAACAAATAACAAAAGTAACACTTTGTCATTTGAATAGAAGACAACGTTCCAGCTTGCAGTTCATGTTGAGAAGTTTAGGTATAGGTGAATGACCATTGGAAAAGACATCGCAGGGCCAACATGGTGCTTAGATACAGGAGTCAAATCAATGAGAAGTTAATAAGACTATTGATTCATGGGATATAATAATACCAGATAGATAGGTGAATTTTTGCTTTGCTAACCAAATATTGGTCAAGTTATAGTCAATATAAAAACTGCTATCATTGCCAATAAATACCTTCATAGCAAGGGAAAACAAAATGTTAAATATTTTGTCAGTGAATTCTTAATAGGTCAGAAAACTGATTTAGATCTTTTTGAACAATAGACAATTTTTCCTGAAATTTTAGAATTTCATAGAACATGTAATATCAATGATGATGCATACAGAAAATTTTAATATAGAACCTAAAACAGATAATGAAGCAACCAAAAGTGTGTAAAGAAATACTACAAGGTGCTATGGATGATTAAACTAAAAATCAGACATGATACATGCCAACTTCAGGATAGTTCTTATTTGGGTGACAAAAGATTATTATGTGAAAAGATAATATCAGTAAAAAATAAATACACTACAGAGGACATAAGGAGTCTACTATTTCTATTTGAGACAGAATAATTTAAAAGAATATGAATAAATTTTTTTCTATGTACACAGTCCAGTCAAAGTCTCATTTAAAGACAATGTACTAAGTCCTCATAAAAGCCCTCAGTATCCTGCTACAAAAGTTTGCCCCTAAACAAGATAACATAAATTAGATGGCAGCTTATCCCTAGGAATTTTTGCCATTTCGTATTTATTTCCCCATATTAGGGCTCTACTCTTGGTTATGAAATGCATATAAATTAATGTCAGTTATTGAGAAGATAGAGGCTGCCATTATCATAAAACTTGTCCATAGATACCAGATAAATTAAATAGATTTTATTTATAAGCTGTATATGTCTACAAAATATAACCCCACTTTTTAAAAAATAAACTCTTTCTTTTAAAATTGTTTTATATAAATAGAAAAGTTGCAGAGAAAGTACAGAGAATTTTCTCATACCCCTCCCTGAATTTTCCTCATTATTAACATCTTACATCACCATGGTTTATTTGTCACAACTGATGACCCAACACTGATAAATTAGTAACTAAGCTCCTATTTTACTTGAATTTCATTGGTTTTTCCCCAAATTCCTTTTTTGGTTCCAGGCTCCCATCTAGGTTCCCACATTATATTATTTGTCTTATGTCCTTTTGCTCCTTGTGATTGTGACAGTCTCACAGACATTCCTTGTCTTTGAGGACTCTGACAGGTTTGAAGAGGGCTGATCAGACATTTTATAGAATGTCACTCAATTTGGACTTGCCTGATTTTCTCGTGGTTAGACTGGAGTTACGGGCTTTTAAGTAGGGAGACCACAGCTGCGAATGCCACTGGAGGAGGCTAGTGGAAAAATGCTAGAGGATGTTAAAATGGGTTGATAACTGGCATGGGTGAGTGATTTCCTGTTTTCAGTTACGGCCTCTTGGTTTTGAATGTTTTCTTTTGCTGTGACTAAACTACCTGGAGTTCTGTAAGGGTCAGGAGAGAGGAAGAGGGAGATTAGAAACTACCTAGGTTAGGCACTTGTTAGCTGCCTAGATTGTAAGGACCAGGGGAGAGGGAGGTCAAGGGTCTGGAGTTAGGGAGAAGGCTAAACTTTAGTAAAGCTAAAAGGAAGTAAAGACCGTCTTTATCAGCCCTCTAAAAAAAAAAAAAAAAAAACCTATGTTCTTTTCAAAGGCATCATGATTTCATATTTAGAAAAAAAAAGTTTTCAAGATTATTTTTTCTATGTGGGAGCCACTATTCTGTAAAGGTGGAGTTTCTTGATCAATATAATGAAAAAATACATCTTTATTCTCATTTCTACCAATTTCATATGAACACAGCCATAGCTCTTATGCTGTTATTCTAAATCATTTCTTTGGTATTCGGCCGTATATTCTTTATGCTTTTGGTGTAGGAAAGAAGACAGGCAACAAAGCATGAGAGCCGAGTTATTTTTGTAATACTCCTGTCTTCCTTTAATAAGGTTATCAGGATATTTTTCAATCTGGAAAAGTAGGTTTTAAAGTGTTTTCAGGAAGACTGGCATCATAAAAAGAATAATTTAGATCCTACTTACAAAAAAAAGGTAAATATTATACTTGACAAATAGTCCATTTTTACATCTGTATTTGTTCTCTTTGTTTTGAACCTTTTCTTTTCAATCTATGTGATTTTTTAGTTCCCAAGTCACTGCCTACCCCTGAGTGATCACAAATGTTACTTTTCTCAAATTATGTGAAAATGTTGGAAAATTGAGTGAGATATGCAATGAGGCAGTATATTGAAATATTATCATTTTTCTTGTCTTTTCACAATTCTTGCATCTGAGTTTACCCTCTGTCTACCAGAAGTATTCACAAAATTTGGGATTTTATAATTATTTTTTATTTTGACTTCAAAAAAAGTGTTATTGGAAGTAAAGATAAAAAATAATAATTTGAAAAACTAAACTTGATCTTTAAGCAAGAGTTCTCTTAAGAGGATATACAACATAGGGAATATAATATAATAATAGATGTGGAAAAGAATTGAGACAGAAACGAACTACTCGACTGCTGGGAAGACTGGATGAGAGAGAATGATTTGGGGGTGTGGACCTCCTGGGAGGAGGTCCATGGGTCGACTCAGTGTGTCCTGGAGCAAGGGTACAAATGGAGGTATATTTACTTCAGTTCTAAATATGTAAATGTTATAAATCAAGCAAAAAACTATTAAAAAATATTTTAACCTATGATGTGAAAGATATACTTTCAAAACCACTTGGATAATCTCAGATGCTTCAGAATTCTTTGAAACAGAGAAATGTTGGGCTGACTGGGCCTCAGCAACTGGCACAAAGAGAATCCTGCTTCTCTTTCTGTCCTAGTGGGTTTTTTTCCCTGCGCTTCAGTGGCTTCATGCACATGTATGAACATTCTGGCCAAGCTTTACCCACACTTTTTAAGAAGTAGCCAATCCTGAACAGTTTCCAGGTTTAGGAAAAGACCCACGTTGATCCAGGAAGCAGTCCTAGGGTGTTCAGCGTTCTGACTACCTGGAGAATGTTGTAGGAAAGTGGATCAAGTTCCAGGTGGGTTTGACTTTTTGGCCAGAGAAAGGCCTGAGAGGGGCCTTCTAAAACACAGGACACATGGCAGGGGTCTCTCTTGCCATGGTCTAAAAGCAGTACTGGCAAAGGGCCCAGTGAGGTGTGATAGGGTCTGTGGTGGTGCAGGAATAGAGAAGCAGAGTCCTTTTCTGCCTTGGATCAGCAGAGGACACTTTTGTTTGCTTGTCACTGTCATTTTCATCAAGAGATCACTGAAAGTTGTCCCTGGATTTTCCAGCAAGCATGAAACCTGCCTGCAGCCAGAAAAAGAGCCAGTTTGTACTCTCTTGAAAGAAAGCATGGAGTCACTGACAGCTAGAAGTTTTTAGAATGGTGTGGAAAGTAAAACCCTTGATCACCTGGATTTCAGTTGGAAAAGACAGTGGTTGAAACTTGTGCTTATTCACATACATAACCACACCCAAATCAATGTATGGCACTACAGGGTCATTTTCCTTGATAAGGTATTTAGTTATTGTATCTAAACTAGATCTATAGCTAGATCTTGGTAATTCTGTGCAAATTATCTTCTTTGGAATTAGAAAGAAAAAATGAAAAGGCGATAAAACTATGAAAGACCATGGAGATCATTTAATTTAGGGTCAGAACTAAGAACCTGGGATACCCACATTATATAACAATTATTATTTTTGTGGCCATGTGCATTGTTTTCTACCAAATTCTCCAAAAGCATCTACAACCTTTAAAAAGATGAGGATCATTGACGCTCTCATCTTAGAGATAAAAAACTGTCCAGATCAGCCAATTCCTTGGCCAGGAATTGGCTAAGGAGACACAGTCTCCTCACTTGCAGTCCAAAGAGATTCTAAACTCACCTTATCTGCCATCTACTTCTTCATACTTGAGATTGAGGCCTTCACAACTTCATTTTTTTACCAACTAGTTACGGTGAGTGGCCCAGCCTGCATCACCATCTGATTGCTTGGAAACTTTTGTTTTTATTCCTTCATACTAGAGGAACTAGAACTTGCCATTGTGGCCATGATGATTAACACCTTACTACTTGAGCTCTGCCCTGAGCTTGCACTTTCAGATAATTGCATGAGGAGCAAATCTGTTTTTTTGGGTTATCTGTATGGAAACCATTTTTATGGACCATATTACTTAGCTTTTTTCTTTTGCTGTGAGTTTTATAAGATTAGCACTTTATGAGCATGTCAGCATCCCCCTTGGCCTAATAAATGCTTTTAGTATAGGAAGTACAAGGTGAATTTCCAGCATTTGTAATCTTATTCAGAAAATAGCATTTTTGAAGCTAGGTAGTCAGGGAGATTTTTACTTCAAGGTTCTGATTTTATTTTTTGTTTTATTTCATTTCCTAATGATAAAATTCAGGTACAGATTTATTTTTTAATTGTTTTTTAAATGAAGGCAAATGGTAGGATTATTTGACTCATTTCCAGATAAATTTCTAGATATTAAATAAATAATTCATTTCCAGATATTTTATCTATAAACATTCATTGAGCGAGAAAGAGAGAAAGAAAGACTGATTTGTCCACAATCACTGTCTAGAAAATCACATTCAGGATATACCTCATTAGAAAGAGACATCAACAAAACTCAGACTGTTTGCATAGTTAATGAATAAGAATGAAAAAATTTAGACTAAGAACACCAGTTTCAAATCATATTTCTACTGCTTAATATTTGAATTGTTTTAGCCATGGTACATAATTTCTCTTATTCTCAACTTCTACATATGTAAAATGCAGTGACTAATTCATGAGGTGTTGACAATTGCATTAGTCAGGGTTCTCCAAAGAGACAGAAAAAAAATATGCATATATTTACTGTATTTGTATGCTTATACATACATACATATATATGCAGAGATTTATTGTACAAATTAGTTCATGAGACCATGTGGATTGGCAAAGCTGAATCTGTATGGTGGACTTTAAGTTGGCAACTCTGATGAAGATGAAGTTGAATTACCCAGAAGTAGAATCAGGAATTCTTTCTGTCTTCTGAATTCCTAAGTCTGCCTTTATGATCCCCAACTGATTGGGTGAGGGATTCCTCTCATTGCTGAGAGCAGTCTCCTTTGCTTGCAGATGCAATTAACTAACTTTAGGTGCAAATCCACATACAAAATACCCTTAAAGTAACAATCAGTTGTTGCTTGAGGAAACAGCTGGACAGCATAATCTAGCCAAGTTGCCATATGATATTAACCATTGCAAGAATATTATATAAAGATAGTCTATAGAAAAATAGGTGCAATACTCAAATAGAAAAATTGTGTCCATGGTAGTTATTATTTTTAATTAGCATTATTCTTACTAGTCATATTTTGCCAGTAAGTGGATGCTGATGCTAGTCAATGGATAAGAACTCTCCTTTCTAAGGTAATTTGCAGAAGTTGTGCCAAGAATAACAACCTTTCGATACATTTCAGTCTGAGAATGAAGTTTCCTTTCTGATCTGAGATGGCAGAAGGATTTTATCTCTATACACTGGCTCATACTTATTGTCAGTAGCTTTCTAGTCAAAGTGTGAGGGATTGAACAGAGTAGGAGTGGTCTCCTTTTTCTTCTTTTTTGATATACATTTCTTCCAGGCCCTTCTATTTGAAAATGAGTAAACACTTCTGGCAGCTGAGCAGCTGCTGGTATGCTTTAGTTTTCCTAGAATAAAACTAAGTGCCTGTGCTAGGTTTCTTTTCTCAGCTGATAATTTTTTCTCCTCATGTAATTTCTAAGAAGCTTGATGGGTTTCTACAGCTCAATCTTCTATTACCAGAAGTGCTAAACAATTATATTTGATATGAAAGTCCTTTGAATTCTTCATCTTCTCCCTATCTGGAATTCCAGATTTGCTTTTCCAAATATTAAAACAGAATAGCTATTATTGTCCTACATCATTTCACCAAATGTTGAAAATATGTGAAGTAGATGGACTTAGCTTGGGGAAGTATACTCATTTTCCACTCACATTTATATTTTTTTCTGCTGATACTTAAATTGTGCCTATCCCTGACTGATCCTGTAATCAACTAGATAACTAAGAATTCATACCATGCTGCCATATTTCATATTTTATATGTCTGGAATTCCAGGATGCAACTTAAACATACCTCAAAATTATTTGGTGTCTGCAGTTAACATGTTTAACTACTAATGATGTCTCCGTCTCCATGCCTGCTATTAGTTATTTTATTACAAACACATGGATGCAGTACTGTATAGTGGTTGAAAACTGGGGTATGAACACATATTTGCATGTTTTGGGCCATGTAATTTAATGTCTCTTGGCTTCAGTTTCATTATCTATAAAATAGGGATACAATATATCCTAATAATAGTGCATTGTAAGGATTTAGTAGCCTGTACATATGTTTCTTATCTGCATCTGTAGTAACAAATCAGGGACTCATATATTATAACCATCTTGCTTTACGGATGAGAAAATGATAGTCCAAAGTATTTGAGTGACTTGCCTAAGTAACAAAATGAATTAGTTGAAAAAATAAATGAACTGGAGGCCAGTTATTCTTATTTATAGAAATGAAATAATTCACTGACAATAAGTAACCCCAACAATGAATAAGGAAAGATCTGTCCCCTACCACATTACCCACCTGTTCTTGTATGTTGTTCACTTTTTCTATTAGAGCCCTTAGCATATTAATCATAGTTAATTTAAATTCTCTATCTGATAATTCCAAAATCACTGCCATATCTTGTCTGATTCTGGTGCTTGTTCTGTCTCTTCAGACCATGTTTTTTTTTTCCCTTTTTAGTATGCCTCATAATTTTTTGTTGATTGCTTGGAGCAGTTTGAGATTATTTACGAACCCGGAAAAGGATTATGTTTGTGAACTTATCTATTCCTCTGGGTGTGATACCTTTGAATGCATTAGATTCAGCTTACATGTCATGATAAAATTACCTGGGCTTTGATTTGACCACGTCAGTAGGTTGTGACTCAGATTGAATCCCCACCCCCTTGGTTGGCAGATATAACAGACACTCACTCAAGAAGACACAGGGAGGAGGAGAGAACTTTTTGTTAGTTTGGATCCTGGAGCCCCGGGGAGAGATCAACTATTCGCCTGGTCTGATAGTTTGCAGTTGAAGAGATCGGAGCAACTGAGCGGTTGAGAAGACCCAAAAAGAAAGGAGCCCTATGCCTGCCTACAGCTGAGATTGGAAGAAACTGGGCCAACAGAGCCTAAAGAGGAAGAAGGAAGGAATGACCAGGCAGAGATACCTGCCATCTTGCTTCAACACACGGCAGCTGGCTTTGGTGCGAAAGCACTTCTTACGGCACCTTGAGTTGGACACTTTAGGGCCTTATAATAGTAAGCTTTACCCCAAATAAATCCCCTTTATAAGAGCCAAGAGATTGCTGGTACTTTACATCAGCACCCCTATGGATAATACACTGATCGTTCTGATTTTCCTGGTAAAAATGGGACAGAGATAAGTAGGCCTTAGTGCTTTGTTGTTGTTTATTTTTTGGCAAGGAATTAGCTTACTATTTGCTGTAGCTCTAGGAGCCAGAGGCTAAAATTTCCTCTGATGTTTTTATTTTTGTCTCCCTTATTGCCTTTGAGTTTCCTTTGATAGTTCTTAAATAAGGTCTAAGCCTTGCAGTTCTTTCCCTTGCAATCCTCTGCCATTATAGAGGAGCCTTATTGAAGAGGTAGGAGTATAATTCAGTGATTAGGTCTCAGTCTTTTAGTGGGACTGTGTCCCTGAGCTGTGACCTTCACAACTGATTCCTAGCTTTTCCTCTTCCCTTAGGTGAGGCAAGAAGGCTGTAGTTGAGCATTGCCTTTCCGCCATTTTGAAAGCTAGTAGGGGCCTGACGTTGGATATTTCCTTACCCCACTTGGAAGGCTAGAGGAGGCTAGAGTTGGGTATTTCTTTACCACAAGTCAGTTAGGCCCTGGTAAAATAGTTTCTTTTGAGGATAGACTTTTTAAAAAGAGAATAGAATACTCCGGGAGTATTTCAAAGTGGTTACTTTTCCTCTCCTCCTTCTGGTAGAATGAGTGGATTTCTTTTCCTTGTCTTCTCTGTGAGAACCTGGGGTTTCTGGAGTTTTTAACTCTCAACCTAATCCACTCTGGTCCTCCAGCAATTCATCAATTGCTGTTTAAATATTCCTACCAGTACTAGCTCCAGCAGACAGTCTTTTCTGCTCCTAGGTTTCTCCTCCAGGTAAATTGTGATTCTCAGTGTCTGCCTTTTTCTCTCTAGATTTTGGAGGAAGCAGCATGCCCTGTGGCCTCAATTTCCTGGTTGTTGTTTTTTGGTTTTTCACCTTTATGCTTGTTGTTAGGATGAGAGTGATGAACACCACATTCTTTACATCCAGGCTAAAAATTGGAAGCCTATAGTTGTTTTTTAATGGTTGCTTTCCAACAAAAATCTCTTCGGCACATCTATTTTTTTCTTTTTCTTTTTAAAATATTAATAGCATCCTCAATTTGTTTTAGGACTATAATATATTCTTGAATCTTTTAAGATACCTATTTTGAAGTTTGAAATAGGTTTGAAATGCTTTTCCATTTCTAAATGAAGAAAGTTGAAATGAGAATATAAAATTAAAACAGCACAGTGAGCTAAAATTCAAGCAAGTGAGGGGATTAGTATAGGGAAAAGGACTTGAACAGAGAGTGAATTTAAGGAATAGCTGTAGAAGAGAATGAGACAAATAGAATGAGAACAAATAAAGTGATCCGTGAGGAACCAAAGGACGTATCCTGAATTGATGACTCTGTACTGCAAATGTTGTCAATCCTTGTCTCAAGTTTTCTGAAAATAGTTTGTTGTAACAATATCTTCACCTAATATCTAACAGATAGTTTAAAGAACATAACAGATTTTTGAGGATATTGTATATCTCCCTCTAAATATTTCCAATATTAGTGGATAGTTTAATAAAGGTAAGACCCCTCTTTCACTGGAAATGAATTTCAGGAAACTTACAAAATGCATCATACTTATTATTTGTATGTATTTTAAAATTTATCCTGCTTCATCTGAAAATTTAACTTCTGACTATAACTAAGTTAAATGAATTTCAACATAATATTTTCAAATCCAGTGCTATGTGTTTTATGGTCGTTTTTATGATGTTTTCATGATTTTAGTATGAATTGAATATTTCCATGCATTATACATGATATCCTTGTAAATATCATGAAAAGAGAGATCTCTATGTTAGTTATCTCCTATTACAATAATGCTGCATGACTTACTGATCCACATCTTATTGGTTTAAAACAATAAACATTTATGTGGTTCATGAATTTGAAAGTTGGTGTTGGTTCTTCTTTATGTTTGAATCATAATGTAGTTGCTAGTTACCAGGTGGGGAATTAGGGAGACAGGATGTGAGTCCCTCATTTCCTAGCTTGGATATCATCTTATGACAGTGTCAGAAAGGGAAAGAGCCAGAAGCCCAACTATACAAGGCTTTTAAGCCGGTGCTTAGTCACATTTGCTAACACCCCATTCACCATAGCAAGCCACATTGCCAAACTCCGAAATAAAGGTTTGGAAAGTATCACCTTTTGATGGGAGGAACTACAAAGTCTCAGTGCAAAAAATGTGAATAAAGAGGGGGGGATGTCCTTTATTACAATTGATTTACAGTGGGAACTTATTATTAGTTGCCTATGTGTGCATTACAGTTTTCAACTAAATATTTTGGCTTTCATTTCTAGATTGGTATTGCTCAGTTGCCAAGTGCAAGGTAGTCAATTAAGACAACAAACCAAACTGAAAGCAACAATCAAAACTTCATTTATTTACTGTGAGCGTGTAAATAAGAGACAAAAAATAGGCACCAGCTCCTCAGTGTTTCTGGTTTTCAGGAATCCATATGTTTTCTTTTTCACTAATGTATTAAAAATTTTACCTGACAATGCCATTTCCAAGAGCTGAAATTCCATGGCCAAATATATCAGGCACCATTAGTAAATGTGTGATAAAATTATATAATACTATGCTCACTTGAACATATTGTATTTTTGAAACACTAATACGTTGTAAAACTGAAATTAGTCAAATATAATTTCCATGAGGAAACCACATCCAAATATTTTAAATCATGCTAGACAAACATGTTAAGGTTCTGAATGATGAATAATTCTACCACTGTTGGTTTTGTACTAGTGTTATGATTTTGTTGGACACAGCTTCTATCTATGATATCTCTCCAGGTCATTCATAATCCTGCTAATTGTGAAATGGAAAAAACAGATGTTTCATAACATTTTCCTATGGGGCATATTCTTGTCATTATTTCATAAATGGCTTTTTACATATGTCATTCCAATTTCCTTATATCTTCCTTTCTGGATAAAATTACTGCCACTGAAGGTTGTTCTACTTTCTACAGTAAATACTGCATTTCAATTTGTTTTCAGCAGCTTTAAAGCTATTTTCCATTTACAGGAAAGTGAGTAGTTTTAGTTTTGAGTTCTTAAAGTTATTACTAGAATGTAAAGCTTATGTATCTCATATAAGAGATTTTAATCTCAAATAAATATAAAACGTACTTAGAAAAATTGAAATACGTAGATGCATTTAGATTTCAACATACATAGTAGAGCATTTACTAATTTATTTTTTATGTTAATCAAAGTTCTATATGCATATAGTTTAAAGTGTCAAGTGGTTCTATGAGGTTGCTGCTAAAACAGCAATTTCCTGTGTTCTCTTCTCAGCCCAGTTCCTGTTGTACAGATGCAACCACTTTCACTGCTATTGGTCTATTCTTTAGAGATTTTTCCATATCTCTAAATAACATACTTATATTGCTATTTCTTGATTTTTAAATTAATAAGTGTTATCTATTGGCTTCCCATTATGGAAGATGAGAATTTAGCTTTCTTTCATCTTCCGGCCCCTGTCACACACGTGCACGCTTTTGAGCTTCTATCCTCTCCAAAGAGTACACCATCATTTTGATTAAATGAATATTCATGTTTAACATATTAGGACTAAAGAAAACATTCAGATCTCAGCCATGTGTCATACAAGGATTGCTTCATCTTTCTTTCACAACATTATTATTTCTATGACATTAATAATGACCTATTTTTGTTACTTATTTTTTCATGCCTAATACTAATTCAATGCTTCCCAAATGTCTCTAACCATTTGTTAAAATTTTATATAATCTACTAGTTTTATCTTCTTCAAGAAACCTTTCCCAGAGCCCTCTGACAAAATCCCACCAGCTGGAAAGGTCTGGGTGCTACCTTCCAGTTTCTAAATTATTGGGAGAGTTCAAGGGGAACCCTCAGAAAGCTCTTTTCTTATGTGCTCCTTGCAGTTGGGGGATATTGTGAACTAGTGCCTGACTAACACCGGAGAAAATGAAAGTAGACAGTGTCAGAGCATTGTTGGGCCAGTAACTGCATGCTGAAAAATGGCAGGGGAGGGAATGTGTGTTGCATGTTGGCCAGATGTGGGCCATCCAGGAGAAAGGATGTTAACTCATTGTTACTTCTCCAAGGGCTAGTTGTAGTCTGAGTCTTAGACATTATCGCTTACACACTATTGTATGAAATATGTTAGGGGAGGGTTTTGGGTTTCTTGCTTTTTAATTTTGTACCATTTTACTTTGCTTATTAAACAAAAACAAATGAAAGAAAGGAAGAGAGGGAGGGAGAAGGAGGGAGGGAAGAAATCTGAGAGAAAATCCTCCTGTTTCCTGCCCTAGTCCTATAAAACTGGCATCTCTGCTCCTAGAACCCACAGGAAAAAAGCAACACCCTTAGCACAATTTGAGTCCTCTGAAGTCCAAACAAGGACCGACCGACTATGTCATTGCCCTCTTCTCCATCATATCTGTATTCCTACTATGCATGCCATGATTGTGATTGGAAATAGTTGCTGACTATATAAATGTATTGTACAAGCATGGTTGAGTTACATGTATTTCCAAAGGTCATTTAACATTTTCCTTATTGTGACAGGTTCTTTTTTCTATGACTGGATGAAAATTTGGCAGGACCACTTCTCTTAACCTCTCATTGCAGGGATACAATTGCCCTCCCAGACAAGACAGACAATTGTCCACCTCAGCAAGAATTTTTAAATGTTGTACTGCCTGGGCTAGCCTCTAATTTTCCATGTTTATTTTTGGTTCTATCATGTGGGGGATTTGCTCACATTTACCTTCTGATTCTTCAAACTATTGTTTCATTTCTGCTTTAGCCTTCACTTCCAAGACTCTTTTTATTCTCCTAAGTTTCTTTTGAGGTGGCCATATTGTATAAAGAAATAATTTCTCCTAAAATTCTTGGAGGGTGTGTGGTTTAGATGGTTGTAACATTTCACTGATGATTTCCTGGTTTTAAGGCTTGTGTTGGGCTTTTCAAAGAGAATGTCCTTATTTATAAGAAATACAAACTGAGGTGTTCAGTAATTGGGCAAGAAGTCTTCAATTTACTCAGAGGAAAAAGTTTTAATATTTTTTCTGCTCTTACAACTTTTCATTAAGTTTGAAACTATTTTAAAAAGTAAAAGGCAATATTTCACACTTCTAGTAAATATGGGTCAAAAACTGGAATCTTTTGAAATAAAAATTTGTTGGTTTTACTTCTGACAACTAAGTTATTATAGACTAGATTAGAAACAGAGAGAACATTCTTAGTAGAGCTTGGTTGGTATTACAGATTTTCATGCACTTCATCATGTCAGGTATCAACAAACAACTAGAGGAGATAGGAGCAGATAAAACCTTCCACCTGTACAACTTGATTATAAAAGTTGGACTTAATCGCCATTTATCTAAGTGATGCCCCAGATTTTCTCTTTGGAAATATAAGAGGGGCTCCACCTTATACAGTACCTAGCACAGAGTAGGTACTAATAAACTTTTGTTCAGTAAGTGAATAATATATATAAGATCCTTAGCACAGTATCTTGTCCAAGTAAATATTAAATAAATGTTAGATGATATTATTATTGCTGAAAATTTCCCAATCATTAATAAATATGCTGCATAATAAGGTACTTAATTATGTTCAAATCTAATTTAATAAATTAAAATATTTGTATCCTGATTGTTTCAATTAACTACAGAGTAAAGTCTGTACATGGCAGTGACCTTGCTTTATTCAAATTTTCCCATTACAGAATCTAGGATTGTGCCTAGACTGCAAAAGACACTCAGTAGATGTTGATTAATGAAGAGCTGCAGTGTGTGTGTGAGCTTGTGTACATGTACATACATGTTCAGTATGTACTACCAAGGAGAAGACAGAGACTCAGTTTGAGCAAAAATGTTAGAAGTACATTTAATTCCTTTTATTTGCAGACATTTCATCAACTAGTAGAGAGTACTAAACTAATCATTCTAAGTGCATTTTATGGTCACTGTCCATCCACAATCCCATAAATATTCTTAATAGATAATCAAAAGGGAACTTGAGTCATTTTACTAGGATTTGAATACTCCAAAACAAACTGACACTCCTTTATATCTGATACTCCTTTCCTTTGGTTGTTTATCCCATTGGTTAAAATTAACAGTGTGTATTTCTGCTGATAGATACCCAAAGATTTGCAGACTTCAGGCAGTGTTGTTAAAAATGTCAGGCTGGCATATCCTGGCCCGATCATCAGTACTGATAGATTTGATACGGTGAGCTCTCACAGCATCACAGAGCCTGAGGCAGGGATCCAATCACAGCCCTGTGTGTTCCATTGAGTGTACAGGTTGGACTGAATGCAGGAGACTGGGGACAGCACTGAAGTCCCACAGGGTACTATTACAATTAGCTTCACTATCATTCCCTTCTTTTAAAGTTCTTATTCATTTATTTATCTGCTTGTCCTTCATAAAATATCTCCAGGGCTAGAGAGGGTCCAAAACAATGAAGTTAGTAGAAAATTATTTCATTTTTCCATTATTTCCATTATTTCAACCGAATTGAGTTAGAATATTCCTGATAACTATTCATATGGACAGTCTGCTTGACTTTGTTCACTTGGACAAATCATGAAAAAGCTTTTCAAAAAAGACCTGGAGTGCTCGCTTCGGCAGCACATATACTAAAATTGGAACGATACAGAGAAGATTAGCATGGCCCCTGCGCAAGGATGACACGCAAATTCGTGAAGCGTTCCATATTTTTCTGAATGACAATGCAAAACGCTCAAACATACGTATTATAGGCATTCCAGAAGGTGAAGAGAAGGGAAAGGGGTCAGAAGGAGTGTTGCAGGAAATAATGGCTGAAAACTTCCCAAATCTACTGAAAGAGACAGATGTACATATCCAAGAAGCACAGCGCACTCCACAAGTCATAAACCCCAACAGGCCCACCCCAAGACATATACTTGTCAAATTATCCAATGCTCAAGACAAAGAGAAGATCCTAAAAGCAGCAAGAGAAAAGAAAACCATCACATACAAGGGAAGCTCAATTAGATTAAGTGCTGATTTCTCTTCTGAAACCATGGAGGCAAGAAGACAGTGGTATGATATAGTCAAGGTACTAAAGGAAAGAAATTTCCAACCAAGAATACTCTACCCAGCTAAACTAGCATTCAAACATGATGGAGAGTTCAAAATATTCGCAGACAAACAGAAACTGAAAGAGTATACCAACAAGAAACCTCCCCTTCAAGAAATTCTAAAGGGAGTTCTGCAGGAAGAAAGGAAAAAACAGGAAAGGCAAAGTTGGAGGAGAGTATAAGACCAACAACAACAACAAAAAAGACAAAAAAAAATATACAAACAAAATATGACAAACACAAATCCAATCAAAGTATGGCTAACACAAATAATTCCTTGATAGTAATAACACTGAATGTCAATGGATTAAACTCACCTATCAAAAGATTCAGACTGGGACACTGGATAAGGAAATATGACCCATCCATATGCTGTCTACAAGAGACACATCTTAGACCCAGAGACGCATGGAGATTGAAAGTGAAAGGCTGGAAAACAATCATACAAGCTAACAATAACCAAAAAAAGGCAGGAGTAGCTATATTAATATCAGACAAAATAGACTTTAAATGTGAAACAATTGTAAGAGACAAAGAAGGATACTACATTTTAGTCAAAGGGAAAATCTGTCAAGAAGATCGAACAATCATAAATATCTATGCCCCTAACAAGGGTGCCTCTAAATACGTCAGGCAAACGCTGGAAAAACTAAGTGAAAGAATAGATACATCTACAATTATAGTGGGGGATTTTAATACACCACTATCAACTCTGGACAGAACATCTCAAAAGAGAATCACCAAAGACACAAAACATCTGAATAGTATATTAGAGGAGCTCGATCTAATAGACATATATAGATCGCTACACCCAAACACAGCAGGATATACATTTTTCTCAAGTGCACATGGATCATTTTCCAAGATAGATCATATGCTAGGCCACAAAGAAAGGCTGAACGAATTCAGAAAGATTGAAATCATACAAAACATTATCTCTGACCACAGTGGAGTCAAGCTGGAGATTTGCAAGGGAAAGAAGCCCAGATTTCACACCACGATTTGGAAATTAAACAACACACTCTTAGAAAAACAGTGGGTCAAAGAGGAAATCTCAAAAGAAATCAATGACTACCTTGAAACAAATGATAATGATAACACAACATACCAAAATTTATGGGATGCAGCAAAAGCAGTACTGAGAGGGAAGTTTATAGCCATAAATTCATATATCAAAAAAGAAGAAAGAGCAAAAATTGAAGAACTAACTGCACATTTGAAGGAATTAGAAAAACAACAACAAAGTAACCCAACAGGAAGAAGAAGGAAGGAAATAACAAAGATAAGAGCAGAACTAAATGAAATAGAAAATAAGAAAGCACTTGAACAGATAAACAAGACCAAGAGCTGGTTTTTTGAGAAGATTAACAAAATTGACAAACCTTTAGCAACACTAACAAAGAAAAAAAGAGAGAAGATGCAAATACACAAAATAAGAAATGAGAAAGGCGATATCACCACTGACCCCACAGAAATAAAGACTATCATAAGAGGATATTTTGAAAAACTATATTCCAACAAAAATGACAATCTAGAGGAAATGGACAAATTCCTAGAAACACATAAACAGCCCATATTGACAAAAGAAGAAATTGATGATCTTAACAAACCAATCACAAGCAGAGAGATAGAATCAGTTATTAAAAATCTCCCAACTAAGAAGAGCCCAGGGCCAGATGGCTTCACAGGTGAATTCTATAAAACATTCCGGAAAGAACTGACACCAATCCTGCTGAAACTATTCCAAACCATCGAAACAGAAAGAACATTACCCAACTCCTTCTATGATGCCAACATTACCCTAGTACCAAAGCCAAACAAAGACATCACAAGAAAGGAAAATTACAGACCAATTTCTCTAATGAACCTAGATGCAAAAATACTTAACAAAATACTTGCTAATCGTATTCAACAACACATTAAACGAATTATACACCACGACCAAGTGGGATTCATCCCAGGTATGCAAGGATGGTTCAACATAAGAAAATCAATCAACGTAATACACCATATAAACAGATTGAAGGAAAAAAATCACATGATTATATCTATTGATGCAGAAAAAGCATTTGACAAAATACAGCACCCTTTCTTGATAAAAACACTCCAAATGATTGGAATACAAGGAAATTTTTTGAACATGATAAAGAGTATATATGAAAAACCTAAAGCCAATATTGTTTACAATGGAGAAATCCTAGACTCCTTCCCTCTAAACTCAGGAACAAGACAAGGATGCCCACTGTCGCCGCTCCTATTTAACATTGTCTTAGAAGTACTTGCTCGAGCACTGAGGCAAGAACCAGAAATAAAAGGCATTCAAATTGGAAAGGAAGAAGTCAAAATTTCATTATTTGCAGATGACATGATCCTATACATAGAAAACCCTGAGAGATCTACAACGAAGATTCTAGAACTCATAAATGAGTTTAGTAAAGTCGCAGGTTATAAGATCAATGCGCAAAAATCAGTAGCATTTCTGTACACCAATAATGAGCAAGATCAGGAGGAAATCAAGAAACAAATACCATTCACAATAGTAAATAAAAAAATCAAATACTTAGGAATAAATTTAACTAAAGAGGTAAAGAACTTATACACTGAGAACTATACAAGATTGTTCAAGGAAATCAAAGAAGACCTAAATAAATGGAAGACTATTCCTTGTTCATGGATAGGAAGACTGAACATTATTAAGATGTCTATCCTACCAAAATTGATCTACACATTCAATGCAATCCCAATAAAAATCAATGCAGCCTTCTTTAAGGAACTAGAAAAACTAACTATGAAATTTATTTGGAAAGGAAAGAGACCCCGAATAGCCAAAGACATACTGAAAAAGAAAAACGAAATTGGAGGAATCACACTACCTGACTTCAAAACATACTATAAAGCTACGGTGGTGAAAACAGCATGGTATTGGCATAAGGAGAGACATATAGACCAATGGAATCGAATTGAAAGCTCTGATATAGAACCTCACATATACAACCACATAATATTCGATAAAGCCACCAAACCCTCTCAACTGGGAGAGAGTGGCCTATTCAACAAATGGTGTCTGGAGAACTGGATAGCCATATGTAGAAGAATGAAAGAGGATTACCATCTCACACCTTATACAAAGATCAACTCAAGATGGATCAAAGACCTAAATATAAGAGCCAAGACCATAAAAACCTTAGAAAGCAGTGTAGGGAAACATCTACAGGACCTTGTAATAGGTAATGGATTTATGAATATCTCACCAAAAGCACGAGCAGCAAAAGAACTAATAGATAAATGGGACTTCCTCAAAATTAAAGCCTTCTGCACCTCAAAGGAGTTTGTCAAGAAAGTAAAAAGGGAGCCCACACAGTGGGAGAAAATATTTGGCAATCATATATCTGATAAGAAACTTATAACTTGCATATATAAAGAACTCCTACATCTTGAAAATAAAAAGATAAACAATCCATTTAAAAAATGGGAAAAAGACTTAAACAGACACTTCTCCGAAGAAGAAATACAAATGGCAAGAAAGCACATGAAAAAATGTTCCAAATCTCTAGCTATCAGGGAAATGCAAATCAAAACCACAATGAGATACCATCTTACACCCATAAGATTGGCAGCTATGAAAAAAACAGAAGAATACAAGTGCTGGAGAGGATGTGAAGGAAGGGGAACACTCATCCACTGCTGGTGGGAATGCAGAAGGATCCAACCATTCTGGAGAACAGTATGGCGGTTTCTCAAAAAACTAGCCATAGATTTGCCATATGACCCAGCAATACCACTGCTGGGAATATACCCAGCAGAACTGAAAACAAGAACACAAACCAATATATGTACACCAATGTTCATAGCAGCATTGTTCACTATTGCCAAAAGTTGGAATCAACCCAAATGCCCATCAACAGACGAGTGGATCAATAAAATGTGGTATATACACACAATGGAATACTACTCGGCTGTAAGAACAAACACACTACAAACACATGTGATAACATGGATGAATCTTGAGAACCTTATGTTGAGTGAAGCAACCCAGACATTGAAGGACAAATACTACATGACCTCAATGATATGAAATAAACAAGCTGCCCTAGATAGCAAGAGACTGAACGATAGGCTTGCAGGAAATCGGAGGGTGGAGGAAGGATATGAGCCGATGTCTACAGGGGTGGAATTTAAGACGAGATGGTGGTAAGTATGAACACAAAGAAGAGATAAAAGGGGGGCAAGGGGTTGCCTTTGCTTGGGGCTTTGCGGGTTTGAGGGTGGCTGGGGAGGGACGGGTGGGTAACGTTGCCCAAAAGTGGGGGGAGGGAGGGGTAGCATACGAACCAGGAGAGGGTCAGGTGTTGGTGGAGAGTAAAATGCCGAGAAAATCATATCAAAATATAATAAAGAGGGTTACCTGTTTAGAATGCTCGGAGGGGAGGGTCTGATGCAGGACGGGCTCCTGGGGAATGTCTAAATGCTCATTCTGCCAGAGTGGGTGACACCATGGGGTAGAAACCCAAGTAGTGAGAGTGGGGGTGGACCCACATCCTGGGGAGGACTAATGCCATCCAATAGAGGGAACTGTATCCCTCGAGAGAAAGGGTGGCTCCCAGGGCATTGGGGCAGTTGAGCAAGTTAGGCCCTGAACACTATTCCATCTATCTCTGGAAGTGGCTCCTCAGGAAACGGAGGTTGGCTATCACTGAGGGCACTAAGGTGGAAGGGAAAATGGACGTTAAATGTGTGGAACCAAAGTAAATGGGGGGTAAGAGAGGAGTTTCTTGAGAGTACACAAGGATGGATATAAAACATGTAATATTACACCATAACATATAGGAGATGACAGACTGATAATGTAAACCATAATGTAAAACATAGGATAACTAAAAATGTAAAGAACTGTGTATCCTAAAGTATGCACCATAATGTAAATACAGATGTCACCTTGTTAGAAAGCTAATGTCTCAGACTCTGTACATCACTTTAAGTAAATATGATATGAATAGGGCGTAAGAGTATCACTGTGGAAGGGAAAAGGTTTTCTGGTGGATGTGTGGGAGTGCTGTATATTATATATATACATTGCTGTGGTCTAGGACTCCTGTGAAGAAAAGCTGAATAATTAGGGGGGGGGGGGAAAAAAATAGGATGTGGAATTTTTTCAAGTCAACATTCTTTATCTAAGTTCTTTATCTAACTTTATCCAAGTTCTTTATCTATCCTTTAAACTCATCGCTATATGCCATTCCCTAGTAAGGGACCATGACATTATATTGGGCTTCAAATTTCGGGGAGTTCTGGATCACAGAGTGTTTCAACAATGGCAATGGAGGGATACTGGTATGGGATACCAATGACAGATGATATATGACTGACAGGGAGCTGTACAGAACATATGTCCAGGGTGCATGGTAATGTTTGGATATACTCATAGTGGCAACAATTAAAAACCACAGTAGGGGGGGTATTGGGTTCCCGGCCAGTGGTGCTCTGTCGTGGTCCCTAGGGGAGCAGCGACAGTCTCCCAGGTACAGTGGTGGGGACCGGGAGGGAGTGAGGGTTCAACAGTGAGCCCCTGATACTAATGACTATGCTTGTGAGCTGATAAACCCAAAATAATAACAAGGCCTAGAGCAACTTTGTGCCTGGGAATTTCCTTCTGTCAGCCTTCATGTTACTCAAATGTGGCCAGTCTCGAAGCCAAACTCAGCATGTAAATGCAATGCCTTCCCCCCAGCGTGGGACACGACACCCGGGGATGAGCCTCCCTGGCAACGAGGGACCACTATCAACTACCAACTGATGATGCAACTGGAAAATGACCTTTTACGGAAGGTTCAATGCGGATCAGCAGAATATCCATGTCTACATAAAATACCATGACTTTAAAATGCTGTTTGACCTAAAGTAAGGGGGAAATGGAAAGGAGAAATGAGTTTATATGGCTACGAGTTTCTAAAAAAGAGTCTGGAGGCTGGCAGAAGGTTTGCCCTCATGCACAACTGAGCAGAGTCAGAGAGACAGATAAAGCAGATACAACCCCCAGATATTGGTTCCTTTGAGGGCTAAAGAGACCCATGGGAGTTATGGTCATGGCCGATGGGGTTAACTACCAGGGCAGATGGCCCCTCTTTGGAAATGGTGTTTATGTGTGATGAATCTGGACTCAGATGGGATCTCCCTTCATAAGACTTTCATGCTAATGTGCTGGAGGTGCAGTTAATGTTGGGGTTTAAGATATATTTAGGGGATTTGAATCTCTGGACTGACAATGTGATAGCCAGATCCTGAGCCTCAACAGACTCCAGCACCTACAATCTGATTTATTGGACTTACCACACTCAGCTAAGATGGAGGTGAAGGACAACCACCACACCATGGAGCCTAGAGTGATTACAACTGAAAATGGGAGGATTGCATCCAGCATCCAGGTGGAATCTGAGCCTCCTCTTGACATAAAGGTGCAATGGACACAACCAATCCAGTGTCCACATAGAAGAGGTGGCATTGGATTGGGAAAAGTGGACATAATGGACAAAGGGTATGGGGAAAGGCAGGAAGAGATGAGAGGTGGAGGCGTCTTCGGGACATGGAGCTGCCCTGGATGGTGCTTCAGAGGTAATCACCGGACATTGTAAATCCTCACAGGGCCTACATGATGGAATAGAGGAGAGTATGGGCCATGATGTGAACCAATGTATATGAGGTGCAGAGGTGCCCAAAGATGTACTTACCAAATCCAATGGAAGTGTCATGATGATGGGAACGAGTGTTGTTGGGGGGGGGGGAGAGGGGGGGTGGGGGGGTGGGGTTGAATGGGACCTCACATATATATTTTTAATGTAATATTATTACAAAGTCAATAAAAAATAAAAAAATTAAAAAAAAAAAAAAAAAAAAGACCTGGACTTTCTCATGAACTCTGCAGACTGGCTGTGAACTTGCCTTCATGGCTAGAGGCACACAGCATAGTATCCAAACACAAAACCAGGGTTGAAGCTCAGTCGTGAGGGTGCTCCAATGAGTTATAGCCTAGACCTGGATCAAGAGTCAAGACGCAGAATGGCCAGGAGGGGCTGGGACTACGGTAGCAGAGATTTCACGGCAAAATCTGCCAGGTCCACTTCAATTCAGAAATTCAACTCTAGCAGCACATTTCTGCCAATGGCGTGAGGCTTGAGCTGCATGGCAACAATTGAAACCAAAATGCTGCCCTCTGAAGAGATGATCATTTGGAGTGTCTGGGATACTTTCTTTCTTGAAAATATGTTGGTCCAGGAAAACCTTCATTTCTTGGTTCTTTTTCAAGGATTGTGATCGGGTTTAGAAACAAGTATTTTCCTGACCCTCTTGAACACCAGGGTCTTCTTCACACATCTGTAAAGAACTCTGGAATCCACTGGGACATATTCTAGTGAGGAAGCAATGCAAATGAGTGTAAGCCCTTACTCCTGGATACCATTTTTCTATTGTCGACAGGGATCCTGTACTGTTTCAGACCCAAGTATATATGTATCCACTGGTTCCTAGTAGATCTGTCTCTCTTGGCTGAATTAAATACTGGTGGTGACTGTCAGTGTTAGTAAGCCACATAGCTTTGCATTTTCTCTTTAAGAGAATAAAAGATAAATGATTTTCTTCATTTCACATTTTACTTGAAGCTATAAAAAAAAAAAATAGAAAGCCATACCACACAGCTATGACTACCTACTTGCTCATTTTGCTCAGGTCATTGTGCAGCTTCTTCACCCGTTAGAGTTGCCAAGTAAAATCTCTTCAAAGTGAAATAGAGCTTTCCTGCATTCTGTGAGAAACCAGCAAACCCAAGGATCTCTACATAATCACTTTCTTCATTTTAATTCTCTCTTCATTTCTCATGGTGCCATATCATTTGGTGGGAACCTGAGGCAAAAATGTAGAAAAGATTTTTTACAAAATTATCATTAAACCTTGTCTTTCTGCTCACTGACTTCACATTTCAGGTCCTGATCCCACTCCTCCTTCTCAAGCTGACAGCATCCACAACACTGGAATTTTTTGATCCTCTGGGTAAGAGATATCCTAAAACAACAAAATAGAGGGAAATTTTTTTTGGAGCATCTGTATATACAATCTGGTAAAAGTCTGGTATGTGTGTGTTCTGTTTGTTTTTAATGCTCATTGTCATAAGCGCAAACAATAAAAATTTTAAAAATTAATTTAAAAAATACCTGCAAGTTTTGGAGAGGATGTAGAGAAAGACTGAGGAATGCTCATTCACTGACGATGGGATTGTAAAATGGCGCGGGTCACCAAGACCTAAAAGTGGAAGACAGTGTTGGTTCTTCAGGAAGCGAAGTATTGAGTTGCACCCATGGTCACAGCGGTATGATTGAGTTGTACCCATAGTCACAGTGGCATGATTTACAAATACCGCCTGATGTAGAGAGGGCTGGTTCCTGACAGGGAGTGGGATCAGGGTCAGTCTGGTGCGTCTGGTCACCCCCCTGGCCTGCTGCCGGCACTTCCTACCCTTGTCCTATCCAACCCCCGCCCCCTGCCCCCATGTATCATCACATTTGCTTTCTGGTGTATGTACTGCTGTGGACAGGGATCCTGTCCTCTTTCTGACACAAGGATTGCTGATTCTTAGGCTTCCCAATAGATCTGTATCCCTCTGCTGAAATAAGCATTTTCATTGGACAGTGTCCATGTTAGGAAGCTAGTTAGTTTTGCATTTTCTGTTGAAGAGAATGAAAGATGAATTATTTTCCTCATTTCACCTTTTATTTGGAAATATTCAAAAGGAAAGTATAGCCATATCACACATCTATCATGACTACTTGCTTGTTAATTTTGTGGAATTCATCTTGCTTCTTCCTCTCCAGTCTGGGTTGCTAGGCAGATAGATAAAAACAGAAAAAGGAGCTGCCTAAAATGCTTTTCCTCACCACTTGTGCATTCTGCAAGAAGACAAGAAACCCCCATGCCTAAATATGTCTCTTCATTTTCAACCTGTTTTCATTTGTCATGATGCCACACAATTTGGTGGCTCCCTATGCAGAAATGTACAAAAGATAAAAAATATTAACAATTAAAAAAGCACTTCACCATTGGAGAGTTGGCAACTAACTTCTTCGCAGGCCAACACCCCCCTCTACACTCTGTAACTGGGAGAGAATGGGGGGTTGGAAAAGTGGCCTCGCTGCCAGCATAGGTGGGGCTGTCTGGGAGGGGTGCAGTATTTAGTTGCACTGCAAGAGACAGAGTGACCCCAGTTTCAGAAACAGGCTATGAGAGCCAAGAAAGAAACAGAAACTTGCCAAATAGAAAGTCGGCTTTTTCAAGTTACCTGATCTGAAACGTGCCAAAGCTGTGGAGAAACCGTTCCTTGAAGACACACAGTTCAGCAAAGGACTTACTAGCCCAAGGTGAACAGGAGAAAACCTTGGAGCATTTGACCAATGCCACAGTCCTTTGTGAACAGCCACGGCCATGGTTGCAAGTTTGTAAGTGAACTCTTATACCACAGGTTTTCCAAGTGCTTTTTTCTTTCTCTTTTTTCTTCATTTTTTTATTATTTCCATTATTACTTTTTAATTTTTAAAACTGAAGTATATAACTCATACATGAACATACATAAACAATAAGTGTATAGTAATTGTCATGAACTTACAAAACAAAAATCCATAACATCACACAGGGTTCTCATACATCACCCTACCGCCAATATCATGCATTGTTGTTAAACATTTTTAACTAATGATTAAAGAGCATTTTGACCATGCTCCAAAAGTCTGTCAGAGAATTGTAAGTGCTTAGAACATGTTCAAAGATGAGGTGAAATGAAAAACAAACATGGGGCTCCTGAAATCTGAATTTAAAATATTGAAAAAAAAAAAAAAGAGCTCAGAATGTAAGAAAAAAATCTTCTGGAAGAAAATAAGGCTCACCCACCTTCTTTTCACCTCTGGAAGAAAATAGGCTCAGCCTAGCATGCAAGCCCTTCTTTTGTTTCTCTATAGATTGGGTACTTCAGGGGTCACAGCCTATACAAGAGGTCTAACTTTCCTGTGCAAATCCCCCAGTTTTTGATTAACAGTTTCCCTCATCACTTTCCAACCATTTTGGTTTTTACCTGCTCCTTCTGCCAAATAAGGAATGGCATTTAGTGCTATGTTGGTACTGACTTAGATCTTTCTTGTGCATCCTTTTTACTGGCTATAGGACTGGCTTAGGTTGGTTTCCTTTGTTCCTGCTTAACCCAGGAATGGGAGACTGAGGCAGTAGGCTGCCAGGGTGCATTAATTAATATTTTCTTCCTCCCTTCTTTATATTACCTTTATGTGAAAACTGAGCTGATCCCCATCTCTTACAATTGCCCCTCTTTCTTTTAAACTCTTTTTAGTTTTCACTTTTCTGTTCTTCACATTTTCTAAGAGCTATCTTGCATTCCTCATCATAGGGATATCCTTCCTTAAGGGGTACAGATTGTTTTGTCCATGCTTTATGGGCATTTGTTTGGTTAGGGTGGTTTCAGTGAGTCTTTGAACTAGCTCTTGGGCACATGGAATGATACAACATCCAACTGTGGTAAGCACCACAGCTGAGACAATGAGGGAATCTAAGATGGACAGTGCAACCCCTGTCTATTTCCTCCCTGACTCTTCTCCAATCTTTTCTTAACCATTTGGTCAACTGTGCTTATCATAACTTTTGCTTTCTGTTTCTGCTTTTTCTCCTTTCTCCTTATGAACAATTTCTGGGACTCTCTGAATAACTCTTCCAATGGCTTATCCATCCATCTTTTTATTTTCTGAATCTTCTTCTGAATATCAGGCCAAGACCCTTTCACATAGCTGACTTTTAACATTCCTTGAGCCACAGGATTATCAGGGTCCATCTCTGAATTATTTCCTCACTTGGTCGCTCAATTGTTACAGGTAAGCAGAGGGAGTTTGTCTTTCTCTTGAGCTACTTCAAAGACCTTATTTAAGTTTTGAGATTTGGGTACAGCCAATTTGATTCCCTATATAATGAGATTTCAAAGATCTTTCATCTGTATTCTGTCCCCCAGGTTGTTATTATCCCAATTAGGGTCTGTGTTTGGGAACTTATATTTTGCTGCCATTACCTCCTGTCCGGGCAGATGCTGCCTTTCCCACTCCTTCATCATTCCCCTCTGCACCATTCCTCTTTCTTCTCCTGTAAAGAGAATATTCAGTATGGTCTTAAATTCAGGTCAGGTATATAAACTAGAACCTAGGAATTGATCTGCTTATTCAGCCAGCCGTGCCGTATCTTCCATTAGTGATTTCATCTTCTTTTTGAAGTTCCTTACTTCGGTACTCATCAGTGGAGCATTTATGTAGCCAATTTTCCCTGGCCCCATTGGTACTTCTCTCAGTGGATACAAAGGCTCAGTGGAATTTTGTTCTTTCATCCTCTTTTCTTCAAGTGCTCTGGGGAATGGAAAATTTTGTTTGTTTTTCTTACACTGTTCCAATTCTTTCCTCAGCTGTTGGTGGTTTGTAATCAGGGGGGCTGTTGGTCCTGCTTGATTCTCCAGTTCCCCAGGGTTTAGAATAGGTTCTATTGGGCCCTCCAAGTCTAATGACTCTTGTCCTGGGAAGGCAGGGGGAACATAAGGAGGAGGGAGATTGAACAGGGGGTTCCAGGCTTTAGTTTCTTTGGCTTGTGTTTCTGCAGCTTTAGTTTCTGCAAGTTTAGTCTCAAGATCTAGATTTTCAGCTTTCAAAGGATAAGGAGTGGCCCCCTTTCCCTTTAAACAGTATATGGCATAGTTAGTCTCTTTTTTGGAGAAGGGTGTTTTCCCATTAACATACATTCAGGGTCAGCACAAAGCCAATCCTTATCTGCCCCATACTTTGGCCGGAATATGTTGGGTGGTAAAATACTTTCCTTGGTCTAGACACAGCAGTATTTAATCATTTTCTTCTCATCTTTTTCCCTGGCCCGATCATTATCAGTCCAATGCCATAACATCCTCCCTAATATCTCAGGGGGTTCCTACAGACACCCCACTCCCCTTTTACCCAGTTGACCAACTACCTCTATTTCCCGTTCCAAATCTTGTCTGGGTCTCTTTCTCTCAAATCTTTTGCTTCATCTGTTTCTGGCCCTTCCCATCATGGGAGAAGGGAACTGTGAATTGGGACTCCATATTCACTTCTCACAGTATGTCACGCATCTCACGCATGCACAACCAACTTCAGACTCATCAGAATTCCCCACCACCAAGGTAATACTTGATAGTCCTTGTTCTTACCTTGGTCCATGCAAGGAGTCACTTAGTCAATGAGAGGCAGATTTTCCCTTCCCTTTTTCTGATCCACAATCAGTAGATCTAAGCATCTGTTCTTGGGTTCCTTGGCTGCCAGAGGCTGGTGGAGTACAAAACCACTTAAAGAAGCAGGGTGCTCCTCCCTGACATGTACCCTGAGGTCTGCTCTCTAAAGCTTCAGAATCCTGGGTGAGTCCCCGAAGTTGTAAGAAAGAAATCTTTTCCTGGAAGAAAATAAGGCTCACCCGATTGTGGAGAAGAAAATAATTTATTCTCAATCTTGCAAGAAGGGGTGCACAACCAGAAAATGTGGCTGGTGCCCCAAAGGAAAATGACACAATTTATATCCCTAAGCCCAGAACCCAAGCCCTTCCTCTGTTTCTCCATAGATTGGATACTTCGGAAGTTACAGGCTATCCAAGAAGTCTAACTTACCCATGCAAGTACCTCAGTTTTTGATTAACAGTCTCCCTCATCACATTCCAACCATTTTGGCTTTTACCTGCTTCTTTTGCCAAATAAGGAATAGAATTTAGTGCTGAAATGTTATTGACTTAGCTCTTTCTTGTGCATCCTTTTTACCAGCTATAGAACTGGCTTAAGATGGTTTTGTTTGTTCCTGCTTAACCTGGGGGTGGGAGCCTGAGGCAGTAGGCTACCAGGTTACATTAATGAATATTTTTTTCCTCCCTGCTTTATATTACCTTTATGTGAAAACTAAAATGATCCTTGTCTCTTACAAGAAGATGAAGAGCTCTTGGAGAATAAGTGCAACTGTGCTTGATACAGACAGACTCGTGATCCACACCGAAACCTACCCAGCTTAAGTTTTTAAAAAATTTGTATAAATCCACTTGTCTGTTTGTATAAATGTTTCCCTGTGAAAAGTGTATTTTGATGAAGGCTTTTCATTTTATAAATACACAATTTTCAAAGTTATTGAAAATTGAAGAAAAAAAAAAGAACAGAATCATCCAGCTGGATTGTTTAGAGCAAGGGGGAGCTATAGATTTGAGGAATGTGGGCCACTTATCAAAGTTCTTCCAGGTACCCTGTGAGATACTTTGTCATAGGCATTTTGGTTTTAGTATAAAATATTCATTCAGATTAAATCATACCTCAGCTTCCCAAACTTCTAGTTATAAATATGTATTTGTGCAAACTCAAACCCTCAGCTCCATATATGCTTGTGCTTTTTTTCCTGAAGCCATGCAAATAATGAAAAAAAAGTAACCCAGACTCTTATAGTATGACAGGAAGGGACCCAGCTATTGTGAGCTATTTTCTCTGAAATTTTTTGCATGTAATGGTTTTCCATAAGTTAACATGTCTCTTTTCAATTCATACTGAGAGTAAATTAATAAATATAAACTTATGTAAAAGTTCTTTCTTTTCCATAAAGAAAATAAATGCTCAAAAATAAAATGACTGGGTTTTACTGTAGCAATTTTTCAAACTAAAAGTAGTTATGCTTACATCATGGCTTTTATAAATCAGATTTGTTTTCTTTGTTGTTCCTCATTTGACCCCAAATTCTAGTCTGAGTTATTTCTGTTAGAAAAATATGAGTCCTCATTGGCTCCCATTTTGCTTATGGAATTAAATACAAATATCTCTTAAATAGAAGAAACAATTTCTGTTTATTCAGAAATTCTAAGTGGGAGGGACAGGTTAATGTGGCATTTACAGACTGTCTCCCTGTGTAAAATTTCACAAACCATTAACTCTGAAAGGGGAAGTTAATTTGAATCTCATATTCTAGAAAGTGGACAACTATTGGTAAATATCACTGAGTTGCCTTTGAAAAGACATATTGATAAAAGATGGATCCTCATTGTTGTTTAAAAAGGAGGAAAAATGTCCAGAAAAGTAAATTTTCTTCTTTCAATATTTATTAACAATTTTAATTTTTTTTCTAACTGTCTTTGGGAAAGTGCTGGGGCAAATTTCAGAAAGCAGTATGGTTACACAGAGAGCTTTCTAATGAGATCAAGAGATAGATTAGAATATGTTAAAAATGTGTAATGTGATGCAGGTAAATAAAGTTAACTATGGAAAGATGTAGAATTACAGAATTAGTGTCAGTGATGCTAAAACACTGAAGGGCAGGCCTTTGGGTACATTTTCAAAGATAAAAAAATGGACATTTAATGTATCCACCAAAAAAACCCCACAAAACTGCTTGATACTGGTGGTGATTATTCAATAGATGACAAGGGCATAAAATAATCTGTCGTCTCCTATTCTGCTCCATTTTTATCCTTTTTTTGGTCTTTCATGGAAAAGTAGAATATTATTGTGAGAAAGGCAGAAATTTAGTTATTTACTAAATATCAAAAGCAACACGTCAGATAGAATAAAAGAGATGAGCTGTGAAATCAAAAGGTAAAGTCAGAAACAGTTACTTAGAAACTAAACAGAATTATTAAGATTAGAGTAGGCCTAGCCAAGGAGGACAGACCATTACATCAGGCCCTTGGTGATGATGATTATACTTATGAACCTTTTATTGTGAAATTGAAACTTAGCCTAATATTATGTATTGCCTAAAAGTTACCTCTTGAAAGTCTCCTTGTTGCTTAAATGTGGTCTCACTCTAAGCCAAACTCAGCACATAAATGCATTACCTACCCTGCCCTCCACACCCGCCATCCCAGCTTGGGACATGACTCCAGGGGATAAGGCTCCCTGGCACCAAGGAGCGTTACCAAGTGCCAACTTGTGATACATCTGGAAAAAGACCTTGACAAAAAGGGGGAAATATTAAATAAAATGAGTGTTAATCATTAAGAGATTTCAAAGTGAGTCAGGAGGTCATTCCAGAGGTTACGCTTATGCATGTCTCATTGACTGCCACAGTAAATGGTGCCTCAAACAGCAGGATTCCTGAGAGCTCCAGAGACATCTAGACACTATAGACAAGGCAGACAATCTCAGGAATTGAACACCCTGTCAGTGGGCCTAATTTGGAATATATGCTCCCCAGTGTAATAGAGTTAGACTCATTTATAATCTCTGGACACATGGCTCTTCTGTCCCATTTATTTGAACCTATAATTATCACTATATTCATTAAATATATGTCCCAGAGACTTAAGTCTTTTGTTTTTTAATATGCTGTTTGAGCCCTGGATCTCAGCAGAGTTGCAATACCTACTCTCCAGTTCATTGGAGTCATGCAGGACAACAAGGAGATGATGATGGACAATGTCCATCCCCCAAAAATGGAGAGTATCTACAACTGCAAGCAAGACAGTTCATCCATCTGCTCCATTGGCTCTAAGCCCCCTCTTAACCTCTCAATTAGAAACAGAGTGGGCATCAGCATCCCCAAATCTTCAAGATTGAAGAATGAATAATCAAAGGTAGGAAAGCAACTAGCAACTATGAACTAAAGTAGACTACTATCATTCTAGCAATGGAAGTACATGTATCATTGACATAAAGCCACTGGTCACCAGATGTTTTGAGTGAAGGGAGAGGGAAGGATAGGTGTAACATAGGGGCATTTTTGGGACATTGGAATTGTCATGCATGACATTTCAGTGACAGATACAGGCCATTATACATTTTGTCAAAACCTATAAAACTGTGCAGTGCAAAGTGTAAGCTATAATGTAAACTATAGACTATGGTTAGTAGCAATACTTTAATATTTGTCCATCAATTGTAACAAATATACCACACTAATGGAAAATATTGTTAATAGGGGAAAGTATAGGAGGGGGAGGGTATAAGGTGTATGGGCATCCCTTATATTTTTGATGTAATATTTGTGCAATCTAAAGCTTGAAAAATAAAAATAGTAAGATTAGAGTGTTAATAGCAGTAGTAATAATAATTTTAATAGTAATGATGATACTATTGACATAATATCAATATTAGCAATAATAATCAGCACTTAAGAACATATAGACCTTTAGAGATTAAGTAGGTTGTATTAGGTCACACAATCAGTCAGTGCCAGTGTCAGAATATTAAAGTTTCTCTGGCTCCAAAGTTCGTGCCCTTAATAATGGCAGAGAAGGCAAAAGTTAAAGAAGGCTCAGTGATTTGCCTGAGCCAGTGAAGTCTCAGAGCTTGGCCCTCCATCCCCCCTCTGGATGGTCTTTTGTTTCCATACTCATGCTTTCAGAAGGTCAGTTTTAGCACAACTGGTAGCCATCCTTCCAAAACATAACCGGGATAGGAATGCTATTAAGATTGTCAATCACACAATCAGGTTCTGAGGGAAAGATGTCTCATAGCTAAGGTAAAAACAAATATATTTAGTTTTTTATGCAAAACAAAATACCAACTTCCCTTCCCATAGTCCTTTTAACTAAATATAAAAACAACTGCAAAAACAAAACTGTTCTTATTCTTTCAGAATGAGGGTCACTGTTTTTCTTCATATTTCAGAAAAATTTTAAGTTGGTTTCTGAACCCAGACAATTACAAGTCCCAGATATTATCCTCTAAGCATTGTAAAGATACAGCCTGGTCATCTTTATCTTTACTATTGACAGAAAATAAAATTAATTACTATCATTTACCATTATTTCTGAAGTATGTAGATTTCTTTCCTATAGACTTATGTTTTAGTTGATACTATCTTCCTTTATTTCCTTTGCCCTTGAGGAATCCACATGAAGGCAAGTTTTGGTAGAATATCCACAACTGTGCTGCTTAATGCTATGCTGTTCTGCTAGATAAAATGCTTTGCTAATGCTTTGCTATATATATAGAAAGACTGATATAACTCAACTAACTCATGCATAAGAAAGCAATACACAGATATATATTTATTTTATTAAACTTCTGTTAATAATTGGGAGACTATAAAATAAGTAAAGGATTGTCTACAAACAGGGGTCCAAGTACTGTATCAAAATCCTTTATGATATATATACTATAGATAAAACCTCACCAAACCAGGGAACATACCGACATACTAGGCCTACCTCTGGCCAGAATCCCAATTGGATTCAATATAAATGTATATATCTATATCTATTTAATGAACTTTTGTTAATTGAAAGAATACAAAATAAGTGAAGGATTGTCTATAATCAGGGGTCCAACTGCTATATCCCAGTCCCTCACGATATGCATACATACATTCATAAGCTCACCACACTGGGGAACACACCGGCATACGTGGCTCACCTCTGGCCATAGTTCAAACTGGATACAGTACAAATATATATATGCATATCCAGTTTAAGAAGTCTATACTGACAATTAGAGTGAGAAACAGGAATAACATAACCAGTCAAAAGATTAAATCAATATTGAAGAGTCACAAAATGACAGAAAAGTAGAAGTCTTACATACAAACTCACCAACACCTAGCTCATGGCTGGGAAGCCCCGAATCAGCAGGCAATTTCAGAGTCTTAATTGAAAACAACACCTGTGCAGAGTACCCTCTCCCAGGGTGGGACTTCAACTGGCCTGATCAGGGACTGTCCCTTTTATTGCGCTCTTAATCAATGCACTTGATACTATAGATGTCAACTTGCGAGTACTGCATCAGTTCCCAAGGAGGTGGCCAGCCTTCCCAGGGAGGAACACTATACTCCCTGGAATGCACCTTGTCTGTTTTTATTTACTACAAAACATGCCTGATGTGCCCACTGTTCTAGTTCTCATCACTCCTCTTGAAATACGAAAAGTGCTGACTAGTAAGGCATTGGTGTGCTGATTAACAAAGCCTCCTGCATGATGTTTCACTTTTAGGCTTGAACAATACTCACTAATACATATGCCCTGACAGGACCTTGTTAATAAATAGGTTAAGTGATTAATACCATCATGTAGTGCCTGCATGGCCCACCAATATTAGTAAGGATTGCTAATCTTCATCCCTCACTTATCATATATCAGGTGCTATGCTAAATACTTAACATATGTTGACTCATTTAGTCCCCACAAAAACCGTATGACATAGATTTCAATATCATCCCCGTTTTACACATTTTACACATTAGTAACTTCTCTGAAATTCCAAAATAGCACAGCTAGCAAATAGTAGAAATGGATTCAGATCTTAGCTGTTCTAGCTCCAGGCTCTGTACTCTTAACCATTATACTTTATCTCTTACCATAAAGAGAAATGGTTTCATTATAACCTATGTTGAAATGAAAAACATGCTCATTTTCTTTTAGCACAAATAACTGGAGTTCAATGCAACAATTTTACATGACACAGGAAGATAGTGCTAATACATCTGAAATGTATAATCAAGTATATCCTACTACTGAGGAAAGGGACAACTTTTAAACTTTCTTTTAAATGTTGTCTCTTAAAATGCCAAATGGTCTATGTGTTTTTGAGTTAGAGATAACTAAAATTTGCCTTAGCAAGTCACCAAAACACTTAGTTTGGCAAAAATTTTTAAGGGGATTCAAGACAATTCAACTACTGCTTGAAAATGGTCAGATTCTGTTTTATTTTGGAAATGTAAGCATTCCCTAATTCTAATAAAATGCCATTATAAATAGTCTATCTTTAATTAGTTGGTTTAGATGGAGGGGATCAGAAATTTCTTTATTCTTTATATCTTTAAGTAATGCAAACTAGTTATATACAAGCACTATGCACCCTCAAATATTTGTGCCAAAGCTGCATCAGCCTGCATGAGGAAAATTCCAGAAATGTAATTTCAGGATCAGCAGAATTCTATTATGCCCTTTCCTCTAGCCCCCCATTTCCATAGTCTCAAAGATAAAAACTGATCAGGCCAATGGCTGATTCTTCTTAGCCTGAAATTGGCTTTCCAGTTTTCTCATTAGTAGTTTTACTAGTGTCGTATAAATGGAATTGTATCCTCTGTGACTTCACTGAAGAAACCAAAAACTCAATATTGGAAGATTTGAAGGATGGCGTAGGAATAAAAAGACAGCTTTCTATAAAACACAGGTAAGAATATTTACTAGAAATACAGGCTTTTTAGATTATATGTCATGCTCAAATTGAAAGCCTAATTATTTTGGAAACTTGCTTGTTTAGCTATGAGGGGTTTTAACTAGCTCCCTGTTAAGAAGGAGCACAAGGCTATAAGAGCTTTAATCTATGGAACTAAACTTGTCTTCCTTCTCACTAATAGTGCCCCTGTTAGTTACTATCAGCCTGAAGTTTCCACCATGAGTTATTTTCTCTAGAAAATTACTGGCAAAATGCAAATACAAGGAATTCTAGGGTCATCACAATCTCATACAGCACTGTCTTTCTAGCTGTCTCCACTTTGCCAGTGCTTCATCCAAAAAAGGCATATATTGCAACTGCACACAGCTTTCATTTTTCTGATATTTTTTCTAATTTTCTATAGATTTGCTTCTTTGGATGCTCATAGTTCCATGACATAATTTAAAAAGGCATAAGAGTATCTCACTGCAAAGCAGAGGAAAGTTTGCTTACCAACCAGTATCTTGAAGATGGACGTTTCCTCTGAAATAAAGCTTATGCAGGTCTAATAATAGCTCTTATAAAATATTGGTGTTCTTTAAGCTCAGAGTTCTTCAATTGTACTGCAAACCCATTGCACGTGCAGCATCAAACTTGGGAACAAAAGGATTTACCCCAAGCGTGAAGCTTCTGTTTGCTTTGGTCTTTGCCTAAGCAAACAGAGGTACTTCTATTTGGCCTTGTGACCTGAGAGTTTTATTTTTATCATTAATTATTCTTCTGTTCTAAGAATATATCAATTGTCTGTCTAGTCATGACCCATATGGACAATTGTGTTCCAAAACATGACTTGATTTTTCTTTTGATCCATTATCACAACTATCTGAGTGAGTCAAGTTACAGAATACAAAATTAACTTTAAGCACAGCAGGATCTTGTATTGACAATCTGAAGTGTAAAACAGCCTCTATTCTACACTGACTTTCCTTGAGTCAACTAAAGGTGTTGTAACTGAGCCAAGGACTTCTAAGGCTTGAGTCTAGTGTTCTTCTCAGAGTACCAAATTATGCATCAGGTGTAAATTTTACCAATTTACTTGAATTCAATAAATTTTTTGGTATACTATATACTAGAGTATAAGCCAAATCATTATTTTAAGGAACTCAGGGTCTAAGAATGCCTTGAATAACTGCAGTACATTACCTTTTTCAAAGTCTGAAAAATGTTGCAGTATCATAGAATAGTGAGTGATAGATTATAAATCGTTTTGACTGGGAGTGAAAAGGCTTTTAAACAGACTTTGAAAGAGAAGGGGAAAGTCAATTAGGCCAATGGAATGTCCAACAAACATAAAACAGAGATCTGGAAATGCTGAACCAACCGGGAAATAGCACAGGGTTAGGTAAAACACAATGTTCACAAGGGAATAGTGACAGTAAAAGGCATAAATATATTGGATCCAGCTTTGGTAGCCCTAGTATATCATGCTAATTAGTTTGAATATTTTATCGTGGTTATTTGAAAATTATCAAAGGATTTAAAGCTGGTTTATAACAAGATGAGCTGTGTGTTAGAAACATTACCTTAATAACAAGAGTAAAAGAGCTGATTGAAGGAAGATATTGTTAAGACTCTTATAAAGATGCTGTTAGAGCAGGGCCTGTGAGGAGAGAAGGGGGGTTGATATGCAGTGTGTGCTCCTGATATGAAAGGCAGCAAGTGCAGGAGACCCTAAGAAAAGACCTAGTCATGTTCAGAAAAACAGATAGAATGAAGTTCAGTTCAGCTAGAAGGAAATAGAAGGAGTGATAAGACATGAGGCCTGAGAAGTGAGCTCACCTGAGATCACAAAGGGTTTTCTTGGCTTCAATGAGGAGCTTAGACTGTTATTTATTTATTTATTTTTAATATGGGATAGGAAACCATGACAAGAGTCATGATCGGATTGACATTTATGAAGGGCCATTATGGCTGTAGTGCGGATAGTAGACTCTAGAAAGCTAAACAAGGTTTAGTATTAAGTGTGTGTGTATATATATATAAATACATTAATATAGGTATGTCAATTGAAACATGTCATGGGAAGATTTAGCCCCTGGCTTTCAAGTTATCTAGCACTGTCCTTCAATGACCAGTCAAGGTACTCAATTTATGAAGGATTCCAGGATTCCTCTTTGGAAGGGAAGGCAGTGCTTAGGGTTACTCATTGGCCTACAAAGCTCAGCTGACACCATTCCATTGTCAAAGGTGGACTAATAACATTAACCACAAAGGAGAAAGGGACTTTTTCTCCCAGAAGCCCTTTGACCCCTACGGAAATGACCCCACTTCTCCTCCAAAACTGTCAAATTTGGCAGAGGAAGAAATCTGAAATACAGTGTTGAATGAAATATTTTTTAGGCCAATAGTGTATCTTGTTAAATTACACCATGGAAATAAAAATATTCAAAGAATATAAACTATTATAAATTATTTAAAATAAGTATTTATATTTCATAGAATAGAAAATGATAAGCATCAACAGAAGGAGCATGACTCCAGTGACATGTGACCAAAATTTAAAACTATTTGCAATTCTCTGGAATAAGAAAAATATACATTGAAAACTTCCTATTATAAAGGTCCCTGGTGATATTTGTAAAAGTGTTTTGCTTCTAGTTAGGTAAAAATTATTGAGATTCACTTTCTTTATATACTTCAGATTTGGACCTTTATATTTTCTCTGCTGGTTTAAAATGAAAAGGTAGCACTCCTTAGATACAAATTTAAATAATGTGAGAGGAAATGATCAGATTTTGAATTATGATTACTATGACAACTTCAGCCAATTGCTATTTGCTGATGAATAGCATTGCAACCAATAAATTATGTAACATCAGTAAGTTTTTACTAAAAAGTATTTGATTAGGACTAATTGTGGAGACTTCACAGTGATTAAGTAAGCTTGTAAGATTCTGTTTACTTCCATATTTCTAGTATTTCCTGAATTATACTTTCAAATATATAATCTTGGATATTTATATGTCCAAGTAACATAAAAAGCAAACTATCTCAAGCTGCTTATTTTAAATAAACCTTATTGAAGTATAATTTGCTTACAATAAAATTATCCCATTTTAACCATAGTGTTTACAGAGTTTTTAAAAAAGTATACAACAGTACGAACACCACACATCATCAAAAAAATTCCCTCATGTCCCCTTGTCACCCCTCAGCTCTTGATGTCAAGTTTGGAGCCACATTATTGTAATATCATTCCCACCAGTCATCAGGTGGATCAAAGGTCAAAACTTGAAAGACAAAACAATAAAGCTTCCAGAAGATAACATAAAAGAGTATCTTTACAATAAGTATGAGAAAAGGTGTTCATTTTCATTAGTTATGACCAACATTTAAATTATAAACCACTATGCAATGTATAGAATGGTTATATATATTTTAAAGTCTTAGTATACCATGTGACGAAGAATATAGAGCTACAGGCACTGCTGGCAGAAGTGAAAACTGGTCAACAAAAACTTTGAAAAATGCCATGGCATTACTTAATAAAGTTGACCATTTGTCCACACTTCAGTGCATCAATTCTACTATAATGTAAGTGTCCAATAGATATATGTACACGTGTTCAACAAGAGATGTTTATAGCAACATTTTTGTAGCAGTGCCAAATTGAAAACAAATCCAGTTCCTATCATGATTAGAAGAACTAAATTGTGGTATTAACAGTTTACATAGTAACTTTCCAGTTAACAACTTTTGCCACATAGCTCTTGAACACTTTTAAAACAAAGGCTCGTTTTTTTGGTATACTGACTTTTCACCCAAAAATAAAATGTTAAAAGTATGCTATAAAACATGATATCTCATTATCATGGTTCTAGACAAAAACAAACTTGCAACTTAAAAATTGACCAGCTTCTAGTCAGAGAATATGATATGGAAATAATTAATTGCTCGCCATATTCAGGGGAGCCCCAAATAAGCTCCACATGAGTTGCTTGTACAACATATATACACCGAAGCCGGATTAAAAGCAAATGCTGTCTACGACTCTTCAGTCTGTTGTCTGCATCCAATATTTTCACGTGTTTCAAAGCACCCTTGTGGTTAGTTTTATTTTAACCTAAAGGTATTTTTAGTCACTGCATAATCACAAGCCTCCAAAAGGGTGAATATCTGGTGAAGAATATTATGCAGAAAAAAAATGTGCCTTCCCTCCCACTCTCCTCTAATGATCACCACAGTCTTTTCTTTCAATTTTAGAGGGTGCAATAAACCCTTAAACTAGATTTATTTATTTTTAAATTGTGGTTTAATACATATAAACTAATTCTTATTGCTTAATATATCATCTATCTATTATTTAACAATATTTGTGTGTGTGTTTGTATTAAATATTCTATCCAAGGTATTTTGGATGTTTTGTGTTAGGACAGAACACAGTGTGATTTTCCAATTCATTTAAAACGAATGGAAATTTGTTTCCCTTAGTAGCTTTTCATTTAGTAACAGTATTTTAATGGAAAAATTAAAGTCATTTTAAAAAAGTAGATGTATCTGTAAAATGGAATACTACACTGCAATGAAAATAAACAAGCTAGTCTATATTTAGCAACATGCATAAATCACCAAATACAATGTTGAGGTAAATATATTATATGTGTAAGAAAACACATTATATGATTCCATTTATCTAATACTCAAAAACAGACAAAAGGAATTTTGGCTTTGGACTACCCGATAATGGTGAAATTAGAGATTTGAGAGAGATTATTATTTAAAGGGACAATGAGGAGGCTTTTGTGGGGCTCTAATAAGCCATTTCGTAACCTGAGTATTGCATATACAGGTGCCCTTTTGTGTTAACTCATTGAGCTGTACACTTATGGTTTGTGTTCTTCTCTTTATGTGGGTTATGTTCCAACTTAAAAAAGTGAACACAGGAAAAAAACTTATTTAAATAAAATTATATAGTTATTTAAAATCACATAGTAAATATTTGTGAAAGTGATAAAAAAAGCATTTTGTGAGGAAGTAACTCAGTATTACTTATAGTGTCACTGGCATTTATACCACATCTATATGGTCAATATTATATAAATTTATAATGGGTTGAATTAGCTTGATCTTTTAAGAGCAGTTCCTTAATTTACTTAATATTTACTGTATCTTAAATATTAAATGCTTCCTATTGCTAGTGTAATATACCAGCAGCTATATAAATCAATACCAGTGTCATTTCATTAATCAGAAAAGGTTTACCTGTAGTTGTCTTAAACCTGTTTGCATGCATATGTGTGTGTGCACCTAGGTGTGTTTAGGCCACAGGGTGATAACATGTTAATATGCAATCTGGAATGTTTTGCTCAATATTCACTTTGGTTTTTCTTCATAAAGTCAATATATTGGAATAAGTAAATGTGTCTAATAATGCATTATTTTAAAATATGATTAGGGAAAATTCAAGGTCTTCCTTTTTGTACTTCCTTCTAGAAAGAAATTTCCTTCCCCTTAGTGAAAATCCTCAGGTCGAACATTTTCTGAAGTGTTTTAGCTATATAAAAATATATTTCAGACCACAAAATTGCAAACTATGCTATTAAGATACCAAACATCAATCCTTAACATATAAATTTAGGATTGAGAGAAAAAATGGTCAGAGCGTATTCTCCCTCTAAGTTGAGAGTTTGTTTCCTTGACTGACTTTAAACATTGCAGTAAGAGTTTCAGAAAATGTTTGTGAGTCTCCTATTTCTCAATGGTAAGTAAAGATCTTAATATAAAATCTCAGTGATTTACATAGCAAAAAGCAGGGCTTTTCCTTCTAAATCTTTGTTTTTTTGAGGGTCATAAGATATTGGTAAGTCACGTATTGTAAAATGATAATTTTTGAGGTGTATGATGTCTGTCTAAACTCTCCTCTGGATGAGAAAAAGGTATTATATAAAAACATGGCAGGCAGAATAATGGCCCCCAAATATGTTGATGTTCTAATCCATGGAAGCTGTGAATATGTTACCTCACATGGACAAAGGGACATTGTTGATGTGATTAAGTACTTTGAGACTATCCTGGTTTATCTGGTGAGCCCAATGTAATCATATACATCTTTAAAATGAGAGAAACTTTTCCAGCAGTGCTGAGGAAGGGAGATGCTGCTAGTTTAGAAGATGGAAAAAGAGGGCCACAAGTCAAGGAATGTGGGTAACCTTTTGAAGTTGGAAAATACAAGGAAGCAGATTATCCCTGTAGTCTCCAGGAAGGATTACAGTCCTGCAGAAACTTTGATTTTACTCCAGAGACCCTTGTTGGGCTTCTGACCTATAGACCTGTAAAATAACAAATTTGTATTGCTTTAAGCCCCAAGTTTGTCGTAATTTTTTGCAGAAGGAATAGAAAACTAGTACAAAAAACTTGAGCAGTGTATTAACCATTTAACTGGATTAATTGTAGAGATATTTAGAAAATTCTTAATTTACGAGAAAATTACATCTAAATTCTCGATCTCTATAACTCTTTTTCTCTCACTCTCCTTCTCTCTCCCAGCCTCTTTAAGACAATGAAATACTTTCAAATAAATTTTTTACCTTTCTGTTTTTATATTTTAAAAATAATGTATTTTAATGTAATACGTTTCAGTATAGGAGATTTCCAATATTAGTTTTATTTATTTATTTATTTTTATTGATTTTGTAAAAATATTACATTAAAAAAATATGAGGTCCCATTCAACCCCACCACCCCCACCGCACCCCCCCCCCCCCCAGCAACACTCACTCCCATCATCATGACACATCCATTGCATTTGGTAAGTACATCTCTGGGTATCTCTGCACCTCATGGTCATTGGTCCACATCATGGCCCACACCCTCCCCCATTCCATCCAGTGGGCCCTGGGAGGATTTACAATGTCCGGTGATTGCCCCTGAAGCACCATCCAGGGCAACTCCAAGTCCCAAAGGCGCCTCCACATCTCATCTCTTCCTGCCATTCCCCATACCCATCAGCCACCATGTCCACTTTTCCCACTCCAATGCTACCTTTTCTCTGTGGTCCTTGGATTGGTTGTGTCCGTTGCACCTCTATGTCAAGAGGAGGCTCAGATTCCACATGGTTACTGGATGCAATCCTCCTGCTTTCAGTTGTAGGCACTCTAGGCTCCATGGTGTGGTCCAATATTAGTTTTAAACCAAAGCCAAAATATTGAATGTTCAACATCACAAGAAAAAGTTATACTCATCAAAATGTGGGTGCTTTTACATAAACAGAGTAATTACTAAATTAGCTATCAAATTGCATAACGATGTCACCTTTTAATTATGTCAACAAATAGTCCTCTCCCAGGGGACATTTAACTACATCTGGAAACATTTTTGGTTGTCAACTGAGTGTGGAGAGGTTCTACTACATCTAGGGCATTCAGTTCAGTGTTCTCCTAAACATCCTCCAATGCACAAGATAGTCCTCCACAATGAAGAATTATTCAGCATAAAATGTCAATAGTGCTGAACCTGAGAAACCCACTTTTAGAGGGATAAATTATTCCAAATTTGTTGTAAAAAGTGAGTTATTTTACCAATGAATACCTCTCTCTCTGGCAAATAAAAGAGTGATACCTCAATCACTCAAGGTATTTCACTTTGCATTCTCAATTACTGAAAATGACTTAGCATGCAGAAAGCAATCACTTTCATTTTTTCATCTTTTGGAAAACCAATCAAGTCTCAAGTGTCCATATAGAAGACCTAGTGTAAATATGGTGAATAGTGTAACCTATTGCAGACCCCCAAATTGATTGCCTGAAATGATTTAATCATTGGTGAATTCAGATGTACTGCAGCTCAGATTACATCAGCTAGTGTCAATTACAGCAGTCAACTCTGTGAGAGTCCAGTGTCTAATATCAATGGTTTACATTGTTTTCTGTATTTTTCCATTGTTAGTAAAATAGATTTGCAGAGGCTGTAGTTTTAGAATTAATGGCTAATGGCAGATTTAGTTTTATGTCATTGGGGAAGCTGTCACATCAATACAACTGAAGGCAGTTGGCTTGCTTGTATCATTTACTCATTCCTTGAACTATTCTATGTGGCCATTAAGATGCAGTACTATAATTTTGCAAGCCTGGATCACATGGTGACTCCTATATCCTAGGTGAGAAGTCTGAGATTGATAATCCACTAGAATCTCATAGTGTTCTGATCACCTCCTATTCCAGGATCCTCTGCCCTAAACAGTACCAGACTACTGGACAGATGAGATTGACAACAGTTTAATAGTCACATGCTTGGACATTGTTTTCTTTAGATGAGATGGCCTCATTAATGGTGCTTTTAAAGTATGAACATCAGTAATCACTTGGATATGATCCCAGATGAATTTATGCATTCTGTTTCTGCTCTGTAGAATTTTTACAGTTAGGCATCTTGAGTTAGAACAAGGGAAATTAGGCATACAAACTACGGAATTTATGCAAAAGTGGGTTGTGGAAAACAATTTCTCTGAATAAGCTGCTTCTACCTGCAGACATTTTTATGCCTGCTTTGTTCTTTCTCCACATATATGAAGAAAAGGGGGAAATGTTAGCAATACTGAGCTAACAGTTAAAAACGTAGGCTGGAAAACAATTATAAGCAGCAAGTTTGTGAGTTAGGCTGTTTATTTATTGGGCCATAAAACAAATATTCACCAAATCTGAAAACTAAATTTGAAATTCAAAAGACTGAATTTTTTATTCTTTTATTTTTTTCTGGCAAACATGCAAACATGAACTGTTTTTCATTTATTCAGATATTTTCCCTGGATGGCTATTTCAAACAGAATAACTTGCTAAGCGTTAATAGGGTACAGGCATGTGATTATGTTAATATTAATGAAATTAGCAATATTAATTTTCTAGTTTCTTTTAGTATTATCCTGAGCTCTAAGGTCTTACCAAATTTTGGTTAAAATAAATTGTTCCTAAGATCTCAGCACCTCTGGTGCTACCTGTCATTTCCCCCCAAATAAATCAGGAAGTTCTCTTCATATCTTAATAGGTGATATCAGGTGTTACCTGCCAGACGAAGCTGCTCTTAGCACTTAAAGCTATCCATCACATATCACTGTGATTTCTCCTGGAAATTTCCATTTCTACCAGGTGCCCATTGTATATAGATTGTATAGAGTGGATTTTGGCAAGGAAAATGGTGAAAGAAAGGAATCAAAACAGCAAGGTAATGTGATCAATTTGAAATGAGTTCAGTGAATTGCATTATTGTTCCCAAATATTCACTGTCCCTCCTAGAGTGGAGGATTGCTCTTCCCTATTACACTGCCATCTGGTTTGGGAAAAGTCATGTGTTTTGTTAGTGAAATGTGCGTTGTGTCACTACAAGTAGAAGTTTAAGGGCAAGCTAAATGGCAGTTTGCCATGTCTCTTTTCCTTCTTCAAAACAAATTTTGTGTTCCAGAAAGATACTGTCACCCTGGTTCCAAGAGCAGGGTAGGGCCAACCCAGGAAGGGCATCCAATAATGTGATTAACATGTAAACCCTTTTTTAAGCCACAAGAGTTTTGCTTGTTCCTTTGATTTGCCAGGAATGAAGGATTGTTTATTATTGTAGCATAATTTATCCTGCACTGATTACTGCAAAAGATTTTAGTCAGTCAGACCTAAATCCAAATTCTGTCTCAGACACATGACAAATGTTTTTGACTTTGAACATGTTACTTGTTATTCTAAACCTCAATTAGTTTCTATTCACTATAGACATAATAAAGATTTTATAGACATTCCTCTGAGAGAATTAGATAGGATATCCTATGTAAAATACCTATTAAAGTGCCTTCATTAAATATTAGTATCCTTCATTTTTTCTCAAGAGTGCTCATCATAGATTTTTTAAGTCATCAGATTACAGGAAATTGTGTACTTGCAGAATTAATACAGGTAACATATCAGCAGCTGTTACATATTATCCTGGAGATGGCAGATACATAGAAATGGGCAGAGCACTTCCAGATAGTGCCATAATAATTATGATCTTTTAAAAAGAATTGCATTTCCTTAATGGAGATCCCTTTCCCCCATCCAATAAATTAGGGGTAAACTGAAGTAGGAAAATAGATATTCATAGAGTGATATATCTGGTCAGAGATATAATTATTTTCCTTTAAAGTTGTTATATGAAGACCCCAGTGCAATTGTTGGTTGCATTTAAGTAAAAATAACATACTCTTTTACAGCTACAGAGTTTATGTGAGAATATATTTTATGGTATTGAACTGGTGTGAAGAGGTAGGGTAGAGGAGAGATATATAACAAGAACTTTGACAGAGTAAAAGTGGGCATGGGTATGTTGGCAGCCCTCCCTTAAGAAATGCTATCTTTTTACGTTAGTTCTTGCATATGAACTAGCCTGTGTCTTCTTTTTTAAAAAAAAATTGTATTGTAGTAACATATATAGCTGAAAAAATCCTATTTTAGCCACTTTTGAGTGTACACTTTGGTGCTAATTACATTCACAATGTTGTGTTTCCATCACTAACACTCATCATTCCAACTTCACCATCACTTCAAATATTAATAGAAACTTTGCACATGTTAAACAATAACATCCCTTTCCTTCACCTCCCAGCCCCTGGTAACCTGCAACTTACTATCTGTCTCTATGAACTTGTTTATTCAAGGTATTGCATATAAGTGAGATCATATAATATATATCTTTTCGTCCCTAGCTTATTTTACTCAAAGTAATATCTTCATCCATGTTGTAGCATATATCAGAAGTTCATTCCTTTTCATGGCTGGAAAATACTCCATTTTGTGTATATACCACATTTTATTTGTTCATTTATCTGTTGTTAGAAACTTGGATTACTGCCATGCAAAGCTTCAGGTTACAAGATTAACACATAAAAATGCATTATTTTCTATATGATAGCAGAGAACATTCCAAAATTGAAATTAAAAGCAATTCCATTCACAATAGTTTCTAAAAGAATAAAATCCCTAGGAACAAATTTAACTAAGGAAGAGGAAGACTTGACAGTGAAAACTACAAAACACTACTGAAAAAAATTAAAGAAGTTCTAAACTGAAAGCAGGGACACAAACAGATAAATGTGAACCGATGTTCATAGCAGCATTATTCCCAATAGCCAAAAAGTGAATGCAAACTGATTTCTTAGACTATAGAGTATGGTATAAGTGAAGCTATGCCAGTTACAGCTGTAGTCTTTAAGAAAAATGGCAATTTCACTTCACTACTTTCAGAATACGAGTTATTACAGGCCTGCTAAAGCATTCTTATCTGGCCAACCCGTACTATGTGGAGCATGAGAGGGCCCCTTCTGGGTCCAGTCTTCCAGTTATCCCCACCAAAGCACGAGAAATACGCATGACGAAGCCATTTTGGAACTGAATCTTTCAATTTCAGCCTTCCCAATTCACAGTACATAGATAAGAGACAGAGTGCCCAGCCGAGCCCTTCCCATATCTCTCATCACCAAAATCATGAACAGTATAAAATGGTGGTTTAAATCACAAAGGTTTGGGACAGTTATACAACAATAAATAACCAAAACATTTAAGAACCTGCTTCTCAGATATGAAATGACTGAAAAATTTTCTTTATATGTTTTGCAAAACTCCCAATTTAATTTACTCTTGTTTTTTGCTGGCTGCATTGATATGAACAGCAGCCATTCCTTTATTATAAATCTTGAATGATTTTCTTCCATAGAGGTCTTTTCTCATAGACATGAAAGGACAAACAAGTATAGCATAAAAATAATAATTATATAAATCATAAACATATATATTTACTTGTGCCACTAGAATTTTAAGTAATGTAAAATTAAGAAATTTGGTTGGATATATCATCAAAATAATTCTTAATCAGATACACATTATAAAAAATAAAATGAAATATTGATAAAAGATATTTTTATTCTTGAAATTATGTGAAAGGAAAAAAATAATTATCAGTAGAACTCCATATGCAATTTGAAGTCTGCGAATATCATTAAACTAACATGAGATCCTTTAAATTATTCATACTTGATTACTTTCTTCACAGATAATCACTCCTTCAAATTTTCCAAAATGGTCAGAACTCTAAGTTCCTCATAATACTAAAAAACTCAAAACTTAGAGTTGTTCCAAGCTAAGAACACAGGCTCTATTATAAAGCAGTTTCTCATTTTAAACAGAAAAAATGGTACACTGGGGCATATCCCTTCTCTTTAAGTTCAGGAAATTAAAAACTATTTATTTAAGTCTCCCCCTTCCATTTGAAATAAAGTGTCTTTTTGTTAAATCAGCTCTAGTTTTTTGAGACCATTCCTGGCAAATTCTATATTGAAATTTGAGTTATTTCTAAAATACGTTCATTTTGTTTATTTGCACGTTAAAAAAATGCACTTAATCCAAATATTTGTTTTCAACATAAAGAAAACAATAATCAAGAGAATAGGAAAGGCATTGTGATTTTCATCTGAGAACAATGAAACCAGTTAACTTGTCTTAAGGTACAGTCAGTGATACTATTCTCTTTATTTTAATTGTTTTTTTTCTTTATTAGAGAAGTTGTGTATCTATAGAGCAATCATTTGTAAAATACAGGATTCCCATATACCATCCTATTATTAAAACTTTTCATTGGTGTGGAATATTTGCTACAATAGATGATAGAATATTTTTATAATTTTGCTGTTAACTATAGTCCATGGTTTAACTTAGGGGTTCACTGTTTGTGTAGTGTAGTTCCTTGAATTATTTTTTAAAATTTATTGAAATATATCACTCATACATAAACATACACAGCCAATAAGTGTATAAAAATAGTTGTGAACATACAAAACAAACATATATAATATCATACAGGACTCTCATAACTCACTCTACTACCAATAACTTGCATTGTTGGTAAACCTTTTTAACTAATGATTAAAGAGCATTGTCAAAATATTACTACTAAACAGAGTATTTTCCCCCAACCAATCCTATTATTATTATCTTTATATCATTTATATATGAACATACATAAGTAAGTATATAGTAAAAGTTGTGAACTTACAAAGCAAACATGCATATCATCAACAGGGGTCCCATACATCAACCCTCCAGCAATACCTTGCATTGTCATGAGACATTTTTTATAAATTATGAAAGGCTATTGTCAAAATCTTCTACTAATCATAGTCCTTATCTTACATTTGGTGTGTTTTTCCCCCAACCCACCCTATTATTATTTTTTAAATATATTTTTTATGACAGAACTTGTAAATACACAAAACAATCATATGCATGTGCTGAATTCCCAGACATCACCTTTCCATCAACATACCACAATGTGGTGTGTCATTTGCTATAGATAAAATAATATCATCTGATTGTTACCATGTCCATAGTGTACAATTGCCTCATGTTTTCCATCCTGCCTCAGTATCAACGCAGTACATCTTTCACGTAGATGCAAGAATATTATATTATTACTACTAACCACAGTCTATAGGTCACTCCAATTGTATATTTCCCATGCTTGTCCACATTCCCAACACCCTGCAGTAGTGATATACATTTGCTCTAGCTCATAAAGGACACTCTTGCATCTGTACTGTCAACCACAATTCTTATCCACCTCTTGGTTTACTGTGCTATCCAGTTCCTAGATTATTCTCTAGCATTCTGTCAATTGGCATTTACATAACTAGACTACCATTTGAAGTCACAGCTCCATTTATTAACTAGCTGTTACTCACTGGTGTGTTACCATCCACTCTATACATTTCCACATTTTTACAGTAAAGCTAATTAAAACTTCTATATACATTAAACATCAGTAGTCCACTCAGTCCTTCTCTTATCTCCTTCAAGAATCCACCACCTACCACCAGGTCTTGAAAATATTTTCCTATAGTTTCTTCTAGAAGTTTTACAGTTCTTGCTTTTATTTTTAGCTTTTTGATCCATTTTGAATTAAGTTTTGGAAAAGGTGTGAGATAGGGGTCCTCTTTCCTTCTTTCAGGTATCAATATCCAATTCTTTCAGTACCATTTGTTGAATGGATTGTTCTGTCCGAGCTGTGTGAGTTTGACAGGCTAGTCAAAAATCACCCGACCATACCTGTGAGGGTCTGTTTCTGAACCATAAATTTGGTTCCATTGGTCTATTGTGTCTGTCTTTAGGCCAGTACCACGCTGTTTTACCACTATAGGTAGGTATTATGATTTAAAGTCTGGAGATGAGGGTTCACTTTTCCTTTTTATAATGTTTTTGCTCTTCAGGACTCCTTACCCTTCCAAATAAATGTAATGATTGTGTTTTCAATTTTTCTTTAATGCTGGTAGAATTTTTATCGGGATTGCATTAAATCTGTATATCAATCTGAGTAGAATTGACATCTTAATGTTATTTAGTCTTCCAATCCATGAGCATGGAATGCTCTTCCAGTTATTTATGGCTTTTTAAATTTATTTTAACATTGAGTTTGCTTTCGGAGTACAAGAGCTTTACATTGTTCGTTAAGTTTATTCCTGACTATTTGAGTTTTATTTGTCATATTTTATTTTCACCATTCTTTTGGTACTTTTTACTTTTATTGATCTAATCTTCATTTCTAGACTCTCTTCCAGGTCCCTCTCTCCTGTCTTTTCTTTCCAGACTCTAGTACACCCTTTAGTATTTCCTGAAAATCTGGTCTCTTGCTTAGAAATTCTCTCAGTTTCTGTTTATCTGTGAATATTCTAACTTTACCCTCATTTCTGAAAGGCAGTCTTGCTGGATATAAGATTCTTGGCTGGAGGTTTTTCTCTTGTAGTATCTTAAATATATCAGACCACAGTCTACTTGCCTCTATGGTTTCTGGTGAGAAATCAGCATTTAGTCTTACTGGATAGCCCTTATATATTATGCATTGCTATTCTCTTGCTGTTCTCAGAATTCTCTCTTTGTCTTTGGCATTTAACATTCTCATGAGTATGTGTCTTTGAGTTGGTCTATTGGGATTTTTTCATATGGGTGTATATTGTTCTTCTTAGACATGGATATCTATGTTCTTCAATAGGGTTGGGAAATTTTCTACCATTCATTTCTTCAAATATTCCTTCTGCCCCTTTTCCCTTCTCTTCTCCTTCTGGGATACCCATGACACATATGTTTTCATGCTTTTTGCTGTCATTTAGTTCCCTGAGACCTTGTTCAGTTTTTTCCATTGTTTTCTTCATCTGTTCTTTGTATGTTCACTTTCAGAGGCCATTTCTTCAAGCTTACCAATCCTTTCCTATGTCTCCTCAAATCTGCTATTGTATGATTCCAATGTTTTTTTTTAAATTTCATTTATCACACCTTTCATTCCCATAAAACCTGCTATTTTTCTATGTATGCTTTCAAATTCTTCTTTGTGCTCATCCAGTATCTTCTTTATATTATTATTCTCTTCAGTCATCTCATTAAATTTATTAAAGAATATTTGTTTGAAGATCTATGATTAGTTGTCTCAACTCCTTTATGTCATCTGGAGGCTTAGCTTGTTCCTTTAACTGGACCATACCTTCCTGTTCCTTGGTGTGGATTGTAATTATTTTGGTGTCTTCGCATCTGACTTACTAGAGTATTTTTTCTGGGTGCAGTTTTTCTCTTTAGTTTAGGGCTTCCTATCCTTTCTCCCTTGCTGGTTGTGCAGTAGGAACCTAGCATATAGTTGGTGCTGTAAGCTGTGGCGGCTCAAACAGCCCTCACTGTATCAGGGACCAATCAGTATTCCTCCAACTTTCTCCTTTGCCAGGGGTAGGGACAGTGTCACAGCTGTATGGCTAATCCAAGTGCAGTCCTAGACTGTAGTTGCCCAGAGAGACTGATGAAGCTTCACATCCCTTTCTCCCTTGCCTGGGGCGGCAATGGAGTTGCAGGTATCGGCACCAATCTATGCAGTGTGGGTCCAAGATCCCTGCAGTTGCCCTGGTAGACTTCTGATTTTCAGTCTATGCCAGCCAAAGTTACCTGCAGTTACCTGTATAGGCTAGTGCAGGGCTCCTCAGCCTCCTCCCTGCCAGAGGTTGGGCTAAAGCCTAGTCTAGAGCTGCAGGCTGATCTGCATGAAAGAAACTGGTTCCTGCCAACACTGACAGTTTCAGTCAGCTCAGCTTCCCCTCAGGCTGGGGGTGGAGTCAAAATGGTGACTACTGGCCTCTTTCTGACCTGGGTTGGCTCACACTCCAACTGTTCACGGGGCTGTATCTTAGCCAGCCAAGTTCACCAATCAACAGCCCAAATCGGCAGCCAATTGTCTCCCCCTTCCCCACCTCTGGGAAATGGAACTTCCAATTCCAGCCACAGAACAGCAGCTTGTGTCACCAGAGTAGGACAATCACTGTCCTCCGGGGCTTGGCCGGTAATTTCCTAGAAAGACCGGTGCAAATCCCCTCAGCTTCCTCTCTGCTGGAGGTGGGGCAGGGGCCTAGGCTAGAGCTGCAGTCTGACCTGAATGGAAAGAAGCTGGTCCCCACTAGCACTGAGATTTTCAGTTCACCCCGCTTTCCTTCATGCCAGGTATGGAGTTAAGATGGCAGCTTCCAGCTTCTTTCTGACTTGGACAGGCTCAAACTTCAGCTATTCTCAGGATTATACTGTAGCCTGCTGAATTTACTCATCAGTAGCTGAAGCTAATGCCCAACCGTCTCTTCCTCCCCTGTTTTGGCCAAGTGGAGCTTTCAATTCCACCTGTGGAACAGATCCCAAGGGGGCTTGTGCCTCCAGTGGAGGATGGGAGTCGGCCTCCAGGGTGTGGAGCATTCTACTTACGAGTCTTTTCAGCAGATGGGCAGTCTCCTCCTTCCACTCCTTCAAGGATGTTGCAGATGCTCTTCTGGTCTCCTGGAGCCCCCAAACAGGTGCTTCAGCCAGCTCCAGAGAGCTCTGGGTGTTTGCTAACTGTCCTGTAGCAGGAGCTGTCTCTAGGAGCTCCTTACTCCGCCACCATCTAGCTGATTCTCCAGTTCCATGAATTTTTAAAAAAAATTTTATTCTGTTACCATATCTAATATTTCTCACTTAAATCACATTCAGATATATATTTCAGTGCTGTTAATTAGTGGTTCTTAGTTGGTACGTCCTGTTAATAAATAATTTTAATTGTGTAATTCAAATTATGCTAATTGTAGAATTAGACACAATCTAAGGGCTGATCATAGTGAAGAGGATAGAAATGGAGATGGGGAAAGAAAAAGCAGCAAGGATGTTTTCATAATGTTAGAGATCAATTATACTGATGACTCTCAATTAGGGCAGTATCAAAAAAAGTTATGATGAGGGGACAAATAAGGTGCATTTATAGGGCAGAGACTACCTCTTAAGACAGTGGATCAAACTGATGGATACTGCTAGGATGGTTCCTGAGCTGCTGAACTGTTAACTAAATAGAATCCACCAGGAGAGGAATGGCAGGCAGAGAGGTAGGTTTGGAGAGATTCCAACAAAATGAATTCAGTTTTAGCCATTGCAGTTCATATCCCCGTGGGATGCTCTGTGCCCAGGAAACAGGGAATTTGAGTGTTTTGGACAAAAGAGGGACACATGTAGATTAACATATTAAAGATAGTTTGTCAAAGCTGTGTAGAAATAAATTTTATTAAAAAATTTGTAAAATACTTATTTTGGTTTTATGATCATTAGGGGGAGCCCCAGCACTTTAAATGCTTCCTCAGTTTTTATCCAGATTAGAAATCTTGTCATGGTTTGAGTAAAAAAAAAAAATGTTCCTTTATGTACAAAGTTAGCATTTTATACTAAGTCGCTGTGCATCAGTAACTTAAATGTGTCTGCAGTGTTTGAGAGATATGCTCAAAATGTGTCTTTCACATTGCCAGCTGCACCTGCTTTTTCTTTTACTGTATTATTGGAAAGTAAGTGTCTTAGTAATATTAATTATTCTGCATTTCTCTCTAAATACCAAGGGATCTCTCAAGAACTAAATCAAATGAAAAATACCTCCAGTGTTCCTATTTCTTCACCTCCTCTTGGATGAAGGAGAAGCATACCCGAGAAAAAGAAGGAGAAAATGTCTACTCATTGTTCTGCTCATTGCTTAGGCTAGAATTGTTTAGATCTAAGAGCAACATGAATGGCATACCAATTTCTCATTTATCTTGACATCTAAACTATAATCTTTCCATGATTTTCTACTTTTTTTTGGTCACTACAATTTTGTCACTACACATGCTATAGTGATGTGAAACTTAGGCCTTTCACAGTGTATTATCCACAGGCAATAATATCAGTTGTTATCTGAATGTGCTCCAGTCCCTTATGATATTACTTAGTACAACTGTGAATTGAGGAACAGATGAATTTTTGTTGCATAGTCTCCGACACTTTTTTTATTTTAAGGCAGTAACAGGAAAGTGAACCTGGGACCTAGTACAAGGAAAGCAGGTGCTCAATCACTGAGCTACATCTGCTCTCCCTCTCACACTTTCAATGGGCTTTTTGATATGTCAGTGATCTAATCTAATGACTATTGCCAAAGTCTTAGACAACTCCCCACAGTTCTAGCCAGGAAGAGCCATGAATGGGAAATCAGCTTGGTAAAGTGAATCAGGGCAAGTTCAGGGGACCACTTCCAAATTTAGGGAGAGATGCCTGGAGTTGTGTGACACGAGAGGGTCTACACAGATCCAAGCTCTACCAATGTCAAGAGAAAGTCAGAAATGAGATTCTGTGTAAAAAGGACACAGGTCTCTCTTCCATTAGTCATTGAGAGAAGAACGGTCAGGAGAGAAGTAGATTCCCAGGTGGTTGGCCACTTTATAAGCTCTCTTACCTCCCAGATGCCCAGCCAGATTGTGTCTGCTGTTCTAGTTATGGAGTCCAAGTTGTCTCCTTCCTGACCTTAAAGGTATTTCTGCTTGTAGGTCGATAGGGCTGGCCAGGATGTAGCAGAGTGGGAAAGCTTACCTCCCTTCTAGTCATGAAAGTAAATGGTGGCAAAGACACTGTGAGCTCTAAATAGTAAGAACCCTGAGAAAGCTGTTTTTAAGTTGTCATTATGAAAATATTTTCCTCATTGTGAAATATTCACGTTTATTTTGAAAACAGAATTATAGGAAGCACAAGAAATAAAAACTTCATGCAAGTTAACATCTTTAATCTTAAATTTCACTGGCCAAAGAAATTTCATGGTATTTAAAAACCTTTGGAAACACAGAGTACTTCACAAAAGTAAGTATTAGTATTGTAACAATTGTCACTTTTCTAAGTACAAGTTCTGCCTGCCTTATCACACTCTGCTCTCATTAGTTTAAACAAAATAAGTTGTCTTCATGTGTAAGCTATGTGTGAGTATCAGCATTGCCAATATAAAGGTCAAATAATTTATTTTGTATGATTTGAGGAATAGATAGGTACCTGAGAAACTATGTCATAGCATTTTTATTCTCAGTACTTTGTTAATACCATGGATCATCTTAAAACTGCAATTCATGAAATCTTAATTGGACAATGTCCTTCAATAACAATAGCTTTTTTTTTTTTAATGTTCTATTTGGACTGGTTCATATTGGGGAAGACTGCTACAAGTTCTGGGAGTTATATTGAGCAAATTTCTTATGAAATAGATCTACATTACCTAGTTACATTATCTAATCTACTTTACTGAGAACTAGGCTGTCCCATACTAGGACTAATTCTTAATATAATTCCTTTCCACTTCATATGTGCCATTCTTCTTTGGATTCCTGACAAATAAATCAAGCATCAATCCCCAAGTCAGGGATCTTAAGCCATCTCTCTTAGGTCTTTTTCTGTTCTTTCATTAGCATCACAGACAAGTCATGGTGTGAAGACATTTATCAACATATCACTTGAAATGTTGAATGCACAGAACAAATGTAAATTATGTCCCTTCTGTTAATAAGGCAATGCATTCCATTTATGTAAGGTTCTTGTCCAGTTTCTGTGATATAACTTTCTTCATTGCTGCTATAAATATTAATGCTGTTACTACTTCCCAGGAATATGAGTAGAATACAGGCATATGAGCCCTAAGAAGACCCTTTGCATTTGTAAAACTGTAGAAGAAATTATTCAACTCAGCTACCTTCTTTAAATTTTAATTGTTTTTTTTAAAACACTTATTAAGTGTTTTACTTAATAACTATATGCCAGGCCTTGTGCCAGATCTTGACTATACTATATAAAAAAGAAAAGCAACAGTCCCTGCTTTCATGAAATTTATAGTCCAGATGGAGTAAACAGATAATAACTAAACAAACCTCAAACAGGTGAAACACATTTGATATGTGTTATAAAGGAAATAAATACAATGCTGTCTCATGAATAATAGTTAGGGTAGTCACCTGTAAAAGGGGCCATACTTTTCCATCTTTTCTGTTCCTACTACTTTGGTAATATGGCTCTGCAGTTTTCTCATCAAGAGCTGGAGTCTTATTTTCTCTCCCCTTGAATCTGGGCTGCCTTTGTGATTGCTTTGACCAGTGGACTACAGGAGGCATGACAATGTGCCTTAATGTGCCTGTGTTAAGCATGGGCCTTCAGGGGCATTGAATACTTCTGCTCTCTTCTTCTCTTTCTCTCATAGAATTCTGCCTATTCACCATGAAAACAAATTAGACTAGCCTTTTAGAATGTGAGAATCCATATGAACCAGAGAAAAGTCTTCCTAGCTGAAGTCACCTAGAGAAGCCAGCATCCAGGGACTCAGTACTGCTAGCTATATCCACTCTAAACCATCACTGGGTGGCTATTGCAAAGTCAATAAACTGACCCATTTATAAAGGATGCTTCAAGAAAGGCCTGAGAAGGTGAGATTTAAGTTCAGGCCTAGAAGATGAGTGTCCATCAGGTGAAGAGTGGTTGAAAGAGCACTCTAGGCAAAGGCATATCATGTGCTATAGTTTTTGACTGAACTATAGTGGCACATTTTCTGAACTCAAAGAAGGCTCATGTAGGTGGAATATATTAAATGATGAGAAGAACAGCACAAGACAAGATTGGAGATGTAAACAAGGGTCTCATAATGCAAGTCCTTGTAGGTCACATTCAGAAGTTGGCTTTTATCCCTAATGGCATGAGAGATTAATGAATAATTTTAAGCAGGGAAGTAATACAGTCTAATAATGTTTAAAAAGATAAGTGTGGCAAAGATCAGGCAGGAAACTATTGCACTAATTTGGGAAAGAGATAATAATGATTTATAACAGGATTCGATCATCCTTTCCACTTTCTTCCTTTTGGAGGCATGGGCATTATCTGGAGTTTCTTCAAATGGACCTTTATGCTAGCTTCTGAGTGTCTATTTCTAGAACTGACCCTGAATAAATTCATGTTTTACATATTCTTATCTCTGTTAACATAGATTTTGATAGGGGTGCAGAAGCCCATTCTAAACACAAACTTGCACTTCTAGTTATAGGAAAAGTTCATATTTTTCAGGATCAAGGAAATGCTTCCTTCACTTTTTATTTTCTAACTAACATGCATTTTCTCCCCTGGTTATTTGCTTTCTTCCTTTGTGGATCTGACTGCCAATTTCAATCTAACATTGCCTTTATTTTTTTTCAAAAAATTTTATTCACTAACATTTTTTCTAATAATGTTAATTTCAAGAAAGAATCATTCAAGAGAACAATTGATTTAAAAAAACAACAACACTTTTTCCTGTTGTCATCTATGCAATCTGAATTAATATGCTCTGCCTTTCAGTTCTCCCTTATACCTTTTCATGTATTGTGCCTTACCTCTTATTTGCACCACTATTTCCATAGTGCACACACACACATTCAGTTTATAGTAGCAAGGTAAAGTCACAGACTAGGTGCTGCTAAGTATTTTGGGTGTTCTTCTCCTAGCCAAGAGTATAAAACACAGGCACTGGTGCTAATACTCACCCTCCTTTACCTATGGTAAATGTTAAGAATCCCATTATTTCCCACTAGTCAGACATTCCCAATCTAGATTAGCAAGTCAGGAACTGGAAGGAATATGCTGGCATACCAGGCACATGTGCAAGGTCTTATCCATGGAAGACTGAGCTTAGTACTGCATCTCTCTGCTGCCACAGCTGAGTGAGCAAGCAGTGGCCAGCTGCTCCAAAGGCACTTCTCTCTCACCCTTACCCCCTACCACACCACTCTCCGCTCAGAGGGATTAGAAATAGTGTAGGAATCTCTAATTGGTATATTCTACCTGTCAACACTTCTGGTGTTCACCAATCTCCAGTTCAACCTTGTGTGAATAGTGGAAGCTCTAAAGAAGAGTTGGTTCCTGTGCAAGTCCACAGAAGTTGTTTTGGGCCTGAAAACACTTTCTATCCACAATACAGGCTGGAATGATGGAGTCAATCTCTATATGTTTTATACACACACACACACACACATTTTACAAAATAAGGGAAGTTGAACAGATGCCAAAGTTTTTTAATTTGGGAGGGGGGAGACTAGTGAATTCAAGAAAAGTCATCTTCATTGTCCTTCCCTAAGAGTGACCAAAGTTAAGTTTTTAACTGTAATGACTGCTTTAAAGTGAATATATAATGAAACAGATGGGCTTATACTCTTTGAATGTGTCAGTGTAATGAAAACCAAAGTGATATTGAGAAACTGTTCCAGATTAAAGGAGACATGACATCTAAATGAATGGATGATCCTAGATTTGATCCTGGATCCAAAAAAAAAAAAAAAAAAAAAAACATCTAAAAAGGACATTCTTGTTTCAAGTGGAAGAGTTTGAATATCACTTATATATTAGCTAATCATGATATTAAATGTTAAGTTGATATTAGTATGATATTAAATTTCCTGACTTTTATAACTGAATTGTGTTTAGAAAAATATTCTTAGAAGATAAATATTGAAGTTAACTAAGGTTGAAAGGTCGTATCTGCAACTTACTCTCAAGTAGTACATAAAATTATGTTTACATTATATATATACACATATATGCACAGAAAAATAAAGCAAATATGGTAAAATGTCAACAAGTGGCAAAGCTAGGGGAATAGTACATGAACATTCATTGCAAGTTTAAAGTAAATAAATGTATGTATCTTTCTCCTCTCAAAAGGTCTTGCCTTAGGGACCTGTGTACAAAGGTGGGGTTAAGAATCCAGGGGATAGTTTTGTTATATTCTATAACATGGATGAAACTTTGTTGCCTGCTGGTGGACCAGCATCAGGACTTGCTCCAAAAAGAGAAATAGGGGAAGACCAAACCTTCTGTGGAGAGAGGCACCAAACACCAGGGTAGTCAGTCTAAAGAATTTATTAGGGGAACTCACAGCTGCAACTACCTCATGATGAACAACAAGATGGCAAGAATTTTGCTCAAGTGTATCCAAACCTATGGCAACTATTAATATTTCAGGTGATACAGGGCTGGGGACAAAGGTGGCTGAATACCAGAGGCTTGCATGAAATTTTGGGAAAACATCTGGGTATATGCTCTTCTCAAATGTGCCCAAGGCAGGCAGCACTGAAGGTGATAGTAGCTAAAACTGGATGTTCTTCAAAGGAGTTAAGGGGGAATGATGGCAGAAGAGGGGGATGCAGAGACAAGGTCAATCCTTGGTCAGGGAGGAGACGCTATATGTATCCTACAACCTTGAAGACAACATGTTGAGTGAAATAAGCTGAATCTAAAAGGACAATGATTGTATGCTCTCACAAATAGGAAATACCTAGAATAAAGAAATTAATAGAGACAGAAAGTAAAGTACAAAATACCCGGGGTGGGAGGAGGAGGAAATGTTTTGTTGGTGCAGAGTTTCTGTTTGGGGTGATGAAAATTTGGATATTGGATGGTGGTGGTAATGGTAGCACAACATTGTGAATGTAATTAATATGACTGAATTGAACACTTGAAGTAGTTACAATGGAATCTTTTGAGTTGTTTATATTTACTACAATAAAAAATTTGAAAAAAAGAAAAATAAAAGGAAGATACCATTTTCCCATGAGATTGAATAAATCGAGACACAAGAGATTAAGTATTTTACTTCCAGAGACGTTGTTAGTCAAAGCAAGATTCTAAGTCTCATTCCTCTGATAATAAGCTGTTTCTCTAGAACCATAAAGATTTCCTCAGTGGTGACAATGCTGGTCTAATAACTATAAGATTAGTCACATTAATGAATTACTTTGTTTTCGTGGGAACCTTGATAAAAATGGAAAAAAAGAAAAAGAAAAAATAGATCCTATAAGAGTATATCTGAAGACTTAAATGGGAACATTGAATATATTTTTAAATGGATTTTTAAAAATTCTCTCAATATTTTGCTTCTTTTCAAGTCAACAGTGGGTTTAGAAGAAAACTGCAAAATTTAAATGAGACCTAGAAAACATGGAAAACAAAGGAATCACATCCATTTGTGCTAAATTAGTTTGTTTAATTTTGAAATCAATCAATAAACCCAGAATGGTGAACTAAGATTCATGAGATGTACTGTTTATGTACAAAACGTGGCTAAAAATAAAGATGATTGTAATACATGAGAAATGGCATTTCTCTATATCTATATCATAGGCTCTGACCTTGAAATAACCACTAACATGTTTATAAAATATACATTAAAATCTCTTGCACTTCCTTAAATTTCACTCCCTTATACTTACTTAAGAACTTACATGAACTGAGAGAAAACTACTTGGCAACAAAATGTGTCCTCACCTTAGGGAAATATGACTACCTAATTCATTTTAGCTTTAGTTAAATGCATGATTTAAGCAGATATGTTTAATTCAATGAGTGAAATTGCTAATCAAAATAGTTTGCTTGGACGTGCTCAACTGGTGCAAAATATTTTCCTGAAGCTTGCCTTTGCAACTTAACCATGTGTTTGCTATTAATTGTATATAGTATAGTCTTGATAGCTTTTCTATTATTAATTGAATGTCTCACAAAATGTTATCATTAGTCTCCCTAACTGGCCTTAACATGAAGCAGGAAGTCACTTAACAAAGTTCATTATTTTTTATGTGTAGGGCTAACCATTAAATGGAATGAATTGTATTTGTTAGCCATGAAAAACAAAACTGCAATGAAGAAAGTGGTTTTAAAAATCAACATAATTTTAAAAAAATACTACATTCATTACTTGGTTTTGTTAATCTTATTTTAGATGGGTCAAGAAAGATACTACATAGCTGGAATTTCCTAGTTTTTTTGTATGCTTTCTTTTGATTCAACATTTATTAATTCCCTAGAGAAATATTTCAGTTGTGTTTTCACTTGTTAATGAGTGCATTTGTGTCCTCAATATATGTAAAGTAAGAGCTGGCAAATGAAGTAGGTAGGAATTTGTCCTTCATTAATCCTTTTCTCCCTCTCTTTGGGTGTTTATGTGGAAAAGGAAAAAATAAATATTTAAGGAAGTTTATAAATATATATTTATGGACACATATGTATATGATCATATATATACTTATAAGGTTGAGTAGTCAGAAAAATGTAATATTTAAGTTAAAGAAAGAAACATACATATGGTGACATGAGGGGAAGGAATTCCTATCAAAGTAAAGATAATATGATAAGACCTGAAAGCAAGGGCAAGCTTGGTCTTTCAGAAAAACTGAAAGAAAGTAAAGTAGCAAAAGGAATGAGCAGACAAATATGGCCTCTTTCTAAGGGGAACTCAACATATAAATACATTACCTTTCTCCTAGCTTGGGACATGATTCCTGGGGATGAGCCTCCCTGGCACCGAGGGATTACTATCAAGCACCAACGAGCAATGCAACTGGAAAAAGACCTTGACCAAAAGGGGGAAAAAGTAAAGACAAAGGAATTTATATGGCTAAGAGACTTCAACATGTGTTGGGAGGTCATTCCAGAGGTTGGGCTTATCCATGTCTCAGCAGGATCTCATTGACTGTCAAAGTAAATGCTACCTCAAATAGTGGGGCTTGTGAGGGCTCCGGAAACATCCAAACCCTGTAGTCAGGGTAAATAGTTCGGGAGTTTGATGCCTTGCAAGTGGGCCCTACTTTGGAATTTATGTTCCCCCGTGTGACAGAGTTGGACTCAGTGTGGTTTCCCTAAACATGGCTCTTCTGACCTTTCTATTTGCATCTATAATTAGTACTATGGTTGATAGGTGTACATCCAAGACACTGAAATCTCTGGGCTGTCCATGTGCCAGCTGGGCCTTGAATCTCAAAATGGAGTTGCAACACCTACTCTCCAGTTCATTAGACTCACCCAGGACAACTAACAAGGAAATGATGATACACAACAACCATTCCAAGGAACAGAGAGAGTCTACAACTGCAAATAAGAGAGTCCCATCCATCTCCCCCATGAGATCGAAGCCCCTCTCAATTAGAGGGGTACTGGACATTAGCATCCCAGAATCCTCAGGATTGGAGAATGAACTATGGACTAAAGTAGACTTACTGGTATTCTACTATAGACTTATTGTGATTTGGCAATGGAAGAAATTATATTATTGATGTGGAGGCAGTGGCCACTGGAGGTTCTGAGGGCAGGGAGAGGGAAAATACCACGTGAAATACGGAGGAATTTTTGGGACTTGGAAAATGTCCTGAATGACATTACAATGACACATACAGGCCATTACATATCTTGCCATAACCTACAATTGTGCAGGAGACAGTGTAAACTACATTGTAAACTATAATGCATACTTAGTGACATTGCTCCAAAATGATTTCATCAATTAACGAATGTACCACATTAATGAAGGATGTTGTTAATGTGGGAAAATGTGGGAGATGCAGGGAGCAGGGCACATGGGAATTCCCTATATTTTTATGTAATATTTATATAACTAAATCTCTTTTATATATATATATATATTAAATAAAATAAAGTGCTTCTGCAGTGGGAAAAAAAAGGAATGAGCAGAGTGATGGTGGAAATAAAGCAGGGGTGAGTTCAAACAGGGTTCTGTGTAACTCTTTGGATTACCATTCATATTGCATCTGGAAGTCACTGACGTGATTTAAGCAGGTGTGTCTCATGATCAAAATTGCATATTTCACAGCTCTTTCTGTTTTCTGTATAGAGGAAGAATTGGTGGGAAGCAAAGTAAGTGATGCTAATATCTCTCTGGAAGTCATCATAATCATCCCTTGACAAAACCTTGGTGACTAACCCATGTGGAGATGGAGAAAAAAAATTAATTCATGGTTTGTAGTAGTTTTGGAGGGAGACTCCAGTTTTGCCTACCCAAGAGAGTAAAATAAAAACCAAATGATTCTTCTCTCTGGCTTCCCAATATGTTTGAAATTCTTTCCATTTCTTTTCAGAAATTCTTTCTGAAAAATAAAGTAAGCATACTATAGAAAATATACTAAATTATAGTATTGATAAAAAGTAAAATTTGTAATGACTTCACCTATATATGCCAGAAAAATCTTAGTGAAATATATATTCAAGGGCCAATAATTTAGATAGTTGAATTTTACAAGGTCATATAATATAGTCATTTGAATTCTGATGCTATGAGTTTTGTTCATTGTAGGTACAACAACTCTTTCAATTCAGATTCCAAACTTGAACATCTTTTTTTTTTGCTTCTCATTTTCTTTCAGTCTGCTGCATCTTTAGGTTTGTAATTACGAACTTCAAGAACATTTTTCTATTTCTGATTGTCTGATAGACGGTATAACAGAAGAACACTGCATTATCTCAAGAGAGGAACAGCTCAGCCTGACCTATTGAACCTGAAATTCTCTTGAAAGGCACAGAGAAAAATGAGAGGATAGATGATATTTTCATACCAAATCAGCTTTCTTTCTCAGACTCAGTTTGAGGTCTTCCTATACTCTTTGTCCTCTAGTTGCATCTTTATTCAACATTAGGCAATAGACAGAATGATAACAGCTAAATAACTCAATCATTTTGAAAAAATAAGCATTAACCATGTCATCTCAAGTTACGGTAGTATTTTTGTCTCTTAAATGTAGGTGCCAAACCCAAACAAAGCTAACTACTTTTTATTATGCCAAGCTACTGATCACAGAATATGCTTATGTTTCTATTGCTATTATGTTTCCATTTGGAATCCATAGTAACAAAGAAGGAAAAATCTAAGAAGTTACACAGTTCTGAAAAAATTGATTCTTCTGCCTCAAATTTCAATCCTGATGCAGGTTAAATTTCTACATCTCTTATAATCTGCATAAATGGGCTGGGGGATTATACCTGAGTGTCTCCTCAAAGACCAATAACTAATTTAAAATGAAAATTGCATTAACAAAAATGCCCTCACATCACATCTCTTCTTCCCTCTCCCTACCCTCAGCAACTATTGTGGCCACTGTCTCCACATCAATGATACAATTTCTTCCATTGCTAGAGTCACAATAGTTCTATAGTAGAATACCAGTAAGTCCACTCTAATCCATATTTCATTCCTCCATCCTGTGCACCCTGGGATGGTGATGTCCACTCCACCTCTAAATCGCTAAATGATATTGCAGGAACAGATGCTGAACGTTATATATCCTGCCATAACACACTGAATGGACTGGGGGAGAGTGTAAACTGCAATGTAAACTATAATCCATGTGGTGCAGCAGTGCTCAAAATGTTTTCACCAAATGCAATGAATGTGCCACAATGATGAAAGAGGTTGTTGATGTTCATATAAGAGGTTCCCATATACCTGCAACCCACTCCTCCTAAGAGTTTGTTGATGTAGGAGGAGTGGGTTGCAGGTATATGGGAACCTCTTATATATATATATTTATTTTATTTATTTCTACCCTCTCCCCCTCTCCCCCCATTGTCTGTGTCCGTTCACTGTGTGTTCTTCTGTGCCTGCTTATATTCTCATTAGGTGACTCCAGTAACTGATCCTGGGAACTTCAGGAGTGGGAGAGAGGCAATTAGTCTCTTGGGCAACCTCGGCTGCCCTGTTTGGCTGCGTCTTTTTATTTTCTCTCCTTTGTGTCTCTTATTGCGTCATCTTGCTGGACTACCTCTCTGTGTCCGCTGGCGTACCTGCATGGGGTGGCTTTCCTGCACTGGGTGGCAATCCCATGCAGGGCAGCTCTCCTGCGTTGGACCTCATTTCCATGTGGTCTGGTACTCTGTGTGGGCCAGCTCACCCTCACCAGGAGGCCTTGGGCATCGAACCCTGGACCTCCTATATGGTAGATGGGAGCCCAATTGGTTGAGCCACATCTGTTTCCCTCTTACATTTTTTAATGTAATATTTTTTGTGATCTATGAATCTGTAAAAAAAAAAAAGACAATTAAAAAAAAGGACCAAGGACCTAAACATAAGTGATATTAAAACTCCTAGAAGAAAATGTAAAAGAAAAAAATTGCCTTAACCATAACAATAAAATCTGTGAAATCACTATCTGAAGAAAGATTCAATGTTTATCATAAAATGTTGCTTTTCTAAGTGCTCATTCTGTCAGTGATAGTTCACATTTTTTCTGGAATAGATTCACAGAGTTTGTCTAATATTCTTTTATTCCTTTAAAAAATTATGGCTAGCCTACAAACATAAAGAATTTTTTTGCATGGGACTCTTGGCATAATATGAACAAAATAGTCTATCAATACAATAGTGAACTAATCTTCTTATTGCAAAATCATGAATCACACTAGATGCATTTATGACTCTGACATTAAGGTTGTCAGAGACCAGATTAGAGGGTAAGTCACTTGGATTGCAGAGCTCTCTGTTCATAAAATTTAAAAAGTAAGTAAAATAAAAAAAATTTCCATTGGAATGGGGAGACCATCTCCAGATAATTTTAATTCTCAGTAATGTTTATAACTTTTATTATGCACTGATAAATTCAGTTGCAGAAATATTCTATTACTATGAAGTAGCTTGGAGCATATAATATATACTTACTATATTACACAGACTTTCCTAGAGGTATTTAGATTAAAAAAATATTCTTGATTAATACACTATCCTTTTCTACTCTACCTATCACTATAAAATATTCATAATGTGTCTTGAAGTGTGTATAAGTTCACTTTGTAAAATACGGATGTGCCCATTGCTAATTAGTATTTAAAGTCTTTGTTTAGAATTTTGTGGTAATTTCAATTATCCAAGTGTGCATTTTACCTTCTAAGAGAGAATATTCTTCATATTTTTAATTTTTAAAACTTAAAATCTATCTTACAATTGCATTTTAGTTATTTTAAGGCAATATTTTATTACAATCATGAATTTATTACTAATGTATTATAATATCATGTTATATTACGTCTCCTACAGTAGGATTTCATACTGTTGAGGCTTCAGCCAATATATAGAAACAATATTTTTAAAATGGAAAATGATGGAGTAAGTTTGGTATCAGCTAGCATTCTGGAAGTTTTTACTTCAGATACATGTTAATATTTCTCTTAAAACACAGAGGATTATAAGAATGACACCGCCCAAATTTACTAGTCATAGTCCATCCTTAGGGCTGATACCTTCTTTGGCAGTTTTCCTGCGGAAGTCCTTGGAGAACCTCTCTGAAACTTCTTCATGCTATGTGAGATTGATGGTTTGGGTGAAATAAGGAAGGTGGGCTATGATGACTTTCTCTCTAGTCTCAGACTTGTGGAAACATTTATACAGGTTTCCATTTATACAGATCCAGAAAAGGCTAAAGGATTGTTGCTGGATATAAAACCAGAGCATTTTATCTTCCTTCTTACACACATAAAAACTGGTGGGAGCTGTGGAAAACATTCCATAGTCCTTCATATGGAAATATTTTCTGGGTCTTGCAAATGCATCCATAAGATTAAAGGGTGAAAAACCTTTATTGACATGAGTCCTTAGGGTCAATTAATCAGTTGTCTGTCTCTGATTTCATATACATCAATTCCAATTCTGATTATAATTTTACTTTACATTGAAACTTGATAATAGGAAAAGAATGATAATCTACTTCACCACATAATTAATATTTCCCACCATGCATTAATACTTTGACATTCTGGTATCTGCATGTGTTGATGTGTGTCATGTTTCTATGCCCATTTCTGTTGGTATGTGTATTTTTTTAAACTGCTTGAAGTTATAAATACATTTATGAAACCAAAATAAATTTGAATCAGTGAATACTGTTGAACTAGTTTTCTCATTGGTGGACAAGACAAATATTCTCTTTTTATGATAAACTTTTGGACCAATAAGACACCTTCGTGGTGCCCAGATGACATTGCCAAAGCAAAACTGTTGACCATTGTATTCATTTTGGCTATTAACTAGAAAAAATTAGTGCACCAATTTACAGTGGTGATGGTAGGAGAATTTACTAATTTTATTGCTAATTTTATGGCTACATGTAGAGAATCTAATGTACAAATAGAATTCAGACATTCATTTTCTCATAGAATTGTGAAGATATACCAGTGGTGCTCATAGTTGTTCCTCTCTTGCATATGCTATGTTTGTACAATAAATCTCAGAGAGAATTACCAGGCAGCTTGAATTTATCAAACCTATTACCTATTCTCTAATTACCCTTAAAATTTACTTTTAAGAGTTTGGGATGAAGAAGGCATGATCCAGAAATTTTAAAGTAGAGTCAAGTGCCCTCTATCTACTTCTAGAATCTAATTGCTCTGTCAGTCCAAAGAAATAGAAGGGGTCGTAGAATACATATGGATGTCAAATTGCATAGCATACTCTGTATTCTTTTACACTCTCCTTTAATATAAAATATTTTGGGCAGTGAAAATGTCTACTTAAGGCTTAATTTTTACAGATGCATATTCTGACATTGTATTAAATTATTACATTAGGTTTCTTGACTAACCTCCTTGATTAGTCCTCTTTTATACCTATTTATTATTTCAGATTATTCCATTTTTATATTAACATTTAGGGACTAAATGAGTCTGAAGATTAAAATAAATGCCATAATTTATAAGTGGTATGAATTTTATTCAATTTCCTACAATTTTGGAAAATATTGCTTCTTTATTGACTTTCACTGTAAAGTATACACTATACAGTATACTTGGCTCCACGGTATATTTTGTATAACTAATTTTGAAGAGAAATTGCTTTAACAATAGAGAAGTTATCTCAGTAGTTTCATTGCATTTTCCAATCTTTGTTTAATTGATGTTTGACTAAATTGTATGAAGAAGAACAAAAAAAATTTTTATAACCTAACAACTCACATTTCTTAATAGAAGCATAGATTATAGATGTCATATAAGTTCATTTGAATTAGGAGAACTTGCTTTCAAATTGGGATATATTGAAATAAAAAGATGAGAAAGGTGGGCAAATGGTTCTAAATTCTGTGTTCTAAGACACTTCTGTCACTAACTTGCCTTGTAACTTTGAATTAATGTTTTAACCTGTCTGGATCTTTTGTTCTGACTGGCAAAAGAAGAGTCATGTTAGATGACCTAGAAGGTCATCTAAATTAATGAGTATGGCTTGTTCCAAGAAAATTTCATTAGGAAAAACAGTCAGCAGGCCAGATTTGAAACATGGGCTGCAGTTGCCAGCGCCTGATTTAGAAGATAGTTAATTTTTTTGAAGTCAAGATGATACTTTCATGGATTCACAAAGAGAAATATTGTGGAAATTGCTTTTAAATAAAACAGAATTAGAAAAATTGAAAAAAATCATGCTTTGGTAGTCTAGAGTATCAAAATACACACCTGAACTAATTGTACAGAAGGCTTTCATAAAGTAGAGGCATATAATACTTTATTTTTCTTATTTTTTTAAAAGATTTATTTATTTATTTAATTCCCCCTTCCTCCCCCCCCCCCAGTTGTCTGTTCTCTGTGTCTATTTGCTGCGTCTTGTTTCTTTGTCTGCTTCTGTTGTCGTCAGCGGCATGGGAAGTGTGGGCGTTGCCATTCCTGGGCAGGCTGCACTTTCCTTCACGCTGGGCGGCTCTCCCTATGGGTGCACTCCTTGCGCGTGGGACTCCCCTAAGCGGGGAACACCCCTGCGTGGCACGGCACTTCCTGCACACATCAGCACTGTGCATGGGCCAGCTCCACACGGGTCAAGGAGGCCCGGGATTTGAACCGTGGACCTCCCATGTGGTAGATGGACGCCCCAACCACTGGGCCAAGTCCGTTTCCCTATAATACTTTAATTTCCTGTCCAGCTATTGAACATGTATTTTGCACCAAGGTTGGGTTTATAAAGGAGTTTATGCATAATATAATAACATAATTTGATATTCAAATTGGGGAAATCAAGCACACCTCACTTCTGTTTAATTGGAGCAATAAGGATATTTGAAAAATGTAGGTTAGCTGAACAATTCTAAGAAATGTATGTGCAAACTATTTTTTTCAACAAATGTTCTTTTCCCCCTAAGGTATATTTAATCACATTAAGTTGTAAAATCAAGTAGGGACATTTACTGTGGGCCAGGTATTGTGTTGAGATTCATATATATCATGTTATTCAATCAACAAAATAATGTAGAACTACAAGGTCTAAAATAACAACTAAATTTTTTTGGGAAATTGCATCTGAATTGGCCCATTTAACAAATGTATGTATAGGCAATTTCAAAACTAGGCCTGTGTAACTTCAAAGCTCATGCTTTTAACTATTATATTATATAAATTCTCAGTCTAATCAGTATGTCTCTTTCAGATATTCTCAGTTCATATTTTTTTTCTGACTCTTACATGATCAAATAGGTGACTTTGAGGGAAAAAATATATGGTTATCTCTAATAAGTTTTCTACAACTACTGGGAAAAAGTAGAAATAATTCAAGTGATTCACAAGTAAAAGTCTTTCCAGTTCCTATTAAAGTTCTGAATATGTATTAGATATGGACATCCACCCCTCTAATATAAGTATGAGGTATCCTTTTGCAAAGAGGATCAGTTGTTCTCATGATGACCATCTTGATAATGAAAACTGGTATTGGCTTTTCCTTTGTTCTTCTCTCATTCTTACACTTCTTCACACCTGGTTTCTGGGATCACCTCTCCACAAAACTCTCTATACACAGGTCCTTGTCTCATGATCTACTTTTTAAAAAATATATTTTTTATTGAAGTATATCATTCATATATGAACATGCTTAAACAATAAGTGTGTAGTAAAGATTGTGAACTTACAAAATAAACATACATAACATTATACAGGTTTATTCAAGGGTCTCACACATCACCCCTTCACTAAGACTTTGCATTGTTGTGAAACATTTATTACAAACTATGCAAGAGCATCTTCAATATATTACTACTAACTATTGTCCTTATCTTACATTTGGTGTATTTTCCCCCAACCCACCCTACTTTTTAAAAATATATTTTTATTACAGAGGTTGCAAACTTGCAAAACAATCATACACATGTGTAGAATTCCCATACAACATCCCTTCACTAACACACAACACTGTGGTGGAACATTTGTTACAGATTATGAGATAATATCATCAGATTATTACCACCAACCATGGTCCATAGCATATATTTGCACACTTTTTCTATACACCCCCATTAAAACAAAGTACATCACTGGCATGGATGCAAGAATATTATAGTATTGCTGTTAACCACAGTCTATAGGTCACACCAATTGTAGTTTTCCCATGCTTCTCCACTTTCCCACCACCCTGCAATAGTGATATATATCTGCTCTAGCTCACAGAAGGATACTCTTGCACTTGTACTCTTGACCACAATTCTCATTCACCTCTAGGTTCACTGTGTTATTCAGTCCTTAGATTATTCTCTAGCTTTCTTCCAGTGGACATTTACTTCCCCAGACTACCCTTTACAGCCACAATCCCATTTATAAACCAGTTGCTACTCACTATAATGTATTACCATCAACTCTATCCATTTTCACACTTTTACAGTGAAGTTAGTTAAAACTTCAACGTACATTAAACATCAGTATTTCTTCTCAACCCTCCTCTTAGCTCCTAATAACCTATACTCTAAGTTTTAACTCTATGTGTTTATTCTTTGTATTTAGTTCATATTAATGAGACCATGCAATATTTTTCCTTTTGTGTCTGGCTTACTTCACTTAGTATAATGTCATCAAGATTCATTCATGTTATCATGTGTCCCAAATTCATTTCTTCTTACTGCAGCATAGTATTCCATCATATGTATGTACCACATTTTGCTTGTTCATTCATTGGTTGAGGGACACTTGGGTTGTTTCCATCTTTTGGCAATTGTGAATAGCACTGCTATGAACATCAGGGTGAAGATGTCTGTTGTGTCATAGTTTTTAGTTCTTCTGGATATATTCCTAGTAGAGCATTTGTTGGATCATATGGCAATTCTATATTTAGCTAGCTGAGGAACCACCAAACTGTATTTCACAGAGACTGCACCATTTTACAATCTCTATTTTTTTAAATAATATTCTTTTTAAAAAAATTTTTAAAGATTTTATTTATTTATTTCTCTCCCCTCCCCCCAGCCCTAGTTGTCTGTTCTCTGTGTCTATTTTATTGAGTGTTCTTTCTTTGTCTGCTTCTGTTGTCAGCGGCATGGGAATCTGTGTTTCTTTTTGGTATGTCATCCTGTTGTGTCAGCTCTCCGTGTGGGTGGCACCATTCCTGGGCAGGCTGTACTTTCTTTCATGCTGGGCGGCTCTCCTTAGGGGCACACTCCTTGCATGTGGGGCTCCCCTATGTGGGGACACCCCTGTGTGGCATGGCACTCCTTGCGTGCATCAGCACTGATCATGGGACAGTTCCACTTGGGTCAAGGAGGCCCAGGGTTTGAACTGTGGACCTCTCATGTGGTAGACGGATGCCCTAACCACTGGGCCACGTCCGCCGCCCATTTTACAATCTCACCAATGGTGAAGGAGGAGTGTTCCTATTTCTCCACATTCTCTCCAGCACTTGTCATCTTTTTTTTTTTTTAAATGGCCATTCTATGTGGTGTTACATGATATCTAATTGTTGTTCTGATTTCCATTTCCCTAGTAGCTAGTGATATGGAACATTTTTTTCATGCGATTTTGGCTATTTTTAATTCCTCTTTAGAGAAATGTCTATTTAAATCTTTTGCCCATTTTTAAATTGGAATTCTTGCTCTTTTATTGTTGAGTTGTATGATCTCTTTATATAGATTAGAAATCAAACTCTTATTGGATGTGTGTTTCTAAATATTTTCTCCCATTGAGTGGGCTGCCTTTTCACCTTCTTGATAAAGTCTTTGAATCACAGAACTATATAAGTTTGAGGAGGTACCATTTATCCATGTTGCTGCTTCTTTCATGAGTAAGATTTTTGAATGCTTGGTAGATCTCACCTGTGAAACCATCTGGTCTTGGGCTTTTCATTTTGGGAAGCTGTTTTATGGCTGTTCCAATCTCGTATGATTGGTTTGTTGAGGTCTTCTATTTCTTCCAGGGTCAATGTAGGTTTTTTTGTATGTTGTTAGGAATTTTTCCATTTCGTCTACATTGTCTAGTTTTTTGGCATAAAGTTGTTCATATATCCTCTTATGATCTCTCTTATTTCTGTGGGACTAGTAGTAATGTTCCAATTTTCATTTTTTATTTCATTTATTTGCATCTTCTTTCCTTTATTCTTAGTCAGTCTTGCTAAGGTTTTGTCAATTTTGTTAATCTTCTCGAAGAACCAACTTTTGGTTTTGTTAATTCTCTCTATTGTTTCCCGCCCCCCCCCCCCCCAATTTCATTTATTTCTGCTCTGATCTTTGTTATTTCGTTCCTTCTTCTTGCTTTGGGATTTGTTTGCTGTTTCTAGTTCCTCCATGTATGTAGTTAGGTCATTGATTTTAGCTTTTTCTTCCTTTTTAATGTAAGAATTGAGGGCTGTAAGTTTTCCTCTCAGCACTGCCTTCATTGCATCCCAATGGTTCTGATATGTTGTATTCTCATTGTCATATTGTCATTCATCTCAAGATATTTATTGATTTCTCTTGAAATTTCTACTTTGAGCCACTGATTATTTAAGAGTGTGTTGTTTGATCCCCATGTATTTGTGAATTTTCCCTTTTCCTTTATTCCTTTATGATTAGAGAGAGTGCTTTGTATAATTTCGATTTTGTTGAATTAATTGAGATCTGCTTTGTGATCCAACATATGGTCTATCCTGGAGAAAAATCCATGAGCACTTGAGAAGAATGTATATCCTGCTGTTTTTGGGTGCAATGTTCTGTATATGTCTATTAGGTTTAGCCCATTTGTCATATTATTCAAGCTCTCTGTTTCTTTATTGATCCTTTACCCAAATGTCCTATCCAATGCCGAGAGTAATGTATTGAAATTTCCAACTATTATTGTAGAGATGTCTATTTCTCCCTTTTGTTTTGCTAATGTTTGCCTCATGTATCTTGGGGCATCCTGGTTAGGTGCAGATATATTTATGATTTCTATTCCTTCCTGGTGAATTATCCCTTTTATTAATATGTAATGTCCTTCATTGTCTCTAATAACAGTTTTGCTTTTTAAAGTCTTTAACATCTGATGTAAGTACAGCTACCCCAATTTTTTTGGTAACTGCATGCATGGAATATCTTTTTCCAACCTTTCACTTTCTATCTGTTGGTACCCTTGGGTCTAAGGTGGGTCTCTTGCAGAACACATATAAATGGCTCATATTTTCTAATCCATTCTTCCAGTCTGTGTCTTTTGATTGGGGAGTTCAATCCTTTAACATTCAATGTTATTATTGTAAAGGCAGTTCTTATTTCATCCATTTTGATCTTTGCATTTTATCTGTCATTTTATTTTGATACTTTTAATTACTGTTACTGATATAGTCATAATTTCTGGATCTCTTCCAAGCTTCTGTCTCCCGTCTTTTCTTTTCAGGCTGTAGCACACCGTTTAATATTTCCTGCAAAGGTGATCTTTTTGTTATAAACTTCCTCAGTTTCTGTTTATCTGTGACTATTCTAATATCACCCTCATTTTTGAAAGATAATCTTGCCAGATATAAAATTCTTGCCTGGCAGTTTTTCTCTTGCAGTATCTTAAATATATACCACTGCCTTCTTGTCTCCATGGTTTGTGATGAAAAATCCTTACTTAATCTTATTGGGTATCCTTTATATGTTATGCATTGCTTCTCTCTTGTTGCTCTTAGAATTCTCTTTGTCTTTGGCATTTGACATTCTGATTACTATGTGCCTCAGAGTTGGTCTATTCTGATTTATTCAGATGGGAGTAGGTTGTGCTTCTTGGACACAGATATATATGCCCTTCAATAGGGGTGGGAAATTTTCTACCATCATTTCTTCAAATATTCCTTCTGCCCTTTTCCTCTTCTCTTTTCCTTTTGGGACACCCATGACATGTAGGTTTACATGTTTCTTGCTGTCATTTAGTTCCCTGAGACCTTGTTCAATTTTTTCCATTCTTTTCTTCCTCTGTTATTTTTTTTGTATGTTTGCTTTCAGAGGCTGTGTCTTTGAGCTCGCCTATCCTTTCTTCTCTTTCCTCAAATCTGCTGTTATATGCCTCCAGTATATTTCAAATTTCATTTATTGTAACTTGCATTCCCATAAGGTCTCCTATTTTTATTTGTATGCTTTCAAATTCTTCTTTGTGCTTCCCCAGTGTCTTCATAATATCCTCAATCTCTTCAGCCATTAATCAAATTTATTAAGGAGATTTGTTTGAAGATCTATGATTATTTGTTTCAACTCCTTTATGTCATCTGCAGGCTTACCTTTTTCTTTTAAGTGGGCCATATCTTCCTGTTTCTTGTGGATAATTATAATATTTTGTTTATTTTTGACATCTGGCTTGCTAGATGTATTTATTCTGGGTGCAGTTTCTTCCTTTTGTTTAGGGCTTTCTCGTCTTTCTTCCTTGCTAATAGGAGTAGAGGAACTAGTTGGTTCTATAAGCTATGGGGGCTGAATCTGTCCATGTTTCCCCAAGAATTGATGAAGCTGCTCCCACATTTCTCCTCTGTCACAGGTAGAGACAAAGCTGCAGTCATGTATAATAATCCAATTTGGGTAGGACAAGATTGTCTGTAGTTGCCCAAAGAGGCAGACACAGGTTCATACCCCTTCCTTCCCTACTTTGGGCAAGGGTGAGTTAGAGTGGTGGGCAGCAATCTATGCCATGTGGGTTCAAAATGACCACAGTTGCCCAGGTAAATTGATGTAGCACCAGACCACTCCCTGCCGGGGTAGGAATGGACACTCTGGAGTGCCCAACAATCTAATCTGTATTAGCCAAATATGCCTGCAATTGCTCTAAGAGGCTAAGGGAATATTGTCCCTTCTTCCTTTTAGGTGGTGAGAATGGAACCACTAACGTCCAACAGTTCAGTACCTGTAGCCTGAAAGTACCTGCTATTGTCCAGAAAGGTTAAGGAAATATCCATTCCATCCTATCCTATTAAGGCCTGGGATTGGATCCACAGGCACCCAATAGTTCAGTCCCTATAGGCCAAAAGCACCCACCATTGTCTGAAAAGGCTGTGGAAACACCAGCCCCCTCCTTTTCTATTGGGAGATCAGGGTGGATCACAAGTACCCACCAGTCCAGGTGTGTGGGTCAAAAGCACTTGCAGTTACCCAGAGAGGCTGAGGGAACACAGTCTTGTTGCAACCAGCCCATAGGGTATCGGGAATGAAGGACAAGAGAGAAGGGATCAGGGGATCTGGAAGTCAATGCCTACAGACAAGTTTATTTCTATTCAGCTACCTATTTATAGAGCAAATCTGCATGCTAAAAGCCCATATAGATTTATTGTTGTTATCTTATCATTAGAAACAGGGATAGGCCATTTATCTTTTAACTATTCAAAGTGACTTTTTTCTTTCTACTCAACTGACCTGTTGACCAAGGGAGTCTCAACAAAGAACATTCTTTTCTTGTTCTGTTTCCTAGGTTACATCACATCTAGTCATTATTTCCTTTATGTCTGTCTCTTGTTCTATAGGGGATGGGGGTGGAGCCACAGGTGCCCAAGGGTCAGGATTCTGCAGGCCAAAAGCACCTGCCATTGCACTGAGAGGATGAGAGATACCAGCCCCCTCCTATCCTATGGGGGGACAGAAATGGAGATAGACTTGAAGGCATTGAACAAACCAGTTCATGTGGCTTGAAAGTGCCTGCCATTGCCTGGAATGGCTGAGGATACCCATCACCTCTCCTATCCTATTGGGGTGTGGGCATGCAGTCCTAGGGGACTGATTATTCAGTCTGTGCAGGCTTGCCTGGAGAGCCTAGTGCAGGTCCTGCCAGTTTCCTCTCTGCTGGGGGTGGGGCTGGAGCCTAGATTGGGGCAGCAGTCTAATCTTGGTGGAAAGAAGCCAGACCCTACCTTCACTGGTTTTTCATTCAGCCAGACTTCTCCTCATGTCAGGAGGAGTTAAAATGATGGCTACTGGACTCTTTCCAACTTGGATAGGTTAAAACCCTAGCTGTTTCTAGGACTACACTTTAGCCAGCCAAGTCTACTAATCAGTAGCTGAGGCCAGTGGACAGCTATCTCTTCCTCCACTGTTTATGGGAAATGGAGCTTTTAACTCCAGCCACGGAACAGCTCCTGAGGCATCTTGTGCTGCTAGAGTCAAATGGGCTCCAACTTATGCAGTGTGGCTTGCAGTTTCCCAGAGAGGTTCCTTCCTGCCAGAGGTGGGGCTGGGGTTTAGGCTAGAGCTGCAATCCAGTCTGGGTGGAAAGAAGCTGGTTGCTACCAGCACTGTAATTTTCAATCAGGCCCACTTCCCCTCATGCTGGGGTGGAGTCAAAATGGCAGTTACCAACCTACTTCCAACCTGGACAGGGTCAAAGTTTAGCTGTTCCTAGGATTATACCTTAGCACATCGAATTTACTAATCAGTAGCTGCAGTTGGTGCCACATTGTGTCCTCCCTTCCTTTTTCTGGGAAATGGAGCTTCCAACTCCAGCCACAGAATAACTTCTGAGGTGGCTTGCACCACAGCACTGACCTCCACAGCTTGTAGGGCTCAACTCATGAATCTTCTCTGCAGATGGGCACTCTCCTCCTTCAATACTTTCAAGGATGTTGCAGGATAATCTTCTGGTCTCCTGGGGCCCCAAAACAGGTGCTTTAGACAGCTCTGGGTGATTACTAACTGCCCTTAGCATGAGATAACTCCAGGAGTTCCTTACTCTGACACCATCTTGGCTTCCCCCCTTCATGGTGTGCTTTTGATAAGTGGATAAGTTCTACCTCTTTCAGGTGGCTACCCCTTAAAAACTCCCAATTTCTGAACTGCTCCAGATATCCCTTTCGGGATTGCCTAAAGCATCCATGGCTTCTTTAATAAATTATTAAGGTCCAATGCCTATATTTTTTAACTTACCTGTTGTTATGGATTGAATTTTTTTTTTTTTTTTTGAGGTGCCAGGGATTGAACCTGGGACCTTGTAGTTGGAAAGCTGGCACTCTACCACTGAGCCACATTGGCTCTCCTGAGCTGCTTTCCTCATCTGTTTGCTCACTGTTTTTTGTTGTTGTTGTTGTGAAGGCACCAGAAACTGAACCAGGGACCTCCCACGTGGGAAGCAGGTACCCAGCCGCTTAAGCTACATCCACTCCCTGGATTGAATTTTGTCCCCAGAGAAGATATATTAAAGTCCGAACCCTCAATACTTCAGAATGTGATTTGGAAATAGGGTCTTTATAGATGGGAATTAGTTAAGACGTAATCATATTGCAGTAGGGTGTGCTCCTATAAGTACAAGAGAAGAGACACAGGCATAGGCATATGGGGAAAAGACCATGTGATGACAGAGACAGGGACTGGAGCTCTGCAACTACCAGCCTGGGATGACCACCATCGGAAGCTAGGAAATGGCAAAATTGAGTCCTCTCCTAGAACCTTCAGAGCGAGGTCAGTTCTGCTGACATGCTGAATTAGAGTCACAGAAGTAAAAAAAAAAAAAAAAAAAAAAATATATATATATATATATATAAAGTAAGTCAGGAATTGATTGTAACAGTCAGAAAAATAACAAAATGTATTTTTGTTATTCTTCAAATATATGTATTTTTTGTATTTTGCATAAACTACAACAGTGTATAAATTTCTTTCTCCTCCCATCTAATTGTGAAGTCCTAGAAAGGAGAAGGTGTCTTTTTCACATTCTATCCTACATGGGATATAGCACTCAGGTTTTCATATAATGCCTGTCAAGGCGTGCTTATATTATTCTTTTATTTAAATTGGCAAATATTTACAAAACATCCATTTTATACTAGACTATATCCTTTTCAAAGTAACAATACTTAATATAGATTTAATAATATTTAAATTACTCAGTGATAAATGTTAAGCCCTCATCTCAGAGATGCGTCAGTTTCCTCTTGATCTCTTTTATTCCACAATTCTACAAAAAGAGAGACATTTCTTCAGATTAAAATTGGGGAGTTTTATTTTCTTACTATTTACTGAAATCCCATCATATTTGCTAACATTTTTTCATGTATTGCTTCCCTTACAAATAGCATACCCAATTGACAAGGAAAATTAAATACAAAGAATTTAAGGAATGTGTCCAAAATATCATGGTTATTAATAGAGTCTGGTTTTAACCCAAAACAGTATACCCATCACTCAAAACTACAAAATCTTACGTCATGTTCTGTGAATGGAGCAGATGTTTTGTTTGACTATTTTTATTAGTTTGTTTGTTGTTTGCTCTACAGGTGATAGACGTGGGTTGGGAAAGGAAAAAAAATTAGAACAAGTATGAGATTTAGAATAATTTTAAAAGGTAGATTTTATCTCAAACACCATCATTCAATAAATTCTTGCTGAATAAATAAAGAACTTTTTTGGAGGAGTGGTGATCCTAATGTTAAATTACAAATATGTCTCCAAATTAATAAGTGATTAGCAGAGATATGCATTTTTCTTTTGAGGAATTATTTTTAACAATAAATAAAATATTTTCAGGAAAATATATACTTATTTTTAAAACATTGTATCTTGTAAGGGACTAAAATCACAAATCATCATCCATATGTATCTATGGAGGATGGATTATCAATGTATTTGTGTGTTTTGCATATTTTTATTTGTAATAAATGTGCCGTTTTGCTGAAAAATAATGTTTGGCATATTTTAAATAAAATTTTATAATTTGAGGTGTTTTGTTTGACTTGGAGCTTTATTACAAACATTTTTAGTAAAGGGAGTATAACTCAAAGTTGTTTTTCATTCTTATAGTACTTAGGCCATGATTAATGTATATAAGGTGCTCAAGATGTACCTATTGACTTGCGTTCTCACACCTTTAAATTACTTATCTAGGGATCCCAAATTAAATAGAACAATACTGAATTATACCTATTGAATTTGGACTGTGATCTATACCAGTCTTGTTGGAAGTGGAGAAAAATTCAGCTGTAAATTTTTCTTCATTGTGTTAATTGTGGAGAAGCTAGGAAGTAAAAAGTTATTTCAGATATCATTCTTAGTTGACTTGTCCAAAGCAAGTAACTGTTTACAGAATGGAGCTATTACAAGTTTGTGTCATGAGCCACTAGGAACAGTTTGCCTGAACAGTATCAGTAAATGCCAACGACAAAAATGCAAACAGGTGTATGTTTTGTTTTGTTTTCTTTGCTCTCTCTCTTTCTCTCCCTTCTTCTCTCCATTCTTTCCCTTCTCACTCCTTCTCTTCCTTCCTTTTTTTCTGTGCCAAAATTTTTCCAGTCAATGTGAATCTCTAAGAGAAAATTTCTATTTATTAATATCTCTTAGTTGACATATATATATACCTTTGGTTCTTTAAATTATATTTATCATAAGCTCAGAAAGAACCATTGTATATGCAATACCCATTGTCATTTTTAAGATGAGGCATTTCATTCATTGATGGTAATGATTTGCTCAAGGATTTTATCACAGAGTGAAAGCATAGTTGAATAAAATAGACAACATTTCTAATATTCTCTTAGTATTTTCCCTGTTCTGGATCTGAATCTCTTATGGGTTTTATGTCCAGATGGGAAGCAAAGATGAATTTTCAGAAAATCAAAACAGAATTAGTATTTGAATGCTATCTATAAATTAGTGTTTTCCACAAGTATTACCCTGGGCAATACTGATGAGCAGATGCAGTTTGTCAAATTCATTGCCTTACTCTACACTGGTTTTTCTTTCCCCCAGTCTGGCACTTCTGGCCCTGGGAAACAGTATGCTTTTTCTCACAGCTCAGTAAATGCATTCCATCAAGTTGACCCTCCACTATTTGTTGCTCTGTAATTTTCTTCTTTACCTTTTCTCCATTATAATGTTTCATCTATATAACTAATTCTTTTTTTTCAAGCTTTAAATTATAATTTTATTCTGCTCAACAAGTTATCTCTAAGAAAATAACAGTGCTCATAAATACAGAAATGGTTATATCAGCAGGAGATATCCTGTAAGTCAAGAAAGAGAACTCTTTATAAAATTAAGTTTAAAAAAATGCAGAATGTCTGATAATTAGATTACCAGTATAAAGACTAAATATCAGAAAAACTATACAGATAATAAATCATTAATTAACATTACTTTGCTTTGAAAAGCTAAAAATGTTTATATTTCAAGAATTAAGCAATATGACAAGAGATGTGATTAATACACTGTATCTTTTTTAAAGCCCAAATACACTCTTCATTTCATAAAGGACAATTCTGACTTTTACATTCTTTATCCAGAACAGGACACCAATTTAAGCTATTTTTTGAATAGAGTTCATAATTAAAATAATTTTTTTCTCCATAGGATATTTTTATTTCAGTAGATATGCTACAGGATAGTAAATGACTGTCAGTTTTAATATTTTGCAGCATATAAAATGCTAATTTACCCAATAACTGTTGCAGATACCAATAAACTTCTATATCCATGCCCAAGTTACTACAATACTGAGGTCATAACTAACATGATTCTTCCATATGGTCACACTCTGTTTACTATAAAATACTGTCATAAAACCCAAAGAAGAAACCTTAATGAGTCCTTCCAAAGCTGCATAATTTTCCAAGATCTTCCTCCCATTGCAGAGCCTGTTCTTTTTTTTCAATCATTTTTCAATCATTTGACTTTTCCAATATTTTCTTGATGTTTTTGTTTCTTCTTTTTTTTCCTTTTCCCTTGTCTCAATCATCTTGTCTTCCAGGACAGAAGACACTTGCTAGGAACAGTAGAGTACAAGCCAATTCACTGTCATAAGGAAGCCATATGAGTCCTTTGCCAGTCAGGTGAAAACCAGGGACCCCTTCTCAGAATGTAGCAGCAGATATTTATATGATACTCAATTAGTGTGGGTCTAACTACCACTGTAATTTATAAATATGGATGAGTGTAAGTGATTTTTTGAGATACGCAACAACTATAAAGTGATATGAAATGAATACTGTTATAATTTATTGCGTATATTCATAAGTGAAGGAAAAGCTAGATTTCAGTTAGAAATCAGAGAAAATAAAGGTAATAGATGGATTTTTTTTTTCAGTTGAAGCTCATGGGCCCTTTGAAATCTTTCCACAGACCCCTTAGGGGTCTATAGACCCCTGGTTAAGAATAGTTGCGCTAGGGGTTGTACTAATTCTGGAATTGCAAAGAGGAATAAAATAACCCCTCTTTCAGCAAGAATGAGCTATTTAAATAGAGAAGAGAAATCTGGAAATAGATATTAGAGTAAATGTGAAATATGATATACTAAAAGAATTATACATGTAAGCCTGGAAGAGCATAATATTCTCCCTAATGAGAGCAATGCAAGCAATCCTGAATTTAGTCTTGTAGCAGGAACAGGAATTTGACACTGGGACTAAGTCTGGATGTGCATATCAGGCAGAGGGGCAGCCACTATAATGACTTATACATAAAGCAGCTGCCACATAATTAGTTGGAAAAGGGGAATGAGAAATATCAGTGGACAGCGATAGACTGATCAACAAACCCATCACTATTAATATGTAATACTGTCATGGTGACATACTCTATTAAACCATTTGTACCACAAGTGTCATTTTTGCTTCTCTTCTAAACTTCCAATAGAATTATACATTGGTAAAATATTTGGAAAATCAATCAGAAACCTTTGTATCTTTATACCCTTAAAACGAAACAGAGAAAATCAAAACATAGAAATCTTTAAAGGTATATATATATAAAATGTCAATTACAAGGGGTCACATAAATGTTAGCAATTGGGATATTCAGTGTTCTATCATCACTAAAATATTATTTGTGAATTTTTAATTATATGAGACAATATTCACATTATAAATTTATTAAGAAAAAAATCTTAACTTTCACCTACAGGAATATAAATATGCTAAAAAAAAAATGGGATGTAGCTCAATACTGGAAACTTGCACCATGTTAGAAATTTTTATCATTGAGTGTCAGGACAATGAGTATATTAAATCTGTTCCTTATATGCATCTATATTTTACTATATGCTTCCAAAAGACATACATTTTATATTAAATGACTGTAAATTATGCATACCTTCTCAATTATTTAAAATTTAGAATATTGCACCTAATTGCTTAATAATAATTGTACTATTTTCCCAGGCAATCTACCACATTGGTTTTTCAAATAAATATTTTAATTATATCATTTCTATGAATATCAACAATTTTAGTTTATTTTAGTTATTTTATGATGTGTCTTAGCATGTAGACTATTAATTTTACTGCTTAAGAAAAGTTTGAAGAAATATACGTCAAGGACAACTGCAGCTAGTTTTTTCTTGTAACTGAGAAGAAATAGAATTAAGTAAGTGTATCTAATATGAAAAAATATCTGGGAGAACCAGCAAGATGGCGGCAGAGTAAGGGTTTTCTAGAGTCAGCTCCTGCTACAGGGCAGTTAACAAACACCCAGAGCTCTCTGAAGCTAGCTGAAGCACCTGTTTGGGGGCTTCAAGAGACCAGAAGAGCATCCTGCAACATCCTTGCAGAATGTGGAAGGAGGAGATGGCCCATATGCAGATAAAACTTGTAAGTAGAGTGCTCTGTGCCCTGGAGGCCAGTGCCCATCCTCCACTGGAGGCACAAGACACCTCGGGAGCTGTTCCGCAGCTGGAATTGAAAGCTCCACTTCTCCAAAATGAGGGAAGAAGAGACAATTGGCCACCAATTTCAGCTACTGAGGAGTAAATTCAGCAGGGTACAGTAGAATCCTGAGAATGGCTAAAATTTGAACCTGTCCAAGTCAGAAAGAGGCTGGGAGCCACCATCTAAACTCCACGCCTGGCATGAGGGGAAGCAGGGTGGACTGAAGACCATAGTGCTGGTGGGGACTGGCTACTTTCCATCCAGCTCATATTGCAGGTCTAGCCTAGACCTCAGTGTCACCTTCAGTAGGGAGGAAGCTGCAGGAACCTGCACCAGCCTCTCTGGGAATTTACTGGCCAAGCTGTGGAGGCTGGTGATTATCCTACCCTGGCCGCACATGCCACCCCATGAGCTATTCTGTGGCTGGAATTGGAAGCTCCATTTCCCAGAAACAGGGGAGGAAGAGATGGTTGGCTGCCAATTTTGGCTACTGATTGGTAGACTTGGCTGGCTAAGATATAACCCTCAGAACAGCTGGGGTATGAACAAGCCCAAGTCATAAAGAGGCCAGTAGCTACCGTTTTGACTCTGCCTCCAGCATGAGGGGAAGCCAGGTTGACTGAAACTCTCAGTGTCAGCAGGAACCAGTTTCTTTCATGGAAATCAACCTGCTGCCCTAGCCTAGGCTTCAGCCTCACCTCTGACAGGGAGGAGGCTGAGGAGCCCTGCATCATCCTATACAGGTAACTGCAGGTACCTTTGGCTGGCATAGACTGAAAATCAGAAGTTTACCAGGGCAACTGCAGTCATCTTGGACCCACACTGCATAGATTGGTGCCCACATCTACAGCTCCATCCCTGCCACAGGCAGGAGAGGAAGGGGTGTGAAGTTTCATCAGTCTCTCTGGGCAACTACAGTCTAGGACTGCACTTGGATTATTCCACACAGCTGTGACACTGTCCCCACCCCTGGCAAAGGAGAAAGTTGGAAGAAGCATCATTGGTCCCTGGCACAATGAGGGCAGCTTGAGCCTCCACAGCTTATAGCACCAACTACATCCTAGGCTCCTACTGCACAGCCAGCAAGGGAGAAAGGATAGGAAGCCCTAAACTAAAGAGAAAATCTGCACCCAGAAAAAAATACTCTAGCAGGCCAGATGTGAAGCCACCAACAAAAAACTACAAATAACACCAAGGAACAGTAAGCTATGGCCCAGTTAAAGGAGCAAGATAAGCCTCCAGATGATGTAAAGGAGTTGAGACAACAAATCACAGATGCTCAAACAAAGCTCCTTAATAAATTCAGTGAGATGGCTAAAGAGATGAATGATATTAAGAAGACATTGGATGAACACAAAGAAGAATTTGAAAGCATACATAGAAAAATAGCAGGTCTTATGGGAATGAAAGAATTGGTGAGCTTGAAGAAATGGCCTCTGAAAGTGAACATACAAAAGAACTGATGAAGAAAACAATGGAAAAAATTGAACAAGGTCTCAGGGAACTAAATGACAGGAAATGGTGTGCAAACATATGTGTCATGGGTGTCTGGGTGTCCCAGAAGGAGACGAGAAGGGAAAAGGGCAGAAGGAATATTTGAAGAAATAATGGTAGAAAATTTCCCAACCCTATTGAAGGACATAGATATTCCTGTCCAAGAAGCACAACGTACTCCCATCCAAAAAAAATCCGAATAGACCAACTCCAAGACACATACTCATCAGAATGTCAAATGCCAAAGATGAAGAGAATTCTGAAAGCAGCAAGAGAAAAGCAATGCATAACATATAAGGGATATCCAATAAGATTAAGTGCTGATTTCTCACCAGAAACCATGGAGGCAAGAAGACAGAGGTCTGATATATTTAAGATACTACAAGAGAAAAACTTCCAGCCAAGAATATGATATCCAGCAAGACTGCCTTTCGAAAATGAGGGTGAAATCAGAATATTCACAGATAAGCAGAAACTGAGAGAATTTCTAAGGAAGAGATCAGATTTTCAGGGAATACTAAAGGGTGTGATAGAGTCCGAAAAGAAAAGACAGGAGAGAGGGGACTGGAAGAGAGTCTAGAAATTAAGATTATATCAATAAAAGTAACTGAAAGTGTTAAAAGAGTGGTGAAAATAAAATATGATAGATAAAACTCAAATAGTCAGGAATTAACTTAACCAATGATGTAAAGCACTTGTATTCAGAAAACTGCAACTTTGATTTATTAAGACAAATAAAAAAAGCCATAAATAAATAAAACCTTCTTAGGAATGTACAGACAACCTACACTGACACTAGAAGAAATAGAAGACCCCAACAAACCAATCACAAATAAAGAAATTGAAATGGTCATCAAACAGCTCCCCAAAATGAAAAGCCCAGGACCAGATGGTTTCACAGGTGAGTTCTACCAAGAATTTAAAGATTTAATACCAATCTTACTCAACCTTTTCCAAAAAATTCAACAAGAAGGAATGCTACCAAACACATTCTATGAAGCCAATATCACCCTAATACCAAAACCAGATAAAGATATTACAAAAAAGAAAAGTACAGACTCATTTCTCTAATGAATACAAATGCAAAAATCCTCAATGAAATACTTGCTAGTCACATCCAAGAACACATTAAAATAATTATCCATTATTATAAGGTGGGTTTTATACCAGGCATGCAAGGCTGGCTCAACACAAGAAAATCAATCAGCATAATGCACCACATTAATAAATCAAAGAAGAAAAATCACATGACCTTATTGATTGAAAGGCATTTGACAAAATACAGCATCCTTTCTTGATAAAAATAGTACAAAAAATAGGAATTGAAGGAAACTTTCTCAACATGAGAAAGACCATATATGAAAAACCCACACCTAACATTGTACTCAATGGTGAAAAATTGAAAGCTTTCCCATTGAGATCCGGGACAAGACAATGATGTCCAGTGTCACCACTGTTGTTCAATATACTGCTAGAGATTCTAGCTAGAGCAATTAGACATGAAAAAGAAATAAAAGGCATCCAAATTGGAAAGGAAGAATTAAAACTTTCATTATTTGCAGATGATATGATTGTATATCTAGAAAATCCCGAGAAATCTACAACAAAGTTGTTAGAGCTAATTAACTTTTTCAGTAGTGTCAGGATGCAAGATCAATATGCAAAAATCAGTGGTGTTTCTATATACTAATAATGCACAAACTGAGGAGGAAGTCAAGGGAAAAATTCTGTTTATAATAGCAACTAAAAGAATCAAATATTTAGGATTGAACTTAACCAAGGATGCAAAGCACATGTATTCAGAAATCTATAGTGCATTGCTACAAGAAGTCAAAAAAGACCTAAATAATTGGGAGAACATTCCATTCTCATGGATTGGAAGACTAAATATCATTAAGATGTCAATTCTACCCAAATTAATTTACATATTCAATGCAACTCCAATAAAAATTCCACCAGCATTTTTTAAGAAAATGGAAAATATAATTATCAAATTTATCTGGAAGGGTAAGAGGCCCTAAATAGCCAGAAACATCTTAAAAAGGAAAAGTGAAGTTGGAGGACTCTCACTTCCAGACTTTAAATCATATTACCTAGCTACAGTGGTAAAAACAGCATAGTACTGGCATAAAGATTGACACATGGACCAATGGAACCGAATTGATGGCTCAGAAACAGACCCTCACATCTATGGCCAAATGATTTTTGACAAGCCTGTCAAGCCCTACCAGTTGGGGCAGAACAGTTTATTCAACAAATTGTGTTGGGAGAGCTGGATACCCATAGTCAAAAGAAAGAAAGAAAACCCCTACCTCACACCTTATACAAAAATTAACTCAAAATGAATCAAAGACCTAAATATAAAAGGAAGTACAATAAAGCTCCTAGAAGAAAATGTAGGGAAACATCTTCAAGACCTAGTGGTAGGTGGTGGATTCTTAAACCTTACACCAAAAGTACAAGCAACAAAAGAAAACATGGATAAATGGGAACTCCTCAAACTTAAATATTTCTGTGATTCAAAGGACTTCATCAAGAAGGTGATAAAGGCAGCCCAGCTGATGGGATAAAATATTTGGAAACCACTTATCTAATAAGGGTTTGATTTCCACTCTATATAAAGAGATCATACAACTCAACAATAAAGAGCAAGCAATCCAACTTAAAAATGGGCAAAAGATTTAAATAGACATTTCTCCAAAGAGGAAATACAAATGGCCAAAAACCACATGGAAAAATGTTCCATATCACTAGCTATTAAGGAAATGCAAATTAAAACAACAATAAGATATCATCTAACACTACATAGAATGGCCATTATTAAAAAAAAAAAGACAACAATAAGTTCTGGAGAGGATGTGGAGAAACAGGAACACTCCTTCACTGTTGATGGGAGTGTGAAATGGTGCAGCCTCTATGGAAGAAGTTTGGTGGTTCCTCAGGAAGCTAAATAGAGAACTGCCATATGATCCAGCAATTCCTCTACTAGGAATATATCCAGAAGAACTGAAAACTAGGACACAAACAGACACCTGCACACCAATGTTCATAGTGGCATTGTTCACAATTGCCAAAAGATGGAAACAACCCAAGTGTCCATCCACCAATGAATGGATAAACAAAATGTGGTATATACATACAATGAAATACTATGCTGCAATAAGAAGAAATTAAATTGGGACATATGTGATAAAATGGATGAGTCTTGAAGACATTATACTAAGCAAAGTAAGCCAGACATAAAAGGACAAATATAGCATTATCCCATTAATATGAACTAAATACAAATAATAAACACATGAAATTAGAACCTAGAGTATAGGTTATAAGGAGATAAGAGGAGGGTTGAGAAGAACTATGGATGCTTAATGTATGTAGAAGTTTTAATTAACTTGACTGTGAAAGTGTGGTGATGGAGAGAGTTGATAGTAACACATTATAGTGAGCAAAAACTGGTTTATAAATGGGATTGTGGCTGAAAAATGTAGTCTGGAGAAGTAAATATCAATAGAAAGAAAGTTAAAGAATAATCTAGGGAACGAATAATACAGTGAGCCCAGAGGTGGTTGAGAATTGTGGTTAAGGGTACAAATGCAAGACAGTCCTTCTGTTAGCTAGAGCAGATGTACATCACTATTTCAGGGTGATGGGAATATGGAGAAACATGAGAAAACTACAATTGGTATGATCTATAGACTGTAGTTAACAGCAATACTAATATATTCTTGCATTAATGCCAAGCTATACTGTGTTGACAATAGAGGTGTATGGAAAAAGTGTGCAAAATGTATGCTATGGACCATGATTGGTGGTAATAGTCTGATGATATTATCTCATAATCTGTAACAAATATTCCACCAGGGTGTGGAGTTGTATGGGAAATCTACACATCTGTATGATTGTTTTGCAAGTTCACAATATCCGTAACAAAAATATATTTTAAAAATAGTATGGGTTGAGGGAAAAATACACCAAATGTAAGATAAGGAGTATAGTTGGTAATAATATTTTGATGATGCTCTTATATAGTTTGTAACAAATGTTTCACACCAATGCAAAGAGCTGGTGGAGGGGTGATGTATGAGACCCATGTTTAATGTTATGGATGTTTATTCTATAAGTTCACAATCTTTCCTATACACTTATTGTTTATGTGTGTTCATGTATGAATGATATACTTCAATTAAAAAAAAAAACTAAATAACTGGAAGAACATTCCATGCTCATGGATTGAAAACTAAATAACATCTTAATGTCAGTTCTACTCAAAGTGATATACAGATTTAATGTGATCCCAATAAAAATTCCACCAGCATTGAAGAAAAAATTGAAAACATGATCATTACATTTATTTGGAAGGGTAAGGAGTCCTGAAGAGCCAAAACATTATAGAAAGGAAAAGTGAACCCTCATCTGCAGACTTTAAATCATAATACCTACCTATGGTGGTGAAACAGCGTGGTACTGGCCTAAAGACAGACACAATAGACCAATGGAACCAAATTGATGGTTCAGAAACAGACCCTCACAGGTATGGTCGGGTGATTTTTGACTAGCCTGTCAAACTCACACAGCTCAGGCAGAACAATCCATTCAACAAATGGTGCTGAAAGAATTGGATATCGATACCTGAAAGAAGGAAAGAGGACTCCTATCTCACACCTTTTCCAAAACTTAATTCAAAATGGATCAAAAAGCTAAAAATAAAAGCAAGAACTGTAAAACTTCTAGAAGAAATTATAGGAAAATATCTTCAAGACCTGGTGATAGGTGGTGTGTTCTTAAAGAAGATAAGAGGAGGATTGATCGGACTACTGATGTTTAATGTATGTAAAAGTTTTAATTAGCTTTACTGTAAATGTAGAAATGTATAGAGTGGATGGTAACACACTAGTGAGTAACAGCTAGTTTATAAATGGAGATGTGACTGAAAATGGTAGTCTAGTTATGTAAATGCCAATTGACAGAATGCTAGAGAATAAATCTAAGACCTGGATAGCACAGTAAACCAAGAGGTGGATGAGAATTGTGGTTGATGGTACAGATGCAAGAGTATTCTTTGTTAGCTAGAGCAAATGTATATCACTACTGCAGGGTGCTGGGAATGTGGAGAAGCATGGGAAAAATACAGCTCGAGTGACCTATGGACTATGGTTAGTAGTAATAATATAATATTTTTGCATCTATGTGAAAGATGTACTGTGTTGATACTGAGGCAGTATGGAAAATGTGACCCAAATGTACACTATGGACATGGTAACAATCAGATAATATTATTTTATCTGTAGCAAATGACACACCACATTGTGGTGTGTTGATGGAGGGGTGTTGTTTGGGAATTCTGCACGTGTGCATTATTGTTTTATAAGTTTACAAGTTCTGTCATAAAAAATATATTTAAAAAATAATAATAGGGTGGGTTGGGGGAAAAACACACCAAATGTAAGATAAGTACTATGATTAGTAGTAAGATTTTGACAATCTTCTTTCATAATTTATAACAAACGTCTCATGATAATGCAAGGTATTGGTAGGGGGTTGATGTATGGGACCCTGTATGATGTTGTGCATGTTTGCTTTGTAAGTTCACAACTTTTACTATACACTTAATTGTTTGTGTATGTTCATGTATAAACAATATAAAGATAATACTAATAGGATTGGTTGGGGGGAAAATACTTTGTTTAGTAGTAATATTTTGACATTGCTCTTTAATCTTTAATTAAACAGGTTTACCAACAATGCAAGTTATTGGTGGTAGGGTGAGTTATGAGAGTCCTGTATGATGTTATATATGCTTGTTTTGTAAATTGACAACTATTATTATACACTTATTTTTTTATGTATGTTTATGTATAAGTGATATACTTCAACAAATTTTTAAAAAATAAAATTTAAATTAAATTAAAAAACTAATCTGGACGATGGTGATGCAAATAGGTGATTGCTTCACAAGTTAAGATCAATATAAGCATTTCTTTGAAAAGCATCAATCGCTTTCATAGTCTATGCATTATGACAATTATAAAGATAACAGTTTAACCATACAAATATGCTTGATTGATTTTTGACAAAAGTTCAAGAACAATTCAGTGGGGGAAAGGATATCCTTTTCAATATATGGTACTGGAGTAATTACTATCCATAGGCACAATACAAACTTTAACCTTAATCTCATATCTTCCTTACACAAATATTAACTTAAAATGGACCGAGGACTTAAATGCAAAATACAAAACTATAGAACTCTTGGGAGAAAAAAAAAGAGAAAATCTTCAGTGTATATGGCCAGGCAAAGAATTCTTCGTAGAGGCATAGGGTATAGCAAAGAGACAAGTTAACCCTCACACCTTGGCCAATTATCACCAACAGTTAAGATAGATGCTTCAATAAATAAAGCAGAGGTACAAGTGAGCAGACTTTGGGCAGATTTTGATACTTTGATATGCTTGTTTGATCAGGAAAATATTTAGGGTTTAAAAAAAGGGAGCCAACACTTAAAAATTAAGAGATTCTGGGTAAAAATTCAGATTTCTAACTAATTTTTAGGATCCATGAGCAGGTTCGTCAATAATTAAAAGTACCTAAGGGTTAATGTTCTCTACTTCAAAAGTCACATGCACACATGCTCTCTAACATCTGCCCCATTCATACAATACACACACACACACAAAGACATACACACAGACTATTACACCAGGTTCTCTTTCCTCCTTTATTAAATGCCTGGCCTCTGTAGCATTTAAGTTCTGATGTCTGGAAAATGGCACATACAGGCTTCTAATGGAGTTGGGAGATAAAAGTGCAGAAAAAGACTTTGAAAGAAGATGCATGAGGGCTCCATAAACAAATTTGACCTTCTCTATAATTTTGTAAGCACTATTTTTCATTTGTCAGGAAGCAGCAGCTACTTAGAGATTTTCAGAGAGCTGAAAGTGTCTTTCTTAGAAGGGCTTAAAAAACATTCTGTCAAAAGTGAACTAGTCTATTATTTTAATCCTTCTTAATTCCTTGTTTGATCAGGAGTTTACTTTTTACAGGCCTCGATACCAAGAATCTTGATGGCACAAGGTCAAATGTAGTTGTTTACTGAGAGCATTTCTATTAAAAATAAAGACATTATTATTGTTATTGCAAGCCTTTAAGTCAGATTGGCAGCCATGCTATAGGTTTTCACTCTTGTGTTTGCATTAAAGTATTTTCTCAGTCAAGGATAGCTTATCTTTTATTAGTATGAAAGTTACAAAGGAAAAAGAAAATGATTTAGATATAACAAATATTTTTTTAAATGCAAAGCAAAAGTCTCAAATTCCACACATTGAAAAATGGGAAAGAAATTACATGATATGAAGAAACAGATGACACATACTTTATAATGAAAGATAGAGGGAACTTACTGAGAGAGGCCTGGGATTGTGGTTGCATTTTTGCTTCATTATGCTTACTCACCCAGATTTGGTAATTGGAATGTCACTCATGAGTTTATTTAAAGACAAACCACAATATCTAGAGAAAATCTATGCATGCCACTGCAATTAGCATACGGCGATTTTGTTTTAGAAAATGAATACTATTATGTGCAATGCAAATAATGAACCTGACAAATGTGTTATAGTTTATGTTTTATATGCTATTTTCATTTCTAATACATCATTTGATTTAGTCCCCATAAACTTATGAGGAAAAAATTAGTCAAAAATAAAAAATAGATTTATATTTGACCTGACCAATTAGCTGCTGGATTTCTAGTTGGGATATTGATGTAGCATGCTAAGTATTCAGGACACTGGGTGTTGAATCTATGGAGATAAGGCCAATTCAACTCATTGAATTTTTCTTCCCTCCACCCCCAATTAAGAAATAAGATGATTCAATTAAATAGTCTGTATGTTTCCTTCAATTTGATTTGATAATTCTAAGTTTTTAAATTCAATGATTGTGTACATACACGGCCTGGCAAAACAAGTGAAGCCCAAAGCAATCTGTCTGAAACACGTAAAGGAAGTACAGGAATCCATGAAGATGACACCAACTTGCTTTAAGTACCTCCCACTCATATAATTCTTACAGGTCCAATTTACTCTGAATGGGACATGTTGCTACATATGGCAGGCCAAATACAAGATTTCTTGAAATATCCTTATAGGCAATATAAAAATCTTCTGTTTCCCTCTTCTTTGAACTTTCACTTTTCCCAGAGTTTCAGGTTTCTTTGGGAATCCCCAAAAGTTGAAGCATCATTCTAATGTGACCATATGCAACTCTTCTACATTCTTGTGTCAGACCAGCAGGGTTTCAAAGTATGATGAAGAAAAATAGACCTCTTCAAATGCTGCAGGTTGACTTTGCACAATATTCACCAGATTTTCTGAATGATTACTTTATTATTCCTTGATATTTGTAAAACATAGATCTGCTATTGTATGAAAATAGCAAACGTGGCTTAAAAATGGATATTATGTATGCCTCCTGGGAAGATATCAACTCCAAGTCAAACTTGAACTCTGTTTAGAGGCTGTTAAGGTAATAAACAGGCCAAGAAATCTTGTTTTGGATCTGTGGCCCCAAAGAGAGTTAACCTGTGGCTCCAAATCAGCTTTGAGTCAAAATAAGTTATTATTTCCAGAAAACTGCATTGATTGTCTTTAAAATAAACATTTTAAATATCAGTTTTCCTTCTTTCTCTTAAGACATATTGGGAGTCATAATATTAAAATTTATTGTTGTTAAAATGGTTTCTTTTTTAAGATTTTTTTAAAAAAATTTCTCTCCCCCTGCCCAGTTGTCTGCTCTCTGTGTCCATTCACTGTGTGTTCTTCTGTGTCCACCTGTATTCTTGTGAGCAGCACTGGGAATCTGTCTCTTTTTGTTGCATCATCTTGCTGCATCAGCTCTCCATGTGTGCGGCGCCATTCCTGGGCAGGCTGCACTTTTTTTTGTGCTGGGCAGCATCCCTTAAGGGGTGTCCTCCTTGCACATGGGGTCCCCCTATACGGGGGACACCCCTGAGTGGCAGGGGCACTCCTTATGCGCATCAGCACTACATGTGGGCCAGATCACGTCAGGAGGCCTTGGGTTTGAACCTTAGACCTCCCCTGTGGTAGGCAGATGCTTTATCCATTGGGCCAAATCTGCTTCCCTAAAATGGCTTTTTAAAAATATGACATTTAGTCCACACTTTGTATATGGAAGCTTTCTTCAGCTTTAGAATTAAGCAATTATGATATGAATATATGAGGAAATCATTTCTTAGTCAATGTGTAATTGTTTGTTTTAATAGAAGAAAAAAAAGAAAGGAGATATTTGAAATAAAAAAGTGGATTCTGTAATTCTGTAGTCAAATATATCATTTAGAAAAAATGAATTAAATCCATGTAACCAAGTTTACTTTCTAAGGACACCTCAGAGCCTTTAAAGGCATGCTGCTTTGGGAATCCCTAAGAGAAAGACAAACTTGAAGAGCTCCAGAGGATCATTTTCCACAGAAAATTTTAAGGTGGGAAATTTCCCAGGGTTAGTGATCCCTTGTCCATAATTTGAGATGTGAGGTTTATTTGCTTCTATTTTTACTAGTTTTGAAAATAAAAATTCAAGTACCTAAAAAATAAAATCAGACATTTGATATTTGTCAATAGTTTTGTTCATAATGTGACAATATGCATGAAAAAAAAAACATTTTATTTTTAAAATCCAGTTACATGTTCCCATTTCTATAAGTCTACTTCTCAGAAAAAATAATCTTTCAAGATGAAATGAGAACCACAGAATAACCAGAAAATTTCCCCCAACTAGTCAAAATAAATATTGTAAGGTATATTTTGTAAAGTTACTGTACTTTATTGCTAGATAAGACATTTAGGCAAGTATAAGTATGATTCACATCATTTTCTGATGTCTGCACTTATAGAAATTATAGAATTATAGAATTATAGAAACTAGAAATTGCCAGTTGCATGAAATAAAAAAAAATGGAGTAGTGAGAGAACCACTCAAAGAAGATATGTAGACTAAGTGACAGCGTTGTGAGACACTTGAAACAACCTTGTAGTATAAAAATGGAAAATCCTATGTAAGAAGCCTTAATAATTCAAAGCATAACATTGTGGGCCATTTAATTGAGACAAATACCCATACCCCATCATAGGTTTATTTACTAGAACTTTGGACAATTAACAATCTGTTAAAGCACCAGCCTCCTTACCTGTTAAATATAATTAAGACCTACAGCACTGAGTCCTTGAGAAAATTATCCATTCCTTGACTGATAGTGTGCACTAATAGAAACTATAACTACTACCATATCTGTCACTACTACTAGTAGTAAAGAGTACATGAACATGAGATCTATATTGAACAGATTTATAATTAATTAGAAAAATAATTCATTCTATTTATACAGGGCAATTGTGCTTATTCTTCTTGTAGTGGTGGTTTTTGTTGTTATGGTTTTCTTTCAAGGTTTTAGACTGTTTTTAAGAGTCCTCAAAATCATTTTGAAAGTAAATGACTGGTATATCTTTTTTTAAAGTTCAATATTTTTTTCTCAATATAAACCAATCTGGCCATGTTTCCTCTAGGTGGAACACCATGAGGCTGTTCACAGTTTATGGTGTGCCCTGAGGACTCTCTTTGGAATTGTATCCTCCTGTCTTCCATCTTTGGGTTTGTGCAATTTTTTGCTGCAATTTATACAGACTTTGGAAGAGTCTTGAGCCTTTATCTTTGTGACAATTTTTTCCCAAATTGAAATAAAAGTCATCCTCCCAATGTCATTTCTCTGAGTCCCCTTTCTTTTACTTTGTGTAATGCTTTAAAAACTGATGACATATAGGAAACAAAAGACAAATTTATGGTTCTTCAAATTCCCAAACAAATATTAGATTTCCACTTACAATTTGGTCACTATCTTAAAAATAAACATGAGTATATTTTAGATCAGGTTGATGACCTCCGCTTAAAGAAATGCCACCTTAAATCATTGCTTGACTTGAAGTTAAGTAATTTTCTAAAGAGATATTTAACATTTAATGTGTTCGTAAGTCCCAGCATGACTGGTGCCTTTAAGTTGACATAATATAACATTAAAATTACAATATTCTTACACTTGTGTAGTTAAATTGAGTTCTTTATGCAGACTTAAGGCAAAATTTCTCTTATAAAGTGGTAAATGAAAGATATATATTTTTTAGAACAGATTTAAATAACTTAGAGAGATTGATTTCACAAAATGAAAACAATATACTATATTAGAGCAAGGAAAAATTCAACTACTCTAAATAATATAGAATAATTAAAAATAGTAAATGATGCATTATTGGCAAATGAAGACCAACTTACATCATGGAGCCTCAAAATGAATATTTCTTGACATAATCAAGACAAGTGGTGACAGAATTTGAACTTAGTTTTAATAGGAATGTTGAAATGAAGGGTGTTTTTATAGTTACTAATATAATTAACTCATGAGCAGGGATATCATCAGCATTATGCCTTTATGCAAGCCAACATAAAGTTGTTCATTAACAGTATATTTATCTTACTTTTTTTTGTTTTAAAGAATTAAAATCCCCCAGCCTTGCAGGTATAAAGAGGTATCAGAAAGTATTCAGGGGGCAAGATGGTGGCTGAGTGAGCACACCTGATAATCTCTCCTGCAAAGAAGCGGCTGGGCAGCGTTGGAAATTCTTCGGCTGTTTTGGGATTTTTCAGGGCAGGAAGTGTCTGGACATTGATTTGGTAGGAAGGTAACAGAGAAAATTCGTGTATAAGATAAAATTGAGGCTCTATTACACAGAGGTGGGGGCTGCGTGCAGGACACTCCCTCCTGTGGTGGGTGGAGCTGTGGCACTGGCGCTGCGACGGTGATTCCTGGAGGCTCTGCGGTACTGGGGAATTCATAAGCCCTGAGTGGGCTATTGGGGGGTTAACAGGGCAGGAGGACTTCACAGACCGATTTGGGGAGACAAACGGGAGTTTTATTGTGAGGCAGGGAATTTTTCATTGCGGACACAAATAATAGTGCTTCTGGCTACAGCCCCGCCCCCAAGGTCGGCTGTTGATCTGCAGTGGCCTTAAATTGCTCCCAATAAAGAGACTCCACCAGGAGGCTGTTTCAGGGACTGCCGGGGGGGGGGGGGGAGACATCTGGAAGCCAATTAGGGGAATATTTTGCGAAGCGTGGGAATTTTGGTTTTGGACTCTGATATTGGCGTTTCGGGCTGGAGCCCCACCCCCTGGGCCTGGCTACTGATCTGCAGCATCATTAAATTGACTGCAGTGTAGAGGCACCCCCAGGTGGCCGTTTCGGGGGCTTACAGGGCGGGAGGTGTCCTGAAGTCGAATTGGTGATACAGCCACAGAAGAGACCCGAGTGAGAGGGTGAATTGCGGGGTTCTGATACATAGGTCAGAGTTTGCGGATGTGACCTCTCCCATAGGGCTGGCACCCAACTGTGGGGATCCCTGAAGGCTGTGTTGCATTGCGGTGCTCCCAGGCTCCCTGTTAACCAGATTTGAGGTTGCCAGGTCTGAGTCCCCTAAACTGGTGACCCACACCCCAGAGATTCACACCTCTTGAGTCTGCAATATCATAGACTTTCATTCCCTGAATCCATCATGCCCTGAGGTCCATCTGAGGTTCTTGAATGTCCTAGCCCTCAACGTTTGCGTTTTTTCTTTTTTGTTTTGTTTTGTTTTGTTTATTTTTATTTTATTTTTTAATTTTTATTGTCCTGATTGCTAACATTGCATTATCTCCTAGTCTTTTCTCCCATCATATCCCCCAAAGTCTTTTTTTTTTCATTTTTTCAGTTATTTAGGGGTTTTTCTGTTGTTGCTGTTGTGGTTGTTCTATATCTTTTTTTCTTTTGCTTACTTGTCCCCTCCCTTTACCCACCCCCTTTTTCTTTCTTTCTTCTCTTTTTTTTTTCTCTCTTGTCCCTCATTTTCTTCTTATTTTATTTTATCTTAATTATACAATAGGTGCTGCAAGGAACACCTCACATTTGCTGGGTTTACTCATCCTCCATTGCCTCATTTCTGTGTGAATTGATTTTGGCTACCTACACTATACCCTTTCCCCTACATCTTGATATCCTACATCATCTACTGTCTCTCCTATATTCCACCTCCCTTTCTTTGATCCCCAAATTGTCTAACTCTTAATTTCTAATACCTTTGTTTTGTTTTCTGTCTTTTATCCACTCTTGAAACTACTGTCTTTCTTTTCTCTTTCCCTCTCTCACAAAAAACACTAGCTTTTTAATTCATACTGTATTCCTCCCATATTCAGTTGACTACCTCATTATAGGTACTCTACTTACTTCTATAACTCTACACAACTTACATGAATCTAATATCCATCCTCCCAGATCTCATATTGTTGCTCTGTTAACATTTATTACCAATACTACTTTACACATTTTCCTAGCTTACACAATTGCCTTTCCCTGGCCCTAATAGTTTCCTTCAAAGTGAACTCAGCCGGCAACAAGAAATTAGAATAAGAAGAAAAAGTGAAAAAGAAAAGATAAAACACTTACGCAAAAACAACAGCTAATTAATCCCCAAGACTAGACAAAGAAGCTAAGGAACTGATTAAACCCGTCAAGATAAAATGATGACCAGACAGCAACAAAAATCTACAAACCAAACCAGTAAATCAGGAAAACATGGCCGAATCCAATTAACAAACTAAAAAACAGGAAGGGAAGCAGAACTTTGCACAACTAATTAAAGATTTCAGAACATATATCACAGACAAATTTAATGAAGTAAAAGAAGAGGTTAACAATATGAAGACAATACTTGGAGGGGAAATTGCAGACATATGCAAAAAGATAACAGATATGATGGGAATGAACACCACAGTTGAAGAAATCAAAAATACACTCGCAGCAAATAACAGCAGATTAGAAGAGGCAGAGCAGAGAATTAGTGATGTGTAAGACAGTACATCAGAAATCAAACAGATAGTAGAATTGATCGACAAAAAGATAAAAAAAATCCAGCTAGGACTTAGGGACCTGAATGACAATGCAAAATGCACAAACATACGTATTATAGGCATCCCAGAAGGAGAAAAGAAGGGAAAGGGGACAGAAGGAGTGTTGCAGGAAATAATGGCTGAAAACTTCCCAAAGCTACTGAAAGAGACAGATATACATACCCAAGAAGCACAGCACACCCCAATCATCATAAACCCCAATAGGCCCACCCCAAGACATATACTTGTCAAATTATCCAACGCTCAAGACAAAGAGAAAATTCTAAAAGCAGCAAGAGAAAAGAAAACCATCACATACAAGGGTAGCTCCATAAGATTAAGTGCTGATTTCTCATCTGAAACCATGGAGGCAAGAAGGCAGTGGTATGATATTGTCAAGGTACTAAAAGAAAAAAAATTCCAACCAAGAATACTCTATCCAGCTAAACTAGCTTTCAAAAATGATGGAGAGTTCAAAATATTCACAGATAAAAAGAAATTGAAAGAGTATGCCAAAAAGAAATCTCCCTTTCAAGAAATTCTAAAGGGAGTTCTGCAGAAAGAAATGAAAAAAACAGGACAGGCAGAGTTGGAGGAGAGTGTAAGAGCAACAAAAAAGACAAAAAAAAGAGAAGAAAAAACAAACAAACAAAATATGACAAACACAAGTCCAATCAAAATATGCCTAACATAAATATTTCCTTGAAAGTAATAACACTGAATGTAAATGGATTAAACTCACCCATCAAAAGATTCAGATTGGGACATTGGATAAGGAAATATGACCCATTTATATGCTGTCTACCAGAGATACATCTTAGACCCAGAGACTTATGGAGGCTGAAAGTGAATGGTTGGAAAACAATTTTACAAGCAAACATAACTAAAAAAAGGCAGGAGTAGCTATATTAATATCAGACAAAATAGTCTTTAAATGCAAAACAATTGTGAGAGACAAAGAAGGATACTACATATTAGTGAAAGGGACAATCTGTCAAGAAGAACGAACAATCATAAATATTTATGCTCCTAACAAGGGCGCGTCTAAATACGTGAGGCAAACACTGGAAAAACTAAGTGAAACAATAGATGCATCTACAATTATAGTGGGGGATTTTAATACACCACTATCAACTTTGGACAGAAGATCTCAAAAGGGAATCACTAAAGAAACAGAATATTTGAACACTATATTAGAGAAGCTGGATCTAATAGACATACACAGATCATTATACCCAAACACAGCAGGATATACATTTTCCTCAAGTGCACATGGACCATTCTCCAAGATACACCATATGCTAGGCCACAAAGAAAGGCTTAATGAATTCAGAAAGATCAAAATCATACAAAATAATATTTCTGACCACAGTGGAGTGAAGCTGGATATCTGGAAGGCCCAGAGGCCCAGATTTCACACCAAGATATGGAAATTAAACAGCACACTCTTAGAAAAACAGTGGGTCTAAGAGGAAATCTCAAAAGTAATCAATGATTACCTTGAAACAAATGATAATGATAACACAACATACCAAAATTTATGGGATGCAGCAAAGGCAGTACTGAGAGGGAAATTGATAGTCATAAATTCATACATCAAAAAAGAAGAAAGAGTAAAAATTGAAGAACTAGGTGGACATTTGGAGGAATTTGTAAAAAAAACAAAAAACAAAAAACAGAGTAACCCCATGGGAAGGAGGAAGAAAGAAAGAAAGAAAGAACAAAGATAAGAGCTGAACTAAATGAAATAGAAAATAAGGAAGCACTTGAAAAGATAAATAAAACCAAGAGCTGGTTCTTAGAGAAGATCAATAAAATTGACAAACCTTTAGCGAGACTAACAAAGAAAAAAAGAGAGAAGATGCAAATACACAATATAAGAAATGAGAAAGGATATATCACCACTGACCCCAAAGAAATAAAGACTTTCATAAGAGGATACTTTGAAAAACTATATTCCAACAAAAATGACAATTCAGAGGAAATGGACAAATTCCTAGAAACACACAAGCAGCCTATATTGACGAAAGAAGAAATTGATGATCTCAACAAACCAATCACAAGTGAAGAGATAGAATCAGTCATTAAAAACCTCCCAACTAAGAAGAGCCCAGGGCCAGACGGCTTCACAGGTGAATTCTACAAAACATTCCAGAAAGAACTAATATCAATCCTGCTGAAACTCTTCCAAAAAATTGAAACAGAAGGAACATTACCTAACTCCTTCTATGATACCAACATTACCCTAGTACCAAAGCCAAACAAAGACACCACAAGAAAGGAAAATTACAGACCAATTTCTCTAATGAACCTAGACGCAAAAATACTTAACAAAATACTTGCTAATCGTATTCAACAACACATTAAACGAATTATACACCACGACCAAGTGGGATTCATTCCAGGTATGCAAGGATGGTTCAACATAAGAAAATCAATCAATGTAATACACCATATAAACAGATTGAAGGAAAAAAAATCACATGATTATATCTATAGATGCAGAAAAAGCATTTGACAAAATACAGCACCTTTTCTTGATAAAAACACTCCAAAAGATTGGAATACAAGGAAATTTTTTGAACACGATAAAGAGTATGTATGAAAAACCTACAGCCAACATCATTTACAATGGAGAAGTCCTAAAATCCTTCCCCCTAAAGTCAGGAACAAGACAAGGATGCCCACTGTCTCCCCTTCTATTTAACATTGTCTTCGAAGTACTTGCTCGAGCAATGAGGCAAGAATCCGGAAATAAAAGACATTCAAATTGGAAAGGAGGAAGTAAAAATTTCATTATTTGCAGATGACATGATCCTATACATAGAAAACCCTGAAAGGTCTACAACAAAGCTTCTAGAACTCATAAATGAGTTTAGTAAAGTCGCAGGTTATAAGATCAATGTGCAAAAATCAGTAGCATTTCTGTACACCATAATGAGCAAGATCAGGAGGAAATTAAGAAACAAATACCATTCACAATAGTAAATTTAAAAAATCAAATACTTAGGAATAAATTTAACTAAAGAGGTAAAAAACTTATACACATAGAACTATACAAGACTGTTCAAGGAAATCAAAGAAGACCTAAATAAATGGAAGAATATTCCCTGTTCATGGATAGGAAGACTAAATATTATTAAGATGTCTATCCTACCAAAACTGATCTACACATCCAATGCAATCCCAATGAAAATCAACACAGTCTTCTTTAAGGAACTAGAAAAACTAACTATGAAATTTATTTGGAAAGGATGAGGCCCCGAAGAGCCAAAGACATATTGAAAAAGAAAAACAAAATTGGAGGAATCACACTACCTGACTTCAAAACATACTACCAAGCTACACTAGTGAAAACAGCATGGTATTGGCATAAGGAGAGACACACAGACCAATGGAATTGAATTCAAAGTTCTGATATAGAACCTCATATATATAGCCATATAATATTCGATAAAGCCACTAAACCATCTCAACTGGGAGAGAATGAATGGCCTATTCAACAAATGGTGCCTGGAGAACTGGATATCCATATGTAGAAGAATGAAAGAGGATTACCATCTCACACCTTATACAAAGATCAACTCAAGATGGATCAAAGACCTAAATATAAGAGCCAAGACCATAAAGACCTTGGAAACCAGTGCAGGGAAACATCTACAAGACCTTGTAATAGGAAATGGCTTCATGAACATCACACCAAAAGCATGAGCAGCAAAAGAACAAATAGATAAATGGGACTTCCTCAAAATTAAAGCCTTCTGCACCTCAAAGCAGTTTGTCAAGAAAGTAAAAGGGAACCTACACAATAGGAGAAAATATTTGGCAACCATATATCCAATACAAGAATTGTAACTTGCATATATAAAGAACTCCTATATCTTGAAAATAAAAAGATAAGCAACACTTTTAAAAAACGGAAAAAGATTTAAACAGACACTTCTCCAAAGAAGAAATACAAATGGCTAAAAAGCACATGAAAAAATGCTCCAAATCTTTAGCTAACAGGGAAATGCAAATCAAAACTACAATGAGATACCATCTTACTCCCATAAGATTGGCAGCTATGGAAAAAACAGAAGAATACAAATGCTGGAGAGGATGTGAAGAAATGGGAACACTCATCCACTGCTGGTGGGAATACAGAAGGATCCAACCATTCTGGAGGACAGTTTGGTAGTTTCTCAAAAAACTAACCACAGATTTGCCATATGACCCAGCAATACCACTGCTGGGAATACACCCACCAGAACTGAAAACAAGGACACAAACCGATATATGCACACCAACGTTCATAGCAGCATTGTTCACTATCGCGAAAAGTTGGAATCAACCCAAATGCCCATCAACAGATGAGTGGATCAATAAAATGTGGTATATACATACAATGGAATACTACTCAGCTTTAAGAACAAATACACTACAAACCCACATGATAACATGGATGAATCTTGAGAACCTTATGTTGAGTGAAGCAACCCAGGCATTGAAGGACAAATACTACATGACCTCAATGATATGAAATAAGCAAGCTGCCTCAGAGAGCTAGAGACTGGAAGATAGGCTTACAGGAAATTGGGGAGTAGAGGAAGGATATAAGCTGACATCTACATGGGTGAAATCTATGATAAGCTGGCGGTAAGTATGTGCACAAGGAAGAGATAAAATGGAGGCATAGGATCACCTTTGGGTGGGGCTTTGTGGGTTTGAGGGGGGCTAGGGATGGGCGGATGGGTAATATTGCCCAAGAAATTGGGGGAAGGGAGGGGCAATATACGAACATAGGAGATTGTCAGGGATTGGTTGAAAGTAAATTGCTGAGAAAACCTCTTCAAAATATAATTAGGAATGTTACCTGTTTAAGATACTCAAAGGGGATAATCTGATGCAGGACAGACTCCTAGGGAATATCTGAATGCTCATTTTGCCAGAGTGGGTTATAACATTGTGTAGAGACCCATATAATGAGAGTAAAGGTAGACTCACATCCTGGGGAGGACTAATGCCATCAAATAGAGGGAACTGTATCTCTCAAGAGAAAGGGTGGCTCCCAGGGCATTAGGGCAGTTGAGCAAGTCAAGCCCTCAGCACTGTTGCAAGTATCTCTGAACATGGCTCCTCAAGAAATGAAGATTGACTGTCACTGTGGGGCCCAAGGGGAGGGGGAAATAGATATTGAATAGATGGAACCAAAGTAACTGTGAGGGCAAAAGAAGTGTTTCACAAGAGTACACAAGGATGGATATAAAACAGTAATATTACACCAAAAACATATAGGGGACGACAGACTAATAATGTAAACCATAATGTAACATATAGGATAACTAAAAAATTTAGAAAACGGTATAGCCTAAAGTATAAACCACAATGTAAACACAAATGTTACCTTGTTTGGAAGCTATTGTCTCAATATCTGTACTTCAGTTTCTGTAAATATGATATGAATAAGTTAAAAGATTATCGCTGTGGAAGGGAAAAGGTTTTATAATGGATATGTGGGAGTACTGTATATTGTATATATGAATTACTGTGATCTAAGGCTCTTGTGAAGAGAAGCTCAATAATTACGAAAAAAGAAAAGAAAAAGATAGGATGTAGAATTTTTCCAAGTCAATATGTATTCTATATCTAACCTTTAAACTCATCACTATATTCCATTTTACTAGTAAGGAAATCTGACATTATATTGGGCTTCACTTTTCAGGAAGTTTTGGATCACAGAGTGGTTCAACAATGCAGCGGAGGAATACTGGTATAGTATGTTATTTACAGGCGATATATGGTTGACAGGGAGTTATACAGCGCATGTGTCCAGGGTGCATGGAAATGTTTGGATATACTCATAGTGGAAACAATTAAAAACAATAGCTGGGGGGTACTGGGTTTCTGGCCGGGGGGGGCTCTTTCGTGGTCCCTAGGGTAGCAGCGGCAGTCCCCCAGGCGCAATGGTAAGGACCAGGAAGGGATGAGGGTCCAAAAGTGAGCTCCTGATACTAATGACTATGCTTGTGAGCCTATACACCTGAAATAAGAACAAGGCCTAAAGCAACACTGTGCCTAAGAGTTCCCTCCTGACAGCCTCTGTGTTACTCAAATGTGGCCAGTCTCGAAGCCAAACTCAGCATGTAAATGCAATGCCTTCCCCCCAGCGTGGGACATGACACCCTGGTATGAGCCTCTCTGGCACTGAGGGATCACTACCAAGTACCAGCTGATGACGTAACTAGAAAATGACCTTGAATTAAAGGTTCAATGTGGACCAGCAGAATATCCCTGTCTACATATAATAACAGGAGTTAAAAATGCTGTTTGACCTAAAGTAAGGGGGAAATGGAAAGGACAAATGAGTTCATATGGCTATGAGTCTCTAAAAGAGTCTGGAGGTTGTCAGAAGGATTGCCCTTATGCACACCTGAGCAGAGTCTCAGAGACAGATAAAGTAGATACAACCCCAGGTATTGGTCCTTTTGAGGGTAAAGAGACACACAGGTTCTATGGTCATGTCAGATGGGGTTCACTGCCATGTCAGTTGGCCCTTCTTTGGAGCTGGTGTTTCTGCATGATGGAACTGGACTCAGATGGGATCCTTTTCACATGCCTTTCATGCTACTTTACTGGAATTGTAGTTGGTGCTGGGGTTTAAGATATATCTAGGGGATTTGAATCTCTAGACTGACAATATGATAGCCAGGCCCTGAGCCTTAACAGACTTCAGCTCCTATACTCTGATTTATTGGACTTACCCCACTCAGCTAACATGGAGTTGAAGAATGTCAACCACCACACCATGGAGCCTAGAGTGCCTACAACTGAAAGCAGAAAGATTGCATCCAGCATCCATGTGGAATCTAAACCTCCTCTTGACATAGATGTGGAATGGACACAACCAAGCCAAGGTTCACAGGAAGGAGGAATACAGTAAGGATTAGAGTGGACTTAATGGTATCCTATTCATGAACTATTGTGGTTAATAATCGAGAAAATGTGGCATTGGTGTGGAAAAAGTGGCCATGGTGGCTGCTGGGTGCGGGGAATGGGAGGAAGAGATGAGATGTGGAGACATTTTTGGGACTTGGAGTTGTCCTGGGTGGTGCTCCAGGGACAATTGCCAGACATTGTATGTCCTCCCATGGCCCACTGGATGGAACATGGGAGAGTGTGGGTTATGGTGTGGACCACAGGCCATGGGGTGCAGCGATGCCCAGAGATGTACTCACCAGATGCAATGGATGTGTCATGATGATGGGGGAGAGTGTTACTGTGGGTTGAGTGGTGGGGTGGGGGCGGTGGGGGTGAATGGGGACCTCATATTTTTTGAATGTAATATTTTTTTAAAAATTAATAAATTGAGTAGAATTTGGAAAAAAAAGAAGTGATTCTTATACATATGTATCTGAAAAAAAAAAGAAAATATTCATTCTACTCAATTCAGATTGAAAACAAATGCAAATAATTTTTGGAAATTTTAATAATTTTATCCTTAACGATGATCTCCAAATTGTTTAACATATAACTAGCAATTCAAAACAAAAAAAGGACTGGTAATGCTCTGCTTTAAATTTAACTCTGGCATCATGGGATATCCCTGTGTTTGAAATTCAATTTCAGTTTGAATTTACACTTTAAAAAAACATCTTCAAATAACAAATTCTGCCAACGAGCTCTACCTAACATCTTTAATCTTATATTCCACCATTTGCTTTTTACTATTCACTTTTAGATATTAAAGTTTTATTCTATCTATATCATTTTTACAAAGAAAATTCTTAAAGGCAATCAATTATTTTAAAGATTAGCAAAATATTGAAAATATGTTTCTGGATATATCATCTATAGAAATTTTAGCTTTGTTTGTGTACATGTGTATTTTTAGTGAAGACACGTCTTTTTCCCTTAAGCTAAAAATTGCCCTTCACCTCAAAAAAACATAGACTCTTAGTCATCAGTAAACTTACAGATAAATGTGGTAGTCCAAAAGATACATTAAAAGATGATGGTATCAGAATTTTGTCCTTTGCCCTAATTAACTGCCCTTTGCAATTATAGTGACTGCTGGGCAATGCAGGTGTATACAAATCAAGTTCATCACTCTGACATGGACACTCTATGACATCATAGCTTCAGATTACACTGTGTAGTTGGCTGAGGTATTTGTTGCAATTGCCTTGGAGCCTAAATTTTCTCTCCTCCCAATATTGCTGTCTTTCTTCATCTACTGGCATAACACCCTAGGGGATTTTCCAATGTTTTCTTAATGTTTTTGCAAGTTGCTTCCTGGAAACAGGACTCTGATTTGTGGATTTGCAATTGTTTATTGGGAGATGTTCTCAACATTAGCATCTTGGAAAGAAGTGATATAAGAAGGGTTGGGCAGAGAAAGTCCAGAGGCAAGATATGTCCCATCCTGCTAGGACAGAAAGCAAAGACATGTGGAAAGATGTAAACAGTCTCCTGAACTCCTTACTTCTTCTGTGCACTGAGTTGAGATTTCCTTAAATTAATTGATGAAATATATCTATAAATGATAACTTTGCTACTATGAATTTACATTAGGTTTCCCTCTCTCCCTGCTCACTAGGACAGTATATCCTATTCAAAAATGCATCTTTTAAAACCTAATCTACCTTAGAGTCACCTTCGGCTTAATAAAAAACAGCCAGGTAAATTTTATCTTTGCTTTCACTTAAAACTTTCCAACAAATGAAAAATAGACAAGGGGATAGATTGAATTCTTAAGAATGTTATGGAAGAAATAACTTTTTGATGAACTAAAATTGATTAAGCACCAAGGAAATGTAGAAAGTTGTTATAACCATTTAATAGTTGTTAATGCCAACTATGATTAAGCTTACTCCTTGGTGCTTAATCAATTTTAGTTCCCAAAAAAATATATTTTTATTTTTCCTTTGTCTCTCAGAGCATGTCTTCTGCACTTGAAGAATCATCAAGTTGTAGGAACTGATTATATTTAACTTTGTCCTCTACACCAATTTGAAAATTTCTCTGGTAAAGGAACCATCAAGAGAATATTTTGTTTAAAGCTTAAATGAACTCTTCATTATACTTTAATGAAAAAAATACCTCTTTGGTTTATTGGGACTTGATTCTAACTCCTACTGTATCTAATCATAAAGTAAGATTGAAATAAAAAAATATATAAATCTATACATATAATATACCCTATGAACATATAATATTGGCTCTCCTTTCTTGTACAATTCAGTGAATTTTAATATATTCACAAAGTCTTGCAGCCATCACCATTATCTAATTCCAGAACATTTCATCACCCTTGAAAGAAGCCTGTGCTCATAACTGTTACTCCCAATTCCCCTACCTCCATTCCGTGCTAACCACTAATCTACTTTCTGTCTATGGATTTGCTTAACATGGAGCTTTCATATAAATAGGACCATACAATATTTGATCTTTTAGGTCTCGCTTCATTTACTTAGCATAATGTTTTACAGTTCATTCATGATGTAGCATGGATTAATAATCCATATATTTTATGACAGAATAATAGTCCATTGTACAGATATACTACATTTTATTTATCTTTTTATCAGTTGATGGACATTTGGGTTATTTCCAGTTTTAGTTATTATGAATAATAATACTGTGAACATCCATGTACAAGTTTCTGTAGACATATTTTTTCAATATTCTTTTTTATTGAGCTAGAAGTAGAATTGTTGAGCCATGATAGTGAAGCATCATTTATTCAGGAATGGCCAAAGTATTTTCCACCATTTTTTGTTCCACCCAATAATGCATGAAGATCCCAGTTTCTCCACATCCTCAGCAATACTTTTTTTTTGTTTATCAAACCCATCTCAATGGGTTTGAGGTGTCATTTCTGTGGCTTTGATATTCATTTCCTTGATGACTAGTGTATCTGAGCATCTTTTCTTATGCTTATTGACCATTTGTTTATTTTCTTTGGAGAAATGTCTATTAAAATCATTTACCCATTTTTTTAATTGAGTTTTTCATCTTGGTTGTTGAGTTGCAATAGTTCTTTTTTTTTCCTTGTAAAATCATATTTGCTTTAACTTTTTAAAAATCTATTTTATTGATATGCATTTTTAAAAAAATTATTTTATTTAATTATCTTTTTTAAAAGTGAATAGATGACACAAAACATTACATTAAAAAACATAAGAGGTTCCCATATACTTCATTCCCCACTCCTCCACCCCAACATTTTTTAATTGTAGTTTTTGAAGATAAATAGATCACAAAAAAGTTACATTAAAAAATATCAGAGGTTCCCCTATACCCCACACATCACCCCCACCCCATGCCTCCCGCATCAGCAACCTCTTTCATCATTGTGACACGTCCACTGCATTTGGTGAATACATTTTGGAGCACTGCTGCACCACATGGACAATAGTTTACATTGTAGTTTACACTTTCCCCCAGTATATTCAGTGGATTATGGCAGGATATACAATGTCCAGCATCTGTCCCTGCAATATCACTTAGGACAACTTCAAATCCCGAAAATGCCCCCATATCACATTTCTTCTTCCCTCTCCCTGCCCTCAGCAACTACTGTGGCCACTTTCTCCACATCAATGTTATAATTTCTTCCATTACTACTCACAATAGTTCTAAAGTAGAATATTAGTAAGTCCACTCTAATCCATATTATATTCCTCCATCCTGTGGACCCTGGGATGGTGATGTCCACTCCACCTCTATATCGAGAGGGGGATCCTACATGGATGATGGATGCAATTCTCCTGCTTGCAGTTTTAGGCACTCTCATTTCCCTGGTGTAGTGGTTCACCATTTTTACCTCCCTGTTAGCTGACCTGGGTAAGTACGACGAACCAGAAAGTAGGAGTTGCAACTCTGCTGAGGCTCAGAGCCCAGCTGGCACATGGACAGTCCAGAGATTCAAGTCTCCTAAATATACACCAACCCAAGCACCAACCATGGGTTCAGTAAAAGTGACAGAAGAGGCATGTGTAGAAAGGTCACATCTGAGTCCAACTCCATCATACTCAAGAACATAAATTCCAAAGTAGAGATCACTGACATGGCCCCGAACTCCAGAACCATCTGCCATGACCATAGAACCATTAAGCATACAATTCATTGAAGGTGTACAATCAATGATATTTGCTATGATCACGTAGTTGTACATTCATCACTTCAGTCATTATTAGAGTGTTTTCATTATTTCAATAATAATAATAAACAAACAAGAAAATTCCTGACCTCTCAATCACTCTATGCTTCATCCACTGTACATATAGCTGCTGTTTCTGGCTATTCTATCCAAAGCGTATGTTCACTGGCTTTTTAGTATAATCACAATTTGTATATTCATTATCTTAAAAATTTTAGAACAATTTCATTTCTCCAAAAAGAAAGACTCCAAACCCCTTAGCATTCTTTCCTCAGGCATACAACTAGTCTCCTTTCATCATTATGAATTGATTTATATTTACATTTTATATAAATGGAATCATACAATATGTAGTACTCTATATCTGGTTTCCTTTGTTCAGTATAATTTTTTTTGGTTTAATATTAACATTGTGCAGTATTACCTTGCATTTTTCACCTTCAAGGAAAAATGGTCTTATATATGCAATTCTACCCATATTTATATTTCACATAATATATTTAGTTCATAATATGGCAATCATACAGTATTTTTCCTTTTGTGTCTGGCTTACTTAACTCAACATAATGTTCTTCAGGTTCATCCATGATGCCATGTTTCACAACTTGATTTCTTCTTACTGTTGCATAATATTCCATCATGTCTATACTCCCCAATATGTTTATCCATTCATCAATTGATAGACATCTTGGTTGTTTCTAACTTTTGGCAATTGTGAATAATGCTGCTATGAATGACAGTGTGCACATATCTATTTGTGTCACTGCTTTCAGTTATTCTGGGTATATACCAAGGAATGGTATTGCTGGGTCCATGGCAAGTCTATATTCAACTGCCTTAAGAACTGCCAAACAGTCCTCCATAGTGGCTGTACCATTCTACATTTCCACTAAAATGAATAAGTGCTCCTATCTCTCCATATCCTCTTCAACATTTAAAGGTTACAGACTTTTTAATAGTGGCCAGTCTAATAGGTATGAAATGATTTCTCATTGTAGTTGATTTGAATTTCCCTAATTGCTAGTGATGCTGAACACTTTTTTCATGTGTTTCTTTGCCATTCATATTGCTTCTTTGGACAGTTGTCTTTTCAAGTCTTTTCCCCATTTTTTAGTCAAGTAGTTTGTCTTTTTATTGTTGAGTTGTATGATCTCCTTGTATATATTATGGATATTAAACCCTTATCAGATATGTGATTGCCAAATATTTTCTCCCATTGAGTCAGCTGCCTTTTCACCATTTTGACAAAGTCCTTTGAGGTACAAAAGTGTTGAATTTCTAGGAATTCCCATTTATCTATTTTTTTCTTTGTCGCTTTTGTTTTGAGTGTAAGGTTTAAGAAACTACTGCCTACCACAAGTTCTTGAAGATGTTTTCTTACATTTTCTTGTAGAAGTTTTCTGATTGGCACTTGTATTTTTAGGTCCTTGATATATTTTGAGTTAATTTTGATATAAGATGTGGGATAGGGGTCCCCTTTCTTTCTTTTTCATATGGCTATCACCATTCAGCACCATTTGTTGAATGGATTGTTCTGGCCCAGTTGGGTGGGCTTAACAGCTTTGTTAAAAATTGCTTGACTGTAGAATAGAGGGTCAATTTCTGAGTTCTCAGTTTGGTTCCACCGGTCAATCTGTCTGTCCTTAAGCCAGTACATGCTCTTTTTACCATAGCTAAGTAATATGCTTTGAAGTCAGGAAGTGAGAGTCCTTCAATTTGGTTCTTCTCTTTTAAGGCTATTCTGGGTCACTTACCTTTCCAAATAAAGTTGATTATTTGCTTTTTGATTTCTGCAATATAGGCTGTTGGGATTTTTATTGGGATGACGTGGAATCTGTAAATCAGTTTTGGTAGAATTGACATCTTGATGATATATGGAATGTCCTTATATTTATTTAAGTCTTCTTCAGTTTCTTTTAGCAATGTTTTGTTGTTTTCTGAATACAGGTACTTTATGTCCTTGGTTAAGTTTATTCCTAAATATTTTATTGTTTTAGTTGCTATTATAAGTGGAATTTTTTTCTGATTTCCTCCTCAGATTGCACATTAGTAGTGTATAGCAATACTATTGATATTTTATATTAACTTTGTATCCCGCCACTTTGCTGAAATCGTTTATTAAATCTAGTAGTTTTCTTGTCGATTTTTCAGGATTTTCTAGTTATAGGATCATGTCATCAGTGAATAGTGAAAGTTTTACTAGTTCCTTTCATTTTAGGTGACCCTTTTATTTCTTTGTCTAGCCTAATTGCTCTAGCTAGAACTTATAGCACAATATTGAATAATAATGGAGACAGTGGTGACAGTCTTTCACACTTACTACAATGCTAGCTCTAGGTTTTTCATATATGCGCTTTACCACACTGAGAAATGTTCCTTCTATTCCTATCTTTTGGAATGTTTTATCAAGAAAAGGTGCTGTATTTTGTTAAATGCCTTTTCTGCATCAATCAAGAGGATCATGTGATTTTTCTTCTTCAATTTATCAGTGGGGTTTATTATGCTAATTGATTTTCTTGTGTTGAGCCACCCTTGCATACCTGGGATAAAACCCACTTGATCATGGTATATAATTCTTTTAATGTGCACACTAGTTCTTTTTTTTTTTTAATTATTTATTTATTTTTGTCTTTTTTTTTAAATGTTACATTAAAAAAATATGAGGTCCCCATATACCCTCCACTCCCCTCACCCCACTCCTCCCCGCATAAAAACAACCTCCTTAATCATCATGAGACATTCAATTCATTTGGTGAATACATCTCTGAGCACTGCTGTACCTCATGGTCAATGGTCCACATCATAGCCCACACTCTCCCACAGTCCACCTAGTGGGCCATGGGAGGACATACAATGTCCAGTAACTGTCCCTGCAGCACCACCCAGGATAACTCCAACCCCTGAAAATGCCCCCACATCACATCTCTTCCTCCCACTCCCTACCCTCAGCAGCCACCATGGCCACTTTCTCCACACCAATGCCACATTTTCTTTGATCACTAATCACAATAGTTCATGAACAGAATATCAGTAAGTCCACTCTAATCCATACTCTATTCCTCTATCCTGTGGACCTTAGAATGGTTGTGTCCACTCCACATCTATATCAAGAGGGAGCTTAGATTCCACGTGAATGCTGGATGCAATTTTCCTGCTTTCAGTTGTAGGCACTCTTGGCTCCCTGGTGTGGTAGTTGACCTTCTTCACCTCCATGTTAGCTGAGTGGGGTAAGTCCAATAAACCAGAGTGTAGGAGTTGCAAGTCTGTTGAGGCTCAGGGCCTGGCTATCACATGGTCAGTCCAGAGATTCAGGTTCCCTGGGTATACACTAAACCTCAGCACCAACTACAGATCTGGTAAAAGTAACAGGAGAGGCTTGTGGACAAGAATCACATCTGAGTCCAGCTCCATCACACAGAAACACAAACTCCAAAGTAGGGACAACTGAGATGGCAATGAACTCCATCTGCCATGACCATAGAACCTGTGGGTCTCTGTAGTCCTCAGAAGAACCAATACATGGGTTTGTATCTACTTTATCTGTCTCTGGAACTCTGCTCAGGTGTGCATAAGGGTAACCCTTCTGGTAACCTCCTGGCTCTTTTTGGAGACTCACAGCCATATAGACTCATTTGTCTTTTCCATTTCCCCTTTTTATTCAGGTCAAAAAGCATCTTTAACCCCCGTCTATTATATGTAGATTGAGATAGTCTGCTTGTCTGAGTTGATCATTTTATTCAAGGTCATTTTCTAGTTACATCATCAGTTGGTACTTGGTAGTAATCCCTTGGCACCAGGGAGGCTCATCCCCAGGAGTCATATCCCATGCTGGGGGGAAGGCAACACATTTACATGCTGAGTTTGGCTTCGAGACTGGCCACATCTGAGCAACATGGAGGCTCTCAGGAGGTAACTCTTAGGTACCCTGCAGCTCTAGGCCTTGCTCTTATTTCAGGTGCACAGGCTTACAAGCATAGTCATTAGTATCAAGGGCTCATTGTTGGACTGTCCTTCTTTTTTGGTCTTTGCTGTTGCACTTGGGGGATTGTTGCTGTTCCTTTAGGGACTGTGATAGAGCCCCCCTTGCTAGGAACTCAGCACTCCCTCAGTTGTTTTTAATTGTAACCACTATGAAAATATCCAAACATTTTCATGTACCCTGGATATATGCCCTGTAGAACTCCCTGCCAACTATGTGTCCCCTGTCAATAACATCCCACATCAGTATTCCTCCCCTGCCATTGTTGAACCTCTCTGTGATCCAAAACTTCTTCAAAAGTGAAGCCAAATATATTGCCAGGTTCCATTAATAGTAAAATGGAATATAGTGATGAGTTTAAATGTTAGATATAGAATACATATTAATTTAGAAAAATTAAGGTAAAAATAAATTGGGGTATAAAAAATTTAAAAATGCAAAAGCTTTGTTTTTGATGTTTTGCCTTCCATCACTGCAATAAGTGTTGCCCTGTATGCAAATTGGCAAGGTAAATTCTTCCATCTTTTCCTCAGTGTCTATGTACTATCTTTTTCTTTTTTTCCCCTAATTATTAAGCTTACCTTCACAAAAGTTTAGATCATAGTAATTCATATATACAATATACAGTACTCCCACATATCCAACATAAAACCCTTTTCCCTTCCACAGCAATAATCTTTTTACATATTCATAGTATATTTACTTAAACTGATGTACAGATATTGAGACAATAGCTTTCAAACAAGGTAACATTTGGGTTTACATTGTAGTTTATATTTTAGACTATATATTTTTTTATTTTTAGTTATCTTATGTTTTACATTATGATTTACATTTTAGCTTATTGGCCCCTATATATTTTTGGTGTAATTTAACATGTCTTATATCCATCCTTGCATTATCTTGTGGAACACTTCTATTGCCCACACAGTTACATTGGTTCCATCTATTCAATACCTCTTTCCCCATCCCATCAGGGCCCACAGTGACAGTCAATCTTCATTGTTTGAAGGGCCATGTTCAGAGATACTTACATCAGTGTTGAGGGTTTGACATGCTCAACTGCTCTAATGCACTGGGAGCTACCATTTCTCTCAAGAGATACAATTTCCTCTATTTGAGAACATCAGTCCTCCCCAGGATGTGAGTATACCTTCACTCTCATTATCTGGGTCTCTATCCAATGATATAACCCACTATGGAAAAATGAGCATTCACATACTCCTTAGGAGCCTGTCCTGTGTTAGATTATCCCCTTTAAGCATCTTAAACAGGTAACCTTCCTTATTATATTTTTAAAAAAGTTTTCTCAGCATTATACTCTCAACCAAATACCTGACAATCTCCTATGTTCGTATGTTGCCCCACCCTCCCCCCAATTTCTTGGGCAATATTACTCATCTTCCCATCCCTAGCCCCTCTCAAGCCTGCAAAGCCCCACCCAGAGGTAACCCTATTCCCCCATTGTATCCCTTCCTTGTACAAATACTTACCTTCAGCTTATCATAGATTTCACCCATGTAGGTGTCAGCTTATACCCTTCCTCTACCCACCAATTTCCTTTAAGCCTATCATCCAGTCTCTAGCTCTCTGAGGCAGCTTGGTGCGGCGGCTTGCTCGGTCGGTAGAGGTGGGGTCTGGCTGCGGACGAGGGGTAGGTCCAGCTTTGGACGAGGGGTCGGTCCCACTTGGGACGAGGGGTCGGTCCCACTTGGGACGAGCGGTCGGTCCGGCAGCAGACGAGGGGTCGGTTTCACAGGGGTTGCGCGGTTCGGCTGATGGGGTCGCCCGGAGAAGCAGGCGACGAACTGGGGACAAGGGAGGCCAGGCCCTTGTCGGGGGCTCTCAGGACTGGAGGGCGCACGGCAGAAGAACTACCATGGAGACAAGGTAAACACACAAGTCCACTTTATTGAGGGAGAGGCAACAGTTTTATAGGAGCTGGGGAAGGCTGATTGGTCGAAGCCACGCCCTGTTCTGATTGGTTGCCGGAGAAAGGTCAGTGGGAGGTGCTGGACGGGGGAGAGGTGGTGGTTAGGGATTGGCTGTTGCTGTTGCTGGGGGAAGTGGCAGGGCTTAGTGATTGGTGGCTGCTGTTGCTGGGGTAGAGGGCAGACTTGAGTTTCCCGTCCATGCTTGGCTGTTGCTGCTGTCGGGGGGAGGGAAAAGGGCAGACTGGATTTTTCCGCCCATGCCTGGCTGTTGCTGCTGTTGGGGGAGGGGAAAAGGGCAGACTTGAATTTTCCGCCCTGCGCCTGTGCAGGGAGAAAGAAGAAGAAGGGTGCCGCCCCACAAGGCATCGTGTGGCGCCATCCAGGAGGAGGGGCGGCCGCGGAAGCATGGCTGCCGAGAAGGGGAGACCCGAGGGCACTCTGCGCCCATGCCGAGCTTCCTTCAGGGGTGGCGGTGGGCCCGACCAACCACCCTATTATGGGGGCAGCGGCTTGGCCTACCACGGCCGCTCCCCTGCAGGGCCAGCAAACCCACTCTTCAGCCCGAGGGGTGACCGCACTTGGTGTACTTATTTCATATCATTGAGGTCATGTATTATTTGTCATTCAATGCCTGGGTTGCTTCATTAACATAAGGTTCTCAAGACACATCCTTGTTATCACGTGTGTTTACAGTGTATTTATTCTTAAAGCTGAGTAGCGTTCCATTGTATTTATATACCGCATTTTTTTATTCTTTCATCTGTTGATGGGCATTTGGATTGATTCCAACTTTTGGCAATAGTGAACAATGCCGCTATGAGCAATGGTGTGCATATATCAGTTTGTGTCCTTGTTTTCAGTTCTGCTGGGTATATACCCAGTAGTGGAATTGTTGGGTCAACTGGCAAATCTATAGCTAGTTTTTTGAGAAACTGCCAAACTGTCCACCAAAGTGGCTGGATCCTTTGGCATTCCCACCAGCAGTGGACGAGTGTTCCCATTCCTCCACATCCTCTCCAGCATTTGTACTCTTCTGTTTTTTCCATAGCTGCCAATCTTATGGGAGTAAGATGGTAACTCATTGTAGTTTTGATTTGCATTTCCCTGATAGCACATTTTTTCATGTGCTTTTTAGCCATTTGTATTTCTTCTTTGGAAAAGCATCTGTTTAAATCTTTTTCCCATTTTTAAAATGGGTTGTTTGTCTTTTTATTTTCAAGATACAGGAGTTCTTTATATATGCAGGTCATAAGTCTCCTATCATATATATGGTTACCAAATATTTTCTCCCATTGTGTATGCTCTCTTTTCACTTTCCTGACAAATTCCTTTGAGGTGCAGAAGGCTTTAATTTTGAGGAAGTCCCATTTATCTATTTGTTCTTTTGCTGCTTGTGCTTTTGGTGTGAAGTTCATGAAGCCATTTCCTATTACAAGGTCTTGTATATGCTTCCCTACACTGCTTTCCAAAGTCTTTATGGTCTTAGCTCTTCTATTTAGGTCTTTGATCCATCTTGAGTTGATTTTTGTATAAGGTGTGAGATGGGAATCCTCTTTCATTCTTTTACATATGGATATCCAGTTCTCCAGGCATCATTTGTTGAATAGGCCATTCTCTCCCAGTTGAGAGGGTTTGGTGGCTTTATCAAATATTATATGACTGTATATATGAGAATCTATATCAGAACTCTCAATTCAGTTTCATTGGTCTGTGTGTCTCTCCTTGTGCCAATATCATGCTGTTTTCACTATTGTAGCTTTGTAGTATGTTTTGAAGTCAGGTAGTGTGATTCCTCCAATTTCGTTTTTCTTTTTCAATATGTCTTTGGCTATTTGGGGCCTCTTTCCTTTCAAATAAATTTCATAGCTAGTTTTTCTACTTCCTTAAAGAAATTTGTGTTGATTTTTATTGGTATTGCATTGAATGTGTAGATCAGTTTTGGTAGGATAGACATCTTAATAATATTTAGTCTTCCTATCTAGGAACAGGGAATATTCTTGCATTTATTTATGTCTTCTTTGATTTCCTTGAACAGTCTTATTCAGTTTTCTGTGTATAAGTTTTTTACATCTTTAGTTATTTTTATTCCTAAGTATTTGATTTTTTTATTTACTATTGTAAATGGTATTTGTTTCTTGATTTCCTCCTCAATTTGCTCATTATTGGTGTACAGAAATGCTACTGATTTTTGCACATTGATCTTATAACATGCAACTTTACTAAACTCATTTATGAGTTCTAGAAGCTTTGTTGTAGACCTCTCAGGGTTTTCTATGTATAGGATCATGTCATCTGCAAATAATGAAATTTTGACTTCTTCCTTTCCAATTTGAATGCTTTCTATATCTGGTTCTTGCCTCCGTGCTCGAGCAAGTACTTCTAAGACAATGTTAAATAGAAGAGGTGATAGTGGGCATCCTTGTCTTGTTCCTGATCTTAGAGGGAAAGATTTTAGGATTTCACCATTGGAAATGATGTTAGCTGTGGGTTTTTCATATATACTTTTTATCATGTTCAGAAAAGTTCCTTGTATTCCAATCTTTTGCAGTGTTTTTATCAAGAAAGGGTGCTGTATTTTGTCAAATTCTTTTTCTGCATCTATAGATATAATCACATGATTTTTTTCCTTCAGTTTATATGGTGTATTACATTGATTGATTTTCTTATGTTGAACCATCCTTGCACACCAGGAATGAATCTCATTTGGTCATGATGTATAATTCATTTAACGTGTTGTCGAATATGGTTAGCAAGTATTTTGTTGAGGATTTTTGTGTCTAGGTTCATTAGAGAAATTGGTCTGTAATTTTCCTTTCTTGTGGTATCTTTGTTTGGCTTTGGTACTACGGTAATGTTGGCATCATAGAGAGTTAGGTAATGTTCCTTCTCTTTCGATTTTTTGGAAGAGTTTCAGGAAGATTGGCATTAGTTCTTTCTGGAATGTTTTGTAGAATTCACCTGTGAAGCCATCTGGCCCTGGGCTCTTCTTAGTTGGGAGGTTTTTAATGACTGATTCTATCTTTTTACTTGTGATTGGTTTGTTGAGATCATCAATTTCTTCTTTCATCAATATAGGTTGCTTATGTGTTCCTAAAATTTGTCCATTTCCTCTGAATTGTCATTTTTGTTGGAATATAGTTTTTCAAAGTATCCTCTTGTGATAGTCTTTATTTCTGTGGGGTCAGTGGTGATATCTCCTTTCTCATTTCTTATTTTGTGTATTTGCATCTTCTCTCTTTTTTCCTTCGTTAGTCTCGCTAAGGGTTTGTCAATTTTATTGATCTTCGCCAAGAACCAGCTCTTGGTTTTGTTTATCTTTTCAAGTGTTTCCTTATTTTCTATTTCATTTAGTTCAGCTCTTATCTTTGTTCTTTCTTTCTTTCTTCTTCCTGTGGGATTACTCTGTTGTTTTTTTACAAATTCCTCCAAATGTGCAGCTAGTTCTTAAATTTTTGCTCTTTCCTCCTTTTTGATGTATGAATTTATGACTATCAATTTCCCTCTCAGTACTGCTTTTGCTGCATCCCATAAATTTTGGTATGTTGTGTTATCATTTTCATTAGTTTCAAGGTAGTTATTAATTTCTTTTGAGATTTCCTCTTTGACCCACTGTTTTTCTAAGAGCGTGCTGTTTAATTTCCATATCTTGGTGTGAAATCTCAGCCTCTGGCCCTTGCAGAGTGCCAGCTTCACTCCACTGTGGCCAGAGATATTATTTTGTATGATTTTGATCTTTCTGAATTCATTGAGCGTTTCTTTGTGGCCTAGCATATGGTCTATCTTGGAGAATGATCCATGTGCTCTTGGGAAAAAATGTATATCCTGCTGTATTTGGGTGTAATGATCTGTATATGTCCATTAGATTCAGCTCCTCTAATTTACTGTTCAACGTTTTTGTTTCTTTATTGATTCTCTTTTGAGATGTTCTGTCCAAAGTTGATAGTGATGTATTAAAGTCTTCCACTATAATTGTAGAGGCATCTATTCTTTCACTTAGTTTTTCCAGTGTTTGTCTCATGTATTTGGAGGTGCCCTTGTTAGGAGCATAAATATTTATGATTGTTCATTCTTCTTGAAAGATTATCCCTTTACTGATATGTAGTATCCATCTTTGTCTCTCACAATTGTTTCATACTTAGTCTATTTTGTCTGATATTAATATAGCTATTCCTGCATTTTTTTTTTTTTTGATTATTGTTTGCTTGTAAGATTGTTTTCCAGCCATTCATTTTCAACCTCCATGAATCCCTGGGTCTAAGATGTGTTTCTTGTAGACAGCATATAGATGGGTCATATTTCCTTATCCAATTGTCCAGTCTGAATCTTTTGACAGGTGAGTTTAATCCATTGACATTCAGTGTTATTACTTTCAAGGAATTATTTATGTTAGCCATATTTTGTTTGGACTTGTGTTTGTCATATTTTGTTTATTTTTTCCCCTTTTCTTTTTGTCTTTTTTGTTGCTCTTACACTCTCTTCCAACTCTGCGTCTCCTGTTTTTTCTTTCTTCCTGCAGAACTCCCTTCAGAATTTCTTGAAGGGCAGGATTCTTGTTGGCATACTCTTTTAATTTCTGTTTTTCTGAATATTTTGAACTCTCCATCATTTTTGAATGCTAGTTTAGCTGGGTAGAGTATTCTTGGTTGGAAAATTTTTCTTTTAGTATCTTGACTATGTCATACCACTGCCTTCTTGCCTCCATGGTTTCAGATGAGAAATCAGCATTTAATCTTATGGAGCCTCCCTTGTATGTGATGGTTCTCTTTTCTCTTGCTGCTTTTAGAATTTTCTCTTTGTCTTGAGCATTGGCTAACTTGACAAGTATATGTCTTGGGGTGGGTCTGTTGGGATTTATGGTGTTTGGGGTGCATTGTGCTTCCTGGACATGTGCATCCATCTCTCTCAGTAGATTTGGGAAGTTTTCAGCCATTATTTTCTCCAACACTCCCTCTGTCCCTTTTACCTTCTCTTCTCCTTCTGGGTTGCTTAGAATACGTATGTTTGTGCATTTTGCATTGTCATTCAGTTCCCTAAGTCCTAGCTGGATTTTTTCTATCTTTTTATTGATCAGTTCTACTATCAGTTTGATTTCAGATGTACTGTTTTCCATGTCACTAATTCTCTCTTCTGCCTCTTCTAATCTGCTGCTATTTGCTGAGAGTGTATTTTTGATTTCTTGAAATGTGGTGGTCATCACCATCATATCTGTTATCTTTTTGCATATGTCTGCAATTTCCTCTCCAATTGTTTTCTTCATATTGTTAATCTCTTCCTTTACTTCATTAAGTTGGTCTCTAATATATGTTTAGAGATCTTTAGTTACTTGTCCAATGTTCTGCTCCTCTTCCTGGTTTTTAGTTTGTTCATTGGTTTCGACCATGTTTTCCTGATTATTGATTTGGTTTGTAGTTTTTTGTTGCTGTCTTGTCATCATTTTATCTTGACAGATATAATCAGTTTCTTAGCTTCTTTGTCTAGTTTTGGGAATTAATTAGTTGTCGTTCATGTGTAAGTGTTATGTCTTCTCTTTGTCACTTTGTTCTTCTTACTCTATTTTCTTGTAGCTGGCTAAATTCACTTTGAAGGAAAATTTTAGGGCCAGGGAAAGAAAAATGAGTAAGAAAAGAAAATGTATAAAGTAGTATTGGTAATAAATGTTAACAGAGCAACAATGTGAGGTCTAGGAGAATGGATATTAGACTCATGTAAGTTGTGTAGTGTTATAGCAGTAAGTAGAGTACCTATAATGAGACAGTCAACTGAATATGGGAAGGAATATAGTATGAATTAACAGGTCGGTGTTTTCATGAGAGAGAGAAGGAGAAAAGAAAGACAATAATATCAAGAGTGGATAAAAGATAGAAAACAGAACAAAGGTATTAGAAATAAAAATTCAGACAATTTGGGGGCCAAAGAAAAGGAGGTAGAATGTAAGAGAAAGAACAGATGATGGAGGATAGAAAGGTGGGGGAAAGTGGATAGTGTAGGTGGCCAAAATCAAAACACACAGAAAAGAGGAAATGGAGGCTGAGGAAACATAGGAAGTGTGAGGCAATCATTGCTGCACTTATTATATAAAGAAAACAAAATAAAAAAAGAAGAAAAAGAGAAGAGAAAAAGGGGGGGCAAAGAAAAGAGGGGAAACAAGCAAGAAAAAGAGAAAGAGAAAAAAAACTAAATAAATGAAAAAGGACCTTGGGGGATAAAACAGGAGAAAAGACCAGGAGACAATGCAATATTAGCAACCATGCCAAAAAAAAAAGAACCAACTTTGCAGTTAAATAATACACTTAGGTTTCTGACCTTCCCCCTTTCTTCTTTCCTCACTTCTCTCTCTCCCAGAGCAGCAGGAAAGCTGCCTGAGAGGTCTGGTAGGAGATTCAAGTAGGTCCTTGTTGAACCAACTCAACGCAGAAAACTATGACTCTTTATTTCCAGCGTGAGAGCACCTACACCTCACCAGAAACCCCAAATATGTTATTGGAAGCTTGGATAGCACCTCCTACAGTCTCTCTCCCTTAGGTGTGCTAGGAGATGTCTAATTGATTTTCTGACTCCACCTTCTCCCAGACCAAGTTTCCTATGCCAGGACATTCAGGTAAATTGGGCTTTCTCAGTAGATTTGGCTCTCCTTTCTTCCCTGACTCTCCCCAAGTCAGCTGGTACAGTCCTCCAAGTTCATGGAAAGAGAGAGAGAGAAAAAAACAACAACACAAAATGCCTACAGACCTCAGGGCACAGTGGATTCGGGGATGGGAAGTCCATGATATTGCAAACTCAGGGTGTGTGAGTCTCTGGAGCATGGGCCACCAGGGTTTAGGGCACACAGACCTGGGAACCATGCATCCGGTAATATGGGGCCTGGGAACACCACAGCACAACAAAGCCTTCAGGGATCGCAGTGGCCAGGCAGCCAGCCCTAGGAGGAAGGGTCCTGCTCACAACTTCTGACCTCCATGTCAGAAATCCAAAATTCCACCTCTCACAAGAATCTCTTCGGTCACTCTCTTACCAAATCGACATCCAGATACCTCCTGCCCTGCAAGCCCCCGAAACAGCCCGCTAAGGGTTTGGGAGCACCACAGCACAGCAAAGATTTCAGGGATCACTATGGCTGGGCTGCCAGCCCTAGGGGGAGGGGTTCCACCTACAACTTCTGACCTTGGTGTCAGAAACCCAAAATTCCACCTCTCGCAAGAATCTCTTCTGTCACTGTCTCACCAAATCAACATCCAGACACTTCCTGCCCTGCAAGCCCCTGAAAACAAGCCCCTAGGAAAGCTTCCTGCCCTGCAAGCCCCTGGGAAAACCCCAGCTCAACAAAGCCTTCAGGAATCACCACAGCCGGGCCACCAGCCCCAGGGGGAAGGGTCCCATCCACAACCTCAGACCTCCATGCAAGAGACCCAAAATTTTACCTCTTGCAGGAATCTCCTGTCACTGTCCCCGTGCACACTAGTTCTTTATATATTCTGGGTACTGGATACTACATCCTTATAAGTTATATAATTTGCAAATATTTTCTCTCTCAGGGTTGTCTTTTCACTTTCTAGATAGTGTCCTTTAAAACACAAAAAAATTTTATTTTGATGAAATCCAGTTTATTTTTTGTGCTTTAATAAGTTGTGAAGAGTTCTCACTTGTACCTTTTGGGAGACTTTATGAAAGATTAGTGTTAATCTTCCTTTCAACATTTTATGCAACTCTCCAGTGACTCCACCTGGGCATGGACTTTTCTTTGTGAGAGTTTTTTTCAGTTAGTTCAATATCTTTACTTGTTATAAGTGAACTCTTATTTTCTATTCTACTTGAATCAGTTCATGCCTATCTAAGAATTTCTTGTTTTATTCAGTTTATCTGATTTATTGAAATACATTTATTTATAGTAATCCCATATAATCCTTTAAATATATGTAAAGGTTGGTAGTGATATATCCTTTTTAATTTTTGGTTTTAAAAATCTGAGTTTTCTCTGTTTTTCTTTGAAGTCAGTGTAGCCAAAGGTTCAAAAATTTTGTTGATCTTTTCAAAGAACCAATTTTTTTGTTTCATTGATTATTTTTATTATTTTTCTATTTTCTATTTCATATATTTCCCCTCTAGTCTTTATTATGTCATTCCTTCTGCTTAGCATGTGTTTTGTTTGCTCTTGGATTTCTAGTTTCCTAAGATAAAAATTGGTGTTATTGATTTGAGATCTTTGTTCATTTTTTCTTAACAAAGGCCTTTTCATCTATTAATTCCTTTTAGCTCTGTTTTAGCTGCATTTCATAAAGTTTGGTATGTTGTATTTTGTTTTCTTTAAATGCAAAGTGTTTTCTAATTTTCCTCATGATTTCTTCTTTGGTTATTAAGGAATATTTTATTTATACATATTGGTGAATTCCTAAAATTTCCATCTGTTATTAATTTCTAGTTTCATTTCACTGTGTTGAGAGAACACAGTGGGTATGATTTTAATTGTTTTTCAATCTATTGAGACTTTTTTATGACCTAACAAAAGGTCTAGCCTATAGAATTTTAAAATTATGTTTATAAGAATTTGTATTCTGCTGCTTAGGGGTAGAGTGCTATTTTGGTGAAGTATTATATAGATGTCTCTTTTGTTTAAACATTTGTTCAAGTCTTTTATTTCCTTGTTGATCTACTGAATAGTTCTACTCAGTGTTGAAAGTGGAACATTATAGTCTCTAATTATTATTGTTGAACTATTTCTACCTATAATTTTGTGAGTTTTTACTTCATGTATTTTGGGACTCTGTTGTTAGTTTATAGTTGTATAATTAGTTTGTAATTGTCATACCTTCCTGATAGATTTATCTTTTTATCATTATAAAATTCACTTACTTGTCTCTAGTAACACTTTTATTTTTTAAAGTATATTTTGTCTCATCTAAGTTTAGCCATACCATCTTTTAAAACATGATAACAAATGACATAGTAAAAACATTTAATAGAAACTAGCACTAGTTACTGTGATAGAAATAATAGAGAATTTCCTCAACATGGTATAGACTTCTTCATTGTACTACAGACCTCATCATCAACTTATTAGTAAAGCACAAAAGCCACTCCATCATGGTTAAGTATTTAAATGTTGCTAATCATAACTTTTATTTCATAATAGTGTTCTGGAGGCTCTAAACAATACACAAAGGAAGAAATGTACTAAATAATTCTAATTGTTAGAAAGGAAGAAACAAAATTATTTTTGTAAGCATAAAATATGATCTATCTAACAAGACCAAGAGAATTAATTCAAACATGATATGGTGTTATGTAGCTATTAGAATACTTGAAGAATTGTAGTGTGTAAGAAAGAGATAACTTAAATAATATAGTAATATAAATGGATGCAATATGTAATATTAATCATGTAAAATATGAAGTGACAAAAATAAATATATAAGTACATATACAGTCATAGTATAAGAATATACACATTTCATATAAATAGCTCAGAGAAAAATTAAAATAGCCAAAATTTCAATCATTCATTACACCTACATTCATGTATTCAATATGTATATAAATATATAAGGATATGTGCCTTTTATATAACTATGAAAATATCCAAAGTGTCATGAATATCCATTCACTGTTTTGTAGTATTTGATGTTTTTTTGTTTTGCTTTTTTCACATTTTGGTATTTCTCAAATTCTCTATATGGATGATGAATTAATTCCATAAACAGATATAACAGTTTTTATTTTTTCATTTATTGAATGAAAGAGGCACTTGGTTGTTTGTGTGATTGGCATAAAAAAAAAAGAGACTTTCCTATGTAGTCATTCGTACATTCTCAAATGTTTAACTGCTTTCTCTTGTTCAGCCATAAATAGTTTTATTGAGGGGCAAAAGAACCTGCCTGGGGACGTCTGTTAAAGCCCACAATGTAAAGCAGTGGGTAGTCATAGTTCTTTATTTTACGTATCTTGACAATACTTTTAAACAATCACAGATGTATTTATTTTACTTGCTGCTAAGACTTTTTACTATAAAAGGGTAATATTTAGACAAGTAATTTTATAATTTAGAGCTTAAAATTAGATTCTGCTAGATTTTTAAAAAATTTAAACTGCTATCTCAGCATGACAGCGACCATATTATGTTTACTCAATATATAAAATACATACTTTTTATGTCCACATTCTCTGACAAAAGTCTTAGGTGAGAAGGAAAAGCCAAACTTAAAACTGTGCCAAATGTAAAAATGATGAATATAAAGTTGCCAAATACTTTCAACATAGAAAATATTGTTGTTTCTATAACAGAATAAAATTCTTAATGATCTTGATATATTGGAGATAGTGTGAGTACTCTTTCTGGAGTTTGTTTAATCATATATGTTATAACCTCTAAGGCAATGTTGAATCATAATTTATGTGCCTTATCCAATTCTTAATTGAAATTGTCTTAGAATGTCAGCATCTAGTTTAATATTTGCTATTTTGATAAAAAACATTTGTATTATAAGCGATTATTTCTATTTATGTTTCACTTGAAATTTTATTGGTAATGACTACAAAACTTTATCAACATCACTTTCAGCATTTATTGTTGTAATAATATTGTACATTCTGTTATTTATGATGTAACTGTTTACATTGAAAAATATGCTTGGTTTTGCATCACTGCAATACACTTGGCTTCATCATAAATTATTTAGATACACTGTACGTTTTTATTTACTAATGTCTTAACTAGAATGTTTGTACTGAATTTATTAGGGAAGTTTATAACTCTTTCTGTGTAGCTCATTTATTAGTACTTGATGGTCAATTCATGCTGACTTAGAAAATTAATTGTAAGAGTTACATATTGGACTCATTTACATAATGGACTCATTTATGTAACATGATGTAACATGAAAATTATGTATCTTTGGAGAGGTTGAAGAAATAAGAAACCTATTTTAGTATGGTACAAGGACACAGAAGATGTAATACATGATATAAAGAGATTGTAATCATAAGAAATAGAGCTAAAATGTTTTGATAACAGAAGAGGGACACATTTGTTTCCAACATAGCATGGACCAGCCATATAATTCCCCTGTGGTTTTAAATAACTAAACCTTGAGAGTGAACCAGTTCTGAGGAAATGTCACTGGACAAATACAGAAATGTATAAGCAAAAGCGGAGGTTACCCTTGTCATGTATTAACTTTGGTATTTATCTGCAACATTGATAAAGGGCACTCTGACACTGATTACTCAGGGGGAAAACTCAGTTAGAAATAAAGGAGATTACCAGTCAGTATCTAAATATATTGCCCTTACATAATTTGCTCAAGCAGAATTGAGAAAAATGTATGTACTGCCAACTGAAAATTAACCACAAATATTTTCAAGAGTACCAAATATTAAGTAAGGAAATTGCACTGTTTTTAGGCCACAAGGGCATGGTTCAGTCCAAATTTAAGCAGTAATTTTCCAATTCTGGCCCAAGTGACCTATTAAAATTAATGACACCTTCAAAAATTGCTGATTTTCTCTGTATAAGTTCAGATGAATTTTGGATGGGTAATTATCTAAATTGTTTCAGATGACAAAGGTAACATAAGGGGAGGAAGGTTCATTGAGAGATCAGGGAGAAATAATTAATTGTAGATTAGAATGTTTGGGTGTTTCTTTATAAAAGATCATCATGGGGTAAGCTCCTTCAAAGTAGATCATTTATCCCACATAGCATACATTCTACTACCACAGCTAGTTTAGTGAAATTTCATTTCTACTTTTAATGAAAAAGATTTAAGAAGGAGATTGACTTAGGGTTGCCCTATAATAATACAATAGAATAAATTAAAATATAATTTCAAGGGAAATAGTAATGGCAAGATTACCTTACTTATTAAAAACTGACTTATTCCACTCTCACATCTTAAAGAGGGGCACTGAATAAAGACATTAGCTGAGAGAAAAGAAAAGAAATGTTTGAAAGGGTGCTCTAAGCAATCAGGTCTAGGCATGAACTATACCAGTTTCCCCTTCTTACATACAATCTCACCCATATATACCTGCATTCAAAGAAACAGCTAGTTGCATTCAACGATGAGTATTATTTTCAAACAAACCAACATGAGAATAAGGTATAGATTACAAAACAAACAAGCAAACAAACAATAATAGTTATACATTCTGAGAGAATGAATTCAGAAATAATTTTCTTCATAAATAAATGAAGAAGGAGTCTAAGAAGAGGCTTTAAATCAAGGGTTGATAAAAAGTAATCTGGGGCTGAGCTCAAATATGATATAAAAATAAATAAATAATTCTGCCTTCTGTCTTAGGTAGGGAACATTCTTAAAGTGACAACACTGCCAATACAAACCATCAAGGGACTTCTGCTTACTATTTAATAACTGCAATTTATAAATCAGTGAAACTCTACAGAATAACCCAACATCATTGCTGTATTGTGAGCAAATCTAGACTATTTCAAAAGTAGCAAGTGTGAAGCTGTATAAGAGCAAATATATTTAGACAGTCTGAGGCATAACTAGTATTTTTCTTATGTGGATTTAAAGCATGACTGTAAATTATGTGGCACTTCTCACATTGACGGGTTGCTTCCATGCCCCTCTCTTCTACACTGGGCAAACTTTAAAGTCACAGATTTTGACCAATAAAATGCAGAGGAACTTGGCTCTTTCCATTTTTTCCCCCTAACAAACCAATTTTATTGTAATATAAACATAAAGCATAAATCCATCCAAAGAGTACAATCATGGTATTCAGTGTAATCACATATTTGTGCATTTATCACCTTAGTCATTCCCAGAGCTCTTTCATTATTCCAGTAATAATAAACAAAAACCAACCAAACAAAACTCATCACCTCTCAAACTATGCCTTGCTTGCCATATGTAGCAGCTATTCTTTTTCCTTCTCTCTCTATATTTGTATTTATATTTTGTGAGAACAGTCATATATGCAGTATCACCCATATTCGTGTTTTACATGAAGTTTTACTATCTTATACAGTCTTGTGTTACAGGTTTTAGCTTTCCATCTAGTAAAATACATGAAGTTAGATTTTCCCTTTCAACCACTGTCATACCCTTACCATACCACTGCTAGTTGCTAACACCATTATTTGCTCTAACCATTTCTATACATTTCCAAAGATTTACAAACACCCTTTGCACCAACTCTGCAAAGATTAACCCTCAGCTTTCCATGATCTAACCTCATTATACTTTTTGGTGATCTGTATTCTAATTATTAATTTTGTGAGCAAGATTGGTATTACACATATTTGTCCTTTTGTGTCTGGCTTGCCATGTGGCCATATGCATCACAACTTCATTTCTTACCACTGCATAACATTTCATCGTGTGTATACACCAAATTTGTTTATCCATTCATCAGTTTATGGACACCTGGGTTGTTTCCAGCTTTTGGCATTCATGGATATTGCCGCTATGAACATCAGTGTGCGGATGTCTATTCATGCCTCTGCTCTCAGTTCTTCTGGATATATACCTAGTAATAATATTGCCAGGTCACATGGCAAATCTATATTCAACCTCCTTAGGAACTGCCAAACAGTCCTTCACAGTGACTGTACCATTCATTCTACGTTCCCACCAACACTAGATAAACATTCCTATCTCATCATATCCTCCCCAACATTTACAGTTTTCCAACTTTTTAATAGCAGTCTGTCTAATAGTTGTGAAATGATACTGAATTGTAGTTTTGATTTGCATTTCTCTAATCACTAGTGAAAAAATGTTGAATATTTCATGTGTTTTTTTCTCAATTTTTATTTCTTCTTTAGACAACTGTCTTTTCCAGTCTTTTGCCCATTTTTAATTGGATAGTTTGTCTTTTTATTATTGAGTTGTACATTCTCTTTGTCTATCATGAATATTAAACCCTTATTGGGTATATGATTGCCAAATATTTTCTCATATAGAGTCGGCTGCCTTTTCAACCTTTTGACAAAGTCCTTTGAGGTGAAAATGTGTTTAATTTTGTGTAGGTCCCATTTATCTATTTTTTTCTTTTGTTGATCATGCTTTGCATGTAAGGTTTAAGAAACTACTGCTTTGTGATAACGAGATCTTGAAGGTGTTTTCCTACATTTTCTTCTAGGAGTTTTATGATTGTTACTTTTATATTTAGGTCCTTGATCCATTTTGAGTTAATTTTTGTATAAGGTGTGAGATAAGGGTCTTCTTTCTTTCTTTTGGATATGGATATCCAGTTCTCTCAGCATCATTTGTTGAGTACGCTTTTCTGGCTTAGCTGGGAGGACTTGCAGCCTTGTCAAAAATCACTTGACTATAGATGTGAGGGTCTGTTTCTGAGTTCTCCGTTTGGTTCCATTGGTCAGTCTGTCTATCTTTATGCCAATGCCATGCTGTTTTTACCACTGTAGTAGGTAATATGTTAAAGTCAGGAAGTGATAGTATGTGAAGCTTCATTCTTCTTTTCTAAGATCTTTTTGGCTATTTGGGGCTACTTATCTTTCCCCGTAAATTTGATATTTGTGTTCCCCACTTCTGCAAAAAAGGCTGTAGGGATTTTTATTGGAATTGCTTTGAATCTGTAAATCAGTTTGGGTAGAATTGCAATGATAAATAGTCTTCTTATCAATGAACTCAGAATTTCGTTCCATTTACTTAAGTCTTCTTCAGTTTCTTTTAGCAATATTTTGTAGTTTTCTGAATACAGGTCCTTTATGTCCTTGATTAAATTTATTCCTAAATATTTGATTGTTTTAGTCACCATTATAAAAGGAATTTTTTTTCTGATTTCCTCCTCTAACTGCATATCTGTAGAATATAAAAACGGTATTGACTTTTGCATAGTAATTATAATAATATGCAAAAGTAAATATTATCAGTCACTTTGCTCAACTTGTCTAACTTCCAGTAACTTTTTTTGTGGATTTTTCAGGAGATTCTAAATATAGGATCATAGCATCAGTGAATAGTGAAAGTTTTACTTCTTCCTTTCCTTTGGGTGTCTTTTATTTCTTTGTCTACCCTAATTGCTTTAGCTAGAACCTCTAGCACAATATTGAATATCAATGGTGACAGTGGGCATCCTTGTCCTGTTCCTGATCTCAGTGTGAAAACTTTCAGTCTTTCACCTTTGAGTACTATGCTAGATGTAGGTTTTTCAAATATGCACTTTACCATATAGAGAGAACTTCCTTTTATTCTTATCTTTGGAATGTTTTTATCATGACAGTGTGCTGTATTTTGCCAAATGCTTTTTATGCATCAATTGCGAGGATCACGTGATTTTTTTCTCCAATTTATCAATGTGATTTATTACACTAATTGATTATTTTGTGTTGAAACACCCTTGAACACCTGGGTTAAAACACACTTAACTGTGCTGTATAATTCTTCAAATATGCTTTTAGATTCTGTTCTCAAGTATTTTATTGAATATTTTTGCATCTATATTCATTAGAGATATTAGTCTATAATTTTCTTTTTTTTTAATGTGTCTTTATATGGTTTTGCTACTAGAGTGATGTTGACTACATAGAATGTGTTTCTTAGAGTGCTTTCCTGTTGAGTATTTTGGAAGAGCTTGAGCAAGATTGGTTTTAGATCATTTTTAAATGATTGGTAGAATTCACCTGTGAAGCCGTCTGGTCCTAAGCTTTTCATCTTAGGGAGATTTTCGATGACTGTTACAGTCTCTTCACCTGTAACTGATTTGTCGAGGTCTTCTACTTCTGTCAGCGTCAGTGTAGTTGGTTTGTGTGTTTTTAGAAATCTGTCCATCCATTCTACATTGTTTAGGTTTTTGGCATTGAGTTGTTCATAGAATCCTCTTATAATCACTCTTATTTCTGCAGGGTCAGAGGTAATGCCCCACTCTCATTTCTGGTTTTATTTATTTGTGTATTCTCTCTTTTTTTCTTTGTAAGACTAGTTAACTATTTGTTGATTTTGTTGATCTTCTCAAAGAACCAACTTTGGATTTTGTTGATTTTCTCTTTGCTTTTTTTTTGTTGTTGTTCTCAATTTCATTTTTATCTACTCTGATCTTTACTATTTCTCTCCTCTGGCTTGGTTTGGGATTAATTTGCTGTTATTTTTCTAGTTCCTCCAGGTGTGTAGTTAGAACTTCAATTTTAGTTCTTTCTTCTTTTCTAATATAAGAATTGAGGGCTATAAATTTCCCTCTCAGTACTGCCTTTGCAATGTCCCATAGATTTTGATATTTGTGTTCTCATTTTCATTCATTTCAAGATATTTGCTGAATTTCTCTTGTAATTTCTTCTTTGGCCTACTGATTATTTAAGAGAATGTTCTTTAATCTATCTCCATATATTTATGAAATTTCCCCTTTTCTGTCCATTATTGATTTCCAGTTTCATTCTCTTACGATCAGAGAAAGTGTTCTGTTTAATTCCAATCTTTATAAATTTATTGGGACTTGTCTTGTGACCCCCCATATGGTCTATTTTGGAGAAAGATCCATGAGCACTTGAAAAGAAAGTATGTCCTGATGCTTTCAGGTGCAAAATTTAAGTTCTCTGTTTGTTTATTCATCATCTGTCCAGATGTTCTATCCAATACTGAAAGTGGTGTTTTGAAGTCTCTAACTATTATTGTAGAGACATCTATTTCTCTCTTCAATTTTGCCTGTGTGTGCCTCATGTATCTTGGGGCATTGAGGTTAGGCACATAAATATTTAATATGCTTATTTCTTCTCACTGACTTGCCCCTTTAATTAATATATAATGACATTCTTCATCCCATAAAACAGCTTTGCATTTGAAATCTATTTTGTCTGTTAGTATTGATACTCCAGGTCTTTTTTTGGTTACTATTTGCATGAAATATCTTTTCCCAAACTTCCACTTGTAATCTGGTTGTGTGCTTATGTCCGATGTGGGTCTCATGTCGACAACATATATATGGCTTATATTTTTTATCCATTCTTTCAGTCTTTGTCTTTTGATTGGAGAGTTCAATCCATTAACATTCAATGCTATTACTGTAAAGGCATTACTTACTTTATCCATTATGTGCTTTGGCTCTCTATTGTCATATCACTCTATTGTCTGTTTTCTTAACCTTTAATTTACTCTTTCTAATAATCTTCATTTCTAAACTCTTCTCCAGATCTCTTGCCCTTGTTGTTTTCCTTTCAGGCTGCAGCACTCCCTTTAGTATTTTTTCCAATTCTGGTCTTTTGGTAACATATTTTATCAGTGTTTGCCTGTGAAGACTTTGAACTCATCCTCATTTTTGAAGTACAGTTTTTCTGGATACAGAATTTTTGTTTGGCAGTTTTGTTCTTTCAGTACCTTAAGTACATCATACCACCTCCATGGTTTGTGATGAGAGGGAGGCACTTAATCTTAGCAACTTTCCCTTGTATAATACTTTGCTTTTCTCTTGCTGCTTTCAGAATTCTCTATCTCTGATATTTGTCATTCTGGAAAGTAGCTATCTCAGGGTAGGTCTCTTTGGTTTTATTTTGTTTTAGATGTGTTGTCCTTCTTGGGTGTTGATGTTTAGATCTTTCATAATGGTTGGGAAGTTTTCAATCATTAATTCCTCATGTATTCTTTCTGCCCCTTTTCCATTCTTTTCTCCTTCTGAGACACCAATAATGTGAATTATTGTGTGTTTTATGTTGTCATTCAGTTCCCTGAGACTCTGTTCTGCTTTTTCCATTCTCTTTTCTTTCTGTTCTCCTGTCTTTTCAGTTCAGATGTTCTGTTTTGAAATCACTGATTCTGTCTTTGAGCTATTCAAATCTGCTCTTATTTGCCTCTAATGTATTTTTAATCTCATCTATCATACCTTTCATTCCCATAAGATCTGTTATTTTCTTTGCAGCCCTTCAAATTTTTTTTTATGCTCATTCAGTATCTTCTTAATATCCTTCACTTCTCTAGTCAATTAAAAAAATTCTTTTAAGTGATTTAGTTGAGTTGTGTGATTAGAGCTGATTATTTGTCTTAAATCCTTTATCTCTTAGGATATTTGGCTGGGCCATCTCTTCCTGTGTTCCTAATATCACTTGTAATTATTTTTTGCTAATGTCTAGGCATCTGAATATGTTGGTGAATTTACTCTGATGGTCAATTTCTCTCTCTTGCCTATTGTTTGTTTGTTTTCATATCATCTCTTTGATTTTAGGTTCAGCTTATTCTAAGTCTTTAACATTTCCAAGCTTGCATTATCAAAATCAGACCAGGGACTCATGAGTGGGTTGCAGATTTTATCCCAGGGGTAGGATACAGAGAAAACTGAGAGCAATTATTGTCCATGCAATTTCCAAACCTGTCAGCAGACAGTACTCATCAGCACAACTATCCACAGAGGTGTTTCAATTTTGCTTTCCTGTGTTCCTGTGTTTAATCTACAGAACAGATATTCAATGAAGGCTCTGCTGGCTGAATTCACTGACAAACTGCCCCCACCCCCCAAAATGCCACTCTATTTTCCCTTGAAAACACTGGCAGAGAGGAAGATGACTGTTCCTCTCACAGTCAGCTGCAGTGACCCAGGGATTTTACCCCAGCTTAATACCTTGGGGCGATGGGGGTGGGATGGGAGCTCTTCCTAGCTGTGCTGGAGTTTGGCAACTCACATTTGTTATTTTGGCTTCTTCATCTCTTTGTCCCTCACCTTCCTGGGAGTTGACACTATACTAGTCTGCTAACCCTCAAAGTAGATCCCTCAGACAGCTTTTGGCTCTTTTTCTGTTGTTTTTGTGAGAGCATTGAATTCTGCCTGGCAATATGCCACCATTTTTCCATTGGTTCTTTGACTTTTGAAGCTAGTCAAGAAAAGTCATGACTCTTTTGCATTGTTCTTTGGGATTATTTTATATATGGAGGAATCCATCTGATAGGTAAGAAATTTTAAGTATTATGTAAGACTCTTATACTGGACAGGCCATATACTGGTGCCATGGAAAACAAACCAGCTGAACTGGCACCAACTACCAATCATATGATAGAGCCATCATGGACGTCAAGACTGTTGACCCTTCAGTTTAAAGTAGCCCTGGCCAATACCTGACAGATCCCAAGAAAGAACTACCCAGTTGAATATTTCCAAATTCCTGACACACAAAACTATAAGAAATATGAAATGGCTGGTTACATTTGTTAATGAAGGGGTAATTTTTGTACTGCAAGATTCTACAGAATAGAATTTACTACCTAGAAGTGGGATGTTGTCATTTTAAAATGAAGTCAAAGCAAGCAAACAAAACACCCCTCAAATATGTGGCATTAGATCTGAAATTGGAGGCATAGAAGCTGGAAAAGCCTTGAGAAGAGTAATAGCAGAAGCCTAAACAGTATGTGGAGGCTATTGGTGAGTAATTAAAGGAAAATGAAGAATAAGTTCTTGGAAATTGGAATAAAGAGGCCCCTCCTTGTACCATGGTGGAAAGTGTAGCAACACTGTTGTATGTGTTATCATGGCAAATAGGAAATGTATGTAATGAACTACATGATCTAGCTAAGGAGATTTCCATACAGAACAATCAAAGTGGCACCTGGTTTCTTCTTGCTGCCTTTTGTAAAAAATGAGGGAAAAGAGAAGAATCAAAGAACAAATATTCCAGTTTTCAGTGAGAATTTAGAGGAACATTAAACAACCAAGACTTGCAGGGTTTAAATGTAAAACTATTACTTACTGCCAGTGTTTCATAATAGAAGACTTTCAAATCAAGAAAGGGGCTCACTGTATCAAATCCATGCACTGTCATATAAAATAAACTTGGTCTTAAGGAAAAGATGAAACCATGTGTGTGACTGTAAAACAGTTTATTAAGACTTTAAAAGATTTACTGTGGTGCCTCATTGACCCATTCAAACTCACAGAAGATACTTAAGTGTATGCCTTCTAAAGGACACTGTTCTTAGGATTATTAGAAACATTTAAGCAGAAGACTCATAATAAGTCCATTGTAGAGAAATTGCTTTCTCAGAGACATTGGTGATTTTGACATTAGTCTAATGGAGTGAAATCCTATAAAATTAATAGAATACCCATAATTGTTTTTGAGAAAATATAAGTGTAGAAACATTGCATAAATTGGACAGAGACAATAATGACTGTAAAGGTGGAAATAGACCTTTGGACCCAAACTTCTACAGGCAAGAAGCAGGCTGATAAATTTCTTCAACTGCTAACAGGAAGAGAAAAGATGACAAAGAAATGAAATCACAGACCCAGAGAACAGAGCTAAGATTCATGGAGAACAATGCCCAGGGAATAGTACTGGTCCTAATCAAGGAACTGGTAATGTCTGGCTGAATTTCAAAATAGTTAAACCAGTTATTGTGTGCCTATCACTTCCCCACTTGTTAAATAGGTGCATTTGTTGCTGGTATGCTAACTGTGGATTGCCATTGTTTGTGGGGTGCGTGGGAAGAAAAAAAGAGGTTTTTTAAATTTATACGTCTTGTGTTTACTGTATTGCATCTATCACAATTTTTTAATTTAATTGCTCTTTTGCTCATTTTCTGAGACATGCCTACTTGTTGCAGCAGGAATCATGCCTAGCTTTTCAATTATTTGTCCACAAATTTAAGGTTACCCTTTAATAGTTGTATATTGAATGACCAAAGCCCAGTATAAAATAATATTGCTTGAGGAGCCACTCAGTCTTTGGCCTGAGCCATGGTGGACATTTCCAGGGCAATAGACCTACAACCTGTGAGCCCCATAATGCCTCTTGTGGAAGCCCAACCCCATTTTGCAATTTTCTCCCTTTGTCTCACAATCATGTTCACAAGAGAATGATAATTCACCAACTGCCTGACTTAATAGATTCAGGAACAAGGGGAAAGACAGTACTACAGAAATGAGGCAGTGGTATACAGAAGTTAATGTGGAGCTGAAGTAGCTCTTTTCCTGAATATGCTACTTCTCCACTGCAGGAAAACCATAACAACCAGACAGACACGGTTATGGCTCTGTCACTACCCCTGACAGAGGAAAAAGGTGGGAGAAGCTTCATCAGTACCTGGTGCAATGTGGGCAGCTTCAGCCTCCACAGATTACAGTACCAAGTACATTCTTGGCTCCTACTACACAACCAATAAGGAAGAAAGGGAACACCCTAAACTAAAGAGAGAAACTGCACCCAGAATAAATGTATCTAGTAAGTCAGATGCCAAGACACCAACAAAGATTTGTAATCCATACCAAGAAACAGGAAGATATGGCCCAGTAAAAGAACCAAAGTAAGCCTCCAGATGACATAAAGCCTTCAGATGACCTCTAATCATAGATGTTCAAACAAATCCTCATTAATAAATACAATGAGATGGCTAAAGAGATTAAGGATATTAACAGAACACTGGGTGAGCACAAAGAAGAATTTGAAAGCGTGCATAGAAAAATAGTAGATTTTTATGGGAATGAAAGGTGCAATAAATGAAATTAAAAAAAACATTGAATCATATAATAGCAGATATGAGGGGGCAGAACAAAGGATTGGTGAGCTTGAAGAAATGGCTTCCAAAAGCAAACATACTAAAGAACAGATGAAGAAAAGAATGGGAAATATTGAACAAGGTCTCAGGGAAATAAACAACAACAAGAGATGTGCAAGCATACATGTCATGGGTGTCCCAGAAGAAAAAGAAAAGGAGCAGAAGGAATATTTGAAGAAATAATGGTAGAAAATTTTCCAACCCTTTTGAAGGACATAGATATCTGTGTCTAAAAAGTACAACATAGTCCCATCCAAATAAATCTGAGCAGACAACTCAGAGACACATACTAATCTGAAGGTGCCAAAGACAAAAAGAGAATTCTGAAAGCAGCAACAGAAAAGCAATTCATAACACTTAAGGAATACCCAATAACATTAAGTCCCAATTTCTCTTCAGAAACCATCGAGGCAAGAAGGCAGTGGTATGATATACTTAAGATGGAAAAAGAGAAAAACTTCCAGTCTAGAATCTTATACCTGATAAGATTGTCTTTCAAAAATTAGGGTGAGTTTAGAATATTCACAGATAAACAAAAACTAGGAGAGTTTATAGCCAAGGGAATGGCTTTTCAGGAAATACTAAAGGGAGTGCTGTAGCCTGAAAAGAAAAGACCAAAGAGAAAGGCTTGGAAGAGAGTCTAGAAAAGAAGGTTATATTAGTAAAAGTAACTAAAAGTGCAAAAAGAGTGGTGAAAATAAAATATGACAGATAAACCTTAAAGGTCAAAATGGGTGAAATAAGAACTGTCTTTACAGTAATAACATTGAATGTTAATGGTTTGAACTCCCCAATCAAAAGACATTTGACTGGTGGAATGGAAAAGAAACTATGAGCCATCTATATGCTGTCTACAAGAAACTCATGTGAGAACTAAGGATACCAATAGATTGAAAGTGAAAACCTAGAAAAAGATATTCCATGCATGCAATGACCAAAAGCAGCTGGAATAACTATACTTACATTGGATGAAATAGACTTTAAAAGCAAAAATGTTTTTAGAGGTAAGGAAGAGCACTATATATTAATAAAAGGGACAATTTACCAGGAAGAAATAACAGTCATAATATATATACACCTAACCAAGAAGCTACAATATACACTGGCAAAACTGAAGGGAGAAATAGATATCTCTACAGTAATAGTTGGAGACTTCAATACACCACTCTCAGAGGATCTGGACAGAGGATCAATAAAGAAAGAGAACACTTGAATAATATGATAAATGGACTAAACCTAATAGACATATACAGAACATTGTACCCCAAAACAGGAGGATATACATTCTTCTCAAGTGCTCATGGGTCTTTCTCCATGATAGACCATATTTTGGGTCACAAAGATGATCCCAATAAATTCAACAAGGTTGAACTTATGCAAAGTACTTTTTCTATCATAATGGAATAAAGTTCGAAATCAGCAACAGGTGGAAAAAAGGGAAAATTCACAAACATATGGAGATTAAACAACACACTCTTAAATAATCAATGGGGCAAAGAAGAAATTGTGAGAGAAATCAATAAATATCTTGAGATGAATGAAAATGAGAACATTATGTATCAGAACCTATAGGATGCAGTGAAAGGAGTGCTGAGAAGGAAATTTATAGCCCTCAATGCTTACATTACAAAGGAAGAAAGAGTTAAAATCAGTGACCTAACTACACAGCTGCAGGAACTAGAAAAAGAACAGCAAACTATTTCCAAAGCAAATAGAAGGAATGAAATAACAAAGATCAGAGTAGAAATAAATGAAATTGAGTACAACAAAAAACCCTAATAGAATTAACACCAAAATTTGTTTTTTTTTTTTGAGAGGATTAATAAAATTGACAAACCCTTAGCTAGAATGACAAAGAAAAAAAAGAGGGAAGATGCAAATAATTAAAATAAAAAATGGAAATGGGGACATTATACTGACCCTATAAAAATAAAAGAGATCCGAATAGGATGCAATGAACAACCATATGTCAACAAACTAGACAATGTAGATGAAATGGAAAAATTCCTACACTGATCCTAGAAGAAATAGAAGACCTCAACAAACCAACAACAAGTAAAGAGATTGAAACAGTCATCAAACAACTCCTCAGAATGAAAAGCCTGGGACCATATGGTTTCACAGGTGAGTTCTACCAAGCATTCAAAGAAGATCTAATAGCAATTGTACTCAAGCTCTTCCAAAAAACTGAAAAAGAAAGAATGCCGCCAATCTCATTCTATGAAGCAAATGTCAGCCTAAAAACAAATCCTGGTAAAGATATTATGAAAAAATGAAAACTACAAACCCATTTCTCTAATGAATATGGATGCAAAAATCTACAAATTCTTCCCAATTAAATCAAACAACACATTAAAAGAATTATTCATCATGATCAAGTGGGTTTTATACTTGGCACACAAGGATGGTTCAACACAAGAAAATCTATCAGGATAATACACCACATTAATAAATCAAAGAAGAGAAATCACATGATCTTATTAATTGATTCAGAAAAGGTATTTGACAAAATATAGCACCCTTTCTTGAAAAAAAATACTACAAAAGATAGGGGTTGAAGGGAACTCTCAACATGAGAAAGGCCGTATATGAAAAACACACAGTTAACATTGTACTCAATGGTGAAATACTGAAAGCTTTCCAATTGAGATCAGGAAAAGGTCAAGGATACACACCATCACCACTGTTTTCAATATAGTGCTAAAGGTTCTTGCACTACCTGAGGCATCCAAATCAGAAAGGAAGAAGTAAAACTTTCACTATTTGCAGATGATATGATCCTATACCTAGAAAGCACACACACACACAAAATCCACAACAAAGCTGCTAGAGCTAATAAATGGTTTCAGTGTGAGGATGCAAGATCAATATGCAAAAATCTGTGGTGTTTCTATAAACTAGTAATGTGCAATCTGAGGAGGAAGTAAGGAAAAATATTCCAAATACAATAAGAACCAAAAGAATCAAATAATTATGAATAAACTTAAACATGGAAGTAAAGCATTTGTATTTTAAAAAACCAAAACTCTAATGCATTGCTAAAAGAAATTTAAAAAGACCTAAATAATTGGAAGAACACTCCATGCTTGTGGATTGGAAGATTAACATCATTAAGATGCCAATTTTATCCAAATTGATATACAGATTCAAAGCAATTCTGATAAAAATTCCAGCAGCATTTTTTAAACAAATGGAAAACACAATTATAAAATTTATTTGGATGGGAAAAGGGTCCTGACTAACCAGAAATAACTTAAAAAGGCAACACAAAGTTGGAGGACACTCACTTTCAGACTTTAAGTCATATTACCTTACTACAGTGGTAAAAACAGCATGGTAGTGGTGTAAAGATAGACATATAGACCAATGAACCCAAATTATGGTTCAGAAACAGAGCCTCCCATCATTGATGAAGTGATTTTTGACAAGTCTATAAAAACTCACCCAGCAGGGACAGAACATTTTATTCAACATTGGTGCTTTGAGAACTGGATATCCATAGCCAAAAGAAAGAAATAGGATCCCTATCTCACACCTAATACAAAAATTAATTCAAAATGGGAAAAGACCTAAATATAAAAGCTAGAACCACAAGGCTCCTAGAAGAAAATGTAAGAAAACATCTTCAAGACCTTGTGGTAGGTGATGGATTCTTAAATCTTACATTGAAGCCACAAGCAATGAAAGAAAGCATAGATAAATGGGATCTCTTCAAACTTAAACACTTTTGTGATTCAAAGGACCTCATCAAGAAGGTGAAAAGGCAACCCACTCAGTGGGAAAAAATATTTGGAATCCTTATATCTGATAACAGTTTGATTTCCATTCTATATAAAGAGATCATATAGCTCAACAATACAAGAGCAAGCTATCCAATTAAAACATGGATGAAAGACTTAAATAGACATTTCTCCAAAGAGGAAATGCAAATGGCCAAAAAAACCCCAAAAAACCACACATGTAAAAATTGTTCAATATCACTAACTATTAAGGAAATGCAAATCAAAACAACAGTGAGATAACTTACACTGCAAAAACAACAACAACCAAAACAAAACACAAAAACCCCAACAGAAAACAGTAAGTACTCGGAGAGGATGTGGAGAAATAGGAACACTCCTTCACTATTGGTGGGATTATAAAATGGTGCAGCCTCTGTGGATGACAATTTGTTGGTTCCTCAGGAAGCTAAATACAGAACTGCCATATAATCCTGCAATTTATCTACTAGGAATATATCCAGACAGACTGAAAACACTGTAACATGAACAGACTTTTGCACACCAATGTTCATAGTGGGGTTATTCATAATTGTCAAAAGATGGAAAAAACCCAAGTGTCCATCACCAATGAATGGATAAAGAAAATGTGGTATATGCATATGATGGAATACTATGCTTCAGTGAGAAGAAATGAAATTGGATCATATATGATAATGTGGCTGAATCTTGAAGATATTATGCTATGTGAAATAAGCAAGACCCAAAAGGACAAATATTGCAAGGTCTTACAAATATGAACTAAATAAAAAGAATAAATGCATGGAATTAAAACCTAGTATATAGGTTATTTGGAGATAAGAGCAGGGCTGTGAAAAACCACTGAGGCTTACTATATGTAGAAGTTTTAACTAAGTTGATGCAAATGTGTGGTAATGGATAGAGTTGATTTTAACACATTGTAGGGAATAGCAGCTGGTTTATAAATGGAATTGTGGCTGAAAGGGGTAGTTTAAGGATGTAAATGTCATTTGAAAGAAAGCTAGTGAATAGTCTAGGGAATAACACAGTGAACTTAGAGGTGAATGAGAAATTGGTTAATAATACAAATGCAAAAACATCCTTCTGTGAACTAAAACAGAAGTTCACCACTATTGCAGTGCTGGGAATGTGGAGAAGCATGGGAAAATACAGTTAATGTAACCTATGGACTATAGTTAACAGCAATATACTATAATATTCTTTCATCAATACCAAAGATGTACTTTGTTAATAATAGGGGGGTATGGAAAAAATATGCCAAATGTACACTATGGACTATAGTTAGTGGTAATAGTGTGATGCCGTTATCTCATAATCTGTAACAAATGTTCCACAACTGTGTGGTGTGTTGGCGAAGGGTTGTTGTATGGGAATTCTACATATGTGCATGATTGTTTTGTAAGTTCACTTCTGTAATAAAAATGTATCTTAAAAATGAAGGGAAAAAATAAATGGAACATGTTTAGCTTACAGTGTTAGAACAACAACAAGAAAAGATTTCATAAATAATTTTTTCAAAACACCTTTACAATAAGAAACCTATGAAAAGTATTTTCTTCATTAAAATGTAATCAGTTTAAAAAAAAAATAACTACAATAATATCCCTAGAAGAGACCTTAGTCTTTAAAAATCCCTGTTCTGGATTCAAAGAAATTATTGTCAAATTCCATTTCTACTAATTTGTAAATGTGGAACAATGATTAAGCCAACATTAAGCAGTCAATAGGCAAATATTTATCTTATTTCTGTCTTGTATTCCTTGTTCTTACAGTGGAAAAAAAGAACATAACACCTTATTGGGTTACTATAAAGATTAAAGATAAAACTCTTTGAACAGAGTCAGATTTATTTTGTACTCAATGTTAACTAATGTTGAAATAAATGCATTCATATTTTCTTTATATCTAGAGAGTATTTTTTTATTAGAGCAGTTGTACATTTACAAAAAATCATGCAGATAGTACATTGGTCCTCCTCAGAGAGCTTTTTTTTTTTTTTAATTTAATCCTTTTGGGAAAAAAAAGGAATGAGTGAATAGGGAGTACTTAATTTTCAACATCTTCAAGATCCAGAGTTAAATTTCCAGGAAGGGCAAGGTGGATTTCATTTTCTTAGCTATTACTAGATGTTTGTCCGTACTACTGTTACTGCTGCCAGGATTCTCACTTTCCACTCATCAGTAAGCACAGAAGTTTCTATATAGCCCTGGAGCATTTTCTTCTGATTTAACTTGATAGCTATTTTTTCTCCATCAGCTCAATATGTAGCAGTTGCTGAAGGATACCAATTTTATCATATCACCTGACTCACCAAATAACTACTGTCAGTGGGAGCAAATTTTTATGCAAAATAATGCAGGGTTACTTTTTTGTCTTTCTCAGAAAATTGATGTTTCTTTTCAATAAAGCAAAATGCTTTATTCTCAAGTACATTTAGGCCTGAATTAAGCTGTTTCAGCCTCTGGCTATAAACATCATTTGTCTTACTTTTCCAGGTTTTATTACCTTTAACGAAGCAAAATGGATTCTTTAGGTTGTTTTACTAAAAAAAATATGCAACAGGTTAGAAAATGGAGAAAAACAAAGAAGTGAAAAAAAAATAAACCCATGAACATAATTACACTATTTTCAGTGTTTTAGATACTTCTTTTCACTGTTGAAGGCCCTACCAAGACCAGAATACTTTTTCCCCAACACTTCTTACCCATCTATATGAAGTGCTTCAGTTGAAAAGAAGCCTTCATTGTCAATAATAGTAGTAAAAAAATGTTAACTTTTTTCATTTTGCATCTTAGAAGTAATTTGCTTCCAATTCAACTATCTATTTTGCTTTCAGACCAGCAGAAGACATTAAATTGCTGTATTGAGTGAGAACTCAATTATAATCCCAAGAGACCTGTGCCCTACAGTTACGAACATGAAGTTACAGAGGCAAGTTTTAATTTCTTCTCCTGAGCTCACTCAGTACAACAAGCTTAATAGGTGGCATAATGAGTACCCCGTTTACAGAGGCTTCTGTTCAGTGTAGATAAATTTGGGGGAAAAATTGCTACATCACAAATTTCATGCCACTGACCTTAAGTTGAGCATTGAAAATCCATGCAAGTTTTGTCTATTTCCTTTTGTTTAATTATAGTATGCTAAAAAATAAACATCCTGGAATGCTACATGATTGCTTTTGAAATTTTGTATAGCTCATGGTTGCCTTTGGTGAGAGAATTTGCTGAGCATCTCATCAAACCATTCTAGCAGTGTCTAGTCTGTTTGCTTTTAATATAATTGCTCATTTGAGGTTTGATATTTGAGATTAACTGTTAGATTTAACTGAGATTTGCTGTTGGCTTTGCCTCTTCTATGTTTATTTTATCTATTTCTTTGTCTTTTTAGTTGTTTCTATATTTTGCCTTCTATTAGCTCACTCCTTATACATTCTTTCATTATCGTTTTAATGGTTACCCAACAAAACGTAATCTGCTTTCTTGATGTATCAATGTCTATGTTTTATAATTTACCTCACACAGTCTTTCTGCCTTATGTGCTGCAGTGGTCATGTATTATAAGATAGATAGATAGATAGATAGATAGATAGATAGATAGATAGATAGATAGATAGATAGATAGATAGATAGATGATAGAGACATAGGTATGTGTGTGTTCATGAGATGTTATTTCTCTTCTTGTGCATACACATATTGAACCATTCCTTTGTTTATCTTTCCTTTCTACATTCCAGAACTATTTATTGCTATTCTTTTTCTCCCAAAAGAACACCTATTAGTATTTCCTTGACTAAATTTTTCTGGTGGTAAATAATGTGACACATTTTCCTCTAAATATCTTCATTTTATCTATACTCTTGAAGCATATTTGATGGTTATAAAATTCTAGTTTGGTAATTATTGTCTTTCAATGCTTTACAAATGCCATTGGATATTCTTTTGCTTCCATCTGCTCTGAAGAGAATTCAGCTCTCAGATTTTTGTTGCTCGTGAAGGAATTGTGCTTATTTTCTCTTGTTTTTAAGTTTTTCCTTTTTCTTTAGTTTTTATGAACTGTAATGAGCTTTCCTATGTATTCTACTCTGTTCAAAGTTTGTAGTGATCTGTGGGATGCTGTCCTTTCTCTAGTTTCTTTTCAGATATTTTTTATGCCCCATTTTCTCTGTCTTCATTTTCATATATTCCAATTATACCAGTATTAAACATTTTCAACATGTTCCATATGGTTCTTACACTCTTTTAACCAATTTCCAGTTCATTATTTCCCTCTATGATATATTCAATACATTTTCTTCTGTCCAATTTTCTAGTTCACTTATTTTTCTCTCAATTGTGTCTAGTTGGCTATTAAGACAATCCACTGAGTCCTTTTATATGGCATATATAATACATATAACATATAATGCACTGTAATAATATATATATAAATTTTAGTTATTTTATTTTCTATAATATAAATTAATATGTTCTTCTTTAAAATTTCCAATTCTGTTCCAAAATATACTATTTAACAGTTTAATCATATTTATATCTAGTCTTTGTCTGATAGTGTTATAATCTGGATGACCTATGGGTCTTTTAAAAATTATTATTCTAAAAATAGTTTTTAAAAATTATTATTTTTTAATTTTGCCTTGGATTTTTCCTTAGATGTCTAAAACTAAACATTACAAATGTTACAGATAATTTGAGCCTCTGAATGATATCTTAGTTTTAGTTCTGGTCTGCTGTTTGGCAAGTGGGAGTTTATCTTAAACCAATCAGGGGTTTAAATTGACTAAAATTTGGGCCTTAGTCCTTCTGAAGCCTGGTCTATGTCCAAGAAAACTAAATACACAGCTCATAGTCCCTGGAATTTGGCAGAAATATTGCTTTCTATTAGCCATGATTACCTGCTTATTTCTGCTGTGATAATTGCTTCCATATCAACAGTTTTCACATAATGAATTTCTGCTTTCCTCAAATACAGGGATTTCAGAAAAGTAGTTGCAGCTTAACAGTGATGTTTTAGCTTATACTTTTAAGAAATGTCTTTTACACACTGAAATTTGATGATAAAGATAGAAGATATGGGGCATATGCATGCAAAATAGAACAGTTTTATTTGGCCTAATTTCTTTTCTCATATGCTATAACTTTGAGCTTCTTCCAAAATTGTTCCATAACTCCAACAAATCCCCCCTTTCAGAAATCATTTCAATATCATATATAATTGATATTCCTTTGCTTACTTGGTGAACCTAAAAATCACAATTTCCTTCAACTTTCCAAATCGAATGATTTTTTAAAAGAAATCGTGTTTAATTTTTCTAGTATCTTGCCTCTGATTTTTAGAACACATAATAATTTTCTTATCTCTAACATCACATAATTGTGTCCTGCTTAACCTCTTTTTAACCCACACATGTATGTATAACCAATATTTGATTTTAGTCTCTGACTAGGCAATGGTTTTCTCTGAGATATTCAAAATAATGATATTGCTTATTCTTAATATTCTTCTTTTTGTGATAAACTTGAACTTTTATTTTCCATGCTCTCCAATGCAGAAATATGATTATTTCATGCATGTATATGGCACATATATGTAATATATAATGTACTATAATGATGTAATATATGTAAATGAATATAAATTCTTTAGGAGAACACAAAGTTTAATCAATTAATATTTTACCAAAGTGGTCTGGATATATGTTTTCTCTATAATTTTTCCATTTTGTTGTTCTGTTTGTTCTGACTGTCAAATCATTTATTGGAAGAAAAAATACAGATGGATATAAGTATAAATGAAAATTCTATGAATATAATAATCCATTTCCAATAATGGCAATTTTTCTTTCCTTTTTTTGGTAAAGATTTTGAAGATTTTTTATTGCAATTTTAAATGATTTTTAATAAATAATGGTTTTTAAAAAATTTGCCAGTATTTTATTAAGTGATTTTGCACCTATGCCAATTACGTTTTTCTTATCTTTTTTTAAAGATACATAATTCACACAAAATATTACATTAAAGAATATAAAGTCCCCATATACCCCAATCCCCACACCCCCCCACTCCTCCCACATCAAAACTTCTTTCATTAATGTAGAACATTTATTGCATCTGACGACTACATTTTGAAGCAGTGCTACACAGCATGGATTGTAGTTTATGTTGTAGTTTACACTCTTCCCCAGTCCAGTCAGTGGGTTATGGCAGAATATATAATGTCCTGCATCTGTCCCTGCAATATCATTCAGGACAATTCCAAGTCCCGAAAATGCCCCCACAACACATCTCTTTTTCCCTCTCCCTGCCTTCAGCAAAGCACCATGACCACTGTCTCCATATCAATAATATAATTTTTTCCATTGCTATAGTAGAATACCAGTAAGTCCACTCTAATTCATATTTTATTCCTCCATCCTTGAGGACCCTAGAATGGCAATACCCACTCCACCTCTAAATTGAAAGGGGGGCTTAGATCCCCACGGCTGATGGATGGGAATATCCTGCTTGCAGCTGTAGACTCTCTTGGTTCCTTGGTGTGGTGGTTGACTATCATCATCTCGATGTAAGCTGACCTGGGTAAGTCCAACAATCTGGAGAGTAGATTTTGCAACTCTGCTGAGGCTCAGGACCCAGTTGGCACATAGACAATCCAGAGATTTAAGTCTCCTGGGCATACACCAACCCCAGGGCCAACCACAGGTTCAGTAAAAGTGACAGAAGAGGCATGTGTAGAGAAGTCACATCTGAGTCCAATTCTATCACACTCAGGAGCACAAATTCTAATGTAGAACCCACTGACAAGGCACTGAACTCCAGAGCCATCGGCTATGACTGTAGGATCTGGGTATCTCCATAGTCCTCAGGAGCACCACTACCTGGGGTTGTAACTACTTTTGCTGTCTCTGAGATTCTGCTGAGACATGCATAAATGCGACCCCTCTGATGACCTCCCATATGAACTCATTTGTCTTTACTATGTCCCTCTTTTATTTGAGGTCTTTCTCTAGTTGCATCACCAGCTGGTACTTGGTAGTAAACCCTTGGCACCAGGGAGACTCATCCAATGGAGTTATGTCTCATGCTGGGGGAAAGGTAATGCATTTATACACTGAGTTTGGCTTAGAGAGAGGTCACATTTGAGCAACATGGAGGCTCTCAGGATGTAACTCTTAGGCACCCTGCAGCTCTAGACTAAGCTGAAATTTCAAGCACACTATCTCCTAAGCATAGTCATCAGTATCAAGGGCCCATCATTGGATCATCCCTCTTCACTGGTCTTTCCCCTTGCACTTGGAGGATTGTTGCTGTTCCACTGGAGAGTGCGACAGAGCTCCCCAGGATGGGAACTCAGCACTCCCTCAGTTGTCGTGTGAAACTCTACCTACTATGTCAATACTCAATGATCATCTGAACATATCTATATACCCTATATGCATGCCCTGGAGAACTCCCTCCCACCCATGCATTCCCCATCAATGACACCCCACACCAATGTTCCTTCTGTGCCACAGTTGAACCCCTCTGTGATCCAAAACTTCTTCAAAAATGAAGCCTAATATATTGCCAAATTCAATTAATAGGAAAATGAAATAGTAACAATAGGTTTAAAGGTTACAAATAAAATACATAATAATTTAGAAAAACTAAAATAAAGTAAAAAATAAATTGGGGCATTTAAAAAATGAAAAAAATATCATAAAACTTTTTTTGACATTTTGCCTTTCATTACTGTAATAGGTGTTGCCCTGTATGTACAGTGGAAAGGCAATCTCTTCCATTTCTTCCTCAGTAGCTTACCTCATTTTTAAAATCATGGCTTCGAGAAAGTTTAGCCACAATAAAGTCACATATAGAATGTTGGGGACTCCCATATACCCAATATCAAACCCTTTGCCCCCTTCCCAGCAATCGTCTTTTTACATGTGGATGTTATATTTACTTCACCTGATGTACAGATAATGAAACAAAGCTACTAACTATGTTTCCCTTGCGGTTTACATTAAGGTTTATATTTTAGACTGTACACCTATATAAATTTTTGGTTACCTTATGGTTTACATTATTGTTTACATTTTAGACTATATGCTTTAATAAATTTTTGGTGAAATTTAGCATGGTTTATATCCATCATTGCATGATCTTGTGGAACACTTCCATTGCCCCCTGTTACCCCCTCTTCCATCTATTCTATTCCTAGTAGTAATAGTTTTTATTCAAAATGTTGGAGCTTTGGTGCAGAGACGGGACAGGGGGTAGGGTGAATGGTTTGGGGAATAACTCAGTGCACACCTGTAGGACTCTTCATGTTGTGATTGATGGCAATCATTCCTCATTATAGCATACCACTTTGAGGATGTAAAATGCAATGTCAGTTTTTGGATCTTGTCTAATCTTTACCACCCATCAGAATATTTCTTATGATTACTTGTTGTTGTTTTTAGTACTCATGTGAGAACTTGCTTTTCTTTGTTAATGTAACTTTATTATTGAGTGCTCACATATTTGGAGTATGAGAAAGTGGGTTCTTTCTCACACTTTATCTTTTTTGGGGGGTTGACTGTAAAGTACATTTTAATGTTGCTTCAGTGATTCAAATGCAAATTTGTTTCTTTTTAAAAAGAAACTTTGCTTTTTATAAATTATTTCTTCAATGCTTAATTATTTCTCCCCAAAATGGTTCCCTCATCTTTCTGCTCATTGCTTTCTCATTGTCTCTGCTTCTTGTGTATACTCATTTTTGTCTACTTGTTGTCTCACTCCTTGTGTGTGCTTATTGTCTGCTCATTGTACCTGCTCATATTTTTTACAAGGCACCAGGAACCAAACCCAGGATCTCCAATATGGGAGGCAGGTGCCCAGTCACTTGAGGCACATCCACTCCCTGTCATGTGTTAGCTTGTTGCATCAGCTCATTGAATCAGTTCACTGCCTCAGCTTGTTGCATCTGCTTGTCTTCTTTAGGAGGCACTGGGAAGTGAACCCAGGACCTCCCATGTGGAAGGTGGATACCCAACTGCTTGAGCCACATCTGCTTCCCTTGATTAAATTTTTAAAAACAGAAATTGTCAAAAGGATTATTTTGTCCACCCCTTTTACAATTTTCAGATTTTCAAAATGGCTCATCTCAATTTTTGAAAGGATATCTCAGTCTCTTTGCTATATTTCAGCCATTAATTTGAACACAGTAAGGCTCTTACAAAAGAAATGTTATAAAAATTTGGAAATTGAAAAATACATAGATTCTTGAAAGCAGAATCCACCCAACGCTGAGCAATAGTTAGTTGAAAGGAGAGAGGACAGAAACACTACATTAAGACTTTTCAAGTCAATTAGTTTATTATTGGCTGAATAGATGTGGAATAGTAATTTTTTAAATTTATGAATTCTCTTTATTTTACTAAAACACTGAGTAAAGAGTGGGGAAAAATTTCTTTGAGAAATCCTCCATAACTTGATTTATTTTTTTCTTTCACATAGCACTATTATAATGATCAGAGACATATTAACTTAAACTATTTAACTTACTTTGTTTTAGGAACCATTGTGTAATTTATTGCTTTATGAGTTTCATAACATTCAGAGTAGTGTAGCAAAGATTCCTGATAAAGAAGGGATATCATAACATTGTTGACCGTAATTTTGAGGCTGGGGATGCCCTTTATATCTGAGAGAGAACATTTTAATCCTTTTCACATATTTGTGTATGTAAATATGTGTGTGTATAGATTTGTGTATATACGTGCATACAATATTCTAATATTGTATATATATTTGCACATTGTATACATTTTAATTTACTGATAAAATCGAATTAATATTTTTAAAGTGGGATTTGTAAAGTTCTTGTTTAAAAACAGGACATCAGAAACCATGAATTTGCATCTAAAAGTAACTATAGCACATGGATGTTGTTCATATTGGTCTATTTGCTCACTGTTTATAGAGGTCTAGAGCCTTTGTGTGGGCATAGTTTCTGTAAAAGAATTAAAAAAATATGAGGGGGAATTTTGGGAAGATTGCATCACAGTAGACCGGCAGGGCTCAACTTTCACAAAAACAACAGCCAAAAACTTTCTGAGGGATATGTTTTGGGAGTCAGCAAACCAGAACAGTGCTACACAATGTCCAGGAGGTGAGGGACAAAGAGCTGAAGAATCCAAAGCAACAAATGTGAGCTAGCAAACCCCCAGACAGTCAGCAAGGAATCCCCTTCCCCACCATCAAATTATTTAGATGGGGTTAAAGCCATGACTCACTGCAGCTGATTAAGAAGCTGTTAAAAGGAAAGGGGAGGAGGAGTTAGGGGGGACTACTTCAGTGAATTTGACCAGCAGAGCCCTCTTTGAATCTTGGCTCTGGACAGACAAAAACACAGGAAAACATATTTAAACACCTCTGTGGAAAATCAACCAGATAAAGCTGCTTTTGGATGTCTCTGTAACCTAACTTCTGGGAGAAAACCTGCACCCCATTAGTGAGTCCCTGGCCTGATTTTGATAATTTAAGCTGTGCGGTCTTAAAGACTTAGAATAAGTTGAACCAAATATCAAGGAAGAGCCATGGGGAGAAAAACAATAGGCAAAAGAGAAATTGGCCATCAGAATAAATTCACCAACATATTCAGATGCCTAGGTGTCAGCAAAAAATACTATAGTACATACAAGAAAACAGGAAGAAATGGCCCAGCTAAAGCAAGAAAAAAATTATCCTGAGGAGATACAGGATTTAAGACAATTAATCAATGATAAGCACACATATTTTCTGAATCAATTCAAAGAATTGAAAGAAAATATAACTAAAGAGAAAAAGGATATAAAGAATGTAGAGGGTGAACATAAAGAACAATTTGAATGCCTGCAAAGAAAAGTAACAGACCTTATGGGAATGAAAGACACGATGGATGAGATTAAAAATACATTAGAGGTACATATGAGCACATTTAAATTGTTCAAAGACAGAATTAGTGAATTTAAAAACAGAACATCTGCACTGGAAAGGATAGGAGAACAGAAAGACAAGTGATGGAAAAACTGGAACTGGGTCTCAGGGAATTGAATAAACAATGTGAAAAACGTATGCATTATTGGTGTCCCAGAAGGAGAAGAGGTAGAAAAGGAGTAGAAAGACTATTTGAGGAAATAATACTGGAAACTTCCCAAATATCATGAAAGAGATAAATATCAATATCCAAGAAGAACAATGCAACAAAAACAGAATAAATCCTAATAGACCAACCCTGAGACAACTACTGTTCAGAATGACAAACATCAGAAACAAAGAGAGGATTCTGAAAGCAGCTAGAGAAAAGCAAAGCATCACATATTAGGGAAATTGATAAGATTAAGTGCTTACCTCTCATCTGAACCATGGAGAAAAGAAAAAAGTGATATGATGTATTTAAGGTACTGAAAGAGAAAAACTGCCATCCAAGAATTCTGTAGCTGGCAAAACTGTCCTCCAAAAATGAGGGTGAGTTTAAAATCTTCAAAGTCAAAAGGAATATGTTACCGAAAGGCCAAAATTACAAGAGAAACTAAAAAGAGTGCTACAGCCTGAAAGGAATAAAAAAGGGTGAGAGATGTGGAGAAAAGTATAGAAATGAAGATTACTAAGAAGGATAAATTAAAGGGTAAAAAGACAGATAATAGTATGATATGACAATAGAAACCCAAAGGACAAAATGGATGAAGTAAGTAATGCCTTTATAGTACTAATATTGAATTAATGGCTTGAAATCCTCAATCAAAAGACATAGACTGATAGAATGGATTAAAAAAATATGAACCATCCATATGTTGTCTACAAAAGACTTACCTCAGCTGTAAGGACACAACCAGGTTAAACATGAAAGATTAGGAAAAGATATTACATGCAAATAATAACCAATAAGAGTTAGAGTAGTGATAATAATATAGGACAGAATATATTTTAAATGCAAAACTGTTATAAGGGAAGAAGAAGGTCATTATACATTAATAAAAGGGGCAGCAAGAAGATATAACTAAACTAAATATTTATGCACCAAAATTGAGTGCCCCAACATACATGGAGCACATAATGGCAAAGCTGAAGGGAGAAATACATGTCCCTACAATCAGAGTTGGAGAATTCAGTATAACACTCTAAGATTGGATAACTCATCTGTACAGAGGATACATAAAGAAACAAAGAGCTTGAATAATATGATAAATGAACTAGACCTAACACATATCTATAGAGCACTGCACCCTAAAACTGAGGATATACATTATTTTCTAGTGCTCATGAATCCTTCTCAAAGGTAGATTATATGTTGGGTCACCAGACAAGTCTCAATAAATTAAAAAGGATTGAGAAAACACTTTCTCTGATCATAATGGAATGAAACTGGGATTCAATAACAGGTGGAAAAAGGGAAAATTCATAAATATATAGAGATTAAACAACACTCTTAATCAGTGGGCCAAAGAAGAAATTGCAAGAAATATCTTGAGATGAATGAAAATAAGAACACAACATATTAAAACCTATATGATACCACAAAGGCAATGCTGAGAGGAAAATTTATAGCCCTCCGTGTTTACATTAAAAAAGAAGACAGAGGTAAATTTGAAGATTTAACTGCACACCTGAAGGAACTGGAATAAGAACAACACACTAATCCCAAACCAAGCCAATGGAACGCAAGAGTGAAGATCAGAGCAGAAATAAATAAAATTGAGAGCAATAACAACAACAACAACAAAACCAAGAGAATCAACAAAACAAAATGTGGTTCTTTGAGAAGATCAACAAAATCAACAAAATCTTAGCTAGACTGACAAAGAAAGTAAAAGATTCAAATAAATAAAACCAGAAATGAGAGGGGGACATTACCATTGACCCCTCAGAAATAAGAGACATCATAAGAGAATACTATGAAAAATGTATGCCAAAAAATTAGAATGTAGAGATGGACAGATTCCTAGAAACACACAAACTACCTACAGTGAACCTAAAAGAAATAGAAGACCTCAACAAACCAGTCAGAATTGAAGTGATTGAAATGATCATCAAAAATCTCCCAAAGATGAAAAACCCAGGACCACTTGGCTTCACAGGTAAAGTCTACCAGTCATTCAAAGATGATTTAACACCTGTCTTGCTCAAGCTCTTCCAAAATATCAAACAGGAAAGATCCCTACTGAACTCATTCTCTAAAGCCAACATCACCCTTATACCAAAACCAGGTAAAGATACAACAAAAAAAAAGGAAATTACAGATCAACATTTCTAGTGAATATAGATGCCAAAATCTTCCACAAAACACTTGCAAACCAAATCCAAAAACACGTTCAAAGAATTATACACTATGATCAAGTGGGTTTTATCCCAGGTATACAAGGCATATATGCATAAACACAAGAAAATCAATTAATGTAACAAACTGAGAAATCACATAATCCTCTTGATTTTCACAGAAAAGGCATTTAACAAAATATAGCACCGTTTCATGATAAAAACTTTCCAAACGATAGGAATAGAAGGAACCTTTCTCAATACGGTAAAGTGCATATATGAAAAACCTACAGCAGGCAGTGTGCTGTATGTTGAATGACTGAAAGCTTTCATGCCAAGCTCAGGAACAAGACAGTGATGTCCACTGTCACCATTGTTATTCAATATTGTGCTATAATTTCTTGCTAGAGTAATTATGCCAAATAAAGAAATAAGAAAGGAAAGAAATAGGAAAGGAAGAAGTAAAACTTTCACTATTCACTGATTGTATGATTTTATATTAAAAAAATCCTGAAAAATCCACAACAAAGCTACTAGAATTAATAGACAAGTTCATCAAAGTGACAGAATACAAGATTAATATGCAAAAATCAATAGTGTTTCTATATACTACTGATATGAAATCTGAAGAAGAAATCAGAAAAAAATTCATTTTTAAAAAATATTTTTAAAATGTAATATTTAGGAATAAACATAACCAAGGACATAAAGAACCTGTATTCAGAAAACTACAACACATTGCTAAAAGACACAGAAGACTAATAAAATGAAAGACCTTCCATGTTAACGGAAATGAGAAAACCAGAAAATTCCGTTTATAATAGCAAATAAAATAATGAAGTATTTAGGAATAAACTTAACCAAGGACATAAATGATCTGTATTCAGAAAACTACAAAACATTTTTAAAAGAAACTGAAGAAGACTTAAATGGAAGGACATTCTATGTTCATGGATTGGAAGAGTAAATATTGGGAAGATGTCAATTCTACCCAAACTGATTAACAGATGCAATGCAATCCCAATAAAAATCCCAACAGCCTTGAAATTAAGAAGCCAATAATCAAATTTATTTGGAAGGGTTAGGGGCCCCAAATAGCCAAGAATGTTTTTAAAAAGGACAAATTTGGAGGGCCTCACTTCCTGACTTTAAAGCATATTACTTAGCTAAAGTGGTAAAAATAGCATGGTACTGGCATGAAGACATATTGACCAATGGAACTGAATTGAGGATTCAGAAATAGACTTTCACATCTACAGTTAAGTGATTTTTGACAAGGCTGTTAATCTCACCCAGCTGGGCCAGAACAATCTATTCAAAAAATGGTGTTGAGAGAACAGGATAGCCATATACAAAAGAAAGCAAGGGGTCCCCTATCTCATACCTTACACAAAAATTAACTCAAAATATATGAAGGACATAAATATACAAGCAACAACAAGAAAACTCCTAGAAGAAAATATAGGAAAACATTTTCAAGATCACATAGTATATGGTAGTTTCCTAAATTTTACACTCAAAGCAAAAGCAACAAAAGAAAACAATAGATAAATGTCACCTCCTCAAAATTAAACACTTTGCAACTCTAAGGACTTTTTCAAAAGGGTGAAAAAGCAGCTGACTCAATGGGAGAAAATATTAGACAACCACATATTTGATAAGCATTTATAATAATATGCATGATGTTTAAAGAGATCATACAACTCAACAATTAAAAAACAAACTACCCAATTAAAAAATGGGAAAAGACTTAAAAAGACCATTGTTCAAAGAAGAAATACAAATGGCAAAAAAAACAATGAAAACATGTTCAACATCACCAGTAAAAAGGGGAATGCAAATCAAAATGACAATGAGATATCATTTCGTATCTATTAGACTGGCCACTATTAAAAAGTCAGAAAACTCTTAATGTTGGAGAGGATGTGGAGATAGGAATGTTTATTCACTGCTGGTGAGAGTGTAGAATGGTACATCCACTGTCAAGGACTGTTTGGCAGTTCCTAAGGAATTTGAATGTAGACTTGTCATGTGACCCGGCCATACCACTGATAGGTATATATCCAGAAGAACTGAGAGCAGTGACACAAACAGACATCTGCACAGCGATGTTCATAGCGGTGTTATTCCTGATTGCCAAAGGCTGGAAACAACTCAAATGTCAATCAACTGATAAATGGATAAACAAATTGTCGTGTATAAACATGGTGATATTAAGCAACAGTAAGAAGAAATGAAATCATGATGCATATAACAGCATGGATGAACCTAGAGGACATTATATTGAATGAAGCAAGCCAGACCTAAAAGGATATATACTGTGATTCCACTATTATGAACTAAATATATTATGTAAACTTATGGAGTTAATAATTACAATATATGTCACCAGAAAATAGAAAAAGGGTAGAGAATGGAGAGCTGAGCGTTCATCTCTGCAGAACTGGTGAAAAGCTTCTTTGCAAATCTTTGGAAATGAACGGAAATGATGAGAGCACTTCATGGTATTTGTGACTAGCGGTGCTATGACATAGATATAACAGTGGTTGAAAGGGAAAGTCTAAGGACATGTATGTTACTAAAAAGAAAGCTAAAAAATGTAACATGGGACTGTATAACAGTGAAACCTCATATAAAATATGAATATGGGTGATATTACATATATAAGACTATTTTTACAAAATACAAATACAAATAAACTGGAGAGATGTAAACAGAATAACAGCTATGTACAGCTGGTGAAGCATAGAGCAATTAAGAGGTGATGTTTTTTGTTTGTTAGTTGGTTTTTGTTTTTGAGTTTTATTATTATATTATTGGAATAATGAAAATGCTGTAATAATTATTGCAGTGTTGAATGCACAACTATGTGATTACACTGAATGCCAATGATTGTAGACTTTGGGTGGATTTAATGCTTTATTAACATGTATCAATAGAAATGATTTTTTTAAAATTGTCAAGATGTTGAAAAAACTCAATTTATGTATTTTTCTTCCACCATGCATATATTAGCTATCTTCTAAGCAGTAGTTTGTTTTGCTGTTGATTTGTCATAGTATCCTGTTCTTAAGTTTATTCACTTTATTTTTAAATTTATTTATTTATTTATTTATTTGTTCCCTTCCTTCTCATTTTGCACTTGCTGTCTGCTCTCCATGTCCATTTGCTGTGTGCTCTCATCTGTGTCTGCTTTTCTTTTCCTCACTTGAGCCACCTCAGCTCCACACTTTGTTGTGTCTCTCACTGTCTTTCCTCTTTGTGTCTCCTTGTTTATGTCATCTTGTGTGTCAGCTCACTGTGCCTGCCCATAGTGCCAGTTTGATGTCTTGCTTGTCTTCAGCAGGAGGCACTGGAACCAAACCTGGGACCTCCCGGGTAGTAGGCGGAAACTCAATTGCTTGAGCCACATCAACTTCCCTATATTTTATTTTAAGGAGTATTGTCTTATCATTTTTAAAGATGCCTTTACTTTTAAACAGAGTATATTTATTAAGGACTTTAAAAAATAACAGTATATGCTTTATCCTGGCAATTATGAGAAAAGCTTTGAGATTAAACAACTTGTACAGCAGCAAAAAGTGTTTTGTATAAAATACAAACAGAAATGTTTATGAGGAAACTATTTGAAGCAATAGAACAATATTAAGTTAAGTGTAAGATTATTATTCTCAGCTAGAGAATAGAATTCTTTATTCTATCATGAAATATTTCATATTCAGCTGATCTCAAAACAATTCATCCTGTGTGTTGCATCAATATTACTTTGAAGCAGTAAAATTGAAATTTTAAAAATAAAATTTAAAATTTTACAGAATAATGTCTCTTTATTCTAAACTGCCAAAATGTAGGAACAAGTTATATCTGTAAAAAGGTAAAAAGAGAGCTTGTTAATCCACGTGGACAAATTTGACTATGTTTTGTAAAGAAGTTAAAATTTCTTTGGAATTTTGATTAGTAATTTCCCTTCATTACGCACAATTTGTTCTAAAAGTTGAATCAAATGAAATTCTATTTTGCATGAATAAATATTTAAGATTTTACAATATGTATTTGAATGTATTAATTCAGCCTCACAAGAGGGCTTTATAATTGATGCAGATGTATTCAAAGCTATAAAATGGTTTGAATCTCCTCTATGAGAAAAGACTCCCTACTATATCTTAGTTTTCTTTCCTCCTCCTTTAGATACATGTGAGCTGATAGCAGGTGGCAAAATCTGATTATTAGCATTTCATGCCAAAGGTAAGAAATGGGTACTTTTAAGGTCTATTGAGCACCATGGGACAATTTTCATCCTGGCAAATGGGCAATTAGCATGTAGCAGAATTAAATTGAATGGGAAATTTTGTGGCTAATCTGGAAATTTTCACAACAGATCTGAATGAAGTTATGTAGCACAGGTGTTTAATTGTTGATGGAGCTAAAGTAGAAGTTGAATAAATTAAAAGATCAACAAATAAAAGACTTATCAATTGCAAAGATAGGAAAGTCCAGAAAACACAATTCAGGTTAAATTTGGTACAGTTTAAAAAAAAATTTTAAGAGTTAGAGGAATCTACCAAACAACTCTTAGCTATGAATTCTGCTGTAACTATATTTCGCTAGTTGCTTTTTGATAATACAAAGAAATATTTAAAAACTGTATTATCTTTTCTTTGGGAATGTGGGATTCAGTTTCCAAAGTTATTTATTTTTATTTTTGTAAATTCTATAGAGCAATAACAGAGTCTTTCCAAATCTCATTTTCAAATACCTAACCACTAAACCTTCTTAATTTACTTTTCATCAGTAAATATACCAAATACTTCTAGGGTCATATGCCAATGAGAACCAATGATAATGTCATCTTTATGGTGTTCAGTGAGGTAGCAAAATCATGATTTTTGCCACATGACTTAAATTAGGGGCAAGAAACATAGCCCCTAGAATAGTTAGCCTACTTTTTAGTCACCTTCATATAAAATTATTGACATTAACAAAAATCTAAGTGATTATGTTTCTATCACCAAATAACCTACTATTACATCTGTCTCCTTCAGACATTTTTTATTCAGTTCCCATTTTTCAATTTAATGCTGAGATATCTCATAGTGAACACCGTTTCTGAATTTATTGCCTACATTATAATATGATGAGCATTACTGAATATTTACTTATAAATTTTTAGAATTATTCCTCTGTGCCTGTTTCTTAACTATTTGGAAAATTATATTCTCATGAGTTTTGCTAACAACAAAACAAAAAATTCACCATGCGTTCATTATTTTTAAAAAAGATGTGATTTATAGATTATACAAACTTGACTGGGAATGTATGATTCCACTTGATATGACAGAGCTAATCTGGTCTTCCATGTAGATACCTGCACTCTGAAATTCCTCTATTCCTAGAATAGAAAATAATCTCTGTAGTCATGCAAAAGTTATTTTTGCATACTTAAAAGAACTCTTTCAAGTCATGTATTTTATTCTCTCTGACCTCTGTTTCCTTTTCCATAATGAAGTAGAAATAATATGTGTGTTTTCAGGATAAAGGGAGATAAAGGTGAATTGTGTATAGCATTTAATATAAATCAATAAATGCCAGGTCCTCCTCTCCTTTTCCTCTACTTTAGCCTAAACATAACTGGGAGAAAATAGAGGGCTGTTAAACATCACACTTCAGTAACTCAAAACAGAGATTCTGTTTATCAGATTTCAGTTGGTGCTACGACTGAGAAATGTTACCTTGGCAGTAAGATTCTGCTTATATTAAAAATACAATAGATGGCTAGCTTTTATAGATGCTATTTAAATAAGCAAAAAGTCCAATATTCTGTATGTTCTGTTTAAAGCAAATTAAAATAGATACTTTAAAATCCATTTTTATAAATACCCATTGTTTTGGAGAGCAATCTACATGCAGCCTTTACTGAGACACTTTTCCTTTATATTCTTGTTTCTAGCACCAGTTTTTTCAATTAATCAAGTAAAACACAGTCAGCTTTGCATTACAATGAAGTTCTGAAGATTTCTTTGTACAGTATCTTGTCAAAGATATATTTTAAAATTTAAATTAATATTAGAACTTAAATAAATTGTGCTCCTGTACTTTTCATTTGTTGTGAGGTCCAGTAATTGATTTCCAAAAATGTAAATAAATGAGACCTTTATTCCTATTCTTCTTATAATAGCTTTTGAATTTTTTAAAGAAAAAGTTTATGTCAGGCAGTTTCTCTGTTAGGAATTACTAAATAAACCATGCAGCAATCAAACTAATATTTAGGTTATTCATAACAATTGCCTATGGACTTATACACAACCATACACATAGACACACACAGACACACACACACACAAAGAGTGAAGGAAATTGAAATAAGTTTTCAAAAGTATTTTATGAAACATTTCCTCTCCATTATATTAAATGAAATGGAAAATATTCATTCTCACTATTTTGCCTTGCTTCTTCACATTGCATAGGTAAATTTCTCAAGAGTATGAAAATCACAAATTTTATTTGGCGTTATTGGGATTAATTTAATAGGCATATCAAAGATAATTTCAGTAATATATCCTTAGATACACATGATATTCTAATGGCAAGATATATATTTGAATTAAATATTTACATTAAATTTCATTCATTTTTATTTCTTAATAAAAATCCTGCCCATAGTAATATATGGATTATGATGTTTTCCTACTTTCTTAGACTATTGGAAAACCTTAGGTAATTCAAGTCATTTTGACCTCTAGCCCTCAACATCTGCTTTATTTCTGAAAGAAATCTTAATAAAATCCTGATCCTTGCTGAGAATTCAGTTCAAAAGTAGTGTTCATATCAAGAGAGAATTAAAAAGGCTTAAGTATTCTTGACACTCAGTTTCTTAATGGTGTTTTCAAAAAAATATAGAGGTGACTTTTTAAAAAGTAGTATTGATTGCCTTACATTTATAACCACACGATGAGTAGTTTGATACACTGCTTGCTCACATTTAGTTCAAATTGTGTATGTATGCACCACACATTGCCATTCTCTTTCCTCATATTACTGTTTTTTAAATGAAGTAAATTCTATAAAGCACAATACTCCAAAGAGGAGGTAGGAGTGTCATTTGCTTTGCTTGTTCTCCTAACAGTATTCATTAGAGGCTAAAACTACAAATAAATGTTTTATGTATATTCTTGTATTAATACCTTTCTCATAAAAAATATATTTATCACAGCTAAACTTAAAAGCTGACTACCCCTTAAATTTCATACTCTTGTTGCATTTAAGGAATGCTAGTAGTCACTGTCTGATAGGATACCATGTAAATTTTCCTCTCATATGCAGTTTACTGACACCTAAAAAGCACATTATATTCACAATTTTATATTTAAAAAATCATATACAATGTCTTTAAAAGTCCTTCAACATTTATATCAGAGTTTCTGAATAAATAATATGCATTTAGACAAGTAATCAATTGGGTGCATATCTATTATTCCATTGAGAAATAATCCCCAGAGAGACTACAGAATCACTCTTTCAGATCAGGTGCATAGCAGTTTGAAATTATTAATGAATTCCAAAAAGAAATATTGGATTATGTTTGTAAACTGATCTTTTCCTCTGGGCATATTAGATTATATTGGATTCATAGATTTACTTGATTAAGGAATAATGTAAACCTCTTGATTAAGGAATTATGTAAACCTCTTGTGCCAGTAGGGCATTGAGTCCCCACCACCAAAGGGTCCCCACAGATAAAAGCCATGGCAAAGGACAGAGTTAAGAGTTTTTGATGGTGGAAATTTGATGGTGGAGTTTGATGCTGAAGCCTTAAGCTGGAGCCCCAGGAAGTAAGCCTTCAGAGGAAAGAGAAGCAAGCCCCAGGAAGGGAGGAACCTAGGAAGCCTGAACCCCCACAGACGTCGGCAGCCATCTTGTTCCAACATGTGAAAATAGACTTTGGTGAGGGAAGTAACTTATGCTTTATGGCCTGGTATCTGTAAGCTCCTACCCCAAATAAATACCCTTTATAAAAACCAATGAATTTCTGGTATTTTGCATCAGCACCCCTTTGGCTAACTAATATAAGATGTTTCCACTCATTGACCTGGAATTTCTACTTCTCTCCCTAAGAGGTGTTTTGCAGAAAAAAGTATTGGGAATTACAGGAAGCCACCAGGAATTAAAGTATGTTTAACAGTCTCTTTAAATGTAACTATACATTGCTTTTCTAAATTTATATGGAAGAAGGCTCTGTATACTTCTAATTATTTTCATTGTGCCTAAGCAACTTAAAGCAGACATTTAATTTGTTCTTTGTTCCTGCTCCTAAGGCTAAATGCAGGTGTTCAGGATGGAGTACATGTGTGTGAAAGACAACTCAGAGTCGAGTTTGAGGACTACAGTATTTTATTCAAGACACCACAGTTTTGCTGCAGCAAAGAAAGTCAGAGCAGAAGCAACTTTGTGGTTCTAGGGATGGCAATTTCATAGACATAAAAAGGAAGTTAGCTTGACTTCTATTGATTGGATGAAGGTTTGTTCATCCTGTAGGGGTAAGTTTAGGGCAGGTGGGATTTAGTTTGTTTTCAGTCACATGTAATGAACTAAGTAAGTGCTTGATTGGCTGTCTGGGTCAGCTGCCTTGGTGGTGATCTCACATTTTAAAAGATAAGGAGGAAACTGAAGATGGAATTCAAAGAAGTAGGACATGGGATTTTTGGCCCTGAGAGATCCCCAGGGCTTTCTCTGTACAATTCTATCACTAGTTACTAGAAATTAATTTAAAGTTTAATAGAGCATCATTAGCTATCTTTCTTTTTTTTTAATTATTTATTATTAAGATATCATTTACATACCATAAAATTCAACTTTTTAAAGAGGGAAATTCAATAGGTTTTATATATTGTCAAAGTTGTACAACCATTAACACAATCTAATTCTAGAATATTTCCATAATCCCAAGAAGAAATTCTGTATCTGTTAGCAGTCCTTTACATTCTCCTTCCCACTGCACCTGGCAATCATTAAATTTCCTGTCTTGATGGATTTGCCTATATTGGATCTTTAGTATAAATTAGGTCATATACTATTTGACTTTCTGTGTGTAGCTTCTCTCACATAGCATGCTTTCACAATTCATCCATGTTGTAGCATGTATCCATACTTCATTTCTTTTTATGGATGAACGACCTTCCTTTGGATGCATATGACACAATTCGTTTAGCTATTCTTCAGTTGATGGACGTTTGGATTGTTTCCATTTTTTGTTTTTTATGAATGACACTGCTTTAAACTTCCATGTACAAGTTTTTGTGTTTTCAGTTATCTTCCCTATAGAGTTAGCAGTGGAATCTTTGGGTCATATGATAACTCTATATTTACTAGAAGAAATGCCAAACTATTTTTCAAAGCAGCTGCACCATTAAAAGTTCCTGCCAGCCATGCATGAAATTTCATAATTTCTCCATGTCCTTAACCAACACTTGTCATTGCCTGTCTTTTTAGTTATAGCCATCCCAGTGGATGTGAAGTTGAATCTCATTGTGTTTTTCATATGCATTTCTCTAATGGAGAATGTTTGGAATCTTTTCATATGTTATTGGCCATTCCTCTTATTTAAAATTTTTTAAAAGTACTTTTTAACAAATGAATTTATTGATACATATTAATAAAACAGACAGTTCTTCCAAAGTTTACAATCAATGGTACTTGGTGTAATCACTTAGTTGTACATTCATCATTTCAATCATTATTAGAGCATTTTCATTATTTCAATAATAATAATAAACAGACAAACAAGCAAGAAAATTTTTCACTTCTCAATAGCTCTATGCTTCTTCCACTGTACATAGCTGCTATTTCTGGCTATTCTTGCACAATTATTTATTTATTTATTAAGTAATTTTATTGAGACATATTCGCATACCATATAATCCATCTAATGTGTACAATCAATAGCTCACAGTATACTCACAATGTTATGCATCCATCATCACAAAAAAAGTTAGAATTATTTCATTACTCCAAAAAGAAACATCTTAAAGACCTTGTGGTTGGTGGTGGTTTCTTGGACCTTACATCATCTTGATAATATCCACTGAGATGAAAGTTTTTAATTTTGATGAAGTTCCAATTTAGTATTATAATATTTAATTTTTTCTTTTGTTGCTTGTGCTTATGGTGTCATATCTAAGAAACCATTGCCTAATCGAAGGTCATAAATCCATACACTTATGATTTATTTTCAGAGTCTTATAAATTTTGCTTTTACATTTTTGCTTTTGATCCACCTTAAATTTATTTTTGTATAAACTGTGAGATACAGATCTATAATTTCATTAACTTATATGTGTATATTCAGTTATCCCACCCCCATTTCTTTCCCAATTGAATTGTCTTGGCATCCTTGTCAAAATCAATTATTCAACACATAAAACCAAACTAAAAATAAGATACAAATTGCATAAGAGAAAATGTTTGAAAACATATATTAATAGAAAAAGTTTTAAGTACTTCTTAGGAATATGTAGACTTGTATATAACTGGAAATGCACTTTCCTTAGGTTGTGACTCCTTGTTATAAAGCATTATTCTGGTTGAAATCAATCCATAAATCCAATGTGATATAAGTTCTACATTTCACTGGGAATAATACATATGGAGAACAGAAAATAAAAAACGATTAATGAGGCCACATAGCTCTACTTAGAAAAATTTCCATAACATATAGTTGAAAATGCTCAAAGTGCGTTTAATATAACACTTTTATGGAACAATGACCAAGTCTTTCTATTTTGTGTATGTAAAGATGAACATGTATAAATATACATGAAATGTATATGTCTGTTTATTATTATGTAAACACAGAGGAAAGTATAAGGAAAAAAAATATTAGGTTTTAGGTATTATGTTATTGCACCTGAGAATTTTGAGCTGAGAATGAGCCAAACAGAGAATACAAAATGTGTACTATGAACAAGTAACATTATGTATGATATGCTAATATGAAATGATTTTGAAGATAATTTTAAAGAGAAAAAATAACATTCAACTAAAAATGTTTCATAGTCTTGATTAAAATCTGTGATTTGTAGGTATTAAATGTTTTAAATTCCAAGCTAAACACACACATACATACCAAGGGATATATATTTATCCCTTGATAAATGATACCATTACCAATCCTAAATTTTCTGAAATATATTTTAACTAACATAGTCTGGTTAACCTTTCAGAAACAACATGCCATTAGCAATTTAGAAATTCCATGAAGGCAGGTGATTTATCTTTTATACAGCCTATAAATATTAGAGGGACAAGGAGAACTACACAGCATAACCTGCTAACATTGATTGATGAACCTGCTCCCATATAGAGCAGGTGTGGAAAGTTAGGAAGAGATGGTATGGAAGGTGCACTTTTGTAGTCACAAGGTATGTTCACTCTTCTTGGTATTTTTCACCTTTATGTCCTTCCCTATTGCCATTCTCCCCATAAGCAATGAAACTTTAAAATGGAGGGAAGCACAGAAGATAAAAGTGATCATTCTATCTTGTTCTTTGAAAATCTACTAGTGATATCTGGAGTCAATTTGTCCAATGAATTAGAGCTTCATGAAATTCTACTTTATATTTGTGCTAAGCAGAATCAAATTTAGAATAACAGAAATCATTTACTTATCTGTAAGAAAAATGGATGATTAAATCATGCTCTTAAGTGTTAGTTTTTATATGTGAATGTTTAACATGAAGAGCACCAACTTCATCTGAAGTAAATATCACTTTGAATTATTATTGAAGGACTTAATGAAATATATAATATTTAAAGGAGCCAGTTTTATTACATATATATGATAAAAAAACTGGGGACACAGTTATTGATTTATTCTTTTTAAAAATAACTTTGCATGATCTGTAAATTGAATGTCAAATTTATATGAATACATTTGATAGTATTTACCTTAACTATACTTAAGCATGTCCTGATATAGAATTATTCTTCTTTGCCATTCCCTTGTATTCTATAATAACTTAATATGGCTATCCCAGATCATCATCATTGCAGTTAGTAGCTTCTAAGTAAATTCTGACTTTGTTTGTCAAATGAAATGTGATATCTTCCTAGTTTGCGCTGTACCACTGGTTGCTGTCCTGAATTATAACTGGGGCCTAGTGACATAGTTCATTCTCAAATCCAGTGACTTTTAACAAACCTCTCCAAGAAATGTTGAAACTGGTAAGGAGAGCATGACTATGATATTTTCTTTCCCTTATTACTTTTTTGTCACTTGTTTTCCTGATATAAATTCCCTCCCTTACTGACCACCCCAAAAAATCTACCATTTAAAACCCAGCTTTTTCATCCTGCCTGAGTGAAGATTTCTGTTTCCATCTAACTTTTAAGCTATGTTAAAGGCCTATTAGTGCTCCCACAATAACCATGTACATAACTGTCACTGCATATTTATGCACTCATTTTTAAAAATTTATAATTTCCTTCTTTATTATCTCTACCTTTCTATTTCCTTCACAGCAGGAACTCCATTTCATTAAATGTTGTGTCCTTTGTATTTCACACGGTTCCAGTCAGAAAGCTAAACTCAATTATTTTAATGTATATATGAATGAAAATGTCTCAGGTTATTTCTGATTTTCTGTGCTCCCATAGGAGCCCCATCTTCTTTTTGTTTGGCTTGCTTTGTCTTTTTATGTATTAATTATATCAATTCAATTATTTCTGTAGTTTAGTACTTTGCATATCACCAATGCATTGATTTACCTACAATAAACTATGGAAAACCTAATGCACTATAGACTGACAATTTGATTATTCTGTCAATGATAAACACAATTTACTGATTTTTATATTTTTTATTTTTTATGGAAATGGAACTATCATTTCAATTTTAAAAAATCTTATGTTAAAATGAAAGTATCTACCCCAGAGAGAGGTAGTCATTTTGTGCTGCTTAGAGCACTCTACTGGAATTGCAAGAAAACTTTTTACTCTCAGACAGCTGTGTAACAGCTCAGTGACCCTAAACAAGTAGCCACTCAAGACCTAGGCTTCCTTTATTAAAAGCAAGGCAGTTGTATTCAGTGCTCCTTGGGGTTCCTTACACTTCTAATATTATATGTAAACAAAGTTGTCCTCTTGGTGTTCTTTGGATCCTTTGAGCATTTAAATTGGTTCTATTGTCTGGAGAAGCTAAAAATTTCCTCTTTGTTTTCCAGCTGCTACTTTTAGCTATAACTATATATGATCTCATGTTATACCTGACAAACTCAAACCTGCTTTGATTAGGTATTCTTTTTTTTTTTAATTTTTTAATTCATTTTTAAAAAATATTACATTCAAAAAATATGAGGTCCCATTCAACCCCACCGCCCCCACCCCACCACTCCCCCCACAGCAACACTCTCTCCCATCATCATGACACATCCATTGCATTTGGTAAGTATATCTCTGGGCATCGCTGCACCTCATGGTCAATGGTTCACATCATAGCCCATACTCTCCCACATTCCATCCAGTGGGCCCTGGGAGGATCTACAATGTCTGGTAATTGTCCCTGAAGCACCACCCAGGACAACTCCAAGTCCCGAAAACGCCTCCACATCTCATCTCTTCCTCCCATTCCCCGCACCCAGCAGCCACCATGGCCACTTTTCCCATACCATTGCCACATTTTCTCTGTGGACCTTGGATTGGTTGTGTCCATTGCACATCTATGTCAAGAGGAGGCTTAGATTCCACATGGATACTGGATGCAATCCTCCTGCTTTCAGTTGTAGGCACTCTAGGCTCCATGGTGTGGTGGTTGACATTCTTCAACTCCATGTTAGCTGAGTGGGGTAAGTCCAATAAATCAGAGTGTAGGAGTTGAAGTTGATTAGGTATTCTTGACCTAAGATATCTAAACACTTCTGTGGACAGTCAGTTTCTTACAAATCAAGAAAGCCACTATAATGCATTAAGTTCAATGTGGATTTATAACATTACTGATTCTTTGTTTAGATCTTTGACTTGGCTAAGTAAGCAATAGCCATACAACACATAGAATACAAATTCTTAAACTTAGGCTCACATTCACTGCCTTTTTTCTTAGAGAATATGACTATGAAAGTAGAGAGAAAGCAACAATCACATTCCTACTCACTTGACAATAGAAAAATTGTGAGACTTTTATTATAGTACATTGGCAGAAACATCATATAATTAATACAGAAGCAAATCTAGATTAGGTGTGGGGCATATGAAGATAAAGATGATCTTAAAGACAGCTTCTTTGTCATCTTTACATTTAGTAAAGATGACCAATGCTGTTATTTTATAAGGATATATGTTTTATTGAACTTCTGTAAAACAAGAAGATTGGAATTTTTATAAAATTTTTAAGTGCAAGATTTTCAAGAGAGTCATGCATATGCATTTTGTTGAGAATATAGTTTGTTTATTTGGTTTTAACTTATGAATTATTGACATGTTAGAATAATCTTTATATAGCTGTCAACTGAGAAATAACAAACTAAGCTGCAAGGCAACAAAGGCATTTATTTTGGGTCTTAGAATTCTAATTCAGGGAGCACAGATCCAGGTAGCAACACAGCTCATGTCTTGCCTTGGCATTTCAAGGCAAGAACTTTTTTTATAGTTAACAGTAATAGTGTTTATAATATTTTTTTTAAATTGGAGAAGTTGTGAGTTTACAAAACAATCATGTATAATGTTCAGGATTCCCAAACATTACCCCTCCACCAACACCTTACATTGTTTTGGAACATTTGTTATAGATTACGAAAGAACATGATCAGACTATTACCTCTAACTATGGTCCATAGCATACACTTGGTGTATTTTTTTCCATGTACCCCCTATTATTAACACTATATATTAGTAACATATATTTGTTATAGTTTATGAAAGACAACTATCATATTTGTACTATTAACCACAGTTCATCTTACACCACATGATTCGCTGTGTTATATGGTCTCATGTCAGGTAAGGTTTTTAAAAGAAAATAGATTAAATGAGTTGTGGGTATTTATGGTACTGCAAATGTCCTTAAGGTTAAATAGTTAACTGAGTTCTTTACCTTATAGCTTGTTTTATGGTGTCCAGATGTCCCTGGAGTTTTGAAGAACGTTGTTGTTGAGGCTTTTGACAATTTGTGATATCTGGTTGAGGTTTACATAAGAATAGCCTCCAGAATGACCTCCCTACTCTAGTTTAAATCTCTTAGTCATAATAACTCTGTTTTATCTATTTTAACAATAACTTTATTTCACCTAAGCCTTCTAAGATAGATGTGGCTTTGTTATGGTTATTATGATTGTTAGTATTTGTGTTGTGGTTGTTTTTAAATATGCTAAATATTAATCCCAATTTTTTTCTTATGAAGATATTAGTTGATATCAGGATATTTATTTAATTTTCACACAATACTGGCAATTAGATTGCTTCTTTTGTTACTTTTTTTTGAAAAATATTTGTTAATCAGTTATTACTGAACTATTTCAGTATTATTGTAATTATATATTATCATTCAGCAGAGTATTTTCCCCAAGGGTAGAAGAGAATTTAAGGAGCAAATATAAATTCTGGACAAAGGGAGAGGAACTGCTTAGCAGAGTCGATTCTATAAAATGTAATCCATACTGTTACTGAGTGGGGGAAGGGGTTCTTGTTAACTGATGTGCACGGAAGTCAACATGTAGCACAGGATTTCAAGAAAAGAAAGAGCTTATTAACAGGCTGTCAAGCAAGGAGATAGGAGGTAAAAATTCAATCCTGTTTCCCTGAGCTGGGAGACAATCAGGGTTTTTATTGGGCCAGAGTGGGCTTAGGGAGGTGGGGTGATATGAGATGATGTAGGGTCAGAGGCAGGGCTAGATGGAGCATGCACATTAAGGGATCATGCCTGCTCATACATCAGAAAATGGCAGCCTTAGTATGAACAGGAGGGTGGAATTTTTATGGGTTATACATCCTTAGGTTACCTTAGGTCAGGATTTTGTTGGTTTGTGTGTGTGGGGGGAGAGGGTAGAGGTGGCTGGGATTTTATAATTTTGTCCAGCTCAAACCAGTTGGGAAGGCAGAAGACAGAAAGACAGGGCATTACTAAGAGGTGGGGTGATTACTAGGGGGTGGGAGACAGTATAGTTGTGATTAGCAGAGGCAGGGATTGTTATGGGCAGTATAGAAGAAAAGAGATCAGTGTTTGTTAAATATTTTCAGCCTACAGTTCTAATGACAAATGTTTTTTTAACATTTACTCCTTCTTTATGGCCTGGCATAAGAATGCTTCTGCTAATAAAGTGATCTGGATATACCCAAGTAAATGTAATGAGTCACTTCCATCTAGAAAAATATGCTTGAAACAAGACTTTTGATGAAAACTGATGTTTGCCAAAATAATAAACTGTCACAAAGTTTATTATATAAAATATTTTAGTCTGAGATTTTTCAATGCCCATAAGATTACCATGGATGAATAAATGTAAATTTTTTGACTCATATTGGATATACATCTGTGTGTAATAGCTTCAGCCAAAAACTTTGCGGAATATAATATAGTTTAAATATTCAATTAAAAGACTCTTACATGGAAAACATGTTTATTTTTCTAGCTGTAATAATTTTAAATTTATTTTCCTTTCAATTGTCCTTAACATATGATGTGACTTCAATTATTTTTTGTTTTCCTAATATTCTTGGTTTTAGCAATAGTAGTATCAACAATCGCAAGATTCACTGCTAACTGTGAAAAAGAAAATTTATAATAGCATTTCAAGGAAAATAATCATTAGTTTAGAAATTTTGGAATATATCCTCTTCCTTTTTCAATATATTAATGTAACATATACCATCAACTTACATGCCATTTCAGAAAGAATGTATTTTGGTTACAGATATAAAGATGCATTAACACTGTGAGCTATTTTTATAACACATTTTATATGTAAGTGCATCTTAAGTTACATAGCAAATAATAAATTATTAATTAATTGTATTAAATATGTACAACAGAAATCTTAGATCATCCAATGTTTTAGTTCAAATCTTAGTATGTGTTTTTCTTTTAAAGCATATCTCACACAATCCAAATAATTTCCAAAGGGGAAATTGCAATTTACATATGGGTTACAATCTAATCTTTTTTTTTTAAAGATTTATTTTGTATCTATTTCTTTCCTCTTCCCATGCCCCATCCCCATTGTCTGCTCTCTGTGTGCATTCATTGTGTGTTCTTTTATGTCTGCTTGCATTCTTGTCAGCGGCACTGGGAATCTGTGTCTCTTTTTGTTGCATCTTGCTGCGTCAGCTCTGTGTGTGTGTGTGCCCCCCTCCTGGGCAGGCTGTGCTTTTTTCGCATGGGGCAGCTCTCCTTGCAGGGTGCACTCCTTGCGCTCAGGGCTCCCTTATGCAGGGGACACCCCTGCGTAGCATGGCACTCCTTGTGCATGTCAGCACTGCGTGTGGCCCAACTCACCACACGGGTCAGGAGGCCCTGGGTTTGAACCCTGGACCTCCCATATGGTAGGCAGACACTCTAGCATTTGAGCCAAATCTGCTTCCCTACAGTCTAATCTTAAATACATATTATTCATGGTCAAGTATAACATTTATTACACTTTATCAAATTGGAAAGGTTATCACTCTGAGACCAGGATGATTTTAGCCTAGATACTGTACACACAATTTGGATAATTTACCACAAATACATGCAGTCTATGTCTTCATGCTATTAATGTTTAATGTTACTAATATTATTAATTTTTAATTGATCACATAGATTATAATTTTAACTTGAATCTTTTTCTAATGAAAGAAATATTTAGTAAAACAAATATTAAAAATTGACAAGTAATTGTATGTCATATTTTATAATATGGCATAATTCTGAGCACTGTTTAAAAATGTATTCAACAACCATGCTATGTGACCAGATACTATGGTAGAAGGCTTGTGTACAATAAATAGAATTCCTTCTTTATAGAGTTCACAGCATGGCATGGAAAAATAATTTTAAAAAAGAAGAAACAAAACAATTTTGTACATGATGGAAAGAGTAGAAGATTGCAAAAGTGATAGCACTTAATGATGCCATGGAAGATTAGGATAATCTTATAGAGGAAATGACATTTGAGTTAAGTGTTGAATATACTTACTGGATGAAAAAATGAAAGAACAGTCCGAGCAAATGGAACTGGATGTGCATGTTTTGGGGGACTGGATAAAAACAGATTGAAAACAAGTATAAGTGGGGAAAAGGGAAAATAGACAATAATATTCTCCTTCATCAATGAATTAAGCTTTGGATTTTTGCAAGATGCATAAGAGATTAAAAATAAGTAGTCTAGTATCCAAGACTATACTTTAGTGGAGAAGTCTGGTTGGGAGGCAAATGAATTGGAAGGGTGTTTTAGTTTCCCAGCTGCTGAAACAAATACCATATAGTGGTTTGCCTTAAACAACAGAAATGTTTTGGCTCATAGTTTTGAGGCTAGGAGAAGTAAAAAACTGAGGCATCTGAAAGGTGATGTTTTCACTCCAAAGATTGTGGCACTGTTTTAGTTTGCTAAAGGCTGCTAAGGCAATATATCAGAAATAGGTTGCCTTCTACAATGTGGATTTATTTGTTTAAAATACTACAGTTTCAAAGTTGAGAAAAAAAAGTCCAAAGCAAAGTTTCATTAGCAGAAATGGCTTCATTTTCTCCCCAACCCACAGTTGTGGGCTCTCAGACATATGGCAGGACACAATGACTCTGTCTATCTTTGCCTCCTCCTCAAGTTTCCATTGCTTCCACCTTCTGGCTGCTCTGTTTGTGACTTCCTCTTAGTTTCTGTGTTCCATTAATTTCAGCTTCTGGCACTGTGGCTTTCTCTCTCAATTCTAGGAGTTTTTCTTTGCTTCTGCAGCTCTGCTGATTCCAGTTTGTTTATAAAGGACTCCAATAAAAAGATTAAGACCCACCCTGGGATAAGCCTTACTAAGGTAATCTAATCAAACCACCCTTAACTGAATCTAACCTAATCAAAGTTGCATGCCCATAGGAATGGACTAATTTAAGAACATAATTTCTAGGGTCCACAAAAGACTCAAACTGTCACACACTCTGTGTCTGGCTGCTGGTAGTCCTAGGTTCTTTGGCGTCTCTCTCACATAGCAATGCACATGGTGGCATCTTGATCTTTCTCTTCTGGGTTCCCTTGACTTCCAGCTTCTTGCTCTTCCTAAGTCTTTCTGTTTTTGTGGCCATCTCTATAAGGCCTCCAGTAACAGGATTGAGACTCATCCTGAGTCAGTTGGGCCACATCTTAACCGAAATAACCTCATCAAAAGGTCCTATTTACAATGGGTTCTTGCCCACAGGAATGGAATAAGATTAAGAACACCATTTTCTTGGGCAATTAACTACAAGATAACACAATTGGTAAGTATGGTATCTAAAATCTTAGGAATTCAGACCAAGGACTCACAGAGGCTAGACAGATCAAGACTAATTTATAGAATCACATTCTGTAGTTAACAACTCTTAGTACTTAATACACAGGCTTCTCTATATGCCTTCAACATTAGAAATCTTCAATTTGTCTTGGATATTGTATCAGCACACACAAATGTACATGATTACTAAATCCCCTGTTCAAAAATCTTTCTCAACATTTTCCTGCCAGTTGAATTAAAGTAAAAAGTTTTAGCCTCACATTTCAAAAATGTATTATTTTCTAAGCTTCTACTATGTGCTGTGCATTCATTTATCAGACACTATTCTTAACGATATGGCAGTGAGGAAAAAGGTGCACAACACATGATTTCTTCAGGTTATAACATTTCCTGCTCTCTAAATCACAAGCTTTTTCTCACATTCATTGAGATTCCAGGAACATATTTGCAAATCCTAGCAGTATATTATCTCATCAGATATTGTATACATTTGTTCTGTGTTCATATATTTTTATAGGGAATAGTTCTATATATTAAAACTTGCTGAATAACTAGTACTATTACTTGTACTGTATAATTTATTTAACTGATTTAATGTACTAAACATTTATTTTTAAAATATTTAAAAGTATCCCCATTGAAAATTGGGGAGTTAAAGGAGGAATGACTGGTTTAAAAACTAGATGGGAGAATATGTGTGGTGCCTATGATAATATTCAGTATGGTCTAGTGATATCTCATCTTCTCCTTTACCATTTTTGGCAACTTCCTAAACAGAATCACCAGACTTTTTTTCTCATTCTGCACTCACTCCCTGGGTGATCTCATTTAGTCCAATGGTTGTAAATGCCATCATAATATTAACAATTTTTGTATTCATCCCTAGTCTCTGTTCTGAACTAGAGACTTGGAAATTAAACAGCATTTCACATGGAATCATACAAAATCAGAACTCTTGACTCCTAGTCTTCTCTTCAACATTTTCCCATCTAGTCTTCTCTAAATAAATGACCAATTATATATATTATTGTTAGACTCAAAAATGTTTCTGTCACCTCTCACATCCCATCCATTAGCAAATCATATTAGTTTAATCTCAAAACATACCCTACATCTGCCCATTAATCTCCATCTCCTCGGCAACTATAATCTCTCACTTGGACTACTGACTTCCAAGTATTCTGAATCTGACCTCTTTTCACTACCCACCTTGGATATCTCAATAGCCTCATAGCCATTCACTGTCTTCCACTTTCTCTTCCATATAATGTATTTTTATTCAGAATCCAAGTGGCCAACCCTTGCAATACCCTCATCTTCTACCTTCTTTTTTTTTTTTTTCAGGAGGTACTGGAACCCAGGACCTTGCATATGGGAAGCAGGCACTCACCTACTTGAGCTACACCCACTCCCCCATCTTCTATTTTGCTCACTATACTCCAGGCATTCTGGAACATAAAAAGTTCTTTCCTGTTTCAATTCTTTGGCAAATTATATTCCCTGTGCTGATTGTTAAGTGGCAGAATATGTCAGGTCTCAAATCCCTCATCACCTCTTCTCAAATGTCTTTCATTACCACAATCCCTAAAGCTGTCCCTCCCCCACTGCGACATTACATTACTGTGCTGGATCTCTTTCATTTGCACCTCTAGATGCACTGTCCATATTTCTCTACCTTGCTTGCTTCCCAAGGAGGCTTAAGTGTATGAAATCCATCATCATGATTTCATTGCCCTTGGTTTCTGGTTGGTTGCAGCCTGTGAGGAACTTGGCAGGAAGTCTGAGTGAGGAAGGAGTGCAAAATCAGGGCATTTATTGCTCTACCTCCCTCAGTTCCTTGGGCTAAAACAAGATCATGTGCCCTTGGATGCTAGGCAATTTCACACAACTTCATTTGCTTCTGGTTTCCAGTAGTCCCTCCCACTTCTTTTCTTATAGGGCATAGGTGTGGTAATAGATCAGCTGTTTATGGCTACAAGTCACTGCACCCATCCCTTGTAGTTCCGCTATGCTAAAAGTTTTGTACAGATTCCCTTGTTGAAAAGAAAAGCAGGCAAACAAATAAAACTCAGCTTATCCTATTGTGAATCTGCCTATCCTGTTCTGAGTATGCTCTTTGTTTTTTCCTGGGACCCTGACTTACACAATCATCATTTTCATTTTCTCCATAGAATGATGATAACATGGAATAACATTTTTAATTTATTTGCTTACTATTTACTGTGCTTCTACTGAATAGAATATTAGCTCCATGAGGGCACATAACTTCTTTTTCTTGTTCATTTCTGTTATTGCAAGTTTCTAGAATGCTGTCTAGTACAAAACAGACACCAATAAATCTTTTCTTCATTTTGACTTTAGTAACATACAACCTAAAATTTCTCCCTTTAACCACATTCAGATATATGAGTCAGAATTGTTAACTACAGTTACTGTGTTGTGCTACCATCACAGTCATCCATTACCAAAACTCAAATAAATATTTTTTTGGAAGAACTGAAGTCATGTTGAATAATTAGCATATTAACATACAAATAGTCTGAAAGGAAGAACAGATTAAAATTAAAACCATTATATCGAAAAGTTTTCTGTTCTTTGAGTATTTAAGTGTGGCGGAAAAATCCAATCCACCTTTATAAAATCATGTTGTTGGGGATAGCTTGAAAAATATAATAAACAATCAGATGCTTACATTTTTATGGTATCAAAGAGGCAGTGGTTCAAGCTAAATAAAATTTTGGCAGTGATTTTCAATTTAATGCAGAATTTTAGCATTATGCAAGCATGTAACTTAACCATATATAATTTCCAGTCAAAGCCTCTCTTCACTAAAGTCATTGGTCTAGTTGAGGTGACTTCATGATGTTCACTTAGCCTCCGACTCCTTATTTCAGGTGACCAGGTCACTTTGGCAGAATAACCAAACTCTTCTTCACACCTATAGCTTTGACTTACTAGACATGAGAGTTGCTAGCAGTGAGGGACCGGAAATGACTAAAAAATATAGAATGATTCAGTGAGAAGAGGTACTGAGTCTTTTTATTTTAAATCTTTTTTGTGTGTTACTTTAGCAAAGAGTTATCTGATAAGTGGTATATTTTCTGTGCCCTGATGAATGACCTGATCTCTAGAAAGAGTCTGAGCTTCTCAGTGGATCAAAGCTATGCCTTCCACACTCACTGACTATTGAGCTCAGGACAGAAAACTGTCTGATACAGAGGGTTAGTACAGGGTTTAAGGCTTTTGGTCAGAGAGGAAGTGAGAGGCGAGGGCACAAAGCCTCATCATAACATTATTTGAATTGGTTCTTCATTGTTCATGTTTATAGACAAAAGTTTTCCTTGTCAAAGGACAAGATTAAATTCATGCATTATGAATCCTAATAGCTCATAAATAGTATTAAACTATTTTCAATGAATATTTATTGGCATAGAAGTTTTCTTAATTTTTTTCTTCTTTGAGTAAAAAAGTTTACAAAATAAGTAGTGTGATTCAATTTTCATGACTTATGTATCTATATATTTATTTTCATTGAGTATACATATAAACATACAAACAGAAGAAGATGAGGAATAGTTATTTCTGGATTATATAATTGTAATTATTTTATTTTTATTCATGTTTTTTCATTTATAATTTCTATTTTTTCTACTACATTTGTAAATTATATTTAATGTAATAAATGCTATATTATAGAGCATTTAATACCTCTTACATATAATTATTATATATGATAAGAATAATACTTAATTGTAATTATAATTTGAAAAGAGCTCATGAATGAATGGAAAGATTTGTAGTAAAATAATTTTATACATGGTGAAGTTGAGCAGCAAAGACTGGAAGTAACTTTTAATGAATAGACACTTTTTCACTTCTGAATACTGGCCCAGAGTAATACCTGTCATGAGTGCATAATGAATGTTTGTTGAATAAACTAACAGAGTTCATATAAACTATTTCTTTCATAGAGTAAAAGTCACAAAATTCAAATGAGTCATTTGGGCTTTGAAAGGAAAAAAGAAAGTCCAAACTATTATTTAGTAGATACCAGTAAATAATATTATGTGTGTGTGTGTATATATTCTTCTGTTTCCTGAGTAGTCAATTAATATTAGTAAAGATCAAACCAGGAGCAATGAGGCTGGTCCTAAAAACTACTCCTCTGGAACTTCTACTTTTATAAGCTTTTTTTCTATATATGACACTTTTTACATCTCAGGTAATACCCATATAGAAATGGAGGTCAATGTGGAATTTACTGAAATTATTTTAGGAAAGTTAAGGGAGGTATAACTTTCTAGGAAGACCCTTGGGGTCATTTGGATATAATAGAAATCATATCAATAGGGCTTCTAATTCCAGATTCAAGTCTGACTATTTCTGAGACCTGTAAAAGCTGTTTCTAATGCCAGTCTCCAATCATCTGGATGGCAACTGAAAAATCCAATCTTCAGCAAAAGTCCATGAGTAATTGAAGCCATGCATTTGTTTGAATATATCTGTCAATTTATATTCTCCAGTGTGAGAAATATCCTTACCACAGTTTCTTAGTCTATTTTTGAATACATACACTAAAGGAAAACCAAAATATATAAACTAAAGATGAATAATGCCAAAACTTTACCCCCTCCCTCATAAAACACAGGAATCTAACAAATAGCCCAGCTTCCTTCGAGATAGAATATATGCACTGTAGGATTTCAAATATGTATAAAAGTTGAAGGTAATCTAGTATATGCTAAATTTCTAACAGTTTGGTTTTCTGTGAAAGGGTTTAAGATCATTTCAAATCATAGAAAGACTGAAAATTCAATACAATTTAGTCTGAGACTATTTTCTTCTATATGACAATTAAGCGTGTGGCATTTTTAAACAAGAAAGGAAAACTATTTTTTTTTCCCCTCTAATTACTCTCAAATGTCCTGAACTGAATGAAATAAGTATACCTCTGCCATTATTTTATTACGTTGAAAATGACTATGGCATATTTTAAAAATACTTCTTACCAATGTTAATTACATACATTCCTTCTCCCTATTAGATCTCTGACAATTTCAGAGCAATAAGGGAGCCCCAGGATGCCAGGTTCTCAATGGTTAAGTTACATTCCAATGGTGTAGTAGGGAATGGGGGTGCCACAGAATGAGAGTGCTCTATCAAGTCTATTCAATTCAATGGACAAGGTCTCCTCCACATTACACATTAGGCTGCATGGGACATGGAGATGACAAACATATAGGTCTTGAATTCAGAGCCTTACAGTTTAACAGAAGAGACAGAAATTTATCATAAGGAATTGGGTGCTTTGATGAAACAAGTGTAGTTAAAAAGTGGCATAGACAAGATGATACGGTAGCACCTATGTATACCTGAGTGACTTAGAATTCATTCGAGCTAGATTTTTAGGAGTGACATTTGAGTAAGCTCTGAAGGATGGTAGAAAATGCATAAAACATCAGAGAATGGTGGAAGAGGTACATTCCAAGGAAGGAGGGAATAATTTGAAGATTCCTTTTACTGTGAAAGTGCATGCCATTTCTCAGGAATTGTAGCAGTTTTCAAATTTGTAAGCCTAAATTATCACATTCACAGCTGAGAGTGACTGGTGTGAGAATAGCACAGTAAATTCAGTGGCAATATTAGAGAACCTCTATATAATGTAAATACATGTTAAATTTATATTAAGTTTAGTCATTAGTTTATAAGGAGGGAATTCACCTGCCTAGATGTACAGTCTGGAAGGTAAAATCAAGTGTAGGAAATAGTTTCTCAATAGGGGACAGTAAAGGCAGTTAAAATCGCCACTCAATTATATACATATATGATATATTTCTATAATATATTAATGTATATATTTATATACACATGCACAAGAGCAGCAGTGGGATCGGTATGTAGCATTAGTAGGATCGTAGATGAGAGAAAAGGTATAAAATACAGAAATAACAGGTTTGGCAAGAATGAGAGTACATCATGGTAGTAGGAAAGGGTTGTAAATAAATTTTTCATACCAATCAACATGTAGTAGGTGATGGAGGATTGTGGATGAGAAAGACTAGAAGGAGCACAAAAAGGAGAAGAGGGGAAGACTGGGAGGCAAACTGCAAAGAACAGGAATGCACACATAGCAGAGAATTCCTCTTAAAATACATTTAGAAGGAGTGATTACGAAGGTAGAAGCAGAAGCAGGGAGAGGATACTGTCACAGAGACCATGGAAAGAAAGAGAGCATGATATTTTTGACTGTAGTGGTATGTTCAGATTAGAAAAGATCATGTTCGCTCAGGCAACAAAAGAGATCACCACATTTGGCATCCTGTAAGTCAACAATAATCTAAGGAACTATTCAATAGAAAGGTGAAGAAAATTTCAGATTATAGTAGATTTAGAGATGAATAAAGTGTGATGGGGAAGATTATAGACTCTACTTCTAAGAAGACTGGTAGGTAAAGAAAGAAAAGAGTCACAAAGAAGCAAGGAAATTAAAAGGAATTTGAAGATAGTCAACTTAATTTTGTTTTTAGGCCAAATGAAATTTTAATCAATAGAGAGAAAGAAATTGAAAAAAATTTAAACAATATTTATTCCTTTAAATTGCAAAGGGAAGATTCAACTTAAACTCATTTAAGAAAGAAAAAGAAAAAGAGAAGAAAAGAAACAAAGACATGCATTGACTCACTATTTCTAACTATGGAAGGACTTTAGATATTTTCTTTTTTTTTTTTTTTAAAGATTTATTTATTTATTTAATTTCCCCCCCCTCCCCTGGTTGTCTGTTCTTGGTGTCTATTTGCTGCGTCTTGTTTCTTTGTCTGCTTTTGTTTCTTTGTCCGCTTCTGTTGTCGTCAGCAGCACGGGAAGTGTGGGCGGCGCCATTCCTGGGCAGGCTGCTCTTTCTTTTCACGCTGGGCGGCTTTCCTCACGGGCGCACTCCTTGCGTGTGGGGCTCCCTACGCGGGGGACACCCTTGAGTGGCACGGCACTCCTTGCGCGCATCAGCACTGTGCATGGCCAGCTCCACACGGGTCAAGGAGGCCCGGAGTTTGAACCGCGGACCTCCCATGTGGTAGGTGGACGCCCTATCCATTGGTGGGGGGGGAGGTGCGGAGGGGGAGAGAGGGAAAGAGGGAGGGAGGGGGGAAGAGAGAGAGACCAAAAGAGTATAAAACTACCAAATATTTTTAAGTTTTCAGACATCTCTCCCCAAAGCCTAATTAGTACTGTTCTTTAGAATGCAGAGGCACATATTGTCTACTATGCTCTTTTCTGGATCTCCTACTGAATTCTAACACAGCACAGTGAGTTGGAAAAAAAGGACTGTTAAAAGAGGGTTGTGAATGGTTGGATCTGGCCACTGTCTATAGCCAAAAGTTTCTCTGAGAGCACAGGTACAAGGGAAAAAAGGACTGTTAAAAGAGGGCTATGACTGGTTGAATCTGGCCACTGTCTATAACCGAAAGTTTCTCTGAGAGCACAGGTGCAAGAAGAGAGAATTGCTTACTGCTCTTTCTCTGCCTCTGTATTCCTAACTGGCAAGTTCTTCTAATTGTAAGCAAGAGGTTATAATATGCTAAACAACTGCCAATTTAAAACAAATGTTTGAGTTAATCTTTATTTCCTTCTTAAATTTAAATTTTAATGTGACTAAAATGGGGGGGGGCTTTGTAATAAAATTAAAGTTTTCAATACATTTTTGATGAATTAAATTGATATCTAAAAAGTGAAAAGGGGGGAATGAAGTATATTAAAGAATTTATATTATAGTTATTTCTGAATATAACTAAAGATATATATATCTTTAAATATGAAGATATGTAAATGTATGGATAGATAAAGGTAGATAGAAAAAAGATATTAAAAAGACAGCTAAAGGTTGGAAGATTTTTTTAAATACCCCCCCATATATACATATATATGATATGTAATAGGATTCCAATATAGTCATGCTCCACAATCAAGTGTATTCTGAAGGATGTAAAATTATTTACACTTCAAGAGGATAATTTTCAAATACCTTGAACCCTGAAATGGAACTGTTAACATTTTTATTTGCTACAGGGCAACATTGAAAATGTTTGCATAAACACTGAAATCACCTTAATTAATTTTGAGGAGTTTCTTAACTATCTTACTTTTATTCACCTTGGATCAGAGAGACCACTAATGAAAACAGCAGTAATATACTCTCATCTAGATAGGTTTGTGTTCTTGAGTGCCAGCTGGTGACACTGTGATTATACATAGCACTAATAATTGATTAAAGTGACTTCTCTCCTTGCCCCAGTGCTCATTGATATGTGACACTTGGTAATACATTATTAGAGCCCCTTGTACTGGAGATTCACTGGGAAAGAATGTCTCTAGAGTCCTTCCCTGAGTGATGCATTTTTCTTTCACAGGGCTGTAAAAAGCTAAGGATGCACTTTCAAAGCCAGTCCATGGGTTTCTTTAAAGAATAAAATCACCATTTTAAAAAACCTTAATATTTCAAATATTGCCATGTGTGTATTATGGCTGGAAGCCCAGGCAATCCAAGCTCATAAATAATGCATCCTGCTTGCATTGTGTATATTTCCTCCCTTCAGAGGAAAGTATCTTATGGTAAAAGGCAGATGCACTGAAGGATGGTTTACAAAGCAAAGTGTGATTATGGTCCTGGAGATTTATGGAATGAGTTCATATTAACTTTTTAAAAAGGACTCTTTATAAGACCGTAGAACCACCAAGGAGGTAGAATTGATAAGCCTGAAAGGCTGTGGTTTCAACCCCCCCATATTTAAGTGCCTAAGAATAATACAGAAAAATGAGAACAAATGAGTCTCAAGAGTTCTGTCTGAGATTGAAGGATAAGGCTAATAGGTATGTTGGACTAATTCCAAAGGACTTGCCAAAAATAGACTATCCATCCTTATTACCTTCTCCATTCTTCAGAAGAGAAGGCTAGTGATTCTTTAAGGAAGGTATTTTATTTTATTTTCTTTTTTCTTTTTTTTTTATTGACTTTGTAATAATATTACATTAAAAAATATATATATATGGGGTCCCATTGAGCCCTACCACCCCCACCCCACCTCTCCCCCCCCCAGTAACACTCCCTCCCATCATCATGACACATCCATTGCATTTGGCCAGTACATCTCTGGGCACCCCCGCACCCCATGGTCAACGGTAAGGAAGGTATTTTAAAAGTTAACTCTAAGTCCACAGGGAAAGGGATAAAGGGTAAAAGGGGAATTTCCAGCACTATAATCCAATGAGAGTTCCATAAGAACCACTCATGGAAATTTGGGCTATGGACAAAAGGGGGAAAGGACATGACCTATGAGTATAGGGAGAGTATATTGGGAAAATTTACTATTTGCACCCTGGAATTTGGGAAGCATAGAAACCAAAGTGTTATTGCTTGGACTTGAGAAGCCCACAATGGCTGGGAAAGGAGAGAGGCCAGGAGAAGTAATTGCTTGCATTTTCATATTTTGGTGGAGCAAGCATATGTAAATTTTTCTATGGGCCCAATGTACACTATTGACAACACCTGAATGGATAGCTCAGACTGACTGAGTCTTTTTGAAAGACTGTCCAAGTGAACTTCTTGGGAGGGCTAGGGAATCAATTAAAAAATTGATTGTGCCCTTTGAAGGGTGGGAATTAAGGAGATGGAATAAAATATCACCCCCTTCTGAGGCCTCCTGTGTCTCATTCTACAGAGTAGCTAAAGCCTCAATATCCAAGGTGTCCAAATGTTCTGTTGTTTTAAAGACCAAAATATTATGAGGTGATCTTTTCTACACACAAATGAGATGTAAGGAAGGGAAGGAAAAAACAGATTGGATGTTGAAAATATGTATCTATTTTTATACTGGAGTCTTGAGAGAAATGGAAATTGATGCAAAATAACTCAAGTAAAGGAATTGCATTCTTACCACTGTCTTTGGGAGTATATTGAAATAGCTATAGCAAGGGCTTACGGGACCATCTCTGAATGCTCTGCTTTTTCGGTATAAAGTTTCAATGGAGGAAGTTAAGGTGAAATATTCTTGTCGATTAGAAAAGGGATTTACAAAATCCCTCCTTTAGCTATACATGAATATGTACATTATAAAAAAGGTATTACCCAAAACTTTTCCTATTTAAATAGCAAAAATGCTCCAAATCTCTTAGGCCATGTTAAGACATAGAATAAGAAGTAAAAAAGTCAATAAATTTGGTTATGTGTTATTTTCCCATCATTCCATATTTTTAAGTTAGTTCTACATTGAGTATGGAATTTGATTACATATCACTATGTCCAAAGGAACAAAGGAAATTGATGTTGGAGTCTTCCAAACCACAGTTTTGCACAGTTTTTGTTTCATATTCTAATTGCAACAATTGCAACAATTAATGTTGGCCAGCTCCCAACAATACCCAGGTCCAACCTTTAGTTCCAGACCAGATTCCAAATGTTGGAGACTGCTTTTCTCTTTCATAGTATGCTTCCCCTAAGTATTTCACCATGCATATATATTATTAAATAGTCAATATTTGTTTATATTTCTTTTCTCCTGAGATAAAATAAACCTACAATAAAATGCACCAATGTAAGTATCCACTTACTGAGTTTTGATGAATGCATATCCCAAACCCACATCAAGATAAAGAAAATTATTGTCACCCCAAAACAGTCCTTCATGCCCCTCCACAGTAATTCCCCATTTCAATATCCAAGGGCAACCACTGCTCTTTTTCATTTTCACCATAGATTAGCTTTCTCTGTTATAGAATTTTATGTACATGAAAATATACAATATGTGTCTTTAGGTAAGATTTCTTTCAATACAGTATTTTAAATAATTATCTATATCATTGTGAAGCAGGCTAGTAAGACAGGGAATCAATCGATGGATCTGAAACCTGGCAGAGAGTCCACGTGACATCAGTAACCCCCAAGATGGCTGCTGGAAGACCCCCACCCCCAAGGTCCTGTCATCCAGAACAAAGACTTCCTCTGGAGGCCAGGCAAAGCCCCAAATAGGGATTTTATCATCAAGCCCTCATAAGGGACTGATGGATGGGGTAATCAATCAAAACAGCAAACAGCTGGAACTCCTCCCCTGCCACTAGCGAAGGGGTGGAATAACTGACAGTTGAAAAAGCCACCTGTGAGCCCTGAACGAGCACTCTCACTCTCCTGCTCTCACCTCTGGACCCGTTCCTGCCCTCTGCGCACCACTCTCACCATTTTTCCTCTGCCATGTGGCCACGCAAGTAAACCTGGGCATTTATATCTATAGTGTGAAATTGTAGCCTGTAAATATCCCTCTTTATCCCTTTTCACCCCCTTCCTCTCTACCCGGGCCCCCTGATCTGTTATATTCTCCCATTTCTCATCCATCCCTACCTGAATAAATTACTGGCCTAATTCACCCCACGTGCTCTTGAAATTCATTTCTACAGTATAGTCAAAGAACCTAGATAAAATCCAGTAATAACTGCATATAGCAATGTTCTTTGTTTTTTTTAGTTATTGTTTTATTTCCTAATTATTATTTAGAATTCCCCCTTTCTTGTCCTCTCCTTAACTTCAGTCCTGGAATCTCACCTGTAAATCAAGTAAGAAAGACATTGGCTTAACTATAGAAGAAAATAAATATTCCAGCAAAAAGTCCAAAATTCAAACAATTTGAAGCTAGTGGCCCATTTGTCTCCTGCCAATTTTTAACTGTTATTTTAAGGAAGTGCTATCCAGACTATCAGAGTAACCTTCAACAATACCTCTTAGATGGAATAAAAATAATTTGGGGCAATCCCCAATTTACTGCATCTGTAAATATGGGAATTCAGAGTAAATAAAATAACTAAAATCAAATGTATCAAATTCCCTGTTATTGATTTGTCATCTCCATTGGCATATATAACACATCCCATTTCTACCCAACTCCTGTACACTTACTCCATTTGTATACGTGCCAAATTAACTTGACGATGACAAGTCATTCTCATCAGGATTTTCTAAAGAAAATAACAAACACATAAATACAGTTGTTTTTTTTTCTCATGAACTTTCACCTTTACTTACTGCTTTTTATGCAGACTTCTGCATACAAAAGAGCCCCTGGAGTATGTGATCATCATTTTCAGTTAATGAGAAATTTAAAAGCTATCATTTTTCCACTAACTTTGAGAAATGAGTCTTGCCTGCCTATATTCAATGTGTTGATTCCTCCTAGCTTTCCAAATGCCCACATAGTTCCTTCAGAGTCTAGGTATTATCTTATACAATTATTACAGGCAGAAGATCATCTTCTATAATATAGTTGTTCAGATCCATCTAATAGACTGATATCCATTTTAATCTGTTATTTGTGTGAAAAATTTTAGGTTCCACTCAAATATTAAATATAGCCTGAAATTGTCAGTGTGGAGATAGAATTAAGGGAGAAGGAGTGGAAGCATGGAGGTATCATACCAAAAAGAGAAGATATGGGAATTGGAGCTACATATGTCTTTCCCCTTTAGCTGACCCTAACAAAGTGTGTTGTTTCCTAGTACGTAAGAAAGCATTTAAAGCATAAGTAAATGAAATAATACCTTATTAATAAAAACTTTTCTGCTCTTCCTTTTACTTTTATGCTTCGCATTCACCCTTTCTCATGGATAGGAAACAAAGAGGAGGGGATAGGAAGGGCAGTCAAATTCCAGCTTAGGGCAGTCTTTATAGGAGGTACTCTAAAAAAGTCACTAAAGGGCTTGGAATCCAGACATTTAGTAATTGGCCTTGTAATATTTGATAAGTTTCTTAACCTTTTTTTTAATTCAGTTTTTTCAGTTGTGAGTTGAGGATAATTATAACATCAATTTTATAGATTTTTAAAAAATTTATTGAAGTATATCACTCACATATAAACATACTTAAACAATAAGTGTATAGTAATCGTTGTGAACTTACAAAACAAACATATATGACATCATACAGGACTCTCATAACTCACCCTCCCACCAACAATTTGCATTGTTGTTAAACCTTTTTAACTAATGATTAAAGAGTATTGTCAAAATATTACTACTAAGCAAAGTATTTTACCCTTAACCAATCCTGTTATCTTTATATCATTTATATATGAACATATGTAAACAATTAAGTGTATACTAAAAGTTGTGAACTTACAAAGCAAACATGCATAACATCATACAGAGGTCCCACACATCAACCTTCCACCAACACCTTGCATTGACATGAGACACATATTACAAATTAAGAAAGAAGACTGTCAAAATCTTACTACTAATCATAGTCCTTATCTTACATTTGGTGTGTTTTCCCCCCGACCCAACTGATTATTATTTTTTAAATATATTTTTTTGTGACAGAAGTTGTAAACTTATAAAACAATAATGCACATGTGCAGAAATCCCAAACAGCACCCCTCCATCAACACACCACGATGTGTTGTGTCATTTGCTACAGAAAAAATAATATCATCTAAATGTTATCATGTCCATAGTGTACATTTGGCTCACATTTTCTGTACTGCCTCAGTATCAACACAGTACATCTTTTGCATAGATGCAAGAATATTATATTATTACTACTAACCACAGGTCACTCCATAGGTCCATAGGTCACTCCAGCTGTATTTTTTCCGTGCTTCTCCACGTTCAGAACACCATGCAGTAGTGATATACATTTGCTCTAGCCAACAAAAGATTCACTTCCATTGGTACCATCAACCACAATTCTCATCCACCTATTGGTTTACTGTGCTGTTAAGTTCCTACATTATTCTCTGGCATTCTGTCAATTGGCATTTACATAACTAAACTACCATTTTCAGTCACATCCCCATTTATAAATAAGCTGTTACTAACTGTGTGTCACCATGCACTCCATACTTTTCCACACTTTTACAGTAAAGCTAATTAAAACTTCTACATACATTAAACATCAGTAGTCCACTCAGTCCCCTTATCTCCTTTAAGAACCCACCACCTACCACCAGGTCTTAAAGATATTTTCCAATAATTTCTTCTAGAAGTTTTACAGTTCTTGCTTTTATTTTTAGTTTTTTTGATCCATTTTGAGTAATTTTTGGAAAAGGTGTGAGATAGGGGTCCTCTTTCCTTCTTTCAGCTATGGATATCCAATTCTTTCAGCACCATTTGTTGAATGGATTGTTCTGCCCAGCTGTGTGAGTTTGACAAGCTAGTCAAAAATCACTTGACCATACCTGTGAGGGTCTGTTTCTGAACCATAAATTTGGTTCCATTGGTCTATTGTGTCTGTGTTTAGGCCAGTATTATGCTGTTTTACCACTGTAGGTATTATAATTTAAAGTCTGGAGATGAGGGTTCACTTTTCCTTTTTATAATGTTCTAGCTAGTCGGGACTCCTTACCCTACCAAACAAATTTAATGATCATGTTTTCAATTTTTTCTTTAATCCTGGTGGAATTTTTATTGAGATTGCATTAAATCTATCAATTTGAGTAGAATTGACATCTTAATGTTATTTAGTCTTCCAATACATGAGCAAGGAATGTTCTTCCAGGTATTTAGGGCTTTTTTGATTTGTTTTAACATAGGTTGCAGTTTTCTGAAAACAAGTGCTTTACATCATTGGTTAAGTTTATTCCTAACTATTTGAGTTTTATCTGTCATATTTTATTTTCAGCTCTCTCTTGACACTTTTAGTTACTTTTATTGATATAATCTTCATTTCTAGACTCTCTTCCAGGTCCCTCTCTCCTGTCTTTTCTTTTCAGGCTCTAATACACCCTTTAGTATTTCCTGAAAATCTGGTCTCTTGCTTAGAAATTCTCTCAGTTTCTGTTTATCTGTGAATATTCTAATTTCACTCTCATTTTTGAAAGACAGTTTTGCTGGATATAAGGTTCTTGGCTGGAAGTTTTTCTTTTGTAGTATCTTAAATATATCAGACCACTGTGTTCTTGCCTCCATGGTTTCTGGTGAGAAATCAGCATTTAATCTTATTGGATATCCCTATATGTTATGCTTTGCTTTTTGCTTGCTGCTCTCAGAATTCTCTCTTTGTCTTTGGATTTGACATTCTGATGAGTATGTGTATTGGAGTTGGTCTATTTGGATTTTTTCAAGTGGGAGTATGTTGTGCTTCTTGGACAGGAATAGGCCTGTCCTTCAATAGGATTGGGAAATTTTCTACCATTATTTCTTCAAATATTCCTTCTGCCCCTTTTCTCTTCTATTCTCCTTCTGGGACACTGATGACCCATATGTTTGCATGCCTTTTGCTGTCATTTAGTTCCCTGAGACCTTGTTCAATTTTTTCCATTGTTTTCTTCATCTGTTCTTTTGTATGTTCACTTTCAGAGGCCATTTCTTCAAGCTCACCAATCCTTTCTTCTGCCTCCTTAAATCTGCTATTATATGACTCCAACGTTTTTTAATTTCATTTACTGCACCTTTCATTCCCATAAGACCTGTTATTTTTCTATGTATGCTTTCAAATTCTTCTTTGTGCTCATCCAATGTCTTCTTATATCCTTAATCTCTTTAACCATCTCATTGAATTTATTAAGGAGATTTGTTTGAACACCTATGATTAGTTGTCTCTACTCCTTTATGCCATCTGGAGGGTTATCTTGTTCCTTTAACTGGGCCATAGCTTACTGTTCCTTGGTGTTATTTGTAGTTTTTTGTTGGTGGCTTCACATCTGGCTTGCTAGAGTATTTTTTCTGAGTGCAGTTTTTTCCCTTAGTTTAGGGCTTCCTATCCTTTCTCCCTGGCTGGTTGTGCAGTAGGAGCCTGGGATGTAGTTGGTGCTGTAAGCTATGGAGGCTCAAGCTGCCCTCATTGCACAAAGGACCAATGAAGCATCTTCCAACTTTCTCCCTTGCCAGGGGTAGGGACAGAGTCACAGCTGTGTGGAATAATCCAAGTACAGGCCTGGACTGCAATTGCCCAGAGAGACTGATGAAGTTTCACATCCCTTTCTCCCCTGCCTGTGGTGAGGATGGAGCTGCAGGTGTGGGCACCAATCTATGCAGGGCGGTTCCAAGATGACTGCGGTTGCCCTGGCAGACTTCTGATTTTCAGTCTATGTGAGCCAAAGTTTCCTGCAGTTACCTGTATAGGCTGGTGCAGGGCTCCTCAGTCTCCTCCCTGCCAGAGGCTGGGCCGAAGCCTGGGCTATGGCTGCAGGCTGATCTGTGTGAAAGGCAGGGATTCCTTCCCACATTGAGAGTTTCAATCAGCCCAGCTTCCCCTCAGGCTGAGAGTGGAGTCAAAATGGTGGCTACTGGCCTCTTTCTGATGTGGGCTGTTTCACACCCCTGCTGTTCCCAGGTTCATATCCCAGCGAGCCAAGTCTACCAATCAGTAGTCGAAATTGGCAGCCAACCGTCTCCTCCTCCCCTGTTTCTGGGAAGTGGAGCTTCCACTTCCAGCCACAGAATAGTTCTTGGGGTGGCTCATACAGTCAGAATAGGATGATCCCCAGCCTCTGCTGCTTGGCCAGTAATTTCCCAGAGAGGCTGGTGCAGCTCCTTGCAGCTTCCTCCCTGCTGGAGGTGGCACTGGGGCCTAGGCTACAGCTGCAATATGATCTGAATGGAAAGAAGCTGGTCCCCACCAGCACTGGGATTTTCAGTCCTCCCTGCTTCCCCTCATGACAGGCGTGGATTTAAGATGGTGACTCCCAGCCTTTCTGACTTGGACAGGTTTGAACCTGTTCTCAGGATTATACTGTAGCTCACTGATTTACTCCTCAGTAGTTGAAATTGGTGCCCAACCGTCTCTTCCTCCCCCATTTTTGGGAAGTGGAGCTTTCAATTCCAGCCGCAGAACAGCTCCCGAGGAGGCTTGTGCCTCCAGTGGAGGATGGGCACTGACCTCCAGGGCTTGGAGCACTCTACTTATGAGTCTTATCTGCAGATGGGTAGTGTCCTCCTTCCACTCCTTCAAGGATGTTGTAGGATGCTCTTCTGATCTCCTGGAGTCCCCAAATTGGTCCTTCAGGTAGCTCCAGAGAGCTCTGGGTGTTTGTTAACTGCCATGTAGCAGGAGCTGACTCTAGGAGCTCCTTATTCTGCCGCCATCTTGCTGGTTCTCCTTTATAGGTTTTTTATGAGTGTTAAGTGAGATACTATCTAGAAACCATGTAAAACAATGCCTGGTACATAGGAAGACATATCTGGAACATAAGAAGACAAGTTCAATTGAACCTTGTGATACATGCTAATCCATTCACTTTGTTTGAATCAAAGACCAGGCTTAGAGGTGAAAGAGCACAATTCCTAGTCCTTCCTCTCTGGGGTAGCTCAACATTATTTGTTAATCCATCTCCCCATACAAGGTGACCAATAATGCCCTCTCCCTGGATTTCTTGGATGTTGGCCATTGACATTTTTTTCCCAGGAATAATCTTTGGTGTAGGGGAGCTGTCTTACTCAAATTTATGCCATCTCCCCAGTGACAATTTAATCAAATGACCAGTTTACTCAGGAATACAAGTAGCTGGCCCCCTGGCTACAGTTTCTAATAACTCTCAATGGTCATCTTAGCTTCAAATCTGCCTCTGAGATACAGTAAGATGTCTGTTACTGCTGCATTGCAATTCAAATTTTCTCTGCTTTTCCTGTATCCTTCTTTCCTTTAAATGGTTATTGTTGAGATTTTCCCCCAATAAATTGCACGCAAATCTCCATTTCAGAGCCTGTTTCCAGGAACTGACCTAAGAGACTAAATTACAAAGATTTTGAAATGGAAAAGACCCCATTTTGCCTTCAAAGAACTCAGATTCTGGTATTCCCTCATGCTTAGTCAACATTTATTCATTTACTCCTTTTGTCTTTCCATAGAGAGTAAGTATCTACTGTGTGCAGACATTCTACTACTTACATGTTCTTTCCATCCCACCAGAGTAGGTAGCATTTAACACAAGGCTTTCTTAGGGGTTTATCAAATGTTTACTGAAAAATGAACATTCTGCAGAACTCAGAAAAAATTCCTAAGCTCTTAAATATACCATAGATGATTTTCATAAAAATTTAATTCTGTTTTTGACAATGACAATTTTCCTTCAGGAAATGCTAAGAACTCTCCTAAATTGACAAGTCAGTTTTACCAAAAAATTGAATGCATTTCATGTGAGAAAATTCTATGTTTTTTTGGTCAAAAGAACTGAAACAATGCTTAAAAAGAGTAAGGAAAACTAAGATCTAATCTTTGGTTCCCTCATTCCCTAGCTGTTTGGAGTTAAAAATTGAATTAAATCTGTCTCAGACTTAGTTCTTTATCAGTACAGTGAAGAAAAGATCATCTTTAACAACCCTCCAAACAAAATATTTACAAATTTCATTATCATTAAATAGTAAACCAATCATTTTCTATACCTTTATTATTTACTTTTTTGTCCACACAATACTTCTAATTAGTAATATCTCTACATCAAAATATAATTAATATTTAAATCATTTAATAGCACATTTTAAACTACTTTATACTTACATATTTTTGAGTACTTTTCTATTAGATGTTAAACTTTACAGGAATGAATTGTGCTGGGTAAACTTCATGTTAGTATTCAGTTGGTTATCATCCTCTTTTCTCTCAATGTGAATGTCTGCTGTTAAGTAGTAGTGAATATTTAATGAGTATTATTCTCTTCCAAAAGTAATTGGAACAGATATCCATTTAATTCCAGTTTCCTTGGCACTGAAGAATTAAGTTATTTTTAAGTGAAATGTCCAGCTTTTCAATTAGTAACAGGTCCATCCTTTACATTAGAATCAATTGTTGGTAGTGGGGCATGTGGTATAAATATGAACACTCACCATTCTTAACTCCATATTGTGCAATGTAGTATATAAAGCAGAATACTCTATAATGGTATAATTGAAGTCAAATTGGAAATAGAGATTAAGTACAACAAAGGAAATGGTATAACAAATGATCTCTGCCAAGCTGAAAAAGGAAAAACCAATGCACCAAAATTGTTTGGAAACTGCATTTCATTGGTTTATGCTATTTATACATTAGCACTTTCCCATTAGAGTTTGCATTTGTTTTATTTCTAAGTATATCCTAACACCTGGTTCTGTATCTTCCATAATTATATAAAAAATTTGTTAAAGAAGGAAAGGAAAAAAACACTATATTTTAATACTCCACTCTGCAGATATTCTGTGTTATTATGTTTGTCTCCTCTCAGGATCAGTATAATTATTCCTCTTGTAAAATAAAGAATATTTAGGAATGATGTGTCCCTTCAGGGCTGAATGAAAGAGTGAATGAATTCATTCAATTGAAGAATAATAATTATTGGAAGAGGAGAAGTTCATCTTTTTAAGAATAGAATTCTCTAGAATAATACTATATTGACTCAGTTTAAGTAAGTACATATCAAAATAATGGTTGTGGTGATGATGATGTAATTCAAGGGAAAATTATGTGGGATTTATTTTCACACTGCTTGGTTTTTATGGTAAGGGATGATACTTTCTTTTGTTGGGATTTATTATGGTTCGGTGCTCAAATTGAGGTCTATGGATGTACATGTGAATATTCCTGGAGTCCCATGAATATTTTGCAAGATTTAAAAATTTTGTGTTTTCTTTTCCTTGATATTCTTAAAACTAATAAGTTAAACAGAAATGAGCTCTCAAACCATGACATGGAGGAACCTTAAATACGTATTGCTAAGTGAAAGAATTCAGTCTGCAAATACTACATACAGTTTGTTTCGAATGATACAGCAATCTAGAAAAGGCAAAATCATAGATTAGGTTAAAAAAATCAATGATTGCCAAGGGTTCAGGGAAAGGGAGAAAGGGGTGACTAAGTGGAGCACAGAATATTATTTAGGCAGTGAAACTATTCTGTATGATACTTCAGTGGGGGAGATAAGACATTAAGTATTCATCAAAATCCACAAAAATGTACAACTCAAAGAGTAAACCCTAATGTAAATTATGGACTTTAGTTTATGTGTCAGTATTGTTTATTCTTTATTTTTTAGTTTATGTATCAATATTGTTCAATCAATTATAGCAAATATACCACACTAGTGGAAATTGCAATGATAGGGGAAACTGTTGGGAAGAGAGTGGTATATGAGGAACTGTCTGCTCTTTATGCTTTATTTTTCTGAAAATCTAAATATTCACTAAAAAGTAAAATCTATTAATTAAAACATAGTAATAACATAACTATATTCTGCATAATGGTGACTAGTATACAACTGTACTACAACACATTTTGGTGCCCAAATGTGCATGTTTTCAACCATATTTTCATTAAGTAAAAGTTACACAATATTTTATACTATGCAAACTAAACTTTTCAGTACTTTAAAGTAAATAGCACAAAGAGTTGGGGGGGAATTAGTTTGTCACACAGCCAAATAAAATCACTAGTGGGCATCATGAAGAAAATATTCACTATGAAGAGAATATTTCTTAGCTCTACACTGCATATTATATGTACTAACTTGCAATTTTCTGCTATGAAGTTATATTAAATATTCAATCCATAACATTGTCTTATAAAAATAATTGAAATAGATTCCCATTTAAATGAGATATAATTGAAACTGCAGCTTAGTATTATATTTAAGTGAACTGGATTGCTTTAAAGTAATTAAATGACATCCTTAAATGTAGCAGTTGTTAGGAGGGATTCAGTTAAATATGAAGCCTTAATATTATTAATTCTGTCTTGTACAATACAGTTATATAAAAGCTATATTGTGCACTAGAATAATGGAAATTAAAAGAGAAAAAGAAATTATACCTTATAGGACCTGCCACAATATCTCCCTTTTCTAAACCCTGAATCACTGATTTCTTCCTAGTATAAAACCAAGTCATCTTTTATGATAACTATACTAATTAATTAGAATTTTACTTCTTCAGTAGTGTTTTTGTTTTTATTTATTTTTTTAATGTTACATTAAAAAAATATGAGGTCCCCATATACCCCTCACCCCACTCCTCCCCCCATAACAACAACCTCCTCCATCATCATGAGACATTCATCGCACTTGGTGAATACATCTCTGAGCACTGCTGCACCTCATGGTCAATGGTCTACATCATAGCCCACACTCCCCCACAGTCTACCCAGTGGGCCATAGGAGGACATACAAAGTCCGGTAACTGTCCCTGCAGCACCACCCAGGACAACTCCAAGTCCCAAAAATGCCCCCACATCATGTCTCTTCCTCCCATTCCATACCCCCAGCAGCCACCATGGCCACTTTCTCCACACCAATGCCACATTTTCTTCAATAGTAGTTTTGATTTTTATGAATTTGTAAATGGGGGACACTCATTGTATAAGCATGTTAGAAAAGGACTTTATAATTATTTCTATATTGTGCATAAATAAAAATGATTTTTAATCATTTACAAAGTCACAAAATGATGTTCATCTTAAAATGATACATGTATTATTCAATTCCAAACTCAGCATGTAAATGCAATGCCTTCCCCCCAGCGTGGGACATGACACCCGGGGATGAGCCTCCCTGGCAACAAGGGACCACTATCAACTACCAACTGATGATGCAACTGGAAAATGACCTTATATGGAAGGTTCAATGCGGATCAGCAGAATATCCATGTCTACATAAAATACCATGACTTTAAAATGCTGTTTGACCTAAAGTAAGGGGGAAATGGAAAGGAGAAATGAGTTTATATGGCTACGAGTTTCTAAAAAAGAGTCTGGAGGCTGGCAGAAGGATTGCCCTCATGCACAACTGAGCAGAGTCAGAGAGACAGATAAAGCAGATACAACCCCCAGATATTGGTTCCTTTGAGGGCTAAAGAGACCCATGGGAGTTATGGTCATGGCCGATGGGGTTAACTACCAGGGCAGATGGCCCCTCTTTGGAAATGGTGTTTATGTGTGATGAATCTGGACTCAGATGGGATCTTCCTTCATAAGACTTTCATGCTAATGTGCTGGAGGTGCAGTTAATGTTGGGGTTTAAGATATATTTAGGGGATTTGAATCTCTGGACTGACAATGTGATAGCCAGGTCCTGAGCCTCAACAGACTCCAGCACCTACAATCTGATCTATTGGACTTACCACACTCAGCTAAGATGGAGTTGAAGAAGGACAACCACCACACCATGGAGCCTAGAGTGATTACAACTGAAAATGGGAGGATTGCATCCAGCATCCATGTGGAATCTGAGCCTCCTCTTGACATAGAGGTGCAATGGACACAACCAATCCAATGTCCACATAGGAGAGGTGGCATTGGATTGGGAAAAGTGGACATGGTGGACGATGGGTATGGGGAAAGGCAGGAAGAGATGAGAGGTGGAGGCGTCTTTGGGACATGGAGCTGCCCTGGATGGTGCTTCAGAGGTAATCACCAGACATTGTAAATCCTCACAGGGCCCACTGGATGGAATGGAAGAGAGTATGGGCCATGATGTGGACCATTGTCTATGAGGTGCAGAGGTGCCCAAAGATGTACTTACCAAATCCAATGGATGTGTCATGATGATGGGAACGAGTGTTGTTGGGGGGGGGAGAGGGGGGGTGGGGGGGGTGGGGTTGAATGGGACCTCACATATATATTTTTAATGTAATATTATTACAAAGTCAATAAAAAAATAAATAAATAAAGGGAAATCTTTAAAGGTAACATCATTGTTATGAATACATTTGGGGGACTTTTTTAACGTTGGTTATATTTCCTTATTTGTTTTCTCAGAATCATCTTGTGAGAGGTTATTTATTTATTTATTATTTATTTATACAACATGCATACAAAAAAAATCAAGGCAACGCATTTAACAAACGACCTAATTTCAAAACTGGATATATCCTTTCTGGGGCCTGGTACAAGATGAAACTCTTGGACCCCTTATTCAGAGTGAGTCATCAGAGCATTCAACCAAGTGTGGAACCATTTTATGTGCATGACCCTGAGCGTAACCTGAGTCGTTAGAGCACATATCACTCAACGTGTACTCTGTAGGACAGAATACACCAACAGCATAGAACTAGAAAACCTTAGCCATTGAAAATTAAGCTTTGTACTTCTAAATACCACATCGGATAAAAAAGAAAGCACAAAGGAAAATAGAAGTAATTTTGAATTGAATGATAATACGTATGTGGCATGTCAGACCTGGCCAGGTAATATGTAACCTTAAATTAATATATTAGAAAAGAAGAAAAGCAGAAAATCAATGATTTAAAATTATATTATATATCAAGAAGCTATAAAAGGAAGGCAAATCAATCCCCTCACAAAGGAAAACAAAAAATAAGTAGAAATTAACGAAATAACCCCTGGCGCCGAGGGATTACTACCAAGTACCAGCTGATGATGTAACTAGAAAATGACCTTGAATAAAAGGGTCAACTCGGGCCAGCAGAAATCTCTGTCTACATATAATAGCAGGAGTTAAAAATGCTTTTTGACCTGAATAAAAGGGGGAAATGGAAAGGACAAATGAGTTTATATGGCTATGAGTCTCCAAAAAGAGCCGGGAGGTTATCAGAGGGGTTGCCATTATGCACACCTGAGCAGAGTCCCAGAGACAGATAAAGTAGATACAACCCCAGATATTGGTTCTTCTGAGGGCTACAGAGATCCACAGGTTTTATGGCCATGCAGATGGAATTCAGTGAATTGTCAGTTGGCCCTACTTTGGAGTTTGTGTTTCTGCGTGATGGAGCTGGACTCAGATGTGATCTTTGTCCACAAACCTCTCCTGTTACTTTTACCAGATCTGTAGTTGGTGCTGGGGTTTAGTGTATACACAGGGGACCTGAATCTCTGGACTGATCATGTGATAGCCAGGCCCTGAGCCTCAACACACTCGCAACTCCTATACTCTGGTTTATTGGACTTACCCCACTCAGCTAAAATGGAGATGAAGAAGGTCGACCACCACACCAGGGATCCAAGAGTGCCTACAACTGAATGCAGGAAAATTGCATCCAGCATCCATGTGGAATCTAAGCCCCCTCTTGATATAGATGTGGAGTGGACACAACCATTCTAAGGTCCACAGGATGGAGGAATAGAGTATGGGTTAGAGTGGACTTAATGATATTCTATTCATGAACTACTGTGCTTAGTAATTGAAGAAAATGTGGCATTGGTGTGGAGAAAGTGGCCATGTGGCTGCTGGGGGTAGGGGAGTGGTAGGAAAAGATGTGATGTGGAGACATTTTCGGGACTTGGAGTTGTCCTGGGTGGTGCTGCAGGGACAGTTACCAGACATTGTATGTCCTCCCATGACCCACTGGGTGGACTGTGGAAGAGTGTGGGCTATGATGTGGATCATTGACCATGAGGCACAGCAGTGCTCAGAGATGTATTCACCAAGTGCAATGAATGTCTCATAATGATGGAGGAGGTTGTTGTTATGGCGGGAGGAGTGGAATGGGGGATATAAAAAAATCCTATTTTTTAAATGTAACATTAAAAAAAAATACAAAAAGATCAACCAATATTCTACACAATTTATCACATTGACAAAAGGAGAAAATCATATAATCATGCCATCAGTTATAGAATAGGTACTTGATAACATGCAACACTCCCCATTAATTAAGAAAATAACTCTTTGCAAACTAGGAAAGGATAGAAAGTTTCCCAATCTGAAGCACTGTAATTAGGAGTAAATGACTGAAAGAATTCCCTTGAAATATGTAATGAGATGAACATCCTTCTATCATCACTACTATTCAATATTTTCTAGCAGTGCTAACCAGGAAAATAAGGAAGGAAAACAAAATGGTAAAAGGATTGAAGAAAATAAAGTTGTAGTTGAAGAGGTTCAAATGATTCTAGAAGCAAATTATTAAAACAAATTATCAAGATAACTGACATATGGACAATATAGAAAATATAAATTATATTTTATAAACTGGAAACCAAGCTATTTAAGATTAGTTTTTTAAAAAGTTATTTCATTTATAATGCATCAAAATTGTCAAGTACTGCAGAGTCAGTATACTTAAAGATATACAGGCACTCTAAACTGAAAATTATCAGATATTAAAGAAACCATAGAGTACTAAATAAATGTAAGAATTTACCATGATAACAATTTAGAAAGCAGAATAGTATAGAGATTGCATTTCACCCCCAATTGATCAACAGATTAAATTCCAATTCCAATTATAGTTTGTTTTGTAGATATCGACAAGCTGCTCTTTAAAGAGAAAGAAAAAAACTTAAGGACTGACAGTAAGTCTTCAAAATGTATTATAAAGCTATAGAAATGGGAACTGTTTGGTATCAATGCAAGGACATACAAATAGGTCAATAGACCATTATAGATAATCCTGAAACATACGTATACATAAACACCTGTTTTATTTAAAAAATGACATTGCACTTGAAAAAAATTTTATTAGTGATAAATGATATTTGATCAATTTAATATCCACATCCAAATAAATGATTTATAACAAGTACATTACACCATAACACAAAAATACAGATAGATTATAGACCTAATTATGACAAGCAAAATGTAAAGTTTCTAGAAGTTAACATGGAAAATCTGTACACTGAGCTAGGCAAAAATCTAAGGTCAAGAAAGCATAATTTATAGAGTTTTTGAAAAACATAAAGTTATATTAAAATTAAGAAATATTTTTCATTAATATGAACAACTAACTGCAAGAAAAGATAAGTCACAATGTAGGTGATATTTGCAAATACATACATCTGACAAAAGATTAGACAGATACATTTTCCTACTAATCATTTAAAAAAAGATACCAATAGAAAAAGAAAAACTAAAGGAGAGGGAGGTAGAGATCTAAGTGGACACTAAAGACTATATGATATTAAAATGGGCACTAAATATATTATAAAATCTCAAACTAAATACTTCATTACTAGGTGTAGAAGTTTGATATGGTTATGAATTCCAAAAATATATTTTGGATTATGTTTGTAATATGATCTGTACCTGGGCCTGACTGAGTTATGTTTAGGGCCATGTCATCAGGCCCAATTAAAGGCATGGCAAAGGACTGAGTTGGGGGTCCTTAATGTTGGAGTTTTGATGTTGGAATTTGATGCTGGAATCTTAAACTGGCATCCCAGGAAGTAAACACACAGAGGAAAGAGAAGCAAGCCCCAGGAAGAAAGGAATCTTGAACCCAGAGAGAAGCAGGACCCCAGAAAGGAGGAACCCAGAAAGCCTGAACCCTTGCAGACATCAGCAGCCATCTTGCTCCAACACAGGGAAATAGACTTTGGTGAGGGAAGTAACTTATGCTTCCTGGTCTGGTATCTGTAAGCAAGTACCCCAAATAAATACCCTTCATAAAAACCAACCAATTTATGGTATTTTGCATCAGTACCCCTTTGGCTGACTAATACACTAGGAAAATGTAAAATAAAATCAAAATGAGATATCATTAAACAACCACCTGAAAAATTGATTGAAAAAGTGTTGACATTAACAAATATTGATGAAAATGTAGAGTTTTCTGAACTGTTATACACTGCTGGTGGGAGGTAAAAATTTGAGTAACCTTCTTGGCAAGTTGTTTACTACTATATATTCTATCTATAAATGATGTAGCAATTGGACTACTAGGTGTATCCCCAATAGATATCCATAGTTATCTTAAGAGTTATATACATGTAAACTTATATCATCCCAATTCATAATAGTACAAGTATGCAATGAATTATGCAACAGTGAGAATAAATGAACATCAAAGTGGTTTATATAGATATATGTATGTATATTCCAGCAAGTGACTGAGTGTGAAGGGCTACAAAGGCAATCTTTGCTCTGTTGTGTGGGCTAAGAGTTTTAAGAGATGCTGCAGTCTAAAATGCCTTTCACAGGTGTTAGACCTATATCATATTTTAAAGGCTTCACCTGCCTACTTCTGCTCCATCTTTTCTTGTTTTTCACAGATGTTCATCAACTCCAAAAGTCTCTTCTACTTCTAACTCTGTCTTGGTCTTTGCTTCCACAACGCCCCAGAACAACACAGTTGCTTAGTAGATTTGACAACAACTTAGCCTCTTTGTGCTTAAATATATGTAAGATAAAATGGGTATAGAATTACATCCAGTTCATTAGGTAGTCTGAGAGCTAAGAAGGTCATCCATGAAAAGTACAAATCTCACATTGCCTGGAAAACAGTTCAGAGTGCTAAGTATTGTTTTGTTATTTTCTTCTTCTAATTCTCAAACTAATTGACTACTCACATTTCTAAAATAATTTCCCACATGGTATTGTACTGAAGTATTAAATAAAATTAGTTCATTAGTTTAGTCACAGAATTAGCCTACATCATCAAATTGTTTTGAAAGGAAATTTATATTCACTGAATATTCACACTGTTGCAGAAGCAGATATATTTATTTGTTCCTGACTCAGTAAGATCTAAAAGGCTTAATTACTTCAGGACATTTTCAGTGATTTAGAGTTGTTATTAATCATCACTTTGAATCACATCAAGAATACTCACCCAGGTTGATGATGTCTTACCTTCTTTGTCTTGCTACTAAAAGTCTGATGGAAATAAGGCAGCAGGATCAAAGTGTAAAGCCAACTTAATTTTTCTAGTGTCATCTCTCAGAGGGATGATTCTGCTCTCATATACACATGTTTCAGAGAGAAAGGTGATGGAATAAGCAGAGATAGAATAATTAGCATTCTTTGGGGGGTTCTTAAAACAAAGACATTTTGTTTCTTTATATCTTCGCTTAAAAATTCCTTTTCATCTCCACAGCCATTTTCCTGGTTAGGTCCTCTCTAACTACAATATAAGCAACAATATGCATAAAGGGGTTCCCTATTACAATAAGTCAACCAATATTGCATCACAGGTATTTCCCTCCCAACTCAATTCATATCATTCTGCTACCCTGTTTAAAAATTTTAAAACTCTTAAAGTAAAAGTCACATCATTTAGCCTGGAATTCAATCATCTTTATGTTCTAGCTATGGCCACTTTGCCTTTTTTGTTTTTTTCATCTTGCATGCTATCATTCTGGTTCTCATATTCACACCATTTAATTTTATGCCTCCACAACTTGTCATATGCTGTTCTTCCTATCAGAAAATTTACATCTAATCTTTTTCTACCTGAGTAAGAATAATATAAATAAGTTTCCAAATTAATATCAGAAAACTCCTCCTCTATGTAAGTTACCCTGAATTTCCCAGACAGGAATATTTTTGCTCTCTCAGTATTGGGTGTAAACTTCTATTACACCCTTCTATTGGTAGATACAATTGTATGTTTTGTGTAAACAAATCAGATTCATTTCCATGTGAACTCCTAGTTGTTAGATAGTATCTTATTCATCTTTTATCATCAGCTCTGCAACCTTGCTTACTACATTGAACCTAGTATTGAACATCGAAGTGGTTTGCTGAAAAATCTAATGTCAATGAAATATTGATTCTAATTATTCAGTATATATTTAGGCAAAGCAATTTAATTTATTTATACAGATTTCATCGATAATCTCAGACACAAATAATACTTCCTGCCTGAAAAATTGAAGTAACGTCTCTCTAGTCTAAGCAGAATACAATTTGTGCCAAAGGGAAATTGGTCCACTGGACAAGGAACACTGTGATGGATTACTAAGTACTTAAAACATTTTTTATCCCACAGATGATAATTAATATAATGAATTTTCTAAAAATAGATCTTATATTTTGGATGAGAAAATAAACTGCATATATATGTGTGTATATATATATATATATACATATATATAGGTATATTATATGTGTGTAATAAGCTCCAATATCACTGATTATGAAAACCTGCATTTACTCTCTCCTATTAAATGTTAGCTTCAAGAAGGCAGAATTTGCAAAGATTTTATTAGTTACTCTATACTAACTACCTAGTACAGAACAATAGTATATGGCCACTAAGCCTTTATTGAATGAATATATGAATGTATAAATTATTTGGGTAATTACTTTTGCTTTGTAAATATTACATCTAGTTAGAGAAATGTAAATTTTTACATTTGCATTTTGTAGTGCCCAATCTATTCGTATTCATCAGGGTTCTCTAGGGAAACAGAATCCACAAGGGATATCCATCGATAGTAAGAGATTTATCAGGGTCTCTCATGCAGCCATGGGGATGCACAAGTCCAGGTTCCACAGGCAGGCTGCAACCAGGAGGTCCAATGAAAGTACAATGAAGATCCTTGATGAGTCCTGGGAGATGGTGGCTGTCCAAAGACAAGCTCGGAAATTCTCTCTTGATGCCGGAATCACTTCCCTTTTTAAGGGTTCAACTGATTTGGTTGATTTGGATTCAACTGATTTGGTTTTTAAGGGATTCACTGCTGATGGCAATCTCCCTGATTGATGTAATTATAACCAGCCATCTATTATTTACCACTGCAGTAAAGTCAATGGTGACTAAGTCCATAAATGCCCTTGTAGTACAGTTAGCCCAGTGCTTGTTTGACCAGACAATGGGGCACAATTACCTGACTGAGTTGACATAATAACCTAACCATCACACTATTCTTTAAATTCTTCTAACAATATAACCCTGATCATTTCACCCCTTTTAGCAATTTCAGTGTTTCCTTTTAATGGCTATTCTTGGTTAATGAATTTATAAACAATTGAAAAAGCAGAGCATTATTGAATATAATAGAGGGCAGCCTAGGCACAGAGAGGTGCAGAATGAGCACAATGTCCATACTGATTAGCCAACAGTTGAAAATCTGAAAAGAAACTGTTGTGGAATTTAAGAGAAGTTCAATTAATTGAGTATAGAGAGGCCAGGACTCAGGAATGATTTTGAGAAGGAAAAAATGGTTTATTGACGGCCGGCCGGACTCGGGAGCTTTCAGTTTGAATCCCGAGCCCCGAACAAGATTTTCAAACGTCTTTTATACAGAGAGGAAAGGCCAAATGGTCCCTTTGTTTCAGTTCTCAATAGGCTTCAATTAGCATATATCTCTTTCACATCTTAGGTAAGCTTTTAGCAAGGACTCCAGACATTTTAGATAAGCCTTGGTTTTTGCATTTCCCCTAAATACTTAAAGTTTATAGCCCTTGCTTTGTTAAACATTTCCTGGGACTGGAGCCTGCTGGTCCCTAAGAGCAGGACTGCAGCCTCTTACCGTTTCACACCCACAAGTCAAACAACTTAGTTATCTCTGAAGAGACAAAGAGCCTTCCACCCATAGCCCACATCATTCCCCCCTTTCTGCCAAAGATTAACTTGCTAAGCTTTGGCATAATTATTGTTGTAGCTATGAGGTGGATGACTGTTTGTTGTCTTGACTGATTATTTATCAGTCTTTAGTACAGCATCAAGGACCGTTTTTAGAAGTTTAGAACTTTTCATTCTGGACAGCAGAATCTTGGGCAGGGGCCTCCCGCAGTTATTCTGCTGCCACTGGCACTCACGTGGATTTCCAGTCAGGTTCCAGATCCATCTATTACTTTTATTTTACTCTTAAAGATTTTACACCTTTAATTTAAAAGGGGTGCTGAAGGGAGACGATCTCTTTTCTGTAACTGCTTCCTGCTGGCCATGGGCTGTAGTCATTGCCTAATAGGGTGTAAAACTCTTTAATTTATTCTAACTGGAGGAAGATGGATCTGGCATTCTGTACGAAGTTGGATGAAGTTTTCATATGGTTAATAAGATGTTCACTCTGAAAGAAACAAACTTAATTAAAATTTTGGAATACCTGTTTTTAAAAGAGGACACATTGGATTACAGAGGTAGACAAGGTTAGGTGCCTATAAAGATGGCATTCCTTAAAAGCTGGTGGGAACAGCATATATGTTCTTTTTTAAGTTATCCATCTTTAGAGAGAAATTGCAACAGACACTTAGCTTTGTCTGAAGACACATTCCAAGCTGTTCAATGATTGACACTCATTCACTTTGTCAGATGCTCCTGGTGAACTGGCACTCCTTGGGCAACTGGCTTCACTCAGGATTAGAACACTAATTTGGAAATATTCTTAGTTTTCACCTGTGGGAGTGATCAGAACTACAGAATAAAGATTTTTACACCTTGGTTTTCATTGTACAATTTCTAGCAATTTTGACTTGTTCAATAGGTGACTCACCATCAGCAAGCAAGCCTCACTTTTGCTAACTGAGACTGGCTGAGACTGCCACCTTATTCTATAGACATGTTATTAACTGTTTAGAAAATGATTTTACCAGGAATTTAACATGTCTAATATACTTCTGCACTTGATCCAAAATAGAAAAGATAACATTACAATTATTAGGCATATATTTAGTACAGGATAAAAGTACAGCACTTAATATTAACTAATGTATTACTTAATGCATAAGGATTCAGAGTTGCCATTATTAGTTTTGAGTTTCAGGTTTGTAATACTTTACATGTTATCTCTCCATGAGAGCAGGCCATAATGCCAATTGTGTTTAAGTTTTACTTACAGTCTCCTGGTATCATGGCTCCACTTAGCATGTTCTTCAACGCAGTGAGCAAGTTGCAGCATCCTTCATCTTAGAGAGATTTTCCAGTATTCTACTAGCCTCTGCATAGTGCTCTCTGGCACCATGGAACAGTGCCAGTCTGGAAGCGATATCCATTGTACACTTGGCTGTACCGAGTCATTATTGGCTGCAGGAGCTTGAAACTGCAATATAGTTTCCATCAACTTCAGGAGCAGAACCAGAGACTGATATAGCACATATTTTTAATTGAGGGGTCAGTGACCAGCCTAGCCAATAACTCACATGGAGAGGCCACCTGTAATGTATACAAGGCCTGGTTCGAATGCACAAGAGTTTGACAATGTTAAAGTTTATTCCTTGTTTTATATATATTTTAAACAACTTAACGCAATACATATATCAAATGACTATTTACTTACACAATTTTACTATGAAGATAACAGTAGGTACTTTACTTTAGTAATAGAGGAAAAATATTATTTTTCATTGTTAGAATGAAAACAGAATATTTCCAATAGAATCAAGACAACTTTTTATTACCATTTACTTAAATGTGTATTTTGCAGTGGCCTTCAGACAGGTTTATTATCATGAAGTTATTTCTGCTACCAATACCAATCTAAGTTTCTTTAGTTAACAATGACTTCTACAACTAGAACTATTTAAACATTTTCAGTTTGGAAGATGTTTTACAAACTCTTTATAATTGACTATAACCGCATTGACTAGACACCTCATGTTTAAATAAACTTACTAAATTACAATTACCAATGAAAGAAATTTACTCTTTATTTAAGAGAGCATATCTACAATCTTTTCCCTTTAGCCTAATTTCACCAATGTGAACTTACAATTTTCACTTACAATTTTCATTACTGTAAAGATTTTGTACATATGTTAATTTAGTTTATAAATTAACTATGGGAGATTACACTCAAGTTAAATAAAATTGAAACCATAATAGTTTATGCAAGGAATGTTCTCTTTTTCCCTTACAGGAAGCTAAAAACTTCTTTTCTTTAAGTTATGAAAATTATTAATTTAAAAGCATAACTGACTACCAGGTTTTAAAACACATGCATACTGACTTCCAGGTTTCAAAACACATTACACAATTACTTAATTTTTTTAAAATCATAACCCAGGAAAGATCTCTCCATAGTTTTTATGGACTTTCCTTTACTTACTGAAATTTGTTAATAGAGCCACTAATTACCTTATTTTGTTGGAAAGAAATCTTCTGGAAGAAAATAAGGCTCACCAGATTGTGGAGAAGAAAATACTTTATTCTCAATCTTGCAAGAAGGGGCGCAGAGCCAGATATGGCTGGTGCCCCGAACAAAGAAAAATGACACAATTTATACCCCTAAGCCTAGCATGCAAGCTCTTCCTGTTTTTCCATAGATTGGATACTTCAGAAGTTACAGCTTATCTGAGATTTAACTTTCCCACGCAAAAGTTTGATTTAACTGCTTCTTCTATCACATTCCAACCATTTTAGTTTTTACCTGCTCCCCCCTTTGTCAAATAAGGAATAGAATTTAGTGCTGAAATGGCACCGACTTAGTTAGCTCCTTCTTGGGCATCCTTCCACTGCCCATAGGACTGGCCTAAACTGGTCTCCTCCACTGCTGTCCAACCCGGGAGTGGGAGACTGAGGCCGCAGGCCGCCGGGTTACATCAACATTTTTCTTCTGTGAAAATTAACCTAATCTTTGTTTTTTTTTTTTTTTTTTTTTTCCAATTTATGGCTGACAAAGGTTTAAACTGGGAAATTACCAGGCAAACTGATTCTTAATTCCCTAGCCTAGTAGATAGGTTTAATCTGCCACACCTAGTCTTGCCTTAAAAGCTCTTGCAAAGAGGAGGCCCTTTCCCAATTGTTTCCATAATCAGATTTCTATGACTTTCTCATCCTGCTTAGTTCAATTTGGGCTTTAAGAATATTTATAAATATAACTGCATATTTTTTAACAATTTGAGCAAATAGGCAGACATGAATAGTTTGACACAACAACATGACTTTAGTTACTTTAAACTTTTCAAAGACTTTTGAAACTCTTCTTAATTTGCACTATGACCATGCAGTTTACCACAAGAATTTTCTTTCTTACTTAATGGATTGTAATAACCAAAATGTTCTCAATGCCTTAGCACCATTTTGTTTTAGAACTTTATATTTTACCTTGAAATTAGCAGAATTTTGGATAAGCAACAAGATTAGTTTTATATATATTTACTGAGGCTATTTGAAGCCTCAGGGAGACAGACTGCTTTCTCTCATGAATTGCCACTCTTAGGAACACTGACCGTCAAGGCAGGAGACTTCTCCCCCTCCACCCCCCTTTTTGCTTTTGGAGATAATAAAACTCCAGTGGCCATTTAACCTTATTCTATCAGGCAGCAATTTATTTAGTTTACACTTGAATTCATGAGAGAAAGGGTTACTAATACCAGGAGAGGAGACAGTGATGTCCCCGCTCTTCTCAATTATGAAATAACCATAGGCAAAGGCAAAGGGTGAGGTTAGGCTTGAAGTAACCATAAACAAAGGAAAGGTTAGTGTAGAATTTACACTTAAATAATAGTTTCAGGCTAAATTCACCCAGCTATCTCAGTTATTGTCTTTCCACTGTTTTACAATATAAATGCATTTATAAATGATTTTAACTCTTAGTTACAGTTTTTATTAATTTTTTTTAAAACCTATTAATTTTATAACACCTTTAAATACCTTTCATTCAACTTATAACATATTAAATGAACTTAACCATTACTTTAATTTTTCCTTTAAAGTGAAAGAATAAATCTCTTGCAGTTAGTTTGAAATAAAAGGCTACTTTTCAGGATTTGATTTCTAGAACATAAAATGTTCTTTTAAAAGAGGTAAGACTCTTCATCAAACACTGAGGATATGATGAGGTTAAAGCACAAGAAGCTATTGATAAATGATTTTCTTTATATATTGATCTTACTCAATTTAATCATAAAAATTTCTCTTCCACAAACCTTCTACACTTTCAGTATTCATTCAGGTTCTGTCCCACACTCTACTCTTTCCAATAATCAATCATTTTATCTTAGGACAAAATCATCTTCTGTTTCCTTAACAATAAAAACACATTCCATATATCCCACATACTGAGTTACCAGGCAAACTTCTTACAACATATAATTGCCATTAATACTAAACAAGTTTGTTAAAATAATGAACTTTTCTTCACTTTAAATACTTAGTAGCGTGTAATACCAGAAACAGTTTTTTTTTTTTGGAAGTAAGTTGGCAGGGGAGATTGGCTGCCGAATAAGTTTGTTATAAAATTGCCTTTTATTATTATTATTATCAATTCAGTTTTGTTAAATAATGACTTTCTGCAATTAGCCACTTAAATACCTTAAACAATGCTTTGTAAAACTTTTATATTTATACCCTTAACACAAATTTTACCTTCACAGAACATATTCTCTTACTTAAGGTTACTACAATACCTTCTAAGAACCTGAGCAGAATGCAAACATATTTTGGCTTTGACACCCTAAGGAGGGAACTTTACTGCATTTATTCTGATTCTGCTTTTCACCTCCTTCACTTCCCCCTCTTCCAGGCAGTCGGGTGCACAACAAACAGGAATGCGGCTTATGAATAGAAGGGTGGACTCACTGGAAAGGGGCAAGCCGCTCCCCCCTTTCCAGCTTTCAGCCAAAATGGGCAGACAGAACCTACTCAAATTTGGCAACTCTCCCAGGAACCCAGCCGCCCTGACTGGGACATTCCCAACAGACTTGGGTGCTTGGCGCGGACACAGATGGCCTCCAAGCCCCGGCAAAGGGCCAGACCAGAGACAAGACACCAGAACATGCACAAACATCTAGACTCCTCAGCTTTTGCCCCAGAATCATTTCACCCCCTTGCCAATGGCAAGGGAGGGCTCCAGCTCAGCTGTAATTCTACTTCATGTAAGGACACAACTCCAACACGAACATTGAGCTGACACAGACAGAAGCACAAAGGTCACTAATCTGACTCACAAGTTTATATATTTATTTTCACCACGGCTGCCCCCACAGCCATCACAAACCTCAGAACACTTAACATTTGGTATAAAGCAAATTCATTCACAAATTAGCACCATAACAAAAGATTTCAGCTAGACTTTTCCACTGTTTAAACTTTACACCCAGACCAAGCTCCACCAGAAAAGCCGATCCATTTTCCTGTAACCAAGTTTTGTTTTCCTTAATCTAGACCAATTTCCAGGATATTAGGACTCGAACCTATAAATACCCTTCCTATTAAAATCGAGACTCCACTCCTTTAGTGGATATAAGACCAGTACCAGATTCTAACATGCAGTTAGACAAACCCAAAACACCAGGGCTTTTCCCCGGTTTTCCTCCTTTTCCCAAGCCTAGAGAGAACGGCTTCCCCCCAGCCTTCTGGGGCTACTAGGGTTCTCTCGGGAGGTGATCAGCCTCCCCTTCCTAGCAATTAAAGCTAGGGCCTTCCAGACTCTGCTCACCCGGGGAGTCTTACCTTCTTCCCTGTTCGGAGCTCTTTTTCGTTCCCAGAATCCTTCTCTTCAGACCTTCCATTTCCCCTTGATTTTGTCGGGAAGATTCTGGTGGAGCCCACATCTTTTCTGGATTAAATTTAATCCAGGGGCGCCCAGATTTGGGGTTCACCCGAGTCCTCCCGGCTTCCTCGGGGATTTGGAAGGGGCAGCAAAATGCTACCGTCTCTGGCCTTCATTTTTATCCCTTCGTGGTCGCCATTAATGTTGTGGAATTTAAGAGAAGTTCAATTAATTGAGTATAGAGAGGCCAGGACTCAGGAATGATTTTGAGAAGGAAAAAATGGTTTATTGACGGCCGGCCGGACTCGGGAGCTTTCAGTTTGAATCCCGAGCCCCGAACAAGATTTTCAAACGTCTTTTATACAGAGAGGAAAGGCCAAATGGTCCCTTTGTTTCAGTTCTCAATAGGCTTCAATTAGCATATATCTCTTTCACATCTTAGGTAAGCTTTTAGCAAGGACTCCAGACATTTTAGATAAGCCTTGGTTTTTGCATTTCCCCTAAATACTTAAAGTTTATAGCCCTTGCTTTGTTAAACATTTCCTGGGACTGGAGCCTGCTGGTCCCTAAGAGCAGGACTGCAGCCTCTTACCGTTTCACACCCACAAGTCAAACAACTTAGTTATCTCTGAAGAGACAAAGAGCCTTCCACCCATAGCCCACATCAAAACAAGCAGGATATCAGCAGTAATGACAATAAAGATGTATGAAATTCTCTTATACATAAAATCAATGTGAATACTGGAAAAAAATGATTTAAAAACCCAGCTTTTTTGGAAATCTTGGAATTAAATAAGGTTTGCAATAATCCAGGGAGAATTTATTCAAGAAAACATCTGAATCTGGGTAAGAACAGTAAACTTGGTGTAGCTGTCACCTGCCCTATTATCACAGTTTTATAGCAGGCTCACTCAAACCAATATCCCAGTTCTGCACAGATTTACTCTCAGCTTTCCATTCTCTACCTTCATTCTATTTTCTGATGACCTATATTCTAATTATTAACTCCATGAGTTTACAGAATATATTTAGCTCATAATAGTACAATCAGTCTTTGTCCTCATGTGTCTGGCTTGCTTCACTCAACATAATGTCCTCCAGGTTCATTCATGTTGTCATATGTTTCACAACTTCATATCTTCTTACTGCTGCATAATATTCCATTGTGTGTACACTACAAGTTGATGGACACTGGGGTTGTTTCCAACTTTTGGAAATTGTGAATAATGCTGCTATGAACATTGCTGTGAAGATGTCTGTTCATGTCTCTGCTCTCAGTTCTTCTGGATATATACCTAGTAATGATATTGCTGGGTTCCAAGGCAAGTCTATATTCAACTTCCTTAGGAAGTTGCCAAACAGTCCTCCACAGTGGTTGTACCAATCTATATTCCCATCAACAGTGAACAAGCTTTCCTCTCTGTCCCAATCCTCTCTTACATTTACAGTATTCTGACTTTTTAATAGCGGCCAGTTTAATAGGTGTGAAATGATATCCCAATGTAGTTTTGATTTGCATTTCCCTAATCACTAGTGATGTTGAACATTTTTTTCATGTTTCTTGGACAATTGTCTTTTCAAGTCTTTTTGCCCATTTTTTAATCGAACAGTTTTTATTGTTGAATTGTATGAAATCTTTGTATATCATGAAGAATACACCCTTATCAGATATGTGAGTGTGAAATATTTTCTCCCATTGAGTTGGCTGCCTTTTCACCCATTTGAAAAAGTCCTTTGAGGTGCAAAAGTGTTGAATTTTGAGAAGGTCCACTTATATATTTTTTCTTTTGTTGCTTGTTCATTGGGTGTAAGGTTTAAGAAGCTATGTCCACCATAAGATCTTGAAGATATTTTCCTACATTTTCTCTTAGGAGTTTCATGATTGTCACTTGTATATTTTGGTCCTTGATCCATTTTGAGTTAACTTTTGTATAAGGTGTGAGATATGGGTCCCCTTTCTTATTTTTGAATTGGGATATCTAGATCTCCCAGCACCATTTGTTGAACAGTTTCTTCTGGCCCAGCTGGGAGGGCTTGGCTGCCTTGTCAAGAATTGCTTTACTGTGGATGTGAATATCTATTTCTGCATTCTTTTTTCTTCAAATTTTATTAAATTTATTCATTTTTTAAAAAATATAACATTCAAAAAATATGAGGTCCCCATTCACCCCCACCGCCCCCACCCCACCACTCAACCCACAGTAACACTCTCCCCCATCATCATGACACATCCATTGCAACTGGTGAGTACACCTCTGGGCATCGCTGCACCCCATGGCCTGTGGTCCACACCATAGCCCACACTCTCCCACGTTCCATCCAGTGGGCCATGGCAGGACATATAATGTTCAGCAATTGTCACTGCAGCACCACCCAGGACAACTCCAAGTCCCGAAAATGCCTCCACATCTCATCTCTTCCTCCCATTCCCCGCACACAGCAGCCGCCATGGTCACTTTTTCCACACCAATGTCACATTTTCTCGATTATTAACCACAGTAGTTCATGAATAGAATATCATTAAGTCCGCTCAAATCCTTACTGTATTCCTCCTTCCTGTGGACCTTGGCTTGGTTGCGTCCATTCCACATCTATGTCAAGAGGGGGTTTAGATCCACATGGATACTGGATGCAAACCTCCTGCTTTCAGTTGTAGGCACTCTAGGCTCCATGGTGTGGTGGTTGACATTCTTCAACTCCATGTTAGCTGAGTGGGGTAAGTCCAATAAATCAGAGTGTAGGAGCTGAAGTCTGTTGAGGCTCAGGGCCTGGCTATCATATTATCAGTCCAGAGATTCAAACCCCCTAGATATATCTTAAACCCCAGCACCAACTACAATTCCAGTAAAGTAGCATGCAAGGCTTGTGAAAAGAGATCACATCTGAGTCTAGCTCCATCACACAGAAACACCAGCTCCAAAGAAGGGCCAACTGACATGGCAGTGAACCCCATCTGACATGACCATAGAACCTGTGGGTCTCTTTAGCCCTCAAAAGGACCAATACCTGGGGTTGTATCTACTTTATCTGTCTCTGAGACTCTGCTCAGGTGTGCATAAGGGCAACCCTTCTGACAACTTCCAGACTCTTTTTTAGAGACTCATAGCCATATGAACTCATTTGTCTTTTCCATTTCTCCCTTACTTTAGGTCAAACAGCATTTTTAACTCCTGTTATTATATGTAGACAGGGATATTCTGCTGGTCCACGTTGAACCTTTAATTCAAGGTCATTTTCTAGTAACGTCATCAGCTGGTACTTGGTTGTGATCCCTCGGTGCCAGGGAGGCTCATTCCTGGGTGTCATGTCCCATGCTGCGGGAAAGGCATTGCATTTACATGCTGAGTTTGGCTTCGAGACTGGCCACATTTGAGTAACACAGAGGCTGTCAGGAGGGAACTCTTAGGCACAGTGCTGCTCTAGGCCTTGTTCTTATTTCAGGTGTATAGGCTTACAAGCATAGTTGTTAGTATCAGGGGCTCACAGTTGGACCCTCATTCCTTCCTGGTCCTTGCCGTTGCACCTGGGGGACTGCCTCTGCTCCCCTAGGGACCACAACAGAGCCCCCCCCCCCCATGGCCAGGAACCCAGTACCCCCCAGCTGTTGTTTTTAATTGTTTCCACTATAAGTATATCCAAACATTTCCATGCACCCTGGACACATGCCTTGTATAACTCCCTGTCAACCATATGTCCCCTGTCAATAACATCCCACACCAGTATTCCTCCACTGCCATTGTTGAACCACTCTGTGATCTAAAACTTCCTGAAAAGTTAAGCCCAATATAATGCCAGGTTCCCTTACTAGTAAAATGGAATATAGCGATGAGTTTAAAGGTTAGATATAGAATACATATTGATTTGGAAAAATTCTACATCTTATCTTTTTCCCTAATTATTGAGCTTCTCTTCACAAGAGCCCCAGATCACAGTAATACATATATATACAATATACAGTACTCCCACATATCCATTATAAAACCTTTTCCCTTCCAAGCAATAATCTTTTAACTTATTCATATCATATTTACTGAAACTGATGTACAGGTGTTGAGACAATAGCTTTCAAACAAGGTAACATTTGTGTTTACATTGTGGTTTATACTTTAGACTATACAGTTTTCTAAATTTTTTAGTTATCCTATGCTTTACATTATGGTTTACATTATTAGTCTGTCATCCCCTATATGTTTTTGGTGTAATATTGCATGTTTTATATCCATCCTTGTGTACTCTTGTGAAACACTTTTTTGCCCTCACATTTACTTTGGTTCCTTCTATTCAATATCTATTTCCCCTCCCCTTGGGGCCCACAGTGACAGTCAGTCTTCATTTCTTGAGGAGCCATGTTCAGAGATACTTACAACAGTGTTGAGGGCTTGACTTGCTCAACTGCCCTAATGCCCTGGGAGCCACCCTTCCTCTTGAGAGATACAGTTCCCTCTATTTGATGGCATTAGTCCTCCCCAGGATGTGAGTCTACCTTCACTCTCATTATATGGGTCTCTATCAAATGTTATAACCCACTCTGGCAAAATGAGCATTCAGATATTCCCTAGGAGTCTGTCCTGCATCAGATTATCCCCTTTGAGTATCTTAAACAGGTAACTTTCCTAATTACATTTTGAAAAGGTTTTCTCAGCATTATACTCTCAACCAACACCTGACAATCTCCTATGTTCATATGTTGCCCCACTCTCCCCCCAATTTCTTGGGCAATATTACCCATCCGCCCATCCCTAGCCCCCCTCAAACCTGCAAAGCCCACCCAAAGGTAACCCTATGCCCCAATTTTATCTCTTCCTTGTGCACATACTTACCTCCTGCTTATCATAGATTTCACCCATGTAGATGACAGCTTACATCTTTCCTCTGCCCCCCGATTTCCTGTAAGCCTATCTTCCAGTCTCTAGCTCTCTGAGGCAGCTTGCTTATTTCATATCATTGAGGTCATGTAGTATTTGTCCTTCAATGCCTGGGTTGCTTCACTCAACATAAGGTTCTCAAGATTCATCCATGTTATCACGTGTGTTTGTAGAGTATTTGTTCTTAAAGCCGAGTAGTATTCCATTGTATGTATATACCACATTTTATTGATCCACTCATCTGTTGATGGGTATTTGGGTTGATTCCAACTTTTGGCAATAGTGAACAATGCTGCTATGAACATTGGTGTGCATATATTGGTTTGTGTCCTTGTTTTCAGTTCTGCTGGGCATATACCCAGCAGTGGTATTGCTGGGTCATATGGCAAATCTATGATTAGTTTTTTGAGAAATCACCAAACTGTCCTCCAGAATGGTTGGATCCTTCTGCATTCCCACCAGCAGTGGATGAGTGTTCCCATTTCCTTACATCCTCTCCAGCATTTGTATTCTTCTGTTTTTTTTCATAGCTACCAATCTTATGGGAGTAAGATGGTATCTCATTGTAGGTTTGATTGGCATTTCCCTGATAGCTAGAGATTTGGAACATATTTTCATGTGCTCAAGTGTCTGTTTAAATCTTTTTCCTGTTTTTTAAATGGGTTATCTTTTTATTTTCAAGATATAAGAGTTCTTTATATATGCAAGTTATAAGTCTCTTATCGGATATATGGTTGCCAAATATTTTCTCCCATTGTGTAGGTTCCCTTTTTACTTTCTTGACAAACTCCTTTGAGGTGCAGAAGGCTTTAATTTTGAGGAAGTCCCATTTATCTATTTGTTGTTTCAGTGCTCGTGCTTTTGGTGTGATGTTCATGAAGCCATTTCCTATTACAAGATCTTTTCCCTACACTGCTTTCCAAGGTCCTTATGGTCTTGGCTCTTATATTTAGGTCTTTGATCCATCTTGAGTTGATCTTCGTATAAGGTGTGAGATGATAATCCTATTTCATTCTTCTACATATGGATATCCAGTTCTCCAGGCACCATTTGTTGAATGGCCATTCTCTCCCAGTTGAGGGTTTGGTGGCTTTATCGAATATTATATGGCTGTATATATGAGGTTCTATATCAGAACTTTCTATTTGATTCCATTGGTCTGTGTGTCTCTCCTTATGCCAATACCATGCTGTTTTCACTAGTGTAGCTTTGTAGTATGTTTTGAAGTCAGGTAGTGTGATTCCTCCAATTTCGTTTTTCTTTTTCAGTATGTCTTTGGCTCTTCGGGGCCTCTTTCCTTTCCAAATAAATTTCATAGTTAGTTTTTCTAGTTCCTTAAAGAAGGCTCTGTTGATTTTTATTGGTATTGCATTGAATGTGTAGCTCAATTTTGGTAGGATAGACATCTTAATAATATTTAGTCTTCCTATCCATGAACAGGGAATATTCTTCCATTTATTTAGGTCTTCTTAGATTTCCTTGAACAGTCTTGTATAGTTCTCAGTGTATAAGTTATTTACCTCTTTAGTTAAATTTATTCCTAAGTATTTGATTTTTTAAATTTACTATTGTGAATGGTATTTGTTTCTTGATTTCCTCCTGATCTTGCTCATTATTGGTGTACAGAAATGCTACTGATTTTTGCCTGTTGATCTTATAACCTGTGACTCTACTAAACTCATTTATGAGTTCTAGAAGCTTTGTTGTAGACCTCTCAGGGTTTTCAATGTATAGGATCATGTCATCTGCAAATAATGAAATTTTTACTTCTTCCTTTCCAATTTGAATGCTTTTTATATCTGGTTTTTGCCTCAGTGCTCGAGCAAGTCCTTCTAAGACAATGTTAAATAGAAGGGGAGACAGTGGGCATCCTTGTTTTGTTCCTTACTGTAGAGGGAAGGATTTTAGGATTTCTCCATTGTAAATGGTGTTGGCTGTAGGTTTTTCATATATACTCTTTATCATGTTCAAAAAATGTCCTTGTATTCCAATCTTTTGGAATGTTTTTATCAAGAAAGGGTGCTGTATTTTGTCAAATGCTTTTTCTGCATCTATAGATATAATCATGTGATTTTTTCCCTTCAATCTGTTTATATGGTGTATTACATTGTTTGATTTTCTTATGTTGAACCATCCTTGCATACCCGGAATGAATCCCACTTGTCGTGGTGTATAATTCGTTTAATGTGTTGTTGAATACAATTAGCAAGTATTTGGTAAGTATTTTTGCATCTAGGTTCATTAGAGAAATTGGTCTGTAATTTTCCTTTCTTGTGGTGTCTTTGTTTGGCTTTGGTACTAGGGTAATGTTAGCATCATAGAAGGAGTTAGGCAATGTTCCTTCTGTTTTGATTTTTTGGAAGAGTTTCAGCAGGATTGGTGTTAGTTCTTTACGGAATGTTTTGTAGAATTCACCTGTGAAGCCATCTGGCCTGGGCTCTTCTTAGTTGGGAGGTTTTTAATGACTGATTCTATCTCTTTACTTGTGATTGGTTTGTTGAGATCATCAATTTCTTCTTTTGTCAATATAGGCTGCTTATGTGTTTCTAGAAATTTGTCCATTTCCTCTGAATTTTCATTTTTGTTGGAATATAGTTTTTCAAAGTATCCTCTTATAATAGTCTTTATTTCTGTGGGGTCAGTGGTGATATCTCCTTTCTCATTTCTTATTTTGTGTATTTGCCTCTTCACTCATTTTTCCTTTCTTAGTCTCACTAAAGGTTTGTCAGTTTGATCTTCTCAAAAAAGCAACTCTTGTTCTTGTTTATCTTTTCAAGTGCTTTCTTATTTTCTATTTCATTTAGTTCTGCTCTTATCTTTGTTATTTCCTTCCTTCTTCTTCCTGTTGGATTACTTTGTTGTTTTCTTTCTAATTCCTCCAAATGTGCAGTTAGTTCTTCAATTTTTGCTCTGTCTTCTTTTTTGATGTATGAATTCATGGCTATCAATTTCCCTCTCAGTACTGCTTTTGCTGCATCCCATAAATTTTGGTATGTTGTGTTATCATTATCATTTGTTTCAAGGTAGTCATTGATTTCTTTTGAGATTTCCTCTTTTACCCACTGTTTTTCTAAGAGTGTGCTGTTTAATTTCCATATCTTGGTGTGAAATCTGGGCCTCTGGACCTTGCAGATTTCCAGGTTCACTCCACTGTGGTCAGAGATATTATTTTGTATGATTTCGATCTTTCTGAATTCATTAAGCCTTTCTTTGTGGCCTAGCATATGGTCTATCTTGGAGAATGATCCATGTGCACTTGATAAAAATGTACATCCTGCTGTGTTTGGGTGTAATGATCTGTATATGTCTATTAGATCCAGCTCCTCTAATATACTGTTCAAATATTTCTTTTCTTTAGTGATTCTCTTTTGAGATGTTCTGTCCAGAATTGATAGTGGTGTATTAAAATCCCCAGTGTAATTGTAGATGCATCTATTCTTTCACTTAGTTTTCCAGTATTTGCCTCACGTATTTAGAGGCACCCTTGTTAGGAGCATAAATATTTATGATTGTTTGTTCTTCTTGAGAGATTGTCCCTTTCACTAATATGTAGTATCTTTCTTTGTCTCTCACAATTGTTTCACATTTAAAGTCTATTTTGTCTGATATTAATATAGCTACTCTTGCCTTTTTTTGGTTATTGTTTGCTTTTAAGATTGTTTTCCAACCATGAGTCTCTGGGTCTAAGATGTGTCTCTTGAAGACAGCATATAGATGGGTCATATTTCCTTATCCAATGTCCCAGTCTGAATCTTTTAATAGGTGAGTTTAATCCATTGACATTCAGTATTATTACTTTCAAGGAATTATTTATGTTAGCCATATTTTGATTGGACTTGTGTTTGTCATATTTTGTTTGTTTTCTTCTCTTTTTGTCTTTTTTGTTGCTCTTACACTCTCCTCCAACTCTGCCTGTCCTGTTTTTTCATTTCTTCCTGCAGAACTCCCTTTAGAATTTCTTGAAGGGGAGGTTTCTTGTTGGCATACTCTCAATCTCTGTTTATCTGTGAATATTTTGAACTCGCCATCATTTTTGAATGCTAGTTTAGATGGATAGAGCATTCTTGGCTGGAAATTTTTTTCTTTTAGTACCTTGACAATATCATACCACTGCCTTCTTGCCTCCATGGTTTCAGATGAGAAATCAGCACTTAATCTTATGGAGCTTCCCTTGTATGTGATGGTTTTCTTTTCTCTTGCTGCTTTTAGAATTTTCTCTTTGTCTTGAGTGTTGGATAATTTGACGAGTATATGTCTTGGGGTCGGCCTATTGGGGTTTATGATGTTTGGTGCGTGTTCTGCTTCTTTGATATGTACATCTGTCTCTTTCAGTAAATTTGTGAAGTTTTCAGCCATTATTTCCTGCAACACTCCTTCTGACCCCTTTCCCTTCTCTTCTTCTTCTGGGATGCCTATAATATGTATGTTTGTGCATTTTGCATTGTCATTCAGTTCCCTAAGTCCTAGCTGGATTTTTTCTATATTTTATTGATCAATTCTACTATCTGTTTGATTTCCAATGTACTGTCTTACTCATCACTAATTCTCTGCTCTGCCTCTTCTAATCTGCTGCTATTTGCTGCAAGTGTATTTTGATTTCTTGAACTGTGGTGTTCATTCCCATCATATCTGTTATCTTTTTGTGTATGTCTGCAATTTCCCCTTCAAGTGTTGTCTTCATATTGTTAACCTCTTCCTTTACTTCATTAAATTTGTCTGTGATATATGTTCTGAGATCTTTAATTAGTTGTGCAAAGTTCTGCTCCCCTTCCTGGTTTTTAGTTTGTTCATTGGTTCAGCCATATTTTCCTGATTACTGGTTTGGTTTGTAGATTTTTGTTGCTGTCTGGTCATCATTTTATCTTGATTGGTCTAATCAGTTCCTTAGCTTCTTTGTCTAGTCTTGGGGATTAATTAGCTGTTGTTTTTGTATAAGTGTTATATCTTCTCTTTGTCACTTTGTTCTTCTTATTCTAATTTCTTTTTGCTGGCTGAGTTCACTTTGAAGGAAAGTATTAGGGCCAGAGAAAGGCAATTGTGTAAGAAAGGAAAATGTGTAAAGTAGTATTGGTAATAAATGTTAACAGAGCAACAATATGAGATCTGGGAGGATGGATATTACATTCATGTAAGTTGTGTAGAGTTATAGCAGTAAGTAGAGTACCTATAATGAGGTAGTTGACTGAATATGGGAGGAATATGGTATGAATTAAAAAGCTAGTGTTTTTGTGAGAGAGGGAAAGAGAAAAGAAAGGCAATAGTTTCAAGAGTGGATAAAAGACAGAAAACAAAACAAAGGTATTAGAAATTAAGTGTTAGACAATTTGGGGATCAAAGAAAGGGAGGTGGAATATAGGAGAGACAGTAGATGATGGAGGATATCAAGATATGGGGGAAAGGGGGTAGTGTAGGTAGCCAAAATTAATTCACACAGAAATGAGGCAATGGAGGATGAGGAAACCCAGCAAATATGAGGTGTTCCCTGCAGCACCTATTGTATAATTAAGATAAAATAAAATAAGAAGTAAATGAGGGACGAGAGAAAAAAAAGAGAATAAAGAAAGAAAGAAAAAGGGGGGTGGATAAAGGGAGGGGAACAAGTAAGGAAAATAAAAAAGATATAGAGCAACAACAACAGCAACAACAAAACACCCCCCTAAATAACTGAAAAAAAAAAAAAGACCTTGAGGGATACAATGGGAGAAAAGACTAGGAGATAATGCAGTGTTAGCAATCAGGACAATAAAAAAGAAAAAAGAAAGAAAAAAATTAACAAAACAAAACAAAACGAAAAAGAAAAAGTGCAAACGTTGAGGGCTAGGACATTCAAGAACCTCAGATGGACATCAGCGTGTGTTGGATTCAGGGATGGAAAGTCTGTGATATTGCAGACTAAAGAGGTGTGAGTCTCTGGGGTGTGGGCCACCAGAGTTTAGGGGACACAGACCTGGCAACCTCAAATCTGGTTAACAGGGAGCCTGGGAGCACTGCAGTGCAACACAGCCTTCAGGGATCCCTGCAGCTGGGTGCCAGCCCTATGGGGGAGGTCACATCTGCAAACTCTGACCTATGTGTCAGAACCCCACAATTCACCCTCTCACTAGGGTCTCTTCTGTGGCTGTATCACCAGTTCGACTTCAGGACACCTCCCACCCTGCAAGCCCTGGAAACAGCCACCTGGGGGTGCGTCTACACTGCAGCCAATTTAATGACGCTGCAGATCAGCAGCCAGGCCCAGGGGGCGGGGCTCCAGCCGGAAGCACTGTTATCAGTGTCCGAAACCGAAATTCCCACGCCTTGCAAAGGATTCCCCTAATTGGCTTCCAGACGTCTCCCACCCTGCAGGTCCCTGAAACAGCCTCCTGGTAACATCTCTTTATTGTGAGCAATTTAAGGCCATTGATGATCGGCAGCCGGCCGTGGGGGCAGGGCTCTAGCTGGAAGTGCTATTATTCCTATTATTCATGTCAGAAATCAAAAATTCCCCACCTCGCACAAAACTCCCATCTGTCTCCCCAAATCGGTCTTCGAAGGCCTCCTGCCCTGTTAGCCCCCCAATAGCCCGCTCAGGGCTTATGAATTCCCCAGCATTGTAGAGGCTCCAGGAATTGCCGCCACAGTGCTGGTGCCCCGACTCCACCCACCCCTGGAGGGAGCGTCCTGAACGCAGCCCCCACCTCCATCGAAGAGAGCCTCAATTTTATCTTATACACGAATTTTCTCTGTTACCTTCCCACCAGATCAAGACACCTCCTGCCCTGCAAAATCCTGAAACAGCCTGGTCCCAAAGAATTTCCAACACTACCCAGCTGCTTCTTTGCAGGAGAGACTATCAGGTGTACTCACTCAATCACCATCTTGCCCCGCCCCCTCTTTCAATTTCTGCATTCTTGATTCAGTTCCATTGGTCAATGTGTTTGTGTTTATGTAGTACCATGCTGTTCTTACCACTGTAGCTAAGTAATATGCTTTAAAGTCTGGAGGTAAGAGTTCTCCAACTTTGTTTTTCTTTTTTAAGATCTTTTTGGCTATTTGGGACTCCTTGCCCTTTCAAATTAATTTGGTAATTGTTTTTTTTTCCATTTCTGCAAAAAAGGCTGTTGCAGTTTTTATTGGGATTGCATTGAATCTGTAAATCAATTTGGGTAGAATTGACACCATAATAATATTTAGTCTTCCAATCCCTGAACGTGGATGGTTCCTTCCATTTATTTTAAGTCTTCTTCAATTTATTTTAGCAACGTTTTGTGGTTTTCTAAATATAGGTCCTTTATGTTATTGGTTAAGCTTATTCCTATATATTTGATTGTTTTAGTTGTTATTGTAAATGGAATTTTTCCTGATTTCCTCCTCAGATGGCACATCAACAACATATAGAAACACTGTTGATTTTTGTGTATTAATCTTTTATCAGCCACTTTGCTAAACTTGCCTATGAATTCTAGGAGCCTTGTTGTGGCTTTCTCTGGAAATTCTAGATATATGATCATATCATCAGCAAACAGTTAAAAGTTTACCTCTTCCTTTCCTATTTGGGTGCCTTTTACTTCCTTATCTAGCCTAATTGCTCTAGCTAGAACCTCTAACACATTATCGAATAACTGTGGTGACAGTGGGCATCTTTGTCTTGTTCCTGATCTCAGTGGAGAAGCTTTCTATCTTTCACCAATGAGTACAGTGCTATCTGTAGGTTTTTCATTTATGCACTTTACCATAATGAGAAAGCTTCCTTCTAGTCCTATCTTTTTGAGTGTTTTTTTCAAGAAGGGTGCTGTGTTTTGCCAACTGCATTTTCTGCATCAATTGAGAATATCACATGGTTTTTCTTCTTCAATTTACCAATGCAGTTTATTACACTAATTGATTATCTTGTGTTGAACCACCCTTGCATACCTGGGATAAAACCCCCTTGATCATGGTGTATAATTCATTTAATATGATTTTGGACTCGTTTTGCAAGTATTTTTTTGAGGATTTTTGCAGTTATATTCATTAGAGATATTGGTCTGTAATTTTCTTATTTTGTAGTATCTTTATCTGTTTTTGGTGTTAGGGTGATGCTGGCTTCATAGAGTTTGGTAGCACTGCATTCTTTCCTGTTCAAGTTTTTCAAAGAGCTTGTGCAAGATAGGTATTAGATTTCTTTGAATGATTGGTAAAACTCACTTGTGAAGGCATCTGGTCCTGGGCTTTCCATCTTTGGTTGGTTTTTAATGACTGTTTCAATCTCTTTCCTTTTGATTGTTTTGTTGAGGTCCTCTTTTTCTTCTAGGTTGTTTGTAAATCTTTGGAAATGAATAGAAATTATGAAAGCATATTATGGTTTTTGTAACTATCAGAGCTACTACATGGGTATGACAGTGGTTGAAAGGGCAAGTGTAAGGTCATGTATATTACTAGAAGGAAAGCTAAAATTTGTAACATGGGACTGCATAAGATAGTAAAAGCTCATGTAAAACATGAATATGAGTGATATTGCATATATAAGACTGTTTTTATGAAATATAAATACAAATATACTAGAGATAAGAATAGCAGCTATGTACAGCAGGGGAAGAATAGAGATTGAGAGCTGATAAATTTTGTTTGTTTTTTGTTTATTATTATAATTGGAATAATGAAAGTGCTCTAGGAATATTGAAGTGATGAATGCAAAAATATATATTTCACTGAGTACCATTGATTGTAGACTTTAGATGGATTTATGCTTTTTAAATATGTTTCAATAAAATTGATTTGGTAAAAAAAAAATACCAGAGCAGGTTTATTTCAATGGTTGAGTGCCTGCTTTGCATATACAAGGTTCCAGGTTCAAACCCTGCTACCTTCTTTAAAAAAATTGAAGTAGTTCACAGTAAAACAATTAGCTGGCTTTTTGGAATTGTCCCTCATGACATAGCAGTGACAGATACAAGTCATTATACATTCTGTCAAAACCTATAAAATTGTGTGGTACAAAGTGCAAACCATAATGTAAACTATAGACCATGGTTAGTAGCACTGGAAAAATGTTGTTAATGGGGAAAAGTGGGGGAGGGGGAGAGGATGGAGGTACATGGGAATCCCTCTATATTTTCAATGTACTATTTATGTAATCTAAAGCTTCTTTCAAAGTAAAATTTTTAAAAAAACCCACCAATAACCCATAATCCCAGTGAAACCAGTAGGCAAGAAGCCACTGGAATGGATAGGAAGTGGTGCTTCTCTCAAGCCCTGTTTTCAGAGAATTTTCATTATTTAACCTGTCAGTCAGTTCTCTGGAAAACCCCACTAGCAAGACTTGTCTTTATTTGACCTGACTTAGAGCTCACCGAGTGTTAGTAACATTTTCCATGGGTAGATTCTGTTGAAAACAATCAGTAGTAATTGTTTAACATCCCAGTAGCCAATTAGGGAAAATAGCAAGCTGACCAAAATTTTAATCAATAAGATACTCAAAGAAGTTTTGAAAAGCTCTGACATGTTCATGGGAACCTAGAAGGATGTGTACAACTGTTGTTTGTGTGCATGTGCAGGAAAGACCCAAGATTTGTGTAAACTTTCACCTCTGACTGAATTTGAGGCTTTTTGAAAGTAGGAGGTAAAGACTAAGGTGGAGTTGTTAACTACATGACTGATACTGAAAGTATGTTTCAACACACACACAGAGCTCCTTACAAAAGGCTGAGAGACATTGGTTTCAGTCATTTGAGGAATTATGTGTCTATTAGCTAATGACTGAGCTAAACAAGGAGAAATTTCAGTGGCTGCATGCAACAAAAAACACACACTTTATAGAATTAGTTCAGGAAATTCACTAAACAAACAGCAACAACAAACTTTGGGAGGGGAGAGAATCTTATTTCCAGAGTTGTCACGTTTTATTTAAATGTCCAGTTTTCAACAAAAATTAGGAACATGCAAAGAAACAAGAATGTATATCCCAAACACAAAAATGAAAAAAACAACATTCAGTAGAAAATATCCCTGAGGAAGATCAGACACTGGGATTACTACATAATGATTTTAAATCAGCTATTTTTTAATATGTTCAGTGAACTAATAGAAATATCTATAAAACTGAAGGAAAGTATGGGAACAATGTCTCACTAAATAGAGAATATCAGTGAAGAGATATAACATATTTTTTAAAAAAAAGGAATTTTGGAGTTGAAAAGTACAATAACTGAAATCTAGAGTGCTATGTTTGGATTTACTCTTTAGAGAAATTGTGCTATCTAAGTGTTACATCCCAATCTTGTAAACAGTGAAAATAAAGATTACAAAGTGTAAGTAATTTTCTTGTTTCAGATCAGCTATTTTTTTTTTCTGAATTATGATATTAAATTACTGTGTCTATCTCCAAAACCCATGTTACTACCATCACAGAGTACTGTCTCTAATTATACCATGAATTGGATTTTAAAGAACAGGTGGAGAAATGGTTGGAGTTTACAGAAAAAGAGAGAATTTTTGAAAGATAGACAGAATGTGACAGTGAATTTCCAATTTATGTTATCTTCAACAGTACTTCTATCAATGGCTGGTAGATTGTAGACAGTCCATAGGAAATGTTTGAGTGAATGAATAGGCAACACAAATAGAATTATAAAGGGGAGAATGGAAATAAATAAAACATTGAAATTAGGGAGAACTCTCATTTGAAAATAATAATTGCATAATATTAAACTCCATTTGCCAACCATATTACTTAAAATTAATTACATTTTAAACATGTTTTGGGTAGTACATTTTGAATAAATTCGAACAATAAAATATATTTCGGAGGATCTTTCAGCTAAGTACTTGTACTTGAGATCCATTCAATAGGAGACCATTATCTACATCCAGTCCTCAACCTATACTTTAGCAATACTGAGCTAATCATTGTCATATGGCCTTTTTTAGAATGCACTATTCCAAACATTTTATTATAGGGCAAGTCAATTTCAAGTAATACGCAAACTAAAATGACTAGAGTGTTGAACTTTTAAATATAGAAATGACTATGTTCAAAGGTGTTAAAACATGTTAGATAAAAAATCCGTTATCTAATTTCAAAATGTAAAGAGATTGTACTTCCAATAATGTATAATGAACAACCACTTCCTATATTATTTGAATCTAAACAATGTTCAATTTTTTTAATGTAAATATTCTACTCATGTATTTGTTAGGGAATAAAAATAAACCCTGAGAGTTTCAAAAAAGACAGTTGTTTTTATCTCATTAATTGATTAATCTTTGCATCATGAGGTCATTTGGAGACCCAAGTTGCTTCCATTTTATTGCTCCACTATTCACTATAGGCCTTGTCCTCCACATAGTTGAATTCAGTTACCACTTGTATTAGTTTTCCAATGCTGATGTACACATTCCAACAAATGTAGTAACACAAATTTAGTATCTTATACTTCTGTATTTAGAAGTCAAACATGGGTTTCATTGAGCTAAAGTCAAGGTGTTGGTAGGGCTGCATTCCTTTCTGAAGACTAGGAGAGTGCAGTTCCTTAAATTTTCCAGCTTCTAAAGGCAACCTGTGATATTAAGGTCATGTTTCAACTTGTCCAAGTTTTGGTGTCCAGTTGTTTGGTTGTGCGAGCACTGGTATGACTGTTATTGGTGAGAACATTTCATGGACATAAATCATCAGTAAGTTGATTGCATATATGGCTAATTACACACATATCAACTGAAGAGATTGCCTTCAACAATGAGAGAAGTCTTCTCTAATCAGTTGACAGCTTTTAAAGGATAAATGATGATTTCAGCAGTCAGAACACAGAATTTCTATCTCCACTTGAGCCAGCCAGTTTCTCCTGGAAAATTCATTGAAAACTTTCATCAGAGTTCCTAGCTTGTAGCCTGCCTTATAGAGTTCGGACTTCTGTATCCCCACAGTTGCATGAGAAAATTCTTACAAAAATCTCATATTATTTACCAACATATCCTGTTCATTCTATTTCTTTTTTCTTCCTTTTTTTTTTTAGTTTTTATTTTTATTGTCTTTATTTTTTTAATGTTACATTCAAACACATGAGGTCCCCATACACCCCTCACCCCCCCACCCCACCACCACCCACAACAACCTCCTCCACATCGTGAGACACTGATTGCATTTGGTGAATACATCTCTGAGCACCGCTGCACCTCATGGTCAATGGTCCACACCATAGCCCACACTCTCCCACAGTCCACCCAGTGGGCCATAGGAGGCCATACAATGTCTGATAACTGTCCCTGCAGCACCACCCAGGACAACTCCAACCCCCCAAAATGCTCCCACATCACATCTCTTCCTCCCACTCCTTACCCCCAGCAGCCACCATGCCACTTTCTCCATACCAATGCCACATTTTCTTCAATTACTAATCACAATAGTTCATGAATAGAGTATCAGTAAGTCCACTCTAATCCATACTCTATTCCTCCATCCTGTGGACCCTAGAATGGCCATGTCCACTCCACATCTATATCAAGAGGGACTTAGATTCCACATGGATGCTGAATGCCATTCTCCTGCTTTTACCCCACTCAGCTAACGTTCTATTTCTCTAAAGAGCCCTGACTAGTATACCATCTATATTCCTTCACTCATGTTCCTCTTCTTCCATGTTCAAAGCTAGCAGCATTTCATTTCTCTGAGCTTTCTTTCCTAGAGAAACCTTCTTCTCATCACTGCAGGGAAATAATCTCCACTTCTAAGAGACCATGTGATTAGATTGGGCCCCCCTGGATAATCCAGGAAAATCTCATCTCAAAGTTCTTAATATAATCACATATGCAAAGTTCTTTTTGTCATGTAAGGTAACATTATAGATTCCAGTGTATTAAGACATGGATATATTGCAGGACCCATTATTCTGCGTATTGTACACACATACATTACAATATACCTTACAGTTTGGGGAAAGAGTAAAGGAGAGCAAATCATTTCTTGTTAAATGACTGATGTGGAAGTTATGCATATCAAGGCCATTCACATTCCTATTGGTAAAAAAAATCAAATGACTATGAGATTTGGAAATGTAGTATTTAAATTGCTATTGATATGATCAGCAGACACACTATTATACTAAGAATGGATTTGGAGGAAGAACTACCTGTATTACCCAATTACTCTGTTTGACTACATATCTACGATTAAATCCATCTATGATATGCAACACACCCTTCCTTCCCTGGAGAAACAATCAAGGGCCCATTAAGTTGTTGCCTTCAGCTCAACAACCAGGACTCCGAGTGATAAACTCTACTCTCCCCATCAGGTCCAGAGAAGACTTATTCTCATTTTGGCAAACTAAAAACTTTTTGACAAGTCATCTCTCTACTTCCCAACAACACTGAAAGATGGGATGTGAAATTTATAAGGCAACATCAATACATGCCATCATCAACGAAAGTAATTAGTGATACACAGCAGCTAACAAATTCTACTGGGCCTCAATTTTGAAGATTCGCTGCTCAGGAAGTGGAATACCAATTTTGGGTAGCCTACTAGACCTTGGGCCTGATTCATCATGTGTATCCTGTACCCCACCTCTACATACATTCATTGTCAAGGGCCAGAGAGTAATATCTTTAACGCGGCACTGAGAAATATATTTGGGAAGGGAGCATCAGTACCCTTGAAGTGTGTAAGACTCATTTGCATGGGCACTCGGCTTGCTGTGTGGGCATTTGCCTCTCCACATGGGCTCTGGCTCACTGCACAGACACTAGCTCACTATGTGGGCATTCACTCGGGCACTTGGCTCATTACATGGGCACTTGGCTTGCCATGCAAGCACTTGTGTGGGCATTCAGCTCATCACACATGCACCCACATGGATACTCAGCTCACCACACAGGCACTCAGCTCACCATGTGGACACTTGGCTCACCACACAGGCACTCAGTTCACCACGCAGGCATGATTTCTCTTCTTCTTTTTCACCAGCAGGCCCCAGGGATCAAATCCAGGTCCTTCTATATGGTAGGTAGAGGTCTTATCACTTGAGCCACATCTGTTTCCCTTCCTAATTTTTTAATGTTCTGTTGGAATAGAATCTTACACTGGAAATCTTATTTGTACTGTAAGAGCTAAAATTGAAGAAAATCTCACAAGTGTCCATAGAAATCCTTCTCTCTGCCAAAAGGGTAAATCAAAAGGTAGATTATGCCCCTGGAAAATCATTGGTATAGGAGTTACCTTCAGTGATTTGGAAGCTGAACTTAGAGTAAGTCTGATCAAATCCCCATTTAAATTCCTTTGGCTGGAGATGGATGAGATTTGGAAAATGACAGGTTGTTCAATTAAATTGCAGTTACAGTTCTAGGGGTCCACTTACTGGAGCAAATCAATACCTAGTATACAGTTAAAAACAGCATTTCCCCTATCTCAATAAAGCAGATAACACTGCATAGTTTTATTATTAACTAGAAGTTCAGCAGTAGACTTCACTATCTTATCCCAGGATTACATCTCTCTTCAATTCTCGCTTAAAATTGAGCCGACCGGAAACTTGATTATCACATTATTTTACAGGACATCATACTAGTCCACTTGTGTGTTGCCATGATTCTGCATGAAGCTATATAGCAGTAAGTAGCAAGGATAAAATATTCCTTTGTAAACTATGTACATGTCAGATAATGGAGAATATACTCCACTTCTGATAACAAATTCTGTATTAAGTAAGATAAGGCAAAGGTATTATAATAATGGTTCCCTAAAATTACATAAGCACAAACAATTCAAAGTTTACTTCTCATTTATGAAATAGTTTGGTTGCCAGTAGTCTGCATTATCAAGGCAGGGACTGAGAGTCTTCCTTTTCCACCATCACCTAGGACCTAGGGTGTGGCCATCCTCTGCATATCTGAAGCTACATTCCAGACTATAAAAAGGAGGAAAGAGAACATGAAAAACAAGGAATATCCATTTATGCAATGGACATGGAATTTGCACTCAACATTTCCATTCGTATACTATTAGTGAGTGAGGGCAAGCATGCAAAAGTTTGGCTCTCAGAACTGGCCGCCTCCAAGGTCTGAGGCACGAAATACGCCTCCCTTGGTTGGCCCCTCGGGACGAGGTATGCACCTACGCCTCCCCGCAGGGGAAACTCACGCAAGCCCCCTCACACCACCTCTGTCTGGGCCAATCTCAGGGCCTCCTACCTCGTAAAGACACGCCTGCTCTCTTCCACCTATCAGCAAGCTATCCAGCTCAGCCCTCTCAAATTTAAGCTCTCCCTAGTAACTACTGACCAGCCTAGTAGACAAGTTCTGCTTCTATGCCCTTATAAGGTAACAACAGCTAATCTAGCCTATCAGAACCCAATCACCCTCCACCAATCCCCTCTCTTCATACTCTATAAAACTGCTTGTACTTCCTCAATAAAGTAGACCTGCACCATCCGCCTCGTCTCCGCAGTTGTCCTTCGAGTCACTGTGCGTCCTCTCACGCCTGCGCCTCCCCACCCCGAGCCCCCTGTCTAGAGAAGCAGGGGCTCCTCACCTCAAGTGAGTGTTTTATTCGCAGGAGATTTTCTGGATAGGAGGGAGGCTTGGAAATGAATTGCCCAATTAGGGAACCACATACTCTCGCCCAGGCTCCTGAGGAAGAATGGGTTTAGAGTGATAATGAGCTTCCTGTCACAGCTTGAAAGTTCATAAATGAAATGTTAATATATTATAGGTTATGGGTGGAAATTGGAATTCAATTTATTAGCCAACTCTGGTCAATTTATAGTGGCTGCCTAGAATTCTCTGATGAGAGGAAACAGTATACTGAATGATTAAAATTGCCTCCAAGGAGGGGGTACATGTGTGTGAGGTTGGGAAAATTGTGGTTAAAAGCCTTCATTTTTCATCCCTGTTCTTAGGATAGGATAAGAATGATGAAGAGATAAATCCAGCAAAATAAATTAATAATAATAGTAATAATGTTGAATGCTTTCTTAATGTTTTATAATAAGTTGAATGCTCTACATACATTATTTCATTTAACTTTCACATGTGATTTGTAAAAGAAATATAATTTCCTCCCATTTTTTCAATGAAAAAATAGGGACACAGAGAATTTAACTTTCCGAAGATTACAATTTGTAAATGAAAGAGCCTAGAGGGTCCCATTTTGGCTGAATCAATTAGCCACCACTATGAATCTCTTTGTAATTTGGTGCTCTGAGAGTGCTGTCAATAAGTGATATCCTGAAGAAAGAAACATAAATACATGCATACACTAAGAAGAACAGAAAGAAAGGCATGTTAGGGCCTTCAAATGTCAATTTCTACCTACCAGCTTCATTTTTATCTAGCATTTCTCTTAACAGTCATATAGATTTAAATTAGCTTTCTATGTCACTGTGATCCCACCTTAATTTTTTTCCTAATGTAATTTAAAAATCCATATGTAGATTTGAGTGAGCATAAAAATATCCATTTTTTTTCTATTTTACTGAACAGAACTGTCATTTTATCAATTAAACAATAATTGTCTTATTAAGTTAGCCCAAGATCATGGCCTTTGCATCTCTTCACCCTGCAAAGAAGAAGAATAATTTTAGAATAATCATGTTTTTTAGCACATTTACTGAAGTGTGAGATGTTAATAAATTGAGCACATCACAGAACTATATTTTAGTGTTTATATCTTAAATTAATGAATCTACAAATCACCTTTTCTTGACAAAGTCAAATGATTAATTTCTTAATAATTTCAGTTATTTTAAATGCAGTTAGTATGAGGTGTGAACAAAGATATATTTTTACATTCTAAATTGGTAAAGGTGAAAATGATGACTCACTCCTTCATGAAGGGATTTGCACCATACTTTGTCATCTGTGACAGGTGGAGGTGCTCTTTGCTTGCTCTTAACCCTCTCAGGATGTGTAATGAATTCAACGCCCTCTTAAATAGAATCCAGGACTATTCCAAGTTACAGTTAAGAAAAATAATCATTGTTAAGGCAGAAAAAGACAAACTCAGAGTGAAAATGAAAGCATATTGAAAAGAATTTTAGCAATAGAAATAATTGATTCATTTAATAGATAATTTATCCTGCTGGTAGAACCTAAATGACGCTGTCTTTATCCTCTCTTCCCAATTTTATGATAATAATCACTCTAAGACACACTCATACCTACCCAAATCACAGCTTCATCAACAGAAAAATCTCTTGACAGTTTGGGCAAGAAACCTAGAGAAAAATGACAAGATTATTGGAATCATGTGCATGAGGAAATCAGAAGTGGTAATGGGCTAAAACCCAAGAGAACTGTGGGGGCAGGGCAGAAGAGCAAGAGGGAACTTAGAGGAGAAAATCCTTAATGCACATTTGAACACTTAAAGGCAAACCTGTAAAGATTGATGAAGTCCTTATAGGAATGCATAAAGAACTTCTTTTGTGTCATCATCTATATGAATAACTACTTATCATTAAGATTTCTGGATGGAACCTGATTGAGAGGATCTTCAATGCCAGGCTTATTTTAGGAAAGGGACAAAGATTGAAGGATGCAAATCAAGAATAAGGATTCTTCTAAGTCACTAAAGTTAAGGCAGGGACACCATAAAAAATATAATAGGACAGCCTAAGCTCCCAAAATACCTTGTTTTGTGATTGCAATATAAGAAGGAGTAGGAAAGACAGGAAATTTTATTGACCACTTATAATTTCCAGGATTATTATGTTAGATGCTTTCACATACATTATTTCATTCAGTCCTTGGAATTGCCCTCCCTTATAGATAGTTTTGTTCCTTACTGATATAGGAAACACAAGGAAGATAAATATGGAACTTCCAGGTTTACAAAGCTAAAGAAATCTGGGGCTCAAATTGGTACCCAAATCAGTCTGACTAAAAGTTCTTGTCTTTTCCTGCTTTTCTTGCAAAGTTAAAAGAAAAAAAAATGTTTGGATTTTTAAATTTATTACTGGTCTTGTTTTGTCTTTGCATTATATGTTTTCCAAAATTCATTATTAATATGATATAGGTAGATATAACTTGAAGATAAGTCTTTAGACATAAAATGAAGTAGGGTTGCTTTGGCAGGGTTGCTTAAAAACCAGCAACAATATTTTATACTACATGTAAAAGGAAGGTTGAGAGAATAATCAAAAATATTCTACTAACTTTAGGTTACAAAAGAGAAACCTAAAAGGTTCTAATATGTTGTTTATCTGGATTGTCTGAAATCCATAACCCATAGATTTTTGAGCAGAGCTATTCAAAGGACTTTTAAAGAACTGGGGGAAAAAAGTTTATAACTCACAGTATTGAAAAAGACTGGACAAGATGATTCTTTTTTTAAAATTATTTTCTTAATGAAGTCTGAGTCCATATACTTGTCAAAACAACCATTTTGATAGTTAAATAGTTTTCTATAGTAGTGTGATATTCACTTAGCAACACTGGCTTGCTGTATTATCTTTTCTGATTATTCTTGATTTAATTTATTACCACATTTTAAATCTGGACATTTAAGAAGGTATATCATGCTTGAGGTCCCACTGAAAAATATCCATTGCATATTGTCAATATGTAAGCAAGTATTATTGTCTTTTAAATAAATATATTTAAAAGAAACATTGAATCTCAATATACGTTAAACAAACTAATTTAATAAAATTTGACATAAACGCTGACACATGGATTCAAATTGGCTGGCAACCCATACATGATGTACTACTATAATAAATAAAATATTTTCAGATGATCAGAAGATGCCCAATGTGATGCCCTGGAAGGATACACATTAGCCACATGTTTATCTAATTTCTATTAATAAGGATGAATTTTGGAAGATATAGTAATGCACTAATTAAAGATGCCAGAATATTTTATTAAGGAATAAATATAAACAGCAAATGTTTTCAGAATGACAAATTAATCTTTGGAGATAACCAAGAAAAAAGGAAAGAACACAGAAGAAAACACATTTTATTTAATCACATAACAATGACAGAATTCAATAATGTAAAAGTTTTTAATAATTCCTCCTCAGGTTAACCCTAGAATCTCTATTATTGTCACTTTGCTAATACAAAATAATATTGTTATCAACTAACTAATTTTGAAACAAGAAAATTAGATTAAGAAATAAACATTCCTTTTATATATTTTAAGTACAAATCTTAGGTAATGACAATAAAAAACCCATAAATATTAAAATTTTGACACTATTTTAAGAATCAGCATTATTGCACAAAATGTTAGATTGCATTTAACCTTTGAGATAATCAAGAAATCTAGCTACCTAAAGGCTTCTGATGCAATTTGTATATTGGCTAAATAAATAATGCTACTGAAGGATATAATCAGAACATGTTTGCTTGAAATTAAAATTCAAAGAGATCTCTTTTATCCTTATGGTATTAGTCTGCCAAAGGGGTACTGATGCAAAGTACCAGAAATCTGTTGGCTTTTATAAAGGGTATTTATTTGGGGTCGAAGCATATAGTTCAAGGCTCCAGAGAGTACAACTCAAGGTTGCTTTCTTGAAGCAAGATGGCAGGCAATCTCTGCCTGATCTCTCCTTCCTTCTTCTTCATAAAGCATCATGGGCCCAGCATCTTCTCATCTCAGCTGTAGGCAGCATAGTGCTCATAACTCAGGGCTTCCTGTATCCGTCTGGCATAGGGCTTGTTACTTTCCAGGCCTTATCAGTGGCATGGCTGCTCTGTTCTGTTCTCTTCAGCTGCAGACTATCAGCAAATGATACATCTCTCCCCAGGGCTCCAGGATCAAACACGACAGAGCTCTCTCCTCTTCCACATATATGAAGTTCTCTCTCTTCCCTTCTGTCTTCTTGTGTGAGTGTCCATTTACATCAGCCCACCAAGGGGGCAGGGACTCAACCAGAGTCATGCCCTACTGACATGACTGGCTCAAAGCCCTAATTGTAATATAATTGAATCAAAGACATTTCAGCTGAATCTAATACAATCAAAAGGTATCACACCCAGAGGACAAGATTAGTTTACACACATAATCTCTCTTTTGGGGATTCATAAGTAATCTCAAAATGCCACACTAACTTCTTAGCTAATGTTTTATAGGACTGAACATTTTACATCTTTACTTAAATTATCATGCTTGATACAACAAAATGCCAACTTATGCAGGATAGATGCTAATATCTATCTTTACAAATGAGAGAACTGCTGTTCACAGTTTGTGTTTTCTAATGTCAAAAAGCAGATAAATGATAGAGTTATAGCTTAACCTGGTATATTAGTCAGCCAAAGGGGTGCTGATGTGAAATACCGGAAACTGGTTGTTTTTTATAAAGGGTATTTATTTGGGGTAGGAGCTTACAGATACCAGGCCATAAAGCTTAAGTTACTTCCCTCATCAAAGTCTATTTTCATGTGTTGAAGCAAGATGGCTGCTGACATATGTGAGGGTTCAGGCTTCCTGGGTTACTCTCTTTCAGGGTCTTGCTTCTTCCTAGGCTCTCCTGGGGCTTACTTCTGTTTCCTGGGTTACTCTCTTTCAGGGTCTTGCTTCTTCCTAGGCTCTCCTGGGGCTTACTTCTGTTTCCTCTATGAGCTTACTTCCCAGGGCTTCAGCTTAAGGCTTCAGCATCACACTCCAACATCAAATCGAACTTCAAAACCCCTCAACTCTGTCCTTTGCCATGTCTTTTATCTCTGAGTCCCCACTCACTAAGGGGTGAGGACTCAATGTCCTACTGATGGCCCAAACAAAGCCCTAATCATAATTTAATCAAGCCCAGGTAGAGACTATATTACAAACATAATCCAATATCTATTTTTGGAATTCATAACTATATCAAACTTCTACACCTGCGTTTTCTGATTCCTAGTCATATTTATTACTTCCTTTTGCAAAATATTCTAATGATAGAAAGCAGAGAGTCTCATGAGTTAAATGACAGAATCCTTAAGATGATTCTTGTTTTAATTCAAAAAATGATTTTGAGAAACATTGGATCAACTTCTTATTTTAAAAAGGGAAATCAGCCTTAAAGAGGGAGTAAAAATGCAATTCTGTTTGTTTTTATTAAGTATTCAGCCCTAGTATTAATATTGTTCTCTCTCTGCCCAGGCCAATTATAATGGTTTTACCTCTGAATACCATTGTTAAAGAAATTCTCTTCTCTCTCTCCCTTTCATTTTTTCCAAACTCCTTTTGGGGTGATTCTTTCAAGTTGTCTTGAACCCCTCCCATAGTGTTTGACAGTGGGGATATACACATAAAACCAGTAGTTGGTATTCATTCACATTTTCTAGATCAGTGGTTTATCTAAAGTTTTGCTTTCAGCAAAAAAGCATGTGAAGTTCATATTAAAAATATTGTCATTCTAGCAATGGAAGAAAAATTTTATCATTGATGTGGAGACAGTGGCCACTGGAGGTGCTGAAGGCAGGGAGAGAGAAAAAGAGGTGTAATATAGGGGCATTTTGGGGACTTGGAATTGTCCTGAATGATATTGCAAAGACAGATACAGGCCATTATATATCCTGCCATAACCTACAGAACTGAGTGGAAGAGAGCATGAACTACAATGTAAACTATAATCCATGCTTAGTGGCTGTGCTCCAAATGTGTTCCATTGCAATGAATGTACTACACTAATGAAAGATGTTAATGTGGGGAAGGGTGGGAGGTGTGGGGAGTGGGGCATATCAGAATCCCTTATATTTTTTGTGTGTGACATTTCATGTAATTAAGTATTTTTTTAAAAATTAAAAAATATACTTTAAAAATAATGAAAGCTTTTAGGCCCACCAAATATTTCTCTAATGTTTAGAACATGGAATCTGCATTAAGTACACATTTCAGAGAACCCTTATGCACATAAAGTTTAAGATGCTCTGTAGATTATATGGAAAATAAATGGAGAAGGAGAAAATTTGTTTAAGTATTTCATCACTGTGCTAACTAATTTTGTGTCATAATGGATACTCAAGCTTGGTTTTTCCTCTGTTCAATTCTATAATGCATTCCAAAAGGAAGTCCTTGGGCATTTGAAATGAATCCAAGGGAGATTCATTTCCACTCAGTTGCTTAGATTTGTGAATGTCATCTCTTAAGGTTATTTTAGTGAATTAAATATAAGAATACTTGGAAAGACTTTTAAAATTTTAATTATACTCCATAGGTATCAGCAATCTTTGCAAAAGCATAATATGAAAGATGCTTTAAAAAATCATTGACTGAACTGATTTATTGTTGACAAAATTAACTGCCAACTCTATTTTTCTGACAGTCAGTAATTAAAAGTTAAAGTGTTATCTCTCTCTCTTTTTTAATAGAAAATAATTTTGGAAGTTCTACTAATTAAATTTCTTTTAAACTTGTCAGGAATATTAAAGACAGAGGTCACAAATATATGGTAACTGTAATTACTGTGCCTGCACTTACCATTTTTAGTTAGTTTTTTTTCCCCTCTCCTTTCTCAAGGAGACTCTAATTATTCTTGTCAATTTCAAATGCATTAGTCTCTAAGAAACACTGCAATTTGTCCCTGGACCAAGTTGTCTTTTCAATTCTAATTCAGGATCATGAAATAAGATGTGCTCTGACTTAATCCAAACTATCTAACTCCAAAATATTTTCCTCATTAATCTATTCTAATCCTATCTGTGTTGGGATATCAAACCAGACCAGATTGATGATTTTTTTGCATGGTTAAGACTACTTTCTCCTGCTCTAGGTTACCAAGTTAGGGAATAAAGACTGAATGTTAAATTAGCCTTAATCATCATATTTACAAATTAAATAGTGTGTCAATTACAAAATAAGTCCAAACTTTGGACAGTACAATCCAGTTGCTTTTATTTATACATGTATTTCTGGATAAAGCTTAGTCAGTCATATTTTGACCTATATGACATTTGTATGACCTACTTGTAGTTGTATTGATGATCATGAGTGTGTATGAATTGAGATATATCTGTTCTATTCAGTGGGAATGCACAAGATGATAGGTTTGTTACTTATAGCTCTTGTTTTCTGCTTTCTATCACTCTTTAAATTTTTAATGACAAAATCTTAAGAGATAATTATGAGATAGAAAGATAAGAAGTTGGAAGAATAAAGGATAGACTCCTCTATATAGCTCATTAAAAATCTGTATTTCTTCAATGGTATTGGGAATATAAAACAATCTACTTTTTCAGATAAATCCTTAACATTAACTTTTTAATACATTCCTCATTTGTAATAATGCAGAACACAGGGAAATCTAAAAAAGTGAATATTTTGAGTAGTTAGTTTGGGATAACAGTTTGTTTTTTGTTGAATTTATAAAGGCAAATATATGTTAGTATCATTTATTGAAGTTTTAGTATTACATCTTAATAATGATTATAAAGTCTTCATATTTTTCCAAGACAAAATATATACCTATTATAAGATAGCAATGGCTTGAGAAATGAATGGCAGCTGGAAAGGCTGAGATTCCTTCTTTTGTGATTATTTTCCATGTGAAGAGGAAAATAAACATCACTGTTAAAAGCCATGGGACAAAGAAACAGGAATCAAATAAAACGCTAGGCATTTTCTAACCTGTGCTTTTATTTCTTTTCTTTTCTGTTTTTTTAGAATACTTGACACCACATCATGAGCACAGTACAGGGTGAAAGTTAGGCTAACCCAATCACTGCTGTGGCTTCCGTGATCTATAAAGATGATACTTTCAACTGCAACACAACCATTTTGAATTAGGAGATATGGGTTAGAAAGGCAAATCCAAATTCTCAGAAGAACAAAGGAGCTGTTTCTGCAATTTTTATTAAAACATGTCCCTGTGGATATTTACAGGATTTACTGATGGCAGAATTCAAGCATATTAATAGATAGTAGGGTAGCTGTTCCTAATAAATGTTTATTTTTGCTCATCAATATAGAGATGCAGAATCATTTGTTTGCCTGTGTTAACTAAATGCATGACTTTTTACTGGCTCTTTTTCACTTTTTGATTTGCAAATATGCTCATCATTATCATTAATGGAAAAATTTATTATTTCACAATAGTATATAATAATTTCTATGTGAATAATAAAGTATATGTAAAATAGTTTTCTCTGATTAAACAACACAATAAATTGATTTTCTCGTTTAATTTCAATAGCAACCTCCTATCATGGGAGTCTTTTTATGTGGAGAAACTTTGGTTTGAAAAGAAAAAAATTATTCAGAATTTGTGAAGCTTGACATGTCAAGTCAATATCTCATCAAATATCCAGGATAATTTAATCATGAGTTAGCTAGCAATAGTAGTCTCTTTGAGATTTCAGTGTATACCAGAAAATCATTTATTTGTATATTTAATAGGATCTTAGCCCTGGTGTAAGGAAAGAAAATCCAGCTGTTTTCATGGATCACTCTACGCTCTGACTTTACTTTTCTTACTAATATAAAATCCATAATATATGTACCTATTCCATTTAATACCTATAATCTATTTTGATATCCAAGTATTGCTTCGTTCTAATTAAAATGTAGAATTATCCTGGACAACCAGCTAGATGGTGGCAGAGTAAGGAGCTCCTAGAGTCAGCTTGTGCTACAGGGCAGTTAGTAATCACCCAGAGCTACCTAAAGCACTATTTGGGGGCCCCAGTAGACTAGAAAAGCATCCTGCAACATCCTTGAAAGAATGGGAGGAGGAGACTGCCCATCTCCATAGAAGGTTCACAAGGAGAGCACTCCTTGTCTCTGAGGCCAGTGCCCATCCTCCACTGGTGGCACAAGCCACCTTGGAAGTTATTCCAGGGCTGTAACTGGAAGCTCCACTTCCCCAAAACAAAGAAGGAAGAGATGGTTGGGCACCCACTTCAGTTATTGATTAGTAAATTTGGCTGTCTAAAGTATAACCCTGAGAACAGCTAAAGTTTGAACCTGTCTAAGTGGGAAAGAAGACAGTAGCTGCTATTTTAACTCCACCCCAACATGAGGGGAAGCCAAGCTGACTGAAAATCGCAGTGACCATAGGGACCAGCTTCTTTCACCAAGATTGGCCTATAGCCATAGCCTAGGCTTCAGCCCCACCTCCGGCAGGGAGGAGGCTAGCAGGCCCTGCACCAACCTCTTTGAGATAATAGTAGGTACATTCCTCCGGATAGAGTTGGAAGTTTACTGGGGCAACTGAGGACATTTTGGACCCATACGATATAGATTACTACCCACACCTACCCCATCCCTGTCCCAGGCAGGGAAAAAAGGGGCATGAAGCCTTACCAGTCTCTCTGGGCAACTACATTCTAGCCCTGTATGACTTGGATTATTACACAAGGCTGTGGCTCTGTCCGTACCCTTGGCAAAGGAGAGAGTTGAGAGGAGCTTCAACTTTGAGCTTCCACAGCCTATAGCACCAAATACATCCCTGGGTCCTATGAAACAATTAGCAAGGGAGAAAGGGCAAGAAAGCCCTAAACGAAAGAGAAAAACTACAATAGAATAAAATCTAGTAAGCCAGATGCCAAGACACCAACAAAAAATTACAATCCACACCAAGAAACAGAAAGATATGGCTCAGTTAAAGGAACAAGATAAGCCTCCTGATGACATAAAGGAGTTGAGACAACTAATCATAGATTTTCAAACAAATCTGCTTAATAAATTCAATGAGATGGCTAGAGAGATTAAGGATATTAAGAAGATATTTGAAGAGCACAAAGAAGAATTTGAAAGCATGCATAAAAAATAGCAGATATTATGGGAATGAAAGATACAATAAATGAAAAAAATACACTGGAATCATATAATAGCAGATTTGAGGAGGCAGAAAAATGATGGGAGGGCTTGAAGAAATGACCTCCAAAAGCAAACATACAAAAGAACAGATGAAGAAAAGAATGGAAAAAAATTGAACAAGATCTCAGGGAACTAAACAACAGCAAGAGACATGCAAACATATGGGTCATGGGTGTTCTAGAAGGAGAAGAGAAGGGAAAAGGGGCAGAAGGAATATTTGAAGAAATAATAGTAGAAAATTTCCCAGTCCTATTGAAGGACATAGACATCCATGTCCAAGAAACACAATGTACTCCAATTGAATAAGTCTGAAGAGACCAACTCTGAGACACATACTAATCGGAATGTCAAATGCCAAATGCAAAGAGAGAATTCTGAGAGCAGCAAGAGAGAAGCAATGCATAATGTATAAGGGATACCCAATAAAATTAAGTGCCAATTTCTCATTGGAAACCACAGAGACAGGAAGACAGTGGTATGATATATTTAAGATATTGCAAGAGAAAAACTGCCAGCCAAGAATCTTATATCCAGCAGGATTGTCTTTCAAAAATGAGTTTGAGTTTAGAATATTTACAAATAAACAGAAACTGAAAGAGTTTGTAAACAAGAGACCAGCTTTGTATGAAATACTAAAGGGTGTGCTAAAGCCTGAAAAGAAAGGACAGGAGACAGAGGCTTGGAAGAGAGTGTGGAAATGAAGATTATATCATAAAAGTAACTGAAAGTGTCAAAACAGTAATGAAAATAAAATGTTACAGGAAAAAAACAAATATTTAGGAATAAATTTAACCAATGATACAAAGCACTTGTATTCAGAAAATTATAACTCATTGTTAAAAGAAATTTTAAAAAGACCTAAATATTTGGAAGATCATTCCATGCTCACAGATTGGAAGACTAAATATCATTAAGAAGTCGATTCTTAAAAAAAAAAAATGTTTTACTCAATTTGATATACAGATTCAATGCAATTCCAATAAAACTCCTACCAGCATTTTTTAAATAAATGGAAAACATGATTATCAAATTTATTTGAAAGGGTAAGGGGTCCTGAATAGCCAGAAACATCTTAAAAAGAAAAAGCAAAGTTGAAGGAGGCTTACTTCTAGACTTTAAATAATATTACCTAGCTACAGTTGTAAAAACAGCATGGTACTGGCATGAAGATAGACATATAGACCAATGGAACAGAAATGATGGTTCAAAAACAGACCTTCATATCTATGGTCAAGTGATTTTTGACTAGCCTGTCAAACCTGGTAGAACAGCCCATTCAATAAATGGTGCTAAGTGAACTGGATATCCATAGCCAAAAGAAACTCAAAAATTAAGTCAAAATGGATCAAAAACCTAAATATAAAACAGGAATCAAAAAGCTTCTTGTAGGAAAATATCTTCAAGACCTGGTTGTAGGTGGTAGATTCTTAAAGGAGATAAGAGGAAGACTGAAATGGATTACAAATGTTTAATGTATGTAGAAGTTTTAATTAACTTTACTGTAAAAGTGTGGAAATGTATAGAGTTGATGCTAACACATTATCATGAATGGTTTATAAATGGATATGGCTGAAAAGGGTAGTCCAGGGCTGTAAATGCCAATTGATAGAAAGCTAGAGAATAATCTAGGGACTGAATAACTTAGTAAACCTAGAGGTGGAGGGGAATTGTGGTTGATGATATAGATTCAAGAGTGTTCTTTGTGAGCTAGAGCTGATGTACATCACTAATGCATGGTGGTGGGAATGTGGAGAAGCATGGGAAAAATACAAATGAAGTGACCTATGGATTGTGGTTAACAGTGATAATGTAATATTCATGCATCTATGCCAAAGATGTACTGTGTTGATAATGGGGGAGTATGGAAAAAGTGTGCCAAATTTACATTACAGACTTGTTAATAGTCTGATGATATTATCTCATAATGTGTAAAAAATATTCCATCATGGTGTGGTGTGTTCATAGAGGGGTGTTGTTTATGAATTCTGCATATATGCATGGTTGTTTAGTAAGTTTACAACTTCCATCATAAAAATATATTTTAAAAATAATAATAGGATGGGTTAGGGGAATATATACCAAATGTAAGATAAGGACTACAGAGGAAATGTGAAATGGGTGTGGGAACGGTAGCCATGGGGGCTGCTGGGTGTGGGGAACGGGAGGAAGAGATGAGATGTGGAGGCGTTTTCGGGACGTGGAGTTGTCCTGGATAGTGCTTCACGGACAATTACGGGACACTGTAGATCCCCCCAGGGCCCACTGGATGGAACGTGAGAGAGTCTGGGCTATGATGTGGACCATTGACTATGGGGTGCAGTGATGCTCAGAGATGAACTTACCAGGTGCAATGGATGTATCACGATGATGGGAGAGAGTGTTGCTGTGGGGGGAGTGGGGGGCGGGGGCGGTGGGGTTGAATGGGACCTCATATATATTTTTTAATGTAATTAAAAAATAATAATAAATAAATATTAAAAAAAGGACTATAGTTAGTAATAAGATTTTAACAATATTCTTTCATAATTTGTAACAAATGTCTCGCAACAATGCAATGAGTTGGTGGTGGGTTGATATATAGGACCCCTGTATAATGTTATGTACGTTTGCTTTGTAAGTTCACAACTTTTACTATATATTTATTGCTTATGTATGTTCATGTATAAATGATATGAAATAACAATAATAATAATAATAATGTGGTTTGGGGGAAAATATACCAAATATAAGATACTTTGGTTCGTAGTAATATGTTGAGGATGCTCTTTAATCATTAGTTAAAAATGTTTTACAATGCAAGGTATTGGTGGTAGGGTGAGGTATGAGAGCCCTGTGTGATGTTATGTATATTTGTTTTATAAGTTCACAACTATTTCTATACTCTTAATGTTATATATGTGATGTATGAGTGGGTATAGTTGTTATGTATGTGATGTATGAGTGGGTATACGTCAATAAATTTTTTAAAATGTAGAATAATTCTAACTTCTCTAATTACAAACAGTAGCAAAAATCCAAGACTTGCTTTTGTTAAAAAGCCAATAAATAATAATAGTTTCCACTACTTTTTACCTAAAGAGCATACATAGATATTACTCTAAATTCAGATGTGTATGCAGCATAGTTTTGATAAGAAATTTGTAGATGTAATACAGACAGTCCTAGCTTAGCCTGCTTCTTTTCCCTGGTACCCCAAAATACACCTGAGCTCATGACCAGATGTATCCGCCTAGCAGTAAAAAGCACAATCCCCTAGTGGCAAAGGGGAATGTCAGTACTCAGTACTCTCCTTCCTTTATTGTCCTGAGCATAGTAGATATTCACTGGAGACAGTCTGATTCTGGTGTGCCAGTTTTACATCATTCAGCTAACATCCCTGTTGTATATCTGTTCCTGGAGAGGAGGGAGCAGGGTTCCTCCACCGTGGAACACAAACACAAGAGAGGTGTGCTATGCACAGGACACCTCCCTATCTTGGCCACAGGTTGAGACCCATTGACTTCGGGAACTGATGCCCCCTGGTGAAGCTGACCTTCCTCTGTCTCTGCTCTATGTGAGTAAAACATTTTTCCATCTGAGCCTGGGTGATTTGTGCTGTTTTGGGGTAGGTTAACATATCTTTACATGTTTCTCCTTACTAACAGTAAACATTAACCCCAAACTGAAAACAGTTCATATTATTTTTAGTTTCAATCAGACTAGTTAATTTTATGTTTCACTTACTGCTTTCATATTTAAATGATATATAAATAACTCCACTTATTTTTTTAACTGTACATCATAAGTGCCCTTCTGGCTGGCATCAAACCAGTCCCTCCCATATTCTTGCATAAATGTCTGTCTATCACTTGTTACAAAAACATGTTTTTCTCAATTCGTTTACATTGTTATTGTGGTCAACATGTTCCCCTTTGTTTTCAGAATTTAAGGTTATTAATACCATTTCAATACGCAACAATGACCAAGACTATACTGTATCTAGAAGCCATAGGACAACTTAGAGCCCCGGACACATTTGTTCTGTTAACTTTCTTGAACTCACCGCTGGGTTTACTGAAGACTTGTTCATTTTTATTACTATTAGTTAGTACCTGTAGTCCAAAACTACATATAATGGTTGAATGAGGGACTTTACAGAACATATACCATATTTTCAATCTCTATTTCCTAGGTGAAATACTGGTGGTGTTTGATCATCATGTTTTTAAATATATATTCTTACTTTGGAATAGCTAAAGGATTTAATAGATATTCTTGGGATGTGGTTAATAAAGAATCCGAGAGATGAGGGCCTGAGAGTATCAAAGGCAAGAAATATCATATATATTATAATGCCTGTATTCAAACTGAAAACAACAATCATAGCTTTAATAATTTGTAAAGAGGGGAATCATATTTCATTATCTAACCATACATAAGAATTTTTTTTGTGACAGCAACTTGAAACTCAAAATAAGCATTTCTAATATTACCTAATTCTATGCTACAATAACCAATTTTAAAGTATTCTTTCTCATAGTTGATTTATTTTTTTATTTTAGTTTGTGATAGCTTTTCTAACAAGTGATCAAATAAAGTATGAAACTTGGAGCCAAATATAAATCTGTTCTTTCTAATAAAAATAATTTTCACCATATACTGGCATATTTTAAATTATTTGGCTAATTTAGAACAAAATTGTTACCTGACAAAGCAATTGAGATTATGATAAAGTTTCCCTAATCAAAATATAACGTAAAATAAAATGGAATAAAATTAAAATATAAAATTAAATAAAAGAGAGAGAGAGAAGTGATTTGTTGAATCATGATGACAAAGTGCCATGAATTAGAGATTGAGATTGGCTTCACTATATGCTCCTCAATTCTAAATGATGAAATAAACTAAATTATATAAAATAATTTCCCAAACTAGAATGGAAAAGATAATCCATTCAATAAATAAATCAGGGAAGACAATTCATAAAAGAGAAATATAAATGGACAATAAAATCTTTAAAATCTGTTCAGTCTTTGTGTTGATCAGGAAAACATAATTTCAAGCAACATCAATGTTTTAGTTTTTCAGCTACTAAAGCAAATACCATACAATGATTGGCTTAATAACAGAAATTTGCTAGCTCACTTTTTCAGAGCCTAGAAGGCTTGCTTCCTCCCAGGTTTGGTAACTTCTGGCTAGCCAGCAATCTTTGGAGTCCCCTTGGCTTTTCCATCACATTGCAATATGGTAGTGACTTCTTTCTCTTCTGGGTTTGGTTGACTTCCAGTATCTGACTACTCCTCCTGGCTTCTCTTAATGTGTTCAATTTCCTTCAGTCCAATATGGACTTCAGCCGTATTGGATTAAGGCTCACCCTCATTCAGTTTGGGCACATTTTAACTGAAAACACTTTCAAGGTTCTGTTTACAAATGGGTTCACACCAACATGATCAGGGTTGGGACCTGAACATGTCTTTTTGTCAATTACCAACAATTGGCAAAAGAAAATGAAAACATTTTTGCCCATCTTACTATCAGAGTAAATTTAATATATTTATAATATCAATTATTGCTGAGAGTGTGAGGTCACACATTTTTTTAATAGCAGTGATGGGCTATACATTGAAGTGGCCACTTAAAGGGAAATTTTATTAATAATTATAAAAATTTTAAATGCACATATCTTTTGTTATCTGTTAACAGTGGAATGTTACTTCTAATTACAGAATCCTCAAATAGTTCTTAAACAAATTAGAGATTTGATTTTTCTCAGATAGAAGTTTGGAGACAGTCAATCCATACCTTGAATATCTATACCATGATATCCCGAGGTAGTCTCCTTCTATCTTTAAACTAAGCCATCCTTCAGTGTGCTCCTTTGCTATGTATGTGCAAGTCAGCTGGTCCCCCTTTGCACCTCTGGGAAGCACACACATTAGAGGGCCTCAAGCTATAAATTCCTTGTCTTGGGTATGCCTACCTGCAGAGTCAAATATTCAAAGTCACACTTCTCCCTGGGTAGCACACAACCTGTGGCTGAGCGATATTAAACCCCTCTAAAGCTTCAAGATCATCTGTACCATGAAGTTATTTATACCACCAACTTCATAGGATTGTTAGGATGATAATGAATGTAAATTGCTTAGTGTAGTATCTAGTACACTGACTGGTATTCAATAAATAGTAGGTATTATTATTAAAATTATGACAATATGAACAAATTAGGTTAGACCTACAATATAATCTTGTCAAGAGTAGTTGACAGATGTTAAAATGGATTTATGAAAGACGTTACATTTTCATATACCATCAATATATCATTCAAATCCAATGGTAAAATTTTCTTGGGCTAGATAGGATATGTTCCTCCTACTTATTAACTCTAGCATTCTAAATAAGGAGTCAAAATTCAGAAATAGACTGAGCATTAATTTTTAACCTAAAGGCTACTATTTCCTTAAAAATGTTTTAGAGATACCTAACAACACTTCAGCAAAATCAGTCTGTATTATTGATTTCACAAATGACTTTAATGAAACCCAAATAAAGGAGTAAGTACACAAGGTACAAAGCAAGGAAAATATCAATAAAATTAGGACATAAAGAAATCATAATTTGTAACAGCACTTGAAAAATGTTTCAGAAAGAATCAGAGCTAAAAATCTAATGTATTTACCCAATTCATAGGCACTTATAAAATGGGGAATAGAAAATTTCCACATTTCCATTTATGAATGGCTAACCATTAAATAATCACATGAAAAAATAGGAAAAACATATTTTAGGCAACTGGATATGCAACACTTTGTTGTTTAGTCATATATGTAGATGCAGCAATTTGTTTGCTCATATATATTCACATACACAATTAATTTTAGATTTTTAAAATTTTATATCAATTTAATTTTTCATTTTATTTTCACAAATATTAAAAAACAACATACAAAATAACTATCTTCTAGATGACCCTATATTATGATACATTTGCCTTGAAAATACAACATATGACTTTATTTCATATTAATGTACTTATAAAGTAACATTATTGAATACATTGCAAAGTATAAAATAGATAGAAGGACAGCCTCCCTTAGGATATTCGATGAGATAAAATGACATAATGACACCTGCCTGTCAGGTGCTCCATTTCAGTTATAGTGCCAGCAAGAAGATAATTAGCATATAGCATTCTATAATAAAAGCTGGAAAAGATAACATGTCTTTATCATCTTCCTTTTGTCCAAGGTTAATATAGTGTAAAGATAAAGGAAGTGAGTGTCATTTAACCACTTTCCCTCAGCAAGAACAAATGGTGCCTCTCTTAGAAGTAGGTATTTTGACATTAAAAGATGTCTTAAACTCAAGTAGGAATTCTAAGTATAGGAAATGATATAAGAAAAATAATCCATAAAATCCAATTTGGTGCCAAAACATTAACAGTAAAATTTATCATTTCAAAAATCTCTTTATCTCCATTTTGAGGTTATCTGAAAAAACACCTACATATACAGCTTTAAGAAATATGTCCATTCAAGCTAAGGGAAGGATGCAAACAAACAATATATTTTCCCTTTTCATGCTAAAAAATCTTCAGGAGAAAACTAATAAATTAGTGAACTAATAAACTTATGAAGATAAAGTAATTATTTTCTGTATTTGACCTTTCTAAAGCAAAGAAAAATTATCCTGAGAGGTGGAAGTTTCTGGTTAGCTGAGGATTGGAACGGAAACTCATCGTTTCTGCCACCACACATGCACATGCACACACACACACACACACACACACAGGTGCATACAGATCCCTGGCTGTGTCCAATGGACCTGGAAGATTAGAGACCAGGAAATCTGGGGTAGAGGCATGCGAATGAATATGACTACAATAAGTGAAACCTTTTGTGTCACATACTAATACTTACCAGAAATCATCCACCATAAATGAGGCACTGAACAACCAAGCAGACATTAGCCAGCCTTTGTCATTGTCACCCTAGACTGGCATGATGAATCCATGAAGGTAGTGGTACTCATGGTGACCATGGAAGCTCTGAGTGGAGCTAAGAGCATGGAATCCCACTTATTGAGTCCAATTCTACTACTGTTTCCTTTGACCTGAAAGAGACTTTCTCACAGCTGCACCACAATCTGAGGTTCTTCCTATTCGAGCCTTCCTTTCCTTTTCCTCTATCAGTTATGAGAACTGCATTGTGGAGTAAATGCTTGCTGTAACTTCCTTTCCCCTTTCCCTTCCCTTCCCCTTCCCCTTCCCCTTCCCCTTCCCCTTCCCCTTCCCCTTCCCCTTCTCCTCCTTCTCCATCATCCTTTACAGACATTTTCCCCCAAAGAAACACTTGCATGAATAATTCAGCCTTGGCATCTGCATCTTAGAGAGCTTGAACTGATACAAGTCAATAAGCTACTGTTTTGACAAATATATCTTTATTTCTCAATTTCATTTCTAAAATAAACTCTGTCTCTTCTTTCCTTACAAATACAAGTGATATAAAACTGGCAGCCTGAATGTCTGTAGAAGTGGGATCAATGCACCAACACTAGGAATGGTAGAACAAAAGGTAATAGATTATTTAGCCATGTCCATAAGAAGGAGAAACATTGGAAGAAATGTCAACCCACTTCAGTACAAGTGTTGGTGTCCCAGCAAAAGCACACCTCACACAGACTCTGAAAGAAAGGTATTTATACACATAGAGAAGAGACAGAGTAAGGTCACCTTCACTAGTGGGTGTCAGTTCCCCATAGCCAGTGAGTCTCAGTCTGTGGCCAATGCTGGGAGAGGTTCTGCACACCCCTCCCTCATGTGTGTGCTGCCTTAAGGAGGGAACTCTGCCCCCTCACCGCCAGGGACAGGCACACCACAGTGCTGTGAGCTGGCTGTCATAAAACATGCCCTCCAGAGTCAGACTGTCCCCGTGAATATTTACAACTTCCTTGGCATATGTAAATCCCGCTATCTACTAGGGGTTTGTGTTTTATCCCATTGGGCTGACACACCTGGTCCTGAGCACAGGATGTATTTATTTGTAGGTTGCAGGGAAAGGCAACAGGCTGTGCTAAGACTGCCCCCTACGACAAGCCACACTTAAAAAAATGACTTGGTGATGCAAAATTGTGAGAAAGTCCTGAAAATGCAAGGAAATAAGGGCAGACTGAAAAGGGAAGAACACATCTGTCCTCTAATATTTGTCCTCGTTTGCCAGTTTTCATTATTTTTAATAATTTACAATGACTAAGTCTTAATCCTTTCTAATTGGACTTCTCTTGATCCTGAATATTAATGAAAACATATATATTTCAATGTTAATTCCAGTTAAAACTGAAATGTATGCATGTATATACTTTCCTCAAATCACTGCTTCTTTTAATTAAGAGGTCTGGGGTATTTTGATAACTGGGATCTAATTTTAACATTTTATAAATAAATACATGAATAGATGGAATTTTACTGTCAATAGTGTTCTATTTGAATTCAATAATACTTTTTTCTTATTTATGATTACAAAGATCTTTAAAATCAACTGTTAATTTCTTTGAATGTTGCAGTGAAAATTATAGAGAATAAACACATAATGTTTTTTGAAAATGAGTGCTGTGTTTGATTAGTGATGGCTAGCATAGGGAACATATCTCACATTTTACATGCATCATAAAATATTTAGAAATTCAGAAAACACATGTAATAATATGCCATTTTACATAGTATAAATATTTTATACTTTGCAAGAAATATTACAAATAAGAAATACTGTAAGACAAAATAGGGTTTGGCTCGAGTATCTGTCCTGTTTTTGAAAACTTCACCAAGGAATACTTACATGTTTCAGTTTCCACAATTTATCTTTCACAGAAGTCCTTAAGGTATAATCAATACTTTACTACTGCAAAACTTTACACCAACATTGATAATTATCATAATTTACCACAGAAATAAAGCAGTATTTCAATTGTTCTATGTGATTGATATTTATCATTCTTTAGTTTTTTCTTTTACTCTGACATATGCAAAGTATGCTCAAGAAATATGTTTTCTTCTGTGATTGACATGGGAAATATTCATTTATTTGTATTAGCTGTTGGACAATATTTGATTGAGTTGATTAATTTCTAAGTAAAAGTAAAAGGTGAAATATGGACACTAAAAATGTAAATACCAAATTACCAAATTCACATGCCCATGCAGATTAAAATAAAAAGGTAAACAAAAACTTATAAAGAAAGATTAACCTCATGATAAGGTTTTGCATGATTTTTATGCTGCCCTGGAGAACTTTGCTAATATGGTGGACTCACCACATTCCAAGGCCAGTTCTGATTCATTTAGAAACTTAATTTCATTGATGAACATCATATGAATGATCCAGTATGGCATGATTTTGCAAAATAAGAAAACTATTGATCTATTATGACAAGAAAAGATGAATCCAATATATGCCAGTCATTACAGTGATGCTAGGCTATGACAAAGTTACTACTGCTCAGAAACAAAAGGATCTGGGTAGTTTGCCAAATAAACTTGTTTGAAATAGACTCTGCTTTATTTGATAAATTATTTTTATGTCATTTGTGTTACTTTCAGAAAACACATTACTATTTAATATCTTTAGGTGGCAGTGCATCTTACTGGCAAACATATGCTATTTCCAAGATTTAGGAGACTGGATGAGAATGGATTTTGCTTCGTTGTCAAATTTGAAATTAGAAATCCTCTGTTAGGTATTTTAGAAAACAGACAACATTTAGATAGTGAACAAATTCAGTAATTTGACATGAAAAAATACTTTTCCAAAGCACCAAGTGCATTTTTATGGCTAGTATGTAAAATAAAATACTTACAAATTAATTTTTCCTTCTAAAATTTGCTATCAACCAACTTAGAAACCTGGATATTCTTACATATTTTCTTCATTTTCTTCTAACTATAGCCAACAAAAATATCAAAATAATGAATTTAGAAAAATTTTAGTTGCTATCTCTTTTAGACCAATTTATTTTTTTCAAGGATAAATATTGTTTCTGCACCTCTTTGGCATCTTTTGAAATCAAAGCACACAACTTAAAATAATATCAGTGTTGCCCGAAAGAAATCATAAAAATTGCCTTGGGAAATTTTTTCCCTGTTAAATAATTGCTAAGAGGACAGTGTGGAGCATAATTATTTATTCCTCACAAAATCACTTTTAAAAATTCATACTTATAAATTGTACTATTTTATATACAGTGTAGACTCCCAGATTTTTTTGTCTGAATAACTACGGAGATGGAGATGTGGCCTTACTGCATTCCAGGTAATTATAAGTTAAATGTAACATTTCTTTATCCCCCATATATTTGCAAATTGTAAATAATTTATTTAAAACAAATTGATAGATTTAACTATTCATTAATGGTTGGGTTAAATTGTATGCATAAATGTTATTGATTCTATTGATTCCCATAATTCTCTCTAGAGTGCATAACCTAAATTGGTTAACATTTCTTTCAATTTTTAAATATTCAAAATTACTGTTTTCTAATGGGAGATAGTGATTATTTTAAAGGAGGTAGAGCTTTACAGGAGAAAAATATCCCACAAAAACCTCAGGCTTCATTTTACTCATTTACTTCATTTTACTCATGACCTGTTTAGCATATTATAATAACATAAGAAACCTACTTCCCCATGTACATACCAGGATGTTAAAATATCGAAGACTTCAATGTAAATTTATAGAATAGGCACCTAAGAAAACTAGAGACAGTCTTCCAATGGCACTTATCCATAAAATCATCTTGGATCAGTCATGAGGGGCCAGATCTTTCCTATTTTCTTAAATACTATAATACATTTCTATGTCTTTTATATAGCATTTCTTAAATACTATAACTAATTGGGAAAAAGCAAAAAATAAATAAGTAAAATTGGATATTTTCTTCTTTTGCGTCATTTGGAAAATGGCTATGATTTGAGAAAACTTGTAACCTACCTTTCAGAACCTATATTTATTAGTTGTTAGAATCATGAGCTTCATAGTCACAATGACGTCGTGTGGAGCCCTATCTTAGCCACTTCATAGCTCTGAGATTTGGGGAAGTCATTTAATCTCTTTACAGCTCAGATTTTGCATATGTAATACATTATAATAAACTTATCTCAGAGGATAAAAGAAATAATTTATTTAAAACATTAATGTATTGTCTACCATGTACTAAATTCTCAATAAATGTAATTATCTTCTCTAAAACAGAATTCATTTTAAAACACTACGATTGATATCTACAAAGTGAAAATGCATACTTTAAAGGCAAATACTATTATTTATGGTCATCACAGCTGTTTTGCTTGAGGCACACTGAATTTGTCACCATCAGGGCTGAAGAACCCTATTCCAGCTATAGTTTTAAAAATCTGCTTTCCCCAGAGTTTAGAGTCTAAGGGAACTCCTTTCCACAGAGGGAGGCTTGGGAATTTCTGTGGCTCACAACTCTCAGAATTCCTTTCAGTTCTCCAGGGGTGGTTAGAGTGACTAGTGATACAGGAGTATAGATGGGTTTCTTATCACCAGGAAAGTCATTACAGGAAGAAAAGCTCAGGGGAATAATGGCAAAAGTAAAAGTGTGGAGTAGAGATTAAATCTTGGATTCCAAAAGCAGAATGGATTAAAATCCAGGGTTCACCAACAAATATCTTTGCTCTTGGCATGTTTTTTTTTACCTCTTTCTGTGTGATGTTCTTCGACTACAAACTGGGGATAATAATAGCTACCATATACGATTGTTGTAAATATTAAATAAGATATCAGATCCTACATTACTTATTAAACTGCTTAACCTATTTTAAATTATAAAAATTAGCTAATGAAGGAGAAGGAAAAGAAGAAATCAAGAAAAATAAAAAGAAATAATATTATAATAAAGAAAACAAAAATGGATAAAATATAGTTTGTGAAAAAATAATACTAGACAGAAAATAACAAGTGTTGGTGAGTATACGAAAAATTGCAAACCTAATACATTGTTGGTAGGCATGAAAAATGTTGCAGCTACTTTGGAAAAAAGTTTGGAATTTCCTCAAAAACAGAGATACCGATGAGCCAGCAATTTCTCTCTTAGGTATATATCCAAGATAGTTGAAAACTTAGCTTGATGCAAAAACTTGTACATAGATGATTGTAGCAGTATTATTCATAACAGCCATAATGTGGAAACAACTCAAATGTCAATCAAGTGATGAACTGATAAATGAAATGTGGTATATTCATTCAACTGGATACTATTCCGCCACAAAAACAAATGAAAGTGCTCTAGATACTATAACATAATGAACCTTGAAAACATTATGCTAAGTGAAAAAATTCAGACACAAAGGCTACATATTGTATGATTCCATTTATATGAAATGTCATACAAATTCATAGAAACAGAAGTTTTTTGTTGTGGATTGTATTTATTTGTTTAATGACTTTTCATAACTCTTTCTGTTGAGTGGGTGTGCGAGGGGTCAGCAAGGGTGAGCAAGCTTCTATCATTTTAAAAGTTGCATTTTATTGATTTGATGCTCACACAGTTATTACAACATTTTAATTGTTTTCAAGAGTTTTGAGGAAGCTGGTTTTGCCAGTTTTTGCTAGTTTTGTTCAAAGATTCTGTGGTAGAATGGCACCCTGGAGCATCTTACACTGCTATCTTGGTCGGCCAGACTCCTGCAAAATATCTATATATAGTCAATAAAAGATATAGTGAGGGTTATCTTAAGTTAGATTCCTCTGCCTTTTATTAGAATAGCCACACTATTTGAGGGAACTTGAATTCAGCATGCATTTTCTGAGCACATACTAATTATAACCATTAACACAAGGGTAGAGAAGAAGTGGCAAAGATGAGGTGGGATATGAATACAAATAAAGGCTAAGGAATAGTCTTTGCTAAAAACGTGGTTATCATCTTGGGAGAAACTTGAAGAGCTAAAAAAGAGCTTTGGTCAGTATGGTCTTAATGAAGCACATGTGTAAATGTATAACATAAGCAGACAACCAACCTTCACTTACTTCCTTTTCACTTATCCAATCCTTTCGGGACACTGGAAATATTAGGAAGTTCCCATAGAAAAGATTCAATAACCATGAGGGCTGAGCACCTAGATTTGTGATCCCGATTTGGAACAGCAATAAAATGTTGATAAGCTCTGAGATTTAGAAGTGTGAGAGAATAACACTGTGGCAGTGATTGACTTTAAAGATATTCACATTAAATAGGAGGGAAAAGAGGGACACAAGTTAGATTGCTCAAGCAGGACCTGGATTACACCTCCTTCACTATCTTCCCTATATATGAAACCTATCACTATAGCATTCATCCTCCAATTCTTAGCATAAGATGAAGCTATTTCTTAACATTTCATCTAGAATTATTGATCCTTCTTTAATGCCTCAATCCCTGTATTTGCTTATGTTCTGTTGTATTAATATTGTTTGCATGGTCATCTCTTCACTAGATGCTAACTTTTTTAAAGGTGGAAATAAGATGGTTTCATCCTATATCTTCAGCATTTGTTATCCTGAAAAATTGTTGGTATTCAATAAATATTTGCTCAACAAAGGTATAATATCATTAAAAACTCAATGGCAACTCAACAAACAACCCAATTTCAAAATAGGCAAAAGAGGGGAAGCGGACTTGGTCCAGTGGTTAGGGCATCCATCTACCACATGGGAGGTCCGCTGTTCAAACCCCGGGCCTCCTTGACCCATGTGGAGCTGCCCCATGCACAGTGCTGATGCGCACAAGGAGTGCCATGCCATGCGGGGGTGTCCCCCACGTAGGGGAGCCCCATGCGCAAGGAGTGTGCCCCATAAGGAGAGCCACCCAGAGTGAAAGAAAGTGCAGCCTGCCCAGGAATGACACCGCACACACAGAGAGCTGACCCAACAAGATGACGCAACAAAAAGAAACACAGATTCCTGTGCTGCTGACAACAACAGAAGCGGACAAAGAAGGACATGCAGCAAATAAACACAGAGAACAGACACTGTGGGGAGGAAGGGGAGAGAAATAAAATAAATAATAATAAAAAATAGGCAAAAGACTTGAATAGATACTTCACCAAAGAAGATATACAAATGGCAAAAAAGATTCTCAACATTATTAGCCATTAGGGAAATGCAAATCAAAATCACAAAGATATAACATTTCCACTCATTGGAATTACTACTATGGAAAATATCAAATGTTGGGGAGGATGTGGAGAAATAGGGACACTCATTTTTAGCTGGTGGGAATGTAAAATGGTGCAGCTGCTATGGAAAATAGTTTGGTAGTTCCTCAGAAAACTAAGTATAGAATTTCCGTGTGACCTGACAATCCCATTACTAGGTATATAACCAAAAGGATTCAAAGCAGGGACTTGAACAGATATTTGCATGCCAATGCTCATAATGGCATTATTCACAATGACCAAAAGACAGAAACAACCCAAGTATCCATCAACTGATAAATGGATAAACAAAATGTGGTATACACACACATACACGCAAAATGGAATATTGTTCAGCTGTAAAAGCATGAAGTTCTGAAATATGCAATACCTTAGATGAACATTGAAGACATCATGTTTAGGTAAATGAGCCATACACAAAAGAACAAATATTATATGATCTCACTGTTATGAAGCAATTAAAATAAGCAAATTTATAGAACTAGAAACTAGAATACAGGTAACCAAGGGTCAGGGTGGTAGTAGTGAATGGGTAGTTAATGCTTAATGGATACAGAGTTTCTGATTGGGGTAATGGAAATATTTTGGTACAGATTGTAATGATGGCAGTACAACATTGTAAAATATAATTAATACCACTGAATTATATATTTGAATGTGGTTCAAAGAGGAAATTTGGGGTGTATATGTGTTACTAGAATAAAATCTTTTTAAAAATAGGACTGCATAACACAAACAGTGAACTCTAATATAAATTATAGACTATAGTTTAAATAGTCTAATTATATTATAATGGCTAATAGTATAATATTACTCCATTAATTGTAGCAAAGCTACCACATTATTGCAAAACTATGTTTGAGGGTGGTATATGGGAACTCTGTATTTTCTTCATGATTTTCCTGGTTACCTACATGATATCTATAACTTCTCTGATAAATAAAAATTCAATGGTATAAACTATTAAAAAGTACTCAAAGTTTGAAATTGAAAGTCACTGAATTGAAAAATAAGAGTAAAATTTTAGTAGAAAAATATTCATTAAGATAAGATTATTGTATAACAAGGCTTCTATAATAAATACCACAAACAGATTGTCCAAAATAACAGGAATCTATTCTCACAGTTTTGGAGGACAGAATTCAAAAATCAAGGTATCAGCAGGCCATGCTTTCTCTGAAGTCTGAGCATTTTGGTGGTGGCCTGTTGACAATCGATATTTGCCTCCTTCATATGGCTATCTGTCGCCTTTGTTTTCCTCCTATGACTACTTCTCCAACTGCACAGTTGTATGTGTCTCTTCCTAGATATCCTCCCCTTAATAAGATTTCAGTCATATTAAATTAAGGCCTGTCCTGATTCAATTTGGTTTCATCTAAATATATATAATATCATTGAAGATCCCATTTCAAGATTCACCCCAGGACCATGAATTAGTGTTTCAAATTCCAATTATAAAGGAGTTCACATCCACAGAACCATGGTTAGGACTTGAACATGTCTTTGTGAGGGACATGATTCAATTTACCACAGAGGGAGATGTTTTAATGTGAATAGATGATGAAGTAGCAAAAATAATGGCATCAGAATATAAGCATTAGATTTTGGCAGTGAAAAGGAGAACAGTTGTGTATTAACTAGTACAAGAGGCAGAGCGAAGTTGTGAATCTTAGGTAAAGAACATGAGAGGAGCACTGCTCACAGGTGCAATTTCCTCTAACTGCTGAGGGAGGTTAACTTAGACCATAGTTGAAAGATACGGATTTAGAGGAGAAGGAACACAAAATTTTATCCTCAGACTAAGGAGAAAAATGCACTGAAGCAATGAAACTTAATTGTGAACAGTAATGATAATAATAAAAGCAACAGCAATGATTTCTAACATTTTTAGATATCTTTTTTAGGTTCATACACTATGCTTATTGCATATAAATATCCCAATAACACAGTGTAGCAGAGGATAATAATAATCACTTCTTGCAAAAGAAGAAATGAAGCTTAAAGAGATTTTATAACTTTCCCAAAGCTACAGAGATAGAAAGTGTTAAATTCAGTACTTTTAATTGCGATATCATCATGTGCTGTTTTCTTTGTGTGTCAAACATTGAGGTAAGAACTTAACAGGTTTTCTGAAAAGGTGTTCCTCGTTATCTGTTGGCAACAACTCCGATCCCCTCCTATCCTCTCCACTGTGTTGCCAGAGAGGAAACTGTATGTACCCCACAAAAGGCATGTTCTTAAAGTTAATACATTCCTGAGGGATTGGACCCATAGTAAATAGGACCTTTTAAAGAGAATACTTCAGTTAAGGTGTGCCCTACCTCATTCAGGATGGATCTTAATCCCCTTACGGTAGTCCTTTATAAATGGAATGAATAAAGAAAAAGAGAAAGAGAGAGAGAGAGAGAGAGAAAGTCATGGAAGCAAGAAGCTGAAACAAAGAAACCTAGAAGAAAAGAGACAGACCAGCAGTCACCACCCTATCACTTGGCAGAGCACCCAAGGATTGCTAGCAGCTGGTCTTTGGAAAGAAAGCATCACCTTGATGATGTTGAGATTTGGACACTTTTCTCAGCCTCAAAACTGTAAGCTAATAAATTCCCATTGCTCAAAGGCAACCCATTTTTATGGTATCTGCTTTCAGCAGCCAAGTAAATTAAAACACCTTGGAATAATTTCCAGAATCTTTTGCCAGAGATGTTTAGGCTTAGATTGTACCAGTGGGGGATACATGCAAGAGATTTGAATGGCTTAAGAAAAAAGTCATTTTTCTTCTTTCACAGCAATACAGAGAGAACATTGGCAGGTACAAAGTATTAAAGAAGCATCAATATGTCTGTGCAAAATACTTGACAGCAGAGCTAACCATTGGTGGTGGTTTTCTGTTGTTTCTGAATTGGAAAGTTCTAAGTGTGGTCTAAGAGCTAAAAGCAACCTACCCTGATCTTTGCTCCTTCAGATCTTCTGATAATTTGTAAGTACTTAATTCCTTATATTCCATCTATCCCTGCTTTCTTTTTGGGGGGTTTACTTAACTAATGCTGAACTGATTGGCATAACCAATGACTTCTCTCATCTCAGAAGAGCATATATAGGCCTAACCAAATATACTTTTACTGCAGAGAATTCTTATTCCAATATCAATCTTAGAGTCAAGACTCACATCTTTATAGATAAGTAAGAATTTAACTGATATTAAACACTCTTATAGTAGGTACAGATCTCCCAACACTCCAGTAGATTAATATAAAGAAAATGAACTACATCACCACTTTTTATTTTAGGAAACCCTAAATTCTTTTAGTTGATTTATTTGATAATTCTAAAAACAGAAGACAAAGAAGAAAATAGCTACAAATAAAAACAGGCTTTGCATTTAAGGTTTTTAAAGTGGGAGAGAATTTCTATAGGAAAGAAACAGTTTGAGGGTGTCTTTCTTACATTATGTCAATGGCTTTTGATTTTATCTGTTATGCCAAATAGGTATTCTACTGTTATTTATGTAAATTATATCTGAATAAAATGATAGAGACAGTGTTGTGTATATTCTTTTTCTTAAGCAAAATATACTATGAAGTTTGATAGAGAATTAATTTTAAATTTAATGCCTGAAAAGTTCTTTGAATGATCTTACATTTGTTTATTTTAATGAAAGTGTGCAGTAGACAAAGTTAAGTTGTTGATGGGGGAATCCTAACAGGAATACTAGTACAAGCACACACCTAAGAAGATTATTTTCAAAGCCGCTTTTTAAAGCTTTAGGGCCTTTTTTATGATCTTTTCTCCATACTTGATTGAGTAAAGCTTTAAGACTTCAAATCCCTTAGGTGTCTTAATGGTTAGAGACCAATTTATTTTACAACTTGGTCTTAGCAATGTGGGTAGGCTGCATTTTAGCACATATCTGGGGAGACAGTGTTCCAAAACACTAAGTATATGCATTATAAACTGGGGCAGTTTAACAGAGCGTTTAATGATTATTTGGTTGAAAATCTCTGTAAAGGGAACAAGAAATTCACATACTAGACCTGCAGGGTTCTTTGTCCTAAACATTTAAATGAAGTAATTAAAGTTTATTTACTCTATATGCCTGCCATTTCATTCATTGACGTTCTTGTCACCAGCTTTTGATTGGCTGACTCTGGCTCAGAAAACAGATTTAAAAATCTTTTCATGAAAAGGGAGAAAGTAATACATTAAGACACATGTTATAGATAACATGATTATTTTATTATCTAGAAAAACAGACTAGACATGTAAACTGAGATACTATTTAATCAGTCAAAAGTATATATTGCTAAAATAAAATATTCTCTTTTTCCTTCAGAAATATTAGAAAATATACTTTTAGTTGTATTTTTTTTATTAAAAAGAAAACCTTCAGTTTCTGAATCACATGTATGGGTCATACCAGTGCTTTCCAATCATTTTCAGAGCAACAGAACATTTTGAAAACACAAAACAAAATTATTTGAAATAATCCTTATTCTAATTTCTAAATTACTTACTATTTACATGATCTACAAGAAGAAAGATAAATTGATAGAAGTAGATTTTTATAGTTATTTTGTTAAAACATCAAAACTCTAAGTAAAATATCAAATGAATATTTCCATGAATCTTTCCTTAATGATTTGGAAGCAAATCACTTATTCAATGTGAAAATCAGGTGAGATTTTCCAAAGATAATGTCCAGCAAAAAAAGAAGGAAGAAGTGGTTGAGGCCCCTAATCTCTAATTTGAGGAGGTAGTCCAAATTTTTTTCAGATAGTCATGGTCATCCTTCCAAGAGTAAGTTCATGAGAATATATGTGGTTAGGGCCTAAAGTGCCTTAGCCCTACTCATCCATCATTGTAAAAGAGCAGTCTTCTTATTTACATAAGTGTAACTGCCTTTTGATCCAAATCTAGAATGGATCTTCTTCTAGACATATTCTTGCTCTCTAGGACCAAGGTGAGGCCCATTTTCAGACTGTGACAATTCCTTTCATTAGAAGAGAGAAATTTGCAGATTGGCATAGTTGTAACAGATCATAGAAGATTTTGCCTCTTTTAATACAAGGGACAAAAGAGAGGTCTTTCTGCCTTAGAGATCCTTTTATTGGGTACATTTAATAACATATCTTTGCAGAATTGCTTTCACAGTCTCTAACCTGTGAAACATTATTAATAAAAGCTTTTGGTTTAAGTTTTCTAATTCGTCTCTCAGGTTGACAACTTACATCTCTCCAGAAAAAAGCTCTTTTTTCAGTATAATCGGGAGGGAATAGACAAGGGCTCTCATTTCATTCTGAGTTTTACAGGATCTCCCTCTTTTATGTAAAATTTAAACCATTCTCTGTGTGTACATTTTAACTACCTCTGACAGTTTTGGCTCTGTCTTTTTGTATTTTTTCTTCTCTATTCCCACATTAATCAACAGATATTTACTAGCATTTTATTTGTATTTTCAAGTCCTCTGATCATACCTTGAAGTTTAAAAACTTCCTCAGAGTGAATCTTTATCCTGGGTTCTTGGATTGTTTTCATTTTCAATTCACAGTCTGACAATCTAAGAACCTCTTTCATTTCTTTTGAGATACTTTTGAAGTTATGCTCAGACTATTATCAGCTGTCACCATCCATATTCTTTCTGGAAATCTTCTTAACTAGATGAATAAATTCATTAGGTGTATTTCCTATTTACCACCTCACTGCAGATGAGAGTGCAACAAAGCTTTTCACTATTACATAAGAAGGATCTCATTTTCTCTAGCTTCTACTACCACTTTTTTTTTTTTTTTAAGATTTATTTTTATTTATTTAATTCCCCTCCCCTCCCCCGGTTGTCTGTTTTCTGTCTTTTTGCTGCGTCTTGTTTCTTTGTCCGCTTCTGTTGTCGTCAGCGGCATGGGAAGCGTGGGCGGCGCCATTCCTGGGCAGGCTGCTCCCTCCTTCGCGCTGGGCGGCTCTCCTTATGGGTGCACTCCTTGCGCGTGGGGCTCCCCTACGCGGGGGACACCCTGCGTGGCGCGGCACTCCTTGCGCGCATCAGCACTGCGCATGGGCCAGCTCCACACGGGTCAAGGAGGCCCGGGGCTTGAACCGTGGGCCTCCCATGTGGTAGACGGACGCCCTAACCACTGGGCCAAAGTCCGTTTCCCTCTACTACCACTTTTGTTTGCTCTTTTAATAGCCTCGCCAACAGCCTCCTCTAGAACATTTATGCTTTTGCAAACATTCTCCTCAAGACCTGTTTTAGTTTGCTAGGCTGTTGAAAGCAGACACCATAAAAAGGGTTGGCTTTAATAATGGGAATTTATTAGCTCATCCGCTTAAAGTTTTGAGGCTGCAAAAATGTCTAAATCAAGGCATTATCAAGGGAATATTTTCTTCCTGAAGATTGGCTTCCAGCAATCCTTGGGTCCTCCATCATATGGCAAGGCACATGGTAACATCACTGCTCTCTCCCTTCTTTTCCAGGTTTTATTGCTTTCAGCTTCTTGCTTCCGTGGCTTTCTCTCTCTGAATTTTATTCTCTTATAAAGAACTCCAGCAGGAGGATTAACACCACCTCAGTTACAACTTAACTGAAGGATTTTTGCACTTATATTATTAGAGATATTGGTCTTTTAGTTATCTTTATTTGCTTTTGGTTTTAGGGTAATGTTGGCTTCATAGAATAAGTTACATAGTGTTCCCACCTCTTCAATTTTTTGGAAGAGTTTGAGCAGAACTGGTATTAATTCTTCTTGAAATGATTGGTAGAATTTACCTGTTTGAAGTTGTCTGGTCCTTGGCTTTCCTTTGTTGTGAGAATTTGATGACTGAGTTAATTTCTTACCTTATGATTGGCTTGTTGAGGTGTTGTATTTCTTCCTGAGTCAGTGCAGACAGTCTGTGTCTTTCTAGAAAGATGCCCATTTCATCTAAGTTATCTAATTTGTTGGTATACAGTTGTTCATAGATTCTTCTAAAAATGTATCTTATTTCTGTGGGATCACCAGTAATGCCCCTCTCTGATTTCTGATTTTATTGATTTGCATCTTCTTTTTTTGTCAGTCCAGCTAGAATTGTGTTGATGCCATTGATCCCAAAGAACCAACTTTGGTTTTGTTGATACTCTGTGTTGTTTTTTTATTCTCAATTTTCTTTATTTCTCATCTAACCATTGTTATTTCTTCTCATCTCTTTGCTTTGGGATTAGTTTGCTGTTCTTTGTTTTGTTTTGTTTTGTTTTTTCCCTAGTTTCTCCAGGTATACAGTTAGGTCTTTGATTTTAGCTCTTTTTTCTATTTCAATGTAAGAATTTAGGGTTATAAATTTCCCTCTCAACACTGCTTTGGATGCATCCCATGACTCTCAAAAGTTGAGCTTTCCTGGCCTCCACAGAAAATGCAGCTCTTCAAACGACTGTCTACTACAGCCCTGAGGAAATGTGGCACATTTAAGTCTCCTCTACTGCATTTTTTTTTCTGGGGTAGGCAGGCTGGAACAATGGCCATCATCTCCTTTGTCCAGGATGGAATTGAACAATGGCTGCCCTCAAAGCTGGACCCAAAGTTGTCCAAAATTGCTAATCAACAGCCATGTTCAGTGATCATCTGTGTCCTGCTTGCTCTTGAGGAAGAGGATTTTTATACCCTTTTCTGTCACCAGCAAGCTAGCCAGGGGCCAGACCCCACAGCAGCCTGGGCTCCAGTAGCTGCTGCACAGCGAGAGCAATTTACTATACTTTACTGTAATTTATCAGTCTCTTCCTCCCCCTCTTCCCTGGGTGCTGCACACTATTCTTCTGGCCTCTGGGGTTTCAATATGGTTTTTCAGAATGTTCCTGAGTATTTAATAGTTCTTCTAATGGAAGGACTGGCTTATCCTGGAGAATGATCCATGTACAATCAAGAAGAATGTATATTCTGTTGTTGTTGGGTGAAGTGTTCTACATATGTCTTTTAGGTCTTATTATTTTAGAATAGCATTCATGTATTGTATATATAAAAAAACAATATAAGAATAAAGATATAGAATTTTTTTTAAAAAAGCAATACAGAACTATTGAGTTTAAGTCCACAATAACTAAAATGAAAAATTTTCAGAAGGGTTTCAAGAACAAACTCGAGTTGCCAGAAGACTTAGTGACCATGAAGACAAGACACTTGAAATGAGTCAGACTGAGCAATAGAAAGAAAAAAATAAAAAGAATTATAAAAAGTAAAAAATGACTAAGACCTCTCTGGGACAATGTTAAGCACACAAATATAGATATTATGAGAGTCTCAGGAGAAGAGAGAAAAGGGGAAAAAGGAATATTCAAAGAAATAATGAGAGAGTACTCCCCAAACTTAGCAAAAGATAAAAATATACACATCCAAGACCCAGAGAATACCAAAAATATTAAACATAAAGAAAAATACACCCCATCATATATTGACTATAGAGGAGGAGAGAATTCTGAATGTTGCAAGAGAAAAGCAATGTATTATGTAGAAGGAAGTCCCAAGTGAGTTTTGGTTTCTCATCAGAAACCATGGAGACAAGAAGGCACTGGTGTGGGGAGTAAGGCATATGGGAATCCTTATATTTTTTATGTGATATTTGTATAATCTAAGTATCTTTAAAAAATAAAAAAAGTTTAAAAAATTGAAAAATAAAGAAGACACTGGGTTGAAAGTGCTAAAAGATAACTGGCAATCAAGAATTATATAACTGATGTGACTTGCCTTCAAAAATGAAGGAGAGATTAAGACATTCTCAAATTAACAAACTCTGAGGGAGTTCATAATCACTAGATTTGCTCTATAAGCAAGGATAAAGGAAATTCTTGAGACTGAAAAGAAAGGATCTTAGACAGTGGTTCAAAGTGGCATAAAGAAATAAAAGCCTATGGCAAAAGTAATCATTTGGCTAATTATAAATGCCAGTATTATCTCCTGAGTGTTTAAAGTAGGCAAAGTTTTGCCCAAGACTGCTGCCTCTATCATTTCTTATACACATTTCATATTCTCAAGCTTCCTTCACCTGGAAGACACAGTCTGGGAGGGGGCCCTGCCAGAGAGGAGTTTCCCAAGTTAGTCTTTCTCAGCCTAAACAATGCTAGAGAACCATGATGGGGGCACAAAGCAGCTCCAACGTGCCCTGTGGAAGGGATCAGGAAGGGTCCCAAGAGCTTCTTCTATGGCTCCCCAAAGCTGAGCTCTTTTGACCTGCTCAGAAATGGCAGCCCTTCAATTCACTGTCCTTAAAAGTGGGCACTAGTAACCACTGCTTGGAGAGAGCAATTTAATGGTCTTTACCATAATTTACCAGTTTCTTCCTCCCACTCTTCCCTGGATGATATAGAGTGTTCTTCTGGCCCCCAGAGTTTTAATATCATTGTTTTAGACAGTTTCTGCCTGTTTAATAGTCAGTGGAAGTACTGAACATAGGAGCTCCCTGCTTCACCATCTTCCTACAATATTCCTTAAATTCTTAACTAATGCAAGGTCATTCATCTTTTGAATAGCAGAATTGCACATCTATTCAAGCAGTGTTGATTGAATGGATACCCATTGATTACACCTTGTTAAGAGCTGGCATTAGAGCTTTGAGCAAGAATCACTGTATCCATGTTGATTTGTAGTATAGTCAGTACAGTTTTCAGTCATTGGCTATGAGAATAATGTTAACATACCTATTTGGAAATTTGGTTCATAATAACTAATTAAATATGCTTAAAAGCCTTATATGAATATATTTAGGGCAAGATAAAAGTAACATAATAAGATAAATTAAATTAAAACCCTCTCTGGAATGTAGAGCAGACCAGATATGTATATAGTAAAAAAAAAATGCTCTTCTGAAAATTAAGGAGAATCATGAAACATTTAAGGTCTTTTAAATCACAGATCCTGGCTAGGGAATCTACCATGTATGACTGACAGATTTGGGAAATGCTTTTTTATTAGATTGTGTATCAAGAAATAAAAGAACACTTATAATACGTTCATTAGATAATCTTTTTAAAATTGATGAAATTACTACCAAACATAAATCAATTACAACTGTAAAGTGTGACATTCTGGTAGGAATCACTAATGAATAATAAAAATTGAGTAATAGCCAAAACATCTATGTCTTTTTTATAAATCATTCTATCATATCTAGAAAAGTGACAATACCTGCCATTTATTAGCAATGTTCTGGTGAATAATTTAGCACAGTTTCAGCCATGGTAGGTTTTCAATATATATTAGTTAACTCATAATTAATTACCTATTACAATTTCTGCTACTTTTTCAGATATTTTCTATCATTTAACTTCCATACTGTTATAATAAAAGTTCTTGAAATTTTCTTTAGTCAGACCTAGGAGAATCACTACATAGAATTTTGAACTGTTTCTACTTAGATGCTGTTCACTTTGGGTGAGTCAGTTCACATCTAATTGACTTATTTTCTTCATCCTTGCTTCTGAAACTAGAGTTCAAGTACCCATATGAAATAATGTGCCATGTAACACAAAAACCATGAGAATCTTAAATGCCTATTAATTTTAAATGAAGAATTAATTATTACTAATGAAAAGACATAACAAGTTCTATGACTTTATGCATTTAATTTCCAAAATAAAGCAAAGAATTGCTGAGGAAAACTTCAAATCCTGATGCATGATTAATGGGAACAAAATGTATTACATCTTCACAGCTTTCCTATATATTAGTTTATTTATATAATTTCTTATTTCTTATGTTTATTTACTTTAAATCCCAAATTAATTTGGTATTTGGGAATACCAGAGGTCGATTGCAAATTAATATCCCAAGATATTTACTTGTCATTTTTAATTTAGTACATTTTCAGCGTAGAGGGTAATACAAAGAACTTCACTTTCAAATCATTTGCCCTCTCACTGTAAAATACCTTAAATCCATCAGTGCCTGTGTTTCATCCTGTCCTAGAATGTTACCTGTGACTATCTGGAACAATTTAAAGAGTACATGGCTGTGCATGTTGGCCTCTCTGGATGGTAAATTAATAACTTGCATTCTAGTATTTTCTTACAGCTGTGGTACATGTATAAACAGGGAGTAGCTGGGAAGTGATAATACATCCTTGACAGCACCAAGTCAAAGTAGCAGATAGCTGAATGGACCCATAGGGTGTCTTCTATACCAGTCTTCTAATACGAGAAAGGGTCTTCTTGGAATTTATACATCATTCTCAGAAATCCCAAGCCTGAAAAGATAGTCAGTAGTAGTTTTGATTTCACCTCAGTCTCCAGGCAGCATCCCTTCCAGATAAATAATATTAAATTATAGTCATAGGGACTAGATCTTTAATTTTGTATTCTCAGTAGCTGGCATATAGCAAACACTAAATAAATCTTTGTTAATGGTGGCAGTCTGTATCTATTTATGTAAGTAATAGGTGCTCATGTCATAGGCATTTGCAAACTGTGACAGAATTTCCCTGGTTATCTGTGGGACTCAGAGGGTAAATGAAAGAATTATCTAGGTGACAAACTCCCTTAAATGAAGTGGGGTAATCACACCCTTTCTAGTAATTGATTCATGTGCTTGGTTTATTTTAACTTTATTCACTGTTTAGGTTTCAAGGTGAGTAACTAAACTGAGAACATCTGAAAGTGATCTGGCAAGACAGGCCTGAATAGCCTGCTTTCTATTACTTATCAATTACAAATAATATTTTCTATGCCTATTTTTATTTTATGGTTTCCAGCTAAGCATATAAAGGAACAGATCGGAATGAAAATTCAGTGAAATTATAGAACATGAAAAGGTCAAAGGTATACAGTGAATTTTTATCTTTCAGAGAACATATACGGTCATAAAATTCTAAAGCCTAATTCCTGTGACAAAGCTTGTAAAAAGGAGAGGAAAAGAGGAAATCATAAATCTGGCCCTCTGCCACTGTCTGGAACAGAGCAGAACTACACTAACTTAATTTGTTTGAATTACAAGGTTAAGAATATAATCTGTAACTCACAATTTTATAAACAGAAATGGGGTTTGGTTCGCTAAAGATAAAAAACTTTGTAATAGAATTTTTTGGTGGAGCTTTTTCAGTCACCTTTGTACCCAAAGTGTTTCATTGTTTTAAATGTTGGGGTTTTAAAAATAATTTTTGCTCTTTAATGTATTTAATGTTCAGTAAATTAAATATCTAAATATGGAGAATATTACATATGATATCAAAAAACAAATTTATTAATCATCCTTCCCTCATCAAAATCAGCTTAGGTCTATGAAATGGCAAAAATTATGGGGAATAAAAATCCAGTGTGCATAAAAATAGGCAGGAATTTGCTTCATGGTAAAGTCACATTTTCTTGAGGCATTTTAGTTCAGATTTTTTTTTTTTTTTTAGTTCCAGATTTAAAAAAAAAAAAGACTAGACCAAATTTGCTTTCTTCTCAGGGGTGTAGTAAAATTTTTGCTTGGAATTTAGCTAAATCTGTTGCTTTAATGTATTTGACACCTTCTTAGAGATTGTCAGAGTGCATATAAGACACAGTGGAAAAAATGTCCCAAAGACTTGGGTCATAGGGGTTACTTCTGTGCTGGAAATATCTCAACTGATACAGTACACCATGGCTGCTCATCATAAACAAGATCATTCTTGTGATTATAATAAAATCTACATTCTGCCCTAATGAGAATGGAGAGTGACAAACAGGGGAAGGGAATATTTTTTGGCTCTAATAAGTCTCAGAATAAGTGATTAAAGATTGCTAAAGATGTCTTGCATTCTTTAAAACAGGGCTTAAGAGAAGGAGAATTCTAGACCATTTATCCTTCATCCTTAAATAAAGGCAAAGCACCTTTGAGACACAGGTCGTGGACTACAACACTTACAACACTTTCTATTCTTCCTCATCACTGCGAGCAAACATTCTGTTCATTCCTCTCTCATCAAGCACTTTGCCCCTGCACCATTCTTCTCCTCACTACTGCAGACCAGGCTTCATTTGGGCTAACTCCAATGTCTAGATTTTCCACAAGGCTAGGGGATCTCTGACCTCCCCATTTCCACTTTCTCCTAAGAGATGCTTTGGACCATTCTCACATGCACTTTCTTGACTTTGTTATCACCTAGAATTGCCCATCCAAATATTCATCAGCAGCCCATTTGTCAGTTTTTCCCTCCAGTTGATTACTTTTCTATTTGTTCTTTGAACTCAAAAGGGTCTTCAGTCTCCTGACCACTATGCTTTATCTCTCTCTCAGACATAAAAGCAAAATCTTCTATCAACAAGTACATGTCTAGCTTCCTTCTCAATATATTACTACTACTAGAGGCCAATTTAATTATACTTTTCATATCAAGCTACACTACAGTCAACAAAACAACTAGAAAAAAGTGGGATTTTGTATCCTTTTCCTTGAAATAAATAAAAATATTTTCCCCATTTATTTTTAAAATAAATTTTGCTGTCATCTTTGGTGAAACTTTTTCTCTTATTATCAATCCTGAGGAATCCAGGAGTTTCTATATTGTTTCCCTCTTGCAATGAATATTTCTATTAAGAGAAATATATTTAATAAAATACTAGATTATGTGAATTTTACCATTTCTTTATATTATATACATGACTGAGTATTATTTAAGTGCTGTGCAAATTTAACTTGCATTTAAGAAAATTTTCTATATTATTTCATTGTCTGGAAGCTCATCTTGTCAAAAATTTTTTCTAACCCTTAAACAATTTAGAGTGAATTTCTAAAGATTAGTGACATTTGCCTACATAAACAGCCTAATCATTATGTAATTCATATTCAAATTTAGCAGTTATAGCATTACTATGCTCTATTACATTTCTCCAGTCTAAGAGCTAACCCAGAATCATACATTCCATCTTGATCAGTCTCTTTTCAACTCGGACAATTCCTTTATACATCCTTCATTACCTTAATAGTTTCATAGAATACGTGATAGTTTTTCTTTATATTATCCCTCAGCTTTTGTTTTCCAATGTTTCCTGCTAATTAAAAGATATTCATGTATTTTAGGCAGTAATGTCACATAAATAACATTATGTTCTTCTCAGGGCATCACATTGTAAGACATGTCAGTTCATTTGATTTTTGTTGATGTTAACTTTGTTAGCTTGTTATTTCTCATTTTAGAATTTAATATAAATGGAAACAAAGTACATGGCTTTTATATCTACAGTCTATGATCCAATATAATGCTTTTGAGATATATTTACATTGTGTTGTTTCAATAATTTGTTTTCTTTAATGTTTGCTTATATTTCAAATGAGGAGTCAACAATTTTTTTTCTGTAAAAAGCCAGAAAGTAAATATTTTAGTCTTTTTAGACCACGTATGAGTCTACATAACATATTAGTTTTTGCTTTTCTTTACAACTCTTTAAAAATAGAAATACCATTTTTCTTTTCAGGCAGTACAAATGCAGACCTCAAGCCAGATTTGACTTGTAACTTGACATAATTTGCTAACTAAATGAACATATCACAATTTCTTTTTTAATTCACTTTGTGATGGACATTTTTGTAGTTTCCTGTTCTGAGCTATTGTAAATAAAACTGCTATGGACATGCATGTAGAAATCTTTCAGTGGATGTGTTTTTATTTCTATTGCGTAAACACGTAGGAATGGAATCACTGTCCTAGGAATCACTACCTTTGGACAGGGAACGTTTAATTTCATAAGAAACTGCTAATGAGTTTTCCCAAATAATTCTACCATCATAGCCTCCTGGAAACAAGAGAGTTGTAGTTGCTCCACATTTTCACCAACATTTGTTATTGTCATTCTTTCAAAACATTTGCCCTGATACTAAGTGTTCCACCAGTTAACCTGATACCCAGATTTCTCTGTATCTTTATCTGCATCCCTGGAGTGTTTCCCATCTGCATAGTAAAAGCTGGCTCACATCTGCTTTCCTACTGTGGAAAGGGGAAGGGAGATATGTTTCTCATGAGAACATTTTCAGAAGATGCAGCCATCCCTTTCACCGCCAGGCCATAAACCAGACCTTAATCAAAAGGCTAGAGCTGGTATTAAGAGAGAAGCAGCAAATGCTGCTAAAGAGTAAAAGAAAGGAATGGATATTGAGGGACAATTAGCAGGCTCTTTGGCATTTTCTAAATGGGTCACAGTCAGAATTATTTAATCTTTGCTTTTCAAACCTTAGCTAAAGTTCTCTAGATAGCAACTAAATTGATGCTGTCCTATTCATTTAAAAACCAAAAAAGAATGGACTGCTTAACATTTTATACTTTTGTAAGTTCACACTAGCGAGAGCCAAGTTAATATCATGTCCCTATCACAAAATAATTCTGTTTACCTGCCTTGAATAATAAAATATTAGTGCTGGTCTTGACTTTCAGCAATGCCCAAATAGATGTAGTTATAATCTCTACAATTCTATGTATTAATTATAATTGTACTCTTTTCTTTGAACATTTTTAGTAAGTGGGACTGAATTTATCATAAGGCAGTCCATTCTAATTCCTTAAAACTCAAATTGTTAAAAACCTGTTTAATTTTATTTGGCTAATATTCAGTATTACTTTGCACTCAATGTGAAATGAAAAGTTTATTAACTTTTTTGTAGTTGAGACTGATTTCTCAGTTTAACCTTTTTCAAATAACTTAGATTTTGTGGAATGTTTTGTAATTTTAAAAAATAATCTGAGATTATTTTTCAATAGTTGTTATTTATTGTTTTGGTTTAAATGACATGAGTGGACACAACTATTTCCTTTGGCAATAGTTTCGTAGGTGTTAGCTTTTCCATAATATATTTTAAAATACAAACTATTATTCTACACTGCAGTAAAGTTTAGTGAAAATTACAATCAAATAATAACTGCTGAGCTAAAATCAAGTGCATAAGGTTTTCCCTAAAGCAAGTTATCTTTGAATGTTGCATTAAACATTTCAGATCTCTAGGGTACCATTTGGTCAATAAACATATGGTTGAAATTCCCCACATAATACCTTGGAGGATTAAATGTGTCTTTCAAGTTGCTTAATTTGCAGCCAATATAATCTTAACCACTCCATTGAGGTTTTACTTGATTTGAAGGTCTATGTACATTCCTGATGATATAAATGCAAACTCTTTAACTCATTCAAAAATATGCTAACTACAGAGTTGACCTGCTTTAGGAATTAGGAAGTTGATTAAAAATAGACTACAGGTCACAGCTTTATGAACTCCCTTCCAGAATTCCAGGATTTTCTAGTAAAGCATATGTAGAGCCCGCACGCCTTCTCTGATAAATTTCCTTCATGTTTCAGCAACCAAAAGCAATCTCTGTAAACCCAGCTCTGATCTAATCCTGGGTATTTTCACCAAAAATATTTCATTCATTCTATGTTTTATAGCATGTGGTATCTCCAATTATTTCAAAATACAAATAATATTCACATATTCTCATATAAATTATTTTTATTTTAATTTAAGAATAAGTGTAAGCCTTGCTATACTTTTAGAAATTTGAAAAATCATTTTCTACTTTATCTCATGACAAAAGACATGAAAATCTATAAAATGACATTCTCTTTCAGAATATTGATAACAAATATTATAGAAGAATGAGATACACATTAGATACTAAAAGACCACATAGCTCTTAGAATGAGTAGGAATAACAACAAGAACAAAATTAGTGACAAGACTAAGTGATCAGGAGCATGCGGAGCAACTAGGGTTCTCAGGCATGGCAGGTGGGAAAGAAAGATGGTAGACTAACTTCAGAAAAAAGCTTTTGTAGTTTCTTATAAACCAGAACATACAATCCAGTGTTTAAGTACCTTATTGCTAAAGCAAATACCTTGCAATGGGTTGGCTTAAATAATGGGAGTTTATTTTTCTAGGAGAAGTCCCAAATCAAGAAATATGTAAATAACAATTTCCATCTGCTCTCACCTATTTTTTTAGTAAATTTTTAAATTATCTTTTTTTAAAAGATACATAGATCACAAAAAATGTTACATTAAAAAATATAAGAGATTCCCATATACCCCATACCCCACCCCCACACACTCCTCCCACATCAACAACCTCTTTCATCATTATGGCACAGTCACTGCATTTGGTGAATACATTTCAGAGCACTTCTACACCGCATGGATTATAACTTACATTGTGGTTTATGCTCTCCCCCAGCACGCTCAGTGGGTTATGGCAGGATATATAATGTACTGCATCTGTCCCTTCAATATCATTCAGAACAACTCCAAGGCCTGAAAATGCCCCCATATCTCACCTCATCTTCCCTCTCCCTGCCTTCAGCAACTCCCATGGCCACTGTCTTTACATTAATGATACCATTTCTTCCATTGCTACAGTCACAATAGTTCTATAGAGGAATACCAGTAAATCCACTCTAATCCATATTTTATTCCTCCATCCTGTGGACCGTGTGATGGTAATGTCCCCTCCACCTCTAAATCAAGAGGAAACGTGAATCTCTGGACTGTCTGAGTGCCAGCTGGGCCTTGAGCCTCGGCAGAGTTGCAACACCTACTCTCTAGTTCATTGTACTTACTCAGGTCAGCTGATGGGAGGTGAGGCTGGTCAACCACAACAGGAAACCAAGAGCATCTATAACTGCAAGCAGGAGAATCACATCCATCAGCCGTGTGGGATTTAAGCCCCCTGCTCTGACCTTTTAAAGCACCTGCTGCTGATTCTTTAGGGAATGGGGAAACCTGTGTTCTGTGAAAAGTGGGTAGAGGAATGGAGGATGGTGTGTGGAACCAGTGCAGTGAAACTGCAATGGTATTTCCACTAATCTACCTGAAGGTAAATACTAATCACCAATTGAGGATTTGTTTGTTTTCTTTGGAGTAAAACATAGTTGTGATGGTTAAATTCATGTGTCAACTTGGCTAGGTTATGGGGTCCAGTTGTTTGGTCATGGATTTAAATCATTAGTCAGCTGATTATATTTATGGCAGATTATATCTACAGTCACCAAAGGAGATTGGCTTTAGCAATGAGAGAAGTCTCATCCAGTCAGTTGAAGGTCTTAAAGGGAGACCTGATGTTTTCAGCAGTCGGAAGAAAGAATTTATTTTTCTCTCTCCTTCAGTCAGCACCTTCTCCTGGGAATTCACTGAAACCCTCATCGGAGTTACCAACTTGGGGTCTGCTCTACAGAATTCAGATTTGCCAATCAGTCCCACGGTCATGTGAGCCAATTCCTATACTAAATCTCATAATATTTACATACACACACACACATATACACATATAAATATATATATATATTCTGCCAGTTCTCTTCCTATAGTAAATCTCAAAATACTCTGTTTCCTGAGAGCCCTGATACAGTAGTCAAAACTGTAGTAGTCAGTAGTCAAAACTGAAAGACAAAGTTTAAACTCAACATTTTGCAAAAATATTAATATTCTGCCAGTCTTTTATTTTCAGTCTTAAAATTTATTTATATTTTGAATAGTTCATATATATTTAAAAGATATGATGGATAATAGAAGAAACACATATTATCAACCTTTAAAATTACCAAAGAACCTTATACCTATTGTTTTGCACACCAGTTGTATCCAAATTTCTATCACCTGATTAATTGATAAAGAAAATATATACCCAAGCAATGAAATATTATTCAACCATAGATATTATTGCATTATTAATAACTGCTACAGCATGGATGAATCTTGTAAACACATTGCTAAGTGAAATAAGCCAGATACAAAAGGCCATGTATTGTATGACTACCTTTTTATGAAATTCTCAGAACAGACAAATCCATAAAGAGATTAATTAGGTGCATTAATGATTGTCATGCAGTGGGGGAAGGGAGAGATGGAGAGTGACTTCTAATGGGTATGGGCTTATTTTTGGTGTAATTAACTAGTGATAATGTACAACTTTACAAATATGTTACAGATAGCTCAATTGTACACTTCAGAACTGTAACTTTTATAGTATGAATTATATTTCAATAATAAAGTAGATTTTAGCTGTTAACTCTCCACGTGACAGCATAAAAGTTATTGTTCTACTTCTCACTGATACTTGGTAATAACTAACTTTTTAAAAATTGCCATTCTAGTGGGTAGGAAAAGATATTTCATTTGGCTTTATTTTCCATTTTACTAATTCATTACAAATCATTTATTTATACTAAATATTTACATCATATATTCAAAAATTTGTTGACACTTTTCATATTGCATTACTTTATATTTGTAGGTACCATTTTATAAGATGAAATTACTATTTTATAAATATGTGGCAAATTTCACATTTAAAAAAATTTATCTAGCAATGCTTGTTTACAGCAAGAGTTAGAAATAAAATTTCAAATATTTTTTACATATGCACATTAGATGTCCCAGCACCACTTCCTAAATAGCTTATCATATTTCTATAGACCACTGGAGCCCATTTTGCCATACATTTTCTAAACATGCAAATATTTGAGGGCTCCCTATTCTCTGTCATTAGTCCATTTCTCTCTTCCTGCATCAAAATTACACTTACTTAATCAGTGTTGACATTAATTCTTTGTCAGAATAAGTTCTTCTCCTTTTTTATTCTTCAAGGGAGGTATGGTTATATAATTTTTAGAAGAATCTGCACCTTTACTTTCATTCTTCCTGAATTAATTACTCTAAATCCCACAAAAGCCCCATTAAAATGTGCTTAGAAATATTTTTTAACCAATTTATCTATTTTGGAAATAAAGATATTTATTATATTGAATATTTCAATACTGGAATATATTTCTACATTTATGTAGGTCTTCTTTATTGTCTTTCTATAAAGAATATGTTTTTTAAAACATGTGTATACTTTTTTATTTTTTAAAAGATACTTATATTACATGAATGTTACATAAAAAATATAGGGCATTCCCATATGCCCCGCTCCCTACCCCTCCCAACTTTCCCATATTAACATCATCCTTCTTTAGTGTGGTACATTTGTTACAATTGATGAACACATTTTGGAGCATTGCCATTAGCATGGGTTATAGTTTACATTGTAGTTTACACTCTCTCCCACACAATTCTATATGTAATGACAAGATGAAACAAGATTCACGTTGCTGGTAGGGGTTGTTCTCCAGAGGAGGAGGTTCACAAACACTATTGTGAAAGCAACAACTATTAGGGAAAAAATCATACAGATTAAAGAAAAAGATGCCTTGTCTTTTCATGGAAGCATTTCACCTAATTCTTGGTCTTTTAGTATTTCAAAACCTCCAACAACTTAGTATAATATCTAACCAAAATAATTGAATAGCATTTATGTTTCTTGAGAATTCACTGTGTGCTACCTATTACTCATATCCTTGTGGTTTTTTTTGAGCAAACACTATAATGAATAAGGTTCCCATACACAAATGCTAGTTTTGTCTGGATTTCAGAGAAACTATCGCCTTTCATATCCATTATCTGAACAGCAGTTATCGGTCTAATAAGCTTTCTGTCAAGGCACAATGAGGCTGAGGAAAGATGTCTGGGCTCTCAAATTCCCAAAGAATTAGTGGTTATTTGAAACTCACTGGGGATTAAAATTGACAATGGTAATTCTCTAAAGACTTAGGAAGCACCAAGGCAACTTAAAGTCACTGACTCCTGTATTCTTTCTATATCATAATAATGTGAAAACCATACACCCACACATACATTTATAACAAAACAAAACAATCAAAAGAATATTCTCCTTATACTACAATCACAGTATGCTTATATTACAAATATTCTACCAGCTTGATAGTGTATTTTAACTTTTAATGATGTTTTCTTGAAGCAATTAGTTTTGACTTTTGGTTGAGGTTTGGAAACCAAATGGGAATTTCAACATTTTCATTTCTTTCATTGAAAAAATAGATTATAAATGTTTTATACTCCACATCTATTTTCAAACCTCAATTACATATTGAGCATAGAGAATACATTTTTGGTAAATACGTATATATAAGCATTTAATGTATAATACATATTAAATATTAATGGACTGATTTACATAAATATGAAAGGGATAATCTTTTAGAAGTTTTCATACAAAGTTAAAATTATATAATTGCTAACATTATAATATTCAGATTAGATATAAATAGGATTAGAAGTAGTTTTAAATTTCTAATTTTGTGCACTTATTATGCACAACTTTGTACATAAAATTAACTCGGGCAAAATGTGTGGCTTGGTAAAGATATGTGAAAAATTGGTCATGAATAGTTTAATATCCTTTTCCTCTACTGTATTTCTCTTGGTTTCATATAAATGATGGCATTTATAGTTGAATATCTTGCAGATTAGACTTTTCAGGAAAATATGTTTCACGTACTTTAATGATCATGCTTCCTTTTCCATTCCAATTGGCTTTGGCCAGATTCATTGCTGTCAGCTGCCTTCAATGGCAAGTTCTATTCTCTAAAGTCACCATGATTTTGTCTTTTCATCCCTGGCTGAGCAATCTCCATCTTCATATAATTTATGAAACATTATTAGTAATGGCTGTATTAATTAGAGTTCAGTGGATTAGACAGAGCAGAGTGCATGTTTATAGATTTTCCAGTTTCATATTCAGAAATTGACCTTCCTCTTTCATTGTTGCAGATGATTAGTACTTAAGCCTTTGTGACTTTAGACAATAAATGCTTGCTAAATGAAATTTATTAATAATTTTTGTTTACTTATGTGTGTTTCTTTTACCAACTATGAATCCTTGTTATATTCTTTTACTTCTCTTACTTAATCATATTAATAATTAGTAGGTTCTAATCAATTCAGAGATTATTAGTTCTTCTGCTTAATTGACCTGAGAATATCCCACAGCATCGATCAGTATACTGTGCACAGGACTTCTCAATAAATATGATATGACTGAAATGTAATAACAGGTGGAAAAATTAACACAGCATACATACCTAGCTTTATTTATGGCAACTCCTTAAAAATGGCATGCAGGTCAGAGGTTGAACAGGTTTTCAGAGGTTACTTGCTTTCCATTATACTTCCAGCCTTCTACAGGATTGTTATACATTCTTCTGTTTCTTAAAGTCTCTCAGTTTCTTTCAGATGCTTGAAAATATATTCATAATTCATTCTATTATAAATGTTATTAGTAAAGACCGAAAGCTATTTCCATATTTAAGAAATTAAAAGTAAAATTTATCACATTTCAATTAACCTTTGTTATATTGCTTTTCTCGATAAAATGACCAGTTATTCTTCATATTTTCCAACCTCAGTTTCAGGAAAATACTTTGCTAATTTTGGTATTTACAGCTGTAAGCAGAATGATTTTATGCTATGCTTCCCAGTTTATGTAGAAAGTCATATTCAAACTTTAATTATTTTATTAACTTATTATATTATAGAGCTGATCCTTAAATAAAAAATAATATGGAAGGCAGCAAGTTTTAACTCTGGAGGGCATTTATCAAGTCAATATGTAAAGTGCCCCTACATGTAAATTATTGTCATTGTCAAGTAGTTTAGATAATTTGAGCAGAGGTTATGCACTTAAAGTAAACTTCTCTTCAGCTGATGAAAGGGCTTCTTGAATCTCTAGGACTGAGATGTCCATTCTTTTGCTCTTTGATAACCAGGGCTTGTTTTCAGTTTCTAGAGCTGACTCTCAGTCTCTTGCCTCAGTGTGGCAATTTGCTTCTTCAAAACCAGCAGGAAAATCTCTCAGGCTCCCATTCTCTTTCTTCAGGAGGGAACCAGGAAGTACTTTTAAGGGTTCTCTTCATTAGGTCTGGACTACCCTGGATAATCAACCTTTTGATTAAGTCAAAGTCAACTGATTTATGACTGCAAATCCCAGTCACCTTTGCCATAAAATATAACCTCGTCACAAAAGTGAAATTCATATTATTCACAGTTTCACTCACATTTAAGGAGAGGGGATTATGTAGGCCACATACACATAGGGATGGGAATCTTTTGGGTCGTTTCAAAATTCTGCGTACCACACATACCTTGCCCTGATTTTCAGTCCTTGAACCATGAACTATATTTAGATTTAGCTTCTTAGAGATGTAAAGCATTATTAAGGCTGGTAGAGCCAAACTTATTTATATATACCTACCAATTTTACCCTTTATTCATGAAAATTCTAAAAATATTTCATGGAGCTCTATTGGAAAAAACTTGTTTAGCAGAAACCAGAGCATTAATTTACAGTTGTGAACTTGGTTTCTAAGTTATATTCTCTATTACTATATTGTTCTGGTCACATATTGTTATTGTAGTTTGTGAGTCAGCTTTTACTTCTTCTATTTTCGTGTCTTTTAGAAAATGTTTAGGAGAAAATTTGCACTAACTATTAAATGATGACCTGATTAACTGCCGTATGTAAGGAAATTTAGCTTAGTTTCCAATGATGGACAGGATATATAATAATACACAAATATTTTATTTTTATTGAGAATATGGCACAGCAGGAATGCTTTATATAAATGGTAATGAAAACCAGAATTATATAAGCATTGACTAAATCAAATATTACTGAGAATATTGCCTAAAAATTTTTAATACTAAGATTTTAGCTATCCATCAAAATTTTATTAAAATACCATTAAAAGCAGGAAAAACTGAAGTCATGACAGTTCATAATTGATAAGACTAAGTAAAATTTTTAATGTATTGCAATATATCTAGAAATAGGAAGAGGGAGTATGAGGATCAAAGCAATCATCATGTATAAAGTTCTGCCTTAATTATCATGATGGACTGACTTAGATAATGATTTCATTCTTAATTTTTTCATATGAGGGTAGTCTGATCTTATTTCTTCCTTCTAGAATGCTAGAGGTACAAGATTGAAAACCACGTATATGTAACTTCTTTCATTCATCCATTGAAATGTAAAGGAAACTGACTCTATAAAACTTAAACTTCATTATAAGTAACTATTCATTTAATTACTGAAGCTCAAGGCTTATTTGAGGCCTTCCTATTAATTTCTAAAACCTTTGTGGAACACCAACTATGTGTGCTACAGGAGGGTTAATGTGATACAATCTTAGTCCTCATGTTAGACTAGTCTTCAAGTCTGTCTAATAAATTGTTAGAGAAGCGAAAAAAAGCTAAGTTTTACAGATAAGCGATAATCAAATTCTACTCTCACATTCCTTGAGGGAAGGTATTATGTAGAGAGCATGCAAGATGGTAAACCAAGGACAATTCCATCCTAGTTTAACTACCTTAAAATTTCACAACAATTACATTAAAAACATAAATATAAGCACAGGTAATCCAAGATAATAAGGTTAAAATTTAATTTACATGATATTCCTTACTTGTGTTTATAGGACTAATTGTAAACACTTTAAACTCTTAAAATTATGATGCTGGGAAAGATCATAGAAATATAGAAGACCAATTATTTGTTTATTTTGTCTTTAGATGTGAAAGGATTCTTCAAGTAATTCCTTGCATTAAAGACTTTTGCATAGAGTTAGAGTTAATTTTTGACTTGGTTTTTAAATATATTTTAAGATTCCATAAAGAGAGAAGCTTTAGACTAATGAAATAATTGAAGTAGTACCATACCTTGAAAAATGTAGCTCTAGTTTAATTTAGTTTTTTTTTCATTTAAACTAATTGGTATGCCATCTATTTCATGCAAGAGAAAGACAACAGCTGTCTAATGCTTACAAAGTTTAGTTTTATGAATTTGCTTCAGTAAACAACTGAATTTAAATCATAGGAAAAAATTTCATGTTTGATGTTGAGAAAATGTTGGACTGCACAATGTGAGAAAGTTACATGAGGAAAATACTCAAACATTATTTGGCTGTAAAACCCATCATCATGCATCTATTCTGCTATATACTATCCATCAAAGTGTGCTTTTAATTCACCCCAAAGCAGCCAAAGCATAGCTGTTTCATCCAGACATGAAAGCATATAGCATATGTTTTGCCCAATTGGCACATGTATTTGGACTTAATATATATGAGTATATTTTCATGCAGTGTTTTTTGAACATTTGAATTTAACAGCCCCCAGTTAAAAAAATCTTGTCAGATTTTCCCAGCATTTTTTTCTGTCAACCAAATATTAGTGGTTGGGAAGCATTTTTCTGGGCCATGAATTGCTATATATTTCTGCGGCTGTTAGTGCAATTAATACTTTGGTTTGTTTGTTTGTTTAAAAACAAACTACAGGGAACTTCTTTTTTTTAATCTCCTACCTGAATCTAATAAAAACTTTTCTCTCCTTAAGATTTCTGTACTGTAACTTAAGTACTGCATCTGTGGTGTCACTATACCAGTACAGAACAAGACAAATGAAGCCCTGAAATTGAAGATACACAGTAGCCAAAATTTCAACATTTTGAAATATAATAATATAATCTTCTTTGAGTTCTGGTATATTTTAACCATCTATTTCGAATTACATAATCTGTTGGCTTTCTCAGATAATTAGCTTTTCTCTAAGTAACAAAATTCCATTTCACATATTCACAAAGCCCTATGGATTTGACACAGTCTAAGCATGGAATGAAGAAACCAAATGTACTCTCCCCTTTAACCAAGTCTTCTAGGAACTTAGAAAATGAGTGGACTTCAAATCACTTGATGATCTGGTAATAACTTCACAAGTGATTCTTCCAGAAGAAATAAGTGATACTTCTGAGTGCATCCTCTTGAAAGGGCACACCAAAAATGTGTCTTCTCATTCTGTTGACAGCTATTTAGTTCAAAAGACAATATTTATTTCAAAAGACGAAATATCAGTCATCCAGGCTATAGGAACTGACACATACAGCCCCTCTTCATTTTTCCCTGCAGCACTGATCATAGAGAGTGGTAACTGCAAAATTTCCTTTGGTGTAGTAAGATTCATTCAGGGATATTAGAAAAGTTTTTGCTGCTGTGGATTTTAAGGCATAATTCTTTATAATAAAATGTCCCAGTAAATTTTATTGCCTCAGGAAAGTCAATTTGTTTGAGACTATAGGCATGCTTATTTGAATTCCTGGATGGACTATTTTAAAGGCAACAAAAATATGCCAGAAGCTTAGTACCTATTATGTACTTCGTTTGTAATGAGAACAGAAGTTCTGTAATGAGAATAAGTTAAAAGAGATCTTTTAAATTGTAGGATGAGAAGAAGCAAGATTAAAGACATGCTAATGAACTTTTAAAAAGTTGAATAAACAACATATGTAATTACTCTATAGGGAAATGCTGCTTAATTAAAATACAGTCTTTTTCTTAGCATACACACCTGCTGCTTATAGGGCTCATTTCTTCCTAAAAAAAAACTTAATTCCTGAACCAGATTCTCTCTCATCTCCATAGGAAATCTCTATATCAGTTTTGTGCCTTAGTCCTGTCTGTGTTGATACCTGATACCTTTCATAGTAATTATGATTTTACCATGATTGATGTTCCTTCTCAAAGTATTCAAAATCCAGTCATACCAGGTCTCAGATCCCAGTATTTTCTTTAAGAACACAAAGCACAAACTCAGTATCATATTAAAACAAGTAGTATCACTTATACACACTGATCTTTCTAGTACAATGTTCTAGTAAATAAAATTTAAAGACTGTTAAACTATGCTTTTTTTGGAAGCTTTTGCTGTATTTAGAGAGCTTGTTTATCATAAAATCAATAATGTGTCCTATCACTCATACTAAAAAATAATAACAAATGTAAAATTGGGTAGCTTAAAAATAATAATGAAACAGCAATAAGAATAAATAATATATGGAACATTTACTGTGAACTAGACACAGCAACCAGTCAAATATTTAGCTGTTGTCATCACATTGTGTATATGTGTATGTTTTGTTTTATCTATCAAAATGATCCAAATAATTTACTCTCTCTTCCACTTTTTTTTGCCATTTAAATCCAAATCTAGTGTCAGTGAGGTTAAACAAGTGTATTCCTTTTTATACACTAAAAATTAGAATTTTACTATTTTAATAGATTGAGGAATAAATTTTTAAAAGATGGTACATTAATTCACTACCCAGATACTTTTGATGCCTTATAAGAGTGGACTTAGATGTAGAACATTCAGAGTACTAAGAAGTTCAAAATGACAATACTCTTCCAAGTTTCATAACCCTGATGTTATCACTATTAATTTTTTCCTGCATGATTGTCTTAGAAAACTGATATATATTCACATATTTTCATCATTTTATGTAATTTCAAGCTTTTTAAGTGTATTGAGACCTGTCTGGTGACCTGACATATGGTCTATTCTTGAGAAAGATCCATAAGCACTTAGAAGAAATTGTATTGCTGATTTGGGGTGTAAAGCTCTATAAAGGTCTGTTACGTCTAGTTCATTTATATTACTCAATTTCTCTGTTTCCTAATTTATCTTCTGTCCACATGTTTGAAACAATGCTAAGAGTGGTGTCTTGGGCATCCCAGAATCTACAGGATTGGGGAATCAAATATGGACTAGAGTGGACTGATTGGTATTCTACTAGAGACTTATTGTGATACTAGGAATGGAAGAAATTATATCACTGATGTGGAGACAGCGGCCACTGGAGATGCTGAAGGCAGGGAGAGGAAAAAAAGAGGTGTAATATGGGGGCATTTTTAGGACTTGATATTGTCTTGAATGACATTGCAATGACAGATATAGGCCTTTATATATCCTGCCATAACCTACAGAATTGAGTGGAAGAGAGTGTAAACTACAATATAAACTATAATCCATGCTTAGTGGTAATGCTCCAAATGTCTTCATCAATTGCAATGAATGTACCACACTAATGAAAGAAGTTGTTGACATGGGGAAGGGTGGGAGGTGTGGGGAATGGGGCATATGGGAATCCCTTATTTTTTGTGTGTAACATTTTGTATAATCTAAGTATCTTTTGAAAAAATATATTAAAAAATAGTGGTGTATTGAAATCAACTATTATTGTAAAGATGTCTATTTTTCCCTATAATTTTGCCAGTCTGTGCCTCATATATTTTGGGACACCCAGGTTATGTGCATACATATTTGTGATTATTTATTTTATTAATATATAGTGACCTTCTTCATCCCTTATAATAGTTTTACTTTTAAAATCTATTTTGTCCAATGTTAGTACTGCTAATTTTGATCTTTTTTATTACTATTTGTGTGGAATATCTTTTTATAACCTGTCACTTCTAGTCTGATTGGTCCTAGAGTCTAGGGTGAGTCTCTTGTAGACAGCATATAGATGGTTTATATTTTTTGATCCATTTTGTCTGTCTATGTCTTCTGATTGGGGAGTTAATTGATTAGCATTCAATGTTATTACTGTAAAGGCATTACTTTATCTATTTTATCCTGACTTTCCATTATCTTATCTTTTTTACCCTTTGATTTACCCTTCCTAATAATCTTCATATCTATACTCTTCTCCAAGTCTCTTACCCATGTTTTTTCCTTTCAAGTTGCAATACTTTCTTAGTATCTGTTAAAATCTGGTATTTTGGTAACAAAGTCTCATTATTTTTCTGTGAAGACTAAACTCTCCCTCATTTTGTATGGATAATGAATTCTTGATTGGCAGTTTTTCTCTTTCAAAGCCATAAATATATCATATCACTGCCTTCTCGCATCCATGGTTTCTGAAGAGAGAATAGCTCTTAGTCTTATTGTGCTTCCCTTGTATGTGATGCATTGCTTTTCTCTTGCTGCTTTCAGAATCCTGTCTTTATCTCTGGCATTTGATATTCTTGTAATCAGGGCTATTTGGAGTAGGTCCGTTTGGATTTATTCTGCTTGTGCATGTTGTCCTTCTTGGATATTGATATTTATGTCTTTCAGAAGGATTGGGAAGTTTTTGTAAAGAAAAGAGTGAGTTCACCCTTAGACATAAAAAGTCAGATATGTTTGTGGAAGATCCAAGGTGTAGATATCAAGTATTCAACTGGATATATTACTTTGAATCTTCTAAGAGTGAACTTACCTTGAGATATACATTTGAGAGTCACAAATATAAGATAATAAGGCTTTGGGAATAGATGTGATCACTTAAGGAGAATATGTTGAAATGGAGAAGAAATATGAGGATCCTAGTAAACAGAAGTATAAAGGAGAAAATGGCATTTCAAATCAAAACTAAAAATTTTTCTGACCTTCTAAGAGAAAAGTAAAAATTAACCCTAGGGGAAAAGTAAATCTGTATACCACTACTCCCTTCCACTTGCAGAAACTGATGAAGAAAAGAAGAAAGGGATTACATTCTGGTTTATCTGCTCCTAAAAGTTAATACTCAGAGTCAAGGTTTAGCAGAGACATTATTGTGTTTATACATGCAAAAGTGATACTAAAACTAAGGATTGAGATTAAAGATTGTCTTTTTTAAATTTTTTATTCATTTTTTAAAAATATTACATTAAAAAAATATGAGGTCCCGTTCAACCCCACCACCCCCACCCCACAAAAAGGAACAACTGAATTTAGTGGGAGAGAGAGTTTTAGGGAGAGGGGATGAGAAATATAACAAAAGTCTGGAGCTTATGGACAAATACTGGTAGAGATAAATGTCTAAGATTGTGTAGTAGGATAACAGGATAACAATTTAGAACAGGGATGTCCAATATTTTAATTTAGTTATATTTGTTCTACTTTGGTTCATTTGCAGCCATAGAAAATCACTTTCTTAGTTCTTATGTCAATTCAGTAAAATCTGCTACAAATGTTTATACACATTGTGTTAGAGCTTTGTTTGTTGGTTACCATGGCAAGGAGGGTGAATTTGATGTGCAGATTGGCAGAGATTAGAGGCAATAAAACAACAAGAGAATAGAGGCAAGTGACATTGAGATTTCAATGACAACATAAACATGAAACTAAGATGACAATAAGAATTAAGACAACCAAGAATTTGCAGTTTTTTTAGGGACAGTGACAAATTTCCCATAGAACTTGTAAGAAGATACTATTGAAAGTTTTATCTAATTTCTAAGAATCAGAGTAGTCTCTGCTAATGTCTGGATTTATAATAAAATTAAAACAGCCCAAGGAAGAGAAGCTTGCAAGTGAGCTGCAGAAGTAAAAGCAAGGAGGTAAGAGGGGAGTTCAGATAAAATATAACCACAAAAGCTAAGGGAGTAGATTTCTAACAGGAGTAGTAGAAGCCTGATTACTGGGAATTGACAAATAAATTATAGTAGAGCATGTTGATAAAATCTCCTTCAGGAGATTTTGTTTCTTAGGACTATAGAGTCACACAAAACCTATAAAAACTGAAAGAACCATTGCTTTATGTATGCTTCACTGATTCCTACCTCTTTTTCCAAAAGAGCACTCTTCAGAGTCCACTGGTACTTTGCTGTTTCCATTTTTCTCTCTCACTCTTTATCATGTCCAATTTTTTTTTTCTCAGAATTTTGTGCTTGTCAAACTCTCCAATGGCATATCCCAAACTCTTAGCCACATTCTCTTCTTTGGTTCTATGAATGTTCCAAGACTTTTTTTTTTTTATTAGTTCTGGGCTATTTCAGTTTGATGTAGAGATTTGCCTCCAGTATTCCACATACTTGACATCTTGTTAAATGTCACCATCTCAGAGAGGGTCTTCCATGATATTTCCAATTAAAATGGCTTCTGTCTCTTACTCTCTATTTGTCTCTCAATTTCTTTAAGCAAATATTATAATATGAAAATATTCCTTATGTATTTGTATTTGCCACCATCCATTAAAATCCAATCCCAAACATTTCCCACAATGCTGTCTGATAAGTTGTTCAAGCAATATTTGTTGAATGAATAAATAAATGAAACCACAAAATAACCCAATGAGGAAGGAATTATTACCCCATGTTTATTTGGAAAAATAGAACAATCAAGGTTTAGAATATTTCTGTAATTCACTCAGTCATAAAGGTAGTGAATTCAGAGGTGTAATTTAAATACTGGCCTTTCTGATTTTAGATCTTAAGCACCAATCAGTTTAACCTTGTGTTTTAGATATGATCAGCCTTCTTTAGTCAATAAGCACTGCAATGGCATTTAACTGACACTCCTAACCTGGACTTACACCTGATTTGGAAATCAGTTCTGGAGGTAAGGACATGATGCCTTCAGTGTCTGTTTGCTCGAGTGCCAATTAGAGCCAAGAGTGTGCCTGTGATGACACCACCTCTCCCCTTGCTGAGCACAGAGTTCTGAAGGGCCAATTTATTTCCCAGGTCATTACTAACCTGGGCAGCCTGGCCCAGTAGGGAGTTCTGAGAGTCCACTTGTCACAGTAATGAACTAACTTCTTACAGTAGCACAAAATGAGGGGAAAAGTGTTGTCCATTAAATCTCTAGTGAATTATTTTTTAGAACATATAACATTATTTGAGGTTCTAGTAAGTCCTATAACTCCACAAATTCTGACAAAGTGATTTAAATTCTATAATTGTTTTCTTTGCTACAGAAACCTATTTCTCCTTGTCCCTACCAAGGGCAGAATGAATTGACAAAAACACTCCAAATACAGCTTTCATTAAAATATATATAATTCCTATGATCATCAGAGAATCTCACTAAATTATTCTTTCCTTGCCATTCATCCCTTTGATTAATTATTTGTTTCTTTAAATGTTTTGGATATGTTTCATAGTAGTTTTGAGAAGATGATAATGGAAAATGAGCAGAACTAATTGATATTACATTTTTAAATTCCAAATAATAGTTTCAAAAAGGAGGTATACTTAGAAGTGGTATAGCTAATGGATAGCAGTCCAGACTGAGAATCAAGATTCCTAGGTTTTAATCCCAATTCTAATGGTAATTAGCAGTGTGTGTTCAGATTCCTCAATTACAAAATGAATTTATGTAAACATATTGGCTCTCTATGAGTACAATAAAGTTTCATGTTATTTTTCCAATAGTAGTAATGGCCACATCCTGTACTTATACCCAATAGAAATCTTGTTATACTGCATGGTAATAGTTTATTTCCTTGTCTGTGTTGTCCATTAGAAACTATATTCCTTGAAAACTGTGGCTTGGGCAGTAATTAATTGCATTATCTTGGTGTCTGGTCTATGGTATTTGTTAAAGAAACACTGAATTTTGTCTCAAAACATGTCACTCTGATGTAATATGATTCTGCTTTAAAAGATTCAGCAAAGATAATGAGCACAAATTTTACTTATAAAATTGAACAATTTGTTGTATTGTGCTTTTCTTGTTGATAAATAAGGTAAAATTGAGCTTGCAGACATTATTTCTAACTAATTGAGATCAAAGGCCCAGACATATACCAACCAGGGCTTTACATGTTTGCCTTTCAACATGTCTCATCATATCTTCTCTATCTCCATTTATTCACCAAACACCAAAACAATATCCTCAAAACAAGTATACAATGTGTATTAGTCAGGGTTCTGTAGGGACACAATCAACAGGAGAGATCTGTAAATAGTATGAGATTTTATGAGTCTCCCACGTGACTTTGGGGATGCACAAGTCCAGGTTCTGCAGGCAGGCTGAAAACCAAGGGCTCTGATGAAAGTCCAACGAATGTCCTTGATGAATTTCTGCAAGGCGTTGCTCTCCAAAGACAAGCTGGGAAATTCTCTCTGAATGCTGAAATCACTTACCCTTTTAAGGCATTCAACTGATTGGATAAAGCATCACTTATTGCTGATGGAAATCTCCCTGGTTGATGTAGATGTCATCATTACCTATGTAGTAAACTCACTGATGACTAAAGCCCATAAATGTTCTTGTATTACAATTAGACCAATGCTTGCTTGACCAACAACTGGGTGCAATTACCCAACCGAGTTGATACATTAGCCTAACCCTCACATAAAGAAATAGAAAAAAAAAACAAAACATTTTTCTCACATTTACAATCTTCCAAATATTACCAAAGATATTCAAGAAGAGCTTTCAATCCAAAACCTAAACAAAAAAATCTCTATTCACAATCATGTTGAGCCAATGAGATAAACAGAATTAGACTGTCAAAAGTTCAGATGACTCATTAGTATAGGGTCTGGTTTAGATTCTTACTGTTGCTGCAAAAAAGTACCACCAACTTAGAAGCTTAAATCAATTCAAATTTATTATCTTTCAGTTCTAGAGGTCATAAGTCTAAAAATGGGTCTTGCTGGGCTACAAACCTTCCTGGAGTCTCTAGGAGAAAATCATTTTGAAAAGACAACTGTCCAAAGAAGAAATACAAATGAAACAAGTAACACATGAAAAAATGTTCATCACTAGCTATTAGAGAAATGCAAATCAAAACTAGAATAAGAATAGTATATTAGAGGAGCTCGATCTAATAGACATATATAGATCGCTACACCCAAACACAGCAGGATATACATTTTTCTCAAGCGCACATGGATCATTCTCCAAGATAGATCATATGCTAGGCCACAAAGAAAGGCTGAACGAATTCAGAAAGATTGAAATCATACAAAACATTATCTCTGACCACAGTGGAGTCAAGCTGGAGATTTGCAAGGGAAAGAAGCCCAGATTTCACACCACGATTTGGAAATTAAACAACACACTCTTAGAAAAACAGTGGGTCAAAGAGGAAATCTCAAAAGAAATCAATGACTACCTTGAAACAAATGATAATGATAACACAACATACCAAAATTTATGGGATGCAGCAAAAGCAGTACTGAGAGGGAAGTTTATAGCCATAAATTCATATATCAAAAAAGAAGAAAGAGCAAAAATTGAAGAACTAACTGCACATTTGAAGGAATTAGAAAAACAACAACAAAGTAACCCAACAGGAAGAAGAAGGAAGGAAATAACAAAGATAAGAGCAGAACTAAATGAAATAGAAAATAAGAAAGCACTTGAACAGATAAACAAGACCAAGAGCTGGTTTTTTGAGAAGATTAACAAAATTGACAAACCTTTAGCAACACTAACAAAGAAAAAAAGAGAGAAGATGCAAATACACAAAATAAGAAATGAGAAAGGCGATATCACCACTGACCCCACAGAAATAAAGACTATCATAAGAGGATATTTTGAAAAACTATATTCCAACAAAAATGACAATCTAGAGGAAATGGACAAATTCCTAGAAACACATAAACAGCCCATATTGACAAAAGAAGAAATTGATGATCTTAACAAACCAATCACAAGCAGAGAGATAGAATCAGTTATTAAAAATCTCCCAACTAAGAAGAGCCCAGGGCCAGATGGCTTCACAGGTGAATTCTATAAAACATTCCGGAAAGAACTGACACCAATCCTGCTGAAACTATTCCAAACCATCAAAACAGAAAGAACATTACCCAACTCCTTCTATGATGCCAACATTACCCTAGTACCAAAGCCAAACAAAGACATCACAAGAAAGGAAAATTACAGACCAATTTCTCTAATGAACCTAGACGCAAAAATACTTAACAAAATACTTGCTAATCGTATTCAACAACACATTAAACGAATTATACACCACGACCAAGTGGGATTCATCCCAGGTATGCAAGGATGGTTCAACATAAGAAAATCAATCAACGTAATACACCATATAAACAGATTGAAGGAAAAAAATCACATGATTATATCTATTGATGCAGAAAAAGCATTTGACAAAATACAGCACCCTTTCTTGATAAAAACACTCCAAATGATTGGAATACAAGGAAATTTTTTGAACATGATAAAGAGTATATATGAAAAACCTAAAGCCAATATTGTTTACAATGGAGAAATCCTAGACTCCTTCCCTCTAAACTCAGGAACAAGACAAGGATGCCCACTGTCGCCGCTCCTATTTAACATTGTCTTAGAAGTACTTGCTCGAGCACTGAGGCAAGAACCAGAAATAAAAGGCATTCAAATTGGAAAGGAAGAAGTCAAAATTTCATTATTTGCAGATGACATGATCCTATACATAGAAAACCCTGAGAGATCTACAACGAAGATTCTAGAACTCATAAATGAGTTTAGTAAAGTCGCAGGTTATAAGATCAATGCGCAAAAATCAGTAGCATTTCTGTACACCAATAATGAGCAAGATCAGGAGGAAATCAAGAAACAAATACCATTCACAATAGTAAATAAAAAAATCAAATACTTAGGAATAAATTTAACTAAAGAGGTAAAGAACTTATACACTGAGAACTATACAAGATTGTTCAAGGAAATCAAAGAAGACCTAAATAAATGGAAGACTATTCCTTGTTCATGGATAGGAAGACTGAACATTATTAAGATGTCTATCCTACCAAAATTGATCTACACATTCAATGCAATCCCAATAAAAATCAATGCAGCCTTCTTTAAGGAACTAGAAAAACTAACTATGAAATTTATTTGGAAAGGAAAGAGACCCCGAATAGCCAAAGACATACTGAAAAAGAAAAACGAAATTGGAGGAATCACACTACCTGACTTCAAAACATACTATAAAGCTACGGTGGTGAAAACAGCATGGTATTGGCATAAGGAGAGACATATAGACCAATGGAATCGAATTGAAAGCTCTGATATAGAACCTCACATATACAACCACATAATATTCGATAAAGCCACCAAACCCTCTCAACTGGGAGAGAGTGGCCTATTCAACAAATGGTGTCTGGAGAACTGGATAGCCATATGTAGAAGAATGAAAGAGGATTACCATCTCACACCTTATACAAAGATCAACTCAAGATGGATCAAAGACCTAAATATAAGAGCCAAGACCATAAAAACCTTAGAAAGCAGTGTAGGGAAACATCTACAGGACCTTGTAATAGGTAATGGATTTATGAATATCTCACCATGAGAAGCAAAAGAACTAATAGATAAATGGGACTTCCTCAAAATTAAAGCCTTCTGCACCTCAAAGGAGTTTGTCAAGAAAGTAAAAAGGGAGCCCACACAGTGGGAGAAAATATTTGGCAATCATATATCTGATAAGAAACTTATAACTTGCATATATAAAGAACTCCTACATCTTGAAAATAAAAAGATAAACAATCCATTTAAAAAATGGGAAAAAGACTTAAACAGACACTTCTCCGAAGAAGAAATACAAATGGCAAGAAAGCACATGAAAAAATGTTCCAAATCTCTAGCTATCAGGGAAATGCAAATCAAAACCACAATGAGATACCATCTGACACCCATAAGATTGGCAGCTATGAAAAAAACAGAAGAATACAAGTGCTGGAGAGGATGTGAAGGAAGGGGAACACTCATCCACTGCTGGTGGGAATGCAGAAGGATCCAACCATTCTGGAGAACAGTATGGCGGTTTCTCAAAAAACTAGCCATAGATTTGCCATATGACCCAGCAATACCACTGCTGGGAATATACCCAGCAGAACTGAAAACAAGAACACAAACCAATATATGTACACCAATGTTCATAGCAGCATTGTTCACTATTGCCAAAAGTTGGAATCAATCCAAATGCCCATCAACAGACGAGTGGATCAATAAAATGTGGTATATACACACAATGGAATACTACTCGGCTGTAAGAACAAACACACTACAAACACATGTGATAACATGGATGAATCTTGAGAACCTTATGTTGAGTGAAGCAACCCAGACATTGAAGGACAAATACTACATGACCTCAATGATATGAAATAAACAAGCTGCCCTAGATAGCAAGAGACTGAACGATAGGCTTGCAGGAAATCGGAGGGTGGAGGAAGGATATGAGCCGATGTCTGCAGGGGTGGAATTTAAGACGAGATGGTGGTAAGTATGAACACAAAGAAGAGATAAAAGGGGGGCAAGGGGTTGCCTTTGCTTGGGGCTTTGCGGGTTTGAGGGTGGCTGGGGAGGGACGGGTGGGTAACGTTGCCCAAAAGTGGGGGGAGGGAGGGGTAGCATACGAACCAGGAGAGGGTCAGGTGTTGGTGGAGAGTAAAATGCCAAGAAAATCATATCAAAATATAATAAAGAGGGTTACCTGTTTAGAATGCTCGGAGGGGAGGGTCTGATGCAGGACGGGCTCCTGGGGAATGTCTAAATGCTCATTCTGCCAGAGTGGGTGACACCATGGGGTAGAAACCCAAGTAGTGAGAGTGGGGGTGGACCCACATCCTGGGGAGGACTAATGCCATCCAATAGAGGGAACTGTATCCCTCGAGAGAAAGGGTGGCTCCCAGGGCATTGGGGCAGTTGAGCAAGTTAGGTCCTGAACACTATTCCATCTATCTCTGGAAGTGGCTCCTCAGGAAACGGAGGTTGGCTATCACTGAGGGCACCAAGGTGGAAGGGAAAATGGACGTTAAATGTGTGGAACCAAAGTAAATGGGGGGTAAGAGAGGAGTTTCTTGAGAGTACACAAGGATGGATATAAAACATGTAATATTACACCATAACATATAGGAGATGACAGACTGATAATGTAAACCATAATGTAAAACATAGGATAACTAAAAATGTAAAGAACTGTGTATCCTAAAGTATGCACCATAATGTAAACACATATGTCACCTTGTTAGAAAGCTAATGTCTCAGACTCTGTACATCACTTTAAGTAAATATGATATGAATAGGGCGTAAGAGTATCACTGTGGAAGGGAAAAGGTTTTCTGGTGGATGTGTGGGAGTGCTGTATATTATATATATACATTGCTGTGGTCTAGGACTCCTGTGAAGAAAAGCTGAATAATTAGGGGGGGGGGGGGGGAAGAAAAAAATAGGATGTGGAATTTTTTCAAGTCAACATTCTTTATCTAAGTTCTTTATCTAACTTTATCCAAGTTCTTTATCTATCCTTTAAACTCATCGCTATATGCCATTCCCTAGTAAGGGACCATGACATTATATTGGGCTTCAAATTTCAGGGAGTTCTGGATCACAGAGTGTTTCAACAATGGCAATGGAGGGATACTGGTATGGGATACCAATGACAGGTGATATATGACTGACAGGGAGCTGTACAGAACATATGTCCAGGGTGCATGGTAATGTTTGGATATACTCATAGTGGCAACAATTAAAAACCACAGTAGGGGGGGTACTGGGTTCCTGGCCAGTGGTGCTCTGTCGTGGTCCCTAGGGGAGCAGCGACAGTCTCCCAGGTACAGTGGTGGGGACCGGGAGGGAGTGAGGGTTCAACAGTGAGCCCCTGATACTAATGACTATGCTTGTGAGCTGATAAACCCAAAATAATAACAAGGCCTAGAGCAACTTTGTGCCTGGGAATTTCCTTCTGTCAGCCTTCATGTTACTCAAATGTGGCCAGTCTCGAAGCCAAACTCAGCATGTAAATGCAATGCCTTCCCCCCAGCGTGGGACATGACACCCGGGGATGAGCCTCCCTGGCAACGAGGGACCACTATCAACTACCAACTGATGATGCAACTGGAAAATGACCTTATACGGAAGGTTCAATGCGGATCAGCAGAATATCCATGTCTACATAAAATACCATGACTTTAAAATGCTGTTTGACCTAAAGTAAGGGGGAAATGGAAAGGAGAAATGAGTTTATATGGCTACGAGTTTCTAAAAAAGAGTCTGGAGGCTGGCAGAAGGTTTGCCCTCATGCACAACTGAGCAGAGTCAGAGAGACAGATAAAGCAGATACAACCCCCAGATATTGGTTCCTTTGAGGGCTAAAGAGACCCATGGGAGTTATGGTCATGGCCGATGGGGTTAACTACCAGGGCAGATGGCCCCTCTTTGGAAATGGTGTTTATGTGTGATGAATCTGGACTCAGATGGGATCTCCCTTCATAAGACTTTCATGCTAATGTGCTGGAGGTGCAGTTAATGTTGGGGTTTAAGATATATTTAGGGGATTTGAATCTCTGGACTGACAATGTGATAGCCAGATCCTGAGCCTCAACAGACTCCAGCACCTACAATCTGATTTATTGGACTTACCACACTCAGCTAAGATGGAGGTGAAGAAGGACAACCACCACACCATGGAGCCTAGAGTGATTACAACTGAAAATGGGAGGATTGCACCCAGCATCCAGGTGGAATCTGAGCCTCCTCTTGACATAAAGGTGCAATGGACACAACCAATCCAGTGTCCACATAGAAGAGGTGGCATTGGATTGGGAAAAGTGGACATAATGGACAAAGGGTATGGGGAAAGGCAGGAAGAGATGAGAGGTGGAGGCGTCTTCGGGACATGGAGCTGCCCTGGATGGTGCTTCAGAGGTAATCACCGGACATTGTAAATCCTCACAGGGCCTACATGATGGAATAGAGGAGAGTATGGGCCATGATGTGAACCAATGTATATGAGGTGCAGAGGTGCCCAAAGATGTACTTACCAAATCCAATGGATGTGTCATGATGATGGGAACGAGTGTTGTTGGGGGGGGGGAGAGGGGGGGTGGGGGGGTGGGGTTGAATGGGACCTCACATATATATTTTTAATGTAATATTATTACAAAGTCAATAAAAAATAAAAAAATTAAAAAAAAAAAAAAAAGATATGCTTTCATACCCATTAGACTGGCCACTATTAAAAAGTGGGAAAACTGTAGATGTTGGAGAGGTTGTGGAGCGATGTATTCACTTTTGGCGGGAATGTAGAATGGTACAGCCTCTGTGGAGGACTATTTGACAGTTCCTAACCCCTCAATACCATTACTAGTTATACACCCAGAAGAACTGAGAGAGATCAGAGACAGAAACAGACATCTGCACACTGATATTCATAGCAGCATTATTCACAGTTGCCAAAAGGTGGAAACAACCCAGGTGTCAATCCACTAACGATGTATACATATGATGGAATATTATGCAACAGTAAGAAGAAATGAAGTCATGAAGCATATGACAGCCTGGATGAACATGGAGGACATTATGTTGCATGAAACAAGCCATACACAAGAGGACAAATACTGTACAATTGCACTATTATAGACTAAATATATTGTGTAAACTTATGGAGTTAATAATTAGAATATAGGTCACCAGAAAAAAGAGGGTAGAGAATGGAAAGCTAAGGGTTAATCTGTGCAGAATTTGTAAAAAGGTTGTTTGTAAATCTTTGGAAATGAATAGAAATAGTTAAAGTATATCATAGTGTTTGTAACTAGCAGTATTATTTATGGGTATGACACTGAGAAAGTCTAAAGTCATGATATTACTAGAGGAAAGCTAAAAACTAAAACATGATACTGTATAAGATAGTAAAACCTCATGTAAAACACGAATATGGGTGATATGCATAGATAAGACTGTTTTTACAAAATATAAATACAAATATACTAGAGAGAAGGAAAAAGAATAGCAGCTATATAAGGCAGGGAACCATAGAGAGATGGAGAGGTGAATAGTGTTGGTTGTTTTTTGTTTATTATTATTATTATTGGAATAATGAAAGTGTTTTAAGAATGACTGAAGTGATGAATACACAAATATATTACACCAAATGCTATTGATTGAACACTTTGATGTATTTATGATTTATTATATGTATCAATAAAGTTGATTTGTTAAGGAAAAAAAACCCTGAAAATGTTTTTTTCACACATCAAAGTCAGAAGGAAGGGCAAGTTAGCATAATTGGTAGGCAAGATGTACATAAAAATGATATTTGAAACATTAGATTTTAAAAAATAAATATGTTTTTATGATATTAATGCAAAATGATGGTGATAACCTGATGTTTTGTACCACTGAGAAATGGAAACTTTAATGGAACACATTAAAGCACTTTAAAGCTAGTGGATATTACAAGTATGAGGTAACCCAAATGTGAGCGGCTGGTGCACATTCTAGAATGCAGATTATTGTTGATCTTAAGCATTCTCTTGTTTTGGATATAAGAAAGCAGATGTATGTGATATGACTATTGTTCCTAGATAATATCATATTGCTATGGATATTAAGCAGGCTGGCACTCTGCCTGCTGCTGACATAACAGAAAATATCTTGCAGCAGTGAACATCTGCAAATATGCTAACTAGCCTATTCCTCCAATAGTCAAACAATTTGCTGAAATTTTCTCCACTGAGAACCTAACAATCCAGCAGCACAAAATTCTGTCATTGATATCCTTGAAACATTTTACACTTATAAATTTAAAATAAAATTATTATTCCCATTTTAGAATGATCAAGAATGACAAATAGATCCAAAAATATCAAGAAGGCAAAATCACACAGATGGTGGCAGAGCCCAGGATTTACACCTGGGTTGGCCCAAAATCTGTACCTTTAAATGCTAACTATAACAGTAATGAGGCCACTATACCCTGAATGAGATGATAAGGGTCTAAGCAATCAGAAGTCAATAAAGGATTGAAAACAAGTCCATAGCTATTGTTCTCTTTTGATCTGTATTTTTTACACTCCAAATCAACCAGTCAATATAGCTAAACAAAAAAACAAAACTAAACTTGGCATCCAGTAGAATAAATTCTTCAGTTTTTCATCAAGGATTTCTTTCAAACAGACAAAATTATCTGAATTCTATAAGCACTTACAGAATTGCTGAGTACAGCTGAGAACTGAGCCAACATTCAGAAGAATTAGTTTTTAACTAGCAAGTTGACCAATATGGAAGCATTTATATCTTTGCCATAGAAAATGGTTACATTCATTTGGCTACACAGACTAGTACTGTTAACGGAAGTCTGATGTTGGAACGATATTCAACTGAACCTTTAAAGGTAACACTTTAAAGCAATTCAAGCTGTAAAAGTAATTTCTTCTGCTTAATTACTTTTCTAGAACTTTAAGGCACATAGGCATTCTCACTCTAAATACAATTACATGCATTTATCTTCAGCGGTTCTGTTAAAACTCCTTTAAATGTCTTTTCCCAGCATTTTTAGGTGATACTATCTATTTGAATAAATTATGTGTAAGCTCAGAAGCACACACAATTTTTATTTTGACACAAATGTACATACAGATGCCTTTTTTCTTTTTTTTTTTTTTTTTTTTGCCTTTTTGGTCTAATACCCTGGTCTTATACTTGAATTTGTTTACTTAGGTTTGTGTTAAATTTTAGTATTTGTAGAAATGAATAGCTTTTGAAAACCATATCCCTCATGGATATTTCATTTTTCTGTAATTGATTGTCTCAAATACTGCTTTTCCCCCAAATATGACATTTTTACAATTTTCTTTTTGTTTACTTAATTTCAAACTTACATGAAAGTATAAAGATTCCCTTACAAACTAACTGGAATCACCACTTTTAACATTTTTCTTATTTTCTTTATCATATATGCTATTTTATTAAGCACTAAAGAGTTAAGTTGCAGGCATCACACATACACAAACAAATAATACAGTGCACATTTTTAAGAAAACAGACTTTTCCATAAATAACCACAGTACTGCTATAAAATTTTTAAAAAATACACTGATACATGACTCCTTTAAAATTTATGACACCTTCAAATGCAGCAAATTTCCAAATACAGGTCAGGATAACGTGTTGTATCAATTGTCCTAAATTGGAGCTAGCTATTGCTCTGCCTTTCATTGTTTCAGAGTAATTTTGTAGAATGGCTTCAATCTCTATTTGTTGGATAATTTCTCCAGGTTAGACTCAGTTTATGCATTTTAAAAGGAACATTCCAGAATTGAAGCTGTCATTACCAGTATATCTTATCAAGAGGCATGTGGTGTTGGTTTGTTTTCATTACAGTTGATGTGCACTTTAGTCAGTTAAGTGGGAGACCTCCAGCTTTCTCTATTGTGTAGTTACTGTTTTGCCCTTTGTAATTAATAAGTAATTTGTACAGAGATGCTATGTGCCTCTGCAAATATACTATTATATACCAAATTTTAATCCTCTACTATTGATGATCTTCTCTTGAATGAATTATAAAAATGATGGCAAAACAGTAATTTTTAAGTCCATCAATTTCTTTTAGTATTATGAGTTGGCATTCTACTGTAAGGAAGAGCATTCTCTTCTTTTTTAAAATTATTTGTTTAATTTAACTTTAATCAGTATTAATTCATGATTGCAATTTTATCCAATGAGTTATCTACTAGTATCATGATAGATTTTAATACTTATTTTTTATCAGTTTTAGATGATGGGACTACTTCCAGTTTACTCTTTTTTTCTTTTTAAGATTTATTTGTTTATTTATTTCTCTCCCCTCCTGCCCCCAACCCAGTTGTCTGTTCTCTGTGTCTATTTGCTGCATCTTCTTTGTCCGCTTCTGTTGTCGTCAGCGGCATGGGAATCTGTGTTTCTTTTCATTGCATCATCCTGTTGTGTCAGCTCTCCATGTGTGCAGAGCCATTTCTGGGCAGGCTGCACTTTCTTTCGTGCTGGGCGGCTCTCCTTACAGGGTACACTCCTTGTGCGTGGGGCTCCCCTATGTGGAGACACCCCTGCGTGGCATGGCACTCCTTGCGCGCGTCAGCACTGCGCATGGGCCAGCTCCACACGGGTCAAGGAGGCCCGGGGTTTGAACCGCGGACCTCCCATGTGGTAGACGGACGCCCTAACCACTGGGCCAAGTCTGCCGCCCCCAGCTTACTCTTAGTGTTTGTCTGTCATGACCCAATCCACTCCTTTTTTTAAATTGTGGTGCAACAAGATGTTTCAGGCTCATCTCATACTTTCCTTGCCTTGTTCTGGAATTAGATACTTTTCTGTGACTCACTGGTTCATTTTAATGGGAAATTCTTCAAAGATCTGGATGCTAACTGTGCTTTTTTTGACTGTGGTGGTATTGTTCCAAAGGTATCAGAGAGAAGGAAGCTAGGAAAAAATAGTGTATGGAGATAGTTGTAAACATAGATATAAATAGAGTTAAAAGTAGAGCTCTGTGCCTATAAATATACATCTATAGCTGTATATGTTCTATTTATTTTGTTTTATTAATATAGTTAGAACTCCATAGAAATTCAGCACCACAAGGTTTTTCCTTGTCTTTGCTCCTTTTCATGTCTATAACTCCTTTCTCAACCATTAGAAAACTGGCTCCATTTTTTTCTCATAATTATAACTTACTTGCTCTATTTTGAAATATAGAGAAAACAGATTAAGAATTGCTAAACTATACCAAATAAAATTCCAAGTAGAGTTCAGTACTTGTTTATATTCTTTGGTATTTAAACTGAGTGTATATGTTTTAAGCACTGTATTCAAAATTAACATTTAAAAAAATAAAAACAGTAACTGCTGGTCAAATGCAACTTTATCACATTCGATATCACTTTACTAATCGAAGGTGAAACCTGCAAAACACAAATAAATTAATTAAAAAGGGGACTTTTCCAGAAAGAAGAATCTTTTATCCTTCCAATAGCATGCTAACAATGAGGCAGGACACACATGGAAAAGGAGACAAACCTTGTTTTACTGGTGGATAATGTGTCCATTTGAAGTTAAGTGGCTCTAGGGAATTATGTTTGCACAAAAATTAAGGTATGAGTTCACATCATCTGTGGTTCTCATATCTACTTGTGGAGATAAATGAAAATTTTCTGGGTTATGAACTTTGGCATCCATAAATCCTCCTAAAATCCACATTTTTCCTCATTATTTACATCAGGGAAGCTGTAGACACAACTGAGTGCTTGATAGGCCACCTTTTGGGCCCTCCGATGTACTTTACTATGACAAGCTTTTGAAATATCTCTTATTTTCCCATTCCAAACAACAAGTATTGTGATCTAGAGAGTGACCCATAATGGCTTCATCAGTGCCATTGTGTGCTTAGTCTTCTGACAGAAATCCCTGATAGAAAGCAGGTTTGTCTGTTATGCAATATTTCATCCCACATTCTCAGTAACTTGCAGTTTTCATGGTTAGTTATATAAGTGGCATGCTGTGCTTAAGCTAATGTGTTTTCTATCTGAAATGGCACAGCTGCGTTTTTCCTCCTGCATTAAGCACTGAGCAGGTGGTGTTTTCTAATCATTTATGTTCATTCTGTCTGCCATCATGAGTGAGAGATATCATAGATGCACTCAGTGGCTCTTGTAGTTAAATGGTGATGAATAGAACAGTGAGAATCTGCTTTGACCATGGAATTTAAATTGAAAACCATAGCAACAGAAATGTCTGAGGTGGGGCTAGGCCCTGTCCTCTGTCACCTAGAAGGAATGAAACATTGTTTAGCTATCATTTGTCTTGGCTCTGGCTATCATTGAGAAATGATGAATTAGAGCATAGAATCAGTAGTAGAAGTGGGATGATATTTTCTCTGGCTGAAAGAGCAAAGTTTCACAGCAGTAATTTATAAATACTTTATTTTTGTACATCAATTAGAATATAAGGAAGATGCAAATAATGATATTAATATGATACTATTCCATCACCTTGTGTCAGATAATGTGATTAGGGCTTTACACAGTAACACAGATAATAAGCTTTCTCATCTAATCATATCAGCTGAAAGTTGCTTTTTTATTTCCTGTTTCCAATGTCAAGGGCAAATTAGCAAAGTAAGATGATCCAGGTAACTGGCTTGTTCAGAGAGACCAAAGACAACATAATAAGAGGAAGACTTCAATTATGGGCTAGGACAGAAGCAAAAACAAACTGTAGAGGTAGTATGAAAGCTAAAGAATGGACAAATCCATACATGCAAAAGTGATTCAGAAAAGGTGAGGGCATGTGGCATAAGATGGACTAGGGAAAGCATTTTAGGATAAGAACTGTAGGGAGCAAGATAGCTGGGGTCACTGTACAAGGCAAAATTTAACAGACTAAAGAAGTGGGAAATCGGGGAGCAGGGTCAGGTTTCACTTATCTATTCTTTCATTTTTCATTCTTTCTGTAAAAGGCCATGTTTGTAGATGTTGCAAAGTCCTAAATTTACATATACCTATTTGTAACTCTACTGATGCCTTGTATTAAAATAAATTGGGGACGGCGGACTTGGCCCAGTGGTTAGGGCTTCTGTCTATCACATGGGAGGTCTGCGGTTCAAACCCCGGGCCTCCTTGACCTGTGTGGAGCTGGCCCATGCGCAGTGCTGATGCACGCAAGGAGTGCCTTGTCAGCAGGGGTGTCCCCGCGTAGGGAAGCCCCCTCACGCAAGGAGTGTGTCCCATAAGGAGAGCTGCCCAGCGTGAAAGAAAGTGCAGCCTGCCCAGGAATGGTGCCACACACACGGAGAGCTGACACAACAAGATGATGCAACAAAGGAAAACACGGATTCCCCTACCGCTGACAACAACAGGAGCGGACAGAAAAGATGCAGCAAAAAGACACAGAGAACAGGCAACCAGGGTGGGGGGGGTGGGGGGGAAGGAGAGAGAAATAAATAAATAAATCTTTTTAAAAAAATAAATTGGAATGGATTCTGCTAAAGAGAGGTAGCCTCTAAGTTTATATCTTCTGCCTATTTTTTCAGTTCTTACCAGGAATCCACAGAGCTACACTTTTCTGAAGGATCCAGAGTTCAATTATCCAGTTCAATTTTCCTATTTAAATGCCTTTTGCCTTAATCTTCTAGCCACAGGACATAAAAAGGAAAATGTTTAGAGTGGATGCATCTCATACTTCATCATATCAACAATGGGATGGTCAGTTTAAGATTTTGGATGAGAGATGATGTTGTGAAGCATGGTTTTTAAGAGCTAGATTTCAAAGTTAAACTACTGCTTAAGAGTAGAATAATATTAGACAAATCAAGACTCAAGTTTATCATATCTAAAAATGACCTAATATCACCTGCTTTGTGGAATTGTTGTAACGAAAGGAAGGGTTTCCTAGTAGAACTCATGGCATGATGTCTGGATGATGTATATATCTAACACATATTAGGTATTCTTATCTTATTGTTCTGAATGCTAGAGAATTGAAGAACATTTAGTAAATTAAAATATTTTTACAAAGAAAGCCTGAAGTTGTTTGGAAAGTTAAAGTTTTATATTCCAAATTGGCGTTATCATACATTTTTTTCAGTTTAAACCAAAATCAAAATGTAACTGTATATTTTTAGTTTTTTTTGTAAATTATATACTTCTACATTGTACTAATATATTTTGTGTATTGAAAGTAAAAACAAAAAGGATGAGCTACAAATAATTATGATCAAGGACCTATGAATAAAATCATTCTAGAAGTTTCCTTCTGTAAGGCAAATTCACTCCCAAAATGCTTTACTAGATTGAGTCAGCTTAGACTTTTGTTCCCTACCATTCCTGTGGCAGTATTGGTTAAATATTTATTGAACAGAAGCCTTTTAATTCTTGACTTCAGAGAACATAAACACCCTGAGAAGAGAACAGGGACATGTTATTAAGTATGTCTTGCTGAGTTTTCCTTATAAACTTAGCTCAGTTATTTCCAACTTTGAAAACTGCTCCTGACCTCCCTAACTGAACTGTGCTCTTTATATAATAATGGTTTAGTCATTATCATATAACATTTCCATTCATCTACTTCACTTCTAAACAGGAAGTTCCTTGAATGACAGTCGGTTTTCTTTTGTTTCCCACTACCTGGCACAGTGTTTGGTAGATAGTAGGTGGTTTAAAACTATATAATATTAAATATAATATACATGAACACAAAGACACAACCACCATGCTGTCCTGATTTTCAGAGGAAGGTCAAATCTCCCAAATCTTTGAATGTAAAATATCTAATCATTTCAATAACTCTAAATATCTACATTTATGTTTAGGAGGTGGGTACAATGTAAAAACCCTCTAAGGACAGCTAAAATTTCACATTCATTAAATCAACAAGGTAAAGCAGATGACCTTATTTCAGAATAGATTTTACAAGTTACAATTAACATATTCTCTAGAGCTGAACTGATAGATAAGTTATACAGAGTTTTCTATTTGTGAATGTAGGCATTTTACCTTCCAGTGCTTTCATAAATACATTTAATGCAAGATTGACCATGTTAGGGATGAGTCTCAGATTAGGCACACAACATGTTAACAATGGGAATAACACATTAAGGGAATTAGGTATCCACTAGAAAGCCATTCAGCAAGCATCAAGGGAGCAATTTATACAAGAGCAGCTTCTGAAATTCAAATGTTTTCCAGAAACCTGTAGAACATAGGAGACACAATATAAATGATTCGCTAGCCCATTATTTATTTTAATTTCTGACAGGATGTCCATTCATTTGTAGATGTAAGTTGATGGGTGACAAAATAGATATAAAAATGATAAGTAAAAAAAGTTCTTATAGTTCAGAGATCTGTGACTCATAAAAACACCAAATTATTAGGACATACCTCTTTTTATCTTATCTGTAAAATAAAATATATATTTCTCTGTACTTTTCCAAGTTCAGTGTATGTTCACTGTTACCAGATGAAAGCATTTAGAGATGTTAATGAAAAAAAACCCAATTTCCATAGCAATTTTTTGTCAATATAGAAAATATAAACATTGTAATATTAAAGTATTTTACATGAAAAATCAACCAGTTCCCATGATTATTTCTATGCATTTAGCATCTGTAAGAGATGCTTATAAGAGGATGGGATAATATGATGAAATAAATACATCTATTCTTTCAATGACATAAAAACTTCATTGAAAATACAAATCAGGTTACAAATATATACAGCTCAAATGTTGAAGGAACCTGGGTCATATGGGGAGAATTAAGAAATGCTTTCTTGGGAAGGAGATTAACTTAAGACGAATGAGAACATAGCACAGGTTGGAGGAAAGAAGGAGATTGAGAATAAAGTCAACAGCATTCGAAAAGACAGGAAAGCACAATGATTAATTTTGTTTGGAGGTTAACTAGTCTCACTGGCTTGCCTGAGCCCAGGGTGCACTTGAAGGATTAAGATAAAGTGATAACGATGAAATGTACCTGCTGAAGAAGGCTGGACTTCATGCTGTCAGTTTTTAAATGAGTAAAATAACGAACTTTCCTGAGATAATAACAGCTTTTATTGAATACATAATATCCTAATTACGTGTCTGTCATCTCATTTATTCCTCACATCAACTGTATGAGGTAGATGCTATTATTATCTCCATTCTGGAGAAGAAGAAACAGAGTCTAAGAGGATTTGAATAACTTGCCCTGGTTTACACAAATAGTGATATAGGGATCATTCAAACTTGTATAGTCTGGCTCTAGGATCTGTTCTAATAACCATTAAGCCATTCTGCCTCTCAGAAGAGTCATTCCAGTATGTTTGACTTTAAAAGGAATAGGTCATATCCCAATAAAATGAAATCTACTTAAAGCTAAAAGAAAACTATTTTCATGGAGACTCAACCTCAGGCAGGAGGGAAGAAACACCACTCCTAATGTTCCCAAATCGTCACTGCTGAATTTCTCTCCCTTTTGGCATAGTGGTAGAATATTCATTCATACTCAGAGCTAATGAATTGAAAATAAGCCTTCCCCAGTCCAAAGTAAGAATAAATGTAGGATACACAAATGATCTAAAAATTTCCTTCTAAGTAGCATCTATTCCTGTTCCAACATTCAGACATTTGTAAATTAAAGTTCACAGGAATGGTGAAATACTTCTGTAAGAGAAAGCCTGGATATGCTAAAGAATGAGAATAAGAGGTTCAAAGTGGAAGAGTATTCTGGAGGAGACCTTTTGGTTTTCCATGCTCTAAACTGTTGAACAAGTAAGAGCGTCCTGGCGTTTATATGTTTGGGAGATGGAGCACCTAATTGTCACCAATTCAGATCTTTAGATGTTTTATTTCAAAGGGGTGAGTATACTATTCATAAAAGTATGAGAGTCTATTGTGCTAGGTGAGATTTTTTTTTTCATTTAGAACTCTGCTTATTAATTTGGTCTGGTGTACCTGTCAAAATAAGACAAGTCACTTGCTCTAGTCCATTTTCATGGTGTTTTCATCACTTTATTCCTTAACCTCAGTTTTATCATTTAAAAATATTTACATACCAAAGTATGTGTTAGTTTTCTACTGCTGCTGTAACAAATTATCACAAACCCAACATTTTAAAGCTATACAAATTTATTATCTCACTGTCTGTAGGTCAGAGGTCTGAGTGGGTTCCATTGGATCCTCTGCTTAGAGTCTAACAATATAAACCAAGGTGCCAGCAGGCCTGGAGACAGAAAAAGGCAAGTATTAATAGATTTGGAATTTTGGGTGATAGGGCTAAAGCACTATTTGGAAGTAAATAGAGAATTTTACAGGTCAATATTAGAAATGAAGAACAATTAACATCAATAATTTCCCTTTTAAAAAAAGCTGGAAAAACTTTTGAAAATGTATGTCAAAGTAATCAGAAGGAAGAACATAATAAAGGTAAGTTTCTAAAATAAAAATAAAGTTAGCAAAGACATAAGTGATTTCTATTGACTAATCAATAAATGAGGAAATAATACACAATTTACCAGTATCTAGGAATGAAAAGAGGATATCACTAGAGATTACTGAAATAAATTGAACAAATTTGAATCAAAAACTTTCTTTAAAATATATAGTAAAACATACAAGATGAAACAGAAAATCCAAATAGCTCTATGTCTATTAAAACAATTGTATTCTTAATTAAAAATAAATAAAACCTTTCCACCAAGAAGTTCCTGGATCATATAGTTTTACTGGTGAATTTTATAAAATATATTTGGAAGAAATAATACCAAGCATACACAAAATAATTCAGGAGAAAGGGAAGAAAGAAAGCTAGCAAATTCCTGATAGTAAAATCTGACAAATACATTTAGAAAAATATACAGACCAATAGCTCTCATGCTAAAATCCTTAGGGGTAAAAAATATCCTTAACAAAAAGATAACAAATCAAGTCACCATATATAAAATGACAATATCTCAAAAAATGAGTGGGGTTTATCTCAGGCATGCGATGATAGCTTAAAATGTTAGCCAATTAATGAATTTCCCCATTTAACAGGATATGGGGGGAATTATATGACTATTCCAATAGACACAGAGAAGATATTTTTAAAAAATCGCTTCCATTCATGAGAAAAAAAAATTATCAGGAAAGTAGGAATAGAAGGGAATTTCCTCTTTCTGATAAAAAGCATCTTGGCAAAATTTTTATAAGAGAATGAAATTCAGACAAAGAGAGAGAAAGCCACAGAAGCAAGAAGCTGAAAGCAAGGAAACCCAGAAGAGAATAGAGAGACCAGCAGATGCCACCATGTTCCTTGCCATGTGACAGAGGAAACCAGGATTGCTGGGAGCCAGTCTTCAAGAAGAAAACATCATCTGATAATGCCTTGATTTGGACATTCTTTTTTAACTTCAAAATTGTAAACTTCTAAGTTAATAAATTCCCACTGTAAAAGCCAAACCATTTTATGGTATCTGTTTTCAGCAGCTTAGCAAAACACAGACCTAAGCATATACCTAATAAACTTAGAACATGGGCTTCGAAAATCCAAAGACTTTCCAAATTAACAAATAGTTATTTCATAGTAACTTTCTTCAGGACGAATTTGATGAGATAGTGCTAAATAGACCAGTCAGATTCTAAATTAAATCTGTCATAAGAAAACTGTTTTTCCTGGGTTGAAAATTGGAATCAATGATCTAGTTAAATGGCAAAATGATCAGCTAATAACTCTGAACATAGTAAATGAGCTTTTACTTCTCCCAGCATTATTCTGTCCAGCATTTCTATTTTCTATTAAAATAGATAATATAAAGAAAAATAATGAAAAGAATATCAGGCACTTGATAGTCTTTTAAATACCTAAAAAATATGATTTAATTTCTTAACTTAAATATTTATGTTGTGTTCTATTTTTATTTACTAGGTCAGTGATTTCCATTAACGTTCAGTATGATACTACTATTAAATAAATCCCAATACAAAAGGAAATGTTCATCAGCATCTCTCTCATAGGATTATTAATTTAAAATTGAAGTGTTCAATGAGAGTTTTGATCACTTTATTCATAAAAAATTCATCAGTAAAACACTGCCTACCAGTTGTTGGGTACATAAAAGAAGAGAGAAATATTTATTAATTACCAGGAAAATATATATTTGTAAGTCTTTACTAGAAATAAAATTAGAGAAAGGAAAGAAAGAGGAAAAGAAAAATTTACTTCATAGTAATTTTATATCTCTAAATGACCTTAAGGATCAGTTCGTGATTTTATAGAAGATTATTTTAATAGCCTGTAATAGTTTTTCTTTTGCTGCATAATACACTACAATGCATTGAGTGGCTTAAAACAACACCCATTTGTTATCTCAGTTTTGATGGTCAGGAGCCCAGGCAAAGCTTAAACTGTGTCTTTTGCTAAAGTTACCTCAAAGTTACAATCAAGGTATTGGCCAGTGCTGTGGTCTAATCTGAGATTCAGCAGCCTCTTCCGAGCTCCTTCATAATGTTAGCAGAATTTAGAGCCTTGCAGCTATAAGACTGAGACCCTCATTTCCTAGAGGCCAGCATTCTCCATAGGCAGTTCACAAGAAAACCAAACTATTGGTTTTCTTCCTTGAGCACAGAGAATATGGGTAGGTCAGGCCTACCCAAAATAATCTCTTTTTGATTAACCTAGTCAACTGATTAGGAACCTTAATTACATTTGCAAATCCTTTCATGTTTGCAATGTGACCTAATCACAAGTGATATCCATAATATTCACAGGTCCTGGCCATACACAAATGGAGAGGATTATACAGGGATATGCACCAGGGGGTAGGATTGGGACCATTTTAGAATTCTGCCTATTACAAGACTATTTTGTCATATACCAAATGGCAAGTCACCAGTCTTTGACTTTATGTCTTTTGGGGCATATTTGTCATGGAGGACCTTTCATATAAGCAAAGTATCTTGACTTTTGCTGATGTGCTAGTCTCCTGGGCAGATGCAGTCTTCAGATTATATGATACAAATTGTACTGTCTTTGACTTCTACCCTCAAATGCTGTCACTACTTCTTATAGTTCCCTTATTACCTCTCCTGATTTTCATGTCTTACCTTACTCTTGCACTCTTGCCTCTTGCCTACAGGAGCCTCCCTTAGCCTTCTCATCATCTCCTCTCTTAGAGTAAAATTCCAGAGATAAGGAAGTTGCAGATGATAGTTTGTGGTAGGTAGAGTTCATGAGCAACAAAAAAAATTCCCCAAATCTATTCTTTTTTTGCCTGCTTCCACTATATAGCATGGGGAAGCACATATTTATTTTCCCTATGGCTTGAGAAGCTAGAAAGATTCCTGCAATCCAAGTGTATTCAATGAAAATTCAAAGGAAATCTGCTAAAAGACTTTTTGGGAAAGTATCTTCTGTCCTTAATAAGCAGAAATGCTCCTTTCCCTCTAAATCCCACCTCAAACCCCTCTTCTGTCTTTCTGCCCTTGGTTGCAGTTCTGAGACCATAAATTGCTATAAAGAACTTGTGACAGTGGGATGAAAAGCAGGAGGAAACATATCCAACAAATCTAGCAGAGCATGTGAATGGAAAGGGACAAGATACTTTATGATACTGGTGGACAGGCACTCAAGCCAAATGTTTACACAGTCCTTTTAGTTCTAGCATCCAGCCTGGATGAGCAAAAGTTTAGATTCCTCTAACTAAGAATTGGGCACCTAATATGGTCCTTTCAGTTTTTATGTTTTTTCACATTGCACTCTATTTTCTGGAATGTGAGTTACTAAATAAAGTTCGTTCTGTGGATGGGAGATGGCAGTACAGTTCTACGTTTTACTGGGAACCACTCCTTACTTCCATCCTGCAAGCCCTGATTCCCTTGTCTGTTCCACAAAACTGTACTCCTTCTTGTTATGCAAGATTTCTCTCTTGAGGACCTGTCATTTTTCCATTCAGACTGAAATCAGATATGCCAATATAATTCTGACCCTTTAGATTAGAGTTTAAATTCGTTCCATTGGAATCATAGGTCCCAGAGGAATCATGAAATGTGATTATATATCTATTGATTTTCCCAATGACTTATGACAATTAATGAGGCTACTTTCTGATTAGAGTATAAGAATTTATTTTCTGACAATATCAACTAAAGGCAAATGTCAAATTTTCAAAATAATTGCCCCACAAAGATAAGTATTTATAACATTATACTCGAGTTTCCAAGGCAGACATTTAATTGATTAGGAAAATGCAAATCACATCTGCATTATAGGTAGATTGTTTTCTAAAATGAATCCCTGCATTGCCTGAGACTTGAATTAAATATCAAGAAGAAAATATAATACAAATATTTTAAAATATAATAGGTACTCATCAAGTATGCAAATATACATTTATTGGTGTAGATAGGTATTTTTAACTTACTATCTGATCAAAAGTGGAAGAAATTAAATATTAAGAAATAATGAGAAGACTGCCTGGTGATTTTAACTGAAGAGAGAACACAAATCAATTTTGTTATCTGGAAAATGGCAATACCAATAATAGAAAAGGAGCATCACAAAAGGGCATCGTGTTTTCTCATTTCAAGGAAATGGTTATACAGAAATTTATTGGCTCACTGTTTCAGAGGCTTAGAGGGCTTGCTTCCTCTCAGGGTTGGTATCTTTTAGCTGGCCAGCAATCATTGGGTACCTTGCTTTTCCATTACATTGCAATGGATATGGCAGAAGCATCTCTTTTCTTTTTTCTTCCATATTCCATTGACGTCCAGTTTCTGGCTACTCCCTGTAGCTTCTCTCCATGTCCCATTTCCTTTGCTTATAAGAACTTCAGCCATATTGGTTTAAAGGCCACCCTCATTCAGTTTGGGCACATCTGAACTACTAAATATTCAAAAGCCCTCTTTACAAATGAATTTATACCCACAAGACCAGGGATTGGAGCCAGAACATACCTTTTGCCAAGGACATGATTCAATCCCCAACACCAAATATTTATTTGAAAATCTGCACTTACGAATAACTTTTCTCCAAATATTTTCCAAATATCTTTAGACAACCTCTTTGGGTTTATATATAAAATGTTACTTCAGAACTATCATTTTTCTGGGAGAATACATCTTTGAAGTATTTCAGCCTATTTTAAGACTGCATTAAGCTGTGCTTTGGTACTAAAGGAAGGAAAGGGAAGAGAAGAGGAAAGAAAAGGGAAGGAAAAGGAAAGGAAATGGAAAAAAGACAAAAGGAGGGTAAAAGAAAAAACACAAATATGATTATACCATGTGCTGAGCTGGGTGTGGAGGTACTCGGAATGTCATTGATTACACCTGGTAATGTCAAATGAGACTGTTTTGGATGACAGTTTGGCAGTTTCTTCTAAAGTTGAATACAAGTACTATATGATCCAGCCATTCCACTCCAAATTATTTACCCAGAAGAAATGAAAGCAGAAATCTCTAAAAAACTCAAATGATCATAGCAGCTTTATGTGGAATATCCCAAAACTGGAAACAGTCCAATTCCCCATCAACAGTGAATACCTAAACAAACAAATGTATCATATGCATACATTGCAATAATGTTCACCAATGAAAAGTAATGATCTATTGATACAGGCAACAATGTGGATGAATCTCAAAATCACGCTGAGTGAAATAAGTCAGATAAAAAAGAATATATGCCATATGATCCACTTTAAATAAAATATAGAAAATGCAGACTAACTTATAGTGATAGAAATCAGATCAGTGACTGCATGAGAATGGGTAAAAGGGATAGGAAAGAGAGGTTATGATGGGGCATGTAGAAACTTTTGAAGGTGATGAGTATGGTCATTATCTTGATTGTGGTGATGGCTTTACATGTATAGTCTAGTCATGTTGCACATTTTGAATATGAAGAGTTTATAGGTCATTATATTTGTCAGGGTTCTCTGGGGAAACAATCAACAAGAGATATCTTTCAATAATATTCTGTAAGAGTCTATTCTGCAGCTGTAGGGATGCACAAGTCCAGGTTCTGCAGGCAGGCTGCAACCAGGGGCTGCAATGAAAGTCCAGTGAAGGTTCTTGATGAGTTCTGGAAGATGCTGGTTTCCAAAAGATAAGCTGGGAAATTCTCTCTCAATGCTAGAATCATTTCCCCTTTTAAGGGCTTCAATTGATTGGGTTAAGCATCACTCATTGCTGATGGCAATCTCCCTGACTGATGTAATTATAACCAGCTATCTATGATTTACCACTGTAGTAAAGCTCAATTGAGACTCACATCCATAAATGCCCTTGTATTATAGTTAGCCCAGTGCTTGTTTGACCAAACAACTGAGCACAACTACCTGACTGAGCTGACACAATAGTCTAACCATTACAGTCCACCCCTTGTCAACTCAGTAACCATACACATTACCTTAGACCATACTCAGTCTCTAAGTAAAAACAATAACAGACATGCATATATATATATATATATATATATATATATATATATATATATATTTCTGCCTAACATTGTTTAACTCTTCTGCATACAACTGGAAATGCATTAATTCCATATAGAATTGGGTGCAAGTCCTTGGGTAATATTCACTCACAAACTTGTCATCCTCAAACATTTGTAAGCTCCTACCCCACTCCTGGTACCAAATTCTGTATTAGTCAGCCAAAAGGGTGCTGTGTAAAATACCCAAAATTGGTTGGTTTTTATAAAGGGTATTTATTTGGGGTAGGAGCTTACAGATACCAGGCCTTAAGGTATAAATTACTTACTTCACCAAAGTCTATTTTGACGTGTTGGAGCATGATGGCTGCCAATGTCTGCAAGGGTTCAGGCTTCCTGGGTTCCTCCCTTCCAGGGTCTTGCTTCTCTCTCCTCTGTGAGCTTACTTCCTGGGGCTCCAATTTAGGGCTTCAGCATCAAACTCCAACATTAAAACTCCAACATCAAAAACCCTTAATTCTGTCCTTTGCCATGACTTTTATCTGTGAGTCCCCACCCACCAGGGACTCAGCATCCTACTGGCACAAGAGGTTTACATAATTACTTAATCAAGTAAACCTATGAATCCAATATAATCTAATATGCCCAGAGAAAAGATCAGTTTACAAACATAATCCAATATTTCTTTTTGGAATTCATCAATAATATCAAACTACTACAGTCATCATTTATACATCAAAAAGCTGTGAAAACTATATATTAAAGAAAATGAGCCAGTAGAATAGTCTCTTTCATGCAGTTATCCTGAAATTTTTTCTCCAAGCATTGTAGTTAAGCAATATAATATGACTATAGACTATAGCCAAATATAATTCCCTATTCTGCTTTTTTATATACAGTTTCTGTAGCATAATTTGTATGATACCCATTCACATAAGCTGAAGTTTGAAAGTAGCATATTAATTTTCCTATATTAAAATGTTTCCCCTATGTTATATTGCTTTAACTTAATTTTCAAAATAAATTAATTATCACATTTTCTTGAGTTATTTCTCTGGATCAAATTTAATCAACCCAGGGGAGCAGATGTAGCTCATGCAGTTGAGTGCCTGCTTCCTACATGGGAGAGCCTGTGTCTGGTTCCTGGTGCCTCCTAAAAACAGAACAAAAAAACCAACAATAAGCAAACAAATGAACAAACCAACTCAAGGGAGATGACCTGGCTCAGTGGTTGAGTGCCAGCTTCCCACATATGAGGTCCTGGTTCCTCATAAAAACAAAACAAAACAAAAATAATAATAATAAACCTGACAAAAATTTAACCAACCCAAATCATGTTTGAGTGTAATCATTCCCTTATGAAAATCAGATCTAAATATTTGTTATTTGCATTTAAAACAATTATTTTAATAAGGGCTCTTTCATAAGCACTTTGAAAATTAGTTCTCTAAAGATTTCTGTTTACATCAGTTTCTCTCCTGATGTAAACTTTAGATAAAGTTTATTATATAATGGTGTGATTTAAAGAGCAAAATACAAGTGACCCATATACCTTATCATTAAAAATATGCACTTATTTTGCTTTGGCCATAGTAAACACATGCTTAAATCCATAGAAAGGTGGTAAAATAAATATAATTCAATGAATTTACTGAATAAACTAATTGTTTAGCCATTGCTTTGGCTTCCAAATTAACTATTAATATTAAATAGAAATTTGATCATTATTTTAAATGGACAAATGCTTACTCTGAACTTTTCATAAGGTAGTTTTTTTTTTTTTTTTCCCATGCCCATGGGATGTTTCAGTGAACAATTTCAATTTCTATTTCTCTTCAAGAGGAACAGTTCATTTGGTTGGTTGGATCTTGATCTTTTTAAGGCATGTTTTATGAACATACAGAATTTGTGTCTCAATAGCATGGCACTTTTTTCTGGTTCCTCTGACCTATCTACTCTAGTTTATCAGATTATCTTTTGGAGTCTGTCACCAGGAAAGGACCTACTGATGGGGTGGAGGTCCTGTCTTCTTTCTGTGAGTTCCAGCTATTTTGCCTGAAAACAAGAGGTCCAGTCAGTCTCTAATGCAAGTTTTCCTCCAATTCACGGTACAAAAAATCTTGAAGGAAATAGAAGAGTCTTAGGCCGAAAATCTTTAGCAGGGTATGAGAAATCAAGTATAGCTATTAATATGGGCAAGATATGATATACTGGGATTAATAAAAAAGAGAGGGGGAGCTTGTACAATATATTAAAGAGGAAATTAAGCAGTGATCATTATTAAGTAAATATATTTATGATCAGAAGTTATATGGTTCCGCGAAGGCATGCTGAGACAAATTTATAGCTCTAAGTGCTTACTTACATTAAATAAGAAGAAAGATTTCCGATAAAAAGCCTAACTTCAAAACTGGAAGAACTAGCAAACAAAGAGCAAACTAAACCCAAAGTTAGCAGAAGGAAGGACATAACAGTAGAATCAATAAAACCAAAAATTTGTTCTTTGAAAAGATCAGTAAAACCAACAAACTTTTAGTTAGACTGTGCTTAGATCCCAGGTTAGTGAAGGCTCAGAGACAGATCAAGACTCAGACAGGAGTTTAATGGATGACCGGTATGGCAGGGGTCAGAAGTAAGACTTCAGCCCACCCTCCTGGGTTGGAGTCCTGCTTTTCAGCTGAGAGAACTGGGCAGTTTTCAGAAGGGGCTGCTAGATGTGACGCAAAAGTATAGGGGTGGGAAAGTGGGAAAGTTAGCTATTTCAGGGTGGGGCGTGCTGTTCTGGGAATTGCCGGGCAGTAGTGGGAAAGGAATGTTCAGTGGCCTCTTGGGAACCGTCATAAGCAAGGGCTGGAACCCAGAAGGGAACATCTGGTGTTTGAGTATGTTTGAACTCAGTGGGCAAGAGGTTACACTCTAACATTCCCAATTTTGGTTAGAAATATTTTTTTAAAAGTTTGAAAGGGTAATGTGAGGAGAGGGGGCACTGAGATTCTTCTGGCTACTTCCTGCTATTATGGATCCGTGCTGGATTCTGCGGCTGTCTCCCTTTCAGGGTTGAGATATTGTGGCCCCCGGTTCAGGGCTGGTACTGAATTCCCACAGCTACAGGTGGCATTCCTGATGGTTGTTTGGATAAACAGTTATCCATTCAGAAGATGTATGGACCTGCTGATACGCAGAGAATGAGAGTTAAGAGTGGGGTAAGGATGGGAAATAACCATGAGAGCCTCAGTGGATTATGAGTCCATTGTCCTCAGGAGTTTGAGGGGCTTTGGCAGATTTTGGAGGCTCAGTCAGCTAGGTTTTGTTATTTTTTTCCCGCTGCATCTCTATTCCAGATTGGTTGACATAAAACAGCACTCTTCTAAGAATAAGCAGAGTCTGCCTTTTTCTGTGGTTAAGAGGTCTAGGCCTCCTTGATTTTGTAAAGTGACTGCTGCCAGGGAGTCTGCATGATTTTGGACTTGTATAAGGCTTTTGGAAATTTCATCTAGACTCTTCTGGAGATCCTGAGGCAATGTAAGGGACAGAGTTAGTCCTACAGTTCCAGTGCCTATTCCAGTCATTATTCCCAGGGTGGCCAGGACAGGTAGTAGAATGACAGCCAGTTTGGGTCTAATATGTGTCTTGAGTGGGACTGGCAGGCAGTTTCTAGTTCAGTTTGTGGGAAGGCATAGATAGGCAACTGTGCCACAGAGGAAGAAAATTCCCTGCCCATGTAGACAGGTGGAAATATGTATGGAAAACAGGTATTGGAGTGAGTCTTTAGGTTCTTTTTCCCAGACAGAAATGATTCCTGTGAAGGTGGCACCAGCTAGTGGTTGTAGGGTTGTATAGGGATTGGCAGAGGGATTGTGGAAGATAAAGTGTTATAGGGATCTATGCAATATTCTGAGGAAGTATTGGATAATGAGGTAAGTTTAGGGCATTTGGTTTGATCGTCTGTTAGGTTGCCAAGGAAATAAGTCTCTGTGTAGTGCTGGACTTCCCTGACAGAATTGAGATGTTGTTGCATGTGCTTCAGTGGTGAGATGGACAGTTCCTGAAAAATGGGCTGGACTTAAGAATTTTGGAAGATCCTCTTTGGGGGACCCGAGATGCTATAGTCTACTCTTTTTGTTAGCTGGTTTTGTGGTGGGCTAATGGGAAGGGTGGTGTTGCATGGTGTTGGGGATAAAGATCCAACTGGATTGCTTCCCAGTCGTATGAGATAGGTGATACACAGAGGGCCTGGGTGAGAAGGGGAGTGTTGGCTGTCAGGGGTCCCATAATGGGAGTAATGATATGGGGAAATTTAGTGAGGTTTTTTATGTAGGCTGTGTAGAGTTTGGAGGCACGGTCAGCAGCAGCAGTAGGGTAGTTGCCTAAGAGGGTGTTGGCTCTTCTTCAAAGATACTTCCTAACTGTTTGGAGTATGTTAATGAAGTTGGGGTGTTAATCTAGTTTGTTAGAGGAGTAGGGAGTGCCGCATATGCAGAGGAATACAGGGAGAGGCATAATTAGCAGTTTTTGGCTAGAGAGGGGTTGGTATTATTCAGTAGACTGAATGTTAAATTTAGCATTTGGTCAAGGTGTTGAACAATAAGTAGGTTTTGTATAGGGGTAACTTGATTTATGGGGTGGGGAAGTAGGAGCTGTGTGACTATGTAACAGGAAAGTAAGGAGCAGAATGAGAAAAAGTGTTTTGATCATGATAAAGGAGTATTAGCAGGACAAAGGAGAAGAAATCGATTTGAGTAGGGGTTAAGGATATGAGGTTTTCTTGACGCCACAAATATTGAATAAAGCTTAGGAGTTAAAGTATTGTGAAAGACTGTGATGTGGATAAATGTAAGGATATAATTTTAACGACTTTCTGGTGGGGGTTCATCAAGGGGAGGAATTGGGGGGATCTCATCAGGGAGCTTTCCTATTCGTAATTTGAGGTTTGTATGGAGTTCTCAGGTGTACATAGGAGGCTGTGCTTCGTTTACTGGAGCCAATTCTTCTGAGATGGGGTTAAGGCGTGAGGATGGAGTAAGACCAGAGTCTGCTTCTATTGATCTGTGGGCAAGTTTTAACTTGGAAAGGTGAATTCAGGAGGGAAAACTTGGTAGTTTTGCTGCTGTTGGAGTTGTTAGGACAACTAGATATAGGTCTGACCATAAAGGCTGGAGTGGTTTGGGATGGAGGGTTTTTAAATAGACTTAGTCTCTGGGATTTAAATTAGTGGGGAAAGGTCCCAGGATGGTAGAGCATTGTGGGCTGTTTTTAGTAGTAAGTGTCATGTTTGATTTAGGGTATGGAGACAATCTGTTAGTGAGGAGGTGGTGGAGGGTAAGTTTCCCAGTACATTAGGGCATCCGTACATTATTTCAAATGGGCTCAGGAAGTGAGGGTGGCAAGGTATGGAATGGCGCTTTAGGAGGGTAATAAGTAGTAAGTTTATCCAGGTAGCATGATTTTGGACCACAATTTGGTGAGATGGGTTTTGATTAAATCGTTTATTCTTTTTGCCTTGCCAGAAGATTGAGATCTGTAAGGGATGTGTACTTTCCAGGTGATGTTGAGAGAAGTGAAGATACCTTGTATGATTTGGGAGGTGAAAGCAGTGCGGTTGTCTGATTGTATGGAGGTGGGGAGGCCTAATCGGGGGATGATTTCATTGGTTAGCATTTTAACAACTACATTTGCCTTTTCAGAGGTGCTAGGGAAGGCTTCTACCCAGCCCAAAAAGTTGTTTACAAAGACTAGAAAGTATTTGAGCTTCTTGACTGGGGGCATGTGTGTGAAGTTGAATTGTCAGTTTTATCCAGGAATTTGACCTCAGGCTTGGTGTGTTGGGAAAGGTGAAGATGGGAGGTGTTTTTGAGGTGGAGTTTTTTGACAACTAGAGTGGGGGGAGGAGATTGTGGAGAGGTTTTTGAAGAGATCAGGATGGTCCAGGAATTGGGAAAGTAATTGTGTTACTGGTTTGGGGCTAACATAGAAGTGGTTATGAATGGCAGCAAACCTGTTAAGACTTTCCTGTTTTGGTAGAATGCTCTTGTTTTCTATGAACTAACCTTCTTTGAGAGATGAAGTTTCCAGCCTGAGTGAGAGAATTTATTTCTTCTGAGGATTAAGTGGATGGGGATAGAGGCAAGGCTAAGAGTGATGAGGTGGCTTGAGTTCATGTGTAATTTAGCTTCTTTGTTGGCTTTGTTGAGATATGGGTGTGGATGATTTTTGATGCCCTTTGCAATGGAGAATAGCTGCCTGTAGCAGGAGGGATACTGCATGAGGTAGTTTTAGGATGAGATGACTGTTGATGATGGGGGACCCTGTAGTTGTGAGGTATCCTCTCTCTCTCCATATTGGGGCATGTGAGTGGATGATGTGGTAGGCGTATTTTGAGTCTGTGTATATGTTTATGGAGGTGCCTTTTGCTCTGGCTAGGGCCCTTGTTGAGACAATGAGTTTTGCTGGTTGTGAGGTTGTGCAGGGTGGGAGAGCATTTGATTCTATGATATTATTTAGGGTTATGGCTTTTGTTGTTTAATTTATATTGAGGCCAAATAGTGGTAGAGTGAAAAATGAGCTGCTTTGGTTTAGTTTCTCCTCTGGGGTAGAGAGTTTTGAGGTATAGAGGAGACAACCAAGGAGGGTTTTTTTTTTTTTTTTTGGAGGTAATGATTGGGAGCTTCCCATGTTTCATGAGGTCAGGGTGAGTTCAGAGACCTTTTCAGAAAGAGGGTGTAGAAGGAAAGAAGTAAGTGTCCTCAAAATCTTTTGCTTCCTGACCAGTTAAGGGCCAGTGACCAAACCTGGGACTAGGCGTCTCTGGAGCCAGGAGGGTCAGGTAAAGGCGGCAGTTCCCTGATACTATCAGGGTCTCTGGCTAGTGTTAGGATTTCTGGACAGAGGGACAGGATCCTCCAGAGAGGTTCTGAGATTCACCCAAAGACGAATTTCTGTCCATTGTTGGATGGAAAAGCTGCAGTGGCAAGGTGGAGGATCACTACAGATTTGATCTGTCTCAATGAAGCCTCCCAGGTTTTGGCACCAAATGTTAGATCCCAAGTTAATGAGGCTTGGAGACAGATCAAAATTCAGACAGGGGTTTAACAGATCACAGGCATGTTATTCTGGGAACTGCCCAGCCATGGCAGGAAAGGAATTTTCAGCGGCCTTGTGAGGATGATGGTAAGCAAGGGCTGGAACAGGTCTTCTGGTGTTTCAGGCCCCATACTCAGTGGGCAAGAGGTTACATTCTAACAGGCTGACAAAAAAGAGGGGGCATACAAATTACAAAAATCAGGAACTAGAAGTAGGGCATTACTACTGACCTGCTGAAATAAAAGACTATAAGAAAATACTATGGACAACTATATGCCAATAATTTAGATAACATAGATGAAATGGAAAAATTCTTAGAAACACACAAACTACCTACATTGTCTCTCAAGGAGAAATAGAAGGTCTCAACAAACCAATTACAAGTAAAGAGATTCAATTGGTCATCAGAAACCTCCCAACAAAGAAAAGCCCGGGACCAAGTAGATTCACAGGGGAATTCTACCAAACATTCCAAAAAAGGTTAAAACCAATTCTGTTCAAACTCTCCCAAAAAACTCAAGAGGAGGAAACACTCCCTAACTCTTTCTATGAGGCCATCATCACCCCTATACCAAAGCCAGAAAAAGATACTACAAGAAAAGAAAATCACAGAACAATATCTCTTATGAACAGAGATGCAAAAATCCTCGACAAAATAATAGCAAACTGAATCCAACAGCATATTAGAAGAAATATACATAATGATCAAATGGGATTTATCCTTGGTATGCATGTGCAGTTCAACATAAAGAAATCAATTAATGTAATACACCACATTAAGAGAATGAAGGAAGAAAAACATACACACGATCATCTCAATCAAAAGGCATTTGACAAAATTCATCACACTTTCTTGTTAGAACACTTAGAACTCTAGGAATAAAAGGAAGAATTTTCAATATGATGAAAGGAATATGTGAAAAGCCCATGGCTAACATCCTAGTTATTGGTGAAAAACTGAAAGCTTTTCCTCTAAAATCAGAAGCAAGACAAGGATGTCCACTGTCACCATTATTATTCAATATTGTACTGGAAGTTCTTACCAGAGCTGTTAGGGAAGAAAGAGAAATAAAAGACATCCAAATTTGAAAGGAAGAAGTGAAACTTTCCCTATCAGCAGGTGACATATTCCTACATACAGAAAATCCTGAAATATCTACAACAAAACTTCTAGAGCTAATAAATGAATTCAGCAAAGTGGCAGGGTACAAGATCAACACACAAATATCAATGGTGTTTCTATACACAAGCAATGAAGAATTAGAATTAGAAATTTTAAAAAATTCCATTCACAGTAGCTACTAAAAGAATGAACTGTCTAGGAATTAATCTAACCAAGGATGTAAAGGACTTGTACAAAGATAACTACAAATCATTGCTAAAAGTAATTAAAGACTTAAATAAATGGAAGGATATTCTGTGTTCATGGATTGGAAGACTAAATTTGATAAGATGTCAATACTTCACAAAGCAATTTATAGATTCAATGCAATCCTAATCAAAATTCCAAGAACCTTCTTTGCAGAAATGGAAATACCAATCATTAAATTTATATTGAAAGGTAAGGGGCCGTGAATCGCTAAATCCATCTTGAAAAAGAAGAATGCAGTTTTGGAGGGCTCACACTTTCCAATTTTAAAACATATTACAAAGCCACAGAAATCAAAACAGCATGGTACTAGCAAAAGAAACAGACATAAAGACCAATGGAGTAAAATTGAGAACTCCGGTCTCTAACTTTTATGGTCTCAACATTTACGGCCAACTGATTTTGGACAAGGTGGCAAAGACCAACCAATTGGGAAAGAATAGTCTCTTCAACAAATGATGCTGGGAACACTGGATCTTCATGAGCAAACTCCCCCCCCCCCAAAAAAAAAATAAAACCCCAATAAAACAAAATCACCATAATAAAATATCAAATCACAATGAATTAAAGACCTAAATATAAGAAGTAGAACTAGCAAACTCCTAGAAGACCTTGTGTTAGGCAATGGTTTCTTAGACTTTATATACAAAGCACAAGCATAAAAAAGAAAAAATAGATCAGTGGAACCTCATCAAAATCCATGGAACTATACTACACAAACAGTGAATCCTTAATTAAGTCATGGACTTTAATTAACACTACAATTTTAAAAATATGCTATTGTCAGTTATAACAAATGTTCCACACCAAAGCCAAGTGTTGGTGGTAGGGTGTTATATGGCAATCCTCTATTTTATGCACGATTTTTGTCAACCCACAATTTATTTAATTAAATTTTTAAAGTTTTCATTATTGGATATTGGAAGGCTGATGCAATTATACCCAGTAGGTTGCAACTTGTTCTAGATTTCCTTCTTTTCATATCTACCTTTTCTTCCTGAAGGCTCACCTGCTAGGCCCACCACTAGATACTTCACTACAGATCTTCAAATACACAAAAGCAATAGCTACCCAGAAGCAATAACTTCCCATAAACCACTCCAAAACCCCCAACTTTAGGATCCTGCTTCAGTAGCTTGAAGTGCATATCTCTGATTTCCCTGCAAACATCAACTTGGTCACTCAAGTCTGTGGGTTAACACTGGCTAGGGTCTCCTCTGATCCTCTAATTACCTCCTCTGGACTTTAACTTGCCCAACTTCTTCCACAGTTCTTTATGGGTTTTTTGAAACAACAATTATTTATTTTGTTTACAAATCTGAAATTCAGTCAGAGTTTAGTGAGATGACTCATGTCTAGTAGTGTCATTTGAGAAGGCAAATCATATAAATTTGGAACAACTAAAGGAAAATAATTGTGTGGAAAAGACTATGTAAACTGGAATTAAGAATGATTTCATATAGGTGAACACATTTTGAGAAACACACTATTGTGTGCCTGGTAGTATGCTGGTTATATTTATGTCTATCCTCATTTCATACAAATTATTTCAATCTACATATCAATATATTTTTTTAGAGATGAAAATTTTAAGGCTCAAAGAAATTAACTTTTTCAAAGTCCTACAACAAGTCAAGAGAAGAGCTAGAATTCAAATCCAGCCCCATCGGACAGCCTGTACTATGCACCAATATACATGTACATTCTTACATGATCTTTATCACATATTGGTACAATATCAATATATTATGGTCTTTGATCAAAATCTGAAATGTCATTAAGTAGTAACCATTCTCAAAATATATCAATAATGTTCATGGAGTAGAGATCAAGAGAATAAAATTCACTCTCTTTAAAGACTGGATAAATAGAATAAGACAGATCTCAATCCTATATAATTTTATCACTTTGGCTAACGTGCTATTCCAATCTCAGAGATATTTTTTAAATAGTTATATATACTTTTGTGATATAGTATAAATGTTGAATTTGTTTTCAACTACTCATTTTCTGGCTTGTTATATGTAAAGTATTAAGACAAAACCCTGCTTTCCTCTTTTTAAAACCCACATTTTCTTAATTTATGGTTTATTAAAAATTTTCATTCACAGTGAACAGCCAGAAAAGGGAAATGTGTATTGTTGTTGTTGTTTTTAAATACATCATTCATTAATTACAATGGGCTAATTTTCAAGGTTCTGGTGTTTGAGTCAAATAACTACAAGAGGAAGCCAAAATATAAAATCATCTGTAAAGAAAGCTTACTGCAAATGATAGCGAAGAATTTCCTGCCAAATAATTCATTTGGAATTGGAATCTCTGTGGCTTTTCTGCTAGTGTTGGAGTTACAACACTGACAAGGAGGTACTGTCTAACTTTAGCCTTTCTGTTCCATATCTTGGAATCAAATCTACTATGAAACAATGACATTTACAGCAAGGACTGCTAAGATTGGTGGAAAACTCTGTCTACTGCAGGCCAAGATAATTTCACATGATTTGTAATTGAAATTTAACAAAGGAATTTACTGTACAATTATTTTATTTCATTGGTATAAAACAACTATGTTTGTTTTTTTTATACAGCAGAAGTAAGTGTGGAAGTTTTAGGGCAGGTTGAAAACTCTTGTCCTCTTAGTCTAGTATTTCTGACGCCAAGGAAGTCTGGAGGTCCATGAGTTCATAAAACTTGATCCTTAACTTTGACCAGTTCTCCAAATGGCCACAAGGGGGCTCAGGGTGTATGAACCTGTCAGTCTATTCTTTTATCTGTGCCTATGACAAACAATATACAAATTAAAGTTTTGTTAGCTTTTATATTTACATGTATTGCCTCACAGGTGATATTTAGACATATAACAACATTCAGATAATGCTTAATGATTAAGATCATGTGTTCTGGAATAAGGAACTCATTATATAAATTCCTTCCTTTATTCTTGCATCCTCTTTGTGACTTCAAGTTTGTGAAACAAATGCTTTACAAACAAAACCCTAGCCCTAGGTCCATGTTCTATCACATGTGGATCCATATTTAGGTCTCTCGATGCCAAGATATTGGGGAGCACTGTAGCTTCAGTTGGACCTTCTACTCCATTTGATCAAGTCACAATCATGATCTTCACTCCTTGTTCATTTAATTTTTCATATTTTCTAAATTTTTATTCATATTTCGTTTTTTCAATTTATGTAATTTTCAAAGTGAAATATTATTCATTATAATGAAACTATTATCATTAGCCATTAATATTCTACTTATGTATTAAAACAAAGCAAAATGGACAATATTAATCACCATAAAAATTGTAAGACTCAGAATGTTCTGATACTTACTAAAAAATCTTTTGTAATTTGTTAATACAATGTGATTAACTGGTACTTCTTATATATTAATTTCATCTAGTTTTTATTTCAATTATAAATAATAACATTATCAACAAATTTAAAACTAACTCTTAAATGGAAAGGATCCCCTGTCAATGTTCAACACTTGGGATATTTGTATAGACTTTCAGGAAATAAGCCCTATATTTCCTTAAATCATATGTAATAGAACACTGAATTTTAAAAGAGAATAAAAGAGAATAAAGTCTTACATCCTCCATATTTAAATATAAGTTACTTTCACCCTAGTGAAACAACGTTAAAGCACACAACTAAATCTTATATCGATTAAAGAACAAATATTCAGCTTCACATCATGCAGCACTGGTTACTAAAAGTTCTAACTGGGTATAATGTTAGAAATTCCTAAATGGATTAGTTTTCAACACTCTAGAGCTCTCAAATTATATTTGCTCTACTTTAAATATCTCAGAGAATTGCTCTAAAAAAACCCTGTTTTTTACCTTAATTATTTGAAAATATTGTTGCTAATAAGCAATTTTGATCCTGCAGACATTCTCAGAAAAAAGAGTCAAGAAAATTTTTCCACCCTATCTCATGAAATTTGGATATTGTGTGCAATTCAAATGTATACTTTTGTAAATGTAAAATAAAGCCTTTTTATTCTGTCTTCCTCTCTCCCTCCCTTCCTTCAGTACAAATAACTGATAAAAATTCTAAAAATTTTAATGCTTAAAGTTTTATTAAAGTGAAAACTAATTTTGAAAATTAATGAGTTATATTCTAATTTCTGATTCATCTTTATTTTAGATCCTTACATTTGGTAAAGTATTCTCAAAGTGGAATTATACACATATCCATAACATTTATTTCAAAGTGCTTTATGTGTGTTTTCTAAAAATTTCTTTGTGTATGTTTGCTATCTCTCTTGACAGCTGCAATCAGGAGGCCCCCAAATGCATATGCTGGTTCTGCATCTGAAATATGGTTACTTTTTTGTTTGTTTTTCCCCCAGCAGCCCCTCAGCACATCAGCAATATGGTTGCCAGTATTGTTTAACTGATTTTTGAAATTAAATAACACAATTGAAAAGTCTGCAATATAGCCACTGAAACTGAGGTGTGTAAGAGAGTTCATAAAAATGATCTAATCGGAATAAAGTTTATTCTATTCCTTAAATACACTGCTGATATCCCTTTTTTTTTTTGGCTTCTGTAGGCCGTGAGTACACTTATAAGAAGTTTTCTTCTATAATAATAATATATACCAATATTATATTTATAATGATATATATTAACTTTATATAAGTTACTTATAAAGTCCCAGACATTGTCCTACAGTTTCATATATGAATTCACGTACTTCTTATTAAAAAACAAAAAACAAAAAAATACCAGACAGATTTTATTAGACCCATTTAACAGATAGGGACCTGAAGCTAAGAAAGTTTCTGTGTAAATGGCCAAAACCACACACCTAGAAAATGGCAAGTCAAAGACCAGAATCCCAGTTTTTGATACCAAAGAGAAGGGTGGATTATTCTAGGTAGAAAAGGAAGGTGCTAAATAAATTAAAACATTTCAAACAAAAGTGCAAGAACAAATATTATTATCCAAATTAAATTTTTAAAAAAATTACCTTTGCCTTAGTTCCCCTTTCCTCTCCAGCTGTCATTTGAATGAGAGTAGAAAATAGGTCTGCAGCACAGGAAACAAGAGGAGTAAAAGTCATGTTTCCTTGATACTTTAGGCAAGAAAAATTCTATGGATTATAAACCATCATAATGCATTTCCCTTTAACCACATCTGGGATAATTAAAGCACTAATATTTCCATAAATGAGGTGCCCAGGAATGCAGATGCAGATGCCCCAAATATCCATGTGGTTCTTCTAGCCTAGTAGTGTCCACACTGGAGACAGATACCAGTGTTGATGCTGTCCAACTGGAGTACTAGGGGAATTATAGAGGCTACTTATGGTCTTATGGGAACACCAGGCTCTCACTAGATGGATAAGGAGTTCTTGCTATTTCACTGCCCTTCTTACTCAGGGCTTGAATTATCATTCAGGAAGATCTTAATACATTAATACTTCTGCTCCACCATTTTACAGGAATGTTTGTACCTATGAAATTTACCTGGTTCTTCAACCATTCTCGGTATTATGAAGGCTCAGGCTAATCCTGAGGAAAGAAAGCAGAGTCTCTGCTGAGGTTAGCTGAGCATTACCTCTACCTATAGCTATACAAGTTACCAAAGCCCTGCCCATTATTTCTCAGTTCCACCCTCAATTTGGGTATATCTTTTACCTGGGTTGTTCTTATACTGAGCTTGATCCCAATATGGTAACCACATATCTATTTTACTACAGGTGATTCTGTAGAGCTATAAGAAAATTCAGAGTGTAGAATCTTCAATTATTTTACTGTCTTATTTTTGCAACTCTCCTGGGCTACATAAATAATGGTCTTGATTGAGGAGAACATTTTATTTAGCTCTATTAAAACCTTTGACTTTAAATGGTAGAAATCCCCTCAAATTAATTGATATAAAGCTAGTTTGCTGTTTGAAAGTTGATGTCATGGAATCCAAGTATAGGAAATTCAGGTGGATATGAGAATTAGGAAGCAACCATTGGAAATGGAAGGAGCTTTTCCCATTTCTTATATACTAGGGGAGATTTTTTCTCTTACCTCTACTTCATTTATCTTCCCTTTCTCGATCCCTATCTTCTGCTTATAAAGGCCCAGTAATTTTACCAGCCCTGAAACTAAATGGTTTTATGAATACAGCTTATTATTTGCTTCCTTTTTGGGAAATACCCATTTTGTTCTGATCAACTGTGGCAAGTGGTATTAAATCACACAATCCAAAAATATCACAGAGAAGAGGTCCATGAATTGAGTTCTCTTCCAAATTGCCATTAAAATTTTTATACTATAAAATAGCACTGTCCTCTATAGAGGCTTAGGGGGACTATGGAGATTACTTGAGGGCCAATTAGGATGTCAGCTAATACACAGCATTTAAGCTTTGTGACACAGCACTTTAGCCAAATACATTCACCCCTTTTATCTGATTTATAAGTCTTCCTCATAATATTTTATGTGAAAAACAGTGTTGGTATGGAAAATAATATAAATAAAACAAAATAATATTTCTGTTCTAAGGAAAAAGCAGTGATTCTTCCCATTTAAGATGATTCTCTTGTGTAACATGCATAACATTTTGATAGTTTAAAGTGAATTTGAAAATATTTTAATATAAATTTAATTTCAGAATTATAAAATATTAATTACTCAAGAATACAAAAGTTATTTTGCCTGCCACTGAAGTTTCCCTACAGAGACAGACACAAAAACAAATGGAAAATAATTTCCATTTACAGATGGCTAACAAGCAGGGCCATACTTCACTTTCAGTATTATAAAACCACATACGCGAAACAACCAGCAAGATGGCAGTGGAGTAAGGCGCTCCTAGAGTCGGCTCCTGCTACAGGGCAGTTAGTAAACACCCAGAGCTATTTGGAGCTAGCTGAAGCACTTGTTTGAGGGCTCCAAGAGACCAGAAGAGCATCCTGCAATGTCCTTGAAGGAATGGAAGGAGGAGACTGCACATCTGCAGAGAAGACTCATAAGTAGAGCCCTCCACACCATGGAGGCTGGTGCCTATCCTCCACAGGAGACACAAACCACCTTGGGAGCTGTTCCACAGCTGGAATCGAAAGCTCCACTTCCCAAAAACAGGGAAGGATGAGTTAGTTTGGCACCAACTTCAGCTACTGAGGAGTAAATTCAGTGGTCTAAAGTATAATACTGAGAACAGCTAAAGTTTGGGCCTGTTCAAGTCACAAAGAAGACAGAAGCCACCATCTTAATTCTGCGCCTGGCATGAGGGGAAGCACGGTGGACTGAAAATCACAGTGCTGGTAGGGACCGGCTTCTTTCCATCCAGGTCAGATTGTAGTTCTAGCCTAGGCCCCAGCCCCACCTCCAGCAGAGAGGAACCTGCAGGGACCTGCACCTGCCTCTAAGGGAAATTACCAGCCAACCCACAAAGGCCAGTGATTATCCTACTCTGGTGGCACAAGCCATCCCAGGAGCTATTCTGTGGTTAGAATCGGAAACTCCATTTCCCAAAAACAGGGGAGAAGGAGACAGTTGGTTGCCAATTTCAGCTACTGATTGGTAGACTCAGCTGGCTAAGATATAACCCTGGAAACAGCTGAGGTGTGAATCTGCCCAAGACAGAAAGAGGCTGGTGGCTGCCATTTTGGCTCCACCCCCAGCCTGAGGGGAAGTCAAGACCAAAAATCACAGTGACAGTAGGAACCAGTTTCTTTCACCCAGATAGGCCTGCAGCTCTAGACTAGGCTTGAGCCCTGCCTCTGGCTGGTAGGGCCTGCACCAGCCTATCCAGGTAACTGCAGGTATCTTTGGCTGGTGCAGACTGAAAATTGGAAGTCCACCAGGGCAACTGCGGTCATCTTGAGACTTCACTGCTTGGATCGCTGCCCACACCTGCAGCTCCATCCCCATCCCAAGTGGGGAAAAAGGGGAGTGAGGCTTCATCAATCTCTCTGGGCAACTACAGTCTAAGCCTGCATGACTTGGATTATTCCACACAGTTGTGAATCTGTCCCTACCCCTAGCAAAGGAGAAATTTGGGAGAAGCTTCATTGGTCCCAGGCACAATGAAGGCAGCTTGAGCCTCCACAGCTTATAGCACCAATTACAACCTTGGCTCCTACTACCCAACCAGCAAGGAAGAAAGGGCAGGAAGCCCTAAACCAAAGAGTAAAACCACACCCAGAATAAATACTTTAGTAATCCAGATGCCAAGACACCAGAAAAAAAAAAAGATAATTCACACCAAGAAACAACAGTAAGCTATGGCCCAGTTAAAGGAACAAGATAAGCCTCTGGATGACATAAAAGAGTTGAGAAAACTAATCATAGATGTTCAAACAAATCTCCTTAATAAATTCAATGAGATGGCTAAAGAAATTAAAGATATTAAGAAGACACTGGATGAGCGCAAAGAAGAATTTGAAAGCATACTTAGAAAAATAGCAGATCTTATGACAGCTGTGCTGTCAACTTTGGAAAAAGTATCCCAGTTGTACTGTGTTGAGTTGGCATTATACAGAAATTAACTATACTAGTCTAGAAATGTTAAATTTAAATTTTTCCCCTTTTTTACAAGGATAACACAGTGTATTAAATATGTAAAGTCTTATCTACGTGGGTTTGATTACAGAAACTAATAAAATATTCTCTAAATAATGGGGGGAAAAAAACCCCAAGTTTAACTGGATGCAGAAATGTATATACTCCAGTATCAGAGTAGAGAAAAGAAAAATTATTTCTTAACCCATGATTATATTACTCCTTTAAATAACTATTTATGTGTATAATGACTATATAACCACATACATAGTCATATATGTATACATATACACACACTAAAAATCAAGTAAGATTTATTGTAAAACTAATAAGCCCACCAGCAAACACTCTGATAAAAAGATTCAGAAGTGTAATTGGGAGAAATAAATTCAAGAAGCAGAGAAAATTAAGTGAAAACATAGATACCTTGAGCGCAATTTCACTACTGTCTTTTCCCTTTTGCCTTGAGTTATAAAATACTGTTAGTCATTTGGAACAACTACATATGACAACCTAGAGGCAAAACCATGTCTGCATCAGAGAGATTATGTTATTGATATTCCTATTGACCACAGAACCCAGAATAATGCTAGAGAGAAAGAAGTAACTAAATAAATAGTTGCTGAAAAAATGAATAAGTGTTAAAATGTGAAATTTAGTAATTCATATATAGCCCTTGTTGAATATGTTTTATCAAATGATTGAATAAGCTTCAAGAAGTGATTTCACTTTTCTTAATACTGCTTTACGTGGCACACTTAAAATACAAATATAGATAAATTCTAGATAGATGATATATAATAGAAGTAATTAATGTTTTTTATATATATATGTATGAAAAAACCTTTAGTATCATCTTTCAAGTGATTATAATACTTTAGAATGAGTAAGAAATCACATATCTCAGCCATGATATAGTGTTGATATTTAATATTATAGTAAAGAAAATATTTTATATTTAAGTCAGTTATGAAGGCAGTTATGATAACCTTTGTTGGGCAGAAAAATATATAGAAGAAATATTAATGTTAATGCAAACTATATTTAAATACATTAGTTGAAATACATATGTGAAAAATAGGTGGATAGATAGATAAAGATATTTAACATTCCTGCACTGCCCAAAGAAAGCATTAATGGCAAATGAAGGACAATTATAATCAGTGCATTTAAACTTAAAATCATGGGAAATTATTTTGAAACATAGTTTGGAGATCATTATAATTTAAAATAAGAAATAGGTGTGGAATGTAGGAAATGGAAAATACAAATATATAATTTTAAAAAAATCAACATAGTCCTACAACCCATTATAATAAGGGGTGGTAGATATGTCCTTAATATACATCTATATCCCTAATAATTGAGCTTTATGTAAGCACGTGGTCATTCAGAATTAAACTACACAACCCAATCCCGCTAAAGACGATGGGATAACAATAAGATGTAACAAGGTAGTGAATTGTAAAAATTCTTGTTAGTAACTTTAAAATATGGACTCTTACTTCTCCCTGACCTTATCCTGGCTCATAGAATGTAGATATGTTGGATTACCTTCTTGTCGATGCATACAATGGCATAGTTTGAGATTTGGCACAAGGAAATTGAGCAGTCCCTGGTAACCAACGGAACAGAGTCTCCATGGCAGTGCTGAAACATCTTTACAGTTTATTTTCAAACTAGAGAAAGAGATGAACTTTCATTTTGTATAATCAACCTTTTGAATCTCTATTACATGTAACTTAGACTACATAGGAGAAATACTGAATTTCATATCAGAAATGGGCTGATGCATGTATAAAAATATAAAATACATGCCATTGTCTTTGCAATTGACTGGCAGATAGAAAAGCTGGTGAAAGTGTTTTGCCATGGCAAAATTATAGTAAGTTGCAATTATAATACCTTTGAAAGTAGACTGCATGCTAACCAATATTTTAACTATGGGGAAAAAGATCTGTATTAGAAAATATTAGAAATTTGAAATTAGGAAATATCTTTCTTTCAATGATAATGAAAATACAGCATATAAGACTTTAGATTTAGCATAAATTGGGTTTGGAGTAAAATTAGTCTTAAATGCATGTATTTGAAAATAGAAGGAAGAAAATAATAAAAAGCAGAATTTCATAGATTTTTAAAGAATTTAACAAATAGAGAAAATCAACAATACCAAAATTGTTTCTTTGAAAGTAATGATCAAATTGATAAACCAAGACAAACAAAAATAAAATGAGATGGCACACAATATCATTATCAGAAATTAAAAAAGGATATAAATATCAAATATGAAAGCAATGAAAGGATATTATAGAAAACATTACATAAATAAATTTGAACATTTAGTTGAAATGGATAAATTTCTAGAAAAATATATATCGAAAATACAAATTAAAACCACACTGCTACACTACCGCAGCATACCCACTAGCATCATTAAAATTTTAAAAATGCATCACCATGGACTGTGGTTAACAGGACAAATATGAGAATGTTTTCTCCTGAACAGTAACAAATATATTGTACTAATATAGGGTGTTAATAATTGGGTGGGTTGGTGGAAAACATACTAAATATAAGATACAGGCTATAGTTAGTAGCAACAGTTTGACAATACTCTTGCATCGTTTGTAAGAAATTTTTCACAACAATGTAAGGTGGTGGTGGTGGGGAAACATGGGAGCCCTGTATGATGATATGCATGTTTGTTTTGTACATTCACAAACTTTACTATATACTTTTTGTGTATGTATGTTCATTTATGAATGATATACTTCAATAAAATTTCATTTTAAGAAATGAAAATAAAGAAAAATATTTACACCAGAAGACAGCAAAATCAAAATAATTCAATATTTATCTTTAAAAAATTAATTTGCAATTGAAAACTTATCTTGGTTGGAATCTATAAAAGTGGAGTCTGAAAGGGGAATTCCTGTGCAGGTGATTTACTGAAGGAGTATTTTCAGGAGAATTCTGAAATTCAGTAAAGAAAGATGATTTTGGGGAAAGCCAGACAAAGACACGGTTTAAATGGATTCCACAGTGTGATCCCACAGGGTTTTCTATATTGTCATTTGTGCAAAAGAATTTAGCATCGTAGGTAAGGAGGCTGCACTGTTGTTTTCCCATAGATCATTATCAATCTGTCATTGACCATGAGCTTCCATATGGCTGAATAACCTCCTAGGCATCTCTGGGCAGGCACCTTCTATCAGCCAAGGGACTCCTCCAAAGAAAGGTGCAGATAGCCATCAGCAGCCAATACATGCAACGGATGGAAGTTGGGTGCCCTAGCTCAGTAAAGGCTATCTGGATGAAGCAAAAAGAGCAGGCATTTTCACAAACTTCCAATAAATCAGCAACAAAACAAATGGCTATGAGTCTCCAAAAAAGAGTCAGGCAGTCATCAGAGGGCACCAGAGGGTGCCTCAGTAGGGTACCAGAGACAGCCAAATTAGATAGAAACCCAGGTACTGGTTCTCCTGAGAGCTATGGAGACCCATAGGTTCTATGGTCATGGCAGATGTTTCTGGAGTTCTGGGCCATGTCAGTTGGCCCTACTTTGGAATCTGTGTTTCCGAGTGTGATGGAGTTGGACTCAGATATGACCTTTCTACACACGCCTCTTCTGCTTACTTTTACTGGACCTGTGGTTTGGGTTGGGGTACACTCAGGAGACCTGAATCTCTGGACTGGTCATGTGACAGCTGGACCCTGAGCCTCAGCAGACTTGCAATTCCTACCCTCTGGTTTATTGGACTTATCCTGGTCAGTTAATAGGGAGGTGAAGAAGATCAACCACCACACCAGGGAGCCAAGAGTGGCCACAACTGCAAGCAGGAGAATTGCATCCATCATCCAAGTGGAATCTAAGCCCCCTCTTGATGTAGAGGGGGACTGGACTTAACCATCCCAGGGTCCACAGGATGGAGGAATAGAGTACAGATTAGAGTGGACTTACTGGTGTTCTGCTGGGGAACTATTGTGATTAGTAATTGAAGAAATTGTAATATTGATGTGGAGAAAGTGGCCACGGTAGCTGCTGATGGTAGGAAGAGGGAAGAAGAGATATGACGTGGACTCATTTTCAGGATTTGGAGTTGTCCTGGGTGGTGCTGGAGGGACAGATGATGAACATTGTGTGTCCTGCCATGGCCCACTAGGTGGAATGAGGGAGAGTGTAGACTACAATGTAGCCCACTATCCATGTGGTGCAGTAGTACTCCAAAATGTATTCACCAGGTGCAGTGAATGTGCCACGATGATGAAGAGGTTGTTGATGTGGGGGGAGTGGGGTAGGGAGGGTGGGGGTATATGGAGACCTTGTATTTTTTTAATGTAACATTAAAAGAAAATAAAGAAGAAAAAAATAAAATAAAAAACAAAAAACAAATAGAAAATATTTTTAAATTCAACTTACAATTGTGAAAAACAAATACCTAGGAATAAATCTAACAACGTATAGCAAGACTTGTACCCTGAAGATTATACAACATTGTTAGAAAACGTAAAGACATAAAAAAAATGGAGGTATGCTGTATTAATTAAAAGGAAGCTACATATTTTAAAGATGGTAATTCTCTCCAAAATGATCATTAGATAAATTTCAATGCAATTCATAAACTAAGCATTCATGAAAATTAATTTGTAACTAGCTGATTATAAGGTTTATATAACAGTGCAGAGGCTCAAGCCAAACTTGCAATAACAACAGTAACAAAAATAGAAGTGGATAATTTTACTTCCCATATATAAAGACAAAATGCAAAAATATAATAAGATAATGTGGTATTGCAAGGTTAGACAAAGAGTCCAGAAACATATATTCATATACTAATATATACCTGATTTATGACATATGATTCAGCAGTGCATTGGGAGAGGTGAGTTTTTAAAGTGAATACTACTGGTTCAATTGGATATCTATGGGGAAAATATACATTTGACTGTGACCTTTATCCCTTCTAACACACACAAAAGTCCAGTGCAAATGAAATATCACAGTAAATATGAACAATGAAAATAAGTTTATTTTAGAAAATTCTATAGAATATCTGAATATTCTTGGCATAGGGAAAAATTGCTTAAACAGGGCACAAATAGCACTAACCAGAATGGAAAGATTGATGCATTGAATCATCTTAAAATTAATATTTTTTCTTCCAAGTAATCCCAGTAAAAAACCAGCCACAGATAAGGGATATTTATAATACATACGTTCAAAAGAAACCATACCCAGAATATGTAAACAACAGCTACAAATAAGTCTAAAGATAGATGACTCTATTTAATAAGTAAACAAAATCCCTGAATAGGTATTTTTAAAAAATGGATACTCAACCATGTGGCTAAAAACCATGTGAAACTGGGCTCAAACTCATTGGTATCAGTAAACAAAATAATACTACACAATAACCAGAACTATTGTAGTTAAAAAGATAGATTCTACAAAGTATAGTCAGGGATGATAAGTGTCTAGAATTTTCATATGCAGATAGAGTATGTGTAAGTTGGTAAAACCACTTTGGAAAACCATTGACAAGGGTGATTGTGGTGGATTGAAGCTGTATGTACCCTAGCAAAACATGTTCTTTAAATTAATCCATTCCTGTGGGTGTAAACCCACTGAAAGTAGAGCCTTTTGATGAGGTTACTTCAGTTAAGAAGGTATGGTGCACCTCAGTCAGGATTGGTCTTAATCCTGTAGTGGAATCCTTTATAAGTGGAGTGAAATTCAGGCAGACAGAAAGCCACAGAGGGAACAGCCAGAGGCTGTATATCAATGGAATCCAGAAGAGAAGGGAGAGACCTGGAGACATAGCCATGTGCCTTGCCATGTGGCAAAATAAGAACCAAGGATCACCAGCAGCCAGCCCCAGAATGCCAATCTGCGGAGAAAGCTTTGCCTTGAAGATGCCTTAATTCGGACTTTCTTTTAGCCTTAAAACTTTAAGCAAATAAATTTCTCATTGCTTTGCCAACTATTGCATGGTATTTTCTTGAGCAACCTAGGAAACTAAAACAGTGATTGAAGCTGAATTATGAATTTTCCATGTAGAGGATTTGAAAATGATTTATATAGGTATTTTACCATCAAGGAAATGGAGTATAGTGACTTCACAGAAAAGGGGGGGAAAGGAATAACTTTACTTTGGAGAAACCTGACAAACACTACCTCAGCCGGGAGAGCAAGGTTAACATCAAGAATGATAAGTCATGTTAATGGCATGCACCTGTGAAACACTATAACGAAAATGGCACTTTACCTCTATGGTCTACCTCCTCAAACTCATAATCCCAGTCTAACAAGGAGAAAATAATTAGGCAAATCCCAATTGAGGGGCACTCTACAAAGTACCTGATCAGTACTCCATAAAACTGTCAGAATCATCAAAAAAATGGGAAAATCTGAGAGACTGTCACAGCCAAGAGGGGCCTAAGGAGAGAAGACAACCAAATGTAATGTGATGTCCTGGATGGGATCCTGATACAGAAAAAGGAATTATGTAAGATTGAGGAAATCAAAATAAAGTATGGAATTTAGCTAATAACAATGTATCAATATTGGCTCACTATGATGACATGTATACTATACTATTGTTAGGTAATAACAGGAAACTGAGTATGGGATATATGGAAACTACTTTTGCCACAACTTTTCTATAAATCTAAAATTATTATAAAATAAAACACCATTTTTAAAAAACTGAACATAAGCCTACATTGTCACCAGGAATTCCATTCCTGGTTGCATACCCAACAGAAATATGTAGAACTATGCCTCAAACGACATATGCAAGAATGTTCCACCAACACCATTCAAAATAATTCCAAATTGGTAATAAGCCAAAAGCTCATAATTGTGGTGTAGCAGATTGAATTATGTACCCCAACAAAATAATGTTCATAATCTGCATCCCTGTGTTTGTGAATCTGTTGTAAACGGGACTGTTTGAAGATGTTATTTTTAATTAAGGTGTGGCCAACTGAAGCAGAAGGGTCTTACTCTGATAACTGGAGACTTAATAAAGAGAACCCAGAAGTTACAAAAGGGAGAAAAGAGAGGACACCTCCACATGATGGGAAGCAGAAATACAAGCCAAAGAACCCCAAAGATTGCTGACTGTCAGCACTAGAAGGCCACAGATTTTTTGGGAGAAAGCAGGCTTTGCTGGTATCTTGATTTTGAAGTTCTTCAAGCCTTAGAGCCTTGAGCCAATAAATTCTTGCTGTTTAAGTCAACACATTGTGTGGTATTTGTCAAAGAGATTGGCAAATAATCATGCAGTATATTCAGAAAATGTAACAATATACAGCACTGAAAATGAACAAATGCTACAATGCAAGAACATGGATGACTGTTAAACAGGTGATATTGAACAAAATAAGGAAGATGCAAACACACACATATTCTGTATGTTTTCTTTATATAAAGACCAAAAACTGCTAGTGAACTAATCAGCCTCATGACTACCCTGGGGACAATGTCAAGGGAGCAGGAGGGTAAAAGCTGAGATGCTATTAATCCTCTACTTCTTCAATTGTGTTGCAGTTCCTTGGCTGTGATTGCTTTATGAATTACATTAAGTTGCACTCTTATGATTACTGTACTTTTCTGTATGTATGGTATATTTCAAATTATTTTTAAAAAGCAGTTTTAATTTACTTTTCCCTAACAGATAGTGATGTTGAACATCTTTTCATATGCTTATTTGTCACCCATATATCCTCTTCCGTGAACTGGCTCTTGATGTCTTTGTCCATATTCTAAATGGATTGTTTGCACTTTTATTGTTGACTTTTGAGAGTCCTTTATATATTTTCAGTGCTGGTTCTTGCATTTTGTACCTTGTCTTTTTATCCTCTTGATTATGTCCTAAATGATCAAAGATTTTTAATTGTGATAAGGCCAATTTTAAATATTTCCTTCTAGGAATTTTATTTTTGTTATCAGGTATAAGAACAGTTTTTCTAGCCCTAGATCTTAAAGTATTCTATTTTTTCAAAAAAGTATTATAGTTTACACTTTATAATTGTCTGTGACCAATTTTAAGTTAAATTTGTATGATGTATGAGACATTTGCCTATGAATATGCAATTGTTCCAGCACTCCTTGTTGGAAACAGTATATTTCCTCCTCTGAATTGCTTTTGCATCTCTGTCAAAAACCATTATCCATGCGGTGTGGCAGTGCTCCAAAATGTATTCACCAAATGCAATGAATGTTCCGTATAATGAAAGAGGTTGCTGATATGGGAGGAGTAGAGTGAAGGGGGTGGGGTTATATGGGAACCTCTTACATTTTTTAATGTAACATTTAAAAAAAAATAGAGAAAAAAAAAACTACTTGTGTGAGTGTATTCCCTTGATCTATATGTCTGTAAAACACTGATACACATTGTCATGATTCTGTAGCTACATGATAATTTTTGAGATTTGGTAGATTAATTCCTTCCATTTTATTCTTTTAAAAAAATTTGGCTATTCTAGTATTTTTGCCTTCAATATAACTTTATATTATTCTTTTCTGTATCTACAAAACTTCTTGCTGTGATTTTGGTAGGAATTGTGATAAGTCTATATATTAATTTGTGGAGATCTCACATTTTTAATATGTTGCCTTTTACAATCAATGAACTAAGTATGTCTTTCCTTTTAATGAGATCATCTTTTATTTCTCCCATCAGTTTTCTCTCATATCCAATGTACAACTACTGTCTGTGATTTATTTTAGATTTACACCTAAGTATTTTACCACATACCCATCAGCATAGTTAAAATTGAAAAAAATAATAATGACAACATCATATGCTGGTAAGGATGCATAGAAAGAGGATTGCTGGGCCATTGTTAACAGGATTGTGAAATAATGTAGTTACTCCAGAAATTTTTTGGCAGTTTCTTAAAAATAACTAAATATACAAATACCATATAACTTAGAAGTAGGGAATGACTAGAAGTGCCAGACAGACAAATTAATACAGTTGGAAAGTGCATCCACAGCATATGCTATTATATTCCCAGTTGTAGCCCAATAATCAATACCCAGTTTACACTGTGGAAATATTACTTTACAATTATGAAGAAATGAATGAATTTCATATGTCTTAGAGAAAGGCCACTTGTAATTGAACTAAGGAGTAACAATTACATTCTGCAATTATTATTTCATCAGAATGGGAAGGCGGTAAGTATTATTGTGCATTTCAGAAGTGAACAATGAGAAATTGAGAATGAAACTGAATTCAAAAAGCTTGACTATGAAGAGTAGGGAGGGAAATAAGTCATTTTACCCATTTATTTATTTTTTATTATTTTTGGGGGGAAGTTTATGCTGTACCTTTATTTATTTATTACATAAAAACAGTGAGGAAAGGGTTTGTGATAAAAATGTTTTATATGATTTCTGCTTTGTGTTAATTCATACCTTTTATCTAGTGTTAATGTGTTAATTAAATAATAACCTGTACTTTTAAAGCATAAAATTGTCAAGACAAAATAGCATTGCCTGCTACCATGTTTTTTCTGCTTAATGTCCATTCTCTCACTATTATTTAATAAAAAGGTAATGAGGGGACTTAGGGGCACAGAAATTATATAACGAAGTCGCAGCCAACCAGGAGTGTGTCAGTATAAATGTATTTTGTTGAATCTGGCACACCAAGGAGTCTCAAACAATGTCTGATAAAATAAAGGTAGAAAGAATAAATGAAAGTGAGAGAAAAAACAAGAAACAAACTAACCCATCTTTCTTAATATAAAGCCCAGACTTTTTTTTCCCCTATGTCACTCTTTGTATTATGATTTGTCTTCTTATAAGGGAGTTATCCTCCCCAAGTCTTTACTCACATATTTTAAAGTAAATGAAAACAAAAAAAAAAAACTAAACTAAAACAATACTTTTTATAAACTGTTTGCATCCACGATATGATAATATGTAGTATAGATGTTCTAACATTAATTTTTCTTATAAATGATTTCCTTGAGCATCTGTTAATCTGCAGGCTAAATCTCTCACAATAAGCTTCAATTAATACACACAAGACTGATACCCTAATCTTGTGTCCATCCCACAGCTGATGGACCAGAGTCTAGGTTTATAATAGGATAAACAGCTTTGTGAAAAGATAGAAGTTGGGATTACAACAGCTCAGCATTACTCATTAAATATTATAAGGAACATATGGTGCCTCTGATGACTAAAGACAGTAAGATAAGGGATAATCACTTTCATGCTCCTATGTATTATTTTATCCTCTTTCATCTCATATACTTCATAAAGTTACTTTTAGCAGTTTGGAGCTTATAGTCTTAAAATAAATTTTGTATAATTAAAACTAGGTCATTTCATTAAATTCTCATTACTTTCACATTTTCTATATTCATAGAGTCCTTTGAAATGATCTTGGTTCTGTAGACTGCCATCAAATATATTTTGATCAATTTTAAAAATTTCAAAACCATTAATGTTTAGATTCTCTCTTTCCTTTAATAACATTTCTGAGGCTCAGCTTTCAAATATTTTCTTTCTTTAGCATTTTCCAAATGGATGTTGACATCCCAAGTGTGAGCCTACGTTTATCTTGCTGAGCCTTGAATTAAATAAATTAAATGAGAAAAAGAGTCTAAATATCCTCAAATAGCAAAATAAATGGTTAAACACTCAATTTAGAGTGAGGTTAACCATTTGATAAGTATCCATATTTCCATACCCCAGCCATGCTCACGTTTTGTTTTTATTATTTCTCTTTAAAAGTCAGTGGACAAAATATTTAGAAAACATTGCTTCCACGCTGCGACTCACGGAAGAAGTAGCGCGGGTTTCATTGGAATCAGTAACCCTAAACATTCAGGTTCTCCTTCATCAAATCCAGCCATAGATGCTTTTCTTCAGTGATCCAAATGTTTTGATTTCAGCAGATAAACAATCCAATTCTCCTCTCTCCTGATGCACAGTGACTGATTCTCAGGTCCATTTCTTCCAGTTAAATCTTTATGTCACTGCAAATGGGCTGATAGGAAAACTCAGTATTGCAGAACATCATATTAATACTTGTATTTTTCAGTACACAGGGCTGAAAAATATAAACTTTTGCAAGACAGTAGTAAAGCTAAAATCTCTCCCTAGAGTAGAGGATATCCTACTTAGCACCATGACTTTATGTTTTAATGCTTTTTATATGAGAACAAGTTATTGGAGTTCGCCAGTTTCTATAATGTAAAACAAATTATTGCTTAATCTATTACCTTTAAAAGGATAAACAAGTGGGGCCCCACTGTACTTTGAAATACTTCAGGCCAAGTTTCATGTTTGTTACTTTTACTCAATAATATAAATACTAATTGGATATTAATAAATTTACAATTTCCTATGTCCTTGAATTAATGTTTAGTATAGATGTTCTAATATTAATTTTCCTTGTAGCATCAGTTAATCTGCAGGCCAAAGCTCTTACAAACTAAATGGTTATGTAGAACCCTTCATGTTTTCTTTTTTTAAAATTTGCTAGTATCAGTTCTACTACTCCAAGTGATCCTGCAGCCATTTCAGAAGGTGCCTGTTCCTTTATTTCCAAATATCTCCCTATTTTTCTACTGTATTCATGCAGTTGTACATGGTTGCAGGAAGACACAGAATAATACTGATTTGTCTCACTTTAAATTCATGATCACATGTGTTCTCAGTCTAGAAGGCATACTGTTTACCTAGTTCATTCATTCCCCTCCCCCCTTTCTTGGATGACTATCCCAAACTTTCTCCTTTTTCTTTTAAAATCTCAGTAACTTACTTCCTAATTCTCATTTTAACAGATGTACTTGTTTCCTACTTATTGCGAAAATTACAGCCATTAGAAGAAAATATTTACAGACTCTTATCACCATTTCCACCCATATACAACCATCTCTACCTATCAATTCTTCTTTCCTAACTCTTCTCAAAAATAAATATATATATATATATTTAAAATATTACTTCGAATGACAGCCTCGAGCCTTGTGCTACTTACTGACCCCATTGATACCATTCAAGGATATTACTCTAATAATTCTCTATCTTCCCATAACTCATATTTTCTTTTCTATTGAATTATCCCCAGCAGAATAGAAGTATACTTTCATTCCTTCCTTTGAAAATAAAAAGGCCAACTTTCCTCAATCCTATCTTTCCACTAGCTCCCAATCTTTCTTTACTCCCATTTCAGCAAAACACTTATGTCTTAGTATATCTTCACTGTTTTCAATTCTTCTTTTTCTTTTCTCTTAAATCCAAAGCAATTATGTTTCTGCCTTCAAGAATTCACTAACATTGCTTTTTCAAATCCTCCAATGTCCTCTTTGTTGTGCCAAATTGCTTTGAATATGTCACCAATGCTTTTCATAACTTGACCTACCAGAACATTCTAAATTCTCCCTCCATCATGATATTTTATTCTCTTGACTTCAAGTGCTTACAGCTATGCCAGTTAGGCATTTCACAACTAGAAGGGGAAGCTGTTTTCATGTAGTCATTTCATTTTTATGTCCTTATTACATACATTTGACCAGCAGATGGCAGTGAGACACCATTATTTAAGGGAATTATTTTCTGATTCCCCCAAACAAGGACATTTCATTTTAGCTGAAGCAAGAATCATATACCCTCTTGATATTCTACCTCATGGGTCAGTCCATCTCAGTCTGCTTTGATAGGTTCTACTCTTGTCTCCAACCAATTTATGTTTGAGTATTCTGGCACGCAGAATTCAGATCTATTATCTTTGTATTCTATCATGACTTTTAAAACTATATGCTAGAGACTCCCATAATTATCTGATATCCACATATATCCATATATCACTATTCTTACTGATTCTACTATCTTATTAACATACTACGTGGTACCAGCTCCTATCATCCTTCATTTGAATTTATACATTGTCTTCTGATTTCCCTGCTTCCCCTTTTGACCTCTATGTTTATTCTCAACCTGGAACCAGAGAGACTAAGCTACATTATTACCTTCTGTCAAAACCTTTCCTGGATCCCCATCTTACTTAAAATAGAATAGAAAATCCTTATCATGGTCTACTATGTCTTACATTTTCTAACTCCCATTCCATTTCAGACATTGCGAGCTTCCCTTGGAAAGAGGTCAAAGTCCTCACCTTCCTCTTTAAGTAATCTTGAAGCCTTGTGAAAGTAGGAAGTGAAGGTGAAGGCAGAATTTTAAACTGGCAGAATATTAAGGGTGTACCTCAACACAAAGAGCCCTTCAGCAAAGGCTGGAACACTGAATGTTCAAAGCATTACAGAAAATATCTGTCCAGTCATTAGCTAACCACTAGGCTAAATGAGAGGAAACTTAAGGGCCACATACTGAAGGGAATAAACCACAGAACTAGCCCTAGAATATCATTAAACAGCAGCAGCAACAACAAAAGAGCTACAATAGTAAACCCTGGGGAGGGGGACAAGAATAGGACCTGATTTCAAGAGTTGCCATATTGTATTATTTAAAATGTCCATTTTCAACAACAGCAAAAAATGACATGCAAAGAAACCAGAAAGGATAATCCATAATTAGGAAAAAAGACAATGAAAACTATCTCTGACGATAGCTGAATTTACTAGACAAAGATAGACAAAGACTTTAAGCTAGCTAGTATAATTACTTTCAAAGAACTAAAGTAAGTCATGTCTAAAGAATTAAAGGAAAGTTTTGGAATGATGTCTCATCAAACAGATAATAGAGAAAGAAGTTATAAAAAGAGCTAAATATATATTTTGGAATTGAAAAGTATAATAAAGAAATTAAAAACTCACTAGATGGCCTCAACAGAACTTTTGAGTATCAGAAGGAGAACTAGCTAACTTAAATGTAGGTCAATTGAGATTTTCCCGGTCTGAGTAACAGAAAGAAAGAGAATAAAGGGAAATCAACAAATTCTCAGAAAGTTATTAAAACACTCTCAGGTATACCAATCTATGCATAATGGGAGTCACAGAAGGGGATAAGAGAGAAAGAAGGACAGAAAGAATATTTTAAGAAATAATGGTCAAAAATTTCCAATATTTAATGGAGAAAGTGAGAAACAAATCCAGACTGGGAACAAAAACTGGCAATACATATATCTGAAAAAATATTTTTATCTAAATTGTATTTTTAAAATTACTGCAAATCAGTAATTAATAAGACAAAACCACAATGAAAACAAATAAAAGACTCAAAGAGGCACTTAAAGACGAAGATATCCAAACTGACAGGAAAAAGAAAACCATAAGCACGAAAATAAACCAACTAGACACAACAGAATGTGTCTAATTAAAACTTAATAATACTAAGTTTACGTAAGTAGTTGGAACAACTGCTCTCACCATAAGCAGCTGGAAGGTAAAATATTAGAACCACTCTAGAAACTAGACTATTTCTACTAAATTTAAACATACACCTACAATTTTACCCAAGACACTCTCTCCCTCCCTCCCTCCCTCTCTCCCTCTCTCTGTCTCTCTCTTGTGTGTGTATGTGTGTGTGTGTGTGTGTGTGTATATATATATATATATATATATATATATATATAAGTATTATCCCCATAAAATTCTTCTTCAAGAATACTTGTTCATGACAGCAATATGCAGAACAGTCAAAAAAACTCTACACAATCCAAATGCCCATCAGCAAGTTTGTATAAATAAATTGTGGAAATGTCATTGAATGGACTGTTTCTTGGGGGAAAAAAAAGAATGAGAGGAAGAAAGAAAAGAAACTACTAATACATCATACAAAAATATGGAAATTAACATAGTCATTACATTGCCAAAAGGAGTCTGACACAAAGAAGATATATTTTCTGATTGCTTCTGTATGAAGTTCAATAAGAGGTAAATAATCTATAATGATAGAGTAGTTGTTACCTCTGGAGAGAATTAAGTGGAAGATGTCACAAGAACATTTTGGGGCTGATGGACATTTTCTAAATTTTGATCTGGATAGTAGTCCTAGAAGTCAGAAGCTTACACCTGCTTCATCGAGGTGTATACTTAATATCTGTACATTTTTGCAAAAATACACAAATACATATATTTGTGAAGTGCTCTAAGATATTACTTCCAAAGCTATATGGACTTAATATTTTAAATAAATATATGAATTATTTGCTTCACATTTTCCACTGTATTAGGAAACATTTTTAAAAAGATAAAAATGAACTATACATTATCTCTGAATATTTGTTCATTTGGATCTGTTGAGATTGGTGCTAAAAATCCATTTCCTTTCCATTTCAACATTTTTACTACACATTCTCTGAAATATAGTGTGTTCACTTTTGTTCAAAATTTATTCCATTTTAATTTTATTAAGGTCTAAGCTTAAATGCCACTTTGTCATAGTCTTTTTGTTTTCCCCATTTTATTTTCCTTACACATCAGAAAAGCTCTATTTTTCCTTTAACATATTTGTCATGATGATAATTAAATAATTATGTGATATATGTGATTTTATAATTCAGGGCTCTTTTGTTTTTGAAAATGGGAAATGAATAACAATAATTTAAGAATAGAGGGGGAGGTAGATGTGGCTCAAGTGATTGGAGTTCCATCTGTCATATGGGAGGACCCAGGTTTGATTGCTGGGGCCTCCTGGTAAAGGTGTGCCCATGCACAGTGAGCCCCAGAGCAAGGTGATGACACAACCAAAAAGAGAGACAAAGGGGAGAGTCAAGGCAAGATGCAACAGAAACCAGGAAACGAGGTGGCACAAGTGATAGGGAACCTCTCTCCACATTGGAGGTCCACAGGATCGAATTCTGGTGAATTCTAGAGGTGAAAATGAGAAGAGAAGACAAAAAGAGAAATAGACACAGAAGACTACACAGCTAACAGACACAGATATCAAAAACAGCAGGGTGGGGGAGGGGGAAGAAAAAAATAGAGGGACTTCACTGGTTCATTGAATTACGTAATTGGAATGTCAAGAGAGTGGTACTAATTCAAGCAGTCTCTCTCACTCCCTTACTATCTTTCCATCTTTCCATCTTTTAGCTCTATTTTCCTTATTCTTTCCTACAGAAGAAAGATTTCTTTCATAAATTTTGAAGAATTTCCAGTTACAGTGCTCAAAATTCAGAGACTGAATCTCTAGATTACAGCAATTTGATGAGTCAATTCCAAATGGCTTCCACCCCCTTGTGACTTCCTTAAAGGCTTGGATTGCCCAGGCAAATTGTCAGAGTTTGGACTAATGTTCACTTAAACTGTGTGGAATATTGAAGAGAATATTTCCTAAATGAAAAGAAAAATAAATATATATTAAGTTCTGTTATTTGAAAAAGAGGGAAAAAATGTTATATAGGCAAATAAAACAGACATTCCTTACAGGGCAATTTAAGTACCAGGATGTCAAGGCCCATGGCTGTAACTTTTTTCAGCATGTATTGTTTTTTACAGATCAAATACTTAGCATGTGTTTGACAAAGACTTACTGTACAATATTTGCTAAATATTACAGGTGAATCCCACATGTATTTCATCTTATTCATGGTTAAATTGCTTTTCTCACTTTCATTTGTAACTCATTAATTGAGACTTCAGTGACATTTCCTTTTGCATCACACCCAGAGAAGTGCACCTATCTGTTTTTCACCAAAAAAAATAAAAATCAAGACGTATTCAGATTTTCCATCACTGTGCTTCTCAAGGTGTAAATGAGGTTTGCATCTCAGGTATAGAATGCCCTTCTCACATTCGACTTTTGTTCACCTTACCCATGCTTAAGGAATCAGTTAAAAATCTGCACCCTTCATTTAGCCTTTTCCAAATCCCTGACACAGCACCCCCTTCCTTTGCATGCCTATAGCACTTTGTATATGCCCCTGTTTCTATATATCTACTCTAGTGTATGTTATTGCATGCCTCCCAATTTCTCAGAGTAAGTTATTTTTTAACAATTCTTTTCAACCAAGAGTTCTTCACTATCTTCTATGTATCAGGCATTGTACAAAGAAAGAGTAATATATAGGTAGGAGATTTTTCACACAGAAGCTCTTAGGCTACAGGTTACTATAACTGCTATTATATCCTAAGTATATTGCTAGCAATTAGCTTTCATTTCAGGGAGTGAATGTTTTAAAGTCTGCCCAAAATTCTTAACTTCTTTATCAAACTGTTCTATTATATTTATTTCATTTCCTCCTTGAATAATTTTTGGTTTTCCAACAGTTTTTTATTTGATTAGAAGTCATAAAGGAAAGAGATCCCAGCAGCACTTATTCTCTCTGTAGATAAATCATCATTTTGAAAGTAAATAAATCCTTAGACTCATCATGTCACATCAGTGTTATTATTATACCTCTCTAACAAATACTCTCGCTAGAAATTTTTCTCTTCCAAACTGCTTTACACTATGACTGTCAAATTAATATTTAAATTTGGCTAAGGTCATTGCCATTATTCTGCGAAAAAAAAAAAAGTCCAGTCCCTCCTTTCTAGAATGCTGTACCTTTTATTCCCAACTCTTCAAAGGCTAGCTCTTTTCCCACCTATTGTGGGATTTTCCCTTAGAGGTGACACCAACAGGAACTTATTTTTCCTGAGATCCTGTTGCTTGAAGCCTCTCCTAGAAGAACTAGTTTGTACATTGCATATATTTTTCACATATTAAAGTTTTAATTATATATGTTATATATTTTTAACTAGGTCAAATGCATATTGATACCCATATTGTTATGCATTTCTCTCCCAGTATTGGTTGGGTAAAGCACCTTTCAAAAAGATGCACTGAAAAAAAATGATGTACAGAAGAAAAAGTTGGTGCTATCATTAACAAGGACATGAATATCCCAAGAAATATTTAGTATCTTTAAGATTTTAGAACACAGTCCCTGAGCATATGTAATTTCATTTCATCTCCCTTTCTTAGATTTTAGAATGATAAAAATGTGATTTTAATTTTGTACAAAATGATCCATACAAATTTATTATTAGAACAACGAAAAATGAAATTGCAGTCATAGTTCAATAAGCCCTTAAAACAATAAAATTACAAAATAAAGCAAGTTAAGTCATTGGAACTTCAAAATAGAAATAGGGTCTTTTTTAGGCAATTGAAATGAATATTTCATATTAAAGGGGAAGAAAAGACTACAGAGAATCCTTATTTTCACTTTACAATATGTACAATTATTTGAAATTATCTAATTTATTAGAGAGAATAAATATTAAATATTAAATTATTCCTTTAATTCTATTAAGAGGCCATGAGAAATTATATAATAATTCTTATCCTTATTCTTATTCTTATGCTCAAAGAATTAAAAAACAAAAAAAACACTATATGGAAGCAGGTTAGTACTAAGAAACGAGCTGTGGCAGATTTGGATCTGAATCTGGGTTCTACCTTCTATTACATGCACAGTTCTAGGCAAATCATATATTCTCTCTGATCCTTAAATTCCCTCACTTATACTGTAGATACAGCAATATTTATCCCAGAGGATTGTCATGAAAATTATATTAAATAGTATGTGTAAAGTACTTATCATGGTGTCTGACACATACTAATTGCCAGAAAATGAGAGCTATTATTTTCAGATACCTTGCAATTTTAAACCTCCTCCTAACGCTCTTGGTTTTGACGGGAAGATACTTCTCTATTGTTGGATTCATTTTATCAATGCTCGGATTAGGAAAACTGGGTAATTTGAGTAATGCTGAGGGGGTGTTTGAGTTTTGTGAGCATATTTAATCTTGATCATCAAAAGAAGACTATTAAAACACCATTGAAGATGTCATCACATGGTGATGTTAAGACATCCCCTGAAAAAGCCTCCCCAGAGATTTAGCAAATAAAAGAATAAATTCCCCTTGCTCAGAACTCTGGAGGATAGAACAGACTGGAGAGTGACTCCGTAAATGCTTAATAGAAGAAACAGAAAAATCCCAGTTAGAAGAGTTTTGTTTAGAACCACTGGTTAGTTCCTTTTTCCTGCCCCCCTCACTCAGCCCAGCATGGCTTGTGATTCACACAGTGGCAGCATGGCCCAGCTCCCTCCAACTGCAGACAGAGACTGCAGGCCTACTGATAGCAGCCAGTTAGAATGCCATGCAAATCCAGTCAAAGGGACCTAAGCCTGCTGACCTAAGTGAACACAAGTGGCTAGAGTGCCGCATACAAATGGGCCCCCAGGAGGAATAAGAAGAGATACCACCTGTAGCAGTTTGATATAATTGATGAATTCCAAAAAGAACTATTGGATTATGCTGATAATCTGATCTGTACCTGGGCATGATTGAGTTATGATTAGGGCATTGAGTCCCCACCCCTTGGTGGGTGGGAACTCACAGATAAGAGGCACAGGGGAAGAACAGAGTTAAGGACTTTTAATGTTGGAGTTTTGATTTTGGAGTTTGATACTGAAGACTTAAACTGGAACCCTGAGAATTCAGCACACAGAAGAAAGAGAAGCCAGCACCAAGAAGGAAGGAAACTTGAAGCCAGGGTAAGGCAAGCCCCAGTAGGAACCCAGGAAGCCTGAACCCTCACAGATGTCAGCAGCCATCTTGCTCCAACATGTGAAAATAGACTTTGGTGAGGGAAGTAACTTAGGCTTTATGGCCTGATATCTGTAAGTGCCTACCCCAAATAAATACCCTTTATAAAAACCAACCCATTTCTGGTATTTTGCATCAGCACCCCTTTGGCTGATTAATAAAGAAGTTGGTACCAAGAGTGGTGAAGTGCTTTTGCAATTACCAAAATGCTGGAATGGTTTTATAAATGCGTAAGGGGTATTGTTTGGAGGAATTGTGAAATGCTTGATGGAAAAGGTCTAGATTGCTTTCAAGAGACTGTTGATAGCAATATGGATGCTAAAGAGACTTTTTATGATGCCTTAGAAGTAAATGATGAAACTATTATTGGAAACTGGAGGAAAGGCAATCCATGTTTTAAAGTTGCAGAGAACTTAGCAAGATTAACTCCCGGTATTTTATTGAAGGCAGAATTTGAAAATGGTGAGCCTAGGCATTTAGCTGAATAAATTTCCAAAGTAAACCCAGAGAATGTGGCTTGGCTTCTGTTTGCAGCTTATAACAAAATGCTTGACAACAGAGATATGCTTAGGATGAAACTGCTTGACACAAAGAAAACAGAAACTAATTCTGGAAAATTCCAAGCCTCTGGAGATCAAGCTCCCCAATGAAAGTACCCCATTGGAGGACTTAACTAAACTTGGAACTTGTAAATCAGAATTGAAGATGCAGTTATGTCAGAAAGACTTGTGGAATATCTTACTATCTGATGGCTTGGACCCCTGCTTCCTGCATGCTAAATGAACAGTCTTTTTGAGAGAGCTGTATGAACAAAAGCACTGTCAGCCTGGAATAAAAGGGACATGGAAAGGAGAGATTGAAGGTAAAGAGCTTTAAGAGGAAAACCACGGAAGCTGAGATCTGGAATTAAGTCATCACCTTGGGCCAGGAGAGGAACCCCTCCCCCCCACCATGTGTACAGAGAGAGTGAATTTGCCCCAGCAGTTGAAGAGGGTGGATGTTCCCACCCAATATTCTGGGAGAATTTTGTTGCCCCAGGATACAGAGAGAATGGAGCACATTCCCCAAGGATTAGGGCATTTAAGGTCAGCACCCCACACTTCTGAGAGGAGTGGACCTGTCCCACAAAGGTTAAGGAAAGCCAGGTGGTCAGCTTGTTGCTCTGAGAGGATTGAGCCTGTATGCCAAAGGTTAGGAGGACTGTTGTCTACACATCACTGTACTAGGGGGGTTAAGACTCTAACCCAAAGATTGGATAAGGTGTGGCAATCACCCCAACACTCTTGAGGGAGAGGTCTCAAGCTTGGTTGACACCCAAATGCTTGGTGAGGGTGGAACCAAGAAAATGGTCATTGAGTAAGACCAGGGAAAGGGTGGGTCCCTATATGGCACCAAGGAGAAGAAAACATCTTCTTAAGAATGACTCTCAGACTTGAAATCAAATGGAGGATGCCTTCCAGGTTTACTGAACTGTAGAGGACCCCTGACGCATGTTTCCCTCCCAATTTCTCCTTATCGTAATGAAAATGTTTATCATATGTCTGTGCATTTGTGTATTGGAAACAGATAAATTGTTTTGTAAGTTTCAGAAGTCTATAGCAGAAAGGACTTTGCCCCAAGACAAATTATATTTCTTTAAATTGATTATTATATGGCTTAGTACTTGCATTGTAATTGATTTAAGGCTTTTTTGAATATTGTAATGACTTTTTGGAATTCAGAGGGTGGAGTGTAGCAGTTTGATATAATTGATGAATTCCAAAAAGAAATATTGGATTATGCTTGTAATCTGAGCTGTACTTGGGCATGATTGAGTTATGATTAGGGCATTGCATCCCCACCCCTTGGTGGGTGGGACTCACAGATAAAAGGCATGGTGAAGAACAGAGTTGGAGATTTCTGATGTTAGAGTTTGATGCTGAAGGCCTGGGAAGTCAGCACACAGAGGAAAGAGAAGCCAGCACCAGGAAGGAAGGAACCGTGATGCTAGAGTAAAGCAAACCCCAGCAATGTAGGAATCCAGGAAGCCTGAACCCTCACAGACATCAGCAGCCATCTTGCTCCAAATAGACTTTGGTGAGGGAAGTAACTTATGCTTTAGGGCCTGGTATCTGTAAGCTCCTACCCCAAATAAATACCCTTTATAAAAACCAATGAATATCTGGTATTTTGCATCAGCATCCCTTTGGCTGACTAATACACCACCATAGAAAGGCTACTAAGAACTGTTGTGACTGCACTCAATCCAGTTTCAGTCCCTTAAACACCTAAAGGCAAAATGGACTTTTCTGAAGTGTCCCACCTTTCTGGATTAACTCTGTCTGTCTCCCCAAGTTGAGATACCCTAAAGGGAAGAAAATTGGAGGCAGAAGAAAGTCACAGAAAAAGGGGGGGAGTAAACTGAATGCTGTAAGATAGGACAGCTTCCAGAGCTAAAAAGTGTAAGGAAAATGGGGCACACAGTGAGGGAAAGAATTTAACCAAATCATAGGCAACAAGGAGAAAAGTCTGCACAAAGACAACAGAGCAGATCAAGATTCCCAATGAATGAACAAAGATAAGGAAGTTTTCTCCTGGAGGCTAAATAATTGCACAAAAATTTCAATATCAAAAATTGCACTGAATATCCAGGGAAAGGAGCAGATGAAGAATCAGATGCAAAATCTGAATAGGTAAACATGGGCTATTCTAAAGGTCTAGAATAAGTTAGACCAAGCATCAAAGAAGAGCCTTAACAAGAAGTCAATCAACAATAAAACAATAAAACCCTGAGCAAGAGGGAGAAACAGACTTTCAGAGTTAACTCATCAAGATAATGAGATGCCTAGACACCAGCATAAAAATTACAAGCCATATTAAGAAACAAGATGATATGGCTCAGTCAAGGGAACAAATTAAAACTTCAAAGGAGACTCAGAAGTTGGAACAACAAATCCAGGGGTTCTTAGCCAGGGGTCCATGGAAAAATTTCAGGGGGTCTCTAATCTTGAATTGAAAAAAAATCAACTTATTATGTTTAATTTCTCTCACCTTTAACTGAAATCTGCATTTTCTTCACTTATGAATGTATGCAATAAATTACAGTAGTATTCATGGTTTTCACCTAACTAGCAAAGTGGTCCATGGAACAAAAAAGTTTAAGAACCCCTGAACTAATCAAAGATATCCAAACAAATATCCAAATCAATTCAAGGAGAGGAAGGGAAATATATATAAGGAGAAAAAGGATATTAAGAAAACAATATGTGAGCATAAAAAATAATTTGAAAGTATAAAATATATAAAATGAATCATAACAAATTATAGGAATGAAAGGCACAATAGTAGAGATTAAAAATACACTAGAGGCCAATGAACTGGAGAGTAGGTATTGAAATTCTGCTGAAATTCAGGGCTCAACTGTCACATGGATGGATCAAAGATTTAGCTCTCTGGTACATATATTTATCAAGTACAGTGCCAATTATAGGTTCAAATAAAAGAGAAAAGCCAGGAGTAGAGAACCTATAAATGAGTCTAACTCTGTTACACTGGGGAGCACAAATTCCAAAGTAAGGCCCACTGACAGGTTGCCAAATCCCTGAGCTGTATGCCCTGCTTATAGTTTCTGGATGTCTATAGAGCCCTCAGAAACCCTGGTATTTGAGACACTATTTACTCTGGCAATGAGATCCTGCTGAGACATGAGTAAGTGTTAACTTCTGGAATGACCTCCCAAATTAATTTGAATTCTCTTAGCCATAAAAACTCATTTGTATTTAATAATTCCCCCTTTTGATCAAGGTCTTTTTCCAGTTTCATTGCTAGTTGGCACTTGGTAATAATCCCTTGGTGCCAGAAAGGCTCATCCCCAGGAGTCATGTCCTATGTTGGGGAAAGGTAGTACATTTATATGCTCAGTTTGGCATAGTGAGAGGCTACATTTGAGAAACAAGTCTTTCAGAAGGTAACTCTTAGACAATATATAATACTAGGTTAAGTTTAAATTTCACAAGAAAAAGATCATAAGTACAATCATCAACATCAAGGGTCTGGTGTAATGGTCTGTCTTCCTTCACTAGGCACTTCCCTTGTACCTGGGTGACTTTTGCCATCCTATTAAAGAATATAGCAGAACTCCCCTGGATAGGAATTCAATATTCTTTCAGCTATTGTGTGAGTCTCCACACACCAAGACAATGCCCCATGATGACTTGAACATATTCATATGCCTTAGAGGCATGCCCCAGGTGCTCCTTTCCCCAAACTTCTCCCCACCATTGACATCACCCTCCAAAGATCGTTTCCTGTCACAGTTGTGACCCTTCTGTGATCCAAAACTTCTTCAAAAACAAAGCCAACAAAATAACCAAATAAAATAAGTAAGAAAAAGAAATAATAATTTCAAAAGTAGCTAATAAAATACAAATTTTTTAAAAAATTTGAAATACAAAGTTTTTAAAGAAATTTTCTTTAATCACTGTATGATCTGTTGTCTTGCATGTACAGTGACATTTTCTTCTATATATTCTCCAGTGTCTTATTTTGTTCATTTTATCTTCAAGAAGATTTAGGTTACAGACAAGTCACATAGAAAATATAGGGGGTTCCCATATACCCAATGCCCTCCCCCTTTTCCACTCTCCCCAATGATTAATATTTTGCTTGTGGATGGTACATTTGTTACAGTTCATGTACAAATATTGAAACAATACTACTGGCCATGGTAAATGATTCACATTATGATTTATATTTTGGACCATACAATTTTATAGGTTTTGATGAAATTTAATATGGACTCTATCCATTATTGCAAGATCATACAGAATAATTCTAATGCCCTAAATATGCCTTATGTTCCATCTATTCTATTTTTCCCTCCCCTTGGAAACTATGGTAAGCACTAAGTTTTAATTTTTCAAGAATAAGATTCATAGTTACTTGCAATTATATTGAAGGCTTGATATATTGGCTTATTTTCTATTATTAGGCACAAACTATGTTGTCTAGTGATTCTTTTTTCACTAATTGAGAACATAGTAGGACTCCCCAGGATGGGAGTTTAATATTTTCTTGTTTACTGTGTAGATCTGCACCCACTGAGATCACATACTTGAGAACATGAACACTTACATATTCCATACAGGCATGTCCCAGGTGTGCCCTATCCTGCATAAACCCCCACACCTGATGCTAAGAGAATTTTTCTCTCAGCACTGCTTTTGCAACACCCCATAGGTTTGGATACATTTTGTTGTCATTTTCATTCATTTCAAGGTAGTTACTGATTTCTTTTGCAATTTCCTCCTTGATCCACTAATTGTCTGAGTGTGTTGTTTAATTTCCATATCATTCAGCCTAATCTGATTCTCTGCCCCTTACTGTTTTCCAGCTTCATTCCATTGTGGTCAGAGAAATTACTTTGTATAATTTCTATCTTTCTGAATTCATTGAGAGTTGTTCTGTGGCCCAGCATGTGGCCTATTATTGGAGAATGACCCATGTGCTCTAGAGAGGAATGTATATCCCACTATATTTGGGTGTTGTAGCAGTTTGACATAATTGATGAATTCCAAAAAGAAATATTGGACTATGTTTGTAATCTGATCGGTACTTGGGCATGATTGAGTTATGATTAGGGCATTGAGTTCCCACCCAGTCCCCACCCCTTGGTGGGTGGGGACTCACATAAAAGGCATGACAAAGAACAGAGTTGAGGGCTTTTAATGTTGGAGTTTTGATATTGGCATTTGGTGCTGAAGACTTAAGCTGGAGCCCAGAGAAGTCAGTATGCAGAAGAAAAAGAAGCAAGCCCCTGGAAGAAAGGAAACTTGAAGCCAAAAAATGCAAGCCCCAGGAATGCAGGAACCCAGGAAGCCTGAACCCTCACAGACACCAGCAGCCATCTTGCTCCAAATAGACTTTGGTGAGGGAAATAACTTATGCTTTATGCCTGGTATCTGTAAGCTCCTACCTCAAATAAATACTCTTTATAAAAACCAATCAATTTCTGGTATTTTGCATCAGCACCCCTTTGGCTGACTAATACAGGTGTAATATTCAAAATACGTCTATTAGAACTAGGCCATCTAATTCAAGGTTTCTGTTTCTTTTTGATCCTCTCTGGAAATCATTATTACCTAATGGTGATAATGATGTAGTAAAATTCCCACTATAATTGTAGAGGCATCTATTTCTCCATTTAGTTTTTCCAATGTTCAACTCATGTATTTTGAGGCACCCTGAATAGGTTCATAAATGTTTATGATTGTTCATTCTTCTTGATACATTTCCCTATTTATTAATATATAGTGCCCTTCTTTGTCACTTACAATAGTTTTGAATTTAGTGTCTATTTTGTCTGATATTAGTATAGCTACTCCTGCTCTTTTATGGTTATTGTTCACATGTAAAATCATTTTTCAACTATTCACTTGAAACCTCCTTGCATCCTTGGGTCTAAGGTGAGTTTCTTATAGACAGAGCATAGATGGGTCATATTTCCTTATCCATTCTGCCAATCTGTATCTCTTGGTTGGAGAATTTAGTCCATTAACATTCAGTGTTACTACTGTCAAGGTATTACTTATATTAGCCATATTTTCTTTAGGTTTACATATGTCATATATACTTATTTTTAATATATTTTTATTTTTTAAAGATACATAAATCTCACAAAATGTTACATTAAAAAATAAAGTAGGGGAAATGGACTTGGCCCAGTGGTTAGGGTGTCCGTCTACCACATGGGAGGTCCACAGTTCAAACCCTGGGCCTTCTTGACCCGTGTGGAGCTGGCCCATGCACAGTGCTGATGCATGCAATGAGTGCTATGCCACACAAGGGTGTCCCCGCATAGGGGAGCCCCACTCAAGGAGTGTGCCCCTAAAGGAGAGCCTCCCAGCATGAAAGAAATTGCAGCCTGCCTAAGAATGGTGCCGCCTACATGGAGAGCTGACGCAGCAAGATGACACAACAAAAAGAAACACAGATTCCCATGCCACTGACAACAACAGAAGCGGACAAAGAAACAAGACACAGCAAATAGGCACAGAGAACAGACAACCAGGGTTGGAGGGGGAGGGGAGAGAAATAAATAAATAAATAAATAAATCTTTTAAAAATAAAGGAGGTTCCCATATGCCCCACTCTTCATAACCCCACTTTTCTCACATCAACAACTTCTTTCATTAGGGTGGTGCATTCATTACATTTGATCAATACACTTTGGAGCACTGCTACACAACATGGATTATAGTTTACATTGTAGTTTACACTCTCTCCCAGCCCATTCAGTGTGTTATGGCAGAATATATAATGTCCTGAATCTGTCCCTGCAATATCATTCAGGACAACTCCAAGTCCCTAAAATGCCCCCATATCACACCTCCTTTTCCCTCTCCCTGCCTTCAACAACTCCAGTGGCCAATGTCTCCACATTAATGATATAATTTCTTCCATTGCTAGAGTCAATAATTCTATAGTAGAATACCAGTAAGTCCAATCTAGTGCATATTTTATTCCTCTGTCCAGAGAACCCTGGGATGGTGATGTCCATTCCACATCTCAATTGAGAGAGGGCTTCAATCCCACATGGCTGATGGATGGGACACTTGTGCCCACTGCTGTAGACTCTCCCAGTTTCTTGGTGTGGTGGTTGTCCATCCTCACCTCCCTGTCAGCTGACCTGGGTAAGTCCAACGAACTGGAAAGTAGGTTCTGCAACACTGCTGAGGCTCATGGCCCAGCTGGCACATGGACAGCCCGGAGATTCAAGCCTCCTGGGCATACACCAACACCAATGCCAACCACAGGTTCAGCAAAAGTGACAGAAGAGGCATGTGTAGAGAAGTCACATCTGATTTCAACTCCATCACAGGAGTACAAATCCCAAAGTAGGGCCCACTCACAAGGAAATGAACTCTGAAGCCATCTGCCATGACCAGAGGATCTGGGTGTTTTTGTAACCCTCAGGAGCACCACTGCCTGGGGTTGTATCTACTAGGGCTGTCTCTGAGATCCTGTTGATATGTGCATAAGCACAACCCCTATGATGACCTCCTGACTCATTTTGAAGTCTCTTACCCATATGAACTCATTTGCCTTTACCATTTCCCCCTCTTATTCAAGGTCTTTTTCCAGTTACATCACCAGCCAGTGCTTGGTAGTAATCCCTTGGTGTCAAGGACGCTTATCCCCAGGAGTCATGTCCCACACTGGGGGGAAGGTAATGCATTTATATGCTGAGTTTGGCTTAGAGAGTGGCCACATTTGAGCAACATGGAGGCTCTCAGGAGGCAACTCTTGGACACCCTGCAACACTAAGGCAAGTTGGAATTTCAAGCATGACAGGCTCTTAAGCATACTCATCAGTATCAAGGGCCCATCATTGGACCATCCTTCACTAGTTATTGCCCTTGCACTTGGGGGATTGTTGCTGTTCCATTGGGGAATGTGACTCCCCAGGATGGGAACCCAGCCATCAGTTTTCCTGTGAATCTCTACCTACTGTGACAATATCCAGTGAACACCCAAACATATCTATATAACCTATATGCATGCCCTGGTGAACACCCTCCCATGAATCCCCCATCAATGACACACCACACCAATGGTCCTCCCCTGCCATAAATGAACCCCTCTAAGGTCCAAAACTTCTTCAAAAATGAAGCCCAATATATTGCCAAATTAAATTAATAGGAAAATGAAATAGTAATGATAGGTTTAGACATTAGAAATAAAATATGTAATTTAGAAAAACTAAAATAAAGTAAAAAATATTGGTGTATTAAAAAATGAGGGAAACGGACTTTGGCCCAGTGGTTAGGGCGTCCGTCTACCATATGGGAGGTCCGCGGTCCTTGACCCCGGGCCTCCTTGACCCGTGTGGAGCTGGCCATGCGCAGTGCTGATGTGCGCAAGGAGTGCCGTGCCACGCAAGGGTGTCCCCCGCGTGGGGGAGCCCCCCGCGCAAGGAGCGCGCCCGTGAGGAAAGCCACCCAGCGTGAAAAGAAAGAGCAGCCTGCCCAGGAATGGCACTGCCCACACTTCCCGTGCCGCTGACGACAACAGAAGCGGACAAAGAAACAAGACGCAGCAAATAGACACCAAGAACAGACAACCAGGGGAGGGGGGGAATTAAATAAAATAAATAAATCTTTAAAAAAAAAAAAAAAGAAATGCTATTGATTTTTAAAAAAAAAGAAAAATATTATTTAATTTTTTTATATTTTGCCTTTTATCACTGCAATAGCTGTTGTCCTGTATGTACAGTGGCAAAGTGATCTCTTCCATTTCTTCCTCAGTGTCTTACCCTTTTTTTTTCATTATGTATTCAAAGAAGATTTAGGTCACAGTAAAGTCACATACAGAGTATAGGGGACTCCCATTTGCCCAACATCCTCCCTTTTTTTCCCATTCCCCATTAATGATCTTTTTACATGTGGCTGTTACATTTGCTACAACTAATGTACAAATATCAAAACATAGCTACATTATGGTTTACATTTTAGTCCATACACTTGTATAAATTTTTGGTGAAATTTAACATGACTTACATCCTTCACTGCATGATCAGGTAGAACACCTCCATTGCTCCCAATTACTCCATCTTCCATCTATTCTATTCCTTTCTCCCCATCCCTTGGGGCCCGCAGTGACAACCAGCTTCTCTGCTTGAAGGACAAGATTCATAGATACTTGCAACAATGATGAGGGCTTGATACACTAATCTCTCCTCCCCTAATAGTAGCCATCCATGCTCTTGAGAGACACCCTCCACTGTTAGAGAATATTGGGTCTCCCCAGGATGGGGTACAACACCTTCCCACTCATTGTATTAGTCTCAACCCCCTGATGTAATATAATGTGACAAGACGAACACTGACACACACCCTAGAAGTCTGCCCCAGTGAATCCTGTGCCAGATACCCCCATCTAACACCCTGAACCAGTAACCCTTATTATATTGTCAAAAGAGTTTTCTCAACATTAGGGTTTCTATTACATACCCACCAATCCCGATGTTCAACTTTTCTCTCCCAACCCTCCCCTCAATTCCATGGACCATCTCGACCATCCTTCCAACAGTAGCCCCCATACAACCTGCACATCCCAACCCAATAGTATCCCTATACCCCCATCACATTCCTTCACTGCACAACTACTCAATTTCAACTTATCATAGATTTCTCCCATGTGGGTATTGGCTCACAACCTTCCTCTTCCCCCCTATTTCCTGTAATCCTATCTTCCAGACTCTAGCTCTCTGAAATGGCTTGATTTGCTAAATTCATATCAGAGAAGTCATGTCATATTTGTCCTTCAATGCCTGGCTTGCTTCACTCAACAAAATGTCCTCAAGATTCATCCATGTTATCCCATGTGTTAGTACTATATTCCTTCTAACAGCTGAGTAATATCCCATTGTATTATATACCACATTTTGTCTATCCATTCATCTGTGGATGGACATTTGGGTTGATTCCAGCTTTTGGCAAAGGTGAATAATGCTGCTATGAACATGGGTGTGCATACATCAGTCCGTATTCTTGTTTTCAGTTCTGCTGGGTATATACCCAAAAGTGGAATTGCTGGGTCGTATGGAAAGACAATAGCTAGTTTTTTGAGGACCTGCCAAGCTGTCCTCCACAATGGCTGGATCACTCTACATTCCCATGAGCAGTGTATGAGGGTTCCCATTACTCCACACCCCCTCCAAAATTTAAAGTCCTGTTTTTTGTTTTTCTTTTAATATCCACCAGTCTGTGTGTAAGATGGTATCACACTGTAGTTTTGATTTTCATTTCCCTAATAGCTAGTGATGTCGAGCATCTTTTCATATGCTTTTTAGCCATTTGTATTTCTTCTTTGAAGAAGTGTCTGTTCAAACCTTTTTTAAAAATGGATTGTTTGTCTTTTTATTTTCAAAGTATATAATTGCTGTATATATGCTGGATATTAGGCTCCTATCAGATATGTGGTTGCCAAATATTTTCTCCCATTGGGTTGACTGTCTTTTCACTGCCTTGACAAACTCTTCTGAGGTACAGATGCCTACATAGGTGAAATCTACAATAAAGTATAGGTAAGTAATTGTGCAGGGATGGGATAAGACAGGTGCATGGGGATACTATTGTGGGGTGCTTTGCAGGCTTGAGGAAGGCTAGGGTGGAGGATGGGTCAGATGGCCCAAGAAATTGGAGGGAGGGTTGGGGGGAGCAGATGAACATGGGGGATTGTATGTAGTTGAAACTATAATGTTGAAAATACTCTTTAGAAAATATAATAAGAAAGGGTTACTTGTTTAAGGTGCTTAATGAGGGGCATCTGACACAGGGGCAAGCTTCTAGGGACTGTGTGAGTGCTCATCTTGTCATAGTGTGTTATATCATTGGGTGGAGACTCATAAAAATGAGAGGGAAGATGTACCCTCAACCTGGGGAGGCCTGATGTTCTCAAACAGAGGGAAGGTGTCTCTTGAGGTCATTGCGGGTACCAATGGATGAGGACAGTCTAGGGTGTCAAGCCTTCAGCATTGTTCCAAATATCTATGAATTCAGTCCTTCAAGCAGTTAGCTTGGTTGTCCCTGTGGGCCCTGAGGGGAGGGGAAAGAGGAATAGAATAGATGGAAGCAGGGGTAACTGGAGGGCAATGGAAGAGTTCCACAGATTGTGCAATGATGGATATAGGACATGTTAAATGTCACCAAAAATTTAGAAAAGTGTATAGTCTAAAATGTAAAGTATAATGTAAACCTTAATGTAACTGAAAATTTAGAAAAGTGTACAATCTAAAATATAAACCTTAATGTAAACCAAAATGGAACCATGGTTGGTTGCTATGTTTCAATATCAGTACATCAACTGTAGCAAATATAACATGAACATGTTATATGATCATGGTGAGGGGGGAAAAGGTTTGATATTGGATATATGGGAATCCCCTATAATGAATATGTGACTTTACTGAGATCTAAAACTTTTTTGAAGACAAATTTTTTTAAAAAAGGATATAGACACTGAGGAAATAATGGAAGAGATTGCCTTGCAACTGTACATACAGGGCAACATCTATTACAGTGATGAAAGGCAAAATGTCAAAAATAAAGTTTTATGATTTCTTTCATTTTTTAATACCCCATTTATTTTTTACTTTTAGTTTTTCTAAAATAGTATGTATTCTATTTCTAATCTTTAAACCTATCATTACTATTTCATTTTCCTACTGAGTTTGGCAATATATTAGGCTTCATTCTTGAAGAAGTTTTGGATCACAGAGGGGTTCAACTATGACAAGGGAGGAACACTGGTGTGGGGTGTTATTGATGGGGGACACATGATTAGGAGGGAATTCTCTAGGGCATGTCTATAGGGTATATAAAAATACTCAGGTATTCATTGGGTCTTTTCATAGTAGGTAGAGTTACAAATGACAACTGAGGGAATTCTGAGTTCCTAGCCGGTGGAGCTCTGTTACATTCCCCAATGGAACAGCAGCAATCCCCAAGCAAGGGCAAAGACTAGTGAAGAAGGATGATCCAATGATGTGCCCTTGATACTGCTGACTATGAGCCTGTGCCTGAAATTTTAACTAGCCTAGAGCAGCAGGGTGCCTAAGAGTTACCTCCTGAGAGCCTCCATGTTGCTCAAATGTGGCCACTCTTTAAGCCAAACTCAACATGTAAATGCATTATCTTCCCTCCAGCATGGAACATAACTCTGGTGATGAGCCTATCAGGTGCTGAGGGATTACAACCAATCACCTGCTGTAATGCACCAGATGCAAACAGAAAAAGACCTTGAATATAAAGGGGAAATGGTAAAGACAAATGAGTGTATATGGCTAAGAGACTTCAAAATGAGTTAGAAGGTCATGGAGGGCCTGCACTTATGCATGGCTCAACAGGATCCCAGAGAGAGGCAAAGAAAATACAATCTCAGATACTGGTGCTTGTGAGGGCTATGGAGACACACAGGTTCTACAGTCATGGCAGATGGTTCTGGAGTTCAGTGCCTTGTCAGTGGACCCTGCTTAGGAATTTGTGCTCCTGAGTGTGTTGGAGTTGAACTCAGATGTGACCTTTCTACACATGCCTCTTCTGTCACTTTTACTGAAACTGTGGTTGGTTCTGGGGTTGGTGTATATTCAGGAGACTTGAATCTCTGGACTGGCCATGTGCCAGCTGGGCTCTGAGCCTCAACAGAGTTTCAACACTTACTCTCTGGTTTGTTGGACTTACCCAGGTCAGCTAATAGGGAGGTGAAGATGGTCAACCACTACACAAGGGATCTGAGAGTGCATACAACTGCAAGCAGGAGAATCACATCCATCAGCCATGTGGGATCTAACCCCTTCTCGATTTAGAGATGGAGTGGACATCACCATCCCAGGGTCCACAGGATGGAGGAATAAAATATGGATTAGAATGGACTTACTGGTATTCTACTATAGAACTATTGTGCCTCAGTAATGGAAAAAATTGTATCATTGATATGGAGACAGTGGCCGTGGTAGTTGCTGACGGCCGGGAGAGGGAAGAAACGTGATGTGGGGTGTTTTTTGGGACTTGGAGTTGTCTAAATGATATTGCAGGGATAGATGCTGGACATTATATATCCTACCATAGCACACTGAATGGACTAGGGGAGAGTGTAAACTACAGTGTAAACTATAATCCATGTGGTGCAGCAGTGCTCCAAAATGTATTCACCAAATGCAACGAATGTGCCACAATGATGAAAGAAGTTGATGCTGTGGGAGGAATGGGGTGGGGTGGGGTATGAGGTATATGGGAATCTCATATTTTTTAATGTAACATTTTTTGCAATCTGAATCTTTAAAAAAAGACAATTAAAAATTTTTTAAAAATTAAAAAGGTCTTAATTTTGAGGAGGTCCCATTTAAATATTTTTTCTTTCACTGATCATGCTTTGGTTGTAAAGCTCATAAAGCCATTTCCTATTACCAGGTCCTGTAGATCCTTCCCTACACTGTCATCCAAGGTCTTTATGGTCTTGGCTCTTATATTTAGATCTTTGATGCATCTTGAGTTGATTTTTGTAAAGGGTATGAGATGTTGTTCCTCTCTCCTTCTTTCACTTATGGATATCCAATTCTCCAAGCACCATTTGTTGAAGAGGCCATTTTGTTCTAGTTGAGTGGACTTGGTGGCCTTGTCAAATATCAGATGACTGTATATGTGAGGATCTATACCAGAACTCTCAATTCAGTTCCATTGATCAGTATGTTTTTCCTTGTGCCAATACCATACAATTTTAGCCATGATAGCTTTGTAGTATGTTTTAAAGTCAGGAAGTGTGATTCCTCTGATTTCATTTTTCTTTTTCAATAAGTCTTGGCTATTTGGGGCCTCTTTCCCTTCCAGATAAATTTCATAGTTTTTCCAGTGCAGAGAAAAATGCTGTGTTGTTTTTTACTGGGATTGTACTAAATCTGTAGATTAGTTTGGCGGGTAGAATATATATCTTAATGATATTTAGTCTTCCTATCCATGAACAGGGAATATTCTTCCATTTATTTAAGTCTTTGATTTCCTATAACAGTGTTGTGTAGTGTTCTGTGTATACATTTATATCTGCAGTTAAATTTATTCCTAGGTATTTGATTTTTTAATTTACTATTATAAATTTTATTTTTTCCTTGACTATGTCCTCATATTGCTCATTATTGGTGTACAGAAATGCTGATTTTTGCTCACTGATCTTATAACCTGTGACCTTACTGAACTCATTTACATATTCTAGAAACTTTATTGTAGATTTCTTAGGGCTTTCTATGTATAAGATCATGTCATCTGCAAATAGTGAAATTTTGACTTCTTCCTTTCAAATTTGGATGACTTTTATATCTAAATTTCTAAATTAATATCTAAATTTCTAAATTTTGATGCCTTTTATGTCTGTTTCTAACCCTAACCCTTTTATATAGTTTTCTTGCCTCAGTGCTCATGCAAGTACTTATAACATAATGTGAAATAGGAGGGGTGATAGTGAGCATCCATGTCTTGTTTCTGATCTTAGAGGAAAGATTTTAGGATTTCACCATTATATATGATGTTAGCTGTGGGTTTTTCATATATACCCTTTATCATATTCAGAAAGTTTCCTTCCATTCCTACCTTTTGCAGTGTTTTTATCAGAAAAGTGTGCTGTGTTTTGTCAAATGCTTTTACTGCATCTTGATATGATCATGTAATTTTTTCTTTCAATCTCTTTATGTGGTGTATTACACTGATTGATTTTCTTATGATGAACCATTCTTGCATACCAGGGATGAAACCCACTTGGTCATGGTGTATAATTCATTTGATGTGTTGTTGAATATGATTTACAAGTATTTTGTTGAGGATTTTAGCATATAGTTTCAGAGAGATTGGTCTGTAATTTTCCTTTCTTGTGGCATCTTTGTTTGGCTTTGGTATTAGGGTAATGTTGCCATCATAGAATGAGTAAGGCAATGTTCTTTCTACTACAATTTCTTGGAAGAGTTTAAGTAAGATTGGTGTTAGTTATTTCCAGAATGTTTGGTAGAATTCACCTGTGAAGCCATCTGGTCTTGGGCTCTTCTTAGTTGGGAGGTTTTTAATGACTGATTCTATCTCTTTACTTGTGATTGTTCTGTTGAGATCATCAATTTCTTCTTTCATCAATGTAGGCTGCTTATGTGATTCTAGGAATTTGTCCATTCCCTCTAAATTGTCCTTCTTGGCATATACTTTTTCAGAGTATCCTCTTATGACACTGTTTATTTCTGTAGGGTCAGTGGTGATATCCCCTTCCTCATTTCTTATTTTGTGTATTTGCATCTCTCTGTTTTTTTCTCTGTTAGTCTAGCTAAGGGTTGTCAATTTTATTGATCTTCTCAAAGAACTAGCTTTTTGTTTTGTTTATTTTTTCTTGTGCTTATTTTATATTTCATTTAGTTCTGCTCTGATCTTTTTTATTTATTTATTTCTACTTCCTTTGCAGCTAGTTTGTTGTGTTTTTTTTTTTTTACTAATTCCTCCAAATGTGCAATTAGGTCTTTGATATTAGCTTTTTCTTCATTTTTTATAGATGAATTTATGGCTATGAATTTCCCTCTCAGTACAGCTTTTGCCACATCCCATAAGTTTTGATATGCTGTGTTGTCATTTTCATTTGTTTCAAAGTAGTTACTGATTTCTTTTGAGATTTTCTCCCTGACCCATGGTTTACCTAAGAATGTGTTGCTTAACTTCCATATCTTTGCCCCTAACCTGGATTTCTGGCCCTCACAGATATCCAACTTCATTCCATTGTGGTCAGAGAAATTACTTTGTATGATTTCAATCTCTGAATTCATTGAGACTTTCCTTGTGGATTAGAATGTGATCTATCTTGGCCTTTGTGAACTTGAGAAAAATGTATGTCCTGTTGTATTTGGGTGTAGTGTTTTGTATATGTCTATGAAGTCCAGAGCCTCTAATATATTATTGAAAGTCTTTGTTTCTTAATTGATTTTCTGTTGAGATGTTCTGTCTAATGGGGATAATAGTCTATTAAAGTTCCCCAGTATAATTGTAAAGGTATCTATTTCTCCACTTAATTTTTCCAGTGTTTGCCTCATGTATTTTGAGGCACCCTGGCTAGGTGCACAAATGTTTATGATTGTTCTTTCTTCTTGAAAAGTTTCCCCTTTTACTAATATATAGTGTCCTTCTTTGAATATCACAACAGTTTTGCATTTGAAGTCTATTTTATCCAATATTAGTGTTGCTACTCCTGCCCCCTTTTAAGTTATTGTTTACATGTAAGATTGTTTTCCAGCCATTCACTTTCAACCTCCTTGAATCCCTTGGTCTAAGGTGGTTTTCTTGAGGACATGATATAGATGGGTCATAATCTCTTACCAATTCTGCCAATTTGTTACTCTTGACTGGTGAGTTTAATCCATTAACATTCAGTATTATTATTCTCAAGGAATTATTTACTTTAGCCATATTTTCTTTGGGTTTATGTATGTCATATGTTGTTTTTATTTTAGTTTTTCTCTTTTTAGTTGTTCTTACACTCTCCTCCAACTCTCTCCTGTTTTTTTCCTTTCAACCAGCAGAACTCCCTTTAGTATTTCTTGAAGGGCAGGCTTCTTTTTGACATCCTCTCTTGGTTTCTGTTTCTCTGTGAATATTTTGAACCCTCCATCATTTTTGAATGCCAGCTTTGCTGAATAGAGATTTCTAGGCTGGGAAATTTTTCTTTAATACCTTGACTATGTTATACCACTGCCTTCTTGCCTCCATGATTTCAGATAAGACATCAGCACTTAATCTTATTGCTTCCCTTGTATGTGATGTTTCTCTGTTCTCTGGCTTCCTTCAATATTGTTTCTTTGTCTTGAGCATTGAATAATTTGACAGGTATATATCTCGGATTAAGCGTGTGGGGATTTATACTGTTTGGGGTGTGCTGTGCTTCCTGGACATGTACATCCATCTCCCTCAAGAAAGTTGGGAAGTTTTCAGCCATTATTTCCTCCAATACCTGCACTGTCCCCTCTCCCTTTCCTTTCTCTTCTGGGATGCCGATAATGCATATGTTTGTGAATTTTGTATTGTCATTCAAATCCTTAAATCCCTGTGGTTAAAATAGCTTGAATTTAAACATGGGTACCTGGCTTGAAGTTAAAATGTTTCTGTAATGTAGATAAGAAGTGTGGGCTTAGGAACACCAGGACTTAACTAGATGGAACACTGTCTTGTCAGCACAAAAATTGTTTGCATGAGGAGGCATTTGAACTGCGTATAGGTTGTTCCCTATTATTGTAGACATTGCAGCTCTAATAACAAAAAGCCTTGAAAGTACACATGGATAGCTACTGCTTTGTAATTTCTGATAAATACAATGTGGAAACTAGGGTTGGCTCTCTCAGTTCCAGAAGCTGTGAGTCTCCTGGTCCCATCTTTATCTCCTCTCTTGCATCTTTCTTTCTGTCATTTTATTTCTTAAGTTCTGCATCACCTTCCTTTTGAGCCTACCTATTGCTAAGCTGGTCTCAGCAACTGGTGCCTGAACAGGGACTTGAAGGGAAGAAGGTCTGCTTTGAGTGAAACTAAAAATGATGCAATGGCGCAGATCCCTGAGTGGTTTAAGAAGGCCTCCAAAGTCCTCAGCAGGTAAGGACACTTGCGGGTAGTTTTGCAGGGTTACTATGGGAAATGGGGAGAGTTCACCCTTATGTCTGTCTCTTGAAACAGCTCCTTAATGAAGGAGGAGCCAAAGCCAATGAGCCTCATATTTTAGAACTCTTACAGATGATTGAAAAATATAGCTCATAGTTCCCAGCAATAGGAAATTTAGGTTTAGATTAGGAAAGAGTGGGAAAAAAGTTAAAAAATTTACACATACAAAGTGTTCTAGACCCTGTTACTATTTGGCCCACTTGAACTATTATTAAATCTGTTTTGGAATCCTTGCAAACAGAAGATGAGGAAGAGGAGAAGGAGGATAGAGAATGTGAGGCAGTTTCTCCCACTGAATCCTTTGATGCTACTAAATCTAAAGTTGTTTTGCCTTCAGCTCCTTCATTAATTGACTTTAGAAAAGCACTTTCCTTTCTGCCAACACCTTCTCCCCCTCCTATACCCAGAGATGCTCAGCCAAAGTTGTCAGCTTTGCAACAGGGCATATTTCAGGCTAGAACAGAGAAAAATCATGTTGAGCCATTTGTGCAAGGAAAGGTTAATTCACAAATACAATCCCCCCATACAGGTAAAAGTGCTAAATAAGGCCCTTATTAGTGAAATAATGCTTGTGAGAAAACTCTCTGTTAAAGTGTTGACTAAGATAAGGAAAATATTCTGGCAGCAACTGTGCAAACCCTCTGCTGCCTACATGATAATAGGACTGTGGACTAGTGGACGCTGATAGAATTAAGCTGCTGGAAGGGGAGAAAAAGCAATATTGGTGTTCTGTTTTGTTTCCATGCTGATTCTGATTGGGCCTATTTGGCCAAATTAGTACAAAATTTTATCAAGGTGTTAAAAGAAATTTTCAGTTTTGAATCAATGGCTTACTCCTGAACTTCAAGTCTCATTGTAGTCTTAAAGAGTAATAATCTAATCCAAAAAATGTGTGTTAACTGTCTGTCTAAACTGCTAAATAAAAGCTTAACTGCATTTATGCTGCTCAAGTTATCCTAACTGGTTGCTGATTACTAATAAAAGTGTTTCCAAGAACAAGCTTGCATGTTACAGGCAACATGGATTCCAGAAGAAATCTTAAAAGCAGTAAAATCAATATGTGGAATGATGGAGAGCTTAAAAACAGCTATACCAAAAAAGTAAGAATTACGAGTCAAATTGTAAACTTTATGTTTCCGTTGGTGTGTTATAACTGTTTTTGTGTTTGTCTGTTCAATGTCAGTGTATATTTTGATGCCTCCATGTGGCAATATAAATTGATAATTAAAAATTTCTGAAAGAGCTCTATTCAAATGGCCAAAAATTAAATAAGCACTTATATTAATACATAAGTTTATATGTTAATAAGATCTCTACAGAGATAAAAATTGTAAGCCTTGATTAATGAAATAACTATGCCTCTTCATAAAAAAATAATTCTTGCCTAAATTAAAATGAATAGTTTATTTTTCTTCACAGGATAAAATGAAGCATATAAAACTTTTTTTTTTAAAGATCTCTTTCTCTCTTTCTCTCTTTCTCTCTTTCTGTCTTTCTTTCCCCTACCCCCAGTTGTCTGTTCTCTGTGTCTATTTGCTGCATCTTCTTTGTCCGCTTCTGTTGTTGTCAGTGGCATGGAATCTGTTTCTTTTTGTTGCATCATCTTGTTGTGTCAGCTCTCCATGTGTGCAGCACCATTCCTGGGCAGGCTGCACTTTCTTTTGCACTGGGCGGCTCTCCTTACAGGGTGCACTCCTTGTGCGTGGGGCTCCCTTGTATGTGGGGGACACCCCTGTGTGGCAGGGCACTCCTTGTGTGCATCAGCACTGCACATGGGCCAACTCCACACGGGTTGAGGAGGCCTGGGGTTTGAACCACAGACCTCCCATGTGGTAGATGGATGCCCTAACCACTGGGCCAAGTCTGCCACCCCAGTAAAATTTAAATGAATATTTAAAAAGGTAAAAAGTTTGTGGGAGTGCTGACTGAAATTTAATAAGTTTGTTAAAAAAAGTGTATTTTGTCCTAAAATAAGATGTCTAGTTTTCATAAAATCAAAATGAAAATATGCAGGACAAAACTTAAGTGCAATATGGCAAATTGTAGAAGGTATTGTGATAGCATTAAGTAAGGAAATGTGTTCTGTGAAGGTGAAATTTGTCGTAAAATAATTATAGTCTATATAGTTAATAATTATAAGAAATTTGTGGAAGCATTGTTTGAATTAAAGTGTGTTAAATGGCTAATTCCAAGAAGTCATTATTAAACAAAAACTGAATTGATAATAACAAAAAGTAATTTTATAACAGAAAAACTTGTTGGCAGCCAGCCTCTCCTGCCAACTTGTTTCTAAAAGACTGTTTCTAGTATTGCATGCTACTAGGTATTTGAAATAAAGAAAAGTTATATTTGCATACAACCAAACTGAATCATTATTTTAAAAAGTTTGTTAGTGTTAATGGTCATTGTATGTTGTAAGAAGTTTGCCTGAAGACAGTTTCCAAAATTATTTTGATAACTTATGTGTGTAGGGGGGATAGGAGGTGTTTTTATTGTTATGGAAACACAACATAATTTTGTCCTAAGATAAAATGATTGGTTATTAAGAAAGAGTAAAATGTGGGACAAAACCTGAATGAGTACAAAAAGTGCAGAAGGTTTGTGGAAAAGTAATTTTTATGGTTAAAGTTGAGTAAGATTTGCTGCATCTATAAAGTTTTAAAGGTTTTAGTATCAAATAGTATACCAATGAAAAGTTAAAATTTTGTTCTTTCTCTGTTAGTGTGACACAGTTCCTCAAGTCATTAGTCTGTTTTAGTAAAAGTTTATAGAGTTTTTCTCCTGAATAATCACTATACAAAGAAAGTTTGTTTTATCAAAATAACTTCTTATAGTTTAATCTTATCATTTCCTTGTTTTTTCAAGAAGAAACAAGTCTTGTCACTTATAAAGGAACATAATGTTGAAACCTGCTTTCTCAAAATCAGATCCTGAAAAGTATTTTTATTTCAAACTCTTGCAAAAGATTTGTACTTTTACCTTAAAAAAGTAAAGTAATAAAATAGTTCTTTTAATATGTTATAAATTGAATGGAAAGTGTTTAAAAGTGTTATAAAATTTTTAAAAATTCTTTAACCCTCTGTTAATTAAAGTTGTATCAGTAAAAAGTTTATTTGAATACTTAAAGTGTATAAAATTCCTGGAAATTTACCAATGTTTCAGCATAATATTAGACAAAAGTACAATGTTGTTAATCATAGTTGTAATTATTTTTTTAAAATGTATGTGTCACAGAAACAACCTATTATCATAAATTAAAGTAACACCACTGCTCTATGCAGCAGTCCCAAATATTGCTAGTTTGTTGGAAGAAATTGATATCCAATTATGTTGATATCATTTTGTTTTAGAAGTTGCTGAGATTTTCTTTAGTATTTCCTTAGGCAAGTCAAGCCAGCCTGCATTCCCCTACCTGTGGAAAACCCAACAATGAACTTTTACAGTGCTTCCCCAAGGCTGTGTGCATAGTCCAACCACCTTTCATGGCCTGCTGGCAAAGAATCTGGCTGTGTAGAAGAAATCTGTGGCTGAAACTCTACTGATGACATTACATTAACCAGTAATCCTTTTTACAGAATTAAAAGAAACATCAGAGACAATAGTATCTTATTTTAAGGACATAAAATAGGCAAACAATTGGGACAGGCTGTAAGGTCCCTGCTGCTCTATCAAATTCTTAAATGTTATTTGATTGGGTAAGACAAAACTATACCCTCTGCTGTAATTGATAAAGTACAATATTTTCTCAGGTTAATGGAGTTTGTGATATTGTTGGAATACTAAAAATCTTTCATCCCTCACTTAGCTCAAATATTAAAACCATTGTATGTGGTAATTGGGAAAGGTCCTTCATGTGAGTAGGAGGACCTCCAGCAGACTGCTTTAAAAAATAAACAAAAGGGAGGGAGAAGGTGGACATTAACTTAACCTATGAATTGGACATGGCCAGCACAAATATTGGCTTTGGGTGGAGTTTGTGGCAGAGGCAACATTCTAAACAAGTATCCCTTGGGTTTTAGTCACAATTCTGGGAAGGGCCAAAAGCCCAATAAAAAAAGTAATTGGGTGCAGTATACCAAGTCCTGCTGAAAGCGAAAGGCTTAACCCAATAGTGTCTGGTCACTCTGAAGACTGCCATCCCTATCTAGGGGTGGATTGCAAATACTAAAAACAAGACAGAAATGATGGACTGTTATGAATCACCCTCTATGGGGAGAGGTCTGTGGAAGAACATCTGAGATGCCTGCCTGCAGTGACAGGTAACTGTCTGTCATGTCCCTGCCCACTCCTCTAAAATCCCTTTCAGGACTGTTGAGGCAGATGCTTTTGTGATGATCCAGAGTCATACAATTGAGACCTGAGAAGAAGCAAAGTGGCTCCACCAGAAAGGTGGACATCATGAGTACCAAACCTTGTGATGCCTCGCCCAGCAGTTCTGGCTGTCTGTTACTTACTACCAGATTGTGGATATCACCCATGAGTGTCCCTCATGCTCACTCCAGTGACTGTGACATCAGACCCCTCCTGCTCTGGAAGGGATGAAGTATGTTTTCACTGCTACAGACACTGCATCAGGATTCTTAAAACAAGACAGTGACTATATTCTGACTAGAAAATGAATTCTCACAACAATGGACTAAGTTTAAATTCAACACTGAGCTGTGGCCCCAGGTCCAGTGAAGATGCTAAGAGCAGGACCAACAAAGACATTGAAATTATGAGATAAACTTCCAGCTGCCCCACAGCCCCAAATGGGGGAATAACAATAATTTGTTGCTGTCTATGCCTCAAACTATACAAATTGGGGAAAATGAGGTCATTTTTTATTGAGTACTGGCCTATATAGCCTTGCTGGTTGGTAATCTTAAGCCTATGAGAAAAAAAGTCTATTCAGTAAGTATCTGCTAGTTGAAAGTCTTATTGTTTGTTGTTGTATAATCTACTATAGTTATGGATTATGTATAAAATGCTGTTCTAAACATGGAAGAGGATTTACAAACTGCAAATGTGCATTTATGCCTAAAATGTGATTGGAATATGTCTAGTTTTTGTGTGACCCCCTATGTATATAATAGCAGTGATATTCCTTGGAAATCAGTGAAATGTCATCTGTATGGCCATAAAAACAATTTAAGCTTAGATATTTCTCAATTACAAGCCCAAATAACAAGCATTCAACATGTTCATTTGAAATTACTTTCTGCCTCACGAACTATGACAGGAATTGTGGATAGATTAAGATCCCTGAGCCCTATGATATGGATTAAGAGTTGAAGAGCAGGTCTTCTAGGAGGTATATTAATTATCTGTTCCTGTCTGTTTTGTATGTAGTCATTAGATGCCGTATTAGTCAGGGTTCTCTAGGGAAACAGAATCAGCAAGGGATATCCATTGATAGTAAGAGGTTTATCAGAGTCTCTCATGCAGCCATGGGGATGCATAAGGCCAGGTTCTGCAGACAGGCTGGAACCAGGAGCTCCAGTGAAAGCCCAATGAAGATTCTTGAGTTCTGGGAGGAATTGGCTGTCCAAAGATGAGCTGGGAAAATCTCTTTCAATGCTAGAATCACTTCCCCTTTTAAGGGATTCAACTGATTGGGTTAAGCATCACTAACTGCTGATAACAATCTCCTTGATTAATGTAATTATAACCAGCTATCTATGATATAACACTGCAGTAAAGTCAATGGTGAATAAGTCCATAAATGCCCTTGTATTACCATTAGCCCAGTGCTTGCTTGGCCAAACAACTGGGCAAAACTACCTGGCTGAGTTGACACAATAGCCTAACCATCACAGTCCACCCCTTGTCAACTCAGCAACCATGCACATTACCTTAAACCATACTTAGTCTCTAAGTAAAAACAATAACAGATATGCATATGTATGTATTTCTGCCTAACAATGTTCAACTCTCCTACATACAACCAGAAATGCATTAATTCCATACAGGTTAGGGTGCAAGTTCTTAGGTAATATTCACTCTCAAACTTGACATCCTCAAATATTATGATATGAAATGGATGCAGCTTCTTATATAATAAGGAGAAATTTTGGGGAAGAAGACAAAAAAAATTCGTTTTGTATGCATATACTATCATCATAATGAAACAAGGAAGAAAGATTCATGACCATTATAGTCCTTGTTTCTGTAACTGGCCATGTGGTCAAAGTTCATATTTATCACTACCTTCTTCCACTACCCATTCCATGTTCCCATTACCCTCAGCAAGCAATTCAACTGGCTGTGGTTCTTTGCCTGGTGGGGTGATCCAAACTTTCATTCTTGAAGATTCTGGGCCATTGTTAGTCCTGCTTGGATTGGGTTGTTGCAATTTTCCATTGACTTTAATCATAGGTTATGGCAGTACTAGGAGATGCCCTAGAGGATCTCCTGTATTCTAGGTACCCTCATTATGTAGATGCAGTGCTATTTCCCCTTGATAGACAGGATCAGTCACCCCAGTCAGTACAGTAATTTCCTTGAGGAGCCCAAAGTGGCCAGAAGGCAGTTTTAACTTCCAGTTCAGTGGAATCATTGTTATGTTCCCTGGTGACAGCATTTCTCTTTTTGGGACTAAAACCTGTAGACCAGCAGAGTTTGAGGTTGCAGGGACAGGAAGTAAAAATTTTACTAGTGGATCACTAGGGGTGATAGTGAGTGATGCCACTCCCATTTCCACCCCTTCATTTCTGGATCCATGGATCCTAGTTATGAGAGAAACAGCACCATAGAGTGAGTGGATGCTGATTTAAAGCTTACCCATCCTCCTGGAGAACACTGCCCCAGCCCTCCAAAGTATTGCCACCTAGTTGGCACCATAATTGAGTCTTCAAAAGGCCATTCCACCATTCTATTAATCTGGCTGCTTCAGGGTGCTGGGAAACATGGTAAGGCCAGTGAATTCCATAGGCAGGTGCCCATTGCTGCACATCATTTGCTGTGAAATGGGTTCCTTTAATCTGAAGCAATGCTGTGTGGAATGCCATGGCAGTAGATAAGACATTCAGTAAATCCATGGATGGTAGTTTTTGAAGATGTATTGCATACAAGAAATGCAAGCCTATATCCAGAATATGTGTCTATTCCAGTTAAGCCAAATCACTGCTCCTTCCATAATGGGAGTGATCCAATGTATTCAACCTGTCACAGGTAGCAGGCTGATCACCTCAAGGAATGGTGCCATATCAGGCACTGAGTGTGTGTCTCTGCTGCTGGCAGACTGGGCACTCAGCAGTGCCTGTAGCCAAGTCAGCCTTTCATAAAGGGAAGTCTGTGTTGCTGAGCCCATACATAACTTCCATCCCTACCTCCATGGTGACTTTGTTCATGAGCTCACTGGGCAATAACAGGAGTAGCTGGGGAAAGAGGCTGAGCATTAACCGCAGAGTGGATTATCTTATCCACTTGATTAAAATCTTCCTCTGCTGAAGTTACCCTCTGGTGAGGATTTGTGTGGGACACAAAATTTTTCATGTTTTTTTGCCCACTCAAAAAGGTCAATCCACATACCTCTTCCCCAGACCTCTTTGTCACCAATTTTCCAATCATGTTCCTTCCAAGTCCCTGACCATCCAGCCAAACCATTGACAACAGCCTTTGAATCAGTATGCAAATGCATCTCTGGTCATTTCTTCTTCCAAGCAAAATGAAGAACCAGGAGCACTACTCTAAGTTCTGCCTACTGGGAAGCTTGGCCCTCACCACTGTCCTTCAGGGATGTCCCAGAAAGGGGCTAAAGTGCAGCAGCTGTCCAGTTTCAGGTGGTACCTGCATATCATGCAGAAGCATCTGTAAACCAGGCCTATGTTTTCTCATCCTCAGTCAACTGGTTGTAAGGGACTCCCCAAGAGACCAAAGCTGTGGGCTGGGAAAGAGAAGGTAATATGGCAGTGGTGATGACCATGGGCATTTGGGCAACTTCCTCATGTAACTTACTCATGCCTTCAGGACCTGCTTGAGCCCTATCTCATATATACCACTTCCACTTTATTATGTAGTGCTACGGTGCAGCCCAACTTTACGGTTTGGTGGGCCAGACAATACTCAGCTCATGATAGGCAACTTAGGTCTCATGGTAACTTGATGGCCCATGGTTAAGCATTCAGTCTCTAATAAGACCCAGTAGCAGGCAAAAAAACTGTTTCTAAAAAGGGGAGTAGTTATCTGCAGAGAATGGCAGGGCTTTGCTCCAACATCCTAAGGGCCTGCATTGTGATTCTCCTATAGAGGCCTGCCAAAGGCTCCATAGAGCATCTCTATTTGCCACAGAAACTTCCAGCACCATTGGATATGCTGGATCATAAGGCCTAAGTGGTAGTGCAGCTTGCACAGAAGCCTGAATCTAATGCAGAGCCTCTTCTTGTTCTAGTTCCCAATCAAAAGTAGCAGCTTTTCTGGTCACTCAGTAATGGACTTGAGTAGCACACCCAAATGAGGAATGTGTTGTCTCCAAAATCCAAAGAGACTAGCTAAATGTTGTGCCTCTTTTTTAGTGATAGGGGGAGCAAGATGCAACAGCTTATCCTTCACTTTAGAAGGAATATCTCGACATGCCCCACCCTCTGGACACCTAGAAATTTCACTGAGGTAGAAGGACTTTGTATTTTAGTTGGATTTATCTCCCATCCTCTCTCACACAAATGCCTTACTAATAAGTCTAGAGTGTTTGCTACTTCTTGCTCACTAGGTCCTATCAACATGATATCATCAATATAATGGACCAGTGTGATGTCTTGTGGGAGGGAGAGACAATCAAGATCCCTGTGGACAATATTATGACAAAGGGCTGGAGAGTTGATATACTCCTGAGGCAGGAGAGTGAAGGTATACTGCTGGCTTTGCCAGCTGAAAGCAGACTGTTTCTGGTGGTCTTTTCTAGTGGCAATTGAGAAAAAAGCATTTGCCAGATCAAGAGCTGCATAGAAGGTACCAGGGAATGTGCTGATTTGCTCAAGCAATGATACCACATCTGGATCAGCAGCTGCAGTTGGAGTCACCACCTGGTTATGTTTATGATAATCTACTGTCATCCTCTAAGATCCATCTGTTTTCTGTAAAGGCCAAATAGAATTGAATGGGGATGTGATGGGAATCACCACCCCTGCATCTTTCAAATCCTTGATGGTGGCACTAATTTCTGCAGTCCCACCAGGAATAGAGTGTTGCTTTTGGTTTACTATTTTGCTAGGTAGGGGCAGTTTTAGTGACTTCCATTTGGCCTTTACAACCATCATAGCCCTTATTCCACAAGTCAGGGATTCAAAGGGGGATTCTGCCAGTCCCTGAGTATGTCTATTCCAATTATGCATTCTGGAACTGGGGAAATAACCACAGAATGGGTCCAGGGAGGCACTGGACCAACTGTTAGATGTACCTGAGCTAAAACTCCATTAATTAGCTGACCTTCATAAGCCCCTACTCTGACTGGTGGGCCACAGTGATGTTTTGGTCTCCTGGAATGAATGCCATTTCTGAGCCAGTGTCTAATAGTCCCCAAAATGCCTGATCATTTCCTTTCCCCAGTGCACAGTTACTCTGATAAAAGGCCATAGATCTCCTTGGGGAAAGGTGAGAGGAAGATTAACAGTATAAATTTCTGGCAGTTTAACAGGATCCTTCCCCAAGGGGACCTGGCCTCCTCCTCATTCAAGGGGCTCTAGGTCTGTAAACTGTCTCAAATCTGGGAATTGATTAAGGGGCCATGATTCTCTGTGTCTGTAATTTGAGTTAGGGTTTCATTCACTTGACCCAGAACTCTTCCATTTATACAGCTCCTGAAGAAATTTAGTAGACTGCCCATCTATTTCACTGCTAGGAACCCCACAATGTATTCGCCAACACCATAACTCTACATGGCTCAGACTATTTTGAGCGCTTTTTTGAATCTGCCTTTCATTGCAGTAGCCATGCCCACCTTGACTTTGGTGATTAATTGTTGATACATGATATTTACCAGACCAACACCCAACCATCACCATAATGTAAGGATTCTGAGTCCATCACAGCCCTCCCTGCAGTAATATCTGCACTACAGAGAAGAGCCACCACAGATCTCCTCAGGGAAGATGGACTTAGTCTTAAAAATTTATTCCTCACAGTCCTGGTTAAAGGTGCATCCTGCAGACATTCCTGGGGTGGGGGGTGGTTCTCAAATGGTAAATCCATTCTAGCATTCCAATCTCTCTATGCCTTTGAATTCCCTCTTCTACTGTGTACCAGGGCAAATCCGGCATCTCAACCTCAGATATGCTAGGCCATCTTTTGGATCATGTTTCAATCAGCCATACAAACTGCGGTGGCTTGCTCGGTCGGTAGAGGTGGGGTCTGGCTGCGGACGAGGGGTCGGTCCAGCTTAGGATGAGGGGTCGGTCCAGCTTAGGACGAGGGGTCGGTCCCACTTGGGACGAGGGGTCGGTCCCACTTGGGACGAGCGGTCAGTCCGGCAGCAGACGAGGGGTCGGTCTCACAGGGGTTGCGCAGTTTGGCTGACGGGGTCACCTGGCGAAGAGCCGGTGACAAAGGGGTCACCCGGAGAAGCAGGCGATGAACTGGGGACAAGGGAGGCCAGGCCCTTGTCGGGGGCTCTCAGGACTGGAGGGTGCACGGCAGAAGAACTACCGCGGAGACAAGGTAAACATGCAAGTCCACTTTACTGAGGGAGAGGCAACAGTTTTATAGGGGCTGGGGCTGGCTGATTGGTCGAAGCCACCCCCTGTTCTGATTGGTTGCCGGAGAAAGGTCAGTGGGAGGTGCTGGACGGGGGAGGGGAGGTGGTTAGGGATTGGCTGTCGTTGTTGCTGGGGGAAGGGGCAGGGTTTAGGGATTGGTGGCTGCTGTTGCTGGGGTAGAGGGCAGACTTGAGTTTCCTACCCACGCCTGGCTGTTGCTGCTGTCGGGGGGAGGGAAAAGGGCAGACTGGATTTTTCCGCCCTGCCCCTGCGCAGGGAGAAAGAAGAAGGGTGCCGCCCCACAGGCATCGTGTGGCGCCATCCGGGAGGAGGGGCGGCCGCGGAAGCATGGCTGCCGAGAAGGGGAGACCCGAGGGCACTCTGTGCCCATGCCGAGCTCCCTTCAGGGGTGGCGGTGAGTCCGACCAGCCACCCTATTATGGGGGCAGCGGCTTGGCCTGCCGCGGCTGCTCCCCCGCCAGGCCAGCAAACCACACTTCAGCCCGAGGGGTGACTGCAACAAACAAACCATTAGAGCCCTTTCTAACCCCTAGAACTACAGCATTGAATCCAGAATTTCTGCTTAGTGGGCCCATATCAATAAATTCAACCTGATCCAACTTTTTATTCCTTCCACCATTATCCCATACCCTAAGTATTCATTCCCACACATAATCCCCTGATTTCTGTCTATATAAGTTGGAAAACTCATACAATTCTTTCTGAGTATACCTTACTTCCTCATGGGTCAAACTTTGTATTTTACCTTTCAGGGCTTGTTGTGATTTTAGTCTAGTAATTGGCCTGGAAGACAAGAGAGGTGGTGGGGGTGGGTAAGGAGAAGGATTAGAAATGCTTTGCAAGCTACTGACCTTAGATCATTACCTTGAATCTTCTTCTGGTGAGACAGGATTAATTTATTCAGGCAGGGTTTGGAAGGCAGTTTCCTCAGGGCAGACTGGAGGCTTGGCAGTGCATGCTGGAATTTGGCTGGTATGTACCTCAGTGCTGGGAAGGGGTTCAGACTCCCTGGGGAAGGCTGAAGGCTGGACTGGGCAGGCTTTAGTTTGGCTGGTACCCACCTCAGGGCTGAAAGTTGTTTCAGACTCCCTGTAGCAGGCTGGAGGCTGGATGATACAAGGTTGACAAGGTGTGGCCTGGACAAGCAAGGCCATTTCAGGCTTATCTGGGAAAGTTTCAGCAGAATTCAGGGTTCCAATGTCTCCATCAATATCATCATCATCTCATATGTCTCCATCCCAATTCTCTGGATTCCACTCTTTTCCAATCAATGCCTTCACTTTACTGCTGAGACTCTACGTGGTTGAGATTTTAGTTTCCTTTGTAACTCAGCTACTCACAATGAGAGTCTTGGTTTGGTTCTCAGAGATTTCAAACCTGTGGCTACAGGAGACAATTTTTTCTTACAGAGAACACATGGAAACTTTCATGTCACCCATTTGGTGTTTACTTTTCAAATTTGAAACCTTTAACTCACCTCTTTCTTTGATAACAGTATCCAGAGTATCTAGGAGGAGCCATCCAACATCATTATACCATTTGACTCCACAAAACTCTATTAAAGTGTTGAAAACACTCTCACCCAGATCCTTGCTTCTTACAACCATGGAAGTAGGGGAATCCAGTGATGCTATTTTGCATTTCTCGATTGCCAACTCACACCATGGGCTGTTAGCAGCCTCTTCATTATTGGAAAGGGAGTCATTAGTATCCTTGAGTCCAGTAAGATTTAAAAGACAATTGGAAAACTTCCAGAATGACCTCAGACATGCCATAAGTTTAAGACTCTGTTCCCCAAGAACCACTCCCAGTACTAAGCCGTATTAGTCAGGGTTCTCTAGGGACACAGAATCAGCAAGGGATATCCGTTGATAGTAAGAGATTTATCAGAGCCCCTCACACAGTCATGGGGATGCACAAGGCCAGGTTCCACAGGCAGGCTGCAACCAGGAGCTCCAATGAAAGTCCAATGAAGATTCTTGATGAGTTCTGGGAGATGTTGACTGTCCAAAGATGAGCTGGGAAAATCTCTCTCAATGCTGGAATCACTTCCTCTTTTTAAGGGATTCAGCTAATTGGGTTAAGCATCACTCACTGCTGATGGCAATCTCCCTGATGTTGTAATTACAACCTGCTGTCTATGATTCACCACTGCAGTAAATTCAACAGTGACTAAAGTCCATAAATGCCCTTGTATTACACTTAGCCCAGGGCTTGCTTGACCAAACAACTGGGCACAATTATCTGGCCAAGTTGGCACAATATCCTAACCATCACAGATGCACACTACAAACCCTCCAGGGATTAATCCAACAAGAAACCACCTGAGCTGTATTCATTACTTTGCAAAAACAAAAAGGGGGAAATGTGGAAAAATAGCTTGAATTTGAACATGGGAACCTGGCTTGAGGTTAAAATGTTTCCTTAATGCAGATAAGAAGTGTGAGCTTAGGAACACTGGGCTTTGACTAGATGGAACACTGTCTTGTCAGCACAAAAATTGTTTGCATGAGGAAGCATTTGAACTTTGTTTGACCTGTTCTCTATTATTGAAGGATTTGCAGCTCTAATAACAAACAGCCTTGAAAGTAAACATAGTTAGCTACTGCTTTGTAATTTCTAATAAATACAATGTGGAAACTAGGGTCAGCACTCTCAGTACAGAAGTTCTGAGTCCCCTGGTCCAATCTTTATTTCCTCTCTTGTGTCTTTCTTTCTGTCCTTTTATTTCTTAAGTTCTGTGTCACCTTCCCTTTGAGCCAACCTATTGCTAAGCTGGTCTCAGCAAATCCCTGCTGGATTTTTTCTAATCTTTTATCTATCAGTTATACTACCTGTTTGATTTCATATGTATTGTCTTCCACATCACTAACTCTTTCCTCTGCCTGTTCAAATCAGCTGTTATTCACTGAGTGTGTATTTTTGATTTCTTGGATTTTGCCATTCATCACTATCATATCCATTATATTTTTATGTATGTTCATAATTTCTTCAGTATGCTCTCCAAGTGTTTTCTTAATATCCTAAATCTCTCCCTTCAGTCCATTAAGTTGGCCCATGATATTTGTTAGGACAGCTTTGATTAGTTGTTCAATGTTGTGCTTCTCTTCCTGGTTTTTAGTTTGTTCATTGTAATGGGTCATGTCTTCCTGTTTCTTGGTATGGCTTGTAATTTTTTGTTGCTGTCTGGTAATCTTTTTGCCTTGATGGGTTTTATTTAGTTGCTGTTTTTGCAAGTGTATTAAATTTTCTCTTTGACATTTTGTTCTTCTTATTATATTTCTTTGTTGTTGTCTAAGATCCCTTAAAGGAAAAAGGTCAGGACCAGGGAAAGCAAAAAAAGTAAGGAAAGAAAAAGTATAATAGTAATATTGATAGTAAAATTTAGCGGAGGAACCATATAAGGCCAATGAAAATGAATAATTTACTCATGTAAGGAGTGTAGAATTATAGGGCTAGAAAAGTGAAGTACCTAAAATGAAATGGGAAACCTAATATGGAAAATTATATAATATGAATTAATAGGCCAGAGTGATGAGGAGAGAGGGAAAGAGAAAGAAACGGACAAAAAAAAGAAGAGTTAATAAAAGATAGCAAACAGAATAGAAGAGTTAGAAATTAAAAAGTCAGAAAAATTGGGGGCTAAACGAAGAGAAGTGGAATTTAAGAGCAACAACAGAAAGCAGAAGATTGAAAGATGTAGGAAGGAAAAGAGATAGCATCGGTAGCTAAATTCAATGCACAAAGAAAAGAGGAAATCTAGGAAGATGAAACAAAGCAAATAAGAAACAAGCCAGCAGCATCTGTTTTTTTTTAAAGGGGGGCAAATAAAGAGGAAAGAAAGACAAGAAAACAAAACAAAACAAAACAAAACAAAACAGACAAACCCACAAGCAAGCAGTCAACCAAACACTAAGGAAAAACAGCCTTCCCTCTTAAGGCCCTGTGGAGCTTCTCAGGCTACTGGTGTTTATCAATCAATTACCCTGAAGCTTTTTCACTGCAGATTTTGAAGTGGGTTTTAGTGAGTCAACTAAGTGAAATTATAAAACAAAAGTTTCTTTTTTTTTTTTTTTTTAGGGAAAATAAGAGACCCAAAAGAAGCTAATACAAGAATAATGTCTGTGTTTTCCCTGTCCTAATGTATTGGCTAGATATTTAATATCCTGGTGGGTCACTACTCTAAGAGGTGTCAGCATCCAAACTAGGGATCTTGTATATTCAAGGTGGAAACTCCTCCACTAAGCTAAACTTTTTTGGTGGGTTGATAGCTCCTTAGAAATCTATTGAGTCCCTTTCCCTGGGTAGGATTGACTCTGCAATTGGATAAACTGCTTATTAGGAATCTGTCGTTCCCCCTATTGACTCTAATTGCTTTCTCTCTCAGGGCAGCAGGATGCAATAGCCTGCGTGAGGGTTCCCTTTTAAAATTCAAATGGGATCCTGGTGATTTAACTCACTACAGAAAAAAAATGACTCAGCCTTTTTGAGAGCACCCACTTCTAGTAGGGATTCCTAAATATTCTCTTTGAAGCTTATTAAGCACTTTCTACTGACCCCTTCCCTTAGGGGAGTTGCACAAGTCTAGTTAATTGCCTGACTCCATCTTCACCCAGGCCAATTTTCCCTATCCCATGGCAGTTAAGTAAATCAGCCTCCCTCAGCAGATTTGCCTCTCCCCTCTTCCTGGTTTCTCCCTGAGCCAGTATGCTCCTCAAAGCTCATAAAAGAGGGTCTAGACAATCAAACCTATGCAGTGTAGACCCCTCTCCACCCTTCACTAGAATCCTCCCCCTCTCAGAGTATGCCTTCTCTGACGAGGTGTCAGGCAAGAGTTGGGGATCACTGCAGCTTCCTGCCCTGAGGGTGGGGCTTAGCTGTCCCACAGCTCTAGCCTCAAGCACCAGAAACTAATGGTTTTACCTTGAGCAATCAATTTTTTGTCATGCTTTCTCCAGATTGATGTCCCGAAGTCTCCTTCTTTGTGGGTTCCCAAAACAGCTCACTCAGGCAGGATTTTGCCCCCACTCAGCCATTTTTTTGTGAGAGATGGTGAGTGTGCACTTAATCTCACGCTATCTTGCCCCTCTAACCTGTCATATATTACTTTTATTTCTTTTTATCTTTATCATTATTCTTCCTTCCTACTCTCTCCTCCAACCCTCTCAATCTGCAGAACTCCCTTCAATATTTCTTAAAGGTTAGTTTTTTTCTTGACAAAATCTCTTAATTTCTGTTTATTTGTGAATATTTTGAACCTTTGCTGGATACGGAATTCTTGGCTGACAGTTCTTTTTCTTTTAGCATCTTAACTATGTCAAGCCACTGCCTTCTTGCCTCCATAGTTTCAGATGAGAAATCAGCACTTAATCTTATTGAGCTTCCCTTATATGTGATGGATCTCTTTTCTCTTGCTGCTTTCAGTATTCTCTCATTGTTTTGGGCATTGGAAAACTTGACAAGTACATGTCTTTGGGTAGGTCTGTTAGGATTTACACTGTTAGAGATTTGCTGCACTTCCTTGACATGTACATCCCTATCTTTCAAAAGAATTGGAAAATGTTCAGCCTTATTTCTTGCAACACACCTCCTGCCCCCTTTCCCTTCTCTTCTCCTTCTGGGATGCCTATAATGTGTGTTTGTGTATTTCACATTGTCATTCAAATCCATGCATCCATACTGGATTTTTTCTATCTTTTTATCTATCAGTTCTATCAGTCTCATTTCAGATATACTGTCTTTAACATCACTGTTTCATTCCTCTGCCTGTTCAAATATGCCATTATGTTCTTCAGTCATATTTTTTATTTCTTGCATTGTGCCATTCATCACCATCAGATCCATTATCTTTTTATGTATGTTTACAATTTCTTCAGTAAGTTCTCCCAGTGTTTTTTTTAAATATCCTTTATCTCTTCATTTAGTTCATTAAGTTGATTCATGATATTTGTTTAGACATCTTTGATTAGTTGTTCCACAGTCTGCATCTCCTCCTGTTTTTCAGTTTGTTTGTTAGACTGGGTCATCTTTTCCTGTTTCTTAATATGGCTTGCAATTTTTTCTTGGTGCCTAAGCATCTGTTTATCTTGATGGGCTGATTCAGTTGGTTAACTTCTCTTTCTATTCTAGTGTTTGTTATTTTTGTGTGTGCATGGTAAGTTTCCTTTTTGGCACTTTGTTCCTTTTATCCTATATCCTTGAAGTTTTCTGTGTTCCCTTGAAAAAAATATTAGAGCCAGAGAAAAGGAAAGAGAGAAGAAGAGAAAAAGAATAATAGTAATAATAATAAAAATGATCGAAGACGAACTGTACAAGAGCTAGGAAAATTAATAAGCAATATGAGTAAAACATTATTAAAAATACAAAAGAATAAGAATTTAAAAGGTGGAAGAGAAGAAATGAAATAAGAAACACAAATAGAAAAAATAAAAAAGAATTAATTAAAAGCCCAGAAAGGTGAAAAGGAAAAAAAAAGAAGAGAGAGAAAATGAAGATACGAAGACCAATTAAGAGGTGGAATGAAGGAAAAGTAACAAGAGACAGAAGATGGAAAAATGAAGGAACAAAAGACTGAAATCAAACAAAGCATAAAAAGTGTATTTTCTGTGACCATAATGGAATGAAACTGGAAATCAGTAATAGGTAGAGAAGTGGAAAACCCACAAATGTGTGGAATTTAAATAACACACTCTTAAATAATAGATGAGTCAAAGAAGAAGTTAGAAAAAAGTCAGTAAATAACTTGGTAAGCAAAACAATAACACAACATATCAAAGCTTATAGCATGTAGTGAAGGCAGTGATGTGTGTGAGGAAATTTTATAGTTCTAAATGCTTACAAGGACTGCACATGTGTAGGAACTACGAAAAAAAAAACAAAACACAGCAAACTAACCTAAAGCAAACAGTGGAAAGCAATACAGATTGGAACCAAAATAAATGAAATTGAGAATAAAAAAATTGAAGGAATTAACAAAACCAAAAGATGGCTCCTTGAAAAGATGAATAAAAATGACAAAACCTGAGCTAAGCTGACAAAGAAAAAAAGAGAAAAGATGCAAATAAATGAAATCAGAATTGAGAAGAGGGGCATTAAGAGTGAATCCTCAGAAAGAAAAAGTATCAAAAGATGATACTATGAACAACTGTATGCCACATGTTAGAGGTTCCCCCTCACTAGGTGTGCAATAATTAACAAGCTGTAACTCAGTTCCCCCTGCTCTGCATTGTGGAATGACAAGCCTACTCCCTCATAGTCTATGTGTCTGAAAGCATGGCACTTCCCCAAATATTGAACAAAGAAGCCACCTGGAAATGAGAGTAAAGGGAGATAGTTTTACTACCTGCATATAAAAGGGAGATAAAAAGCTTTACTCCCTGCAGATAAAAGGAATACCCACTCCTCCAGCATTCCCAGGAAACCTAATTCCCTAACCTACTACCCTCTAGCCATAAAAGGGAAAATTTTTATCTCTAGGGCTTCCTTTTGGCCCCTGCACCTCATTCAGATCCTCAACTCCCTCCCACTATCAATTCCCTGGCTAGGAATATACTGTAAACATTCAAATCCCCTTTTTTTCCAGAAGTGGGCTGAAGTCTCTCTTCAGACCCCTGCCATGTCAGTGGAGAGAATGAAGTCTATTCTTCAGACCCTTTCCATTGGGAGAGTTTCCCAATAAACGTTCTGCATGCAGTCTCTGTGTCCCAGTGAGTGCCCCCCCTTTTCTCCAACACCAAGAAATCAGACAACTGAGATGAAATGTATAAATGCCTAGAAACACAAGAACAACATACACTGATTCTACAAGAAAAATAAAATCTCAACATTACAATAGAAAAGGGTTCAGTCTTTAAAAACTACCCAAGAAAAAATCTCAGGACCACATAGCTTCACTGATGAATTCTACCAATTATTCCATGAAGATTAATACCAATCCTGCTCAAACTCTTCCAAAAAATTGAGGAGGAGGGAACACCACTGAAGTTATTCTATAAGGCCAACACCAACCTAACATCAAAGCCAGATAAAGATACTATTAGAAAAGAAAATTACAGGCCAACATCTGTAATGAATAAGGCAACAAAAATCTTTGACAAATGCTTGCAAATTGAATTTGCACAAGAATTATGCACCATTAATAACTGCAATTTATCATTGTTATGCAAGTGTTGTTCAACATAAGAACATTAATTAATGTAATACAAGAAATCAAAAAAGAAGGAGGAAACCACATGATTATTTCAGCTGATACACAAAAGACATTTGATAAAATTTAGCATCCTTTCTAGGCAGAAAAAAATTTTCAAAAATAGGAAAAGAATGAAACTTCCTCAATGTATTAAAGGGCATATAAGAAGAACCTACAGGTAATCTCATCCTCCATGATGAAAGACTGAAAACATTCCTTCTAAGATCTAGAATAAGACATGTATGCCCAGTGTCATTCCTGTTATTCAACATAGGACTGGATGTTTTAGCCAGAACAATTGTGATGGTTAGGCTAATGTGTCAACTTGGCCAGGTAAGTGTGCCTCATTGTTTCTTCAAGCAAGCACTGGGTTAATTGTAATATAAGGAAATCTATGCACTTTAGTCACCAATGACTTTGCTGCATAGATAGCTGATTACATCTACATCAACTAGGGAGATTGCTGTCAGCAATGAGTGATGCTTTATCCAATCAGTTGAATGCCTTAAAAGGGGAAGTGATTTCAGCATTCAGAGAGAATTTCCCAGTTTATCTTTGGATAGCCATCATCTCTCAGAAACTCATCAAGGTCCTTCATTGGACTGTTATTGGAATCTCTAGTTGCAGCCTGCCTGCAGAACGTGGACTTGTGAATCACCACAGTCACACTAGAGAATCTGATAAAATCCCTTAGTAATGATAGATATCTCTTGTTGATTCTATTACCCTAGAGAACCCTGAAAATACAGCTTGGTACGGGGAGTGGGTCTTGAGGAACGGAGTCTTAAACATGGGATGTCTGAGGTGGTTCTGGGAGTTTTGCAATTGACTCTCTACTCTAATTGGACTTAAGTGTGCTAAAGACTTCCTTTCCAAAAATGAAGAGGCTGCTAACAGCCCATGGCATGAGTTGACAATAGAGATATGCAAAATATCATTATTGGATTCCCAAGTTCCTCACTGATAAGAAGTAAGGATCTGGGTGAAAGTGTTTTCAACACCTTAACAGAGTTTTGTGGAGTCAAAAAGGTATAATGATGTTGTCTGGCTCCTCATAGATGCTCTGGATCTACAAAAAAAAGAGATGAGTTAAAGCCTTCAAATTTTGAAACTTAAACACAGCATGAATGATGCAAAAGTTTCTATGTGTGGTCTGAAAGAAAATCTTCTCTCCTATAGTCAGAGTCTTGAAATATCTGAGAACCAGACTCAGACTTTCATTGTACAAATAGCTGAGTTACAAAGAAAACTAAAATCTCAACCCCACAGCGTTTCTGCAGTTAATGTGAAGGCATTGATTGGAAAGGAGTGGAACCCAGAGGACTGGGATGGAGATAAATGGGATGATGATAATATTGGTGAGAACATTGGAACCTTAAGTTCTGCTGAGACATTACCAGATAAGCCTGTGATTGCCTGTCCTGTGGAGAAAACTTGTCAAACTATCACCAGCCTCCAGCCTGCCCCAGGGAGTCTGAACCTCTTCCCAGCCCTGAGGTACATACCAGCCAGACTCCAGCATGCACTGCCAAGCCTCCAGTCTGCCCTGAGGAATCTGCCCTCCAACCCCTGCCTGAAGAGATCAATCCTCTCACACCAGAAGAAAATGCAAAGGAATGCCCTGAGGTCAGTAGCTTGCAAGTCATTTCTAACCATTCTCTTTACCTACCCCACCCCTCTTGTCTTCAAAAGCTATTAATAGACTAAAAGCACAGCCAGCCCCAAAGATGAAATATAAGGTGTGACCCATGAGGAAGTGTGTTATACTCAGAAAGAACTGCATGAGTTTTCCAACTTATATAGACAGAAATCAGGGGACTATGGGTAGGAATGGATACTAAGGTTATGAGGTAATGGTGGAAGGAATATAAAGTTTTATCAGGCTGACTTTATTGATATGGGCCCACTAAGCAGAAATTCTGTATTCAGTGCTGTCGCTTGAGGAGTTAAAAAGCGCTCTAATAGTTTGTTTGGGTGGGTGACTGAAACATGGATCAAAATATGGCCTAACATGTCTGAGGCTGAGATGCCCAATTAGCCTGCTATACAGTAGAAGAAGGAATTCAAAGGTTTAGAGAGATTGGAATGCTAGAACGGATTTACCACTTGAGAGCTGCCCACCCACCAGAGGAATGTACAGAGGAACCAGGACTGTGAGGAATAAATTTGTAAGACTAACTCCATTTTCATTGAAAAACTCTGTGATGGCTCTTCTCTTTAGTGCAGATATTACTGTAGGGAGGGCAGTAATGGAATTAGAATCCTTAAACATTAAGGGAATGATTGGATCTCAGTCCAGTAAAGTAGTGGGAGTTAATTGCCAGTGGCAAGGCGGGCATGGCTATGGCATTGAGTCAGATTCAAAGCAGCACTCAAAATAGTCTGAGCTGCATAGAGTTATGGCACTCGCTAATACATCACGGAGTATCTAGAAGTGAAATGGATGGGTAGTCTACTAAATTTTTTCTGGATCTATATAAACAAAAGTGGTGTACATCAAGTGAACAAAACCCTTCCTCAAATTACAGACGCAGAGTATCACCGCCCCATAATCAATTCCCAGACTTGAGACAGTTTACATACCCAGAGCCCCTTGATTGAGGAGGAGGCCAGGACCACTTGGGAAAGGATCCTGTTAAATGCCAAAAATTTATACTCTTAATCTTCCTCCCACATTTCCCCAAGGAGACCTATGGATTTTTACCAGAGTAACTGTGCATTGGGGAAAAGGAAATGATCACACTTTTCAGGGATTATTAGACACTGGCTCAGAAGTGACATTAACTCCAGGAGAGCCAAAATATCACTATAGCCCACTAGTCAGAGTAGGGGTTTAAGGAGGTCAGGTGATTAATGGAGTTTAGCTCAAGTCCAGCTCACAGTTTGTTCAGTGTGACCCCAGCCCCATTCTGTGGTTATTTCCCCAGTTCCAGACAGAATGCATAATTGGAATAGACATACTCAGGAACTGGCAGAATCCCAACATTGGATTCCTGACTTGTGGAGTGAAGTTTATTATGGTTGTAAAGGCCATGTGGAAGCCAGTAGAACTGCCCCTACCTAGCAAAATAGTAAACCAAAAGCAACACTATTCCTGGAGGGATTGCAGAAATTAGTGCCACCATCAAGGATTTGAAGGATGCATGGGTGATGATTCCCACCACATCCCCATTCAACTCTCCTATTTGATCTGTGCAGAAAACAGATGGATCGTCAAGGATGCCAGTAGATTACCGTATACTTAACTAGGTGCTGATTCCAATTGCAGCAGCTGATTCAGATGTGTTATCATTGCTTGAGCAAATCAGCACATTCCCTGGTATCTTCTATGCAGCTGTTTATCTGGTAAATGCTTTTTTTCTCAATTGCCATTAGAAAAGACCACCAGAAAATGTTTTCTTCTCGCTGGCAAGGCCAGCAGCATACCTTCACTGTCCTGCTTCAGGGATATATCAACTTCTCAGCTCTATGTCATAATATTGTCTGCAGGGATCTTGATCATCTCTCCCTCCCACAAGATATCACGCTAGTCCATTACATTGATGATATCATGTTGATAGGACGTAGTGAGCAAGAAGTAGCAAAGATTCTAGACTTAGTGGTAATGCAGTTGCACTCCATAATTAAGTGGAAATGGTATGTATGAGATAGGGCTTGAGCAGGTCCTGGAGGCACAGGTAAGTTACATGAAGAAGTAGCCCAAATGCCCATGGTCACCACCACTGCCATGTTACCTTCCCTTCCCCAGCATATAGCTTTGGCCTCTTGGGGAGTCCCTTACAACCAGTTGACTAAGGATGAGAAAACTCAGGCCTGGTTTACAGATGCTTCTGCATGATATGCAGGTACCACCTGAAACTGGACAGCTGCTGCACTCTAGCCCCTTTCTGGGACATCCCTGAAGGACAGTGGTGAGGGCAAATCCTCCCAGTGGGCAGAACTTTGAATAGTGCACCTGGTGGTTCATTTTGCTGGAAGAAGAAATGACCAGAGGTGCATTTTTACACTGATTCATGGACTGTTGTCAATGGTTTGGTTGGATGGTCAGGGACTTGAAAAGAACATGATTGGGAAATTGGTGACAAAGAGGCCTGGGGAAGAGGTATGTGGAGAAAGCTTTCTGAGTGGGAAAAAAACATGAAAATATTTGCGTCCCACATGAATGCTCACCAGAAGGTGACTTCAGCAGAGGACAGTTTTAATCAAGTGAATAAGATGACCTACTCTGTGACTAATGCTCAGCCTCTTTCACTGGCCTCTCCTGTCTTTGCCCAGTGGGCTCATGAACAAAGTCACCATGGAGGTAGAGATGGAGTTTAGGTATGGATTCAGCAACACAGACTTCCCCTTATGAAAGGCTGACTTGGCTACAGGCACTGCTGAGTGCCCATTCTGCCAGCAGAAGAGACTCATACTCAGCCCCCAATGTGGTCCCATTCCTCAAGGTGACCAGCCTGCTACCTGGTGATGGTTGACTACATTGGATCGCTTCCCCCATGGAAGAGTCAGTGTCAGTGGTTTTTTTAAATTGGAATAGATACACATTCTGGATATAGGTTTGCATTTCCTGCATGTAACGCCTCTTTCAAAACTACCATTCATGGACTTACTGAATGTCTTATCTACCACCAAGGCATTCCTCATAGCATTGCTTCTGATCAAGGAACCCATTTCAGAGCAAATGATTTGCAGGAACGGGCACATGCCCATGGGGTTCACTGCTCTTACCATTTATAATAGTAACCAAAAGAATCAAATATCTAGAACCCAGAATGTAAATGACATATACAGAAAAAACTATAAATCATTGCTAAAAGAAATTTTAAAAGGCCTAACTTTTTTGAAGGACATTCTGTGATCATGGACTGGAAGATTAAATAACATTAAGATGTCGATTCTTCCCAAAATGATTTACAGAATCAGTACAATCTTAATCAAAAACCTCATAGCCTACTTTGCAGAAATGGAAAAGAAAATTATCAAATTTATTTGGAAGGATGAGGGGCCCTGAAAAACCAAAAATATCTTAAAAAATGAGCATGAAGTTGGAGGACTCACATTTCCTGACTTTAAAGCAAATGACAAAGCTACTGTTGTCAAACAGCATGGTCCTGGACATGGATATATTGACCAATGGAATGGAATTAAGAGCTCAGAAATAGATCCTCATGCCTATGGCAAATCGATTTTTGACAAGGCTTTCAAGTGCCCTCAATGAGAAAAGGATAGCTTCTTCAACAAATGGTGTTGGGAGAACTGGATATCCATATGCAAGTGAATGGAAGATGACCCCTATCTCACACCATATACAAAAATTAATTCAAAGTGGATCAAAGACCTAAATAGAAGAGCCAGGATTGTAAAACTTCTAGATAAAATGTAGGGAAGTATCTTCAGGATCTTGTGTTAGGCAGTGATCTCTTAGATTTTACAACCAAAGTACAAAGCAACAACAACAAAATATTAGATAAATGAGATCTCCTCAAAATGATAAACTTTTGTGCAAAGGACTTTGTCACAAAAGTAAAAGACAATCAACTCAATGGTACAAAATATTTGGAAACCACACATCTGATAAGGGTATATATCCAAAATATATAAAGCAATCCTGCAACTCACCAATAAAAAGACAAACAACACAAATAAAAAATTGTTAAAAGACTTTACTAGACATTTCTCCATAAAGGATATACAAATGTCTAAAAAGCACATGAAAAGATGTTCACCATCAGTAGCTATTAGGGAAATGCAAATCCAAACCACAATGAGATCTCATTTCACACCAACTAGAATGGCTACTATTTTAAAAAAAACCACAAAATTTATAAGTGTTGCAGAGAATATGGAGACATGGGAGCACTCATTCATTGCTGGCGGGATTGTAAAATGGTGCAGCCCCTGTGGCAGACAGTTTGGCCTTTCCCCATGGAGCTAAATATAGAATTACCATATGACCCAGCAATTCTGCTACTAGGTACATACCCAGAAGAATTGAAATCTGGGACTGGAACAGATATTTGCAAATAGATGTTCATAGCAGCATTTCTCAGTCACTAAAAGATGGAAGCAACCCATGTTTCCATCAACCAATGAATGGATAAATAAATATAGTATATAAATACTATGGAATATCATTCAACTGTGAAAAGTCTTGATACATATGGCTATATGGATGAACCTTGAGAACATTGTTCTGAGTGAAACAAAAGGACAAATACTCTATGATCTGACTGATATGAATTAATTATACTAAGCAAACTCATAGAGTTAGAATCTAGAATATAGGTTACCAAGGAATAGATTTGGAGCCGATGCTTAATTTGCACAGAATTTCTATTTAGGTTGATTGTAAAGGTTTGGAAGTGGATAGTGGTGATAGCAGCAGATTATTGTAAGTGTAATTACAGGCTCTGAATTATGTTTGTGAATGTGTTTGAAAAGGGAAATTGAGGGTTGCATATGTTGCTAGAATGAAAGAAGGTAAAACATGGGACTGTATAACACAGTGATACCTGTTGTGGATGATGGACTGGGGTTAGTATTACAAGTATAAGAATGTTCTTTCAAGAATTATAACAGGGTGGTGGTCTTGGCCCAGTAGTTGGGGTGTCCGTCTACCACATGGGAGGTCTGTGGTTCAAACCCAGGGCCTCCTTGACCCGTGTGGAGCTGGACCATGCGCAGTGCTGATGCATGCAGGAGTGCTGTGCCACGCAGGGGTGTCCCCCGCTTGGGGAGCCCCGTGTGCAAGATGTGTGCCCTGTAAGTAGAGCTGCCCAGTGCAAAAGAAAGTGCAGCCTGCCCAGGAATGGTGCCGCACACAAGGAGAGATGACGCAGCAAGTTGACACAACAGAAAGAAACACAGATTCCCGTGCCACTGACAACAACAGAAGCAGACAAAGAGGACACAGCAAATAGACAGAGAACAGATAACCGGGGGTGGGTGGGTGGAAGGGGAGATAAATAAATAAATAAATAAATCTTTCAAAAAAAGAAGAATTATAACAAATGTCTGACACTATTATAAGGTGCTAATAATAGGAATAATAGTGTGGCTTATGGGGAAAAACACACGTAATCTGAACTGTGAATTATAGCTCATAATATTTTAATATTCTTTTGTCAATTGAAACAAAGTTATCATACTATTGCTAAGTGACAATAGTGGCAAAAATGAGAAGGAACCACATATATGATTTGTAAACATAAATTGTATATTTGAATAGCTCAATCTATTATAACAATGATGATTAAATCACTGTAATCTTTAGACTGGGGCCTTGTTTCCTGTAGATAGAATTAATTTTTATTTAGATAAGCTAGCTTATGAACTGTAAATTCTTCATTCATTTCCTATGGTAGGCATGTATCCTTTTCCTTAATTATAACAAAATGATTTTTCTCAATTAATTCTACATTACAAGATCATAATTTAATTTGGGCCTAATCTTTATATTTCTATGACCCTTTCTCTTTGGCTCCCTTCCATAAAGGCAGGTTACAGAGTTTCATGAAGTGATAAACACACACCTACACAATGAGTTTCTTATTCTCTTCGACTATAAAAACCTTCATTATTTCCTTCTTGGCTGTCAGGCATCGCATCTTGTACAATAACAATGATGTTTCCCCATACACTTTCCACTGTGAGCTGTAATATTGTCATCTACTTAGGGTAATCATATGGCATCATAAAATATCCTAACAAATTCCTAACAACAACAGTTTCTTAATTTAGTGGGATCTGACCAACAATTTGACTCTTGTGAAAGGGGTTCTGTTGAGTGCATAAAGAATTTCTCATTTTGGGATGCCAAGTTAAAGATATTGTTAATAAAGAATGAAATGTCAGCTAATGAAGTTTATAATGAAATTTGGAACGATCAAGTATTTATACTTTTATAACAATTTGAATTAAATGAATTTAATGATGCTAATATGATTTAAACATATTTATTCTCAGCACGACTTTAAAGTCCTTGCATGATTAGCTTATTTTGCCAAGAAAGTTAGCAGTTATTTTGGAATGTGTATAAGCCATTCATTGTGATTATCATAATTTGGCAAAGGGTTCTGAAAATAACAAAAGCAGGCTGTTTTTAAAACTAAAATGCATCAGTGTAACTATTTACCTAATAAATCTCTTCATTGCTTTCCTTTCTTACCTGTATTAGATGACATATCATACTCAAAAAATAATACTCAATAATTATTATTGTAATTGTTTTTAAAATATTTTTTATTTAGACTATGTACTACTCAAAGACAATTTCTGTACCTTATTCCTCATTGAATCTACAGATGCTTTCATTGTGCCAGAGGCTGCTAGGTACTCTATAAACATTTTCTTACTGAAAACATGACAAAAATGAATGCGTCAACTAGTGATGCATTTGGAAAAAGACCTAGAGCAAAAGGAGGAAATATTAAATACAAATGAGTTTGGGGGGGCTTAATTTTTTGTTTTTAAAGAAGCTTTGGATTACATAAAAAAATATGGGATTCCCATATACCCCACACCCTCCCCCTCCCACACTTTCCTCCATTAACATCTTTCATTATTGTGGTACATTTGTTACAATCGATGAACACACATTGAAACGTTGCTACTAACCATGGACTATAGTTGACATTATAGTTTATACTTTGCACCACACAATTTCATAGGTTTTGACAATGTGTATAATGGTCATTGCAATGTTGTGCAGGACAATTTCAATGTCACCAAATTACCCGATGTTACATCTATTCTTCCCTCTCCCTCCCCTCAGAACCTCTGGTGGCCACTGCCTTTATATCAATGATACAAGTTCTTCCATTGCTAGAATAATCATAAGTCTACTTAAGTCCATAGTTGCATTCCTCCCTTATGTTTGTTTTTATGGCTAAGAGATTTCAAAGTGAGTGAGGAGGTCATTCCAGAGGTTATGTTTATGCACAGCTCAGGTGGAACTCAGTGACTACCACAGTAAACAATGCCTCAGGCAGGGGTGATTCTGAGGGCTCTAGAGACATCTAGACACTATAGGCTGGTCAGACAACCCCCAGAAATAGGCACCCCATTGGTGGGCCTTCCCTTGGAATATATAACCTATTTCCCAGTTTATCAGAGTTAAACTCATTAATAATTTTCCTATACCTGGTTCTGCTGCTCCCTTTTATTTGAACCTATAGAATTAGCACTCTACCCATTACATATATGTCCTGGAAACTTTAATCTTCTTGCTGTTCATATGACAGTTGAGTCCTGAAGCTCTGCTGAGTTGCACCATCACCTACTCTCCACTTCATTGGACTCACCCAGAAAAACTAACAAAAGGATGTTGATGGACAGCGACCTTCTCCCAAACCGGAAAGTATATATAACTGCAAGCAAGACAGTTCTACCCATCTGCCCCATTGGATCTAAGCCCCCTGTCAATTGGAAGCAGAATGGGTATCACCATCTCTAAATCCTCAAGGTAGAGGAATGAACAAACATAAAAGGGAAATGCAACTATGGACTAAAGTAAACATTATTATTCTAGTAATGGAAGAACTCATAACAATGATATAAAGACAGTGGTCATCAGAGGTTCTGAGGGGAGTGAGAGGTTAGAATAAGTGTAACAAGGGGTTTTTTGGGACATCGAATTATTCTGCATGATATTGCAATGATGAACATAAGCCATCATACATTTTTTTCAAAACCTATAAAATTGTGCTGTGCAAAATGTAAGCCATAATGCAAACTATAGACCATGGTTAGTAGCAATGCTTCAATATGTGTTCATCAATTGTAATAAATGTACCATTTATTACTAATAAAAGTTGTTAATGGGGGAAAGTGTGGGTGCAGAGCAGGTGAGGTATATGGGAATATCCTATATTTTTGATGTAACATCTATGGAATCTAAACCTTCTTTAAAAATAAAGAAAAAATAAAGAAATATCATGCCACACACAAAAATAAATAAGTAAAAATGGAGTATAAAATGTCTTACTGATGTTGCCGTCTCTCTTCTCTGCTTTTCCTCACTAATCGTTTTGAATATCATAAAAGACATAATTAGTCATGTTTTGTTAATCAATAATGTAATTTCATTTATAAGAACCAAAGAAAAGGCTAATATAGAAATCAAAATATACCCAGACATTTGTTATGTTCAATTGTTGATAAATTATAAGAAAGTTAAAGGAATATTCTAAGACATAATGGTCTAAACTGATTTGTTTTATGCATAAGTATAAGCTATAGCCTACAAGAGGTTATTTAAGTGCAAAACTGGCAATTATGAAACCTTGGAAGACATGAACAATGTATAACAATTCTGAGTTTTGTGTGTGTGTGATAGGAATGGGACTGGGGCTACATTGTACATTAATAAAATTCACTTGATAATTTCACAACCTATATTTGACTTTTTCATGAAAAGAAATTGAGCAGAACTCAAGGGAATTAGCATTTATTTCAAGTTATGAAACAAGGCAAAGAGAGATGAAGTAGCCTTATGAAGGAAAAAAAGATAGTATAAGAACCTCATCCTATTTCTGATTTTCATTCTGTTACACCATTTATTGTTTGCTATTTAATCATCAAATTCCTCCAGCCAATTCTGTTGTTGAAAAGCATTTTACAAGTTTTTTAGATATAAAATATATAACATAAAGTACATAAAGGAAGTTAATCTTAAGTGTACAGCTCAAAATTTTTTACATATGTATATACCTTTGTAAACTTTGCATATAAAGATATAGAATGATTCACCTCTCAGGAAAGTTTTCTCTTGCCCCTCTCTAATCAACAACATCTGTCTCAGATACCTATTATTCAGATCCATTTAACCATAGATTAGATTTTCCTGCTCTTGAAAATGTTATGATTTGTGAATATGTATAATATATAAAGAACTCCTACAACTCAATGACAAAAAGCAAACAACCCAATAAGAAATGGACAAGGCTTGAACAGACATTTTTCCAAAGCAGATAAACAAATGACCAATAAGCACATGAAAAGATGTTCAGTATCATTAGCCATTAGGGAAATGCAAATCAAAACCACAAGATACCATTTCACACCCACTAAAATGGCTGTTATTTTAAAAAAACAGAAAATAAAAAAGTGGTGGGAAAGATGTGGAGAAATAGGCAATCTCTTATATTGTTGGTGGGAATGTGAAATAATGTAGCTCTCCTGGAAATCAGTTTGGTGACTTCCCAGAAACTTATCTGTAGAATTACTATGTGACTTGGCAAGACCACTTCTAGGTGTATATTCAAACATTTGAAAGCAGGGACTTGAATAGATATTTGCATACAGATAATCATTGCCATGTTATTCACAACTGACAAAAGATGAAAGCAACCCAAATGTCCATCAACTGTTGAATGGATAAACAAAATGCAATAAAAACATATAATGAAATGTTATTCAGCCTTCAAAAGGAATGCATTTCTGATGCATGTGACAAGGATGAACTTTGAATACATCCTGTTGAGTGAATGAAACCTGACACAAAAGGAGAAATATTGTGTGATCTTGCTTATATGAAATAATTAGAATATGAGAATTCAGAGAGTCAAACATAGGTTGTCAGAGGTGGGGGAATGGGTGGGAAATGGGGAATCAATGAAAAGTTTTGATAACAAATGGTAGTGATGGTGGACAATATTGTGAATGCATTAAGTACCAGTGAATTGTCTAACTGAAGGTGGCTAAAATGATAAATTTAAGATTGAATATAGGATATCAGAATAGAATGGTACAATACAGTGAATCCAAAAGTTACCTATGGACTATAGTTAATAAGATTATTATAATAATAATGTTTCATCATTTTCAACAAATGATTTTCATCATTTGTAATAATATTCCATGTGTAAAATATTAATAATAGGGAAAGCTATTAATAATGGGGGCATATGGGAACTCTGTATTTTCTGCATTGATTTTTCGGTAAACCTACAGCTTCTCTAACTAAAAAAAAAATGAGTAAAAAGAAAGTTTAATATTAGATAAAGTAGACTTCAGAGCACAGGAAATAACCAGAGACAGAGCTGGGCATATATGATGAGAGAATGGTCAATCCACTAAGAAAATACAGCAATCTTAAATGTGAGTACACCAAACAGCAAATATGCAAATTACATGAAGCTGATGGAACATTTAATATGATAATTGTAACAATAGTATGAGTGTTAACAACAGTACCAAATTATTGCAAAGAATGAATAGAAGAGAAAGCTGTGTGTCTGAGGAGGGAACATGGGAACTCTGTACATGATTTTTCTATAAACCTACAACTCCTCTAATAAAAAATATCTCATAAAACTGAAAGGAGAAATATACAAATAAACATTTATAGTTGGAGACTTCATCAACCCTCCCTCAACATAGAATTAGAGAGTTGTGAGGATGTGGAAAAATTCAACCATACAATCAACCAACAGGATTTACTTAGCATATACCTAACACTCTACCTGACAAAAGCAGAATATTTATTTTTTTCATATGCCCTCAGAACACATACTAAGATGAACTATATTCTGGGTTAAAAAGAAACTTTCTTATACTAAAAGCAATGAAATCATACAGTGTTTTCTGATAATAGAGACTGTAGCCATTCCTGACTATAAATCAGTGACAGAAAGATGACAGGAAAACCTCAAAACACTCATAAATTAAACAGAACACTTCTAAAAAAAGTCACAGGTCAAAGAGGAAGTCTAAAGGAAATTTTAAAAATCACAGAACTAAATGAAAATGAAAACTTTATATCAAAATTTGTAAGACAAAGCTAAATGAGTACTGAGATGGAAATTTATAACATTAAATGCTACATTAAATAAGAAGAAAATTTCAAATCAATAATCAGCTCCTATTTCAAGATTTGATAAAAAGAAGAGCAAACTAAACCCAAAGTAAGCAGTGAGAGAGATAATAAATGATAAATAATAATAAGGATAATTTAATAATAATAAATATTATAAATAAATAAAACAAATAAAGAGCAGAAATCAATGAAATTGAAAAGAGAAAAAAAATAATGGAGAAAAGCAATATAACAAAGGCTAGTTATTTGAAAACGTGAATAAAATTGCCAAACCTCTAACAAAACTCACAAAAAGGATAGAAGGCACAACTTTCTAATATCAGAAATGAAATAGGGATTATCTGTATAAATATTACAGACATCAGAAGAATAATAAGTGTGTATTGCAAATAATTCTATACATATAAGTAAAGGAACTAAGACGATATGGACCATTTTCTCAAAAATTAACTGTCACAACTCATTAAAAAATAGGAAAAATCTGAAAAACGTATAATCATCAAAAATGAATTTGTAATTAAAAATTCCTTAAAACAAATTTCTAGGCCCAAATGGTTTCACTGAAGATGTTTAAATAATTAGCATATCCCAGAAAATGGAAATGGGCAAAGCATTCCCAGTTCACTTATTTGAGGCCAATATTACCCTGGCACTAAAACCAAAAGACAGTACAAAAAAAAGACAACTAGAAAGCATTATGCCCATGAACATAGATACAAAAACATCTGAACACAAATTTTAGCCAGTTAAGAGAGAGCTGAACTGCCAGGTGTGGAAGGTAGTCAATTAAAACAACAACCAATGCAAGATGGAAATAATAGTGAGGATTTTAATCACTTACTGAGATGGTATAATCAAGAAGTTAACCTGGTGAAAGGAGTGGGCTCCCGCTGTTCCTCTTATTCCCGTGGAGTGTGCTGCTGGTGAGGGTCATATGGATCAGTGCATCAGTGGGGGTCATCTCACTGCTGAGTAAGCCCTGAACAAAAGACTTCTGCAGTTTTATGGATCCAGGGCCTGGAAGAGAGGTCAGAGAGTGGAAAAGTACTGATGACTGAGTCAGAGTAATAAAAAGTCTCTTCAAGGTCTTCCCTTCTGTCCCCTACCCTCCCATAAGGAAGTCTTAGCAGGGGTGCTTGAGGTACATCTATGCCTCTGTTTGGGAATGTAGATAGAGGCAAGAGTGTGACAATCCATGAGGCAACTTAGTCCTTGACTGCAACTCCATTCAGAGACTGCAATGTACTGGCTGAGCATCAATTCTAGTGTGGGCAGGGCGTTTTTCCCCAATGAGACATAACAGGTACCTTTGTAATTGTATATGGCCAGGCCTTAAAGGTCACATGTAGGTTTTTATCCAAGATATTGATGCCTAGGATTGATTCCAGGGATGTCAATTGGTTTATTATTCAAATATCAATAAAAATAATCCAATCAATTTAATATACCATATTAATCAATAAAGAAGAAAATTCATACAATCTTATCAATAGAGGCAGGAAAAGTTTTTGACGTAATTTAACACTTATTTATGATTTTAAAAAACTCAGAAAACTTGAAATAAAGGGAAATTTCCTCAACTTGATTTAAAACATCCACAAAAATGTTACAGTTAACATTATACTTAATTGTAAAAGACTGAATGCTTTCTCCCTAAAATCAGCAATAAGGCAAAGATGTCAGTGCTCAAGAATCTTTTTCAACGAAACTTGTAACTTCTATATTGTGTAATAAAGAAAGAAATATAAGTAAGAAATAGAGAAGGGGAGAAATAAAGCTGTCCCTATTTGCAGATGACATGATTTTTTAAATGTAAAATCTCCCAAGAAATCTTTAAAAAAGAAAAAATATATAAACCTAGAACCGATAAGTGAATTCAGTGAATTTATATGATACAAAATGAACTTATTAAAGAAACAAACATATTTCTATATACTAGCAAAGAACAAATGGCTATCAAAATTAAAATACAATCCCATTTCTAACCATTCAGAAAATGAAATACTTAGATGTATATCTAACAAAACAAGTATAGAATCTGTATGCTGAAATTACATACAGCTGATGAAAGAAATAAATGTTCTAAATAAATGGAGAGGCATACCCTTTTAATGGATTAGAAGATATTACATAGTAAATACCTCAATTCTCCCTTCATATAGGTTTTCTTATTATACCTGTTTAATGTAATTCCCATAAACATCCCAGCAAGGTATTTTGTAGATATAGATATGTTTATCCTGCAATCTTTATGGAAAGGCAAAGGAACAAGAATACATAAAACAATTTTGGAAAAGGACAATCAAATTGGAAGAATCACTCTGTCCATTTTCAAAACTTATTATATAGCTACAGTAATCACGATGTTGTTGTATTAGAGTGTCCATAGAAAATGAAACAGAATAGAAGACCCAGAAGTAGACCCATGAAGACATGTCAAACTGTTTTTGACAAAGGTGCAAGCATATCAATGAAGGAAAAATAAATTTTTCAACATATGGTGCTGAAAAAATATGACATTCAAAGGGAGAAAAAAATTAACCTTGATCTAGGGGTTATGCCTCATATAAAAATTAACTCAAAATGGATCATGAACTTAATGTAAAATGTAAAACGTTAAAACTTCTTTAAAAACATATTTGGGATCTAGGGCTTGACAAAAAGTTCTTAAATTTGACATTAAAAGCATGATTAATAAAAATGAAAAACAGATAAATTGAATTACATCAAAAGCAAAAACTTGTCCTCTGCAAAGGCCCTGATAGAAGGATGAAAGATAAGCTAAACAGTAGGAAAGTATGTTTTCAAACCACATATGTGACAAAGGACTGAGATATATAATGTACACGGGAAATTCAATGGTAAAAACTAAAAAAATCTAATTATATACTGGGCAAAATCCATAAAGAGACATTTCACCAAATAGTATATACAGATGGCAAATAAGCTCATGAAAGGATATTCACCGTCATTAGCTATTAGTGAAATGTAAACCAACACTATTATAATGAATTACCAACACCTATCAGAAAGACTAAAATATAAAACAGTGACAATATCAAATGCTGATGGAGATGTGGAGAAACTGGATCACTCAAACATGGCTATGGGAGAGCAAAATGTATCAGTAATGTTAGAAAACAGTTTGACAGTTTGTCAAAAATATAAATATGCAGCTATGATATGATCCAGCAAATGTACTTCTGGGCATTTATTCTAGAGAAATGAAGACTTAGTTTGACATAAAAAAATCTGTGCATGAATAATTATAGGAACTTTATTAGTAATAACTGAAAACTGGAGAATACCCAGATGTCTTTCAATGAATGGTTGATTAAACAAACTATGGTATATTTTTTTTATCATGGTATGTTATTCAGTAATAAAAAGGAGTAAACAATTGACACATGAACAACCTGGATGTATTGCCAAAGAATTATGCTGAGTTTAAAAAGTCTATCCCTAAAAGTTCTATACTATATAACTCCCATTTATATAGCTTTCTTAAAATGGCAATACAATGTAGAAGTGAGGAACACTGTATTGGTTGCCTTGTGTTAACGTGGAGAATGGGGAGTGCGAGGGAGGGAGCATGGTTTAGAAAGGCTTACATGCAGAATCTTTGTAGTGATGGAAATGTTCTGTATCTTGACTCTATCAATGTCAATATCCTAGTTGTGAAACTGCCCTATAGTTTTTCAAAAGAAACTGGGAAAAAGCATCCATGGGATCTTTTCCTATTATTTGTCACAACTATATATGATTATTTCAATGTAAAAAGTTTAATTAAAAATGAACTAGAAGAATAAAAGCATTAGGCTGATGTGCCAGCTCAGCCAGGTAATTGTGCCCAGTTGTTTGGTCAAGCAAGCACTGGCTAATTGTAATACAAAGACATTTATGCTTTAGTCATCAGTGAGTTTACTGCATAGATGACTGGTTACATCTGCATCAACCAGGGAGGTTGCCATCTGCAATGAGTGATGCTTTATTCAATCAGTTGAATGCCTTAAAAGGGACAGTGATTTTAGCATTCAGAGAGAATTTCCCAACCTGTCTTTGGACAGCTATCGTCTCCCAGAAACTCATAAAGGACTTTCATTGGACTTTGGTCGGAGCCCCTGGTTTGCAGCCTGCCTGTGGAACCTGGACTTGTGCACCCCTACAGTCAGGTGAGAGACTTATAAAATCATATACTATTGACAGATATTGCCTGTTGATTCTGTTTCCATAGAGAACCCTGACTAATACAGTTCTACTCAATATTTTTACAAAAGTGATTCATAAGGGGAGTTATATACTTCACATATTATCACATCCAGAGGCACTGTTCATAATTATCATTGGGTAAAATTATTGTTACTGTGTATTTTCCCAATAAGATCACCACATAACAGTGAGTGAGAGTAATAAATACTATGGTGCCCTGTGAATATGTAGTACCCACCTGTGACAGTTTGAAGCATTTTGTGGATCCTAGAGAAACTTATGTCCTTAGAGCTGATCCATTCCTGTGCATGTAAAACTATTGTAGGTGGGAACTCTTGATTAAATTAACTTCAGTTAAGGGCTTCAAAAAATATGCAGAGACACACAGGAATAAAGCTGTCAGAGACAGAGACAGAGTGGCGGAGAGAGAGAGAGAGAGGTCCTAGAGGCCAGAGGCTGGGAATCAGCCACAGAGGCACAGAAAGAGGCCCCTGAGAAGCTGAAAGAGATGAAGTTCGGAGGCTAGGGGAGAGAGGCATCATATGAATGATAGCCCACAGCTGAGCTCAGAAAGATACCATCTCAGGTGATGCCTTGATTTGGAAACTTTCACGGCCTCAGAACTGTAAACTTTTAATGAAATACCTACTATAAAAGCCAACACATTTCTGGTATATTGCTTTGGCAGCCTTTAGCAAATGAAAACACCAACTAACATTTTTGCATATGTTGTTAATATTCATATTAATCAATTATATCATTAGGGATTGAAAATGATAATGTTATTATTATTTACCTATTTTATCTGGAATTATGTTAAAAGAAGCTGTCACTCATTAACTAGGGTATTGGGGCTCCACTGATATATAGCAGGGAAACTGTTTAATTTTAATTACTAATCTTGAAGATAAATTTTTGGTGCAGTTCATATCTCCAAATGTAATATTTTTTGTTGACTATTATTATGAAATAATGGATTATATATTTCAATGAAAAATTATTAATTGCAGATGTATTTCCATTTTTTTGATGTTCAAATTGCACCACCTTTAGCCAGTTGGACCAATGGGAGGTCTTTCAATGTTCATTTACATGACTTCATTGACCTTTGTTAGAGTCACTGCTTCTGGAACACACAAAATGTCCTAGACTCCTCTAATTTCCTGCTTTGTTCATTAAAGGGGTTAGTTTCATTTAGTGGGGAGCAGTATTTAGAGAACAAAATATAGTGTGAGGTATCCTCAATCTCACTGAGACATCAGTGTTTATAGGTCTTTTAGTAGATGAAGCCAGGAAATATGTAATTTAAAAATAAACAAAAATTAAAGAATATAAGAACACTACTATTTCTAATTCAAATTTAATATGAACAGGACATTTACTTTACTTATTTAATTGTGTCTTTTCCCTTACACCAAAGTCTTGGTTACTAATAATATTAAATAATTACTTAATTTCTTTAACATACAAAATAATAACATGCTTTGAAAATAAATAGCTTGTTTATTATAACTCAGAACTATTAAAGTTTCTAGAAGACTGAAATCAAATGAAGGGATCAGAGTTAAGTGCAGAAGCTTTTTCTGAGTTCCAAGAACTTCAGCCAGTGAAGCTCTACTGTGAACAAGCTGAACATAGCTTAATTATTCTACAGTATTTTGCCAAAGAAAAGGCTTTCAATTTCATGGTAGAACTAGAAAACCTGGAGATCTTGTTTATTATTAAAATTTCCCTTCCTCTGTCAATCACATCTGGTTCTGTGGGACTAAAATGGGTTCTGAAAAGCCAAACTTTTAGCAAGAATCTCAAGTTTTTGTGAAATGTACAGGGTATGGCGATCATTTGATTGATGCTTCTCTGAAAGCTCTCTGACCCTTCTTATGAGGAAAATAATGTACAGTTGTGAAAAGAAATTAGTGTTGGGCAACTATTATGTTAGCATCAGAAATTGTGTTTGGTTTGGGTACTAAGAGTTCTTGAGTTAGCAGTATGCATTAGTCAAAGGCAATGGCAGGGAAATAATGGACAACACAGAAGTTTATCATATTGAACTTTTGAATAAAATCGAACTTTCTAATCACTTAAAATATGTTATATAATGATTAGAATGCATTTTTACCTCTGTTTATTGGTTGGTTTATTTTTCCTCAATTTGTTATAGTAGACTGAACCATTGTGACTACTCTTGCACTAATTTTTAAAAATTCATATATCATGAAAAAAAATCTATATACTTTTTAACAAATACAATAAAACTCTCACACAATTTGATAAAATCCAATAGCATAAAATGATGAAATTTCATAAAATTTTTATAAAATCTGATAAAAATACAGTAGGACAAAATAAGAGGATTCATTATTATAGGATTAAAGAAATAACTGACAGCTTGCATATATAACTAACTGGCCCAGATTTGTGGGGGCCAGTTGCATCATCAAAGTATGTCCTGAGACATATTGCAAAATACCAATGGGTATAATTCTAGATCTTGTTGATGGCTTGGATTTCCAAGAGAATGGCTATGATTTTTCTCTAGGCTTCTAATTAGTTGGGCCCATGGCACTATTCTGGAGAGACTGAGTCAGAAAAACAAGGAAATGTGAAGACTCACCCCAACCTCTGCTTTCAGACCTAGAGTTTGCTTGCCATTGCCTGCTATTTCCCTTCTCTTGTCTCACTTCTTTTGCATATTTCAATCCCACTTCATAAAACCAGACTCCATTTGAGAAAAGGAGTATGGAGAGAAAATAAGGGCCCATGGCTAGTCACGTTATAACTTGTGCATCAAAGAGGTAATGCAAGTTGCAGGGTGTATGTTTGCAAGCTGCCCCTTCCTAACTTGCTTGTGTGAGTTAGCAGGTTGATGTAAGTTAGCAGGTGATTGCCTCAGTCTCTCTTACTAGGTAGAGGTTGTGTGGCTTATTAGGTTTTCTGTCCCTTCCTTCTTACATCCCTATTCTATCCTGCTACACAGAAGGAGTAGCAACTAAGGAGAAAAGGAGAGAATACCTGATGGAGAGAGTCTGGCACAAAAGGAAAATTTTCAAGTTTTTAAGAAGACCAGATTTGAAGTTTCAATATTGCAGTGATGGTTTTCTGCACTGGTATGACTCATTGGGAATGCATTACAAATATATTTATTTATAACTCCCGACCTCTTATTATAAAATATGTTGCTATTGTGTATGTTTCCTTACATCTCAACTTAATATAAAGATGTGTTTTAAATAGTCTCCAGAGTAATGAAAGTATAAAGAATCATCATCCCTTCAGTCAAAGCAGGAAATATTATTCGCTAGGTTTTTATTTTCTCTTTACTTCATTAGCATTTAAAATCATGTAAGAGAATACAGATAAAACAACAACACCCCCAGTATTCTAAATGTCAAATTGACCTCAGTTATTGAAATCTGAAAGCTGTTTTTTATTGCCCTTTTGAAAAGTTTGTGATTGCCACTCAAGGAAGCACTCATGCATATTATCCTGTTAAAGAAATATATGACTCCAACCTATCTGTCCATTACTGTCCAAATTGCTTCACAGTGAAAGGAAGCAGTGAAAGTAACCCAGAGTCCATTCAGCGTATCGACAAATGCATTACAGATAAAACATCTAAAGTATTGACATTTCTCAATTCAGTGGTTGCTTTTCATATGGATTGATTTGTAATTCTTGGTGTCTTTCTTTAGTTCATGTAAATTTCTATAAAAATGGCTATATCCATTTATTTCTGTTATTTTAAAAGATAGCTGAGAATATGCCATGTCATAGACATATTTATCATAGGTAGAAAGCAGACTCTCCTGTTTCATTTCCTAAGTACTGGGATAAGGTACTAGAGACTGAAATCTTGAACCTGTCTTTTCATCCAGCCATTAACTCATGAATATCTAAACATTATTACAATGAACAAAGCCCTTGAACAAAATAGGAGAGTTACATAAAATATGTCATATTTTTGTATGCTTTCAAGCTTTCAATTTTAATGCATATATCGTATCTATTTTAGCCCTAACATAAGCAGTGGGAGGGGTTGGTTTTATTATTATCTTATTAAAGGTGTCCTAAACTATGTAGATATTTCCAAGTGAGTCCAGTGCACTGGTATCGTCTCTCAATTTTGCTCTTTTCTGTCAATATAGCAATGCAAGTAACAAAAGAAACAAGGATTTGGATGTATGACTCTTAGAGTCCTAATTTCTTTCTGATACCACTCAAACTACTGTACTTTCCAGACCATTTACTTACTAGAGTGATATAGTGCTTGAAGATTCCATGTCAAAAGACTTGACATAAAATAAATTAGGAGCTTGTTAAATCCTTTATATGAGGAGATACTCGATATAACTAAAATAGCCTAAAGCAATTCAGTGGAACCACAAGAGAAAATAAAATGCTTTTATATAAACAAAAAGTTGTTAGTTTTTCAGTAGACTATTCAATCTCAAGAGAAATGGAGAGGAAAAATGTTCAGAGTTCTTTACCCTTCAACTTCCAATTTATACCAGTTCTGATTAAGTATCTTCTAGGAGCTCACTTGAAAACTCCTGAAAATTTATGAACTCTTTCATCTTATAATTTAGGTCATGTCAATATTTTCTTTGCAATTTCTCATATATATTTTGACATTATTTCCAGTTACCAACTTTGGTTAGGTATTTGCCACCTCCCCCTTAGACTTTGGCAGTGGCCTATAACTCATCTTCTAGCTATTGTTTGTTCCTATTGTAATCTATTCTGCTTCCAATGTCAGATAAATTTTTCAAAGATATGGCTGTTGAGAATTGAGTCAGAACCCCTGCAAAGAGCATGTTCATGTCCCCAAATCCTGGTCTTGTACGTGTGGACCATTGTAAATAAGTTCCTTTCAAGATGTTATTTCAGGTAAGGTGGCCCAGCTGTGTTAGGTTAGTCTTTAATTTGGATTACTGGAGTCCTTTAGAAGCAGAATGAAAGTCAGAAGCTGGAAGTCAATGGAACCCAGAAGAAAAAAGGAGACGATCCTGTCATGTGACAGAGAAGACAAGGATCAAAAATTACTGGCAGCCAGCCCCAGAACGCAAGCATTGCCTTGCTGATGTCTCAGTTTCGGACTTCTCCTAGCCTCAAATCCATGAGCCAAATTTCCATTGTTCAAGGCAACCCATTGTACTGTATTTGTTTTAGCAGCTGGGAAAATAAAATAATGGCCTTCAGAGAATCACTGCTTTTTCAAAAACTCACCTCAATTACTGAGAAAATAAAATATTTCCCCAAAATTTTCGACAATCTGCCATCAAATTAACTTTCCTCCTTTATTGTCAAATACTCCCTGAAATACCTCCTTTGCCTTGGCAACTTAATCTACTCAAGGCCTCTGGAATAAGTATAATTGTTATGTGCTAATCCAAGAAGACTTACCCTCTTATACATGTGAAGGAAGTTATTCTTCCATAGATAATTAATCCCATAAAGTTCAGATGGGCTCTTTTCCTAACACTGCTTGAGAGATGGTCCTATGACCTTATCTAAGACAGAATATTATATCCCTCAGATCACAAATATCAGTTGAGTGATGAATAGGTGAGTCAAAAAGAATAAAAATTTCCAAAGTTTTAACATATGAATGTTGTGTGTTTATATGTGGGTATGTGTTGATATATGCATATTGCTGTCTTCTTTACTGCTACTCAGGGAGAGAATATCTGAGAATGAGGCCAATGCCCAGAAGGAATTGGAGCCCAGAGATGGAAAAACAGACTGGACTCCTGATGGAGTTATGTCCTTAGATTCAGCAATGCTTTGAGATTCTTAGTTATGGGAGCCAACAAAGTTCTTATTTGCTTAAATTAGTTTAGATTGAGCATTGGTGAATTGTAACCAAAATATTTTAGATTACTATTTCTTCTAAACTTGCTTTGAACAGTAACAGATCTGCTTTTTTAGTCACATTCTTGCCATGGGCTGGAATACACTCTTCCACTTTTCATTCTACCAATCCAAAGGTGAGTTACTCTTACTTGAGTTATCATTGAAGACTTTGATAATGCCTTCTTATTACATTAACTTTTTTTCTGACCATTCCCAACCCACAGAAACATCTGTATCCTTTGAGATACTCTAATTTCTGGAAAAAGAAACTGGGTTGGGAGTGGTTTGGTTAATGGAACAATAATATGTGAGGATTCCAAATTGAAGCTTTAGTTGAAATGTGCATCATGTTAAGAAGGGATGGTTAAAATTGGGTAATCAGGTGATTCAGTTAAGTAGAGACAATTTAAGAAAGTTTGCACTGGATGTCTCTGTTTCCTGCCTATTTTGAGCTGTGAAAAAGTCAAAATACAGTGCACCAGAATTCGCACGAATCACATAAGATCTGAGTATCAATCCTAGTGCAGACAGAAAAGAGAAAGATCTGGATAGAATTTCCCATGATATTTAATATTTTCATAACTTTGTACTATACTTTTCAGTTTTCAAAATACACCAACATCCAATTCCTTAGCTCAATGCAAGCAGTGTAATGTGCTTGTTAAGCCCAAGGATAGGGGTGGCGGTGAAATTCTTGGCATTACTTCCTATTGTTAAACCATCGTGAATAAGAGATTCATGTTTCCAAGTCTTAGATACCTTATTGTACAAATGAGTATTAAAGTATTACTCATGTGCCCTTTACATAGTTTTATGAGGATTAAATGAATAAACATGAAAATAGCTAGCATTATTTAGATGCTCAAAAATATGTGTTTTTATGATTATTCATCTTTTGGAGTTGTAAGCAGGAAATTAGTGAGAAGACATATAGAAAATGCCATTAAAAATGCAGCTACTTTGTAAATGCCAATATTATTATGTACTCTGATTACAGAAAACCAAAGCACAAAAGTATTAATTACATTTGATTCTCTTTACCTAGGAATTCGCTCCTGTTATCTAGTTTAGGGATTCATAAAATTTTCCTTAAGGATTTGTTTATTGAATTTAATCTGGCATTTCTGAAGCTATTTATTATTTATCTTTAGATTTGCAGGTAGCATTAGAATCATTTAAACTAGTTTTCTGATTAGAAAAATAATGAATTCTAGTTTGCTGCAAATGAATCTTGAAAGCTTCAGTGATTACAAATGTTTGACTGTAATTGCTTTTATTTCAGAGGCTATGGTAGGATATTACTGAGAATTACATTTGTTGAGACTCCTTGACAACAAGATAATGATTTATATTGGGCAGGGAGAGTAAATACACAATCCTTGAATATAATTCAAGTTCAGTGTTCTTGGAATTGTAGGAAACTGAAATCTGGAAGAACCTTTAAGAAGCAGTTTAGTACAATATAAACTATAATCCATGCAGTGCAGCAGTGCTCCAAAATGTATTCACCAAATGCAATGAATGTGCCACAATGATGAAAGAGATTGTTGATGTGGGAGGAGTGGGGGGAGTGTATGGGAACCTCACATTTTTTAATGTAATATTTTTAGTGATCTATGTATCTTTTTTTTTAAAAAAAAGGACAATTAAAAATGGCTATAAAATTAAAAAAACATGAAAGAAAGGAGTAGTTTAGAACCCTATTCATTAGTTGACTGACATAAAAGCTATGGTCAAGAGATGCTAGGTGATCTGATGAAGGTAAAAAAAACTACAATATTTTAAATTTTTTCTCTCATACAAAGTGTAGACTCCAAAATCAATTTCCAATGATAATGTTTGTATAGTCTCCATTGTAAATAAATAAGCTAGAAGTTCATGTATTTAATAATTCTCTTAAGAGTTTAATTTCCATTTCCCATAACCTGATTTCTACTGGGCATATTTATAACAGTAGAACTGAGAAGCATGTAGAAACTCTTTAAAGTTCTATCTTACACATTCAGTTTACTTCCTACTCATTCAAATTATAACAATCTTTGTTTCAGTCAATTGGTTAATCTTCCTCAGAGGTTCTGCTACTAGAATAAGTAGCTTCAGTAGTCAGGAAGACAATACAAATGAGTGAAGCAATTGGGGAATCCACTCTTCACAACAAAGTAACCACCAATCAGGATGTAGGTATTTGCCATGGCAACATACAGGCCTGTGATTTTTGAAAAGAAATTATGTTCCAGATTTTCAAGAAACTCTATCATTCAAGTTTTAAATGTGAGCAAGAAATTCAATTACGAAAATAATAATAAGTGTGTATGTATGTATCCCAGGGCAGCTACTTCCCCTGACCTACGTATTAGCCAACGAATTATATGTAAATCATGAGATGTGACCGTGTTTGCATAAGCCATGGAATTAATTAAGTAAATGTCTATTCAACTCTTGAACAAATTTATATTATTCCTATTAATTTAAGTATAATCCTTGAATAAAGTATTTTATGCAAAATCCCATTAATTTAATGAGTTTAATTTTATTGTGTGTTCAAACGTCAACTGTGATATGTGAGTTTTGCATGATAGTGTTAGGATATTAAAGGGTAGCACATTATCATTGGGGAGGGAGGACATCCAGGACTCAGTTGTTGGGAGAGTTATACATGGAGCTATCAAATATGCATAATATGCAAAGAGCACAAGGAAACTTTTGGGGGTGATGGATATGTTCATTTGGTTTAAAGCTTGTTGGTGCCCAGTTCACAGAAGTCAGTTCTATTATGCCCCACTTTCTCCTTATATATGATGAATAAGAGGAACTGAATTATGCCAAATGGCCTCTGGCAAATGGTGGGGTTCAGTCTCATGGAATATTTTACCCAGGTCATGTTAGGAATTTGTAGCTAATCTCCAAAAGGAAGAACATAATCAAGTCTGTTATCATTTCTCTTTACCTTAAAGATTGTTAACTACACAATAGCAAAGCTTAGTTCTTTATTCTCTCTAGAACCCCATACATATTTCTACCTTTCAGCTTCAATGTTTATTAAAATGTAATTTGTAAGATTAAATCTCATTTTAGATTTGTTTATATTTTTAAAATATGCAGTTATTGTTTTGGAGGTGGGAATGTTTTCCTCTTAGCATCGACACTTTTATACCTTCTTTCTAACCTTGCAAATGGTTAATCCCTTCCCTATAGGTGACCCTAGAGTCTCCTTGTGTCAGAATCAAACCATATTCTGGGCTCACACAGAGTCTGTGGCATCCCCATACATACAGATCATGCAGCCTAGCCTTTCCTCTCCATATAAATTCCATTAAAATTGTTACCACTTTCCTGCTCTCCTGTATCTCATCTGGAGATGCTCTTTACAGATCACATCTGGGATCCCTGAGTCTCACTTTGAGAACTTGCTTGTGCCTCAAATTTTACATTTTTCAAACTAAATGTCTCTCTTTTCCCCAAACATGTTCCTCCAGATTTCCTAATTCTTTTAAAGATACTACCCTTATAGCTTTTTGAAGAAATACCATGGTTATTAATAATTATAGCTCTTCTTTTCTAAATTTAATTAGTGTGTGTGTGTGTATATATATATATATATATGTATCTTAAAGTCTACTATCTTCCCTTCCACTTTTTATTGTAGTTGCATTTATTGTATTTCAGAATCTCTTTTACTGCTTGGAATACTCCAATAACCTCTCAACTCTTGAATACCATCCTCCCTAGATCAGAACTACTCTTGAAAACAGATGGCTAAAGGCCAGATTAATCACACTAGGGAAGAGCTCACTAATGTTTCTTTGATAGATTATCTTACTGCTTTTTTGGCCCATTAAAATATATAAAGCATTCAGAACTGTGTACCTGGCCCACAGTCACTGCTACTTAATGTTTACTTTAGAGTATTATTATTACTGATACTTATTTAGTTAAATGGGTTATAAGTATTTTCTCCCAGGTTGTGACTTATCTGTTATATTTTTTCAATGAATAGAAGTTTTATATTTCAATATAGTTAAATATTTCACTTAAAAAATCCTAAATCTTCGTATCCTAATCCCTTATAACATGACACAGCTCTTCACTTTTAAATGCACCTTCATGATTTTCTTCAGAGACCATCTATTACAAGAAATATGGATTAATTTGTAGCATTTTAGCCTATCCCAAATTTCTAAATTCTTTGATAATACTCTTTTCTCCTGCCTTTTAGTATATCCATTTGAATCTCTCTATATTAAAATTCTATTTTTCCTTAAAGACTTAGCTCAACTGAATCCTTATTCTCTGATGGTTTTTCTTTTAAAATAAATCTCCCTGTTTTCTAAAACTCCCACAGAAATCTAAATAACTCATGTATTCACCACATTCTACCCTCGCTTATATTTAATAATAAACAATTATTATCACCTCAACTGATCATTCTTGATGTGTCATATTTTATGTCTTCCTATATGATTTAATTAAGGTTTTGCACATAAATTGTTCAGCAAATAATTTTTGGATAAAATGAAATTGTTAACTAAAGAGACTGTCAGTATTTCAAATGTGTATAGTTCTCTATATTTTCCTTTAGATTTTTATTATTACTAAGTTATAGTAAATTTTTTGTCTCAGCATTTTTTTTCTCACAAAGGATAGTGAAAATATGAAGTCGGCTGAGTTCCCTATTATCTTAGTCTTTTGCTTTTGACTTCTTTCCTCCTTTCCAGTCATTTCTATCAGGGTTTCTTTGTTCAGGGAACTTGTTTTCCAGCTTGTTTCAGTGGATAGCCACGGGTTTACCTCTGACAGGCTTCTTCTAACAGCAAATCCATGTATTTAAAAACACCCACTTTTGTCTGTAGGCAAATATAGCACTCAATTGACTTTTCCTTTAATAATGGAAGGAGAAAAGTGACCCAGGCATTTGACACCAATGAAATATAGGCATATTTGATGCATATTACCCTAGAAATAATTAATTACCTTATCGAAATGTTTGCTTTTTGGTACCTGCTCATTACTCTTTTATTTCACAAGTTGTTTTCTGACTAATATAGTTTATTGCTCTTTCAAAATAGCCAATCAACTCTGACAGCTTAAAAATTTTTCTTCTGTTATATAAAAGAAATAGCAAAATACACATTACTTTTCCCATGTGGCAAGGACCTCTCTCTTTAGACACAAAATAACAAACTTCTGTTTTAATGACAACTGAGCTATCTAAACCACAAACATTTGATATAAAATATTGAACTCATAACAGGCAATCAAAGGCATGGAAATTTCTGTGACAGAATAGTTTTAAAAATCAGATAATAGGTATACACATTAGAATGATAACAACTTATCTCACATATTTACACTAATATATTATTGGCAATCCTTCACCTGACAAGAAAAGGATAGGTAAACCTTGTAAATATAAGTTTGCTATTGATAGAGAAGGCTTTTCAATGAAACCATTTAGTATTAAAGTATGTGTTATGTATTAGAGGGGGGAAAAGGAGAGGGATAACATATCATTCCTGATCATAACACCCTCAAGGAGAGGACATGGTAAAAGAAATATGGGTAGTGAGGTAAAAAAAACAAACAAACTGGGTTTAAATTCCATGTGTGTTGTTAGCTACATTCACAATGTTGTGTTACCATCACCAGTAATCTAAATTTAAAAGGCAACTGTCTATAAAAACTTTTTTGTGTAGTCTAATAAATTGGCATCTATTATCAGTCACTCCTGAGGCAATTTTGCCTATAGCATTTGTTTCCAAATATTTGAAATACCTAGAAAAAACTTGTAATAATACTTAAGACTTCTTCTTTATGCTTCTCAATCCATTCATTGTGTAATATAAAAACTAAATAGCTAATTTGCAAAACATGTAAAATCTAAAAGTACTGTATTTTTTACTAAATTATCTTTCACATTTTAATTGAAAATACAGGTATTGAATTACTTGGGTCAAATGAATTCAGTCAGAGGAAGATGGTAAAGAAGCACTATTTTTAACCCTGAAGTGAAAAGACATGAGAAAACCTTGGGGTAATAGATAGGGATGTAGATCCTGGAGTTGGAGACAAACGGCAGCCAATGAAAGAAGACCAGACTCCACAGCACTTTCTAACTTTGTCCTTTATTCTGCTCCCTCCTGTATGTGGCTCACTGACTTTCTCACCACCACCTTGGAGCCTAACAGCAGCAGTATCCTTATCCTAGTTCATGACATTAAAGACATGAATCCAGGGCAGCACTTGAAATTAGCTGCTACTGGAAGTAGACACAGGGGTCAACAGACTGGCAGGCATTGTGAATGTATTTTCCTCCATTTCCCACCAAACAGTGGTCTATGCAGTTCTAACAGTTGGCTGTGTTCCTTAGTTCCTATTCCCAGTAGGGCAGGATTGCTTAACAGGTGAGGGACAGTTTAAACTGGTGGCAATACCAGCAGTTCCTAGCCTTCACATGCTTTTCCCTCTGCTTTCTTCTGCTTTCTATAATCATATTGAGAAGAACAAGCTAATGCAGAGAATTTCTCCCTTCTCCCCAAGGCCACATTACTAATAGATTACCCTTGAAACTCACCAGTATTTCCTCACTCCTTACCTCACCCAAATGAGAGGGACAGCAGTGCCACCTGAGAATTTGACTGGAGTACCTTGGAATTTGGGGTTAGTATGAGACTCATACTTGAAACATTCTAAAAGCTGGAAGCTGATGGAAGAGCCAGTGGAAGCAGAATAAAGAGAAAAGTCTCACTGGGAAACACTTGTACTTTCAGAGTTTGGTGAGGCGGTTGCATATTTCCCTTTCAAAAGACTCTAGAGGAAGGAAGTCAGGCTTTGTTGATTCTAATAAATATAAGAACAAACAGACTAAAACAAAATAAAAATTTACCAAACAGAACAAGCTGAAGCTGAGAAGTCACGAGATGACTGGAGGAGTAAGTCGTAAGCAGGAGCCCTTGCACAGCCTGAGGAATCTGGAAAAGACTCTGGTAAATGAAAGGGTTTGAACATGGAACAGCAAGAGAAAGCCACACAAAGTAACAATTTCATCAAGCATGTGACTCTCCTCTCCAATCTCACCTCTTCCCACTCCTGACCACCTTGGATGTGCTGGAAGCAGCACAGTGAATGGGAAAACAGGACAGGAAAAGCAGGTAGGGAAACAGTTAAAAAAGAACAGAAAAAGGCACATTTTGTATTTTTCATCCATAGGATCCCCAGACTGAGGTCAAGCTGAGTTAGATGATGAGGGTAAGTTTGATATTAAAGTAGAATACAGTGTTATCTGAATTTTAAACCATTGATGTACAATATGCAAAATGATTTATAAATACAGGGGAAAAGTGCATATATCCTAAGAATGCAGTTTGATGAAATTTCAAAAACTGAAAACACCCATGAGTCGAATACCCAGATCAGAAAATCGGGAAGTAAGACACAACACCTTTACATCTCCTCTCTTCTTAAGTCAAATTTCAAATTTTTTCCCACATATTTTAGTTCTTTATATACTTTTTATACTTTAAACCCCACAGGACTTTTTCAATACACTTTAAATTACTAACCACATATACATCAATTTTGATATTTTTGTTTCATCCTTCATTTCCACGTTTCCATCTGGAAATATTTTTCTTCTGTCTGTAGACCCTATTTTATCCCATCACTTTTTACAAGCTTGAGGGAAATAAATCCCTTCAAATTTTATTTCTCAAAAACTGTCTTCATTTCACCTTTATTTTTGAAGGCTATTTTCACTGAGCATATAATTCTACTTGTCAGCTTTTGTCCTTAAACTTTAAGAAAAATTTTCCATAGTGTTCTGGCATCACTGCTTTTATTGAGAAGTCAGCTATAATTTTTATTGCTGTTCTTTTGAAGGTAATGTGCCTTCTTTCTCTGTCCGCTGTTAAAGTTTTCCTCCTTTTCCTTTATTTTCGGCTTTTTGGTTAAGATATGACTATGTATGCTTTTCTTTGTAATTGTGCTGTTTAGACATTGCTGCTTTTCTTGAATCTGGTTGCTGATATCATGTATCGGTTTTGGGATAATCTCTGTCATATTGCTTCAAATATTACTTCTTTTCCATTATTTCTTCTCTGTATTTCTGGAAATCATATTGTTACAGTATTAGGTTGAGAAATTCTCCATTTGTCTCTTTAAAATGTTGACAGGAATTCTAATATAATTGAATTTATATCATTTAATATTGCCTACTATATTGGAACAACTCCAGAAATGTTTAACATTATGATTGCTATAAACAATATTTTCCAGAAAATAACAGGGTAAAATATAAAATATCCTACTATAAGTAGAAGGCATATAAATACAAAATAAAAATAGAACTAGAAACAGAAACATCAGCATCCTTAATTGTAAGATAATAAGATAATAGCTCTTATCACTATTAACAATGAGGTTCTAGATGTTATAGGACAAGCAATAAGTAAGAAAACAGAGTACAATCATTAGAAAAATAAATTTATATTATTTGTAAATTATACATTAAAACATTTTAAATACACAAGTATGGAAATGCTATAGGAAACCAAATTAGCATTAAAAAAGTATTTCTATGCATAAGGAATATATTAATAGTTTTCCAGATTCTAGAAATAGTAAAAATAGATTGAAATTCTTAATAAACATAGAGCTTTTATAATTAACTATGAAAAATTGGCAAAGAAAGTGAAGAATTTACAAAATGAGGATGGTAAATGAACAAGTGACTCATTAATGAAAAATGGAATACATATTTATATACATATGAAAATTTTATGAATTTGATGTTGGTGAACATATTTTATTATGTTAATAGGTGTGATGAGACCATGATTTGTTACAATCTACCAAAACATGACTTTGCAATGTATGTCAGTATTGAAATATGCCAATCCATTTAACCAGAAATTTCACTTCTAGCATTATTGTAAAGATATAAAGCATATTTTAAAAGTTAGAGGCTTGCAGATGCTCGTTTGCACCATTTTTTATATAATTTAAAAATTTAAAACTATTTCTCACAATATATTTATTAACTAAACAACTAACAAAAAGAATGGCACAATAAACCCACACACACAAAAGCAAATTATTACTAGGGAAATCTTTTAATTTGTGAATTGTTTTTCTTTAAAAACAGAACACAAATATTCACAGCAATTTACAAAATGAGTAAACACGTAAAATGTTTACATAAATTCAAACAAAGACATTTTATTTATGCCCTCTTTTTAATGAGAAACCCAATGTTAATGAAAGTACAGAGAAAAAACACTGTCTCTCAATTTCTAGTGAAAGTGCATAACAATATAAGGAAATAAAATGCATATAAAAGTTTTTACTCAAGCAATGACTTCTAGTTCTAGAAATTTATGCTAAGAAAATAATAATGGATATTTAGTAAGATTCCTTAGTGTGTTTGTCATTATATTTATTACAAAATTTGTATATCCATGAAAAACTGGAAACTACCTAAATGTCTAAATGTTACATGATGACGTAAATAAATTGCAGATATTCATTAAAGGAAATTTGTGATTCTCTGTTCCAATATATTGTGAAAAAGAATACAATGCAGTGCCCCCAAAAAATTTTAAAAAGAAAAGGAAAACAATATTTAAAATGTAGACAGCAGACTAGTTTACTTATTTGTTATACCAAAGTGGGTGGTTTAAAGATAATGCTGATATTTTCAACCTGATGAAATATGGGATAAGACTTTTTCATGTACATTATCTAATTCTTCCCACAGCAATGAAGTTGTTACTAGAATTCTTATTTTGCAGAAAAGGAAGCTGAACCTTAGAAGAGTTAATCAAGTTTTCCAAATTCAGGCAGTAAATAGATGGTTGAACAGAGACTAGAACTCAGCCCTGAATGATTGCAGAATTGCATTCCTAATCATTCTGTGCGTTGCCTAGAAATAGAAAAGAAAAAGGAAGAAGTTTCAGATTTAAAATACATTTGCAAACTTGCCTGGCATTGTGGAAGGCATGAGCAATAACTTATATGCTATAAAACCAGACTCATTACACTCCCACTAACACACAGTTTTCTATATTTTTGTTTGAAGAGATGTGATGTGGGGGCATTTTTGGGACTTGGAGTTGTCCTAAATGATATTGCAGAGACAGTGCTAGACATTATATATCCTGCCATAACCCACTGAGTGTACTGCAGGAGAGTGTAAACTATAATGTAAACTCTAATCCATACGGTGCAGCAGTGCTTCAAAACATATTCACCAAATGCAATGAATGTGCCACAATGATGAAAGAGGTTGTTGATGTGGGAGGAGTGGGATGGGTGGGGTGTGGGGTATATGGGAACCTCTTATATTTTTTAATGTAACATTTTTTTGTGATCTATGTCTCTTAAATAAAAGGAATTAAATTTTTAAAAATTCAGAAAAATAAAGTCCACCGTGAAGTGAGATGAGGCCATGTGACTGAGTTCTGGCCAATGTAATATAAGCAGTAGTTACGTGGTGGTCAAACCTAAGTGTGTCTTCTCCAATCTCTTTCCCAGTCTGCTGGCTGAGTAGAGAGGACTCTTAGTGCTTAGAGGATGATGCTACTACCACAGCTGGAAGGAATCTGGATCCCTGAATGATCAGATCGATGCCGCCTTACCAGTAAAAATGAAAAGAAACATGGATCGTTACAACACTGAAATAATTGCACAAGTCTTGAGGCAACCAATGTACTTGGATATGCAGCAGAATTGATTAATGCATTCTTTCCATTTCATCACCCAGCTTATCAGAAGGATGTGTAATCAAGAGTCATCAGTTAGCAGTGAAGAAGAAATAACTGCTAGTGTGGGGTGGTGCCATTGCCGAGATTCATGAAAGGCATCAGCACTTTTACCACCATTACTTTTGCACCATCAGTTCAAATGCTAATACAGTGAAAAAGGCAGAAAATGTATCTCTACTATTATTAAAGTAGTTTCAATCTTGTGCCCTCTCCAAAGGGTCTTGGGGATGACTGCCAGGGATCCACAGATTGCTTTCAGAATCTTTGCTATAAACTGAAAAGGAATGACAGAAATGTTTTCTAATATTCCTATGGTAGGAGATAAAAGTCACAATAAAAGACAGGTCTTTTAAAAGTATTTTTGAAATAGTTGATTTATATATTAATATCTCTGATATTAACAGTATGAATATTTACATGTCAATATCAATACTTAAAAGGCTTTTTCAAATGGATAAGGAAATGCCAATAGATAATTGCTTGAATCTGGATTAAAAATACAGTGAAGAGTAATTTCAAATCATAAACAAATATATGAAAAGATGTACAAAATCACTGATAATCACAGGAACACACATCAGATTAGTAAAAATTAAGAAGAGCTTTAGCACTTATTCTTATGAAGAATATTCTCATATATTTCTGGCATAAATTGACGAGTGTGTGTTAGTCAGTCAAAGGGGTGCTGATGCAAAATACCAGAAATTGGTTGGTTTTTATAAAGGGTATTTGTTTGGGGTAGGAGCTTACAGATACCAGGCATAAAGCATAAGTTACTTTCCTTACCAAAGTCTATTTTCACGTGTTAGAGCAAGATGGCTGCTGACGGCTGCAAGGGTTTAGACTTCCTTGGTTCCTCTCTGGGTTCAGGGTTCCTCTCTTCCCAGGACTTGCTTCTTCCTGGGCTCAGGGTTCCTTTCCTCCTGGGGCTTGCTTCTCTTTTTCTGTGAGTTTACTCCCCAGGGCTCCAGCTTAAGGCTTCAGCATCAAACTCCAACATCAAAACTCCAAAATAAAAACCCTCCACTCTGTCCTTTGCCATGTCTTTTATCCCTTTGGTGGGTGGGGACTCAATGCCCTAATGATGTGGTCCAACCAAAGCCCTAATCATAACTTAATCATGCCCAGGTACAGACCAGATTACAAACATAATCCAATATCTATTTTTGGAATTCATAACCATATCAAACTGCTACAGTGAGAAACAAATTTGGAAAGCAATCCAGTAATATTTATTAAGGTGTAAGATACAGAACTACAACCCAGCAGTCCCACTCCTGAGACCCAACCATAGTTGGAACAACAACAGCAGCAGCAATAACAAGAGAAATAATAATGATATTACTTCTAGAACAATATCAAATAATTTTTACATAATGGTCACTGTGGGTCAGGCAGTTTAAACATTTTATTTATTTATTCATTCATTCATTTATCTGTCAAGTACTATGGTAGTAATTGTGTATGTAACATTTCTCTAAACATTAAATGCACAACTAATTTAAGCATCACCGGGACTATAAGTTAGATGTTATTTTTTGCTCTCCCTCCCTCAGAGCCTCTGGTGGCCACTGCCTTTATATCAGTGATAAAAGTACTTCTATTGCTAGGTTAACAGTAAGTCTATAGCAGAATAATAGTAAGTCTACTTTAGTCCATTTTTCATTCCCCAATCTTGAGGATTTGGGGATGGTTATATCCACTCTGCCTCTAATTGAGAGGGGGCTTAGATTCCATGGGGCAGGTAAGTGGGACAATCTTGCCTGCAGTTGCAGACTCTCTCTGTTCCTTGGGATGGGCATTGTCCATTATGATCTCCTTGTAATTGTCCTGGGTGATTCCAATGAACTGGAGAGTACGTGCTGCAACTCTGCTGAGACTCAGGGCCCAACTGACACATGGACAGACCAAAGATTTAAGTCTCTTGGACATATATCTATCAATTATAGTACAAACTATAGGTTCAAATGAAAGAAGCAGAAAGACCATGTGTAGGAATACCACAAATGAATCTAGCTCTGTCACACTGGGGAACATAAATTCCAAGGTAAGGCCCACTGTCAGGGAGCCAAACTCCCAAACTGTCTGCCCTGGCTATTGTGTCTGGATGTCACTAGAGCCCTCAGGAGCCCCACTGTTTGAGGCACTATTTACCGTAGCAGTCAGTGAGATCCTGCTGAAACTTGCATAAGCACAACCTCTGAAATGACCTCCCAACTCACTTAGAAATCTCAGCCATAAGAATTCTTTTGTATTTACCATTTACCCCTTATGGTCAAGGTCTTTCTCTAGGTGCATTGCTAGCTGGCACTTGGTAATAATGTCTTGGTGCCAGGGAGGCTCATCCCCAGGAGTCATGCCCCATGCTGGGGAGGGGCGGGAGAAGGTAGTACATTTATATGCTGTGTTTGGCTTAGAGAGAGGCCACATTTGAACAACAAGGAGGCCCTTAGGAGGTAACTCTTAGGCAACATATAATACTAGGCTAAGATTCAATTTCAAACGACAAGGTTCATAAGTATAATCATCAATAGCAGGGGCCCAGAGCAAAGGTTCATCCCCCTTCACTAGGCACTGCCCCTGTACTCAGGGGATTCTTGCTGTCCCATTAGAGAATAAAGCAGAACTCCCCAGGATGGGAATTCAATATTCTTTCTGTTATTGTGTGACTCTCTACCCATAGTGACAATGCCCCATGAATGATTGAGCACATTCATATGCCTTAGAGGCATGCCCCAGATGAACCCCTCCCATTAGGGCTACAAATGCATTGTTGGATCGATATAGAAGTAACATTATATGGAGGGAAATTTTTGACTTTGATTCTATCCTCACTCAAAGTCTTTATGAATTTTTTTCAGGTTTTACCTTTAGGGAGAGAAGTACAATTCCTTGGGGGCTGGAATTGCAATTTTGTTTATGATATAACAATAACATTCCAATATGAACTTGTACTGAATCCAGTAATTCAAATGCTGGTCACATATACTGGCCTGAGACATGGATTTATCTATAGAATAACTTATAATGGGACCATGAGCTTAATTTTACATTTTAGACCTACATGCGTGATCTCATGATATTGCAGGCTAAATATTCCTGGCCCAGTACTTTAATCACACCAGAAGCTATGCAAACATCATTTCTTAACATCTCTCTGGGAACCATTCCTGTACAATTATATTCTCTAGAATTAAATGAAGAGTTCACAATGTCAACAATCCCATATCTAGGGCTTTGAGAGCCTTTATGAACATAGTTCAAAGAAACAAGATTTATATTATAAAAAACAATAATTATACTCATTACCTACATATATGCTTCCTCATATTTAACCTTTCAAACCCTTCCATAACTCCCTCAAGGACTATAAATACAACTACCATGGCTCTCTTTTAACCAAAAAAAGAGTTTTATAAATAACTGTAAAAAGTAATCTCCAGGGAAACAGGCTAGCATTGTTCAAAGTTTAGAAGCTCACTTAGCTATCCAAGACAACACACGTCTGTGATGTGTGAGATAAAATACAGTTAACTAGTTAAAAGAGGGGACAAATGAAAATAGGCATGAAAAAATACTGCCAGGTAGGCACTGTGAAGTTCTTTGCTCTAACAGTGGAGAAAGTTCCTTGATTACACCCTGATCTCCCTATGTCTAAGGAACCCCTTTGTACATAGCTCTCCATCTGAAGTTGGACCTGACTCTGATAGTGGCATTATTCATTGTTATTTATTTTAGTGATTAAAAGAGGGAGATTAGCAGAATCACTTGCTTTATTGATAGTAATTGAAAATTAAATACTTTCTGGGAATCCTCAGCATGTCTAACTTGATAAGTATGCATGCAACTGTCTTTTATGCGTTTGTATGTTATTCTTCATTTAAAAGTCATCACACCCCCAGTAATTATCACTATGCGTGGGCACTCCTTAAATGTTTATAGAATGAAATGGATAAATAAATAAGCATTACACTTAAAAAATAAATAAAATTCATCACTATACTCTTGATTAATTTCCTTATTTTCACCCTTTTCTAGATGGGCATGGGTATGCCATTTCTGCTAAGGTGGTAATGTAGCTCTATTATACATCTCTAATCTGCTTTTCATTAATGGACATTTAGTAGCAAGTTATAAGACAGTTGATAAAATGATGAAATATAAAATATATACATATTAAATATATTTTTAATATGATATAAATAATAGATCAATTTTCTGCTATTTTACTCTGTAATATGTTGTTCTTTTCCTCTATGTTCACTTTCACAGCTTCTCTAATTTCTGTAATTGACATATTTTTCTAAGGACCAGTAGTATTGTGTTTCTCTTTGATTTAATTCCTTCTTTTGCATAATGCAATTGGGAGAGGTCTCACCTTGGTTCTCATCTCAGCTTTTTTCGAAATACAGGCAAACCTGATTTTATCGCACTTCACTTTATTGCACTTTCACAAATACTGCATTTTTTTTAAAAAAATTGAAGGTTTGTGGCAACCCTATGTTGACCAAGTCTGTTGGCCCCATTTTTCCAACAGTGTGCACTCACTGCATGTCTCTGTGTCACATTACATTTTGGTAATTCTTTCAAAAATTCAAACTTTCCAATCCTATTGTATCATTTTGGTGATCTGTGATCAGTTGTTTTTTTCTATTACTACCATAATTGTTTTGTGGCAGCACAGTCTGTGCCCAAATTATGTGGCAAACAATAAATATTGTGTGTGTTTTGACTGCTCCACTGATGGATCCCTGTGTCTCTCTCTTTCTCTCCTTGGGCATCTCTATTCCCTGGACAAAACAATATTGAAATTGTGTCAATTAATAATCCTACAATGGCCTCTATGTGATCAAGTGAAAGGAAGAGTTGCATATCTCTTACTTTAAATAAAAAACTGGAAATGGAGAAATGGTTAAAGTTAGTGAAGAAGGCATGTCAAAAGCAAAGACAAGTGAAGTAGGCCTCTTGCAACAAACATTTAGTCAAGTTATGAATTCAAAGGAAAAGTTCTTTAAGAAAATTAGAAGTGCTATTCCAGGGAACACATGAATAATAAAAAAGTGAAAAGCCTTTTGGCTGATATGGAGAAAGCTTTAGAGGTCTAGATAGAGATCAAACCAGCCACAACATCCCCTTAAACCAAAGCCTAAACAAGAGCAAGTTCCTAACTCTTCCACTCTATGAACACTGAGAGGTAAGGAAGCTGCAGAAGAAAAGTATGAACCTAACAGAGATTGGTTCATGAGGTTTGAAGAAAGAGATCATCTTTATAATGTGAAAGTACAAGGTGAAACAGCATGTGTTAATGTAGAAACTGCAGCAAGTTAACTGGAAGATCTAGGTAAGATAAATGATGAAGGTGGCTGCACTAAAAGAGAGACATATTTTTCAATGTAGATGAAGCAGGATTTTTCTATTGGAAGATGCCATCTAGGAATTTCCTACTCAGAATGGAGAAATCAAGCCTGGCTTCAAAACTTCAAAGGTCAGACTGACTCTTATTAGGGGATAATACAGCTGCTGACTTTAAGTTGAAGCCAAGGCTAATTTCCCTTGTGAAAATCCTAGGTCCTTAAGAATTGTGCTAAATCCACTTTGCCTGTGCTCTGTAACTGAAACAAAGCCTGGATGAAGCACATCTGTTTACAATATGGTTGACTGAATATCTTAATCCTACTGTTGAGACCTCCAACACAGATTAAAAGATTCTTTTCAAAATTTTACTGCTCATTTTCAATGCACGTGGTCATCCAAGAGCTCTGATGGAGATGTAAAATGAGATTAATGTTGTTTTCATGCCTGCTAACAGAACTTCCATTACACAGCCCATGCAGTAAGATGCCATTTCAACTTTCAAGCCTTATTATTTAAGAAATAAATTTCATAAGGCTATAGCTGTCATAATTAGTGATTCCTCTGATGGGTCTGAGCAAAGTAAGTAGAAAATCTTTTGGAAAGCAGCCACCATGCTAGATACTATTAAGTACATTTGTTATTCATGGGAGGAAGTCAAAGTATCAATAGTCACAAGAGTTTGGAAGAAGTTAAGTGTGGCTCGCAAGGATGACTTTGGAGGGATCAAGACTTTAGTGGAGGACATAACTGCAGATGTGGTGGAAACAACAATAGAAGTAGAATTATAAGTGGATCCTGAAGATGTGACTAAATTGCTGCAATCTCATGAAAAAACTAATGAAGAATTGTTTTTTATGGATGAACAAAGAAAGTGGTTTTTTTTTAGATGGAAGCTACTCCTGGTGATGATGCTGTGAACATTGTGTGAATAACAACAAAGGATTTAGAATACTATTTAAACTTAGTAAAGCAGCAGCAGGATTTCAGATGATTGACTCCAGTTTAGAAAGAAGTTCTACTGTGGGTAATATCCATGCTACAGAGAAATGTTTTATGATGGGAAGAGTCATTTAATGTGGCAAACTTCATTTTTTTCATATTTCAAAAATTTCCATTGCCACATCAACATTTGCTCATCACCACCCTGATCCATCAGCAGCCATCAACATCGAGGCAAGGCCCATCATTGGCATACAGGACTACAGATTGTTAAAAACTTAAATGATGGGGATACTGTGGGAACATGTCATTGGATTAGCAGATAAGGCTCAGCATTCTCACAAATAGTGGAGAAAGAGCCTAGCTGCCAGAGGGACCTGCTTTGGTGGTCAGCAGACCAGGAGAGTGTTTCAGAAGTCCCAGGAGGGTGAAGAACAGAGATGCAGAAGCCAAAACAACAAACTGTGACTTACTGAACCTCCAGGCTGACAGGAAGGGCTCCCCTTCTCACCCCACAGAAATTCAGCAGGGCAGTAAAATCCACTGCGCATTGAAGCTAACTGAGAGGGTAGCAGGCATCTTCTTCCCTGCCAGCTGTTACAAGGGAAAAGGGAGGGAGAGTCAGGGGGCTCTTCTTCAGTGAATTTGGCCACCAGAGACGACTTTGAATCCCTGCTCTGGCCATAGAAAAAACAAAGGAATATGAAGAGAGCTACACCTCTGTGGTAACGTGTGCCAACAATAGCCATCTGCTGACTGTTGTGGAAATTACATGGGCAGAAACTCTTAGAGTTCTGTTTACCCCACCTGTGAGAGAAACTCTGTCCCCCACTAGAGAGTCCCTGGCACAGTTTTTGATAACTTAAGCTGGGCACTTCTAAAGACTTAAGATAAGTTGAATCAAATATCAAAGAGCTGTGAAAAAAAAATAATAATAGGCAAGAGAGGAAATTGTCCACTAGAGTGAATTCACCAACATATCAGATGCTTAGACATTAGCAAAAAATTACAAGCCATACTAGGAAACAGGAAGAGATGACCTAGGCAAAGGAACAAACCAAATATCCTGAAGAGATACAGGATTTATGCAATTAATCAATGATAATCAAACAACTCTTCGAAATCAATTTAAAGAATTTAAAGAAAATATGACTAAAGAGATAAAGGATATTAAGAAGACACCAGGTGAGCATAAATAACAATTTGAAAATCTGCAAAGAAAAGTAATAGACCTTATGGCAATGAAAGGCACAATGAATGAGATTAAAAATACTTTAGAAGCACATAAAAGCAGATTTGAAGTGCTTGAAGACAGATTTTGAAGACAGAACATCTGAATTGGAAAAGACAGGAGAACAGAAAGAGAAGAGAATGGAAAAAATGGAGCAGGGTATTAGGGAATTGAATGACAATGCAAAATGCAAAAACTTGTGCATTATCGACATTCCAGAAGGGGAGGAAAATGGAAAAGGAGCAGAAAGAATATTTGAAGAAATAATGACTGAAAACTTCCCTACCCTTATGAAAGACATAAATATCATGTCCAGGAAGGATAATGCACCCTAAACAGAATATACACAAAAGCAAAGCATCACATACAAGGAAAACTCAATAAGATTAAGTGTTGACTTCTCATCAGAAGACACAGAGGAGACAAGAAAGTGGTGTGATATATTTAAGGTATTGAAAGAGAAAAACTGCAAGCCAAGAATTCTGCATCTGGCAAAGCTATCCTTCAAAAATGAAAGGGAGTTCAGAATCTTCACAGACAAACAAAAACTGATAGAATATGTTACCAAAGGACCAGAATCACAAGAGATAATAAAGGGAGTGCTACAACCTGAAAGGAAAAAAAAACAAGGGTTAGAGGCTTGGAGAAGAGTATAAAAATGAAGAATATTAAAAAGGATAAAAAAATAGACTGTTGTATGTTAAGATAACTGAAAGCCAAAGGTCAAAATGGAGGAAATAAGTAATGCCTTTACATTATGACATTGAACATTAATGGCTTGAATTACCCATTAAAAAGACAAAGACTGATAGAGTGGATTAAAAATTATGACCCATCTATATGTTGTCTACAAGAGACTCACCTCAGATGTAAGGACATAACCAGGTTAAAAATGAAAGATTGTATAAAGATATTCCGTGCAGATATTAATAAAAAAAGAGCTGGAGTAGCAATACTAATATCAGACAAAATAAATTTTAAATGCAAAACTGTTATAAGGGATGAAGAAGGTCATTATTTATTAATAAAAGGGTTAATTCAACAAGAAGAAATAACTATTCTAAATATTTATGCACCTAACCTCAGTGCCCCAAGATATATGAGTCACACACTGGCAAAGCTGAAGAGAAAAACAGATGTCTCTACAATAATTGTTGGAAATGTCAATACACCACTCTCAGTATTGGATTGAACATCTGGACAGAGGATAAATTAAAAAAACAAAGAAGTTGAATAATATGATAAATGAACTAGACCTAACAGACATCTATAGAATACTGTACACCAAAAGAGCAGGATATACATTCTTTTCAGGTGCTCATAGATGCTTCTCCAAGATAGACCATAGGTTGGTCACAAAACAACTCTCAATAAACTTATAAAGATTGAAGTTATACAAAACACTTTCTCTGATCATAACTGGATGAAATTGGAAATAAATAATGGACAGAAAAAGAGAAAATTCATAAATATATAGAGATTAAACAACACACTCTTAAACAACCTGTGGATCAAAGAATAAATTGCAAAAAACCTATGGGATACTGCAAAGGCAATACTGAGAGGGAAATTCATTGCTCTCAGTGTTTACATTAAAAATGAAGAAAGAGCTAAAATGAAGATCTAACTACACACCTGGAAGAACAAAGAAGAGCAAACTTATCCCAAAGCAAGCTGGAAAAAAAAATAGTAAAGATTAGAACAGAAATAAGTGAAATTGAGAACAAAAAACAATAGAGAGAATCAACAAAACCTTTGAGATCAAGAAAATTGACAAATCCTTAGATAAACTGACAAAGAAAAAAAGAGAGAAGACACAAATAAATAAAATCAGAAATAAGGGGGGAGCATTACCACTGACCCCATAGAAATAAAAGAGATCAAAATAGGATAGTATGAACAATTGTATGCCAAAAAAACTAGAAAATGTAGATGAGCTGGACAAATTCCTGGAAAAATATGAACCACCTACATTGACCTTAGAAGAATTAGAAGACCTCAACAAACCAATCACAAATGAAGAGACTGAAACAGTCATCAAAAACCTCCCAAAGATGAAAAGCCCAGGACCAGATGGCATCACAGGTGAATTCTACCAATCATTCAAAGATGAACTAATACCAAATCTTGCTCAAGCTCTTCCAAAAAATTGAACAGGAAAGAATGTTACCAAACTCATTCAATGAAGCCAGCATCACCCTAATACCAAAATCAAGTAAAGACACTACGAAAAAAGAAAATTAAATACCAATATCTTTAATGAATATAGATGCAGAAATCCTCAACAAAATACTTGCAAACAGAATCCAAAAGCATATTAAATGAATTATACACCACGATCAAGTGGATTTTATCCCAGGTATGTAAGTGTGTTTCAACACAAGAAAATCAATTAGCATAATAAACCACATTGATAAATTGAAGAAAAAAAATCACATGATCCTCTTGAGTGGTGCAGAAAAAGCATTTGACAAAATACAGCAACCTTGCTTGATAAAAACACGTTGAAAGATAGGAATAGAAGGAAGCTTTCTCGATACTGTAAAGTGTGGGATATAAGGTTAACATGAAAAAATCAATAGTGTTTCTATACACTACTGATGTGGACTCTGAGGAGGAAACCAGAAAAAAAATTACTTGCTTAAGGACAGACAGATTGACCACTGGAACTGAACTGAGACCTCAGAAATTGACCCACATATCTACAGTTAAGTGATTTTTGACAAGGCTGTTAAGCCCACCCAGATGGGCCAGAACAGTTTATTCAACAAATGGTAGTGGGAGAAAAGGATAACCATATCCAAAAGAAAAGAAGAGGACCCCTGTCTCACCCTGTATTAGTCAGCCGAAGGGGTGCTGATGCAAAATACCAGAAATGGGTTGGTTTTTATAACGGGTATTTATTTGGGGTAGGAGCTTACAGATACCAGGCCATAAAGCATAAGTTACTTCCCTTACCAAAGTCTATTTGGAGCAAGAAGGCTGCCGATGCCTGCAAGGGTTCCTATGTTCCTGGGTTTGCTTTACTCTGGCTTTAGGGTTACTTCCTTCCTGGTGTTGGTTTCTCTTTCCTCTGGGTGCTGACTTCCCCAGGTCTTCAGCATCAAACTCTAACATAAGAAATCTTCAACTCTGTCCTTTGCCGTGCCTTTTATCTGTGAGTCCCCACCCACCAAGGGGGGTACCCAGGTACAGATCAGATTACCAGCATAATCCAATATTTCTTTTTGGAATTCATCAATTATATCAAACTGCTACATACACCTTATACTAAAATTAACTCAAAATGGATCAAGGACTTAAATATAAAAACAACAACCATAAAATTCCTGGTCCTAGAAGAAAAAGTAAGAACACATCTTGAAGCTCTTTTGGTAGGTGGTAGTTTCTTAAACCTCAGGCCCAAAATATGAACAACAAAGAAAAAATAGATAAATGGGACCTCCTCGAAATTCAACACTTTTGCACCTCAAAGGTCTTTGTCAAAAAGGTGAAAATACAGCTATCTCAATGGGAGAAAATATTTGGCAATCACATATCTGGTAAGGTTTAATAACTATGATATATAGGGAGATCACACAAATCATCAATGGAAATGCAAATCAAAACTACAATAAAATATCATTTCACACCTATAGACTGACCACTATTAAAAAGTATGAAAACTTTAAATGTTGGAGAGGATGTGGAGAGATAAGAATGCTTATTCACTGTTGGTGGGAATGTAGAATGGTACAGCCATCTGTCGAGGGCTGTTTGGCAGATCCTAACCAAGTTAAATACAGACTTGCCATGGGACCTGTCAATACTACTGCTAGGTATATACCCAGAAAAACTGAGCACGGTGACACAAACAGATATCTGCAGATGTTCATAGTAGCATTATTTATGATAGCCAAAAGGTGGAAACAACTCAGGTATCCATCAACTGATGAATGAATAAACAAATATCAACTGATGAATGGATAAACACACAATGGAATATTATGCAGTGGTAAAAAGAAATGAAGTTGTGAAGCATATGATAACATGGATGAACCTGGAGGACATTATGTTGAGTGAAGCAATCCAGATACAAAAGGAAAAATACAGTATGATTGCACTATTATGAACTAAATATATTACATGCAATAAAAATATATTATGTGAAATATTAATATGGGTAGAATTGCATATATAAGACTATTTTTTCTTGAAGCTGAACAAATGCAAGTTAATACCATGCAATGTTAATATCAGACCAAAAAAGTCCATTATGCTAAGTGAAGAACGTCAGATACAGAGTACTATGTATTATATGATTCCTATGTAAAATTTAAACATAAATCAATTCATAAAGACAAAAGGAGATTAGTTCTTATATACGTCCAAGGAAGGAATGTTAAGGGGTTTGGAGTCTTTCTTTTTGGAGTAATGCAATTGTGTTAAAATATTTGAGATGACGAAAGTACAGCATTGTGATTATACTTAAAGCCATTGATTATGCACTTTGTAGAGAATAGCCAGAAACAGAAGCTATGTACAGTGGGGGAAGCAGAGTGATTGAGAGGTGAGGAGTTTCCTTGTTTGTTTGTCTGTTTTTTTGTTTATTATTTTTGAAATAATGAAAATGTCTAATAATGATTGAAGTGATGAATGTACAACTATATGACTATAGCAAATACCACTGATTATAAAAATAAATTATAAACAGTGCTAACCCTGTTTGAAAAAGAAGAAAACTTAGATTATGGTTGGCATTTATTAGCAATAAATTATTATTAAATTAAGGTATTATGTGTATTGATTTTTAGATATAATGACATTGCACACTTAATAGGCTAGAATATAGTGTACACATTTTATGTACTGGGAAACCAAAAAAAATTTATGACTTGCTTTATTATGATATTCTCTTTATTGTGGTGGTCTGGAACCAAATCTGCAATTTCTCTGAGTTAAACTTGTAAAGTAAATACTATACAAAAGCTCTGAAAATTATTTAAAAGTATTCTGCTTCTTACTTTTTAAAAATCATGAACCAAGTCAAAATTGAAAGGTCAGCAGAATCACGGATTTCAAAAAAAATTCTTTTGAATTGATGGCCAGGCTTTTTTGAAATTTTTTTGGTGATACATAGTTCCACTTAATGACCTTTGGATAATTTATCCAGGGATTTATGACTTCTACTTTTTTTCATTCTAAATTTCACTGTAGTTGATAAGTATTAAGGATCTAGTTCCTTGTCTTTGGAAAGCAGTAATTCTTTCTTGAGTTCACATATCAGGAATAGCAATCTCATCTTGCAAATCACACCTGATCTTTAAACTTCATAAGCTATCTCTTCTACGGAGTTTTCCATTCCTTGATTTCTTGCCATATTGATGATTCACAGAGGATTAAAAAATAGGCTCTAAGTTTTGACTTGAACACTGGCAGAAAGTACTGTTTGATACAATAATTATAATTTCTATATTTTTTTCTTCCTTGCATTTACATTTATCTCCATAACAAAAGCATAAGAAAATTTAAATATTAACAAATAGACCATTTATTTTATTTTAATCTTTCATATTCAGCACAATATTACATACATCATAGATATTTGTGAGTTGGTATTTAGCTATACTAGTTACTGTTTAATCAGGATTAGTAAACTATTTTTGCAAGGCTCACTTGGACTTTAAAATTCATGAATCAAATACTCCCCTCACTGAATTACCTAAGTCCCCACAAAACAATTATTTTCATTTTAAATAATCTTGCTTACTAATCAACAAATGAAATGAAATGAACAAATAAATGAATCCTTGGAGGTACAATGGCATTCTGTATGTTGAAATGCATGACTTCAGATTACTGCTATTGAATTTAAGAAGACAGACTCATGTAATTTGAAGTGACTGGGAAAAATCTTTCTTGAAGATAGCTGAATTGGACCCCGAATAAAAGGAAAACCTTAAAAATGAAGTAATTCACACCATATCCCTACATCTATAAAATTCACCAAGGAGAAATTCCCAGATGGAGCAGAGGAATTTGTAAAAAGTAATTGATGTCTAGACTTTGATTCATGCCTGAACACTGGAGTCTTCTCTTCCTGAGTTAGTCCTTCTTCTTGCTACATATTCTTGAACTGCACTTAAGCCTAAAAATAACTACTTTAAATAGTTCTCTTTCTTGAATATGTATTGAATAATGGTGGACCTTAATAGAAACTTTTTATATAGTTCTATAAAGTTTCCATGGCAAACAATCAGCTAATTTTGAAATCATAATACAGAAGCTCCATCTGGAGAAGGACCTGCTTGTGAAAGAGTTCTGCATCTGGTAAAGCTGTCTTTCAAAAGCAAGGAGGATTTAAGACCTTCCCAGATAAACAAAAGCCAAGGAATTTTGTTATAGTAGACCAGCCCTACAAGAAATCCTAAAGGTGTTTTTGACTGTTGAAAGAAAAAACCTGAATCAACTGAGCCACATGAAGAAGTAATGATCCGCAGCTCAATGATGACAAAGGTACTTTTGTACTGTTGTACTTTTGGTTTTTAACTCCACTTTTTACTTCCTACAGGATCCTAAAGACAAACGCATAAAGTGAAATGATCAATCAATGGTTTTGGACTTAAAATGAATAAATACGTAATTTGTGGCAATAATTACATAAAGGTAGGTGAGGGTAGGGGCGTATAGGAACATAGTTTTTCATGCTATTGAAGTTTTGAACAGTATCAAAGCAAATGAAATATTTATAAATTTAGGATGTCAAACTTAAGCCCCATGGTAACCACAAAGAAAATATAAGAAGAACATGCAAATTCATAGAGACAAAAATAGAGTACAGGGCAGGGGCAAAGGGGAGTTAATGCAAAATGAGTGTTGGGCTTCTGTTTGGGGTGAAGGGAGACGGAAGTTATAGCAATTGTTGGCGGTGAAGGTACTGCAATATTGTGAATGTGATAAATCCCACTAACTGATGTACTTAGGAAGAGTTGCTATGGAGAGATTTATGTTGTATGTATGCTTACACAATTTAAAAAAGAAAAGAGAAAGACACTAAAGTGATAGTGACAGTTTATTGCAATAGATAATAATGGATGGGATCTAGGAACAGAGGAGAAAGGCTCAAAAGGACATTGTTGGGACATAAGGAAAACTTGTAATATAGAATGTAGCTTCATATCAATGTCAAATTTCTTGAACTTGGTAAATGCACTTAAGGTGATTACATAGCGAGTACCCTTGATTGTAGGAAATGAACATGGACGTTTTCTGTGTTTAAGGACTAAAATGAGTGCAATCTCCTCTCAAGTGTTCAGGAAATAGATAAATCGATAGAGATAGAAAAGGCAAAGTTGCCGAAATATTAAAATAGGTAAATCTAGGTGTTAGAGATTGAATTTAATGAATCCCATAAAAGGTTATGCTTTTGAACTAATCCATTCCTCTGGGTGTGAGACCCTTTGATTGTATTAGATTCTGTTAAGGGACATTGATGAGCTCACTTGATTAGGTAGATTTTGACTGGATGTCAAAGGGGTGGCTCAGACTGGGTCTCTGTTCTTTTACTGGAGTCTTATATAAATAGACACACAGAGAAAGGAGACACACATTAAAGGGAGAGCTGTCATTTCAACCAGGTCATGTGAGAGAAAGGACTCAAGGATCGCTAGTAGCTGAGGCTGAGATATGAAATCCCCAAGAGTCTGGGCCAACAGAGCAGCACAAGACTAAAGAGATGAGCCATATGCCTGATCACCCACAGGTGAGCTGCTGGGGATTGCAGGCCTGGAAGGGAAGGTAGAGACCTCGGCTGCTACCTTGCAAGATGCCAAGATACCAGTAGCTTTTATGGTGAGAAAGCATCTCTGATTTGGACGTTTCACTGCCTTGGAACTATAAGCTTCTACCCCTAATAAATTCTCCATTATATATGCCAACTCTTTTCTGTATTTTGTATCAGCAACCTTTGGCAAACTAAGACACCCAGTATCCTGAGGTTTGGGGTATGCTGAAGTTCTGGGTTGGGCTTGAATTATTTTTGCAACTGTCCTATACATTTGGAAAAAAAGTTAAAAAATACTTTTCTATAATAAAATAAATCAATTGCAGGTATTCTCTATTATTTTTACACATAGAATGTCTGCTGTCCAGGACCCACAATATCAAGCAACAGGAAGTCCTCACTGTCCAGGACTCACAATATCAAGCAACAGGAAGTCCTCAGAAATTTAGGCTTAGCTGGATTTTTCTAATCTGTGCAGGAGAAGAAATCACATCTTTTTCATCCATTTATTTTATTAATTTTTTAAAGATTAAATAACCTTTATCTCTTTTACAATATACACTGAAACTTTCTCACTGTTTTAGGTCTATAACCCTCAGTGTTTTATGCATTTTCCTTTCAATGACATTTTTATTTCTTTAAAAATTCTTTAAGCCCAGATCTTAAATCTTAAGACACTAAATCTGGTACTTTGGGATATTTAAATATTTAAATATCCAAAAAATTATTATATATTGAAATATATAAATATGTTTGTTTATATATAATGTCTCTATCCTTGGAAGGTGAAGTTAAATATTTTCAAATGCATGATACTTTTTAGTAGGTAGCAGTTCCCAGTTTTGGAGAAGTGACCTAAAAAAGAGAGGGACTAATGGAAGCAAAGCCTACTTTTGGCTTGCTATGTCAAAATGAGTGAATGAATGAAAGTTTGCAAAGGCAGGTTTGCTCTCATCATTAGCACAGAATGAGCTGATCCTTCTGGGTATATGCAAGGGGAAATTATTTCTTCCCATTTTTAGAGAAGTGATTCCAAGAGTCCTGGATTGATAGAGCCCGTGCTCACACTGGGTTGGTTCCGCAAGGCTGCGCCATCATAGTTAAGGTTACCTGCTACCCCTGGTTAGGGCTCAGGTAACTGTTGGCCGGACTCATAGGAACAAGCAGGAGTCGCAGAGCCAGTCAGGATGCTGAGAGTAGGTATCCTGAGTGGAAGTGGAAGCGGGCGCACCTCCAGCTGCCGGTGGGCGTCTCCTCCCCTCCCTTGCGTGCGCTCCTTCACCGCATGAGGAGGCTCAGTAGCCGCGACTGATGGCCTGGAGGGCGGCGCGCCGGGCAGGTGGCGTTGCGGAAAGCGCGAGAGGCGCCCTAGTCCCTCATTCGGCCCCGGCCCTCCAGGTTGCTCACTCCAGGGACACTCGAGGCCGCCCGGCTCCTTCTCGGTCGGCCGGTGCCCGGTTACTGTCAGTGACTGCGCGGGGACTTTAGCTTCGGTACGTAGAGGCAACAGGCGTCGACCCGCTGGGTGTTCACTCGACCGCGCAGGCGTCCGGGCGAGAGCCGGTGCAGTGGGGGAGCAGGGACTGGGGGCGCCGGGGTTCCTCTGCCAGGTGTCTGCGCGCCGTGGTCCGATTAAGGACAGGCCTGTGGGGGGCGATAAAGGGCGAGGCCTTTTCTGCGCGGTTTCGAGCCAGCGCAACCCTAGGGACCACATTTCATGCTAAAAATTCCTCCCACGATCGATTAGGCCTTTGAGAACGTCGCTGCTCCTTGAGAGCGGGTCACGAGGCCCGCGCACAGCGCTGTGCTCTGGAGGCTGGATGTGCATCTGGGCTGCGGTTGACGGTGCGCGGCCAGGAGGCATCTTTCGCCAAGGGCGCGGTTTTCCGTCCGCCTTCAAAGAAGGCGACCTTAGTGCCCGCGCGCGGTTGGGATGCCGCCTTCTTCCACATGGCCCAGTGCACCCAATTAATTGGGTTCTCGCCGCATCTCTGTACCGGCCGCTGGGTCCCGCCGGAGGCGGTGGCGTGTCGGCGTCTCCACCTTGGTTCTTGGTGACCCTGACTCGCACCCGGACCCAGAGTCACCGACAAAACCCGGAGATTTCGACTTCTTTTGATTCTTTTCTAGAAACGTGTTTATTTAAAGAAACATCCAATACATTAAATATGATGTTGATGCTTTTAATGCCTTAATTCCCTGTCCTTCCGTCGCCCCCCCCCCAGCTCCTCTGTGATCTTTCTTTGGGTAATAAGGCAGGACATATTTACAGTAAAAGAGCAAAAGACTCCCTAGTGCCAAATTCATCACCGTGACACAAAGTTTCCAACACCTCTGCTGCAAATCCATCTCCATAAAATTTGATCAGACTCCTATCTTAGTTGATCTAGTGCTGCACAAAGTACCCCACAATTTAGCTACTTAAGACAACACGTGTTTATGCTGTTAGAGTTTCTGAGCGTCAGGAATCCTGGCATTGCCTACATAGGTGCCTCTGGCTCAGGGTCTCTCACAAAGCTACACTCAAGGTGTCCCCCAGAACGGTCTATCAAGGCTCAAGCTGGGGAAGATCTACTTTCAAACTCATGTGGTTGGTAGGTTTTAGGTTCTCGCTGGCAAATGGCTGGAGAGGTCAGTTCCTTATCAGACCTCTCCAAAGAGCACCTCACAACCTGTGACTGGATTCCCTCCGAGGGAACAAGCAAAAGAGCCAAAAAAGGGTGCCCCAAAGGAAACCAGGCTTTTTTTTTTTCACTGATCTTCAAAGCATTATTCACAACTGTCAAAAGAGGGAAGCAACTCTATTGTCTTTAATAGTGAATAAGTGAATAAATAAATAAAAAGTAGTGTATTCATACAGTGGAATATTTTTTCAGCTGTAAAAAGGAGTGAAGTCCTCATACATGTGACTAAATGGATAAACTTTGAAGACAACATGTTCTGTGAAATGTCAAACCCAAAAGGAAAAATAATTTATGATTTCACTGATTTGAATAAGCAAACTCATAGTTAGAATCTAGTACCAATATATGGGCTGGGGATAGAGAATGGGCAGTTAAGGCTTAAAATGTACAAGGTTACTATTTGGAATTATGGAAGTGTTTTGGTAATCAATGGAGTTGATGGCAACACAATATTTTGAGTTTAATTAATAGCACTGAAATATATATACATATTTAGATGTATATATATCTGAATGTAATTAGTACTAAAAATTTCAAACTATATATAATCATAATAAAATTTTTCAAAAATTCATGAGACTTCACTACACAAACAGTGAACCTGAAGGTAAACCATGGATTTTAGTAATTGAACTAACTATGCTACACAATATTTTTTTTGTAAACTAATCTAGAAAGTGGAATTCCATTCCTTCCTCAGTATTCTATTAGTTAGAAGGGAATCAGTAAATCCAGCCCACCCTCAGGGAAGAGGTTTACGAGAAGGGACGTGAATACCAGGAGATCAGAATCACTGGGGCCGTTGTAGAGAAAGCTTACCACACTTCCCCAGCTCAGGGCCATTGATGGTATAAGAAGATCTAGAATGGAATTCTCAAATTGTCCATGTTGAAGGATGTTTTAAATATTTTTTTTCAAATTTTCTAGAGGCTTGTAAAGATGCAATAAAAAATGAGTTACTAAAAGAAAAAGGTATATCACATATAAGTACTTTTTAAAATTAGATTAAACAGACATGAACTATATATATTTCAATATATGCAGAACAATCGTTAATAGGAAAAAGAAAATAATTCCAAATTCTACACAGTGTTCTTTTAAGTGTTTGTATCAGTGATTAATATAAATTTTACTATTAAACTCAAAACTTCTTGGTCATTCTGCAATTGTAACAACAAAAAGTTATGTGTGAAATGGGGAGTTCCCTTATTAAAAATCTGTATACATAACACAGTGTGTATCAATATATTAATATAAATTTTTGATGTGACAGGTGCGCTTGATTCTTGCTTGTTAACTTAATTGGATTGATAATGCTATTTGCAGAGGATAATGCATATTTGATTTGTCTATATTAATACAGTAGAAAAAGAAGTCTTTCAGAAGTATTTTGAAATAAATGGGAACAGAGAGATTAAAGGCAATGCTAAGCAACCTCAACATACTTGTTTTTAATTTTTATCCAAAATGAAGCTAATAATGGTATATTTTTAGGTTTCATCCTAAATCCTCCCCCCCTCAGTAAGCAGTTCCATTAATTTATCCTGAAAAGTTAGTTTAATTGAAATTATCTGTTGATGAAAGAAATGGATTTTGGATCCATGTATTTCTTATGTGTGTGTGAATTTTTTTGGATAGAAAATAATATTTAAAATATTTCAATCTTGTAATGTGTCTGGAAATAACTTTTTGCAGATATACAACATCAAGATCATTGCCTGCATCATTAATAATTATTGTTAAATTAGGGAATTGCATAATACAAGACTTTTCTTCCAAGAGTATAGTTTTTTTAAAAATTTTTGTCCTTCAATCTTATCTGCCATTGAATAACATATTACATTTCTTTCTTCCATGAAAGTATTAAGATCATAAAAATATCAAAGAGGTCAGAAAAATAAGGAAGTCTGGTTATCGAATTCACTTCTTTAAACTCTCACACTTTATTCTTTTGTTAATACTTTTTTGACCAAATTTTTGGTGTGATAATCATCGGAACATGCAATAACAATTGTTTATGATCATCTTCCATAATGTCGTATATTATAATGAATGTTGTCAAATTGAGTCTTTAATTAGCCTTTAATATTTCACATTTTTCACTACATCTCCCAGCTCATTACTTAGTTCAACTGACTTTTTTCTCTTGGTACTGTTTTCAACACAAAGTAGTACTAACTTATAGTATTCTATTAGGCACCATTGCACCCAATTTTACATTTTAAGTTCATTTTTTAAGCAGATTTAGGTATTTCTACAACTCATTCACATACTTTCTACCAGGAGGAACTTTATAGAGGAGTAATTGAGATAAAAATTTCTATATTAGAATAGAACTCTTATCCCTTTAATTATAATGGATTGTGGGAAATAGTAAACATAATTTTTTGCTTCCCAAATTATAACACCTTCCCAATTTTATTATAATCCTTAAACTTTGTTTTTTATACGACTTTACAACTTTATACTTTTTAAATAACAGGATCTTCATAAGAAAAGATGCTAGTGCTACCAGTTTTAGAATATAGAAAATTTGGCAGTGGTTAGAAAGCTGGAAGCAGCTCAACTTCTATATAAGTTTATGACTATTAATTTACTGGGGGTTATCTTATTCAATCACTACAAAATTGAGTGACAGGATTTCAGCAGAGTAGTTTTGTATAGAGGACAACTGTCATACATGGAAGTACTGGATTACAATAATACCTTCGACATCCTAAATTCCATAGAGAATGTGCTAAGTAAAGCAATACATGTTCTATATGCAAAAAAAGTATTTAAAGAAAGCATCACCGATTTCATTGAAAGTTTAAAATATGGAGAAAGACAAAGTATAGAAAAGCATGTCATAGAAAGACATAAGTGGAATGTACTTTTCCAACTGGAAAACATTTTCTATTACCTTCCCCCTGGGTACCAAGGGAATGCAGAAATGTAGATTTGGCTCATGAGTTCCTTAACAACACAAGAGATCAGGGATATTCTGATGACACGAAGCATTCATTTACCATACTAGAAAATATTTTGGAAAATGAGTTGTTTGCTGCATTCATTTTAAAGGAGTCAATATCAAAGATCAGGAAAAATATGTTTGCACTTGAAATGTTATATAAGCACATTACATTGTGAGTCCACTTTTTTTTAGTACATTCATTAAAGTGTTAACTTTCTATTCTTAATAAATCTAATTGTTAATTATTAGAAAACTATGATGAATAAAGACACTCAAGGATTAAGGAGGAAAAGTGGTACCATATGGATTAAACATCTGTTTAGCCTAAGTAAAATAAAAACCACTATTCAGTGTTTAAGGATTAGCTTTCTGTAGCCAATTTATCAATAAATCTCTTGGCTGGGAGCCATAGCTAAACTAGTAAATTATCAAGATAATATTTTAAAAGTCTAATTTAGTCCTTTTAATATTACCTCTATGTATGTATGAAGCTATTTAAAATCACCTTCAGAAATAATTTCTGTTCAGGTTCATAATATAGAAGGTTTTAATATAAAGTTTGGATCAGCATATCAAAAATGCGATTTATTTAAGTTGTGTGTGTGTGTATACACACACACATGCATATATATATATATATATATATATATATATATATATTTCCGAATAGGATTTTTCAGCATTCTAATAATGAAGGGCAATACCCAAACCACTTGGTGGTTGAATGAACATGTTTAATCATGTCCTTAATCTTAAACCTCATTCCTGTGAGTGTGAGTCCATTTTAAATTGGACCTCTTAAATATGTTATTTTTAGTTAAACTGTGACCCAACTGAATGAGGGTGGATCTTAATCCAGATTACCAGAGGTTTTCTAAAGACAAAGCCACTGGGAAGAGCCAGAAGCAGAAGGTCAGCTGAACTGGAAGAGCAGGGAGAGGACCTTGCCATGTGACCTGAGGCAGAGATTCTAACAAAGGAACCACAAGGAGTGTGGCAGGCCAGCACTGAAATGTTACTGACTTTGGGAGGAAACATCCCTTAAAACAGTTAAGGCACTTTTTTTTTTTTTTGGCTAATTAATGATTACAGAGTTTAGAGTCTGTCTAAACCTGTTTCTATTTTATAGTTACTCAAAAGTTTCATATCATATGAACAAAAAATCCATTATAATTTAATTTTCGGTACATTGCCACTTTTCCTAGATATTTTCTTTTTTTTTTTTTTCCCTCTTGAGAGGCCTTCCTCATCTCTCTGCTCTTCGTTTCCACTCATTGTCTGCTCACCTTCTTTAGGAAGCACCAGGAACTGAATCTGGAACTTCTCAAATGGGAGGTGGGTGCCCAACACTTGAGCCGCATCACTCCCTGCTCATTGCATCAACTCATTGTGGCTGCTCATTGCATCTGCACATCGCATCTGCTTGTCTTCTTTAGGAGGCACTGGGAACTGAACATGACACCTCCCTTGTGGGAGATGGGTACCCAATTGCTTGAGCCACATCCACTCCTTAGATATATTCTCTAATTGCCAATATCAGGTTTCCATTCTCTGGGTACCCCAAACACCATTTTTTTAAGAACTAGAAATTAGTCATGGAAAACATTTAAAACACTAAAGTCACATTTCCAAATAAATAAATTGGCATAGGGATAGCATGATGAAAAATTGTAAATTGAGTCAAAGAATTAAATGTCAGTCATATACTGGAATCAAAAAGATAAATTGAGTTTACATATTTATAATGATTATATTGCATTATTTAAATATATTTTTTCTTATTTCTAATTAAACAGTAACAATTTAAAATAATTTAACAATATATGGAGATGTTTCTGGAATTTAAGATTTATTTTAATTTTGTCTGAAGAAATATAAAAATAAAAGCTTATATTTAGGTCTCAATTGTGTACAAAGTAAATGGGTCAGCATGACTTAAAGTGCAAAGTTAGATTGTAGGTTTGAAATCTTCCTTTTGTAATGTAGGCATTTACAACTATGAATTTCTCTCTGAGCACTTCTTTCATTTTATCCCATAAGTTTTCTTATGTTGGGTTTTTGTTGTTTAATTTGCATAATTTGTGACTTTTTGGTTTTCCTTTTTGTTATTGATTTCTAGTTTCATTTTATTGTCTTGGAGAAGAGACTTTGATTTTAATCTTTCAAAATTTACTAAAGATTGACTTGTAGCCTAGCATATGGTCTATCGTGAAGAATGGTCCATGGACAGTTTAAGAAGAAGATGTATTCTGCTGTTGTTGAGAGGAGTGTTTTATATGTCTGTCATGTCTTGTTAGTTTATAGCATTGCTCTTCTGTTTGGTTATTATACCCAGTATTGAAAGTGGGATTTTGAAGACTCCAATTGTTGTTGTAGAACTGTCAATATCTCTGTTCAATTCTGTCAGTTTTAGCTTTGTATAATTGTGTGCGCTGCTGTTAGGTGTGTATATGTTATAATTGAAATACCGCCTTGATTGACTCTGATATCAATATATGCTGTCTTTCTTTGTCTCTTGTAACAATCATTTACTTAAAGTCTATTTTGTGTGATATTACTATAGTCACCCAGCTCACATTTGGTTTTTATTTTCATGGAATATGTCTTTCTGTCCTTTCATTTTCAACCTATTTGTGTTTTTGGATCTAAAATGAGTCTCTTTTAGACAATATATACTGGGATCTTTTTAAAATTTCATTCTGTCAATCTCTGCCTTTTATTTGGTAATTTAATCCAAGCACATTAAGGCAATTGCTGATAAGGAAGGACTTCCTTCTGCTTTTTGCTATTTGATATGCCTTATCTTTTCTGTTCCTCAGTTCCTCCATTGCTACCATCTTTTATGTTTAAGTAATTTTTTTCTATTGCAACATTACTACTCTCTTAAGATTCATTTTAAGAAAATTTTTGGTTATTACAACTGACATATTTATGACAATATAATTTGAGTTAATTCCAACTTAACTACAATATCATACAAAACTTATCCTGTACTGCTCTGCTTCTACACTGTGTTGTTATTGTCATAAATTACAATCTCATAAATGGTTATATATAACCCATTAGCATGAATTTATAATTATTTATTTATTAGTCTTTTAAATAACATAGATAAATAAAAGTGGGTTACAAGAAAAATACAAGAATACTGGTTTTTGTTGTTGCTTATGTAGTTACCTTTACCACTTTTCTTTATTTCTTTCAATGGTTGTGATTTACTGTCTAATGTCCTTTTATTTCATCCTAAAGAACTCCCTTTAGTGTTTCTTGTAGATAAGATATACTAGTGATGAGATCCCTCAGCTTTTGTATATCTGGGAATGTCTTAATTCCTCCATTTTATGAAAAATAGTCTCACCAGATATAAAATTCTTGGTTCACATTATTTCTTTCTTTTTCAGCACTTTATCTCATCCAACTGCCCTTCCTTCCTGTTTTTTTAAAAAGATTTATTATTTATTTTTTATCCCCCTAACCCCTTGAGGCTTGCTTGCTTGCTGTCTGCTCTGTGTCCATTTGCTACATGTTCTTCTGTGTCTGCTTTTCTCCCTTTGTTGCATCATTTTGCTGCACCAGCTCTCCACAGGCGCGGGTCGTCAGCTCTCTGCAGGTGCAGGCCATCAGCTCTCTGTGGGCACAGGCCAGCTTGCCTTCACAAGGAGTTGCTGGGGTGCAAACCCAGGACTCCCATATGTTAGACGGGAACCCAATTGACTGAGGCACAGCCGCTTCCCCTCCCTGGTTTTTAATGAGAAATCAGCATTTAATATTATTGAGGATGCCTTATATTAGATGATTTGCATTTCTCTTTCTGCTTTCAAGATTTTCACTTTGACTTAAGCTTTAAACAGTTTGATTATAATGTTTAAAGTTATAGATCTTATTAAGTTTATCTTATATGAAGTATTCACCTTCTTGTATGTATGTATCCACATCTTTTTTCACATTTGGGAAATTTTTGGCTATTATTTCCTCTAGTATTTCTCTTCCTCCTTTCCTGGGGATTGCGTGAAGCATATGTTGATAAAAATCTTAGGCTCTGGCTCTTAGTCTTTGTTAATGTGGCTTCATTCTTTTCCTTTTGGCTCCTTAGTCTAGATAATTTTAATCATCTATTTTCAAATTTGTTGGTTCTTTCTTTGATATTCTTAAATTTGTTGTTGAAACCCCTTTGTGAATAATTCAAATCATTTATTGTACTTCTTAGCTTCAAGTTTTCTATTTGCTTCCTTTTTTTTTTTTCTATTTCTCTTTGATTTCTATAATTTGCAACACATTGTTTTCATGGTTTTCTTCAGTGTTTGTACATGATTTTCCTGAGATCTTTGAGTATTCTTAAGAGAGTTAAAGTATTTGTCTAGTAAAACCAATGCCTGGGCTTCCTCAGGAATTGTTTACATTAATTTCCATTTTCATGTGAATGAGAGATACTTTCTTTGTTTTTGTATGTCTTGAAAAGTTGTTTTGAAACTGGACACTTTGTATACAGTCATGTGATAACTCTGGATATCAGATTCTCTTCCCTCCCTCTCTTTCTTATAGTGGGTCATAATTGTATGTTTGTGGTCATCCAATGATTTGGCAACAATTTTTTAAAATGCCTTAGAGCATTTACAAACAAAGAAAAACTCTTCCAGTCTTGTCAGATTGGATCTGTGTTGGATAGGCACTCCCTTACTGCTTAACCATGTCATATACAGGTTTGCCTTAGCCCCCCCTTCCTGCGTACATATACCCTAAAGTTCAGCCAAAAGGGAAAGTCATCTTTCACGTTTTTTGAACATGTACCCATCCCTGGGCATCCAAGTGATCTACTAGATTTCCTGGTATACACAAAAGCTTTTCAGGGTCCTTATTTTCCAATGTATTTCCTCCCCAAGCCTTGTCCTCTCAGGCTTTTTTGTCTTTCTGGTGCTTGCCCTATAATTATCCCTATCCCACCTGGCAAAAGATAGTATATATGCCTTTAAATGTTTTCAGTGAACATTTTCCCACTTGGAAGGCTGCTTCAACACTAGAAATGCTCCAAGGTGGATGAAGTAAAGGTAAGCCCATGAGGCAATATCTGAGGATGTCACCAAACAGGTTATTTTTTTTGAGACAAGGTAAATATAGATCCTTTTGGCACCAGCAGTCTGTAAGAGGAATGTGGGCTGCTGTCTTAAAAAACACCGCTAAGCTGGGAAGTGGGAAATGAGTAAGTTAAATAGCCACAATGTTTTTTACCAAAATTTAGAATCCCCATTCATCATTAGGCAATCCCTTGCTTGTTTTAGTTTTTGATTAAATGTCAGAGTTCTGAAAAAGCTGATTCTTACACCTTTTCCTTTTTTGACAGCATAATCATTCCTTTAGTACAGGATGAAATTTTGGAGTTCCATATGCCTCCATTGTTGGTGATGTCTTTTACATTTTTAAATGGTTGAAACAGATAAAAATATGAATATTTTTGACATATTAAAATTTCATCAAATTTAAATTTTAGTGTCCATAAATAAAGTTTCATTGAAACACAGCCACACTTGTTTGTTTATATGTAGTCTCTGGCCATTTTTGTACTACAGTGACAGGATTGAGTAGTTGTGACAGAATTTTTCTGGTGCTCAAAGGTAAAATATTTACTACCTGTCCATTTATATAAAATGTTTGCCCATCTTGTGCAAATAATTTAAAACTATTGTACTTGTTGTGATTAAATTCTTTACTGTAGTCTAGAATAATTATTTGGCTCTGTGACTTTCTTTTTTTAAACTATTTTTTTTATTTTTAAAGAATATAACTTTAGAGTACATTAATATTACATTGAAAATATAGGGGATTCCCATATTCCCTACCCTCTGCTCCTCCACCATTTTCCCTCACAAACATCTTTCGTTAATGGGTACATTTGTTATATTTGGTGAACACATATTGAAGCATTGCTACTAATCATGTTATATAGTTTACATTTTCAACTACACAATTTTATAGGTTTTGACAAAATGTGTAATGACCTGTATCCATCATTGGAATGTCAGGCAGAACAATTTCTTTGTCCCAAATATGCCCCATGTTACAACAATTCTTCCATCTCTCTCCCACCAAAACCTCTGGTGGCCATTGCCTTTATATCAATGATACAAGATTTTCCATTGCTAGAATAATTGTAACTGTACTTTAGTCCATAGTTGCATTCCCCCCTTATGTTTTTTCATTCTTCAATTTTGAGAATTTTGGGATGGTGATGCCCATTCTGTTTCTGACTGAGTGGGGGCTTAGGTGCCATATGGCAGATAGATGAACTGTCTTTCTTGCAGCTGTGGATACTCTCTGTTTCTTGGGATGGGTGTTGTCCATCATCCTTTTGTTAGTTGTTCTGGGTAAGTCCAGTGAACTGGAAAGTAGGTGTTGCAACTCTGCTGAGATTCAGGGCTGAACCAGCATGTGAAAGACCAAAGACTAAAGTCTCTGGAACATATATTTATTGTGTATAGTGCTAATTGTAGGCTTAAATAAAAGGGGAAGAAGGGCCTTGTGTAGGAAAATTATAAATGAGTCTAACTTTTTTTACACTGGGGTGCATATATTCCAAAGTAGGGCCCACTGACAAGGTGTTGAATTCCTGAGATTGTCTGCACTGCCATTGTGTCTAGATGTCTCTAGAGCCCTCAGGAGCCCCACTATTTGAGGCAGTGTTTACTGTGGTAGTCAATGAGATCCTGCTGAGATGTTCATAAGCATAACCTCTGGAATGACCTCCCACCTCACTTTGAAATCTCTTAGCCATAAAACTCATTTATATTTAATATTTCACCCTTTTGTTCAAGGCCTTTTTCCAAATGCCTGACTAGTTGGCTCTTGGTAATAATCCCTCAGTGCCAGGGAGGCTCATCCCCTGGGAGTCATGTCCCACCCCAGGGGAATGGTAGTAAGTGTATATGCTGAGCTTGGCTTAGAGAGAGTCCACATTTGAATAAAAAGGAGGCTTTCAGGAAGTAACTCTTAAGCAATATTTAATACTAGGCTGTTTCAGTTTCATAAGGACAAGATTAATAAGCATAACCATTAATATCAAGGGTCTGGTGTAACAGTCTGTCCTCCTTTGCAAGGCACTGTCCATGTACTCAGGGGATTACTGCTGCTCTATTAGAGAATGTATCAGGATTTCCAGTATGGGAAGTCAATATTCTTTTGGCTATTGTGTGGGTTTCCACCCACCAAGATAACACTCCATGACCACCTGAACATATTCATATGCCATAGAGACATACCCCAGGTATACCCCTCCCTACACATCCCCCAGTCACTGACACCTTGCACCAGTTCTCCTCCCCAGTTGTTATCCTTATGTGATCCAAAACCTCCTCAAATGCAAAGCCAAAAAAAGAAAAAAAAAAAAAGAAGAAAGAAAAAAATAAGAAGAAATAAGAAATAAAATACAAAAATATAAAATAAAAAAATAAAATTTTTTCATTGTCTTTCATCACAATAAGATCAGATGCTTTTTATATACAGTGACAGTTTCTTCCATATGTTCAAGGAGTGTCTTATGCTTTCTCTGCCTTTAAAGAAGACGTCTTTTATTAAATTTAGGAAGTTTTATGTCATTATTTCTTGATAATTCCTTCTGCTCTGTTCTCTATTTCTTCTCTTTTGAGACTCCCATAATACATCTATTGGTATGGTTGATGATGTCCCGCAGGTCTCTTAAATTCTGTTTACTTTTCTTCATTCTATTTTCTTTCTGTTCCTCAGCCTGAATCATTTCAGTTGTCTTGTATTTGATTTAATGGTTCTTTCTTCTGCCAACTCCAAGCTTCTGTTGAAACTCTTGAAGGAATTTTTCATTTCAATTATCAATTGAAATGAAATTCTCAATTCCAGTATTTCTATTTGGTTTCTTTTTAAAGTTTGTATTTCTTTATTTGGATTCTCATATTGCTCTTTCTTTCTTTTCTTCATTTACTTTAAAAGGTTCTTTTTCTGTCTTTTATCTACTTGAGCATTTGGGGTTGTTGTTTTTTTCCCTTTTGATTCTTACCTTTAGGATCATTTTGTAAATGTCTTTTTCTGATATTTTCAAAGCTTTTTTTCTTCTCTGATGGTTTCTGGATTTTCATCTTGTTCCTTTGGAGGGACAATCATTTCCTGTTTGTTTGTCTTATCATTTTTTGTTGTACATTTTAAGATTTTAAAAGGGTCACCCTGGGATTTATTCCCTGAGCTATCTCTTCCTTAGGTTTTTATCAAGCTAATGATATGCCAGAGATTTATTTGAGTGCCAGAAGCTAATAGTAACAAGCAAACCAATGCAAAAACAAAAAACAAAAACAAAACACCTTTCAGTTTTTGAAAATTGGTTCTGTTTTGGCTGGTGCCCTCTTTCAGAGTTTAGCCCTCCTATCAAGAGTATCAGCCTGAGAAAAGTTTAAGTGCAGGGTCCTTTCATTTCTGAACCTGTGTCTCATCCTGGATTTGTGCTCTCTCATGGACTTACAAATTTCCTATTTATAGGAATTAGAATGCCTCCCCTATTCCTTCTGAAATAGACTTCCTCCCCTCCTGGCTGCTGTAGTATATAACTTAAAGCAGGCCAATATATGTCCCAGACCATATGGACCTATTTGTTTTCTTTATACTCCTTGAGTTATCTGCAAGTTCCTTCTGCCTGCGGAGCAAGTTCTTGGAGGGTGAATTTATTAGTCAGCCAAAGGGGTGCTGATGCAAAATACCAGAAGTCTGTTGGCTTTTAAAAAGGTTATTTATTTGGGGTAGAAGCTTACAGTTACCAGGCCATAAAGCATAAGTTACTTCCTTCACCAAAGTCTACTGCCATGATTTGGGGCAAGATGGTTGCTGATGTCTGCCGAGAGAGTTCAGGCTTCTTGGGTTTGTCTCTTCCTGGGGCTCCATTTCCCTCCAGGGTCAGCTTGCTGTGCTCTCACCACAAGGCCAGCTCTAGACTATCAGGCGAATGGCTCTGTCTCTCTCCCCGGAGCTTCTGCCATGTTTAAGGACCCATCTCTATTCCTCTGTGTTCTTCTCCTGTGTGTTCACTTTCCAGGCTACAGTTCAGAACTACCAACTCTGTCCTTTGCCATGTCCCTACCAACTCTGTCCTTTGCCATGTCCCTACCAACTCTGTCCCTACTGAAATGGCCCAGTCAAAATTCTAATCATAATTTAATCAATTAAAAGTGATACTTCTGACAGACCAGTTTACAAACATAATACAATAACTATTTTTGTAATTCATAACCAATGCCAAACTGCTACAGTGCACCAAAGATGAGTTTGCTGATTTAGTCTTTCAGACCGCCACCTGATAGATTGGCTCTGATAGACAGGCACTGCAGCATATGCATAGTGGTTTTGCTGCTCTTTACAAAACAAATTCAGTGACCCACAATGGGAGTGCAGTTTGGTTCCACATTGCTTCAGAGAGGTAATGGAGGAGGGGTCAGCAAGGGCACCAGTAATTTCTCCTACAGTTTTCTAATGCTGCATCGTCTTGACTCAGCACACACCTAGTTACTGCAGCCATTGAGCTGTTTGTTTTACAGGGTTCTGAGGAAGATGGCTCTGCCAGTTTTTGCTGTTTAAAGTTTTTGTGGGGACTGGCCTTCTAGAACATTTTGCACCCCTATCTTGGTAGACTAGAAGCCCACAATTTCATTTTTATCATTGCTTAGCCTCATCTTAGTGTATAGGGTATCACCATTTCTTGTATTGTGGTGTGTTATTAAAAAACTGGTTTGATTTTAGAATTTTATTGCATTCCAGAAAGACAAAGCCTAAAATTTTAGTTTCTTATTATTTCTGTATAGCACTTACCAATGTGTAATGGGAAAATGAAAGAGAATAATTTTTAAGTGCCTAGTCACTAAATCTTTGACATATACTTTGCATACATAAAGACTAATATTAATTGAATTCATGCTTTGCTCTAGTCATGGTGCTAAGTGCTTTACATGCATTTCCTTATTTAATCCTTATGTGAACTTACATGAAAGAAATTATTATTCCCAATTTACATATAAAAATTATAAATTGACTGAGGTTATACAATCAATAAGGCTTGTCATATGAAGTTTAATCAAAGGCCTCTGCATAAATCAAGGTTTATTGGAGAAGGCTTTCAGGCAAATAGCAGAATGCACTACTTCACCCAACTCTTTGCTAACCCAACCCATAGCTACACAAACCAATTTACTGTACAAAAATACAAATTTATTCCTATCCTTAGCTACCCAGTGCTTCTGGTATTCTTGCTGCCCAATATAGAGAGGTGCTTAGACACAGGTGGTTGCACCATGAAAAGTTCTGGAGAGGTAGGTATCTCCCTCCTCTGCTATTTGACCTATTTATTAAGAGTTAAGAGGGAATAGAAAACATGTAGCTACTCCTTTGGAAATAGAAGTTTCTGTTTGTAGGGATAGTCTTTTTGGGAAAATGAAATGTTCAAAGCCCAGATGTCAATAAATTACTAAGTTTCTATAATAGACACCTGTATAGGATAGTTAACTTGTAATCCTTTAGCTCATACAGCTCCCTCTTGCTGAGCTAATTCATTTCTAGACAATATAATGTGTGGAACTGGAAAAACCACCAGGGCCATCTGCAGATAAATGGTTTGACTTTTTTCTCAGTGAGTCTGTCGCTTTCAGTCATGGCTGTTTTTCCCCTCTTTTGTTCTTTATTTCTTAATCTTATGTCTTATTTCTTCTGTTATTACCTCCCTATAAATAGCATACTCTTAGGTGTGCCTCCAAATTGTAACAGGGTAAGCTTTCTTTGAAAATGGGCTATTTGAGCATCCGTTGGGCATATATCATCTAGGATTCTCAGTTTCCTCCCTATTCCAAAGAAAACCTCCTATGAGTTTCAATTGAGAAAACAAGCATCTTGTTACCTTGTGCATTGATTATGATAATCAGTAGCCCAAACATCCCAGGGCAGTTAAAAAAGAGGTACAACATTCTTTGATGGCATCCTGTAATTTTTTTCTATTTTTTTCTCTGAACCCAGAGATTGAAATAGAGGCAATGAGTCAAGAGGCTTTATTGATGCACATTATGTCATCTGTAGGTAGAGGCTGTTGATGTTGTTTAGTAGAATATATAAAGTGTGTGGTAGGAGGTTTTCATTTTACCTGCATCTTCTCTACTACTCAATAAAAGCTAGACTTTCCATTGGCTGCTACAGATAGAGAAATGAGGTAGGAACAGATTAAATACCTCGTGAATAGTGTCACATTCTGAATCTGTGCATCTGCCTGTCAAGAAGCTGCTTGAAAATTTCTGTGATCACATCATGTAAAAGACAGCTTTGCTGTGGTGTTAACAAGAAAGGGTAGACCAGGCTGTTTTTCTTTGTAATACAGACCACAATAAACAGCAGCAGCACAATGAGAGAAGTGTCTAGATAGTTAGGAGATAAAGAAGTGATGGTCAGCCACAATGTGCTAACCTTCCACAAGGTATTTAATCTGTTCCTACCTCGTTTCTCTATTTGTAAGCTTGGGGAAATAGAATCGCTGAGAAAATTAAATGATCCCATAAGTATCTCTATAGCATCTCTATGGACATTCACTGTATTAGCAATCGATATATATTAGCTTTGCTGCTGCTGCTGCTGCTATTGCTGTTGATTGTGATTATGATTAAATGCATACATAGGAAAGGTTGGCTGTTTTGGGGGCAACTGGCCCATCTAAAAATGTTGATGTTGCTTCTTTTCTAAAATGCAACAGCAACAATAATCACTTATCTGCCTGTGAGGCAGTCAGACAGGCATGCATTAACCCATTGATAGGTGAGGGAAATGGTACTCAGTAAAGAAATATGATGTGTTATTCACAAAACTTGTAAGAGGAAGAATATGAATGTTAATCTCACATGATGTGCTTCAAGCTTTATTTACAAAGATCCCAAGACAATGTGAGATGGGAACTTACTTTTCTTTTGGGAACTAAAAGAGAATGATAGGGAAATGCTACATCTCCTGAGAAAGCAAACTTAGAATGAGGCACTGAATTGGAGGTGCCATTTAGAATCTAAAAAAGAAAGGGAACTGAACACCTAGAGGTGAGGCCATTCTCTCTGCTGCTGATATGTCCCTTCTTCTGAGAAGGCTTTACTGAACTTTCAGGCCATGTGTAACTCCCTCCTCCTTTTCACAGCAGTCCATGCTTCTCCTTGTAGCACTTCCATGTTTGTTGGTCTCCCTGACTGATGGTGAACTCTTAGAAAACACAAGTTGTCACAACTGTGCTCCCTGTGCTTAGCATTGTGCCTGGTTCACAGGCAGGGCTCAGTGCATGTGGTTGTTGAATTAATGAACGAGAGGTATGTAGGGGCAGTGTGAAAAGCAGGTTTGTCAGATCATCTCTAAGGTCCTGTGCTTCTGTGGTCTTTTGTGAGTGCATCAGATTCAAATATTAGCTTAATTGTAGAACAAGGGATCCAGAAAGAGATAATGAGCCTCAAAAGGAATTGGAATTCTCATTGGTCGTCAGAAGGAGGGAGAAAAGGATAGTTTTATCACCTAGAAAATACCTTCAGGATCTTCACCATTTAGGTCAGAAGATGGATGACAACAGTCAGGAGTAAGGCAATACAGATTAACTCAATTTATGTTTAGTAAGCGCAGCCTGCAGATTACAGATCAGAGGAGAAATTATTTCAGGGAAAGCTTTCAGGGCAGGGTGAATCAGGAAGCATCACTGCTAGGGAGTCAGTTCTGTAGGGAGAACCAGACCTTTATTTTTTATTTTATTTTTTTTTTATTGATGATGAAGTCAGGCAAATCTGTTCTTAGAGATTCCCATTGATCCTCTTCCAGATCCTCAGAGAACCATTGGGTAGCCTGCCTTGCTTGCCCTTCAGTTCCAAATCATAGTGTATTAGTTTGTTTCATTTTTATCCCTATAATATAGATCAGATTTGGAGAACTAGCATTCTTTATGAAGCCTTTCTATAATAACACTGTCTACAATTCACCCAGCTTTCTTCCATTCCTAATTCCTGTCCTTACTCCCTTCGTATAAATGCCATATCATTTTACCTGACACCCTTTTCATCTCCATCGATTCAATTTATTAATTCCCTTTTTATCTTTGTTTATACTGCTCTTTAACTTACTCTTATGTTCTTTGAAGTTTTCCATTTGGTATTTTTATTACTTGACATTATATTTCAAGTTCCATATGGTCAATTTATTTTTGCCTCTATTCTCTTACTTCTTTCACAACCCCTTTAGATTTGAATGCAATATCTGTGCATAGGAGGCATTCTAGAAATATGTATTAAAGAGGGAATATAGTGTTTTCTATTATCCATGTCAATGATCTCCCATCTCTTTCTCCTAAAAGCACATATAGAGAATTATATGGACATAAATGGGAATGGAGTAAATGGAAGAGGCTACTTGCACACAGTGGTTAATGACCTGGAGCTCTCAGGTGTTGTTTCCATCTAACTACCCTGAGCACTGAAGGCAGCAATATTTCAGCATATCCCTGATCCACGTGCAGCATCCCACATGCCTCTGCACTTGAATGGGAAGCTCAGACTTATACAAACTCAGTATAACAGGGCCCTTTTGTACAGACTGTGTCCTTACTCTGGGCTCACCTTGATACAGACTCCCAAATAGATCCAAAGTACTCGCATGTTAATGAGTACCAAATATTTTACTGATGCTATATGGACAAGGATGTACATGGTACAAACAGCGAACATGTAATCAAACTTGGCATTTCAATCTCTGTGTTTCTCCTGTCCCTTATAGTCCAACCTTCTTTTTTCCCTTTTCCCTTACAGGCCATCAAAGCCCCTGTGTCATCTGAGACAAGTAATTTTTCATTGTCCACATGAATCCCTTCAGCAACCTACAAACCCTTTTAATTAGCTAGAGAGTCACCATCTGTTAGTATTAACATACAATCATGCATCTTGGGGGACTTTTCTCATGTAAAAATGTGTTCATGTAAACACCCTGGGCGTTTACTTCTGTTCTTCATGCTGTTTCCAAAGTTGGCTTGTCTGTTATTCTCTAAATATGTTAGTATTTCCTTTGTCCCCTCTACATGTAAGTATCAGATAAATGATAAATGGAATCTATCTTTTGTGCTATGATGGCTGGTTCAGCTAAGAGCAATTTTGATATTGACTGGGTTGAAAGTCAGATTATTGTTACTAATTTTGTGACTTGGAGTAAATCACTTATTCTCTGTGATAGTTTTATGTGTTAACTTGGCTAGGTTATAGTACTCAGTTATTCAGTTGAACACTGATCTAGGTATTGCTGTTAGGGTACTTTGTGATGTGACTAATGTTTATAATCAGGTGACTTTAAGCAAAGGAGATTATTCTAGATCTGGGTGGGCCTGATTCAATCAGTTGAAGGGCCTTAAAAACAGAATTGAGGTTTCCTGGAAGAAGAAGAAATTCTTCCTCTGGGCTCTTACTTTAGCTTGTGCCTGAGAGATCTACCCTTCCCTTCCTGACTACCTCCCTTCATTAGTTTCCTAAGGCTCCTGAAACAAATCACCACAAGCTTTATGGTTTAAAACAAATTTATGCTTTCACATTTCTGGAGGTAAGAATTCCAAATCAAGATGTTAGCAGGGCAGAATTCCCTCTGAAGTTTTTAGGGGAGAATATTTTGCCTTTTACTCTTCCAGCTTTTGGTGGTTCAGGACATTTATTGGCTTGAGCCTGCATAACTCCCATCTCTGCCTTCTTATTCACAATTCCTTCTCATCTTCTTCCTGTGTGTTTCTCCTCTGTGCCTAACAGAACTTGTCATTGGATTTAGAGCCCATCTGAATAATCCAGGATAATCTTGTCTTGAGATTCTATAACTTAATTACATCTCCAAAGACCATTTTCCACATAAGGTTACTTCACAGGTTCCAGGACACAGACATGTCTTTTTGGTGGGCCACGATTCAACCTAATACAGTATACACACTAATCTCCCAAAATTCATGTCTGTCCCATGTGCAAAATACATTGACCCTGTCCCGAATCTCCAAAATTCTCAACCAATTATAGCATCAACTCTAAGTCCAAAATCTCATCTAATTAGCATCAGTTTAAAAAGTGCAAAATCAGTTAAAAGTACAAATGTGATTTGTACTCTGGATATGGTTCATCTGGGGGCCACATTCTTCTTCATCTCTTGCAGTCACCCCTCGGGCTGAAGTGTGGTTTGCTGGCCTGGTGGGGGGCGGCGGCCGCGGTAGGCCTATTCCAAACCGCTGCCCCCATAATAGGGTGGTTGGTCGGGCCCACCGCCACCCCTGAAGGAAGCTCGGCATGGGCACAGAGTGCCCTCGGGTCTCCCCTTCTCGGCAGCCATGCTCCCGCGGCCACCCCTCCTCCCGGATAGCGCCACACGATGCCTTATGAGGCAACACCCTTCTTCTTCTTTCTCCCTGCACAGGCGCAGGGCGGAAAATTCCAGTCTGCCTTTTTCCCCTCCCCCCGACAGCAGCAACAGCCAGGCGTGGGCGGGAAACTCAAGTCTGCCCTCTACCCCAACAACAGCAGCCACCAATCACTAAACCCTGCCACTTCCCCCAGCAACAGCAACAGCCAATCCCTAATCATCACCCCTCCCCCGTCCAGTACCTCCCACTGACCTTTCTCCGGCAACCAATCAGAGCAGGGCATGGCTTCGACCAATCAGCCTTCCCCAGCCCCTATAAAACTGTTGCCTCTCCCTCAATAAAGTGGACTTGCGTGTTTACCTTGTCTCCACGGTAGTTCTTCTGCCGTGCGCCCTCCAGTCCTGAGAGCCCCCGACAAGGGCCTGACCTCCCTTGTCCCCAGTTCGTCGCATGCTTCTCTGGGCGACCCCCTCGTTGCCGGCTCTGCCAGGCGACCCCGTCAGCCGAACCGTGCAACCCCTGTGAGACCGACCCCTCGTCTGCTGCAGGACTGACCCCTTGTCCCAAGTGGGACCGACCCCTCGTTCCAAGTGGGACTGACCCCTCGTCCCAAGCTGGACCGACCCCTCTTCCGCAGCCAGACCCCACCTCTACCGACCGAGCAAGCCGTCGCAGCTGGCGCCCAACATGGGGCAGTGCAACCCCACCACAGCCTCATTCCATAACCTGGCGGCCCCCCCCCTCCTCTCTTCTCACCGTGGGGCTTCTCTCGTGCAACATTGCTGCTACCTGAGCCTTGGCTACCTCATATGATCCACGGCGGTCTGGGAGAATCACTGGATGGCTTTCTCCTTCCATGTCGGGGGCTTATACCAACCCGCTTTGATTAAGAGGAGCCTTGGATTTCTCAGGAGCGCACGCTTGCACGTCTGAAGTAACCCTACCACAGCCCTACGCCCTCCTCTCTTCTCACCCCTATCTTTTCGCTCTGCATTGCTGCTCCTGAACCTTGGTGACCTCATACGATCCACAGCGGTCTGGGAGAATCGCTGGATGGCTTTCTCCTTCCATGTCGGGGGCTTATACCGACCCGCTATGATTAAGAGGCGCCAATAAAACTCTCAGGAGCACATGCCTGAGCACCTCCACCCCTGCCTTCACCTCTGCCTCCTCCCCTCCGCGCTTGCTCCCCTTTGTCTTACTCCACTGCTCGTCGTTCCGCCTTCCCCTCGTCAGGGCCTTCCTTTGGCCCGCGACCACCGTCGGAGTCCCATCAGCTCCGACCCCTCGTCTCACCGCGCACCTCGGCTCCCATCGCCGCACTCTCAAGGTAAGGGCCCCTTTTCTTATCGGCTCCAAAAGGCCATTAGCAATGGGTAACATCCTTTCTGCTAAGCAAGCCCCGCAAGTTTGGGCCCTCGCCGGTCTCCTAGACACTCACCGGTGTAAGATCTCTTTGAAACAGCTCCAAGTTTATTGGGACCTTCTTCTCCCCTTTAATCCGTGGCTTACCACGTGTCAGCTCTGGGACCCGGATACCTATACTCGCCTTATAGATAGGGTCACTTCTGCTGTGGAGCAGGAAGGTAAAAGATTCCCTCCTGGCTTATTACCGGCGCTTTTTACCATCCGCTCCTGCCTTCAAGGCGCCCCTACCATCGACTCCCCCCGGCCGCGTCACCGCCGCCGCCGTGATTGTCAGGATGGTGACTTTAACCAGGATCCTGATCGGGATCCTGATGCCGGCTCCGACTCCGACTCTGAGTCGCTTGTCGAGCGCCTTAATAACGTGCTCGAAAATTATCCCCCTAAACAGTGTAATCTTGCAGCGTCTAGCGCCGGTGAAGATGGCGAACTTCCACCTTCTTCCTCGCTCGAAAAGGGGAGGCACTCTCAAGATGGCGGACTTCCGCCTTCTTCCTCGCTCGAAAAGGGGAGGTCCCTTTACCCCTCCCTCCCCCCAACGACTTCCTGCCTGGGTGGGCCGGAAGCTCCCTCCCCGCCATCTTACCCCTCCGTGCAGAGTGGCCTGCGGCCATCTTGTGGCACCGTTTGGGCACCGGAAGCTTCCGCCCCGCCATTTTCTCCAAGCAGTCCGCGGCCATCTTATAGCCCACGGCCATTTTGTGGCCCGCCGCCATTTTGTAGTACTGCTGGGGACGGCCCGCAGCCATTTTGTAACACCGCATGGGCAATGGCTCCTCTCGCGCCCTCCGCGCCAGCGGCCGCCCCCGACTCCGCCTCCCCCGGGCAGCCCCCTCCATCCGATCTGTGGCAAGCTGCCGCACGCGCAGCCCCCATGCCGCCATCGCTCTCAAGCAGCTCCAGCCCCGCTAAACGGCCCGCAACCTGCTTTCCCCGGCCCACGGCCTGCCTTCTAGCATCTAATAGCGTTTCTGCTTTTGCCTCCCCATATTTCTGCGGAGCTTCCTCCTGTCTCGACCTCACTCCTCTTCTCAGCCATCCAAAGCATCCTTTCTCATCCCCCGCCCCCCCTCCTTTTTTGCTTGAACCCCCATTGCGTTGCAGATTGGGCCGCCCCATGTCAGCCCGCCCCGTTAACATCCGCCTCTCTCGTGCCCGTGGAGACCTTGGCCTTCTTATTGCCCTCGCCTACGTCTCCACCACTCCTGACGCTGCTGCCACCACCACCGCTGGTGCCCTGACGCGACTTGTCCTCACAGCTGTGATCCTCCAGACCATCACACAGTCTGCTTCTGCCGCTCTTCGCCGCCAAGGAGAGATCAACTACCTGTAGCGCGCTGTCACTCTGGACTTTTAACAGCAGATGGACCTTATAGCTGCCGAGATCAACGAGAATTGGACATTGGCTACCCTTGCTTGCAACGGCAAGATACCGCCCCCCAAATTGTACATTTATATCCCCGGCATACTCACCTCCCTCTTCAGCCCCGCTTCCCTCATTGCTTACTGCCCTTGGGCCTCAGCTACTTGTTGCTGCTGCCTTCCTGGCCCTTATTTGAAAAGAAGGGGGAAATGCGGTCACCCCTCAGGCTGAAGTGTGGTTTGCTGGCCTGGCGGGGGGCGGCGGCCGCGGTAGGCTTATTCCAAACCGCTGCCCCCATAATAGGGTGGTTGGTCGGGCCCACTGCCACCCCTGAAGGAAGCTCGGCATGGGCGCAGAGTGCCCTCGGGTCTCCCCTTCTCGGCAGCCATGCTCCCGTGGCCGCCCCTCCTCCCGGATAGTGCCACACGATGCCTTATGAGGCAACACCCTTCTTCTTCTTTCTCCCTGCACAGGCGCAGGGCGGAAAATTCCAGTCTGCCTTTTTCCCCTCCCCCCGACAGCAGCAACAGCCAGGCGTGGGCGGGAAACTCAAGTCTGCCCTCTACCCCAACAACAGCAGCCACCAATCACTAAACCCTGCCACTTCCCCCAGCAACAGCAGCAGCCAATCCCTAATCACCACCCCTCCCCCGTCCAGTACCTCCCACTGACCTTTCTCCGGCAACCAATCAGAGCAGGGCATGGCTTCGACCAATCAGCCTTCCCCAGCCCCTATAAAACTGTTGCCTCTCCCTCAATAAAGTTGGACTTGTGTGTTTACCTTGTCTCCACGGTAGTTCTTCTGCCATGCGCCCTCCAGTCCTGAGAGCCCCCGACAAGGGCCTGGCCTCCCTTGTCCCCAATTCGTCACCTGCTTCTCCGGTCAACCCCCTTCTCGCCGGCTCCGCCAGGCGACCCTGTCAGCCGAACCGCGCAACCCCTGTGAGACCGACCCCTTGTCTGCTGCCGGACTGACCCCTTGTCCCAAGTGGGACCGACCCCTCGTTCCAAGTGGGACTGACCCCTTGTCCCAAGCTGGACCGACCCCTCTTCCGCAGCCAGACCCCACCTCTACCAACCGAGCAAGCCGTCGCAATCTCTGAACCTGTGAATTTAGAAAACTGTTTATCTACTTCTAAGATATGATAGTGGGACAGGTATAGGATAGACATCCCCATTCCAAATGGAGAAACTGGAAGGAATAAAGGAGTCAATGATCTCAAACAATTTTTAGACCCATCAAGGAAAATCCCAGTAGGTTCCAAGGTCCTGCCTAGCCATCCCCCACATGTGCATAAGCCAATTCCTTGCAGTAAATCCCTTAAGTAGATATCTCCTAATGGTCAGTTTCTCTGGGCGATTTCTTAGCATTTCTCTTCCCTGGTTATCATTTCCTCATCTCTGAAATGAGAAATGAAAGTACTGGAAAGGTGATAGTTGAGGTTCCCTTAAATTAAAAAAAAAAGACAAACAAACCAATGACAACTTGAAATTAAAGAGAACATAGGTTTCTCAATTCATTTAAAGTTGCTTTTATGTAGATGGAAGATCATCTAGTGATAGTGAGATGCTGGTTTTATTTCCTTCAGTAATTAGTAAGCTAGAGTGTCCCTGCACATACTATTATTGCATCAGTCACAGTCTAGTTTCTTGAGTTAATAGAAAATATGTTGCACCCTTTTCTTTGTATATTTTTCTACACAAATCATGCAGAGACTGTATCAATAGAAGATGGGTTGATCTTGTCACCTTCACACAGATATTAGCATTCTCTAGAAAGAGAGGTTTAACAAAGATCAAAAGTTATTTGGAAAATTCTTTTTTTAAACAAAAAATATCATAAGAAAATAATGTTAGTCAAATATCCTTCCCTCCTGAAGTGACTAAAAGTTCCTGGTGGATTCCAGTCCATTTTTTATTAAAAGGATATTGATGAGGTAAGCACATTTCCTGCTGTCTCATGAAAGCATCTAGCAGTAAATTATTTGTGCTAAAATGGAAAACTCACTCAGAGGAATCAATTTCTGATGCAAGAAAGGAATACTTTTGCAACTCAGTGAAAGAATATGACTTTCGAATGTTTGAAATTATAGTGAAAAATTGACCATCAGGAGTGAAATCAGAGAGTCCTGCTAGTAAAGTACAGTGATAAAATTGCATCCACATGGTCAAAACAATATACTGGCAAGGGACAATGCATTTTCTTTTCCAGTTAATGCAATTCTTTCCCCTTACACATTCAGGAAATGAAAATTTCCAATGCTGATTAAATTATTCCTTGTTTGAGACGTGCCCTGCCAGGAATATCATATTTTTTTTAATGTGAGGTATATGAAAAATGACAGGACCAAATCTTTCCTTATCCTAAATAGATATTATTCATATTTACATATATATATGTGTGTATGTGTGTGTGTGTGTGTGTGTGTGTGTACTGCTTTTTAGAGTAAATTATTTTAAAATACTAGGTGGGGCTGAAGAATATATAATTATTCTTAGTCAAAAGAAATACTGAAGAACCCAGTTATAATACATCTCATTAGTTTATAAAACATACTGTGGAGGAATAGTTGGTAACATCATACAAAATTCAACAGCCAATGCCATGCCACTAATTAAAGTTAAATAGATCAATGCAAATTGGTAGGGAATTTTGACTGAGAAATTATTTATAAATAAATTTGGTTGAATTTATTTCACATGCTTATTTTTTTATGAGTATTTATTTATTTATTTATTTTCATTTATTTATCCTCCACCCCCCACCCCCCACGGCTTTTTTTTTTTTCTGTCTGTTCTTTGTGTCCTTTTCCTGTTCATTTTTTTCTGTGTCTGCTTGTCTCCCTTTGTTGCGTCATCTTGCTGCATCAGCTCTCTGAGGCGCATGGGCCGTCAGCTCTCCTTGGTGCATGGGCCAGCTTGTCTTCCACATCCAGGCCCTGGGATGCGAACCTAGGACCTCCCATATGGTAGACGGGAGCCCAACTGATTGAACTACAGCCACTTCCCTACTTCATATGCTTATTTATATTCAAAGCTTCTTATGAGGCTTATTTTAATGAATTAGATAGAAAGCTGTACATAAAACCATAAGTCTTAAGAATATTACCATTACATTGCTTGTGTATGAATGGACCTTTTAAGAAGTAAATGCAGGGAGCTTTTAGATCCATGTAGTATTATATGCTAATCAAGTCAAGGCATAATCCTCACTAGTACAGGGCCATGTTCAAGCAGATCAGTTAAGTTTACTCTGTGTCGGGGTTGTTATCTTTTCAGGTACTAAGACAGTTTGAATTTGGTGACTCCCTCCCCCCCAAAAACTGTTTTTGCACTAATCCATTACTATGGCTGTGAGACCCTTTGGTTGCATTAGATTGGGTTAAGAGACTTTGAAGAGATCACATGATTAGGCAGCTTTTGATTGGACTATGCCAGCCACCAAGGTGTGACTCAGGTTGGGTCTCCGCCCTCTTACTGGAGCTTTATATAAATGGAGATACAGATAAAAAGAAGACACACAAAAAAGGGAGCTCCGCCATTTTGCACCAGCCATGTGAGGGAGAGGACTTAAAGGTCACTAGCAGCCAAAGCTAAGGCATGAAGTCCCCAAAAGGCTGGACCCATGGAATAGCTCAAGTCTGAAGAGATGAGCCATATGCCTAATTTCCCACTGCTGGACCGGGGAAGAAAGCAGAGCAGCCAAGACTGAGAGATGAGGCCCAGAAAGAGACAATCTATGTGCCTGATCACCCACAAGTGAGCTCCTGGAGATGATGAGCCTTGAGGAGAAGGCAGTGATCTAGGTCGATTTTGGCTGCCATCTTGCCTCACCACATGGCAGGATGTCAGGATCACCAGTAGCTTACTTTAGTGAGAAAACATCTCTGATGGTGCCTCTATTTGGACATTTTCACAACCTTGAAATGGTAAGATTTTCTCCTAATAAAATTCCCATTATAAAAGCCAACCCATTTCTAGTACTTTGCATTGGCAGCACTGTGGCAAACTAAGGTATTATTTAGGGTTATTATTTCATATTGTAGAGAGGATTAAATGAGCCATATATATTAAAATTTGATAAGGGCCTTCCACATAATAATTACTAATGAAGTGTTGACAGGTTATGCTCCTGTAGGAAGTACCAGCAGTTTATGAAGAACACCTGGAGTGCCTGCTTAACTATCTTCAGTCCTACTTTGTTTTATAAGTATTTCTTAATTTGATGGTCAAGGAATTATAATTATTGATGCCTTTCTTTAATAACTTTGTGTTTGTGCTAAAGCACTCCAAAGATAAGAAGGGCAATGTGGTGGCTTAGAGTCCCATACCCCAGAAAAACATGTCCATTATCTTAATCCATTCCTGTGGGTGTGAACCCATTGAAAATAGGACTTTTTAATGAGGTTACTTCAGTTAAGGTGTGACCCAATTGAATCATGAGGGATCTTAATCCTATTTCTGGAGGCCTTATAGAGAAGGCCACAGAGAGAGAAGCCACCAGGGGAGCAGCCAGAAGCTGGAAGTCAACAGAACCCAGAGAATAAAGGAGAAGATATCATCATGTACACAATCATGTGACAGAAAAGTCAAGGAACCCAAAGACTGCCAGTCAGTCAGAAAATACCAACCCTGGGAAGAAGCAAGCCTTCTATCCTCTGAAACTGAGCCAACAGATTCCTGTTGTTTCAGAACATTCAAACTCCTCTTTCATGTCAGCCTCCTTTATCCAAACTCCATTTTCACTGTAGGTGGAAATAGAAAGATAATTTTGTTGTCCACTTTTAAAATGGCTAGGGCAGATAATTGAAATTTGAGGGTAGGTGGAAGAGGGAGCACTATTCTTGAATTATCAAACCCAATAGGGGCAGAAGCAGCATAGTAGTCTGACTATCATTACCCATGTCTTTGGATCATAATATCCAACTTTGATGTATTTGTAAGGCCCTCCAGATCATGAGTGGTGTGTTGTCTCTGAACGGGATTTTCATCTCCAGGAAAGGCTTCCACATTAGGCCACTGATTCTGGTCCCAGCATTGTCACCTGCATTGAAACTAGCAATTGGGTCTGCAGAGCAGATGCTTCTGTACATTGGGCAAATCACTTCACATCTCTGTCTTTCATTTACTTATCCAGAAAATGAGAAGAAAGGAATTAAGAGTTGTTCAAAGAAAAATAAGTGTATGAAAAGTAAGCTTAGCAAAGGGAAGTTTAGTGTTTATAAAAGTATTAAAATATGTTCTGACTTAGCATCCCAAGATTTATTGGTTTTGGATGGGATTTTAAGTCTCAATAAATATATTATAATAATAGTTGTCAGTTAATACTATCCATTTCAGACTATTTAAATCAAGAATCATTAGGAATACCTCACAACATTTAACTCACTTATTTTTAAAGTATATCAAAGTTGTGCTGCCATCAACTCTATCCATTTTCACATTTATAAAATCACGTTGATTAAAACTTGTACATAAAGCATCAGTACCCCTTACCAGCTCTCCTCTTATCTCCTGATATTCTACATTCTCCTTTAATTCCATGTTTATTCTTCATATGTAGTTCATATTAGTGATATCATGCAGTATTTATCCTTTTGTGTTTGGATTATTTCACCTAGCATAATCTCTTCAAGGTTCATCTATGTTATCACATGTGTCTCAGTTTCATTTCTTCTTAAACAGCATAGTATTCCATTGTATGTGTGTACCACATTTTGTTTATCTATTCATCCGTTGATGGACACTTGGGTTGTTTCTTCTTGGCAATTGTGAATAATACCACTGTGCACATCAGTATGCAAATGTCTGTTCACATCACAGTTTTCAGTTCTTCTGGATATATTCTTAGTAAAGGAATTGCTGGATCATATGGCAGTTCTATATTTAGCTTCCTGAGGAATCACCAAACTGTCTTCCACAGACACTGCACCATTTTACATTCCCACCAACAGTGAAGGAATATTCCTATTTCTCTACATCTTAATATTTCCAGCACTTAATATTTTCTGTTTTTTTAAATAATGGCCATTCCATGCAGTGTGAGATGACATGTTATTGTCATTTTTATTTGCCTTTCCCTAATAGCTAGTGATATGGAATATTTTTCCATGTGCTTTATGGCCATTTGTATTCCCTCTTTGGAGAAATATTTAAGTCTTTTACTCATTTTTAAGTTGGATTGCTTATTTTTTTTCTTGTTGAGGTGTATGATCTCTATATATAGGATGGAAATAAAATTCTTATCAGATATGTCATTTCCAAATATTTTCCCCTACTGACTGGGTTATCTTTTTACTTTCTTCATGAATTCCTTTGAAGTGTTGAAGTTTGAGGAGGTCACATCTATTCATCTTTTCTTTCATTGCTTGTGCTTTCAGTGTAAGATTTAAAAATCCACTACCTACCGTACGTCTTGAGATGGTTCCCTACATTGTCTTCTAAGAGCTTTATGGTTTTGCTTTTATAGTTAGGTCCTTGATCCATTTTGACTTAAATTTTATATAAGGTGTGAAATACGGGTCCTCTTTCTTTCTCTTGTAAATGAATATCCAGTTCTCCCAACACCATTTGTTGAATAGACTGCCCAAGCTGGGTGGATTTGACAGACTTGTCAAAAATCACTTGACCGTAGTTGTGAGATTCTGTTTCTGAACCATCAATTCAGTTCCATTGATCAATGTGTCTTTCTTTATGCCAGTACCATGCTCTTTTTACTACTGTAGTTAGATAATATGATTTAAAGTCTGGAAGTAAGAGTCCTCCAACTTTGTTCTTCCTTTATTTAGATGTTTCTGGCTATTTTAGGCTCCTTACTCTTTCAAATAAATTTGATAATTGGTTTTCTATTTCTTTATAAAAGTTCACTCTGCTGAAATTGTTTATTAGCTCTAGCACCTTTGTTTTAAATTTTGGGGGACTTTTTAGTTATAGGATCATATCATCTGTGACTAGTAAAGGTTTTATTTCTTCCTTTCCAATTTGGTTATCTTTTATTTCTTTTTCTTACCTGCTTTCTCTGGATAGAACCTCTAGCACTTTATTGAACAACAGTGGTGGTAGTGGACATCCTTGTCTTGTTCCCAATCTCAATGGGAAACTTACACCACTGAGTGCAATGTTAGCTGTGGGTTTTCAATTATAGCCTTTGTCATGTCAATAAAGTTTCCTTTGATTCCTATTTTTGTATAATTTTTATCAAGTAATGAGGCTGTATTTTGTCAAATGCCTTTTCTGTATTAATTGATAGGATTATGTGATTTTTCTTTGATTTATTAAGGCAGATAGAATTTATGTTCAACCACACTTGCATGCCCCATATAAAACCCACTTGATCATGATGAATAATCCTTTTAATATGTTGTTGGGTTCAGTTAGCAACTATTTTGTTGAGGATTTATGTAGCTGTATTCATTAGGGAAATGGGTGTGTAATTTTCTATTTTTTGTAGTATCTTTATCTGGCTCTTGTACTAAGGTGATATTAGCTTCATAGAATGAGTTTGATATCATTCCTTCAATTTTTTGGAAGATTTTTGAGTGAGACGGGTATTAAATCTTCTTTGAATGATTGAAAGAACTCACCTGTGAAACCATCTGGTCCTGTGTTTTTCATTTTGGGGAGTAGTTTGATGACTGTTTCAATCTCTTTACTTCTGATTGGTTTGTTGAAGTCTTCTATTTCTTCTAGTGTAGGTTGTATGCTCCTAGCAATTTTTCCATTTCATCTATATTGTCTAGTTTGTTGGCATATATTTATTCATAGTATCTTCTTATGATCTCTTTAATTTCTGTGGAGTTAGTAGTAATATGCCATTTCATTTTTAAATTTTATTTATTGTCATTTTCCCTTCTTTCTTTTTCAATCTATCTAAAGGTTTGTCAATTTTGTTAATCTTCTTGAAGAAACAACTTTTGGTTTTGTTGATTCTCTATTGCTTTTTGTTGTTGATGTTGTTGAGTCTCTTGCAGAGAGCATATAGATGTCTACAAGACACATTTACTTATCCATTTCTCCAGTCTGAGTCTTTTAATTGGGAAGTTTCATCCATTAACATTCAATGTTATTATTATAAGGGCAGTTCTTGCTTCACCCATTTTGACTTTTGTGTTTTACCTTTCAAATTTTACTTTCACCACTCTTTTTATACTTTTAATTACTTTTACTGATATAATTTTCATTTCTAGACTCTCTTCCAAGCCTCTCTTTCCTGCCTTTCTTTTTCATACTGTAGCAGTCCCTTTATTATTTCCTGCAAAGCTGGTCTCTTGATGACAGACTCTCCCAGTTTCTGTTTATCTGTGAATACTCTAAACTTATGCTCATTTTGAAAAACAATGTTGCCAGATTGCAGTTGGTAGTTTTTCTCTCAGTAACTTACATATACCACTTTCTTCTTACCTCTCTGCTTTCTGATGAGAAATCAGCAGTTAATCCTATTGGGTGTCCTTTGTATGTGATGCGTCACTTTTCTCTTGCCAGTCTCAGGATTATTTCTTAGTTTTTGGCATTTGGCATTCTGATTAGTATGTGTCTTGGAGTTGGTCTATTCAGATTTATTCAGATAGGAGTGCCTTGTGCATCTTGAACATGGATATCTATGTCCTTCAATAGGGTTGGGAAATTTTCTACCTTTATTTCTTTAAATATTTCTTCTGCCCCTTTTCCCGTCTTTTCTCTTTCTGGCACAACCATGACATGGAGGTTTGCCATCATTTAGTTCAATTTTTTTCCATTCTTTTCTTTGTTTGATGTTAGAGGTGATGTCTTTAGGCTCACTGATCCTTTCTTCTACCTCTTCAACCCTGCTGTTACGTGTTCTCCAGTGTATTTTTAATTTCATTTATTGTATCTTTAATTGCCATAGGATCTGCTATTTTTCTGTTTATGCTTTCAAATTTTTCTTTGTGCTCACCCATGTTTTCTTTATATCCTTAATCTCATTAGCCATCTCATTGTATTTATTAAGGTTTGTTTGAACATCTGTGATCAATTATCTCAACTCCTTTATGTAGTTTGGAGGCTTATCTTATTCCTTTGATTGTGACATGTTTTCCTGTTCCTTTGTGTGGATTTTAATTTTTTGTGTGTGTGTGTGTCTTGGCATCTGGCTTGCTAGTTGTATTTATTCTAGGCACAGTTTCTCTCTCTAGGGATTTCTTGCCCTTTCTCCCTTGCTGGTTGTATAGTAGGAACCAAGAATGTAGTTGGTACTGTAAGCTGTGGAGACAGAAGCTGCCTGTGTTGCCTTAGGAACCAGTAAAGGTTTTCCCACCTTTCTCCTCTGCCAGGGGTAGGGACAGAATCACAGTCCTGTGTATTAATCCAAGACATGCAGGCCAGTACTATCCGTAGTTTCCCAGAGAGACTGATTAATCTTTAAGCCCCTTTTGCCCCTTTCAGGGGTAGGGAAAGAGCTGCAGGTATGGGCAGCAAACTAAATCATGTGGGTCAAAATTGACTGCAGTTACCTAAGTAGATTGACATAGCACCAGCACCCATCCTCCCCTGCTAGGGGAGGGGATGGACCCTCTGGAGTGCTCAACAATCTAATCTGTATGGGCCAAAAGCATCTGCAATTGCCCTGAGAGGCTGAGGGATTACTGTCTCTTCTATACTTTAAGGCAGGGATTCTTAACCTTTTTTGTTCCACAGACCTCTTTGCCAGACATGTGAAAACCAAGGACCCCTTACTTAAGTCCACACTATACTGTATATTATTTTAAAAATATATCACAACCACACCAATATGTCACCACAAGAATTTTTTTTTTTAATTTAAATTCAAGATCACAAGCCCCTTGTTAAGAACCCCTGCTTTAAGGGGTGGGGATGGAACCACAGGTACCCAACAGTTCATGTTGTGCAGGCCACAAGTGCCTGCTGTTACTTGGAGAGGCTGAGGAAACACAGCTCCCCTCGTATTCTATTGGGGTGCAGGGATGGAACCATACGTGTCTGTTCAGTCTGTGTGGGCTGAAAGCACCTACAGTTACCCAGAGAGCTGGGAAAACCCTAACCCCCTCCTATCTTATGGGAGAAGGTGGGGTAGAGCCCCAGGCACTCAACAAACTAGTCCACACTTGCCAGAAACTCCTGCAGTTGCCCAGAGAGGCTGAGGAAACACATCTCCCCTCCTATCCTATTGGGAGGTGGGGATGGAGCCCCAGGTATCTGACTATCCAGTCTGTTTCAGTTGTAAGCACCTGCAGATGCAGCTGATATAGGTGCTACCAGCTTCCTCCCTGCCAGAAGTGGGGCTGTAGCCTAAGCTAGAGTTGCATTCTGATCTGGGTGGAAGAAAGCTGGTCACTAGTGTCACTGTGAATGTCATTCAGCCCTGCTTTCCCTCATGCTGGAGTAGGAGCTAAAATGGTGGCTGCCAGCCTCCTTCTGACTTGGACAGGTTCAAACTTGAGCTGTTCTTAACATTATACTTTGGCCAACCAAATTTACTAATCAGTAGCTGTAGTCAGTGTCTGACTGTATCTTTCTCCCCTGCTTTTGGATATGTTGCTTCCAACTCCAGTCATGGAATAGCTCCTGAGGCAGCTTGCACCACCACTGGATGATGGGTGCTGGCATCTGTGGCAAGGAGTGCTCTAATCATGAATCTTTACTACAGATGGGCAGTCTCCTGCTGCCATTCTTTCATGGATGTTGTAGGAAGCTCAACTGTCTCCTAGGCCCCTAAAACAGGTGCCTTAGATATCTCTGGGTGATTATTAACTGCTGTGGCTCTTGGAGCTCCTTCTCAGCCACCATCTTCATCCTCAGCTCCTAATTAACTTATTTTAAAGAGTAATGTTGTCAAAGTAAGTGTAATTTCCCCATTATTTGTTTGGCTTATTCATTCAAAAAGATTTATTAAAATTGTTCTTTAAAACATATTTAGAGGATCACACTTTCTCATTTTAGTCTCTGTTGCATGGAGTTCTAGGACTCTCCAGGCTGTAGGTTTCATCTCCAATTTCTAAGTGTCTTAATTTCTGTCAAGGAATGAGATGGGAAGGCTAGTAGCTTCACTTTTCCTTTATTCCAGGAGAGAGGGAGAAAGAAGAGTGACAGCTGAAGTGGAAATAAAAACTGGGAGGGTAAAGAATTGTTACTCAAAAGCTTTTGATGTCTTATAAACAACAGAACTTAATGTATAAAGGGATCTTTTTGCAGAACTACCAGCTACAAATGCTTAGAATTTCTGGTCCCTGTACTTTTCTATGTCCCAAAGTGAATTATTTATTCTAATCAGAGAACCACAAAGGTCATAATTTGGATTCTCAGAGCTCTTCACCAAGAAGTCATATAACTTACCTTATCTTAGCTAGTTCCCATATATAATTTACATAATACTTTTTCATTGTCATCTGACTCCTTGATTATGACACCTATCAAAGTATTCCTTCTGAATCATATTTTTAAATAAATGTTTTGAATTTGTTTAATAGCTTTAAGGAGTTCAAATAATTATCTGGTGGTTTATTTTCTACTTCTTCTAGAAAACTTCCATAATTTCCAAAGGTGGTTTCCAAAATATTTTTGTATCTGAGAAGCCAGAGTCCTGACTTTTTTTAAACCAATTTGCAGGTAAGAACTGTAAATGTAAGTTTATTAATCATTACCCATGTCATTTCAGGATGTATTTGATGAAGTGGTAAGACTCTCTATTAATGATTGCTTAATCTACCTTGAAGTGTACTTAGAAAACAAAATGAATTTTAAACAAAGTGTATGTCTAAATGTTTCCATGTCTTCCTTTTCTTTTCTTTGTAGAATGCAATATTTTAAATTGTTTTTCCCCCCATCATGTGGTGATTTGGGGCTATAAAATGATTCAGATTTTAAAAGTAGTATTCACTTTTATTATTCCTTTCCTAATCCCTCCTCTGTTTCATCTACTCTGAGTTTTGTATCTTGATAGCAGACTGGCAAATATCATTTGTAGGCATGTCATTGATTCCCTGAGTTATTGGGCTATTTACTTCCCAGGAATATTAACCTTGTTTGTCCCACATATATGTGGTAAAACTCATTTGTGTAACCATGCCCAAATCCCCCAGTCTCAAACTGCCCTTTCCTTAGCTTTTTTTTTTTTAATTATTTATTTATTTTTTAAAATTACATTATGAAAAATATGAGGTCCCATTCAACCCCACCGCCCCCGCCCCCCATTCCCCCCACAGCAACACTCTCTCCCATCATCATGACACATCCATTGCACCTGGTAAGTTCATCTCTGAGCATCACTGCACCCCATAGTCAATGGTCCACATCATAGCCCAGACTCTCTCACGTTCCATCCAGTGGGCCCTGGGGGGATCTATAATGTCCCGTAATTGTCCGTGAAGCACTATCACTTTAAAGCTTTGCAGTGGTTAAGGACATGGAATTAGAGTAAAACAAGTCAAGTCTAAACCTTTGCTTAAAATAACAATCGCAGACTATCATTTTTATGCTGAGTGAAATGACACAGTACCATATAACCTATATTTATTCTTCTTTGGTGGTCTCAACTAGTTGTGTCAATCAAAAAGCACTAAAACCAAGAGCAGACTCTTTCTCTACTTATCGAAAAAGGCCTTCCACTGAGAAAGGGATCATCAGAGAAGAGCAAACAAAAGCAGGTGTCACTGTGGAGCCTGTCCTGAGTCCTGGGTCTTTGATGAAGTAGTAAAATAAATGAAGAATACCCAGTCCAGAGGACAGTATTCCAAGAAGACAGGTTGAAAAGTGAGAGGGCTGGGTGTCTCTCTGGAAGCTTAGGACTTTGCTGCTTAATGTGTACTTGCCTCCTCTGCTTAGTAGAAGGTCAGTTGCTCTGTTAGTTTTTTCTAGCAGGTAGAAAAAAGTGTAATGGATTGGAGGGGATGTCATATTTCACCAAGAAACTTCTGAGAATGAGGTGGTGACATTATCATTAATGAGACCAATGATATGTAGCCACAGCTTAATCAAGAGCATCACTAACTTCATGGGCTAGACCACTCATGCAAAAGTGACTTACTGCTGTTATTCCTAAAGCCCCTACCTCCCTTGACTTTTTATATTGAAAATTTTTAAAAAAGAGCACTCAGAAAAATAATTCACTTTGAACCAATCACTCAGCTTCAACACCCATCGATAATTTGCTTACTACACTTTGCTCCCTCCCTGCTTTCTATGTATTTTAAATCAAATCCCAAGAATAATGTAATTTCATGTCTAAATACTGATTTATGTATCCCCAACTGAAAAGGACATTATTTATTAATGTTATATGACCACCAAAATATCATAACATATAACATAATTAACAGTAATGATTTTATTTCATCTAATATCTGGTCCATATTCAAATTGCCCAAAATGTCCTCAAAATATGTCTATACAGTCCCACATTCAGGATTTGTCTGTTTTATGATGGCAAATTTTTGCCAATCCACCTATATTTCCTGAAAACTGGAAATTATATCTAAGTGCTTAGTATATTTGTTTATCCTAATTAGATTTAGGATCGTTTATTTTGACAAAGATATTTCACCCAAACACATCTTTAAAATTCAAACATAATATTTGTACCTAAATCTAAACAATTGTATCACTTTGTTTACAATTTAGTGCTCACAGGCTTCCAAAAATTTAGTCAACATATAGTGACAAATGGAAAAATTCTCTTTAGGAGGTGGCATATATATGGAAGGTGAAAACTTCTGCAAAGAAAGATATTCATGGAAACTGTTACCAATAGAAATAACATTCATGGTTTATATTCTGGTCTTCACTAGCATGAGACTCAGCCAGCCAGAACAGTTCCTGAAGTAATGATGAGGCAATTTATAATACAACAGAAAATACAAATTTTGGATACCGGGATTACTAATTTTAATCCAAATTTCACCAATAATTAGATGACCTATGGCAAACTGTTTAAGATCTTAGATTATCAGTTTCTTCATCTGCAAACATGGAAAATTAATACCAACTTCTGGAGTTATTTTTAGGTTTACATAAGATAACGTAAATAAAAACAATCTACTGCTATGCTTGGCACTCTAAAGAAAGTGTTAGTTTCCTTTCCTTCTTTCTTCCACAAATATTTCTTAAACAGCGATTTTTAGGTCCAGCACTCTTTTAGGTGTTATATGGGGTTAAAAGAAGTTTAAGATAGTGTCTAGTACGGTAACAAAAATGAAGCATATATATTTGAAAACATGGTCTCTTCCTCAAAGGAACTTATATATAATGGAGACATACTCATAAAAAGCATAATATAAATATATGCTACAAATGCTACAAATGAGTTATGCAGGTAATAAGGGACATAAAAGTTCATTGTATAGAGTTACCTTTGAAAGGACATGAAAGGAAGACCAAAATAAAAGGGAGGACTAAAGCTGAGTCTAGAACAGATATGTGGAACATTTGGACAGAAAAGAGACTAGGCAAGGGTATTCAGAATTTGGGGGGTGTCTTATGCAATGACCTAGGAGAAAATAAGCAAGGGAAATTTTTTCATGAATATGTTAATGAGGCTTATTAGAAAGAAAGTTTCTTGTAAAGGGGTAGTAAGTGAAGCTGAAATATTAGTTTAGGTCTATTGGAGGAGGGCCTCAAATGCCTTAAGACTAAAGAAACATTCTCAAGGCTTTGAAGCAGGAAAATGTTATAATGAAGCATGCATTTTAGAAGAGTAAGTGTACCAGAATGGGTTAGGAGGAAGCACTAACGGGCTGAAGGATATCTGTTAGGAGGCTATTGTTAAAAGAGCTTGAGTTTTTTGTTTATTTTTGCTTTTTTAGCATGTCTTTAAATCAGGAAAGTATCAGATTGCATCTATATAAATGCAATATAAATAGCCTAATGGTGAAGAAGTACAGGGTGGGCCTCATGGGCCTTTGACTGGTGCATTCTCATAAGAACCCATACTGAAAAGACTCCATACTTGGTTAAATGTTTGCTATCACTGTCTTAAAATTCTTAACATTTTTTTTTCCAAATTCTACTCAATTTATTCATTTTTTAAAAAAGATATTACATTAAAAAAATATGAGGTCCCCATTCGCCCCCACCGCTCCCACCCCACCACTCCCCCCCCCAATAACACTCTTCCCCATCATCATGTTACATCCATTGCATCTGGTGAGTACATCTCCGGGCATCGCTGCACCCCATGTCCCGTGTTCCACACCATAGCCCACACTTTCCTACGTTCCATCCAGTGGGACATGGGAGGACATACAACATCCGGCAATTGTCCCTGGGGCACCACCCAGGACAACTCCAAGTCCCGAGAATGCCTCCACATCTCTTCTCTTCCTCCCCTTCCCCGCACCCAGCAGCCACCATGGCCACTTTTTCCACATCAATGCCACATTTTCTCGATTATTAACCACAATAGTTCATGAATAGAATATCATTAAGTCCACTCTGATCCTCACTGTATTCCTCCTTCCTGTGGACCTTGGCTTGGTTGTGTCCATTCCACATCTATGTCAAGAGGGGTTTAGATTCCACATGGATATTGGATGCAATCCTCCTGCTTTCAGTTGTAGGCACTCTAGGCTCCATGGTGTGGTGGTTGACATTCTTCAACTCCATGTTAGCTGAGTGGAGTAAGTCCAATAAATCAGAGTGTAGGAGCTGCTAGTTAACTTGGAATTCTTCAAGACAGATCTTAATAGTACATAAAGCTAAGGGTTTAATAGCTTCATAGTACTAAGAATAGGGAAAAGAGAGAGGGATGGGGACAAAAGCCCTCCTAAGGCCTCATGAACATTAAGATACTGTAGATCTTGGGAAAATCTTAGTTTCTTTCCAGTCTGATTGGAAAATACTGGAAATACATGGAAGAGTCAGGAAGAGCTTGCCTTCATTTATGGCTCTGTCATTTTCTGTGTATGCTATCTAGCTGTACTCTTTTATTTAAGTTCTCTGACTATTTTTTTTTCATTAGAAAAATAGACACTATTTCTTAGTGTCATTGTGAGAATTAAATGAGATAATGTAGGCAAAGCACAGCATACATTAGCTGCTTAGCTACTATCAGATAGTGTCCTTTTTTGCTAAATGGTGAAGGCAAAGAGAAGTGTAGACTTCTTTTACAGTGATGGCTGGCTAACTTCACATAATGGTAAATAGTCATTAGTCATCAGTCTATTGCTAGGGTTCATAGATATTTTATCTCTGACCTGGGATATGCTAAGTCAATACACAGCATTGTGTTCCTTTCTATCTTGATCCATTATCTATCATATATCTTGACTCTCTTTAGCTATTACCCAGCTTTGAACCTGGTTTGAGGAAGGGACCTTTGCACAGCATGTAGCACATTTATATCTTTTCTTATAAAAGATGTGTAACTGTTGCAGCAAAGCCAGGAGTTCTGAACCACAGAAAAACCCAAAACCCGCTCTCAGGAGAAGTGGAGGAACAGTTTATTATGCGTGAACCTAGAGGAGAGTCAATCTCCAAATTCTGAGCCCTGTTTTTCAGTTTTCATAGGTTTATATAGGATTTTATGCAGGATCAGCAGGACTTATGCTCCTTGACTAACGTGTTGCTAGACGAAATTTTACAAGCGGGGTTACAGAAGCACAATGCAGGTGCAAGGTTGAGGGCTGATTTACAGAAGTGAGGGTGTGGGAAGTCACTCATTTGATATCTTCCTGCTAGGCCATGTTTTCACAGGCTGATTTACAGAAACGGGGCAGGAGTTATTTATTTGATAATCTCCTGCAAGGCCATGCCCTCATAGGCCTATCCACAAAAGCAGGGGCAGGAGTGACTTGTTAGATAATTTTGCAAGGTTATGGTTTTTATTTCTCAACATAACCACCTCCTTGGGAGCATATTCAGGTTTATCATTTTCTAGCTAACGAAGCTGAGGTAAGAGAGTGTGTCATCATTACAGAAGGAGATATTTTAATGCAAAACTAAGAAAAATGGACTTCAACATCAAAATACTGTAATCCTCATTGTAGCTCTCATTAATAAGTTAAAACAGGTTATTGTAATTGGAAACATGCTACGTTCTGCCCATGAGGGGCAAAAATTATAAAGTTTATTAACTTTTATGTGGAAATTATTTATCACTACGTACAGAAAGGATGGCAGACCATATGCCCAATTGCCTACTGATGACTTCCTAGAGATGATGAGCCTTGAGAAGAAGGCAGGGACCTATGCAGATATCAGCTGCCATCTTGCCTTACCCTGTGGCAGGATGCCAGGATCACCACTGGCCAACTTTGATGAGAAAGCATTCCTGATGGTGACTCTATTTGGATATATTCACAACCTTACAACTGTAAAATGTTCCCCTAATAAATTTCTCTTTATAAAAGAAGCAGTTGTGGCTCAACTGATAGAGTATATGCCTACCATATAGGAGGTCCAAGGTTCTGTACCCAGGGCCTCCTGACCTGTGTGGTGAGCTGGCCCACACACAGTGCTGCTGCACACAAGGAGTGCTGTGCCACACAGGGATGTCCCCCTCATAGGGGTGCCCCATGTGCAAGGAGTGCACCCCGCAAGGAGAGCCACCCTGTGTGGAAAAAGCACAACCCACCCAGGAGTGGTGCCACACACACGGAGAGCTGACACAGCAAGATGACACAACAAAAAAAGTGACACAGTTTCCCAGTCCTGCATTATAAGAGTGCAAGCAGACACAGAAGAAAACAGCAAATGAGCACAAAGAGTAGACAATGGGGTGGGGGAGAAGGGGAGAGAAATAAATAAAATAAGTCTTTAAAAAAAAAAACCAAACCCTTTCTGGTACTTTGCATTAGCAGCCCTGTGACAAACTAAGACAGGTATTATTCAGATTCATTGTTCCTTTTGGTGAGACAAAGAATGTAAGAGAACACACCCAGCATGGTTGCAGAAACTATTATGATGGTGTGTTTGTATTGTGCACATATTCTACTAAAGAGAAGAATAGAAAGTCATGAGACAATAGTATCTGATTCTTAAATAAGATTAATCTTTACCAAAAATGTTTTAAAAGGTTTTCTAAGAAAACTTCTCCCACATATGCTTGACAATGCTATTGATTTTCTTAATAAACTTGTCTTCTTTATTAAAACCAGTTTTGATGATTCAGAGCATCTTACTCTTCCAAATAAACTTGATAATTGACTTTTACATTTCTTCAAAAAAGGCTGTTGGGGTTGTGCTGAATCTGTGAATCCACTTGGGTAGAATTGACATTTTAATGATATTTAGTCTTCCAATTCATGAACATGGAATTTACTTCTTTTTATTTAGGTCTTCTTTGGTTTCTTTTAGCAGTGTTTTGTTATTTTCTGAATACAGGTCCTTTATGTCCTTGGTTAGGTTTATTCCAAAATATTTGGTTCCTTTAGTCACTATTATCAATAGAATTTTTTCTGACTTCCTCATCATTTTGCTCTTTATTTGTGTATAGAAATGCTACTTATTTTTGCGTACTAATCTTGTATCCTGCCACTTAGGTAAACTTGTCTCTTAGTTCTAGTAGTGTTGTGGGTTTTTCAGGATTGTCTAGGTTTAGGATCATATCATCACTGAGCAGCAAAAGTTTTATTCTTCTTTTCCTATTTGGATTTCTTTTATGTCTTTTTCTTGTTTTCTTGCCTAATTGCCCTAGCTAGAACATCTGGCACAATAACGAATAATGGTGGTGACAGTGGGCATGCTTGTCTTGTTTCTTATCTCAGTTGGAAAGCTTTCAACCTGTTAATGTTGAGTAGAATGTTACTGTGGATTTTTCATATATACACTTTACTATGTGAGAAAGCTCCCATCTGTTCCTATTTTTTGTAGTGTTTTTATCAGGAAAGGATGTTGTATTTTGTCAAATGCCTTTTCTGCATCAGCTGAGAGGATCATGTGATTTTCTTCTTCAATTTATTAATGTGGTATATTATACTAATTGATTATCTTGTGTTAAACCACCCTTGCATACCTGAGATAAAACTGACTTGATCGTGACGTATAATACTTTTACTATGCTTTTGAATTCAGTTTGCAAGTATTTTGTTGAGGATTTTTGCATCTATATTCATTGAGAAATTCATTTCTAATTTTCTTTTTTTGTAGTATCTTTATCTGGCTTTTGGTGTTAGGGTGATATTAGCTTCATAAATTGAGTTTGTAGAGTTCCATTCTGTACAATTTTTTTGAGGAGCTTGAGCAAAGTTGTTATTAGATCATGTTTAAATGATTGGTAGAATTCACCATGAAGCCATCTTGTCCTGGGCATTTCATTTTGGGGATGTTTCTGATGATTGTTTCAATCTCTTTACTTGTGATTGATATGTTGAATTCTACTTTTTCTTCTTGGCTCACCATAGGTGTTTGTGTGTTTCTAGGAATTTGTCTATTTCATCTATGTCATCTAGTTTGTTGGCATGCAGTTGTTCATAGCATCCTTTTATGATCTTTCTTATTTCTGCAGGGTCAATGGTGATGTTCCCCTATCATTTCTAATTTTTATATAATAGTTATTTCTTCTTGTTCAATTCATACTTTTCTATATATAATGACCTCCTTCATCTCTTTAACAGTTTTGCTTTTAAAATCTATTTTTTCCAATATCAGTGTTTCTACTCCAGATATTTTTTGGTTACTATTTTTGTGGAATATTTTTTTCCAGTCTTTTGCTTTCAGCCTGATTGTGTCCATACTTCTGAGGTGAGTCACTTCTGATGTAGACAGCATATAAATGACTCATTTAAAAAAAATACATTCTCTTAGTATATGTCTTTTGATTGGAGAATTTAATTAATATTCAATGTTATTACTGTAAAGATATTTTATCTTTTGGCTTTCCATTGTGATATCTTACTATTGTCTGTCTTTTTACCCTTTATTTTACCCTTACTAATAATCTTCATTTTTGCACTCTTCTCCAAGTCTCTCAAACATGTCATTTATTTTCAGGCCTAATAACTCCCTTAATATATCTTGTAAATCCTCTTTCTTGTTAATATACTCTTTCAATTTTTGTTTGTCTGCAAAGACTTTAAACTCACCCTCATTTCTTTTAACAAATCAGTTTTGTTGATACATATTAATAAAGCATAAATTCATCCAAACTATACAATCAGTGGTATTTGGTATTGTTGCATAGTTGTCATTCATCACTTCAATCATTATTAGAGCATTTTCATTATTTCAATAATAATAATAATAACAAGCAAAAAACAGACAAAAAACTCACTTCTCAATCTCTCTGTGCTTCCCCTGCTGTACAAAACTGCTCTTCTGTTTCCATCTCTATAGTTTATTTGTATTTATATTTTGTAAAAACAGTCTTACATATGCATTATCATCCATATTCTTATTTCACTTGAGGGCTCACTGCTGTACAGTCCCATTTGACATGTTTTAGCTTTCCCTCTGGTAATATATATGACCTTAGACTTTCCCTTTCAACCACTGTCAAACCCCTATCATAGCTCTGCTGGTTATAAATGCTGTGATGTTCTTTCATTTTATTTGTATTCATTTCCAAAGATTTACAAACTACCTCTTAACCAATTCTGCACAGATTAACCCTCAGCTTTCCATTCTCTACCCTCATTCTATTTTCTGTGACCTATATTCTAATTATTAACTCCATGAGTTTACACAATATATTTAGTTCATAATAGTGCAATCATACAGTCCTTTTGTGTCTGGCTTGTTTCACTCAACATAAGGTTCTCCAGGTTTATCTACATTCTCACATGCTTCATGACTTCATTTTTTCTTACAACTGAATAATATTCCATTGTGTGTATATACTACAATTTGTTTATCCTTTCATCGGTTGATGGATATCTGGGTTGTTTCCAACTTTTGGCAATTGTGAAAAATTATTCATTATTTTGCCATTTCATATCTGCTGTTTAATGCCTCTAATGTATTTTTTTTAAAATTTCTCTCCCCTTCCCCCCCACCCCAGTTGTCTGTTCTCTGTGTCTATTTGCTGTTCTTTGTCCACTTCTGTTGTTGTCAGCAGCAAGGGAATCTGTGTTTCTTTTTGTTGTGTCATCTTGTTGTGTCAGCTCTCCATGTGTGCGGCACCATTCTTGGGCAGGCTGCACTTTCTTTCGCGCTGGGCAGCTCTCTTTATGGGGTGCACTCCTTGTGCGTGAGGCTCCCCTACCCGGGGACACCCCTGCATGGCATGGCACTCCTTGCACGCATCAGCACTGCATGTGGACCAGCTCCACATGGGTCAAGGAGGCCCGGGATTTGAACCGTGGACCTCCCTTGTGGTAGACGGAAGCCCTAACCACAGGGCCAAGTCCGCTTCCCTCTAATGTATTTTTAATCTCATCCATTGTGCCTCCCATTCCCATATGTTCTGTTATTTTTCAGGCTTTCAAATTATTCCTTTTTTAAAATAAAATTTTATTGAAACATATCATTCATGCTTAACATAAATATATATATATGTATATATATATATATGTGTGTGTGTGTGTATAGTAAAAGTTGTGAACTTACAAAAGAAACCTGCATATCATCATAAAGGGCTCCCAAACATCACCCCACCACCAACACCTTGCATTATGGTGAAACATTTGTTACAAACTTTGAAAGAAGAGAATCCAAATATTACTACTAACTATTGCCCATATTTTACATTTGGTGTATTTCCCCCCAACACACCTGATTCTTTTTAAATCAATTTTATTGACACATATTCATATTAATAAAACATACAGTTCTATCCAAAGTGTATTCAATTGGTATAATCATAAAGTTGTATATTAATTACTTCAATAAATATTAGAGCATTTTCATCACTCTAATAATAATAATAAACAAAAATCAGACAAAGAAACAAAAAAATTCCCCCCCTTAGTAATCACCTCTCAATTTTTCTCTCCTACCCCTGCTGTCCATAGCTGTGACTGTGTTATTATCTAATTTATTTGTAATTTATATTCGGTACAGATGAAGTCAAGCCATCTATAATACCTTTTGTCTAGTTTCTTTCACTTAGTGTATTTCCTTTTTTTTTTTTTTACCCTTAATAGAAGATTGTTAATATATTACTATACATTACTGCCCATATTTTGCTTTGGTTGTTTATTTGCCTGATATTAACATCTCATTGACATACATTTGTTCTGTTTCAAAGAACAACAGCCTTGTATATGCAATGTTACCTTTATTCATATTTCAGGTATGGTTTCTCTATGCTTTTCAGTCTCATGTTACATTTTTTAGCTTTCCTTTTAGTAATATACATGACCTTAGACTTTTCCTTTCAAACACTCTAATATCCATATATTAATAAATTAGTTTTATTGATATGGATTAATAAAGCATAAATCTACCAAAGTATACAGTCAATGGTATTTGGAATAATTGCATACTTGTGTATTCATCACTTCAATCATTATTGTAGCATTTTCATTATTCCAATAATAATAGTATAAAACAGACAAGCAAAAAAACTCATCATTTCTCATTCTCTCTATTCTTCCACTGTCATGCATAGTTTCTATTCTCTTTCTATCTCTCTAGTTATTTGTGTTTATATCTGTAAAAACAGTCTTCTTTATGCAATATCACCCATATTCGTATTTCACATGAGGTTTCACTATATTATACAGGCCTGCATTGATATTTTTTGCTGTTTTCCTACTAATATACATATCCTTAAACTTTCCCTTTCAACCGCTGTCATACCCATGTGACAGTACTGCAAGTTAAAAACACTATGATGTGCTTTCACCATTTCTATTCATTTTCAAAGATTTACAAACACCTTTTTACCAATATTGCACAGGTTAATCTTCAGATTTCCATTTCTTACCCTCATTCTATTTTCTGGTGACCTATATTCTAATCATTAGCTCCATGATTTTACACAATATATTTAATTCATAGTAGTGCAAACATACAGTCTTTGTTCTTTTCTGTTTGGCTTGCTTCACTCAACATAAGGCCCCCCAGGTTCATCCATGTTCCCATCGCAGGCAAGGGGCTCCCAAAAAGACTTAGTGCTCAGAAACCATGGAAGTGAGGAGACAGTGTATAATATAATTAGGAAACAGAAAGAGAAAAGTTGCCAGTCAAGAATTCTATATCCAATTGTCTTTTCAAGTCCTTTGCCTGTTTTTTAATGGAGTAGTTTTCTTTCTATTGAGTTATGGTATCTCTTTATATATCATGGGTGTTAAATCTTTATTGTATATGTGAATTCCAAATACTTTTTCCCATTGAGTTGGCTGCCATTTCACTCTTTTGACAAAGTCCTTTGAGATGCAAAAGTGTTTAATTTTGAAGAGGTCCCATTTACCTATTTTTTTTCTTTCATTTCTCGAACTTTGTGTATAAGAGACCCCCACCTACCACGAGATTTTCAAGATTTTTCCTACATTATTTTCTAGATATTTTTGGGTCCTGTCTTTCATATTTGTTTCTTAATACATTTTGAGTTAATTCTCGTATAGGGCATGAGTTTGGGGTCCTTGTTCATTCTTTTGGTTGTGGATAGTTCTCCCAGCACCATTTGTTGAAGAAACTGTTTTGTCCCAGTAATATAGACTTGGTAGGTTTGTCAAAACAAGTTGGCCATAGAGGTGAGTGTCTATTTCTGGACTCTCAATTCTATTCCACTGATCAATGTGTCTTATCTTTATGCCAATACCATATTGTTTTGATCACAGTAGCTTTGTGATCTTGAAGGTCAGGGAGTGAGATTCTTCTCATCTCACTCTTCCTTTTTAGGATGTTTTTGGCCACTCAGGTGCCCTTTCCCTTCCAAATAAAATTGGTAATTGCTTTTAGTGTTTCTGTAACTAGGTTGTTGGAATTTTGATTGGTATCACATTGAATCTATAAATCTGTTTGGGTAGGAGTGACAGGACATTTAGTCTTAAAATTCAGGAACACATAATGTATTTCCATTTGTTTAGGTTTTCTTTGATTTCTTTTCGCAGTATTTTAAAGTTTTCTGAATGCAGGTCCTTCACACCTTTGGTTAAATTGATTCCTAAGTATTTAAATCTTTTTATTGCTATTATAAATGGAGTTTTTTTTTCTGATTTCCTTCTCACATTGTTCAATACTAGTGTACAAAAACATTTCTGATTTTTGTGTATTGATCTTGTATCATGCCACTTTTCTGAACTTGCTTATTAGGCCAAGTAGCTTTGCTGTAGATATTTTGGAATTTTCTAAATGTACTATTATGTCATCTGCAAATAGTGAGAGTTTTACTTCCTCCTTTAGTGCTTGAATACCTTTTTTTTTTTTCTTGTCTAATAGCTTTAACTAGAACTTCCTGTACAATGTTGAAAAACAATGGTGACAGCGAGCATCCTTGTCTTGTTCCAGATCTTAGGAGAAAAGCTTTCAACCTTTCCCATTGAGGACAATGTTACCTGTGGGTTTTTCATATATTCCCTTTATTGAATTAAGGAACTTTCCTTCTATTCCTATCTTTTGAAGTGCTTTTAATCAGAGAATGATGCAGGATTTCATTTAATGTTTTTTCTGTGTTGATCACGATGATTATGTGGGGTTTTCCCTTCAATTTGCTCTTTTGTTGAACTCTTTCATACAAAGAATAAATTCCACTCATTTGTGGTGTACAATTTTTAAATGTGCTATTGTATCTATGTTCATTAGAGAGATTAATCTGTAATTTTCTTTTAGTATCTTTATCTGGCTTTGGTATGAGGGTCATGTTGGCTACATAAAATATTTTGTAACAATTTAAACAGGATTGGTGTGAATTTTTCTTGACATGCTTGATAGAATTCACCTGTGGAGCCATCTGCTCCTGGTCTTTTCTTTGTTTAGAAATTTTTGATGATGGAGTCAATTTCTTTAAATGTAATTGGCATGTTAAGTTACTGCGTCTATTGTAGAGTCAGTGTAGGGTGTGCGTTTTTAAGCATTTGTCCATTTCATCTAGGTTGTCTAATTTTTGGCATACCATTTCTCATAATATCCTCTTATAATCTTTTTTATTTCTGTGGGGCCATTCATAACATCCCCCTTTTCATTTCTGATTTTATTTGTATTTTTCTCCTGTTTTCTTTGTTAATCTAGTAAAGGGCTTGTCAGTTGTATGATCTTCTCAAAGAACCATTTTTTGGGTTTGATGATTTTCAGTTATTTTTGTTCTCAATTCATTTATTTCTGCTTTTTAAATTATTTTTTCCCTTCTGCTTACTTTGGGATTTGTTTAGTCTTCCTTTTCTAATTCCCGCATGTGTTCAGATATGTCTTAGATTTTAGCTTTCTTATTTATTAAATAGGTGTATAGGGCTATAAATTTCTCTTTTCACATTGTCTTTGCTGTATCCTATGAGTTTTGATAAGGTATCTTCCCATTTTCTTTTGTCTTGAGATATTCACTAATTTCTCTTACAATTTCTTCTTTGACAAATTATTTAGCATGTTATTTATCCTCCAAATGCTTGGAAATTGTCCCCTTCCCATCTATTTTTGATTTATTGCTTCATTCCATTATGATCTGAGAGGGTGCTTTGTATAATTTCAATCTTTGTATTTCTTTAGACCTGCTTTGTTACCCAATATGTAGTCTATCCTGGAGAAAGATCCATGAGTACTTGAGAAGAATGTAGAGCCTGCTGAGTTGGGATGCAACGTTCTGTATATTTTTACTAGGTATAGCTTGTTTATCACATTTTTCAAGTTCTCTAATTCCTTGTTGATCTTCTTTTTGTTCTATCTATTGATGTGAGTGGTGTGTTGAAGTCTCCAACTATTATTGAAGAGAAATCTGTTTCTTCAGTTTTCCCAGAGTTTGCCTCATATATTTTGGGGCATGCTGGTTAGTTGCATAGAAAATTATGACTGTTAGTCCTTCCTGGTGGAGTGTCCCTTTCTTTTTTATATATCTATTTATTTTTTAAAAATTTATTCGCCACCCCCCCAACCCCAGATGGTTCTTTTTGTCTGTCTGCTTATTGCTTACTTTCTCCAGGAGGCACTGGGAACTGAACCTGGGACCTCGCACATGGGAGAGGAATGACCAATGGCCTGAGCCACACCCACACACTGCAGGCTGCAGCTGGCATGTGGCATCTGCTTGTTTAGGCATCTGCTCATTGTAGCAGGTTGTGGCATGTGGGTGTCTAGCTCTCTTTGAGGCAGAGTGCAGTATCTAGCTCTTGTATGACAGTGTGCGGCATCTAGCTCTCATTGCGGTGGGTGCAGGCATGCTTGTCTTCTTCAGGGATTTAGTGGTTGGAGTCTGTGTGTTGTTGCTGTCCTTCAATTCTTGCTTCAACCTGTTCTAATTCTTTAAGATTATTCCTGTTTAGTTGCTCAAATACAGGCAATGGACCCAGTAATGAGTTGCAGACTCTCTTCTAAGGCCGTTGGGGAGGAAAGCTGTAAAGGCCCCCAAAAAGCCTCTTTTATTTATTTACTTTTATTATCCTTGTATGCACTTCCTTAGTCTGCCAGCAGATGGCATTCTTCATCAGACCTTTCAGCTCAAATCCTGGTTGGAATGTGTTTGCTGTAACCCTGACGAGAGCATTGTGACAGAAGATCCTGCCTCAGGGCTATTCAGAGTCTTGCAAATTAAACTTCCTCAGAAGCTGTTCTCTTCCCTTTGCTGGCAGCTTCCTCCCTTTTCCTGGTTATGAAATAAATTTTTGTACTCTGTTTCCTCAATAACCAGTCCTTTTCAGTAGGGATGGTATTTGAGAGGGTGGATCTCTTTTGTTCCCTGACATTTCCCAGGGCAAACAATGGTGTGGGCCTTGTGCCCTCTCCCTTCCCCCTCTCCCCCCCCCCCCAGGCTTGGAAGGGCTCATGGGACACAGCAGACCATATCTGTTAGCCAAAGCTTAGTCATCCTTAGGCTGCATCCCTCTCTCTACCCTTTCCTGGGGAAGTGGCTTCCTGTGACTCCCTCTGTCTGTAGCAGCCAGCCAGAGGCCAGAGAGCTCAAAGCTGCCTACTCTGAAGGTAGGCAAATGGGTGCCTGGCAACTGTAGCTTCTACTCATAGAGTTTGCCCATCCAGATTATTTTTCTTTGTCCCCTCTCTCTTCTAGGTTATGTCTCACATTCCACTGGTGTCCTAACCTTTGAACATTTTTTTCCAGGCTGTTTTTGGAGAATACTTAGTCCTGTTTTTCTCTAATCCTACATCTTCCTGGAAGTATCAAATTTTTCTTTATGCTCACTCAGTGTCTTCTTAATATCCTTTATCTTTTTAGCCCCATTTTCCTTCAACTCCTTGAACTTATTTAGAAGATTTTTGTGATTATCATTGATTAGTTGTCTTAAATCCTGAGTCTTGTCAGGATTTTTCATTTGTTCCTTTGACTAGGCCATCTCTTCCTGTTTTTTTAGTATGGCTTGTAATTTTTTGCTGATATCTAGGATCTGATTATTTTTGGAGAATTTACTCTGACAGTCAATTTCTTTTACTTGCCTACAGGTTTTGTTTCACAGAGTTTCTTTGATTTTTTGTTCAACTTATTCTAAGTCTTTAAAATTGCCCAGCCTAAGTTATCAAAATAAGGCCAGGGTCCCATTATTGGGGCACAGATCAGATCCAAAGGGTCTGGGACATGAGAAACAACAAAAAGCATTATTTGTTCCTGCAGTTCCCTGGACTGTCAGCAGATGGCGATCTTCAGTGACGCTTTCCACAGAGGTGTAGCTATCACCTCCCTTTGCCCATGATTCTGGCCTGGTAGAACCTAAATTCAAAGCCTGACCTGCTGGCCGACTCACCGAAGAGCAACTATTCTCTGCCCTCTGTCACACCTTCCTTCTTCCCAGGAAGGAAAATATCTGTTCTTCTCTCAGTTGACTGTAGTGAACCATGGGTTTTACCCAGGCTGTTCTCCTTGAGGGTGGGGATGGGTGTAATTGCTGGCCTGGTTTTCATTTTGACTTCTTTGTCTCTCTGTCCCTCACCCTCCTGGATGATGTGCAGCCACACACCTGGCCTGAAGATACCCAAAGCATCTCCCTTGGACAAATTTTGCCTTTCTTTCTTGTTTTTGTAAGAGAGTTGAACACTGCCTACCTACTCCCTCCCCTATACTTTTGATGTAACTTTTCTGTAATCAAAAAAATCTCCAAAAATAAAGTTTACTATTAACAACAACAACAAAAAAGAAGTGAAAAAGGAGAGCCATACCTTTTAGTCATCTACTACTTATCCTTCCATTCTTCCTCACCCTCCATGCCTAAGTCACTCTTGTGGATGTTTCAAATAAGTGAAATCCTAAACTATGTGGTGTAGTGTGGCTAGCTTCTTTCACTTAGCATAATTTCCAGGATTCTGAGTAATCATCTACTGCTCTTTACAAAATAAAGGTGCTTGTGGCTAGTCCAAATATAGTGAATCAATTTCTCTGGAGGTAAGTAATGAGCATGGTCCCCTTAAGATTGAAAAGCTGTGTAGTTCTACCTATGGAATGACATTTGTAACTTCCTAAGCCTAAAATAAGAAAGCCCTTCAGGTTCAGCCTCACATGTTGTATTAGTCAGTCAAAGGGGTGCTGATGGAAAATACCAGAAATTGGTTGGTTTTTATAAACGGAATTTATTTGGGTAAGAGCTTACAGATACCAGGCCATAAAGCGTAAGTTACTTCCCTCACCAAGGTCTATTTTCATGTGTTGGAGCAAGATGGCTGCTGACGACTGTGAGGGTTCAGGCTTCCTGGGTTCCTCCCTTCCAGGGTCTTGCTTCTCTCTGGGTTCAAGGTTCCTTTCTTCCCAGGGCTTGCTTCTTCCTGGGCTCAGGGTTCCTCTCTTCCTGGGGCTGGCTTCTCTTCTTTATTCTGTGAGCTTACTCCCCAGGGCTCTAGTTTAAGACTTTAGCATCAAACTCCAACATCAAAACTCCAATGTCAAAAACCCTCAACTCTGTCCTTTGCCATGCCTTTTATCTGTGAGTCCCCAACAACCAAGGGGTTGGGACTCAATTTCCTAATGATGTGTCCCAATCAAAGAGCTCATCATAACTCAATCATGCCCAGATAGAGACCAGATTACGAACATAATCCAATATCTATCCTGGAATTCATAACCATATCAAATTGCCAGACTCCACCCTCTGAATTCCAAAAAGGCATTACAATATTTGAAAAAACCTTAAATCATTAATAATGCAAGTACTAAATCATATCACAATCAATTTTAAGATATATAGTTTGTCTTGGGGCAAAATCCTGTTCTCTCTACTCCTTTGAAAATTACAATTTTTTTTAATCTGTTTCCAATACATAAATGGACAAAGGATAAACATTTTCATTACAATAAGGAGAAATTGGGAGGGAAATGTGAGTCACAGGTCCTCTACCATTCAGTAAACCTGCAGGGTATCCTCCATTCGATTTCAGAGTCTGAGAGTCATTCTTAAGATGATGGTTTCTTCTCCTTGGTGCCTTATGGGAACCCACCTTTTCCACGTGCTTGCCCAATGGCCATTTTCTTGATTACACCCTCATCAAGCATCTGGGTGTTGACCAAGCTCCAGACCTCACCCTCTGGAGAGTTGGAGTGATTGCCACACCTTACCCAATCTTTGGATTAGAGTCTTAACCCCCCTAGTACAGTGACATGAAGACAATATTCCCCCTAACCTTTGGCATACAAGCTCAACCCTCTTCGAACAACAAGTTGACCACCTGACCTTCCCTCACCTTTGGCATGTAGGCTCAACCCTCTTAGAGCAATGAGTTGACCACCTGGCCTTCCCTAATCCATGGGGAACAGGTCCACCCCTCTCAGACCTGTGGGGTGCTGACCTTAATCGCCATAATCCTTAGGGAATATGCTCCACCCTCTCTATACCCTGGGACAGCAGAACTCTCCCAGAACATTGGGTGGGAACATCCACCCTCTTCATCTGCTGGGGCAAACTCACCCTCTCTGTACGCATCGGTGGGGTTCCTCTCTTGGCCCAAGGTGATGACCTAATTCCAGATCTCAGCTTCCATGGTTTTCCTTTTAAAGCTGTTTCTCCTTCAATCTCTCCTTTCCATTTCACTTTTAGTCCAAGTTGACAGTGGTTTTGTTCATACAGCTCTCTCAAAAACCTAGTTGGTTTAGCATGCAAGAAACAGGGGTCCAAGCCATCAGATAATAAGACTTTCCACAAGTCTTTCATAGATAACTGTGCCTTCAATCTTGATTTACCAGTTCCAAGTTTAGTTAAGTCCTCCAATGGGGTACTTTTATCTGGGAACTTGATTTCCAGAGGCTTGGAGTTTCTAGAATCAGTTTCTATTTACTTTGTGCCCAACAGTTGAGTCCTCAGCATATCTCTCTCGTCTAGCATTTTGCTATAAGTTGCAAACAGAAGCCAAGCCGCATTCTCCAGGTTTACTTTGGAAATTTATTCAGCTAAATGCACAGGCTTGCCATTTTCAAATTCTGCCTTCCATAAAACACCAGGAGTTAATCTTGCTATGTTCTCTGTAACTTTAAAACATGGATTGCCTTTCCTCCAGTTTCCAATAATAGTTTCATCATTTACTTCTAAGGTATCATAAAAAGTCTCTTTAGCATCCATATTTTTATCAACAGTTTCTTCAAAGCAATCTAGGCCTTTTCCATCAAGCATCTCACAGTGCCTCCAAAAAATACCCCTTACTCATGTATAAAACCATTCCAGTATTTCAGTAATTGCAAAAGCAATTTCCCACTCCTTGGTACTAAATTTTGTATTAGTCAGTCAAAGGGGTGCTGATGGAAAATACCAGAAGTTGGTTGGTTTTTATAAAGGGCATTTATTTGGGGTAGGAGTTTACAGATACCAGGCCATAAAGCATAAGTTACTTCCTTCATCAAAGTCTATTTTCATGTGTTAGAGCAAGATGGCTGCCGATGGTTGCGAGCATTCAGGCTTCCTGGGTTCTTCCCTTCCAGGATCTTGCTGTTCTCTGGTTTCAAGGATCCTTTCTTCCCAAGGCTTGCTTCTTCCTGGGCTCAGGGTTCCTCTCTTCCTGGGGCTGGCTAGCTTCTCTTTCCTCTGTGAGCTTACTTCCTGGGGCTCCAGCTTAAGACTTCAACATCAAACTCCAACACCAAAAACCCTCAACTCTGTCTTTTGCCATGCCTTTTATCTTTTTATTTGCCATGTCCTAATTATGTGGCCCAGTCAAATCCCTAATCATAACTCAATCATGCCGAGGTACAGGCCAGATTACAAACATAATCCAATATCTATTTTGGAATTCATAACCATATCAAACTGCTACATATGTGGTAACAACTTACAATGTGTGGTTTCAATTGCATTGATAGGTTGCAGGGTTTCCAAATCTATTGTCCGCTCCACCTTAAGGCAAAGTCTGAAAGTCTCCTTGCAGGTCATTATTGTGTGCCAAATTCCCCTAGCTAAAGATCAACAGTTAAACAGAATGCAATCCTTTAACTACCCTTAGCTTTATATTAATAATTCCAGAATATTTTACTAGATTATCAGAAGCAATCAGGAGCCTTGAGGAGAAGTTGAGAAGTTAATTCCTCTTGGGTAGGAAAACACTAGAGCATGGTATGGAACAGAGTTCACAGGTTATCAAGAGAATATTGGGAGACCATGAAAATGGTACACATGTGATCCAGAGGCAAAAAGCCTCTGATTAGGGTTTTTGAGGATCCCCAAAGTAGGTATTGTTTCAGAATTTTGTCTTAGACTGGCCAAGCTCATTGCTTACCATGGAGAGGGCAAATGTAATGGTGTTATTTCCTCAAAGGCAGGACTGGAGAGGCTGAAGGTCATGTGTTCATTCTAAGCTTAGGGACTTGACAGAATTGTTGAGCTGCATGAGACTCTTTCTTTCTGATATTGAAATGGCAGGTTAAAAGGTAAAACTTCTTCCAATCAGCAAAATTTCAGTGATCCTAATTTGGTTGACTGTAACTTTTTTCCTCTGGGTTGATCTGCTATGTTGTGTCATCTAAGCACAGTTTAAATTATCAGTCAATTTAAGAGAATTTTGTCCAACTATTTAGTTCAGTGAAAAAATTAGTTGAACATATCATTTGGTGATAGCATTGGCATTTCCTAGCCATCCAGACTATGCTAGCCAGGCAGAGCACAAATTTCCATTTTTGGAAAACTTCCTTTCTATAAGCTCTGGATTATGCACACATGCCTTTGTTTTTCATAAAATTTCATGAGAAACTTTCTCTGTTAAAACCTTTGGCAATACATCCTTTTTTACACCTCCAAGAAAGCACTGGCCAAAATCACTTCTGTACTAGTGGCATTTGGTATTTTTTGCTTGCCCATCCAATTAATAGATATCAAAAGCTCTCATTAGGAGAATAACCTTACTTGACATTCCAATGCTTACCATAATCTTTATCCAGTTCCTAATGAATGATTACATGTCAACTAGATGAGAATAAGATGTATAGGTAAGGTTTTTGGTCAAGGCAGATAAACATGTTTTTATGGTAGCTCCATTTTTTAAATTTTGCATGTTAAATATACTCAGGTACATGCTTGCAGAGATAAACTGCAAGGGCTTTTCCATCACTGATATTCTATAACTCAAAAGTTAAGTGAAATCAGAAAACAACAACAACAATAGAAACAATAGAAACAACTTTCCTAAACTAGGTGTTTCTTGTTTTCTTTCTTGTACGTGGCAGTTATGGAGATTGCCACTATTTCTTGGGGCCATACTATCATAAATTTTCCACCGGGATAAAAATATTTGCATGAAGCTTTAACTCAGAATGGAGTTTTGGTAATATTTATATTATTTAGCATCATATATTGAATACGTGCCTTTCTTAGACTCACAGGAACAAGATTCAGGATTTCTGCTAATCTCATTGGAAAGAGAATATACCTGAAAGGCTCAATGAATGGCACAGGAGTCATAATGTGCTGGGTTTAAAAGACCAGTTCCTTCTGCAAGCTCTGTGCTTGCTGATATAATAGAATCTCTGAAAGTTCAAAGTCATCAGAGGCTCAGCAGGCATTGTTAATGAAGTAGGGTGCACATGGGCAGAGGGGGCTGCTTTATATATTTTTAAAATCTATAATCAAATTTTTATTTTATTAAAGAAAAAAGACCTGATTAATCCCCATTTTTTAATTTTTAGTGATTATTCAGTTATAAATAAATAAGATAATGTTGGCATTTTCTCCTCACTAATAATTAATTGGATAAAGAGTTTTGTTTTGTTTTGACCCTTCACAGTCACACTCCTCTGTTAAAGAAAGGTGTTTTTAAAGATTAGTTAACTAAAATGCTGCATGTGATTAAACTGAATGAAAATAGACTGAGATATTTGCATTTACCTGTACAGTTTTGCCTGGTAAATGTGAACATTTTTATTGGGTTTACCACTGCATAAATTTGCCTCCTTTGAAGGGAAAAGCCAATGGAGTGTCTTGAATGCTGTATGAATGTCCTGCTTATTATGAATTATCCAGATTATTACATAGCTCTCTGCCTCATTTGCGCTATATTGATCAGGCCAGTAGGTACTTTAGAAAAGAGAAAATCACTAACATTTGACTGGGAACTAGAAAAGCTAATGATAGTGAAGAGATATTTCTTTGTTTTTAGTCTCCCTTGAATCATAGCACAGTATATCCTGAGAGTTAATTTGAGATTCGTTTTTGAAGTAAAAAGAAATGTGTATGTGTCATATCATTTTTATTTCATTATTACTTGCAGTTAGTATTTGCAAATTGGTGTCCTCTGTGTCAACAGTTTCCTAAAGATGTAGTCTGTTCACACATTTTTTAAATTACTAGTTATTCTCAATACTTAAAAATCCATGTATTTTTAAAAATAAAATTTCATATTTCTCACTTTTCCTGAAAAAAAAAAAAAACAGAAGATTTTGAAAACTTTGTTTTTTCCACATGAAAACAAATGGTTGGAGCCGAGTAGTAGCTGCCAGATTTAGACATAGGATGATTTCCCCATTTTCCAATAATTTCTTCCACTCCCCTTTATTCCCCCTACACTGAGATTGAGAGTTATTGCCATTACTTTTCCTGTAGCCAAAGTGAAACAAAATGATGGGTTTTTACCTAAGAGGATATTTATGGGCATGATGTTTAACTACTTTGAGCAGATGCAAATCCAAGGACATTGGTTCAATCCATAGTAAACTCCTGAGGGCAGAGTCAGAGAATGAAGTCAGGAAAGTATTAGAGAAGTTCTGACCCCACTTTCATGAGGTCACTGCCTTGATCCCTGCCTCTGCCCTTGAGGCCCATGAGGTGGACAGTTCAGTTCCCCATGGCTTTTTGTGAATGCCTCTGATGCTGTCCCAGAGCCATTTTGGGTTAAACTCAAAGCTGCATTACACCACATTACACAGTCAAGCGTCAGCTAATCCATTTCTATTTTTTTAAATTAGAATTTTGTCCAACTGTTTTGTTTTAAAGCAATGTGGTCTCTAATTTAGGTGACTAGGCCCTGGTGTCAGATTGATTTGGTTTAGTAGCCTAGATTTACTAATTGTTTGCTGTGTTGGTATTACTTATGAGGCCTAATTTCTCTGGACCTCAGTTTCCTCCTCTGTGAAATAATAGTGGCTATGATAAGGTTGTGGGGAGGAGTGAAAGACCTAATCTGGGGAAGCAGACTTCGCCCAATGGATAGGGCGTCCGACTACCACATGGGAGGAACGCATTTCAAACCCCGGGCCTCCTTGACCTGACACATCACACGCAGTGCTGATATACGCAAGGAGTGCCGTGCCACCCAGGGGTATCCCCCACGTAGGGGAGCCCCACATGCAAGGAGTGCACCCCATAAGGAGAGCCGCCCAGCGTAAAAGAAAGGGCAACCTGCCCAAGAATGGCGCTACACACACGGAGAGTTGACACAACAAGATGATGCAACAAAAAGAAACACAGATTTCCAGTGCCGCTGATAAGGATAGAAGTGGTCACAGAAGAACACACAGCGAATGGACACAGAGAGCAGACAACCTGGGCGGGGGGTATGGAATGGGGAGAGAAATAAATAAATAAATAAACCTTTAAAAAAAAAAGACAATCTGGATTGATACTGTACAGCACAGAGTGTAGCACATAGTAAGAACTCAGTTAATTCTTGATATTCTTCCCTCCTTTGCCCAGTCAACAAAGCAATATGCTATTTACACCAGAAAATAGTAAAGCCTAAATATTAATTACAACAAAAATGTACGGTTGCATTTATAGATCACTTCTATGTGCTAGCCACTTTTTGTGCATTCTTTTATTAAATCTGAACAGTAAGACGATGAGCTATATGGTTTCATTATTCTGTTATTAAACATGGGGCAACTAATACTCAGAAAGTTTAACTTGCCAATGTTCAGAAAACTGGTATAAAAATGGTAAATCTATGATTTCAACCCAGATATCTTTTTCTCTGGAGCCCACCTTCTTAAAGCCATTTTATAATGCTGTGATATAAAACACACTAAATTTGCACAAGATGTATCCCCTTAGTAAGATAATACCTTTTTCTTTAGAGAAATGAAAATCAAAGGGATCTCCTATCCCTTTTTTGAAAAATTTTAAAAGTTAAAGTCTCCAAATTGGTGTAAAAACAACTCCCTTTCTCCATTTTTTGCTTTGTTGACATCGTCCCTGGAAGCATTGCCCAGTTTAATGTCTGATTTTCTTCTTCAGTGGCTATAGCTTGATCTGTCTGCTCACAGAACTGAAGATATTCTTTTTATACCATCAAACACATCTGAAGTTAAATCCACCAAATTTGAACACTTTCATATTCCTTATTTTTCTCAGAGTATAAACAGGATACATAGATTTGCAGCACCAATTATCCTGCTGCAGTGAACTCCAATCTCAGTACTAGTTTCCTGATAGTTTTTCTCCAGCAAAGGGCTCATAGCAGGACAAACATTTTAATCTCCATCAACATCATTGCTATGAACTCTAGACTACAACAGAGATTTATCTGGGAGAAAATTAAATACAAAGGAAATATGGTAGCATGAAAGACCAAGAAGAAATCAGTTTTGTCAAGTTTGAGTCAATCTGTGTCACCTTTCCAAAGCCTTGGACCTGTGACCTTAAACTCAATTGGGATCAATAGGTAATCATGAGTTTGGTTATTACAAAATTGCTCTCATATCCTGGAAGGGAGAAATCAATCCTGAATACAATTTGTCTTCTTCTGAGAAGTGGCATCTAAAATGCACTGTATTTTTGTTAAATTGAGAAATCTGCTATAGTGGCCCTGGCAATCATCAGACTTTGTGGACTTTCTTGAAGATTCCTCCTTTTATTTTATTTTATTTTTGGTGTTCTCTTTTACATGTAAAACCTACATTCTTCCCATCTTTGTCCTTCTACATACCTGACACTCCAATCCTGAAATAGGTTGGAACCCTGTCTAGGGATACTCATTTGCCTCTCTTTTTAGCAAAGTACCCTATATTTGTAGCTAGCACCTCTCCAGAATAAATTCAAGGGCATCTTTGAAATTTTATGCCCCAGCAGGATTCTAAGACTCTATTGATGCTGGCTTCTCCTCTGGAATTATTTAAGTCTGTCAATTATTTCTTCTGGAGGAGCTCCTCAACCAATTTGTACTAAATAGTTCACCTTTTTCTCATTTCTGCCAACATGATAATTGTTCTTTCTTGGATTTCATATGATATTAAATCTTCATAATCTGGCACTTGAAGCCACCCTTGCTTACTCTGAGTTTAAAAAAAGAGTGATAGAACTTCTTCCAGAAGGGAAGAAATCCCAGAGCAGCTGTCATTTCATTATCTCCTAGGCGGTAAGTACAGTTGATGAGCGATCATACCCTTCTTTTTTCTTTTACTTAAACTTAAAAAAAAATTCCACCTTCCAATAGCCTGGCTAATCCATACCAATGTACTTCCGTTTTTGTGATAAAGTGGATGGTAAGGGAATAAAACAGAGAGAAGCCAGGATTTTGCTTCTATAATTTCACAAAAATTTCTGGGTTGGATTCTAGGCACAAATATTTTTGAAATATCCCTCAGATAATTCTATTGTGTAGGCAGAGTGGAGAACCATCGTTTTAATGGCTCAAGAGATCATGAATCCCACATAATATATTTGAATATGAACTGAGGATTTCAAGCTCTAAACCCAGATATTGAGTTGTATTTATGGCTTCAAAAGATATGTTTTTGGCCCAAGTTGTGGGACTGGTAAGAGTGGAAGTTTGGAAACATCCTCAATTCACACTTATCAGGGAAAGTATGGGGTGGGAAAATTGGTGCTGGCTATTGGCTTCTATTTCCTGTCTACTGGGACTAATTCCAGGAAAGTACATAGGAGAGTAACAATTTTCCAGGTAAGGGTTCAAGGTTGCTGTGCTAGGGAAACCTTTGTAGAACCATGTCCTCTAGCATAGACAGCATGGTTTTGTTGTGTGTATTGTATTATATATATATATATACACACATACACACACATATATGTATGTGTCACAGTAAAAATAGATTATTTTTCCTGACCTTCTGTAGTTTGAAACTGTATGTATTTCAGAAAAACATGTTCTTAAATCTAATCCATTCCTGTGGTTTAAAACCCATTGTAAGTAGGTCCTTTGAAAGAGTTACTTCAGTTAAGGTGTGACCCACCTCATTCAGGATAGATCTTATTGGTATTACTGGAGTCCTTTGTAAACTGAATGAATATGCAGAGAGAGAGGGAAAACCATGGAAGCAAGAAACTGAAATCAATAAAATCCAGAAGAGAAGGGAGAGATCAGAGGATACTTTCATGTGTCTTACCATGTATCCAAGGACCCAAGGATTGCTGGCAGCTGGTCTTTGGGAAGAAAATATTTCCTTGATGATGCATTGGTTTGAATATTTTTCTGGCCTCAACCTGTAAACTAATAAATTATCATTATTTAAGCCAACTCATTTCACTTATCTTCTTTGAGCAGCCTAAGAAACTCAAATATGATCTTTAGCCATGGTTAAGAAGATTCCTAGAGAAGCTCAACTTCCTAAGTGCTTGTCACTCCTCCTGACTTCTTTTTCTCCTGTTCCCTCATTCATAAGTAGCACCATCAATAAAATGTGACTGTGTTGGAGCTTGAACTGACCATTGTACAAACTACTGTTCATCAAATGAGGATAGGTAATAAATGAACAGAGATCAACCATCCATACTTTACTTGTATTGATATAAGTATTTCTTTTCTTTTCTTTTCTTTTTTCCCCAACTTGATTTTGGAGTACCCAAAGGACAGGAACCTCATGTTTATTGCTTACTATTTACTTACCTATCTTCTCTCCAACCATCCAGCTCACCCCATCCAGCTTAGAAAGTAAGTTCTTTGAATGTGGGAACATGTTTTCCTTATTTATTTTTGTCTCCCAGCACTGGGAGTGTAGTTGATGCTCACATAATTCATTGAAGAAGTGATTGAGGCATTGTCTCTGGAACTGGTTTTCACATTCCTTATACTAATTCAGAGAATCAGTTGCAGAAGATACTTTTTTAAACCATTCATTTTATTGCATCTTTATTTACTCACCTATACAATTACTCTCCTTTTCTCTGAGGGTGATCGTCTAAGGTGTTTTATTTTAACTATATACATCTACAAAGCCAAACTTGAGCAACTTCCCCTTGTAGCATTCAGGGTCATGTGGTCCTTCAATGTTTAATTCATGCTGATGTTTTGCAGGTTTTTATCAGACAAGAGCTTAAATCTAAAGTACTGGGATCAAAAATTCCCTAAAGTATATTATGACAGACTAGCAGTGATGATACTCGTATACTGGAAAAATAATTTCATACCTTCTTCTCTATGCAGTTTTTCTGATGTTATCTTTATATTTGGATATGCTGTAAAAATAGGATTTTTTCTTCCCTCTCCCTCCTTCCAAACCTTATGATCTTATGAATTTCTTTCAGTTACAAACTAATCCGATTTTAATGGAGAAAATGCATCAGAGTATTTAATAGCTTGCCTATCATTGTTATTTTCTAAAAAAGCGTAATCCAAATCTCCATGGAATTTTTTACTTATCATCAAGTATATATCTTAGCATGAATATATGCTAAGGTTAAACAAATAAAACAAATAAATAAATAAACTATGTATCCCTTTTTATTCCAGTATCTTGTCAGTAGACCCAGAGGATCATGCTCTACTTTTCATTGAGATTTCATTCAGATTACAATTTTACAGGCCAGTTACACTCTTCCTAATTGTTTTCATCCTAAGGGTGTTAATGCCACTGTATATTTTGATTGAAGAATGCCTAATGCTTGCTGGTTATTCTAAGAATTGGTTGCAGCTCCTCTAATTAATAGTAGCAGCAAGAATCATTGTTAAATGATATTGTGTCTGTTGGTGCAGTTTAGGCGTTTTAGTTTGCTGAAGGCTACCAGTACAATATACCAGAAATGGTTTGGATTTTCTAATGGGAATTTATTAGAATAAAAGCTTATAGTTCTGAGGCTGTGACAAGATCCAAATCAAAGCATCATTCCCAGGCTGTGAAAAGGTCCAAATCAAGGCATCATCAGATATGCTGTCTCATCAGAGGTCAGCTGCTGACATTCCTGGACTCCTGCCTGTGGCAAGGCAAAATGGCAGCTGGTCTTTGCTTTCTCCTCTAGGCTCGAGTTCTCTCCGAGCTCAGCTGTGGGCGATCAGGCACAAGGCTCTTCTCACTGCCAGTCTCCCGTCTCCCCTCCCCTCCCAGCCTCTCTTCAGTTTCCCACTGATCTGTGGGCCTAGTCCTAGGGGGATTCTTTCCCAGCCTCAGTGTTTTGCTGATTCTGGCCTCTAGCCTCCAGGACCCTCCTTCAGTTTCTGAGGCTTTTTTTTTTGTGGGATTTTAATTCTCTGTTTATAAAGGACTCTGATAAGAGGCTAAGAGCCACCCTGAATGGGGTGGGTCACCTCTTAGGTTAAGATCCTACCTACCAAAAGATCCTACTCAGAATGAGCCCACACAAACAGGAAAGGATTAACTTGAAGAAAATACTTTTCCAGAGTCCATACAAGACTCAAACCAGCGCAGAAGGTAAGGTAAACATTTCAGTATCAAACAGATTAACACACTAATGAATAGCATCTCCATTTCTGAAAAGCTGTTTGATTAATCAATTACATTTATTCAATTAGATTGATCAATTAGAATAAATCTGCTTTATTTTTCATATTATTGTATGAGCCTCAGGATAAACCAGCAATTTCACTTACTGTAAGATGCTGCTTTTAGGCTGTTAAATACAAAAGATTAGCTGCAAATAGGATTCTTCTATAGGTTGGAGTTCTGTCAGATGTAATGCAATTATGTATCATTCTTATAAATGATATTTATTAAATGTCATTTAAGCTTTGCCTTATTGTCAACCAAATCAGGGCTGTTTCAAATGGTCAAAAAATAATTGGGCATCAGAATGAGAATTAGTGATGAGTGTGTAAATAAGTCTGAAATTTCCATTTATTTTGTTTTCCAGGAGCGAGTCAGAGTAGCTCTTGAGGGAGCTAAAGTCATTTTCTTGGGTCACCTAATAAATTTGCTTTCTTTTTCTTCTCTCCAATTTGTTTGTTTGTTTTGGGGGGAGCAATATTTTATTCTAGGTAACAGAGCAACACAGGTAAAAAGCCGTTCATATTCTGAATGTTAATAGTCACACACTTAGGCTAATTGTTTCAGTGAAACTCCTTTGGAAAAGCTTTAAAAGAGGAAACATATTTAGTCTTCACCAAATAATTCCATATCTATGATAATTCCTCAGCTCTATGCATCAGTTGAAAATGGGAAAGCTAGTTTAGTGACAGAAACTGTTGAAAATTAGTAAATTTCAGCAAGCATCTCTTTGGTAGAAAAAAGAATGAGTATAGCAACAAACTTGACTTTTTTAAACACAGGTACGTAAATTACAATATTTATAGTCTTAATGTTGCCATTTATGCAATATTTTTGGGGGTTTGAAATGTATTAACTGACTTTTTTTTAAACCATGATTGGAAAAATAAAGCAGATTTATTCTAATTGCCATCCCCCTTAGAGATGCCCCTCTTCCTCCTTTTATCAAAAACATAGTACATGTTTTTTTCATAGCACTTATCATATACTCTAATTACTTCTTTGTTTTCTTGTCTATGGGGCTACTGTACTCCCACAATCAGAGAATCAGAGTGTAAATGCCACCATGATCAAAGTGTATGTAAATGCCATCTTGTCAGGGACCTGTTGGTCTGGTACACTGGCTGAGCTTCAGGGACTCATGTGACTCTTTAACCAGGGAAGACGCTCAGTGAACATGAGCATTCAGGGAGTGCTCTGAAAGCATCACGTCAACTGCAAAGTGCTACCTACTTGCCACGTGTTGTTATGCAGAATGTCAGGGCCATTGAATTCCAGGAGATATCCTTTAGCTTCTAGGTGTTGATTGGCAGAGGCTTCTCTGCCTTCTACATTGCAGTGGACACCGTATGAATGTGGCATTGTTAAAAGTTTTTTGTATTTCTCTTACTTTTTTAATGTCTGTGGATTTGATAATGAATTTTTGTTGTTGTTTTTCTTGGCAGGATCTACGTATAATAACGGTCTTTTGAGGAAGACAATGACTAGCACTATGTGCTCTAAGTAGCAATTCCCCACTGGTCCTCAGTGTTCTTATACTCAAAATGAGGTAGTGGCCTCACAAAATAGTTCCTGAGGTTGCTTCCAGCTCTAAACACTGGAATTTGATAACTTATTCACCTCCTATATACTTTGACATATTGGAAAGGACTAGATAGAGACAGAAGGATTAACAATGGAAATTAAGGATGTCCAAGCTCCAGAAGAGTGAGAATAAAAAAGAAAAAAAGAAGTAGGTCAGGGAGGCTTATCCCCAGGAGTCATGGCCCATGCTGGGGTGGGGGGAGGGGCAGTTAATGCATTTACATGCTCAGTTTGGCTTAGAGAGTGACCACCAATCACTAACTGGTGATGCAACTAGAAAAAGACCTTGAATTAAAAGGAGGAAATGATAAAGAAAAATGAGTTTATATGGCTAAGAGTCTTCAAAAAAGAGTCAGGAGGTCACCAGAGGGATCACGCTTATGCACGCCTCAGCAGGATCCCAGAGACAGCCAACGTAGGTACAACCCTATGTACTGGTGCTTCTGAGAGCTATAGAAACACACAGGTTCTACAGTCATGGCAGATGGCTCTGGAGTTCAGTGTCTTGTGGAATTTGTGTTCCTGAGTGTGATGGATTTGGACTCAGATGTGAACTTTCTACACATGCCTCTTCTGTCAATTTTACTGAACCTGTGGTTGGCTGGGGTTGGTGTATATTCAGGGGACTTGAATCTCTGGACTGACCATTTGCCAATTGGCCCCTGAGTCTCAGCAGAGTTGCAACTCCTACTCTCTGGTTCGTTGGACTTATCCAGGTCAGCTAACGGCGAGGTGAAGATGGTCAACCACCACACCAGGGAACTGAGAGTGCCTACAACTGCAAACAAGAGAATCACATCCATCAACCATGTGGGATCTAATTCCCCTCTCAATATAGAGGTTGAGTGAACATCACCATTCCAAGGTCCACAGGATGGAGGAATAAAATATGGATTACAGTGGACTTACTGGTATTTTACTATAGAACTATTGTGACTAGTAATGGAAGAAAATGTAGCATTGGTGTGGAGAAATTGGCAATGGTAGTTGCTGAGGGCAGGGAGAGGGAAGAAAGATGTGATGTGGGGGCATTTTCGGCATTTGGAGTTGTCCTAAATGATATTGCAGGGACAGATAGTGGACATTATATATCCTGCCATAACCCACTGAATGTACTAGGGGAGAGTGTAAACTATGATGTAAACTATTATTCATATGGTGCAGCAGTGCTGCAATGAATGTGCCACAATCATGAGAGGTTGTTGGTGTGGGAGGAGTGGGTGGCATGGGGTGTGGGGTATATGGAAACCTCTTATATTTTTTAAGGTAATGTTTTTTGTGATCTATGTATCTTAAAAATACATACAATTAAAAAAAAGTTGGTCAATGCCATATGGGCAAAATCTATGATGATGGAAAGGTGTAGTTGGGCAATGGAAGGGCATAACAGTGGTGCAGTGAAACTATTGGGCTGGGCAGTGCTGGTCTGTGAGGGGGGTGGGATGCGGGAGTGGGTTACACTGTCCATGGAACTGGGGTGAGGGTTGGGGGAGGAAGCAGGTGAACTCTGAGGATTTGCAGGTATTTGGTTGAAACTACAATGCTGAGAATGTCCTTTTGGAAAATATGGCAGGGGAGGGTTACTGGTTTAAGGTGTTTGATGTGGAGGGCAGGTGGGAAAGGTCATACCTGGGTCAGCCTTCTAGAGAGTGTGTCACACTCATCTTGTCATAGTGTATTGTATCAGGGGATGGAGACTCACATAATGTATGGGAAGGTGTTGGACTCCCACCCTGGAGAGTCCTGCTATGATCTCAGATAGAGGGACGGGTGTCTTTTGAGAACCTAGGCAGTGACTAATAGGGGAGGACAGGCCACTATGTTAAACCTTCAGTGTTGTTGCAAGTAACTATGAATCTGATCCTTCAATGAGTTAATCTTGATGGTTACCATGGTACCCGAGGGGAGAGAGAGGAAAGAATAGAATAGATGGAAAATTTGGGGGGCTATGGAATTGTTCTACATGATCCTACAAGGATGGATACAGACCATTACAAACATCATCAAAATCTATGTAAGTGTACAGTTCAAAATGTAAACCACAGTGTAAATCACTGGCCATGGTTAGTAGCAATGTTTCAATATTTGTACATCAATTGTTATAAATGTACCATCCACATGTAAAATGTTATTAATAGGGGAAAGGGGAAAAGGGAGAGGATGTTGGCTATATGGGAATCGCGTACATTCTCTATGTGATTTTTCTGTAACCTAAAGCTTCTTTGAAGACAAAATGGAAAAAAATTAGACATTGGGTGAATGAATGGAAGCAAATGTCACTGTAAATACAAGACAACAGATCTTGCAGTGGTGAAAGACATAACGATAAGAAAAATTTAATTTTATATTTTTAATATTATTTCAAAATTTTATTCATTATTTTTAAAACCATCATTATTATATCACTTTCCTATTACTTATATTTGGTTATTTTGTTGGCTTAAATTTTGAAGAAATTTTGGATCATCGAAGGGTTACAACTGTGGCAGGGGAGAATCATTGTTGTGGGATATCAGAGATGGGGGTGCATGGGAGAAAGTCCACCTGGGGCATATCTATAAAGCATATGAATATGTTCAAGAGTTCATAGGACATTTTCACAGTGCATGTTGATCCACACAAAAAACAAAGAAATATCAAATTCTTATCCTGGAGAGCTCTGTTACATTCTCTAATGGGACAGTAAGAATACCATGAGTACAGAGGGAGGAACTACTAAAGGAGGATAGACCATTGATGGACCCTTGATTGTGATGATGCACTTATGAACCTTTACTTTTAAAATTGAAACTTAGCATAGTATTATAGGGTGCCTAAGTGTTACCTCCTGAGAGTCTCCTTGTTGCTCAAATGTGGCCTCTCTCTAAGCCAAAACTCAGCATATAAATGCATTACCTTCCCCCCAATGTGGGACATAACTCCTGGGGATGAGCCTTCCTGGCATCGAGGGATTACTACCAAGAACCAACTAGTAGTGCAACTGAAAAAAGACCTTGACTAAAAGGGGGAAAGGGTAAAGACAAATGAGTGTATTTGGCTCAGAGACTTCAAAGTGAGTCAGGAGGTCATTTCAGAGGTTATGCTTATGCACATCTCAAACAACAAGGCTCCTGAGGGTTCTTGAGCTATAGTGGTGGCAGGACAGATAGCTCAGGAGTTTGGCACCCTGCCAGTGGGCCCTACTTTGGAATTTATTCTCCCCAGTGTGATAGAGTTGGACTCAGCACATGGCTCTGCTGCCTCTCTATTTGAACCTATAGTTAATACTAGAGTTGATAGTCGTATGTCCCTGAGACTTAAATCTTTGGGCTGTCCATGTGTTGTTGGACCCTGAATCTCAACAGATTTGCAACAACTACCCTCCAGTTCATTGGACTCACCCAGGACAACAAAAGGAGATAATAACTGACAATGACCATCTCACAGAATAGAGAGAGTCTGTAACTGCAAGGAAGAAAGTCCCATTCATCTGCCCCATGGGATCTAAGCCCCCTTTTAATCAGAGGTGGAGTGGACATCACAATCACAGAATCCTCAGGTTTGGGGAATAGACAATGAACTAGAGTAGTCTTACAGTTGTTGTACTGTAAACATGTTGTGATCCTAGCAATGGAAGAACTTTTATCATGGATGTGGAGGCAGTGGTCCCTGGAGGTTCTGAGGGGAAGGAGAGGGAAAAATAGGTGTAATTCGGGGGCATTTTCAGGATGTGGGAATTATTCTGAATGACATTGCAATAACAGGCCATTGTGTATATTGTAGTAAATTGTAAAAATGTGTGGGAGAAAGTGTAAACTACTACGTAACCTACAATAATCACTTAGTAGTAGTGCTCCAAGATGTGTTCATCAATTGTGGGAAATGCATCACACTAATGAAGGATGTTGTGGATGTGGGAAAATGTGGGAGGGCTACAGAGCAAGGCATATGGGAATCCCCTATATTTTTGGTGTAACATTTATGTAATCTAAGTTTCTTTAAATATATATATTTTTAAAAAGTAGGTAGGTGTAAGAGAAAGAACAGTTGGTTTTCTTTGTTGCTTCTTAAGTTGTTTGATGACAAGAGTTTATCACAAAGACTGACTGTGGAAATGAATAAATGAAAATAAAGGCTATTTGTGCCCTGAACTGGGGACTATTATTTGGGTCACCTAAACAACCCTTTTCACATACAATGATTTATTGTTTGGTTACTCTTAGATTCCTTTAAAATAATAAAAAAATAAGCAAAAATTAACTTTAAAACTCCCCTTTTAAACAAGTATTTTTGACTTTGAAATTTAGCTTATTCATTTGGGGAGATTTGGCTTTAATAATAGTCCATTTTTTGCTTGGTACTTTGAATAGTATCAGATAAACCAGTAATTGTGACAGATTTATTTCTACTTGATGAAAATTTAACTTAAATTTTTCTTAAAACTTTTGTTACATTGTTGTGTACTCATTGTGAAAATTCAATTACTAAGGATCCACCAAGGAAAAGTAAATAAAACTAATTTGTTATTCCAACATCCTGACATAAATAATGTTATGTCACTATGTAGCGTTCTGGTCCATTTTTCATATATATGAAAACAAATATTCATATACATATTCATATATATTCATATATATACATTTCAAATGTTATTTACTAAAGTTGGGAGCTTATTGCATTTCCATGAGTGTGGTTTTGTGACTCATTTTATTCTGACACCACATTATAAATTTTCCATGTCATTAAATCTTTCTATTATGTCATTTTTATTGGCTATAAGGCTTGAATCTACTAGAAATTTACTGAAATTGCTTTCTGTTTTTGAACATAGTTCATAGGTGATGATAATTTTTGGATGTATTAGTGATTCCTTTCCAAAAATTAATGAAATATATGTATATGTATACATATTGATTATATATTTGATGAATGCTTTCTATGTGCCAGGCACTATTCTAGATGATTGATATAGATCTTTGGATGAGACTGATACCATCCTTTCCTAGTGGAGTAAATACCAGAGCAGGAGACAACCAAATACAAATTAAGAGAAAAATTAATGAAATGGTAATTCACAGCTGTAAGTGTTGCTTCAAAGGAGTTAAATAAGCAATTGAGACTGACACTATCTGATAAGAGGGTAAGAATCAGTCCTGCAGAAGTCATGGACACACTCAGTGAACCCTTCCCAATCCTTGCCTACTCTCTCCTTTTGCCATCCTGCTTTTATGCAGGCAGGTATTTATGTTTCTACTCCTTATTTTCATGCAGGTGTTTGGTACATTTCTATTTGTGCTTATTTGAATGCAGGTGTTTGGTATGTTTCCATTTTTCCAGAGACCACAGGTAGCTACAGGAGACATTAAATCTTAACCAGTTCCAGCTACTTCCTAGGGTGCAAAGATTGCTCATTGGCAGAGGCCCCTCTGTCTGAGGGGTGTAAAAGGGTTTCATTCAGGTAGTTCAGGTGTCCCTTAAATCTCATAAGAAGTGAGGCAGGCTGACCTGCCAAACGGTTCCCGACCCCTGCCTCTGGGGCTGGCCACAGTGGGATCTTTCCCTGCTGTCTTGATCACTTTGTGCTCTGTAAGTAGAATTCTGTCAGTTGCTCGAAATCTAGATTGTGCCTGAGCCTGTGTTCCTACAACAGACTCCACATTTGGTTGTGAGGACTTATTTCGATGGGGTTCTCACTAATATCTAACATCGATTTATACAAATTAATGCAGAAAGGGACATTGTTTTCATTAAATATTTCTGGGGTAATGGTTAATGATGGCAGAAATAAAGTAAGATCCTCTCTTCACCCGTTACATTCAAGTAGTACCGGATGGAATAAAGAATTAATTGGAGAAAAAATGAAGAAATAGCCTTTAAGAAAATATAGGTGTGTGAATTTTAGTCAATGTGGAAGGGCTTTTTAGGTATAAAATTAATAGAAGTTACAAATGAAGATAATTATATTTGTCTATCTCAATATTTTTAATCTTCTATTAAAAACACCAAAGTAGAATAAATATTTGCAACTTATGACAAATGGTTAATAGTCAAATACATATGGGCTCTAATAATTTAATAATACAATGGGTTTTCTTCAACAAAAAGGGCAAACATTGTAAAAACACAAATAGCCAATGAATATAAGGAAATTATTAGCATCATTAACTTCAACTTGCAATTGTGTACCAAGGTAATAAAAATTGTATGAGACTGATACTCGCTTGGCAACATTGAGGTCATACAAAGACTCTTAAATCTGCTGGCAGGATTATAAATGTGTACAAATTTTCTGGAAGGCAATTTTTCAGTCTATATTGAGAGTGACAAAATGTTTATAACATTTGACATTGGAAATGATCAGTTATTCGATCTATGAGCAATGTAATATCACAAATATTAACGGGAACCATCTTGAAGGTTGGAATTATGGGTGGTGTTTCTTTGTTTTCTTCGCACATTTCCATTTGTTAAAATTTTTCAATAAACTTACATACTTTTCTAATTAGAAAGCATTGCAAGTAATACAAAGCTCAGTAAAATTTCTTATTGTATAAAATTACTCAAATATAATAAACCTATTAGGATAGCCTGAAAACTGTTAGAATGGAAACATGGACTCAAGATATATGAACTGAGTGACTAAGGATGTTGAAGCATAGGTTTATTTATTTTTTTATTGTAGATTTGTAGTTAGTTGGTTTTTTTTTAATATTTATTTATTATTATTTTTTTAAATTACATTAAAAAAAAATATGAGGTCCCATTCAACCCCACCGCCCCCGCCCCCCACTCCCCCCGCAGCAACACTCTCTCCCATCATCGTGATACATCCATTGCACCTGGTAAGTTCATCTCTGAGCATCACGAAGCATAGGTTTATAATGCCTGCCTCAGAGCGTTGCTAACTTTGTAGATTAATATTGATTATAATTTTTCCTTAGAGTTCTGAATTAACATTCTGAATATGGGTTTAGCATGTAGTTAACTTGACCAGCTTTCATTTGAAATTTTGATTGATTTTAATCCAGATTATTGCTGGAACACATGATAATTCTATACTTAATTTTCTGAGGAACCACCTCTGTTTTCCACAGTGGTTATACCATTTTGCATATCTGCCAATAATGATACGTATTTCCCATTTCTTCACATCCTCTTCAGCATATGTTATATCCCCGTCTGCTTTTGCTTTTTAATAGCCATTTTAGTGGGTGTGGAATGGTAGCTCCTTGTGGTATTGATTTATGTTTCCCGAATGGCTAACGATGTCAATATCATTAGACATTTCTTCGTAGAAATGTCTAGTCACATCCTTTGTCCATTTATCTATTGGGTTGTTTGTCTTTTTGTTGGTAAGTTATAGGATTTCTTTATGTATTCTAGACAATAAACTCTTATCAGATATGTAGTTTACTAATATTTCCTCCCATTTATTAGACTTATTATTTTTTTACTTTCATAATGATGTCTGTTGATGCATTTTAAATTTGAAGAAGTCCAATGTATCTACTTTTAGTTTTCTTGTTTGTGCCTTTGGCGAAAAGTCTATGAAACCATTTCCTAACAAAGGGACCTGAAAATCCTTCCCTATTTTTTTCTATGAGTCATACATTTTTTGTTTTTATATTTAGATCTATGATCCATTTTTACTTAATTTTTGTATATGGTATGAACCAGGGGTCCATTTTCATTCTTTTGCATACTGAAATGCAGTTTTCCTAGAACCATTTGTTGAAGAAACTAATCCCCCCCCCCCCCAATTGGGGACTTATTTCTGAATTCTCAATTTTATTCTCTCAGTCGACATGTTGGTCCTTGTGCCAATATAGGAGGTTTAGATTTCTTTAACTTTGTAATAACTTTTAAAATCTGAAGTCTAAGCCCTCCATCTTTGTTCTTCTTTTTCAAGATGAATTTGGCTGCTCAGTGCCCTTTATTCTTGCTTTGAAATTTGATAACTGGCCTTTCAATTTTTTCAAATAAGGCTGTTGGATTTTTATTGGTAATGCATGAAATTGCTATGGGTAAAATTGACATTTAAAAGTATTTACTCTTCTAGTTCATAAACATGGAAGGTTCTCTCATCTCTTTATGTCTTCTGTGATTTCTTTTGGTGATGTTCACAGTCTTCTATTTATAAGTCATTTATATTCTTGTTTATATGTCTTCCTAGATATTATTTTAGGTGCTATTGTAAATGGGATTTTTAAAAAATTTCCTCTTCAGATTTTTTATTACCAGTGTATAGAAAAACTATTGATTTTTGCATATTGATTTGGATCTTGGTACTTTGCTAAATTTATTAACTCTAATTGCTTTCTTGTGGATTTTTCAGGATTTAATATATATAGGAAAATGTCATCTGCAAATGGGGAAAGTTCTGTTCTTCCTTTCCAATTTGGATAGATTTATTACTTTTTTTTTTTGCCTAATTGCTCTGTTTAGAACTTCCACTACACTGTTGAATGACAGTGCACCTCCCTTTTTTTTCTTTCTGATCTTAGAGGGATGTTTTAATTCTTTCACTATGGAGTATGCTATTGCATATGCTCTTTATTATGTTAAAGATATTATTTTCCATTCTTGTTTTCTAAGTGTTTTTATCAAGAAAGGGTGCTGGATTTTGTCAGATGTCTTTTCTGTGTCAATTGAAACGATCATGTGTTTGTTTTCTTTCCCTTCATTCTATTGATGTGTATATTACATCAAATTATTTTTAGCACGTTGAACCACCCTTCTGACCATGGTGTATAATTCTTTTAATGCACTGTTAGATTTGATTTGCTTGCATTTTGTTGAAGATTTTTGCTTCTATATTCAGAAGGGTATTGATCTGTAATTTCTTTTCTGCTGGTTTTTTATCTGGCTTTGGTATGCATGTGATGTTGGCCTCATAGAATGAGTTAGTATGTGTTCCTTCCATTTCAGTTTTTTGGGAGGGTTTGAGTAGGATTGGTGTTCAATCATCTTGGAATATTTGGTAAAATTTACCAGTGAAACCATCTGATCCTGTTTTTATTTTTATTTGGGGGGGGGGGGTAGGGGAGGAGAGGGTTTTATTTCCCCATTCAGTCTGTTTACTTACAATGGGTCTATTGAGATATACATTTTTTTTAAATTTATTTTTATTTTTTATTTTTAAAGAAGCTTTAGATAACATAAATCTTACATAAAAAATATAAGGGATTCCCATATGCTCTATTCCCTTCCCCTCGCACACTCTCCCACACCAACAACATCCTTCACTAGTGTGGTACATTTGTCACAACTAATGAACACATACCTAAGGACTGCCACCAACCGTGGGCTATAGTTTACATTTTAGTTTATATTCTATCCTATACAGATTTGTGTTTCTCGGCTGATCTCACTTCACTCTGGGGTGGCGAAGGGCCCCCTGCAATGCTCGTGCTGCTGTGGGGGGAGGCCTCGCGAGGTAAGGATGGCAGAGCTCAAGAACACACAGTAACCGCTCTGGAGACGCAGGCTCGTGGCGCAGGTCTGATTTATTAGGGAAGTGCAATAGCTTATCAGGGCTAGGGTGGGGGTTGAGGGGAGTGTGGCATACACTGATTGTCTGGCCATAGGGGACGGAATGTATAGATTGCTCGCTCTCATTGCTGGGGAGAGAAACAGCTTTCCGGTTGGCGCGTGCGGGAAGGTAGCGCGGGAAGGAGCTATCCAGCGCCGGAGGCCATCTCGGTGCAAGCCGAGTCATTTTGCTAGGCTGAGATGTGCTGCCTACAACAGATTTGTAAGTTATGACAAAATATATAATGGCTTTTATCTGTCATTACAATGTCATGCAGGACAACTTCAACATCCTGAAAATGCCCCCATATTACATCTATTCCTCACTCTCCCTTCCCCAGAACAATTGGTACCTCCATATCTATGGTAAAAGTTCTTCTATTGCTAGAATAATAAAAAAAACCTATAATAAAATAATGATAAATCTACTTTAGTCCATTGTTCTTTCCCCAATCTTGAGGATTTTGGGATGGTGATACCTCTCTGTTTCTAACTGAGAGGGGACTTAGGTCCCATGGGGCAGATGGAGGGAAATATGTTGCTTGTGGTTGCAGACACTCTCTGTTCTTGGGATGGGTGTAGTTTGTGAATTTCTAAAATTTTTTCGTTTCATCTTGATTATCTGGAAAATAATGCATATTGTTCAAATATCAAGTATGTTATTTGCTAAAGTGCTTCATCTTTGGGACTTCTCTAGAAAAACTAGAAATTCTGGTTATTTTTTTCTCTGAATATTCACATGTTATAGTCAACAGGAATTCAGAAAAAAATTTCCATTAGACAGTACATTTTCCCTTCATACTTCTCTTCCCCTAAAGTTTCAGAAGCAAAATTATAAAGTTTTCATGAAAATTATGAAATTGTCCTTTTATACTTTATCTGCTCAAGTTTTCTCACAACTCAGCTAGAGTTTATGATGTGGCATGCCAAAATAGATATTCCAGTTTTTCCTCTAAGTAGAGAAGAGAATAGTCACTGTTATTTTGCAGAACAAGACAAATAGGAGAAGAAGAATACATTTTGAACAATTACAACTTGTGGGTGAAGTTAACTGTATGCCTATCAAAAACTACAGTAATTTTAAGTCATACAATGAAGCTATTTCATTTTCTACTGTCATATGTAAGTGTGCATATGTGTGGGCATGGATATTTCACTGTACAAATGCTCCCTGATAATTTTCATGTTGGCAAAGTTTGTCCCTAGTATCCTATCTAATCCCTTTTCTCTACTCTTTTCCCAGGGTTGCTCTTCTCTTCAGAAGACACTTCTGTCCACTCAGAATCTTCTGAAAACAGTAAGGATAATGTCAGACTTACTCTAATAATGATGGTCTCACCAAAGACTTTTTGGGTGCTAGAGACAGTAGCCCTCTCTAGCTGACCCAAATAAAGGAGAAAGGGTGGGATGTAAGGATGCTCAGACTTCACTGAACAAAATATGTATAGGTGTGTTTTCTACCATCTGTAGCTGAGACAAATTAAACCAACATAGATAGCATTACAATGTCTCTCTCACTCTTTCTGTAATGCCAGGCTCTTACTCTCTCCACTTTTGCTCCATCGTCCCTCTGCGAAGATTGGCCACTTCTTCTTATTTACTGAATGCACCAGATGCACTGTGCCCTTAGACTCTACCTAGCCTTTCAACTCAGGTACTTTCAAACCCAAGCAGAGTTGGGGTATATTAAATTTCTTTCATGAGAAAGATGCTTCCATTGGTTGCTGACTAGACAATGGATTGCCTAGTCTTGTGTCAAGTGTCCACTGTTAAACCAATCATCCATGACCAGGGTATGAGGTCCTGTGGTTGTGTTGCACTGTCCCATTCAGGAATTTCATTAGAGCAAGCACAATTGAATATTACAAGGGCATGAAGAAGTATTAGGAGTGCAAATGGCCAAGACATTAAATGGTTTTAAGAAAAAGTATTTTGACAGGCCTTAAATCACACATTGTTTTATATATAAGTAAAGTCATTGTGTAACCTAAGCATATAATATCTTGAGTGATTTTTATTGACCTGATATCTTTAAGCTAGCTCAACCCATTCACTGAAATCTGTTCCTTTTATTTTCATTAAAATTAATTGTGTAGGACCCTCTTTGCCTTGTACTATTGCTATTCCCATCCTGATTTTACCTTCTGTCTGGCTCCTGGTCCTTAAATTTGCCATAGAAATATCACTGTACTTAGCCAGCAGACTGAGCTTAGTCAACGGGTCTGGACCTTTTGCCCTCTCCAAACACCTTCCCCTCTACTAGCTCCTTTAGGTCAGGTATAACCTTCACTCAGTACTGCAACCCAAATTCCAAAAGTAAATATTGGCAAGTGTCTGGGCTCCACTCAAGGTATGGTTTGGACGTTTAGCTGTCTTGAGTAATGCTCCAGTTTCTTTTTTGAAGAGATTTTTAGCAGTAGTTTCTTATGACTTTATTAGCTATGTCTCCAAGTAGGAAACATTATTTCCAGATTTATTTTATGATGCACTTGAAAGAAAACCAAATCAGCATTTAGACAGGTAGGGAACAAATGTGACTATTAAGGTGAAAAATCTAGGCCAGGAAAATCATCTGATTGGAAGGTTAAATAGAAGGACATCTTTCCCTCTGACATCAATTACTTGCACTCACAAATTCCTCATGCTCTTATTTTTGGCATTTTATCTTGGCTCTATTGAGTCCTATTTGAGACTCTAGTTTGAGATGTAGAGAAATCATTCACTTTACATATGCTTGCTTGCTTTTTGATAAATTCACCATTGGGTCTTTCCATCCAAAGAAGACTTAATAATAAATCTGTTTCTCTTAACAGCAGGTTCAAAATGCTGATGCTCTTCCTCTCCTACCCAAGATATGTGCTCTGACACAGGATATTGTGTCACATCCTAATCCCAGCACATTAAGTAGTAATTCAGTTTGTACAGCAGTCTGAATGGTTTATTTTATCAGCATTTATTGTCAGAATTAGGAGCAAAATAGCTCAAGGCAGTTTCAGACTTCAGCATCCTGCATAAGATGATTTAAGCTGGATTCAGAGGGCAATATTTATTTCTCATGCGTGCAACGGAGGTGGAGCTTTCTTATCAGTGCACAGGGAACTAGGCTAAATGTGTTGGCCACGAGTAGTGAAACTCTGGCCTGTTGTGATTGGTTGTGAGATGTCTCAAGTATTTTATTACAAATGAGAGTTAATAAAGTAAAATTTGGGAAACATCTTATTTAATTAGAGTTACTAAAGGCTAATATTGTAATGATTTTATTTTCTTTTGTTGCATTGTTAAGCTCTCTTTGGTAAAATAGGAAAAAGTGTTGGAGGTTTTGAGTTAATTGGCCAAAAATTGTACATGAACCCGCATACCTTTCTTCTTGTAAGTCATTTATACATCCATCTAATTTGTCTTAGAGGAAAGTAAAAATTCTGGATTAGATTATTTTTTCTGCACTGAAATGCCAAATTTCTGTGAAAGACATCTACAATCTTATTAGCTCTTGATAAAAAAAAGTCTATTTGCAAATTGAAAGGGAATTAAAAGCCAATAAAAAACAATAGAATGTTTTAAGCCCCTATGAAAATTTGAAAACATATGTGAGTCTGTAAAGAAAGTCAATCTATCATCTAACCCTATACTTTCCTTTGGGTGAGTGAATTGGAGGGCTGGAGATGCTATAATCTCCTCCTTTCTTAAAAAGTAAGAGAATGAATAAGCAAGTGATTAAACAATGAAACATGATAACTTGAAAATTCTGTTTAGTTTTGGCCCTTTCTTTTGTGTTTTCTTACTTGCCTTTAACCTTAATGGGATAAGATCCTTCATTTGTAATACAAGATGGCTGAATTGGATAATTTATATGATGTCATTTATCAATGATCATGTTTTGACTCCGAAATCTAGGACCATTATATTATCTATGTGCCTAGTTTCATTCTGCATAATGATGACTTCAAAGAAGGTATCTTTGTTTTTCAAAGAACTGTTTTTATAAGGTTACTGATTGTCACCGGATAAAACTGAAGATTAATGTATAAAATGACCAAGGATTTTAAAAACATGGTAGAAACCAGGCTCCAGCCATGATAGCTTCCTCAAATTTTAGGTATTTCCAACAAATAGTACCAAAATGATGAATATTTATGACTTGAACTTTCCCTGTGTTAAACTGAGCTGAAGCACAATTTTCTAATCACATAGCTAAATTCCTTCCTTCCTTCCTTCCTTCCTTCCTTCCTTCCTTCCTTCCTTCCTTCCTTCCTTCCTTCCTTCCGCAAGAATGTCACCAACTGTCCCTATTAAAGTTGTAAAACAAGCAGTTACTCAACTGTTAAAATTGCAGGTCTAATTTGAAATTATATCTTAAATAATGCAGGAACTTGGCAGATTATTTTTAATTTTAGCTAGTTTTATTATTTTCTCACAAAGGTTAAAGCCATATGAATAAAGAACCTAATGTATGAATAAAAACACCATCCATGAAAAGGGGATTCTCAAGAAAGTTAGATTAACCAATGCGAGTAATTTATATATATTGTGTTCTTTATACATATACGTATATACATCCTATTACTAAAGAAGAAGAAAGAGGAAGGAGGAGGGAAGAGGAGAAGGAGGGGGAAGAAGAAAAAAGTGGAAGAAGAAAAATATGTAACAGAAACCATATGTGCCCCCAAAGCCTAAAATACTTTCTATCTGAACTTTTACAAAATATGTTTTCCAAGAAACCAGCAAGCAAGGAAATTGGTTACCATCATAGGCAGAGTTGTGAATATTCTGTGCTATTATACATTAAGGGTAGGGAAATATATACTTGGCACACAGGAATTAATAAGGTGCTTCTTAGGACTTTCTTCTTCAATTTTTTTTTTTTTTTGGTAATATATCTCCCCCATCCCCCCCTTGCCACTAGCTTGTTGTCCGCTTTCTGTGTCCATTCACTGTGCAGTCTTCTGTGTCTGCTTGTCTCCCTTTGTTGCATCATCTTGCTGCACCAGCTCTCTGCAGGCGCAGGCCGTCAGCTCTCCACAGGCATGGGCCAGCTTGCCCTCACAAGGAGGCCCTGGGATGCAAACCCAGGGCCTCCCATATGGTAGATGGGAGCCCAATTGACTGAGCCACATCTGCTTCCCTTCCTGTTTGATTTTGATGGTGAATTAACAAGGGTAGTAGCCATAATTTGAGAATGTCCTGTGTCTTAATTCTTGTGATTGTAAAAATGATGAAATATCATTCGTTTGAATATATAATGTTACCGAGCAGAAGGAACTTGCCATATTATGAAGGTTACTAATCTGTAAACTTGGCAATAGGAAAATAATACAGAGGGGATCTGGATCATTCCCTTGGTGGTAGCCATAGAGACTAGAAGAGGTTGTCCAAACATAAAGGAAATCTGGAATGTGTGGTAGAGCATAGATTTGATGAGATCAACTGCAGTGACAAGTGGCTATGTTTCATCCCCTTAACTTTTTTAAGTTTTCTCAGGGAAAGAAACTACAGCTGTTGAGGAGCTCATCCCAAAGGGGCTGATGTTATTGCATGAAGTGTGTGGATCGGTATTTCATGAAGCAAGGAAGGGGTGGACTGTAGTGGATTCCATGGTGTGCTGCTCAGATCTCTCATTTGCCCACTTTAATGCAGTATTGATTGCTGATGACTTACTGCTGAGTTCCTTCTCAAGCTCTGCCATCAGCCAGAAAGATCTGCCTCTGTGAAGATTATATCCCTTCTCTGGAAGTAGTTTTCACCAAATGACAAATGATATAGGAATAGACACCTCAGGTCATTTGAGTCTTATGTACTATAATTCAATTTCTCCTTCTTCCCTATATTGATTCTTTCATCCCACCACAGTGCTCCAAGAGCACCAATGTATTTCTTTCATCAAAAATCTTTATAAGACTTTATTTTCTATGGACCTACCCTAAGACAGAGATTAACTGGCTTAAGTGGAGTTTTAGGTTTCTGTAGAAAGGATCAAAATAATGTCTATTCTTCTAGGCATTTCTGTTGGCTAGACTAATGGATTTGTTATTTTTTACATCATTTTATAGTCTAAAATAACAGGCTACTTATATATCTCATTTTATGGGGACTGAGTCTCAAAAGTTTCCCTAATGCTGTGCAGGAGAAATTGGTAGACCCAGATTGACAGTTATGGTATAGGGAGTGTAAGAAAGAGTAGGGACTGTCTTCTCTGTGACTGTCCCCTCTGTCTGTGATAAATTTGATCCCTTATAAAGTTTTCTGTGTGGTGAAGCATTGTAGACAAATTAACCTCTGAACAGAGTTACCATAATTGAACCACCATACTCATTTAAAAACTAAGCAGCATTATTTAATATTGCTTTATTTATTCGGAGAACACATTGGCATTTTTTAGTCCTATTAGAATCGAAATTGTTAACTTCAATTATTCTTATTTCAAAGTCTCTAGGTGCAGGTTAATAAAGACTTATTTTGGTTGCCGTAAGCTAATGTTTGCTTTATGTACACCTATATTTACACACAATTATTCTGACATTTTCTACATACATCAAAACCAAATGAATAAATATTTAGAAATCCCAGGTTGTACAGCTTAGAGAGCATGGGCCTGTGTTTAAATGTATGCTCTGCCAGTTACTAGCTTGGAAACCTTGGGCATGTCACCAAAACACTCTGAGCATGTTTCCTCATCTGTAAAACACAAATCTGCCAAAAATTTTGTAGTGAGGAATAAATTTAATTTAATTATTTTTGAAAAAGGGCACACACATCACAAGAAACTATGCTAAACAATCTAGGTGATTCAAAAATGTACACCAAGGTTCTATTTTTAAAGGCTTTGCAATCTAGTCAGTGAAAGGTGCTATGTTGATTATATATATATAATTGGCATATTTTAATGTAGCATTTTAGAATATTCATCTAGGACTTTGAAAAGCTTTTATCTTTAATTAAAATTAATATTGGAATTAGGTCCAATACTGTAAGCTTAGAGTAATTTTTTTTAACCAGTCCTTGGCTTCCTTAGCATTAAAGTTTTATGACCTGAAAATTGTTCCCTTCTCCCCTAACATGGTGTTAGTAGCCATCTCTGCAGTTGCACTGCATGTAATGAATAGATCTAGGCAGAAATGTTTGTCTTCTCAGCATGTTGTTCTCTCTCTGCACCTGCTCCTCTGCATCTCTTTACTATCAAACACAGATCTATTTCCCCATATGGCGGTAGTTTCCAGAATGAGCCAAACAAACAGCCAAATGATCCCACTCGAGAGGAATAGAAAATCAAAGGGATTGGAAGAGAAATCATCCCAGGGTCCTTGGGTCATTCTGATCCAAACTGGAGGCATGTTAGCTGGCGAGGGGGGTGGCTTCCTCGCAGTCATGGCAGCTGGGTGGGCCTGTGTGTTTTGCCAACCCTGGACACCAGGTCCTTCTATGGCCTTGCCATTACATGGTTCCTGGCCTGCGTGTTGTTGAAGTGCTCTCAGTGCATGAAGTGGGACTCATGCTTAGCCACTCTAGAAAGGACTCATTATTCAACTGTCCAGAATCCACGGAGCTGCTGAATGGGCCAGATATAATGGGGCTGGGCAGAATCTACTTATAATTTTGTTTTCTATTTGCTAAAGACCTCTTGTAGATTTTGGTAGTTAGGGCAACCTACAATTTTTTTTTTTTCTGCCTGTCCCGAGTTCCTTAAGAATTTCAGTTTTTGAACATGAAAACCAAAGTCAGAGCCCTCAACAAGCTTTAAGGGAATTTCATATACATCTCTCTGTAGTAGGCAAAATAGATTGAGTTTTAACGGACCATTATAAGGGCGATCGTTAGCTCAGAAAGGAGAGATGTTTTCATGTTAAGGAGTGGACTTCTATAGCCAATAGCTATTAAATGGTTACACTTCACTGACACTTAGGCGTTGGTAAAGACAAGTATTTTTATGGGACATATTTTTTTATGTAATGTCTTTATGAGGGCTATCTTTTTAAAAATGTGCTTATTAATATTGAAGAGAAATAGATTTACAGAAAAATCATGTAGAAAATAAAGTGTTCCAATAAACCGCTCTCCCACAGTTTTCACTATTGTAAACACTTTGCGTCAGTGTGGTTCCTTTGTTAAAATAGATGAAATAATATGATTATAATCATACTATTTACTTGAGTCCATAGTTTGCCTTACAGTTCACCTTTTGTCATGTACAGTCCTATGATTTTTAAAACTTTTTTTCTAGTAACATAAAACCTAAGCCCCCCCCCTTTTTTTTTTACCACATTCAAGTATACACTTCAGTGGTGGTAAATACATTTACAAGGTTGTGTTACCATCACTTCCATACATAATCAAAACTTTGCTATCACTTGTAGCAGTTTGATATAGTTACGAATTCCAAAAATAGATATTGGCTTATGTTTGCAATCTGATCTGTATCCAGGCATGATTGAGTTATGATTAGAGCATTGAATCCCCACCCTGTGTTGGAAGGGGACTCAAACATAAAAGTCATGGTCATGAACAGAGTTGAGAGTTTCTGATGTTGGAGTTCTGATGTTAGAGTTTTGATGTTGGAGTCTGATGCTGAAGCCTTAAGCTGGAGTGCTGGAAAGTAAGCTCACAGAGGAAAGAAAAGCCAGCTCCAGGAAGAAAGGAATCTTGAACCCAGAGAGAAGCAAAACCCTGGAAGGGAGGAATCCAGGAAGCTTGAACCCTCACAGCCATCGGCAGCCATCTTGCTCCAACAAGTGAAAATAGACTTTGGTGAGGGAAGTAACTTATGCTTCATGGCCTGGTATCTGTAGGCTCCTACCCCAAATAAATACCCTTTATAAAAACCAACCAATTTCTGGTGTTTTGCATCAGCACCCCTTTGGCTGACTAATACATCGCCCTAAACAGATTCTCTATTAATTAAGCATTAATTCCCCATTCCTTACTCCCACCCAAGACCCTGGATACCTGTATTCTAGTCTTGGACTCTACGAATTTGCTTATTCTAATTATTTCATATCAGTGAGATCATACAATGATTTGTCCTTTTATGTTGGCTTCTTGCCCTTAGCGTAATGTTTTCAGGGTTTATCCATGTTGTTGCATTTATCAGAACTTCACTCCTTTTAAGGGCTGAATAATATCTCATTGTATGTCTGTACCATATTTTTGTTTATTCATTCATCTGCTGATGGACACTTTGGGTTGCTTCCATCTTTGGGCAATTGGAAATAATGCCGCTGTGAACATTGGTGTGCAAATATCTTTTAGAGTCTCTGCTTTCAATACCTAGAAGTGGGGTTGTGAGGTCAGACGATACTTCTATACCTAATTCTCTGAGCAACACCCAAATTGTTTTCCACAGTGGCTGCACCATTTTATATGTCCACCAACAGTGCACAAGGATTCCTATTTTTCCACATCCTCTCTAACACTTGTTATTTTCCATTTTTTAATAATTTTTTATTTTTATTTTTAAAGGAGCTTCAGACTACATAAATGTTACATAAAAAAATTTAAGGGATTCCCATATGTCCCAATCCCTCCCCCTCCCATACTTTCCTACATGAACAATATCCTTCATTAATGTGATACATTTATTACAATTGGTTAACCCATATTTCAGCATTGCTGCTAACCATGAACTATAGTTTACATTATAGTCTACACTTTGTTCCACAAAATTTTGTAAGTTTTGACAAAATATACAATGGCCTTTACCATCACTGCAATGTCATGCAGGACAAGTCCAGTGCCCCCAAAATGTCCCAAATTATACCTATTTTTTTCTCTCTCATCCGTCAGAACCTCTCATGGCCACTGCCTTTACATCCTTTGCTCTAATAATAATGTCTATAGTAGGATAATAATATCTACTTTAGCCCATTGTTCAATCTCCAATCTTGAGGATTTTGGAATGGTGATGCCCACCCTGCTTCTAATTGAAAGGGGGCTTAGATCCCACGGGGCAGATGGATGGAGCTATCTTGCTTGCAGTTGCAGACTCTCTCTGTTCCTTGGGATGAAGGTTGCCCATCATCACCTTCTTATTAGTTGTCCTTGGTAAGTCCAGTGAACTATAGGATAGGTGTTGTCACTCTGTTGAAATTCAGGGTTCTACTGGCACATGGATGGACTAAAGATTTAAATCTCTGGGATATACATTTATCAAGTATAGTACTAACTATAGGCTCAAATAAAAGGGTCGCCATGTGTGGAGAAAATATAAATTCCAAAATAAGGTCCACTGGCAGTGTGCCAAATTCCTGAGCTCTCTGCCCTGCTTATAGTTTCTGGATGTCCATTTTTTTTAATTTTTGAAAATGAATTTTTTAATTGTCTTTTTAAAAAAGATACATAGATCACACAAAATGTTACATTAAAAAAATATAAGCAGTTTTCATATACCCCACTCCCCCACTCCTCCCACATCAACAACCTCTTTCATCAATGTGGCACATTCATTGCAATTGATAAATACATTTTGTAGCACTGCTACACCATATGGATTATAGTTAACATTGTAGTTCTTCCATTGCTGGAATCACAATGAATTTGTAGTAAAATAACAATAAGTCTACTCTAGTCCATCATTCATTCCCCATCCTGAGGATTCTGGGATTGTGATGCCCACTCCACCTCTAATTGAGAGGGGGCTTAGATCCGTGGGTGTCCATTTTTTAATAAGGTAGTTTCTCTATTTTTATTGTTGAGTTATATGATCTCTTTATATATTCTGGATATTAAATCCTTATTGTATATGTGAATTCCAAATATTTTCTTCCATTGAGTTAGCTGCCTTTTTACCCTTTTGACTAAGGCCTTCAAGGTGGAAAAGTGTTTAATTTTGAAGAGATCCATTTATCTATTTTTTCTTTTGTGGCTCGTGCTTTGGGTATAATGTGTAAGAAACTGCTACCTACCACAATATCTTAAAGATCTTACCTACATTTTCTTCTAGTAGTTTTATGGTCCTAGCTTTTACATTTAGGTCCTTGATCTATTTTGAGTTAATTTTTATATAAGATGTGAGGTAGGAGTCCTCTTTCTTTCTTTTGGATATGGCTCTCCAAATCTCCCAGCACTATTCACTGAATACACTGTTCTGATCCAGCTGGGTGGTCTAACAAGCCTTGTGAAAAATCACTTGACTGTTTATGTGAGGTTCTTTTCTGAGTTCTGAATTTGGTTCCATTGCTCAATCTGTCTGTCTTTATGCCAGTACCATGCTGTTTTTACCACTGTAGCTAATTAATATGCTTTAAAGTCAGAAGGGAGAGTCCTTAAACTTTATTCTTTTTTAATACATTTTTGGCTATCTTTAATTAATCCTTTAAAATGTTTCAAGTGTTTCTGTAAACTAAGCTTTTAATTAAAAAACAAAAACAAAAACAAACAAGAAGCTTGAAGTCTTCAAATGGAGTCCAAGATAGCTAATAGCCGTCATGTTTTTAAAATAATGCCTGTGTGGTGTTAGCAAAGGGGAACACTGTGTGTGCTATGGGTTCTTGCCAGGAGCAGAGAATTGAATTCTACACCAAGAGTGGTCATAACGGGGGGAAAAAATTTACTAGGAAGCCAAAGGAGGCTAAGAGACAAAGTTTCAAATCTGTCTCCTTAGACAAAGAGGCAAGGGTTTATATTTATATTAGATTTAGATAAGGAGAGGTGGGGATAGGGATGCCATTGACTGAGTTCACCTGAGAAGTGCAGTCTGCAAAGTGGATATCAGAGGAGGGAGAAAAGGGGTGAGCTCAAAATGTCTGTTTTTGCCCCATTTTAATTGTACTTCTTGGTTTCCAGGCTTCATCAACCCTTGAATTGTTTATGAGTTTCAGATAAGGGGAAGAAGGAAAACAGAAGCTCCTTAGGGAGCAGAAAAAAATCAGAAACATGCTAGGGAGTGAAAAACAGGAGTTTACTTTGGTGATTATAATTTTCATTAATAGGCAAACATGTACTGTTACATGCTTTGAATTCCATGAGTCAGTTTAGGTAGTTGAACTATATTGTTCATTAGCTACATTTAACATTAAGGCTACAATATAATCTATATTATATGACTGTTTTCACATACTATATGACTATATTAATATATGTAATATGCTATTTTTGGTTTCTCCCTCATTAGACACAGATATTGGTTGATAATTTCTCTGGTTCAGCTACAAATTGAAGCAGTAACATAAAAATAATTCAAACGAATACATTTAAATGATAACATTTGTTTTCTATTATAAAATCACAAATCATATCTTCAGTGAACATTTTAAAAATGCAGAGAAGCATTAAGAATAAAATAGTAACAACTGTAATCTCAGCATCCAGAGGTAGCATTTATCGTCTTATATTCTAGTTCTGCATATAGTAGGTCAGCAGTTCATAAATGTGACTGACCAGTAGATTGACCACTGGAACAAACACAAACAATTAAACTTGTGCTTATGGTCCACTCCACACATTCTAAGTAAATCAGATTCTCTAGGTGACCAGCTGTATTTTCATAAAACTGCATAGGTGATTCTGGTACACAATCATAATTGAAAATTATTGCATTAGCTACTAAAAAATATTAACGATAATAAATAAAATGAAAGGTTATTGAATCTGAAGGTTTAAAATGGGAGTGCACAAACAGGATGTGATTTTTTTTTCTGACTGCAGAATATGCTTGTATTCCTTAAGCCAGAAATCAGGACTAGAGAACTCCCCTACACACATTACTGGCTTTTTGTTTGTTTGTTTGTTTGCTTGTTTTGATACGTGAATTCCAGCCTTCATTTTTTTTTTTAAATTGCCTGCTTCATCTCTTCTGATTCCAACTCCTGACCACAAGCTTTAAATATCAGATGCGTATTCTTTTGGCATTAGACTTAAACTTCTCCATTAACTGACAACATGCTGACTTGTATATTTATTTCTCTATTTTCCAAAGTGTTTACTCCAAGTTCTGGATTAAGTATTTCTTTTGTATTTTCTTTTCTTTTTTTCATTAAAAATGTTCGTTGAATCAAATCATTCATACATGAACATACACAAGCAATAAGTGTATAGTAAAGTTTGAGCTTAGAAAAAAGCATGCATTACATTATACAGGGCTCCCACCACCAATACTTGGCATTGTTATGAAACGTTTATTATAAATTATGAAAGGGCATTGTCAAAATATTACCACTAACTCTACTTCTTATCTTGATATTTGGTGTATTTTTCTCCCAACCCATCCTATTAGTATTATCTATTATATAGTTTATGAGAGACCTTTCTTGAAATTTTCTGTTAGCCATAGTCCATCTTCCATTACAGGATTCAGTGTTATACAGTCCTGTGTTTTATCTCCTGTTTGGAAAAACTTGGAACTCATCTTTGTTTTGGCAGTGGATCTTTAGTTTCTCACTGGTTTTGATATAGGCATCTCTTATTTTTTTCCTCTTAGAAATTCTTTTCCCTTGTCCTGTTCTAACCCTACGCTTATACTATTGCCCATGAGATCCCTTATAACTCAGATTCTAAATCATAAAGAATAATTCAATAATTGTCCCAATGGATATCCTTTTTTATTCTTTTTTCAAGACTCTATGCAGAGGCTAAAATATACTTAAGTGTACCATTCTATTTACACAATAAATAAATATTTACAAAGCACTTATGTCCCAGTGCTCTTTGCGGCCTTGGAGATATAATAACTAATAAAATATATAGTGTCCCTGCATTCACGAAGTTTGCAACTTAGTGGGAGAATACAGAAAAGAAACCAAACAATCATATTTTAACTAGTCAGTGCTATGGAAAAAAAAAATAAAGCAAATAAAGTAGCTAAGGAGATATGATGGGGTGGCCATTTTGTATAGGATTGACAGAAAAGGCCTTTCTAATAAGTAGGATGGCTACTGTTTACAAGCATGTAAATATATATGAATGATGTAAAGTAATGTGTGTGTATAGCTGGAGCATAATGACAGGAAAAGGGTCAGAGCTGAGACCAGTGAGATAAGGAGAGTTGAGATCATTTAGGACCTGGAAGGCTATATTTAGGAATTTGGGATATGCTCCCAGTGACCAGGAAGTCATTGGAGAGTTTTGAGAAGAGCAATGTTATTTGATATGTATTTTTCAAAGCAGGGAACTGGATATTGTTAGGAGATGAACTGAGAAGGGGTTCAGCATAGAGGTTATTGGAAACAATTAGGTGGAGATTATGGTCCTTCTTGCATGGGCATGGTGGGAGTGGAGATGGTAATCAAATATCCCCTTCTGAAGGCAGAAGTGCCAGGATTTTCAGATGGATTGGATGAGTATATGAGAGAAAGAGAAGAAAGAGGTAAGTATGATTTCAAGATTTCTGCATGGGTAATGAAAAGAAAGGATCTGCTATTCACTATGATAGGAATGGGAAAAGCAGGATGATAGTGAGTAAAATTTGGAGTATCATCTTATATCTGTTAAGTTTGAGATGTCCTTTAGATATCTAAGTGGAGATGTAGAATAAGTACTTTGGATGTATGAATCTGAGTTCAGCAGATAGATTGGGGCCAAAGGTAAAAATTTGGGAGTTGTCAGCTTATAGATGCTATCTCAATTATGATTATATTTGACTATAAAGAGCAGAACACTGAATAGAACATTTTTTAAACAAAAGGATTTATATATCTCTGCTATAAACAGAGTTCTGAGATAAACAATATAGAACTAGTAGGATGATCTGACAAATATGAGGGGATTAGATTTCTTCTACTTGTTAGTTTTCCTTTTTTTAACATGTGATTTCTAACTTGTGCTCTAATATGACTGCTTGAGCTCCAGCTATGATCAGTACATTCTGGTCAGAAAGAAAGGAGGAAAGGATAAAGATGTGTTTTTTCATTTTAAGACACTGTTGTGAAGGCTCACAAGATATCCACTTATACTCTATTGGCCAAATATAGCTGCAATGGAGGCAGGAAAATTTTGTTACTTTTGAGTGTCCATTTAATCAGCTAAACAATTGGAGGTTTACTAAATGGCTCTGTTATAAATCTCTAAATATCTAAAGATATTTAAAGTCATGATACTTAAGGACTAGGGTACTAAGCTTTCAAATTTCCCTGGAACAGAGAGATTCCCTGAGACATGGGACTTTCAGTGGAAAATCTAACACAGTACTGGGCAAAAAGGGAGAGTTGCTGTTACTACTAACTGGTGAGTATGGGTAGAGAAATAAGAGATCAGCACCTATTGCTATGCGAATGGTCTCATTTCTCTTTCTAAGATTCTTTTGTACCCTGCTTTAGCAAATGAAAATATCATCAAATGTGGTGTTCCTGGATTGCTAAGGAAGACAAAACAAATCAGTCTTTTTCATTTTTAAACCATGCTATTTCTACATTGAAATTATTACATGGAATGCTGGTCCTTTTAGGAAAGCATAATGGAAATCTATAAGTGGGCAATCCAAAATGACCAAAAAGATTGAGGAAGTTTCCACATGAGTCAGATCAAACCAATACTTCTTTAGTGTATCCACTGTGCCAGTTGCTGTGCTAAGAACTTTAACAAATATTTATCACGTTAAGTTTTCTTTAGAACATTGTGGAGAAAGTATTATATCTATATATGTGCTAGGAAACTGAACTCGGAGATGCAAGTTTAGGTCATGCATCTATTAAGAGTAGAGCCTTGATTTTAACTATAACCATATACAGGCCTTTATGATTTAGCCCTTGCTCCATCTCCTATCACATCTTCCATCACTCTCTCCCATTTAACAAACTACTTTATAACTTTACAACTCTGATTTTATATATGATATTCACTCTTCCTGGAATTCTCAGTTCCCCTTTGAATGCCGAGATTTATTTTTAAACATATCTCAGACAATGTTTCCTTGGGGAAACCTTTTGTAACCTCTTCTTCCTCTGCCCACCATAGCTGTATTTACCTCTCATCTTTCTCTCTCTCTAGAGAAAGAATACTTTATAGGGTGGATTGAATTATATGCCCCAATTTAACCTTAACCTGCATTCTTGTGGGTATATGAACACATTATAAATGGGATTTCTTGAAGATGTTATTTGTAGTTAAGATGTAGCCCAATTGAATGAGTTTGGGTTCTAACTGGATTACTAGAGTCCTTTATAAGCAGAAGAAATTCAGACAGAGTAAAGGAAAGCCACATGGAGGAACCAGAAGCCCAAAATTAACAGACTGGCAAAGTAAAGGGGAGGGCATCACCATGTGATGTGACGCAGGGTACAATCCAAGGAACCCCAAAGGTCACTGGCACCCACCAGAATGTTACATACACCATGAACCAACAAAATCCCACTATTTTTAAACCACCCATTATATGTTATATTGTGATAGCAGCTCAGAAAAATTAAGATACTATATTAATTTATGTTTGCCTCCTCTAATGGACTATGATCTAGGTCAGTGATTATGCTTTATTTATCCAGGTTGTACTGATTAGCAGCAAAGTGCCAGCGAGCGAGGAATTTTGTTTATTGATTTATTAATAAATGAAGGCTTAATTCCTACCTATAGGCCAAAGCCATGAATGCAAATGCATGCAGAGATCCAATTAGATCATAAATATATAAATTAGACTAAGAAAAAGATAACAGAGAATGTTATGATCTATAGTGAATTCAGAAATATTAGATCCTCCTAGAAACATTAAAAATCAATTTAAAAAATGTGAGCCAACAAGGTATATTTATTTATCTGCAATTAAAGCTGTGGGCTTCAGTTTTCAACCTCACCCTTATAGAGTTTACAATTTCTTAAGGGAAAATATTCCTACAAGAAATAAAGATTGACTTAATAAAAAAGAAAGAGACATCTACGTAGCCTTGAGGAGCACTAACAATCAAAATGCTCATTGAAGAAGGAATCACTACAGTGTATTGATTAAGTCTGTTGAGATGTAAAGGAATTTAGAGAATATTTGTCTTGAACAGTTAGACTAATTTGCTTCAGGTCACTTAGGTGCATAATTGCAGTGTAGAAAATAGAACTTCGGTCTCTGCTCCTCTGGTGCTTTCTGTGGGGAATGATAGGGTCTTTAATGCTTGAGCCCTGGTCCTTGCCTTTTTCTTCTCCTTTCTTCTGTCCTTTATTTTCCATGCCTTTCTCCCTCTCCCTTTCCCTTTTCCATACTTCCCACTCTCCTCCCTTTCCTCCCTCCCTTTCTTCTTTCTTTCCTTCCTTTCCAATTTGAAAGAAATAACTTATTATTCTGTTGGAGTCTTTTGGGTATTCTTCCCAACCTGATCCACCTTCTCTTTTTACCTTACCAAAGATAAAAAGACAACTTGCCATCCTCAAGGTAATTGCAATCCTCATTGCTATGTAATCTTTATTACGCTTCTCTTACATGTGTTTACCCCTGAAAAACAACATAGCTTTTGTGTCTGAGGTTCTTAACACTTGATATAAATGGAATCATACTATATCCTCTGCAATATACATGTCTCCATCCATGACTCCCGCCTCTCCCGCACTGGGTTAGAGATATACCCATGAAACCACATAAACCTATAGTGTGTATTCCATGCAATATTCCATTATATCAATATAATATAATTTATTTACCTATTTTCATGCTGGTAGGTATTTCCTACTTTATTACAAATAATGCTGTAGTAAATATGTTTTGTACTTGTCTCTGAAAATGTGGAGTGCTTCTAGGGTGTATACCTAGGAGTATAAATTTTGGACTCAAGTTTATGCTTGTGTTCAAATTATTAACTATTTCAAAATTACATTCTAAAGTGGTTATAAAATTGATATCAAATAATTTGTCAGCCTTTCTGTTGCTCTAATTCACCACAGCATTTCAAAGGGTTGGATATGTTAATTTTTTTCAGTCTGATGGGTATGAAAGACTTTAATAGATTAAATTGTATTTGACTATTAGTGAATATTTTTAATATTTACTTACACTTCATCTTCTCTTCCTCATTCATATCTTTGATGGATTATTTCTACTGAATTGCTTATCCTTAGTAATTAATTGAAACAGCCATATATATATCACTAGTTCTTTATTTCATTGTTACAAATATCTTCTTGTAAGCAGAAGCTTATCCTTTATTTAGTTTATGGTGTATTTTGTTGCAGAGAAGTATTTAATATTGATGTTCCCAAATTCATTATTATTTTCCTTTGTATGTATGTATGAGCTAACAAATCTTTCTATGCTCTTTTGTCATAAAGATATTCTTGTATATCTTCTAATTTTTTTGAAGTTTTGCTTCTCTATATTTTGAACTAGAATCCACCTAAGAGCTGTTTTTAAGTTGTCTATGATAGGGTCTATTTTGTTTTCTATAAGGATAATTGCATCTGTCAGTATAAATAAGTTTTGCAATAACAAATAATTCTCCAAATTTCAGTGACAACTGAATAATCTGTAATAATCACTACCACATGAACATGTCATAGAATTATTTATATATTAGCTTATTCCCCACTGATTTATGATGTTGCTTTTGTCATATATCAAGTTTTCATATATGTATGAATCTGTTTATTCACTTATGTTTTATTCAATTGTTATATTGGGGAAATATTATACTTTTAGTATTACTCTTACTTCTGAATGAGTCTTCATCTTTGCCAGGACAGATAACCCAATTTGTTCTTCAAGATATTCTTCTTGGCTATAATTAGTATTCACTAATATATTCACATTTGAAGTAGTATATCTAGTTCTATAAACAATCCTGTTAAGATATTGACTAGATATTCAGTGACTGTTGTCTTAGTTTGCCACAGGCTACTAATGCAAAGTACCAGAAATGTGTCAGCTTTTGTAATGGGAATTTTATTTATGGTACAAGCCTACAGTTCCAAGGCCCTGAAATGTCCAAATTAAAGCACCAGCGGAGAGCTTTCTCACCAAAATCAGCTACTGGTGGTAACCCTGGGGTCTTGCCAATGTGGCGAAGCAAGTTAGTCCCAATGTTCCTGCCTTCCCCACTGGACTCTGCTGCAGGCTACCAGGCTTGGGGCTTGTCTCCTTCTATGCCTCTTCTCTTACTCTTGGCCACTCCACTTTGTTCCCGAATTCAGCTGTGGGCTATCAGGTATATGGCTCGGTTTGTCTCACAGCCTTGAGCTGCTCTGTGGGCTCAGCCTCTTGGGGGTTTCTTTCCATATCTCTGTGCTCTGCTGATTCCAGACTTCAGGACATCTCTCAATCTTCAGGGTTTCTCTGTTTTCCTGCAGTCCTCTCTCTCACATGGCAGGATCAGTATGGCAGAGCTCCCTTTCCCTAGGTAGCTCTCTGTGTCCACCTTTTTATCAGACTCATCAAAAGGGAGAAGACTCAACATGAACCAGGCCTCACTGGCATAGTCCAATCAAAAGCAATCTAATCAAGTGATTTAAAGTAAATCTGATTCAATCAAAGTGTACCACACCCACAGAAATAGATTAGTTTTTTTTTTTTAAGATTTATTTATTTATTTCTCTCCCCTCCCACCCGGGTTGTCTGTTCTCTGTCTATTTGTCGTCAGCGGCACAGGAAACTTGTCCCCTGCTCCCACCCTGCTTTTCGCTGTATTATGGCCCTTCTCGGCAGCAGCTTACGCTGCTGCCTCCCTCCGCCCCTCCTCCCAGCCACTGTTATCTTCCCCCTCCCAGACGATCGCTGTTCTCCCCGCCTCATTTCAACCGCCCTCATCCCGTATCCGCCCCGGCACAACCTCCGAAACAACCCCCTCTGCCATCAATGGCTTACGTCATAAACCGCAGGTCCGCCCTTGCCTCTGCAGCCAATCCTCAGCTGCCCCGCGGACATGCCCCTCCCACAACCTCCCCGCCTCCATGAGACTATAAAACCCTATGTACTTCCCGAATAAAATCAGACCTGCGCATAGACCTCGGCTCCGTGGTTCTTCTTCCATCGAACCGCGCGTCCCCACCAAGCCTTGAGCCGCCCGCTGCCGCCCCAGTCCGGCCGTGGGCTCGGCCCAACTCCCGGCAGCGACCCGCCCGCGCGGCAGCGACCTGCCCGCGGTACCGCAGCGGCGGCCACAGAAACTGTGTGTTTCTTTTCATTGCATCAGCTCTCCATGTGTGCGGCACCATTCCTGGGCAGGCCGCACTTTCATTCGTGCTGGGCCGCTCTCCTTACGGGGCACACTCCTTGTCCATGGGGCTCCCTCACGCGGGGGACATCCCTGCGTGGCTCGGCACTCCTTGCGCGCGTCAGCACTGCACATGGGCCAGCTCCACATGGGTCAAGGAGGCCCGGGTTTAAACTGCGGACCTCCCATGTGGTAGACAGACGCCCTAACCACTGGGCAAAGTCCACTGCCTCGATTAGTTTAAGAACCTAATTTTTTGAGATTCAAAAAAGAACTTCAAATGGGCAAAATTGTATAAATTAATTTGGAGATAAATGTCATCTTTAAGATATTGGGTGTCATGATCCATGATCATTTGTACCTTATATAAAAGTTAACAATTTATATAAGTTTACCTTTAAGTCCTTCAACAGTGTTTTATGTTTTTCTGCATAAACATCTGAAAATCTTTTATTAAATTTAGTAATTTAGTTCTTGGTACCTGACACTATATTTCTTCTTTTTCCACATTTATTCTCTTTTAAGTAATATCCTTGGTCTTTATATAAGAGTATAATTGATTTTTGGATTATTGATTTTGGGTTCAGCAACTTTGCTGAACTACCTATTTTATTTCTAATTCTCTGTACACTCTCTTGGCTTTTTTGTAGGGATAACCCTGTCGTTTAAAAAAAATGATTCCTTTTTTTTTTTCTTTTTAAATTCTTAACTCTTTACTTTCATTCTTTGTCCTGTTTTGCCTCACTGACTAGGATCTCGAGGTCAAAGTTGCATGGAGTCTTAGATAATGTCTTCCTCCTAATCTAAAAGTAATACCTCCAATATTTCACCATTTAATGTGTTTTTGGATGTAGGTTTCCCAGATGTACCTTTTATCAGATGAAGGATTTCCCCTTCTGTTCATATTTACTTGAGTATATTATTATCAATAATTAATGTTTAAGTTATTACACTATGGTTTGCTTTGAATCAAATATCCTGTGTCTTTTCCTTTCTTTCCAAAAATTAAGATGTGCTTTGTCTTTTTTTTTTTTTTTTTTTTTAGGAGGTACTGGAGATTGAATCTAGGACCTCATACACGGGAAACAGGCCCTCAACCACTTGAGCTACATCTAATCGCCTATCATTTGTTTTTGTATATATGGTCTATTATCATAGAGTTAATTTGCAGAAGATATTTCCGGCTGCATATGGCATTTCTATCTTTTTTTCTTTTCTAAAAAGAAGATATCTCAGTGTTTATGACCACAGACTGGTTATTTTTCAAAGCAGATACATGTTTGTATCTTGCTTACAGATCTGTTGATTTATGTGGGAACAACCCATGCATACCTTTCAAGTTGATTATACTGCTTGCAAGAAAGTATGATTCAAAATTCAGAAGTGTATCTGATATGTAATGTATATAGAATTGTTAGTTAGTTTCATTGTAAAAGTGTGGAAATGAATAGAGTTGATGGTAATGCATTATAGTGAGTATAACTAACACTACTGCTTTATAAATGTGATTGTGGCTGAAAGAGGTAGGCTGTGGAAGTAAATCCCATTTGAAAGGAAGCTTAGAATAATCTATGAAATTTACAATATAGTGATTTCAGTTGTAGATGAAGAGTGTGGATAATGTAAACATAAGAATGTTCTACAAAGTGTAAAGAATATGGTGTTACACTGGAAAATTAAAAATAATGTAATTTATGGACTAAAGAGTAATAGTATAATATATTTGCAGCAATGGCAAAGAAGATATATCAACAAAAATAAGGGGCTAGGGGACTTTCCCTTTTGAAATAATGAAAGTTGACTAAAGTGATGCAGTACAACTCTGTGATGAGAATGAGAGCCATTGAGTGCATACTTTGAATGGGTTATCCAAGGCATGGGACTGTATAACTCAGTGAATTCTATGATGAAATTTGGACTGTGGTTAACAGAACAAACATGAGAATGTTTTCTCATGAATTTTAACAAATATATAATACTAATACAGGGTGTTAATAGTCAAGTTGTTGGTGGAAAATACACCAAATGTAAGACAGTGGCTCTATTTAGTAGTAATATTTTTATGATGCTTTTAATAATTTGCAATAAATGTTCCACAAAAATGCAAGGTGTTTTTAGTGGGATGATACATGGGAGCCATTATGGTGATATGCATGTTTGTTTGGTAAGTTCATAGCTTTTACTATATACTTTTTATTTATGTATGTTCACGAATGAATGATATATTTCAGTAGACATTTTTAAATGGGAAAAAAAAAAAGTCAATAGTGAAAGTTAGACTAGTGTATAAGCCAGCCAAATGGGTGCTTTTGCAAAATACCAGAAATCTGTTGGCTTCTACAAAGATTATTTATTTTGGGTAGAAGTTTACAGTTACCAGGCCATCAAGCATAAGTTACTTCCCTCATCAAAATCTATTGCCACATGTTGGGGCAAGATGGCTGCTGATATCTGCCAAGAGTTTAGGCTTCTTGGATTCCTCTCTTCCTGGGCTCCTTGTGCTTTCACCACAAGGCCAGCTGTAGACTATCAGATGAATGACTCTGTCTCTCTTCCTGGAGCTTGATTCTCTCCAGGCTCAGCTGCTCTACTCCTCTGTGTGCTTACTTCCCAGGTTCTAGCTCAAAATGCCAATATCAAAACTCCAGCTAACTCCTCTGCTCTCCTGTGTAGTTTTATCCTACTGACATGGCCCAATCAAAGCCCTAATCATCATTTAATCACACCCAGGTACAGATCAGTTTACAAACATAATTCAGTATCCATTTTTGGAATTCATAAACTATATCAAACTGCTACAGCTAGTAATGCCCTGCTAATCTCACATTTGTGATGCTTTGATAAATTTGAGCTAAGACCTTCAAATATTCTGAAGACTGTTTTTTCTTTTGCTAAGATGTCAAGAGGCAAGTTAGAGCAAGCAAGATGAATGGAAACCGCCAATTACATCATTTTCCTTTTGCTCTACTATAAACATTTTCAGCTGTTGCAGCACTGTGGATTGCACACAAATTGAAGTTGATCTAAGTCAGCATCACCTTTCATTTTAAAATTTGCTTGTTGTAGACAGATACAGTGTCATTCTCTTTGTGGCCACTCACTCATTAGAAGTTCTCTTTCACCAAGCTTTTATAAGTAGCCAGATGAGAGTTGAAGCTCACTGGAAAAATAAATTAAACAACAATAACAAAATCAGACAAGTGCAAATGAGAAATGTTTTTCATGTGAAAAACTTAAATTTATGTTGAATCAGTACTCTTCATCTAAGGTACTGCCTCCTCAGAATTCATACCCAGATGATATTTTGGTATGAAGGGCAGAACCTTCTTAGATTTCCAGGTCCTTGCTGGTTTATTTAGCCAGAGGAATCATTTATTGCTTAGAGCAGATTCTGTGTATTTAATTTAACAAATCTGGAACATTTAATCCTAAGGATTTCCTGGATAATAGAAGGTGTCTATCTAAAATATGGTCAATCACTTGCTAACTTTTGAAGTTTCATGTAAAATTGAAGACCACATAAGCCTGAGATGACAGCTTCCAAATATATCAGAAAATCTTTGGACCGTTTGAGGTTCCATAGGGAAAGGGAAAATAACCACTTATAAATCTTTTTTTTTTCTTTTTTGTAGATGTTTCAAGATGATCATTAAGGGACATGAAATTGCGTAGACTTAGTTAAGAGTTAAGGAAATTCACGCACCATCACTTCTACCCCTACTGTCAATTTAGGACCTATGTCCCATATGTTAACAATGGTTGATGACTGGAGATATTCAGTTTGCCTCCCAAATTATACTACTTTGTAAGTAGCCATTAAAGTGGAATCCTTTCTCCTCAACAGAGACGGATGCCAGGTCAACTGTTTATGCAAGAACTCACCCATTAGTAACTGTTGGTGATACCATGCAAAGTAGGGTCTTATCAAATCTAGAAACCTCATCATTTCCAAATTTTCTTGGGGTTTACATCCCTATTCCAAAAGCTTTAGTCTGGCAAGCCATTTGCTTCAGTTTATGTGAATGGTTATATAATCCCTAATCATCAATGGCATAAGGATAGCCACATTCTCATTTCTCACTGGGTGAATGTAGAGTCAATGCCTGAGCAATATAAATACCATTTTTTCCTTTTATTTTTTCAGACTACTGGAAAGTTTTTTTTGCTTCAAATGCTTATGGTTATACAATCTGAACTAGAATCTGAACTCATAAAGGAAAAGCATTTTTATATATTCACCTGTTTACTTCTATTTTTGGGCATTCCATGAATCTTGGTGGCCTGTTCATACCTCAGTTGGAGTTCTCATTACTGTATAATCTCATTATTTTTTATTTGTACAAGACAGTCATAATTTATGCCAGTTGACCTAGTGTAATTATTAACAGCAGTCCCTTTCTTACTCAAAATATAACAGTTTAGATTAATATTATATGGTCACCAATTTTTGTGCCTTTTTCTACCACTTGATCAAGTTCCCACTTGGCAAATTCATATTTGTATCATCAGAATTTAGCACAGCATTAAGCATATAGTAGGCACTCACCCAATTAAAGTTTTTGGAACTGATTAGATTTAAAAACTTCATAAAATATCAAAAGTAATTCTCTACATATAAAAACATCCATGGCAAAGAAGTAAAAAGCAGCTGTATTATTCCAATCCCTGGCAAAAAAAAAAAACATATAACACATTTAATTTGGGTGATTGAGGAGCGTTTAATAAATGGACTGTGTACAAAGATGGGGGGCATAAGAAAAACATAAAGATTAGAGAAGTAAGTATGGCGTTAAAGAAAAAGAGTCATGACCATGTCTAGGCTAATGGTGAGAGTGGTAAAACAGTTCACAAACCCTGGGGAGAGGACCCACTGTCAGTAGCTATGGCCTTCAGTCTGGGTAGCAGCTAGCCTGTGTTGCCACTGCAGACAGGGGGCCAGAGATTATATCACCTGGTATTCTTCTTCCTTGGTTCAATCTCTTACCAGATGCTCACTATTGGTCAGATCCAGCCAGAAGCTAGAGGGCAAGGAAGACTGTTGGTGTCAATTCATATCAGCCTCCATATCAGCCTTCATATCAGCCTTCTAGGAGCAAAGTAGAAAGGTAAAAGTGGATCTGCTGGGCTAAATAGAAGGCATAAATTACAACAACCCTGGGAAAGGAAAATAAAATGCCACTGAAGATTTGGTGTGGGAATGAAGGATTTTAAAATAATCTCTGAAGTTAAGAGATATGGCAAGCCAGGAATAATAGTACTCAGTGCCTAGAATTCCTGGAGGCAGTGTCCATTTCCAACATTTGTAATCATTTTTTAATGAGTCTCTACTGGGCTATAAGTACCTTAAGGACAGATACCACCAGTACCAAACACCTGTCTGGAATCATAGTAAGCTCTTAATATTTAGTGGTTAAATGATTGGAGACAGTGGCCACTGGAGGTGCTAAAAGCAGGGAGAGGGAAAAAGAAGTGTAATATGGGTAAGAAGTGTAAATGTCCTGAAGGACACTGCAATGACAGATACAGGCAATTATGTATCCTGCCATAACTTACAGAATTCAGTGGGAGAAAGTGTAAACTCCACTGTAAACTATAATCCATGCTGTGTGGCAATGCTCCAAAATGTGTTCATTAATTGTAATGAATGTGCCATACTAATGAAAGAAGTTTTTAATGTGGGGAAAAGTAGGAGATGTGGGGAGTGAGGCATATGAGAATCCCTTATATTTTTTTATGTAACATTTTATTTAATCTAAGTATTTTTTAAAATAAAAATATATATTACAAAAAAAGAAAGTAAGAGCCTCTTTCGCTACATCAGAGATCACGAAACCAAAGCAAGAAGACTCTTAACCTGATAGACCACGGCGAGCACAAATACCTTTAAAGCAAGGGTTCTAAACTGTTTTTGTTCCATGGACCCCTTTGCCAGTCAGGTGAAAACCATGGACCCCTTACTAAGTCCATTCTATACTGTGTAATATTTAATATATACTCCTGCACCAACACATCCCCATAAGAATAATGTTTTCTTGAATTTCAATTCAAGCTCATGGACACTTTGTTAAGAACCCCTACTTTAAATGATTGACCTTCTTTACAGAAGATAGCAATCTTTATCTAGTGCTTGTCTAAAGAGAAGACAGAGTTCTGTGAATCTATTTTTTTGGTTGTAAAAATTTATTTGGTTCCATTACAGCCTGATGTGAATTGACCCTAAGACAACCTACTATCTCTTGTGCTATTTCCATAATCTTCAAACAACCTTCTCATTACTAATTCTACTGTGAAAGGATATTGATACTTGGAAAGAGTGGGCTGGATAAGGCAATGGAACATGCCAGTCACTGGAAAGTACTGTCCCCAAATGTTAACAAAGGGGCTGTCTAATTAAAGAAATGATTTAGATTTGATGGTACAAGGTAGCTGTAGTCTCCATTTATCAATTTGTTATGTGATATGTCATTTTCTGTAATTTCAGTTTCTCTTCTAGAAGATTGTCATACTTTACTCTATAGTAGATATCACTCAGGAGTGATTTATAAGAATAACAGGGATGAGGGTGGGATGGATTAAGGTCACAGAATATTCTTTTAAAGCAATATTGACCTCCTGAAGAACTTCCTTTAGTATTTCTTGAAGGGCAGGTTTCTTATTGGTATACTCTCTTACTTTCTGTTTATCTGTGAATATTTTGAACTCTGTCTTTTTTGAATGCCAGCTTTGCTGGATAGAGTATTCTTGGCTGAAAATTTCTTTTCTTTTAGTACTTTGAATATGTCATACCAATGCCTTCTTGCCTCCATGGTTTCAGATGAGAAATCAGAACTTAATCTTATTGAGCTTCCCTTGTATGTGATGGTTCTCTTTTTTCTTGCTGCTTTCAGTATTTTCTCTTTGCTTGAGCATTGGATAATTTAACAAGTATATGTCTTAGGGAAGGCCTGTTGGGATTTATACTGTTTGGGCTGTGTTGCACTTCCTGGACATGTACATCCATCTTCCTAAATAGGTTTGGGAAGTTTTCAGCCATTATTTCCTCCAGCGTCCCTTCTGTCCCCTTTTCCTTCTCTTCTCCTTCTAGGATACCTATAATGCATATGTTTGTATATTTTGTATTGTCATTCAAGTCCCTAAGACCCTGCTGGATTTTTTCTATCTTTTTATCTATCAATTCTACTATCTGTTTGAATAAAATATGGATTAGAATGATTGTACTGGTATTCTACTATAGAATTATTGTGACTCTAACAATGGAAGAAATTATATCATTGATGCGAAGACAAGGCTGGCTGTGGGAGTTGTTGAAGGCAGGGAGAGGGAAAAAGTTGTGATATTGGGGCATTTTCAGGACTTGGCGTTGTCCTGAATGATATTGCAGGGATAGATGCAGGACATTTATATATCCTGCCATAACCCACTGAAGGACTGGGGAAGAGTGTAAACTACAACATAAACTATAATCTGTGCTGTGTAGCAATGCTCCAAAATGTATTCATCTACTGCAATGAATGTACCACACTAATGAAAGAAGTTGTCGATGTGGGAGGAGTGGGGGTTGTGGGGAGTGGGGTATATGGCAACCTCTTATATTTTTTAATGTGACATTTTGTGTGATTTATGTATCTTTAAAAAATATTAAAAAAGAAATATTGCATGAAATCATTTCTTAAAGAGGACACAAAGGGTACACTGATAAGATTTTTAATTATATATTCTTTCTAAGTCCCCAGTCTGTCCAATATGAGGCCCAGGATAAAATTTTAAAAAATCAGGTTCTGAAAATTCTGTACTTATTAAACATTTCCTATGAATGAATAATATTTTTTAATTTTTAACTGGTATTCTAGTGTCATGTAAGCACAAAATACATGAACCATTTTCATATTTTTTTTCTTGATCTTTTAGAAATAGTGTGGTGGAGATAATAAGAACATTGATTAAAATCAAATTGCGTGATGTCAAATCCAAGATCTGTGAAACTATGAGAAAATTATTTAATCTAATTGTGCCTTAGTTACCTCATCCATAAAGGAAAATCTAATCATAGTATTTCTTTATGTCCAATATAAGGCCCAGGATAAAATGGAAGAATAGTCTGTCAAAATTAGTATTAGTATTTCTTTATGATTCTTTCTGGTTTTGTGAGAACTAAATTAATTGGACTGTGTAAAGCTCTAACAAGAGGCCTGGCACATAGTGTCAGATAAGCCTCAGCCTTTATTTTTTAACAGTTTTATTGATATACATTCACATAGCATCCAAAATGTACAATCAGTGGCTTTTATTGTAATCAGTGTTGTGAATTCATCACCACAAAAAATTTTACAACAAATTCGTTACTACAAAAAGTAAAACTCCACACCACTTAACAGTCACCACTCAATCCTTCTATCCATCCCCAGTACTACATAACTACTAATCTAATTCTATCTTTATAAATTGGTTTATATTTACATTTTATATACATGGAATCATACAATATATAGTACTTTGTATCTGGTTTCTTTCACTTAAGATAATTTTTTCCAGGTATTTACATCTTGTAACATTAATATACATTTGTCAGTTTCAAAGTAAAAGTCTTATATATGTGATATAGCCTATATTCATATTTCACATGAGGTTTTACTATGTTATACTGCCCCATGTTACATTTTTATCTTTCTAGTAATATTCATGACCTTTGATTTTCCCTTTCAACAACTCTCATACCCATATAATAGCATTGCTACATATAAACACTCTGATATGATTTTACCTTTTCTATTCATTTCCAAAGATTAACAAAAAACCTTTTTACCAATTCTGCACAGGGCTTGCCATTCCTCAGTTTTCCATTCTTCAGCTTTCCATTCTCTAGCCCATTGGGCAAAGACAGGAGTGGCTGGGGAAAGAGGCTGAGCATTAGTCACAGAGCAGATTGTCTTATCCACTTGATTATTAAAATCTTCCTCTGTTAAAGTCACCCTCTGGTGGATATTCATGTGGGACACAAATATTTTCATGTTTTTTTGCCCACTAAGAAAGGTCTATCAACAAATCTTTTCCCCAGACCTCTTTGTCACTAATTTTCCTATCATGTTCCTTCCAAGTCCCTGACCATCCAGTCAAACCATTGGCAATAGCCCATGAATCAGTGTACAAATGCACTTCTGGCCATTTCTTCTTTCAAGCAAAATGAATAATCAGGCTCAAAGTGGGAGAATTTGCCCTTATCACTGTCCTTCAGGGATGTCTCAGAAAAAGGCTGCAGTGATGCAGGTGTCCACTTTCAGGTGGTACCTGCATATCATACAGAAGCACCTGTAAACCAGGCCCAAGTTTTCTCTTCCTCAGTCAACCGAATGTAAGGGATTCCCCAAGAGGCCAAAGCTGTGGGCTGGGAAAGAGAAGGAAACATGGCAGTGATCATGACCATGGGTATTTGGGCTACTTCCTCATAACTTACTTGTGCCTTCAGAACCAGCTCTAGCCCTGTCTCTCATATACCACTTCCATTTTATTATGGAGCACTGTTGTGCATGCCCAACTTTATGGTTTGGTGGTTCAGACAATACCCAGCTCATGATAGGCAACTCAGGTATCATGGTAACTTGATGGCCTATGGTTAAGTGTTCAGTCTCTACTAAGGCCCAGTAGTGGGCCAAAAGTTGTTTCTCAAAAGAAGAGCAGTTATGCACCAAAATCCTAAGGGTCTGCATTGGGATTCTAATATAGGGGCCTGCCAGAGGGTCCAGACAGCAGCTTTATTTGCCACTGAAACTTCCAGCACCATTGGATCTGCTGGATCATATGGCCCAAGTGGCAGTGCAGCTGGCACAGCAGCCTGTACCTGTCACAGAGCCTTGTCTTGTCCCAGTCCCCAAACAAAACTAGCAAATTTTCTGTCACTCAGTAAATGGGACAGAGTAACACACCTAGATAAGGAATGTGTTGTATCTAAAATTCAAAGAGACCAACTAAGTATTGCACCTTTTTTTTTTGGTCATAGGAGGAGCCAGATACAACAGCTTATCTTCACTTTAGAAGGGCTATCTTGACATGCCCACCACTGGACACCTAGAAATTTCACTGAGTTGGAAGGACCCTGTATTTTGTTTGGATTTATCTCCCATCCTCTCTCACACAAATACTTTACCAATAAGTCTAGAATCTTTGCTACTTCTTGCTCACTAGGTCCTATCAACATATCATAAATATGATGGACCAGTGTGATGTCCTGTTGGAGGGAGAGATGATTAGGGTCCTGTGGGCAATATTATGACATAGGGCTGGAGAACTGATATACTCCTGAGGCAGGACAGTGAAGGTGTACTGCTAGCCTTGCCAGCTGAAGGAAAACTGTTTCTGATGGTCTTTTATGAATGGCAGTTGAGAAAAAAACATTTGCCAGATCAAGAGCTGCATACAAGTCACCAGGGGATGTTTTGATTTGCTCAAGCAATGATACCACATTAGCTCCAACTAGAGTCCCACCTGGTTAACTTTGTGATAATTTGTCATCCTCCAAGATAAATCTGTTTTCTGCACAGGTCAAATAGGAGAGTTGAACGGGGATGTGGTGGGAGTCACCACCCATGCATCCTTCAAATCCTTGATGGTGACACTAATTTCTGCAATCCTTCTAGGAATTCCCGTATTGCTTTTGGTTTGCTATTTTGCTAGGGAGGGGAAGTTCTAGTGGCTTTCCAACCATAAAGCTCTCACTTCACAAGTCAGAGATCCAATGTGGGGATTCTGTCAATTACTTAGTATGTCTATTCCAATTATGCATTCTGGAACTGGGGAAATAACCACAGAATGGGGCTAGGGACCCACTGGACCAACTGTGAGATGGACCTGAGTTAAAACTCCATTAATCACCTGATCTTCATAAATCCCTACTCTGGTGGGGTACAGTGATGTTTTGGCTCTTCTGGAATTAATGTCACTTCTGAGCCAGTGTCTAATAATCCCTGAAATGTCTGATCATTTGCTTTTTCCGAATGCAGTTACTCTGGTAAAAATCCCAAGATCTCCTTGGGGAAAGGTGGGAGGAAGATTAACAGTATAAATTTTTGGCGGTGTAACAGGATTATTCTCCAAAGGGACCTGGTCTTCCCCTCATTCAAGGGGCTCTGGGTCTGTAAACTGTCTCGAGTCTGGGAATTGATTAAGGGGCCATGATTCTCTGTGTCTGTGATTTGAGTTAGCATTTTGTTCACTTGACCTAGAACTTTTCGGTTTAAACAGATCCAGAAGAAATTTAGTAGACTGCCTATCTATTTCATTTCTAGTTACCCCATGATGTATTAGCCAATGCCATATACCTATGCGACTCAGACTATTTTGAGTGCTGCTTTGAATCAGCCTTTCATTGTGGTAGCCATGCCCACCTTGTCTTTGGTAACTGACTGCTAATACTTGACTTTTACCTGACTGATATCTGATCATCCCTATAATGTTTAAGGATTCCAGTTCCATTATAGCAGTTCCTACAGTAATATCTGGTCTACAGAGAAGAGCAACCACAGCGCTCTTCAGGGAAGATGGAGTTAGTCTTACAAATTTATTCCTCACAGTCCTGGTTAAAGGTGTGTCCTCTGGACGTTCCTAGGGTGGCTGGGCAGGTCTTAAATAGTAAATCCATTCTAGCATTCCATCTCTCTAAGCCTTTAAGATTCTCTCTTCTACTGTATACTAGGGCAAATCAGGTATGTCAACCTCAGACATACTAGGCCATCTTTTGGTCCATGTTTCAGTCAGCCACCCAAACAAACTGTTAGAGCCCTTTCTAACCTGTGAGCTATAGCACTGAATCCAGAATTTCTGCTTAGTGGGCCCATATCAATAAATTCACCCTGAACCAACTATATTCCTTCCACCATTATCCCACACCCTTAGTATCCATTCCTACACTAATTGCCCTGGTTTCTCTCTGTGTAAATTTGTAAACTCATGTAGTTCTTTCAGAGTATACCTTACTTTCTTATGGGTCACACTTTGTATTTCACCTTGGGGCTTGTTGCGATTTTAGTCTAGTAATACATCTCCAAGTGGGGTGATGGGGGTAAATAAGGAGAAGGATTGGAAATGTCTTGCAAGCTACTGACCTCAGGGCATTCCTTTGCATTTTCTTCTGGTGGGACAGAACTCCTCTTCAGGCAGGGGTTGGAAGCAGATTCCTCTGGGCAGACTGGAGGCTTGGCAGTGCATGCTGGAGTTTGGGTGGTGACTACTTCAGTGCTGGAGGAGGTACAGTCTCCCTGGGACAGGCTAGAGGCTGGACACTGCAGGCTTCAGTTTGGCTCGTAACCACCTCAGGGCTGGAAGGAGGTCGGGACTCCATCGGGCAAGGTGGAGACTAGGTGATATGGGGTTGACAAGGTGTGGTCTTCACAGGGCAGGCTATCACAGGTTTATCTTGTAAAGTCTCAGTGGAATTTAGGGTTCCAGTGTCCTCACCAATGTTATCATGATCCCATATGTCTCCATCCCAATACTCTGGGTTCCACTCCTATCTAATCATTGCCTTCACTTTAACCGCAAAAACCCTTCAGGATTGAGATTTTAGTTCCTTTGCAACTCTCTTACCCCACAATGTAAGTCTGAGTTTGGTTCTCAGGTACTTCAAGCCTGTGGATACAGGAAACAAGGTTTTCTTTCAGAGCACACATGGAAACTTTCACATCATTCATGTGGTGTTTAAGTGCAAATTTAAAGCCTTTAACTCATCTCTTACTTTTGTAACTGCATCCAGAGTGTCTAGGCGGAGCTAGCCAACATTATTATCCTTTTGACTCCATGAAACTTTGTTAAGGTATTGAAAAAACTCTCATCCAGATCCTTGCTTCTTGAAAGCATGTAAGTAGGGGAATCCTGTGATAATATTTTGCATATCTCTATTGCCAACTCATGCCATGAACTGTTAGTGGCTTCTTCATTATTGGAAATGGAGTCATTAGTACCCTTGAGTCTGAGTAGAGAGCCAATTGAAAAACTCCCAGAACCACCTCAGACATCCCATGTTTAACACTCTGTTCCTCAAGAACCACCCCACTGTCAGTACCAAGCTGTATTAGTCAGTGTTTCCTAGGGAAACAGAATCAACAGGAGATATCTGTCAATAGTATGTGATTTTATAAAAATCTCTCATGTAATCATGGTGATGCACAAGTCCAGGTTCCTCAGGCAGGCTGCAAACCAGGGGCTCAGATGAAAGTCCAATGAAAGTCCTTGATGAGTTACTGGGAAACATTGCCTGTCCAAAGGTGAGCTGGGAAATTCTCTCTGAATGATGAAATCACTTCTCCTTTCAAGGCACTCAGTTGATTGGATAAAGCAACACTCATTGCTGATGGCAGTCTCCCAGGTTGATGTAGATGTAATCAGCCATTTATGCAGTAAAGTCACTGGTGATTAAAGTCCATAAATGTCCTTGAGCTACAATTAGCCCTTTGCTTACTTGACCAAAAACCTGGGCAAAATTACCTGGCTGAGGTGACACTTTAGCCTAACCATCACTGTGTGTAAACACCACAGCTAAGTGTACATGAATCCTGAGAAAATGAACATTAAATCAATTTAAATTCTCCACTTGTTTGGATTAATCTTGGAAATTTGCACCAATGAAAATGAATAGCTTTACTGAGTCACTAATATAGAGTGAGTGAAGATAATTATACAATAGTTATTTATCAATAAAATGGCAATATTGCATTCATTATTCTACATGTATGGTCTTGTTTAATCCTTTCAAGAAACCTGAGTGAGAAGCAGCCATCTGTTTCATAGATCTAAAACTTGAGGCCAGAGAGTAATCAGTGAATAAAGCTGCCTAAATAACTTAGTTAAATAAAAGATCAGTATGTTTGTTTAGTGAGGAAGGTCTAAGCTGATGGTTATTAAGTACTAGAGACAAGAGTGGACCAAGTGCCTTTGGATTTCATAGTCCAAGGTCTTAGTAGGATATCTAGTGTCATGCACTGAAGAAATATTTCTGAGCCCAGATTTCAGAGGTAATTTTCTCAGTGCGAGAGATAGGGAAATGAACATGACCTAGTCAGTATATGGTTATATATTTATTTAAAACAGGGTAAATTCCTCAACTTGTCTGTCTTGGCACACCACCATTTGTGGGCTCTACCTCCCTGCTGTGGAGTATCATTGTGGGCAGCTATTTCCTAACTAGGACTAACAACACATGAAGTGATGGGCATTATTATTCACTGCTGGCTGAAGGAAGACTCTGTGTGGTCTTTGAGATCCAGGTAATACTCTAACTCTCTATATATTAGTCAACAATTTTCCCTGAAGTCATCTCTGATTGTGTAAAGATAGTAATCAGGGGCTTCTAAATATTTTTGCTTTCAAAATGGAAATATTTCTATTTTTCTGATTGAAAAAGTATTATGTTAAAAAACATGAAAGAAAAGTTTAAGCAAGTTAGTAGGAAATCACCTATAATTTCATTATCTAGAGAGTTTTCCTATGCATACATGTGTATATATGTATCCTATATTCATCTTCTTATACAAACATAAATACACATATAAAGCAACAAATTTTTTTTTCATAGAAACTAACTCTTGACCTGTTTTTAAAGGAATCTATCTGTATAAATCTTATTCCATTGTATGTAGGAAATAACTGAGATTGAAAAAGGCTGCATGGAAGCCCAATGGTAGATCTGGAATTTAAACTAAGACTTGTTTGATTTCAAGACATCACATATTCCCTAAAGAACTGGTCATTAAATCTGTCATTCAAAGTCTTATATTCTACAATAAGGGGTGCTTCCAGAAACAAGGGCTTTACAATTGACTTTCCAAAGTACCTAGCTTGTGGATATTGAGATTAGATGCTTTGACATGGTAACTGGTCAAGTTTGAGCTCTGTAGTTGACCTGATGGGGAACTTAGGGTCAATCAGAAAATAATATATGTAGCAATTGTACTAAGTTTTCCTGAGTATATATTCATGATTTGGAATACATCAGAAAATCTTTAGTTCAAAAGGTGCCATAAGTGCACTTAGCCTAATTGTAGGAGAGCAAGTGAAAATTTGTGCTGGAACTACTTATCTGATAAAATATTTCATTGCGCTAAAATGATAAAGACTTGTTAATAAAGTTTTTTCTATCCTGGTTATTACCCAGTAGCTTTCATTTGTGGCCAAAAAAAAAATTACCATAATATTTGAATTTAATTGTTCAATTTTTTTTTTTTTACATTTTTTTTCAAAGTCCTAAAAGGGTTTGGAAATTTGAAAATGTTTGTTTACTTTAGGTTGCAATTGTATGGCAATATTTTGATGGAAAAAGCATTGACTTAGAAATCAATAAAACTGTATTTTGGGAAGTTACAACTTCTCAGAGCTTCAGTGTCCCAATCTATAAACAAAGAGTAAGAATCATATAATATCTGCTCTCCGTTTGACCTAAAGGAAGGAATGAGTAGGTATAATAGTAGGATTATACATCTGCACTCTTGCCATGCCTTACGGTGACTGGGGATTCTTCCTGCTCCTTGACTTAGAGTTTGGCTATATGACTTACTTCGGTGAATGAAATGTTAGTTAACATGGCTAAATCAGAGATTTAACATGTGCTTTCATTGTTGGACTTGCCTCTTGCCATTGCCACAAGAACAACATAGCCCTGGAAGCTGCTGTGCCTCTTTTCTGTGCCCCAGGATGATAAGTGCAGGAGAGTTATACTTCTCTACTCACAGACTCATATCCTGAAATAGATAGAGCAGCTGACTTAGAGACAAATAAATGCTTATTATTGTATGCCACTGAAATGTTGAGGTTCTTTCTTATGCAGCTCAAGTTAAATGTTACAGTAGGACAAATGAATCTCAAGGTCAAGTTTTCCTTCGATGTTGGGAAGTTACTTGTGTTAAAACCAGCAATATGCTTTTTCATCTCCGTTTTCTTTATGAAGGATGGAAAGGGCCAATCAGCTCCATTAATAAATTCATACTTTCTTAAAGAAAGTACAAGTTGATAGAATTCCAGAGGAAGCCACTTCCCAAAAAGGTTGGCAGAGTGAAAAATTGTTGTCACAAACAGATAAACTGTGCCAGACTAAACTATGATGTACATTGCAGAATGTCCAATATCAACTCTTTAAAAAACATTTCCTTCAGACCCTAATGTTCCATGATAGGACAGAACCAAACAGTAATTCTACATCAACCCATTTATTCTAAAATCAAGTCAGTGGCTCTTCTAGCCAGACACTGGTTTACAGGTTCTGATTCTTCTTCAAGATCATCCTTTGATTAACTCCATCTCCTTCAAACCCTGTACATACCTTCCTCAGATTCCCTCTTTTGAGATACCTTATGAATCTCCATGGAGTATGGTTCCTCTTGCTCCAAAAAGTAACAAACCTAATTTTATTGCCTAAGAATATGTTCTGGTGGTCTTTGATGTTACACACAATGTACAACAGCAGTTTATCTGTAACAGTTCTTGCTTTGGTTCATTTAAAGCTTTAGCACAGGGCAGCGTAGCTATTAATCACTTTCAGCAGGTAAGGAAAGCCTGACTCTTAATTTTCCATAGATGGGGTTCCAAATAATATTAATATACTTCTAAGCTAGCACTTCCCAACCTGTGTTGATTAAAAGACTAATAGGTATTTGGTAATAAAATATGTTTGAGGAATTCTACAACATATATTCCATTCATAGAAATTTACAAATCATGTTAGCATACAAAAGACCTGTGAAGTCCTGTAAATGTTTATTTTAAATTCTAATTTTACCTTTATCCCCAATTATTCACCAATATAGCTTGCTTTTAGAAAAACATCAACCAAAATGTCTGCTCCATGCAAATGGCTAGGATATATCACTGCCATTCATTCATACTATAGTCTTGTCTATAGCATACTATAGTCTTGTCTATAGTAAGCTCACCCCTATCCCAGGCATAACTCCTCCCCTAATCTTAGTCAGGAAGTTCTATAAAGATGATTATTTGGCCATGCTGTCAATCATAATTTGGGACCTTATACATATATGTGCTTTGACTTCAAACATAGGGCAATTCACATGTTTACTTATGAACACAATGCAAGTAGAGTTGGAAAATTATAGACAAATAATACTGCTGTTGCAGTTATACCATATAAAGTAGAATTAACCAAAGCACTGGCAACAAACTAAATTGAGAATGATGGTGCTAAACTCAGTAATTTAAAATTAAAACTGAAAACATCAATTAAAATTGTGAAAACTTCAAGATAGCGTTCAAAATGTACCAGTAAGTTTCTCTAAACATTTTGGGAATTCCTACAATGTGTATGTGCCTAGTAGGAACTTTACTATGTTATTAAATGTTGTCAAGATCTCTTAGTATATTAATGAAATATGTGTAACTCTTGTTATAGACTGCTTTTGATAATCATCCATAACTTAGCAGTTTATAAACAAGTAGATTTCAGTTCTGTGTGTAAATGAAAACTTGTGGTCTGCAGAATATGAACTCATATATCCCCTGACCCTTTTCACAAAATTTGTCTTTAGCTCTCTTATTTGATTGGAAAGCAAAATGAATTAGAAAGGCTTTCTTGGGGCTTATGATTGCTATAGTCAGGTTACAATCAGCACAGATTAAACTAGATGCTTCCAGTGCTTCACCAGCCCCTGTCAAATGCCATAGAGTACATTAGTTAGTTCAGGTTAGGCAGTTTTATATAACTGGGAAATTTACTTTGCTTTAAGTTTTGTTTATGATGCCAGGTAAATATAAAATAGTGAGATTAGATAGTTGTCAAAGGGTAAGTATAAAATCATATCGTTGTTTTGGATAAAGGGGATTTTAATGGAACATCTTGATAAACAAAGGCCAGTTCAGAACACACTTTTTCCAAACTCTGATCTTACTAAATTGGAGAGCAATGGGTCCAATATCACTCAGAAGTGTCATATAGCTCCTAAAACTATCTCTCATCTGAGCCAGGCATTCAAGGGCAGGCCATTTTGTAATGTTTTCATAGTAGAATCCTCCAATTTGGAATGATGCTGCCATTTGCTGGAGTTCTCAGCAGTGTAGCTCTTCCACCCAGTTGCACCCAATTTCACTGATCAGTAGTTCTGGCTTAGATTAACCCTCATAAATGCAATAATTTATTTGGCAGGTGCAAAGTAGATAGATCTTTAAGAAACCACAGGAATTTGAAAGAATTAGGAAAATACTCTTTAGTTTTGTATTTGTTTCTGGATCCTGACATTTAATTTGGATATTAGAAAGTATTTGTTAGTTTCGAAATGTATGTGTGCTAGAGATGATGATGATTATTTAATTTTTATTTTCTCGGTTATAAGACGGCTTTATTCCAGAAGTCCATTACATTGGATATCAATAGGTTGTTCAGATGTGGCCAGTCATTGCACTATAGGGTTGGAGTAGTCAAATGTGGATGCAACCATAGAGCTTCTCCTTGCAGAAACATCTGCCCAGATTTTATGGCTTGCAGAGTCATCTGTGATTCATACAGACTTTGACTTTATCTTCTCAAATTTTATATTTATAAGCTTGTACATATATGTAGCCAGATTATCTGGTTATAGTTCTTAATTCTGCCACTAAAAATCCTGGTAAGCCTGGGGACCAGTCAATTTCTATTTCATATGTAGTTTGGAGATACTAATACTACTTCCCGTATACTAGTGGATACCAATAATATCATTCTTATTGAATTAATCAAGTTTATATATGCAAAAGAGCCTAATGCCATGCTAGGTATACAGTAGATGCTTAATGAATGTTAGCTCTTATATTATTATCCATACTCTTGTATAAGCACATATCTATTATCTATTATCTGCTTTCCCATGTGGCCACAAATTTTCATTTGTTATATTTTTAGTAAATTTTACTTAAATATATGTATGTATGTATAGATAGATAGATAATACATTAAAAATTCAAAATATTAAAGGATATGTTATGAAAAGTAAGTTTCCTTGTTATCCCCAAAGCACCGCAATTACCATTCTCATTTCATTCAGTGATGTTTAAGGTTTTATGCACAGAAATCTTTAAGTTTTTATTTGGAATTTTTAAAAAGTGTTGAATAAAAAAAGGAAAATAATTTTACCTCACTTTTTATTGTTTTTAATAATACTATAGTGATCCTTTGGGGGGGGAAAGCTTTCTTTTATAGAATACTTGTTATATAGCAGACATTCTGATAAAACTATACATTCAGGATAATAAATAATTCAACTATCACAACAATCCTATGAGTTAGATACCAATATCAAACCTATTTTACAGGTAAAGAAACTTAGGCCTAGAGAACCAAGTAATTTCCTCAAGATCATTAAAGTGGGATTAAACACTGTGCAAGAAAGTTTCCTAAGAAAATAGAAATCCAATATATTATATTTCCTTCTTTTAAAGGCATTTTGCTGTCTATTTTTGCTTTCTATTTCCTTTTATATGCCGCCTCCTTATCTTGGAGGAAATAATACAAATCTAGATTTTTTTGCCCTATTTCCAGTTTATTCTGAACACTGTCAACAATTTACACTTTCCAAAATTCCACCTTTGCCAAGTCTTTTGTTTGCTCAGAAGACTTCACTCAGATACTCTAGTACAAACCACTTAGCCAGAATTCCAAGGCCTTTCTTGATCTGCTTCCATCTTTACTATAAGAAAAGAAATCTTCTGGAAGAAAATAAGGCTCACCGGATTGTGGAGAAGAAAAGAAAAGAATTTATTTTCAATCTTGCAAGAAGGGGTGCACAACCAGAAAACATGGCTGGTGCCTTGAACAACAACAAAAAAAATGACACAATTTATATCCCTAAGCGCCCTTCCTCTGTTTCTCCATAGATTGGATACTTAAGAGGTTACAATCTATCCAAGAAGTCTAACTTCCCGCTCAACTTTTCTGGTTTTTGATTGACTGCTTGCCCCATCACATTCCAACCATTTTAGCTTTTACCTTCTCCTTTTGCCATATAAGGAATGGAATTTAATGCTGAATTGGTATTGACTTAGCTTTCTTGTGCATCCTGACTGTAGGACTGTCTTAAGTTGGTTTCCTTTGTTCCTGCTTAACCCTGGAGTGGGAGATTGAGGTAGTAGGCTGCCAGGTTACACTAATTAGTATTTTCTTCCTTTATGCGAAAACTAAACTAATCTCTGTTCCTTACATTAACTAGCAAATCTATTTTCCATTACATGCATGTTTAGACTTAATAAAAGTTTTTTTGACAAATTCCTTAACCATACAATCAAACTAAACAACAATATCAAAATGTTGAAACAATTCTCCTTAGGATATGGACTGAGGCAATGCAAACTTAGAGCTTGAGTGATTGGGTAAATAGAAATATGCTTTTCTGGCATTTATATTATTTAATTGAATCTATTGATTATTGCTTGAAAATTTGGGAATGTGAGCTAGCACACATGATGATTAGACTTTTCCTGGGGGCCAGCATATACCAGGCCTGGCCAGCTCTTGGATCTGCTTTAAAATGTGTCCAATAGCCTGACCTGGCATTGGGAGTCAGAACTTACCCTATGGGTGCTACTTATTCTGCAGTTTGGAGAATGAAGCCTATCACTAGAGAGCCCTTTTTGGGATTTACAGTGACTGTCATTACCAGAAGACTGTCCCCAAGATCCTGTTTCAGAAAACTCACATTGGTGTCATTTCTTTTGGGAGTTTGGCGAGATCTGTTACATATTTTGGAAGGTGAGATTGCTTGACCAGGTAAATCATTTCCTTTGCAGCAAGACGACAGTGACCTGCTTGAAAACATTGAAGCCCCTTTTAAATGAGAATATTTTAAGATCCCCAAGTCTGGGCTATGTCTCATTCATTATCCCCCTTGCCAAACACATTTCCTGGGATCCAGGAAATGTTTTTCAAGGAAACGAATGCGTTCATGCCTTATTTGCCTGTGGACAGGATTTTGTATATCAGCCTCTTACGTGAGCCAAATAGGATTGCTTGCAAATTCCCTGGCACCAGAGAAATCTACAATGTAAAAGGAGAATTTCTGGCCCTTTAAAAAAGCCCAGGGACCTATAGCGCTAGATATAATTGTTTCCAAGGCTTGTTGGTGCTTCAGCTCGCATTATACATGAAGTGGCTTCTTTGAGCCCAAATGTTTACTGGTATGTTATGAAACTGTGGAGGTAATATACATTGTGTTTGCTTTGATCTGTGGAATCTGTACATCATTTTGTTTTTGACTGACCCCTGACTGATCTCAACCAAGATAACAGATTAATAGAAGAATGTCTTAGATCTTAAACAGCATTTTTAATTTGTTTTCTTGAGAAGAGACGTGGGTATTCAGAACCTGAGAGGAAAGATGGGCAGATGGTTAGTATTGAGGGGAGTTCAAGGGAGGAAATAAAGAAGTTAGTAGAGTAAGCTAAAGCAAGGAAGCAAGAGAATTTGTGTTAAGACAATGTGCCTGATTTTATCTCTCTGTTTCCTTTCATAGTCTATGGTCCCCTTTTAACTCCTTTTGGTACCCAGGAAAATCATTCATTTCCTTCCTCCATTTTTTTATTAAAGCTTGTCCTCAAGAAGCAGTAAAATTCTTCTATGTCAGAATAGTAGTGATTAATAACTCACCTTCTCTCCAAATGTATTTTCATGTCCAGGACTGGAGGGTGGAGTGGGGAGCAAGCCCTGAGGCTAGATGAAGGAACAAGTTGGTTCCTGTGGCATTTCAGACAACAATGCACTGAGTGGGGAGGTACTTTTAAGGTGCAGGAAAGAGACCTGACCTAGGCACTCCAGAAATGATACTACATAGACTGTCTCCTAACTTTGCTTCTGCCTTAGGAATAGACAGATGCCCTCCTACATTTCATTTGACTTCTAAGAATTTGGAAAGCAGTTCTAATTTGTTCGGGGGAGTTTCCCTGGCCTGCACTGTGAAGATTATCCAAAATGGTTGTCCCCTCTGAATTCAAGTACTTGCACAAAGTAGCAATAATTTAATAAGTTTAATATTATAAAGTTGAAGAATGTTTCTTGAACCACTCAACTGACTCCCTCTGGGTCTCCTCAATTTCTTCTATGTTCCAGTTGCACGTTATACATATCACACTCTAGAATGCTCTGCATGCTTACTTTGTTGTCATTTTTCTTAAGCTTTTGTGTTCTTAGAAGACAGGGGGTTGCTTTATTGTCATCACTGTATCCCCAGAGATGACAGAAACTGAACAGAGGAGTTGCTCTATAAATGTTTGAACAAATGAATGAATGAGACCGTCCTCTGTGCAAGGTACTATCAGAGGAAAAATGGTTACAAAAATAGCTGATACTCCGTTAATGCTTATGTAACTGCATCTCTGGACAAGCACAACACATCAAGGGGTGTACTTACAAAGCAATTTATTTTTTTCATGTAGAAATGTTTAAAATTCTCTCTGTTGAACTATTTCTTCCTCTGCTCCATTAAATTCCAGTCACTTGAAAATAGTGCAAGATTCTCCAGTCAGAAAATAAAATGTTCATGCCTGTATTATAGTAAAATTTTTGATTTTTAAAAAATGTATTTAGGTGCTTCTTGTCCTCAGGCCTGCTAGTGGGTGGGATGAACTCAAGCTTCCATGAGCTCTGAGTCGCTTAAGAGGCCCGTGTGTGCAGTTGAGGGCTGTTATACTAAAGGCTTTGTCATTCTGGAAAAGATCTAAGATTTTAAAAGCTTAATTCTAATCCTGTGCATTTATAAACTATCTAATTCTTTCTTTTGAGGCTGAGAAAAGAGCTCATTCCTTCTGAATTCAGACAATAGATGGTGCTTACTATGATGTAAGGAATCAACTCTGTCGTCTTGAGGCTGTTATGTGGAGCTAAGTTTTTCATTTATGTTGCTGTTTTTATTATTTGGAGTAGTTTCCCTCCTATGCTTTGGAGTGGCAGGAAAAGAGGATGTAAACAGGCCCAGCTGGAAACAATTGAGCCTATGTGGCATTAGTTCAGAAGGACCAGCAGCTCAGTTGAGGGCCCTTTTACCCCTGCATCCTTCTTGAGGAAAAAATTTAGGGCACTAATCAAAAGTGAGAAGCTGCTCTATCATTTGCTAAGTTTGCCCACCAACTTGAAGGCATCACACTCTTGCTCTGCACTGTTCCTGGGCCCTGAGTGTACTTCACAGAAATGCCAGTGTTCCTGCCAAGTGTTTGGAAATCTGTTGAAGGACATTCCAGACAGGGAGCAAGCAGCAAGGTCAAAGGCCATGGGGCATGAATGAAATTAGAGTGGGTAAGGAAGAGAAAGAAGGTCAATGTGGCTGGAGAACAGTAAGTCTGGGTGATGATACGAAAAAAACAGTCAGGAACGGGTCAGATTATGTGGAGTCTTGCATTAGTGTCTTCCTTTGTCCTTCTCTTTTTTTCCCTCTTCCTCCTTCTATTTCCCTTTTTTCTTCCCTCCCTCCCTCTCTCCCTTCTTCCTTCCCTTCCTCCCACAGCTTTCTTCATTTCTTCTTTCTTCTTTTCAATTTAAATTGCAAAATGAAACCCTTAGGGGATGTAAGAAAGTGAATGAAATGATCTGATAGGTATTCTTAAAAGATCACCCTGGCTGTCACATGAGTAAATAGATTAGAGTAAGGTGCAAGAGGGTAACAAAACAGGAAAACTAGATGGAGGATGCAGCCCTGATTAGGAAGATAAATGAGAGGGCAAATTTGGTTATTTTCATTTTATAGTTGAGGAGTAAGAAACACAGTGAATGCCCATATCTTGATTTCCAAATACCACCCTCTGTTAAATGGTATCAGATGTCCTTGGAGAAATAACAGCTTCAATGTTTGGGGAAGGAATAGTACAAGATGAACCTGGAATACCTTGTGCTAGAAATTAAGGGCATGCTGAAAACATCATGGAGGGAAATGGATGTGGCTAAACCAATTAGGCTCCCGTCTACCATGTAGGAGGTCCAGGGATCAATGCCCTTACCTGGCTGGTAAGGGCGAGCTAGCCCATGCAGCGAGCTGCCCCTGCAGACTGCAGGCTCTTTCAGGAAAGCCACCCTGCCCAGGAGTGTCAACCAACATGGAGAGTTGGTGCGGCAAGATGATGCAACAAGAGACACAGAAGAGAAAAACAAGGAGACATAGCAGAACAGGGAGTTGAGGTGGTGCAAGAAAGTAATCGCCTCTCTCCTGCTCCAGAGAGTCCCAGGATTGGTTCCCAGAGCTACCTAATGAGAATACAAGCAGACGCAGAAGAACACACACCAAATGGACACAGAAAGCAGACAAAGGAGGTATTGGGGGGGGGGAGAAATAAATAAAATCTTAAAAAAAAAATCATGGAAACTATGAGAAAGAGAGAATCCAGCTTGAAACACTTCACACTGACCAAATCTAGTACAACGTGGGCATGCAAGCCAATTATGCAAGTATCACAATACAACACATTGACTGAAATAGGAATTCACAAGTCTATTTTGTATGTAATAAAGATTAATAAACACACAGGAAAAGGAAATCACATCTGTTTAAAGTAAATTGCCAACGAATAAGCAACATATGCCTGAGAGGCTTAATATTCTTTCCTTCATGGGTAATTCAATGGATAACTCAGTAAAACTGTGAGGCACCATTCTGGTTTTGTCACAAAGAAGAGTCTGATTGATAATCCATTCATAGTACCAAACACTGAGTTCGAATCCTTTGTTCTAGTCATTTGAACCAGATCTCAGAGGTCTCAGAGAACTAATTGTCTCACTTTTATGAATATTTAGCAGGGAAATGGTATAGCAAAGCAATAAACTTTCTACTTTTCTTTCTGCCAGATATGAGAGAGAGAGAGAGAGAGACTATGTGGAAGCAATTTCCCACACATTAACTTTACAGCCACTAAATACTTCTAATAAATTGCAATAAATCACATTACTGAGTGTGCTATTTATTTTTGAATCACATATTTGGAGCAGCTCCTTTTTAGCCATATGGCTGTTTTCAAATTAAGGGAGTTATTATTTTAATTTTTAATGTTTTTATTGTCTTTTTTTTTAAAAGATACATAGATCACACAAAATGTTACATTAAAAAATACGAGCGGTTCCCATATATCCCCTCTCCCCACCAGCCCACACTCTTCCCACATCAACAACCTTTTTCATCAGTGTGGCATATTCATTGCATTTGATGAATACATTTTGGTACACTGCTACACCATATGGCTTATAGTTTACATTGTAGTTTACACTCTATCCTAGTCAATTCAGTGGGTTATGGCAAGATATATAATGTCCTGCCTCTGTCCCTGCATATCATTCAGGACAACTCCAAGTCCTGAAAATGCCCCCATATCACAACTTTTCTTACCTCTCCCTGTCCCTAGTAGCTCCCGTGGCCACTGTCTCCACATCAATGATACAGTTTCCTCCATTGTGAGAGTCACAATAATCCCAGAGTAGAATACCAGTAAATCCACTCTAATCCATATTTTATTCCTCCATCCTGAGGACCCTGGGATAGTGATGTCCAATCCATCTCTAAATCGAGAGGGGGTTTAGATCCCACATGTCTGATGGATGGGATTCTCCTGCTTGCAGTTGTAGATTCTCTTGGTTCCCTGGTGTGGTGGTTGATCATCCTTACCTCCCTATTAGCTGACCTGGGTAAGTCCAACAAGTTAAAGAGCATGTGTTGTAACTCTGCTGAGGCTCAGGGCCCAGTTGGCACATGGACAGTCCAGAGATTCAAGTCTCCTTAGCATACACCAACCCCAGCACCAATTACAGGTTCAATAAAAGTGTCAGAAAAGTCATGTGTAGAGAGGTCACATCTGAGTCCAACTCCATCACACTCAGGAGCACAAATCCCAAAGTAGGGCCCACTGGCAAGGCTCTGAACTCCAGAGTCATCTGTCTTGAGTTGATTTTTGTTTAAGTAGTGAGATGGTATTCCTCTTTCATCCTTTTGCATATGGATATGCAGTTCTCCAAATACCATTTGTTGAAGAGGCCATTCTCTCCCAGTTGAGTGGGCTTGGTGGCCTTGTTGAATATCAGATGAATGTATATGTGAGGATCTGTATCAGAACTTTCAATTTGGTTCCATTGGTCAATGTATCTATCCTTGTGCCAACACCACGCCATTTTGACTACTATAGATTTGTAGTACGTTTTAAAGTCAGGTAGTGTGGATTCCTCTGATTTCATTTTTCTTTTCCAATATCTCTTTCCCTTCCAAATAAATTTCATAGTTAATTCTTCCAGTTCAGTAAAAAATGCTGTTTTGATTTTTATTGGGCTTGCATTAAATCTGTAGATTAGTTTGGGTAGGATAGACATCGTAATGATATTTAGTCTTCCTATCCATGAACAGGGAATATTCTTCCATTTATTTACATCTTCTTTGATTTCCTTTAACAGTGTTGTACAGTTTTCTGTGTATAAATGTTTTACATATTTTGTTAAATTTATTCCTAGGTATTTGATTTTTTTATTTACTATTATAAATGGTATTTGTTTCTTGATTTCCTCCTGAGATTGTTCATTATTGGTGTACAGAAGTGCTACTGACTTTTGCACATTGATCTTATAACCTATGACTTTACTGAACTCATTTATAAGTTCTATAAGCTTTGTTGTGTATTTCTCAGGGCTTTCTATGTATAGGATCATTTCGTCTGCAAATACTGAAGTTTTTACTTCTTCCTGTCCAATTTGGACGCCTTTTATATCTGTTTCTTGCCTCAGTGCTCTAGCAAATACTTCTAACACAGTATTAATTAGGAGGGGTGATAGTGGGCATCCTTGTCTTGTTCCTGATCTTAGAGGGAAAGATTTTAGGATTTCACAATTGTAAATCATGTTATCTTTGGATTTTTCATATAAACCCTTTATCATGTTCAGAAAGTTTCCTTCTATTCCTGTCTTTCACAGTGACTTTATCAGAAAAGGGTGCTGTATTTTGTCAAATGTTTTGTTCTGCATTTATAGATATGATCATGTGATTTTTTTTCCTTCAGTCTGTTTATGTGGTGTATTAAATTGATTGGTTTTCTTATGTTGAACCATCCTTGCATACCAGGGATGAAACCCACTTGGACGCAGTGTATAATTCATTTGATTTGTTGTTGAATACAATTAGAAAGTATTTTGTTGAGGATTTTAGCATCTAGGTTCATTAGAGAGATTGGTCTATAATTTTCTTTTCTTGTGGTGTCTTTGTTTGGCTTTAGTATTAGGGTAATATTGGCATCATAGAATGAGTTAGGCAATTTTCCTTCTATTTAGATTTTTTGAAAGAGTTTAAGTAAGATTGTTGTTAGTTCTTTCCAGAATGTTTGGTATAATTCACCCATGATGCTGTCTGGCCCTGGGCTCTTCTTTGTTGGGAGATGTTTAATGACTGATTCTCTCTCTTTACTTGTGATTGGTTTGTTGAGATCATCAATTTTTTCTTTCATAAATGTAGGCTGCTTATGTGAGGGAATTTGTTCATTCCCTCTAAATTGTCCTTCTTGTTGTCATATAATTTTTCAAAGTATCCTCATATGATACTCTTTATTTGTGTGCTGTCAGTGGTGATATCTCCTTTCTCATTTCTTATTTTGTATATTAGCATCTTCTCTCTTTTTTTCTTTGTTAGTCTAGGTAAGGGTTTGTCAATTTTATTAATCTTTTCAAAGAACCAGCTCTTTGTTTTGTTTATTTTTTCTCGTGCTTTATTTTCTATTTCATTTAGTTTTTGCTCTGATCTTTTTTTTTTTTAAGATTTATTTACTTATTTATTTCTCTCCTCTCCCCCCGCCCCCCATCCTGGTTGTCTGTTCTCTGTGTCTATTTCCTACGTCGTTGTCTTTGTCCACTTGTGTTGTTGTCAGCGGCACAGGAATCTGTGTTTCTTTTTGTTGCATCATCTTGTGTGTCAGCTCTCCGTGTGTGCGGCGCCATTTCTGGGCAGGCTGCACTTTCTTTCGCGCTGGGCGGCTCTCCTTATGGGGTGCACTCCTTGCGCGTGGGGCTCCCCTACACGGGGGACACCCCTGCATGCCATGGCACTCCTTGCTGATGCGCTGTGTGTGGACCAGCTCCACATGGATCAAGGAGGCCCGGGGTTTGAACCCCGGACCTCCCATGTGGTAGATGGATGCCCTAACCACTGGGCCAAGTCTGCTTCCCTGCTCTGATATTTGTTATTTCTTTCTTTCTTCTTCTTTTGAGGTTAGTTTGTTGTTTTTTTTACTAATTCCTCCAAGTATGCAATTAGGCCTTTGATTTTAGCTCTTTCTTCTTTTTTGATATATGAATTTATGGCCTCAATTTCCCTCTCAGTACAAGATTTGCTGCATCCCATAAGTTTTGATATGTTGTGTTGTCATTTTCATTAGTTTCAAGGTAGTTACTGATTTCTTTTGAGATTTCCTCATTGACCCACTGTTTGTCTAAGAGTGTGTTGTTTGGCTTCCATATCTTTGTACCTAATCTGGTTCTCTGGACTTTCCAGATTTCCAGCTTCATTCCACTGTGGTCAGAGAAATTATTTTGTATGATTTCAGTCTTTCTGAATTCATTGAGACTTTCTCTGTGGCCTAGCATGATGTCTATCTTGGAGAATGATTCATATGCACTTGAGAAGAATGTATATCCTACTGAATTTGGGTGTAGTGTTCTGTATATGTCTATTAGGTTCAGGTCCTCTAATATATTATTCACAGTCTTTGTTTCTTTATTGATTCTCTGTAGAGATGTTTGGTGTAATGGTGACAATGGTATATAAAGTTCCCCACTATAATTGTAGGGGCATCTATTCCTCTACTTAGTTTTTCCAGTGTTTGCCTCACATATGTTGAGGCACCTTGTTTAGGTGCATAAATATTTGATTGTTTTTTATTCTTGAAAGATTACCCCTTTTATTAATCATAGTGTCCATCTTTGTCTCTCACAACAATTTTGCATTTAAAGTCTATTTTGTCCAATATTAGTATAACTACTCCTGTCCTTTTTTGGTTATTGTTTGTAAGATTGTTTTCCAACCATTCACTTTCAACCTCCTTGAATCCTTGAGTCTAAGGTGGGTTTCTTGTATTAAGCATATAGATGAGTTATATTTCCTTATCCATTCAGCCAATATGTGTCTCTTGACAGGTGAGTTTAATCCATTAACATTCAATGTTATTACTCTCAAGGAATTACTTACATTAGCTATATTTTCTTTGGATATGTGTATGTCATATGTTGCTTTTATTTCTCTTTTTGTCTTCTTAGTTGTTCTTACACTCTTCTCCAACTCTGTCTCTTCTGTTTTTATCTTTCAACCTGCAGAACTTCCTTTAGTATTTCTTAAAGGGCAGGTTTCTTGTTGGCATACTCTCTTAGTTTCTGTTCATCTATGAATATTTTGATCTCGCCATCATTTTTTAATGCCAGCTTTGCTGGATAGAGTATTTTTTGCTGGAATTTTTTTCTTTTAGTACCTTGACTATGTCATACCCTTGCCTTCTTGCTTCCATGGTTTCAGATGAGAAATCAGCACTTAATTTTATTGAGCCTACTTTCTCTTTGTCTTGAGCATTGGATAATTTGACAAGTATGTATCTTGGAGTATGCCTGTTGGGATTTATGCTGTGTGCAGCGCGCTGTTCTTCCTGGACTGTACATCCATCTCCCTCAATACGTTTGGGAAGTTTTCAGCCATTCTTTCCTCCAACACTCCTTTTGTCCCCTCTCCCTTCTCCTTCTGGGATGCCCATAATGCATATGTTTGTGAGTTTTGCATTGTTATTCAGATCCCTAAGTCCCTGCTGGATTTTTTCTATCTTTTTGTCTATCAATTCTACTATCTGTTTAATTTCAGATGTACTGTCTTCCACATCACTACTTTTTTCCTCTTCCTGTCCAAGTCTGCTGTTATTTGCTATGAGTGTATTTTTGATTTCTTGGATTGTGCCATTCATAATCATTATATCTGTTATCTTTTTACATATGTTTACAATTTCTTCAGTATGCTCTCCTAATGATTTCTTAATATCCTTAATCTCTTCCTTCACTTCCTTGAGTTGGTCCATGGTATTTGTCAGAGAGCTTTGACTAGTTGTTTGAAGTTCTGATCCTTTTTCTTATTTTTAGTTTGTTCATTGGACTGGGCCATGATTTCTTGATTATTGGTATGATTTGTAATTTTTTGTTGTCTAGTCATCATTTTATCTCTATGGATTTGTTCAGTTGATTAGCCTCTTTCTCTAGTCTCAGGTTTTATTTATGTGTTTGTGTGTGTGTGTGTTAAGTTTTCTCTTTTACACTTTGTTCTTCTTATTCTATTTGCTTGTCATTGTCTAAGTTCCTTGAAGGAAAAAGATTAGGGCCAGGGAAAGTAAAAGAAATAAGAAAAGAAAAAGTATAATAGTAGTATTGATAGAAAATGTTAACAGAAAAGAACGTATAAGACCAAGGAGAATGAATATTGAACTCATGTGGAAACGGACTTTGGCCCAGTGGTTAGGGCGTCCGTCTACCACATGGGAGGTCCACGGTTCAAGCCCCGGGCCTCCTTGACCCATGTGGAGCTGGCCCATGCGCAGTGCTGATGCGCGCAAGGAGTGCCGTGCTACACATGGGTGTCCCCCGCATAGGGGAGCCCCACGCGCAAGGAGTGCACCCATAAGGAGAGCCGCCCAGCGCGAAGGAGGGAGCAGCCTGCCGAGGAATGGCGCCGCCCACACTTCCCGTGCCGCTGACGACAACAGAAGCGGACAAAGAAACAAGACGCAGCAAATAGACACAGAGAACAGACAACCGGGGGAGGAGGGGAATTAAATAAATAAAAATAAATCTTTAAAAAAAAAAAAAAATATTGAACTCATGTAAGCAGTGTAGAGTTATAGGAATAAAAAAGTGGAGTACCTACAATGAAGTGGGAAACTAAATGTGTCGAAGAATATAATATGAATTAATAGTCCGGCATGATCAGGGGAGAGGGAAATAGAAAAGAAGGACAATAGATAAAGAGTTGATAAAAAATAGCAAACAGAATAGAAGTATTAGAAATAAAAAGCCAGAAAAATTGGGGGCTAAACAAAGAGAGGTGAAATGTAAGAACAACAGAGGGTGGAATATAGAAATATGAAGGAAGGAAAAGAGATAGCATTGGTAGCAAAACTCAGTACACACAGAAAAGAGGATCTCGAGGAGGAGGAGGAAGCACAGCACAGAAGAAACAACCTGGCAGCATTTAATTGGGAAAAAAAAAAGAGGGTGGGATGATAAAGAGGAAGGAAAGACAAGGAAACAAAACAAAAAGCAAAACAGACAAGCCCTCAAGCAAGGAGTCAACCAAACATTAAGAAAAACCAGTCTTCCCTTTTAAGCCCGTGTGGAGCCCTGTGGAGCTTGTCAGGCTGCTATTGTTTATCAATCAATTACCCTGCAGCTTTCTCACTTTAGATTTTGAAGTGGGTTTTAATGAGTAAACTAAGTTCAATTATGAAACAAAAGTAACCTTTTTTTTTTTTTTTTTTTTTGGAAGAATAAGAGACTGAAAAGAAGCTAATACAAAAGTATCAGCTAGATGTTTATTATCCTAGTGGGTTATTACTCTAAGAGGAGCTGGGAACTAAACTAGAGACCTTGCACATTCAAAGCTGAAACTCTTCCACTTAGCCAAACCCTTCTTTGGGGTTGACCTGCTCCTCAAAAAGAGTTCCTATCCCAGGACAAGATCAACTCATTGTAATTAAATAAACTGATTAGGAATCTGTCCTGCCCCCTTTCTCCCTTTCTCCCTTCCTTCTCTCCCAGGGCAGCAGGAAGCCTGTGTGAGAGCTCCCCTCTGAAATTCAAATGAAACCCTGATGAACCAACTCATTACAGAAAATAAAGAGACTCTCAGTCTCTTTGAGAGAGAGAACCCATACCTTGCTGGAAACCCTAAATATGCTCTTGGAAACTTGCCAAGAACTTCTACCCCCACGCCCTTAGGTATATTGCACAGGACTAGTTAATTGCCTGGTTCCACATTCTCCCAGACCAATTTTCCCTGTCCCAGGGATATCAGGTAAATCAGGCTGCCTCCAAAGACTTGCCTGTCCTCTCTTCCTGGTTTCTCCTCAAGCCAGTTGGTATGCTCCTCAAAGCTCAAAAATGGGGGTCCAGACAATTGAACCCACACTCGTGGGACCCCTCTTCACCCTCTACCAGTACCTTCCCACGCTTGGAGTTTATCTCTTCCAGCTGTGTGACTGGCTAAGTTCAGGGAATACTGAGGCTTCCTGCCCTAAGGGAGGGGCTTAGCCTTTGCACAGCTCCAGCCTCAAGCGCCAGACACTCAGTTTTAACTTGAGCAATTACTCTTTTTGTCTAGCTTTCTCCAGATTGATGTCCTAGAGCCTCCTACTTTGTGGGTTCCCAAAACAGGATTTTGTTCCCACTCAGCCATTTTTTTTTATAGCGGAGATGATGTGGGTACACTTACTCCGACACCATCTTGCCCTGCCACCCTTAAAATTTTTTGTCAGCAAGAAATAGGCTTCTAGTATTGAATTTATTGACAGAAACAATAATGATATCTACTTTTACCTTCTGCATTTTTGTACTTTTAATGACCATCAGCAATAAATTGTTATGATAGGGCTGAAGTTGATGAGGCAGATATTTTGTAATAAGATTTTATTACCCTGTGTTTTGTGTTATAATATAACTTGTTTATTTCATTACATCTTGGAATAAATGTAAAATTCTGTGAACAATTTTCTCAAAATCATGCTGTGATGATACTATTTTAAGAGTTTGTAACGATTCATTTACAATAATTGTTCTAATAATTATTTTGTGAATGTTTACTTTAAAGGCTTTCCCATTTAATGTGTAAAAACATGTTTGTCCCTAAAAAAAACGAAGTTGTAATAATGATAAATTGGCAACCATAAACCCTTTAAGGTTTTCCTTTCAGCAAATATATTAGGTTTATTAGGAACTATCACTTACTGGAAGCACATTAGTAAAGCATTTCATTTACAACTGCAGTTGAATTTTAATTGATTCTACCGGAAACAAACCACAGTAATTCTCTCTTTTATTTCACCACTGGTTTTCCCATTCTTTACTAATATACCTTTGCCATACTATTGAATTTGGGGGTAAATGATTAGCAAAATAATCCCCTAGCTACTTAGAATTTTTCCTTCTTTTTTTTTTTTTTTGAAACTTTTTATTTAATTGCCTTTTTTATAAAAAGATACATAGATCACAAAAAATGTCACATTAAAAAATACAAGAGGTTCCTATATACCCCACACCCCACCCCCACACATTCCTCCGGCATCAACAACCTCTTTCATTGTTGTGGCACATTCATTGCATTTGGTGAGTACATTTTGGAGCACTGCTGCATTGCATGGATTATATAATTGATGTTGTAGTTTACACTCGCCCCCAGTCCATTCAGTGGGTTATGGCAGAATATATAATGTCCAGCATCTGTCCCTGCAATATCATTTAGGACAACTCCAAGTCCCAAAAATATCCACATATCACAGCTCTTTGTCCCTCTCCCTGCCTTCAGCAACTACCACGGCCACTGTCTCCACATCAATGATACAATTTCTTTCATTGCTAGAGTCACAATAGTTCTATAGTAGAATACCAGGATGTCCATTCTAATACATATTTTATTCCTCCATCCTATGGACCTTGGGATGGTGATGTCCACTTCTTATACCACTTTATTTTCTGCATTGTAGAACCTATTCTTCTATTATCAACAGCTGCAAAAATCATTCCAGGAGGGCCATAATGTTTTGTGTGTACAGTAAGTGTATTGTATTTCTTCCTTTTTTCATCTTTGCTTTCACTGTTGTATATTGCTAAATAATTATACAAGTTGATTGATAAGAAAACATGGACAATGTTTTATTTTAATGATTTATTTATTAATTACATTTTTAACTTAATTCGTTCCAGGCACTTTTCTGCTTTTTATTTAAATAAATTTCCTACCTCAAGGCCAAATCTTGAGTAAAATGGAGCAGCCACTGTGAAAGACATTATGATGGTTCCTCAAAAAGTTAAGCATAGAATTACTATATGACCTGGCAGTCCCAATCCCACATATCTCTTTTAGTTTCTTTGGCTGCTCCAGCAAATATCATGCTGTGGGTCAGCTTAAACAATGGGAATTTATTAGCTCACAGTTTTGAGGCTAAGAGAAAGTCCAAATCAAGACATCATCAAGGTAATGCTTTCTTTCCAACGACTGTGGGGTTCTGGGGCTGCCAGTAATCCTTATTCCTAGGCTCCCCTGTCACATAGTAATGCGCACAGCAGCCTTTGCCTTCTTTTCTAGGTTCCTCTGACCTTCAGCATCTTGCTTGATGTAGTATTCCTTCTCTCTGTCTGAATTTCATTCTGCTTATAAAGGAATTCAGTATTACAGTTAAGACCCATCCTGATTGAGGTGGGCCACAACTTAATTAACCTCATCCAAAAGTCAAGCCTACATGGGCTCACACCCACAGGAATGGATTACGTTTAAGAACATATTTTTCTGGGGTACATACAGCTCCAAACCACCACAGTACCCAAAAGAATTGAAAACAGAAACTTGAACGGGTATTTGCACACCAATGCTCATAGCAACATTATTCACCATTTTCAAAAGATGAAAGTAACCTGTTTCCACCAGCTGATGATAGGTATACAAAGTGTGATATATACATATAATGGAATATTATTCAACTGTAAAAATGAAGTTCTGATAGATATAACAACATTGAAACTTGAAGACCTCATGTTCAGTGAAATTAGCCAGACATAAAAAAGCACAAATATGGAATGATTTACTATTTGAAATAATTAGAAAAAGCAAATTCATAGAGTCAGAAACTAGAATATAGGCTATTAGAAGCCAGAATCAGGGTAGGGAATGAGAAGTTAATGCTTAAATTGTACAGAGTTTCTATTTAAGATGATAGAAAAGTTTTGGTGATGGTAACACAACATTGTGTATTTTAATTGATAGCACTTAAATGTATATTTGCATGTGGTTAAAATAGGAAATATTAGATTATATATATTACTAGAATAGAAATTTTAAAAACACATAGGATTATACAGCACAGTGTACGCTAAAGTAAAGCAGACTGTTGTTAATATTATAATTATAATATTCTTTCATCATTGTAATAAATGCACGATGCTAATTATGGCGTTAATAATGAGGGAAGCTGGGAAGGTAACTATTTTCTGCATGATTTTTCTGCATACCTAACTTCTCTTTAAAAAAAACTTCTAATAGAAATTCTAGAAATAAAAATAAATCATTAAAAGAAAAACCTTCAAACCTGAGTGTTATCTGCAATAGCAAAATATGAAAGGTGGAGGGAAGGCAGAAGACATAAAGACTTGCTTAAGTAAACCAAAACTGAAGGAATTCATTGCCAGTGGACCAGCCTTGCAAGAAATGTTTCAGAAAGAAGGAAAATTATATAGATATGAAATGTGTATTTACTCAAAGAAAGGAAGAACATTGGAGAAGGAATAAATAAAAGTAAAATAAGTAAAAGATAAGTATTTAAAGTAATAATAGTAGCAGTATATTGGGGACTATAGTATATGGGTAAGTGAAATGATTGACACCAGTGTCATAAAATACTGGAGGAAGGAATAAGGAACACAATTTTAAAGGCATCTGCAGACTCTCTCTACCTAGAGGGGGCCGCACCAAATATTGGTGGGCATTTCTTTCTCTCCCATTTCTCAGCAAGCATTCCCCCCATTTCCCAAATAAATTATTTTTACTGGCCTAACCTTAAAAAAACAAACAAACAAAACAAAACAAAACAAAAAACAGGCACCTGCCCCTCAAGTGAAGGTATAGTTATATTTGAAGGAGAGCTTATAATAGTTATAAATGTTTATTGAAACTGTGGCAACCACTAAAAGCAAATTTAAAAATTAGGATATGTTATGGAAAGAGACAAAAGGAATCATAAAATGCTTAACCCAAGAAGGCAATAAAAGAGTGCTGGAGAAAAAAAAGAAAAAGAAAAACAAATGCAAGGTATTAAAAGGTTACAAACATGTTAAGTATTAATCCAACTATATCAATAATCAGTTGAAATATAAATGATCTAATTGCATCATTTAAAAGAAAGACATTGTTAGAATGTGTATAAAAAAGATAACTATGTTGTCTATAAGAAACCCACTTAACATATATAGACTCTGGTTAAAAATAAGGGAATGGAGAAAGAAACCTTGAATATATATATTAATTTTCAGACAAAATAGATTTTAGAGTAAATTATCAGGGACAAAAAGAAGCACCACATAATGATAAAGGGGTCCATTCTCCAAGAAGATAGAACCATCCTTGACATGAATGCACCTAACAACAGAGCATCAAAATATGTAAGGTAAAAACTGTTAGAACAAAAGGAGTAATAGAAACACTATTATAGTTGGAGATTTCAGCATGTGTCTTTCAGTAATTGATACACCAAAGAGAAAGTAAGGATAGAGTAGAACTAGGTAGCACTACCAGTCAACTTGATATAATTGGTGTTTATAGAATATTCCCTCTAACAGCAGTGGTATACACATTCTTCTCAATCTCATGGAGAACACTGGCAAAGTCTACATTCTGGTCCATAAAACACACCATAGATTAAAATGTATAGAAAATATTCAAAGTATGTTCTCAGATCACAATGGAATTAACTAGAAATCAGTAACAGAGAGATAAAAAATACCCAACTACTTGGAGTTTCAACAACTCCCTTCTAAATAACATATGCATCAAAGGTGATGTCAAATAAATTTAAAACAGATATTTTGAATTAAATGGAAATTTAAATGCAATTTATCAAAACTTGTGGGCTGCAACAAAAGGTAGTCCTTAGAGGGAAATTTATAGCACTAAATACAGTATTAGAAAAGAATAAAAATGTAAAATCAACAGCCTAAAACTTCTACCTTAGGAAGCTAGAAAAAGTAGAGAAATTTATTCCTAAAATGAGCATAAGAAAATAATCAGTGAAATTGAAAACAGAAAAATAATAGAGAAAATCAATGAAACCAAAATCTGGTTTTAAAAAAATCATCAATAAATTGAAAAATTCTAGGCAGGCTAGCAAAGAAAAAAGAGAAGATACAAAATACCACTATCAGAAATGAAAGAGTGTACATTAGTACTGATCCTATAGACATTAAAATTATGACACAGGAATTCTATAAACAACTCTATGCCCACAAATTTACAAACTAGATGAAATGACCAATTCCTTGAAAGACGAACTACCGAAACTTATACAAGGAGAAATAGATACTTAGCTGTCAATTTAAGCAAAAATACAAAACTGTTGAGGGAAACCATATAAGATCTAAATAAATGGAGAGAAATAATACCGTCCTCATGGATTGGAACACTCAACATAGTAAAGATCTTAATTCTCCCCAAATGCATATACAAGTTTAAAACAATTCCTATCAGTATTCCCACAAAATTTTTATAGATATAGGCAAAATTATTCTTACATTTACTTAAAAAGGCAAATAAACTAAATTAGCTAAATTGATTTTGAGAAGAATAAAGTAGAAGACATCAGTAATTAAGATTCTGTGGTATTGGCAGTGGGAAAAATATATAGGTTAATTTGTCAGAAAAAAAAAACCAAAAGAGATCACACAAATATGCCCGATTGATTTTTGACAAAAGCAGAAACAATTCAAAGGAGAAGGGATGACCTTTTCAAGAAATGGTACTGGAACAATCAGGCATCCATAGGCAAAAAACCCCACAAAAACTGACCTCAGCCTACATCTCATACTTTATGCAAAAATTAACTTATAAAGGGTCACAGAGTTAAATAGATAACTATAAAACTTTTATATAAGAAAGGATAACATCCTGGGGATCTGCAGCTAGGCAATGAGATATTAGATTTGATACTAAAATCATAATCTTTAAAAGGAACTATTGATACATTGGATTTAATCCATATTAAAACATTTATCTGTGAAATACTCTGTTAAAGATTTATGCATTAGGACAAAATGGCAATCATCTTGTTTTCTACCAAAAAGGCTAAGGCAGAATTTAAAGTATCTTAGCATGCGTTCATCCTTCCCTTTGTATAATTTGGAGCTATTTTCCAGGCCATGAATTGAGCTCTGGGGCAGATCTGATCCTCAGGCATTGAGAAGGGTATGGTCATGGGCGGAGGAAGATTAGGCCAGAGGCCAGTGAATGCCTGTTCTCCCTGTACAATCACCCCTGAAGATTTTTGTACTGTTCTTTTCCTGTACTACACTTTTCTGGCAGTGATTCAAAGTAAAACAATTTCCTTTTAAGCAGACCTCAAATTTGCAGTGGCAGCCTGTGTAGTTTGGAACAATGGTGAGGTACTTTTCTCCTTTTTAAAAAAATCATTGATTATTTGCACCTTGGCTCAAGAAAATTGAGTCATTTTAATAACAACGGTTACCAATGATTGAGCACTTAGTACATGCCAAGCTCCTTGTAATAAAGCTATCCCACCCAGGATATTTTTAAACCTTGTAAGACGAGGAAGAGATACATATCCCACCCATACCCCCCCAGTCTTACAGATGTAAATATTCAGTCTTAGAAAGTTTCAATAGCTTACATAGTAAGGTATTGCAATAAGTCTGAGACACTGCTGTTGGGACTCTCCAAAAACTACTGTTGATCTCTGCTAACTCTGATCGAGGGTCTGCCTGAAGCTTCTGAGCAACTTCCCCTTCTCTTTACTTCCCAGGGATGCATTGTCATGAGCAAGGGAGATACTTTAGCCCATCACAGTGTCACATGCATACATGTGACTCTTTGAAATATCAGACTACCCATACCACATAGTTGTAGGTGTCCCTTCCAAAAAAGGGGAAAACTGGAACCTGAGTCTGAAACCTCTTGTTTTTCCTTAATAAACTGGAAATCAATCCCAAAGGTATACTGCAAAATATACTCCACATGCAGACTGTCCATTACTTCAATACACATTTCATATCTCTCAAATCATATTCCCATTCATTTACTCATTATATATAATATACATTATTCATAATAAAAATAATACACAGACACAGACACATATTTGGGGTAGAGAGAGAGAGAAAGAGCCAATTATGCAATTATCTCTCAGGTGCTTTCCAGGCATTTGGGTCAAAGTATTGATGAATAAGATAACAACCTTGCCCTTATGGACCTTATTTTTAAAATAAACACTAACATTTACCCTCTATTCCAGTTATTCTAAGAAATTGATTTTGATTTCTTTGACTAGATCTGTTTTCTCTTTCCTGATTGACATGAATGTAAACAAGAAAATAATATCTTTATGAAAATTATGCCCAAAATGTTCTCTAGCAACATTATGGGTATTTCTGTCAGAAAAAAAAAATTTGGCATTCATATTTTAGTTATGCAAATTCTATAGTGCAGGCAGGTAGTAAGGCGTCAATGGGAAATTAATCTCTGAAGGTGTTCCCTAACCCACAGTGTGACTTATAGAACAATGGAGGTAGGTAAAGAGGTGAGGTGTGAGCTACTATCAATATATCAAAACTTTGTGTCACAGATGTATATACTTGTATTTTGAGAGCTGGGAACTGCAGTAATTTCATTGCAAAATTGCAAGAATGAATGAAATACTTATAGGTTGCTTTGTTTATTTCCTATTTAATATACATATACAAATATGAATAAATTTGTGTAAATATGTGTGAATTCATTAAATATATATACACATCCATATACCTTCATGTTTGTATACATACAGAACTAGAAATGTAACTACAACTACAACTGCAACTACAACTACATATACATACACACATATTGTTTTTTCCTTCTGGTAAAAGTATTTTCTCCATAAAAATGCAATATGGCTATTAATTCAATCTGTTATTTTGAAACAAATCTTATGTTCAGAATATCTTTATTTTTGAGGAATACTGACAGCTCCTAAGAAGATAGTTTCTGGAAAATAATACTTAATATTCCTTGGATGTTGCCTTAATATTAAAAAATCCAGACTAAGAAATATACTTGTCAGAGTTGATTTTTATACTATGGACATATTAAAATGCTATATTAAATTCATATTTCATGTGCTTTCCAATAAAGAAAAAAATCCATTTTTTTTTTCAATTATCCTCTCTGCTTAACAGGGAAGCCCCAAAGTGCCAAGTATCTAATATATTTTGATGGTGGTGAGTGGCAGGAGGCCTCTTAGGTATCAGGATAAATTTATTAGATAGAAAGTATTCAGTTTTCTGACATGTTCTTCTTTATGTTAAGGACTAAGCTCACTTAAACTAATACTGTTTTGTAATATCAGCAATAGCAGCAGGGTAGAGGAAGTTGATTTCTTGCACAAGTAATTTCACAAAGTTGTCATTAATATCTAGAAAATAAATGTTGGGTTTAATGCCACCACAGCTTCTAAATAAAGAAACATCAGATTATATCCTTGGAGCATTAAAATCTGTACCTTATTTAGCACTGAGAGGATGATAAGAGAAAAAATAGACTCCTTCCCCTAGAAATCTTCCAGCAAGGGTGATTTGCTATTCAAAAATGTACCCAGCAATGGGCGTCTCTTGTTACAGCAAGAGGAGCATAAAAAACTCAAAGTTTCTTCTTTCCTTATTACCTCATAGCATTTAAAAATTATTTGATGCTCATCCTTGCATTTGGGTGTACCAACTGTTTTTAATGACCTTCTTTACAGAGAAGGCCGGAGCTTTTCCTTGTGCTGGCATTTGTGGAGCAACTATTGGTAAGACCAAAACAAAACAAAAACAAAGTAGATAAACTATAACAAAAAACCCAAAACTGGGTTTTTGGATCTTTATCCTGTTCATTTTCTTTTGTCAGATGAAGTTGCTTCCTGATTTCACAACTTCTATGTGTAATAACTTGTCTCTGTCCCATAATCTCTTCAAGCTTCAGTTTGTAATCTTTAGAGGATGGCTACAATTCATTTGTGAAAGTCATTTTTCTGTTTGGAAGAATATGAACAGCCAAATTCAGGGATTCATACAATCCAATATCTAGTCCATTTGGCCCAATGAAATATAAGTTCCTCTCATTTTCCAGGAATGTAAAAAGAGAGTACATGTAATTTGTGAACCAAGAGGCGCTATCAGCAGGGGATTCACAGGTATTATTCTTGTGCCTCTCCCTCATTGTAGAAATGTGGAGTCTGTCCTCTGGGAACAGGCACGTGGAACTTTGTATTGTTTAAAACCTACAGGTAGAACTCTAAGTCTTATTACCTTCAGAAGGAATGATTGTTAAAGGAATACTTTTGTTTAATGATCAAGGTTCTTTAACATTTAGATGAGCTGGGAATCTTCAGGTGGCTGGAAATATTCAAACAGGGATTATATAGAACTGAATCTGGCATGGGGAGGAGACTGGCCAGATGATCTCTAAGGTCCAAACTCTTGATACAAGACTATGGTTACTTTTGCTGATTTCCTGATTTTCACCAGTCCCTTTCCCAGTTAGATTATATTATGAGCAATTATAATAACATAATATTAATAGCATTTTAAATATAATTCAGGTAAATTAAATTTTATGTTATACTCTAAAGCATTGCATATGACATAACCTTTAGCATACTCTCTTAGTGAATGAAAATACTTGTAAAGACAACAGATGTACCCATGGCTTGATATATGAGAAGATGGCATGTAAATTAATTATTCATGGAAGTACCAGGTAGTACATACTAAACAACTTTTATTAAAGGAACAGAGTCAGTCCTAATACCAATGATCAGAATACCAGTTTTTCTAGTTTTTATGTCTAGGCCATGAGACCATGTTCTTAATATTTGGAGGCATGATTCCTTATGAATCACTAACATAGCAGAGTTATTATACCCTCCCTAATCTAAGCCTTCTGTGGCCTGGTTTTTTTTTGTGTTGTTGTTGTTGTTTGTTTTTTTAGTTTTAAATGAATATGAAATGGCATTCCCAAGAAAATGAATCCAATATATTGGGTATTGGCTGTATTCATTACTTTTTTGACATTTGCAGGACTTACTTGTGTTTCAGTCAAGTAAAATGAAATGTGAATCACTGCTTTGTGAAACAGGCCATGACTGCTAGAATCACAAATACCTGTGTGACACTGAAGTGAAATTCTCTAGCTGGGAATGTGAATTAATGGGCTCATTTAAAAATCTTTTAACAGAGATAGTTTTCATTGTTTAAAATTCTCTGTTGTTTACATGTGTGAGGATCCTAAAGGGACTGGTGGGCACAACCCTGTGTTATTTACTGATGCAATAAGCATTCTTCTGAAAAGAAATAAGAATATGCTTTGATAGTGGGCATGTCGTATATTCCAGATTATAGTTGATTAGGAAATAAGTTCCTGTAGCAAGAAAAGTATGGCAATGATATACAATAACCTCAGGAACAGGGCATTCCTCTAAAGACAGTTAACTAACATTTACTAGATCGATGACTTGGACATTTTACTTAATATCTGAATTTATAAAATGCAAATGATAGATTTGCCCATATCATATAGTTGCTGTGGAATTAGAAAATATTTGCAAATTCATGTAACAAATTGCCTTGTGTATAGTAAGAGCTTGATAAATATTAGCTTTTACTGTTTTAAATTAACATGGGGAGTGGTGGTATATGGGAACCTCATATTTTTTAATATAACATTTTGTGGGATCTATGTGTCTTTAAAAAAAATAATAAAAAATTAATATAAGATACAGAGTATAGGAAGTAGTATAATGGTGGGAATAGTAACAGATTGTGAGTCAGCAGGCCTGGAGTTTCAAACTTTTTCTATACTAAAATACTGAATAGATGTTAGCACATCACTTAACTTCCTTAAACTGAAGGTATACTTTGTGTTTCTTTCTTTCTTTTGTAACTTTCCTGTTAATTTATTTCATTTTCCTGTATTTCAATTCTTTTTCCTATGATTGTTTTATTTGGCCTGTATTATAGTGAGTTAGGCTAAGGAATTTCTCCCTCTCTTAACTCTCTCTTTTTTCTAACTATAAGAGTCTATGATTTTATGTAACCATTATCTTGATTGCAAAATCAACTTGTGTATGTATTAATGTATTTAAATATTGAAAACTGTGCATTAGAAAATGGTAAGGTGAACAAGTTACAAGAGCAAAAGTCAATTAAGGTATTTAGAATAGCGATTTTCAAGTGGGGTAATTTTGTTCCACAGAGGACATTTGACAATATTTGTAGACATTTTTTATTATCAAGACTGGGGGTTGGAGAGAGGTGCTAATGGGTTTCTAATAAGCAGAGGATGGACATGCTGCTGAGCATCCTACAATGTATAGAAACATCCTGCACAACAACAAGTTATCTGGTCCAAAATATAAGTAGTGCCAATACTGTGGAGCCTTGATTTCGAGCATCATTTAGCCAAAGCAATTCAATAGATTTCCACTGAGGGCCAACTGTAGTCACATCTAGATATAAAGAATTGGGTAGAACAGTGTTTGTTATCAAGCAACTAAGAGTTTCTGATGCATTAAATAAACCATCTCCTATCTTTTCTCTGCAGCCATACTTTGCCTTTAAAACTGAACAAGTATTGGTCATAACCCCTACCAGATGTTTGAAAGGATTATGGCTACATACCTATGGCTTCTCTAGCTCATCATTAAGGCTTTGCTGAATGGGATTAAATAGTGCTACTCTTACATTCATACCTATTTATGATATGAATAGTGTAGAAGAAAATAAATGAAAAAATAAAGGAAAATAACGAGAAATGTAGTAACTATTCTTAACATAAATTCGTAAAATAATGTCATCTCTGTCTATATACTTGAAAGTGACCACTTTAGGAATAAAACCAAAAAGGATGTATTGTACATACCAGAACCCAGTTTATCTATTTCCTTCAAATAGAACAGTCTCAATTATAAGATATAAAGGTTGGTATATCCATGTAAACAGCAAGGCCAACTTACCTAAATAGAATTGGATACTAAAGGATTGCAGAGCCTGAGCAATTTAGCTTGTGATCTATATTTCACTAAAATAAAATACCAATGTCAAAGACTTTTTAAATATTATATGACAATGTCATTAAAGTATAGTTTACAACTACAGAAAATTTTATTCTAAATAGAAATAACGTTTTATAAAAACTGTTTTGTGTGAAATTGTTAGTATATGTGTCATGGAAAAGAAGAAAGCTTAGGGGGATGTTAAAATTAAACTTGTAATAACTCTGTCTCACAAGTTGTCAAGGGGACAATTGTGATTCACACTCATAAAATAGGAGGTGGCAATGTGCAGAAATAGTGAGACTCCTCACAAAACACCAAATAGGATGGCAGAAATAATTGCATTGAGATATAATAAAGAAAAAAAAACCTGTTTTCTCTCTATTGGAAATTGCTTCTGGATTCTTTATATATATATATATATATAAATAGAGAGAGAGAGAGAGAGAGAGCTTAGGGAATGTGTGATACTGACCAGTGGTTTCTGCTAATAATGAACTTCTTGATGGGTGGTCAGCAAGAAGTCTTGGGAAAAGAGTGAAGATAAGGTAATATCTACTTTGAGGCAGATTCTAGATTAGGAACCTGATGCTTTATTATGAGGAAACTCTCTTACAGGAAGGACTGCAAAGAGTGATGTATAGATGATTCAAAAGATCATTAATGGAAAGGCTTGATCTCTTCAAATTGCTCAAAGAAAAGGTATTTATGTGGGGAAATATCTGTAAAAAAGATAAAAGGTAGTAAATAATTCAAATTTCTGCCTATAAAATTTTATTTTCAAAGGCTTTCAGCCGTGTTCGAGTGCAGGGACCAGATTTATTGTCCCATCTTACACAAATAAAAAACCAAGTAAGGTATATAGAACAATGGTATTCAGACACTAAATAATGGAAAGGAAGGACTGAAATCCTTGAGAAAAGTGAGACAAAATGAAGTAAGATCTATGAATGCCCCAGTTTATGGCCTAAGGACAATTTCCAGCCCACAGCATAGAGAGGAGATATCCAAAAAGAACATTTTAGGGTCACTAAATTGAAAGGATAGAGATTAAATTGGAGGAGACAAAAGTCATTTCCATCTGTAGTATAAAAGAGAAGGGGCTTCATGGAGAGACATCTCTGTAGATCTGTAAGGGGTCATTTTGAATCATCCACACAAGCATGAGAGGAAATTACTCCAGGCTGAGGAGAAAGAAACACTAGAAAACAATAGCTTGAACAGTTCCTAGAGTTCAGGCAGGGCTGGGAAGAGTTTGTATTCTCTCCAGCTAGAGTAGGAAGAATGAATAATATACGTGGCATCAGGTATAGTCCTCGGAAATATATTACTTTAATAGTACGGCTATATTAGTTACTAAAAGGCTACTATGAACCTGTCCTAACATAGCTTGAAAGCAAGCCTTATAAACATCCAACCAACTTTTAAGTAATTTAACCTACTACAAATAAAATCTAATACAATTTTTAAAGTATGCCAAAATCTACCACATAACTAGTTAAAATTCATAATGTCAGAAATGTATTTAAAAATTTCCAAGTATTTAAAGATACAGGACTTGTGGACAATTGTCTAGTAGAAACACATTCAGAAGTGATGTTATTGTGGAATTAGCAGCTATTATAAACATGCTTCCTATATTCATGAGGATAGAGGAAAAAAATAAGTTGATAAGGAGAAAAAAATGAAGATAGCAAAAAGACCAAAGAAGAATGTTTAGATATATGTGAAATGAAAAAAAAAAAAAGTACCTTGATGAAATAATTATTAGATTAGACATTGCAGGAAGAAAAAAAAAAGATCAGTGAACTGTTAGACATCATGATAAAAACTATCCAAAATGAAATATAGGCAGAAAAAGTCTGAAAAAAATGAAGATCACATCAGTGATCTGTGGGACAATATTTAGCAGTCTAACATACTTGTAACTCACATCCTAGAAAAGCATGAGGGTTTTCAGGAAAAAATTTTTGAAGAAATAATAGCTGAAAACATTTCAAATTTGATGAAATCTGTAAGCCCGCAGATCCAAGGGCTCAACAAGCCGCAAAGAAGATAAGCATAAATAAAATCACCTCCAGTCTAATTATAATTAAATTGATGAATACCAATGATAGAAAATATTAAAAGCACTAGAATGGAAAAATGCATTCCATACAGAACAATAAGAATAGTAGAACATGTCATGTTAGAAACTATACACGCCAAAGATATTATGTAAAGTGTGAGAAGCAAGGTGCCAAAGGCTATGTACTGTTTGACTCCATTTGTATGACACTCTAGAGAAAGCTAACCAATAGGGACCCAAAATCAGATCAATGATTGCCAGAGGACAGGGAGAATGGACGAGAATGGAAATGTTTGTATCAAGAAATTTATTGTGGCTATCTGACCAAATTCATTTGTCAAAACTTACCCAGTTACACATTAAAACTGGTGAATTTTGCTGTATCTAAATTAAGCTTCAGTAAAGCTGCTCAACAAAAACAGCAGCAATTTAAAAGTTAACAAGTAGTAAATTCTCTGGCAAGGTGAGTTTGTGTGATTCAGATCTCTATTTGCTAATTAATCTGCTCTGTTAAATCATATACTTAAGCATTTGTTTTTATTATATCAGGGGATATGGGAACTTGGTATTTCTTCTTTTGACCCTTGTTTCTTTGCTGTTTTTTGGTCAGTGATCATTATTTAGTAAGATTTTTTTAACTTCAGTGGGTACAAAAGACTTCAAATTCCTGACATTTTGTGAATGACATTGTTTATCCTTTTAGGTAGCTGCTGAGGGTAGGGAACAAGAGATATGATGTGGGGGCATTTTCAGGACTTCGAGTTGTCCTGGGTGGTACTGCAGGGACAGATGCTGAACATTGTATTTCCTGGCATGGCCCACTGGGTGGACTGGGGGAGAGTGAAAACTACAATGTAAACCACTATCCATGTGAAGCAGCAGTACTCCAAAATGTATTCACCAAATGCAATGAATGTGCCACGATGATGAAAGCGGTTGTTGATGTGGGAGGAGTGGGGTGAGGGGTATGGGGGCTATATGGGGACCTCATATTTTTTTAATGTAACATTAACAAAAATAAATAAAGACCAAAAAAAAAGACGAATGTACCTTAAAGCCCTTCAAATTCTAAGATCCTAATTTTTACTTCAAATGAATAAATTAAAATTTTAAATTAATAAAAAAAAAGAAAATCCCTAGATGCTTTAACTTAGATAGGTTGAAATCAAAGATTGATAATTTTTTCTTGTCTCTGACATTGCTGGACTTAGTTGGTTGAGTGCTAAGTATGAAAACACTAATTTCTTTTTTCTTTCATTTTTGCTACATTCTTTAACTGCTCACCTAGAGTATGTCAGAAAGTTTTGCTTCCTGTCTGATCTAGAGATGTATGCCTACTTGGTGTTAGGGTCAAGAGACTTATTAAACTTACTAAGCTTAAGATAGTCTCAGTCATTCTGGACATGCTGACCTTGGACATGGTATATAGTGAACATAACCCCATGGCATAATCCCCAAATCAATTTCATTTCCTAAGTTGTTCTTGAATTGTGTCTGACATGTGGCTGGCTGTATTCTTAGGGCTCTAATAAGCCCGTCAAAGAAGCTCTTGGATCACTCTGGGCCAGAACTGGCCTGATTTGATGGCCTGCTTGGAAACAGAAATGTTACTCAATTTTTATTCTTAACTATGCTGCTTAATATACTATTTTGTACAGTATCAAGGTAGAGTTGTTGTTTGAATGATTCAGAAACATTCTGAATGAGAGGTAAGAAGGAATATCAAAAGGTTGGTGGTTCTTTGTATTTGGAGGATCAGCACAATTTTGTAAGATTTTACAGGGAGCCAAAATCATGGAATCTAAATTTTCTGGTATAATTTTCCATCTCATGCTTAAATATCTTCTATAATGGACAGTCACTAGTTAAATTTAAAACCATTTCCTCTGTTGGTCCATTGATTAAGGTTTTAGTCTTAGTTTTGATTAAGGTTTCAGACTTAGTCAATGTGCAACTCTTAGAATTTTACTTGGTTGATACGCAAATATATACTCTCCAGTGGAACTGATTATTCCATGTTTGTAACTAATCCAGCAATTTTATTCTGACATTCCTATATTAAATTTCCTGTAGGTACATAGCTCCTCAAATACTCTTTAAACTATTTTAACACCATATGTATTCTCTCATTAATCAGTTCAATAAAATCTTTGACATGTGTTTTTGTATTTGAAAGAAGCCTTTTTAAACCTTCTTGAAAACTGTTATACCACCTTTCATGCTATTCCAGAACTCAGATTATTCAGTTCATTTTTTGATGATGAACTAATTGCTCCTATGTTCCAGACACTGTTGTAGGACCTGGTGATGCCAAGATGAAAGCACCTTGGATCTATCCTTAAAATTTTCACAGGATATTTGGGGAATTTATAATCCCATATGATAGGGTCACTAATTAGAGTTATTAAAATGGTCTGAGGGAAACCAGTTGGAGCACATGATTCTGACTAGAGGTTGAAATAAGAGAAAACTACAAAGAAAAGGTAACAGTTCATTTAAGCTTTGAAAGTAGAAAAGGTCTTGCCAATAATGCAAAAAAGGGAAGTGGGAAATGGGGAAAAAGAGAAAATTTAAGCTGAAAAAAAGTAGCAGCAAAGAAATGAATGCATAGAATTGTTGGCACATTCAGGTAATCAATAATTTCAGTATTGCCACAGTGGAGGGTGTGTAAGGAAGCTATAAACAAAGTGGGTTCAGTTTGTGAAGGACATTTTATTCCTTGCTGAGAAATTTAGCATTATCCTCTTGGGATCTATCAAAAGTTTTAAAGACTTTTCTTTCATTGTCACATCTGCATTTTGGAGCATGTACTTTGTAGCCAAGTGGAAACTGACTGAAGGAAAAGAGATTAGATTTGTGGAGAGAAGATGTCACTTCAAAGAGTCTAAGATAAAATCAAATAAGTTCTTCATTAGAAACTTATCAACAGAAATGGATACATTTTAATATTCATTACAGAGATAGATTCAATGGATATTAATGAGGTGTCAGAAAAATGAGATAATTATGCCTCTTATATTTACAGGTTGGGCAACAAACTAGGTAGATGATCTAAAGAGGCAGTTACTCAAGAGAGGGAGGACAGAATTAAGAATAAGCTGGTTAACAAATATATAAAGCACTACAAGTCAACAATAAAAAGATAACCAATTTTTAAAATAAGCAAAATGCTTCAACAGACATGGCTCCAAAGAAGAAATACAAATGGCCAATAAATACATGAACATATGCTCAACATCATTAGCCATTCTGGGAATGCAAATCAAAACCACAGTGAAATACCATCTCACTCCCACTAGAATGACTACTGTCAAAAAATGGAAAGTAAGTGTTGGAGAGAAATGTGGGGAAATAGGAATACTCATTCATTGCTTGTTGGAAAGTAAAAGGGTGCAGCTACTGTGGAAAACATTTTGGCAATTCCTCAGAAAGTTAAGTGTAGAATTACCATTTGACCTGGCAATACCACTTCTAAGTATATAACCAAAAGAATTGGAAGCAAAGACTCAAACAGATATTTGTGCACCAGTATTCATAGCAGCATTATTCACATTGCCAAAATATGGAAGAAACCCAAGTGTCTGTTAATAGATGAAAGGATAAAACAAAATATATGTACATTCAATGGTCAAAAAAAGGTATGAAGTCCTGATGCATGTGACAATATGAGTGAAATAAGGCAAGCACAAAAGGTTAACTATTGTATGACCTCATTCATATGAAATAAGCAGAATATGTGAATCCTTAAAGTCAGAAACTAGAACACAGTTTATGAGGAGCTGGGTAAAGGAGAGGACTGGGGAGTTAATGTTTAATTGGTATGGAGTTTTTTGGAGTGATAGAAAAGTTTTGGCCATGGATATTGGTAATGGAAGCACAAATTAACACCACAGAATTGCATATTTGATAAAGAATGAAAAAGGAAATTTTAGATTTTATATGAGTTATTACACATAAACACACACAGAATCATACAACTCTACAACACAAAGAATGAACCCTAGTATAAACTTGGGACTGAAATGAATAGCATTATTATAATAATACTGTTTAATCGATTATAACAAAATACCACACTAATGCAAAATGTTAATAATAGGGAAATCTGTGTTTGAGAGGGTATTACATGGGAACTGTACTTTCTGCATGTCTTTTCTGTAAACCTAAAACTTCTCTAATAAACAAAAAAAAATAATAAGCTGGGTAAGGAGTTGAATGAAACATTATATAGGAAATGAACACAGCAGGGGTTATATGGCTAGGGAAAATATGAATCTCATCCCTAATATATTCTCACCTGAGGGACATTGGGTTAATTAAATTTAGCCTAGAGTAAGCAGTGAGTGGAGCATGGTCTTTGTAGCTGGGAAGACTTGGGTTAGAATCCTGGCTCGTGAATATGTGAAATGGGGTATGTTGCACCATCTTTCTGAACATTATATTCTTCCTATGGAAAATGGGGATTACAGCACCTACTTTGTAGGGTACTATTTTGAGCTAATGATTTGTAAAGGGACTACCACAAAATTTCAGAGATAGTGGACCCTCAACAAATGAAAGTATGGGATGAAAATTCCCTAAACATCCAAGGATTAAATAGTTAAGCTTTAACACTCCTGTTTGCTTTCACCAAATTGAAAGCCCATATGCCCAATTCCAGTTTCTGTGAAGTAATTCATTCTTTCACTTTTTCATACATTTAATAAATATTTATTGAGAGTCTGCTAGATGCTAGACTGTTATAGGTGCTATAGACTCAGCAGTGAACAAACAGACCCAGTCTCTGCCCCTAGGGCAGGGGTTCTTAACCTTTTTTTTCCACAGACCCCTTTGCCAGTCAGGTGAAAACCATAGACCCCCTTACTAAGTCCACACAGAGCATCTGCCTACCACATGGGAGGTTTGGGGTTCAAACCCAGAGCCTCCTGACCCATGTGGTGAGCTGACTCATGCGCAGTGCTGATGCACGCAAGGAGTGTCATGCCACGCAGGGGTGTCCCCCGCATAGGGAAGCCCCACGCGCAAGGACAGCACCCAGTAAGGAGAACCACCCTGCGTTACTAAAGCGCAGCCTGCCCAGGAATGGCGCCGCACACACAGAGAGCTGACACAGCAAGATGACGCAACAAAAACAGACACAGATTCCCGGTGCCACTGCCAAGAATCCAAGAGGACACAGAAGAACACACAGCAAATGGACACGGGAAAAGAAATATATAAAAAATAAATCTTAAATATATATCTCGCTCCTGTACCAACATGTGCCCACAAGAATAATGTGTTTTTTGAATTTCAGTTCAAGCTCATGGACCCTTGTTAAGAACCCCTGCTTTAGAACTTGTAATTACATACAAGTAAGAACTTGTAATTACATACAAGGAAGGAAATTCTTCTGGTAATAGAGTATAGACAAATAAAGTGGAGACTAATATCTTGCCATTCACCTTTCCTCAAATAATTATTGTAAAATAAGCTGGTACTGGAGGTAGGAAATAGTTAAATACTGTGTTAGATATTGAAAATAAATCCTGCTCTATAATGGGAACCTGAGGGACCAAAGAAGTGGGTAAATGAGCCAGTACCTGGGGTCTTGCCTCAAACTTGATGAGAATTAAAGAGTATCATTCAAGTTTCAGAAACTGAAGTGAGACTGGCAGAACAGGCACAAACACTGCAAAATGCTGCCAAGGAGTAGATAATAAATGGGTAAAAAAACAGAGTGTAAAATTTATGTCTCTTTTGCCCACTGTGTACCATCACACAGTTCTCAACACTTGCAGTGCCAAGTCCTGAAATTAATGTCTCATTATCAAAAGTTTAAAATTAGCAAAAGAGTGGGATGATATGAAGAGGACTCAAAGGCTTTTGTGGCTTCAGTAAGAAGACATTTCTTTATTTGTTTTAGCCTGTGCATATAAAAGCTCACAAATAACCCTCGAAGACTGGGCGATTCACATGTGTTTTTTCTGCTTAAATTGCAATGCTGTAAGTACCTGGGTGTTATAAGTGGAGTTCGTTCAACTGCAATTGATTTTAAAAATATCTGAGCTCATATCTGAGATTGGATGTTTTACTTTAAAAATATGATTTCTAGTTTTTCTTGAAAGAAATTAGAAATCTGCAACCATGGACCAGCATTTCTACATTGTCAGCAAGTGCTGGAGTTGAGTAGATGTCCCATTTATATGCAGCCAATTTCTCTCATGCAGTCCACTTCCCTCATTTATAAGACATCAGCTGTGTAAGCACTTGATTTTGAAAAACTCCCTAGTTCATAAAGTTGAGTGGCTGTACTTCTATGTAGGCATTTTATTAAAATTGCTATGATTGTCTTAAGTTTTGAGTATTTATAAATTGAACTGCTGTGAACATTCTAGAACAATTGTTTTCATGAACATATATTTTAATTTTTCCAGTAAATACATAAAAGTGAAATTTCTGTGATAGGGTATATATGCTCAACATTTTAAGAGAAAGCTGAACTGTTATTCAAAGTAGTTATAGCTTTACTTCCTCTTGACAAATACATGCTAGTTCTAGTTACTCCACTTTCTAAATAACATTTGATGTTAAATTTTTTAATATTAGCCATTCTAGCAGGTATGTTGCATTATTACAGTGTGGTTTTAAATTTCTTTTTCCTCTTGAGTGGTTATGTAGAGTACATTTTCATGTGCTTGACAGTCTTCTGTATATCTTCCTTGTTGAAATGGATTTTGAAAACTTTTAGCCTTTGTAATTTTTTCGTTCTTTTATTATTGAGTTGTAAGGTTTCTCTATGTATTCTCGATATAAGCCATTTGTTGCAACTGTTTATGTCTATATATCTATGACAAGCCATTTGTCATTTCATATCTTATATCTATAGAACATCAGTGTTGATGTATAGATATAGGTAGATTCTTGTCATTTGTGGTAGTTACATTCTATAAAGTCACCGTGAACTCACTGAATTTGTGAACACTGAACCAGTGCTCCCAGGTTCCTGCGAAATGCTGGTCACAACATTTCGTTTACTAGTCAATACATAACCTTGTTTTATGAGTGCTTCTGTTTAAAGGCACCTTATTTAAAATATATTATTGATCCATTAACATGAACTCACTCTTGGCTAAAAGTACTATAACTTGCTCAAATGATGCTTCTCTAACACATGTATTTGCTCCATAAGAAACAACACAGTCTTCTTGCACTTAGGAACCCTAGACACCTTCAACAGTCTGCTTGGAGGGTATTTTAAACAGCAAAATCACCAACAGGAAGCACAAACGTTCAAAACACATGGCACTAAATATACTTCAAAAAGAACGCTTGATTGAGTATGAGAACTGAAACAAGAAGAAAGAGCATTGCCTTGTTGGGCATGACTGAAAACCTGTGCATGGGGTGACTCAAATTTTGGCTGCTCTGTGTATGTCTGCAAATGACCACAAAAGTCCCCAGAGTATTAATTTAGGAGTTATACATAAATTTTAGTGAGTAGTCTAATTTGCAAATACTGTACCCATGAATATTGAGGATTGATTATATAAAACATTATCTCTTTCTGTAGATTGCATGTCCATTTTCAATTTTTTTTTTTTCTTTGAGGTACCAGGGGCTGGGAATTGAACCAGGGACCTTGTATGTGGGAAGATGGTGCTCAACCATGATCCACATTGGCTTCCCTGAGTTGGTTTTTTTGTTTTACTTGTTATTTTTTTTCAGGAGGCACTGGGAACCGAACTGGGGACCTTCCATATTTGTAGGAGGTGGGTGCTCAACTGCTTGAGCTACATCTGCTCCCAAAATTTAATTTTTGAAATCTTTTCTTTATTAGAGAAATTATGGATTTACAGAAAAATATCATGCATAAAATATAGGTTTCCTATATACCGCCCAATTATTAACACCTTGTGTTAATGTGTAACATTTGTTGCAATTGATGAAATCACATTTTTATACTTGTGCTATTAACTATAACCTAAGATTTAACCTTGGGTTTCACTGTGTATAGTACATAATTGTGGATTTTTTTTAAAAAAAATTATTGTTACCATATATACAAACTAACATTTCCCCTTTTAACCATATTCAGATATATATTTCAGTACTGTTAATTACATTCCCAATGTTGGGCTCCATCACTGCCATCCATTACGAAAATATTTCCATAATTCCAAATAGGAAACCTGTATATTTTAAACTTTTTAACTTCCCATTCCCAATCCCTTGTCCTCTGGGAAACTGTTTTCTAGATTCTGACTTTATGAATTTGCTTACTCTATTTATTTCATTTCTGTGAGATCATACAATATGTGTCCTTTTGTGTCTGGCTTATTTTACTCTGCATGATATCTTCAAGGTTCATCCATATTATTGCATTTATCAAGACTTCATTATTTTGTATGGCTGAATAATATTCCTATGTATGTATATAGCACATTTTATCTGTCCATTCAATGGTTGAAAGACACTTGGGTGGCATCTGTTCATTTTTAATGGTGTCTCTTGATAAGCAGAAATTTTTCATTTTGATGAAATTTAGCTTATTTTTTTCTGTTGTTTTTGTGCTTTCTGCATCTGACCCTAGAAAGTTTTGCATAATAGCTAGAATAAGAAATCGATTCTTATCAATATTTTGATGAATGCCATGTTATACCCAATTACCAAAGAATTTGCCTTTTCCTGTCCCCAAAGTTAACCACTATTTTGAATTTTGTGTCTAATTATCCTCTTAATTTTCTTAATATTTCAATATATATCTGTAAGCAAAACTTCATTCTTCTGAATGTTTATGGGCTTAGAGAAATCATATTTTATTATATGTACCTATTTATGACTTTCTTTTTACTATCAACATTATGTTTTTAATATTCTTTTATGTTCCTCAGTAAAGGATTCGTTTATTAATTTTCATACTGATGTAGAATTCAGTTCTATGACTATACCACAGAGTTTATTTATCAAAATGTCAATAGACGTTTTTTTCCCAATTCCTCTTTAATACAAAAACTGCAATTGTGAACACTTTTGTACATATCTCTTGGATGATATAAGCAACTTAGGAGTTGAATTGCTGAACTTCACCTTTTCACAATAATGTTAACTTGCTTACCAAAGTATTTGTAGTGATTTATATTCTCAACAACAATTTATATTAGTTCTTAGAAACTCCACATCTTCACCAACTCTTAAGGTGGTCTCCTTTTAATTTTCTCATTTGCCTCCTTTTCTTACATCTGCTATGAGTCTTGCGTATTTCAGGAACTCCATAAAAATTATTATTTAACCCTCACAATAAACCTAGGAAGCTAAGTACCCATATCAAAATGTGAAGTTTAAGAAGATTAAATACATCCAAAACTATAGAGTTAATTATAACAATAATGTTTTACTATGTGACAGGTTCCATGTTAAATACTTTACATGCATGATTTCATTTCAGTTCCCACAACATCCCATGAGGTAAACGGTACTATTATGCTTTACACCTTACAGGTGAAAAATATAACTCAGAAATTTTTTAAAGGGTCCAAAGTTGCATGCTAAGTAAGAAGTGAGTATATTAGTCTCCTATATTTGACATAACAAATTACCACAAACTTAGTGGCTTAAAACAACAGAAGTGTATTATCTTATAGTTCTGGAGGATAAAAGTCTGACATGAAACTCACTGAGGTAAAATCAAGGTATCTTAAGGGCTGTATACTTTCTGGAAGCTCCAGGGGAGAATCTGTTTCCTCTTTTAGAGGCCGCCTTCATTCCTTGGCTCATGGTCCCCTTACTCCATCTTTAAATCCAGCAATGATGGGTCAAATTTTTCTTATGCTACCATCTCTCTGATTCTCTTCTGATGTCCTTTTCCACTTTTAAGGACTCTTGTCATTCCATTGGGTCCACCTGGATAATCCCACCTCTTTTATAGTTAGCTGATTGAAACTTAACTTCTATTTACAGCCTTAATTCCCAATGCCATGTAATATAGCATATTTACAGGTTCTAGGGATTAGATTTTGTGCTTATTGGGTAGGGGGTATTATTCTGCTTGTTTATTTATTTATTGACATTTTTCTGTACCTGAAGAGATGGTAAAGTTCAGAACTTACAGAAAATATTCTAGAAAATTGTTTTTTGGGAATAAATGTTTTGTTCAAACATAATTTTTATGAAGAGGTAGGGCAGGGATATCAAGGAAGTTTTAGAGAGTCATAGAAGATGCCTAGATTTAAGATCTCTACATGTAGAAATGGCTAGAATTTTCTGTTGTTGTTTTCCATACTAATAATTTATTTACTGTGGAAAAGTTATAAAATTCAGAAAAAGTGTAAAAACGAAAAAAGAATAACTAGGTATAAAAATTATAGCTTAGTATATTTCCTTCCAGATATTTAAAGTACAAAGTATAAAGAGTGCTGCTTATGGCTTTTTAGTACTTAATATAGTATTGTGAGCATTAACTTTTTCATTAAAAATCTTTGTAAATATAATTTTTGGAACAAAAATGTGTTCCATATTCCAACTTATGAATATAACATAGTTTGTGTAATCTTCATTTAAATTAGTAAATTAAAGAAATCCCATGGATTGCTGGCAAGATCTCACTAATTATCTGTATATTCCCAGATATGAACAGACAATATAAGTTGAGAACACAGAGACATTGAGAGATAGATAACTTGCTTAAGGTCCCAGCAGCCCTGTAGTCTAGCAGAAAAGGGAGCTGGATGCTTTCATTCTCTTTTTGATACTCACCCTCTCAATCACTGTTCTCCAGGTAGGATTATAGGAAGCAGCATCATTTGGGGACTATTGATCTGATGGGCGATTTAACTCACTGCTGAGGACCATAACCAATAACACTTCTGTTGAAATGGAAAGACCCTGGAGTGTTGCTGTCCCTGCTTTAGGCCCTTGGAATCTTTGTGGAGGGCTGAGACAGAGCTGTCACCTCATTCTCTCACGGTGTAAAATGAAGTGAGAAATACTGGGCCTGCAGCAATAATACTTAATTGTGAAATGCTCAAAATACTTTTCTACAGACTTTTCACAGCATGATCAACCACTGAAAACTATCCATTTAGTTTATAAATGAAACAAAAGAAGGTGGACATTCCCATTTCTTAGGTAATCAGCACAGACTGCTTTCATGAGGGTTAAGAAAACCCCGTGACCATGTAACATAACAGGAGACTCTTTTGACCAACAGTGGGAGTAACCATTTCTGACTGTAATTTCACAGGTCTTCCTCTTCCTTCCGGGATATCATCCTTCATCTCTCCCTGTTCCCAAATGTGCCACAACCCTACAAGATGCAGTTTAGGAGGTAAAATGAACCCAAAGAGAAACAATTTAATTATTCTCTGCAGCTATTCATTTTTTTTTCTCTACTTAGAAGGAAATTTAACAAAAAATAATAAAGTTCTTCGTGTGCATGTAAGAGCATTTTTTCCATAATGGTCTTATGGGAAAGTCATTCCAAATCAGATGACTTTATTAAAACTTGGAGGTATTGAATTATTACTCTATTGACTATGATGATAAAATCATGGTTTAAGAGACGCTATGCCTGTGAGAAAAAAGAAAACATCTAGTTTTAGGTACAATAAAATTCGTATTTATGAATCCCAGTTTTCATGTAAAGAGCTTTCTGTTTATATGGAAACTGCATTGGCTCATTCCACACAAACTCCATAGTAAATTGGTTAAATTTACAATCAATTTGATTTCCATTTCTTTTAGTAGATATTTATTTATTCTAGTCAACAAAATTGGCTGTGATATTGCTCCAAGAGATATTTTGTCCAGCCTTTTTAAGGTTAGCAAACAATTATTTTCGGTCCACAGTGTTTTCTGCCCATGGTGAGCAGGCATTGTTCGATACGTTAAAAAGTTTCCCTTATTTAGTCCTCACAACAGTGCTATTGATAAGGTGTAATAATAATAATGCACCTACTATTTGCAATCCACTATGCAACCTGGCATTCTTTGTATTAACTTATGTTTGCTAATGAGAAAACTAGTAAGGAAAACTCTAATTCTGGTCCCTTTTGTCTATAAGATCAAGGAATCCCAAAATAATAAGGTGGTATGCCAGACACCAATACAACTGCATACTCTTTTAAGATCTAAACTCTGGAAAGAGTAAAAGGAGGAGGAAAAAAGTAATTTTTTCACACTATTTATCATGAGGTATTCCTCCCTTACTCCACCCTTGCCAGCATATTTCTTTGATACTCTTATTATTTCACATAGGGTGGATTGCCATCTCTTGGTGAACATTTTGAACAAAGCACCTTCTGTTTCCAGAGAGTCACTTCAGATTTTGATAAGGTGTCTTTGGCCAGTTCCAAATGCAGGTGTGAGAACATGGCTGAAATGTAAACTCCAGAAATTATACGCAGCAGCACTTTTGAGGGAGGGTTATTTTGAGGGCTGGAGATGGGAGCGTAAGTTATTGTTTCTGTAAATTCAGAATTAAAATATCTTCTGGGCTATCACAAATTTCAGTCAATATCTGCTAAAATCCACCATCATCCCCAGTATATAATGGGTGACCCTTCTACTTTATGGACTCTGTGTTAAAAGAAGGGTTAGTCCAAGAGTCTATGATGGTGTCCTCTTTTTTTTTGTTAATATGCTGCATCCCAGGAGGAAAATGAAATTGTTGCATGCCTCTGCATCACCATCTGTATCATCATTATAATAATTTCATTTCTGCCTTCATTGTCACTATCATCATAATCATCAACAACAATTACTCCCATAATAAAATATTATTCTATTTTAAGGCCTTAAGGTCACACCAAAAGAAATGACATTAGATTGTTTTTCCTTTTGCTTAATATAATTAAATATGCAAATAATGCTTACCTTATAAATCATTCTGAAAGGTTAAGAGAGACCTGCTATTTGCTCAAGATACATTTAAGAAATACATATTAGTGGAAAGCGTATGCATCTGCTCCTGCTTATTGAAAAATAATATTGGTTTGCTAGGTAAACGCATATTTTAAAGTGTTTTAATTTGGAAAATATATTATTTGCAGACTTTTAAAATTTTTGTTTCTAGGCATTGATGAGGTTTTTCTGATTTTTTTTCTGGTAGAAAGAGCTATTTTTAAAAGAAAAAAAATCAGTGTTAATTTGCTGGTAAGTTTGAAAAAGGAAGCCAAAAATACAAGTTGCTTCTTCTAAGCTTATCAAAAGATGAAATATGTTATTTTTGGAGTAAATAATTGCTATGAAAATCTAGATCTATACTTCTGAAAACCACTGAAGGCCAAATGATACTGGGGAAAAGGTCCTAAACTAGGAATAATCCCCTGCTTGGTCAGGAATTTAGTACTGTATTACCTTGGATAAGTACTGTATTACCTTGGATAAGTTATTTGATCTGTCTGATGCATTTTCCTTATCCAAGTAATAAAGTGTATGACCCAGAGTTTCTAAGGTGCTGTATTAGTCAGCTAAAGGGGTTCTATAAAGGGTATTTATTTAGGGTAGAAGCTTACAGTTACCAGGCCGTAAAGCATAAGTTACTTCCCTTGCCAAAGTCTTTTGCCACATGTTGGAGCAAGATGCCTGCTGAGTCTGCCAGGTTCAGGCTTCCTGGGCTCCTCTCTTACCTGGGCTCATTTCTCTTGGGGTTCAGCTCCTCTGTTTTCTCTACAAGGCCATCGAGACTATCAGGTGACTGGCTCTGTCTCTTTCCCTGGGACCTGATTCTCTCTGGGCTCAGCTGCTCTGCAACTCTATGTTGTTACTTCCCTGGCTCCAGCTCAAAACTCCAGCATCAAAATTCCAACATCAAAACTCCTACCTCAAAACTCCAACTCTGTCCTTTGCCATGTCTTTTATCAGTGAGTCCCACCCACCAAGGGCTAGGGACCCAACATCCTACTGATGTGACCCAATCAAAGCCTAACCATAATGTAATCACATCCAAGTATAGACCAGTTTACAAACATATCCACAATCTATTTCTGGAATTCATGAACCATATCAAACTGCTACGTTCCACCCTCTGAGTTCCAAAAAGACATTACAACATTCAAAAAAACCTTAAATCAGTAGAAATGCTAAGTATAGAATCATATCTCCACCAGTTTAAAGAAATACAGTTTGTCTTGGGACAAAGTCCTGTCAGCTATTGACCTCTGAAACTTACAGAACAATCTATCTGTAAGTTTCCAACACACAAATGGTCAAAGGATAAACATTTTCATTATTATAAGGAGAAATTGAGAGGGAAACATGAATCATGGGTCTTCTACAGTTCTGAAAACCTTCAGGCACACTTCATTATATTTCAAAGTCAGAGTGTCATTCTTAATATGATGGTTTCTTCTCTCCTTGGGGCCACATGGGGACCCACCCTTCCCACAAGTTTGCCCACTGACAGTTTTCTTGGTTCCACACTCATCAAGCATCTGGGTGGCGATCAAGCTCCAGTCCACACCCTCCAGGAGCATTAGGGTGATTATAATACTTTACCAAAACTCTGGGTTAGAGACTTAGCCCCCCTAGTACAGTGAAGTTAAGACAACATCCTCCTTAATATTTGGCATACAGGCTCAACCCTCTCAAAGCAACAAGTTCACCACCTAGCCTTCCCTAATCCATGAGGGACAGGCATACCCCTCTCAGACCTGTGGGATGCTGGCCTTAACTGCTATAATCCGTGAGGAACTCTCCCAGAACATTGGGCAGGAATATCCACCCTCTTCAACTGCTGGGGCAAACTCTCCTTCTCTGTATATGTGGGAGGAGTTCTTCTCTTGGCCCAAGGGAATGTCTTAATTCCAGATCTCAGCTTCCATGGTTTTCCTCCTAAAGCTGTTTCTCCTTCAGTCTCTCCTTTCTACGTCCCTTTTAGTCCAAGCTGACAGCAATTTTGTTCATATATCTGTTTCAAAAAGTTTCTTGGTTTAGCATGTAAGAAGCAGGGGTCCAAGCCATTAGACGGTAAGACTTTCCACAAGTCTTTTCTAGATAACTGCATCTTCAATCCTGATTTACAAGTTTCAAGTTTAGCTAAGTCCTCAAATGGGTCACTATCATCGGGGGTGGGGGGGGGGGGGCGGGGGGGCTTGGTTTGCAGAGGCTTGAAAGTTCTGGAGTCAGAAGCTATTTGCTTTGTGCCCAACCATTCAGTCCTCAGCATATCTTTCTCATCTAACATTTTGCCATAAGCTGCAAGGAGAAGCCAAACTGCATTCTCCAAGTTTACTTTGGAGAGTTCTTCAGCCAAATGCCCAGGCTCAGCATTTTCAAATTCTGCCTTCCATAAAACACCAGGAGTTAATCTTGCAAAGTTCTCTGACTTTAAAACATGGATTGCCTTTCCTCCAGTTTCCAATAATAGTTTTATCATTTACTTCCAAGACGTTATAAAAAGTCTCTTTAGAGTGCATATCACTATCAACAATCTCTTCAAAGCAATCTAGGACTTTTCCATTAAGTGTCCTTTCATAATTACCCCCTCCCAAAATTCCCATTACCCATTAATAAAACCATTCCAGCATTTTGGTAATTGCATAAGCACTTCCCCACTCTCCAGTACCAAATTCTGTGTTGGTTAGCCAAAAGGATGCTGATGTAAAATACCAGAAATCAGTTGGTTCTTATAAAGGGTATTTATTTTGGTAGAAGCTTACAGATACCAGGCCATAAAGCACTTCCCTCACCAAAATCTTTTGCCATGTGTTGAAGCAGGATGGCTGCCAACATCTGCCAGGGTTCAGGCTTCTGGGATCCTCTCTTCCTGAGGTTCATTTCTCTCCAGGCTCAGCTCCTCTGTTTTCTCCACAAGCTAATCTGTAGACAGTGAGGCTCTCTAGGCTTTGCCTCTCTACAAGGCCCACTGTTGACGATCAGGCGATTGTCTCTGTCTCTCTCCATGGGGCCTGATTCTCTCTGGTCTCACTTGCTCTGCTTCTCTGTGTACTTATTTCCCAGGCTCCACCTCAAAACTCCAACCTCCCTTCTCAGTGGTGCAGTTTTTCTGTGAGTACCCACCCACCAAAAGGGCAGAGACTCAACCTCATACTGAAGTGACCCAATCAAAGCCCTAATCATGATCAATCAAGTAAAAGTAAAACCTCTGAATCCAATACACTCTAATATGCCCAGAGGAAAAAACCAGTTTACAAATACAATCCAATATTTCTTTTTGGATTTCATCAATAATATCAAACGGCTACAGTTGCCTTTCAACTAAATGATTTTAATGGTGTGTAAAATTAAGCATTTACACACAAAATGAATACACAAAGATATTTATTTTCTATTTATTTTAGATTACCATCAACAATATAAAAGATAAATAATTTGAATTCAAATTGTACCTTTCTTTCAAAGAAATAAAAATTTGTTGATGTGTCAAATTCTTGGTTACTATCATATGCGTGTGAAATATGCATATGCTTTTATACCTTGCACATACAGGAAAACTAAAAAGTGTTAATTCACTAAACAGCATTAGCTTTATTGGTATAAATGAGGTTATGCCATAAAGGCTACCTGATTTCCAGACAACCAATATGGCTTTTTATGACCTTATACAACTCTGACAGATAGATACAATTTTTTAACCAAAGAAAAAGACTCATAGTGGTTAAGGAATTGATCCAAAGACACATAGTAAACTGTCAGAGCTAGGATGCAAACCCAAACCTGTTTGCTCATATTACTTCCATTTCTATGTTTGGGAACACATTAAAAATCATATTTAGCAAAATAAACTGCTAATGTTATAAAAGATCTTGGCACATCTGGGGATTATGTTGTTTACTGAGGCAGGAGTGCATGGTTGTTGGTTACAGAGGTAAAATTGAGTGGATATCAGCCTTATAGGTAGCACTGAAGTGAGTTTAAAGCCCATTGGCTGATTTAAAAGTGTGAGGCCATCCATGATCGGTTGGCCTTCAGAAACCTGTTCACTGAAGCTAGTTGTAATTGATCAATTTGTCAGGCTTAAAAAGTTCTGGTGTATGCATATTACTGCATCTCTAGAATTGCAATAGAATGATGAAACAGGTTTAAAGTCATTTCCTGTGTTTAATTGTTACCCATGACTACTCATTAGTTTAATGATTCACTAGAAATATGCACACACTTAACATAAAGTCATACTCATGGCTAAGATTTCTTACAATAAAGGATAGAGTACAGCAACACCAGGAAAAAGTACATAGGCAATGGCTAGAGAAGTCAAGTGCAGGCTTCTTTGTCTTCTGTGGGTTGGGTTGGATGCATCTTTCTCCCCAGCTGCAGACAACAAGGTTGTGTAAGAGATGACAATGCCCATGAAAGCCTGCCTGAGCCTTGGAGACAAAATTTCTTAAAGGGAGCTGGTTTTATATTTTCACATGACATTGGACAGACCCCAAAACCAGGCACCATGTGCATAATTTGAAGCCTTATGTTTATTTTAATGCATTGACAATCTGGTTCATCTAGACTCATTTCTTCCTGCACATGAAATTATAAATACACAGAAACTGTGCAAACCTGCCAGTGGTTTGGCTTTTATCACCATAGCTACAGATATAAACTAGAGCTGAGTGGAACACATCTGCCACATACCTCTGCTCCTTGCATCAGAGTTAAAGAAGAGTAAGTTCCCTTTTACCTGTGTGGGAACACATTAAAAATCATTATGGGGGACAATCAGCAAGATGGCAGTGGAGTAAGGAGCTCTTAGAGTCAGCTCCTGCAGCAGGGCAGTTAGTAAGCATGTAGAGCTATCTGGAGCTAGCTGAAGCACCTGTTTGGGGAGTCAGGAGAACAGAAGAGTATCCTGCCACATCTTTGAAGGAATGGAAGAAGGAGACTGCCCATCTGCAAAGAAAACTCATAAGTAAAGTGCTCCATGCCACGGAGGTGCTGCCCATCCTCCACTGGAGGCACAAGCTGCCTCAGCAGCTGTTCCGTGGCTGGAATCTAAAGCTCCACTTCCCAAAAATAAGGGTGGAAGAAACAGTTGGGCACCAACTTCACTATTGATTAGTAAATTCAGCAGGCTAAAGTATAATCCTAAGAACAGCTAAAGTTTGAACCTGCCCAAGTTGGAAAGAGGTTGGTAGCCACCATCTTAACTCAATGCCTAGCACAAGGGTAAGTGGGGTGGACTGAAAATCACAGTGCTGGTAGGCACTGACTTCATTCCATCCAGATCAGACTGCAGTTCTAGCCAAGGCCCCAACCCTATCTCCAGCAGGGAAGAAGCTGGGGCACCTATGCCAGCCTCTCTGGGAACTGGCCAAGCCATGGAGACTGGTGATTATCCTACTCTAGCAGTGCAAGCCACCCCCAAGAGCTATGCTGTGACTGGAATTTGTAGCTCCATTTCCCAAAAATGGGAGGAAAAGATGGTTGGCCACTGATTTCAATTCTGATTGGTAAATTCAGCTGTTTAAAGTATAACCCTGAGAACAGCTAAAGTTTGAACCTGTCCAAGTTGGAAAGAGGCTCTAGCCACCATTTTGACTCCACCTTCAGCCTAAGGCTGAGTGAAAATCACAGTGATCATAGAGACCAGTTCTTTCACCCAGACCAGCCAGTAACCTTAGTCTAGGCTTCAGCTGCACTTCTGGCAGGGAAGAAGCTGGCAGGCCCTGCACCAGCCTGTCCAGATAACTGCAGGTACATTTGACTGGCACAGACTGAATATTTGGAAGTCTACCAGAGCAACTGTGGTCATTTTGGGCCTGCACTGCATAGATTGCTGCCACCACCTGCAGCTCCATCTCTGCCCCAGGCAGGAGAGAAAGGAGTATGAAGCTTCATTAGTATTGCGGGGCAACTACTCTAGGCCTGCATGACTTGGATTATTCCACACAGCTGTGACTCTGTCCCTACCCCTGGTAAAGGAGAAAGTTGGAAGAAGTTTCATTGGTCTCTGGTGCAATGAGGGCAGCTTGAGCCTCCACAGCTTATAGCACCAACTAAATGCTTGGCTCCTACTTCATAACCAGCAAAGAAGAAAGTGCAGGAAGCCCTAAATTAAAGAGAAAAACTACACCCAGAATAAATACTCTAGGAAGCCAGATGTGAAGATATCAACAAAAAATTACAATCCACACCAAGAGACAAGAAGCTATGGCTCAGTTAAAGACACAAGATAAGCCTCCAAATGACATAAAGGAGTTGAGACAACTAATCATAGATATTCAAACAAATCTTCTTAGTAAATTCAATGAGGTGGCTAAAGAGATTAAGAATATTAAGAAGATGCTGGATGAGCACAAAGAAAAATTTGAAAGCCTACATAGAAAAATAGCAGATCTTATGGAAATGAAAGGTGGAATAAATGAAATTAAAAAAAAAAAAAAACAATGGGGGAATTGGCTGTGGCTCAATCAGATGGGCTCCTGTCTATCATATGGGAGACCCTGGGTTTGTATACTGGGGCCTCCTTCTGAAGGCAGACTTGCCCACATGCTGTGGAGAGCTGCCAGCCTGCAAGCGCCATGTTGTGCTACCCGGTCCGCAAGTGCTGCGGAAAGCCAACTCAGCAAGGTGAAGTAACAAAAAGGGAGACAAGCAAAACAAATGCAGAAGAATATGCAGCAAATGGACACAGAGAGCAGACAGCAAGCAAGCCACAAGGAGGGGAGGGAATAAATAAATAAAAACAAATAAAGACACAGAAGAACGCACTGCAAATGTACACAGAAAGCAGACAGCAAGCAAAAATAGCCATGGAGGGGGTATAAAAAAGTAAAAACAAAACAAAACTGGAATCATATAATATCAGATTCGAAGAGGCAGAAGAAAGGATTGGTGAGCTTGAAGAAATGGCCTCTGAAAGTGAACATAAAAAAGAACAGTTGAAGAAAGAATGGGAAAAAAATTTTGAACAGGGTCTCAGGGAACTAAATGACAGAAAAGGCATGCAAACTTATGTGCCATGGGTTCCCAGAAGGAGAAAAGAAGGGAAAAGGGGAAAAAGGAATATTTGAAGAAATCATGGTAGAAAATTTCCCAACCCTATTGAAGGACATAGATATCCATGTCCAAGAACATAGCATACTCCCATCTGAGAAAATCCAAATAGACCAATTGCAAGACACATACTCATCAGAACGTCAAATGCGAAAGAAGGAAAGAATTCTGAGAGCAGCAAGAGAAAAGCAATGCATAACATATAAGGGAAATCCAATAAGATTAAATGCTGATTTCTCACCAGAAACCATGGAGGCAAGAAGACAGTGGTATGATATATTTAAGATACTACAAGAGAAAAACTTCCAGCCAAGAATTTTATATCTAGCAAGACTGTCTTTCTAAAATGAGGGTGAGATTAGAATATTCACAGATAAACAGAAACTGTGAAAATTTGTAAGCAGGAGACCAGATTTTCAGGAAATAACTAAAGGGTGTGCTAGAGCCTGAAATGAAAAGACAGGAAACAGAGGCCTAGAAGAGAGTCTAGAAATGAATATTATATCAGTAGAAATAACTAAAAGTGCCAAAAGAGTGGTGAAAATAAAATATGACAGAGAAAATTTAAATAGTCAGGAATAAACTTAACCAATGATGCAAAACACTTGTATTCAGAAAACTGCAACTCAATTTTAAAAGAAATCAAAAAAGGCCTAAGTAACTGGAAGAACATTCCATGCTCATGGATTGGAAATCTAAATATCATTAAGTTGTCAATTCTACTCAAATTGATATATGCATTCAATGCAATCCCAATAAAAAGTCCACCAGAATTTTTTTTTAAGTTGAAAATAAAATTATCAAATTTATTTGGAAGGGTAAGAGGCCCTGAATAAATAAAAACCTCAAAATAAGGAAAAGCGAACTCTCATCTCCAGATCTTAAATTATATTACCTCGCTATAGTGATATAAACAACCCGGTACTGGCATAAAGACAGACACATAGACCAATGGAACCAAATTGATGGTTTAGAAACAGACCCTCACAGTTATGGTCAAGTGATTTTTGGCTAGCCTGTCAAACCCACATAGCTTGGGCAGAACAGTCCATTCAACAAATGATGTGATAGAACTGGATATCTATAGCCAAAAGAAGGAAAGAGGACCCCTATCTCACGCCTTATTCAAAAATTAACTTAAAATGGATAAAAAAAACTAAAGAAAGTAAGAACCATAAAACTTCTAGAAGAAATTGTAGGGAAATCCCTTCAAAACTTGGTGGTATGTGGTGGATTCTTACAGGAGAAAACAGGAGGACTGAGATAGTCTACTGATGTTTAATGTATGTAGAAGTTTTAATTAGCTTTACTGTAAAAGTGTGGAAATGTATAGAGTCAATGGGAACACATAGTGAGTAACAGCTAGTTTATAAATAGGGATATGAGTGAAAAAGATAGATAGTCTAGATATGTAAATGCCAATTGATAGAATGCTAGAGAATAATCTAGGAACTGAATAGCACGGTAAACCAAGAGGTGGATGAAAATTGTGGTTAATGGTACAGATGCAAAAGTTTCCTTTGTTGTCTGTCAATCACTATTACAGGGTGATGGGAATGTGGAGAAGCATAGGAAAAATACAACTGGAGTGACCTATGGACTGTGGTTAGCAATATAATATAATATTCTTGCATCTATGCCAAAGATGTACTGTGTTGATAATGGGGCAGTCTGGAAAATGGTGCCAAGTGTACACTATGGACATGGTAACAATTAGATGATATTATCTTATATGTAACAAATGTTCCACCACAGTGTGCTGTGTTGATGGAGGGGTGTTGTTTGGGAATTCTGCACATGTGCATGATTGTTTTATAAGTTTACAACTTCTGTCATAAAAATATATTTTAAAAATTATAATACGATGGTTTGGGGAAAAATATACCAACTGTAAGATAAGGACTATAATTAGTAGTAAGATTTGGACAGTATTCTTTCATAATTTATAACAAATGTCTCACAACAATACAATGTGTTGGTGGAGGGTTGATTATGGGACCCCTTTATAATGTTATGCATGTTTGCTTTGTAAGTTCACAACTATTACTATATGCTTATTGTATATATATATGTGATATGCTTCAATAAATTAAAAAAAACTTTATCAAACTTTATCCTTCCATATGGATCACAAATATGACATGTCATTCTACATAGGATTGGCTATTTCTATATTTTTTACAGAATCTTTCAAGTGTGGCTTTTAAAGGAGGGATTTTATTCTAGCTTTTAGGTCTTTACTGTTTTGTCAGACTGCCGTAGTTTGAATCCAGCCCTACTATCTCTTTCACCTTGTACAGGTTGTTTAATAACTCTGCTCTTCTCTATTTCCTCATATATAAACTTGGAATAAAAATATTAACTATTTCTCTGAATTTGTATGAGAATTAAATGAATTTTTTAACATATGATCCTTAGCTTAGAACTTGGCATATAGTAAAGATTCAGTAAACAATAGCTCTTAATAATTAATATCATACTCATGATCTCACTTGATTTTGACAGCTAAACTGAATGATAGACATAGCACCTGCCATCATCTCAACATATAGATAAGGGATCTGAGAGTCAAAGAAATCCAAATACTTGCTTTTCTCAGAGATAATCATTCTGATAGGCTTTATATTTATGACTTATTCCTTCTCAATTAAAAAGAAATACTTTAATCCTGAAAATGCAAACAATTACCAAATAAACGTTTGCATTTTGTGGCAATATTTGCCGTTGAAAGCTACCAAGGATAATTGTCAGAGGTATGTGGTTAAACTGTTTAGGGTCTTATCTCTGGGAAACATGTGTAACCCCAGGAAATTAACTAAGCACTGCTGGATGTAGTTCTTGAGCGCAGAGGTTCTTACCCTGGGGCTCATGGATGTCCTGAGATAACTCATGGATTTGGTGAGAGGTGTCATAGAATTCATCAGGTGCATACAGTTTCTGGAACCCCCTAAAGACTAAGAACAACTGCTTTAGAATATGGTACTTTATTTTATTTGCTCAAAACATTTAGCAACACTGGCATACTCTTTGCTGTTAGATAAAGGAATCCCCAGGGGGTTATTTATAGTTGCAAGGTTCCACTGACATTGTATTGATTAAATCTATCACGTGAAGGAAAAAGAAACTAGGGTTTTGAAATTACAGTAAGACATTCTGAGTGAATATTACTGTTATTTTTTTAAAAATCAGATTAACTTATTAGCTTCATTTAAAGTACATTTTCCATAATGGCAGAAAAGTTCCAATTTAAATTTTTGTGTAATTTTTCAGTATAGTCGATTAAGGTCACAGGATGATTGATATTTCAGTCCAGTAGATTCTCTAGAGCTAATGTACATATTTTGCTTTGGACCTTTAAGCTACTGCACCAAAAATAAAAGTAACACATCTTCTTTATATTGATCATTTATGACCATGATCATTTTTTATTATTTAAGACAGCTGTCATTTTATTCTTCTTAAAACATTTGATTTAAAATTCTTTCTTGGTTTATAAAATGTCTAAGGCATTCTTCCTAGAGATAACTTTCTAATTATACTTAAGGCCATATTATGAAAATATTTTCAATTAATAACATTGTCATGTAGAAAACATTTTCAGGAACCTATCAAAATCTACATCAATAACAAGTTCTGGTTCTTATTGAGTTCATTACAAGAAACTTAATATTGTTCTAGTTGTCTTATATATACTGTAATCCTTGTCTTCCTTTTCAAAGTGGTATGTTTAAGCAATTTACCCCAATATATGGATTCTCAATGACATCCAAGGTTTGAATCCTCATCTCTAACTGCTATTTTCCCCCACACCACACAGCTTGCTTCCTTATGTTCTTTGTATACCTAGCAGAAAGGGCTTGTTGAAACTCTTGATGATGGAAATTAACATTTACAGAGAAGAAATGTATCCTAATTTTCATCATCCGTTTGAAATATTAATCTGTTACTCTTTTTAAATGCAGATTAAAATATGTTAAAATCATTTAATAATTTTAGGAAAAAGCAATGAAATATAATAGGGAAAGACTTTGAAAAACGAGTATAGAGGCACTGTCATTGACTTGGCATTATAGTAATTTTCGTAAAGAAAAGTGTTTTGCAACTAGAATTTTTGGACCATTGTAATGTTTCCTATAAGGTAAATTTGAGAGAGTAAAAGATTGGTCCAAGAGATACAGACTAGGTCCTCACACATAATTTGTTTTATGCTTGGTAATATAGGTCAGTTCAATCAGTCAAGCAACCTGAAAACTAGATAAAAGATAAACATGTATTTGATAGACTAGTATGCAACATGTAGTACTTTGTGTCTGGTTTCTTTCACTTAGCATAATGTTGGGTTGTTGTTTTTTTTGTCTAATATTAACATTTGATAGTATTAACATATATTTGTTCAGTTTCAAAGAAAATATTGTATGATTCCATTTATATAAAATGAAAATATAAATCAATTTATAAAGATGAAATTAGATTAGTGTTTATGTAGGGCTGAAGAAGGATAAAGGGATTGAGAGATAACTACTAAGGGGTATGGAGTTTTCATTTTTAGGGAAATGAAATTGTTCTAAAAATGTATTAAAAAAAAAGACTAGTATGACAATTTGCTCAAAATAATAGAATAGATGGTTAGGTGAGGATGAAAACCCATTATTGAATATAAATTTGTTTCAGGCAAAGGGTATTGCATTTTTATTCAATAAATATCTTTTGAAGAGCCTACCCAGTGCCAGATGCTATATCAGACTTAGTCCCTGCCTTTTTGGAACTCATCTTCTGAAACAATACCGGACAACTAACATCTGTGTATCAGATATTGATAATGGAAGGGTACATTAGGTGGTAAAGGAGGACATAGGCCACTGAATCCAGATCAGGCTGCTCAGAGATGGAGTCCTAGAGGAAGTGACATCTAAACTGGGAACTGAAGGATGAGTATGAGTCAACCAAGAATGGGAGGCCAGAGCACATTCCAGGTGAAGGAATTATGTAAATAAGGCCACCAGACTCCCTCTCCTTCCCCCTCCCCCCTCAAATTTGCTTGTTATAATGAGGAGCCAAAAGAAGTTCAGTTGTCTAGAATGGTGAGTGAGGTCTGGGTCGAATTGGAGAATGAGAGGACTGCACAAAATCAGAATTGAGATCACCATAAAACCTGTGGTGCTCTTTACCTGGGAACCTGCATTATGTCCCCAAAATGTAATCAGTCACCATAAAATGAATCATATATATCAAGATGTCCCTTTTTAATTTTCTTTTGTTTATTGTAAAACAAAGCATGAAAGGTAATGTCTCCCCTCTACTTGGGTTTGTAATATATCAACTATGAGAGCAAATCCCAGGCATCATGGCTATAATGCACTGAGCTTTCACCTTTGCTAGTGTTCACTCTTCATTCAAGTGATCAACAATTTATCCACTTTAGTGGTAGCCCAAAACAAACAATGCTGCTTGTGTCAAATTAATCTTGAACATAAGCACCAAGTTACTGATTTCATGCCTCTAGCCTTCTCTGTAGCATTTTAAATTAGCATAGGACAAAATACATGAAAATAAAACCTCACCAACTAAGGTTTGTAAAAATTGGTACAAACTGAAGCTACATCCATCAGAATGCATTGATCCTTTAGCAAGATCCCCAAAACAATTGCTGTGTGCACGGTGTGCTGATTGTTATTCATGCCTAACTGTTCCATATAGATCTATCTTCCCACTTTATTGTCACACCTGCACATTTGAATTATTGAGGGAAGGGGATCACTATTCAGTTAAATTTGCTTTATTATTCTTTTATTGCACTTTGGCTTTTCATAGAACCTTTTATTTTTTGGCATATAAAATTTTTTCATATCATTATGAAGTACCTCCCAACATCCTAAATGAATATTTTTTCTCCTTTAACGCAAGCACTAGTCTAAGCAAAGGAAGGATGTAAGTTCATACTTGCTAAAGGGCTGTCGGGGCAGAAGTGACGTTTTTGTACTTTTTGCCAAGAGGAGGAAGAGGAGACTAAATAGAATAGGAGGTGTGGGAAATGGGAGACATATTTGCTGCTCTTCACTTGGGCTCAGTGGTGACCTGATACCTGGAAAAGCAGAACAACCTGAAGTGTGGAACTTGTCTGAATTTCAGAGAGCCTTCTCTTGGTCCTTGCCCCTCTAAGCTCCATTACACCCCTTTTAGGCCTGTAGATTGACATTTACATATTTAAAGTACTTGTATTTGATCTGTTCTACTGCAAAATGCATTTCTTTAAAGCAAAGGCTACATCTCCTTCACTAGTCTTCGTCGAATGTCCTACATGAAGTGGATGCACTTTGGGGCTTAATGGTCATTTTATCCTATGAATGCTAGACCAAGATTTAAATTCCAATTTCCCTTCTACGCTATGTGTTGGTAGGAAAATTGCTTCAGTTTTCTGGCTCTGGCTCTTAATTTAAATAAAAATAGTAAACTGAGGATAATCTATATTTTGCAGAGTTGTGATCTTAGAAATAATATATGTATAATATTTAGCATTTTATAATTGCATTTCTCATGCAAGCCAGGCACTTAATAATTTTTACTGAATAATAAAGGAAAGAAGGGAGGGTAGCTGCTCTATTAAAAGAGACTCTAGTTTAAAAACTATTTCTTATATAGTAATGATTGTAGTGTTAATCAAATACTAGTTATTTGTACCGTATAATAGGCGGTTTATTCTTCTTGTAGGCCAAAGTCAGGAGAAAAATCTTAAAGTCATATGCCCACAAATACAAATATCCTCAGATTCTTCCTGGTATGCTAAAAGTAAACTACTGCTAAATATCCTACAATAGAAATAGGGAGACTGTACAGAAAGAAAATAGTAAAGGGTGAAAACTCTAATGACAAGTGAAGGATGTGTTGTGACTTTTAAGATATTTAAATAAAGAACAATTACAAAGCTAAATTACATTATTTTTTTTTATCATCAAAATAGAAACTAAGAAATGGAGCAAGGAGCAGGCAAAAGAAATCTCAAAAGAGAAGGAAGATACTCAAGAAGAAAATTCCAAAGCAACAATACCAGGTTTAAGGCTTTAAATTATTGGCTCCACAAACTGAAAAAATACTTCACCTCTTAGTGTTGTGTCCTGATTGTGTCCTGATTTGGCCTTTGCCAGTACTGTTCTTTCTCAGAGAAGAAAAGAAGCAGGACTTCCCTCAGAGATATGAGTGTAACCACAAATGGTTAACCAAAAAATTATATCCTCAGGTCCTTCTAATTACACCTTTTAATCAGAGGATAAGTTGATCTAAAATACCAAAGAGGTTTTATTCCTCTATGCAAATGAATGACTGTTGTTGGTAGTAGATGCTGGCTATGATTACCTAAGGGTTGTATTCTCTCAGAGGCACAAAGAGATGTCCATCTCTCAGTTCTTTTTATTTATTTCTCTCCCCCTACCCCCATTGTCTGCTCTCTCTGTCCATTCGCTGTGCGTGTTCTTCTGTGTCCACTTCCATTCTTGTCAGCAGCACCGGGAATCTGTGTCTCTTTTTGTCATGTCATCTTGCTGTGTCAGCTCTCCGGGTGTGTGGTGCCACTCCTGAGCAGGATGCGCTTTTTTTGCATAGGGTGACTCTCCTTATGGGGTGTGATCCTTGCATATGGTATTCCTCTACACAGGGGACACCCCTGCGTGGCAGGGCACTCCTTGAGTGCATCAGCACTGCACATGGGCCAGCCCACCACATGGGTCAGGAGGCCATGGGTTTGAACCCTGGACCTCCCATGTGGTAGGTAGATGCTTTATCAGTTGAGCCAAATCTGCTTCCCATCAGTTCTTTTTATGTCAGTGTTTAGTAGCAGTCAGTAGTTGAATGTTCATTGTATTAAGGCCCATGATAATCTGTAGATTGATTCTTATTCCTGTGTGTGCATCTTTGGCTATCCAACATCCATTCATCAATTCTTGTAATGTGCTAAGAGGTTTTGTGCTCTGTGCAGTAAGTATTCTCCTGTTTAACCAATGTGGGCCAGGTGTGAGCCAGGTAAGTTTATAGCTTAAGCAGTATTTGCCTAAGTAAGTGTCTGAATGATGCTGTCTGTTGTAGAGGCCCACCCAATATTTCTGTTACTGGATCATATGCTCCCCTATTTCAGACCATCCAAATATGATGGTCTTGCCTCTTTTTAAAGAAAGAACAGTTGACATAGTCCAAAATATCATTTTCAAATCAATCAATTGATTTGTTCTGATGTAGTTACCAGATCCAGTCAGAATCAAAGAAACTCAGTGAAATATCTTTATTTTTAGAGAAGTTTTAGATTACCAAAAAGTTACATCAAAAGTACAGGGATTCCCATATAACCTACTCCTTCCCCCTCTCACATTTTAAACTATTAATAACATCTTATGTTAGTGTGGTACGTTTGTTACAATTGATGAACCATTATTAAAGCATTGCTTCTAACCAAGGTCTATAGTTGAGATTATGGTTAATGCTTTGCACTGTACAGTTTCATAGGTTTTGACAAAATGCATAATGTCCTGTATCTGTCATTGCAGTATCATGTAGAATAATTCCAATGCCCTAAAAATGCCTTTGTGGATGATGTCTGCTCTGCTTCATATTGAAAGAGGCTTAGATCTTTGGGGGCAGATGGAAGAAACTGTTTTGCTTGCAATTGTATTCTTTGTTTTTTGGGATGGGGCTTGTCCATCAAAATGCTTTTGTTAGTTTTCTTCGGTGAGCGAGGAATTGAAGAGTAGGCATTGGCTGCAACTCTCTTGAGATACAGGGTCAACTGGCATATGAGCAGACTGAAGATTTGTGTCTCTGGAATATATATTCAATGGGAAGAATACTAATTATAGGTTCAAATAAAAGGGGTGGAAGAATCATGAGTAGGTAAATTATAAATGAGTCTAACTCTGTTATATTGGAGAAATAAATTACTGTATAGTCCAAGGGAAGGCCTGCTGGCAGGGATCTGATTTCAAGGGGCTGAGTGCTTTGCCTACAGTGTCCAGAGGTCTCTAGAGCCCTCAGAAATACCCCTATTTGAGGCTTTCTTTACTGTTGCAGTTAGTGAGATCTGCTTGAGACCTACATAAGTGCAACCTCTGGTGGCAGACTTGGCCCAGTGGTTAGGGTGTCCGTCTACCACATGGGAAGTCCGCGGTTCAAACCCCGGGCCTCCTTGACCCATGTGGAGATGGCCCTTGCACAGTGCTGATGCGTGCAAGGAGTGCCCTGCCACAATGGGGTGTCCCCCACATAGGGGAGCCCCACACTCAAGGAGTGCACCCCGTAAGGAGAGCCGCCCAGCGCGACTGAAAGTGCAGCCTGCCCAGGAATGGCGCTGCACACATGGAGAGCTGACACAACAAGATGACACAATAAAAAGAAACAGATTCCTGTGCCACTGACAACAACAGATGCGGACAAAGAAGACACAGCAAATAGACACAGAGAACAGACAACTGGGGTGGGAGGGGAATGGGTAGAGAAATAAATGAATAAATAAATCTTTAAAAAAAAATGTAACCTCTGAAGTGAACTTTCAACTCTCTTAGCCATAAAAATGAAATCTCTTAGCCATAAAAATATTTCCCTAGTTTGGTTAAGGTTTTTCCAGATGCATTGCTGCTTGGGGCTTGCTCCTTGGCACCACGGAGGCTCATGACCAATTATCAGATTATCTGATAAATATTAGATAAGTATTAATTCACATTAATATCAGATAAACTATACTTATAATGCAAAGAAAATTTCCAGAAATAAAGTGGGGCATTGTATAATAAAAGGGTTAATCAGCAAAGAAGACGTAATAATCATAAATATGTATGCAACAAATAACAGAACTGCAAATATCTGCAGGAAAAACTGATGAAACTGAAAGGAGAAATGTCAAAAAAAACCCACACAAAAACCCACAATAATGATTGGAGACTTTACTACTTTTCTACCAACAATTACTGGAACAATTAGGCAGTAAATGAGCAAGAATATAGAAGAACTAAATAACACCCAAAACTAACATATACCAGGATATACCATATTCTAGCCCAATAAACAAACCTTGTTTTTTTTAATTAAAATCATATAGAGTATACTTTCCAACCACAATGAAATTAAACTAGAATTCAAACACTGAAAAATAAGAGCAAAACCTCCAAACACTTGGAAAGTTAACAACGCACTTTTAAATAATGCATAGGTCAAAGAGATCAGTGGAACACTATAGAGAACTCATATGTAAACCTACAACAAATATGCCCAGCTCATTTTTGACAAGGTAAAACAACAATCCAAGGGAGGAAGTATAATATTTTCATTCAAAGGTGCCTGGAGCATTGGATATCCATAGTTACAACATCAACCTCAATCTACCTCACATCTGATAAAAATTTTAATTCTAAATGGATCATGGACTTAAATGTGAAAAATACAACTATAAAACATAAGAAAAAATAGAAACTCTTGAGGACCTAGGGCTTTGTAGAATTCTTGGACTTGACACCAAATGCATGATCCCATAAAGGAAATATTGATATATTGGAATTAATTGAAATTGAAAACTTTAGATCTGTGAAAGATCCTGTTAAGAACATAAAAAGACAAGCTACAGACTGGGAGAAAATATTTGAAATTTATATATTCAACAAATGACTCATATCTAGAATATAAAAGAAATCTCAAAACACAATAGTACAAATAGCAAACAATCCAATTATAAAATGGGCAAGATATAAACAGACATTTCACCCCAGAGATTATGTAGTTGTTAAAGAAGCACATGAAAACATGTTCAACATCATTAGCCTTTAGGGACATGCAAATATAAACCAAAATGAGTTATCATTATATAGCTACAAGAGTGGTTAAGAGAAAAATAGTGACAGTGTCAAATAATAGCAAGGATGCAGAGAAACTGTATCACTAACAGATTGCTGATGAGACTGTAAAATGGTACAGCCACCATGGAAAACACTTTTCCTGTTTTTTAAAAAGCTAAACATGCAACTAAACATGGAACTGCACTCCTGGGTATTTATACCAAAGAAATGAAATTTTACATTCACCCAAAAATCTGTACAAGAATATTCTTGGTAGATTTATTTGTAATAGCCCCAAACTGGAAACAATCCAGATGTCCTTCAATGGGTGAATCGTTAAACTGTGGTGCCATAGAATAGTACTTAACAATAAAAAGAAATGAACTATGATACACTTAACCATCTGTGTGAATACCCAGACATTTATGTTGAATGAATATCCCCAAAATGTTACATGCTGTATAATTCTATTTATATAACATTATTGACATAATAAAATTATAGAAATAGAAAATATTTGTTGCCAGAGGTTACGGATGGTAGGTGTATGGGAGAAAAGTGGGTGTGACAATACAAGGACAATATGAGGGAACCTTATGGTGATGACAATTTTCTTTATCCTGTCTGAAACACTGTCAGTATCCTGGTTGTGATGATTTGTTGATGTCTGCAAGATGTTACTTTTGGGAGAATCTGGGTAAAGGGTAAATAAGTTCTCTCTGTATTTTTTTTTTTTTAACAAGTGTATGTGAATCTACAATTAGCTCAAAAATTTTTAAAAAGTTTAATTTTATAAAAATAAAGCTATACATGGAAGATTGGTTTCAGTATTTAATCCAAAAATAACTGTGAAAAATGAATGCCAGCCTAAAATATGATGTGCTCTCTCTTTTATTGGAACTGCTTAAGCAAATGATGAGTGATCAACACTTAATGAAAGGGTGAAGAGGAAGTAGGAAATGGGTGAAATGTTAGGAAAGAGACATTGTTTATAATGACTTAGTTAAGAAGCTACTATATTAGCCAAAGTGAGAAATAATAAACAAATTAAGCACAATTAAATGTCTTTGTAAAATGTGCTGAGTCTGTGCTGAGGTACAGTTGTCAGCATAAGTGTGCTGAGGAAGGAGAAAAGGAAATGAAAGACAGATTATATCCTAATATAGAATAACAGATTTCTCCTGGCTTTGAGACAGGACTGTCTTTCTCTTGTCATTTGTTGCTTAATGGGCCATACCTGTGATTTAAATGCAAGGTTTTGGTCCCCAGTCTTGTATCTTCTCCTCCCCATTGGTTAGTGACAAATCCCTTCATTAGAGTTCTACTTTCTGTAAGCCCTTTGGGTCATTTTACAGTTTGATCTCCTATAGCCATATTAAACAGTCAAAATAAAACAAAGCAAATATTAAAATACTTTACTTTCAAATTTCTCAAGTTCTATGTCTATTTCCCTAAACTGCAGACGTTTTCAGAATAAAAAAGATAAATAAAAATATCAATGAAAGTCAAAAGTCCATTGAATATGTGTTTAGATACCAAAAACCTGGATAAACAGGGAAAAGCATGCTTTCATGCATGTGTAATCCAGGATAAATATAAGTGAAAACAGAACACAGAAATTCCATAAGATTAATTACTGTAAACTTCAGAATGTCAGGAGAATAAATGGGAAAAGTGTGAAGGACATTTTAATGAACGTAAACCTAAGAGCAAGAAGAAAGAAACATCAGTAGGAATATTGAGAGAAATCATCACTATTTCAACATTCTTGATAGGGATGAAAAGTTTAGGACTTTTACATGACCTTGCTAATTTTATTCATTTAAAAAATAGTTTATTTTTATTCCTCTTGGGTTGAATCCTAGAACTTTAACTATGGGTGTACTGTTGCTAGAAAATCTACCACAGACCCTGAGACAAGTTCTTCAATATGTCAAGAATATGGCTAAGAGATTTCCAAATGAGTCTGGAGGTCATTCCAGAGGTTACACTTATGCACACCTCAGGAGGCTCTCACTGACTGCCACTATCAATAGTGACTCGAGTAGGGGTGCACTTGAGGGCTCAAGAGACATCTGTAGACCACGGGCTAGGCAGACAACCCAGGAAACAGTCGAGTGAGTTCCAGCCCTGGTTTCCCCTCCCTAAGGGTAACTTAGCCTACGGTTTGTAGCTGCCTGCATGCCCCAGGACACAAGTTAAATGAATAAACCTCACAGGAGAAAAATGAACAGATGGTATCATAGACTATAATTTTCTCCAGGCTGTACAATTCTTCCTACGGTAGCATCACCAGAGCCAATTTATGTGCTTCATGTGGCACTAGCAAAAACTCCATTATGAAATGTCTTTGTTCTGAGACCCTATATATAGGCCTTCATTTTCCCACCTCTTTGCAGAGTGCTAATTTCATTCTCTGAACCACCACCTTCAGAGACCCTCTCCAGTCCATCAGTCCCAATAAATAAAGCTTATTCCTAATATAGTACCAGGTGTATTCTTTGCTCTTGCCACCACCCTAGCCCATGCCCTTCAGGATCTGGGTTGGAACATATGGTAACCCATGTGCCCCAGTATATCAGAGTTAGACTCGTTTATAATTTTCCTACACATGGTTCTTCTGCCCCCTTTATTTGAACCTATAAATAGCACTACACCCATTGAATATATGTCTCCCAGACACTTAAATCTTCTGGCTGTTTTTATGCCAGGTGAGCACTGAATCTCAACAGAGTTGCAGCCAACAACTACTCTCTGCAAGAAAACTAAAAAAGGAAGATGATGGGCAATACCCATCGCCTAAAATATAGACTCTTTACAACTGCAAGTAAGACAGCTCCACCCATCTGCCCCATTTGATCTAACCCCCTGTCAATCAGAAACAGAGTGGGCAACACTATCACAAAATCCTCAAGATAAAGTAATGAACAAACATAAGGAGGAAATGCAGCTATGCACTAAAGCAGACTTACTATCCTAGTAATAGAAGAACTTGGAACATTGATATAAAGAGAGTGGTCACCAGAGGTTCTGAGGAGAGGGAGAAGGAAGAAATCAGTGTTACATGGGGCACTGTTGATGGGAAAAGTGTGTGGGGGGGAGGGAGTTGGATATATGGGAATCCCTTATGCTTTCCATGTAAAATTTATGTAATCTAAAGCTCCTTTAATAATAAAGAAAAAAAAAAAAAGAATGCAAGACCCTGATGACTCTATACCCAGGTCATTTCTCAGGGTTGTTCTTATACCAAACAGCCTTGAGGGATGCGATAATGTCTTCTTCTGATATAAAGAGCAGCTTTCTTAATCACTATAAATGTGGTGAGTTCCCCAACCTCAATGTTTCTCAGGTATGATACAAACTCACTGCAAGTGCAATATCCACTTAGGTGTCTCCATGGCACCCCATGGGACTTGAGGATCAAAAGAAAATGAGGCAAACACTAACCTATGATTCTTGTTGTGCTGTGAGATTCCTTTGTTTCTGACCCAGGAGTCCTATGTCTTCTCTCACTATTTATGAAAGATTATTAGGTTAGTTTATTACCTCATTGAGTAAGGTAAAATAAAATCCCAGACTCTGAAAAGTATTTTTCCTGAGATTTATGGAATGATTTGATTTCCTAATTTAAATGATAGATAGTACAGACAATATATCCCTTTGTTTGGTGATCACTTTACTTATACATCATTTAGCGACCATACAGGAAAACAAGACTTCTAAACATTCAGGAGTCCTCTATAATAGTTTTTCACTTCCACCATTTAATGGGATTTACAGAGCACATATATATTACAAAATGCACTTCTGCACACAATTTTAAAGAAGAATAGTTTGATTTTTAATCCTATTCTTAAAATTAAAATAATACAACAAAATGCCACAGGCATTGGAGAACAAGTCAAGTAAGCCCTTTTTTCTACTTTTTCCATTTCCTTCGCTAAGACATTTGTCCGGCTATTGTTTCTCACTTAGACTATTGTAATAATTTCCTATGTATTCTACCTTCATGCTTTTCTCCTAGGAGATTTGTCTGTTTATTTCACAGAAACCAGACTTTCACTATCCTTCTTAAAACCATCATGGATTTCTTTATCATTGAGTACTAAATCCAATTTCTTACCCTGGCCTCTGCCTTCCCCCTACTTGCCCCATTATGCTCCAGCCACACCGTCCTTCTTTTGGTCTGTTGTTCACACCAAACTCATTTATGCTTTAGGTAATTTGCACGGTTTTCCCCTGATCTTCAGATGTCCGACTTCTTGTCTTTCCTCAGCTTAAAATGCCAATTTCTCAGACAGGTCGTCCCTGACCGATCTCCTGAGGGGCCCCCACTCCCTCTTATCCACATTATCCTACCTTATTATGCTTTGTATGTGTGTGTTTGTGTAACCTACATTCCAGGTATGATCCATGTAAAGTACATGCCTCTCTTATTCATAACTTGATCCACAGTTTCTAGAAAGCCACATAGCAGAAGCTTCATAAGGATTGAATGAATGAATGAATGAATGGAAAGATAGAGGCTATAACCATTAACTCTGCCATTAGAGGAATCAGAGATAAAGGCCCCTTTCTCCTTTTCACTAGCAATACAGCATTGGGCTAATTGTTTAGCCTCACTAAACTGCAGTTTTGTCATCAAAAAGATGGAAAGAATACTTACTTTACATGGCTGTGCATGAATTAACAAATACATTGAATACAAAGCACTAACTCCACTTCCTCAAAAAGAAGAAAAATCCCTCAACAAACAATTGCAGTGATTTAACAATATCTACCTATGACCTTTTAAATAGATTTGGCCCTTTGGACTTTCTGAGTCAGCTTCAAACATGAAAGGAACTTTTGGACAGTCATATTCGAGGGATTACATTGGGAAATTATGTTACCCATACTACGAGGTCTAGGCAGCATCTTAGTTCAAATTTAACTCAGAGATAAATTTTCACAGTTAAAATATTAAAATATTTCCCTTATTCTTTTTCCTGTATGTTTCCATCATTATGGCAGTGCAAATAACAAAAGATATGGGTTGGAAGAGTTTCTAATCCTAAATTGTCCAGAAACCTTATCCCATCCTGAGATAGTCCAATATTAACATGTTTCTACCAAAGCACTTTCTATTGTAATAACTGTATTTGAAGTTATCAATGGCACTACTTGATATCTGGGAAATTGTAAGGACAATATAAAGTATTTTGTTGTGGCAACAAAAAGAAGAAAAGGGAAAATTATTTTCAAATATTTAATTATTCATTCACAGCTTTTCTTAGGGGGGTTAGCAAAAAAAGAGAAAGTAGAAGACTCAAAAGTTTTCTGAGATACTAGACCTCTTTCTGATTAATATTAAGTCTTTACAAGATTGTTAATATTATTCCATAGCATCTTTTATTAAAATTATGTGATGTAATAATATCTTGAAAATGAGATAATTTTGTGAAACAGTGGCGACAATGAAAGATAATTTTAAAAAGACTTTAAGAAGGCAGGTGTGCTTTTTGAGATGAATTTGGAGTAATGCTGATAGTTGTATCACTCCATAAAGTAGATACAGAAGAAACTTGGTTGTCAGTGACAAACTCAGTCTTTGAGCTAGTAAATTAGCTCAGCATTGAAACTCTCCTTTTCCAGTTACAGGAATCAATAAATTTCCCATTGGTTTTAAAGCTAGTTTGAAGTGGTTTTCTTATTTGTTTTTTCAACAATGTATCATATCCAAACTGATACATAAAAAAAGGGAGCTTATTAGGTAGAGAAGGAAGAAAGACTAGTAAAGGGATTGTAAGAGAGACTGGATTGTCCTGGGAATGGCAGTAAGAACTGAGTCCCTGGGGAAGAGGTGAGAGAGATAGAATGATGAAAGATGAAGTCTAAACAGAGGTCTGCTGAATAAAAGAGGGAAATGGAAAGGACAAATGAGTTTATATGGCTATGAGTTTCCAAAAAGAGCCGGGAGGTTATCAGAGGGGTTGCCTTTATGCACACCTTAGCAGAGTCCCAGAGACAGATAAAGTAGATATAACCCCAGGTATTCGTTCTTCTCTCTCTGCTACAGAGACCCACAAGTTCTATGGTCATGGCAGATGGAGTTAGTGCCATGTCAGTTGGCCCTCCTTTGGAGTTTGTGTTTCTGTGTGATGGAGCTGGACTCAGATGTGATCTTTGTCCACAAGCCTCTCCTGTTACTTTTACTGGATCTGTAGTTGGTGCTGGGGTTTAGTGTATACCCAGGGGACCTGAATCTCTGGACTGACCATGTGTTAGCCAGGCCCTGAGCCTCAACAGACTTCAGCTCCTACACTCTGGTTTATTGGACTTACCCCACTCAGGTAACATGGAGGTGAAGGAGGTCAACCACCACACCAGGGAGCCAAGAGTGCCCACAACTGCAAGCAAGAGAGTTGCATCCAGCATCCATGTGGAATCTAAACCCCTTCTTGATATAAATGTGGAGTGGACACAACCATTCAAGGTCCACAGGATGGAGTAATAGAGTATGGATTAGAGTAGACTTACTGATATTCTATTCATGAACTATTGTGATTAGTAATCGAAGAAAATGTGGCATTGGTATGGAGAAAAGTGGCCATGGTGGCTGCTGAGGGTAGGGAGTGGGAGGAAGAGATGTGGTGTGGGGGCGTTTTTGGGGGTTGGAGTTGTCCTGGGTGATGCTGCAGGGACAGTTACTGGACATTGTATGTCCTCCCATGGCCCACTGGGTGGACTGTGGGAGAGTGTGGGCTATGGTGTGGACCATTGACCAGGAGGTGCAGGGGTGCTCAGAGATGTATTCACCAAGTGCAATGAATGTCTCATGATGATGGAGGATGTTGTTGTTATGGGCGGAGGAGTGGGGTGAGGGGTATGGGGGGTATATTGGGACCTCATATCTTTTTGAATGTTACATTAAAAAAATAAAGACAAAAAAAATAAACAGAGATCTGGGCCCAGATTATTAATTAAAATGCTCTGATCCATCATTTACATGAACAACTGTTTGTGTCAGAGGGACAGTTTTCATTCTCTTCTGGTTTCAGAGTCCATGTCTGTGTTTCCATTCACCATCCAGATGATCTCTCCCCAAATGTTCTGTCTTTTTGTCCTTGTTTCTGTATTCTTCTGCTGCTATTCACTCTTCCCCCTTACTCACCCCTTCCTGTGAAAGTAATATTCATGTTCAGAGCTTGATTCAAATGCCATGCCTTTTATTTCTTATTGATCTTTCTCAACTTGATTCCATGTCATCCTCATTTGTTCTGTATTTATGCTATTGGTATCTTTTTAAAAACATTAATTTTATTTTATTTATGTATTCAGTTGTCTTATTTGCCCTCCTACATTGTGAGTTAATTCCTGACAGGTTGCATGCCTGTCTCATTCTAAGGAACATAGTGAATTGTTTATTGTAAATATCTAATACATACTTAATGCCACACTGACTGAAAGAATGAATATGCTAGTCTTACCCACACATATTTGATTTTAATACAGAAGAATATTCTAGGTGCAAAAAAAAAAAAATAGAGAGAAACAGTTCACAGACTGGAACTGGAACTGGAACTGGAAAGTTTTCATAAGAGGGGAAATAAACATCCTGCCATACAAGCTAATTCACTGCCTCCTCTCAGCACATTGTTTTCAGATCCAAGGTGATGTATGCACTCTTCTTAAGTGAGGAGAGCAAAACCAACCTGAAAGCCTACATACAACAGCCTAACCTACATACTGGCAATAAAGAGCCAGAGCAATATGTAAGAACTAGTGTGACAATAAAATATTTTTTAATAGAAGGAAACATCTCATCAATAATCAGGAAATAAAGATTTGAAATAGAACTTCATCAAATTAAAATCTTTGGCTATACTGAAGTAGAAGGAAAGATATTGGAGCAAACATCACTGATTCAAAACAAATTTTTTAATAAACTTCAATATTTTTCCAAGTTGTACAAGAGATGCAAGAATGAATATGGGATTCTCCTTTTTTTTTTTTTGGAAAACTGCACAGATTATTTTGGGAAAATTTGCATAAACCCAGGTCATTTCAAGTATGAAATATTGATACATACACAGACACATATCCAGTGATCACTTGGAAACCACAGCATTTGAACCTGAGAGGTGACAGGTAGATAGTATTCACCAAATGCAATGAATGTGCCTTACTGATGAAAGAGGATGTTGATATGGGAGGAGTGGGGGGGGGGGGAGAAGGGGAGGTATATGGGAACCTCTTATGTTTTGTTTTGTTTTATTTTTTAAATATATTTTTTTATGACAGAAGTTGTAAATTTATAAAACAATAATGTACATATACAGAACTCCCAAGCACCATCCCTCTATCAACACACCACTCTGTGGTGAAACATTTGTTACAGATAAGATAATATCATCTGATTATTACCAGGTCCATAGTATACATTTGGCTCACATTTTCCATACTGCCCCATTATCAACACAGTACATTTTTCACATAGATGCAAGAATATTATATTATTACTGCTAACCACAGTCCATAGGTCATTTCAGTAGTATTTTTCCCATGCGTTCCCAACACCCTGCAGTAGTGATATACATTTGCTGTAGCTCACAAAGGACACTCTTGCATCTGTACCATTAACCACAATTCTCATCCACCTCTTGGTTTTCTGTGCTATCAGTTCCTAGATTATTCTCTAATATTCTGTTAATTAGCATTGATATACCTAGACTACCATTTTCAGCCACATCCCTATTTATAAACTAGCTATTACTATTTTTACCATCCATTCTATACATTTCCACACTTTTACAGTAAAGCTAATTAAAACTCCTACATACATTAAACATCAGTAGTCCATCTCATTCCTTCTCTTATCTCCATTAAGAATCCACCACCTACTACCAGGTCTTGAAGATATTTTCCTGCAAGTTCTTCTAAAAGTTTTATGGTTCTTGCTTTTGTTTTTAGGTTTTTGCTCCATTTTGAGTTAATTTTTGGATAAGGTGTGAGACAGAGGTCCTCTTTCCTTCTTTTGGCTATAGATATCCAGTTGTTTCAGCACCATTTTGCTTAATGGACTGTTCTGTCTGAGCTGTGTGGGTTTGACAGGCTAGTCAAAAATCAGTTGACCATACATATGAGGGTCTGTTTCTGAGTCATCAATTTGGTTCCATTGGTCTATATATCTGTCTTTATGCCAGTACTATGCTATTTTTACCACTATAGCTTGGTATTATCATTTAAAGTCCGGAGATGAGGGTTCTCTTTTCCTTTTATGATGTTTCTGGCTATTCAGGACCCCTTACCCTTCCAAATAAATTTGCTAGTTGTGTTTTAATTTTTTTTTTTTAAATGCTGGTGGAATTTTTATTAGGGTCACATTGAATCTGTATATCAATTTGAGTAGAACTGACATCTTAATGGTATTTAGTCTTCCAAAACATGAGCATGGAATGTTCTTCTAGTTTTTAGGACTTTTTAAATTTCTTTTAACATTGGGTTGCAGTTTTCTGAATACAAGTGCTTTATATCGTTGGTTAAGTTTATTCCTGACTACTTGAGTTTTATCTGTCATATTTTATTTTCACCACTCTTTTGACACTTTTGGTTATTTTTATTGATATAATCTTCATTTCTAGACTCTCTTCAAGACCTCTCTCTCCTGTCTTTTCTTTTCAGGCTCTAGCACACCCTTTAGTATTTCCTGAAAATCAGGGCTCTTGCTTAGAAATTCTCTCAGTTTCTGTTTATCTGTGAATATTCTAATCTTGCCCTCATTTTTGAAAGACACTCTTGCTGGATATAAAATTCTTGGCTGGAAGTTTTTTTCTTGTAGTATCTTAAATATATCATACCACTGTCTTCTTGCCTCCATGGTTTCTGGTGAGAAATCAGTACTTAATCTTATTGGGTATCCCTTATATGTTATGCATTGCTTTTCTCTTTCAGCTCTCTGAATTCTCTCTTTGTCTTTGGCATTTAACGTTCTGATTAGTATGTGTCTTGGAGTTGGTCTATTCAGATTTTTTTGGATGGGAGTATGTTGTGCTTCTTGGACATGGATATCTATGTTCTTCAATAGGGTTGGGAAATTTTCTAGCACTATTTCTTTAAATATTCCTTCTGCCCCTTTCCCCTTCTCTTCTCCTTCTGGGACATCCATGACACATATGTTTGCACATGTTTGGCTATCATTTAGTTCCCTGAGGTCTTGTACAGTTTTTTCCATTCTTTTCTTCATCTGTTCTTTCATATGGCCTTTCAGAGGCCATTTTTTCAAGCTCACCAACCCTTTCTTCTGTCTCCTCAAATCTGCTATTACATGATTCCAATGATTTTAAAATTTCATTTATTGCACCTTTCATTCCCATAAGATCTGCTATTTTTCTATGCATACTTTCAAATTCTTTGTGCTTATCTAGTGTCTTCTTAATATCCTTAATCTCTTTAGCCATCTCATTGAATTTATTAAGGAGATTTGTTTGATCATCTATGATTAGTTGTCTCAGCTTCTTTATGTCATCAAGAGTTATCTTGTTCTTTTAACTGGGCCATTGCTTCCTATTTCTTGGTGTGGATTGTAATTTTTGTTTGGTGTCTTGGCATCTGGTTTACTAGATTATTTATTCTGGGTGCAGTTTTTCTCCTTATTTTAGGGCTTCCTGCCCTTTCTCCCTTACTGGTCATGCAGTAGGAGCCAAGGATGTAATTGGTGCTATAAACTGTGGAGACTCAAACTGTGCTTATTGCCCCAGGAGCGGATGAAGTTTCTCCCAACTTTCTCCTTACCCAGAGGTAAGGATAGAGTCACAGTTGTATGGAAAAATCCAAGTTGTGCAGGCCAGGACTGTAGTTGCCCAAGGAGACTGATGAAGCTTCACACCTCTTTCTCCCCTGTCTGGGGCATAGATGGAGCTGAAGGTGTGGGCAGCAATCTATCCAGTGTAGGTCCAAGATAACCTCAGTTGCTCCAGTAGACTTTCAATTATTCAGTTTGTTTTAGCCAAAGGTACCCTCTATTACCTGCATAGACTGGTGCTGAGCTAACCAGCCTCCTCCCTGCCAGAGATGGGACTGAAGCCTAGGCTAAGGCTGCAGCCTGATTCTGGTGAAGGTAACCATTTCCTAGCATCACCAAGATATTTGGTCAGGCCAGCTTCCCCTCAGGCTAGGGGTGGAGTCAAAATGGCAGCCACTGGCCTTTTTCTGACTTGGACAAAGTCATACCCAGCTCTTCTAGGGTTATTCCTTAGCCGTCCGAGTCTCCCAATCAGTAGCTGAAATCAGCAGCCAACCGTCTCCTCCTCCCCTGTTTTTTGGGAAATAGAGCTTCTAATTCCAGTCACAGAATAGTTCCTGGGGCAGCTTGCACCACCAGGGTGGGATAATCACCAGCTTCCGTGACTTGACCAGCAATTTCCTGGAGAGGCTGGTGCAGGTCCCTGCAGCTTCCTCCCTGTTGGAGGTGGCACTGGGTCTTAGGCTAGATCTGCAACCTGACCTGGATGGAAAAAAGTGGTCCCCACCAGCACTGTGATTTTCAGTCCACCCCGCTTCCCCTTGTGCCAGGTTCGGAGTTAAGATGGTGGCTCCCAGCCTCTTTCTGACTTGGACAGGCTCAAATTTTAGCTGTTCTCAGGATTATACTTTAGCCCACTGAATTTACTCCTCAGTAGCTAAAGTTGGTGCCCAACCATCTCTTCCTCCCCCATTTTTGGGAAGTGGAACTTTCAATTCCAGCCAAGGAATAGTTCCTGAGGTGGCTTATGCCTCCAGTGGAGGATGGGCACTGGCCTCCGGGACATGGAGTGCTCTACTTACGAGTCTTCTCTGCAGATGGGCAGCCTCCTTCCTTCATTCCTTCAAGCACATTGCAGGATGCCCTTCTGGTCTGCTGAAGTTCCCAAACAGGTACTTCAGCTATCTCCAGAGAGCTCTGGGTGTTTATTAACTGCCCTATAGCACGAGCTGAGTCTAGGAGCTCCTTACTCTGCTGCCATCTTGCTGTAATCTTCCCTCTTATGTTTTGTAATGTAACTTTTTGTGCAATGTATTTATCTTTTTTAAAAAAAGACAAATATATATATATATAAAATTTTTTAAAAAAGGAATCATATGCATTTCTTAGTGGTTGTTCATTTGGGATGTAAATTTAGGATTGCCATGTGTAAAGTTAAACATATGTCACTTAACTTAAACTTTCACAATGTTTATTAGGATATTATACACTTCTGAATATTAACTTCCTTAATCTGAATGTTGAAATTTTTAACAGTTTTTAAAATGGCTGAGTAGGAACCCAGAGAAACTACAATACTAGTTAGATCTTACAAGTTATCCTAGACTGTGAAAAACAAATGAAGTACTCTTACCTGAAGTAGACAGAAAAAAATGAAGTCAAAATAATTAATAATTGTGTATCTTTCTGAACAGTGGTGGAGCAATTGAGTTTGTTTTAGGATTAGATAAAAGTGCCTGGACAGAACTTTTGTGGAGCAATTCTTTCAAAACTTATTAAGCTGCCTTTGGTCTGTTATTTGATTTTTTGAATTTGAAATAAAGTTTGGGGGGAAAAAAAACGACCTAAAGAGCAGGTGCTTGAGTAAGGCAGCATCTAGTATTAAAGGGTATAAGTAGGACAGATGTCTCTTGCCTAATCAATGTACTACAATATTATTGTATTTCCTGTTTTTGTGTACTAAATTTTTAAGGGCACTGCTTGATAATCTTGAAATCAATCTCAAAATATTTCAAGTTATCAGTGTATTAACAAACACAATATTAATGAAAAAATATAGATATAAATGGAGGACACAATTTTATATGGATTCTATTTCTTAAAGGCTTGAATACCTAATAGTCTAGGCTTTATTTATTTTACACTAAATAAATGTTGTGGGTCTTCTTATATTCTCAAGTATGATATACCTTTTGATGTATTACTGTGGTATAGACCATTCAGTGTGGGTGAAGATACAGGAACAAAACATTTAAATAAAAAATAGTTTAGGATTTTTTTCATTTAGTTAATGCATGAACATGTTACCTCTTCTTAATTTTAAAAGTTAACTTGATTGACTTTTTTTTCCTAAATAAAAATATCATTAATGTAATTACTTACAAATATTACTTTGCTCTGGGTATATCATTGACTGGTCATAGAAAATAAATTTTCAACTTAACAAAAAACACTGAAAAGAGTAAAACACTGTAGGAATATTTAAATGGATGTATTAGGTACAAATTCTTCAAAAAATCTCAATCAAATTATAAGACTCTAACATAAGAGAATTGCACCATAGCTATGAGCATAGCAAGGGGTGATGTGTTTTTAATACTGTTAGTACCTCTCATTCCATTTGGTTAAATATGTTTTTTATATTCAATGAATGATACTTTCCTATAATTATTTCATTAACAATTAACAAGTCAAATAGATTTAGACTGAAGCTGCTATGGAAGGTATACTGTCAGAGGTAATGTAGATTGTTAAAGGAGATTGATCATTAGATGGTTTGATCATAAGGTTCTTGTTTATTTTTTCTTCTATAAAATAAGTGAATAAATACATTTCATTAACATTGTATTAATAATTGTCAAGGTCATTTAGAATGTCATATTATTTCTAGTTAAAATACAGTGGCTCAATTCAACAAAATATACATGATAATGTTGATAACTTAAAATTTGTACATTGATAATCATAGATAAACTAACTTACAGATCATTAATAGATTATATGATATGAGGACTAGGATAGTAAATTGAGTAATATTTCCAAAGTTAATTTTTTCCTTTTAAAATTCTATGGAATGGAAAAAATCTGTGCCATTATTTTAGAGGTAGCATCTAAACCTAACAATTTTTTGCAATATGAAATGAACAAAATTGTCCTTTGAGTGCTGTGTAACATTAAATGAACAATGACTTGAATTTTGTTCACTGCTTCATGATAAAATGACACCCCTGTGACTGGCCAGAATTCCTGTCAGAATATAAGCCTAATAATTCTCTGATTCAGATTGTGTGTAATAGCTCTATTCATTAGCAGGAGGTGGGTTATTCTGTATGCTGATTCTCAACAAAAGTTTATTTCTTGAGTGGGCTACATATCCAAAATGGGTGACCAAGTAGGCTCTGTTCAGTTATCCCTCAGACATTCCATTTTAACTCATGCTCTGATAATCAATAGGAAGAAAAATAGCAAGTCTCACCCTGGCTCTTAAATGTTCTGCTCACAAATTACACTCTTCACAATTTAATGGCAAAAAAAAAAGAAAAAAAGGAAAAAAAATGTCTGATAGGCCTATCCAAAGTCAAAGGGGGCAGGGAATTCCAATTCTACCAAATAGTAAAATGTATTTATGAGTTAATTTTATTCATATTTGTCTTGGAATAGCTTATTGTTGTAACAATTATTGTTTCCCTATAACAGCTCAGCATGCTCTTGTGTTAGAAAACTCATCCTCAGTCAGCAAGAGCATCTAGCTCCTTGTTAAAAGTAAAAGAAAGCAGAGTCATCACAGGAAAACTATATCAACAAGATTGTTCAAGAAAAGAGTACACAGATAAATATAAATAAATTCTGACACTAATGGATACAGTAAATGAAGTGCCTGAAATGACTAGTAAAGTAGCCAAATTTGAACCAAGGACTTGAGAGTAAGAGAGTAGAATTGGGTCAGGTGAGGAAGAATTGGCACTGGGTATGAGAATAAACAGATCTGGTTATTAAGAGTAGAATATAGGCAGGGATGCTGACCAGGATGGGTTGGGAGAAATGTGACAGTTTGAGATTATTTATGAATTCCAAAAGACAAAGATTGTAAACTAATCTATCTGGGTATGAAACCCTTTGATTATATTGGAGTCAGTTGAGGGGCCCTTGATTAGATTACCTTGAGATTAGGGCTTTGATTCTACCACAGCAGTAAGGCATGGCTCATGTTGAGTCCCTGCCCCCTTGGTGGGCCTGTATAAATGGACACTCATTCTAGAAGACACATGGAAGAAGAGAGAACTTTGGCATTTTTGATCCTTCAGCCCTGGGGAGAGATAAGCTATTTGCCTGATAGCTTATAGAAACTGTTGGGAAAAGAACCAAGACTGATTAGAAAACCTGGAAAGAAATGTAACAGGAGAGAGGGGAAGTCCTGAGAGACAAGCCCTTACCAGAAGAGAGAGGACTGGAAGCCCGGAGGGAAAGGAGACCAGGCAGAGATCAACAACCATCTTACTTCAACACGTGGCAACTGACTTTGGTGAGAAAGCAACCTTGAGCTGGACTCTTTACAGCCTTGTAATTGTAAGCTTTTGCCCCAAATAAATACCCTTTATAAAAGCCAACAGATTTTTGGTACTTTGTATCACCACCCCTTTGGCAGACTTATTCAAGAAAGGACTAAAATTGGTCAAAGCAGAGGCTTGTTTATCTGGTTGAGCACATTGCCACACATAGGATTGCCAAATAAAATCCAGGATGATCAGTTAAATTTAAGTTTCAGGCAAACAATGAATAATTATTTAGTGTATTTCTATCCCAAATAGTGCAGGCGATATGTAACATTAAAAACACATTCACTTATTTTCCTGACATTTAAATTTAACCAGACATCCTGTATTTTTATTTGCTAAATATGGCAACCCCAACCACACATGATTTTGCAATAAGTTGCATGGTTCCTGGAAGGATAAATTCTGCAACTGATCATTTATGATTCCAATGTTTCTTGCAATGGGTGCTCAGAATTCTGATGGTAAGCATGATTTTGTGATGTCTGTCCTAGCCTTTCTGGATTAGGAACATTTTGGGGGGGGGGGGTATTGTTGCTGAATGTAAGTGAAGTTCTTCAGATACCTGAGCAAGTCCCTTGAGGATGGTATTTGTGTAATAGATTCAATCACTGTGTAAAAATGAAAGACGTGGTAGAGTGCGATTGAAGATGAGTAAGTTTATCAAGCAGAAGCAACATTTATTAATATTAAATTGTAATGCTTGAATTTGAAATTTAAAATAATTGGGAGCAATCTTTTATAGATTTGGTCAAAGTAGCTATTCCAAGTATAGTTAATGCACTACATAGTGTATTTTAAAATTATGTTTTAAACTTTTCTTGTTTTTATATGGTCTTACACAAAACACTGAGTAAATAAGGTGATTTATTATTGTTTTGCTATTTTTTTATACTTAACTGGTATACCTATTAAATTTCTCAGTAATGATGTCCATTAATTAAACAGTTCTAAATTGAGAGAAAAGCACAGCCTAACAAAAAACCTGAACTGAAATGAACCTTAACATTTTAATAGCCATGAAAACATCACAATTTTTGGTTCTTTTGTTCTTTGTAAAAAGACGAATTTTATGTTTCTTTTCAACATTTTGATTTTAAGATTCAAAATTTCTCATTAAATAAAAAATATCTATATACAATAATTGTATCTATATCATTATATTAATTATATCTTTGGATTTTAAAGTAGAAAACATTTTTCTAGTGGAACATTTTCATTCTGTAACTTTTAAATTTAAAATAGAACCACCTAAATATAATCACTTGGTAAAATAGATTTTACTCAGAACAGGAATTTTCCCCTAATACTGAGTGTTTTATTTTCTTCTTGTTTCAAATATTTTTTCCTTTGAACTGTATTAATAACCATATTTTTATATAATAATAGGTAGATATGTTTCATAGTTTAAACCTATTATATGTTGGCTGGAACTTTTTATGTCGGGTTAAAAGTTTTCAAATATCAATTTTTCCAAAGGGTATATTCTTATTGAACTTTCTATAGGTCCTTGAAAGGAAGATTCCTTATATTGATATACTATATACGTTTCATATCATCATTTTATAGATATTTTCAAAAATATATTTTATTTGAAAATGCTTTATTCATAAAAAATTTTTAAAGTTTATGGTAACATTTTAAGGCATATAAAATAAATAGGTTAATTACATCACAATGCCTGGAAAATAAATCACTTTAGTCATTGTTTAAACATTTAATAAAATGCAACAGACCTCAACACCTATATTTAAGAATTTTGGAGGGATATGTCTACAATATCTAAAGTAATTTACTCTTGTGCTATCAGAAACTATTTTGTTTCAATCTAGAGACTGCAAAAATAGGTGATTATTTGACCTACAGACCACACTAATACTTTCTCTACTTTTCAGTACTTATATTTAGACAAATGATTGAACGCCTTATCTGTATTTAAGGAGCCACCAAAAGCATTTTCAAAACCATAATCTCTCACATATGAAAAACCCATAAGTTTAAACAACATGTATTTCACTTTGGTTGGGAACAGTAATCATATGGTAAATAAGAGATGTAAATTTAGTGTAAAATGAAGTTTTCTTCTAGCAAATTTTGAATGAAGGAAATAAGAATAAATTGAAATTTTCTTTTCTGTTGCCATGACAAGTACCATCATATAGCTTAGAATAATAATTGAATTAAGATAAAAAAGAATATGGGCAGAGTAAAATAAGTAATATATCTTAAGGTGAAAACAGATGATACATTATTTTCTTTAATCTTTATAGATACCCTGTTTCCTTCTTCACCTCCATATCTCCCTTTTCTTTATGATTTGGTATTGATACGTTTTTTTGTCCAGGAAGTTTTCTGTGACTGGGCTAGGGTCTGCAATCATGAAGCACATAATGCTCTGTTTTTATACTATCATATATGGCTCGTTATACTGATCACACTGTATTAAATTTGCATGTCTACCAAAGGTCAGCTCTTTTGTGACAGGAACTGCATTCTCTCACCACTGTCTCCTGAGCAAGTGGCACAGTATTGTTTTTACCACAAGCGTGTAAAAATGTTAAATAAATGAACTATAATAATTCAGTCTAGCACAATTCAATTGAGTGTACTGAAAAGTAGTAAAACAGTCCTAAAAAGAGGTTGAAATGGGGAAGAATAAAATTTCCAAGACCATTATGAATTTCAGATGACAGTGGTTGGAATTGACTTTCTTCCTCTTTTCTGCTATTGAATTTTAAGTTAGTAGAGACCATATATTAGTAGAAACCAGCATATGTAAACTCTAATCTTGGGTAGTATCGGACAGGTCTTCTGACTGCTTTGGACTTAAGTTTCTGCTTTTGTAAAAAGAAGATATTTGTCTTATAAATTCCAGGGTCTATTGTGCACTAAAGTTTTATGCTTATGTGACAAATACATGATTTATAAGGGCAGAGAACTAAGTGGATATTAAAATGCTGTGGAAAATGAAAGACTATATAAATAGGAGATGTAGTATAATTTTGTTGTAACAAAGAGAGCCAATATAACATAGCATAAAAAACCAAAGTGTCTTTCTCTCTTTCACAGTATTGGGAAGGGAATGGTATGGATCTGTGGGTGCGGTTCTGTTCCACTGAGCCATTCAGATAACTGGGTTCCTTTGTAAGATATTAGCCTACTAGGGCTTTTTTTTTTTTTTCCCCATCTATATGTTTAATGCTGGTTTCCAGATTAAGGAGAGAAGGAGTGATGTATGGTACTTACACTCAATTACACTATACCATATTCCACTGTGAGTTCAGAGAGAAAGAGAGGTCAGAACTGGGGGGATAAGTAGAAGTTTCTAAAGCTGGAAAAAACAGCACATTAGGGCTTTCAGTAATAGCGAGAGAAACAGCCAAGTAGATTTGGGATGCACATTATCTGGAGCATTTTCACAACCTTTTGATTCATCTATAGAAGGGGTTCTTAACCTTTTTTTGTTCCATGCACACCTTTTCCTGTCAGGTGAAAACAACAGACCTCTTCTAGAATGTAGCAGGAGATAGTTTTATGACACTCAACAGTGGCATGTCTTTAAAGTAAATTTTAGGATTATTCAAAATTATGTATTACAACTTTCCCATAATTTCATTACCTAATAACCTAACATGGTTCAACATCTGCTCAAAGAATCATTTTCAGCAAACATTTAGAAAATCCAGTTTTCCCATGGCATTGTAAAACCATCTCCGCCATCCTTACCAACCTTTTTGCAGGCAGTTATCCACTCACAACATGCTACATCAAAATAAAAATCATACTAATTCCATGTTATGCTGAGTTTTATTTAATAAGTATATCATACCCACACCAACGTGTCCCCATAAGAATATTTTTAAATGCATAAAATAAAATTATAAAGGATAGCAGTTACATATATTGAAATACAGTTACTAAAATTAAAACATAATACTCTACATATGTGCTTCTTTATTAACATTATATAATCAGTACATCAAACATATAAGAAAGTTAAATTTTATCTTTTAAAGACATGTCAGTGTGCAGACTGTTGTTATATCTTGAATAAGAACATTAAACTGTGGTGTAGTGTTTGACAAGGCAACATACATATCATGTTGGACATCTGATAGAATTGTTTTTTTTTCAATTTAAGCCCATGGACCCCCTGAAAATCTTTCCACGAACCCCTTGGGTTCCATGGACCTCTGGTTAAGAACCCCAAAACTATAGTTATGTTACAAATATATAATTCTACTGTTACATGCATTATAACATACCTATAGAAACATTAAAATGTTTTTGAAAAATATTAATGGATAGGACTGTAGTAGAATAGATTGTTGATTTTATAAATGGATATGAAATTTCAATAAAATATATTTTATAATAAATTATATGCATGCATATGTTTAGATATAAATGGGAAGATATCCAATAAATGTTAATAGTGACTAACTTTGGTGTAGGGATTATGGGTGGTATTTAGCTTTCATTTCTAGATACCTGTATCTTAGAAATTATTTGTCATGAACATGAATCTATTTGGGTAATAATTAAGAAACAACACATGTCTATACAAAAAAATATATACAGGGATACTATAAATATCACAGGAGAAGCTAAATTTAAGTATATTCTTTTTACATTTAGGCAAAACCAGTAAATTCTGTGTTCAAAACTATCCAGCCTTGCTAATAGGATTTAAAAGGAATCTGCCAAAAACCTGAGATAGAAATGATAGATCTCACTGATAAGAGCTATGCTATTATTAAAGGTAATGCATACTGTAACACATTCACACAAAGAATCTTATCAAAAAACCCACAGAACACATAAATGTCTTCCTTTCCAAAAGCAGTGCAGCAAAATATATGAAATAAGTATGGCATTTAAAAAACAACCTTTATTTCTCATCTAAATAGCTTAGTTGTTTAAATGTTTGAGTCATCTACTATGTATCTGTCCTAAGCTTCCCTTCCTGCTTAATTGTGATCACATCGAAGTTTAACAAGGAAGCAAACATTTAATCATTGGGAATCTTTAATAATTTCCATATTATCATGTTATTGTTTTAAATAACTTTTTAAAACCTTGTTTTATAATTAAGCAAATCCAGTTATTTTTATTTTCTATACCAAATTAGGAAAAGGTATTCTTTGACATTAGCAAACAATTTTATTGACATTAGCATCAATATTTCTGGGTTTTTTGTTTTGTTTTGTTTTTTTTGACAAGTTATGATCATGTTTCCATAAAGATGGGGGAAGAACAATTAATTTAAGGCAATTTATAAGTTAAGAAAAGCCATGTGGTTGTTCACCATTTCTCTCTTTCTTTAGTAAAGGCTTTCTCTACTCTGTAGAGGTAATCAGAATGTTCATGCATTTTTTATCTTGAGCACTTAGGAGTGCCTGGAATACCCCTCCAATGTGTCAAGTGCTTAAACAATCCCTAAGCAGCAGTATAACTGCTAGGTTTGCTGTCGCACTTCCATAAATTCAATAAAGAAGGAAACAATGCACTCAAGTGTATTTAGCCAGTTTATTACTTATTGGAGCAGCAGGCAGCATGAGCTTTGCCCTGATTCCTTATCTCCCCAAAGTCCTGTATAGAAGCAGGCACAGTGAATGTTAAACACACTGGATTTACATCATAGCTGATGAGCACCAACTTTAGGAAACCCTCAGTCTCATAAGGGACAAACTTTTATAACTGTTGTCCCTGGAGAAGACATTTTGTGCTCTTTAACGTGCACTTAACAAGATGTTCAAAATTAAAGAAAACATCCACATTTTACAATCACAAATATCAATGTAGGTATTCCAAATGGTATGACAATACCATTATAGATACTAACATAAGTAAATACTTTAGAGACTCGAATTCACTATTGGAAAGAGCTGAAGTGTAACCATGCTGCCAGTAAATACCAGCATGCAGGTAATTCTCTCATGATGCCATTTATTGTTCCAGAAAAAGTGTTAAATTTGGTATTCATGCAATGAAAACTGAGAAATTCTGATACCCCTGTAGCCACATTTTTTTTTTTGAGACTTAAGCACAAATTTTCCTCAAGTGGTTGTGTGAAACAGCAAGTGTATGAAAAATGTGAGAAATATAAAATAGTGAGGGCAACAAGTTGGCTTAGGGAAATACTCAGAAAGCATTTTCTTAAAATGTGCACAGCTCTAGTATGTGGCAATGCTTCCATAAAATTGCAGTATCATTATTGGTCAAAATTTAAAATGTTGTAGTTAAAGACAGGACAATTTTATTTCGATCTATGTCTTCATCAGCTGCATTAGAGTGGGAATAAAGCATAAAAACTTGGAGGGAATATCACCATAATCAAGGAACTTTCAAGGGTTGTACTGGCCAAAAATTATCTCACACTTCCAGTTGAAAGCGAGCATCTCTTTAGTATTGTGAATATTGAATACTGTGCCTGCTGGAGGAATTAGCAAGTGATAGTGCTGAAATAGTTTTCATTTTTGTCTTTAATGCCAGTTTTTAAAATGTCATTGCAGAACTTTTAAAAATAAAATTTTAATACTTTTTTTTCATAATTTTTGAATACATTTTAAATTTATCCTTTATCTTAAAAGTTAATTGTATAATGGTGGTATTTTACTTAAGTCTCGGATTTAGATGAATATAGATCTTTATCCTTGCCCATTCAGCATTTGGCCAAAATGTGGTTCATTGCACTTCTAATATTCACAATTCTCTGCTGAAGTATTTTGGCGATGTCAGAAGAGAATTGCAATGTATGGAGTTAAAGACTAAACTTTTGGATAATGTGATTTTCCTTTGGACCTCAGAGACAAAGTCCTGAGGAAATGTTCCCTCATTCCTGACTTGGCTTTTTGCCTTCAGATGTCCTAAACAACACTTTCTTCAAGCCCCTTGGCTAAAACGCCAAGCATTTCCTGTAATGAGAAACCTAGTGCCTGGAGAATACTTCACTGACCCATATAATGACCCAATTTGGGGCCACATATCTCAAGAAATGCCAAATGCTTATGATGTTGGGCCCTAAGTTTCACAGGTATTGACAATGAAGTGAGAGTGGAGGTGGGGCAGGAAAGACAGACTCCTATTCTAATTCCATAAACCATAAAAATACATTTTATTCAATTTAAGTTTCCTTTTTAATATTCCTACCAGTGCAGACCTACTAATCCTTTACAATTAACATATTAAAATAACAATCTATTTATATGAGCTGGCAATCCCACTTCTAGATATATACCCTCAAGAATTGAAAACAGGGACTCAAAAAGATATTTGCATTTCAAAGTTCATACCAGGATTATTCACAATTAGCAAAAGATGGAAGCAACCTGTTTCCATTGACCAGTGAATGGATAAACCAAATGTGATATATAAACACAGTGGAATATTAATCAGCTCTAGAAAGGAGTGAAGTTTTGATACATGTGACAATAGAGATGAACCTTGAAAACATTTTCTTGAGTGAAATAAGCCAGACAAAAAAGAACAAATATTGTGTGAAGTCACTGATATGAAATAATTAGAATAAAATCCATAGAGTCAGCAACTAGAATATAGGTTACCAGGGACTGGGATGGGGTAGGGGATGGGGAGTTAATGCTTAAATTCTACAGAGCTTCTATTTGGGGTGATGGAAAAGTGTTGGTAAAGGATGGCAATTACGGTAGTACATTTTGAAAATTTACAGCACTGAATTATCTGTGTGAATATGATTAAAAGGCAAAATTTTAGATCGTATATGTTATTAGAATATATATTTTAAAAAATTCATAAGACTCTACAATACAATGAACCCTAAAGTAAGTCAGTGATTATAGTTAATAGTACAATTAGAAAAATGTTCTTTTATCAATTGCAACAAAAATACTAAACTAATGCAAAGTGTCAATAATAGAGTGGTATATTGGAACTCTGTATTTTATGTATGATTTTTCTGTATATCTATAACTTCTCTAATAAAAAAGAAAAAAATTACCTATGCAAATAATAGTCTTTCTTGCAAGGATAAAATCAATTTCTAATGCACAGTAAAATACAAGCTCAAACTAACAAAATGTTCTTCATTATTAAGGCACCTGTCCTGTCCTTGGTGTCATTGTGTGCTTATGGTTCCACTGAGAATATTTTCTTTTATTCCAAGGACCCAGAAAAATCATAAAGAAGGTAGATTAAAAATGAATATCACTTCCATTTGTTCCTAGAGACACATTCTCTATTCCGTTCCATTGTTTTGTGTCAGAGCCCTTCTTTTATAGAAAGGAAGGGGATGGTAGTGGTTATCAACATGCCCAACCATTGACTTACAAATACATTGACTTACAAATACATTGTCATTATTGGGCCTCATATTATATATACATACAGAAAAAATAGTTGGGAATAAGTAAAAAAGAAAATTCATAGACCTTTTTGTATGCCAGATTATTTTATCCTACCATGGTTACTAGAGGGGTAAATGGCTGGTTTGTAAGTTTTCTCTGGGATGGCTACAAGTAGATAATTTCCTTTCAGAACTTGAACTGATTGTTATCTTGGGTATGATCTTAGTTTGCTAGAGCTGCTATCACAAATACCACACAATGTGTTGTCATACACAGTGGGAATTAAATGGCTAACATTTCTGACACGAAGTCAAAAATCAATATATTAATAAAGCTTGCTTTCTCCCCAAGCAAAGAAGCAGAGTTCTGTGTACTATAGGTACTCATTGAGCCTCAGATTAATCAAATACATAATAAAGATTCCTGTTGAAGGAGAAGAGGGACTGCATAAGGTAAAATTTCAGGAGTATTTCTGGGTTAACCACAGGTAATGGGTAACTGAGAAGAGCAGGAAGTTGTTCTGTTGGGACTTGAGAAGTTTGCTTCCCTCTTACCACCCCGCAGGAAAATTAGAGTGGAGACTGATCTAGTTGGCTCCAGATGCTGTATTTCTACCATGATTCCTGCCCCTTCCCTCAACTGAGAAGAGCAGGAAGCTGTTCTGTTGGGACTTGAGAAGCCTGATCCCCTCCCCTGCCCCCAGGAATATTAGACTGGAGATAAATCTAGTTGGCTCCAAATGCTGTATTTCTACCATCATTCCTGTCCCTTCCCTCCCTTCTTTTCTTCTTTCTTTCCTTCCATCCTTCTTTATGTATTCCACAAATAATTATTGAGGTTAGTCTCTGGGACTATAATAGGTAACAAAACAGGCATGCATTCTAGTCATCATTGCACATTCTACCAAGGAAAAAACAAAAATAAGTAAAATCTATAGTAGTTCAGAATTTAAGTACTGTGGAGAACATTAAAGCAGGATAAGGTGAAATGAAGATCTAGACGGGGCAAGTGCATTGCAGTTTCAAAGAGGGTGGTATTTGAGAAGAGATCTGAAGGAAGCCAGGGAAAAGATGGACTGTTATCTAGGATAAATAGCAACAGTAAAAAATGAAAAAGAACTTAAGCAAGGATTCAAAGAGCAAGTAACATGGCAGTGTGACTAAAGAGGAGTAAGAAGAAGAGGTGAATAGAAGGAAATGGAGTTAGAGAAGAGAATAAGAATCATGGGTAGCTATGTAGGACATTGTATAAATTCTTCTTTAAGCTGTTGCAAGGTTTAGGGCAGAATGGTAACGTGATCTTATTTGGTTTTATTTTCATGGAAAATCCCTTCTTATCACTTATAAAACTCATTGTTTTAAAATCTATTTTATCAAATATAGCTACATCAGCCTTCTTGTGCTTAATGTCTGTATGGTATATCATTTTCTATCCTTTTAATTGCAACCTACATTTCTTTACATTTAAAGTCTGCTTATTGTTGGTATTATATAGTTGGGTATTGCTTTTTCATCCTTTTTGATAATCTCTGGCTTTTAAATTAGGTATTTAAATCATTAGTATAAAATGTAATTATTGATTTAGTTGGATTTATTTTTATCAATTTTGGTTGGGTTTATTTTTTTTTATTTTTAATTTTTTATTGAAGTATATCATTCTTACATGAACATGTATAAACAATAAGTGTATAGTGGAGACTGTGAGCTTATAAAATAAACATACATAACATCACACAGGGGTCTCATACATCACCCCTCCACCAACTCTTTGCCTTGTTGTGAAATATTTGTTACAAACTATGCAAGAGCATCGTCCAAATACAACTACCAACTATAGTCCTTATCTTATATTTGGTGTATTTTTTCCCCAACCTATACTATTTTTTAAAAATATTTTTTTTGTTACAGATATTGTGAACTTGCAAAACAATTATACAGATGTGTAGATTTCTCATACAATTCCACACCCTGGTGAAACATTTATTACAGATTATGAGATTATATCATCAGACTATTACCACCAACCATGGTCCACTTTTTCCATACACCTCCATTATCAACACAGTACAGCTTTGGCACTGAGGCAAGATTATAATATTGCTATTAACTATAGTCTATCAGTCACACCAATTGTAGTTTACCCATGCTTCTCCATATTCCCATTGCCTTGTGATAGTGGTGTACATCTGCTCTAGCTCACAGAAGGACTCTCTTGCATTTGTACCCTTAACCACAATTCTCAACCATCTCTGGGTTCACAGTATTATTTAGTCCCTAGATTATTCTTTAGCTTTCTTTCTATTGATATTTATTTCCCCAGACTACCTTTTTCAGTCACAATGGTTGGGCTTATTTTATCACTATATTTTTTGTTTTCTATTTGTCCCTCTGGTTATGTTCCTCTGTTTTACGTATCTTGACACATTTTGCCTTCTTTAATTTTTTTTTAGATTCTATTTTAATTTTTATATTATTTTTTCAAACATATTTGTTATTATTCTCTAGTGAGCTAAGTAGTACAATATGCTTTCTTTGCTTTCTATTATCAACTTGGAGTTAATTTTATTAATTTCACCTAAAGATGGTAACCTAGCAAACATAGACATCCCTTTGACCATATCATCATGTTTTATAATTGTTATATGTATTAAATCTAAATACATTTGCAATATCATAACTTTTATTTTAAGGTCACTTTTATTAAGAAATTAAGAGGAAATGTATATTTTATATCCAGGTATATGTCATGTTAGCACTCCTTTTTAATTTTGAAGATCTAAATGTTTTCTCTGGTATCTTACTGTTTATCTGAAAATCTCTCTATTTGCCTTCATTCTTGACTTCTGGATTGGCTGTATTTTGTTTTTTGTTGATTGGTTGATTTTTCCTTTTTGCATTTTATTTCTTTCCTAATCTTTTCTGGAATTCTTTCTGCTGCTTCTGTGGTTTCTAATGAAAAGTCTCTGCCATTTGAGTCATTGTGACTCTGTATGCTACATGTCATTTTTCTCTGGCCACTTTTAAGACTACCTGTTTTCTTTGGTTTTTAGCAGTTTGATCACATGCCTAGGCATGGAACTGTATATATATGTATGTGTGTGTATATATATGTGTGTATATGTTTATGTATATATATTCTGTTTTGTGTTTGAAAAGATTCTTGAATTTTAAAATTTATGTATATCACAAAATTTGGGACATATTTGACCATTACTTTTTTCAAATATTTTTTTCTACCCATTTCATTTCACTTTCCAATGAACTGCCCAAGCCTTAGAACTTTCGGTATTAGTCCTCATGTTCACAAGACTGTTCACTATTATTCAATAGTTGTTCCTTTCTATTATTTATCATTTATGTTTATTTAGTCCAATTTCAAATGACTTTCCTCTATTATCTCCATTTTGTTATTAGCCCAACTGGTGAAGTTTTTATTTCAATATTTTATTTTTCAGTTTTATAATTTGGTTTTATTGCCTTAATAATTTTATTTCCCTGAATAAGTTTTCTAACTTTTTATTTTCAGAATATTTTTCAATACATAATCTCGAGTTACAATAACTTCTTCAAAGGCCTTGCCTGATAATTCCAACATCTAAGTCATCTGAGTTGGCAACGGTTGATTTCCTTTTCCCTTGAAAATGGTTTATATTTTCTATTTTGTATGTCAGGTTATTTTGATTTCTATTATAAAATGTGCAGATATTATGTGGGAGAGATTCTATTTACTATTATAGTTTTCTGAAGAATGTTGTCCTTTTTTAAAAAATAGGTAATCAGTTGAATAGAGTCATGTCAGCTCTGTTTTCCCTATCACCAACAGTAGTGAAGATTTCAGTTTTAATCCTCTTAGTGCTTGCTGTGCTGCCTTAAGTCTTTCTTCAGTATGTGTGGAGACGTTGGATATTCACACACAGAATTATGGGATTCATTTCTCTAAATTCTCCCCTCTAAGTTTACACTATACTCTTTGGAAAGTGACCATGGTTGCCTTGAATCCTTTCCCTGGTTTCTCCAGCCAGAAATCAGGGATACTGTGTTATACCATTCATGATGGCAGCCTACTTTCTTGGCAAAGACAAATAAAAAGTGGGGGGAGAGGACTCACTCTCATTCCAATTACTTCTCCATATTTTGAATTCCCTTTCCAGTATGACTGCTTTTATTTACTTTGGAGAGTCCTTAGGTGTTTTTCTGCCCGAGTTTATAATTGTTTTATGATGGAAAGTTGTTTTACAGGGGTCTTATACTTTAGTACTAGAGTGGAAATTTCTTATGTTTTAAAAGAGTCACTCTGGGTGTTGTATTGGAATGAGACTGAAGAAGGGAAAGATAAAGGTTATAAGGGCATTGAAATAGTTCAGGCATGAGAGTTTAGAGACTTGGATCAGCAAAATAGTTGTATATATATATCTAGAATATAGTTTTTAAGAAGAGCCAATAGTTTTTGATAACAGACTGAATTATTGGTGATAGAGAATGAGAGAATTCAAGAATGATTCCAATTTTTTTCTTGAGTAATTGGCTTTGTTGGCATGCTATTTATTGAGATGAGGAAACACCAAACTATAAAAAGCAGAGGAGACAGAGAGAGATTGAGGATTTTAGGTACTAAATGCACTAATTTTGACATAAGTACTAGACAGCTGCTGTAAATTACTTAACCTCTTTGTGTCCCAATTTATACATATTCAATGAAGCATAAGAATGTTACTTTTGCATATGATTTTAGTAGAAAAGACATGGATTGATTTATGAAAATACATAGATAAGAGTGGACACAGGTATAAAGCATGCTATTATTATTATTTATTTTATTCTGGCTATTCTTCAAAAATATAATATCTTGTGCTAGGAGCTTGAACATATCATTTACCATCTGGCTTCTTTTTTGGTAAAAGCATACTAATATTACTGAAGTTTCCTATTCATTAGGTTTGATTATATGTGACTTCTACGTTTTCCCCAAAATAAGATAATGGCAGAAGGAAAGCTATGTGACACTAACTGCAGACATCGTATCTCCAAAAACTTTGAAGGAGATTTCAAAAGAAGATTTTTCAAATACATTTCTTGAATCTATTTTTAATCTAATTTATATATTGCACCACTAAATCAACTGTTCACTATTTCTTCATATATTATAATTGGGATCTGAGAAGATTTAATATAAAATAGTATAGCGCCTCTTAGTACTATGGCATTTGTCTTCTGTATGACAAGTCAAAAATTGAATTGGGGTCCTACGGGCCTCAGAGTTCAGGCAAAAAGTTGCTAGTAGATAGAAAAAGGATTGATGGTATCTTCCTGATTCTTTCCTCTACAACATGAGGGACCTACAGATAGAAAATCTTCGGTGGCTAGAATAGGGGCACTATGTTTATATATCTCAGCTCATTTTCTGTGATAGAGGAAGTAATGAAAATCCCTGACTTCCTTTTTTTCCCATGTAAGGATGAATTTAATAATTATTTTGATAAAGAAGATTGCTATCTAAGAAATAGGACCTGAGGGTTCTGGCTGGTTTCTCAAATGACCCCACCCTCTCTTCAGCAATCAACTCTGTTTTTTATCTAATTTGTATATTTGATCTAATACAAACCAAATACTCTTTCTCTTATTGACTTTTTCAGTCAGGAGAGAGATTTATTCCTTTTTCATTAGGAAACATTCAGCAGTGTTTGGGGGCCAATAAGGAAAAAAATTTAAGTATACATACCACATCTTTTTACTATAGAAAATATTCCTAATTATGGACTAATTGCTATAGCAGAATCAGTGGTGGTCTTAAATCTTAGAAAAAAGAAAATAAAGAGAAATAAAAATACAATTGATTAGTGGTCATTTGGCTAGATGAAATATCTCATTTCCTTTTTGAAGGAAATAAGGCTCTTCCTTGAAAATTGGAATTTTTACACCTCGGAGATTATGTGGTAAATTAGTAGATACCAGATGAAGAGAAATTGAGAAAATGAAACTATATTCCAGGCACTCTCTTATTTTAGATCAATTTGCATAAGTCATATTACATCTCTCGATCTGAAATTTATTATATGCAATTAGGGATTATGCTTGCTCTCTTGAATATATCTTATGCACAATAGGCATGCAAGGAAAGGTTTTTTTATACTTTCACAGAACCAAGCCAGTCAGTTTCCCCAAATATGTCACTTTATCCAGGAGTACCGCCTCTGGACTTTAGATTACTTTATTCATTTCAGTGTTGGCAGGTTGGTGCGTTACAAACAAGAATGTCCCATTCACACATGGCAGTTATTTGAAATCTTTCTCAGGGTTTGACAATTGAGCTCAATATTTATGAAATGCTTGGAACTCAATTTGTTAAACTTTGTTCTTAGGAGGAATATGGTCAGAACAGAGAGCAGCAAGGAAGCATGCAAGGGAAAACTGTTTAAGCAAACATTTTTTCAGAGCTTTTTCACCCCCATCTAGTCTGGTGAACTTAGTCTGACTCATTGAAGTAGCAAATACGTGGTACCCTTCCAGCAAACATAACATTTTCTGAAACCACTTGAATGTTTCTGCTCCATCTTCAAGCTGGTTTCCTCTTCAGCAGGTTCTTGACCATAACTCAAGGCTCTTTCTGATGGGAGGTAAATGTTAAGTGTTAATTTCAGCACAAAGTCTGCATATGGCTTGAATAGATCCTATTATAATATGCCAAGAAAGAAAAAGAAAACAAGCTCAGGGAATTTGGTGAGTATAATACTTTAAAGAAAAACTTTTATTATTAATAAACTAGGAAACATTCAGCATTATTTTCCCAATTAAGAAATAGAAAATATAGAGTGGCAAGTTCCGATGGATTCCTCCCTACTCCAACCCCCAGTTTATATATAAACCTTAGGTACTTCATTTAAATTACCTTTTTTTGTGTGAGAAACTTTTAAAAAATGAAATTATGATGTCATGTGACTGTCATATGGAAAAACAAAATTATATTAAGCTCCTTTAACTACATTTTTGTGGGCTGCTGGTTTGGTCTTTTACATATAGGAAGAGAAGCCACTGGTATGATGATAATAGCAGCAACTATTATTTATTGTGTGTTTCATATGAGCTGGGTGTGGTAGTAACTACTTTACACTTAATAATCACAAAGACCTTATAAAAATAAGTCACAGAAGGGAGTTTCACAATTATTTTTCAAATCATTCCAATTAAATTTGTGAACAAGGAGACTATAAAATCTCTACTTCAGCTCTCTCTAATCCTCTTATTTCTTATCTCATTCTCTTTATGGGTGTGGATTCCAGTGGAATGTAGGGTAAGTCTTGAGTGAGGAGCAGGGAACTGAAGTTTTGCTTTCCCTTTTTGGGAGGACTGTCTTTAATTATCAGAGTTTGTACAGAAAACATACGTACATGATAAATTTAGACAGTATACATAATTATTTTACTTTTCTATAACAGCTAGATGTGATAGAGTTTAATAGGCTGAATCATTATTATTTCTCTACCCTCCAAACTATTTTTATTAGAATTCCAGCATTTTTTTTTTTTTTGAGGTACCAGGACCTGGATGTAAATGCTGGACCTCATATATGGGAATCTGGTGCTCAACCACTGAGCCACACTGGCTCCCCAGAATTCCAGCTTTTAAAGGGTACAAGAGAACATTGAAGCTTTTAAAATCATAAGTATGGGTGTTTAATACCTGAGATTGTGGAGGTGAGTGTAAAAATCACACCGAATTACCTTCATCTTTTCATTGCATACCCAAACTTAACAACCTTCTTGGAATTTAGACTTCTTTTTACCCATCTCAAGGAAACATTTTCCATTTTGTGTCCATGGTATTTCAGACGGGCTTTTGGGGAATAGTTCAAGGTTCAGTAACACGATTAAGAGGATATGATTACATTTTTTAAGATGCACACTTGTTGGAGATTTCTTTTGGGAAAGAAAGAAAGACAGGGAGAGAAAGAAAGAACGAGAGAGCTGGGATCAGGGGGTCTGTGAGTAGAGACTCATCATACAACTTTATTGTTTACAAGGGGCTCTTTATATATCCCAGTCTATGTGACAACAAGCAGGAACCTGCAGTTAACTATTAATGTTACTCATAGTCTAAAGAATTCAAATAAATCTTATCTCAAGGTACAAAATCTAAGTGTTCTATTTACTATACAAGGTATGTACAGCCTTTAACAGCTTCATCCTACCTGCTGGGAACTCTTAATTATCACATTCCTTAGGTTGCAAGTGTAGCCATGGAGACAGCACTTCTCTCCTTGTGAGGCCACTGTGCCTCAGTTTCCAACACACTCTCCTGATGATTATCATCATTTCTCTAACAGTGCTTAAAAATTTAAAAATTGTATTTTCTCTTATTTTCAATATGTTGCAAGTAGGTTGTGGGTTTCATGAAGGCAGGAACCTTATCTCTATTGTTCCATGATACAACCTAAGGTCCTGGAAGAGAGCTTGGATCATATTGTGTATTTAATAAATATTAATGACTGATTGATTGAACAGCTGGCTGAATACATGTAGGATATAATGAAGTAAGATCTTGGGGAAGCTGTGAGGAAATTTTACTGACAGTAGTGAATGGGAGAGGGTATTGCTGGGGCATGCCTTTTGAGTGAATTACACTGGCATAGTAAATGCAATGTAAATGAAATTCGTTATTGCTTTTTCTCTCCAATTGGAATAAAACTGGCAAGAACAGAATTAGAATAGAGTGCATTTTTACCAACATCTATTGAAATAATGGATCTAGACAATGGTCTTCAATGGGCATTAATATTGTCAAAAAAATGATACAACCAGGTAATATTTACTTCCTGGTTGATGCAAATAACTCCAGCTTTGACATAACCTTAACAGAAAATTTTTAAAAAGGAGCCCAAAGCAGATCAAGTCAGTAAGTCATGTAACTACCTGTTTAGGGAAAAGAGATGCAATTACATACCTGACAGGAATATAATGAGCAAAATCCAGAATGTAGGAACACTATAAAACAAATGATCTAGTATAGTTACTAAATAAATTATTATAATATGGAGAAAAAGAGAGAGAGAAGCATGTATGTAGAATGAGCCTCAGGAGCATAGTAAACAAATGAAACAGTAAACAAATTTTTTTACGGGCAATTAGGAACATTTGAATGCTGGGCAGCATGTTTAATCTTATTAACTACTTACCATTATGTTGTACTTTTAGCTTTGAAATGTTATTGCAACTCTGAGGGAAACACGGTTGCTGCTAAAGCTGCACACTGGCTCCCTGCTTCTCCTGACTCACCTCTGTTGGCTGTCACTGAGGATAAAGTCAGTTGAGAAACCACACTCCAGCCATGATTTGTATGGACATCTGCAGGGCACTGGTGGAACCAAAGGTGTCCATTCACCCTTTTAGAATCACTTTCACCAGCCACAGTGTGAAGTCCCTGGAGAAGGGGTGTGTTGATTTGAGTTGCAAAGGAAAAGAACTTCAGAATGAAGGTCACCGCTAGGATGCCCACCAAGAGTCTAAGAAGCGCTGCAAGAAAAATTCCTTATGGTGAAAGTTCTAAGATTTAGGATCTTTTCTAGAGGAGGATCCATAAGTCACTTCTTGATTTTCACAGTCCTTCAGAGGTTTTTAAACAGGTTACTTCCATCTATATTGAACCAGGAGTAGAGGATAAAGGCACCACTGCAGATGCTAAAATCAACTATTTTGATTAACTGGTTATCAGTTTTTAAAAATATGTATTATTGCAAGATTCTGACTTCCTCATGACCTTGTTGAGGAGCTGAGCTAACCCACTCCCCAGTGAAACTGATGAAAATTATATTTAATAAGAACCAACCATATAGCGCTGGGGTTGGTGTATGCCCCGAGACTTGAATCTCTGGACTGTCCAGGTGCCAGTTGGGTCCTGAGCCTTAGCAGAATTGCAAAGTTCATTGGCCTTATGCAGGTCAGCTAAAAGGGAGGTGAGGAAGGTCAACCACCACACCAAGGAACTGAGAGAGCCTGCATCTGCAAGCAGGAGAATCCCATCCATTAGCCATATGGGATCTAAGCCCCCTCTCTATTTAGAGATGGAGTGGGCATTGCCATCCCAGTGTCCTCAGGATGGAGTAATAAAATATGGATTAGAGTGGACTTAAAAAAAAAAACAAAAAATCAAATAAATGCTGAAATTTAAATTAACTAATTTACAGTAATAATTCTGTTGGTTTGAGAAAAAAAAAATGAACCAACCATAAAAACTCTTGAACTTAAGTGAGAAACTTGCCATTGTTTCTACCTCCAGCTCCAGATCCCTTGCTTAGACATTTTGCTTGGAGGGAGAAGCAGGTTCTAAAACAGATAATTCCTTATCTCCTTCAGGAAGGAACTGACAACTGACTTTATTAGTGGCAGAGCAGAGAGAGTTTCACACTTAAGGATACTATCCAGAACTGTGGGGATTGTGCTGAAAGACATTTAGGAGGTGATAGCTAAAGGGTTTGTGGGATTCCTTTGTGAGATGATGAAAGTGTTCTAAAGTTGTATTGATATTAGCACTTATATGTGAATATAGTAAAGATCATTAAATTATGCACCTTAAATGGGTGAATGTATGATGTGTGTATTATCTCAATAAATGCTTTTTAAAATGTTATTACAGTTATGCTTTTTAAAGAGTCGTTACCTTTAATGATAAACACAGAGGTATTCAGAAGTAAAATATGATTTGTTAAACTTATTTTTTAAAAATGTAATTCATTCTATGCAGTTATCTAATTAGGGGCATAAAAATGATTTCCTATAGACTTTTTCAGGGCTGAAAGATGAGTATATGGGCATTCATTTTCCTATTTCCTCTAATTTTGTTTATGTTTGAAGTTTAACACTTTGTTAAAAAGCATAGTGTCAAACCTATTATTGTGAGATTAGTATAAGGGAAAAAAAAATAAAAGAAGCCTAGTTGTATAAGAAACAGATATATGTTTAACATCTTGACTTTGTCAGTAATGAATTTAGAATTTGGTGTGACTATTATTAAAATTTAAAAACTCCTCTGAAGATTTCCGTGTTTTGACAAAAATTGAAATGAATTTAGTCCAAGCTTCTAAGTCACAACTGGTCTACAGAAAATTCAGGGGCAGAGGAACTTGTTAAACAAGACACTGAGAAGGCAATTTCCAAAATCCAGATTGAGAAGCAGAGTGCAGTGTAGAGTTTTGTGGCAATAAAAAAAAGAACACCAAAATGAAAACAAGAAAAGATTCTTTAGTCAGAACTTGCTGTAGCAAGGGAGTCAGTGACCATCATCTGGGTTTGGCAGACACTGAAAGGCAAGCAGGTAAGTGGGAGTACTTTAGAGTGGAAAAAGGGAAGGCTTCAGGGATGCATTGCTTGGAGGCTGTTGGCATGGGGAAGCTGGAGGCAGACTAACAAGAAATGGGGCATCTTATGTGATTGGGTAGGGAAGCATATTTGGCTTTCTCTGATTTGTCCAAAGGTGGAAGTGGGGACAAAAATTAGGTAAGGGTCTATTATTGATCAAGTACTAGATATTTTGGGTCCATTTTTACAGGGATTTGTGGTTTGGCTTCCTGGACTAGTTGTTGCAGAAAGCGTTTTGACTTCCTGGGTCTATCACTGCAGGTTGTGGTTCAGAGTTTTGTTTTTATCATTGGTCTGTAGATGTTCTGATTGTATATTCATTCTCTCAGTTCTGACTTCCATTAAGCCATACAACACTAAGAACTTCATCCATCTATAGTGGTATTTTATGGCTGCTTATAACAATTTACCATAAACGTAGTGGTTTTAAAACAACACAAATTTATTCTCTCTCAGTTCTGGAGGCCAGAAGTCTGAAATTAGTTTCACTGAGCTCAAATCAAGGTGTATTCAGGGCCACACTCCCTCCCAAAGCTCTCGAATAGAATCTATTATCTCTTTGCTTCTTCCAGTTCTTGGTGGCCACTGGCATTGCTTGGCTTTTGTCCATATCACTCTAACTTCTGCCCCCATAGATTCATTGTCTTCTTCCTTTCAGTCTGTCTGAAATCTCCCTCTCCTTCCATTTTATAAGGACACTTGTGATTTCATTTAAGACCCACCTAAATAATCCTGGATAGTCTCACCATCTCAGGATCCTTAATTTACTTATTTTCAAACTCCCTCCCATTTAAGGTAACATTCGTAGTTTCCAGGGATTAGGTTATTTGGGGAACCATTACTCAGTTTACCACGCAAAATAAGTTTTGTTAGAGGGTTTCTCCCAATGGAATCATGTAAAGCATTTAAATAATAAAAGACCTTGCCATTTGTCTGGAAGAGTAAAGGTGTTTGAAAAAGCTTTTGAAAATTGTCTGGCATGTAGAATGCTCTTGGTAAATGTTTGATAAATAACTATATAAATTGAGATATAAAGTTTCTGATCATCATAAAGCATTAAACTCCTGCATGTTTAGTGGAAAAATCATTTTTAAGGAAGCGGTAGAATAGGTGGTGATCTAGTAATTGCTATAAGGAGGATTAGGTGCATAAATTTAACTATTGGTGCATAATAAGCCATTCAAAACATAATGTTTTAAAATAACAGTGATTTATTATTTTTCCAGTCTGTAGTTCAGCTTAACTTTTAAAAAATAAAACCAGTGTTTAGTTATCAACATATCTAAATTTAAAAGTAATGCAAAACTTTATCTCAAATACCATCCATACATATTTTTTATTTTTATTTATATGATGTTCTTCATATTATTTTTTCCATTCAATACATAATCTAATCTAAAGTCAGATATTGAATTTGCCATGTCATGTTAGTCTCTTTTAATCTGGAAAATATTCACAGACTTCTTTGCTGGTATGATATTAATATATTTGATCTATTTTGGGTTCGTCATGTTTCCTCATAATTAGATTCAGGTTATATGTTCCTAGAAAAAATAGTTTTCTTGTCATTGGATAGCACATTTGGGTATATACAATATCCATCTTCCCTTCATTGATGGCTTTGTTATAGATCATCTATTTGATTTCCCACTAAATAGTTACAAAATTTATCACTTCCAACTAATAAGTTATCTGTGGGTGGACTCTTTCAACCATGCAAAAAATATTAGTGCTTGATTATTTAATCTTCTCAGTCAATTACTATTTTATTATCTAAACTTTTTTATTACTTTCAATATTTTCCCCAAATGCTGTATTTGTCCTAAAATGTTTTTGCTATGCCAGCTCTTATTTACTTATTGATTCATATATGAATTGATTGCTTTATTTCTATACCCACCATATATATGTTCTTTATTTGTAAAATATCTATTATTTTGTTTTACACGTATTTTTTGCAAGCAACCTGTAACCATATTATATATTTGTCTAATCTGAGAAAGTTTTTGTTTAACTAGCTGACTGAATTTATAATGATTTCTGATCTCTGTAGAGTTCTTGCCATTATTTTATTTTATACTTCGCTTTTGCCACCTCTTCGGTGTTTTCTTTTTACCCCTTTTCTGATTTTCTTGCATTTTGGTTTCTATAAATCCCATTCTATTTTGTGCTTTCTCGTGGTAAGCTGTAGACTATGCTATTCTTCCTTTAGTGGTTTTCCATTAATGTCCTACAAATATGACTAGAAATTTTTTCTTAATATGTGAAGATTCCACTACTTTTCTCTTCATAAATACAATCTAGAATTTATCAAACTTTTTAAATGTCACGAAGTCTTTCATGTTCCCATCTTGTCAATTTTAGCAAGAATTTTAGTTTTTAATAAAAACAATAGTTTCTTCATCCTAGATAGCTTCATGCATTTCTGAATTTTAGTTTGCATTCTCACTTTAAGTGGAATTTTTGTTTCTTTCAAATTGCTCCCCTCTCTGCATTCCCTCCCTCCATTTTTGCCTCTCTCCCTCCCCACTCACTTACTCAAGAGTTTATCCTTTTGGTATGAGGGTTTTTGCCGTTTTCTCCAAGTCTCAGTTCAGAACAGGTCCTTTAAGGGCATTAAAAAAAAAATGTCTGTAGGTGCTGTATTAATTTGCCAGGGCTACACCGTTTTGTTCCAAATCAAGGTGTTGCCAGATCATGCTTTCTCCACACAATGTAGAGTTCTAGTAGTGACTTACCAGCAATCCATAACTCAGTCTCTGCCTTGATCACATGCTCATCTGCCTCCTACTGCTGACTGTGTCCAAATTCCATATGTTTAAAAGGACTCCAGTATATTAGATTGTGTCCCACCCTGATACCGTTTGGCCTCACCTTAACTGATAACACTATCAAAGATCCTATTTACAAATGTGTTCTCACACACAGGATGGAATTTTTTAGCCTGTATTTTTGGGGTGCATGATTCAGTCCATAACAGGAACCTGACTCAGTCCATAATAGGAATTATTGAAAATGATGTAGATCATTCAAACCTTTAGTAGCTTGAATTAATTTGTTAACAAAAATGTGCCATCATCTTCCATGGGTCCAGTTATAGTTTAAAGCAGAAATTTAGAATGGAATAGGAACAGGAATGTTCCATCTCATTTCCTGGATTTAGCTACTGAATCAGGCATGGCTTGTTATGGTAGAGAGCATTTTTAACACTTGTTACCTTGTAGAACTCAGATTCCCAGATGCCATTGACTGGCTCCAGACTGTAAGACTACAACATGAAATGGATTTAACCCCAATACTTTCTGTTTAATTTGTCTTTTTTTAGTCTCAACTGTACCATTTTCACATTCTATAAACTTACCTTTAAAATTACTAGCTGTACTGACATTATTTCTTGAGAGTTTAACTCTTCTCTTTGTATATTGGATACTTTTTTATCTCCTGGGCCTTGTTTTATTATCACCAAACTCCTTTTGGCTCCAAAATTATATTCTGAGGCCAACATATTATTCTCAGTTTTGATAAACAGAAAAGATTGTTTATTTTATAATTCTGGTCTCTTAGAAGATATCAAAAGTTCTTTCACAGGTATTTCCAAAGAGGCCAGAGCTAACAATTCTCCTATTATTATAATTGAATTTTTTTTCCTTGGCAACTGTTCTATTATTATTATGAGTAGCATGCCATCTAAAGTCTTTTGAAATGGATTATAAAAGTCTTTTGTATGTTAAAACGGTATCATTTTATACATATTTTCTTTCAGGATAATGAAGCCAAAATTTACTAGCAATGAGAATACAATAACCAATTATTTGAGCAGTTATGTTTTATTTTCTTACCTCTACATCATAATTTGCCAAGAACAGTTATTTTTGTTTATATATTTTTTCTTGCAGCAGATTGGTTCTATTGGGCTTTATTTTTTCTTTTACCTGTGCCTGTTCCAACATTTTAAGATTCTCAAAAATACTTTCATGAGACTTTTTGGCTAAATGTAATGGTATTGCTTATCCACTGGTGAAGGATTTCCTTCAGAAAGTTGTTCTTAAAAATGCAGATTTCCCAAGAATCAATGAAAAAATGTTTGACATCTAACACCCCATGCATGTGGACTGATTGTCAAATTACTTAAGTAAAATCTAACTGAAAGTATGATTCTGAAGTAAATAGACCAAGAGAGGGAAAGTTTTATTAAGAACTTGAACAAGGTACAAAGAGAATTCTCTCCTCTTAAATTGGAGTAATGGGATTAAGAGTAATTTCATGGAGCTGAGATTTGTTTGGAAATTAGTGAATGCTAAGAGTAAGATACTAAAAAATAGGAAGGAAAACACCCAAGTTCGACTGGAACACTAGAGAGAAAGATAATTTCTTTCAGAGTTTTGCCAGAGTCTGCTTAGTTTCAGTCACACTTTCATATGGTTATGTGTCTTATTTCTGATACTATTTGTGGACATTTTATCAAATTGAAAATTGTTGTTCAGAATTTCAGTAAGATTTGAAGTGCTCCCAGTCTAGCAGTAACAATGATATACTACTAGATTATTTTTCTTAATCACTTACTATTCCAAGTCCCTGAACCCACATCTTTACATGAAATGTATGCAAAATATGTTTTGCCTATCCTCTGTGGCCTTGTTTGATCTATATGACTCTACTGGCCATAGTTGTAGAATCCATATGCATGAATGCATTCTTGGATAGCTTGTCTCCAATAAGGCCAGATCCCAATATTGGGGACTGTGGCAGTTTGATATAATTGATGAATTCCAAAAAAGAAATATTGGATTATGTTTGTAATCTCATCTGTACCTGGGCATGATGAAGAACAGAGTTGAGGGTTTCTGATGTTGGAGTTTTGATGTTGGAATTTGATGCTGCAGACTTAAACTGGAGCCCCAGGAAGTCAGCATGCAGCGGAAAGAGAAACCAGCCCTAGGAAGGAAGGAACCTTGAGCCCAGGGAAAAGCAAACCCCAGAAATGTAGGATCCCAGGAAGCCTGAACCCTCGCAAATTTCGGCAGCCATCTTGCTCCAAATAGACTTCAGTGAGGGAAGTAACTTATGCTTTATGGCCTGCTTTCTGTAAGCTCCTACCCCAAATAAATACCCTTTATAAAAACTAACCAATTTCTGGTATTTTACATCAGCACCCCTTTGGCTGACTAATACAAGGACATTTTTTTTTTATCCAAAATAAGATCCATCATACCTCCTCCTTTCTGCCACTTCATTGGAATATGCACTTCTGTGTACCTGAAAAAAATTTTTGTTTGAGAATAGGGTGCTAAATGATTTGGGTAGGGATACCTAATATTAGATTCTTCAGGAATCATTTGAGTGGCTACTGTAAGATAGAGATGTTATATGCATGACACTGGCTTATATAACCCAAATTTCTTCTGATCTCTCCTGCTTATGATATTAAAGAGTCTCAATGTTAGTAACAGTATAATTCATCTAATTCTCACTCCTACTTTCTCATGCAAGCTTTCAGTCAACCATACAGCCTACTACATCTATGTCTGGGAAGAATTCTCAAGTGTTTCCTGAGGGCACTAACATCCTCACAAATCAATCACTTCCTGCTAAGCAATATCATTATAACATTATCTCTTGTCCAACACTCATTGATTAGTGCTGTGTTCAGACAGCAACATCATCTCACAAAGTTCAGGCACCATATACTTCAGATGACAAACTTCATTATATTCTGTTTCAAAGTGAATCCTGGCATTTTCTTTTGTTTTATCTAGTTTAGTTAGTAATCACCACCACCATCATTATCATCATCATCACTTCATAACTGCTTTGCCCTAAAGTTTTACAGAATTTTTAGTGAATCAGCACTTTAAAGTTTTGCTTTCAAATGTCCTGCCATTCATAGAACTAAGAAAGGAATTCATTAGGAGTTGGGCTATTCTGGGAGAAAACAAAACTCAGAATTGATACTCTTCTCTGAAAAAAATAGGATCTTCTTTTAAATCAAAGATAATGTTTTTTCCTGAGACTTTCTCAGAAGTCTTCTCAGTCTTCATAAACTTTTGGAGGATCAGTTTGACAGATGCTCTAGAGATGTCTAAGCCCAATGAACAAAGGATAAGCTCCCATTGGATGCCCACTGTATAAACATTTGCTTGTGACTGGAACAATGAGTTCACCACTGGGATATAGGAGAAATGCTACTTGTTGCCCATGGCTGCCAACAAGCTCTTCCATTTAATTTCCTCCCTGTTTCTGTAAATGGACATCTAATATAGCTTTACTGAAAGTGGCAAAAAATAAAATAAATAAAAATAAAGCAGGAACAAACTGAAGGAGGAGTAGGTGGCTTACTGTCCTGGCATAGTGCCTATTTGAATAGCTCAAGCAGTCAATAGGAAGAAAACATTCTCGATTCACAATAATAGTGACCCAGTAATATTAAGATTAGAAATTCTGCTGTATTATTCTGTTTTAGATTTTGCTATTAGCATTATATTTTGGGTAAGTGTAATACAGTGGAAATGAATACTAGGTTTGGAGTGCAGAAATTGATTTTGAGTCCCATTCTTTCTTTCACTCCCTGTATCACATTAGGCTATTCATTTCTTCTCTCTTAGCCTAAGTTCTCTAAGCAAAAAACTGAAAGTTTGGGATAAGTGAGAGTTAAGACTCTACATAATCCTGGCATTCTTTGAAATCCAGTTTTTCATATGCCAATGTGTTCTACTGAAAATTATGCTTAGATATGGCAGTAGAAGCATAATAGGTGTATTAGTCAGCCTAAAGGGGTGCTAATGCAAAGTACCAGAAATCTGTTGGCTTTTAAAAAGGGTATTTATTTGGTGTAGAAGCTTACAATTACAAGGCCCTAAAGAGTCCAACTCAAGGTACCATAAGAGGCACTTTCTCACTCAAAGTCATTTGCCACGTGTTGAAGCAAGATGGCAGGTGATGTCTGTGAGGATTCAGCCTTCTTCTTTCCTTTTAAGGGTTTCATGGGTCCATCTTCTTCCAATCTCAACTGTAGGCTGGCATAAGGCTCTTCTCTCTTCCCGGGGATTCATTCCTTTCCAGGTTCAGCTGCTCTGTTCTCTTCACAAGGTCAGCAGTAAACTGACAAGGTAAATGGTACATTGCTCTTCCCAGGGCCTCTGTCGTTGCCTATGGAGCTGTCTCCCTCCCTCTTTGTATAATCTCTCTACTTTGTATCTACTTCCATGTTCTTGATTGAGTATCTGTTTATATAGTCCACCAAGGGGGTGAGGACTCAACCCTGCATCCCCTAATGATGGGGTCAGATCAAAGCCTTAATCTTGATTTGATAAAGTAAGAGTGAAACCTTTGAATTTAATACAATCAATGGGGTATCATGACTGGAGGAACAGACGAGTTTACAAACATAATATCTCTTTTGATTCATAAATAATATCAAATTGTCAAAACAGTGAACTTTAAAAGATAATAGAAAGAGATAATAATTTTAAAAGATGTAGATTTTTCCCACAAAAGTTGAACTTTTGAAAATTACATGGTATATGTTAGAGGAAATTAGATATTAGTACAACATAGCTTTGCATTTTATTTGCATGAATGCAAGCAGTATTCATTTCTTCACAGTAAAAAAGTTATAAAAAGGAAGCCAAAATTCCTGCTTCAAGTCAGATAAAAACTGAATTTCATATCAGAGAATTTGCTTTACATAGGTATTTCTTTTGATGCTAATACTATCATATTGCCACAGAGGAATCATGAAAGAACAAAGAGGCAAAACAATGGGAGAAGCATAGCATTCTTTATCTTATTTCAGTAACAATACTAAGAAGAAAGTCTCATCAAAATCAGTTATAGGTGTGGTCTGTCCTGGGACACAATTCCCCTCAGTCTGTGGAGTTGTGAAACCTGTAGAAGAGGTTATCTTCTTCCAATATACAAAGGAGGGATGTGGAGGTCCTGACCTGCGGGACACTAATGAGGGTACGAGCACCTGCCAAGGAGGAATGGTGGGACAAGAGACACGAGGAACGACAGCAAGACAATGTTCTGATCAAGCTGCAAAATTTTATTGAAGGAACTGGGCATATATACTCCAGGGAGGAGGAGGGGTGGTGAGTAAGGACAAACGGTGACTTGGGATTGGTTGCTACAGTTGCTAGGGAAGAAGGCAAATGTCTAAGGAAGGGATTTGGCTAGAAGTTCTCGTCTGGTATGCAGAGTTTCACACCTTGCGCCTGCGTACTGTTGTATTTGCCTGGGCTGTGGCGGGAAGCGGAGAACAAAGAAACAGGGAGGAAGAAGAACAAGGAAGTGACAGAGCAGATTTGTGAACTCCGCCATGTTGCGGAGGGTTGTGGTTAGGTTTCACAGCAAGTGGCTCTCTACAGAGGGACAGGCATAGGATGAACATTCCTATTCATATAGGTAGAAATCAGAAGAAAAACAGGGGTCATGGGTTCCAAACAACTCTGAAACTCTGCATGGCATATTCCATTAGACTTCGAGATCTGAGAGTCTTCTGAGAAGTAAAGTTTTATCTTCCAGGCCTGATGAAGCAGAACTACCCTTTCCAAGTGTTTGTGCAGTGGCCATTCTTTCCTCAAATACTAGGGTGAAGGCTCCACTCTCTCAGAGCATTAGAGTGATGACCAGACTCTCTGCCATCCCCAGAGCACAGGATCAACTATCTTAGAACATACGGTGATGGCCCGATAATCTGCAATCCCCAGAGAATATGCTCCACCTTCCCTGAAGACTAGAGCAGCAACACTCTTCCTTAACAATGGGGTGGAAGGTCCGCCCTCTCCAAATACTGAGGCATGTCATCCTTTCCACACACTTGGGCAGGCTTGCTGTCTTGGCATGAGAAGATGTCTTTGATCCAGACCTCAGCATCCATGGTTCTGCCTTTTAAATGATTTTTCTTTCAATTCATCCCTTTTCTGTCCCTTTTAATCCAGAAAACAGTATTTCCATTCATACAGATCTTGCAAAAAAGTGCTTTTTATTCACATAGCACATGGGGGTCCAAAACATTAGACAGTAGGACTTTCCACAGATCCTTCCTGTATTATGTACCTCCAATCCTGACTTGCACTGAAATGGCTGACAGGATTCATGTTCAAATAAACTTTCACATGGAACGCTATTCTTTGAAGACTTTCCAGAAGCTTACATATTTACAAACTATCCAACTTCTGGTTTCTTTGTGCCCAGGAGTTCAGTTCTTAGTTTAGCCCTTTCCTCTCACATTTTTATTATATGCTTGAAAGAGAAACCAGCCTGTATTTTTTGCCCCTGGCTTGGAAATCTCCTCTGTTAAATATCTAACTTTATCTCTTTCAAATTCTGCCTTCCATCTAATATCAGAACTCAACTTTGCCAAGTTCTCTGCTACATTAAAACAAGGATCATCTTTCTTCCAGTTTCCAATAACATATTCGTCATTTCTGTCCAAGGCATCATCTAAAGTACCCTTAGCATCATATTTCTACCAATAGTTTCTTCAAAGCAATCTAGACCTTGTCTGTCAATCAGCACACAGTTCTTACAGATTCCACCTGTTTCCCAATTACAAAGCCTTTTCCACATTTTTGGTGTTTGCAATAGCAGCAAACTGTTCTGGAACCAAAATCTGTTTGTTTTCTAGGCTGCTGAAAGTAGGATACCATAAAATGGGTTGGGTTAAACAATGGGAATTTATTAGCCTACAGTTTGAGGCTGAGAAAATGTCCTAATCTAGGCATTATCAAGGTGATGCTTCCTGAAGACGGGCAGCTGGTGATCCCTGGTTCCTCTGCCACATGGCAAGGCACATGGCAGCATCTGCTGGTCTCTTCCTTCTCTTCTGGGTTTAATAAATACCCTTTTTTGCTTTCAGCTTCTTGCTCCCTTGACTTTCTCTGTATTTATTCCATTTAAAAGGACATCAGTAAAAGTATTAAGCCCTCTCCTGAATGAAACAGTTTGTAGTTTAACTGAAGTAGGTTCATCCAAAGATCTGACTTACAATGGATTTACACCCACAGGAATAGATTATATTAAAGAACATGTTTTTCTGGGGTACACACAGCTTCATACCATCCCCAACTTCCCTAGGAAAATCTAGTAATTAAAAACTACCTAGGTAAACAGTGATAATTTTTAATTAACCCTGAAATAACTGAATTAAATGAAGTGAGATAGCATAATTACTAACTAAATTTCAATTCAGGTTTTCCTTTCTCTGGAATAAAAAACTAGTTGTGATAAAACTTGTCACAGTTTAGGTAATATAGAGAAATTTATCTTTTTTTGAGGTTTTGTAATCATTTGCCATCTAATACATACATAGCTATGTTGAGAAAGAAGAATATACTTGTTTCATGCTTTCTTAAAAATATAAAGTATTTCTGACTTCAGGGCAATAGCTCTTTTGCATACTCAGTCATTAGTATTCTAATTTTAGTATTAGGATTTCACATTTCCTTGTAAGATTCCCCTTTGAACTCAAAAATTAAATTTCATTTACAATTTTTTTTGCCTGTTTCTTAATCTGAATTCTAAAATTTGATATTTGTAAGGGAGTTTAGTAATCATCATATCCAACTTCCTCATTTCAGATGTTTAACAAAAAGGCTAAGGTAGAAAAATGGCTTGTCTGAGTTCATACAGCCTAACAATTGTTAACTGAGATATTTGGATTTGACAAAAAAATATCTAAACGTCAAAGAGATATAAAGTCAGTCCTGGTTTAAACAGTCAGTTCTTAAACAAAGGCATTCTGATGTTCTCTTCTTTAGCCAGGCATCCTTTTAAGACATATTTTATCAACTTCTGGACTGTCTCTTTTCATTCTTTCTGTGTCTTTCACTTCTATTCATGAATCTTTGTTGTTCAGTGCATAAAATTTTGAGTCTTCCAGTTTAGGTTGGCTCTGTCACCTTTACCAAATTACCTAATGTCTTTTTTTTTTTTAAGATTTATTTATTTATTTAAATCCCCCCTCCCCTGGTTTTCTGTTCTCTGTGTCTATTTGCTGCATTTTGTTTCTTTGTCTGCTTCTGTTGTGGTCAGCCACGGGAAGTGTGGGCGGTGCCATTCCTGGGCAGGCTGCACTTTCTTTCACACTGGGCGGCTCTCCTTACAGGGTGCACTCCTTGCGCATGGGGCTCCCCTATGCGGGGGACACCCCTGTGTGGCACGGCACTCCTTGCGCGCATCAGCACTGCGCATGGGCCAGCTCCACACGGGTCAAGGAGGCCCAGGGTTTGAACCGCGGACCTCCCATGTGGTAGACGGACGCCCTAACCACTGGGCCAAGTCTGCTTCCCTACCTAATGTCTTTATGCTTCAGTTTACTCTTCTGCTAAATGGAAACAATAATAAGTTTGAGAATTAAATAGATTAATATACTCAGCATAGAGCGTGGCATGAAGTAAATAAGTTACTGGTTTCATGATCAGGATCATGATCATTATTGCCATCATCAGTTTTTGCTTGTGCAATATCTTCAAATAGGTCCTCCAGAGGCATTCAATATCTTGATTTTGACATATAACTTTAATAAAAATTACTATTTTTCTGTTTGTTTGGTTCCTACATGAACCTCAGTATGTGAGAGTTGTGAGTGACTCCTTCCTTCTCCTATATCTTTGCCTTCTCCTTTTATAGTTAGCCAGTGATAACATATTGCTGATTTAAATTCATAAATCTGTTATCTGTCTACCCTATTTCCATGCTTATTGACACAGCCATAGCCCTGGTCCCATTCCTTCATGATTGTGTTTTTCCATAGCCTAATTTATCTACTGGGCTCCTGGGTTACCACTCAATCCATTCTCTATTAAAATTGCTAGAAAGCTTTATCAAAATTTGCAGTGTCATCATATCAATTCCCTGATACTTTTAAACCATAGTTCATACACCTCAGGATGATTTACGTCCAAGTTCTCCTCAAAGGCATTATCACCCCAATGATAATGACCTGTTTTTAGTTCTGTCAACATGCCATCAATATGCCTTTGTACATAATGTTGCTTTTTCCTGGAATGACTTTGCTCTTCTATTTGGCAAATATATTTCATTCATGAATATCTTGCTCAATATTATATTCACTGTGATGCTTCACCACATCCAGAACAGAATAAAAGATTAATCACTCATTCTTAGGTATTATTTATGTGTCCTGTATGTTACCACTATTCTTCCATTATACTCTACTTTAGCACTTATTCACAAGTCTGACTTTCAGATTAGACTGGGATTTCCTTTAAAGATAGAATATGTCCTTCATCTCTTTATCATCATACACCTGACACAGTGCTTGGAAAAATTGGAGGTGCTTAATAATTATTTATTTAATGGATTGAACCCTTTTGAAGAATGGTCAACATTTACAATTTCAAGCTCTTTTGGAGGCCAGTGGAGGCACTTAGAAAGGCTATAAGGTAAGAGGTTGCCTTCTGATTTTCTATCATGTTGACTTTAAGTTTAATGCCATGTTATAATTTTGGAATTAACAGGCTCTGCTTGGTATACTTGACCAGGTGTGGCCCTTGAAGAAAAATTACTTTTGTGCAGTACATTACTTTCTAGATGGCTCACACTTGTTTGCCTAGTTCAATCTTCATATAAGAAATTTGTGAGCTTGAGATCACAATGAAATTGATATTAATTTTTGTTTTTTTTTCCCATCAAGAGGTTGATTAATGCCTGTTGTATTGGATATAACTTGTAAAAATCATTATTTTAAATTTTCTTTTTACTAAACACTTTCACCCCAAGAATTCTTAGGGTCAAGACAAAAATTAGTAAGACTTCTGTATTAAATTTTAATTTTTAAAATTTTCATTTGAATATAACTTTAATAAAGTCCACAAATTTTAAAAATACGGTTCATTATTTTTATACATGCATTTATCTATGTAGATGCAATCCAGATGAAGGAATAGAAAAATTTCACCATTGCAGCAGGGTTTCTTATTCACATTCATGTTCCCTATGTAATTCTAGTTTCCACTAAGTAGTATAGAGAGCTGGAAAGAGTGTCCCTCTCACCCTTAAATAACAAAAACCCATAAAAATTACAAGGTTTCACATTTGTTTTGGAACCACTGGAGAGCTGAGGTCACAGTAAACAAGTGGTCCCAAATTTAAGGATGGTTTCCTACAGAAATAGACAAGATACAGACTCTGTCTTATTCTGGGGTAGGTGAAGCGGGACAAAGAGAGGAGTTCAGCTATGGTAGTTAGTAAATAGGTTAATTGATACAATGATCAAGTGTTCAGTGGTGAGAGAGGGTGAAGCCCTGGGGAACAGAAACTCCGGTAATCTGTTCCCTCTTGCAGGCTTTATCTCTATAAAACCAACCATGTTCTCACAGAAAGGATATTGGAGAATTTTAAGTGGTGTTGACCTCTGAAAGGAGAGATACATGTAAGGGATGTGAAGGTTCACCTGGACCCTTCTTCCTTATCTCTAGCAAAGAAAAAAATAATCGCTGGGAGTTAAGTGCAACAACAGTTTGTTGGCATTAGCCCACTCATGGTAACTCATGGTAACTCAGTGCAGCTGGGGCATGAAACATACACATTCTCTCTCTCTCTCTCATCTCACACACACGCACATTTCCCTTGAAGGAGGTTGGGAATATGTGCTCCTCACAGAATTATAGTTGAGAGAGGGGGAGGAGCACTAAAACCCAGGAACACAGTGACTGCCTAAGTCTGAAGTTTGACCTTAAGGGCAGAGGAGTCCCTCATTGCCCCTTTCACTAGTCATCACCAGCAACCTGAGAAAGGGGTGAGAAAGAGACAAGAGTGTGGAAAGAGATCCTTTCTAGAAAGCTGTGTAAAGAGAAGACTTGAAACTAAGGGTGGAGCCAGCATTGAGGAAAAAGTATTGTTACAGGTATTTAAAGTCTATAGTGCACTGAAACAAACATAGCAGCACAAACCCAAACACATTCTAACTTCTACCTGGACTAACTAGTCCTTTCCCCATCCTTACCTCTCCACTTTAAGCACCTAGCAGAAGGAAAGATGTGCCTTTTTCCAGCCATAAAAGCTATTGATAGTATTTGTTATGAAGAATATCTTTGATGGGCTTTTCAGTAAACTTAAAAGAACCAGGAAAAGAATCAGTAATCTTACAGGTAGATGGATATAAATTACATAAACTGAAATACAAATAAAACTGAGTGAAGGAAAAGAAATAAGCAGAGTATTCAAGACCTGCAAAATGATACCAAGTAGTTTAATATATAATTTATCACAATCTCAGGAAAGGAGTGAAAATGGAATAGAAGAAACATTGGGTGAAATAATGGTGGAAAATTTTCCAAATTAATGCGTCAGGCAGCAAACCATAGATCCAAGAGACTCAGAGAGCACCAAGCACAATTTAAAGCGAAAAACAAAAACAAAAACACTTAGATCATGTTTAAACTGCTGAAAATCAAAGGCAAATGAAAAAAAATCATGTATTTTAATTCTTCTATTCCTTTACTGACTTTATTTCTGTTAGTTCTGTAGTAATAGAAGTAACTGTAGCATTGAGATGGAGAAAGTGGCATGGTAGCTGCTGAGAGTGGGGAGTGGGAAGAAGAGATGTGATGGGGGTGCATTTTCAGGACTTGGAGCTGTCCTGGGTGGCACTGCAGGGACAGTTACTGGACATCGTATGTCCTCCCATGGCCCACTGGGTGGACTGGGGGAGAGTGTAAACTATAATGTGGACCATTGACAATTTGGTGCAGCAGTGCTCAGGGATGTATTTACCAAGTGCAATGAATGTCCCATGATGATGGAGGAGGTTGTTGTGATGGGAGGAGTGGGGTGAGGGGGTTGGGGGGTATATGGGGTCTCATATTTTTTTAATGTAACATTAAAAAAATAAAGACAAATTTTTTAAAAAAGCAAAAATTATTTCTGTTAGCTCTATATTTTACTGACTTTACTGACTGTCTTTTTCTTTTAGTTTTCTTTCAAATTTTCCTTTATGTATGTTGAGGCCATCTTATTACATGCCTAATAATTAGAATTTTTGTCTGTTCCTAGTGGATTTTCCCTTTTAGCATTATGAATTCTTCTGGATGTCTTTCAGTGCTTTCACCTTAAAGTTTTCTTTATCTAATATTACTTTACTTGAGCTTTTTTTGTTTAATATTTTCATGCCACATCTTTTTCCATTCCTTTTCAGATTTTAGTGTCTTTATATTTAAGGTTTGTTGTGTCATGGTGGTTTTCTTTCACTTTCCTATTCAGTCTGTCAATCTCTGTCTTTCAAGTGGTGTCATAATATTTCTAAATTTAATATAATTTTGATAATTGGATTAAAATCTACCATCTTAACATTTTTTCTTTATTTCCTACCTCTTCTGTGTTACTTTTATACTTTGTTTTTGCCTTCCTTTGTATTAATCAATTAATTAATCAGTTAAAACAATCATTATTTTAATATTATAAAATTGTAGTCTTCCATTAATTTGTCATATACCTTTTTTTCTTTACTTGCTTATAGGTTATTCTTAAGTTAACAACAGATATCCTTATCTAATTAAATCTAATACTAATTTTCACCTTTAAAATATCTTGGTCTTTGAAAGGATCTTAGTATATATTAACTCCATTTACCACCCTTCCATCTATTTTATCTTGCATTTAATTTCTTTTAGGTTGGTGCGAAAGTATTTGTGGTTTTGCATTGTTGAAATTTGCCATTTGATACTGGCATACATTCTTTAATAAATGTAGTTACGTTATACATCATTTTAATGTGCATTTATCATTTCATATGTTTTTACTAATGACATTACTTGCTATTTATTTTATGTTTATTTTAGACTGTGGAAATAATATTAGACAAAAAGCAAATTCAAATGATTTTCTTATTTGAGTTCAAAATGGGTCATAAAAGCAGCAGAGACAACTTGCAACATCAGCAAAGCATTTGGCCCAGGAACTGCTAACAAATAGATAGTGGAGTGGCGATTTAAGAAGTTTGGCAAAGGAGACTAGGGCCTTGAAGATGAAGAGTGTAATGGACAGCCATTGGAAATTGACAAGGACCAATTGGGAGCAATCATCAAAGCTGATATCTTACAACTACACAAGAAGTTGCTGAAGTACTCAACATTGACCATTTTACGGTCGTTTGGCATTTGAAGCAAATTGAAAAAGTGAAAAACTCAATAAGTGGGTGCTCATGAGCTGACTGAAAATTTTAAAAAATAGTCATTTTGAAGTGTTGTCTTCTCTTATTCTACACGAGCCATTTCTTGATCAGACTGTGTTGTGTGGCAAAAAGTGGATTTTATTCGACAGCTGGTAATGACCAGCTTGGTGGTTGGACTGAGAAGAAGCTCCAAAGCACTTCCCAAAGCCAAACTTGTACCAGAAAGAAGTCATGGTCACTGTTTGGTGGTCTATTGCCACTACAGCTTTCTGAATCCCAGAAAAACCATTACATCTGAAAAGTATGCTCAGCAAATCGATGAGATGCAACACCTGCCCCCAGCATTAGTCAACAGAAAGGGCCCAATTCTCCTCCACAATGCCCAAACACACATCGCACAACCAACACTTCAAAAGTTGATTGTATTGAGCTACCAAGTTTTACCTCATCTCCATATTCACCTGATCTCACGCTAAATGACTACCACTTCTTCAAGCATCTCGACAACTCTTTGCAGGAAAAATGCTTCCACAACCAGCAAGATGCAGAAAATGCTTTCCAAGAGTTCATTGAATCCCGAAGCATGGATTTTATATGCTACAGGAATAAGCAAACTTATTTCTCGTTGGCAAAAATGTGTTGATTGTAATGGTTCCTATTTTGATTAATAAAGATGTGTTTGAGCATAGTTATAATGAGTTAAAATTCATGGTCCAAAACCACAATTCCTTTTCACCAACCTAATACATATATTTGTAACCCCATAAGAATTTATCAGTATCTTATATAATCGGTATCATTTAGATATATATCTTTTCCTTTGTTTTTCATTCCTTTCTTCATTTCCATATTTCTGTCTAGTAGTATTTTCCTTAAGCCTGATAAGTTCATTGTTATTCTTAATAAAGATCATTGTCAATGACATTTCTTAGTGTCCGTCTTTCTGAATATATCTTTACTCCACCTTCAACAAAATTGTAATATTTTTAAAAACATCAACAAAGATAAATACTGATTTTAACACTTTTCTTAATATTACATCTGTTATTACTGAGATCAAATAGATGATTCTAACATTTCAACCAGGAACACTAACTCTTTTCTCAGCCAGGGAATCTATGTCTTCTTTTATTCAGGAAGAGGCCATAAGAAAGAGACAATGAAATTTTGTCAGCAGCTCTTACAGAAGAGATCAGAGATATTTACATTTTATTGTAAACCTAAAATAGAGTCCAATACCAAAGTTGTTTGTTTTTCTTATAGCACATGAAACATGCTCCTGTGTTATCTTCTGTCTTGAATGGTTTCAGATAAGCTGCTATAATATTTATATTTTTCTTTTTTACCTTTGGTTTTCAGCAGTCTGAATATGATAGGCCTAATTATAGATTCAAAAGTTATGGAACCTTATGTGTGTGTATTTTATGGTAGACTTTTTGGATATTTTTTGGAATCTGAAGAAGATATGTTTGTGTGTATTTGAGGTTTAAAGTGTTACAAGTAAAGATCCTTATTATTCCTGCTTTCTAACACAAAAGGGACACGTATATAATCTTCATCAATTTTTTTATTACCCTAACAATATATTTAGGAGATTTGTACAAATCAATGAAGAAAGAAATTTCTCATTAAAATGTATTTTCATGCTCTTTATTTTGTGGATATGGCTGAGCCTCATGTGCCAATATTTATTTTGTATCTACTACATGTCATGCTCAGTGCTAAGAGATTTAAAATCTTATAATTACCATGTGGGTAATTATTAATAATCTCATTTTTATTTTTCTGATAGTCCACACATTCTGAAAGTTGTGCAACAGGATTCAAACCCAGAGTTGGTGTAACTGAAGTGTCTTTGTTTTTCCCTACTTTGCCAAAAATAGACTGGCAATGAAACATCTGTTGAGCTGAATAAACACTATGCTGTGGGAGATAATAGAATCTTATTCAATTTTCTTTGGCAAAAAAAAAAAAATACTGTTGTGTCAGAGTTTACTTGGGAAACAAAAGATTCTCTCATGTCTTCTGTGGATTGAAGCTTATGGGGGTTGAATTATAGAACTGGTTACTTACTTTTTAATAATTTATTCTGATATCTCACTTGTGAAAGAGAAATAGCTTCCTTCAAAAGGTCTGTTTGTTGGGATATTTTAGGTAGAAAAGTTGGGATTTGTGAAATACAACACTTTCTGCTTGATGACACATAGACCTTATATTTTGTGGGTAGCTTTGGCATATTTCCTATATTTTCATCATCATCATAACATGGCATTGTAGCTATGATGATTAAAACAATGCATGCATTATGTTAAAGAGGGGAGTTAAATTTTTAAAAAATGAAATTTTGGAGGATTACACATTGTGAAGCCAGAAACCTTAGTTTAGGAAAACAACACATCCGGAAACCTAGTCATTATTTTCATGGAATTTGTTTGCAAAAGTGTTTTGTGTGGGTTGGTATGATCTGACAACTAAAAAGAAGTGATATTTGAGGCTGTTCTTCCATTTCATAACCATATACAATTTATTTAAAAGTTAGTGAACCCATTTCACTAAAGTCTGAAATGTGAATTCATGTGTAAATTGAATTAAATGCCCCAATTTAGACATGTTCTTAATCTTAACCTGCATTCCTGTGGTTCTGTACCCTTTGTATTAATAAATAGGATCTCTTTTAGATATTATTTTAAATAAAGGCTTGACCCAACTACTAGGGATTGGGTCTTAATCCAGATTTCTAGAGGCTTTATAAAGAGAAAGAAACAGGGAACTAGAGTCAGAAGCCATGAGGAGAAGCTAGGAACCAGGAGCCCAGAGTCAACAGAACTTGGAAGAAAAAGGGGAAGACATCACCATTTAACAAAAGGCACGAACACAAGGCAAATCCAAGTATCGCTGGCAAACAGCACCAGAATGTTAAAGACTTTGAGGAGAAAGAATCACTCTGATGAAGCATTGATTTTGGACTTCTCTTAGACTCAAAACTGTGAGTCAGTAAATTCCCATTAAGTCAACCCATTGTTTAATATTTGTCCTAGCAGCCTGGCAAAACTAAGGTGGGGAGAGAAAGTCTGTTATGTGCCGGATGGTATACTGACTGCTTTGTATGTGGTAACTCATACCTATTTAATGGAAATTGTGAGACCTATGTGATCTGAGTGAGGTAAGAATTGTAAAATGAGTACATTATTCAAAATTATTGATATCCTTACAAGAAAATTCACTCAGTCAGCACATCTGAAAAAGACTAATAAAGAATGAAAACTTTAAATTAAAATGTAAAATTTGTGGGCAGCTTCTGTGGAATTTAATCAGATGCTTCAACAGTCCATGGGAAGAAATAATGGGGAATCACTTTTTTGTGACCTTTCCAGGCCCACATTATAGATTTATAATGTTTGAATTAAGTCATTGATTGAGAATGGATTTTGTTATTTTCAAGTGTTTGTATAACCATTTATTTAAATAAAATTCTTCGTATAGGTTATTCCCTGAGATTAAGAGATTTTATGATGATTTTGCAATCCTGCCCCCAAAACATAGTTTTTCAGACAGATAACAGCAAATGACTGTTGTAAATAAAAGAGCAATTTGTATTTGTATTTTTTAAAAATTTATTGAAGTATATCATTCAAAAATGAACATACATAAACAGTAAGCGTAAAGTAAAAGTTGTAAACTTACAAAACAAACATGCATAACATCATACAGGGGTCTCAAACATCAATGCATCACCTTGCATTGTTGTGAGTCATTTGTTGCAAATTATGAAAGAATATTGTCAAAATCTTACTGCTAACTATAGTCCATATCTTGTATTTGGTGTATTTTTCTCCCAACCCCACCCTATTATTACTGTATTAAATACATATTTATTACATGCACATGTGTAGAATTCCCATACAACACCCCTTCACCAATATACCACACTGTGGTGGAACATTTGTTACATATTATGAGATATATCATCAGACTATTACCACCAACCATGGCCCATAGCATACAGTACTTGTATTTTAAATTGAAATCACATAACATCTCTTTTTGCTATCACCAGTTATGGACTGCAACAGCAAAGTGTTCACCCCTTCTTTTCTAAGGTCTTTCAACCATTGTTTTCTGCTATTAACGAGGCTAAAGTCCACTCTGTTTCTAATGCACAGCTCTCACTGAAATGGAGGACTGAAAGCTGAGTTTTCTTCCTGGTGCTGTCTAATGGGTTTTCTGGCCTACAACATGCAATCAGGTAATGATTAAACCCTGCAGAGAAACTTCAGTTTTCTTTGAAGATTGTTATTGCAATAAATGTATTTAGTTGATTTCTGTACTATTAAATTTAACCTGAGATCTGAAAATGACCAATTTTAGTTGCATATATTTTAAGGAAAGGCATGAGGAATGATAGTCCTCAATTGACTCAGTTAGAATGACTAGGTTATACTGTAGTTGCAAGTAACCCCAAAGCTTAGGGAATAACTAAAATGAAACGTTGATTTCTTGCTCATACAACATGTCTGTCATTGACTGGTTTAGGGCTTGCCTCTCTATTTATTCCGAGAAGGCTAATGAATCAATCTACATCTAAAATGTAGTGGTTCGCAAAGATGGAAGAAAGGAAAACATGGTATTGTGCCCTGGCTTTTAGTACTTCCATCCAGAAGTGAAATATTACACTTCCTGCTCACATTTAATTGGCCAAAGAAAGTCACACGGACAAGGTTAACTTGAAACAGGGCAATAAAAGTATTGTTCACACTATTCCGTAAGAACCTTTGAGTTAGCTTTTACATATTATGGTACTTTTTAGGAATGGCTTTTCTGAGGATTTAGTGACTATGGGTAGTAATTTAAATTCCCTGGTTTTATGGAAGGATTAATTAGAATTTATCTAAAGCAGTTTAGAAGAGTACACTGCAATAGACTATGTTAAAGTAGAATTTGGAAACTATGCTTATTAATTTGAATGCCCATTTTATGCACCCAAATCTTAATTACAGTTGCCCTTTGGTATTCTGGTTTTGACGTATCCTTTTATAAATGTTTTAAGGGATTCTTGAATTTGGGATTTTTATGATTAGGAAGTATTAATTGTTAGTAATTAAACACAGTCTATAAAAAGAACCTTCATTCACAGAACCAATTAATTAGCGTGTGTGTGTGCAACATGCTTCTGTCTCAACTTCAAATCTCAGTGAAAATGTCAGTGAGTAATGGCTGATGGTCATGAATATATTCATCATCTTAAATTGATGTTCATGTTATTGCTTCTCTCATATACTCATCTTTACATATTGGATTGCTTATGTTGTTATATCATGGTTATTTATGTGAATTCCAAAAAAACTTGTCTCTATTTACATTAGACTTGACTATTAAGGTTTATACAACAGCATCCCTATGACTTGCATACGTCTGCTCATTGAACAAAACTTGAAATTTTCTTTTGTCCAACATTATTTGCAAAATGCCTGCTGCCATCTTCTCTCTGTTAGGTTGTTTGCCTTTGTATTTCTCTTCATCACCTCTATTCATTCCACTCTGTCACCTCTATATTTCCTGACATTTTTTTTACTGGACAGAGAGCAGTTTTTAGGTTGTGGCTATGACCTCAAAAATACTGTACCCCGATTGCCTGAAAAATCCTAGACTCTGACAATTGCTACTTTGCAATATGAAATTCCTTGCCTGAATACAAACTTTTTAGGTGTTTATTGTGTAACATTTGCTGACTGTGGTCAAAAAGCTCCATTTGTTCCAAAGGCAAAGCAGTTTATGTACTAAAAATATTATTTCATCTAGTTCATTAGCTCCCAACCTTTATGGAGTATTAGAATTCTCCATTATATTTTAGCCAATTTCCTGGGTCCTTAGCCCTAGAGAATCTATAAAGATAGTCAAGATATTCTCATGACATCAAATCTTTCATCTAGTTATATTATCTTGGACATGTAGTCTGTCTATTTACTGTGTACTTCCTGTTGTAAATGGAGAAACTAAAGCTCAGGGTAGATACAAAACATGGAAATTAAAATCTTTAGAGTACTAGTTATATACTAATTCTGCTACACCAGTTGTATGATATTGGGTGATTCATTTACCCTTGCTAAACTCTGGTTTCCTCGTATGTGAAAGATCCTTACAGGACAGTTGAAAAATTAACTTGAATTAAGGTGTGTGAAGTATTTAACACATTGCTTAGTACATATTAAGGATATGATCAATATTGACTGTTTCTGTTTTCTTTGTCATTTTTATTCTTTGCCTCATCTTAGCCTCTTGGCAGAATCTTACACAAAAATAAATTCAATAAATTAGAGGACAAAATTGCCATATATAGTTGCTGTTTGTATCATATCGTTTGGTTCCTCTCCTGGAGTTCCTTCTCCTGAATGTCTGTTTATTAACACTGGTAGTAAACATTGTTGGTGTCCCATGCAGGTTCCTCAGCTGCTGTGTGTTTTATTTGCTCACAGCCCTTCTGTGGAGGCTGGCCCTTGGCTGAAAGCGAGCAACCTTTTATGGAAGTAATGGGAGATGAAGCCCCTCCTCACAATGACCAATTCTGTGGTACAATAGCCCAGCCTTACAGTCTTCTTGGCATCAGCTTAAGGTTAAAACTCTCCTGAAGGTTCTGAGGGGAGGGAGAGGGAAAAGTTAAGTGTAATATGGAGACATTTTCCAGACATTGGAATTGTCCTGCGTGACATTGCAATGATAGATAATGGCCATTACATATTTTGTCATAATCTACAAAATTGTGCAGGGCTGAGTGTAAACTATAATGTAAACAATAAACCATGGTTAGTGTCAATGCTTCAATATGAATTTACCAATTGTAACAAACGTACCACACTAATGAAGGATGTTGTTAATGTGGGAAAGTGTGGGAGGGGGAGAAAGTGGGGCATATGAGAATCCCCTACATTTTTTTATATAACATTTATGTAATCTAAAGAATTTCTTTAAAATAAATTAGTTAATTTGTAAAAAACTCTCCTGAAACCACATCTGTGCTAATTTCTTTTTTCTGCCCTATCCAGCTCCCCTTACCCCATTGAAGATTTCTCCTGAAGACATCCCTGCAGTTAATCACTTTTCAGGCTCTGTTCTTAGGGATCCTTATCCAAGACAATGCTCAAAGTGTTTTCTTGGTAAGTCAGGTTCAAGGATAGGGACACTACCAAAGACAAAATCAGTGGATCCTATAACATGGGTCTTAATAAGAATCTCCTGGTACATGGAAAAGACTCAAACATATTTTTTATTGAATACAGTCAACATTCAATAAATATTTTTTGTATGGGAAAATAACTTTATTTTTATTGAACTGGGGGCAGGTAGGCATCCAGTCTTAGAACTTCTGATACTGCTTCTTGATGCAGACAGCTTTGCTGAGCACATTAAAGTGCATGGTCTTAAATGAAAAATCAAACCCCAACCTTTCACTAGTCCTTGCTATTGTAAGCAAGCCTATGTCAGTAAAATGTGTCCCACTGCAAAGAAAGAAACTGGACTTCTGCCTTTCCGTGAACACTGCAGTTTCACTGAAGTGAATATGGGATAGTGAAACCTCCTCAAGTTAAACGGTTTTCAACAAGTGGGTGTTTACCTACAAGTTGAAAGAGTTTGACTGAAATGGATATTTGTTTATAATAATATTCCTGTTTTCCAGATTCCCAATTCTACAAGGGATACTGGAGTTATACAAGTTCTATTTCAATTTCCCTCTGTTCCTTTAACCTGCCTAAATACTTTGAGAGATCAGTCCTGGAGGCCAAACATCCCAATAATAGTAATAATAATCATGATCATCATCAAATCAGAGAATATTTATGAACACTTAGCAGTGCCTTACATGGTTATCTAATTTACAACTCCTAGCAACTCTGTTTTAATATCTCCTCCAAATACCCAAACATTATTATTTTGGAAGGGTCTCTGAGCCAGAAAGCAAGAAGATTCCTGTGGAAAACAAGGGGAATCTGATAAGCAGTGACGGTCATAAAATCTATTTTTTGTCATTGTGTGAGATGACTAATACATCAATGATGAAATACATAGACCAGCATGAAAGCTGTTATCTGCATAAGCCAGTGGCAGCCTTATTTTTCTCTTGGTAAAAATAGACAAGATAGGAGACAGGTTGGCTGTAACATGTGACATTAACTTGAGAATGCAATGACTTTATATCATCCATAGCTTTTTACAATAGTGGATGGAAAATGGGCTAACATTTCTGATATGTGGGGCATTATTACTACACTATACACTGGTTGTGTGACTCACAGTAACCTTTACTTTTCAATAGATCCATAAAGAATCATTTAACTTCTGGGCTGTCAATAATTAAAATGGGGATACATGAAATTATTTTCTAGCAGTTTGCCTCTCGTGTTTCAAAATTTGGTTATGATTTCTGGAAAAATATCTTCAAATATTACTCTTTTAAAGGACTTTCCATGTAATATTCATACTCATGGGCTTTTGGTGGAAGGAGTATTTATTCATATCCTTAAGGAGCCTATGTTTTGGAGAGGATGAAATATTTATAGAACTCATATATTTTATCAATTGTTTCTAGTATTTATGTAAATTTTATGGGAAAGCCACATATGAAATTTTCTTTCAACATAGGAGATCTCTGGCTTCTAGGTTGGTACAGTTCCATTGGTTTACAAATGAAGTGATATCATGAAAAAGTATTTATTTAGTGTCAGAAGGCTGGGTTTGTTTTTAACTTTCATTTCCTCCTGTGAGGCATGGTGCAAGACACTTTTTGTAACTGTAGTCTTATCAGCTCCAATGGGTGCATCAAAGTGTTAAGCATGCCAATCTTGCACATTTATTTTGATAAATGTGGTAAAGAATTTGTATGAAATTAGCACAGTGCTTGGTACATAGTAGGTATTAAATAAATAAAACTGTTCTAATTTTTGCCTTTCAACTATTTGATTACCTCTAGTACTAGCCTTTGTGGACTAATATTATACAATTTGGCTTGGATGGAAAACTGTTATCTTTCAGGTATTCCCCAGGACAAACATTTGCAAAACTGATTTCCTAACTCCTGACTTCTCACTAGTTTCATGGACGCTCTCCCATAGATCTATTTTAGGAGATTATTTTCTATAAAAAAGTCTTTGAATGGGATTTTTTCCCATAATCAGGTTTGGGAAGAACTTTTGGGATATTTGCTTCAGTGAGTCTTACTTTAGCCAGGTAATAGAGGGAATATAAAATGCAATCTAAGTAGTTCTGTAATCGATTTTAAAGTTCCTTTATACTGATAGAATTTTAGAGAAAATCCTTGCACAGTAATGCAGAAACATGGCAGGATCATTTATGCAATACACCTGACTTTAATTGAGCACTTACAATATTCCACTTTACTGTTTTTTTATTCACTAGTTTATTTATTCACTCACTCCATTATTCATATATTCAACATATATTTACTGCTGAAATTATGTTTAAAAAATAATATAAGATCTTTCATGGAATTCACATTATAGTTTTGGGAAATAGAACATATGTAAATAAAAAATAATAAAATATTAGATAGAGATAAGCACTATATAGATTTATAAGAGATGATAAGACATGGAAGGGTAGGTACTAGTTCTGATTGAGTGGTGAGGTAAGACTTCATTGTGCAAGTGTAGTAATCAGTATAGTTTAACCAATGTGACAGATAATCCCAAATATCATGGCTTAACAGAGCAAAATCTTGTTTCTTACTCATATCACAGTCAAAAGCAGATGCTTGGCTCCATGCGGTCATTCAGAACTCCAGCCTCCATCCATACGTTCACTCTGTCATCCTCTAGGACTTTGAAATCCTGACCTGGATTCTCTGTGTTAGGCAGGTAGTTGGAAGAGGAACAAGCAAGTGAAGATTTGTGTAAATGTTTTTATAGGACTTAGGCTGGAAAGTGATATATATCATGTCTGCCCATATTCCATTCACCAGATCTCAGTCACAGTGCCTCACCTATTTGTAGAGGAGTCCAGTAAATATAATTAATAAATAAATTTTCTCTATACCTAGGAGGAACCGTGAAGACTCCATATTGCCTCCATTGTAGTTGGTTACACTTCAGCTGAGATCATATGGACAGAATATTCAACTACGTGAAAATCAAAGAGAAAGCATTCCAGACAGAAGTGCCAGCTACTAAAAGAGTCCCCAGGGCAAGAGAGAATTTTCTGTTTGAAGAAAAGAAAGAAGTCAAATGTAAAATGAGCATTATGGAGGAGAGAGAAAATCCTTGCAGGTTGGAAGGAATAGTGATAGGTCAGGTCATTCAGAATATTGTAGGCCTGGATAACTCATGTAGGGTATCATATGTGCATATGTGTGTATATATACATATATACATGTTTTGGTTAAAGTGAATAAATTTGCTGTTTGTTATCTGTGAGTCCTCATCCACCAAGGGACAGGGACTCAATGCCTTATTCATAACTCAATCATGCCCAGGTACAGATCAGATTATAAACATAATCCAATATCTGTTTTTGGAATTCATAACCATATCAAACTACTACAGAAGCTATAAACTTAGTCAAGGTAATTGAGGGAAGATGGAGACTTTAGACTAAGGTGGTGGTCAAAGAGATGGAGAGAAATAGCATGTCCTTGCCTTCAATAATAAGATAATTTTAACAAGTGTAAGGGTGAAGTGTAGTACTAGGCTCAAAGCAGCAATTTAGGTATAGATTGGAAGAGAGCTGGCATGATTAGTTTTATTCTTTATTAGAGAAGTTGTGAATTTACTGAACAATCATGCATAAACTATAGTTTTCTCATATACCTCCCCACCACCATCATCTTGCATTGCTTGAGAACATTCCTTACAACTGATGATAATACATTTTTACAATTTTACTATTAATTAAACTCCATGGTTCAACTTGGGTTTCATTGTATATTGTAGTTCCATGGATTTTTAAAGAATTTTTATTCTATCTTCATATATACAATAACACATTTCACGTTTTAATCACATTCAGATATATATTTAATATTTTTAATCACATTCACAATGTTGTTCTACAATAGCAACCATCCATTACCAAAATATTTCCATCATTCCAAATAGGAATCCTATACATTTTAAGTCTTAACTTCCATTCCCAATCACCACACCATTGCCTGGTAAACTATATTCTAGATTCTTACTCTATGAGTTTGCTTATTTTAACTGTTTCAAATCGGTGAGATCATACAGCATTTGTCCTTCGGTGTCTGACTTCTTTCACTCAACGTGATGACTTAAAGAGTCATCCATGTTGTTGTATATATCAGGACTTCATTCCTTTTTATGGCTGAATAATTTTCCATTATATGTTTTTACCACATTTTATTTATCCATTCCTGTGATGAAGCCTACTAGGGTTGACTCTATCTTTTGGGTATATACCTACTACTGAGATTGCCGGACCACATGGTAACTCTATATTTAGCTTCCTGAGGAATCACCAAATTGTTTTCCGCAGTGGCTGCAACATCTTACATTTCTACCAGCAATAAATGGGTGTTCCTATTTCTCTGCATCCTTTCTGACACTTGTTATTTTCTGGTTTTTTTTTAAATAGCAACCATTCTAATGGGTGTGAAATGGTGTCTCATTGTGATTTTGATTTGCATTCTCTGACGGTTAATTAGGGTGAACATCTTTTCATATGTTTTCTGATCATTTGTATCTTTTTTTGGAGAGTTGTCTGCTCAAGCCTTTGGCCCATTATTTATTTATTTATTTATTTTTGGCTTTTGTTGTTAAGTTGAAAGTTTCTTTATATAGACTGGGTATTAATCATTTATTGGTTCTTTGGTTTCCAATTATTTTCTCCCATTCTGTAAATTTCTTTCTATTTTCATGATAAAGTCCTTTGAGGAACAAGGGCTACTTTAAATTTTGATAAGATCCCATATATCTATTTTTTTGTTTTTGTTGTCTGAGCTTTGGATATAAAGGTTAAGAAACCATTCCCTAACACAAGGTCCTGAAGAAACTTCCCTGTTTTCTTCTAGGAATTTTGATAGTTCTAGATCGTATGTTTAGTTCTTTGATCAATTATGAGTTGATATTTTGTATATGGTGTCTTTGCTACCTTGTCAAAAATCAATTGACCATAAATGTGAAGGTTGATTTCTGATCTTTCCACTCATTCCATTAGTCCATATGTTTATCCTTGTGTCAATACCATGCTGGCTGTTTGATTACTGGATATTTGAAATAAGTTTTAATATCAGGAAGTGCGAGTCCTCCAACTTCACTTTTCTTTAACAAGATAGCTTTAGCTGTTTGAGGCCCTTCACTCTTCCATATAAAATTGATGATTGGCTTTTCCATTTCTGCAAAGAATGCTGTTAGATTTTTTGTTGTTGCCATTTTGCAATTTAGCCTTTGTAAGTCTTACACTATTTTTGTCCCTTGTACCTGTTAAAAACCTACTTTTATATTTATTTGCTTTCTTGTAGTTTATTATATTGAGTGCCTTCTCATTTCTATCTGGATATATTTTTCATCTGTTTTCCTTGTGGCCATCTTGGGGTTAAATTTAACATACTGTATAAATATGACAATTATGTTTGGTTTGATTCCAACAGAACTTCACTAGCATGCACATATACTTTTCCTGTACCTCCCTGTCCCCCACAAATTTTGTGTACTTATTATCACATATATCTTTGTATAGTGTATGTCAAAATATAGATGTATCATTACTTTTATGATTTTCATTTTAGCATCTATATGAATAACTGGAGTTACATACTAAACAATATAATACAATAATGCTGGCATTATAGTTACCCAATGGTTACCTTTACTGCAGGTCTTTATTTTTTTTTGTTGCTTTGAACCTCTATCTAATGTCCTTTTGTTTCAGTCTGAAGAACCCCTATTAGTATTGCTTGTAGAGCAGGTCTAGTGGTGAGGAACTCCCTCAGCTTTTGTTTATCTGTGAATATCTTACGCTTGCTCTCATTTTTGAAAGATTCTCCCTGGATACAACATTTTTGGCTGGCAGTTGTTTTCTGTAAACACTTGAGGTATTTCAACCCATGTTTTCTTGGCTCCAAGTTTTCTGTATATGATGTATATAGTCAGTATAGGGACTATAGTAGAGAGATTTTTCTCTACTACAGTATAGGGAGAGATTTTTCTTCATGTTTATCATATGGATGTGCATAGTCATATCTTTTGCTAAGTTTCAGAAGTTAACTATTCCTTCTGCCCCTTTCTCTCTTTGTTCTCCTTCTGGGACTCCCAGAACGTATGTAATGGCATGTTTGATGGTGTCCTGTAGCTGTCTTAGGCTATTTTTGCTTTTAATGTTTCTTTTTTTATTTCTGCTCCTGAGCCTGTCTCATTTCAAGTGTATTGTGTTCAAAGTCACTGATTCTTCTGCCAGCTCCAATCTACTCTTGAAACACTCTAAGGCATTTTAAAATTTTTCATTCCAGCCACTCTGGTCTTCAACTCCAGGAGTTCTGTTAGGTTCTTTTTTTAAAATTTGATCACAACCTGCCATGAGAGTGGGGGGATGGGTACTGGTAACTACTGCACAGAGAGTGCAATTTCCAGTTATTTACCTTAATTTATCAAACTCTTCCTCTTGCTCATTCATGGATGCTGTACAGTGTTCTTTTGCCCTCTGGAGTTCCAAAATACTTGTTTTAGGCAGTTGCTGCCCATTTAATAGTTATTTTGGAGGAAGGACTGAGTCCTAGAACTCCCTTCTGAACCATCTTTCCCAGAGTTTTCTTTTAGGTTTTAAAAAGTTAAAAGTTGTGGCAAAAATGCTAACCAACTTTTAAATCACTGTAATACTAATAAATCCATGTATTCATCTACCTTTCAATACAATTTATATATATTTGTTGAGAACCCACCCTTTCTGACTCTCATTGAAGGTAGAATTCTGGGCAAGACAGACCTGATTCTTATTTGCTCAGCTATCTTGCACACAGGAGAAACCGCTCGAAATCTGCAAAGCCTGCGTCTGATTGGTTACAGCTCACCCTACATTTAAAGGAAGCTGAGAAATATGAAAATAGCTATTCATGCCAGCCTCATTTATGAGAAGTTGCCTCTGTTTCATCAAGTTTCATGAAGCAGTGAAATCTCAAATATATGAGATGTACAGAATCATGTTATTTCAAAAATAGCTAAACTTTCAAAGTTAATGAAAATCAGAAAATATAGATCAAATTTCACAATGTGGTAGTAGATTCATCCCTACGAAACTTGATAATAGGTTGCAAAATTGTTCTGGCAGTCATCACCTCATGATAGAGAAATCAAGAAATTTTAAAGAGAAATAATAAGACCAATTAAACTAATTGCCAACCAAACTACCTAATGAAAAGCATATTTACTCTCTCCTCTAAACTCTAATACCAAAAGAAAGGCATGTAAGGAGAAGGTAGATCAAGAAAGCCCAAAAAACTAGACTGCCTCCCTTCTTATTTTTGGACTATGTGATTGTGGGTCAGGCATTAAATGTGGGGAAAGAAAAGAAGGTTTAAATTGAGCAAGAGATATAAAGTATTACTTAAATAACACTGTTTTCTGCTGGTTAAAGTGAATTAATGAATTCTTAGATTCATTGTGGGAGGGGACAACACATGAGCATGATTACCAGGAGGCCTGATTCATTTTGGAAACTAGCTAACACTATAGTGATTAGTAATTCACAAATCCAAAATTACACTAATCTACCCCTTCTAAGATCTACAAAACTTATCCTTTTAGGCATCACTTTCATGCCTACATCCTAGGATTCCATCAACTAAAGCAGGTCCAGTTGTGTATGAGTCACCTCAGGTGTGAATTTTATTCATCAGAAGACGAGAAACTTAAGTCATTTGTCATCTGCATCCAGTTGACTGAACTTATAATGCTAAGATATGGACAGCTGTGCTACAAAAGATAATCCCATTTTAAAACAGAGGGTTGTAGAGCATATAGCTCATAATGGTCCATAGCAGTTCTGCAGTCATGTGAGGTACACGTTGGTAGTTTGTGGCTTTTGGCTATTCCCTTTGAGATCTTCTATCCACTCTCTGAGCTGTCCTTGCTTTATATTGTAAATGGCATGGCTTTTCAGCTGAACAGCTTTCTCAGCCTTTTACTGGTTGTTGTTCCTTGAAAGCCCAGAGTCTCCTTTTCATTTTGAACCGATTCTGTCCTTTTAATTCAAACTAGAACAATTTTTTTAAAACTTTTATATTCTTTCTTGATTCTACTCATAATGTGCTCCATTAGAAAAATACCACATCCTCAAATCTCCTTGAGAATGGACTCCTCTCTATCTTGACCTAAGAGTAAAGACACTAGGGGATTTATAGAAATACTTTTATTGAAAAAAGACCCAGCCTGGAAATTATTTATATGTTATTTTATCCAGCTGAGAAAGTCTAAAGTAGCCTCTTTAAATCTTTCTGAGGTCTTAAAGGAGTCTTACTGCCACATAAGTGATATCTTGATTCTAAAACTACATTTTATTAGTAGTACACTGAATTTTATCTTTGTCCTGAGGCCATTTCTTAATTTAAGGGTCATTTGCTGCCTGGATAATCTGGAAATGAGAAACTGTTTTATTTTCGCACCCTGCAAGTACTGAATTAGTAATATTTTCTCTATATTTTGCTTGAAAACTAACTGAACAAATTAACCATCCTTACGTTGTCAATATAGCTAAAAGAAATCAGTTACCCCTCTTAACATTCTGACTGGATGTGTCTAAGCCAAATCTACTGGTTTCTTGGGAATAATTTTTATTTTTATATCACTTCAGGTACCTCAGTTTCCACCGTTTCTTCTATTACATAACATGGGATGTCATTTTCCTACATTATTATTTTTACTACAGCTAAAAGGCAATAAAGGAATCAATATGAAATACTGATATATGTTCAACCCAATATTATTAACATGTCAATTTTTGCAATTTAATCTACAACTTTAACGTAATTCTAATCACAATTCTGGTTGACATTTTTCCCCATAAAATTTAGAAGTTGATTATAAAATTCATAAAGAAATGCAAAAAATATTGATTGACTTGGTAAAATAATTTGAAAACAAACAATATTGGAACATTTGTACTATCTGAATTCAAGACTCACCAAAAAGTTATGATGATCAAGATAATTTGGTTTTTACATTATATAAACAGACATACAGATGAACCTGAATAGAAAATTCATATATACTGTCATATTTTGCAGTCTATACTTTTTCAAAAAGATGCCAATACAATTTAGTGAGAAAAGAAAGGTCTTTTTAACAAATGGTGTGTGAACAACATATCCAAAAGGATTTCCACATGTGAAAGAAATGAACCTTGACCTGTCTAACCCACCACAACCTCATCCCATCATTCAAACCTTTAGAAGAAATCATAATTTTAAGACCTGGGATAGGCAAAAATTTCTTAGAAAGGACTCAGAAGCAATAAGCACAAAAGAAAAACAATGAAAAAATGGACCTCATTATAATTAAAATCTTACATTTTTAAAAATACACCATCAAAAAATGTATTGAGGGAAACGGACTTTGGCCCAGTGGTTAGGGCGTCCGTCTACCATATGGGAGGTCCACGGTTCAAACCCCGGGCCTCCTTGACCCCTGTGGAGCTGGCCATGCGCAGTGCTGATGCGCGCAAGGAGTGCCGAGCCACGCAAGGGCGTCCCCCGCGTGGGGGAGCCCCACGCGCAAGGAGTGCGCCCTTGAGGAAAGCCGCCCAGCGTGAAAAGAAAGTGCAGCCTGCCCAGGAATGGCGCTGCCCACACTTCGCGTGCCGCTGATGACAACAGAAGTGGACAAAGAAACAAGACGCAGCAAATAGACACCAAGAACAGACAACCAGGGGAGGGGGGGGATTTAAATTAATTAATTAATTAAAAAAAAAAAAAGTATTGAAAGCCAAAGACTGGGTGAAAATATTCATAATAAATATATTTTACGGCTGATTTTAATCCAAAAAATATAAAGAATTCACATTAAAATATTTTAATTATAGAAATATAGAAATCAAAATCCTAAATGTATAAGGTAAAAAATAAAACACATAATATTCAAATTTTTCTACTCAGAAGTAAATCCTGTTAATAGTTTGATTTGTAACATGGTAGACTTTTTCTATTCACATATATACCCACACTATCTACATGTTTTAGATGTTTTTAAACTGCATAGAAATTTAAATATATAGCCTTTGTCATATAATTTAGCATTTTAAGTCATAATTTTTTTTCTTCGGCTGATATAAAATGACTAAGTTATTATAAAGTGTTTATGTATCATTTAAATGAGTATATTAAAATTCCATCAAATAAATAGCCTAATATACATATATTTAGGTTGATTATCATAAATAATATTGTACCTAACGATATCTGATCATGAATCCTTTTTTAATATTTTGAATTGCATTCTTAGGATAGATTTCAAGGTATGTAATTACTGTAAACAAAGCTCTCTCTTTGAAACCAAATTACTTTTCAAAATAATTCTTCAAAGTTACATTGTCCTAGCATATTTCAGAGTAATTGAATCTTAATTATAGAAGGATTATAAATAGAAGAATAACATAATCTCATTTATAATTTAGAATGACACTGGGGGCAGTAAATGTAGTTAGGGATTAATTATAGAAGACAATGCAAAAAATTATGTGGATATATGCAACAATTTAGCAGTATTAGGCATTCATTCATTTTTAATTACTTAATAAAATATTTATTGGTCACCCACTCTGTTTCAGGCAGTGTGCTTGGTACAGAAAGGATTTAAAGCCTCACAGCCAGTATTTCAAAGGTAAAAGGGTGTGGGAAGCTGCCTCTGGCACAAGTGTTGTATTGGCAATCTTGTTGCTAAGCGCTATTTTTAGATACTAACCCGGTTTCCTTTCCCTTTCCCCACCCTTGCTGTAGTAATTAAGTTTCTATCCTCCAGCCATTCAGAAGGTTGTTTTGAAACTTCCCCGAAAAGACTTCGTGATGTGGACCAATCAGATCTGTGGCACGAAACCTCATTCATCCCTGGCTATAAATACTCGATTGACCCTCAATAAACGAGACTTGATCAGATTCCTGTCTTGTCTCCATTCTTTGTGCCTCTTGTCCCTTTTCATTCCCACTCCCTCCCTCAGGTCTTGGTTCGACTGATCCGCAGGGGTTGGGTCAAAAGGGGATAAGCCTGTATTTGAGATTTAGGAATTTTCTGGGAGATTTGGAGACAAAAAGACTCCATTTTCTGACTATGTATTGACAGGATCATTTATTCACCACATTTTTCTCTTTTTTCATACCCTCCACATCGTTTGCTTCACTTGAATAATTCCTTCAATTATCAGCATAGAAGTCATTTCCTTCAGCGTGGATTTCTGATTCATTACAAATAGGTAAGATATACTTTTCAGCTACTCGACTGTCTTTTAATCAAAAACAGGGAAACAATGTCTCCAAAATAATACCTTTGAAAAAATCCAACTGCAAATCCCAACAGAAGAGCAGAAGAGTTGTATTCTTATGAAAACCTGGATATTATATATATACATATTTTTTTAATTTAAATCTATAGGGTTCTCAGTCCTTTCTGGAGAAACATTTTTCCCTTGAACCATCTCTATTTCAAGCTCCAGTTCAAAAGTCAAGGCACTGCCCCTTGGAAATCTCTCTAAGGTAACAATTTCTGGTTATTTAGTCCTTTTGACAGAATTGGATAATGTAATTACACATTTGAATTTATTGTGAATCAAGCAGAGAGACGAATCGTTTACACGTTTTATCATGTATTGATTCATGAACCATTCACTATAAAGTCGATTCAAAGAAACACAATTACTGCTGTTACACTTCATTTAAAAATGTTTTTAACTTGGGGAAAATGGACCTTAGTATGTATTTTTGAAATTCTCTTAATCTACTTTTCTCTAAAAAATAACTAATATTTTATTGAAACAGAGGAAAATAATTCTCCCCTATTCCTTTTGGGTTACAATTTTATCATTAGAAAACAAAAAACCTCTTTCTTTACCTGGCTTAGTTTTGTTTAATAGAAAAATACAGTAATTTCTATACATTTTTTTGCTTACATTTTGCTTTTCCCAAAATGAAATCTTACTTCTCTTTCAGAAACTTTCTTAATCAATCATAGAGCATTCAGAAAAAATAGCAATACAAAATCCCATACAAATACATAACTGAATTGTGACAATATTGTCTATGTATATTGAAAATTTTATTTATATATTTCCTAATTATTTATAATGTGACAGGACCTTATTTTCAACCATCAGGTATTCTGGTAGTAAAATAAATAATTCCTATCATTTATTGTGAAGAATAATTGAAAAATATTACATTGAAAATGTGTGTCATCTTGCAATCTGTGGTGGTCTGTATACCTCAGAAAGTCATGTTCTAAACTTAATCCTTTCCTGTGGGTGTGAACCCATTGTAAGTTTGACCTTTAAATGAGGTCAGTTAAGGAGGGGCCCACCTCAGTCAGGATGGGTCTTAGACCTTTTACTGGAGTCTTTTATAAGTGGAATGAAATTTAGACACATATAAAGAAAACAAGGGGAATCAAGAAGCCGAAAGTCAAAGGAACTCCCTAAATGAAGGAAAACCTTGAACGAAGCCTTGAACATTGCCATGTGACTGAAAAGCCAGAATCAAGGATCACGAGCAGCCAGCCACAGAAGATTAGTCTTCTGGAAGGAAGAATCACCTTGATGAACCTTGATTTGGACTTCTCCTACCCTCAAAACTATGAGCTAATAAATTTCCTTTGTTTAAGCCCCGCATTGCCTAGTATTTACTTTAGCAAATAGGAAATTAAAACACAGCCAAAGGCAAACTTTTCCTAACACAGATTCTCTTTACTTTTACCAACTTGTCTTCTTTCACTAAGTTGACAACGTAATAAAATTAGAATTATTAGGATTTTTTCCCCTTTGTATCACAGAGTGACTTTCTTCAAGAGCTTATACAACAAAGAGAAGTTGGGAAAGTTTTTATTATTTGGCCTGTCAGATTGTCCAAAAATCTGCCATCAGAACAGCTAAACACATATGTTCTTCACAATTATTGAGTGAATTTTGACTTCTCTCTTCTCAGTTTTTTTCCCATAATTATAAATATTTCCAATGTAGTTTAGTACATGAATATGTACTGAATTGTATTATCTCCTAGTTATTACAAGTTTAGTGAGATCAGGGGTTGTCATCATTTTCCTATGCATTGCCCAAAGAAAGGAAAAGAATACCAAGTCTTACAGTGACTATACCGGTAACATGGGTGCCTCAAGCCAGGGGAATCTTTTGACATAGCCACACTAGTTTCCAAAATTAAACAGTTAGGATTAATGCAAAGAAATGCATGCTCTCTGTTTTGTTTGTTTGTTTTGTTTTGTTTTATGTAGATCTCTTTTTTAGTATTTGTGATAGAAAAATGGGAAAATAGTATTTATTTCAGTTTTGTTTTTGTTTTTTACAGAGAAAAGTTATAGCAAAACCAACTCTAATGAAGTCACATATAACAATACAACCAATACTTGGCCTCGTCGTAGTGGAAAAAATAGAGTGCGGTGAGGACTGTGGTTATATGAACACTATCATGTGGGAACAAGGTCCAGTGCAAGACATACTGATTATTTTCATGAAGGAGGAGATGTATGTCTATTTATATAGGATTTCTCCCAAAATTTGGATGTTGCCACATAACTGAAAACTAGTTTTTGGAAGACAAAAATATATGACCCGTATGAAATGGGTGAACATACTGAAAATTGTCTGTAGTCCATCAATTCACAACCTTTCATTTATTACATACAGCATAATAAAAGGTGCTCAAGAAATCCCATTTTCAAAATGTTTGTTTTTCATGTGGAAGGCAAAAAGATATATCAGATTTAATTGGTTGATAAAAGACAACAGTCCTCGGCTCTCCTCCCATATATTCAGAGTAGGTAGATGCTAATTTGGTCTTATTCATTTTAAATCCATTCCTATACCGTTTTGTTGTTGTTGTTATTGTTACTTTTGAAAGATAATTTAAATGGCTTAAGTACAGAAGATTGTTAAATGTCTTTTAGTAATCAGTCTTTATTTGATATCAAGATTTTCCACTACATATTTAAACAGCTCAGGAGATTATCAGATGTGTTTAAATTGAAAAAAAGAATGTGTGTTTTTACTGAAAAAAAAGAATATTAAAAAGCCAACCCAATATTTGATTCATCAGTCACCCTTGGTTAATAGTACTGCCTGGTCTGTAGCAGAGCGGAATAAAATGTTTAGAGAATCAGGAAGGGAGCTGTCCAGTCCTACTGCTCCCTCATCGTTCTAAGAGGTGCACGGCGTAGACTGTTCCAACTAGGACATCCAAAGCGAAGCTGTGAAGACAGGGGCTCTGAAGGTCACAGGCAGAAGGAGGGAAGGCCTCTTCTACATTACAGGAGTTGTACCAAGCTGAAAACTAGGTAGGTGTCAAGTTGCAAAATATAAAGAGGAAAATCATAAAATTGGCCAGTTTGAGTGGGTAAGTGGTGGCCAAGTGAGATGGAAAAGCAGTTATTAGAGCTAGAAGAAGTGTTAATAGGATCAAATGGCATGTGGTATGTGGATCAGGTACAATGCTCAGTAAATACTGACCTTGCCCAGGCAGCTATGAATGGATATAATTTAATGTGTGGGAGGACAGAAGACAGACCTAAAATTAATGCATGCAGATTAAAAACCCTCAAATTTGAGGCAGACTAAGGAGTTAGGACAGGAGTGAGAATAGCTGGTCCATCTTCTCCTGTAGAGCTCATTTGAAAAATATGGAGTAAAGTGATCAATATCTGATCTCAAGTGGCTGGTATTTGTGTGTAATGCTGAGTGGACTGGTAAACATTCAGCAGTGAGTGGACAGAACTTCTGACATAGTGATATGTTTCTCAAAATATCTATCAGCAGTATTTTAACACTAACATAACTGAGCAGTAAGCAGCCCTTAGCTGTGAGGCTGATGACAGTGATACCTTGAGTTACTTAGACAGGCAATGTAGACAAGATGAAGAGCTTTTTCTCCTATGGGTTTAATTCAGTAACAAGTGTTAAAGTCTCTAGAAGTCCAATGCACTATCCATTGCGCCACGGTGCTTCAGGGGCAATCACCGGACATTGTAAATCCTACCAGGGCCCACTGGATGGAATGGGGGAGAGTATGGGCCATGATGTGGACCATTGACCATGAGATGCAGAGATGCCCAGAGATGTACTTACCAAATGCAATGGATGTGTCATGATGATGGGAGTGAATGTTGCTGGGTGGGGAGTGGTGGGGTGGGGGTGGTGGGGTTGAATGGGACCTCATATATTTTTTTTAATGTAATATTTTTACAAAATCAATTTTAAAAAAAGTGTTAAATTCTGTTCCTATTTTTCCCACATAATGGGTATCTGCCACTCACCTTGATTCAAGGCAGATTTGACATTACTTTTGGCTGGGTTCCTTATCTCATTTCCCTGGTAGTAATATTATTGGAAGAGACCTCAACTGTACTGCAAAGCAGAATATGTGACAGATCTGGGCTAAGATCAGATATTGTCATTCATTCTTTAAAATTATAATATTCTTTAATCAATTGTAACAAATGTAATACACTTGCAAGCTGTTAATAATGAAGGGGTTACATGAGAAATCTGTATTTTCTGCAATATTTTTTGGTAAACACAAAACTTCTCTTTAAAAAAATTATCACCAGCAGAGGTGGGGAGAGCAGGGGAGGTAGACAGTATTTTGATGACTACAGTAAGTCTCTATAGGATTGCTCTATAAAACACTGGACTCCTCTGAAGATCTCTGTTTGCATTTTGTTTTTAATTCAAAGAAGTCATCTTTGCAGTCGATTCCATCTTGATACATACAAAACAATTTTATAATATATAAGGTAAATATGTATAAATACACACATATATTGAGATATCGTTTTCTTGCTTTTCTTTGTTTCCTTTCTTTCCTAGTATTTTAGCTCTGGTCCAGAGATAGCAGGCCTTTTTTTTTTTTTCAACATGCTCACTTTAGAAGCTGTGTTAGGGCTAAAAGTCAATGTTGAGAAAAAGTTGTTTTTAAATGCTATTATAAAGAAATGATTAAAACAACTTGACTTAGAGATCTATTTGACAAAGCTGTATTTTAAAGCACTCTCATTGTTCAAAATAGAAAAGACTAAATGTGGAAAAGGTCATTTACTAATCCTTGTACATGTTAAAACAAAGACTATTGAAGACAAATTAAACTGTGAAATACGAACTTTAAATTGAAAGGAAGCATAAGATTTCTGTTTAATTTTGGTTCTCTAATCTCCTGGGTAAATGTACAGGTATGTAGACAAACTCAACAGAGAGACATTTTATGTTTGCATAGAAAATAAATATGAACAAGAGGATTCTTGTAGATACCTTTAAAATTATGAGAATAAAATATTTAAAATTATATAGTCTCTTTCCAGGTGTTGTACAATTATTTGGGATTATATTACAAACAGCCTATTTCAGTTTCCCCTTCCCTACCCAAATGATGTAAATAAATTATTTAGTACTTAGACCTCTAAGAAGAAAGGAAGCCGAGTTACTGAGTATTTGGTGGAAAATGGCATAAATAGTGAGCATCTATTGCTCATGCCAGTAGTCTTTTATCTTTGCTACCCTGATGGGCGATTTCTCAGGAAGAGAAGTTTTTTTTTTTTTTCCTCCAAAGTTGTTAGGGGCTCACAATGGATGTCTATAAAGGACTTTTCTTGATTGCTACTGGGATCCTGTTGTTTGACTTGTTCTCATAAGGGGAAGTTGTCATGTTTGAGCTAGATCTCAAAACCTTCTTTGGAAATGCTCACAGTTGTGATCCACAACTCCAGCAGAGATATAAGCCTTTTCTTTATTGGCTTTTCTTCCCTAAAGTTGTTACATTAAAAATCTTGTTATTTTTCAATAGTTTACTTTCTCCAAAGACCCCATCAAAGGAGCCAACTGCTTTATTTGCCTTAGAAAAATAAACTTACCAATAAATAATTTCTCTAGGTCTCACATTTCTTAGAAAATATATATTTGAATCATTGTTCATTTTAAACTCAAAGGTACTTGTTCAGACTCTAAATCCTAAAAGTAGCAGACTGACTTTTTCTGTGCTTTTTTCCCAAGAGGAACAAAACACAATATTCTCTAAAGCAGGGTTCTTAACAAGGGGTCCGTGAGCTTGAACTGAAATTCAAAAACACCTTATCTTGTGGGCACATGTTGATGAGGGAGTGATATATTTATTAAATAATACACAGTGTGGACTTAGTAAGGGGTCCGTGGTTTTCACCTGACTGGCAAAGGAGTGTGTGGAACGAAAAAGGTTAAAGGAAAATCCACATACACAGTTGAGCATTTGATTAGCTTTTTCATCCCCTACTTTCAAAGTTAGAATTTTTAAAAATATCCTTTGCCTAAGGAAAGGGCACAAAGATTATGCAACCTGAATTAGGCAGTGGTTGTGTCTCTGAGAAGTATTAAACATCCTGCTCCTGAGTTAGATTCATAAAATAAGAGGAGCAGGCCTTAGGAGTCTAAGATCCAGAAAGGTGAAATAATTATCCCATGATCAAACAGTTAAAATTAGCATTCATGTCTGGGGTTCACATTCCTACTGTCCTGAATGTTATTCCAGCTCTCTTCCCTTCTCTATATTACAGCTTAGTGAGATGGCTAAGGACATGATTTTTGTAACTGCAAATGGACATGGTTCAAGTACTTTTCTACTCTGTATGAACTACATAGATAAGGTATTTAACTTTTTAGGACCTCACTTTCTCCATCTGTAAAATAGGGATAATATTAACGACTGCTTCAAAGGATTAAGATTTTTCATGTATGGAATTTATTTGACACATTGCTGGGCACACATTTTATACTCGATAAGTATTGCTGGTTATTATTCAATACAACACATTACATCCATTCATTAAAAGAAATAGCAGGGCATCATAATAAATCAATGACCTAATACCAGTTGAGTCTATATTTGGGATTATTCCTTACTGGTAGTTCAATTTGGATACCGCACTCACAAACCATTGCTTATGATAGCATTCAGTTCGTTGACACATATTTACTTAAAAAGGGGAGCAACTGTGAATTTATCTTCCTTCCAAAATCTCAGTGGTTTAGGACAATAATCTTTTTTTACCTAGGACACGAAGCAATATTATTGTCAGGTGAACTCATCATAGATGTTCAATGAATGTGGCTCTTTGATCTAGTTACTCTATCATCCCCTAGGGCTTCAAAGTTCTCCATTTGACTTCTACATTGTGCTGGCTGATGAAGAAAAATGAGAAATCATGATGGATTTTAGGTGCATGGATGAAAAATGGAATGCATTATATTGGCCCATTTCCATTGTCAGAGCACAGTTTCATAAAAGAATATGTTCTAAGTATATTTTAAAACCAGTATCTTTTGTAATATAGTGCTAGGAGTGCATTGTAGTTGTAAATCAAGAGGAAGCTGGTCTCTGACTTTGTGACACTCAGACATACCTATATAGAGTGAAGTTTTTATAAGTTTTGCCCTTTTTACAGCTCAGCAAATTTCAATTCTTTTTTTCTCCCAGCAGAGTAAATTGTTTCACTAATACCAGGACAAGTGGCTATATCCTTTATGAGATCAAACATGGAGTTAGAACTGTCAGTTAAAACAAAACAAAATGAAAAGTATTATTTTAGCCCACTTTCTATTTAAGGCTTAATTACATGAAGTCTTGTGTCTCGGAATTGCATATATACATGCTATCTGTAAAGGTTATTAATGATGTGGGTGCCCTTTACATGAGTAAATCTAAACAAAGAAGGAAAATTGATTTTTACATATTTAATAATTACAGACTTTAAAAACTGACTAGATTTGCAGGTAAGCACATGGAATTATTTGAATTTCTTAAGGTCAGTTTTTGTTTCAATTAGGTGAGAGAAATGGACGTGTTTTCTCAAAGGTTTTTACTAATACTCTGAAGTTAAAATGCTGCAAATAACTATGGGGTAGCAGACTCTGCTTTTCAGACTCCTATTCAGTTCAGATGATAACTTTGTTTGCTCTTGCAGATTCTTATACATTTTTTGGTAAACAGACATTCAATTAAAGAAATGATTTACAAACTTGTTTCAAAAATTTTAATATTTCTACTTTTTAAGTTAATTGAGAAATTTATGTGACTTATCTATAATCCACATCAAAAATATAAATTTGAAATTCACAAAAAATATTTCAAACTGAAGCCAAGATGAATTAAAAAAACAATTATTTTTAAGAAATATTCCTGTCATATTCTCTGTAAAACTTATCTTGGCATATAATTTTTTAATAATAACATCTTAAAAGGTCCTCTTTTTAAACATTTTTATTGAAGTTTATCACTTGTACATGACCATCCATAAACAAAAAGTATATAGTATCAACTGTGAACTTACAAAACAAACTTGCATATCATCATACATTATTCCACCACCAGCACCTTGTGCTGTTGTGAAACAATTACAAACTATGGGTTACAAACTATGAAAGAGCATTGCCAAAACATTACAACTAACTATAGCCGATATCTTACATTTGGTGTATTTTTCCCCCAATCTACCCAGTTAATGACACTCTATATTAGCATTATATACTTGTTATAGTTCATGAGAGAATGTTCTCATATTTGTTCTGTTGACCACAGTCCATTTTCTACCACAGGATTCATTGTGTTGGCATACAATTTATAAGTTCAAATAAAATGGATTTTGGCATTTTTCAGTTGTTTTTCCTTGCGAAAACTGGTTGACAATTTGAGAAAATATATGTTCTCTACATCAAATGATGATGAATGTTCTGAATAGTAGCACTTCATATCTTCTACTTAAACATCTAACCCTAAAGCTTAGATATTTGTATTTTTATTTTGCTCCTTGTCATATTTTGTATCTGTTGCTGACAGAAAAAAATCCAGAATTATATTTAAATAAATTTTTCTCTATTATTAATTTTATTATTGTTAATATGGTATGCTGTGCTATCCACAAAGCATTTTGCACAAATAGTGTAGTTGTAGAAAAACATTGCTGCTTTGATTTTTTTTTTTTTTTTTTTAGGTAGTACTGGGGATTGAACTTGGGACCTTGCATGCAAAGCAGGCACTAAACCACTAAGCTACACCCACTCCAATTCTTTGAGTTTTAATTGATAATGGAACTTACTAACTTTTGACTTTGGGTTGTGAAATGAATCAAATAAAAATAGGAGAAACTATAAACTAACAAACTATACATAACATATTATTGTAACCAGGAAAAATAATGATAAAGCTACTATTAATATTTTCTTAGTACAGGAGTCCTGCTACATATTACTATTCTGTTGTCACTTCCGCAGATATTTGTCCATTTTAACAAATCACTTCCTCATTCTAACTAAGCCAAATTCATTGGAGGAGAATTGGAAATAATCTGGTTTAAGGTTTTAGAATGTAGGACTCATAATAGTTAATGAAGATTTTATTTATGTGTCTGAATATAAAAAAAATTGAAACCTAGTAAAACAAATGGTAATATTTCAAATTGAGTCAGATAAGATAAACCAAACTATTCAAGAGACAAATTACTCCTGACTCTTTAGCGAGTCAGAAAAATTTTGAAATCACAAAGAATTGACAACATATGTTTTCGGTCCTTATGCCAACAAGTTTTATATCAAAGAAATTTTTCTTCCATTTTTTTCATGCATATCTCTTTAAAAACTTCATATATAAAAATACCATTCTGGTAAAACTGGAGAACTAATGTACTCAAGTTAAATTAGAAATCAATTATATTTGATGATTCTTCTTAATCACGTTTGGTAAACTAAGTATAAGAATGACCAACTTTTAGAGAAAATGTAATTAAAATCTATTACATATCCTTTCTGTAATGTACCAACATTTTGTTTTGGGAATAATGGACAAAGAAAACAAGCATTATTTAAAAAATAAATAAGCACGTAGATGAATACAGGTAGGTAAAATTTTCATAGAACATACTTCTTTGTTCTTGTTAGATAAAAAAGCACCATAACAGCAGAAACATTTTTCCTGTACACTACTGGATCCAAACAACCTATACTGTGTCTCCCTGTAGGTGTTTGGAAAGTATAAGTTGAATGAAATTTGTTTTAGAAAATTATTTTCTTATTTTCCAAAGCCACTACAAATAGCCTATATTTGAAATAACTGAACAGCACAGTCATGAACAGCAACATATTCTATATCTAGATTTTAAAATTTTCATAGATCAGGAACATTTACAAAGTGTCAGAAATCTTTCAATAATTACAATCCTTTAAGATTACCTAATTATAGAATTTTGAATAACTTTTTGACTTCAGGCAGAAAATTGTATCTTGGGTACTACCAATTTTTAAATCATGCTCAATGATTTTATTTTTTTTTCTAAACAAAGGTAATGTTACCAGATAGCTTAATGACCATGACCATGAACTGACTAATGTAATTTATTAGCAAACTGTCTTATATTTCATTTCTAAGTAATCAAAACAAGCACTTTTCCTGTTTACTCTCTCAAATATGTAAATTATAATTAATCCAAATTTTATTAAGTCACTTTATCAGGTTTAGAACTAAAATGTCAAAATATAATGGCATATTCTTGGCCAAATTTAATTTTAATTGTCCAGAAAAATGAATTTATAATGTAACTTCTATGTTCATTCTTTCATTGATTCAGCAAATATTTATTAAATGGGTAGTCTGTGCCACATCCAGAATGAAAGCATGAAAACATTTAAACCAATGTTTTTCAGGTAGCATTTGACAATAGCTCAAGAAGTTGGAGTGTGGCATTTGAAGTTATGAAATGGATGTTAATTTGTTAATTTATCTTTCTATATGCAGTCCATATTGTGGCTGATATTGACAAAGTGCTAAAGTAACATACCCAATTCAATAGCGAGGGACATGTTCTTCAAAATTTAGTATAAGGTTGTCATATTTTGAGTTCTTTAGTTAAAATTGAATAAATATGAGTGGGAATCTTGGGTTTAAGCCGGTAAAGAAGATTTCATTTCTTTTCACAGAATCAGAGAGAGAGAGAGAAAAAAAGACCTAAAAGAGAGCAAGCTAGCTTCATTATCTGTAAAATAACATCAAGTGATCTAATATGCCGATAATTGAGAATATAATTTACAAAGAGAGACAAATAGTGATAAAAAGATGGAAATAATTGCAAAACATTTCAAAATATGATTAAGAATATAAACCCACAATTGGAAGAATAAAAATGAAACCTAAGTAAAAAAGCCACTAAAAGGATACCAAAGCACATCATAATGAGCTTATTGAAAATTAATGATAAAAATAGATTATTACAAACAACTAGGAAAAAAAACTAGTGAAAGAATGTGTATTACATACGGGGGGAAATGACTACTGAGTTCTCATCAGAAACAATGAAGGTCATGAAGTAATGGGCATAATTTTTAAAGTTCTGAATGAAAAATAAAAACGGCAACTAAAATTTTATATCCAGCAAGTTAAGGCACTTTTACTTTCCAGAAAATGACAGAGTATTTGGTGGTATATTTGTGTCCCCACCTAAAAAAAGTAAGAAAACTAAAAACAACAAAACAAAGGCCTACTCTCCAGGAATAAAGCCTTGACCAAAATCTTCACCCTCCTAGGAGAAGAACGTTTCTCCACGTCTGCCCTTTCTTACTTACTGTTGGTGATGGTAGCACAATTTGTGAATATAATAAATATTGCAGAATTGTATCCTTGAATGTAGTTAAAATGGGGAATTTTGTATTCTATATTGGTTGTTAAAATAAGTTAAAGAATGATAATTGAATAATATAAACAACTATTTAATTGTGAACGTTTCCAGAACTGTAAAAATTATATACCTCTGTTTTTTATGATTATCATTTTAATCATTAAGAAAAATTTATTGACTTTCTAATATTCCATGATGTTACATGTTTCAAAGAGGAAGGAATAATTTGATACATTGCACCTTGTATCAGGAACTTCCTGTTCTCAGTTTACAAGTCCTTTTAATTATCTGATGTAACCAATTTATTGCTTTTCAACTATAAATCTACCCTTCTTTGTTCTACTCTGTGTGCTGAGGATGAACCCTGCAGATATTTCTCCTTTTTTAGCCAGTAAAATGTTTGGCTTTTTCACCAGAGGATACTGTAGGGACATTGAAAGACATGGCAGAGGAAGACACTTCTTTTCTTGGTTCTGGTGTTTCAGTTTCTTCTATAGCATATTTGCCAGAAAAACAGGAGCAATTCAATGGCACTCATTCTCTGGTGTCCCTAGTAGAAAGGTTTCTGCTCTCCATGCCTACCCTACCAGCACCCAGGTGGGTGTCTTCCTGCTTGTCAGTTCTGACCCACTTGCTGCCGACAAGCCTGCTACATCCCAGTTACTGCTTCTTTATCCAGTGTCTGTAGCCAAATTTTATCTCATAAGGTTTGATTCCCAGCCATAGCATGGGGATAGTTGCTCTTCCAAGTTGGGTTCTCCCTTGGATAGTCTTTCTTATAGCTAATAGAGAAGCATTCTACATCAGCTATACCTGTCTTTTCAAGAATTCTTTTTTCCCTTTTTTCCCCTTTACTACTTAATAATTTTTAACATCGCACTTTCCATGTTGAAATTCCTGGTGTGGTTTATGTCTCCTAACTGAATCCTGGCTGATACAGAACTGGAGCCAAGACCATTCTCATTTTTATTCCTCATATCAATTATTTGTATTTTCTCTCCTTTTTGGTCAGACTTATGAAAGTTTCATTTTGAAAAAAACTAGCAATTAAAAGTATTGTATATTTGTCCTTTATTCATTTCTTCTGTTATATTTATCCTTTCTTTTAGTTATATTTGATTTTTCCCTATCTTTCTGAGCTATAAGCATTTATTTTCACCTTTTTTCCTAATATATCCAGTAATACTTTAAATTTGCCCAAAGCACAGTTTTAGCTGTATCTCATATAAACTATTCTATGATTTCCATTTCATCTCTTATTTGAAACCTCAGGATAACTTTGTAATATGTAGCTTAATTCTAAATAGATGGGATATTTTTAGTTGTCATTTTAAAAATTTATTTATAGCATAGTTTCCCTGTGGTCAAAAAACATAATTTCTGAATTTGAAATTTGATAAGAACTTTTTAGTGTCTACACATTATCAATTTGGGTGACTATTATGCAGTGGAAAATGTTTATTGTAGAGATTTTGTAGGTAATTGTCAATATTTTCATAAGGTCAGATGAAGTAATTATGCTATTTAAACCTTCTACAACACTGCTATTATTTTTTCTGATTGTTCTATCACTCACGAAAAGAGCTATGTTATAATTTTCTAGCATGATGGAGGACTTGACTTTTTCCTTTAATTTGTCAAAATGTTCATACTATATTTTGAGTTTATAAACACATATATTATACATAAATATATAATTTCTCCCTGGTGGAAAGTCATTTTTATCATTCTGAATATCTTTATTTATGCCCAATAATTATTCTTGCCTTAAGGGGCTCTGTATGGTCTTCAATGTGAGCAGCCCTGCTTCCTCCATCATATAACCCTATACAATTAGAGATATCAGTAGTGGGGAAAGAACCAGCTGTCATTACTTAGCAATTGCAAGGTATAACTTTTCACCTCCATTTAAATCCTTATATGTTTCCTGTGCCTTTATATTTACATCTTTTTTTTCTTTTTTTTAATTCATTTTTTTAAAATATTACATTAAAAAAATATGAGGTCCGCCTTCACCCCCACCACCACCACCCCACCACTCCCCCCACAACAACACTCTCCACCATCATCATGACACATCCATTGCATTTGGTGAGTACATCTCTGGGCATCGCTGCACCTCATGGTCAATGGTCCACATCATAGCCCATACTCTCCCAAGTTCCATACAGTGGGCCATGGGAGGATCTACAATGTCTGGTAATTGTCCCTGCAGCACTACCCAGGACAACACCAAGTCCCGAAAATGCCTCCACATCTCATCTCCTCCTCCCATTCCCTGCACCCAGCAACCACCATGGCCACTTTTTCCACATGAGTATGAAATAGTATCTCATTGTGGTTTTGATTTGCATTTCCCTGACAGTTAATGATGTTGAACATATTTTCATATGCCTTTTAGTTTTTTGTATATGTGCTTTGGAGAAATGTCTGTTCAAGTCTTTGCCCATTTTTTACTTGGGTTGTTTGTCTTTTTATTGTTGAATTGTAGGATTTCTTTATAGAGTCGAGATAATAAGCCTTTATTATATATGTGGTTTATAAAACTTTTCTCACATTGAATAAGCTGTTTTCATTTTCATGATAAAGTCCTTTGATACACAAAAGTTTTCTATTTCAATGAGGTCCTATTTACCTATTTTTTCCCCCTTTGTTGTTGTGCTTTGAGTGGAAAGTCTAAGAAACCATTGCCTAACACAAGATCCTGAAGATGCTTTCCTATGTTTTCTTCTAGGAGTTTTATAGTTCTGATTCTGATTCTTAATATATAGCTCTTTGATCTATTTTGGGAAAATTTTTGTATAGTTAGGAGTCTTCATTCATTCTTTTGTATATGGATATCTACTATTCCCAGCATCATTTCTTGAAGAGACTTTTCTTTCCCAACTAAATTGATTTGGCTGCCTTGTCAAAAATCAACTGGCCAGCTAGTAGGTGTAATTCAGTGGTTGAGCATCTGTTTCCCATATACAAGGACCAGGGTTCAATCCCCAGCACCTCCAAAAATAAATAAATAAACTAATAAGTAAACAAATACACACACAAATAAATAAATTGACCATAGATATGAGGTTCTATTTTTGAACTCTAAAAGCAATTCCACTGTTCTATTGATCTAACTTTTTGTTAATATCATGATGTTTTGATAACCATAGCTTTGGAATAAGTTTTAAAGGCAGGAAGTGTGAGTTTTCTAATATCATTCTTTTTCAAGATGTTTATGACTATGTGGGGCCCCTTACCCTACCAAGAAAATTGGACAATTGGCTTTTCCATTTTTGCAAAATAGGCTATTGGAGTTTTGATTGAGTTTGCATTGAATCAGTAAATCATTTTGGATAAAATGGACATATTTACTATATTTAATTTTACAATCCATGAACAGGGAATATCCTTTAATTTATTTAGATCATCTTTGATTTCTTTCAGCAAAGTTTTATAGTTCCCATTTGTAAGTCCTTTATATCCTTGCTTAAATTGATTCATAGATATTTGAAACTGTTAGTAAATGGAATTTTTATTAATTTCCTCTCAGATTACTCATTACTACAGTATACATACACTATTGATTTTTGCATGTTGATCTTGTACCCCACTGCTTTGCTGAATATTTTATTAGTTCTAGTGGCTTTGTTATAGGTTTTTGGGGAACTTTCTGTATATAGAATCATGCCATGTACAAATAGTGAAAGTTTTACTTCTTTCCTTCTGATTTGGATGCCTCTTCTTTCTTTTTCATGCCTAATTGCTATGGCCAGAACTTCCAATACAATGTTGAACAACAGTGCTGACAATGGTAATGATAGTTGTCTTATTACAGATTTTAGAAGGAAAACTTTCAGTCTTTCACTATTGGCCTTGATGTTAGCCGTGGGTCTTTCATATATAGGCTTTTCATGTTGAGGAACTTCCTTCCTATTTTTCTAAGTGTTTTTATCAAGAAAGGATGCCAGATTATGTCAAATGCCTTTTCTGCATCAATTAAGGTGATCATCTGTTTTTCCCCCTATATTTTGCTAATGTGGTGAACCAATCTTGCATACCTGGGATCCTACTTGATCATTGTGTATAATATTTTGTGATTTTCTAGCGTTTTGTTGAGGATTTTATGTCTATATACATAAGAGAAATTTCTCTGTAACCTTATTTTCCTATAGTGTCTTTATCAGGTTTGGTATTAGGATGATATTGGCCTCATAGATTGAGTGATGTAGTATTCCCTCCTCTTTAATTTTTTGGAAGAACTTGAGCAGGATTGGTGTTAATTCTTGAAATACTTGGTAGAATTCGCCTTATGCCATCTGGTCCTGGGCTTTCTTTTTTGGGAGGTTTATCATGACTGATACCATCCTTTACTTGTAATTTGTCTACTGATATGTTCTATTTGTTTTAGTATGAGAGTAGGTTGTTCCTCTGTTTCTAGGAATTTGTACATTCCATCAAAATTGTTTAATTTATAGACATATAGTTGTACATGATTTCCTCTTCTGATCCTTTTTATTTCTGTAGGGTCAGTAGGAATGTCTCCTTCTCATTTCTAATTTTATTTATTTTTGTCTTCTGTTTTACTTTTCAAACTTTTCAAAGAATAACTTTTAGTTGATTTAATGCTCTCTATTGTTTTTTATTTTTCTATTTCATTTATTTCTGCTCTAATCTGTGTTATTTCCTTCTGCTTGCTTTGGGGTTAATTTACTGTCCTTTTTCTAGTTCTTCCAGGCAAGCAGTTAGGTTTTTAATTTTAGGTCTTTCTTCTTTTATGATAGAAGCATTCAGAGTTATATATTTCTCTCTCAGTACAGTCTTTTTGCATCCCATAAGTATTGACATGGTGTGTTCTCATTTTCAATCATCTCAAGATATTTAAAAATTTCCCCTGTAATTTCTTTTTTTATCAACTGACTGTTTAATAAAATGTTATTTAACTTCCATATATTTGTGGATTTTCCAGATCTCTGCCTTTTGTTGATTTCCATCTTCATTCATTGTGGTCAGAGAATATGCTTTGTGTAATTTCAATCTTTCTAAATTTATTGAGTCTTTTTTGTGACCCAATATGTTCTCTATTCTGGAGAATGGTCCATGTGCACCTGAAAAGACTGTTTTCCAGCACAATATTTGGTATATTTCTGTTAGATCTAGTTCAATTATTATATTATTTAAGTTCTCTATTTCCTTATTCATCTTCTGGCTAGATGTTATATCTACTGATGGAAGTGGTGTATTAAAATCTCCAGTTGTTATTGTAGAGGTATCTATTTCTCTCCTCAGTTTGACTGTGTTTGCCTCGTATTTTGAGGCACTGTGCATAAGTACATAAATATTTATGATTGTTATTTCTTCTTGTGAGAGTGAACTTTTATTAATATATAGTATCCTCTTCATCTCTTGTATTATGTTTTGACTTAAAGTCTATTTTGTTTGATATTAATCTAGCTACAATAGCCTTCTTTTGGTTATTATTTGCATGGAATATCTTTTTCATCTGTTCTAGTGTGCTAGGCTGGCAAAATGTGGATACTGTGAAAAGGGTTGTCATTTACAATATGGATTTATTAGCTTACAAGCATAAAGTTTTGAGGTTGAGAGAAAGTCCAAATCAAGGTATCATCAGGTGATGTCTTCTGCCCAAAGACTGGCTGCTGGCAATCCTGGCTTTCTCTGTCACATGCAAAGGGACATGGTAGCTTCTTTCTGTTTTGTCCTGGGTTTCATTATCTCCAGCCTCCTCCTTTACTTGCTTTTTCTCTCTTTGTCTAAATCTCATTCTTTTAGAAAGGATTTCAGTAAGAGGATTAAGATCCTCCTTGGGCCATGCCTAATCTAAAAGTCCTACTTACAATAGGCTTACACCCACAGGAATGGAGTAGCTTAAAGAATATACTTTTCTGGGATCCATAAAGCTTCAAACCATCACACCATTCTTTCACTTTCATTCTATTTGTGTCCTTGGGTCTAAGATGAGTCTCTTGTAAACAACATGTAGTTGGGTCATACATTTTTATCCATTCTGCTACTCTGTGTCTTTTGACTGAAGGAGTTTAAGCCACTAACATTCAGAGTTATTAGTCTAAAGACAATAGTTAGTTTAGTCATTTTGTGCCTTGGTTTTTATATGCCATAGCTTTTTGTCTCTCTTTTCCTTTGTTGTAGCTTTTGTTTCTTTATTGTTAATTTTTTGTGATGTATCTGATTCCTTTCTCATCTCTGTTTCTGTTTATTTTTAAAATACTTTCATTGTGGTTACCCTGGGGTTTATATTTCATAAACTCCATATATAAGCTAATTTGAAAAAATAACAACTTACCTTCAGTAGCATATATGTTCTCTACTCCCATATCCTTCAATTTCCCTCCTTTTGTTGTTTTTGTCCCACATTATCTCTTCTTACTTTGTATAACAATTATCAGGAAATATAAACTTTTCTTTTTAAATTGTATTATAGCTCTTATAAGAATTGAGTAAAGTTATATATTGAGGGATATCTTACTATTAGATTTTTCATTTACCCTTTTAGTCACCTTTATTGAATATGTTCACTTCATACTACTGTAAGCCACTCACTCCTATATTTTCCTTTCAATCTGAAGAAGAACCTTTATCAATTCTTGTAGTATGGGTATTCTTTTGATAAACTCTCTGTTTCTGTTTGTCTGTAATTATTTTAAACTCTTTCTCCTTTTTGATGGGCAGTTTTGCTATAAAGAAGTTTTGGCTGGCATTTCTTCTCTTTCAATACCTCAAATATACCATACCACTGCCTTCTCACCTCCATGGTTTCTGATGAGAAATCAACACTTAGTCTTTTTGATGGTCTTTTGTATGTAATGAATCACTTTCCCTTACTATTGAAACAGTCTCTCTTTATCATTGGTGTTTCACATTCTGATTAGTATGTGTCTTGGTGTAGTTCTATTAAGGTTATTCTGTTTGTAGTATATTGTATTTCTTGGACTTTATGTCTTTCCTAAGAGTGAGAAATTTTTGGCTATTATTTTCTCAAAATTTCTTTCTGCCCCTTTTCTCTTCTCCTTTTAGGACAACTAAGATGTGTATATTTGTACACTTTATGCTGTCAATCAATTCCCTGAGATACTATTCTTTTCTCCATCTGTTCTTCTGACTCTATGATTTAAATTCTCCTGTCTTCTAGTTCACCGATTCTTTCTTCTGCCTGTTCAAATCTGCTCTTCTATGCTTCTAGTGTATTTTCAATCTCCAGTGGTGTCCCTTTCATCTCCATAATTTCTTTTATGTTTCTCTTTTCACTTTAAAATTCTTTTTTCTGCTTATACATTGTCTTCTTAATATCTTTAGCTCTATATCCACCATTAGTTTATTTTTAGCCATATTTTCCTTCATCTTCATGATTTGAATCTCTCTGAATGATTTAGGAGATTTGTTTGAACTTCTTTGATTAGTTGTTCTAAATTTTGTGTCTTCTCTGAAGTTTTAATTTTTTCCTTGACTGAACATATCTTCTTCATTCTTAGCATGGCTTTTAATTTTTTGTTGATGTCTGGGCATCTGATTTTTGATGTATTAACTCTGATGGCCTGTCTTACCCTCTTGCCTAGGGTTTTATTGTTGATTGGCTTTGTGTTAAGGCTCTTCTTTCACATTTCATCTAATTTATTCTAGACCTTTGTAGTAGCCCAGGTTTAATTGTTCAGATTTTCTCAGCTCTTCTTCACCTGATTCTTGCCCTGGATAGGTGGTACAGTTTCCAAGATTGCCCTTTTTTGTGTGCATTTGTTGCACCTCCAAGAGAAAGCTTCTTTTCTCTGTTCCTTTTCCAGGAATCTTGATCAGTTCTTGTTTTTGTGCAGAATTTTATCCCCAGGTTCTAAGATTTGTATAAATAAATCCAATAATTTATTTAAATTCTCTCCCATTTTCATTACATTTTTAAATTCTGGGACCCATTCTGTGATATAGCATTTCACTTTTTTTTTTTTTTTTTTCCTGTAAGGGTTTTCTGCCTCTGGTTTCTACCACCTCAGTATATGCCATCCCAGGAAACTGGGTGGGGTCAACCGAGCAGTTTTGTTTTTGGCTGGTCCAGCAAACCAAGAGTGGCTTGAGTGTGTGCATCTTTTGTCAACAGTTCTGCAGCCTTTTTTTTTTTTTTTTTTTTTTTTTTTTTTTTTTGGTCCTTGGAGCACTTTTCTATGTAGCATTCCTTAGCTTCTTGTATTCTGCCCTAGGTCTCTGTGAACTTGGGTCCCTCTGCCTGGATATATGAGGGATTCTAATTCCCTGCTGTAAGTGTCTCTATTGTCTACATCCAAAGCAGGTGGTATCCAAACTGTGCTGCCTATGAGTAACTCCTGAGCTGTGAACCAATTGAGGGAGTCAGGTTCAAACTGGCATGTTTGTGGTATAAATATCCTACCTATATTTGGCTTTTTAAAAATTTTTTCTTCTATTCAGTTTTTGTGGATGGAGTCCTCCATTTTCTATCATAATCCAGAGTTCCAAGCAAGTGGAGGTTTGTCCCTTTATTAGGTGATTCAGGGGGGAGTATTTTCCAGGGGATATCATACATCACAATGTTGATGACATCACCAACGTCCTTGATATTTTATTGTTTATAATAAATTAATACATTTATCGCTTCTTAGAAATTCAAATACTTGGACATTTACTCCTATGTAAAAAGAAAAAAAATATATATATACACACACACACAAAATAGATAGTTAAATTTACAGTGTATTTAATACTCACAAGAGATTATAATTGTTTCTCAAGTTATTTATTTAGATGAATCAGCCTTTTTACACTGACTATTGTTCTTGTATGTCTATTTTTCCTCTAGGATTATATTGCTTCCATATTAATAATAAACTTTTATATTTTATGAAATGTAAGTTTGCCAGTGTCAAATTTTCAAATTTTCTCAGTTTTTATTTGTTTATATTTTTAATTTTAATTTAACCATTAATTTTGAAATATAGAATTTTGGTTGAATTTTTTTCTTTAAGCACTTTGGGGACATAGTTCCACAGTTTTCTTGCTTTCATTATTTCTCTGAGAAATCAGCTCTCAGTCTCTTTTTCTTCCTTTTAATGTAATACAATTCAGTTTTGCTTTGGTCAATTAATGTTTTCTTTTCATATTGCTATTCACAAGTATAGTTTTAAAAATATTTATTGGCTTGTTTTTCATATTGCATCTGTAATCTTTTTGATAGTTTTCATTTGTTATTGAACATAGAAATATGTCTTAAAATATTTTTTCCTGTCACATTTGCTCTCTCATATAATTTTGAGAGACTTCTATGTATCAGGTAAACTTTTTTCCCATAAAGTGCTAGATAGCAAATATTTTAGACTTTTCCGTGGTATAATGTCTCCCTCATAATTTGTTTTTATCCTCCCCCCTTGTGGCTTTTTGACTGCTGTCTGCTCTCTATGTCCACTCACTGTGTCCACTCACTGTATGTTCTTCTGTGTCTGTGTATATTTATTTTATTTCCCCTCCCCCCTTGTGACTTGCTTGCTGTCTATTCTCTGTGTCAGTTTGCTGTGGGCTCTTCTGTGTTCTTGCTTGTCTCCCTTCTTTTTGTTGCATCAACTTGCTGAGTCAGCTCTCTGCAGCATCTGTGGGCTGGACAGCATTCCACAGCATTTGCGGGTCGGGCGGTGCTCTGCAGTGTGCAGGCAAGCCTGCCCTCACAAGGAGGCCCCCAGACGTGAACCGAGGCCCTCCCCTATGGTAGATGGGAGCTCATCTGATTGAGCTACAGCCATTTCCCTCCCTCATAAATTTTTGGGTTTTTCATACCCTTAAAAATTTTAAAAAGCTTTCTTACCTTGGGGTCTAAACGAACACGGACCACATCTTGGATTTTTTTTTTCTATGTTTAAGTCCTTGTTTCTGGACAAATCTTGTCTTCTTTGTGACTTGTTCATCTTTGAATCCCAGACATTGTGTATAAAAAATGTAGAGAATACCAGATAATGATATCAACTGATGTAGAGAGGATTTACCTATGAAACTAACATGTTCTAGCCTACGGGTACTAGTAATCAGATCACTTTAATCCTTTCAGGATTGAGATGATTTAAAGAGACCTTCATTACTTTTGAGATTCCCAACTATTTTTCATTCACCTCATTTTCAGGTGTATTCTTTCAGGTACTGATTATAAAATCTGAGTTTTGTTACCAGAGTGCCACTCCTTGGCAGGCCTTGAAATCAAATTTTTGTCCTCTAAGATTTATGAGCATGCCAAATCTCTACTCATTCACGTGCTTAGTGCTATTTTTGGTTTCAGAATCAGTTGTCATCTCAAAGGAAAAATGTAACTACAAATTCTGGATTCCCCTCCCTTGTATTTCCTTCACTTTAAAATTTTGGTCCCAGAAATTCTCAGGATATTAGTTACCCCAAGTCACCTTTAAATTTAAAAAATATATATTTTTCCAGCTTTACTTGTTGCATTGCTTTTCTTTGCCACCACTGCATTGATACACTGTACTCTTTATATCTCTTCTGTTTTTCTTTCTCCTTCCTTCTTTTCCCCGTCCTCCCTTCTTCCTTCCTTTTTTCTTTCCTTCCTTTTTTTCCCATTTTTTATTGATTTATAGGCCAAGGATAATTCTTTAGTTAGCCCACATGCCTAATATAGATAAATAAGACAAATCTTAAATTGCTTTAACTCCTAAAAAACAACTAATAAAGGTAGAGGGTTAAATAGGGGTTATAATATAGTACCCATTTGACTTGCTGAGCACATGCTCTGAAGAGACTGCCCTAGACTTGAGAGGACTTGCTTTCTTATTATCCATTCAAAGAGGATACATATCCAAATGTATCTAGAGAGCCAACATATCAACTAGAAGAAGGGTTCTAAGTGTCTAAAAGAAAAAGTAATGATGTTTGTTATGCACAGTTGTTCTTAGATTAAAAATATGCTACATGCCTAATCCTGCATGTATCTGAAGGTAAAAAGATAATATTAACCAGAGAAGTTTTGACTGTTGAACCCTCCTTATAAACAGGAAGTGCACAATACTTTCCCAATTTTTTAGCCACCTTTAACATAGGTCTTATAAATCTTGCCATCAAAGAACTTATGCTCAATCATTTACTCTCCTTGGCAACATCTCCACTTGAGCCTGTAATAGTTTAATATGCAAAGCCTTTTCTATAAACTTTCCATAGCTCTTAAAATACCTATCTTACTTCTATTTTATTTCTGCTTGGTTATCATGCCATCCATTCTTCTCCAAAGAAAGCTATTCCCATGCTGGGCTCCTGATACTAGTAGCTATTAATAGTTTATCCAGCTACATTTGTTACCTCTACTTAATGTGATAGTACAGTCTGTTGAATTGTTATAACAAGGCATAATCAGGAATTGACATGATTGTGATTGCTCTTGAGAACTGGAATTATTTAAAATAATTGAAATATGGGGAAGAAAGTCAAAGTTGGCATATATTTGAATATAACATTAATGAAGAGTATAGACTTAAACAAATAACTATACAAAGCTGCAAATGACTCATATTTTTCCAGAATGTTGTCTGTTTTGAATTCAATCTCTTTCACCAATATGATTTCTAAATCTACATGTTGGCAAACCTGCTCATGTAAGGCAATTGTTTCCTAGTAAAAAGGTAAGTTTTAGTACAGTATAAATTTGTAATTGCAACGAAGTTCCTTTGGACTAAACTAGTTCTTTAATCTGTTAAATACGAATTTGGCTGAAGTTCTGAGAGAGTTGAGTCTGACTCATACCCTAAAATAAAGGATTTGATTAGATTGCCATTAGTATGAACAGTAAGATAGTATGATTCCAGTAAACCTCAAAAGTTTTCTGGTATCCTTTTAATGAAGTAGAACTCCAGCTGGTATCTGCTTTATTCAGCTGTGACTAATTATCTTCCTCCATAATATTAAAATATTGAGTACAGATTCATTAACTGTGACACTAAAGGTCTAACATTTTGCATTAAAATTCAAATAATGACACTCAGAACTGCTTGAAAGTCATGGTAACTATACTCACAACGAAGAGGCAAAAGAGCTAATTGAACACATAAGAGGATGAGTCATGTTTGCTTGTTCCTCCAAGACAGTTTTATGATACCTGTAAAAAAATTCAAAGAAAAAGCTAAAAATTGCCCTCAATACACACTTACACAACAGACAATCACACAGTTGTAATGGGCTGATCACTTTAAAAATCTGTGCCTTTTACGTCAAGTTTGTATTGTTTTCTGGATAAAATGTCACACATATGTATATGTATATAAAGACGTGCCTGTGAATTTAGATTTGTGTGGATTTTGAGGTTGGAAGTTTTATGAAGGAGACAAAAATGACATGTGTATCTTATTTAGGTATTAGGGTGTCATTTTATCATTGTTTAAATATTTGAAAACGTCAGAGCCAATATAAAATATAGGGCACACACTTCTGAACTAGATTTGATTGTTATCTAAAGACTGCCTATTTTATCTGAATCTACCTTAGCACAATAATATGTAGGTTTTTCAAGTTAGCTGAGTATGTTTTCAGAAAACAGTTTTATGTGGTGTTATTTCTGAAAATGACAATTTTAGTAGTTTAATATGATGGAATTTCAAAATTTTCATTATGAACTTATTTATATTAGTTTGATAAAATGATTTTAAACAAGATAGCTAGTAAATATCACTTTGTAAGTACTGATATTAGCTTTCCTAACTCCTTGACATAATATAGGAGCTATATTTACTTCTGAAATTGGAAATAATTTTGAACACTATGGAGTATATATAGTTATACTGGGTAATTGTAATCATTTACTTTCCTTTTCATTTTACCCAGACCACATCCAAATCAACTAGAGCAGCAAAAACATGTGGTGTTGTTCAGTCTCAGAGCTAGTGAGAGTAGCTGGCAAATATGAAGAGAGAAGATATTGAAATGCTAGGATAAAGTTAGTACATTTGTACCATAGCAACAAACCTGAATACAGAAATATGTCCAAGGTTTTTTTTTTCCTATCTATAATTAAAAGTTCATTACATTTGGTTGGCAGAAATAAAGTAGAAGACGAGGATAGAAAAATGATTTTTTTCAATATTAAAATGGCTTTTAGGGGAGCGGGTGTAGCTCAGTGGTTTGAGTGTCTGCTTCCCATGTATGAGGTCCTGGGTTGAATCCATGGTACCTCCTTTACAAAAATAGCTTTTATACTTAATTACATAACTAACATATATTTCTTATGTAAAAAAAAAAAAAACTAAGGTTTTAAGGAAGGAAGTAAAAATCCCATGAAATCCTATAGAGCTTTAGTCATTGTTATATTGATGGTCATCTTTTTATGCATTTCTTTATATACAAAATGGACACATTATTTTATATAAATGAGATCATAGATTTTAACAAATAATTTTTAAAATATAATTGCTTTTTTCCTTTATTACCTTACTGCTTTTCTATTCTCTCCCTTTCTCCCATTCTCCCCACTCTGACCTCAGTACCTACACTCTAGTGTTTATTCTTCAATAGCTTCTGCCATGTTCATATGCGTTACACACATAGGCACACACATTTTCTTTCATTTTTTCTTTTCTTGGTGCTGTTTAGTTTACAGAAGCTTTTCTAACTAAACAATGAATTTTGAAAAATCTCCCAAAGCAAGGATTATATATTTAACTCATATTTTAAGTGTGTATAGACATACTTCTCAGATGTTTCAGGTCTCTCAATCTGTCCTTTATAATATTGAGTCGATTTGCCACTCTGTGCTCCAGTTTGCGTAATTTTCTCAGACAAGATATGTTAAGGTCATTCATTTTGCTTTAGTCTTATCATTTCAGTCTGTGATAAAAATAAGGCTTTATTTTTCATGTATAGCATTGTTTTCTGGTTCTTTTTCAAACCTCATTGTTCTTTTTCTTCATATTGTCTTCTTTCAACCACTTAAAAATTCCCTTTTTCATTATATAAATATCTTTATTTTACAGGTCTGTTCAAATTGCTTTTTTGTTGTTTAAATTCATGGGAGGGGGCCTCAACTGATTGCATCTTCTGCTTCACAAATTTGGAGGTTTATTTATCATGTGTTTAATCATTTTAAATTATAACCTCATTTAATAAGTGTGAATTAGTTTTCTACCTCATGGGATTCTCCCATGGAATATTGTTTAGATTTCTTCCCACAGAAGTTTTGAATTCACTTGTTATAGGTACTTTATATCATTTTCCAGTAACATTATTTTAAAATGTCAAAATTTTTAAAAATATTATCTTGTTTTAGGGTTTCTCTATATTATCTGGGTAGAGTAAACTTGGATGCCACATCAGAGAGATCAAGCTCCAATTTTACTCAGGAGAATTCTTTTCCTACCCAGATTCAGGGTAAAATTATGTTTCTATCCTAATTTAGATTCCTCTAGAACCTTGAAGCAAGGATTCAAGTATACATATATAGTTGGTTTGGTAGATAACCGTGGGAAAACCAGTAAGTGGATGACCAAGAGAGGCAGGGAAGAGAAGAAAGCCAATAAAGGCTAAAGAATCAAATAAGTTACCACTATTGGCAACTGAAACTCAGTCCTGGTGGGGAATTCTAGGTGGTAGTATGGACCACTCAATCATCTGAATGAGAAAACTGCAGTGTCTGTCTACCAACTATCTACCAACTATCTTTCAGTGGTTGAGGACTCTTCAACATTTCTAGTTTGCCCTGGGCATGGCCCAGGACTGAGTGAAAAAGTCCTTAGGCGAAGAGTCATACAATTATTAGTCTTAATAGCTGGGTGAGTATAGGCCAATGCCAAGGAAAGAGGGACAGTAGCATCTGGAATACCTTCCTTGTATCATTAGGTCACTGTGTAGAATAATTTTGGCTTCCTTTCACTGGAATTGTTGGAGGACCTTGTCTCTTATCCTTGTGGAAGTGCTAAAACATGATATAAACCTTTAGAAATTATAAGGATCAAATACCTTCCAGGGCTGCTGGAATATCAGATCACCAGCTCACTTGCTTACTGCTTAGACTTGTAACAATTTTTTATTTTTTATTTTGCATCTGTCACTTGAAAGTTTCTCTTTATTTTTTGAGCATTAAGCCTTAGTGTTTTTTTAAAAGGTGGGCAAGGATATACTTTGTCTAGCATCTCTAGATGTTTATAGTAAGAGGGTTTCAGTGCTAGTCTAGTTCCACCATTGTGCTGAAACTGGAAGTCTCTTACACTTTTCATGAATTTACTTTATATTTTGCAGTGGAAATGTGCAATGTATTTAATCATTCACATAGTGGTGGCTTTTAATTACTTCCAATTCCCCCCCATACACACACTAAAAACAGTCCCAATTAGTATCTCTCTGAATATAAATTTTGTAATATTTTCTCTTTGTGATAACATTCCTGAAATAGTATTATTACAGGTTATTTGCACTTTAAAATTTTGGTAGAATATTACTTTATTGAATTTTTAAAGAGGATATAATCATTTATATTTACCCTAGAAATGCATGTCAATGGACTTATCCATTATTTGAATATCAGTATGTATGTGTTTGTGTATATATATATATCTTTATCATCTATCTTTATCTATCATCTATCTATATATATATCTATATATGCATGTATTTATCTATTTTCTCTTCTACCTATCTATCTCTCAATCCATCTACTTTGCCTAAGAGCACTGATGTGACATTTAAATTTATTGTCTCCTCAGTGAAGGAAGTAATTATTTTATCCTTCTTTTTTATAGAAAAAAAAATTAGAAACAAAATGGAAAGAAAATACATGGATAGAATAACAAATCTGCAAATTTTGTGCCTAGTAAACTAAGAAAGTTTTAAAAAAACTCCATCTTTTAGACTCAGAGAAGAGGAGCTAAATCCTCCCAAATAAAACTAGCTCCATGCCTGGGGTCATTCAGGTGCTTAATATGAATCCTTAGGGAGCCATAACCTGGGGTCATGGCTGCCTGGAGACCTCAGTATATTAGGAGATGCACATGGAGCCAGATAGAATTAAGTGGATATTTGGAAATTGATAAGAGCTGTCTCTTAAAATGTATGGTGTCAGTGTCATCTTGGGGATGTTGAGTTCACAGGTTTCTGGTACTGTTGACTGGAAAGACTTTTCTAAAACTCTCCTGGTTTATCTCTGTTAAAATGAGCTTCTATTTCTGATATATTCCAAGTAACAAAGATGTCCCAAGCTCCATGTTGTCATGGCTGCTGCATTTGCATTCTTCCTATGCAAACTGAGAACAAGTTATTTTAGAGGTAAAAGATCAATTCTGATGATTATCTGATAATTGGATATTGTCACCCTTTAATTTGTTTTTAAATAATACTAATGAGGATATTCTGATTGCATAAGCTATAACTAGTATAAAAATATTATTAATCACATTATCAAATAAGAATTTCAAGCAGAGGTTGCATTGAACTTTTGACCTTGATAATTTTGGAGAAAAATTGACCAAATACAAGATTGATATAATGGTTTTTTTGGGAAATATTTATGACTAAAGGAAAAATAATTTTCAAACACTCCCAAACCATATGTTAATAAATAATTGCTGTATTAATGAAAACCCTTTATGCTTATGTATTTTAAAGACTAGTGTAAAACACTAGTCTTTTTTTAGTTTATATAGGAATTTTCTGATCAACACAGCAGGAAATGAACTCTTTTTCCACTCTACTTCTAGAACAATTAGTTTATTATACCTCTCAGAGCTTGTCTAATATATTAAATTATAATCTTAGATTATAATCCTGCATGTAAACTCTTTGCAAGAAGACACTGTTTTAAATGGGCTTGTATCCTCATTCCATTGTTATTGACATTGCTTCCAACTATTCTACACCATTATTAAAATATGAAATGTCTTTAAGAAGTGATGCAACATCCAGAGATGTTCTATAAAAGGATTTAACAAAGCCAACTTTTGCTTATTTAATATTCTCTTTTTGCAAGTAAAATTTCTGAACCTGAATACTAAAGATCATTTCGTGGAAAGGTGCATTCTAGTTGGTCAGTTCTAACTTATCATGGGTGCAACTTCTCTATGGTTTATCCAGAGGAATTCATTCCTCACTTAATACCAACTAGCAATTCTCTCAAACTTTCAGTCAAAGTTATGGAAGCTCAGAAAACCCAAGTATACATAGGCCTGAATTGAATTCACAGTATTTCTAAAAAAAATGAATGTCCAGAAATGAATAAAACAATATGATCCACAATATAGGTGTGGCTATTTTCTTTTAGGAAAGTTTCAAGCCAAAGTTTCTAATACCTTAGAGTGCAGTAATTTCTGTCAGCAAGTTCTTTTATCAGTTTATTTATGAAGATTGCCTGGAAAAAGAATAAAATGTATTTTTCACAAATCTCTGAATTAATGAGGACATTTTTCTTAAAATATGCTTTGTAAACATTTTGGTCAACTTTCCTTTCATTTTGAATAATATTTTATATTTTATCATCTCAACTAATCATTTTGTTATTCTTTGTGCTTTACTATCCTATAATTTTTCTACATGCTCAAGTTCTCTTGAAATCTTGGAACGCTAGTTGCATTAACATTGCATATAGAAGGAGGAAAGAATGAATCTTGCACTCTTAGAACTTATTTAAAGGGAGTTTGTAACTATGCTCTTAATGATAATGAAAGCAAACTGCCTCTACCTCATATAAAGGAAAATTAGGAAGTATGGACAATTTTTAACAAGTAGAAGCAGAGAAATCAGACCAAGGCAGAAACCTGACTTATAAGCAAGTTTTTGATGATAATATGCTCTAAATTTGTTTCAGCATTAGGGAAGGAACTATAACTATAAGTGACTAAGTTAAATTTAAAGTGGCTGAAAGATGTCTATAAAAAAATAAATCAAAGTAAGGCAAGGGAGGAAGGGGAAAAAAAACTTGTCTTAAAAGTGATGGCTGACAAACTTAGCATATAAATGCATTACCTTCCCCCCAGCATGGGACGTGACTCCTGGAGGTGGAACTCTCTGGCACCGAAGTATTACTACTGAGCACTGGCTGGTGATGAATTAAAGGAGAAAATGGACTTACTGGTGTTCTACTATAGAATTATTGTGACTCTAGCAATGGAAGAAACTGTATCACTGATGTGTAGACAATGGACATGGGAGTTGCTGAGGGCAGGGAGAGGGAAGAAGAGGTGTGATATGGGGGCATTTTCAGGACTTGGAGTTATCCTGAATTATATTGCAGGGACAGATGCAGGACATTATATATCCTGCATAAGTCACTGAATGGACATGGAGAGAATGTAAACTACAAGGTAAACTGTAATCCATGCTGTGTAGCAATGCTCCAAATTGTATTCATCAAATGCAATGACTGTACCACACTGATGAAAGTGGTTGTTGATGTAGGAGGAGTGGGGGTGGGAGGTGGAGAGTGGGGTATATGGGAACCTCTTATATTTTTTAATGTAACATTTTGTGTGATCTATGTATCTTAAAAAAAAGATAAAAATGAAAAAAAAAAAAGAAAAAAGGGGCAAAATGATAAAGGCAAATGAGTTTATATGGCTAAGAGACATCAAAATGATTTGGGAAGTCATCAGACAGGTAATGCTTATGCACATCTCAGCAGGATCTCATAGACAGCCAAAGTAGATATTACCCAAATAGCGGGGATCCTGAGGGCTCTGGAGACACCCAGGTCCTACAGTCATGGCATATAACTCCAGAGTTTGAGGCCTCACTAGTGGGCCCTACTTTGGAGTTTGTGCTCCTGAGTGTGACAAAGTTAGACTCAGATGTGACTTCTCTACACATGCCTCTTCTGACCCTTTTATTGAACCTAAAGTTAGTGCTGGAGTTGGTAGGTGTATGTCCAAGAGACTTGAATCTTTGGGCTGTCCATGTGCCAGCTGGGATCTGAACCTCAGTGGAGTTGCAAAACCTACTCACCAGTTCTTTGGACTCACCCAGGAAAACATACAAGGTGAGAATGGACAACCATCACACCAAGGAAGTGAGAGTGGCTACAATTGCAAGCAAGAGAGTTCCATCCATCAGCATATGGGATCAAAGCCCCCTCTCAATTAGCGGTGGAGTGGGTATCATCATCCTAAAATCCTCAGCATTGGGGAATAAAATATGGACTAGAGTGAATTTACTGGTATTCTACTATAGACTTATTGTGATTCTAGCAATAGACGAAATTAAGTCATTGATGTGGAGACAGTGACTACTGAAGTTGCTGAAGGCAGGGAGAGGGAAAAAGGTGTAATATGGGAGCATTGATGGGACTTGGAACTGTTCTGAATGACATTGCAAAGACAGCTGGAGGACATGAAATATCCTGTCATAACCTACAGAAGGGAGTGGGAGAGCATGTAAACTACAATGTAAACTATAAATCATACTGTGTGGCAATGCTCCAAAATGTGTTCATCAATCACAATGAATGTATCACACTAATGAAAGAAATTGTTAATGTGGGAAAAAAGTGGGAGGTATGGGGAATGGGGCATATGAGAATCCCTTATTTTTTTTATGTAACATTTTATATAATCTAACTATCTTTTAAAAATAAATTTAAAAAAATATTTTTTAAATGATGACTGAAAGATCATTACAGTATAATACTGAGTTATCAACAATCCCTCTCAGGGACTTTTGGCCTTGCATAGTATCTCAATTTCTTGCTTTGTTTGTATTAACATAATAGTATATTCCCTTATCTGTATTATATTAAACTCCAAAAAAGACAAGAGGACTCTTGGTTCTCTGAGCTAACATTTATATCACTTGAATATGAAATTTATTTACACTAGCTCGCCAAGTCTTTCAAGGACCCTGATAGAAATGATGTAGAATTCCTTTCAATTTCAAATTGTTGAGCTCTACTATTAACCATCTTATATGCTGTCTTCCTTGTTCTTAGAATGTTTCTGTCCCACAAGTCATAATAAGCAATACAGGCGAAATTTCAATTTATGATTCTCATCCAATATTCTTATCATACATATAAACACTGTAGAATAGTACTTTAGAATTTCTAGTGCAGATACTTTACTTTTTAATGAAACTGTGTTCTAAAAGTATTATATCTCAAGAAAACCAACACATTTACATTCATAATGTATGTATTTTTTATTTACAAAAAATCCAGAGAAAGATAATATTAATCTTATGCTCAGACATTCAGAGAAAATTATATTTATGGTGTAGGGAAGTCTAAATAAATTTTATTTTTAGTTTTAGTTTTTCTCAGTGAAAACTGATGCTCATTCTATTCAATATTTGAGTGCCTACTATGTGTCTTACATTTTCCTATATATTGAAGATACAGTAGTGATTGAATGAAGGATTATCTTTGCTTCCTGGAGCTCACAGTATAAAATATTAAACAATTAAGACTGAGTGAATGATGAGACATCTGTTTAAGTTATCAAATGCTATGTTAAAAAAACAACAACAAAGCACCCCAAAACTTAGTTGCTTAAAAGAGAAGCATTCAGTAGTTTTCTCACAAGATTTCAATTTGGGTAGTGCTAGGCAAAGGCAAAGTATCAGCTGGAACATCTTGACTTAGGCTAGTGGACCCACCTCCAGGCTGAATCATTCTCATACTTGACATGTCAGTGCTGGCTATTGGATGGGAGCTCAGCTGGAGCTGTCAGGTGAATATTTGGTTCCATTCCACATGGATGTTTTTATATGACTGCTGGTACTTCCTCACAGCAAGGCATCTGGATTCTAAGGGAGGGAGAAACTGCCAGATAGTCTTAATGCCTGGTCTTAGAAGATTAACAATGTTCTTTTCTCTGTATTTTTATTGGTTAAAACCACCTTAGACTTTATGTCTTGATGGAAGGATACAGGAATGGGGATTGTGTTTTAGTTTTCTAGCCTGCTGAAAGCAGATACCATAACGTGGGCTGGCTTTACCAATGGGAATTTATTAGCTTACAAACTTCCATTTTTGAGACCATAAGAATGTTCAAATCAAGGCATCATCAAGGCAATGTTTGCTTTCTGAAAACCACAAGCTAGCAATCTTTGGATCCTCTGCCACATGGCAAGGCACATGGTGGTGTCTGCCCATCTCTTCCTTTTCTTCCATGTTTTGTTGCTTTCACCTTCTTGCTTCTGTATCTTTCTCTCTGTTTGAATTTTATTCTTTTATAAAGGACTCCAGTAAGAGGATTAAGACCCATTCTGGGCTGCACCTTAACTAAAGTAATCTCTTTAAAACCTATTTACAATAGGTTTATATCCACAAGAATGGATTAGCTTTAAGAACATGATTTTCTGGTGTCTATACAGTTCAGAACACCACAGGGTGCTAATTGTGTGTTAACTAGCTACATCATTCACCCAGTCAGAAGAGTAGGGGAAGTTTCCTGAGATAAGCAACATTTAAGTGATAACGGAAAGACTCAATAGGGAATAGTCAAATTAAACAGAGTATGTATATTGGTTGGCGATGGACTTCAATATAGCATCTTCTAAGTCCTGAAAACCTTCAAAACATTTGGGTATTGAAAGAAATCGATGGTAGGTAATATATCAAGCTGATACTGGAGACTTGAGCCACCAGGAGAACTAATAAAGGAAAAGAAATTTACTAATTTATCTGGGAATAATCCAAAGCCAAATAAAAGATTTGATTATAATTTTTTTAAAAAAGCTATGACAATGTCATTGAAAAAAATTATTGGACTCAAGAGAAGATGTGTACATACCTATTGGGAAGATATCACAGCTGTCTAGGAATGAGATGTGGGCAATGGCAGTAGGAATAGAAACCATTCCATAGATCACACAACTGAAGAATTAGAATTGACAAAATTCAGTGATAATTTATTTATTAGCAGATGAATGAGTAGAAGGAATTAAGAACAATTCTGAGTTTCTGGCTATAGATTCATGGTGATGCTATTTACTGAAAACAAGAACAACTAGAGAAAAAGTAAGTTTAGATGGAAGACAATTTCAGATTTGCTCAGTTTATGCTTAGCTGTGTACTAGGCACTTGGAATAATTTAATGTACAGTTGCCTACCTAAACATAGAACTCATAAGTGAGGTCTGGCTTCAAATACAGGTTTGAAAATTGTTGAAATATGTAAAAATCATAGGCAATTCATGAAAATGACTATGAAATTGTTTAGGGAGAGAGACCAGAGTGAACAGAAAAGAGGAAATAGGGAAAGACCTAAGTGACTCAAAAATTTTGGATACAGTTCATGAAGGGCAGCTGGAAAAAAGATAGGCTGGAAGAGGTAGAAACAAATAAGGAAAATTCATAATTACGTTCTTGCATATTTAAAAAAATATTTTAAATAAGGATGATGTAAAACTCAATTATGAGACTGAAAATAGTGTCAGGATGGTTTTTGGTCATTTTAAATAAGAATAGAGAGTTAAATGAAGAAATGTAATAGCTCCACCATAGTTTTCTTACTTGTTCTAATCACTTTTGGGATATCACCTTCTACTTTAGATGGTTCATTTTTTAAATTTAATTTTTTAAAATTATTTTTTTTAAAGAAGCTTTAGATTACATAAATGTTACATAAAAAATATAAGGAATTTCCATATGGCCCCCTTCCTCCCCCTCCCACACTTTCTCACATCAGCAACATCCCTTATTAGTGTGGTACATTTGTTACAATTGATGAACACATATTGAAGCATTACTACTAACTATAGATTACAGTTTACATTATAGTTTGCACAATTTTGTAGGTTATGACAAAATATACAATGACCTGTATCAGTTACTGTAATGTCATGCAGGATGACCCCAATGTCCCAAAAATACCCCCACATTACACTTATTCTTCCCTCTCCTATCCCTCAGCCACTGCCTTTATATTAATAAGAGGTTCTTCCATTGCTAGAACAATAATAAGTTTACTTTAGTCCATTGTTCATTCCCCAATTGAGGATTTGGGAATTGTGATGCCCACTCTGCTTCTAATTGAGAGGGAGCTTAGATCCCATAGGATAGATGGAATTACCTTGCTTGCATTGTAGACTCTCTGTTCCTTGAGCTGTGCATTGTCCATCATCATCTCTCTTTTTATTTTTTACAGTCTTTTATTTTTTTTCTTCTTTATTTTCTTTTAAATGTTACATCCAAAAAACACGAGGTCCCCATATACCCACCCACTCTACCCCTCCCACATCAACAACCTCTTTCATCATTGCAGCACATCCACGCACCTAGTGAATACCTTCTGGAGCACCACTGCACCACATGGTCAGTGGTCCACATTGTAGTGTGTTAGTTGTCCTGGGTGAGTCCAATGAACTGAAGAATAGGTGCTGCAACTCTGCTGAAATTCAGGGTTCAACTGGCACTTGGTCAATTCAAAGATTTTTAAGGACATCAAGTCAGTAAAGCAAGCCAGAAGAAAGTGATGAAAATGGAAGAAAATCTGAAAACAAAATTATATAGACAAAATTATATATTATATAGACAAAATTATATAGACAAAAGATATAGGAACAGTTAGGCTTGAAAATAGAAACACTATAGGAAAAATGAGAGCTATTTTTAAAAATTAGGAAAACTGCTTTGAAAAACAAACATTAGACTTATTCTATACAAACCCAAAGGATCTATCAAGAACTTAAAAATTGTTAATAAAGAACATTTTTAATATCTAAACTACTTTTAAAATGCTATTAATTTCAATATTATGTCATAATCAATAATTTTATTTCTAAACAAAACCTTCAAGCAAAGACTTTTGCCTTTAATCAGTCTTCTTGATTAAAGATTAACAAATTATTGCAATTTTGAAATATACAAATTGAGTGTCCTTAGAGTTTATCAATCATAATTACAACAGTACAAATATTGTGGTGTGATGCTTGTTAATACTGCTAGTGTTAGAACACAGCTTTATTTCAAAATGTTAAAATCAAATATTTATATAATTTTGGTCTTACAGACCTATTTTTCTTGAGAGAGGAAGCTGACAAGCAAAAAATTCATTCAGAATGTGTGCCTCCTCACTTACAGATATTTACCACTTTGATTGGTAGTGATTTCCTGCTCACAGCTGAGTAGGGGGTTCTGTGCCTAGCAGCTACAGTGGGCTGATCTTAAATTTGGCAGGGTAGCTGTTCCTTTGATAGCCCAGTCCTATGGCAAGACTTTGTTAGTCCATTCTGGAAACTCAACTAAGAGCATATTACATCAGTCATCCCAATCATTCTAAAGCCATTTATAACCTTGAAATAAATCTCTTTCTGCTTATACCAGACATCATGAATTTTGTTCTCTGAACTGACCCCTAACTGATAAATCCTTCAAAGTATATTTAATGGCAACCAACAGCAAGGTATAAAGATGGGTCAGTCCTTTTTTTATAAGGTAAATTGCTGGGACAGACAAATGTTTTCATTTTGACAGTTATGTATCACTTTATTGGATTTTTGACATGTAACAATATATCTTTATTGAAGTGCATACTATTCATTGAAAAATTATGAATAAAAGAAGATCCCTACAGTATGCAAATAATGAACTGTTTGCAAAGAAACAGGTCTTTATAAAAAATGTTTTTATTTGTTTTATCTGGCTATAAAATAATATATATTCATATTATAGAATATTTGGAAAACCAGTTGTGTTTTAAAATCTTCTTTTTTTTTTTTGGTGCTGCAGACAAGTACTATCTTGTAAGCATATTTCTGCAAAGTAAAAAGACTGTGTAATGTTTTGTGTATGTCTATTAGTGCCTACAACTGAAAGCAGGAGAATCACATCCATCAGCCACGTGGGATCTAAACCCCCTCTTGATTTGGAGTGGACATCACCATCCAAGGATCCACAGGATGGAATAAAATATGGATTAGAGTGGACTTACTGATATTCTACTATAGAACTATTGTGACTCTAGCAATGGAAGAAATTGTATTGTTGATGTGGAGACAGTGGCCATGGTAGTTGCTGAGGGCAGAGAGAGGGAGGAAAAGATGTGATGTGGGGACATTTTTGGCACTAGGAGTTGTCCTAGATTATATTGCAGGGACAGATGCTGGACATTATATATTCTGCCATAACCCACTGAATGGATGGGGAAGAATGTAAACTACGACATAAACTGTAATTCATATGATACAGCAGTGCTCCAAAATGTATTCACCAAATGCAATTAATGTGCAACAATGATGAAAGAGGTTGTTGATGCAAGAGGAGTGGAGTGGGGGGTGGGGGGTGGGGTATATGGGAACCTCTTATGTTTTTTAATGTAACATTTTTTGTGATCTATCTTTAAAAAAAAAAAGACCATGTAATTAGCACCAACTAGTGGCTAATGCATAATAAAGTGTAAATTATCTTGTACTTGCAATGTTGTCAACTTTACTTGCCAATTTTAACTGTCTATTTAAATGCTTAGTATTTATTTCCTCTTTTTTTCATTAAAATCTACATTTGTATAAGGGCAACTATAATAGCATACACTGTCTATTTTAGATAGAAGTTGAGCAACTAAATTAGGAAAAGGATATTATAGCTTGCTAGTGAATTACTCATTTCTACTGTGTCACCAGTAATGTTGCCTTGTCAGTTTTATGATGAGAAAAATTCTACAGGGAATATTCTTAATATGCTATAAATTTCAATGTTATTTCAGAATGAATAATTTGATTTCCAAACAAAGCTTCAAGCAATGACTTTTCTTTTTGATGGAATAAGGCATTGGGTAGAGGAATGCTCTTAGACATTTTTGATTAAAGGCTAGCAAATTATTTTCAGTCTTGAAATATGACATGTATTGAATGTCCTTAGAGGTTGTCACACAATATTATACCATAATAAAAGTGACACTGCTAATATTGCCAGTGACTTGATTCTATTTACACCATGTAAGTTTTCTTATCTCTTGGGACGATGATATGCTTCAATTTATACTCCAGATCTCCAAAAGTTGACTTTCTTCATGCTTCTAAGTGACTGTCAGGAGTTACCCAACTGAAAAATTAGGGAAATACTCTTTGTTCTTCCAAGAGTTGTTCTGGAAATTCCCTGCTGTACTGGAAGAACTAACCCAAAGGAAAAAGTTCTGTCAAAACATTAATGTCATCTTGGAAGTGAACAAAGAGCCTAAATCACTGAGTCCTAGCCATGTCTCTAAATGTGACCAATGTAATTCTTAATGTGTAAATCACAAATGTAATTCTGTGGAAATATGTGAAAAAGGACTATAAAAATGAACACAATGTATGGACTGTTTATTGGTTTTATGGTCATGGATAAAGACCAGATTTTTAAATAAATTATTTGGAATAAGGTTTGAATTACCACTTTTAATAACTATTGATAGAAAACTTGAAAGAGGCTTTTCCTGGTCCTTTAGCCTATTCAGCTTGTTTGTGTTACTAGATACAGTAATCTAGAACATCCTTTAAAATGTAAATGGTATTATTGTTAATGAAAACAGTGGTAAGTATAGTAATAGAAATTGAATTTTACGTATATCAAGCATTTTCAAGTTACTTTTGCATTCTTTGTCCCCATACGATCTTTGTAATAAGTTTGGGACATAGGTCAAGGTATGATTATCCTCATTTTTGATGATAAAACTGAGGTCTAATGAGATATAACAGAGGTCTATGTGCAAAAAAAGTGGGAATGATAGAAGAGACCTATACATTTTTGAAAGCTATATCCTAATCTCTCCCTTAGTGCCATCTAACAAAAGGAAAATCCTACTCTGGCAGATCACATTAACTGAGAAAGACAGAAAAGCAAGGTTCTACATGCTATAAAAATTGTGGCAAAGGGCCTGTATTCTAAGATCTTAACTACAAAGTCACATCTATTAAGCACCTAGTAGTCGGTAGGCACATACTATAGGAAATCCCAAGTGTTATCTTATTAATTGGATCTGATTTATCTGGGCATCTCTTCTAATATACCCATCTCCAAGACATATTCCCATATAGAGGAATTTCTAACCCTGTGAGTTACTTTCACAGATAGGAGCTTATCATGAAAAGTAGGTGACTGGGGGAAGTATAAACATTGAGATCAAGGAACATACATTACCTTACTGAATCCTCACATGTGGGTAAAGCCCATATAATGAAAGTTCCATAAACAGAATATCATTTATAAGACATTATAAAGTCCTAGGAAGATAAAAGAGGAAGGCCAGGTCTAAGTCCTAAAGTTACTGGAGTAGCAGGAGTGTGCCTAAGAGAGGAAATGGCAGAATTTTATTTATAAATCCCATCCTTTTCCAAATCAGAGACAAAAGTAGTCTAATGGACTTGTCAGCTTGATTGTGCTAATGGTATCTCAAACTTAACATATCATACACCTCATGATGATATCCTTATTGAGGTCCTTTGCTGACAAATATTGCCTATAGGAGATAGCCCAAGCTTCTGACCTGGTGCTAGAGTTACCAGTGAAATAATCTACTTGAATTTTCATACAGTCAAATACAATTGTGCTTTACATTTCCTTGTATTTGAGAGACTTCCCATTATGGATCTAGAGAAAGCTCTTTAATAATGGTGACACTTTTATACAGTTTACCATACATCAGTCATTGATCAACATGTTTTATGTAGAGATCATCTTGTTTATTCCTCACTCAAACACACACACACATGCACACCATCTATTTAATATTCTATTGACATCCTTAACTTTGAAGAAAAGATGTTCCTAAGATCACAATAGAGGAAAAGCTGAAATCACAGTCCAAGTAATCTGTCCCTAGAGCCCATGATTTTAACCACCACATTATATGGCTGCTCACATGTGAGACTTGGGATGTTATGAAGCTTATTAACCCAAATGATTTTGTAGTGAAATAAGATTGGAAATGCTGATTTAAGTTCAGTGTAACTGACTTTGTTATGCAGATCTCATAAACTTTAACCTGCAATGGGCATCTTTAATCTCTGACAGGAGAATGAGGTATTATATGTTGTGTTTGCCAAAATAGTTTGGTGGTGTATCATATAGTAGTACATTCCCTGTAATATACTTCAAGAAAAGTTGATAGAAGTTATCAGAGCAGTGAATTTTGGATATATTCTTGCCAGAAAGAAATTCTTTAAGTACTCTCACAAATGTGTCCCTCTTGTAGAAAAAAGTGTTTTTAAAGCTAACTAATTGGTTATGTAAATAATCAATAAGAAAAGCTCTTGAAGGCAGGACAAAAACTGAACTCACTCACTGTAAAGTTTCCAACTATATCTGATATTTTAGTTAGCTAAAACCTGCTGAGAGCAGTATACCAGAAATGGGTTGGCTTCTTATACTGGGAATATGTTAGGTTAAAAGCTTATAGTTCTGAGTCTGAAAATGTCCAAATAAAGGCATTGTCAGGAATAATGTCTCACCCAAGGTTGGCTGCTGGCGATCCTGGACTCCTTCCATATAGCAAGGCACATGGAGGCATCTACTTCTCTTCCAGGTCTTGTAGCTTCAGTTTCTGGCTGCTCCATCTGTGGCTTCCTCTTTCCAGGGTTCCTCTCTGAGCTCTTAGATTCCTTCCCTTCATCTCTACAGCTTTTTCTCTGTGTGTCTCTGCTTTTAGTCCTCTGTTTATAATGGAGTCCAGCAAGAGGAGCAAGACCCACCCTGGGTCATGTCCCACTGAAGCAATCCAGTCAAGGCCCTGGGGCCCCCAACTGATTCCATTCCAGTCAAAGTTCTCAACACCTACAGGAATGGATTAGCTTCAAGAAATTGGTCTTTTCTGGGATCCACATAAAGCTTCAAACTGTCACATTTGATAATATTATTTTAATCCCTGAAAATCAGTTTAAAACTCTCTGCCCCATGAAGCATTTCTTTCTTCCTTCAGTCTGAAGCCTCTGTCTTTGCTTTCTAAGCCACTTATCTTTTAATGCACATACAGCATTCATCATGTTTTGCTGTGTACATGGCTTTTAACTCTTCTATAGGAATATAGGCTGTTGAGGGTCAGGGATTTCATTTTAAATCTCATTAAATACCTCTCCAAAAATCTGGGAGAGTGAATGCTCATTGATTTGTTTAATGAATGAAAAGGGAAATATATAAAATAGAAATATTTTAATAGTTATTTACATTCTTTATGGTAATATAATATCATCCGCTTTTTTCTACTACATTATTAACCATGACATTTAGAAAAATTAAAATTAAAGAAAAAGTTCATGCTTTACTTTAGTGCATCAACTCTGTACTTTTCTGATTGTTCTTAGTACTTGCCTATCACACTCTTATATCATTTTATATACTTTTTATTAAAATGTGGACATATTTTTTGTCTTGTATTTTTCACTCTGATATAACATCATTTATTATGTTTGACATATTCATTCCAATTATCATTTAATTGTTGCACAATAATTTTGTTAAAACACACCCTTACTGGCACATTATTAGGTGTATATTTATTTCCCTTTATTTTCTCTGTTATGGACATCATTGAAACTGAAATAAAAATATGTAATTATAACAAATTCTAAGAAAGCTTAATGGAGAATAAGGCAGCATGGTCAAAAATTGTTGAAAATATAGGGCTGATATTTTGTTAATGTTTTTACTTAAATTATTAAAAATGTGGGAAAAAATTTATCCAAAGAAGCTATTTGGTCCCACAATGTCAAAACATGACTAAATATATTAAAAGATATTTAGAAAATTGATTTGTTTCTAAATTATAGAAATAATATGAATGGAATTGGTTGAATTTAATTTTATTTTATGCAGGGCATCTTAGAATGAGAAAAGGAAATAAAATTAAATAAGATAAATGTATAAGGTTTAGAAAACACTGCTTTTGGCATAAACTCAAAAAATGTTGAATAAAATAAAGGAAAAATAAAATAATAGGAATGATGTGACTCTAGATTAAAGAAAACAGTAGCATGATATATTGGTTCTGATATTGCACAGTGCAGTAGTCTTTCAACATGTGAATTGCCCTTGAATTTAAAACCTCAAGTGGGCTTTTATACTGCAGCAGTTGATGGTGTCATAAAGGAAAGTTAGTAGGCCATTTGGCCACTCCAGCAAATCTAGAAGTAGCTGAATTAAATCCTGAACTCCTATCTGTCTTCTCTCTTCCTTCCTACTGCCTTCTTTCCTTCCTTCACTTTTCCTTCCATCATCCCTCTCTTATTTATTTCTATTATGTTAACCTTGAGTGCTTAACTCACTAGTTACAGTAAGACCTTGTCTTAGAAGCTGAAGACACAACAAGGAATAAGACAAGACAATTTACCTTGCTCTCCCAGATCTTACATTACAGGGGAGAAAGGCAAATAAGATGAATAAATAAATAATAGTTTCATAAAATAAAGAAAAGGAAATAGATTTATGTGGTAGTGATTGGCAGTGCAAATATTGGAGAAGGACATGCCAAGGGTCCATCCTTGCACAGAAATACCAAAAAAGAAAAATAAGAAAAATCTTACAATTTAACAACAAAAAGACAAATGACCCAGTTAAAATATGGGGGAAGGATTTGAGTAAACATTTCCCCAGAGAATGTATACAAATGGCCAACAGGCACATGGAAAGATTCCCAACTTCATTAGTCATTAGGGAAATGTGAATCTAAACCACAATGAGATAATACTTCATACCCACTATCAGGGCTAAAGTAAAAGAACCAAAAACAAAAACATAAATAACAACTGTTGACAAGGACATGGAGACTTTGGGACCCTTATACATTGCTAAGTGGGGATATAAAATGCTTCAGCCTCTGTGGAAAGCATTTTGGAGATTCTTCAAAAAGTTAAAGTTACAATTACTTTATGGTGACCCAGTAACTCCACTCCAAGATATATACCCAAAAAATTTAAAGATGGTACTCAATAACTACTCTTACACAAATGTTCACAGCAGCACTATTCACAATAGTCAAAAGTTGGGAACAACCCAAGAGTCTGGTAGTAGATGAATAGATTTAAATGTTAAAAATAATAATAATGGAATTGGTACATGCTACAATATGAATAAGCCTTGAGAATGTTATTGTACATAAAAGGCCACGTGCCGTATGATTCGTATCTATGAAATATCCAGAATTAATACATCAATACAGACAGAAAGTAAATTAAATAGTGGATTTTAGAGGCTGAAGGGAAGGGATGGAATGAGGAATGACTTCTTAATGAACACAGGATCTCCTTTGAGTGCTGAAAATCTTTGGTAACTAGGTAGAGGTGATGGTTGCACAATATTTTGCATGTGCTGAATGCCACTGTATTATACACTTTACAATGGTTAAATTTATTTTATTTTATGTGAGTATTACCTCAATAAAAAAGTTAACTGAGGGATAACTAAAATATAATTGGTATAACTGAAGTATAAAATAGCCTAACTTGTGGAAGCCAGTTGGTCATCTGGGATTAGCCAGGATTCCATCCGTGATTGGTATCTTGAATGTACTTTCTCCAAATAGAACATAAAATCAATTTTCTGCATGACAGTGGATTCCCAGATCACAGGGATTAAAGTTCTAAATATTACCCTTCTAGTCCATCCTTCACTTATTCACAGTATCTTGTTTTACTTTTACAGATGCCTGTTCCCATATTTTGAGTATGTGCTTTACAAGTTTAGATTTTAGATAATAACCTTATTTTCAGTTCTTGAAGGCACCTCAGATTAGCCCCCCCCATCAGTTATTCACCCATTCAAATGTGATTCTGTTTGTGTTGGCAATGAGTTTTATAATTTCATTGAAATCTTTTGAGAATTTATAGTTATTTGCATGTATTTATATACTACCTGTCTGTAGATACATATTCTGTGGAGAGAGATCCTCAGGGAGTCAGAAAACATTTATCCAATTAAATAGTCTGAATTTCGTTTTTCTCTGCAGTGAGCACTTGAGTATAGATATTGTTTTTCTATATTGATTAACATGGAATTATTCAATTAGGTGAAAAGTTATTTATAGTCTACTTATTGAACAAAATGGCCTTTAGTTCAAAGATAATAAAATGCTAAATGAAATTATTTTCTTCCTTTACCTCTTCAAGTTTTAATGGTATCAGTTGGTAGCATTTGAAATGCAAAGGGGAAATTGTATAAGAAAAGGGGCAAACATTTTTATGTAGCACACTCTTGTGCTTTGGGATTCTTTCTGGTTGAAGGTGACTTATCCATTAGCTTAGCCAAATAAAGGCATTTTACTTTGGAGAGATGCCATGTACCTGTCTATTTAGTTCATGTTCTATTTTACATTTTTCTATATTGAAATATTCTCTTTGTTTCAACATTGAGTAGCTCCACAAAGGTTAATGCATTTGAATCACACATATTGTTATAAAAGTAGGGCACTTCCAAGGTCACTGAAGACTTAAAGTGACAACAGTAATGACTATTACTAATTAACCAGAATTGGCCTTTTGCATATAACTTTGTGAAAGAGACTGCTAACTGATATCAAACCTGTTACCTTTTTTTTCCCTGGGAACACAGATACACAACATTTCCTTGACTCCACTGAAGTTAGGAATAGTTATGTAACAGTTCTACCCAGTGAGTCCTCCCAAAAGTACATAATTTAGAAACTACCTTCTCTTTCCTAATATACAACTTTTTCCATCTAATCTATATCCCATTTGCAAAATCAGAAAAGGGGGTTTCAAAACAAGATCTCTGGTTGTTTTACCAGAAATTTGAAAAATGATAATCTTATTTCCTTATAGACAACTGCTCACTGTACTGTGTTCTAGGTCTTCTTGTGTTATGGAGTGCAGTAAATAAGCATGAGCGAATCCCTGTGATACAGAGAATGCAATAGCATAAAAATACTGATCACACATTTTAAACAAAACAGAACCCCAAGCCTGAAAATAAAATAAGCCAGGGTAGTTGGAATAGTAATACAAATGAGTCTGTCCTAAGGCTGTTGTAAGTATCAGTATACCACTCCCTAGTAAAATGACCATTTTGTAAGGTCAACCTCTGAAATTTTATAATGTGCCTTTTTCTTTTCTTTGTTCTACCTTTCTTCTCTGCCTAATCCTAAGGCTGCAAGTGAACACCCGCAGGAATTGCTTAGTGTACCTGAGGTCTCCAAGACCACCTCTAGGTTCTAATATGTTAGGAGGACTCATGGGACTCAGAATATATTAATACTCATGCCTGTGGTTATTATAGTGAAAAGATACAAAACAAAATCAACAAGGGGAAAAGGCACATGGGCAAAGGCTGGGGAAATCAAGCACAAGCTTCCCGAGTCTTTCCCGGTGGAGTCACACAGGAATAGGAAGTGCTTAATTCTTCTAGCATGGTCATTAGATTTGTATCTAAATGAGGGATATTTCTAATTGTTTCGAGGTGGTTTTTTAATTTCTCAATGAAAGTCACTGCCAACTCTAGGAAATATACCATGTATCTGTGATAAACAGCTTGAATAGGCAAGTTTTCCTGGCACATGGGTTTCATTATTCTCTGCCTGAGGGACCCCTTCTCCTTTAGCACTGCTTCCAAATGATTGTTCATACTTTGCAGGAAATGACACTTCTGATCTAAAAAGAAAGGATGGAACAACATTTGCTCTATCTTTTTCTAGTTTAGGAGTTCAAATGCCAAGTTTTTCTGGTAGATTTCAGCCTGAATGTGTGTGAACTTGAGAAGTTCACAAAGCAAGAAACTGACTTCTTAGATACATTTAACATCTCCTGAGTGACCAGACCTGAAGTAGGAAGTGGTCCAGCAGTAGCCCAGCTGTCCTTAGGGCAGACAACAGGTCCCAAGGGTTTGCTGCAGCCACTGGATTTCCCTAGCACCTTGCTGTTTTAACCACTGTATCTTTGTAACATGATTCAAACACAGAAAGTGAGAGAGTCCTCCTACTTCATTTTTCTTTTTCAGGATGTTTTTGGTTATTCAGGGCCCTTTATACTTCCAAATAAATTTCATAATTGTCTCTTCCCTTCTGCAAAAGTGGCTGTTGGAATTTTGATTGGGATTGCATTGAATCTAGATAAGTTTGGGTAGAATAGATATCTTAACAATATTCAATCTTCCAATACACAAACATGGAATATTTTTCTATTTATTTAGGTTTGTTCAATTTCTTGTAGATTTCTGAGTACAAGTCATTTATATCCTTGATTAATTTGAATGATTTTACTTGTAATTGGTTTGTTGAGATCTTCCATTTCTCATAGAGTCAGTGAAGATTGTTCATGTTTCTAGGAATTTGTCCATTTCATCTAGGCTGTCTAATTTCTTGGCATAGTTCTCATAGTATCTTATCTTTTTATTTCTGTGTGGTCTGTGGAAATGTTCCCCTTTTCATTTTTTATTTTATTTGCATATTCTCTCTTTTTTTTGTAAGTCTAGCTAAGGGTTTCTCAATTTTACTGTTTTCAAAGAAACAACTTTTAGTTTTAATTCTCTATTTTTTTATTCTCAATTTGTTTATACTCTAACATATTTTATTTATTTCCTCCTGCTTGCTTTGGGGTGAGTTTGCTATTCTTTTTCTAATTTCTCCAGGTGTACAGTTAGGCCCTTGTTTTTAGGTCTCTCTTCCTTTTGAATGTAAGGATTAAGGCTAGAAATTTCCCTCTCAGCACTGCCATTGCAATATCCTATAAGTTTTGTTATATTGTGTTTTCATTTTCATTCATCAAGATATTTTTGCCTATAGATGATCCAGTCAACAGAAACTGGATTGAGTGAGGTCACAACAGTTCCTACCAGTCTTTCTATTATGGTCTCTCTCTTTCTCTACCCCTCCACTTGGAATCCTTTTGTATGCAACACTCTTCTGTGGCTGTGTTCAACCCTGGGTCTCTGTGGATTTAAGTCCCTGTGACTGGATATACATGGAGTTCAAGATTGCTGCTGTGAATGTGTCTACAGTCTGTCCATGGTGGGAGGGACCTGGGCTATGCTGCCTCTGTGTGAATCCCAGGCCAGAGGAACGTGAAGGGAAAGGGAAACAAGAACCACCTGGTGGTATGGGGCAGAATTCCCATACCAGAGATTTATCTGCTCCATTGTTTCAGCATTTTTGGAGTCATTCTCCAATCTCTACAATCTTCCAAATGGCTAAGTAAGTGAAATTTGTTCTTTTATTCACTAAATCTCTAAGGAGGCTTTTTCAGGGGCTGTTTTCCATGACCATGTTGATGATATCACCTATGGGGCTTAACTTTAAAATCTTAAATATATAATAACCTCATTTGCTTTGATACCATCTTAAAAACTTTAATATTGTACATGAATTGTTTCTATAACCCCCTACCCCCACCTATATGTAGTAATTGCCACAAATTATATGTTTACTCATTATGAGTCCAAAACCACTAATATATTATTGCATTTTCCCTTTAGATCCTGTAGGAAATAAAAAGTGGATTTACAAATCATAAAAATTAATAGTGTGAGTATTTATAGTTACCTATGTCATTATCTTTATTGGAGATTATTTCTCCATGTGACTTCAGTCAATTGTCTAATGTCCTTTCCTTTCAACCTGCAGAACTCCCTTTAACATTTCTATAGGTTTGGTCTAGTTGTTGCAAAGCCCCTTAGCATTTGTTTATCTAGGAATGTCTTAATCCAAGTATCATTTTAAAAGATAGTTTTTGCCAATACAGAATTCTTAGTAATGTTTTGCTTTCAGCACTTTAAGTGTCTTTCCACTGCTTCTTGACTCCCTGCTTTCTGATGAGAACTTAGTACTTAATTTCATTATTGAGGTTCCCTTGTATATGACATATTTCTTCTATTTTGGGACTTTCAGAACTCTATCTTGGCATTCAAAAGATTGATTATTTCACATGCAATGTGGGTATACCTGTTTGGAGTTTGGGTATCTTAGATATATGTATTCCCATCTTTCATTATATTTGGGAACTTTTCAGCCATTCTTTTTTGAGTATTCTCTGTGCCCAGTCTCTCTTTCTTCTCCTTATGATATTCCACAGTGAAAATATTGGTAGGCTTAATGGTAATCCACAGGTTCCTTGTGCTCTTTTCATTTTTCCTCATTCCTTCTTTTCTCTTTCTCAGACTGGATTATTTCAATTGTCTTCAAGATCACTGATTCTTTCTACTGACAGCTCCAATCAGCTGTTGAACCACTCCAGGGATTTTTCAATTTCTGTTATGGTGATCCTTAGCTCTGTTTTGTTCCTTCCATAGTTTCCATCCTGCTCTTGATATTGTGTTTGTGTTCATTTATCATTTTCCTGATTTCCTCTATTTCTTTGTCTATATTTTCCTTTAGCCTTATGAGCATGTTTAGGACCATTTTTTAAAAAGTCGGTCTGGGAGGTCCCAGGTGTGGGACTCCTCATCAGTAGTTTCTAATGCTTTAATCTTCTCCTTTGGGCTATCACTTCCTGCTTCTTTGTATGTTTTGTGATCTTTTGTTGAAACCTAGACATTTTGATATTTTAATATTTTATTTCTGAATTTACGTTCTGAGTTGTCTATTTTTCAAGCTTGAATCCAGTTAGTGTATGACAGAGCTTTCTTTGAATTGCAGGAACTAAGGGAAAAAAAATAAATAAAGGAGTAGAATAGAAGAAACCACCCTTCCCAGGCTTTGCATATTGACTTTGACTGGTGCTAGTGGTCTCGTTTGGAATCTATCTTTATAGTGAGTTTAGGGAATTGCTCCAGGGCAAAGCCTAGGATATTCTCTCGTTCTTTTTGTGCATGTGTCTTGTCTTGGACATGCATGTTTTGCCTGAGGAATTTCTCAAGTTACAAAGATAGGAAGACCCTTTCTACCCTAGGAAATAGTTTCCTCATGGTCTTGGGCCCTGTACCGTATGTCCTACAGCCAGCAACCCCTTGCCAGAGGTAGTTACTTGACTGCTCTCCCACAGTGTTTTGTAGGAGAGGTCTACATGTAGGGCATGTTCTGGGACAGTGAGTTTCTCAGGCAAGCTCCAAACAGATTGGGCCAGACCTATATGCTCCCAGTATGTGCTTGAGGGTTACTCTGCTCCTTTAAGAAGAGGACCATGGAACTGTACTGGCACTGCCCGCTGACCCATTGCTGCAGAGGTGAGGAATAGGAGTGGAGCAAGCCAGATTACCAGGAGATCTTACTGCTTCTAAGTGGCCTTTTTCTTGATTTAGTGTTCATCCTGCTACTACAGTCCTTTGTTTCTTGAAGCTTTGGGAAAAATGTTTATAACAATTCTTGCTGACTGGTCAAAGTTCTTGTGGGGATGGAGCCCTGAAGCTTCCCTTTCCACCATCTTCATCTATTGTATTTTCTGTATCCAAAATATGGAATTTCTGATCAAGAAGCTATGATTTGCAAGGTGTTGGTGCTGTGGTGATGTATGGGAATCCTGTATATTATGCATAATTGTTTTGTAAGCTCACACCTTCTCTAATAAAAAAGAAGCTATGACTGATATTTAGATTTTTATTAACTTACCAAAACCTTGACACCCAATTCCAGGGTGGGGAGAAAGGAGAAGGAACAAGTGAAATTACAAAAAACAAATTAAATTTGTATCACACTTGGAATTTTTGTACCAACTTAGTTCCATTTATTGGGGACTACATAGGTAAAAATATTTGAGATTTTTAAAGCACGAGTGATACAATAATTAAAATTAATGGTAAAAAGTCATGTTTTCCCAAGTATTATATTTTCATTTGAACAGTGAAAATACAAGTTACTACAGCAAATAACATATTGAATCACAACACAGTAGACCAATGGCAATGAAACTATGAACTCATGAGAGAAAGCCTCAGTATAGCTCATCTGTTCAGGAAGACTTCTAAGTAATAGCATAAAAATTATGTACTTTCAACTCTCCATTGGTACATTAATTTATTTGTTATGTAACCCCAAAGATTTTCCCCTCTGGAGGATATATAGAAATATTATCTTCTAACTACATATATGTTATTCAGAACCATATCAGTGCAGTAATCCCACGATTATTTGTAAAATTTTTGATTCAATAATAATTCATAGCATTACAGCCATTGAGCATACAGGCATACTAATAAGTTATAAATGATAGAACTGTGTCCAACATTTGTAATTCACAATAATCGCACATAAATGCTAACTCATGATTTTCTAATAGGTTTACTTTCTCTTTCCTATTTATGTGGTCACTTGGAGGACAGAGACATTTTGTCATTGACTAGGCTTCCTAGCTCTTTGACCTTGAAAAAGTCACAATATTTTAGGATCACAAGAATAAAAGTGGCACTAAAGTTTCTCTTGTCCAGTTAGTCATACAATGCTGTAATCTTTTTGCACTCAAAGTGGTTGCCTAACTTTTCTTGACTATTTTCAGTGATTAGGAGTTCTTTACTACCCCAAGTGAATTGATTCCAAAAACTCAGATTAATGAGAATTGCTGCACACTAAAATTTCTTTTGATTTCACTTTTTAATATATAAAGTGGGGTTAATGACAACTGCTTGGAATGGCAGCTGATTTGCCTTTCCCACAGAATTATTATCATGATGGAATGAGGTAATACATATAGAACATAAAAGATACACAGTAAAGAGATATCTGTACAATATCAGGTTGATATTTGTCCACTGGGGAGATAGTATCATTATTTACAAGTATTCACTTCCTCATTGACATTAAACTTAACCATATAGATTTTTTTGGCCAATGAAATGTGAATGGAAGTGACATGCATCACTCCTGGGCAGAAATTTTAAGAGCCAAGCCATGGTCTCATGTCCTGTTTCACTCTAACAGATAGATGCTTCCACAAATGCCTAGATTAGCGTGAATATGACATGGAACAAAATGATTGCCAGTCTGCAATAGATAACACATTCAAGAAACAAGGCTTCTTTATTCCAAGTCACAGATTTGAGGCTCATATATTACAACAGTATAACATAGTTTATTCTCACTGATGCATACTCTTTCCCATTTGGCTATTTGTCACCATTGTATGATGATTATCCTAGGGTCTTTGTTCTGTATCTGTCACAAAAGAAGGATTTCAAGGGCCTTTATTTCAACTGGTCTCCAAAAGCTTCGACTATAATATGGAGTTAAGAAGACCTTCTGTGGCTGACTTTAAGGACCTGTAGACAACTGTACACATTGAATCCATGAAATATTCCAAATTAGAAATAAATGTAATCCTTCATAATTTGGCAACCTTAGTTGTTTCCCTCTTGGTAAAGCAGAGGCAAGCTGGGTAAATTCGGTTGATGAACAGGCTGGTGTGGGAAATCTCTCAAAGTGTGGCAGAATTTAACCCTATGAAACTTTATTAGATATTTTCCTTTTTTAAAAAGCTAGTCATTTGTGGGTAAAAAGAATAGTTGCAACTTTGCATGTAAAACTAAATGTGTTGAAACCAGACATTCTCTGGAAAACTCAAGTTGAAGTATAAAAAGGAAAAAATATTAATAAAATTTATTAAGCATTTCGAATCTGCCTAACTTTAATTATATCATGCAAGATTCAGTGTAAGTTTTGAGATTAAATACTCTTTTAATCTAATTTTATACATGAAGGGCTTAGAAAATTTATGAGATTTGCCTAAATTTGCATTTAGAAGATTGAGGCAATTAGAAGATTGAGGACATGTGCCAAAGGCTATCTCACTTCAAAGTCAAGATCTCCTTTATTTATATGCTATATTTGCTGTCTCTCTTTTGTAGAGCAATAAGTTAGTCTGATAATTAATACATTTCATAGGAAGGATCAGAGCACCTGGATTAGTTTATCAAAGCTTTCCTTGAGGAGAAAAGATTACTATGGTTCATCTAAGCTTTATATATTGCTGCTTATAGGATAAATAAACAGACTCCAACTATAATAAAGAGGAAGCTCATAATTAAGTGCTATATTTCACAGGAGTTTTTTAATAATAAAATTTATATTTTATATCAGTTGTATAATATTTCTTAATATATAGGTACAGATATAGATGTAGACATAGAGAAATATAGATAGATATAAATGCAGATATGGATATAAATAAAACTTGTCCCATCAATTCTCCCCAGTCATGTATACATTTTAAGTAGGAGAAAGAAGGTTAGGAAATCCCTTTCCAAGTTTGCTGCGCTCCATGTCAATGTGATATTCAGATTGTTATCTCCAAGTCACTTGAACAAAAATATTAGGGTGCATTTTAATCTATATCTGTTCTGTTCACTACTCTAGCCACAGTATTTTCAATGGTGCCTGATACAGTAGTGTCTGGCATAAATATTTGTTGAATTAATTAATTAATGAATTAACTATGATGATCAACTCAGTTTCTAGTGCCATGTACTATAGGACTCACTGTCTATTTATATATGGCAAGAATAGCCTCTACCTCATATAGTAGGTCTTTATGTCTCATTTACATAGAAAAATGGTTCCACTCTAACTCATAAACATTGAATGTAAATATGCTTCAAATTGGAAGATAAGCATATGTACTTAAGACCCAAGTGGAATGTTAAAAAATATAAGTGATAAAACTTAAATCAGTAAAGGAAAATAGAGGGAGTATATCAAGAGTAGAAAAGAGGATATATAAACAAGATTACTGGTTAACAGGAAGCTTATGAAAGCCTATTGATAGATGAAACAGAGCTAAAAGCATGCATGATGGCACAGCAGGTAGACCACCTTCCCAAGGAATGCCATAGATAAGTCCAGAATGGAGTTAGCACTTTCTAAGGATGTGACTTAAAACAGAAGTAGTTGAAGATCTGTCTAGAACAGCTATTCTAGTCTGCATTTATTCACTATTCCCTCTTTCTGCAGGCAGCCTGAATTTACTGCAATGGAAAACATTCTGCAAAGAAATTTTTTTAAAAAGTGTTATAACCTGCAAACAGAGAAGTTAAAGTGGGACGGGCTGTGGAAGGAATAAGGAAACACTGCTAACTCGCATAAAAAGGATTGGAGACATAATACTTAATATTGCTAGCAAAATACATAGAAGTATAATTTTATTATTCTATTTTGCCAGTGTTATCAATAGAAGAATTAAATATAATAATATTTCTCAAACTGAGAGGAAGAAGAAGGAAGCAAAGTGAACTATAAATCCTCTATTCTTGTAGCAACAATAAATAGAAATGTTGAGAAAATTAAAGGAATAGGCATAATCTAGTGACTGAAAAATAACAATGAAAAGTGAAAATATGAATGATTATGCACATTTGCACTGACGAAGGGGTGTGGCAGGCTGAGATGAAAACTGGCACTTCTTATTTTGCTTGGTTATTTTATTTAAAGACAAACTCTTAGTATAAAATGTCTTGAACACATGGAGTTTGGATTTCCTACTTGGAAATCAGACAAAGGATATGATAAGATTTTGTTTTAGGGTGAAAGTGCCAGCAAGAAATATGCAATCCTTTATAAAAACTCTGACTTGTTAATAAAAATCTCACCTGAACTAAAAGTAATACAGACTGGCTGATAATTAGCAGAGTGATATCTCCAAGATCTTTGGATATGTCCTGCAATAAAATTAGGAAATCAAGATAATGACAATTTCTTATGACAGTACATTTTAATAGGCATAAAACCATATTGAAAATGGTTCTAACAGTTAGGTCAGCACAAAAGAATTGTTTAAAAACAGAAGACCTCTTTTCCAACTTTAGGATATATCAAAAACCCACTGTCCTAAGCACTGCCTTATAATTTGAAAGAATAACTGTTTTCACACAGGTGTAAAAAGAGATTCAGCTGTAAAGAGGGATTCACTCAATGTCTTTGAAAACTTACCACAGTCTGAATTTATATTTCTCCTGCATTTTGACATATCACATTTTTATTTTTTTTAGACATATCACATTTTTATTTTTGTTAGAGACCAAAAAAAAAAAAAAAAGCTATGGAAACAAAATTCCAATAGAACTTGCTTAAATTTGCCTTCCAGATGGCTGGATAAATTTATACTAGATTTCACCCTTTTATAGTAATGAAAAGTTAATGAAAATAATCACAGGGCTTTATTTTTAGGTACGGAACATGTAATACACAAACGGCTTGATATGCTATCTCCTCAAAAGATGATTGTGTTTCTATATCAGTTATATGTGCTATTATATTAGGGAATATGCTATGCCACAATATCTTTGCTTGGAAAATCTTGACACATTCATACTGCTTTCTGCTTTGCATTCTTGGTTTCATTCTTTAATATAGAGCTCTATTTATCTTGGAGGCTAAAGAAGAAATTTTTTTCGTTATTAGTCTAGACTATATGACAGACAAAGTGATGAAAGTAGTTATTTTTCCTCTATTGTCGAGGGTAAAACATACAAACAGACATGGGCATACTGAAGTTTATTAGTAAAAAATCAGTAATTTTTCAAAGAATCTAGCTTAGTGATAACCCCACATATTTTACTATTTGTCACTAGCAGGTTACAAGAACAAAACTCAATATTGCCTGAAAGATTCTGTGTACAACGCGTTGAAATTTATTGTGTTTCTTTTCTAAGTAAAATACACAGTTATCGAGTTGCTCATTTGAGATTGTTACCAATATGTTGTACTTATAGAAGCACAGTCTTGTTGAAAAAACATATGTATCTGTGGAGTAGAATGAAAAACAATAGGAATTAATTGAGAAATTTTCTATGTAAAAATAAATTTCATTCCTCAATGCACAGCTATTAATAATTGAGGATAGTTTTATTCATTTGTTATTGTTTGTTTGAAGATTATTTCAATTCCTCATTATTCTGTAAAAGTTATTCTAATTTCTAGTTATTAGTTACATAAATTCCTCAATATCATTGGTTTTATTTTCTTTTCCTTTGTATAACAGTGTACTGTATCAGCTATATCAAAGTTTACCTAACTTTTTGTTTCTTAATGACAACATTCTTCTTTTATTTACAAAAATTCTTTCTCCTAGCTTGAAGCAATATTCCAGAAAAGAGGTGGGAAAAAGGAGAAATGGATTACTCTTGGAGGGTTATTGAACAGAGCAGCGATAATCATTTGTATTATTTTGTGTAAGAGTTATAATGCCAGTGGCTTCCATCATCCCTTGGATCTAAGCATACTGCCCTCAAACAGTATGGTTTTGGCCTTAATTTTATTTTTAAAAGAAAAAATTGAGATAGATTCAAAATCTCCAAACAGATTCACTTTTGGGGAATATTTAATAAATACATGGAATGATGTTTTCTGAATAGGTACTCTAGTCTCTCTTCATGAAATATATGCTATATGCATCAATAAGTCAGAAGTAACCTTCATGTGAGAGCAGTACGGAAATTAGATTGCTCTGATCCTCTGGTGAGATGGATGTCAAGATGTGTAGTGATATTTGTGCATGTCATGAAGGTGATTATCCTACATCTAAGCTCTAGTAAGGTTAGACTTCAAATGCTATCTTTGAGATTAAGAAATTTAACATTGACAGCAGGTAGACTGGGATTAAAGAAATTCAAATGTTTAAGTATAGAGTAGATGGAGTTGTGAGAAAAGATTACAGGAAGAGGCAATAAAATCACAATGCAGAGATTTAATTCAAAATAGTAGAAGCTAAAGGGATATATGGTAGTTTAGTTTAATATACAGGGAAACAATGCAGTCTGTAATATATTATAAACAACTAAGCTACTGTCAGTGATAGCCATATTCAGTGACATAAGATCAGAAGGGGGACTTTGTATGTCTGTCAATGTCTCTTCACATCCATTAATTTTATTTTATAAAAAATCAAAGAAAATCTAATATAGATCAAGTGTAATTCAAGAGTAATTGGGTTGGGTAAGTCCACCAAACTGGAGAATAGGTGTTGCAACCTATTCTCAGGGCCCAGCTGACACATAGACAGTCCAGAGATTCAAGTCTCCTGAGCACACACCAACCTCAGTGCCAACAACAGGTTCAGTAAAAGTGACAGAAGAAGCAGCATAGAGGTTACATCTGAATCCAACTCCATCACACTCAGGAACACAAATTCCAAAGTAGGGCTCACTGGCAAGGTACTGATTTTCAGAGTCATCTGTCATGACCGTAGGACCTGGGCATCTCTGTAGCCCTCAGGGGCACTCCTACATGGGGTTGTGTCTACTTTGGCCATCTCTGAGATGCTGTTGAGATGTGCATAAGCGCGACCCCTCTGATGTCCTCCTGAATCATTTTGAAGTCTCTTAGCCATATAAACTCATTTATCTTTACAATTTCCCCCTTTTATTCAAGGTCTTTTCCTAGTTGCATCACCAGCTGGTGCTTGGTAGTAATCCCTCAGCACCAGGGAGGCTCATCCCTGGGAGTCATGTCCCATGCTGGGGGGAAGGTAATGCATTTACATGCTGAGTTTGGCTTAGAGAGTGGCCACATTAGAGGAACATGGAGATTCCCAGGTGGTAACTCTTAGGTATCCTGCAACTTTAGGCCTAGTTGAAATTTCAAGCACACAGGGTCATAAGCATAGTCATCAGTATCAAGGGCCCATCATTGGACCATCCTTCTTCACTGGCCTTTGCCCTTGTACTTGGAGGATTGTTGCTGCTCCATTAGAGAGTGAGACAGAGTTGCCCAGAATGGGAACTCAGCAATTCCTCAGTTTTCGTGTGAAACTCTACCCGCTATGTCAATACCCAAAAAGCATGTGAACATATCTATACATTCCTGGAGAATTCCCTCCCACCCATGCATCCCCCATCAATGATACCCCACATTAGTGCTCCTTCCTTGCCATAGTTGAACCCCTCTGTGATCCAAAACTTCTTAAAAAATGAAATCTGATATATTGCCAAATTCAATTAATAGGAAATTGAAATAGTAATGATAGGTTTAAAGATTAGAAATTGAATATATAATCATTTTCAAAAATAAAAATAAAGTAAAAAATAAATTGGGATGTTCAAATGAAAAACATCATAAAAAATTTTTTTTTGATGTTTTGCCTTTCATTGCTGTAATAGGTGTTGCCCTGTATGTACAGTGGTAATGCAATCTCTTCCACTTATTCCTCAGTGTCTACATCCCTTTTTTTAATATGTCTTCAAAAAAGTTTTAGGTTACAGTAAAGTCACATATAGAATATAGGGAACTCCTGTATACCCAACATCAAACCTTTTCCCCCTTCCCCAGCAATGATCCTTTTACGTGTCGATATTACATTTGCTGCAACTGATGTACAGCTATTGAAACATAGCTACTAACCATGGTTCCACTATGGTTTACATTATGGTTTACATTTTAGACAGTGTATTTTTATAAATTTTTGGATACATTATGGTTTACCCAGGTCACTTATCAGGGAGGTGAGGATGGTCAACCACCACACCAGGGAACCGAGAGAGTCTACAGCTGTAAGGAGAATTCCATCCATTAACCTTGTGAGATCTAAACCCCCTCTCAATTTAGAGGTGAAGTGGACATTTCCATCCCAGAGTCCTCAGGATGGAGGAATAAAATATGGATTAGAGTGGATTTACTGTTATTTTACTATAGAATTATTGTGACTCTAGCAATGGAAGAAATTATATCACTGATGTGAAGACAGTGGCCACAGGAGTTGCTGAATGCAGGGAGAGGGAAAAAGAGGTGTAATATTGGAGAATTTTGGGGACTTGGAGTTGCCCTGAATGATATTGCAGGGACAGATGCAGGACATTATAAATACTTCCATAACCCACTGAATGGACTGGGGGAGAGTGTAAACTACAACATAAGCTTTAATCCATGCTGTGTAGTAGTGCTCCAAAATGTATTCATCAAATGCAAAGAATATACCAAAGTAATGAAAGAAGTTGTTGATGTGGGAGGAGTGGGGGGTATGGGGAATGGGATATTTGGGAACCTGATATTTTATAATGTAACATTTTGTGTGATCTATGTATCTTTAAAAATAAAGATAATAAAAAAATGAAATGGGCCCTGAACTTCATCAGAGTGGCAACTCTTACTCTCTGTTTCATTGGTCTTACCCAGGTCAGCTAACAGGGAGGTGAAGATGTTCAACCACCACACAGGGAATCAAGGGTGCCTACAACTGTAAGCAGAGGAATTGCATCCATCATCCATGTGGAATCTAAGCCCCCTCTTGATCTAGAGGTGGAGGGGACATCGCCATCCCAGGGTCCACAGAATGGAGGAATAAGATACGGACTAGAGTGGACTTACTGATATTCTACTACAAAACTATTGTGATGAGTAATAGAAGAAATTTTAGCATCAAGGTGGAGAAAGTGGCCACAGTAGTTGCTGAGGGCAGGGAGAGGGTAGAAGAGATGTGATGTGGGGGCATTTTGGGGATTTTGAGTTGTCCTTAATGATATTGCAGGGTCGGATGCTGGACCTTATATATACTGCCATAACCCACTGAATGTACTGGGGGAGAATGCGAACTACAGGGTAAACTATTATCTTATAGTGCAACAGTGCCCCAAAATGTGTTCATCGAGTGAGATGAGTGTGCCGCAATGATGTGGTTGTTGGTGTGGGAGAAGCGGGATGGGGGGAGGGTGGGGGTTATACAGGAACTTCTTATTTTTTAGTGTAACATTTTTTGTGTGTGATGTATATAGCTTCAAAAAGAATGCAGTTTACAAAAATGATGTGATGGGGGGTGGGGAGTGGATTATTGGGAACCTCTTATGTTTCTTGCTTTTTTATATTTTTTAATGTAATATTCCTTGTGATCTATTACTTTAATTTTTAAAAATTAATAAAAAAATTAGCTGCTTAAAAAAAAAAGTAATTGGAAGCCAGAGCTAAACTTCAGGCAATAAATATGGGATGTGGGAATCTATGTAAATTTGTGCAGTCAGGTGAGGTAAGTATAGATATTTCTAGGTAGTGACATATGGAGAACAAGTTTCGTCAGACATTATCAATATGGTTGACACTTGAAGGGATTCTCAGGGCTTAGAAAAGAGCAATGGGAGGAACTTTCAAAATTTAAGCCCATGGAGTTTTTGGCAAAGCTTTGGGAAAACCTAAATAGATTACAAGGAGCCAGGGAGACACTCTATAATAGACAATTTCAAAAAGCTGTAACTTCCAGACCATTACAGCAACTATTTTTAGAATGTTTGAAGTCCAGGAAAGGGTCATGTTTATTTTTTCCCATAACATGCCTAGATCAAACACCAACTCTACCAGTTGGTCTTTTGTTTTTTTTCCAGTTTTATTTAGGTACAATTTCATACCATAAATTTCCCCTATCTTAACTTTACAATTCAGTGATTTGGTAAATTGACAGAATTGAGCTATTTCATACCAAACTATGGGAACTATTTTTAAAAATTAAAATGCCAGGGCCCTATAGCCAATGATGGCATATCTGAGGTGAAGCCAAACATGTTTCAGATAATTCTGATGGATGATTCTGGTGCCTGGCTAGTCTTGAGAAAGATAAAAATCTTTCTTTAGTAACTGTAGATGACAAATGCAGGTGGGGATAGAATGAGGAGATGGCTACAAAAAACTAAAACTATCTGAGCAGTGATCTTGCATCAGTTTAATCAGTCACTGATTGATTATGGAGACTGAAAAATGCAACACAGAAAAATTCTTGGTTGCACATTCTTCTTGCCTGTGTAATTAGGTCACTGCAGTATTTATCTAGAGAATTTGTCCAGATTAAGGTAACAAATATGTTGTGCAGTGGCAATTCTAAATTAAACTCTAGCAGCAGAATTGAACAATTCAAAATATTGTTATCACCTAGGAATTAAAATCTAGTTCCCAGACTTGATATCATTAATATACAAAAACAAGTTTTACAAATAGTCTTTTATCATCAAAAGATGAGCTTTTCAATATTAGACAGTAGCACACTTCAGAGATTTTTTACTTGAGTACCTTTACTTAATTATAATTTAGCAGGAAATATTTTTTAACTGATAAATTTATCTAGGATCTAATCTCTGAAAACTGTAAATGTCACCTTATATGGCAAAGAGGGATTTGCAAATGTGATTAAATTAAAGATTTTGGGATGGGGAAATTATCCTGGATTATCCAGATAGGATAATGTAATCCTCTCTCCTTATTAGGGAGAGACAGAGTCAGACTGGACTCTAAAGGACAGAAGATAAAGTAATGATAGAAGCAGAGAGAGATTTGAAGATGCTCCTTTGCAGGTTTTCAAAGCCAAAAGAAGTAGAAGAATGGGCCATTAGTTAAGGGATACAAGGGACGCAACTCTAGAAGCTGGAAAAGGAAGGAAAGACATTTTCTTTCCCCTTGAGCTTCTAGAGGGTACTTGGCCTTGCTAATATGTTGCCTTCAGCCCAGTGATTCTCATTTTGAACTTCTGGCCTCCAGAACTGTAAGTCAATAAACTTATTTTGTTTTAAACCACCAAGTTTGTGGTAATTTGTTACAGCAATTGTAGGAAACTAAAACAAAATCCTTCACTATAACTGACTGCATCCTTGTGGAGTAAAGGCCAAAATGTCTTTATCTTGATGAATGTGTCGTTAAGAGGTCCACACTAACTGATCTATAATTTAGGAACTATTCCTTTTTACATTTTTCACTTGGTAATCTCAGCTGCTAAAGTGTGAGTGTCTTTTAATTAGTAAAATTTGCTTTATAAATGTGTTGCTTAGTATTTACTGAGCATACAACATGTGCCCACAAAAAGAATAGACACTGTGATATATAAAATAATAGAAACCCAAACAATCTGAGAGGAAGGAGGAATTTGTGGTTGTTCATTCCTTTTTTATGTCACCCAGGTCATGCACATATTCTGCATGTAAATATATTGCAGCCCCTGCTTCAATACCGCCGGTGGTAGGAAAAGCACCATTTCCCAACCTATTTTATTACTAATGAGATCTAAATAATAAGAAATATTTTTATAAACCCATATTTACTTTTTTATTATTTCTTCCAATTCTCATTTTGTTTTAAAGAATTTCAGATGCCCAGTCTGTTCTGGGCTCACATCATTAACTATTTGACAGTTTATTTCCACTCAGTTTTCTCTTCCCTTGAGTACAAATTTCTAGTCTCTCCTTTTATAACACCTTTTCCAGATCTGTCACTACTTCTACAATGATGAAAGAAGCAGTGACAGGGAGAAGAGCTTCAGTGATTGCACTTTACCCTTCTCATCTGTTCTCCTGATAGTCAGACCATAACCCCAAAGTAGAGTGCTGCATGATAGGGAGTAATTTAAAATGAACTGACATTTGGGAAGGCAAAATCGCTAGTTAACTCTGTTAGAATAAAAGCCCTATATACAGCATACAGATCTCAATATCTTACAAGGACAGGGGCTTTCAGGGTCTCTTCCCCCCTTCCTAATTGCATGCTCTGCCACTTATGATAACTACTCCATTTCAACCCTGCTAAATTACCTAAATTCTACCAAATGAAACATGTTTCTTCACATCTACATATTTGGGCCATGCTATTCCCTATGCTTGAAAGGATTTTATTCTATTGAATGTTTCTTCCTTTAGAACACATTCAAATGCCAACTGCTTTGAAGCTTTCTCTGATTCCTCCATAAGGAGAGAAGCACCCCCCCCCCACCCCCCGCTTTACTCTGTTACCTCTGTAGGTGTCTCTATTATAACACATGACATTGTGCATGTGTCTGCTTCCCTCCTTGGACTGAGAACTTCTTGAAAGCAAGTTCCATGCCATTCTTTATTTTTCTCTAGATGTTCCCAAGGCCTGTAACACAGTAAATATTCCACAAATAGTTGAACAATGAACTCCTATTGCCAACTGAAAATATTAGAATTGAAGCTACAATTCTTCTAGAAATAATTTCCACTTACCATAATCATAGGAATAAGTAAACTGAAGGCAACTGATCAGCTCTCTACAGTATGGATCACTTACTTTTATATCATAAAGAGAAAATCGCCAGATCTAAGCTATTTGTACCACCTTGGACTACCTGAATTACCTTTATCTGTTCTTATTCAGAAGACAATGTTTATTCATTTTAATTCATTGCCCTCTTGGCACCCTTAATTTCATTTTTTTCCTCCCTGATTCTTTCTGTGACCTTTGAGAGTCAGCACCTTTACTTATTCTGACCTCTGTTTCCATTGTTCAGAGATGTCAGGTCCCATAATCTCTCCTTTTTAAACACTATCTTGATTAGTTCACATCCTTGATGCTTCCACACCCTGGCATGATATGTTGTGTTCCTATTTCATTAAATGCTCAGCTTTCTTCATTCATTTCAAGAATATTACTGCCTAATGCTCAATGCCAAACTATAAGCCATAGCATGTTCATTAAATAAATGCAGAGAGCAAGGGTAGGTAACCTGTAAACAGGTAGTCAAGGCAGAATAATGGTTCAAGAATAATGTGATTACTCTGAAAGATTAGTACAAGGGTGACCATCAAAATCAGGTAGGCAGGCCAGATTCAGTATATATAAGAAATATTAGAATCAGATTTTCCAGCAGGTCAAAAGCCAACAAAAGAGGAGTCACAAGAACCAGAGGATCATAAATGCCAGAAGGCCTGCAAGGTAATTGCTCAAATTTCAAGTACGGAGTTACCAAGGACTGTAGTAAAGATGCAATAAGCAGTAGAGAGAAACAAACCTGACTCCTGTGGTTTCTTTTAGCCTTTTGGTTCAGGGCTTTTTCTGGTTTGGGGGATAGTAGCTAAGCTTAGTCCTGCAAGCTCAGGCTATGCAGGAACTTGCTTATAACCAACAAAGGTGGAGAATCCATTGACAAAGTCCTTGTGTATAATCCATTGACTGACTCCATGGGTTATATACCAAGCAGTAGTGTCACTGATAATTGGAAACATTAAAAATGCAGAATTTGGACCCCCACATGGAACTGAATCCAATGAATGTGTTAACAAAATCCCTTAGGTGACTTATATGTGAACACTGGACTAAGGTATTTCTGACAGGCAAATCTAACTGAACATTTCAAGATATCTGAGGGTCTTGATATGAAGATTTCATTTCCTTTGGTCTTGTAGTCCTTCTTCATTCATAGTCTACTTCTAAGTTCATGGAATAAAAGAAAAAATATTTTTGATCTTATTTTATACCAGATATTGTGCTATGTGCTGCTTTTATAGTCCCTTAGTGGGAGAAAATCCTAAATAAGTGATTACAATACAGGTGAGACAGATAATGATGGTAGAAGATCAGGATGCTTTGGGATGACATAGGGGCACCTCCTCCCCCAGCCTAAATTCTGTGGTCAGCCATTCCAGGATTGTTTATCTCTCTAACACCCTAGAATCCTTGGCTTATTTATTACTCTCCAGGGGCCATCTTGAGATTTCTCTTTTCTGGGTAGCCCTAATCCCCATCTTTCTCTATCCTAGATCTCAAACTGCCTTGTTGAATAAAGAAACCACACTGCACTACTCTCTCTGCTACTTAGAAATGCACTTCCCATTTCATTTACCTAAATAGCTACCCCAAACCTTTCTTATCCAGTCAACCTCAACCCTTTGACCTTTAGCACATGACCTTGCCCCCATTTTACTATTAGATTGAGGCCATCTAGTGAGAAATGTCAAATTATTTCCACCTTCTTAGCATCTGCCTTCACATACTTTTAGATACCTCTGAATAGTACTTCATTTTACCTATCTGCTTATACTTTCTTCCTGGTTTAGAGAGAAGAGGTAATATTTTTCCTTTCCAGTGCAGGCCTCATCCTGCACTTCTAGGATCTACCCTTCCTGCTTGTTGTGAAACTCCTTCAGTTTTCCCTCCCCTTCTTTGACAATGTCAGATGCTACTTCTCTATTTGCTCCTTTCCAGTTATCTGAAAGCATGCAGGGGTATTAAACCCAATCTAAAACTTATCTTTACCAGACAGTGTGTCTCATTTTATCTTTATGTCACCATTTCCTTACTTTCATCTTCAAACTTGTGTTCGATTGGAAATTTCCCACATGCTTGTAAATGTGTCTGGAATTTAGGAAAGTTGTCACCAAATTCATCTGCTTTTGTTGAGTCTATTTCTTCACCATCCAGATTTATTTCCTTTTCCTTCTGTTCAGATTATCACTCTTTGTGGTAGTGTTGTCATTATATCTGATTTCTCTGCTCTACCTTTCTGGCAAATATTTCCAGGCACTCAGAGTCACTGCAAAGCTTATAGGTTTTCTACAATCAAATGCTGGTTCTGTCAAGTGTGAGTTGTTAGGTAGGCAGGATGCTTAATAATCCCATCTAAGATTCTTTCCTTGTAATATTAACACTCACATGACTGGGTTGTAAAGGTTAAATAAACGTAAACTAATCCTGTTAATGAGTTTAGTAGAGTAGCTACTACAAAGTAACTACCAAAAGTATGAATACTGTTATTGTTTAGCATCACTAAACCCTAAGTCAAGGGCCCATGCCTGTAAAAATGTCTTGATAAATCAAATCACTAATGCTGTACTGTGTAAGTGGTTGATAATCAACTGTAGAAATTAGGCTGTCACCAGGAGGTGTTAGACATATCAGAGGTATGATACCCTGTTTTCTTTGAGACTGATCACTTGCATCTGGAGTATGACTATTACCATCTAGTTATAGGATTGCTATGAGTATAAACTAAGAAATTGAATGTTAAGCACCAAAGAAATTATTTGTTAATCAGCAAAGACTGTATATAGTATAAAGTCAGTGCTAGATCTATCATCATTACCATCACTATCATCATCATTCTTCCTTCTTAATTCTCTGCAATCTGGTCCCGTGCACCATTCCATTTAAGGGCTCTCTTATGTGGAATATCCCAATAGCTAAATTAAATGCCTATTTAATGTCACCATCTTTAACCTATTTCTTGGAAATATTTTGTTTAACTCCCTATTATTTTTTTCTTCACTTTTCTCATCTCCTTCTTTTCACCTCTTATGTAATCATTTCCTGCAATTATTCAACATTTTTTACCTCAAAAAATCCCACCTATTCCCTAGGCTCTCATATTTCCTTACAGATTATCCATAACTCTAGTCTTGATCCCAAACCTAAGGACTAGGAAAATTCTAAACGAATGTGAGAATTCTCCTTCTGCACATTTTATCAGTACCTTAACATTAAACACATATTATTTCACTGAAATACCCCCTCCTTTTGAAACATTTTGTTTGATTTTGAGAAACCACCATTATCACAAGCTATCCAATCTTGATATTGATCAATATATTTTAATCACTTTTCCAATCTTATTGCTTTTCCCTTAAAATATCCATCACATCAGTCAATATTTACCAATTCTAACAGGTAGCCACAGGTAGCAGACAGAGAAATGGAGGAAATAATAACCCCTCTCTCTTGATCCTCCACAGTGTATCTTTGATAATCAAATGAGAGCTGCTTGCAGTTGAAGGAAAGGAAAGCATCAAAACAATCAGGGCAAATCACAGTAGATAAAACTATGTTTTTGAAATCATGAGGACGTAGTTTTTAATCCTGGTTCTATTCTACCCCTACCCATTCCCACACACATGACAAATCTTAAATTTAGACTAAGAAACTTCTTAACCTTTTTCTATAATTTGTCATTGGAAATTGGGTATACTAATGACACATCTCACATGACTGTTGTGCATATTAAAAAAAAGGTTATTGCATGTTTATGTTTTAATTTACATTTCATTTATGTTTTCAATAAATGATAGCTATTGTGGTCATTACTATAATTATTTGATTTCTGAAATTATTTTTATTATAAAAACTATTTATACATTTATGCCTTTTTTTAATTTACCCATCTCTACTCTGTTTGAAAGAATAGGACCAGATAAGGCATTCTTCCTCAGATATTTTTTTGACCCAGGAAATTTTAAAGAACAGCAGCTAAAACTCCACAATGACTATTTCATAGTTAACTGTTCTCAAATCAAGGCATGGATGCTATCATATTCCTAAAGCACTAATGCACTCACAATTCAGTTATAAAACCTCCTGCATAACTTTCACCAGTAGGAAAGACTTTGAACTAGGTGGTAGTGAAGTGGAGGCACATAAGACATTCCTACTTCCAACAGTTACAGCATAATGACGCCTCTGAAAGTAGACCATTTATGACAGCTGGGAGAGTTTATTTTCTAGAAGACAGTCTGTTGGTAAATATAAAATGTTCATTGCAGGTCTAATGATGTTTTCAGCTTTCCAAAACTTGTGGTTCTATGAATACCTGAGTTCAAGCACATGGTTGAGTCACTTTGTTTCAAAGTCTCAGAGATACATAAAGCAACACATTATGAACCTGGGTTCTAGAATCATCTGGGTTCACATACTGATGAACACTGTGTGCAGTGTACTGTTCAAATATATTTTGAAAGCAGATTTTATAAAAATAATATAAAAGTTTCTATCTCTACTTAGGTATTTTCTACATAATAATGATCTCAAATTATACTCTGTTTATGATGATGAACAGAAAATAGAAATAAAATAAAAACAGCTGATTTGAACTAGATACAAAACTGTGACTAAAATTAAATTTTAGGATATATCAATCATCCTAGTAGATAGCATAATATATTACTAATAACTAAGCATAAAGAAGTGAGGGTTTTATGCAATTTTAGTCTTCCATCTGGAAGTAAGGTGACTTAAAATAGTGTTTTCAGAGTCGCAATACTGTTTTTTTAAAAAATATATTTCAGCAAAATACAGCATATAGATAGATGCATAAATAAATCAGTAACTTGACTAAATTTGATAACATTTTGACAATAAATTATATATATATCTTTGGAGAAAATTAATACATATAACATTTCATATATATATTTAAAGTTATTGAAGTATTATCACTTATACATAAACACACATAAACAAGAGTATAGTAATAGTTGTGAACTTACAAAACATATATGTGTAAAATCATACAGGACACTCGTACCTCACCCTACCACCAATACATCGTGTTGTTATTAAACATTTTAAACTAATGATTAAAGAGCATTGTCAAAATATTACTACTAACCAAAGTGTTTTCCCCAAGCCAAAATATTATTACTACCATTATATCATTTGTATGTGAACATACATAAACAATAAGTGTATAGTAAAAGTTGTAAACTTACAAAGCAAACATGCATAACATCATACAGGGGTCCCATATATCAACACTCCACCAATACCTTGCATTGTCATGAGACATTTGTTACAAATTATGAAAGAATATTGTAAAAATCTTGATACTAATTATAGTCCTTATCTTACATTTGGTGTATTTTTACCACAACCCAACCTATTATTATTTTTTAAATACATATTTTATGACAGAAGTTGAAAACTTATAAAACAATCATGCACATGTGTAGAATTCCCAAACAACACTCTTCTATCAACACACTGTGGCGGAACATTGTCACAGATAAGATAACATCATCTGATTATTACCATCCATAGTGTACACTTGGCACATATTTTACATACTGCCCCATTATCAACACAGTGCATCTTTGGTATAGATGCAAGAATATTATATTATTATTGCTAACCACAGTCCATAGGTCACTACAGTTGTATTTTCCCAGGCTTCTCCACATTCCCACCACCCTGCAATAGTAACGTGTATTTGCTCTAGCTAACAAAGGACATGCATGCATCTGTACCATCAAATAGAGTTCTCATCCACCTCTTGGTTTACTATGCTATTCAGTTTCTAACATTCTGTCAATTGGCATTTACATATGTTTACTACGATTTGCAGCCACATCCCCATTTATAAACTATCTGTTACTCACTATGTGTTACCACCCGCTCTCTATATTTCCCCATTTTTACAGTACAGCTAATTAAAATTTCTACATACATTAAACATTAGCAGTCCATCTCAGTTGTCCTCTTAACTCCTTTAAGAATCCATCACTTACTATCAGGTATTGAAGATATTTTCCTACAATTTCTTTTAGGAGCTTTATGGTTCTTGCTTTTATTTTTAGGTTTTTGACCCATTTTGAGTTAATATGTATATAAGATATGAGATAGGGGTCCTCTATCCTTCTTTTGGCTATGGATATCCAGTTATTTCAGTGCCGTTTGCTGAATGGACTGTTCTGCCTGAGCTGTATGGGTTTGACAGGCTGGTCAAAACTCACTTGACCATCCATGTGAGGGTCTGTTTCTGAAACATCAGTTTGGTTTCATTGGTTTATGTGTCTGTCTTTATGCCAGTACCCCTATAGATAGGTAATATGATTTAAAGTCTGGAGATGAGTATTCGCTTTTCCTTTGTAAGATATCTCTGTCTATTCAGGACCCCTTACCCTTCCAAATAAATTTGATAATCATGTTTTCAATTTAAAAAAAAAATGCTGGTGGACTTTATTGGGATTGCACTGAATCTGTATATCAATTTGAGTATAACTGACATCTTAATGGCATTTAGTCTTCCATTTGTGAGCATGGAATATTCTTCCAATTATTTAGGCCTTCTTTTATTTCTTTTAACAATGGGTTGTAGTTTTCTGAATACAAATGCTTTACATCATTGGGTAAGTTTATTCCAAATTATTTTAATTTTGTCTGTCATATTTTCTTTTCACCACTGTTTTGACACTTTAGTTACTTTTACTGATATAATCATCTTTCTGCATTCTCTCTCCTGTCTTTTCTTTTCAGACTACAGCACGCCCTTTAATATTTCCTGCAAAGCTGGTCTCTTGGTTACAAACTCTCTCGGTTTCTGTATCTGTGAATATTTTAAACGCACCCTCGTTTTTGAAAGACAGTCTAGTTGGATATAAGATTCTTGCCTGGAAGTTTTTCTCTTTTAGTATCTTAAATATATGACATGACTGTTTTCTTGTTTCTATAGTTTCTGATGAAAAATTAGTACTTAATCACATTGGGTATCCCTTATATGCTATGCATTGCTTTTATCTTGCTGCTTTCAGAATTCTCTCTTTGTTTTTGGCATTTGACATTCTGATTAGTGTGTGTCTCAGAGTCGGTCTATTCAGATTTATTCAGATGGGAGTATATTGAGCTTCTTGGACATGGATATCTATGTCCGTCAGTAGGGTTGGGAATTTTTCTACCATTATTTCTTCAAATATTCCTTCTGCCCCTTTTCCTTTTTCTACTCCTTCAGGGATACCCATGACATGTACATCTCTTGCTATTGTTTAGTTCCCTGAAAATTTGTTCAGTTTTCCTATTCTTTTCTTCATCTGTTCCTTGATATGTTCACTTTCAGAGGCCATTTTCTTCAAGCTCTCCAATCCTTTCTTCTGCCTCTCAAATCTGCTATTATATGATTCTAGTGTATTTTTAATTTCATTTACTGCACATTTAATTCCCATAAGAGCTGCTATTTTTCTATGTATGCTTTCACATTCTTCTTTGTGCTTATCCAATGTCTATTTAGTATGCTTAATCTCTTTAGCCATCTCATTGAATTTATTATGGAGATTTGCTTGAACATCTATGACTAGTTGTCTCAACTCCTTTATTTCTTCTACAGGCTTATCTTGTTCCTTTAATTGAGTAATATCTTCCTGTTTCTTGGTATGGATTGTAATTTTTGGTTGGTGTTTTGGCATCTGGCTTACTAGAGTATTTATTCTGGGTGCAGCTTCTCTCTTTAATTTAGGACTTTTTTGCCCTTTCTCTTTTGCTGGTTATGTAGTAGGAGCCAAGAAGTTGATGCTGCAAGCTGTGGAGGCTGATGCTGCACTCATTGTCCTAGGAAACAATGAAGCTTCTCCCAACTCTCTCCTTTGCCAGTGGTAGGGACGGAGTCACAGTTTTGTGAATAATCCACATTGTGTAGGCCTAGACTGTAGCTGTCCAGAGAGATTGATGAAGCTTTATGCATCTTTCTCCCCTACCTTGGGTAGGGATGGAGCTGCAGGTATGGGAAGCAATCTATGCCCTGCAGGTCCAAAATGACTGCAGTTGCCCTGGTAGATTTCCAACTATTTGTTCTGTGCCAGCCAAATATTCCTGCACTTACCCAGAGAGGCTGGTGCAAGGCTCACCAGCTTTCTCCCTGCTAGCAGTGGACCTGAAGCCTCCTCAGCTAGGGCTGCAATCCAGTCTGGGTGAAAGAAACAGGTCTCTACTATCACTATAATTTTCAGTCAGCCCAGCTTTCCCTTATGCTGGGATAGAGTAAAAATGGCGGGTACTGGCTTCTTTCCCTCTGAGATAGGTTCAAACTTTAGCTGTTCTTAGAATTATAATTTAGCCAGCCAGATTTGCTAATCAGTAGCTAAAGTTGGTGGCCAACTTCTCTCCCTTCCCTTTTTAAGGAAATGGAGCTTTCAACTCCAGCCACAGAACAGCTCCCAGGGCAGCTTGCACCACCAGAGTAGGATAATCACTAGTCTTGGCGGTGTGGCCTGTATTTTACCAGAGAGGCTGGTACAGGTCCCCACATCTTCCTCCCTGCTGGAGGTGGGCCCAGGGCTTATGCTAGACTTACAACCTGATCTGGATGGAAAGAAGCTGGTTCCTATCAACACTGTAATTTTCTGTACACCCCACTTCCACTTGAGCCATAGGCAGAGTTAAGATGGCACCTACCAGCCTCATTCTGACTTGTACAGTTTCAAATTTTTGTTGTTCTTAGGATTATACTTTAGCTTGCTGGATTTATTAATCAGTAACTTAATTTGGTGCCCAACCGTCTCTTCCTCCCCCATTTTGGGGAAATGTAACTTCCAATTCCAGCTGCAAAATTTATTCCCAGCTAGCCTGTGCCTCCAGTGGAGGATGGGCACTGGCCTCTGTCACATGGAATGTTCTACTCATGAATCCTCTCTGCAGATGTGCAGTCTTCTCATTCAGTTCCTTCAAGGATGTTGCAGGATGCTCTTTGGGTCTCCTCGAGCCCCCTAACAGGTGCTTTAGATACCTCTGGGTGATTACTAACTGCCCTGTAGCACAAGCTGACTCTACGACTCCTTACTCTGTCACCATCTTGCTGGTTGTGGAGTGTTGTCATTTTGAATAATGAAAAGATATTAGGTTTTGTCATATGCCTTTTCTGAGCCTATTGTGATGATCATGTGAGTTTTTTCCTTATTCCTTTAATTTATTAATATATGGTTGTTACATTGAATGACTCCGTGTGTTGAAATAACCTTGTGTTTATTGGATAAATCTCATGTGGCCATGTTATATAATCCTTTTTATATGTGACTGGATTTGATGTTGATAATATTTTAAGGGTTTAGCATGTAAACTCATAATGGTTTATTTTTCTGTATTTTTCATTTTTGTACTGCTTGCTTTCTGTGTTTTTGGTATCTGGGCAATGCCTGCCTAATCAAATGAGTTACGAAGTAATCCCACTCTTCTACTTTATATATATATATATATAAGAGTGTAAAACTGGCATCAATTCTTCCTTAAATGTTCAGTAGAATTCTCCAGAAAGAAAAAAAAAAATCCCCACCTGGATTTCCTTTGTGGGAAATTCACTTACTAATTCAATATCTTTACTTATGGATCTCGTAAGATTTTCTATTTCTTCTTAAGTCAGTTTAGGTAGGTTGTGGTTCTAGAAATTTTCCCATTTCTTTTAATGTATCAATTGCATTGGAAAACAGTTATTCAACATATTCACTTAAAATGTTTTTATTTCTGTAATGTTGGTATTGTCTCCACTTTCTATTTTGATTTTACTAATTCTACTTTTCTCCTATTTTCTTGGCTCCCTATATTTCCAGGTTGCAAAAAGTTTGTCAGTTTTGTTGACGTTTTTCCCCCAAAGAACTAATTTTTGTTTTTATTTATCTTCTGTATTGTTTTCCTATTCTTTATATCACTTATATCCACACTTATCTTTGTTATTACCTTTCTTCTTATTTCTTTGATTAAATTTACTTTACTTTTTCTAGTTTCATATGGTAGAACATTTGTTATTTGATTTGAGAACTTTCTTCTTTTAATAAACAGATATTTATAGCAATGAGGTATTTACAGTCCTCTGAGTACTGCTTTTGAGGCATTTCATGAGTTTTGGTATGCTATTTTTTTCATTCATCTCAAAGTATTTTTAAATTTCCCATGTAATTTCTTATTTGACTCATTAGTTATTTAAGAGTGTATAAATATTTTTGGATTTTCCAAATTACCTGTGTTATTGATTTCTAATTTCAGTCTATTGTTGTTTGGACACACTTTCCATGGTTTAAATATTTAAATTTATCAAGATTTCGTTTGACACCTAACATATAGTCTGTTTTGGAAAATGCCCCATGGACACTTCAAAAGAATGTATTCTCCTGTTGTGGGTGATTTATCTATATGTGTCTGTTAAATTAGTTGATTTACAGTTTTATTCAAGTGTTCTATTTCCTTGTCCATTTTATATCTAGCTCCTTTATCCCTTATTGAGAATGGACTTTGGAGTCTCCACCTATTATTGCTGAATTGTATATTTCCCCTTCAATTCTGTTAGTTTTTGCTTAATGTATTTTGTGACTCTGTTACTAGCTACATGCATGTTTTTAACTGTTTTATCCTCCATCATTAGGAAATGTCCTTGTCTCTAGTAAGAATTTTTGCTTGCATTTCAGTTATTGTATTAAATTTCTATTTTGTTCTCTTTATAATTTCTTTTACTTTATTCTCTGAAAGAGCATGTTCATGTATTGATTTTGCTTATTATATGCGCCTTCCTTTAGATTTTTAAACATATTTAAATAGCTAATTTAAAGTATGTCTCTAAATTCAACATCTGGACTTCTAAGAAATGGTTTATATTGATTTTTTATAATTCCTATGCATTTTTACTACTTTGCATGTCTCATAATTTTTTGTTGGAAAATGGATATATTAATGTAATGTGATCACTCTATATGTGAGAATTTGCCCCCCTACACACACACTTTTCAGGGTTTATTGTTATTACTATTTGTTGTTATCACTTTGTTTAGTGACTTTTGGACGTAAATCTTTAAAGTCTGTATTCTTTGTGTATGGCCACTGAAATCTCTGCTCATATAGCTAAGTGTTCAGCTAATGTTTCAACAGGGAAGTCCTTAAATACCTAAAACTATTAAGTCTTATATTCTTTTCCAAGAAGGTCTGTGTGGGGAAACGGACTTTGGCCCAGTGGTTAGGGCGTCCGTCTACCATATGGGAGGTCCGCGGTTCAAACCCTGGGCCTCCTTGATCCGTGTGGAGCTGGCCATGCGCAGTGCTGATGCGCGCAAGGAGTGCCGTGCCACGCAAGGGTGTCCCTCGCGTGGGGGAGCCCCACGCGCAAGGAGTGCACCAGTGAGGAGAGCCGCCCAGCGTGAAAAGAAAGAGCAGCCTGCCCAGGAATGGCGCCGCCCACACTTCTCGTGCCGCTGATGACAACAGAAGCGGACAAAGAAACAAGACGCAGCAAATAGACACCAAGAACAGACAACCAGGGGAGGGGGGAAATTAAATAAATAAATAAATCTTTATTAAAAAAAAAAAAAGGTCTGTGTGTATGTTGGAGCAGCCTTCAGTGTTTAAGCAAGCAATTTACAAATCTACCTCAGCCTTCCCTTCCTGCTTGCACAGAACCTTAAAATCAGCCAGAGTGAGAACTTAGGTCCTTGGATGCCATGTGGGCATCTTTTATTTAACCTAGTCCAAACTGGACTGGAATCCTAAACCTTCCTTTCTATATCTCCTACTCCTTCAGTTTTCTTTTATCTCAGTTAATGGTTAACACATTCTTTCTGTTTTCAGGACTTTGGAGTCATCATCACTTTCTCTCATATCTCACATGTAAACTATCAGCAAACCTTCCTTTTCGTATTTTCATAATATTTTAAGATTATTATTACTACCCATTATCTTCACTACTCCAAAGCACACAAGACATTATCATCTTTCAATCAGATTATTGAAAAACTTTCTAACTAATGACATAGCTTCTGTTTTAGTTTGCTAAGGGGCTGCTGATGCAAAGTACCAAAAATGCATTGGCTTTTAAAAAGGCTATTTATTTGGGGTAAAAGCTTATAATTCCAAGGCCATGAAAAGTCCAGCTCAAGGTACCATAAAGGTTACCTTTTCACAAAAATCAGCTGCAACATGTTGAAGCAAATCTCTGCCTGGTCTCTCCTTCCCCTCCAAGCTTCCTTTCTCAGACTTACCTACCATGTTTTCTTCTGGATTTCAGCTTCAAGCTGGCATAGGACTTGTCTTGTTCCAGGAGGCCTAAAGAGAGCATTCTTGGCTGTTTTGCTCTCTTCCCAAGTTCAGCTGTAAGCTATCAGGCATATAGCAGGGCTGGTCTCCTCTGGGCCCCGACTTCATGCTTAAGTGATCCCCTCTCTTACATATAGGAGCAAACATGGCAGTTCCCTTTTCCTCCTCTGTCTATGTGAATCCATTTATATTAGACCCAGCAAGAGGGTGTGGACTCAACCTGAGTCATGCTCACTGATGTAGTTCAAAAAACCCTAAAAACAATCTTAAAGGTATCTAGTCAAAGGCCCTTTGACTGAATTTGATGCAATCAAAGAGTATCATACCAATGGAATAGATTAGTTTACAAACATAACCTTTCTCTTTTGAGGATTTATAAAATAATCTCAAATTACCACATTATAGAGTTGTATTGACATTATAGAGTTGTAGATTTCTCTGTCTTGGGACTATTGACATTTCCACCCTTCTTAAATGGATATGTTCAGTATGTGAGAACTTTTAAAGTGTACTTCTTTAATTTTTGCACATTTTTAAAATATTTTCATTAAATAAAACTTTAGAAGTGATTATGAGTTTGTGTATCATAGAAAATACTGGGATAGCTAACTGCTAATTGGTTTCAGTGCATGACTATTTCTCAATATATGTTTTCCATGGTCCAGGATCTGGTTCTTAGACTTGAAGTAAAGGATAATATTTTTGTCAGGACTACCCATGCCGCTCACTCGTATTCTGAATAGCCAGGGTTTTTCTCCTTCTGTAAGTGTCCCTATCTGCATCCCCATTATTTCATCCAAGTAACCTTCCCTTACTATTTTGGAGATTTAGGGCAATATGACCTAATTCCTCTTCCTATTTGACCTCACAGATATTACTCTAAGATAGGGAAAAAAGCCACCAGCCTTCTTGTGTGTCTTGTACTATTGTTATTAGAGAGAAGTATTCAAGTCTGTCACTGGAACTGAGAACTGAATCAATTCATCTTCTACCATCTGTGAAGAAAACATCATTAAGCTGAATGACTGACTTGAAAATCTGGGAGTTATTCTTATGGTTTTCCTTTTCCTCTTCATAACACCATGATCATAAAAGGAAAAGTGAAATTTGACAGACGTGCTGAGGTGAGCAATCTTTCAAGGAAGAGATTCAGGTAAAGGCATCATTCTGCAGCAATAGATTCAGAAACAACTTTTTTACTAGCCAGTATATTTGTCAGAATAATGAACCATCATAAATCTTTCTAACAGTGAAGGAAATATATGTATGCACTGAGTTTTAGTTGGAATAACTTAGGAAATGTATATATTTCAACTTAAAACACTTTGTATATGGATATGTTCACTCATAAGGATCTATATATCTATATTTTTTAAAATTGTATTTTAAAATTATATACCATACTACCCCAAAATTATTTTACTTAGAAAAGTCTATCATGCATCCTACTACTTTTTAGAAAAAGTACTTTTTTTTCTTGAGAGTATTCCATAAGCTTTCTGTTCAACTACAGACATGAGAAAGCACCAGGAATCATGTAATTCAGTCCTTGCTATGCAGAATGGTGCAATTGTATAACTAGGTCATTAACTGCCCACATTTCTTTCAAGATATTGTATGAGTTAATATTTACATATTGGCCCACTGTTCAGCTAAGTCAGGAGTCATTTTCAGGCTTCTATATTTACATCAAGCCACAGTTAGCTCTTACAGATCAGGGACTCCAAGCAGGCATTACATACCAGGTAAAAACACAAAGAACCCCTCTACCCCAGGTTTAAAACTCACCAAATCTTTTCACCCATGCTATTCCCATTAACTCCCTAAGGACAGTATGGATTCTTAACTCTGAGTATTTCCTTGGATCTTCCCTCCATTGTTTCAGGGATGAGTTTTTACAGTTTTATTCTTTACCTATTTGAATCCATAGCATACATGAGACTCTTCCTCTACTTATAAATTCCAATCCTAGACTTTCCTTAATAATTATCCCATGGTTACCCTGAATGTCACTGTTTCTACAGCTGTATTAAACTCATTCAGGACCCAGTTTAAGTCCTGCGCTTTTCAGGACATCTTCCACAACTATTGCCATCCACATCAGTGTATCTGGGAACATGAAAACTAGGGACATCAACCTGGTGAAGGCTCGTGCATGATCTTAACCTGGGCATGTCCTTTTAGTGCTACTTTGGTTTGGAGTGAGGAGTTTTTCCTGAAGGTTGTCACTTCTCTTGAATTCTAGGGCTCCCAAAATGTGGCCAAGGGATGAGTGTTCTTTGTTTGACAGTTCATCTTTCCAGATATCATGCTCTCCTTTCTGTGTGGTTACTTCCCTCCTCACTTCCAATCTACATGGCATCTTTTAGACCAGAAGATTTTGAACATAAAATATCAAGGATCTGTGGCTTTTGTTTTCTGGTTCATTAGAGGTTATTCACAAATAACCATAAGGGTTGGGAATGGTTTGACAGAAACCTCTTGCCATACTGTTTCAGGAATTTGATAAATTGCACTCACCAATTAACATTTTGAAATATGATGTCATCGCATTAGTAGTTTTGGTTTATATTTTTTATAGTATTTGTCTCTGCCATGAATTTTATACTTGATTACAGGTGATGCTTTTGTTAATTGCCATTTTCCTTTTGGTTTGCCTTATTTTTCTAATTGTTTATTAGAACCTTGTGACACTAATGTTGATTCTCTCATGAACCCTAGCATAATGCCTGGTACATATAACAGGGGTTCATTTTTTTTTAATTGAGCCCATTGAGATAGTAGAATTTGCCAGTTTTTACTGCTATTAAGAATCAAGATGACTTGAGCAAATACTGAATGTTTAGCAAGATAAATTAATTTCAGCATTATTCAGAAATTTAATGACTTTGTTATTTCCCAACATAACCCATATTTTATTAGAACAGAATTAAAGCCCAAAAATATGAAGTAGAAGACTAATGGCCATAGTTAATAAGTTGCAAAATTGGGCCTAGAACCCAGCATTTTTTTCACACAACCTTCTCTAAGGGTAGGTAATTTTCACTAGAATTTTATAACAAAGGACGGTATCTAGAACTATTCTCTTAAGAGAAAATTCTGTCTATAACTTGTAAAGACCACCTTTGGAATGACTTCTCTTTGTGCCCTGGAAAGTATTAGGGTATGTTCAATAAACAATTAAATATAGGTACAGAAGAACATTTAGTTGTCCCTCTTTTCTGCTCTATTGCTACTTAGTAATGAGGAAATGCCTCATAAGAGAAATTCTACTTTCTAATATAATTAAATTTCCATCACTCTTCCAGAACAATGGGGATGACTTTTTACAAACAACCTAACTTTAGATTTCAGATATTGTGATATAATTATTACTCTTAAATTATTAAAAAACCAATAGCAGATTTTTCCCTCTGCTATGAGAAAAATATCAGTTTTGCACTATTGAACATGCATTTGCAAAGTACATCTCCTGCTCTGGGCTCTGACTTAAATATTTCCTTTATATTTTCCTGAATCCAAACATTAGTCTTAGGGAATGAGCTCACTAAAATGAAACTCAAAAAATATTGTCTCAGCATCTTGAGTTCATTTTTTTTAAAGAATAATTAGGTCAGAGAGCAGAACTAAAAAATGATATTAGAGAGAAAATGGCAGCCCTGGGGTCACCATTCTTTCATAAAAGGCATCTGTTTTTATAGTCATGTAATTTTAGTTTCTAGTTACCAAAAACATACCACATATACTCTTTATTTTAAAAATGAAAAATGAATACTATGAGTGTATTATCTCATTGTAATAAATATTAAGTTTATTCAGGCAATGAGAAAAAACAAAAATAAATTTAAGTTAATTTAAAGCAGCTTAATTTATAGACAGCATTGGATGGAGTATAATTTATGCTTTTCCTACACATGAAGCTACTGCCATATTAGAAACTGTTCTGACTGTAGCTTCTGGATGTTCCTCTGTTGATTCCTTGGTTATGACTATGTATAAAGTGTTTTAAGAGCTGTACCATAAAGTTTATTTCCTTTCTAAATGGTGGTCTGTGAAGTAACATAATAGAAGAGTAATTTGTTTCATTTATCAACTAATTCTGAAGACTTAAAGAGATAAGGCACTGTGTGCCAAAAAAGAATCTGGTGTCTGCAGTTAATGGAGTCTGGAGACCAATGGGCTATGCCTTTTCTGCTGCTAATTGGCTAGCTGATCAATGAACATCAATATTTTTTGGATTTTTAAAGTAAGTGATCCAGTAGTTCTCATTTCTAATTGCATTATGAGAAACTTGAAAGGAGGTCTAGATTTGATTTATAGCCTCATTATTTATGCATATGTTGCCTTGGGAAAAATATTTCAAGATTCAGTTTTCTCCTTTTTAAAATGTATATGATAAAAGTAGATAGTCTAAGAGAGTGAGTTTTGGTTCATATCCCAACTCTGGCCCTGACTTCTTGGTATATCTATGAACAAGTTACTTAAACTTTCTGTGCTCCAGTTTCTTTCTCTGAAAAAAAATGGGAATAATAAAAGTAACTAACTCTTAGGTTTGATTTGAAGATAAAATGAATTAATGCATATAAAGCATTCTGAACTGTCACATACAGGAATAAAACATGCATTCTTTTACATCAAACACTGAAAAACAGTGATATGGAAATTAACAAGTTCTTCAAATAAGTAGACATTGATTTCATTGTATTGTTGAACATGATAAAGCTAAATCTACTTTTATTAATGTTTTATGTGCATTTTAAGCAATATTTAGAATTAAAACTCCATGTGGAATTTTAAATTGGCATTTTTATTATATTTGTGTAAAAGTACATTTCTTTTTCATTTGGGATATTTTATTTGATTTTACTATTATCAAAAATACTTAAGGGAAGCAGACTTGGCCCAGTGATTAGGGCGTCTGTCTACCACATGGGAGGTCTGCGGTTCAAACACCAGGACTCCTTGACCCGTGTGGAGCTGGCCCATGCGCAGTGCTAATGTGCGCAAGGAGTGCCCGTGCCATGCAGGGGTGCCCCCACATAGGGGAACCCCACACGCAAGGAGTGTGCCCTGGTGGGAGAGCTGCCCAGCATGAAACAAAGCTCAGCCTGCCCAAGAATGGCGCCGCACACACGGAGAGCTGATGCAACAAGATGATGCAACAAAAAGAAACACAGATTCCCGTGCCCACTGACAACAACAGAAGCAGACAAAGAACACACAGTAAATGGACATAGAGAACAGACAAACTGGAGGGGTGGGGTGTGGGGGAGGAAGGAGAGAGAAATAAAAAAAAAAATCTAAAAAAAAAATAGAGACTTTCAGAAACTTATAAAAAATACATAACTATTATTATTAGCTTTTTTTGCTTGATAAGCTTAACAAGTATTATGCATTTTTTATCAGGCACTGGAATAGATGTGCTGTTTTAGTCTCTCAATTTATTAATAATATGTTATATTCATATGTTTTTATTTCTAGTTTTCCTTCAGTACATTTAGGATGACAAATTCAATAACTGATTTGTCCTTTGAAAGAAAATCTTCAATATTATATTTTAAGGGGAAAATTATTGGTTTCTTTGTTTTAATTTCTTTGATAGCCTTCTTCTCTTTTCACCTTCCTTCCTTACCTAATATAAAGTATTAAAATTAGAACATTAATTATCCCTATTATTGTAACTGTTTAAGTTTTAAAAGTTTTATGATACTTTAAAGTGATAGTCTTCGTGATTAAGATAAAAGAATCCTTAGTACATCACTTCAAATGTTAATGAGCTTATTTAAAAGAAGACCTTTGTGACTAAAGATTTTTCCTCCTCTAGTTCCTAATTCATAGATCTTTCATTTTCTTTCACTTCAGGAAGTCATTTCTTATAATTATGTCCTTTATAATGCAGATACAATATGATATGATACAGTACCTCAAATGGGTCACAGTTGCAGCAGGTACAACACCATTAAAAAACACTAACAGACTCAATTGTGTGTAGATAGAGCTACTCAATGTGTGGTATATGGACACAGTCTATGCATTGTCTGCTTCTGGACCACAGTGCATTGAGGAGTTATCTTAATAATGTAAGTCCAACAACATTATTAACCACAATTTAGTTTTGTGGGCACTTTTTGGTAGCAAGATTTACTTGGTAAAGAAAGCCATGCATTGATTTGCATTCTGGTACAAGCTTCTATCATCTGTGGATCAGCACTTTGAAGATCATTGATGTAAATTTACACTTTCTATGCTGTGATCAGCAGTTTCAGCTCATGCACAGAAGACTGAAACTTTTCTCTTTTGTGTTTTTCGTTTGTTTTCTTTTACAGCAAAGTGTGTCAGTCGGGGTCCCAGCTGGAAAAGCATGCCTTTCAGGAGTAATTAATAGTAATTAAGAGTATAGTGAACAACTCTTTAGAAGTGTGGGCAGAATTAAGTGAACCACCCGAAGAAGCCTCTAGGGCTGTCAACAGTGGAGCACTATTACCACTCCCCAGGCTGAATAGTTAATAGATGGGAGCTCTTCCCTCCGGAGGGCTGTGGTGAAAGAACTATACAGATTGGAGTTACGCTGTTGCTAAAGAAAGGAGCCTCTGCCAATAGCAACCCAGCATGCAGGGAGCAGAGGAAAAAGTACTTTTTATGTTCTTACTGCACTGCAGGGAAATGCTTAGAAAATCATAGGCAATTAACTTAATCTGAATTATATGGAATCTTCCCAAAACTAGAAAACTCACTGATTTCCTAAATTTGTATTTTTGTAATTTTTAATAATGTACATGGCATATATATATCAGTGCAATATTATTATTTCTCTGAAACAAATTCATAAATGAAAATATAAAAGTATAAGGTTTTTCGCTGTTACCACTTATTGTCAACAGAGGAAGAAACCTGGAAGAATAAGACATTATGAACAGAAATCAGGACTTTTAGTTATTCTAGGAGAGCTGTCACTTTGCCTTATCTTGAGAAACTATGCTGTGAATTATTTTGGCCAACAGTTAGTTCTATCATTAGCCCTAAAGACACAAAATGTATAGAATTACCTTTTGATTGATGGTTGTAGTTGAAGTATTCGACTATTTACTACCAAGTTCTCTAGCACCATTCATATTTATGCTAATAATAAAAACAGAAAAACTAAATTAAAAATGTGTATGTGTTTTTAAAAATAATTGAGCTTTGCAATTTAGCATTCCTTATTTTTCTGTCCATGGATTTGGAACATTTGTCATACTCTGCCTTTCTTTTGCATCTTTGCTCATGGGAATGTTCAGGTACGCCAAATTAAGTGTGTAAGCATGTATGTGCATGTGTTCATGTGTGTGTATGTGTGTGTGTGAGAGAGAGAGAGAGAAAAAGAGAGAGAGAGAGAGAAAGAGATAAGAGCCCTTTCACCTTAAGCCACTATTTGCAGTATATTAAACCAATCAAACAAACATCTGATATTGTAATTAAACGTCTTTGATAAGATCTGAAATGGGTTACATTTAACTATAGAAAAACATAATATGCCCCAATTTAAATGCCTATTCATGAAAGCACATTTATGAGCAGCATAGATATTTGGGAGGTGACGTGAAATCTAGCAGTTAAAAGATTGAACTTTGGACCAACCAACAAGAAGGTAGGCCTTGGATCTGTCACTTAACAGCTGTGTTAACTTTGTGTAATGAATTAGCCTTTCTATGTGACAGGAAAGCCAAGGAACCCATGGATAATCAGCCAGCCAGAATGTTACTAATACTCAGAGAAAGCAAGCCTTCTAGCTTCCGGAACTGTGAGCCAGTAAATTCCTGTTTTTATACCAACCCTTTCCAGAGTATTTTTCATAGCAGCTTTGAAACTGGTAGAGCATATATGTAAAGTGCTAATCACAGTGACTGACATGTAAAGAATGTTCATTAAAATTGTTACTGGGAAGGGGCTATGGCTCAAGCAATTGGGCTCCTGTCTACCATATAGGATGTCCAGGGTTTGATGTCCAGGGCTTCCTGGTGAATGAAGCTGACCCATGTGGTTAGCTGGCCCACACGGAGTGCTGTACCATGCAGAAGTGCTGGCCCATGTGGAGAGCTGGCGCAGCAAGATGACGCAACAAAAAAAGACACAGAGAAGAGATGATAAGAGATGCAACAGATGAGGGAGCTGAGATGGTACAAGAGAATGATCACCTCTGTCCCATTATGGAAGATCCCAGGATTGGTTCCCAGAGCTACCTAATGAGAATACAAGCAGATACAGAAGAAAACACAGTGAATGGACACAGAGAGCAGACAATAGAGGGAGGGGGGGAGAAATAAATATTTTTAAAAATTGTTACTATTTTCATTAATAGCATCAAATATGAACCAATTATTTCGATTAATCAATGTGTGTTTATTGTGATGCAGATTCACTGAACCTTTCACTAGATATTGCTAAGGTGGAATGGCTGCAAACATTCCCTGGAATGGAAATGTTTTGATCTTCTCAGAGACATCAAGAGAGAAAAGAAAAAGAAAGGAAGACAGACTGGAAGGAAATTTAGATCAATGATTTATTTCAAAACACTAGTCATGAAAATAATAGGTACATTGACAAAGAACTAAAAGTAAATTGGATGAGATAAATAAAAAGCAAAATATATGTATGTATACTCTGAAAATAATGTCTGAATGATGTGCGCTATTAAAAGAAATTAGCCTGTATTTTTGAATGAGTAGATTTAAAATCCTATCTGAGGCAATGAAATAGAAGGGTTCTTTCAAAGAATGCATTATAGGGACTAGTGTAAGGACCTTCTGTGCTGATGTAGTAAATGAATCATATGTAGCATAATTTTCTTTTCAAACATTAAGGATATGAAACTTACATAAATATTAAGCTCTAAAAAGTACCTTGGGATCACAGTTCTTTAATAAAACTTTGGAAATCAAATTAACAGATTTAAATTATGTTCAAGACAGTGATCCTAATTAGTGATAGCTCTTTATGGATCTAAGATGCTTTCTGATGACCAAACCAATTTGTGTTGCATTATCCCATTTAATTGACACCAGAATGATTTGTAACTGAGTACCATGCATTGTCATCATTATCACCACAGATACCTAGACTAAGGAATTAAGTCACAAAGAGGCTACAGGCCTTAACTGAGGTCACACGAGAGGTAGAGTACATAACAATACTAAATTTTCTGCTTTTGGTTGTGCACTTTATTTACCTACTTGTATCATGCTGCTCTTCTTCTTTTCTGCTCTTTTTTTTTTTAAAGAAAGTCTAATGAGATTTTTATGCTGTTTGGATCCTATGAATTAGTAATTCATTTTATACTTTTGTTCTTTGACTGTATGGTTTAGAGACTTTTGTTAATAAAAGCTACATAAAGAGTTTTACAACCTTGCCAACTTCTTTAATTGCAAACTATAACTAAAAGCAGAAACACTCATAAAATGTAGAATATTCATTATTGTATATTTTCAAAAGATTTTTCATATTTTAATCTCTATTAGGAAATTTCTCCTAACCATCTTTTGTTGGACACTTGGGTTGTTTCGATCTTTTGGCAGTTGTGTATAATGCTACTATGAATATCAGTGTGTAAATGTCTATTCACATCCCAGTTTTCAGTTCTTCTGGATATATTCCTAAGAGGAATTGCCAGATCATATGGCAGTTCTATATTTAGCTTGCTGAGAAACAGCTAAACTGTCTTCCACAGAGATGGGAATTTTAAATTCCCACCAACAGTGAAGGGGTGTTCCTATTTCACTACATCCTCTCCAGTATTTATTGTTTTCTTTTTTTGTAATAATGGCCATTCTATGTGGTGTAAAATGATACCTCAGTGTTGTTTTGATTTGCATTTCCCTAATAGCTGGTGATATTGAACATTTTTTCATGTGTTTTTGGGTCTTTGTATTTCCTATTTGGAGAAATGTCTATTTAAATCATACCCATTTTTAAATTAGATTGCTTGCTCCTTTATTGTTGAGTTGTGTGATCTCTTTATATAGAATAGAAAACAAACCCTTATCAGATATATGGTTTCCAAATATTTTCTCCCATCCAGTAGGCTGCCTTTTCACCTTCTTAATGAAGTCCTTTGAATCGTGGAAGTGTTTACATTTGAGGAGATCCCCTTTATCCACGTAATCTTTTGTTGCTCATACTTTTTGTGCAAGATTTTAAAATGTAACACCTACCACCAGGTCTTGAAGATATTTCCCTATATCTTCTTCTAGGAGCTTTATGGTTATAGCTTTTATATTTCAGTCATTGATTGAATTTTAGTTAGTTTCTGTGTAAGGTATGAGATAGGGATCCTCTTTCTTTCTTCTGGCTATCGATAATCAGTTCTCCCAACACCATCTGTTCTGTCCCAGCATAGTGTGTTTGACAGGCTTGTGAAAAATCACTTGACCATAGATACAAGGGTCTCTTTCTGAACCATCAGTTCTGTTCCATTGGTCTATGTGTCTATATTTAAGCCAGTACCGTGCTGTTATTTTACTGTAGGTAGGTTATATAATTTGAAGTCCTGATGTGATAGTCCTACTACTTTAATCTTCTCTTTAAAATGTTTCTGGCTACTCTGAGCCTCTTACTGTTCCAACTATGTTTGATAATTGTGTTTTCCACTCCTTTAAAATTGCTGGTGGAAATTTTTATCAGGATATCTTTGAATCTGTATATCAATTTGGGTAGAATTGACATCTTAGTGATATTTAGTCTTCCAATCTATGAGCTCAGATTATTCTTCCATTTATTTAGATCTTTTTTGATATAAGTCCTTTATGTCCTCAGTTAGGTTTATTCCTAAACATTCGATTCTTAGTTGATATCGTAAATGGAATTTTTTCTTGACATACTTACTCCTCAGATTGCTCATTACTGGTAAATAGAAATGATTCTGATTTTTTGCATATTATTCTTGTATCCTGCCACTCTACTGGAAACGCTTATTAGCTCTAGCAGCTTTGTTGTAGATTTTCAGGACTTTCTATGTTTAGGATCATATCATCTGTGAATAGCAATATGTTTACTTCTTCCTTTCCAATTTGGACAGCTTTTATTTCTTTTTCTTGCCTAATTGCTCTAGCTAGAACCTCTAGCCCTTGATTGAACAACAGGGGTGACAGTGGCCATCCTTGACCTATTCCTGATTTCAATGGGAAAGCTTTCAGTCTTTCACTAATGATCACAATGTTAGTTGTGGGATTTTCATATATGGCCTTTATCATGTTGTGAAAGTGTCCTTTAATTCCTATCTTTTGGAATACTTTTATCAAGAAAGGATGATATATTTTGTCAGATGTCTTTTCTGAATCAATCAATAGGATCATGTGATTTTTCTTCTTTGATTTTTTAATGTGGTATATTATGCTGATTGATTTTCTTGTGCTGAACCATGCTTGAATGCCTTGTATAAAACACACTTATCATGATGACAAAAAGAATTTAATATGTAGTTGGATTTGATTAGCAAAAAATTTTTTGAGGATTTTTGCATCCATATTTATTAGGGAAATGGGTCTATACTCTTTTTTTATAATATCTTTATCTGGCTTTGGTGTTAGGGTGATATGTGCTTCATAGAATATGTTTAGTAGCATTCTTTCTTGTTCAATTTTTTGGAAGCACTTGAGTAAGATTGGTATTTTTTTTTGTTTTTATTTATTTTTTTATGTTACATTCAAAAAATTTGAGGTCCTCATATACCCCTCACCCCCCTCACCCCACTCCTACCCCCATAACAACACCCTTCTCCTTCAGAGTAAGATTGGTATTAAATCTTCTTTGAATGTTTGGTAAAACCCATGAAACTATCTTGTCCTGGATTTTTCATTTTGGGGAGTTGTTTGATGACTATTTCAATCACTTTACTTGTGATGGTTTTGTAGAGGTCTTCTATTTCTTCTAGAATCAGTGTAGGGTGTTTGTACATCCTTAGGAATTTTTTTATTTCATCTACATTGTCTAATTTGTTGGTGTATATATCTTAGTATCCTCTTATGATCTCTTTTATTTCTGTGGAATCAGTAGTAATGTCCTTGATTTCATTTTTTATTTCATTTGTTTGCATCTTCTTTCTTTTTCGCTTTGTTAGTCTAACTAAAGGTTTGTTGATTTTGTTAATCTTCTCAAAGAACCATCTTTTGGTTTTATTAATTCTCTTTTTTTTCTCTCAATTTCATTTATTTCTGCTATTATCTTTGTTATTTCATTCCTTCTGCTTCCTTTGGGATTTGTTTGCTATTCTTTTTCTAGTTCTTCCAGCTGTGTAGTTAGGTAATTGATTTTTTAGTGCTTTCTTCTTTTTTTAATGTAAGCCTTGAGGGATATAAATTTCCATCTCAGTACTATCTTCACCACATTCCTTAGGTTCTGATATATTGTGTTCTCATTTTCATTTGTCTTGAGACATTTATTGATTTCTCTCACAATTTCCTCTTGGACCCACTGATTATTTCAGAGTGTGTTGTTTAACCCTCATATATTTGTGAATGTTCCCTTTGCCTGTTGTTGATTTCCAGCTTTATTCCATTATGATGAGAGCAGTGCTTTGTATAATTCAGATATTCTTGAATTTATTGAGATCTGCTTTGTGACCCAACATATGGTCTATCCTGGGGAATGACCCATGAACACTGGAGAAGAATGAATTTCCTGCTCTTTTGGGGTAAAATGTTCTATATATATCTATCAGGTTTAGTCCATTTATCATATTATTCAAGCTCCCTGTTTCCTTATTAACCTTCAGCCCAGATGTTCTATCCAATGCTGAGAGTGGTGTATTGAATTCTCCAAGTATTATTGTAGAGGCATGTATTCCTCCCTTCAGTTTTGCTAGTATTTGCCTCGTGTAATTTGGGCATGCTTAGCTCTCTCTGGGGCCCCAGGATCAAAATTGACAAAGTTCTCTCCTCTGGTATCTGTGGAACTCTTGTGTCTTCTTCTGTTTCTGTGTGAGTGTCCATTTATATAGCCCACCAAGGGAACAGGGCCTTAACCCTGAGTTACACCCTACTGATGTGGTCAAATCAAAGCTCTAATTGTAGCATAATTTAATTCAAAACATCTCAGCTGAATCTAATATAATCAAAGGGGATCATTGGAACAGATAGTTTACAGAGGAACAGATAGTTTACAAACATAATCTCTCTTTTTGGAATTCATAAATAATATCAAACTGCCCCACTGCATATGCAGTCATGATTTTTATTTCTTCCTGGTGAATTGCCTCTTTTATTAATATATGACGACCTTCCTTGTCTCTAATAACAGTTTTGTTTTTAAAGTTTATTTATTCTGATGTAAGTATAGCTACTACAGCTTTTTTTTTTTTTTTGTCCTGCATGTGTGGAATATCTTTTTCAGGACTTTGCTTTCAATCTCTTGATATCCTTGGGTCTTAGGTGTATCTCTTATGGACAGCATAGGGATGGATCATGCCTTCATATCCATTCCACCAGTCTGTGTTTTTTATTGTTAATCCATTAATAGTCAATGTTATTACTATAAAGGCTGTTCTCTTACATTTGGGTTTTATCCGTCATATTTTATTTTTGCCACTCTTATTACACATTTAATTATTTTTACTGATATAATTTTCATTTCTAGACTCTATTCCAAGCCTTTCTTTCCTGTCTATTCTTTACAGGCTGTCATAGTCCCTTTAGTATTACCTGCAAAACTGGTCTCTTGATTACAAACTCTCTCAGTTTCTATTTATCTGTGAATATTCTAAACTTTCCCTCATTTTGAAAGACAGTCTTGCTGGGCATAATATTCTTGGCTGGCAGTTATTCTTTTGCAGTATCTTAAATATATATATCATCCCACTGCCTTCTTATCTCCATGGTTTCTGATGAGAAATCAGCACTTAATCACATTGGGTATCCCTTATATATTATGCTTTGCTTTTCCCTTGCTGTTCTCAGAATTCTCTCTTTCTGTTTTTCATTTGACATTCTGATTAATATGTGTCTCAGAGTAGGTCTATTCAAATTTATTCAGATGGGAATACCTTGTGCTTCTTGAACACTGACTTCTAAGTCCTTCAGTAGGGTTGGTAAGTTTTCTACCATTATTTCTTCAAATATTCCTTCTGCCCCTTTTCCCTTTGTAGCAGTTTGGCATGGTTTATATAATTCCAAAAATAGATATTGGATTGTGTTTGTAAACTGGTCTGTTCCTCTGGGAATATTAGATTGTATTAAATTCAGAGGTTTTATTTTTTACTTGATTAAATTATGATTAGGGCTTTGATTTAGCCTCATCAGTATGATGTTGAGTCCCCACCCCCTTGGTTGGTAGGGACTCCCAGAGCAAATGACATGGTAGAGGAGAGAGTTTTAGTTTTGATGCTGGGGCTCCAGGAAATAAATACACAAAGAAGAAGAATACAGGGGAAAAGAGACAGATCATTAGACAAGGCCCTGGGAAGAGCAACGAGACTGGTAGTCTACAGCTAACCTTGTAAAGAGAAATGGGCAACTGAGCCCAGAAGGAAATGATGCTGGAGAGAGATGATCCTTATACTAGACTACAACTGAAGTTGGGAGAAGTTGGGACCTCAAAGACTTAAGAGGAAGAAGGAAGGCTGAACCCTCTCAGACATCTTTTGCCATCTTGCTCCAGCACGTGGCCAATGATTTTGGGTGAGAAAGTACTTCTTTGTGGTACTTGAGTTGGATTCTTAAGTGCCTGGTAACTTTTTATGCCTGGACTATATTTGTCCTGTTAAACACAGTCCATCATCCACCACTGGATTCCTTACATTGTACAGTTCCATGATTTATACAATCCATTCAAACAAAGTATATATTTAGAGGCTCTCATTTTCATCACAGAGTTGTGCTGTCATCAACTCAGTCAATTTTAGAACATTTTCATTGCTTGAAAAGTAAAAAATCCCATAACTCCTTAAAAACCCCTATTGTATTATTAAACCCCCTATTTTGGACAATATATTGTCCATTATATTATTAATAAATAATGAAATAAAAGGATCATTTCACAATTCATTTTATGACACCAGAATTATCATAATATTAAAACAAAGACATTACAAGTAAAGAAAGTTACAGGCTAATATATCATATGAACAGAACAAAAATCCTTAGCAAAATATTAGCAACTAAATTCAACAATATGTAAAAAAATGTATAATACATTATGATGTACAATTTATCCCAGGAATGCAAGGTTGTTTTAATATTCAAAAATAAATATACTCAAACATTAAACAGGTTCTCCACAACTTCCCCTACACCTGGTCCCTGACCATTATCAAGCTATCTCTATGGGTTTACCAATGCTGGATATTTTATATAAATGGAATCATGTGATATGTGATCTTGTGTCTGGCTTTTTTTTTCACTCAGCATAATGTTTTTGAGAGTCACCTACATTGCAGTATGTATCAGTACTTCATTCATTTGTATGGCTGATTAATATTCAGTTGTATATATTAATACATATGCTTTATCAATCATATGGTGATGGGAGAAACTGCTTAATGGGTAAGGTGTTTCATTTGGGAGTGGTGAAAATGTTTTGGAACTAGATAAAGGTGGTGGTTGTAGAACATCATGGATATAGTAAATGTCACTGAATTGTTCAATTTAAAGTGGTTAATTTTATGTTATGTTAATTTCTCCTCAATAACTTTAAAAATAAGAAAATACTGGTCTCATTTTCAAATAAAAGGCAGTCTCCAGCTATTTTGACTTACTTCTTTTATTCCACTTATTAAAGAATTACATTAAAATTATTTATAAAAGACAATATAATTTATCACATTAACAAAAAAGAGTATGAGATGATCATCTCAAATACCACAAATATATTAGAAAATAATCAGCACAAATTTGTCATTAAAATACTGTTAAAATGAGACTGCAAAGGAACTCTTTCTGATAACATCTATTAAAACCTATAGGTAACATCATAATACATGGTAAAATATTGAATGCTGAAGTTCAAAGATTGGGAATAAAGGAAGGATATTTGCTCTAAACACATCTTTAGTATTTTACTGGCTTTCTTAAGAAGTGTAATAAAGGAAGAAAATATGTAAAAAGGCATAAATATTGCAAAGGAAGAAGAAAAATTGTTTTAACTTACAAGTAATATGATGATACATGCAGAAAAGCCTTAAGCACCAAAAATTACCAGAAAAAAATGAATTTAACAAGGATGCAATATCAATATACATGTTAGTTGGATTTCTATTTACCAACAATCAAAAGATGGGAGAAAATATTTTTATCTCTATAAAAATGTTAAAAAACAAACATTAATTTTGAACATATATTAAATTTAGTGAGATCGTGACACTGAAAACTACAAGAAAATTGAGAAATAAAGGATACCAATAAATAAAGATATGTCGTGTTCATGGATTTGAAGACTAAATTATCTAAATGTAACAATTTCAGTGAAATCCCAGTCAAATTTCCAACAGATATTTTTTTCTGTAAAATTGACAAGCTGATTTTTAAAAGTATGGAAATTTAAATGTCTTACAACAGCCTTGGCTGCTAATGACCCTCTAGTCCCCTGTCTCACATTGCTGGGACAAAATAGCAGCTTCCTTTCCCTGTCTCTGTGTGTGTCTTCCTTTATATAAAGCTCCAGGAATAGAGTGGAGACCCAACCGGTATCATGCCTTATCAACCTAGAACATTCAAAGGGGTCCCATGTCCACAGAAATGGATTAGCTTAAGAACAATAAAACAACTTCAAACTGTCACAATAACAAAATATTTTAAAAATGGGCTAAAGACATGATGTGGCATTTAAATTGCTAATAAGCACATAAACATATATAGCATAATATATGCATCATTACAATGTAATGCTGCAATGAACTACCACTAAACAGTGAGGGGAATGGATACAGTTAAAATGACTGACAACACCAAATGTTTACATGCATGTGAAGCAGCTAGAATGTTTTTACATTGCTGTTATATAAAATGGTAACCAATTTGAAAATATGTTTGGCAGTTTCTTGTAGAATTAAACAGATTTACTCTATGACACAGTGAATTCACTTGGAGCTATTTACTTCAGAGAAATCAAAATATTTGTTCACCAAAATACTAAAAGAAAAAATACATAGTATATTTATTCATAATAACCCCAAACTGGCAACTATCTAAATGTCTATCAACAGGTAAATGGATTAATAAACTGTGGCATACTCATAGAATAGAATATGCTATGAAATATTAAAGAACAGCTATCTATGAAACAACATGGTTGAATCTCAAAAACATGGTTTTTTTTTTTTTAAGATTTATTTATTTATTTAATTTCCCCCCCTCCCCTGGTTGTCTGTTCTTGGTGTCTATTTGTTGCGTCTTGTTTCTTTGTCTGTTTTTTTGTTTCTTTGTCCGCTTCTGTTGTCGTCAGCGGCACAGGAAGTGTGGGCGGCGCCATTCCTGGGCAGGCTGCTCTTTCTTTTCACGCTGGGCGGCTTTCTTCACGGGCGCACTCCTTGCGCGTGGGGCTCCCCCACGCGGGGGACACCCTTGCGTGGCACGGCACTCCTTGCGCGCATCAGCACTGCGCATGGCCAGCTCCACACGGGTCAAGGAGGCCCGGGGTTTGAACCGTGGACCTCCCATATGGTAGACGGACGCCCTAACCACTGGGCCAAAGTCCGTTTCCCTCAAAAACATGTTGAATGAGAGAAGATAGACACAAAATAGTACATACTGTATGAATCCATTTATATGAAGTTTAGAAGAAGGCAAAATCAACCTATGGAGGTAGAAATTAGAAGTTGCATATGAGGATTGGAAATTGGATATGGCAGGAGAGAAATTTCTTCCGTGATGCACATAGTCTACATTGATTAGGACTGCAGTTGCCTAGATTTATATATTCATAAGAACCATTCCTTTCATCCAAACCTTGAGATATGCAAATTTTACCTCAATTTAAAAGAGAGAGAGAAAAGGCATTTTGATGTTAACATGTGTCTTTTTATTGTGTGATTAGTTTACTGTCTGATTTTTTTTCAAATTTCTGTTAAATACAATTTTATGGAAATGTGAATACAGACTATATATTACTGACGTTTTGTTGGGGATCACAGATGCAGGTGCATTTCAGATTTTTGTCAATTTAACTTTGCTCTCCCAATCATTCCTATTATAAAGAAAGGCAGTGTTTACATCTAGAGGTTGAAATTGTGATGAGTTGAATTTGTGAAGGGCATTGAAAGTGCTCTGTGTAGGAAAGAAGGTCAGGGAATCAGGGTGCATGGAGAAGATAGAACCCGAAGGAGCTTTTAGTTATTTGATGCATTTTATTGCATCCTAGATGCATTTCTACTGAGAATTCTTTAAATCATTCCTTTTTTACCTTACAGAAAAAATGTTCCATCTGAAGCAATTTCCATGAAATTTTATTGTTATTGTTGTTACCATTTTGACTTCAGTTAGCAAAGCTGGCACAAAATAGAAATATTAAAGTTTAAATTATCCGAGTCTTGAGATCTGTGATATTTTAATCCTTTAGTTATTAAGAAGGAAACCTGAGTGCTTGATTTACCAAATGTCCAAAAATAAAAATGAAATTAATTTGCATGTAAAAAATCAAAATTTATCAAATACGGGTTATCTATTACTTAGTATCAATATTTAATACTCTTTTAATACAAGTTAAGTATTTTCATTTGTTGTAATAAATTCTATTTCCACATGACAAATGAAGCTTTGCAAATACAAGTAATTCTTCTCTATTGGACGATAATGATAGTTTTATTAAATAACTTTGAAACTTCTCTTGACACTAATTTACTAGTCAATAGTTTCAGAAAATAATATTAATATTTTAAAATTATTTAGATACTTGGGATACCTAAAGTTCTTTGAAAAATTTACAGTGAAAGAAATTCACACAGGTTAAGCACAGTTACATTAGAGATGATTAACTTTGCACAAATTTGTTTTGTTTTGTTTTGTTTTGTTTTGTTTTGTTTTGTTTTAGAAGGTACCGGGGATTGAATCTAGGACCTCATACATGGGACATGGAAAGCAGGCACTGAACCACTTGAGCTACAGATGCTCAACCACTCATGCTACATCTGCTCCCCAATGAGAATTGGATTCTTCTTGGTTTGGTTTGTTTCTTAGGCGGTATTAGGAATTGAATCCAGGACCTCATACCTGGGAAGCAGATGCTCAACCACTTAAGCTTCATCCATTTCCCCAAGTTTGGTTGCTGTTTTCTAAGTTCCTTTCTCAGAGTTTATGCATGGGTTGGACCAAACACTTGGTACTTCAGGGAAGGGTAATGAATTTTCTATGCATTTTTATGTTGTTGTATCCTCTAGGTGAGTTGGGTTATACTACCTTGTGTTTGCTAGGTATTGTGGAACTAACCTGCCTGGAGTCTACCATCTCTACACCACCTAACTGTGTGACATTCGACTAGTTGCTTAAACATCTCAAGTTTTCTGTGTCTTAGTTTCCTCATTCATAAAATCAGGATAAAAATAGAACCTCTGTGTTATTTTGAATATGGGGCAGGTAAAAATTGACACCATATAAATGTTATCATGTTATTACTGAGAATATATGATGGACATGGAATTTTACCAAATCCTTTAATCTTCATTATCAAAAATAACATTCATTCTAAATTTCTTGATTTCACAACAGATCTATACCATCTAATGAACTATTTATAATAGCTCCTTTAAATGTATTGGGTCCAACTAAGGTCATACCAAAACAAGTGAACTTCCAAGGAGGCTTTAAGTTGCTCTTCAAACTGACCTGCTACATTTTGGTTAACAGATATTTAGAAAAGCAGAGCAAGGAAAATGGAGACAGCATTTGTTTTTTTGTTGTTGTTTTGTTTTAGTTTCAGACTTGCATACTCTACACACCAAAACAAACCCCCAGATTAATCAGAACCCATCCTCTGATGGTAAAGACAATTAATTCTATCTTAATCTAGCTATTTGCATTGGAGGTGGGAGAGTGAGGCATCTCACTGAGTATCTCAAGTAGCTCATGAAAATACAGCTACTAAACACACAGATTGCTTACTCCATCTCTGTGCTTCATTTCCTCATCTCTAAATTATAGAAACCTATTTGTAACATAGAAAGTACTCTTCAAGTATTAGATATTATTGCCACATGTTATTGTTTTGATCTGCCAAGATAGCTGATGCAATATGTCAGAAAAGGATTGGCTTTTATAAAGGGAATTATTTGGGGAAAATCTTACAGTTCCAAGGCTGTGAGATGTCCAAATCATGGTACCTTCCAAGATGCCTTCTCACCAAACATTTTCTTCTGGCAGACATTGGAGTCCTGTGATATGACAAGGCAAGATGGCGGCCATCTCTGCCTATGTCCTTGATTTCCCCTTCAGGCTCACCTTTTCCTTGCATTCAGCTGTGGGCAATCAGGCATATTTCTCTCTAAGCTTTTTTGCTGATTCAGACTCCAGCCCCTTTCTCCCCAGTAGCTGATCTGGAGTTGTCTTTCACAAAGCAGGGTCAATCAAATGGCAGTTGTCTTTCTTTACGTGTGTTTCCTCTTCCAGTTATTAGTTTATAGAAGACCTGATAAAGAGGGTAGAGACCTAACATGGTTCATGCCTTACTGATGTAGTCCAATTAAGGCCCTCAATTGATCTAAACAAGTGATCTAATTGAGGTCCCTTAATTGAATCTAGTCAACAGTCTCACACCAACAGGAATGGATTAGTTCAAGAGCATACTTTTTTCTGGGATTCATAAAATTCAAACCCTCACACAGGTCTAGTGGTGCTTTAGTAACTCAGAAGTATCTTAGCACTCCAAGTAAATTGACACCCCAAGTCTCCTTAATCTAGTTCTGCGACAACCTTTTTTCTTCCATTTGTGTTGGCCAGTGCTTGAAGATTATTACAATGGTAAGTGTTTTGGAAAATTGGATACCCCTGCCACTGCCTTACTTTAAATGTAACATAACATAATTGATAACATAGTTGCTGTTGGGGATTGAATCATGTACCCCATAAAATGTATGTTCAAGTCTTAATCCTTGTTTCTATGGGTATGAACCCATTTGTACATAACTTTGAAGATGTTATTATTAGAAAAGTTATGGCCAAATTGAATAAGGATGAATCTTAATTCTTATGACTGAAGGCCTTATAAAGAGAGGGGATTCAGATACAGTCAGTCAAAGAAAGCCACAAGAAGAAGAAGGCATAAGTCAGAGAAAGCCACAGAGAGACAGCACACAAACGTGCCTTTTGTACAAGCCAAGAAAGCACAAGGGTTGCAGCTGGCCAGCAACAGAAAGCTACAGACTCCAGGGAAAAGCCTGGTTTGTCAAGACCTTGATCTCAAACTTCTAGCCTCCAAAATCATAAGGAAATCAATTCCCATTATTTAAGCCCACCCATTGTGAGTTTTCACAGCAGCCTTGGCAAACTGAAAGACAGTTACCACTATAGCCATTTTAATAGGTATATCTCTTTAATAGTGGTATCTCAAGGAGGTATTAATTTGCATTTTCCCAGTGACTACAGATGCTAAGCATCTCTCTATGCACTTATTAACATTTGTATATCATCTCTGGTGATGTGTCTGCTAAAGCCTTTTACCTTTTCCTTTATTATTATTATTATTATTGAATTTTGATATTTCTTCATATATTTTCATTCAGTTCCTTTAACAGATACATGATTTGCAAATATTTTCCTCAGTTTATCTGATATTTTCATTTTACTGAAGTTCAAAAAGCATTAATTTTAAATATTGAAGTCCAATTTACCAGTTTTCCACTTTTATGGACCATGCTTTTACTGTCATTTATAAGAAATCTTGCCATTTCCATGTTCACAAAGATTATCCTGTTTTCTCCCAGAAGTTTTAAAAGTGTGTCAGTTTCTACTCTGCTAGAGACAAATACCACACAATGGGTTGCCTTAATAATAGGAATTATTCTCTCATGGATTCAGAGGCTAACAGACTTCCCTCCTGGCGTCAGTGGTATTTTGGCTGGCTGGTAATCCTTGGGTTCCTTGCCTTTTCTGCCACATGGAGATGTTTTTGCCTTTCTCTTCTGAGTTCCATTGACTGTAGCTTTTACTTCCATGTCGAATTTCTTTTGCTTATATGGATTTTAGCCATATTGGGTTAGGAACCACTTTGATTAAGTTTGGGCACACTTTAACTAATCATATCATCCTCAGAGTTCACATTTATGCATTGGTTCACCTCCCCAGGATCAGGGGTTAGTACTTGGGGAGAATTAACATCAATAATATAGAGTCTTCTGACTATGAACAAAGGGTGTGTGTGCGTGTGTGTGTGTATGTGTGCGCGTGCGTGCATGTGTATTTAGATCTGTAATTGCTCTCAGTAATGGTTTGCAGGTTTCAGTATATAAATCTGTTTATTTTTGCTTTTTATCTTATATATATTCTGTCCCTAATTTTTCCATTTCTGCCTACTTTCATACTTATTTGACATTTTATAATGAACCAGTTTGCATCCCTACTCATTTCCCTCTGTGAATAATTTTCATATATTTTCTTGGTGGTTACCATGAGGCTTAAATTTAACATTGTATATCTATAACACTCTCATTTGATGTGATACCAACTAAACTTCAGTGGCCCACAAAAGCTATGTCTATATCTATCCAGCCCCCCCATCTTTTTGTGGTACTGGCCACAAATAATCTCTTTCTACATTATGTGTCCAAACCCATAGAATATATCTGTGTTCCAGATTATATAAGAAATAAAAACTGAAGTACATACCAAAAATACAATAGTACTGGCATTTATCATTACCCATGTGATTACCTTTGCCAGAGATCTTCATTTCTTTATGCCACTTTGATCTATTATACAGTCTCCTTTCCTTTCAATCAGAACTACCTTTAGCATTTCTTACAGCATTTCCAGTAGTGCTGGACCCACTCTACCCATTCTTTTTTTTAAATTCTGGGAATGGCTTAATCTCCTCATTTTTGAAAATCTTATTGGATAAAAAATTCTTGGTTGGCAATTATTTTCTTTAAGTATTTAAAATATTTTGTCCCACTGCCTTTTTGCCTCCATGATTTCTGATGAGAAATCAGCATTGAATCTTATTTGGGCTCCCTTGTACATGGCATATTGTTTCTCTTGGAGCTTTCAGGATATTCTCTGTCTTTGGCATTTAACTACTTTATAATGTCTGGTACTAGCTCTCTTTGAGTTTATAAACTTTGATTTCATTTACTTCCTCTAATGTTTTATTCATTGATTTCCACTCTGATCTTTATTATTGTCTTCTTTTTATTTTGTTTTTAATTTGCTCTATTTTTTCAAGTTTATTAAGATGGAACCTGAGGTCATTCATTTGAGACTCATCTTCCTTCCAATATATATGTTTATTTCTACAAATTTCCCTCTCAATGCTGTTTTAGTAGATACCTACAAATTTTGATATTTTTTATCATTGTTTTCAAAATGCTTTCTAATTTCTCATTTAATTATGGATTCTTTGACTCTTGTGTTGTTAATTTTCCAAATATATGGTGTGTTTTTTTTTTTTCCAGAGAAGTCTGTTATTGATTTATAGATTAATTTCTTTTTGGTCTGACAGCATACATTGTGTGACTTGAATCCTTTTGAATGTATTGAGACTATTCTGTGGCCCAGAATATGGTCTATCATGCTAAATGTTCCATGTGCCCTTGACAAGAATGTTTGTTTTGTTTTGTTTTGCTGTTGGTTGGACTGTTGAATACATGCAATTAGGTCAAGTTTGTTAATTGTGTCTTTAACAATGGAGCCATTGTATATGTTCTTTTACTTATTCTATCAGTTGTTGAAAGTGGGATATGTCCATTTCTAACTGTAATTGCAGACTTGCCTTAATCTTCTTGCAGTTCTCCATTATACAGTTTTTTCATTGTGTGCTTGGTTTCTTTGTTTGTTTGTGAGGTACTGGGGGTGGGGATCAAACCCAAGTCCTCGTATGTGGGAAGCCGGTGCTCAACCACTAAGCCACATAGGCTTCCCGAGTTTTTTCGTTTGTTCGTTTTGCTTATTGCTTGTTTTGGTTTATTCAGGAGGTGCCAGAAAACAAAATCGGGACTTCCCATATGGAAGGCAGACACTAAACAGCTTGAGACACTCTATTTCCTGCTTCAAGCGTTTTGGAGCTTTATAGTAAAGTGAAGAAACATTTAGGATGATATTGTCCTATTAATGAATTAACCTCTTATCCTTCTGAAATGTCTTTTTGTATGTTTGGTAATAATATACTTTACTGTGAAATCCATTTTGTCTGATAATAACATAGTCACTCCAGTTTCCTTTTCAATAATGTTATGATGTTATAGCAGTATATCTTTTCCTATCCTTTTTTAACCTTTTCACATCTTTAAATTTGAACTACATCACTTCTAAGAAGCTTATAGGTTGGCTTTTTATTTATTTTTTTCATCCAGTCTGACAATCTCTGCCCTGCAATTAGGGTGTGCATCTTTAATGTGACTATTAATACAGTGAGATTTAAGTCTTTCATTTTGCTGTTAGTGTTTTATTTGATTCATCTCTGTTAATTTTTCTCTTTTTTGCCTTCTTTTGGATTAACTGAATAATTGTTATGATTTCATTTTATCTCCTTTGTTGCCTTATGACCTATAACTTTTCATTGTGATATTTTAGTAATTTCTCAGGTTTTATAGTATACTTCAATTTATTGCATTCTGCCTTAAAGAAATATTGTTCCACTTGAAGGATGATATGAGAATATCACAGTAATATATATCCATTTGCCACTTCCCAGCCTTTATGCTATTGTTGTCATACATTTTAATTTGCAAATGTTATAAAGCACACCATACATTTTTATTATTGTTGTTTGAGCAGTAAATTATTGTAAAGAGATATAAATGATAAAAAGAAAATGTTAGTTATTTATTCATGTATTTAGCATTTTCATTGTTCTTCATTCCTTCATGTGAATCCATATTTCCTTTTGGTATCATTTTCCTACTTTCCTGAAGGACTGTTCATAACATATCATGTAGCGTAGGTCTGTTGTTGATAAATTCATTCAACTTTTCTATACTTGAAAAGTTTGTATATCACTAGGTATAAAATTCTAGATTGAAAGTTTTATTCTTTTAGTATTTTAAAGATAGTACAACATCATCTTCTTGCTTGCATTGTTTCTAACAAGAAATCTGTGGTCCTACTTGTCTTCATTTCTCTATGGGAAACCTATTTTCTTCCTCTGTTTTTTTTAAGATTTTCTTTTAGGATTGGTTTTGAGAAGTTTCATAATGGGTGTGCCTTGATGTGACTTTACTTCCTGAGATATGTTCAGCTTCTTGGGTCTATGAATTTGTAATTCTCATCAATATCAGAAAATATTTCAATACTGTTTCTTCAAATATTTTTTTCAGTCCTCTTCTATCTTCTTTTCTTTAGGAATATCAACTACACATATTAGGCATCGTGATGTTGTCCTATAGCTTATTAATGCTTTTTCCAGTTTTATTGTATTATTCTTTCTCTCTGTGTTTTAGTTTGACTAATAGCCTACTTTTTTGTCCTGTAATCTCTAATCTGTCAATAATTCTATCCATTGCCATTTTCATTTCAGATATTATCATTTTCTCCTCTAAAATTTGTTTGGATCTTTATTGTTTTCCATGTGTCTAATTTTTCTGATCTTCTAATTGTAACATCTGTTCAGTTCTGAGTTGGTTTCCATTAGTTGATTTTTTTCTTCAATATGGGTCATGATTTCTGATTATTTCTTACCTGATAATCCTCAATTGAATGTCAAGAACATGTTTTACCTTTTTTGGTGATGGATATTTTCTTTTTCTTATAAACATGTATGAGCTTTGTTCTAGGGTATAGTTGTTGTTGTCTTTTTTTAAGATTTATTTATTTAATTCCTCCCTGCCCCCCCCCCCATTCTGCCCCCGTTGTCTGCTCTCTGTGTCCATTTGCTGTGTGTTCTTCTGTGTCCACTTGTATTCTTATCAAGTGACACTGGGGATCTGTGTCTCTTTCTGTTGCATCATCTTGCTGTGTTAGCTCTCCCTGTGTGTGGCACCACTCCTGGGTGTGCTGTGGTTTTGCATGGAGTGGCTCTCCTTTCATGAGGGCCACTCCTTGTGTGGGGGTCGCCCTTACAAGGGGGTATTCTTTGCATGGGCTGCCAGTCCTTGTGCACTGCAGCACTGCACATGGGCCAGCTCACCACACCAGCTAGGAGCCCCTGGGTATCAAACCCTTGGACCTCCTATATGGTAGGCAGATGTTCTGTCTGTTGAGCCACATCCACTTCCTGTGTCCTAGGTTATAGTTGAATTACTTGAAAGTAGTTTGATCCTTTGGGACTTGCTTTTAAGATATGTTAGGCCAGGAGAAGAGTAGTATTTATTACACTGGTGCTAATTTTACCTCCCCCCCCCCCATAAAGGTAAGCCATTCTAAGTATGCTACACAAGACCCCATGCATTATACTGTTTTTCAGAATGGCTGGTGGGAAAAGGCATTATTTTTGGCCCCATGTGACTGCCAAACACTATTTCTTAAAATCTTTCTGGGTGAACCTTTCTTTGGCCTTTGCTTCTGTGCTAATTAGTACCTGCTAAATACTTAAGAGGAATCCTGTTCCCATTTCCAGAGTCTCTCTATGTATGGCATATTCCTCTCCAATAAATTTTCTTTCCAGTAACTTCCTACAAAGTCTAGACACCTTGGTCTTCTCAGAATCTCAGCTCCATTTCCTCAACTCAAGGATTCAGCTGGTTTCTTCCTTGGTTACTCCATCCTGGAAACACTGTAAAGTCAATGAGCTAGGGCAATCATAGCCTCTTCTCATTTGTTTCCCATTTTTAGGTATTCTTGTCCTACATTGCCTGATATCCATTGTTTTGAAAACCATTCTTTCACTAACTTTGTCTGTTGTAGTTGTTTTACTTGGAAGGATAAACTCAGTCTCTCTTACTTCATCTTCTCCAGAAGCTGAAGTTCCCTAATCAGTTAGGGATTGAGATGGAGCTGAATTTTTTGTCATCTCAGTTGTCATTGATCAGTCTTAGAGCAAAGGTTTAAACAAACAAAAACTTGAGAGAAATATTTGAAAATTGACAAAATGTTTTAATATTTTATGCTCAAATACTAGAAAACAATATCCTATTATTGCAAGATATATCTACTCACAAGCACAAAATATACATATAGTTTGTAAATGTTGTACCAAAGTAAATAAGCTCAATGTATTTATTCAAAAAGTATTATTGAACTCTATGTTAAGTGTGCAGAATGGTTTGGTAAATATGAGACAATTCTTATGCAGTATTTTATATTACTTCATCATATTCTGTGTTTATTGGGTGGCTCTTAATTAAGGAGAGGAATATGTATCTGGTTGTTAGAGGAAGGACTATGCTGGGTTTTTAAATAATAAGGAGAATTTTTTTCTCAATATGTACCTATCAGGCCTTCTTCCTCAGAGCTTCTGATCTGCCATTTTGTAATAGGGGTGGCCAGATATTGAAATGTTCAGCAAGGAATTCTGTCTCACCCCTTCCATATGGGAACTACTAATAAGTATACTTACACTTCCTGCATATGGAAGTATGAGTTTCTGACTTTATCATTCTAGGTTTCCATTTGAGTCTATATCTGGTTTCTGTTATACACTCTATAGAGCAGGGTTTATTAACCTTTTTTGTTCCACAGACCTCTTTGCCAGTCAGGTGAAAACCATGGACCCCTTCCTATACCATGTATTATTTAATAAAAATATCACACCCACACCAACACATTCCCACAAGAATACTGTTTTCTGAATTTCCATTCAAGCTCACAACCCCTTGTTAAGAACTCCTGCTATACGGGTTTCTGAGTGTCACCTTTAAGGTTCTGTTAATGTTCTCTTTCTTGGTTCTGAATGTCCAGTTATGTACACAGAACCTACATTGTGCTGAATCATCTTAGACTCTCCTCAATTGTTCACAGTGAGACGTCATGTCTTCAGGCTGGCTTCAGGTATGAATATGACCACATTTTTGCCCATAGTTCAAAAAGGGTCTTTATCTTTCAAATCTTTAGATATTCCCAGTGGCCTATAGACCCAATTTAATGGGAGAACAACAAATGACATACCACAGAGATTTAGCAGAAATTAATTGTAGAATAAATTCCCTGGGAGAAATATAGCCAGAAGTTAAATTCCAGGATCAGAGAAATTTTTAGTGAATTCTGTGATCATTTGAACATTTGGAGGGAAAAGGGTAGAAGCTGGTATCTTCGTACACTGCAGAATTTCCTGCTATTATTCACTTATTCAGCATTTAATTTAAATGAATCATTCATAGATACCATTGATAATACTAAGTTCTTACTCTTAAAAAGATTGCCAACACAACCATCAATAATTTTTTAACTGCAAGCAGGAAATGAGGCTGGGGCAGAGTGGAAGCAGAGGTGGGTCACATGGTATGATCTAAGCCACATTTAGGATTATCTATCATTTATATAAATTATACCATCTATGTTATTTAGAGGCCCAAACTAATTATTTTACTTTTGTGTCTAGTATAAACATTAATGTTGGGTATCATTGGCTCCCAATAACTCTGTCTCTTTGAATGATAGCAAAATTCATGAAGGCTTTTCTCTATTGTACAGCATATACCTGTATTGCTCTGTTAATCTAAAGGTACACAGCAATCCAGAGGAAAAGATGTATCTACAATTGTTCATTAACCAACACTTACTTAGTACGTCCTGCTTCTTTTATATAAAAGGTCGAAGATATTATCACTCTCCTAAAATGATTGTTATTAACTAAGATTGGCAATAACATTCCCACCCCGCTACACCCTATGCAGTAATAGTCATAAAAATGTAGTGTCTTCAGTAACTTTCTATGGACAAATTAAAGTTAAACACCTGAAAGCAGGTTGTCTACTTAGTTTACTCACTCCAAACCCACCAACAGAAATCACCACCCTGGTCCTTAATGCCATTTCATTCTCTCCCATGTGTGTTGAGCTGGTCTCTTTTTCCACTGCCTCAACCTGAAAATTACCTTAGATCAGTCTAATTTGTTTTCCTTTATCTAAAACTAAAGTCTTCTTCCTGAAAGCACCTTCTTCTTCCTTTTATCCGAGGTTAAAATTATCCAAATTTTTCCTTATTCTTTTTCCTCCTCCTCAGAAAAGTCTGTAATTGTGTAGCATTGCTACAATTTATCCTGAATATATTTTCTTTTTGAGTTAAAAAGGGTAACACTAAAAGCAGAGACCCAGATTTCCTGGAGGATCACAGATTCTGTAACAATAATAAGTAAATAAAATACAATTTATGCTATTTTACAAAATACAATCTAACAGTCTGATACCTGTCTTTCAGAGCTGTCAATTATCACAAAATATACAATAAGTTACATCTATGTACCCATTCTATCCATTATTTTAATAGATACTCTACTGTTCTACCACTTTAGAAACTCTACTATTAAGTAACTTCAAGTCTTTTGTAGATGCCAATACAAAAAACAGACATTGTTGAAGTGGATTTACCTTACATTATGCATATGCCTTATACAATACAATATTGACAAGAAAATCATTTTACTATATAAAATGCATCAGAAAATATTCCTATAAGTGTAAATTTATTTACAACTCTTATAAATGTGCCAATTAGAGTATAATTATTTGTGACATTAATCCTAAGTACAATAATAATAGCAAAAAGGGTCATAGGAGAAAACAGTTGTGGAGCTTGGTAGATAGGGAAGGATTAACAGATAAGCTGGAACCACATTCAAGCTTCAAAGAACAATTCATAATCTGACAAAGTGAGGAGAAGCCAGGTGTCCCTTCCAAATAGTGAAAAGATGAGGGCCACTTGTCTTTTCCCCAATGCCAAGACCAATTTTTGCTTTGAATTAATTTAGATATTTCATGATGGGCCCCAAAGAGCAGGACCAACATCAAAATGTCAGCTTCTGTTTTAGAACCAGCCCATACATTGCATGGCAACCTTAAGCAACTTATCCATTTGATCTCTGTTTCTGCATAAGTTTAGTAAAAGATTCAGAAGCCTGGAAAAAAAACATCTTATCAACTGGACATCCTATATCTGTGTGTTCTCCTTTTACCCCTCAATCCCAACCCCCCAACCACACACACACAGACACATACCCACGCACCTTTTTTCATTTATGCTTTCTTGATTATAACATATTGGGCTGAGAATCATTAGTGACTTTCAGTTACCTAAAAGATAAAATCAGTTCTCTGTCTGATGTTCAAAACACTCCACAAACTAATCTCAAATTATTTTTCTAAGTCTATTACCTATAACTTTCTTATAGTAGTAGAGCAAGAACTTAAATTTTACCTTGTATATACCTATACATAATAGAAAAACTTAATGCTCTTGAGTTATCTACATAGTTTCCTGATTTTAATAGGTTGAAGCCATGTGACTAGCTCTGGCCAACTGGCTGTAAGCCTCCATCTCTCTTTCCCTTGTGGTGAACATGAAAAGCCATGTGTTACAGATGGTATAGAAAATTGGAGAAAGGACATGTTACCTGCGTTTAGAGTTTACTGGTATGACAAATAAATTTTTGTTATGTTAGGCCATTGATATTTATAGATTTGTCTACTCAAGTGGTCAACAGTATTTATTTGTCTGACACAACATCTTTATTCAAGATATACCTCAATCTGGAGTACCTGCCTCCCCACCACTCTGCATTTAAGAAGTCCACTTATTCTTCAAGATCCATAATCAATCTCACAAGCCTTAGCTGTTCTCCTAATGTTGTCTTATCAGAGGGTAGAGTAGATCTGTTTTCCCCCCACTTATTATATAGCTTGTTCTATCTGTACACTTGGTACTTACTCTCAATAATCTGGATTTTTTGGCTGGATAATTTTTCACTTCTTTGCATGTATGTCGCATTTCCCCCAGTACATATAAACTGATTTTTTTCAGATAGTTTGTTTTAAGAAGACATACTTTTTTCCTAAAGCTATCCTTAGTGCACCTTCTGTCTCCCAATTCAAGTAAATTGAAATTCATGTAAGCCAGTATGCTAAAAAATTACAAATAACAACTATCATTGCTTTTCCTCAATGCAATTTGATAGAAATTTAAATAATAATTCAGTGATAGACTCCATAGAAAACTGAATATTTGTTGTTCTTCTCAGAAGTAGTAAAATAAACAACAGGTCTCATTAACCATGAATATTTGAGTACATGGTGGGCAATCTCATACTCATCATTGTAGGAATAGAAATATTTTCCCTGCACCAGTCTGCTTGGGTTGTAGTGACTGTAAAATAATTTCCAAAATTGGCTCTAACCCTTTTTACCTCAAATGTTTTACTGTAATTATTCTGCAAACACCTTTAAGGACAGGATTATCCCAAATCCTAGGGCAAGCTTGCCTCATAAGCTACTAGGGTATTATGATAACAGATAAATAATTTGACATTACTAGCATTAAAGTGAGCCCCATGCCCTAAATTCAAATTGGAAACACTAAATCCCTTTGAACATAACAGTTTCAATTCGTGCAATCAGTGTGGTTTGCTTTCATTCTCACCTGAACTTTTATGCTTATTGAGCTGAGTGAAAAAAAAAAAATCTCTTCTGAATGTATCAGAAGCCTTATAACTGACCTACCAGGGAGCTTCCCTATTTGGTCCTACACAGAGGCAGTCTGTTGAAAGCAAAGAGTGATGCTTCTATCACTCACCCAACTTTCGAATCCCTGAGCATCAAGTCATGTCTTATATCACCCTTTAAATTTTTGTTTTTTCTATAATGAAGGAGATGTCACCTATGAGACTCTATGATAATCTGCCAAAGGTCAATTTGTCTGATGTTGACAAATAATGAGACTCACCCTGAGAATATTTGAGAATATGAATCCTTTCACACACTGAACTGTAGAAACTAAGTTAACTGGAGATTTATTTCATTTTATTCCCTTGTTCAGAAAGGTAAAATCATATTTAAAATGCACTATGGGGAGTCATCTGTGCAATGAGAGCCTGGACTAATGATTTCATAGACTGTATAATCACCATCATTGCCAACAGGTAATTTTGTAAATTGACTTTTGAGAGAGTAAGGACTGTCTGGAATGAGTTTCCAAGAACCCCATAGCAATTGCAGTTTTTTTTTTTTTCTAGTGTAGATTCTAGTATGCATACACTATCATAAAATACATCACCAACAAGCAAACAAATTTTCCCTTTTTATATCTTGGCTGTATGAGTCACTCTCATACCATTCTATCAAAAATAACCAAGATATTTTAATAAGGTCATTGATGTCTGAGAAGAATTTTGATGTTATGAATCTATTTTAAATCATCCTTAGCTAAAATTCTGTGTCCCATTAATGAATTCAGATGAGAGCCTTGCAATGAGATTCAAAATGTATGGAATTTAATTAAACATACTTGCATAAAAAAGGAAGAAAAACGACTAAGACCTTGTTTTAAAAATGGGTAGTGATTCAATTGATGTATAATCTGAAGAGGAAATTTGAAAAAAAAATTCCATTTATAATAGTGGTGCAAAAAAATCAAATATTCAGGAGTAAAGTTAACCAAGGACATAAAGGAGCTGTTTACAGACTGCAAAATATTGCTAACAGAAACTGAAGAAGACTTAAATAAATAGAAGGACATTTTGTGTTCATGGAGTGGAATACTAAATGTCATTAAGATATCAATTCTACCCAAACTGATTTACAGATTCAATGTGATCCTAATAAAAATCCCAAAAGCATTTTTTGCAGAAATACAAAGCCAATTATCAAATTTATTTGGAAGGCTAAGGGGCCCAGAATACCCAAAAATGCCTTTAAAAGAATGGAGGACAGTCATTTCCGGACTTTAAAGGATATTACTTAGCTACAGAAGTAAAAAAAAACAAAAAAAAAACAAAACAAAAACAGCAAGGAATTGTCATAAAGACAGACCCATTGACCAACGGAACCAAATCAAGAACTCAGAAATGGACCCAAATTGAGAACTCAGAAATGAATCCTCTCATCTATAGTCAAGTGATTTTTGACAAGGCTATTAAGCCCACCTAGCTGGGCCAAAACAGTCTGTTCAACAAATGGTGGTATGAGAACTGGATAGCCATATCCAAAAGAAAGAAAGAAGACCCCTATCTCACACCTTATACTAAAATTACCTCAAAATGGATCAAATACCTAAATATAAAAGCAACAACCATAAAATTCCTAAAATAAAATGTAGGAAAACATTTTCATGATCTTGTGGTAGGTGGTAGTTTCTTAAACATTACACCCAAAGCATGAGCAAAAAAGAAAAAATAGATAAATGGGACCTCCTCAAAATTAAACACTTTTCCACCTCAAAGGACTTTGTGAAAAGATTGAAAAGGCAACTGACTCAATGGTAGAAAATATTTGGCAATCACATATCCAATAAGCATTTAATATCCATGATATATAAAGAGATCATACAGCTAAACAATAATAAGACAAACTACCCAACTAAAAAATGGACAAAAGACTTCAAAAGACAATTATCCAAGAAGAAATGATGAAGAAACATATGAAAAAATGTTTAACATCACTAGTGATTAGGGAAATGCAAAGCAAAACTACAATGAAATATCATTTCGCACCTATTAGGCTGGCTGCTATTAAAAAGTCAGAAAGCTGTAAATGTTGGAGATGATGTGGACAGATAGGAATGCTTATTCACTGTTGGTGTAATATAGAATCATACAGCTGTTGTGGAGGACTGTTTGGCATTTCCTAAGGAGGGTAAATATAGACTTGCCATATGACCCTCGCAATAGCATTACTAGGTATATACCCTGAAGAACTGAGAGTAGTGACATGACTAGACAACTGCACACTGATGTTCATAGTGGCATTATTCACAATTGCCAAAAGTTGGAAACAACCCAGATGTCCATCAACTGAAGAATGGATAAACAAATTATGTTATATACCCAGGATGGAATATTATGTAGCGGTAAGAAGAAATGAAGTCGTGAAGCATATGACAACATGGATGAACCTGGCAGACATTATGTTGAGTGAAGCAAGCCAGACACAAAAGACAAATATTTGTGCTATTATGAACTAAATATTTTAAGTAAATGCATGGAATTAATAGTTAGAATATAGGTTACCAGAAAGTAGAATGGGATAGAAAATGGAAAGCTGAGGGTTAATCTGGGCAGAATTGGTTAAAAGATTGTTTATAAATATTTGGAAATGAATGGAAACGGTGAAAGCACATCATGGTGTTTGTGATTAGCAGAACTATGATATGTATATGACAGTGGTTGAAAGGGAAAGTCTAACTTCATGTAAAATATGAATGCAAGTGACACTGCATATATAAGACTTTATACAAAGTATAAATACAAATAAACTAGAGAGAAGGAAACAGAAGAGTAGTTATGTACAGCACGAGAAGCATAGAAGAATTAAGAGGTGGTGACTTTTGTTTATTTGTTTGGCTTTTGTCTTTTAGTACTATTATTATTACTGGAATAATGAAGATGCTCTAAAAATAATTGAAGTAATGAATGCACAACTATGTGATTACACCAAATATCATGGATTGTATACTTTGGTAGATTTATGTTTTATTAATATGTATCAATATAATTGATTTTTTAAAAAAATGGGTTGTGGGTTTGCTATTTTGAGCTTGCTACTTTGAGTTAGCAACCCACGAGGACCGGGCGGGCTTCCGCGGCTCGGCGGTGAGCCCCTAGGCCAGCGTGTAGGCCTAGGTTCTCCAGGTGTGGGGGACGCACGGTAAAAACCACGGAGACAGCCTGTGAGAGTGAGCTAGTCCACTTTATTGCGGAAATACACTTGATTATATAAGGTCGGGTCAAGGGAGGGGTAGGAACCGGGGCGGATTAACTACGGGGCGGTAGTGGATAGGCGGAGCTGTGCAGGCAGCTATGAGGTAGGCGGTGAAGGATAGCAACGGCTGGAAAAGGGAGATAACAAAGGCTAGGAGGAGGGGTGAAGGGAGGCAGCAACAATTGCTCCTTTTGTTTTATAAAAAAAAAAGGCGTGAGAGAGTAGGGGGATGGGCTGTGGAGGGTGAGAGAAAAAGGGGGTAGAATTGACTGGCGATGGGCAAATGACATATCATTTGGCCAGAATGTATGCATAGCCCTTAGGGTCGGTGCGTGCCAGTGCTAGACGAAATATCTAACATGATGTTGCGCACGCTTTTTTGGGCTGGCTTAACCGCGAAGGACTCTCAGACGTATAGCAATAAAGGGGGGCGGAGGGTGCACCCAAGCCCTTTAAACGGAGGGAAACAAACCCGTGCCGGCGGCTAAGGTCAGGGAGTTTCACAGCAAGCAGCTTCACAGGCGGGAAGTACGTTGGGAAAGGGGGCGAGGACAAGGGCGGGATTGAGGAGCGAGATCAGAGGTAGCAAGACGGTGGTAATGGATTTGAACAAACGAGGAAAATACACTGTCAGCGTGATCTTTGGCAAGGCGGATGATTCGTCGAATGGCCCAAGGACCAACGGTGAGACCTAGGATGATGAGCAGAACTGGGGTTAGTAACGGGAGGAGATAGGGGAGGAGGGGCTGCAGGAAGCCCCAGGAACCAGCACTTTGGGCTCGTTCAAGTTGGCGTTGGTTGAGACCTTTTTCAAGTTCTTTTAAGCTGGAGTCTACTAAACTGGTATAGTTGGCATAGACGCAGCATTCTTCTCCCAGAGCTGCACATAGGCCACCTTCTTTGAGGAGGAGGAGGTCAAGGCCTCGGCGGTTTTGCAGGACAACTTCCGAAAGGGAATTGAGGGAGTCTCTAAGATACTTGACTGCATCTCGGAGGTAGATGATATCAGAGTCTACTGCTTGTCTGAGGTTTTGGAGGGCGGAGGCTTGTGTGGCTAGGGCTGCAACACCAGTGGCAGCTCCAGCTGTAGCTAGGAGGGAAGTGACAGTGAGTACAGCAGTAATAGGTTTGCGTTTGTGGAGGTAGATAGCTTCTTGAGTGTGATCAAAGGCTTCAAAGAAATGTAGAGGAGTGTGATAGATGACTCGAGGCGTAAGGAGGATGAGAACACACGTTTCTTTGGTCTTGTTAAGTGTGGCAACAGATAAGCATGGGGTAAGTCCGGTGGAAGAGCAGAGCCATTGGGTGGTGTTTAGGGGAACTAAGTATTTGGCAGAGATGTTTGGGGAGGTATAGTTGGTACAGACAGTGAGGCTAGGAGTGTGGGAAGAACGGGGGTGAATGCATAAACCTTTGGAAGAGATGTGCATAAAAGTGAGTAGGACATGAGTAGACTGATTCCAATTGCAGGAAGAGGGGGAATCGTCGGTGGAGGAAGTAAAGAGTGGTGAAGGGATAGCAAGTGGATCATAGAGGGGGAGGCTGGGGGAAAGACACAACCAGCAAGAGCGAGTGAGGTTGGGGTGGGAGGCGTTGAGAGAGGAATAGGAGGCGTTTAGGAGTTTGAAGTAGGGACTAGAGGGGATGAGAGGATGTGGTTGGATACCTGGAGCGGGGGGGGGGGGGGGGAGTGGGGCTTGTAGAAGGGACGACGGCGGCCGAGGTGGAAGAGATTTTGAGGGGGGTAGATGAGGATGGAAGAAGGTGAACAGTGGGTGAGGGAGGAGGGTTAAGGATGTGGTTGGGACCAATAGCAGAGGGTGGGGCAGAGACAACACGCTTTTGGATTTCAAACAAAGCGCCACGATCATAGTTGCTCATATACAACCGGAGTCCATAGGGGCGAGCGGCCAGCCATGTATCGTCGTTTGGGTTTTTTACTGTCAGCCAAATAAAGTCCCAACGGGAATTGTTGGCTACTTGGAGAGAGAGATACGGGTCTCTGTTGGGGGCGCCGGACCATCCATGGGCCATGGTCACACATCCCCAAGAGGGGCAGTAGAAGTGTGATGGGTCATGACAACCTCGAGCACTAGCAGGACAGATGTAAAAACCAGACACAGGGTTGAATTGAGGGCCAAGGAGACGGTTGTTTCGAGAAAGCAGGCATGCTGTATTCCCGCCTCGACAGGATGAGGAGTGGTGGCCTACCTTCGCTTTTCTGATGTTGCTTACTTGGCATTCGGGACGGAAGGAAATTCCAGCAAGAGGGCAGACGTCCGTGAGAAAGGAGGGAGCGACACTAGTAACATTATAAGCGAGAATGCGTTTTTCCGGGAATGTCTGCAAGGTCCAGTTGAATGGCTGATGGGATGAGGAGCTTTGGGCAGAGGAGGCTAGAGACAACATGAGAATGAGGAGATGGATGAGGTAGGGAAGGGTAGGGGAACAGGAGGCGGGGGTGTGAACAGAGCTGGCCTGTCGGAGGAGCTGGAGAACTTGGCGCTCGATGGGGTCATCATCTTCAAGGGAAAGACGGCTTAGGCGGCGGGCAAGGAAGCGTTGTTGACGTCGTTCGCGGCGAGAAGGAGCTGGTGTGGTTCTCACGGACAGTGGTGTTGGAGAGGTAGGCTCGAGTGAATTTACTTGGGGGCGCATGGTGGTCATGGGAGGAGGGCGACGAGGGAGGTGAAAACGCCAATTAGAAGTAGAAAGGCGACAGCAAGGAGAAAGCGTTGGCGGAGGTTCCAATCTGCTGGGGCTGTAGCCGCGAGACAGACAGCTGAAAAGATTGTTAAAAAAATGAAGACTATAAAAAAGAAGTATAAAAGTGGGTGAGGGTGCAAGGGGAGTGGGAAGAGCATCTGCACTGAGAGTTCTTCTCTGATAAGTTGTAAGGCACGTTTCGGTGGAGGTCAGGCACTTGTCAGCAGCAGGTTGTAGAGGCGGCAATAAGGCTCTTCTTGTAGACTGTGCAGAGGTGAGTCCTTTTGGGGAATCTGTAAAGACAAAGAAAGGAGAAGAGAGCCCTCATAGGGGAGGGACAATCAGCAGAAGGAAACTCGGAGAGAGCACTTATCTAATATAAACATTTCAGGGAGGGGCTGGTTGGTGCTGGATTTGAGCGAATGGGGCGACATCTGGGCCTCCGCAGTCAATGTTGTCTCTTACGGAGGGCATAGTGTGTTCATCATTCGGTGGAACTTTGGGGTCGGTGGCAGGCCGGATGTAGTGCCCAGGAACCCAGAGCGGTTGTGGCTCGGAGTCTGGGAAGACACAAGCAAAACCTCTCCCCTGTGATAGCAAGGGAGCTGGATCTTGCCAAAGGTTTGTGGCGGGGTCTTTCCAATGAACAAGGGGAACTTGCGAAGGTTGCCACATGGGTCCCCAATGTTTATGGGTTGGGGAGAGTCCTTTGTCATCGAAGGTCAGGAGATTGTGATGGATAAGGCAGGCAGTAATGACGTCGGCAGGGGCCTTGTGGGGAGAGGAAGCTTTTTCCTTTTGAATGAGTAGCTTGAGCTGCTGGTGAGTACGCTCAATAATTCCTTGCCCTTGCGGGTTGTAGGGGATGCCGAAATGATGTGTGATGTGGTACATCTGCACAAAGCTGGCAAAGGTGGCACTGCGATAGGCTGGTCCATTGTCGGTTTTGAGATCCCAGGGAATTCCCATGAATAGAATGGCTTGCCGAAGCGCTTTGATGCAATGTTTGGCACTCTCTCCTGTGAGGGGCACGGCATAGCATAGGTGCGAGAAGGTATCAACTGCAACATGAAGATATTTAAGGCACCCAAAAGCACTAACATGGGTGACATCTAGCTGCCAGCGGGAGTTAGGCCGCAGGCCGCGGGGATTAGCTCCGCGGGGCTGCAAGGGTCCAAGGGGTAGCAAAGGTGTGCATGTTCGACAGGAACGCACAAGACGTTTGTATGTTTCGATGGGAAGGTCTGGAAAGAGCTTCTGGATAGATCGCGCAGAGAAGTGGAATTGAGAGTGTAAAAGTTTGGCTTGGTTGACGAAGTCCCCTAGTCTTGTTTTGTCAATGGAATCTTCTCGAATGGCAGCTGGGTATACATGGCGGCCGGACGCTAAGGCGTCAGCAAGGGCATTTCCTTGAGTCAGTGGTCCTGGCAGGCCAGAGTGACTTCTGATATGAACGATGAACCAGGGTTGTTGCCTTTCTTCAAGCAGTCGCTGTACAAAGGCGAGTGCTTGATCTATAGATGAGTCGCTGGGTAGAAAGGTAGCAAGTGGGAGGCTGCGACATACCTGTAAGGTGTATAAGCTGTCTGTAAAGATGTTGAGAGGCTGGTCTGGGTAAAGATTGAGGACTGCAGCGACAGCTAAAAGTTCACCCACTTGAACAGAAAGGTGATTGGCAAACATTACCTGTCATGGCTCAAGCTTTCCTGGCGCATATATGACAGCAGCGAAGGCCTTTTTTGAGGCATCAGTGAAAGCAGTGATGGCAAAGGGAATTGGCTTTCTTGCGGGCAGCGGACGGAACGGGTTGAAAAATGCTAATTGAGATACACCTTGCAGCAGTGGATGATGAGGATAGTGGTTGTCGAAGGAGCCACGAAAGAACTCTATCAGGCTCTGCATTTGAGCATTATTCATGATAAGGGAGGTAACTTCTTTTGCATCAAAGGGCCAAACAATGGTGTGTGGTGGGACGCCGTACGTTTGTATGGAGAGAAGTACTAAGTCAGTGGCTAATGTGATCCAAGCCCTTGTAAATGGGCAGATTTTTGGGAGTTTACTTTTTGACGTGTGTAGAAAAAGAAGAGGACCATCTTGCCATAGGAGACCCGTTGGGGTGACTGGTGTTGGCAAGACTAAGGCAAGGATTGGGAGATCGGGAGAGAATCGCTCTAGGCGGCATTGCTGGAGTGCAGCATTTACTTGTTGGATGGCTTCTTTGGCAGCTGGGGTGATGGTGATGGGGCGAACGACTGCAGCGGATGGACTGCACTTAGTCTGCAGGAGCTCAAAAAGGGGTTGCATTTGCGCTGTTGTGATGGGGAGTGCTGATCGAAGCCAATTGATCTGTCCGCAAAGCCGTTGGAGCTCAGTCAGCGTCATGTGATCAGAAACATGGATTTGCGGGCTGGTGGGCCGAATATATTGATGAAAATGAAAGCCTAAGAACTGGAAAGGTGGCTGGGGGTTAACTTTGTCAGGTTGCACTGTTAATCCGAGACTTGAGAGGTTCGTCATAACTGCAGAGAGTAAATCATTGAGAAGTGTGTTAGAACTTGCTGCTAAAAGAAGGTCATCCATATAGTGGATGATGTATGTGTGCTCTGGATGGAACTTAGAGCATAGCGGCTCAATGGCATGATTGACATAGAGCTGACATATAGTTGGACTGTTCCGCATGCCTTGTGGTAGTACTCGCCATTGGAATCGGAGTGCTGCTCCTTGATTGTTGGTACGCGGGACTGTAAACGCAAATCGTGGACAGTCTCTCGGGTGAAGGGGAATGGAGAAAAAGCAATCTTTGATGTCAATAGTGGCTGCATAAAAATGCTGGGGGACTGCAGTGGGATGCGGGCAACCAGGCTGAGGTGACCCCATTGGCTTAATATGCTTGTTAATTTCTCGAAGGTCGTGGAGGAGGCGAAACTTGCTTGTGTTCTTTTTGTTGATGACAAAAACTGGTGAGTTATAGGGACTGGTAGACGGCTCAATATGCCCTGCCTGTAGTTGCTCTTCAACGAGGGCAGAGAGAGCTTGTAGTTTGTGAGTTGGCAAGGGCCACTGCTCGACCCAGATCGGCTCCTCTGTGTCCCATTCCAGAGGGATAGGGTCAGGTCTTGAAACGGGAGCAGTGGCCCCTATAAGGGGGGGGCGGCACAGCTAAGAAGGCTTCTGTAGTGATTCAAGCTTTTAGCTGGCTGAGTACATCTCTTCCCCACAGGATGGTTTGGACTGAAGAGAGGACGAGTGGACGAATTTGGCCTTCGTGACCCTCTCGGTTGCTCCAATGCAGAGGCTGAGATGTTTTCCAAGAGGTAGCAGCTCCCATGGCGCCGATGACTTGAGGGCCAGTTTCGAGGGGCCAGTGATTAAAAGCGGCGATTTCGAAAGGAATACAAGAGATTTCGGCACCTGAGTCCAAGAGTCCGTCAAGCCATTGTCCCTCTATTTTAAGTTCTAGTGAAGGTCTTTGGTGACGTTTGATAGGCATGGTCCACATTAGGGTTTTGGAGCTTTGTGGAGGGCCTCTTGGGGGAGGGGCTGAGGCCTGCCCCGCTGGAAGTTTAAAGGCTGAGAAAAACGTTGCGCTGAGCGGCAGTCGCGGGCCCAGTGATACCCTTTACCACAGCGCGGGCATGGCGTGGGGGGACCTCTTGGTCTGTGCAGTGCTACGGCAGGGCGGGGAGCTGCCGGTTGAGGGCACTCGCGAACAAAATGACCGGGCTGACCGCATCGAAAGCAGGCAGAAGTGGAGGCAGATGAGACAGCCATGGCGGAAGCGAAGGCAGCAGTAAGTGCTTTAGCCTGTGGGTCAATGTCTCGACAAGCTAGGACCCATTCATGCATCGGCTTGTCGCGGATAGGAAGGATGACAGCTCGGAAGGGTGCGAGGCACCCATCGAGAATGAGTTCTTTTGCTAACGCAAACTGAGCATCTTCGTTAGTAATTTTACGTTGGCATGCTTCGATAACGCGGGCGACAAATGCCGGAAAGGTTTCTTGCGAGTCTTGAAGCATTTGCGCGAACTTGGTGGATTGTTTGGTGGAAATTAAAGAGAATGACCGCTGAACGAGAACTTTCACTCGGAGCCAAAACCCTGGGTCTATGTTCACATAGGAACGAGGGTCAGCATAGTTGTTAACCCCTGTGTAGGCATCAGCTGGATCTTGGACACCCGCTCGAACATTTTCCACTACTTGTTGATCAACAGCTACTTGATAGTGAGCGCGCCATTCAAGGAACTGGCCTGGCTGAAGGATGGAATGAGCTAGAGAAATCCAATCATAGGGAAGAACAAGCTGAACCCCCAACTCTTCTATTAGTTGTTGAACATATGGGCTATCAATGCCGTCTTCTTTAACGGCTTTACGAAGAGTTTTAACTTCTTCTGCTGTGAAGGGAAGCCAAGTTTGAGGGCGTTGCTGTGTGGGCAGCAGGTTGAGCGGGTATAGCTGGGGGGCGGGAGAATGTGCTTCGCTAGAAGCAGGTGGGGGGCTGCTGCCATACGGTGGTGGCGAGGGACGAACGGTTGCGGGAAACAGATGAGAGAATGATGGCTTAGCAGCGTCAAGGCGGCAACAAACTGGCGGCGGGATATTTTTGGGCGCTGGACAAGATGGCGGAGCGGCTACATCACTTCTGGGCGCCTGCCAAGATGGCGGTGTAGTTACGTCATTTCCGGGCGCCGGCCAAGATGGCGGTGAAGTCACGTCATTTCCGGGCGCCGGACAAGATGGCAGCGAAGTCACGTCATTTCCGGGCGCCGGCCAAGATGGCGGCGAAGTCACGTCATTTCTGGGCGCCGGCCAAGATGGCGGCGAAGTCATTTCCAGGGCAGGGCCGGAAGATGACGGGACAGGGAGGGGCGGGTAAAGGCGAGAGGAAGCGCCTTTGTTCCCGCCGGCGGGCTCGGATATAGGTGAAGAAGAAGCCGGAAGTGCGCCATTTTGGGCAGAGGTGGAAGAAGAAGGAGAAAGTCCGCTATTTTGAGGAGCTACTGAAGCGGCTTCTGCAGGCCGTGGGGAGCGCGGGTGGGGAGGTTCGCGCTCGAGAGCGGCGGCAAGCTGGTCAGACAGAGAATTTGTGTCGCCAGGATCATCGGGCTCATAGTCATTGGGTTGCTTAACCGATTTGTCCCGGATGGCTTCTGACGGCGCACCAAGGAGACAGGCGCGTATGGCTACTAGAGCAGGCAGCAGGCCGGGTGGAAAAGACCGCTTCTCATGCTCTATGGCGGAGGTGACTCGATCTATGAGTTGAGAGTATGTGTCCGGGCTCCAGAGCTGGCAGGTGGTGAGCCACGGATTAAAAGGGAGTAGCAGGTCCCAGTATTTTTGGAGCTGTTTCAGGGAAATGCAGACTCCATTGGTATCAAGCAGGGCGGCTAAAAGCCGAACCTGAGGGGTATGGTGTGAGGAGAGAGAGGCGCCCATAGTGGGAGAAGAAAAGACGGCGATGGGGTCCCTACCTGGAGAGCTGAAATGGTCGCCTGTAGACAGCAGCAGCAGCAGCAGAGAGGGGCCGGAGGGCGGTGGAAGGAAAGGATCCCGGACGAGCCCCCAGCTGTGGGTTTGCTATTTTGAGCTTCCTACTTTGAGTTAGCAACCCACGAGGACCGGGCGGGCTTCCACGGCTCGGCGGTGAGCCCCTAGGCCAGCGCGTAGGCCTAGGTTCTCCAGGTGTGGGGGACGCGCGGTAAAAACCACGGAGACAGCCTGTGAGAGTGAGCTAGTCCACTTTATTGCGGAAATACACTTGATTATATAAGGTCGGGTCAAGGGAGGGGTAGGAACGGGGGCGGATTAACTACGGGGTGGTAGTGGATAGGCGGAGCTGTGCAGGCAGCTATGAGGTAGGCAGTGAAGGATAGCAACGGCTGGAAAAGGGAGATAACAAAGGCTAGGAGGAGGGGTGAAGGGAGGCAGCAACAATGGGTAGTGATTATTCCCAGTTTATGTTCTTAAGTAGCAATAATTCTTTATTCAATATAAGATGACCTCAGTTTCTTTGGTTTCTCTGGCTTCTGTGGAGTGATTCCAGGCACCATTTTGTTTTATTCTGAACCTAAATCTCAAGCTCCATGGGAGCTCACCCTCTTAGGATATTATAGGTTTTTGTTTTGTTTTCTTTTTCCTGAAATAGTGAAGTCTTTTGAACTGAATGTTTGTCACCATTAACTTTTAAGATGGCACCAAAGTGGTCAAAAAGGTGTTGATTCAAGTCTTATGACTATTGGTTCTACAAACTAAGACATATGCCAGTTAAACATGGTTCCTATTACTGCAGCTATAAAATGATCCAAAACTCCATATACCCATCTCCCATTTTATACTGTTCATATTCTTCCTTCTTCCAAGGACAACATTTAGATCTCTCTTTGGCAGATTTATCAAAAATTTATCTTCCACACTGGAATACTTTTGTTAGTTAAAGAATGAATTATTAGTAATTATACATGAAAGAGAATTTCCACAAAATCAGGGCCTAAGACAAGGACTTGGGTGCAAGTATTTTACTGAGTGATGGGCACAAAGAAGCACAAGTGATCTGTAAGAGAAAGTGATAGAGAAAAAATGGCAATAAAATGTGTTATGAGTGGTTACTTCTTTAAGCTCAGTCTTACTTGGGATCTTATGATAAACTTAGTGGGGCACATTTCACAATTGGGAAGCTGGGACATTTATTCACTGCCTTCTACTCCTCAGTAGTTAAAGATTGCCCCAGAGAGCAATATAATACCCTGTACTTATGCAATGCAAGGGATCAACATTATTGAATTGGACTCAACTGGAGTCAACCACAGCTCATCCAATTTATCTGCCTACGAAACAAATTTATCATCAAATGGTTGAGGAGTATGTAGAGAATATCTTGAAACTCAAGAAATTCCAGAAAGGTACCATTACCAGTTTGCCCATGAAACAGCTCCACATAACTGTTAATTTGAGTATTAAATTGAGCAAGTGTTCAGAAAATGTTAGTTATTACTGATTAGGGAAGAGTACAGTTATGAAGATGGTCCTTAACTAGAGCCAGCATATCTTTCTCCTAAACTATGTATAGCTCCCATAGTCTTTTGTCTCCAATAGATATATTTCCAAAATTCTTTCAAAGAACTAGCCACTTTTTAATTGGCTTGATCCATCCTTGTCTTTCTTTGTTGTCTTATCTTCTCTAATACGTTGTGAGTTACTTTAGAAAAAAAGAGGTTTCTTGTATCATCACAAAACCTAGCAAGTGCCTTATGTGCCATATTTAAGGCAGGGAAAAAAAAGAAATAAGGCAGCATACTCTTACACTGAATAAAAATAGTATTTAAAAATAATGATACCATCTTACTCCCATAAGATTGGCAGCTATGAAAAAAACAGAAGAATACAAATGCTGGAGAGGATGTGAAGAAAGGGGAACACTCATCCACTGCTGGTGGGAATGCAGAAGGATCCAACCACTCTGGAGGACAGTTTGGCGGTTTCTCAAAAACCTAACCATAGATTTGCCATATGACCCAGCAATACCACTGCTGGGTATATACCCAGCAGAATTGAAAACAAGGACACAAACCGATATATGCACACCAATGTTCATAGCAGCATTGTTCACTATCGCCAAAAGTTGGAATCAACCCAAATGCCCATCAACAGATGAGTGGATCAATAAAATGTGGTATATATATACAATGGAATATTACTCGGCTGTAAGAACAAATACACTACAAACACACGTGATAACATGGATGAATCTTGAGAACCTTAAGTTGAGTGAAGCAACCCAGGCATTGAAGGACAAATACTACATGACCTCAATGATATGAAATAAGCAAGCTGCCTCAGAGAGCTAGAGACTGGAAAATAGGCTTACAGGAAATCGGGGGGTGGAGGAAGGATGTGAGCCGACGTCTGCAGGGGTGGAATCTATGATGAGCTGGCAGTAAGTATGAGCACAAAGAAGAGATAAAATGGGGGCATGGGGTTGCCTTTGGGTGGGGCTTTGCGAGTTTGAGAGGGGCTGGGGATTGGCGGATGGGTAATATTGCCCAAAAAATTGGGGGGAGGGAGGGGCAACATATGAACATAGGAGAGTGTCAGGTGTTGGTTGAGAGTAAAATGCTGAGAAAATCGTTTCAAAATATGATTAGGAGGGTTACCTGTTTAGGATGCTCAGAGGGGATGGTCTGATATGGGACAGACTCCTGGGGAATGTCTGAATGCTCATTTTGCCAGGGTGGGTTGTACCATTGGGTAGAGACCCAAGTAGTGAGAGTTGGGGTTGACCCACATCTTGGGGAGGACTAATTCCATCAAATAGAGGGAACTGTATCTCTCGAGAGAAAGGGTGGCTCCCAGGGCATTAGAGCAGTTGAGCAAGTCAGGCCCTGGACACTGTTGCAAGTATCTCTGGATGTGGCTCCTCGGGAAATGGAGATTGGCTGTCGCTGTGGGCCCCAAGGGGAGGGGAAAATGGATGTTGAATGGATGGAACCAAGGTAAATGTGGGGGTAAGAGAGGAGTTTCGCGAGAGTACACAAGGATGGATATAAAACATGTAATATTACACCAAAAACATATAGGGGATGACAGACTAATAATGTAAACCATAATGTAAAACATAGGATAACTAAAAATTTAGAAAACTGTATATCCTATAGTATGGACCACAATGTAAGCACAGATGTCACTTTGTTTGAAAGGTATTGTCTTAGAGTCTGTACATCAGTTTAAGTAAATATGATATGAATAAGTTATAAGATTATCACTGTGGAAGGGAAAAGGTTTTATGGTGGATGTGTGGGAGTACTGTATATTGTATATATGAATTACTGTGATCTAAGACTCTTGTGAAGAGAAGCTCAATAATTAGGAAAAAAGAAAAGAAAAAGATAGGATGTAGAATTTTTACAAATCAATATATATTCTAGATCTAACCTTTAAACTCATTGCTATATTCCATTTTACTAGTAAGGGAACCTGACATTACATTGGGCTTCACTTTTCAGGAAGTTTTGGATCACAGAGTGGTTCAACAATGGCAGTGGAGGAATACTGGTATGGGATGTTATGGACAGGTGATATATGGTTGACAGGGAGTTATACAGGGCATATGTCCAGGGTGCATAGTAATGTAAGGATATACTCATAGTGGAAACAATTAAAAACAACAGCTGGGGGGGTACTGGGTTCCTGGCTGGGGGTGGTCTGTCATGGTCCCTAGGGGAGCAGCAGCAGTCCCCCAGGTGCAACGGTAAGAACCAGGAGGGAATGAGGGTCCAACAGTGAGCCCCTGATACTAATGACTATGCTTGTGAGCCTATATGCCTGAAATAAGAACAAGGCCTAGAGCAGCACTGTGCCTGGGAGTTTCCTCCTGACAGCCTTCATGTTACTCAAATGTGGCCAATCTCAAAGCCAAACTCAGCATGTAGATACAGTGCATTCCCCCCAGCATGGGACATGACACCCGGGGATGAGCCTCCCTGGCACCGAGGGATCACTACCAAATACCAGCTGATGATGCAAATAGAAAATTACCTTGAATTAAAGGTCCAATGCAGACCAGCAGAATATCCCTGTCTACATATAATAACATGACTTTAAAATGCTGTTTGACCTAATGTAAGGGGGAAATGGAAAGGAGAAATGAGTTTATATGGCTATGAGTCTCTAAAAAAGAGTCTGGAGGTTGTCAGAAGGATTGCCCTTATGCACACCTGAGCAGAGTCTCAGAGACAGATAAAGTAGATACAACCCCAGGTATTGGTTCTTTTGAGGGCTAAAGAGACCCACGGGTTCTATGGTCATGGCAGATGGGGTTCACTGCCATGTCAGTTGGCCCTTCTTTGGAGCTGGTGTTTCTGCGTGATGGAACTGGACTCAGATGGGATCTCTTTTCACAAGATTTTCATGCTACTTTACTGGAATTGTAGTTGGTGCTGGGGTTTAAGATCTATCTAGGGGATTTGAATCTCTGGACTGACAATGTGATAGCCATGCCCTGAACCTCAACAGACTTCAACTCCTACACTCTGATTTATTGGACTTACCCCACTCAGCTAACATGGAGTTGAAGAATGTCAACCACCACACCATGGAGCCTAGAGTGCCTACAACTGAAAGCAGGAGGATTGCATCCAGTATCCATGTGGAATCTAAGCCCCCTCTTGACATAGAAGTGCAATGGACACAACCAATCCAATGTCCACAGAGAAAATGTGGCATTGGTGTGGGAAAAGTGGCCATGGTGGCTGCTGGGTGCAGGGAATGGGAGGAAGAGATGAGATGTGGAGGCGTTTTTGGGACTTGGAGTTGTCCTGGGTGGTGCTTCACGGACAATTACGGGACATTGTAGATCCCCCCAGGGCCCACTGGATGGAACGTGGGAGCGTATGGGCTATGATGTGGACCATTGACCATGAGGTGCAGCGATGCCCGGAGATGTACTTACCAAATGCAATGGATGTGTCATGATGATGGAAGAGAGTGTTGCTGGGGGGGAAGTGGGGAAGGGGGCGGTGGGGTTGAATGGGACTTCATATTTTTTTAATGTAATATTTTTTTAAATGAATAAACAAAATAAATAAAAATAAAAAAATAAAAATAATGACACATTCATTAAGTACATGATATATGTCAAGTACTTCATATATTTACTTTCTAATTTTATCTTAATAATTTTATTATGTATACATTATCTCCATTTTATAGGTTAGATCATTGAGGCTTGAATATGATAGTGTGCTCAAGTTTTGACAGCTAGAAAGTAGCAGTTCCTGGAACTGAAATGCTCCTATTTCCTTCAAAAAAAATCCAAATTTTCACTGAAAATTTTATGTTGCAGCTGAAGAAAGGAAGTGAAAAGGCAGTTAAAGAAAGTTAAGGCAGGAAGGGAAGAAAGAAAGAAGGAAGGGAGTATAAACTATGAACCTACTAGGAGTCAAGGAAATGTTTGCACTTATATGAGTAATTTTCACAATCTTATTTAGGTTTTGCATACGACCAAAAAATCTCAGAAGAAATCATGCAAACATGAGAAGAGTTCTTTCCTGAAACACTGTCTTGGAGTACTTTAGTTTAGAGGAGCTATGTGGCTTGTTTATCTCAGAAATATAACATTTCTATATTTGACAAAATCAAAATTAGCATTAAATGGTCAGTTAACTAGGCTAAGACCTAAGACAGTTTATTAAGGAATAATAATCTGTTATGGATTGAATCATATCGTCCACAAAGTCATGTTCAATTCCTAACCCCAGTTCTGTGGTTATGAAGTCATTTGTAATTAGGACCTTCAAAGTTCCTGTTAATGGGGGCCAAAGTGAATTAGGGTGGACCATAATGCAGTATGACAGGAGTCCTTTTAAGCAGAGGATATTTGGATACAGTAGTTGTAAGGAGACAGAAGAAGAGAGATGGCTTTGAGAGACTGAGTTATAGATTGCCAGGAAGCCACCACCAGAATGCTACAGATTTTAGAGAAAGCATTGCCTTGCCAACACCTTGTTTTTGGACTTTTAGCCTCCAAGACAAAGAAAATAAATTCCTGTTATGTCAGCCAAATAGTCTGTGAGAATTTGTTACAGCAAGCCAGGAAAACTAAGATTCTAACCAACCAAAGGATTAAGGTAGAAATAATTTCAGATTTTTATCTCTATGATAGTTCAGCTCCAGGATTGTTTTGGTAAATTTCTAGATTAAAGAGGAACAAGAGTTCCAAATGCTTATTCATTTCAAGAGTACAGAAAGTACCTGTTTCACATTGTTTCCTATCATAGTATGAATAATTGTTTCAATTTCCAACACAAATTTTAGGATGTTGGGGGAAAGATCTTCAGGAACATCCATTTTTAGAATATGTTTTCATCACCTCCTCATTATGACTTAAGATTATTTACTTTATTAGAGAAAGAAAACAAAGCCAGTACTTTTCAAAATGAGTAATAATATTGAATGTTACCAGAGCTCTTTAGTACATCCCTGATATCCTAAACATATCCACTAGCTGAGTTAATTTGAAAGCTTAAGGCCTTTGCATTTTAGAAATTGTTCTGATTTATACAGGAAACAGATTCTTATAAGAGTTGGAGATATTTGAAAATATTTATTTGAAAATCAGATTCCCTTAATAATTCAGACCACATATTAAGAAAAATTTTCCACTCAATCCTAACATCATTACCGCAGTAAAGTCACTCTATGGATTCTTAGTTGAGGGAGAAGGAAAAAAATGGCAAAAAGAAGAAAGAAAGGAATAGAGATATTTGTAGGTAAAGAATGAAATAAAATGAAAATGGCTTTAAGTATCATTTAGAAGAAGAGTACAGTTAAATAAGTTCTGGGGGGTAAAGTGATGGGGTTATTGCTTAACTGGTGCAGAGTTTCTGTTTGAGATGATGAAAAAGTTTGGAAAATAAATATTGGCCATAGCAGCAAAATATTATGAATGTGAATGTAATTAATACCACTAAATTTTATACTTGAAAATAAACTGGGAAATTTTGAGTTATATGCATGTTACTACAAAAAAAAGTAAAAAATCCTCCTCCAAGGGCTTCACAAATACATCTTTCTCTTCTTCAATGTTAATTAAATTGTTCCTTTGTAGAATGAAAAAGGAAATCTAGATAACTTATTTCTCATTAATTAAACTAGCTGTGTGCGTTTCTTCATTTTGCAAGCATTTATTGGGCGACTAATAGAACAAAAGGTGAATGTAAAAAATATATACTCATAGTCCTGTAAGGTGGAGACATTATCATAATCTTTTCTAGAAGAGGAATTTAGAAAAGTCATGAAGTCTCTTAAGAGAACATATTGAGTGTAAGACAGAGCAGGTTCAGATGTTGACTGGTTTATTTGTTTACATGTCATCCCCCATTTTCATAAACTGAAAAAACAATAGATAAATAGAACTTAAGGAATAGCTAAAAGTGGATAATATTAGCTCTGAAAGTTTCTTGGAAACCTTACTTGGGTACGTCAAGTGCACAAAGAGTGAAGGAAGCATGAAGGATGAAAAACTTAAAATATAAAGCAAGAATTATGGACAGAATTTTCTGTGATTTTAGCCTTAGTCATAATTTATAAGTGAGGATGGTGACATAGAAAGAAAAAAAATGAGTGGTGGTTATGCAGTGAAGTGTCATCTTTGGCTATTTAAGAAATGTTAAACTATCACGGTGCCCTAAGGAACAAATTACACAAAAAATGACTTCCTAAGGAATTATTTTAAAGGCTTATATTGTTGAGACTTAATGGAAAGATGAATATTCTATGTATCTTCTTGGCCTGTGCCTCAGGAAAGAAATTCAAAGCTGATATACAACATTGACATGGATTAAAACCATATGCCATGTTACCTTGTCATCTTAATCTCTTAATCAATTTCTTGTCAGCAAGATTATGAAAGTTTTATTATTCTTTTAGAAAATTCCTTCTGATTATCTTTTTAAGCAGAAAGATAAATATTGGGAAACTACAACCACACAAAGCATTAAGTCAGATGAATTTGCATTGCACTAGTTGTATCTAAGAACAGTATTATTTTAAATAAATGTTTGCACCAATTTATAACAGGATATACTTTTCATATGAAAGAAAAGAAGTCATATTAATTTCAGGTAGGGCATATTCCAAAAAGAGAATTACAAAATTGCAATTGATGCTTCATACATTTATTTGACTCTGAGGAAAACCTTTCTGGAGAAAATGGATTTGGGGTTGGAAAGAAAAAAATCGCTTAATGAAAATGAATACCATAGGGAAGCAGATGTGGCTCAACAGATTGGGCTCCCATCTACCCTACAGGAGGCCCCGGGTTTGCGTCCCAGGGCCTCCTTGTGAAGGCAAGCTGGGCCGCACCCGTGGAGAGCTGACAGCCCACACCCGTGGAGAGCTGGTGCAGCAAGATGATGCAACAAAAGAGAGACAAGCAGACACAGAGGAACACACAGCAAATGGACACAGAGAGTAGACAGCCAGCAAGCAGTGGGGAAGTGGGGGAGGATTAAATAAATAAAATGAATCTTTAAAAATAAATAAATACCATAAGCAAAACTGATAATTGCTGGATCAGTAGCTGAACTAAATGGCCCAGGGACAGGGTGTATGGATGTTCAAAAAAATATGGTCTTTAGAGTCAAGCTGTTTTGATTTTCCCAGTTCTATCAACTATAAGCTATATGACTATAGCAGTTTGATATAGCTATGAGTTCCAAAAATATTGGGTTATGTTTGTAAACTGGTCTGGTCTGTACCTGGGCATGATTAAATTATGATTAGGGCTTGATTAGGCCACGTCAGTAGGGTGACAGATAAAAGGCATAGCAAAGTACATAGTTGGAGATTTTGATGCTAGAGTTTTATGCTGAAGCCTGGTAAGGAAGTACACAGAGGAGGAGAGTAGCTGAGCCAAGAGAGAATCAAGCCCCAAAGAGATACAATGACTTTGAGAAAGTTAATCTCTTTGTGCTTCACTATGCCATCTATAAAATGAAAAATAATACCAAATTCATATGGTGGTAGTTAGGTAATAATAATAGTGGTTGACACAAAGTATATCCTATATAAGAGGTACTTGTTTTTTTGTTGTTTTCTGAGCTGTGTCTTAGCACTGGGCAGTCATGATAGATGCTGGAAAGATCACTGAGGAATGGGAGAGTGGACATAATAATAAGAACTGAAATTAATCAAATATGTGCCTTTGGGCCATACACAAATTCAGTCCACTTGTGAAACATGCTTGCAAATGGAACAACATATACATGTCACTGATAGGTTTTTTTTAAATTAATTGAATTATATCACTCATACATAAATATACACAAACAATAAGTGTATTGTAATAGTTGTGAATCCACAAAACAAACACATATAACATTACACAGGACTCCTGTACCTCATTCTACCGCTAATACCTTACATTGTTGTCAAACATTTCTAACCAATGATCAAAGAGAATTATCAAAATACCACTACTAAACAAAGTATTTTCCCCAACCCACCCTATTATTATTATCTTTATATCATTTATATATGAACATACATAAGCAATAAGTGTATAGTAAAAAATGTGAACTTACAAAGCAAACATGCATAACATCATACAGGGGTCCCATACATCAACCTTCTACCAATATCTTGCATTGCCATGAGATGTTTGTTACAAATTAAGAAAGAATATTGTCAAAATCTTACTACTAATCATAGTCCTTATCTTATAATTGGTGTATTTTTTACCCAATCTAAGCTATTATTATTTTTTAAACAAATTTTTATGACAGAAGTTGTACATTATAAAACAATCATGCTCAATTGCAGAATTCCCAAACAGCACCCCTCTATCAACACACCACACTGTGGAGGAACATTTGTTACAGATAAGATAATATCATCTGATTGTTACCATATCCATAGTGTACATTTGACACACAGTTTTCATACTGACCCTTTATCAACACAGTATGTGTTTGGCATAGATGCAAGAATATTATATCATTACTGCTAACCACAGTCCATAGGTCACTCAAGTTGTATTTTTCCCATGCTTCTCCATATTCCCACCACCCTGCAATGGTGATGTACATTTGCTCTAGCTAACAAAGAACACTGTTGCATCTGTACCTTCAACCACCATTCTCATCCACCTCTTTGTTTACTGTACTATTCCAGTTCTTAGGTTATTCTCTAGCATTCTGTCAATTGGCATTTACATACCTAGACTATCATTTTCAGTCTCATCCCAATTTGTAAACTAGCTGTCACTCACTATGTGTTACCATCCACTCTATACATTTCCACATTTTTACAGTAAAGCTAATTAAAACTTCTAAATATGTTAAACATCAGTAATCCATCTCAGTCCTATTATTATTTCCTTTAAGGATCCACTATCCTGGGGAAGTCTGATGTTCTCAAAGAGAGGGCAGGGTGTCTCTTGAGAGCATGGGTGGCTCCCAAAGGGGGAGGACAGTCTAGTGTGTCAAGCTCTTAGCATTGATGCAAATATCTATTAATCTTGTCCTTCAAGTAGTGAAGCTTGGTTGTCACTTTGGGCCCTAAGGGGAGGGGGAGAGAGAAATAGAATAGATGGAAGAGGGGGTAACTGGGAGACAATGGAATTGTTCCACATGATCATACAATGATGGATATAGGCCATGTTAAATTTCAACAAAAATTTATAAAAGTGTATAGTCTAAAATGTAAACCATAATGTAAACCATAATGTAACTAAAAATTTAGAAAATTGTACAGTCTAAAATATAAACCACAATGCAAACCAAAACAGAACCATGAATAGTAGCTATGTTTCAATATCTTTACATAAGTTGTAGCAAATATTACATCCTCATGAAAAAGATCATTGCTGAGGAATGGGAAAAAAGGTTTGATGTTGGGTATATGGGAGTCCTCTATGTTGTATATGTGACTTTACTGTGATCTAGAACTTTTTTGAAGATAAGATTTAAAATTAAAAACAGAAGGATGTAGACACTGAGGAAGGAGTGGAAGAGATTACCTTGCCTCAGTACAAACATGGAAAGACCTGTTACAGTGATGAAAGGCAAAATGTCAAAAAATAAAGTTTTATGATATTTTTTGTTTTTTAATATCCAATTTATTCTTTACTTTATGTTAGTTTATCTAAATTAGTAAGTGTATTAGTCAGCCAAAGGGATGCTGATGCAAAACACCAGAAATCTGCTGGACATTATAAAGGGTATTTATTTGGGGTAAGAGCTTATAGTTATCAGGCCATAAAGCATAAGTTACTTCCTTCACCAAGTCTATTTCCACATGTTGGAGAAAGATGGCTGCTGACATCTGTGAGGGTTCAGGCTTTCTGGGTTCCTCTGGGCTCAGCTCTTCTGTTTCCTCCTGAAGGTCAGCTGTAGACTACTAGACTCTCTAGGCTTTGTCTCTCTCCACAAAGTCAGCATAGACTATCAGGTGAATGGCTCTGTCTTTTTCCCCAGGGCTCCAGCTTAAGACTTTAGCATCAAACTCCAACATCAAAACTCCAACATCAGAAACCTACAGCTTTGTCCTTTGCCATGCCTTTTATCTGTGAATACCCACCCACCAAGGGGTAGGGACTCAATGCCCTTATGACATGGTCCAATTAAAGCCCTAAACATAACTCAATCAGACCCAGGTACAGATGAGATTATAAACATAATCTAATATCTATTTTTGGAATTAATAACCATATTAAACTGCTAGAGTATGTAACTATTTCTGACATATAAACCTATCATTAAAATTTCATTTTCCTACTAAATGAATTTGACTATATATTAGGCTTCCTTTTTGAAGAAATTTTGGTTCACAGTGGGGTTCAACTATGGCAGGGGAAGAGCATTGGTTTGGGATATCATTGATGGGGGACACATCATTGGGAGGGAGTTCTCCAGAGCATATATATAGGGTACATAAAAATGTTCAGATATTTGTTGGGTATTTTCATAGTAGGTAGAGTTACAACTGAGGGAGTGTTGAGTTCCTAGCCAGAGGAGCTCTGTCACATTATCCAACTGAACAGCAACAATCCTCCAAATGCAAGGGCAAAGACCAGTGAAGAAAGATGGTCTAATGATGGGCCCTTGATACTGATGACAATGTTTATGAGCCTGTGTGCTTGAAATTCCAACTAGGCCTAGAGCTGCAGGGTGCCTAAGAGTTACCTCCTGAGAGCCTCCTTGTTGTTCAGATGTGGCCACTCTCTAAGCCAAACTCAGCATGTAAATGCATTTTACCTTCCTCCCAGTGTGGGACATGACTCCCAGAGATGAGCCTCCCTGGCATTGAGGGACTACTACCAATCACCAATGGGTGATGCAACTAGAAAAAGACATTGAATAAAAGGGGAAAATAGTAAAGACAAATGAGTTTATATGGCTAAGAGACTTCAAAATCAGTCAGGTGGTCCTCAGAGGGGTCTTGTTTATGCACATCTCAACCAGATTCCAGAGACAGCCAAAGTAGCTACAACACCAGGTACTGGTTCTCCTGAGGGCCATGGAAACACCCAGGTTCTACAGTCATGGCAAATGGCTCTGGAGTTCAGTGCCTTGCCATTGGGCCCTACTTTGGAATTTGTGCTCCTGAGTGTGATGAAATTGGACTCAGATGTGACTTTTCTACACATGCTTCTTCTATCACTTTTACTGAATCTGTGGTGGGTGCTGGGGTTGGTGTATAATCAGGAGACTTGAATCTTTGGACTGTCCATGTGCCAGCTGGGCCCTGAGCCTCAGCAGAGCTGCAACACCTACTCTCTGGTTTGTTGGACCTACCTAGGTCAGCTAACAGAGAGGTGAAGTTTGTCAACCACCACACCAGGGAACCAAGAGTGTCAACAACTGCAAGCAGGATATTCACATTCATCAGGCATGTGGGATCTAAGCCCCACTCTTGATTTAGAGGTGGAGTGGACATCACCATGCCACAGTCCACAGAATGGAGGAATAAAATATGCATTAGAGTGAATGTACTGGTATTCTACTATAGAACTATTGTGACACTAGCAATGGAAGAAATTGTATCATTGATGTGGAGACAGTGCCCACAGGAGTTGCTGAGGGGTGGGAGAGGGAACAAGAGGTGTGATGTGGGGGCATTTTCAGGACTTGGAGTTGTCCTGAATGATATTACAGGGACAAATGCAGGACAATATATATCCTGTCATCACCCACTGAATAGACTGGGGGCGAGTTTAAACTACAATGTAAACTATATCCATATGGTGTTGCATTGCTTCAAAATGTATTCACCAAATACAATGAATGTGCTACAATGATGAAAGAGGTTGTTGATGTGGAAGGAATGGGGTGGGGTGGGGTGTGGGGTATTGGGAACATCTTATATATTTTTTGAGGGATTTTTTTCTTTTTTTTAAATTGAAGTATATCATTCATACATGAACACACATAAACAATAAGTGTATAGTAAAGATTGCAAGCATAAAATAAATATACATAACATCACACAGGGGTCTCATACATCACCCCTCCAGCAACTCTTTGCAGTGGTGTGAAACATTTGTTACAAACCATGCAAGAGCATCGTCCAAATATTAATACCAACTATAGTCCTTATCTTACATTTGGTGTATTTTTTCCCCAACTAATACTAATTTTTTAATGTATTTTGTTACAGATATTGTGAACTTGCAAAACAATCATACAGATGTGTAGATTTCCCATACAATTCCATACCATGGTTGAATATTTGTTACAGATTATGAGATACTATCATCAGACCATTACCACCAATCATGGTCCATAACATATGTGTGGCACACTTTTTCCATACACCTCCATTGTCAACACAGTATAACTTGGCATTAATGCAAGAATATTACAGTATTGCTGTTAACCATAGTCTATAGGTCATACCAGTTGTAGTTTTCCCATGTTTCTCCATATTCCCATCACCCTGTAATAGTGATGTACATCTGCTCTAGCTCACAGAGGACTCTCACATTTGTACCCTTAACTACAATTCTCAACCGCCTCTGGGCTCACTGTGTTATTCAGTCCCTAGGTTATTCTTTAGCTTTATTCTATTGACATTTACTTCCCCAGACTACATTTTTCAGTCACAATCCTATTTCTAAACCATTTGTTACTCACTATAATGTATTACTATCAACTCTATCCATCTCCACACTTTTACAGTCAAGTTAATTAAAACTTGTATGTACATTATGCATCCATAGTTCTTCTCAACTCTCCTCTTATCTCCTTATAACCTATACTCTAGCCTCTAATTCCATGTGTTTATTATTTGTATTTAGTTATATTAATGAGACCATGCAATATTTGTCATTTTGTGTCTGGTTTACTTCGCTTAGTATATGGCTTCAGGACTCATCCATGTTATCACATATGTTCCAACTTCATTTCTTCTTACTGCAGCCTAGTATTCCATCATACATATATACCACATTTTGTTTATCCATTCATTGGTGGATGAACACTTGGGTTGTTTCCATCTTTTGGCAATTGTGAACAACACCAACACCACTATGAACATTGGTGTGCAGATGTCTGTTCATGTCATAGTTTTTAGTTCTTCTGGATATATTCCTAGTAGAGGAATTGCTGGATCATATGGCAGTTCTATATTCACCTGGTGTTTTGCAGCACCAAGGCTGCACCATTTTACATTCCCACCAACAGTGAAGGAGTGTTTCTCTTTCTCCATATACTCTCCAGCACTTAGTGTTGGCTGTTTTTTTTTAATAATGACCATTCTATGTGGTGTTAGATGATATCTCATTGTTGTTTTAATTTGCATTTCCTTAATAACTAGTGATATGGAACATCTTTTCATGTGATTTTTGGCCATTTGTATTTCCTCTTTGTAGAAATGTCTATTTAAATCTTTTGCTCATTTTTTAATTGGATAACTTGCTCTTTTATTGTTGAGTTGTATGATCTCTTTATATAGAAGGAAATCAAACCCTTATTGGATAAGTGGTTTCTAAATATTTTCTCCCATTGAGTGGACTGCCTTTTAACCTTCTTGATGAAGTCCTTTGACTCACAGAAGTGTTTAAGTTTGAGGAGGTCCCACTTATCCATGTTTTCTTTTGTTGCTCATGCTTTCAGTGGAAGGTGTAAGAATCCACCATCTACTACCAAGTGTTGAAGATGTTTCCCTACATTTTCTTCTAGGAGCTTTATGGGACTTGCTTTTATATTTAGTTCTTTGATCCACTTTGAGTTAATTTTTTTATAAGTTGTGAGGTAGCAGTCTTCTTTCTTTTGGCTATAGATATCCAGTTCTCCCAACACCATTTGATGAATATCAAATGGCGCCCAAACTGGGAGGGCTTGACAGACTTGTCAAAAATCACTTGGCCGTAGATGTGAGGGTCTGTTTCTGAACCATCAATTCAGTTCCATTGGTCTATGTGTCTATCTTTATGTTAGTACCATGCTGTTTTTACCACTGTAGCTAGGTAATATGATTTAAAGTCTGGAAGTGAGAGTCCTCCAACTTCTCTTTTCCCTTTTAAGATGTTTCTGGCTATTTGGGACTTTTTACCCTTCCAGATAAATTTGGTAATTGTGTTTTCCATTTGTTTAAAAAATGCTGGTGGAATTTTTGTTGGGATTGCATTGAATTTATATATCAATTTGGGTAGAATTAACATTTTAATGATATTTAGTCTTACAACCCATGAGCATGGAATGTTCTTCCAATTATTTAGGTCTTTTTAAATTTCTTTTAGCAATGCATTATAGTTTTCTGAATATAAGTACTTTGCATTCTTGGTTAAATTTATTCCTAAATATTTGATTCTTTTGGTTGCTATTGCAAATGGAATTTTTTCCCTGACTTCCTCCTCAGATTTTGAACTATTAGTGTATAGAAACACCACTGATTTTTGCAAATTAATCTGTATCCTGACATTCTATTGAAATAATTTATTAGCTCTAGCAACTTTGTTGTAGATTTTTGGGATTTTCTAGATATAAAATCATATCATCTGCAAATAGTGACAGTTTTAATTCTTTCTTTCCAATTTGGATGCCTTTTTTTTCTTTTTCTTGCCTGGTTGCTGGGGGTGACAGTGGACATCCTTGTCTTGTCCTGATCTTGAGGGAAAGTTTGTAGTTTTTCACCATTGAGTACAATGCTAGCTGTGTTTTTTTCATATATGGCCTTTATCATGTTGAGAAAATTTCCTTCAATTCCTATTTTTTGGGGAGTATTTTTATCAAGAAAGCATGCTGTATTTTGTCAAATACCTTTTCTACATCAATTGATGAGATCATGTGATTTTTCTTCTATGATTTAGTAATGTGGTATATTATGCTGATTGATTTTCTTGTGTTGAACCAGCCCTGCATGCCTGGTATAAAACCCACTTGATCATGATGGATAATTCTTTTAATGTGTTCTTGAATTCTATTAGCATGCATTTTATTGAGGATTTTTTACTCTATATTCTTTAGAAAAATGGGTCTGTGATTTTTTTTTTTTTTGTAATATCTTTATCTGGCTTTGGTATTAGGGTGGTATTGGCTTTATAGAATGTGTTTGGTAGCATTCCTTCTTGTTGAATTTTTTTGGAAGAGTTTGAGTAAAATTGGTGCTAAATCTTCTTTGAATGCTTGGTAGAACTCACCTGTGAAACCACCTGGTCCTGGGTTTTTTAACTTTGGGGAGCTGTTTGATGACCATTTCAATTTCTTTACTTGTGATTTGTTTGTTGAGGTCTTCCATTTCTTCTACTGTCAGTGTAGGTTGTTTGTACATTCCTAGGAATTTTTCCATTTCATCTACATTGTCTAGTATTTTAGCATAAAGTTGTTCATAGTATCCTCTTAGATCTCCCTTGTTTCTGTAGGATCAGTAGTAAGGTTCCCTTTTTCATTTTTTATTTCATTTATTTGCATCTTCTCTCTTTTTTTCTTAGTCAGCCTAGCTAAGAGTTTGTCAATTTTGTTAATCTTCTTAAAAAACCAACTTTTGTTTTTGTTAATTTTCTCTATTGTTTTTGTTGTTGTTGTTGTTGTTCTCAATTTCATTTATTTCTGCTCTGGTCTTTGTTATTTCTTTCCTTCTACTTGCATTAGAATAAGCTTGCTGTTCTTTTTCCAGTTCCTCCAGCTGTGTAGTTAGGTCATTGATTTTAGTTCTTTCTTCTTTTTTAATGTAAGCATTGAGGGCTATACATTTCCCTCTCAACACTGCCTTTGCAGCATCCCATAGGCTCTGATATGTTGTATTCGCATTGTCATTTGTCTTGCAATATTTATTGATTTCTCTTGAAATTTCTTCTTTGATCCTCTGATTATTTAAGAGTGTGTTGTTTAATCTCCATATATATGTGAATTTTCCCTTTATTCATCGCTTATTGATTTCCAACTTTACTCCATTATGATCAGGCAAAGTGCTTTGTATAATTTCAATTTTGTTGAATTTATTCAGGTCTGCTTTGTGTCCCAATATGTGGTCTATCCTGAAGAAAGATCCATGAGCACTTGAAAAGAATGAACATCCTTCTGTTTTTGGGTGCAATGTTCTGTATATGCCTATTGGTTTAGTCTATTTATCATATTATTTAAGCTCTCTGCTTCTTTATTGATCTTCTGCCCAGATGTTCTATCCAATGCCGAGTGTGGTATACTGAAGTCTGCAACTATTATTGTAGAGATGTCTATTTCTCCCTTCAGTTTTGCCAGTGTGTGCCTCATAAATCTTGGGGCATCCTGGTTAGGTGCATATATATTTATGATTGTTATTTCCTCCTGGTGAATCATCCCCTTTATTAATATGTAATGCCCTTCCTTGTCTCTAATAACAGTTTTGCTTTTAAAGTCTGTATCATCTGATAGAAGTATGGCTACCCCAGCTTTTTTTTGGTTACCACATGTGTGGAATATCTTTTTCCAAACTTTCACTTTCAATTTATTGATATCCTTGAGTCTAAGGTGAGTCTCTTGCAGACAACATATAGATGGCTTTTATTTTCTTATCCATTCTGTCAGTCTGTGTCTTTTGATTAGGGAATTTAATCCATTAGCATTCAATGTTATTACTGTAAAGGCAGTTCTTATTTCATCCATTTTGATCTTTACATTTTGTCTGTCATTTTATATTTGACATTTTTAGTTACTGTTACTGATAGAGTTGTCATATCTAGACTCTCTTCCAGGCCTCTCCTAGCTTTCCTTTTCGGGTTGTAACACTCCCTAAAGTATTTCTTGCAAAGCTGGTCTTTATTTTTTATAAACTTTTTGTTTCCATTTATCTTAAATATTCTCATATCACCCTCATTATTAAAAGATAATCTTGCAGGGTATAAAATCCTTGACTGACAGTTTTTCTCCTGCACTGTCTTAAATATATCATAGCACTGCCTTCTTACCTCCATGGTTTCTGATGAGAAATTGGCACTTAATCTTATTGGGTATCCCTTATATGTTATGCATTATTTTTCTCTTGCTGCTCTCAGAATTCTCTTTGTCTCTCACATTTGACATTCTGATTAGTATTTGTCTTGGAGTTGGTCTATTTGGATTTATTTGGATGGTAGTATATTGTGCTTCTTAGACAGGGATATCTATGTCCTTCAATAGGGTTGGGAAATTTTCAACCATTTTTTCTTCAAATATTCTTTCTGCCCTTTTTTTCTTCTCTTCTTCTGGGACACCCATGACACATGTTTGATGTCTCTTCTGTCATTTAGTTCCCTGATGCCCTGTTCAATTTTTTCCATTCTTTTCTTCATCTGTTCTTTTGTTTGTTTACTTTTGTAGGCCATGTCTTCAAGCTTGCTGATCCTTTCTTCTGCTTCCTCAAATCTGCAGTTATATGCCTCCAGTGTAGTTTCATTTCATTTATTGCACCTTTCATTCCCATGTGTTCTGCTATTTTTCTATGTATGCTTTCAAATTCTTCTTTGTGTTCATTCAATGTCTTCTTAATATACTTAATCTCTTTAGCAATCTCATTGAATTTATTAAGGAGATTTGTTCGAACATCTAAGCTTAGTTGTCTCAACTCCTTTATGTCATCTGCAGGCTTATCTTGTTCCTTTAACTGGGACATCTCTTCCTGTTTCTTGGTATGGATTGTAATTTTTTTGTTGGTGTTTCTGCATCTGGCTTGCTAGATGTATTTATTCTGGGTGCAGTTTCTCCCTTTAGTTTAGGGATTTCTTATCTTTTCTCCCTTGCTGGTTGTGTAATAGGAGCCATGGATGTAGTTGGTGCTGTAAGCTATGGAGGCTTTAGCTGCCCACGAACCCCAGGAATTGATGAAGTTTCTACCACCTTTCTCCTCTGTCAGGGGTAGGGACAGAGCTGTAGCCATGTATAATAATCCCAGTTGGGCACAATACTCTCTGTAGTCACCCAGACACACTGAAGAAGCTTCACATCCCTTCCTCCCCTACCTTAGGCAGGGATGGGGCTATAGTTTTGGTCAGCAATCTATGCTGTGTTGGTTCAAAATGACCACAGGTGCTCAGATAAACTGATGTATCAGCTGATCCTCTCCATACCTGGAGAAGGAATGGATCCTCTAGAGTGCCCAGCAATCTAATCTCTGTGGGCCAGATATGCCTGCAGTTGCCCTGAGAGGCTTAGGGAGTACTGTCCCTTCTACACTTTAGGGGGTGTAATAGAAACACAAATTCTCAATAATTCAGTCCTGTAGCCTGAAAGTACCCACCATTGCATGGAGAGGTTGAGGAAGCACCAGCTCCCTCCTATCCTATTGGGTGGTAGAGGTGGTTCTATGGGTGCTCATCAGTCCAGTTCTTTAGGCCAAGAATATCTGCCATTGCCTGGAGAGGTTGAGGAAACACCAGCCCCCTTCTATCCTCTTAAGGCATGGGGTTGGATTGACAGGCACCCGACAGTTCACTCCCTGTTACCTAAAAGTACCCACCATTGTCCAGAGAGTTTGTGGAGACACCAGAACCCTCCTGTCCTACTGGGGGTAGGGGTAGATTCATAGGCATCCAACATTCCAGTCCATGCAGGCTGATGGTCTGCTGTTGTAAAGGCTGTGAAAAGATAAACCCCCTTCTTTCCTATTGGGGGGTGAAGGTGCATCCACAAGTACCCACCAGACCAGGCTATATGGACCAAAAGCACCTGAAGATACCCAAAGAGGCTGGGCAAACACAGTCCATCTCTTGTCCTATTGGGGATGGAGGTGGAGCCACAGGTGCCCAATAGTCATACTTGTGGAGTCCCAAACTATTGCCCTGAGAGGCTGAGGCAACACCAGCCCCCTCCTATCCTGTGGGGGACAGAGGTGAAGATGGGCTCAAAGGCACTCAACAAATCTGTGTGGACTGAAAACTCCTGCCATTGCCTGGAGAGACTGAGGATACCCAGCTTCTCTCCTATTCCCTTAGGGTGTGGAAAGCAGCACCGGGTGTGCAACTATTCAGCCTCTGCCAGTGGAGAGCACTTGCAGTTGCCTGGAGAGCCTGGTGCAGGTTCTACCAGCTACCTCTCTGCTGGAGGTGGGGCTGGAGCCTAGGCTGATCTTGGTGGAAAGAAGCCCATCCCTAACTTCACTGGATTTCAGTCAGCTTGGCTCTCCCTCATGTTGGGGGGCAGGGTCAAAATGGCAGCTACCAGACTCTTTCCCACTTGAGCAGGTTCAGACCCTAACTGGCTCTAGGATTATAGTTTAGCTAGCCAAGCCCACTAATCAGTAGCTGCAGTTAGTGGACATCTGTCTCTTCCTCTACCATTTATGGGAAATGGAGCATTCAGCTCCAGCCGCAGAAAAGCTCCTGAGGTGGCTTGCACGCCTAGAATAGGATGGGCATCAGCCTCTGCAGCATGGCTTGCAGCTTCCCGAAGAGGTGGTGTGGGTCCCTCCAGCTTCCTACCTGCAGGATGTGGGAGTGGGGTTTAGGCAAGACCTGCAATCCAACCTGGGTGGAAAGAAGCTAGTCCTTACAAGCACTGATTTTCAGTCAGCGCTGCTTCCCCTCATGCCTAGGGTGGATTCAGAATGGTGGCCACAGGCTTCCCTTTGACCTGGACAGGCTTAAAGTTTAGATGTTCCTAGGATTCTACTTCAGCCTGCCAAATCCACTAATCAGTACCTGAAGTCAGTGAAGTCACTGTGTTTTCCTCCTGTTTTTGTTGGGGAAGATGGACCTTCAACTCCAGCCATGGAATAGCTCCTGAGGGGGGCTTGCACACCCAGGCACTGACCTCCATGGCGTGGAGTGCTCTACTCATGATTCCTCTGTGCAGATGGGTAGTTTCCTTCTTCCACACAGTCAAGGATGTTGCAAGATACCCATCTGGTCTCCTGGGTCCTCCAAAAGGTGCTTTAGGTAGTTCTGGGTGACCACCAACAGCCCTGTTTTAGGAGCTAACTCCAGGAGCTCCTTACTATGCCACCATCTTGGCTCCACTCCCCCCCCCCCATAATTTTTAATGTAATATTTTTTGTGATCTATGTACCTTAAAAAAAAAGACAATTAAATAAAATTTTAAAAATTAAAAAAAAAAATCCACCATGTAGCACCAACTCTTGGAGATATTTTCCTACAATTTATTCTAGAAGCTTTATGGTTCTTCTTTTTATTCTTAGGTTTTTGGTCCATTTTGAGTTAATTTTTAAATAAGGTGTGAGATAGGGGTTCTCTTTCCTACATTTGGCTATGGATATCCAGTTCTTTCAGCACCATTTGTTGCATGGACTGTTCTGCCAAAGTTGTGTGGGTTTGACAGTCCAGTCAAAAATCATTTGATCATACTTGTGAGGATATGTTTCTGAAACATCAGTTTGGTTCCATTGGTTTATGAGTCTCTCTTTATGCCAGCATCATTATGTTTTTACTGCTATAGCTATGTAATATAATTTAAAGTCTGGAGATGAGAGTTCACTTTTCCTTTTTATTGATTCTGGCTGTCCAGGTCTCCTTGCCCTTCCAAATAAATTTGACAATCATGTTTTCAATTTTTAAAGAAAATGTTGGTGGAATTTTTATTGGGATTACATTGAATTTGTATATCATTTGAGTAGAATTGACATCTTAATGATATTTATTCTTCCAGTCTGTGAGCATGGAATCTTCTTCCAGTTATGTAGGATTTTAAAAGTTTATTTTAACAATGAGTTGCAGTTTTCTGAATACAAGTGCCTTACATCATTGGTTAAGTTTATTCCTGACTATTTAAGTTTTTTCTGTCATATTTTATTTTCACCACTTTTTTTTATGCTTTTAGTTACTTTTATTGATATAATCTTCATTTCTAGACTCTCTTCCAGGCCTCTCTCTCCTGTCTTTCTTGTCAGTCTCTAGCATACCCTTAATATTTCCTAGAAATCTGTCTCTTGGTTAGAAATTCTCTCAGTTTCTGTTTATCTGTGAATATTCTGAACTCACCCTCATTTTTGAAAGGCAGTCTTGCCAGATATAAGATTCTAGGCTGGAAGTTTTTCTTTTGCAGTATCTTAAATATATCTTACCACTGTCTTTATGCCTCCATGGTTTCTGGTGATAAATCAGCCTTAAATGTTATTGGGTATCCCTTATATGTTATGCATTACTTTTCTCTTGCTCTTCTCAGAATTCTCTCTTTGTTTTTGGCATTTGACATTCAGATTAGTATATGTCTCAGAGTTGGTCTATTCAGATTTTTGGATGGGAGTACATTGTGCTTCTTGGACATGAATATATTACTTCAATAGGGTTCAGAAATTTTAAACCATTATTTATTCAAGTATTCCTTCTGCCCATTTTCCTTTTCTTCTCTTTCTGGGACACCCATGACACATATGTTTGCATGTCTTTTGCTGTCATTTAGTTCCCTGAGACCTTGTTCAATATTTTCCATTCTTTCTTTGTCTGATCTTTTGTATGCTCACTTTCAGAGGCCATTTCTTCAAGCTCACAAATCCTTTTTTTCTGCCTCCTTAATGATTTTTAATTTCATTTATTGCACCTTTCTTTCCCATAAGATCTGCTATTTTTCTAAGTATGCTTTCAGATTTTGTTTTGTGCTCATCCAGTGTCTTCTTGTTATCCCTAATCTCTTTAGCCATTTCATTGAATTTATTAAGGAGATGTGTTTGAACATCTAAGATTAGTTGTCTCCACTCCTTTCTGTCGTCTGGAGGCTTATCTTGTTCCTTTAACTGGGCCATATCTTCTTGTTTCTTTGTGTGGATTGTAATAATTTTTGGCGTCTAAGCATCTGGTTTACTAGAGTATTTATTCTGTGTACAGTTTTTCTCTTTAGTTTAGGGCTTTCTGCACTCTCTATCTTGCCGGTTGTGCAGTAGGAGCCAAGGATATAGTTGGTGCTATCAGCTGTGGAGGCTCAAGAGTCCCTCATTGCCCAGGGGCTGATGAAGCTTTTCCCAACTTTCTCCTTTGCTAGGAGTAGTGACAGAGTCTCAACTGTGTGGAATAATCCAAGTCTTTCAGGCCTAGACTTTAATTTCCCAGAGAGGCTGATGAAACTTCATGTCCCATTTTCCCCTGTCTGGGGTGAGGATGGAGCCACAGGTGTGGGCAGCAATCTATGCAGTGCAGGTCCAAAATGATTGAGTTGCATTTGTAGACTTATTATTTAGTCTGTGCCAGTCAAATGTACCTGCAGTTACCTGGATAGGCTGGTACAGGGCCTGCCAGTTTTCTCCCTGCCAGAGGTGGGGCTGAAGTCTAGGCTAGGACTCCAGGCTGATCTGGATGAAAGAAACTGATCCCTGTGGTCATTGAGACTTTTGGTCAGCCTGGCTTCACCTTATGCTGGGGGAGAGCCAAAATGGTGACTTTAGCTTCTTTATCACTTGGACAGGCTCAAACTTTACCTATTCTTAGGGTTACACTATAGCCAGTTGAATTTACTAATCAGTAACTGAAATCAGTGGCCAAGTGCCTTCCTCCCCTGTTTTGGGAAAATGGAGCTTCAAATTCCAGTCACAGAATAGCTCCTGGGGTGACTTGTACTGCCTAAGTAGGACAATCACTGGCCTTTGCAGCTTGGCTGGTAATTTCCTGGAAAGGCTGGCACAGGTTCCCCCAGCTTCCTCCCTGCCAGAGGTGGGGCTGAGACCTAGGCAAAAGCTGCAATCTGATCTTGATTGAAAGAAGCCAGTCCCTTCTTCTGAAAATCATCACTGTGATTTTCAGTCTGCTCTGCTTCCCCTCATGCTAGGTACGGAGTTAAAATGGTGACTACCAGCCTCTTTCTGACTTGGACAGAGTCAACCTTTAGCTCTTCTTAGGGTTATACTTTAGCAAGCTGAATTGACTGATCAGTAGCTGAAGTTGGTGCCCAACCATCTCTTCCTTCCCTGTTTTTAGGAAGTGGAGCTTTCAATTCCAGCCACAGAACAGCTCCCAAGGTGGCTTGTGCCTCAGGTGGAGGATGGACACCAGCCTCCAGGGCGTGGAGTGCTCTATTTATGAATCTTCTTTGCAGATGGGCAGTTTCTTCCTTCCCTTCCTTCAAGGATGTTACAGGATGCTCTTCTGGTCTTCTGGAGCCCCCAAACTGGTGGGTCAGATAGCTCTGGGTGTTTATTAACTGCCCTGTAGCAGGAGCTGACTCTAGGAGCTTCTTACTCCACCACCATCTTAATGGTTGTCTCCTCGTCGATAGATTTTTCAGATAGTAAGGAGGAAATAGAGATATAATTAAAAGTATAGAAATATTTTTTAATGTCTAAAAATATTTTTGGTAAAAGGAAAATTTGAAAGACAGTTAAAATGATCTAAAATAGCAAATGTATGTATGTTTACATATGGGTGAAAATTTAGACTCTACTGATAGTGGTACAGTATTTTCATTTAAGATACAAGGATAATTTCTGACTTTTTTTTTTGTTTTCACTATTATTGTTTTCCTGAAAATGAAAGACTTTTCAGAGAAGTCATTTTCAGTGTCCCACTTTGTATTGGTCAAAACTATTTTCTTTTTATTTGTGAGGGGAAAAAAGATACAAAATTCTTACAAAAATGCATGTAGGGAATTGGGAGGAAAGGAAAAGAAAGAAGGTTAAAGGTGAATGGAGATTACTTTAGAGAAAATGATTGTATCTGCACATAATATAATAGAAAACCTTTCCTCAGTCCCTGAGCATATTTCAAGTGAATCCAGAAGAGACTAAAAATAGCCTTGAAAGTTAACAGTCCAGTAGGTATAGTAAAGACATGATATCAAAGAGCAACAGAAAGAATTATTCATCAACCAAATGAAATTTTGTTCAGAATGAAAGCCTCACAAATTAATTAAAATGATACTGAAACTGTGTAAACACTTTTGTAAAGTTAAATGAAGAGGAATTTAAATAAGACTGAGTTTACATTTCAGTTTTAGCATGATCTTTGTAAAGATGTCTAATGATAGCCTCACAAGGATATAGAGCATTTTAGATGGGAACAGTGTTGAACCATCAAAGAGGCATAGGAAATGTGTATTATCACGGTTAGAAATATGAAGCTCTAGTACCTTCTGGTGTGGATGACTAAAGTACCACTGCTACCTCATTCCTCATATTGATGTCTGCTTTTTCTAGGTTCATTTGTGAGGGCCGAAACGGGGTCCCTGTTATGGGACGAGCGGGGTCCCTGTTGTGGGATGAGTGGGGTCCCGTTGTGGGACGAGAGGGGTCCCTGGCATGGGGAAGAAAGCCTTGTACGGCTGCTGAGGCTTCCCTCGGGGGCTCCGAAGGCGTGGAGGGCGCACGACCCAGGAAGAAGTCGCGGAGACAGGCTGATGGCACAAGTCTGGTCTATTGTGGAAGGGGATGCAGATTTATAGGATTGGGGAGTGGTGTGGCGGGTTCTGATTGGCTAGGGCAAATGCTGTTTCCATATAAGGTAATGTTCTGGCATTGGGCTAGTGATTGGCCAGTAGAGTTTGTGCTAACTCTTGATAGGCTGACACTGTTACTAAGCTGATAGGTGGTTGTAAGCTGTTGCTGGGCAAACAGCGTACTAAGAGATTAGGTTTAAGGGAGGGGGGAGGGGAAGTGAGAGCTGGGCTAGGCGGGAGATAGGAAGGGGGAGGGCGGTGCCGGCTAGCCGTTAGCAGCAAAGGCCTAGTCAGGCGTGGTCACCTTGTCTAGGCCCAGTGGGCAGAGGCGGTGTCACCTCTTGCCGCACTGTTTGCCCCTGAGGCAAGCCGGGTGCCCCTCCTCCCAATTTGCATCTCTATTTCATGGCTAATTTAATGGCTGGGCCATAATTAATTGTAAACTAGTTTCTAAAAATTGTAATTTTGGAGTTTTAAGTGGGTCTTCTGTCTTGAATCTAATAGTAGCATGTTTTCAAAACAACTTTAGGAAAGACATCTGTATTTGAAAAATAAGTGATCCTGAAAAAGTCAACCTGCCAAATGATGGATGAATTGTCTTAAGAATATCTCCAAGGAGAAGGGACCAAAAGAGGTTAAAGTCCATGGGAAATAGAAAAGTTTTAAAAATATTATTTCTATACCCCTATCTTATCCATGAAATGTACACATGCATATATGCATATATACATACATTTGCATATATTTATAAAATTTGACTCACTAGCAGAGCTTCACTATGATATTTTGGTAAATGAGGGAGTATAGTTCGGTTGTTCAAAATGTGATGTCATGGATCAAATAGGTCTGATGAGGATATGCATTCCAAAGCTTTCAAACACTCTGTGGCAGGGGTTTTTAATCTTTTCTGTTCCACAGAACTCTTTGCCAGTCAGGTGAAAACAAGGACCCCTTACTAAGTCCACATTATACTGTGTATTATTTAATAAATATATCACAACTGCACCAACATGTCCCCACAAGGATAATGTTTTTTTGAATTTCAATTCAAGCTCACAGACCCCTTGTTAAGAACCCCTGTTCTATGGAATGGAATACATCGTAAGTGTTCTCTGAACTTGCCTTGTGATTTGGATAAATTGGAGCATATTCAAATTTTTAAATTACTTAAAATATACCTGCCTTACTCCTAATATGGGCTGAAGTTGGTTCAAAGAGAATAGCAGAAGATTAAAAGAAACAAACACAAACCAATTAAAAAGGGAGAAAATAAGCACAAACTGCCGATTATGCTCTAGATCTCGAATTATTCATTAAGACCAATTTCTAACTTTATCTGTAGAAACTCATAATTCTTCCAGTTACTCTCTGAAATAAGTACTATTATTATTATCTTTACTTTATAGAATCTATGGTCCAGAAACTTTTAGGTCATAACCTCAGCAAATTGTGAAGATGATTTTGGAACCCTCCAGAGACAGTGATCATAATAACTATTCTACATTGACACTTAGTATACCGTAGATTGAAATATTTCTCCTAAATGTGGTGCCCATATATAAGAAATGAAAACTATAATACTTCTCATCATTAAAACACAAAATAATTATTTAGTTACTACTTTTCACATAATCTGTAACTGACCAACGTGTTGCCAATGTTTTTGACTGTTAGTCTTCCTTGATATTCGCTTTTGCTTTGTTATTATTCCAGTTCAGTATGCCATAGAGACTGCAACTTTTGTGGTGCAACAGTTAGGAGGTGAGACAAATTGATAATGGTGTTATGTCTCAGTTTTCCCATCTCTGAAATGGGAATGCAAGTAGGTACTCCTGGAGTAGTTGGGAAGAATAAATGAATTAATGTGTGTAAAGCACAACTGCTTGGCTTTTAATATTCAGTTAAGACACTTATCATTTTATTTCTCTCCCTTAATTTCAATTTCTGTTTATAAGCCATATGTAGTATCTTAGAGCTTTCTGTTCTGATTACATTTCTAGCCTTGCAATATTCTAGCACTTGATTCTTTGATTCTGTCATGCACACACTGTACATACATCAAGCACTTACATGTGTTCCAGGCATGGGCACAAAATGCTTGATATACAAAAAACTTTGGCTGGCCCTGTAACCGTTCCTATATTTAATTCAGGCTAGACCAATGCATTACAGAGATTCTTAGATTAAGTATTGTAGAAAAAGAGAACTGGACATCCCTGTTCTCTGAGTACTTTCCACCTGAGGTGACACTGCAAGCCAAGTGATGCATCTCTGGGTAACAACCAGGTAAATCTACTGAACACTCCCTTTCTAGTCTCGTGATACAAATATGCAAATTAGAGATTATTTCTATATATTGTTTCCTGTAAAACGTTTCTCTGTCTTGTCTGAATTGTCTAGTTTCATAGGCTTCTCAGTTCCTTTTCACTTGGCCTTTTTGTTTCCCAGATCAAAATAGAAAACTTAACAAATACAGAGGCAAACTATTTGAAAGCTCATGAGATCATTTTGAAGGATTCACTGGAAGGAAAACCTAATTACTGTTGGAGCTTGTATATTGTGGTGTGTGTATTTGGTACAGAACTGAGCAGCATAATTGATGTTGCAGTTTATTTCAGATAAATATACACTTACACACACATACACAACAAACACTGACTGTTTTTGAGACTAAATTATTTAGGTTAGGAAAATTTTTCTTTAAGATAAAGGAAATAGGAATTATTTATTAGCTGCTAAATTATTTATTAGCTGCTAAAACAAATATCATTCCATAGACTGGCATAACAATAAGAATTTATGTTTCAGAGGCTAGAAGGCTTGCTTCCTCCCCAGGCAACTATTTTGGGCTGGCAGATAGTCTTTGGGACTCCTTGGCTTTTCCTTCACATAGCAATGTCATCACAAATCACATACACATAGTGGTGTCTTCTTTCCCTTACTGGTTCCACTGATTTCCAGCTTCTGGCTGTTCCCTGTGGCTATTCTCTCCATCTTTCTTTCAGTCTGCTTGTAAAGGACTCCAGTAATCCTGACTAAAACCCAACCTGATTCTGCTGCACCACACCTAAGCTGAACAGTTTTGAGGGGTCTTATTTACCATGGGTCGACACCCACCAGAATACAGACCAGCACCAAGAACCTACCAAAACTGGGGTACATAAAGACATCCACCATACCTGGCAACCACTGGCCTAATTCCTGTCTCTGATTTGCCTATTCTGAACATTTCATATAAATGGGATCATTTAATAGGTGGCCTTTTGTGCCTGGCTTTTTTTTACCTAGCATAACATTTTCAAGGTTCATCCATGTTGTTGCATGATTTAGAATATCACTCCTTTTTAGGGCTGAGTGAAATTCAAACTTAATTGGACTTCTTGTGTTTTAATTTCCTATTTTGGTAAACCTAAATACTATTTAAATTCTAGTGTAAAAATAGGCAGGCCCCACCTTCATTAAAGCGATTAGTACATTTATTTTGTATAAGGTAGTTGTTTTGGCAAGTTTCTGGGACAATCTGAACATCAAAATAAGTAGTGATAAACTTTATACAGATTAATACTGCTCTGCAGTTCTTCAGGCCTACCCTGGATAACCAAAAAATGATGAGGATGGACCAGCTCCACCCCAAAAACAGGAGTATCTTCCACTGCAAGTAAAACAATTCTGCCCCATAATATCTATGCCCCTTCCCAGCCTGAAGCAGAATCATCTCAAACCCCTCAAGACTGAGGAATGAACAAGAATGGGGAAGGGTGAATCTTTGCTTTGTTTGGTGAATGCACTGAACAAAGCAGATCTATTGTTATGGTATTAATAGTTGCTAATTGAAAAACTTATAACATTGATATAAATAAAAATTTTTTAAATTAAAAAGGTAATAATGGAATCAAGTAAGAATCCTGGAGCCCATACTAATGTAGATAAAAAATAAATGAAAAAATATAGAGCCTGGTTTTGAATTCTAATCCTTCCCAATGAAGAATCTGATAAAAATCCCAGACCAGGAATGGGAAAAAATATTATCTCTGTTCTGTCTGATATGAAAGTATTTTTGTTGCTTGTTTAAGATCTTCTCATTTCTTTGTGTGTCTCATCCTCTTCATTCAGCATTGGGAAGAGACTTTTTTTTGAAGGAGACTTGCTTATGAATTAGGGGCTATCTGAGGCTCGGTCACTATTTTACATTCAGGGTCTCAGTGCCCCCGTAAAGTCTGTGAAATATCTGTCACCAAGTGTATGGTCTCTTGCTCCATTTGAATAAGCTTTCTACTTATGGCCATTTTGAGCTTTCTACTTCAGAGACTTTCTGAGCTTTGCCTCTATCTTCTATTGTATGCTATAAAAGTGAGAAAAAAAAAATCTTAATGCAGCATCTCATTTCACACACGGGACGGCCGGCCTTGAGCCGGGGGCACTGCCTCCTGCTGGTTACTGGACAGTCACGTCCCTTCTTTGAGTTAAAGTCTCTTCTACTCCCAGACGGCAGGAGGAGGGGAGGTGCCCGGGGGAAGGTATCACGAACTGCTGTGTAAACAGCCAGCACAGAGGCTCCTTGGAACCCTTCTCCTTCAAGGTGCTTCCTGGAAAAAGGATCCTGTGGTCAAAAGTGGCTTTTCCCAGCTGCTTCCTGCAGGCCTGAGCTCATTCAAAGTTCAGAGAAGGCCTGCGGGAAAGGACTGTATCACAGTTTGACAAACATTTTGGAAAAAGCTCAAAAAAAAAAAAAATTGGAGGTAAGTAGATTACTCACTGGGCAGAGACAAGGATGTGATGCAGTTTTTTTTCTTTAAGAAGTAAAATATTCTTCTGGCTACAGTGTTTATCTATTATATGGACACTCTCATGTGAGCTATAAGCTACACAAGCAATTTTGTAGTAAGACTCTCAGGGATTAAATTGAATCTACAATTGTATTAGTTTCCTATTACTGCTGTAACCAAACCAAAACAAACAAACATACCTACCATATATTTAGTGGTTTAAAATAACACAAAATTTTTATTGTGTATTTCTGAAGGTTAGAAGTTTGAAATGTGTCTTAAAGAGCTAGAATCAAGGTTTAGGAGAGGTTATAGTCCTTCTGTAATTTTCTAGAGGCTGCTAGTGTTCCCTAGCTCCAGAAATTACATCACTCAACCTCTACGGAGGTCATCATATCTTCTTCTCTGATTGTTCTTCTCTCTTTCCCTTATAATGACCCTTGTGATAATCTTGGGCCCACTCTGATAATGCAGGATAATCTTCCCATCTCAAGGTCCTTCATGTAATCACATCTGCAAACTCCTTTCTGCCATGTAAGGCAGTATATTTAAAAGTTCTGGGGATTAGGGAAAGGGCATGTTGGTGGAGGTGGGGAGTTATTTTGCCTAACATACGGATGAAACCCACTTCTTAAGGTCCCCTCAACAGTACATTACAGGAAAGATAAAAACAATGGAATAGATCCTAGACATGTTACTAAATGACAAATTCTCCCAATTTGGATTTAATGTTCAGCACTTTCTCTTTAGCAATAACTGAATTTCGTGATGGAGAAGAAGAAAAAAAGATGAAGAGGCCAGGAAGAAGGATGAGAAAGGGAAGGAAAGATGAAGAAAAAGAAAAACGGGAAGAAGAAATAAAGTATATAAGCTACCGATAGGCAACCATAAATAAACCTTGTAACTTTATTCTAGGATGATTTTAAAGTTCACGTGTATATGACATCTTTTTGCTGTTACATTGCACAAGTAACTATATCAGCATGTTCTTGAAATTTCAGAATTGAATGTATTAGCACTATAACCTATTTGATCCAATTAAAATACATTTAAACTTCTGAAATTCAAACTAAATATATTTCTGACTTATATCTTCCCTCTGACTTTTAGCAGAGTATTCTGTACTTACAACATTATTCTTAATTGGTAAGAAACAAACATATTTTTCACTATTGGAAAAACCAAAGCACATTTAAGTGGGTAAATAACTTATTTTGGTTACTAGTAAAGTCAGAAATATGCCAGTATGACATTTTATGGAATTTACTGAAGCAAGTGTTGACTACAATGTGTAGATGGTAGGTGCAAGACAGTCTCATCTAAAGTGACAAGAAAAGAGCTGAGAAAAGCAAGAGTAAACTCTCAAAATACATCACAGTACTGAGGCAGGCAGCTCATGAAGGCACCTTTTCTGGTACTTCTCATCAAAGATCAGGTGATCTGGAATCCAACAGCTATGTTTTTAACTCTCTTGTTTATCAAGTAAATAAGTTAGGTATTGTATCATTTTTTGTCTTCCTCAAATAAAGTGATTCATTGCAAATATAAACAAGGCAGGAAGGGAGTACTGATCCCAAGGCCACCTGCCTCTCTGCTTTATGCTCACTCATTCCAACATAAAAATAAAGACGTTCTACCTTTTGATTTCAGAAAGTAATTCAGAGAAGTAGACAGACCAGTGTAAGAGAGAGAGGCTATTTTCTCTTCAGTCTTAAGATCAAGAAGTAGTTTTAGTTGCCTACCTTATTGTAGCAATTACTGCATTCTTCAACTGATTTATTTCATTTCAAATATTCTTCTGTGTTTCATCTTTCATTCTTGGCTATAAACTACAGGAAAACTAAAGACTTATTTCTAGGCTCTGTCCCCTCTCAAACTGGTTTGTTTGGGCTAGGATGATGCTTGTTTGGTGCCGCATAGGTGATTCTGGTGAGCAGCCAGGATTGAGAAGAACCACTGGTCTTAAGGTATGTTTTCCAGTTCTAGGTTTAGGCCAGATCTTTTGTAAAATGGTATACTAGGCAGAGTAATAACCCCTCAAAGATGTCCACATCTTAATCCTCAGAACCTGTGAACATGTTTTTACCTTACATGGCAAATGGGACTTTGATATGTGATTAAGCGAAGGACCTAGAGATAGGGAGATTATTTTGGATTATAAGAGTGGGCCCATTGTGATTACGGGGTACTTAAAAGTGTAACATTTCCCAGGTGTAGTCAGAGGGAGATGTAAATGCAGAAGAAATGTCAGAGAGAATGCAACTTGTTGGTTTGAAGATAGAGGAAGGGGATCTCAAGGAACATGGAATGTTTCTAAAGGCCAGAAAAGATAAGGAATCAGATTAGAGCTTGCAGGAAGGAACACAGCCATGCTCACACCTTGATTTTAACCCATGTCAAACCTCTAACCGATGGACCTTAAGATAGTAAATTTGTTTTACTTTAAGACAGCATAAAATTGAATTTCAGATGGCCAATGAATTTTTAGAATATGTCTCTGCAATATTTGGGGCATACTTATACTAAAAATTTGTTATGTTTATCTTAAATTAAAATTTAACTGGGCCTACTGCATTTTATCTGGTGATCCAACTAGTGTACTTACTGAAAGAAAAATTCAGCTGAAAGATTAGTGTTTCTGGAATCCAAGTTTAAAGCTTTTTTGAATCTTATAATGCTACACATAAAATACACATGTAAAAATGCATTTACAACCTTTTTTTTTTTTGGTGCTATAGAAATCCTTGTAACAACTTAAGTGATAAATTTGAAAAACCTGAATACTCAGCTAAAACTTGATTTTGAAAATATTTCCTGTATAAATTTAAATACTTGTAAATCAAAATTTAGGAAATAAATTTAGGGAACAAATATAGTTCACTTTTTATAGTAAATACTAATAAAAGATACCTAGCAGATGTATATTAAATTACTCTGCATAACTGGGATTGCTTATATACCTAACATTCACTTTTGCCAGTATAAAACTCCAAATAAGCAGAGTATAATTAATCACAAAATTCATTAATATGTACTCAGAATTGTACTGTCTTCTTCAAAAGATTAAGACATTGAGAAAAATATTAAAGTAATACATCGTATAAATGTGAATTCTCACTTTTGGAGATCTTAAGCCTTTGCAGTCTTGTTACTGTAGGGAAATGGGTAGTAGAATTTTAAAAGCTAGAATATACATCAACAACCTTGTCATCTCTCCAAAAGGCTACCACACTAACTACAGCAATTATTTTTAGAGGACTATTTTGAAATGTGTGGACTTGAGACTTAGTAATTTAGCTGTCTGTCTCTAAATGTGTTCTCCTTTATATATGAGAATTATGATACTTATTTGACCTCATCCCCAGTGATGTTGTTGCCAGATTTTCTCTAGGTTCTTGGCTAAGCTAAATTAAAAAAAAATTAATTTCAAGACCAAGCCAGGTTAGTTGGGCCAGAAATTCATTATCTTAAGGAAGAAAGGGAAGAGAAATGGGAGAAAATAACAGATTGTGGGTCCCAGGTAGGGAGGAAAGGGGCTGGTAAGGAATAAAGCCAGCTGATTTATAGACTACAATTCCTCATAACAGATTACAAATGCCCAGGTTTTACTTGTGTGCTGTTGCAGATGGGGGGAAGAAGGCAAGAGCAGGGGGCTATTTTTGGCCTTTGTACTTGCTTTTTAATCCATTAATTTTTCCACCCCTTTGCTAATGACAGGGGAGGAGTCCCAGCTGTGTGCGGTTTTGATTGATTATCTCACCCATCAATACCCTAGGAAGGCCCAATGATAAGGCCCCTGAAGAATATCAGGGGCTTCTCCTGGCTTCCAGAGGAAATGTCGTTCCAAATGGAGTTTCTCACAAGATTCTCCCAAAAGTCGTCTTCTCGGGTACCAATGGCCATGTGGGCTTCCTGCCAGGTTCTAGACCCATCTATTGATTCTCTATTTTACTAGCCTGTCTCAATGTGTCTGTACTGTCAGTTTCCGTTCCCCTTCTGATAAATGGCACACAGGGTAGGCAGGCTTGTTGGATGTAGCTAGGTATGTTGCAATATCCCATGACAAATAGGAGGAGGAGCATCAAACCCTGATCCCTTCAGCATCACAATATTTTTTCCTACTCGCAGATTTGTCAAGTTCTTTCAAGCTGTCTGAAGTCTTATCTTATATTTTACATTTAGCAAGTAAATTGAAATGGAGATGCAAAGAGGTGCTGGTCTCTGGATCCTAGACAAAATAGCAACACAAAGAGGTTATGAATTTTTATGCTTTGAAATGTTCCCTCTCTTTGACTTTGAATTGTATAACTGTAACTGGGGAGTGCATTGTTTTAGCATTTACCTTGCAAATTTGGGAATAGCTCTTGACAGAAAGCATCTTATCCATATTTTCTCCTGTCACTTGGTATGATCTGAGGTATGTGAATGAGAAATAATCTCTAATAAGGGGAAAAAAGATTCTCTCCTTTTGTCATGCTCCAGGACCTGGCTTCTAGCATTGTAATTTCACTCTATATTAACATTTCTGTAAAGAGCAGTTAGTAAATATTTTTGGCTTTGTAGACCATGAGATCTTAGATGGAACTACTCAATTTTGCCATTGTAGTGCTTTAAACAGCCATGGGCAATATGCAAATGAATGGATGTGCTTTGTTGCAAACCCTTTGGGAAAGAAACCTATTAAGTTATAACATGTCTTCCACAAATTAGCCTTATCATTGCCTTATCATTTTTTCTACCAGTTGTCTGGTAACAGGAACAAAGGACAGTCAATGTTTGAGAGAAGGAATATAAGGTCAAGGGCAAAGCAATATTCTTTAAAACATGTTCTGTAGAATGTTAATAATGTAGGAAATGAACAAATGTTATGAATGAAAGTGGTCATAAAGTTGTGACCACTTTTATTTATAATATTTGAATAAAATGATTGTGAAACTCTGAATTGTAAAAGTTAATCAACTATCTTTGCTATACTATTTCTCAGGCTCTTTATTATGTCAATGTATTGTTGGGGAAATATAATTAAAAACAAAATCTTCTCCCAAACCAGAAAACCTCTCCACAAAGGTAGGAGAGAAAGAAAACAGTTTTATTACTGAATAAGCATTAAAACTGAATGCAATGCATCACAGGCAATCTGAAAAGAGATTACAAAGACAGAAAGGCAGTTTACCCTTTTTATGTAGCTAAGCAGATACAACCCATTACAACACATTTTCAAGATATTTTTCATGTTTATGACTAGAAGTAGGTTTACAATTTGGAGCAGGAGCCCCTTGGAAATTATGCTAATCTCTTTCCAGGTAACTGGGATATAGGGGCTATATCTTTCTTGATTACATTTCAAAAAGACAAAGGGAGAACTTAAAATTATAGGTTTCCTAAAGCAATACTAAGTGATGAGAGAAAGAACCCCCTTCACTTACACTGAACAGGGAGAATTAAGCCTGTTTTTATTGTTAAATTTGTTTTTGCCCTTGTGGTATATTTTACTGCTTTGTTTCCCAAATTATTTCAATAATTTTACAGTACACCTGAAACACTTAGAAATACAATTTTTAGCAAAGATCACAGTTCATATAGGCAGCTCTTCTTGGGGCACTGTGGTACAAGACGATGGGTAGTATAAGGGTAAATACAAGTAGAAAAAGAAAAAAAAAGTGTTTTCTCAAGTACAAAAAGGGAAAGAGACCCCATCCTTTTCCTAGAACATTTCCTTTAGAAAACTTGTAAATTTGTTCTCTCCTCTTTTGAGATATATATATATATATAAGTCTTTCAAAAGGCTAAATCAGCCTCTAGCCAGTTTTTACAAGGAAGAAATGTCTTTTTCAAGGAGGAGGGAGTCATTGCTTTGAAATGTAATCATCAAGGAAAGTAATGCCCCTCTCTCTCAGTTTCCATGGGAAATTAGGAGCCTAACTTCAGCTGGAGCCTGGCTCCAAGTTGCAAACCTATCTTCTGTATAAAAACGTGAGAAACATGTTTTTCCTTTGGATAAAGGCAATCAGCAAAAACAAGTGTGACTAATGCAGTTACCAGGTAAATTTAGGATAAACTATGTGTGACAAACGGTGTTGTCAAATCCTCTTACTTGAGAACTAGTTCTTGTTTATCTTAAGAACATGAATGTAGTAAGTTTTATCTGCCTGGCCATATTTAGGATACATTTTCTTTCTGTCTTTGAAATCACTTTAGCAGTTTGCCTGTGATCCATGTCACATTCCAGTTTAATACTTATTCAATGATAAAACTGTTTTCTGTCATTCCTACTTTTATGGCGAGGTTTTCTGTGTTGGCAGGAGATTTTGTTTTAAGTTTTAAAAAAATTATTACCCCAAACAGTAGCCAAGAAGGTATAAAGGATTCTTGGGGTTGACCCAGAAGTGAGAAAGAGCACAGAAAAGTCAAAAGTGAAATGTGATGATAAATTATTATTTTGCCTCAGAGTAAAAATGGGCTGTCAATATAGTAAAAATACTCTAAGCAGTAAATGAAGATACAATGTTATAGAAAAATAATTCTATGTTGGTAAATGTGAACTGATTTAGAAATAAAGCATGTATTTATTCAGAAATGTTTAATATCTGGTACTCATAAAAATGGACACAAATTGAAAGAAAGTATATCTTAAATGGACCATTAAATGTAAAATCATATAATGGTAATATTTGACTTGATTATAAATACATATTTTGATGTATTGTACAAGAGACTGTCTCTAATATAGGCCTCTATTTTGGTAAAGAATGTTTGAAGTGATGTTTTTTAGCAGGAGAATGAGAACACTGTGTAATACTTTTCTACATGACTTTAAGAAAAGCATTTCTTTTTCTAAATCCTTTTCCAATGTTTATAAAGAAACCCCACTACAAATGTGATGATATTCAGTTAGCTCTGAACAGACAATGCCTCATTGAGATGAATGGTGTTGAAAGTTATTTCAACTCTAGAATGTTTGTGTACCTTAATGAAAATTTGGGAGAAACAATGGAGATAGCAAATCAGTTATGAATAGAAACTATAATTTTACAAAACTCTTCCACCATTCTTTTAGGAAGGCATAGGAAAGGCCACTCAAAGCAAATATCATGAAGTGGGCTTTTGCTCACAGTTTTGAGGCTGGAAAAATGCCCAAATCAAGGCTATGCTTTCTTCCTGAAGACAAGCTGCCAAAGATCCTTGACTCCTCTGTCACAGGTCAAGGCACATGGCATCATCTATTGGCCTTTCCTTTCTCATCCAGGTTTTATTGATTTCAGCTTCTTGCTTCTGTGGCTTTCTCTCTGAGTCTGAATTTCATTCTCTTATAAAGGACTCCAGTAATTAGATTAAATCTGTTTTAGTTTCTTTAAGCAGCCTTGCTTAAAGCAGATACCATGAAATAGGTTGGCTTAAGCAATGGGAATTTATTAGCCCACAGTTTGAGAAAATGTCCAAATCAAGGCATCATCAAGACAATTCTTTCTTCCTGAAGACTGGCTTCCAGTGATTCTTGGCTCCTCTGCCACATGGCAAGGCCCATGGCAGTGTCTACTGGTCTCTCCCTTCTTTTCCAAGTTTCATAGCTTTCAGATTCTTGATTCCATCACCCGCTCTCTCTCATTCTCTGTCTCTTTATATTCATTCTGTTTATAAAGAAATCCAGTAATGGGATTATGACCCATCCTGTATGAGATGGGTCATAACTTAACTGAAGAAGCCTCATCAAAAGATCCTACTCAAAATGGAGTCATATACAGAGGAATGGATTCAATTTTAAAAGTGTTTGTCTGGGGTATGCAGCTTCATACCACCAGAATCACCTTTATGAAATAAGACTTCCTACTTTTTCTGAAAATCATAATAGGCATTCAAACATTGGATGGACCATCTTTAAAAAGCCATAGAACTAAGCCATTTGTAGTTCTTAAAATTTCCTTTTGAAAATTAAAGTTATATAATGCTAGTCTCTAAGTATTATCTATTAATTTATCTACCTGTAAATTTTAAATGAGAATTTTTATTATAAGAAAAAGTTTATCATTGCCCTACTCCCACCACTTTTCATTTCATGTGTTTATTTGGCATTTTCTGAGTGCCTAGCACTGCATGAGACTCTGGGGTTGAGATACTGCTTACTCTACTTTTCAGGTTTTTAGGATCCACAACTCTATTCCCCCAAATTTTAGTTCTGTCGCCTTAGCAACTCTATTGTCCAACAAGCTGATAAATTCTTCTCAAGAATTGTACTGTGAGCTCCAAAAATCACCTTTTACTGTCACTTTCTTTCCACAGCTGTGTGAAATTATCCATTCTGCTTTCTAGGGCTGTAGAGAAAAAGAAATAATTGTATTTGTACCAGAGTTTATATAACTAATGTTAGGTTCTCTGTGGGAATATTTTCATGTGGAAAGCCATGTGATATGTAAATGATCTAAACTCTTAGTCCATTTTCAATTTTAATACAATTATTGCTCTTGTGCTATATTTTATAGATTTCAGATTTGTCTGTATGCTCCTACATGTATCTATTTTTCTACTGTCCCTCATTCTAGTACTAGTGTTTTTATTTTTTCTCATGTTTCAAATGTCTGTGTTTTTACTCTTTAATATGAACCCAAAGGCCTAGAATTCCTGACTTTTTTTTTTCCTTTTTGAGATGGGGAGTCCATATATTTAATCATAGAATTATAATATTGAAGTAATAACTATAGTTTTCGGTGCAAAATTTTAGTTATACCTATTTATTTTACATAAAAAGTAGTTGAGGTCTATAAGAGGTCCCACAAATTGTTGCAGAGCTCAGGTCTCAGAGCTCTATATTTATAATACTTTCTGATCTTTTACACTAAGACTACAATTGTAAAATACATGTTGGTAGTAAAATAATACAAAAGAGTTACATTTGTAAAGGCCTTTCTATGTGGTAGGTATAATATACATATTATTTCTAATCCTTACAATTATACCACCACATTTCAGTTCTTATATGCATTTTAATGTAGGAAAGTAAGAATCAGGGAAGGTAAACAACATTCATCTAAAGAATTCTACTTTAAACACAGGTCTACCTGATTCAATAGCCTCATCTACTTCACCACAACTAATTTCCTCTCCTGGAGAGTAGGTGTTGGCTGCAACATCTGCTGAGATTCAGGCCTTAACCAGCATAAGAACAGACTGAAGATTTAAATTGCTGGGACATATATTCAATGGGTTAGTGCTAATTATAGATTCAGGTAAAAGGAGCAGAAGAACCATGTGTAGGAAAATTATAAATGAGTCTAACTCTGATGCATTGGTGAGATAGGTTATTATATATGCCAAGGCAAGGCCCATGGATGGGATGCCAATTTCCTGGGGATGTCTGCCCTGCCTATAATGTCTAGATGTTTCTAGAGGCCTCAGGAATATCCCTGCTTGAAGCATGTGTTGGCTTATTATTTAACTTAAATCATGGTATCCTCTAATCTAAAGCTCTCATTTTGAAAATTCGTGTGTCTCCTTATCATTAATAAAAAGTGTAGATCTCATATTTTATAGAAGGACTGAGCCTCAGATTAAATTTATTTAAAAGACACAGCTATACATTGTCTTTCTCTGCCTAACTGTTCAGAATCAGTGATGATAGCAAAACCTTAAGAGCCTGAGTATAATAATAGATCCTGTTACTGATGACTATTATTAAGAATGCTTGCCATTTTGATAGAAATAGGCTTTCAAGCTGGTTTATGGCTGCTTAAGTCCTCACCGATCTTGTATTCATGTCATGAAAAGCTGGAAACAATCTAAACTCATCCAACTACATTGAATGCAGCACTCAAGAATGGAGAGGTCTATTTGTTCATTTTGAGGTGTTGGCTCTTTTGGCCCAAAGTGGTGTGTGATGGTCCACTGAGTGGCTCAGGAAGAGGTTGTATGGTTTAGGAAGGCAGGATTTATGCCACCTTCTCTGAAGTGATCTAGCATTGAAACCATGTTGGGTGTAGGGCTAGTAAGTAGTGAGGCATCAAACATGTTGGAATTTTCAATTTTCTGGATAAATTTTGGAGTACTTAAGCATATTTCCATCTTGAAATAATGAATTTGGCCTTAAAAGGTCTTCTTCCACAATACAAATTGCTTGAAGAAGGCAAAGTAGCCCAGTGTGCGGAATTGGAAAGTACCCAGCATCTGTAGTAAGACAACAGCATAGCCTAATTGTTCCAAGACACATCTTACAATTATAAATTGGTGGCAGCGGACCTGGGCCAGTGGTTAGGGCATCTGTCTACCACATGGGAGGTCTGCAGTTCAAACCCCAGGCCTCCTTGACCTGTGTGGAGCAGGCCCATGTGCAGTGCTGATGCATGCAAGGAGTGCCGTGCCACGCAGGTGTGTCCCCCGCGTAGGGGAGCCCCATGCACAAGGAGTGCGCCCCAGCATGAAAGAGAGCCGCCCAGCATGAAAGAAAGCGCAGCCTGCCCAGGAATGGTGCCACACAAACGGAAAGCTGACACAACAAGATGACACAACAACAACAAAAAGAAACACAGATTTCCATGCCGTTGACAACAACAAAAGTGGACAAAGAAGATGCAGCAAATAGACACAGAGAACAGACAACTGGGGGGAGGGGGCAGGGGGGAAGGGGAGAGAAATAAATAAATAAATAAATCTTTTAAAAAAATTGGTGATAATTATAGTTATCCATACTCGCTGGACAATTCTGAGGCCTAAAACATTAAAGCATATGAATGACTGTCCAAGAGTTAGATATAAGCATGCTTCTTTTGAAAAGAGATTGTGAAGATATAAAATATAGCAATGGCATTTGTTGATACTGTATTTTCAATGGAAAATATTTATGGAGTACTTTCTTATGACAGCCAGTGATAATAGAAAGCAAAGTTTGTCAATAGGAAGAGACTTAGATGATATTTGCATTGGTTACAAGTTAAAGAAAATATATAATTATCAATTTTGTTTATTCTTATTGTTTTTTATGCTAAGAAGTAATTGAAGTGTATAGATCTGTGGTCATTTCCTACTCAATTCTCCTAACAATAATGAGAAGGAGCTCTTGAAAATCTTTTAAGGGACAGAATCTGTGAATTATTATGGAGTGATAGAACAATGATAGTCCATATATTATATTTTCTATATAAATGCAATTAATTTTTGTTCATCTGTTTTATCATTAGATGCTAAGTTTATTATCTATAAGTTTGGCAGGGTTGTGATTGTTTTCTATAAAATACGAGCTACATGACATGTATGGCATTTATTTCAGAAGGTCCTTAGGCAATAAGAGGTGCATAGTGTTGCTGCTTGAATGAGGTATGCTCTGTCTTTGGCAATTAGTCTATATCATTTTTGTAGAAGGATTCTGGCTTCTGATTGTATGAGACATGCCATACATATGAAGCTCCCATATTGATGACACTAAAAAAGAATATAAAATTGCTCTCAGTTCCAAACTTTGCTACTATAGGCAAGTCCTGAAATTGTATACTTTCCTACCTATAACACCAAATTGGAGCCAATCTCTGAATTCCTCAGAAAAATAGAATAGCATTATTTATAGAGAAATATGCAGGCCTGGCATTTAAAACATGTGTGCATTTCAACTAGATGCAATAATAGGAGATGAGTTTGCAACTCTTCCCAATTATTTTTGCCCTTATCTTTCAGTTTGTTGTAATTGCATCAACCTTACTCTTAAAAATATATTTCAAACTATCAAGAATTAATTTGAAGAATCTCTCTTCATTCTCTATCAACAAGTTAAATTTTGGTAAGCAGCTACAAAAAAATGCTATCTATAAACATTACCAGAAGTCCTGATATCCCTTTCCTCTACTCATGATGTAATCTTGATTTGTAATTTGCTGTATCAGTTGCCATTTTCACACAAACATTACATAATAGATAGCTGGCCTCTGGAATCCACAGCTCTATTGAATCATGAGAAATTTATTTTGCTTGCAATGTGTTGTATATAAATTTATCTTTGTACTTGCAATCTGCTTGGGTCCTTATATTTAAAATTTGTCTCCTATAAAACTCTTATAGTTGGTTCATGGTATTTTTAATCCACTTTGACATTGTTTTTCTGTAACACAATAACAATTCTAGAAAAGAATGGCTTAAAGAAGCCTCTGAACCTGAAAATATATATGAAACTTCATAAAGGGAAAACTCAGAAACTACCAAATTAGAATGACATGAAGTTCAAAGAAAAACAAAAAGCAGAGCTCAAAAGATACTTTGCATATTTCCATGCCTCTGCTTTTATAAAAAAAGGAGACAAAAATGTAACAAAAACTCAGAAGAAGAAAAAATGATTTTTATTCTTTCTTGCCTAGAGCAATCAGTTTGAAAGTTGAGCTTTGAAGTAGGTACTTCATAAAGCATTTGCATTTTAAAAAAGAATAACAGTATGTATTGCATAATTTCTTTCTAATTGCAGTACATTTCTCTCATAAAAAGATCATATGACACAAGATAAACTTGAAAGTCAGATGAATTCCAAATAAACTTGATTTGAAGACAATGATTTTTCCATCTAATTTTCATTCTTAATAAAAAAAGTTAGTAAAATCTTCAAAGGTGATTTTCAGGGGAATTAATTACTTTAAGCTGTATTAATAAAAATAGCCTTTGTTTGCCTCCTTGCCTCCAGTAAATGCAAAGGCAAATGTTTCTCCTAACATATACATAGTTTAGAATGTTATTGAAGGCCAGAATAACAAACTGAGATATTTTTAGTATCCCCCATCTGCACACACAGTATATTTATAAATGACGTTTAATAGTGATGGAGAAGCAGCAAGGTGTAGCAAGATGTAGCAAAAAGAATTGGAAGGCAGGACAATGTATTTTGGTTTTGTTCTGCTCATTACTTGGGTATGTTTGTAGTCATTCAACTCAGGCCTCTGTATCTTGCTTGGCTAAATATTAATGTTGGGCTAGATAATTTCTAAGGTCCTTTCTAGTAAGGAAAAAAAAAGGAAATTATCACGTTTTATATTTAGGTATGCAAATAAAAATAACTTCAATTTTTTTCTCCATTCAGATTAGTATTTTATGCCCATTCTGCCTAATGTAATCTAGGACAATTCAGGAGAAAATACTTCAGGTAGTCTAAACGCAGTTCCTTAAGGAATTTCCCTTCCTCTTCACTCATTTTGTTTGAGTGACATCTATATTGCCATAGTGTTGAAGGTGGGGAAGTGTTGGAGTCCTCTAGGTTAAGTAAAAGGCCAGTAAAAAGAATTTATTGAGAAATGGGGAAAAAAAACAGAGCTTGCTGAGAAATGGGAGAGAAGAATGGAAATATGCACTGGGATTTGATGTGGGCATCTGTAGGCAGAGAAGGTGATTTGGCTTGTATGGTTACCATTACTAAACTATTAATTTCCCTTGCTAATGGTAAGGGAAGGGGCCCCAGCTGTTACTGGTTACCCTCAATGTTGGGGGCCAATGGTGAAACCTTTTGTGTGGGGTTATATAGGACCAATGGGGAGACTTGTTTGGCATCCCCTTGGCCACTGAAAAGATTACCAAATGGGACCTCAGGGTCAAGGTCTCAGTGGGATCTTATAGTCATGTTGTCTATTGGCCATGTTGTGGCTCATCTTCTCCTTGTTTCTCTGTACTAACCTGCCTCAACTCCCCCTTCAGAGAGTTCATGCCATTATTCTTAAGGGGGTGCTGAGGGGCAATTGTCATTCTTCTGTAGTTATTTCCTTCTAGTTAGAGCAGTAGTCCCTGCCTGAGAGGGTGTAAACCTTTCTGGCTATTCTATTGAGGTTGGGGGAAGATGGATCTGGCACCCTGGTTGTCTCTGGATGAAATTTTTGCATGACTAATAAGGTGTTAATTCTGGAAGAAATAAAAAAATTTAATTAGAATTTTGAAACTGCTCTCCATCCACTTCATGAGCATAACTAGAGTTGTTGTAGACACCATCCACTTCAGGAGCATGTTCAGAGATGTGGTAGATATTTTTATTGTTTTAGGGGTCAGTGACTGATGGTGCCAATAACTTGAATAGTGAGGTATCATACAGGGTATTTGGGCCTGGCTTGAATGCACAAGAGAGTTTCACAATACTCAAGTCTATCTCTTTTAATCTTTATACACTTTCTAATTGCTTCCAATGCATTGTATGTCAAACAAGCTTATCTAATTTAGCACTTCACTTTTTACTTCTAGACCTTTACCATGATGATGTTAACAGATGTTTTACTTCAGCAGTACAGGAAAACCTTTCTCAGTTATTTTATGAAAATCTAAGATTCCCAGTGGAATCAAGATTATCTTTCCTTACCAATACTTTAATATGGAGATTGAGGTGGCCTATGACAGGTTTCCCTGTTATGAAGTTACATTTTGTTATTAATAACATTTTAAGTTTCTAATTAATAATGGCTTCCTGGAATTTGCCACTCAAATGCTTCAGTTTAGAAGATGATTTCACAAATTTCTTATACTTAGAAGATACTTTACCTTTAAATAAACAATAATGAAGTTAACCTTTATCTTAATATCAGTAATCTTGTGCAAAACAGTGACCAGGCAGTTTTGCACAAGAATTTCATTCCTCTTAATTATTGACTTATAACCAAATTGTTCCAAATGCTTTAAAATACCATTTACATTTTCTTTTACTTCAGAGATTTGCTTATTTCCCATTTTGACTTTGACAGACTTTGGATGAGAAACACTAATATCAGTATACACTCACTGAGGTCATTGAAATCTCAGGGAAACCTGGTTTTTCTCATGACTTGCTGCTTTTAGGAACATCAACATTCAAGGTGGGAGGCCCTCCTCCTGAGTCCTCAGTCACCAGACTGGAAGAGTAGACATCAAACCCTGAAGGTCAAGAATTCCTAGGGCACACCTGGAGTCATGAGAGAAAGCAGGTCATTAATACCAATGAAAGGACTGGAGACAGGGGAGTCTTAAATTTGCCTTCCCCTGAGCCATGGGGAGCTGAAGTTGTTATGAAATAATCATAAGCAAAGGCAAGGGGTAAGGCCAGACCCGAAGTAGCCATAAACAAAAGCAAACTCAGTTTAGAATTATCATCACTATAGTAGGTGTATTAGTCAGGGTTCTTTTGGGAAACAGAATCAACAGGAGATATCTGTAAATAGTATGAGATATATAAAATTCTCTCACGTGACCATGGGGATGCACAAGTCTGCAAGGAGGCTGCAAACCAGGGGCTCCAATGAAAGTCCAATGAAAGTCCTTGATTAGTTTCTGGAAGATGTTGGTTATCCAAAGACAAGCTGGGAAATTCTTACCGAATGCTGAAATCACTTCACCTTTTAAGGCATTCATCTGATTGGATAAAGCCTCACTCATTACTGACAGCAATCTCCCTGGTGAATGTAGATATAATCAGCCATCTATGCAGTAAACTCACTGATGACTAAAGTCCATAATTGTCATTGTAGTATAGTTATCCCAGTGCTTGCTTAACTAAACAACTGGGCACAATTACCTGGCTGAGTTTACAAATTAGCCTAACCATCAGAATAGGTTTAGGGGAGAAGCTAGACTCAAAATAACCATATACAAAAGTTCAGTTTATAATTGCCATTACTATAGCAACCACAAGCTAGACCTGAAGTAGCCATAAACAAAGATAAATTAGTTTAACATTGCCATTAAAATAGTAGGTCCTAGGCTAAATCCACCCATTTATAGCAATTTCACATATTATTCTTATGCTGTTAAACACAAAGTTAAACACAGATTTAAAAATTTAACAGAAAGTTAAGCACAGATTAGAACAGAAGAGAGAATTTTATACACTTAGCATAGGGAAAGACTTGTTTTTAGAATTACCTAGACACAAAGCTCCCAGTGTCTGTCCAGAGCAAAAACCTTGTACAGGACTGTCCAGCTTTGTTCCTCCAGGAAAATCCCTGGGCAACTGCTAAGTACAGAGTTAAGGGGTCCAGAGAAGCTCTGCCCTGACATGGTGCTGCATCCCATTTGTTACCTCCCAGTGTTACAAGGGAATAGGCAGAGATCTAGGAACACCAGGAACCTTTTAGTCTTAATTAATTACGCACAAGGAGGTTCCTTATTCAATAGAAGAGAGGTTTAGTAACTGACCTATATCTTATTTTGTCATTCAGTCCCCTCATTAAGTACAACAAAGGCTAGGAGTGGTCTGGAGTGCAGGCTAGGACTGAGTAATTGGCTCCCATGTTAATTAAGAAATTGACGATCCTACCTGCCATATCATGGGTCGCCCAATGTTTCTGATTGATGGTTCATGTGACTTCAGGCCCCTTCTGTCCTCCCCTCGGGCAAGACCCTGGCTGTCAACATGGTGGAGGAGCTTGGCTCCAGGTTCCTACTGATGTGGAGCCTGGATTTGGACTATCCTGAGGTGACTGGTGCTTTTAATGATAGCAGTTAAAAGGTGAGGCTGTTCCAGACCCTGTGCTAACCCCTCCTTACCTTCTCATCTTGGAAGCCTGGTCTCAAATGTTGAAAACTACAAAAACTATTTCTAAAAGGGAGTTAAAGGAAGTTTGGTGGCCCAGGGAAAGTTTCTGCAGCTTTCTAAAGATATCTGAGGAATACTGGAGTTCCTAGGAGGATCTATCCTTCTCTAGAGTTAGGATCTACCAAGAGGGTATTTTTATTGCCTATGCCAGCTTTCTTTGAAATAAGTCATATTGAAGCTGTGTGATGTGGCAGGAAAAGATTAGCCTCTTTATTTTGAGAACATCAGTAGGCAAGTCATCCTCCCAGTTTCTGAGAAGGCACCCTAATGGGAAGTCTGCTGGAATGCTGGAAGAGCTGCCTATTATCCTAAGGGAGGATAAAACACATCTGTTGGTCTGGATGGCTTCCGACTGATGTAGGCTATGAGTGGGGGGTTTTTCGTCCCTTTGTGGATAACCTGAGCTGACTGTGTCCTGAGCTGTGTGTGTGGGACAGTGAGAACTGCAGCCGGCCCTTGGTAACCATGGTGACAATTCCAGTCCTGGAAAAGCAGTTTAGCAATGCAAACTCTATAACCTTTAAATATTCGGGGAGAATACAAACCAAATGTGTTAAAAGCTTACATGGAGTATATGAAGTTCATGCTAAAAGCTTACCTAGAATGGTATGAAGTCCATGCTAAAAGCATACTTCCTCTGTATAAAAAGAACTTGAAAATCTTATTTGGTGCTCAGGTTTTGAACAAAAAGCTCCCGAGCCCAGCCAGTCATAAATAAATTCCTTTTTCCTTCCCAAAATTATTACTGAGTCTTGGTCTTTTCACACACAAATAATTGAACCTCTCTTGATGTCTATATATGGGGACTAAATATGGGGACTTGTCCGGGGTTTGCAAATGAAGGCCAGAGAAGGTAGCATTTTGCTACACCATCCAGATCCCTGAGGAAGCCAGGAGGACTCAGAAGAACCCCAAATCTGGGTGCCCCTGGACTACATTTAGTCCAGAAAAGATGTGGTTTCTACCAGAATTTTCCTGATGAAAATCGAGGGCAATGGAAGGTCTGAAAAATTCTGGGAATGAAAAAGACTCCAAACACGGAAAAAGGTAAGAGTCCCCCAGGGAGCACAGTGTCAGGAAAACCCTAGTTTTAATTGCTAGGAAGGGGAGCCTGATCACCATTACCTCCAGAAATTCAGGGGGAAACCATCTCCTCCAGGTCTGAAAGGAAAGGAAAAAATAAAAGGGAAAAAATCCTGGTGTTTGGGTTTGACTAGCTGCATATTAGCATCCGGTTCTGGTCTTATCTCCACTGAGGTAGTGAAGGCTTGTTTATAATAGGAAAGATGTTTATAGGTTCAAGTCCTAATTTCATAGAAATTGGTCTAGATTTAGAAAATCTTAGTTACAAGAAAATGAATCAGTTTTCTAGTGAAGCTTGATCTGGGTGTATAGTTAAACAGTGAAAGGGTTTATCCAGAATGTTTTCTTTCAGTGCTGAATTGCAAATGAGCTTAATTTATACACAGCCAGGGTAAACAGATGGTCCTATTTTTAGTATTGAAATTTCTCTCTTTCTAAGGTTTGCAGGGGCAGCTGTGTCCAGAAAATATAGAACTTGTGAGTCAAATTGATAAATTTTGTGCTTCTGCCTGTGTCTGCTCAATGCTGATTTTAAACTGTGTAATTATGTAAAGTGGTGAACTTGGCTAAATTGGAATCCTCCCTTGCCACTGGCAAAGGAGTGAAATGATTATAGTTTATAAGGCAAAACTGCAGAGTCTAAATATTTGTGCATGCTCTGCTGTCTTGTCTCTGGGCCTGTCCCATTTGCCAGGGCTCAGGAATTGTCCGTATCTGCACCGCACACCCAATTTTATTAAAACTGATCCCAGTCAGGGTGGCGAGGGGGGCGGGGGGTGGGGTGGAGCCGCCAGGAATGTGCTGAGCCTAAAAGGTTCTTTTCAAACCATTTTAGCAGCCTGGAGCATCATTATTCTGCCCCCCCCTCCCCCCAGGAGGATGCATAACAAAAGTGGAGATTTGGAAATGGGGGAGCAGCTTGCCTCTTTCCAGTGAGTCCACACCTTTTAGTCATAAATCACATTCCTATCTAATCCCTGATCTACCTGGAATGGGGGAGGTAAAGGAGACACAGAATCAGAATCAGGATAAATGCAATAGAATTCCTTCTTTAGGGCCAAAAACATATTTGCATATGGTAAAGTACCTTTGTCAAAAAAAGGAAGAGCCTGTTGCTTGAAACAATAAACCTCTAATCACTTGATAGCCCTTTTAATGGTTTGACTTGGAACAGTCAGCAGTGAGGATCATGAGAAACTGCAGAAAAAGAAACAAATAAATCTGAAAACCCAGAGACCTAACAGAGCCTAAAAGTTAGTATGCTTTTGAAATTATTCAGTTTTAAAATTATCAAAAACAAAAGTTTCAGGCCCCTGTAAAAAAAGGAAAACAATGTTCTTGTTTAATCAGTAACAATTTCAACTTGTTTAGATTAAGTATTATCTCTTGGGTTTATAAATACCACGTTAATAAGTTAATATTGTATATGTTGAATCTTTAAAATAATGGGAACTGTAAGCTCATGTTTAATGAAATTAAATTAAGTGTAAAACTACTCTCTCTTAAATGCATGGGGTAGATTCCATTAGTTGCTAATTATAATCTGGAGTTAATATGCCAGTCTATAATTGTGGTCAATTGTAAAAAGTTTGTAAAAATCATCTTCCAAACTGAAGCATTTAAGTGGTTCTAGTTCTAGAAGCCATTGTTAACTAAAACCTGGATTGGTATTGATGGCAAAGAGTAACTTCACGATAATGAAACCTGTCTGAAGGTCACTGCAAGGTGCATATTTAAGTAAATGGTAATGGAAAGTTACCTTGATTCCATTGGGAATCTTCCATTTTCATTTTAACAATGAAAAATAGGTTTTTTTCCCCCTGTATTACTAAAGTAAAATGCCTGCTAATATCTTCATGGTAAAAGTGTAAAAAATAAAGTCATTTGATATATGATATGTTGCATTAAAAATGTTTAAAAATATATAAAAAGAAGAGATAAACTTTAACATTGTCAAACTCTCTTGGGCATTCAAACCAGGCCTTGAATACACTATAGGTTGCCTCTCCATAGGAGTTATTGGCTAGGATGGTCACTGACCCCTCAAATAAAAATATCTACTATATCACGTCTCTGGTTGTGCTCCTGAAGTTGACAGAAACTATGTTTCAGTTTCAAACTCCTGTAGCAGCCAACAATGGCTCAGTACAGCCAAATATACAATGGATATTGCCTCCAGTCTGGCACTGTTCCATAGTGCCAGAGAGCACTATATACCTGGTCAGTGAAATACTGGAAACTACCTTCTTAGCTTCCCTCTAGGATCAACGATGTTGTTACTTGCTCACTGTGTGAAGAACTTACCAAGTGGAGCCATAATCACCAGAGAACCATAAGTAAAACTTAAATACAAATTGGCATTATGGCCTGCTCCCATGGAGAGATAACATGTATTACAAACCTGAAACTTAAAACTATCAATTGCAACTCAGAATCCTTATGCATTAATACATTAATTAATATTAAGTGTTGTACCTTTATCCTGTTCTTAATATATGCCTAATAATTACAGTGTTATCTTTTCTATTCTAAATCAGGCACAAAGGTACATTAGACATGTTAAGTTCCTGGTAAATTTCATTTTCTAAATAGTTAATGAACATGTCTATAAAATAAAATAGCCATCTTAGCTAAAAACAATGGGACCACCAGTGGCTTACAAGTAACTGGTTAATTAATATCACACTCAGCTACCTTACGACTTTACTATACTCTACTGTGTAACAAAACAAGGCTTGCTTACTAGCAGGTGGTCACCTGTTAAAAAGTCAAAATTACCAGAAGTTAATCAATTAAAACCAAAATGTAAAAATCTTTATTCTGTAGTTCTGATCACTCCTACAGCTAAAAGAATTTCCAACTTACAGCACTAATCCTGAATGAAACAAACTGCCCAAGAAGGTACCAGTTCACCATGAACAGCTGATGAAGCACGTAAGTGCCAATCATTAAACAGCCTGAAATGCATCTTCAAAACAAAGCTAAGTACCTAATACTGTTATCTATTGCAATTTCTCTCTGAAAATAAATAACTTAATTAAAAATTTAGACTCACCTGTCCTTCTTGGGAGTCACAGAGGGTTACTTGCCTCTAGAACTCCTGGCTGATGCTTGCCAAATGAAGCTGGGCAAGTGTTGGATTCCTCTAGGTTCTTGGTTATGTTACATGAGCATGCCAGTTTAGTTAAGCCAGTAAAAAGAATTTACTGAGAAATAGGGGAAAAGAACAGAGCTTGCTGAGAAACAGGAGAGAAGGATGAAAATATGCACTGAGATTTAATGCTGGCTCCTCTAGGCAGAAAGAGCAATTTGGCTTGTGAGGTTACCATTATTAAACTAGTAATTATTCCTCCTCTTGCTAATGTTAAGGGGAGGGAACCCAGATGTTATTGGCTACCCCACCAATGGTGGGAGTCAATGGTGAGGCCTTATAAATGGGGTTATCCAAGACCAATGGACACGCCTGTTTGGAATTATCCAGGGCTTCGCCTTAGTCTCCGGAAAGAGTCCCAACTGGGGCCTCAAGGTCAAGGTCTTGGCAGTGCCTTACAACCATGTTGTCTTTTGACTATGTTGTCTGTTGGCCATGTTGTGGCTCATCTTCTTGTTTCCCTGTACTAACCTGCCTCAGTATTAGCTGTGTTGTCTGATTATCTATTGGTTTTTATCAATGCCAGCATCTGCTGAAGTGTGTGCATCTTCCAGTCTGGTTTTTGCCATTTCCATCCTCCACCTTGATATCCTCTGGAATATATGAGTCTGATCTATATAACCCAAGCTCCTTATTGTCACATTTCTGTAGTTGGATCAGTTCTGCTGGCTTTCTGTCTCGTCTAAAGTCTACAAATACCTTGGGGGCATTGGAAGATTCAGTTGCTCTCTTAGAACTGCCTGGAAGGAGAATAGGGTCTAGTCATTTGTCAGATTCTCTAACCTATCTGGGAGATATATTGTACCCCTCAAAAGAGCATGATCTAAAAGTTGGCAGACTGAAGATTTCCTTCAGAGACATCTCAAGGTCCTACTTTGTTGCTTTGCTTCTTTCCATATTCTTTTAAATTTTTTTTTTCATTTTTCCCTGGCTTTTCAGATCTTTATTAAATTTCAGGTTTGAATTAATTTTAACAATCTCATAAAATTTAAAATTCAGTTTATCATTTGTATTAATCACATTTCAAGTGCTCTATAGCCACATGTGTTACTGGGAAGTATATATAGAGAGCGTATTCTATCATTTCAGAAAGTTTCTTCTGTACTTTGCTACCTTAAATAATTTGAAAAATATTTAATGACTGCACATAATATCCCATCATGTTGTTTTATCATAAAAATCTGCATATATCTATAGTGTTTTATATTTGCATTGCTTGCAGATTGATCTTATTTGTTTTTGTTGTTGCAATTATTGTTATAGTTGTAGTTATTTTGTTATTAACCATAATGTCGTGATGAATACTACCTAACACTTTAAAATTTTTATTTTGGAAATGTCCGTGCTTTCACTTTTTTTTTTCCTTCTGCCTATTAATAGCTGAAGCTTGAATAGCAGAAATAACAGGAAGGCTAGGGAAGTCTAGGAAATTTCAATTCTCTTTATTCAAGTAATGGGAGAAAATTCCTTAAATTATTTAGAATTTGAGAAAGATTAGGTAGAAGATTTTTAAATATTTATACACTGGAGTTACAAGAAGAGTAATTAACTCTTTGGGGCCTGAAGGGAATTGTGGACTCACAGTTTATTAAGTGCTAAGTGAAATGATGAGATTTAGTCAGCTTTAGATTTGTAGTCTTTTGTAACATAGACCTTATAGACAGTACATTTTCCCCATAGAACTGATTTTTCAGTAGATTATTGTTCTGAATAAATATTTTGAGGACTCTTTGAGCATTAAAAGTATTTAATGTTCAGCTTATTTAACTTCTCAATACTCTATTATATGGTTCATTAACACAATAACAGCTTACTTTTTTGATAAATTAACTTATTCAGAGACTCTCTGAGAAACAGAGTCATAGTTTAATACTTTTTATAAACAAATCAGAGGCAAATAACTCATTTGCAGTATAATTAGAATGTAAATCATGGGTGAATTGGTCCCATTATTACAAATTTTTATGAAGTTTTTTCTTTGTAATTGATTTTAATTTTTTAGAAGAATCCCTAGATCTCCCATCTCTCCTAAATGGTAACAAATAACTAAAACAACTCTACTTTCCTTCTGATTTTTAAATATCCAATCATGACTGTAAGAGAAAAGTTGGCTAGATGATAAACTTTAGAGACAGAAGGGACTTCGTAAGAATGTGAGTTACAAGAGATCTGAGGTGGTTATGAGAAATGGGAAGCAATGCCATGGTCCATATTCCAAAGGCTGTCACAATGCTATAATCACATTGCAAAATGGTTGTGGAGTCAAACAAACCTTGTGCCAAATCTCAAATTCAGCATGTACTAACTGTGTGACTTGGGGCTATTTACTTTATGTGATTTATAATGCTGCCTCTTTCTTGAGGCCTCAATGAGAAAATGAACAATTGATGCTTAGCATGGCACAGGGTGCAAAGGAATCTTTCAATAATACTTAGTTGCTGTAATCTTTGAAGGGACTGAATTGTATTAACCCTTGAAGTATTCTCAATCCCCTAACTCCCAATTTTATAAATGGAGACCAGAGAAATAAAATGTCTTTCCCCAATTTCAAAGTAGAATAGACTGTAAATGTCAGTCTTTCGTGTATTCTCCATAGCACTATTTTTCCCCAGAATATTTTAAATCTTTGATATATCATTTACTTATTAGTTAAATCAGTTGACTAGCATCCATCTCAAATAGCTGTGAATTTAGGAATAGGGAGTAGCCGGGTTGAGACACCAAGTTCCTGGAAGCCTACGTCAAGCGAGATAATATCAAGAAAGTGTGTAGGCGACAGACTTGGCCCTGTGGTTAGGGCGTCCGTCTACCACATGGGAGGTCCACCGTTCAAAGCCCGGGTCAAGGAGGCCCGTGTGGAGCTGGCCCATGCGCAGTGCTGATGCACGCAAGGAGTGCCCTGCCACGTAGGGGAGCCCCACGCACAGGGTGTATGCACAGGGAGTACACCTGGTAAGGAAAGTCGCCCAGTGCAAAACAAAGTGCAGCCTGCCCAGGAATGGCGCCACACACACGGAGAGCTGACACAACTAGATGATGCAACAAAAAGAAACACAGATTCCCATGCCGCTCACAACAACAGAAGCAGACAAAGAAGAAGACGCAAATGGACACAGAGAACAGACAACTGGGGTGCGGTGGGGTGCGGTGGGGTGGGGTGAAGGGGAGAGAAATAAATAAATAAATAAATCTTAAAAAAAAGAAAAGAAAGTGTGTAGAGAGGCCTCTATTGTTACCATACAAATGTGGGTTTTTCTGCCTGATGCATTTCAAATGATCAATTCCTGAGGTATTGGGGTTTGAAAGATAGAAAGAGTTTATTGCTAGTGCACAGCAAGGAACTCAGAAGTTATACCGGCCTAAAATCTGTCTCCCCAAGTTTGAGGACTTTAGGGTTTTCATGGATTCAAGGGAAGGGTGGAGTGCTTATCGTCACAATAGCAAGTAAACCCAAATGTGAGACTAATTTAGAATAACCATAAATAAAGGTGCGATCAATCTAGCAGCGTTTCAGTAATTTTAGGTATTAACTTCTGGTTGTTATATAATATACTGGAAAATTAAGAAAAATAAGAAAAAAGCATCTATATAATGATTCAGTATGCAGAATCATTTGTTAATTCTTAAATTTTGGTTACACTATCACACGTATCTGTGTGAGAATTACGGTCAGAATTGCCAGTTTTGGTCAGAACCTACAAGGCATTGTCCTAGGAAATGATTCTGTGGGAAAACATGGTTGTAATGAGATTGCAAAAAGAGTTGTATATTTTGTTACTATATCATCATCATATGTAGGGAGTCAAGGAAAAAAGTATTTAGTGAGACTAAACTAGTGGTCCCATATTTTTCATATGAAGACTGTTTTTAAGGCCAAACAATTTGTGAACCTACAAAAAATTCCTGTTAACTCTCTATGTATGTGATATTTGTATGCATTTACCCAAGGTTATCATACCTCAATTTGGATCCATTGGTTTAGACTACAAAAGAAATAAACCCTGCATTCCTTTTCTAAATTCTGTAGGTAGTTAATCCTGGAAAAAATCTAGGAAACTGGAAAAATAAATGTAAACAGGATTAAAAAAGCTATCATAAAAATACAAATCTATGGCACATATTTGAAGGAGGTAGAAAACTATTCAAATGCAGAACAGAAAGAATAATAGACATTCTCCATCCTTATTTCTCAATCACTTTTGCCATTTGTCAGTCAGAAGGAGAGACGCCCAAAGAGTTATCAGCCCACTCCATTATAGGTGTTAGGGTCACCAGCAAAAGCATGATTCAGACAGGTTCTGATGGAAAGGGGTTTTACTCACATGGAGAAGAGACAGCAAGGTCACCTTCACTAGTGGACGTTAGTTACCCATAGTCAGTGGGTCTCTATCTGTTCCCTATTCATGGAAATGTTCTGCACAACAGCACCCTACTCTTATGTTTGTGTACTGCAGTGGAGGAACCCTGCTCCCTTCTGGCCAGGGACAGGTATACCACTGGATTGTGAGCTAAATAACATAAAACATGCTCATTAGAGTCAGACGGTGCAAAAATAGCCAGAAACAGCAGCTATGTACAGCAGGGGAAGCATAGAGAGTTTGAAGTGAATAATTTGCAGGTTTGTCTGTTTATTATATTATTATTGAAATAATGAAAATGCTCTTATAATGATTGAAGTGATAAATGTACAACTATGTGATTACACCATGTATCATTAATTGCACACTTTGGATGAATTGTATACTATTAAAATGTATCAATAAAATTGATTTGTTTAAAATGCAATAGCCCTATGTATTAATATTAAATCCATACATTCCAAAAATTTCTGAACAAATGTAGAGTATATATACCATTAAAGATTAAACATTATTCAATTCTGTATTTAATTGATAATTACTTTTCCCAAATATATTATTTTGAATTTTAAAAATAAGCAGATTTCAACTTTTTTTTTCTATCCTTAAAGACAGTTGAATGCCTCCAGAATTTGATACTGAAATTTTAGCTTCTGGCAACAAGTAACTGAATTACTGAAGCCATTTTTCAAAATGCATATTTGTGGGGCCTATTTCAGATCTACCATGGGTATTTAGAATTCTATATCCTCAAATAATTTCTCAAATACTTATCATACAAATATTTATTATTTAAGACAATACTAAATGTTTGGTAATTTATTTGGATCATAATGTGCTAAGAATCTAGAGATGGCAATTCCAAATCATGTTTGAAAGAAAGAGATATTAAGAGTACAAGAATTCAAAAGGAACCTTAGAGAATAACAAAACCATTGATTCAGTCATACACATTAAGTCCCTGAAATGTTCAAGGTAGTGTGTTAGGTCCTTTGAAAGACTAAATTTAGAAATAGGGCTCCAATATTGTTGAGAAGAAATACAATTACCCCACTCTTACTCCAAAGCAGATTCTTCCTACAACAATAATGCTTCTAAATGTTTTCAGGCTAGCCTTAGGCAATAAAATAGGCACAACACTCAAGTAGATGCACTTGTTAAAAGAACACAGTGATTTTTCTCTGCAATTTTCTACTACAGTCCATTTCAACTGAGTTTAAATTACATGAAGAAACAATATTATTTTTTAACTGAGTTTAAAGAACTTGAGGAAGCAATATTATTTTAACCTGAAAAAGCATTTAATGAAAGGAAAATAAATGGACCTGAATGATGTTTTTCAAGGACTCTAAGACACTAGGAAACAACCATGTGCAGAAATTTTAGCTCTTTTGCTAGAATTTCCCAGTGTCCCTGATTCTGGAAGAAAACGTATAATAATTGAAGTTTTCCTAAACATTAATCAAAATTGAATATGAAGAAACGATATTGCCCTCCTAATCCAAGGTATTGTTGACTGTATTGTATAAATAATGCCATCATAGTCATTACAGTCATGCTAAACATAAGTACCCACGTGATTTTATATTATTGTGGATGCACATAAGCAGCTAACATCAATGCAATTTTAAATTTGCATAGTTTTCAAAGAATTGTCACATCAGAATATAAATTAATTTTTACAAGACTAAGGGATTTATAGAAGCAGAAACAGGGGCTTAGGTTCTAAGTTACTTGCTAGTGTAAAGATTCCAGGTAATCTCACCACTAGTTCAATATTTATCCACCCGCAATCTTGTATTCATGGATGTTAAGAATTTAAAATTAGACATATTTAAGTCAAAATCCCACTTCTTCCAATTACAATAATTTTCATTTTGATGTTCATCTTATTTTCATCATTATTCCTCTTTTTTACATTGGCAATTAACTTTTAGGTGTACATGTGTATATGCATGCAAACATGCATGTACCAAATTCAGCCAATCTGCTATTTACGTTTGTCTCTGTTAAATTTTCATTGTTTAAAAAAATTTTTTTTTGTCACCAAGTTGTTATTTTTTTTCCCTTTTTTGATTTTTAACATCAGTCTGTCTTTATCTTTAGAACAAATCAGAAAACTTTAGGGAAATAAATTTCTAGGGTTAGAGAAGCATAAATGTTACATTTGTTTGATTTTTAATACTGTCTTAACAATGAGAGCTAAAACTTATTACATTTCATTCTGAAATGTAACCTTAAGACAAGTTAAGGAAAGCTCCCAAGAAGCAAATTTTTCATCAGTGTTAAAAAAAAAAAGAAAATTTACAATTGGAAGTAATTAAAGATGAAATGGCCCCTTGCATTGCTATGAACTGTTCCTGTCACTATAATGAAGCTAGCAGATAGGCTGTAGATAGGCTATAGATAGAGTAGGAACTTTGTTTTGTTTGAAGTTAAGCTAGATGTCTTCTAAAGTTTACCTTAAACATGACTTTCTTTCAGATTCTAATATTTTAAGATTTAAATGTATTAACCCTTCTAAAATTAACTATATGATAAAATATTTTATCCATTAATATAGTATGGTCAGTTAATGTTAAAGAATTACCAACATTGTTAATAATTTACCAACAGATTTCCTGGTACAGAAAAAAAACAATCTATCTTTAAACATCAATCCTGTTCCTCCAAGTTATTGAGTATTTTTGCTAAAAATGATATGAATTTGTATTTTTTCTATTGTTCACACCAAAGTTGTAGAGTTCCTATGGAAGATGTTAAAGTCTTATAATAAGCCTGATCTACTAAAAGGTAAATGATAATCTCTTAATTCTCAAGAGGTTTGCTGAAAAGGCAAAATTTATATTGAATCATTTGTTGATTTCTCTCTTCAAGATTATATAGCCAGCAGATATATTTGAAACAATAGCCCTTCATAAATATTTGGTAGTCTTCAAAGTTGATGTAATGCTGGAATTGAGAACATGTTTCTGATATAGCTTCGCTGCCCAATACACACAAAAGCCAATCTGTAACACTAGGGTTTCAAAGAGAGAAAAAGCCTTATTGTAGAACTGCTCTGTAAGGAGACAGGAAGCAAGCCTTAGACCTGTCTCTCTGAACTGGCAAAGACTTTGAAGTTCTTATAGTATTCTGGTAAAAGGCATGATTATTATAATGAGTACAGTCATGTGAGGTGACAGAATCTGGAATTTTGGTTGAGCATGTGCAGATGTGTTACATGTTTAGTCATAGGATACATGTACAAAAATGGCAGCCTAGGTATGATGATAGCCATGATTTTTAGTAATATACTGAGGTATAGGTTACTATAGATTAAAGCATGTTTAGAGAGTCAATTCTGCCTTAAATTGGTTTTAACTAGAAGAAAAACCAGAACTGGGTGAGAGGATTCAGGTTTCCTCATTAATAAACATGAGCGTTAGTTAGCAGGAACTTAAGACCAAAAAGTTACCTAAAAAACAGGATAAGGTGGTTGGTACAAGGTCACAAACTTATCTATTCCGTAGAAACTATAAGAGAAGGCACCTGGGCTACAGTACTGTATTCTTCTGTGTATAAGAGTGGTAGTAGGCATAAACAGTTCTTGGTTACAGACACTCTGAACTTCCTCTACCTGGAGATACCAAAATGATGGAACCATAACCAAAATAAAGAAAAACACCAAAGTTGTTTGGAGAATGAGTTTGAAAATGTTCAGAAAGCTCTTTTTCCTCTCACTGGATAAATGGAAGAAGAAATAGGAGGGAAAATGGGAGAAAATACTTTATCACCTTCAGAAACAAATTTTGAATTTTTTTGAAAATTTTCAGTCATTAGAGAAAATAATTTCTCAAATGCAGTTTCTTCAAGCAGCATTTGAGTATTAAATAATTTCTTAAAATTTTCCAGTTTTATTTTCGTTTTCAGTCGAATCATAGCCATCTGGCTGTAAACAATTATATTAGGTTTGAAAAATGAAAGAAAAAATGTGTGACTTCATTTACTTTTCTAAAATAAAATGCTAAGTATTTACCTATCTAAACTATAGTGATGATCATTCCAGCATGAATCTTTAACAGATGGGTTTATCTGATTATTCATATCACTGCAGAAAATGATTTGTCAGACCCTACTCGGATTAACTCTATCTAAACAGTCCTGATGGTGTTCCTTTATGGGTACCTATTTAATTCCAACCAATAAATTAGTAGACAATAAGGGAAGGTATATTCTGAATGTATCACATGCAATTTACTAGCAATGTCATTAATCGTGCATATAATAGAGCTGTTTATGCATAGTATATATTCTTGCTTGCATTATCTAGAATGAGTATCTATTTTGGTTCTCATCCTGGACCCAAATATTCCTTTTTTAAAAATCACCCTTGTTCTAGATTCCTAATTAAAATAATCCATTTCTGAATGCCATGAAAGTCTATTGTATTCTGGTGACTTCATTCATTGATCTGATATTTTAGATTAAAAAAATATGTACAATGTTTTAGTGCAAAGGCCTTGAGGATGGAGAACTCTCAGACATTTTGGATAAACCAAGGTGGAGAAAGCCAAAGTGGAGTAAGGGAGAAGAAGGTTGCTAGGAAATGAGGTTTGAGAATTATGGAGAGCACATATTCTAAGGTCCTAAAATTATTCATATTGACTTAATCTTTTACTCTTTCTCTACTGGAGAAAACAATTCGGGAGTTTGGATCTGAGGTGTGTTCTTGTCTGATTTATGTTTTTAATAGATCACTCACTGCTGTGTTGAAAACAGACTTTAGAAAAGCAGTGAATGAATCACTGAGACTAGTTGGGAGGGCACTGAAGTATTCTAATTGAGAGGTAATGGACCCTCCAACCAGAATGGTTGAAATAGATAGAAGTGATAATATTCTGAATCCTTTTGGACTAGAGGAGATAACTAGAATGCAGCAGAATATATGAGGCTGGAGTTCAGGGAGAAGCCATGGCTGAGATTAAAATATTGGAATACTCAGTAAATAGACAGTATTTAAAACTGTGAGAATAGTTGAAATCACCATGGGAGTAAATGGAAATGGAAAGGAAGTCCAAAGTGAAATTTATTTAGGAGATTAGGAGAAACCAAAAAGACACAATGAAAAATCAATCAGTAAGGTAGAAGAGAAATCAGGTGATTGTCATATCCTAGATGACAATTTAAGATTGTGTGAGGGAAAACGGACTTGGCCCGGTGGTTAGGGTGTCCGTCTACCACATGGGAGGTCCGCGGTTCAAACCCCGGGCCTCCTTGACCCATGTGGAGCTGGCCCATGCGCAGTGCTGATGCGCGCAAGGAGTGCCCTGCCACGCAGGGGTGTCCCCCGTGTAGGGGAGCCCCACGCACAAGGAGTGCGCCTGTAAGGAGAGCCGCCCAGCGCCAAAGAAAGTGCAGCCTGCACAGAAATGGCACCGCCCACACTTCCCATGCCGCTGACGACAACAGAAGCAGACAAAGAAACAAGACGGCAGCAAATAGACACAGAGAACAGACAACCCGGGGAGGGAGGGAAATAATAAGTAAATAAATCTTTAAAGAGAAAAAAAGATTGTTTGAAAGATGTGTAGTACAAAGATGAATAGCATGATCTATAATTTCAAATGCTATTGATGAATCAGATATGATTGATTGATTACTGATCATCTGATTTTGAGATGGGGTTTTGTTGATTTTGAAAAGATCAGCTCAGTAGAGTAATAGAAAAGAGGACTGATTAAAACAGATTTAAAGGAGAAATGGAGGAGAGAATTTGGAAACAACAAGAATAGATTACTCCCTCGTTGAGCAAAGAAACAGAAAAGTTGTTACAGGAAAAAACATTAAGTGATTTCTTGTTTGTTTTGATTTTGATTTTTAAAGATGGGACAAATAACAGTAAATGAAGCTAGGAACTATTTAGGAGTGAGGGAAATTTTGTTGAAGAAAAAAAGAGAGGGTTTGATTTCTGGGATGATATACATAAGCAGACAAGAAGGAATGGTAAGTAAGGAGAAACTGGACTTTGGAGCATGCACCATTCACCTACATAATGGGAGGGAATTCAGGTCAAATAGGTAAAAAGACAGATTAATGAAACTTTTAAAAATTGCTTCTAGTTTATCAATGAAATAGGACCTAGGGGTTAGCTAGGAGAGAGAATAGGTGAAAAATGCTGTAATTTTTAGGAGAAATAGATTTGAAAAGAAATCTGAGGACTGGGAGTCTATAATCTAGAAACTGCGGTATGATTGCTCTTGAAGTTTAAGAGCATACAGAAAGTTTGTGGTCATGAGAAAAATTGTACAATCCAGCCATTCTTTTCCCTCTTCCCCCTCCTTTTCCTTCTTTTCCTTTTCTTCTTTCTTTCTGCCTCTTTCCCCTTCCCTCCTCTTCCAACCCTCTCCCTCATCCTTCTTCCTTTTTTTTCAGGAAACTCATCTGGGCAGATGTAAGCATGGACTAAAGAGTTGGCTATAACTAGAATAGATGTTGGGCCAAATGAGAATGATAGAAAGAAATGGTCTAGAAATTTAGAATGTGTGCAATGGAGTAATTATGATTTATGATAGAATTTAAACGGGGGAAGAAGGGAAAGGGGACATGAGATAAGAGAGTGAAAAACTGTAGGATTGATCATTTCAAGATCCAAGAAAGGTCAAAATATTATTGACATCAGAGTACTAGTACTGAAAAGATAGGAGATGGATCCAAGTGTGCATAGTTTGCAATTGAAATTATCTAAGGTTGTATTTGCTCAAAATGACAAGGTCTTTGCTATTCCCGTCTTGTTAAAGATAAGCTTATTTCAGAGCATCCTCAGTCTCACTAAATCCATTCAAAATCACCCCTTTAATCCCTGTACCACATTCACTGATTTAAAAAATAATTGTTTTATTATCCTTACAAATCCTCTTCCTACTTGCTATTTTCTGAACTTGATCATTTAGAATATGAGAAAATTAGAGATTTCCTATAAATTTCCATTGAAAACAGAATGTCTCTCTCTCTTTAAAAGAAAAAGAACAATAGTACATGTTCTAAGCTAAGGGTCATGTGGTAGCCTTTTTTTCTTTACTGAAATCTAATTTCTTCAAATTCTATTTCCTTGCTCTTTGACTCTGAAGAGTGAACTTTGACTAGTAGCTGGTGTTGCTCCTTTGCCTCTTAATCTTATTGCCACCATCAATAGTACTTGTACATTTGTTTTGAATGCTAATACATACGGTACTTAAAACTGTTATATTATCTTTTGAACCATCATGTTTTAATTCTCCTTTAGTGGGTTGTGTTTTGTTTGGATCATAAAAAGTTCAGTATTTTATTTAACAGCCTACAAGTAGAACCCAACTACTGGCATTTCTTTCCTTTTCAACATGGTTACTTTATCCTCCCTAACCAATTAGCATGAAAGAAAACTGAAGTGAAGTGAAGATGAAAAGTTGACAGTATGCTTAAAGATATTTCATTGTTGTCTTGGTACTTTAGAAACCTAGGGTCAGAAAGTAAGAGAGAGAACTAACAGTAAATTTGACTTAAACTAAAAGTTTTTATTCTATACCATTGTGAAAGGCAAAAAAGTTTTAGACCTCTATATGAATTAAACTGTGGGTTCAGCATCTTTGATTCCAAGCCAAAAATTTTTCTAACATCTGCTTGAGGGTATTACTTGATCTTTAACTCATGTTGTTGCAATTGGCTCCATGTCATTGGATAAAATCATTGCTTAGTGTGCCTTATTAATTTTCACTAGTCAATTAGCTTTTTGTTTACTTCTCAGAGGTATTACTGCTTTTCTTTGTTTTTATTTTCTAATTGTATGTTGGAAGATGACTCCCAATGGACTGTAACACAAATTTAATCCTACTACTAATACAAATATGATGACTTTTTTATGACTATATGATGAGAATCAACCATGAATGTCTAGTTAGGAGAATTTAAAAGACCCATTAATGTAACTTTAGCATATTACCTCTATTACTTCTTTCATTGATGAACAGATTTTTACATGCAATCAAGTTGAATTAGTCAGATATTTTGTTTCATATATCAATGAATAATTCTTTTATACTTGAGTTTATATTAAACATACTTTTCCTTAAAATTGTATTACTTGTACTTAAAGAACCAAACTTTTAAGATTTTACAACAAAAATTTCGATTCCATATATCATTAATATTAAAAAATACTATCTTCATTTTAACATCTCTAAAAGTCTATGTGTTCTTACAGTTGATGAGATTAATTTAACTGCCAATTTACTGTGTTCCCTTTTACTTTTCATTTTTAAATATACATTTAAATGGTATATGGTAAAATAAAAATATTTTAGGTCCAGTTAAATATGACAAATAATCTGTTTCAAGACTAAGTCTGCTTATTACGTAGTTGTAGAGTACTTATTAGGTAGTAATCTGTGGCCTTGGGACGTTATTTCCATGAATATATCACCCATCTTTTGGCCTCCCTGGCTTAATTCAGGCTGTGTTTCTGGATCGCTATCATCCCCACATTTTTCTCCTTTATTGATTCAAATTGTGTTCATATTTTATACTAACATCCCAATTTCTAGATGCTTTCTCTTTTCCTTGTCATTAACTAACTTATACTGTATAGCTTTTAGTAGTTTCACAGTTCCTACAATATCCTACAATAGAGTATAAAAGAATGTTGAGTTGATGTTCAATATCTACTTGATTTATTTGCTCACTGAAAACAGCGGAAATGCCATAATCGTTTCAAAAATGTTTGGAATGGTAAAATTTTTTATATTATATTTATGTTTAAAGAGCACTTGATAATTTTTCCACCAGTATACAGATGGTAGAGTTTATAAACCACTTCTATGAGCATTTTATATTTAATTTTCTTGTTAATCAAGGAAGGAGACAGACTAGAAATTAGTGTTCCCATTTATTAAATAGGGAAATTAAGTTTTAAGGGCATGAAATAACTTGCACACTTTCATATACCTAGAGAAGTATAGATCTGTTGCTTGTGCTAGGGATATCTGATTTTAACTTTGGGCATATGCTCTTTTTGTCAAACTAGCAATTTCATAGCATTTAAACTCTTAGCAGCTGGGTCATTTAGGCACTGAAAAATTTGGGTTCAAAATATGTACCTGATTAAATTCTTGATGAAACAAAGTTCCCATGCTATTTCATAAAAATAAAAAAAATTACAAAAGCCATTTACTATTTTTAATGTCAATAACTATTGGTTGAATGACAGTGGTACCAACAGAATATGAAATACATGAAAATAAGCAATTTCAGGAAATCTTAAGTTAAATATGGAGACAAAATATGACTGGTGCACATAAAATATCTCTAACACCTCAAATGATTTATCCTGTTATTAGCTTAAGAAGGAGTCATTAATGAATTAATATACTGTGTTAATCACAGATGTGTGGAGTAAAAAAGTGCTAATCAACATTTTGTAAAAATTGAACAAAAAATGTGTTTCAGAATCAATCATCATTAAATGTAGATAAACCTCTAATATAACAGACATAATGAAGCATTCCATTTTGGATGAGATCTTTAACTAAATCACAGGAGGATGAAAATGTTGAACTCTGTTCAGAAAGAGAGGCTAAGAAAGAAGGTAAAGATTTGTCCTTTGAGTACATGCCCTTAATGTTCTTAATTATATATTTTATTATATATATATATATATATCAATATCAGATATCCTAGGTGCTGATAATTTGTCACTCAAATATAGATATTAAGTGAGAAAAACTTGAACAAAGCACATGAATGAATGCACATGTGGTCATGTCATACCAAAGTTGTTATGGCATCTAAAATATTGACTAGAGAGATATAAAAAGGGCGTAGAAAAGATCAGGAAAGAAGACAGGCAAACAAAACAAATAGAATGATATTTTTGCTTCACTTTTATTTCAAGGAGAAGGAGCTCTAGTTGAATCTTTAGAGAAACAAGCTGCTGTCGAACTTCTGGTTGTATGCAAAACTGCAAATTAGTGTTCTATCTGGGAAATTTTCACTCATACAGGAATACACATTTTGTTGAAATATTTGCAGGATTCACTTTGGACACATAGTACCTATCCTAAGAGTCACAGGGGCTGGGCATCTCTCAAGTTATGTACAGGGAGAGTGGGATGATACAGCGAAGTTATGGGAAAGTATATAACTGCTGCAAGGATACTGACAATGAGAGGAGAGCTGTAGGTAATTTAGGTTCATTGTAATGTAATATTTCTCACAGATGGAAGGAATTTAGAGGGAAGGTTAGCTGTAATGTGGGACAATATTTTGGACATTGAAATTGTCCTGCATGATATTGCAATGACGGTTACAGGCCATTATACATTTTGTCAAAACCTATAAAATTGTGTCATGCAAAGCGTAAACTATAATGTAATCTGTAGACTATGGTTAGTAGCAATGCTCCAATATGTATCATCAATTGTAACAAATGTACCATACTAATGAAAGATGTTGTTAATGGGGGAAAGTGTGGGAGGGAGCAGGGGTGGGGTATAAGGGAACCCCCTATATTTTTGATGTAACATTTATATAATCTAAAGCTTCTTTTAAAAAAAATAATTAAATTTTAAAAAGTCTGAGTAAAAGACCCAAGATGTTTTGCAAAGTTATTTATCTCTTGCTTATAATATGGGAATAATAACATTTACCTCAGCTGATTTTTATATTATTAATAGCTGAAACTATATATATGTACATATATACAAATGGCACACATACACACAGACACACACACACACTGAGTATTGATATATAGTAGTTCCTCAAGAAGTTGTGGCTATCATTCTGGTAAATAATAGGTGCACAGTTAAGATGGTTAACATTGACCAATTTCGTAAATTGCTTAAACATTCTTAACAGATTTCTACACATAAAATTAATTTCATTGTAATTTCAAGTTGTTTTGCTCTTTCCTAGTGAATATTTGCTTTAAGAAAACATATGTTTCTTGTGTAACAAGTAAAAAAATTGCATGCCTTCTAGGGTTCCATCTACAAGAGAAAGGAGAGTTTTCCTCTGTTCATCATAGGGCTATGCTTTCATTATTGGTAAAAATCTTTCGAGTTTGAGGTGGGTGACAGTAAGGTTAGCATCCAAGTTGCTTGCTTCTGAGATCTGCCTAGGGATTGGTCTCAGAACCTGTGAAACCTAGAATATTTGAACAAGGATTTCATTTGAGGGAGAAATACTAAAAACTGCTGTGACTGCTGAATAGAGAGTAAAGGTAAGAGTGACACCATAAGAGTTTGGTCAAGAGGGGCAGAACTTCCTATATGTTGATTTAAGGATTTTGCACCTTATTTTAGAAGTGCAACTATTAGAGAATTTTATATATGGGAATAACTAGAAGAAAGATGAATTTTATAAGACATTCTGGCTGTAGTGGGGGAAGGTTTTGAAGAGGGTAGGAGTAAAGGCAGAATAACCAGTTATAAGGCTGTTAAAATACTTTTGTATAGATAGATTGGTTCCTAAACCTAGAATTGTGGCAGAAGAAATAGATGCAGAGGTCATTAGAAACTATCTTGTCCAGGGGAATTAGTGGTGGAAAGTATGAAGAGAGACTCCCAAATTTCTAATTTTTCTTGCTCTACTCAGTAAAAGAAGTGTCTGTTGTTATTGATGTTGTAGTTGTTTCAATTTTATCTTCCTGAAATGAGTGGACATTATCATTTATATATTAAGTAATGTTCTTTAGAATTCTGTGCATGATGTGATTTTAGATATTATAAGAAAGGTGAAACTATATGACAATGTTTGTAGAATTTTTAATTAGCTTGACTGTAAACATGTGGAAATGGATAGAGTGGATGGTAACACATTATAGTGAGTTTAACTATTAATAACACGGCTGGTTTATAAATGGAATTGTGACTGAAAGGGGTAGTCTAGTGATGTAAATGTCAATTGAAAGAAAGCTAGAGAATAATAATAGGGAGTATGGAAAAATATACCAAATGTACGCTATAGACCATAATTATTGGCAATAGTCTGAAGATGTTCTCTCATGATATTCCACAACAATGCAAGGTGTTGGTGGAGGGGTGTTGTATGGGGCTTCTGCACATTATTCATGATTACTCTGTAAATTCACAACTTCTCTAATAAAAAATATATATTAAGAAAGGTGAACCCAAGCTATTTTATTATTCCCCTATAGTTAACACCATTTACTATTCCTGACACGTGCAGCAGTGTTGAAGGGACATATGCTTAGTTAACCAGTTTAAGAACTCTGGCAGTCAAACACTGCCCAAAACATCATGAGCTAAGCAATAAACAAGTTTGACATATAATTTTTCTCCTTGGATCATCACTCTAGTCTAAACTGTCTCAGCAGGTACCCATCAACTACATATAATTCACAGGAAATTAAAAAGTAAAACTACTATGAAGCTCACAGATACTATTAGGTGGTTTTTATGAATTTTCAGGCATCTGGTCATGTTTGTAATAATCTCCTGACACCATTATTAAGTTAATTAAAATGCTATCAACTCTATCAAAAGTCTTGTTCTTTAGCATTTTTTTTTGAAAAATCCAGATAAATTGAACTTCATTGTCCCGTAGTGTACCTTATGTATTCTCTTATAATCTCTTCTACATCAGTCAGGTCAGTAGTAATGTAAGCACTTTCTTTTCTAATTTTAGTTATATGCATCTTCTTTTTCTCAGTCTCCTTAAAATGTTGTCAATTTTGTTCATCTCTTCGAAGAATCAATGTTTGATTTCATTAATTTCCCTATTGTTTCCTATCTCTATTTCATTTATCTCTGTCCTAATATTTATTTTTTTTGCTTCCTGCTGCTAGCTTCGACTTTAGTTAGTTTTGTTTTTGTTGTTGTTATTTTTGTTCTTTCAGGGGTAATGTTATTGATGTGAGGTCTTTCTTCTTCTTTTTTTTTTATCTAGGTCTTTATACTCATAAATTCCCCCCTGAAAACAGCTTTCATTGCATCCTAAACTTTTCAGTATATTGTGCTTTCATTTCATTCATTTCTAATTACTTTATAATTTTCTTTATGATACTTTTTGACCCATTGGCTGTTTAAGAATATGTTATTTAATTTTCATATATATGTGAATTTTTTAGTTTATCTTCTATTAATTATTTCTAGCTTCATTCCCTTGTGATTTGAGAAGATCCTTTGAACAAGTTCCATAATTTTTACATTTATTAAGATTTATTTTGTGGCTAACATATGGTCTACCCTGTGGACTGTTCCATATTCATTGGGAAGAATGTGTAAACTGCTACAGTTGGGAGGGATGTTATGTTTATGGCTGTTAGGTCTAGTTGTTTTCTAGTGTTTTTCAAGTTCTTATTTCCTTATTAACCTTTTGTCAAGATGTTCTGTCCATTATTGAAAAAGGGATATTAAAGCCTTCAACTACTGTTGTGGTAATTTCTATTTCTTCCTTCAATTCTTTCATTGATTTCTTCATGTATTTTGGGACTGTATTGCTGTTTTATACATTTCACCAATATATAATGTCTTTCTTTGCCTCTTGTAAACTTTTTTTTCATTTCAAAAACAACTTATTGAAGTAGACCATTTATACATGAACATACATAAATGATAAGTATATATTTAAAGGTTTACAAAAAAACCATGCATAACATCCAGGGCTTCCATATATCACACCACCAAAAATACCTTGTATTGTTGTGAATCACTTGTAACAAATTATGGGAGCATTGTCAATGTATTACTAGTGATAATAGTCCATACCTTACATTTGTTTTATTTTCTCCCAACCCACTTTATTATTTTTTTGGTTAATAAACTGTATAATTTATCTAAAGTGTAAAATTAATGGCATATGGTCTAAGCACAGATTTGTGCATTCATCAATACAATCAATATTAGAGAATTTTCATTACTCAAAAACAACAAAAACAAACCACTGGCATACCCATATGCTAGCACTACTAATTCCAAATCCTATGGTGTACTTTCACCATTTCTATTCATTTCCAAACATTTCCAAACAACTTGTTAGCAATTCTGCACAGATTAAACCTCAGTTTTCTCTTCTCTAACTATGTTCTAGTCTCTGATGAAATATTTAACCATTAGCTCCATGTTTTGCTCATTATATTTAGTTCATAATAGTGAAATAGCACAATATTTGTCCTTTTGTGCCTGGCTTTCTTCACTCAACCTAATGTCCTTCAGGTTCATCCCTGTTATTATTTGCTTCATGAGTTCATTTCTTCTTTCAACTGCATAATATTCTATCATCTGCATATTCCACAGTTTGTTTTTCCATTCAACAGTTGACACATAGGTTGTTTCCATCTTTTGGCAATTCTGAATAATTTTGCTATGAACACTGGCATGCAGATGTCTGTTTTTACCACTGCTCTCTGTGTTTCTGGACATATGTCTCGTAGTGGTATTGCTGGGTCACATGGCAGATCTACATCTAACTTCTTTAGGAACTGCCAAACATACTTCCACAGTGACTACTATACCATTCTACATTTCCACCAACAGTGTGTAAGAGTTCTTCTCTCTCCACATCCTCTCCAATACTTGTAGTTTTCTTTTTTTAAGTAGTGGATATTCTAGCAGGTATGAAATAGCTCATTGTAGCTTTCATTTGTATTTCCCTAGTAACCAGGGATGGTGAACATTTTTACTAAGTTTGGGATGTTCTCTGTCATTATTTATTTGACTAGTTTTTCTGCCCATTTGTCTCTTTCTTCATCTGGGACTCCCATAATGTGTGTATTGGTGCATTTGATGGTGTTCCATAACTGTCCTGGACTATTTTCACTTTTTGTATTTCTTTTTTCATTCTGCTCCTCAACCTGACTTTTTTCAAGAATTTTGTCTTGAAGTTCACTGATTTTTTCTTCTGCCAACTCCAGTCTGCACTTGAAACCCTCTTGATAATTTGTCATATTAGTTATTGCAGTTTTCAATTCCAGTAGTTCTCTTTGGTTGCTTTTATATTGTCTATCTCTTTACTTAGAATCTCATGTTTTTCATTCATTGTTTCCCTGATATTCTTTAATTCCTCACTATACTTTCCTTTAAGAATTTAATATTTTTAAGATAATTTTTAAAAGGTTTTTTTCAGTGTGTCTGATTAAATATTAAAATTTCATATTTTCAAATGCCATTTCTGGAATATTGTCCCTGGGATGTAAACAGCTGTGGAAAAGATAGGGGTTTTCTGGAGAGTCAGCCCTCCTATCAGGGAGGTCTGCTACAGCAAATGCAGTGTGCAGAGTTTTCCCTGCCTTTCTGGGCTTCTGTCTTGTCTAGGGTTTGCTTTTGAGTTATTTTGGAATTCCGTAATTTACAGGTGTTTATTTGAACCCCCTTTTCCTAGAGGACAAAACTCCTTCTCACAGGTGAAACCAGCATACCTTTGTCCATCTCTATAGATTTTTGTACTCCTTTTGTTATCTCATGCTGCTTTTTTCCTGGAGGGAGAATAATCAGAGGATGGTCACCCTAGGGAGAACTTTTGCAAGTTAGTCTTTCCCACCCAACCCAAGGCCAGGGACCCCAAAAAGTGGTGCACACCAGCTCCAAAGTGCCCTGTGAAGGAGATCAGGAAGAGTGCTACAGCTTTTCTGACAGGTTCCCAAAGTTGAGCTTTCCTGGGCTTCCCAGCAAATACAGCCCTTCTGCTAACTGTTCCTAGCATCCTTGAGAGAGTGCTGCATCTTAAATATCCTCAGCCTTTACCCGTGTTCAGGAAGGGCTGAAACAATGGCTCATGCTGCCTTTGTACCAGGTGGGTTGAAACAATAGCTGTCCTCAGGGCTGGAATCAAGGAATCTGAATTCGCTAATCTCAAACCATGATCAGTGATTGACCTTGCACACCCCTGTTCTCCACGAAGAAGAATTTTATGTCCCAGTCTGTCAGTAAATATTAGCCAGGGGCTGGACCCTGCATTAGCCTGCCACAAGATTGGGGGTGTGCGCTGGTAGCAGTTGTGCAGAGAAAGCAATTTACAGTTCTTTATCATTATTTATCAGCCTTTTCCTCCTGCTCTTTCATGGATGCTGTGCAGCCTTCTCCTGGGCTCTGGAGTATCAAAATAGTTGTTTCAGTCAGTTCCTGTCTATTTAATCATTGTTTTGGAAGCACTGAGTTCTGCAGTTCCTTACTGTGCTATCTTCCTTGAAAGTCCTCCTTAAGTATTTTCTGAGAATATGTGCTCTACTCTAGTCATGCACTTGACTTTCTAAATTCCACAGTATATATGGACACTTTTGAATATGCTGATTTCACAAAGAAACTCTCTCCCAACTTTTCCTGTCAGGCTTTCAGAACTCTGTTTGCTTCAGTCACTCTTTAGCCACAGGCAGCAGTGGGTAGTTTATGTGCCTTACCATGTTTTTTGGGGATGCTCACCACTTTTCTGCCCTGAGATAAATCTTAGTTAAGATAAGCATAAGCAAGTACCTTGTGTCAGTCCTTCAGGTAGCACTCCAACTGGTTAGAAAAGAGAAACACAGTTTTTTTGAGAATACGATCTGCTCTGCATGCTCCAGACCCAAGGACCAGGATCCCACAATGTTAATGTAGGCTGCCTTCTTAAGGCTGTGGCTGGTCTGAGGAGGTTCATGGAGCAAGGGCAAGTCAAACTGCTACAAAGATTTCTTATCATTTTAAAGTTGCATTTTTCTTAATTCAGAGTTTACTTTGTTGCTATAACTTTCCAGAGATCTCAGAAGGTTGATTCTGACAGTTTTTGCTTGAATTTTTTGATGTTGAGATGGGCCCTTGGATGTCCCTCTTCTGCCATTTTCACTTATACCCCCACATCTTAACTTTGGTTGTTTTTAATGCTACCTCTACCCTACTCTGATCAAATAAATAGCTACAGTGAAGTGCCCAGACAATTAGGATATTGAACTATTGATGTGGACTATGGGTGGGAGGCTCTTTGTCTCTTCAGAGATAACCTTAACCTAAACTGTCTGTCCTGACTTGCAGGTGTGGAATGGTAAGAGGCTGCAGTCCTGCTCTTGGTGACCATGGCAATTACTCCAGTCCCAGGAGGCAATTTAGCAATGCAAACTCTATATACATACCAGTCCAGGGAAACTCTGATGGTGATGATGCCCAAACTTAAGGGAACTTGGACTTGGCCTTGAATGAGAAATGTGCATAAATTCAAAATCATCTAATTCTATATCCAAGTGTGCCTAGTCTCTAGAAATCCAGTTAAGTGATATGGACTTGGAATGTTCAAAAAGGTTGTAAGACTGAATGTGTATTCAAGGTTGCATCCAGACAGAATGTGGCAAAATGCTAATTCAAGGTCATCTGAGGTGTGGGCAATATGTTAATTCAAAACCTACCTGGTACTCAGGCAAAGACTTAACTAACAAAGAAAGTAGTTTGCTTTGATAAAAAGCACCATTTGATTCCCCACCCTGTATAAAAGGAACTTGAAAATCTCGTTCAGGGGCTCGAGTTTGCAACAAAGCCCGGAGTCTGGCCAGCTGGCCAGCGGTCAATAAACCATTTTTCCTTCTCAAAATCACTCCTGAGTCCTGGCCTTTCTATATGCAAATAATTGAACCTCTCTCAAATTCTACAACACTATCAGTTCAGGTAATTTTGATTGATCTTAAATCAATCATCTCTCTCCTAAATATTAATATATACAATTGGAGAACGAAAGTGATACTAGTCTAATACAAAATTACCTTACAAAGTTAGGGACTGTATACAGTAATTATCTTGAGTATTTTTTCTTTAGTTTTACTCTTTGCTGTGAAATAATACTAAATACTATTTTTTATCCCCCGCTCTCCACCTTGTGGCTTTTTGCTTGCTATAGGCTTTCTGTGCCCATTCACTGTAAATTCTTCTGTGTCTGTATTTACTTTTCATTTCTTTATCCCCCGCCCCTCCCCCCCATCATGGCTTGCTTGCTGTGTCCATTCGCTGTGCATTCTTCTGTGTTTTTGCTTGTCTCCCTTTTTTGTTGCGTCACCTTGCTGAGTCTGCTCTCTGCAGAACTTGCGGGCCAGTGGCACTCTGTAGTGCCCAGGCCAGCGGCTCTCCGCAGTGTGAGGGCAAGTCTGCCTTCACAAGGAGGCTCTGGGACGTGAACCCTGGACCTCCCATATGGTAGACAGGAGCCCAACTGATTGAGCCACAGCCACTTTCCCTAAATACTATCTTTAATGAAGTAGGTTCTTTTGGCCTTCTTTTCAAATTCAGTATTCCATATTGAGTTCAATCCAGTATTCCATATTTTAACTGCACTTTTAGATGGATTATCAAAGTATTGGGTTACACAATTTCCTAAATAGTTGAACAGATTAAATTCAGCAATGTCATGTCATTTGCCAAAAGTTACTCCTGTCAGGATTCAAGGAATAGTGTTTCAATTATTTGTAAGATAATCACAAATCTATAGAATTCTCTCAGACAAGAGTAAAAACATTTGCCAAGTCAATTACACAATATAGACAATTTATAATATCCTTCACTATAATCATGTCTTTTTATTTAAAATATTATTTTCTTTTGATTGTAACCATTTAGAGACCTTTAAGTATGTGTCAGGAGGATCCTAGGTCATATATATAAGAGAATTCCTGTTTTGGTGACACACTTATGGTTTTGTCATTAATAACTTTCTATCAGCATAATTTCATTTGGCATATCATAACTCCACAATATTCTCATTCTATGATGAGTAATTTAGTTACCTCTGAGTGACATTCAAATATGTGAAAGGGGTTTTACAGGTAAAAAAAAGAGAAAGTAGCCCACATTTAATGTTAATAGAAAGTCAGAGGTATGTCTAGCATATTTAACACCAAGAGGTTTATTTTTGTAACAATCCCTTTACATAAGAAAATATTTGTTCAGCAATTATAAAGAAATGAAATGAATAATAATACCAGAAGAAAAACACATCAAGTGAAATTTATTTTACTGAATTTTGTGTGTGTATATACTTATGTATACATATGTATACACACACACATACATATATGTCAAGAAAAAGAATCAAATAAAAAAATAAATATTACAGAAAATAAATCACCCCCTAAATCTGGCTAGATGGTATGACTCTGCTTTTGTACATAGATTAAATGATGAAAAAGATTTAAGTCAAAAATAGTTAGTGATTAACTCAACTCCTTGTTCCAGCAAATTTACTTAATTATCCAACTGTGTTGGCATTACCTGAGAACTTGTTTAGAAATACAGAATTCTAGGCCCATTGATTCAGATTATATATTTAACATAATTTCCAAGTAATTAATATGCACAAAAAGTATGAAAAGTGGCCACTGTAGCACAGTGGTTTTCAACTCTGAGTGCACATTAGAATAACTGGTACTCTTTTTCCAAAAACTATTCATACTAGTGTCTTACTTAGAGATTCTGATTTAATCTGCCTAGGGAGGTTCTTTGGCTTTTCTTTTTATTCTCTCTTTCTAATGCTAATTCAAGGTAACAGCAAGAATCATTGCTGTATCAGGAGTTCTTAACTTGGGATTTATAGGTACTGTTTATCAATTTCCCCCCTATAACTCTATGTATTTTATTTTATTTTGTATTAAGATATACCATTTTGGAATAAACTCATAAAATACAACAGAATGTCCAAGGGGTGCATGGCACAGAAATTTTAAGAACCTTGAGATAAATAACGATCCAAGCCTTTTAATGGAAAAAGATCATATTCACTCAGACTAATAAAAACATCACTAATACATGATTTTCTTTTGAGGCACACTGTTTATTCAAGCTTTGTCCCTTTTTTTCACTCTTCTTACATGCTGATCAGTTAGTATCTAATTCTCTCATTTCTTGATCAATTCTTAAAATGTATTCAGCTAACTAATTTTAGACTGTAAACAGTGGGAATTTAAGGTTAGATTCCATTTTCCCTTCCATCCTTATAAATGTAATCAAAGTTTTGCTAGGATATTGGACGCTCCCTATTCAACTCAAGTGTTTCAAGGGTAAGCATAATGTAGCAGCTGTTTAGCCAATCAGCACTTTCGATTTTATTTTTCTCAGTTCTTGATTTAGACATGACTTAAGCTGCTCCCATGTGAGTGAGTTCCCAGCCTCTAGTGTTTTAAGTGCTAGTAGGGTAGGACTAGGAATGGTTTATCCTCAATTCTGGCTGGAAACATTTCCATGACTATAAAGAATGTTATTCATAGGAAGATGCAAAAATGTGGTTGACAGAAGACAGAGATGAGAGAAAACTCCACAAAATTGTTTTTGCCGATATGGCTAAAAAGCTGGGTCATTTTGTCTTGAGTCAGAATGTCTCCTTATCTTGGGAATTTATAGTTACATAAGAAAATAACTCCCGTCTCTTGTTAAGACAAGTTGGCTTTTTTGTTTATTTGTTTCTCTCAAACAAGAACATTCAAAATTCTTACATAACTTGGAATTGTGAGCTAAGTTAAAAACTCATCCAACTGTATTTAAAATGTGACATTGATTGAGTAGAGGAACAGATAGAAGGTATGAAAAGAAAATAGAAAAAACAAAACTTTTGTCCTCAATTTATGGAAGTTGTCAATTCTTATTTTATGATAGTAAAACAGTTAAAATGAGGTCTTTTGGAGCCTGTGTCCAAGAAGCTGCTGCTTAACTTTAAATGCTTGGTGAAAAAAGAAAAAAACAAAACAAAACTAGGATTTTGGAGAACGTTCTATAAGAATTAAGGAAGCTTAATTTGAAAGTGGCTTTTTGAAATGCAGGAAAAGCAAAAACACTCTTAAGAGAGTTTTCATTTGCCTATGGCCTGAATTTCCTGTTGCTGAAATTTCTGTAAATGTCAAGTCTGTTAGGACTAACTTGGGAAAGCTAAATGCTGCACACAAAGCTGAAGTTAATAAAAGGAGAGGTGAGGAACTAGTGAACTTAATAAAAACAAGGTTGGGTCCAAAGAGAAACCTCCGTGTATTCTGCAAGCCTTCTTTTTGGGCATTCCTTATCTGCCAAAAGGAACAGCAGTGGTCTTTGTCAGTACACAAGTGGCGAGCATCCTGGGGGAAAGTAGGACATTTTCTGACATATCCTGTCTTTATTTAAGATTTTGATATGTTGTTTTAATGGAGTTTTGCCCTAATTTTGATCTTTTAAAGACATTTCATTATTATATTATTTATCTTGATTGGTCAGTTATTTGCACTGCCCTAAATTTTCTGCCCAAGGCAATTGCCTCACTTACCTCACTCTAGTCCTGGTACTATGTACCCTCACCTGTGTCTATTGTTAATTGCTTGGAGACCAACACCAAGAAGGCAGATGGCAGAGCTGAGAAATAACTTAAATTAGAGTTTTTACTAATTCAATTCAACCATTACATCAATTAGCTATAAATTTTTCCTAGACTCATAAGTCATTTTATCCCTTTTATTGATTAACCCAGTCTGAGATGGGTTTTTCTGTTAGTTTTACCTAAAAATTTCCTGACATGCCTCTGATTCTTTCCTTGACATGCCTGTGATTCATGTCCCTTCTACGTTAGTTGGTAGGGTCACCACTGAATCTCTGAAGCTCAGGGTATATCTAGTGCTAATTTAAGCTGCCAGTATTTTGCTAGACACATTTTTATGATAATATATCCTCAGGAAATAATCAAGATCTGATTCTTTGAATGTAGGGATGGGGCAGTACTACTCAATTATAGATAGTTCATATGCTATTAGTCACACCATGTGCTAAATGGTATGAAGGCAAAGATAAATCTGAGCAGTTCCTGTCCTTAAGGGACTCGTACACTAGTGGTAGAGAAAACTTGGTTACAGTGAATTAGGGACCAGAAGAGTATGACATCATTGTGATTTGTAAAGAACATGTGTTTTGAGGGGGGACACAGTAGTGACCTGGGATAATAAAAGGGACTAGAAGAGAAAGGAAAACAAAACAAAACAAACCATATAGTTATAAATTTGGATCAGGTTTAAACTTTGGAGAGAAACCTGAAATGAAAGTGCTTAGTACATGGATTTAAAAATTAGAGTTTTGATGGGTAAGTTAAAACTTATCTAGGAGTTAATAGAATTGAGACTCAGAATGAAATGCTTGTTTTATTCACTTGTTCTTCTTTTCAAAAGGGTTATTGAGTAGCTATGGCTAGCCAGGCCTTAAGGTTCCTATAGAGAATTTAAAGACAAAACAGAAAAAATAAAAATCCAGGAACAGAATAATATAAAAATACACATGAACATGATCTGTGGCAGGATATAAATGCTCAAAAAGAAGCACCTTTTAGGTGGTAGGATATTTAATGAAAGGCAAGGTCACATTCAGTTTTGACAAAATCACCCAAAATTCATGGAAGAGATAGCATTTGAGCTGAGCTTTGAAGGATGGTAAAAATGTGCATAGGAAGAAATGGCATTGGTTAATTGTTTAATTAAATACCATAAGCTTTTTAATTAGAAAATGTTATCCCCAAGAGTCTACTATATCAAAGCCTTTACTAGTAGATACTATGAAGTATTTGAGGGTTTTTTTTTTAAATGATATTTTTGAGACTTTATTTTTTCTACCTGAAAGAGTAACAAGATTATTTTTGTCATTGTGTTTTTGTTCGTTTGCTTGCTTGCTTGCTTCTTTTGGGTACAGGAAGGAGTAAGTGGAATAATGAAAGCCAGAGTTGGTTAGGTTAATGAAATACCTGAAGTCCATTGTCCTTATCTACAGGGCAAACAGACAATTGTCATTTTACCTTGTGTTAGAATTATGTATCATATATTTTGATTCTTATTCTGTTGATAGCAAAATTCTATGGATATCACATATGCATTAATATATTCATACAGACATTTCACTTCTGCTATCTTTTCCAAACAACAACAAGCCCATTCTTACCTGTGAAAAGAAAATACAAGTCCACTTATCATGAGTCCTATATCTGGGCTCATTCAAAACAGTACAACTTTGTTTCTCTACAGTATAAACCATTTAGAAAATTCTGTAGCTCTTTATCAAGGAGACAAAGAAATCCCAAGATTAATTTTTGTCTTTAACACAAAATCAGGAATAGAGTACATATATTACCTTCTTTATATTCTGAACAATGACTAAGGTATATGAACAAATCCAAGAAGTGGTGCTCCTGAGGGCCACAGAGACACCCAGATCCTATGGTCATGATAGATGACTCTGGAGTTCAATGCCTAACCAGTGGGCCATACTTTGGAATTTGTGTTCCTGAGTGTGATGGCGTTGGACTCAGATGTGACCTCTCTACACATGCCTCTTCTGTGACTTTTACTCAGCCTCTGGTTGGTGCTGGGATTGGTGTATGCTCAGGAGACTTGAATCTCTGTACTGTCGATGTGCTAGCTGGGCCCTGAGCCTCAACAGAGTTGCAACACCTACTCTATGTTTCATTGGACTTACCCAGGTCAGCTAACAGGGAGATGAGGATGGTCAACCACCACATCAGGAAACCGAGAGAGTCTATAGCTACAAGCAGGAAAATTCCATCCATCATCCATGAGAAATCTAAGCTCCCTCTCGATTTAGAGGTAGAGTGGATATCACCATCCCAGGGTCTTCAGGATGGAGAAATAAAATATGGGTTAGAGTGTACTTACTGGTATTCTACTATAAAATGATTGTGAGTCTAGCAATGGAAGAAATTACATCATTGATGTGGAGACAGTGGCCGTGGGAGTTGCTGAAGGCAGGGAGAAAGGAAAAAGAGGTGTGATATGGAGCATTTTTGGGACCTGGTGCTGTCCTCAATGATATTGCAGGGACAGATGCAGGACATTATAAATCCTGCCATAACCCACTGAATGGAATGGGAGAGAGTGTAATCTACAACATAAACTATAATCCATGCTGTGTAGCAATGCTCCAAAATGCAATGAATGTGCCACACTAACGAAAGAAATTGTCAATGTGGGAGGAGTGGGGGGTGTGGAGAGTGGGATATATGGGAACCTCTTATATTGTTTAATGTAACATTTTGTGTGATCTATGTATCTTTTTTAAAAAAAGATAATAAAAAACTAAAAGATTAAAATAAAACAAAACCTGAGTTCAAATATAACTTTCAGAATTTGGCAACAGTCCCATTTTTTGTGTTTCCTTTATTTCCCTCAAAGATGTTCAAGATATTTTGCTTTGGAGGAATAGCAAAAATGTGACACACGATGTGACAATAAGGCAAATGATAGGCATGTGAAGTAATTCACCATCTTTTTTCTGTCTGTGGAAAATAAACAGTTACTTCTTTCGGCAGATTATCTGACCCAATAGAAAATGCAGAGTGTGTGTCTGAAATCCAAAGAAGTTGTCTAAAAACTAGGTTGAAGTCTTGCTCGTCAATAATCAGTGCCTCTGTCTAAGAGGAAAAAGAAGAAATCTCCTTAGGTGTAGATGTAAAAGAAGTAATGATATCAGAAACCAAAAGCTGTTATCATTTACTCATACCCAACTCTCATTGACTTCAATCAACTTCAACATCTCAATGGGAAGGAATGGCTTCAGGGTATAATTTTGAATTTCATTAATAGTATTAGAAGGGAATCAAGGTTTTCATAATGAGTTTAATATTTTAGACACAGGCAGAGTTACTGGTTACAGGAGAGTCTTCAAATCTGCTATTAGCTTAGGGAATTTGATGTTTTCTGAAGAAGGACAGTCTTACAGTAAGTGAATATATAAATACAGATATGCAGTTGTTGGAATTAAAAAGCATGCCATTAGAATGGTGCATGAATGATTATGCAAATTCTTAAGTGGAAGACATGGGTGTACATGGATCTAGAGGTAAGAAGTGTGGACCATGATGAAGAAGATTTTGAGATTTGTGCCAGTTTCTTAAATTTGAGCCTAGCAATCATGTATGCTTCTTTTTTTATTTCATTCCATCTTAATCAGTAAAGAGAACAAACAATGAAGGAACCAGTAGCAATAGCAAACATTTACTGAGTTTTCACTGTGCCAGGTTATGTGCAATGGATTTTATTTAAGCATTATTTCATTAATTCTTACCACCACTTCATGTGGTAGATAATATTATTATCCCTATTTTACCAATGAAGATACTGAAGTAAAAAAAGTTAAGTAACTTTTCCAAGTCACATATGGAAAAAGAAGGGTTAAGGGAATCAAACCTAGTTGCCTGAAATGAAAACCTTGAATAAGATAGATCATCCACCTGGCACAGAGCAATGAAAACCCTCTATTCTCTTCTATGTAGACCTTCTAAAGGTCAAATATTCTTTCCTGGGGCCAAATAACATACCAAGGCACCATCAGCAATAACGGCTTAACTCTGTAGTGACAGTCATGTGTAAGGATGGCATGCTACCAGGGAAATTTAGTTGGACAGTAAGGCAAACCAGGGAGCTCCTGGTACTGGGACCTTTTTTTTTTTTTAGGAGGTACCGGGATTGAACCCAGGACCTCAGACATGCGAAGCTGGTGCTCAACTACTGAGCTATATCCCCTTGCCAGTGAGAGATTTTTTTGTTCAATTTTTTTTTGTTTTTAGGAGGTTCTAGAGATCAAATCAGGGACCTCATTCATGGGAAGCAGGTGCTCAACCACTTGAGCTATACCTGCTCGCCAGCACTGAGACTTTGAGAAAACCATTCTTCATCTCTTCTTTCAAAGGTGAATTCTTGTTTACTTAAGATTATCCTGAGAGACAAAGTATAGCTTCTCATTTCACAAAGCAAGGAAAACACAAATTTTTACTCTCTAATAGACAATATGCGATTTTTCTTGATATATTACTTTAAAGAGTAAAACGTAGACCGTTTCAAATATTTTTTTGGAGGGAAGGGACTATGGAATCTTTTTAAGTGCTAAAATGATCAAAATGCAGATCTAGTATGGAAGATTAGAGGAGAAAGACAAAAAAGGCTGAGCAGGATATCTTAAGTGTCAAAAGATAATGAAAGAAATCAGCATGAGGTCTAGTCATAATACTTTACATTTTAAACAGATTTGGATTCTTTGATTAAGATAGATAGTATGAGATGAAAGATACATCATGTCAGCTGTAATTAAACTTTATCTTCTGTATGTAACAAGACAGGAATTTTTCTGTTTCAATAGCCAGTTCAAGATAGACATAGATCTCATCCCACGGATCAATTCCTGGTTTACCAGGACCTTTTAGCTAGAGTCAGTAAGGTCTCTCAGCTTTAGCTCAGATCTCCTAAAACTGAAGTGATTCTTATCAAAGCAAGGGATTTAATAGGTTGCTTACTGCTACCAGTCCACAAACCTGAGCTTCTGTCTTAATTTCAGAGCCTAGCATTTTCTCTTGGGAACTGGAACCTGGCCCATACACTTGGCTCTTACACAGTTCCTGGCAGTGCTCATCTCCATAGTGTAGTATCATATTTATTGTAAGTCCAGTCCATAGATGTCCCGTTATCAGAAAGCTGGTGCTAAGGGCACAATGTTGCCGCCATCCTAGCAATAACCATAATACAAAAGGGACCATCTAGAGAAATTTAAAAGCCCCTATACAAGGCTTACATGTAATTTCATGCAGTATTCCATTCTGTTTTTCTCTTGATCTTACCCGGTATCATTCTCCCCTCTTTAGCTATCTAACTTATGTCATTCTTCAGGTTTCAAATTATGTGTGTTACGCAGTGAGCTTTTGCTCAACATTTCTTCCTCAAGCACACCCCAGGTTAGGCCTTCCTATTATATTGTCTCATCGTGCTCCCTTCTGTTCCTTCATAGCATGAATTAGGATACTATTAAGTAATTTTGAAAATTAGTTGATTAATTTTATCTTTTTAAAGCAATAATAAATTTGATGAGGGCTCAAAGAATCTTTTTTTTTTCATTTTATTGCAAATCATAGCATAGTATCTGAAACATAATTGAGAGTAAATTAGTTTTTGCTGAGTAAATAAATGATTTAAGTTTTGCCACCCAGAACTCTTAATTTCCTAGACCATGTCTCTTCAGATAACTATACCTACTTGAACCAAATCTGAGTTTATCATCTCTTTGGATGATTATTGTTGGAGGCAAATATTGCTGTCCTATCTATTCCTCCTTTCTGATGTTGCTGGAGCCCTCACAGGATTTTTGACTGGCTGCCTCTCAGATTTGACATGAAGCAGACGCCAACATTCCTGTTTTGATTTCCTTCACATATCTTTACTAGTACTGAGACCCAGAAAATTGTTCAGCTGCCAATATTTTTACAAGATAGCTAGTTTTGTGTAAGGCTGTAACAGGTTTCCCCCACTTCATTACCTTGATCCATACATCTACTCCCTCTACAAGACATTACATGAATCAGAATGGATCTGATTAATCACACCATATATTTTCAAATGAGTCAAGGAAAATGAGCTATGGGAAGTGATCACTGGATTTTGTGAATATGAGGTTATTTCTACCCTTGAGAAGAGCAATTTCAGAGAAGTGGGAACCAAAATTAAATGTAGCATCCATATACATGACTGCCATTTCTGAACATACTTGCTAATAAATCCCAAGAATATCTCTTTAGTCTATCTCTTTTCAGCATGATAATCATTTATCCCATTGTCAAGGGGAAATCTGTACCAAGGTGGTACACAAATATTCTAGGCATATTCTGATTAAAATTAAAGATGTTAATCATGTATTACTACTACATTACCCTACCACCATCATGATCAAGTGTTCATGGGCACATGTACACACACACACATACACACACACACACACATCTCTCCTTCTTCCTGAGGTATTTTCTATCTTGGTTAATGCTACCACCATTCACACAAGCAGTAACTTGAGAGGCATCTTGGTCTATTTCTGTTGCTCACTCCATGAATCTAATAAGCACTAAAATACTTGCTGATTTTAGTAATATCTGGATCTGGAATTAGACAGTTAGAATCCTGTTTTGGTAACTTATTAGCTATCTAATGTTAGAATACATGCTTAAACTTCCTCATTATTCCTGCTTCCTTATCTGTTAAATTCCACCAAATCCCTTGGTGAGTTGGTGTAATGTTTAAATTAGATTATATGTGTAAAGTACCTAGCATGTTATTTATTTTTCTTTCTATTATTATCATTTACATTTTTATTGACTTAGTTCAAACCCTCATCAGACAATCTTCAGATCTTTCTCCCTCTAGCCTTAACTAATCTCAGCTTCATTTTCCATATTGCTACCAAAATGATCCCACCAAACCCCACATCCTAGAACATATTTTGATCTGAAAATCTCTCAATAACTCCTAACTGCCTCCTGTTTGAATCCTATATTCCTTAGTTGGACTTCCAAGGCTGTCAGAAATGTTTTGTCTGCCTCCCTTGATTTGTCTCCTACTCTCCTATTCCTCATAGCCTATACTCTAACCATTCAAAAATTTTTACATAGTTGTAATTTTTTGTCTTAGTTTCATGACTTATTGTCTCTGTACCTGATGTTTCTTCGTGGAAAACTTTTCCTTGCTTCCTTTATCGGGTGAAATCTTATGAATCCCTCAATACTATCTCAAGACTCTATTCCTCTGTAGAACTGAACTTGACCTGGATAATTTTTTTTCTTTTTTCAAGCACTGAATCTTGTATACAGCTGTATTATCATGCTTTTTAATTGTGAAGTGTTTTTTTGTTTTTTTTTTTGTTATTGTTGTTTACATGCATACCTCTTCTACCAGATTGTAAGTGCTAGTTTAATGCTCGGAATTATGTACTGTGCTAGATATACAACAGTGAAAAACACAATTTAGGCCAAAGATCCTAAACCGTTCACTATCTGAAGGAAAGAGATTTATAACTCAGAAGTTGAAATAAAGTGATGTATTACAAGTGAAGTATAGAAAGGCATTGTGATTTCCAAGAGAGGAACAAGTTTCCTCTGTCCTGGAAAGTTGAGAAAGTGTCAGTAATAGGGCAATTTTTGAGCTGTGTCTTACACATGCGTTAGAATTAATCAGGAAAAAAGAGAAAGGTCAGAAATTTGAAAGACCATAATGTGTTAATAAGTACAGGAAGAGAACATGTATAAATGGGTACCTAAAAATAGTCATGTTTTTGTTGTTGTTTGTTTTTAATAGCCAGAATTAGTATGTTTGGGAGAGAATGGCAGAGGTTAAGGATAGAAAAGAGTGACTGAGTTATGAAGAGTCTTGTATGTCTAGTTAAGTGTCTGAATATTATTCTTTGAGTGACAGCCATTGAAGGAACTTAAGCAGAGGAGGATATTTAACTTTTGTGGCACATGTCCTTATAAACTGATCAATTAGGAAGTGAAAGTTATCATTCACTGCTGGTGATCTTAAGCTGGTGGCTGCTTATGTTGAGGGTTGGCAAACTCTAATATAGTAGGCATGATCCAATGGCTTCTCGAAAGTAAATATTGAAAAAAAGAAGCATCTAGTAGGGCTCTCAAATTTCTTAATTGTATGACTGACCATACAGATAGAAACAGGTAATATAGGAGAAGTGGTTTTGTTGCATGGAGGGGTAGATGATAAGATAATTTGGGGATATGTTGAATTCATCATACCTCAGAATCAGAATTTGTGCAATAGGCAGTGGAAGATAAGGTTCCAGAATAGGAAAGCACGTTTAGGTTGGAGACTGTCATTGAGAAATCTTGATAATAATGGGAATTGAAAACTGAATGCAGGCACTCAACCAATGAAGAAATAATGCCATGGAAAAAGATTTCAAAAAACCTGAAAACTTAAGATGTTAATAGAAAAAAAATAGATTTATGAAAAACTACAAAGAGCAATAGGAATACTATTAAGGAGAAGTCTAGGGATTTGAAAGCTTAAAGAATCAGGAATTTCTGAAAAGCGTGAAACTGTGTGGAGAAAGTAAAAGTGATAAAGATTGAAAGTACCCACTGGATTTGGAAAATATCACTGATGACCTTGGCAAGTACAAGTTCAATAGAATGGAATGGGAAAAAAAAACAAAACCGGATTACTACAGATAAAGAAGCAGGAGGTAAGGAATTAGAAATGTGAGTATAGACTTAGAATGTAGGCACACATTTTCCAAGATGTTTAGCTGATGAGAAGGTTAAGAAAGGAAGTAACTAGAGAGAGATAACAATTAAAGTAATTTGTTCTGTTCATTTGCTTTTCGTTTTTAAAATGGAGGCATTTAAGCAGGTTTTCAGCTAAGATAGTGAAATAAAGTGGGGGCTTATGTTAACCACTATATAAAATTTAGTTTGCTGTCTTATTACATGAATACCAGTCATATAAAAGCAAGGACAGTAGAAGTCAGAAAGTCTCTACCCCACCCTCACCCCCACCCCCCATCCCCCCCCAAAAAAAGCTGTTGGCAAATTTCTTTTACTCTCCTGTATATAAAAATCCATGTTTTAAAAATCTAGAAAATGAGTCATTCGTTCTCTCCTATCTAGAAATTTTCAGGTCCCTTTTTGTTCTGCGTTTCTACTTGGGAGCTTATCTTATGTACCTGTTGAATAAAGTTTTCCTTTATTCTCATTTTTTTTCATCTCTTTTCCTTACAAGAAATTACTGGTTTCTTGCTTTGCTGTCAAAGGTATTTGCAAGATAATTCTTCCTAAGACGAATGTATTCCTTCCTTATGTGGTATTGTTGGTATGACTGAATTCAGGACTGGCAGTGTTACTGATATGTATCTCAGATACTACATTATTAATCTAGACAGTGTCTTTAGTATTTGATCTCAAAGAAGAAATTAAGGAAATAGTGCTCAACCTCCAACCCACATCAGAAACTTCAGCAGAGTTTATTAAAACATTGGGTTTGAATCTCCAACCCCAGAGATTCTGATTCTAACAAGTTCCTAGGTATTGCTGCTGCTGCTAGTCACCAGCCACATAGGGGGAAACACTGACAAGGATAATCAGGCTCCCAGATGGGTGAGGTATGTATAAATAGACATGGTCAGTATTTTAATACTTGTTAAACAACAGTTGATGACTCCAATTTGCATCATCACTGTTTTGGAGAGAGAAGAACAAATACAAGACATAGCTGATTTTCTTTTCAAGAGTACAGGTTACTAAAAGACCAAAGATCACTCACTAATAAGCTCAAACTGAAACTCTAAGGTATGAAAGGTTTTAATGGCTCAAAACATATTAGCACCTCTGTGGCATTTCATATTATTGTCTGGAAAAGTATATGGCAGTCCTTGAAACATGCAGACATTTAACAAATGGAAAAAAAATTGAAGGTTTTAAATAGAAGCCCATTTTAGAAGTGACTCAAAGTATCAGAAAATAATATATGTTTTAAATGCACTTGTCTCTGAGTCTGCCAGCTTCTTGACATCGATTTAAGTGAAATAAGTGCTTTTTCTCTCTCGGCCATTATGCTCCACATTTGAGCACACTAGTATTAGTCTCTAAGTACCTTTTACTCTTTTGTAGCAACAGAGAAGCTCAAGAACATTTTCTGTTTGTCAAAATGGCCTTGCCATCATGAGCAGAGCTGTAGGCATTAGGTGATTACGTATGGTCCATGAGAAAATAAGGTGCTGGTATGCAACCCATCTTCAATTTGGGGCTGGCAGCAGGTCCACACCGAGCTGCACACTAGAGCACTTCAGAAATAGGACATTGTACATTAGCTGGAAGTAGATCCCTGCAACCTAACTGAATAGAAATCATAGCCCTGACCCAGATTTTTTTTAAACAAATCAATTTTTTCTTTATTTTATTTTGTTTTTTAAAGATACTTAGGTTATATAAATCTCACATAAAATACATAGGGGATTCCCACATGCCCTGCTCCCCACAACTCCCACACTTACCCACATTAACAACATCCTTCATTAGTGAGGTACATTCATTGCAATTGATGAACACATAAATCAATTTTATTAATACCTATTAATAAAGCATTCAGTTCATCCAAAGCATACAATCAATGGTATCTGGTATATCACATAGTTGTGTGGTCATCACTTCAATTGTTATTAGAACATTTTCATTATTTCAATAATAATAAACAAAAAATACAAATACATATTTTTTTCAAGTTTTGCCATAGAACTCTTTAGAGCTTTAAGGTAAACATCAAAACAGCCTCACAAGTAGGGCTCTGGGAGAACTATACCACACCAAAACCCACTGCTGCCTCTGTGTGGGCTTTGGTCATATAGCTAGGCCTGGTTTCCATCATGGCCTCTGCCCCACACTAAGTGTATGATCCAGAACAAGTAAGTCAATCTGCAGAGGCTTAGGTAAGGGAGTCAGACTTTTTTTTTTTTTTTTTAATTTTTAATTACCACTTCTTGCCAACTAGTACATCATATTAGTTCTTCACTTATCCTTCTTTTTCTCTCATACTATGGATTAGTAATCTTGTATAAATGTGTTTCAGATCTATGGTATCTAGATAATAACCATTTGCTCCTGAGGTGCCAAAAACTGAAAGCACATGGAAGTCTCAAGCTAGCAAGTTTAGATGAGTTACAGGAAACTAAAGGCAACAGATGGTTAAGATCTATAGCAGTAAGGGCCATGTAAATCACATTGTCAATGAATTTACGTAAGATTCTGATTATAGGAGAAATGGAGGGGAAATCAAGTGTGAAGCCAGGATTAGGAAGCAAGCACAGTCAAGAGTGGTTCACAGCAGACTCTGAGGTCAAGGTAAAGGAAATAAGTTGTGTAGCCAGTTCTACGTTTTCAGGTTCTCAGTTCCCAACTGAGGAGTACTTGTTTCTATCTCTATTACCCTTGAACAGGATCCCTATTTCAGCAGTCAAACAGTGTGGTCCTTGTACTAGGAAAGCTCAGAAAGAGGTGTGCTTATACTTAAATTCTATCTCTGTTAGCCCAGTCTCTACTTTGGTTATCCTGAGACATTCCCATTCACCCCGCTGTCAGCCAATTGCTATCCCCTTTCCCCAAATCCTCATCTTTCTCCCATCAATCTTGGCAACTTGGACTCTAATTTGATTTGCCAAATCCGTTCTACCAAAATCCAGTTAACTGGCTGAACAGTCTTTTCCAAAATAACAATTATCTAAATGTGCTTGTTTCTTTAGTGGATTTATAAAATTTACAGCAAATGATATTAATATTAGATTGAGTGGTTTTAACAGCTTTTGAGAATTTTACAAAGTTTTTATTGTCTGAATTTCATTGTAGCCTATAATAAATAGCTTTTGAAGATTGTTGAGTTTATAATGTCACCTTGTCCCTGCAGCTAAACATATGTGAGCTGGAGGAAAGAGAGAGAAACCTCTTACCTGAAAAAAGACTAAGCTGAGAATCCATTCAGAAAATTGGTCATTTTATAATTTAGCCATTGGGAGAATTGGCTTGGGCAAATTAGCTCTTGCTGAATTGGCCTGCTTCCTACAACTTCAGGCACTAAAGCTAAAAGTTCATGTACCAACTCTCACAGGTAAGAAAGTTTGTTTCCTACTATCTATATTTCAGTTTCTTAGAGAATTACAGAATAAAATCCTGCCAAATGAAGGACCTAAACATAACAAACATAATTTTGACCCTCACATTCTTATTTATAATTCCAAAGTATTCATTAATAAATTACCTAGTTAATTAAAATAAAATAGAACCAAGTTCCTAAAGAGATAGCATAATGGGGATGTTGGATACTAATGTAATTGACTTTTGCTGGAGATTAATAAAGATCTCTGATAGTGATCCTGCAAATCCCAGCAAGGACAGAAATGGGATTTTCAGGATCACCATTAGAGCTTAGTTAAAAGCGGATTTTTTCCTATTTAAAAGGACTTTTTATCTTCATCTTACAACATAAAATATTGATGGAAAAATGACAGTGCTTAGATAATCTGCAGCACAAAGACTGTCAGAAAACAGCAGTTGTTAGTAGAGTAAGAGAAATTTTAAAGCAGAATTTGGTATGAATTTGGAATGTGATGACAGTTAAGAATGGAAGTCGGCTTCTGGAAGGGCACGCTAGTTGTTCTGAAGTAAGAACATCTGAATTTAAGGAATCAACTACTGCCCGATTGTCTTCTTTTCCAGAAGTCTATTACTTACGCATGAGTTAATTCTTGAGAATTCTTAAATTTAGACTTCTTCTGCTAACTTGCATATTATTCCAATTGCCAAGTAGTTTTTAAAAATTAAACCCAAAATAAATTTGTTTAGAAGTTATATATGGTTCTGATTTAATGGAGACGTGGTTATATTTTTAAAATATTCTCAACTTATTTATTGTTTGAATATGTCTTAAAAACATAATTCTGTGGAAATAAAAATAAGAGATAAAAGCACTTTTTTCCACAAATATTCAAGTAAATATTCAGGTTCTTCTAGTGTCTGCTTTCAGATAGGACAAAAATTGAGAAGTAAATAGGAACTTCAGAGCAAATTCAAAATAGAGCTGCAAGGCAAAACTTGCTTTTCAAAAATGTATTTATTTAGTGTTACGTATTTTTATTGCAGAAGTTATAGTTTAACAGAAAAGTCTCACAGAAAAGTCAGAGTTTCCATATACCCCATTAGTAACGCTTTGCATTAGTGAGATATCTTTGCTACAATTAATAAAATAAAATTAAATTAAATTAATAAAATATTATACTTGTACTATTAACTACAGTCCACAATTTATATTAGGACTCACTGTGATATACAATCTTGTATTAATCAGCCAAAGGGGTGCTGATGCAAAGTACCAGAAATCTGCTGGAGTTTATAAAGGGTATTTATTTGGGGTAGAAACTTAAAGTCACAAGGCCATAGTTGCCATGTGTTGGAGCAAGATTGCTGATGGTCTCTGCGAGGGTTCAGCCTTTCTCTTCTTCCTAAGGTTCTGTGGTCCCAGTAGATTAGCAAAAAGCTGCGTTTCTCTCCAGGGCTCATTTCTTTCTGGGCTCAGCTGCTCTGCTCTCTTCACAAGGTCACCTGTAGAACTGTAGAATATCAGGCTCATTCTCTTCCCAGAGCCTTTGCCGTGTATAATGGAGCCTTCTCTCTTTCCTCACATATCTGCTTCTCTGTGTATTTACTTCCCAGGACTCCAGCATCAAACCTCAAACTCTCTCCTCTGCCATGTTGTTTTCTCTGTGAGTCCCCGCCCACTAAGGGCCAAATCAAAGCCCTAATTATAATTTAGTCAACTAAAAGTGAAACCTCTGAATTTAATACAGTCTAATATGCCGAAAGGAGCAAAGAATTTGCAAACACAATCCAATATCTATTTTTGGAATTCTTAAATCATACCAAACTGCTACAGTCTTATGTTGTTTTTAAAATTTTTATTCTAATAATTTATTCAACCTAAAATTTTCCCTTTCAATTGCATTCAAATATACAATTCATATTCACAATATTATGCTACCATCACCATCTATTAACAAAAACTTTCAGTCACTCCAAGGAGAAATTCTTCACCAATTAAGCATTAACTCCCCATTTTTTAACCCCATCCTGGCCTGTGGTGACCTATATTCTAGCTTCTGACTCTATGAATTTTCTTATTCTAATTATTTTTTACAATATTTGTCCTTTCGTGTCTGGTTTATTTCACGCAAACAGGATGTCTTGAGGTTCACCCATATCATCGCATGTATCAGTAAACTATTCCATTGTATGTTTATATCACATTTTCTTTATTCATTCATCTGATAATGGACACTTGGGTTGCTTCCATCTTTTGACAACTGTAAATCATGCTCCTATGAACATTGGTACACAAATATATGTTTGAGTCCCTGCTTTCAATTCTTTTGGGTATATACCTAAAAGTGGGATTGCCAGGTCATAAGGTAATTATATGCTTTCCTGAGGAACTGCCTATTTTCCATAGCTGCTGCACCATTTTACATTACCACCAACAATGAACTAGTGTACCTATTGTTTCACATCCTTTCCAACATGTTATTTTTCCCTTTTTTTAATAGCAGTCATTCTGGTGTGTGGGAAAAGGTACCTCATTATGGCTTCAATTTGCATTTCCCTAATGATGTTGAGTACCTATTAATATGCTTTTTGGCCATTTGTATGTTTTCTTTGGAGAAATGTCTATCTCAGTCCTTTTCCCATTTTTAATAGGTTTTTTTTTTTATTTTTATACGATTTCTTTATATGTTCCAGATATTCAAACCTTATCAGATATATGGTTCCAAATATTTTCTATCATTCTGTCAGTTTTCTCTTTATTATTATGAAGTCCTTTGATAAAAAAAAATTAATGACCCCTATTTCATTTCTGATTTTAGTTATTTGTATATTCACTCATTTTTCTCTTTGCCTGTCTAGTTAAAGTTTTCTCAGTTTTATTGATATTGTCAAAATACCATCTTTTGGTTTTCTTTAGTCTCCTTTTTATTCTCTATTTCATTTATCCCCAGTCTAATCTACATTATTTCCTTCTTCCAGCTTGCTTTGGGTCTAGGTTGCTTTTCTCTTTCTCTCTTTGTGAGGTTAGGTCTCTGATTTGAAGTCTCCCTTCTTTCATAAGCATTTAGAATTATAAATTTCCCTCTCAGCTCTGCCTTTGCAGCATTCAATGTTTTTGTATGTTGTGCTTTCATTTTCATTCACCTTATTGTATTTCCTAATTTCCCTTGATATTTCTTCTTTGGCCCCATTGATTATTTAAGAGTACATTGATCAATTCCCATGTATGTTTGCATTTTACTGTTATTCTGATAAATGATTTTTGGTTTCATTCTATTTTGGTCAGAGAAGATACATTGTATAATTTCAATATGTTTGAATTTAATGAGACTTGTTTTGTGACCTAACATATAGTCTTTCCTAGAGAATGATCCATGTGGAAAAGGAAAGAAAGTTCTTTCTGCTGCTGTTGGGTAAAGTGTTCCATATAGATCTATTAGGTCTACTTGGTTTATGGCATTGTTCAAGTCTTCTATTTCCTTATTGATCTCAGTCTAGATGTTCTACCTATTATGGAAATTTCCATATTGTAGTATCCTAGTATTAATGTAGAACCATCTATTTTTCCCTTCAAATCTGACAGTATTTGCATCATATTATTTTGGGGATCTGCTGTTTGATGCATATATACTTATAATTTTTATGGCTTTTTGTTTGATTGACTCCTTTATCAGTATATGGTTACCTCCTTTATCCCTCCTAAGCTTTTATTTAAAGATTATTATATCTTATACAACTATAGCTACCCCTAATTCTCTTTTGGTTACTATTTGCATGGTGTATATATTTTTTCCCAACCTTTCACAAGCCTGCTTGTGTCTTTGAATTTAAGGTGACTCTCTTGTATGAGCATATAGTTGGATCATGGTTTATTATTCATTCTGTGGATCTTTTGACTGGAGAGTTTAATCCATTTACATTTAAAGTAACTACTGATAATTCAGGAATTCTGCCACTTTGCTATTTGGTCTTTGTAGTTCTTTAACTTCTTTGTCCTTCAATTTATCCATTAATGCCTACTTTAATATTTATTTGTTTTTTTTTTTTTGTATTGTACCATTTTGAATCTTGTCTCATTTTTTCTTCTATATACTTTCTTATATTTTATTTGTGGTTATCATGGGCTAAATTTTGACATCCTAAGTCTATAACAATCATATTGGATTTGCTACCAACTTTTTCAATAACTTATGCATATATATTTCCTATAGCCCTCCTTCCCCTCTCCTTTTTTGTACTTGCTACTAATTATGCATTGTATGTACAAAATTATAGATTTACCTTTACTTTTTATGCACTTACATTTAAGAGCATAAAAGAAAAAAATGTGGCATTACATACCAAAAAATACAGTACAGTAATACTTATATTTACAACTCTCCATATGTTACCTTTACTAGGGATCTTTATTTCTTTTATTTGTTTATTTTTGTAAGTGTCTAAAGAAATTCTAATAGGGAGAAAAAAGCAGGCAGAAGAAATGCCTTGCAAAGACTGAGGTCAGCATAGGACCTGGGCCCACCGCCCCCCCCCCCAATATGAATTCTACCTACTTCACAATATTATCATTTATTTGAAAAACTTTATTTCAACTTCAAAAAATAAAATAACAAATGAAAGGCAGCTTATGGAAGCATTCCTTTAAAAAATCCTGTCCAGACACATTTATCCCATTTAATCCTAAAAAATAAACTCATTTGTTTTCCAGTGTTCCAGTAGTTGAATAAATGAGCACAGATTGGTTAAGTGACATGACCAAGGTGTCCTTGTTAATGAAGAAAATGAAAAAAAAATGTTTGATCATATTCATATCTTGTAAAACTAAATCCCATATTATTTTTTTAACTTTATTTTGATATAGTACCATCTTTGCCTTTACTCCAAAAATATTACAATATTACCATTAACTATACTCTATAAGTTATGTTAGTTGTATGTTTCCTTTGTAGCACCATATTAACACCTTGTAATAGAGGAACATTCTTCTATTTATATTATTAACCACAATCTTCATCTACCATGAAATCAACATGTTATTCAGTTACTAGATTATCTACCCGCTAGCTGTCTTTCAAGTAACATTAATTTCCCTTAGACTACACCTTTCAACCCCAATCACATTTATAAATCAGCAGTGTTAGTTACACTCATTATAATATGCTACCATCAGCTCTATCCATTCCCACATATTGATTGTAAACTTTTAGCATCACTTTTAATGCAGGTCTAGTGGTAATGAACTCCCTCAGGTTTTATTTATGTAGACTGTTTAAATCCCTCCCTTATTTTTGAAAGGCATTTTTGCCGGATACAAAATTCTTGGTAAGCAGTTGTTTCATTTCAGTATTTAAAGTACTTTATCTCATTGCCTGCTTGCCTCCAAGGTTTTTGATGAGAAATTTACTGCCAATTTTATGGGACTCCCTGTTATATTACTTTTTTTTTTTCTTTTGAAGTGTTCAGAAGCTTCACCTTGTCCTTGACATCCAACAGTTTGACTATTATGTGTCTGTGCATGGTTATCTTTTTTTTTTTTAAGATTTTATTTATTTATTTCTCTCCCCTTCCCCCCCACCCCCGTTGTCTGTTCTCTGTGTCTATTTGCTGCATCTTCTTTGTCCGCTTCTGTTGTTGTCAGTGGCAGGGAAATCTGCATTCCTTTTTGTTGCTTCATCTTGTGTCAGCTCTCCGTGTGGACAGTGCCATTCTTAGGCAGGTTGCACTTTCTTTCGCACTGGACAGCTCTCCTTATGGGGCGCACTCCTTGCGCGTGGGGCTTCCCTACACGGGGGACACCCCTGAGTGGCATGGCACTCCCTGCACACATCAGCACTGCACATGGGCCAGCTCCACACAGGTCAAGGAGACCCGAGGTTTGAACTGTGGACCTCCCATATGGTAGACGGACGCCCTAACCACTGGGCCAAGTCTGCTTCCCTGTGCATGGTTATCTTCAAGTTTATGTTTTTTGGGGTTTGTTGATCTTCTTGATGGTGCTAGTACATGCAGTTTGTTAAATTTGGGAAATTTTGTGTCATCATTTTTCAGAAAAAATTCTTTCTGCCATTTCTTGTCTGTCTTCTTCTTCTGGAACTCCCATAATGTGTATATTGCAGTGCTCAATGGTGTCACACAATTTTCTTAGCTTCTTTACCTTTTCAACATTGTACTTATTGCTTTTTTAAAATCTGTTTTCTTTCTACTTCTCAGCCTGAATCATTTCTGTTGACTTGCCTTCAACTTCACTGATTCTTTTTTTTGCCAGATCTAAACTGCTCTAGGACACATGAGACATTCTAGAGAATTTTCTATTTCAATTATAGTGCTTAACTCTTCTATTTTTTTTTTTTTTTCTTTTCTGGATCCTTTTAAAAATTTCTCTGTCTTCACTGAGATTCTCATACTATTCATTTCTTATTTTCCTGGCATCTTTTCATTCTTTCTCTGTGTTTTCCTTGATCTCCTTGAGCATATTAAGGATTTTTTTTAAGTCTTTGCTCCATACGACTAAAGTCTGCTCTTCATTGTTGATGGTTTTGGGAAATTTATCTTCTTTATTTGGATGGGACATCATTTGCTATTTCTTTGATTTGTGATATTTTGTTGCCACTGTACATTTTATATTTTAAAGCATTAACTGTGGGATTTAGTCCCTGAGCTGTCTCTTAAATTTGTATCTGGCTAGTGATATGACAGTGATTTCCTTGAATGTCAGGAGCTAAAAAAACAATAAACTGAGGTAAAAAAAAACAAACAAACCCATCTTTCATAGTCTATGCAAATTGGCCTTTCATTGGCTGATACTCTCCTTCAGAATTTAGACCTCCTATCAAAAAGATCATTGTGAGACATATATGAAGTGTAGAACCTCTCCATCTTTCCTGATTCTGGGTCTTGTCCTGACCTTATACTCTTTTGTTACCCTATAAATTCTCCTGTTTACAGGAATTCAAATGCTCTGTCTACTCCCTATGAAATAGACCTTCTTTCCCTTCCAGGTGCTCTATTTTATGATTTAAAGGAGGTAATTCTTTGCCTCAGGGTAATTTCACTATCTGTTTTTTACACAATTGTCTACAAGCTATCCACAAGCTGCTTCCCCCTGCGGGACAAGTTCTAGGAGGACAAACTCACAAAGTTTACTAGTTCAGGCTTTTAGTTTGCCACATATTAGATTTCCATGAATGTACAGCATGACAGCATGCACATAGGAGTTATTCTGCTTCCTCTGGAATAGTACCAGCAACCCACAACTGGAGCACCGGTTGTCTTCAGACTGGTCTGTGGATGGGATAGGGAAGTTTCATCAAGAACATTACAAGTTTCTCCTGCTATTTTAAAAGCTGTGTTTTCTTGTTTAGGCCCTTGGCCAGTTACTGCAACCCTTTGTGTTCTGGAGTTTTGAGGAAGATAGCTCTGCCAACTTTTACTAATTGCTCTAAGATTCTATGGCAGAATCAGAGTGCCTTATGCCACCTTTTTGATCTACTGGAGCCTCAAATATTTATTTTTAGTTCAACATAGTCAAATGAACAAAGGATTTTTATAAATTTCAAGTATATGTTCTTCATGGTATCTGATTTAAAAGTTATGTGTAGTCTCATATGATCTTAATGAAGCTTAGAGTGGTTGTTGCAAAATACAATGCAAACAAAATAAAGCAGCTAGTGGGCAGAGGTGCAAAAACCAGGGAGCCTCCATTCATTTTAAGTTCTTGAGGTGAGATTTTACAAATTAAAGCCATTACGGCAATGGAGGACACATCTAAGGATTGTTTTTTTCCCCTTTCTTGCCTTTAATTCAAGAATAAGGCAAGTCAATGGTCAGTAATATGCTTATGCTCTCCTCCCAGACCTCTTTGGACACTGACTATTCCTTTAAGAATTTCTGTGTTTTATTTTCAGTGTTTCTTCATTGAACTTTGAGGTAGATTACAAGCGTAGATATAGTAAAATATTTCTCTATATATGGATATATTTCTATCATTTCTTTATTGTTCTCCATCAGTTTTAAATCTAAGGATGAAAGCATAAGGTTATTTGTTCTCATTTCACCTAACTTAAACCATTTATTACTATGATGTAGGGGTACTTCTTAAACATTTCTATTCATAGTTTTATAAATGTTTGTTTTTCACTTTTTAAAAAACTGACTATAAGTACTTTAAGCATCTTTTCACTTATATCATCCTAACTCACTACTTTATCTTTTCAACCTTATGTTCATTCAATATCCAGTGCCTTGAATTTTAATGTCATATTTATGCTCTGCTTACTTTACCTATCTCCTGAAGTGTCTCCTGAAGTGTTACAGATATCATTACAATATCCAATAAAGGTTCAAATGTCAAACTGATTTATTTTCCAATCTCTGTCCCCATTGAATGCATAAAGTAAATCAGATTTCTGCAGATATTTGACCACTGTAGTGGAAATGATAAGAAATAGAAGAGTCATCCAGATACAGAGCCACTTGAACAAAGGCTTTGTTGCTAACACTCATTGTTTCTTCTCAAAGGTTGACATAATTGCCTAAGTACAGAAATTAATTGTGTTTCATGTTAAATCACAAGGCATGATAAAAGCTGGATTTTATGGTTCATGATAATTAGTTTGGAAACCTGGAGGGTATGACTAAATAGACTTGTGAGAAGAATGTACAACTGGTTAAGCTGATTTTATTTTCAAATTCAGTTGTCAAAGAAGAAGCTTAGTAAACACCAGTGAGATTTATTTAGTCATTGCAAAATTCTCATTTTTAAGTCATGTAGCTTCAGTATCACAGTGTGATTTGATATACCACCTAGAAAGTAATAAACAAATGACTGGACAAACAAGCTGAGATGTTTGTTTACATTTTCTGCTACCTCTTTCCTTGTCATCATCACATTTCCATGAGATCCTTCATTCTGTTACCTGTCTACCCCATATAATAGGGTAATAGTGAGTACTCTATACAACAGCTTTCACAGTTAAAATTAGCTGGAAATATCATATTCACATTCTTCCTTCCCAACTCAAGTAAATAACCAAAATATTTCATTTATGCTTGCAATATGTTTTGACTCATTTTTTTTCAGCTTCTGGTATTTGTTATTTCCTCCTCTGCTACACAGGACAGAATCTACTCATTCTCTGTAATGAATCTTTTAGTGAGATGACTGTTAGCACCGACCTGCTGGCATCCATAATAGTGTAACATGAGCTGTATTAGCATTGAAGTTGGTGGAGCTATTCTTTTGCTGCATTTATCATCTGTGTCTCTCCATCTGTTTTTCTACCATTCCATAGAGACCCAAAGACAGTTTTCGATACCTTCTTTCCTCTAGCTTCTTCTGTTCAGGACTCTCTTACATGTCACCCTTAACTGGGTTAGAAGACAGCCTGAGAGACACATACAATACTGTACTCAAAATTTCCCCTCCCATCAACCCTTTCCATAATCTCTTCACCAAGACTTCTGTACTTCTTTCCCTCTCACTGAGTCCATGCTCTATCAGGCACACATTTTGGGGGAGAGTAAATGGCAGTCCTTATTCATTTATGAATTAGAGCCTCAGTAAATCCAGTTGTTTCAGTGAGAATCCTCAGTCCATCATGAAAATAAATTAATGGCAAGACTGTTTTGAAAATTGTTTTAATATCTTTCTTCTTTAATTGATTAAAGGTTAAGGCATGAGGTCCCAGGTTCAATCCCCTGTACCTCCAAAAAAAAAAAGAAAAAAAAAGGGATAAGGCAAGTCTATCATCAGGAACTACTGGAAATAAAGGATTTTGCAATGGTTATAAAACCTGGGGCATTACTATCATTGAAAGTCCACCTTGCCTAATACTAAACCAGACCACCTTGCCTAATACTGAAATATTTCTAGGAGCTTTATGTATATCTGGTAGATGGGCTCCCACACTTCAAGATTTTGCCCATTTTACCATGTGTAAAGAAATAATCTAAAGTGGTGTTGTAAATTTAAAACATGGTATTATGTAAATCCTTATAATTATAGTGATTTTGACCATCACTTTTCAAAAAACTTGAAGTAGGTCACTCTTATTATTTTTCATTTTGCTGATAAGAAAATGTGGGACACAGATAGTTTAAGTGAGTCACCTCAGATTACACACAAAGTCAGTGGCAGAAGTAGAACAGAAACTAATATTACTGAATCCCCAGTGTCCATTTTTGGTCTACTAATCAGCACTGTCTTTTATTAAAAAAGGTAACCATGGTTATCCCATTTAAGAGCCTGTTATAATTTAGCTACATTCTAATAGATTTAATGTAGTATTTCATGTTGATTAAATGATAAAAACATTATTTAAATATAAATTGTTTATGAATGACTTTGAGGCTGTTAATTCTTCAAGCCAGAAAGAAAAAACTCTTATAAACCTAATAAATAATACCACAAAGGTTCAGATCACTGTGGCAGTCAGCACAAAAAAATTGGAAAGCATATATTAGAGATTAATCATTAATTATTTTTAAATTAATAAACATATGTATGAAATTTAATGGCCTTCTAAATTAAGTCTTTCATCAAACCTTTACTATGTTCCTATTATTCTCAGACATATTCTAAGTGCTAGTACACATTTTAAACAACATCTCAACCTTTTTGGAATTAACATTCTAGAGGAAGAAGACTGATAATAAACAAGATAAGTAAATAAAAATATATAGTATGTTACATTGCTACCAACACAAAAGTAAGGAAGGGGAGTAGGAATTGTAGGTCATATAATTGTTGGGGACCACATAGTGAAGGTGACATATGATAAAAGCCCTGAGGGATATGAGGTCGTGTGCTTTCTGTGGGATATCTGTGGAAGATCATTCCATGAAAGAAGCATTTAATGTAAAGGTCCTAATATGGGAGTGTGTCTTGTATGTGCAAGGAACATCAAAGAGTGTTATTTGGCTGGACCAAAGTAAATAAGGGAGAGAGAGTTTCAAAAAGATAATGGGGAAAATATTTTGTAGTCTTGTGAGTCGGAATGATTTAGGCTTTGATAAAACTGTAAGTGAGATGGGCGTAGAAGAGGGATTTTAGGTTTTAACAAGTTAACTCCAGCTGCAGTATTGAAAACAGACTTCTGGACACCAAGAGCAGAAGCAGGTAGTTGCCTGTTTTTAACTACTCTGAAGACATACTTTTCTGACAGTGAGTGACTCACCTGGAAATTGATGTTCTGTATGTACCAGTAGTACAGTATTATTAAAGAAGAATGGCATCTCTGCTGGCCACATGGCTGAATCTGCAATGAGAAGTACTGGTTGTGTTCTGCAGCTGCTGGTTGTCAGCTCCTATTGATCCAATGTTGGGAAATGATGCCAGTGCTGCAGTGATGAAGCAGAAGGTGAGCTGGACCAATAGGTCACTTGGGAGTTGAAATGAACTCACTCAAGAATCAAACTGAATGGGAAACGATGTGGCTCAAGCAATTGGGCTCCCGTCTATCATGTGGGAATCCAGGGTTTGGTTCCTGGGGCCTTCTGGCCTGTGCAGTGAGCTGGCCTGAGTGGAGAGCTGGACCACGCAGACTGCTGGTCCATTCAGGAGAGTTGGCACAGCAAGATGACACTACAAAAAGAGAACACAGAGGAGAGACAATAAGAGAAGCAGCAGACCAAGGAGCTGAGGTGGCACAAAAGATTGAGTGCCTCTCTCCTACTCCGGAAGATCCCAGTATCAGTTCCCTGTGCTGCCTAAAGAGAAGATAAGCAGACACAGAACACACAGTGAATGGACACAGAGCGTAGACAGGTAGCACAAAACAAGAGGGGAGGAGGGAGGAATGACTAAATCTTAAAAAAAAAAGGAATCTGAACATCAGACCTTAGAAACTACTGGGATTTCATTGTCAACTGAGTCTGTCTAGGCAGGAGGTTAGACAAATAACAGACATTCAAATGGTCTTATGCAAGGGATAATTTTGAAAAATGTCCAAATTATGCTGGAATTACTGCTAAACCATTAGAAGCCATATAAAAGTTCTTTTCATGTCCTACATTGACATCCTAGATTTTAAACACTCTTTAACAGAATAGCTATGTTTGAGGTGATTCAGTCCTTATATTGCTAATCAGGAAAACTCTTGAAAGACAAATATTCTTACTCCCATGGTCTGTGGCATGAAATGAACATTCTGGACCACAAACTTGGGTAATATGAACAAAATTTATCTTCCAAATGGAAAATGTGAACTAAAGCATTCCTATTATCACAGAATATTGGCAGAAAGTGCAGTTATAAGTACCATTTAAAAGTTTGTATGAGTTGTAGTATTCCATTTTTAGGTTGTTTTGATTTTGCTGTTCTCATTTTTAGGCACATCTTCAAAATATTGGTTAAAACTCTGCCTGTTTCTTGTTTAAATGCATCCATTTTCAGCCGTTTGGAGAAGCTGTGAACTTACTTTTGTTTTCTAAGATTACATCTCAATTGTCAATCCCCATTTATTTGCTTCTTCTAGGTCTGACTTATATTTTCAGCTTCTCTCCCTTTATTTCTTTGTTTGGGATTATCTACACTTTTTATCTCTACTTTTCTCCCTGCCTTTTTATGGCTACTTTGAAACTCCTCGTGGGCAAGGAAATATCACTTGATTTGATAAAACAAAGATTAATTATGTCACCTTTATCTTTGAGAAATAGCACTTCCTAGAAACTGTTGTTTATATACTCAACATCTATTATGTTATTATGAGCTTTGTTTGGTTTTTTATTAGATAAACTAGCTGTTGATAATCTCATAAATGCAATACTATATAGCAATTAACATATACAAATGAAATTATGGAAAATGAATTAATTGATAAGACCATCTTTGAAACAGTGGTTAAGGATATTATTATTAGGTTTCCAATGTTACAACATTTTTTAAAAAGATGTCAATCAACAAACATTTATTTGTAAACTAAATTAGGCTTAGGACAGTGATAAGTTATATGACCCCAGTCATGAACTCTGACAGTAAGAGGCTCACAGTGTTTTTAGAGACACAGACAAAAGAAAGCAAATCTTACATGGATGCACAGAAATAAATTGCATTATTTTATATAAATGTTTTACTATTATAACATGTCCACTAAAATGGTATTTTAGAAGAATATTAAAACACCCAATAAAAGATTTATTTTGTGTCCCTTATTCATTTATTTCTTAGTTTCTTATTTTGAGTTGGAACATTTTTTCCAACAAGCACATTATTTTCAGATTCCTTTAAATCAACTGAAATCAACTAATGGCAAGCAATTAAGGAAGGGGCATTTGTGGAAACTATACTATAAGTATAGTTAACTAGAAACAGGATGAATCTCAGTATTTGTCTATATATCATTTCCAATGTGGAGAATATATTTTAATTTTTCCTCAAACAATTTATGTATTTCTACCTTATTTGCACTTCTCTATTGATATATAGTTGAAAATGTACTTCTTCCTAAGAAGTCCCTAATTTCTACAGTATTTACTATGGGACAATTTATGTTCTGCCATTTAGTATTTATATTCTAGTATATATTCAATCTTTCCTTGAAGGCAGGTGGTGATATTCTTCATTTCTACACTAGTGATTAAATTCTGGGTCAGCTCATGGGCATACACCTATACAGTAGCATATGACTCACTCAGAAGAAACTTGCACTTGGTTTAATGCTCAGATGGAGATGTCTTGAAATTCTTCGTAATCTTATCATTGAGCTTATAGTTTATAAGCAAAGTCTGGTGGGACAAAGGAGCATGGATGTGATCAGAGTAGATAAACACTCACAGCAACGTGTATAGCGATTGTCCCTTGCTGCTACATTCACATACAGAGCTTGTAATGCTCCATGAACACAGTGCTGATGGACACATGAGGCTTAGGAGTTCAGGAACATACAAAGTGAGTACAAGGTAAGCATGTTCCTTCTGTGACTGAACGATAGGCTGTACTTTTCACTCAAACCAGAACATGCTTTGAATGCAGAAAGAAGGTAATGGTGTCTTTAGAAATGTGAATGACCATATTTTTTATTCATGTTACTTCTCTGTATTAGCTGACTTACACTGAAAATAATGACATGGAAGGAAAAGAAAAGACAGATCAACCCATAGTTCACTTTCCTTTCAGTCTTTCCTCACTTCTCAGTAAACCAAAGGTAGAGAGTATTGGTAGACTGTGTATGTAGATATCATGAATAAAGAAAAAAAAAAATTGAAATAGTTTTGTGTAACAGTTCCATATACTTGTAAGAACAAAGTATATGTGTAAATGAGCTATGAATTATAAATTGTATAATTTCAATGATTTCATATACATGGTAAATATGCATATACTTGCATTTAAAACTGGCATTGTTCAACATAAAGATGAGCAGTAAGATTCACATTAATAATTAAAAATTTTAATCTTTCTTTTCTTAGAATTGCAAATAGCAAATAGCACCATGACAAATCAATAGACTTTGTGTTTTTCTACCTTTACCAGCATTTTATTCATTTGTTTGCACAAAGTACTCTGTAAATTAGGTACCCAGACCGAATTACATTCTTCTGTAATGGCTCCAGCCACTGAGGTGAATTTGGGAGTGAGAAGCACCAGCCAACTTCTCTATTTTTCACTATGAGGAACAGAAGAGATGCAATTGTAATTGCAAGGGAGGGGTTCTGAGCTCTAGACCCAAAAAGATCTTTAGAACCCACTTCATGTCCTGAACATTTTGGTAGAATTGAATTACATCTTTAATCCTAAAAGGAAATAGTTCTTAAAGGACTGACAAAGTATAAGCTAAATTGAACAAATGCTTGCCTTTCTATGGTTATTTAGAAGAGACAGCCTTCCTTTTCAAAATAGGGCAAATTCTCTAACTCAAACCCTTTGATTGGTGATCCTAGTGCCATTTTTATTTTTTTAAAATCCCATAACACTATTCACAGGTGGAACACTTAGGGGCTGTATTTCTATTTATGGCCTTAAAGATGTAGATTTGCCTAGTGGTTAAGAACTATTTGGACTTTGGTATAAACGGCCTGGGTTTGAATCCTGGCTTTAGAACTTTCCAGGTATGTGGTCTCAGACAAATGACTTACACTTTAGGTTAGGCCTAAATTGCCTTGTCTATACAATACTAATAAATTAATGTTAATACTTTAAGAAAACATAACTAGATTAAATAGAACAATGCTTAAAAATAACCTGGTAAGGTGCTGAAAATGTGAGAAGTGCATGTCGATGTAACTAACATAGTTCACCTTTATCCTGTTGCATGTCTTAAAATAATCTCAAGAGATCTGTAGAGATGGTTGTTCTTTGTTTTTTTTTAAATCAGTAGTTTACCAGTACCCCTTGTGGAAAAGGAGAATAAAACTTGAAATGTGTTGAAATTGACCTATCCTTCAGATTTCTATCAGAATAGTTCTGTTTCATTATTTTGAGACTGTATTACATGTAGAATCCTCAAATATAATAATCCTCACTTACAATTTATAATCTAGGCAAATTTTATTTCTTAATGCCTATGTGAGAGAACACAAATGCAAACACATAAAACAGTGTCTTCTATACAGTCAATGTCTGGCATTCAGTCAGTATTACTTTTCATCCTTTCTAGTGCACATCACAAGAGATGTTAACAACATTGTTACACCAAGCAATATAGTAATAATAGTGACTAATACTTGTTGAGTGTTATATTTGAGACATTCATCTTAGTGCTTTTTAATGTATCACTTCACTTAATTTTTTACTACAACCTTAAGAAAATTTTGGTGTTATCACATCCACTTCATAGAGGAAGAATCTGAGACATAAAGAAGTGAAACCACTTGCAAAATGCCACAAAATTAATATGTGGTAGATCCAGGATTTGAACTCAAGTAGTCTTGCCTCAAGATAATAGGTGCACTAGATGAATCATTTCATTTTATTATACATAGTTTGTGGAATCTACATTTATGTATATGTGTATGTGTACAAGTTGAACATCAGAGGAAAGAAATTCTAACTAATTATGGATGCATGGAGGAGTTGCACTTTGAAAAGGACTCTGAAATTTGGAAAGAATATTCAGAATGTTTCATTTTTGTATATTATCAATTTTTAAATCAATTTCTAAAAGTTCTAAAAGTAGTATGTAGTGGTTAGAAATTTGTGTAGAGTCTCACATTCAGACTGTTTTAACAGGTAGTGTTTATTTGGTTGGTTAGGTTCTACTATTTTAAAATGTCTGAGTCATCAAAATATTATATGTAGGCTAATAATACAATGTCCAATAAAAGTTTTAGATAATATTACATAAAAAAGGAGCATAGACAAGTTTCTCCTTTCTATTTATTTTTTATGACTATCTTCATCTACCTTTTTCTTTAATCATTACACAACTTTGGATTCCCAGAAAAAATTCCTCCTCCAAAAAGGTAAATCAAGGAAATGAATTAGCAAGATAGGAACCAGATATAGAATGATAAATTTGTTGATAGTCTATCTTTGATCACCTCAGTCTTTCCTCTCTGTCCCATATATTATATTTCCAGCCCTCCTTTGCTCCATTCTTTCTTTTTCTCACTTCAAAGACCCCCTCAAGAAATATTAAAACATCAGTCTCTGACAATTTAGTTGCCATTTTAATTCATAATTTTACCTCGAACTCCAGGCTCTGTCTAGCAGATGAGAGAAGTATTTTGGAGACAGGAACTGTTTTCAGTTGCCCACTCAGTCAGGATATTCAACTATCTCACGAAGCTCACAGCCTGGCACCTAGTTCTTTGGACTGCCTAGCTTCAGAGAATGTTCAATCACCATATGTGTTCTGGAACATAGTACAGAAAATAGACTATGATGAGGTCTTGAGGTCTACAGAGTCTGCCAGAAAATACCTAAGTAACACAGAAATCCACAAAGGAAAATGGCTATTTGTTTTTTTTCACCTGTTATGCTTTTAGTTTCATTAATTTTATTTTAACTATCTGAAATTAGAGAACACCTATACTCACAACACTTAACTCCAGCTGGTCTAGGTGAGGCCTGCCACCTCACAACATATGGCAATTTTTCATGTCCTTTGCATTCAGATCTGTGAGTTTTCAGAGTTTGTCTTTTACTAGCAATCAGCTTGGATTTGTCTAACACACAAATGATTAACTTTAATTGGGAAAATAAGACCAAGAATATCTATGTATTTTTCAGTTTAAAATGTAAGCTATTTTAAGGAAAGTATGCAAATGATGAGGAACTCCTGTGTTTTTTCCTCATGTTGGAAGATATGAAGATCTTCATAGTATATGAATAAATACCCTGCTCTGTATCTCTTTACCTATATAATCATGAGAGTTCATTTTTCTAAGTCAATACATATACTGTCTTATTAAAGGATTATGGTTTTTTTGAAATAGTAATATTTCCCAGCTCTAATTTCCTTACGTATTTTCTTGTTAGAATCTTTAAGAAAGGGAAAAGGGAAAATCCTTTGTCCCAAATGTAAAATTATATTTTAATGCTTTAAAATATATAGAACATTTTCTATTTAAAGTAAGATTTAGTACATAGAATTTTCTTGATTTCTGTTGCTAAGTACAACTAGAAATCCTAGAGATTATATGTAGAACAAACATAATATCCAGAAAGGTAGAGAAATGAATGTAGACAAGTTAGTGTACAACAGACCCAAAGAACATGGTGATATATTTTCTGGATTTTCTTTTTGTCTCACATATTCCAGACACGACATGGGGCTATAAGAAGTCAGCAACCCAAAAATACATAGTTCAAAAACCACCCTAACAAGGGAGCAGATGTAGTTCAAGTGGTTGAGTGCCTGATTCCCATATATGAGGTCTTGGGTTCAATCCCCTGTGCCTCCTAAAACAAAATAAAACAAAACGATCAGTCTTAACGAAAGTCCGTGCTCTCTTGTCAAAGGCAGGAAAGGAACAGTCTAACAAGTCAGAAATATTTTAGAAAAGATCCATACTCACAATATTCTAACCAAGCAATAGAGAAAAATTTGTTGTATCACCATACCTTTATCAGCCAAAGATGAATGGGAAGCCAAGATTTCTATCATACCCAGGCTATAATGAGGTGCCCCAAACTCCTCCAAAAGCTGGATGGTATCATAGATGGCCAAGAAGGGAGTCAGGACTTCCATCCCTGCTACATGGTAAAAGGACCCATGCCCTGTGGTGTCAATGGTGACCAAATGAGAGCCTGAATTTTCACCCACTATATGGCAGGAAAGAGGCAGCACCACCTCCTTTCTTCTCTACCTGCTGGAGTGGAGTCAGAGGAGGCCTGCTAAAACAGAAGGATTAAGGAGGGTCTGGAATCCCATTACAATAATTCAAAATGACCAGGTTTCAAAAAAAAATCCCATCATACTAAGGAAAAAGAAGATCTCAAACTGAATGAAAAAAAAAATGCATTCACTAGATTTCAACACTGAGTGAGAGAAATAAAGGAATTACCTGATAAATATTTTAAATCAGCCATGATACAACTGCTTCAATGAGCAATTATGAACAAGCAAGAAATAAAGGAAATAATAGAAAGTCTCAGCAAATAAATAGCAAATATAAAGGACTAAATATTAATTTTGAACATAAAAATGCAATAACTGAAATTAAAAATCCAATGAATGACCTCAACAGAAGAATGGAGAGTCAGAGGAATGAATCAGTAGATTGGAAGATAGAACGATATAAATTACATGTATGACCAACAGAGAAAATAGACTTTAATATCTAATGAACACTGCCTCAAGGACCAGTGGATTCTATTACAAGATCTAATATTCATGTATCCAGGAATCCAGGAAGGAAGGAGAAACATTCTAGGGCCGAAAAAGTACCCAAAGAAACAATGGCTAGAAACTCCCCAAAGTTGGCAAAAGACATAATCCTGCAGATTCAAGATGCTGAGCAAACTATAAATAGGATAAACCCAAAGAAATCCAGACCAGGACACATAAAAATGAATAGAACACTTCAAAATATTTGTTAACAATGATAAATGATTCAGTTTTCCTTAATGTCTTGCTGAGGTGAGCTCTCCAACTCCATGTCAAATTTTCCATTCAGTTAATGTTATTATTTGTCAACTATTACATTTTTATTAAACCATATAGTCTGCTAAGAACCATAAGAAATACTAAAATAGTGAGGCATTCTTCCTGCTCTCAAGAAATTTCTAATCCTTTAATAGAGATGATAAAAATAATTAAAAAGAATAATGTGGGAAGCAGCTGCAGCTCAATCAGTTGGTCTCCCATCTACCATATGGAGGCCCTGGGAGGCCCTGGGTACACGTACTGGGGCCTCCTTGTGAAGGCAGCCTCACCTGCACACTGCAAAGTGCCACCAAGCTGGCAAGCCCCACGGAGCACCACCCGGCCCGCAAGCACCGTGGAGAGCCAACTAAGCAAGGTGATGCAACAAAAAGACAGAGACAAGCAAGAACACAGAGGAGCACGCAGCGAATGGACACAGAGAGCAAACAGCAAGCAAGCCACAAGGGGGGAGGGGAAATTTAAAATAAAAGAATGTACACTTGGATATTGATTTATAGTCTATACCATATTTTCACAGAAAAACCCCTTTACATGTTTGTAAAATTAAGTTATGGAACATTCTTCCTTTTCTTATAAGATGTAAGTTACATTTCTCTGACTTTTCTCAGCTTGTCTCAGAAATAAAGCCTCTAGATCTCAAGTTTTGATTGCTAGTGTGAATGAATTAGCTAGTGTGAAATTACTAGTGTGAAGGAAATAAAAAGGAACTGGAAAGATTTAGGCTAAAATCATCTATTAATAGTGAATGTACCAATGTTTTCTAAATACTGAATGGTATGGCTAAATCCAATGAAACATGTAATCTTATTAAGAAGACTTATTTCCCCTCTAAAATGAAACTCAAGAATGACACATTGCATAAAAATAATAGCTCTCTGGCTCATTGTATTTTGCAAAATAGACATTATTGCCTTTCTTTACATTGTAAGTGCTTTAAAAGGTATTTGAAATAACCCCAAGGAAAACATAATATGGTCTATTAAAACTGTTTTGCTTTTCAAAGGGAATATAGTAACTGTTATGGTGAAAATAATTCCTTCTTTGTGCTGGAGTTGTTATCAGAACCCATGTATCTGACTATATGACTTCTGAAAGGATAGGGACTGGGTATCTCTCCCTCTTTGTTCTAAATATAAAGGCAAAATGATATATCTGCCAAAGTTGGACTAAGGCTACTGTTTTCTCTCCCTTTCCAGAAATTTCCACTTTCCTGTAAATTCCTCTTCTATACATTTTAGATTCCCAGCAGGTCTCACTATGGCTCCTAACTTTCCTTCATAAATGGAGACATGGCAGGCTGTGACTCTGGTGATAGATTTGCCTATCAACAGTCTCTTGTGTGTCACTGTTTCTCTGCTTGATCTCATGATTGTAAAGTATCTTTCTAAACTTGTCCACACTGAGAATATGATGAATAGTGTCATGAGCTACTGTAAGGAACTCTTTGAAACTTGATTATTTCTAGAAATCTAGTGAATAAGGCTCTGAAGATGGAATTTCAGTCACATTGTTAAATGGTTTGGGTGCAGCAATTCTACATTGACTTTTCAAACTATACCGTGTAAATAGCTGTTTTTTTTTCTATTTGCCTTTGACATTAGCCTTGCTTAAAAGTAGTGTTCCAGCTCTTCTGTTGGTTGGATCAAATGCTATGTATGACTCATCCTATCAGTTAAGTTGAGGTAAGGAGGGAAAATAGGAAATTGCAAATGGCTCAAAAAATACCATAAAAGCTTTTTAATCTTTTCTGACTTAATAGTTTATGCAGAAAAGGTTTAATTTTCCTTACATTGTTATGACAGAGTGCTGCATTCAGGTGTGTGTGTGTGTGTGTGTATGCATATGCACAAGTGCTTAGGCTGGAGGTGGTATGATGGCTTTGTAATCATATGAAACATGTAAGTAATATATGTTTCCCAGTGATACTGAGATGAATGATCCTGGCTTCTGTGAGTTATGATGAGGTCAGAGACCTCACCATTTCACCCCTGAAAACATTCTCTTCCTTTTACCCCCTTGCCCACCAACCAATCAGAAATCAAGGCATTCTGGACTGCATCTCTAAGAGGAGCTGGCATTGCCAGGACCCAAGGTGAGTGCCGTTTTGAATGATAGGGGAAACAAAATCAGGGAAGTTTACATGTAGAAAAAAATCAACAAATATGAAAATTGCTAAATAGGAAAAATTATGCACATGATTATTCCCATCTGTTGGAATGGTAACTTTGAGCAGGTGAGTTATTGTTGGAATTAGAGTCATAGATATCTGTACCCCTGAAAAAGAGCAAGTTCATAGAATGTTTAGAAAAGAAAATCATGTAAAAATGTAGTACAAAATTTTTAATTAATGGGTGTGTTCTAATTTCCTGAAAGTTATTAGGATTTTATAGGAAATAAACAAATAACAGTTGGTAATATTTATAGAGTCCACAACAGATGCTCTGCACAGTTTTTCTAAATGCTTCCTATACAGGCATTAACTATTGTAATATTTGCAAAAATACCTTTTATGTGAGGAAATTATGACAAGGACAGGTTAACTAACTCATTCAAGGCTGTGAAACTAGTAAGTTATGAAACCAGAATCTGAACGCCAGGGAGTCTGACTCTTCAATCCACTCATTTAACCTATAGTCACACGGCCTTCCTGCTTATTACATCAATTGATTCTTGCTCCTTAATTCTTTAACAACTCATCAAAGAAAATAACAAATTAAAATTTTAAAACAATGATTATTACTTGTATTTAAATTAAAAATTAAATTTTTAATCTAATTTTGGCTTATTTTAGGTATAATTAAATAATAGAATTCTCTCCCTCCCCCATCCTTTCCTCTCTCCTTCTGTGTGTGTGTGTGTGTGTGTGTGTGTGTGTGTGTGTGTGTGTATATATAGAGAGAGAGAGATGGTCTTGCCTTATATACATACTTTAAAAAACGTTTATTTATTATATGAATAATCATCAAAACTAGCTCATTAATACCATGTTGTAATGGAGTGCTTTACTTTCCATTTGTTGTAATAACTTTGAAAGGCAAACTACTTTTATACAAACTGCTTTGATTTGATGGTAAGCAATTTGAGGCTGCAGGAAAACTCCTTAATATCCAGAATTTTGCATCTATATCTGTAGCATATCTTAAATTGGTGAGAAAATGATGAAAGTATTGAGAAAACCCTGTTATCTTCATGTGAAGGGAAATTTTGCTAATCAAAGTCTCTGCTGAGCTCCAAGGCTATTTTATATTTTATTTTTACACTTTTTGGTATGCATGCAACAATCCATTTTTATTTCTTTCTTGTCAATCCTCTTTCACTCAAATATTTCAAAATTCACTTCTTTGTATAGGTGTTAGGAAAGGTCAGGCTTCCACAGGCTCAGCACTGAAGAGTGAACTTGGACTCAGATGATGCCAGGGAGTGACCAGTGGGACTTGGCTATGAATAATAATCATGCCACTCCCCTGGGGGGGTGGGGCAGGAGGAGGGGTATTCACACATTATTTGCTCTCTCTGGACTTTATTTTCCTTTTCTCTAGAAGTTTTTCTTTCTTAATATAATTATTATCCCTCTTTTACAGATGAGGCTGTGGTAGCTCAGCAAACTCAAATGGCTTGTTCAGCAGAACACAGATGATTAGTGGTAGATCCACTGGCTTCTTGACTCCCATCAAGAGTGATTTCCATTCCAAAGAATTGTAGAGTTAGGCCTCCAATTGGGGCCACAACTGAAGATTTTGAGATATATAAATGTGATTCATCACAGAGGGAATAATTTGCTAGTTTTGATGAAGTAGGAAGAAATTTAGTGGGTGTACTATACCCACATTGCTGATTGTATAACTATTGAAGTTTTTTTGGAAGAGAGGCAAAAAGGAAGAACTCCAAATGAAGTAAAGAAACATAGTGGAACATTGATAGGTCCTTGCATACCCTGCCTACATCCACATCCAATATTATCCCCCATCCCCTCCGAAACCACACAACCAAATACCTATGCATCTGTCCAAAGTGAACTCAAGATAGTTTAGAAAATGTAAATCAAACTAGCCTGAAGAATTGGTAACATTGTTTAATGATGAATGGAACCAATCCCTTCTAAGTATAAAATTATAGTTCTGGAGTTACATTAACTATGGGCTTTGGCTCTAAATATCCATGTGAAAATCCCTAATCTTGGTGATCTGAAGCTAATGTTATAAAAGTACAGGAATTCCTTTTGCCTTTTACACTCATGTTTCAGACAAAAATCAGAAAACCCCTTAACGTAGATCAATTCCTTATCTTAACCTGGAGAACATTTCACTACAATGATCAGAAGATATTTGGCAAACCAAGATCTCTAGAGTAAAAGGAAATAATTTACCCAAAATAGGTATTTGCATTCCTTCTGTGAACAATGATCTACTTTCTCACCTTATATCTTGTCTCTTCAGAAGTTCCGAAGGTCCTTCCCTCGAACCTTGTCTATAGTAAATAGGAAATATAATCTAGTCTGTCTTGTACTTGGTCATATTTACTGTTTTAAAAATTCTTTATATCTATGATACAAGTTCTTTCATTGCTAGTATAAGAATAAATATATAATAGAATGATAATGTCTACTTCAGTCCATTGCTCATTCCCCAATCTTGAGGATTTGGGGATGGTGATGAGGGGAGGGAAATGGAAGAATAGGTGTAACATGTGGTACTTTGGGAACATTGGAATTGTCCTGCATGACATTGCAATGACTGATACAGGCCATTATACATTTTGTCAAAACCTATTAATAGTGCTGGGCAGAGTGTAAACTATAGTGTAAACTATATTCCATAGTTATTAGTTAATAGTCATATGTGTTCACCAATTGTAACAAATGTAGTATACTAATGAAAAATGTTGTTAATGTGGGAAAGTGTGGGAGGGGGAGAAGATGGAGCATATGGAAATCCCCTATATCTTTGATGTAACATTTAAGTAATCTAAAGCTTCTTTAAAAATAGAAAATGTTTCAATTTTTTTTAATTTAAAAAAAAAGAGAATGCCCCTTTCACCTTATCTCTCTTAATATTTATTATTTTTTTAAAAGCTTGGCTCTGGAATGCAAACTGGCACAATGCTATGGTAAACAGTTTGGCAATTCCTCAGAAAGTTAAGCATAAAATATCCTATGATCTAGCAATCGTACTTCTATATATACACCCCAAAGAATTGAAAGCAGAGACTTGGACAGATATTTGTACACCCATGTTCATAGTGGCATTATTCACAATAGCCAAAAGGTGGACACAAAGCAAGTGTCCACCACCAGATGAATTATGAACAAAATGTGGTCTATATACAATGGGATACTATTCAGAAATTAAAAAGGAAGGAATTTCTGCAAGCTACAACACAGATGAATCTTAAGTTCATCATACTGAGTAAAATAAAACAAACACAAAAGAAAAAAAATTGCTTGGGGAGGAAATTTTAAAACTCCAAGAATGTGCATCCATCCTTTCATCTAGGACTGCACCTCATGAACTGTTACGGTGTTCACAATGAATATTAATTCCCTTTCTTCATGGCACCTTAGAGCTATAGAACCTTTAGATAGTATTCATATGTATTAACTTTCCATATATTTGTTATAAAGTCACCGTGTTTTCTCTATCATCAGGAAATTTGAAAATTCTAAATAATAGCATATATTCAACCATGACACTTCACCACCATTATAAGTATGACTTTTAAAAGAGCTGTTAAAATTTTTAATACCTTTCCTGAGCTTAAAGCATTTAAGTATTCCAGTGAGTATAAAATATTTTGATGTTCTGATCATAAGAGATGCATTAAATTAGCAATAATGTGATTCTATTAGTGTAGATAATGCTTTCATTAAAGGCAATAAATTCTGTACCATGTCTTTCATGTGCTTTGTATTTTTTCCAGAAAGCTTTTTCATTTTTTAAGACCTTGTGAAGAAGATATTTAAAAATACATATTCTCAGAGAAAAATGGAAGGTAATAAATACTTAGAAGACATAAATATCTTTTAAATAACTTCTCAGTTTCAAATTTTTCAAATTATACTGTAAAATGATAATATTTTGAAGAAGCTTGGATATCTAAATACAATGACTAAAATGTTAATATAGAATATTTTAACATTTAAATAGGCCAAAAACCTAGTCTTGGAAAGTTCTCAGATATTGGAGCATAGGAAAACAGGTGCTTTATTTTAGGCAGTGATTAAACATTTGTTGATTAGCAATTTTTGGCATAGTTTTAGACTGTTAAAATAAAAATATCAAAAATTTGGAAATAAGCGAATGGATGGATACATGTCTTTTCAGTGTTATACCAAGCATAATATGTGGATGTAACAGGCCCACTCAAGGCTCACTTAGTTCTCTAGGAGTACGCACTTACGTTTGACTTAGTATTTACTATTGAATAGGGTGCTTTACAACTCTGTAAAGGTTGATATTACTTTGTAGAAAAATGATAGTATGCAATTATTTTTATACAAGAGCAAATCAAATGGATTTTGTCCTATAGAGATGCCAATTATTTATACTCATAGAAGGGATTATTCCAAGGGGGCAGAATCCCTGAAGGACATTAACCTAGATTTAAATTAAGTTTATCATTCGTATACCAGTGTTCTTTCTTTCAGTATCTATAAGTAATTTTGCCTCTCCTACAATCCTTTGAACCAACTTTCCATCTTGCTGGTCCCCTCATTAATGATTTAAATAATAAGTCTTTGAAATATACTCACCCTATATTTGTAAAAGAGACATTCTTTATCTTTTGAGTCATATTCAACAGATTTTTGTTCATCCAGTTCTTCCTTCCTTAAATGAAATATATACAGGGACTGAATTGTGTAAAATCTTCAACAGATTTCTACAATGCAAATTCAAGACTTACTTCTTCCAATTATTTATTAGGTTCCCTTCTAATTCTATTTTGCATTAATTCTCTTTATTGCTTATCTTCCATTTCCTTAATTTTTAAAATTTCTAAACTTCTATTTAGACTTACTCTGTGCATCAGCTCCTAAAACTTGTCTGGCTTTTGGGATTCACAACCATTAAATTTATAAATCTTTCTCTTTAAATACATATTTTTGTTCGTAGTTAATATTTTTAACGCTTGAGCTTATATATCTTCCCTAATGTTTTCTTTTAATAATTGTAAAAGTTTCATTTTTTCTAGTATTGTTCTTTAATTTATATCTCTTCATCCATTAGTAATTTATCCTTATGAATTGTGAGAAATATTTAGATTCAACACTGTCATATCATTATGTCTTCAGTTATCCCGATACTAATTATTTATGCCCTATCTTTTTTTCTTAAGATTTGACTTGCCAGCTTTACTGTTTTTGAAATTCCCAAATGCAGTTGGGATTATTTTTGGATTTTCTGTTCCATTCCAATTGGTCTGCCTATTCATATGCCAATACCACAGTCTTTTAGTTTAGTTATAGAGACTATATACAATGTAAGACAAAACTTCAGGTGTTAGTTTGGTATAAAGAACTGTAAAAAGCTTCTTTATCACCCTTAAAACATGAAAAAAGCTGGATAAACTGCAAATTAATGACTTTTCTTGAAACAATCTGAGAGCTGAGGCTGAAGAGCAAACCACTGGCCAAGTATCTGCAGAAAGATAGGTACCTTAACTTCCTATTCCCTATTCCCTGGTAACCTATATCCTAGATTCTGACTCTTTGAGTTTGTTTATTATAATTGTTTCAAATCAGTGAGATTATACAATATTTGTCCTTTTGTGTCTAACTTAATTCATCAACATGATGTCTTCAAGGTTCATCCATGTTTTTGCATGTATTAGGATTTTATTTTATTTTATAGCTAAAAAAATTCCATTGTATAAATAAATAAATAAATATATATATATATATATATATATATATATATATACACACACACACATACCCACACACACATAACATATTATTTATCTATTCATTGGTTGATGGATACCTGAGTTGCTTCCATCTTTTTAATTTTGGAAAATGCCATTATGAACCTTGGTGTGCAAATATCTGTTTGAGTCCCAACTTTAAATTCTTTTGTATATAACTAGTAAAGGAATTGCAGGGTCATATGATAGTTCTATAGTTAGCTTTCTAAGGAACTCCAAACTGTCTTTCAGTGCCTATATCATTTTACATTGCCACCAGTAAATGAGTGTTTCTATTTCTCTACATTCTCACCAATACTTCTTATTTTTCTTTTTTTTTAAATAGCAACTATACTAATAGGTATAAAATGGTATCATACTGTGGTTTTGATTTGCATTTCCCTGAAGATTAATGATAATAATAAGCATCTTTTCATGTACTTTCTGGCCATTTGTTTATTTTCTTTGGAGAAATGCCTGTTTAAGACTTTTGTCCTTTTTGATTGGGTTGTTTGTATTTTTGTTCTTAAGTTGAAGAATTTCTTTATATATATTAGATATTAATCCTTTACCTAAAATATGGTTTCCAAATATTTTCACCCATTTTATAGGTGACCTTTTTTGCCTTTCATGATAAAGTCCTTTGAGGAACTTTAATTTTGTTTTAATTTTGATGAGGTCCCATATGTCAATTTTTTTCTTTTCCTTATTCTTTGTGCATACAGTCCAAGAAACTGTCTGGGTGTCATAAACATGGTGATGTAAGACATCCCCTGAAAAAAAAAAACACCAGAGATTTTGTGAATATAAGGACAAAATCCACTTGTTTAGAACTTTGGAGGATGGTAGAGACTGGAGATGGATTCCACCAATCCTGAATTGAAGAAAGAGAAAATTATCAGTATGAAAATTCTGTCCCAGACAGGCCGGTCCCCTTCCCTTCCCCCTCACTCAGCTACATGCAAGCTTGAGGGTCTATAAAAACAATAGCCTGAGTCACTCCCACTGGGGACACAAGCTTTAGGAGAACTCACTGAAGTGAATTAGAACCCCAGACATACCCAGGCACAGGGACCACAAGTCTTCAGAGATCCAGGGTGGAACACAAGTGGCTGAGGAATGCTACATACAAAAGGACGTCCAGTGGGAAAAAAGCAAGAGCAAAACTGTCAAAATGGCAGCTGCCAAGTGCTGTACTCACTCAATCCAGTTACTATTGACTGGGAAATCTAAATGCAAAAAGGAATTCTGGAGTGACTTACCTTTCTGGATTGACCTACCTTTCTATACTGACCCATTTGACTACTCAGGGCAGGTTAATTTAATGGGAAAGAAACCAGAAGCAGAAAAGCCTCACAGAGAGAAAAAAAAAAAAAAAAATGGGCAGGGGGATGGGTGGTGTGCGGGGTCTAAGACTGAACAGTTCCAGAACTGAAAAGTATTATGAATTTGGGGCACTGAGTGAGGGATTGAATTTAAACAAACCTTAGGAGCTGGGAAGAAAATTTTGCACAAAAACAGATCAAGAATCCCAGAGAAGAAACAGAAGAAAGAGAGTTTTCTTCTGGAGATGAAGCAATCCAACAAAAGAGCAATCTCAGAAGTTTTGCCACATATCCAAAACAAGAATCAGATGAAGAAGAGCTGAGAAAATCTGATCAGTTAAACTCAGGCTATTCTAAAGATCCAAAATAAGTTGGACCAAGTGTCAAAGACAAGCCTCAATACCAAGATAAGAAACAGTAAAACCCTAGGTAAAGGGAAAAATGACCTTCAGAGTTAATTCATTAAGATAATCAGATGCCTAGTCATCAGCAAAAAATTACAATGCACATTAAGAAACAGAAAGATTTGGTTCAGTGAAGGGAATAAATTAAAAACTCAGAAAAAACACAAAATTTGGACAACTAATGCAAGAAGTTCAAACAAATGTCCTAAATCAATTCAAGGAGATGAAGGAAAATATGCATGAAGAGATTAAGAATATTAGGAAGGCAATGTGGGAGCATAAAGAAGGATTTGAAAGTATAAAAAGAAACATAGCAAAAATTATGGAGATGAAAGGGACAAAAGTAGAGATTAAAAATATACTAGAAGCATACAACAACAGATCTGGACAGGCAGAAAAACAATCAGTAAACTAGAAGACATGGCCATCAAAATCATACAGTCAGAAGAACAGAGATAAAAAAGAATAGAAAAAATCTCAGGGATTGAGTGAAAGCACTGAGTGCACAAACATATAAATCGAGGGTGTCCCAGAAGGAGAAGAGAAGGCAAAAGGAGGCAGAAAGAATATTTGAGAAAATAATAGCTGAAAATTTCCCAAGATATATAAGGCATAAATATGCATGTTGAGGAAGTGCAAAGTACTCCAAACATTATAAATATGAATAGATCCACTCTGAGACACAACTGTTTAGCATGTCAAGTCAAAAATGAAGAGAGAATGCTGAAAGCAGCAAAAGAAAGTGATTTGTCACATACAAGCGATCCACAATAAGACTAAGTGAAAATTTCTATGAGAAATCCTGGAGGCAAGAAGGCAGTTATATAATATATTTAAGGAACTGAAAGAGAAAAACTGCCAACTGAAAATTCTTTTTTCAACAAAACTATTCTTCAAAAATGAGGGAGTGATTATTATATTCAAATATAAACAGAAACTGAGAGAGTTTGTCAAAAAATCTGCCATACAAGAATTACTAATAGGAGTTGTGCAGGCTGAAAGGAAAAGACAGGTAAAAGTGATTTGGAATAGTGTGAATAAATGAAGATTCACAGAATAAGTATACTATTGACCCACACAATAGCTAAATTTAGTATATTGAATTCCCATCCTGGGAAATCCTGCTACATTTTCTAATAGAGCAGCAGTAATCCCTAGCAAAGGAGGACAGACCATGCTAGAACCTTGATATTGATTGTTGTATTTATGAACTTTTTCTTAAGAAATTGAATCTCAGACTAGTGTTATATATTGCCTGAGTTACCACTTGAAAATCTCCTTATTGCTCAAACATGGCCTCTCTCTAAGTGAAACTCAGCATATAAGTGCACACTACCTTCTCCTCCCCTGGTATGGGACACTATTCCTGGGAATTAGCCTCCCTGACACCAAGGGATTATTACCAAGTACCAATCAGTGATGTACTTGGAAAAAGACCTTGATCAAAAGGGGGAAATATTAAATACAAATGAGTTTTTGTGGCTAAGACATTTCAAAGTGAGTTGGGAGGTCACACCAGAGGTTACACTCCTGCATGCCTCAGCACAATCTCATTGACTGCCACAATAAGCACTGCCTCAAACACTGGGACTCCTGAGAGCTCTAGAGATATCTAGACACTGTAGACAGGGCGAACAATCTCAGGAATTCAGTACTCTGTCAGTGGATCTTACTTTGGAATATATGCTCTCCAATGTAACAGAGTTAGACTCATTTTCAATTTCCCTACACCATGGCTTTTGTGCCCCTTTTATTTGAACCTATAATTAGAACTAAACTTGTTAAATATATGTTCCAAAGACATAAACCTTTGGTTTGTTCATATGCTGGTTGAGCCCTTAATTTCAGCAAGAGTTGCAACACCTACTCTGCTGTTCATTGGACTCACCCAGCACAACTAACAAAAGATGATGATGGATAACGTCCATCCGCCAAAACAGATAGTATCAACAACAGCAAGCCAAACAGTTCCATCCATTTGTCCAAGTAATCTAAACTCCCACTCAACCAGAAACAGAGTGAGCATCACCACCTCCAAATCCTCAAGATTGAAGAATGAACAAACATAGGGGGAAATGTAAATCTGGACTTAAGTAGATTTATGATTATTCTAACAATGGAAGAACTGGTATCATTGATAAAAAAGCAGAGAACACCAGAGGTTCTGAGGGGAGGCAGAGGGAAAGTAGGTGTAACATTTGGTACTTTGGGTACATTGGAACTGTCCTGCACAACATTGTAATGATGGGTGCAGACTATTATACATTTTGTCAAAACCTATATGATTGCGTTGTGTAAAGTGTAAACTATAGTGTAAACTATAGTCCATTGTTAGTAGCAATGCTTCCATATGTGTAAAAAACAATTGTAACAAATATAGCACACTAATGAAGGATGATGTTATGGGGAAAAGTGTTTGGGGGGAAGGGTGTGATGTATAGGAAGCTCTTATATTTTTGACATAACATTTATACAATCTAAAGCTTTTTTAAAAATATAAAATTAACTCAAAAAAGAGTTTTAAAAACCAAAGTTGATTCTTTGAAAAGATGAGTAAAATTGAAAAACACATAGCTAGGCTGACAATGAGAGAGAATATGCAAATAAATAAAATCACAAATGAGATGGGAGCATTACTACTAACCTCACAGAAATAAAAGGATTCATAAACAAATACTATGAATAATTTTATGCCAACAAATTAGGCCAGAAAATGAAATGGACAAATTCCTAAAAACAACACTGACTCTACTGAACAAACTACACTGACTCTAGAAGAAATAGAAGATCTAAAAAAAACTAATTACTAATAAAGGGATTAAGTCAATAGTATAAAACCTCCTAGCAAATAAAAGCCCAGGAACAGATGACTTCACTGGTGAATTCTACCAACCACTCTAAATAGAATTAAAATGAATCCTGCTCAAACTCTTCCAAAAATTGAAGAGGAAGACATACTACCTAACTCATCCTGAGACCAACATCAACCTAATACCAAAGCCAGATAAAGATACAACATGAAAAGAAAAGTACAGACCAATTTTTTTTATGAATATTGATGTGAAAATCTTCAAAAAAGTACTTGCAAATCAAATCCAATGGTACATTAAAAGAGTTATACACCATGATCAAGTGGGTTTTATCCCAGGTATAAAAGGGTGACTCAATGTAAGGAAATCCATTATTGTAATACACCACATTACTGTAATGAAGGCAAAAATCCACATGATCATCTCCATTGATACAGAAAAGACATTTGACAAAGTCCAGCATGATTTCTTACTAAAATCACTTAAAAAATAGGAACAAAAGGAAACTTCCTCAATACAATGAAAGGCATGTAGGAAATATCCAGAACTAATATACTCAATGGTGAAAGATTGAAACCTCTGCCTCTATGATCAGTAATAAGACAAAGATGACCACCATTACCACTATTATTCAACATTGTACTTAAAGTTCTAGCCAGAGCATTCAGTCAAAAAGAAAGAAATTAAAGGCTTTAACATTGGAAAGGAAAAAGTAAAACATTTATTTGCAGATAATATGGTCCTATATATATATATACACTACTGAAAAACCTCCAAAAAAAGCTACTAGAATTTATAAACAAATTCAGCAAAGTGGTGGGTACAAGGTCAACACCCAAAAATCAGAATTGTTTCTATACAGTAGTAATGGGCAAGCTGATGAGGAAATCAAGGAAAACATTCCATTTATGACAGCAAGTTAAAATAATCAAATATCTAGTAATATATTTTACCAAGGATGTAAAGGATTTATACACTGAAAACTACAAAACATTTCTTAGTCAACGAAGACCTAAATTATTGAAAAATATTCCATGTTCTTGGATTGGAAGACTTAATTCATTACAATGTCAATTCTCCCCAGTATGCTTTACAGATTCAATGCAATCTCAATAAAACTTCCAACAGCCTATATTGCAGAAATGGAAAAGCCAATTATCAAATTTATTTGGATGGGTAAGGGGCCCTGAATAGACAAAAGCATCTTGAAAAATAAAAAAGTCAGAGGACTCAAACTTACTGATTTTAATAAAATTACAAATCTACAATGGTCAAAACAGCATGCTTCTGCCATAAGGATAGAAAGATTGACCAATGGAATTGAATTGAGAGTTCAGAAATAGATCCTCACATCTTTGGACAACTGATTTTTGACAAGACTGTCAATTCCACTCCATTGAGAAAGAATAGTCTCTTTATATAGTGCTGCTGGGAATATTGGATATCCATATGCAAAAGAATGAAAGAGGACCTTTATCCATTAAGTGTTTAATGTAGAGAATATATAAAGAAATCCTAAAACTCAACAATAAAAAGACAAACAATCCAATTAAAAATGAGCAAAATACTTGATAGACATTTCTCCAAAGAGGATATACAAATAGCTAAAAAAAACACATGAAAAGATGCTCAACATTGTTAGTGATTAGGAAAATGCAAATCAAAGCCACAATGAGATCATTTCTCACCCACTAGAATGGCTACCATTAAAAAATGGAAAATTACAAGTTTTGAAGAAAATGTAGAGAAATAGAAACACCCATTCAATGCTACTGGGAATGTAAAATGGTGTAGCCTCTGAAATACAGTTTGGCAGTTCCTCAGGAAGGTAAATACAGATTTACCATAGCCTGACAATCCCACTAGCATGTATATTCCCAGAAGAATTAAAAGCAGGGATTCAAGCAGGTATTTGTACACTGATGTTTATATGGCATTATTCAGAATTACAAAAATATGAAAGCTATTGAAGTGTCCATCAGCTGAAGAAAGGATAAATAAAATGCTGTGTATTACTTGTGGCAGTTTGAGATTATTTATTAATCCCCGAAAGAGAATTATTATGTTTGCTAACTCATTTATTCCTCTGGGTATGATACCCTTTGTATTAAATTCAGTTGAGGGGCCTTTGATTAGATTACCTGTTAAGATTGCTTTTAGGGCATTTTTTATTTGACCATCTCAGTAGGGCATGTCTTAGGTTGAGACCCTTTGATGGGTCTCATAAAATGGATACTAATTCATGAACAAACACAGATGAAAGAGCTCAGCCTTGAGTGGCTGGGGCGCTGGGGTGAGATAAGCCATTTGCCTGATAGTTTGCAGCTGACCTTGGGAAGAGAACAGAACAGCTGAGACTGACATAAAAGGCCCAGAGAAAAACAAGCCCTATGCCCTGAGAGAAAGAATTAGGAAGCCCAGAGGAGAAGGAGAGACCAGGCAGAGATCAGGGACCACCTTGCTTCAATGCATGACAACTGACTTTGGTGAGAAATCAATATTGAGTTGGATTTCTTATGGCCATGGAATTGTAAGCTTTTACATTGTAAATAACCTTTATAAAAGCCATCAGTTTTCTGGTAATTTGCACTGGTACCCCTTTGGCCAACTAATACAATACTATAGAATATTATTCAGTTGTAAAAAGGAAAGAAGTCCTGATGCATGCAACAATGTATGAACCTTGAGGACATTACACTGAGTTGGGTGGTGTCTGGTAATCCTGTATTTTATGCATGATTTTTCTGTAAACCCACAACTTCTCAAATAAAATAAAAGAAACAATTGCTTACACAAAGGTCCTAAATATGCTTCCCTAAGTTTTCTTCCAGGATTTTGATCATTCTAGATTTTTGGGAATAAAGATTGTGGTGTTGTAGAGAAGTTGGGTGTACATGGTAACGAAGGCCAGGACATGAGAACTCTGAGAAGGAAGTTGATTTATTTTGACTGGCTGAACTTGGTGGACTCCTGTCCTAATAAAAACCGAGCCCCAAATAGAATTTTGGGTTCCCTTTTATACAGAAAAGATATAAGAGTTGGGAGTTAAATGGTGCCCTTTTGAAAGAAAATGACTTTCCTTGTTAGTTAAGTGTTTGTCTGAGTACCAGATAGGTTTTCAATTAAAGTACCCCCCACATTTCAGGTGAGCTTGAATTAGCATATCCTCCACATTTCAGGTGAGCTTGAATTAAAATCCCCCCCACATTCCATCTGGATGCAACCTTGAATACACATTCAGTCTTACATCCTTTCTGAACATTCAAAGACTGTAGGGACTATATTACTCATTTGGATTTCTAGAGACTAGGTACACTTGGAAACAATTTTGAATTTATGCACAGGCTATATTATATTCCCCCCTTTGAAGCCAAGCTTAAGTTATTAAGCTTTGGCATCACTTGTCAGAGTCTCTCTGGACTGATTGGTATGTATATAAAGCCATGAGATGGGCAGCTGTCTGCCTTTTTATTATACCATTTATTAGGGTGCACATTCTGTTTACGATGAAAGGGAGGAGGCAAGGAAGGATGGTGCATACTCCCATGCAGAAGGCAATTATTCCCAGTAGAAGCTTGAAATTGTTTATTATAGACTGCCAGCTTCCAAAGCAGTTATTTAAATTCCAACCATTCTAGGTTTGTACTGGGACATGAGCAATTTTTACCATTTTGCTTGTAATTTCATCAATAACCTTTCCAGTGCTGTCTAATTCAAGGCAGCAGTTAGAGATTGAATTTTCCACAAACTCCCCCTTCAGCTGCCAAGAGATAGTCTAGGGCAAGATGGTTTTGATAGATAGCATTTCTTTTTTTTTTTTTTTTTTAATTGACTTTGTAATAATATTACATTAAAAATATATATGTGAGGTCCCATTCAACCCCACCCCCCCACCCCCCCTCTCCCCCCCCAACAACACTCGTTCCCATCATCATGACACATCCATTAAAAATATGGAACGCTTCACGAATTTGCGTGTCATCCTTGCGCAGGGGCCATGCTAATCTTCTCTGTATCGTTCCAATTTTAGTATATGTGCTGCCGAAGCGAGCACTGATAGATAGCATTTCTGAGTTTAGTTTGCTGTTGGGCTAGTAAGTTTAGTGTATGGGCAGTTTCATTAGTTATTATCTCTACCACAGCTTGTAGGTGGATGATTCAGTTTAGCATATAGTAGATTTCGATAACCCCACATGCCGTCCTCTGCCCAAGATGCTGGCCCATAGTATTGGGTTATATGCTCAGGGGGCCATTCTTCACCCCCCCTCCAGGTAATGACAGTCCTTTTTTCTCTTATGTTTTGATATACTGGCTGGCTTAGCTCTTTCCCTTCTGTTAAGGGAATGAAGAAGAAGGAGGGTTTTATTGTACCGAGTATACAAGTACCACACCAGTTTCATGGAAGTTCTCAGAATGCAACCTTCCCACAAATCCAGTACAAACCATTTGGGGCCATAAAGAGGCCCTTTGAGGTGGAGTTCCATGCTGTGATTAATTTGGGAAAAGTACAATTTATGAGAATGAAGTCAGATTCGTTCCATGCTCCCCAAGGCTCTGTTGTATTTGTGGCATAATTTTGGAATTTTCCCCCTGTACATGTTAGGTTTCCAAAAGATATAGAGGAGCTTAGGCAGACCCTTGAAGCACAATATTTTCCTATGATAGAAGTTTGCAAGGGCCACATACTATCTTGGGGGAAAACCGGGAGGCCAGTTTCATTATATGGTTGGCTGTAATTTATTCCCTGGTTTCCCAGGGTCACTAGTCTCCCATATTAGTACCTCCACATTTGTAGCACAAGGAGACATTTAAGGCTGCTCCTGCCACTTCAGCCAGGCTTATAAAGAGGTTTCTTGCTGCTTGTGGGATAGAAAAGGGCTTTTCCATTGCTTCATAGAAGGAGTGGAACACAGAATGGGCTTTACTTGTGAGTGGGTATTCCTGACACCCAACCCAGATGTAGGCTCCTGGGTCTATTCCTTTACCATCAATGTGGAGGCCCACTTGGACTCCCTGAGTTTGCTAGGATTCAGGTTTAAGGATGGTGAGGTTTAAGGGGTTACATTGACCATGTGGACAGTTAGCTGGGGCCATACCCTTGGTGAGGATAGCTGTTTGTTTAGCTATGTCTGTGTTCCAGGTGGCCCAGGTGACACAAGACCAGCAGGGGCAGTAGTATGCACCTATGTATTTGCACCAAAAGTACCCCCTTTGGGCTGCACTTTTCATTTCTGGAGCACACATATACTTATTGTTATGAATATACATCTGCTCCCAGCTGAGCCCTCCACAATCTGTGTTCTATGGTATCCCAGAGTCTGTAACTTGACATGTGTCAAATAGGAGGAACACTCATTGGTTCTGGATAGTGACTGGGATAGAGGAAAGTAGCTCCCCATTTTGATCAAGCAGTCTTATTTCCCATTTATGGGAGACTGTTGGGGGTCTAGGGTCATAGCAGGTTATTTGGCCAGATGCATTACAGATACTATAGGAGATTTCCTAAAACTTCCAGTGGTTATCTGGCCCTTGCAGGTGTAACGACTATGATATATTAATGTGGTATTGACATGGGCCCCTGTATGCACCTTTTGAATACATGGCTCACACTCTGTAGTGTAGACCTGGGACCAGGGGAGGGTCAGGGCTAGAAGTAGGATAAATAACCAAAGGGGCATTGTAACAGATTAAACCAGTTTCCTATTCTTTGGCTGTGCATAGACCAGTCAGCTTCCAGGGTGTGATTGGAACAGAGTTCGATGTTCCCTCCTCAATCTTCAGCTGTGCATGGACCAGTCAGCTCCCAGGGTGTGACTGGAGCAGGGCTTGGTGTTCCCCTTTTTTGCAAGATGAGTTTGGTTGAGCTGTGGGTATCTGAAATACAGGTCCAGGACTCTGGAGCAGCTCGCTTGACTCGGCTATGATGTATCCACAGGGTGATTTCCGCTACTTTAACTGCAGTGGGGGTGGATAAAATGACAAGATAGGGTCCTCGCCATCGAGGGGTTAGTGGAGCTGACTTCCAGTCCTTGACCCAAACTGTGTCTCCTGGCTTGTACGGGTGTATAGAGCTGCTTAAGCTAATGGGGGCCCTTTCTTGGACCCAGTGATGCAGGTTATGTAGAGTTTTTCCTAAGCTGATCATCTGCTGAGCTATTGATAAGTTTCTTCTTTCTCTGAGATCCCCTTCTATATTTCTGATTAAGGGAGGGGGCCTCCCAAAGAGGATTTCATAAGTGGTTAGGCTTAGTTTTTGGCTTGGGCTGGCTCAAACTTGTAGGAGAGCACTTGGAAGTACTTGCACCCATGTTAGCCCAGTTTCTTGGCAAATCTTGGCAATATAAGTCTTTATTGTATGGTTCATTCATTCTACCTTTCCTGAGCTCTGAGGATGGTAAGTGGTGTGCAGTTTCCATTGGATACGCAGTGCCTTTGCAATCTTTTGAGTGATTTCAGAGATGAAGGCAGGTTCATTGTCAGAGCCAATTGAGAGTGGTAGCCCATAGAGAGGAATGATTTCCCTGAGGAGAACCTTAGCTACTTCTTCAGCTTTTCCTGTTCGAGTGGGAAAGGCTTCCACTCAGCCAGAAAACGTACAAACAAGGGCTGGGAGATATTTATAGCTTCTGGATCATGGCATTTAGTGAAATCAACTACTAGATCTTCAAGAGGCATACTGCCAATTCTCTGGACTCCTGGGGCTCCTGTGGGCCCCTGGCAAGGGTTATTTTTTGCACATGTCACACACCATTGGCATAAAGCATGGGTGATAGCAACTAGCCTTGGGATGTAGAAGAATCTTTCTAATACTTCCTTAAGTTGGGTTTTTCCCAAGTGTGTGTTCTCGTGGTAGTCTTGAACTACAGTTGCTGCTAATATTTGTGGTACAAATATTCTGTGATCAGGCAATGTCCACCATCCATTTTCTCCTTGTGTCCTGCCCTCAGAGAGTATCCACTCTCTCTCAGCTTGAGTATATTGTGGCTCTCAATGACTCAGAGGCTGCAGGACAAGAGCAGGCAGTGTATATTGGAGATTCCGATAATTAAGAGGTTGAGAAATGAGAGCGGTGGTCAGGTTTTCAGATAGGGATCCTTCCCATGCCACTCTTTTGCTCCAGCGTTTGCCCTCCTATTTCCCTGGGCAATGGGGCCATGGCTTGTCTGGTGTCCCTTACAGTACATTACAGTCACTTTGACAAGCTCCCAAACTGCTCCTAGTAGCTCCAGAATCTGTGTACCATATTTAATGCTCTTCCCTCCCAAGTTAATGAGTCCCTGTTGTTTGTATAAGGCTCCATGCGCATACAGGGTAAGGAAGGCATATTTGGAGTCTGTGTAGATGTTAACTTTGGCTCCAGCTGCAAGTTGCAGGGCTTGGGTGAGGGCAATGAGTTCAGCTTTCTGTGCTGATGTGTTATCTTGGAGATGCTGCACCTCTACTGTGGTCTCAGATGTTACTACAGTGTATCCCACTAGCTGATTGCTGCCCTGCATAAAGCTACTCCCATCTGTGAAGAGCTCCATGTCAGGATTTGCCAGTGGCTGGTCTTGAAGGTCTGGCCGGGTGGAATATACTTCTTACAAGGTTTCCAGGCAGTTATGAGCTGGACCCCTGGCTACATGGGTAGCAGGGTGGCAGGATTTAGGGTTTTTACAAGTTCCAGCTGGATGGATGGATTTTCACATAAGAGGGTTTGATATTTAACCAGGCAGCTGTTAGTAAGCCAATGTGTTCCTTTGACTTCTAAGATTGTGATTCCTGCATGCAGAACCTGGACAATTATAGGCTGCCCAAGAGTTATTTTATAGCTTCTACTGTAAGCATGGCTTCAGCTGCTATGGCTTGCAAACCTGAAGGCCATCCCTGGCTACAGTGTCCAGTTCTTTGGATAGATATGCTATAGGTCTTTGCCAGGAACCAAGGTATTGAGTGAGTACTCCTACTGTGATGCTTTGGCAGTTGTGAACATAGAGGTAGAACAGCTTAGTGAGATCTGGAAGTCCAAGGCTCAGTGCTTCCATTAGAGCTTGTTTGAGAGCAGTGAGAGTGTTTTTCTGTGGGCTTTCCCAGAGCAGGGGATCATGATCTCCTCCCTTTGTGACTTCATATAAAGGGCACATGAGGATTCCAAAATTGGGGATCCAATTGCAGCAGAATCCAGCTGCCCCGAGGAACTCTCACAGCTTCTGGTGGGTATTGGGCTCAGGGAGACTACAGATTACTTTCTTTCTTTCAAGTCCCAATTCATGGCACCCCTGCATTATTTTGTATCCTAGATAATTTGACCTGAGGTAGGCAGATTTGGGCTTTTTTCTTAGACACTAGATAGCCTTTTTGCTGTAGATGCTTTAAAAGAGTATGGGTTCCACCAGCGCAGTCTTGATAGGTGGGACTTCTGAGAATGAGGTCATCTACATATTGGAGGAGAAAACAGTTATGGCTTCCTGCTTTAAAGGATTTGAGATCACTGGCCAAGTCTTGTCCAAAAATAGTGGGTGCATTTTTAAATCCCTGAGCCAATTGCATCCATGTTAGCTGCTGCTTTTCACCTGAGTTCGGATCTTCCCATGTAAAGGCAAAAATTGGCTGGCTCCGGGGCGCTACCCAAATGCAGAAGAAGGCATCCTTAAGAACCAAGCATGAAAAGTAGATTGCTGGTGAGGGTATTAAGCTAAGGAGAGTATATGGATTAGAAACTGCAGAATGAAGGATTATTACTGCCGAATTAATTGCTCTTAAGTCCTGGACTGGACTGTAATCCCCATCAGCCTTTTTAACTGATAAGAGTTGGGTGTTCCACAGAGACTGGCACAACCTCAATATGCCCTCATTCAGTAATCTCTGAATATGTAGCTGGATCTTTTCTTGCACTTCACATGGAACTGGATATTGCCTTATGCTTAGTGGACTGGCTGTAGGCTTTATTTCAGTAATAATTGGAGGAATGTCAGGCACCATCCCCATTGGGTTACCCTCTGCCCATACTTCAGGCACATCTTTAAACGGGAGCTGTGTGGCCATGTATTGGACAGTCTCACTGAGGCAAAACAGTCTCCATTCCTCCTGCATAGGAAGGGTTAGTGCTATTTTTGGAGGGTCCTGTGGCCCCAGTGTCAGTGTGGGTTGCCCCATGGCATCAAAGGTAATTTGAGCCTGCAGTTTAGACAGGAGGTCTCGACCCAGGAGGGGGACTGGGCATTCTGGAAAATAAAGGAATTCGTGAGTGACTTCCTTTCCCCCAATGTTGCAGGTCCTGGCTTGAAGGAAGGGCCATTGGGTACTTTTGCTGGTTGCCCCTATGATAGTGGCTTGTCTTTTTGATAGAAGCCCAACTGGCTTGGTCATTACAGAGTATTGAGCCCCAGTGTCAACCATCATATGTATGGTGTGGCCCGCAATTTAGACTCCGACCATAGGCTCTGTGGGGTTAGAGAATAGAAGCCCAGTCTGTCCTAATAATCTCTATCAGAGTCCTCCATTCCTGCCATCCCAATGATCTGATCTGCAGGTTTTTTTCTGAACCTTTATGGACCCAGCGTTTGGGCTGTGATGCCCCACTAGCTTTCCTGGCTAATGTTTTGGCTGCAGAGGAAGGGTCAAGTGGCCAGCTGGGACACTCTTGTTTCCAATGCCCATCCTCTTTGCAGTATGCACACTGATTTTGCCCTAGATGTGGGCCCTTCCCTCTACTTGGGGCTGGGGCTTGCCAAGTTACTCTCCTTGACACAGGAATGGATTTTTCCACAATTGCCACTGCCAGAAGATCTGCCTTTTTCCTCATCTTCTGATTTTCTTCCCTTCTTGTTTCTACATCACATTTGACATAGACCTTAGTAGCTACTTCCATCAGCTGAGAGATATTCATTCCAGCAAACCCATCCAACTTCTGCAGCTTTCTTCAGATGTTAATCTGTGATTGGGCAATGAATGCTACATTGACCATTGTTTGGCTCTCAGGAGCATCTGGGTTAAAGGGCTTGTATACATGAAACGCTTCATACAGTCTCTCATAGAATTGAGCAGGACTCTCATCCAGAGCCTGTAGAATTTGACTGGTCTTTGCCATATTCACTACCTTGCGGCTCCCCGCCTTGAATCCTTCAACTAAGGCCCTATGGAACATTTCTAGTCAGTTGAGCCCGGCGGCGTTATTTGGATCCCACAAGGGGTCCTCCTCTGGGAACTGCAAGTGGGCATATTAATCACTGTCCAAAGTTCCATCAGGTTGGTGCTCTCTAAGCCAGGTTAGAGCTTCCTGCATGACACACATTCTTTCTTCAAAGTTTAATAAAGCCGTTATAAGTTGTTTACAATCAGCCCAGGTGGGTTTGTGGGTCTGTATGATGGACTGGAAAAGGTCTGTCATGGCCTGAGGCTTCTCCGAGAATGGTGGTGTGTGGCTTTTCCAGTTAGAGATCCATTGTGGTAAAGGGCTGATAGATGAAATGTCCGGTTCCCCCGCTGAACCTGGCCATCTGCATTCTAAAAATTTGGGGCCCAGGCCTCACAGAGAGGTAGCTGGAAGGCAGCCTTTCTCTCTGCCCCCTCTGCCCCTGGGGCTTCATGTGGTTTGAGTTGCCCCTCTCAGCATCTCCCTCCTGACTGACAAGCAGTGCTGCAGTGGTGTTGCCAGGGGCAACCAGCTATAAAAGCAGGTGGTCTGCATGTTCCATTGGGGAAGGTGCCAAAGACTGCTGCAGAGATGGTAAAAGCTGCTGCAGGGATGGCGTAAGGCTCTCTGGTGCAAATGGCAGTAAAGGCAACTGCGGGGATGGTATAGGTGCCCTCTCTGATGGTGATAAAAGCAGCAGTGGGGATGGTGTGGGTGTCACACTTCCCTGAGCCAATGATGACAACAGGGCACTGCTTAGGGAGACTAGCTCATTTTCATTCCTTAGTACTGCCTTAGACTACAGGAGTCATCACATAAGGCAGCAGAAATTCATGTTTGTATGGCCCTTCTAAAATGGGCAGATTGGCACTGGACTTGGGGCACACTTTCTTTGGGCCCTTTGCATGGTGATTGTTTGGTCTGGTCCCTGTGACGGCACTCCTCAGTTTCTGTGTTAAGCAAATTCTAGCTTCTGTCACGCACTTCCCTAACCAAGGTGGGTTTTGGCTCACAGCATTTTCCCAAGCATCGATGTAGGGGAATTGGTCTAGATATCCTGTATTTCCAGTTACAGCATCATGGACTTTACGGATGATCCAGGGATCCAAAGTGCCCTCCTGGGGCCAGCCCATGCAAAAAGTTGGCCATTCTAATTTACAAAGCATCCTAAGCTTTCCTGGCTGAAACCTTCTGCTGTTTTATACATCTTCACAGAATGCACGGGAGTTTTTCAGCATACAACCTAATGGGGTTCTACTGTGTGTGTTTCCCATTTCCATCCTGTGCTGACAGTGCACAACAGTCACTCAAGTCTTACGCTTCGTCTGTCTCCAGCCTTGTCCCTCGCGGGAGCTTTTGGTGCCTCTTAACCTTAGCAGATCAGTATACGCCCCCCTATATGGAAAAGGGTCCCTTTGCAGGGACCCCCCAGATCACCCTTGATCATTTGAGGTCTCCACGGAACCATGGATTAAGACTCTGTACTTGCCCCGCAGAAGTGATTTTCTGCATCTCACTCAGTCACCACAAGCACACGCATACAACCACCCGCCTTTCCTTTCCTCGGACATGGAGAGGAGACGACTTCCTCCTGTATTCTGAGGAGTACTAGGGCCTCCCCTTTTAGAGAGTTGATCAGGCTCCCTCTTAATTTTAGAATTAGGCTTTTCCTGCTCTATGCCCCTGGGGGTCTTACCAGTCCGACGTGCGGAGCTCTTGCTTCCTTCTCAGTGTCTCTCAAACCTTCCGGTGCCTCCGTTTCATCCGGGAGGGGCTCCAGTGAAGACTGCAACCTCTTTCTGGACTCAAATGGGGTGTCCAGGGGCACCCAGGGCTGGGTTCCACCCAGGCCCTCTCGGCCTCCTCGGAGACGTCCGGGAAGGGCAAACAACTGTTGCCGCCTCTGACCTTCTCAGCGCAATCCTGGACGAGCCCCGAGAAATGTTGTAGAGAAGTGGGGTGTGCGCAGTATTGAAGGCCAGGACATGAGAACTCTGAGAAGGAAGTTGATTTATTTTGACCTGCCGGACTCGGTGGACTCCTGTCCTAATAAAAACCAAGCCCCAAATAGAATTTTGGGTTCCCTTTTATACAGAAAAGATATAAGGTTTGGGAGTTAAATAGTGCCCTTTTGAAAGAAAACTACTTTCCTTGTTAGTTAAGTGTTTGTCTGAGTACCAGATAGGTTTTCAATTAAAGTACCCCCCACATTTCAGGTGAGCTTGAATTAGCATATCCTCCACATTTCAGGTGAGCTTGAATTAAAATTCCCCCCCCCCCAACACACATTCTGTCTGGATGCAACCTTGAATACACATTCAGTCTTACATCCTTTCTGAACATTCAAAGACTGTAGGGCCTATATTACTTATTTGGATTTCTAGAGACTAGGTACTCTTGGAAACAATTTGAATTTATGCACAGGCTATATTAGTGGCTAATAGTATAAATACAAGAATGTTTTTCTTTTACATAGTATTAAGAATATCATGATACATGGTAAAATTATAACTAATATAATTTATAAACAATAGTTAACAGTAATATTGCAATATTTTGCATCAATGGCAAAGAAGATATTATATAATTTCTGAGGGAAAACAATAGGGGGGTATACAGGGGTATAGGATTTTTCCTTTTTGAGTAATGAAAATGTCTTAAAATTGACTGAGGTGATGACAGCACTAAGTCTGTGTGTGATGAAAATGAAATCCCCTGGGTGTACACTTCGAATGGATTATACAAAGCATAGGACTGTATAACACAGGAAATACTGTAGTGGAATATGGTCTGTGGTTAACAGAACAATATGAGAATATTCTCTCTTGAAATATAACAAATTTCTAATTTATATAATTTAGTACTATATAATACTAATATATATATATAATTAGTATTATATATAATACTAATACAGGGTGCTAATAATAGGGTGGATTGGAGATAATACACTAAATACATATAATAAGATGTGGGCTATAATTAGTAGTAATATTTTGACAATGCTCTTTTATAGCTTGTAACAAATGTTTCACAACAATGCAAGGTGTTGGTAGTGGGATGACATATGGGAGCCTGTATGATGATGTGCATGTTTGTTTTGTAAGTGCACAACTTTTATTATATACTTATTGTTTAAATATGTTCATGTATGAATGATATACTTCAATAAAACTTTATAAAAATTTCATTTAATTGATATATTTATCTATATACTAGTACAAATCTGTTTTAATTACTGTAGATTTTATCATTTTTAATTTTTTCTTTATTATAGAAGTTGTAGGTTCAAAGAACATGCATAAAATACAGAATTCCCCTATGCCACACTACTACCAACATACTTACATTGGTGTGGAACATTTATTACAACTGATGATAGCACATTTTTATAATTATACTATTAATTAAAATCCATGGTTTAGCTTAGGGTTAACTGTTTGTGTAGTGTAGTTCCATTGATTTTTAAAAATTTATTCTGTTACCATATATACAACCTATTCCCCTTTTAATTATATTAAAATAAAATTTCAGTGTTGTTAATTACATACTCAGTATTGTGCTGCTGTCAGTCTCATCCATTACCAAAACATTTCCATCCATTCTAAATAGGAACCTTGCACATTTTAAGCCCTCACTTCCCATTCTCTATCCCTACCCCATCCCCTGGTAAACTATATTTCAGACTCTCACTCTGAATTTGCTTATATTAATTGTTTTGAAACAATGAGATCATACAATAGTTATCCTTTTGTGTCTAGCTTATTTCAATCATTATAATGTCTTCATGGTTTTTCCATGCTGTCACATGTATTAGGATTTCATACTTTTTAAGGCTAAAATAATATTCCAATGTATGTATGTAACAGATTTTATTTATTCATTCATCAGTTTTTTGGATACTTGTGTTGCTTCAATCTTATGGCAATTGTGTATAATTCTGCTATGAACACTGGTGTGCAGACATAAGTTTGAGACCCTGCTTTCAATTTTGGGAGGTATATATCTAATAGTGGGATTGATGGGTCATATGGTAGTTCTATATCTAGCTTTTGAGGAATTACTAAACTTTTACACAGCAGCTGCACCATTTCACATTGCCACCAGCAATGGATGAGTGTTCCTATTTCTCCCCATCCTCTCCAAAACATTTCTGTTTTTTTTTTTTAATTAACTGCCATTCTAATGTGTGTGAAGTGGTATCTGATGGTTTTGATTTACATTTCACTGATGGCTACTAATGTTGAGTATCTTTTCATTTGCTTTCTGGCCATTTGTCTATCTTTGGAGAAATGTCTGCTGAAATCTTTTGCCCATTATTAAATTGGGTTGTTTTTCTTTTTCTTGTTAAGTTGAAAGTTTCATTTGTATATTCCAGATATTAAACCTTTATTGGATATGTGGTCTCCAAATAATTTCTCCCATTGAATAGGTTGTCAGTTGACTTTCATGATTAAACAATTTGTGGCTCAAATATTTTTTTTTTAATTTTGATGAAGTACCATATATCTTTTTTGTTGTTGCTTATGCTTTTGTTGTAAAGTCTAAGAAACCGTTTCCTAACCCAAGAGCCTGAATATGCTTCCTACATCTTCTTCTAGGAGTTTGATCACTCTAGCTCCTTTATTTAGGTCTTTGATCCATTTTGCATTCATTTTTGCATATGGTATGTGGTAGGGTTCCTCCTTTTTTTTGTAAATAGAGATCCAGTTTTCCCAGCAGCACTTTTAAAGAAACTATTCTTTCCCAGTTGAGTGGTCTTTGTACCTTGTCAAAAATCTGTTGGCAGTAAATGTGAATGTAGATAGCTGAGCTCTCAATTCTATTGATCTCTATGTATGTCTTTGTGCCAGTACTGTGTGGTTTTGATTACTGTGGCTTTGTAATAAGTTTTAAGATTGGGAAGTTTGAGTTCTCCAACTTAATTTTTCTTTTTCAAGATGGCTTTAGCTATTCAGATCCCCTTATCCTTCTATATAATATTGATGATTGGATTTTCCATTTTTGCACCCTTCAAATCTGTCAGTCCTTCATATAGTTCACTGTTTGGCTATTTTTTTTGAATAAAGGTTTTGTTTATTTATTTTTTATTTCTCTCCCCTCTCCACCTCCCCCAGTTGTCTCCTCTGTGTGTTCATTCACTATGTGTTCTTCTGTGTCCGCTTGTATTCTTGTCAGTGGCAATGGCAATCTGTGTCTCTTTTTGATGTGTCATCTTGCTGCATCAGCTCTCCATGTATGTGGCACCACCCTGGGCAGGCTGCACTTTTTTGTGTGCTGAGCAACTCTCCTTACCGGGTGCACTCCTTGCATGTGGGGCTTCCCTATGCGGGGAAAACTGCTGCGTGGCACAGCATTCCTTGCACACATCAGCGCTATGTGTGGGCCAGCTCATCACACAGGTCAGGAGGCCCTGGGTTTGAACCTTGGACCTCCCATTCAGTAGGCAGATCTTCTATCCACTGAATCAAATCTGCTTCCCTGCTGTTTGGCTATTAGGTTCATATTTATTTATAATTGTTACATCTTCCTGTTGAATTTTCACTTTTATTAGTATTTATTATGACCATTTTGTAAATTGTAACCCTTGTAACTCTTTTAGATGCAATTCTATTTTATCAGATATTTGTATAGTCACCCCAGTTCTCTTTTGGTTACTGCTTGCATGGTACTTTTTTCCATCTTTTCACCTTCAACCTACTTGTATCTTTGACATTAAGGTGAGTCTCTTCCAACATCATAAAATTGCTCATCTATTTTTTTATATATATACTGCAATTTTATTTCACTTGCACAAAGTTAGCATGTAGGAAATTTAAATGAAACAATATGGTAAAAATAGCAAAGAACTGAACAAAACTAAAAGGAAGTATAGCTAAACCATGAGAATTCAACATTTGTTAGTGTTTCATCCTCAGTTTTCATTGACACTTGATGCTTACAAATTTTTTAAAAACCTTTTAAAATCATGATGACTATTTGGAAGACATTTCAGCACCAGCACTAAGGTTTGTACATTCAGTTTGTTTGCAGTTGACTTGTGAGCCATTTACAATGGTGTATATTACACATTTGTCACAGAAGATCACAGTGTTGAGGAAAGCAGTACCTTCCTGCAATTAGAAAGGATTTCCTAAATTGTACTTGGCTTAAAACATCCAATGTACAAAAGTATAAAAACCATCATCATGGTTACAAGGAGCATAGTTTCAATAACAAGGAAAATAACTTAACCTTCAGTTTCCCATTTTAATTACTAAAACCTCTAACTGATACGACTGTCATGTATGACAGTGAAAGTATACAGCAAATCCCTCAAACTTTTGGAAAGAATACTTTTAGCAACCTGGAATAACACAAAATGATGGAAAATATAGCATCATTCAAAACCGATTCTTTTTTGTTATTTTACACAGATATTGTGGTAATATTAGTTGGTCATGTATTTTTATCCATTCTGCCAATCTCTGCCTTTTGACTGGAGAGTTTAATTCATTTACATGTAACATCACTACTGATAATAGAAGGCATTTTTCTGTGATTTTCCTATTTAGCCTTTGAAAGTTTTATGCTTTTTGTCCCTCACATCTATTAAAGCCTACTTTCATTCTTATTTGCTTCCTCATGTTGCACTATATTGAGTGACTTCTCATTTTTATGTGGATATATGTTTCATCTATTCCCCTTTTGGTTACCATGGGGTTAAAATTTAATTCTGAAATATATAACAATTATATCTGGTTTGATACTAACTTAACTTCACTAGTATGCATGTATACTTTTCCTTTACTCCTCTATTCCCCACCATTTTTTTACTTGTTACCACTTATATCTTTGTACATTGGATGCTCAAAAACCAGAATTTATCATTACTTTTATGCACTTGCAATTTTGTACCCATAGGAAGAAGTGGAGTTACAACCAAACAATACAATAACACTGGCATATATAATTACTTAAATGGTTACCTTTACCACAGGTCATTACCTCTTTATGCTACTTTTAACCATGTCTAGTGTCCTTTCACTTCAGTTTGAAGAATTCCCTTTAGCATTGCCTATAGGGCAGGTCTAGTAGTAGTGAACTCCCTCAACTATTTTTTTTTTATGTGAGAATGTCATAATTTCTCCCTCAGTATTTTTTTTGGATTTATTTATTTATTTATGCCCCCCCCCCCCCAATTGTCTGCTTTCTGTGTCAATTTGCTGTGTGCTCTTCTGTGTCTGCTTATATTCTCATTAGGCAGCTCTGGGAACTTATCCTGGGGCCTTCTGGAGTGGGAGAGGGGGTGATCATTCTCTTTCACTACCTCAGCTTCCTGGTCTGCTGCATCTTGTATTATTTTTCCTCTATGTCTCTTTTCGTTGTGTTAATCTTGCTGTGCCAGCTCTCCACGTAGGCCAGCACTCCTGCACGGGGCAGCACTCCTGTGCAGGGCAGCCTTCCGCAGGGGCCAGCTCACCACATGGGCCAGCTTGCCTTTACTATGAGGCCTTGGGCATCAAAACCTGGACCTCTGTATGGTAGACAGGAACCCAATTGCTTGAGTCACATCATGTCTCATCAGATATAAAATTCTTGACTGACAGTTGTTTTCCTTAAACACTTTAAGTATTTCATCCCACTGCTTTCTTGCCTCCATGATTTCTCATGAAAAATCTACAGTCAATCTAATTGGGACTCCCTTTTATGTTTGGGTGGGTTTTTCTTCATGTTTGTCCTGCTTGGTGTTCTCCAAGCTTCTTGGGTATGAATATTCACATCTCTTTTGCTAAGTTTAGTAAGTTCTCTGTCATTATTTACTTAAATATTCCTTCTGCCCCATTCCCTCTTCCTTATCTTTCTGGGCCTCCCATACCTTGGTACACTTGATGGTGTCCTCTAGCTGTTTTAGCCTATTTTCATTTTTCATATTTCTTTTTTCTTTCTGCATCTAAGCCTGACTCATTTCAAGTGTTTTGTCTTCAAATGCACTGATTCCCTCTTCTGTCAGCTCCAATCTGCTCTTGAAACTCCTGGGCTTTTTTCATTTCAGTTATTATGGTCTTCAACTCCAATAGTTCTCTTTAGTTCATTTTTAAAATATCTGTCTCTTTACTTGGCTCTCATTTTATTCATTTATTGTTTTCCTGATAATTTTTTGTTTATTTTTCTGTACTGTGCTTCATCTCCTTGAATATTTTTAAGAATATTTTAAAACTATTTTCTTAATATGTTCACATTCTTATTTTCTTCATTGGGTGTTTTCTGTATTTCCATCTTCTTCCTTTGGATATTCCATGGTTTCCTGTTTCTTCTTTGTTTGTATTGTACTCTTTTGTTGCACACTCCTTACTCCCTGAAATGACTCTCTCTTGGTTTTGTAATAAGCTGGTATTAAGACAGAGATTTTCTGGAGATTCAGTTCTCCTTTCAGGAAGGTCTGCCCATGGTGAATGAATTGTGCAGCATTTTCCCTGCCTTTCTGGGCCTCTGTATTGTCCTGTGCTTTTGCTTGTTAGTTGTTTTGGAGTTACCCTATTTATAGGAGTTTGGTTTTCTCCTCTATTTTTTCAGGGGACAAACCTCCCTCTCTCAGGTTTTTGAAGCTGGCATGACTTTCTATGACTGTGTTCACACTATAAAAGCAAAGTCGAGTAACTGTGATAGAGGCAATGTGGCCTGCAAACCCTAAATTTTCAAATGATAGTTGACTATTTATAGAAAACTTGCTGATTCCTGCTGTGCAACATAAACAATTGCCCATTTCTACCAGGTGTTCACTTTGAAGAAAAATTAACACCTTAATTTTTAACCTGTATATTAACAAAATGGCCTCTGCATTACAGGATCTTATTTAGGGCATATGCAATCATAGAGCTCACAATTATTGTCAGAAGAACTTTACTCCAACTGATGAAAATGAATCTCAACAAATTTCCAAATGTTCAATGCATTCATTCTTAATATTCCAAACAAATTTTCTACAAATTTCATGGAAATAACACCATTGAGTTGGAAAACTTCAACACATTTCCCATACCTTATATTTCCCAACCAATATTATCTCTTATACTTCATTAGATTATATGCTACAGTAGGTTTTTAGAGTAATTGAGCAAATTAACCTGTTTTGTCCCCCTAACCTCTTTATGTTGATCATTCACTTACCACTATCCTATGAATTTCTTCTTGAAACACATTAATTTCTTCTAGAGGTTTTACATTAAAAGCACTGATAAGAAAAGTGCTGCATTTTAAGGATGATTTTATTTCTTCTTATGTGATCTCCTGGGGCTGCTGGGCCATATGGTAAAGGAACACACAATGTCTCTTTCTCTCTCTCTGACACATTTAGAACATTCTTGAGCTCTGTTGACCTCCAAAAGCTTTCTCCATTCCTCTGAAATTCCCAGGTACTTTCTTTCAATTCTATAAGGTCTTATTTATTCAATCATTTTTACTTTAGTCAAGTAATATTTAATGGAAGTCTGACAGATGTACCACTGGGGTCCCTGTAGTAAACAATGAACAGATTTCTGTTGAGTAGCTAATTAAAACCCCCTTTTCTTTCTATATTCTTGGTCATCCCCCTACTTTTATTTTACTATATATCATCACTTTGTTTTTTTTTTTTTAAATTTACATACAGTAAGCTTAACTTTTCTTTTGAAATACAGTTTTGGGTATGACTTTATTCCAATAAAACTTTATATATGAAAAAGGAAGTACTATATTGGACCTGTGGGCCATACTTTTCCAGTACCTAGTCTATGGAATTGTTAGAAGAATGTCACAGGGAAAAGCACCTTTCAATAATGGGTCATTATGATTTTTCGTTAAGTATAAAATACCAAAATAGAGGTCAAACATGAACTTGGATCAGCTAAAAGGAAAATCCAGTTTTGATCCAATTGTAATAAAATTTTAGAAGGGTAATTTTTCTTGAAGAACCAGATCTCTTTATGACAAGTGACAAGTGAAGGAGGTCTCCTGGAGAATCACACATACAGAGTGAACATTCTGTGATTGACTATTTGCACAGACTGTACTCTGCTAATCTAGCCTTGTGCTTACCAGAGCATTGGAGAAGAGAATTAAAAAGATAAAATGAATGGAAATATATTGAATCTGTCCAAGGTGCTCATAAGAAGTGGTAGAGCTATTGTTTTAGTTTTCTAAAGGCTGCAAAGCAATATACCGGAAATGGATTGACTTTTACAATGGGGATTGATGAAGTTAAAAGTGTATAGTTTAGAGGTTGTGAAGATGTACAAATCAAGGCATCATCAGGAGATGCTTTCTCTCTCAGCTGCAGCTATGGGCAATCAGGCACATGGTGGCATCCACTCATCTCTCCTCTCTCCTCTGGGCGCCATAGCAATGCGGTCACCCCTCAGGCTGAAGTGTGGTTTGCTGGCCTGGTGGGGGAGCAGCTGCAGTAGGCTAGGGTGGCTGGTCGGACTCACCGCCACCCCTGAAGGGAGCTCGACATGGGTGCAGAGTGCCCTCGGGTCTCCCCTTCTCGGCAGCCATGCTTCCGCGGCCGCCCCTCCTCCTGGATAGCGCCACACGATGCCTTAGGAGGCAACACCCTTCTTCTTCTTTCTCCCTGCGCAGGCGCAGGGCAGAAAATTCCAGTCCACCTTTTCCCCTCCCCCCGACAGCAGCAACAGCCGGGCGTGGGCGGGAAACTCAAGTCTGCCCTCACCCCAGCAACAGCAGCCACCAATCCCTAAACCCTGCCACTTCCCCCAGCAACAGCAGCCACCAATCCCTAAACCCTGCCACTTCCCCCAGCAACAGCAACAGCCAATCCCTAACCACCACCCCTCCCCCATCCAGTACCGCCCACTGACCTTTCTCCGGCAACCAATCAGAGCAGGGTGTGGCTTCGACCAATCAGCCTTCCCCAGCCCCTATAAAACTGTTGCCTCTCCCTCAATAAAGTTGGACTTGCGTGTTTACCTTGTCTCCGCGGTAGTTCTTCTGCCGTGCGCCCTCCAGTCCTGAGAGCCCCCGACAAGGGCCTGGCCTCCCTTGTCCCCAGTTCGTCACCTGCTTCTCCGGGTGACCCCTTCGTCGCTGGCTTCGCCGGGCGACCCCGTCAGCCGAACCGCGCAACCCCTGCGAGACCGACCCCTCGTCTGCTGCCGGACCGACCCCTCGTCCCAAGTGGGACCGACCCCTCGTCCTAAGCTGGACCGACCCCTCGTCCGCAGCCAGACCCCACCTCTACCGACCGAGCAAGCCGCTGCAGTGGCATCCACTCATCTCTCCTCTCTCCTCTGGGCGCCATAGCTTTCAGATTTTGACTTAAGTGGTTTCCTCTCAGCTTCTCTGTTTCATTGACTTTAGCTTTTGACCCCAGTGCCTTCTCTCTCAGTTTCTGGGTTCCTCTTTGTCTCTGCAGCTTTTTACTGTGTCTGCAGCCTTTTATTCCTCCATTTATAAAGGACTCCAGTAAGAGGATTGAGACCCACCCTGGATCATACAATCTAATCAAAAGTCTTTAATTGAAGTAATTTAATCAAAAGGTTGCACACCCGTAGGAAAGGACTGATTTAAAAAAATAATTTTTCTGGAGTCCACAAACAATCTATCACAGGGATATTGAACATATTACAAAAATGAGGCAGTGAATAAAATACTTAAAAGTATTTGTATTTATTCCCAAAGAGTCAAAGTTCATCAATATGCTATTTATGTAATTGTCCTTCAAGAGTAGCCTCTTCAGTGATTGACCATAAGGCTAGGATTGAAATATCTCAAAAAACCCCAACATTCTAGGTAAGTTAGTTAGGGATTTCCTTAAAGTCCCTAACTAATGTCAGGAATAGGCAAAATATCTGCTGTGTAGAAGTCAAGCAAGAAAACCAGCAAGCTAGGATACACTGATGCTTAGCTGAAGCACCTGTTTTCCAGTTCTGTAAATACAGCAGTACTCTATGGATATGTGACCCAACCTCATATTTTAGAGGAATAATAATTGCCATAATAATATAACTAACTGTGGTTACCTAAATAATATATCAGATACTGCTCTTAGTTTTACATCCATGATCTTGTTTATCTTCAAATAATGAGGAGGTTGTTATATTCTCTTCTTTTCTTAAAAAGATATGAAAAATAGAGGACAAATATCATGCAAATGATAATTTGGTGCTATTAAATATTACATTATATTGTCACATAAATAGAAAAATTCTTTGAATTGGCACTTGGAAGATCAATTATAAATGATTTTAATAATATTGTGACATTCAAAGAGTGACAGAAGGGGGCCTGCCAGCTGATTGACATGGACTTCACACAGTGGTAATTGTTATAGGATGAGCCTTTGATGTTAAAAACCAATTCATCCAGAGACATTCACATACTCTGTAGCAGATTCACACTAGACTGGTGCATAAGGCTGGTTTACGGTCTTTCTGGTTCACTTATTTACAGAGAAAAGTATATCCCTGCAATGGGCAGAATGTCATAAACCTTGTGTGTGTCCTTTCTATCTAGAAATCTAGATGTCCATCAACTCAATTAGTAATCAGAAAGTTACTTGATGTGAGTGGAGGAACAATAGACAAATGAATAGCTAGAGAGAGATTTAATTCAAGGCACGGAAAAAACTGAAGACATGTTTCTGCTTTTTATTAGAGAATACTCTCTGTTGACGAACATGATAATTGATCCCATATTCAACATTTAGTCCCAGATTACTGCTGCCCATTTTTTGTACTGCATTCTACAGTACACACCTTCATTTTTAAAATAAATAAATATCATGCTTTGAGAAACAGCTGTTCCTGTATATAACTGTTCTTTCACCTCCTTCTGAATATTGATTTATAGCTGAACTCACAAAAGGCAATCTTTTTCCATTAGGGTACCTCATGGTCTTGTGTGCCCTACTTACATTGGGGATAAAAATATGAAATTGTTGCATCTGAAAATAAATTCTTATAGATAACTATGAAGAATTTTATTCAATAGGCCCAGGTCCCAGAAATAAATATATTTATAAGCACCCTACAATCTCATGCTTATTCTGTGGTATTTCAAAGGGTCTTCTGATTTCCAACATTTCAGATATGAACTACTGTTATCATTTATTCATTTATCTATCCATTACCATAACTAAGGGACTAGTTGTACCATATGCTATACTGATAAGCTATATCAGAACTAGGTTACTGTTATCTTCAAGTTAGGGGTGAGTAGCCTCAAATTAAGGATAACTAGATTTTTTGACAACTTCGGATAAAGGCAAATTGTCTAACTGGCAAGCGGCATTTTGTTTACATGAATTCAGACTGGAGATGGAGCATGAGTAGAGAGGTGGTTATAGTTATAGAACATGAGTTAATATTCAAATGTTCAGCCCAAGTGGGACATCATAGGTTCAGTGAAACAAATATAGATCAGGGTTTTGTGGTCACATTAAATGGGGAAACACAATATACAAGAAGGAACTGGCAATTGTCACTTGGTACTTGTTCCCAGAGTGAGGACTGCCTATCTTCTCCTCTGAATTTAAGCAGTTGTAAGCATGCACTTGGATAAGGACTGCTTGGATTGCTTTATTCCCTCCACCAAGGCAGAGTTCTCTAGGTGAAGGGGATTGCTGTGGAAATCCAACTCCTTTGGCAGAACCTCACACATATGGCAGAGCATTTATGACATTCTCTCCAAATCTCTGCTTCTCATTTGTCCCCTCAGTAATGCAACCTATTTTGAACAGGACTTTGAACAGGACTTTAATTTATCTCAGTTTTAGGAAGCAGAAGCAAGGTTGCATTGCCAGTTGATAATATCTCCTGCCAGCTACTTTCTTAAATGGCTCAGATTATAACTCATTAAAAATAGTTTCTTTTCTGAACATGTAAGAATTAATTTTATGAAAAACAAAATATGAAAACTGCCTCTACCTTGATTTTAGACCAGAAATAAATACTATTCATTTATTATTATTATAATCATTGACTGTGAAAGTTTGGGGAAACATGTGTTTGAGAGACTGAGAGCTATAAATCAAGAAGCAAAGCACTTTGTAACTTCTAAATTTTTTTTGAGTCTAATATTCAAAGATTTTATGATTCTAGGACTTAATTGTTTTCTTTATATTTTCATATCTTCTTAATAAGGTTATTTTTTCACTTTTATACACACCTACTTACCAAAGGAGGACAAAATAAGATGTTTGGTTGTCCCGCTTTTTTCCTACATCTATTGTTGACCAGCTCATTCAATCAGGGAAAACAACAGGCCTTTATTTTCAAGTGAGCTATTTTCTTTGGATTACTTTGGTCCTGCTGACCTAAAACAAATTGTCTCTTGCTCCTATCAATTGCCTTTCTTTTCTTTCTATTTGCTTCATTACATTCTTGAATTGATTTCTTTTGTCTCCTGGGTACATTCTGCCCCAATATTTTATTTCTCAGAAATAGTTAAATGGGTGACAACTGTAAAAGGAAGAGTATAATTTATTTCTTATACTTCATAGTTTACCACCAACAGTTCTACCACTGCATCAAATGGTCAAATTATTTATGTTGACTTCTAGACTATTAATGGTACTTCTCTCAAGGTCGCTTGGTTGAGCTGAACAGTAAATCATTACTTTATTTTCACTGCACATTTTGTCCTCCCATTGACAACAACCTGACAGTGAATGTGGTCTATTTGTTGAAGTTGAAGTTCAAATTCAAACAAAAACAAAAACAAACCTGATGCCCTTCTTAACCTAGTATTTTATCTTTGAAATGAAAGTGTTCTGGATGGAAGGCCTATGTTTTCTCCCCTGACAAATGGTCAGGAATTAACTTAAATATCAAGATAACAGCAAATTTTTGATGAGCAACCAAATATGTACTCATCTTACTCATTTAGCAACTGCTGATCCATTATAGGGCTTGACATAACTTAGTCTTTAAGAACATGAGATTTTGTACAAAATTGCATGGGTCTAAATACCTGTTCTACTGCTTACTAACTTTGTAAGCTTGATAGCTTACTTAAATCACCTCTGTTTGTTATTCTGTAAAAATAAAAAAATCCTACCTCACAGGAGTAGACAAGATAAGGCATATAAAGTATTTAGGAGAGTTTCCAGCAAGATGGTAAGTATATAATAAAAGTTAGTCTTAATTTATGTACCAAAGAATATGCTAGCTAGGTGAGGAATCCATAGTGCCTTCAGATGTGACTTCCACTCTTCAGAGTATGGAAAATTAAGAGAAATGAATACCTGCCTCTTATGGGTTTTATTATGATTTTATGAGATCATGACCATGGAAGCCTTTTGTAAAATTTAATGTTGGATATAAATAAAATATATAATTACTAATTCCTGTGGATGAAGTTTACCAGAAAGGAAAGGTTCTAGGTACATACCTTTATTATCAATATCACTATTTGAACTAAAATATTATTAATTTATAAAACAGTTAAAATGTCTTTAGCAACAAGGAAATCAGAATGATTTCTTAGTCTATGAAGACATTGTCTAAAATCTCATTGTGGCTCTGGCAAGTAAAATAAAATGAATAGATCACACACAGCAATGCAGTTCATACTGGACATTAAACTAAAATTTTCTAAGAATTAGAATTCACAGCAAATTTTTAAAAATGTACTGTAGATGTAAACCATAATCCACGCTTAGTGGCAATGCTCCAAAATGTGTTCACAATTGTAACAAATGTATCACACTAATGAAGGATGTTGTTAAGTGGAAAAATGTGGGAGTGGTAGGGAGCAGAGGGTATGGAAATCCCCTATATTTTTTATGTAACATTTGTGTAATCTAAGTATCTTTTTTTAAAAAAAATTATATATATATAAAATATACTGTAAGAAGAGGAAAGTCCGAACTATATTTTTTCTTTCTCCATTAAAATTAGTGGTTCTGTATTTTTCAAAGAATATAATTCTCTTAATTTTTATGGATCTTTTTTCATCATTTTACATAAGACAATTTTAAGTTGATCCGTAACCACATTCATAAACACCTACAACAGTCATCAAGGCAATATAAATGAGTAAATAGGGATCTTATCTGGCTGCAGTAGAGACGGTGACAAACTAAAGTGCATTTACACAGACTAAAGGAGGCAGCATATCAGAGATCTCAGTGAAATACCCAGGTTTGTCAACTGTCAAAGTCCCAGAAGCACAACTGCTTCTCTGACCAACCAACCCCCCCCAAAAAAAAAAAAAAAAAAAAAAAAAAAAATCCCAAAGAAATGGTTGACCAAGCAAAGCTAAATTTATTCATTTTAATACAGTGTTGGAGAAAAATCGCCAGGTTTCCCAGAAAGGGGACATGAGGGAAGGATATTTATCAAACTTTAAACTCTGGGCTGGATGATTTTAAGAAAGGTGTTACAAGACAGATAATTGGTTGAGATTGTGTTGAAATTTATGATATAATAGCTTTGGATTACTGGGCAAAGTGAGTACAAATGTCTCAAAGTAACTCCTGATAAACAACTAATTAGTCCTGATCAGTAGGTTTAGAGTGTGATCTTTCAAGTAGCAAGTATTTCGTAGGTCAAGTGGTTAAGTAGTTTTTGCTTAATCTAAATATTATTTACCATATAGTAGGAAAATATGCCCAGTCCCAGCACTATCCAACATAGAGATGGGAAATTATATTGGCTTTAGTTTTCAGGATGCACAATTAATAAGGGTAAACTTTGATTTTAAACTCAGATTTTTTCCCTCCAAATTCTGTAAGATTATACATTTTGCCAGAGGGATAAGCTATTACATGCATTTGCTGAATCTTAGGACAATTTATATTTTTGCTATTGAATTGTTTAATGATTTTTGTGCCAAATTATTCATTCTAAAATCAGCCTATTGAATCATCTACTCCATGTGCATAGATAAAGAAAGTGCATGGATGGTATGAATACTGGTCAAGAAACATACACTCAGCATTTCTTGAAAAAAGAAAAGGGAATCATAAAATACATAAGTAAAAAGAATGAATAAAAATTGCTTACCCCACTTGATATCCTGATGCTTATTAGATGTTACCTCAAAGTTCATTCATTTATCAGTCCGGCATAGGAAGTAGTGCTGAATTAACACTTTTTTTTTTTTTTACACAAGTGTTAGCCTGTCATTCTGTGATTGCAAGCAGGGTACTCATGCCTTTGTGTATAATGTTCAGTAGCAAAACATTTTGTAAACACAATTTTATAAAAGAGCTTAACCTGCTACTTGGTAATTACTTATTGTGCCTACTACTTCACAGTTTTCTGCTGACTTTTCAAATAGCAGAAACATCTTTTGAGTGTTTTATTGCTTGCTTTAAAATCTCAAGTCTAAATTTAGAGCATTGGAATATATCCTTTATATACTGTATATTTGTATGTATCTATGTATATGTGTATATATTTATATACACACACATATATATATATATGTATGTCCTTGTATTTTTCCCCAAAATCTGAGGACTAGAATGCTGTATAAGATACAGAAAATTTGTCATCCAAGTGTTTCAGTATTTGTAAGAAAAAGAAGGAGTTTCTAATGTAAATTTTAGATAACAGATTTGAAAGTAATTACCTTTTAAAGATTTTAAATATATCCATTATACCTTTTGTAGAGCCAAATGATGGAAACTCAATTCAAAAGTGAGAATGATTTATTCCCATCCGTGGGAAAGAGGGTGATGTCATTAGACCCCAAGGACCAATGAAACCACTTAAAATCTGCTATTTTCCATCTAATCACTGCTGAAGTTCTTTAATGGAGGGTAACATTGAGTGAACATGTATCTCTATATCTACATTGTGTTTATTTAATCTCAACTTCATCTCAAGTTACCTGTGTTATAATGTTAAATAAATATACCTTTAGATTTTGGGTTCAATAGAAGACCTATATAGACCTAACCAATTAGATGGTTTGGAAGTTTGTTGCGCTGATGGCACCCAATAAATCAGTTCTATTAGCATTCACAGTCTGTGAATTTCCTTCCTCTAGGATCTGAGATAGACTTGTGTTTTGTTTGAACCATTAGGATACACAGAAACAACTCTACCCCTGATCTGGATATAAGACATAAAAAGGCCTGGAAGTTTCCACTTTTGAACTTTTGGGACACATTATCTACCATGCAAGAAACCTGGATAAACTGCTGGAAATATGATATAGAGAGACTACAGTGAAAGGAGAGGCCCTGAAACTCTAGTAGTTATCCTGGAGATCACAGTTCGCATATTAAATTTATTACAATTTGGTCTGTGTTGATTCTGGCTTTACTTCAACATACACAGTATATGTAATATATATAATGTATATATATAATAACCCTCTGTACCTGCTTTTTATATTGTTTAGTCACAATTACGCTTTTATGCATTGCATGCTCAGAACAAAGATTTACCATGTTTTTTATGTGTCTGAATTTTCAACCATTTAAGATGTAAAAGACAGTATTACAAATGAAAATGAAATAATATAATGGCATATAGATTTATCCATGTTATTCCTTATAGCAGAAATCTTTATTTCTTCATTCAGCATTAAAATACAGTCTAGAATCATTTCCTTTCAAAATGGAGGACTCTCTTTGGCATTTCATGAAAGTTTCAGTGGTAACAAGTGCCCTTAATTTTCTCTGGAAATGTCTTAATTTCTTCTTCATTTTTGAAGGGTAACATTGGATATATTAGTCTTCATTTTTTATTCAGGATTTAAATATGTCCTCCCATGCCTTCTGGCCTCCATAATATCTACTGAGAAATTTTATGTTAAGCTAATTATTATTTGACACCTTACTTCTTTTGCCATTTCTGTATTTGTTCTTGTCTTTGGGAAGTTTAATCACATATGTCTTGGTATAGATTTATTTGGGTTCATCATGCTTAGCATTTGTTGAACCGCTTGGATTTGTTTATTCATCTCTTTCATGAGATTTGGGGAGTTTTCTGCTGTTATTTCTCCAGATACTCTTTCTGGACTTTTATCTCTCTCTTCTCCTTCTGTGATTTGTATAATGCATATGTTGGTATACTTTATAGTATCCCACAGCTTCCTTAGGCTCTGTTCTTTCTTTTTTTTTTTATTCTTTCTGCTCCTCAATATGGACAATTTCAAATTGTTTTGTCTTCAAGTGCACTGATCCTTTCTTCTATCTTTTCCAATCTGCTATTTATTTTTTTTCACTTCAGTTATTGTAGTTTTGGTTTCAGAATTTCTACATCCTTATTGAAATTCTCTATTTGTTCTTATATTGTTTTCCTGATTTTCTTTAATTCTTTGTCCATGTTTTCCTTTAGTTCATTTATTTTACTTTAGAGTTGTTCTAAGGTCTTTGGTTAGTAATTACAGAGACAGGGCTTCATCCAGTATATTTTCCATTGAATTCTTTTTTTTTTTTTCCTGTGACTTGACTATACTTTCCTGTCTCCATGAATGTTTTAAATTTTTTGTTGAGGACTGGACATTATGAATATTATGTCATGGTCACTTTGGAAATCTTTTCAGACCACCAGACTGAAAATAAGAAAGGAAAAAAAGAAGTAAAGAAAGAGAGAGGGGAGAAAGACAAGACAGTAACATATAGCCAGAAAAACTATACACACACACAAAATTAAGTTTATTGCCTCTCCACATCTCTTGTTTTGTAACAGTGGGAAGCCAGAAGCTGCTGCTTGTGAGGCTAAATCCTAGGCCAGTGTCCCTGCTTGTCTCCCAGGGATCTGCCAGACCCAAAACACAAAGCAGAGAAAAAAGTGACCAAAAATAAATAAAAAAAGAAGAAAAAGGTAAAGTGGTGCACTGGCTTTTTATGTTTCTGTACATGCTGCCTTAAGGTCAGAAGATGACACTTCTTAGAGAAACTGAGGATAGAATCTTCACTGGAACCTCAGGGATCTACCACACTAATGAACACAAGAAAAAAGAAAGAAGAAAACCAACGAATATTAACCATTGTCATTATAAATGACATTATAAATGGTCATTATAAATGACAATGGTAATATTATATATATAAACTTTTTGAATAAAGTATCTTAAAGTTGAAAGGTACATGATTATAAATTCCTTTGAAGGGGAGAAAAGGCCAAATCATGTGACCATAGAAATAAATAAAATTTAAGTTTCTTAAAGTTCAGGGTTCACTTGATTATAAGGTAGTTTACAAAACATTTGATAATTTGATATCGTTCTACCTGATTCCTCTTGCTTGATCTGAGGCTCCTCTTAGTTGAACTTTCATGAACAGGTTTTTAAAATCACCTACCTATAACTCACAGTTTTTTAAAAAAATTCATTTTCTCTCCTAAAACTATTTATATAATTGTTTATTGCATGCTGGGTTTAAGTTTAGCTATCCTAAACTATTTATTGCTCAAATAAAGAAAGCAAAATGTATTCTATAAAATATTGTATCATAAATATAGTAAAAGTTACCATTTTATTTATGTTCTTATAACATGAGTTGGTTAAGAAGGCAAACTCATTAGTTTCTGATTTTTCAGTTGCACCACCTCCACCCCATGATGGCATCATGAATGAATACCTCCTGAAAGTTTAGATGGACGTGATTATTAAAATGTCAGTCTTTTATCTGTCATTTTGAAAGAGGTCTGTTAGTAAATTTCCATTTAACTCTGAAGCAGATAGAGTTGTACATTCCTTTAAGATATAAAGTAAATATAAAGTGACCTCAAAAAAGGAAAGAAATTCCTTAAAACATGGGTAATATTTAGTAGAATTCTTTAGTACGTGGAATCCAGGATTCTATAGGACCAATACCCACCTTTTAGAGAGGTGAATGTTTACATTTTCTAATCAAGCCAATCCTGCAATGAACATTCAGTGCAATACAGGAAAACATAAATGACATACTATTTTATTTATTATATGATCATCCACTTTATTAAAATGGCTGTATTTGAACAGTTAAAAATTATCCGGAAAAAGCTGTTTGGATTTCTTTCATCCATTTCTCACTTAATGGGAGAAGGGCACTGAGCAGTGGTGCCATACTATGATTTATGTTCTAATACTTGGACTTAGGAGAGGGAAATTTACTAAAGGAAGGCATAAATAGAAGAGAAATACAGAGAGACAAATATTGTTGAGAACACTGAAGGCCAATCTGGGAAAACCAAAATAGGGGAAGAGAAAATCATCATGACATCACCAATAACAATAGAAATATAGAACTAGAAGCATGAAAGAAACTGAGGATTCCTGTTGAATTCATGTTATTCACATCCACAATCCATGTAAATGGGCCTTACTGGTTTAATGTACATGATCAAGACTGGAAATATATGTGAAGAGAGGTTCTGAGTTAGAAAAAAAAAATAAGGCAACAATATGAAAGATTGAAATCATATTTTGACATTTGATACATTCATGGTGAACTATAATTGGCAAACACATGTGGATGATACCCCATGGTTATAAACTGATAAAATAATGTATTATCTATTCTTGTACGGTAAAACATACTGACATACTATCAGAACAGGAAGGCTAAAATAGTTGCTGCCTATTTGCTTCATTCATGAAAGTATCTTAAAAATACAAGGACAAGGGAGTTTCTCTCACTTGGATCACCTGTTTGGTACAGAATTTAAATAGGTCTGATGAAGAAATGATGAGTCAGTTAAATGTGACAACCTCAGAATTGATAGACAATAATAATACCAATGTACTTATTTTTAATTTTTTACTGTACAACAGGAAGAAAACTGTTCTGATACTGTATATATTAATAATCGGATATGAGAGCAGTATGTAATAGCATAATGATAATATATGTATTCATAGGGTCTTTCATATCACCATCTCAAATGAATTTTCCATGGTTGTATCATTAACTCCAATTTATAGACAAGAAGGTCCTGTACAACTGATCAGGCCTGAAAAGTCACCTTCTGAATTCATTCGGAGCATAAATTCCTTTCAACCCTATAGCTTATCCTCACAATTTACGTTCATTTTCTTTCTCTCTCTTTATTAACATACTGTACCTGCAATAAAACTGACTCCCTCAGCATCTGCAATGGAGTGGCCATTGTAAATACAGGAGAGTTTTTCTCTCTCTGCACTTTTACTAGTTTGTATCAGTACCCTGATATTGTTTTTGGTACATTTTAGTCACCTTTAATTCTTCTGGTCAGAGAGTATAAAAGTTGGCTATGAATCTTGAAAAATGAAAATTAATAATGGTAATAATAGTTTATAGTGGAGTTGATGCATTCAAAATGATTATGCAATGTGAACATTATAACAACCTTACATTGTAGTATATTTCCGCTCCCCCTCCCCCACCGCCCTGCTGTTTTATGCTGTGTCCATTCTTTGTATGATCTTTTGTATTTATTTCTCTTTTTGTTTTCTCTTCTCATTTTTCTTCTCTAGGATTCACCAGGAGTCGATCCTGGGGACCTCTGATGTGAAGAGAGGTTTCCTGTCACTTGAGCACCTCACTTCCTGGCCTTGCTGTGCTTCACCTTAACTTTCCCCTTCATCTCTCTTTTATTGTTCATCATCTTGCTGCATGACTAACTTGCACAGGCATGCTTTTTTTAACAAAGAGACCTCAGGGATTGAAGCCGGGTCCTCCCGTATGACAGGTAGAAGCCCTATCACTGAGCCACATCCTCTTCCCTGTAATTTTATTTTTTTTCTCTTTTTTTAAAAATGTTACATTAAAAAAATATAAGAGGTCCCCATATACCACCCATCCCCTCACCCCACTCCTCCCACATCAACAACCTCTTTCATCATCTTGGTGAGTATCAGGACACTATCTCAAAAAGATTAAGCAACTTGTCTAATATCAAACTCTAAGTGGAAAACCAAGAACCATCAATGCTAAAAATCCCTTATTTGCTACATCAAATGATTTATTCACTTTATAAAATATGATGATTTGATTTACAGAATTTAGTTGTTAAATCTTTCAGTCAATATAATATTTGTTATAATGTCTGTTTTATTCAATTGATCTTTTAGTGTTTGTTTTCAGTGATCACTTCTCTGAATCTACTTCATGCTATCAAGAATATATCTATTTACTCTTTATTTATTAAAAAAAAAAAGATGAATCAGAGGGAAGGATCTTTAGCTCAGAGAGATGAAATGAGTCACACCAAGCCAATGTGAAGAGCCATTGCTGCTAAAGTTTTGAGGGCTTGGATAGAGATTTGTGATGTATAAGGGAGCAGGATGTATCTATCTAATGGGCTTATTAAAATTCCCTTAGGAAGTAGAAACAATGTATACTAGTTGTTATCACAATATCAGCATAATATCACAATGACACCTCTGTTGGACATCACAGTGCATCCTCATTAATACTCAAAGAAATTCTGGAAACCCTAATATGTTCTTTAGTATCGTTTCCTTTTTACCTATGAAATACTATACTATGGTCAATGCCCCAGTTTGCATGTTCTCCTTTCAGATTTGTTCTCTTCTTCTCATTTATAGTTTTGTCTAATCTAAAACATTCACTTATAGCTTTCTCTACTCAAAAATGTTTCCTTCCTTCTCCCCCTAGCCCCTTCCCCTTCCTTCTCCCCACTACCACCTCCTCCTCCTTCTCCTCTTCCTTCTCCTTCTTTTTTCTCTCTTTCTCTCTGTCTCTCACTCTGTGTCTCTCTCTCTCTCTCTCTCTACATTGTGGCTACAGAGAGCTTACAGTAGCTCAGTATGTGGTCATGTTTTCCTAAACAGATCCTATCATAATAGAGTGAATGGATAGTAAATGTGATTTGAGAATATAATAACGTATTTGTTCAATTGCTTTATTTTTTGTCATATGTGATTATCTTCTAATTAAAATGATATTAAAAATCTAAGTGAGATTTTATGTTTTTCAAGAGGAAATAGGATTGTAAGTGATTGAGAATCCCTGCCCTGGTGAATGCCATGATTCTGTGAAATTACAGAGTTTCTCTGTGCAGAATCTTGGAGCCAGAAAGTTGTATGATGTTTCAGCACCTTACTTTTCTCAGTAAATCTGCCACATTTATTTTCCTTTATGTCTTTCTCCTGATTGAATATGGCAGTGACCCTAGTGATTTTAGACAATAAGGATTTTTTTATTTTTCTGTAAGGTGTTTCAGCATTTGCTCAACAGTATCAAACTGTAAACCCACTCAGAAAGAGATTGAGGGAGCAAGTTACCTTGATTTACCCCAATGGAATTTAAAGGTATCCTAAATGATTTATGTTCCCACAGTATCTGTATTCCTTTCAAGGAAGGGATGCAGCTTTCAAAATTATCTTTTTAATCTTCAAATTGAACCTAAAAGTTTTTCCCCCAATGTGAAATGTAGAGATAGAAAATACTGGATCATATTCCTTACTAATTATTTGTTGAGATAAATATACTTTTTGGTGTTTTGTCTCATTGAGAATGAAATATCTCACAGTTTATCATTCTATCAGCAACTGATTTGTAGTCAGAACTTCATTATACCAAGCTTCCCATAGGATATTGACATACTTTGGCCATAGGTGAAAAAGTCCGAGTATATATCTATGAACTGATATAGCACATGGAGAAACATTACTCCTAATATTAAATATCCTCAGAATCAGATAAGGATAAGTCTAAGCACTTATAGAAGAGGCCCCAGGCATCTGTTGACTAATTAATCTTCAGGGAAGACAAGATTAGCTTGATCTAAAGATACTGACTCCATGTAATTGGGAAGCAATAATTTTAAATATATGGAACTCTACCCAGAGCCCCAAGGAGAGAAAGTTATAACTGTGAGATGACTCATATCTCTTAAATCTCGAAGATATTTGGAACACATGTTAGTATTATATAGTCTATGGAGCAAAGGGCACTGTGAAAGGGATTTTTTTCATGTTAAGGAGGGAGCTTCTAGAGTCCACAAAAAAGAAAGGAAAAGAAGCAGTGGGAGAAAATGACAGTGTTAGTAGAAATCTAGGCCAGTTTACCACAGGTCAGCTGCCACAAAATCTAAGTACACACATACAAAACTCAGGAGCAAGAGAGAAGAACAGCTGAGCAGATATCTGTGACCTATATTATGAGCATAGAGGAGTGGCAGAATGTGTCACAGATTAGGAGTGACAGGTTTTGACCTTTCTGAGGCAGGAATTGGGTGGTAGCTGGACTGAGATTTGAATTACTTTTTTTCTATTTGAAGATGGGAAATATTATAACAAGTTAGTATGCTGATGCAAATGATTACTAGAGAGAGGGAATGTGATGGTGAGAAAGAGAAGCCAGATGTTTTGGATCTCCTGTGCAAGTTCAGATATTGGTCATAATAGGAAGTAAGTCTAGATTCAGGGCTCAGGTTGAGAGGTGCCTGAGGACTTCTAAAACAATGTGGGAGTGAGAGTCCCACAGTCCTGTGAATCTTGCCCAAATCTGGAAAATACAATTTGGATATTGCTATGGCACCCTTTTTCATTCATTCATTCTTTCTTTCATTTATTCAAGTAAAAATATTCAAGACACTATACTAGTTGTTAGATATATAGCAGTGAACAATTTGAAGAAATTGATATAGACTAAGATAAAGATTTCACAAAATGACATGCTATTGAATAAAAAAAAGAAAACAGTTGTGTGGATTTTATTAAGAGCTAACATTGCTAAGTAATCAAGAAAATAAAAATTAAAGTGTTGTGAAAAAGTCATAAATAAAGCAAGAGGCCATTACCATACTGAATTTGTCTCTAATTTACATCCTTAAGATTTTAAATATTGCTAGGGAACACACCTTAAAAGAGAAACATAATTTTAAAATGTCCTTTGTAGACTTGTAAATGCAAATGATCAATTTAAGTATGTCTAAATTCAGGCTAGCTAAATGTGTGGTGTGGGGCAGGAAGGGAGAATGGAAGTAGCTCACTGATGACCAACTGCCAAGTAGCATGGCATGGAGCTGAACTTGTAAGTTCCTGATGCTCTCTCCCACACTCTCTTCACCTATAAGTTTACTTCAGTTTCCTGTGTTCCTATGTTTATTTTGTCTTGTCTATGCCAATTTCTTTCAGAAACCAAATTTTAAAAAATAGTCAACAATTGGAATATTCTAGTTTCTTCATCCTTAATTAAGAATACTATTCAGGAGCAAAACGCAGAAGTTCTTAGGCTTGTTCTGATCTTTTATATTCATCTTCTCCTCTGCCACCACAGTTTCACAATAAAGTCAATTGATCAGTAAGTATAACACCTCCATCTTATATCTGCTCTTGGCATGGGCCTATGTGCATTCATGAGGATAACTAAAGGGCTTGTTTCAGATTGCAATCTCTCCAAGAAGTGATCTGGACATTTCATTTCTTTCCAATAATCTGGCAGAATTGGTTGAAATGAGAGTCACTTGCAGCCCTATTTCTCTAGCAAAGTACAGAAGGCACAGATTTCTTTATAGATCACTGAATATAGGACTAATTTTCCTTTGTACTAGCTTAACACTGAGCCTGAACTCTTTAGAAAGCCTGTCTGAAAACCTCATATCTAAGGATTCCTCTATGTAAATAAATTGGCTGAGAGTACAGTGGTAATGGTGGTGGTTGATACAGTTTTCCTCCTAATTTCATGTAGGGCTTCAATTCAAATAAAATGTCATAATATTTGTAACTGATTGAGTGTTTTGTGTTCATTTGGAATTTATAAACCCACACTGAAAAACTTTATTACAATCTGTGATTTTTAAGAATCTTGACCAAGGGAAGAGTTGAATCTTCATTAGTAAATATGGGAGGCTTCTCACACTTCAACTTTTCTGTAAAATTAGTAAGTGATTGCATGTTAATGACTTATTCTTATATGCAATTATAAACTGGCATGCCCTAATCCTAACCCTAAAACTAAACCCAAAGTAGCTGGGAGATAGGAGTTAATAAAGACTAGAGTGGAGATAAATGAAATAGAGAATAGAAAATCAGTAGAGAGAATCAATGAAACCAAATGTTTATTTTCTAAAATGTTCAACAAGGTTGATAAACTTTTAGCTAGTCTGACCAAGAATATATAGAGAAAACTCTAATTAATAAAGCCAGGAATGAAAATGGGAACAGTATTCCTGATATCAGTGAAATAAAGAATTATAGGAGACTGTTATTAGCAACTATGTCAATGAATTAGATAAGATGAAATGAACAAATTCCTAGAAACACACAAACTACCAAACTGACTCAAGAATAAAAAATCTAAATAGACCTATAAGAAGTAAAGAGCTTAAATCAGTAATCAATAACATCCCAATGAGGAAGAACCCAGGATCTGGTGGCTTCACTGATGAATTCTCCCAAAATTTTAAAGAATCAGTACCAGTCATTTCAAAATATTCCACAAAGTAGAAGAGAATCGAACACTTCCTAACTTATTCTGTGAAGCCAGGGGCTTCTGATATCAAACCCAGATAAAGAAAACACAAGAAAGAAAAGAGAACTACAGAAAAATATCTCTTATGAATATAGATTTTTAAAAAATCATTGACAAAACACTAACAAATAGAATCCAGAAACCTATTAAAGTGATATGCACCATGACTAAGTGCAATTTATCCCAGGAATGCAAGAATGACTCAACATATGAAAATCAATCAATATACTACACTATATTAGTAGAATGAAGGGGGAGAAACATGATCAATTTAATGCAGAAATGTAATTGACAAAATCCTTTACCATTTCCTGATAATATACACTAAAGAAACCAGGAATGGAGGGACACTTGCTCAACCTGATAAAGGGCATCAGTAAAAATTCCACAACTGTAATCATATGTAATGGTAAAGGCTGAAAGCATATTCTCTGTGAGGAACCAGACAAGAATATCTTCTCTCACTACTTCTATTCAACGGTTTACTGGAAGATCTGGTCAAGGCAATTAAGCAAGTAAGGCATCCATATTGGAAAGCAAGGGAAAAGATGCAAATAAAATCAGAAATAAGAGGACAAACATTACCACTGATCTTGCAGAAAAAAAAAAAAAGACCATAAGGAGATACTATGAATAACTGTATGTCAACAAACTGATAACATGGATGAAATAGACAAATTCCTAGAGACATGAACAAACTACAATGGCCTTAGAAGAATTAGAAGACCTCAGCAAACCAATTACAAGTAATAAGATTAAAACATTCATCAAAAACCTTCCAAAGATGAAAAACCCAGCACCAGATGGCTTCATAAGTGAATTCTACCAATCATTCAAAGAATATCTAATACCAATCTTGCTCAAATTCTTCTAAAAAAAATTGAACAGGAAAGAACAATACCAAACTAATTCTATGAAGCCAACATCACCCTAGTACCAAAGCTAGAAAAAGATACTAAAAAAAAAAAAAAAGAAAATTACGGACCAACTTCTGTAATGAATAGAGATGCAAAAATCTCAATAAAATACTTGCCAAGCACATTCAAAAGCACATTGAAAGAATTATACACTTCTATCAAGTGTTTTTTATTCCAGATATGCAAGGGTGGTTCAACACAAGAAAATCAATTAGTGTAATATACCACATTAATAAATTAAAGAAGAAAAACCACATGATCATCTCCATTGATGCAGAAAAGACAGTTGACAAAATACAACATCATTTCTCGATAGAAATCACTCCAAAATTAAAGAATAGTAGGAAACTTTCTCAATATGGTAAAGGACATATATGAAAAAAAACACAGCTACCATTATACTCAACCATGAAAGATGAAAACTTTCCCACTGAGATTAGGAACAAGTCAAGGATGACCACTGTCAAAACTGTTATACAATATTGTGCTAGAAGTCGTAGCTGGGGCAATTAGGCAATTAGAAACCAAAATAAAAACATCCAAATAGCAAAGAAATAAGTAAAATGTTCACTTTTTGCTGATGATATGACCCTATACCTATAAAATCCTAAAAAATCTACAACAAAGCTACTAGAACAAACAAATGAATGCAGCAAAGTGGAAGGATAGATTAATACACAAATATCAATAGCATTTCTTTACACTTCTAATGAGCAATTTGAGAGAGAAGTCAGAAAAATTTGCATTTATAATAGTGATTGAAAGAAGTATAAATTTGGATTTAACTTAAAGCAAGGGTATAAAGGACTTGTATTCCTAAAACTGCAAAACATTCCTAAAAGAAACTGGAAAAGACCCATATAAATGGATGGTAAATCCCAGTTCATGGACTGGAAGACTAAATATTATTAAGATGTCTATTCTACCTAAACTGATGTACAGATTCAACGCAATCCCAATAAAAATCACTTTAGCCTTTTCTACAGAAATGGAAAAGCCAATTATCAAATTTATTTGGAAGGGTAAGTGGCCCCCCATAGCCAAAAATGTCTTCTAAAAGAAGATTGAAGTTGGAGGATTCTCAAGTTCCTGATTTTAAAGTTTATTACTTTGCTACAGTGGTAAAAATTGGTTTGGTACTGGCAAAAAGACAGACATATTGATCAATGGCACAGAACTGAGAATTCAGAAGTAGATCGTGACATCTACAGCCAAGTGATTTTTGACAAGGCTATCAAAACCAACCATCTGGATCAAAAGAGTCTATTCAACAAATGGTGCTTGGAAAACTGGATATCCATAGCTAAAAGAAAGAGAGAGGACTCCTATCTCACACATTATGCACAAATTGACTCAAAATAGATCAAGGACCTAAATATAAAAGCTAGAACTATATAGTAGAAAATATAGGGAAATACCTTCAAGATCTTGTGGTAGGTCATGTTTTCTTAAATCTTATACCTAAAGCATGAGCAATGAAAGAAAAAAAAAATAGATAAATGGGACTTCTTCTAATTTAAATACTTTTGTGCTTCAAATAACTTTGTCAAGAATGTGAAAAGGTACCTTACTCATTGGAAGAAAATTTTCAGAAACCACATGTCTGATAAGGGTCTGATCTCTGTTATATAGAGAGGTCATAAACTCAATGATAAAAAGAAAGCAACCCAATTAAAAAATGGGCAAAAGTCTTGAACAGAAATTTTTCCAAAGAAGACATACAAATGGCCAAAAGCACATGCAAAGATATGCAACATCACCAGCTATTAGGGCAAAGTAGATCAAAACTATAGTGAGATATCATTTCAAGGCCATACAGAATGGCCATTATTGAAAAAAAAAATAGAAAACTACAAATCCTGGAGAGGATGCAGAGAATAGAAACAGTCCTTCACTTTTGGTAGGAATGTAGAATGGTGCAGCTTCTGTGGAAGACAGTTTGGTGATTCCTCAGTAAACTGATCATAGAACCGCCACATGATCCAGCAATCCCACTACTAGGTATATATTAAGAAAAACTGAAAACAAGAATGCAAACAGACATTTGCACACTGATGTTCATAGAGGCATTATTCACAATTGCTAAAAGATGGAAATAATCCTTACTTCCATAAACCAGTGAGTGGATAAACAAAATGTGGTCTATACATATGATGGAATACATATGACAACATGCATAAACCTTGAGTACATTATGTTGAGTTAAATAAATAAACACAAAGGGCAAATATTTTATGGTCTCACTAATATGAACTAAATACAATGAGTAAACTCCTGAAGTTGAACTGCAGAGTATAGTTTGCTAGGAGATAGAATGTGGATTGAGAAGGGGGAGCTGATGTTGAATGTACATAGAATGTTTAGTAAGGGGAATTATAAATGTGGAGAAATGGTTAGAGTTGATGATAACATGTTACAGTGAGTATAATCAACACTGCTGATTTATAAACGTGGTTGTGGCTGTAGGAGGTAATCTAGGGGTGGTTAATGTCATTTGAAAGTAAACTAGAGGATGATCTAAGGGACTATATAATGTGATTTTTTTGGAGATTTACTTATTTCTCCTCCCAACCCCCCTGTTTGCTTTCTGTGTCCATTCGCTGTGTGTTCTGTCTGCTTGTATTCTCATTAGGCAGCTCCGGGAACCAATCCTGGGACCTTTTGGAGTGGGAGAAAGGCAATCATTCTCTTGCACCACCTCAGTTCCCTGATGTGTCACGTCTTTTATTATCTCTCCTCTGTGTCTTTTTTTGTTGCATTATCTTGCTGCACCAGCTCTCCACATAGGCCAGCACTCTTGCGTGGGGCAGCAATCCTGCATGGGACAGTACTCTGTGCAGGCCAGCACTCTGTGCAGGCCAGCACTCGGCTTGGTCCAGCTCGCCACACAGGCCAACTTGCCTTCACCAGGAGGCCCTGGGCATTGAACCCTGGACCTCCTATATAGTAGACAGGAGCCCAATTGCTTGAGTCATGTCCCCTTCCCTGTATAACATGATTTTGATGGTTGATGATGATTAATAGTACAAATACAAGAATGTTCCTCTATTACAAGGTGTTAAGATTATGGAGATACATGAGAAAAATACAACTAATATAATGTACAGATTGTAGTTAGCAGTAATATTGTAATATTTTTACAGCAATGAAAAAGAAAGTACTATACCAATGCTAAGGGTCAATAATGGGGGGTATGGGATTTTTATTTTTGGATTAATGAAAACACTCTGAAATGGAATAAGCTGATGATAGCACCATTCTGCGATCCATCTGATGGTCACTGAGTGTACACTTTGGGTGAATTGAACAAGGTAGGGGACCATATAATACAGTGAATCCCAAGGTTAATGATGGTCTGTGGTTAACAGTACAAATATGAGAGCATTCTCTCACGAACTATAGCAAATTTACAATACTAACACATGATGTTAATAATAAGATGGTTTGTGGGAAAAGCACACCAAATATAAGCTATGGATATAGACAGCAATAATATATAATGATGTTCTTTCTTCATTTGTAACAATACGTCACAACAATGTAAGGTGTTGGTGATGGGGCAATATATAGGAATCCTGTATGATGTGCATGATTGTTTTGTTAACTCACAACTTCTCAAATAAAAAAATTTAAAAACTCTATCTGTATTCAAAGATGACATAATTTTGTATATGGGAAATCCTAAATAATTCACATCAAAAATTTACTAGAGCTAATAAAGAATGCAGCAAAGTTGCAGAATATAATTCAACACGCAAAATCAGTTTTATTTCTATTTGCTGAGAAAGAACCATCTGAAAATAAAATTAATGAAACAATTCTGTTTTCAATAGCATCAAAAAGAATAAAATGCCTAGAAATAAATTTCACCAAGAAAATTAAAGACTTCTATGCTGAGAACTACAATACACGGTTGAATGAAATTATACAATCCCTAACTAAACAACAATATATCTATGTTCATATACTGGAAGATTTTCCACTGGTAGGATGGCTGTACTCCCTATGGATTCAATGCAATCGCATTAAAATTCCAATTTTTTTGCATATAAATGGACAAGCTGACCTTAAATTTTTAAATGGAATGTCAAGGGACTTTGATGAGCCAAAACAATCTTGAAAAAGAACAAAGTTACACATACCTATTTCAAAATGTACTACAAAGCTACAATCATAGAGGCTGCATAGTACTGGCATAAAGATAGACATATGGTAAAAGGAATAGTTCAGAGAGTCGAGAAATAAAGCCGTTTTTGGATAACTGATTTCAACAAGGGTGCCAAGACTGTTCAGAGGGAACAGAATAGTCTTCAGCAAATGGTAATGTCATGACTGGATTTCTACATGAAAAAGGAAGAAGCTGGACTTAACAGCACTTACAAAATGGAACTCAAACAGATGAGTGTAAGAGTTAAACTATAAAATTCTTATAAGAACATAGGACTAAATCTGCATGTCATTGGGATTTGACAGTGAACACAAATATGACACCAAAACCACAAGCAAGAAAAGAAAACAACAAGTAAATTGGACCTTATCAAAATTTAAACCTTTGTGCATATGAGAATATACAGAGAAAGAGAGAATATATTTGCATATAATATATTTGAAAAGGGTCTATATCAAGACTACATAAACTAATCTTATAACTTATCAACAAAAAGACAAACAACTCAATTTTAAAATATGCAAAGAACATCAATAGACTTTTTTCCCAAAAGAACATGTACAAGTGGCCAAAAAGCTCAACATCCTTAGTAAATGCAAATCAAAACCAAATGAGATATCACTTCATACCCACCAGGAGGACTATAATTAAAAAAATAAGGAAAGAAAACTAATGAATGTTGGTGAGGATATGGAGAAATTGGAATCCTTGTCCATGGCTGGAGGAAAGATAAAATGGTGTAGACACTGTGAAAAACAGTTTGTTAGTTCCTTAAAGTGTTAAATATAAAATTAAAATATGACCCAGTAATTCCACTCCTAGATAATGTACTAAAAAAAACTGAAAACAGGTAGTCAAAATAAACTTGTACATGAATGTTCATTCATTATCCATAAGAATCCAAAGTAGAAACAACCCAAATGTCCATCAAAGGATAAATGAATAAGTAAAATGTGGTATATCCATACAGTAGATTGTTATTCACCATGAAAAGCAATGAAATATTGATGCATACTACAACACAGATGAATGTTCAAAACATTATGCTAAGTAAACTAGGCAAGGATAAAGGCCACATGGTATGTAACTTAATTTATATGAAATATTCAGAGTAGGAAAATCCATAGGGACAGAAATCATTACTAGTTCTTTCCAGGGTCTAGGAGGATGCAGAAATGTGGACTGATGGCTTAATGTGTGTGGAGTTTCTTTTTGGCTGATGAAAATGTTCTGGAATTAGTGGTGATGTTTGTACAACATTGGGAATGTCTGAGAAACCACTGAATTGTATGTATTAAAAAGGTTAAAACGGTGAGTTTATGTAACATGAATTTTACCTCAATTAAATACAAGTATGCAAACAAAATATATATGCTTATGCACATATATACATATATAATTATCCTAGAATGTTCAGATTAGAATGAATGAATCTTGATATTTATCTTGCCAAATTTGTTTCTTATACAAATTTTGTGTAAATAAGTCCCAAATTTAATCATCTTATGCCATTTTTATTTTTCCTTGTGAGCCAAGTCGATCCTAATGGATTTGTTAAATGTGGTATCTTAATTGGAGTCATTATTTTTTTAGGTAATTAACATACATTCTTCTTGGGTGGTTCTGGTGCTTCAGAGGTAATCACCGGACATTGTAAATCCTCACAGGGCCTACATGATGGAATAGAGGAGAGTATGGGCCATGATGTGAACCAATGTATATGAGGTGCAGAGGTGCCCAAAGATGTACTTACCAAATCCAATGGATGTGTCATGATGATGGGAACGAGTGTTGTTGGGGGGGGGGAGAGGGGGGGTGGGGGGGTGGGGTTGAATGGGACCTCACATATATATTTTTAATGTAATATTACAAAGTCAATAAAAAATAAAAAAATTAAAAAAAAAAAAAAAAAAAAAAGAGTTTCTTTTCTTTCCTTTGATCCTTTCCAAGAGTGCATCTAATGTACGGCACTTGATGTAAATTTATGGGATTGAGTATGAGAAAGTATGCTTAAATTCATGCAGTCTGATTTGTATCCTGATTAATCTCTGCTATAGTAAGGCTGATGTGGGTTTCTCTTGGGAATGGACGTTACTGAAATATGATCAGTCTTGACTAGCTTTTAGGGAAATCACATGTTGAAGCCCATAATGGTAGTTTGTAAACTAGGCCATGGAAAGTCACTGCGAATGATGGCATCTTCACACTAACTCCAGACTTCTGAGTTCCTGGCCCTTTCCATACTTCTGAGTTTTTTTACTATGTTATAGAATTACTTTCTGGTACCATATATATGACTATACATAGCTATAGGGAACCAAGAATTTGCTCCATCTCCTTTACATGGCAGTCTCCTACAAAGACTGCTATGCTATCACTTAATTCCATTGGCCTCCTCTATTAAATTCAGTGAAAAAGCAAAATTTCTGGGTTTCTAAATCCATTGTATATATCTGGAAGTTCTGTATATATCTGGAATTTGACCAAATTGACAAAGCTCTGGCATCCTGACTTCCACATTCTCTCTCTGCCCTCTGTTTTCTTCCTATAATCTAAAAGAAACATAAATAGAGTTTTGGGATTTCACACACTGCACTTTATATCCTTTCTCCTCTTGGGTTCTCTTTTCTTATAATTAAGTCCTGGGCCTGATCCTCAGCTTTTTCTCCTTTGTTACTTCAGGAGAAGTGTCCATTTTATGCTGCCAAGAAGTCTCTATGACTTTCATACTACACCTTAAATTTGTAATTAATTATCTTCAGGCTTTCACTGTCTTTCTCTGATGCACCAGTAGCCTGAGTAAAACCATCCAGTTTCTTAGTGCTTATAGTTAATATTCCCCCCCCCCCCATATTTCTCCAATGCTTCAGACGCTGAACCTGCCTAACTATTCTATCCCAGCTAACATCAATAAGTTTTAACGATTGTGCAGCTGTAGCATTATAAGGGCTACCATTACTACATATAGCAGCAGTGATGATGTTCTAATTTCTAACCTGCTGGTGAGTGATTCGTGTCAAATTATCACTTTAGAGTCTTCTTCCTTACCAATAGCTTTATATTTGGTTCCCTGGGAAATAGATGCTAAATTGGAGATTTGTGAGCTGAGTCAACACCTACAGCAACTTCTTGGGAAGGAAGGATATTTGGGCACAAGGAAGAGTTGAACAGGGATTCAATCTGACAAAAGACCACAGTCAAGCTCACAGGAAGCTTTGAACTTGGGATGGTCCTGCAGAATTACCCTACTCTAAGGAAGAGAGACAGGCTTTTGCACATCTGCGTAGAATGATCTTTGTGGAATTTGAGGCAAGTCACTTAAGTGAAGCAGAAGTTCCTGATTGATGACTGTTCCTGAAGACTCAGTTGAGCATTGTTGTCCCTATTATTCTTAGAAGCTGGGGTAATAAGTGCCTAAAAATGTTTGGGTTTGGCACATCACATCCTCTAATATAATGATTTTAATGGATTCACTGGGAATGAGAAGATGATAACTCCCGCCATTTACACCAAAATTTTATCAGTCAAAAGTATATAAATCAGAGTAAAAGAGTAACTATGTCACTGTAATGGTGGGCCACAAGAATAGCAAGCAAGCGCTTTTTCTTCTTCTGAAGGGACAGATGCTGGAATTGTTGAGTATTCAGTTCTGGTTTCCTACTAGAGATCTTAAAATACTGTTGTATCCTAAATGCTATTTCTGTTTTTCTAAAGATGTAACTATGTTCCTGTAGGGGGAGTTTCCTATTCAGTTATGTTCTCTGTTCCTTTTCTGTAAAGATCCTTATTGCACATCCCATTTGTACAGGTATTGGTATGGGTATCTTTTCCTCACAAATTTAGTTTATTTTTTTGAAAGACAAATACTGTATGAGGAAAAATAGAAAAGTTTTGTCACAATTCCCTTCAGGATGATTTATTTTTCTTGATTTTTTTCTGCTTACGTATATTGTCAGTTACTTACCAATATTTTATTATGATAACCAAATTGACAAAATAAATATACAGTGTATAAAACTTGTCTTGATTCTTGTTTGGGGAACCTTTGTCTGAAATTTGTTTCCATATCGAATTTATCCAAATGGTATAAATTTCTTTAAGGAATTAGAATTAGGTGTTTACATTTGGATGAGGGCAATTTCTTATATTAAATTCTTTATTTGAATACAAAATTAAAATTGAGATAAGCAAATTTGCATCAATAATAGCATAAGATTTATCATTCTCTATAAAATCCATAATTTAGTATCTTCTGGCCATCTATGAAATATATTCTGGCAGACTATATTCTTTTCATTTTTCCCCAGATTGTTTGCAATGAGTCATTTTAGAACACTAATCAGTCTTAGTTTGGTTAATCATATATTAAAGGTAATCAGTCTCCATAAGCATATGGTTAGCATTATGCAGAATTATATTTCATTTAATTTAAAAGCTGTAAATTAGGTAGTCGACATAATCCTGTATCTTCACATTTACAGAAAGGACAAAACTACTCTTTATTCAATGATTATTTTTGTAGCAGCATGGATGACAGTTAAATGTAAATTTAGCTTTATGAGGTTTAGGAAATATGGTTTTTTTAACAAGTAGAAATTTGAAAAAGACAATGAAATGAATTGATGCAACAGAGAGCAGGGATAATGCTTCAAGTCTAAAGCAGAAAGGAGGGGAGGGAGTTCATCAAAGGTCATAATTATGTTAAAATCAGAAATATTTTAGATGTAATAAAGAGAAACAAAGACGAAAAACCATTTGATTATTATATTCTAGTAAAAGGAAAGAATTAGCTGATTCTAAGTTAGTATGGGGAAGCAGCTGCTCGAGTTTAATGAAGGTCATCTTTGCAATGTTATTCTTTCTTCACAGACATTTCTGTGGTCTGGAGTTCCTAAAAGGACATTTTATTAGGTTTTAATATTTTATTATTAAAAATGATATTGTTTTGGTGTTATGGGCTGAATATGTCATATGTAATAGTCTAGATTTTTTAGTGGAGGGTTATAGCTGGCTGAATGTATTCATGTGGAAAAACATTAGAAATAATATCTAACTTTTCCAGCCACATTTAATTCTTTACTTATAATTTAACTGACATAGAATTTAGCATCAGTTAATATGCCAAAAGGAAGCTTCAGAAATTAAGTTTATGGAGATGTCCCATTTTGTAAATGCATCTACCTTATTAAAGCAGTACAAACAATTGTGTTCAATGACATTTTATTTGGATCGTTTATTTTCACAAAGAGACATCTCTACAAATGTAAAATTTATCAAAACTTGAGAGTAACCACAGCAGCATACATCTAGTGTAGTAACATCCTTACTGGGAATATTATTAAAATGGCAGAAAGTAGGAAAAATAATAATTTGAAATACCTGACTCTTGTAGTCTAAAGACTGGAGAAGTATTATGCTGTTTTAACAAAATCAGAGCAATCAATTCAAAAGGAAAAACAAAACAGTTCAAACAAAATGCTAAGCAACTAAAAGAGAGCTTCATGTTTTCTTTCCTATGGCCAGAAAATTTACCAGCACAATATTTTAGAATCTAAACTGCATACCTTCAAAGCACTAATATTGGGCAAAACATCAAGTTATTTTTTAAAAAAAACTGTCAAATATAACTCACAGAAAGTATCTGAATACACTGAATACAAAATATTCAAAATTCATCTAAATTTATTCACTCATGATTCTATTCTACATTTAGTAGCAGTCTGTATGGCAGGAATATTAATGTGCAACCCTCCATTTATGAGAAATAAAAGTGGAGCCAACAGATGGTGCCTCGTCAGTTCAATTTTCAAGGTAGTGATACAAATGAGGTGAGATTTAATCATTGTTCCTGTAACTGAAGCTTTTACCCTCTATTGCTCTTACTGGGCCTCGTATGAAAAGATATACACAGACTATTTACGTCTATTAGAGTTTCTGGGAAAACTTTCCAATTAACAGGTGATGATCCTTCAGTATAAGGTTTACATAAGGATTTTGAATCCATAACATATCCTCATTTTATTTTGTAACTTGGAATTGTAATAAATGTGTGATTGAAGTTCTGTTGTCTTCCTGAGGCACAATGTTACAATATTAGATGTTTAAGCTCATGTATTTCTTCTTTATGTGTCTTGTCCTTATATAAAGTCAAGGTAAGAGTTCTAGATAAAGGTGGTAGATGAAACTGACACTTTCACTTCTAATTCCACTGAATCCTACTGTAGTGGCAGTCTAGGGGTTTTCAAAAGACATAAATATTCTCTCAAGGCAACAGAGAACAGTTGAGACAAAAACATTTTGGAAACTGGAAGGCAGATGCTGGTGGTGATAAATTTAGCAAGCCCCAAAAACCTCAATTCTAAGTTAGAAGTACATAAAGTTGAATGCTACCCCTCTGCTTCCGCAAAAGTCTCAGGAATTAGTGGCCTCCAGGACAAATTTATGAGCAGAAGTAAGGCTGAATTTAAGATGCTAAACCAATCCTGGCTGGCTGGCTATCCATCTCTCACACTGGCAAAATACTAGAGGTTTATTTTCTAAAAAGCATAAAATGCAATATGCCTGTATGGAGGGCAGAAGGCATGGTTGATACAAAATTTCTATAAGGGAAATAGGGCTATTGAGGGAAATTTAGATTGTGAATATCGACTCCCCACACACACCCTCTTCTCTCACTTGATTCCTGGAATGATGTCAGCCAGACTTACATCACCCAGGTAAGTGAATAGTACCTTGTAGACTAGGGGTGGAATATCACCAACCAATGGGAAGAGACTTAAAGGTACTTAAGGGTCTTCCAGTGAACAGACAAGCCCAGTGAATCCCAGATTTAACAAACCAATCTATGGACATGGATGGAATCTCCAATCAGCTTTCAGTTATTGACTCTCCCTTAATTGAGAGCAGACAGACAAAACTACCACACATTTGATTAAACCACTCTATCGAAATCAAAGACAAAATAGAAAGAAGAAAAATAAGAACAATTTGGAGGAAAGAGACAGAGCTTAAAATATATGTATTTCAATAATATCTTCAAGAAGATAATGCAACCATTAATTAAGAACAGGCAGCTATATAAAAAGAATCTTTAGAGAAAATTGTCTTAAAAATAAAAATTTGAGAGTACAGATGAAAATGCCATTGAATGGATTGAACTGGAGGTTGAGAATATCACTCAGAAATAAAGCAATATATATATATAAACTTCAGAAGAAAATAAATAAGAAAACTATAAAATGTTTCATAGTAATTAACAGGGTATGAGAAAGAATAGAGAAGTGGAGGGAAGAATTAATCAAATACTTAACTATTCTTAAAAACTCAAAAACTGAAGAATAGGAATGACACCAATGCCATCTATCAAATAGACTGAAGTGTTGGAAGTACTACTTTCTTAACTAAAGAAATATCTGGACATCATTGAATAAGTGACGTCAATGCCTTTTCTCCAGGAAACAAAACTAAACCTTCCTGCTTGGAATCACATGACTCTTGCCTCCTACCACCCTCAGAAGAAGTGGGTAATAGGTCCCTTCCAGCCTAACCCAACCCAATTTCTGACAAGTTGGCTGGACTCCTTCCCTAGTCCGGCTTGATCTGTCCACCACCGATTTGCCAGGAATCTAGCATTTTCACCTGTTGCCCCAGAACAATTATTAATAGAACCTTCTTTTTATGCTCAAATGTTTCCCAGTTTGGACAAAACATTACATAGTCTTCCTGTTCATAGAGCAGTCCATTTGTTCTTAGTTGTCTGTTAGTCTAAGACTCTATGAGTGGGGAAATATCTGGAGTGACTCAACTGTGGTGCAGGGATCTAAGCCTAGAAATCCCTTTTTGCATCTTAATTGTCTCCTTCTGTCCTAACTCCCTCATTTGCCACATAAATTGGTTGGTTGGACACTAATATCAAGTATTGTTTTCTTTTGACTAGTGTTCAGTGGCTCAAGAGATCAGGGACATGTCCATTTTCTTAACCCTATACTATGTAGTCTATTTTGTATGTCTAATAATCACCCTTCATTACAGATACCATGATAACTTTCTAAACTTGGTGCAAGTACCACTGGGTTTATTTTGATAACTTCTTGACCATGGGAAAAGAATCTGGTGGTGACTAAATGACTCACTGGTCCCTTCTAAGGTTGTTATCTTGGCTGTGAAGCATGTGGCAAGGATTTTGTAAAACAATGATTCTCAACTGGTGGTGATTATGCCAACCACCCAAAGGACTTTTGGCAATATCAGGTGATATTTTGGTTGTCTCACTGGAGGCTGTTACTGGTACATAGTGAGGAGAGGCCAGAAATGCTGCTAAGCATCTTACAATAGCCTCTTATCACAAATAATTTTCCAGGTCAGATTATCAATAGTGCTGAGATTAAGAAAGTCTGGTATAGAAGAAAATATCTCTCTCCTAGTAAGGAGAGAACACCTGAAATCATGGAAGGGGGAGTGGATGGCATTCCCTCTAATAATTGAGTCCCCACAGAAGAAATACTACCCAGTTAACCTCATATTATTTGGTGCTTCTTTCATAAGTGGTAATCTTATCCGCCAGACTCTTACCATATCTGCCAGTAACAAGATCTACTGTGGAGGAGCTATTAGTCATTTCAAGGTGCCCCAATAATATTGCTCTGTTTGTGGAACTGGTTAGGGAGTCTGAATACCATGTGCTACCTGCCAAGTAAACAGACTGTCAAGAATGGATTTAAGGATGCTGCGATGGCTTGCTCGGTCGGTAGAGGTGGGGTCTGGCTGCAGACGAGGGGTCGGTCCAGCTCTGGATGAGGGGTCGGTCCCGCTTGGGACGAAGGGTCGGTCCCACCTGGGACGAGGGGTCGGTCCGGCAGCAGATGAGGGATCGGTCTCACAAGGGGTTACGTGGTTCGGCTGACGGGGTCGCCCGGCGAAGCCGGCGACGAAGGGGTCGCCCGGAGAAGCAGGCGACGAAGGGGTCGCCCGGAGAAGCAGGCGACGAACTGGGGACAAGGGAGGCCAGGCCCTTGTCGGGGGCTCTCAGGACTGGAGGGCGCACGGCAGAAGAACTACCGCGGAGACAAGGTAAACACGCAAGTCCACTTTATTGAGGGAGAGGCAACAGTTTTATAGGGGCTGGGGAAGGCTGATTGGTCGAAGCCACGCCCTGTTCTGATTGGTTGCCGGCGAAAGGTCAGTGGGCGGTACTGGATGGGGGAGGGGTGGTGGTTAGGGATTGGCTGTCGCTGTTGCTGGGGGAAGGGGCAGGGTTTAGGGATTGGTGGCTGCTGTTGCTGGGGTGGAGGGCAGACTGGATTTTTCCGCCCACACCTGGCTGTTGCTGCTGTCGGGGGAAGGGAAAAGGGTGGGCTGGATTTTTCCGCCCTGCGCCTGTGCAGGGAGAAAGAAGAAGAAGGGTACTGCCCCACAGGCATCGTGTGGCGCCACCCGGGAGGAGGGGCGGCCGCGGAAGCATGGCTGCCGAGAAGGGGAGACCCGAGGGCACTCTGCGCCCATGCCGAGCTTCCTTCAGGGGTGGCGGTGAGTCCGACCAGCCACCCTATTATGGGGCAGCGGCTTGGCCTGCCGCGGCTGCTCCCCCGCCAGGCCAGCAAACCACACTTCAGCCCGAGGGGTGACCGCAGGATGCAAGGCTGAACGAGCCATGCAGGGTCATTTTCCCTTTCTTCAGACAGAAATCATTGGAAGACACTTGAAAATCATGTCAGAGGCTCAGGTAATGCTTTCTTCAGCTTCATGCTGTAGCTGTGAATGCTAGCCTAGCCAACACATTGCAGACTAGACAATGTGTGCCTGCTGGGATTTACTTATAAAGACCATTCCCATCTGCCTTAGGAGAATGTGATCTTGATGCTGAGAGTGTTCACATGTATATCTAACTATATGTGTTTCTCCATGAACTAAATCAGTTTAAGCATCCAAGAAATTATAGTTTGAAATTATGCAGGGTATCAGAAGGAAGAGATATTTTGCTTAGAGGGCACCCTTTGGATCATTGAAGAGAATGAAAAAGTAAGGATCCAAAATTGCTCCCCTCCAAGCTGACTTCCCAGAAAATAAATCAACTTCCTGCAGCTTTTTTTCCAGTGTTTAATCCTAGTCAGCCATAGAGCTTGGAGCTAAGCCTATTCACATCAAAGTTATACCATGTCACATTGCTGGTATATCCTAGCTATGATTATTCTGGGCCAGCAATCAATGCTTTTGTAATCCTGCAGCTCATTATAACCCAATGGAGACAGCTTGTTACCTGACAGCTAGTACTCATCCCAGCAAATTCTTCTTCCTTCCTTGGAAAGCAGTTGACAAGGAGAAAGACATACACTTACTACTATTGCTATATTAATGAGATTTTACTAATAAATGCTGCTTCATCAGATCTAGTGCACGTGCTATCTTGTCATTTGCCCTTGTTTTTTACAACGTATAGCTGGCTGAACTAATTTTCAAGTGTCAGAGTAGAATGAAGATAGTTTCATAAAATATTTTTTTTTTAATCTTGATCCTATTTGATGTATTTTCACAAAAAGCTACCAGAAAATATGCTCCACTTAATCGAAGGAATAAGTCAAGAAAAATGATGTGAGATCTAAGAACAGGGGATCCAACACAAAACAAAAACAAACAATATACCTTAAAAAAAATTTTTTTTAAAGATTTCAGAATTACTCATGTCCAAAGCAAACAGGCTTGATTAGAGCTTGTCAGAATGTGCCAAAGAAAATTTCCTGAAGAAGTTTAAGTCAATAATGTTTTAAAATATTCAGAGGAGAGTTATCCAAATGGCATAGAGCTTGATAAATAGCTATAAAGCCTAGCAAAAAAAAAAAAAAAAAAAAAAGAGGAACACAATTATTGATTCCAGGCAAAAATAAAAGTTTTGAGGGAAACTAAAAGAATCAATAATATATAGATTATATTGCTCAGGAGTGAATAGTATTTACTTCGTCATAGTAATGTGAATACTTAACACTAACATAGGTTTATGGTGAAGATTTTGCAGAAGGGATGAAAAAGTCTGTGTATCTGTGTATGTGTGTGGAAGAGGATAAATCTTCATATTCCGTAATGAAAGCCAGTATATACAACCTGTCGTGGTTAGGCTTCTGTGTCAATTTGGCCAGAAAAGTATTCCCCACAGTTTGGTCAAGCAAGCACTGGGGTAATTCTTACTGTGAGGACATTTAGTGGACTTCAATCATCAGTAGTTGATTGCAGCTATAGCCAATTACATTTTATTTTATTTTTTAAAATTACCTTTTTTTAAGTTAATAGATCACACAAAACATTATATTAAAAAACATGAGAGGTTTCCATATACCTGACTTCCCACCCCACCCACCCCCCAGCCCCCACCCCATCAATTTTTTAAATTGTATTTTTTTGAAGTTACATAGATCACAAAAAATGTTACATTTAAAAAATATGAGGTTCCCATATACCCTCCACCCCCCTCACCCCACTCCTCCGACATCAACAACCTTTTTCATCATTGTGGCACATTCATTGCATTCGGTGAATACATTTTGGAGCACTGCTGCACCACATGGATAATAGTTTGCATTGTAGTTCACACTCTCCCCCAGTACATTCAGTGGGTTATGGCAGGATATATAATGTCCAGCATCTGTCCTTGCAATATCATTCAGGACAACTTCAAGTCCTGAAAATGCCCCCACATCACATCTATTCTTCCCTCTCCCTGCCCTCAGCAACTACTGTGGCCACTTTCTCCACATCAATGCCACAATTTCTTCCATTACTAGTCGCAGTAGTTCTAGAGTAGAATATCAGTAAGTCTGCTCTAATATTTTATTCCTCATCCTGTGGTCTCTGGGATGGTGATGTCCATTCCACCTCTATATCAAAAGGGGGCTTAGATTCCACATGGATGATGGATGCAATTCTTCTGCTTGCAGTTGTAGGTACTCTTGGTTCCCTGGTATGGTGGATGACCATCTTCACCTCCCTGTTAGCTGACCTGGGAATCTCTGGACTGTCCATTTGTCAGCTGGGACCTGAGCCTCAGCAGAGTTGCAACTCCTACCCGATAACCAATTGCATTTATAATCAACTGAGGAGATGGCCTTCAGCAATGAGAGATGTCCCACCCAATCAGTTGAAAGCCTTAAAAGAAGAAGTGATGGTTTCAGCAGTTAGAAGAGAGGATTTCCATCTCTATTTCAGACACCAGGCAGCCAGCTTCTCCCTGAAGAATTCATCTAAATCTTCATGTGAGTTCCCTGCTTGTAGCTTGCCCCACAGAATTTGGACAGGTACATCCCCGCAGTCATATGAGACAGTTTTATAAAATCTCACAATATTTAAAGATATCTCCTGTTGGTTCTGTTTTCCAAGAGAATCTTGACTAATATACTGACTAAAATTGAAAAATCAAGAAGAAGCAATACAAGCATATTATGTACAGGTAACACAAAAACCTAGGAGAGTTCAAAGTGATTATCTTAGAGTGGGAAACCCCAGGAGAAGATAAGCTATAACATTTTTCCTAATTAACTGTCTAAGAACTATTTTTTAAAATCTATATGTACATATATCTTTGATAATAATTTAAAGTAAGTAGGTTGAAAAACAAAAGTCAAGGTGAAGAAATTATTTTCTAAGACAAAAGTCACAGATTAGATATAGAAGGAAAAGTTGTGTGATTCTCAAAATAATTAGTCTTAGCTCAGCATGAATAATTGTTCATAGACATTCTGCTTATTTCCAGATTAATAGGCACTTTATTCTTACATTCTACAATTGTCTCTAAGGATATCCTGAAAGAACATTTGATTCTGAATATCATATTTATCTTCATTTTGACATTTTTGGGGGAGTGCATGTGGCTCAAGCGGTTGAGCGCCTGCTTCTCACATAAGAGATCCTGGGTTCAGTCCTCAGTCCTGGTATCTCAAAAAAAATGAAAGAGGGAAGTGGACTTGGCCCAATGGATAGGGCATCTGTCTACCACATGGGAGGTCCAAGGTTCAAACCCAGGGCCTCCTGACCCGTGTGATGAGCTGGCACATGTGCAGTGTTAATGTGCAAAAAGAGTGCCCTGCCATTCAGGGGTGTCCCCTGCATAGGGGTGCCCGATGTGCAAATGTGCCCTGAAAGGAGAGCCACTCTGCACAAAAAAAGTGCTGCCTGCCCAGGAATGGTGCCGCATACATGGAGAGCTGACACAGCAAAATGACGCAACAAAAAGAGACACAGATTCCTACAGAAGAACAAGCAGCAAATGGACACAGAGAACTGACAACTGGGGCGGGGGGGGGAGGTGGGAGAAATAAATTTTAAAAAATTTTAATTAAATAAAGAAAAGAAAAAGAAAAAGCCTTCATTTTGACTTTTTGGGGTAACATCATTATTGTCTATTTTTATATTAAGTGGTTGTTTGCATAATACATATTTAGAATAATAAAATTAGGATTTTCTAAATCTGATTGGAAACACATATCTAAATTAGATAAATTTGTTTAACCATTATTATTTTCTTCTGATTTTGATTTAAACATTTAATAAATGGTAAGAGAATTCTTTTAATCTGAGCAAAATGTAATATTTTCCTCATCATAAGTGATATTTCAACATTTAATCCCTGAATTATCTTTTAATCAATAGCATCCATGCTTTCTATTTTGGGTACTCTTAATTTCCAGAATTAATGGAGGTAGAAAAACTATTCACAAAAGAATTGGGGGGGACGGCGGGGCAAGATGATGGCTGAGTGAGCTTATCTGATAATCTCTTCTGCAAAGAAGCGGCTGGGCAGCGTTGGAGGTTCTTCGGGACCAGGCTGTTTCAGGATTTTTGCAGGGCAGGAGGTGTCTGGACATCAATTTGGTGGGAAGGTAACAGAGAAAATTCATCTATAAGATATAATAGAGACTCTATTACACAGAGGTGGGAGCTGCGTGCAGGACTCTCCCTCCTGGGGTGGGTGGAGCTGTGGCGCCGGCACTGCGGCGGCGATTTCTAGAGGCTCTGCAATACTGGGGAATTCATAAGCCCTGAGCAGGCTATTGGGGGGTTAACAGGACAGGAGGCCTTTGCAGACCGATTTGGGGAGACAAACGGGAGTTTTATTGCGAAGCGGGGAATTTTTGATTGCGGACACAAATAATAGCGCTTCCGCCTAGAGCCCCGCCCCCCCAAGCCCGGCTGCCGATCTGCAGTGGACTTAAATTGCTAGCAATAAAGAGACATCACCAGGAGGCTGTAACAGGGTCTGGCAGGGTGGGAGACGTCTGGAAGTGGATTAGGGGAATATTTTGCGAAGTGTGGGAATTTCGGTTTTGGACTCTGTTATCAGCATTTCTGGCTGGAGCTCCACCCCTGGGCCTGGCTACTGATCTGCGTCATTAAATTGGCGGCAGTGTAGAGGTGCCCCCAGGTGGCCGTTCCAGGGGCTTACAGGGTGGGAGGTGTCCTGAAGTTGAATAGGTGATACATCTACAGAATAGACACCAGTGAGTGAGTGAATTGCGAGGTTCAGACACATAAGATAGAGTTTGCGGATGTGACCTCACCCATAGTGCTGGCACCCAGCTGCAGGGATCCCTGAAGGCTGTGTTGCACTGCGGTGCTCCCAGACTCCCTGTTAACCAGATTTGAGGTTGCTAGGTCTGTGTCCCCTAAACCCTGGTGGCCCACACCCCAAAGACTCATACCTCTTGAGTCTTCAATATCTCAGATTTCCATCCCTGAATCCATCATGCCCTGCATTCCATCTGAGGTCCTTGAATGTCCTAGGCCTCAAGGTTTGCATTTTTTCTTTTTTGTTTTGTTTTGTTTTGTTTTTATTTTTATTTTATTTTTTATATTTTAATGTACTGATTGCTAACACTGCATTATTTCCTAGTCTTTTCTCCCAGCGTATCCACCAAATTCTTTTTGTTTTTTTCAGTTATTTAGGGTTTTTTGTTGTTGTTGATGCTGTTGTGGTTGTTCTATATCTTTTTTTTCTTTTCCCTACTTGTTCCCCTCCCTTTACTCACCCCCTTTTTCTTTCTTCCTTTCTTCTCCTTTTTTTTTTCTTCTCTCTCTTGTCCCTCATTTCTTCTTATTTTATTTTATCTTAATTATACAATAGGCGCTGCAGGGAACACCTCACATTTGCTGGATTTCCTCATCCTCCGCTGCCTCATTTCTGTGTGAATTGATTTTGGCTACCTACACTATTCTCTTTCCCCTACATCTTGATATCCCCCATCATCTACTGTCTCTCCTACATCCCACCTCCCTTTCTTTGATCCCCAAAGTGTCTAACTCTTAATTTCTAATGCCTTTGTTTTGTTTGCTGTCTTTTATCCACTCTTGAAACTATTGCCTTTCTTTTCTCTTTCCCTCTCTCATGAAAACAATAGCTTTTTAATTCATACCATATTCCTCCCATATTCAGTCAACTACCTCATTATAGGTACTCTATCTACTGCTATAACTCTACATAACTTTCATGAATCTAATATCCATCCTCCCAGATCTCATATTGTTGCTCTGTTAACATTTACCACCAATACTACTTTACACTTTTTCCTTCCTTACACAATTGCATTTCCCTGGCCCTAATACTTTCCTTTAAAGTGAACTCAACCAGCAATAAGAAATTAGAATAAGAAGAACAAAGTGACAAAGAGAGGATTTAACACTTATGCAAAAACAACAGCTAATTAATCCCCAAGACTAGACAAAGAAGCTAAGGAACTGATTAAAACCGTGAAGAAAAAATGATGACCAGACAGCAACAAAAATCTACAAACCAAACCAGTAATCAGGAAAACATGGCTGAATCCAATGAACAAACTAAAAACCAGGAAGGGGAGCAGAACTTCGCACAAGTAATTAAAGATTTCAGAACATTTATCACCGACAAATTTAATGAAGTAAAGGAAGAGGTTAACAACATGAAGACAACACTTGGAGGGGAAATTGCAGACATACGCAAAAAGATAACAGATATGATGGGAATGAACACCACAGTTCAAGAAATCAAAAATACACTTGCAGCAAATATCAGCAGACTAGAAGAGGCAGAGCAGAGAATTAGTTATGTGGAAGACAGTACATCGGAAATCAAACAGATAGTAGAATTGGTTGATAAAAAGATAGAAAAAATCCAGCTAGGACTTAGGGACCTGAATGACAATGCAAAACGCTCAAACATATGTATTATAGGCATCCCAGAAGGAGAAGAGAAGGGAAAGGGGTCAGAAGGAGTGTTGCAGGATATAATGGCTGAAAACTTCCCAATCTACTGAAAGAGACAGATGTACATATCCAAGAAGCACAGCGCTCCCCAATCATCATAAACCCCAACAGGCCCACCCCAAGACATATACTTGTCAAATTATCCAATGCTCAAGACAAAGAGAAAATTCTAAAAGCAGCAAAAGAAAAGAAAACCATCACATACAAGGGAAGCTCCATAAGATTAAGTGCTGATTTCTCATCTGAAACCATGGAGGCAAGAAGGTAGTGGTATGATATAGTCAAGGTACTAAAGGAAAAAAATTTCCAGCCAAGAATACTCTATCCAGCTAAACTAGCATTCAAAAATGATAGAGAATTCAAAATATTCACAGACAAACAGAAACTGAAAGAGTATGCCAACAAGAAACCTCCCCTTCAAGATATTCTAAAGGGAGTTCTGCAGGAGGAAAGGAAAAAACAGGACAGGCAGAATTGGAGGAGAGTGTAAGAGCAACAAAAAAGACAAAAAGAGAAGGGAAAAAAAATATGACAAACACAAGTCCAATCAAAATATGGCTAACACAAATAATTCCTTGAAAGTAATAACACTGAATGTCACTGGATTAAACTCACCTATCAAAAGATTCAGACTGGGACATTGGATAAGGAAATATGACCCATCTATATGCTGTCTACAAGAGACACATCTTAGACCCAGAGACTCATGGAGGCTGAAAGTGAATGGTTGGGAAACAATCATATAAGCAAACAATAACCAAAAAAAGGCAGAAGTAGCTATATTAATATCAGACAAAATAGACTTTAAATGCAAAAATAATTGTGAGAGACAAAGAAGGATACTACATATTAGTGAAAGGGACAATCTGTCTAGAAGATTGAACAATCATAAATATTTATGCTCCTAACAAGGGTGCCTCTAAATACGTGAGGCAAACGCTGGAAAAACTAAGTGAAAGAATAGATGCATCTACAATTATAGTGGGGGATTTTAATACACCACTATCAACTCTTGACAGAACATCTCAAAAGAGAATCACTAAAGAAACAAAATATTTGAACAGTATATTAGAGGAGCTGGATCTAATAGACATATATAGATTGTTACACCCAAACACAGCAGGATATACATTTTTCTCAAGTGCACATGGATCATTCTCCAAGATAGACCATATCCTAGGTCACAAAGAAAGGCTTAATGAATTCAGAAAGATTGAAATCATACAAAATAATATCTCTGACCACAGTGGAGTGAAGCTGGAAATTTGCAAGGGCCAGAGGCCCAGATTTCACACCATGATTTGGAAATTAAACAGCACACTCTTAGAAAAACAGTGGGTCAAAGAGGAAATCTCAAAAGAAATCAATGACTACCTTGAAACAAATGATAATGATAACACAACATACCAAAATTTATGGGATGCAGCAAAAGCAGTACTGAGAGGGAAATTTATAGCCATAAATTCATATATCAAATAGAAGAAATAGTAAAAATTGAAGAACTACCTGCACATTTGGGGGAATTAGAAAAAAAACAACAACAAAGTAATCCAACAGGAAGAAGAAGGAAGGAAATAACAAGCATAAGAGCAGAACTAAATGAAATAGAAAATAAGAAAACACTTGAAAAGATAACCAAGACCAAGAGCTGGTTTTTTGAGAAGATCAACAAAATTGACAAACATTTAGCGAGACTAACAAAGAAAAAAAAGAGAGAAGATGCAAATACACAAAATAAGAAATGAGAAAGGAGATATCACCACTGACCCCACAGAAATAAAGACTATCGTAAGAGGATACTTTGAAAAACTATATTCCAACAAAAATGACAATTCAGAGGAAATGGACAAATTCCTAGAAACATATAAGCACCCCATATTGATGAAAGAAGAAATTGATGATCTCAACAAACCAATCACAAGTAAAGAGATAGAATCAGTCATTAAAAACCTCCCAACTAAGAAGAGCCCAGGGCCAGATCGCTTCACAGGTGAATTCTACAAAACATTCCGGAAAGAACTAACACCAATCCTGTTGAAACTATTCCAAAAAATCGAAACAGAAGGAACATTGCCTAACTCCTTCTATGATGCCAACATTACCCTAGTATCAGAGCCAAAAAAGACACCACAAGAAAGGAAAATTACAGACCAATTTCTCTAATGAACCTAGACGCAAAAATACTTAACAAAATACTTGCTAATCGTATTTAACAACACATTAAACGAATTATACGCCACGACCAAATGGGATTCATTCCAGGTAGGCAAGGATGGTTCAACATAAGAAAATCAATCAATGTAATACACCATATAAAGAGATTGAAGGAAAAAAATCACATGATTATATCTATAGATGCAGAAAAAGCATTTGACAAAATACAGCACAGTTTCTTGATAAAACACTCCAAAAGATCGGAATACAAGTAAATTTTTTGAACATGATAAAGAGTATATGTGAAAAACCTACAGCCAACATTGTTTACAACAGAGAAATCCTAAAATCCTTCCCTCTAAGATAAGGAACAAGACAAGGATGCCCACTGTCTCCCCTTCTATTTAACATTGTCTTAGAGGTACTTGCTCGAGCACTGAGGCAAGAACCAGATATAAAAGGCATTCAAATTGGAAAAGAAGAAGTCAAAATTTCATTATTTGCAGATGACATGATCCTATACATAGAAAACCCTGGGAAATCTACAACAAAGCTTCTAGAACCCATAAATGAGTTTAGTAAAGTCACAGGTTATAAGATCAATGCGCAAAAATCAGTAGCATTTCTGTACACCAATAATGAGCAAGATCAGGAGGAAATCAAGAAACAAATACCATTTAAATAGCAAATTAAAAAATCCAATATTTAGGAATAAATTTAACTAAAGATGTAAAAAACTTATACACTGAGAACTATACAAGATTGTTCAAGGAAATCAAAGAAGACTTAAATAAATGGAAGAATATTCCCTGTTCATGGGTAGGAAGACTAAATATTATTAAGATGTGTATCCTACCAAAACTGATCTACGCATTCAGTGCAATCCCAATAAAAATCAACACAGCCTTCTTTAAGGAACTAGAAAAGTTAACTATGAAATTTATTTGGAAAGGAAAGAGGCCTGAATAGCCAAAGACATATCGAAAAGGAAAAACGAAATTGGAGGAATCACACTACCTGACTTCAAAATATACTACAAAGCTACAGTAGTGAAAACAGCATGGTATTGGCATAAGGAGAGACACACAGACCAATGGAATCAAATTGAAATTTCTGATATAGAACCTCATATATATAGCCATAAAATATTCAATAAAGCCACCAAACCCTCTCAACTGGGAGAGAATGTTCTATTCAACAAATGGTGCCTGGAGAACTGGATATCCATATGTAGAAGAATGAAAGAGGATTACCATCTCACACCTTATACAAAGATCAACTCAAGATGGGTCAAAGACCTAAATATAAGAGCCAAGACCATAAAGACCTTGGAAAGCAGTGTAGGGAAACATCTACAGGACCTTGTAATAGGAAATGGCTTCATGAATATCACACCAAAAGCACGAGCAGCAAAAGAACAAATAGATAAATGGGACTTCCTCAAAATTAAAGCCTTCTGCACCTCAAAGGAGTTTGTCAAGAAAGTAAAAAGGGAACCCACACAATGGGAGAAAATATTTGGCAACCATATATCCAATAAGAGACTTGTAACTTGCATATATAAAGAGCTCCTATATCTTGAAAATAAAAAGATAAGCAACCCTTTTAAAAAATGGGAAAAAGATTTAAACAGACACTTCTCCAAAGAAGAAATACAAATGGCTAAATAGCACATGAAAAAATGCTCCAAATCTCTAGCTATCAGGGAAATGCAAATCAAAACTACAATGAGATACCATCTTACTCCCATAAGATTGGCAGCTATGAAAAATACAGAAGACTACAAATGTTGGAGAGGATGTGAAGAAATGGAAACACTCACCCACTGCTGGTGGGAATGCAGAAGGATCCAACCATTCTGGAGGACAGATTGGTGGTTTCTCTGAAAACTAACCATAGACTTGCCATATGACCCAGCAATACCACTGCTGGGTATATACCCAGCAGAACTGAAAACAACAACACAAACGGATATATGTACACCAATGTTCATAGCAGCATTGTTCACTATCGCCAAAAGTTGGAATCAACCCAAATGCCCATCAACAGATGAGTGGATCAATAAAATGTGGTATATACATACAATGGAATATTACTTGGCTGTAAGAACAAATACCCTACAAACACACGTGATAACATGGACGAATCTTGAGAACCTTATGTTGAGTGAAGCAACCCAGGCATTGAAGGACAAATACTACATGACCTCAATGATATGCAATAAGAAAGCTGCCTCAGAGCGCTAGAGACTGAAAGATAGGCTTACAGGAAATCGGGGGGTGGAGGAAGGATGTGAGCTGATGTCTGCAGGGGTGGAATCTATGATGAGCTGGCAGTAAGTATGAGCACAAAGAAGAGCTAAAATGGGGGCAAGGGGTTGCCTTTGGGTGGGGCTTTGTGGGTTTGAGGGAGGCTGGGGATGGGCGGATGGGTAATATTGCCCAAAAAATTGGGGGGAGGGAGGGGCAACATACGAACATAGGAGAGTGTCAGGTGTTGGTTGAGAGTTAAATCCTGAGAAAACCATATTAAAATATAGTTAGGAGGGTTACCTGTTTAGGATGCTCAGAGGGGATGGTCTGATGTGGGATGGTCTCCTTGGAAATGTCTGAATGCTCATTTTGCCAGGGTGGGTTGTACCAGTGGGTAGAGACCCAAGTAGTGAGAGTGGAGGTGGACCCACATCCTGGGGAGGACTAATGCCATCAAATAGAGGGAACTGTACCTCTCAAGAAAAAGGGTGGCTCCCAGGGATTTAGGGCAGTTGAGCAAGTCAGGCCCTGAACACTGTTGCAAGTATCTCTGGACGTGGCTCCTTGGGAAATGGAGATTGGCTGTCGCTGTGGGCCCCAAGGGGAGGGGAAAATGGATGTTGAATGGATGGAACCAAGGTAAATGTGGGGACAAGAGAGGAGTTTTGTGAGAGTACACAAGGATAAATATAAAACATATAATATTACACCAAAAACATATAGGGGACGACAGACTAATAATGTAAACCATAATGTAAAACATAGGATAACTAAAAAATTTAGAAAACTGTATATCCTAAAGTATGGACCACAATGTAAGCACAGATGTCACCTTGTTTGAAAGCTATTGTCTCGGAGTCTGTACATTCAGTTTCAGTAAATATGATATGAATAAGTTAAAAGATTATCGCTATGGAAGGGAAAAGGTTTTACGGTGGACGTGTGGGAGTACTGTATATTATATATATGAATTACTCTGATTTAGGGCTCCTGTGAAGAGAAGCTCAATAATTAGGAAAAAAGAAAAGAAAAAGATAGGATGTAGAATTTTTCCAAATCAATATGTATTCTATATCTAACCTTTAAACTCATCGCTATACTCCATTTTACTAGTAAGGGAACCTGACATTATATTGGGCTTCACTTTTCAGGAAGTTTTGGATCACAGAGTGGTTCAACAATGGCAGTGGAGGAATACTGGTATGGGATGTTATTGCAGGCGATATATGGTTGACAGTGAGTTATACAGGGCATGTGTCCAGGGTGCATGGAAATGTTTGGATATACTCATAGTGGAAACAATTAAAAACAACAGCTGGAGGGGGTACTGGGTTACTGGCCTGGGGGGGGGGCTCTGTCGTGGTCCCTAGGGGAGCAGCGGCAGTCCCCCAGGTGCAACAGTAAGGATCAGGAAGGAATGAGGGTCCAACAATGAGCCCCTGATACTAATGACTATGCTTGTGAGCCTATACACCTGAAATAAGAACAAGACCTAGGGCAGCACTGTGCCTAGGAGTTCCCTCCTGACAGCCTCCGTGTTACTCAAATGTGGCCAGTCTCAAAGCCAAACTCAGCATGTAAATGCAATGCCTTCCCCCCAGCATGGGACATGACACCCGGGGATGAGCCTCCCTGGCACCGAGGGATCACTACCAAGTACCAGCTGATGATGCAACTAGAAAATGACCTTGAATTAAAGGTTCAATGCAGACCAGCAGAGTATCCCTGTCTACATATAATAACAGGAGTTTAAAATGCTGTTTGACCTAAATTAAGGGGGAAATGGAAAGGACAAATGAGTTCATATGGCTATGAGTCTCTAAAAAAGATTCTGGAGGTTGTCAAAAGGATTGTCCTTATGCACACCTGAGCAGAGTCTCAGAGACAGATAAAGTAGATAGAACCCCAGATTTTGGTCCTTTTGAGGGCTAAAGAGACCCACAGGTTCTATGCTCATGGCAGATGGAGTTCACTGCCATGTCAGCTGGCCCTTCTTTGGAGCTGGTGTTTCTGCATGATGGAGCTGGACTCAGATGGGATCTCTTTTCACAAGCCTTTCATGCTACTTTACTGGAATTGTAGTTGGTGCTGGGGCTTAAGATATATCTAGGGGATTTGAATCTCTGGACTGACAATATGATAGCCAGGCCCTGACCTCAATAGACTTCAACTCCTACACTCTGATTTATTGGACTTACTCCACTCAGCTAACATGGAGTTGAAGAATGTCAACCACCACACCATGGAGCCTAGAGTGCCTACAACTGAAAGCAGGAGGATTGCATCCAATATCCATGTGGAATCTAAACCCCCTCTTGACATAGATGTGGAATGGACACAACCAAGCCAAGGTCCACAGGAAGGAGGAATATAGTAAGGATCAGAGTGGACTTAATGATATTCTATTCATGAACTATTGTGGTTAATAATCAAGAAAATGTGGCATTGGTGTGGAAAAAGTGGCCATGGTGGCTGCTGGGTGCGCGGAAGGGGAGGAAGAGAAGAGATGTGGAGGCATTCTCGGGACTTGGAGTTGTCCTGGGTGGCGCCCCAGGGACAATTGCCGGATGTTGTGTGTCCTCCCGTGGCCCACTGGATGGAACGTGGGAAAGTGTGGGCTATGGTGTGGAACATGGGACATGGGGTTCAGCAATGCCCGGAGATGTACTCACCAGACGCAATGGATGTGACATGATGATGGGGGAGAGTGTTATTGCGGGGGGTGGTGGGGGTGAATGGGGAACTCATATTTTTTTAATGAAATATCTTTAAAAAAAATGAATAAATTGAGTAGAATTTGAAAAAAAAAAACAAAAGAATTGGATTTGATTTGTGTTTTTCCCCAGTTTAAATGCTATATAAATTTGTGCAAACTACTTCTCTAAGTCTCAGTTTTTTCATCTTTAAACTGAGAATAACAATTTTACTTTGCAGAATTATTGTGAAGATCATATGAGGTTATATACACATAATCTCAAGTGCCTGCACAACCTCTGACAATAGTAAATGTTATAATTGTTTGTGCCCTTCTCTATTCTTTATTCTGTGTTCTTTCAGAAGTAAACTAATAAGAGTCAAACTCCCTGCACATCTCTATTTGGGGAAACAAAGACAAATTTATATAATGAAATGGTTGGCCAATTAAGGAGAAATAAAGGGTTCAGTAAATAAAAGAACTCTATTTGAAGAATGCTGAAGTGAAATAAATGACAGCTGGTTGAATGTAAGGACTGACATAACATGAGAACCTGGGTTTTAACAGAGATTAAGCAAGAGTAAAGGGAGGCTGTGCATTCAAATTAGAGATAAATTTAAGGAATAGTTTCTCTCAGTTGTATAAACATATGTACAATACTTTTAGAAAAAAAACTTTGCAATAAATTAAATCCAAAGTAATTTCTTGAATATTTTGCATGGCAGTGAGTACCTTAAAAATATATTGCTCTCAGAAAATAAGCACAGAATGTGGTAAACACATATTATATGCCCACATGTTACTCTGTAGTAAGAGCCCTCCTAACAAATGAAAGGACTCATGCACTTGTCTAGTCAAATAAAAATTAGTTTAAAGGAACCACCACAAATCTATATCTTAAAATTATATTTAAGCTTAAACTATTCCTTCACCAATATTTGTATATATAACCCAATTTTGGGTGGCTATGGATCTGCTAATTAAATTTCCCCTTGGTTTTTCTCATGACACCATAAGTAATTTTCTTTGATGGCTATTTTCAGTTTTTGTAAAGACTGACAAGTGAAAGTCATATATGAATCACTGTGAACAGACTTAAGATTACATAAATCTTCTCTATATTTAAAATTATCTTGTTTTTATTTAATGCAATAGATGGTTTTTAAAATAATAGCTGTTATTTCTAGAGCAGTGTTACCTTTACAGAAAAAAATGCACAGAGAGCACAGAAAATTCCTGTATATTCCCCCACCTATCAATGTGGTTCATTTGATAAAACTGATAAACTTATATTGATATTATTAACTATAGTACATGATGGTTGACTTTTGGTGGTATATAGTTCTATTCGCTTTAAAAAATGCATATTGTCATTTATTCACCATTATAGTATCATACAGAATAGTTTCACTGTCCCCAAAAATGCCCGCATTCTATTTATCTATTCATCCCAATATAATCATTTGGACCTTGTGCTTTCTGTCTGGGAAGGCTAATAACTGCTGATTCAATTTCTTTAAAAAAATAAGCCCATTCAGATTATTTCTTCTTGTGTGAGTTTTGTTAAATTGTGTGTTTCAAGGATTAGTCCATTTCATCTAAATTACTATATTTGTGGACATACATTTGCTCATAATATTCTTTTATTGCCATTTTACAGTCAATAGGATCAATACTGATGACCCTACTTTCATTTCTTATATTAATAATTTTTGTATTCTCCCATTTTTCTTGGTTAGTCTGGGTAGAAAGTTATCAATTTGATTTTTCTCAAAAAAACAGTATTTGAGCTTGGTGATTTGTCTCATATTTTCTTCTTTTCATTCATTTCTGTTCTAATTTATTTTACTTCAATTTTTCTGCTTATTTTTATTTTTATTTGCTTTTCTTTTTCAAGCTTCCTAAGGTGAAAGTTTAGATTACCAATTTTAGATATGTTTTCTTTTCATTGCTATAAATTTCCTTGTAAGCACTATTTTTGCTGCATCCCACAAATTTTGATAAGTTGCACTTTCCTTTTAAATTGGTTCAAAGTATAGACTTTAAAAAATTTCTCTTGAGACTTCTTTTTTGAATCCTATGCTATTTAGAAATGTGTGATTTAATCTGCAGATATTTGGAGATTTTTCTAGTTGTCTCACTGTTTTCAATTTCTAGTTTAATTCTATTGTGGTCTGATAATATACTTAGTATGATTTATATTCTTTTAAATTTGTTGAGGTACTTTTATGGCCTAGGATGCAGTCCAGCTTAGTGAATGTTTCATGTGACATTGAGAAAAATGTGCTGTTTTTAGATGAAGTATTCAGTAAGTGTCAAATAGATGCAGTTGCTTGATGATATTATTCAATTCAAGAATATCCTTACTGATTTTCTGCTCCCTAGACCTGTTAATTCCACTCTTGTTCCTTGCATGATTTCTGAAGAGAAGTCTGATATAATTCTTATCCATGTTGCCCTACAGGTAATGTGGTTTTTGCCTCTGGGTTTTTAAAATATTTTATCTTTGGATTTGCTTTTCTATAGCTTGAATGCAATATATCCAGGTGGGAGTTTTTCGGTATTGATCCTGTTTGGTACTCCCTAAGATTTCTGGCTCTGGGTTTTGCTATATGTCATCAATTTTGGAAAATTCTCAGCTATTATTATTTAAATATTTTCTGCACCTTTTTCTTTTGCTGTGCTTCAGGTATTCGTATTATGCATGGAGCAATTGTATATGTGATCTTTTGTAATTGGTCAATTACCTTTTGTAATTGGTCTACAGTTCTTGAATATTCTGCTTCATGTTTGTTTGCTTGTTTATTCTTTTTTTTCTTTGCATTTCAGTTTTAGAAGTTTCTATTGGCATGTCTTCAAGTTCACTGATGAGCCCATCAAAGGCATTCTTCATTTCTATTATAGTGTTTTATTTATTTCTAGCATTTCCTTTTGATTCTTTCTAGAAGTCTCCATCTTACTGCTTACATTACCCATATGTATTTGCATGTTTTCTACTTTTTCCATTAGAGCCTTTATCATATTAAAAAATCATAGTTATTTTGAATTCCCAGTCTAATAATTCCAACATCTCTGCCATATTTGAGTTTTGTTCTGATACTTGCTCTGTTGCTACAGACTGTATTTTTTGCTTTTTGGTATGCTTTGCAATTTTTTTGAAAACCAGACACGATGCACTGAGGGATAGGATCTGAGATAAATAAACCTTTAGTGCAAGGTTTTATGTTTATCTAAGTAGAAACTAGATTGTGTTTACTGTTTGCTGTAGTCACAGACTTCAGAAGCTAAAATTTCCTCTCGTGTCCTTGTTTTTTCTCCCATATTGTCTTTAGATTTTCCTCCTTATATTCTTAAATAATCCTGAGCATTGTACTTCTTTCCATTGTAATCCCCTTTCATTATGCAGAAGTCCTACTGATGTTGTGGTAAGGTTCGGGAAGAGAGTAAGTATATAACACTGTAATTTTATCTTAATGTTTTAATGAGTTTAGGCCCCTAGGCTGTGACCTTCATAGGTATTTCTCAGCTTTCCTTCTCACTCTAGGTGGCACAGGAATGTGCCTGGGGGCTGGAATTGGATATTTCCCTTGTATCCTGTTGAACACTATTGAAGTTTGAATTTTGGCATTTCCCATCCCTCAAAAAGAAGGCTACATAGGGTCGAAGTTGGATATTTCCTTTCCCCCACATCATTGACTAGAGATGGTTGGATTTGGTTATGTCTCTTCCCCATGTTAGGTAGGATCTGGTAAAATAATTTCCTTTGAGCACAGTCCTTTGTTATGGAGAGTTGGCCCGGGGGGTATTTCAAAATGGTTACTTTTACCTTCCCCATGCTAGAATCAGGGGGGAATTTTCTCAAGTGTTCACAGTGTGAACATGGTGGGGCTTCTGGTGGTAAAACATGGGAACAAGGTCAGACACACCTAAAATTGGACTCACTGGAGTCTTTAACTCTCAAGCTAATCCACACTAAACCTCCAGCAATTCCTCAAATAGAGTTTAAGCATTCCTATCACAACTGGTTCCTGTGGACGTGTTTTGTTCTTGGGTTCCTTTTCCAGGTACATTGTGATTCTTTTTTTCCATCACTCTCCTATTTGGGGGACAGTGGTTTTCCCTGTGATCTCACTTCACTGATGGATCTAAGAGGAGTTGTGTTATGGTGATGACTTCTATGATTCTATATTCTTAGACTGATTCTATGATTGGATGGGATTTGGGGTATACTAAGTTAGGGTGTGTGTATTTTGAATGTAAGAGTGGACTGTGGTTGATTGTATATGTGACCCCAGTTCACCAATAACTGTGTCCTTTTCCTTTGTTACAAAATCATTTCTTGCTCTCTTACTCTGATTTTCTACTGAGTTATGTGATGTGCTTTGGCCATCAGCAGATATGATACAAGTAGAGACTTGAAAAAACACTTGTATATTTCTGTTTTCATACTAGTACCTCTGCCATCGCTATGCCCAATCTAGCCAGCTGGAGTATGAAAGATACATGGAGCAAATCTGATTGGCCCTAATTATACCATCTGTGACCATTCTAGACCAGTTGACAGTCAGCCAATCCACTGACATGAGTAATTCTAGGAGAGCTATGAGCCAACCTATAACTGACTATAGGCACATGAATGAGCCAGTAAGCCCATCCAAGCCCTCAAGTAAACCCACTGATTGATGAGCCAATTAAAGATTTATTATTTTATGCCATGAAGGCTTTGAGTTATTTGTTATGCAATATTATCATGGCCATAGACAACAGAGGCAATTACCTTTACTTAAATTTTGTAATTATAATCACAAGAACAATTAGCCTAAACAGATCTGAGAACAGATGAGACTGACTGAGGGGGTAGAAAAGCAGTGATTTGCAAGAGATTAACCTACTGGCTGAAGCACTCATCACTAGTAAGGGATCAGTTGCATTGGCTATTTTCCTTGGTGGAGTAGAAATTTAAGGTAGATTCTACTGTACATTGATTATTTTATTTAATACTTATAACTTTATGACATAAATTATATCATTAGCGTGTCAGTACTATCAACTAACGGCACTAAACTTTTTATTGAATGAGTGCATGGATTTCCATTTTATTGGGAAACAGCTTAGGTTTTCAAGGATTTAGTAGTAAGCCTAATGTCAATTTATCGTTAATAAGAATATATAGCACCTAAAACCATATCAGTCTCCAAAGTCCATATTTTTTCACTACATTGTATTAATTTGAAACATTTCTGAGAAAAAATTTTAAACTATTTGTACTATTACAAAAATGACACTATCCAAAAAATTCCCTATTGGAAAAACAAATTTCAAACCAGCTCGCTATGAGGTGCCAAATAGTTATGTCAAGGTTAATGTTAAACAGAAAACTGAGGTGATAGGAACGAGAGAAAAAGGAGGAGATGAGTTTAGAGAGTCAGGAATTGCCATCAAAGTTAAAATTATGAACAGGAAGTTAGGTTCATGTATAATTATTTTTTAATAATCAATGTACTTGTTTTACTACTTAACTGTGTAGATACACACACATGCTGATTTAAACTATATAAACTTTATTTAGTAGGAAAGGAGCAAATTCTTCATTTAACTTCTGTTATTGAACACAGAATTACAATTAAACAAAATATGCTTAGGGAAATTATCTTCCACTATGGTAATGGAATAAGGAACTTGAAAGCATCTTTATTTACAACTTAACTGTGGGTGGCTGTTAAAGAAAATTGTAACACTATTAAATTTGTATAGCAGTTATCATGTCGCTAAAAAAAGCAGCTTAGCAAAATTCTTATTTTCAATGACTTTAGTGCTGAACTTTGACAGGTAACAAAAGAAATTGGAATGTAAAGCAATCTGTGGGTTCTTAGACAATTGTAACACCCAGATTCTTTTTTTTTATTCATGTCTTTTGATTTCCCACAGTCTCAAAAAACTAGTGTCTAATTTTCAGCTTGCTCCCCTATACTTAGCCCATGATGTAATTCATTTTTTGTTGAGGAAATACATTAGAAGTAAAAATTTAAATATGATATCAACACTTATTTATATATTCTTGGCACAAATTGTAGGCAAGTAACTATATATAAAATGTGTTTGATACCATGTTTCAGAAAATATTGTTGGATGGACACATTTTTAAATTTAGATAGACAAGTAGGCAGACAGATACACACATATAAGAAACATACTTTTACCACTGCAATAACTACAATTTTACTGAGAGACCACAATTTTCATATAGTCAGCATATTTGATAAAGGAATATGATCACCTTATAAAACAGTAGGCAATGGATCTGCTGAGGTACTATTTGAATATTATTTGAATGTTGTCAAATCAGTAAGACTTCTCAAAATAATGTGTTCTTTTCTTGATTTAATTGCTAATAGGTCTGGTCATTATTCAGTCAAACTACCCTTATTTTTAGTTACAATGCCAGAGTCTATCAGTTCCCTTTTAGATCCTCTTTAAAAATAAATCACACAAATATTTTGCTGTCTTTATTTCCTGTGACAGCTTTGACACACTGTGAAGTTTGTCCTTAATTAATATGATTTATGGACAGACACTAAAAGCAGTTTCAGAGGAATATGAAATAGTTTCCTAGTATCAACTTATCACTCCTACTATTACTGGAGAATATTGATTAGGTAAAACCCTTTACTTACCTTAGAAGGAATACCTAAGCATCTCATAGTTATTAAATATAAAAATAGTTGTTCGACAAAAACAGGAACTTTAAAGCAACAGATAGAATAAGGCATTGGTTTGTACATGACATTAAAAATTTAATGAAATAATTTGATAAGAAAATAACATTGTATTCTTGGATTATATTTCTTAAAATTAGCTGAAGTGGAAAACTGATGAAACTAAGTTAAAATCTGTCCTATCTCAGACAACATTCTACCATGTGATTGATGTTAGCAATGTTTCCTTTTATTAAGTGATCATCTCTTGTCATATATACAAAATCAAATGCAACCCCAAGGTGCTATATCTCACACTAATTTAATTGTATGTACCAAGAGAAAAAAGTCAAATGCATCAATGACATTGTTTAAGTTTCATAAACATCATGCAAATACATGCTAAAATACAGTCCTAGTACTAATTACAATTATTTGGTATGTTCTGCCCTTGAAGCTCTAATGGAAATATTTTTATTTTTAGGTCATGACCTGTTAACATTTCCTGCTATTCTAATGGTAAAATTTTCATGCTTAATTTCATAACTTAAGGTTATGATAGATGGTAAAATGCACTGCTGAAAGAGTTCATTTATGTCTTAATAAATTCAGTAAACATTGAAGTATCATTCATTAAATTCTAGTCACTAGGCTGCCTTATGTGAGCAACAAAAGATATGAACTTTGCCCTCTAGAAACTAAAAGGGTATAAAACTAATTAGGGGAAATGTTTATATAATTATACACCATATCCTGCTACAGTGCAGGAATGAACAAATTTGGGGGACTGAAAAGATACAAAAGATAGGATACTTGAGATGGGTGGGGAAAGTCTCACAATGGGAAGGAAGACAGTGAATAGGTAAGCTACGTGAATATTTTGGAATCTGAAAGCCTATTTTACCTACTTCAGGATTAAGTTTGCTGTTGTCAAGAGTTAGGCTAGCAAATGGAAAGGAATTTCTTCTTTCCTATGTAGATGCCAATAGTTTCCCAGCAATGAATAAACAAGTTAAAATTATGCCATTATGTGATTTTGTTCTGTGTAGGAGACAGTGGCATCATGTCCTGTCATATTTACTAACACCACGCACTTCCCCAGGAGGTTTGACAAGCAATATTTTACAAATTATATAAGTTGGGCAAATGAACCACTGGAAGAACAATCTATTTCTTTAAGCTCACACAATAAATCAGGGCTCAGTTTCTAGCTGATAAGTTAGTTCTTTACTAATTAGTTCCAGTTATACAGAAATCTTTTTGAAATCTTAAAATTTTTGCAATTTAAAGGAAAAAGTATTTTTCCCAATGATTATTGGTTATGAATTGGCTCAACATATGTAACTGTCAGCAGTCCTAAATCAGATCCTTATAGATGCTTCAATTATTGAGCTATTTGGGAAGTATTTAGGAAGCCTCTTTTATTCCTTGAAAAACATTGTATACAATGCTGGCAAAATCAGAGTACACTATATGTGTGTACACACGTACATATAAACAACATTTTTTATTTTAAGTGAATCATTTGAAAATACTTAATTTTAAAGAGCAGGCCCTTCACTCTACTATTTTTGTAATACCAACCAAGTTCCTGGGAGTTATAGCTCTTGGTGAAATTTATGATTTTGGTAAATATCAGAATAGGACATTCTAACTTAAGGTGATTTAAGTGATTTTAGTGCTAAAAATGACTTAAAAAAAGAATTTCTAATCTAAGCATTTATACTATAGATAAAGGAACAGATGCAAAGAAACTCCTGCTTTCTTTGGTTCAAAGAGGTGGAAGACACATATCTGAAAACACTAGCCTCTGAGAAAAAAGTGAGGAATAGACTTCAATCCAATTCTATAAATATTTTTAATGAAAGGAAAACCAATAATTCAAACTGAAAAAGTACTTGTACATTTTTCCATTTGCAGTGTTAATTTTATCCTAGGTAACAAAACATATCATATTGAGTTATTATTTTATAAAAACTGTTTTCCCTGATCAACCCAATGTTGTTAATCAGTTTTTAAAATGTGGATAGCCCATATATATTATAAAAAACACCTACATAACTTTTTTTGAAAATGTTAACCTCACAGTTCATCTTGAGAGTGATTTCCTAAAAAGGCGCAAAGCAATGTCCATTGAAACTGTGCTTCCATGTTAACAGTCTTCTGACAATGAAACATTATATTGCAGTTATTTTGTTTCACTTATTGGCATAATTCAGGTGTGTCCCCCAATTTCCCACCTCAAAGGAATTTCCTTTATGCATGAAGGAGGCCAATCTGCCATTGATATGCTGCATTTCTTATGACCATAGAACATAAAACTGAGATTGATGTGTTTTCTTCAAAGCTTGTACTTTGAACTTTTTTTCTCATCTCTTCTCTGAAGTTTATCCTGGCTCTCTTATCCACTTTAGTCAACATTAATATTGACTTTTCTGTTCTTCAAAAGCTATGCCTGCTGTTATCATTATACATATCTCATTATATTGCAATTAATTCTTGGCATAAGCTCCTCAGTTAGGTTATATTTATTTAAACTCTCTGGTATTCCAGAATATAGTTAGGAAGGTGATATTTTATGTACATGATACATGGCGAAAGGATTCTTAGCCTGGGTAGAGTTAAATATAAATTTCTTTAAAACAATAACTATGTCATTGTTTTTCATTTTTCCAATAGCAGCAATTTAGTTCAGTATAAATAATAAGCATAGAGGATAGCAGGTAGAGAATGAAAGTTTATAATTTCAACTAAATTACATAGAATCATCTTCTCATTTTTAATTATACTCATATTACACACTAAAAAAAATTTTGTAGTAGCCTTATTCACTTTACAAAGATGGTTATAAATGCTAAAGATATTTCAGTAATTTTTTTCACTTTCACCATGCTTATCTAAGTGAGTTTACCATCTCCTCTTTCCTGTTGTGTCCCATTGATTATGGAGGCCAAACATTAATCTATTTAGGAGTGGCATAAATAAAATTTGTTTCTTAGTAAAGAGTTATCATTAAAAATAATGCCTGGTGATTTTAAGTTTTATAACCAAAGCCTCAGCAGAAAGATCATTTGAGAAAATATGCATGCAAATTAAATACTACATCACAGCTCTAACATAAATATGATTTTGTATATTTACACCAAATTTCCAAAATCAAAGGATAAAATATCTTTAATTTTAATGACATTTCAAGTGATAAATTTTCACATTACCTCCTCGGGAAAAAAATAAAGTAGGGAGAGAGGGAGATACTAGGATAAGAAAAGTAAAAGAGGCAAAGAACCCATAAAACATAAAAGGATGTTCTTTTTCCAGGTGTTTCTTTCCATTTAAGGAAGAAAACTACTTTTCTACCAGTTTGGTTGGGGATGGGGGACTCAGCCCAGGATACAATGATAAATAATAAAACGGCATGCCATTTCCACAGGCATGTGAACTGAGAATGACCTGCAGTGTTCCTAAACTATTGAGAATAGTTCAGTTGTAGCTAGAGAAAGGCAAAATAATACAACTCATAAGGCAGAATTCTTATAAAACACCAGGCAATATTTAAAATGGCCTGTATCCATCATTGTAGGATCATGCAGAAAGAACACTTCCATTGCCCCCCAATTACCCCTTTCCCAACTATTCTATTCCTCTCTCCCCCTGCCCTCTGGGTCCACAGTGACAACCAAGTTTCACTGCTTGAAGGACAAGATTCATAGATACTTGCAACAATGCTGAGGGTTTGACACACTAGTCCATCCTCCCCCATTGGGAGCCACCCATGCTCTTGAGAGATACTCACCCTTCTATTTGAGAACATCAGGCCTCCCCAAGATGGGGTCATAACTCCTTCCTACTCATTGTATGGGTCTCCACTCACTGATATAACACACTATGACATGACGAGCACTCACATACTCCCTAAAAGCCTGCCCCAGGTGCATCCTGTGCCAGATGCCCCCCTGTCAAACACCTTAAACCAGTAACCCTTTCTTATATTTCTAAAGAGTTTTCTCAACATTATAGTTTAAACTACATACCGGACAATCTACCCTGTTCATTTGCTCTCCCCCCAACCCTCATATCACCAAAATTTATAAAGGAGTATAGTCTAAAATGTAAACCATAATGTAAATCATAATGTAACCAAAAATTTATAAAAGTGTACAGTCTAAAATGTAAACCATAATGTAAACCATAATGGAACCATAGTTAGCAGCTATGTTTTAATATTTGTACATCAGCTGCAGCAAATGTAACATCTACATATCAAAAGATCATTGCTGGGGAAGGGGAAAAAGGGTTGATGTTGGGTATATGGGAGTTCCTTATATTCTATATGTGACTTTACTGTGACTTAAAACATTTTGAAGATAGAATACAAAAAAAAGAGGTTGTAGACACTAAGGAAGACATGGAAGAAATTGCCTTGCCATTGTACATACAGAACGACACCTATTACAGTGATGAAAGGCAAAACATCAAAAAAATTTTTATGATATTTTTCATTTTTTTAATGCCCCAATTTATTTTTTCCTTTTTTCTATTTTTTTTTCTAAATTATTGTGTGTTCTATCTCTAATCTTTAAAACTTTCATTTTCCTATTAGTTGAATTTGGCAATATATTAGACTTCATTTTTTAAGAAGTTTTGGATCACAGAGGGGTTCAGCTATAGCAGGGAAAGAGCACTGATACAGGGTGTCATTGATGGGGGATGCATGGGTGGGAGGCAGTTCTCCAGGGAATGCATATAAGGTATATTGATATATTCAGATGTTCGTTGAGTATTCACATAGGGGGTAGAGTTTCACATGACAACTGAGGGAGTGCTGATTTCCCATTCTGGGAAACTGTGTCACACACCCCAGTGGGGCAGCAACAATCCCCCAAGCACATGGTCAAAGACCAGAGATGAAGGATGATCCAATGATGGGCCCTTAATACTGATGATTATGCTTATGAATCTGTGTTCCTTAAATTTGAACTAGGCATAGAGCTGTAGGGTGCCTAAAAGTTACCTACCGACAACCTCCATGTAGCTCAAATGTGGCCACAGTCTAAGCCAAACTCGGCATGTAAATGCATCACCTTCCCCCAAGCATGGGACATGTCTCCCGGGATAGCTACCCTGGCACCAAGGGATTACTGCCAAACAACAGCTGGTGATGCAACTAGAAAAAAGACCTTGAATGAAAGGGGGAAATGGTAAAGACAAGTGAGTTTATCTGGCTAAGAGACTTCAAAATGAGTTGGGAGGTCATCAGAGGGGTCATGCTTACATTATCTCAGCAGGATCTCAGAGATAGCCAAAGTAGACACAACCCCAGGTAGTGGTGCTCCTGAGGGCTGTGGAGACACCCAGACCCTATGGTCATGACAGATAGCTCTGGAGTTTGGTGCCTTGCCAGTGGGCCCTACTTTGGAATTTGTGCGCCTGAGTGTGATGGAGTAGGCCTCAGATGTGACCTTTCTATAGGTGCCTCTTCTGTCACTTTTACTGAGCCTGTTTGGCACTGGGGTTGGTGTATTCTCAGGAGACTTGAATCTCTGGACTGTCTATGTGCCAGCTGGGACCTGAGCCTCAGCAGAATTGCAAACCCTACTATCTGGTTTGTTGGACTTACCCAGGTCAACTAACAGGGAGGTGATGATGGTCAACCACCACATCAGGAAACTGAGAGAGTCTGCAGTTGCAAGCAGGAGGATTCCATCCATCAGCCATTTGGGATCTAAGTCCCCTCTTGATTTAGAAATGGGGTGGTCATCACCATCCCAGGGTCCTCAGGATGGAGGAACAAAATATGAATTAGAGTGGACTTAATGGTATTCTACCATAGAATTATTGTGAGTCTAGCAAGGGAAGAAATTATATCATTGATGTGGAGACAGTGGCCACAGCAGTGACAGAAAGCAGGGAGAGGGAAAAAGAGGTGGGATATTGGGGCATATTTGGGACTTGGATTTGTCCTTGATGATATTGCAGGGACAGGTGCAGGACATTATATATCCTGCCATAATCCACTGAATGGACTGGGAGAGAGTGTAAGCTACAACATAAACTATAATCTATGCTGTGTAGCAATGTTCCAAAATGTACACATCAAATGCAATGAATACAGCACACGAATGAAAGAAGTTGTCAAGGTGGGAGGAGTGGGGGTGGGGGGTGGGGAATGAGGTATATGGGAACCTCTTATATTTTTTATTGTAACATTTTGTGTGATTCATGTATCTTTAAAAAAAAAAAGATAATAAAAGAAAAAAAAAAAACTCCAGGTAAATTATAGCTTTCCTAAGGTAAGAGAGCATGCCTTCCTCATCTTCATTTATTTTAGAGGAATTCATTTAGTGTCTTGCAATCAGTGAGCACCCAAACAAATTGTTTAATGGATACCAAAGTAATGGAGATTTTACTTCTGTAAAAGAGATAGAAAATAATAATTTGTACAGCCTTACCATTTTAAAGATAATTCAAGTTGATCCCCACATAGAAAAGGTAACATGATGTCATGGCCGGCCTGTAATAACTGTTAATTGAGGTATACTCTAATCCTAATTTTATCAATCATTAGCCCATAGATAGCATATTTAAATTTTCTTGGCATCAATTGTTTTATGAAGAAAAAAGAAAGTACTGAACTAGACAAATTCCATTGTCTTTCAAATTTCATGGATCTATCATATCTTAAGATACTTATATTGAAAGCCATACTGCTATGGTTATGAGTTTATGGCAATTAAATTGCATTCATTTATCCTATACAAACTGGCACCAGCTCTACTGGTTTTCTGTTGCACTATAATAAATTACCACAAGCTTAGTAGCTGAAAGCAATACACAGTCATTTTCTCACATTTTCCATGAGTTAGGATTCGAGGGCTGGCTTACCTGGGTTCTTTCTTGAGATCTCAGAAAGCTGAAATCAAAGGGCCAGGCAAGCTGTGTACTTTTCTGGAGGCTCAACTAGGGAAAGATTCATTTCCAAGCTTCTTTAGGTTGTTGGCTTAATGCATTTCCTTGTGGCTTTAGAATTCATGGCATCTTTTTCTTCAAGGCAGGCAATGAACAGAAATTCCATGCTGCTTCAATCATCTGATTTCAGAAAAGACTTTAAAGACTAATCTAATTAGGTTAAGGTCCACCAGGATAATCTTTCCTTTGATTAATTCAAAGTCAATTGATTAGGAACCTTAACTGCATGTGTAAAATCCCTTCACCTTTTCCATATAACATAACAATCCCCAGGGTGATAACTCATCGCTTTTGCCATTTTCCACTGCTTAGAAGCAAATTACAGGCCCACTCTCACACAATGGAAGGTATTATGCACAAACATGAATTTTAGTATCAACAATCAATGGGGCCTCTTTAGAGTATGTATGCCATTGTATCTCTATGCCAGGCACCTTGCTAAAAAAAAGGGAAAAAAAAACAACCAGTAACTTTTCTTTAAGAGTTTATAATCTAGCTGGACACATTGGCAATAGATGTAAATTAATAAGGATTACTGGTACCATGATGAAGGAACATGAATGAGTTATTCCATTCTAACTGGAAACAGTGAGTGAAGAGACAGGGAGGGTTTCACACAAAAAGTGAATTCCTGTGCTGAAATGTGAACTCTTCTTTCACAGACAAGCAAGGAGAGATCTTTCTAGATTTAAGGAGAAGTTCAGAAAGTTCAAGGTGTGCAAAATGGCATGGCATGATGTATTGGTGTATTGTATAAAGAGTATAATCATTCTTTCATTGGTGTAATGATTATGCTTAAACTTCCAATATGAGTAAAGTGCACAAATAAGGGTGTATAATGTTCTGTGTGCAGTGAATTCTGTGAGGTCCAGATATTATCCACCTTAGAATAAAGACATTTCCCAGGCTACAAGGACTTTGGACATCTGGTATCTCATCATGGCCATTCATTTTAATAAAGGGAGCTATCTCCCCAGGGATATACCATTTTGCTAGCAGCAGCTCACAGCAATGATGTACCAGATTCCACACCTCAAGAGGCCTTGCAACTTCTGCCTTTGCCCTCTCAGAATACTGTCCTAAGGACCCCATGTTTTGAAGTAGCCCAGGATAAAAGATCATGTGGGGGGAAGAGAGAGAGAAAGAGATAGAGATAGAGAGAGAGAGGGAGAGAGAGAGAGCTATCTAGCTGTCCCTTCTTACCTGTTAGTTGAAAGTAGCTTCATGAGTATGCCCAGCAAAAGCAGCTGAAGAACCCAGCCCACCACTTATTATGAGAATTAATATGTCATTGTTATTTTAAGCAACTAAGCTTTGGGATGGTTTGTTACACAGTAATAGATAGCAAATCGAAATTTGTACTTACCTGTGGCATTAGCTTTGGAACAGGACATTGGGTGGATATTAAAAGGGTAACAAGAACAATTGGAGGCTAGAAGAGTGGTGGGAAAACTGCAATAGGAGTTTAGAGAATGGGAACCTATGTTTATGTAGGGCAGAACAACTGCTAAGATCATCTCCTGCAAGCCACTTAGTAGATGGAAAATGCACTTAACAAATTATGGATTTGGCTAAGAAGAGTTCTAGAAAAAATTTTGAAATTGTTAAGTTATTTTAGTTTTATATTTCAAATACATAGAAAACAGAATTATTTTTGGTAAGAAACACTTAAAGAATATATAAAGAAGGCAAACAAACATGCTGGATTGGCAAGTAAAAACTTTCTCATTTTCACTTTCTGCAGTTAGCAAAATACAGTCAAATTAAATAAAAAATTGGAAGATCAGAGACAAAGGAGGTCTATGGAAGAGGCATGTAAATTGTCCTGTGGGTATGGGAAAAGGTGTAAAGGTCTCTGTTCTGTATGTTAATGCCTACCAGAGAACATCCATAGTGGGAGAGGTACTAACAACCAAATAGGCAGAGTAACTCATCCAAGTGACATCTTCCAGCATCCAATCCTAGAACAATGAGCTCTTGCAGTGAAATAGCCCTGGTAACAGAGATGGAGGTCATATATGTCCCGACAGTACAGGCTCCCAATCTTAAAGTCTTATCCAGTTAATATTGCTGCCACCAATAGACACCTAAGCTGAGCATCTGATATGATACAGTGCATTGTGGAGGACCAACTATCCATTTGGTAAGAGAGGCAAAATTCACCTTAACTGGAATTGACAAAATCTGACTATGGATTTGCCTTTCCTGACTCCAGGTCCTTAGTATAAACATGTTCTGAGTATCTGCGGAGTAATTGTTTCACTAACCTTAGATTCTGCAAAATACTTAATCAAACCATTTTCCATATTCTATCCAAGGAGGGACAGAAGAAAGTGCATGGCCATAGAATATACTTATCCAATAACATATTGTACCAACCAGAATCTATCAGCCTAATAGAGTGACAAGTTTTTAAATGCCCAACTGGAGTACCAGACTGGAAGTATTAAGTGCCATTCTCCAGCACATAATATTCTCCATAGTCATTTTACGGTGCTGGTCTCACTAGATCAAATACCTGTCTGGGTCTAGTTACCAAAGGTAGAAGTGGAATGCCTGCTATTGGATTCAATGTTATACTTAGTACACTTGCACTTCCCTTACTCTTGACTCTAGGTCTGGAGGTCCTGGTTCTACAGGAAGAATTGTTAGAAAAGGGGTACAGTAAGTTTTCCATTACACAGTTAGTCACTGTTGTCACCCAGTCACTTTGGCATTGTCTCATGACACCAGGAAGAAAGTTAGGAGATGTGATGTGGGCATTATTGGGATTTTGAATTGTCTTTAATGATATTGCAGGGTCAGATTCTGGACTTTATATATCCTGCCATAACTCACTGAATGTACTGGGGGAGAGTGTGAACTACAGAGTGAACTATTATCAAAGTGGTGCAGCAAAATGTGTTCACCTAGTGCAATGAGTATGCCACAATGATGAGGGAGGTTGTTGGTGTGGGAGGAGTGGGGTGGGACATTGGGGGTATACAGGAACATCTTATATTTTTTAGTGTAACTTTTTTTTTGTGATGTATATATCTTCAAAAAATACAATTTACAAAAATGATGTGGTGGGGGGTGGGGAGTGGTTATATAGGAACCTCTTATGTTTCTTGTTTTTTTAATGTTTTTTAATGTAACATTCCTTGTGATCTATTAGCTTTAATTTTTAAAAAAAGATACTATTTTAGCATAAAAAAGTAAAATCATACACTAAAAAAAAAGAGGTTAAAATGGCAAATGTTATATATATATATTTCACCAGAATAAAATTTTAGAAATAAAAAAAAGAAAGAAACTTAGGAGAAGGTAGAGATTGTCCATTTGGGATAGGGAAAAGTATATTTGAAATGCAGTTGCTCCAAAGAGGCATCTCTTGGAACTCCCCTGACTAAATCTGATAGTAAATGAAAAAGGTGTGGAGATCAGGGGCTTAGATCTTTTAGGGATCATGGAATAAACCACTTGTATGGGTAAAGGTCCAAGCTAAAGCTGGCATATATCTAGAGTAGATAGAAGAGGGAGATGGTGAACATCAGGTTCAGCTGTTGGAGATTTACAACTTTCCACCAGCTTTCCACTTGTAAGATTTCCCAGGATAAAAAAACAATCAGACAAACAGGAGGATGGCAGCAGAGTAAGGAGCTCCTAGAGTCAGCTTGTGCTACAGGCCAGTTAGTAATCACCCAGAACTATATAAAGCACCTGTTTGGGGGCTCCAGGAGACCAGAAGAGCATCCTGCAACATCCTTGATAGAATGGAAGGAGGAGACTGCCCATCTACAGAGAAGACTCATAAGTAGAACACACTCCATGCCCTGGAGCCAGTGTCTATCCTCCACTGGCAGCACAAGCCACCTTGGCAGCAATTCCACAGACAGAACTAGAAGTTCCAATTCCCAAAAATGGGGGAGGGAGAGATGGTTGGGCACCAACTTCAGCTACTGATTGGTATATTTGGCTGGCTAAAGTGCAATCCTAAGAACAGATAAATTTGAAACTCTCCAAGGCAGAAAGAGGCCAGTAGCTGACATTTTAACTCTTCCCCTGGTATGAGGGGAAGCGCAGCAGACTGAAAATCACAGTGCTGGTAGGGACTGATTTCTTTCCATCCAGATCAGATTGTAGCTCTAGCATAAGCCCCAACCCCACCTCTGTCAGGGATGAAGCTGGGGGGACCTGTGCCAGCTTCTCTAGGAAAATACAGGCCACACTGCAGAGGCCTGTGATGATACTAATTTGGCAGCACAAGTCACCTCATGGGCTATTCTGTGGCCGGAATTGGAAGCTCCATTTCCCAAAAGCAGGGAAAGAAGAGATGACTGGCTACTGAGTTCAGCTACTGATTAGTAAATTCAGCTGGCTAAAGTATAACCCTAAGAACAGCTAAAGTCTGAACCTGTCCAAGTAGGAAACAGGTTGATAGCCACCATTTGACTCTGCTCCCAACACGAGAGGAGGCCAGCCTGACTGAAAATCACAGTGATGGTAGAGACTGGTTTCTTCACCCAGATTGGCCTGCAGCCCTAGCCTATGCTTCAGTCCCTGCTCTAGCAGAGAGGAAGCTGGCAGACCCTGCACTAGCCTCTCCAGGTAACTGCAAGTACATTTGGCTGGCACAGACTGAATAAGCCAAAGTCTACCAGAGCAACTGCAGTCATCTTGGACCCACACTGCATAGACTGCTGCCCACACCTGCAGCTCCATCACTGCCCCAGGCAGGTGGAAAGAGGCATGAGGTTTCATCAGTCTCTCTAGGCAACTATAGTCTAGGCCTGCATGACTTAGATTATTACACATGGCTGTGGCTCTGTCCCTATCCTTGGCAAAGAAGAAACCTGGAAGAAGCTTCATCAGTATCAGTACCTGGGCCAATGAGGGCAACTTGAGCCTCCACAGCTTACAACACCAAGTACATCCTACTACACAACCAGCAAGGGAGAAAGGGCAAGAAAACCCTAAACTAAAGAGAGAAACTACACCCAGAATAAATACTCTAGTAAGCCAGCCAAGACGTCAACAACAAAATACAATTAACACAAAGAAACAGGAAGCTATGGCCCACTTAAAGGAACAAGATAAGCCTCCAGATGACATAAAGGAGTTGAGACACCTAATCATGAATATTCAAACAAATCTCCTTAATAAATTCAATGAAATGGCTAAAGAGATTAAGGATATTAAGAAGACATTGGATGAGGACAAAGAAGAATTTGAAAGCATACATAGAAAAGTATCAGATCTTATGGGAATGAAAAGCACAGTAAATGAAATTAAAATATACTGGAATCATATAATAGCAGATTTGAGGAGGCAGAAGAAAGGATTGGTAAGCTAGAAGAAATGGCCTGTGAAAGAGAACATACAAAAGAACAGGTGAAGAAAAGAATGCAAAAAATTGAACAAGCTGTCAGGGAACAAAAGAACAGCAAGAGACATGCAAACATACATGTCATGGGTATCCCGGAAAGAGAAGAGAAGGGGAAAGGGGCAGAAGGAATATGTGAAGAAATAATGATAGAAAATTCCCCAACCCTATTGAAGGATCCATGTCCCTGAAGCACAACATACTCCCATCTGAATAAATCCAAATAGACCAACTCTGAGAAATATACTAATAAGAATGTCAAATGCCAAAAACAAAGAGAAAATTCTGAGAGCAGCAAGGGAATAGCAATGCATAGCGTATAAGGATACCCAATAAGATTAAGTGCTGATGTCTCATCAGACCATGGAGGTAAGAAGAGAGTGGTGTGATATTTTTAAGATACTGCAAGGGAAAAACTTCCAGCCAAGAATCTCATATCCAGCAAGACTGTCTTTCAAAAATGATGGTAGTTTAAAGTATTCATAGATAAACAGAAACTGAGAGAGTTTATAACCAAGAGATTGGCTTTGCAGTAAATACTAAAGGTTGTGCTACAACCTGAACAAAAAAGACAGTAAAAAGAGGCCTGGAAGAGAGTCTACAAATGAAGATTATATTCGTAAAAGTAATGAAAAGTGTCAAAAGAGTGGTGAAAATAAAATATGACAAATAAAGCCCAAATATTCAGGAATAAACTTAACCAATGATATAAAGCACTTGTATTCAGAAAACTACAAGTCTTTAAAAGAAATCCGAAAGTACCTAAATAATTTGAAGAACATTCTATGCTAATGATTTGGAAGTCTAAATATCATTAAGATGTCAATTCTACTCAAATTGATATACAGATTCAATGCAATCTCAATAAAAATTCCACCAGCATTTTTATGTAAATGGAAAAAAACAATTTTCAAATTTACTTGGAAGTGTAAGGGGTCCTAAAGAGCCAGAAGTGTCTTGAAAACAAAAAGCAAAGTTAGAAAACTCTCATTTCTGGACATTAAATCATATTACCTAGCTATAGTGGTAAAAACAATTTGGTAGTAGCATAGAGACAGACACATTGACCAATGGAACCAAATTAATGGTTCAGAAAAAAAACCTCACATCTATGTTCAAGTGATTTTGGACTAGCCTGTCAATCCCAACCAGTTTGGGGGAACAGTCCATTCAACAAATGGTGCTGAAAGAACTGGATATCCATAGCCAAAAGAAAGAAAGAAGTCCCCTATTTCACACTTTATACAAAAATTAACTCAAAATGGGTCAAAACCCTAAATATAAAAGCAAGAACCATAAAGCTTCTAGAAGAAAATGTGGGAAAATATCTTCAAGACCTGGTCTTTCCTCATTTTACTTCAGATGAAGAGAACTAACTTGCTCAAAGTTAACACTCTCCCATCCTGCCCAGAGGAAGTGGTGGATTCTTAAAGGAGATAAGAGGAGGACTGAGGTGGACTAGTAGTGTTTAATGTATGTAGAAGTTTTAATTAGCTTTACTGTAAAAGTGTGGAAATGTGCAGAGTTGATGGTAACACGTTATAGTGAGTAATAGCTGGTTTATAAATGGGAATTTTTGTTGAAAATGGTAGTCTAGTGATGTAACTGCCAATTGACAGAAAGCTAGAGAATGACCTAGGGACTGAATAGCACAGTAAACTCAGAAGTGGGTGAGAATTGCGGTAGATAGTACAGATGCAAGAGTGTCCTTGGTTAACTAGTGGAGATGTATATCACTATTGCTGGATGGTGGGAATTGGAGAAGCATGGGAAAAATACAACTGGAGTGACATACAGACTGTGGTTAATAGTAGCAATGTGATATTCATACATCTATGCCAAAGATGTACCATGTTGATAATGGGGGTGGGGTATGGAAAAAGTGTGCCAATTGTATGCTTTGGACCTGGTAATAATCTGATGATACTATCTCATAATCCCTAACAAATGTTCCACCATGGTGTGGTGTGTTAATAGAAGGGTATTGGTTGGGAATTCTGCACATGTGCATGATTGTTTTGCAAGTTTACAACATCTGCCATAAAAATATATTTTCAAATAATAAGGGGAAAAATACACCAAATTTAAGATAAGGACTATAGTTAGTAGTAAGATTTTGACAATATTCTTTCATAATTTGTAATAAACATCTCACAACAATGCAAGGTGTTGGTGGTGGGTTGATGTATGGGACACCTGTATGATGTTATGCATGTTTGCTTTGTAAGTTCACAAATTTTACTATACACTTATTATTTATGTATGTCAATATATAAATGATATAATAATAATAGTGTGGGTTGGGGAAAAATACTTTGGTTAGTAGTAATATTTTGAGGATACTGTTTAATCATTAGCTTAAAATGTTTCACAACAATGCAAGGTATTGGTGGTAGGGTGAGGTATAAGAGCCCTGTATAATGTTACGTATATTTGTTTTGAAAGTTCACAACTATTACTATACAATAATTGTTTATGTATGTTTATGTATGAGTGATATACATCAATAAATTTTAAAAATTAATTGAGAAGATATAAAAAAGGAACAATCAGTGAAACTGGTGAATTTATTATATGAAGTCAGTTATAGCTGTGCAAGGGATAAACTCTTGTGAATGCTGTGCTGTGTCACCCAGATATTCTTCCTTAATAAAGAAGTACTGATTCTGGCAACTGCAGGGAGTTAATTGGTGCTGGCCATCAGCTTAGTCTTTCCTCATTTTACTTCAGATGAAGAGAACTAACTTGCTCAAAGTTAACACTCTCCCATCCTGCCCAGAGGAAGTCACATTCAATGATTGGTCATTATGGGATCACAAAGTACCTGCCACCTTGCCTTAATCCAGGGTATCTTTGAAGATCATCAAGTTCAGAAATCACCCTGAGTTCAGTCAAGGCCTCTATACCACAAGAACTCAACCCTTCCTTCTACCCAATTCTGCTTCCTCATTTCTTTCCCGATTTTTAGTGCTGATAGCCACCCCCAATATATCACTGTATACAAATCTCCAGTTGGAGTCTGTTTCTGGGAAACTCAACTTAAGAAAGAGTGTTTAAGTGTGAGGAGTCACAAGAACATATAGATCTGTAGATGTTGTCAGGATACTTCATGGGGGATATAAAATGTTATTCACAAAATTAGAAGTTAAATAGTGAGGAGTTGCCTTCTTTGCTAGACAGTGGTAATACTCTAATCTGTAAGTCCAGAGTTTTAGAGAAGAGGACTAGCATTTTATTACCTTCATAAGTAAAGCTGTAGCCTTTATGCTTTATTTTCTCTTATTAAAATTTCTCTTTCAATACCATTATTTAGTGAATCCACCAAGAAAAAACAATTGACCTATTCTAAAGACCCTTTTAGTGTTGAAATGGGATAAGTCACCTTCTCATTGTCACTAATGTAAAGATTCACTGTCAAAGGGTTATTTTTGCACCAAGGTCATTGGCTAGAGAACATGATTCATAATTGCTCTTGGCACAATATGAACAATGTGGTTCACTGATGAATAAGGAAGCCCCTGAAACAGTGCACTTAAGGGGAGGAGGGTTTCCAAAGTATGTAGATGGGCATTTCTGAGGCTTTTGCTGAGGTGAGCAGATCACAAACTGCATCCCAGACAAAATATGAATTAGAATATAGGTGCTCTGGATAAAACATCAAGAGAAATGAAACCACATTTCTTGGGATAAATCAGATGAACTAAAACAACAAACAACTAGGTTACTTTAGTTAATGAACTTAGCTCAAATGAGCTTGTCAAATAATAGGAAATATATGGTGAGTAAATGACTTGGAGACACCACTGAGATTAGAGCCTTATCCAGAGTTAAAAAGGCTCCCAAAGAGTCTCAAGAGTCACACATGGATAGATACTTAGTAGTGAGGACAGTATCACAATAACTTTGAGAATTCTTGTGAGCAAGGTTTTAGTGAAAACTCTATAAGTGAACCTCCTGGTGAAAAATTTCACTAAATCTTAATGACATCACCCTTATTGCTTATTTTAAACTATTCTGATCCATGACTGCACATTCATTTTCATTTTCCAGTAGAGTGGACTGCAGTATTTCACTGAGCAACACCATGGGTTGGATTTTAGCATGGTACATTTCTTCACCTTTAACTTCATATTGAAAGTTATAGATAAACTATAATCATCTCTGATTTTCCTTATGAATCACTGTATATCAATGAATTTAACTGCTCTATTTTGTTGTAGGATTTGAGAGAGGTTTAATTATTTGTGTATAGAGAGGCCAGAACTCAGGAATGATTTTGAGAAGGAAAAATGGTTTATTGACGGCCAGTGGGACTCGGAAGCTTTCTGTTTCAATCCTGAGCCCTGGACAAGACTTCCAAATTTCTTTTATACAGAGAGGAAAGGTTAAATGGTCCCTTTGTTTCAGTTCTCAATAGGCTTGAATTAGCATATATATCTTCCACATCTTAGGTAAGCTTTGAGCATGGACTTCATATATTCTAGATAAGCTTTTAGCATATTTTGTTTGCATTTCCCCTGAATACTTCAAGTTTATAGACCTTGCATTGTTAAACTGTTTCCTGGGACTGGAGTCATTGCCATGGTCACCAAGGACAGGACTGCAGCCTCTTACCATCTCACACCCACAAGTCAGACAGCTTAGGTTATTTCTGAAGAGACAAAGAACCTCCCATCCATAGTCCACATCAATTTAACTAAAAGAATACTCAGAATACTGGCCTGAGCATACCCTGTGTGTTTGGTATAATCAAAATCTGTTCTGAAAGAGATCATGGAAAATGTTTAATCAGGTGATTTTTTAAACTATAGAGAGTCACAGAACTCCGGAGAATATAATCAAGCTGTAGGTTCTCTTACCCACCATATGGCATGTTCATAAAATACTAGGGGGTTAAAATATACTTTAAAACTTCTCCTTTTACCTGGGGAAAAGATCCCTAGTACAACCCATTTGTAGCTGCTGTGAGCAAAATTAAATGACTTTAGATTTGTCTTATAATTAGTATCAGCATTAGAACTAGTAATCTGATTCCTAGTTTCTAAACACCATGTACATTTTCTAATACAATGTGCTCTACAATAAATTCAAATGACAGCTCTCTTACTCTTAAAGTCCTACGAGGGTCACACCATTTATAGGATTTTATTGACATGTTATGACTACATAATCTTGTAATAGAACTTAGTATATTTTCCTTTTATGTCCAGAGCCCAACATGTCATCCTTAGATGATGGTTCTTGCATTCTCTTGATCATATTGGTACTTCTACTCCGACTACCATAGTTACTTCTTTTTGGGTCTATGTGAGATTTGGGTTAGGTTCCAATAAGGCATAATCAAATGGATATGAGTGATAACTATTTTCAACAATCTGCATTATATACTTAGAAACATATATATTTAGAGGAAAAAATAGCCAAAAATAATAGACGTTATAAGGAGAATCAAACTAAAGTGGAGGGGTAGGAAAGTCTTCTTGATATGACTAAGAACTTGCTGTTCTCTTTTAAAACCATGAATTTCTGGAGATAGTTTTAAAAGGACAGTTTAACAGATCTGATTACCTGCCATCTCTTCTAAGGGACAGATTCTTCTTGAGTTTTAAAACGTGTATGAAAAGGCCCTATAATTTGCCCCTTAAATTTTAAATTTTAATTCTTAAGATACTTTATTAATTTGAGATCATTAGGAACTTAATAGGGCAAATTAACACTAAAGGAAAGGAAAACGCACATATTCTTGAGAAATTTTGTTTTTTGTTTTTCTTTTTTTCCCTATGTTTTTCTTTGAAATGAGATTTAGTTGCTAGGGAGGAATCATAGATACACAGCACTAAAACACTGCATACAGCACCTATATAATTAATGTTGAGTTGGTGAAGCTAGTGTCTGAGAACCAAAATAAAAACATCTCCAAATACCTAAATTTGGTTATTTTATTCTTTGAAAATTATAAGTTATTATGTTTATATTGGATTTCAAATAATTTTCAATATTATAATAGAGATTTTAAATATTAAACTTGAGGTAGTATTTTTAATAAGCTCCTGATAAATTTGTTTGTTTTTCCATATAAGTAAAATTTCCAACAAATATAAACATCTACACTTAAATATATATATATATGGTACAAGTTTGTGTGTGTGTGTATGTATATATATATATATATAAACTTGGGTTCTCTGATTAAATTAGATTTGCCTAAAATAGTGAACAGGTAAAACTTAAGAAATATGCCCATTTGGATATTACGAACTAAAATTCACATTATACCTGAATTTAATTATACTGTAAATCCTAATCTGCATGGAATTAGGACACAGAAAAGATTTGCTGGCAGGTGAGAAACTCCTAGGATACTTTTTTGGAATATAGATGTTTAATTGAGTCTGCTCTAAAGGTAACTGGTTATCCAGAGGTTTGCAGAGTCATGGAGCACATATTGAAGCAACAAATCAAGAAAATGAATTGGAACACCACATTTAGGAGGCAGAAATTGTTACCTGTTAGGGCAATAGCCATATAAAGAATGCATTTTAAACACTAAATATTCCCATTACTATGGCTCCATAACAAACCATTTCAAATGTTAGTGGCATAAAACTTCAATAATTTAATTTGCTTGTGATCCTACAATTTTGGAAGGGCTTGTCTCAAAAGCAAAAGCTGTCACTGTCCACATGACTGGCAGCTGATTCTGGGATGACTCAAACAGCTGGGAAATGAAACAACTGGGTCTCCCTGGGCATATCTGTCTGTATTTGTATGGCCTCTCCATGTGGCATCTCCAGCATGGAAGCTTTAGTTAGCCAGACATCTTACATGTTGACTCTGGCATCCAAAGGGGCATATTCTAAAGTGAATAGAGCCAGGTGGACAGTATATTGCCGTTTTAAAACTTAGCCTTGGAAGTTGTGCAGCATCACTTCTGTTGTACTGTATTGGTCCATGCAGTTACAAACATTCATCTGAGGGAAGAAAATATAGACCTCAGTTCCCAATGGAAGAGTGTCAAAGTTGCTTTTTAAAAAGAGAATTTAGGATGGAATTTACATTGTGTGGCAATCCTTGGAAGGTACAGTCTGCTATAAGTGATAAAGCCTACTTTAACTTCAGAGTAACTTATCTTTACAAATAGGCTAAATATTAAAATGCTTTAGTTTAGAGGGTCCATGGAATTAAAAACAAAAACAAAATAAAAACAAATAGTTAATGAGCACTTACCATAGCACCAGGTACTATAGCAACTTTATTAAATGCAGCATCCCCTACATTAAATCTCAGGTTCTGATAACTTTATTCTACGGGTATTAATGTGCTTCTCATTTTACTAATTAAAATACAAAGCTTTAGGAGGGTAGATAATTTTCCAAAATTTTAGGAGGGTGGGAGGATAGGTGTGTGTTAGAGCCAGACGTTGAATTCATATTCAACGTCTGCTGAGTAATTGCTTTTAACCACTTGGCTACACCATACTGGTCTTTCACTTTGGGGTTCCAGATTTCAGAAATAAGGAGATTTGTTAAAGATTATGCAGCTCAGGTACCATTGACACGGGGCCAGTATCTATCATCCCTGAATCCTCATTCACCGCAGCAGGCTTTCTTATGACTAAAGTAGACCTAAGAAAGATTGAAGGCTTGCTGGTTAAGAATTTTTAGAAGGTGACATATTTAAATGGATCAGAGTTGGGCCAGAGTTTACGCTGGATGATAAACTGGGCAGTCTGCCAGTTCCCCAATGATCAATTCCCTTGATGGATATGCTTACAAAATTGCCTTTATTACAAAAACTCATAGAAGCTGTGCCAATAAACGCTAATGCATCCATATTACCTCCAGGTGGTGCACTCTGCCTTCAAGAAAGTCCTTAACTGATTCTCAACCCCACACCCCAGGCAATAGATAAAAATTCCATGCCTACTGCACACAGTCTCCCTTGGCCACTTGAATTCTTTTGAGTTTTTTTCCTTTCTCACTTCAGGTCTCTAGGGTCTTTTCAGATCCTTGTTTTCGTCAATAAAAATTTTTCTTCAAAAGAAAAAAAAGAAAACTGTAGTTTTTAACTGCATACACATCCATTATAACATATTTGTTTCAAAACAACAATATGAGATAAAAGATTTAACTTGTTCTTTTTTTTTTTAATTAAGGAAATGAAATCTGAGTGTTAAAAGACTGCAGATATGTAAAGACAGAAACAAGACTTGGACATGAGATTTATAGAGTAAAAACACTGTTCTTGCTGCTCTTTGATTTCACTTCCTTTGTGTAGAATAAATATACATTTTGATTTCTCAGATATAGTATTGATATATATATATATATAATTAACATTATTATACTGTCATTAACAGTGTACTCTTTGACTCTCAAAAGTGTCTCAGTTTGAATGATAAAGTCATCCTTCCTTGGTGCCTCTGATGAACTGAACTTAAGCAATAAATCCCCCTCCGTTGCCTCCAGGTATTAATTTTAAGCTTCTCTGATTGGCTGGAATACTTTTCTTTTTGCAAAGGGAATTCAAGCATCATTGTGTATGTGTGTAGGTTTGCACATGCATGTGCACTCCTGCAAGTGTTCTTTTAAGGTTTTTTAATATCTCATATGCCAAGGAGGTAGAAGCTGAGATTTCCTAATCTCTTCTCGATATCTGAGCTGACCCCCAAAACTATGACATCCTGTCTTGATTTTCATCTTAATGCATCGGTTTCATCTATTTTAGTTAGGATAAATAAATGTATCCCCATCATTGTCGGTTCTCTTTTAGGAAGGAATTATTTTTTTCCTGTACTTCTTCAGATTTACAGCTGTACCTTTACAGTCCCACTTGTTCTAATTATCTAACACATGCCTCTCCATATCTGGTCACACTTAGTTAAGAAATAGTCCTTTTGTGCTTTGTCTTGTTGGGCATATCTAGTCCAGGCCAGAACTGCTTGTGATGGGCACCAATAATGATGGGTAAATTCAATATTTAATAGTTGCTAAGGACTGGAACTTATCCACATCTCACCTTACCCAGTTCTATCAGCTTCTTGCACAGTGACTTTTCTATGGCAGGTGAATAATACAAATCTGTTGAACTGTACATACCTGTTCTTAGAGTTTAGCACATTCTCTTAATCAGGTGAGTGACTGAGAGGAAACTGCACTAGTCTAGGGCTAGTGTTTCATTTTACAGCAACAAATCACTGTGCCATGAATTTTGGTGGTTTATTTTCTGCTAGAGAAATTAATGAAGAACTCAAATCAGCTTGATCAATTAACAATACAAAAATTTATTGAGTGCCTCTATTGTGTGCTTCTATCAGCTTACAATAGGTTGGCTCAAGGGAAGGGAAGGCAAAACTTTACAAAATAAAGGGCAGAGAAGACACAAGAGATAAATACAGCTAGGGCCAGGGGACTCACAGCTTCTGGAACTCAGAGACTCAACCCTAGTTTCTACCTCGTGTTTATTGGAAACTACCAAGCAACTGTTTGCTATTAGAACTGCAACATCATTTTAATAATAATAAGGAACAACTGCAACATCTACAATAAGGCAATAGCTACAATAGAACAGGTGAAACTCTTTTTCCCATATTTCCCCCTTTTTGTTTTTGCGAAGTCTAAGCAAATGACGTTTCACTGATTAACAAAGCTTCCTGCATATTTTCACTTTTAGGTTTAAACAATATTCACTAAATTTTTTCTCAAAATATTCAGTCCCAGGATTGTTCAAGAGATTTACATATACATTCGACAAGGAACATTTATGTATCACTTACAGTTCATCAAATCACTTAAGTACACAGTATGTTTCATTATTAAAGTCCTGATTAATATTCAAGCATTTTCTATATAATCCATAACTGCAACAAACAGTAAGACTTCCAACTAAGAGCCTTGACCCTAGTTTCCACCTCGCATTTATTGGGAACTACCAAGCAGCTATTTGCTATTAGAACTGCAATATCATCTACAATAATAATATGGAACAACTGCAACATCTACAATAAGACATTATCTACAATAGAACAGGTGAAACTCTTTTTCCCACAATTATGTCTGTCCCAGATTATCTTTCCATTAATTACAGAGGATTCCTAATCTCAGAGCATAGATTTTACTAAGGCACATGTACAGAGAAAAACAATTTATACATGGCAGATGTTCTTAATGAGGGGTGAACATCAGAGTTACACAGGGAACTTTGCCAAGATACACATGTCCTTAAAGATTAACTGGGTCTAGAGTGGGACCTGAGGAATGCAAACTACTAAAATTCTTCTCAGGTGAATTTGTCAGACATGCTTGATTAAGTGTGGACATTTATTCAAAGGCACAGCAGCTAGAATGTCTCCAAGGTCTCTTGAACATTTTCCAAACCAAAATGCTTTGAATATTGAAGGGAAAAAACAACCAACCAACCAACCAAAAATATGTGTTCCTGAGTAAATGATGCAAGCAGAGGTTGAGAGGCCTTAGTAAAGAGTCTGCCCAGTATCTTTGCCATTGTTTACAGAGTGGTAAAAGCTATCAGAGACTCCTCAGGACTCACGGGGTAGTGGTTTGTGGGGATGAAATACACTTGAATGTGTAGATAAAGAAGAGTGGTGTTAATCCATAGAGTTTGTTTTCATTGCAATTTTAGATTTGGATCTAACATCTTTCCCAAATGCTATCATTGTTAATGGCTGTTTGTATGTTTTGCAGGCAACTCTTGAGAAAAGCCATTAAAATACCACTATTGTCCAGGTAACTTACAAAATCCTGTAATGGAGTTGAAATATCCTCCTTTTCCTCTTTTCTCCTTTTCATTTAAAAGTGGCAGAAAGCCAATTGAGACAAAAGGAGCACTTATTGGTTCATGTAACTCAGAAAGACCAGAATGGAGCCAACAGTCAGCCTCATAGGCTGTAGATAAATAATATTCTCTTTCTCTCTATCTCCTAACTCTATATATAGGCTCTATATGAAGTGAGCAGAGAGAAGAAACTGGCTGCACTCAACTCTAAGTCCAACTCAATTATTACAGTTTTGCAAGCTCAGAGAAGATACTCTTCTTTCTCAGATTTATTATATATACCTGAGAGCAGGGCTCTCATTGGCCTGGTTTTTGCCTAAGCCCCATCTTTGTGGCCATTCACCATGGCCAGTGGGACTGATACCTGGATTAGAAGTTCTACCAGAGTGACATGGAATAGAGTGGAGAGAAGTAGACCCCCTACAGAAAGATATGAATGTATGTGTACATGCATGTGGTGGGGAGGATTGGCAGTGGAGGTGCTCCCAGTAGAAAAAGGAGAAACAAATATTGGATAGGATGAATCAACAGTTGTGCCTGATCATTTCCTGAGTACTAAATCTCCAAAGAAAGAAAGTGATCTCAGAGTCGGCTTTACCCCTGAAGTTAGAATTTTTCAGCAAAAACTTTGTTCCCTGGGTGATATCTTCAAGAGTCTCTAGATTTCACAGGTAAATTCTGGCGTTAATTCTATTTATAAAAGAACATAGCAACAACAAAACAAAAAAATATAGAAATTTTATACCTTGTGTTAAGAGGGATTTGTTTTTATTACACTTTCTAACATGTCACTAACATAGATCCAAATCATGTTATTGTTGTCACTGTCTCTTTTTGATGTGAGAACTGTGGTGTAATGCCATTGTTATACTGCCCTGCTGTTAAGATAAATGATTATCAAAATAGAAAGCACCTAGTAATGGGAAACTTCCTTCTCTTAATTTTTATTTTCTCCTTCACTTCCTCCTTTTCCATCATTGAATTCTGCCCACATCAGTATATGCAATTTTTTTCTTTTTCAGAAATTCAAATATCAAGGAAAATATTTTATTTCATATTTTCCAACTAAAGAATTTGATACATAAAAATGATTTCCACCTTTTATATTTGCTCACTTTTAAAATATATTTTAAAATCTCTGAAATCAGAATACATTCCACACTTAACGTTAAAGGAAATTTGCTAGCAAATCTCTCTTGCACATTTTTCTTGAAAAGTTCTCATGAAGATAATGACTCAAATTATAATTGATGTAATTCTAATAGTGAAGTAATATAGTAACTAACTTTCATTAAGTGAGAGAAGCTGAGCAAATACATGCATCAGAAGTGTATTAGATTGCCTAGGCTTCTTTACTGGTTCTGCTTTTGTTGACTGTTTGCTTTGGGGTAAATTATTTTGACTCTCTGTGCCTCAGTTTTATCATCTGTAAAATAGCAATATTTTAACTACTAAAGTTATAGAGTTACTGTGAGAATTGAATTACTTAATGATTAAAATTAGTGTTTAGAGATTGCCGGCATATAACAAGCCAATTGTTATCATAATTATTATAATTATTATTGCTACTAGACTGACGTTAAAACTTATTTAAAATACTTCCAATCTGCAATAAACCAATTTATAAAGCAACGTAAGGGATTTTCAACCTCAGAATGGAGATAGTTGGACTATTTAATACATGCTATCTTCCTTTAAAATACGTAACTTAAAGTGTTTCAATCATACATTATAGAAATGGGCATGTTTTTATTTAAAAGAATAAATTAAAAATAATTAAGAGTACTTCAGCATCCTTCTGAAGACTGATGTTAGGAAAAGTGATACTAGCTAAGTGAAGTTATTGTGGTAGATGCCACAGTAAGGAGTTTGTCAAAGAAATAACTGTAAATTGGATTTCTAAGAGACCTACAAAATGACAGCTCTGTATTTGATTAACCTATCAGTGTATTGGTACAAAATGTGAGTTGTTTTCTCATGCATCTTAGAGTCAGTTGTAATAATTGTGTACCTGGAAATGTGTGGAAAGCACAACATCCATGGAACTTATTTATTTCCTTGAAGCTGTAGTATGCCATGATGTAAATGCCAGGGATTTCTTTTTTTTAAGAGAGAGCAGTAATTTTTTTTTTAAGTTAAAATTAATTTTGAGGAACAGTTATTGTAAATATAAAGCTACTAAAATCATCTGGATTTTATATGTCTATTTTCCTAAGAGGATGAACCAGTTATGTCCAGATCTCTTACAGACATTTATGCATTATCTGGGATACTTTTTCTTACTTTGTTTTTTGTCATGGTTATTTGTTTTTCTGCTATACAATGTAGGATTCTATTTCAAACAAAATTGGTTTGTTGATACAGGTTTGTTGGCTGGTTGGCATAATTACAATAATTAATAACTTACACTTAATTGATAGAGGAAAATTAGCACACATTTTGGTAAGTCTAGGACTGTCTCAGACATTATAATTCTCTGTGTGTGTATCTATGTAATATATACTAAAAAGGAAAAGGAAAATGTTTTATTGATCATACCTAATTACTTTCAAAGAATATGTGGTCTGAACTTAGCATGAACATAAGGAAACATCCACGCTATACGATAACAGCGCAGACAAGCTTAAACTGTAGGAAATGAGAAAGAATCAAATCTTAAGATAGGATTCTGCAAAGAGGGTTGGCTCATCTAATTTTGCCATATTTGGGCACTAGAATCTATGGTCTGTAAATGATACTGTCATCTATGCATGACAATGCTTGAAAGAATTATTTAATCTGGGATTGTGAGAATATGTAAAAATAATTTCTGGAAAGCATGGTGATAATACATGTATCATTTAAAACATGGTCTTTTTAATACTAACTCATGAAGAATATGTAGCACATTTGGTATCAGTCTTCATTTCTTCCTCATCCAAAATTTGATAATAACCATTTACCAGTTTGAGGAAATATCTGCATTGGATTTATCATCTTTCTCTTGTGTACTTTACGATGTATTCAAAACCATTTTATCTTAGTTTACCCCTTTTATCTTCTAGGTCTTTAATAGAGACAGGATGTTTTCAACTTTGTTTATTGATTTACCAATGTTGATTTCCAAGGAATTATTTTCTTCCTTCCAGTAGATTTTTCAATATACTGGTAGCCTGCTTTCCTACTGATCTCACGATTGTCTGCATGAATCTTCAGCTACTTTGCCCTTGAGCCAACTTTCTGTTCTCCCAGTCACTGTGTTTTATTATTGCAGTATGAATCTCAGTCAACATATTTATATATTTATATATATAAGATTTATTAATTCTATTTTTATATTTTTATATTTATATATTTATATTTATATTAACATATTTATATATTTATATATATAAGATTTATTAATTTTTATTTATTTCTCCCCTTGCCTCATTGTTGTGCTCACTATCTGCTCTCTGTGTCTGTTCATTTTGTGCTTGCCTTCTTTTTAGGATGCACTGGGAACCAAACCCGGAAACTCCCACGTGGAAGGGAGGCATCCATTGGCTTGAGACACCTTTGCTCCCTTTTTGTTGTGATTCTCATTGTATTTCCTCATTGCATCATCTTGTTTAAGTCGGCTTGCTGTATTGCTTGTCTTCTTTAGAAGGCACTGGGAACCAAACCCAGTACACCCCATGCCTTAGTCTGGGACCCAACTGCTTGAGCCATATCCACTTCCCTCAGCCAACATATTTTTTATGTGTGACATATAACATACCCTATTTAAAATCACTTTGAATTATATTTGAGATCTACTTTCCCCCTCATGGTAGAAATTTAATGAGTTATTTCAATTCTCACCTATCTCTTTGGGGATGGAGAGTGGGATAGGCATGCATATTAGAGTACTCTATGTCTCATAGTGTCTATTGAAGAGGGGCACTATTTAGGCTTTGTTATCTAAACATACTGATATCCTTTGAGATGTGCATTTTTCCGTCTTGCACTGTCTTTTATTCAAACAAATTATTATCCAAATAACTTGTTATCCACTGCAAGGCCTCTGAAGTTTCCAGCTTTCTCTCAGTAAATGCCATTTCCCTGTCAAAGATCTAGAAAATATTTGATTGCTTGCATTGCTTTCACACTGCTCTGAGTCTAAAGTAAACTTTCTGCAACTTTCTTAGATCCTTTACTTCCTCAGGGCTATTCACAAGTAAAGGACATATCATTCTACTATCTCTGTACTGGGATGAGAGCCAGTTTCAAATTTATCTGCAGGAACATTTCACACATTGATATCTAGCTGTATGCATTTTCTATTGCTAGGTAAACAAATCGCCTCAAAACTTAGCAGGTTAAAACCACAAACGTTTAATACCTCACCATTTCTGTGGGTCTGGAATCTGGGCCCAGCTGATCTCACTCAGGTCTCTCACAAGGTTGTCAACAGGGTGTCAGCCAGGGCTGCTGTCATCTCAAGCTTTTTCTCATGGTAGTTGGAAGCAGCCAGCCTCAAGTACTTACTGGCTTTTGACTAGAGACAAGTTCTTTGCCATGTTGGTTTTCCCATATAGGAAAATTCATATTGGCAATGAGAGAGAAAGCAGGAGAGCCGTCAAGATGGAAGCATTCATCTTTTTGTAACCTAGTCTCAGAAATGACCTCCCATTACTTTCACTATATTCTACTTTTTAGAAGGAAGTTACCAGGTCCAGTGCACACTCAGTGGGATGAGATTACACAAAAGCCTGAACACTAGGAGAAAGGATAAATTGGAGCCATCTCAGAAAACTGCCTACCCTACTAGACTACTCTGCCTGCAGCCTGGGCAAAGGGGAAATCTGGATTCCCAGTGCTTTCATAGTACATGTCACAAATATTTTCTGTTCTAAAATAATAAGAACTTTGAATATCCTGCTGTCCTTCAGCCTCCACATACCCCCAGTCCTCCCCTCCAGCCCTCTCCCCCCCCACCCCCCACACACCCATACATAGATTGGCCCAGGGATAGGGATTAGTCAGGGTATAAAGACATAGATCTGTGTTTCTTCTCCAGCTTTATGACTTTTCTTAGTCCTGAGCATTTTTAATTAACATGGAGATGATGTAGTTTATATCTTTATCTACTTCTTCAAATCTATTGCTTATGCTGGGTCCTTCAGGGCTTGGGTTTCTGAAACTGAAGAGCATGGAATTGACTCTATTGATTTCCACATTCTGCTGTGTCCTCCTTTCCTTGAGGCAGTAACATAGAACAAAAAACCTAGCTCCTGCCCAAGTAGAGAGAATATCATGGAATAATGTCAAGGGTGAGAGGGAAAATGAGCATTTCAAAAAACACCAAATTTTAATCTCATTGTGTTATCATATTTTATACTTTACTATGCTCTACTACAATATTAAGATTTCATATTGAGAGGATTGTTACAATTTAGAGAATCCAGATAATATTTTTAAACAAAATAATCTAGAAGAAAACACTAAAATTTGGCAATGACAATTTACACAAACCTACATAAACTTTTCATTTAATGATGATTACCTAAGCTATTACCCTTTACTGTAGAAAGAAAGCAGGAATGGTTAACAACCCCATTATTATTCAACAGTGTTTAGAAGAGTCTAGCTAATATAATGGCAAGAGAATATGAAAAAAATGAAAGTAGAAGTATCAAATGTACCTTAACTTGCAAATGCTATGATTGTATATTTAGAAAACTATAGAGGCTATTAGAATATACCTGAATTTAGTGTGAATACAATATTTTAAAAATATTTATTTTAAAAATATTTGAAAAATATTTACACATAGTACAAGATCTTTATTATATTTGTATTGGATAATTTAAGAAAAACATACATTCGTAGAGACCACTCCGAAGAAGTAGATAGCTTGAATATATTTGCATATACATTCATGATACATTATATTTTGAAACCTTTTAGAACATGAATAGAAATTGTTGTAAAGTTAACCAAAAACAAACAAAAATGACTTTTTTGTCTTTATATACAAATAGCTGTGTTCAGAACCTTGTTGAATTGCTCTGTTTACTAGAACATTCCTACTCAGCAGTAACATCATCTCTCTATGAACTCCACTGGTATTTTATACATTATATTTTAATGGTAGTTTTCTATTATTAGAGTTATTTATATACGTTCCTTTCCTACCCTATTTGAACCTCAACTTCTTGGAGCCAGCCAGGAACTATGACCAAGACTTTTGTAACATCTTTACATCAATAAAATATTTTTCATATGGTAGATATTAAATCCTTAGTGTTGAAGGAATATTTTTCTCTAAAATTAACCATTTTGTACTAAACTGAACAGCTAACTAATTTACTACAAAATCAACTTTGTAGGAATTTCTTAGGCTTTAAGCATTTCTTTTTCTGATTTATGTTACAACTTTCAGCTGAGAGTTTTATTGTGACTCTTAGTTCAGATTACATTGGAAACCAAAATGCATTTTGGAAGTTCTGGAAGATAGATAATTTTCTCTCTTGCCCTTCTTAGTCTTTTACCAAGTTAGTTTTGTATCTATTGTTTTTAGAACACATAGAATAATGGTATAGAAACACTGTAGAATTGTCCAGTAAATTTTCAGCAGAACACATTCTTCTACCTTGTCCTAGTCACATTCTTAATGGCTGCTTCCTCTCCTTAGAACTGTGGGAATGGAGACCTAAGGGAGAAGTCTACACTTCCACATGTGGCGAAGAGAGCCAGGGTGTTTCATGAGGGAAGACCATACAGAAATGCTAAACTGAAGCACACTAAACTCATTAATTCTAAATTTGAATTTCAATCCAAGATAAGAACACTAGGCTCTTAATGACGATTTAGCAAAGAAAGGTTTAAAGTTATGACGAGTAAATTAATAATCAGCATTTAATGTTCTCTACTCTAACCGCACACAAAATGAATCTCATTTAATCCTTATAATAACCCTGTGAGGTAGGTAATATTTTCATCATTTTACATTTGTGAAACTAGATGCTCAAAGAGGTCAAAGCACACAAAAGATTAAGTGCAGGGCTTAAGTGCATGTGATTTGGAATCAGACAAATGGGATCTGAATCTTGCCTGTGCCTAACTTGAACGGTTTAAATTCCCTCATTTTATCTTATCTTTCTTTCAGAATAGATATGAATACATCCTGTAGCTGTGTGATCCACAACATTTAAAGTGGTCTTTATGATCCCTGCCTCTGATGTTCCCATCTGGTATTTGCCATAGCTGCTGTAAAATGTACCAAAATCTAGGTGACTTAAAGAATAGGAATTTATTGTCTCACAGTTAAGGAGGCTACAAGTCCAAAATCAAAGAGTTTGCAGAGCTATGCATTCTCTGAAGTCTGTAGCATTTTGGGTGGTTTGCCAGCAATCCATAACTTAATCTCTGCCTTCATCTCATGGCTATCTCTTTACCTGTCTTCTCCTGGTATGTCTAAAATCCCCCTGCTTATAAGGACTCCAGTAGTATTGGATTAAGGCGTACCCTGAGTCAGTTTGGCCACACTTTATAATATCTTCAAAAATTCTTTTTACAGATGTATGAACGTGCATAGGACCAGGGATTAGAACTTCAACATGTTTCAATCCATAACATGATTCCTGTATAATCCCTTCCCTTTGTGTGTGTGTCAGGTCTTTGACTTGCTGCTAAACAAGAGAAGATGGCAAAAGTGATGACATGACTCCTATGACTACATCACTTTGTCTAACTCTGCATCTTGATAACAGACTTGCTCAAGTATGTTGCTTGCCTGGCTGACTTGATGAAGTAAGCAGCCATATTATAGAAGTTCCATATGACAAAAACTGTGGGTTGCCTTTAACATGCAAGGGTCTGAGTATTGAAATTGTAAGGAACAGAATTCAGCTAAAAACTACATGAACATGAAAGAGAGCCTGTAGCCTCAGATGAGAGCATAACCCCTGCTAACACCTAGATTGCACTCTTGTGAACTCCTGAAACAGGACACAACTAAGCTATGCTCAGACAATTCCAGAAAAAAAGAAACTGTGACTTCATACATGTGTTTTGTTTTAAGTTGCTATGTTTGTGGAATTGTTATACAGAAAAATAAAACAAATACAGATTTTAGTGGCTGAAAGTTGTAACAAACACCTAAAAATGGCGGACCATCTTTGGAATTGGGAAGTGGGAAGAGGCAGAAAGAATTTTGAAGTTTATGATTTTTTAAAATAGCCTAAATTGCCTTGAACAAACTGTTAATAGAAATCTGGACTTGGAAGACACCATGAAAGCTCAGAAGGAAGTAAGGAGCATATTTTTGGAAACTGGAAGAAGTGTGGTCCTTGCTAGTTGCCGAAAATTTGGTAAAATGTCTCCTGCAGGCATGTAGAAAGTAGAACGTACAAAGTGAGGAAGTGTTCTGTAGCTAAGGAGATTTCCAAGCAAAGAGCTGAAAGTTCCCCTGATTCTTTCTTATTCCTTATAGTAGAAGGTAAGAGGAGAAAGATCAATTGATGGAAGAACTGTTAAACAAAAAAGGAACAAGGACTTCATGGTTTTGACAATACTCAACCTCTCCCCCCATACACATAGCAAATGCTGTTAAAATTAAGAAATTTCATCTGAAAGTGTGGCATAGAGAATAATGGCATAGCTATACAAAAACTTATGCTGAAACCTCAGAAATATCAAAAGGTTGTATTATTCAGTCACACAAAGGTCATTTTCAAGTGATTAACTGTATGTTTTACAGGTACACTCAATCAAACCGTAAGACTTTTAGGAATCTTAAGGACTCTGTGCCTCAGACATCTCAAAAGGAGACAAAGATAGAGAAGGGATTATTGCGAACAGTTTGTGAATGTAGCTTTTGATAACGGAGTGAATCCCGTTGAAATCCATTGGAGGCCCACAAAGTTCTTGAGAAAATTGCTCTACCAGAAGCACTGCCAAGTTGGACTGAAAGGGGCAGAGAATGCAGAATGAAAGTAGGCTGTTAGACCCCCAAAATGCCACTGACATAAATTAGACTGACAAACTACTCAGCAGCAAACCATGTTTTACAGTTTTTCTATTGTGAATTCTGAGTGAAATGGGAGCAGCTATTTAGAATACTTATTTTTCAAAGGTCTAAATAATGAAGTAACTTTTCAACTGACAAAATTCACTTGAAGAACTAAATGTACGGACCGTGTCATCTTCTCCACGTTTGCAGAGATCTTCAAAATGTTTCTGATGGCAAGAGTAGTCTCAGTGTTTCCTGAGAAGTACGATTTCCTGATCTCCTGATGCAGACGAAATTATAATGGAGACTTCTGTGACATTTCTTACAAAATGGCTTTTTGAAAAGGATGGTTTTGTAGAGTATTTACTAAAAGCATGTTTTTTTTCTTCAGTAATCTCCCAGGGCAAGAGATCAGTAACAGTGAGCACAACAGTAATGCAAAGATTCAGTTATTAAGTCAAAGCCAGAAAGTTTTCTGGAGCAAGGTAAAATCAGCTACCCTGGCTATTACTGAAACCTTTTTCTCTGGGCTTGGGTCAGTGCCCCTTATTGTAAAGAAATGTGTTTTTGAGGTAATTGTACAGTTTCCTAGATTGTTATTGACTTGGATGATTCACTAAATATTTTGTTTATCATTTAGTGATTTCTGTCTGTGCACTAGTCTAATTAGTTAAAGTATAAATTAAGTCATTCATCCTTAAACATTTTTAATGGTTTCTTATCACATTCAGGATAACATAAACATTTTTAAGGTTTTATAAAATCTAGCAACATTGTTATCTTCTTTGCTCCTTATCCCTCCCTTGCTGATTTTGTTCCAGCCTCAGTGTTTTGTTTTGTTTTGTTTTACTTCCTCCAAGGGTTCTAATTCTCACGTCAGGGTTTTCAGGCAATGCAGTTATCTATGGCCGAACTGCTCTAATTTACCCTCCCTTCTGAAACACACGTACATATACGCACAGATGCTCCTGAGATTTTAAAAAGTAATTTCTACTCATCATTTAGGAAACTTCAACTTTCAAATTATGTTTGGTCTCTCTCTTTTAATCTATCCTCATGAATAGTGTCTTTCCTTCATTGCACCTATTATTTCATTACTATTTCTTTTGGGATTCTTTATTTTATATCTATTAGACTGTAATCTCCATGACCATAAGGATTGTGTCTGTTTTGTTTAGCATGGTATAATCTGTGGAGGACACTGTAAATGACATATATAAGGTATTCAATCAATAGTTGGGCATGAATGAATGAATGAATGAATAAACTTGTTAAAAGATATTGCTTGTATAATATATATTCTTATTTAATACAATTTTTGTTAGCACTCTTCTCTTTCTTATTAGTATAACTGATAGTTTTTTTTGGAATTTACCAGAAAAATGTAATTCCTGTTTAGGTGATCATACTTTGCCATTACTATTTAGTCATTGCCTCTTTCAATCGTGTCCTCCAAGTTCCTGACCTAGAAATATAATAGCCTATTCCAAGAGATGAATAATGTAGCAAAATAGATATACTCCTAAAAATAGAAAGCAAAAAACTTTGCATAATGTTAAAACCAATAAATCATTTCAATTGAACCTCTGAAGTAGATTTTCTCTTATACCTCAATATTTCTGCCAGCATAATACTTGCCCTGCTTTCTCATCCATTAGGTTCCCCCTTCCATCAGCCTGGTGATAATTGGCAGCCTAAAGAACATAATCAGTTTGTTGCTTGCTACATGCTTTCAATTTAAATCCGTATCCTAGCCCTCTATCTAACTTTCAATTAATGGGATAGTTCAATTTTAAAAAGGGTTCATTGCTCACTAAATTGCATGTGAAAGGTAGAAAAAAGTACATTGTTGGGAAAAAAACTCAATTATTTCAGATTTTATCTACCTACTCTCTCTGTCTTGACAAAATTTACCCAATACTATAAGCCCTCTCCTTTTTCAGTTTCAGTTTTCTATTGTTTCTTTGCTTGTTTTTGTTTTTGTCTTAACTATAGGATTATAACAACATCTCTGAGCAAGATGCAGGAGAAGCCAGGAGAGAGAGAGTCCATGGCCCCTTTGGTGTTCTTGTAAATTTAGTAGATGAAGAAATTCATTCTATTTTCCAAGTTTCAATGCTCTCATCTACAAAATGACTAAAATACATCATTTGCCTAAAGTCAGGGAACTAGATGAGGTCCTGTCTTGTAGAGCCTCTCAGCTCTAGTACTCCTCATCTTACCTCAGAGAGAGATGGTGTATCAAAATGGAGCTACTCCTTACATCAGAGATCACGGGTCTTGCCTACTTTAGAAACGATAAGATTAAATACTGACTGAAATTACAAAACAGATTTTCTTTTTTGAGATGAAGACATTTAAATGAAGCCATTGTGGATCAAGTTGATACACTGTGCGCCATGGGAACACAGGCTCAGGCACAATAGAGATTCGTACCACATGACCACTTTATTACTTGTGCAGTACAAAGGGGCCTAAAGAATTGGAAAAGAGGGCTCAGCATGACTGGTCCCTTGGGGAAGCTAACTGCTAAGGTCAGTGTTGATGATGGCAACTTCACACATCCTGTGTATCAGAGACTAGGGACACCTAGTGTGCTGCCTGTGTGTGGGATTTGTATACACCCCGAGGGGAAGGGGCCTGCCATGGAGCAAAAGGCATGTATCAAGCAACCTTTGTGCAGCATCCCTGCCTTGGCAAGCAAGTGGAGTTGTTTGCTCCCGGTTTACGGTATGGTCAGGCCATTCCAATTGGCCTAACATGATCCCCAGGCTGCAAAATGGAAGCATATCAAAACATCTGCAGGCTAATAAGCAAAAGGCGCAGAGAAAGGAGATAAATGAGGGCTGGGAGATGGCCACTGAGCATGTCTGTGACTTCTCCAGCAGTTATTGTAGGCATCTCCTCTCCCAAAATGTTCATTTTTCCCTCACTATCAGTTCATTATATTCATGTTGCTGTATTCAATGTCGGTAAAAATGGAAAATATTATTTAAAAAATTAAAACCTCACATATTCAATTATTGAGGCTTTCAATTCACTTATTTCTCAAATTATATTTCTCATGCACAAATAATACATTAAAAACAGCAAGTGAATGCCTAATTATTTTACTTTGTACTTTTAGTAGAGTTTCAACAGTGAAATACTGATTGCTAAAGAAAGAGGAAAGACCACAGAATCTTTACACTTCTGGCTGCTAGGCAAAGCGCTAACTGTTTTCATTATCTGATGACTGGTAGCTGTTTGAAATGCTGAGTTGATAGTTTTATGCTACCTTCCAACGTGGAGTAGATTATGATATTACAGAAAGAATCCAAATTCTCTACATAAAATTATAAGGTGTCATGAACACTGAAATTTGGGGGTTTGGCAGTAGAGGGTTGGGAAGCAGCAGAGAACTAGATGATAGGCTACCAGGTTTCATGTCCTTTCTATGTCAAAAGTTGTGTGGCTTTGGGCTTATTTTCCATTTCTTATAAAATATGGAATTTCTAATTGATGATATCTAAGTCCCACGCCAGCAGTGTCATGCAATGATTTAAGCATTAAGCACCTACCTTTTCACATGGACCTGACTTCCTAAATCTGGTTGATGCCAGGAATCCATTTGATGTTTTTGTTTAAATATTGTTACCTTTCTCCAACCATAAGATGTGACTGTGTTGGAGCCCTAGAATCTGTATTTTATAAATCAACCCAGCAACTGACATAGAAAAAAAATGGTTAGAAATCTGAAACACCTGGCCAGACCAATGCCCCAAAGATGCTTATTATTATTTTTTGCTTTTTATTTATAAAATTAATATATAAAATTAGAGAAAACCTGGAAAATACAAATAAAAAGTAAAAAATCATTTGTAATATCATTTTAACAAAATAACCACTAGTAAGAGATTTATTACTATATTTGTAATTGTCTATCTTTCTGGCATCCCTATTACATTAAAGAATATATCACACTCTCACCTGCACACATATAATGAAAATTTCTTGTGCTCTTTTTAATTTAATATATCATGAGCATTTTTTTCTTTCATAAATACATTCCTTAAAAATAGGATGTAATGTTTATATTTATTTCATAATACAGAATTTATTTAATGACTAGTATTTATCATCTTTTATAGTTTTCAAAATTATAAAAAGACTGTAATAAATACTACCTTTGCTAATTAATGATTTTCCTCTTCTTATTTTCCTTTTCTTATTTGCTCAGGGTAGAAGTTCAAAGATCAGCACTGAATTGGAGGAATTATGTGGACTCTTGCCAAAGCCTAAGATGAGTTTGGCATTGCAATAAGTATTTGAAGGCAAGAAGGAATGGACAAGATTATATTGGGAAGCAAATTAAGTACAGCTAATAGAGTCTTAGGTTTTTCCTTTTTTGAGAACAACTATAGAAATATGCAAGGCTATATTGCATAAATAAAAGGGTATAAATGGCTTGGAAAAAGAGAAATTGTGCATATAACCTCCACTGCCTTGTTCCTTTTCTTTAACAGGCTGGTTTGTGACAGTTCTAAGGAATTTCAGGGATTTATTGAAAGTAATGTCAAGAAAGGCAAATGTTTGGCAAATTCTAGTTTAATGTGTCTTTAATTATGTTTTCCTGAGATAGATCATTTTTGTAAGTCTTTTAGTATGTTTGATAACTCCAGGTGCATAACTGAATATAATTGATCTTTTTAAAAGATCTTTGTATCTTTTATGTAGAAAGATAGTAATTTTAGAAAATCTTATAGAAGACCCCAGGCAGTGCTTTTCTTCATTCATGGGCTGCTTCACCTAGATATATTATTTTTTATAAGTTGTGAGTTTACAAAGCAATCATGCATAACATACAGGATTCCCATACCCCACCTCACTACCAATACCTTGCATTGTTGCAGAACATTGGTTACAGCTGATTGTAGAACATCCAGATATTACTACTAACTGTAGTCTATAGCTTACATTAGGTACATTTTTTTCCATAAACCATTTTATTATTAACACCATGTATTAGTATGGTACATTTGTTATAATTCATAATATAATATAAGAATGTTCTCATATTTGTGCTGTTAACCACAGTTCATCATCTACTACAGGGTACATTATTTCATACAGTCCCATGCCTTTACAATCCACCCAAAGTCACACTCAGTAGCACTCACTTTCATCAGAGTTGTAGTATCATCACCAAACCAATTTTAGAATGCTTCTATTACTCCAGAAAGAAAAATCCCTTATCCCTTTATATCCTCCTATTGTTGACCCTTGGCAGTGATATAGTACCTTTGTTACCATTGATGCAAAAACATTACATTACTGTTAACTGTAGTCCATAGGTTACATTAGTTCTTTTTTCCCCCATGTATGACCATATTTTAACACCTTGTATTAGTAATGTACATTTGTTCTAGTTCACAGAAGAACATTTTTGTATTTTTATCGTTATCCACAAACCTCATCAACTACTGAGCTCACCATATTGCACAATCCCAAGATTCTCCTCTAGCTTTCTTCCTCTTGACATGTAGGTGCCTAGACTACCTCTTTTCAGCCACATTCACATTCATAAATCAGTGCTGTTAGTTATACTCACTATAATGTGTTACCATCAACTCTCTTTTCCTAACATTTATAAACAAACTTATTAAAAATTCTACATACATTTAGCATCAGCTCTGCCTTCTTAACCCTCATTCTATCCCCTACTGACCTATATTCTAGATTTTAACTTGATGAGTTTACTCATTGCATTTAGTTCATATTAGTGAGACCATATAATATTTGCCCTTTTACGTGTGGCTTATTTCAAACAACATAATGTCCTCAGAGTTGATCCATGTTGTCATATGTGTCCCAATTTCATTTATTCTTATATCAGCATAGTATTCCATTATATGTATAGACCACATTTTGTATATCTATTCATTGACTGATGGACACCTGGATTGTTTCCGTCTTTTAGCAATTGTGAATAGTGCTGCTATGAACACTGGTGTGCAAATGTCAGTTCACATTCTTGCTTTCAGTTCTTCTGAATATATTCCTACTAGTCAAATTGCCAGAACATATGACAGTTCTATATTTAGCTTCCTGAGGAACCACCAAACTGTCTTCAACAGAGGCTGTACCATTCTACATTTCCAGTTAAGGAGTGTTCCTATTTCTTCATATCTTCTCCAGCACTTGTTTTTGTTTTTGTTTTTTGTTTTTAAATAATGGCCATTCTATGAGGTATGAGATAATATGTCATTGTATTTTTTTATCCTCTTGTTATAGTTTTCACTTGTATTTACCTGAAGATGTTTAACATCTTTTCATGTGCTTTTTGGCCATTTGTACTTCCTCTTTGGAAAAATGTCTATTAAGACTTTTGCTCATTTTTTAATTAGCTTGCTTGTCTTTTTGTAATTGAGTTGTATGATCCCTTTATATAACATGGAAATCAATCCCTGATCACATATATGGTTCCCATATATTTTCTCCAATTGAATAGGTTGCCTTTTCTCCTTCTTGAAAAAGTCTCTTAAGGGTCAAAACTGTTTAACTTTGAAGGGGTTCCATTTATTCATGTTTTCTTTCATTGCTCATACTTCTAGCATAAGGTTTAAGAATCCACCACCTACCAAAAGATATTGAAGATGTTCCCTTACATTTTCTTCTAGGATTTTTATGGATCTAGGTTTTATATTTAGGTCTTTGATCCATTAATTCAAGAGGCGTGAGATAGGAGTACTCTTCCTTTCTTTTGGATATGGTTATCCAGTTCTCCCAGCACTGTTTGTTGCATAGACAGTTCTGACCCAGCTGGGTGGACTAAACAGCTTTGGCCTTTGATGTGAGAATCTATTTCTGAACTCTGTTTGGTTCCATTGGTCCATATGTCTGTCTTTTTGCCAGTATCACACTTTTTTAGCACTGTGGCTAGGTATTATGATTGAAAGGCAGGAAGTGAGAGTCTTCCAACTTTGTTCTTTTTAAAGATATTTCTGGCTACTCAGGGCCCCTCATCCTTCCAAATAAATTTGAGAATTGGCTTTTCCATTTCCCCCAAAAAGGCTTTTAGAATTTGGGGGGAATTGGGTTGAATCTGTAAATCAATCTGGGTAAAATTTATATTGTAATGTAACCCACTTGATCATAACAAATAATTCTTTTAATGTGAGGTTGGGTTTGATTAGTGAGTATTTTGTTGAGGATTTTTGCATCTATATTCTGTAGGGAAATAAGTCTGTAATTTTTTTATAGGATTTTATAGTATTTGATATTAGGATGATGTTGGCTTCATAGAATGAGTATTGTAGTGTTTCCTCCTGTTCAAGTTTTTTAAGAGTTTGAGCAATATTGGTATTTAATCTTATTTGAATGACTGGTAGAATTCACCTGTGAAGCCATTTGGTCCTAGCTTTTCATTTTTGGGAGATTTTTGATGACTGTTTCAATCTCTTGTGATTAGTCTTTTGAGGTCTTCTATTTCTTCTAAGATCAGTGTGGGTTGTTTGTGTGTTATTAGTAATTTGTTCATCTCATCTACATTACCTAGTTTGTTGGCACATAGTTGTTCATAGTATCCTCTTATGATCTCTTTTGTTTCTGTGGCATTAGTAATAATGTGATTCCTCTCTATTGTTTTTTTGTTCTCAACTACATTTGTTTCTGCTCTAGTCTTTATTTCTTTCCTCTGCTTGCTTTGGGATTAGTTTGCTGTTCCTTTTCAGTGTGTTGTTTAACCTCCAGATCTTTGTGCACTTTCCAGTCCTTCACCTGTTATTGATTTCCATCTTCATTCCATTATGCTCAGAAAAAATGCTGTGTATTATTTCAATCTTGTTAAATCTATTGAGACCAGTTCAGTGGTGTTCTTAAATAAAATTTAGATTGAACTAGTAATTCTCTAAAAGAATGGAAGAAAAGCAATCCATTTCATCCGCAGCACTTTCTTCCCAAACTCTTTCATACAAACACACATAGGTATTTTGTCTATAATGTTAGAAGTTGGAAAATCATTGAGAAATACTAGGCTAATGAACTTAAACAAGTATCTCAAAATATTTTTGAATTATAACAAACCTAGTTGGGAATTGCATTTATGCCAAATAACTCTGGCACTGTAGTGTATATTATTAGTCACATCGTAGAGTAGACTAAAAATAAAGAAGCAAATCTGATGTAATACATTTTAGTGGTTCTTAATGACAGTCTCTGGGCAGAGAAGTTGGTTTGATTGGAAAATAGAGCCAGCAGAATAGGAAGGGAGGAAAAGTAAAATGGAGAGAAACAATGAACTCATGTCTGTTGTGAAAGATAGGTTGGCAAAATGAAGATGACCCTACTTCATTTCCTGGCAAAGACTCAATCTCCATTTGGGCTTGAACCCTTGTTTATATCCTGAGTGCTTGGCAGGTGTAAGTAGTGAAAAAGAATATCCTAGGTAAGTCATCAATTTGCAGCCTTTTGGAATTATAAATGTGAACTGAGCTCAAATGATGGAAAGCTGAAAACATCAGCCTTTTCATAATGAGAGAGTAATTTGAAACCAAACAGATATCATCAATCTTCAACTAAGGCTTGTCAGATAGTGCAGCTGACAATTGGCTCATTCTCTTAAAGGCACACTTGTTTGAAATTATGTGGTTTTCTTATTTTTTTTCTTTTTCTGTTCTATAATCCAGTTGATAGAAGAAGGATCTCAACATGTGCTATCATGTGTTATAAAGAGAATTGCTCAAGCTTGTAACTAATTCCTTGACCCTGACAATTTTATTTATATTACCTAATACATATAATTTTCAATCAGGATTTTGAATTATAAACATAGATTTATAAGCCAGATCCTCATTCCACAATTAGGAAAAGTCTGAAGGAGCCTTGTAACTTCCCTGTTACCTAACAGTTAATTTGGGATGGTTAGGAACCCGTGTCTCCTCACACTAAGACCTTCATTTGATCAAACAATAATGGCACCTTCTTAGAGTCCAGGCGTACCTTGTTTTATTGTGCTTCACTTTATTATGCTTCACAGAGACTGTGTTTTTGACAAATTAAGGGTTTGTGTCAATCCTTCATCGTACAAGTCCATCTGCGCCATTTTTTATAAAAGCATGTGCTCACTTCTTGTCTCAGATAATTCTTACAATATTTCAAACTTTTTCATTATTAATGTACCTGTTATGTGATCTGTGATCAGTTATCTTTGAAGTTACTATTGTAATTGTTTTGGAGTGCCTGGAACCATACCCATATAAAATGGCCAACTTAATAAATGTTGTACATATACTGACTGCTTCACTGGCCATTCCCCCATCTCTTTCCCTTTCCTCAGGTCTCCCTGTTCCCTGAGACACAACAATATTTGAATTAGTCCAACTAATAACCCTACAATGGCCTCTAAGTGTTCAAGTGAAAGGAAGAGTCACAAGTCTCTCACTTTAAACCAAAAGGTAAAAATGATTAAAGTTACTGAGGAAGATGTGTGAAAAACTGAGATTGTTCAAAAGCTAAGCCTTTTTAAAAAATTTTAATTTTTTTAAAGATATTTAGATTATATAAATGTTACATAAAATATAGGGGATTCCCACATGCATCACTCCCCCATCTCCCATACTTTCCCACATTAACAACATCCCTCATTAGTGTGGTACATTCATTGCAATTGATGAACACATTTAGGAGCATTGCCACTAAGTATAAATTGCAGTTTGTATTGTAGTTTCTACTCTATCCTGCACAATTTTGTAAGTTATGACAAGATATATAATGGCCTGTATCTATCATTGCAATGTCATTCAAGACAATTCCCTGTACCGAACAGTTAGCCATGTTTTGAATGCAAAGGAAAAGTTCTCGAAGGAAATTAAAAGTTCACACAAAAATGATAAGGTGAAACTGTCTTATAACCAATAAGGAGAAAGTTTAAGTGATCTGGATAGAAGGTCAAACCAGCTACAACATTCCCTTAAGGCAAAGCCTAATCCAGAGCAAGACCCTAACTATCCTAAATCCTATGAAGGCTATGAGAGGTGAGGAAGATGAAGAAGAAATGTTTGAATCTAGCAGAGGCTGGTTCCTGGGGTTTAAGGAAAGAAGCCATCTCTATAACCTAGAAGTGCAAGGTGAAGCAGCAAGTAATATACAAGGTGCTACCCAGAAGATCAAGTTAATATAATTGATGAGGTACCTACACTAAACAGCAGATTTTCTGTGTAAACAAAACAGACTTCAATTGGAAGAAGATACCATCTAGAATTTCCATAACTAGAGGGAAGAAGTCAATTCCTGGTGTCAAAGCTTCAAATGACAGGCTGACTCTCTTGTTAGGCACTAGTGCAGCAGATGACTTTAAGTTGAAGCCAATCCTAATTTCCATTCTGAAAATTGTAGGGCCCTTAAGAATTTTGCTAAATCATAATTCATAGAAATGCATGCATATGTATCTTCCTAAACATGTAAAAAATCATATTCATTTGCAGCATTACTCAAAGAGCTTAAAAATAAAAACAGACTAATGACCATTAACAATAAAGTAGAAAACCCAAGAGTAGAATAGATAAATACTATTTGGCAGTGAAACTCATTCTATTACACTATATAAAATGGATGTAAAATCGAGAAAAACAAGCCAGAAACAAAGGAACACATTCTGTATGATTCCATTTATATCAAGCTCAAAAACAAGTGTAACTTTTATCATGCTAGAAGTCAGATAATGGTGGAGACCTTTTGGGATACCTATATTCAATTCTGGATTTTAGTGGTGGTTGAACAGGTATGTTTACTTTGTGATAAGTCATTGACTTATAAACTTATGATTTGTGCCTTTTTCTCTGTATGTCATATTTCGATAATTTTTAAAAGAGCAATAAAAACCTCTTTCTCTGTCTTTTAATATTTTGCAGCTAATGCTCTACTCAAAGATTTCTGGGAATTCCCTGTCTCTCTCTTCTTTCTTCTCTGGCTCAGATCTTTATTAAATAGATGCAGTTACCTTCCAAATTCCAAATTTCTTATCTCTTGGTTCCCAGATTCCACAGAATTAGTAAAATTTGGTTGGCTTACCTAATAAGCAAGAAGTCTACTCTTTAGATATTAGAGTATTAAACAAATTAGCAATTGTTTTTTTTGTAATTCGTTTAATGTTTAAACTAAAATTACAAAGTTTTGTAGTAAAATTTATGTAGGAAAAGAATAACAATTGAAGACAGCATTAGCTACCAACATGTCATTGTGTATTAGATGATCTGATAAATTTGGAAAGTAGGATCTAGAAGGAGAGAAAACAATAGTCATGGAAGTTTTAATGGAGTGAATGAATATTACTTTTCATGGGAGCAGAACCAAGTGTAGGACTAAAATGGAAAAAGGGGGAGGGGGGACAGGTGACCTGGTATTTGCTAAGTAGAGAATTATTGCACCTGATTGAGAAAGAGGAAATATTACCCAGGCTTGCCCTGAACTGAACTATCTATTCCTTAACTCCAGATGTTTAAAAAGAGACTTGTGAAGAGGCAAAATCCTAAGTATTCTTCTTGTTATATCTGTCTTTTTTTGTAGCCTGATTACCTGGAAGGTAGAACCATAAATTATTTATATGTTAGGTGTACCAACTATAACTTCAGGTACCAAAATAAATCATTGAACCATAGACACTATCATAGAAAAGTCTACATTTAGGAATATTTTTTATTCTCTGTTGCACTACTTGTTTTTTGTTTCGTTTTGTTTTGTTTTGTTTTTCACATTGCATCTATTTATCTTTTATTACACATCAAAAAAAAGCACTGATCCTTCAAAAACAGCTTGCTTTATCATAGCATAAAGATGACTACCACTATACATTTTCATCTTGCAACTCCATATTCTTTTTAGACTGGCAATAGCTCTCTTGTTGAGCTATCAGGAAAGTTTCTTCATCTTTGATAATAGCTTGAGTGTTGAGAAACTGCATGGTCCCTTCCTCCATGGGGCAAGTTGGAATGCCATTCAGCTCCATTCATCTTCATTAAATCCACATGGGCCCTTTAACTATTTATCAAAACACCAGCACTTCAAAATCCATATGTAGAAGACAATTTACAAAAAACTTCACCATCAGTAGAAGCTCTCAGAGTGTGTTCCGACCCTAGGTGTGTTAAAGAGTTGTAGAGTCGGTGATTAAGAGTAAACTTGAAGATTATCTGTGCATACTTTTCCTCTGCAACACTTGGCTCATTTCTTTCCTCCTCCTATTCTCTTTTGATAGAATCCTGTTTCCAGTATTGTGATTATGGATTATATCATGGAGGTATTTTGCACCAGGGGGCAACCAGAGACTCACCTGCACCCTCCACTACGGGTTTCTATAGGCACATAAAATATTTAAGAAAAAGTGTCTCTACTTTTTCTTTCATTGTATTTCTTATTTTCTAATAACAAGTTAAATATTCAGGATTCCTGTCAAGATGCTTCTCATCATAGCACAGTAATTACTCTTCAAAACTACTTATTCTTAATTGTTTGCAACACCCACTCATGTCATTTTCAATGTTTCCACCCAATTATGACTCATTAAATTAGGTCAAGTGTATGAGTGTATGAAGCCACAATAGAAATCCAATAACAATTATTTCCCCCAAAATGAAAACAAATGTACAGAAGTTATGTTACAAGCCTGGTAGGAGACATGAGTTGGAGGAGAAAGAAGAGAATTAAAACATATACTCAAAGTAATGATCATAGTGTGAAAACATGACATCTAATATGCCACTGGGAAAAAACATTAAATATCTTCATAACACTATATTGAATGATTAACAGCTTTTTTTTACTACACAATTTTTTTACTTTTAAAGAAACTTTAGATTATATAAATGTTACATTGAAAATATAAGGGATTCCCATATACCCCATTCTTTTTCCCTCCCACAGTTTTCCCCATTAACATCTTTTCTTAGTGTGTTACATTTGTTACAATTAATGAACACATATTGAAGCACTGCTAATAACTATGGTCTACAGTTTAGGTTATGGTTTACACTTGCACTGCACAATTTTATAGGTTTTGACAAACTGGCCTGTATCTGTCATTGCAATATCATACAGAACAATTTCAATGTCCCCAAAAATGCCCCATGTTACAGCTATTCTTCCCTCTCCCTCCCCTCAGAACTTCTGGTGACCACTGTTTTTATATCATAGTTACAAGTTGTTCCATTACTATAATTCATCCCTTATGTTTGTTCATTCCTCAGTCTTGAGGATTTGGGGATGGTGATGCCCACTCTTCTTCTGATTGAGAAGAGGCTTGGATCTCATTTGGCAGATGGATGGAGCTGTCTTGCTTGCAGTTGTAGATACTCTCTTTTGGGGGATGGGTATTGTCCATCATCATTCTTTTGTTAGTTGTCCTGGATTAGCCGATGAATTGAAGAATAGATGTCAGCAGTTCTGCTGAGATTCAGGGTTCAATCAGCATATGAACAGCCAGAGGATTTAAGTCTCTGGGACACATATATAATGGGTTAGTGCTAATTATAGGTTCAAATACAAGGGACAAAAGAACCCTGTGTAGAAAATTATAAATGAGTCTAACTACTGATACATTGGGGAAATAGGTTATCATATATTCCTTACCTTGGATACCAATTTCCTGGGGTTGTCTGCCCTGCCTATAGTGTCTAGATGTCTCTCAGCCCTCAGGAGTACCCCTACCTGAGGCACTGTTTACTGTGGCAGTCTGTGAGATCCTCCTGAGATGTGCATAGGCGTAACCTCTGGAATGACCTACTGACTCTCTTGAAATCTCTTAGTCATAAAAACTCATTTGTATTTAATATTTCCCGTTTTGGTCAAGGTCTTTTTCCAAATAAATCATTAAGATTAGCAGTTTTTAAGGTGAGTATTCTCCAATATCAATTTAAACACTTAAAAGGTAGAGAAATTTCAGAGGAAGATCTTAAAAGCAAACTTTGGTAAAGTCCTGAGAGTGATTTTACCTGATGGTAAAAGACACCAGAGAATACTTTAATAATCTCTAGGTTAGAATATAAAATTTTTAATATTTTAAAAGAAAATTAATTTGTATATAAACATTCTAGATAAATGAACTCTTCTAAAACTGCTAATTCTATTCATTATATATTGTGTCTGTTAGCATAATCAACATTTGTATTCATTTTTATGATTAACATATGAATGAGATCATTTAGTTATGAAAACATGTACAGCTAATATGGGCAAATGTTAAAAGCTTGAGGAAGTGCACTTGTTTTTATAAGACTGCCTTAAGAAATTACCACGAACTGGGTGACTTAAAACAACAGAAATTTATCTCACAATTCTGGAGCCTCTAAGTCCAAAATCAAGGCATTTGTAGGGCCATGCTTCCTCTGAAGGCTCTAATGAAGTATCCCAGATTGTCTCTTCCTAACCTCTTGCATTTCCCAGAAATGTTTGGCATTCCTTGGCTTGTAGCTGCATCTCACCAATGTATGCCTTTTTTCACATGGACATCATTGCTCTGTGGGTCTGTTCTGTGCCTGGGTCCAAATTTCCCTCTACTTATAAGAAAACCGATCAATGGATTTAGGATCAATCCTGATCTAATATGACCTCATCTTGATTATACCTGCAAAGACCATCTTTCCAAATAAGGTCACATTCACAGGTACCAGGGGGACTTGAACTTATGTTTTAGGGGGGAAAAATTCAACCCATAATGAGGGATGGACATTACAATTCTTGAAATACATTTCAGAATCTCAGGAGCTTATAGACTACTATACTGGCTAGAAATTTTGTAGACCTTAGAGTTGTTCACTAACATTCCAGAAAAATGGCAAGATACAACTTCTGAACCCCATTGCAGTTGGGCATCGTCATGTGACTTGTTCTTGCCAATAAAATGTAAGCTGAAGGGTCTTATATTACTTCTCTGTGATGGCTTGTTCCTTATGTTTTCACATGGTAACAGATAAGTTCCAAATATGGACACTCCATTAGTTTGGATCCCTGATAAAGAACAATGTCATGCAGAGCCTTTTGTTCACCTCAAGAAGACTATGAAGGTTGAGCAATAATAAGTATTTCCTACTTTAAGGTTTGAGTCTTATAGTTGTTTTGTAGTTCTTATAGCATGAACTGTATATACTACTTTTGCTCTTTTATAATCCAAATTCTTTGTGGTGTGAGAATCCTCTTTTAAATAGTTCTATCCACAAGATAATCTGTATCCTGAGTTTCCAGCTTGCAGAGCCATATCTCATATCCATACAAGATGGGGGGAAGTACAGGGATAAGCTATTTTTGCTGGGAAGGTACTGGATACATGGGTAATTGCTCACCTGGGGAGAGAATGCTACTAGAAGACTAGATGTACAAACAGAAAGATGTCAAAGAGAGTCTGAGTGGCCAAGATAAATAGGGAACAGAAGAAGGTATTTTAAAAGTATTGCAACTCTGAGTAATATTCCGGGCTTTAAGAGCTAAGTGAAGCAGGAATGAGGAGAATGGGGTCCAAATGGAATGGTTAAGAGTATGATCAAATTTTACACATTAGAATTAATAGCTTATCTCAGCTAGCATTTATTGAGCATTTATTATATGCCAGGCATTTTGCTGAGCACTCCTTTTACCTAACCTCATTTAACTCTTCTAACAACATTATTAGGTAGGTACTATTATTTATGCCACTTTTAAATGAGAAATTTGAAGATCAGAAAGTTTCAATAATAGCTTATTGAAATAGCTCAGAGAGCTATTAAGAGGAAATAGGATTCAAACCTTTTTCAGAATCAAACTCTTAACTGTCAGCATTAAATTACCTAAATTAAAAGTGACAAAAAAGAGGACAACAGACTTCCTTTATTATTGATTATTGAGACATAAGTCTTTTTGCATTTGTTCAAATTTGAGATTTAAGGAAGAGTCCCATTCCTATTTCACATTTTAATTTAGTTCCTACCAGCTACCCTACCAATTCTAAATCTACAGGTAACATATCTCACTCAAAGATGCAGGTTCTTCATGAAGAATTATGATCTTGGACTTGCACAGCTTTAATCTTATAATATAAAATCAAATAGTGAGGTGGGGCATCAGATTTTAAGGGCGTTTATAACTCATAATATTATCAATAAAAGAAAAACAAAATGATTGCCCTTTTAAGGCTGAATTTACTCATTGAAGGAAAAGTATGCATATTTTATCTCTTTATTTATAAATAGCAAAAAAACTTTAAATATTCAGCAATTCTGCTATCAGTGCCTATTTCTGCTTCCAAAAGGCTTAATTTCTCTTACCTAGTCTAAGAAGAAGAATAGTATGAATGCTTGCCTAGTTAGTTCTGAAGTCTATTTTGGCTTTAGGTCATTATTACAGAGCTTTAAACTTTGAATGCTTGCTTTCTTTAAATATTGATTATTTTAAAATTAATTTCTCCAAAAGGTGTTACTTCCCTTGATTAAATATTCCCTTGTCCCAACAGCATTGGAAACATTGTGCACTTAGACATTAAATGTCTCTAACATATGGAATATAAGCAGTTTGTAAAATGTTTGCCGTAGTTGCCCAGGATTCCCTTTTAGTTTATTATGCTTTTTTATTGGGTATCTGTATGTTCAGTTTTGTTTTTTGAGCATGTGATTCAGCAGTAGGAGGGTCATTGGACTTCCGTAGCTTTGGCAGAGAAGTAGTGCTGAGTAGATATAAACACATAAAAATGTATTGATTATATGTTACATCCCAAGCTTCACTAGTGATCTGTTTTCCACTGCAAGATATCACAGTGAAAATTTTTGCTTTATAACTATGTCAAGTCAAAAATGTTTTTCGTATATCTGAGAATAACCTAGAACAGGGATAGCAAATAGGTTCATTTACAGAGCCAAACGTAGTCAATTTAAGGTGACTACCTAGTCCAGGCTCAAGAGAAAATAAGTGGAAAAATCTATTGTGATGTCTGCTATGGTTGTGGGAGGTGATAAAGGCAGACAAAATTTGAATTCAACAATAAAACAAGCAAAAATATTCATGCACTTCAGGAAAAGTAAGTCACTGATGTGTTGGTTGAGTGTTTGGATCAGTCTCTGGACATGCTTACTAGTATTAATAGAGGTCATTAAAGCTAATTATCACTGGTGAAGGAGGCTAATTTGTGATCCATCTGTCAGCCACAGCACAATGTACCAAACATCTTTGGTACTTACAATTTCAGAGAAATAAAGAGAGAAATTTCATGGAAAATCCTCACTACTCCAAGAGTGAGAAGGAGAATCATCTGTCCAACTGTTGATCTACCCCCTTCTGACAGCTGATTCTTGTTATCTCACTTTTAAAGGGGATCTTTTCATTTGCCTATTTTCATTCTTCCTGAACATTCCCATTAGCACTGATGGTAGGTTTTGCTATAGAATGGTATATTTATTATGTTGCTCATTGTGTGATAAACATCATAAGCTCATTCAAAACTGATATAGGCTCTCAGGTGAAATTCATTAATACAATAAATTATAAATCAAATTGAGAAATATAGTTTGCTATGGATTTTTTATTACTTTTTTTTTCTTTTGGAATAAAAACAACTAAATGATGATTAATTCCCACATTTTTGAAATGCTGTTCTCAACTCAGCAATAAGCAGTACCTAGAAGCTCTCAGGTAATAAATATAAAATGATGTTAGTGAGAAACATACAATTGTTCAGTATTGAAAACATTCCAAAGAAGTATTTTATATGGTCTATAATTAAGAACACTCTTTGAGTAAAGCAGGAAGGTAAGACATGTCTCTTTACAAAAACAGTTGCTTTAAAAGCATTTCATTTCTAGTACATGTTTCATACACCTTTACCATCAATATGAGCAGGCCTAGGTTTGAGTCTTAGGAATACGACAAGAAGTCATCTCTTAACGTTTCTGATTCTCAGTGTTGGCATTAGTCTCTAAATGATTTTAAGGTTCTGATGAGGCTTAAAAGAATGCATGCCTAGAAAACAGGTGATTAATAAAGCGTTGTCATTGACAACATAGGCCCTATAATCAGATAGGCATGGCTTTGACCCTATTTTCATCACTTTCCAACATTTCAGACTGAGGCAAGTAATTTAAATTCTTGAAAAACTTACTTTTTTCATCTGCAAGGTGAGGATAATCATAGTAACTACCCCAGAGTCATTTTGACAAAGTCTTGAGATAATGCATTCAATCCTTAGCATGGTACCAAGTAGTTAGACTCTCTTAATGCTGGCTATTAACACTTTTGTTATAGAAATCAAAATCTGATAGGTGTGCACTATTTTTCATTCATTTTTTTGTTCTTCCTTCATTACATCAGCCTTAGGAATGCAGCTTGATCATAAGATCTTTTATCTTTCATCATTCTGCAAACTGATTTTGAAGCTCTATTTGCCAATAGTCAGTTTACTATTCAGAATTATCAGTGACATGCCCATGTCCACATCCCCTATTTGCTAAACTCTCAGAGGCAATGTTGTGAATTTTTAAGTGGATTGCTATCATTCAAATTTTACCTCCATGGAGAAATAGTTTCTGGAAACATCGAGTCACTCCCTAAGCCTCAATGATGTCACATATAAAAGAAGAATAGCAACCACTATCCTGTAGGTTGTAGTATTGAGATGAGATAGTAATACTGTAACACTGTAAATACTGTAACACAGTAGTTGGTACATAGTATGTGTTTGGTAAAAGTTAGCTAATTTTATTCTTATTTTTGAACAGCTGAATTTTTACAAAGTTTTTCCTTTTATGCCTTCAAAATTTACTTATCTCTTACATTCACTTTTTGGTTTTATAGTTATCCTCTTGAGAAACATTGAGGTTTGCTTTGCCCCTTTAGACTGGACAGTTCTTCAAAAGGTTTCATGCTAATAAAAAATTTTCAAAAGGCACCATAATTTTCATTTTAACAATGAACAAAGTATTATTTTATAATAACTAAAATAAAATCTCTTCAGCAGTGATTTATGACACTTTTAAAAGGTATATATTTATCTTCCGGTCAAGAATGGTGATTTCTCCATCAGTATTACCTGGGGGAAACCCTGGAGGAAAATGATTTGAGAATGGAAGAACTCTGCCTAGAGGAGAATGTTGTTCCCATATGCATTTCCTCTGCAGTTCAACATCTTTGGTAGAGAGTTGTTTGGAATCATTAGATCTACCAGATAACAAAACGAGGGAAGATTCTTAAAACAAAAGGCAAGCAACTTTCTCCAACTACGTGTATTCCCTTGACCCATGAAGGGCCACATCTACAGGCAATTCATATATTTTGGGGTTATTTTTCAATTTTCTCAGACTTCTGAAACACAATTGCAACTCATCTGATAAAAATGACATTTCAAATAAAAACTTGAATTCAAGAGGAATAAATTATTCACTAAGATTAGTGTTTTGGGTACCTCATTACTGTTTCATAATTCCTTAGAGAATAACAGGGATGTTCTTGTAGTAGCCAATCTCACGGAATCCCTTGTGAGTTTTCTTTTCCTTATCATGTCAAAGGATTAGTAGTAGGGTGAGGCAAGTGAAGGACCTAGGATGCAAAATTTAAGGAGGGATGGACCTTACCCTGTTCCATTGAGTTAAAACAGATTTAATATTTATAGCCATTTATGAGGTCTAACTGCCTTACCAGCTCTTCTTTCTTCTGTGGGTTGTTTGTGTATAAATCTGTATCTCTCTCAAGCATTGGTTATATTCATGTTATTAGGAGTAAGAACAAACAGAGATCCCCTGAATATGCTGCCCCTTCCCTAACTTTGCAAGTGTCTTACAGCCTTTCAGTGTGACTTAGAAGTTAAATCAAATAATACTACAGCAGAATATAATTATGTAGTTCAATCTGTGTAGTCACTCTTGAAAACACTGTGCATATTTGGGCACATTTCAATGTTTACACAACTTTATGAAGTAAGCACAATTACCTCTTTTTGAGATAAGGTGCACAGGATAAGAAACATCCCAAGGTCATATGGTGCATGAAAGTCAGAGCTTGAATATAAACGCAGGCCTGCTAGTTCTAGCATCTGTGATTTTAACCATTAAACTATATTGCCTCACAAAATACAGCTTAAAGACATGGGGTTTTTATACTAGGTATTAATGTTGGTCTTTGTATTTTTGTTTCATGTTTATTTTACAAATTGAGGTTTTGTGAATGTTGCTGTTACTTCCATGCTACTCTTTCCTTCTTCTCCTCCATCTGAATGTTTATTCCAGCCTTGCTTGGATCTCATACCTAAGATATTTTTTTAAAACTGTGTTGAAGTGAATCCCAGTTAAATAGTTCAAATGATTTCTTCGATTGTTTTTACTAGGGTTTGTTTTTCATTCTTGCTTGAAACCACAAAGTCAAAATCAAGCACTTCCCAGAAATCATATATATATTAATGCTGTGAAAGAGTATTTTAAGTACAGTTTTTGCAAAGTTTTGTACTTTGAAATCTTTAACTGCATCAAGACCAGTGAAGCTTGCCAAAACATGTGTTTCCTTGGAAATCATTTTGGTTCTATTCTGGGGGAATGTACATGGGAAAAGGCACTCAGGAATAATTCAGGATCTTTCCAAATTTTCTTAAAGCAAATAGAAAAATATTACCAAGAAATTATAATAACTTATTAAATGCACTCCATTTATTTATTCATTCATTCATTCAACCAACAATTATTTATAGAAACAGATCAGGATTTGAATTTGGATCATTACATATTAGCTCTGTGGTCTTAAACAAGTTACTTAATAAGTCTTTATAAACAGGGATACAAGTATTATCTCTCTTTTAATATTATAGGGATCATTAAATGAGGAAACACATTACATAGTAAGTTACTAAAATTAGTCTTCACAATTCTTATACCTTTTTCTGCTAATCTACCTGACTCCTACTGTCATAGAGATCATTTTATACTGCAGATTTAATCCATCGTATTAGTTACCTGGTGCTGTATAACAAATAGACCCAAATTATTCAGATTAAAAACAGCACACATTTATTATTCACATAATCTCTGAAGGTCAGGAATTTGGGAAGAACTTTGCTAGCTGGTTCTGGTTCATGGTCTCTCATGTGGCTGCTGTTAAACTGTCACTTGGGGCTTTAGTATCTGACTACTTGACTGTGACTAGAAGATCTGCTTTCAAGTCTTACTTGAGTAGCTGTTTACAGGAGCCTCCAGTTTCACAATGTATGCCTCTCCATAGGGCTGCTTATTACATGGCTTCACCTAGAATGAAATGATCCAAGAGAAACTGAGAGTGAGAGAGAGACAGAGCAAGAGATGAATGTATCAGTATGTTTCTAATATCAGAAGTGACAAAACATCTCTTTTGCCATATCATGATTACTTAGACCAACTGTGGTGCAGTATGGAAGGGTGTATGGATAACAGGAAGTGAGAATCATTTGGAGCCATCTCAGATGCTGGCTACCACAATTGTCATCCCTCTACTAACAAAAATTTCAAAGTCTCCGTTATTTTTCTGAATTAAGTTTGTACTCTCTATTTCATTTTCATCACCTTGACATGGTACCTGCCTTCCTACACTTACAATGGGTCTTGTGGTCTTGTTTCTTCTGACTGTGATCCATAGATTACTTGCTAGGTCCCAAGAACACAATCTATACCACACAGATCCATGATTTTGTTCACTACATTGTCTTTAGCTAAGCTGCCATTCTGCTCATTCTCAGGAAATGAAATTCTTCCTACTCTTCAAAGTTTAGTCTAAATTCCATCCTCTCAATGAAAACTTTCCTTATTCTTCTAATGGATGTCTTTTTTTCTGAATCTCATCTGCCTTTTCTATAGTCTTCCTATATGGCAATTCATTTATGTTCTCTCTTATTCTAGTATTTATATACATCTCCAGTCCACAAGAGGAGAGGTCGTGAGACTCATCTTTAAATCACTTTTCAGTATCTAACACAATGTGTTGTAATTAGAAGGCGCAGATAAACTATTGGGTAAAATTGAGTTGAATATTTAATGCATCCTGGTGTGGAAAGAGTGATAAAGGAAGGGAAGTGTCATAGTTTTCAGTGTAATTGAATTTTCAATGCTGCTGTCAATTCTCATTTACTTGCAACAAAAGATGGGCAGCTATTAGGTTTATTAGGCCAATTTTAAAGATGTGGCTATGGTTATAGGTTTGAATGAGTATCAGCATATTTTATGGTAGATAACTGTGTTGAAATATCACTTAATGTTATGCATATAGGCTGAGAAATATTCATTGAAGGTAATGGAGAGCAGATTATAACATCATTTCTCTTCTTTTTATTGTCCACAGGATATTTCCTTAGTACAGATATATGTAGGATATTCTAGTATATTGGGATTTTGTTTTCTATCTTTAGGACTGCTATATTACAAGAACAGTCAAGTTCAATTACCATGTAAGATAGATTGTAGCTTCATAGCTTAAAAAAGAAAAACAAATATATGAAGAAAAACAGATACGAACTTTTTAAGGGTATTTGAGTTTTAATGAATCAGAAATATGGAAGGCATGGCAGGGCAAGGTGACCTAACATTAATTCCTCATCTTCCACTTTCTGATTTTAATGCATTTATAACTGAGTAAGCATATAATAGACTATCAAATATCATTTCATATTTATCTGTAGGGGAAAAGAATATCACAGATAGCCTTATAGAAATGCTTTTATTAATAATTTCATATGCTACTTTAAGTTTACAGAATTTGGTCCCCAGTTTCACATAAAATTTATTACAGTTATTATTTTAGAGAAATGTAACTTGGGTATTTCAAAATATAATTTTGTTGACATTTCTGAAGCTTATGCCATAATTGAATCTGAAAAAAGATGAAATAATTTTCATATCTTAGAAAGATATATGTTCCGTATTTTGTAGGATGCTTACAAGTTAGACTGCATAACACATTGTAACATTTTCAAAAAAAGATCTAGGGAGACTTCTGGAAAGATGGAGGATTAGAGAGGCAAAGAGATCACATCTCTCCCAGAAAAAAAAGCTAGAGGACAGGCAGACTCTCTGGAGGGCCCTTCTGGGGCTAAGGACACCAGGGGAATGTTAGATACCACCCAGAATAGAGAGGGGCATTGGAAAGGAATCTTGGCTGGCTGGAAAAAATCCTGTGAGTAAAGCTGTAGCAGTTGCTAGCACCCATCCCCCCATACTCAGAGCAAACAGCAGGGATTCCTTAGGCCCTTGAATGGCAGCTGTAGACTGAGAGGGATACAGGGGTCCTCTTCCCAAGAGAGAGGAGAGGAAGGGACACAGTCTACAGCAAATTCAGATTTTGGCCAGTGTAGCAGTGGTCTGCTACAATGGAGGGGTTGCACACTTCCAGGCTGGGTGTGGTCATGACATTGTTTGCCCTGAGAGCCTACAGGGAGCTAAAGATTATTTGCCTTCTCAAATCACCTCCTACTGCCCTGGGCTTGTTGCTAAGGACACAGAGGGAGGGAGGGTGAGGCTGGCCTAGGAAGGAGAACAGCTTTTGAGAAAGTTTGTTTACAGGCTTAGCCTGTCCTGAGGACATTACTTCTGCACTGCCCATGCACAGAGTTACGGTGAATGCATTCCCCCTAGCATTTGGAGTTGGCACTGGAAGGTCTACTAAAGACCAGAAATGTGCATAAAAAGAAGGAAAAAAAATGATAGATAGATAGATAGATAGATAGATAGATAGATAGATAGATAGATAAATAGATAGATAGATAAGGTAAGCAGGTGCCTTTACTGCGCCCCTCTCCAAGGCCTTTGGAAGGACAGTTGTCTTGCACCCTATTACTGGGTCCTTAGTCCTGATTTCAGTGGTTAAACAGGGGCAATTATAAATATCTAGAACAAATTGAACCAAGAATCAAAGAAAAGTGGTAGTACACAGCTACTTAACAGTAAATCTCTAGACAAGAGGGAGAAACTGAACATCAGAGTAAACTCAGCACAATAACCATATGCCCAAACAGCAGAAAAAAATTACAAGCTATACAAAAAAAAGATACAATTCAGGCAAAGGAACAAATCAAATCTGCAGAAGAGACACAGAGATACAGGACTTTAAACAACTAATTAACAAGGGTCATACAAATCTCCTAAATCAACTGTGGGGTTGAAGGCCTATAGCTAAAGAAATAAAAGCCAGTAAGAAGAGATTTAGTGAGCCCTAAGAAAAATTTGAAATCATGGATAGAATAATAACAAAGCTTATGGGAATGAAAGACACAATAAAAAATTTTAAGTGACATTAAAAATACAATAGCGGGGCTAAAGTGTGTTCTTTAAAACCCCTCCATTGGGAGGGCTTGCCAATAAACTTTCTGCCTGCAATCACCAGTCTCTTCATTCCAGTGAATGCCACTTTTCTCCAACATTTGGTGCCAGAACCCAGGACTGGGGTCACGTTGAGACTGATTGCTTGGTGAAGAGTCTCTGCCCTTCCACTGCAGAGAACCCATTCAACACGGGGGCACTCAATCATAGCTGGGAAAACTCCTCCAGCACATCCTAAAAACCCGGAGCTGGGATCCTCCTTTCCAGACCTCCTCAGATTAATGCAGGATAACTGATGGGTCCTTGGTTTGAGAAGGCACCACATCTCCATTAGTAACTCCAAGCCAAGGGTTATCATCAAGGTTGGAGATTGAAGCTGGTTCCACCACCTTCTGCAGACAGCAAACTTTGAGACCCCGAGGCTCAAGATAAATTTACCTGTAAACTTCTGAGGGATCTACAACTGAAACTCACGAAGAACAGAGGTAACAACACACCAAACACAAAGGATATCACTCTTTTTAACACTTCAGCTACCTCTTCATTCTTTATCATTTCCTCCTGTGCCTTGTCTACAAAGGACACCTGAACCTGGCAGCATCAGCATATATGGTACTCTTCAAAGTCAACACTTTTTGTAGTATTCTATCCTCACACTTAGCTGACTTTGTTGTCCCTTGCACCCTTTCACTTGAGCAGTACCTTGACGTCATTCAAGACCCGTGGTTACAAGGAGATTTTTCTGACTTTTACCCTGAAAAAATCCTCTTCTTCTCCTTTGCCACCCTCTTCCTTTTCTTTACTGATGAAAATCTCTCTACAATGAATGTCCTATATCTTAACCTTCAACTCCTCTTTGTACTAACCTCTCAAAAAACCCCTTATCATCCCCTTACAGACACTATCCTCATTTTTCTCTTACTTCTCCTCATCCCTAGAATTTTACCCAAGATAACACCATTGTTGACAGTATTCCTGCTTTTCCTTTTAGGTCTTGGTCTCTTACAGCTTCTAGTATGATTCACACACTGAAACATACAGTCAACATCTCAGGAATACATGAACAGCATCTTTTTTCTGCAAGAACAACAATACCAACCTCTGTGGGACCAAAATCCAAAACCCACTGGGCAGGACAGAAGGAAAACTCTCTCTGCCCCCTCACAGCAGGAAGTAGCCTAACTGAGTCAACATCCCAAATCCCCTCACCCTCCCATTCTTCTCAGTACTCCCATTACTCAAGTCCTTCATCATATATAGATATAATCCAAAAGCTAGGAATGTTAGAGGTCCCCCTTACAAGGTCTGCAATGATTAACAGGTCATAAGACCATGACTTAATTCCCCTGTGTCATAAATTGAAGAAAGGCAACCTCCAGCCATAACTTCATAGCCTACAGCCTTGGAGGCAGCCCATTCTCTCCCAACCATGAACAAAGGAGCCATATAGCAGTGGAGTAGATAAGGGCCTTCACCCCCTCCAGGCCCAGGCACCACCAATCCCTCCTGCATTCCAGGAATAGCCTACATCCTACCCCACTACCCCCTAGCCATTTGGCCCTAGGCCATACTCAGTTTCCCTGCCTATTGATGTACTGTATAAAGTCATATCCACCATGCACAAAGGTGGCCTGAAGTCTATTCTTCAAACCCCCTCCATTGGGAGAGCTTCCCAATGAACTTTCTGTCTCAAAAAAAAAAAAAAAAAAAAAAATACAATAGTGGTATACAATAGCATATTTGAAATCACTAAAGAACTAATCAGCTATGAAGAGGACAAAACAGCTGAAATTGAAAAGAGTGAAGAACAGAGGAAAAAAGAAGGGAAAAAACTGAGCAGGGTTCCAGGGAGTTTAATGATAGCAAGCAGCACACCAACATACTTGTTATGGGAGTTTCAGAAGGATAAAAGAAGGGAAGAGGTGCAGAAAGAGGATTTGAGGAAATAATGGGAAAAAATACCCAACTCTCATAAAGGACATGAATATGCATGTCCAGGAAGCATAGAGTAATCCAATTAGAATAAATTCAAATAGACCTATCCTAAGACACACAATATTCAGAATGCCAAATGGCAAAGATAAATAGAAAATTCTGAAAGCAGCAAGGGAGAAGCACAACATTATATACAAGGAGCATCCAGTAAGACCTAATGCATATTTCTCTTCAAAAACCATGGAGAGAAAATGGCAATGGTATGATAAAATTAAGGTACTGAATGAGAAAAATTGCCAGCCAAGAATTCTATGTCCAGTAAAACTGTCCATAAAATATGACAGCAAGTTTAAAATATTCACAGATAAACAGAATCTCAGAGAGTTCATAAACAAGAATCCAGCTCTGCAGGAAACACATAACTAGGGAGAGAGACCTGTAGAGTGCAGATGTGAAGACTATCAGAAAGGGTAACTAAAAGTGTAAAAAGACAGATAAAAATAAGTTGTAACATATGAAAGGCTAAAATGGTTGAAGTAACGCCTTTAACATAAATAACATTTAATGTGGATGAATTCAACTACCTAATCAAAAGAAACAGACAGACAGAATAGAAAAGAAAACATGAGCCATCCATACACTGTCTGCAGGAAAGTCACCTTAGACAGAAGGATGCAAATAGACTGAAAGTGAAAGGTTGGAAAAAGTATTTCACACAAACAGTAACCAAAAGATAGCAGGAGTAGTTATACTGTTGTTGGAAAATACAGATTTTAAATGCAAAAAAGTGATACGAAATGCAGAAGGTCATTATATATTAATGAAAGCGATAACCCACCAGGAAGGAGTAACAGTCATAAATATCTATGCACCTAACTAGTGTACCCCAAAATACAAGAGGCAACCCCAGCAAAAGTTAACAGAGAAATAGATGTCTCTACAATGATATTTGGAGAATTCAACATGCTATTCACATCAATAAATAGAACAACTAGACCAAAGATAAACAAGGAAAAAGAGAACTTGAACAATATGAAAAATGAGCTGAACCTAACAGACATATACAGAACAGTGTACCCCAAGTTGGCATGTTAAACATTCTTTTCAAGTGCTCATGGAACTTCCTCCAGGATAGACCTCATGTTGGGCAGCAAAACAGCTCTCAATAAATTTAAGAAGATTGCAATTATGCGTAGCACCTTCTCTGAACATAATGGAATGAAGCTGGAAATCAAAAATAGGTGAGAAAGCAGGAAATTAGGAAATATAAGGAGGCTAAACAACCACTCCTAATCAATCAGTACGTCAAAAAAGAAATTGCAAGAGAAACTAGTAGATATCTTGAGACGAATGAAAACAAGAATACAACTTAAAAAAACTTATGAGATACAACAAAGGCAGTGCCAAGGGTGTAGGTATAGCACTAAACGTCTATATTAAAAAAGAAGAAAGATTTAAAATCTAAGAAGTGAACACCTGGAGAATAAGAAGAGAACAGTAAACCAGTCCCATAGCAAACACAAAGAAGAAATAACAGATTAGAGCAGAAATGAAATTGAGAACCAAAAAGATAATAATAAAAGAGAAAATCATTAAAACCAAGGCTGGTTTTTGAAAACATCATAAAATTGGCGAATTAACAAAGGAAAAAAAAGAGAGAAAATAAATACAATCAGGTATGAGAAGGGGGACATTATGACTGACCACCAGAAATAAAAAGGATCATAAGAGGATATCATAGGAAACTATATGCCCACAAATTAGACAATGTAGATGAAAAGGCCAAATTCCTTGAAATGCACAACCTATATTGACTCTACAAGAAATACAGGAACTCAACAAACTAATCACAAGTAAAGAGATTGAATCAGTAATAAAAAAAAACGTCCAGCACAGAAAAGTCCAAGACTAGATGGCTTCACAGGTGAATTCTACCAAATATTTTGAGAAGAATTAATTCCAAGCCTGTTTAAAATTTCCAAAAAATTGCAAAGGAGGGAAAATTACCCAACACATTTTATGAAACAAACAGTATCCTAATGCCTAAGCCAGATAAATACACTACAAGAAAAGAAAATTACAGACCAATCTCTCTAATAAACATATACACAAAAATTCTCAACAAACTACTTGCAAGTCAAATCCAACTGCATATTAAAAGAATTATATACCACAGTCAAGTGGGTTTTATTCCTGGTATGCAAGGGTGGGTCAATGTAAGAAAATCAAATAACATAATGCACTATATTAATAAAATAAAAACAAAGCATGATCATCTCAATTGATGCAGAAGGGGCATTTGATAAAATCTAGCATTCTTTCTTGATTTAAAAAACACTTCAAAAGATAGGAATAAAAGGAAAGTTCCTCAATATTTTGTATAGGGATTGAGATAAGGGTCCTCTTTCATTCTTTTGGTTATTGGTCTCCAGTTCTCCCAGCTCCATTTATTGGTAGACTCAAATATCTAAAAATTAATTTAACCAGGAATGCAAACGATCTTTATACTTAAAACTACCAAACATTGCTAAAAGTCATCAAAGAAGGCATAAAACAAATGGAAGGGCATTCCCATGCTCACGAATTAGAAGACTAAATATTGTGAAAATGTCAGTTCTACACAATTGATTTATAGATTCAATGCAATATCAATCAAAATTCCAACAGCCAACTTTACAGAAATATAAAAGTCAACTACCAAATTTATTTGGAAGGGAAAAGGGTCCAGAATAGCCAAAAATATTCTAAAAAAGAAAAATGATGTCAGAGGACTCACACTTCCTGACCTTGAAGTGTATTATAAACCTAAGTGGTCAAAACAGCTTGGTATTGGTGTAAAGATAAACACATTGATCAATGGAATCGAATTGAGAGTTTAGAAATAGACTGTTACATCTATGGCCAAATGATTTTTGAGAAGCCTACCAACTCCACACTTCTGGAACAGAACAGTCACTTCAATAAATGGAGCTGGGAGAACTGGATATCCATAACCAAAAGAATGAAAGAGGACCCGTATCTCACTCCTTATACAAGAATCACCTCAAAATGAATCAAAGACTTAAATATAAAAGCCAGGATCATAAAACTCCTAGATGATAATGTAGGACAACATCTACAAGACCTCTATTAACAAAATGAATTCATGAAGCATATGACAACATGGTTAATCTGGGGGACATTATATTGAATAAAGCAAGCCAGGCACAAAAGGACAAATACTGTATGATTTTTCTATTATGAACTAAATAATATAAGCAAACTCATGGAGTTAATAGGTAGGATATAAGTCACCAGATATAGAATATGGTTAGAAAATGGAAAGCTGAGGTTTAATCTGTGCAGCATCGGTAAAAAGTATTTTGTAAATGTTTGGTAATGAAATGAAATGGTGAAAGCACATCATAAGATTTGTAATTAGTACTAACATATAGGTAAGATAGTGGTTTGTTTTTTGCTTATTTTTTTCTTTTTTTGAAGTAATGAAAATGCCCTAATATTGATTGAAGTGATGAATGGACAACTCTGTGATTATACCAAATGCCATTGATTATACACTTTAGATAAATTGTATAGTTTATGAACAAGAAAAAGTAATAGGGGTGGTTGGGGGGAATACACCAAATGTAAGATATGGACTATAATTCATAGTAATTCTTTGATGATGCTCTTTCATAATTTGTTACAAATGTTTCAAAACAATGCAAGGTACTGGTGATGGGGTGAAGTATAGGAGCCATGTATGATGTTATACATATTTATTTTTCAAAACTTTTACAATATACTTACTGTTTATGTATGTTCATGTAAGAGTGATATACTTCAATAATTTTTTAATTAAAAAAAAAAAAGATCTAGGAAGTGCTTTCTCTACCCAAATGAGCTACTTGACAATTTTTCAATGTATTTTCTACATATGACTGTTTCCTCCTTCTGATTGCTGAGTCAGACTAAAATGGATGTTCAGGTTATTTCCTCACTGGTATTTAATATCAGTGAAAAAACTACAGTCTGTACCCTCACAATAGTAATGAGAGCATCAGCCCTGTATTAGGCATTTTGCACATGTTGTATCATTTTATATTGTCCCCATAACCATAGCATGAGCAACTATTATTGTGCCCATATCTGAGATATCAAAATTGAGGCTAATATGAGATTACCAAAATTAAAAATAATAATATCCCGTGTGGACAAAACACTAATGTGACTGAAATTAATGAAGAGAGAAGGAGAGCACCTGTTCACATAAACATATTTAAATTAGCCATAGAACTTATGTTTTGAAACTTGATGCTTTTTGGGGGGGAACTTAAGAAAGTGTTGGGGAGTAGATGTGGCTCAGACAGTTGGGCACATGGGCAGTCCCAAGTTTGGTTGCTAGTGCCTTCTAAAGAAAACAAATAAACAATGAACAGACAAAAAGCAGGTATCAAGCAAAAACAATGAGCAGAAAATGAGCAAAAACAATGAGCAGACAGCAAGCAAAAACAAATGAGCAGGGAGTAGATATGGCTCAAGCAGTTGGGCACCCGCCTTCCACATGGGAGTTCCCAGGTTTGGTTCCCAGTGCTTCCTAAAGAAGAAAGAGAAAGACAGCGAGCAAATAATGAGCAAAAATAATGAACAAATAGACAAAAGAGCACTCTGGGAGTGGGGGAGGGATTAATAATAATAATAATAAAATGTTATCAAGCAAAGACTTATTGCTTAATAGGCACAGAGGTCAATACTATGATATTGAGATTTTGAGAAAAAAAGAACTTTAATGCAATGTTGACTAGAATGGAGACAGGAGTCACAGCTCAAATCTGTCTCCAAGATCTGAGAGTTGGAGAGATTTTATGGTAAATGAGAGGTGAAAGGTGGTAACAGTAGTGGGGAGATTTGACTTGGTATAGTCCAATTGATTAATTAGAGCTGTCCATATATGATAGAGTGAATTTTAGACAGGATCTTCCTTTTGAAGGACCTCTCACATTGATCGGCTTCTGATGTCTCCCCGTTCTTGTAATCTTTCTGAGAGAGGTGACCTCTGTTCCTGGTCTCTCAATGGTCATCAGAGGGACAAGAGTCAGTTTTCTGCTCCTGCTCAGGTTATATGACCTCCAGTTAAACAAGCTCAGAAGAAAAGTTTACAACAACAGAAGGTTTTTTTTTTTTTATCTGTTTTATTTATTTGCCAATCTTTTTTTAATATACTTTTTTCTTTTAAAGATACTTAGATTACATAAATATTACATACAAAATATAGGGGATTCCCAAATGCCTCACTCTCTAGCCCTCCCACTTTTTCCCACATTAACAACATTCTTCATTTGTGTGGTACATTTATTACAATTGATGAACACATTTTGGAGCATTGTCACTAAGCACGGATTAGAGTTTACATCATAGTTACACCTTCTCCCACACAATTTTGTAAGTTATGACAAGATATATAATGGCCTGTATCTGTCATCTCAATGTCATTCAGGACAATTCTCAAGTCCCCAAAATTTTGACCTACCCACAGTTTCAAAAGCATACCAGAAAAGATCATGATTTGGAGATTATCATTGTGGTAGTCATTATTATTCTATTATTATAACAATAATAATTAAAATACATAATTATAACTATTATATAGTTGATGAAACCATGACTTAGAGAGCCAAACATTCTGCATCAGGTGTCACATTTAAGCAACAACAAATTTATGGTTCAGATGACTTTAAATCTTGTTCTTTTTTTTTTTTTACTTATCACTTCCTTTCTTTCATTGTAATAATGTATATCCTTTAACACAATAGTTTTAGCCTTTCAAATATACAACCCTAGCAGTTATAAAATTTAAGAAATTTACTTAAACTGTAACAATAATTTTGATAATATTGAAAGTAACAAATAAGAAAATGTATATCATCCATAAATGTGCTCTCTCTCTTATCCAAACAAATGCAGATTTTGAGATGTGTAGTACTTTCTCTATATTTAGATAAAATTGTAATCCTTTTGTAAAAACAATTTTCTACCCTTTCTCCTTTTTCCTTATTTATTTTCCTGTGAACAATTTTTTTTCATGAAAATCTATGATTTTATCTGGTATTTTAAAAACCCTGTGAGAAGGCGAGGGAGAACTGGACTTCCTATCTTAGGAATGAGGAACTGAAGCACTTTAGTTTCACTGCCAATACAACTAGCTATTGAGCCTGAACTCAAATGCCAACCTTAATTTATTTCCATTAGGCTACCCAGGCTTATTTCAACTCTTTCTCAGCTATTTTTATCTCAAAATTTCAGTACTTCTTTACTTCAAGGTCTTTCTAGTGAAAATGCTCATAAAATGGAACAGTATTTTCTACTCATCAAAGATATTAAAGACAAAAATATGAATATGTTTTTTAAAATCAAGATTCTGAGCATTTGGTTCAAATAAATTGTATTGCTTTTGACATGTGAAAACAGTACATTTTGAGGGGAATGGGCCATGACTGAATGAGAATTTATATTGGCAATTCCCTTTCAGACAACCTTCCCCATCCTCTTTCTTATGTTGAACTACTCTTTGGAAATCATACAATCAAATAAAGACATTACAGTATTTAGTCTTCTTGATGGACATTTATAAAGGTAATTCTAAAGAAACCATATTAAAATATTCAGTCCCAATGATGCTGAATATACCTTAAAAGGTTTGTGAAAGAATCATTAATGACTTCTCACATATTGTTTTCTATGCAATATCCCCTATTATATCCCCATCATCTATTACACAAGTGACATTTGTAAACATAGCCATGAAAAACTGCAAATGATTCATGAATGTTCATGAATATCATGCTTGAATGATCATTAACTTTTCATCCACTTGGGAATAACAACCTGTCCAAACATGGATTGATTACAAGGAATAGAAGACAATTAGTTTCTAAAATCAGCTGACCAGTTCTCCTACAACTCAACACCAAAGAATATTTATTAAACAACCAAAGAAATCAAATGACTTTCATGACAAGGAGGTTTCTCCCAAAGACAAATCTTTTGTGATGATCTCAGAGGTGCTCCAAAGCAGCAGACACTGATTTAGTTATAGTAACTTCTTTACTATGAAATCTTCTGTATAACAAATATTTTAAGATCTTTTAATTTTTACTTTCTCTGAAAGGTACAGCACATTTTGCAATAATGGTTTGGACAGAAAGAGGTTGAGCCAAATGTAAGTATGCCTGAACCTTTAATGGTTCTACTCTAATTATAGCATCTTCTTTTAGCATCTCCTGAAACTCTATTTAAGTCACACACCAAAACCAAATAGCACAGCTTAGTCAAATAAATTGAGTAATTTATATTTTCCTCTATTAGATTGAGATCCCTTCTTGTCAAATTGTCAATTATTTCGAGGAAATAACAATAATGCTACCATTTGTTTATATAATATACCCAAGCATGACTAAACCCTTCAACACGGATAGCCTCATTTCATCTTCACACAACTCCCATGACAGCTGTTATTATTATCCTCGTTCTGTTCATTAGAAACTGAGTTTTAGAGTTGTTAAACACCTTGCCTAAGGTTACAAAACTGGAAAAGTATGGGACTGAGTTTAGAAAGTAGGCATTCTGATTATAAAACTGGTAATATTAAAATATAACTTCACATATACCTCTTCCCAGGCAAACTGGTCTAAAGCTTGTTATATATCCAAGTACTAAATATTCAGAATATTTTATCAAACATAAAATATACATATACATATACATTTAACTGCTGGATATCCATCATCATTACCACATCAAAACTCTTATTGTGTATGAAAGGCTAAACATACTAGAAAGCAATGAAACAATTTTGCCTTCATCACAGCTGGATCTGCTGCAACTTTTCAAATGAGTATTCTCACATTTCAGACTCCATCTTACCATCTGTTTCTGGATAACTCAACTAGTTATCTGAATAACCAAAAGACAAAATTTAAAAATGAGAAGCAATTCCTACTATTCTAGTATTTGTTGAGACTCAAACTCCAGGAAAATATAAATGTGGTAAGTAAAAATACTACACATGTCTATTATTCTGAGTGGCTTAAAACTAAATTCTAGAAGAAATTTTTCATGTAAATTATACATTTTTTTGCTACAAATTAACTTTCAGGATCCTAGCACTAATATGCTAGAATTTTTACCATTAAACTATTCAGACAAGTTTAACATACAGTTGTCTGAAAACTGATTTTTAAAATTCTGATTCTAAGATTATTCTTCATTGAGTTTTAAAAAAGAAATTCATTGTTACAACTCTTAAAGATTTTCCTAGAGCTCAAAATTCAACAAATAACTATTTCCAATATAAACATGTATATATGCATGTATATAAACATGTGAGACAAATGCTCATATCACCTGATAGACACTTCAGGTGCCACATCAATATGTTACATTGTATATTTTTATATTGATCAATAATTTCTAAAACATTTACCCAATGAACTGGGTACAATTGTACTGCACCTCCACTAGGCATCTCTTTGCCAATAAAATAGATGGTGGAGCAAAATTAGTTCTTTGGCAGTACAGTCTTGGCAAGTCTTGTCTTAATTCCACATTGCCTAAGTCTATCACAGTGACAACTAAATAGATACTATTTACAGGAGGTATTTTTTGTTCTTGATATTTATATTTTCCTACTGATGGTATCGTTTCCAGTTGTGTGCTCCAATTTTACAGAATTTTAAATTAAACCTGCATCTTTAATTTAATATAATCTATTCAAAACGATTAGTTTATCTTTTGATCCCATTTGAGAATTGCTTTTCATGCTTGTGAACATAATGCATGTATTTGAATAATTTATTTAAGTTGCCGGCTAAGAAAAGCTCTAAGTGCTAGATTTAGAAAGGAGACTATTGTGGTTTGGGGGAGGATACATCACCTTCTTTGAACAAATGAAGCCAATATTGAGACCATATGCCTTTGCCTATTTTCACCTATTATCCCAGTATTATTATTAAACAGTCCCATTTCACACCCCAACATGTTCATTTGGAGAACAAATTGCATAGTTATCCTAGAATAAATCAAACTAAAAACAAGGTGAGTCACTGTCGCCTATTCAGATATCAAAAGGAGAAAGTTATACGGTAGCAAAATATTTAGACATTCATTTGGATATGAGGTGATTCACATATCATTTCAATTATGGATTTAATAAATATTTGTCAGGCACTTTATCCTACATTTGTTAAATTATTAATAATATAATTAGTATAAAACCCTTATTAGAGAAGAAGATGACAATGATGGTATCATTTTGGCATCTTTCTGAATGCATAATGAATAAAAATAGAGCATATGAATATCAGAAACAAAACAAAGGTAAACAGTTACAACCCAAACTAGGTGACAAAATATCCCTTCAAAATCCAAAAGAAACTGACAATGGCTCCTAAGTTAGAATGGTAGCTGAAACTGCTGAAGAGAAAGCAGACAAAAGCAGCAGAGCATCAGAGTATCTGGAGATATTGAGAATGAAGTGGACAAACCTAGGAAACATGATAGGTAATCACTAGAATGTTGGGTGGGCTAAACTGGAGGGAAATGTTTGTCCTCTTCAATCCAACAGGACATGTTTATAATAAGGCTCATAACAATACTCAAGATTATAGCAACTCTCTGCTCTGGACTGTCCAAACCTCCTCGCCAAGGTTGTCTTCCAGGTCAAGGTTGCGTACTGAAGAGGCTTGCTAAGAGTGGAATAAAAATTGAGTATATAGTGGAAAAACACATGATGAAAAGAGATGATTCAAATAAAAGCAAGGAGTAGGAGGTCTCAAAAGTAAGAGGCCACCGTTTTTTAACACTGCAAGAAAAGAAACAAAAGAATGAGTCTTTTGGAGTTAGAAATACCACGTAAAGGAGCTTCTGCTAAAGTTCAGGAAAATAATTGCACATAAAAATGAGCAAAATAAAATTAAAGCAATACCAGATTATTAAATTAAAAATTAACACACACCAAAAGTCATGCCAAAAAGCATCCTTAAAGATAACATCAAAACTAATTTTTATTTCAAAACAAGTCAAAAGGCATGTTAAAAATATTATGCTACATAAAATCTGACATAAATCAGGATTAGATGAAACCTAGATCTGAAGTGATAAAGCTCAGGGAATTATTAGAAGTAAAACAAATCAGTTCATAAACAAAGAGAAAAAATAGAAGAAACACAAGAATGAACGAGCAAATCACTTAATTCCCTAAGAAAAATAAGAGTCAAAATGACCAAAATGAAAAAAAGAATGAGATAAAAAGGATTTGAAAGCAAGTGACAAATGCTAAAGATTGGAATAAGAGATCCACCATATGGATTACAGAATCCCCTGAAGAAGAAAAACAATTCAATAAAATTGAACAAACTGAAACTTAAACTTCAAAAAGTTGTCTGAAAAAATATATGAAACTATATATATATGGAAAATGACTATATGTACTTGAGAATATCAACACAAAATATGAACACTGCAGTTCTAAAAGTACTGGAATTTAAAATAAGATTTCCTTAGATAACTAACTGAAACAGCCAGTGATTTTTAAGGGACAGAAAATTAGATAATCATTAATCTTCTCAATAGTGACACTTTAAGTGAAAAGGAAATGGAGTGAATGTTTAAAATACTCAAAAAAGGAAATGTGATAAAGCCATTCGGCAGTCAAGAGGCAGATAACCTGGGAAGAAAAACCACAAAGCTTCTCTCAAACACGAACATATGCACGCACACACCTCCATTCAAATAAACATACACACTGTATAAAAAATTTAATAAAATATTTTGGTAACTAAAAGTAAATTTTCCTATTTGGGTAGAGAATAACTTGATCATTTTCAAAAAGAAACCCAAATGCCAATTTACTCTTTCTATATTATTCACATATCGTTTTGTAATAAAGAATTTATTACTTGAAGAAGAGTCACTGGCAAATTTGGAATGATTTAATCTTCATAAAAGAGGATAAGGAAAGTCTATTTAAACCCAACTAACATGGTTAAGTGCATGAGTTCATAATGATATACATTTAATATGTGTAATATATATGTATATTAATTCAGAAAATGAATGGGAAGCAATTCTTTACATTAAAAACTGGCAAAATAAAGGGGAAGAATCAAGTCTTTATCCACCCTTCCCTATATGAACTCACTACTGGGTAATCAAATAATAGCTTAGGAAAATTCTCTTTACGTTTTTTAGTAAGTAAGAAAGAATGTATTAAATATCACTATTTTGCACCTCAAATGAAATAATGATCTAGGCATTGCAACTAACATCACATAGGCAGACAAATATTCTATGCCTCCTATAAACAAAATCTCAGGAATGTAAGAGTATGATCAAGCCTTTGTATTCAATACCGAATGTGCAGGAAATACTGCGGGGGCTTATTTGTAAAATTTACATTTCAAATACTCTGGGTTGCTCAACAGATGAATTTTAAGGGGAGAAATGGCTGAATGTGGACCCTGTAGAATAAAAGAGACTGAAAGATAGAATAATATTACAGGGGAAAACACAAGGAAGTGGTGACTATAAAAGTCAGGTAATGGATATTTATGGAAAGAGGAGAGGAATATGATTGGGGTGGAGCTCTTTGATGCGGTTTCTATGGAGGCTGGTGGACCTCTGTCAGACCGTTAATTATCATTTATCTATACATTTTTTTCTTTGTGCTTTTCTTTGTGTATCTCTTTGTTGTGTTTGAATAAAATATTTTTAAAATAAAAGCAAACAATTTCTGCTTTGTTGCATTATAAATATTTAGGTGTATTAAAAGAAATAAATTTCATGCAATGTAGGGTCTCACAGCTTTGTTGAGTGATTTATGAATTGGGCAGCAACCCATTCAGAAAGTAGAAGGCTGCTCTGCCAAGGGGATAGAAAAGGGGAACTTATATAAGGCAAATGCAGAAGCAAGTGAGGAAATGCTCTGTTTGGCTGAATTAAGTTTCCATTTTACCTGCGGGGACTTACAAAGTGGGGGGAGGGGGTAGATATACATTGATTAGTTTGGTATGCTTGTCTTTTCTGATAAGCTATCTCTACTCGACCAAAATTGGTTTATCGGCCAGGTGTTGTTTATCTGCAACCCTAGAGAGTGTGTTACATTTTCCCAGAAAGCCCCTGTCAATTATTTTTTCTCCTGGATAAGCCTTTCTGGAAAAGAGGGTCCCTCCCAGCAATACCCAATGCAAGCGGCCACTCTGTTTCACTTAACAGTTATTTTATCTTCCTTCTGTAAGTGTCGCTTTGACAGATATCATTTTTTCAGCATTTTGTGTTCTCCTAGTGATAGGTAAGTCTTTATAGAATATTATTAACAAAAAATACCATTTATTCATTATTTTTGATGTGACAGTCACCAGTAACAGCTACCTACCCTCCTTCTCTACCCTACCCCCACTTCTCCAAATCCTAACCCCCACTACACCCCCACCAAGCTTGGCACATACCTTAATGCAAAAAGTTTAAAAACACATTTATTTTCTTCATCACCCAAGCAGCCCCAAACTCCATCCTCTGCTTCCTAAAGTTAATAAAACTGTAGTTTTCTGTTTAACTACTGCTGCAACCACCCTCCTCCATCTTCAGCCCCAACCTGTCAAGTGCCTGCCTTCAGCAAAGTTTGAAATCACAAGTGTAATTAGCTCAAATCTCCTCCTTCAGGCTCAGTTCTCCCCAGTTTCTGTCTGCTTTAAGTTTCTCTCCAGATGCATCAAATTGTTGCTTTCTTTTTTAACATGTGACCCAGATTATATCATTGATATTTAAGGGATGCTTATTCCATCAGGAGCTACTCTTTCCTTAGGAAAATCCAGAAGATTTTTTGATGACTCGGTTTCCAATCATGTGTTTTGATGTCACTTAAAAGCAAAGGGTTACACTACACTTTTCTTGAGAGAATAGTTCCGAAGAATAAACAATAGCCAGACTTTGCCAATAAAATTTCTGTAAGAAGAGATGGTGTTAGTAATTTATATAAAAGGGGTGATGATACATAGATTCATCCTGAGTGTATGCTTCCTCTGACATTACTTTGATTCACTGGGGAAATAATACTACTGGAAATCATTAAATGCATTTAGATCCAGAATAGAAATTTAGGGCATCACTTTCCATACTCGAAGTAAGAGGACTTCTAAATATTATGAATGTATTGTATTGGAGCCCAGAAATCCTATTTTTCAGGTGACAATAAGCTACTTTTGTGCTAATTGTTTAACTTTGTATTTGCCAAAATCTGTCACTTTTTTAATAAAGTAAACTATTATTAATTTCTGAGTCTTTTCTTGGTCAAAATACAGGAAGCAGGGTAATATTTTTACTTTAGATCAAAAGAGATTATTTGGGTTTTATATAACTTCCTTTTAGTAACTGCCAATAAATTCTGTTTCTTTAATTTGTCACCCAACCTTCAATATAACAGACCATTATCATTAGGAAGCATACTCATTAAAATGAATATGCTTATTAGACTCAGATGCACCAGGTACACAAAGGAAGATCTGTAGTACAAAATATGTTGATAAAGCCAGTAAAAATATCAGGATTTACCTTTTGGCAGGGCAGGTTTGATGAGACAATGATAGATGCCCATCCAACTCCATTACATGTTTTATTTTTCTGGGAGCACAGAGAAACTATATCCCCAGCTTCTTTTGTAGTAGATTTTAAATATTATTTCTCCAAAATTATATGGACAGAATTCTTGTAAATTTCTTTCAATTTTGGGTTTTAAAACATCCCACCTCATTCTTTACTTATTTCTTTGTCTTTCGCACCAAAATTTAGAGAAATGTATTTCTGATGGTAGTGTTACTACAAGATGGAGGAACCTCCTTCAAGTTGGTTTTAGAATTACTGTATGGAGCAATACCCCCTCCTCGAACCACCAACCATGCACTCAATATCTATCATGACCAATACGTAAAAATTTATTATGCTAAGCCACAGAGATTGATGTTTAATTTGTATTTGTACCAGAGTTAATCTATCCTGACAAGTATAGAGGAAAGGTACTGAAAAAAGTATAATTACCAGGGATGGGGCACCCAAAAGTATCATCTTTGATTGATAATGTGACTACTTTTGTTTGTTGCTTACATTGCTTTTAATTATGACATCTTTCTTTTGTTAAAATATTATCCACATTATAAAGTTAGTTGAGAGCTGCCACCTAGAACATTCTATCTCAGTGAATTGGAATTGCTAATTTTCATGCATCTACATTTACAGTCATAGACAACATTGCAAAATTCTCCTGTTCTTAATCCCTTAAGTAACTAACTGACTTCAATGAAACACAGTGCTTCTAGATTTCTGTTCTCTATGAGCTTATGCTTTTAAACATGGGTTGGTGTTCTGTTTACCATTTCTGCATTACAACCCATGCCAACTTGGACACATGCACACACAAATACACACACTAGAGCCTCTGCTGGGAAGGCTGGAAGTGACTCAATGAAATTATATAAAAAACTGTTCACTCATAGGTCTGGCACCAGGATGTGGAGGGCTACAAAACCAGGCCTGCCAGTTCTACACTTACCTCTATATGTGGATGGGTTTCCTCACAACCTGGTAGCTTAGAATAGATAGACTTCCTATCTGTTAATTCAAGTCTTCAAGCATGAGTGTTCCAAAAAATAAGATGAAATATGTTTCACCTTTTGTGACATAGCCATTCATTTGCACTTCTGCCACATTCTACTTATTATGAGAGAATCGCAGCACATCTGGATTCAGGAAGAGAGGACATTATTTATCATCTCTCAAAGGAAAGATTAGCAAGCAACATGTGACCATTCTTTCTTAAAATTGTCATATTTGAAGACCCCATGACTTCTTGAAGCAAAAGAATCATCTGAAATTATATACAAAATATTTTATGTATATGTGTTTTCATTTTGAGTGGGTCTAAAATTTTCATCTTAGAAGACAGAATAAATCATATTACTTTTGTGCCTAAATATGCAGCTACAACATTTGTAAATAGGGAACTTTTGTCCACTTTCATTTGGTGCATGAAGCATTTAAGTGGTTCCCTGAAAAGGCTTGCAATTTCATAGAAATAAAAAGGATACAAATTGAAAATTCATATAAATGTAATTATAAGGGGCATCTCTGGAGAATGTACTCATGAAACCCTACCCAAATATGTTAGGATGTAAAATGTTTATAAACTACCTTCATTAACTTATTTTTTTGACTTTGTACCTGGTGCTTTAATGGTGTTGTATAACCCAGAGATAATTTTTCAGAATGAGTCAGGAGTGAATCCTTAGCAAAAATATTTTCCCATGACTGAAATAATGGTGACTTTTATATTTTGACAATTGCCTCTAGCCTCTTGGGAAATTTAGTAGTAGCTATCTTTTTGCATGATTTTTTTAAGCTACAACACTGAGAAAAATATTTTATATATTTTTAACCACGGTTGTTTTGCTTTTTATAAGATATTTTTTATTAAGACACAGAATATCAGACAACATATATTGAAGAGTTCCTTCAGTTATCATGTTCATAATCTAGCACTAACTTTTATTTCCACTTGATCAGGATGGGAAATGGCATAATTCAGAAAGAAACAGAACTTCATGTGTTTAACAAAATGGGCTGAGCCTGTGAAGCCACTCACCTGCTGCTCACCTCTCATTCTCTGATTGGCTTTTCTTTTTTAAGCATATTGACTGACCTATTTTTGAAGTTCAGGATGTGTCTGCTTTTGGCCTTGATAATTCAAAATTAGGAAATGAAATTCTAACGAAATTCTAATGAAACAGTGACAACAGTAACTGTGTTTGCTCATATCACATATATACACATCCTTATATTACCTAATTAAATGAAAATGTATTGGTTAGGTCATCAAGAAATGAAAGATGAATATCAAACCTTCTATATACACAAAGAGCTCATTAACTAATAGACAGACTGAGTTAATTAAACTAGTAACTATAAAACCTAGCAGAATGAAAAAAATCCTCCCAAAACAGGGTTCTTATTGGTATCAAAGAAAGTCTATGTCACTTCTAACTGTGAGGATTAGGAGAGGTCACTTAGTCAATGATAGTGCTGAATTTACAGAGGAAAAGTAGGATTGTACACGTGAATAAGATATGGGGAAAGAGTGCTCCAGAGAATAAGCAGGGTGGTTGAAGACAAGAAAACAGGGGAGCTTGAGCTTCTGCCTGGTATCCATGGAGAGCTACAAAGAAGTAGTTATAGTTATGACAAATAGATTGAGACCATATTAAAGTTCTTGAATGTGGAATCACTGTCTATTTTGGCTTAGGCCATTACATTAATAAAACTTGTCTTTAGGAACACAAGTCTTATAAAAGGGTTTGCACTAGAATGACCAGGCACTAAAGGCTTTGAGAATTCTTTCCTTTCCAATAGATGTTAAGATGCTATCTTTCAAAATCCCTCAAACACTGTCTTAGGTTCCTGGCTGCTAAAACAAATACTATGCAATAAGTTGGCTTAAACAACAGGAATTTATTGACTTACAGTTTTGAAGCTAGAAGTTCAAAATCGAGGCCTCAGAAAGGCAGTGCTTTTTCCCAGAAGGCTGGTGTTCTGGGCTGGCTGCCAGAATCCTTTGTCCTTGGTCTCTCCTGGCTTCTTTTTTCCTTCTGACTTTCACTCTGTCTGAAAAGAAATCCAGAATCCAGATAAAAGCCCAACTTGATCCAGTGGGGCCCCACCTTAACTGAAGTAGCATCTTCAAGAGATATTACTTAAAATGGATACTTACCCACCAGAATGTGAACTAAGACCAAGAACATGTCGAAACTTGGGTATACAATTCAACCCACAACAAACACTAAAGTGGATTTAATGTATTTTATTAAATACGTATAAAACAAAGGAAAATATGCATCATGGCTTTACCCTGGTAATTTTTTTAAAGAGTTTTGCTTGCTTGCTTGTATTTCGGCTTAACTATTCAAATATCCAAAAAGAAGAGGAAACCTCATCTTTCTGAAAAATCATGTAATCAGCAGCTTGCAGAGAAGGACTACTGGAATGTAGTGAGTTCTTAACAGAATCAGGAGGGAAAATTCAATAAAATATTGTTTGCTAGGAAACAGGAAAGAATGCTTTTAAAGTGAGCCAGCCTTAAAACCACATCTGTTAGAAAGGGAGACGTGAATTCAAAAAGAAATATTAAGATTCAGTGGCAAAATTTGGAAATAAAATGCTAGAAAATTTTGAGGGAGGCAAATAGGTTTTGAGGTCATATATTTACATTGAAATTTGACTTTGGGGCTATTTTTGAGGTCTATCTGAATCATAGTAGACTGTTTTTGCTGTTGGATCCTAATCAGAAGGCCTTTACCTTTAATCATAGTCACACTTTTAAAAAGGATGCCCATTTCCACACAGTAAGGGTTTTTCTCACTTTACAAAGAAAAACCAAATCAAACAGTATATATCTTGAGTGTGCCTTATGATTGCTTCATAAGGCTAAAAGAACAAAGAGAAGAAAAAGTTGATGGAAATCTAATGAATGAGATATGTTTCCAAAAGAGATATGCAGAAATTAATTTGATCCTCTGACTAACATTTCCAGTAGGTAAACGAGTTAGAACTGGACACAAAAGTAAAAATGGAGGTTATCTCTTCTCAAGAGATCAACCTTCTAAAAGAATTCTAGATATAGAAACTACCCACAAATAATAACATTTATAGATTGCATAGCAATATTAAGAAACAGGAGTGAATATTTTAGCTTGCCTTAACTCATTGAGTCCACAACAAATCTATGAAGTAGGTGCTATCATTAATTATCCTTATTTTTTTTTTTTTAAAGATTATTTATTTATTTATTTAATTCCCCCCCCCTCCCCTGGTTGTCTGTTCTTGGTGTCTATTTGCTGCGTCTTGTGCTGCGTCTTGTTTCTTTGTCCGCTTCTGTGGTCGTCAGCGGCACAGGAAGTGTGGGCGGCACCATTCCTGGGCAGGCTGCTCTTTCTTTTCACGCTGGGCGGCTTTCCTCACGGGCGCACTCCTTGCGTGTGGGGCTCCCCCACGCGGGGGACACCCTTGCGTGGCACGGCACTCCTTGCGCGCATCAGCGCTGCGCATGGCCAGCTCCACACGGGTCAAGGAGGCCCGGGGTTTGAACCGCGGCCCTGACACCCTAACCACTGGGCCAAAGTCCGTTTCCCTAATTATCCTTATTTTACAGAAGATCTGAGGCATACCTTGATTAAGCAATGCCTGCAAGGTTTCACAGCTAGTAGTTGGTGGTGGGAGGGTTACAACTCAGCAGTATAACTATTAAATACTCTATTATATAATTTATTGAAAACTCAAATTATGTTTGAAATACTGCCTTTCAGGAGTTCATCTTGGGAATTCAAATCCAATGGTTGACACTAATAATTTAAAAACTGGTTTTTCATCAATCCAAAAATGCATATTTTAACAAATCCCAAAGGAATACTGCGCAAAGGTAATTTTTTTTTAGGAGGTACCAGGGATTGAATCTGGAACTTCATCATGCAAAACAGGCAGTCAACCACTGAGCTACACACACTCGGCAAGATATGGTAATTTTATAAAAGAGTACTGACTGCTAAAGTGTCACTTACTTATAACAGGGATGGAATTTCAGAGCATATTTGAGCATTTATAAACTTCAACTCATTCATTAGGCCCTCATTCTCAGAACTGTGATCGTTTTCCAAATTTGAGACTTAAAGAGGTCAGATTACTTGCTCAAGGTCACACCCCTAGTGAAGGACAGAACCCAAGCCTGCCCCCAAAGATCATGTTCTCTATCATTGTATATCATTTCACTCTAGTTCACCTATTTTAAGAGAGTATTATTAATAAATGTTGACCTGTGAAACATACCAATTTTAGTATACTCAAAGAAAACATGTCTGAGAATGTGAACATTGTGTATCATCTTAGTTAATTATTAAATAACTTTGCCTCACCACTTCAGAGAAGAAAAAAAGATCTTGCTTATGTTAATCCAGCATTGCCCAGTAGATAAAATAATACTCCAGTGTTTGGTAAATGGCTTTGTGTTATTCTCTTTAATTCTTAGTGAGCAATAATCAATAATCCTAGATTAAATATTGCATTATTTGTCTAAGATTATCTCATAACAAGGGTTTATCAGAACAAATGGAATTTTTTTTCAGGAGGTCCCAGGGATTGAACCTGGGACCTTGTACATACAAACCAGGTGCTCAACCACTGAGCTACATCTGCTCCACTGGGATTATTTTGAATGCATCTTATTACTTTCAATTATTGATTTTCTAGAAAGAATTTTGTGGATTTTCCTCAATTTATAAAGTAGTTAATAAAAAGTAAGCCAATAATTTACTTAGTTAAGTAAATAAATAAGGGGATTTATAGTAGGCCATTAGAGAGAGAATTTATTTAATAATCTAGAAAATTTAGGACAAAGAATTTACAAAATTGTGTTTGTCTTTATTTTTCTATGGTTATGTATCATTTGCACTTCTTGGTTCTCTTAGAAAAAGTATAATGTATATTAAAAAAAATTAGATACTTAAATGCAGCCTGCCTTTTGTTTTCAGACTGTTCTCAAAAAATGTCAGGAGAAAATCAATTTTTCTTTATTTCAAATTCAATAAGCATTCATTTTTATATATGCCCCTGAGCTTTCTCTGCAAACTAATATGAATTCCATATCATGGTTTGGGAGGATTAGAGAGAAGCCCCTGCCTAAGCCACAAACTCTTTTGCAACCTGAAACTTCAAATATAACAAGGTCATAGAGTTTTTTGAGAAAACTAATCAGTGACTTGGGAAAAAAGTATAAACATAAGCCATTCAGTGATACCACATTGAGTTAGGTATTGCAATAAAAAGAGGAATGTAATGCATTGTATTGTGGTGATGAGAAATGCTAACTCATCCATGGTACTATTCTAGTTCTCGGTATCAAGTATAGTTTGTATTATTAACATAATTCTCTCAAGTCTTGCATATGAATACCATTATCAATTATTAAATGAATACATAACTTTATATTAGGATATTTTGACTTAATTGCAATTGTAAATTTTTTGATATGTTTTAGTAATTTTATAAAACTTAATATTTAAGACTTTCATAATATTCCAAATTTAATCATTCTTTCTTGTTGGATTTTTTATGTCTAGCAATTTACTATAAGAATTGCTATAACAAATAATTTTGTATGTACAACTTTGTCTGAAATTCTGGTTATTCTTTAAGTTTGATTTTTAAAATAATGTTGTCTTTTGATTTTTATTTATCATCTCTTAAAATATTTTATTGTATTTCTATTTTTTAATAAAATACTTCTATTTTTACTAAAAGGAGATGTAATTCTTTGTTTGGCTTAATTCAAAAGGGATATATATTTTTCAAATTAAATTTTAAAAATAAAACTGTATTTGTACATAATAAAACATTAAATTATAAGATTGATTATAAATATGTGGAAATGGATAGAGTTGATTTAACACATTATAAAAATGTAACTAACACTGCTGATTTATAAATGTGATTGTGGCTGAACGGGGTAACCCTGGGAGGTTTATGTTAATTGAAAGACAGCCACAGGATAATCTAGGAACTGTAAAAACTAGTGATTTCGGTGGTAGATGAGGATTGTGGTTAATAATACAAAAACGAGAATGTTGCTTGGCTTACTTTTTCCATTTTATCCTTTGACTTTCTGTTGTCATATCATGCTATTTTCTGTGTTTTTACCCTTTTAGTTATCCTTACTAACAATCTTCATTTCTACAACTCTTCTCCAAGCCTCTCTTTCCTGTCTTACCTTTCAGGTTATAGCACACCCTTTAGTACCTACCCCATGTAAATTTGATCTCTTGTTTAACTGTGAAGACTTAAACTCACCCTGATTTTTTTTTTCTTTTTGTGGGGGTAAGAGGGATTGAACCTGGAACCTCATACATGGGAAGTAGGTTCTTAAACCACTGAGCTACACTCCCTCTCCACACCCTCATTTTTGAAGGGCAGTTTTATTGGATAAAGAATTTTTGGCTGGAAACTTTTCTTTTTCAGTACCTTTAACATATCATACCATGGTTTCCAATTAGAAATCTGCACTTCGTCGTATTGATAATCCCTTGTATGTGATGAATTGATTTACTCTTGCCGCTTTCAGAGTTTTTTCTTTTTTCTCTGGCGTTTGACATTCTCAATAGAGGTGTCTCAGAATTTATATGTCTCAGGTCTTTCTGAATTTTTTTCTGTTTGGAGTCCATTGTCCTTCATGGATATTAATATTTATATATTTCATAAGAATTGGGAACTTTTTGGCCCTTATTTCCTCAAATACTCTTTCTGCCACTTTTCTGTTCTCTCCTCCCTCCAAAACATCCATAATGTGTATGTTTGTGCATTTCACACTTTCATTCAATTCGCTAAGACCCTATTCAATTTTTTCCATTCTTTTCTCTTTCTGTTCTTCTGCCTTTTCAAGGTCAGATGTTCCGTCTTCCAATTCACTTATTTGTTCCTCAGCCAAATCAAATCTGCTCTTTTTTTACTTCTAATGTATTTTTATAAAATTTTATTGTAGTATATCATAAATACATATACATAAACAATAAGTGTATAATAAAAATTGTGAAAAACTTACAAAACAAACATGTATATCACAATACAGGGCTCCTATAATCACCCCACCTACAATATCTTGCATTGTTGTGAAACATTTGTTACAACAATGAACTAACTATAGCCCATATCTTACATTTGATGTATTTTCCCCCAACCTACCTGATTATTAACACCCTGTATTCATATTATATATTGTTATAGTTCATGAGAAAACATTTTCATATTTATTCTGTTAATAACAACCTTTCTTCCACCATGGACTTTCCTGTTATACAGTCCCATGCTTTTTACAATCCATTCAATGTGTACACTCAGTGGCTCTTATTTTCATCACAGAGTTATCCTGTCATCACCTCAGTCAATTTTAGACCATTTCATTACTCCAAAAGGAAAAATCCCATAGCTCTTTATACTACTATTGTTGCCCTGTAGAATTGATATATCTTCTTTGTCATATTTATAAAAATATTACAATATTATTGTTAACTATTATACATAAGTTACATTAGTTGTAATTTTCCCATGTATCACCATATTCTTAACAATTTGAAAATGAACATTTTTATATATATACTATTAACCACAATCTTTATCCACCATCAAATTCACTGTTATACATTCCCTAGATTGTTCTCTAGCCTCCTTTCAATTGACGTTTACATCCACAGACTACCCCCTTTCAGCTACAGTCAAAATTATGAATCAGCACTATTAGTTTATACTCGCTATAATCTGTTACCATCAACTCTATTCATTTCCACACTTCTACAATAAAGCTTATTAAAATTCTACATACATTAAGCATCAGCTCCATTTGTTACCCCACATGCTAATCCTAGCAACCTATACTCTAGAGTTTACCTCCATGAGTTTACTCATTGTATTTACTTAGTGAGATCATTAGTTAGATCATACAATATTTGTCCTTTTGTGTCTGGCTTAATTCACTCAACATAAAGTCTTCTAGGTTCATCTTTGTTATCATACTCATCCCAATTTCATTTCCTTTTACAGCTGAATAGTATTTTATTGTATGGCAGCCTGCCAGAATATATATCTCACAATTTGTTCTTCAAAAGACATTGTCAGAAAAGTAAAAAGGCATTGTATTCAATAGAAGAAAATATTTGGAAACCACATATTGGATAAAGGTTTGATATTCATGTTGTATAAAGAGATCATACAACTCAACAATAAAAAGACAAGCAATCCAATTAAAAATGGGCAAGACTTGAACATTTTACCAAAGAGGAGATACAAATGGCCAGAAAGCACATGAATACATGTTCAACATCACTAGCTATTAGGGAAATGTAGATCAAAACTACAGTAAGAGGAAAGTGGATGTGACTCAAGTGATTGAGCTCCCACCTACCACATGGGAGGTCCATGGTTCAGTTTCCAGTGCTTCCTAAGGAAGGTAGAGAGCTGATGTGATGGGCAGACATGGCAAGTTGATGCAACAAGATGATACAACAAGAGACACAAGAAGAAAAAACATAATGAGAGACACAATAAAAGTAGGGAGTGGAGATGACTGAAGCAATTAGATGACTCCTTCCCACATCAGAGGTCCCAGGTTCAGTTCCCAGTGCCTCCAAAAGAAATAAGGAAGACAATCAGACACAACAAGTGCAAACAATGAGGGGATGGGCAGAAATTAATAAATAAAATAAATCTTTTTAATAAACCTACAATGAGATAATTTTGCACCTTATTGAATGGCCATTATTAGAATAATAGAAAACTACAAGGGCTAGAGAGGATGTGGAGAAACAGGAAGACTCCCTCATTATTTGTGGGAATGTAGAATGGTGTAGTTTATGTGGAAGACAGTTTGGGAATACCTAAAGAAGCTGAATATAGAACTGCCATATGATCCAGCATTCCTGTTAATAGGAATGTATTCAGAAGAACTGAAAGTAAGGATGTTAACTTTCATTTTGCACACCGATGTTCATAGCAGCATAATTCACAATTGCTAAAATATAGAAACAGTCCAAGTGTCCATCACCAATGAATGGATAATGTATTTTTAATATTATCCATTGTGTCTTTCATTCCCATAAGCTCTGTTACTTTTCTTTGCAAGCTTTTACATTCTTCTTTATGCTCAACAGTGTCTTTCTAATAGCCTTTATCTTTTTACCCATATTTTCCTTCAACTCTTGATTTGATTTAGTAGATTTTTATGAACATCATTGATTAGTTGTTTTAAATCCTGTGTCTCATCAAGACTTAATTTGTTCCTCTGGCTGGGTCATATCTTCCTGTTTCTTAGTATGACTTGTAATTTTTTGCTTATGTCTAAGCATCCTATTATGTTAGTGAGTTTACTCTGATAGTCAATTTCTCTCTCTTGTCTAGTAATTTGCATTCACAGTTCACAGCTCTTCTTGGATTTTTGGTTCAACTTATTCTAAAACTGAAAAATTGCCCTGTTCAAGTTATTAAAACATGGCCAGGGACCCTCTAATGGGGTGTAGACCAGATCCGAAGGGGTCCAGGGATAGGGTCAAGAGAATCCCCCAAATGTCTCGCTTTCTTCACTTTCCCAGCCTACCAGAAGATGGTGCTCTTCCATGATCTTTTCTACAGAGGTTATTTTTTCAACCTCTACTGGCTTGTGTTTCTGAGCCCTTTTTTTTTTTTAACAAATCAATTTTATTGATGCATATTAATAAAGCATACAATTCATCCAAAGTGTACAATCAATGGTATTTGGTATAATCACAGTTGTGCATTTATCATTTCAATCATTATTAGACCATTTTCATTAAACAAGAAAATTCTTCACCTCTCAATCTCTTCTACACTTCCTGTGCTGTACATAGATACTATTTCTGGCTATTCTTGCACAATTATTTACTTAGTAAGAATTTTTATTGAGATATATTCACATACCAAATGATCTATCTAAAGTATATAATCAATGGTTTTTAGTATAATCCAACTGTTGCACATTCTTCACCAGAAAAAAACTTAAAGCAATTTCATTACTCCAAAAAGAAAAACTCTACACCCATTAACAGTTCTTCCCTAGTCTTACACAACCACTAATCTAATTTCATCTTTATAAATTGATTTATATTTTATATAAATGGAACCATACAATGTGTAGTGCTTTATGTCTGATTTCTTTCACTTAGCATGTGTTTTTTTGTCAGATATTAACGTCTTGTAGTACAAAAACACATTTGTTCAGCTTCAAAGAAAAACCATCTTATATGTGGAATTTTACCCATATTCTCATTTCACATGTGGTTTTACTATGCTATTCAGTTCAATGATACATGTTTTAGCTTCCCTTTTAGTAATACACATGATCTTAGACTTTCCCTTTTTAAACTACTTTCATACCCACATGATAGTATTCCTAGTTACAAATATTATATTGGGCTTTCATCTTTTCTATTCATTTCCAAAGATTAATACACATGCTTTTTACCAATTCTGCACAAGTTAACCATCAGCTTTCCATTCTCTAACCTCATTCTATTTTCTGGTGACCCATATTCAAGTTATTAACTTCATGAGATTACATAATATGTTTCCTTCATAGTAGTGTAATCATACAGTGTTTGTCATTTTGTGCATGGCTTGTTTCACTCTACATAATGTCCTCCAGTTTCATCCATGTCATCATATGCTTGACAACTTCATTTCTTCTTACACTCATTTCTTCTTATACCTGCATAATAGTCCATCATATGAATATACCACATTCATCTGTTAATATACGCTTGGGTTGTTTCCAGCTTTTGGCAATCATGAACAGCACTGCTATGAACATTGCTCAAAGCAGGGCCCTGCTGCTTAAAATTGAAGAGAAATCTGCCACACCCTCCCTCTTCCTAGAGAGGAATATGTCTGTTCCTCCCTAGGTCACCTTTAGCCTCAGAGACTGGTCATTTACCCAGAGGTGGTAAATGGGTGCTGCGCCCAGATATGGTTTAGGAGCAGGTTTTCTTTTCAGCCTCTTTGTCTCTCTGTCTCCACTTCCTCTTGGGTGACGTGTGCAACACTCTCCTGGTTTGCAGATCCCCAAAGCAGCTTCTTTAGACAGATTCTGTCCCTACCGCCACTGTTTTTGCAAGAGAGCTGAGCCCTGCCTCTCTATTTCGACCTCATTGTTTTTTTAATTTACCTTACTCTGGTGGCCAATTATGTTGAACATCTTTTCATGTGCTTTTTGGCTATTTGTATATATGTTACAATATGTGTACACCAAATGTCTTTTCAAATATTTTGTCTGATTTTATATTTGGGAAAATAAATATATCCATAGAATATAGAGATATATGATATTATATCCTAAGTATATAAATGACACCTCTTACCTTCATCATATGAACACAAGAAACTCAACTGAGTATGTGTTTCTTTGTTTGTGTATATGTGATGGATATTTTCTTCCAATTTGTGGTTTGTCTTTTTGTATTTCTTTAGTTATGTTTTATGAAGAGTGGAGGTTTTAATTCTGACACTGTCCAACTTTCTCTTTAAAGTTTAGTTCATTTTCCATCCTGCTAAGGAATATCCTTAGTCTTAACTTCACAAATGCTGTATTTTATGTTGCTGGTTATATCATCAAGTGATTGCAATAACACTTCCTGCCTTCTCCTAAACAATCTCCTATGGTAAAAATCCAAATTGTGTGATACGTGTTCAGTGGATCAATATGAAAAAGTGGCTCCCTACGGACATGAATTGACAGTTTCTCCAGCCTAGTGATCTTCAAACTGATTATAAATGGAATAACTGCAGTAACAATTTATAATAAGGTAAAGCTACCCAAATTCAAGTTCATAAATTTTTTACAATATTTATTATGGCGATATGTAGACTGAGAATTCCTCAAATAAGGTTAAGAAAATGTGCCCATTTTGCACTATTTTTCCTTATTTCCCTACACCTGCCCTAATGTAAATTTCTTAAGGTAAATAAATGCATACCTTTGTATAAATAAAGGGATGCCTCTTATATTAAAGAATCATCAAAATTCATAAGTAACTACTAAATTTATTCATTTAACTATCAAATATTTATTGAGTGTCATGCTATCACCATACATATCCTTATAGACTAGAGTGGAAGGAATAGTATACACACACACATACACAGAGAGAGAAAGACAGAGAGAGAGAAATAAACAACTATAAGAGTTTATTGTGCTAGAATCCAGAATATATAGTGCTAGGATACATAGTCCTAGGATTGTGCTAGATTTAGCAAATGAAAATGCAGGGCACCCAGTTACATTTGAAATTCAAATTTCACCAGGCATCCTGTATTTTATCTGGCAACCTTACCACAAAGGACAAGGGAATTTGTCCTAGATATATCAGTGGCTGCCATGTGTCAGCCAAGGTCTATGAACAGAGCATGAAATCTTCTCAAGTCCTCCCCAAGAGGATTTAATAAGTGCAATAGATCATTGATTGTTCTGCACTTGCCTTCTTTCCTACTAGGAATGTGAGCTGTTCCGGTTTCATGTTCTGACTTAATCATTGTTTATTTGGGATGAGTGTGAGGGTTGTAACATGTCTTTTATTATTCAATAGTAAGATCATGAAGGTCCACCCATTGAAGAAGATGGCACAGTTCCCCAAATATCCTGTAATTTGTGTGATGTAATGAGTGATGGAATTTATGAATGTTTTCTTTAGGGATGCCATGAACATGGTCTATGGTGTGAGAAAGTGCTTATTGGTAACCATAGAAGCAGATAATGGGTAGTAAGTAGTTTCTCCTTTTTACTTAAAAAAAAAAAAATTACTGGTCATATGGACTCTGAGATAAATGCTTCCTCAGCCTTCTTTACAGAGAAGTGATTCTATAACAAAGTTTTAACCAATGGGACATGTTCAGTATTTTTGTCTGCAACATACAGATAATTTCTTCCATAGAAAAGGAGGATGTCCACCCTTTCCATTTATCCCTCTCCTTTTGTCTGGAAGGCAGATATGATGGTGGAAGTTGGAACAGCCTTATTGGATCTCCAATGAAAAGATTCATATTGAAAAGGAAGGCAATAAAATAGAAGCCCAATTCCCAGATGATCATGGAGACTTGCCCTATGTTTTACCTGTAAGAAAGATAAATAACTACTTGTTTATACCACTGTCATTTTGGAATATCTATAATACAGAAGCTAAATAGTAGTTTAAATAACATAGGGATGAATACACCTAATCTGATATATTTAACTATATAGGAGTTAAACTTTTAATATAGCATGAGAAGGATTTGGTAAGAGTAATAATAAAATCTGCCATGTGCATACTGAGTTTGAGTTATTTGCAGGTGAAATTTTGTTAATTTGCATATTTTAAAGGAAGAAAAGTTAAACTCTGACCATAGAACTTGTATACAAATTTGGTACATAGAATTTAGCCAAATAGAATATGAGGAAAATATGAAGACAGATGTCTATGGAAAATATGAAAATTTTAATATTCTGGTTATAGGATGTTATACAAAAAAATAAATACAGATGTAAGAGCTCAACAGGCATGTAAAGTAAGGAAAATAATATTTTATAAGAGAAGAATATAAATAGAAGATGGTGTGTATGACAATTTTAATAAATATAATATTAATATAATAATAATTGATATTAAAATAGCAGCCATTCTAGGAGATCAAAATATGCTCAAACCATGCGCTTTGCTTTTCCTATTATTTACTAGCATTATGTCACAATCCTAAAAGCCCTTTGAAGTACATGCTATTTTCTGCACATCAAATTTTAAAGTTTGAGTCTCATGGCTATTTTAAATTAGAATCATCAATTTGGAAATAATTTGACAAAAATCAATCCTGAATCATTTATATTAGCAGGTATTTTGAAGTGGCAACCATTCCACAAAAAGGAAAAATTAAGTAAAATATATTAATGAAATTTATGCATTATATAAAATAATGTACAATGGAGAGAAAATAAACTTTTTAGCAATTCCTTATGAAACTCAAATAGATTTATACGCAAAGGACAATGGTGATGAGAAAGAAGAAAATTCTCATTAACATAAAACTCAAAGTGTCAAAAATGAGTTGCCAAACTAAATGTCAAGAGACAGTGGAGAAACACCATATTTGGGGAAGAAATTGAGAATTGCATATGTATCTTATATCCTGTTCATATGTGAAATCAATGAAAGACATTCTATGTAAGACATAATACAATTTATGTCATATGGTAAGGGGAAAAGATAGGGAGGAAAACAAAGACATTTATTTTATGTACATATACAAACATACTCAAAAAAATAAGGAAGAAATATTCATGACCATTACAGTCCTCATTTCTGTAGCTGGTCACATGGTCAGTTTGTATTTCCACTACCTTATTCCACTACCCGTTCCATGTTCCCTTTACCCTCAGCAAGCACCTCAGATGGCCATGGTTCTTTGCCTGGTGCCATGACCCAAACTTCTTTCCTGAAGATTTCGGGCCACTGTTAGTCCTGCCTGGATTGAGTTATTGCTGTTTTCCACTGACTTTAATCACAGAGCATGGAAGTTCTAAGAAAGCTCAAGGAAATCTCTGTATTTCAGGCAAACTCTTCTTTACCTCCATTGTGAAGTTGCAGTCCTATTTCCCCTTGAGAGTCAGGACGAAGGATATCGCAGCCAACAGGTAATTCCCTTCTTTGGCCATTGATTTAGAGGCATGAGAAGCCCAAAGGGGCCAAGTGGCCGTCTTACCTTCCAGTTCAATGGAATCATTGTAGTGTTCCTGGTGTAAGCACCCCCACTTTGGAACTAAGTCCTGTGGACCATCAGAGGTTAAGGTTGCAGGCCAAAAGCTGTTTTTCAAAAGGAGAGTAGTTATCTGCAGAGGATGTCAGGGCTTTGCTCCAAAATTCTAAGGCCTTTGCTGTGATTCTCTTATAGGAGCCTGCCAAAGACTCCAGATGGCATCTCTATTTGCCCCCTGACACTTCCAGCACCATTGGATCTGCTGGATCATATGGCACAAGTGGCAGTACAGCTTGGACAGCAGTCTGGACCTGTCACAGAGACTCCTCTTGTTCTAGTCCCCACTCAAAACTAGCAACTTTTCTGGCCACTTGATAAATGGGCCAGAGGAGCACACCCAAGTGAAGAATGTGTTGTCTCCAAAATTCAAATAGGCCAACTAATCATTGTGCCCCTTTTTAAAAAATTTTATTTCTCCCTCCATTGTTGTTGTTGTTGTTTTTCACTTGCTGTCTTCTCCCTGTGTTCATTCACTGTATGTTCTTTCGTGTCTGTTTGACTTTTTCTTCGCATCTTTCTCTTTAGGAGGCACCAAGAACTGAACCCAGGACCTCCGGGGTGGGAGTCACTCAATTGCTTGTACCACTTCATCTCCCTGATCTACTGCATCTCTCACTGTCTCTCCTCTGTGTCTCCCTTTGTTGCATCATCTCACTGTGCCAGGTCTTAGCAGTGTGGACCGTTAGCTCTCTGCGGCACAGGCCATGAGCTCTCCGTGGTGCAGGCCATCAGGTCTCTGCTGCGTGCCACCATGGTGTGGGCCAGCCTGCCTTCACCAGGAGGCCCCAGAAATCAAACCTGTGGCCTTGATGGGAGCCCATCACTTGAGCCACATCCACTTCCCTTTTCTTTTGTTTATTTATTTATTTATTCATATAGTCATAGGAAAGGCCAGATGCACCAGCTTATCCCTCACTTTAGGAGGGATATCTTGACATGCCCCACACCATGGACATCTAGAAATTTCACTAACTTGGAAGGCCCCTATATTTTTCTTGGATTTATCTCCTATCCTTTGATGTACAAATATCTTACAAACAAATCTAAAGAAGTTTCTACATCTTGTTCACTAAGGTTCAATCAACATGATATGAATATAATTGAAGAGTGTGATATCTTGTGGGAGGGAGAGATGATCAAGTTCCCTGCAGACAATATTATGACAGAGGGCAGGAGAGTTGATACACTGTGTATATTTTTTTGTTGTTGTTGTTTGTAGTGAGGTTATTTGCAGAGTTTGGCTTAGAGAGAGGCTACACTTAAGTAACAAGGAGGATTTCAGTAGGTAACCCTTAAGTATTAATTATAATTAAGCTTAGGTTCATTATTACAGGAATAAGGTTCATAAGTGCAAACATTCAGGTCAAGGACTTGGCTTATTGGCCTGACTTCTATTAGACAAGACTTATACAATCCAGAGCTTTTCCCCATCGTATTTGAAAAAGTAGCAAGTCTTCCCCAGAAAGGAAATTTAATATTTGTTAGCTACCACGTGGGCCTCATACTCTTGAGATAAGACAGTGAAGATATATTGCTGGCCTTGACAGATGAAAGCAAGCTGTTTTTGATGGTTCTGGCTAATAGTAATTGAGTAAAAAATATTCACCAGATCAGTAGCTGTATGTCAGTTACCAGGAGATGTGTTGATTTGCTCAAGCAAAGATATCACATCTGGAACAGCAGCTGCAAATGGAGTCACCACCTGGTTAAGTTTATGATAATCCACTGTCATCCTCCAAGATCCATCTGTTTTCTGCACAGACCAAACAGGAGAGTTGAATGGGAATGTGGTGTAAATCAACACCCCTGCATTCTATTTCCTTGATGGTGGCACTGATCTCTGCAATTCCTCCAGGAATCTGGTATTGCTTTTGATTTACTATTTTGCTAGGTAGAGGCAGTTCTAGTCGCTTCCTCTTGGACTTCCCTACCATAATACCATTCACTCCGCAAGTCAGGAAACCAATGTGGGGATTCTGCCAGTTGCTGAGTATGTCTATTCTAATTATGCATTCTGGAAATGGAGAAATAACCACAAAATGGATCTGGGGACCCACTGGACCCACTGTGAGACAGATATGAGCTAATATTGCCTTGATCACCTGACCTCCACAAGCCCCTAATCTGAGTGGTGGATCACAGTGATGTTTTGGGTCTCCTGGAATTAATGTCTCTTCTGAGGCAGAGTCTAATTATCCCTGAAATGTCTCATCATTTCCTTTTCCCAAAATACAGTTAATCCTGGTGTAAGGCCATAAGTCATTTGGGGAAGACTAGGAGAAAGATTAAGAGTGTAAGTTATTGGCAGTATGCAGGATCCTTCCCCAAGGGGACCTGGCCTTCCCCTCAATCAAGGGGTTCTGAATCTGTAAACTTCCTCAAGTCTGGGAATTGATTAAGTGGCTGTGATGTTGATTTAAATCAAATTAGACTTTTGTTCACTTGACCTAGAACTCTTCTGCCTATACAGATCAAGTAGGAATTTGGTAGACCTCTCATCAATTTTATATCTAGGTACCACTTGACCTATTAGCCAACATCATTGGTCTATGTGACTCAGACTCTTGATTGCTGCTTTGAGTCTGCTTTTCATTGTGGTAGCCATGCCACCTCTTCTTTGGCTATTAAGTGCTGCCACTTGGCTTCTGCAAGCCCTGGATCTGATCATTCCCTTAGGGATTCCAGTTTGGTGACAGCAGTTCCCAATGTCATATCTGCCCTACAGAGTAAAGCAACCACAGAGCTCTTCAGAGAAAATGGAGTTAGAGTTACAAATTTCTTCCTCACAGTCCCAGTGAAAGGTGTGTCATCTGTACATTGCCAGTTGCTTGAGCAGGTATTTCATAATAAATCTATTCTACCATTCCAGTCTCCCTAAGTCCTTGGATCTCTTCATCTAGAGTATACTAGGGCAATTCTGGCATCTTGACCTCAGGTAACATTAACCATCCTTTGATCCATGATTCAGACAGTCACCTGAAGAAACTCTTAAAGTGCTTTCTAACCCTGGGAGCTGCAACTTTGAATCCATAATCTCTGCTTAGTGGGTCCATATCAATAAATTCAGCCTAATCCAACTTTATATTCCTTCCACCATTATCCCACATTCTTAATTTCCATTCCCACACATATTCCTCAATTTCTGACTATATAATTTGGAAAACTCATACAGTTCTTTTGGAGTATAGGGTACTTCCTCATGGGCCACATTTCGTACTTCATTTTGGGGGGCTTGTGACTTTAGTTTAGTTACAGGTCTGGAAGAAAAGAGGAGTGACCATGATGGGTACTCAAAAGGATTTGAAGTGTCTTGCAATCCAATTATGTCAGTGCATTTCACTGCAGTTTCATCTGATGATACAAGATTAATCTCTTCAGGTGGGGTTTGAATGGCAGTCTACTTTGGACTGGCTGGAGGTCTGGTGACAGTTTCCTTAGGGTTACTTTTCCTCAGGGTGGCTAGGAGGTTGGATGTCTGCTTCCTCAGGGCAGACCATTATAGGTTTATCTGGCAATGACTCAACAGAATTTAGGTTTTCAATATTCCACTGCTATCAACCCATATGTCTCCTTCCCAATCCTCAGGATTCTACTCCTTTCCAATCAATGCCCTCACTTAAACAACAGACACCCTGCAAGGTTGAGATTTAGTTTCTCTTGTAACTCTGCTATTTGCATGATGGGACTCTGGGTCTGGTTTTCAGAGATCTCAATTCCGCAGCTAGATGAAACAAAATTTTCTTTCAGGGCACACTTTTAGAAACTTTCAGGACACAATTTTAGAAACTTTCACAGAATTCTTGTGGTACTTACATTGCAAATTTGAAGCCTTCAGTGTGTCACTTCTTTTATAACTGTATCTGGTATATTTCAGAACAACCAGTCAACATCATTGTATCTTTCAACTCTACAAAAATCTATTAAGGTCTCAAAAACACTCTTACCCAGAGCATTGCCTCTTTTAAGCATGATGTTGTCATATCCAGTGGTGATATTTTTCATATCTCTATTCCTAACCTACATCATGGACTCTAGTGGCCCCTTAATGGAAAGTCATTAGTGCTTTGAATCTAATCAAAGTAGAGAACCAATTGCAAAAATCCCAGAATCAATTAAGAAATCCAATTTTTAAGATTCTGTTTCTTAAAAACCATTCCTGGTACCATGCTATATTAGTCAGGATTCTTTAGACAAACAGAACTGATAGGAGATATTTATATAGTATCAGATTTTATAATATTATCTCACATGACCATGGAATGCAAAAATCCCAATTCCATTTGGCAGCCTGCAAGCCAGGAACCCTGATGAAGGCCCTTGATGAGTTCTCTAGGAGACACTGGCTTTCTGAAGTAGAAATGGAAATTATCTCCCTGAATGCTGAAATCACTTCTCCTTATAAAGTCTTCAACTGATTGGATAAAATGTCACTCATTGCTGAAGGCAATCTCCTCTATTGATTGTTGATATAATCAGCTGTAGATGCAATCAACTCACTGATAATTAAATTCTAGGAAATTAAATTGCATTACAATTATCCCAGTGCATGCTTAACCAAATAACTGGTCACATTGCCTGGTCAAGTTGACACATTAGCTTAATCACCACAACCTCCTAACACTCATTTCCTCTTGTTTTTTCCACATAGTCTGTTGCTCCATCCACCCATAAATCACTTGTGACACCTTGCTTTTTATGCCATCAAGGGTCCAAACTGACTAAGCTTGTAGTCTGTCAAAATCATAGCAACAAAGCTAAATCACGTAGACATTAGGAAAATGAAATCTTCTATTATTACATGGGGGATATTTTCATGTGATTCCAACCAGTAGGATATGGACTCACAGCACTTAGTATATTGACAATATTCTCAAATGAGAAAATTTTCCTGAAGTACCGAAGGAGTTATTCATATGCCAGGCTTCATTGGTTACCATGTTTCTTCTTTCTGCCCATCAGAAATTTATTGAAATCCCTCTCTATTGTTGTTTCCCTTTTTTCTCTTCTTAAGTGAAGATATATTCTCATTTTAGTAGGGTCTTGGCAGAAAAAAGATAGAATATTTATTCAATCGTCCATCTATACCCAGACCAGAGTATTTTTTTTTTTTTGACCAAAGAAACAAAGGTCCATTGGGAGAAACTGGGATGAGAATAGCTTACGGTTTCTGCTTTATAAATCTGGACAATAGAGGTTAAATAAAGTATATAAGTTACATAACTGAATATAGGTTGGAATGAAGAAAGTTTTAAGAACAGTAAAGACTGGCCTTATCCTAATGGCTTCCTGTCTTATCCCTGCGAATTAGATTCCATCTCTGTATAGAGGCAACTCTTGTGTGAAGAAACAGAACAAATTGTAATAAGTTTTTATATTCAATATACATTATAACTTAATAAGAAGGAACTAAGTTTGTGTTTGATATATCTTACCTGATGCTTATGAATTCATTCTGTTAATGGAATCCATGCATGCCTCTGAAGCTAGACAATAAACAACTCTTTTAGAGCCTACATGTCTATGATTAAATGATGGCTAAAATGAGGGTCTAAATCCATTGTATCATTACTGATATGCAAGAAATTAATGATAGAAGAGAGGCATTGTATTTTTTCACCTTGTCACTGCAGTAATGGAAGAGGATGCTGAGCCTGAATAAGTGTGATAGGGTAGGAATGAATTGATTTAGGCTGGTAAGGAGATGTGGCTGAAAGAGAAATTTACACAATCAGTATGCAGGAAGGTGTGGAATGCAAAAAAAGAACTGAGATAAAATTAATGGCTTAAAAAATTCTGAGAGTAGAAAGAGCCACTAACCATTATGCTCAAAAACAAAATAACCACAGTCTGTAACCTTTCTTATCTTAGTGTGAGAAAACAAATGGTGTATAGGGAATATGAAATATAAGGTACCTTTTTCTCAACTGATATAAATGAAATATGATTTACCAAACTATCCTACAAATTTTCATTAAGAAAATATTTTTTGTCTCATAAATAAACACTTGAGACCAAATTGATGTAATTTTATATTATTCTAAACTTAAACTATGAGATTTTCCTAAGATTGGAATTTGATCCTGAGTGAATCATTGCTTATTGATTTTTGCTACTACAGCCTAATTGTGGGCAAGAACACATGTACAGGAGAATCTGCATATTTCTACAAATTTCAGTAGAAGACAAAATATTTTTACTCACATAAATAAAATTCAGGAAATTAAAGAATGATATAAAATAATTGAATGTATGTAATATTTTGATTTCAGAGGAAAGCAAGATTACCTTTGTTAGAAGATATTATTAGAACATTTTAGTTGCAGGCTATAAAAAATTAAAAATAAGCAAAATAAAACAAAAATTAAAATAAAAAATAAGCATAATAAAAACAAAATAAAAATAAACTAAAATGGAAATATTCTCATAACTGAAGTATATGACACTGTATAGTGAGGTGAAACAGCAGATACACATCAATTAGCCTATTTACTAGTTATGGTCTTAGACAAGTCACCTAACTTTTCTTTGCTTCTGTTCTTTCAATATGAAATGGGAGAATAATTTAATCTACATTATAGGGTCTGTTAGAGTGTTATAGGAAGTAGTACATATGAAGTGCCTCATGCTGGTTAGGGACATTATTCAGGGATTGAGGAATGGAATTACTTGGCATGAAGTTAAAGAGTTGAGATAATAGGCTAATGCTGGTGTAGTCATCAGGACTATCTATACTCAGAGAGTCAAAGGAGCATTCTCTGGTGAGGGAGACTTCATGGTATAGATTCCTCTGACTACTTCTACCTGGTAGGAGGTATTGGAAAAGAATACTTCTTGCACTACCCAAGTCCAAGAATGGGAGGATAACTAGGTTAAATGGTTTTTGACCATTTTGATGGACATCATCAGGAACGTACATCGACATAAGAGGTAAAGGCAGAGAAAAGGGCAAAAGATCAGGTAAGCCATCCAGATAGTAAGAATATGTAGAAGTGAGGAGCTAAATTTAGCACAGTGGTTCAAATCAGTGAAAGGAACAATAAGGACACAGGAGGTACAATGAAAATTTGAAATGGTAGCATAACAAGAGTAACTAGTTATATTGTTGAAGTAGCAGCAAAACCAAATAAGCAGAGGAGAATTGTGGGAAGATGACAGAGTAGGAAACTCCAGGATTCAGTCCCTCCACCAGAAAAACTATTAAACAGTGTGGGGACCCATGGCCCCCTCTAAGTCCTTAGCACGTAGCTGCCTGTGTGACCTAGGCATAAAAGGTTAACAGTCCTCCCAAGAGGAAAGAGAATGTATAGATGTTATTGTAAAATTCTCAAAGCAGTAAACGTCCTTGGGAAACATCCTTCCTGCTAGTGTAATGAAAACATCACCACAGCCCACATTCACGCTTCACGTGACCCTAGCAGGAACTCTGTTCTTATACCCTATGGAATGTCTTTGTTCTGAAACCGTCTATATATCACCCCTCATTTTCTCATCTCTTTGTGGAACGCTAGCTTCATTCATTCTCTGAGCTTCCGCCTAAAGCTTATGCCTTACTAAATGTCAGGCATGTCCCTTGGTCTTATGGCCTCACCAGTTTGTGCCCTTTAGGAGTTGTGACAGTCAGGAACTGTATGATTCAACTATTTCAAAACTCCAGAATCCAGTAGAACACTGTTCAGCATCCAGGGAAGTGAGGGAGGGGCTGGTAAATTAAATACAGTAAATTGCTTCCTAAGTACGACTGTTACTGTCACACAATCCCCTGTCTGGTGGCAGAAAGCAGGAGGGTTCAGTCCCTGGCATAGCTTGCTGGTGCTAGAAAGGACATAAAAACCCACTTTCCTAAGATCCAAAAGGGAAGGAAGGCATGGGTTCATCACTTGTCATGGCTTTTGATTAGCTACTTTTGAGGCAGGAATTACAGAGAAAAAGGGAAGACAGATGGGGCCTGGCAGAGAACATGGCCATGAGACCGCGCCAGGAAACCCCCTTAGGGAAAGTTGCTACTAAGAACTAAGTTGGAAATGCTTTGACAAGAGTCTGACCAGGAGGTCCACTTGGAACTATTTCCAGGATCAAAGGGAAACCCCAGTTATAACACCAAACAAGCCTCCCCAATTGGTCCTGGATAACTCCAAATTAAGGCTTCATTATTGACCCCCTGAGAGCCAACAGGTAGATCAACCAATCAGAACAACAAACAGCTGGGGCCCCTCCCCAGAATTAAGAAAGGGGAGGAGGAAATGTCTTAAAAAGACCTAACCTTGCTTGTGGCCACTATGTAAGAAAGTTACTCAGAAAGTTAAATATGGAATTACCATATGACCTGATAATTCCACTTCTAGGTATCTACCCAAAGAAATAAAAGCAGGGACTGAAACAAATATTTGCACACCAATGTTCATATCAGTGTCATTCACAATTGTTAAAAGATGGAAGCGGCGGCGGACTTGGCCCAGTGGTTAGGGCATCTGCCTACCACATGGGAGGTCCGCGGTTCAAACCCCAGGCCTCCTTGACCCGTGTGGAGCTGGCCCATGCGCAGTGCTGATGCGCACAAGGAGTGCCCTGCCACGCAGGGGTGTCCCTGCGCTGGGGAGCCCCATGAGCAAGGAGTGCGCCCCATAAGGAGAGCTGCCCAGCACGAAAGAAAGTTCAGCCTGCCCAGGAATGGCACCGCACACACAGAGAGCTGACACAACAAGATGACGCAACCAAAAGAAACACAGATTTCCGTGCCGCTGACAACAGAAGTGGACAAAAGAAAACGCAGCAAATAGACACAGAACAGACAACCGGGGCTGGGGGTAGGGGAGAGAAATAAATAAATAAATAAATAAATAAATAAATAAATAAATCTTAAAAAAAAAAAGTGGAAGCAACCCAAGTATACATTAACCAACAAATGGATAAACAAAATATGGTAAACACACATAATGGAATTCAGCCATAAAAAGAAGTGAAGTTTTGGTTCATGCAATAACATGGATGAAACTTGAAGACATCATGTTGAGTGAAATAAGCCAGAAGCAAAAGCATAAATATCAGATGATAACATTGATATGAAACAATTAGAATAAGCAAACTCATAGACCCAAAATTTAGAATATAGGCTACTAGGTGCTAGAATATAGGCTATGAGGTGATGAGGAAGGAGTAGGGAATACATATATAAAGCTTAAAATATATAGAATTTCTTTTTGGGATGATGGAAAAGTTTTGGTAATATATGGTGGTGATGGTACAACTATATTGTGAACATAATTAACAGTAATGAGTTATATATTTGAATGTGGTTAATAGGATGGATGTATTAGTCAGAGTTCCCTGTGGAAACAGAACCTGCAGGAGATATCTATAAATAGTATGAAAGTTTATAAAATTGTCTCACATGACTGTGGTGATGCACAAGTCTGTGGGGCAGGCTGCAAACTAGGAGCTGCAATGAAGGTCCATGATGAGTTCCCAGAGAACACTGGCTATCTCACGTAGAGTTAGCAATTCTCTCTCTGAATGAAGAAATCCCTTCTCCTTTTAAGGCCTTCAACTAATCAGATTAAACCTCACTCATTGATGATGGCAAACTCCTTAGTTGGTTGTAGATTAACTAGCCACCTATGCAATCAATTCACTGATGATTAAAGTCTATGAAATGCCCTTGTATTACAATTAGCTCAGTGCTTTCTTGACCAAACAGCTGGGCACCATTACCTGGCTGAGTTGACACTTTAACCTAATCATCACAACGGTATTTAGGAATCCTGTATTTTGTGCATGATTGTTCTTTAACCCTACAGCTTCCCTAATGGAAAAATGATCAGCTTCCTAGAGTAAAACTTCCCATCTCCAAAAGCCACAAGTTGCTATATTGTCTCAAATCACAGAAGGCAAATCATTGGGGTAACTTCACACCCACATTCAAGTCATGAGGGAGCAGTTTCCAAATGTCTCTCTGGGGAACCTCGCATGTGTCCTCTGGAGTTTTAGACATTGGAGGCTGGTGCCTGACTCTTGCCTTGAAAATTTGAGTCACAAAGCTGGCTGGAGCTGCCTCTGATTGGAGACTGAGAAGGGAGGGGCAATGAGAGAGCTGTTCTGCCTTCAAGGAGGGAAGGAAGAAGTGCAAAGAGTCTTTAATGGCACAGAAGAAAAGTTGTGAGTCTTACATCAGATTCAGTGTGACCTCACCCAAGGGGATGACCCTTAGGGCACCATGTCCCCTTCAGGAAGAGCTACTCTGAAATAGAAACAGTGCCTAAAAGAGGAATCTTAAAAGAGATCACCTTGAGATTGCATTGCCTGACTCAGGGAAGAGTGCAGACAGAAGTCCTGAAGAACACAAAGAAAGTATTGACGATTGAATACAAAGCACATTCATGTAAGCCCTCTTCACCACTGCTTCTGCTCTCTCAACTCTGGTTCAACCATAATCAGGCAGAAATAATCATGCAGTTGAAGAGCTTCTCTATCTTCTTTTTTTCCATATCAGGTTTATGAGCCACATTTAATCTTGAACATTAAATCAGCAGCGATATTGGGTTAGGCTTTTTAAAATGTCAAAAAAGGAAAGACTATTTAATATCTGAAAGCAATTGATAGCTATCTGGTCTATACTGGTATGGCAGTATTGATTAAAAAATTAAAAAGTAAAACAGTTGTTTAAAGATATGAAGTCTTCTACACTGACTGATGAAAAGTGCCCACCATCCTAGCCACAGCAGGGACTTTTCTGAATACATTGGACACCAGCCGCTCCAAACCACTATGAAGCATCGAATGCCTTAATGCCTGGCCTAGCAGGGGCTCTTCAGTCGATGTTGGTTCTGGTTGTTTCTGCCCACGTGGAATGTATTAAATATTTTTATACTCTTCATACCCCCCAAAACGACTGGTATCAGGATTGCCTGATACAACAGTAGGAAAGAATATTCATTTTGCTGATTGCCTGACAGTGGGTCATGCTCAGGAAAAAAAAAAAAAAGAAAAAAAAAAGGTTTTAGCAGAAAATAACACCTCTTATTGTTTCTACCTTTTATTAAAACAATAATGTAGTTATTATATCACCTAGTATATTTCTTAGAACAGTTCTCCGAGGTCAGCATTATCAATTCCATTTTATAGAGGAGGAAACTGAGGTGCAGCTAAGTGAATTTTCCAAGTTAACAAAACTAATAAGGCAGAGCTTGATTCAAACACTGATATGATTCCGAAGCCCACTGTTTAATTTTACATCTAATGCCGCTTACTTAGTCACCTAAACTTTCCATTCTACACAACGCAGTGGTTTATTTGATTAACTTTGATTTATACGAACAGGAGAAAAATAGAAAGTTATTTCTCCTATCCCCTTCACATTACTTTTGTACAGACCAGTATTGGAAAAGAGTCTGGGAAAATCTGATGTGAAAGTTAATATGAAAAACATTCTTTTATTGTTATTATTCTGCTGTTACAAAGTAAACATCTATATTTTCATAATAACCTGGTCTTTGCAGAGAAAAGCAAAATTCAGAAGATTTTTAATAACTACATTGTGAGGCTTAACAATCCTCTAAATACAGCAAAAAGTAGACATCACATGTATGCCAATACATTGTCAGTAAATGATTGATTTTTCTGAGGTTCCATGTTTCCATTTTTAAATATTTTCCATTAACTAGAATGCTAAGAATATTTTTTCTTAGTTGATAACCATATGCTAAGAATAAATCAGTTGAAATTATATTTCTTCATGTTGATTCGCAAAGCAAATATATGAAATAAATAAGCATATAAATAATCAGTGACTACAATGGATGTAATAAAGTTTGTCGTGCTAGGTATAAAATCCTACCATCTCAAAGTCAAAAGCCACATTCGGAAGGTAGAAATACCAAGAAAAAGACTGGGCAGTTGAAAATTAAAGCCACATGCAATGCCCAGTGTGACATTTTAGATGTTAAATGAAATTATAAAATGCAATTCATTTCATATTGAATGGCCATTATCAATCTAAATCACTGTTTGATCATATTGAGATGAAGCAGAATGAATGTTTTTGCCTCTGTTTCTTGGCTTTTAACACAGTGTTTCACAGATGTCTGACCTTTGGATTTTAATGTGATAATGTGGCTTCCCCTGAACAAAGACCTAAAAGCCGATTGTCAGAACAGAAGTTGTTTTTCAAAGGAGAATAATGCCAAATTGTACACAAAAATGTTACTATTTTTTTCCTAAAATCTTCTTAGACATATCAAATGTAGTTGTTTCGAGGAATATTTCAATAATGGTAGGTAAACATAAAAGGCAGGATATGTTAAAGCAGAAATAAACATTTTTAAAGTTTTAAGTCTCTTGAGAAAAATGTTTCACTTTCTTTAAGAGTTACATTCATTCTCCATCCACAGTTGTAACTTTTTCTTGAAGTTTTATTGTGCACATAATTTGTTGTCACATGGGCTCTTGGTTGTATTCTTATATTTTTGGTCATTGTTGTTTCTGCTCAGCATTGCTTATCTGCATATTAATTTGTTATTAGTTCTTGTTTTTGATGTGGGCTATGGGTGGAAGGCTCTTTGTCTCTTCAGGGATAACCTAAGCTGTTTGACTTGTGGGTGTGGAACAGTAAGAGGCTGCAGTCCTGCCCTTAGGGACAATGGCAACGGCTCCAGTCCCAGGAAACAGTTTAACAATGCAAGGGCTATAAACTTTAAGTATTTAGGGGAAATGAAAAAACCAAATATGCTAAAAGCTTATCTAGAGTATCTGGAGTCCATGCTAAAAGCTTACCTAAGATGTGGAAGATATATATGTAATTGAAGCCTATTGAGAACTGAAACAAAGGGACCATTTGGCCTTTCCTCTCTGTATAAAAGACATTTAAAAATCTTGTTCAGGGCTGGGGATTCAAACAGAAAGCTTCCGAATCTGGCCAGCCATCAATAAACCATTTTTCCTTCTCAAAATCATTCCTGAGTCCTGGCCTCTCTATACTCAAATAATTGAACTTCTCTCAAATTCTACAACATTTTTGGTGACCACGAAGGTACAACAAACGAAGGCCAGAGACGGTAGCATTTTGCTGCCCCTTCCAAATCCCCGAGGAAGCCGGGAGGACTCGGGTGAACCCCAAATCTGAGCGCCCTGGATTAAATTTAATCCAGAAAAGATGTGGGCTCCACCAGAATCTTCCCAACAAAAATCGAGGGCAATGGAAGAAGGTCTGAAGAGAAAGATTCTGGTTTGAAAAAGAACTCCAAACATGGAAGAAGGTAAGACTCCCCGGGTAAGCACAGTCTAGAAGGCCCTAGCTTTAATTGCTAGGAAGGGGAGGCTGATCACCTCCTGAGAGAACCCTAGTAACCCCAGAAGGTTGGGGGTAAGCCGTTCTCTCTAGGCTTGAAAAACCGGGGAAAAGCCCTGGTGTTTTGGGTTTGTCTAACTGCATGTTAGAATCTGGTACTGGTCTTATATCCACTAAAGGAGTGGAGTCTCCATTTTAATAGGAAGGGCTATTTATTTATTTATTTATTTATTTATTTATTTTTTTTTTTAAAGATTTATTTATTTATTTAATTCCGCCCCCTCCCCTGGTTGTCTCTTCTTGGTGTCTATTTGTTGCGTCTTGTTTCTTTGTCCGCTTCTGTTGTCGTCAGCGGCACGGGAAGTGTGGGCGGCGCCATTCCTGGGCAGGCTGCTCTTTCTTTTCACGCTGGGCGGCTTTCCTCACGGGCGCACTCCTTGCGCGTGGGGCTCCCCCACGCGGGGGACACCCTTGCGTGGCATGGCACTCCTTGCGCGCATCAGCACTGCACATGGCCAGCTCCACACGGGTCAAGGAGGTCCGGGGTTTGAACCGCGGACCTCCCATATGGTAGACGGACGCCCTAACCACTGGGCCAAAGTCCATTTCCCAGGAAGGGCTATTTATAGGTTCGAGTCCTAATGTCCTGGAGAAAAACCGGGACAAAGCCCTGGTGTTTTGGGTTTGTCTAACAGCATGTTAGAATCTGGTACTAGTCTTATATCCACTAAAGGAGTGGAGGCTTGATTTTAATAGGAAGGGCTGTTTATAGGTTCAAGTCCTAATGTCCTGGAAATTGGTCTGGATTAAAAAAAACAAACAAACAAACTTGGTTACAGAAAAATGGATCGGCTTTTCTAGTGGAGCTTGGTCTGGGTGTAAAGTTAAACAGTGGAAAAGTCTAGCTGAAATCTTTTGTTATGGTGCTAATTTGTGAATGAATTTGCTTTATACCAAATGTTAAGTGTTCTGAGGTTTGTGATGGCTGTGGGGGCAGCCATGGTGAAAATAAATATATAAACTTGTGGGTCAGATTCGTGACCTTTGTGCTTCTGTCTGTGTCAGCTCAATGCTAGTGTTGGAGTTGTGTCCTTATGTAAAGTAGAATTACAGCTGAGCTGGAGCCCTCCCTTGCCATTGGCAAGGGGGTGAAATGATTCTGGGGCAAAAGCTGAGGAGTCTGGATGTTTGCGGAGTCTAGATGTTTGTGCATGCTCTGCTGTCTTGTCTCTGGTCTGGCCCTTTGCCGGGGCTTGGAGGCCATCTGTGTCCATGCCATGCACCCAAGTTTGTTGGGGATGTCCCAGTCAGGGTGGCTGGGTCCCCGGGAGAGTTGCTAAATTTGAGTAGGTTCTGTCTGCCCATTTTGGCTGAAAGCTGGAAAGGGGGGAGCGGCTTGCCCCTTTCCAGTGAGTCCACCCTTCTATTCATAAGCCACATTCCTGTTTGTTGTGCACCCGACTGCCTGGAAGGGGGGGAAGTGAAGGGGGTGAAAAGCAGAATCAGAATAAATGCAGTAAAGTTCCCTCCTTAGGGTGTCAAAGCCAAAATACGTTTGCATTCTGCCCAGGTTCTTAGAAGGTACTGTAGTAACTTTGGGTAAGAGAATGTGTTCTGTGAAGGTAAAATTTGTCTTAAAGGTATAAATAATTATAAAGGTTTTACAAACCATTGTTTAAATTAAGGTATTTAAATGGCAAATTGCAGAAAGTCATTGTTAAACAAAAACTGAATTGATAATAATAATAATAAAAGGTAATTTTATAACATTTATTTGGCATCCAGCCTCCCCTGCTAACTTGCTTCCAAAGAAACTGTTTCTGGTATTACATGCTAAGTATTTAAAGTGAAGAAAAGTTCATTATTTTAACAAGCTTTTTAGTATTAATGGCAATTATATGTTGTAAGAAGTTTGCCTAGTAACTTAGTATGTGGGATATATGGAATGTGTTTTTATTGTTAAGGAAACAGAAGATGACTTTGTCATTAAAATCATTTATAAATGCATTTATATTATAAAACAGTGGAAAGGTAATAACTGAAATTATAGCTGGGTGAATTTAGCCTGAAATTATTATTTAAGTGTAAACTCTAAACTTTGCCTTTCCTTAGTTTATGGTTACTTCAAGGCTAACCTCACCCCTTGCCTTTCCTATGGTTATTTCATAATAGCTTCTGCCCCTATAGGCCAGAGAAGAGCTGGGACATCACTGTCTCCTGTCTTGGTATTAGTAACCCTTTCTCTCATGAATTCAAGTATAAACTAAATAAATTGCTGCCTGATGGAATAAGGTTAAATGACCACTGGAATTTTATTATCTCCAAAATCAAAAGAAGGGTGGAGGGGGAGAAGTCTCCTGCCTGGACGGTCAGTGTCCCTAAGAATGGCAATTCATGAGAGAAACGTCTGTCTCCCTGAGTCTTCAAATTGCCTCAGCGAATATATAAGACTAATCTTGTTGTTTATCCAAAATTCTGCTAATTTCAAAGTAAAATATAAAGTTCTAAAACAAAATGGTGCTAAAGCATTGAGAATATTTTGGTTATTACAATCCATTAAGTAAGAAGGGAAATTCTTGTGGTAAACTGCATGGTCATAGTGCAAATTAAGGAAAGTTTCAGGGGTCTTTGAAATGTTTGCAGTCACACTTGTTTTGTAAAGATTGGAAGTTTAAAGTAATTAAAGTTATGTTTTTGTCTCAAACTATTTATATCTGCCTATTTGCTCAAATTGTTGAGGTTAAATATGCAGTTATATAAGTAATATATATTTCTGGACCCCTAATTAATTAAGCTAAACAGTATATAAAATAATGCAAATTATAAGTGATATCAATGAGTTGTGTTTGTGTCTAACTCTTTGTGTCTGCTCATTTAAAAAAAAATGCTCAGTGTATGTCTTCATACATCAGGATAATATCAAATTAACAAATAAAAATTCTTAAAAGAGGTCTATTCAAATTGTTAAAAATTAAATATGCAGTTATATTTGTAAATATTCTTAAAGCCCAAATTAAACTAAGCAGGATGAAAAAGTCATAGAAATCTGATTATAGAAACAATTGGGAAAGGGCCTCCCCTTTGCAAGAGCTTTAAATGCAAGACTAGGTATGGCAGATTAAACTATCTACTAGGCTAGGGAATTAAGAATCAGTTTGCCTGGTAATTTCCCAGTTTAAACCTTTTGTCAGCCATAAAATAAAATTAAAAAAACAAAGATTAGGTTAATTTTCACATAAGAAAAAAAATTGTTGATTGGTGTAACCTGGCGGCCTGCTGCCTCAGTCTCCCACTCCCGGGTTGGAGAGCAGCGGAGGAGACCAGTTTAGGCAGTCCTGTGGGCTGTGGAAGGATGCCCAAGAAGGAGCTAAGTCGATGCCATTTCAGCACTAAATTCTATTCCTTATTTGACAAAGGGGAGCAGGTAAAAACTAAAATGGTTGAAACATGATAGACGAAGCAGTTAAATCACAAGCTTTTGCATGGGAAGGTTAGATCTCAGATAAGCTGTAACTTCTGAAGTATCCAATCTATGGAAAAACAGAGGAAGAGCTTGCATGCTAGGCTTAGGGGTATAAATTATGTCATTTTTCTTTGTTCGGGGCACCAGCCATATCTGGCTTTGCGCACCTTCTTGCAAGACTGAGAATAAATTCTTCTCCATAATCTAGTGAGCCTTATTTTCTTTCAGAAGATTTCTTTCCAACAAAATAAAGGTAATTAGTGGCTCTATTAACAAATTTCAGTAAGTAAAGGAAAGTCCATAAAAACTATGGAGAGATCTTTCCTGGGTTATGATTTTTAAAAAATTAAATAATTGTGTAATGTGTTTTAAAGCCTGGTAGTCAGTATGCTTTTAAATTATTAATTTTCATAACTTAAAAAAAAAAGTTTTTAGCTTCCTGTAAGGGAAAAAAGAGAACATTCCTTGCATAAACTATTATGGTTTCAATTTTATTTAACTTGAGTGTAATCTCCCATAGTTAATTTATAAACTAAATTAACATTATATGCACAAAATCTTTACAGTAATGAAAATTGTAAGTTCACATTGGTGAAATTAGGCTAAAGGAAAAAGATTGTAGATATGCTCTCTTAAATAAAGAGTAAATTTCTTTCATTGGTAATTGTAATTTAGTAAGTTTATTTAAACATGAGGTGGCTAGTCAATGTGGTTATAGTCAATTATAAAGAGTTTGTAAAACATCTTCCAAACTGAAAATGTTTAAATAGTTCTAGTTCTAGAAGTCATTGTTAACAAAAAAACTTAGATTGGTATTGGTAGCAGAAATAACTTTGTAATAATAAAACCTGTCTGAAGGCCACTGCAAAGTACACATTTAAGTAAATGGTAATAAAAAGTTATCTTGATTCTATTGGAAATATTCTGTTTTCATTTTAACAATGAAAAATAATATTTTTCCTCTATTACTAAAGTAAAGTACCAACTGTTATCTTCATAGTAAAATTGTGTAAGTAAACAGTCATTTGATATATGTGTTGAATTAAGTTAGTTAAAATATATATAAAAACAAGGAATAAACTTTAACATTGTCAAACTCTTGTGTATTCAAGCCAGGCCTTGAATACATTACAGGTGGCCTCTCCATGTGAGTTATTGGCTAGGCTGGTCACTGACCCCTCAATTAAAATATGTGCTATATCAGTCTCTGGTTCTGCTCCTGAAGTCGATGGAAACTACACTGCAGTTTCAAGCTCCTGCAGCAGCCAATAATGACTTGGTACAGCCAAGTGTACAATGGATATCGCCTCCAGACTGGCACTGTTCCATGGTGCCAGAGAGCACTATGCACCAGGCTAGTAGAATACTGGAAAAATCTCTCTAAGATGAAGGATGCTGCAACTTGCTCACTGCGTTGAAGAACATGCTAAGTGGAGCCATGATACCAGGATACTATAAGTGAAACTTAAACACAATTGGCATTATGGCCTGCTCTCATGGAGAGATAACATGTAAGGTATTACAAACCTGAAACTCAAAACTAATAATTGCAACTCTGAATCCTTATGCATTAAGTAATACATTAGTTAATATTAAGTGCTGTACTTTTATCCTGTACTAAATATATGCCTAATAATTGTAATGTTATCTTTTCTATTTTGGATCAAGTGCAGAAGTATATTAGACATGTTAAATTCCTGGTAAAATCATTTTCTAAACAGTTAATAACATGCCTATAGAATAAGGTGGCAGTCTCAGCCAGTCTCAGTCAACTTCTATATTCTACTGTACTCTGCTGCTTAACAAAGGTGAGGCTTGCTTGCTGATGTTGAGTTACCTATTGAACAAGTCAAAATTGCTAGAAATTGTACAATTAAAACCAAGGTGTAAAAGAAAAACCTTTATTCTGTAGTTCTAATCACTCCACAGGTGAAAACTAAGAGAATTTCCAACTTAGTGTTCTAATCCTGAGTGAAGCCAGTTGCCCAAGGAGTGCCAGTTGACCAGGAGCATCTGACAGAGCGAATGAGTGCCAATAATTGAACAGCTTGGAATGTGTCTTCAGACAAAGCTAAGTGTCTGTTGCAATTTTTCTCTAAAGATAAATAACTTAAAATATATATATATATGCTGTTCCCATCAGCTTTTAAGAAGGAGTGCCATCTTTATAGGCACCTAACCTTGTCTACCTCTGTAATCCAATGTCCTCTTAAAAATGGGTATTCCAAATTTTTAATTAAGTTTGTTTCTTTCAGAGTGAACATCTTATTAACCATATGAAAACTTCATCCAACTTCGTACAGAATGCCAGATCCATCTTCCTCCTGTTAAAATAAATTAATAAGAGTTTTACACCTTATTAGGCAATGACTACAGCCCATGGCCAGCAGGAAGCAGTTACAGAAAAGAGATCGTCTCCCTTCAGCACCCCTTTTAAATTAAAGGTGTAAACTCTTTAAGAGTAAAATAAAAGTAATAGATGGATCTGGAACCTGACTGGAAATCCACGTGAGTGCCAGTGGCAGCAGAATAACTGCACGAGGCCCCTGCCCAAGATTCTGCTGTCCAGAATGAAAAGTTCTAAACTTCTAAAAACAGTCCTGGATGCTGTACTAAAGACTGATAAATAATCAATCAAAACAACAAACAGCCATCCACCTCATAGCTCCAACAATAATTATGCCAAAGCTTAGCAAGTTAAACTTTGGCAAAGGGGGGGAATGATGTGGGCTATGGGTGGAAGGCTCTTTGTCTCTTCAGGGATAACCTAAGCTGTTTGACTTGTGGGTGTGGAACAGTAAGAGGCTGCAGTCCTGCCCTTAGGGACAATGGCAACGGCTCCAGTCCCAGGAAACAGTTTAACAATGCAAGGGCTATAAACTTTAAGTATTTAGGGGAAATGAAAAAACCAAATATGCTAAAAGCTTATCTAGAGTATCTGGAGTCCATGCTAAAAGCTTACCTAAGATGTGGAAGATATGTATGTAATTGAAGCCTATTGAGAACTGAAACAAAGGGACCATTTGGCCTTTCCTCTCTGTATAAAAGACATTTAAAAATCTTGTTCAGGGCTAGGGATACAAACAGAAAGCTTCCGAGTCCGGCCGGCCATCAATAAACCATTTTTCCTTCTCAAAATCATTCCTGAGTCCTGGCCTCTCTATACTCAAATAATTGAACTTCTCTCAAATTCTACAACATTTTCACACTCTCATTTGTATACACAGATACAAATTCAACTTTACTGATATCGTTCATAGCCTTTTCTTATAGATTTCCAAATTGATGAAAATAGGAAAATAGGCAAAAGTCATTTTCTATTATTTTGATAGCCTTTTATCGATTGACACTAACTGATTAACTCATATGAGTTTTTCAGAATATCTTTAAAACCTTAAAAAATGTTATTGTTGGTAATGATGTATTTGAAACACTATTGGTATTACTTTCTGATTCTTATTTAATTATTTATTCTTCAACATAATTACTTTTTAAAAAAGGTTCTGATGGTAGGTAGGAGTTTCAAGTCTTCACACTAGTTTTACAATTGTTTAAGCATCATTTGACATAATTAGAAATTCTACCCTTGCTGTGTGCCCTGCTCTTTTTTTATGGGCAGTTTCCTCTAACCCCATTGTTGGTTATTCTTTTAGTCCTTTCTTGTCTGTCCAGATTATTTTGCCTTGGAACTAGAAAGCTTTACTTCATCCACAGAGGACCCTTCTTTTTCTTTTACCCAGTAGAGTATAAAACTCAAAAGCCAAACATCAACAAAGGGCTGTCAGATGAGACACTTTTCATTTCCACTGCTGCCAGATGGCTCCCAATTGGTTGCCTCAGTTCTCCAAGTCACTTGACTAAGTGCCATTGCCCCAGATCCCTCTTTGACATTGAAATGTCAGCTTTATGTGTGGACACCTTCTGTTGTCTCAATCTCTCGCTGGCTGAAGGCGCTCTGCTGTTATCTGACGCTTCCCTGTTGCTGTACTACCAGAATAGTTTGGACCCACAAAATGCTCTGACCACTCTCCTTGTATACAATCTAACCCCTGTTTATGCTCTTATTTGTTGCTGCCCTGTAGCCCCTTCCTCTTATAATGGGCTATCTCTTCAGATCCCAGATGATATTTAGTACTAACTATTCCACTTTCTTTTCACAGATCCTCTTGACTAGCTTTTGTCAAGAATTTGCTAGGTATAAATGAGAAGCACTCCTTCTTTTCAACAACTCTCTCTTCTATATTCCTCACCCAAACCCCAGTCTACGAGTTTTTGCTTAAACATTTCATACCCTTAATGTTCTATACAAAATTATCATCATTTTTCTCTCGCTGACATAATACACCACTGTTTCTCATCAGCATTTAACCATCCTGAAACACTTCATCCCCATACTTCAAGTTGTTTCACACTATAACTAGATTCTCAAAGTGGTTTACATTCCAATTATTTCATCCCAATTTCCTTAATGTTATCTAAGTTTCACACTATTTCTCTCTGATTTTATTTCATGTGGTTTTTTTTTTTTACAAATTTCTTTAGCTCAGTTTTCCTCTTCTCAGATATACATTACACTCTTATTGATTTTATATCAATTTTGACTTTTCATGTGAATTCCTAGCCATTACCTGTTGCTTTATAATCCACACTTTTTGTACAGATGGTATTTATCATTATCTTCAAAACACTATATAAGCACTTTTAAATTCAACATACTTTATAGACTGTGCCACAGACACAATTAGTTACAGACACTGTCATCAATGAGTTCATAGTAGAGTCATGATATGGGCAAGTAAATAAGAGCTTTCTCTATGTTTTGATGAGATTTAAGATAGGGGCAGGAGCAAGAATGCTGTAGGAACCCAGAATAGAAGCATTTAACCTAATGTGGGAAAAAAAAACACACAAATATGCCTGGTAAATCACTTAGCTCCTTGGGGACAGAGACAACAACAGCTTTATTCACTCTTCTGTCCCCTGCCCCAGCACTTTGCTGTGCACATTGGAAGTACCTAAGAACTATTCAATGAGTAAATGAATAAAGTGAAACATGTGGATTTCTGAAGCATGCAAAGGATGTGCCCAATATTTGCAAATCAAAGAGGAAAGGGAACCACAAGAGATTTGGCATGACAGGTTCATAGAAGCAAGTAGCTCATCCTAATGCATTTGAAACACCTAAGTGATCAGGAGCCACCAGATTTATATACAGGAGAATGACTTGGCCAGGTTTATTTTCTAGATTAATAATTCTGATCTTCAATGTGGAAAATGGATTTCATTGGTTGAGGGAGAGTTTGAGAGAGGGTGGGAAGATGGCCCTTAGGTGGCACACTGAGAAGAAATGGTCATCAAATAGATTGAACTAAGTAGTATCATTTTCACCCAGAAAGATACAATGACATGTTAGGGAGAAAAAGTTACTTCTAGATTTGCTGTCTCTCCAACTTATTACTTCTGAATCAAATGGGATTTGGATATTCCCTGGGAAATATGCCAAATGGAGATACTATTTCCTCACCCCTGTGCCAGGAACCCCATATTCTTCATATTTCCTTTTACACTTCACACAGGTATAAGAGAAAGAAGTCACTGTATGCAAGATCAGTACTGTGTCTCCTTAGATGTTAATTTCTATTTCAAACTTAGGTAAAACCTGAGATATCAGCTTCTTTTCTTCAGAAGGAATCATGCCCTACCCCAACCATTGTTCATGACATCCTCTCCCCAGGGCCTTTTCCATTTCTATCTACCCATGTCAACTCACCCACTTCATCAGCAGATTTCTTTGTAGGAATTTTCATTATCTTCATATCCAAATAGAATACTTGTAATCGACATAAGCTTCCTATTCAAAATCAGATGGAAATATTCAGAATTATCTATTGCAACTTAAATTCAAGTGTCAGATAGTTATTCTATGCATAGTTGCTGGCAGTGTCAATGAACTATATGCATTTAATTGGCCTCTAGTTTGTATAGGTATTGTGTGCTTAAAGTTGGAGGGGAGTTAGAATATTTTGGTGTCTACTTACAATTCTAATGGGGGGGGGAATTCTGGACTATAGCTATAATGCCTCTTCTCTTGCCATGGAGGTTATGAGAAAGTCTATTTATTTTCTTCTTGAAAATTCAACAAATGGGGTGGAGTGTCCATTAAAGTGGAATAAATAAACATGATATATGTAGATAACAAACTGATGCTTGAACAATAATATTCAAGTAGACTGTAGGAATTCACTATTAGCATAAAAAATCTCATTTGACTGAATAGTAAATTTAGAAGAGAAAGGGAAATTGATTTTATTGGTCACAATATTTTTGGATGAGAGTAATGCATATTTTTGAATGATTCATTTCTTACTCTATTCTCCAGAGAAGCTGAGAACACGATATTCACATTATTAACTATAAAAACAAAACAAAACTGAACTAAATAAAGGACATTCTTGAGATTAGCTTCTGGAAGGATGGTGACCAAATTTCAGATAACTTGGAAATGTAAATATTTGCTTTTATCTTCATATAGAAATTCTAAGAGTGTTGCCCTCCTAGCCCTTTCTCAATAAAGAGAATATGCAACCATGGTTTTCTCAGATTTGTTTCCAGTAAAATTCTTTTCATGAAGTAAAAACAAACAAGCTTTGTCTGGTAGGAAATACATCTGTGTTCTAGTCGAAGACAGAGAGGGTTGAAAGTGCTTAGGGGTACCAACTCTAAACCATTGTTATGATGCTGTGATACGCCTACCTGTGGGGAAACAAACAAGATAAGGAGGAGATAAGCTTCTGAGTTACAAGAGCATTTCAGATTGAGATGCCATGAAGAATGGTTCTCAACACGCCACAGCATATGGACAGCAGAATAAATATACAAAAAGGATACAGTTGCCTCTGCATAGAGCATTCATATATTTACTTTGCCCTGGGCAGTTTTGCCTTATTGAAGTATTGATGTCCTGCTTGGCTAAGCATCTGTTCCTTCCCCCTTTCGCTTTCAAAGGATCACAGTTTAGACAAGAACTTATTTTGCCACCCTAATTTTGTATAATGATGTTAAAAAAGTAACTTGGTACTTTTACATCAATTAGATTGGTGTAAACAATAGATTTATACAACTAATCCTGAATTTTTTAAACCTAAAGTTTAAAAGCTGGATTGAAAAGTCATTATTTTAACAAAGTATTTAGCTCTGCCCCCCCTCAAAATGGGAGGCTTTGAATATTCCCAAATACAGAAACCAAAATTACTCTTTCCATCCCACTATGAAAGTCTTTTTCAGAGTATCCAGTTTTGTCCCAGTATAAGTGAAATAGTCACTTTCCTGCAACTGTATCTCTTGATATAGATGACTTTTTAAAAAAGGGAAAATTCTATATTGTTATTCAGTCTGTGTGGAATGGGTCATCTAGAAACTATAGTGATGATCAACATGACTTGCTAAGGTATAAATACAATTCTTGTAAAACAAGGGGAAAGACACAGAGCAGTGTAATCTAATCTAAAACATTCTGGGTTTGAAATCAAACATTTTTGTACCAATCCTGTCTGTGCCACATTACCTATAAAACACTGTGCACATTATTTAAACTTTATGAGATTCAGTAATCCTGTAAATAAAAAGAGAATAGTAATATCTATCTTATGGAACAATAATGAGGATTAAAATAGCTGATTTTATATATATATATATATATATATATATATATATATATATATATACACACACACACACTACATCAGAAGTAAATCTGTCATGCATAGATGAGCTTTTTTTAGTACAGAAAGAATATAAATTATACACTAGCATTAAGATGACTGAAATAGTTGTACTTACAGACATAGTTTCTTTTCTTTTATAATAAACAGAATATTCTCCAGTGTGATCAATTTTAAACTCTCTACAAATCGAATCCTTCACTTTAGATGATATCCATCATGAAGAACAATAGTGGAGGAGGAAGAACTATCATTTGGGATTAATCAACCCTAAGATGGTCCATCAAAAAGAATCCTGAATGGAAAATCCAAAGATGATTTCAACTTTTACCCAAATTTGCATTGTTACTTGGAACTATCCATTCATTTAATCATTTAACAAATACTTATTGACTTTGAATATATCTAAACACTTTTCTATGCCAGACCCTGTTTTCATGGAAATAACATACTAGTGTGTGAGGCGGAAGGGACAAAAAATTAAACTAATTACTTAATTAATATGAGGAAAGAGATTGCCATGAAGAAAGAACATTTTTAAAGCCTTGGATGCAGGTTCAAATTTGCATGTTTGAGTAGCATGCCGATGGCCAGAATACTTGAAGTAGAATGAAAAAGCTTATAAAAATTGAGAAAAAGCTTTTTAAAATTAATTACAAATACATTTGCCAGTATATTATCATGCATTGCAAAACTGCATAATTGCATACTATACTAGATAATGATATATACATATTTTCTGTCATTTTTCACATTCCATCAGAGAACAACAGTGGCAACAACAAAAGTTTGACCACCTCTATATTGCTGATATTGAGTCCTACAAGAAAGACAGTCAAACCATGTTCAATTATAATCTAATTCACATAAAGCAATTTCCACAGTGTTTACACAAATAAATTTCTGAAAACATAGGTAATTCAAACTTTCCTTTATTCCAAAGCAAATGTGTCTGTAGATTGCAAAAACATATTTTGGGTGTCTAATACTTCTTCAGTGCAGACAAATTCTCAGGTGAGGTTTATACCAAATTTCATATTATGTAAAATGGTTTTATGTCTGGTGATTTGTGTGGCATGTTGGGAATAATGTAATATGTAGTGGGATTGTATAGACCCATTCACTTCAGCATTCTCTGATGTATGAACTCACTGGACTTCCACATTCTTAGGGATAAATCATCAAATTTTTTCACAGTTTATTAAAGTCCCCAGAAATAACTTAGAAATCATAGATTATAAAGTATGGGCATTAATTACTTGAGAGACATCATACTGTTGTAGAATTTGAGAGAGGTTCAATTATTTGCATATAGAGAGGCCAGGACTCAGGAATGATTTTGAGAAGGAAAAATGGTTTATTGACGGACGGACTCTGGAGCTTTCTAATTCAATCCCGAGCCCCGAATAGAACTTTTGAGTTTCTTTTATACGGAGAGGAAAGGTTAAATGGTCCCTTTGTTTCAGTTCTCAATAGGCTTGAATTAGCATATATATCTTCCACATCTTAGGAAAGCTTTTAGCATAGACTTCAGGCATTCTAGATAAGCTTTTAGCATATTTGGTTTGCATTTCCCCTGAATACTTCAAGTTTATAGACCTTGCATTGTTAAACTGTTTCCTGGGACTGGAGTCGTTGCTATGGTCACCAAGGGCAGGACTGCAGCCTCTTACCATCTCACACCCACAAGTCAGACAGCTTAGGTTATCTCTGAAGATACAAAGAGCCTCCCACCCATACCCCACATCAATACCTGTCAGAGAAGGATACAGAGATGAATTAGAAGTAGTATTATTCTCAAGAAACTTCCAATCAATTATGAAGAAATAAAAATTATACATAAATAATAAATAATATATATAGAATACTGTATTAGTCAGGGTTCTTCAGGGAAACAGAACTGACAGGAAGTATCTATAAAAAGTATAAGCATTTATGTCTCATGTGACCAACTCCTAATTCCACAGGGCAAGCTGCAAGCTGGGGATTCCAATGAAGGTCCTTGATGAAATCCCCAGGAGATGCTGAGTATCTCAAGTAGACATAGGAATTCTCTCTCTAAATGCTGAAATAACTTTTTCTTTTAAGCCTTCAGTTGATTGGATGAACCATCACTCAATGGTGATGGCAACCTCCTCAGTTGATTGTAGATGTTATCAGTCATATATGTAATCAACTAACTGATGATTAAAGTTCCAGAAATGCCTTTGTATTACAAATAGCCCAGTGTTTGCTTGACCAAAAAACTGGGCACCATTACTTGGCTGAGTTGACATATGAGCCTAACTATCACAATCCACCCCTTGTCAACTTGGCAGCCATACAATGACATTATACCATACGTAATCTCTAAATAAAAACCTAATTATACTCAACTGCCACACATAGAACCAGAAACATACTAAATCCCTCCAGAATAGGGTCCAAGTCCTTGGGTAATATTCCCTCTTAAACATGAAATCCTCAAATACTGTAACATGAATCTAATATGACCTATGTGATATGATAAAGGGAAAGGATAGGGAAGAAAACAAAGATATTTGTTTCCTGTACATAACAAATGTACTTATAACAAACAAGCAAGAAATATTTATGACCATTATGGTCCTCATATTGGTTACTTGGTCACATGGTCAGAGCTCATATTTATCACTACCTTCTTCCACTACTCATTACCCTCAGCAAGCACTTCCACTGGTTGTGGTTCTTTTTCAGGTGAAGTGACCCAAACCTTTATTGCAGAAGATTCTGGGCCATTATTAGTCCTGCTGGATTGATTTGTTGCAGTTTTCCATTGACTTGAATCACAGAGCATGGTAGTACTAAGAGATACCCTAGGGGATTTCCTGTATTCCAGACAAACTCTTCTTTACCTCTATTGTATCTGTGCAGTCCTATTTCCCCTCGATAGTCAGGATCAATCACCCCAGCCAGTACACTAATTGCCTTCTTTGCCTGTTGATTTAGAGGTATGAGGAGCCCAAAATGGTCAGGTGGCAGTCTTAACTTACAGTTCAATTGAATCATCGTAGTGTTTCCTGGTAGAAGCACTTCTTTTGGAACTAAGACCTGTAGACCAACAAAGCTTAAGGTTGCAGGGACAGTAAGCAAAAATATTCTTAGTGGATCTCTAGGGGTAATAGTGAGAGTTGCCACTCCCTTTTCCACCACTTGATTTCAGGACCCATGAATCCTGGCTATGGGAGGAACAGCGCCATAGAGGGGATTCTGATTTAGAGCATACACAGCCTTCTGGAGAACACTGCCCCAGCCCTGAAAGGTATTGACAGCTACTTGGTATCATAATTGAGCCTTCAAAATGCCATTCCACCATTCTCTCAATCCAGCTGCTTCAGAGTGATGGGAAACATGGCACGACCAATGAATTCCATGCGAATGTGCCCATTCCCACATATCATGTACTGTGAAATGGGTTTCTTGAATAGAAGCAATGTTGTGTGGAATGCCATTGCAGTTGATAAGACATTTTCTAAGTCCACGTATGGTAGTTTTGGAAGAAGCATTTTATTCAGGGAACACAAACCCATATCCAGAGTATGTATCTAATCCAGTTAAAACAAACTGCTGTCCTTCCATGATGGAAGTGGTCCAATGAAATTAACCTGCCACCAGGTAGCAGGCTGATCATCTTAGGGAATGGTGCCATATTGGAGGCTGAGTAGGGTCTCTGCTGCTGGCAGGCTGGGGACTGAGCAATGGCTGTAGCCAGGTCGGCTTTGGTGAGAAGTCCACATTGCTGAACCCACCCATAACTTCCATCCTTACTACCATGGCCACTTTTTTCATGAGCCCATTAGGAAATGACAGGAGTTGCTGGGCAAAGAGGCTGAGTGCTATCCATAGAATGGGACAACTTATCCTCCTAATTATTAAAATCTTCCACTGCTGAAGTCACCCTCGTGAGAATTCACGTGGGACATAAATATCTTGATGCTTTTTGCCCACTCAAAAACCTCTATCCACATACCTCTTCCCCAGACCTCTTTGTGACCAATTTTCTAATTATGTTCTTTCTAAGTCCCTGACCATCCAGCCAAACCATTGGCAATAACCCTTGAATCAGTATACAAATGCACCTTAAGCCATTTCTCCTTCCAAGCAAAATGAACAACCAGGTACACTTCTCTAATTTATGCCCACTGGAAGGATTTCCCCTCACCACTGTCCTTCAGAGACATCCCAAAAAAGAGGTTGCAGAACCATCTGTAAATCAGACCCAAATTTTCTCTTCCTCAGTCAACTGATTGTAAGAATCTCCTCAACAGTCCATAGCTGTAGAGTGGGAAGGAGAAGGTAAAGTGGCAGGATTGGTGAGCATGGACATTTGGGTCATTTCCTCATTTAACTTACTTGTACCTTCAGGACCTGCTTGAGCCCTTTCTCATATGCACCACTTCCACATTATTATGGAGTTCTGCTGTGCACATACAACTTTACAGTTTGGCAGGACAGAAAATACCCAGCTCTTGATAGGCAACTCAGATCTCATGGTAACTTGGTGGTCTGGGTTTAATAGTTCATTTTCTACTAAGGCCCAGCATCAGGCCAAAATCTGTTACTAAAAAGGACAGCAATTATGTGTAGAGAATGGCAGGCCTTTACTCGAAAATTCTAAGGCTCTGCATTGTGATTCTTCTATAGGGGACTGCCAAATACCTTCCAGCACCACTGGATCTGCTGGACCATATGGCCCAAGTGGCAGTGCAGCTTACGCAGCAGTCTGAACCTATTGTGGAGCCTCCTCTTGTTCTGGTCCCCACTAAAAACTATCAGCCTTTCTGTTGACTTGGTTAATGGGCTGGAGTGGCACCCTCAAATGAGGACTATGCTGTCTACAAAATCCAAAGAGGTAAAATAAGCATTGAGCCTCTTTTTTTCCCTTTGGTTGTAGGAGGGGCCAAATGCAGCAGCTTATCCTTCACCTTAGAAGGGATGTCTCATACCACTGGGCACCTAGAAATTTCACTGAGGTGGAAAGCCCCTGTATTTTTGTTGGATTTATGTCCAATCCTCTCTCATGCAAATGCCTTACCAAGAAGTCTAGAATAGTTGCTGCTTCTTGCTCACAAGGTCCAATCAGCAAGATATCATCAATATAATGGACAAGTGCGATGTCCTGTTGGATGGAAAGAAAATCAAGTTCCCTGTGGACAATATTATGATGTAGGGCAATAGAGTTGATATACCCTGTGGTAGGACAGGAAAAGTATATTGCTGGCCTTGCCAGCTAAACTGTTTTGGGTGGCCTTGCTAATGGTAATTGAGAAAAAAGCATTTGCAAGATTAATAGCTGCATATCAGGTGCAAAAGGTTGTGTTGACTTGCTCAATCAATGATCTAGAATAGTAGCTGCAATTGGAGTCACTAACTGGTTAAGTTTATGGCAATTCACTATAATCTCCAATATCTATCTGTTTTCAGCACAGACCAATTAGGAGAGTTGATTGGGGATGTGGTGGGAATCACAATCCCTGCATTGTTCAAAAATTCTTGAGGTGGCTCTGATCTCTGCAATCCCTCCAGGAATCTGGTATTGTTTGATTTATTATTTTGCTAGGTAGGTGCAGTTCTAGTAGCTTCCACTTGGACTTTCCTACCATAATACCATTCAGTCCATAAGTCAGGGAACCAATGTGGGGATTCTGCCAGTTACTGAATATGTCTATTCCAATTATGCATTCTGGAACTGGGAAAATAGCCACAGAATGGGTCTGGAGATCCACTGGACCCACTGTGAGACAGACCTGAGCTACAACTCTATTGCGGACCTGGTCTAAGTAAGCCCCTACTCTGGCTGCTGGATCACAATGATGTTTTGAGTCTCCTGGAATTAATGTCACTTATCAACCAGTGCCTGATAATCTCCAAAATATCTGCTCATTTCCTTTTCCCCAATGCACAGTTGTCCTGGTGAAAGGTCATAGGTCTTCTTGGGGAAAGCTGGGAGCAATAATAATAGTATAAATTTTTGCCAGTGTAGCAGGATCTTTCCCCAGGGGGATGTGGTGTTCCACTCATTCAAGGGGCCCTGAATATGTAAACTGTCTCAAGTCTGGGAATTGACTATGTGGCTGTGACTCTCTTTTTCTGTAATTCAGTTAGGCTTTTATCCACTTGACTTGGAACTCTTCTGGAACTCTTATACAGATAAAGTAGGAATATAATAGACTGTCCATCTATTTTACTTCTAGGTACCTCATGATCTATTAGCCAACACCATAGGCCTATGAGACTCAGACTATTTTGATTGCTGATTTGAGTGTGATTTTCATTGTGGTAGCCACACCCACCTTGTTTTTGCCTATTAAGTGCTGCCATTTGGCTTCTGCTAGCCTGGACTCTGATCACCCTCATAGTGTTTAAGAATCCTGGTTCCATGATAGCAATTCCCAAAGTAATATCTGACGTGTATACAGAGAAAAGCAACAGAACTCTTCAGGGAAGATGGAGTTAGTCTTACAAATTTATTCCTCACAGTCCTGGTGAAAGGTGTCCTCTGGACATCACTGGGGGTGGTTGGGCAATTATTAGATGGTAAATCCATTCTAACATCCCAGCCTCTCTAAACCTTCAGATACCCTCATCTACAGCATACCAGGGCAATTCTGGAATCTCAGTATCAGGCAATGTCATCAGCCATCTTTTGGTCCATGTTTCAGCCGCCACCCTCCCCCCGCCACACACACACAAGAAACCATTAGAGCCCTTTCTGTCCCCTTGAGCTACAACATTGAATACAGAATCTCTGCTTAGTGGATCCATATCAATAAATTTAGCCTGATCCAATTTTATATTCCTTCCACCAGTATCTAATATACTTCATATCCATTTCCACACATAATCCCCTGATTTCTGTCTATATAAATTGGAAAACTCATGCAGTTCTTTTGCAGTATAGCATACTTCCTCATGGGTCACACTTTGTACTTCACCACTGGGGGCTTCTTGTGACTTTAGTCTACTTATTGGTATGGAAGAAAAGAGGGGTGGTAGGGGTGGATAACTAGAAGCATTAGAAGTGTCAATTACCTCAGGGCATTCAGTTGCAGTTTCATCTATTGTGACAGGATTAATCTTTTTAGGTGGAGGTAGGATGGTAGATTATTTGTGACAGGGTAAGGGTTAGCTTGTTGTCTTCTCAGGCAGGGAGAAGGTCTGGACTTGTTAGGACAGACTGGAGTTTGGGTGGCGTATAGACTTGACTTTGGGTGGTCATCTCCTTAGGGCAGGGAGGAGGCCAGGTAGGTGTTTTCTCAGGGTAGAGCTTTACAGGTATAACTGGCAATGACTCAGCAGAATTTTGGATTTCAGTGTCCCCACTGCCATCATCATCAACCCATATGTCTCCATCCCAATTCTCAGGATTCCACTCCTTTCCAAAAAATGCCCTAACTTTAAAAGCCGACTCCCTATAAGGTTGAGATTTTAGTTTCCTTTGTAACTCTGCTACTCACACAATGAGATTCTGAGTCTGGTTTTTAGAGATCTCAAGTATGTGGCTGCAAGAAATAAGATTTCCTTCAGAGCACAAACAGAAATTTTTACATCATTCATGTGGCACTTAAATTGCAAATTTGAAGCCTTCAGTTTATCCCTTCCTTTGTAACTGCATCCAGCATATTTAGGATCAGCCAGCCAACATCATTTTAACCTTTGATTCCACGGAACTCTGTTAAGGTATTAAAAACTCTCACCCAGATCCTTGCCTCTTAAAAGCATGGAAGTAGTCATATCCAGTAATGATATTTTGCATACCTCTATTGCCAGCTCACACCATGGACTGCCAGTGGCCTCTTAATTAAGGGAAACAGAGTCACTAGTGCCCTTGAATCTAATCAGAACAGAGAGCCAATTGCAAAAATCCCAGAAGCAATTCAGAAATCCCATTTTTAAGATTCTGTTTCTCAGGAACTTCCTCTCCCTCCTTCTGATACCAAGCTGTATTAGTCCAGGTTATTTAGAGAAACAAAACTGACAGGAAGTATCTATAAATAGTATGAGATTTTATAAATTGTCTTATGCAAACAAGAGGATGCACAATTCTAGATTTCACAGGGAAGCCTGCAAGCTAGGGAGTTCGATGAAGGTCCTTGATGAGTTCCTCAGGAGATGCTGGCTCTTAAATAGAGATGGGAATTCTCTCTGAATGCTGAAATCACTTTTTATTTTAAGGCCTTCAACTGATTGGATGAGACATCACTCATTGCTGATAGCAGTCTCTTCAGTTGATTGTAGATATAATCATCCACATATGCAACTAACTCCCTGAAGATTAAAGTCCACCAAATGACTGTGTATTACAATTATCCCAGTGCTTGCTTGGCCAAACACCTGAGCACCATTACTTGGCCATTTTGACATGTATGCCTAGTCATTACATGTATATAAACACATTATGCAGGCAAACTGGGTGTAAGATGGAAACTTCTTTGAATCTGAACAGAAAGCAAATTTTGGCAGTAAGCATTTTTCACCTTCTATATTTTTTTGACAATAGATTATTTTCCTGATTTGGGCTTTGAGAGTGAGGAGAATTTTCACATATAAAGACCATGTAGAAAGAAATGACTTAGTTTTTAAAAACTCTATAGACCTTGCCACATTTTCTGTTCAGTAATGATTTACTTCAATAGCACATTGAAGATGTGGAACTTATTTTTCAAAAGGTGAGGAACTTATTCCCAAACTAGGAAGAATACCTCAGAGAGAACACGTGGGAAACATATGCATCTGTAATTTTCAAGACATAGAATGAAAGATAACTAAAATGTATTTCGAAGAATTTTTTCCCTGGTCAATTCAAAATAGAAAGTTGTGCTTTTTCTCCTTAGAATGAATAAAAGTAAAAGGGCACAGATGTTCTTTGCTAAAATTGGTATTTCACTATGCCATGCTTTATTATGGAATTTTATAGTACCATTAATGGTCAAAATAAAATTTAAACCTTGCAAACACTGTGGACAGTCATCTGCTTGTCCTTAATTACCCACACACATAAATGCAAATTTTAAAAAATATTCATATGTGTGTGTTTGTGTGTGTGCAGAAAGTAGAGAAATCAATGCTGGCCAAACCAGAAGGAAATGCTTAGAAATAAGCCCTGATAAAGATATGTATTTCTCCTATTATTTCCTTTTAGAGTCCTATGAAAATGTTTCCATCACTGCTCCTTGATTTTTGGTGTTCTTATTCAAATGGCAAACTATTATTTGTGCTTTGAGGGTATGTATGTGAGTATGAAGATTAGACTGTGCATCTGATAGAGGCAGAATGGTAATAAAATGTAAGATCAGGAAATATATACATACTTGAAAGATATACATATTTAATGTCTGAACAATAAAAGGTTTGTCTTTTCTTTGGGGAAAGTACTTCTAGTGTAGACATATACATGTTTACCAATCACCACAAAAGTAAGTTAAAATAGCCGTTCCAAAAATTATCATTATGATATATTACTCATTCCAGTTTCTATTTTCCAAAGTCTTTGCATGTCAAACCTAGACAAAGAATATATATTGCCAGAAGATATCGCTTCTGACAATAAGTAGAACTAGTAAAGAATATAATATCACTTAGAAAATTTACCAAGTTATATATGATACTAGTTATTGCAATATTACAACAAATTAATATTCTTTGAAACTCACTGGATCAAAGGGGAAATAAATCAAGATCAACTGTAAGCAAACCATGAACAGAGAGAAGAATTCTTGGAAAATCAAAATTGCTATTAATTTAAAGTAGCTGACTTTATTAAATTGTCAGCTGATTTTGTCCTCCTAGGTAAAAGACTTAGATTTTGTTCCTAATTTCAAATTTGTATCTAAACCACATCTTCAGTGATAAGCTATATCTGAAGCTATTTTTTTTCCAGATACACCAGTTTCCTTTCTGTCTCAGGGTTTTAGTACATATTGTTCCCCATATAGAATATTCTATACCAGATCATCACACAGGTGTCATCTAGCTGAAATGTCTACTGTGTTAGGGCTTTCCTCATTATTCTATTTAAGTCAACACATCCACGCTTTGACTATCCCTCCTAAACAGAGAGTACCACTGACCAACTGATTGCCCTGATTTAATTTCTTCTTTGTACTTGCTAATATTCAAAAATACTCAAAAAGTGAGTACTTTGTCTCACTTCTTCACCAGAAAACAGTTGACATAAAACAAAATTGGAAAATAATAAAATTAAATAAAATTAAACAAAGTTGGTACTCAATAATTACTGGTTGAAACAAATTTTAGTTAACATATTCTGTGGCCTCTAGAAGTTTTCTCTCATATCTATTTACAGATGTCTACCCTGTATTAAAAAATTTAATTAAAAGATAATGGCTGAATTTTTTCCCAAAATCAATTAGGTTAGGCTGATAAAAACACACTGTAAATACAAGAAGCAAAGTTAATAATGAATGATGATTTAAATCAGGAACAACTGTTACTGAGCAATAGGCTCCCAGCCTGATGTGCACAAAGCCTAATACCGTGAAACTAGGATTTTGAGAATAGAAAGAATTTTATTATGAGGTTGACAGGCAAGGAGAAGTGAGGTAAGGCTCATATCTGTCTCCCTGATCATGGGGTCAAGGAGGTTTTTACGTGTTTTGAATGGATAAGAAAGGGCTTATGGCACAGATGCAACAATAGCATATGCAGGAGTCTTATATGCGAGAGCATGCATTGCATATTTAATCAAATGGCATCTTAGGCACACTCCATGGAGGAGGGGTTCAGGAAAGCTTACTTAAGGTTATAATTGACAGCAAGTATGCACACTTCTGGCTGGGGAGTTTTATAGGCCAATCTGTGCTGGTTCTTGCCCATATCAGGGAGTTTATATTAAAGACAGAGAAAGGGGGAAGTTACGATAGTGGGCTCACAGGTTCACAAACACCACCATCAGAAAAATAATCCAAGTCAGAAGAAAATGGAATGACTTTGAAAAGTTGCTGAAAGGAAAATAAAATGCCCAATAAGAATTATTTTTACAGTTAGGGCTCATTCAAAATGGAGAGGGACACTAAAAAAAAACAAAAAACAAAAAAACAGTGGGCAAAAAATGCTAAGGGAATTTGATGTGAACAGACTTTCATCACAAAATCTGGTTAGAATGTTAGCCCTAAGGCTGAAGGGAAATGATAGTTGATGGCAGATATGTCATTAAATAGAAATTACATTTCCTCATTTTTATGAGTATTGTCTTTTCAAAACAAAGGTAATTACATTTTACTGTAGGGTATGTAATATATGTAAAAGTAAAACATATGATTAAAGTAGCACCAAAAATGGGAGAAAACAAAATGGCAGTTCGCTGTTGTAATATACATATTATAAATGAAACTTTATGATATTATTTAAAAGTAAGCGTCATAAATTCAAGATCAATATTGTACACAGTTAGAAGCCTGTGATCTTACCTGTGAGGGCTTGCAAGTTATTAAATGTTCCTGGAACCTAGAAGTGTTTGTTGCATAATGGCAGGCCACTTAGCAACACCTTTGCATGCATGTTGAAAAATAAAAAGTGGAGGAGGGAGATAAGATAAAGCAAACACTGTTAAACATGAAGGAGCAGGACTTGATGGTTTTGAAAATCCATATGACAAACTATGTTAAAATTAAAGCATGGCTTTGGGACAAAGATCAAAACCAGGGCATTGTCAGAAATATCTGGTCCAAAGATGAGGCCTATGATTAAACATTAAAATTCTTTGTTAATACTTAAGAAAGATGAAAGGTTGTGTGCCTCAGAGTGCTATTTAATAAAACAAATTGTCCTCAACCATATAAAATGTTTGCTACACAGATGCACTCAACCAAGCAATAGAGGAAGCTTAAGGACCTTGCCCCACAGGCTTATCAGCAGAGGCCAAGTTAAAGATGAGTTTATCTCAAAGAGATTAGTGTGGGTAGCTTTTGTTTAATAAAGTGAATCCCAAAAAGATTCATAGTAGACTTAAAAAGTTTTAATGAGAATGATATATGTAGAAAAATTGACAGTTTATATTGCAATAGACCCAAACAGTTCAAATTAGAAAGGGGCTTTTGGACCCTAAAATTTCTTCAGGCTGGTAGCAGGCTGAGTACATTATGTAGACTTGAGTATGTCCTAACTTTCAAGAAAAAGGAAAGATGACTCAGAATACAGAACCAAAAGCTCAGAGAGTGGATGTAAGAATCATTTCTTGGGAGGTGTAGGATTAACACCCATAGCCCACATGAGTGTAAATTCTACTGTATACTTGCCAGTACTTCAATATTTATGGGCTAGTGATCTTTGTGTGTATTTCCTTCCCCTCTTTTGAATAGCAGTGCCTATGGAGATTATTTTGTGGCTGTCTCACCATTGTATGATAAGTATGTCGGAAGGCAGATAATTTGTCTCTTTAGCTTCACAACTCTTCAGATTGGACCTGATTTCAATAAAAGATCCTGGACTGTTGCTATAACAGGGATGAGGCTTTTGGGGAATGTGGGAGAGGATGAATGTATTTTGCATGTGGGAGGGCCATGAATCTTAGGGTGTGAGAGAGCAGGCAGTGGTAGCTGGCTTCTAAAATGGCTCCCAATTGTTGCAGAACGCGACTTCCAGGTTCTTGGCTACATCCTAGAAAATAATTTAAGTATGCACCATAAATTAAGCAGGCAAGCATTTATTATAAAACAAAAGCAAAAGCATAAGTATACACCCAAGGCAAAGCAAGTGAAAGCACACACCCCAGACAACGCTGCTGAAGTCCTCAAGGGAGAGAAGGGAGAGAAGAGATGCAGGCACTGGGGGCTTTATTAAGATTGCTTTTCTTCCTCTTCCTCCCCCCATGTAATGAAGGATTCTAGCTCTTTGTTGCCCTGATTGTTTGCTTTTCTGTTTTTCTATTGGCCAATCCGGCTGTACCCTGTTAGCTTTTAGGGAACCAATGGGGAAGCCTTCTTGTTAGGAGCTCTCTGTGCATTTTAGTTTTTCCCTTTCGCCTGGGACTTTTGAGTGGGACCCTGTGACCAGGCTTTGGTGGGGCTTCAGCCAGTGGTGGTTAGGGCCTTTGTTCTCTGCCTTTTCAGCAGGGAGTTCTGGATGGCGTTTGAAACTTTGCTCTCGATCCAGGCGCCTCTTCTTGTTCCCTATGCTAGCCTGCCTCACAATGATCACCATCTCCTGTACTTACATTTTTGTGTAGTCCCTTCCCACAATGTACCAGTATTGACCTGTGTGACCCACAGCATATGGAAGAAGCAACAGCATGTCACTTGAGATGAGGTTATAGGGCACTCAAGGGTTGGCCTTTTGGGGAACACAGAGTTTGGGATTTGGGAATTTTGAAAGTTAAGCAACTTTCACTATAGAAGCGGCATGCCCTCTTAACTACTTTTCTCTCTATTTTTCTGATGTCCTTTTATTGAACATCTTGTTTTCTGTATAACACTTTCTTATTTCATTTTCAAAAATGTTTTTGGCTACTGGAGAATTGGACTATTTATCAATCTATACATATACAGATGTGTGCATGTGTGTGGTTATAAATGCATTGATTAATTACAAAGCTTCAATATATGTAGCTGAAATTATTTAAAAGTTGAATAATTTATTTTGAAACTATTTTAGCCCTTCTACCAATCCTATGGAAAGATGTAAATTTCCTTGTTGTCTCCTTACACTTTTTTGGAAATATCTGAACAAGACTTGGTTTATATAGATTCCTTGTATTGTCCTCTTGGTTTGTGTCTTTAAACTCATTTTACTTAAATATTAACTTAGTTAAGTTAGTTGTGCTCCCCTCTAGACTGCATTGGGTTGCTCAAGCAACCATGTGATGATAAGACCTTACTTCTTTCCACCTGAGGCAAATACATTCAACTTCCGTATAATATATGCTGCCCATAGATTTGTCCCATGAAATTGTGCATAAAATGAAGGTCTATTTTCTATTTCACACTTTTGCCACAGTTCCTAAATGATACTTCTATAGTGCAATTATTGCATTAGATTTAGAAGCTGAAACATTATAATCTGTTCTAAAGAAGATACATTTTTGATTGTGATCTTTTAGAGTTCTTGGCAAGAGATTAAGCTCTTGAGAATAGAGCCCATTTTGTATAAACTTATTTTATACTGCTGCAGTGTTTTGCAGATTCAATAAGTGTTTAATGAATTAAGATAAATCCATCTATACTCTCACAGAAAAACAATCTACTTCTTCTCAAGTCTTCTAAAACAGGAAAGAAGTTTGCAAACACCACAAAGGAAGAAATAAGCACAAAATGGTTTTCTTTCATCCAACCTATGACCCATTCTCTGATAAAATTTGCCCTGTCAACATTCCTTCCATGGGATCTTCTAGTCTTTGCATCTGTCACATCAGAGCTTGTGTTTAAAGAAGGTGAAGAATTAGAGAAAAGACAGTGACACAAAGCAGTGCTAAACAAATATACAAACCTGCCTTAAATACTGTCCTCTACTCTCTTCTCCATTTCCCCCAGATGAATTGACAGTGATACCCTTTAATTTAATGGGGTATTTGTCAAAGCATCCTTTGAAGACTTTTTAAGACCATTAAGACTATTTTTTTTTCTATTTTAACACCCTTAAAATAGACTCACTTTTGGAAAAAAATGGGGAAAAAGAGAGAGAAATATCCAATGTGAACTATCATTTGCATAAATGCTTGAGATAGTTTTAAGTGTCATCTGCTTATAGTTAGGGTCCTAATTAGAAATGTCTCCTTTTCAGAGCTTCCCCAAATTTTCCAAATTTCTCCTTTTGTTCCATAAAAAATAATCCATTTTAGGAAGAAAATCATTGAATTAAAAATCACAGTGATCAGTGGAAACCTATTGTAATTTTGGGACATGTATCTCAGTTCTCAAAAGAATTTATATTCCCTAAGAAGAAACATGATTCTTCAATCCAAAAGCCACGATTACCATTGTCTTGGTTAGCCACAGAAGATGTACATTGGACCTATAAAGAATACTCCAGGTTTTTTTTTTCTTTTCCTGCTTTCATTTTTAAAATAATCTTTGGAGTTTAGAAAGAGTGTGCAGTACTCTTATCCTGTACTTTAAAGTTCTGAGTTGACCAATTGCAACGTGGTAGATATTGACCAAACTTACTTTTGAGCCCAAGTGTTTTTACCCTGCACAGGAAAACAACAAAAATAATTTTCGTGCAGGTATTATCACTCAAGAGTTTGGGATTTGGACTTTTTAAACTTAAGCAACTTTCACTATGGAAGCTGCATGCCCTCTTAACTAATTTTCTGTATATATTTCTGATGTCTTTTTCTTGAACATCTTCTTTTCTCCATAATACTTGAATAGGAAGCCTTTCTATTTCACCACAAATGGGCAGAGTTGAGACTAATAGAAGGGTATAGAGGATTAAGAAAATAAATTTTAAAAGCCACCTGGCAAATGTTAATACCAACACTAAAAACTAAGTCCCTTCATTTGGGATTAGTGGATACTAAAATGTGCTTTCTCTGAAGCAGCATTCTATAAGGAAATATTAAAATCCACCTCTGCTGTCTTTTAGCTAAAAGGAATAGAAGTGAACCCTTTTTGTAATTGTAACCGTGTTATAAAAGATGCTACCTGAACTCAAGTGGAACTCTGGCTGCCTTGAGAGCTGAATGAAACATTTTTGCCATCCATTTCTGTTGCATTAGGATATCAGGAAGAAAGGCAGAAGGGGGAGGCCAGAAAGAAACAGGAGTTCAGCTATGGAGGTGGATGGGGGTGGGGTTGAGACCGAGGGAGGAAGTAAGAAATGCCTCTGAAGTCTTTGAAAGAATAGAAAAATGAAGTCACTTGTAGAGATTTGTGGTACCCTGGTTGCTGATTTGTTTTGTAAGAAATACACTTTAAAAAAGTGACATGCAGTACAATAATGTATCAATTTTATTTCCTTTCCTGCCTCATATTTCGCAAAGCCTTTGACCAATTTTCCTACCAACATAAATTATTGCAACAATGCTTTTTAATGACACAGATTTCACAAAGCTATAATTCAATATACCAATACACCTTAAACATTACTTAAATACATGGTTGCTTATATTCAAGTTATGTTTAAAGAATCTATATATACACCATCAGAATGCCTACTTAAGATATATTGCCAAGGCTAAAAAAGAAATAAATGTAAGAAAAAGCCATACATTGCATTTTCACTAGACTTGTTTCTGGAGCTGAGTTGCATGAAGGTCTCTGCCTTTACATAGGAAAATGTATAGATTTTTAACTAGAACAAGCTTTGTGTTATATTGTCCACACTTTGTGAAAGGAAAACTTTCTGTACTGAAGTAAAATTGCATAATCCTAACTAAACCATTTGGAACAGTGTGCCTTCTTTTGTTGTTTCCTAAGTATTCACCCTTTGATTAAACCTTTGATTACTCCAGACCTTTCAGCAACAACTGAGAAAATGAATGAGTCCATATGCCATGTGCATGATTAGAACCCACAGAAATATTCTGAAGACGCTCACAAAATGACTGTGGATCTCAACTTGGTTATTCATAGATATCCATTTATTCATTCTCAATAGGCAGTATCTGTCTGCACATCATCATATTGAAGATCAGGTGACTAGTACCCAACTCCTTCGCCATATAAGAGTTTTACTGTTCTGATCCTTGAGCTCCAAGATAATATTTTCTCTCACTTTACTCTATTATGAAGATCAAGGTAGCTATTAAGATTTTTTTCCCCCAAAGATCTTTTTTTTTGTTTTTAATTTTGAAAAACTGGAGTTAACGTCTATTCCTTTAGTAACACATTCAGATATAACACCCAATGCCTCCTGTATTAAGCTGTTAGATTTCTTGTCTTGCTAATGTTCCCTCAGTATCAGACAAATTAGGCAGATTGGAAATTATTTGAAAAGATAAACAGACATAGAACAGAAATAAACTACAGCAACTAGAGTAACTAAATCTCCTAGGAAACATTTAGAGCAGATGGTAAAGTATTCAGTCTTGTTGTTATAAATGAATCTCAAAGATACTCAGAGCAGCTTTACAATTTCTTACTAAAATAACAAATGGCAGCCAAGCTCTGCAGTGAACACAAAGTGCTCTACCACCCCTTGCACCATCTTAAATTAAGCCTATTTCTGCTTGCACAGAAAATCTGTCTGTAGTAAAGCACTGCTTAGAATATGTGGGCGTATTAATCTAGATGCCATGGAGAAGCCTGCTTTAGAAAACTTCATAATACTTTCCTGGTGAATTATTCTCTGGGGGTGTTTCAGGTAATATTACTAAGTTAATATAATGCATTTTATTTTCTATTCAAATGAGTTAAGACTCTAGTTGTTGCTGAAATGCATGCATTGTCTAAGTTTATGTTAGCACTTTATCATATTGCCTGGATACATTCACACAAATGTGATCACTGCTGTCAGACAACTGGGTTCAAAACCCAAGCCCTCTTTTCACTGTCCACATAAGTATGGACATGTTATTCAAATCCTCTGACAGTCAGCTGTTTCATCTGTTAAATGGATCCCCATTTGCTTACCACATAAGTTGTTTCAAGGATTAATTGATATAAGGTGCTTAGAACTGTTCATTAATAAATTGTTATTATTGACAGTATTTATCAATACGTGATTTTAAAGCAGTTAATACGTTTCCGTGCTGTACATTTTATGTTTAGACATCAGAATTGTAGTGTCATGAAATCAACTTTATAACAAAAAGCAACTGAATAATAAATCCTATAACTGAGTTTTCATTATTAGTTTATTAGATAAACTCAATTACCTATTCCTGAGTTGGACATACGTAATTTATGCAATTAATAGCAAAATGCTTAAGATCTTTCACCCAGACCTAGATTTGAATCCTGGGTGCACCATCTAGAAGCTGTACTGTCTTGAACAAATTGCTTAGTGTACCTGTATTTCCATTTCCTCATATTGTTGTAGAATTTGAGAGAGGTTCAATTATTTGCGTATAGAGAGGCCAGGACTCAGGAATGATTTTGAGAAGGAAAAATGGTTTATTGACAGCCCGCCAGACTCGGGAGCTTTCTGTTGCAAACCGGAGCCCCAAATAGACCTTGCATTGTTAAACTGTTTCCTGGGACTGGAGTCCTTGCCATGGTCACCAAGGGCAGGACTGCAGCCTCTTACCATCTCACACCCACAAGTTACAGACAGCTTAGGTTATCCCTGAAGAGACAAAGAGCCTCCCACCCATAGCCTACATCATTTCCCTTCTTTGCCAAAGTTTGACTTGCTAAGCTTTGGCATGATTATTGTTGAAGCTATGAGGTGGATGGCTGTTTGTTGTTTTGATTATTTATCAATCTTTAACATAGCATCAAGGACTTTGTTTTTAGAAGTTTAGAAGTTTTTATTCTGGACAGCAGAATCCTGGGGCGGGCACCCCCCGCAGTCATCCTGGGGCCACTGGCACTCACATGGATTTTCAGTCAGGTTCCAGATCTATCTATTAATTTTGTTTTACCCTTGAAGGGTTTACACCTTTAATCTAAAAGGGGTGCTGAAGGGAGATGATCTCTTTTCTGTAACTGCTTCCTGTTGGCCATGGGCTGTAGTCATTGCTTAACAAGGTGTAAAACTCTTATTTATTTTAACTGGAGGAATATGGATCTGGCCTTCTGCACGAAGTTGGATGAAGTTTTCATATGGTTAATAAGATGTTCATTTTGAAAGAAACAAGCTTAATTAAAATTTTGGAATACCCATTTTTAAAAGAGGACATTGGATTACAGAGGTAGGCAAGGTTAGGTGCCTATAAAGATGACACCCCTTTTTAAAAACTGGTGGGAACAGTATATATATATATTTTCCTAAGTTATTTATTTTCAGGGAGAAATTGCAATAGATACTTAGCTTTGTTTGAAGGCACATTTCAAGCTGTTTAATGACTGGTACTCATGTGCTCTGTCAGATGCTCCTGGTGAACTGGCACCCTTTGGGTAATTGGTTTCATTCAGGATTAGTACACCAAGTTGGAAATTTTCTTAGTTTTAGCTGTGGGAGTGATCAGAACTACAGAATAAAGGTTTGGGTTTTTTTTACATTTTGGTTTTAATTGTACAATTTCTGGTAATTTTGACTTGGTTAATAGATGACTCATTATTAGCAAGCAAGCCTCATTTTTGCTACACAGTAGAGTACAGTAGAATAGTAAGTCGACTGAGCCTGGCTGAGACTGCCACCTTATTCTATAGACATGTTTAGAAAATGAATTTACTAGGGATCTAACATGTCTAATATACTTTTGCACTTGATTCAAAATAGAAAAGATAACATTATAATTATTAAGCATATATTTAGTACAGGATAAAAGTACAGCACTTAATATTAACTAATGTATTACTTAATGCATAAGGATTCAGAGTTGCAATTATTAGTTTTAAGTTTCAGGTTTGTAATACTTTATATGTTATCTCTCCATGAGAGCAGGCCATAATGCCAATTGTGTTTAAGTTTTACTTACAGTATCCTGGTATCATGGCTCCACTTAGCATGTTCTTCACTCAGTGAGCAAGTCGCAGCATCGTTGATCCTAGAGAGATTTTCCAGTATTCTACTAGCCTAGTGCATAGTGCTCTCTGGCACCATGGAACAGTGCCAGTCTGGAGGCGATATCCATTGTACACTTGGCTGTACCAAGTCATTATTGGCTGCTGCAGGAGCTTGAAACTGCAGTGTAGTTTCCATCGACTTCAGGAGCAGAACCAGAGACTGATATAGCACATATTTTAATTGAGGGGTCAGTGACCAGCCTAGCCAATAACTCACATGGAGAGGCCACCTGTAATGTATTCAAGGCCTGGCTTGAATACACAAGAGTTTGACAATGTTAAAGTTTATTCCTTGTTTTTATATATATTTTAACTAACTTAATGCAACACATATATCAAATGACTGTTTACTTACACAATTTTACCATGAAGATAACAGTAGGTACTTTACTTTAGTAATAGAGGGAAAAATTTATTGTTCATTGTTAAAATGAAAACAGAAGATTCCCAATAGAATCAAGATAACTTTTTATTACCATTTACTTAAATATGCACCTTGCGGTGGCCTACAGACCAAGTTATTTTTTTTGCAACCAATACCAATCCAAGCTTTTAGTTAATAATGACTTCTAGAACTAGAATTATTTAAATGTTTTCAGTTTGGAAGATGTTTTACAAACTTTTTATAATTGACTACAACTACATTGACTAGTTACTTTACATTTAAATAAACTTAGTAAATTATAATTACTAACTAAAGAAATTTACTTTATTTCTTTAAGAGAGCATATCTATAATTTTTTTCTTTAGCCTAATTTCACCAATGTGAACTTACAATTTCTATTACTTTAAAGATTTTGTACATATAATGTTAATTTAGTTTATAAGTTAACTATGGAAGATTACACTTAAGCAAAATAAAATTGAAACCATTATAGTTTATGCAAGGAATGTTCTCTTTTTATCTTTACAGGAAGCTAAAACTTTTCCTTTGTTTAAGTTATGAAAATGAATAATTTTTAAAAGCATATTGATTAGCAGGTTTCAAAACACATTACACAATTACTTAATTTGTTTAATCATAATCCAGGAAAGATCTCTCCATAGTTTTTATGGACTTTACTTACTGAAATTTGTCAACAGAGCCACTAATTACCTTTATTTTTGTTGGAAAGAAATCTTCTTCTGGAAGAAAATAAGGCTCACCCAATTGTGGAGGAAAAAATAAAGAAGTTATTCTCAATCTTGCAAGAAGGGGTGCACAACCAGAAAACATGGCTGGTGCCCTGAACAAAGGAAAATGACACAGTTTATACCTCTAAGCCTAGCACGCAAGCTTTTTTCTGTTTCTCTACAGATTGGATACTTCAGAAGTTACAGCCTATCTGAGAAGATCTAACTTTCCCGTGCAAAAGTTTGTGATTTAATTGTGATTTAACCACCTCCTCCATTACATTCTAACCATTTTATTTTTTACTTGCTCCCCTTTGTCAATTAAGGAATGGAATTTAGTGCTGCATTGGTATTGGCTTAGCTCTTTCTTGGGCATCTATTTATTGCCTATAAGACTGGCTTAACCTGGTTTACTTTGTTGCTGTTTAATCCGGGAATGGGAGACTGAGGCAGTAGGCTGCCAAGTTACATTAATCAATATTTCCTTCCTTTATGTGAAAACTAAGCTAATCTTTGTTTTTTACATTTTATGGCTGACAAAATGTTTAAACTGGGAAATTAGAGGGCCTCCTGATTCTTAATTCCTTAGCCTAGTAGATAGGTTTAATCTGCCACACCTAGTCTTGCCTTTAAAGCTCTTTGCAAAGAGGAGGCCCTTTCCCAATAGTTTCTATAATCAGATTTTATATGACTTTTTCATCCTGCTTAGTCTAATTTGGGCTCCAAGAATATTTATTCACATATATAACTGTATATTTAATTTTTAACAATTTGAATAGAGTTTTTTTTTTAGAATTCTCACTCGTTAATTTGATACTATTATCCTGATATATGAGGGCATACATCGAGCAAACAGTAGACACAAATAGAGTTAGACACAGAAACACAACTCATTGATGTTACTTTTAATTTGCATTATTTTATATACTGTTTAGCTTAATTTGGGGTCCAGAAATATATATTACTTATATAACTGCATATGTAACTTCAACAATTTGAGCAAATAGGCAGACATGAATAGTTTGACACAAAAGCATAACTTTAGTTACTTAAAACTTCTATTTTTTACAAAATAAGTGTGACTGCAAAACATTTCAAAGACTCCTGAAACTTTTCTTAATTTGCACTATGACTGTGCAGTTTTACACTATGACCATGCAGTTTTACACAAGAGTTTTCCTTTTTAATTAATGGATTGTAACCAAAATGTTCTCAATGCTTTAGCATCATTTTTTTGTTTCAGAACTCTACATATTTAGCAGAATTTTGGATAAGCAACAAGATTAATTCTATGTGTGTTTACTTAGGCTTTTTAAAGCCTCAGGGAGACAGACTGGTTTCTCTCACGAATTGCCACTCTTAGGAACACTGATAGTTAAGGCAGGAGATTTCCTTTTTTTTTTCCTTTCAGTCCTTGGAGATAATAAAACTCCAGTGATCGCTTAAACCAAAGGGCTAATATTCTACCAGGCAACAATTTAGTTTATGCTTGGATTCATGAGAGAAAGCGGGGTTACTAACACCAGGACAGGAGACAGGGATGTTCCAGCTTTCTCTGGACTGTAGGGGCAGAAGCTATCATGAGATAAACATAGGCAAAGACAAGGGGTGAGGTCAGGCTTGAAGCAACCATAAACTAAGGAAAGGTTAGTTTAGAACTTATACTTACAATAATAGTTTCAGGCTAAATTTACTCAATTATAATTTCAGTTATTATTTTTCCACTGTTTTATAATATAAATGCATTTATAAATGATTTTAACTCTTAGTTACAGTTTTTATTAATTTTTGAAAACTGTTAATTTTATAACACCTTTAAACACCTTTTATTTGGCTTATAACATATTAAATGAACTTAACTATTACTTTAATTTTTCTTTTAAGGTAAAAGAACAAATCTCTTGCAGTTAGTTTGAAGTAAAAAGCTACTTTTCAGGATTTGATTTCTAGAACATAATGTTCTTTTAAAAGAGATAAGACCCTTTCTTCTTCAAACACTGAGGAAATGATGACGTTAAAGCACAAGAAGCTATTTTGATAAAACAGATTTTCTTTGTATATTGATTATTCAGGAAATTTTATTAAAAGAGACTAATGACTTGAGAGACTTTGAGAAAGAACAAAATTTTATCTTTGCCTTAGTATACTATTTGATACTAAACCTTTTAAAACTTTATAGACAGATGCATTAAATCTTACTCCACTTAAATCATAAAAATTTCTTTTCCACAAACCTTTTACACTTTCAGTATTCTTTCAGGTTTTGTCCCACACTCTACTCTTTCTCAATAATCATTTTATCTTAGGACAAAATAATCTCCTATTTCCTTAAAAATAAAAAACATTCTATATATCACACATACTAAGTTACCAGGCAAACTTCTTACAACATATAATTGCCATCAACATTAAACAAACTTGTTAAAATAATGAACATTTTTTTACTTTAAATACTTAGTAGCATGTAATAATGGAAACAGTTTTTTTTTAGAAGCAAGTTGGCAGGCGAGGCTGCCCACCAACAAGTTTTCCTGTTATAAAATTACCTTTTATTAGTAGTATTATCAATTCAGGTTTTGTTTAATAAAGACTTTTTTGGAATTAGCCATTTTAAATACCTTAATTTAAACAATGTTTTGTTAAACTTTTATAATTATTTATACTTTTAAGACAAATTTTATCTTCACAGAACACATTCCCTTACTTAAAGTTACCACAATACCTTCTAAGAACCTGGGTGGAATGCAAACGTATTTTAGCTTTGACACCCTAGGGAGGGAAATTTACTGCATTTATTTTGATTCTGCTTTTCATCCCCTTCACTTACCCCCCCTTCCAGGCTGTCAAGTACACAAAAATCAAATAGGAATGTGGCTTAAGAATAGAAGGAGCAGTTTCACTAGAAAGGGGCAAGCCGCTCCCCCGTTTCCAGCTTTCTGCTAAAATGGGCAGACAGAACTTACTCAAATTCTGCACCCCTCCTGGGGACCCAGCCAGCCTGACTGGGGCAGCCCCAACAAACCTGGGTGCGTGGCACTGACACAGACAGCCTCCAAGCCCTGGCAAAGGGCAGACCAGAGATGAGGCAGCAGAGCATGCGCAAACATCCAGATTCTGCAAACATCCAGACTCTTCAGTTTTGCCCCATAATCATTTCACCCCCTTGCCAATGGCAAGGGAGGGTTCCAGCTTAACTAAATTCTACTTTATATAACCACACAATTCTAACACTAGCATTGAGCTGACACAGACAGAAGTACAAAGGTCACTAATCTGACCCACAAGTTCTATATATATATTTTCAGCATGGCTGCCCCCCACAGCCATCACAAACCTTAGAACACTTAACATTTGGTATAAAGCAAATTCATTCAGAATTCAGCACCATAACAAAAGATTCCAGCTAGGCCTTTTTCACTGTTTAACTTTACACCCAGACCAAGCTTCACTATAAAAGCCAATCCATTTTCCTGTAACCAAGTTTTTTAAAAAATCCAGACCTATTTCCAGGACGTTAGGACTCGAACCTATAAACAACCCTTCCTATTATAATCAAGCCTCTACTCCTTCAGTGGATATAAGACCAGTACCAGATTCCAACATGCAGTTAGACAAACCCAAAACACCAGGCTTTTTCCCAGTTTTCCTCTTTTTTCCAGACCTAGAGAGAACAGCTTCCCCCCAATTTTCTGGGGCTACTAGGGTTCTCTTGGGAGGTGATCAGCCTCCTTCCCAGCAATTAGAGCTATGGCTTTCCAGACTGTGCTTATCCGGGGAGTCTTACCTACTTCCATGTTTGGAGTTCTTTTTCATTCCCAGAATCTTTCTCTTCAGACCTTCCATTGCCCTCAATTTTCGTCCGGAAGATTCCGGTGGAGCCCACATCTTTTCTGGATTAAATTTAATCCAGTGGTGCCCAGATTTGGGGTTCACCCAAGTCCTCCTGGCTTCCTCAGGGATTTGGAAGGGGCAGCAAAACGCTACCATCTCTGGCCTTTGTTTGCAATCCTGGACGAGCCCCCAGAAATGTTTTAGATTTTGAGAGAGGTTCAATTTTTTGCATATAGAGAGGCCAGGACTCAGGAATGATTTTGAGAAGGAAAAATGGTTTATTGATGGCCAGCCAGACTCGGAGCTTCCTGTTGCAAACCCAAGCCCCAAACAAGACTTTCGAGTTTCTTTTATACTGAGAGGAAAGGTTAAATGGTCCTTTTGTTTCAGTTCTCAATAGGCTTGAATTAGCATATATATCTTCCACATCTTAGGTAAGCTTTTAGCATGGACTTCAGGCATTCTAGATAAGCTTTTAGCGTATATGGTTTGCATTTCCCCTGAATACTTAAAGTTTATAGACCTTGCATTGTTAAACTGTTTCCTGGGATGGGAGTCCTTGCCATGGTCACCAAGGGCAGTACTGCAGCCTTTTATCATCCCACACCCACAAGTCACAGATAGTTTAGGTTATCTCTTAAGAGACAAAGAGCCTCCCACCCATAGCCCACATCAATATAACATATATAAACATACCTCATAGCTATGAAATTTATGTGAGAGAATCCACATACACAAAATAATGCTTCACATACTTCTTGGTACATAGTAGGCACTCAGGAAATTTTAAATATATGATATGATTAACATATTAAGTCCCTTTGCTGATTTTAATCTATGAAACTGAATGTCTATAATTATGTCTTTGTAGCTCTCACTGCAGTTGGCATTTTGCCATGTATATCATAGGCATGCAGTCTTAATTAACAACTTTTTTCTCCTGCCAATCCCAGCATAAAATTCTGCTACTCCAATTAACATAATATCATAAGATTCTGCCAGTCCAATTAAAAATGCTCAAGTAATTTTAAAAATGTTTGACTAAATTTATATAGTTTTAAGTTGGCATTTTGCTTTCCAGGTTTTAGCACATGCTCCCTGCATGTGAGTCCTTTAGGAGTTTCTACGTGACCCTGCCCTCTACACACATCCTGCCCTATCCCCTTCCCCCAGGTCTAGAAAAGCTAAAATGAAAAAAAAAAAAAAAATGTCCAATATGCCTGTATTTCACTGCATGGAATTCCCCTGTCTATCTAAATTCTGACCACAGCTAACTCAGTAGAACAATTTAGAATGATAAACTAATTTATATTAAAGTGATAGCAAACTTGCTTTGCATACACTTCCCAGGGAATTCTTTTAAAGGACAAGGCTACTCTCTAGAATGAATAAAACTCAAATTGTAGGATTTCAAACAATGTGAGCTTAATAAATTGTTTATTTCTATAGATAGTAATGAATTGCTTGGGAAAATAAAAAAGACAACTATTGTGCTTATTTTTATTTCTATAATTCTACTCTAGATGCTGGAATTTTATGTTTTTAATGCCAAGAGTTGGGAGATTTAAGGCTATTATAAGACATTTTTCCTATTTCTAATTTCCTCTCCTATTTGCAATATGGATAAAGTAAATTAGTATCATACATTATGATATTTTCCCATGTATCAAACACTTTTTTAATGTATTTGGAACAAAAGCAAAGATATATACTACTAATAACACATAAAAGATAATCTGCTGATATTTATTGATCTTAGGTAAATGAGTTGGCTTCAGGGAAGTTGATCTAATTTTCTTCCGCTTTCATTTAATGGTTGTTTTTGGATTGCTATAGAATGCATTGACTAAGAAAATAAGAACACTATTTTTTTTAATAGTAAGTTGTTTGCTTCTTTGGCTTGCTTGTTTATTTTTAAAGTAAGCTTGAGATAAAAGCTTTGGTTAAAAGTCAAGTTCTAGAAATAGGCAGATAGAGGTTCAAAATCATAATCAAGTTGCTTAGCCTTTCTAAGCCTTAGCTTTCTGCCCTGTAAAACTGGAATAAAGTATGTAGCAACTTTTTAGGGTTGTTGTAATAATTAATCAGATAATGCTGGTATACAGTTAACAGAGAGCCTTGAAGCATGCCTACGTCAATAAGCTATTATTATTCAGATAGTTCTAAATAACTAAATTATTCATTGGCAATTAGGTTGATCATTGTTCCCTTCCAGGAAATAAGTACTTTAAAAATTAAGAATTGCTTTTTGTTTGTTTGTTTTTAAATTTTAGTTCTCAGACCCACTATAAAACACCTAAAGGGTAAAGGTGGCATCTGATTGGGGGATAAGGATAGAAATCCTTAATGTAAGTATGACAGAGAGTAAAACATGATAGAATATGATATAACCTATATAGACTGTGGAAATATAAGTCAAAATTCTATGTATTGTGCAATAAAGTAAAATCCAGCATTGCTTTTTCCAAAGAAGAAACTAAAAAACAAGCAAAAACTTTCAGGGTCATCTCATGGAGAAAACTTGTTATATATGATAGCATCTAATCCCTCAACCTAGCTATACTAGTGTGAAACTTTTTAAAATTGAGCATCCATCACTTCAGGATGATTAGTTCTGGAATATAGAAGAGTATTTAATTTTTTTTTTCAATGATTCTATTCACGCAAACCAAAGGGAAATTTGAGAGGACGTGTGGTCGAGGTGAGTGAAAAGGCAAAATCATGACAGCGATAATTTATAAGCCTTTACATTGATGACGAGGCTTGTTTTGGTAACATATGGGTAGGTAAATAGTTATGGTATTTGTGATTGGGGACTTTTTTTTTTTCTGGGACAGGACAGTGTTTATTTATTTATTTTTTTGTCTTTATTCATTTTTTAAATATTACATTCAAAAAATATGCAGTCCCCATATATATATGGAAAATAGAAGAGTATTTAAGAAGAAGAACAGATCTTGAAAACTAGAGAGCAGGGTAACACTAAGCAAAGGGACGTGAGGAGGAATGTGGGCTGGAAAAGCACTGAGCACAGCATGCCAGAGCAACAGTACAATGTTCAAGTGTGTAGGCAAGAGAAGTGACTCCACCTCAAGCAATATGACATTAGGCATGATATTTAATTTATCTGAGCCTTAGCTCCTTTAGCTGAAAAACAGAGGTAATGAATATACTTATGAGATAGAATTATGATAATCAGAGGAACTATTACAGTAGAGAATAATACCCGGTGTTTTGTTCAGTAAAACTTAACTACTTTGTCAGTGTCTCATAATTTTGCCTGAGGCTGAGGCTGTATCCAATGTTAGGTTTTTCAAGGAATTCTTCACCATCAGAAACTGGTCTGGAAGCAATGGAGGAAAGCAAAATTAATAAAAATACATGTAACAGAGGGACATATATACAGAACCCGTTTGAAATGTCCCCGTGAGTCCTCATATGTGGTACATGATTCTATTGCCCATGGGTCATTACACTGTAAGAATTTCAAAGTTTCCAAAGTGGGTTTTTTTATAATTATGATCCTACTTTCACAGTCATGTCCACTTAACTATATAGGTAATTTTAAAAATAAAGTTGGACACATTTCACCTAAAATCTTAAAGGTTTTAATTTCAGCATGGTATAGAGGAAAAATCACTAGCTTTGAAACCAGGCAAATCTTGCTTGCATTCTAGCTTCACCACAATTTATAACCTGTCTAAGCCATTTTATATATTTTTAAAATTTATAATATGGGGTAATAATTTCAACTTTGCAAGATTGTTATAAGGGTTAAATATAAAATACTTTCTGGTTCATAGTGTCGGTAAATAGTACTCAATGAATCATAGTTAATATTATGAATATGATTTTAACAGTAAGCCCTAGAAAAAAATAATGTAATATGGATGCTTAAAATCTATCAAAACAGGTTGTAAAAATGACTTAAGGAAACATCCACCATGGCAATGACTAACATTTTGAATAGCTTTATTCTTCCAGTGAGAACCATAGCCCAACACTGTGTCTGCACTTCCCTGTTCCTCCTGCCAAGAAGGATAATATCTGTGATACATTGACTAACTCTAATGAAAATTTTTATTGTTAAGACACAAAATATTTCACAACACAGCACATTAGGTCTTTGTTCTCATGTCAACATTCGAGATGAATTTCTGGGAAAGAAGTAGAGAAACTGGTCTACTTCTAGAGATATCAAAACACTAAAGTAAAAAATGAAAATGAAAGTACATGGGAAAGTTTTGGCTTTTGTTCTATATTCTTTTGCTTCAAAGTCTGAACTGAAAAGTATATTTAACTATCAGGAAGTGTCCAGTCAGTGAATTACAAACTTTTAAAAACAGTATGTGTGTGAAGTAATGAAAATTTGCAGTTGCATTATGCAGGTAATTTACATGATGGCCCACTGAATTTGCTTGTGAGGCTTGGTGCCATCCTTGAAAATGGAGGCAAGAAAAATATTATATTTCCTCTCCCACATCAATGAGAGGAAAATGAACTATTTCTCACTTAAACCTTGGAAGGCTTCCCTCTACACCCTCCAAAAAAATTAGCCATTTTGTTATTTTTAACATAATGCTATTATTAGCTGGCAGTACCCAGGGACTCACAGGGAGATAGCTTTAACATAGATTCAATATACTATCTTTTATTAAAACAATCAAGCTGTTTATCCCCGGCAGTTATTAAATCTATGTTTCATTTTGCACATATATGTGGATATAATGGTCTTCTCTAAGAACTACTTTAAAATAGTATTCATTAAAATTCTTATCTTTACATGTTCTCTGCACCAAAAGAGAAGATTATCCATTGTTAACATGAACCAAATTTGAGATGAGGAGCTGGAATCTTCAAGTAATGAGGGGAAAAGTTTAGAATGTAATTATTTTATCCAAAAGTAATACATCATCATTTAGGATTATATTTTAAAAATTAATAGCTTCCAAATGTATACATAGAAAATCTAACCAGGAATAATTTTTTTTATCTACTGGTGGTAGCCCAAGGTCAACTATCTCCTGAATTATTAGGAGTTTTGTACAATATAGTGATTGTATATTTTAAACTGAACCACCAAAATCCCTACCACTCATGTGGCTGTGTCACCCTTACCAAGTTCACAAATCCCCTGATTATAACCTGCATAGGAGGTCTATCTACATGGCTCTGTGATGAGAAACTTGCTCTCTCCAGAGGTAAGCAGTTCCATTTTCTGACTGTTCTAAATATTGGAAACTTCTTGCTGATTCTGAGTCAAAATATGTCTTGCTATAACATTCATAGTCTTGGTTTTACATTTGAAATTATTATCCAAGATTAGTCCAAACCACTCCTCCATGGCTTCCAATGAGTTGATACAATTTATGTGCCAAATCATCTCCCCAACCAATTTCCCCATTCTTTAGAATAAAAACAGAAAGTTTCTTTAGGCACACTTAACATTGTTTTGAATTCCTTCATCATCCTGGTTCATGCATTTTGGACACCCTCTAATTTCTTTTTCTTCTATTAAGTGTGACATGAAAACTAGTCTTCAGGTATGGTATAACTAGAAAAGATCAAGGCTTCATTAACCTTGCTCCAGACACTCTAATTATTAAAGAAAATCATCATTTTCCTTTAAGTTAATCACTCTACTAATTTGTTGTAAGCAGGGGTCAGCAAATGTTTACTGTACAGGGGCAGATATTAAATATTTTAGGCTTGTGAACCATGTAGTCAGTGTCCCAATTGCTCAACTCTGCTATTGCAGTGGGAAAGCAGCTATAGAAAATACACAAAAAGATGCATGTACCTGTGCACCAATAATACTTTATTTACAAAAACAGACAGTGGGTTGGATTTGGCCTGAGGCCCATAGTTCGCTCATCCTAGGTTTAAGACGTAGCTAGCAAAACAGTGCTTTATATAGTGACATCTAGCTTTTAAAACACATCTGTCTCACTTGGTGGTGTACATTTTTTCATGAACATGTATAATGTTTAAGGGTCTTCCCTATTAAGTTCCATTTCCTAAAAGTTGATCCACAGTCTTAATTCACAAAACATCTATTTAAATTTTTGTTTTATTATTCAACCTATTAGCTATTCCTTAAAGCTTTATGTCATTCATTGTATGTCATATGTGTTCAGCAAATGAACAAGTTTATGGCACTGATGAAAATGTTGTCAAGACATGGACAAAAATGAGTTGAGTTATAATGATTTCATTAATATTTATCATTCAGTAGGAGTATAGCTGTTAACCATTTAATAATTTGCCAAATTATTCCATTACCAGTCCACATTGCTCCTTCTTGTCAAAAGAATATGATGAGGTTTATTGACAAAATCTAAACTGAGACTTTAGTGGGTATCTGATGTATTATTAAAATACATAAATATTGGCTGATAGAATACATATTGATTTTTTCTTCATCTAACACTGTAATTTTAAAAGCTCATTCTAGAAAAAGCAATTATCTCTAATAATTCTTGTTATATTTACAGATTTCTTGTTAGATAATTTTCTGAAATTATCTTAAATATCTGACCAGAGTCATTGTGCATTTCATATGACACATGGCTTCCCATGTCTGTGTATCTGTTTCATTGTTTTCCCCCTAGAGCAACAGCAGACCTGACTTTAGGTAGCCTAAATCATATATTTATCACCATGGTTAACAAGACTACTGAGTGCATAGTTCTACAGGACCTAGAACTCATGTCAGCTATTATCACTACATGAGTGATTATTAACTCATAGTTGCATTATGGTTGCAGCAATTCCAGGTTTTACATGATGACAAAATGACCTCGAATTAAAAAAAAGAAAAAGAAAAATTAAAAAGGAAGGAAGGAAGGAAGGGAGGGAGGGAGGGGACAGAGGGAGAGAGACAGAAGGAAGGACATTTCCTTCTATGTGACACTTTAAACTAATGAGGTGCTTTCTCCCCAGAGGTCTGTTATCAGACCTCAGCTTAAAACTTATTTGCCAGCTTAGCAGTATTATAATCAAGCTAATCATTTCCAAGACAAAATGGAACATCATGAATTGTTATCACAGGGCTTGGCAAACTACCACTCTCATTTCTTTTAGTATGACCAGAAAGCTAAGAATGGTTTCACATGTTTGAATTGTTAAAGATAAATGTAAAAAAAAATAACAATTATTCATGATTATGAAAATCATATCAAGCTTAAATTTCAGTGTCCAAAAATAAAGTTTAGCAGAACACAATCACATTCATTCATTTACATTTTGTCTACAGATACTTTTATGCTACAGCACCAGACTTGAGCAGTTGAGACAGAAACTGGCTTACAAAGACTACAATATTTAAAACTTGTCCCTTTACAGAAAAATAACCTCTGGTTTAGATTGTTCAATAATCCCATGGAGAATATTATTGATCTTCATTTGTTGCCAGCACAGCACTTATTTTTTTCTTGGCCTGGATAAATTTAGAATATCTATGACCTTTCTTAAATCCCTTCAACTATCTGGGAGTTTGATTTTCTCACAATTGTATGCATTCTGCTATTACAAACTGAGATCATTTTATTTTTCACTGAGAAAGATAGTAGCAAAATAGAAATTGAGCAGTCCTATTTTATGTTGTCATTTATAACAGTTTGTATCACCCAGTGGTGTGTTAGTAAATATTTAACAACCTATTTTCAGAGAAAAACTGCAGTAATAACTTTAGTTTGCTAATTTCTGTGGCGTTAAATATTTCCTCTACGACCAATTTTAGGTTAACAACATAACACCATTGACGGCAAAGTGGGGAAGAGTTACCCACTGTTGTCATGAGCTGACTCAAGATATCATCACTCTTTAACCAAGGGATTCTCCTTGCTGAGACTTCTTGCATTAATCACAACATAAAAGAAAAATTATAATCCTTGTTATTTAAAAAAATCTCAGGTCTTCTGTCTCCTGGTATTACTTTTACATGTTGGTGGCACTATTTTATAGTGAATTTTGTCAATATCATTTCCTCTTTTTTACACATATTTGGTTTGTGAGGCAATTTTATTAGTTTTCCTACAGAGTCAGTTTTCTTCCTGAATGAGAAAGAAAACCAGCACAGGTAAATGCACAACTGGGATATTCCCTATCTAGATGTGCCTATTGTATTTCCTTGATCCACTTAACAACCCCTTATGAGGTAAATTTTTTTTTAATTTTTATTTTTATTAAAGTTAATAGATCACTAGAATGTTACATTGAAAAAAAAAAAAAAGAGGTTCCCGTATACCCCTCCACCCCTCCACCCCACTCCTCCCACACCAAAAACCTCCCCCATCATAGTGGCACACACATCGCAATGGGCGAACACATTTTGGAGCACTGCTGCACCACGTGGATAATAGTTTATTCTGTAGTTCACACTCTCCCCCAGTACATTCAGTGGGTTATGACAGGGTATATAATGTTTAGCATCTGATCCTGCAATATCATTTAGGACAACTCCAAGTCCCAAAAATGCCCCCTCATCACATTTCTTCTTCCCACTCCCTGCCCCCAGCAACCACTGTGGCCGCTTTCTCCCCATCAATGATATAATTTCTTCTATTAGTAGTCACAAAAGTTTTATAGTAGAATATCAGTAAGTCCACCCTAATCCATACTCTATTCCTCCATTCTCACAGATTGACAGATTGCCCAGATTCACTCAGGGAATATATTAGGGTACTGAAATTCTATCGAGATCTGTATGGATAGCAAAAGAAATGATGGTGTGAAGTCATTGGATTTCATAGAGGAGAAATACGTATTTAGACAAATAACTGAAATATGAAGCCACTGAGGCAAGAGATACATTGCCAAATCTGTCAGAAATGTTCTGTTATGGGTGGGCTGCAGCTATATCATATACAACATTCTATTTCACGTAAAGTACTAACACCAGGCTATTTGTTAAAATAGGGAAGTGTTTACACAGGGAATGGAAGGCTAGAGGACAAAAATGATAGCTCTAAGACATCCAGAAAAAATTTCTGCAACAAGGAGTCTCAGCTTCTTAAGAAAGATTTACCATGCTAGGATGAGGTGCAGGCAAGATTGGCTATAGGCCAGCAGCCACCCTCAAGACATTTTTTCTGCAACTAGGGACACCTGGTCGTGGGTTGGACAACTAGAGGCTGTCTACCAGGTAAAAGAAGTATCCTGTGCAAGACACACTGAAAAACAAAACACTGGCACATCACTTAAAATATGTCCTTAGGGTGTAATGTTTTTTTACTGCTCACAGACAGAATTACCAAAATCGGTAATGCTAATAGCATACCAGATTGCAGTCCTTTGGGATGTATTTTACAAAATTGGTCTATGGTCAGCTGTGAGCCTATCAGGAGGAAAAAGATAGTCTTGTTTTGTAATATGGCCTGGTGTCAATATAAATTAGAGTCAGAGGAATACCAACTAGAGAATGGATCTTTAAATTATAATACTATCCTGCCATTAGATTTGTTTTACAAAAGGGAAGAGAAATAGGATGAAATGCCACATGGTCAGTCTTTTATGTCTTCGTATCAAATTAAGAACTTGCAGAAAATGCGTACAATTTTGCTTCAGAGGGAAGGGACTCAGGCATAACAGGTTAAACCTGTGTCACCAGATTGTGCTAAATCTCCAGTTAAATCCATCTTGCCTAATTCCAAATCAGCTGCTGATGCACCTGATGCATCCTTCAACACCCCATGGTAGGCAAGGGAAACTGAAATGAGACATGAAGAAGTAAACAGTAATCCTCCAGAGGTCACTAATGAAGCCTTATATAGCTTTTGTTTTCTACTTGTCAAGAGGGAACGGTCTCCCTATCCCATACCGGACAGGGTACTCAATTCAGCCTGGAGAATGCTCAATCCCAGGAAAGCCAATTCCCACTGAAGCAATTCCCTACAGATGTGGATGACCAAGGCAACTCTAGAGGGTTGTGTGTGTGTGTGTGTGTGTGTATATATATATATATATATATATATATATATATATATATACGTTCACCATTCTCCACTTTCAATCTATATAATTGGAGAAAAGAAAATTTCTTCTTATTGATATGACTAAAAAGTTGGAGAATACCTTTATTTCCATTTTTGCTCCTCAGAACACCACCTGGGCAGACATTCAGGCCCTCCTGAACACCCTCCTACCCCCAAATAATGCAGGGTGGTTTTTGAAAATGTCCCCCAGTAGGCTGCCAGAGGACATGAATTGCAGCCTATGCAATTCATAGCTCAGAAGCACTAGCTAGCTGGGGGGCAGGGCCTGGATGGGACCTAAATGAGCTCAGGAACTGAGCCAAATTAGACCTCGATAAAGGCTGTATCACGGTAGGGATGCAGTAAGGAGTTCTAAGGCCAAAGATTTTAAAAAGGGTTCAGGAAATACTGTAAGGGCCAAAAGAAAACCCATGCTTTTTTCTCGAAGGAGTCTTTGATATACTTAAGCAATACACTGACCTAGGCCTGGAGCACCTGGACAATACAGATACAAGAGAAGAACTACAAAATTTAGAGGGGCCATTAGGGATGCCTGTGTCTCAGCTGGTTGAAATTGCTTTCAAAGTCTCCAATAATAGAAACCAATGCAGGAAAAGCAAACGAGGAACAAAGGCATGCTGCTAGCTGTAGCCATAAACCACAACTTTCCAGGACCAAGAAAAACCTCATGAGGGAGAATAGACAATCGTGGGTAAGACCCCTGAGCCTTTCCACCACTAACAGAAAATAGTCCCCCACTTAAGGCCGTTAAGTGTGCCTAGAGGGACACTGGAACTGGGAGTGCCCAAAATGCTGAAGGATGGGAACAAAGAAAGGCTTACAAATCAGCCTATCAAATGTCCCAGCTCAGGAGTACCAGGAATCTGTGCCTCTTTTTGTTGCATCATCTTGCTGCATCAGCTCTCTGTGTGTGCAGTGTCACTCCTGGGCGGGCTGTGCTTTTATTCCTGTGGGGTGGCTCTCCTTGTGGGTTGCACTCCTTGGGCATGGGACTCCCCTATGCAGGGGCACCCCTGCATGGCACAGCTCTCCTTGCATGCAGCAACACTGCATTGGCCAGGTCACCACGTGGGTCAGGAGGCCCTGGGTACTCAACCATGGACCTCCCATATGGTAAGCAGACGCTTTATCAGTTGGGCCACCTCTGCCTCCCACTACACTGTTTTAAATGAAAAAGCAAGGTTCTCTCTTCCCCAAAGACTGTGACTACTACCAGATTTCTGGGGCCATGAGCCCCTTGAGTGTCAACTAGAGGACACTCATTTAAAGCACAGCTTCCTTTATGAATGTCCTCTGCTAGGATGGGATCTGCTAATCAAACTAAATGCTCAGGGGACATTCTCTTCCGAAAGAGTAAACATTGAGGTTCCTTCTGTTCAAGTAGGCATTCTTCATGCTGACTTATTACACTTAGATGGAGAGACCTGACTTGAGATTCTAGAAGATACCCTCCTGAAAGTGAGGCCATAGGCATGGGCTTCCATGATGCCAGGGAGAGCCAGAGCTGCTGAACAGATCATGGTAAAATTTCAGCCCAGTACAAAACCCCTCATTTAAAGCAGAACCCATGACAAAAGAGGCCAGTGAAGGTATAGAGCCCTTAATAGAAATTTTTCTCTATCAGTTAATTCGACATTGTGATGTCCAAACTGCACTCCTATTTTGCCTATTCAGAAGCCTGGTACTAAAAGAGCACAGAATCAAAAAGTATAGGACTTGAGGACAATTAATCAAATAGTAGAAGACATTCACCTGGTTTTGCCAAGCCCTTACCCATTACTTACCATCTTAGCTGGGGATTTCTGCTCATTCATGGTATTGGGCTTACAAGAGGCCACTTTCTGTGTTGCCTCTGCAGAATCCCAAGAGCTATTTGCTATCTAATAGGAGGATCCCCAAAAGAAGGTAAAGTAACAATATTGCTGGACTGTGCTCCCACAGAGATTTAAAAATGCCCCCATTCTATTTGGAGAAATACTACTAGGAATTTAAGAGAGTTTCAGCTCCAAGAAGGAATTGTACTACATGTTGACCATATTCTGATTGCCAGTACCACCAAGGATACTTCAGATCAGAATTCCGTCCTGACTCTGACCTTCCTGGCAGACCAAGAGTACAAGGTCTCCAAGGAAAAAGCCCAAATCTCATAGCTTACTGTGAAATATCTAGGATTTGTCAAAAGGAAGAGGAACATTAGTTAAAAGTGGCTGTATCAACCACTTAAGCAGAGTTCCTAGGAATGACTGGATTTTGCTGTATTTGGATTCCAAATTTTGGTCTTATAACCAAACTGCATATTTAACTGTGAGGAAAGTTGACTAAGAGATATAATTTTCTTTGGCACTATTTTCCTCTCAATGTACTAAACAATCAAGTTGTTTTCAAATAAGATGCCATGCATAACACAACAGTTGGAATATCAGTCACCTGTAAATCTTTTTTTACTTTAAAAACTATTGAAGTAGATCATTCATACATGAACATATATAAACAATAAATGTATAGGAAAAGTTGTGAACTTACAAAACAAACATGCATAACATCATGCAGGGCTCTCATATATCACCCCACCACAAATACCTTGCATTTCTGTGAAATAATTGTAACAAATTATGAAAGAATATCATCAAAGTATGAGTATTAACTATAGTCCATATTTTACATTTGATGTATTTTCCCCCAACTCACCCTATTATCTTTCTTTGTTCATGAACTATACAATTTCTTTAAAGTGTACAAACAGTCATTAGTAGAGCATTTTCATTACTCCAAAAAACAGAAAAAACAAAACAAAACAAAAAACCCCACTATCATACCCATATACCCATATGTTAGCACTACTAATTACAGAACCTCATGATGTGCTTTCACTATTTCTATTCATTTACAAACAGCTTTTTACCAGTTCTGCACAGATTAAACCTTTATTTTCCATTTTCTAAACAAATTATTTTCTTTAGCAACATATTTCAGCTATTAACTCCATTAGTTTGATCATTATATTAAGTTCATAATAGCACAATTATACAATATTAATCCTTTTGTGCCTGGCTTCATTCAATATAATGTCCTCCAGGTTCATCCATGTTGTCATATGCTTCATGACTTCATTTCTTCTTACAACTGAATTAATATTCCATCATGTGTATACATCACCATTTGTTATCCCTTTGTCAATTGATGGACACCTGGGTTGTTTCCAACTTTTGACAATCGTGAAAAATGTAACTATGAACAATGATGTGCAGATGGCCATCAGTGTCACTGCTCTCAGTTGTTCTGCCTATGTACCTAGTAGCAGTATTGCCAGGTGACAGGTATATCTATATCTAACTTCCTTAGGAACCACCAAACACTTCCACAGTGGCTGTACCCATTCTATATTCCCACCAGCAGTGAATTAGTGTTCCTATCTCTCCACATCCTCTCCAACACTTGTAGTTTTCTGTTTTGTTAACAGTGGCCATTTTAATAGGTATGAAATCATATTTCATTGTAGCTTTGATTTGATTTCCCTAGCAGCCAGGGATGCTGAGCATTTTTTCATGTGTTCTTTTTGCCATATGTACTTCTTTTTTAGTAAGATGTCTATTCAGGTCTTTTGCCCATTTTTAAATTTGGTCATTAATCTTTTTATTGTTGTGTTGTAGGGTTTCTTCGTATATCATTAATATTAGACCCTTGACAGATGTATGATTTCCAAGTATGTTCTCCCATTGAGTTGGCTGCCTTTTTATCCTCTTCACAATGTCCTTTGAGGTACAAAAGTTTTTAATTTTGAGGAGGTCCTATTTATCTATGTTTTCTTTTGTTGCCCAAGCTTTGGCTCTATTTTCCTCTCAATGTATTAAGCAATCAAGTTGTTTTCAAATAAGATGCCATGCATAACACAACAGTTGGAATATCAGTCACCTGTAAATCTTTTTTTACTTTAAAAACTATTGAAGTAGATCATTCATACATGAACATATATAAACAATAAATGTATAGGAAAAGTTGTGAACTTACAAAACAAACATGCATAACATCATGCAGGGCTCTCATATATCACCCCACCACAAAGCTCAAAAGAAAATAAGAGAAAAGGAATGTCTGTTTTAGTTTAGAATTTTGGCATATGTAATTAATAATTTAAAACAATTTCTGGCCATGGATTTTCTGCCATTAAATGGGTAAACAGAATAATTTCAATAAAATTATTATGGCCATTCTAGTTTACCTTCAAGGAATATGAATCTCTCTCTCATTTTCTTTGTCTTCCACCTATGATTTAGCAGAAAGACTTAGGGTCTTAAAATGTGAGATGGGACCCTGTCACTTATGAAAGACAGGGCATATGTAGCAGGTTGCAACTTCTCAGAGCCAAAGTTTCCTTTAAGAAACCTAGGGAAATCTTGCCCACTGACTCTATTAGGAAATTACAGGAAAACTTGTGGGTAGGGTATTAAATTTTTAAATCAATTAAAGGGAAAGAGATCCTTAGCCATTGAAATTGCACTGTTTATAATTTGTATTTAATAATAACCTAGTAGATATAACCAGATTTGAAAATCCATAGGATTTTTATGAGATTCAGAGCTTTTAAAGTACTTTCTCATTCATTTCTACAGTAGATCCTTTACATAAGCCTGCTGTATATAGATAGATAGATAGATAAATGGATATATAGATGGATAGATAGATAAACATAGATATAGCATATATATATATATATAAAGGATGGTTGCAATTTCTTCTTTTTATAGGCTAGGAAACTGAAGTTCATAGGCTAAGTGATTTGCCCAAGACTAACAAAATTTTATATCACATTCTTTCTATGGATTTCATTTATATATTCATTTATTTAGTTAGCACAAATTAATTTAGTGCCTTCATGTTCCTGACAGTGTACTAAATGCTAGGTATACAGTGGTGAGTAACATACAAGGCATCCACCTACACAGCTCTGTTTCACATTCTAGAAGGAGATATGGACAAAACAAAGGTAAACAAACAAATAAGTACAAAATTATGATTTGAAAGAACTCTTTTTGTGTTGCAGGGGTGGGGTGATGGGGAAGGGGGCATGGAGCTTGTGGAAATTCCTCTTTCTTTACCATAGGTTTCACTTCCTCACAGCTTGACTTGCTAACTGTATTGACCCACTAGTTGATTTACTGTGAAGCCTTACTTGAAATGATAGAATGGGGAGCACTGAAAGGTAGACAGGAGAGAGTGGTATGTTATTTTGGACTACCTAATGAAACTTCCACTCCAGTCTAAAGGCCCTTGTAAGTGGCTCTGACAGGTCCTAACTGGCTAGGGTGAAAAAACTGGGACCTGCATTAATATGATTATCAATATATGGTGGCTTAATTGTATCTTGAAAAATAGTGGCACTCAGTAAATTGTTTTTCCTCATGGCACCAAGGTAATACCTAACTGGGGTTTCCTGGTATGCTGAATTTTCTCTTTTTCTCCCCATATAAATTGTATTCTGCTTAAGGAAAGGTAGACTTTTCATAAAATCACTGAAAACGTATAAATATTTTGAAGTTTCAAAGTCTATCTCTTTCATTATGTAACAGTTTTTGTTTGTTTTGCTTATTGCTGAGGAAAGATATTAATGTATTTTGTACAAAAATGGGAGAAATGGAAAAATGAAAAGAACTACTCAAAAAAAGTGCCTCATTCTCATGCCATTCAAATAATCAACACTTTCAGCAGTATTGGATTTCAGAGGAACTTAAGTGTAAGAAACCAAAGCGAAATTTATTACAATAATTATGAACTTCCAGTAGATCTCATCTCCAACAACAGAAATATATTTTAAAATCTTGGGTGATGTCAAGATTTGAAACTCCAGTGTGACAATCCTTGGGAGATTAATCCCATGCTATTTAAAGATGGAGCAAAATCATGGCAGAACAGTCAATTTTGCATACCAACCCCCATGTCTGGTGACTAAAAATTCCAGAATAAAAATTGTCTAAAAATTGTCACTGATGGCTAAACTTATGATGTTTTACTATATGTCAGTAGGAGACAGAATATGGGCTGAAAAAGTTGAGCTGATGCTTAATGTATGTAAAATATTTAATTAGGTTGATTATAAATATGTGGAAATAGGTAGAGTTGATGGTACCACATTATAACGAGTATAGCTAGCATTGTTGATTTATAAATATGATTGTGGTTGTAAGGGGATAGTCTAAGGAGGTTAACTGCAATTGAAAGAAAGCTACAGCATAATATAGGGAGTGTATAATATAGTGATTTTGGTGGTAGTTAAGGATTGTGGTTAATAATACAAGAACAAAAATGTTTCTGTATTACAAGGTGTTAAGAATATGGTGATACATGGGAAAATAGAGTTAAAATAACATATAGACTCTAGTTAACAGTAATATTGCAATATTTTTGTAGCAAAGGCAAAAAAGTTACTATATCAATGCTAAAGTTTAGTTTAGTTTTATGAGATGTGAATATGATCAAGCACTTTTTTTCATTTTATTAATTAACAAGGAGACCTCGGTCATGACATTTAACCAATCTGTGCTCATTTATTTATCTTTCAGTACACTGGAAAAACAATTGAGCTTATTTTCAGGGTTAAATATGATAAATTTCCCTGGACAGGATTTTTAAAAGCAATGCTTCCACAATTTGTTAAGCTGCCTTTTGTTAGTTATTTTATTTATTTCAGTTGAAATAATAAATTTGTCTAATTTCAGAATAAGAACTTAACATCGTCTCTGTTTCACCTGATTATAATGAATATAGGAACAAGTAGCGTTGAATTTAGTTGGCACAAATTAGTGTGTTGCAGCCATTAACAGGCAATCTCAAACAAAAACTTTGGTTGTCCATCTCATAGCCTGTCCATCTCAGCCTACTCTACTTCCTTCATGTATACTCATAACTTGTCTGCCTAATAAAATTTACTCATCTTTCAAGAATCAGTTTTAGTATTACCTATATTCTGGCCCTGAAAAAACTCTGTGAAATTATTTGAGCAAAGAGACTTACATTTTTTCCAGACAACTAATATGAATGTGAAAAAATGCAAATTTATTTTTATAACTGCTATCAGTTTCTATCTTAACTTTGCATTTGTCAAATGAACAAAAAATTAACCTTGCCAGTTTAGCTTAATTCCATTTATCTAAGAATTTGCATAGTCACCTCAAAGTTTTCTCCACCTCTTCCTTTCTGGGTACATTCTAAATTCCAGGGAACTTTCACGGTGCAAAAGTGATACCAATGGAAGAAAAACTGCCATTTGGAGCTTGTACTGGAACTCCATGTATCTACCAAGATTTATAATCAACTCTATCTTTTGTTGGAATCCTTATTTTGTGAATTTCAAATTTCTCTTCTCATAATTTGCATGCCTACTAGTAGATTCTAGTAGATTCCTAAGAGAGGGAGCATTAGGTAAAATTTTTGATGTCTGAAAACATTTTTCTGTTCTTGCATTTCGTGATAATTTGGGCACCAAACAATAAGTTTAATATAGTTTATCTCACATAAATAGAAATTCAAACAATAATAATTCTCAGTTATGAAAATGGATAATATTTTTAAAGTGTGGAAATTACTATATCATAGGAGTAATTACTACTATGTAGTAGTGAGTTACAATATTTCTAAAAATATATTGCTAAAATATTTATACCCATTTTTCTATATTTTATTTCCCCCCACCTTTCAGCTTGCTTGCTATCTGCTCTGTGTCCATTCACTGTGCATTTTTCTGTGTGTCTATATTTTATTTATTTCCCCCTGCCTTGTGGCTTGCTTGTTGTCTGCTCTCTGTGTCTATTTGCTGTGTGCTTTTCTGTGTTTTTACTTGTCTCCCTTTTTGTTGGGTCACCTTGCTAAGTCGGCTCCCTACAGCACTGGCGAGCCAGGAGGCACTCGGCGGCACTTGGGGGCCAGCCTGCTTTCACAAGGAGGCCCCAGGACATGAACCCAGGGCCTCCCGTATGGTAGGCAGGAGTCCAACTGATTGAGCCACAGTCGCTTCCCTTTTTCTACCTATTTTTTAAGAAAATATTACTAATGTAAAGCTGGTAATGATTACAAAGATGCTTTACACAAAATATATCTTACCTACATATGATAAATTCTAAGTGTTTATTTCCAGACTGAACCTCTATTTAATTTTCAGACAATTATCCTTTAAGAACCCCTGAGGAATCTTCCTTTTAATGTCAAAATTGAACTTGTTCTTTTCCTCTAAACAATTTCTCTCTCATGTTTCCCATTCACCATCCACATATTCACTCACACCAGATTTATCCAAGATGAGTTTAATTACCACTTTCCCTTATTCATTGTAACCTTATCCATTCCATGAGAAAGAACTACACAATTTATATTACATCTTAAATCTCTTCCTTTCTCTCTTTCTCACTGCTATACTTTTATTTAGGCCTGCACATCTCTTTATTTTTCTTATTAGAGAATTTGTGGGTTTACAAGACAATCATGCATGAAATACAGGATTCTCATATACCTCCCCACCACCAACACCTAGCATTGGTGTGGTACATTTGTTTCAATTGACGATAGCACATTTTTATAATTGTGTAATATAATTAATGTCCATGTTTTAACTGAGGGTTTCCTATTTGTGTAGTGTAGTTTCATGGGTTTTTAAAAAATTTATTCTTACCATATTTATGATCTAACATTTCCCCTTTAAATCATCTTCAGATATATATTTCAGTGCTGTTAATTGTGCTTGCAGTTTCGTGTTACTATCACCATCATCCATTATGTAAACATTTCCATCATTCCAGATAGGAACCCTCTATGTTTTAAGCCTTAACTATCCATTCTCTATCCCACCCAAACTCCTGGTAAACTATATTCTGGATTCTGACTCTATGAGTTAACTTATTCTAATTGTTTACAATCAGTGAGATGATATAATATATGCCCTTTTGTGTCCAACATATTTCACTCCCCATGATGTCTTCAGGTTTATCCATGTCGTTGCATGTTTCTGGACTCCATTCCTTTCAGTGGCTGAATAATATTCCATTCTATGTTTATATCATATTTTATTTATCTACTCATCAGTTCAAGGACATTTGTTTTGTTCCCATCCTTTGGCGATTGTGAATAAGGCTGCTATGAAATTCAGTGTGCAATATCTGTTTGAGTCCTATTCTCAGTTTTTTTTACCATAAACCTAGTAGTGGGATTGTTGGGTCATATGGTAATTCTATGCTTAGCTTTCTTTTTTATTTTTATTTTAAAAAGATACTTAGATTACAGAAATTATACATAAAAAATGTAGGGGATTCCCATATGCCTCACTCTCTACCCCTCCCACACTTTCCCACATTAACAACATTGTTCATTAGTGTGGTACATTTGTTACAATTGATGAACACATACTGGAACATTGCCACTAAGTATGGATTATAGTTTACATTATAGTTTAAACTCTTTCCTGCACGATTTTGTAAGTTATGAAAAGATAATATAATGGCCTGTATCTGCCATTGCACTGTCATTCAGGACAGTTCCAATGTCCTGAAAATACCCCCATATTATACCTATTTTTCCCCTTTTCCTCCCCTCAGAACATCTGGAGGCCACTGCCTCCACATCAATGATAAAAGTTCTTCCATTGCTAGACTAACAATTATTCTGTAGTAGAATAATAGTAAGTCTACTCTAGTCCATCATGCATTTGCCAATCTTGAGGATTCTGTGATAGTGATGCCCACTCTACCTCTGGTTGAGAGGAGGCTTAGATCCCATGGGGCAGATGGATGTAACTATTTTGCTTGCAGTTGTAGACTCTCTCTGTTCCTTAAGATGGACATAGTTCATCATACTTTCCTTGTTAGTTGTCCTGGGTGAGTTCAATGAACTGGAGAGTTGGTGCTGCAACTCTGTTGAGATTCAGCACCTGACTGGTACATGGAAAGCCCAAAGATTTAAGTCTCTTGGACATAAACCTATCAACTCTAGTGATGTGGACTATGGGTGGAAGGCTCTTTGTCTCTTCAGAGATAACCTAAGCTGAAGGCTGTGGGTGTGGAACAGTAAGAGGCTGCAGTCCTGCCCTTAGGGACAATGGCAACAGGCTCCAGTCCCAGGAAACAGTTTAACAATGCAAGGGCTATAAACTTTAAGTATTTAGGGGAAATGCAAAAACAAAATATGCTAAAAGCTTATCTAGAATATCTGGAGTCCATGCTAAAAGCTTACCTAAGATGTGGAAGATATATATGCTAATTGAAGCCTATTGAGAACTGAAACAAAGGGACCATTTGGGCTTTTCTCTCTGTATAAAAGACGTTTGAAAATCTTGTTCTGGGCTCGGGATTCAAACAGAAAGCTCCCGAGTCTGGCCGGCCGTCAATAAACCATTTTTCCTTCTCAAAATCATTCCTGAGTCCTGGCCTCTCTATACGCAAATAATTGAACTTCTCTCAAATTCTACTACATTTTTGGCGACCCAGATGGGAAAACAAACGAAGGCCAGAGATGGTAGCATTTTGCTGCCCCTTCCAAATCCCCGAGGAAGCCGGGAGGACTCGGGTGAACCCCAAATCTGGGCACACCTGGATTAAATTTAATCCAGAAAAGATGTGGGCTCCACCAGAATCTTCCCGACAAAAATCGAGGGCAATGGAAGGTCTGAAGAGAAAGATTCTGGGAACGAAAAAGAATTCCGAACATGGAAGAAGGTAAGACTCCCCGGGTGAGCACAGTCTGGAAGGCCCTAGCTTTAATTGCTAGGAAGGGGAGGCTGATCACCTCCCGAGAGAACCCTAGTAGCCCCAGAAGGTTGGGGGGAAGCCATTCTCTCTAGGCTTGGGAAAAGGAGAAAAACCGGGGAAAAGCCCTGGTGTTTTGGGTTTGTCTAACTGCATGTTAGAATCTGGTACTAGTCTTATATCCACTAAAGGAGTGGAGTCTCGATTTTAATAGGAAGGGCTATTTATAGGTTCAAGTCCTAATGTCCTGGAAATTGGTCTAGATTAAGGAAAACAAAACTTGGTTACAGGAAAATGGATCGGCTTTTCTGGTGGAGCTTGGTCTGGGTGTAAAGTTAAACAGTGGAAAAGTCTAGCTGAAATCTTTTGTTATGGTGCTAATTTGTGAATGAATTCACTTTATACCAAATGTTAAGTGTTCTGAGGTTTGTGATGGCTGTGGGGACAGCCATGGTGAAAATAAATATATAAACTTGTGGGTCAGATTCATGACCTTTGTGCTTCTGTCTGTGTCAGCTCATTGCTAGTGTTGGAGTTGTGTCCTTATGTAAAGTAGAATTACAGCTGAGCTGGAGCCCTCCCTTGCCATTGGCAAGGGGGTGAAATGATTCTGGGGCAAAAGCTGAGGAGTCTGGATGTTTGCGGAGTCTAGATGTTTGTGCATGCTCTGCTGCTTTGTCTCTGGTCTGGCCCTTTGCCGGGGCTTGGAGGCCATCTGTGTCCATGCCATGCACCCAAGTTTGTTGGGGATGTCCCAGTCGGGGTGGCTGGGTCCCCGGGAGAGTTGCCAAATTTGAGTAGGTTCTGTCTGCCCATTTTGGCCTGAAAGCTGGGAGCGGCTTGCCCCTTTCCAGTGAGTCCACACCTTCTATTCATAAACTGCATTCCTGTTTGATTGCTGTGCACCCGTCTGCCGTGAAGCAGGTAAAAAGCAGAATCAGAATAAAATGCAGTAAAGTTCCCTCCCTAGGGTGTCAAAGCCAAAATACCTTTGCATTCTGCCCAGGTTCTTAGAAGGTACTGTAGTAACTTTAAGTAAGAGAATGTGTTCTGTGAAGGTAAAATTTGTCTTAAAGGTATAAATAATTATAAAGGTTTTACAAACCATTGTTTAAATTAAGATATTTAAATGGCAAATTGCAGAAAGTCATTATTAAACAAAAACTGAATTGATAATAATAATAATAAAAGGTAAATTTATAACAAATTTATTTGGCAGCCAGCCTCCCCTGCCAACTTGCTTCCAAAGAAACTGTTTCTGGTATTACATGCTACTAAGTATTTAAAGTGAAGAAAAGTTCATTATTTTAACAAGCTTGTTTAGTATTAATGGCAATTATATGTTGTAAGAAGTTTGCCTAGTAACTTAGTATGTGGGATATATGGAATGTGTTTTTATTGTTAAGGAAACAGAAGATGATTTTGTCGTTAAAATCATTTATAAATGCATTTATATTATAAAACAGTGGAAAGGTAATAACTGAAATTATAGCTGGGTGAATTTAGCTTGAAATTATTAAGTGTAAACTCTAAACTTTACCTTTCCTTAGTTTATGGTTACTTCAAGGCTAACCTCACCCCTTGCCTTTCCTATGGTTATTTCATAATAGCTTCTGCCCCTATAGGCCAGAGAAGAGCTGGGACATCACTGTCTCCTGTCCTGGTATTAGTAACCCTTTCTCTCATGAATTCAAGTGTAAACTAAATAAATTGCTGCCTGATGGAATAAGGTTAAATGACCACTGGAGTTTTATTATCTCCAAAATCAAAAAGGGGGGTGGAGGGGGAGAAGTCTCCTGCCTGGACGGTCAGTGTTCCTAAGAGTGGCAATTCATGAGAGAAAGCAGTCTGTCTCCCTGAGGCTTCAAATAGCCTCAGTAAATATATATAAAATTAATCTTGTTGCTTATCCAAAATTCTGCTAATTTCAAAGTAAAATATAAAGTTCTAAAACAAAATGGTGCTAAGGCATTGAGAACATTTTGGTTATTACAATCCATTAAGTAAGAAGGAAAATTCTTGTGGTAAACTGCATGGTCATAGTGCAAATTAAGAAAAGTTTCAGGAGTCTTTGAAATGTTTGCAGTCACACTTGTTTTGTAAAGATTAGAAGTTTAAAGTAATTAAAGTTATGTTTTTGTCTCAAACTACATCTGCCTATTTGCTCAAATTGTTGAGGTTAAATATGCAGTTATATAAGTAATATGTATTTCTGGACCCCTAATTAATTAAGCTAAACAGCATATAAAATAATGCAAATTATAAGTGATACCAATGAGTTGTGTTTGTGTCTAACTCTTTGTGTCTGCCCATTTTAAAAAAATGCTCAGTGTATGTCTTCATACATCAGGATAATATCAAATTAACAAATAAAAATTCTTAAAAGAAGTCTATTCAAATTGTTAAAAATTAAATATGCAGTTATATTTGTAAATATTCTTAAAGCCCAAATTAAACTAAGCAGGATGAAAAAGTCATAGAAATCTGATTATAGAAACAATTGGGAAAGGGCCTCCTCTTTGCAAGAGCTTTAAAGGCAAGACTAGGTGTGGCAGATTAAACCTATCTAGTAGGCTAGGGAATTAAGAATCAGTTTGCCCTGTAATTTCCCAGTTTAAACCTTTTGTCAGCCATAAAAGAAAAAAAAAAGATTAGATTAATTTTCACGTAAGGAAAAAATTCTTGATTGGTGTAACCTGGCGTCCTGCTGCCTCAGTCTCCCACTCCCGGGTTGGACAGCAGTGGAGGAGACCAGTTTAGGCCAGTCCTCTGGGCAGTGGAAGGATGCCCAAGAAGGACTAAGTCGATGCCATTTCAGCACTAAATTCTATTCTTTATTTGACAAAGGGGAGCAGGTAAAAACTAAAATGGTTGAAACGTGATAGAAGAAGAACTTAAATCACAAACTTTTGCATGGGAAGGTTAGATCTCAGATAAGCTGTAACTTCTGAAGTATCCAATCTATGGAAAAACAGAGGAAGAGCTTGCATGCTAGGCTTAGGGGTATAAATTGTGTCATTTTTCTTTGTTCGGGGCACCAGCCATATCTGGCTTTGCGCACCTTCTTGCAAGATTGAGAATAAATTCTTCTCCATGATCTGGTGAGCCTTATTTTCTTTCAGAAGATTTCTTTCCAACAAAATAAAGGTAATTAGTGGCTCTATTAACAAATTTCCGTAAGTAAAGGAAAGTCCATAAAAACTATGGAGAGATCTTTCTGGGTTATGATTTAAAAAAAATTAAATAATTGTGTAATGTGTTTTAAAACCTGGTAGTCAGTATGCTTTTAAACTATTAATTTTCATAACTTAAACAAAGAAAAGAAGTTTTTAGCTTCCTGTAAGGGAAAAAGAGAACATTCCTTGCATAAACTATTATGGTTTCAATTTTATTTAACTTGAGTGTAATCTCCCATAGTTAATTTATAAACTAAATTAACATTATATGTACAAAATCTTTACAGTAATGAAAATTGTAAGTTCACATTGGTGAAATTAGGCTAAAGGAAAAAGATTGTAGATATGCTTTCTTAAATAAAGAGTAAATTTCTTTCATTGGTAATTGTAATTTAGTAAGTTTATTTAAACATGAGGTGGCTAGTCAATGTGGTTATAGTCAATTATAAAGAGTTTGTAAAACATCTTCCAAACTGAAAATGTTTAAATAGTTCTAGTTGTAGAAGTCATTGTTAACTAAAAAACTTAGATTGGTATTGGTAGCAGAAATACCTTCATGATAATAAACCTGTCTGAAGGCCACTGCAAAGTACACATTTAAGTAAATGGTAATAAAAAGTTGTCTTGATTCTATTGGAAATATTCTGTTTTCATTCTAATAATGAAAAATAATATTTTTCCTCTATTACTAAAGTAAAGTACCTACTGTTATCTTCATAGTAAAATTGTGTAAGTAAACAGTCATTTGATATATGTGTTGCATTAAGTTGTTTAAAATATATATAAAAACAAGGAATAAACTTTAACATTGTCAAACTCTTGTGTATTCAAACCAGGCCTTGTATACATTGCATTTTGCCTCTCCGTGTGAGTTATTGGCTAGGCTGGTCACTGACCCCTCAATTAAAATATGTGCTATATCAGTCTCTGGTTCTGCTCCTGAAGTCGATGGAAACTATATTGCAGTTTCAAGCTCCTGCAGCAGCCAATACTGACTCGGTACAGCCAAGTGTACAATGGATATCGCCTCCAGACTGGCACTGTTCCATAGTGCCAGAGAGCATTATGCACCAGGCTAGTAGAATACTGGAAAATCTCTCTTAAGATGAAGGATGCTGCAACTTGCTCACTGCGTTGAAGAACATGCTAAGTGGAGCCATGATACCAGGATACTGTAAGTGAAACTTAAACACAATTGGCATTATGGGCTGCTCTCATGGAGAGATAACATGTAAGGTATTACAAACCTGAAACTCAAAACTAATAATTGCAACTCTGAAACCTTATGCATTAAGTAATACATTAGTTAATATTAAGTGCTGTACTTTTATCCTGTACTAAATATATGCCTAATAATTGTAATGTTATCTTTTCTATTTTGGATCAAGTGCAGAAGTATATTAGACATGTTAAATTCCTGGTAAAATCATTTTCTAAACAGTTAATAACATGCCTATAGAATAAGGTGGCAGTCTCAGCCAGTCTCAGTCAACTTCTATATTCTACTGTACTCTGCTGCTTAGCAAAGGTGAGGCTTGCTTGCTGATGTTGAGTCACCTATTGAACAAGTCAAAATTGCTAGAAATTGTACAATCAAAACCAAGGTGTAAAAAAAAACACAAACCTTTATTCTGTAGTTCTAATCACTCCACAGGTGAAAACCAAGAGAATTTCCAACTTAGTGTTCTAATCCTGAGTGAAGCCAGTTGCCCAAGGAGTGCCAGTTGACCAGGAGCATCTGACAGAGCGAATGAGTGCCAATTATTGAACAGCTTGGAATGTGTCTTCAGACAAAGCTAAGTGTCTGTTGTAATTTTTCTCTAAAGATAATTAACTTAAAAAAAAAAAAGAATATATATGCTGTTCCCACCAGCTTTTAAGAAGGAGTGCCATCTTTATAGGCACCTAACCTTGTCTACCTCTGTAATCCAATGTCCTCTTTTAAAAACGGGTATTCCAAATTTTTAATTAAGTTTGTTTCTTCCAGAGTGAACATCTTATTAACCATATGAAAACTTCATCCAACTTCGTACAGAATGCCAGATCCATCTTCCTCCTGTTAAAATAAATTAATAAGAGTTTTACACCTTATTAGGCAATGACTACAGCCCATGGCCAGCAGGAAGCAGTTATAGAAAAGAGGTCGTCTCCCTTCAGCACCCCTTTTAAATTAAAGGTGTAAACTCTTTTTAAGAGTAAAATAAAAGTAATAGATGGATCTGGAACCTGACTGGAAATCCACCTGAGTGCCAGTGGCAGCAGAATAACTGCAGGAGGCCCCTGCCCAAGATTCTGCTGTCCAGAATGAAAAGTTCTAAACTTCTAAAAACAGTCCTGGATGCTGTACTAAAGACTGATAAATAATCAATCAAAACAACAAACAGCCATCCACCTCATAGCTCCAACAATAATTATGCCAAAGCTTAGCAAATTAAACTTTGGCAAAAGGGGGGAATGATGTGGGCTATGGGTGGAAGGCTCTTTGTCTCTTTAGAGATAACCTAAGCTGAAGGCTGTGGGTGTGGAACGGTAAGAGGCTGCAGTCCTGCCCTTAGGTACAATGGCAACAGGCTCCAGTCCCAGGAAACAGTTTAACAATGCAAGGGCTATAAACTTTAAGTATTTAGGGGAAATGCAAAAACAAAATATGCTAAAAGCTTATCTAGAATATCTGGAGTCCATGCTAAAAGCTTACCTAAGATATGGAAGATATATATGCTAATTGAAGCCTATTGAGAACTGAAACAAAGGGACCATTTGGCCTTTTCTCTCTGTATAAAAGACGTTTGAAAATCTTGTTCTGGGCTCAGGATTCAAACAGAAAGCTCCCGAGTCTGGCCGGCCGTCAATAAACCATTTTTCCTTCTCAAAATCATTCCTGAGTCCTGGCCTCTCTATACTCAAATAATTGAACTTCTTTCAAATTCTACTACACTTGTAATAATTACGGGTTCAAATAGATGGAGCAGAAGAATCATGTGTAGGGGAAAGCACAATCAAGTCCAACTGTGTCACATGGAGGAACATAAATTCCAAAATAGGAACCACTAGCAGGATCCCAAACTCCTGAGCTGTCACCCCTGCCTATAGTGTGTGGATGTCTCCAAAGCCTTCAGGATCCCTGCTATTTGAGACAATTTTTACTTTGTCAGTCAATGAGATCCTGCTGAGATGTGCATAAGCAAAAACTCTGGAGTAACCTGAATCACTTTGAAGTCTCTTAGCCATATAAACTCATTTGTCTTTACCCTTTCCCTGTTTTGGTCAAGGTCTTTTTCCAGTTGCATTGCTAGTTGGTGCTTGGCAGTAATCCCTCAGTGCCAGGGAGGCTAATCTCTGGGCGACATGTCCTATGCCAGGGGAAGGTAAGGCATTTATATTCTGGGTTTGGCTTAGAGAGGGGCCACATTTGAGCAGCAAGGGGTCTCCCAGGAGGTAGCTTTTAGGCAACCTATAATACTAAGCTAAGTTTCAATTTCAAAAGGAAAGATTCTTGCTGTCCCATTAGAAAATGTGGCAGAACACCCCAGGATGGAAATTAGATATTCTTTTGGTTATTGTGTGGATCTCCACCCGCTGTGACAATGCCCTATGAATAGTTGAAGTCTTTCACATGCCTTGTAGGTATGCCCCAGGTGAACCTTCTCCCATGCATCCCCTATCACTGACACCCTGCACCAATGATTCTCCCCTGCCACAGTTGTAATCTTTCTGTGATCCAAAACCTCTTCAAAAATGAAGCCAACAAAATACCTGAATAAAATTAATAAGAAAAATGAAATGATGATGATAGTTTTCAAAATGACGAAATACAAAAAAATTAAAAAGAATTCAAAATAATTAACAAAATAAAAGATAATGAAATTTAAAACAACAAATTTTATCATTAATTTGATCACCATAAGATCTGTTGTCTAGTTTGTACAGTGACATTTTCTACCATTAATTCTCCCAGTGTCTTATTTTTTTCATTTTATCTTCAAAGAAGCTTTAGTTACAGGAAAGCTTTAGGTTACAGAAAAGTCATGCACAGAATATAGGGGATTCCCATATACCCAACATCATCCCCCTTTTCCCCTTTGCTCTATTAATAACATTTTACATGTGGGTGGTACATTTGTTACAATTGATGTACAATATTGAAGCATTGATATTAACCATGGTCAATGATTTACATTATGGTTTACATTTTGGACCACACACTTTTATAAATTTTGATAAACTTTAACTTGGTCCATATCCATCATTACAAGATTATGTAGAACAATTCAAACACCCCCAAAATTCCCACAGTTCTGTATTTTCTATTCCTCCCTCTCTTTCCCCTCAGGACCCACGGCAACCAAGAGCTTCCCTCCTTGAAGAACAAGATTCATAGTTATTTGAAATAACATTGAGGGCTTGTCCTCCCCTATTAGGCACTGCCTATGCCCTCAAGAGACTCCTACCCCTCTATTTGAGAACATAGCAGGACTCCTCAGGATGGGAATCCAACACATTCCCATTCATTGTGTGGGCCTCCACTCACTGACACAAGGCACTATGACAGGATGAACATCCACATACTCCCTGGAAGCCTGCCCTAGGTGCAGTGTCCCACATGCCTCCCACATCCAACACCCTAAACCAGTAGCCCTCTCCTGCTGCAATTGCCAAAAAAAAAAAAAAAAACCACAAAAAAACCAACATTCCCAATGTTGTAATTTCAACCACATACCAGTAAATCCCAAATCCATCTGCTCCTTCCCTCTCCCCTCCCCCCAATTCCATGGGCAGTGCAACACCCACAAACACTATCTGCCTCATAGCACTGACCAACCCCATAGTGTCACTGTACTGTGGTCATGCTCATCCACAGCACAACTATACCCTTCCACCATATCATAAATTTTTGCCCATATGGACATTAGCTCATAACCCTCTACTTCCTTTCTGTCTCCCATAAACCTGTCTTCCAGACTTTAGCTCTGTGAGTATCCTCAATTTGCTTAATTCATTTCAGTAAGGTCATGTAACCGATGTCCTTCAGTACAAGACTTGCTTCACTCAACATAAGGTCTTCAAGGTTCGTCCATGTTATCCCATGTGTTAATACTACATTCCTTTTTACAGCTGAGTAATATTCCATTGTATGTATATACCAGAGTTTGATTCATCTGTTGATGAACATTTGGGTGGGTTGTTTCCAACTTTTAGCAATAGTGAATAATGCCACTACGAACATTGGTGTACATATATCTGTTCCTGTCCTTGCTTTCAATTCTTCTGGGTATATACCCAGCAGTGAGATTCCTGAATCATAGGGAAGTTCTATAGTTAGCTTCCTGAGGAACTACCAGACTGTCCTTCAAAATGGTTGCAACATTCTGCATTCCCACCAGCAGTAAATAAGTGTTCCCATTCCTCCACATCCTCTCCAACAATTGTAATCCTCTGTATTATTAATAGCCAGTCTAATTAATGTCAGATGATATCTCATTGTAGTTTTGATATGCATTTCCCTAATAGGTAGTGATGTTGAGCATTTTTTCATGTGCTTTTTTAGCCATTTTTATTTCTTCTTTGGAGAAGTGTCTATTCAAATCACTTACCCATTTTTTAAATGGATTGTCTTTTTATTTTTGAGGTGTAGGATTTCTTTATTTATGCTGGATATTAGGTCTCTATCAGATACATGTTTACCAAATATTTTCTTCCATTAAGTAAGCTGTCTTTTCACTTTCTGGACAAACTCTTTTAGGTGCAAAACTATTTAATTTTGGGAGGTTCCATTTATCTATTTTTTATTTTGTTGCTCATCCTTTGGGTTTAAAGATCCTGAAAATATTTATTAATACAATATCTTGTAGATGCTTCCCTACATTATGTTTCAAGATCTTTATGGTCTTGTTCACCTTGAGTTAATTTTTGTATAAGGACTGAGATGATGTTCTGCTCTCAGTCTTTTGGATATTGATATACAGTTCTCCAAGCATCATTGCTGAAAAGGCCATTCTCTGCCAGTTTGAGTGGACTTGGTGGTACTGTTGAATATCAGTTGACTGTATATGCAAGGATCTTTATCAGACTTGTACACAGAAAACTACATAACACTGTTGGAACAATTCAGTTCCATTGTTTGGTATGTCTATCCTTGTGCCAATACCATGTAGTTTTGACCACTATAGCTTTTTAGTATGTTTGAAAGTCAGGTAGTGTGATTTCTATGATTTTGTTTTTATTTTTCAGTATGTCTTTGGCTATTCAGGGCCCATTTCCTTCCAAATATACTTCATACTTAGCTTTTCCAATTCAGTAAAAAATGCTATGGTAGTTATTATTGGGATTGCATTAAATCTGTAAATCAGTTTGGGTAGGATAGACATCTTAAGATGTTTAGTCTTCTTATCCATGAACAGGAAATATTCTTCCATTTATTTAGGTCTTCTTTAATTTCCTTCAACAGTGTTGTGTAGTTTACTGTGTACAAGTCATTTACATCTTCAGTTAAATTTTTTCCTAGGTATTTGATTCTTTTAGTTGCTATTGTAAATGGAATTTTGAAAAATTTCCTTCTCAGAATGCTCATTATTGGTTTACAGAAATGCTAATGCTTTTTGCACATTAATCTTATAACCTGCCACTTTACTGAACTCACTTTGATGTGGGCTATGGGTGGCAGGCTCTTTGTCTCTTCAGAGATAATCTAAACTATCTGTGACTTGTGGATGTGGGATGATGAAAGGCTGCAGTCCTGCCCTTGGGGAGCAGGAAACAGTTTAACAATGCAAGGTCTATAAACTTTAAGTATTCATGGGAAATGCAAACCAAATATGCTAAAGGCTTATCTAGAATGTCTGGAGTCCATGCTAAAAGCTTACTTAAGATGTGGAAGATATATATGCTAATTGAAGCCTATTGAGAACTGAAACAAAGCAACCATTTGGCCTTTCCTGGAGGTATAAAAGACATTTGAAAATCTTGTTCAGGGCTCAGGATTCAAACTGAAAGCTCCGGAGTCCGGCTGGCCGTCAATAAACCATTTTTCCTTCTCAAAATCATTCCTGAGTCCTGGCCTCTCTATACACAAATAATTGAGCCTCTCTCAAATTCTACAACAACTTATAAGCTCTAGAAGTTTTACTGTAGATTTCTCAGGGAGTTTGAGGTATAGGATCATGTAATCTGCAAATAGTGAATTTTTTTTCTCCTCCCTTTCAAATTTGGATGCATTTTATAACTTTTTCTTGCCTAACTGTTCAAGCACGTAATTCTAACACAATGTTATATAAGAGCAGTAACAGTGGGCATACTTGTTTTGTTCCAGATTTTAGAGGGAAAGCTTTTAGGATTTCACCATTGAATATGATGTTAACTGTGGGTTTTTCATATATATCCTTTATCATGTTGAGGAAGTTTCCTTCTATTTCTATATTTTCAAGTGTTTTTTTTTTTTTTTTTTAATCAGGAGAGGGTGCTGTATTTTGCCAAATGCTTTTTCTGCATCTATAGAGATGATCATATGATTTTTTTCTTTCTATCTGTTTATGTGGTGTATTACAATGATTGATTTTCTTATGTTGAAACATCCTTGAATACCAGGGATGAAATCCACTGTCATGGAGTATAATTGATTTGATGTGTTGAATATAATTAGCAATTATTTTGTTGATAATTTTTGCATCTAAGTTCATTAGAGAGATTAGCCTATAGTTTTCCTTAGTCATGGCATCTTTTTTTTTTTTTTTTTTTTTCTGTCTTCAGTTTTAGGGTGATATTGGCATCATAGAATGAGTTAGGCAAACTTCCCTCCACTTCTATTTTTTGGAAGAGTTTAAGCAGGATTGGTGTTAGTTCTTTTCTGTAATGTTTGGTAGAATTCACCTGTGAAGCCATCTGGTCCTGGGCCCTTTAAGTGGGAGGTTTTTGATGGCTAATTCAATCTTGTTACTTGTGATAACTTTTGAGTTCATCAGTTTGTATTTTCATCAATACAATATTAGCTGCTTGTGTGTTTCTAGAAATTTGTCCATTTCACTAAATTTTTTTATTTTATGGGCTACAACTTTTCAAAGTATTCTCTTATGATACTCTTTATCTTTGTAGGTCAGTGGTGATATACCCTTCCTTGTTTCTTATTTTATATGTTTGCATCTTCTCTCTTTTTTTCTGTTAGTCATCCAAGGGTTTGTCAGTTTTATTAATCTCAACCAGCTTTTGGTTTTGTTTATTTTTTCAAGTGCTTTCTTATTTTCAATTTCATTTGGATATGCTCTAATCTTTTCTCTTTCTTTCTTTCTACTTCATTGGGGTCAATTTGTTGTTCTTTTCTAATTCCTCCAGGCATGCAGGTAGGTCTTTGATTATAGCTTTTTCTTTTTTAATATTTTGAATTTCCATCTCAGTGAGTTCTTGCTGCATCCCATAGGTTTTGATATGTTGTGTTGTCATTTACATTCATTTCAAGGTATTAATAGTTACTGATTTCTTTTGCAATTTCCTCCTTGATCTACTGATTATCTAAGAGTGTACTGTTTAACTTCTATATCTTTGTAACTAATCTGCTTCTCTGCCTCTGAAAATCTGCCTGATTTTCAGCTTCATCCCATTGTGGTCAGAGAAATTACTTTGTATAATTTCAATCTTTCTGAATTCATTAAAAGTTGTTCTATGGCCTAGCATGTGCTTTATCCTGGAGAATGATCCATGTGCACTTGAGAAAAATGTCTATCCCAGTGTCTTTGGGTGTAATGTTCTGTATGTATCTATTAGGTCAAATCCTCTAATGTATTATTCAAGGTGTTTGTTTCTTTATTGATTCTCTGTCAAGAAGTCCTGTCTAATGGTAGTAATGGTGTATTAAAGTCCCCCACTACAATCATAGAGGAATCTTTTTCTCTACTTAGTTTTTTCAGGTTCACCTCTTTATTGAGGTGCCCTGGTTGGTGCATAAATGTTTATGATTGTTCTTCTTGATAGATTACCCCTTTTATTAATATATAGTGGCCTTTTTTGTCTCTTACAATAGTTTTGCATTTAAAGTCTATTTTTTCTGATATTAGTATAGCTACTTCTGCTCTTTTTTGGTTATTGCTTGCATGTAAAATTGTTTTCCAGCCATTCACTTTCAGCCTCTTTGCATCACTGAGTCTAAGGTGAGTTTCTTGTAGCATATTGATGGGTCATGTTTCTGTATTCATTCTGGCAATCTGTATCTCTTGAAGGGAGAGTTTACTCCATTTACATTCAGTATTATTACTACCAAGGAATTACTTGCATTAACCATGTTTTCTTTAGGTTTATATATGCCATATGCTGTTTTTATTTCTCTTTTTAATTTTTTTAGTTATTCTTACATTCTCTTCCAACTCTCAAACTCCTGTTTTTCCCTTTCAACCTGCAGAACTCCCTTTAGTATTTCTTGAAGGACAGGTTTCTTATTGACAAATTCTCTTAATTTTTGTTTATCTGTGAATATTTTGAACTCTCCCTCATTTCTGAATGCCAGCTTTGCTGAATAGAGAATTCTTGGCTGTAAGATTTTCTTTTAGCACCTTAACTATGTCATATCCCTGCATTCTTCCTGCCATGGCTTCTTATAAGAAATCAGCATTTTATCTTATCAAGCTTCCCTTGTATGTGATGGATCTCTTTCCGCTTGCTGCTTTCAGTATTCTTTCTTTATTTACTGAAATACTATTTCAGTATTTCTTTCTTTATTGGACATGTTTTGGGATAGGCCTGTTAGAATTTATACAGTTTAGGGTGTGCTGCTCTTCTTGGACATGTATGTCTATATCCCTCAATGGAGTTGGAAAATATTTAGTCATTATTTCCTGACATTCCTTCTGCCCACTTCCCCTTCTCTTTTCCCTCTGGGATGCCTATAATGCATATATTTGTGCATTTAGTGTCATCATTCAAGTCCCTAAGTCATTCTGGATTTTTTCTATTTCTTTAAATCTGTCTATTCTACTATCTGTCAGATTTCAGTGTACTGTCTTCCACATCATTGATTCTTTCCTCTGCCTGTTCAAATCTGCTGTTATGTCCATCTAGTGTATTTTTGATTTCCTGCATTGTGCCATTCATCACCATCATACCCATTATCTTTTTATGTATGTTCACAATTTCTTTGGTATGTTTTCCCAGTGTTTTCTTAATATCCTTAATCTCTTCCTTCACTTCATTATGTTGATTCATGATATTTGTTTGGACATCTCTGATTAGTTGTTTCATGTTCTGCATCTCCTCCCATTTTTTAGTTTGTTCTTTAGACTGGGCCATGTCTTCTAGTTTCCCTCCATCCTCTGTCAGACCCTTCTTCCTCCCAGGAAACACCTCCTACCAGTCCATTGGCAGCAGCAAGCCAGAGGCTCCACCAGGACTATTTGCCCTGAGGGCAGGATCTATGCCCTTTCCAGACACAGAGGCAAGGAACTCATGGTTTTCCTTTCGCTTCTTTAACTTTCCAGTACCCTCCTAAATGACTTAGAGCACCTTCCAGTTCTATATATATCCAAAGCAGCTCCTTTAGATATGTCCCTGCCTTCTTTCTGCTTTTTTGTGAGAGGGTCAGACACTGCTTACCTACTTGGACACCATTTCCCAGAAGTCCTATACTTAGCTTTCTGAGGAACCACCAAACTGTCTTCTGCATTGGTTGCACCATTTTACATTACTACCAGCAATGAATAGGTACTCCTATTCTCTGCATCCTGGCCAAAGCTTCTTATTTTCTGTTGTTGTTGTTTTTTAGTTTGTTTGTTTCTTTTTTATATAGCAGCCATATAATGGGTATGGAATGATATCTCATTGTGGCTTTGATTTGCATTTCCTAGAGGACTAATGATGTTGAACATCTTTTCAGAAACTTTCTGGCATTTCTCCTTTGGAGAGATATCTATTCAAGTCTTTTACACATTTAAAATTTTTTTTTTCATTTTGTAGATAAGTTGAAGGGCTTCTTTATATATTCTGGGTATTAAACCTTTATCAGATATGTGGTTTCCAAATATTTTCTTCTATTGTGTAGGCTGAGAAATTTTACTTTCATGATAATGTCCTTTGAGGTACACATGTTTTTTCATTTTGATGAAGTCCCATTTATCTGTTGTTTCTTTTGTTGTTTGTGCTTTGGGTGTAATGTATAAATTTAGATCTTTGATCCATTTTGAGGTTTTTTTGTTTGTTTGTTTGTGGTTTGAAGTAAGGATCTTTCTGTTTGTTTGTTTGTTTTTGTTTTTGTTTTTTTGCAAATAGAAATCCAGTGTTCCCAGCACCATTTGTTGAAGAGACTGTTTTCTCTTAATTGCGTTGTCTTTGTTGCCTTATCAAAATTCAGTTGGCTGTAAATGTGAGGATTGAGACTGCTTTATGATCTCTCAATTCTAGTTCATTATCTATATGTCTATCCTTGTGCCAGTACCATCAGCATCATCTCTTTCATCAATACCATTAAGATGACCTCTTACTACTCTCCTTGTCCCCACCCTTATCTATGCCCAGTTCAATCTCAACAGGGAACTAATTTTAAAACTTAACAAGAAATGTCACAGAAAAATAGCTAGAGCACAGGCTGAACCAACCTAGAAAAAGATCTCCTAGGGTTTAGGATACTAGGCAAAGGCTTAACACTGCCCAGAGGAGAGAGGGACAAAGGAGGGAAATTGTGACAACAAAATTGTGAGTTGAAACCAGTGGGTGCTGCTGTCGGCACCATCCCCCACACTAAAGATACATTGTAACTCTCAGGTCTCTGGGCCTACTACTACAGACAAAGGTGCTCCAGGGATCTACCACGTCAGGTAAAGGGAGAGAGAGGGACACAGCCTAAGATTGACTCAGCTTCTGACCCACAAATTTGGGCTGCTGTGTGCCAGGAACTCTTCCAGTCCAGATGGGGCTGTGCCATTGTTTGCCTTGGAAGCCAGCAAGGGGCTAAAGGTATACAAACCTCCCAATCTCCTCCTCTACTAAAAGGGACTGATGGTTGATAACTCAGGGGGAGTGGAGATTTTCCAACCTGGGAAAATGGAGGGGGCTGCCAGAGAAGGCTGGAGAACTGTCTCAGAGAAAGTTTGAATTACAAGACCCCTAGCCTCCAGATAGGAAACTATCACATTGATCCTATCTGTGTTGCAACAAATACACTCCAACTGGGCATTCAGCTAAGAACAACCAAAGAGCACCATGGCAGACCAACCAAGCACACTGAATAAAATTAAAAATAAATAGGAGAGGCTTTTTTTGGCCTCTATAGCCTCCCTCCCCTAGGCCCTAAGAAGCAACTTTAATACCAATTACTGGTTCCATTGCCCAGTTTTAAGCAACAAGCACACCAATCCTAACAATCCAGGTCAAGCCAAGAATCAGAGAGCAGTGGTAAGACAGCCTCCTGCAACTAAATCCCTATAAAAGAGAAAGAAATTGAAGATCTGAGAAAACTACATCCTAAAAAGATGCCTAGATATCAGCAAAAAATCACAAGCCATACAAGTAAAAGAAGATGTGGCCCAAGAAAAGGAATATATTAAAGCCCCAGAAGAGATGCAGAATTTGAGAGAACTAATCAGCAAGATATGCAAAAATTTCCAAAATCAAATTAATGAGTTGAAAGAGAATATGGTTAAAGATATAAATTATGTCAATAAGACATTGAGCTAGCACAAAGAAGAATTCAAAATCCTGAAGAGAAAAGTAGCAGAGCTCATGGGAATTAAAGATGTAATAGGTAGATCAAAAACACATTTGAAGTATCCAAGAGCAGATGTGAAATGATAGAAGAAAGAATAAATGATACCAAAGACATAACACTAAAATCGAAGAGAGAAAATAATGAAGAGAGAAAGAGTTGAAAAAAATTGATCAGGGGCTCAGAGAGTTGAATGACAACACAAAACACAACTACATATGTTTCATGGGAGTTCCAGAAGGAGACGATAAGGGCAAAGGGGCAGAAGAGTATTTGAGGAAATAATAGCTGAAAATTTCCCAACTCTCTTAAAAAAAAGAACTTACATGTCCAAGAAGCACGCTGTACCCCAATAAGAATAAATCCAAATAGACTTAAAGACACATACTACTCAGAATGTCAAATATCAAATATAAAGAGAAAATTCTCAGAGCAGCAAGAGAGAAGCAAATCTTCACATACTAGGGATATCCAGTAAGACGGCACAGATTTCTCTTCAGAAACCATGGAGATAAGAAGACAGTGGTGTGAGACAATTAAAATACTAAAAGAGAAAAACTGCCACTGAGAATTCTTTACCCAGCAAAATTTTCCTTCATATATGAAGGTGAGTATACAATACTCACAAAGAAACAGAAACTAAGAGAGTTTGCAAAGAAGAATCCACCTTTGCAGGAAATATTAAAGGAAGCCTTAGAATGTGAAAGAAAAAGATAGGAGAGACAGGCTTGGAGGAGAGTATAAAAGAAAGAATAGCAAAAGGAAAACCAAAAGAGTAAAAAGATAGACAATGACATATGAAAATCAAAGAATAAAATGGAGGAAGTAAATAGCACATTTACAGTAATGTCATTGATTGTGATTGGCTTAAACTCCCCAATAAAAAGATTCAGGCTGACACAATGGTTAAAAAACATGAGCCTTCTCTATGCTGCTTACAAGAAACTCACTTAGACCCAGGGATACAAACCCGCAGAAAGTGAAAGGTTGAAAAAAGATACTCTATGCAAATAGAAACCATAAAAAAGCAGAGGTAGCTATACTAATATCAGGCAAAACAGACTTTAAATGTGAAAAATGTTATAAGAGATACAGAAGACCATTATATATTGATAAAAGGGACAATCCACCAGGCAGATATAATAGTCATACATATCTATGCATCTGACCAGGGTGCCTGAAAATACATGAGACAAACTCCGAGGGAGCTGAAGGGAGAAATAGACATCTCTACAATAATTGCTAGAGACTTCAACATCCCACTAACATCATTAGATAGAACAAATAGAAAATCAACAAGGAAACAGAGAACTTGAACAACATTATAAGTGAGTTAGACCCAAAGGACATATACAGAAAACTACATCCAAACTCAGTGGTTATACATTCTTCTCAAATGCCCATGGATCTTTCTCCAGGGTAGACTACATGTTAGGGGAAAATGCAGCTCTCAATAAATATGAAAAGATTGAAATTATACAAAGCACCTTCTCTGATCATAATGGAATGAAACTGGAAATCAATAATACACAGGGAAAAAGTAAATTTGCAAATGTTTGGAAGCTGAACAATACAAGACTAAATAGTGGGTCAAAGAGAAATTGCAAGTGAAATCACTAAAGATATTGAGACAAATGAAAACTTATCAAAACTTATGGGATACAGTGAAAGCAGTCTTGTGAGGGAAATTTATAGCCCTAAATTCCTGTATAAAAAGAAGAAAGAATTAAACTCAAAGATTTAACTGAACAACTAGAGTAACCAGAAAAAGAATAGCAGAACAATCCCAAAGCAAGCAGAAGGAAGGAAATAATAAATATTAAAGCAGAAATAAATGAAATTGAGAACAATAGCAACATAAAAACCACAATAGGACAACCAGCAAGATGGTGGCAGAGGAAGGAGATCCTAGAGTCAGCTCCTGCTACAGGGCAGTTAGTAAACACCCAGAGCTTTCTGGAGCTAGCTGAAACACCTGTTTGGGGGCTCCAGGAGGCCAAAAGAGCATCCTACAACATCCCTGAAGGAATGGAAAAAGGAGACTGCACATCTACAAATAAGACTTGAAGTAGAGCACCATGGAAGCCAGTGCCCATCCTCCTCTGGGGGCACAAGCCACCTTTAGGAGCTATTCCACAGCTGAAACTGAAAGCCCCACTTCCCAAAAATGGGGGAGAATGTGACAGTTGGGCACCAACTTCACCTGCTGATGAGTAATTCAGCAGGCTAAAGTATAATCCTGAGAACAGCTAAAGTTTGAGTCTGTCCAATTCAGAATGAGGCCGGAAGTCACCGTCTTAACTCTGTGCCTGGCACAAGGTGAAGCAGGGTGGACTGAAAATTACAGTGCTGATGGGGACTGGCTTCTTTCCATCCAGATCAGATTGCAGGTCTAACCTAGGCCCCAGTGCCACCTCCAGCAGGGAGGAAGTGACGAGGACCTGCACCATCCTCTCTGGGAAATTACTGGCCAAGCCATGGGAGCCAGTGATTTTCCTACTCCAGTGACATGAGCTGCCCCAGGAGCTATTCTGTGGCTGGAATTGGAAGCTCCATTTCCCAAAAACAGGGGAGGAGAAGATGGTTGGCTGCCGATTATGGCTATTGATTGGTAGAAGCAGCTGGCTAAGCTATAACCCTGGAAACAGCTGGGGTATGAAATTGTCCAAGTCAGGAAGATGCTGGTGGCCACCATTTTGACTCTGCCCCAAGGCTGAGGAGAAGCTGGGCTGACTGAAAATCACAGTGATGCAAGGAACCAGTTTCTTTCACCTAGATTGGCCTACAACTCTAGCCTAGGCTTCAGCCCCACCTATGGCAGGGAGGAGGCTGGTGGGCCCTGCATCAACCTATCCAGGTAACTTCAGGTACCTTTGATTGGCACACACTGAAAATCAGAAGTCTACTAGGGCAACTGCAGTCATCTTGTACCTGCACTGCATAGATTGCTGCCCACACCTGCAGCTCTGTCCTACGCCAGGCAGGGAAGAAAAGAGGGTAGGAAGCTTCATCAGTTTATCTGAGCAACAATAGTCTAGGCCCGCACAACTTGGATTATTCCACATAGCTGTAACTCTCTCCCCACCCCTGGCAAAGGAGAAAGTTGGGAGAAGCTTCATTGGTCCTTGGAGTAATGAGGACAGCTTGAGCCTCCACAGTTTATAGCACCAATTAAAACCATGTCTACTACTGCTCTACCAGCAAGGGAAAAAGGGCAGGAAGCCCTAAATTAAAGAGAAAAACTGCACCCAGAATGAATCCTCTTGTAAGCCAGATGTCAAGACACCAACAAAAAATTATAATCCACAACTAGAAACAGGAAGCTATGGCCCAGTTAAAGGAACAAGATAAGCCTCCAGATGATATAAAGGAGTTGAGACAACTAATCATAGATATTCAAACAGATCTACTGAATAAATTCAATGAGATGTTTAAAGAAATTAAGGATATTAAGAGACTGAATGAGCACAAAGAAGAATTTGAATGCATACAGAGAAAAACAGCAGATTTTATGGGAATGAAAGGCACAATAAAAGAAATTAGACATCATTGGAATCATATAACAGCAGATTTGAGGAGGCAGAAGAAAGGATTGGTGGACTGAAGAAATAGCCTCTGAAAGTGAACATTCAAAAGAACAGATGAAGAAAAGAATGGAAAAAATTGAACAAGGTCTCAGGGAACTAAATGTCAGTGAAAGATGTGCAAACATACATGTCATGAGTGTCCCAGAAGGAGAAGAGAAGGGAAAAGGGGCAGAGGGAATATTTGAAGAAATAATGGTAGAAAATTTCCCAACCCTACCAAAGGACATAGATATCCAGGTCCAAGAAGTACACGTACTCTCATCTGAAAAAATTCAAATAGACCAACTCCAAGACACGTACTCATCAGAATATTAAAGGCCAAAGACAAAGAGAGAATTCTGAGAGCTGCAAGAGAAAAGCAATACATAACATATAAGGGATATTCAATAAGATTAAGTGCTAATTTCTCACTAGAAACCATGGAGGCAAGAAGACAGTGGTCTGATATAATAAGATACTACAAGAGAAAAACTTCCAGCCAAGAATATTATATCCAGCAAGACTATCTTTCAAAAATGAGGGTGAGATTAGAATATTCACAGATAAACAGAAACTGAGAGAGTTTCTAAGCAAGAGACCAGAGTTTCAGGAAATACTATAGGGTGTACTAGAGCCTGAAAAGAAAAGACAGGAGAGAGAGGCCTGGAAGAGAATCTAAAAATGAAGATTATATCAATAAAAGTAATAAAAGCATCAAAAAAAGTGGTGAAAAGTAAATATGACAGGTAGAACTCAAATATTCAGGAATAAACTTAACCAATGATGTAAAGCACTTGGATTCAGAAAACTGCAACTCAATGTTAAAAGAAATTTAAAAAGGTTCTACATAACTGGAAGAACATTCCATGCTCATGGATTGGAAGACTAAATATCATTAAGATGTCAATTCTACTCAAATTGATATACAGATTCAATACAATCCTGATAAAAATTCCACCAGCATTAAAAAAAAAAAAAAGGAAAGCATGATCATGAAATTTATTTGGAAGAGTAAGGGGTCCTGAATAGCCAGAAACATCATAAAAAGGAAAAGTGAATTCTCGTCTCCACACTTTAAATCATATTACCTAGCTATAGTGGTAAAAAAAAAAAAATGGTACTGGCATAAAGACAGACATATAGACCAATGGAACCAAATATATGGTTCAGAAACCCTCAAATGTATGGTCAAGTGATTTTTGACTAGTTTGTCAAACCCACACAGCTCAGGCAGAACAGTCTATTCAACAAATGGTGCTGAAAGAATTGGATATCCATAGCCAAAAAGAAGGAAAGAAGACACCTATCTCACACCTTATCCAAAAATTAACTCAAAATAGATAAAAAAAATAAAATAAAAAATAAAAGCAAGGACCATAACGTTTCTAGAAAAAATTGTAGGAAAATACCTTTAAGACCTGGTGGTAGGTGATGGATTCCTAATGGAGGTAGAGGGGGACTGAGATGGACTACTGATGTTTAATGTATGTAGAAGTTATAATGAGCTTTACTGAAAAAGTGTGGAAATGTATCAAGTGAAAGGTAACACATAGTGAGTAACAGCTAGTTTATAAATGGGAATGTGGCTGAAAACAGTAGTCTAGGGATGTAAATGTCAATTGACAGAAAGCTAGAGAATAATTTAGGAACTGAATAGCACAGTAAACCAAGAGGTGGATGAGAGTTGTGGTTAATGGAACAGATGCAAGAGTGTCCTTTGTGAGCTAGAGCAAATGTATATCACTACTGCAGGGTGTTGGGAATGTGGAGAAGCATGGGAAAAATACAGCTGGAGTGATGTATGGACTGATTAGCAGTAATAATATAATATTCTTGCATCCATGGGAAAGATGTACTGTGTTGATAATGAGGCAGTATGGAAAATGTGAACCAAATGTACACTATGGCATTAGTAACAATCAGATGATATCATCTTATCTGTAGCAAGTGTTTCACCACAGTGTGGTTTGTTGATTGAGGGTTGTCATTTGGGAATTCTGCACATGTGCCTGATTGTTTTATAAGTTTACAACTTCTGTCATAAAAAATATATTTAAAAAATAATAATAGGGTGAGTTGGGAGAAAAACACACCAAATGTAAGATAAGGACTGTGATTAGTAGTAAGATTTTGACAGTATTCTTTAATAAGTTGTAACAAACATCTCACGACAATGCAAGGTGTTGGTGGATGGTTGATGTATGGGACCCCTGTATTATGTTAAAAAAAAAAAATAGAGAAAATCAATGAAACCAAAAGCTGGTTCTTTGAGAAGATTAATAAAATTGACAACCTGAAGCTATACTAATAGAAAAAAAGAGAGAAGATGCAAATAAATACAATCAGAAGTGAAAGGGGGGATGTTAAAACTGACCCCACAGAAATAAAAATAATCCTAAGAGGATATTATGAGAAACTGTATGCCAACAAACTAGACAACCTAGATGAAATGGACAAATACCTAGAAATTCACAACCAACCTACACTGATGTTACAAGAAATACAAGAACTTAACAAACCAGTAACATTTAAGGAGATTAAATCCATCATCAAAATCTCCTAGCAAATAAAAGTCCAAGACCAGATGGCTTCACAGCTTAATTCTACCCAGCATCTCAAAAATAATTAACACCGATCCTTTTTGAACTCTTCCAAATGATTGAAGAGGAGGGAAAATGTCTGAACACATTTTATGAAGCCAACATCACCCTAATACCAAAGCCAGATAAAGATACTACAAGAAAAGAAAACTACAGCCCAAGCTCTCTAACAAACATAGACGAAAAATTCTTAATGAAATACCTGCAAATCCAATCTAAGAGCATGCCAAAAGACTTATACATCACAACCAAGTGGAATTTATTCCTGGTTTGCAAGGCTGGTTCAACATAAGAAAATCAATCAATGTAATACACCACATTAATAAATTGAAGTAAAGAAAAAGCACACGATCATCTCAATTGATGCAGAAAAGGCATTCAACAAAATTTAACATCCTTTTTGGATAAAAACACTTCAAAGATAGGACTAGAAGGAAAATTCCTCAATATGACAAAGGGCATATATGAAAAATCCACAGCCAAAAACATACTCAATGGGGAAATTTTGAAAGCTTTCCCTCTAGGATTGGGAACAAGACAAGGATGCCCACTGTCATCATTATTACACAATATTGTCCTAGAAGTTCCAACTAGGGCAATTAGACAAGAAAAGAAATTAAAGACATCCAAATAGGAAAACAGGAATTAAAACTCTCACTATTTGTGGATGACATGATCCTGTACTCAGAAAATCCTTAAGTATCCATGACAAAGATACTTGAGCTAATAAATGAATTCAGCAAAGTGGCAGGATAGAAGATCAACACACAAAAATCAATAATGTTTTTGTACACTACTACTGAACAATCTGAGGGGGAAACCAGGGGGAAAATTCCATTTTCAATAACAGCAAATAGACTCAAATACCTAGGAATTAATTTAACCAAAGAAGTACAGGACCTATATGCAGAAAACTACAAAACAATGCTAAAAGGAATTTTAAAAGACCTAAAAAATGGAAAGACATTCCATGTTCATGGATTGGAAGAATAAATATTGTGAAGATGTCCATCTTACATGAACGGATTTATAGATTCAATGCAATACCAATCAAAATCCCAACAGCTTACTTTACAGAATTAGAAAAGGCAATTACCAAACTCATTTGGAAGGGAAAGTGCACCTGAATAGCCAAAAGCATTCTAAATTGGAAAACCAACATAGAAGGAATTTCACTGCCTGACCTTGAAACATATTACAAAGCTACAGTGGTCAAAACAGCATGGTACTGGTATAAAGATAGAAACATTGATTAGTGGAACAGAATTGAAAACCTATATAGTCAACTGTTTTTTGACAAAACTACCAAGTCAATGTTAATGGGACAAAACAGTCTTTTCAACAAATTGTGCTGGGACAACTGGAAATCTATAATCAAAAGAATGGAAGAGGACCCCTATCTCACTCCCTATATAAGCATCAACTCAAAATGGATCAAAGACCTAAATATAAAAGTCAGGACCATAAAACTGCCTGAAGAAAATGTAGGGAAACGTCTTCAAGACTTTGTAGTAGGTGGTGGTTTCTTGGACATTACACCCAAAGCACATGAAACAAAAGAAAAAATAGATCATTGGGACCTCCTTAAAATAAACACTTTTGCACCTCCCAGGACTTTGTCAAAAGGGTGAAAAGGCATCCCACTCAATGGTAGAAAATATTTGGAAATCACACATCAGATAAGGGCTTAATATACAGGATATATAAAGAGATGTTACAACTCAACAATAAAAAGAAAAATGACCCAATTAAAAAATGGGCAAAAGACTTGAATAGACATTCATCCAAAGAAAAAATACAAATGACAAAAAAACACATGAAGAAATGCTCAACATCACTATTGATTAGGGAAATGCAAATCAAAACTACAAAATGAGATATCATTTCACACCTATCAAAATGGCCACAATTAAAAAGAGAGAACTACAAGTGTTGGAGAGGATGTGGAGAGATAGGAACACTTATTCACTGTTGGTGGGAATGCAAAATGATACAGCCACTCTGGAGGACTGTTTGGCAGTTCCTAAAGAAGTTTAATATTGACTTGCCACATGATCCTGCAGTACCACTACTGCGTATATACTCAGAAGAGCTAAGAGCACTGACACAAACAGACATCTGCACACAGATGTTCATAGTGACATTATTCACGACTGCTAAAAGATGGAAAGAACCCAGGTGTCCATTAGCTGATGAATAGCTAAGCACACTGTGGTCTATTCACATGATGGAATATTATGCAGCTGTAAGAAGAAATGAAGTTGTAAATCACATGACAGTATGGATGAACCTAGAGGATATTATATTGAGCAAAGCAGATACAAAAGGGCAAATATTGTATGATTGCATTACTATGACCAAATATATTGTGTAACATTAAAAAAATTTTATATGTATCCAGTACTTTAAGAAAGAAAAGAAAAGAAAAGAAAAGAAAAGAAAAGAAAAGAAAAGAAAAGAAAAGAAAAGAAAAGAAAAGAAAAGAAAAGAAAAGAAAAGTCACTCCCTTGATTAAAAAGCTTCAAATTGCTTTATGGAAGAAAACAATCAAAACTCCTTCTCATTGCCTGAAAGTCTTCATGTAATCTAGCTCCTACCTTCAGCTACGTTCACTTTCTGCTGGTGTACCTGTTCTGACCACATTGAACTTCTTTATGTTCTTTGATATTTCTGAAATCATTCCTAATTCAGAGTTTTCACACATCCTATTTTAGGGTCCTCATATCTACTTCCTCCTTGTTATGATATGGCTGGCCTTTCCTTTTCCATTTTACGTGGGCTTAAAAGTTACCATTTCAGAGAAGCCTATCCTGACTGCTGATCTAAATTTGATTCCACTGACCTTCAGCCTCAGAAGACCTTAGAGAGCTTCATTTCTTGCATATATATATATGTAATTATTTACTTATTTAAAATCTGTTACTAAATCACAAACAACATGATGGTAAGGATTATGTCTGCCTTTTCACCTCTGTAGAAATAGCACCAACTACAGTGCCTTGTAAGTAGCAAGCATTGAGGGAATATTTGTTGATTGAACCAGTGAGTTCTTTTCAAATAATATTTTGTGGCATGAAAACATGCTGGCAAACAATATCAATCATGTTTTTATAAACATCAGGGGAACAAATAGATGGACTGGGGCATCGTCCCTCACTCTCTATTATTATTATTATTTTATTATTATTATATTGTTATTATCATATTACCACAAAAACTTTTGTTTTCATGAATGCTGGAGATATTTTTCTGTATTTTCTGTTTTCCTCTTCCTGTGAAGTTTTCAAATAACTAGGAGTTTGTGTTAATCTAAACCTGGAATTAAGTAAACCTTGTAAAATACTAGTGCTGAAGTATATGGTTATAGGAATTACTTCCCATTTTTGCACAAAAAATTATACACACACGTATTTTACTTGGATAATTTTATAATCCACAAAATTGGGGTCAATTATTCAATAACCATTTATTAACATTCTTAAATGTGCCTAACATTTTAATAGCTTCTACTATTTAGGACTAGGTTTGGTTGTGAGTAGAAAGGAGGGGCTTAGCCAAAATTGAAGTTAATTTTTCTATAAGAGTTCAGAGCTTGTTATTGGGGAACAGACTTCCTCTATCTTTTTCCATGGGCAAACTCTTCACATAGTCTAGGATGGCTGTTAGAGCTCTAGTCATCACATCAACATTGTAAACATTGGGTAAAAGGGATGACTTCTCTTTTAAGAAACCACCTGTAATAGTGTAAAAGATTTCCATCTCCATCTTATTGGCCAACATTTAGTGTTAAGTGCTGCAAAAGATGCTATGAATATATCCTTTTGGAGTATACGTAGCAAAAATGTTTTAACTGTAAAGAGCAGATACTGCATTAAAAGAAACCTAGTAGTTTCTGACACACAGGTGGTGATTGAGAGAATTCAAAGAAGCAAAAGTTTTTCAAATTATGATGGAACTCAAATCTAGTTGAAAATTCAAAACTACCATGCATGAGTCTACCAGAAAACTTAGGGTAGAAATATTGTGATATGGATCATCATGAAGGTCAAAGACTCAAGAAATGAAAGGGCAGTTCATCATGAAAGAGAAACTGTAGAATTTAAACCCTGAGTAAATATTTGGTGAATGAATGAATACACAATTCAAAGGGTGTTCTCAATATCACTGCTGAGTGTAGACCAGCATAAGGTGACACAAATCTGTTAAAAAAAAACACACACACAAGCAAGGGCAGGCAAGCTATCTTGATATACTGCATCACTTTCAGTAAGAAAATCCTGTCTCTCAGAATTACCTGAGCCTTAAAAAAGGAGCTAATGCAATCTCTTGCCTTTAGTCTGATAAAAAGTTATAATTCCCATTTCAGAGATAAGACCCAGAGAAATTAAATGCCCTCTGATATGGAAACACAGCACCTGGTTCCTATTTCTGCTTTTCTGCTTACTCAGCAAATTATTTTGCTCTACTTCATTATGTACTGAGATGCATTAACCCTGTTGGAAGCTTTGGGAACTACTTATGTACTTAATGGGCAATTTTGTAAGTTGCATTAATCACATCATTTCTGAAGTGCATTTTCCATCCTTTCTCAAAAGTAGTAAATTGGTAAATATTTACTATATAAGGGACATGGTCAACTTTTGATTAAAGAAATTTCCAAAACGTACAAAATCATTCCTTTCCCCAAATACAATCTTATTTACACTCGACAAAGCTTATAGCTACTTCATCTCTAGAAACATGCCCAACCACTTGATATAATAATGAAATGATAACTTTAAAATACTAATCTTTATTATTTTTCTGTGGGGTAGGTATATATTGGCATAAATTACATTTAGGATAAAAGCTTGAAAAAAAATTGGAGATGAAGTTGGGACTCAAAACCCCTTTACTCTACTTTTCTTCTTCCTCTCATGGAAGGTAGTAGACAATAGGGAGGAGAGCAAAAGAAGAGACAGCAAAATGACATTCTGCATCAGTGTTTTTACTTTTGAAAATATTCAAAATTTACTTTTGCATTCCCCTACATAGTTAATTCATTATCCATGTTCCTTTGTGCTGATGACAATTTTTTACAGATGACTGATGATAACAAAGTTAATTGAAGGACCAATTACTGGTTTTCCCTGAGCTTTGGAATGATTTAATGGGAATAATTTCTTATAAGCATAAATAATAAAATTGCTTTTGCACAAAGGTGAAAATTAAAAGCACTAAAAATGTATTTAGGGCTGCACTGATAGAGAGCTAAATTTATGGTTCAAGTTGTACAGCTACTCCACTAGGGTTTCAGAACATTTCTCATTGTATTCACTAGGTACCACTCTGAAATTTTGAAGAAACACTATCAGAATAAAAAAATAGGAAGAGAAATAGCATTGCCAGTTGATATAGTCTAAGGTGATTTAAATGTCATTGACCACATTTCCTTCATTTTACACTTGAAGACACTTCAGGCTTTTTTTAAATAAATATTTTATTTATCTCCCCCCCACCCCAGTTGTCTGTTCTCTGTGTCTATTTGCTGTGTCTTCTTTGTCCGCTTCTGTTGTTGTGAGCAGCATGGGAATCTGTGTTTCTTTTTGTTGTGTCATCTTGTTGCGTCAGCTCTCCGTGTGTGCACCACCATTCCTGGGCAGGCTGCACTTTCTTTCATGCTGGGCGGCTCTCCTTACAGGGCACACTCCTTGCGTGTGGGGCTCCCCTGCACGGGGACACCCCTGCATGGCACGGCACTCCTTGCATGCATCAGCGCTGCGCATGGGCCAGCTCTACATGGATCAAGGAGGCCCGGGGTTTGAACCGCGGACCTCCCATGTGGTAGGTGGACACCCTAACCACTGGGCCAAGACCACTGCCAACACTTTAGGCTTTGAAGATCAAGTGGCTTCTCTAAAATCATGCAATTGGATGAAGGTTTTTCCGGGACTAGGTACCAGACTTTTGAATATCCAGTGCTAAATCTATAGTGTGGTGTCCACGTGTTACCAGTGTTAAGGCCAACATTTAAGAAAATACTAAGATGACAACCAGGGCATCATTAGACACATTGTATCTTCCTACCCATTCCTTAAAAGTAAATTTTGATGGATTTAGAAACAAATGAGACTCTCTTCCTCTATTGTTTGAACCCCAAAACACTTTTCCCTTGCTTTTTCATCACTCTGCTTCTATTTAAGTTGTTTCCAATGACCTTGGACATGACAGATATGTCAAGCTAGTATATGACCAAAGAAATCTACGGGAGGTAATCACAGACAATAAATATTATGGTCCCAGTTGGATATTCTCTTTCAGTTTTGTCACCTGAGAGTCTAATATGGCGTTCAAATTTTTTGGCTTTGAAGATTCCTGTATAACCTGCTAACCACTACTCACACACCTCCTTGCTGTAACCATGCTAAGATTCCCCCATTATTAATTTGTATTCTAACTTATTTTAATTTCAACTGATTTTGTAGTTTTATTCTTCTGTTTATATCTAAGCTGCTGCAAATTCTTTGCAGACAAATTATAAAATATAGTAGCATTCTAAAACATGAACTCCTAAGGTAAAACATTTTCTTTTCATTTATCTTTGTATTGTAAGGTACCATGAGGAGGCGGGGCAAGATGGCATGAGTAAGTATACCATCGTCATCTCTCTTACAAAAGAGCGACTGTATGGTGATGGAGCCTACAAGAGCAGGCTGTTTCGGGAACCTGCAGGGCAGGAGGTGTCTGGACATCTATCAGGAGAGACTGCAGCAGAATTGGTGTTTGCTCAAGGTAGAACTGCTGGTTTCTAACACTGAATGCAAAAGCTGTGGGAAGGTAAATCCCTCCCCATCTAGAGCTAAGAACCGCAGCGTTCACTGAGAACTGCCGGTCGTAGGGCAGAGTTTCCAAGTCCCGTGTCCCCCAAATGTGTGAACCCCAAGCCTGTGTCCCCTGAACCCCTGCAGCCCATGCTAAATACCCCGAGCCCACATTCTCCTGGGCCTCTGTTTCCTGAACCCAGCACTCCCAGAAATCTGGCATTGCCCTTCCCCCTCCAGACAGGGACTAACTCCGGAAGTATGAGAGTAGGTTGGAGGTGCAGAGGGGCCAAGGGGTGCAGGTTCAATTTTTTGGTCCCCTCCTTTTTATTGAGTGTGGAGGAGATATTAGTTGACTTGGGAAGAACCTAGGAATAGAGAAGAGGCAAATCTGGTGAGAGAGCCCAATTTACCTAAATGCCCTGAGATAAGAAACTTGGTCTGGGAGAAGGTGGAGTCAGAAAATTAACCAGCCCCCTTGTAGTGCACCTAAGGGAGAGGGACAGTAGGACGTGCTTTATAGGCTTCCAATAGCGTATTTAGGGTATCTGGCAAGGGGTGGGTGCTCTCTCAAGAAATTAAGAGTCATTATTTCCTCAGGTGAGTTGGTTCACCAGGGACCCATTAGAATTTCCTACAGGAGCCCTCATGCAGCCTTCCTGCTGCGTTGGGAGAGAAGGAAGTGAGGAAGGGAGAAAGAGGCAAGGTCAGACTCCTAAGCAGTTTATTCAATTGCAAAGAGGATTCTTTGCTGAGGCCTTGTCTGGTCTTTTTTGTTGGTCTGTTTTCTTGTTTTCCTTCCTCTTTATTCCCCCACCACCCTTTTTTTTTCCTTTTTATCCCCCTCTCTGTCTTTTTTTTTCTTCTCTCTTTCTCCTTTTTTTCCCTCCTTTTTTTCTTTTTTATATTAGTGCTGCAGGCAACATTTCTTATTTACTGTGCTTCCTCATCCTCAATTTTCTCTTTTCTGGGTGTACTGATTTTGGCTTCCAACACTATCCCCTTTCCTTTACATCATTCTCTCCCCCATCATTTATTGTTTCTCTTCCATTCCACCTCTCTCTTTTTAACCCCCAATATTTCTGGCTTTTTATCTCTAATACCTCTAATCTGTTTTCTATCATTTATTCATTCTTTATGTTATTGTCCTCTCTTTTCTTTTTCCCTCTCTCCTGATCACACTGACGTTTTAATTCATGTATATTCCTCCCCATACTCAGTTTAATATCTCATTATTGGTACTCCACTTTTTTATGATTATAACTATACACAGCTTCCATGAGTCCTATATCCATTCTCCTAGATCTCATATGGTGCTTCTGCTAACACTCATTATCAATACTACTATTATATTTTTCTTTTCTTACTCCTTTTGCATTCTCTGGACCTAATATTTTCCTTCAAGGAAACTTAGCCAACAACAAGAAAATGGAATAAGAAGAAAAAAGTGACAAAGATAAGACTTAGCACTCACACAAAAACAACAACTAATTAAATCCCAAGGCTAGAATAAGAAGATAATCAACAGAATAAACCTAACAAGATAAAATGATGACCAGACAGCAACAAAAAGCTATAGACCATACCAATAATCAGGAAAACATGACCCAATACAATAAACAAACTAAAAACCAGGAAGAGAAGTGGAACACCAAACAAGTAATTAAAGCTCTCAAAACATATATCATGGACCAATTCAATGAAATGAAGGAAGAGATTAAGAATATTAAGAAAACACTTTCAAAAGAAATGGTGATCATGCACAAAAAGATCACAGAGATGATGGGGATCAATAGCACAATCCAACAAATCAAAAATATACTCTCAGCAAATAACAGCAGATTTGAAGAGGCAGAGGAAAGAATTAATGATACGGAAGACAGTACATCTGAAATCAAACAGATAGTAGAATTAATCAATAAAAGGAAAAAATCCAGCAGGGACTTAGGGACCTGAATGACAATGCAAACTGCACAAACATACACATTATAGGTATCCCAGAAGGAGAAGAGAAGGGAAAGGGGACAAAAGGGGTGTTGCAGGAAATACTGGCTGATAACTTACCAAACCTATTGAGGGAGATGGATGTACATGTCCAAGAAGCACAACACACCTCAAAAACCCTAAATCTGAACAGGCCTTCCCCAAGACATATACTTGTCAAATTATCCAATGCACAAGACAAAGAGAAAATACTAAAAGCAGAAAGAGAAAAGAGAACCATTACATACAGGGGAGGCTCCATAAGATTAAGTGCTGATCTCTCATCTGAAACCATGGAGGCAAGAAGACAGTGGTATGACATAGTCAAGGTACTATAAGTCAAGAATTTCCAACCAAGAATACCCTATGCAGCAAAGCTAGCATTCAGAAATGATGGAGAGTTCAAAATATTCAAAGATAAACAGAAATTAAGACAGTATGCCAATAAGAAACTTGCCCTCCAAGAAATACTAAAGGGAGTTCTGCAGGAGGAAAGAAACAAACAGGAGAGACAGAGTTGGAGGAGAATGTAAGAACAACAAAAACTACAAAAAAAATCAAACAACATAAGACAAACACAAACCCAAAGAAAACATGGTTAATATAAGTAATTCCTTGAATGTAATAACACTAAATGTCAATAGGTTAAACTCACTTGTTAAGAGACACAGATTGGAAGACTGGATAAGGAAATATGACCCATCTATATGTTGTCTACAAGAAACTCATCTTAGACCCAGGGATTCAAGGAGGTTGAAAGTGAATGACTGGAAAACAATCTTACAAGCAAACAATAACCAAAAAAGGGCATGGGTAGCTATATTAATATCAGACAAAATAGACTTTAAATGCAAAACAATTGTGAGAGACAAAGATGGACACTACATATTAGTGAAAGAGATAATCTTTCAAGAAGAATGAATAATTATGAACATTTATACTCTTAACAAGGGTGCCTCCAAATATGTGAGGCAAACACTGGAAAACTAAGTGAAAGAATATATAGTGGGGGACTTTAATACACCACTATCAACTTTGGACAGAACATCTCAAAAGAGTATCAATAAAGAAACAAAAACTTTGAACAGTATATTAGAGGTGCTGGACCTAATAGACATATACAGAACATTACACCCAAATACAGAAATATATACATTTTTCTCAAGTGCCCATGGATCATTCTCCAAGATAGACCATGTGCTAGGCCACAAAGAAAGTCTCAATGAATTCAGAAAGATTGAAATCATATAAAAAAAATTCTCTGACCACAGTGGAGTGAATCTGGAAATCTGCAAGGGCCAGAGGCCCAGATTTCACAACAAGATATGGAAATTAAGCAACATGCTCTTAGAAAAACAGTGGGACAAGGAGGAAACCTCAAAAGAAATTAATAACTACCTTGAAACTAATGATAATGATAACACAACATAGCAAAACTTATGGGATGCAGCAAAAGCAGTACTGAGAGGGAAATTTATAGCCATAAATTCATATATCAACAAAGAAGAAAGAGGCAAATTGATGAGCTAACTGCAGACTTGGAGGACTTAGTAAAAAACAACAACAAAGTAACCCCAAAGGAAGAAGAAAGAAAGAAATAACAAAGATAAGAGCAGAATTAAATGAAATAGAAAATAAGAAAACACTTGAATAGATAAACAAAACCAAGAGCTGGTTCTTTGAGAAGATCAATAAAGTTGACAAACCCTTAGCTAGACTAACAAAGAAAAACAGAGAGAAGATGCAAATACACAAAATAAGAAATGAGAAAGGAGATATCACCACTGACCCCACAGAAATAAAGACTATCATGAGAGGATACCTTGAAAAACTATATTCCAAAAAGAAGGACAATTTAGAGGAAATGGACAAATTCCTAGAAACACATAAGCAGCCTCTATTGATGAAAGAAGAAATTGATGATCTCAACAAACCAATCACAAGTAAAGAGATAGAATCAGTCATTAAAAACCTCCCAACTAAGAAGAGCCCAGGGCCAGAGGGTTTCACAGGTGATTTCTACAAAACATTCCAGAAAGAACAAATGCCAATCTTGCTGAAACTCTTCCAAAAAATTGAAACAGAAGGGACATTGCCTAACTCATTCTTTGATGCCAACATTACCCTAGTACCAGAGCCAAACAAAGACACCACAAGAAAGGAAAATTACAGACCAATTTCTCTAATGAACCTAGATGCAAGAATCCTCAAGAAAATACTTCCTAATCATATTCAACAACACATTAAATGAATTATACACCATAACCAAGTGAGATTCATTCCGTGTATGCAAGGACAGTTCAGCATAAGAAAATCAATCAATGTAGTACACCATATAAACAGATGAAGGAAAAAAAATCACATGATCGTATCTATAGATGCAGAAAAAGCATTTGACAAAATATAGCACCATTTCTTGATAAAAAACACTGCAAAATATCAGAAAACAAGGAAATTTTCTGGACATGATAAAGGGTATATATGAAAAACCCACAGTGACATCATTTACAATGGTGAAATCCTAAAATCTTTCCCTCTAAGATTAGGAACAAGACAAGAATGTCCACTATCATCCCTTCTATTTAACATTGCCTTAGAGGTACTGGCTCAAGCACTGGGTCAAGAACCAGATATAAAAGGCATTCAAATGGGAAAGGAAGAAGTCAAAATTTCATTATTTGCAGATAACATGATCCTATACATAGAAAACCCTGAGAAATCTACAAGAAAGCTTCCAGAACTCATAAATGAGTTCAGTACAGTTGCAGGTTATAAGATCAATGTGCAAAAATCAGTAGCATTTCTGTACATCAATAATGAGCAATCTCAGGAGGAAATCAAGAAACAAATACCATTTACAATAGTAAATAAAAAAATCGAATACCTAGGAATAAATTTAATTAAAGATGTAAAAAACTTATACACAGAAAACTACACAACACTGTTCAGAAAATCAAAGAAGACTTAAATAAATGGAAGAATATTCCCTGTTCATGGATAGGAAAACTAAATATTATTAAGATGTCTAGCTTACTAAAACTGATCTACACATTCAATGCAATCCCAATAAAAATCAACACAGCATTCTTTAATGAACTAGAAAAGCTAACTATGAAATTTATTTGAAAAGGAAAGAGGCCCCAAATAGCCAAAGACATATTAAAAAAGAAAAGTGAAGTTGGAGGAATCACACTATCTGACTTCAAAACATATTACAAAGCTACAGTAGTGAAAACAGCATGGTATTGGCACAAGGATAGACACACTGACCAATGGAACTGAATTTAGAGTTCTGATATAGATCCTCATATACACAGTCATATAATATTCAATAAGGCCACCAAACCCTCTCAACTGGGAGAGAATGGTCTATTCAACAAATGGTGCCTGGAGAACTGGATATCCATATATAAAAGAATGAAAGAGGATTACCGACTCACACCTTATACAAAAATCAACTCAAGATGGATCAAAGACCTAAATATAAGAGCTAAGACCATAAAGACTTTGGAAAGTAATGTTGGGTACCATCTATAGGACCTTGTAATAGGAAATGGCTTCATGAACTTCACACCCAAAGCACGAGCAGCAAAAGAACAAATAGATAAGTGGGACTTCCTCAAAATTAAAGCCTTCTGCACCTCAAAGGTGTTTGTCTCAAAAGTGAAAAGAGAACCTACATAATGGGAGAAAATATTTGGTAACCATATATCTGATAGGAGACTTAGATCCTGCATATATAAAGAACTAGATCTTGAAAATAAAAAGACAAACAACCCATTTAAAAAATGGGAAAAAGATTTAAACAGCCACTTCTCCAAAGAAGAAATATAAATGGCTAAAAAGCACATAAAAAAATGCTCCAAATCTTTAGCTATTAGGGAAATGCAAATCAAAACTACAGTGAAATACCATCTTACTCCCATAAGACTGGCAGCTATGAAAAAAACAGAAGACTACAAATGCTGGACAGAATGTGGAGGAATGGGAACACTCATCCACTGCTGGTGGAAATGCCAAAGGATCCAGCCATTCTGGAGGACAATTTGGTGGTTTCTCAAAAAACTAGCATAGATTTGCCATATGACCTAGCAATTCCACTGCTGGGTATATCCCCAGTAGAACTGAAAACAAGGACACAAACTGATATATGCACACCAATGTTCATAGCAGCATTGTTCACTATTGCCAAAAGTTGTAATCAACCCAAATGCCCATCAATAGATGAATGGATAAATAAAATATGGTATATACATACAATGGAGTACTACTCAGCTTTAAGAACAAATACACTACAAACACATGTGATAACTTGAATGAATCTTGAGAACTTGATGTTGAGTGAAGCAAGCCAGACATTTGAAGGACACGTACTACATGACCTCAATGATATGAAATAATTAAACCAAGTTGTCTCAGAGAGCTAGAGACCAGATGATAGGCTTAAAAGAATTTGGGAAGTAGAGGAAGTTTGTGAGCTGACACATACCTGGGTGAAATCTGTGATAAGCTGGAGGTAAGTATTTGTACAGGGAAAGGATAAAATGGGGGCTTAGGGATACCTTTGGGTGGGGCTTTGTGGGCTTAAGTGGGGCTAGGGATGGGAGGATGAGTATGATGGCCCAAGAAATAGGGGGATGGTGGGGGAACATATGAACATAGGAGATTGTCAGGTATATGGTTGAGAGTATATTGTTGAGAAAACTTTTTCAAAAATATAATAAGGAAGGTTACTTGTTTAAGATGCTTAAAGGGGAGAATTTGACACAGGATAGGCTTCTAGGGAGCTCATTTTGTATGAGTGCTCATTTTGTCATAGTGTGTTATATCATTGGATGGAGACCCATACAATGAGAATGAAGGTATACCCACATCCTGGGGAGGACTGATGTTCTCAAATAGAGGGAATTTTATCTCTTGAGAGAAATGGTGGCTCCCAATGCATTAGGGCATTCGAGCATATCAAACCTTCAACATTGTTGCAAGTATCTCTGAACATGGCCCTTCAACAATGAAGAGTGATTGTCACTGTGGGCCCTGAGGGGAGGAGGAAAGAGGTATTGAATAGGTGGAATCAGTGTAACTGTGGGACAATGGAAGTTTTCCACAATATTATGCAAGGATGGATATAGGATATGTTAAATTACACCAAAAATGTATAGGGGCTTATAGGCTAAAATGTAAATCATAATGTAAAACATAAGATAACTAAAAATTCAGAAAATTGTATAGTCTAAAATATAAACCACAATGTAAACCCAAGTGTAACCTTGTTTGAAAGCTATTGTCTCAAAATCTGTACATGAGTTGCCATTAATATAGTATGAACATGTAAAAAGATTATTGCTAGGGAAGGGACAAAGTGTCTGATGTTGAATATATGAGAGTACTTTATATTGTGTATATGAATTACTGTGGTCTAAAACTTTTGTGAAGACAAGCTTAAAAATTAGAAAGAAAAAAAAGAAAGAAAAAGAAAGGACATAGACCCTGAGGAAGAGATGGAAGAAGTTGCCTTGGCAATGTGCATACAGGGCAACACTTATTGCAGTGATGGAAGGCAAAACATCAAAAACAAAGCTTTTTCATATTTTAATTTTTGATACCTCAATTTATTTTTACTTTAATTTTTCTAAACTAGTATATATTCTATATCTAACCTCTAATCCCATCACTATATTCCATTTTACTATTAATAGAACCTGGCAATATATTGGGCTTCATTTTCAGGGAGGTTTTAGACCACAGAGGGGTTCGATGGTGGCAGGGGAGAAATACTGGTATGGTGTGTTATAGGTGGGGAGCACATGATTGGGAGAGAGTCTCCAGGGCATATGTGTAGGGTGCATAAAAATGTTTGGATATTTTCATAGTGGTTATAGTTGGTAACAACTGCTGGGGAAGTGCTGAGTTTCTGGCCAGGGGAGCTCTGTTGCATTCCCTAATGGAACAGCAACAATCCCCCGAGTGCAGTGGCTAAGACCAATAAGGAAGGATGGTCCAACAATGAGTCCTTGATGCTAATGACTATGCTTGTGAGCCTGTGTGCCTGAAACAAGAACTAAGCCTAGAACTGCAGGGTGCCTAAGGATTACCTCCTGAGAGGCTCCATGTTGCTCAAATGTGGCCAGTCTCAAAGCCAAACTCAGCGTGTAAATGCATTGCCTTCCCCCCAGCATGGGATGTGATTCCCGGGGATGAGCCTCCCTGGCACTGAGGGATTACTACCAAGTACGAGCTGATGATGTGGCTGGAGAACAATCTTGAATAAAAGGGTCAACTCAGACCACCAGAATATCTCAGCCTATATGTAATATCAGGAGTTAAAAATGCTTTTTGACCTTGAACAAAAGGGGGAAATGGAAAGGACAAATGAGTTTATATGGCTATGAGTTTCAAAAAAAAAAGAGCCAGGAGGTTATCAGAGGGGTCACTTTTACACACACCTCAGCAGAGTCCCAGAGACAGCTAAAGTGGATACAACCCTAGGTATTGGTTTTTCTGAGGGCTACAGAGACCCACAGGTTCTATGGTCATGGTAGATGGACTTCAGTGTCATGTCAGTTGGCCCTACTTTAGAGTTTGTGTTCTGGAGTGTGATGGAGTTGGACTCAGATGTGATCTTTGTTCACCTTGGAATCTAAGCACCCTCTCGATACAGAGGTGGAGCAGACATAACCACCCCAGGGTCCACAGAATGGAGAAATAGAGTATGGATTAGAGTAGATTTACTGATATTCTATTCTGGAACTAATGTGATTAGTAATGGAAGTAAATGTGGCACTGAGATGGAGAAAGTGGCCATGGTAGCTGCTGAGGGTGGGGAGTAGGAAGAAGAGATGGGATGTGGGGGCATTTCCAGGACTTGGAGTTGTCCTGGGAGGTACTGCAGGGACAGTTACTGAACACTGTATGTCCTCTCATCGCCCACTGCGTGGACTGGGGGAGAGAGGAAACTATAATGTGGACCATGTGGTGCAGCAGTGCTCAGAGATGTATTCACCAAGTGCAATGAATGCCCCATGATGATGGAGGTGGTTGTTGTTATGGGAGGAGTGGGGTGAGAAGGGTGGGAGGTATATAGGGACCTCATATTTGTTTAATGTAACATTAAAAATTATATTAAAAAAATTGACAGACTAATAAAGTAAAAAAGAAAAGATACCAATAAAAAATCAGAAATGAAAGGGGGGATGTTACAACTGACCCCACAGAAATAAAAAGGACCATAAGAAGATATGAGAAACTGTATGCCAACAAACTATACAACCTAGATGAAATGGAAAAATTCCTAGAAATGTACAAACAACGTACACTGATGCTATAAGAAATAAAATAACTTAAACAAACAAACAAAATGAACAAAAAACAAAACACACGAACAAAAGATACCAAAACTGATATTATCACAAAATTGGTGTTCAATAGTTGATTAAATATAAGGCATATATTTGCATAGATTTTAAAAAGCATCTTTTCACATTCGTAAGCCTCCATCTATATTAGGAAGATACCTTAAAATGCGTGGGCATGTTACAGCACCAATTTCATACTTGGGCAAGCATATAATTTCATTAGTGGAAAGATTTAGCTAACACTCAGTGAAGAGTTACAAATTGAACTTAAGTTTGAAATAATTTTCATGAGAAAAATATGCACGTACATTCCTCATTCTACTTCTTTATTCATTTTAGGAGCGTTGTATTCATTTTTTTGTGTGTAAATACATATATGTTTCATCACATATATAGTATTCTTTCATAAGTTTTAAATATATCATTAACTCTTTTAAAATTTTATAATAAAATTTGTTCTTCTTTCTTTGTAGTATTTGTTCTAAATAAATGCCCCAAATGGTCATACACATACACACACATTTGCCTTTTCTTCTTCCCCATAGAGTATGTGTGTGTTCATATGTCTTTTTCTTTAAAGAAGAAGTGATTATGTAGAGGGAATTTGTTAATACAATTTATGGTCCTCAGTCTTAATACGAAAATTATTCTTTGTCTTGGTTATTTCTTTACTTTTAATGCTGTTCCATGATGCATTTTTCTGGACAGGGCAATGAGATAAAAGCTTTCCAATTATCTATAATAAGAAAAGCAATTTCATTGCCCAAGAACAAATAAAGCATGAAACTAAAATGGTTGTAGAAAGAGTAAAATTGATATAATCAATTATTAAATAGTTGAAAGAATGTGACCTCCAGGCTATGAGTAGATCATTGAGTTGGTTCAGAGTTATTGAATCACATCATGTTTCAAATTGATAACATATGGACTTAAAAATCATTGTGAAGTACTCTGTAGCATGGATTAGTAGCAGTGATTACAACTTCCATATGGGATTAGCAATCTTGTTCTAGCTGTAAATAGATTACTATCCTACCTCCCACCCCCAATGGATTGAGTCCATATATTTCTACCCCAAATTGCCATGGCATTATGGGTAATATGAAGAGTATAATGTTGAAGGAATCTGAACTGTTCTTTAAATTGGATAATGGATATGATGATAACATTAACATCTAATATTAAGCCTTCACTATATGTCATGCACTCTGCTAATTTATTTATATTTATTGCCTTATTTGATATTCTTAAGAAATCTGTCAATGATGTATGATTATTTTCAGTGATTTGCATAAGAGAAACTAATGCTTAGGGAAGTTAAATACCTTGTCAAGTGTACCATCTGTGCTGTCTTATGGCCAATGCACCAACTAGAGCTTGGCTAGATCTAAAACTTTGCTGAAAGAGCAGGCTCGTATTTAACTGAACCAGACCTAATATACACACTTCAGCTTTTACATCAGGGCACTTACTTGTTGTCAAAACCATCATAAAGCAGCGTTTTTCAGAATAAACTCCCTTTCCCAGACTCAGCAATTAAAAGCCAGTAAAAATGAAAGATGGAACAAGGTATTCCAAGCAAATAACCTAAGGAGAACTGGAGTAGACCAGATAAGTGTAAAATAACAATATTATAATATATGAACAATAATTACTCATATACTATTGCAACTAGCAAACTGTTCCTGTGATCAGTATTCTGTAAGTTTCTTCATACAAATAAACACTTGCTTTTAATTGGAGGACTGGAGAAGAGAGATTTTTGAATACTTCATTTTTCTTTAACGCTTTCTTATGCATACTTATTAATTAAAATAATCCATCTGGATCAATAATGATTTAGCATGAAAAACTTTTTGAGTTTTTCTGCCTCATAAAATTATGAGTTGGCATATTGTTATCTGCTGTAATTCATTCCAATAAGATACAAAGAATTCCCAAATAGGAATTTGATTATCCATAAAGAATTATGGCCTAAATGGAAATTAAATAACTAAACCAATAATTTATTTCATTCTTAGAAGTTATTATGTCCAATAGTTAGAGCTGTAATATAAAAATTAGAATTATGTTATAATTAATTTCTATTATATTAGAATTGTTATCTACATTCATAAATGTTTATTGCTATAATATCTATTTCTTATAATTGATTATATTAAACATAACCGGGCCTTGCACTCTCTTTTAAAATTTGTAATTTCTTTCAATTTATTTTTCTATTTATTTTACAATTTCACAATAAAGGTCTTTTTATTTTTATTTTTTTCTCTATTTTTTAAAAATGTTACATTAAAAAAATATGAGATGTCTCCATATAACCCCCACCCCCCTCACCCCACTCCTCCCACATCAACAACCTCTTTCATCATCGTGGGACATTCATTGCATTTAGTGAATACATTTTGGAGCACTGCTGTATCACATGGATAATGGCTTACATTGTAGTTTACACTCTCCCCCAGTCCACCCAGTGGGCCATGGCAGAACATGCAATGTCCAGCATCTGTCCCTGTGGTACCACCCAGGACAATGCCAAGTCCTGAAAATGCCCCGACATCATCTCTCTTCTTCCTCTCCGTACCCTCAGCAGCTACCGTGGCCACTTTCTCCACATCGATGCTACAATTTCTTCCTTTACTAATGCCACTGTACAAATAGGGCAACACCTATTGCAGTGATGAAAGACAAAATGTCAAAAGCAAAGCTTTTTCATTTTTTGATACCCCAATTTATTTTTTCTTTATTTAATTTTTCTAAAGTAGTATGTACTCTACATCTAACCTTTATACTCATCAATATAAAAGTCTTTTTAAACAGCTAAATATAAGCCATCGATTATACAGTTTAGATAGATTATATAATACATGAATATATCTCAATAAAACTGCTTAGTAAACAAATAAACAGTTGTGCAAGAATAGCCAGAAATAGCAGCTATGTACAGCAGGGGAAAGAATTTGAGAGGGGTGGAATTTCCTTGTTTGCTATTTTTTTGTTATTATTGAAATAATGAAAATGTTTTAATAATGATTGAAGCAATGAACGTACAACCATGTGATTATACCAAATACCATTGATTGTACACTTTGGATAAATTATATGCTTTATTAATATATATCGATAAAATTTATTTAAGAAAAATAGGGTGGGTTGGGGGAAAATATATCAAATATAAGATATGGACTGTAGTTAGTAGTAATATTTTGATGATGTTCTTGCATAATTTGTAACAAATGCATCACAAGAATGCAAAATGTTGGTGGAGGGGTGATTTATGGGACCCCTGTATGATGTTATGTATGTTTATTTTGTAAGTTTACAACTTTTACTATACACTTATTGTTTATGTATGTTCATGTATGAATGTTATACTTCAGTTGAAACTGTTTATACTGTGACTTATGCCTTTACAAACTATCACAATGCCCTGCCTACATGCTAAAATCCAAAGCCAAAACCACAGGCCTAGAAAAAATAGAATCCTCAAATATTCCTTGTGCTCTTTTCCTCACATGTGATCTTATCGCCTAAAACTACACACCTCCCTTGTTCTTGTGGGGTAGGTCTGGGACTATAAACCACATGGCATGAATGAGAGCAATCCATGAGCAAGTTCATTCTCAACGGGAAGAGGCAAAAGGAAGTGGAAAGGCCATCACTGTGTTTCACCTTCCAAAATCACCTATTACAGCCGTACCCTGCCTCTCCAGGGGTGAAGATGTGAGGAGGCAAAAAGAAACCAGTAGTGTGACATGAAATATATATCAGGTGTAGAAAATTGGCACTTTCTCTCCCAAATACATGAAAGACATTTTCTCCCCCAAATACAGAAAGGAAATTTCAAGAGAAATACCTGAATGAGTTAAAAGTAGTTGCTTCAAAGGAGCATAACTCAGGGAAGGAGTAAAGTAACTGCTAATATATCTCATTCCTTTTTTAAGCTTTGTAGTATTATTTAATCTAAATACAGACACAGTTTTGCTTTGATAAAAATTTAAAAATTTCATAGAACAGCAATGAAACTTTTCCATTTGCCTGTTTCTCTGATGCTTATGTATAGCCAAGAAAAACAAAATGAAAGAGAAGAAAGAAGAAAAAAAAATAACCTAAACAACAGTAGTGGGGTCTAGTGCCAGATTTTTCTTATGATCAAAATCAAGACAAGGCATTGCATTTTGGTAAGTGCTTTCCCCACAAGGATAAAAGAATACTGGAAGATAAACATTGTCCTGGTGTATTTTTTAGAAAACCATGATATAGCTATCAAGTCCTCTATAGCTACACTGTTCAGTATGGTTACCATTAATCGCTAGATAAAATTGAATTTAAGCAATGAAACTTAAATTTAAAATTCTGCAATTACCCTAGCCACAATTCAAGTTTTCGAAAGCCACATATGACAACATATTTGGAGAGCAGAGTTAAATATATTCATCACTGAAGAAAGTTCTTTTGGACAGCACTGCTCTAGGCTTTGTAGTTTGTATATGAGATATACACAGAGACTTCCCTGAAGGCCACTACTCTGAAAAGATTTAAGCAAACCTACCAAGGCTTGGATGTCTTCACAAAACCAAGTATTTTTATGTCATTTAGAAACAACTTTGGTATTCTAAGTTTGAATTGTGACTATTTCGTTTAGACTCAAGACATATTTGTTGAGCAATAACTTCGTGCAAAGCGGTATGCTGGACACTAAGAAAGCAATGTTTCTCCATGTTTTCAAAATCCACTCAGGCTATGAACAATTAAATAAGATCATACAATACTGTTTAAAACATTAAATAAGATCATTTTAAGGCAGTACTGAGTGATGTGAGAGTATAGAGAAGTGACGCCTAAGTAACAGCCAAGGGTCATCAGGATCATCAGGAAAGGTCTTCCAGAAGAACTGATGTCAAAGCAGGAGATGAAGAATGAGTGACATGTTTCACATAAAAGTATAAATTTGGAAGATGAAGTAGTATTTCAGTCAAAAGGAAGAGCATATGAGAAAGGTGAAAGCCAATGCAAAATGTGTTTTTCCTTGAGGCTCAGAAAACAGGGAAGTAGAGAAATAAAGAGAAAAAAACTTGAAAAAAAATGCCTAGTCCACATCATCCATATCATGTAGAGACTTGTAAAATAAGGAGTTTGGTCTTTCAAGCATTAACCTATTAAACTATAACTTTCATATTTTACTGACATTATGCACCATACATTCAACATAATATACTATATTAGATGTTCAATAAATATACAGATTTGCATTTTAAAAAGAAAACTACCTGCATTTGGGAAAATAGATTATAAAAGGCTATTGTAAAAGAACAACCATAGGAGCATATATATTCACAAAGAAAACTATGCATCCATCAAAGCAAGTGTATGTATTTATAGCTATAGCTCAATGTGAGTGTATAAAATCTGTATATGATATTAACAAGAAAATAGTCTTTTTAAAATTTCTTATTGTGGCAACATATATACAACTCAAACTTCCTCATTTTATCCACTTTCACATGTACAATTCAGGTATTAATTGCATTAAAAATGTTGTGTTACTATCACCATCATCCATTACCCAAACTTTTTCATCACTCCAACAGAACCTTGTACCTATTAAGAAATAACTCCTCATTTTTCTCTCCAGCCGTGGCCACTAGTAACCTGTAGTCTATTTTCTAAGTCAACAGTATTTTATTGATAGATTTATATATTATCCTTCTGTTGGCAATTTTATTCTCAATTCCAAGGTTTCTTTTTTCAACACACTTAATTTAAAGCCGTTAATGAGTTGGAGCCAAGAGAGAAAACATACACACCCTCGGCATATTCCTAGTGACTTCTTACATAAAAATTTTAGGTACTAATGGTACATCAACAAGACAGAGTATCTCAGTTAAAGGGAATACCACTAGACTGGGAACAGAAATTCCACCAAAGGCACAGGCTACATTAACAGTTGGAAGTGCATTAGCTATGACATGTTTGTCCTTGATGTTCAAAGATAATAGCCATTGACTCATCTTAATGTGTGAATATATTTGGAAAATTTAAAATGTGTGACCAGCTGCTCACAGGTGAAAGCTCTATTGATTCTTTCATTTTTGGCAGCTCTTCCTCTTTGACTTATGCCCCACATATGCCATTGCTTGGGAAGACACGCAGAAACCCCTATTGTTTTATACCAATTCAATCTGCTTGCTGCTGGTTTCCACTACTCCACAGCTATGTCAAAGAGCTTGCATGCTGCCTCAGGTGCTACAACTATAAGCTCAATAGCAGACCATTTCTAAGCAGAACATCAGTTGTGACTTTTAGAGAGCTACAGCATACATGACTGGAAGGGACCACTACTTTTAACCAAAATGTTTTATGTTTTAAATGAGAAAATATATGTGTATAGAATTAAATTATTGGTAAATATTCCACATTGGTTTGTAAAACAAGTGAGGCTGTTGTTATTTTCAACACATAATATTGTTTTTAAAATAGACAATTGACAATAGAATTCTTTTTTTCTTCTTTCCTTAGGCAACCACTCAGTGTTTATTCATTTAATCACATTTTTTTTTGCCAAGTATGTAGCAGGTTCCAAGGTCACAGGTAATTGCTAAAGATACAAAAAGTATAAATTAAAATCAAAGTTATAAAAATAATAGCTAAAGTTTCAAGTAAAATATGATGAGACTTAGTTTTTCTGTTTCACTTCTCTAAATACAATTAAATCCAGTGGAAACTATTCAGTAGATAATAGTGAAAAGAAGGTGGTGAACTGGCAAGCGACCACAGGACTTGAGAAATGGTAACATGGTTTTATTTATAGCTCTCATATGCCACACACAGGGTGCTGGAAAGGCCCATAACCAGGAACTACCAAATGGCATGGATAAAAATATATATATATATATATATATATATGAAAACAGAAAAAGCCTGGTCTCTCTGGCCAAAGGACTGGGAAACAGAAAGTCCAACAGAAACCTAATGGGGAGTCCTGAGCTCTTCTTGAAAAATGAGGCCCCTGTTGATGATATGATTCACTGGCAGCAATAATAGCAGTGAACTTTCAGCCCTTCCAGCACTTATTCCATAAGTCTGGCAGGTGGGTAATGAAATCTAACAGCAGCTGCAACAGCAAAGCTTTAGCTATCTGAACCCTTGATCTAGAACCATAGCCTAGTGGGTGGTCCTATCTGCTCACAGATATAGAAGTAGCAAAGTCCTGAATCTCCTTGGCCTTTATCCAGTGACATAAGTAGACCAACGATGCCTTCTTGCTTCACCCAGAAGATTACACAGTGACTCCGTAGACAGTCCCAGAGGGATTGACTGGGATCCCCAGCATCACCAGAAAAACAAAGCAGACAAGAAAAGCATTGCAACGTCTCTGAAATGAAACTATCATTAGGGTTAAAAGCCACAAAGGTAGGCCAGAACTTACACATTAAACTTAAACAGAATGACTCCCTGCTAAAATAGAAGACTTAGATAGGAACAAAAGTTCCCTAACATAATAACCAAAATGTCCAGAATCTAATCAAAGATGATACCTGAAACCAAGAAAACCAAAATTTAATGAGAAATGATAATCGACAAATACCAATATCAACATGAATTTGCTATATTAATTATCTGACAAGGATTTTAAATCAGCTGTCATAAAATGCTTTGGCAATCAATTACAAATTCTCATCAAACACATAAAAAGTAGAAATCTCAGCAAATAAAAGTTTAAAAGAAAACAAATGGAAATATAGAATTAAAAACTACAAAACATTCTAAAATACACTTGACTCAGTAAAATTATTGTTGACAAAGATAGAATCAGTTAACTTGAAGACAGAACAATGGCATTTACTCAAATCTAACCAACATAGAGAAAATAGAATAAAAACATATTAACAGAGTGTCAAGGATCTGTGGAACAGTTTAAAAATATCAAAATTTGCATAACCAGAGTACTGGAAGCAGAGGAAAAAGAGTGTAAGTCTAAGAAGTATCTGAAGAACTAAAGTCTGAAAACTTCCTGAATTGAACAAAACATTAACCAACAGATTCCAGTGAGAGAAGCCCAAATAGCATAAAACCAAGAAATCTACAACACATAATAATTCAACTTCAGAAAAGTAAAGAAAAAGAAAAAAAAATTAAGAACAACAAGAAAGAAATCATAATTTAAAAAGTAGCACCAATTTGAATGACAATGGATTTCTCTTCTGAAAATTGAAGCACAAGAAAGTGGGACAACTTTTTCAAGGTGCTTAAAGAAAACAAAAATGTCAAACAATCCTATATCTGGTGAAACTATTAGGAATAAAGGGTTGAATAAAGACATTCTTCATCTAAGGGATACTAAAACAATTTGTTGCTAGCAAACCTACTCTGAAAGAATGACTAAAGGAAGCTCTCCAAAAAGAAAATAATAACAAAAGAAGAAGTGAGGGACATTCAGAAAGGAAAGAACAGTACAAGTTTAAAAAAAGTAAACCTAATAGACTATCTTTCATCACATAAGTTTCTTAAAAAAATATTTTCAGTCAAAGCAAAATTTATATCCATTTATGTGGTGCTCAATGTATCTGGAGGAAATATTTGAAACAATTATATATTTTTAAATTATACTGATACATATTAATAAAGCATAAATCCATCCAAAAATTACAATCAGTGGTATGCGATGTAATCACATTTGGGCATTCATCACCCCAATCAAACCCAGAGCACTTTCATTATTCCAATAATAATAATAAATAAAAAACAAAACTCAAAATCACCTCTCAATTTCTCTATGCCTCGCTTGGCATACATAGCTGCTATTATTTTTCCTTCTCCTAGAATATTTGTATTTATATTTTTTAAAATCACTTTTATATATACAGTATCACTCATATTTGTGTTTTACATGAAGTTTACTATCTTATACAGTCCCACGTTACAGTTTTTAGCTTTCTTTCTAGTAATATGCATGGCCTTGAACTTTCCTTTTCAACCACTGTCATACTGATACAATAGCACTGCTAATTACAAACACCATGATATGCTTTAACCATTTCTATTCATTTCCAACAATTTACAAACAACCTTTTCAACAATTCTGCACAGATTAACCATCAGCTCTCTATTCTCTACTGTCCTTCTATTTTATGGTGACCAATATTGTAATTATTAACTACACAGGATTACCCAGTATGATAAATTCTTATTTGTCCTTTTGGGACCTGGCTTCTTTCACTTAACAGAATGTCCTCCAGGTTTATTGTGTTTTCACATGCTTCACAACTTCATTCCTTCTTACTGCTGTGTAATATTCTATCCTGTGTATACACCACAATTTGTTTATCCATTCTTCAGTTGATGGACATCTGGGTTGTTTCCAGTCTTTGGCAATTGTGAGTAATGCTGCTATGAACATCAGTGTACAGATGTCTGTTCATATCACTGCTCTCAGTTCTTCCTGGTATATACCTAGTAATGGTATTGCTGGGTCCCATGGTAAGTCTATATTCAACTTCCTTAGAAACTGCCAAACAGTCCTCCACAGTGGCTGTACCATTCTACATTCCTATCAACAGTTAATGTGTTCCTATCTCTCCACATCTTCTCCAACATTTACAGTTTTCCAACTTTTAATAGGGTCCAGTCTAATTGGTGTGAAAAGATATCTCATTGTAGTTTTGATTTGCATTTTCCTAATTGTTAGTGATGTTGAACATTTTTTCATGTGTTTCTTCACCATTTGTGTTTCTTCTTTAGACAACTGTCTTTTCGAGTCTTTTGTCCATTTTTAAATTGGGTAGTTGTCTTTTTATTGTTGAGTTGTATGATCTCTTTGAACATCATAGTTATTAAATCCCTATTGGATATGTGATTGACAAATGTTTTCTCCCATTGAGTTGCCTGCCTTTTCACCCTTCTGAAAAAGTCCTTTTGGGAGGAGGTGCAAAACTGTTTAATTCTGAGGATGTACCATTTACTATTTTTTCTTTTGTTGCATGTGCTTTGCGTGTAAGGTTTAAGAAACTTTCACCTACCATAAGATTTTAAAGATGTTTTCCTACATTTTCTTTTAGAAGTTTTATGATTGTTGCTTTTATATTTAGCTATTTGATTGATTTTGAGTTCATTTTCATATAAGATGTGAGATGGGGTCTTCTTTCTTTAGTTTGGATATGGATATCCAGTTCTCCCAGCACCATTTGTTGAATAAACTTTTCTGACCCAGATAGAGAGCTTGAATGTCTTGTCAAAAATCACTTGACTCTAGATGTGAGGGTCTTTTTCTGAGTTCTTGATTTGGTTCTATTGGTCAATGCATCTGTCTTTATATCTGTACCATGCTGTTTTTACACCTGTAGCCAGGTAATAAGTTTTAACGTCCAAAAGTGACAGTCGTCCAACTTCATTCTTCTCTTTTAAGAACTTTTTGGCTATTCAGGAACACTTACCCTTCCAAATAAATTTGATAATTGCTCTTTCCACCTCTGCAAAAAAAGGTGTTGGGATTTTTATTGGGATTGCATTGAATCAGTAAATCAATTTGGGTAGAATTGAAATCTTAATGATATTTAGTCTTCCAATTAATGAACACAGAATGTCATTCCATTTATTTAAGTCTTCTTCAGTTTCTTTTAGCAGTGTTTTCTATTTTTCTGAATACAGGTCCTTTATGTCCTTGGCTAAGTTTATTCCTAAAAATTTGATTACTTTAGTTGCTATCATAAATGGAAATTTTTTTCTGATTTCCTCCTTATATTGCACATCAGTAGTGTATAGAAACACTGTTTATTTTTGCATATTAATCTTGTATCCTGCCACTTTGCTAAACCAGTTTATAAGTTCTAGTAGCTTTGTTGTGAATGTTTCAGGAGATTCTAAATATAAGATCGCTCCTCAGTGAATAATAAACATTTTACTTCTTCCTTTCCCATATGGGTGCATTTTATTTCTTTATCTAGTCTAATCGCTCGAGCTAGAACTTACAGCACAATATTGAATAAAAAGTGGTGACAATGGGTATCCTTGTCTTCTTCCCGATCTCAGCAGGAAAGCTTTCAGTCTTTCACCAAGGAGTACTATGCTAGCTGTAGGTGTTTCATAGATGCACTTTTACCATATTAAGAAAGCATCCTTCTATTCTTGTCTTTTGGAGTGTTTTTATCAAGAGTGTATTTTGTCAAATGCCTTTTCTGCATCAATTGAGAGGAACATGTGACTTTTCTTCAGTTTATCAATGTGTTTTATTATACTAATTGACGTTCTTATGTTGAACCACCCTTGCATACCTGGAATAAAACTCACTTGATTGTGGTTTATAATTCTTTTAATGTGCTTTTGGATTCTGTTTTTAAAAAATACAAAAAGGTGTTTTGAGGATTTTTGCATATATATCTATTAGAGATATTGGTCTGTTATTTTCTTTCTTTTTTTTTTTTTTTGTAGTATCTTAATCTGGTTTTGGTATTAGGGTGATGTTGGCTTCATAGAATATGTTTAGTAGTGTTCCTTCCTGTTCAATTTTTTGGGAGAGCTTGAGCAAGATTGGTAATAGATCAGATGTGGCTCAACCAATTGGACTCCTGTCAACCACATAGGAGGTCCAGAATTCGATGCCCAGGTCCTCCTGGTCATGGCAAGATGGCCCATGCAGAGCACCAGCCCATGCAGGAGTGCCACCCTGTGTGGAAATGCTGCCCTGTGCAGGAAAGCTGCACCATGTAGGAGTGCCAGCTAACGTGGAGAGCTGCTGCAGCAAGACGATGCAACAAGAGATGCAGAGGAGAGAAAATAAGATGTAGTAGAACAGGCAGTCAGTGGTGCAAGAGAGTAATTGCCTCTCTCCCACTCTAGAAGGTCCCAGGATCGGTTCCTGGAGCCGCCTAATGAGAATACAAGCAGACACAGAAGAACACACAATGAATGGACACAGAAAGCAGACAATGGGGGGAATGGGGTGGGGGAGGGGGAGAAATAAATAAAAATAAATCTAATAAATAAATAGATATATATAAATATATAAATATTAGGTAAAATTCGCCTGTGAAGCCATCTGGTCCTAGGCTTTTCATCTTTGGGAGGTTTTTTATGACTATGTCAATCTCTTCACCTGTGATTGTTTTGTTGAGGTTTTCTATTTCTTCAAGGGTCAGTATAGGTAGTTGGTATGTTTCTAAGAATTTGTCCATCTCCTCTACAGTGTCTAGTTTTCTGGTATCCTCTTATGATCTCTCTTATTTCTGTAGGGTCACTGGTTATGTGCCCCTTCTCGTTCTCATTTATTTGTGTCTTCCCATTTTTTTTTCTTTGTCAGTCTAGCTAAGTGTTTGTTGATTTTATTGATCTTCTCAAAGAGCTAACTTTTGGTTTTTGTTGATTCTCTATTTTTTTCCCTCTCAATTTCATTTGTTTCTGCTCTGCTCTTTTCTATTTCTTTCCTTCAGCTTGGTTTGGGATTAGTTTGCTGTTCTTTTTTGTAGTGCCTCCAGGTGTGCAGTTAGATCTTCAATTTTAGCTCTTCTTTTTTAACATAAATATTGAGGGCTATAAATTTCCCTCTCAACACTGCTTTTGCAATGTCCCATAGGTTTTGATATGTTGTGTCTCATTTTCATTGATCTCTAAATATTTGCTAAATTCTCTTGCAATTTCTCCTTTGACCCACTGACTATTTAAGAATGTGTTCCAGACTGGTCCACAGATGGTGCTAATTAGCACTCCTTTCCATGGAGGTGTTTCAGTCTTGGCTTTCCTGTGTTCCTATGTTGAATCTCATATCACAGATTCTAAGAAGGCTCTGCTGGCTGAATTCATTGAAGTAAAGCCCCCAGATATCCCATCCCTTTTCCCTTGAATCAGTTGATAGGGAAGAAGATGTCTGTTCCCCTCTCAGCTGCAAGGAGTCAGGGGTTACCCCAGCTTTAATATCTTGGGAGTGGGGGAGGGGAGCCCTTCCCAGCCACCATGGGGGTTTGATAATTCACATTTTTCATTTTGGCTTCTTCATCTCTCTGTCCCTTATTCTCCTGGGAGTTGCGTAGCACTTTCCTGGTCTGCTGATTCCCAAAGTGCGTCCCTCAGACAATTTTTTACTCTTTCTCTGTTGTTTTTGTGGGAGCATTCAGCTCTGCCTGTTAGTTCATTGTCATCTTCCCAAAATTCCCTATAAAACAATTATATTTTAAAAGTGAGGTGAGTCAAGAGACCTAGAGAAGTTAATTTTCTACATTTCTCTAAGTTGTAAAACACTGATGGCAGTAGGCCATAATAAGTAACATATATATATGGTAATAACTAGAGCAACCACCACGAAAATGGTACAAATATATAGAATAGCTGAACAACAGTATTAACGAAGAGGGTCTACTACTTGACATTTGGAGATTACTCTACCCAGCAACTGAATACACATTCTTTTCAAGTTCCCATGGAACATACAGCAAGATAAACTGTATCTTGTGTAGTGTAACAAGCCTTAACAAATTTAAAAGGATTGAAATAATACAGAGTATGTTTTCTGACCATAAAGAAATAAATTTAATATATATTAAATAATATAATATATATTATATAATATATAATATATAATAACATAAATAAGGAAATTTTTTTTAAAAAATCAAAGAACTGAATAAAAATAAAAAACAACGTATCAAAATTTGTGGGAAATGTATAGCAGAAATACCTATTTTATATAAGGGGAAAAGTCTTGAATCATAATATAAATTCCTATTAGAAAAAGAAGAGCAAATTAAAACTTAAACAAGTAGAAGAAAGGAAATAATAAATACAAGAGCAATAATCAATGAAATGGACAACAGATAAGGAAGAAAAATGAATGGTACAAAAAGCTGGTTATTTGAAAAAAATCACTAAAATTGATAAACTTCTGTAAGTTTAACAAAAATAAAAACTACCAAGACTAAGCAAAGATAAACTAGATAACCAAAATTGCCCTATATTTAATAGAGAAGTTCCAATTTTAATTAAAATTTTCCAAAAAAGAAATCTCCTTGCACAGATGTTCCCATTGGACATTTTACCAAATATTTAAGAATTAACATTCATTTTACACAATTCTTTCCAGAAAGTAGAAGATGAAAGAATACTTCCTAGCTCATATTATTAGTCAGTGATAACCTGATTCCAAAACAACAACAATTAAACAAAGATAGCTCAAAAGAATAGAAAAGGAAAGAAAGGAAAGGCAAATATCCTGCATAAACTTAGACACAAAAGATGTCAATAAATTTTTAGCACAGTGAATTCAACCATATATAAAAAATAATACACAATGAAAAGGTTAAATTTATTCAAGCAATGCAAGTTTTTAAAAATATATTAAAAATCAATCAATTAGTCCAGCATATGACAGACTAAAGAAAAAAAATTGCGAGATGATATCAGTTGATAAAGAAAAAAGCACTTCAGAAAATCCAGTGTCCATTCATAGTAAAAATTCTCAATGCATTAGGATTTGAATATCCTCACCATCATAAAGAGAATCTAGAAAAAAACTACTAACATCATAATTAATGGTAAAATAATGAATGTTTTCCCTCTAAAATAAGGACTTTAAAAAAATCCATTCTCATCACTGATAGCATAGTAGTGTAACTGTCATTGTATTATGGCAAGAAAAATTAATAAATGCACAAAGCTTGGAAATGAAGAAATAAAAATGTCTGAATTTGAAGAAAGCAAGATTATATATATAGATAATCCCAGGGAATCAACAAAAACACTCCCAGAACTAACAAGGTCCTAGAACTAGTAAGGTCACAGAACACGAGATTAACACTTGCAAATCAACTGCATCTCTGTATATTGACAACAAAAAGGTGGAAACCAAAATAATAAATGCAATCTCATTTATACTATTACTATATAAAGATGTAATCTTGAAGTATAACTCTAACAAAACATTTAAAGAATCTGTATGATGAAATTACAAAATGCTGATGAAAGACATCAAAGAAGACCTAAATACTTGGAAAGATATTCTAGGCTCATGCTACTGGAACACTCAACATAGTAAAGAAGCCAATTCACCCCAAATTGATCTATAGATTTTAACACAATTCTTATCAAAATATTGGAAAGTTTTTCTTGTAGACATAGAGAAGCATACTAAAAAATTTAAATGGAATTGACAAGGGCCTAGAATAGATAAACAATTTTAACAATGAATCAAGTGGGAGGAATTTCTTCTGAATGTTAAATCTTAATGTATATCTACAGTAATCAAAACACTGTGATACTAGTGGAGAGATAGACATGTAGAACCATGGAACAGGATAAGGAGCCCATAATCACACAAATATACCCAATTAATTTTGACAAAGACATGAAAGAAGTCCAGTGGAGGAAGGATAACCACCAGTAATTGAAGGACTTTGCATAGCAAAACAATGAGTTTGAGGCTTCTCCCCTCTATAATACGTAGAAGAGGTGCTTAAAAGGCTTATTAAACTAAACTGCCACATTTAAAAAACAAAGTCAATTTTCACAAAAATATGAGGGATGCACTTGAGCAAAGGATGCTAGTTTAGAAACTACATTATAATCCATAAATGAAATGAAGAGGGCCTAAACAACTCAGGGAAAGAAAGAGTAAATGCATATTTGAGAGATATTAAGGAATTAGAAGGATAGTAAATTATATTGTTGGAATAAGAGATCTGAATATCAAAATGAATCTCAGGTTCATTGATCAAATGTAGTGTCATTCAAAAAGACAGTGAGCCTATGCAAGGAGAGAAATTTTTCAGAAACCACATATCCAACAAGGAAACCACATATCCAACAAGGGATTGATTTCCATGTTATATAACGAGTTCACACAACTCACCAAAAAATAAAAATAAAAAACAAGCAATCCAATTAAAAACTGGGCAAAAGAGACAACAGCAAGATGGCAGCAGAGTAAGGAGCTCTGAGAGTTAGCTCCTGTTACTGGGCAGTTAGTAAACACCCAGAGCTATCTGGAGCTAGCTGAAGCACCTGTTTGTGGGCTTCAGGGGACAGAAGAGCATACTGCAGCATCCTTGAATAAATAGAAGGAGAAGATTTCACATCTGTAGAGAAGACTCATAAGTAGAGCACTACACGCCCCAGAGCCTGGTGCCCATCCTCCACTGGACACACAAGCCACCTCAGGAGCTGTTCTGGCTGGAATTGAAAGTTCCACTTTCCAAAAATGGGGAGGAAGAGATGGTTAGGTACCACCTTCACCTAATGATGAGTAAATTCAGCTGGCTAAATTATAATCCTGAGAACATCTGAAGTTTGAGCCTGTCCAGATCAGAAAGAGACCAGTAGCCACCATCTTAACTCCACACCTGGCACAAGGAGAAGCAAGGTTAATGAAAATCACAGTGTTGGTGGGGACCAGCTTCTTTCTATCCAGATCAGATTGCAGGTCTAGCCTAGGCTCCAGTGCCACCTCCAGCAGAGAGGAAGCTGTGGGAATCTGTGTCAGCTTCTCCAGGATATTACTGGCCAAGTCACGGAGGCCAGTGATTATCCTATTTTTGCAGCTTGAGCCACCTCAGGAGCTATTCTGAGGCTGGAATTGGAAGTTCCATTTCCCAAAAACAGGGGAGGAGAAGACAGTTGGTTGCTGATTTTGGCTACTGATGTTAGACTCGGCCGGCTAAGATAAAACCAGGGGGAAAGCTGCCCAAGTTGGAAAGAGGCTGGTAGCCACCACTTTAACTCCACCCCCAGCCTGAGGATAAGCCAGGCTGACCAAAAATCACAGTGATGGTAGGAATAGGTTTCTTTCACCCCAATCAGCCTGCAGCCCTAGACAAGGCTTCAGCTCCATCTCTGGCAGAGAGGAGGCTGGCAGGCCCTGCACCAGCCTATCCATGTAACTGTGGGTACCTTTGGCTGACACAGACTGAAAATCAGAAGTCTACTGGGGAAACTGTAGTAATCTTGGCCCCGCACTACATAGATTGCTGCCCATACCTGCAGCCCCATCCCTGCCCCAGGCAGGGGAGAAAGGGGTGTGAAACCTCATCAGTCTTTCTGAGCAACTGCAGTCTAGGCCTGCATGACTTGGATTATTCCACACAGCAGTGACTCTGTCCCTACCCCTGGCAAAGGAGAAATTTGTGAGAAGCTTCATTGGCCCTGGCACAATGAGGGCAGCTTGAGCCTCCACAGTCTATAGCACCAATTACAACCTTGGCTCCTACTGCACAACCAGCAAGGGAGAAAGGCCAGGAAATTGTATACTAAAGAGAAAAACTCCACCCAGAATAAATAGTCTAGTAATACAGATGCCAAGACACCAAAAAATAAATAAAAAAATTACAATCCACACCAAGAAACAGGAAGCTATGGCCCAGTTAAAGGAACAAGATAAGTCTCCAGATGATATAAAGGAGTTGAGACAACTAATCATAGATATTCAAACAAATCTCCATAATAAATTAAATGAGTGGCTAAAGAGATTAAAGATATTAAGAAGGCACTGGATGAGCACAAAGAAGAATTTGAAAGCATACATAGAAAAATAGCAGATCTTATGGGAATGAAAGACAGAATAAATGAAATTTTTAAAAAATTGGAATCATATAATAGCAGATTTGAGGAGGCAGAAGAAAAGATTGGTGAACTTCAAGAAATAGACTCTGAAAGTGAACATACAAAAGAAAAGATGAAAAGAATGGAAAAATTGAACAAGGTCTCAGAGAAATAAATGACAGCAAAAGGCATGCAAACATATGTCCCAGAAGGAGAAAAGAAGGGAAAAGGGGCAGAAGGAATATCTGAAGAAATAATGGTAGAAAATTTCCCAACCCTACCAAAGGACATAGTATCCATGTTCAAGAAGAACAATGTACTCCAATCTGAAAAATCTGAATGGTTCAACTCTGAGACACATACTCATCAGAACGTCAAAGGCCAAAGACAAAGAGAGAATTCTAAGAACAGCAAGAGAAAAGCAATGCATAACATATAAGGGCTATCCAATAAGATTAAGTGCTAATTTCTCACTAGAAACCATGGAGGCAAGAAGACAGTGGTCTGATATATTTAAGATACTACAAGAGAAAAACTTCCAGCCAAGAATCTTATATCCAGCAAGACTGTCTTTCAAAAATGAGGGCAAGATTAGAATATTCACAGATAAACAGAAAACTGAGAATTTCTAAGCAAGAGACCAGAGTTTAAGGAAATACTAAAGGGGGTGATAGAGCCTGAAAAGAAAAGACAGGAGAGAGAGACCTGGAAGAGAGTCTAGAAATGAAGATTATATCAATAAAAGTAACTAAAAGCATTAAAAAAAAGTGGTGAAAATAAAATATGACAGATAAAACTCAAATAGTCAGGAATAAACTTAACCAATGATGTAAAGCACTTGTATTCAGAAAACTGCAACTCAATGTTAAAAGAAATTTTAAAAAGCCTAAATAACTGGAAGAACATTCCATGCTTATGGATTGGAAGACTAAACCTCATTAAGATGTCAAATCTACTCAAATTGATATGCAGAGTCAGTGCAATCCTGAAAAAATTCAACCAGCATTAAAAAAATAAAACAAAAGACATGATCATCAAATTTATTTGGGAGGGTAAGGGGTCCTGAATAGCCAGAAACATCATAAAAAGGAAAAGCAAACTCTCACCTCCAGACTTTAAATCATATTACCTAGCTATAGTGGTAAAAAGAGCATGGTGCTGCCATAAAGATAGACACATAGACCAATGGAACCAAACTGATGGTTCAGAAACAGACCCTCACATGTGTGGTCAAGTGATTTTTGACTAGCTTGTTAAACCCACACAACTTGGGCAGAACAGTCCATTCAACAAATGGTGCTGAAAGAATTGGATATCCATAGCCAAAAGAAGGAAAGAGGATACCTATCTCACACCTTATCCAAAAATTAACTCAAAATGGGTAAAAAAAAAAAAACCTAAAACTAAAAGCAAAAACCATAAAGTTGCTAGAAAAAATTGTATGAAAATATCTTCAAGACCTCGTGGTAGGTGGTAGATTCTTAAAGGATATAAGAGGGGGGCTGAGATGGACTACTGACGTTTAATATAAGTAGAAATTTTAATTAGCTTTACTGTAAAAGTGTGGAAATGTGTAGATTGGATGGTAACACATAGTGAGTAAAAATTTAGAAATGGGGATGTGGCTGAAAATGATAGTCTAGGGATGTAAATGCCATTTGACAGAATGCTAGAGAATAGGAACTGAATAGCACAGTAAATCAAGAGGTGGAGGAGAATTGTGGTTGATGGTACAGATGCAAGAGTGTCCTTTGTGAGCTAGAGCAAATGTACATCACTACTGCAGCATATTGGGAATTTGGAGAAGCATGGGAAAAATATAGCTGGAGTGATGTATGGACTGTGATTAGCAATAATAATATAATATTCTTGCATCTATGGGAAAGATGTACTTTGTTGATAATGAGGGAGTATGGAAAATGTGAGCCAAATGTACACTACAGACATGGTAACAATCAGATGATATTGTCTTATCTGTAGCAAATGTTCCACCACAGAAACAACTGATTTTTTAAGATCAAATAAGATAACTTTGCCTGGACAGCTTTTTCAAGTGTTATCATTCCATAATTAGTTAAGCTAAGAACTTCAATATTTGTCATGGTAAATTTGAGCTAATACTTATTGAGTATTTGCCACTTAAAAAGTGCAAGCACTGTATAAATATTAGCTCATTTAACACTACCAACGGCTCTGTGAGGAAGTACTATCATTATACCCATTTGATGGATGAAGAAACTAAGGCATTCAAACAAATATAACTCACTCAAATTTGCCTTCTAGAGTGGTAGAGCTTATTATAAATCCGCACTGCCTACTTCCAGTGTACTAAAATCACTGTCAGAACTACCTATGGAGAAAATAGGAAAAATAAATACTTCTAATCCTCTCTCTTCCTACCTCCCAAACTTCTACTTGGGCTTTCCTATTGACCTAACCAAACCAGAAGCAGATCACTTAGCAGGAAAGAGAATGGAAGACAATAGATTGTGGGGATTGGGGAGAGGTGCAAAACATACCATTCCCAGCTATTATTCCTTTCTAAATATAAGCTACCTTTAAGATGTGTTCCTCAAGAATATAAGATTTTAAGAATTAATTGGAGGAACAATTTAATAAGAAAACAAAGACTTGGGGAAGAAAAGAAAGACTGTAATTGATTAAAAGTGTCAAGTAATTCAAAGTTATATTTGTCTTAATCATTTGTCTAAATCATTCCAATGTAACTGGCACTTAAGAGATCAGAGAAAAATCATAACACCTTTATAATAGCATTTCATCAACAGTATAATCATTTCAGCAAGGATCTTACAAAAAGACAAAGACAGTTTCCACTTCTGGATATGATGAAGTGACAAGAACAAGACTCACCTTCCTCTATTAAACAACTAAAAATTGAACAAGAGACAACTTTGGACTGTGATCTTCAGAGAGAGGAAACAAATGATATGAGGAATACAATTTTCCAGCTTTCTGCCTGGAAGCAGTTTTCAACTCTAGACATAGATTGGGAGAAGACAAAGCGAACTTGGTGACTTTGTTTAGTTGAAGAGAAAGAGATCACAGTACAGGCAGGATGAGGCAGCTGAAATTGTACATTACAGTTCTGGAAAGGAGTGAACTATTCAGAAATAGCAATCTGGAAATCCACGGAGAAGTCCCATTGCATCTCTACCAAGTACTAAGCCCAGGATGTTTAGCACTGGAATCAATGGACAGGTACAAGCTGAATATTTTCTTGAGCCCACAAAGATGGGTAGAAGTTCAAACACCAACCAGCCAGAGTAGAAGTCTTCATGGCTACATGATAATGATGAAAATAAAAATGAAAGATATAAAAAAGACCAAATGGATCCTGGAGATGAAAAATGGGGTATCATAAATAAAAACTTTATTGATAGGGTTGGCAATGAAATTTCAGAAAAAAATATTACATGTACATGAAGGGATAGCAGTAGAATCTATTTAGAGCAAAACAAATAGAAAAATGACTGAAAAATAAACAGAATCTCAGTAACTCATATGATATCAAGTGTTTTAATATATTTATAATCAAATTCTAGAAAAAGAAAAGTGAGGGGGGCTAGTCAGAGAAAGAATTACAAAATAAACAGTCTTGTTTATTACAAACTTGAAAGTATCAATCCATTAATCCAAAAACCTCAATAAACCAAACACAAGATTCAAAGCAAACAACCTCATAGCATACCATAAACAAATCGCTGAGACCAGATACAAGGGAAAAAATTTTAATGGTGAGAAAAGATACAATTTGTAAAATTGTAAAATTTGTAAAAGAAGATTTCATGTTAAAAGCAAAGGAAGTATGATATTAAAAACCTAATGTCTATATAGACAATTAGTAAACCCAAGGTTGATTCTGAAAAAAAAAACCTTAAAACCCAATGCAATCCAACAGAGAGAGAGAGAGAACCTATCAGGAATAAAAGAGAGGACATCATTACTGCTCCTCAAGACATTAAAAGATGATAATGAAAAATGCAAACAACTTTGTGCCAATAATTTCATCATGTTAGAAGAAATTATCAAAATCCTTGAAATAAGTTAATTAACAAAATTGGCTGAAGAAATAAGAAACCTGAATAGATCTGTACAACTAAAATTTTATAAAATTACTAAGAAAATCTAAAGGAAATGCTTGTAAGTGGAAGGTTATCTATGTTCATGGATTGGATGATACAATATTTTTAAAAAGGTACTTCTCATCAAGTTGAGATTTTATGCAAATTCAACCCAAATAAAAGAAATTCATTTGTAGAAAGTGGGAATAAAATTATAAAATGTTTAAGGAAATATGAAATACCTTAAATAGTCAAAATTATTTTGAAAAAGAACAAAGAAGACAATACTGTCAAATTTCAAACATTACTATAAAACTACAGCAATCATACTCTAGTACCAGCCTAGGAATAAACATAGATGAATGGAAAATCCAGAAAATCCAGAAATATACCCATACAAATATGGTAAATTTATTTTAATAATGTGCCTAAATAATTCATTGGTGAAAGGTAGATATACAGCTCAACAATTGTATATCTGTAAGGGAAAAAATGAACTTCTTCAACACCCTCATGCCTTATTCATAGTAGAACATAGTTATCAACATAAGAGTTAACTCATACTAGAACATAGTTATCAACATAGGAGTGGAAAATATAAACCTCTGGTAGGAGCATTTGAAAATAATATTTGTGTTCCTTAGGTAAGGCAAAATATTTCTTAGATAAGCCATAAAAAAGTACAAATAAATAAAATACCAATAAATTATATTAAAATTATTTTCTAATATGCTTTGTAATACACCATTAAGAAAATTATAAGTTTGGCCATAGATTAGGATAAAATGTTTGTGAATTGCACATCTAACAAAGTTCGTATGTCCAGACTATATAAAAAATACTTATAACTCAGTAATAGAAAGTCAAGCCTATTTTTTAAAATTGGCAAAATATTTGATCAGACACTTTTCAAAAGAAATTCTAATGGTTCCCAATAACTACATCAGAAGTTTCCCAAAAGCATTAGTTGTCAGTAATATTCAAATTAATATTACGATGAGATATAACTACTTATCTATCTAAATAACTAAAATTACAAATAAAAAACATAAATGCTTGACAGTAATAAGCTTTGTGAGGTTAGGGAGCAACTAAAATTTCATATATTGTTTTTGGGGATGAAAGATAATACAACCACTTAAAAAAATACTTGGGCAGTATCTCATAAAATTATACATACACTTATCCTGTGACTCAGCAATTCTATACTCCATTATTCTCCTGAAATATAAACCATATGTTCACACCAAGCCTCATCAGCAAATAATCTTCATGATTTTATTTGCAATAGCCAAAATCTATTAACTCCAATTACTTAAATTTTTTAGTTTTATATTTTAATTTGTAATAAGCAAAATCCCCCCACCTCATTACAATATTTACTCAAACATTTCTTAATTATTGCACTCTATTTATCCCTCAGGTTAATGATATAATAATTATATGGCATCTCCAAATTTTTCCTTTTCAGGTAAATTAAATGGAAGTAATAGATACCATGTAAAATCCAGTTGTTTGTACAATAATTATCTTCCCACCCAGGCACATAGAAGGATGAAAGTTGAGAGGGCAAGACAAAGTAGATGATCTGGTTCTAGGTGAAGGGTTCAAAATTAAGACTGTGGATTTCCTATTGTCCTTTCCATCCTTACTTCTTCTATATCTTTATTCAGATACCTTTAATATATCTTAAATTGACATTCTAAGACTAGTAGTTCTAGAAGTATATGAAGGTCCTAACTGGCTTTTAGGAAAATACAAATGATTAGTATAATTAAATAAACTGCAATAATGCTTAATCTCATTAGAACTCCAAAAGATAATTAAAATAATACAAAAACTTGGAATACTTTTAAGCAGTATAGTATTTTTAAATGTACCTTTATTTGATTAAAAAATTAATGTAGATATCAGCTATCTTTGTTATCACAAGAAAAACATTAGCTATATTCTAGATAGTTAAAACAGCTAAAATAACTGACAAGCAACCAGGATATCACTATATTGTGACACTGAAATAAAACCAATTCTGTAATCACCATGATTATCTTGAAATCTAAAATATCTGTCCAAATCATATTGGTTTTGGACATATGATCCCTATGTCATTTTAAGAGAAATTTAGAGGAGATAAGGCGAATAAAATGACTAAGCTTAATTTTAATATGCTTTATTTAAAGGAAACATAAAGTTACCAGAGGATTAATGACATTTTCATCATAATCCTTTTTATAACAGAAAAGATTTTTCAAAGGTGTTATGAATTTCCATAGCAGTATTATAGAGTAGATGTATATAAGTGATGTGAAAAATCCCTAGATTATGTCCCTTTCCCTGCTTTCCTTGCTTCCTAAGCCACCAAATATGTGCACCTATTAAAACACTACCTATCCCTGGGTAAATCTTGAAGACTGTTGCATGGTGGAAGCCAAATCAACTTAGCATTTAGCTAAGCTATGAGCTATGAAGGTTACAGATAACTCTTCTTGAACTGAAAGGACAAGCTTTATATAGATAAAATGAGGTAATTTCCTTTGGAAATTAGGCTGTAGCAATGGGAACAACCTAAACAAGACTGTAAGTACAACAGATACATAAAAATGAATTTGAGACTTAAAAATAATCCTTTTAACTTTCAAGCTTTCAACATGATGTTTTGGTTCATTACAGTCAGAAAACAAAGAGTAAGATGCTGGAGGGTTAGATCGTGATTAGAAAATATTCTAAAGGCTTTCATGGGCATTTGCTCCTAGTGATATATCCTTTCTCAGGAGAATCTTGCGATTTAATTCAGATGGTCCATGACCAAACTGCATGGATGCTGAGCATTGTTAGAGAAATGACAGACTAAAATAGGGAATTGAACAGTGTGTAAGTAGAATCTATCCATCTGGAACTAGCAAGCCAAGGCAAGAATTGCCTTATGATCTGTAATTTAGATGCTAAACATGGAGATTTTTCCTAAAACCAGATGTAATATCTTGATCTAAAAATCCCAGCAAAGCACAGCTGTAGCAAACATCAGACTCACACTGACTCTCAGAATCAGTTCATGGAAGAGCTGTAATAGCTTTCTGAGCTAAATGTTGAGACTCTGAAATGGTATTTCTTAATTGTTGTTTTAGTGAAACTCAAAATTAGAGTTTTAGGTTTATTGACCAAGGTTGACATTGAAAAATGAATTATAGAAAACTAAAAGGTAAAGATTATAAATCATACTAAACAGTAATGCAATTGAAATATATTTAACTGGAAAACTAGTGTGAGTTTGTATTTGTTTAAGCATTTCCTGAGTTTTTATATGACAGATTATTTGCACAATATTTGTGCCATCATTCATCTTCTGGCTTTATTTAGCTACGACTACCAAAAGAGGCTGCTGATGGAAGAGGAAACAAAAATGTTATAAACATCCACTTTGTGTTCAAAGATTGGTCAAACCAATTTTAAAAATTATCCATTTTTTTTCACAAGATATCTGTTCATCATCATTTTCCTTAATGAAAAAAAAAATGAATTCTTGATTAAGTAAATCACCCAAGGTCAGAAATCATAAATGTACTGGATGGATGGACTGAGATTGAACTTGGATCTATCTTATTCTAAAGGCAAGATATTTTGCATTATGCTGTGAATTATAACATCAGAAACCTGATGACGAGCGTTTTCAGGGGACAACTCATTTCCTCTAATGAGATATGTCTCTCTTAGCCAGGGTCAGGCTTTGAGCAAATAAAATGCATTTCCTAACCCACCTACCTTGCCCACAAAGTGTATAGAGAAAATATTGTTGAAGATATGAAATGTTAAGCTAGGCATAATAGCTAGTCATTGGAGTGGTGTGTTTGAAAGGTACTTAAAAATCTATTTGTACTATGATATACCCTATATCAACTGTTTTTAGCATATGAAATTCTCAATAAATAAAGGCTTTTGATTCCAGAAGTATTAAATATATGAAGGTATATTTATTGGGTAAAGTACTATGACTGCCTTTAGGTAGAACAGAACAAGAATAAAATAAAAAGGAACTTCAAACCAATTTTTAAAAAATTTTATTGAGTACTGGGTAGGGAGAGAGATGTTGATGGCACAAAGAAAAAGTGACTTCAACATAAGCTGAATGCTTGTTGTTGAAAACCAATTAGATCTAACTCCATTTAGCATAAGCAATAGAGCAGACTTTGATGTCAGTCATATTTGTTTCATATTTAGCTTTGCAGCTTACTCGTTTTGTGAACTTGGTTAAGTTACTTATCTTTCCTGAGCCTGTTTCAATTCTATTATTTTGGAATAAAAAAATATGGTTTCAGAGTTTCTATGTGGCAATAAATGAGGGGCTATAATAAATCAAACATAGTGGTTGTGGCCTAGAAAATGTGAATTCCATCCACCCAGTCCAAAATTTCTATAGATGCCAATTTCAGATAGGGTTTGGTTACTTCCCCTCCCCACCATTTTCACAATATGCATCTCAGTGTTGAATTTCCTGTTTCCTTTATCAAAAACTCTAATGATTAGCCCTTGAAATTTTCAGAAAATTCAGATTTCCTTATATTTTTAAGACCTAATTGTGTCAGACCCAAGCTCTGTCAATATAATCTTACTGTGCCCCATTAAAGAAACATTTAGTATTTTTATCTACTTTCTTTTAAACAAAGTGAAGTCATTGCATAAAATTTTTGATTTGAGAATAAAATTCTTTCTAGAAATCTAACCAACCCACTGCTATGTTTGTATCTAAGATATTTGCCTTGAGAGAGAAGAGCATACCAGCCTAGTGATCAGTCTCATTAGGTTCAGAGAATTCCTTTAGGCCCTCAAAATTTTCTTCTCTGATAATTCTTGGCAGTCAAACTTTGAATAAATACTCTTTCTCTCAAATACAAAACCTAAAATAAAACAAAGACAACCAAAACCATTATTCATATCTACTAACTTTAAGCAGAAATTTATAGTTAAACTACAATGTAATTTTTATACTTAAATTTTAACAACCAGTGGCAATAACTTCGGCATTCTGATGGAGGTAGAACAGCATTAAAATTTCCCTTTCGTTTCTACTTGATAAGAAGTTATTTTGGGGCACTATTAAAATATTACTGCAGCTTAATAAAATTTCCTTATATTATTATAAACCATGAATATGAAACTTTAAAAAGGAATTATATTTTAAAGATATTACACAGTCTTTTTTTACTTCCTTCTAATATTACCAATATTCAACCTGGAAAACCTAGCAAGCTGGGATACACTGCCATAAATTAGGGGTAACATCCTTTTTAAAATATTAGTCTTATAGAAAGTAATCTTACACTAAAACTTCCTTATGAACAGCAGTCATGTGAAGGCACTTAGTTGTGTGTAGGAAATTCCTCCAATAAACACTGGGTAACGTGATTATAAAGTGATCAGCTGGCTTGCTGTAGAGAAGCTTCTAATGGAAACACTTAGTTCCCACTACACAGGAAAGATCACACTTTAAGTGGTTAAAAAAGTAAAGCCAAAGCAGGCAGAAGCAAAAACAGTAAGGACGAGATGGAAATTAATGAAATTAAAAATTAAAAACCCAGAAAGTAGAAAAGTCAATGAAACCAAAATGTGAGCCTTAGAAATAACCAACAAGATTCAAGATTGACAAACCTTTAGCTAGGACAAAATAATGAGAGAGAAAGAAGAAGACATAAATTACCAAAATAGTAATCAAATTATTTATAATTATGGCTGACTGATTTTTGGCAGAATAATTCAAGGCAATTAAATAAGGAAAGATGGTGTTTTTGACTAATGGTGCTGGAACAATTGGATGTCCATATGCAAAATTATGAATTTAGACACTAACCTCACAGATTGCACAAAAATGAACTCAAAATGGATCAAAGACATAAATGTAGGAATTAAAACTACAAATATTCAAGGAGAAAACACAGGGAAAGCTTTTGTGACCTTGAGCTAGTCCAGAAATTCTTAATAGTTTAAATAATACTATAAAGAAAATGAAAAAGCAAGACACAGACTGGGGAAAACATTTACAAAACATTTATCATTAAAGTTTGATACGTCTTAATATTTAAAAAAAAATTTTTTTTTAAAGAGCAAAATATTTGCATGGACAAGTCACCTAAAAGGATATACAAATGTATAAGAAACAAGTGAAAAGATATCGATCATAATTAGTCAGTAAAGCCAAGATGAAATACTGCTTCATATGTACTAGAATGGTTTTAATTAGAGCCACTGAAGATGTGAAAAAACTAGAACCTCATACACTGCTAGTGGGAATGAAAAATGGGAGGCAAGCTTTAGAAAACATCTTGGATCTTCCTTGAAATGTTAAACATATACTTATCACCCCAAAAAATGTAAACATATCCCCACACACACAAAAAAACTTTTAAGTTAATGTTTATAGCAGTCTTATTTATAAAAACTGAAAATATGAAACAATCCAAAGTCCATAAATTGCTGAATAAACTGATGTGTATACAATAGAATCGTATTAATCAATACAATAGAATTGTATTAATACAATAGAATTGTATTAATCAATGAAAAGTGAAAAAAAATTGCTGATGCATCATACAACATGGATGATCCTCAAACAACAATGATCCTCAAAATAACAAATAAAGATACCAAAAAAAAATAGTATGTTATTTTTGGAATGTCCAAAAGGCTAGTCTATAAAGATGAAAACAGATCAGCTTTGACCTGGGGTTGGGGTGGGATTCACTGCTAACACAGCAGATCCCTTGGGGGTTACAAATATTTTAAAAGTGGATTGTGGGCCCAGCCGGCAGCTGCATTGGTAGTGCCTGGCAACTCTGGAACATGCTGACCACAAACACATGGTTCTCCCTGAGGCAGTGCAGGTAGAAGTTGCCGCCAGAGTCCGTATCTGACTCTGGGCTGGCTGGGTGGGTACTGTGAGGCCCCACCAAGCCTGCTGCTGCCACCCTGGGTTGTGATGATCTCCAGGTATTATGAGGAGATAAAGCTCCAGTGGCCAATGCTCATACCCTCTGAGCCCTGCAACAAGTTGCACCCAATGTTCACCCAGTGCTTCATCAGGCAAGGAAAGAGGCCTTGATAAACAGGAAATGATATCCATGTAGCATATCTATGAGAAGGATACATCTGCCTTCATCCATCAATGATGAGCTTCACATTGCAAAAACTGGTCATCCAAATAGGGAATTATTGTGGGTAATTATAAAAGAAAGTCTATGTCAGACAAACCAGCAAGATGGTGACAGAGTAAGGAGCACCTAGAATCATTTCCTGCTACAGGGCAGTTAGTAATCACCCAGAGCTATCTAAAGTACCTGTTTGGGGAATCCAGGGGACCAGAAGAGCATCCTGCAACATCCTGGAAAGAATGGAAGGAGGACTGTTCATCTGCAGAGAAGATCCATAAGTAGCTCACTCCACACCATGGATGCCAGTAATCATCCTCCCCTGACAGCACAAGTTGCCTCAGAAGCTATTCCGTGTTTGGAAGCTCCACTTCTCAAAAATGAGGGAGAAAGAGATGATTAGGCACCAACTTCAGCTACGTATTAGTAAATTCAGCTGGTTAAAGTATAATCCTAAGAACAGCCAAAGTTTGAACCAGTCCAAGTCAGGAAAAGGCTGGTAACTGCCATATTAACTCTGTCCCTGGCATAATGGGAAGCAAGGCAGACTGAAAATCACAGTGCCAGTAGGGACTGGCTTCTTTCCATCCAGATCAGATTGCATCTCTAGCGTAAGCCCCAGCCCCACCCCAGCAGGGAGGAAGCAGGGGGGACCTGCTCCAACCTTTCCGGGAAAATATGGGCCATGGTGCAGAGACTGGTGATCATCCTACTCTGATGGCACAAGCTGCCTCTGCAGCTATTCTGTTGTTGGAATTGAAAGTTCCATTTCCCAAAATCAAGGGAGAAAGAGATGGTTGGCCACTGATTTCAGCTACTGATTAGTAAATGCAGTGTGCTAAAGTATAACCCTAAGAACAGCTAAAGTTTGAGACTGTCCAAATCAGAAAGAGGCTAATAGCCACCAATTTGATGCCAGATCCAGCCAGGCTGACTGACAATCAGTGAGGGAAGGGACTAGCTCTTTCATTCAGATTATCCTGCAGCACTAACCTGCATCCAGATTATTCAGCCACATCTCTAGCAGGGAGGAAGCTGATGGGCTGTGCACCAGCCTCTCTAGGTAACTGCAGGTACATTCAGATGTCACAGACTGTAGTAGGAAGTCTACTAGGGAAAATACAGTTATTTTGGACCTGCACAGCATAGATTGCAGCCCACACCTGCAGCTCCATCCCTTCCTCAGGCAGGGGGAATATGGCATGAGGCTTCATCAGTCTCTCTGGGCAACTCCATCTAGTTCTGTATGACTTGGATTATTACACATAGCTGTGGCTCTGTCCCTACCCCGGCAAAGGAGAAAGTTGGGAGATGCTTCATCAGTCCCTGGGGCAATAAGGGCAGCTTCAGCCTCCACAGCTTACAGCACCAACTACATTCTTGGCTCCTACTACACAACCAGTAAGGGAGAAAGGGCAAGAAAGCCCTAAACTAAAGAGAGAAATGGCACCCAGAATAAATACTCTAGTAAGCCAGATGCCAAGACATGAACAAAAAATTACAATCCACACCAAAAAACAGGAAGAAATGGTCCAGTAAAAAGAACAAGATAAGCCTCCAGATGACATAAAGGAGTTGAGACAACTAAGTATAGATGTTCAAACAAATCTTCTCAATAAATTCAATGAGATGGCTAAAGTGATTAAGGATATTAAGAAGACAGTGGATGAGCACAAAGACTAATTTGAAAGCATACATAGAAAAACAGCAGATCTTATGGGAATGAAAAGCACAATGAATGAAATTTAAAAGACACTGGAATCATACAACAGCAGATTTGAGAGGGCAGGAGAAAGATTGGTGGGCTTGAAAAGAATGGCCTCTGAAAGTACACATACAAAAGAGAAGATGAAGAAAAGAATGGAAAAAAATTGAATGAGATCTCAGAGAACTAAATAACAGCAAGAGGTGTGCACAAATATATGTCATGAATGTCCCAGAAGGAGAAGAGAAGGGAAAAGGGGCAGAAGGAATATTTGAAGAAATAATGGTAGAAATTTCCCAACCCTATTGAAGGACATAGATATCTATGTCCAAGAAGCACCACATACTCCCATCCAAATAAATCTGAACAGACCAACTTTGAGATGCCTACTGATCAGAATGTCAAATACCAAAAAAAAAAAAAAAAAAGAATTCTGATAGCAGCAAGAGAAAAGCAATTGTATTAGTCAACCAAAGGGGTGCTGATGCAAAATACCAGAAATCTGTTGACTTTTATAAAGGATATTTATTTGGGGTAGAAGCTTACAACTACCAGGCCATAAGTTATTTCCCTCACCAAAGTGTTGCCAAGTGTTGGAGCAAGATCACTGCAGACATTCAGCCTTCCTCTTCCTCTTAAGGCCCCATGGTCCCAGCTTCTTCCAATATAAGCTGTAGACTGGGATAAGTCTTCTCTCCCTCCTGGGGCTCCTTTCTCTACAGTTTCAGCTGCTCTGATCTCTCCAACAAGTGTAGACTATCAGACTCTCTAGGCTTTGTCTCTCTCCCCAGGGCTCAATTCTCTTTGAGTCCAGCTGCTCTGCTATCTCCCATGTGTCTACTTCCTGGGCTCTAGCATAAAAACTCCAACTTCCCCTCTCTGCTGTGTATTTCTCTGTGAGTCCCAGCCCACCAAGGTGGTAGGGACTCAACATCCTACTGATATGGCCCAATCAAAGCCTTAATAATTATTTAATCAAGTAAAAGTGAAACCACTGAATCCAAGCAAATCTAATATTCCCAGAGGGACAAGCCAGTTCACAAGCATAATCCAACATTTAGTTTTGGAATTCATAACTAATTCCAAACTGCTACAACAATGCATAAGATACAAAGGATACCCAGTAAGATTAAGTACTGATTTCTCATCAGAAACCATGGAGGCAAGAAGGCAATGGTATGATATATTTAAGATACTGCAGGAGAAAAACGACCAGCCAATAATCTAATATCTGGCAGGATTTTCTTTCAAAAAATGAAGGCAAATTTAGAATATTCATAGATAAACAGAAACTGATAGTTCGTAACCAAGAGACAGGCTTTGCAGGAAATACTAAAGTGTGTGCTATAGTTTGGAAGGAAAAGACATGGGAGAGAGGCTTGGAAGAGAGTCTAGAAATGCAGATTATTTCAGTAAAAGTAACTAAAACTTTCAAAAGAGTGGTAAAAATAAAATATGACAGATAAAACCAAAATATTTAGGAATAAACTTAAACAGCAAAGTAAAGCACTTGTATTCAGAAATCTACAAATCATTGTTAAAAGAAATTTTAAAAGACTGAAATAATTGGAAGAACATTCCATGCTCATGGATTGGAAGACTAAATATCATTAAGAGGTCAATTGTACTCAAATTGATATACAAATTCAATGCAATCCCAATAAAAATTCCACCAGCATTTTTAAATAAATGGAAAATATGACTGTCAAATGTATTTGGAAGGGTAAGGGGTCCTGGATAGCCAGAAACTTCTTAAAAAGGAAAAACAAAAATGAGGACTCTCACTTCTGGACTTTAAATCATATTACCTAGCTACAGTGGTAAAAACAGCATGGTACTGTCATAAAGACAGATTCATAGACCAATGGAACCAAACTGATAGTTCAGAAAAATCCCTCAGATCTATGGTCAAGTGATTTTTGACAAGCTTGTCCAACCCACCCTGCTTGGGCAGAACAGTTTATTAAAAAAATGGTGCTGAGAAAACTGGATGTCCATTGCCAAAAGATGGAAAGAGGACCCCTCTCTCACACCTTATACAAAAATGAACTCAAAGTGGGTAAAAAACTTAACTATAATAGCAAGAATCACAGAACTTGTAGAAGAAAATGTAGGAAAATATCTTCAAGACCTGTTGGTAGGTAGTGGATTCTTAAAGGAGATAAGAGGAGGGCTGAGTTGCACTACTGATGTTTAATATGTGTAGAAGTTTTAATTAACCTTACTGTAAAAAGTGTAGAAATGTAGAGTTCATGGTAACACATTATAGTGAGTAACAGCTGGTTTATAAATGGGAATGTGGCCCAAAATGGTATTCTAGGGATGTAAATGCCAATTGAAATAATGCTAAAGAATAATCTAGGGACTGATTAACACAGTAAACCCATAGGTGGATAAGAATTGTGGTAGATGGGACAGTTGCAAGAGTGTCCTTTGTGAGCTAGAGCAGATGCACATCACTATTTTAGGGTGGTGGGAATGTGGAGAAGTATGGGGAAAATACAACTGGAGTAATCTATAGACTATGGTTTACAGTATTAATGTAATATTCATGTATCTGTGCCAGAGATATACTGTGTTGATAATGGGGGAGTATGGAAAAAAATGTGCCTAATGTATGATATGGACTTGATAATAGTCTGATGATAATACTTCATAATCTCTAATAAATGTTCCACCATGCCATGGTGTATTGATAGAGGGGTGTTGTATGGGAATTTTGCATATGTGCATTACTGTATTGTAAGTTTACAATTTCTGTCATAAAAATATATTTTATGAGGGAGTGGGCTGACAGGTGCTTAACAGCCTAGGGGAAAAGGAAGCCAGGAGAGATAGCTAGCAAACTGTTAGAATCCCAGCTCACCTGAGGGGATGAAAGGGGGAGCGGCAGGTAAGCTTTCAGAAGCCTACCTAACCTGTGTAGTAGGGATAGCTCAGTAGATGAATGCCTGCCTCACATGGGTCTCTGGTTCAATCTGTGGTACCCCTAAGAGAAGGAATCCAGAGAGTGATCCAATGGGTAGTCAGACACACAGCTGCACCTTATAAAAGAGAACGTATAGCCTGAGTTTTTTCAGGTTTTTTAATTTGTTACTTTATATTTATTGTTATTATTAATTTTTTAAATCTTTATTTTATTCTCTAAACTGGGCATGTTACCTGTGGAGGGTAGGTGTAGGTGATTGATGAGCACTGGCAGCCTGAGATGGTTCCTAGTGGTCTAATAGGGAAGCCTGATTTTCCTGGGTGGTTGTTTAGGTTTTTTTTTTCTCTTTCTTTTTTTCTCTTTCTGGGTTTTCTTTTTTCTATTCCTTCTTTTTTCACCTTAGTTTCTTTATTTTCTTTCTTTAATTTTTTCCCCTCTTCCATTGCTTTTCTTTCAGTCTGCCTTCTTTTGTTTGGTCTTCATGTTTTCCCTTCTCATCTTTCTGTTTATTTTATTCTGTTTTTTCTTTTTAAATTTTTTATTCCACCTTTTGTATTCTTATTCATTTGTATTTTTAAATTTTTTTCACACTCATTACTTATTAATTTTTTCTTGGCTCTTTTTTGGTTCCTTTCCTATCTTTTAAAAAAATTACCACTATTCCTTTCCTCTACTTCTGTCTTTCCTTTTCTATGGTATTAATGTTTTTTTTTTTTTCAGGGAAACATGGACAACTGCAAGGATATAGAATAAGTGGAACCAAGTGTCAAAGAAGAACCTTAACACAAAACAAAACAAAATAAAACCCTAGAGTAGAAAGAGAAGCTAACCATGTGATTAAGCCCATCACAATAAACAGATGTTTAGACCCCAGAAAAAAAATTAGAAACAACACTCAGATGTAGAAAGACAGGATCTCATCTAATGAACAAACTGAAAAACAGGAGGAGATTCAGAACATAGAAAAACTAATTAAGGATGTCCAAACAAATATCATGAATGAACTTAATGATGCAAAGGAAGAGATAAAGGATACTCTGAAGACACTGGGGGAACATACAGAAGAAATCATAAACATACATAAAAAGATAACAAATATGATGGTGATGAATGGCATAATACAAGAAATAAAAAAATACATTGGAAGCACATAACAGTGGATTTGAACAGGCAGCAGAAAGAATTAATGACACTGATGATAATACATCTGAAATTTGACAGATAGTAGAACATATAGACAAAATGAGAGAAAAAGTAAACAGAGATTCAGAGAATTGAATGACCACATGAAATGCACAAACATAGACAATATAGGCATCCCAGAGAGAGAACAACAGGGAAAGGGGGAAGCAGTGTTGGAGGAAATAATGGCTGAAAATTTCCCAACTCTTTTTAGGGACACAGGTGTACATGTAAGGAAGTGCAGCACATTCCAAACAGTTTAAATGCTAACAGGCCCACTCAAAGACATATACTTAAAAAATTGTCAAACTCTCAAGACAGAGAGAATACTGAAAGCAGCAAGAGAGAAGAGATCCATCGCATACAAAGGAAGCTTGATGAGATTAAGTTCTGATTTCTCATCTGAAACCACAGAGGCAAGAAGTCAGTGATATGACATAGTTAAGATACTAAAAGAAAAAATTAAATAAAAACTGCCAGTCAAGAATTCTGAATCCATCAAGCTGACATTCAAAATTGAGGAAATGTCCAAATATCCACAGATAAACAGAAATTAAGAGAGTTTGTCAACAAGAAACTTGCCCTTCAAGAAATACTAAAGGGAGTTCTGCAGGTTGAAAGGAAAAAAACAGGAGAGAGATGGTTGGATGAGAGTGTAGAAAGGAAGATTATTGGTAAAAATAATTAAAAAGATAAAAAAGAGAAATTAAAATAAAATGTGACATATAAACCCAAAGAAAAAAATGGTTAATGTAAGTACTGCCTTGATAATAATAAGATTGAATATTAAAGGATTAAACTTTCCAATCAAAAGACATAGATTGCCAAAATGGATAAGGAAATATAACCCATCTATATGCCATCTACAAGAAATTCATCTTAGACCCAGGGACACAATGAGGTTGCAAGTGAATAGTTGGGAAACAATATTACATGCAAACATTAGCCAAAAAAGGGTAGGAGTAGCCATATTAATATCAGACAAAATAGACTTTAAATGTAAAACTATTGTAGGAGACAAAGAAGGACACTAGATATTAATAAGCTAGGTAATCTATCAAGAAGAAAGAACAATCATGAACATTTTTGTACTTTACCATGGTGCCCCAAAAAACACAAGGCAAACATTGGAAAAACTAAGTGGAGAAATAGATGCCTCTACAATTAAAGTGGGGGACTGTAATATACCACTATCACCATTAGATAAAACATTTTGACAGGGGGTCAGGAGAGATACAGAGACCCTGAATATTATACTAGAGGATCTAGACCTAACAGATATATATAGAAATTATACCCACATACAGCAGGGCATGTATTTTTCTCGAGTACACATGGATCATTCTCCAGGATAGACTACATTCTATGTTACAGAACAAGTCATAATGAATTCAGAAAGATTGAAATTATACAAAGTAATTTCTTTTGTTTATTTATTTTGTTTATTGACTTTGAATAGATGTTTCCATCTTAAAAAACATATATAATGCCAATATCAATTACGTGCTTAAAGGAAATCTCTTTACATCCCTGCTGGTCATGCTAATATTTTCTGCAACAAAAGAAGATTGGTTGAGTAACATAGAATTTCTGTCTATAATTTATGGAGGTCATTAGAGTTTTCACACTGCAAACAAGGACACTTTAAATGTATAGACATACATGATTTACACATCTACAGCTTTATTACTACAAATGTGACATTTTAAACTTTTGGATATTTTTTCCCTTTTGGGTATATTTAAATGAATGTAAATGTAAGCATTTTGTACATAAAATACAGTATATACGTTCCTCATGCACCTAGATTACTGTTTGAAGCAACATTGTCTAATTGAACTTTCTTCCGATGAAAAAAACTGAAATGTGGCTAATGTGACTAAGGAACTGAATTTTTAATTTTTTAAAAATTTTAATTTAAATAGCCACATGTGCCTAGTGGCTATTGTTTGGACAACACAGAAAAAAGACGAAACAGAATCCTATTTTATTACGGACCTGTACTAATTTTCATTTGAATCCCAGGTCATATCTTTTCAAGTCAGTGACAAATGTAGTTAAACAGAGTTGGCAAATTTATGCAGTGAAGTCTAAAGCCCTAGCATAAAGATCACCTTGTAGCTTGTTATTATGATTTGTTATTTTTTGTTTGACCTTTCATTGACTTGATCTTCAGTGTACCCTAACAATATTTAAATTTAGATGTCACTTGTGAGATCATTTATTATATTTGGAAAGTGTCTTATACAAAAGGCAGTATTTCCATGGGAATCTCTGATAAATACATCAAAGGAAACTAAATATTCAAAAGTAAAGGGATTGATAAAGCCAATTCTTGATACCTTAATCAAATGTGCCTTTTAAAAACTGACATTTTTCTCCACTTTATCATGTATCTAGAATATATAAAAAGCCTTAAAAATAGATATATTAAGCAGGAATAATTCTTAATAGTCAAACACAAAGATCCTATATGGAAAACATAAGAAAAGCACTTCTCTTTAGATTAAATACATATATACATATTGCTTTGGAGAGCATTAAAATTTTGATTAGTGAAAATTACTGATTTGAGTGTCACCATAACTGTATTCTAATATATTCTGCCAAAATTAAACTATGGACTTAAAATTTTACATCTCTGTTTCTTCACTTTGCTTAATACAAAGCTCCTATGCAATCTGCTCCATATAATCTTGCTTTTATGTTCAATCGTTTTATCAATCATCTTTCATGAAAATATTAATATTCACAATTTTGCTTACTCCAGCCCATCTTACTAGATATCTCAATATGATTTAGCATGGTGGACATTCTCTTTTTTGGAAACCCTCTTGTCCTTGTCTACTGCCTACCACACTTAGGTGAAATTTTTTTCTTACCACTGTAGATACTTTGTAATAATACCAAGCCCATACTTTCTCCACAAATACTTAATAGGTCAGAATGACTCAAGGATTGTTTTGGCAATCTTTTCACTCTATATTACTAATCTAGGAAGTTGCAATCATTTCCATTGCTTTAATTGCCTGTACATTTATGACTATCTAGAGCCTATTTCCAGTTTTGATCTTTATGCCATGTTCAAAAGCTCTTTTGCCCAAGTATCTCTGAAAAATGTTCACTTGGATAGATGATTGTGTCTCAAACTAGTAGGTTAACAGAAGTAAATTGATGGTCTTCCCCTATCGCTTCTCAAACAGGATTCTCTTTCAGGAATCCTCCTTTGAATACCATCCAGTTGTAAAATCTGAACCCCAGGTATCCTATTTGATATATAGATTAGTAACCCCAACATATCCAGATCCAATCAATCATGAATGCTGTGGATTATTCCATGTAAATACATCCAATTCTTTCTATCTCCACTGACACTTCACCTATCAAAATGATAGACTCTTTACATGTTCTCACCTTTCACTAAGGAATTCCTTTTAGGAATAACGACTACCATCAATTCCCAGTCATGTTTTTTTCCACCCAGGACCCAGGCTCAACTTTTTCACACTGAAATCTCATTTGTCTAGTTACTAAAAAAAATCCAATGCCTTTTTATTACTCTTAGGACAAAACCAGTATCCTTAAAATGACCTACTAAGGTTTTGCCCCTCATAGAACATGGGATAATAAAATGTTACTAAGGCTCACTATTAGCCATGCAATAATAAGCGAAATATTCAACCTTTGCCATCAATAAGCTTGATGATTAGAAAAGGGGAAAGATATCAATCAAATAATTCTATAATCAAATATTAAAATGTGACAAAATAAAAAAGTCCACAGAGCTTTGGAAGCCTATAAGGGAGGTTTATGTACACATAAGGTAAAGGAAGCCTTGTTCCTGTTTAAGAAACTTGATCAGACATCTGTAGAAAGATTGAGCTAACTATATTGAAAATTAAAAAAAAAAAGACTGCTCCAATAAATTGTATGATTATGGTCAAGGTCATGTAAGAGATTATTTCCCTTAAAGACAGAAAACATACTTTGTGTGGTTTCTACATGCTCATATTTGCTAAGGTTTTTTTTTTTTTTTTTTTTTTTTAACCACATGTAATATTGGTTCTCTTACTGAGTGGTGTACCCTTGAAAAAATGAATATTCTATTTTACTGTTGTTGGATGTAGTGTTCTCTGAATTATTGTGAGAGGCTTACTGGAATATGTGACTATAACTATGGACTTACCTATTTCTCCTTGCAGTTCAATCAGTTTTTGATTGGTATATGTTGAAGCAATTTTCCCAGGTTCACAAACATTTCTCTTTGTTAAACTCATTTGATGAATGACCCCTTTATCATTAAAAAATCACCTTCTCTATTTCTGGTAATATTATTTCCTTTATATATCCTACTTATTTTGCCAGGCTGCTATTGATAAATACCATACAATGGGTTGGCTTAAACAATGAGAATTTATTGGTTCATAATTTTAAGGGTAGGAAAGTCCAAAATCAAGGTGTCAGCAATTTGATGCCTTCTCCCCAAAGTAACTAACTTTCTGGTGTTGGCTACCAGTGATCCCTGGGGTTGCTTGGCTTGTATACCTGCCTTGCATCACAAGTCAACATCCTTTTCTTTCTTCTCCAGGTTCCTTTGACTTCTGGCCTCTGGCTCCTCTCCGCGGCTTTCTCTTACTCTGTATGAATTACTTTCTTTATAAAGGACTCTAGTAGTCTGATTAAGGTCTACGCTCATTCATCTGAGCTACTCCTTTTATAGCGACATCTATTTACAATGAGGTCACACCCACAGGGATGCAGATGAAAATTAAGAACATGCGTAATTTAGAACATGTCTAAATTATGGGTTATGTAATTCAATCTATGAAAACTTTTCTCTATATATTCTCATTTATAAATATTGAATATCTATAACTATCTATAATATATCCAGTCCTGTTAGTGTTGTTTATTTTTCCATCCTTTTGTTCTTTTTGTCTTTATATTTAGTGCAATTCTTTGTTGCAAAATATAGTTGAATCTTTGCTTTTGCATCCAATATGGCCAATCTCTGCCTTTTGTATATTTAAGCCATTTACATTTGATCTATTAATATGATTAGGTTTAAGTTTATAATTTTGCTACTTTTTATTCCTCTTTTCTTCTTTTTCCTCTTTTAAATTTTTCTGCCTTTTAAAATTATTGAACATTATAATAACAGCATTACATATATATTTAATAAACTAATAATCTCCCCTATTGGCTTATTAGCTACAACTATTTTATTTTAGTAGTTGCTAATATAAGCTTTCTATTGCTGCATAACAAATTACCACAAACTTAATGGCTTAGAAGAACACATATTTATTATCTCACAAAGTCCATGATTCTGGATTTCAGGCAGAATTTCCAATGTTTGGGATTTTGGGTTCTGCTCAAGTTTTCACAAATTTGAAATTAAGGTATTGGCTAGGAGGTGTTGTTCTCTAGATGTTTAATTAGGGAGAGACTGCTTCTAAACTCAAATTATTAGCTGAATTCATCTCCTTGCAGCTTTATGACTGAGGACCCCTCTTTCTTAATGGCTGTCAGATAGAGTCTACCCTTAGTTTCTAGTGGTCACCTACAGTTCCTTGACATGTGGCTCTTCCACTTGGTGGTTCACATCATAGCTGTTCTCTTTTTTCAAGGCCAGTGGGAAAATCTGATTCCATTCCTCTAAGAAGTATTATATTTGAAATGCAATCATGGGAGTGGCATCCTATTACCCTGGTTTTTTATTTTTAATTTTCTTTCTGAGGTTTGAATTGGATAGTGTCTAGGGATTTATTTTCAAGTTTCCCAATCTTTTTTTCTGCAATGTCTACTCTGCTGTTAAAGACATCTAATTTCATTTATAACACTGTAGCTTCCACCTCTATAAGCTTTATTTGTCTTTATTATGTTTTATGTCTCTGCCTTTTTTAAAAATCAACTTTATTGAGGCATGGTACACATTTCAGTTTGCCCATTTAAAGTGTACAACTGAATGGTTTTTAGTATACAGAGTGTTGATAATATCTCCATTATCTAATTGTGTGATATTTTCACCATCCCAACCCTCCAAAAAAATGATACACCTTAGCAGTTACTCTCCATTGCCTCCCACATCTACCGTCTTACCCTAGGCAATAACTAATACACTTTAATTCTCTATAGATTTGCCCTTCCTAGACATTTCCTACAAATGGAGTCATATAATATGTGTTGGCTTCTTTCACTGATCATGTTTTTATGGTAGCATGTGTCAATACTTTTTTTTTATTGCCAAATATCCATTGTAGAGATATACCACTTTTTAAAAAATTCATTCAGCAGTTGATGGGCCTTTCGGTTGTTTCCACTTTTCATCTACTATCAATAATGTTGTTAAAATATTTGTATACAAGTTTGTGTATAGACACTATGTTTTCATTTCTCCTGGATATATACCAAGGTGTGGAACTGTGCATCACACAGTAAATATGTTCAACATGTTGAAGAAATCCTAAACTGTTTTCCAGAGGATGAACCATTTTTAGTCCCTGGCAAATGAATGAGAGTTCCCCTTTTCCATATTCTTATCAACACTTTTGATTGCCTTTTTAATTATTGCTCTCCTTAACTTTTCAAAACTATGGAATATAGTTTGTAATTGTCTTAATGCTCTTGACTGTTGATTCCAACATGTTTCAGTTCAGGTAGCCGATTTCTTTCTGAATTAAGGATTTCATTTTCCGGTTTCTTTGTAAGTCTCAATTTTTAATTGGACACTAGACATTGTAAATTGTGCCTTAATACTTGCTGTATATTTTGTATCCCTATAAACATTATTTGCTTTTGATAGAGTTAAATGATTTGGAAACTAATGTATTTGGGTCATGCTTTTAAAGTCTGTCGGATGGCACTGGGTTAGTGGTTAGTCTAGGGCTAATTATTCCCTACTACCCAATTATGAAGTTTCCCAGGCTGACTGGTGGAAGACCCCACTATTCCTTACATTGCGTGATCCCCTGGCACTGTTACCTTTCAACCCTTCGTCGTTCTTTCCCTGGCCTCAGATAGTTTCCACAGACACAGATCAATTCTCAGCTATACTCGAGAAAGCCCTCTGCAGAACTCCGAGCTCTCTCTGCGCAGATCTCTCCTTTGCTGTATACTCTGCGCAGAACACTGAACCACTTATCTTCCCGGAATATCAGCTTCATCCTGTCACCTCAGGTAGTCCGCCAGGCTCTGATTGGGTTCCCTCTGCACAGCACCTTGGACTGGACAAGCATTCAGTTCACATTCTTTGCCTCCCGGTATCTCCAGAGTCATTGTTGTTCGTTATCTGACGTTGACGGTCTTGGAATATAGCCCCCGTGTTCTTCTTCTATGGGAATAGAATCTTTAAAATAAAGAGAAATGTGTGAGTTTCCCTTAAAACACAAACTAAGCGCAAAGATTTCCCCTTTTCCAGTCGAAGGAGAACGCGGACACACGTAGCAAAGTGAAAACCCCACCTCCAGCCCGGTCCTTGGCACCGCCTACGAACGGGCGCGCAGGCGCAGAACCAGAGCGGCCCCGCTGGACCCTGCCACAACTGCGCCTGCGCCAACTCGCGGGGCGTACCGATGAGAATCCGCGCCTGCCAATCAGAGCGCACAACGTTCCTTGCTCTCCGCTTAATCAACACCGGAGCCAATCGTCTGCTGGCGCGCGCAGTCTGCGCCGTATCCAAACGAGACGAAGGGGTTGGGACGGAGTAGTTTCCTGGAAGAGCGAAACGGGGTCTAATGGAGGCGACCGAGTCCGCGACCCAGGCTGCAGCCCTAGAGTAAGTGTTTGCCGTGCTGCTAGGTGGCATCGGGGGCGGGCCGGGGCAGACCTTGCGGAACTCCTCGTCCAACGGAGCCCCCTTCCACTTTTACAGGTTGTTGGGGTTCGATTTCGCAGGAAAGTGATCCTGATTCCACTCGCTCAGTCTTGGGTTCCTGAGGTGACTTGCACCTCTCCAAGAGTACGGCATAGTAGGGACTGTTTGTTATTCCCCACATATACACACTCCAAAAGAGTGTGTTCTAGAAGGGAACATTTTCATCCCTGTCTTCTCTTCGTGGGTTGTCTCATTCTAGCAGGAGACTTCATCCCCAGGAGACATGCTAGAAATACCATTTCTGTCTTCTCCCTGTCCTCTCTCTCCCTCCCTCCCTCCCACAATAGGTTATGTGGTCTCTATTCATGCCCCCTAGTGGGCTGCCCTAGCCCCTAACCAGAACGAGCCTGGAGGGCCTAGATGGAAACTTCAGTTCTCTGTCCTGAGCCCCATCTTAGGAATCCGGAGATCTGCCCCAAGACTAGTGCTTTCTGCCAGGAGATCTCCTCATGGCCAGTCAGAATATTACTTTGTTCTTTCCTTTCACTGCCTATCTCCCTGCCTGTCATCAGATCTTCACTCAAGTGGCTTCTTCTCATTGAAACATTCATTTAAAATTACACTCCCTCAACCCCCACGTATTATTCCCCTTGCCCTGTTTATTTTTCCTCATGGAACGTATAACCACTGTATGACCTCCATGCACACAAGCCTGGGTCCCATGACATGTGGGCACACATTCTCCAGAAGTACACTGCCAGGAGACTGGAGACTGCAGTTGCCTCTGTTTCTCTGCCCCTTTAGGGCTCTGGCCGAGGTGACAGCCATCCTGAAGCCAGTAGGCCTGCAGGAGGAGGCAGAAGTGCCTGCTCAGATCCTGGCTGAGTTTGTGATGGTATGTACAAGATGGAAGACAGCCTTTTGGAAGTCAGGGGTTGGTCTTGGAGATAGCGGGCAGCATTGATGGTGAGCGAACAGGAATGAAGCCTTATTGGCCTATAGTTCAAGGAGATGAGGGTATTCTTTGCCTCTTCACTCTCTCTGAACAGGACTCTCGGAAGAAGGACAAGCTGCTCTGCAGCCAGCTGCAGGTAGTAGACTTCTTGCAGGACTTCCTGATGCATGAGGACACTGTGCAGGGACTGCACCCCTTGGCTTCCGAAGACATGAGCCGTGAGTAGGCAGGGAGTTGCGATAGGGGCTGCGATAGGGGAAAGAAGAGAGTCTGGGAGGCCTGCCTCACCCATGCCTTCATTCCTGTGGCTCATTGCAGGGCAGAATGCAATTGCAGCCAAAGAACACTGGAAAGAGCTGAAAGCCACCTACCAGGAGCATGTGGAGGCCATCACAAGTGCCCTGTCACAGGCCCTGCCTCAGTTGGAGGAGGCCCAGAGGAAGCGGGCACAGCTTCAGGAGGCCCTTGAACAGCTCCAGGCCAAGGTCCACCTAGGAACCTGGGTAGGGGTTGGAGAGGGCAGGGAGAGGAGTAAGGAAAGGATGAGCAGCTGGGTTAGATCCACTTTCCTCCTCCCAAAATCCAACCAGAAAAATACTCTTTCCCTTTTCTTGCCCCATTGTCTTACTTATCCACAGAAGCAAGTGGCCATGGAGAAATTTAGAGAAGCTCAGAAGCAGTGGCAGCTGCAACAGGTGGGTCAGCCCCCCTAGGAGAATATCCTTTCCCACCACCATGCCACTGAGCCTGTCCTTTCCCCAGAAAACTTCGTTTTCTCATATGAGGTGGTACAGAGTAGATACCAACATGGGTTTGAGTCCCAGCACTTCACTTACTACTGCATGACTTTGGGCAAGTCATCTAACTTCCTGTGCATCTGTTTCTTCATTTGTGAAATGGGAGGATACTTCTATCCTATAGAAGTATTAGAGGAGTAACTAACCATTACAGAAAGTACTTTAAAGGGTACCTGGCACATAACAAGCTAAGTAAGGGTGGTCCTAATCCCTGTGCGCCTTCCCTCCAGAGTCTCTCACCCTGGAAAGCTCATTCTGAATCTTTCTTCTCTCCAAGTCCCTGCTGCTGCCCCAAACGTGCAGGGGCTTTCTTTCCCTCTGTGGGCATTAGCCCTGAGCCGGGTCTAGATTGGAAAGATGTCTCTAAAATCTCAGCACCTTACTCCTGGCAGGAGAAGCGTCTGCAGCATTTGGCAGAGTTGTCAGCAGAGGTGAGGGAGCGTCAGAAAGGAACTCATCAGGAAGTTGAGCGGCTATATCAGGAACTTGGTGTCCTGAAGCAGCAGGCAGGGCAGGAACGGGAAAAGCTGCAGAGGTGAGGCTGGCAGCATGCATTGCAAGTAGAGTGGTCTGGCTGAATTCCCTCCTCTCACACCCCTCCCTCCCCTTTCTCCTAGGCACCAGGCCTTCCTCCAGCTTCTACACACGCTGCAGGGTGAGCCTGTCTTCCCTGAGGCTGAGGCAGGGGCTGAGCCACCACCGGAGCTGCCCCTCCACCTGGATAAGCCCCAGCAGCTGACCTGGCCCCAGGAGCAGAACACTGGGGACATCGTGGGGAGAGAAAGGGTTTTGTCCTCCAAGGTGAATGAGGAGTGGGATAGATGGAAGGCAAGTGGGGAGAGAAGCTGGGAGCTAGGTCTCATCCACTACTCACACCATGTATTCTCAAGGCTGATGGCCCACAGCCTGCTGGAGATGCAAGCTTGCCACGGCTCCCTACAGGACAGCAGCATGGGGAAGGATGCCAGAACAGGTCAGACCCCAACTCAGGCCCTGGTGTCCTTGGACTGCAGGTGTGAAAGGAGTGAGGGCCTCTAGTCTACTTTCAGCATCTGAGCTCCACTGTTCATGGGGGCAGGGTGGTATAGGAAGGAACCTATGATATGGTTGGAGTTTATCCCCCCACCCCCTTACCCGGCTTCCCTGGGCTAACCTCTCTGTTCCTCTTCCCTAGTTCCCTGGCCCCACCCTCTTTGCAGGTTCGACTGTGAACTCCCCAGAACAGCCTGATTCGTGACAACCACCACATGGGGGTAGGCTATGGATTCTGCTTATTGAAATCCTTAGATCTCTCTTGGTAGCCTGTTTGTAACTCTAACAGATGCAAAAAGGCCACTAACATGACAGGAGTTGGAACTAGTATGGAGGGAGGGGATTCACATGGGCAGGGGGCCCTGGACTGAGGCCTCTGGGGTTGCTGCCCAAGTCCATGTGATGTAACCATTCTGAACTTAATCAGGGAGGGAAGAGTGCCTTATGTAGGTGATTAAAATATGGGAAGATGAATTTATTCACTGATCCAAATGTTTGTTGAGCCCTTGCCCTCTGTTGGGCCCCCTTGCTGCAAACTGGCGCTGCAGCAGTGCACTGACCTGACTTCATCCCTGCCCACATGGAACATAATGAGGGCGAGCAAGTAACCACATTAATAAGATGGTTTCAGAGAACACTCAGTATATCAGAGAGTAATTATATTGAGTACCAGTGGGAAAACACAGGGACCCTTATCTGTCTGTTGGTCTGTGTCTGAGTTTCTGTTTCCCTTTGTCTTTGTGTGTATATTCTCTGGAGATTCTGCATGAATGTTTCTGTGTCTTTTGCTTTCAGTCTGTTCCTCTCTGCATGATTGGCTCATTGTGTCAAGGGTGAGGGGCATTGCTGTGTGCAAGAAAGATATTTATTCAGATATTTAAGGCTATATATTTCTAGTTTATTCTAATTTGGTTAGAGAATGTGGTCTATATAATAAAACCTTTGAAATTTGGTGAGGGAAGCAGTTATAGTCTTGAATGTGTTCATTTTTTATGGTTCATGCAAGCTTGGAAAGAATGTGTGTTATGTTATCCAGATGTCTTAGAGCAGGGGTTCATAACGAGGGAGCCTGTGACCTTGAATTGAAAAAAATAACTCACATAGATGTCTAGCATGATATGTGTTGCCTTGCCAAATATTACACCACAGTTTCATGTTCTTATTCAAGATAAACAGTCTACACATTGACATGTCTTTAAAAAATAAAATTTAGCTTTCCTCTATTTTTGATATATTGGATTATTATTTAATGTGTTAAGTTAAAGGAAGCACATGTTTTTTATTTTAGTAACTATTTCAATATATGTAACTGATTTCCTTTGTAATTTTATTTTCTGCATTTAAAAATTCTTGTGGGGACATGTTGGTGCAGGTGTGATATACTTATTAAATACACAGTATAGTGTGGACTTAGTATGATTTTTATTTTGACATATCATGTTCTGAGTGCAGTGGCTAACTACCTGCAAACAAATTGGAAAGGCTGGAGGAGGTGGTTTTATGACACTGTGGGAAAAACTTGAATTTCTGAATGTTTGCTGAAAAGAACTATTTGAACAGATGATGAACTGTGTTAGGTTACCAGGTATTGAAATTATGGGAAAGTTGTAAAATGTAGTTTTGAATAATCCTAAAATTTAATTTAAAGACATGCTAATGTTGACTATCAAACTATCTACTGCTACGTTCTGAGAAGGGGTCTGTGGTTTTTACTTGACTGGCAAAGGGATCCGTGGAACAAAAAAGGTTACGAACCCCTGTCTTAGAGTATGCTTGTCTTTTGTTTGTTTGTTTTTTCAGTTTATATCTTCTGTATTCTTAAGTTTTTTTTTCAGTAAAGCTATCTCTCTTTCCATCGTCACAATTTTGAAAATCATGTAATTCAAGTTTCACTTCTCACATTATACCCTGCCATGAATTGAAAGGCTAACGTCTGCAATTTATATTTTTTTTGTATAGTGCTAACTTTGTATGTACTTTTTGCAGCAGTGGCAGTCAGTGAAAATCATGAATGTCTGAAAATAGTTCTTTTTTCCTTGTGATATCAATATATATTCATTTTTGAATTGCAATTATATATTTTATTGAGGTTTTATTGGTTATTTTCATGAACTTGTTCTTCCAAAGGGAAATAAAACAAGTATCTACAAAGATGTATGAAATTATTAGGCATGACATCTGAGAAGTTTTTGCTAATTTTGAAAACAGAGTAATTAGTCTCACAGTTAATTTTCTCCCATTTTAGAGCCTTTCTGTGTCAATAGATCCTATTTTTCTATTATAGAATTTATGCAACTTGTATTGCAATTTTTATATCTCCTCTGAGCCAAATATGCATACATTTTAAAATACAAATGGAGTGTGAAATTAAATAAATTGGTTTTATTACTATAACAAGTCCAGTCTTTAAATGACCCTTTTAGTACTTATACCCTGGCGTCTATGGAACTTATTGTATGGATTGGAAGTTCATTAATTAACAAGCACACCTTACTGATTCACTTTACTTTTGGAACTTGAAATAACCTAGGCACTAGTACTGAGTACTGAAAACCAACATTTATTTATATTTTTTGAGACCTTTCCTAATTTTACATTTTGGGTGTATAAATTCTCTTACGTAAGACATAGTTATGAAAAACCTTATTAATCTTTATAGAGTTCTCAGTGTGAGAGATTAGATTTCAAATGCCATATTCAACTGCATTTCTAAAGTTCAAGTTATCAGATGAGCTTTATTAAGTACACCTATATGAGGCATGCAAAATTCATTTTATCCTGTACTTCATAGTGGTCAGACCCATGTGAAGGTGTCAGTGATTATTTAAAATAGATTAGTTATTGTATACCTGGAGTCACATTTTGAGATGGAAAAGCAGTAGGAAAATCCAGGGACTGTGCTTTCAGGAGATGGTAGGACTATTACATATGAGATTATCTATCACCTATACAATTTATAAAAGAAACTATAGAACTGTCTAAAATATAATGCACAAATATTTGGTTTGTACATAGTATATAAAAATAGAAAGGAAAAAAATGTTGCAGTAATCAAACTAGTTTTGTTTAATGGAAGAATGAGTTTATGTAAAATGTATTTCCATAGATTCCCCAAGTTATAAAATTGTATTGCATAAACTTTGAGGCTAATCTTCAGAATCAATCATAAAGACCAAGAATGCCAATTTTATTATTTAATCTAGTTTTATTAATACTAGTAGGTATATTAAATTCTCAACCTTTTCTTGAAATCAGTGGACAATAATTTGTGCTTTACATGTATATTTGATGGAAAATACTTTCTTCAGGGACAGAGACCTGTCCAGAGTCTCCATATATGTAAGGTCAGGATTACCACGGCCAGGCATTGTAGAAGTACAAAAGTAATTTGGTACGATCTATGTACTGACGTTTAAATTCTTCCATTCAGTTATGTCATGAAGATAATGAAGAGACTGCTGGAAGGAAGGGGTTTTGTTTTCTAGCTTGAAAATCCTAGTCTTGATAACTATGGTACCTACCTTTGTTTCAGGGTATCGTTTTCAACCATGGTGAAGAAATAAGATAAAATTAAAGAAATTATAAATTTAGTAGGGGTATATATACAAATACACACAAACATACATATAATTGCCTGAAGTATTGGGGATTAGATAGAGGAAGTAACTGCATAAGGGGTATTAGGCTTCTCTTTTTCAGAGACAGATCTTGTAATTAACCATTTGCCCTCATAATTCCTCTGTATTGTAATAGATACCTTTTATCCACAAATGGATTTACAGCAGTGCCTTCTTACTTTAAAAGTACTAAGTAAATATTCACTGGATTATGTGTGATCAAACCTTATCTTTTCTTGGATCTGTAGGTGTTTTCTAGAATTTGTCGAGTGCCATCTACAGCAAATACACAGAGTCCAGTGTTAGAAAACCTTAAATTACTCTCAGATAGTATGAAATTCAAGGATTTCTGCCCCAACAATTATGATTTCATTATTTTTTAATGATAGACCATAAATTAAAGATATACAACTGGTGATTTACTACATCTGCAAACTTTGTTAAATTGTCTCTTGCCACTTAAAACTAACTTCACGGCAGATTATGGGAAAAATGGAGGAAACAAAAACACTTCTGTGCCCCTAACACCAGTTACATTTTTTCATGAGAACATATTAAATACATTAGTCAATAAATTGAATATCTCCTTCATGAAAGTCAGGTGCTGCATACTGGAGTTCAAAAGACTTATTTTTGAATCCTACCATCAAGGAGTTTACTAATCAATAAATAGGGGCCCTGATAAGGCATGAATGCTGTGATAGAAGCAACCTAGATTGAAAGTGTCAGGTTTCACAAAGAAATGCCTTTGAACATTTTCAGAACAAAATAAATTAACCAGAAATAGATTTCATTAAGCATTTATTGACTGTTAGCTATGTGCTGAACAAAAGTTTTGGGGGTAAAAAAAGATAATATCCTTGCTTTCTTTGAATTTAAATGTAGACATGGAAGAAAATGCATGAAAAACTTATAACAAAAATAATGTTTTCTGTCATTTTTAAGGATTAAGCGTGTTTTGACAGCACTGAGCATAGTCTCATATACTAGGTGGAAAGAATATCTTTAGCGGAGTTCAGGAAGTGAGAAAGACTGGTGATTTAAGGAATGCCAGTGGCCAAGCAGAACTTGGAGCATAAAGTATAAGGAGAAGTGGGAGTCGTGAATTCATAAGGATTTTGTGGCTTTCCTCTGATGGCTATAAGGACACAAAAGCTTTCACCCAGGTGGCATGAAAACCTGTTGAAGTGGGTTTATTCCTATATTGGCAAAAGTTCTACAGGTGTGTTTTTATCTTTTGACATAGAACTGTCTGGGAAATCACACCATTTTGAAGTACATTCATTCTAGGTAGAATGCACATTTAAAAAGCAGTACAAATACTTTGATACTCAACAGGTAAACACATCTCCCTGAGTAATGATTGCTTATTGGGATTTGCTATAATGACAGCAACTAGAAAGCTGAAATCCATTTAGGCAATTAGATATCTTATAAAGCAACATGAGAGTCATATCAGAATGGAGCCTCTTATTTTAGACTGTTGGCTGCTTAAGAGTAAGAAGTATACAGTGATTGTAATTATGAAAGGCTGCATATTATACCCATCAAAATAATCTCTAAAGTTCAATGATGCTAGCATTTCTGGATGGTGACAGTTACCAATCAAAACAAGTACATTGCCAGTGTTAATTGACTAGAACTACCTTTCACACAGCAGTATTACTTGGTGTATTAGCCACTGAAGGCTTTTGAATTGATTTTCTAAGAACATTGAAAAGTACTTTCAGCAATGCAAACTCACCATGCTTAAGTAATATTCTACTTCTCAAAGTTTCAGGAACAAAATTAGAAAATAGAGAAAACCTTTATAATGTAAAAAGTTTATGTTAAAGTATAGTAACTTCACATAGATTAGCAAAACTAGTGCTTTGTTTTTAAACACTGCCCTATGACTACCATAATAACTAATTTTACAACTTAATGATGTTGAACAATATTCAGAGATTACTGGAATTTAAACATGAGAGAAGATACATTGTTAGGTGCCTGTGTCACCCTTGGCAATAGTGACAGGATGTTCCAATGGTTTTGAGACAGGAATAAAAAGATACTTATTTTTAAAGTGTTTGCCTATCAGAAGAAGAAATCTATTTTTCAAACCTCCCCATCTTTCTCCCCATCCCAGGAATTTTCAAGAGCAGTTCAATAACTAAGTTTGGGTCTGGCGATGTTGTTGTAGTGGTGATCTGAAAGTATAAGAGTATGTAGTGGTGGGGAAGGTTACTCATAAAACAACAAAATGGATGGACTAATCAGATAATTCAAATCATACATACAGTTTCCTTTATACAATAGGAAATCTAAAACCATGGAGTTACTTATGCTTCAAGGCATAACTTTCATTATATAGCTAAATAATGTAGTGATTTTGACCTTTGTTTCAGTTTGTAGCTCAGTAAACTTAGTACCCAATAACTAGAGTGTGATTTAAGGGAAATATATAAAATGACTTTTCTCTAAAGTAGTCTTTTCTGTTGGACATGTTACAGTATTTTATTTTAATTTGGCAACAGGTTATAATGCTGTGTATGGTTTTCCCAGCTAGGTCTCTTGAGCATCGAACGTTTTTATGTATATATATATATATACATAAATTCTAAATTATGGATGCAGGCATTTTCTCTTTATAATTTAGTATATTCTTTATTTTTTAAGGAGTCATTTATTTCAATCATGAAGACACCTGGAAGCTACAGGAAACTCATCTAACTTTGTTGCAGTATGGATTGCTATTAGAGGTTTGCTATTTTCTACCTGGATATCCTGTTTATTTGTAAAGAAGTTAAATGACAGCCTGGTTCATTTTAAATTTTGTGTTAAGATGTCATTCACACTTAGTGTTGCTTAGAATTCAAGAAATGTTTTCTGCTCGAATGTTTGTCTTTCTTTGACATATTAAATTTTGTGAAGAGGACAATGGACTTGTTTTATTTCAGTTGAAGTCTATTGAAGCCTGTCTAATATTTCTGACTTGGTTAATTATGTGAAATTATATCTATTACTGATGTAACATATATAATATATTAAATACTTTGAATTAAAAATATAATTTCTTCCCAGGCATCACTATATCCTCACAGAAGTATATATGATTGGTGAAAGATCTGGATAAATAATCTCCATCTGTTTCAGTTTCCCAGCTGCTAAACACATACCATATAATGGGTTGGTTTAAATAACAGAAATATATTGACTCATAGTTTTGAAGGTAGGAGAAGTCCAAAACCAAGGTGTCAGCAAGATTATGCTTTCTCCTGAAAGACTATGGCATTCTGAGACTGACTGCTGTGATCCTTGGGTCCTTGGCTTTTCTGTTACATGGCAATGCACATAGCAGCATTTTGTCCTTTCTCCTCTGGATTCCATTGACTTCTAGCTCTTTGCTTCCCATGGCTTTCTCTCCATGGCTGAGTTTCATTTTGTTTATAAAGGATTCCAGTAATCCAGATTAAAGCCCAACTGATTTAGTTGGCCACCACCTTAACTAGAAATAACATCATCAAAACATCCTATTTTTAATGGATTTCACAACTACAGAAATAGGTTAAGAATATGTTTTTCTGGATTACATAATACATCTCTAACACCATCCTTATAACAAACCATTTTAAGATTTCTATAAAATTTCATACTTTTGTCCTTGGTCCTTGATTTGCAGTTTCTCTACACTCTTGTGCCATTTTATATTACAGTGTCCCTCATGTCCCTCTTGAATTGGCCCAATGTCTTATTCATTTACTAAAGGATACTACTCTACTTCTTGAATTGGAAACCACACTCCCACTATATCTCATACCATGTTGAGTACTTGTTGCTTGCTACTATAATAATGATTTCTTTTTTCTGAACAGTCCATATCTAGTAAAATTAAGTTAAATAATTTTCAGTGAAAACTGAACTTTCTAAGTTTCCTTATTTATTTAACCTATGTTGTCCTAAGTATATCTGGCATGAGAATAGTTCTTTGAAGGCAACCAGAGGCTCTTTGAACATTGTTGCCCTTCACGAAATGAAGGGGAAAAAATCCATTTGAATTCATGGACTAATAGAAAACAGGCCTGAGGAAAGCAAGTTGACCACCTATAGTGTGCACAAAGCAAACAGTTCAAGTGTCCTTTGATCATAAATATCTTTGAAAATCTATGGCAATGGGTTTTAGAGTTTATATGAATGTTGTTGTAATATTATGGTGTGATATTCTGATTGGCTTTGCTCAGTGTAGGTGTACATTGATTTATATAAAATAGTTATCATTGATGGTCTTTCTCTGCTTACACTCCCATAACAGGCACCCATACTCACTGCTGGCTCTCTTTCCTTAATGTGACTTAAACCACTTCCCCCACACAGTATTGCATGCAAACACTACTAATTGATAGATTTTTGGCATGTGCCTCAAATATTTTTTCTATATTTACAAAAATGTTAAAGTTAACCTAAAATGAATATGCTACAGAAATATGTGGGGTGAGGGAATAACTCCATGTGAGGTAGAGTGGATCTAAAGATTGTTTTGGAAATATTTCCATATGATCCATGGGCCTTTGTAGAAGGTGTGTTTCATAGGGAATTATTAGACTAAAATATATTCTAGGCAAAAGAAGTTAATTGAGAATAACCGAAATATTGGATAATGTAAGAATGTTTTTAGGAACAAGAAGTAGCAATGTGGCTGAAGGAAAAGATGTATATGTATATGTGATGGGGAGAAAATTGTGAATTGGAATACAAACATTAGTTGGACAAGTTATGATAAATGATGACCTAAGAAGTTTGAGGTTAAGAGATAAAAGTGAATAGCTGTTGAAAATTTAGTAGATTTTTTCTTTTATTTGTCATCTCTTAATATTGATATTGTCACCTACCTAATTGGATTTCTAATGAAAGTAGCAGATTATTGGCAGCCCACAGTTTTTAAAACAGAAATTGATAGTCAGCTTGTAGGTATTTAACCCCTCTCTTCTTTTTTTTTTTTAAGATTTATTTTTTTATTTATTTCTCTCCCGTTCCCCCCAACCCCCGGTTGTCTGTTCTCTGCGTCTATTTGCTATGTGTTCTTCTTTGTCAGCAGCACGGGAATCTGTGTTTCTTTTTGTTGAGTCATCTTGTTGTGTCGGCTCTCCGTGTGTGCAGTGCCATTCCTGGGCAAGCTGAACTTTCTTTCGAGCTGGACAGCTCTTCTTATGGGGTGCACTCCTTGCACGTGGGGCTCCCCTACACGGGGACACCCCTGCGTGGCAGGGTACTCCTTGCGTGCATCAGTGCTGCACGTGGGCCAGCTCCACACGGGTCAAGGAGACCCAGGGTTTGAACCACAGACCTCCCATGTGTTAGATGGATGCCCTAATCACTGGGCCAAGTCCGCTTCCCCCTCTCTTCTTTTAGGTGTTAACTAATTAAATATTATTATCATTTATAGACTACCTGAGGATCATGTGTTACATCCTTTTCCTAATGAAAAAAAAATGTCAGCAATAATCATGATATATTCAGGGCCCTTGTTTCATTGTTGTATATATATATATATATATAGTCACTGTAGTCCAAATGTGTTACCTGGGAAGACAGTGTCACTGGTCCTCTAGTTCTTAAAACTGGCTGTGCAATAGCATTACATAGAGGTGTATTTTTTTAAAATGCAGTTTATAGGCACCACTCTGGGAGATTCTAATCACAATTCCTGGCTCATGTTCCGTGAATTTAACTCCTCAGGTAATTTTGATTCGGGGGACTTAGGGACCATTTTCTTGAGAACATTACCCTGGTTAATAATTTCCCTATAGGAGTGGTCCCTAAATCCACTGCATTAGTTTACCAATCCCTAGATAGTTCTTATAATGATGGAAAGCCAGACATGTACAATTTTCAAAAGGGTTAGAGATCCTGAAAGGATCTGAGGGAGCTGAGAGTGCTGGCATACTAGGAAGGGTTGGGTATGACATAATGGTGGGAGAGCTCTGTGGTCTGGCAGAAGTGTGAAATCAAAGAAGTGCAGCCTGAGGCAGAAAGATGATGCTGAGAGTAGTAAAAATAAAAGCAAACTTCTGTTTCACTGTTAGCAAAGTATGGGCTTTTTTTAAACTTTATTTCAACTTCAAAAAATAAATAACAGACGAAAGTTACTTTAACAAATTATGGAAGAAAACAGCTTATTTTGGACTACCGTTGAAGATGGTAAAAAAAGTTCTATATTCTATGAAGCCTTTGAAATATTGGGGTTCTAAGGTAGCTTAAACCTTCTGAACGCAATCTTGATTCCCCAAACAAATACTTCAGGAAAACTATCTTTAAACTTTCATAATAGTAAACATTTATTGAGCTTGTAAGGCCATTTTTCAAAGAATCTTCATCTCACATATTTTTTGTAGTTTTCAAATGGAATTTTGGTCAAACACTTGGATACTATCTCTGTTCAATTCTCCATTTCCCTGTACCTAAGATACAAAAATATGTTACCACTTAGTGCTACATTCACTATTCCTACAATCTCTCAAGTTGTGCTTAAACCCCAAGATATATACAGTTTGAAGAAACAGTTCCTGAATTGTTCATAGCTTAAAATGTAAGTAATAAAATAATCTTATATTCATAGGAACATTGAACAGTTTTAATCATATTGTTTCACATTTAAAGGATGGACAGTTTATAACTCCTCTTAAAATACTGCCTTCTCTAAGAACAGAGGACAGATAAGTTGCAAAGTGACTAATGAATTCTGCTTCTATAGACCCCTGTATAAGCACTGAACAAAAGGTTTGCTTGGTAGGTTTATAATACAATCAAAATCAACCAGTAAGTCAAGGGAACTGCTACATGTTACTTGTGAGTTTGAAATATTTTATTCTTTAAACTTTTTCATTATTTTTTTCTTCCTTCAGTTACTGCATTGTCTCAGCTGTGAGTTATTTAATGTGCACATTCATATCAGTATTTCCACTCCTCTTTTTAGTTCCCACATCACTTGCACTTACTTCTCTCCTGTTTGTCAAATTCCTTACTGCAGCCTGAAGAACCCATGAGAAGAGTGAACCACCATCCCAAATGTTTGTTTGTTTGTTTTTTAAAGATTCATTTTTTATTTATTTCTCTCCCCTTCCCCTCCTTGTCTGCTGTCTGTGTCCATTCACTCTGTGTTCTTCTGCATCCCCTTGTATTATCAGGTGGCCCTGGAAAACTGCCTTTTTTTTTTGTCACGTTATCTTGCTTTGTCAGCTCTTCATGTGTGCGGCGCCACTCCTAGGTGGGCTGCACTTTTTTTTTCATGCAGGGAGGCTCTCCTTGCTGGGCACACTCCTTGCATGTGGGGCTCCCCTACTCGGGGGTGCCCCTACATGGCACGGCACTCCTTGAGTGTGACAGCACTGTGCTTGGGCCAGCTCATCACGTGTCAGGAGGTCCTGGGTATAGACCCTCCTTGTGATAGGCAGATGCTCTATCAGTTGAGCCATGTCCCCTTCCCCCAAATATTTTTTTTAAGTTTTATTTTATTTATTTATTTTCCCCTACCCACTCACTTGCATTTGCTGTGTGCTCGTCTTCCTTCTAGGAGGTACCAGGAACTGAACCTGGGACCTCCTGTGTGGGAGGTAGGCACCTAATCGCTGGAACCACCTCCGTTCACTGCTTTGTTGTGTCTCTTTATTATGTTTTTCTCCCTGTGCCTCTTGTTGCACCATCTTGTGTCAGCTCGCCGCTCCAGCCCGTTGTGTCAGCGTGCTGTCTTGCTTCTCTTCTTTAAGAGGCACTGGGAACTGAACCCGAGAACTCCCATGTGGTAGGTGGGAGCTCAATTGCTCAAGCCATATCCGCTTCCCACCAAATGGTTTTCAAAAATTGTTAAAAACATGGGAAGCGGACTTCGCCCAGTGGATAGGGTGTCTGTCTACCACATGGGAGGTCCGCGGTTCAAACCCTGGGCCTCCTTGACCCATGTGGAGCTGGCCCATGCGCAGTGCTGATGCACTCAAGGAGTGTCATGCCACACAGGGGTGTCCCCCACGGAGGGGAGCCCGACGTGCAAGGAGTGCACCCTGTATGGAGAGCCACCCAGTGTGAAAAAAGTGCAGCCTGCCCAGGAGTGGCGCTGCACACACGGAGAGCTGATGCAGCAGGATGCAACAAAAAAAGAAACAGATTCCTGTGCCGCTGACAACAGCAAAAGTGGACAAAAAGAATACGCAGCAAATGGACACAGAGAACAGACAACTAGGGCGGGGGGGTGGGAAGGGGAGAGAAATAAAATAAATCTTTTAAAAAAAAACTTTCAGTATCACAATTCAGTGTTATTATTTTGCATCATACCCTTAGAGGTTTCATGATGGACTACAATGATTTCCTTTTATCATTCTAACTTTGAAAAGTCACAGGCCCTCTTTTTACATTTTAATATTTACTTCATAATTGCTTCCACCAATCTTTCTCTGTCTTTACCCCCTCCACACCCCCTACCTCTAAACTGGGATGAAAACCATATAAGATGGTGCAGTTTGGGGATGTTGTTTTTCCTCATTTTTTTTTCTTCCTGAATTATTTGATCCTCAATGCTGTTTAACCTACAAAACAATGTCTGGTAATCCCTTTGTATTTGGATAAAGTTAAGAAATCTCAACCAATTGCCATTTTAACACTGAAAATAAGATTAATAAAGTGAAAATATTTTCCCCATTATTATCTCTATTTCAGTATAGTTGATTTGCCATAGCAATACCTGTTAGATGTGCAAAGGCAGAAAAACTTTAGATAAATGTTTTGATTACATCTGTTTCTAATTGGTAATTTCTCATTTCTAGAGGCTATTAACATTAGTTCCATTAGTTTTTATAATATTGAGAGGTAACTTTTTCAGCAATTTATTTTATAGTCAGTAAAACCATTACAACATTATAAATTGTATCCTAAAAATATCCAATATATTTCCAATATTTGACAGCATGTTTGTTGCATAGGAGTGTGTCTAAATAAATTTGATAAAATCAAACAAACAAACAAAAATACAGTGCCTTTTGCATAGTAGGTATCCAAGAATTGTTTTGTTGTAATGGTTGCACTAATTTTCCATACACTTCAAAAATTTTATTGTAACATATATACAAGTCAAGTTTCCCATTTTAATTGCTGTCTTGTACAATTCAGTGATATTAATTTTATTTACAATATTGTGCTACCAATACCACCTCACCAAAACTTTTTTCACCTCAAACAGAAACTACTCTCCATCCTCACTTTTCCTCACCCCTTCCGCTCCTGGTAATCTATAATCCACTCTCTGTCTCTGTGTTTGCTTCTTACACTTTTGAACCTTCTATCTCAGTGGCTTGGACTGAATTCATCAGGCACTGTGTGAAGATACTTTCAGTAGAAATGAATGAGTTAGATGGAGTCTCCAAGGTAATTTCTAGATGACTGAGAGAGCCCCTGTTTTAATAAAGTACTCCAGATGATTCGTATGCAAAATAAAGTGCAAGAACCAGTGGTTTTTAATTTTTTTTCTGTAGCAAAATAATTAGGACTTTTCTGGATTCTTTCAAATAGTATAGAAAAAAAGGCCTAAGTTTAGAACTGAGTCACTGTTATGAATGAAGAATTAATTTTGTAATAGATCAAAAGGGTTGCTCTGAGGACTAAATAATACATGTATGTTAACTTGAACATGACACTATCAGTTATCATTACCATGCTATTTCATTCTAAGATGCTCATTTTTACATTTAACATTTTAAAAATCAGTATGAACTAGTGCAGTTAGAAAGTAGTACTTTTTTTTTAAGATTATTTATTTGTTTCTCTCCGCTCCCCCCCACACCCCGGTTGTCTGTTCTCTGTGTTTATTTGCTGGGTCTTGTTTCTTTGTCCGCTTCTGTACTCGTCAGCAGCACGGGAATCTGTGTTTCTTTTCACTGCCGTCATCTTGTTGTGTCGGCTATCCGTGTGGGTGGCGCCATTCCTGGGCAGGCTGCACTTTCTTTCGTGCTGGGCGGCTCTCCTTACAGGGCGCACTGTTGGCGCATGGGGCTCTCCTATGAGGGGAACACCCCTGCGTGGCAGGGCACTCCTTGCGCGCATCAGCACTGCGCATGGGCCAGCTGCACGCAGCTCGAGGAGGCCCAGGGTCTGAACCGCGGACCTCCCATGTGGTAGACGGATGCCCTAACCACTGGGCCAAGTCTGTTTCCCAGAAAGTAGTACATCTTGATTTAACTGACAGCTGTTTTCTTTCTTGGTTGTTTTAGAGTAAATAAAATACTTGATTTTTGCATTTGTATGCTATGTCATTCATTTCATGTTTATTTTCATGTCTGTTGTCAGTAGAATACTGTAAAACACTTTAATTTCAGTCTTAGCTCTGTCTTTAACTTACTGTGCCACTTTAGGTTTTTTAGTCATTGTAATTTTGTGAGCTTTAGTCTTTTCATCTATAAATTAGAGAGTCTCTTTTTCTGCAACTCTAAAGTTCTATGATTTGATAGAATATTTGTAAGATGATCACTTAATTGTGATGGATGTAGAGATTCAGAGAAAGACAGTACACAGAGATATCTTTCTCTGGATAGAGGAATACATTCTGTCCATGTAGAGGGCAGAGTGTAGGTTCTAGGAAGTTCCTACCTCTAGAAACAACCCTAATCTATGAGAAATAGGGTGTTGGCTATTTAGCCCAGCTTTCTTGTCAGTAGCTTGGGACAACTCTGAATCACATTTTACACCATAACCCTGAGATCACAGTGGGTTCAAGCCCCAAATGCCACAGCAGTAGCAGGTTCACTTACACACTATGTATTGGCTTTCTTCTTTTATCTTCACAACTCAAATCCCAAAACTTCTTGAAATCATTTCCTAAATAAATTACTTGTGCTCAAATCCTTATTTCAGGAACTTCTTCAGATGTGAACAAAAACAAAATAAACTGTTTTGAAATTCTCTGAGGTATATTACTCCTTTTTGTAATAAGAGGCCTCTGTTAGGCACAAGATAAACAAGTGCCAAGTGAATATGGGTAGGATACCAACAGTTTCTGGTACATGTCTCACAATATGTTCAAACCATCTTATCACTGAGTTTTCAAGATCATAGCCAGTCAAAATATTTACAAACCTATTTACAGCAAGAGGTTTTATGGGATAAGTGATAATGAGCCTGACAATTATTTTCCTGCTTACTTTAAAAAAAAAAAAAACATTTTGAAATAACTGTAAATTCACTGGCAGTTTTAAGAACTAATAATATATAGATACTATATATTCAACCCAGTTTCCTCTAGCTGCAATTATTTTTGAGGCCATAATCATAATCCTCCTTTTCGTACCATGAACAAATCATCCTACTTACCTGTTTATATGGAGAATTGGAAGGTGAAATAAATATGTATATAGTAGTGACTGTTGTGTATGGAATTTTTGCGAGACCAATTTTTTGCCTAACAACTGTGAGAAATGAAAGACGCGATCTTGTCTTTAAAATTTGTCCAAGCTCTCTAGAAGAACACTTTAGCATCCAGGCCAAGATACCCACCTACTAGTACAAATTTCCCCAGAGAATTTTTTTGCAAATATTTTATGTATGAATACAATGTCTTAGTATTCCTTTATCTTTTGAAAATTCAAGTTCACTGGTTTGTCAGTCACTGTGCACCTTCATGATGTACCACAACATATATAACTCAAGTGGGGCTTTCAATTAAGAGTTTTTTATTTGTTTCTTTAACTGATGTTACAACCACTGACAATGATTCCTTTGCTTGCCTTTGTATATTTATAAATGGTTCATCTTTGAAGTTTCCTCCAAGGTAAACAATTAAAAAAACTCTTACATATCAGGTAAGTAACCAGCTTTATAAAAGATACCTGGAAATGGGGTTAACAGAAAGAAAACCTGTAGGCCATGGGAAACCAGGACCATGGTGAAAGTATTGCTATAAGAACCCATGTGTGTATACTTCTTGTGGATATCTTGTAAGTTACCAATGACCATACCCTTCTTATTTTCTTATTTCTTTTTTTCCTGTCAATAATGATTCATTATCGTACTTTGCAAAGGCAGTCATAATACAATATTTTGTCTAAATCAATAATATTGTAATTCTTTATTCAATATTAGAATGTCATTATTAATATGAATTAATTTGTGAGGATTGCATCCAGTATCCCTGTGGAATCTAAGCCTCCTCTTGACATAGATGTGCAATGGACACAACCAATCCAAGGTCCACAGAGAAAATGTGGCATTGGTGTGGGAAAAGTGGCCATGGTGGCTGCTGGGTGTGGGGAATGGGAGGAAGAGATGAGATGTGGAGGTGTTTTCGGGACTTGGAGTTGTCCTGGATAGTGCTTCACGGACAATTACGGGACATTATAGATCCCCCCAGGGCCCACCGGATGGAACGTGAGAGAGTATGGGCTATGATGTGGACCATTGACCATGAGATGCAGCGATGCCCAGAGATATACTTACCAAATGCAATGGATGTGTCATGATGATGGGAGAGAGTGTTGCTGTGGGGGGGAGTGGTGGGGGTTGAATGGGACCTCATATTTTTTGAATGTAATATTTTTAAAAAATGAATTAAATTTAAAAAAAATTTGTGCTAATAACTGTTAGGCACGCACTTCTATGAGCCAAAGTTGTTCTAAACACATTGTATCAATTTTGTCTGTTAAAATGCAATTCAAAACTTAAAATATTTTATTTTTATCTTAATGATAGGGAAACTGAGGCTTGGATACATTAAGTAGCCTTATTTAACATCACTAGTAAAGTCATGGGGCACCGATTCAAACCCAAGACTTTTGACTCAGGTGCCCTTGGTTTTCCCCCATATGTGGGTTCCCGTGAACTCTAAATAGAAACGGACCTACTCTTTAAAAAGCAGAATGTTCAGTAGTTAGACTATTTAATAGAACTGTTAACATTATTACTTCTCTAACTTCCTAAGATTGTTTTTTTGGGAGGAATAGTGTTCTTTTTTCTTGTTCTTTATTAAAATCAATTCTTTCCTTTGGCCTTAGAAGAAACAAGTTTTTACTCTATGATTACCATCCTTGGATTCTTCTTCATAAAATATAACCATTTGGTTCCTCTTGCAAATTTCTATCATACCCATAATAAAAGTCTTAAGTTCAGAAAGTCTGACTCCAGACTTCCTGACTCAACTCAGGAAATCTAACAATTGGTACAATTGCCCCTAAGTTTTAAGAATCTATGTGGTATCATATTTAAGGGCAGGACATGTTATTTCTACTCTGACCCCATGTGCACCCTGACTTTTGCATGATGCTTAAAATTTCACCATCAGAATTTAAAAATATTTTTTTCTTTCAACCTTGTAAGGTCGAACTTTGGCAGAATTGCTCTTTTAAACTTCAGAAATATGGACAATCTAGGAATTGGATTTCATTCAGAAAGAAAGGGTGAGAGCAGTGCTGTCAAGTAGGAATGAAGGTATAAAGTACATGGATGTACTTTTAGAGACCCCAAAGATAAAATTATCTGCCATACAAATTTATTTCTAGCTGCTCAGTAAGCCTTTGTCCTGCTGAGGAAAATCTGACTTATCATAAACAAAGGCCAGATGTGAGGAATGCATGTGACAGACCAGGTTGTGCTTCATGAATGTAAGCTGGCTCAACTGAGCATTGTTGGTGGTATATTGTTGATACACATAAACTGTTTTATACTCAACTCTGCTCATTCTTAAAGTATCTAGGGATGTGCTTGCTTGCCAGTCACACAAACAATAGCAAAGCTTTTTCCCAGTAGTAACTTTTAAAAATAATTCAGATGACAGAGTACTTTCAGAATTGTTAATAAAGTCAGATACAGAAAATGTCAACTTTTCTTTTCCCAAAACTCTTATTCTTTTTACAGTGCCAGAAAGCTTTCCCTCCAAATTTATTGCACCTAAATAAATACTGTGAAATGGAGGTACCTTTTAAAGAAGAATTCTAAGTATTTGTATACAGTAGCACTGGCTTTTAGGTTCAATTTTCTTCTCCAATATTTTGGTTATTATTTATAACTTTAAAAGTGAATTCTAGTAGACAAGTACTGAGTCAAATCTTACCTCTTTTTTTCACTCCAGATTTCTCCTGCTTCCATTATAGTGTGAAGAATCAGGCATAGAAATATATGAATATATAAAATATAGCAGCATTGTAAGTGCTATAGATAAAAATACATCAGGTTGTGCCAGTGGGGGAATGGGGGATGCAAAGGGATTGTCAAGAGCCAAGCTGGAGAGAGCTGAATTGTGAGGTGAAGAGGTGGTCAATTAAAACATTGGGCAATCTGTAAGTAATAATTAAGCCTTTATTCACTTATTGCAAGAGACAAGCAGAAAAAGGTACCAGCACCCCAATGCTCCATTTTGCTTCATGGAATGGCTCTGGGAAATGGCATGAGTGCTATAGCAGTTTGATATAGTTATGAATTCCAGAAATAGATATTGGATTATGTTTGTAATCTAGTCTGTACCTGGGCATGATTAAGTTATGATTAGGGCTTTGAATGGGCCACATCATTAGTACCCACTCATCAAGGGATGGGAACTCACAAATAAAAAGCATGGCATAGGACAGAGTTGAGGATTTTTGATGTTGGAGTTTGATGCTAAAGACTGAAGATTTAAGCTGGAGCTCCGGGAAGTAAGCTCACAGAGGAAACAGAAGCAAGCCCCAGGAAGAGAGGAGCCCTGAACCCAGGAAGAAGCAAGCCCTGGGAAGAGAGGAACTCTGAATCCAGAAAAAAGCAAGACTTTGGAGGAGAGGAACCCAGGAAGCCTGAACCCTCACAGACATAGGCAGCCATCTTGCTCCAACATGTGAAAATAGACTTTGGTGAGGGAAGTAACTTATGCTTATGGCCTGGTATCTGTAAGCTCCTACCCCAAATACCCTTTATAAAAACCATCCAACTACTGGTTTAAACACTGGTGATGCTACCAGACCAGTGGCCCATGTGGATTGGGGGTGGGGGAGAGGAAAAGCAGAGCTCAGCGTGGGAGATGGAGGTGCAGGGGGAGAGCTGGCAGGGGGTGGGGTGGGTACTTCCAACTGGCTCCCTCCTGGGGGAGGAAGAGCAGGAATGGAGTGTACAGTCCAGTGAGTCAGCTCTGAACCATGAGTGAGGGCCCAGGTGCTGAGTGAGAGCCATTTTGGGGAACAGCACAGCACTGGGAAGGAAGTGCAGGGCAGAAGAGCGCACCCCAAGTAAACTAGCAGTTCCTCAATAGTGTTCTGAAGACCCCCGGGCTCCCCAGGCCCTTCAGGTGCTATCTGAAGAGTAGATGCCCCCGACCACCTGGGAGAGATTGGGTTTTCATTATAAACTTCAAAACAAGACATCACAAAAAATTGTGCAGAAGCAGATATGAGAGTCCATCCAGCTGTCCTTTATTAAGCCAAACATTAAAATAATTTGCAAAAATGTAAAACCATGCCCAAACAACAACCACCACCACCAATTTCTGGTATTTTGCATCAGCACCCCTTAGACTGACTAATACAAGCACTCTAAGAGGGCTCTGAACAAAAGATTCCTACTTTTTTATGGACCAGAGGACCAGAGGGAGGGAGAGAGGAAAGTACTAGGAATGGAAACTATTGAGCAGTGATTCACTGATTCAGAGTGGAAAAAAGTATCTTCAAACATCCCCGATAAGGTAATCTTCTAGAGATGTCTGGAAATGGCCTTGGCAGTAGGCCCTTTGGTAAAGAGGACTCCAAATGGTGGCATTTGGCCTGAGAATGTAAATATGTATAAGAGCCTGGTTGGTAGAGGGAACTGAGTCCCTGACCACAACATTCTCCAGACTGTGCATCAACTCTGGTGTGAGGATATCAGCTTTCCTCAATGAGGCCTGCCAAGTAAAGCTTTTATTATTGATATGGTTGGGCCTGAAAGATCACATGCAGGATTTTCTTTGGAAGTCTGAGTCCTCAGTTAAATGGTGTTTGACAGTTGAAAATAAAGAAAAAAGGGGGGCAGATAATGTTGCAATGAGAAAGTGACATTGAACAAAAACTTGAAATCAGAAAATGAGGCAGGAATGATTATTCCAAACTGAGGGAAGGACAAATACAAAAGGAAAAACAGATCAACAGAATATATATGTATGTATTTTATAAATATAAATAAAGGTATTTATTCTAAGAAATTAGCTCATGACCTTTGGGACTCACAAGTTCAAACTCCCTAGGGAAGTACAAACTGGAAACTCCCATAAAGGTGAGGCCAAAGTCCTTAGTCCAGTTCTCCAGGGGAAGCTGGCTGGCTGGATATTCCTGCAAGAACCTGTAAAAGTTGATCCAAAGTCCTCTTCTGACCTCTGAAATCATCTGTTCTCCGCAGGTTCTCACTCTTCAGATCTCCAACTGATTGGATATAAAGACTCTCGACATTACTGAGGGTAATCTCCTTTGCTGGTCCAAAATACAAACAACTGATTAGAGATGCAAATTGCATCTAGAAATACCATCACATCAACAAGCAGTCCAGTGCTTGACCAAACAACTAGCAAAATTCACACATGAAATTAACCATCACAGGACTATGGAGGAGAACCTAGTGTGTTTGAGGAGCAGCATGGAAGCCAGGGTGACTGACACAGAGTTAGAAGTGCAGGGATAACTATCATATGGAGGTTGATGATATAGGGTCTTATAGGCCTATATAAGGACTTGGGCTCTTAATCTCAGTGAGATGAATAGTTGAGAGGGTGTTGCACAAAGACCTAGTATTATTTGATTTATGTTTTAAGAAAATCCACCTTCTATAAACTATAGGATGGCCAGGATGAGCAGGAAATTAATTAGGAATTCATTGCAATAAAATTGAGACAATTGTAGTTTGGATGATGGTAGTCTGGGTAGAGTTAAAGATAGATCCAACAGTGAAACAGTGAAACACAGAAATGTAAGATTGTTAGGCGGCAGTAAACAGTAAACACCTATTGGAGGTTTACAGTAATGAATTTAAGATTTGGCATGTCTGTTATGTTCCGCTGTACAAGTACAGGTGCAGAGTAGTTTGAGAGTTGGACTTAACATGAATTAAAGTTCTGACCAAGAAAGAAGTATGAAAAAGAAAGAAATGAATAAAAATTAGTAAGTATTCATTCTCTTTCAGAAGATGATTGCAAGAGAATGAATAAATGCTTGATCATTGAAAATAAAAATGGTCAAACAAACAAACAATAAGAGTGAAAAAGTAGAACCATTAGTAGATTTTAGGACTTGGAGTGCTAGAACAGATGGAATTATGATACTTGAGAGTGAGTTTATGAATAAGGAGAATTAGATTCATGAAATGAAGATTGCAGGGGCAGTGCAAATAGTAGTAAAACCAGTCAAAATGTATCCTTGTCATAGATAGTCTCCAAGGATGATTACCAGCAATTCTTCCAATCTCTGTTCCTACATCTTCTCATATGAATCTGTTTCTCCTTACCTTTTACTTTGGCTGGTCATGTGACTTGCTCTAACCAGTAGAATGAGACAGAACTGACAATGCATTGGATTTAAGCCTAGCATCTAGGAGATAAGGCAGCTTCTGTATTCTACCTATTGAGACCCAGGTAGGAAGCTGAGATTAAGCAAATAAAGAACAAGACCTTCCAGAGGAGAAAGGGTCACTTTGGACTTTCCAACCCTATCTGAACTTCCAACTGAAATCAGCAGTATGAATGACCATGACCCATACTGCATGTGGCTCATAGAAAAGTTTTGTTCTGCCGATCCCCATCCGAACTGCAGTTATTACTATTGTGAGCAAATAATGATTGTCTTTTAAGCTACCAAGTGTTTTAGGGCTTGTTGTTCAGAAGAAAGTATAAGTAAAACATTACTAGTAGTGGCCAATACTTTTGGTTCTCCTCTCATTCCTGAGCATACATGAAGATTACATTTCCTGTCCCCTGACAATGTGATTAGGTTTGGCCAAAGAATTTGGAGCAGTGTCATGACTTCCAGGCAGAAACATTTATGAATCCCCAATGTAGCAAAATCTGAAGTGTCGTGTTGGGAAGGAAATGCTGCAAGATGAAGTAGTCTGGAATGATGAGCCACAACAGAGAGGAAGCTTCCCTGGAGGATAGCTGTTATGTGAAGGATTTAATGAGAATAAGAAATAACATTCTGTTGTATTGACCTGCTGATATTTTGATGATCTTGGTACCATAACATGGTCAGGTTTATTCTGTCTAATAAAAAAGGTATCATTCAGGGAGCAAATGACAGAGGAAAGATGGAAGAACTTGATCAGAAAGTTCAAGATAAAGAAATATCATCTATATGATTGAAATCACTGAGAATTATGAGTGGATAAGTGATGTGTGATATTCAGCCAGGAATTAAAATTATCAAGGAATAGGGGCAAGGACTGCAAAAGGCAGATATATAATGTATACCCAGAGAACATGGGGAATGGGGAGATTTAGGAAGGTGGAAAGGAAAAGTTCTGGAAATAGTTATGAAAAGCTAAACTTAAGTGTATAAGTACTGTATATAAAATTAAGTATATAAAATTAAGTCCTCATTAAATAAAAGTGTGATTCTTGAAATGGAATACTGCTGAAAAAACATCATCTTTGCAAGAATTTTAAGGTCCATCCCAAATGGATACTTTTAAAATTGATCTTCTTTTAGATTGCCGATCTTGGAAAAAGATATCAAAATATAAACCTACTGTCAGCAGTTTACCATTTGGAATCTCCAAACAAGAAAAGATGATTTGAACTGATACTATAATATGTTTATACAATTTACAAATCCTAACCTTTAATGTTGCAGGAAGTATTTTTATGTTTTTTCTTTAACTTCACATTTTGCAGCATTTGCTTTTGTTATGAATATGTCAGTCTCTTCTGTCATTTGAAAAGATTCCACTTACCTGAATTTTTATTCTTTACACTTTTCATTTCAAAACTTGAATCATATATTTGACTATAGTTAATCTTTTCCCCCATTACTAAAATGAGCACTACCAGTCTAACCATAGAGATTATTATTCATTATTTTGGTTTTATAAAATTCACTGTGTTGCTTGACTTTATCAAGTACTTTGTAGAGTTCAGCAGCATGCAGGAGTAACACAATAAAGATGACATTAGCATCAGACAACATTTTAACATGCATATTTCAGAGTAAATATTAAAGTGGCAATTATGTCAAAGAAAAGAGAGAGAAAGGGACCTCTCATCTTCAATGGTAATTTCAGTGGTGCTTTTATTAATCCTCCCAAAAATCTAATATCCTTTTACTTTGAATATAGATAGGAAATTTTTGGCTGTGAAAGGTATCTTTGTAAAAGAATTTGTAAGATTTACTTCACCAATAACTATGACATGATTAAAATAAGTGAAAACTTTCAGCATGGACTCTGTTTAAAAAGCAATTGAAGTTATTTGAAGTATTAAAATTTTACAAAAATAGTATAATAATTCCATTTTTATTTTCATAAGTGTTTCACCATATTCTCTTATTTAGTCTGACAAATTATTTCCTTTGCCTTTGGCTATTACTGTTGGCAGAAATGGGTGTATGATAGCATAAGCTTGATCTTTCTCTAATAAGGACATACATGAAAAGAACATTGGTTCTAAAATACAATTTTAGATTATATAAAAAAATTCTTGAACTTACCTATTTCTGTCATGAGTCAACCAAATTTCCTTATATGTTTTTCTTCAGAATTCTCTTTTTCATACAATTATTTTTTGCTAGAATAATCTTAGACACAGCTTTAGCTATATACCCAATCTCTTTAATGTGTCATTCTCAGGAAAAAGGGAACCATTTGTCTGAGAGGTCTCTATTTGCTACAACCCCACCTGACCTTACTAAACCCCTCAATACAGTGTTTTGAATATGTTCTGAAGATTACCTTAATGTTTTTATGCTATATGATTAAGCCTATCAATTAGAATAAGGTTGGGATATGTCATAATTGTTTCACTACCAGTTATTTTCAGGTATTGCCTGGTCCTCAGTTCTGTAATAACAATAGGAAAGTTTATTATAGGTAATATCTGAGCATCTACTATGTGCCATGCTCTATTCCTAATAATTTATATGTAATCCTTCATTATGTTTTTGGGAGTCTTCCATTTTTACACTGACAGTATATGTAAATAACATGCTCCATCTGCCATCGAAGTCCACCTCCTAACCCTAATCACCTTTGCCAAAGTATAATAATCTTCAGACCACATTGGAACATGCTCTTTCTTTAAATGCAGATTCCCGGGTCTCAGTCCATATCTAATCAATCAGACATCAGAGAAGAAATGTGGGTTAGGGACTAGGGTCTGCAGTTTTATAAAGTCCCCCAAGTAATTCTCCTGTACCTGAATTTTGAGATCCATTATACTAACTCTCCTGCCTTGATTTCCCCAGAAGAGGGTGATCTGGTTCCCACTTTAAGCTTTCACCTTCCTTTTAGAACTACTTGCAGCAAGAGAAAGGAAAATCTATGTCATTAAAGAGATCAGCATCAAGCCAACCCTGATTCTACTATGCTGTATGTCTCCTGGTGAATGAACCTCTGCAGAAGCCCCTTGCCTAAAAAGCTCCCAGGTTTGAACCACTGAAAATCTTTATAGGCTCATTGACTTGATTAGGTTTGGCCAGAACTTTCCTTTTTTTTCCTTTTCCAATCAAACATACCTTAACCTCACATATTTAAAGTGTATACACCTATGAAATCATCTTCACAATCTAGATAAAGAATCTGTTTATCACTAACAATTATTTCCTCGTATCTCTTTGTAATCCCTCCTTCCAACTCCTTATTCCAATCCCAGGCAATTATACATTGGCTTTCAATCATCATACATTTGTTTGCATTTCTTAAGAATTTTATAAAAATGGATTAATATAATATTATCTCATTTGTGTGGCTCCTTGCATTCAGCGTAATCCATTTGAGATCCACCATATTGTCACAGGTAACGTTTGCTCATTTTATTTTACTGCATTTCATTTTCATTGCATGGACAGTCCACAATTCTTTTAGCCATTCACTTGTTAATAAACATTTGGGTTTTTTTCTAGTTTTTAGCTAGTATGAATAAAGTTCCTGTAACCTTTCTTGTACAAACATATGGATACATGCTTTCATTTCTCCAGAGTAAATTCCTACAGTTGTATCACTTAAATTGTATAGAGGCCTTGGTAACTTTTGAAGATGTTGCTAAACTGCTTTGCAAAAGATTTTGTACCAATTCACCTTTCCAAAATAGTTCATGAGGGTTCTAGTTGTTTCCCATCCTCATAAATACTTGGTATGTTTGGTATTGTTAATTTTAGACATTAGTATAGACATAATGTAATGTAATGATACCTCATTGTAGATTTAATTTCCATTTCCCTAATAACTAATAATTTTGAACATATTTACATATGTGTATATTTGACCTCCATAATCTTATTTCATAAAATGCCTGTTCAAATCTTTAGTACTACTTAAAAAATGGATTGTCTTCTTAATTTTATGAGACTGTAGGTATGAATGCAAACTATTTATTAAATATATGGTATGAAATATTTTCTTCCGGACTGTGACTTATACTTTCATTCTCTTGAGTGTCTTTTAAAGAACAAAAATTCTTAATTTTGATGAATTGCTGTTGATTTTTTTTTCTTTCATGATTAATACTGTAAATAAGAAATTTTTGCCTAGCCACAAGTCACAAAAATATTCTCTAGTTTGTTTGGTGGGAAAAAGAACTATCTTAACTATGTGTGGTTCCTTTGATTATTCCCTCTGTCCTTTCAGATGGTTCTTTTCCTGGCATTTAGTAGACTCTTCACACTCGTACATTGTTTGCACTCATCTAAAGAATGAGGGGTACCCTTTCACTTTCTCTCTTTCTCTCTCTCTGCAGTTTTCTCCTCTCCAGTATTCTGCCTTGTGCACCTTATTTGCCTTGGCCTCCCTGACTTCTAGCTCTCTCTCCTCTATTCAGGGGACTGCTGGACTTGGCGTTCCATGTGTCTGTGCTAAGTCACGGAAACTATCTCCAGGCAGTAAGAAAGGGCAATAGAAGGGTCACTTCATTATCATACCCCTCCTTCAGAGATCTCTGGATATGTTGCCTCATGTGAAATGTCTGATGACAGTTGCTATATATATCTTTTAGTTTATTAGTTTATTGGATGAAAGGGTAAATCCTATCTCAGCTATTATGCTATTATACCTTGGCATGACATAGAACATCCAATTATATCAATGTGATGATTATTTCATTTATTCTCCTTCCATTATGTATTGTCTATTATAGTGTTTCCCTTTCCCATTCTTATTTCTATGTTATATGTCTTTGTTGCCATCATTCATATTTATTCTCAGAATTATTAATAGAATTAACCGAACATATTAGTAGTTTATTTGTAGTGATTATTCAGGATGAGTTAATTAACATGCCTTTTTTGGAGACAATTCTCCATGGGTCTCTCACATTTCTGTATGTCTTGCAAGCATACACATATTGTACTGAATGTCTTACCTTTGTTCTTGACTAGCTTTTCAAGGATCATTGGATAGAGACTATCTTTTGAAAACAAAAAAACCTCTCCCTTCAGAGAAAATGTCATGCTTTCTTTGCATTTTGGAAGATAGAGAAAGTATCTCCTTTCAGAGAAAAGGGTAGACAGGTTTGTTGCCTATTATAAAAGATTCAGGTTCTTTGACCTCAGTTTTTGTTTCGTGATGCAACCCACTGTGTGTGCAAGTGTTACCTGTCCTTTACCTGTAGTGCACTGGGAATTAGGACAAGGGAACCAGCACTAACCAGAAATGTTAATACTCTCATTACTGCTATTGCTGGAAGTAACTGAGTCCTTTGTCTGTGACCACGTGTGGTACGTATTCTACAAACATCCATGAAACCCTTGTAAGCTAAATTACTGACAGCAAATAGAGTGACCTTTCAGACTGTTGATTGTTTTGTGAAACTTTTGTAAATTGTGATCCAGGTTGAATGGAATTATTAACTGGGATATGTTCCTGTAGGTTTTAATCATTATAGCTATAAAATGAATAGATTGAATGAATGGCACATTTTGATACACCATCTAACTGGTTATAAAATTTAAAACCAAAGAATGGAACAAAATGTACTTAACTACCAATCAAGGACTGAGGAAGTGCATATTGTCTTACTTACCATCCTGTTCAGGACATATCAGTCATAGGAAGGGGTGGGAAGATGCTTTGGAGTTATAGCTTTTTTAACAGAGAAGAGTGCTGCCTCTTTTTCTTTTTCAATCATTTCCAGCAATACTTAAAATAAAAATTTTCATGGGCAAATGGGCAATGCGAAATGTAATAAAATGGTAGAACTTCCCATCTCAATATAATCATTCCTGAGAAGTTGTAACTGCTTTGATTAAATAACCCTGCTCCAAAGTAAATCACATTTATTCTTGAGTGGTCCAAAACACATTGGGGGAAGTCAAGCCTATATCAATATAAAAGATAGACAAATAAAACTAATTTACTTAAAAGCAGATTTGTATATCCTTAAGCAAATAATTATTTACTAAGTGCTCCTGATCCCTTACTTTTAAAATTAAAAAAAAAAAATTTACCAAATAGAATTGAACATGAACCTAACCATCACAGATGGATAAATGTATACATAAATAAATAATTTCTGACTTAATTCGTTTTGAACATAGTTAAATCCAGTGTTTATAAAGATACATAGGAATGTTATGTATTGACTTCTCCACCTTTTATGTCTGACACAGTCATACTGAAACTCTTATTTCAACCAATACCTTAATGGTGAATTTCAGTGTATGAAAAAGTACAGTAGACTTTAATTAGAATCCTTATTTCATTTATAGATTCAGCCACTTATTTGGACAAGTTGCACAGTGTCTGAGACTTAGTTCTTTTATCAGTCACGTAAGAATAGCAATCTATACTTACATCCAAAATTTGTTGAAATACTTTTAAATTCTAATATTCGCATCTCCTCCTCCTCCTCCTCCTTCATCCTTTTTTCTCTACATCATATTTCTGTATGGAATAACTTCCCCTCTCTACAGCATCATAATTTCTATCAAACATATTCACTCCACTTCCAATTCCATTGCCCTTTTAATTTTCCCCTCCCCAAATACTCAGGTCCTGATTGAGGTATCTGTTTATGTACCAAAGAAGAATATAAATATTTTACATAATCCTTCTTTAATCATATGATTTGCTTTTTTTCTGTTTTAGGGATTTAATAAAAGCAAAACCCAATTCCAACTACTTTTCATTTAAAAGTAAGTTTGATTACTTTTAACTTCTCACAACAGGAGTACCTTGCATGTCAAATAGAATCCCAGCTTGGGTGGTTTGGCAGAGTGTCAGGACCTTGCCTTTCATCTCTATCCTTTTTCAGCATTGCATGGTTATTGATGGTCTGGCAGCAGCCTCTGGAGTCAAGCCAAGAAAGAAAATATAGTCTCTGTTACTGATGAGACTTATGGATCTAAAGTGCTTTACTCTGGGGTTTCTTGTGATTTTTATTGTTTATTTGGGAGAGTTTTTAATGGTTTCTGGACACCTTAAAGACTGCTATGCAAAAAAAATACCTAGTTCCTACTTTTTTGATCATTCCAATCATATAATTCAATTGTACTTCCAATTGTTGGCAAGTGAGAGATGAAAAGCTAACTATGGATCAAATTTCAGGCATCAGGAATATTTGGAATTCATGCTGACATTAATGTGGCAACCACCATTAATGACTATAACAGTAGATAACAGAGTTAGGATTAAAGTAGCATCTACATGCCGCGCTGCCCAGAGATGTACTCACCAAATGCAATGGATGTGTCATGATGATGGGGGAGAGTGTTGCTGTGGGGGGAGTGGTGGGGTGGGGGCGGTGGGGGTGAATGGGGACCTCATATTTTTTGAATGTAATATTTTTTTTTAAATGAAAAATAAATAAAGTAGCATCTACAGGAGAGATTTTAGGGGAATTATGCACCCCTGCTCATTGTTATTTGTTGAGACCTCTCTTAATATTTCTTTGGCCTGAGAACTAAGGCTTTTACCAACATACAAAGAGCAAATTACTAGGCCATCCTAGGTATGAGGAATGGCCAATGCCAAGTTTTTATTATTTTATTCACACGCACTTTATAAGCATGTGATAAATTATATCTTGGACATATTTCTTACCATGCTGGTCATTTAGCAAAATTTTCAGGTTGATCCACCTTATTATTTTTAAACATTTTCCTGTGAAATTCACATAATTTGGTACACAAAGAATTTTGTTAGTTGATATTATAAGGTTGATGCATGTCTGATGCATGTTGAAAAATGCATCAGACATTCTTCTAAATACTTCACATTCAATTTTATTCTTAAAGTACAATTACATCCCCATTTTACATGAGGGAACTGAGCATAGAGAGGTCATACAGCCAGCAAGTTTTGAAACAAGAATTGAATTCATGTCTATTTAATTATAAAAGCCACTATTAATCACTATATTATGCAGCTTTAATCACTCTGCTTAATTGTAAATATTTGGTAATTGTCTGTTGATGCATTGTCACACATATTTTTTGTACTTATATTTGGCTCCTGTGGAAGACTCAAAAATACTGTTTTAAAGCATCATACAGTAAATACTGTGCATGCCTATTGGATCACCTTAAGCATGTTACATTATTTAGCAGTATATATAGATTTCTATAAGCTGCTTATTTTTCAGAAATGGCCCCCCTTTTGAAAGTGCTCCAGTCTGCAATGTGTTTGGAGTAACAACAGTTCTCTTATTTAGAGACAATCTCCTGGAAACTTCAACCTTCTAGATCATGGCTCAAAAATAAGAAATTATTAAAAAGAAATTAGAAATAGCTAGAGTAATTCTTCTTTGTGGCAGTGATTATTTAAGAGTCAGCTTGACATTCAATACCGTGAAATTATTTTATATTTGGTTTGAAACACAAAATGTAAGCAATAGCAACATGTGAAGGAGGGCCACAGTCAGGGAATGAGTCCAACCACTGTCTACCTTCAGAACTCAGAGTGTCCTGTGTTTTTCTTTAACTGGTATGCACACAGAAAATGTTTTATAGTATACCATACGACATTAGATATGCTAGCTTTTCACCCAAATGGTGACAAATAATAGGATTTACAATGGTATTAGGTATAAGGGCATCAAAGATCTACTCTAATAGTTTTATCCAGTGAAAATAATTTAAAATTGTTACAGTTGACATGAAATATTTATCTTCAGATATATGGAAAATTCACAATGGCTAATTCATTATCCAAGAATGGAAGATTTTCGATAAATATTTTTATTCATATATAGTAATCTCTACCTTTTTAAAAAAATTGCAGTGACCATTCTTCAGGACCAATTAATTTCGTGATTTATGGATTTGGGAAGTCATTTAAAAAGAAAATTATATATACACACATGACCACACACACACATTCACATGCATAAAGTACACTAAAATAAATCCATAATAAATACTCTGAAACAATTTTATAACTAGTATTGAATTGGTTTTTCTCCTTTCTAAAGTATATGCTTAATCTTGTAAATACTACAAGAAATCTGGTATCCAGATGTATGTTTCCTCTTGTGAAATGTAAAACTCCCCTTTGACCATTGGTGACTGCAAATGAGTTTAGGAAACATGATGGCAATGAGTTAACTCTGTATGGAAATCCTCATAACAGCCAGCTTCTCTAACTGTTCATTTCAGACTCCATCACCCACTGGGTTTCCAAACATTAAAGAGAAGCTTCTTTCAAGAAGATTAATTTTCTCTAAATTCAAAATAAAAGTTATCCAAACATACAGAATTTCTCATAAGGATATCACTATAGCAACCAAATAACTCCACTGAAATATTTAGCTGTAAAAGGAAACTAACATTCTTTCCCCAATTCTCTATATGCTTATCATTGAACAATAGCACTTATTTATATTGTGCAGTATATACTTTGAATCTGTTTTCTTGAAATGTTTCATTTCTGAGTTAGTCAAGAATGGTCTTTGAGTATGTGTGTGTTGTATGTCTTAACATGTATGCAGATGGGACCATTGGACATTGTGGGGCTGCTAGCATTCGCTGAATATGCTTTCTTCAGAGTTTAGACTGAAGAGGCCACGTAATCTGAAAAGTTGAGCGCAGACCTAGATTCTAGACCAGAATGTTAATGTCCAGCAGACTGACCTTTAGCAATTAACATCCCCCCTATTCTTCTGCCACCACTCCCATCAGGAGTCATTGTTTTGTCATGTATAAAATGAGGATATTATATCCAATAACCCCTAGATAAAACTACCAAATCGTCACCCCAAAATAAGTGATACATTCCAGTTCAAACAAGTAATGAGTCATTTCAAATTAAGGGTAGCCTCCTTGAGAGCAAGGACAACTTCATATATTTTCTTGATATTTCTCTCACACTACATAACATGCATAGCATGTGCTCTTAATAGCTTCATTCATACCTATTAGCCTGTTTATACTGATTAGTGGTGGGGATAAATAGATAAACAGATAAGAACAAAAGGTCTACCTATTATTTTCTTTGCTGTGTTATATCTTCAACATACTTAACTACAGTATTACAAATATTCATGTTTTCACCAGTAGAACGTGCAAAGGGCAAAGAAAAAGGCTTGTACATACACTACAGTGATCATTTGAAAATAATTTTAAGCTCCAACAAGGGAAAGGTTCCCTATTCTACATATTTGAAAATCTGCCCCACCCTATGCACAATAAATGGTGTGTAATAAATTTTTGTTGGCTTGATGGTATTATTTCACTTATTCACAATGTCAATGATGTTAATGGAACCCATTAATGAAGCAATTCTTAAACCGTAGGAGATAACATAATCTTCCTGTAGAGGACTATTTGAAAGTTTTGGATTCAGATTTTTAGCTCAACATATCAAATGATCATGTTTGCCTTTGTATTTTTACACAATGTTCCTGTCTGCCAATCTTGCAATATCCGGTGTGCAACACAGCCAAGAAGAGAGAAAAAAACAGTTAAGAATTATGCTAACTATAAGACAGCTACCAACATCCTTGCATAGCTTTATGCACCATGTCTTCATATTTCTGGCCTAATAGAACTAGCAATACACAGAGGAGAAAAGGTACTTTCAGAATTTATTATAGATTTTCCCACTTATTACTAAAAGCAGCTATAGATATAACCTGAATTTGCCTGCTTTTCTATCATTATCTCCAGTTTGTCTATATAAATGCCAAATAAACTGGAATTTAGATTTCTATCCTAACTTCAACCCATGTTTTTCTGACTCCATGCTTTTGCTTATGCCCTAGAATATCATTAACATTACTAAAAATGACAAATAGGGCATGCACAAAGATACTTCCAAAGTTTATGCCAATTCCACCATCTCCATAAAGCTTATTCTAATAATTTTTGTTACTCCTTCAGAATTGTGGTGATATTTGATTCAATCTCTCTTTCAAAGTACCAATTGTGAGTGTAAAAACACTGCCCCCAGATATTGATTCCTTTGAGGGCTAAAGAGACCCATGGGAGTTATGGTCATGGCCGATGGGGTTAACTACCAGGTCAGATGGCCCCTCTTTGGAAATGGTGTTTATGTGTGATGAATCTGGACTCAGATGGGATCTTCCTTCATAAGACTTTCACGCTAATGTGCTGGAGGTGCAGTTAATGTTGGGGTTTAAGATATATTTAGGGGATTTGAATCTCTGGACTGACAATGTGATAGCCAGGTCCTGAGCCTCAACAGACTCCAGCACCTACAATCTGATTTATTGGACTTACCACACTCAGCTAAGATGGAGTTGAAGAAGGACAACCACCACACCATGGAGCCTAGAGTGATTACAACTGAAAGTGGGAGGATTGCATCCAGCATCCATGTGGAATCTGAACCTCCTCTTAACATAGAGGAGCAATGGACACAACCAATCCAATGTCCACATAGAAGAGGTGGCATTGGATTGGGAAAAGTGGACATGGTGGCTGATGGGTATGGGGAAAGGCAGGAAGAGATGAGAGGTGGAGGCGTCTTTGGTACATGGAGCTGCCCTGGATGGTGCTTCAGAGGCAATCACCAGACATTGTAAATCCTCACAGGGCCTACTGGATGGAATGGAGGAGAGTATGGGCCATGATGTGGACCATTGACTATGAGGTGCAGAGGTGCCCAAAGATGTACTTACCAAATCCAATGGATGTGTCATGATGATGGGAATGAGTGTTGCTGGGGGGGGAAGAGGCGGGGTGGGGGGGTGGGGTTGAATGGGACCTCACATATATATTTTTAATGTAATATTATTACAAAGTCAATAAAAAAATAAAAAAAATAAAAAATAAAAAATTAAAAAAAAAAAAAAAACACTGCGTAGTATGAAGTAAGAGGACAGTGAGGGCTGAAATCCAATGTCAAGTTGTTCATACTAGCATGAGGTGATCTATCCAAAAGGAGGGATTTCTTATTCTCTTTGATATTTCCAGAGCTGGGTATCTTTTGGAATGGAATTTGGTGTTTTTTCTATTTTTAATTGGAGACTCTTTAGAACTATTAAGGGCATAGTTTTTAGAGCTGGATAGTCTCTATTCAAATCCCTGAACTTGTTTCTACACAAAATGCAAGACAATTGACTCAAACTCTGAGACGTATGCTGTTCATTTATAATATAAAGATAACCAATCCTTAATTCTTTATGATGTTGTAAGAATTAAAATAAAGATAAATAAGATATTCTCATCAGATATTCTGTCACATAGAAGAAGCTTAAAAAATGATAAATGCCATTGATAACCTGATGTTCCCCTTATACCTCTTCACCATCATCAGATATCTTTCATGTCTGGTTCTCACCCAAAATGTCAGGATGTAGTGGATTGACAATATGAGGGGCGTATTAGTCAGCCAGAGAGGTGTTGATGCAAAGTACCAGAACTCTGTTGGCTTTTATAAAGGGTATTTATTTGGGATAGATAGAAGCTTACAATTACCAGGCCATAAAACATAAATTTTTCCTCTCACCAACATCTTTGCCATGTGTTGGAGCAAGATGGCTGTCAACATCTGCAAGGGTTCAGGTTTCCTCTTCCTGTTATGCCTCCATGGTCGCAGCTTCTTCCAGTGTCAGCTGTAGGCTGGGATAAGGGCTTATTTCTCTCCAGGCTCAGCTACTCTCTTCACTCCATAAGGTCAGCTGTAGACTATCAGTCTCGCTCTCTCTTCCTGGGGCCTCTGCCATGTCTATGAGCCAACTCTATTCCTCTGTATTCTTCTCCTGTGTTTACTTCCTGGGGTTACAGCATGCATTTTCAGATCTTGATATATCCCTAATTTTTCTTCCCTTTTCTAAACAACATACCATAACTTTTCAAATTCTGAGAAACCTTTACCACCCCTTTCACGTTTTTAATTTTTACACTACAGTAAGACTCAAGGCTAAAATATTTTTAGTCAATATATTTTAAAGATTCCCTTTGTTATTTATAATTCCATTATTGATCAAATAATTTGGCAAGCATCTTAAACTCACATCATTAACAAGGTTTACATATTCTTCTGTATCCTCTGTAATAGAACTGGTATTTCAGAATCCCTAATGATAAACTCATAAAGCATAATTTATTAAAATTTGTTATTACAATATGCAAAAATGTTCGAAATTATGGAAACAATATGTAATTTCTACTGTAAAAATAATTATCATTCTTAAGGAAAAGCAGAAGGCACCACTTCTACAGAGGTAGTTATAAGATGAATAAGGACAAGAATTGCGCTGATGTTGTTTATCATTGAATTTGTAGAGATGTTTACAAATCCCAATAAATAATTTTCAAGGGGATGGATGGATGGAATGGCAGACATAAAAAAGGGTGAGGATCCTGGAATTCCAAGAGTAAATTTCCAAAACTAGTATCATCTAACTAATTTCTTTTTTTTTTTTTCTTTTCTTTCATTTTTATTTTTCCTATAAATTATGGCAAAATTTTATTTTTAACTATCAGGATGAGATCTAACCTAAAGTTTTGACAGTTAAAAAGTGATTCATAAATTTCTCAGTTTCATAATACAACCTAACACAACGCAACATAACATAACACAACATTAACATGGATAATACATACTCAAAAATTAAAGATAAATTGTGGCTTAATCTATGTGACAAATAGGATATCAGGAACACTTGGCTTCATTTTATAGGGAATATGCAATATATTTTGTAACTTAAAATACCCTGGTGCCTTTATGTATACCTTATCAAAGTCACACAAATGCTCAGAATGCATATTAATTGGTACAAGGGTACTACTGGGGTGCATAGTGTTGATTCTCCAGCAACTTTGCATTTTGAAAGCAAAGTCATAATATATGTACATACAGTCATTAAATCAGTTTAGTTTTATTCCATATTTTTCAATATATTTAATAAAAAATATACAGGGATGCCATATCACATGATTTAGTCAATAGGTTTGGGTAGCAATGTTATATTATTATATTTGGAATTGTACGAGAGGTTTTATTTGTAGACTTTCTCCCCCCACCAATAAAATGAATTGTTGGATTATCAGTCTAAACTCACTGCATATTATAGAATTGAAGATCATATGTAGAAAAGTTAACACATTTATCATATTCAACAAAAATACAAGTTCCTAGATATGTATGTCATTATCTTGTGAAAAACTTTTACTGTGGAAACAGATAAAATTATTCCAATTATGTAATGTTGACTTTTGTTAGAATCAACTGAAGTTGCCTCATGTGACCAAATGATTTAGAAACAATTTGCTAAATTGCCTTCCAATATAGAATCAATTATTAGGCCTCATACTTAAGATAAATATGTCTCTCATTTATGACAACATTGGATACCTAAGATTTAATCTTAATTAAAAATTTCCCCATTTTTTCCAAAACATTAATGATTTTGATTTACATTTGCTATTAAAATATATAACATAAACTCCACCAGGTAAGTATAAAAAACCCAATGACTATTGATTTTAAAAGGGGCGAAAACTGAGTCGAAGCCCTAGAGTTGAGAAATCAGTTGATTAATGAAGTGAAGACATCTTTTAGGGGGAGTATTTCACTTAACTCCTATTCTTGACTATCATAGACATATAATGTAGGACCAGACTTACTAAACATCTCTGGTTATCTGGAAAATGTGAAAGAATATGTCAATGCTAAGAGGTTAAACTCTAGAGTCTGATGCTTGTATTCAGAACATGCTGTGGCATTATTAGCCATGTGACCTAATACAAATGAATGAATCTATCTGTGCCTCAGTTTATCATTGGTAAAATGTAAACTATAATAATAACAATGCTATTTGATTCAAGTAATAAGAAATAAATGAGACTATGGTTTCACATAATCGATTACAATACTTGACATCTTAAAAATAAAGACTGTGTGATAAAATAAGGTATACAATGAGGAAAATAATCATTCCTGTATCTTAATTATCTGCTCAATAGCAGGTAATACCACAGAACATTGATAAATATTGTTGGAATCCTGGAGGCAACATTGAGAGACAGTAATGGCAGAACAGATACTATGTTAGTTACAACTTTCTACAGGCTTTGGAGTCAGGGAGTTGTGGTGCCTATGTTGTACAGTCCCATGCTAACCCAAGGTAGAGGCCTTCTATAATACCAGCTTTGTTAGGGCAATCATGGTCATTTATTTTGAAACTTGATATTTTATAACATTGAAAGTCAACCTTGTCAGGCCAAAGCCAAGAAGTTCTTGCCTTTCTTTAACCTCCTCATAAAAAAGTCTTCCCCAGAGGCCCAAATAGTTCTGTACTAATCTGCCTTTGGTATCACATATTTATATTATCAATTCTCCTGGCATTTTACTATATATATATATGTTTCATTTCATATTTATGATAAAAAATAAAAGAATTTTACAAGGCAATAATTATCATTCACATCTATAGATAAATAAATTGAGGTTCATATTGATTTAACCACTCATTCAAGATTAGAAGAAAATAAGTGGAAGAACCAAGATAAGAGGTCCTAGTTAAATTTTCTTTGTTTTACCTTTTCCTCGTAACTTCTCAAGTAATTTTTTTTATTGCAGTATTTCATTAGGTGAACCTGATGGACTAGTAGACAGAGAATACTGAGTAAAGGCTTAGTTCATGATGATTGGGAAACAAATGAGCTTAAGAATAAAAACCTGTTACTTAATAATGTCTGGCAACTATTGAGTTATTGATTATAGCATGAGAGTACTTGGTCCCCAAAAGTAGCACTAAAGACATACTCAAACAGACCGTACCCCAGGTCTTACATACTCCAAGACAAATTTTCTTATGACATATTTTCCCCAAGTCTAGCTTGTATAGCTTTTTCCTAAGTTATTTTGTATTCAGGCATTATAGCCCGTGATGGTTACTTTATGACCTTGCTGTTACATGGAAGAAATGTGACTTTTTTCATTAGAATTTAATGAAGAAAGTAAAGGAAGAAAGTATTCTATCATCTTTTTGTGCTGATGCTCAGCCAGGATTTAGCAAGGTGGTCTGTTCACAGGCTACAGTAAACTTGTTAAACTTTCCAAGTGGATTCATGTTGCTCTAAGTTATAAAGGACAATGATAATATAGTTACATATGTGTCAGGAAATGATGCTTCCATGAATATAAAAGATACCCTTCTCTGATGAGACTGTCTGGAATCAGACTACTGTCAAATTGTTGTACGCATTCATCGCCATAATGGACACCCACCATCACTGACTCGGCACAGAAGAAAGGAACTTATGTTTCTGATGTGGAGGCTAACATTGCATGCCAGACTTGTGACTCCTGCCAAAAGTTGACTCAGTTGTCTCAAGCCATGAGTGGCTACCTCATCTGGGGTGCGGTGCCTGTCCATTACTGGCAGATTGACTACATCTGTGATTTTTCACGACTGTTGACTTTTCCCAGTTACTGAACTCTTAATACCAGCCAAACTAACCTGAAGCTAGTATGCGATGCTTCCCTTGAGGCTAATCTATGCCACGTTTTGGCCCTCCAGACTACTTGCAGTTTGGCTTTTTATAGCTAAAGCTAATCAGTAAAGAACTGGTAGCCTGACTCTAGTTCTCTACTCTCTTCGTGGTCCACACACCTTAATAAAGCAGTTTAATTATTAGATGTAGCTGCTCTATAGGAAATTATTTTCTACATGCTGCTTCCTGGGTAGTGATCAGGAGGAAAAGAGGTAGGGGACTGTATAGACATATAATTTTGAAAATTTGAAAATTTCACTTTAACCATTCCTGGGCATAATATGTCATTCTTTATCTTAACAACCCTGTCTGTTTGGCACACTCTGGATGAAAGACTGGTTGAAAGGTAGCCTCTGGATTTGATTAAATTTTGGTTAAGTTTTATGAAAATGCTTTTATCCCTCTTGCATCTGATTCTTCTAGATGAAAGGTCTGTGCACAAGTAGTGAATGTTTAAAATAAAATATAAAGTTATAGCTATTGGAAAGGACATTGTGACAGCAGAGAAGGAACAAAATCCAGATTCCTGAAGAAGACACTCCTGAGAAGTGTAGGGAAGGATTGTATTAATTATATTAGTTTTTCAGAATTCCCCCTGAAATATTTGTCAAGAAGGGAAATGCTCTGACGCGACTCTCTGAAACCATTGCGAATACCTTACATTTAATTCACTATTAAATCTGCCAGTAGCAAACTAACTTGTTTACTTCTCAGACCCTTCAACAGTTTCAGACTCAACAATGTGTAATTGCTGTCCAATTACTGTAAAATTAGCTCAGAGCTGCTGGAGAAAAGTTAGAACTGAGGTCATTGTGGTGGATTGAATTATGTACCCCAATTTGGACATGTTCTTAATCTTAATTCCCATTCCTCTGGGAGTGAACCCATTGTCAATAGAATCTCTTGAAGATGTTTTGTTTTTTTTTTAGTTCAGGTGTAGCCCAGCTGATTGAGATTGGGTCTTGTTTCGTGTTCCTGCATGCATTTATAAGCAGAAGGAAGTCAGACATAATGAAAGAAAGCCATGGGGAGGAGCCAGAAACCAGAAGTTAATTGAACCTGGAAGAAAGAGGAGAGGTCATTGCCAAGGAAACCTAAGGATTGCCAGCGGCCTGCAGCCCAATGTTACAGATTTTGGAAAGAAAGCATAGCCTTGCTGCCACCTGACTTTGGACTTCTCCTACCCTCAAAACTGTGAGCCAAGAAATACTCAATGTTTAAGTCAACCCATTTTGAGGTATTTATCATAGCAGCCTAAAGAACTGAGATAGTAATTAATAGGAAAAGTTTTATTTTCTAAATATACACATATTTTTGAAAAATATATTTACTTTGAAATTGGCATTAAACTGTTGAATATTTTCAAATTTTAGATTTTCACATCGGAGAATAAAATGATTATCTATGTTTATAGGAGCTTCCCCAAAAGTGACAACATAAATATGACAATTGCCATTTTATAGCTTTAATCTGGTTTAGCTTTTCCAAATTATCAGCAGGGTAAAAGAATGCTTATTCTGTGTGATGCTATTAGGAATTAGGGCAAAAGCAATGACTAAGAAAGTGTTATAGTCAAATAAGTGTGGTTCAAATTAAGTAGGGACAATAAACAATAATGGGCATTCCATACTTTCTTATTAGAAAATATTATATAAAGAGCATTTTTTAAAAAAACTTTGGCCAGGAAAACTAGGGTTAGATAGAAGTGAATTGAGATCATATCTCTATTCCATACAAACTATGCCATTGAGACAGATTCTTATTCTAATTTTGTTTCTTTTCCCATATTATGTTTAATTAAGATTAATAGAGGCAAGACTAAAATCTTCTGATGTTCTATGCACTGACTATATGGTAGCTATTTTTATTAAAGATAAAGAGAAAAAATATATAGAAAGATGCAAATAATGAGATATATGTAGTTTTGGGATAATTTTAATAAAATATTTGGATGGAATAAATGTTAAATTATTTGTGGGAAATATTTTTAGAACTATTTAGAAATGTTAAATGTGAAATTATATAAAACTCCAGATAACTGAATTCTTCAATGAGTGTTATTGAATCATATTATTCCTGTGACAAATGCTATTTCCTTTTCTGGAGAGACTTGGAAATATTTTAAGATGATTTTTAAGTTAATTACCACATAAATATCAGAATACAAACATTACCCACATATAAGAAAGTAACAAATAGACATAGCTACAGTTAAGCTCTGAAATCTGAGAGTCTAACAATATATTTACAAAATTCTAAATGTTTAAAGTAGAGGCTTTAATATTTAATAGAGACCCATTACCTTGATCTTTAAGAACTAAAGAGTTTTAGATATCATAGGTACTTTAATTTCAAGTTACATATTAGTCTGCCAGATTCAAAAACAGACTTTTCTGCCTTCTTGCAACTAAGCTCAAAATAACACTGATGACAAAGCAGCTTAACAGGCTTGTAATAGCTTTGGTCCTGGAACACTTTGGCAATTTGGTCCATCTTCATCCTCCCATGAAAGGGATTGGGGAGCTGAACACCGTCCAACCTAATTCATATAAATAAGGGCTGGAAACTCTAAGCCAAAAATGACCTCATTCTTAATAGTCTGTGACTGGGTTATCCAAATAATTTCACAGAATATTTTTCACTTCTTTATATCACTACAATAAGAGATTTGGAGCATTAATAGTCATATCTCTGGTGGTACATTGCACAGCTCAGCTGATTGGATGAGAAGAAAATTAACTAAGCACATAGGACAGCATTGATATTGTTTAGAGCACACATGTATAGAGCAGAAACAGTGGGATCAATTACAGCACCAGAGTCAGGTAGTACCTGGAAATACGCAGCATAGGTGTTAGAGATTCTAAAACCAAGGGGAGCAAGTGGAAAACAAAACAACAGGAAAGGAGTATTCAAGATAATTAAGTACAGATGTATGAAGTAAAGAGTTTTTCTGTGGTCACACACAGGTTGAGAGTCAGGAATTCAGGGAACCAATGGAGTGATATTAAAATAACAACAGTAAATGATGGGAGGTTCTTGGTGGAGAAAGTTTTTCTTTTCTTTTTTTTACCTAGGAAATCATTCCAAATATCTTTCTCAACCAGAAACAGGTGTTAGAAGTGAGCAGTGACCAACCTCCAATGTAAATATCAACAATATTTTCAGTTTGCTGATGTGCTAGGTTTTTTGTAGAGTAAATGGTCCTGGCACTGTTAGGACAGGAGTGAAAGAGTGTAGAACTGATAGTCTATTTTCTCAAGGAAATTTGTTCCAGGGAGGAAGGGGAAACATTTGTATTATTCAAAATTCTATTCTTCTCAGAAGCCCCAGGTCTAAATTTTGCATACTCTGTTCAAGAGCTTATTACCTTATAGAATTATTATACTCTGTTAATCCAAAAAGTGAAAGTTCTTGCACAAAGACAAATGATACAAAGACAAGAAATGAGTGTTGCTTCACAGGCATTAAGATAAACGGGATTCCATTCCCTAGAGCATCAGATCAAATACATCATGCTTTGCTTAATCATTCTGCATCTACCACTCCTCTGCAAAAACCACAAATACGGTAATATCTATTTTACAGTGGGTCACCGTCTAAAATTATTAATATTTAGGAATCCAGGAAAATTATCATGTAGTATACATTGTCTTCCTACCAGTTGTCTCTTCATCTGGTATTTATGATTTATGGGGCCAGAAATAATCTGTCCTTAGGGAATGATTCTGTTGATCATATTTATTCCTTCCAGGAATGCCATATAAAGCTTTGCCCTCATTATTTAAAAAGTTGTGATTAAAAAAACTTCACACATTTGTATTTATTAAAATAACAATGGTTCTTATCAGCATTACAATATACAAAAATAGAAATACTTTTCAAATAATATAGTGTTTTGAAATTCTTATAAAAGTCTTCATATCTCTGTATAAGTACTACCTGGGAACTTCCTGGCAAATATTTGCTAAGGGAAATATTTAAGTTCCTTGGCTATTTAAGTTAATTATTACCTTTTTAATTTACTTTTAATTTTAGGCAATAGTTACAAAATATTTTTCATGTAAATAACAGTATTTTAGCATTTTTCCAAATATTCACATTTTTGCATTATTTGTAAGTCTGGTATTATGAGAGGCTAATTTTGAAATATATATTTTTTCTTCAGTAAATAGTGATATTAAAACTGTTAATGGACACCTGTAATGTGTTGGATAAGGTCAAGATTTTTATATTCATTTTCCCAATATCTCAAATGTATCTGTGATAGATGGAGGGACTATTGGTTGGAATAGTGAGTGAATTTGAATAAATATAAACTCAGAGTTAGACTTTCCCCAAACACAAGAATTGGGAAAGAATTTGTAACTCCTTTAGTTAAGTCATTTCATTATACAGATAAAGAAACTGTCAGAATTCTAGTTCTAAGCTTATCCATGAAGTAGCCATATCATTTTGTGTGATCTTTGTCTTTTGTGATAAGCAAGATAGTGAGATACAAATGTCGCTAAGTATGAAAAAGATCCACTTTACTTTTAAATAGTCTGCAATTTAATTGTCATAAAAAAGTAACTTGCTATCACCAATTATAACAAATTATGATAAAATGATTTCAACTTAGTTGTATTTTTGTGTAAGTATAATCACATATGTGACAATATCTGAATAGGGTTTATATAACTGAGTTAGTTGTCAAAGAACCTGACCATCTCTCATAACCTGGCATGGAAAGGCCACATTTTTAAAACTTTCAATAAAATTTTATGGAATGAAAATCATCCAGTGGTACTGAAATAACCTAGGCACAATGTATTCTTGACCACTTGATGGCATTCTACGATTGAAAAATAATTTTCTCTTTTTTTATTCTACAGTACACATAAACTGTATTCCTTTACAAACTTAAAAATTCAGCACAAGGGAGAAAAAGAGAAAATAAAAAGTTATGTCTTAATTTAAATGGTGACATTTTAAAAGCCCATTCCATTTTCATATTTTATAGCTGTTAATGTTAATTTCCTGGGTAATTATTACATTAATGCACAGTTGCATCAAACTTAGGTTTGGATTTCTTAACTAGAAGTTGTGTATTGACCAGTGGGTCATAAAATGCATGGCTATTATTTATGCTTGTAATTGCCTCTTTAATCCCTGCTACTCATAAAATTCCTAAAAAGAGGAAGATGATGGCAGATGTGGCTCTTTACTCTATGCTTTCCTCATCTTTTCACCACAATCACATGCACAGTCTCTGGATCCTGATGGGAGAAAAAAAACTTAGAATCGTTTATTCTTTCATGAACTTGTATCAATAAATGCTTCAGAAATTTTATATTGGATAGATAGTAGGTAAGCAATTTCCCTTTCCAAACATATAAACATCCTATGACAAAGACTAAATCTTTGACACCTAAAGATGATTCTTTTCAAGAACATTAGTATTTGATAACTAAACCCATTAATTGTCAGTTCTAGGCTAATTTCATTTGTTTAAATATAGGGTAAGTCAACACTGGCCATGAAATCAGAAAAAAAAGTAACATGATATTTATCCAGAAAATAGAGCCTAACAATTGTTTTTAAAAGTTCAGAAAATTAAGGAAAATTTCCTTATGCTTTTTAATTAAGAAGTTTTTTGTGTGTTTCCCCTTCCATGAAAAAATGATTACATTAATTATATAAAATCTAGTGTATAAGTGTATCTCCTTTAGTACGTAAGATTACATACTTTTAGAGTAAATCTGAAAGAGCATGGGTGAGAATTATTGATGCATATCTACTTCAGGATTGTATTTACCTTGGGGGAAGGTAGAAAGAAAATGCCATTGGATAGAAAGGGGAATCATCAATTTATATTAGATTTTATTTCTATAGAAATAATAACATTTTCAACGTTTGTTACACCTACATAATAGCAACATTGGTGTTATAATATTACTTTTATATATGTTTTCTATATCTTATAGGGGGGAAAGCAAAACATTAAATATGTCTAACTTTTTTACCTTTAGAGGAAAAATGTATTTCTCATTAATCACACTTGTGTGGGAGATCATAGAGAATCCCATGTGGGCCATGGATGTTCGAAACGATTCACTAATTCATGACCCGAGATCTATGAGTTCCTTTACTCTTATGAGTGATAACTAAGTCTGTCTTCTCAAGTTTTTGTCAGGGAATTTTCTCATAACAATGGTCAATATTTATGCTCTTTAAGAGTATCACAGGCCACACAGAAAACCAGTCATCAGACTTTCTTCCTCTATGATATTTATGTAAATAGGAAACAATGAGAGGGGAATTGAATTTGTAACTAATATTACGTACAAGATTTCCCCTTTGAATATAAGGATATTATCTATGGGATTCATAAAACAGAGTTCAAATCTGCAACAATCTTTTGGGGGGTTTTACAAGAAAATATTTCATTTAGAAAACACCTTTCTTCTCAGAAGCCCCAGGTTTAAATTTTGCATACTCTGTTTAAGAGGCCTATTACCTCATAGAATTATTACACTCTATTAATCTGAAAAGTGAAAGTTCTTGTACAAAGACAAATGATACAAAGACAAGAAATGAGTGTTGCTTCACAGGCATTAAGATAAAGGGGATTCCATTCCCTAGAACATCAGATCAAAGGCATTATGCTTTGCTTTAATCATTCTGCGTCTACCACTACTCTACAAAAACCACAAATATGGTAATAAACATTTTACAGCAGGTCACTTTCTAAAATTATTAATTTTTAGGAATCCAGGAAATTATCATGTAATATACATTGTCTTCCTACCTGATGTCACTAGTTCTGGTACTTATGATTTATGGGGCCGGAAACAATCTGTTCTTAGGGAATTATTTAGTTGATCATATTCATTCCTTCCAGGAATGCCATATAAATCTTTGTCTTCATTATTTTAAAACATTGTAATTAAAAAATCTTCACACATTTATTTTATTAAAATAACAATAACAATAAAATAACAATAATACTTATCACATTAAAATATAGAAAAATATAAATACTTTCAAAACCCTATCTTACTTCTTTGAAAATTCTTATAGAGAGATATGAAGACTTTTATAAGTGCTACCTGATATTTGCTAAGGGAAATGCTTTAGTTCCTTGGCTATTTAAGTTAATTATTACCTTTTTAATTTACTTTTAATTTTAGGCAATAGTTACAAAATATTTTTCATCTAAATAACAGTATTTTAGCATTTTTCCAAATATTCACATTTTTGCATTATGTATAAGTCTGGTATTATAAGAACCTACTTTTGAAATTACGTAATTTTTTTCCAGTAAATAGTGATGTAAAAACTGTTAATGGACACCTATAATGTGTTGGATAGGGTCGAAATATTTTTGTTCATTGTCCCAATAATCCTTCCAACAGCCTGTATGCCTTGAGATAAAATATCCCCATTTAAAATTTTATAAGTGAGAAATCTGAAGTTATCTAACTAATATAGCTAGTCATTGGTGAAAACAAATTCTATAGTTACTTTCCAGAGACTATACTCTTAACAATAAACTGCAAAAACAAGCAAAACCCTTCAAATTTATAATTAAATTATATTTAAGAAACCTAACATGGAAGGAAAGTAAGATCTGTGTTTTCACACTATGAACTTTCTTTGATGCTCAAAAGCAATTTATATTTTCTTTCTTAATGATAGAGAGATGACAATTAGGAAGTCATACTTGAATAGAAATTTGAAGAGATTATGCAATGTGACATTACTGTGTAGGAAGGATTATATTGGAACAATTGTAAATTCTTTCACTATTGTATGAATAAAATACAAATTACATTCTTGTGTCTATTTTTCCATTATATTTCTTAAAACAGTGTGTAGGACTAATATGCCCTGTGATATTTGTGGCTACTGGGGAAAGCTTTTACAATTTGGCCTTGCTCTCTCTCTCGGTACTTTTTAAATCTAAATTTAAGCAATAAAAATCTCAAGTTTATATTTCATGATTTATTTTTAAAATTTGAACAAGTGACTGTTTTATATAGTTATAATTTATTATGTGATTTAATATAGAATTAGAGAACTCAAAAGGAAGATCCTTTCACTTAATAGTAAAATGGTACTTCTCAGTCATAATGCCAAAGTATATCATGCAAAGTATGTTAGATTATGTTTCTAGAGAGCAAAATTGGGAATAACGATTTCAACAAATAGGAATAATTTCCCTTCCTCTATTTAGACCATTCAAATGCATTTTTATCAGAAAACAATTGTTAATCAGAGCACTGAAATTTCTACCTTTTCTAACTTTCTTGTTTCAAATTGAACTATATTTTGATTATTTTTTAAACAAATCAATTTTGTTGACACATATTAATAAGGCATACAATTCAAAGTGTACAATCTGTGGTATTTGGTATAATCACATAGTTGTGCATTTATCACTTCAATCACTATTACAGCATTTTCATTATTTCAAAAATAATAATTAACAAATTAACCCACAAACTAGAAAATTTCTTATCTCTCAATCTCTGCATGCTTACCCCAGTGTACGTAGCTGGTGTTTTCTGATTATTCAATCCAAACTGTATAATTAATGGCTTTTAGTATAATCACAACGTTGTACATTAATCATCTAAAAAATTTTAGAACAATTTCATTACTCCAAAATGAAAGACTCTGCATCCTTTAGCATTCCTTCCTCAGACCTACATAACCACTAATCTCATTCCATCTTTATAAATTGATTTATATTTATATTTCACATAAATGGAATGATATAATATGTAGTACTCTGTTTGGTCTCCTTCACTGAGTATAATGATTTTTATACTGAAGTATAAAGTATAAACTATAAAAAATTACAGCTAGCTTTGTACACAATAGTGTACGATGTACACAATGGTTTGATATTAACATTTTATAGTATTAACTTACATCTGTTCAGCTTCAGAGAAAAATGTCCTTAAGTATGCAATTCTTCCCAAATTCATATTTCATATAAGGTATTTATATTTCACATAATATACTTAGTTTATACTAGGATAATCAAAGTATTTGTCCTTTTGTGTCTGGCTTGTTTCACTCAACATAATGTCCTCCAGATTCATCCATGTTGTCATATGTTTTACAACTTCGTTTCTTCTTACTGCTGCATAATACTCCATCATGTGTACACTCCACAATTCGTTTATCTATTCATCAGTTGATGGACACCTTTGTTGTTTCCAACTTTTATTATTTTTTAATTTTTTAATTTTTAAAATGTATTTATTTATTTATTTTTAATTCATTTTTTAAAATATTACATTCAAAAAATATGAGGTCCCCATGGACCCCCCACCCCCCTCACCCCACTACTCCCTCCATAGCAACATTCTCCTCCATCATCATGACACATTCATTGCATTTGTTTTCAACTTTTAGCAATCATGAATAATGCTGCTATGAACATCGTGTGCGGATGTCTATTCATGTCACTGCTTTCAGTTCTTCTGGGTATACACCTAGGTATGGTATTACTGGCTCCCACAGCAAGTATATATTCAACTTCCTTAGGAACTGCCACATAGTTCTCCACAGTGGCTGTACCATTCTACATTACCACCAACAGTGAATAAATGTTCTATCTCTCCACATCCTCTACAACATTTACAGTTTCTGACTTTTTAATAGTGGCCATCTAATAGGTGTGAAATGACATTTCATTGTAGTTTTGATTTGCATTTCCTTACTCACTTGTAATGTTGAACATTTTTTCATGTGTTTCTTTGCCATTGGTATTTCTTCTTTGGACAGTTGTCTTTTGTCCATTTTGTCTTTTTGTCATCTTTTGTATTTTTATTGTTGAGTTGTATGATCTCTTTATATATCTTGGATATCAAACCCTTATCTGACATGTGATTCCAAATCTTTTCTCCCATTGAGTGGGCTGTCTTTTCACCATTTTAACCAAGTCCTTCGAGGTGCAAAAGCATAAAATTTTAAGGAGGTCTCATTTATCTATTTTTTCTTTTCTTGGTCATGCTTTGAGTGTAAGGTTTAAGAAACTACCACCTACCATGAAGATGCTTTCCTACATTTTCTTCTAGAAGTTTTATAGTTGTTTTATATTTAAGTCCTTGATCCATTTGGAGTTAATTTTTGTATAAGGTGTGAGATAGGGGTCATCTTTCTTTCTTTTGGATATGGCTATCCAGTTTTCCCAGCACAATTTGTTGAATAGACTGTTCTGGTTCAGTTAGGTGGGCTTAACAGCATTGTCAAAAATTGCTTGACTGTAAAAGTGAGGGTCAATTTCTGAGTTTTCAGTTTGGTTCCATTGATCAATCTGTCTTTCCTTATGCCAGTACCACACTGTTTTTTTTTACCACGTAGCTAAGAAATATGCTTTAAAGTTTACCAACTTTAAAGTGAGAGTCCTCCAATTTCATTCTTCATTTTTAAAATATTTTTTTGCTATTCGGGGCCCTTACCCATCCAAATAAATTTGATTATTGGATTTTTGGTTTCTGCAAAAAAAGGCTATTGGAATTTTTATGGGGATTGCATTGAATCTGTAAGTCAGATTGGTAGAATTGACATCTCAATGATATTTAGTCTTCCAATCCATGAACATGGAATGTCCTTCCATTTATTTAGTCTTCTTCAGTTTCTTTTAGCAATGTTTTGTAGTTTTCTGAATACTGGTCCTTTATGTCCTTGGTTAAGTTTATTCCTAAATATTTGATTGTTATAGTTGCTAATATAAATAGATTTTTTTTCCTGATTTCCTCCTCAGATTACACATAAGTGGTATATAGAAGCACTATTGATTTTTGCATGTTAACCTTGTATCTTGCCACTTTGCTGAACTCACTATTAATTCTAGGAACTTTGTTGTGGATTTTTTCAGGATTTTCTAGGTAAAGGATCATATCATCAAAAATAGTGAAAGTTTTACTTTTCCCTCTCCTATTTGTGTACCTTTTATTTCTTTGTCTAGCCTTATTGCTCTAACTAAAACTTCTAGCACAATATTGGATAATAATAATGAGAGTGGACATCCTGTTCTGAAGTGGAAAGCTTTCAGTATTTCACCATTGTGTACAAAGCTAGTTGTAGGTTTTTCAATATACACACTTTACCTTATAGATAAAGCTTTCTTTTATTCCTCTCTTTTGGAGTGTTTTTATAAAGAAAGGGTGCTGTATTTTGTCAAGAGCCTTTTCTGCATCAATCAAGAGGATCATTTGTTCTTCAATTTATCAATGTGGTTGATGACACTAATTGATTTTCTTGTGTTGAACCATCCTTGTATACCTGGGATAAAACCAACTTGTGTGTATAATTCTTTTAACCTACTTTTATTTGTTTTTTTTTTTTAAGATTTTATTTTATTTATTTCTCTCCCCTTCCCCCATGCCCCTCTGAGCTATCTGCTTTCTGTGTCCATTGCTGTGTGTTCTTCTGTGTTTGCTTGCATTCTTGTCAGCAGCATTGGTAATCTGAGTCTCTTTTTTTCTTTTGCGACATCTTGCTGTGTCAGCTCTCCATGTGTGCACCCCCACTCCTTGGGCAAGCTGCAATTTTTTTGTGTGGGGCAGCTCTCCTTATGGGGCACACTCCTCGCGTGTGGGGCTCCCTGACACAGGGGGCACCCCTGTATGGCAGGGCATTCCTTGAGCATATCAGCACTGCATGTGGGCCAGCTTCACCACATGGGTCAGGAGGCCCTGGGTTTGAACCTTGAACCTCCCATGTGGTAGGTGGATGCTCTATCCATTGAGCCAAATCTGCTTCCCTTAATCAACTTTCAGATTCCATCTGTAAGTATGTTATTGAGGACTTTTTGTATCTATATTTGTATATTTGTAACAGTTCCATATGCTTTATGAATTCCAAAAATAGATAGTGGATTATGTTTGTAAACTGGTCTATACCTGGGCATGATTAAATTATGATTAGGGCTTTGATTGGGCCATGTCAGTATGATGTTGATTCCCTGCCCCTTGGTGGGTGGGGACTCACAGATAAAGACATGGCAAAGGACAGAGTTGGAGTTTTGCTGTAGTAGTTTTGATGTTGGACCCTTGAGCTGGAGCCTTGGGAAGTAAGCACATAGAGAAGTGTGGTTGTTAGGAAAAAGAAGCAAATCTTGGGAAGAGAGGAACCCTGAGCACAGAGAGAAGCAAGCCCTGGGAAGAAAGGAACCCAGGAAGCCTGAACCCTGGCAGACATCAGCAGACATCTTGCTGTAATATGTGGCAAAAGATTTTGGTGAAGGAAGTAACTTATGCTTTATGGCCTGGTAACTGTAAGCTCCTACCTCAAATAAATACCCTTTTAAAAGCCAACAGATTTCTGATATTTTATATCAGCACCCCTTTGGCTGACTATTACAATATTCATTAGAGGTATTGGTTTGTAATTTTCTTCTTTTGTAGTATCTTTATCTGATTTTGGTATTAGGATGATGTTGGTTTCATAGAATGAGTTTGGTAGCATTCTTTCCTGTTCAATATTTTTAGAAGAGCTTGAGCAAGATCTGTATTAGTTCATCTTTAAATGATTGGTAGAATTCACATGTGGTGCCATGTAGTCCTGGCCTTTTCATCTTTGAGAGGTTTTTGATGACTATTTCTATATTTTCACTTGTGATTGGTTTTTTGAGGTCTACATTTCTTCTAGGGTGTAATGGTTAGACTCTTATGTCAACTCAGCCAGATATTTGTGCCCAATTGTTTGGTCAGGGAAGCAGTAGGCTAACTGTATTATATTTATGGACTTCAATCATCATTGACTTTAAGGCAGTGGTAAATCATAGATAGCTGATTACAATTACAACAATCAGGGAGATTGCCATCAGCAATGAGTCTGCTTAATCCAATCAGTTGAATTCCTTAAAAGGGGAAGTGATTCCAGCATTGAGAGGGAATTTCCCAGCTTGTCTTTGGACAGTCAGTGACTCCCAGAATTCATCAGGAACATTTATTGGACTTTCGTTGGAGCCCCTGGCTGCAGCCTGCCTACAGAACCTGGACTTATGCATCTCCACGACTGTATGAGAGACTCATTAAATCACAACTATTGACAGATATCTCTTGTTGATTCTTTTCCCTAGAGAACCCTGACTAATACAGCTTGGTACCAGGAGTAGTTCTTGAGGAACAGAGTCTTAAACAGGGGGTGTCTGAGGTGGTTCCAGGAGTTTTGCAATTAACTCTCTACCCCAGTTGGACTCAAGGGTATGGAGGACACCCTTTCCAATAAAGAAGAGGCTGCTAACAGTCCATGGTGTGAATTGGCAATTGAGATACACAAAATAGCATCACTGGATTCCCCTACTTCCAGGCTTATAAGAAGCAAGGATCTGGGTCAGAGTGTTTTCAACACCTTAACAGAGTTTTTTGGAGTCAAACAGTGTAATGATGTTGGCTGGTTCCTCCTATATATTCTGGATACTGTTACAAAAGAAAAGATGAGTTAAAGGCTTCAAATTTGAAACTTGAACACCATTATGCAAAAGTTTCTATGTCTGCTCTGAAAGAAAATCTTGTCTCCTGTAGCCACAGTCTCAAAATAGCTAAGAGCCAAACTCAGACTTTCATTGTATAAATAGCAGAGTTACAAAGGATTCTAAAATCTCAACCCTGCAGGGTTTTTGCAGTTAAAGTGAAGGCATTGATTGGAAAAGAGTAGAATCCAAAGAATTGGAATGGAGATGTATGGGATGATAACATTGGTGGAGATATTGGAACCCTGTATTCTGCTGAGACTTTACCAGATAAGCCTGCTATGGCCTTCCCCGTAGAGACCACACCTTGTCAACTTTTATCATCCAGCCTCTAGCCCATCCCAGAGAGTTTGGACCTCGCCCCAGCCCTGAGGCAGGTACCAGCCAAACTCCAGCAAGCAGTGCCAAGCCTCCAGTCTGCCCTGAGGAAAGAGCCTTCCAACCCTGTTGGAAAAGATTAATCCTGTCTCATCAGAAGAAAATACTAGGGAATGTTCAGAGGTCAGTAGCTTGCAAGGCATTTCTAATCCTTACCCACCGCCACCACCTCTCTTGACTTCCAGACCTATTACTAGATTAAAATCACAACAAGCCTGCAAAGGTGAAATACAAAGTGTGACCCATGAGGAAGTAAGATATACTCAGAAAGAACTGCATGAGTTTTCCAACTTATATAGACAGAAATCAGGGGAATGTAGGTGGGAATGGATGCTAAGGGTATGGGATAATGGTGGAAGGAATATAAAGTTGGATCAGGCTGAATTTATTGATAGGGACCCACTAAGCAGAAATTCTGGATTCAGTGCTGTAGCTTGAGAGGTTATAAAGGCTCTAACAGTTTGTTTAGGTGGTTGACTGAAACATGGACCAAAAGATGGTCTAGCATGTCTGAGGTTGAGTAGCCTGATTTACCCTGGTATACAGTTGAAAAGGGAATTCAAAGGCTTAAGGAGATTGGAATGCTATAATGAATTTACCATTTGAGAGCTGCCCACCCACCCAGGAATGCCCAGAGGACACAACCTTTAACCCGGACTGTGAGGAATAAATTTGTAAGACTTACCTGAAGAGCTCTGTGGTTGCTCTTCTCTGTAGTCCAGATATGACTGTAGGGAGAGCTGTGATGGAATTAGAATCATTAAACATAAAGGGGGTCATTGGATGTCAGTCTGATAAAAGTCAAGTATCCACAGTTAATCAAAAAAAGTCAAGGTGGTGTGGCTACCACAATGAAAGCAGATGCAAAAAAAGCACTCAAAATAGTCTGAGTGGTGTAGAGTTATGGCGTTGCCTAATACATCATGGGGTACCTAGCAGTGAAGTAGATAGACAGTCTACTAAATTTCTTCTGAATCTGTTTAAACAGAAGAGTTATAGGTCAGGTGAACAAAACCCTAACTCAAATGACAGATGCAGAGAATCACGCGCCCTTTAATCAATTCTAAGACTTGAAACAGCTCACAGACCCAGAGCCCCTTGAATGAGGAGAAGGCCAGGTCTCCTTGGGGAAGGATCCTGTTAAAGTTTATACTGTTAGTCTTCCTCCCACCTTTCTGCAAGGAGATCTATGGCCTTTTACCAGAGTAATTGTTGATGGGGAAAAAGGAAATGATCAGACATTTCAGGGATTATTAGACACTGACTCAGAAGTTAATTCCAGGAGACCCAAAATGTCACTGTGGTCCACCAGTCAGAGTACGGGCTTATGGAAGTCAAGTGATAAATGGAGTTTTAACTCAGGTCTGTCTCACAGTTGGTCTAGTGGGTTCCCGGACCCATTCTGTGGTTACTTCCTCAGTTCCAGAATGCATAATTGGAATAGACATACTTAGTAACTGGCAGAATCCCCATATTGGATCCCTGACTTGTGGAGTGAGGGCTCTAGCAGTTGTAAAGACCAAGTGGAAGCCACTAGAACTGCCCCTACATAGCAAAATAATAAATCAAAAGCAATACCGATTCCTGGAGATATGAGTACCACCATCAAGGATTTGAAGGATGCAGGGGTGGTGATTCCCACTACAACCCAATCAACTCTCCTATTTGGCCTATAAAGAAAACAGGTGGATCTTGGAGGATGACAGTAGATTATTGTAAACTTAACCAGGTGGTGACTCCAATTGCAGCTGCTGTCCCAGATGTGGTATCATTGCTTGAGCAAATCTACATGTCCCCTGGTACTTGGTATGCAGCTGCTGATTTGGTGAATGCTTTTTTCTCAATTGCTATTAGTAAGGACCACAAGAAACAGTTTGCTTTTAGCTGGCAAAGTCAGCAGGATACCTTCATTGTCCTGCCTCAGGGATATATCACCTCTCCAGCCCTACGTCATAATATTGTCTGCAGGGATCCTGATAATCTTTCCCTCCCACAAGACATCATACTGGTCCATTATATTGATGAAATTGTGCTGATCGGACCTAGTAAGGAGGAAGTAGATTTACTCTACACTTATTGGTAAGGCATTTATGTGTCAGAGGTTGGGAGATAAATCCCACCAAAATATAGGGGACTTCTACCTTGGTGAATTTTCTAGGTGCCCAGTGGTGTGGGGCATGTCAAGTCCCTTTTAAATTGAAGGATAAGCTGTTGCATCTAGTCCCTCCTATGACCAAAAATGAAGCATACTGCTTAGTTGGCCTCTTTGGATTTTGGAGACAACACATTCCCCATTTGGGTATGCTACTCCAGCCCATCTACTGAGTGACCAGAAAAGCTTCTAGTTTGGGTACCAGAACAAGAGGAGGCTGTGTGACAGGTCCAGGCTGCTGTGCAAGCTGCACTCTCACTTGGGCCGTATGATCCAGCATATCCAATGGTGCTGGAAGTGTCAGTGGCAAGTAGAGATGCTGTCTGGAGCCTTTGGTATGCCCCTATAGGAGAATCACAGTGCAGATCCTTAGGATTTTGGAGCAAAGCCCTGCCATCCTCTGCAGGTAAGTACTCCCCTTTTGAGAAACAGCTCTTGGCCTGCTATTGGATCTTAGTAGAGACTGAACACTTAACCATGGACCATTAAGATACCATGAGACCTGCGTTGGCTATCATAAGCTGGGTATAGTCTGACCCACCATACCATAAAGTTGGGCATGCACAGCAGCACTCTATAATAAAGTGGAAGTGGTATATACAAGATAGGGCTTGAGCAGTTCCTGAAGGCACAAGTAAGCTACATGAGGAAGTAGCCCAATGCCCTTGGTCACCACTCCTGCCATGTTACCTTATCTTTCCCAGCCCACAGCATTGGCTTCTTGGGAAGTCTCTTACAATCAGTTGAGTGAGGAAGAGAAAACTCGGGCCTGGTTTACAGATGGTTTGGCATGATATACAGGTATGACCCAAAAGTGGACAGCTACAGCACTGCAGCCCCATTCTGGGACATCCCTGAAAGACAGTGTAAAGGGCAAATCCTCCCAGTGGGCAGAACTTTGAGCAGTGTACCTGGTTGTTCATTTTGCATGGAAGAAGAAATGGCTAGAGGTGTGTTTGTACACTGATTCATGGACTTTTGCCAATGGTTTGGCTGGATAGTCAGGTTGGAAGGAACATGATTGGGAAATTGGTGACAAAGAGGTCTGGGGAAGAGGTATTTGGATATACGTTTTTGAGTGGTCAAAAAACATGAAACTATTTGTGTCCCATGTGAATGCTCACCAGGGGATGACTTCAGCATAGGAAAATTTTAATAATTAAATGGATAAGATGACCTGCTCTGTGGCTAATGCTCAGCCCCTTTCCCCAGTCACTCCTGTCATTGCCTGATGGGCTCATGAACAAAGTGGCCATGAAGGTAGGGATAGAGGTTATGCATGGGCTCAGCAACACAGACCTCCCCTTACCAAGGCTGACTTGGCTACAGCCACTGTTGAGTGACCAATCTGCCAACAGCAGAGACTACACTCAGCCCCCAATATGGCACCATTCCTTGAGGTGATCAGCCTGCTACCTGGTGGCAGGTTGACACATTGGACCACTTCCACCATTCCACCATGGAGGGGGCAGTGATTTGTTTTAACTGGAATAGACACATACTCTGGATATGGGTTTGCATTTCCTGCATGCAGTGCTTCTTCCAAAACTACCACCTATGGACTTACTGAATGTCTTATCTACTGCCATGATATTCCATGCAACATTGCTTCTGATCAAGGAACCCATTTCATAGCAAATGATGTGTAGGAATGGGCACATACCCATGGAATTCACTGGTCTTACCATGTTCCCAATCACCCTGAAGCAGATGGATTGATAGAATGGTGGAATGGCCTTTTGAAGACTCAATTACATTGCCAAATAGGTGGTAATACCTTGCAGGGCTGGGTCATTGTTCCCCAGGGTGCTGTGTATACTCTAAATCAGTGTTCACTCTATAGTGCTGTTTCTCCCATAACCAGTATCCATGGGTCCAGGTATCAAGGGGTGGAAATGGGAGTGGCACCACTCACTATTACCCCTAGTGACCCACTAGGAAAATTTTTGCTTCCTGTCCCTGCAACCTCAAACTCTACTGGTCTATAGGTTTTAGTCCCAAAAGGAGGGGTGCTGTCACCAGGGAACACAACAATGATTTCATTGAACTGGAAGTTAAAACCACCACCTGGCCACTTTGGACTCCTCTTACCTCTGAACAAATAGTCAAAGAAGGGAAATACTGTACTGGCTGAGGTGACTGATCTTGACTATCATGGGAAAATGGGACTGCATCTACATAGTGGGGGCAAAGAAGAATTTGCCTGGAATACAGGAGATCTTCTGGGGCATCTCCTTGTACTGCCATGTCCTATGATTAAAGCCAATAGAAAATTGCAACAACCCAGTCTAAGCAGGACTAATAATGGTCCAGAATCTTCAAGAATGAAAGTTTGGGTCACCCCACCAGGCAAAGAACCACAACCAGCTAAAGTGCTTGCTAAGGATAATGGAAACATGGAATGGGTAGTGGAAGAAAGTATGAACTTCGACCACGTGACCAGTTACAGAAATGAGGACTATAATGGTCATGAATCTTTCTTCCTTGTTTCATGATGATGATGATTCCATATGTACAGAAAATAAATTTCTTTATCTTCATTCCCAAACTTTTCCCTTATCATAACAAGTTGTATCAGTTTCATGTCATAATATTTGAGGATGTCGAGTTTGTGAATATTACCCAAGAACTTGCACCCTATTCTGTATGTAATTAATGTGTTTCCAGTTGTATGCAAGAGAGTTGAACATTGTGAGGTAGAAATATGTATGTATGAATGTCTGTTATTGTTTTTACTTAGAAACTAAGTATGATTGAAGGGTAAAATGTATGGTTGCCAAGTTGACAAGGGGTGGACTGTGATGGTTAGACTATCGTGTCAACTCAGTCAGGTAATTGTGCCCAATTGTTTGGTCAAGGAAGCACTGGGCTAACTGTAATACAAGGGCATGTATGGACTTTAGACACCATTGACTTTACTACAGTGGTAAATCATAGATAGCTGGTTATAATTATATTAATCTGGAAGATTGCCATCAGCAATGAGTGACATTTAACCCTATCAGTTGAATACCTTAAAAGGGGAAGTGATTCCAGCATTGAGAGAGAATTTCCGAGCTCATCTTTGGACAGCCAATGTCTCCCAGAACTCATCAAAAACCTTTACTGGGCTTTCATTGGAGTCCCTATTTGTAGTCTGCTTGCAGAACCGAGACTTGTGCATCCCCATGGGTGCATGAGAGACTCATAAAATCGCATGCTATTGACAGATATCTCTTGTTGGTTCTGTTTCCCTAGACAACTCTGAGTAATACAGTAAGTGTAGGTGGTTTGTGTGTTTTTAAGGAAATTGTTCATTTCATCTACATTTTCTAATTTTTTGGCCTATGGCTCACAGTACTCTCTTATGATCTCTCTTATTTCCACAGGGTCAGTGATAACATCTCCCCTCTCATTTCTTATTTTATTTATTTGCACCTTCTCTCTTTTTTAAGTTTGTAGTCTAGTTAAGTGTTTGTTGATTTTGTTCACCTTCTTAAAGAACCAACTTTCAGTTTGGTTGATTCTTTGTTTTTTCTATATTTCATTTATTTCTGCTATTTCTACTATTGCTTTCCTTTTGCTTGGCTTGGGATTAGTTTGCTGTTCTTTTTCTAGTTCTTCCAGGTGTGCAGTTAGATAATTAATTTTAGCTCTTTCTTCTATTTTAATATGAGACTTAAGGGTGATAAATTTCCCTCACCACTGCCTTTGCAGTGTTCCACAGGTTTTGATATGTTGTGTTCTCATTTTCATTCTTCTCTAGATATTTTCTGAATTCTCTTGCAATTTCTTCTTTGACCCACCAGTCATTTAAGAGTGTGTTGTTTAATCTCCGTATTTTTATGAAATTTCCCTTTTCTGTCCATTATTGATTTTCAGCTTTATTCCTTTAAGATCAGAGAAAGTGTTTTGTATAATTTCATTAATTTAAATTTATTTGGACTTGTCTTGTGGGCCAACATATGGTCTATCTTGGAGAATAATCCATGAGCACTTGAGAATAATGTATGTCATGCTGTTTGGGGGTAAAATTCTCTATAGGTGTGTATTAGGACTATTTTATTTATCATATTATTCAAACTCTTTATTTCTTTAGCCTCTATCCAGATATTCTATCCAATACTGAGAGAGATATATTGAAGTCTCCAACTACTATTGTAGAGACACCTATTTCTTCTTTCAGCTTTGCCAGTTGTGTCTCGTGTGTCTTGGAGTACTGAGGTTTGGTACATAAATATTTAGAATAATTATTTCTTCTTGGTGATTTGCCCCTTTTATTGATATAAGGGATGAAAAAGGTCTTTATATAACAGTTTTGCATTTAAAATCTATTTTGTCCGATATTAGTATCACTACTCCAGCTCTTTTTTGATTACTGTTTGCATGGAATATCTTTTTCTAACCTTTCACTTTTTACTGGGTCGTGTCCTTATATCTAAGGTGAGTCTCTTGTAGACAACACATAGATGGCTTATATTTTTTTCATCCATTCTATCAGTCTGTGTCTTTTGTTTGGGGTGTTCAAGCCATAAACATTCAATGTTAAAACACTAAAGGCATTATTTACTACATTCATTTTGACCTTTGACCTTCTGTTGTCATATTATAGTCTATCTTTTTTACTCTTTCTAATAATCTTGATTTCTACACCTTTTTCCAAGTCTATCAGTCTTGATTTTTACTTTCAGGCTGAAGCACTCCCTTTAATATCTCTTGTAATTCTGGTCTTTTGGTAACATAGTCTATCCGTTTTTGTCTGTGAAAACTTTAAACTCCCCTGCATTTTTGAAGAATAGCTTTGCCAGATACAAAATTCTTGGCTGGCAGTTTTTCTTTTTCAATACCTTAAATTCCTCATAGCACTTCTTCTCTCCTCCATGGTTTCTGATGAGAGGAACACTTAAGCTTGTTGAATTTTCCTTTTATGTGATATTTACATTTCTCTTGCTGCTTTCAAAATCTTCTCTTTATCTCAGATATTTATCATTCTGAATACTAGGAGTTTCAGGGTATGCCTTTTCATGTTTATGAATTTCACATTGTCATTCAATTCCCTGAGACCCTGTTCCATTTTTTCCATTCTTTTCTCTTTCTGTTCTCCTGTCTTTTCCAGTTCAAATATTCTGTCTTTCAAATCATTAAGTCTGTGTTCAAGCAATTCAAATCTGTGCTTGTGTGCTGCTAATGTACTTTTAATCTCATCCATCATGTCTTTCATTCCCATAAGGTCTCTTACTTTTCTTTGAAGACTTTAAAATTGTTCTTTATGCTCACCAGTGTCTTCTTAATATCATTTATCTACTTACTCATATTTTATTTCAATTCTTTAAATTGATCTAGGAGAATTGTGTGATTGCCACTGATTGATTGTCAAATCCTTAGTCTCTTTAGAATATTTGGTTTGTTCCTTTGGTTGGGCCATATCTTCCTGTTTCCTAGTATGGCTTGTAATTTTTTCTCAGTGTCTAAGCATCTGATATGTTGGTGAATTTACTCTGATGATCAATTTCTCTCTTTTGCCTATTGTTATATTTTTTCACAGTTCTTCTTTGATATTTGGTTGAACTTTCCTGTCTTTAAAATTGCTCAGCTTAACTCATCAAAATCACACCAGGGACTCACTAATGGGGCACAGACTTTCTCCCAGGGGTGGGGTAAAGAGAGCTCTAAAAGCAGTTTTTGTTCATGTAATTTCCAGACCAGCCAGTAGATGGTGCTTGCTGGTGCACCTTTCCACAGAGGTGTATCTTTGTGTTTTTCTTTTTCTTTCATCTTGCCAGAGCCAAGATTCAAAACATTCTCTGCTGGCCTAAATCACTAAGGAAAATCCTCCTGACACCTCTTCACTTTTCCCGTGTAACAGTTGACAGAAAGGAAGTGGTCTGTTTGGCTTTTATTCAGCTGATATGAGCCAGGGGTTTTACCCCCATTGAATACCTCAGGAGTGGGGAGGGGAGTCCTTCCTGGCAGTTGGGAGGCATAGTAACTCACAGTTTGTTGTTTTCGCTTCTTTATCTCTCTGTCCTTCACTCTCCTGGGAGTTGTGAAACAATGTCCTGGTCTGCTGTCCCCCAAAGCTGGTCCATTGGACAGATTTTGGCTCTTTCTCCATTGCTTTGGTGAGAGATCTGAGCCTTATCTGCCTAATCCAATGCCATGTTCCCACATTCCTCTTGATTAGTTATTAAATAAAATTTGAAAGAAGATCTGTTAGAGGTCCAACTGGAAAAGAGCAAATCTTTCTTTTTATGTTATCCTTTCCTTTCTTTTTACTAATATATTTTTTCATCTTGTAATGCTTACTTTCCAGCCTGAGTGGTATCCCCAGGCAGACATATTTCAGGAATAGCAAATAGAGACATTCTGAGGGAAAATATAGGTACATAATTAAGTCAGTCCTACTGTTTTTTCAGCATAATCTTTTTGGTAGTAACATTTAAAATATTGAAATCTGAACAATTAAATATTTCAATGTGTTAACTCTAGAAATCTGATTCTTCCCCTCACCCAGGATTTGCTCTTTTTATTTTTTACTAATTGTTAAAGGTTGTAGTAATCTAATTGTTTAGTGATATTTTTTTCCAAACTATTTTTAGAAAGACTGTATTCCTTTTGTGTCTTTTCAGGAACGTTTCCTTTAGCCTGTATTCAAATAGGGTTACTACAGAGATTTTCTTCAATTCCAAGTGTAAAACAAACAAATCAACAAACACACACACAAACAGAGAAAATATCTCCCTGGTCTTGGAAGATTTGGCTCTTTTCTGGGACTTTTTTCCAGCATTTAGCTAGACTTTCACTAAGCCTAAAAACCAGCTCAAGTATGCATGCATAATTTCTTCTCAGGTCTTTTCTAGGGATGCACCTTACCCTGGGCTTATGCATAGATTTCTAAATTCTCCTATTCACATGGGCACTCTGAATGCCTCACTTATTCATGGAAACTCTCTAAAATCTTTCCTCCAGTGCCCCAGACAGTCTATTGCCTGTCTCAAATCTAGTTTTTTCCCAAGGTGTATACCTTCTGGTCTTTTCCATACAATTGTTTTGTTTCTCCATCCTCAGTGAGTTCTGGAACAGATGATATGGAGGCTAGTGCCTTGGGTCAGTCCTTCAGACAATTAGTTACCAGGTAGTTTGGAACAGACATAAACACACCTCACCATCTGTGAATAAGGTGTGCTTTGCTCTATCTGTAGCCAGGCAGTAGGAATTCATACTGGGGACATGGACTGCCACAGCATCCAATTGGGAAGAGGATATAGGAAGGGCCAGAAAAGTACCATGGGACTTTACTACCATTTTCAATATACCTTTTTTTCTTGATTGCACATTTTCATGATTGTTGTATACTTTTGTTTCCTGTAGTTCTTAGAGAGTTGTTGCTGACACTGCTTGTTTTTGATGTTTCTGTATGGGGACAGGATTTTGGAACTTCTTACTCTACCATTTTGCTCTTAGTATACCCCTACTGTTTTTTATAATCCACTCATTACTCAGAGATAGTATATTCTTCATCCTTTATGTGTTTCTTTGACTTATCTAACCTTAAACTTAATCCATAAGTGCTCCCAAGTGGAATCTAACTGATTTGACCAAATAAACATTAACCCATTTCTCCATTTACTTAAAAGCAAACTTTGGGGCTATAATGTACCAAGAGCTGTTTGGACTGCAGGAAACAGCAAATATGGCAAAGATCTCTAGATATGGCAGATCAGAATGAATGAGGACTTGGTCTTGCAAACAAGCAATTATGGTAATGTAGAATAGGAGCAAAATTAAACTTATTTATAACTTATAATTTATAATTTAGATTAAATTATAATAAATTAATAGCAGGGTTAGTTTCCTTACTGTTGTTATAACAAGTTACCTACAGATTTAATAGCTTAAAACACAAATTTATTCTCTTATGGTTCTGGAGATAGGAATTCTATAATGAAGGTGTTGGCAGGGCTGCATTCTTTCTGGGGCTTCAGGGAGGGCAGAGTCTGTTTCCTTGACTTTTTTAGCTTCTAGATGCCACCCGTACTCTTTGTCTCATGGCTCTTCCTTACATAGCTCCAACCTCTTGCTTCCTTTGTTACATCAACTGCTATTCACTCTGATTTCTTGCCTCCCTTTTTAGGACCCTAGGGCCATCCAGATAATCCAAAATTTCCCCTTTCTCAAACCCTTTAACTTAATCACGTTTGTTAAGTCCCCTTTTCCATTTTAAGGTAAAATCCAAACCCTGGGGATTAGGATATGGATATCTTTTGGGGCCATTATTCAGCCAACTACAAATGGGGTATGGAATATGGAGAAATTATTCAGCCTTAGAGGAAAAGAGAATGTAAAAGTCTATACAGAATTGGGCAGCAGACTTGGCCCAGTGGATACAGTGTCCATCTACCACATGGGAGGTCTGCAGTTCAAACCCCAGACCTCCTTGACCCATGTGGAGCTGCCCCACGTGTAGTGCTGATGCGCACAAGGAGTGCCCTGCCATGCAGGGGTGACCCTGTGTAGGGGAGCCCCACGCGCAAGGAGTGTGCCCCATAAGGAGAGCCACCCAGCATGAAAGAAAGTGCAGCCTGCCCAAGAAAGGTGCTGCACACACACGGTGAGCTGACACAACAAGATGATGCAACAAAAAGAAACACAGATTCCCTGTGCCGCTGATAAAGATAGAGGCTGTCACAGAAGAACGTACAGCGAATGGACACAGAGAGCAGACAACTGGGGGGGGGAGGGAAGAGAAATAAATAAAATAAATCTTAAAAAAAAGGCTATACAGAATAAGTGACATTTGAATCAGATCTGAAATGCAATGATTAATCATTGGTATGACTTTGTTATGTGGAGAACAGAAAGTCTAACAAAATTTACTTATAAAAGTATTGCCCTTCACATGTGTCACTTTGTAAGATTCTATTTAATTGAGTCATTCACTTTATCTAGACTTTTCTTATAAACACTAATCACTATCAAAGAAAGTGGGCATAACCTAACAGATTCAGAATAATCAAAATTTACTTCTGAGGTCCCTGGTGAAGTAAAAAATACCATGTCTCTGCCAATAAGATGGGATAACAAAATGGAAGAGCAACCACAATTCCACCCCTACCACTTATTTGAGCTCCAAATGCTCTAAATATTTCCAACTAAGCTACTGCCACACTATCCTTATATTAGAGTCCATACTTGTAAAAATATCACTCATCTTATCCTCCTAACCCAATCTTCTATTTTTTTTCTTCCTGTGATCACCTGTTCTCTTAAAGCTATTGCTCAAATTTCAGCCTCACTGTATGCAAAGTGAAGGAATGGTTGTGCATCTCCCACCACCTGGATCCAATTCATTTCTAAATACTTTGAATTTAATTTGTCTAAATCCAGTTAGACAGGGCTGGGCAGGCCACTCCACAGGACTGCAAGAGGAATCAGACTTCCCCCTTATCCTGTAACTGATCATCTTCCTTTTATGGAAATTCTATGATCAATTTACTAAAGAACCTTAAATTTCAACTTTTATATTCTAAGCTAAAATATTAGCATTTAGAGAAAATTTGAGTCTAGCAGATGAGTGAAACCCTGGCAGTCCTGGTTATTCCTAAATCATTAAGAAAGACCTTCTTCCCTAGATTCAAAGACTCTAATCTAGACTAACATAAAAAGGAACTCTGATCATGTCTCTGATTGGGCAGTTTAGGGTAGGGTTGGAGGCAAATTAAATAGGTGTGCAAAGTATTAGGCAGCAGATTGGTAGAATGAAGCCAGAAAATAAAATGAACCCCAGGGAATTGAATAAGGAATAACAGGGGTAGAACAGGAATTTAGGATTACCTTATTCCTCAGCAACATTCTGGTCAACATTCCCAGTAGTCTGTATGCTAGGGGTCCGCAGTATTTCACAGGTCTCATAATAAGCCCAAATCAACAATTTGGGATAGAAGATACATTCTAAAATCCTGAATAGTGTTGTTTACAAAGAACAGGGTTAAATAATGTACTATTGTTAAAAATGAGTGGCAAGAGATGAGATACATGGATTGGAAGTTACATTTACCATATTCTGCATACCTACAGCCACAGTTTGAATTACAGCCACTGGAAAGATCATGGCAAATTTCTGGTCACATTTTATATGAGAATATTTAACTATAGAAGAATAAAGCTGAATAGTATATCCTCTTTTAACTGATAATTTGTGCGACCTTGTTACATTTTGATGGAAGGATTATTTAAAATTTGGGGTTTAATGTAAATTGTTGTGTGGGAAATGAAAGAAGAATAAAATAGATGATTTTTCAGTACAAGAACAAGGAAATTATAAGTATCATATTTAGTGATTTTGCTTATGGTAATAATATCTGAGAGATCTAAAACGGTTGATTTTTTGAACAAAATTTGCTGCCTTTCTTGTTTTTCTTGTTAGGCTCTCACTTTCACTATATAGAGTTTATAAAATTCATGCATAAAAGCTGCTCACTTGATGGTGAAAGGAGGAAAGTATGAATAAATCCATTGTGTAATTCAGTACATTACCACAAGAAAAATTAGAAGCTTAAACTAAATTAAAAATATAATTAGCATGTTTTTTGGCCATCCTACTGAAAGCTATCAATGATAGTTGATTAAATTTCTAAAACTAACAGGTAGGATAAAGCAAGATCTGATGAATAAAAAATGTTAATTCAGTTTTACATCCTTGTGAATTTTTAAAAGTAGGCTTTGGAAAAGAGTATCAGAAATGGTGAAATAACATATCACTAAATTGTGCTATTTAAAATGTGAATAATATCAGAGGCATAAAAAGAAAAAATCTTATAATATTTAGAAGACAGATTTGCTATTGGTAAAATAGTGATTTAATCAGTAACTTCATTCTGCAATTCAATTTAGATGTAGAAAAAGAGGTTTGTATATATGTGCAAGTCCTCAGCATTGTTGTAAGTATCTATGAATTTTGTCCTTCAAGCAGTGAAGCTTCATTGTCACTGTGGGTCCCAAGGGGAGGGGGAAAGGGGAAAGAATAGAATAGATGGAAGAGGGGTAACTGGGGGGGTGGGGGGTGGCAATGGAAGTGTTCCACAAGAGCATGCAAGGATGGATATAGGCCATGTTAAATTTCACCAAAAATTTATAAAAGTGCACAATCTAAAATATAAACCATAATGGAACCATGGTTGGTAGCTATGTTTCAATATCGGTACATCAGCTGTAGCAAATATAACATCCACATGTAAAAAGATCATTGCTGGGGAAGGGGAAAGGGGTTTGATGTTGGGTATACGGAAGTCCCCTATATTGTATATGTGACTTTTCTGTAATCTAAAATTTTTTTGAAGACATAATAAAAAAATTTAAAATAATTTAGACACTAAGAAAGTAATGGAAGAGATTACCTTGCCACTGTACATTCAGGGAAACACCTATTAGAGTGATGAAAGGTAAAATGTCAAAAAAATGTTTTATGGTACTTTTCATTTTTAATACCCCAATTTATTTTTTACTTTATTTTAGTTTTTCTAAATTATTATGTTTTTTATTTCTAATCTTTAAACCTATCATTTATATTTCATTTTCCTACTAATTGAATTTGGCAATATATCGGGCTTCATTTTTGGAGAAGTTTTGAATCACAGAGGGGTTCAACTATGGCAGGGGAAGAGCACTGGTGTGGGGTGTCATTGATTTGGGAACACATGGATGGGAGGGAGTTCTGCAGGGCATGTACATAGGGTATATAAAAACATTTGGATACTCATCGGGTGTTGTCATAATGGGTCGAGGTACACATGACAACTGAGAGAGTGCTGAGTTCCCATTCCAGGGAACTCTGTGACATTCCCCAATAGAGTAGTAACAATTCCCCAAGTGCAAGGGCAAAGATCAGTGAAAAAGAGTAGTCCCATGATCAGCCCTGGATGCTGATGACTATGCTTATGAGCCTGTGTGCCTGAAATTTCAACTAGACCTAGAACTGCAGAGTACCTAAGAGTTACCTCCTGAGAGCCTCCTTGTTTGTCAGATATGGCCACTCTCTAAGTGAAGTTCAGCATGTAAATGCATTACCTTCCCCCCAGCATGGGACATGACTCCCGGAGCTGAGCCTCCCTGGCACTGAGGGATTACTACCAATCACCAGCTGGTGATGCAACTAGAAAAATACCATGAATAAAAGGGGGAAATGGTAAAGACAAATGAGTTTATCTGACTAAGAGACTTTAGAATGAGTCAGGAGGCCATCAGAGGGGTCATGCTTATGCATGTCTCTGCAGGATCCCAGAGACAGGCAAAGTAGATACAGCACCCAGTAGTGGTGCTCCTGAGGGCTATGGAGACATACATGTTCTACAGTCATGACAGATAGCTCTGGAGTTGGGTGCCTTGCCAGTGGGCCCTACTTTGGAATTTGTGCTCCTGAGTGTAATGGAGTTGGACTCAGATGTGACTTCTCTACACATGCCTCTTCTGTCCCTCTTACTGAAACTGTGGTTGGTGCTGGGGTTGGTGTATGCTCAGGAGATTTGAATCTCTGGACTGTCCATATGCCAGCTGGGTCCTGAGCCTCAGCAGAGTTGCAACACCTACTCTCTGATTCCTTGGACTTAACCAGACCAGCTAACAGGGAGGTGAGGATGGTCAACCATCAACTTGGAAAACAAGAGAATCTATAACTGCAAGCAGGAGAATCACATCCACCAGTCATATGGGATCTAAGCCCTCTCTCTATTTAGAGGTGGAGTGGACATCACCATCCCAGGGTCTGCAGGATGGAGGAATAAAATATGGATTAGAGTGGACTTACTGGTATTCTACTATAGAACTATTGTGACTCTAGACATGGAAGAAATTGAATCATTGATGTGGAGACAGTGACCATGGGATTTGCTGAGGGCAGGGAGAGGGAGGAAGAGGTGTGATATGGGGGCATTTTTGGGACTTGGCGTTGTCTCGAATGATATTGTAGGGACAGATGTAGGACATTATATATTCTGCCATAACCCACTGAATGGACTGGGGGAGAGTGTAAGCTACAATTTGTAAACCATAATCCATGTGGTGTATTGGTGCTCCAAAATGTATTCATTAAATGCAACAAATGAGCCACAATGATGTAAGAGGTTGTTGATGTGGGAGTGGTGGGGGATGTGAGAAGTTGGGTATATGAAAATCTCTTATATTTTTTTATTGTAACATTTTGTGTGATCTCTGTATCTTTTAAAAAAGGCAATAAAAATAAATAAATTAAAAAATTAAAATTAAAAATTAAAAAAAAGAACCATTTCCCCTACAGAGTTAGTCTAACGTTAATAAAAGCTTCATGTTGCAGTATTAAAAAACAAACAAACAAACAAAAAAAACAAAACAGAAAAGAAGCCAGGATATGATTTTTTAAAATTCAATTTTAATGACTTTTGCAAATTTATAATTTGGTAGTCATCTTTCATTATTAGTAAGCTGTGAAAATGACAGCTTTTTCATCTACTAATATTAACATATGAATCTATAAATCTAGTTATTTCTTCACTCTTTGTTCATTTAAATGCATATGTGCATATGCATATTTTCTGAAATTCGTGAATAATGATACATATGTAAATTTTCCTGTCAAGAAAATTTTACCCTGTTATATGCTAGAAGTTCTTTGGACTTCTTGGTATAAGAATCTTCATAAGCAATTATTGCTTCTATGAGAAGTATATAATGGCCATGCTTTCCTACATTTATTATAATCTTTATGATTTGTCACATATATAATTTTGTAGCATTCTGTTATAATAGTAGTAAGATAAGTGATACCTTTGAGAATAATGTGCATAATACTGTTTTATGCTCTGCTAAACAGTCTCAAAACAAACAAGGATTATTGTAGTTAAGAAGGTTTGTAGAAGTTTTAATCCTTTGTTTTGATTTAAGAGACTACTTCTTACATTCATCACTTACCTACTACTTGCAGCAATGAGCTACAGTTCTTTAATTTAGAGCAATCTGGAAAACTAGATAACCAAGCTTATTAGCACTGTATTTAAAATAAAAATAAGTCAGTATGCCAATTAGGCCACCTTGTTTTACCTGGGAAAAATTCTCATTTGCATTTTCACATAGATGTTGTCCAATCTGTCTAGTCAGATAAAAAATCTTTTTAGCAAAATAATTTCTGAAGTTTAAGAAGTGTTGCAAACATGTTTTTTTGTTAGATAAAAGAGATTTCACCATATATTTACAGAAATGCTGCTCAGTATTATCAATTTACTTTATCAGGCCATTTTTACATTCAGTCAATGATATATACCTGACAATCCAAGTCTGCTAAATTTCTTTGCCAATATTATGCTTATATACTCATATGACACAGGGGTACATTGAATTTATCTCCTAGCATAAAGGGTGTTACCTGAATTTTATTATTGGTGAATATGAGAAAGAGTAATTACAATTAATTTAATCGATTTACTAAATGTTTCAGTATCAGACTGGGATAGAATAAAGAATTGTTGAAAAATAATTTAGTAAATGTCAGAATGTATCAACAGTGCATTCTTTTATTGTTATTTTTACAAAATAACACTGAAACATTTTCACCAACATGTATCATATAGCACATGAAATAGTGTCTAAGATGACATGTTTTTAGCTAAAATATCTACTGTGTATATTAATGGAAGATACAAAAAGACATAGAAAACATTCACCTAAACTAATTACAGATGATTGGCAAGTATAAGTTTACTAGTAGTTAAAAGCAATAAAAAATCTTTAAAAATGTTTTTGGGATTTGCTCTTATGCTTAGGAAAAATAACAGGGACTGGATAACCCTCCCCCCTTAAATAACTAGAAAACTAGAAAAATATGTTAAATAAGAGTTATTGAGACATTTGAAAATAGGCAATAAAGGACAATAATCCACAAGAGAATAAAAATAAGTGAATTGATCTCTTCGAGTGTCCTAGGCTGGAGTGTAACTGCCTGGAGAAGGCTTCTATGGTGCATCACACAAATGCAAAATGGAAACAGAGCCTGGTTCCTTGCTCAACTGGAGAAGCAGCACAGTTTTGGAGTTCCAGGATCCAAGACCATTGGAATTTGTGAGGCGCAGTATGAAGAAAAGGAATTTGCACAGAGACAACAATGGCTATTTGAAGATGAATTCTCATAAGTTGTTATCTGAGTACTGATCTTTGCAGATGTATCAGGAAACTACCAAAAAGTCAGACAAAAAAGCACAGAAATGATTAGAGCAATTTCTGTGCCACAGTTTTTATAAATATAGTTCAATTGTTCAAATTTATAAAGAAAAGCATAAGCATGATGAAGACATACAATGCAAGATATATAAACAATACAAATTAACTGCTAGAAAAATGAAAAATGCAATATCTTAAATGAAAATATAATGAATAGTATTAGATTCAGATTAGACACTGCAAAAAAATTCTTTTCAAGTATACATAGAAAATGTGATGAAAGGGACCATATCCTTTGGCTAAAAAATCCCAAAGACCTCCATACAAAAATCATACCATGTATATTCTTTGACCCCAGTGAAATTTAATTAGAAATAAATAACAGAAAGATAAGTGGAAAAATATCCAAATGATAGGAAATTAAACAACAGAATTCTAAATAAGCCATGATAAATCATTCAGGATTTAGAAAATATTCTCCACTGAAATAAATATCAAAACTTGTGGGAAGTATCTAAAGCATTTATAGCATTAAATGCTCAAGATAGAAGAGTTTGAAAGCAATAATCTCAGCTTCTACCTTAGGAAACTAGGAAGAGCTAATGAGACCAGCCAATATCCATCAAATGATGAATGAATAAACAATTTGTGGAATCCCATATGATGGAATGTTACTAGGCAAATAAAAGGAAAAAGCATTTTGCTGAGTGAAGGAATCAAGATATAAAAGACTAAATACAGTTTGATTCCATTCATGTAGATTCTAGAAAGGACAAAATCACACTAATAGAAAGCAGAAGATGATGGGGGCAGTATGTTGACTGAAGAGGATTATGATGAACTCTATGGCATGATGGAAAATTCTGCATCATGCAACTATTATATATTAATCACTTCAAATTAGTGAATTTTATTGACTGTAAGTTAGACTTCATAAAATTTACAAAAAAGTCTTTAAACATAATATCTAGAAAGCTAAGTGAGAGCTTCCCAATAAATAAGCTGACATCAAATACTACAACAATTCCGTATTTATTTTCTTTGCTCTTTACAGTATACTGACTGACTTGCATAAATTGTGTTGTCAAACCATAGAGTGGGCAAGGCACATCATACCTATAAGCAATGGAATACTCAATTCAAGCAAGGAAGACCTTTGCTTAAGCCACAATCATATGGAAATATTCCAGTTGTGATCAATTATGTTGCTACATGAATATGGTTATGTGGTAGATTGAATTGTATACCCCAATTTAGAAATGTCTTAATCTTAACCCACATATCTGTGGGTGTGAACCCATTGCAAACAAGATCTCTTGAAGATGTTCTTTTAGTTAAGGCATGGCCCAAATGAATGAGAGTGTATCTTAATCTGAATTACTGGATCCCTATATAAACCAAAGGATTTCAGACATAGTGAGAGAGAACGTTGGGGAGGAACCAGAAGCCAGAAGTCAACTGAACCTGCTTGAACCCATGTAGACATTGGCAGCCATCTTCCTCCAACATATGGAAAAGACTTTGGTGAGGGAAGTGACTTACGCTGTATGGCCTGGTAACTGCAAGCTTCTACCCCAAATAAATACCCTTTATAAAAACCAACCAATTTCTGGTATTTTGCTTCACCACCCCTTTGGCTGACTAATACACACCTCATTATATATCAAAACTCCAACTCTGTCCTTTGCCAAGCCTTTTATCTGTTAGTCCCCACCTACCAAGGGGCGGGGTCTCAACACCCTGCTGATGTGGCCCCATCAAAGCCCTAATCATGATTTAATCACACCAAGGTACAGAACAGTTTTCTAATGTAATCCAATATCTATTTTTGGAATTCATGAACCAAATCAAACTCTTATAAGGTAGTTAATAGAAATCTTGTATGTCCAGTAACCAGTGAGGTTGTGAGAAGATGAGAGAAAATCTGTAAAGTCAATAACCATAAAATAATCTCAACATTAGTGGTAGATTACATGAAAATAAGCTTAACACAGGAGGCACAGAAAAGGTATTCATGCCATATACCCAGAGATTTTATCTTCCAAACTGTAGTCCATTTACATTGGTATGTTGCTTTCTGTAGAAAATGAAGAATTTTAATTTTAATATCTATAAATGAACAACATTTTGCCAAATAAGTTACTTGCTCCACAAGTTTCTCTCCAACAATTCTTCCTTCTCACCAAAGTTTCCATTTTCCATAGAAAAATAATATTGCTCTTTTAAGTTCTGATTCATAAGTTAGCTCAAATATGACAAATTTCCATCATTTGCGTGGGCTTAGTCATAATTCTATGATCACTCAAAGCATTTTTATGGTCCCCTAATAAAACAGCCTTCACATAGCATTAGTTCATGTGCTCTATGAAAGTTTTAATTACTCTTTCATTTTTGCATCACTTGTTCTTGGTATATTGTCTGTCACATAATGAAAGCTAAAAATTCATGTGATTCAATGAATATAGAACCTGGTCTGGGAAACACGCTGAAGTCAAAGTCATCTTTTTTCAGTCTTTTCTTACCTTTCTCTAGTTCATAAATGTGATAGTGTATACAATGTGTCATTGTACCTAGCTAAGAGGAATCATCTGATTATTGATTATTCAAATTAATATGAATATAACTCCTCTCTTTTCATCTTCATTGCCCTACTTCCAACCCCCAGATTTTCTAATTCCAATTATTCATCATGAGTTTGCCTGCTATTGAAATTCTCATCTTAAAGTATAAAAGATGATAGTAGGTGAAACTAGAATTTTAAGGTAAGGAATATGCTCTTGGAATATAATCAGTAAAAAGTCATGAACTGGATACCTTGGAAGTCATCATTTTTCCTAAAATTTATCTGCTAAATGACATGCTTTTACAGTGTACTCAGAAGCACATGTAGCTCTTTTTTTCTCTCTTTGGTAAATGTATGTATAAATACTGCAAGGATTTGTAAAATCAAGTCAAAGGTCATAATGAAAATGTAAATATCACATGATTACATTTCAGCTAGCCTTTGAAATATGAGGAGGCAAGTGCTATAGCTATGTTTCAAAACTAAGGCACAGAGGTATGAAGGTTCATTTCATAGGGAATCATGATTGAGCACAAGTGACCAAAATGTGGGGTTGGTTGAAGATGGTGTATATGGCAGTGCAACTGTGAAAGACGATAAAGGCCATGTTGCAGGAATATCAAATGCTGTATTAAATATGCTCTTTGAATATTTCAAAACTCACTTGAGATCTCATTTTAAAAATATAATTTGTGAAGAAGATTGATTTCAATTGAAGGAGAATGTTTGCAGAGTTGCTGTGGCAGTGCAGCAATAAAATAATAACATAATGAGAATTGGAATAATAGCAATGAGAACAGAAAAGAGTGGATTGAATTTAAAGTTATTTCCTAGGTAGTGTCAATAGGACATGGCTATTAAGTGTGTCACTGTGTGAATGTTTATGTGTGTGTGTGTAGGGTGGGAAGGGAAGTGTAGAGAATGAAAGGGATAATGGTATCCAAAAACACTCTCTTGGGCAAATGATCAGATAGTTACCTTATTGACTATATTTGATAATAAAAGGAAGGAAATCCTTAGAGGGTGCTAGGAAAAACTACTAAGTTTGATTTTGAATTTTTTATTCCTGTGGGAATAGAATATTTTTTGGTAGAAATTGGGGAAAATAAATGCTTTAATAGATGGAGATAGGTAGGGCAATAGATAAACACTCAAGTCCTATATTTGATAGCTATCTGAATATATTTCATACTTAAAACCATTTAATTGATATGGGTGGCCAAGAAAGGTGAGACTAGAAGTCTGGAAGTTACCAATATTTAATTGTATGTGAAGCAGGGAAAATCTTGAAAGGACATATAGAGACAGTAGTGCAAGGAGTTAGAGGTAAACAAGAAAATTACAAAGAGTGCCAATATTGATGGTGGCAATTAACAGTGATAATTTAAACATGACAAAGCCATCCTATCATTTGAAAATAACTATCTGGCCTTTGAGAAATAGTGAGAAGTCTATACCTACTTGGAGATTTCTGATGCATTTTAGCATATTAATGATTCTGATAATTCCTTTAAGGAAAAAGAAAAACTTTAATTTTTTTATCCTGCATATCCCAAATTTGTTTGATCACAGAACCCTTTTTCATGTAACACCTGCCAATGAAAAATATTTCATATAAAATATTTGGTATTGATAAAAGCACATCTGTTTTCTTTCTGACTATGAACAGTGTGTAATATATAGTTCTAGCATGAACTTATTTTGAGATGAAGAGGAGAAAAGACTGTTGATGCAATTCTATCCTATCTGTAAGCTTTGAAGTGTGTACAATTAAAACTAGATACAGCTACATGAAACATAACACTGTAAAGGAATATTTGAAGTCTTATTTGAAGGTTAGAAAATGAAAAAGATACCATTTCTACTCTTGTATATAGTTGTTGTGATCGCTAAGCTCATGGGTCAAGTTGGTAGGTTATGGTGTCCAGTTGTTTCTTCAAGCAAACACTGTCCTGATTGTGACTGTGAGGGCTTTTCATGAATTCAAATCATCAGTCAGTTGATTGCATCTTTGGCTGATAATATCTGCAATCAACAAAGGAGATTGCCTTCATCCAATCAGTTGAAGGCCTTGAAGGGAGACCTGATGATTTCAGCAGTCAGAAGAATTTCTGTATCTGTTTCAGCCAGCCAGCTTCTCTTGGGGAATTCATCAAAACCTTCATCAGAGTTCCCAATTTGTGGCCTGCCCTATGGAATTCAGGCTTGCCAATTCCCTCAGTTGTGTAAGCCAGTTTTTATAATAAATCTCATACTATCTAAATATACAAATATGAATATATTAAAACATAAATATGAATATATAAATGCATAAATCCTGCTCAAATACATATTTTATGTAAATATAAGTATAAAACATCCTGTTGTTTCTGTTTCTCTGGAGAACTCTGGCTGATACATTTGCCACCATACAAATCAAAATTAATTGTCTTATTGCTTCTATGAAGTAACATAATACCATATAATTAACAGGCATCAGAGCTATTGCATTGTTAATAATGTGAGGTGAGGCAGGCTGAAGTCTGGCTGGCAAGCATAGCCGCGCCCAGTGGGGGATATGCACAGCCCACCACTCGGGTGTAGGGCGGCTGGAAAGGGTGAACTGCCCTCAGCCATGGAACAGGCCGCACTGCCCTCCGCCCCGCCCAGGCAACCAACACCGGCTTGCTGATAGCCAGCAGAAGCTGCCTACGCTCACATCCCCCCTCCCGCACTGTCAAGCTGCAGCACAAGCCGCACCATAAAAGGCAAGGAACTAGTCCCTACCAATCACTCCCAGCCCCGTTCCCCTTTCCCGCTGGTGCCGCCCCTTCACCAACCTAGAATCTGCCTCTTCCCCCCACCAACTGCTCGCCACCGCCAATCCAATCCCCCTTTGGCCACAGCCAATCAGTCCCCTGCTCACTCCCCCGTAACCCTATATAAACACATGTACTTCCCTTAATAAATTAGACCTGCGTGCTCACCTCGTCTCCGTGGTGGTTTCTCCACCGCAAGCCCTCCACGCCTGCGAGCCCCCGCAGGAGCCTAGGCCTCTCCTGCCCCGTCGTCCACCAGACAGGACGTACCGACCGCAATAATGTAACATCTTCTAGTTTGTCTACAACTAATATTGTGCTATACAAACTAATTTCCCCATATTACATATGGTAACAGCCTTTATAATTTTTTTTTCAAATATAGAGATCCTCCTCTAAGCAAACTTCTTCAAATAGGAAGACTGATTTAAATATCTATTTTATTAATTTTATAAAATTAGGGGTTGTATTACATTGCCAGTAAAACATTTGACTTCCAGATACAGTTTTAAATCACTAAAGTCAAGCAATGACGTTTGAAAGACATATTAGGAAAATGAGATCCATTTTATTGCAAATATTCAGAATTTATTTATATTATCCAAAATCTATTCTAGTACCAAGATTCAGTTCTTGGCTAGTTGTTTCCCCTTTTTCTACTACTTCATTCTCTCTGATCATTGACTTTGTCACAAAAACATAGGTGTGAAATGTTTTCAAAATCTGATAGACTTAGGAAAGGAATACTTAGTTCAGTAAGGTATAAAGTAAGGCATGCTCTTTTATAGTTTCATTTACTACTGGTTGCTCTTGAGTAAGCAAATATTGCTTATTTGCCTGCTGCGAATCTTTCAAAGGCCCCATAATTTATTACTTTTCTGATGTTCATTGTAAAGTCAGCCGTTTTGTAACTATTAGGAAGTGAATTCTGAAGAACCTCTTGCCCTAAATTCTGTGTATAAATAAAACAATAGTTATTCAATGTCTTCATCATTAGAAAAAAATATTGTTTTTGACATATTATTAATAGAATAAATATGTGAATAGAATGCTTGCCTAATATGTATTTGACTCCATCCACAGATAGAAATTCTTTTTAAAACGTCTTTGTAGTTGTTTTCTGACATCCCTTCCTTCTTCCTTCCCTCCTTCCTCTTCTTTCCTTTCTTTTTTAATTCCCTCCACCACTCCTCCCCTCCCTATTTTCTTTCTTTAAAACACATAGGAAACTATATTGGTATGCATATAATAAAATAGACACTTTCATACCCTTTCTGGAAGACCGATTGGCAATGTGTACCCAAAGTTTTCAAAAGTTCATAGCCTTTGACACAGTGATTCCACTTCTGGAAAAAACATCCTAATAAAACAATCAGGGTAGTTGGGTAAATTTTATGCAAATCAAACTTGAGGTAGCATTATTTTTTAAGGTAGCAACTTGAAAATAACTAAATGTTTAAAAATAGATGATTATAAAAATTATATATCTATACTATATAACTTTAATATTAGTTGCTAAAATAAGTTTTAGAATGTAACTTAATGACATGGTAACACATATATTATTAAATAAAAACAGTTATTTACCAAAATGTATAGTCAATATGTTTTAACTTTATGTCATATATACGAAAAAGAAAACTATATTAAGGATATATATCATTTAAAACAATCATTATTTCTAGTTGGAAGGTTATGAACAAGTTTTTTCCCTCCTTATATTTTGCTATCATTTTAAAACATAGTATCATTTAAAATGAAAACTATGTATGTTTCCTTACACTAATTTCAAATTCAAATTAATGAGTATATCTGAAAAATTTGGTATGACCAAGTATAATATGAAGATACTTTTTACTTTATGAAACTATCAGGCAATTCCATAAAATTTTGTTTAGTCATTCAAAATTGAATTGATTTAATCACTATGTTAAAGTAGATCTACAATTAACTGGATATGAAAGTATATAAATCAGTCAACAACAATAGAAAAAATAATATTTCAAATAAGATACTATGTTTTGAAGCTGTGATCATTGCATGTGTATGCCTTCTTTATCTTCCCACTGCTTCTCTTTCAAAAGATTACAAGTGTCTGCAATGGGGTTGAAGGTCTTAGAGGAAGACCTCTAGAGGGCACGTGACAAAGAAAAAACTCTATCCACTCCTAGCAGATTAGTTCTTTGAAAAAATGAGACTGCTCTTTCTTTTTGGCAGTTGGTAGGAATTATATTAAAATCTTTTGGGTCGATCATGAGCTAATAGAACCAGAACAGAGATGTGAGGTGCCTAGGCCATAAGGCAGAATCTAATCAAAAGTTCTTAGTCTTCGGAAAGAGTGGCCTAAGAATAAACAAATCCCAAAGAAATGCATTCCCTGGTTCTCTGTTTATGAGTGAAATGGATGGTTTAGGCCAGAGGCTTGCAAATGTTTCATGCAAAGGAGTAGCAGAACAATCTTAACTTTTTAAACTGCAATCAGAAAGGATTTTATATTGAAATTGCACAATTCATTTGTGGCCATTGGTGAAGAGAAAGACAGAGCTTAGGCCAACAAACCTGCTATTAATTTCTAGGCTCTATCTTTTTCACCATGGTGTCTAGCCTGCTATTGGTGCTGGTGTAATGATAAAAGTAATGATTTCCTAACTATCAAATGATTTCCTAATCATTTGTTATGATTAACAAATATACAGAGTAACCATAAATTCTGAAAATATAGCTTATATTATTTATATATCTATAAAATATCTATATTATATAGAAAACATAGATTATTTCATATTTTTAAAGAGTGAAGATTTTCTGGGCAACAATTTGTTTACTCACCTTTTATTCCTGAATTGATATGACATAGTGGTGGGGCTCTTATAAAAATAAAACAATCTCAGGAACAATGGGAAGAAACATCAATACATTGCATAAACGGGACAGGGACTTAAAATCAAAGCTCTCTGTTGAAAGATATTGGATTTTATGGATGCTTTTAGAAATTTCTCTTAGCATAATATGTTCTGATATTGCTATTGATTTTCTAAAAGGTACTTTAGAAATCCAAGGTACTTGGAGTACCTCAAATTTTCCTGAGCTCATGAATGATTTCTTTCCATACTTTAAAACTAAAATTTAGAATAATAGCTTTTTGACCTCTTATTCTATACTAACAAACATCTTGTAGAAAGGCCTTGACCTCCTTGGCAAAAGCAAGAAACAGGGACAGAACCTTAAGCAATAGTCTGTAATATTTGCTATGATTCTCAGACAATTCACATAGGCCAATGAGTAAATAATTTTTGTTGTTTCAGGGTCATGGTCCCTTCCATTTAATAAAGCTGACAGGAAGAATAATGGATTAACAAGGATCCACAACATTGCTTATTTTCTTTACATAGACTGTGTGCAATTGCTGGAGAAAAACATTCCTTTATTATACCCAAGAAGATCTCAAGGAGAGACTTTATTTATGACATTTTCATCCTCTTATGATTTCACCCTTTGCTCCTCACTAGTTCCTCCAAAATTCCTGTCAAGATTTCTGATAAGGTTGAGATTGCCATTCCATGTATGATCAGCCAATATATACTGTTTATTTAATTGCACTGATACTTATCTCATTATATTATCACTAGCATGGGTAAGGAACACTCTATTCCTGTCTTATATTTGGCTTATCTCAGTCTTAGAACTGAAAGTATATAATGAAATATGGTTTTGTCTGCAAATAGCCAATACAATTTTTTTCCTTCTCTATCATACTAATTTGAAAACACTTAAAAAATATATTCGAATACTCTTATTCACATGTTTTTCTTGTGCCTTTTGAAGATTTTCTTTATCAAATATAATTTTGATGCATAATACTATGTAAGTATACATGCATTTCAAATACTACTATTATCAACAATAAAATGAATTGCCTCATTTATATTTATAATGTCCCATTAGAACCATCTTCAGACAAATTTGAGATGTAAGGAAATGTTAAGTGTTTGAGAATTTTTACCAATTTCTTTGTAAATTTTGTAACCCTTGACTCTACCTTCTTTTAACTGGGTCAAAAATTCTGTAAAATAATTACTTCCTACTGAAGGCCAAATATTAAAAGATACCATAAACATCTCTTTTTCTCTAAAGCAGAACTCCCTTTTCCAGATCAAAATCCATTCCTTCCTCCCTATCAAAATACATTTGCTATGAATAATATACTGTCAGTTTTGTTCTATTTTCCAAGATTTCAGATAGTTTTCATTTGATAAGAGGAGTCAAGAGGTTAAGGTGATAATGACTGCTTCTTTAATATTTTAATCCCTTCAGGCTATGTCTATTTGGGACAACTGAAGAGACTTTTAAACCAAAGACTATTCATTCAAATGAATGAAAACTTGAAATCGTGAATGTCCAACCAAGTGGCAGTCTGATTATCACAGACATCATTTCCAGTCTTAACATAGAAAATGGTGGATAAATTACACACATTTAGTTTTTTAAATAAAATCTTTATTTTATTTTAGGATAGTTTCCGATTTATGGAAAAGTTGCAAAGATAGAATGCCAAGCCCAGTTTCTGATTTTATTAATATATCACTTAAGTACATAATTAATGTACCAAATATTGGTATAAAATTAACCAAAATCCATCTTTTGTTCATAGTTACTTTTTTACAATGTCTTTTTTCTGTTCTAGGATCCCAATTAGAATATCACCTTATGTTTAGTCATCTTGTCTCTTCTTGGCTGTGACAAGTTCTCAGACTTTCCTTGTTTTTTGATGTCTTTAACAGTTTTGAGAAGGTCAAGTATATTACAGAATTCCCCCAAATGGGGAATGTCTGATTTTTTCCCTCATGACTTGAATGGGGCTGTGTGCTTTTAAAAGGAATAGAGGTAAAGTGCCATTTTTTCATCACATCCTATCAAGCATATATATATTTGTTATGACTTATCACCTTTGATATAAACCTTAATAATCTGACTGAGGTAGTATTTGTCATGTTTTTCTGCTGTTAAGTTATTCTTCCCCCCTCCATCCCTTTCCATACTGTACTCTTTGGAAGGAAGTCATTCTGTGCATCCCACACTTGAGGAGTGGATATTTATGTTCTACCTTATTGAGAATAGAGTATCTATATGAATTATTTGGGATTATTTTGTGATGGAGGTTTGTATCTTCCTTCAAATTTATTTATATGTTATTCAATCATTTATTTTTATCAGTGTGGAATCATGGATATTTACTTTATACTTTAAGTTATAATCCAATACATATTTATTTTGTTGCTCAGATAGTTCCAGTTGGACCATTGGGAACTCTCTCATTTGACATACCCTGGTCAATGTGTGTTTTTTCATTTTGTGTACTTCCCACTTTTCCTATCCAAGTCATAGAATCATCCATTTCCCCAAGGAGTCTGGTTCCTTTTATTGAAGAACGATAGTAGAAATTAAGATCTGGGCACTGGGGTGATATTGCTTCTAGATGCTCTTTGCAGATTGAGCAAGAAAATATATTTCTGTATACTATGTATGTATTTATGAAGAGTATACGTATCTATAAATATTTCTATGCATAACCATCTATATCTATGTAAAGCTAAACATGAATTCACACTGATGTCTCTGACTGTAATCCATTACCACATGGATGATTCTACTCTTCTCCCCTTGCTTATCTTTAACCTCCCACTCCAAAGATGAAAATTCTGGCCCCCTCCACCTGCCATCCATTTATTTAATTGTTCAGTTACAGTATACATGTACAATGCTAACAAAATTGTTAATGCATAACCTGTGGGGGAGTACTTCATCAACTACAGTATAGTGCTTGTGCACAGCTTAATTTGCATTTAGCCTAACAGACTCCACTCATTTCCACAGTTACTTAGGTCAGCATCATTTCCTCCACTCCATTCAGTGATGTTGTTTCATATAATTGTAATTCAGTTAGATTGTTTTGTAGCTTTCTGTATTTGATTCTGAGAACATCTGACCTAAATGATTTATAAAAATTTTGCATTTATTACCTTTCAGTCTTTGATCTGTAAAGTTCTATGGATTTGGACATATACTAAGTGTTATATATCCAACACTTGATATATGGTATCAAACAGAATAGTCTCACCACCCTAAAAATTTCCTGTGCTTTACCTATTTAGCACTCCACACATCCAACTACCTCTGGCCCTGAACCCTTGGCATTCATTTTACCTTTTGACTATATCTATGGCTTTGCCTTTTTTATAGTGTCAAACAATTTGAATTATATAATATGTCACCTTTTCAGATTGGCTTTTTAAAAATATAGCAATATGGATTTATGATTCATCCATAGTTTCTTGTGACTTGATATCTCATTTCTTTTATCATAATAGAATTATGTTGTTTTGATTCAATACATTTTGCTTGCTCATTCACCTATTGAAGCACATCTTGGTTGCTTCCAGTCTTTGGCAAGAGGTATGAATAAATAGGCTATAAATATTCACGAGCAGGTTTTTGCTTGTTTCTTTGTTACTTTAATTTTTGGTATTTTCTGAGTTTCCTGGGTCTCTGATTTAGTGTTTGTCATTAATTTGTGAAAGTTCTTGGCCATGGTTACTGCAAATATTTCTTTTGCTCCTTCTCTCTTCTTCTGGGGTTTCACTTAAACATATGCTACATCTTTTGAAAGTCTCCCATAGTTCTTGGATGGTCTCTTTTTCATTGTTTTTTTCTCTTTGTATTTCACTTTGGGAAGATTTTGACATACTGTAAAGGTCACCTTTTTTTTTTTCCTTTTGCCATTTCCTATCTACTGATGAGCCCATCAAAGACATTCTTCATTTCTGTTACAGTTCCTTTTTTTTTAATTTCCAGAATTTCCTTTTGATTCTTTCTTTAGAGTTTCTTTCTCTAAAGAATTTTCATTTCTCTGCTTAAATTACCCATCTTTTCCTGCACGTTGTCTACTTTTCCCATTTGTACCCTTAACATATTGATTAAATTTGCCTTTCTGATTATTCTAATATCAGGATCATATTTGAATCTGATGTCAGCTTTTTATTATTTTAAGAATGGGAGTGATGATGTCCCAATTCTTTATACCTTAAAGCTCAACACACTTTAAATAAGTGTATAACTGAGTTTAAAAAAGAAAAGAAAGGAAAGAAAATGAATTGGAATTACATAGTGATAGAAAGGTAAAAAGAACTCAAAGTCAGAGCTGCAAAAGTAATTTCAGAGTTGTAATGAACTTGAAGCTACCAGTATGAATAAAACCTTAGCAGCAAAAGTCTATAGGATTTGAAGCATATACAATTATAGAAAACAGGTCTCTGGCTACATTAAACAAATGGCTAAAATGTTAAAATTACCTCCCCCTAGTGAAAAGTTTTATGGACAAAGTTTGCATATTAACCCAAGAATAAACCCATATGAAGAAGAACTTAATATATCACAGTTCGATAAAATATTTCCTTTATTATAAAGTGATGAAAAATATGAAAAGACATCGGTGATATGATATGATATGATATGATATGATATGATATGATATGATATGATATAGCATACAGTGAAAGGAGCTCTGGAAGGAGATGCAGTGACTGGAAGAGGCCAATATTAAAAAAAAAAAAGAATGTGAGAATCAGAGGATTGAGGAAAGACAAATCATCAGATTAAAGAAATCTGACAAATTAAAGGGAGTATAAATAAAAATGAATCAACACAGGGCTCTGTGGATGCTGGATGCTAAAAAACCAGAACATATTAAACACAGGTAAAAAAAGGAAAGAATGCTTAACAACAAATAAGTGACAATTACTCTGAAAGCAGGTTTCTTCTCAGGAAGAAGAGGTCAGAAGAAAATACCACCATATCTTCTGACAAACAAAATAAAGCAAAATGGAGTTACTATGACTGAGAGATTTAAAGTGAAGTTGGGAGGCCTTTTAGGAAGTTACTCTTATGCACGTCTCAGCGAAATATCACAAACTGCCAATTTATGCAAAGCCAAAGTCATGATGTTTCTGAAAACATTTGGATTCCATGAAATAACTACAAGACAAAGAAATCAGTAAACTCTAACTTGAAGGACATTTAGAAAGTCTCAAATATTTACCAATCATAACTCTTTACAAACAACATATATAATCTTTTTTTAATGTATTATTTATTTATTTATTTATTTATTTATGTATATATGTATGTATTTATTTCCCTCCCCCCATTGTATTCTCTCTGTGTCCATTCACTGTGTATTCTTCTGCGTCTGCTTGCATTGTCAGGTGCCACTAAGAAACTGTGTCTCTTTTTTCGTTGTAATCATCTTGCTATATCAGCTCTCCATGTGTGTGGCACTACTCCTGGGCAGGATATGCTTTTGTCACATGGGGTAGCTCTCCTTGCAGGGTGCACCCCGTGTGCATGGGATTCCCCTATGTGGGGGACATCCCTGCATGGCAGGGCACTCCTTGCATGCAGCAGCACTGTGCATGGGCCAGCTCACCACATGGATCAGGAGGCCCTGGGTATCAAACCCTGGACCCTCCATATAATAGGCAGGCACTCTATCAATTGAGCTAAGTCTGCTTCTCTTCTTTTTCTTTAACAACCCTTGCTTGGAAGCCCCAAGGTGAGACACAGTTTGGATTGCTACCTGAATCTATGTTTTCCAAATTAAAATTCCGAGACCCCAAATAAACACGTTTGTGGCCTTGTAGCTGTCTGTAATTTCTTGATTGACACTTCAAAATACTGATGAAAGTGTATGCTCTTATAGAACTTTAGATATAGTTAATCTGTAGTGCTTGAAGAAATAAAACAGAGTACAGTTCAAAAATTAATAAGAAAATACAATTGGAAATGTTACCACTCTCAGACTTTTACTGAAATAACTACTTGAGACTATGCTTCTATAAAAAGTACTTGAAACAAGCTAAAATGTTTGGGATGCAGAAAACAATACAACATGGGAAATCAAAGTACATTAGTCAATAAAAATTGCCATTTTATATATTTACAATGTAATAATGGGGAAGTAGATGTGGCTCAAGCAGTTGGGTGCCCACCTACCACATGGGAGTTCCCGGATTCATTTCCCTGTTCCTCCTAAAGAAGACGAGCAAGACAGCAATCTAATGTGACAGGCTCACGTGGCAAGATGATGCAACAAGATGGCACAATGAAGAGACACAAAGGGGAAACAATGAGAGACACAACGAGTGGAAGTAGAGATGTCTCAAGCCATTGGATACCTCCCTCCTACATGGGAGGTCCTGGGTTGAGTTGCCAGTGCATACTAAAATGAAGACAAGCACACAATGAACAGACACAGAGAGCAGACAGTGCATGCAAAACAATGAGGATGGTGGGGAGAAATAAAATAAATCTTTTAAAAATGCAATAATGATTTTATTGCACTGGTATTTGATGTAATATAAATACAAGGCTATTAAAACATTGAAAATGGGAAAGTGGAGTGAGATGAAATAATTCTAAATTCCTTATATCATTTGAGAATTAAGTAGATACATTGACATAAGCTTTTAAAGTCAGATTAGTGTTTCAATATCAGTAACACTTTTAGAAGAATTAGAAGTAAAATACATAATTCAAAATAAATAGAAAAATTAAAGTGAATGAAAATATAATAATGAAACAATAGAAAATAAGGGAAGAGAAAAAAATAAAAAATAAAACTCAAAACCAGAGTTAGGTAGCAATTTATAAGTAATCACAGAAAATATAAAAGATCTTCACATGGGAAAAGACTTGATTGGATTTTTTAAAAACCTTAACTATTGCTTTAACAGACATAAGAATATGAGACACAGCTAACAGAAAAAAATGAATATAAAGGATTGGATTGATAGGCAAGAAAAATTGTTATAAAATTATTTTATAGTTATTTGATATCATAGCTTTTGCTTTGATTTGGATCTAGAAGTAGACTTTCAGATGATATGCTAAAATTAGTTTACTCATCATTCAGATGGCAAATATACCATATTGTTGGTGCTAAGTGGTGATGGGATAAATCCTAGTGTGCTGTAGCATTACAATTATTGTCACTCCCTTGAAGGATTGAAAAAAAGTTCATTTAGGAAGTAAGCTATAGGGTTACATGTTAGTCAGCCAAAGTGGTGCTAATGCAAATACCAGAAACTGGTTAGTTTTTATAAAGGGAATTTATTTGGGGTAGGAGCTTACAAATACCAGGCTATAAAGCTTAGTTTACTTCCCTCACCAAAGTGTATATTCACATGTTGGAGCAAGATGGTTGCCACCGTCTCCCAGGGTTCAGGCTTCCTGAGTTCCTCTGGGCTCAGCTCCTCTCTTTACTCCACAAGGTCAGCTTTGGACTATCAGGCAAATGGCTCTGTCTCTCTGCCTGGGGCTCCAGCTTAAGACTTCAGCATCAAACTCCACCATCAAAATCTCTCCAACTCTGTCTTTTGTTGTGCACCTTTTATGAGTCACTACCCCTTAGTGACACTCTAATGATGTGGCCCAGTCAAAGCCCTAATCATAATTTATTCATTTCCAGGTACAGAACAAATTACAAACATAATCCAATATCTATTTTTGGAACTCATAAGTATATCAAACTGCTACAGGTTACATAGCAGTAATAATATTTGAGTAGTATGAAGTTAACAGTAACTTTAAGAAATTGTACGGCTGGCTGGCTTTTTGAAACTTTTTGAAAAAGGGTTGGGCCCAGTGTGCAGGATATTAACTAAGAAGTGCTCTTAGAACCAACATCCTTTTAAGGGAGGAAAAGGAAGCCAGATTTGTCACAGACAGTGGCTGAGCTCTTGGGGAAATCTAGAGATAGAATTTCCTTGTAGGGAATATTCCAGTTGGGTCAAGATGGTCAAGACTATACTCCTAAATTGATAAGTCATATGGATGTGGAGTGCTCTGAAAAAGGGCATTAACATTGGATGATGCAGCTTTCATTGATTTAGGCATTCAAACCTTGAAGTATCTCATAGCTGAAGAATGTCTACCAACAGCATTTCCAACAGCATGAGCCCCAGACTGTCACTGAAGCAGTATATAGATGACGCATCACAGTAATCATCACTAGAGACTTTTAAAAATATGTATAATGATTGGTTCAGGTCAGCAAACAATTTTTATAAGGCAATATTTAAAGGTACCTTATTTCTTCCAGCTGCTTGGCATTCTATGCTGAAGGTTAGAACTAAAATTCACTTTCAATAAGTATGACAAAGCAGCAAAGAAGACCAAAGGTTAAGCGAGATATCAGGAAAGCTGAAGTCATTCACAAATTAAGACCCTTAATTTAGGACTGAGTAGAGCAGGGGATGAGCTGTATCATACATTTCCCTACATGCATTGGGTTACTTTGCATTGACAGTGTTTTGCTTTGAGCTTTTGCCACATAATTATTATTTTCTTTATGAGGATTTTCAGTTGCAATGGATGTCCCAGGGATGGCTTTCTTTATGTACCCATGCATAGCCTAATTATGCAAGTGAATTGACACCCCACAGACCTCAAGCAATGAGGGACAGCAATCTATAGAGAAATGTTTCTCTTGGTCTATTCTTTAGGAGAACAATTGATCCAACTGTAATTAAAATGTGTAGTGATTTTCTTAATCAGGGGCTAATTCTATACAAATTGGAGATAGCTACTTGAGAAATGGAACTATGAAGTAAAATCTTAATAAAATTATTGATAATATATTAATAATTAAATGTAACTGATCACATTAAAATTGGATTTATTTTACTTCAAATAAAGTAGCATTATATGTGGGTAGAAGATTAAGTCAATTAAAGAAAACACTGGTTAATTAAGCTAATCCTGACTACAAGAAGATATATTTCCCACATTACTGTTTTGCACAGGACTGTGGGTTTAAACAATGGACCAGTAAAAGAGGTTGACAGCTTTCAAAGGTATAGATATATATCTTAATTTACTCACTTTTCAATGGTTTTCACTTGCAGTATACAGCAATCAGCACATATATACACACTCACAGGTTTATATACAGTTAAATTAAAACATTATAAAGCAACCTTTCCCTTTAATTACAATGATTCACTCTAATATATTCTATTTTACTTGGTTATTTCTAATATAGTGTGGTCTAATATAGTCTAGTGCAGTCTTTGCATTTATTGAAAAGTTGCTGGTTGTCACCCACTAAATTTGTTTTACCATTATATATTGTATCAAAAACCTCAGGCTGTAAAACCTGTAAATGACAGCAAAACATCAGTTATCATAGTCAAGTTAAAATAGTTATTGGTTCCATTGAATTAAAATGAGATTTTTTTCTTGAGATTAGGAATTACATTGTTTACTTTTTTGCGGTACATGTTCTTGTCAAACATCCAAAACATGTTGATAACAGTATCTAATATTTATTTAATACTTTTGATGTTCTTGAATTGAAATATATAAAATTTTATAATGTTCATAGAAAAGTCGTATTATATATACACAATGAAGAAATCTCAGAATGGAGTGGATAAGTAACTTTCCTATGACAACGTAAGTAGTTAAATGTTAGAATCCAAGAAATCTATTTCTACGGTCAAGTCCCTACCTCATCCTTTGAGGAGGAAATCCTTGTTTATTAGCACACATGGGACAACCATTCTAGTGACCTGATCACTTAAATTCTAGATACTTATAGATAACTGTTTAATGAAAAAATTAAGCAACTTCCTTATACTACTAAATATCACAACTCTTCGAACCCAAGACTCCAGATGTATAGCTCTAGAAGATGTCCTAACCAATTACTATAGCTCTTTCCTTTTCCCCTGAAACTTGCTCTGCCTGTGCTTACTTATTAGTAATTAAATTTCTTCTCATGAACTATGGCATCATCAGCTGTTTGTGCAAACAAATTAAATGTTAAATGTCTGTATCCTTATCACTTCCCTGTCTTTTATAGACAATATGAAATATTTGATAATTAATTTTATAAGTGCTAAACCAGGTACAGTACATTTTTACTGCTTTTTTGACAATTATTTTTTAAGTTAAACAAATGTACGTAGGTCTAGTGACAAAGGATCCACCTTTGCACAATATTTTCCTCTCCCTCATTTTATTTATTTAATCATTTAATGTTTAATACCCTTTATTTAAAATGTTGCTGCACTTTTACTTTTTTATTTATTGGAGAATTTATGGTTTACAGAACGATCCTGTTCTACTTTGCCAAAGGGTTACTGATGCAATCTACCAGTAATGGGTTAGCTTTAAAAGGGATTTTATTTGTGGGTAAAAACTTACAGTTTGGAGACTGTGAAATATCCAAATTAAGGCACTGTCAGCGGTGTTTTTTCACCAAAGTCAACTACTATTGATTCTCTTGTCTGGCTGCATGGCAAATTGAGATGGCACCCATCTCTGCTGAGGTCTCTGCCTTCCTCTGGGTTTCTCTGTTTTCCTGCAGTCCTCTCTTTCATATGACTGTACCAAATATAGCAGAGCTCTCTTTTCCTGCATGTGTCTATGTTTATATCAGACCCAGCAAGAGGGCAGAGACCCACCTTGAGTCATGCCTCAATGGCATTCTATTGAAAGGGTCTCACACCCACAAGAAAGGATTAGTCCAGAATCATAATCTTTCTCTTTTTGGGATTCATAAAAGAATTTCAAACTGCCACACTACCCTATTATTACCTCATGTTTGTGTGGAACATTTATTACAATTGATGATAGCTTATTTTTAAAAATTTGTACTATTAACTATAACCCATAGTTTAACTTAGGGTTCACTGTTTGTGTAGTGCAGTTTCATGGAGTTTAAAAAAAATTATTCTGTTACCATATGTACAATATAACATTTCCCCTTTCCATCACATTCAGATATATGTATTTCAATGCTATTATGTTTACAATGTTGTGCTACTATCACCACCATCCACGACCAAACCTTTCCTTCATTCCAAATAGAACCCCTGTACATTTTAAGCCTTAACTGTTCATTCCCTATAGCCACCCTAAACCCTGGAAATCTATATTCTAGGTTTTGATACTACGTTGATTATTCTATTATAAACCAGTGAGATCATACAAAATTTGCTCTTTTACATCTGGCTTATTTTACTCAACATGTCTTCAAGGATCATTCATGTTATAGCATGTATCCTATTTACAGCTTCCATATAAATTTGATGATTGGCTTTTCCAACTATGCAAAGACAATTGTTGGAATTTTGATTGGGATTGCATTGAATTTATAAATTTCTTTGGGAAGGATTGTCATCTTAATAATAGATAGATTACTATTTTTTGTGCATTTGCGTTTTGTACCTGAACAAAAAAGAAAGTAGTTAACCTACCAAAAAATACACTATTAAAATTCTTTAATTTGTTATGGTCCTTTGAGCCACTGTCTAGTGTATTTTACTTTCAGTCTGAGAAAATTCCTTTAACATGAACTCCCTCAGATTATGTTTATCTGGGAATGTCTTAATCTTTCCCTCATTTTTGAAATATAGTCCCACTGGATATATAATTCTTGGTTAGCAATTGATTTCTTTCAGCTCTTGAATTATTTCAACCCACTGCCTTCTTGCATTCATATTTTTAAATGAGAAATCAGCACTTGATCTAATTCAGACTCCCTTGTACTTAACAGATTGCTTTTCTTTTGCATCTTTCAGAACTCTCTCCTTGTCTTTTACATTCAATAGTATGAATAGTATATTCATCTTTATGCTTATCCTGTTTGGGGTTCTCTAGGGCTCTTGGAGGTGTATATTCATGTGTTTTATTAAGTTTTGGAAATTCTTTGAATACTCCTTCTGAACTGTTGCTCTTATCTCCTTCTGGGACTCCCATAATGTGCATAATGCATATAATGTACTTGACAGTGTCCCAGAGGTGCCATAGGCTATTTTCACTTTCTATAATTATTTATTTTTTTTCTGTTCCTCAGCCTGACTCATTTTAAGTATCTTTTCTTCAACTCCTCTAATGCTTTCTTCAGCCAACTCCAATCTTCAATTGAAACTCCTGGGAATTTTTTAAAATTTTAATCATTTCAACATGGAATCAATATATAAAATATATTAATTATATATTTTACATTCCTTTTTCATATTAAAGCTCCAAAATCTAGGATTTATTTTATACTTACAAGCCATCTTAATCCAACCCCCAAATTTCAAGTGATCAAGGGCCACATGTATATGCTTAAAAAATGGTAGTTATTTTAATTGATTTCCCAAATGGATTTGCATTTCTCATGTAACCTTTGGTTATATTTTCCATGTCACTGTATTAGTTTTCTATTGCTAAGTAAAAAAGAATCATTTAAACTTAGCTGTTTAAAACAAACAAAAATTATCTCAATTACTGTGGCTCAGGAGTCCAGGCATTAGTTTACCTTGTCTTCACTCAGGGTCTAACGATGTTGAATTCAAGATGTCAGCAGAGCTGCAGTTCTTATCTGGAGCTTCAGGTCATTTTACAATCTAATCCAGGATTTTGGCAAAATTCAGTTCCTTCAAGTTACAGAATTGAGGTTCTCAAAATTGTTTGTTTTCAATGCAAACATCTGCTGCTTCTTATCTATTTTTTAACAAATCAATTTTACTGATACATATTAATAAAGCATAAATCTATCCAAAGTATACAATCAATGGTATTCAATGCAATTACATAGTTGTGCATCCATTGCCTCACTCATTTTTAGAGCACCTACATTATTCCAATAATAATAATAATAATAACCAAACAAACCAACAATAAACTAATAAACTCATCGCCTATTAGTCTCTTTTAGCTTCCCTTACCATCTATCATTGTTATTCTTTTTCTTTCTTTCTATTATACTTGTATTTATATTTTGTAAAGAAGAGTATTATATGTACAATATCACCCATATTCATATTTTATATGAAGTTTCATTATCTTACACAGTCTCATGTTACAGATTTCAGCTGTCTTTTTAGTAATATATATGACTTTACACTTTCTCTTTCAACAATCTCATACCCATAAGCACAGCTAGTTACAAACACTATGAAGAGCTTTCAAATTTTCTATTCATTTCCAAAAATTGACAAACAACCTTTATACCGACTCTGCACAGATTATCTCTCAGCTTTACATTCTCTACCATCATTATCTTCTGGTGACTTATATTTGAATTATTAACTCCATGAATTTTCATATTATATTTAGTTCATAATAGCACAATCACACAGTATTTGTCCTTTTATGCCTGGGTTGCTTCACTCAACATAATATACTCCAGGATCTTGCATGTTGTAATATGTTTCACAACTTCATTTCTTCTTTCTGACTGATAATATTCCATCATGTGTATACACCACAATTTATTTATTCATTCGTCAGTTGATGGACACCTGTGTTATTTCCAGCTAATGGCAATCATGAATAATGCTGCTATGAATATCTGTGTGCAGATGTCTATTCCTATCACTGCTCTCAGTTCTTCTCAGTATATACCTAGGAATGGTGTTCCTGGGTGAAAAGGTGGAGAACTGCCAAACAGTTCTCCATGGTAGCTGTAGCATTCTGCATTCACACCAACAGTCAATACACATTCTTATCTCTCCATAGCCTCTCCAACATTTAGTTTTCTGACTTTTTAAAGAGCCAGTCTAATAGATGTAAAATGATACCTCATTGTAATTTTGATTTGCATTTCCCTAACCACTAGTGATGTTGAATATTCATTCATGTGTTTCTTCACCATTTGTATTTCTAGTTTGGACAATTGTCTTTTCAAGTTTTTGCCCAATTTTTAATCAGATAGTTTGTCTTTTAATTGCTGAGTTATATGATCCCTTTATATACCATGGATATTAAATCTTTATCAGATATGTGATTTCCAATATTTTCTCCTATTGAATTGGCTGCCTTTTCACCCTTTGGACAAAGTCTTTTGAAGTACAAAATTAAACATTTTAATTTTTAATTAAATGGTGATCCCATTATCTATTTTCTCTTTTGTTGCTTGTGCTTTGGATTTAAGGTTTAAGAAACTAGGACCTACCACAAGATCTACATTTTCTTCTGGGATTTTTATGGTTGTTGCTTTTATATTTAAGACCTTGATCCATTTTCAGTTAACTTTTGTATAAGGTGTGAGAAAGAGATTCTCTTTATTTCTTTTGGATATCATTATCCAGTTCTCCCAGCACTAATTATTGCATAGACTGTTCTGGCCCAGCTGGGACAGCTTGAGTGTTGTCAAAAATCACGTGAATGTAGATGTGAGCATCTATTTCTAAGTTCTTAATTTGGTTTCATTGGTCAATGTGTCTGTCTTTATGCAAGAACCATACTGTTTTTACCACTGTAGCTAAGTAATAAGTTTTAAAATGAGAAGTCTGCAACTTTGTTCTTCATTTTAAAGACATTTTTGGCTATTCAGGGCCCCTTACACTTCCAAATAAATTTAATAATTGCTTCTTTGATTTCCAAAAAAAAAAAGACTGTTAGGATTTTTATTGGGATTGCATTGAATTTGTAAGTCAGTTTGGGTACAATCAACATCTTAATGATATTTAGCCTTCCAATCCATGAACACTGAATGCTCTTCCATTTATTTGTCATCTTTGATTTCTTTTAGCAATGTTTGTATTTCTCTGAACAAAGGTCCTTTATGTTTATGGTTAAGTTTATCCCTAACTATCTGATTGTTTTAGTTACTATTATAAATGGGATTTTTTCCATCTGCCTTTTGATTGGGGAGTTCAAGCCATTAACATTCAATGTTATTACTGTAAAGGTACTACTTACTTAATCAATTTTGGTTTTTGAAATTCTGTTGTCATATCATACTATTGTCTTTCTTTTTACCCTTTAATTTACCCTTCCTAATAATCTTCTTTTCTACACTGTCCTCCAAGTCTTTCAACCTTGTTTTTTTTTCTTTCAGGCTGTTGCACTCCCTTTAGTAACTCATGTAATTCTGCTCTCTTGCTAACATATTTTATCTTTTTTTTTCTGTGAAGACTTTGAACTTCCTCATTTTTGGAGAACAATTTTGCCAGATACAGAATTCTTGGTTTGCATTTTTTCTCTTTTAGTTTCTTATATACATCTTACCACTTTCTCCTTGCCTCCGTGGTTTTTGCTGAGAGGTCAGCACTTAATCTTACCAAGATTCCATTGTATGTGATGCTTTTCCTTTATCTTGCTGCTTTCAGAATCTTCTCTTTATCTCTGATATTTGTCATTCTGAATAGTAGGTGTTTTGGCATAGGTCTATTCAGATTTATTCTGTTGGGGGCACATTGTCCTTCTTGGAAATTGATATTCATGTCTTTTATCAGGATTGGGAAGTTTTTGGTCATTTTTCCCCTCAACTATTCTTTCTGTCCTTTTCCCATTCTCTTTTCCTTCTGGAAATCTGATAATGTATATGTTTGTGCAGTTCATGTTATCATTCAATTCCTTAAGACCCTGTTCCATTCTTTCTATTGTCTTCTCTTTCTTTTCTCCTGTCTGTCCAGTTCATACGTTCTGTCTTCAAAATCACTAATTTTATCTTTGAACAAATCAAATCTGCTCTTATGTGTCTCTAATGTATTTTTAATCTCATCCATCATGTCTTTCATTGCCATAAGATCTGTTACTTTTCTTCACAAGCTTTCATATTGTTCTTTATGCTCACTCAGTGTCAGTTTAATATCATTTATCTCTTTAGTCGTACTTTATTTAAATTCTTTGAATTAATTTAGGAGAGTTGTGTGATTTTCAATGATTTATTGTCTTCAATCCTGTATCTCTTCATAATATTAGGCTTGTTCCTTTGGCTTGGCCTCTCTTCCTGTTTTCTAATATGGCTTGTGATTTTCTGCTGATGTATGGTATCTGACTATGTTGGTGAATTTACTCTGATGGCCCATATTTCTCTTTTGCCTATTTTTTAAACTGTTCTTTGATATTTGGTTCAACTTATTCCAAGTCCTTAAATTTCCCAGGTTAAGTTATTAAAATCAGGCCAGGGGAAGCAGCTGTGGCTCAATTAGTTGGGCTGCTGTCTACCATATGGGAGGCCCTGGGTTTGCGTTCTGGGGCCTCCTTGTGAAGGCAGGCTGGCCTGCACACTGCAGAGAGTTTCCCAGCCTGCAAGTGCCACAGAGCACTGCCTGGCCTACAAGCCAACTCAGTAAGGTGACACAACAACAAGAACAAAAAAAGGGAGACAAGCAAAAACACAGAAGAGCATGCAGTGAATGGACACAGAAAGCAGACAGCAAGCAAGCCTCAAGGGGGGAGGGGAAATAAGATAAATAAATATAGACCCAGAAAAAAAATAGGCCAGGGACTCACTAACAAGATGCAGATTTTCTCCCAGGAGTTAAGAACACATTGAGAACCAAAAGCAGTTTTTGTCCACGCAATTTCCAGACTGTCCAGCAGATGGAGCCCCTTGACACAGCTAATTATGGAGTGTTTAACTCTGCTTTCTTGTGTTTTGATCTGGCCAGAGTAAAGATTCAATGCAAGCTTTGCTGGCTGAATTCACTGAAGAGAATCCTCCAGACTCCCCCTCCCTTTCTCCTTGTAACAGCTGACAAGGAGGAAGATGTCTGTTGTCCTCTCAATCAGCTGCAGTGAGCCATGGGTTTTACTCCAGCTTAATATTTTGGAGGTGGGGAAGGGGAGCCCTTCCCAACCATTCTGGTGGTTTGGTAACTCACGTTTGTTGTTTTGGGTTCTTCATTTCTCCGTCCCTCCTGCTCTTGGGAGTTGTACAACACTGTTCTTGTCTGTTCTTCCCCAAAGCAGGTCCTTTGGACAGCTTTTGGCCCCTTTTCCTTTGTTTTAGTGAGAGAGTTGAGCCTTGCCTGCATAGTTCAATGTCATCTTCCCCACTGCCTCCTGGGAATGTTTTATTTCAGTTAATGTGGACTTCCAGTAGTTCCAGTAGTTCTGTTTCTATTTGGCACCTTTTTAAAATTTCAATTTCTTTATTAATCACATATTGCTCATTCACTGTTTTCCTAGCATCCTTTAGTTCTTTCTCTGTGGTTTTCTTCATTTCCTTTAGTATTTTTTAAGGTCATTTTCTAAAAGGCTGTGTTTGGTTTGTCCACATTCTTGTCTTCTTCATTGGTGTTTTCTTCGATTTTTAGCTTCTTCCTTTGGCTAGGCCAACATTTTCTGATTCCTTGTCTTGTTTGCTTTCATTGCACACTGTACATTTTAATACTTTAAAATGTCAGCTCTGGGATTTATTCTGTGAGTTTACTGTTTCTTGATTTTGTAAGCACCTGCTGATAAGACACTGGTTCTATTGAACTTAGTCCTCCTATTGGGAAGGTCTCCTCAAGGTGAGCACAGTGTGCAGGGTACTCTTTGCCCTTTCTGTGCTGGTGTCATGTCCTTAGTTGCTTTGGCATTCCCCTGTTTATAGGAGCTTGAATGCCCTCTCTATTTTCCAAAAGACAGACCTCCCTCTCCTGTGTGTCCTTGACTCAAGCAGCTTTTGCCTGCAGAGCAAATTTTCGGAAGAAGATGCAAGCCAGAAAGGAGTTTCCTAAGTCAGTTTTTCATAGCTGAAACAGGACCAGCATCCCTGATTAGGGCTACAGACCAGCACCAAAGTACCATGGGAAGTGTATCAGGAAGGGAACCAAGATCTTCTCCCATGGTTCCCCAAAGCTGGCTTTTTTTATGACTTTCTAGCCTATGTAGTCCTTCAAGTAAGTCTACCTGGAGGCTCTGAGAAGCATAGTATCTTTAAGTCTCCTCTGCCACTCCCTTTGTCTATAGTGGGTTGGAACAATGACTGTCCTCAGAGGCAGGACCCCATTGATCTGAAGTCACTAACCAAAAGCTGTGATCAGTGACTGGCCTGGTCTTGGAGAAGAGAATTTTTGTGTCCCTTTCTGTCCCCAGTGAGATTGCATAGTGGCTTCCCACAAAAGTGGGGGCTGAGTGTCAATAGCCCCCATGCAGAGTGAGCAATTTATAGTTCTTTACCATAATTTATCCTCCTCTTCCTCCCACCCATCCCTGGATGCTGTACAGTATTCTTTTGTCTACAGAATTTCGAAATCATTTGTTTTATTTAATAGCAAATCCATTGAGTCTTTTTTTTTTTAAAGATTTATTTATTTATTTAATATCCCCCCCTCCCCTGGTTGTCTGTTCTTGGTGTCTATTTGCTGTGTCTTGTTTCTTTGTCCGCTTCTGTTGTCGTCAGCGGCACGGGAAGTGTGGGCGGCGCCATTCCTGGGCAGGCTGCTCTTTCTTTTCATGCTGGGCGGCTTTCCTCACGGGCGCACTCCTTGCGCATGGGGCTCCCCCACGCGGGGGACACCCTTGCTTGGCACGGCACTCCTTGCGCACATCAGCACTGCGCATGGCCAGCTCCACACGGGTCAAGGAGGCCCGGGGTTTGAACCGCGGACCTCCCATATGGTAGACGGACGCCCTAACCACTGGGCCAAAGTCCCTTTCCCCCATTGAGTCTTTCATTTTGTTTGCAAGGCAATGCATTAGATTCCTTAAATCTTACTAAAGTAAAATTCTGTTATAATATAATTCAAATAATCAGATAATGACTGCTTTTTCAAAGTATCTTCTTGTAATATAAAAAGTAGTCAAGTGGCCTATCTCCATAACACTAGCAAATCCCACCAGAGGGTTAATTAAAAGTATCAGTAATTAACCAGCAAACAATATTTATTGAAAATTTAATAAATGTGCCTCACAGATATTTAAACCAATATCATTTTAAATTATTTACATGGTACATTTTGTGTGCACTGTGATCATTTCATAAGACAACTTGGTGTCTATGCAAAGATTATCTTTCTATTGATATTCTAGTAGCTCCAATAATTATGAGTCTTGCAGGAATGATCCATGTAGAGTACACATTATTAGGGCCTTTTTTTTTTTGTCTGATTTTAGGATACCTGGGTGTTCTCTAACATCCTTTCTAAAAATGTATTGTTCTGTTGCTGCTGCATAAGCATTTTATTTACTTTCTGAAAATAATCCCGGACCCAGTAATTATAATTAATTTCTCCCATAGCTCCTGTTCACAGTCAGTCCTCTATGATGAAAATATTTCCTTTTAAGTCTGTCTTTTCCTCTAAAAAAACTTGCACTACTCCATACTTTTATTTATGCCCTCATATTTATACTGAAATTTCCTTACACACAACATACATTTCAGTCAATCAATAAAGTATATACTTATTGAATGAGTTGACCAAGGAATAAAAGTAATGTCATAATTTCCTCTTCTATTTTATTATACCTCTTCTCTTTTTGAAGGAGCCTTTGTCAATTCTTAACTGGTATCTCCTCTAAGAATTGCTTAAAGGAACAGCATATTTAGATATTGGATTATTACATGATAAGCTGATAGTTTCTGGGAGAAATTTTAGAATAGCATGTCCACTGCTAAGAATACAGAGGTAGGAAATGATTATTTTTAACATAGGAAACCTATTCTGGAAGATAAATGGATTCAGGGAATAAGTAAAGCAGAAACTGATTGAGAATAGCAGTTTCCTCCAGAATAAAAAAAATAAAATATAGAAGAAAACATTTGGATCTCATTAAACACACCAGCAGCCTTCTAAAACAAGACTACAGTTGTGCAATTTTCATTACTGCCAAACATTAAGGAAAAAGAAGTTGCCTATGCAAGAAAGATATATATAACAGCAACCCTGTATGAGATCCTTGTGATCCCAGAGAGAAGAATGGGGAGAAGAAAATATGTAATAACTTCAAGTCTATTCTACAGACTTATTGTGTAGTAGCGTGGATTAGAGAAAATTTAAGATAATTCTTGGGAGTAAAAATATATGTCCTCATTTTTAAGAAGATGCTAATCCAGAGGATTTTAAAGCACACACACACGTATATATTTATCACTCCACTAAAATTTGAGATTTGTGGATTAAAGATGTCAAATTTCAGAAGGATAAAGTAATAGCTAATAATGTCAGTGATAGATTTTTATAAAGAGAAAAATACTTTGCGCCATTTGTCTGATGTAAGAAGCACAATTGTGATAGATATTGTGAGAAGGAAAATTTTGTTGATTATTTTGAGGAAAGGATATATATATATATATCCTTTATCTCTCTGTCTCTGTCTCTCTGTCTCTCTCTATCTCTCTCAGAGATAGAAATAGAGATCTGAAAAGTGACAGGAAACTTTTCTGGAAAAAGTAAAAATAAGTCTTTAACTCTAGATTTTTGTTTCCCCCAAATAATGTTCACCTTATGGTAGAATGTGTATTTATTTATTGACTATCCTATCTGATGTCATAAAGATGTTTTAACTTTGTGTAATTATTATCACAAAATATGTAAAACTAGCTAGGGCTCTTTGGAAGTTATAACAAATGTAGACATGTTTCTCAACTTTTAGAATTTGATGGGGTTTTTAGGCTAAGTTTTTAGATTTTATTTTATATTTCTGCATTATTGACAAGTCACAGTTTTATGTTCATATGTTTTTCTTCCTCTAAGTAAAATGGATAGTTACTGTTTTCCTAGGTTATGATCATTGCATTTTATATACAGAAGTCTTTTACTCTCTCACCTAACCATTATTTTAATGAGAACAATATGCAAAATCTCAAAACTATTTTGTCCTTGCTCTCTCGCAGTGAATGCAATAATAAATTGAAAAGAAATGCGCTCATTATGTTTTTCCAACTGAAATGAAAGAGCAGAATTGCTGTCCTGGCAGAAGGTGATTTTAAAGCTTAAGGCATTTCTTCCCATATTTTTCTGTTTTCCTCCCTAGAGTCCTGGTATATAAATTTGCCCAATTTCACTATTTTTGGCAGGTTCCTTTTTAAACTTTTCAGAAGCTCTGATTCTACCTGTAAGTAATAGTCCCCAGTGGCAAACAATTAATTCTGGACTTGAACAACACATCCCAATTTCTGTTGTGAGACATACCTTTAGTTTTTGCTCTTTCTTAGTCTTGCTACTAAAAGCTACCAAAAGGGGGGTATTCCTTGTGGAAAATGTACTAAAATTCAGTTCTTAAAAGATTGTATATACACACATAAGTATAAATGTAGATAGAGAAATAGTCCACTTGTGTGGGTGTGTGGGGGGTATATGTGTTTGAAAGTGTGAGAAGGCATTTATTTATTTAAACTGACCTATTATTCCTTGAGATTATCAAAATATATTCTTCATATTCAACAAAGTTACCATTCAAAAAGGTTTGGAAAAATATATTAGCTAATTTTGGATAATTGAGGTTATATATGTTTTTCAGAGGACAACAGTATAAAAGATGATAGGAATTCTAAAATAGCACTAGGGCAATTTTTAAGGCTGGAATCCAAGAAAACAGAATATTCATTGTAAGGTCTAAAGTGCCAGCGGTATATTTGTAGGAAGTGATTTTAAGACTATCCTTTAATTTTCTGAGAGTTAAGAAGCAAAAAATCAGTATTTCCAGAACTGATGTTCATATAGGCTTAGTGAATCATTGCAAATCAACAAAAATATACTAAGAAAATTCTGTGTCCTTAGCAGTATTAAAAATCATGAGGTAGTCATAAAATATGAGATGAAATCTCTGTTCTCAATTAAGATATTACATTGTTGCAAACTTAGGCCACATATCTTAGGAAAAGATGAATAATAACAACAGCTGGCAATGATAACCCACATGCTCAATGAGTGCTTCTGAACTGTTTTGTTCAGGTCCCAAGACTAGAAAAGGATTGTTTATGTTTTACAATTTTATTTTACAGTTTTATTTACAAGTGTGAATGCAAAGTGGCTTTGAATAGGAAAACAAAACAAACAAAAATTTGACTCAGATGCAATTCTTTAGGTTGTCCATTTTACTGTCTGATATTTGTGATCCCTTCTGTTTTTCATTTCTTTTCCCTTTCCTGCCTTCTTTTGATTATTTATTGGTATTCCATTTTCTCTGTTGGATTTTTCAACTGCATCCTTTTGTAAATTTTTATGGTTATTCAATGATTAAAATATACATAAGTAACTTTTCATAGTCCACATAGAGTTAGTATTTTACCACTTCAAGTAAAATTAGAAACCTTGTAACTACATAAGTTCTTTTCTCTCTTCCTTATTGGTAATAGTTATCATATATATCACATTTACATACATATTGAAAACCCTTTCAGACAAGTCTGTATTTTGCTTTTAATCCTTAAAGGTATTTTAGAGAACTTAGGAAAAAATTAATGTATTATATTTATCCAGATATGTATAATTTCTGTTGCTCTTTCTTCATTTCTGAAATTCTTTGTATCTCTTTTATCATTTCCCTTTTGAATGAAGATCTTTCACTAGCATTTCTTTAGTGCAGGTCTACCGGTGACCTTTCCCCTTGTCTGCAAATGTCTTAATATCATCTTCATTCCTGGAGGATATTTTCATTGAATATACAGTCTAACTTGACAGTCCTTTTCTCTCAGGACTTTAAAAGTATTGTTCAACTACCTTCTGGTGTCTATAGTTTCTGATAAGAAACCTGCAGTTGTTCATATCATTGTTTTCCTATATTAAATGTTTTTTTTTACTGATTTCTTTCAAGACATTTTTCTTTCTTTTTGATATTTAGTAATTTGATTATGTTGTGCCTGGTCATGGCTTTCTGTGAGTCTATCCTGTTTGGGAATTCCTAAGTTTCATGAATTTGAAAATGTTTTCAACAAATTTGGGAAGTTTTCTGATATTATTTCTTTTTTATATTTTATTTTTTTTGAAGATACATAGATCACAAAATAATGTTACATTAAAAAATATAAAAGGTTCCCATATACCCCACATGCCAGTCCCCCCCCCATTCCTCCCACATCAACAACCTCTTTCATCATTGTGGCACGTTCATTGCATTTGGTGAATACATTTTGAAGCACTGCTGCACTGCATGGATTATAATTTATATTGTAGTTTAAACTCTCCTTCAGTGCATTCAGTGGGTTATGGCAGGATATATAATGTCCAGCATCTGTTTCTGCAATATCATTTAGGACAACTCCAAGTCCAAAAATGCCTCCACATCACATCTCTTCTTCCCTCTCCCTGCCCTCAGCAACTACTGTAGCCACTTTCTCCACATCAATGTTATAGTTTCTTCCATTACTAGTCACAATAGTTCTATAGTAGAATTATAGTCCACTCTAATTCATATTTTATTCCTCCATCCTGTGGACCCGGGATGGTGATGTCCACTCCCCCTCCATATCAAGAGGGGCTTAGATCCCACATAGTTGATGGATGCAATTCTCCTGCTTGGAGTTGTAGGCACTCTCGGCTCCCCTGTATGGTGGTCAACCATCTTCACCTCCTTGCCAGCTGGTGCACTAATCTCTCCTATTCTTCTGGTAATCTAATGATACAAATGTTAAAACTTTTGATATTATCTCATAGATCTCACACGTTCTATCCTCTTTTTCTTTCAATCTTGGCCAAACATTCCTCAAATTAGATAATTTCTATTGAACTATCTTTTACAGATTCTTTCTTCTGTCATCTCATCTCTATTCTGCTATTGAGTCCACCTAATGAAATTTTCCTTTTTCCTTTTTTTTTTTTTTTGATTATTGTATTTTTCAGTTCTAAATATTGGGCTCTTTTTTGCAACTTTTATTTCTTTACCAAGAATTTCTTTCTATTCACTTCAACGAGAGTGTCTGCACTTACTTCATGTTACCCATTTATAAAAGCTGTTCTAAGGTAATTGTTGGGTAAATACAATATCTGCATAATTTCAGAGCTGGTATCTGCATATTTTATGAAATTGTTTCCCTCTCATTTTTCATTTTCCTGTTCTCTCCTTGCTCTCTCACTTCCTTGCCAAGTCTATTCTGTTACAAATAAGGCTTTCAAATACACTTGTGTTAGTTTTCACACTTAGTACTGTCTTACATTAGCATATATAATTAATAATATGTATTATGATATAAGGATAAACATAATTGTATAATTCTCTCTTCACTCATTTATGTGTGTATGTATGTGTAACTATTTATAGAGATAATCATAAGTATATATAAACTATTAATAACAATTAAATTATTAATTTATCTAGCAGTAGAAATTTTTCCTCTCTTTTTTTGAGTGATATTCTCAGCAATAGTTTGCTTTTTTTGATCTTCCATATAAATGTTAAAATTAGTTTCTCTTTTAAAAAAATATTTGGTTAGAACTTAATCTTTAAAACACATTGGGGATAATTTTCATCTCTACAATAGTTTCTTGAAAGTGAAAAAACATTTTTTCCTTTTTAATTTATTACAATAAATATTTTTAATGTTCTTATTATACAGCTTATATATATCGTGATAGAATTATGTCAAGTTTTGTAAATATGTAGTATAAATTTATTTTAATATGTATTTAATATTATTTTTGTATTATATTACTTTAAATATGAGATGGTTGATACCTAAAAAGACTATATAGCATAGCTTTTTCTTTTAAAGCATAACAATACAATAAACCTCCATGAACACAAAATTCAACTGAAGAAAGGAGAATAAGATTATCTGCAATAGGGAAATGGTTGTGGCTCAAACAATTGGACTCCCATCTACCAAATAGGAGGTCCAGGGTTTGATGCCTGGGGTCTCCTGGTGAGGGCAAGCTGGTCCATGAGGTGAGTTGGCCCACACGGAGTGCCTGGTCCATGCAGGAATGTGGTTTTGTACAGGAGCACTGCCTCACACAGGAGTGCCGGCAGACATGGAGAGCTGGTGCAGGAAGATGATGCAACAAGAGACACAGAAGAGAGAAAATGAGAAGATGTAAAAGAATAGGGAGATGAGGTGGCATAAGAGAGTAATCACCTCTCTCCCACTCTGGAAGGTCCCAGGATCGGTTCCCAAAGCTGGCAAATGAGAATACAAGCAGACACAGAAGAACACACAGCAAATGGACATAGAGAACATACAATGGGTGGAATGGGGGTGGGGAGAGAAATAAGTCAAAATAAATCTTTAAAAAAAAGATTATCTGCAATAGTGTTGCATCTATCTTCCTATTCCTCATCCATTTCATTCATTTACTTTTCTATTAATAGATGGCAATTGCCCTGAATTTTATTATTAAAACCTCCTGCTGACTTTTATAGTCTTACCATATATGATCATTTACGTTATGTTGGGTTACACTTTTTAGCTTTATAAACAGCATCAACACCATCTTTTATATAGCCATCTTGGAATTTCATATTCACTTAACTTTTTTTTTTTAGACTTATCCATGACACTTGCATTTTTAGTTCATTCATTTTTCATGGCTATATGTCATATTAACTTATTCAACCTTCTTGTAATGTATTTTTAACATTTTCCATTAAGACCAGTACTTTTATGTAATCATGCTTTTCGAAAGAATAAGATACTTAGTCATTTAAAATATACTCTGATTATTGGTTTTTGAAAGAAATTTTACTTATATTTTAATTTGAAGAGGTTTCTAACTTACTAGCAGAATAACATTAGATTAGATACAGAAGTCATATGCTCAGAACTTAAAAATTTTAATTACAATTGTAATACATCTTTACCTTTGCTTGAATTTTAAGCTAATTACTCTTTGCTGTTTTCAAAACTTAAAGTCCAAGACTTTGGTTTACTTTAGAAACTTTCTGAAAATAATTTTCAATGTCAGAGAATGTACAGATTCATTTCTCCCAAAATCAAAAGAAAAGGAGATGAGAAAAATTGAAAACATACCATGGCAACACCTATTGTGACAAGTTATGTCTGGATAGGTGCATATGTTTGAAGCTACAATCAATACATTTAAATAATAGGAATTATTTTCTTATGATGATTTCCCAGACCTGACTGACTTCAGATTATTTCAATTGAAATGATTTGTTTTAGAGAAAGTTGTTTTTGAAGGGAAAGCTGGCCCAGTTGAAATTCAAGCCATGAGACTCACCTTGGAAGGGACGGGACTATGAGTAAACTCTAGACCCTATAGGACCTTGAGTAAACTCAGGGATAGCCCTCGAGAGCTGCTGAGTCACTGGCCGAGAATAGTACACATGCGCCAAGCTGCCTTTGTGCCTCCCCCTCCCAACCTAACTAAGTAATCATAAAGGCCACCTTATATGGACATATCGCAGTCCCAACCAATCAAGTAATGCTTCCGCATTAGCCTTATATAATCCCTGCTCACCACCCCCTCCCTGGACAGTGCGCATGCGCCGAGCAGCCGTTTCATCTCCTTCTGCCATTTTGTCTATTAAATCTATAGTTACCATATATAGACATATTGCTGTCCCAACCAATCAGATAATGTTTCTGCATTCACCCTATATAACTCCCGTTCACTGCCCCCTCCCCGGACTCGCTCGCAGATCGCGCATAAGCTGGCGCACATAAGCCGGCGCACCCTGCCTCCCCCGCTTCTGCCAATAAAGCTGTCTACTTCTCCTGGCCAGTGGCTTGCGTGGGTTTGTAGCATGGTCCCCCTTCGCTGACTAGCAGCCCCGGCCAGCAGTCTCTGGCGCACAGCAGGTGTGGTGCGTCGACAACCCGCTACTCACGAGGGCGGCGCGAGGAAGGCATTGCCTCCCACCCGAGCGGCAGGGAGCCACGGCCACAGTTTTGTTGCAAAATCAATACATTTATATATTTTATAAAATTTAAAAGCAAGAGGAATTTTTAAAAATATAAAGTTTATGTTTCCTTAAATGAGGAAATCATGACTGTTTTTGAATAGTACCTAGCTATTGACTTTCATATTAGTGTCTTTAATATTTGTTCAATATTTTAAGAGTATTAGATTAAGATTTACTGATATACAACAAAAAATGAATATTTTATATCATAGAATTTTTATGCCAGAAGGGGTCTTAGAGTCAAATATCTAATATCCTCATTTGGCTGTTGAGAAAATTCATGTCCAGAGAAGTGTAGTTACTTGGTGGAGGCTACACAGCTTATCAGCAAATTTTCCAGCTGAGCAGTTTACTTATTAAAAATGTAATGGGTATGCAAAAATTATGTAATTATACTGCTTAAGCTGCTTCCTGATCACAAATTCTTTGTAATCAGATCCCATCCTAATTTATAAACTTGTACACCACAATTTTCCAAAACAACCAAGATAAGAGATTCTTTTTATGGAACTTGCCATGTTATTCTTAATCTTGTCTTTGCTCTTACTCCATTCAACAACACTGCAGCAAACCATCACTCTTTCTCCCTTCCCTCAAATTGTTTTTGTACCTTATTTTTGTTCTGACTTACTCAGCAAACTTAATAGTTCCATCCTCTCATTAATTAAGCCTACCAACACACTTGACTACAGCTTGCAGCATCTCTCCAATTTTATAATTCCGCTAAGCTTCATTTTCCACCCTTAGCTTTGATCCCCTTCCTTTTGTCTAGATCACAGCCTTTTATTCAATTCTCTTATCTAATATAGAAAAATTACTTCAAACTCATATTTAAATTACTTCTGATTTAAATATGACTTTGAAGTACTTTTTTAAAATGTCTTCTGTCCAAGAAAAAAGAAAGGGAAAGAAAAAATAAAGAATTTTTTAAAAATTTAAATAGTGTGAGTAATGGTACTCATTATTCCACTCAATAACATTTATGCCCTAGAACAAGTGTGTGACAGAAAACATAACATTTTTGACCTTCAGTTGATCTCTGTTCTTTACATATCTCATTATGTTTGACTCACACTTAATGTAATTCTCATATTTGAATCCAGATAGCAAGCAAGAATAAATCATGTACTTGATGATCATGTTAAGAGTTATTTGTGCCAAAATAGGAAGGGGTATTGGGGTTGGCTTTATTAGACTTCTTGAGAGCTAGTTTGGTATATTGATCTTTAGAATGGTAATTTTCTAAAGTATTTTTTAGAATAAATTTGACATATGAAAATATCAACTTTTCAAAATAAATTTACAACTTGTTTGCAAAGAAAATATATTATACCCAAATTGTCCTATTGTATTTAGAATTAAATTGTTTTTCCCCCTAGCATTGACATGTTTCTCTCCAGATGCTATAATTAGGTAAATCCCTTGCTGTATTCATTTTGTCCAAAGGAAAGAGGCCTTTTCAGGGCCCACCTTTGATTCAGAGTATTAGCACAACTCTCCCTAGTCTGAGAATATTGTCCCAAATATTGTGATTTATTTTTCAAATAAGTAGTTCTTAACTCGGAATAATTTTGCCATCCAGGAGACAAATGACATAAAAGGGGTAGGGACACTGGCATCCAGTGGATAGAGGCTAGGGATGCTGCTAAACACCCTGCATTGCATTGAGTAGTCCACCATGAAAAGAATTTACCTGCCCCAAGTATCAATAGTGGTAAGGTTGGAACAGCAACAATCCCCCAAGTGCAATGGCAAAGACCAATAAATATGGATAGTTCAACAATGAGCCCTTGATAAACTGATGGCTATGATTATGAGCCTATGTGCCTGAAATGTGAACTAGGCCTAGAGCTGCAGGGTGCCTAAGAGTTACCTCCTGAGAGACTCCGTCTTGCTCGAATGTGGCCACTCTCTAAGCTAAACTCAGCATGTAAATGCACTACCTTTCCCCCAGCATGGGACATGACCCCCAGGGATGAGCCTCCCTGTGCTGAGGGATTACTACCAAGCACAAGCTGATGATGTAACTAGAAAAAGACCTTGAATAAAAGGGTCAACTCAGACCAGCAGAATATCTCAACCTACATGTAATACCAGGTGTTAAAAACTGCCTTTTGACTTTGGATAAAAGGGGAAAATGGAAAGGACAAATGAGTTTATATGGCTATGAGTCTCCAAAAAAGAATCGGGAGGTCATCAGAGGGGTAACACTTATGCACATCTCAGCAGGTTACCAGAGACAGCCAAAATAGATAGAAACCCCGGTCCTGGTTCTCCTGAGGGTTACAGAGATCCACAGATTCTGTGGTCATGGCAGATGACTGGTGTTCAATGCCATGTCAGTTGGCCCTACTTTGGAGTTTGTGTTCCTGAGTGTGATGGAGTTGGACTCAGATGTGACCTTTCTACACATGCCTCTTCTGTTACTTTTACCAGACCTGTGGTTGTCGTTGGGGTTGAGGTATACTCAGGAGACCTGAATCTCTGGACTGTCCATGTGACAACCAGGCCCTGAGCCTCAGCAGACTTGTAACTCCTATCCTTGGGATTATTGGATTTACCCTGGCCAGCTAACAGGGAGGTGAAGAAGGTCAACCACCAGACGAGGGAGCCAAGAGTACCTACAACTGCAAGCAGGAGAATTGCATCCATCATCCATGTGGAATCTAAGCCCCCTCTTGATATAGAGGTAGAGTGGACATAACCATCCCAGGGTCCACAGGATGGAGGAATAGAGTATGGATTAGAGTGGACTTACTGGTGTTCTGCTGTGGAATTATTGTGATTAGTAATGGAAGAAATTGTAGCAATGATGTGGAGAAAGTGGCCATCATAGCTGTTGAGGGTAGGGTGAGGGAAGAAGAGATATGATGTGGGGGCATTTTCAGGACTTGGAGTTGTCCTGGGTGGTGCTGTGGGGACAGATGCTGGACATTGTATGTCTGCCATGGCCCACTGGGTGGACTGGGGGACAGTGTAGACTGCAATGTAGACCACTGTCCATGTGGTGCAGCAGTGCTCCAAAATATATTCATCATGTGCAGTGAATGTGCCATGATGAAGGAAGAGGTTGTTGATGTGGGAGGAGTGGGGTGAGGGGGTGTGGAGGGTATATGGAGACCTCATATTTTTTGAATGTAACATTTAAAAGAAAATAAAGAAGAAAAAAAAATAGTACACAGACTAGAGCATACTTTGCTCCATTTGTTGCTCAACATAAATCTGAGCCAGCTCCCTGAAATATTTCTTCCCCTTCTTATATTGGCCAATGGTATATTCCAACAGGATGAATTCTCTCCATAGCCATAAGGAATAGACTTGAAGAGTGTTCATATGGTTGAAATATTTGTTTAAAGACTATATACCTAAAATAATTTTTATTTTTTTGTTTAAAAACATACCCTAAATTAGGAAGCCCTCAGTTGTTTAAATAATGTATTTCTTAGTTGGTAGGAAAAATATAGAATTGTTTTTAATCACAGAATCATCTTTTTTTTTTTCTGTAAGGATGTTATAGGTTTACTGAAAAAGTAAGGAGAAAATACAGAGTTTCCATATACCCCCCCACACCCCATTATTAACACCTTGCATAATTGTGGTACATCTGTTACAATTGATGAACGAATATTATTGTAATTGTGCTATTAACTCCAGTCAATGGTTTACATTAAAGGTCACTGTTTGTGTTGTACAGTAAAAAAATAGTGGCAAGGTTGAGAAAACCTGTTTTTATTAGTAATAGATCATATATTTTCCCAGAGGAATTGTAAAATCTTGAAACTGAAAATAATACTTTATATTTTATTTTGGAACCATTTATTGGACCAACAGCTTTTTTTAAATTTTTATTTTTTATTGAAGTATATCATTCATACATGAACATGCATAAACAATAAGTGTATAGTAAAGATTGTGAACTTACAAAATAAGCATACATAACATCACACAGGGGTCTCATACATTACTCCTCCACTAACTCTGATTGTTGTGAAACATTTATTACAAATTGTGCAAGAGCATCATCAAAATATTACTACCAATGGCTTCGAATCAAGTACATCCTACCTACTGGACAATGGTACACTAATTACTTAATTGTGAACCATCCAGATACGCTAAAGAAGTTCTGAAATATTAGTTGGATGAATGTCTTTTCATTATTTCATATCCTATACATAGCAAATGATATTTCACAGAGATGTTGCTATTTAGATTAATATTATTTTCAGGATAATGGAGAAAAAATATAAATGTTTAATGGTAAACTGTACTTGAAATGTCAGGGGAGAAGGAAGATGCTATAATAAATATATTGGTGTTGCCACAGTGGATTTCCATAAGGGTTTGGGAAAACAGTCAATTGCTGTTGATTCTGATTCCTAACATCAAATACAGATTATCTATTTCTAGCATTTTTCTGCAAGCAGTTCATTCTGATCCTTGCCTGTATGAATGGAACTCATAATTATGTGGCAGAAATTTCACTCTAATTAGTGGGGAAAATGTTCATCATAACTATTCTCATCAGTGGCATGGCATAGGGAAAATTTCTTGCTCTTGGAGCAATATGTCTTGGAGCATGGTCATTTCAAATCTGGCACCATCAGTTGTTGATTCATATTTAAATTAGTTTACAGAAACCAAAAGGGAACAAAAGTATTTGTGAGTACAATGATGGGTAATATTTTGGATATGATTTTATGATAAGACATCTGATCTACACATGGCACGAATAGGGTGACAAACATGCTCTGATTGGCCAACTTTCAGGATTTTAGCACTTGTCAAAAGAACCACTACTTCAAATAGGAAAAAAGAGCTTTATAGCAGTATAACAATTTGCAAACTAGGCATGACTGAGTGTAAGGAGTTGTTCCAAAGCATTTGGAAGGCATTAGAATTTATAGTCCAAACAACAACACGAAAAGGGAAATGGTGGTTGTCAGGTGAGTTCTATTTTAGCACCTTATTGGAATTTCGAGGCAGAAGGAAACCTGTCTGAAAATAATTGGTCAGATCTAAGGTTCTGTTTCTTGTGGTATTTCCTGCAAGTCTTGTTCTCCCTGCTGAAGTTTGATTGGGTCAGAGTAGGGTGCCCACCTATTACCCCAGTAGCCATTTTGTAGCCCAGGGTCTGAAAGTCAATTTAGAGTTCCTATAGCATTTCCCCTTTTCATGAAGATCTTTCATAGAATGCATTTCTGATGAAGATTGATTTTTTGCTTTCCCACGGTGCTAAGGGGATATCTTGTTGTCCATGTAGCTGGAAATGTCTAATGTCTTGTTGCACAGATGAGCAAATATGTGATGGAACCACAACCAATTGAGGCAACAATGGGAAAAAGTATTCCATCAAAGGTCAGTGACAAGATTTCTGAAAGACAGGAAAGGAATATTATTCAAAGACAATAGTATGTTGGGGTAAGCAAAGGTAGTTACCAGAGGCTTTGTCCTGAAGGCATCCTAAGTGCATACTTTGAAGTCAAAAGCAGCCTGATTTATAAGCATGGGTTTGGAAATGAGATATTGTTAAACTATAGCTGTTATTCTAGAAATAAAAATATGAATTTAAAATACTATGATAATTATAAGGTGGAAAAAAATTGACAGTATTTTAAATATGCCCTTAGTCCAGTCTCCTCAAGATCCAAGATTCAATTAGCCAAATAAATCTCAAACCCTGGGAATCCCTATCTGAATCTTTTCTGTCCTTAATGCTTTGTTCTATTTTGCCAGATTAATTTACATAAGAGCAGCATTGTTTTTGCCCTAAGCAGTTTTTGCTGAGTTGTGAGGATATTGATTGCCCTAAGGTTTTGTAAGACAACAGTTGTTAGTCTATCTACCTCAAGCTGTAAGTTCTTTAAAGCCTTGATGGTATTATTAAAGATGCTCTCAATAGTTCAGCCCTTACCAGGCCTTTCAAATAATGGGTTGTATTCTATAGTGTTCTGTGTAGGTAAAAAATGGTTTTTGAGTTGATAAATAAAAGCTCCCGGTTGGGAAGCAGACTTGGCTCAGTGGTTAGGGTGTCTGTCTACCACATGGGAGGTCTGCAGTTCAAACCCTGGGCCTCCTTGACCCGTGTGGAGCTGGCCCATGTGCAGTGCTGATGCACGCAGGGAATGCCCTGCCACACAGGGGTGTCCCCCATGTAGGGGATCCTCACATGTAAGGACTGCGCCCCAAAAGGAGAGCCACACAGTGCAAAAGAAAGTGCAACCTGCCTAAGAATGGAGCTGCCCACACAGAGAGCTGACACAACAAGATGATGCAACAAAAAGAAACAGATTCCTGTTCTGCTGACAACAACAGAAGCGGACAAAGAAGAAGACACAGCAAATAGACACAGAGAACAGACAACTGGGGTGGGATTGGGGAGGGGAGAGAAATAAATAAATAAATCTTAAAAAAAAAAAGCTCCCAGGTTGGCTACATTTTTTGTTTCTAATTGATTGCTCTTCTATAGGCCAGGAAGTAAGGCTGTTACTGTGCAAGTCCCACTCCAGGCTGGTGGTAAGGATATATAGGCTTTCATTCCACATAAGAAGACATAGCCTATGCATGTCAGACTGGGAAAGTGCTGCCCATAATCCAGTGTTTTTTTTTGTGCCTTTCCCGACCTCCAGATATGGAGGAGTTTGCATTTTCACAGGCTAAGTCTATAAAATTAAGGGGTCTAGTGGATTATGAACAAAGGATATTGTGGTGTAGTTGATATAATAGGTTGTGGGAATGGTCATAAATGAGTGAAATACTGTTAAGGACTTGTGTCGAGGCAAGGCAAGTATAGCAGTGGTAGTGCATGGGATTATTAAAGTCTTGAAAAATGGAAGTTAAATCTAGTGGCTTCTTGTTTAAGGGGATATTGAAAAAGTTTCAATAAGGGTTTGCAGTGATCTATTTGGACTAAAATTGGTTCTACACGTTAAAATTCCTTCATATCCATAGGGGATTGGGACCATAACTCTTCAGGGATAGAGGACAGGAGAGAAGAATCTATTGATCTAGGTTGTAACCAATTGCTAGGCTCAATGCATGCAGGTGACAGAGAATTTTTTCTTGGTCTAAAGAGGATTCCAGATCATGTAGGAATAAAATTATTTCCCATTTTTCATTAAACTTGAGATATTTCCATTTACTTAGGAGATCGCATCCTAATATTATGTTGGTGCAAAAGTAATGTTGAAATTTGACATTTGATACTGGCATACATTCTTAAATAAATGTGGTTATGTTATACATCATTTTAATGTACATTTCACCCCTAACTTTTTTGCTAATGACAGTACTTACTGCTTATTTTATGTTTATTTTAGACTATGGAAATGATGTTAGACAACAAGCAAATTTGAGTGGTTTCCTTATTTGAGTTAAAAAATGGGTCATAAAGTAGCAGAGACAACTCACAACATCAACAATATATTTGGCTCAGGAACTGCTAACAAACATACAGTGCAGTGGTGGTTTAAGAAGTTTTGCAAAGGAGATGAGAGCCTTGAAGTTGAGGCATGTAGCGGCTGGCCATCGAAAGTTCGCAATGACCACTTGAGAGCAATCACTGAAACTGATCCTCTCAAACTGTATAAGAAGTTACCAAAGGTCAAGGAGGACAAAATGAACTAAAATATGAACACAAAGAAATTGAGTTTGTAGATGTAAAATATATGAATGTAAGTCTAAAAAGAAGTTACCAAAGAACTCAACATTGATCATTTTATGGTCATTTGGTATTCGAGGCAAATTGGAAAGGTGAAAAAGCTTGATTAGTGGGTGCCTCATGAGCTGACTGAAATTTTAAAAAATCATTATTTTGAGGTGTCATCTTCTTATTCTATACAACAATGAACCATTTCTTAATCAGATTGTGATGTGTGATGAAAGTGGATCTTATATGCCAACCGGCAACAACCAGCTCAATGGTTGAACCAAGAAGCTCCAAGCACTTCTCAAAGCCAAACTTGCACCCAAAAAAAGGTCATGATCACCGTTTGGTGGTCTGCTGCCAGTCTGATCCATTACAGCTTTCTGAATCCCTGTGAAACCATTACATCCGAGAGGTATGCTCAGCAAATCAATGAGATGCACCAAAAACTGTAATGTCTGCAGCCAGCTTTCCTCAACAGAAAGGGCCCAGTTCTTCTCCATGACAATGCCTGACCACACATCACACAATTAATGATTCAAAAGTTGAATGATTTGGGCTATGCAGTTTTGCCTTATCTGCCATATTCACCTGACTTCTCACCAACCAACTACCACTTATTCAAGCATTTCAACAACTTATTGCAGGGAAAACACTTACATAACCAGCAGGAAGTAGAAAATGCTTTCCAAGAGTTTGTCAAATCCTGAAGCATGAATTTTTTGCTACAGGAATAAGCAAACTTATTTTTTTTTTTAAAGATTTATTTATTTATTTATTTCTCCCCTCCCCCCGCCCCCCCAACCCTGGTTGTCTGTTCTCTGTGTCTATTTGCTGTGTCTTCTTTGTCCGCGGCACAGGAATCTGTGTTTCTTTTTGCTCCGTCATCTTGTGTCATTTCTCTGTGTGGGCAGCGCAATTCTTAGGCAGGCTGCACTTTCTCTGGTGCTGTGCGGCTCTCCTTTTGGGGGGCACTCCTTGCGCATGGGGCTCCCCTACGTGGGGTACACCCCTGTGTGGCATGGCATTCCCTGTGCACATCAGCACTGCGTGTGAGCCAGCTCCACACGGGTCAAGGAGGCCCTGGGGTTTGAACCGTGGACCTCTCATGTGGTAGATGGATGCCCTAACCACTGGGCCAAGTCCGCTGCCGCAAACTTATTTTTTATTGGCAAAAATGTGTTGATTAAATGGCTCCTATTTTGATTAATAAAGATGTGTTTAATCCTAGTTATAATGATTTGGAATTCATGGTCCAAAACCAAAATTCCTTTTGCACCAACTAGATTAACTGGAGTGGTATTGCAAAGTAGGAAAAAGTGCATTTTTAGAATAGTCTTAGGTTAACTGAGATTGGAGTCAGTTTAGAAGTGGTGAATTCGATTTGAGACTCTCACAATATCTACGATATATTTATTCTGAGGTTTGGGCTGCTTCACTATGAAGAGATAAAGAAAGTGCAAGTTTTTCCATGAATTTTGAATTTTGTTTCCCCTAGATGGTTAAGTGTAAGGGCTGGAAGCAACCCTTGGAGGGTAGACAATCAGCATTACATGGTAAACGATAGAGGTTGCAGCATTGTCTTGATGTTTGCATTTTAATTTAAAGCAATCTCCTTTATAGTGCCCCAATTTTTTTTTTTTTCCGCAATAATGATATATCCTAGAAGGTCTTGGAGTAGGGATGATTTAGGAGGTGACTACAATTGTTGTACTCATAAAGCAATTAGTTTGGCTTGTTTAGTGGTCTTTTTGGTTTTTAGAGTGCAAGCTAACTGTTAAGTTTGTCAGCTCAATAATAGAAACTGTTTTCCAGTCAAATCTGTCTTTTTATTAAGATAGTAAGTTTGTCCTTTAGGACATTGACAAACAGCATTAAAAGCAATCCTGGCTCTGGGTTCCTCTAGGGATAGCTCAGAGTGTTTGGCAAATGTTTTTGCTAGTCTTTCTTGAAAATCAAACACAGGTTTGTCTCTACCCTGCTTGCAGCCTCGGACCTTGATCCGATCAATCTTGTAGGAAAAAGCTTTAGGAATGGCATCTAACAATTGTTGAGATATAATTTTAGCTTGATCTAGAGTAAGGGGAGCTACTTTAATGGCCATACCTTCTTCTGGGTCCATTTCATGTGCCAGACTTCCATTGGACCCGATTAACATAAGAGTAGAGATGATATAGGTATGGCAAGACAGGTTGATAAGCCTGCACTAAGATGCAAAAGTCTACAGTAAATGTTTGAGGGCCTTCATTTGGCTTTGAGACTTCTTTGGCTATGACCTAGAGTTCAGCCCTAAATTAAGGGGAAGCTGTAATTTGGTCAGACCTCTGGGTGCCATCAGAGTTGGTGTTTTCTGTAGATTTTATCTTGAAAGGCCTTTGAAGATGGGGCTTAGGGTGGAAAGGAATTTCAGATGGTGAAGAGGAGGAAGAGATGGTTGGCTCAGGGGCGGGGGGAGGTAAGACAGCAAACAAGCATGTAAAGCTGGCAAACAAGGGTGTAGAGGTAGTGGACCAAGATACAGACTCAGGGAAATGTGGGGTATGTGTTTCAGATTTCAGTTTGTGATTAGCTTCAGAGAATTTAGAGACAGTGTCTTTTAGGGATGTAATTTTGGAATCTTGAACCTGTGTTGTGGTATCTTAACAGCATTTCAAATAAGCACCCTATTGCATTTGTCTTATTTTAGAACTGTGATTTTCCAAATGTAATCACAAATTAGCTAACTAAAGTATCCTCAAATTGGTCATTGATTAGAGTAGGGATTCTTAACTTTTTTTGTTCCACAGATTCCTTTGACAGTCAGGTGAAAACCATGGACCCCTTATGAAGTCCACACTGTACTATTATTTAATAAACATATTACACCTGCACTGACACATCCCTACAAGAATAATGTTTGTTTTTTTTAATTTAAATTCAAGATCATTGACTCCTTATTAAGAACCTTTGGATTAGACACACTATTCTGGGTGAAATTTTCCACATGTCCAGAAAAAAACATGAATGAGCTCCTTAGTGTTTGAACATGTGGTAGTCCAGAGTCTCTGAAGAGAATTCAGAAAACTTTTTTGAACTGCTGGCACCCATGACAAGGACAGTAAACACAGTTAATTACCTAAACTCCAAACTCAAATAGTAAACTGAAAAGAAAGCTCAAAGAGTCTCAACACAAGGAAGTAGAGCCCATATCTGAGAGAACATACCTTCAGCCTTCTTAGAGGACTTGGTAGGGAAACAGGACCCATGTCCAGCAGAGACTTCAGAGGCCAAAAGAGAGTAACTTTGGATCTCACTTTTGACACCAAATTTGTCAAAAGAACTGCTACTGCAAACAGAAAGAATGGAACTTTAGTAACGGTATAACAATTTGCAAACTGGGAAACACAGAATAAAAATAGGTATTCCAAAGTGTCTAAAGGGCATTGGGAGTTTATAGTTTGCCCCAAATAGAGAAATGAAAGTTTTCAGGTGAATCTTGTTCTAGTGCCTTATTGGAACATTAAGGTAGCAGGAAACTTGTTTGAAACTGGTCAGACTTGGACCTGTTTCTTGTTCTAATTTCTGTAATTCTCATAGTTCCAAACTGTGTATTCCTAAAGTCTGACTGGGCCAGCATAGGGTATCTACCTTGTTTGCCTCTTTGGCTGGGGGCTACTTTGTAATCCAGTGTCTGAAGGCCAATTTAGAGTTCCTTTAACACATTAAAAATCCCATGTGCTGGGAATCCTCTGGTCCTGGGCATACGAGGGTGGTTGGTCACTTACATATAGTGTTATTTCAATGCTGGTGGACAAACACTGGGTAGCCCTGAGTTTTGAGGTGTTCAGTTATGGAGACCAATGTTTCTACCATTGTTTATTATGATAACTTCAACTAATACAACTGCAGACTGTTAACATAGAGACTTCTTACATATTCACTGGTAGAGAAAGAGCTATATTGTGGAAAAGTCTGTTGAAGGATTTTACAAGCTCATTCCTTAGAGTTCAATGTCTGTGCTGCTTTGTTGAAGTTTGGCAGCTAGTTCTTAACTTAGATATTCTATTTTCAAGTATTTCATTTTCATATGAGCACTGACCATGACTAAGATAATTCCATACCTTGCCAAGAATAGAACTAAAATGCTTTCCATAAAATCTAAGTGTTTGTAAGGGAAATATTTTATTTAAATTTCTTAGGGTGTAAGGTAAAAATAATACATATTTTCTTATAGAATATCTGGACGTTTTAAATTAGGTAATGCCATAAAGTGCCTGGTACACCTAAATAAAACATTCCATCTGTGCTAGGGACTATTATAAGTCATGATAAATTTTATCATAATTATAACATTTATTATAATTTCTGGCCACAGATCCATAAACAATTTCACTTTAATTTTATACAGAAGAACAATTTTGCTGGATCAGTGAGGGTTCACCTTTGTGATAATACCATTTCTGTAAAATGTCTATTCCAGAAAAACATTTTGTTAGAGTAGAAACATATCTATTGATATAATCAAAATTGACAGAATTGGCCATGATTTGGACCCCAGGGGCAACTAAAAAAGCCATTTGTTTTAAAAATAAATCATATTTGTAGACATCCTTACATGAAGTTTGCTTGTGAGGATACAGTTCTCTTTTAAACGTGTTCCTGAGATACACTCTAAGCAAGCAGTCATGTTTTTGCAGGAAGTACATTTAATCTGAAATCTGATTGCCAAAAAACCTGGTTGATGTAGGCTGTCTTTCTCAAGAGAAATACTTAAGGTCAAGGAAGCCATTGGACTTGGTTTAAGAAGTCTTTATGTTATACTGCCTGATCCTACTCAATTCCTTTAAAGAATTCATCTCTTGTTGAGCTAAGTGAGTTGCAATTATTTAAAATCAACATTCTTAGTAAATACACATTCATGGGGCTGTCTTCAAAGTTGCTTTCGTTTCTTTACCTTGTACCTTGTCTAGTCTCTTGCAAGCACTCCATTGGTCCATCATTTCCCCTCTTATTCCATTTATTCTCCAGTCTTGCTTCTGTTTACTTCCTTTTACTAATGTCACATAAATTGGTGGTATGCTCTGATTTATGCCATTCATCAATGTTTCATCATGGATTGATCATTTGAAAAGAAATACCCCCATAAATAAAAATTTTAGGTATGTATTCTGTGTTTGAAAGCAGCCATTAGTAAGCATATTAATGGAATGGACTCTGGACACTGCAAAATTGTAGACCTGATATTTTCACTTCCTTTTTAAGAACATAGAGAATTTGTCACCCACCCAGCAAACCTCCTCCCATCCCCCCACCCACAGAAATATTATGAAAAGTAAAGAAGTAACATATTGCATAAAATAAAAGAATAAAAAATAAAATATGACTGAAAATCATTCCTTCAAATCCATGCAAAATTGTGTGTATATATTAATGAAAAAAATCACAGATCTGTAAACACATTGCCATAGACAAAGCAATTTTAACATAATTTCCTCATATAGTTTTCATAAACTCTCTTGGTATATGTGTATATGTGTGTGTATCTACATATATATGTGTATATGTATGCATATGTGCATGTGCAAATATACATGTGGTATGTACATATGAAAATATACATATGTGTATGTAGGTAGGTGTTATCTTTCATTTTTCTGTGAGGGAGATGAGAATCAAGAAATGATGAGACTAACATTTCATTCCATGTTTGTAGCTGGTGCTGATTTCCAGGTTCTTGGTTATGTCATAAGAAAGAATTCAAAGATGCACCACAGGTAGGAGAAAATTAGTAAAAGAATTTATTATAGGGAAATTACACCAGTCAAGTTATATGGGCAGGTGTGCTCTAGATAGAGATGCATCCCTTTTCCAGGGGTTTCCGATTTTTTTTTTTTTTTTTTTTTGGTCATCACTGGGATTAGGGTTTATGCTGATTGGAGTATTTAGGACAAAGCAGGGAAAATTCATTGGGTGGTTTGATTTTTAGGGTTTGGTGTCCAGGTGTAATTGGCTCCTGGTTATAGCTTATGAGCCCTGTTGGAATTTGTTGCACATGGGACTTAGAAAGATAGGTAGGTAGTGTGGGAATATCCTGTTTTTCTCCTTTTTCTGCTGGGTGGATGTTGCAAGCTACATTCCTATGACTTTTTGTGCATATCAGTGAGCACCGGCTACCAGGGCCACTTCTGTAGCAGATGGGTGACTAGTATAGGCTGCATTCCCATAGCTTGTTTACATGAATCCAGCAGGAAGCTGCTTTAGTACATTTCTACTGGGTGTTGCTTGTATGGAAATTTATTAGGTTTTTCACCTTTCCTTCTTAGGTCACTGTTCTATCCTGCCTCATGTTTTCTAGTTTAAGCCAGATGAACTTTATCAAGGAGTCTCTACAAATGAAGGCAGAGAAATGCATCCTAAACTTGCAAAGAATTGATTGAAGATTAAACACTCCCTTTGGATAATCTTGGGTTGATATGACCTTCATCTTTCAATGTTCTTATCACTAAAAACAATTTCCTGAGCTAAAATAAATCATGGTAAAATATTTTGCTATATCATCCAGTCTCATGGAGGCCATAGGCTACTTCTCTTGCTGTTGAGTATGGACTTGCGTCACACTGGATTTAAGTCCCAGAGACTAGAACTGATTCACCTCTGGCTTAAAAATGGTGTCATCTGTTGATACCTAGCTACTAGCACTAATGTTTGGATATTGACATCAGCCCAAATTACTTGTAAAGATGCCCTACTGCTCAATGCTTCTGACAACATAAGTCAGCTTTCTTGGGAGAAATCACTTCCTTGAAGCTGGATCTTGGTCCTGATTAATTCCAACCCAGTATGGAAGCTCGTATGTGCTTCACAGTCACAAGGCTTATATATAAGACATCTTTAATATCTATTTATCACTTCTACATAAAATAGGTGCTGTATAAATACACTAATTATTGTGCACATAAAATTACTACATTATGCAGATTAATAAATTATATTTTAAACTCATTTAAGAAATATATATGAATATTATTTATCAATAAAATACTAGGGGCTTCAGTGGAGTAAAAGATGATTTTCAAAGTCAAATAATTACAACTAAATTTACTGTTTGGCTGCAGGGAAAACCTGGTTTCTTTACTATGCATTTTTAAAATTTTTAAATATTGAATTTGCTTAATGTATAAAGGACCAGTGTTTAAACTGAGCATTCTTACAATTTGTACTCTTTATAATGTATGTTTTCATTTACCTGAGTCTTTTAGATATGTTTTATTCAGCTGTTTAGTTACATTTGTGCATAGTTATGGGTAGCATCTGCTACTTGCGTGTGTATATATTTTCAAATTATGAACTGGTGGCTATTATAGTAAGAAAAATCTAACCTTAGATATATTTTCAAGAATGTTAGAGAATATATGGTACATAAAAAAATTAGATAAGGAAGTTTGTGATAAATCAAGAGAAGAAAAATGTTTCTGCCTTACCCAAGAAGAGCATCAACCATAACTGTGTGAAAACATGAAATATCCCCTTAACAAGCTGTTTCCCAAATTTATTTTCAAGAGTTACTTTCTTCAATCATAATATGTATTTCAAGATCAAACGAACCATATAACTTGCAGCAAAATTCAGGTAAATCAAATGAGTGTTCCTTATTTGAGAATTAAATTGTTCATATATATTAGATTGATTTATGAGCAATATTTACATTAAGTTATTCTTCACTGTATTGAAATCCTGCATTTCTGGTCTGGGCTCTGTAAGTTCTTGTGAGTCATTAGGGAACTTTCCCTTTTTTAGCTTTGCTATTCTAACAAAATTCAATAAAATATTATTCAGTTGAGTTCCTTCATTTTATTATTTAAGGACAACTGTAGTATATAAATAATATTATTTGTTCTAAGAACTATTATGAAATGTCTAATTTTTACTTTGAACACTACTATTAATAGAATATTGGATAAAAGTTCTGTTTCAGTTAAAATGTATGTATTTTCCTCCTATTTTGTAAAATATAATTCATACAGGGCTACTATTCTAAGATATACATTTTATTTTCAGGTATGGAAGATTTTTTTGAAACTTTATGTATATGCTGTAAAATTTACAGATTTTAAGCTTGCAGCCTGATTTTTACAAAAGTAAAAATTGCACACACGTGTAAAAAGTAACTACCACCTACATCAAAATATGAAACTTTACCAGTATCTGAGAAGCCTCCTTCTGGCAAAGGCATATGCTTTGGTAAAAAAGAATTAGTTTCCAATAAAGAAGTTGTAGGTTTACAGAAAGATCATGCAGAAAATACAGTTCCCATATACCCACCCCCATTTTTAACATTTTGACATATGATTTTGAATAAGGGTTTTTATTTATTTTTATTAGAGAAGTTGTGAGTTTATGAAACAATTACACCTAATGCACAGAATTCCCATATATCACCCTTCTACCACCTTGCCTTATTGTGACACATATGTTATGAATTATGAAAGGATATCATCAAAATATTTCTGTTACATTCCAAAGCTTGTATGTGGTGTATTTTCCCATAATCCATTCTATTATTATCACCATATATAAGTGTTGTACATTTGTCATAGTTCATGAGACAAAGCTCTCATATTTGTTCTGCAACCATAGCCTATACTCCACCACATGTTTTACTGTGTTATAAAGTCTAATCTAAAGTGTACATTTTTATATTCTTGATATTTTTATTAAGTTCCTGTGAAATGAAATTATTTATTTAGCAAAAATACTCTATTTTGGAATACTGATTCATTCTACAACCCAGCATTATTCAATGGAAATAAAATGCTAAATTTTCATTATAAATGAAAGCGATAGCCAAAATATTATCGTTTCAACACATTATTAAAATAAAATTAATGTGATATTATGCTTTTTTTTCTGGTACTAAGTCTTCAAATTTTGTTGTGTATGTTACGCTTACAATAAATCTCAATTTAGACTAACCCATTTTAAATGCTCTATAACCATAAGTGACTAGAAACTACTATATTGGACAAAGCAGCTGTATATTGTGTAGCAAAATACAGAGGTTTTCTTAGAAATTCTGTTGTCACACTATTATCTGAAAAGTTCCTTATGCTTTATACTCACATTTAGATTTGCTGGGAGAACATATCATACCTACATCAGTCTTGGTGATGTGGATTCAACCCTTCAGGTCCCACTTTCTACCAAATATTTTCTGCAAAATTGAGTTCTTGGTTTACCTCATTCTGTGACTACTGTTTCCTCCCTTATTCTCCAGTGTCTGGGCTTGTGCCTTTTCTTCAGGCTAAATGATGCATCGACCACTACTGAATGATCTTTCTGACTTAATTTGACCAGTCGATCATATGAGCACATAATAGGCATTCTTTATTAACTATATTTTGAAAGGCAAGTTTTAGGTTGGCATTTTAGAAATTTGCTCTTCTTCATATTTCATATATAAAACACTACAAATAAGTAGTTATTCATGGAAATATATAAATTCTTAAAAAAACTTTTTCCCAATATTTTTAAGAATCATAGATAGGCTTTTACATATTCATATGATAGCAAAAATTTCAACAAGGTTTGGGTTATTCTTATTTGCTGATTAAAATGATTTCATATTGTTCCAAATCCTAAAACAATCTAAAATATATATTTTTACTTCTCAAATGTGTTAGCATTTCTACTTCATAATTATTAGTAAGCACATATTATGGTTAGAAGTATATGGCACTTAACCACAAATATTTTTATTTTTATTTTTAATTAATTAATTTATTTATTTTTAATGTTACATTAAAAAACATGAGGTCCCCATGTTCCCCCCACTCCCCTCACCCCACTCCTTCCATAACCACAACCTCCTCCATCATCATGTTAATCACAAATTAAAGGCTGGTATTAATGTTTTTACTTGAATATTTAGAATACTGTTGAACAAGGTGGTCTATATAAACAAGTCTGCTTTTGTGGGATTAAGAAAATAAATGGCGGTATTGAAATTTAGAAATTATTAATGGAAAGCAATCCTTGGGATTATAAGCATATGACATAGATATAAAAGGTGACTTATGGCACCAAAAGATCAGATAATCATGACTAGTCATAATTTGACTTAATAAATTTACTTAAAATTATGGATTACTAAACTACATTTGAAGAAATAAAGTGACCAAGAACTGGCTGATAATTCTTCTGTTCATTCATTTTTTATTATTGCTTCATTATTGTTATATGTTGAAAAAATTTTCTGCAGAAACTGAATCCTTTAAAATGACAAATCAGTTGAATTTAAAGAATAAAATACTCTGAAGAAATTTAATATTTGGTCATGCTTGGTACAGGGGAACAAAAGTTTTGGTAACAAGTTAGTTTTACAGTCTCTGAGGGCTCTCAGGCAAAAAGACAAAATACTAAATCATTAGCATGGAAACATCAGAAGAACATTCAGTGGAAGGTGCGGGAAATTACAAAATTGAGTAAGCAACTTTGTGTGGCTAATTTTTTTAGTGGCAGTTTCTGACTTCTCCCATTTTCCTCTGCCACCCTACTTATCAACTGCCTTTGCCATTTAGCTTTACAGCTTCTCCTCCTGAAGAGGGAAAATATATGTTCACACCCCTTAACTTGCTTTGGCCCATGGAATTTTAGTGAGTGTAGAGTGAACAAAGAATTGGAAATTGCTTGCATATTTGGGATCCTTCCCTGGTGCCACTGGTTTCATCAGGAGATGAACAGGCTTATGCTAACTTACTAGTCTTATGAGGATCTTGTGGATATGTGGAGCAATACAAACCCATTCTAGAGCATATACCCTTAACCAACCTGTGGACATGTGAGCTAAATAAATGCTTACTAATATTAGTAATTGCTTACCACTAATAATAAATGCTTACTAGTCTTATTAAATGAGAATGAATTTTAGGGACAGAAAGCAGATCAGTGGTTGGGGTGGAGGGTGGATTGGAAAGATGCAAAGACAGGAGGGATGGATAAATAAGAAAACTTTTGGGGATGAAGGATATCTTTATTATCTTAATTCTTAGAGTTTCTCAGGTGAAATCGTAATTCAAAACTGATCAAACCATACCCTTTAAATCTGTGCATTTGTGCTGCATGCAAATTATACCTCAATAAAGCTTTAAAAATGCTTGTTGTTTGTGCAGAGTTTACATTTGTTATTTAGCATGTTCTGGCCATGGTTGGCATATGACTTGGCTCTATAACAAGAGAGCTGAATCATTCCATCCCTTGGTTCCACTTCATTTTATCATGGTTTCCCTAGCAAAGGAATACAATAGTGCCAACATAATTTTGAATAATGATGTAATTTTACTATTTCTTACATAATATTTATATTTTATTCATTAAATAAACTAATATTTTTCAATTCCTATGTGCCAGGCTTTGTGCGAGGTTCTGGAAAAACAACAGTAAATAAAACAACATTCAAAATTCTGTGCCCTCTTAGAACTTACATTCCCATGGGTGGGAAAAAGAAAAAAGATAAGATAAACAATAACTTTTCTAATACATTGGACTGTGGTCAGTCCTAAAGAAAACTATATGGGAAAAAGGGACATATAAAAGGAGTGTCAAGAAATGGGAGGTTATGATTATAGTTTTTTTCAGTCCAATGCAGAATATTTATAACTTCTACAATAGATAGATAATCAAAACATACTCTACTGTAAGAACACTTTACATGAAATTCTAAATACACTAATTATTCAAAGAACATTTATTAATTACCTAGCTTTGATAAGCGGAATAAAGACCAGGAATGATTTGGGGACATTTATTTTGGAAATCTTTAATACATTTGCATAAAACATGATGTAATCCCTACCAATAAAAAGAAGGTCATAGACTTAAAAGTCTTTAGAATTTTGCTGGTAAAGGAAACTTGTGAAAACACACAGATGTACAATTGTGGGTTGTAGTGTTTAAAATGACCTTGACAAGAACAAGCTCCATCTGCAAGACATTACTGATTACCTAAAAAAATTGTAATTATACAATGTCTTCCAAACACAATATGTCTGCATGCTAAATGCAGGCCTTGGATTTCTGGCCCTTAGGCTATTATAGTATTTGCTTAATAGTATTGTCTCTTTAAATTAGTTGTGAGAAAATTTCAAATACATGTTTATTTTTCATTACATAAAGTCCACGTCAATTTTCTTGGTTGGGTGATTTTTATTTGTCTCTCTTGCCAATAAGCGTCTGGAACCTTATTCCCACACCTTCAAAATCCATTTCTTAGCATGCTCTGCTAGTCCCCACTTGTATTTACTGTCTATAGCCTCTAATTCTTTGTGGACTAATCTCTTCCCTTCCATAGGAGGAACAGTGGTCTTTTGGTGATTTTATTTTTTTTAACAGTATCAACTGTAGACTAGATTAAATGAGTTGGAGAAGGGAGCAGACTATGAGGTAGAGAAGCATAGTTTTTGTGATATTTTCATCTCAAATGAAGCTTTTTCATAGTCTTTAGACATGGAGAGGCAACTCCCTTCTAGCATGGGGAGCTTTCTTTATCCCACAGTGTTCACAAATAAATTTTGAGGTTTGCAGTTCTCGAACACACCCAATCAAATGCTGCTTCCCTGTATTAAGGTCCTATTTCTTCCCCATCAGGGCTCTAATTTTTGGGTAGGAGATCTACAACGGTTATTAACTCAGTCTTCCTTAGAATTTTGTACTTTTACAATCAAATCTTTGGTCTGACTGAGCAAGACTGCTCTCTAGTTATGGGAGTTGAGGGTGTCTTTATATGCTTTCCCACCTTATGCCCTAAAATGAGAGTTGGTTCATTTGGGTTTCTCATTTTGTCCCTTCAGGGCTTTGAAATAGATTTCAACAGCCAGCTAACTTCACAATGCTTAAAATCACTACTTTTGGCACTATTGCATAAGCCAGTTCATCACTTAAATCTCTATCCTATTCTAATTAACCACAGGTGTAAGTTTTAATAATTTTAATACTATAGCATAGCAGCATTTATCACCATCCCACCTGAAATGAGATTCTTAAACCATATTCCTAGTGACTAATCTAGTTCCATTAAACTCACACTAAGGTTCTGTTTCCAAGGACACTTTTGGTATCATATGATTTAAGATAGATTTCCCTTAGTAACAAATTCTGAGACAAATTGTGTGTTCTAGTAGTTATTTGGGAGATGGTATCAATAAGCACTACAAGGTAAGTGGGGAACTGAGAAAATTAATGGCTAGAAGCCAGTAAAATATTATTTATTTAGTAGATTCCTGCTCTAAGCAAGCAGAATATATAAATTTTGATTTTTCCATCACTTGCAACTGAACCTAATCCAGGCTTAAAGAGTCACAGTGCATTTCTCTTGTTTGCTATCAAGATATCTGACTGGTGAGGTACATTTATTCAGTTATATCAACTGTAAACTAATGACTATATATTAAATATTAGTATGTGCCAGGCAATGTGCTAAATATTTTATCTACACTTCCATTTGATACTTTTAATATTCCAGTAGAAGTACTATTATCTACCTTTCACAAAAGATGAAATTGAAGCTAAGGAGGATTTGTCTTATTTTCTGAAATTCATACACGTAGTGGGTGGCAGAACCACATCTTACCTTCCAGTGTCTGACTAAAAGGTCCACACCTTTAATGTGACAATACCTGGTATCTGACTTCTTTCATGGAATATAAATTAAAACAATCATTGTCTGAAGACGTATCCTACTTCTGAAATTCGTTGAATACCTTGAAATTTTACGTGTGTCACATAAATTTCTGTTTAGCTAGATTTCGCTATTCCAAATGTATCTGGTTTAATTTATTGACTCAAATTGGGATCATGAAACTATCACTATTTTATTAATGTTTGGATATTTAGTCCATAGCTTTAAGTCTTCCAATATATCTCTCAATCTTTAATCTGTTTTCAACCATTTTCCCCAAGACTTACAGCTTTGCGTCTTCTTCAAATATAATATATAGGATTTCATAAACAGTAATCATAAACTGAAGCAGTCCAAATATAGCCTAGTATTTGAAATATCCAAGTGGAAATTTATTGTAAATTATATTTAAGTAATATAATTTAAACATCCACTAAAATCCTGTTTGACAAGAACAAAGCCCATATCTCTCCCAAAAATTCTTGGAAAACCTGTAACATATTTTGCTCAAAGTCAGCTTCACTATGTTTACTTTATTTCTAGGAATTCTATGTCTGGTAAAAGGTATAAAAAAAAAAGGAGACAAGGGAAGTGAAAATTTTTAGAAAACATTTCTATGTAACTATTGATGTGACTAATAAACAATCATTTTAAATTCACATTTATCTAAAATCTTAATGGAACTTTAAGGATATGTTTTGTATTACCTAATCATTTGCCTAGCCTTAACTTTATGCTTCATCTACTGTTCTCAACTTTGTTATGACCACATTTGCCATAAGCATAATCTCTAATCTTGTTTTTTTTTTAATTTTTCATTCTGACAAAGACAGCTGGGTCCATTTATAGAAGTACTGTATAGGAATTCTATACTTATTCAAGAATTCAGATACCTCTTAGTAATGTTTGTGCTATCTATTTTATACAGATGACAATATTCTTAGAGAAGATGGAAGCAAATAGTTTGTATCTACTTTTGTTGTCAGTTATCTTGAGCATCATACCTATATCTTTTTGTGAATTAACTTATAAATATTTTGATTTTATCCTAGTTATAGAAGCAATGTATTGTCAATGTAGAATAGCTTCCTAATGAAGACAAATAAAATTAAGACATCTCCAGATATGTATGTATTGTGTACATTTCTATATTAGTTTACTTTTATGCAAATTTGTTACACATTTCCTATATCAGTATGTAATTATGATATCTTTCTAAACTTCTTAATGGCCATATAGTATCCCATTATATATGGTGCTATGAGTCACTAACTTTTCCCTTTTGTTGGATATTTATATTATTTATAAAAGAACATGTTTTAAAATAATATCTACGTAAATACAGACCTTGTTCATTATTCCTAAAAATTTAGTTTTATAGATTTCTATGTGGAATGTTAATAAATCAAACAGTATAAATATTTTAATGTTTTTGATATATTATTGTGGAATTTCCTTTTGAAAGAAATGATCTTTTCTCTGGGAATAAGAGTAATCTTCTTATTTCAGAAAAACTAATTAAGGTTAATATCTCACTATCCGGAGATTTAGTACTTAAAATTATGGATACCCAAACATATGTCAGTAATTTATTTGAATATTCTATCCATATCATCAGTGGTTTTGACCTTGAATTATAAGGCCCTTAAAATTTTGTGCAGTTAGTAATCAACATTGTAGTTCCTGCAACATCAAATTTAGTAAATTAATTAGATTCTAAACTTAAAACTCTAGATTTCACATAATTAATTTTTAGTTTGTTGTAGTTATTTTTTATTAGTTATTTTTCCACTAATATGGACAATTTTTTCTCCCAAAAGGTTTATTTGTCACATTGAAAGTACAAAATCAAATACACAAATCTAGATATATGAACCATATATACATTTCTATAACTTACATTAGTTAGACCTACACAAACCCACCTGTACATTCTAATTTATCCACCAACACTACTTTTTACTGGGGGTTGAACCCAGGACCTCATACACATGAGGCAGGTGCTTAACCACTGAGCTACACCTGTTTATACAACACTACTTTTTAAGAGCAACATATCTCTAAAAGAAAAATTTGCATCAGTCACACTGCCAAATATAAATTATTTTCACTTCATGACTTGAAAGGACAGAAAACAGATATTTCATAGGAATATGGGAGTTAGCACGCACAAATCCATTTTGTTTGAATCATGTGCATGATGGTTTTGTAAGTTTAATATATATTCTATAGTTATAACTAGTAGATGAAACAGCTAATCAAAATCTTGAAACATATTGTATTAGTCTGCCAAAAGGGTGCTAATGCAAAGTGCCAAAAATCTGTTGGCATTTTAAAAAGGGTATTTATTTGGGGTAAAATGTTACAGTGAAAAGCCCTAAAGAGTCCAACTCAAGGTTGCTTTCTCACCGAAGTTAGTCGCCATGTGTTGAAGCAAGATGGTCAATGATCTCTGCCTGGTCTCCCCTTCCTGGGCTCCCTCTTCCTCTTAAGGCTCCATGTGCCCAGCTTCTTCCCAATCTCAGCTGTATGTTGGCATAGAGCTTGTCTCTCAGAGCTTCCTATGTCAGTCTCAACTCTCTTCCCAATGTGATTATAGGCTATCAGCAAATGGCTCATCTCTCCCTGGGGCCTTTGCTATTTGAGTCTTCTCTTTTTTGTCACATGGCAAAGTTCTCTCCTTTTCTCATTTCTTCTTGAGTTAGTGTCTGTTTATATTAGCCCACCAACAGAGTGGGGACTCCACCTGAGATACAACTTACTGAAGTAGCCCAATAGATATTTTATCAAGAACTTAATCAGAGGCCCCTCACAGAATTTAATGCAATCAAAGGGCATCACACCCAGAGGATCTGATTAGTTTACAAACATGATCATTCTCTTTTGGGGCTTCATAAATAATCTCAAAGTGCCATACATATTAACTCTATAAATGAAATAATTTAAGGGAGGACATTTTATATGGATAATTAATTGCATTCCAAGAATTTTGTTTTGATTTTGGTTTTTAATGCAAAGAAAGAATTTTATTTTGCCTGTTAGCATTGCAGTGCCAGGTCATATTTTCTGTAGAGTTTTAATGGTGAATTTTCAGGGGGCTACCCATAGCTGTTAAAAATACAACTAATCACTAAGGGAGGTAACTGATTTTTAACACCATGTAGGCTATTTCAGCCAAAATTCAAGAACAGAGTTCTTTTGGAGAGAGGCAGAAATTCTAGACTTGCCAGATAGGGAATATATGATGTTACTGAATACTCACATGTCCCCTAATCATGGGACTAAGTTCTAACAGCTTCCTTTTTCTAGTATGTCACCTACCTTATATGCAGTTCATAGGATACTAAGTCTCAAATGCCTAAATATCTCCATCCCTGGCATAGAAATTCCATCAGTCCCTGTTCCCATAATTGAAGTGATACACACACACACACACATGCACACAGAGGTACCTATCAAATTCAGGATATTAATGGCTTCACAGTAGCAACATAAAATGTACTCATGTCACAGTTCCATAGAAAAGATTATATATACGCTATTCACTTCAGTCTTGAAATGTGGGCCCCAAAACATCCCATTCTAAATAATCAGCTAATTTACTGACAATTTTGTCACAATAAACATTGAATATTAACAGCAGGGAACCCAAACACACAAGTTGATTTGTGTGTGTACATGTTTGTGTGAACGTTCTATGTACTTTTTTTAAACTTAATCATATATTGCTTCATAGGATTTGTGTCAAAATTTTTTTCCACAATAATCAATAAATCTTCCATAATGGATTATTTTAGCTCTTATATAATTAAAATAGATAGTTCTAAATTTAGGAACAGTTGATTGAATTTTCACTAGATTAAAAAAAGAATCATCAGTCTAGGTGCAAAGATATATCTAAACTTGGAAGTCTAATTCTGCCACATCCTCCATCTGTTTACATTTTGCTGCAATGAACCCAAGTTCTAGGTTTAGTTAAATACAACAACTAATATCAGAATATAGCATGCTATGAGAAAAAATGTTTGACAAAACGGTGTTATCTGGTAGGATAATATCAATTTCTGATTAGTAAATATAAATGGTGGAATTGCACTAGAATATTGGATATTGTTAGAAATTTAAGAATGATCACAGACTTCTTTAGTCTTCTTGGGAGTTTTGTTGTATATAAATTAATAAATTATGCTACTTTGGACACTAATATGAAACAGAGAACTGGAAAGTTAAATATATATACATATATATCTAATATAATATAATAATATAATTAAATATATAAATATATATTTAATATAATATATGTATATATATTTAACTTTCCAGTTCTCTGTTTCATATATATACACCAGTAAGTAATTGAAAGGTACATATATATATACCAGTTTCATATATATACACCAGTAAGTAATTGAAAGGTACATAAAGTCATGAAAAGTTAAGTCACACACAAACACATGCACACATGGTGATGTCTCTCAGCAGTCACTTGAAAAATATTTTTTAAAAATTAACTTGCAATAATTTATTCAAGCATTCTAAAATGGGATATGTGTCAATAGCATTACATGAATGTTTTCAAATGTTATTAGCTTTTATCCTAACATTCAATGTTTAATCACAAAGAATTAGAAAAATTGTATGTGACTTAGTTCAGTAAAATAATAAGTGAAAATAATAAGTGAATATAAACCACTTAAAAGTCTCTAAAAAGATATAATGACATCAAGATAGACTCCTTGCAAATTGCAGACATCATTGCTTTTACATGTCATTGCTTGATATCAAACAAAGACGTTTCCCATTAGACAAATAGGGAATATTGTAGAAGTTCAATATCTTTCCAAATATAAATATATCATAATGCTAAAGATAAGTGTGTCTTCAGGCACATTTTAATATACACTCTAATTATAACCATGGGTACTTCATGATTATTTACAGGAAGGAAAATACTACAAAAAATAATTTAAGACAATGACCCATAACTTAGATAAAAGAAAGGGATGTCTGAGTCTTGCTGTTAAAAATCAATATTTGGTAAATGTGCATGTGTCGCTGAATATCTATGTGTTTAACCAATTGAAGGTTTCCATTAGACAAATAGAAATACACTTCAGTTTCCTTCTGAGTCTGAAACACTGCCCAAATTATCAGCTTTTACAGCAGACCCTTCCTTGACCTGTTGTCCCTATGATATAGATTTGAACAAATATACTAACCATGATTTAAGGGTTTACCCTAAAAAAGAAAGTGTGCTTTGTTGCTAGAAAATCTCTAAATGATAGTACTACTATAATACAGAGAAAAAATAACTGGAGACATTGATTTATGGATATTAGATAAATATTCTTTTTTGTATTAACTTTTCTGTGTTTACATATGTATGTTTTAACAAATCAATTTTATTGATACATAGTAATAACGCATAAATCTATCCAAAGTGTAAAAATCAATGATATTTGGTATAATCATATAATTGTGCATTCACCACTTCAATCATTATTAGAGCTTTTTCATTACTCCAATAATAATAAGAAGAAGAAACAAAAAGACAAAGACTCATCGCCTTTCAATCTCTCTATGCTTCCCCTGCCATACATAACTGCAAATCTGTTTCCAGCTCTAGTTTATTTGTATTTATATTTTGTAGAAACAGTTTTATATATGGAATATTACCTGTATTTGTATTTCACATGAGGTTTCACTATGTTATACAGCCTCATGTTACCTTCTTAAGCTCTCCTGTTAATTATATACAAATCCTTGTACTTTCCCTTTCAACCACTGTCTTACCCATATATTAGTCACAAACACCATGAAGTGCTCTCATCATGTCCATTCATTTCCAAAGATTACAAGCAACCTTTTCATCAATTCTGTACAGATTAACCCTCAATTTTCCATTCTCTACCCTCATTCTGTTTTATGGTGACCTATAGTCTAATTATTAATTTCATGACTTTACACAATGTATTTAGTTCATAGCAGAGTATTCATACAATATTTGCTCTTTTGTTCCTGGCTTGCTTCACTCAACATAATGCCCTCTAGGTTATTCCATGTTGTCATATGTTTCAAGACTTCATTTCTTATAAGAGTTGCTTAATATTCTATCACATATATATATATATATGTGATAGAATATACCACAATTTGTTTATCTATTCACCCGTTGATGGACATTTGGATTGTTTCCATCTTTTGGTTATTGTAAATAATGCTGCTATGAATTTCAGTGCACAAATGTATGTTTGTGTCCCTGATCTCAGTTCTTCTGGGCATATACCTAAACGTGCTATTGCCAGGTCACATGCCAAGTCTATATTCAACTTCCTCAGGTACTGCTGAACAGTTCTCTACAGTGGTTATACCATTCTACATTTCCTCCAACACTGAATAAGTGTTTCTATCTCTCCAAATCCTGTCCAACACTTGCAGTTTACTGACTTTTTAATAGTGGCCATACTAATAGGTGTGAAACGATATTTCATTGTAGTTTTGATTTGCATTTCCCTAATTGCTAATGATGTTGAACATTTTTTCATGTGTTATTTTCACCGTTTGTGATTCTTCTTTGGATAAATGTCTATTCAAGTCATTTCCCCATTTTTTAATTGGGTAGTTTGTCTTTTTATTGTTCAGTTATAATATTCCTTTATATATCAAGGATATTAAAACCTTATCAGATATGTGATTTCCAAATATTTTCTCCCATTGAATTTGCTGCTTTTTCATCCTTTGGACAGAGCCTTTTGAGCTGCAAAAGTGTTTAATTTTGAGGAGGTTCCATTTATCTGTTTTTCTTTTGTTGCTCGTGCTTTGGATGTAAGGTTTAAAAAACTAGAATATCTTGCAGGTGATTCCTTATAGTTTCTTCTAGGAGTTTACGGTTGTTGCTTTTATATTTAGGTCATTGATCAGTTTTGAGTAAAATTTTGTGTTAGATTTAGGATAAGGGTCCTCTTTTTACTCTTGGATATGGACATCGAGTTCTCCAGGACATTTTTTGAATAGACTGTTTTGGCTCACCTGGGTGAGCTTGACAGCCTTGTTAAAAATAACTTGACCAGAAATGAGAGGAATTTTTTCTGAGTTCTTGATTCAGTTCCATTGGTCAATCTGTCTGTTTTTATGCCAGTACCATGCTATTTTCACCATGGTAGCAAAGTAATATGATTTAAAGTCAGGAATTTAGAGTCCCCCAACTTCTTCCTACTTTTACAGACATTTTTGACTATTCGTAGCCCCTTACCCTTCCAAATAAGTTTGATAACTGGCTTTTCCTTTTCTGCAAAAAATGCTGTTGAGATTTTTATTGAGGTTGCATTAAATCTGTAAATAAGTTTGGTTAGAACTTACATCTTAATGATGTTTAGTCATACAGTCCATGAACATGGAATGTCCTTCCATTTATTTAAGTCTTATTTGGTTTCAGTCAGCAATGTTTTGTAGTTTTCTGAATAAAGATCCTTTATGTCCTTGGTTACGTTTTTCCCTAAATATTTGATTCTTTCAGTCACTTTCATAAATGTAATTATTTTTTTCTGATTTTCTCTTCAGATAGTTCATCTGTAGTATATAGAAGTGCTACTGATTTTTGCATATTGTATTCTACCAATTTGCTGAATTCATTTATTAGTTCTAGTAATTTTGTGGATTTTTCAGAATTTTCTAGATATAGGATCATATTTTCAATGAACAGTGAAAGTTTTACTTCTTTCTTTCCTATCCATGTGCCTTTTATTTCTTTGTCTAGCCTAATTGCTCTAGCAAGAAATTCTAGCACAATATCGATTAACAGTAGTGACAGTGGGCATCCTTGTCTTGTTCCTGCTCTTAGCAGGAAAGCATTCAGTCTCTCACTGTTGAATACAGTGCTAGCTGCAGGTATTTCATATATTCATTTTATCATATTGAGAATGCTTCCTTTTTTCCCCTATCTTTTGCAATGTTTTTATCAAGAAATTATGCTGTATTTTGTCAGATACCTTTACTGTATCAATAGAGAGGAACATGATTTTTCTTCAGTGTATTAATGTGGTTTATTACACTAATATTTTCTTGTGCTGAATCACCCTTGCATACGTGGGATAAAATTCACTTGATAGTTCTTTAACATGCTTTTGGATTTGGTTTTGAAGTATTTTGTTGAGGATTTTTGCATCTACATTTTTAGAGATATTGGTTTGTAATTTTCTATTTTTTTAGTATCTTTATCTGGTTTTGCTATCAGGGTGATGATGGCTTTATAGAATGAGTTTGGTAGCATTCTTTCCTAATCATTTTTTTGGGAGAGCTTGAGGAATACTGATATTAGATCATCTCTGAATGATTTGTAGAATTCACCTATGAAGCCATTTGGTCCTGGGTTTTTCCTCTTTGGGAGGATTTTGACAATTGTTTCAATCTCTTTACTTGTGATTGATTTCTTGAGATCTTCTGTTTCTTCTAGGGTAAGGGTAGGTTGTTCCTGTGTTATTTGGAATTTGCCCATCTCGTCAACATTGTCTAATTTTTTGGCATATAGTTGTTTATAGTATCCTCATATAATTTATCTTATTTTTGCATGATCAGTGATAATGCACTTCCCTCTCATTTCTGATTTTATTTATGTTTTCTCTCTTTTTTCTTTGTCAGCCTAGTTATGGGCTTATCGACGTTGTTGATCTTTTCAAAGACACAAGTTTTGGTTTGGTTGATTCTATTGTTTTTGTTGTTGTTGAAGCTCTTGATTTCATTCATTTCTGTTCTAATCTTTACTATTTCATTCCTTTGGCATGGTTTGGGATTAGTTTGCTCTTCTTTTTCTAGTTTCTCCTGGTGTGCAGTAGATCTTCAATTTTAGCTCTTTCTTCTTCTTTCAATGTAAGCATTGTGGCCTATAAATTTTCCTTCTAGCACTGTCTTTGTGGTGTTGCACAGATTTTTTTATTCACCCCCTTCTGCTTGCTTGCTCTCTGTGTCCATTCACTGTGCGTTCTGTGTATCTGTATTTTATTTTTATTTATCTCCCCCCCCCCCTTTGTGGCTTGCTTGTTGTCTGCTCTCTGTGTCCATTTGCTGTGTGCTCTTCTCTGTTTTTACTTGTCTCCCTTTTGTTCTGTCACCTTGCCGAGTTGACTCTCCATGGTGCTTGTGGGCTGGGTGGCACTCCACGGTGCCTGGGTCAGCAGCTCTCTGTGGCACTTGTGGGTGAGCCTCCCTTCACAAGAAGGCCCTGGGTCATGAACCCAGGGCCTCCCATATGGTAAATGGGAGCCCAACTGATTGAGCCACAGCCGCTTCCCAGTTCCATAGATATTGATATATCATTTTCTCATTTTCTTTCATCTCAAGATATTTACTGAATTATCTTGCAATTTTTCTTTGACCTACTGATTATTTGAGTATGTTGTTTAATCTCCATACATTTATGAATTTCCCTCTTCTCCATTCATTATTTATTTACAGCTTTATTCCATTATGATCAGTGAAAATATTTTGTATAGTTTCTATCTTTTATAATTTTCTCCCATTTAATGAGATCTGTCTTATGACCCAATATATGGCTATCCTGGAGAAAGAGTTATGAGCCCTTGTAAAGAATGTATATCCTTCTGTTTGGAGGTGTAATGCTGAATGTTAGATCTAGATCATTTATCATAATATTCGCCTCTTAGTTTATTTACCCTCTGTCTATATATTCTATCAAATAATGAAATTGTTTAAGTCTCCAACTGTTATTGTAGAAGCATTTGTTTCTCCCTTTGAACCAGGGTATGCCTCATGTGTCTTGGGGCAGCTGGGTTAAGTGCATAAATACTTATTACAGTTATTTCTTCTTGGTGATTTGCCCCTTTTATTAATTTATAATGACCTTCTTCATTCCTTATTAACAGTTTTACATTAAAATCGTTTGTCCAATATTATCACTACTCCAGCTCTTTTTAAATTATTATTCGTGTAGAATATTTTTTCCAACCTTTCACTTTTAACCTGGTTGTGTCCTTATGTCTAAGTTGAGTCTCTTTTAGACAGTATATGTATTGCTTATATATATATTTTTAACCATTCAATCAGTCTCTGTCTTTTGCTTGGGGTGTTCAAGTCATTAACATCCAATGTTATTACTGTAAAGACATTACTTCATCCATATTTTCCTTTGGCTTTCAATTGTCATATCTTAATATTGTCTTTCATTTTACACTTTAATTTATTCTTCCTAATAATATTATTTTCTACACTCTTCTACAGGTCTCTTGCCCTTGTTTTTTTCTTGCAGACTATAGCACTTCCTTTAATATCTCTTGAAATTCTGGTCTTTTGAGACTATGCTCTCTCAGTTTTTGTGAAGTCCCATCATTTTTGAAGGACAGTTTTGTCAGGTATAGATCTCTTATCTGACAGTTTTTCTCTTTCAGTATATTATAAACATTATACCACTTTCCTCATGCCTTATGGTTTCTGATGAGAGGTCGGTACTTAATCTTATTGAGGTTCTCTTGTATGTGATGCTTTCTTTTCTCTTACTGCTTTCAGAATCCTCTTTAATCTGATATAGATCGTTCTGAATAGTAGGTCTCTCAGAGTAGGTATGTTCAGATTTACTCTGTTTGGGGTGCATAGTCCTTCTTGAATATTGATATTTATGTCTTCCATAAGGGCTGGAAAGTTTTCATTCATTATTTCCTCAAATATTCTTTCTGCCCTTTTCTTTCTCATCTTCTTCTGGAACACTGAAAACACATATGTTTGTGTTTTTTTGCAATGTTATTCAATTCCCTGAGACCGTGTTTCATTTTTTCCATTCTTTTTTCTTTCTGTTCTTCTGTCTTTTCCAGTTCAGATGGTCTGTTCTTAAAATCACTAATTCTTTCTTTGAGCAATTGAAATCTGTGGTTATATGCCTCTAATGTACACTTAATGTCATCCATCATGTCTTTCATTCCCATAAGCTCTGCTGCTTTTCTTTTCAGGCTTTTAAGTTGTTCTTTACACTCATCAGTGTCTTCTTAATAGCCTTTTTCTCTTTAGTCATATTTTCCTTCAATTCTTTGCATTATTTTAAGAGATTTATGTGATTAGCACTCAGTAATTGTCGTATTCTGTATCTTGTCATGATATTTCATTAGTTTCTTTGGCTAGGCAATCTCTTCACATTTCCTAATCTGCCTTGTAACTTTTGCTGATTTTTAGGCATCTGAATATATTGGTGAATTTACTGTGGCCAATTTCTCTCTCTTGCCTGGTGCTTCCCCCCCCCCCCCCCCCCCACGCAGTTCTTCTTTGATTTTTGGTTCTACATATTCTAAGTCTTTAAAATTACCCAGCTTATGTCATCAAAATTGTGCCAGGGATTCACTAATGGTAAACAGATTTTCTCCTTGTTGTGAGGTGCATGCATAGAGACCTAAGATAATTTTTTCTCCTTGCAATGTCCTGATTAGACCCCAGATGGCGCCCTTCATTGAAAATTTTCACGGAGTTGTTTCTTTCAATCTTGCATTTTCAGTTTTTGTTCTGGTCAGAGCTGAGATTCAAAGGGGGTTCTACTGGTCAAATTCATTGTACAGAAGCCCTCCAACTCACCCTCCTTCTTCGTTTGTAACATCTGACAGGGAAAAAGCCATCTGTTCCCCTCTCAGCTGACTACAATGAGCCAAGGGTTTTATCCAGGCTTAGTGTTTTGAGGTTGAGGGATGGAGTCCCTTCCTGGCCACCATGAAATGTTAGTGACTCACATTTTTTACTTCAAGTTCTTCATCCCTTTGTCTCTTGCTCTCCTGAGTGTTGTGCAACACTGTCTTGGTCTGCTCACCCCTAAAGCTGGTCCCTTGGACTGCTTTTGGCCCTTTCCCCATTGTTTTTGTTAAAGAGTTGAGCCCTGCCTGCCTACTCTGAGGCCATCTTCCCAGATCTCCCCCTAGAAAAATATTCTTAATTCACTAAATAAATGAGCACATATCCTTAATATGTTAGGTGAATTATGTCATATACATTAAATAACCAGTCAAATTACACCTTATTTTCAATGAAATAATAATAATTTTCAATCTCTGTGAAAACATTTACAATAATCAAATTTTTAAAACACTGTATGTCATTTATCTTTCCTAGTAATTCACAATACATGTTCACATAGAAAAAGGGTCAGCAAGTGCTATTTTAAAGAATTTCATATAACTTTGCTTTAAAGTACATTTTAACATTTTTTCTGTATTTCATATCTAAATCTGTCCACATTCATATTAAAAATGAGAGAAAAGGCAAAGTTAATGACACATTTATAAAATTGTTATGATTTTATCAAATCTTTAAAATGAGCTTATATTACTTTCACAATCAGAATATAGAATAAAATTACTTCTTGGTAAATAATTAGAATTTATAATACTAAAATATTTTTTAATGGGGATATTGTAGAAAGGCTTGAACTACTAGATATTTGATATAGGATGATGTTGGCATAGTAATACATTAGGTTTAGAGTAATGAAAAGTATTTTAAAACAGTAGGGTACAGGTGGTTTATTTTACAAAAGGTAACATATATTAAAATAGGAGAAAACAAAGTATTCAGTGATATAAAGAGAATTGAGTTAGGATTTAGGTGCTGCAGCCCAATTCTTACCTAGTCCAACTGAAATTAGTGGCTTTCAGTTTCCCAAATGACTTTTTTTATCTCCCATAATAGTGTCATTCAATTTGCATACAGTTTTGATCCTTTTGTATCAGATAGACTTCTGTTTTAGTGTTTGAGTAGAAGTGCTTAAAACAAACTACCAACAGAAAATTTCTTCTTAAAGTAAGCAATTTAGGTTTCCAGACTGTATTTTAAAAATTTGTATTAAAAAAAATCCTTCTCTGGATTACACTCATGGTCTACATGAGTGTAGACTTTTTATGTTTTCATAGACTATCGTGTTCACTTGTTTTTTATTTTGCTTAAAAGTTTTCCAATGTCATGGGATGTGCTTAGAGAAGATTACATTAAAATGGTTCATTTTGTCTTGGCAGAAGTTTGAAAGCTTATTATACTTCTAAATATGATTTAATTAAATTTAGGAAACAAGATATTTCCACAAGAATATATATTTTGTTTAATGTTGTAGAATAATTTAATGAAATTCATTTTTCCCTCTGATTATAATCATGATTTAAATATAATATAAAATATTTACCCCATCTCCTAATTGAATAGTACACTCCAATACCATTTGGGCATTTATAAAATTGAACTTTTCCTTTTGAGATAATTATGGACTCACAAAGTGTTTTAAGAATGAATACAGGGAGATTTCATGTATCCTTCACCCATTTTGCCCCAATGGTAATATCTTCTAAAACTATGGTAAATTTCGCCACAAGGATATTACTTATGATATAATCAAGATAGAGAACATCTCCATCATCACACAAATCCCTGATGATACAGTTTTATAATCAAACCCACTTTTTGCTGCCTCCCTCTGCTCTTTAATACCTGTTAACCTATAATCCATTTTGATAATTTAGTCATTTTGAGAATGTAATGTAAGAATATTATCAAAATGGGATGTTATAAAATGTTATAAATGGAGTATGTAAATTCTTAGCATAAGCTTTTTTCACTTAATATAATAATCTGGACACTCACCCATCTTAACCCATCTATCAATCATTGTTTCTTATTATTGCTGAGTAATATTTCATCGTATGGATATACTACGAACACCAGGGTCATTTCCACTTTTGGTTTATTTCAAACAAAGCTGCCATAAACATTTCCATGCAGGTTTTGTAGCAACGTCTAAGTCTTCTTTTCTCTGGGAGAAATCTGCAGAAGTGCAATTGCTGAGTCTTTTGGAATTTGCATATTTAGCTTCTTTTTCTTAAGAAATTACATTCTCACCAGTAATGTATGATTGATCCAGTTTCTTTGCATCTTTGACAGCATTTGGTGTATTCATTTTTGTATAATGTATACGGATAGATGTGTAGTGATATCTCATTTTAATTTCTCTAATGGTTAGTGATGCTCAGCATCTTTTCATATACTTGTTTTTTTTTTTTATAATTTTTTTATTTTTTATTGACTTTGTAATAATATTACATTAAAAATATATATGTGAGGTCCCATTCAACCCCACCCCCCCACCCCCCCTCTCCCCCCCCCCCAACAACACTCGTTCCCATCATCATGACACATCCACTGGACTCGGTAAGTACATCTCTGGGCACCTCTGCACCTCATATACATTGGTTCACATCATGGCCCATACTCTCCTCTATTCCATCAAGTGGGCCCTGTGAGGATTTACAACGTCCGGTGATTACCTCTGAAGCACCATCCAGGGCAGCTCCACGTCCCGAAGACGCCTCCACCTCTCATCTCTTCCTGCCTTTCCCCACACCCTTTGTCCATTATGTCCACTTTTCCCAATCCAATGCCACCTCTTCTATGTGGACATTGGATTGGTTGTGTCCGTTGCACCTCTATGTCAAGAGGAGGGTCAGATTCCACCTGGATGCTGGATGCAATCCTCCCATTTTCAGTTGTAATCACTCTAGGCTCCATGGTGTGGTGGTTGTCCTTCTTCAACTCCATCTTAGCTGAGTGTGGTAAGTCCAATAAATCAGATTGTAGGTGCTGGAGTCTGTTGAGGCTCAGGATCTGGCTATCACATTGTCAGTCCAGAGATTCAAATCCCCTAAATATATCTTAAACCCCAACATTAACTGCACCTCCAGCACATTACCATGAAAGTCTTATGAAGGGAGATCCCATCTGAGTCCAGATTCATCACACATAAACACCATTTCCAAAGAGGGGCCATCTGCCCTGGTAGTTAACCCCATCGGCCATGACCATAACTCCCATGGGTCTCTTTAGCCCTCAAAGGAACCAATATCTGGGGGTTGTATCTGCTTTATCTGTCTCTCTGACTCTGCTCAGTTGTGCATGAGGGCAAACCTTCTGCCAGCCTCCAGACTCTTTTTTAGAAACTCATAGCCATATAAACTCATTTCTCCTTTCCATTTCCCCCTTACTTTAGGTCAAACAGCATTTTAAAGTCATGGTATTTTATGTAGATATGGATATTCTGCTGATCCGCATTGAACCTTCCGTATAAGGTCATTTTCCAGTTGCATCATCAGTTGGTAGTTGTCATATACTTGTTTGACATCTACCTCACCTTTTTGATGAAATATCTCTTCATGACTTTTGCCCATTTAAATTTTGGGTCATATTTCTTATCACTGAATTTGAGAATTCTTTATATGTTTATATGCATTTGTAAATATTTTCTTATGTTTTGCAGTTTGTCTTTCACGGAGCAAAAATTTTTAATATTAAAGAAGCACATATGGATTTTTCTTTTGGTATCAAATGTAAAACTTTACCTCATCCTAGATCCTGATGTTTTCTCCTATTTTTTTTATAGGAGAAATTTTTATAGTTTTAATAATTTTAATTTTTATAGTTTTACCTTTTACATTTAAGTCCATGATCCATTGAGAGTAAGGTGTGAGGTTTAGGTCAACGTTCATTTTATTGCCTAAGGATATTCGTTTATTGAAATGTTGTGTTTCCTCCTTTGAATTGCTTTTGCATCCATGACAAGCTTTTATTGGCAATATTTGCATCTGGGTTCTTTGTTCTTTTCCATTGATCTAAGTGTCAATCCTTCTGCCAATATCATTCAGATTTAATCACTATATCTATATAATATGTTTTGTAATAAAGTGTAATTCTTTCCACTTCTTTTTCAAAACTGCTTTAAGTCATTTATTAATAGTTTCTTTTGTTTTGCATATACATTTTAGAACAAACTTGTCTATACATGAAAAATGCCATTCTGAGCTTATGATAGAAATTGAATTAAAACTATATACGAATTTACGGAAAATTGGTATCTTTACTGTGCTGAGTCTTCCAATCCAGGGACACAACATGTCTTTCCAATTGTCCAGATATTCCTTGATTTTCTTTTTCATGTGTGCTGTGTTGTTTTCAGCATTAAAGTCCTGTATGTATTCTGCTAAATGTATACCTAAGTATTTCAGTTTTTGAGGAATTGTATTTTGTATAATATTGGTAAATTTGTAGTTAAACATGTTTATCTTTAGTGCATAGAAATACCATTTTAAATGTATGTCTTTTATTCTGTAATTTGCTGAACTCATTTATTAGTTCTGGAATTTTTTTTGCATATTCCTAGAGATTTTATATTTAGAAAAATGTATCAACTGTGAAGGTAGTTTTATTATTTCCTTTCCAATCTATATGGATTTTATTTACTTTTCTTACCTTATTGCATGGGCTAGAATTTCCAGACTGATGTTGAGTAACCGTGGTGAGAGCTGACACACTTGCATTGTTTCTGATCTTAGGGGTAAGTAGGCTTTCACTAATAGATACATTATTAGTTGTGTGGTTTATTTTTCTTGTATGTTTGGTGGAATTCTCTAGTGAAACCTTCTTGGTTTGGGAATTTCCTTTTTAGGATTTTTATAAATTATGATATCAACTTTCTTAATAGTTATAAGGATATTTAAATACTTTCTTTCCTATTGGGTATGTTGTGGTAATTTGTTTTATGAGGAAAGCATTTATCATCTAATTCATCAAATTTATATGTGTAGAGTTGTTAGTACTACTCCCTTGTTATACTTTCAATTTTTCCAGAGTCTGTAGTTATACCCCATTTCATTTCTGATACTGGTAAGTCGTGTCTTTTCTCCTTTTATGTTATCAGTTTGCCTGGAGATTTGTCAATTTTTTTCATCTTTTCAAAGTAAAAAAAAAAACAGCAAGCACCTTACATTACATTGATTTTTCTCTATTTTTTTCTTTTATTTTCAATTTCCTGATTTTGCTTTTCTCTTGATAATTTTCTTCCTCTTGCTTGATTATTTTTCTAGGTTCTCAAAGTGGGGGGTTTAGATTATTGATTTGAGACTTTAATTTTTTTCTAATGTATGCATTTAGTGCTGTTAGTTTCTCTCTCATCACAAATGTTGATATGCTGTGTGTTTATTTTCATCCAGGTCAACTTATTTTATTTCCTTTGAGACTTCTTTGACCCATGAATTTAAGAGATTTATGGTTTAATTTCCAAGTATGTAGAGAGGTATTCTATAAGTATTGATTGGGTATGTTGGTTGATGTTGCTCCTTTATTCCAAATTCTTGCTGATTTGTTTTTAGTTCTATCAATTTTTAGATAGGGGTGTTTAAGTCTTTAATATTGTTGATTTGTATATTCCTCTGTTCAATTCTCTCAGTTTTTACTTGATGTATTCCTCAAATCTGCTGTTTTGTACATACACATTTAGCATTGTAATGTCTTCTTGGTGAATTGACCTTTTTATCATTATATAATGTTCCTCTCTGTCTTTGGTATATATATATTTTAAATTTGACATCTACTTTATCTGATATTCATATAGCTACTCTTCTTATTTGATTGCTTATATGATATATCTTTTACTGTCTTTCATTTTAAACCTACTTTTATTGTTATATTTGAAGTGAATTTATTGTAGATAAAATATTCATTTTTAAAACCTTTCAGCCAATTTCTGTGTTTTAATTTCATATAATTATTGATATGCTAATCTGCCATATTATATTTTGTTTTCTAATTTTTTTCTCTCTATTTTTTCATTTCTCTGCTTTTTCTTGCATTCTTGTTACTATAACATTTTTCAGAATTACATTTTGATTAATCTATATTGCTTTTGACTACACAATTCATACAGATTTTTAGTGGTAGACATATGTATTATTTTATATATACATAATGTTTCACATTCAATTGGTGATTTCATTTTCCCAGTCTGCGTGAAGTTTAATAAACTTTCTTCCCTTTATGTCCTTTATCCTTACCCTTTTAAAATATAATTAACTTAAATATTTCCTCTACATTCATTTCGAATGACATCAGACATGTTATACTTTTTGTTTAAACTGTCAAACATAATTTAGAAACTCAAGAGGAGTGGGAAAGTCTTTTGTATTTACCCATAATTTTGCTTACCATGTTCTTTCTTCATCCTAATGTTCAAAATTCCTTTTTGTCATTCATTTTCTCTTTAGATAACTTATAGCCATTCATTTAGGATAGGTGTGCTGGTGACAAATTTTCTGTTTTCTTCTTCTGGGAATATTGTGATTTTTTCCTTCATTCCTGAAGAATATTTCTGCAGGGTATTTGACTCTGGGTTCATAGTTCTTTACTTTTATAATTTGGAAAATAGTATAAAAATTATTTCTGATATTCATGGTTTCTGGTGAGTAATCTATTGTCATTCATTTTTTCCCCCTAAATATAAGGTACCCACACACATTGCTTTCAAGATTTTTTTGCTTGTTTTTGGTTTTAGAAGTTTAACCATGATATACCGTTAGATGTGTGGTTTGTTTTCTTATGTGTTTGGTGGAAATCTCTAGTGAAACCATCTTGGTTTGGAATCTATTAGGATTCATCCTGTTTCAGTCTGACTGAGCTTCTTGTAACTGTAGTTTTATGTCTCTTACCAAATTTGGGATATTTTAAGTCCTTATTTCTTTGAGTACTTTTTTTAGCATTGCCATCTTTCTTTTATTCTCCCAAGCCACTCATAACATGAATTTTAGATTTTTAGCCCCACAGATACCTGAGATTCTGTTAATTTTTTTTCAGTCCATTTTGTCTATTTTTCAGATTGGTAATTTCTACCATTCTATCATCCAATTCACGGGTTATTTCCATCGTCTCCTCCAGTTTCCTCCTGAGCCCATTCTTAAACTTTTAATTTCAGTTATTGTTTTTTCAGCTCTAAAATTTCCATTTGGTTCTTGCTTATATCTTGTATTTCTTTGCTGAGACCTTCTTGTTCTTGGGTGAAATTTTCTATATTTTCATTTTTTCCAAGCATATTCACAATTTCTTGTTGAATCAGTTCTTGTGGTGGCTTAAAATATTTGTCAGATAATTCTAACATCTCTGTCATAATAGGGTTGATAGCAATGACTTTTATTTTTTCCCTAAGTCTGAGATCTTTTTTCTTGATAAGGTGAATGGATTTTTATTGAAACCTGGACATTTTTTTAAAATCATGTTATGAGTTTCTAGATCTTACTTAAACCTTCTCTTTTAGATGATTTTCTCTGACCCTGCTCTATCGAAGAAAGAGAGAGATATTGTCTTGATACTGCCAAGTGTAAGTATAATTCCAAGTTTCCTATTTGACCTCCTTGACACACAGGATAGGTAAAAGTCATTAGTCATGATTGTTAGGTAGGGATTAACATCTTGGTTCTCCACATGAACTTCAATGACACTGTTATAGGAGGGGTCTTGTAACTGCTGGGCAAAAGAAAAAGTTTTGTTTCCTCACTAGCCCTTCTCTGAAACTACTATAATGTGGAAGGGAATAGACACTTTTTTTACTTCTAAGTGGAGGGTGACATCCTCATTTCTCTGTGGTTTCCCTAGACTCTGAAGTGGGAGTGGACTCTTTTCAACCTGGCAGTTCACTACTGGGCATTTTCTGAAACCATCCTGGTGGTGGTGTTTGAGAATCTCATTGTAAACTGCTGAGGGAGGAAATCCAGACATTTGTTGCTCTGTGTGGGAGTTGGGTCACAGTGTTTTCTGTGGAGTTTGATTGTAAAAGAGCTTGTTACTGTCTAAAAATTTTCTGTTTTGCTAAGCTGTCTGTTTCCTGGTTCTTTGACTAGAGAGTGCATTTTTAATAGTATATTTTTTGTGTGTCTATATTCATTGTTTCTGGGCTGCTTGTTACTTAAGCTCAAAATCTGATATATCAAAAATCCCAAGGGAATTCACCGTTACAGTCCCTAGCCTGTTTACTTTATTCCATCCACATTTTCAGAAGTTTCATGTTTGTTTTAAATATATTGCCCAGAAACTTTGGTTGTAATTAAGGTGAGGAATAAGGAACAATATGTCTACTTCATCACTTAAAAAAGTGTCCATGTGTATATACACACATAAGTCAATTTTGTGTAACATTTTAAATAGGTAATTTATACTATGTAGACACAATCTATTGTCCATATATGTGCATGCAATTTTATTTTTTAATCTAAAAATTGAAGTATATACATTTTCAAATGGCAGTAAAGTATCTTCATAAATATTTTAAAGCCTGCCAATCATTTATTTTAGTTTTAACATTGTTTAGTTAAGAACTCCCTGTGTAGAAATTCCTATTTCCAGATATTTAAGTTGAGTCTACATTTTCATTTTTAATGCTATAGTGAATATATGTGTTACAATTTATGACAAATATATAAATCATCCTGTTACTAGTTTAAAAAGTATATATATTTTGAGGCTTATGATTCATATTTGTAAATCCATTCATTAGTGTGTAGAATAGCCATCCTATCTCCAGTCACCAGTCATTTAGTCTTTACTAATTGGTTTGATGAAGAATGGTATTTCATTTAAATCTAATACTCTTCATACAAGTGAAACTGAATGATTTTTCATGATTCTTAAGCATTCATAATTCTCCTGTGAATTATCAGTCCATTTCTGTTTTCCATTACCATTTTTTCTGAGCACAAATAAAATATTAATCTAACATATTTTCTTGAGAGCAATATGTTGCTGAAGTATATGCACTTGATTAAGCCAAAATATCTTATATTTTTAATGGAGGAATGAATTTTAGATTTATATTCTTAATAAAAATGACAGTCATTTAAGTTTGGGCATATAAATACTCAATAGTTTAAACTAGCCTCAATTCACCTGTGATTTTACTCAGATGAGGTAATCCTAGCATAGTGACATGAATTGTGAACTCTGAAGTCATATTTCTGGGATTTTAATTCTGGCTCCATTACTTATTAGCTATGTGACTTTAAAGTGGCATATTTGTGTTTGTGTTTCAAAATATTAATTTGTAAATGTGGAAAAAGTTGTGAGTATTATCTGATATAATACTTTAAAAGCATTTAACAAAACATTAAATAGTAAGTACTATTTGATAGTTTTATATCATTATCATGGTCGTCTTCATCTTCATCGTCATTCTCATCATCATTAATATTTTGATTAGGTAGATCCCTTTGGCTCTTGAGAGAATACAAAGATAAAGAGTGCCCTCCCTCACCAAAGCTTTGTCAGCTTAGTGTCAGTGAGAGAATACATTTGTGGTGAGACATTGAAGGGGCAAATCTTGGGAGACTAAGCTTAGGTAAACATCTTCTGTTAGACAAAAATTAATGGTAAGGTATGTGACTTGTACATGGTTATATGGCTTCTTAACCTCAGAATACTCAGCTCCTCACTAAAGCTACCCTTTCATTATGAATGACAGCATGCAATTTCTAAAACTTTAGTCACAAAGTGTTTCGTTTCTAAAAATGTCACTAAGTTCAGTTGTACATAAATTTAATTATCAAATAATTATTGGGAGTTAATAGTGGAGAAAACTCTGTGATAGATGCTGGTATGGATTAAGGAGACATGAGATGAGATTAACTTTTAAGACTATGCCAGCCAAATTGGGGACAAAGGAAATGTTAAAAGAAAAACAGTATTTGAAGACATCATATATTTCGCACAGAAATTCATGACAGAGAAGTAAAAAAATGATCCCATATGGAAAAGTTCTTTCTATTTTATAGCATTATTTGGTTTACATGTACTTTCATCTGATTTGTTACTCTATTTTTATTTTGTTATTTCTCTCATTTTCAAATATTTGTTGGCACTTATATTGAATAGCCAGTGGTATCTTAAAGAACTTTGACTTATTCAGACCCAGATTCAAATCCTAACTCTACATCTTTGTGGATGTAATTTAGTAAAAATGTAACTCACCTTCTTTGAAGAAAATTAGTGATTAATAAATTATTACCAAAAATATACTAGATCTGTGCCAGCAGCTTATCTAGAAAATGGTGATCCAGGGAGGGAAATCTAATCTATGGATTAGTCAAGACAAGATGGCTTCCCCTGTTAGTTTCATTATTATCCTCATATAATAAAGAACTCCTGCCATCACTGACCCTGAAATGCATTACTCAAAATTGTCCACTTGCAGAGTAGATTTTCCCACAATTTAGTTTCCACAGTTGTTTGGAGTAATTAAATCTATCTCCTTCAAATCTTTCCAGAGTCTTCTAAAACTTTTTTTTTCCTTCTTAAAATACATACTATATAGTCTATATTTTAAGTCAACCAATCCCAAATTTAGTGAATATAGCATTTTTGTGTGACTCACTACAAAGATTAAGAAACACATTTGTTAATCTATATAGTAATAAATTTACATAAATCTGAGATTCTTTTGGAAAATATCAGATGTGTGGTTTCCTTAACTAATTGTAGGATACAGGAGCACTGAATCACTATGAGCATGAATAGTTTTTTAAAATAGAATATTTCATGGCCTCACTGATATGACTTAAGCAAATTGAGCAGACTCAGAGAGCTGGAGTCTAGAAGATAGGTTTATAGGAGACAAAAAGGGAGTAGAGTGTGAGGAACTGAAACCCATATGGGCAAAATCTATGATAAGGTTTAAGAGTATGGTTGGGCAGTGAATGCGTGTGAGAGTGGTGCAGTGACATCACTATGAGGGAGAGTCGTGTGTGTGGGGGGGCTAGGTTGGACTATCCATGGAACTTGGGGGTAGGTTGGAGGAAGGAACAAGTGAATTCTGGGGATTTGCAGATCTGTGCTTAAAACTACAATGTTGGGAATGTTCTTTTGGCAAATATGATAGTGGAGGATTACTGGTGTAAGGCATAGGGGGGATATATGGGATAGGGCACACCTGAGGCAAAATTCCAGGGAATATAAAAATGTTCATCCTGTCATAGTGCATTACCTCATTGGGTGGAGACCCACACAATAAGCAAGAAAATATTAAACTCCCATACTGGGAAGTCCTGCTATGTACTCAATTAGACAAGATTCCCCCAAGTCCATATATATATATAAAAGAAATAAAAGAATAAAAGAAAACAGACCAATATGTCAAATGCTCAATATTATTGCAAGTATCTATAAATATTTTTCTTCAAAAATTGAATCTTAATGGATACCCTAGGTTCTGAGGGGATGGTGAGAGAAAAATAGAATAGATGAAACATATGGTATTTTTGGGACATTTGAATTGTTCTGCATGATCTTGCAGTAATATATACAGGCCATTTTACATCTCACCAAAACCAATGAAAGAGTATGGTCCAAAATCAAAATGTAAAATATAAACCATAAGTGAAAAAGCAGAGGGCATGGAGTATATGGGAATCCCCTCTATTTTTGTAACCTAAAGCTTCTTTGAAGATAAAAATGGAAAAAATAAGACACAATGGAATATACAGAAGAAATTATTACTATACATACAAGACAACAGATCTAACAGTGATGAAAGACAAGATCTAAAACATTTTTATATCATTTCAATTTTTTAAAAAATTATATTTTATTTGTTATTTTAAAAACTATTATTTCATTTTCCAATTAATTTTACTTGGTTATTTTGTTGTCTTCATTTTTGGAAAAGTTTTGGATCACAGAAGGGCCAAAGCTGTGACAGGAGACGATCACTGGTGTGGGGAGTCAGTGATCAGGGATTCTATGGGGATGGGTGCCCCTGGGGCATGCCTCTAAGGCATATGAATATGTTCAAGCATTCATGGGGTATTGTTTTGGTAGTTGGAGACCCAAACAATAAACAAAAGAATACTGAATTCCCACTCTGGGGAGTCTTGCTACATTCTTTAATAGAATAGCAGGAATCCCCTGAGGACAAAGGCAGTGTTTAATGAGGGAAGACAGACTATTACACCAGTGTCTTCATATTGATGATTGTACTTATGAACCTTTTCTTGTGCAATTGAAACTTAGCATAGTAATATATATTGCCTAAGAGTTACCTCCTGAGAGCCTCCTTGTTGCTCAAATGTAGCCTCTCTCTAAGCCAAACTCAGCATAGAAATGCACTACCTTCCCCCTGGTGTAGGACATGACTCCCAGGGATAAGCCTCCCTGGCACTGAGGGATTATTACCAGCTCCAACTAGCAATGCATCCAGAAAAAGACCTTGACCAAAAGAGGGAAATATTAAATAAAAGTGAGCTTTTATAGCTAAGAGATTTCAAAGTGAGTCGAGATGTCATTTCAGAGGTTATGCTTATGCAGGTGTCAGCAGAATCTCACTGACTGCCACAGTAAACATTACCTCAAACTGTAAGTCTCCTGAGGGCTCTAGAGACATTTAGACACTATAGACAGGACAGACAATCTTGGAAATTTGGCACCCTGTTGGTGGACCTGACTTTGGAATTTATGCTCCCCAATGTAATAGAGTTAGACTCATTTATGGTTTCCCTACACACGGCTCTTCTGCCACTTTTATTTGAACCTATAATTAGCACTTACTTGTTAAATATATGTTCCAGAGACTTAAATCTTTAGTCTGATCATGTGCCAGTGGAGTCTTGAATCTCAGCAGAGTTGCAACACCTCCTCTCCAATACATTGGACTTACCCAGTACAACTAACAAGGAGATGATGATGGACAATGCCCATCACAAGGAACAGGGAGTGTCTGCAACTGCAAGCAAGATAGTTCCATCCATCTGTCCCATGAGACATGAGACTTATGCTCCCTCTCAATTAGAAACATAATGGGTCTCATCCTTCCAAAATCCTCCAGGTTGGGAATGAGCAATGGACTAAATTAAACATTATTATTCCATTATAAACATTGTTATCCTCACAATGAAAGAACTTTTATCATTGATATAAAGATAGGGGTCACTAGAGGTTCTGGGGGGAGGAGAGGGAAGAATAGGTAAAATATGGGGACATTTTTGAGACATTGGAATTGTCCTGCTTGACATTGCAATGATGGATATAGGTTATTATATTTTTTTCATAACCTACAAAATTGTGTTGGGTAGAGTGTAAACTATAATATAAACTCTAGCCCATGGTTAGTAGCAATGCTTCAAAATTTTTTCATCAATTTTGGCAAAAGTGCCACACTCATGTGGGTTGTTGTTAATGTGGGAGAGTGTGGGAGGGGAATGGGTGGAACATGTGGGAATCCCCTATATTTTTAATGTTACATTTATGTAATCTAAAGCCTTCTTTAAAAATAAAACTTAAAAGTAAAAAAAAGAAAAAAATAAGTGAAGAATGAACTAAGAATGAAATAAGTGGAAGTTTAGACAATCAGTGAGAAGGAATGGAAGTAGGCTACTTCATGGTATGAGTTGGGAGTTCTCTAGGGAAACAGAATCAAGAGGAGATATCTGTCAATAGTATGAGATTTTATAAGAATCTTTCATGTAACCATGGAGATGAACAAGTCCAGTTCTGCAGGCAGGCTGCAAATCAGGGGCTCTGATGAAAATCCAGTGAAGGTCCATGATAAGTTTCCAGGAGACATTGGTTGTCCAAAGATGAGCTGGGAAATTATCTCTGAATACTGAAATCACTTTACCTTTTAAGGCATTCAACTGATTGGATAAAGCATCACTTGTTGCTAATTGCAATTTCCCTGACTGATATAGATGTAATTAGCTATTGTGCAGTAAAGTCACTGGTGAGTAAAGTTCATAAATGTCCTTGTATTACAATTAGTCCAATGCTTGCTTCACCAAACAACTGGGCACAGTTACCTGGCCCAGGTGACATATTAGCTTAACCATCACTGTCCACCTGTTGTCAACTCAGCAACCATACACTTTACCTTAAACCATACTTAGTCTCTAAGTAAAAATAATAACAGACATGCATATATATATATATATATATATATATTTCTGCCTAACAGTGTTCAACTCTCCTGTGTACAACTGTAAACACATAACTTCCCTAAAGAATAAGGTGTAAGTCCTTTAGTAATATTCACTCTTAAACTTGACATCATTAAATATTATGACATGAAACTAATACAACTTGTCATATGATAAGGGAAAAGGTTGGGGAAGAAAACAAATTTGTTTTGTCTACACATACAATCATACTCATAACAAAACAAGGAAGAAAGATTCATGACTATTACAGTCCTCATGTCTGTAACTGGTCACATGGTCAAAGTTCATATTTATCATTACCTTCTTCCACTACCCATTCCATATTCCCATTACCCTCAGCAAGCACTTCAGCTAGCCGTGGTTCTCTGTGTCTGTAATTTGAGTTAAGGTTTTGTTCACTTAACCTAGAACACTTCTGTTTATACAGATCCAGAAGAAATTTAGTAGACTGTCCATCTATTTCACTTCTAGGTACCCCATGATATATTAGCCAATGCCTTAAGTCTATGCAACTCAGGCTATTTTGAGTGCTGCTTTGAATCTGCTTTCATAGTAGTTGCCATGCCCACCTTGTCTTTACTGATAATTGACTTTTACTAGACTGATATATGATCATCCCCATAATGTTTAAGGATTCTAATTCAATTACAGCCCTCCCTACAGTAATATCTGGAATACAGAGCAACCACAGAATTCTTCAGGGAAGATGGAGTTAGTCTCACAAGTTTATTCCTTACAGTCTGGGTTACAGGTGTGTCCTCTGGACATTCCTGGTATGGATGGGCAGGTCTCAAATGGTAAATCTATTCTAACTTTCCAATCTCTCTAAGCCTTTGAATTCCCTCATCTACAGTATACCAGGGTAAGTCAGGCATCTCAACCTCAGACATGCTAGGCCATCTTTTGGCCCATGTTTCAGCCTGATCCAACTTTATATTTCTTCCACCATTATCCCATACCCTTAGTATTCATTTCCATGCATATTTCCCTGAGTTCGGTCTATATAAGTTGGAAAACTCATGCAGTACTTTCAGAGTATAGCGTATTTCCTCACGGGTCACACTTTGTATTTCACCTATGGGGGCTTGCTGTGATTTTAGTCTAGTAATAGGTCTCAAATACAAGAGTGGTAGTGGGGGTGGGTAAGGTGAAGGATAAGAAATGTCTTGCAAGTTACTGACCTCAGGGCATTCCTTTCTATTTTCTCCTGGTAAAACAGGATTAATCTCTTCAGGCAGGTGTTGGAAGGCAGATTCCTTAGGGCAGATTGGAGGCTTGGCAGCAGCATGCTAGAGTTTGGCTGGTACCTACCTCAGGGCTGGGAGGAGGTCCAGACTCCCTGGGGCAAGCCAGAGCCTGGGCAATGCAAACCTGTGTTTGGCAGTACCCACCTCTGGGCTGGAAGGAGTTCGGGACTCTGTGGGGCAGGCTAGAGGCTGAGTGATCAAGGTTGACAAGTCATGGTCTCCACAAGGCAGGCCATCCCAGGTTTATCTGGTAAAGTCTCAGCAAAATTTAGGGTTCTAATGTCCCCCCAATATTATCATCATCATCCCATATTCACCATCCCAATCCTCTGGGTTCCACTCCTTTCCAATCAATGCCTTCACTTTAACTGCAGAAAGCCTGTGGGGTTGAGATTTTAGTTTCTGTATTAGTCAGCCAAAGGGGTCTGATGCAAAATACCAGAAATCCATTGGCTTTTATAAAGGGTATTTATTTGGGGTAGAAGCCCACAGTTACCAGGCCATAAAGCATAAAATACTTCCGTCACCAAAGTCTTTTGCCTTGCATTGGAGCAGGATGGCTGGAAACATCTACCAGGGTTCAGGCTTCCTGAATTTCTTTCTTCCCAGGGCTTGCTTCCCTTTCCTCACAATCAAGCTTCTCCGTGTACTTATTTCCCAGGGCCCCAGCTCAAGACTTCAGCCTCCCTTCTCTACAGTGCAGTTTCTCTGTGACTCCCTGCCCACCAGGGGGACCAGGGTGCAATATCCTACCTATGTGGCCCAATCAAAGCCTTAATCATTATTTAGTCAAGTAAAAGTAAAACCTCTGGATCTAATACACTCTGATAGCCCAGAGGAAAATACCAGTTTAAAAACATAATCCAATATTTCTTTTCGGATTTCATCAATAATATCAAACTGCTACAGTTTCCTTTGTTACTCTGCTACTTGTGCAATGAGAGTCTGGATTTGGTTCTCAAATATCTCAAGCCTTGGGGAAGCAGAAGAAGAGATTTTTTTTTTTCAGAGCATTTACAGAAACTTTCACATCATCCATGTGGCATTCAAGTTGCAAATTTGAAGCCTTTATCTCATCTTTTTCTTCTGTAACTGTATCCAGAGTATCTAGGAGGAGCAACTAACATTATTATACCTTTTGACTCCACAAAAACTCTGTTAAAGTGTTGAGAACACTCTCACTCAGATTCTTGCTTTTCATAAGTGAGAAAGTAGGGGAATCCAGTGATAATATTTTGTATATCTCCATTGCCAATTCACACCATGAACTGTTAGTGGCCTCTTCATTATTGGAAAGGGAATCATTAGTACCTTTGAGTCCAATTAGAGTAGAAAACCAGTTGCAAAACTCCCAGAACCACCTCAGACATCCCGTGTTTTAGAATCTTTTCTTCAAGAACCACCCCACTCCTGGTACCAAGCTTTATTATTCAGGGTTCTCTAGGGAAACAGAATCAATGGGAAATACCTGTCAATAGTATGACATTTTGAGTCTCTCACATGATCATGGAGATGCACAAGTCCAGGTTCCATGGGCAGGCTGAAAACCAGGGGTGAAGGTCCTCAGTGAGTTTCTGGGAGACACTGGCTGTCCAAAGACAAGCTGGGAAATTCTCCCTGAATGCTGAAATCAATTCCCCCCTTAAGGCATTCAACTGATTGGATAAAGCATCATTCATTGCTGATGGCAATCTCCCTGATTGATGTAAATATAATTAGCTATTTATGCAATAAATTTACTGGTGAGTAAGTCTGTAAATGTCCTTGTATTACAATTAGCCCAGTGCTTGCTTGACCAAAAACTTGGGCACAATTACCTGGCCCAGTTGACACATTTGCCTAACCATCACAAGGATATAGTAGTGTTAGTAGAAAAGACACTACTAAACTGTTAATAACAATAAGGTAAAATAAAATTCAAGTGACTTTTAAGAGTTAAGTATATATGAATGCATTGAAGAATTTCTGAAGGAAGTGACTGAGAGGTAGATTGAACATGTATTAGGAGAACAGGGCCAGAAAAGACTAATTTGACTTAAAAATTTTAACTGGCAAAGTGGAACATCCTTTTCTGGCACATTGGTTCTCTGAGGGATCAGTGCCTGACTGTTTTGTTTTTCCTAGCTTGTATTACAAGGCTTTGCATAAATTCTTCTTCTTTAATGTCTTTATCAGGTAAGAGACACAGCTACAATCAAGTACTTTCCCAGAGAGGAAACTTAATTCACACTCTATGCCAGCAGGGTTCTTGACTAGATTAGCAAACTGATGCAATTGTATAATTATTAACAAGATTTTATCTGGACCTTTTAATAGGACTCTAATTTTAAGCTTCATTTAACCCTCTTTTAATGCTTTTCTTAGTGCTTACAACAAGGAACCTCTGATTTACCACTGCCGTGTGTGTATGTGAATGTTCTGAAACACGGGACAGGTGCTGCACATTATTCAGAAGTGTTCTCTTGTGCATTAATGCACATGCGTTAGGAATGATATAGCAGCAGAGTGCTTCTCGGTGAAGAGGAAGAGCTTTCCAGGAGAAAAAGCAATGAATTCTTAAAAACTCTGCCACAAAATTGATGAAACGCAATGGGATTTTCGTATGTTAAAAAGAACATCTGTGCTGAGACCATTAGCTCTGAAATTGCTCCAAAGCTAAAGTAAAATATTACTGTGGAAATCTAAGGTGATAATAAAAGAAAGGCAACTGTTCAACCAAATGACCCAAAGTATAACCATTGCTATTGTTTTCCTTAAATGTTCTCCAAATTTATTGTTTTATGGAGTATGGCATATTCTATTATCACCATACTATTTACCCTTTGCTTTAATATTAATATGCCATTTACACACTGAATAATGGATATATAATTTGCATACACATTTAACTTTCGTGAAAGCAGGTATCTGAGAGTTATCCTTTATATTCCATCATACTCAATGTTTGGGAACAGTCATTAAATCCTGCCACTTCCATCTCCTAAAAATTGTTTTGTTTTTGCTTCTTTTCCACCTGCACCACCTTTGCCCAAGCTACTGTTATCTGAAATCTTGGATATGCATTATATAGAATAATTCTCAGATTGATGACTATCAAAGACAAGTGACAGATGTGACCCCACTTGTAAAATGTGCTATATGCTCATTTAAATACTATTTACTTTATAAGAGAGATACTCTGTAGATATATGTATTAGGGTGGTCACAACAAATTAGAACAAACTCTGTTGCCTGAAACAACAGAAATTTATTATCTCTTAGTTCTTAATGCTAGAAGTCCAAAATCAAGGTATCAGCAGGGCTGTGCTGCCTTTGAAGGCCCTAGAAGAGAATGCTTCCTTGACTCTTCCTAGTTTGTGGTGGTTCCAAGCTTTTGTTGGCATGTGGTAGCTTAATTCCAATCTCTGCCTCCATTTTCACATGGCCTTCTCTTCTGTGTGTCTACTTGGCTTCTCGTCTTATAAAGACACTTGCCATTGAATTTAAGGCCCACCCTATCCAAAATAATCTCATCCTGAGATTCATTAATGTACATACATCTGAAAATACCTTTTTTTCCAAATAAGGTCACAGTCACAAGTTCCAGTGTACTTATCTTTTTGGGGAGAGAGAAGGGGTACTCTTCAGTGTTCCATAACCTGTGAATTGTTTTGCTGAAATAAGCATTTTATTTTCCCTCATTCTGTGGTGGGGATATAATTGGTTGTACTATCTTGTATGAAAAAATAAAAACCTAATATTATGTAGGAAAATAACATAATAGCCAACAGACATTAAACACTTATGTATTTTCTAGGAGTTTCCCGTGTATCATTTAATTTAGCCAACACAAAATTTCTATATGGAGCTAATATTACGAAATCTATTTTGTAGAACAGGAAAGTGAGGCAAGTGAAGCAAAGAGATGTTAAGTAACATTTTTTTAAATCCAACAACTACTTAAGGGGCATTCTAACATCAGGATGATTGTAAGACCTCTTAGACTTGGATTTAAACACTGCTCAGAATTAAACCTTGCCCAAAGTGGGATTAAACCTCTTCTTGCCATAAAGATCTCAATGTTAAATATTCAGTAAATGTCCATAGAATCAAACAATTAATAATAAAGGAGTACTTGACCATTGCCCTCATAGGAAGAAAAAGGGGAGGGAATCTATCATCTCTAGAAAAACTCCTAGGTGAATAGAGGCTGGATAGTTGGAGAGGTAGATATCCAGAGAGAAGAGAGGACAGATGAACAAATGGAGTTAATAATTTTCATTAGCTCTCTGACCTATGCGCCTTCACTGAAATACTTTTAAATGCCAACACAAGTATTTTTGACTTTTCTTTTATTTCTGAGGGACACAAATGCTTTGTAAACAATAGATTGCCACTACAGATCAATCTCAAGCATCAGAGATCACCTGATATTTTTCCTGTTAAAACCATGATCCCAGGCCAGGATTGATGCATTTTTAAACATTTTATTTTTTATTATCATCTTTTTTTTTAAAGATACAGAAATCACACAAAATGATACATTAAAAAATATAAGAATTTCCCATATACCCCACTCCCAACCCCCCACTCTTCCCACATGGACAACTTCTTTCATTAGTGTGGTACATTCATTGCATTGATGAGTACATTTTAGAGCATTGCTACACACCGTAGATTATAGGTTATGTTGTAGTTTACACTGTCTCCAATGCAGGGACAGATGCAGGACATAATATATCCTGCCATAATCCAGTGAATTGATGCATCTTTTTAAGGCATCTTACCCTCTCTTTTCCTCTCCCAAAATACCTTCTTAATGATATTTTCTCTCATGAATTTCCATCAGTTATTGTTTACCTCAACATTGTTTACTATAATTTGATGCTTACTAAAGAATTATATGGGAAATTGCATTTCATTAAAACTTTCTTTGTATCTAAATATTATGGGTTACAGTGTTTTTTCCTTTAAAACATATTGAATAGTACTAATTTGATCAAATAAATCTATGTAAAAATCATATTCCTGCTTTTAACTCAGAGTAAAGAAAATGAATGGATGAGTAAAATATGGGTAAATATCTTACCATATGCAGAATGTATTCACTCATTTGGTGGTGGTTATTCAGATTTTTAATATTTCCATTTATCTGTTCTTGAGTAGAAATGATATATCGAATAATAAATGTGAAATCAACAAAAATATAAACTATCAATTGGTGGAAAAATACTAAAGTCAGGACATTTTTTTTCTCCTGATTTTACTACACATTGCCAGGAAAGAAACATTCAGTTCTTTAATAGAATCAAGGCTATAGCTTGGGGACTATGCTTGTCCATTGCATAGAGTTTATATATTTCCCCAAAAAGTGTGGATTCCATTTTCCATTGTATATTGTCAGCGATTTTTAAAAAGTTCTGATGTTAAATATTTTTTTAGTAGCATTGTGCAGAGAAACTCAATTTAATTTTGGGTTCCTAGATTGACATTACAGTGCTTGAAGGGCATTTTGTTATTATTACTTTATTTCCAAGCTGTATTTCTATTTTAAAGTTATAAAATATCCAATAACATCAACTGATTTTAAGGTCCTGTAGTGGAGACAGAACAAGAGAGTAGGAAGTGACAATTCAAAACCACTTTTTACTACTGAAGCACAGAGTTTATGGTTTTTGAGTAAGTGTATAGGGAAACTCATGTATATAGTATTAAGTTGTATTCTCAACATAATTTATAGGAAATTATTTTAGTAATAAGAATTTTACTATGTAAGACTCATGCTACCACTAAATTGCAAGGTGAATGGTAGCATGAGTCTTATACAGTAAAAGCCTATTAGGTGGTATGAGTTGACCTTCAAAGAGCCCTATGCCTAAGATACTTACTCAATGAGTTAAATGGTTTGCTAAAATATCCAATTTTCACGATATAATTTTTCATTTTCTAGAGAAAAAAAAACACTCTGTGCAGTAAGATGTGCATTTTCTTTAGCTTGACAAATTTTGTTTTCTCTGAAGAACTGCTTTAGGAGTGGAGCATGGGTTGATTAGGTACGATAGTCGAGGAGGGCGGTGGGAACCTGAACAAATTCCCAAGCTTAAAGATACAATGATGTCAAAAACTTGGAGGGGAAGGTATTGAAAGTAGAAAAACATGTATGTTTAAATCATCCTTTCACAAGTATTCTTATGGATAAGGCATTTTGGAATAGACAGTGATTTGATGGTGATACTGCTCAAAAATCAAATAACTTATCAATGCCATGTGTGCCTTGAGTCCTGTCTCCTGTGCAGTAGTTACACCCCAAAAGAAGGCTGGCCTTCGCTCTTGAGTCCTGAAAGGTTAACTCTAAGTACTTGATTTGTCCTGATTAAAGTGACTTTATTTACCTGTGGGCTTTGGATCACACAAGATATTCTGTGCAAACACTATGACTTATGGTGGGCGCCTTTGGCCGTATGGTATCAGCTTGATCTCTAGAAAGGCTGGGAAAAAAATTCCATCATGGCCAACCCTTAATAAAATTTCTGGACACAAAGGATTGGGGGAGTTTCCTTGTTTGGCAGTGCTCTGTACTTATTCTCACACATAGCTGCTGGGAGAAGTAAACCCTTGAGTATGGCCTGATCCTTTAGACTTATCGGGACTAAAGGGACAATAGTAGGAATGGAGTTGAGGACTTTCTCTTTCCATATTCTGACAGCTGGAACATTAGTTACCTGCATTTTGTGAGGACTTTATTAACTAGAGTTTAAAATGGAAAATAAAAATTAATCAATTCACTTGGCTGTATTCGTCAAAGAAATGGAAGAAAATAGGAGAAAACAATAAGTACTGGGATGAATGCTTGAGATGGAAAAGTAAACCACTAAACAGAAAATGAATAGCTTGGAGGATAAGTTTCTAATGAAATAACTTCTTGGGTGGTGCAAAACTAAATTTTGCTTTCTAAATAATCACCTATGTTGTACATATAAATCATCAAACTATGAAATAGCAAGTATTAAAATGATGGGCTTGCTTTTGGGTCAAAATACTATACTCCTCTGATGCAGGCTACTTTAATAAACATTTGACCTCATTGACATTTGCTAGCTATCATTGTGAGGTCATCCTACTAGAGGTTATCATTACTCTGGGTGCTAAACCTAACCTGGAACCCATTATAATGCGTAGGGGAGTGATAATTCTTGTTACATGGTTATATGATAGAATTTTATATTTTGCATTTTAAATGATGTGTTCACACGACCTGATATAAACTGATGAAGCATCAGTAGAAACAACTCTGCAGACTGTGTTTTGTAGATAGAAAATTAACAAATAACATGCTTAGGACTACCAGATTATTTTCAATTGAAGAATAACATCAGCTTACATTTTATGTCCAGAAGTTTATGAATAGATGAATTTTTATTACAAAAAATCATTACAAACTCTAAAATGTTTTTCAGATACAAATTAAATAAATGAAAGAATAGTAAGGTCTGTGATGAGTACAATATTTATAACATTATAATGAAAGGCAAACATTTTCTCTTCCATCCAAACCCTTTTAAATTTATAGTTTAAATAGATCACCAATATTAATGCTCATGAATACCTTCAAAGCAAAGGGAGAGAAAGGATTATTCAATTTGTAGATCTCAAGGAGGCTAGACTCTAAACAACTAATTTAAATCTATTAGGGTAAATTACCAGGTTTTTTTTTCCTGAAATTTAAGGCCTTCATAAAAATGCAATGTCAGCAAATTAAAGAGTATGGGAACATTTAATCCATAAATAACATTAAATAGAGGAAAAATTCATCTCTTGTAGTATCCCAGATGTGTACTCAAATGCCAAACAAATATATCAACACCTACAATGCAGAAGCTAACTTCCTAGTGTTAAATCTCAGGTTAATGAGGCGCAAAGATAGACCAGGTTTCACAGGAGTTTATTAGGTCACCAGCATAGTTGGGGGTCTGAAGTGAAACTTCAGCCCATTTGACTGATTTGGATTGTCCCTTAAATAGAATAGGGTTGGGGGGGCGTTGGGGAGGATGAGGTAGACATGTCAGAATTTTTAACAGAATGTTTGACAATCTTGAGGTTGCCTTTGAGGTTAGGCATGTCCGTTTTTCAGGGTGTGGGGGTTTGGCCATTTGTGATGGGGCAGGGGAGACTTATTTGTGCCGGCTGTGGGTTACAGGTGGGTCATTTGTCTGGATGGGGCTAATATTTCCAGCTCCTTTTGATATGGTTAAGGGGCAGGGAGGGAGAGCAGGAATGTGGGCGAGGATCTTCTGGCTACTTCCTGCTGTTGTGGGACATTGTGGGATTTTGTTGTTCTCCTTTTGACAATGAGATATTGCAGCTTTTGGTTCAGGGGCTTGTACTATATTTCCCACAGCAGAAGATTATCTATATTTTTATGGGTGGCATTTTTGACAGTTGTTTGGATAAACTGAGTTATTGTGCTGAAGATTTATATACCCACTGATAATGAGAATGAGAGTTATAAGTGGGGTAAAGATAGGAATTAGCCATGAAAGCCATGGTGGGTTGTGAGACCATTGCCCTCAGGAATCTGAGAAGCGTTGGCCAATATTGGAGACTTGGTGGGTTAGTTTTTTTTTTTTTTTCTGCATCTCTAACTATTTCAGATTGGTTGACATAAAAATAGCAATATTGGGGCTGGCCACATCCAATTTACAGGGTAAGCTAAGGTGTACCCCCTTTATTCTTTGACTCTGTGTTTTTGTTTTAAAAGCAGCCTGTTGGGGGGGAGGAGGTGTTTTTATTTCCATGAGCAATTTTTTAAAATTAAAAATGGTTTTAATATCTGAATTAAATGAAGGATAAAGGGATTTCGGTGCTCTAACAGCCCCAGAAAGGTAATTAATTGTTTTGTAGTTTGTGGTGTGGGAAAACATTATACTTTAACAACACTTAAGAGTTTGATAGAGCAGTAAGTACATTGCAGATTGTTTGCCTATTTCAGGCTCTTAAGATTTATTCTTTTAATTCTTTTAATTCTGTAAAAATAACTACTGGTTAATAATATTATTAATAAAATGAAATAAGGTTATAGCTACAGATTTGTTTTTGTTTTTTTTTAAGCAGCCAAATTGTTTGTCACCAGGCCAGGACAGATGACTGGGCTATGCTCACAGCCTTGGGGAAGCACTGCAAAATCGACCATTGGCTTTTTCACATGAAGGTGAATACAGGCTGGTTTGACTTGTTTAAGGAGATATTAGAGAAAGCTAGCCAGTTTTCAAACAAAGTGGTAGTGACATAAGTGGATATTAATTTCTTGCAGTAAATTAGCAATATTTGGAATTACTGCATACAGGAATGATGTTATTTTAATTTATGATAATTTACTGTTATGCACCACCTCTGGCAATCCCTAATGGCCACTCTTTTTTGCAACCATAGAACTACTTCTTTAGTGGAGTTGGGGTAGATTGGATGAATATGAGCTAAATCATCTGCCTCTTGATTTCTAGGGGAATAGGTTGTTTTTGTGACATATAACATCTTTAAAATAATTGCAACCATGATTAACAACATACACCTAAAGATAATGTTTTAGTCAGCCAAAGGGGTGCTGATGCTGGTTGGTTTTTATAAATGGTATTTATTTGGGGTAGGAGCTTACAGATACCAGACCATAAAGCACAAGTTACTTCCCTCACCAAAGTCTATTTTCACTTGTTGGAGCAAGATGGCTGCTGATGTCAGTGAGGGTTTAGGCTTCCTGGGTTCCTCTGGGCTCAGCTCCTCTGTTTTCTCCACAAAGTCAGCTGTAGACTATCAGGTGAATGGCTCTGTCTCTCTCCCTGGGGCTCCAATAAGACTTCAGCATCAAACTTCACACTAAAACTCCAACATTAAAAGCCCCAGCTCTGTTCTTTGCCATGCCTTTTATCTGTGAGTCCTCACCTACCAAGGGGTGGGGACTCAATGCCCTAATGACATGGCCTGATCAAAGCCCTAATCATAACTCAATCACACCCAGATACAGACCATCTTACAAACATAATCCAATATCTACTTTTGGAATTCATAACCTATCAAATTGCTACAATTTCTTTATTTCAAATGCCAAGTAGTATGCAATACTAGAAACAGTCTTTTGGGGGCAATTTGGCAGGGGAGGTTGGTTGTTATCAGGATTAAGCCATGATTTAATTGCAGGTTTACAAAGCCACCAGCATTTTCCCATTATTTTATGAAAACCTAATATTCCCAATGAAATCAAGATTATTTTCTCCTACTACCACTTTAATATGCATATTGAGGTGACTTCTGACAGGTTTCCTGTTATAAGTTACTTTCTGTTATTATCATTAATTCAGTTTCTGCTTAATAATGATATTCTGGAATTAGTCATTTAAATAGTTCAGTTTAAACATTACTTCTATAAACTTCTTATCACTATTCATAATTACATAGCTTAACATAAATTTCACTTTCACAAAACACATTCTTGTACTTAATGTTACACTTTCTACAATACTTTACAAGTTTTGTTCTACATACTTATTCTGCTTTTATGAAAACCAGCCATTTTATTTTAAGATAAAACAATTTCTTTAAACAAATTTATGAAATTTTAGTTACTTTCTACTTTTTATTTATTTATTTAATTCCCCCCTCCCCCGGTTGTCTGTTCTCTGTGTCTATTTGCTGCGTAGTTTTCTTTGTCCGCTTCTGTTGTCATCAGCAGCTGGGGAAGTGTGGGCGGTGCCATTCCTGGGCAGGCTGCACTTTCTTTTGCGCTGGGCGGCTCTCCTTATGGGTGCACTCCTTGCGCGTGTGGCTCCCCTACGCGGGGGAAACCCCTGCGTGGCAGGGCACTTCTTGTGCGCATCAGCACTGCGCATGGGCCAGCTCCACATGGGTCAAGGAGGCCCAGGGTTTGAACCGCGGACCTCCCATATGGTAGATGGACGCCCTAACCACTGGGCCAAGTCCGTTTCCCTCTACTTATTTTTAAGTAAACAACTTTCTACTTATTTTTACATCCATTTAAGTTTCATCTTTCATTGCATTCTGTGAATATAATATTAACCAGACCCAACTGGAGGTATTAAAATATATACTGAATAAACAAACTACAAAAAGAGTTAAGACACTCCAACAGAAATATAAGCTTATTAATTAGATTTATAATTTTTACTCCTTTGGTAGGACTGTTTCTAAGCTTTTTATCATTTCACATTTCTGATTTTATTGCTTTTAAGAGTTCTTCTGAAATCAGTGTTGCCTGTAATATGCAAGCTTGTTCTTAAACACTTTTATTGTAATTAGCAACTAGTTAGGAATATTTGAGCAGTATAAATGCAGTTAAGCTTTAATTTAACATTTTAGGATTGGGGTATTAGCAGGAGAATCAGTTGGAAGCAGAATTATGGCAGCAAGGAGTTTGTTAATAATGGACTTTAACCGTAGCAAGCCTTGGTGGGGAGGGGATTTGGGGATTTGTTAGGAAAATGTCTGTTATTTTTGAGTGTTACTTTAATTGGGGTGTTTTGGTATGTAGGGCCATTTGGTATTCCATAGTACTGGGTTTACATGTTCTAGGAGGATGGGGGGGGAGAGAGGGGAGTAGTTGGCTGTGAGGCCAGTAGGAGGAGGGGTGATATCTGGAAGCTAGGGATTGGAGCAGTGATGTTGAAACGAAGTTTTGTAAGCAAGTTTTGCCTTATTAGTGGAGTGGGGCAGGCGGGTATGATTAGGGAGGGGTGTGTAATGGAAATGGTTTTAAGAGGCGGGTTAAGGTTTGGGTTTGGAAGGGATTGGACACTTGGCCATTAACTCCCACAATAGAGATAGAAGAATGGACTAAAGCTCCGGGGTATTTTTGTAAGATCAAATATGTGGCTTTCATGTCTATTAAAAAGGAGATCGGCTTACCTGCTACCACTATCGTTACCCTGGGTTCAGCCTTGGTGATGGAGATGGTGGGGGCATCTGAGCCTGGGCAGCATCAGGCTTTAGTAGCCAGTCCCAGTAATTCTGGGAAGGACAATCCTGGCTCTGGGTTTGAACTTGTTTTGGGGACAAGAGCCTTTTGGCCTGGGGCCAGAGAGTAGTCCGATGTCAAATGTCCTTTAACCCCACCCTCTGGGCATGGACCCAGCAGAGCCTTGGCATTAGGGCATGCTTTGCCCAGTGTCCTTCGTAACCACACTGAAGCAGGGTCCTGGTGGAGCTTGACTGGAGTTAGAAGTTTGTTTTTGGCTGTCCTGGAGAGAGGCTGCAATTAAATTATATTTAGCCTGATTTCGTTTTAATTTTTGTTGTTTAAGTTCTTCATCTCTATTGTTAAAGATCTTAAAAGCAGTTTTAATTAGGTCTTTTTGAGAGATTTGTGGCCTGTCTTCTGGTTTTGTAATTTTTTCCTAATATCTGGGGAGGATATCCCAGATATTTCCTAATATCTGGGAAAGTGGGTGTGTAGGAATAGTTTTCCAGTTTCTGAGCCAGGATTGAGGTTAGTGTATTTTAAAAGGGCTTTGGTCAGGTTGTTCATGAATGTTGCCAGATTTTCACTGGGTTTTTGAGTTATTTCCTGGATTTTGTTACAATTTACAGCTTTTAGGGATGCCTTTTTCATTCCTTCTTTTATGCAAGTTAGGAAATGTGACATATGGACTAGATCAGGGGAGTTGGGTTGGTAGTCCCAGTCTGGGGGCTGTAGAGGGTACGGCCATAGGGCTGGTGGTTAGGATCCTGGGTATAAAGGGTATTGGTGAAGGCTGTAGCCACTGCTCAGATATGTTTTTTTTTCTTCGAGAGTGGTGGAGGAGAAAATAATAACATAGATGTCCTTGAAGTTTAGGTCATATGACTGGGAAATGTATTGGAATTCCTTAGTGAACTGTGTAGGACTGGCAGAAAGGGAGTTTAGACTCTTTTCAATGTGGGCCAGGTCTGAAAGGAAGAAGGGGACATGAATGCACATGATGCCTTCTGCTCCAGCCACTTCCTGGAGAGGGAGGACAGGAATTGGAGAAGAGGGATTGAGAGCAGGAGTCGGGCTCAAGAGTGAGTGGTAGGTGGAGAGAAGGGAAGGGTTTATGGGGTATGTAGGGGATTGGGAGGAGGATGGGATAGGTTCTAAGGGTACTGATGGGAAGTATGGTGGGGGGAGCGGGGCATGGTCAGAGGAGTTGAAGTTGGAAGAACGATTTTCTGTACGTTGGAGAGGCATCGACTGTGGAGAAGGAAGAAAGCCTGAATGTAGGGAACCTTAGATCATTTGCCATTATGTTGGATAAGTTCTCAAAATTTCAGAGAACTTGGATATTGAAAGTGCCACATTCTGGCAATTGGCTTTTATTGTTTAATTTATATCAAGGCCAAATAAGAGTAGGTTAAAAAAATTCTTCACAGGTTTGGTGAGGCAAGGGTGAGTTTGGGGACCTTTTAGAAAAGAGGGTATGGAAGGAAAGAAGCAAGCATCCACAAATCTTTCTCCCGGACTTCCCAAGACCTGGGAGGTCAGGCAAGGGGGACAATTCCCTGATGCCCTAGAGGATCACTTGCCTAGTGTTAGGATTTCCAGACAGAGGGAAAAGGGACAGGATCCTCTGGAGTGATCCCGAGACACACCCAGAGACAAATCAATGTTTGGTGTTGGATGGAAAAGCTGCAATGGCAAGGTGCAGGATTGCTATGGATATGATCTGTCTCAACAAAGACTCCCAGGTTTCAACACCAAAATGTTAGGTTCAGGGTGAATGGAGTTTAGAGACAGACCACAATTCAGGCAGGAGTTTATTAGGTTGCCAGCATGGTAGGGGTCTAAAGAGAGACTTCAGCCCATTTGACTGATTTGGACAGTCCCTTAAATAGTATAAGGGTGGGGAGTTTGGGGGAGGATGAGGTAGATGTTTCAGAATTTTAAACAGAATGTTTGACAATCTTGAGGTCAGCTTTAAGTTTAGGCACATCCCATTTTTCAGAGTGTGGGGGTTTGGCCATCTGTTGTCGAGGCAGGGGAGACATAAACTCTGGCTGGGGGTTATAGGCAGGCCATTTGTCTGGATGAGGCTAACACCTAGAAGATAGGGACAGATTGAAAGAAAAGAAAAAATCCAGGTCCTGTAAACATCAAAATGGTTTGGCTTTGGAGAGTAAAGACATAATTATATAAGAAGGTAAATATAAGTGAAATATTATCATGAGGTAATGGGCATTATAAGTGGCCTAGCATTGGAAAAGAAAAACTAAGATTATCATTTACAAGTGTATTAGTCAGGGTTCTTTAAGGAAACAACAGGAGATGTCTATAAATAGTGTAAGATTTATAGCAGTCTCTCATGTGACCATGGGAATGCACAAGTCCAGGTTCTGCAGTGAGGCTACAAACCAGGGGCTCCAATGAAAGTCTACTGTAGGTCCTTGATGAGATTCTGGGAGGCATTGGCTGTCTAAAGGCAAGCTGGGAAATTCTCTCTGAGTGCTGAAATCACTTCCTCTTGTAAGGCATTCAAGTGATTGGACAAAATGTCACTCATTGCTAATGGCGATCTCCCTGGTCAATGTAGAAGTAATCAGCCATCTATGCAAAACTCACTAATAATAAAGCTCATAATTGTCCTTGTACTACAATGAGCCCAGTGCTTGCTTGGTTAAAAACAACTGGGCACAATTCCTGGCCCAGTTGACACATTAGCCTAACCATCACAACAAGGAAGAGCAAAATATTGCACTAAAGGAAAAGGTTTTGGGTATATACACTAGAAGAGAAAAATGGTAGTGTAGGTAATCTAAAAAGAATCTAACATATTATGTCTATATTACTTCTTCTAGTGGATATCACTTAGGAGCTTAACTAAACTCAGTCTGTTTTTAGGTTTTAAGCTATTCACGTATTTTAAAAGCAAGACAATTTTATTTTCACAGTTTACCATTCTGAATTATAGGACATTAATCTTCTTTGCTAAAGCATCGTCCCATTCATATTCATATTTCAGGAACTAAGCATTCATGTAAATGAAATAATTTCATTTAAATTGTCATATCTAATTGTAATCCATTATAATAAATATATTAAAATGTCCTTGCCTGTCCTGCCCAGCACAAAATCTTATCAGTAAGAAAATAAAAGTAATTGAAAATTTGGAGAGATAGGGTTTGACTTTCTCCTGAAAACTGGTCTGCATCTGGGATTTTAAATCTCAAATTTTTGTTGTGCTTAAGAGCTGTTTTATTATGAATTTCCAAATTCAGAGTTCCTTTGCTAAAACTTTTTCTGTTGGACACCACTTTGGCTAGCCTTGGCTAGATATTAGTGGTGAAGGGAAAAACACACCATCCAAGTTTTTTAAGTCTCTAGTTTAATCAGATCACGTTGTAAATTATCCTATAATTCTGCATGTGTCTTTCCCAAAGAAAGTAGCAATGTATGCATATGGGAGGAAATTAACATGACTGTTAAAAGCAGACAAGCAGGCTGGATAGAACTGAACAGCTAAAATAAATATACTCCTACCTCACATAGCAGCAGCGTATAAGAAAGGAACTTTTGATGAGGTATGTCCAGCTATTACAACTCCTTCTAGTTTTCACAATAAAACTTTTTGCTTAGCCATTTCTGTATCAGTGTGTGATATCTTTCTGTATTCTTCCAAATTTGGGTTAAAATAATCATGTATCTAAATATTAGGAGCATCCAAAGGGCTTTCCCTAAATAGTGGATTTTAAAAAAATTATCGGTTATAGACCATGGCATTCTAACAAGGGGTTATCATTTTGGCTTTATAATTTAACCTCTTATGATTTCAGCTTATGTCTCTGAGATAACTCTTTCAAAAGGATAAAATCTTTTTATGTGCCTATGTGTTTGGTTATTTTGAGAATCATGCCCACTTCATAAATTGGCCATCAAGCCAATGTGCTATTTTGACATCAGATAATATGAAGCATTTGGGGCCAAATGGTAATATACTGACTAATGAAGTTTTGTTTAATTTTTTTCTTCTTCCTTATTATTGTCCATGTTGTTCAATTATTGTCTATAATATGATTAATCCCCTCTAGCAGTTTTGTCTGTTTGTGATCTTTGTTAAAAAGTTGATTTCAAGGAGTCAAGCAGATGTTGCCCATGTTAAGATATTTATTTTTTAACCTAGTGATTCCCAAAAGGAATAACATTGCAATGCAGTATTTATAATCTCTTTCAGAGTTATTACCTTCAGTGATTAAGAATTAATATAAATGATAATTACTTGAAATTGATAATTAAGGTGATTTGTGTAGACTGGCAAATTCACCAAATCTTTCAATACCTTTAATGTGTTTAGACTTTCTCAGCTCATTCTTCGCAAATGAGATAAACATCTTTTAAAAGCATAAATGTATTTAATCATTATATTTCTTTGAGCATCCCTCATTTTGGAAACAATGTACTTATTCATACCAAGCTTATCTCTTTGTTCATAAGTATGAATAAAAGATAAAGGCCCTCAGTTCATTTTTTATTTTCAGGATGTTTTTACTCTATTATTTTGTCACTTTCTTTCAAGTGTCTTGTTTGATTTGTCCACACAGGAGGCATTTTTATGATCCATTTTATTTAGTTGTTTTCTTGCGTAGAGTGTTTTGTAGAAAGAGCATTTTATGAATGTGGCATCAGTCATCTTGGTCTAATAAATGTTTTATTGGACAAAGTTCCAAGCATTCATAATCCTACTCAGAAAATAGCTCTTTTGTGATTAGGCATTTAAAGAGAATTTCACTTCTATAGTCCTTTGTCTTTTGTTTTGTTTAGATTTTTCTATTTCTTCAAGTATACAATGCATATGAAAAGTTTTCTTCTTTTTCACTGAATAAACTGGAAGAGTATTTTTTCATTGAATTTGAGAGATTTAACTATGTAGAAATGTAGAGAGAGATAAAAATAGAGTGCCACAAAAAGTATTTAGAAAATCATATGCAGGGTATATCTTTTTAGAAGAATAGTTGCCAATAAAACTCAAAAATGGTAAGAATGAAAGCTTTTAAATTAAATTATCCATGGATATACCACTCAATACCTATGCTATTTCCAATAAGACAAATAATTTTCCTTATTCTGTTTCCTTATCTGTAAATGGGATATCTACTTGTGATGGTTAAGTTCATATGTCAACTTGGTCAGGTTATGGTGCCAGTTGTTTGGTCAAGCAAGCACTGGTCTGATTGTGACTATGAGGATATTTCCTGCACTTAACTCATCAGTCAGTTGATTGCATCTATGGCAGGTTACATCTCCAAAAAACTGAGGAGATTGCCTTCAACAATGAGAGAAGTCTCATTCAATAATTGAGTCTCCAAAAAATAGTTGGGAGGAATCAACCTCCTGACCTCCAGACTACCCTGAGGAACCTGCCATTCAACCACCTGAATAGATTATCTCTGCTTTGCCTGCAGAACTTGTAACAACCTCATGTGAACAAACAGCCTTCACTCCTCTGTCTGAAGGGATTAATCCAGTTTCACCAAATGAAACTGCTTTGGAATGCCATGAAGTAGTTGGCTTGCAAGACACTTAATTCTTCTCATGACCCACCCTACCATTCCTCTTTCTTTCCAGGACTGTAACTAGACTTAAGCCCTACAGAGGGCTGGAGGAGTGAAGTACAAAGTATGACCCATGAGGAGGAGCACTATACTCCAAAAGAAGTGAAAGTTTTTCTGATTTTATATCTGTAGGAATGGATATTAAAAGTGTGGGATAATGGTGGAAGGAACATAAAGTTGGATCAGCTGAATTTATTGATATGGGCCCACAAAGCAGAGATTCTGGCTTCAATGTGGTAGCTTGAGGGGTTAGAAAGTGTTCTAATGATTAATTTGAGTGTTTGACTAAAACATGGACTTAAAGGTGGCCTACATTGCCTGAAGTTGAAATGCCAGAACTGCCCTGTTATAATGTAGATGAGGAAATTGAAAGGCTTAAAGAGATTTGAGTGTGAGAATGGATTTATCATGTAAAACCTGCCCTACCCACCCCCAGAATGTTCAGAGAACACACCTTTTTCCAGGACTGTAAAATAAATTTGAGAAACTAACTCTATCATCCATGAAGAACTCTCTGGTCACTCTTTTCTGCAGGTCAGATATACTGTGGGAACTACTGCCACTGAACTTGGCTTCTAAAACACAGTGGTGATGACTGGATCAACTGGATCAAAGGTTTACAAAAGCCAAGTGGCTGCACTTAATCACCAAAGACAAGGTAAGCATAGTTATCATAGTGGACAACAAACTCAAAGCAGCAATCATAGTTATCTGACTCAAAGAGACCTATGGTGTTGGCTATCATGGGGTACATAGAGGTAAAATAGATGAGTAGGCCTGAAACTCTTATTATATTCTTACTTGATCTGTATAAGCAGAAGAGTTCCTGATCAAGTGAATAAAAGTCTAACCTGAATTACAAAAACAGGGAGTCATTGCCCCTTAATCAATTCTCAGACTTGAGACAATTCACAAATCCAGAGTTCCTTGAATGAAAGGAAATCTGTGTCACTTTGGGGAAGGACTCTGTTACACTGTCAAAAATTTATACTGTTTATCTTCCCCAAAGAGACCTATGGCCTTTTACCAGGGTAACTGAGCATTGGAGAAAAGGAAATGATAGGGCATTTCAGGTTATTGGACCCTGGCTCAGAAGTCCAGTGAAACCCAAAACATCACTGCAGCTCACTAGTCAGAATAGGGGTTTCTGGCAGTCAGGTGATCAATGTATATTTAGCTCAGGTTCATCTTAAAATGAGTTCAGTGGATCCTTGGACTGATTTTGTGGTTATCTTCCCAGTTCAAGAATGCATGATAAAAATAGAAATATTCAGCAACTGAAATCCCCACATTGGTTCTCTGACTTGTGGTATAAAAGGTCAGGTGATAGTTTCTAGAACTACCCTTATGTAGCAAAATAGTAAATCAAAAGCAATACTGGATTCCTAGAGAGATTTCATTGATTAGTGCCATCATCAAGGACTTAAATAATGCATAGATGGTGATTCCCACCACATCCCCATACAATTTTTCTATTTGGCCTGTACAGAAAACAGATGGGTCTTGGATGACTGTGGATTATCTATCATAAACTTAATCAGGTGGTAACTCCACTTACAGCTTCTGTTCCAGATGTGGTATCATTGCTTGAGCAAATGAACAAAATCCTGATACTTTGTATGCAGCTATTTATCTGGCAGCTAATTTTTTCTCAACTGTTATTAGTAAAGACCTCCAGAAACAATTTGCTTTCAGCTGACAAGGTCAGCAATATAACTTCACTGTCCAATCTCAGGGGTATATCAACTCTCTAGCCCTATGTCATAATCTAGTTCATTGGGACCTAGTTTCTCTCTCCCATGAAACATCACACTGGTCCATTATTTTGATGATATCTGTTGAATGGACCTAGTAAGCAAGAAGTACCAACTACTCTAGACCTATTAGTAAGGTATTTGCATGCCAGTGGGAGGGAGATAAATTTTTTAAAAAATATAGGACCTTCTACCTCATTGAAATTTCTAGGTTTCTAGTGGTGTGGGGCATATTGGGATATCCCTTCTAATATGAAGAATAATTTGTTGCATCTGGCCACTCATACAACCCAAAATAAAGTGCAATGCCTAGTTGCCCTCTTTTGATTTTGAAAGCAGCATATTCCTCATTTGGGTGTGCTACTCTAGACTATTTACCCAGTGACCCAAATAGCTGCTATGGTTGAGTGGGAACCAGAACAAGAGGAGGCTCTGTGACAGGTCCAGGCTGCCATGCAAGATGCTCTGCCACTTAGGCCATATGATCCAGAAGATCTAATGGTACTGGATGTGTCATTGGCAAATAGAGATATGTTTGGAACTTTTGGCAGACCCCTATTAAAGAATCGCTAATCAGACTCTTATGATTTTAGGGTAAATTCTTGCCATCCTATGCAGATAACTACTCTCCTTTTTTTGTGTGTCTTTTCTTAATTGACGTATATCATTCATACATGAACAAACATAAACAATAAGAGTATAGAAAATATTGTGAACCTACAAAACAAACATAGATAACATCACACAGGGGTCTCATACATCACTCCTCCACCAAATCTTTGCTTTGGTGTGAAATATTTGTTACAAACTATGCAAGAGCATTGTCAAAATATTACTACCAACTACACCAAACTACTCTCCTTTTGAGAAACAGCTTTTACCCTGCTATTGCACCTTAGTAGAGACTGCATGCTTAACCATGGGCCACCAAGTTACCATGAGATCTGAGTTGCCTCTTATGAGATAGGTGTTGTCTGACCTGCCATACTATAAAGTTGGATGTGAACAGCAGTACTCAATCATAAAAGGGGAGTGATGTATATGAAATAGGGCTCAAGCAGGTTCTGAAGGCCCAAGTAAATTACATGAGGAAGTGGCCCAAATGTCCATGACTCTTACTTCTGTCACATTACCTTCACTTTCCCAGTCTACAGCTATGGCCTCCTTACAATCAGTTAACTGAGGTAGAGAAAACTCAAACCTGGTTTACAGATGGTTCTGCAGAATATACAAGTACCACCCCAAGTGTACAGCTGCAGCCCTACATCCACCTTCGGGGATATCTTTCTCAAGGATAATGGTGAAGGGAAATCCTCCCAGTGGGTAGAATTTAAGCACTGAATCTGGGTGTTCATTTTGCTTGGAAGCAGAATTTGCTGGAGATGCATTTGTATACTGATTCATGGGCTTGCAAGGAAAATGATTGAAAAATTGGTGACAAAAAGGTCTGTGGATAGATTTCTTAGTGGGCAAAATATATGAAGATACTTGTGTTCCATGTGAGTACTTACCAGAGGGTGACTTCAGTGGAGGAAATTTTAATAACCAAGTGACTAAGATGACCTTTTCTGTGGATACAAGTCAACCTCTTTCCCTGTGGACTTTTATCATTTTCCATTGGGTTCATGAGCAAAGTGGTCATGGTAGTAGAGATGGAAGTTATGCAAGGGCACAGCAACGTGGACTTCCACTCACCAAGGCTGACCTGGCTTGAACCACTGCTGAGTGCCCAATCTGCAAGCAGAGAAGACCAACATTCAGTCCCTGATATGGCACCATATCTCTGAGGTGATCAACATGCTACCTGATGGCAGGTTGATTACATTGGACAAATACCATCATGGAAGAGGCAGTTTTTGGTTCTAACTGGAATAGACACATGCTCTAGATATGGATTTGCCCATTTTCAGGCAATGTTTCTGTCAAAACCACTGTCCATGAGCTTATGTAATGCCTTATGTACCATCATGGTGTTCCGCACAGCATTACTTCTGATCAAGGTACCCCCTTCACAGCAAATGAAGTGTGAGAATGGGCTTATGCTTATGGAATACACTAGTCTTACCATGTTCCCCATTCTCCTGAAGCACGTGGTTTGATAGAATGCTGGAGTGGCCTTTTGAAGACTCAATTTTGGCCTCACCTATGTCACAATACCTTGCAGCACTGGGGCAATGTTCTCAAGAAGACTGTTTACTCTAAATCAGCATCCACTCTATGGTGCTGTGTCTCCCATAACAGGACTTACAGGTCTAAGAATCAAAGGTTGGAAATGGGAGTGCAACCACTCACTATTACCCCTAGTGATCCACTAGAAAAATTTTTGCTTCATTTTCCTGCAGCCTTTCACTCTTTTTGTCTATAGGTCTTAGTTCCAAAAGGAGAAGTGGTTCCACCAGGAGATAGAACAATGATTCCATTGACCTGGAAGTTAAGATTGCCACCTACCCACTTGGGTTCCTCATGCCTCTGAAACAACAGGAAAAGAAGGGCATTACTGGACTGGCTGGGGTGACTGATCATGACTATTAAGAGGATATATGACTAAATACACAGTAGAGGTAAAGAATAATTTGTCAGTATTACAGAAGATACCCTTCTCTTAAGACTAACATGCCATGTGATTGAAGTCAATGGAAAACTAGAACAATCCAATCCAGGCAGGGCTAAATTGCATTGATGATTGAATACATTTACAATCAAATGAGGATATTGTCTTTAACAATAAGAGAAGTCTCACCCAATCAGTTGAAGCCTTTAAAAGGAGAAATGATGATTTTAGTAGTCAGAAAAGAGAATTTCAATCTCTACTTTAGACAACCAGCTACTTCTGGGGAATGCATCAGAAACCTTCATTGGACTTCCCAACTTGTGTCCTGCCCTACAGAATTAGGATTTGCCCATCCCCACAGTCAAATGAGACAATTCTTATAAAAATCACATAATATTTGCAGATATTCTCTGTTGATTCTGTTTCCCTAGAGAAACCCTGACTAATATACAACCTCATAATATTCTTATGAGTAAAACTTGACATATTCTATGAAATCACTTAGCGCAGTGTTTGGAATACTAAGCTCTTCCCAGCATGGTTGTTGTTTATAATTAATAATATTATCATTAATTAATATTTTCCAATGGAGAGAATACTGATTCTTCTCATTCCACATGATTTTTGGCTTTCTTTTTGTGGAAGAATTAAAGGACATACAGTGATGACTAAACTTTATCATATTGTCTAGAGTGGTAATACTAATTTGATGTATTCTGGTTATAGAATGAAGTCAAATTTCCTACATGATATGAAGTATCCACACCTCTTGCCTGGTTAATGTTCAGAGAAGTATTGTGTCACTGAATAAGAGCAAATGGAAAATAGTGCAGGAATGACTAGCAATATCAATCATAGCAAAGAGTAAGTAACAGCACATGTCCTATTTTTGCTGACTTTGATCTAGACATTGTTCTTTCTCCTTTTGGTTTTAACCATTCCAGGCCACTCTGGAAATATTCACAGCAGCTGAGTAAATGCAGATATTCTTAAGAGTTCCTCTTTGGGAAAAGTACAAATAAAGACAAAACCAACCAAAAAAAAAAAAAGGAAAACCAAAACAAACCTTATTTCTTCTCTGAGCTTTCTCATTTCTGAAATACTAAATTCTATGTACTTGGTTAATTTTTTTAAAAGATTTATTTTTTACTTACTTCTCTCCCCTTCCCCCCCAGTTGTCTGCTCTCTGTGTCCATTTGACATATGTTCTTCGGTGTCCTCTTGTATTCTTATCAGCAGCACTGGAAATCTGTGTCTCTTTTTGTTGTGTCATCTTGCTGTATCAGCTCTCTGTGTGTGCGGCCCCACTACTGGGCAGGCTGCACTTTTTTCATGTGGGGCAGCTCTCCTTATGGGGCACATTCCTTGTGCAGGGGTTCCCCTATGTGGGGGACACCCCTGCATGGCACGGCACTCCTTGCGCACATCAGCACTGCACATGGGCCAGCTTCACCACATGGGTCAGGAGGCCCTGGGTTTGAACCTTGGACCTCCCATGGTGTAGGCAGATGCTCTATCCATTGAGCCAATTCTGCTTCCCCATACTTGGTTAATTTTTAAAGAACCAGATAATTTCTTTATCATCACCTATAAGAAAATCTACATATTTAAATATGACTTGAGAGTTCTTTGACCTCTTCATCATTATCCATAAGTGGGATTCTAGATTTGCTCTTATACATAATAGAAGTGTCTATGATAGGCCTCTCTCATTGGGCTAGAACTTGTGTTGAACTTATGTGAAATAAGGGAGTTTGCTTTGGAGAATTTTCTATTTATTTTCTTATAATTTATTTTTTCCTACTTGTACTTATTTTGACCCCATTTTCAGCTAGATAACAACAATTCTCACCAAAGAACTCTAATTTAATTCACATTTTAATAGCATCTCATCTCCCAACATAAGGAATCTCTAATGGTGGCACTTCAGACACAAGGAGAGGCAAAGTCAAGGAGAAGAGGATATTTCTATAACTCTGAAATTATATAATTTAAGCACTTAACATCTGTAGCTTTTCTCAATTTGAGCTTTGCCTTTACAGAAAGTTTTCAGTGGTTTTATTCCAGCCATATTGTACAGTGATTGAGGCAGACCTGGATGTAAATACCAGTACTGGTCAGGCTTATAAAACACAATGAAGCTTGGTTTTATTATCTGTGAGAAGGAATTTATGTTTCTTCTAATTATATTGCAGTAGTGTTTAATAGAAATTGTATTTGCAAATCCCTTGGAGCCTGTCATAAATTATGCACTCAAAATGGAATATTAGTTGTAATATATTTATTACAATTACAAATTATTAATTGTAATATAACTTGTACCATCTTTCTTTAGAGATTATCAAAACAGTGGCACAGAGTTAGAGTACATTGCCTAAGGATCCTCAACAATGTAGTTGAAGAACTGAGCTGGAATCCAGATATACTTTTACTAGGACAGTAAAAATCATATTGGCCCCTGAAAAAAGGGAGACCCTAAAAATGAATTAAAAAGGGTATTATGCACCCTGATGCTCAAAGATAATATGAATTCTATAATTAGAAATAACTTATTCTAAAATAATTCACTTGTGAAGGTGAAAATGATTGGCAAATGTCTATTAATACAATTTTTAGATTTATTTTTAGAATAAGTAAATTTCAAAGATTTTGGCACCCTTCAAAAAAGGTTATTATTATTTTAGTTCATTAAATACAAACAGAAGGATTTAATAAGGCAATATTATCTAGTAGGTCTGACCAAAAACCATATTTTATCACATTTCTGTGTTTTCTCTATGTTTGGGTGTTGGACTCAACATTCACTTTCATGTATATTATATTATTTTTGATATATATAGACAAACATATACATACACACATATACATACATATATACACACAGACACATGTAATACTAGAATCATATTTTATTTTGAAGAGAACTTTTAATTTTCAGATGATCATTTTTGGACATAATGATTACCATATTAAAAATAGCAACAAATTTTTTCAAAATACTCAGGGGGTAGATATTTTATTTTTTAAAATTATCTTCTGATTACTGGATCATCTCTACTCCAGGTGCATTTTCTATTTTTCTTCTTTATCTTTTATGGTACTGGTTTTCCTCATCTCTGTAGCGTTCATTGCATTTTATAATAATAGTTTATGTTAATTAGCATGCAAAATTGGTGTTTCCTTGCTAGATGAGTGTTTCCTTTCCCCTATGACCTTTCAAATGCCTGAGCAGAATGACTTAAGATTCCTATGTGTTTTAGAAAGGCACACGCATTGGAAGCTTTTATTTCAGAGGTTATAAATGGGACCAACCTCAAGTGCTTTGATGATAACTCTTTGCCAATTGCCATTCCTTAAATCTTTAAGTTCTTACTCTCCTTATCAATTCTTTGAATTTGTCTTCAGAGTTTCCAATAACAGAATTTTTTTTATCACTCTTGTTTTCTAATCCACATGCCATTCCCCCTCTTTATACTTCTTAATGGTGAAGTCAGTATTTCTTCAAAATAACATTGCCCCAAAACAGTTTGCCTCTCCTCTTTCCAACAGTGAGACATTCTCCTTTTGGTTTCACTATCAACATATTCCTATTTATGTTTATTTCAATACTTGTTTTAGCTTAGGGATTTTGTATATTCTAATTTCTCTGATTATAACCCATTCATTTCCTTTTTATAAGTATTGTAATCTTTAATTCCTTTTTAATCTTGTATTATACCCATGGTGGAATTTCTGGATCTATCCTTTATTTATGTATCATAAAATTGTCTGTTATTTTCCATATTTTTATTTTTCCCAATAGTTTGGATATTTCAAGTATTATTGACCCCTGCCTCAGCTTTTATAGACAAGGGAGTTTGCTTTAACATGGTTTTACATAATTCTTAATAGATGGGTTGAAGAATAAAGCAGATTTATAAAAAAATGGCCATGTATTTTTTTTTTCAACATTTCCAATGATGCTTGAGAGTGTAAAGATACTTTTTATTACCTGGTGTACAGGAAATTTCAGGAATCAATAGAATACATTATTTTACCCCCACAATGCCAAAAGCTTAAAATTAAAACTTAAATTTCTAATGCTCATGACTTTCTATGTTTTAATGGTCTTAAAGGATAATTTGCATAAAGGAAAACTAGTCTGTTATTGTTATGCAGTTTGTAGAGTTTAAGATATGTACATGTTCATTTATATGTACAAATATGTAAATATTTATATTGGCCTCATAAAATAATTGGAATATTTTTCCAAACTCCTTTGTTTTGTGAAAGAGAATGTTTGGCCATGATATTGTTTCTCCCTTCAGAGTTTGGTATAACTTATCAATAACATCATACAGTTTTGACAGTTAAACATATTTACCTTGTTGGGAATATTAATTATTAATAGAAACTATTTTAAAGGTAAAGAGATTTTTATAATATTATGTTTTTATTTTTTGGCTTAATATCCAAAATGGGCCATGGCAGGACACACAATGTGTGTGTGTGTGTGTGTATCTGTGCATTATGTATTGTATAATTAACCAATATATATGTATTTCATGACCTAGTCACTTGTAATAGTTTGACATAAAGCCCACTCTCATAATACATTTACTTTTTTCATATATACATATTTTAATTTATTGAAATATATCACTCATATGTAAACATACATAAACAATAAGTGTATAATAATAGCTGTGAGCTTAAAAAACAAACATACATAACATCATACAGGACTCTCATAACTCACCCTACCACCATAACTTGCATTGTTTTTAAACCTTTTTAACTAATGATTAAAGAGCACTGTCAAAATATTACTATTAAACAAAGTATTTCCCCCTAACCAATCCTATTATTATTATCTTTATATTATTTATATATGAACATACATAAACAATTAAGTGTAGAGTAAAAGTTGTGAACTTAGAAAGCAAACATGCATAGCATCATACAGGAGCCCCATACATCAACCCTCCACCAACACCTTGCATTGTCATGAGAGGTTTGTTAAAGAATATTGTCAAAATCTTACTACTAATTATAGTCCTCATTTTACATTTGGTGCATTTTTTCCCCAGCACACCATATTATTATTTTTTAATATATATCTTATGACAGAAATTGTAAACTTATAAAACAATCATGTATATGTGCAAAATTCCCAAACAACACCCTTCCAAAAATCAACACACCAAAATGTGGTGTGTCATTTGCTATAGTTAAAATAATATCATATGATTGTTACCATATCCATAGTGTACATTTGGCTCACATTTTACATACTGCCTCAGTATCAACACAGAACATCTTTCACATAGATGCAATGCGGTTGCCCCTCGGGCTGAAGTGTGGTTTGCTGACCTGGCGGGGGGCGGCGGCCGTGGTAGGCCTATTCCAAACCGCTGCCCCTGTAATAGGGTGGTTGGTCGGGCCCACCTCCACCCCTGAAGGAAGCTCGGCATGGGCGCAGAGTGCCCTCGGGTCTCCCCTTCTCGGCAGCCATGCTTCCGTGGTCGCCCCTCCTCCCAGATAGCGCCACATGATGCCTTCTTTCTCCCTGCGCAGGCGCAGGGCGGAAAATTCCAGTCTGCCCTTTTCCCTCCCCCCAACAGCAGCAACAGCCAGGCGTGGGCGGGAAACTCAAGTCTGCCCTCTACCCCAGCAACAGCAGCCACCAATCCCTAAACCCTGCCACTTCCCCCAGCAACAGCAACAGCCAATCCCTAACCACCACCACCCCCCTTCCAGTACCTCCCACTGACCTTTCTCCGGCAACCAGTCAGAACAGGGCGTGGCTTCAACCAATCAGCCTTCCCCAGCCCCTATAAAACTGTTGCCTCTCCCTCAATAAAGTGGACCTGCGTGTTTACCTTGTCTCCGCGGTAGTTCTTCTGCCGTGCGCCCTCCAGTCCTGAGAGCCCCCGACAAGGGCCTGGCCTCCCTTGTCCCCAGTTCATCGCCTGCTTCTCCGGGTGACCCCCTCATCGCCGGCTTCGCTGGGTGACCCCGTCAGCCGAACCGCGCAACCCCTGTGAGACCGACCCCTCGTCTGCTGCCGGACCGACCCCTCGTCCCAAGTGGGACCGACCCCTCATCCCAAGAGGGACTGACCCCTCGTCCAGAGCTGGACTGACCCCACGTCCGCAGCCAGACCCCACCTCGACCGACCGAGCCAGCCGCCGCAGTTGGCACCCAACGTGGGGCCGAGCAACCCCACCATAGCCTCACTCCATAACCTGGCGCCCCCCCCCTCCTCTCTTCTCACAGTGGAGCTTCTCTCGTGCAACATTGCTGCTACCTGAGCCTTGGCTACCTCATACGATCCACGGCGGTCTGGGAGAATCGCTGGATGGCTTTCTCTTCCATGTCGGGGGCTTATACCGACCCGCTATGATTAAGAGGAGCCTTGGATTTTTCGGGCGCATGTTTGCACGTCTGAAGTAACCCTACCACAGCCCTACGCCCTCCTCTCTTCTCACCCCTATCTTTTCGCTCTGCATTGCTGCTCCTGAACCTTGGTGACCTCATACAATCCACGGCGGTCTGGGAGAATCACTGGATGGCTTTCTCCTTCCATGTCGGGGGCTTATACTGACCCGCTATGATTAAGAGGCACCAATAAAACTCTCAGGAGTGCGTGCCTGAGCACCTCCACCCCTGCCTTCACCTCTGCCTCCTCCTTCCGCGCTTGCTCCCCTTTGCCTTGCTCCACTGCTCGTCGTTCCGCCTTCCCCTCGTCGGGGCCTTCCTTTGGCCCGTGACCACCGTCGGAGTCCCATCGGCTCCCACCCCTCGTCTCACCACGCACCTCGGCTCCCATCGCCACGCTCTCAAGGTAAGGGCCCCTTTTCTTATCGGCTCCAAAAGGCCATTAGCAATGGGTAACATCCTTTCTGCTAAGCAAGCCCTGCAAGTTTGGGCCCTCGCCGGTCTCCTAGACACTCATCGGTGTAAGATCTCTTTGAAACAGCTCCAAGTATATTGGGACCTTCTTCTCCCCTTTAACCTGTGGCTTACCATGTATCAGCTCTGGGACCCGGATACCTACACTCGCCTTATAGATAGGGTCACTTCTGCTATGGAGCAGGAAGGTAAAAGATTCCCTCCTGGCTTATTACCGGCGCTTTTTACCATCCGCTCCTGCCTTCAAGGCGCCCCTACCATCGACTCCCCCCGGCCGCGCCACCGCCGCTGCCGTGATTGTCAGGACGGCGACTTTAACCAGGACCCTGATCGGGATCCTGATGCCGGCTCTGACTCCGACTCTGAGTCACTTGTCGAGCGCCTTAATAACGCGCTTGAAAATTGTCCCCCTAAACGGTGTAATCTTGCAGTGCCGAGCACCAGTGAAGATGGCGAACTTCCGCCTTCTTCCTCACTCGGTAAGGGGAAACACTCCCAAGATGGCAGGCTTCCACCTTCTTCGCCATCCGAAAAGGGGAGGCACTCTCAAGATGGCAGACTTCCGCCATCTTCCTCGCTCGAAAAGGGGAGGTCCCTTTACCCCTCCCTCCCCCCGACGACTTCCTGCCTGGGTGGGCCAGAAGCTCCCTCCGCGCCATTTTACCCCTCCGCGCAGGGCGGTCCACGGCCATCTTGTAGCCCACGGCCATTTTGTGGCCCGCCGCCATTTTGTAGCACCGCTGGGGATGGCCCGCAGCCATTCTGTAACACCGCATGGGCAATGGCTCCTCTCACACCCTCCGCACCAGTGGCCCCCCCGGCTCTGCCTCCCCCTGGCAGCCCCCTCCATCCGATCCGTGGCAAGCTGCAGCACGCGCGGCCCCCTCTAGCCTATTTTTGGACCCGTATTCCTCCCCCGCCGGGGCACCTCCACCTACCTCCCTGCCGCCTCCTACCACCTGCTTTCCCCTTAACGTAACTCCCACCCCTCAGCGTCCCTTTCCTTGGTACCCACATGATGTGGCACTGGCAGTCGGACCATGGGCTATTAGAAGGATCATCCAACTCGCCAAGGATCAGGCTAATGCAATTTTTAGCACATACGTACAGGTCAGCTATCAGTGACTCGCCACTGCCGAGGACACCCCTCCCACTTCATCTTCTCGACCTCTTCCTGCCTGACCTCTTCCTGCTCACTCTTCCCGCAGGTGCCCCAAGTCTTCTGTAACCGTGGCCCCCCATGCTGCCATTGCTTTCAAGCAGCTCCAGCCCCACTAAACGGCCCACAACCCGCTTTCCCCGGCCCACGGCCTGCTTTCTAGCATCTAATAATGTTCTAGCATCTAATAACGTTTCTGCTTTTGCCTCCCCATACTTCTGTGGAGCTTCCTCCTGTCTCGACCTCACTCCTCTTCTCAGCCATCCAAAGCGTCCTTTCTCGTCCCCCGCCCCCCTCCTTTTTTTGCTTGAACCCCCACTGCGTTGCAGATTGAGCTGCCCCATGTCGGCCCGCCCCGTTAACATCGGCCTCCCTCGCGCCCGTGGAGACTTTGGCCTTCTTGCTCTCCTCGCCTATGTCTCCACTACTCCTGATGCTGCCGCCACCACCGCCGCTGGTGCCCTGATGCTACTTGTCCTCACAACTGTGATCCTCCAGACCATCACACAGTCTGCCTCTGCCGTTCTTCGCCGCCAAAGAGAGATCAACTACCTGTAATGCGCTGTCATCCTGGACTTTTAACAGCAGATGGACCTTATAGCCGCTGAGATCAATGAGAATTGGACATTGGGCACCCTTGTTTGCAACGGCCAGATACCTCCCCCCAAATTGTACATTTGTATCCCCGTCATACCCACCTCCCTCTTCAGCCCCACTTCCCTCATTGCTTGCTGCCTCTTGGGCCTCGGCTACTTGCTACTGCTGCCATCCTGGCCCTTATTTGAAAAGAAGGGGGAAATGCGGTCGCCCCTCGGGCTGAAGTGTGGTTTGCTGACCTGGCGGGGGGCGGCGGCCACAATAGGCCTATTCCAAACCGCTGCCCCTGTAATAGGGTGGTTGGTCGGGCCCACCTCCACCCCTGAAGGAAGCTCGGCATGGGCGCAGAGTGCCCTCGGGTCTCCCCTTCTCGGCAGCCATGCTTCCGTGGTCGCCCCTCCTCCCAGATAGCGCCACATGATGCCTTCTTTCTCCCTGCGCAGGCGCAGGGCGGAAAATTCCAGTCTGCCCTTTTCCCTCCCCCCAACAGCAGCAACAGCCAGGCGTGGGCGGGAAACTCAAGTCTGCCCTCTACCCCAGCAACAGCAGCCACCAATCCCTAAACCCTGCCACTTCCCCCAGCAACAGCAACAGCCAATCCCTAACCACCACCCCTCCCCCTTCCAGTACCTCCCACTGACCTTTCTCCGGCAACCAGTCAGAACAGGGTGTGGCTTCGACCAGTCAGCCTTCCCCAGCCCCTATAAAACTGTTGCCTCTCCCTCAATAAAGTGGACCTGCGTGTTTACCTTGTCTCCGCGGTAGTTCTTCTGCCGTGCGCCCTCCAGTCCTGAGAGCCCCCGACAAGGGCCTGGCCTCCCTTGTCCCCAGTTCGTCGCCTGCTTCTCCGGGCGACCCCCTCATCGCTGGCTTCGCTGGGCGACCCTGTCAGCCGAACCACGCAACCCCTGTGAGACTGACCCCTCGTCTGCTCCCGGACCGACCCCTCGTCCCAAGTGGGACCGACCCCTCGTCCCAAGCGGGACCGACCTCTCGTCCAGAGCTGGACCGACCCCTCGTCCGCAGCCAGACCCCACCTCGACCGACCGAGCCAGCTGCCGCAATGCAAGAATATGATATTATTACTACTAACCATAGTCCATAGGTCACTCCAGCTGTACTTCTCCAATGCTTCTCCACGTTCCCAACACCCTGCAGTAGTGATATACATTTGTTCTAGTTAACAAGGATACTCTTGCATCTGTACCATCAATCACAATTCTCACCCACCTCTTGGTTTACTGTGCCATCCAGTTCCTAGGTTATTCTCAAACATTCTGTCAATTGGCATTTACATAACTAGACTACCATTTTAAGTCACATCCCCATTTATAAACTAGCTGCTACTCACTGTGTGTTACCATCTACTCTATACATTTCCACACTTTTACAGTAAAGCTAATTAAAACTTCTACATGCATTAAACATTAGGAGTCCACTCAGTCCTCCTCTTAAATCCTACCACCTACCACCAGGTCTTGAAGATATTTTCTAATACTTTCTTCTAGAAGTTTTATTGTTCTTGCTTTTATTTTTAGGTTTTTGATCCATTTTGAGTTAGTTTTTGGAAAAGGTGTTTGATAGCAGTCTTCTTTCCTTCTTTCAGCTATGGATATCAATTCTCTCAACACCGTTTGTTGAATGGATTGTTCTGCTTGAGCTGTGTGAGTATCACAGGCTAGTCAAAAATCACCTGACCTTACTTGTGAGGGTCTGTTTCTGAACCATAAATTTGGTTCCACTGATTTATTGTGTCTGTCTTTATGCTAGTACCATGCTGTTTTTACCAATATAGGTAGGTATTATGATTTAAAGTCTGGAGATGAGGGTTCACTTTTCCTTTTTGTGATGTTTCTGGTAATTCAGAGTTCCTTACCCTTCCAAATAAATTTAATGGTCAGGTTTCCAATTTTTTCTTTAATGATGGTGGAATTTTTATCGGGATTGCATTAAATCTGTATATCAATTTGAGTAGAACTGATATCTTAATAATATTTAGTCCTCCAATCCATGAGCATGGGATGTTCTTCCAGTTATTTAGGAATTTTTTTTTTTTTTTTTTTTTTTTTTGCTTTAAGATTGAATTTCAGTTTTCTGAATACAAGTGCTTTACATCACTGGTTAAGTTTATTCCTGACTATTTGAGTTTTATCTGTCATATTTTATTTTCAGCACTCTATTGACACTTTTAGTTACTTTTATTGATATAATTTTCATTTCTAGACTCTCTTCCAGGCCTCTCTCTCCTGTCTTTTCTTTTCAGGCTCTAGCACACCCTTTAGTATTTCCTGAAAATCTGAGCTACTCCTTAGAAATTCCCTCAGTTTCTGTTTATCTGTGAATATTCTAATTTCACTCATTTTTGAAAGACAGTCTTGCTGAATATGAGATTCTTGGCTGGAAGTGTTTCTCTTGTACTATCTTAAATATATCAGACCACTGTCTTCTTGCCTCCATGGTTTCTGGTGAGAAATCACCACTTAATCTTATTGGATATCCCTTATATGTTATGTATTGCTTTTCTCTTGTTGCTCTCAGAATTCTCTTTGTCTTTGGCCTTTGACATTCTGATGAGTATGTGTCTTGGCATTGGTCTATTTGGATTTTTTTCAGATGGGAGTATGTTGCGCTTCTTGGACAGGGACATCTATGTCCTTCAATAGGTTGGGAAACTTTCTACCATTATTTCTTCAAATATTCCTTCTGCCCCTTTTCTCTTCTCCTTCTGGGACACTCCTGACACATGTGTTTGCACACATTTTGCTGTCATTTAGTTCCCTAAGACCTAGTTCAATTTTTGCCATTCTTTTCATCTCTTCTTTTGTATGTTCACTTTCAGAGGCCATTTCTTCAAGTTTCCCAATCCTTTCTTCTGCCTCCTCAATTCTGCTGTTACATGATTCCAATGTTTTTTTTTTTTAATTTCATTGCTTGCGCCTTTCATTCCCACAAGATCTCCTATTTTTCTATATATGCTTTCAAATTCTTCTTTGTGCTCATCCAATGTCTTCTTAATATCTTTAGTCTCTTTAGCCATCTCATTGAATTTATTAAGATTTGTTTCATCATCTATGATTAGTTGTCTCAACTCTTTTATGTCATCTGGAGGCTTATCTTGTTCCTTTAACTGGATCATAGTTTCCTGTTTCTTCGTGTGGATTGTAATTTTTTGTTGGTGTCTGCACATCTGGCTTGCTAGAATATTTTTTCTGGGTGCACTTTTTCTCTGTAGTTTAGGGCTTCCTATCCTTTCTTCCTTGCTGGTTGTGCAGTATGAGCTAAGCATGTAGTTGGTGCTGTAAACTGGAGACTCAAGCTGCCCTCATTGTGCCAGGGACCAATGAAGCTTCTTCCAACTTTCTCCTTTGCCAGTGGAAGGGGACAGTCACATCTGTGTGTAATAATCCAAGTGCAGGCCTAGATTGTAGTTGCCCAGAGAGACTGATGAGGTTTTACATCCCTTTCTCCCCTGCCTGGGGCAAGGATGGAGCTGCAGGTGTGGGCAGCAATCTATGCAGTGCAGATCCAAGATGACCGCTGTTGCCCTGGTAGGCTTCTGATTTTCAGTCTATGCCAGCCAAAGTTACCTGCAGTTAACTGTTTAGGCTGGTGCAGGGCTCCTCAACCTACTCCCTGCCAGAGGCGGGGCTGAAGCCTAGGCGGGCTGCAGGCCGATCTGCATGAAAGAAACTGGTTCCTGCCAACACTGAAAGTTTCAGTTAGCCTGGTTTCCTGCCAGTGAAATGGCAGCTACTGGCCTCTTTCTGACTTGGGCTGGTTCACACCTCAGCTGTTCCCAGGGTTATATCTTAGCCAGCCTTATTTACGAATCAGTAGTCGAAATTGGCAGCCAACTGTCTACTCCTCCCCTTCTGGGGCAGCTCATGCTATCAGAGTAGGAGAATCACCAGCTTCCTTGGCTTGGCCAGTAATTTCGCAGAGAGGCTGGTGCAGGTCCCCACCACTTCCTCCCTGCTGGAGGTGGCACTGGGCCCTATGCTAGACCTGCAATCTGATCTGGATGAAAAGAAGCCAGTCCATATCAGCACTGTGATTTTCCATCCACCCCGCTTCCCCTTGTGCCAGGCACAGAGTTAAGATGGTGGCTCCGGCCTCATTCTGAATCAGACAGGCTCAAACTTTAGCTGTTCTCAGGATTATACTGTAGCCTGCTGAATTTACTCATCAGTAGCTGAAGTTGGTGCCCAACCTTCTCTTCCTCCCCCATTTTGGGGAAGTGGAGCTTTCAGTTTCAGCCACGGAATAGTTCCTGAGGTGGCTTGTGCCTCCAGTGGAGGATGGGCACCAGCCTCCGGGGCATGGAGTGCTCTACTTAGGAGTCTTTTCTGCAGATGTGCAGTCTCTTCCTTCTACTCCTTAAAAGATGTTGCAGGATGCTCTTCTGGTCTCCTGGAGCCCCCAAACAGGTGTTTCAGCTAGTTCCTGAGAGCCCTGGGTGTCTGCCAACTGCCCGGTAGGAATCAGATAAAGAAGACAAAGCAAATAGACACAGAGAACAGACAACTGGGGTGAGGGGGGGAGGGGAGAAAAATAAATAAATAAATAAATAAATAAATAAATAAATAAACCTTTAAAAAAATAAAGTAACTTCTAATAATGAAAGACTTTCTTCTGCTATTTTGTTACTTGGTCTTTGTAAGTCTTGTTCTTGTCCTTCATTTCTTCTCTTAATGCATATTCTCACATTTATTTGTTTTTTTGTGTGTGTTCTGCCATTTTGAGTCTCCTTTCATTTCTTTCTCTACATATTTTTATGTATTTTCTTTATGGCTAACATGAGTCTAATACTCACCATCCTAAATCTTTAACAGTCATGTTCATTTGGTACCAATTTAACTTCAATAGCATTTGCATATACCATTCCTATACCTCTCTGTCCCCCAACCATTTTGCTTTGTGTTTTACAAATTATATCTTTAGACATTGTATGTTGAAATGGTAGATTTATCATTTTTTAATGTATTTGCATTTTAGAACTGTTAAGATGTAAAACGTGAAATTACATACGAAAATACAATAAAATAATGCATTTGGAATGACAGGTCTTTATTTCTTTATGTCATTTCGATCCACTGCCTAGTGTCCTTTGCTTTTGATCTGAAGTACTGACTAATCTGCATTGCTTGTGTGGTAGGTTTAGCAATGATGAAGTCTCTCAATTTTTATCTGGGAATGTCATAATCTCGCCCTCATTTTTGAAAGACAATTTTGCTGAATACATGTCTTAGTTAGCAATTGTTTTCTTTCAGCAGTTTAATATTTAACCTACTGCCTTCGTGCCATCATTGTTTCTGGTTAGAAATTAGCACATAACCTTATTAGAACTCCCTTGTACATAATACATTGCTTTGCAGTGTTCATTACTCTCTCCTTGACTTTATCACCAGATAGTTTAACTTTATTGTGCCTGGATAGAATTCTCTTTGAGTTTATCCTGTTTGTGAAATTTTGGTTTCTTAAATGTCTATATTAATGACTTTCATTAAATTTGCAATATTTTCCATTATTATTTCTTTGAATATTCCTTCTGCTCTTTTCTCTCTTCTTCTTCAGAGATCTCCATAATGCTCATAATGCCTATATTGGTATGCTTGGTTTTGTCCTACAGGTCTCTTAGGAACTGTCAGTCTTTTATTTTTTCTTTTCTGATGCTGAGCCTATATCATTTCAACTATCTTGTCTTTGAAATCACTGATTCTTCTTTCAGCTCCAATCATCAATTGAATACCTTTAGGGAATTTTTCATTTCATTTATTTTTGTCTTAATCTTAGTATTTCTCTTTGTCTCCTTTAAAATTTTTTTTTTATCTTCTTGACATTCTCCTATTGTTCATTCACTGTTTTTTTTTGACACTCATTAGTTCTTTCTCTGTATTTTCCTTAATTCCTTGAGCAAATTGAAGATTTTTAATAAAATATTTGTGTAGTATATCCAAATTCTGATCATCTTTACTGATGGTTTCTGGATTTTTATCTTATTTCTTTGTTTGTCTTGTAATCTTTTATTGCATCCTTCGTATTTAAGGTTTTAAGGGTTATGTGCTATCTCTTATGTTTGCATTCTGTTAATTATATAACAGAGGTTTCCTTAAGTGCCAGGAGAAAACAAAAACAAACAAACCAGTGAGAAAATACATTTCACAGTCTTTACAAATTGACTCTCCATTGACTGGTGCCCTCCTTCAGAGTTTAGCCTCCTTATTATGAATATCAGCCTGAGGTGAATATGAGGTTCAGGATCATTTCCATTTTTTCTGAGCCTGTCTTTTCCTGAACTTGTGCTTGCTCATGGCCATAACAATTCTCCCATTACAGGAATTCAAATGGCCCCTTCTACTCTTCATGAAATAGACTTCTCTTCCTTTGTCTCAAGCTGTTTTGACTCAGTTGTTTTTTTACACTGCTTTAGCTGTCCACAAGCTGCTTCTGCCTGCTGAGCAAGTTTTTGGAGGGTGAGTTTGAGAAGATTTTCCTGGTTCAGTCTTTCATGCTACTACCCAATAGATTGGCACCAACATACAGATAACCCACAATGTGCTTAGGGTTTGCTTTCCTCCCTCTGAAACAGGGCCAGGAACCCACAATTAGAATAAAGGCTGATTCCATACTGGGACAGAGAGGGACACAGGGATGGGCCAGCAAGGTTGCTACAGGTCTCTTCTATCATTTTTAAAGTTTCATTTTCTTGATTTGGCATTCACCCAGTTACTACAAACCTTTTAACTGTTTTCTGGAGTTTTGAGGCAGATGGTTTTGCCAGTTTTTGTTAGTTGTTCAAAGATTCTGTGGGGAAATGTCACCCTAGAGCAGGGCTTCTTACTTTTTTCCCCAAAGGACCCCTTTGCTAGTCAGATGAAAACCACAGACCCCATACTAAGTCCATACTATCCTGTGAATTATTTAATAAATATTTCACACCCACACCAACACTTCCCCACAAGAATAATACTTTTTTTTTTTTTTAATAATTTTAATTCAAGCTCATGGACCCCTTTTTTATAATCCCTGCCCTACAGCATGTTTTACTGATATCTTGGCCAGCTGGTGCTGGCTTGCATTTTTCTGACAAGAAGTCTGTGATCTTGCTTATGCTTGTTACTCTCTTTGTAACATATCATTTTACTCTTGTTTCTTTTAAGAGTGACTCTTTTAATTGGTTTTCAGCAGTATGTCCTCGTGTGCTTTTCTTAATGTGTTTCTGGCATTGATTCATTGTGCTTCTTCAATATTCAAAATATTTCTGTTATTATTTGTTCATTTATATAGATTGTAAGCCACTTGTTAATGTTTCAGAGGTCACTGAATGTCTGTAAATTTTTTCCTGTCATATTTTCCCTCTTTTTCATTTTAGATAGTACCTGTTTCTACATATTCAAGATCACTGAGTTTATATTTTACAGTGTGTAATCAGTAGCTAAGTCTATTTAATTCATTTTATTTTGGTTACAGAATTTTTCTTTCTTAGAATGATTTGTTTATGAATTTTTCAATTTCTTTCTTAAATATCATTATATTTTTTCTTTTAATAATGAGCATATTTATAACAGATATTTTAAAGTACTTATCTATCAGTTTTAACTGCTATTATTTCTGAACATGCTTTTAACTTTTTTTTCCTATTTGTGGGTCACATTTTCCTTACTCTTCATATGCTTATTAATTTTAATTGGGTGATTTTAATACTACAATATTGATTTTGAGGGTTTAATTGTCTTTTTAAGTGTTGAAGCTTGATTTTGTGGAAATTTAGATTATTTGTAGATCAACTTGATTCTTTTGAGATTTTTTTAAAGCTGTCTTAGCTTTGATCTAGAACAATTTTTGCTTTGGTTTGAGTTTAGCTGTACTAGGAAAGCATTACCCTACTGACATTGGTACTGAATAATCTTGAGTGTTCTACCAAGTTTATGTACTATGGTGGTTGGAACTCAAATTTCTTCCAACACTGTATAAGCACTGGAAATTGTTTTATTTCTAATTCATCTTAACTCTGCCTTATAAAATTTCACTCCATGTATATGTAGTTTATTTTGAAATAATAGTTAAAAAGGGATCCCATAAAGATTGCTGGAGCTCTTTCTCATATCTTTTTTCTCTTATTTACTCTGAACCATGGAGTCTACCTGCTTTGGTCTCCCCTGACCCTAGCCTTGTTTTTCTCAACCCAGATAGACTACCAGACTCTGGGGTCTCTGTCCTACTGCCAGCAAAAAATTCCATCCAGGCAGAATTTCAAGGCAAATTCTTTTTTTTGTTCCTTATTACAATCCTTTGTTGCACAATTCCATTATATGGGTAGTTTCATGTTTATCTTACCAGAGTCAAGTGCAATGTTTGCATTTTCCTTCATATGTTTTTCTTCAATTTTCTAGTTCTTTATGATCCAAGTTCAAGTACTCTATCTTTTCTGGAGGTTATAATCTTCTTAGTCTGTTATTGATTATACTGTTTTTATTGTGAATTGAAAATTTCTGTGCATTTTAGATGATGTCCTTAAAGGTATTGTCAGAAAAACAGTTATTCATTGTAGAAATCATTTGTTATAAAAATGATGTTGCCTAGTAAAATCCCCTAAACTTAGTGACTTATGAAATAAAGTATCTTTTTTAAAACTTTCATGTACAGTTGATATCTTTACAAAATTTAAAGCTGAAGTAAAAATACACAGTTATTAGCTATTTTTAGCTATAATTCAAGATTATTTTCTCTTCTAGTCTTATAAATTAAGTTTCCATGAAGATACCAAATCAAAATGTTCCAAGTAACCTCAGGAAAACTTTCTAAATTGTCTTAGGATAAATGCTTTTGCTTATAAGGAAAGTTTCAGGACACATCTTCAATATGCAATATATCTCAGTATCATCCATATCCTGCTAATTGTTAAATCACATCCTGCTAATTGTGAAATGGAGAAGGCAGATTTTTCATAACGTTTTTCCATAAGGCATATTCTTTTCAATATTTTTTAGGGCGTATTATATATGTAAGTCCATTTACTTTATATCAAATTCACAGCCATTTTGGGAAAAAATTGTCATTGAACTTTATATTTCCTTTGGTAATAAACATCCTATTTTACTTATGTTTCAATAGGTTTAAAACCCCTTTTCCTTTTATAAGAGAGTAAATATGTTAGTATTATGGTCTTAACATTATAACAAGAATGCAAAAGTAACATTGCTTCATGTAGTACTACTTAATCTCAATTTAATATGTTTACTCAGAGTAAACTGAAATTTTTGGATGCTCTTAGATGTTAATACACACATATATTATTTCAGTATACTATTTTTCAATTTAGTTTTATTTTAGTTATAAATACAATTGTTCTATAAATTTAGTTTTTATTTTAGTTATAAATATGATTTATTCTATAAATTTTCTTAATAAAGTTGCAATGTTCTTAAATATCCTCTTCCTCTACCATTTCCTTTTCCCAGGTGCAATAATTTTTGATCTTCTAAACTGATTATTTTGATATCTCCCAATATATTCCAAAATATGCTTATATTTCTATTTATTGATCTTTAACTTATAAACATTATTAGTTGGATTTTCTATTATAGACAATTATATCCTTCACACATAATTTCTAACACTAATCTGCCCAATGCATCAATATAATCAATTTGATCAATATGCATGTTTTTCATATTATATCAAAATAGATGATATTCTGTGATATTCTAATATCCTTGGGTTGCTTTTCATTTCCTTTGCAACATTTTATTTTCTCTAGGTAATAATGGTCTTTTTGTTTGACTGACTTTTCTAGGTCCCTATCACAAATTTAAGCCATAAATATTAGTGTTGTGAAGCTCCTTTGCAATATGTGCTGATAGATGAGATAATCTATTATCCTTTTGAAGAATTCTCTCCCAGTGTCTTCTAATCAATTGATCACTTCCTAGGCTTGATGCAAAGTTGTCATATAGCAATAGGTCTTCAACATCATTCTGGGAATTCCTTTCCTCTATCAAAATTTGTATTATCTGTTTCCTAAAGTCCATTGACTACTCACTAGTGTTCACTATTTATTTTTGTGGAAAACATTCTCCAATACCTTTTTGAGACATAGTCATTGAGTAGCAAAGTTTCTGAGACCTTGCATGTGTGGAGTTATCTCTTTATGTTACACCCACGCACATACACACCATTATTTAAAGTCAGTTTGATTGGATATCGAATTTTAGATTCCAAATATTTTCCCCCTAGAAGAGGGAAGGCATGTTCCATTATGTTCTCCCTTTCAGTATTGCTATAAATTCTGTGCCATTCTGATTCATGATTCTTTAGTTGAAACTGGAAATATGTAACATGGTTTCTTTTTTCCCAGTTTTGAAATCTCGTGTTGTTGGAGTAATGTGTGGATTAATTTCATCCATCTTTCGAGTACTAAATTTACCCTTTTAATCTAAAAATATCTTTCCTTTATGTATGGGAAATCTATTTGGATTATTACTATCATTATTAATTTTTTAATGAGGCAAGTAAAAGGGTGTATTGAGAAACAAGAGAAAGGGAAAGTACACACCCAAGACATGGGTGTGAGTGTGCTACATGCAAGATACACACCTATCATTATTACATTTAATTGAAATATTTTGAGATATTGTAGTTCGGCATGTAGTTGGAATCCCATGTATGTATTACCAAGATTGCCCAATGGTAACATTTTGCAAAACGATAGTATAATATTACAACTAGGATATTAGCATTGATACATTCCACTGATTGTATTCAGATTTCCCTGATTTTACTTGTACTTATTTGTGCATGTTTGTACATGTGTATATTTGAGTGTGTGTTTAGTTCTATGTGCACAATTCTACTAATGAGTAGTTTTATGTATCCACCACATTCATGATGGTGAACACGTCCATCACCATAAGCATCCGCCATGTTGCTCTTTTATAAGCACACTTGCCTTCCATGTCCTCTACCATTTCTAATACTGAGAAAGCACAAATCTGTTCTATGTTCATAAATTTTTTTTCATTAAAATATATATAAATGGAATCAAAGAATATGTAACCAACAACCAAATAACTAAATGTATAATGGTTATGTGAGGATAAATTTACATTTCTCTGGTATAAATGCTGAAAAGTGCAATTGTTGGATCATATAATAATTGCAGGTTTGTTCTATAACCACCATAGTTAGAGTATTTTACATCCCAATGGCATCTATGAGTTTTGCAGTTAATCTACTTCCTCACCAGTGTTTGGTGGTATCCTAATTTTTTGTTTTTACCATTCTGATAGATGTGGACTGAGATCCCATTGTGGTCTTCATTTGCATTTTCCTTATGTCGAATGGTTTTGAATAACATTTCTTGTACTTAGTTACTATCTTTATAACTTCTTTTGGTAATTTTTTTCATGTCTTTTGCCTATTTTCTAATTGTATTGCTATGTTTTATTATTATTGAGTTAACTAGTTCATTATATATTCTAGATATTAAATCTTTGTTGACTGTGTTTTGCAAATATTTTCTCACACCGTAGCTTGTCTTTTTATCCTTTCACATATAAAAATTTTAAATTTTGATGAGGTGGAATTTATTTATTTATCCTAGATCCTAAATATTTCGTTGTATTGTTTTTTGAAAACTTTTACAATTTTATATTTTATAATTCTGTGAATTAAAAAAAATTAATGGTTTCGCTTTGTTTTTGCCTTTGGATATCTATTTGTTATAGCATCTTTTTTGAAAAGGTTATCTTTTTTTTTTCATTTAATTGCTTTTGCACCTTTGTAAAAAATAAGTTAAGCATATTTGTCTGGGTTCTCTATTCTAGTCTATCGATATGTATCAAATCTATGCCATTACCACATTGTCTGAATTACTCTAACCATGTAATAAGCCTAAATAAATATCAGGGAGAGTGATTCCTCTCAATTTATTCTTCTTCCTCATGATTGTGTTAACTAGTCTACATCCTCTGCCTTTCCATATAAATTTTATAAAGAGCTCGTGCATGCCTGCAAACAAGCTTGCTAAGATTTTGATTGCAATTGTATTATATGTATAAATCAATTTGGGGAGAATTGACAGCTTTGCTCCCTTAAGTATTCATATGTGTGGGCATGGTATACGTCTCCATTTTATTCAATTCTTCTTTGCTATCTTTCATTAACATTTTGTAATTTTCATTATATAGATCATGTACTTGTTTAGTTAAGATTATACATAAATATGTAATTTTCTTTGGATTAGTTATAAATGGTGTTGTACACCGTAATTTTTACTTCTTCATGTTCATAGTCATTAAATAGAAATGGGAAATTTTTTTTGAGTGTGTGTATTGATCTTGTATCTGTGATCTGCTGAACTCATTTATTAGTTCTAGGAGTTTTAAGATGGATATCTTGAGATTTTCTTCATAGAAAAAAATACCATATACAAATAGTGGCAGTTTTATTCTCATCTTCTAGTCCGTGTGTTTTTCATTTTTTATCTCGTTTTACTTCAGTGGCTAAAACATCTAGTGCTATCTTTAAGAAGAGTTGTGAGTGCTGACATGACATTCTTACCTTATATCAGAACATAGAGGAAAAACATTGTCTTTCATCATTACAATGTTAGTGAACTTTTTTTTTTGGTTGTGCTGATCTTTTTCTAAAGTTACAGTAATTCTTTTCTACTGCTAACTTATTGAGTGTTTTTTTATCATGAATGGATACTGGATTTTTATCTAATGCCTTTTCTGGGTCAACTGATATAATCATATGACTTTTCTTCTTTTATCCACTGATATGGTGGATTACATAGATTGATATTTGAATGTGCAACCATCTTTGCATACTTTTAATTCATTTTACACAATGCTGGGTTATGTTTGCTGATATGCTGTTGAGGATTTTTGCATTTAATCTCACTGGAGATATTGGTTTGTAGTTTCATTTTTCACAGTATCTTGTCTGGTTTAGGATCATGGTAATACTAGCTTCATAAAATGAGTTAGCAATTTTTACTCCTCTTCTATATTGGGGAAGAGTTTGGGTAAAATTGGTGTTAATTCTTAATGTTTGGTAGAATTTTCTAGTGGAGCCATCTGGGTAGGGAGATATTTTTTCAGGGAAGAGTTGTAATTACAAATTCAATTTCTTAAATGGATATAGGATTTATCAGATTATATCATTCATCTTGGTTGAGTTTTAGTAGTTTGTGTTTTCCCATTTCCTCTAAGAAATGTGGTCCATTTTACTAAGGTGTAAAATTTGAGCATAAAGATTTTCATAGTATTCTCTTGTATTTTTTAATGCTGTAAAATCTGTAACTAAATTCACTATTTTATTCATGATATTGCTAACTTGTGTCTTCTCTCATTTTATTATTGTCAACGTGATAGAGCCTAATTGATTTTTTCCCTCAAAGAACCAGCTTTGGTTTCATTGATTATTGATTCTTTTTTTTTTTTTTTGCTTTTCCATTTTTATTTCATTGATTTCTGCTCTTTGTTACTTTCTTTGTGTTTAATTGTGCTTAGTTTTCTCCTTTTTTCATAGTTCTTAGAGTAGTTAGATTATCAATTTTTGCGCTATCCTCATTTCCAATGTGAGCATTTAGTTCTATAAATCTCTGTCAGAGCTACTTTAGCTCAGTCTACATAATTTGAAATATATTTTCATTTTTATTCAGTGCTATATATTTTTTATTTTTCTTTAAGATGTCACCTTTTATGCATGGATCATTTAGAAGTTTGTTCCTTAAATTCCACATACTTACAGATTTTCTTTGCCTTTCTCTTTTGGTTTTTATTTTTATTCACATTATATTGACACCTTTTGTTATCAATTTCTATGTATTTTCAGATATTTTCAGGAAGAAACTAGGTTGTGTAGGTTTAAAACTGGAAAATGGAGGTCACATTGAGAATTTTGAGATAATTTAAGTAATTAATTTCACAGGAGTTGGAAGAGCTAAGATGTCAAATTGGGACATAAAATTGATATTGGGGACAATACAGTTAAAACATTTGGGGAATCATTCCTGGAAGTATGGTATCCATATAAATAGAGTTCTAGGATCCAGGTGAAAATTAGAAATGAGTAAAACAACTTGCTTAAAATTAAAAAAATATAAAATTAGAGAACTATGTGAATAATTAAAATGGTGTATTTTGTAATGTTGGCAAACTGCCATTATCCTTGTCTCTATAAAACCACTGTGTGAAATAGATTTATCTTTTTTAAAAAAAGAAATTTTCCTCATGGCCTATGTTTGCAACTATATTTACCATAGCAAATATAAGGAGTATGTCCCCCTTTCTTGACAGAATGACTTGTATATTCTAAGTTACTACAACCTTCGGATTAAACAAAGAGAGAGTGTCCAGTCATAGTCCTAGCAATATTTGCTTTATTTACCTCTAATTTCTAGCCCAAGATTCTCAAGTCCGTTTATATCCTCTTTCCCCAAAGTATTTTTTGGAGTTCTTATGACTAGCTCATATGGTGCTCATAAACACAGCCATTTTAGTTATCCTATGGCACACACCATTTACCCCCTCACTTCTGCCCACTGTTGTGGGACCACTCTTCATGGTCCAAGAATGCCCTAAACACTGTTGGTTCACACCCAGGCCAATGATGTGCCCCTGTGTCTGCATCCAGTTGTATTAAAGCTATTTCTCAAGCCAATATTTTTAAGGCATCTGAATCTCCTTATGTGTCTTTATTCTCAAAGATACAACACTGTACTGTGTGCTTGACTGAAGGAAGAAAAAACCTTTAAGGCTGGATAATGGCATCACACTGGTTCCCACTGTAGTGTTGCCATGAGTAACTACAATTCAAAAAATTATTTTTTGTGTCTGAAAACAGTTGTTTCTAAATCTAGGATTCAAACAAAATCTATGAAGAGCTGGGGCATTAAAATATTTGTTTTAAAAGGCCTCACCCATGTAATTCTATTACATTTCATATTTAGGGACATTCAGAAAACTCAAGCATGCAAAAATTGTTCTCCTTCTATAATTAATTCAACTACTGACTATGAACCTCCAGTTTTATATAAGAAATAAAATTTAATGTTTTGCTCTCCGATATCCCCCATTTTACTGTGGTAATTTACAGTTTAAGTTTAGGTTCAAACCAAAGCTCTCTCTCTAGGTTTCCTCTGTTTGATTCTTGAGTTTGATGAGAAATAAATGAGACCACCTTGGCTGAGCAACAGAGGGAGGTTAGAGTGTTCTTCAGCGCTAATATAATGACACAGTAGTGCTCCTGACTCTCATTGTTCATTTGCCATATTTAGCCCTCTGTTTTAGCAGACATGTTTATTCTCTTACCAGGTACACTCCCTCACCAGCAATTGCATACTTACAGGAATCCTCTGGAATACCTCCCATTACCAGGCTAGAAGTTCTTTTGAAATTGGGGCTTCTGGTTGTTCTCCCAACGATTAATAACACTAGAAGTACTCTCTGGAATTAGGTAGAGATATACAGGTTTTTTCTCAATCCAATGAGGGCACTTTCATTTCTTCCTTACATCTCTTCCATGTTTCTTGTTTGTTCCTTTCAACACTCTTCATACATAGGCAAGAGTTGCAAAAGCAGATCTGTAAAATAAAGCCTCAGGTCTAACTCCTGAAGCATACAGATCTTGCTTTGGAGGCAGATTTCTTGGCATTTTTTCTCTCCATAATTTTTGGCTGCTAATTGCTGGGGCAAAAATGACTCCTATTCAGAAGAGGAGAGTTTTAAGCCTCATTTTCTTTGATATTTCAAGTTACTGTCATTATTACTGGGCAAAAAGTATTTACCTTGAGTCTTAGTATCTTTGGCATAAGTTCTTAAGGAGGAAAGATAATAGTGGAACTAATTCTTTTACATATACATATACATCTATATATCCATATATACTCTTTTAATTATTTTAAATATACTTAGATCACTTAAATGTTACATTAAAATATAGAAGGTTCTCATATGCCCTGCACCCTACCCCTCCCACATTTTCCCGCATTGACAACATCCTTCATTAGTGTGGTACATTAGTTACAATTGATGAACACATTTTGGAGCATTGCCACTAAGCATGTATTACAGTTTACATTATAGTTTACACTCTCTCCAGCACAATTTTGTAAGTCATGACAAGATATATAATGACCTGTATCTGTCATTGCAAATGTCATTCAGGACAATTCCCAATTCCTGAAAATATTCCCATATTCCATTTATTTTTCCCTCTCTTTCCCCTCAGAACCTCTGGTGGCCACTGGTTCCACATCAATGATAAAAGTTCTTCCATTGCTAGAATCACAATAAGTCCATGGTAGAATAACAATAAGTCTACTCTAATCCATTGTTCATTCTCCAATCATGAGGATTCTGGGATGGTGATGCCCACTCCACCTCTAATATGAAGTGGTGTAGATTCCATAGGGCAGATTTATGGGACTATCTTGCTTACAGCTGCAGACTCGCTCTATTCCTTGGGATAGTTGTTGTCCATCATCATCTCCTTGTTAGTTTTTCTGGGGGAAGTCCAATGAGCTGGAGAGTAGGTGTTGCAACTCTGTTGAGATTCAGAGCCCAACTGGCACATGGAGAACACAAAGATTTAAGTCTTTTGGACATACATATTTTAATTCTAGTAGTAACTGTAGGCTCAGATTGAAGGGGAAGAAGAGCTATATGTAGGGAAACCACAACTGAGTCCAACTGTGTTACATTGGTGTTACATTGGGAACCATAAATTCCAAAGTAGGACCCACTGGCAGGGTGTCAAATTCCTGAGCTGTCTGCCCTGCCTATACTGGCTGGATGTCTGAAGAACCCTCAAGAGCCCCACTATTTGAGGCAATATTTACTTTGTCAGTCAATGAGATTCTGCTGAGATGTGCATAAGCATAACCTTTAGAATGACCACCCAACTCACTTTGAAATCTCTTAGACATCTAAACTCATTTGTTTTACCCTTTCCACCTGTTGGTCAAGGACTTCTTCCAGTTTCATTGCTAGTTGGCACTTGGTAGTAATCCCTCAGTGCCAGGGAAGTTAATGCCCTGGAGTCATGTCCCATGCTGTGGGGAAGGTAATGCATTTATACACTTTTAAGAGAGGCCACATTTGAACAACAAAGAGGGTCTCAGAAGGTAACTCTTAAACAACCTATAATACTAGGCTGTTTCAATTTCAAAAGCAAAGTTTCATAAGTATAATTATCAATATCAAGGGCCCATCAATAGTCCATCCTCCTCCCCTGTACTTGGGGGATTCTTCTGTCCTGTTAGAGAATATGGCACAGCTCCCCAGGATGGGAATTCGATATTCTTTCAGTTATTTTGTGGATCTCCAACCACCATGACAATGCCCCATGAACACATGAACACATTCATATTCCTTATAGGTATGCCCAGGTGAACCCCCTCCAATGCTTCCCCTATCAGTGACACCCACACAAAAGATCCTCAGTTGTAACCCTTCTGTGATTCAAAACCTCTTCAAAAATGAAGCCAACAAAATATCCAAATACGATTAATAAGAAAATGAAATAATAGTTTTAAAAATAACAAATAAAATATAAAAATATTTTAAATTTGAAACAATAAAAATGTAAAAAATAAAATTAAAAAAAAATTTTCCATTACATCTTTCATTACTGTAAGATATCTTGTCTTGTATAGGTTTGTGGAGGGAACTAACTCTTTATTGACTTTTATATTTCCAGAGTCATATTATCAGTATACTGAAGCCATATCAGACTCCCAATGAGCCATCTAGTGTGATAACAGTGGCTTTATCTCCTTTTTTTCCAATAAGAAAATAATCCAAAAATTCGTAACTGATAAAATACTTTAGTTTTAGAAAAAACAAATTAAACCAAGATTGTTATAATCTGTTCTATTACTAATACAGTTATAGGAGAAAACCTACCTTGTTACAGAAAATAATTATATGAGAAGCTTTTGAAAATTTAGATTTCTATGCTCTAATAAAAGCTTATTAAAGTTTAATTTCTGAGGGCAAGCAGATACTGTGAAACTGTGCTGTTCTAAGCTTTCACATATGGTATAGATATTCAACCATATTTGGAATATACTGATTTGGAATCTAAACAGGTGAGAAGTCCAAAAACAATATACTTCTAGGATATTAGAAAGTCAAGGATAAAAGATCAAAATTATAAGCAGAAATCTGGAATATATTGTAAAACCATGGTGGTATTTTCCAAATCATTGATTTTTTATAAGATTTCTATATGTGTTTGTTAAGGTGTGATTTGGACTAGCAGACAAATTGTGATGGGTTATCTCAAAATCAACTTTTTCAAAGAACAAATTGGTTATTGGAGTAAAGGTCTCCTCATTGGTTATAGAGTAATTTAGTCTGATGAGCTGGAAATTATTTCTTGACTGCTTTAATGTGTCAGGCTTTATTGGCCAAAGCATGCTTGAAATAGACTTGGAAAGCCTGTGAAGACTTCAGTTAACATATTTCTGGCTTTTACCTTCACTCTAGAAATTGCCAAGCAGTGATGACATTTTCTGAGATGGCTGTATAATTGTCCCAAATATTTAATATTTGTGGTTTAAAGTTATATAAATATACTTTTCTACATAGACATTTGACAAATTATAAAATTCTAGGCAGAAATTTTAAAATAATGAGAAAGTTAACATTAATAGAAATTAAAATATTTTCTTCTCCAACTCATGTTTTAAATCTGGGATGCATTCATCAAAAACCGGAGATGATAGGAATACAGGAAAGACACTAAGAAGGCACTTTCTGAAAGAAAATATTATCGTTCTAGTCAGAAAGAGACCTTACTGCGTGTCACCAATTAGTGGCCAATATAAGGATGCCCAACTCTCAGCATGGCAGCATGATTCATAACTTATGACTTGGTCTTTTCATCAAATACAATGTCTTATAAATCATTAGTTTACGATATGTATTTAACACATCTTATGAATGAGTTCTGCATATGACTCATAGGCTATTCTCTCTCTTACTCTTTATTGATATTTACTATATCCTATGAGTTTCAACTCTAATTCACAAGATACCTGAGTACTTACTATAGCAGTTTGATATGGGTATGACTTTGGTGAGGGAAGTAACTTATGCTTTATGGCCTGGTAACTCCTGGTAAGCTCCTACTCCAATTAAATAACCTTTATAAAAACCAACCCATTTCTGGTAATTTGCATGAGCACCCCTTTGGCTAACTAATAGCAAAAGTCAATATTGCCAAATAACACAGCAAACATATATTGTAACCAATCCCTAAAATATGCTAACTAACTCTAACATCATTACAAATTAATTTGAAAGTATCATTTACAACGTAAAACAGCATCTTTACATAATTTACCCATCTCATCAGTTTTTTCAGTTCAAAGCTGGTGTTTTACCTAATAAATTATCCTATTTCCTGGCCTTGCTCTTACCTTCAGGGGGAAAATTGAATTTGGCAGAGGCCTCTTAATCTCTATGTCTCCTTCCCACCAATCCCTAGCCTTTGCCAAACAACCCTTTGTTGAAAACACGTGATTAAAAATTGTCAGGGGGTTGCAGACTCCTAATGAGTCTTCTCAGGATTCTATGCTATCATGGAAGTCCTCAGGTGGCATTTCAAAGTTCCTTAAAAGTTTGTGTGATTTTGCCTTACCCACTCTGTGGCAAATTTCTTTCTTCATAATTCCATCATGAGAACAATCTTTGAGGAATTTTCCTTCTTTGAAAGGCTTGTTGCTTTCTGAAGTTTAATTAGTTTTGCTCTGTGCCTTTAGATCTCTGATGAGTCTTTTAAAATAATGGTTTTGTAGCGTATCCATATATTATTATTATTACTACAGTGATCTCTTCTGACTTCCTACATTGGAAGTGAAGGCTTGCGCTCCATGTAGATTATGGCCATGCATTCCAGTGTATCTGGTTTGGTTGAGAGCATGAATGAATGGATAAAACATGCACTGCCTCACTATACTTATGCTAGTCATGATATCTTACATTCATGTAATTCTTTTGAATTTTAAGGTAACTTCTATATATTTCTACACTTAAATTATAATAAAGCTAATATTTATTAATGTCAACTTTATGGTAGCCACTGGAAAAGTGCTTTATATGATTTATCTCATTGAATCCTCCCAATTTATGTGCTTTAGCACAGCCTAGTCTCTTGTACTTGGTACACTAATGGTTCTTTAATGAATGATTTATATATTAAAATGTTTTTCACTGTTGCCCATTAATTGTCAATGTTAAATAGATAGTAAGTATTATTACTAGTATTATTAATATTATATTAAAATATTAATTTTATATGGAAACTATTACAAATTAATTTTAAAAAAACACATTGGGTATAGAATGAAGGATTTAGATGAAATTGAAAATTTTAATCCAATAAATAAAAATGTCTATGGTGGGAAAGAAGAGTCATTGAGATAGTTAAACCCTGAAGTTTTAATAAAAAACCTTGCAGGAAAGCTATAAAACTCAACTATAAACTTCTAAACGGCATTTGCTTACCTTATCTGTTCCCAATCACTTAACCTAGAGGCAAGATTGAAATACAGATGGCATTTAGTGAATATTTACTAAGTGAGGAATTGCAGATGTGTTTGTATATGTTCACACACACATAATATATAACTAAAAAGGATCAAATGGCAGTTTGAGGAAAGTAATTGCGCTTATCTGCAGCAATTTTCCAAATGGTTTTAAGGATACAGGTTAATTTGAGTCATTTTGTTGTTATTTTAATCATCAAAAACAAAGACATGCTACCCAGTGCTTACAACACCCAGAAAATCACCATATGTCTCATACTAGATACTTCTTTATTTCAGACGTTTAATCTGAAGTTTAAAATTAATAGTGTGTACTTCTGCTAATTGATGCACCAGAGGTTGCAGATCACAGACAGTGCTGTTAATAATGCCCTGCTGGCAGTTCATGGCATGATCATCAGTAGCAATGGCCTTCACACTGGTGAGCGCTGACCATATCAATCAAGTCATGCCAGCAATTCCATTCCATAGCCTGTGTCTCCTGTTGAGAGCACAGAGCTGTATGGAATGCAAAAGGTAGGTGTCTGTTTTCAATTTGAAACAATTGGGTAATATATCAGCTAACTGCCTTTTCTCTTCCTACCCTCAAATAGCCTCAGGGATAGACAGGGCCCATATAATACCAAAAGCAATTAAAAAAACAGACAATTATTTTGTTTTCCATGTCCTTCATTTGGATTGAGTTAGAATATCAAGCTAAATAATCTTTAGTGGCACTCTGTCTTGCTCTTTACACGTAGAGAGATTGTTTAAAAGTTTTTCTTAGAATTGGATTTTTGCACTCAAGAATACTTTTGTCCAGTTGGATTTTTTACAACTAGGGGCAATTAAAGGTTTTAGAGGAACTGGCCAATCATAAACGGTCTTCTTTGTTTGGTAGCTTGTGAGATAGTCTTTGAAAGGCAATTTGGTTTTTATATAAAGTATTCAATCAGATAAAATTGTATCTCAGTTTCTCAATCTTCCATTTATTAATATTAAATCTGCAAATCTTGGCCAATTTGCTTTATATTCATTTGATTTGCATGATGCAGCACAAATTTTGGGGAAAAAACAGTCCTCATTCCAGGTGGAGGATACCAGCTGCTGTGAGCCAGTTTTTCCTCCAATGACATTTCCTGTACTTCCGTTGTTTTCATTCCTATAAATTGGAAATGCTTTAACATATCAATTCCAAATTCATATTAACATTGACTAGATGAAAAAAGTGCTACATGAAAGTTCTTGTTATGCCACAGGAGAATATTTAAATTTGCAAAGCTGGGTTTTATTGTTGTTTTCAGAATTTAAAAATGGTGTACTCTTCCTGAGTATCATAAAATTTCTTATTCCAGTTAATTCTTATTCTCATTTCAGTTCTTTTCATTGGAATAATACAAGTTATTCTTGGTTTTTACGTTTCTGTCTCTAAAGAGCTCTTGAATCTGAAATACAAACCAAAAGTGTCTTAAATAGTGGAAAGTTGGGGCAGAAGACATTTATATGGCTTGTCCAATCTGTTTCACTGAGTCCAATTTCACAGGTCATTAACACTTTGAAAAGGAAATTATTTTGATGACCTATCATAGTCTAGAAAGGGGGACAAATTGTCAGAAAATATTGCTCAGGTGTTTTGGAAAGGACATCTTTCTAGAAGATGCATTTATATTATTGCAAAATGAGAAGATAGATGCCAGAGAGAGTTGAGACATTCTCTGTTATATATTTATTAATAATTTTGAGATTTTCTTCTTTGTCCCTGGGGAAGTACCAGGCTTTCAGAAAGAATATAGAGAAATATTCTATAATGCCCAGAAATATTTCTAATGAACTCAGCAAAAAATAAGAACATGTGAAAAATGTGAAATGAGATTCATGTAACCAGGGAGAACTAGAGAGTGGTATGGAATTAGTAATAGGGATGATGAAATATAGAAGGACTTGCCTTTAGACACATTTCAAAGATCATAAATTGGACTTTAAATGTATCAAGGCATAAGAATAACAAGTGTACAGGAATTGATTAGCAGCTTAGTGTCAATGGCGATTATTCAGTAAATGATAAAGGCAAAAAATACTGTCAACTTTTCTTGATGTGGTTATTTTTTACATGTAGCAACTTTTTCTAGATTCTTTTGACTTTTCTATATATAAAATTGCAGAATATGGTAATAAATATGGTTTTACTTCTTTCTATATCTTTTTCTTTTACTTATCCTTCTCCTCTTCTTTTTCCTTCCCTCCTTCCTTTCCCTTCCTGAGTTGGTAAAATCATTCATTAAAAATACTGACTATAAGAGCTAAGAGACTACAACCTTATGTCACAAAGAAAGCAGGTGGGTGAAAAAAAGAAACCTGACTATGTTAAACTTATGGGAAATATATATACTTGAACTTGAAAAGAAGAGAGATGCTACAAATGAAATATTTTTTGCACAGGTGAAGAAACTGAGACCCAGGGGTCTCACAGTTGTTTAGCACAAGAGTAGAACAAACTCCAGGTCTTCTGTTTTCCAATATTATTTAAACATGTGAGCATGTTTGTGAATGTGAAGTTCTCTGTCACACTACTGTGTCCTTTGAAATTACCCATTTAAGAAGGCTGCATACTTTGATCAATCATGCTGGTCCCTGATATGTGTTGCAAATTCACTAATGGATTTTAAGTGCACAGCACATTATATTGAATATACTCAATATAGCATGTTATATTAACTGATTAGAAAAGAAATTGGATTCTTTCAATAGATGCTGATTAGATGTGATTTAAATCCAACAGACTTTTAGGAATAAAAAAAAAATCTTATAGTTTAACATTAAGCAAGAAGCTCTGGAAAAGATGTCAATTATCCTGTACTGAAAATAACTATTTTCCATTTGTTTCAAGAATGTTCACCATTCATTACTTGATGGACATTTAATATACAACTGAAAATATGTGTTAGGTAATTACAACATCAGTGTAATCTGAGCATTGCTATCTGCTGAATATCTTTTTCCATACAAGTTGAGATTTTCCTTGTTTCTTCATATGATGATTACTTTGGGTTATATTCTGGACAGTTTACTTTTTTGTTATAAAACTGTATATTTTGCTTAAATCTTATGGTAAAATGTTGACAATTTGTTTTGTTCTTTTAAGGCATTCCAGTGTGAGTCTAGTTTACAAAACCTTTGCAGTGGTTTTCTTATCTTTCCCTGTGTCTGCCACCCAGTGTCCCCTCTGTAATTTGGACTTGGTTTATCTCATCATTCAGTTCTTAAAGTAAATGTATGCTTTTTAGGGTCATATCCACACATGTGCAACTCTGGGCTGAGCCCAGTAGTTCATAGATGATTTTAAATTTATGATTTGCTGAGTGTCCTTCTGCATTCTCAAAAGTATTTTCTGGTTCCCTCAACTCTATGGGCTAGGAAACTGGTGTTTTGGATGACTGAATGAAATTACAGATACAAATAAAAAAGGACTGTCTCTGGGACTCAAACTTCATAAAAACTTTGTAATCATGTATTAAAAGTATCTATTAGGTATTGAAAAGATGGAATCAGTATAACTGTGGGGCAATGGAAGTGCTCCACAAGATTATGCAAAGATGGATATAGGACATGTTAAATTACACCAAAAATGTATAAAGCCTATAGGCTAAAATGTAAACCATAATGTAAAACATAAGATAACTAAAATTTTAGAAAATTATAGTCTAAAATATAAACCATAATGTAAACCCAAGTGTAGCAATATTTGAAAGCTATTGTCTCAATATCTGTGTATCAGTTGCTGCAAATATTATATGACCATGTAAAAAGATCATTGCTGGGGAAGGGACAAATTGTTTGATGTTGGATATGTGGGAGTACTGTATATTGTATGTATGAATTACTGTGATCTAAAACTTTTGTGAAGACAAACTTAATAATTAGAAAAAAAAGAAAGAATGTAGACACTGAGGAAGAAATGAAAGAAATTGCCTTGCCACTGTACATACAGGGGAACACTTATTGCAGTGATAAAAGGCAAAACATTGAAAACATAGCTTTTTCATTTTTTAATAATTTGATACCCATTTTATTTTAATTTTAATTTTTCTAAATTAGTTTGCATTCTATATCTAACCTTTATACCCATCACTACATTCCATTTTACTATTAACAGAACTTGGCAATATATTAGGCTTCATTTTCTAAGAAGTTTTGGACCACAGAGAGGTTCGACAATGGCAGGGGAGGAATACTGGTGTGGGGTGTTATTGATAGGGGGCACATGGTTGGGAGGGAGTTCTCCAAGGCATGTATACAGGGTACATAAAAATGTTTAGATATTTTCATAGTGGTTACAATTAAAAATGACAACTGAGGGAGTACTGAGTTCCTAGCCAGGGGAGCTCTATCACATTCCCCAATGCAATAGCAACAATCCCCCAAGTGCAATGGCTAAGAACAATAAAGAAGGATGGTACAACAATGAGCCCTTGATACAAATGACTATGCTTGTGAGCCTGTGTGCCTGAAATAAGAACTAGGCCTATAAGCTGCAGGGTGCCTAAGAGTTACCTCCTGAGAGCCTCCATGTTGCTTAAATGTGGCTACTCTCTAAGCCAAACTCAGCATGTAAATGCATTATCCTCCCCCCAGCGTGGGACATGACTCTCAGGGATGAGCCTCCCTGGCACCAAGGGATTACTACCAAGTACCTGCTGATGATGTAACTAGAAATCAACCTTGAATAAAAGGATCAACTCAGGCCAGCAGAATATCTCAGCCTACATGTAATATCAGGTGTTAAAAATGCTTTTTGACCTTGTATAAAAGGGGGAAATGGAAAGGACAAATGAGTTTATATGGCTATGAGATCAAAAAAGAGTCAGGTCATCAGAGGGTCACTCTTATACATGCCTCAGCAGGGTTCCAGATACAGCCAAAGTAGATACAAGGCCAGGTCTTGGTTCTTCTCAGGGCTACAGAGACCCACAAGTTCTATGATCATGGCAAATGGAGTTCAGTGCCATGTCAGTTGGCCCTACTTTGGAGTGTGTGTTCCTGAGTGTGATGGAGTTGGACTCAGATGTGATCTTTGTTCACAAGCCTCTCCTGTATTTTTACTGGACCCGTGGTTGGTGCTGGGGTTTGGTGTATACTCAGGGGACCTGAATCTTTGGACTGTCCATGTGATAGCCAGGCCCTGAGCCTCAACAGACTTGCAACTCCTACCCTCTGGTTTATTGGACTTACCCCAGCCAGCTAACAGGGAGGTGAAGAGGGTCAACCACCACACAAGAGAGCCTACAACTGCAAGCAGGAGAATTGCATCCATCATCCATGTGGAATCTAAGCCCCCTCTTGATATAGAGGTGGAGTGGACATAACCATCCCAGGGCCCACAGGATGGAGGAATAGAGTATGGATTAGAGTGGTCTTACTGATATTCTATTCTGGAACTAATGTGATTAGCAATGGAAGAAAATGTAATATTGATGTGGAGAAAGTGGCCATGGTAGCTGCTGAGGGTAGGGAGAGTGAAGAAGAGCTATGATGTGGGGGCATTTTCAGGACTTGGAGTTGTCCTGGGTGGTACTGCAGGGACAGTTGCTGGACATTGTATGTCCTGCCATGGCCCAGTGGGTGGACTGGAGGAAAGTGCAAACTATACTGTAAACCATTATCCATGTGGTGCAGCAGTGCTCAAAAAAATGTATTCACCAAATGCAATGAGTGTCCCATGATGATGAAAGAGGTTGTTGATATGGGAGGAGTGGGGTGAGAGGGGTGGGGGATATATGGGGACCTCATATTTTTTTTTAATGTAACATTTAAAAAAATAAAAACAAAAAAAGTATCTATTAAAATATTAGCTTTCCCACACCTCTCAGTCTACTCCAACTTTGAATGAACTTGTTGTCTAGTTGAAGAATCTCAATGGTAGAGATGAATAAATGAAGCAATTTTGTATATTATTAAAAATACTAATTTTTAGTAAAAATGTAGGCTTTTAAAGAAATAAAAACAGTTTAATAAGAGATATTGCCCCATTCTGACAAAAATTTGACTTTCAAGGAGAAGAAATGTACCATATTAACCATCATCAAAACATTAATCCCTGATTTATAACTTTTGAAATTTAAAAATTTGTCAGTTGGATTGTTCTGCATATGAAATCCAGAAAAGATTGTATCACTCTACTTTGGCTTCTGTACACAATATAATTATTGCAGTATGATTTAATTACTTGAATGGTTTGTTGATTCTTATGAATAAAACACCAAAAAATGGATTATTTAAATATTTTTTCTCTTATTTCTATGTCCCTACTAGTGAATAAATCACTGTAGTAAAAAAGTTAACTCTGATCTCAATTTTTAGTGCCTCTTTTCAGTAGGTTGAAACTGTTAGAAACCCTCTATTAACGTTTGTATAAGTACTAAGGAATAATTTATGGAGATCAATTAAATGCCTATAAATACCAGAACCATATGGAAAGCAATTTGTTTTTTGCTGTATGAGGAAGTTCTCCACCGTAATGTAAACTATGCACTTTTGATGAGGTTTTTGTTCTAAAATATTGGAATCAATGAATATATGGTCTTGATTTCTGGGAAATAGTTCAGTTGCCATTTACACAAATGTAATCTATTTACAGTCCTCTATTCTGTTTTTGATATATTATTAATGAGCTCTCACAAATGGTCAATAACAATGGTTTATATTAGCGTTAATAGCTTGGAGGAAATTGTTATAATACATAGTGATTTGCTCTGAGTGAATTATTTCTTTCAACTACCTTGAAAAATATTGCCACTTGCAAGTTGAATTTGGAATCTCCAAGTGTTTTAATTTAAGTTTCGTTTCTGAATCCAAGCATTCTAGTTACTTTTAAAAGCCATTTAATGGTTTGTGTAAAATCTCCATCATCATGATACTGGTTCTTATAAAATGCTTGCTCTCAACAGAAGAAAGAGTGGTGGGGGAAGGGGAAAGGACTATATAAATCACTTAGAATAAGAATGTTTGTTTAATTAGTGGTATAGATGGAACTGGCTTGCTAATAGAATTTGATGTTCTGCAATCTAGCATTTCTTGAAATTTAGCCCTCTTGAAATCCCAGAACAGAATTTAAACTTAGTGGCCTTTAATGTCTTCTATCTTTAATGAATATCCATTCCAACTAACATTCCATAAGATACTAGATAATTTGAGTTCAAGTATGACAGTCCTTAGAAGTTTAATTTTAAGTTTAACCCAGAGAGCAAAAATGACCAAATAAAATGAAAATTTAAGACCCAAGACAAAAAAAAAAAAAAATACGCTAGTGTTTGAGATTTTGACACATATGTCTTGGGTAGGAGAAAGTATTGGGGATAGGTTAGAAGATCTGCTCAAAGAATCAAATTTACTCCACCCACATATAAAGCAGGGTTTGATCTAGGAATACTAGACTTTTGTTTAGCCAAGTTTGTATAGTTGTCCATTAAATCTGCCTAACCATATTTTTCTCTTTGTGAGATATATGTCCATGTTTTTGGTAAAGTGATTAAAGCTAGTAATACTGTTTGGTTTATTGTTGCCATGGTGTTTGTAAGTTTTGAAAAGTTGACCCATTAACCATATTCTACCTCCCACAACCCAATTTTGAAAAAACAAAAGGAAAAAATAAAAACTGTTTTCACAGATAACTAAAAGTTGCTGCAATGGAGCAAACTTAATTTTATTGGTATAAAGGGATGTGTGAACATTGAAAGATTTATTAAAATCTCTTGGGAATGATAAGTAAATTACAAAGCTCTTATTTAACAGGAACTCTGGTAAGACTGGAATAATTGTTATACTTCCAGTCTGGTGGAAAATGCTGTGAATGATTTATTTTCTATATTTTAGTCCTAGCACTTTTTAATATTTTCACAAAGAATAGAAAATCAGATATCATTAGATAAAAATCTAAATCATATAAATATATATTAATATGGTTTTGAAAATTGGATAAAACAAATTAGCCAAATTATTATGTATCGGGAAACACTATTGTAAAATAAATATATGATCATGGATAAACATTCACTAAGAAATAATGGGTTTGGATCAATTGTGGAGAATATTACAGGTAAGATCCCAAAATCCATAATTCTAAGATATTCCAAGTCAAACTCTCCACATATATAATTACAGATGATGCTGACTTCTAGTAATAGGAAAAAAACAGACCTCTAATAGACAAAGCAATAAAGGAATGTATTACCTTAATAAGTCAAGATCCAGGATAGGATGTCAAGGGACTAGCTCTGCTTTTCTTTGACTCCTTTGGCTGTCTGTATGGGCTTCCACATAAGTCTAGGAGAAAAATGATGCAACATTTTGGGGTGTTTTGTCCAGTCATGTCTATGCACAGAGGAAGGAGGAGGAATTCTCCCTGTGTGGCTCAATAGGTATTAGGGAACACGTATCAGTAGCTCCCTTTTATGAGAAAATGCAGATCAATAACCCTCATGAAATAAATGCAAAAAAAAAATTAGCCAATCAACCCATAAATATATATAAAAAGGATAATACTTCAAGATGAAGTGAGATTCATTCCTAGATTTCACTCTATTTCTAGGTACTGTAGCAGCTATTCAGTTGGTATGGCAAGCATAACTTCCTTTGTAGATACACTGCTTCCCCATTATGTATTGTTCTTGTTGGCTTTTAATTACTCCCTTCTTATCAACATCACAGGAGTGGTCATATGATACAGAGTTGTCAAAATGTAGTATCTTGTATTCTTGGAAACAGGATGGGCTTTAACATAAGGAGGAATGACAAAAGGAAAAGCAATTAAATTCCTCATTGAATTCATATAATCAATTCATTAAAATTGAAATCTGTCTGAGATCATTAGGTTGGTACCTATAATGGTTTATTGGCTGTCAGGAGAATGACACAAACACACAGAAGCAAGTAGATACGAATCCCTGGATACAATGGAACCTTATACCTCATGGTTCCACAGCAAACATTTTTCCCTTTTTGTGTAAAACACTTTGAAACTGACTTGCAGTTTCTTGAAATCAAGCTGCTTAAGAGTACAAGCCTAACTCTTCGTCATGTTCCAAAGGCCCTACAAATTTGGCTATTTTCTCTCTGATTCCTCTTCCTATTACCACATAATTCACTGACTTCTAGATATTCCTTGATCACCCCCAGCACAATCTTGCTTCAGAGCCCTTATCCTACTTCAACAGACAAGATCCAAACATCTTTATTTCTTCATGTATTTACATGATGGATCCCTTCATTTCATTTACATATTTGCTGGTGTCATTTTTTTTTACCCCATGAGGACTATTCTGACCACTTTAAATGAAATTGCAAACTTCCCCCACCAGTATTTATTCATAGCATTTATCATCTTCTCAAATGCTATCTATCTCTCAACTGTTTAAAACCCCACAGAATTTTACCACTAGACTGAAAATTTGACAAGAGTTGAGGATTTTATCTTTTCTTTTTTCCACTGTCCTATTCCTAAAACATAGAATATTGCCTGGAACATAGAAAGAATCAACAAACATTTGTCAAAAGCTCTAATGAAAACAAAGTAAGAACCCTAAACTTTGAGCATTCATCATAATGTGTAAAAGATGAACAACTATAGCTATACTCTGCCTCTATATTTTATAATTCCATTGTGCTCATCACATGTTTTTATTTGAGAGAGTTTTGGGAAATCTATAACATATTCTGCTGATATGTGGTAGTATTTTCAAAGTTTACACACATGCATACACACACAGAAAATATATTATTTTAGTTTTTTGTTTATACTATCCAAACTCAGTCTTATCTTTCCCTTCAAGGAGATACTAAGTGGGAGGAACAAACCAAATACTTAGGAAAAAAGCATATCTCTGGTATTAATGCTCCAAATATAAGTTCTTAAATTTTACTTTAACAGTTACTACAAGTATCATGATAGTAAATTTGAAAATAATTAAACCCATTGTTGTTTACTAGTTATATAATTAAACCTTCTAATACAATTTTGTTCCACAGTCAAATCATTGCTATAGAAAGAAGTTGAAGAACTCTTCTTATATTGACCACACTATTCAGAAATCAATAGGCAAAGCATAAACTGTATGGTGTCCTAGAAAAGAGCTTTGCAACAGAAGTATAGCCTGAAATCTAGTTTTGCCTTTGTGCTACTTGGCCTTGGACTCTGAAAAATGGTCCCTTATGTTTTCTTAGTGTTTATCAAATGAGCTTAATAACCCTGTCTCCAAGGTTTTTTAAGAATTACATCCTTGCCCATAATTCCTCAGTTCCCTCATCAGACCACTGGTTTTTTTTAGGTTGTCAGGAACTGCCTTGGTCACCCTTATCCTTAACCCCATTTTTCAGAGCCAGGTTTATCTTTTGCGCTTAACTGAGAAGCCGAGAGGCTAGCCCTTCAAACGTTAAACATGGAGAGAAAGATTCAGAAATCTTTTAAACTTCAATTTAATAAAATCCATCCTCAACATTTTGAAAGTTAAAATGACAAATTTAATAAAATATTGCAAAATGGATAACAAACAAAGTGTTAATATCTCTATTGTATATAAGATGTCATATGCATTAGTAAGAAAGAGAGGAGCAGCCCACTTAACAGTGGGCAGAGCTCATAGTCATTCACAAAAGAATTAATTGCTGAAATAATCATGGAAATTTTCCAATCATTAGTGAATATGAAGAGCTTTGAAAACAATGCTCTATATTATTAATATTATTTGTCAACAATATTTGTCAATAATTTTAATGATTAACAATGATTTGTGTGGCCGTGTATGAGGGAAAAAAGAATATTTGTATATTATAAAATAATATTAAATATAGATATTTCAAAAGGACTATCTTTAAAGATAGCTATCAAAATATGTATAACTTTGACACAAAAATTTCACCATGTAGAATATATATTTAGGAAATACTTGTACAAGTAAACACAAAAGTATGTTTCAGAATATTTATAGCTACAATCTTATTCCACAGGGAGGGAAGGGAAAGGGAAAGAAAAGGAAGAAATAGAAGAAATAAAGTAGAGCTATTGAAAATGATGTCTATAGTTTTAACCCACAAAGATGAGAAGATTATCTTAAAATTTTGTTTAAAAAGAAATCGACAACAGAATGAAGAGTATGTTCATTTTTGTAAACATTTGCAATTACACATAGGCAAATAATGGATACAGGTATGGAATGTTCTATACCAAGATACTAACAATTGTTACTTGTGATTTCAGATAGTTTTAATTTTTAAATTTATATCTTCCTATATTCCCAAATTTAAAAAATAAGACTATATTATTTTTATAATATTTTAAATGCTTTTTAAAATTTTTAACCAATAAGTAGATTGTTTGCTTCAAACAGAAATAAGGAACACAAGAGATCCTAAAACTGAAGCAATGATATCCTGACCCCATTTTTCTTTCTTTTTATAATTTTCCTTCTTTGTCTCTTGATCTTTTGGGTTTTTGTCTGTCTAATCAGAGCATCAAATATTATACTAGCTGGTCATTAGGTGTGGGTTTAAGGTAAAAACATGTGTTTTGAAATAAAGCAGGTTTGCTTGAAATTCTAGGTCTGTCACTTTTTTAGTATAGGATATGGGCTAAATGAATCTCTAAATTTCTCAGTTACAATACTAATAATTAAAGGATAATATTTGGCATTTGGTAGCTGTTCAGGCGATATTAGTTCCCTTCTTCCCCAGTCTCTCTTGACTGTGGGCCTGCTTTGAGTCTTTCACTTTTTACTTCTCCTCAGCCTAGCTGGAGCTTGATAATGGCTTAGCCATTCACACAAGGCTACAGCTTCCCTCTATTCATCCATTCATCTAGCAATCCAAGAATCAGGAGAATGTGTGAAGAGGAAGAGCAACTAGGTGCTCTCAGAATCAATGTTAAAAGTCCTAATCCTAAGTATCCTTCACTTCTTGGTCTTCTGTTACCTGCCTTGTGTAAGTCAAAGATACTGCAAGGCTGAAGTGTTAATGTTACTAAAACACCATTTTAGTATGCTGTGTAAGTGTTTGCTGAAAATTGAAGTCAAAATTATAATGACATTCAAATGCAGATGAAGTGCAAAGGAAACACTGGGCCAAGCGATATATGTAACAGAATTACAAAAGTGTTCATGAATATTTACCAGAAATGCAACTGTATTGTAGGTCTTCCAGCTTTTTAACATAATCTATTGTGTTTTCTGCCATGGGTGTTATTTGTGCTTAGTTATTTCTTAGAACATTAGTATGAAGAAATGACTAGTTAACATGCATAAGATCCTTTCAGAACAAATATATAAAAGAGTTAAATAGTCTCCTCTGATGATTTCAACAAGTTGAAAAACAGCTTGAGGTCTGTGCTTTCCAAACTCACATGGAGTTCTCATTAATATTGATGGAAAAAGTCTAAAAGCCTTAATTTTGTAAGGTGAGGTTCTCATAGACACAAAATATATACTATTTCTATTGAATCTCTAGTACAGAATTAAGATAATTTGGAGAAGATAAATATATATTAAATATATGTATATATAAATGTGTGTGAGTATTAAATTATGAAGGCACATCCTTAGAAATTTCAAGTGATTCATTTATTTTCATTCATATATTTTCAAAACTCATAAGAGGAGTGATGATTGCCCTTTTCTGGGCACTGCAAATTGAGAGAGCTAAAGTACCTGGAGAGGATTTAGAGGAAAGTCACCAAGGAAATTAAATGGCTGGAAAATTAGATACATAATGCAAAGGTCAAGAGAAATTTTATTAGAGGAACAGAGAGTAAAACTGATCTTTAAGGAAACATGATGTATATGGAATATGGGCCAACAACAAGGTGCCTCTATCACTATATGATCTTGTAAACAACAAGAGTACATATTAAAGAAATAAGAATAAAGAATCAAAAATGGTCAAAAGGAGTGAGCAATAATTGGCTCTATGGTGCTTATGGTATTTTTGCTATGATATTTCCATTGAGAAAGTTTAAACATGGCAGGGAGTTGATCACCTTGCATATGTAAGATATTACCTTACTTAACATTGTTACCTTACTTAGAAACAGAACCTCCTTTGGGGTGAAGGGAGGAGCAATGAGTTTCACTGTAAAAATAAAAACAAAAATAAGACATGACTAAGAAATAGGCAAAAACAACTTAGCCATTGAAGCTAGAGCTCTCTTATGTCAGTTCTTTAAGGAAATAAGCAGAAATACACAGTCAACAGTATGTTTTTGCCTTTAAGCTTGCATTCATTCTTACTGCCTAGACTGGATACATATTTGCTACTATCTTCCCTATTTTTTAAATGAAGAGGCTTGATGGAGTAGCCCATAAGAATGGGAGAACCTGTTAGTTCAAACCAGTGTGCCTGGGATAAAAAGATGAGGGATACTCTAACTATAGAAGGAAGAGTGTATCAATTTGCCAACTAACAGAGGATGGGGAGTGGAAAGACAGAATACATGAGGATTCTTTGGCAAGTAATGTGCTAGGAATGTTTAGTGAAGATTAGATGAATTATCATATACCAAACATGTATCATATACAGGAGGTCTCAATAACTATTCGTTTCCTTGCCTTTCTTATTTAAGAGTAAAGTAAATTTATGGTAAATGTATGTGACATGAGGTATTCTTAACGATGTGCTGACAAGGGCAGATGTTAAAAGAAAGGACAGACTTGCTTTGATTGTACCACGGGGATTATGAATTATTTGGAAGAACTTGAAAGCCATGATTGGGGGAGTTTTTTCAGGCCAGAGATAGCAGGAAAATAGTAAGGGAAATTGATTTGAGTATCTCCTATTGAAATGATGATTTAAAAGTTCATATAATGATGTGATGTAGGGAAGGTTTAAAGGTATGTTCCTTGAAAGAAGGGTCACATTGTAATGATTGGTGTATTTTAAAAAATAGAAACAAATGTATAAATATAAAATATTTTATGTGCATAAATTTTATGAATTGAGATAAAGGTGAGGAGGAAAATAGAGAAGAAGAGTATACATTGTGCTATGATCTGCTTCTTGGCATGAAGTGATTTTAAGAAATAGTTTTTGCAAAGTCCTCTACTTCTCACCCTCTTTGTCTATTCTCCCCTCTATCTAGAGTCCCCATGCTTTAGTCAATTAAGTAATTTTTCTGTTTTGTACCTTTCTCATAGACATGAAAATTTAAATAAGTATAGGAAAAGTAATTCAAAATAGGAATTATAAGCACAATTAAATAAAATTTGTCTTAAAAATTTTGAGAAATTTAAATTTACAACCATATGCAAGTGCCAAGCTGTACATGCATTGATAATCTAACTAATTATCAGGTAAGTACATATTATAAAAAGATAAATTATGAAGTGGTCATAATAAATATTTTGCCTTGTTAATATTTCTAATAATTTTATAAAAGGAAAAAAGGAAAGCAATTAGAATTAAAAATGTATCTTAAAGGCTGAAAATATCAATGAACTCAAACTGGCTTGGAAACATTTGAGTTATTCATACATTATTATTTATTCTACAGATCATCATTCCTTTGGATTTATAACTTTCTACAATTCAGCGATGAGGCTGTTTTGCTTTCTTTTTTTTTTTTTTTAAAGATTTATTTATTTCTTTAATTTCCCCCCCTCCCCTGGTTGTCTGTTCTTGGTGTCTATTTGCTGCGTCTTGTTTCTTTGTCCGCTTCTGTTGTCGTCAGCGGCATGGGAAGTGTGGGTGGCGCCATTTCTGGGCAGGCTGCTCTTTCTTTTTCACGCTGGGCGGCTCTCCTCACGGGCGCACTCCTTGCGCGTGGGGGCCACGCGGGGGACACCCTTGCGTGGCACAGCACTCCTTGCGCGCATCAGCGCTGCGCCTGGCCAGCTCCACACGGGTCAAGGAGGCCCGGGGTTTGAACCGCGGACCTCCCATATGGCAGACGGACGCCCTAACCACTGGGCCAAAGTCCGTTTCCCTGTTTTGCTTTCTTATCACCCTTCTCTCACTGGAGTAGCACTTTTAAATACCTTCAAGAACTGTTCCTTTGTATTCACAGCGTGGCTAACTATTTAGTGCTAGAAGCTTAGCTTTTGGCCTATCACTGCTTTCCACATTTTCCTCACTAAACTTAATCATTCCAATCTCTTAATTTAAAGAGAGAGTCATATGACTCTTCCTTTCATTTGAACACTTATAGGCCATGGTGGGGTTAATAATTGCCCAAATTTAAATATTGTGTCCTGGGAGTAAGGAGAGGGAGAGAGACAGGCAATGGACAGTTGCAGAGCAGTGAGAACACACACAACATTTATCAATTAAATTACCATCTTATATGGGCACAGTTCATGGTGTCCCCAAATATTTATAATAGTAACACCACTGATCACAGATCACCATAATAAATATAATAATGAAAAAGTTTGAAACATCGCAGGAATTACCAAAATGTGATAAAGATCTGAAGTGAGTACATGATGTTAGAAAAATGATACTGACAGACTTGCTTGTTGTAGAATTGCCACAGGTCTTCAATGTGTGAAAAAGCGCAGTATCTGCAAAGCATATAAAGAGGTTTGCCTATATTTATTTCAGCCATTTCCCTGTGTACAGGATTGCAAATTTATTCCTTTAAAATTCAAATGTAAGTGGTCATCTCAGTATTTTATTGGGCAAACTTGACTATATTCAGGGATGTTTACTGCCTTCTATCTGGCACAGATTATCCTCACCACACTCTGGCTCTGGCACCTGTGCTCATCTGCTCTTGGCAGTGAGGACACTCCTATCCTTGCTCAGATTCTGATCATGCACACTCGGTGGCATTTCCCACGTTGGAGGACTCCTATTCATCCTGCTTGTGCTCTAAGACTCCATGCTAGTCCTCTCCTCTGTGAACTTAAACTCCTCAATCCGCACTTAGCAATAATAACCCCAACCCCACATGTATACCTTTCTTATACTGTTCAGTCTCTGAATTCTCTTCGAAGGTCACAGTTTCAGGTGGAAACCTTAAGGCTCCCTTACATCATGTCCGTTTGCCCCCATGTTATACCTTCTTCTCCCCATTCAGATTTCAACCCATATGGTGGCCCACTTGGTGTGCTTTCCAGACTCCTTGGGCTCTAAACCTTCTCATTTAGCCACTATGGTTCCCCCTTCCTTGTGATGGAAACCAACCTTGCTCTGCCCCACCTAATGGCTGTAAAATCAAAATTTTAGAGAAAGAAGGGAAGATAAGAGAATGAATAAGAGAATGAGAATTAGTAAAGATTTTTGAATACAAAGTAATATGAAGAGATCTGAAGAAAAAGATATTTAATTAACATAGTACAACACTGAAAAATATAGGAGGGAAAAATGGCAGAACAGAGGCAAGGAAAAAGCAACAAAACAGGCTTTATGATGGTGGAGATAATCTATCATGATGACATTCAAATAGGGTAGAAGCATCTAAGTTTACGTTGAGGGGGAAATATTGTAAATTTGAGGAGGAGAAGCTTGTAAATTTTACGAGGATGTTTCCCAGATTGCTGACTTTGGCAACGGCCTGGAATTCACCAGAATTGTGGGTATAAGAAGAGGAGTGTATCAGTCAGTTAAAGGGGTGCTGATGCAAAACATCAGAAATCTATTGACTTTCATAAAGAGTATTTATTTGGGGTAGAAGCTACAGTCACAAGACCACAAAGAGTAAGGTATTTCCCTCACCAAAGTCTGTTGGCACATGCTAGAGCAAATGGCTGCTGGTCACTGGAAGAGTTTTAGCCTCCCTCTTCATTTCAAGTCTCCTTGGTCCCAGCTTCCTCCAATCTTAGCTACAGGCTAGCATAAGGCTAATCTTTCTTCCTGGGCCACAGGAACCTCTGTGTATCTTCTTTGTGTCTCTACTTCTCTTCCCTACTTAATTGATTATCCCTTTATATAGCCCACTAGGGGTCAGGGACAAAGGGATGGGGAATCAACCCTGCATGCCCTAATGACATGCTTGGATCAAAGCCCTAATCTAAACATATTTTAATCAAATGCATCTCAGCTGAATCTAGTGTAATCAAAGGGTTATCATGCCCAGAGAAATAGACCACGTTACAAACATAATCAATATTTCTTTTTGGAATTCATAAATAATCCCAAACTGCCCACATGGAGTTTGGAGAGAAGAAAGAATGAGTTCAGTTTTAGATGTCTTCCAATTTACATTTCCATGGGATACATAATCCAGGCAACAGAAAGTTTTTAAAAATTTGAATAATAGAAATAGATTTACATATTACAATAACCATTTCTCAATCTATGCAGAAACACATTTTTTGCAAGGAAGGTGTGCTGAGTTTGTTTTGGTGATCATTAGAGGTAGTTCCACCTCTTTAAATTCCTCTAATTATTTTTATACAGACCAGAAACCTTGCTACACCCTAAACAATAGCTTTCCTATACCTCAAGTTTGCATTTAATAAACCTTGGTTGATAAAGTAACTAATCGACAGATTAAAAAAACAAAAACAAACAAACAAAAACCAACATTGGTTGGATAGCAGTGACTGAAATACTTTCAGAATGCTTCTGAGTTGAGATAGGTTTCAAACATTTTGCTTTTAGATTGATTGTTACTCCCCACCTCACTATTTTGCCTGGATCCACCTGATGAGAAGTACATTGTTGATATCATATATATTGCATTTCTCCCAGAGACCAAGCAATCTCTCAAGCTATAAACCAAAGGAAAAATGCCTCAAACGACATCCTCCATGTCTACTAGGATGAAGAAGTAGCATACAAGATAGGACTGCAAGAAAACACAAAGGATAACCTGTTAAAGTTGGATTTCAAAGGAACAATGACTTTTTTTAGTATAAAATGTCCGAAGTACTAAAAGGGTATGCTAATACTAAAAAAAAGTTATTTGCTACTTTTTTCTAAATAGGGTAATTTCAATGCAAGAAAAGAGGAGGAAGTATATGGGTCTCTTGTTTCCTTTAATTGTTTTGGTCTGGAATTGTTTAGATTTGAAATTTACCGTGACTGAATTCTCCTGAAATCTAAGCTATAAGTGTCATATGATATTCTACTACTTTTGTAACTAAAATTCAGTAATAAAAAGTGTTACAGTGATTTGAAACTCAAGATTTCACTATAAATTATCCATAGACAAGCACACTAATAGCAACCTGGATCCTTAATAATGTTATTTATTACATTTTCATATTGAGAAACACAAGAGAAGACAATAAAATTATACTAAGTTTCTTAAGCCTGAAATAACTCTTTGGAATGCTGGTGAACAATTCCAATGAACTAACACAAAGTCATGGAAAAATGCCAACTAGGGACATGGAAGGGATTTGGGTGAATGCAGTTAGCATGAGCAGAGTGAAGAGGTAGCTTACAGTAAAACAAGGAGTTTACCTAGACACTTGCACTTTAAGCAGCAGTATCTCCTGAAATATGCTCAGTCACTGTCTTTAAGGAAACTATCCAGAAGGAATTCTGAGTTTTCTTAGTTTCCCAGGACAGAGTACTCCAAACTGGCTGGGGAAGCAAGCTTAAAGCAACAGAAAATTCTTGTCTCACACAATTAGAGAATAAAAGTCTGAAATCAAAGCATCAACAGGGCCATGTGTGTTTTGATGTCTATAGGGAAGAATCTGTTACATTATCAAGAGAGGTCTGTCTCTTAAGTTCTGACAACAGCTAGCTAACAGTTCATATTGTTCTCTGTCCCAGTCATCACACTGCATTATGCCCTTTGTCTTTCTGGGCCTATATCCACATTTCCTCTTCTTATAAGGACTTCAGTCATACTGAAATAAGGCCCCTTCCTACTCCAGTGTAACCTCATTTTAATTTGTCTAATACAATCTCTAATGTCCCTATTTCACAATAAGTTTACATTCTGAACTACTGAGGGTTAGGACTTTGACATAACATTTTGTGGGGGCAGAATTTAATCCATAATATGAGTAAACAGGTCATAGGCTTGCCTTTGAGTAATTATTTCAAGGAGGAAGGAACATACTTCACTATCTCTATCATATTTGTTAAACAGAACCAAATTATGAGTAATATTCCAATGATTGAGGCTAGTTTCATTGTACTTTATTTTTGTGGTATGTTTGTAGTGAATAAAATGCACTGGCAAGAATGGGGTAGAGAGAGAGAAAAATATCGCCCAGCATGATCATGAAGTTGATTCTGGCAAAGCTTTGGCTATTCAAAATTGAAAGTTGTCAATTTATTTTGATGTGTTATTTTTCTTGATTATAGCTTCATTGATTTATAAAAATGGAAGAAAAGAAAGAAGAAAAATTGCAAAGAAAATAAGGAAGATGAGTGTAAATCACTGGTGGTTTACTGAGGCAAGTTTTGCTGAAAGAGAACTCTTTTTTTGCTACAAGTGTATAGTTAGAGGAAGCACTAATAATTCTCAAAATAGGATTTATTATTTATGTTCTAAACTCCCTCTATATTCTCCCATTCAGCACAGGTACTGTAAGCAAATAAGAATGCTTCATTCACCGTTACTTGGAACTCATTCCTAGATTTTGGTTATTTTCCTGAATAAGAGATTATGGGACCAGGGGATGGTGGCAAGATGGCAGCTGAGTAAGGCATTTCAAGAGACAGCTTTTTCAATAGGGCAGTTAGTAACCTAAACATAGCTATCTAAAGCACTTGTTTGGCAGGCCCAGGAGACCAGAAGAGCATCCTGCAACATCCTTGAAAGAATGGAAGGAAGAGACTGCATATCTACAGTGAAGTTGCATGTGTAGAGCATTCCATGCTGTGGAGACCAGTGCTCTTCTTCCACTGGCAGCACAAGCTGCCTTGGGAGCTATTCTGTGGGTGGCTGTAGTTGGAAGCTCTGCTTCCAAAAATGGGGGGAGGAAGAGAGAGTTGGCTACCAATTTTAGCTATTGATTAATAAATTCAGCTGTCTAAAATATAATCCTAAGAACAGCTAAAGTTTGAACCTGTCTAAGTCAGAAAGAGACCAGTAGCCACCATTTTAACTCCATCCCCAACATGAGGGGAAGTGGAGGGAACAAACTGGTTTACTGAGCATCTTAGATTCCATTTCTACCCTTGACACCCCACCCCCCACCCCCACCACCCATAATAGGAGGAAGCTGGCATTTTTCTCAGCCTTTAAGGGCAAATGCAGGTGCTTTTGCCCCACACAGACTGAAGAGTCAGACAACTGTAGCTCCATCCTCACCCCCAAGTAGGACAGGAAGAAGGCAATTTTTCCCTAGCCTCTCTGGGCAATGGCAGGCACTTTAGGTTCACATGAACTGGACTGAGAGGGTAAGGGAGGATCCACAGCAATCCAAAAGGATAGGAGGGGTCTAGTGTTTCCTCAGCCTCTCCAGGCAAGCACAGGCACTTTCATCCTACACAGACTGAACTGTTGGACACCTCTGGTTACATCCCAACCCTTTAAATTGTAGAAGGGATATTACTCCCGCAGACCCTCAGGGAACTGCAGGACCACTTGGCCCACATGGACTAGATTGTTGGGCAATTCAGAAGGTCTGTCCCCATCCTTGGCAGGGAGGTGGGGGATGTCAGTCTACCTCGGCAAGTGTGGTCATTTTGGACCCACATGGCATAGACTGCTGCCCACACCTGCAGTTCCATCCTTGCCCCAGGCAGGGAAAGAAGGGGTGTGAAGCTTCATCAGTCTTTCTGGGCAACTACAGTCGGTCTTGACCTGCACAACTTGGATTATTAAACATGGCTGTGGCTCTGTTCCTACCCATAGCAGGGGACAAAGGTGGGAGAAGCTTCATCTGTTCCTTGGGCAGTGCAGGAAGCATCAACTTTCACAGTTTACAGCACCAACTACATCCTTGGCCACTACTATACAGCCAGCAAGGGAGAAAGGGCAAAAAAGCCCTAAACTAAAGATAGAAACTGTACACAGAATACATACACTAGTTAAGCCAGATGTCATGACACCAACAACAAATTACAATCCAAACCAAGAAACAGGAAGATATAACTCAGTCAAAGGAACAGATAAGCCTCCAGATGACATAAATGAATTGAGACAACTAATCATAGATGTTCAAACAAATCTCTTTAATAAATTCAATGAGAAGGATAAAGAGATTAAGTATATTAAGGAGTCACTGGGTGAGCACAAAGGAAAAATTGAAAGCAAACATAGAAAAATAGATCTTATGGGAATGAAAGGCAAAATAAATGAAATAAAAATACACTGGAGACATAACAGCAGATTGGAGGAGGCAGAAGAAAGTTCGGTCAGTGTAAAGACATGGCCTCCAAAAGTGAACATACGAAATAACAGATGTGGAAAAGAATGAAAAAAATTGAACAAGGTCTCAGACAACTAAATGACAGCAATAGATGTTCAAACTTACATGTCATGGGTGTCCCAGAAAGAGAAGAGAAGGGAAAAGGGGTAGAAGGAATATTTGAAGAAATAATGGTAGAAAATGTCCAAACCTTATTGAAGGAAATCAGTGCCCAAGAAGCACAATGAAATCCCATCCAAATAAATCCAAATAAACCAACTCCAAGACTCATACTAATCAAAATGTCAAATCCTAAAGAAAAAGAGAATTCTGAGTGCAGCAAGAGAAAAATGATGCATCATGCAAAAGGAAGAGCCAATAAGATTAAGTGCCAATTTCTCATCAGAAACCCTGGAGGCAAGGGTAAGTGGTATGATATATTTAAAATAATGCAAGAGAAAAAAAATTTCCAGCCAAGAATCTTATATCCAACAAGATTGTCTTTCAAAAATGAAGGCAAGTTTAGAATGTGTACAGATAAACAGAGACTGAGAGAGATTGTAATCTACAGACCATCTTTGCAAGGCATGTTAAATGGAGTGCTACAGACTGGAAAATAAAATACAGGAGAAAGGCTTGGAACATAGTCTAGAAATGAATATTTTATTAGGAAAAGTAACTAAAAGTATAAAAAGAGTGATGAAAATAAAATTACAGATTAAAACCAAAGATCAAAATAGGTGAAATAAGAACTACCTTTACAGTATTAAAATAGGAATGTTAATGGATTAAACTCCCCAATCAAAAGACACAGACTGGTGGAATGGATAAGAAAATATGAGCCATCTGTATGCAATCTGAAAGAGACTCACATTAGACACAAGAATAGCAATAGTGAATGTGAAAACTTGATTAAGTTATTTCCACATGAGCAGTAACCAAAAAAAAAAAAAAAAAAAAAAAGCTGGAGTACCTATACTTATAGCAGATGAAATTTACTTTAAAAGCAAAACTGTTATTAGAGACAAAGAAGAACATTATATATTAATAAAAGGGTCAATTTATCAGGAACAAATAAAAATCATAAATACATACATGCACCTAAATTACATGAGGCAAATACTGGCAAAATTAAAGGGAGAAATAGATGTCCCTACAATAATATTTGGAGACTTTAATGCACCACTCTCAGCATTGGATAGAACATCTGGGCAAAGGCTCAATAAAGAAACAGAGAGTGTGATTAATATGATAAACAGACTAAACCTAATAGCCATATACACAGCACTGTACCACAAAACAGCAGATGTATATCTTCTCAAATGTTCACAGATCTTTCTCCAAGATAGACCATATATTGGGTCACAAAGCAGATCTCAGTAAATTCAAAAAGCTCAAAATGATACAAAGCACTTTCTCTGATCATAATGGGATAAAGTTGGAAATCAACAAGAGGTGGAAAAACAGAAAATTCACAAATACATGAAGACTAAACTACACATCCTTAATCATTGGGTCAAAGAAGAAATTACAAAATAAATAAATAAATATCTTGAGACAATAACTAAACAACCTATGGGATACAGGGATAGCAATGCTGAGAGGTAAATTTATAGCTTTCAGTGGTTACATTAAAAAAGAAGAAAGCTAAAATCAATGACCTAGCTAAACAGCTGAACTAACAACAACAACAACAACAACAAAAAGAATAGCAAACTATTCCAAAAGCAATTAGAAGGAATGAAATAACAAAGATCAAGCAGAAATAAATGAAATTGAGAATGAAAAAGCAGAATTAACAAAATTTGGTTCTTCAAGAAGATTAACAAAATTGACAAACCCTTAGCTAGACTGGGGACATGACAACTGATCCTATAGAAATAAAAAGATCATAAGAGGATACTGTGAACGACTGTACACTAAAAACCTAAAAAATGTAGATGAAATGGAAAAATTCCTGGGAATGTATGAACACTCTACACTGACAATGGAAGAAATAGAAGAACTCAACAAACCAAACACAAGTAAAGAGATTGTAACCCTCATCAAACAACTCCCCAAAATGAAAAGCCCAGGACCAGATGGTGTCACAGGTCAATTTTAGCAAGCATGTAAAGAAGATTTAATAATAGTATTACTCAAGCTCTTCCAAAAAATAGAACAAGAAGGAATGCTAACAAACTCATTTTTGAAGGCAATATTACCCTTATTCTAAATCCAGATAAAGATTTTATCAAAAATGAAAATTACAGACCCATTTCCTTAATGAATAGGGATGCAAAAATCTTCAACAAAATACTTGCTAATGGAATCCAACAATACATTAAAAGAATTATTCAGTATGATCAAGTAAGTTTTATTCCAGTCATACAAGTGGTTCAACACAAGAAAATCATCCAGGTTAATATACCACATAAATAAATCATAGAAGAAAAATCACTCGATCCTATTGATTAATACAGAAAAAACATTTGACAAAAGTAATACAAAAGTAATAATGATAAAAGTAATACAAAAGACAGGAGTTGAAGGAAACTTTCTCAACATGATAAAGGCCATATATGAAAAACTCACATATAACATTGTCCTCAATGCTGGAAGACTGAAATCTTTCCTGGTCCAGAATAAGACAAGGATGACCATGGTCATGAGTGTTGATCAATATAGTATCAGAAGTTCTAATTAGGGCAATCAGACAAGAAAAGTATATAAAAGCATCTAATTATTAAGGGAGAAGTAAACTTTTGCTTTTTACAGATGATATGATCCTGTACCTAGAAAGCTCTGAAAAATCTACAATAAAGCTATTAGAGCTAATAAACAATTTCAGTAGAGTTTCAGAATACAAGATCAGTATGCAACAATCAGTGGTGTTTCTATACACTAGTAATGGGCAATCTGGAAGTCAGGGAAAAAAATTCAACTCCAATATTGACTTAAAGTATTAAATATTTGGGAATAAACTTAACCAAGGATGTAAAGCATTTGTATTCAGAAAACAACAATGCATTGCTAAAAGAAATTTAAAATAACCTAAATAATTGGAAGAGCATTCCATGCACATGGACTGGAAGACTAAAGTCCTTACACAATAAATTAATTCAAAATGAATCAGAGACCTAAACATAAAAGGTAGAACCATAAAGCTCCTAGAAGAAAATGTAGAAAAACATCTTCAAGACCTGTGCTAGGTCTTGAAGCATGAGCAATGAAAGAAAACATGGATAAATGGGACCTCCTCTAACTTAAACACTTTTGTTATTTGAAGGACTCCATCAAGAAAGTGAAAAGGCAGCCCACTTAGTAGGAGAAAATGTTTGGAAACCACATATCCAATAAGGGTTTTATTTCCACTTTGTATAAAGAGAACATATAATTCAACAATAAAAGAGCAAGAAATCCAATTAAAAAATGGGGAAAGGACTTAAAAACACATTTTTCCAAAGATGAAGTACAAATAGCCAAAAAGCACATGAAAAAAAAAATGTTCCATTTCACTAGCTATTAGGGAAATGCAAATCAAAACTACAATGATATCATCTCATACTGGTCATTATATAAAAATACAGAAAACAGTAAATGCTGAAGAGAATGTGGAGAACTAGGAACACTCATTCACTATTGGTGGGAATGTAAAATGGTGCAGCCTCTGTGGAAGACAGTTCAGTAGTTCCTTAGGAATTTAAATATAGAACTGCCATAGATCCAGCAATTCCTCTACTAGGGCTATATACAGCAGAACTGAAAACTGTGATGGAAACATTTGCATACTGATGTATGTAATAGTGTTATGCAAAATTGCCAAAAGATGGAAACAACCCAAATGCCTATCAAACAATGAATGGATAAACAAAATTTTGTATATACATACCATGGAATACTATGCTGCAGTAAGAAGAAATGAAATTGGGACATATATGATAACACAGAAGAATCTTGAAGACATTATTCTAAGTGAAATAAGGCAGACACAAAAATACAAATATTGCATGTTCTCACTAATATAAACTAAATACAAAGAATAAATGCATGGAGTTAAATCCTAGAGTATAGGTTATTAGAAGATAAGAGAAGGGCTGCAAAGGAGCATTGATGCTTAATATATATAGAAGTTTTAATTAACTAGACTGGAAAAGTGTGGAAATGGATAGATTAGATGGTAACACATTATAGTGAATAGCAACTGGTTTATAAATAGGATTGTGAATGAAAAGGGTAGTCTAGGCATGTAAATGTCAACTGAGAGAAAACTAGAGAATAAACCAGGAACTGAATACACAGTGAAACTGAGGTAGATGAGAATTGGTGTTAATAATACAAATGCAAGAATGTCCTTCTGTAAACTAAAACAGAAATATATCACTATTGCAGGGTGGTGGGGATGTGGAGAAACATAGGAAAAATAAAATTAATGTAATCTATGGAGTCTTGTTAGTAATTCTGTAATATTCTTGCATCAATGCCAAAAACATACTGTGCCAATAATAGGAGTTATGGAAAAAAATATGCCAAATGTATGTCATGGACCATAGTTAGTGGCAACAATCTGATGATATTATGTCATAATATATAACAAATGTTCTGCAACAGTGTGGTGTGTTGGTGAAGAGCTGTTGTATAGGAATTCCACACGTGCTTGATTGTTATATAAGTTCACAACTTTTATAATAACAATATATTTTTAAAAAATAAATTAAAAGAAAGATAATGGGATCAAAATTTTCAGCACAGCATTAAAAAATGAGTGATTTCCTATAAAAGCAAGTTTCTGTTGAGATTCATGCTATTGTTTTAATGTTACATTTGGTTCTTCTGAATATGCAGGGGTGAGAGAAAGATGGACCATGACAATCTTCTATGAGAAACTACTATTGACCTGACACTATGGCATTTTGTGCCATGGCATATGAACTCTTGATACACAATCATAAAAAGATAATTCCTCTGCTTTCATAGATATTAAAGTCTAAATAAGAGTCAAACAATAATCAACAAAACTATCAAACTAATTCTGATCTATTTTATAAAGGAAATAAAGACCAAGCTACCATCTACAATGATGGTTAGAAATGGATTCTTTTAAATAGGGTCACCAAGAAAAGCATAAGAATATGACTTTAGAACTGAGACCTTAAAGATAACAAAAGTCCAGTCATGAAAGGGCGGAGCAAGATGGTGGCTGAGTGAGCTTACCTGATAATCTCTCCTGCAAAGAAGCGGCTGGGCAGCGTTGGAGATTATTTGGAACCAGGCTGTTTTGGGATTTTTGCAGGGCAGGAGGTGTCTGGACATTGATTTGCTGGGAAGGTAACAGAGAAAAAATTAATCTATAAGATATACTTGAGATTCTATTACATGGAGGTGGGAGCTGCGCATGGGACGCTCCCTCCTAGGGTGAGTGGAGCCATGGCACCTGCATTGTGGTGGTGATTTCTGGAGACTCTGCGGTACTGGGGAATTCATAAGCCCTGAGCAGGTTATTGGGGGGTTAACAGGACAGGAGGCCTTTGCAGACCGATTTGGGGAGACAAATGGGAGTTTTATTGCGAAGCAGGGAATTTTTGATTGCGGACAAGTAATAGCACTTCCACCTAGAGACCCACCCCCCCAAGCCCGGCTGCTGATCTGCAGCAGACTTAAATTGCTAGCAATAAAGAGACATCACCAGGAAGCTGTTTCAGGGACTGGCAGGTGGGAGACATCTGGAAGCCGATTAGGGGAATATTTTGCGAAGTGTGGAAATTTCAGTTTTGGACTCTGTTATCGGCGTTTCCAGCTGGAGCCCCACCCCCGGGCCTGGCTCCTGATCTGAGTCATTAAATTGGCTGCAGTTTAGAGGCACCCCCAGGTGGCCATTCCAGGGGCTTACAGGGTGGGAGGTGTCCTGAAGCCAAATTGGTGATACATCCACAGAATAGACCCCAGTGAGTGAGTGAATTGCAGGGTTCAGACACATAAGATAGAGTTTGTGGATGTGACCTCATCCATAGGGCTGGCACCCAGCTGCAGGGATCCCTGAAGGCTGTGTTGCACTGCGGTGCTCCCAGGCTCCCTGTTAACCAGATTTGAGGTTGCCATGTCTGAGTACCCTAAACCTTGGTGGCCACACCCCAGAGACTCACAGCTCTTGAGTCTTCAATATCTCAGACTTTCCATCCCGGAATCCATCATGCCCTGAGGTCCATCGGAGGTCCTTGAATGTCCTAGCCCTCAATGTTTTCGTTTTTTCTTTTTTCTTTTGTTTTGTTTTGTTTTTATTTTTATTTTATTTTGTTTTTTATTATTTTTAATGTCCTGATTGCTAACATTGCATTATCTCCTAGTTTTTTCTCCCAGCATATCCCCCAAAGTCTTTTTTTATTTCCAGTTATTTAGGGGTTTTTTGTTGTTGTTGCTGTTGTGGTTGTTTTATATCTTTTTTTTCTTTTCCCTACTTGTTTCCCTCCCTTTACCCACCCCCTTTTTCTTTCTTCCTTTCTTCTCTCTTTTTTTTTCTTCTCTCTCGTCCCTCATTTTCTTCTTATTTTATTTTATCTTAATTATACAATAGGCACTGCAGGGAACACCTCACATTTGCTGGGTTTCCTCATCCTCCACTGCCTCCTTTCTGTGTGAATTGATTTTGGCTACCCACACGATCCCCTTTCCCCTACATCTTGATATCCCCCATCATCTACTGTTACTCCTATATCCCACCTCCCTTTCTTTGATCCCCAAAGTGTCTAACTCTTAATTTCTAATACCTTTGTTTTGTTTTCTGTCTTTTATTCACTCTTGAAACAATTGCCTTTCTTTTCTCTTTCCCTCTCTCATGAAAAGAATAGCTTTTTAATTCACACCATATTCCTCCCAGATTCAGTCGACTACCTCATTATAGGTACTCTACCTACTGCTATAACTCTACACAACTTACATAAATATAATATCCATCCTCCCAGATCTCATATTGTTGCTCTGTTAACATTTATCACCAATATTACTTTACACTTTTTCCTTGCTTACACAATTGCCTTTCCCTGGCCCTAATACTTTCCTTTAAAGTGAACTCAACCAGCAATAAGAAATTAGAATAAGAAGAACAAAGTGACAAAGAGAAGGTATAACACTTATGCAAAAAGAACAGCTAATTAATCCCCAAGACTAGACGAAGAAGCTAAGGAACTGATTAAACCCGTCAAGATAAAATGATGACCAGACAGCAATAAAAATATACAAACCAAACCAGTAATCAGGAAAACATGGCTGAATCCAATGAACAAACTAAAAACCAGGAAGGGGAGCAGAACTTCACACAAGTAATTAAAGATTTCAGAACATTTATCACCAGCAAATTTAATGAAGTAAAGGAAGAGGTTAACAACATGAAGACAGCACTTGGAGGGGAAATTGCAGACATACGCAAAAAGATAACAGATATGATGGGAATGAACACCACAGTTCAAGAAATCAAAAATACACTTGCAGCAAATATCAACAGACTAGAAGAGGCAGAGCAGAGAATGAGTGATGTGGAAGACAGTACATTGGAAATCAAACAGATAGTAGAATTGGTCAATAAAAAGATAGAAAAAATCCAGCTAGGACTTAGGGACCTGAATGACAATGCGAAATGCTCAAACATACATATTATAGGCATCCCAGAAGGAGAAGAGAAGGGAAAAGGGTCAGAAGGAGTGTTGCAGGAAATAATGGCTGAATACTTCCCAAATCTACTGAAAGAGACAGATGTACATATCCAAGAAGCACAGCACACCCCAATCACCATAAACCCCAACAGGCCCACCCCAAGACATATACTTGTCAAATTATCCAACGCTCAAGACAAAGAGAAAATTCTAAAAGCTCAAGACAAAGAGAAAATTCTAAAAGCACTTACAAGGAAAGCTCCATAAGATTAAGTGCTGATTTCTCATCTGAAACCATGGAGGCAAGAAGGCAATGGTATGATATAGTCAAGGTACTAAAAGAAAAAAAATTCCAACCAAGAATACTCTATGCAGCTAAACTAGCATTCAAAAATGATGGAGAGTTCAAAATATTCACAGATAAACAGAAACTGAAAGAGTATGCCAACAAGAAACCTCCCCTTCAAGAAATTCTAAAGGGAGTTCTGCAGGAAGAAAGGAAAAAACAGGACAGGCAGAATTGGAGGAGAGTGTAAGAGCAACAAAAAAGACAAAAAGAGAAGGGGAAAAAAAACAAAAACGAAATATGACAAACACAAGTCCAATCAAAATATGGCTAACACAAATAATTCCTTGAAAGTAATAACACTGAATGTCAATGGATTAAACTCACCTATCAAAAGATTCAGAGTGGAACACTGGATAAGGAAGTATGACCCATCTATATTCTGTCTACAAGAGACACATCTTAGACCCAGAGACTCATGGAGGTTGAAAATGAATGGTTGGAAAACAATCATACAAGCAAACAATAACCAAAAAAAGGCAGGAGTAGCTATATTAATATCAGACAAAATGGACTTTAAATGTGAAACAATTGTGAGAGACAAAGAAGGATACTACATTTTAGTGAAAGGGACAATCTGTCAAGAAGATCGAACAATCATAAATATTTATACTCCTAACAAGGGTGCCTTTAAATACGTGAGGCAAATGCTGGAAATACTAAATGAAAGAATAGATGCATCTACAATTATAGTGAGGGATTTTAATACACCACTATCAACTCTGGACAGAAAATCTCAAAAGAGAATCAATAAAGAAACAAAATATTTTAACAGTATATTAGAGGAGCTGGATCTAATAGACATATATAGATCGTTACACCCAAACACAGCAGGATATACATTTTTCTCAAGTGCACATGAATCATTCTCCAAGATAGACCATACGCTAGGCCACAAAGAAGGGCTTAATGAATTCAGAAAGATCGAAATCATACAAAATAATATCTCTGACCACAGTGGAGTGAAGCTGGAAATTTGCAAGGGCCAGAGGCCCAGATTTCACACCATGATTTGGAAATTAAACAGCACACTCTTAGAAAAACAGTGGGTCAAAGAGGAAATCTCAAAAGAAATCAATGACTACCTTGAAACAAATGATAATGATAACACAACATACCAAAATTTATGGGATGCAGCAAAAGCAGTACTGAGAGGGAAATTTATAGCCATAAATTCATATATCAAAAAAGAAGAGTAAAAATTGAAGAACTAACTGCACATTTGGAGGAATTAGAAAAAAAAAACAACAAAGTAATCCAACAGGAAGAATAAGGAAGGAAATAACAAAGATAAGAGCAGAATTAAATGAAATGGAAAATAAGAAAGCAGTTGAAAAGATAAACAAGACCAAGAGCTGGTTTTTTGAGAAGATCAACAAAATTGACAAACCTTTAGTGAGACTAACAAAGAAAAAAAGAAAGAAGATGGAAATACACAAAATAAGAAATGAGAAAGGAGATATCACCACTGATACCACAGAAATAAAGACTATCATAAGAGGATACTTTGAAAAACTATATTCCAACAAAAATGACAATTCAGAGGAAATGAACAAATTCCTAGAAACACATAAGCAGCCCTTATTGACGAAAGAAGAAATTGATGATCTCAACAAACCAATCACAAGTAAAGAGATAGAATCAGTCATTAAAAACCTCCCAACTAAGAAGAGCCCAGGGCCAGATGGAGCTCACAGGTGAATTCTACAAAACATTCCAGAAAGAACTAACACCAATCCTGTTAAAACTATTCCAAAAATTGAAACAGAGGGAACATTGCCTAACTCCTTCTATGATGCCAACATTACCCTAGTACAAAAGCCAAGCAAAGACACCAAAGGAAAGGAAAATTACAGACCAATTTTTCTAATGAACCTAGACACAAAAATACTTAACAAAATACTTGTTAATCATATTCAACAACACATTAAATGAATTATACATCACGACCAAGTGGGATTCATTCCAGGTATGCAAGGATGGTTCAACATATGAAAATCAATCAATGTAATACACCATATAAACAAATTGAAGGGAAAAAAATCACATGATTATATCTATAGATGCAGAAAAAGCATTTGACAAAATATAGCACACTTTCTTGATAAAAACACTCCAAAAGATCAGAATACAAGGAAATTTTTTGAACAAGATAAAGAGTATTTATGAAAAACCTACAGCCAACATTGTTTACAATGGAGAATCCTAAAATCCTTCCCTCTAAAATCAGGAACAAGACAAGGATGCCCACTGTCTCCCCTTCTATTTAACATTGTCTTAGAAGTACTTGCTCGAACACTGAGTCAAGAATCAGATATAAAAGGCATTCAGATTGGAAAGGAAGAAGTCAAAATTTCATTATTTGCAGATGACATGATCCTATACATAGAAAACCCTGAGAGATCTACAACAAAGCTTCTAGAACCCATAAATGAGTTTAGTAAAGTCACAGGTCATAAGATCAATGTGCAAAAATCAGTAGCATTTCTGTACACCAATAATGAGCAAGATCAGGAGGAAATCAAGAAACAAATACCATTTACAATAGTAAATCAAAAAATCAAATATTTAGGAATAAATTTAACTAAAAATGTAAAAAACTTATACACTGAGAACTATCCAAGGCTGTTCAAGAAAATCAAAGAAGACCTAAATAAATGGAAGAATATTCCCTGTTCATGTATAGGAAGATTAAATATTATTAAGATGTCTATCCTACCAAAACTGATCTACACATTCAATGCAATCCCAATAAAAATCAACACAGCCTTCTTTAAGGAACTAGAAAAACTAACTATGAAATTTATTTCGAAAGGAAAGAGGCCCCAAATAGCCAAAGACATATTGAAAAAGAAAAATGAAATTGGCGGAATCACACTACCTGACTTCAAAACATACTACAAAACTACAGTAGTGAACTCAGCATGGTATTGGCATAAGGAGAGTCACACAGACCAATGGAACTGAATTGGAAATTCTGATATAGAACCTCATATATATAGCCATATAATATTCAATAAAGTCACCAAGCCCTCTCAACTGGGAGAGAATGGCCTATTCAACAAATGGTGCCTGGAGAACTGGATATCCATATGTAGAAGAATGAAAGAGGATTACCATCTCACACCTTATACAAAAATCAACTCAAGATGGATCAAAGACCTAAATATAAGAGCCAAGACCATAAAGACTTTGGAAAGCAGTGTAGGGAAACATTTACACGACCTTGTAATAGGAAATGGCTTCATGAATATCACACCAAAAGCACGAGCAGCAAAAGGACAAATAGATAAATGCGACTTCCTCAAAATTAAAGCCTTCTGCACCTCAAAAGAGTTTGTCAAGAAAGTAAAAAGGGAACCCACACAATGGGAGAAAATATTTGGCAACCATATATCTGATAAGAGACTTATAACTTGCATATATGAAGAACTCCTATATCTTGAAAATAAAAAGATAAACAACCCATTTAAAAAATGGGAAAAAGATTTAAACAGACACTTCTTCAAAGAAGAAATACAAATGGCTAAAAAGCACATGCAAAAATGCTCCAAATCTCTAGCTATCAGGGAAATGCAAATCAAAACTACAATGAGATACCATCTTACTCCCATAAGATTGGCAGCTATGAAAAAAACAGAGGACTACAAATGCTGGAGAGGATGTGAAGAAATGGGAACACTTATCCACTGCTGGTGGGAATGCAGAAGGATCCAACCATTCTGGAGGACAGTTTGGCAGTTTCTCAAAAAACTAACCATAGATTTGCCATATGACCCAGCAATACCTCTGCTTGGTATATACCCAGCAGAACTGAAAACAAGGACACAAACCGATATAAGTACACCAATGTTCATAGCAGCATTGTTCACTATTGCCAAAAGTTGGAATCAACCCAAATGCCCATCAACAGATGAGTGGATCAATAAAATGTGGTATATACATACAATGGAATACTACGTGGCTTTAAGAACAAATACACTACAAACACACGCGATAAACATGGATGAATCTTGAGAACCTTATGTTGAGTGAAGCAACCCAGGCATTGAAGGACAAATACTACATGACCTCAATGATATGAAATAAGCAAGCTTCCTCAGAGAGCTAAATACTGGAAGATAGGCTTATAGGAAATCGGGGGGTGGAGGAAGGATGTGAGCTGATGTCTGCAGGGGTGGACTCTATGATGAGCTGGCGGTAAGTATGAGCACACAGAAGAGATAAAATGGGGGCAAGGGGTTGCCTTTGGGTGGGGCTTTGTGGGTTTGAGTGGGGCTGGGGATGGGCGGAGGGGTAATTTTGCCCAAAAGATTGGGGGGAGGGAGGGACAACATACGAACATAGGAGAGTGTCAGGTGGTGGTTGAGAGTAAAATGCTGAGAAAACCATATCAAAATATAATTAGGAGGGTTACTTGTTTAGGATGCTCGGATGGGATGGTCTGATGTGGGACGGACTCCTGGGGAATGTCTGAATGCTCATTTTGCCAGGGTGGGTTGTACCGTTGGGTAGAGACCCAAGTAGTGAGAGTGGGGGTGGACCCACATCCTGGGGAGGACTAATGCCATCAAATAGAGGGAACTGTATCTCTTGAGAGAAAGGGTGGCTCCCAGGGCATTAGGGCCGTTGAGCAAGTCAGGCCCTGAACACTGTTGCAAGTATCTCTGGACATGGCTCCTCGGGAAATGGAGATGGGCCACAAGGGGAGGGGAAAATGGATGTTGAATGGATGGAACCAAGGTAAATATGCGGGGCAAGAGAGGAGTTTTGTGAGAGTACACAAGGATGAATATAAAACATGTAATATTACACCAAAAACATATAGGGGATGACAGATTATAAATGTAAACCATAATGTAAAACATAGGATAACTAAAAATTTTAGAAAACTGTATATCCTAAAGTATGGACCACAATGTAAACACAGATGTCACCTTGTTTGAAAGCTATTGTCTCAGAGTCTGTACATCAGTTTCAGTAAATATGATGAATAAGTTAAAAGATTATCATTGTGGAAGGGATAAGGTTTTATGGTGGATGTGTGGGAGTACTGTATATTGTATATATGAATTACTGTGATCTAGGGCTCCTGTGAAGAGAAGCTCAATAATTAGGAAAAAAGAAAAGAAAAAGATAGGATGTAGAATTTTTCCAAATCAATATGTATTCTATATATAACCTTTAAACTCATCACTATATTCCATTTTACTAGTAAGGGAACCTGACATTATATTAGGATTCACTTTTCAGGAAATTTTGGATCACAGAGTGGTTCAACAATGGCAGCGGAGGAATACTGGTATGGGATGTTATGGACAGGCGACATATAGTTGACAGGGAGTTATACAGGGCATATGTCCAGGGGGCATGGAAATGTTTGTATATACTCATAATGGAAACAATTAAAAACAACAGCTGGGGTGGTACTGGGTTCCTGGCTGGGGGGGGGGAGCTCTGTCATGGTCCCTAGGGGAGCAGCAGCAGTCCCTCAGGTGCAACAGTAAGGATCAGGAAGGAATGAGGGTCCAACAGTGAGCCCCTGATACTAATGACTATGCTTGTGAGCCTATACTCCTGAAATAAGAACAAGGCCTAGAGCAGCACTGTGCCTAGGAGTTCCCTCCTGACAGCCTCCGTTTTACTCAAATGTGGCCAGTCTCGAAGCCAAACTCAGCATGTAAATGCAATGCTTTCCCCCCAGCGTGGGACATGACACCCGGGGATGAGCCTTCCTAGCACCGAGGGATCACAACCAAGTACTAGCTGATGATGCAACTAGAAAATGACCTTGAATTAAAGGTTCAATGCAGACCAGCAGAATATCCCTGTCTATATATAATAACAGGAGTTAAAAATGCTGTTTGACCTAAATTAAAGGGGAAATGGAAAGGACAAATGAGTTTATATGGTTATGAGTCTCTAAAAAAGAGTCTGGAGGTTGTCAGAGGGATTGCCCTTATGTACACCTGACCAGAGTCTCAGAGACAGATAAAGTAGATACAACCCCAGGTATTGGTCCTTTTGGGGGCTAAAGACCCACAGGTTTTATGGTCATGGCAGATGGGGTTCACTGCCATGTCAGTTGGCACTTCTTTGGAGCTGGTGTTTTTGTGTGATGGAGCTGGACTCAGGTGGGATTTCTTTTCACAAGACTTTCATGCTACTTTACTGGAATTGTAGTTGGTCCTGGGGCTTAAGATATATCTAGGGGATTTGAATCTCTGGACTGACAATATGATAGCCAGGCCCTGACCTCAACAGACTTCAACTCCTACACACTGATTTATTGGATTTACTCCACTCAGCTAACATGGAGTTGAAGAATGTCAACCACCACACCATGGAGCCTAGAGTGCCGACAACTGAAAGCAGGAGGATTGCATCCAATATCCATGTGGAATCTAAACCCCCTCTTGACATAGATGTGGAATGGACACAACCAAGCCAAGGTCCACAGGAAGGAGGAATACAGTTAGGATCTGAGTGGACTTAATGATATTCTATTCATGAACTGCTGTGGTTAATATTCGAGAAAATGTGGCACTGATGTGGAAAAAGTGGCCATGGTGGCTGCTGGGTGCAGGGAAGGGGAGGAAGAGATGAGATGTGGAGGCATTCCCGGGACTTGGAGTTGTCCTGGGTGGTGCCCTAGGGACAATTGCCGGATGTGTATATCCTCCCATGGCCCACACGGGACATGGGGTGCAGCAATGCCCGGAGATGTACTCACCAGATGCAATGGATGTGATATGATGATGGGGGAGAGTGTTATTTGGGGGGGGGGGAGGGGAGGGGGGGGTGGTGGGGGCGAATGGGGACCTCATATTTTTTTAATGTAATATCTTTTAAAGAAATGAATAATTTGAGTAGAATTAAAAAAAAAAAAAGTCCAGTCATTAGAACAGTGGGGAAAAAGTATTTAGGTAAAAGCAGCAGTATGTCACAAGATCCTAAGGCAAAAATTAGTTGACAAAGTTGAAAATTAAAAGGAGACCAGTGTACCTGAAATATTTTCAGCAAAGAGATTGATACAGAAAAAAAAAGGTTGGGATATAACAGTAAGCCTTGTCATATATGTCCTTCTTGGCCATGGAAAGAGTTTGAATTTTTGTTTCCTAAGGAGAAGATAATTTTTTTTAAATTTACAAAGATAATTGTGGCTTCTTCATAGACAACTGATTGAAGACTAAAAACATGAAGTCCAGATAAATGGTTAAGTTACTCTAGGAAAATCATGCTTATCTGCATTAAGGTCCTGTTCCTCCTCACATTTTCTTTTCCACAAAAAGTGGAAAAATATTTGTAAACTTCTCCATTCACATTTTATAGTACCCATTGAGTCTACTTACTTTCAAGGTTGGTCTTGGATATCTGGATACCATTTTGCCTATATTATATAATGATTTCATTGGTTTTAGTAAAGCGTAGAGAAGCTCATCCTAAATAATTGCTCCTCTAGCTTTATGGAAAATTCATATTCTGCAACAGCTAAAAGATTGCATTACTTGTTTATTTTTTCCTAATGACTGCTTTAATTTTATATGTATCTGATTTCCAAAATTTACTCAACTTTATGAAATTAGTAATTAAAATTTTCCATTTGCTCACATGTTTTCCTTTATTATGCATGTAAAGAAGAAAAGGGGAAAAAGGGATAGTTTGAGATATTTATATACACTTTTCCTCAAATATTGATATTTTCCTTAAAATTAAAATTAAAATAAATCATTGAAAAAGTCAGAATATTTATCTCAAAATATATATTAACTTTTGATATTGATTAGTCACTCAAATTTTGGTAAGAAAATGACCAGCATATACAGTACAAAAATGCACTTACTAAGTTTTAGGTAAACATTTTTGAACCAAAAACACATAAATTTCACTGAAAAAAAATTATTTTTCTGATCCTTTGTCCATACATTTGTTAACAAGTATTTTGAGTGTCCATATATGCCTTTGTTGGTAGCTGCGGAGAAGAAAGAAGATAATGAGTTCTTGGTAGATTTTGTAGGTAGACTCAAGTTATGCAAATTCAAGATATGTAATGATTTCCCTTATCTAACATATGTTTTTTTATTATATACAAATGATATCTCAATAAAATTGATTTTCAGAAAAAAAGTAAATGTACTATTGGCCTTTAATAACCCACTAGTTAAGTTTCTGACACCAAACCATTTCCAAAGATGTTTAGAGAAAAATAATTAGTGCTAATTCTGATTTTTAGTTTTATGTCTATATATGTATGTATAAAATTTTAACGTTTTTCATAATAGGCCACTTTGCCAAGTTCTTATTTCAGTATTGGTATGCATCTCCTACTTGTCAGCATTCTTTTCTTCATTTGAAAAGCAAATCTTAATGCATAGTGTTTACATAAGATTCTTTTTGTATATAAACATGTTTGAAACAGTTATTTTCCAAATATTTAAGCAAGTTGCTGAATTATAAGTATACAAAACCCATTTCAAATATTGAATTTTGTTTTTAGAAAGTATAGAAAATAGAAACTTCCACTCATTGCAGAAGAAAACTTTCCCCCTAAAAGAATGGTTTTGACTATATCCCCAAAATACTTGAGGAATTACTATCTTTTTAAATTTACACATAACCTAATAGGAATTGTCCTGGAATTGCTGTAAATTCCCATGTTTCTAATAACTCTAGAAATACTCATATTTTAATTTTTAGGGATGCACACTCATTTCTTTTTATCTTAGGACTTTTGATGAGTTACACCCAAACACTCCCCAGAGTATTGACATTAAAGTTAATTTTAGTGCTTTATTTGCCACATAAAATACTTATCTTGACTGTTTATCTTAGGCTATATTTGCAGATAAATTTAATCATAAGTCCTAAAAGTGTTGTCACAAGTTGGAAGCACATATCCAATAATGGTTTACTATCCAGAATATATATAAAACCTTACAGCTTAAAAACAGAAAGAAAAACAATTAATTAATTAATTAATTAATTAAAAAACAGGCAAAAGACTTGAACAGACATTTCTCCAGAGGAAAAACAAATGGCTAAAAAGCACATGAAAATATGTTAATCTATAGGGGATAAGCAACTGAAAATCACAATGAGATACCATTTCACAGACACTAGAGTGGCCACTATTTAAAAAGAAAGAAAGAAAATTACAAGTGTTGGAGAGGATGTGGAGATATAGAAGTACACTCATTCATTGCTGGTGGGAATGTAAAATGGTGCAGAGAGCTCGGTAGTTCATCAGAGACCTTAAGCGTAGAATTATCACATAGACCCAGCAATTCCTCTATTAGGTATATACCTAAAAGAATTGAAAGCATGGGCTCAGATGGTTGCACACCAATGTTCACAGAGACATTATTCACAATTTTCAAAAGATAGAAGTAACCTAGGGAGCCATCAACCAATGATGATTAAAGAAAATATATATATACATGTGATGGAATATCTGTAAAAATGAATGAAGTCCTGATATATGCAACAATATGGATGAAACTTGGAGACGTTGTGTTGAGAGATAGAAGCCAGACACAAAATGGCAAATAGTGTGTGGTCTCACTAATATGAGATAATTAGAATAAGCAAACTTATTGAGTTCGAATTTGAATATAGGTTACCAGGGGCTGGTTTGGGAGTAGGGAACACAGGGTTAATACATAATTTGTACAGAATTTCTGTTTGGCTTGATTATAAAATCTTGTAAATAGGTGGTGGTGACTGTAGCACAATATTGTGAGTGTAATTAACAGCACCAAATTATATATGTGGATATGGTTAAAGGATAAAATGTAGGTCATATATATGTTACTAGAATAAAAATTAAAATATAAAACATAGGACTGTACAATACAGTGAAACCTATTGTAAACTACAGACTATAAGGAATTATACCAAATATACCATACTAATGCAAGGTGTTAGTAATAGGGTGGTATGTGGGAAAGATATACCCTAATGTAATGTATGGACTATAGTCAATAGTACAATTATATAATAATCTTTCATTAATTGTAACAAAGGCACAACACTAAGGCCAAAGGTTAATAAGGGGAAGAGGAGTATAAAGGAATGTTTTATTTTCACACAGATTTTCTATAAACCTACAAATTTTATAATGTAAACAATTACAAGAAATTCCAAGGCATATGAAAATAAAAGGAAGAATATATATAATTTATAAGATATAAAATATATGACATATATATAATAGATATTTGAACTACCAGATTGAGAATTTAAAATGACTGCATTGAGATATGAATCAAATGAAAATTGGACAAAGATGCAAAATCAGATGTGTAATTTCATCAGTTATATGCTATCTACAAAAAAGGATCAAATTGAAATAACAGAAATGAAAACAAAACCACACATAGTAACAGAAATGAAAATTCCTTTGATGGATTCATAAGTAGATTAAATGTACTCCAAAAAGAATAGGAATTACTCAAACTGGAATACATAGGCTGAAATATCATCAGATTGTGCAATGTTGTAACACTGAAGAGAATTTCAGGTTTGTTGCATCTAAAAGTTTAACTTATTGGAATTTTAGAATATGAGGAATCATATGGTTTTACTTGCTAATCCAGATAACTAAAATATAGAAGGAGGAAACCAGATATACTAAATTTATTTATAAATTCAGTTTGAAATGCTGAAGATATTTTAATTCATAAATTGGAGCAGATATTATTCAAATCCTCTTAAAATGACTTTAAAATTTGCTATACTAAAATAAACCTGTAAATTAAGGAGAAAAAGAAAGAAAATGGAAAATACTTTGCTGATCATCCCAAAGCCATGGAACAATATAAACTGTTCTAATCTACCCATAATAATAATTCCTGAAAGAGAAGAAGATGTATAAATTGAAATAAGGCTGGATTTGTTTTTAAAAGTTAGAGATAGACACCAAAGTACAATCTGGAGAGGTCAGAGAACACCACAAAGGATAATTAAACAATGGGACAGTGGGTAAAATAAATACATCACATTCAAACTGCTGAAAAGCAAAGAAAAAGAGAAAATCTTGCTTTACCATGTGCCTGGGCAACAGAATCAACAGTAGCTGCCTTTGGTGAGAAAATGGTCATTGGACAAGAGAGTGGAAGGGATGGGTACCTATGAGGCCCTGAGAAGTCATTATTTTAGAGCTTTGAAATCCAATGGAGTATGTCCTGCAGGTTTTTGGAACTGTTTGGGATTTGTGATGCCTGTTTTCCTCCCACATTCTTCCTCTGGTAAGGCAAATGTTTATCCTATGTTTATCCTTTCTTTGTAATTTGGAAGTAGATAACTTGTTTCGTAAATTACACAGGTCTACAGTCTGAGGGAACATTGACCAAGACAAAGATCATTTCTAGAACTGAATTTGAAGTGATTTTGTACTTAGCCCCACTACTAAAATGATATAAGGTATTTGGAATATTGTGATGTAATGAATGTATTTTGCATATGGAAAAACATATATTTTGGGGATTCTGATGGTGGATTCTGGCAGTTTGAATTCTTTTATGGATCCCAAAAAGAGAACTAATCCATTTCTGTGGGTGTGAGACCATTTGGATTAAGTCAGTGAGGCCTGGCTCAAGTTAAGTCTCTACCCTCTTGCTGGGTCTGATAAAACAGTGACATAGAGACACACAGGGAAGGAAGCTGCATATTTGATGTTGCCATGTGAGAGAGGACTAGAGAATTGCTTAAGCATAAAGCTCCTAAGGGGCTGGGTCCACAGAGCAGCTCAAGAGGAGATAGTGAGCCTGGAGTTGACAGCTGAGATCTCAGTAGAGATCAGTGGCCATCTTGCTTTGCTCTGTGCCTGGAAAACAGAATCAACAGTAACTAACTTTGAAAAAGCACCTCCTATGGTGCTTCGGTTTGGACTTTTCATGGACTTGGAACAGTAACTTTTTTACTCCCAATAAACTCCCTTTTTAAAAGCCAACATCTTTCTGGTACTTTGGCAACCATTTGGAAAACTGAAACAATAGGGTAAATGCTAAGAAAAGACCTTAGAAGGTCCTAGCTATCACTTCTGACTTATCTTCAATCTCTGGGCAAGCAGGAAAGGTAAAGGCATGCATCAACATACACACAGAGCCCACCTGCAAATATTGGGAGATTGCTTTTTATTGACTCTAGACAATTAAGCAAATCTCTGTTAAAATATTAGTTGACAACTAAATTATTAGAACATAGATATCAGTGACCACACCTGAAAAAGTATATGATTTTTACAAAATAGTTTAGAAAGTCAGTAAGAAATCAATTACAACAACAACAAAAATAAAGAGCAGCAAGAAATTCTGAGGAAGAGATTTAATTATCAGAATTACTGGACCATACTACTCAAAATACCATTTTTCAACAAAAAAAAAGCCAAGGGATGAGAAGAAAAAGTTGACTCAATAGAAAAAGAGAAAGTAACAGAAGCTGTACTTGAGGAATCACAGGCATTGTATTTCTTAGCCAAAGACCTTTAAAAATTGGTTTTAAATATGCTTAAAGTGCTAAAAGAAACAATGGATAAGGAACAAAAGGAAATTTGAAGGATGATGTCAAATGCAAGCAGCAATAAAAAGATAAAAATTTAAAAAGGAACTAAACAGAAAGTCTGAAGCTGTATAGTAATATAGCTGATATGAAAATTTCACTATATGGATTCAAGGGCAGATTTGAACAGGTGGAATATGTCAGCAAACTTGAGAATAGGGCAATTGAAGTGATCCAGTTTGAGAAACAAAGAAAAAAATGAATGAAGAAAAATCAATAGAGTCTAAGAAATCTGACCATTACATTAAGGTTATCAACATATTAATAATGAAAGTCAAAGAAGGATAGGAGAGAGAGAAGAGGCAGAAAGAACATTTGCAGAAATAATGGTGGAAGTCTTCCCCCCAAATTCCAGAAATAATAAACTCAAAAAGATTCTCATATTATTTTAAACATTGGCAAAGACATGGAGAGAATCTAGAAAGCTGCAAGACAGAAGGGATTCATCACAACAAGGGATCCACAATAAATTAACCCATTTCTCTTCCAAAACAATAGAGCCAAGGAGGCAGTAGGATGGCATATTTTAATCATTGAAAAAAATATGTGTCAGGCAATATATCCTTCAAAATTAAGAAGAGATTAAAGTATGACTGACAAAATCTGTGGTAGTTTGTCATTAGAAGACTAGATAGAAGAAATGATTAAAGGAGTCCTTCAGGTTGAAAAGAAAGAATGAGTAACTCAAAATGATATGAACAAACAAGGAACAACAGTAAATGTAACTATATAGGTAAATATAAAACACAATATTGTATTTTTGGTTTGCCATTCCTCTATGTTCTATATGATTTAAAAGACATATGCATAAAGCTATAATTACAAATATATGATAATGAGCATGAATATATAAAGATGTAATTTGTGACAATAACCATATAAAATAGGAGGAACTGAGATGAATAGGAGCAGATATATATATATATATTATTGAAGCTAAATTGATTTAATTCAAATTAGATTGTTATCAGGCAAAATTTTTCATGGTAATCTCCAGAAAACAACTAAGAATATACCTAAAAACACACAGGAAAAAAAAATTAAGGATGCAAAATGGCATACTACAAAATCACCTAAACAAAAAAGAATGTAGTAATGGAGAAATTGAGTAATAAAAATGACAAGACATAGAGACAATAAATTGAAAGAAGTAATATTTTCCTTATCAGCAATTGCTTTAAGTGTGAATGGTTAAACTCTATAATTAGCAGAATGGAATCAAAATACAAACATAAGCCACATTGTGTGTTTAAAAGAGACTCATTTTAGACTCAAGTAAACAAATTGAAACTAAAAGGATGGAAAAAGTTATACCACACAAATACCCAGAAGAAATTGGGGTTAGCTAAAGAAATACCAGACAAAATGAATAAAGTAAAAAGGTTACTATAGACAAGAAGAACCTTATACATTGATAAAGGGGTTAACCTATCAAGAGGATTAAAAGAATTAGACATGTACATACCTGATAACAGCCCCATAATACATGAAGCCAAAAATGGACAGAATTAAATATATCTAATAATAGTTGGAGACATCAATATCTTATGTTCAATAAATATATAGAAATATATAGATGATCAATAAGGAAATAAAGGACTAGGAACTAGGAAAACATTGTAAACCACCTAGAGAGCTAAGAGACCTATATAGGCACTCCAACCCAAAATTGAAATCATATGAACTATCTTCTCTGATCACAATGGAATCAAATTAGAAATCATTAACAAAAAGAAAACTCACAAACATGTGGAAAATAAACACACTCAAACATCCAATGAATCAAAGAAGGACTCAAAAGTGGAATTAGAAAATACTTTGAAATGAATGTAAACAAAAGCACAATATAACAAAACTTATGGTATCAGTGAATGCTGTGCACAGTGGAAAATTTACACTTGTAAATGCCTAAATTAAAAAAGAAGGATATTGTGGGAGGAGGGGCACCCGGCTTGCCTCAGTGGCAAACAGTGCAGCAAGAGGTGACACCGCCTCTGCCCACTGGGCCTAGACAAGGTGACCACGCCTGACTAGGCCTTTGCTGCTAACGGCTAGCTGGCACCGCCCTCCCCCTTCCTATCTCCTGCCTAGCCCAGCTCTCACTTCCCCTCCCCCCTCCCTTAAACCTAATCTCTTAGTACGCTGTTTGCCCAGCAACAGCTTCAGCCTATCAAGAGTTAGCACATACTCTACTGGCCAATCACTAGCCCAATGCCAGAACATTGCCTTATATGGAAACAGCATTTGCCCTAGCCAATCAGAACCCGCCACACCACTCCCCAATCCTATAAATCTGCATCCCCCTCCGCAATAGACCAGACTTGTGCCATCAGCCTGTCTCCGCGACTCCTTCCTGGGTCGTGCGCCCTCCACGCCTTCGGAGCCCCCCAAGGGAAGCCTCAGCGGCTGTACGAGGCTTTCTTCCCCACGCCAGGGACCCCTCTCATCCCACAATGGGACCCCACTCACCCCTTAACAGGGACCCCGCTCGTCCCACAATGGGACCCCACTCGTCCTGCAACAGGGACCCCACTCGTCCCACAATGGGACCCCACTCGTCCCGCAACAGGGACCCTGCTCGTCCCATAACAGGGACCCTGTTTCGTCCCTCAGGATATCAAATAAATAACCCAGTTTTACAACATAAAGAACTAAATAAAAGAGCAAACTAAATACAAATCTAGCAGAAAGAAGGAATAAAGTAAGAGTAGGTATAAATGAAATAGGGAAGAGAAAAACAAAAGAATCATTAACTGAACCACATGTAACTTCTTTGAAAAGATAAAATTACAAAGCTTTAGATAAACTGAAAGACAAAAACTCAGATTCCTAGAATCAGAAAAAGTGGGACATTATACCAGACCATAGAGAAATAACCAAGATTATAAGAATATTATGGACTATTGTACATCAACAAATTAGATACCGTACATAAAATGGACAAATTTGTAACCAAACTATCAAAACTGACTCAAGTACTAGACAATTTGAATAAACCTATAACAAGAAAAGAGATTAAGTAATAAATACCCGCCCCCAAAAGAAAAGCCCAGGACAAGATGGTTTCACTGGTGAATTTTACAAACAAAATAATTAACATCAATTCTTTTCAAACATTTCCAGAAACAAAGGATCAGAAAAGAAAAAGGAAAACTTTTTATACACTTCTATGAAGCCAACATTACCCTGACACCAAAACCAGACAAAGACATTATGGGAAAAGAAAACTAAAAACAAATATAATTTATTAGATAAGATGCAAAAACCTTGAACAAAATACTAGCAAACAAATTTCAACAACATATTAAAAAGGATTATACACCATGACCTAGTAGGATTCATTCCAGGAATTCAAGAATGAATTAATATATGAAAATAAATCAATGAAATATACAATGTTAATAGAATGAAGGAAGCAAAAACATGATCATTTCTTTATATAGAAAAAGTATAAAACTATTAGCAGAAATCTAACACCTTTTCATGATAAAAATACTAAAACATATGAGCAATAAAGGGAAACGTCCTTCATATTTAAACCCCACTTATGAAAAACACACAGCTAACATTATTCTCAATAGAAAAGTACCGAAAATTTCCCCCTTTAGATCTGAAAAAAGTCAAAGATATCCAATTCCACCACTTCTATTCAGGATCATTTTAGAAGTTGTGGAGTAAGTAGGAAAGAAAAAAAGAAGAAAAGTCATCTATAATGGAAAGGAATATGTAAAACCTACATTATACAAAGATGACATGACCTTATGTATAGAATGCCCTTAAAGGTGCCAGAAAAATTAATTATTAAAATTAATAAACACATTCAACAGAGTTCAACACACAAGATCAAGATGCAAAATTCATTTGCATTTCTATACACTAGCAAGCAGCAATCCAAGATGACAGTGAGACAACATTTCCATTTCAATACTATCAAAAAGAATAAAATAATAAATTTAACCAAGGAGGTACAAGACTTATACAGTGAAATTACAAATATTATTTAAATAAATTAAACAAGACAAATGAATGAAAATTATTTCTTTTCAAGGATTGCAACAGTAAATATTTTTAAGATGGCTGTCGTACACAAAGTGATCTACAGATTCAATGTAATCTCTATCAAAATCCTTACTGCTCTCTTGGCAGAAATGAGAAATCTTAATGTAAATTGATATGTAAAAAAGGTCCTCAATAGCTAAAATTCTTGCAGAAGAAGTATAAAGTTGAAGGACTCTCATTTTCCAATTTTGAATTTATGTAAAGCTGTGGAAGTAAGGTCCAGGACTCAGTCCTTCCACCAAAGCAACCATTAAGCTGACAGGAACTACCTGCCACAACTAGTTTGAAACTCCAAAGACCATACAAACACTTTACCGCATCCAGGGAATAGCAGGAGGAAGGCTGATAAATTATGTTAAAGAGGTGTAAATTGCTCTCTCCACACAGTGGCTACTGGTGCCCATTCCCCATTCTCAGGGGGATGATGAGATGATAGTCCCAGTCTCTGCCCCTTTGATGAATTCTTGCCCTCTTTTGGTTGGGAAAGTTTGACTTGGGAATGACTTCTCTGCTGTGACACTCCCCCCAGAATTTGCCATCCAGGTAAAAGCATTATGAGTCAATGAAAGGAACATAAAAACTATAAAGATGAACAGTCTGGGACAAAGTCCTCCTAGCTTCAATTACCTGAGAGAGGGAAGTCTTTCTGCTAGAAAACAGACACAACCAAACTTATGTAAACAAAGGAACCCCAAAACCACTAACGAGCAAAAGCCCAGGACAAGGAAGAGACCTGGAAAGACAGGGTTTAAAAAAAAGCAACGACTAGAAATAAAGAGAGAAAAAAATTTAAAATGAGCTAAACAGAACTATTAGGGTTGATCATGACAATAATTGAAAGGAAAAAAATGCCCAGGGGCTTTTCAAGAGCCTGGCATAAGAAAGTATGAGTGAACTTGAATACAAGGCAATTCAAATGAGTCAGGCTGAAGAAAAGAGAAAAAAACTATTAAAAGCAAAATAGCCTAAGACAGCTATGGGACATCAATAAGCGCACCAATATACACAGTTTGGGCATCCCAGAAGGAGAAGAGAGAAAGTGGCAGATGGAATTGTCAAAGGAATAATGACAGTGAACTTCCCAATCTTAGAAAAAGACATGAATATGCACACCCAAGAAGCCCAGAGAACAACAAACAAATAAACATGAAGAAAAACATACCCTCTTAAATATTGATTACATTATCAAATGACATGGATGAGGTAGCAGTCTGATATATTTATGAATTCCAAAAATAGATGTTGGATTATGTTCGTAAACTGGTCTGTACCTCTGTGTGATTAAATTATGATTAAGGCTTTGACTTATCATAATTAGTCATAACTATTGACTGGGCCATGTCAGTAGGGTATTCAGTTCCCTTGGTGGGTGGAGATTCACAGATAAAAGACATGCAAAAGGACAGAGTTGGAGTTTTAATGCTTGAGTCTTGTGTTAGAACTTAGGAAGTAACAACACAGAGGAGCTTGGTTGTGAGGAAAGAGAAGCAAGCTCCAGGAAGAGAGGAACCCTGAGCCTAGAGAGAAGCAAGCCCTGGGAAGAGAGTAAAATTGAGCCCAGAGAGAAGTTATCCATGGGAAGAGAAGAACCCTGAACTTAGAGAGAAGCAAGCCCTGGGAAGAGAGGAACCCAGGAAGCCTAACTCTGGCAAACACAGGCAGACATTTTGCTCCAACACATGTTGAAAGACTTTGGTGAGGGATGTAAGTTATGCCTTATGGCCTGGTAACTGTAAGCTTCTACCCCAAATAAATACCCTTCATAAAAACCAACTGATTTCTGATATTTTGCATCAGCACCCCTTTGGCTGACTAATACACAATTTGGTACTGAGGAAAATCATGAGTTACTCATTCCCATGGCTGGGCAAGGCAACCATCCTTTACCTTCAAGGCAAATAACTTCCATGAAATTGTCTGTCAGTGACCAACTGAGAGGGTAATGGACATATTCCTCCTTGGGAAGAGGGAGGGTACTGTGGAAGACTGAGTGTTGTTTCTTTTCAGCCACTATAAACAGTAGAGTCTTGTTTTAAATTGCAGGTTCAGACACAACAGCCAACAGAATTTGAAAGATCCACCTCTGTGGAAAGGTTTCCCAAAGAATGTCATATGCTGGCAGGGAAAGTGAAGGAAGATAAGGCTTCTCTATCTGTCCCTGTTCCCAATCCCCCATGAAACAGGTCTGTGTCCCAGTGATGTGTTCCTAACACTGTTTTGATAATTTACACAGGGTAACCTTAAATTTGTAGCAGAAGTTGAACCAAAAATCAAAGAAGAGCTGTGAAACAAAACTGCAAGAGAGGGAAATTCACTAATAGAGTAAATTCACCAAAGAATCAAATGCTTAAACATTAGTAAAAATTACAACCCATACTAATAAACAGGAAGACATGGCCCAGTCAAAGTATGAAAGAAAAACCCTGATAAGACACAGGATTTAAGACAAAATATCAATGACATGCATGCAAATATTCTAAATCAATTCAAAGAGTTGAAGGACCATATAGCTAAAGAGATAAAGGATATTAAGAAGACACTGAGTGACTATAAAGAAAAAACTAGAAGCCTGCAAGGAAAAGTAACAGAGCTTTTGGGAATGAAAGACACAATGGATAAGATTAAAATACCTTACACTACATATACTAGCAGATTTAAATTGGCTGATGATGGTACAAAATAATTAGAAGACAGAGCATTCAACTGGGAAAGACAGAAGAAAAAGAAAAGGAAAAATTTGAACAGGGTCTCAAGGAATTGAATCAAAGCATGAAATGCACTAACATAAGCATTATAGGTGTCTGAAGAGAACAGAAGAGGGACAGAAGAATACTTGGGGAAATAATTATTGAAAATTTCTAAATCCTTATGAAAAACTTAAATATCAATACCCAAGGACAATGTACCCAAACAAGATGAATGCAAATAGACCTATTCTGAGGTACTTACTATCCAAAATGTGAAAAGAAAGAAATAAAGAGCAGATTCTGAATGCAGCAAGAAAAAAAACAATGCATTACATACAAGGGAAGATCAGTAAGACTCGGTGCTGATCTCTCATTAGAAACTAAAAACAGTGGTGGAAGCTAAAAAACAGTCTTGCTTTAGTCAACCAAAGAGGTGCTGAGGCAAAATACCAGAAATCGGTTGGTTTTTATAAAGGGTATTTATTTGGGGTAGAAGCTTACAGTTACCAGGCAATAAAGTGTAAGTTACTTCCCTAACCAAATTCTTTTGCCATGTGTTGAAGCTAGATAGATGTCAATGTCTGCCAGGGTTCAGGGTTCATTTCTCTCTGGGCTCAGCTTCTTTATGTTCTCCACAAGGTCATCTGTAGACTATGAGACTCTCTAGGCTTGCCTCTCTCCACAAGGCCAGCTGTAGACTATGAGGCTACTGACTTTTTCTCTTCCCCAGGGCTTCTGCCTTGTCTAAGGAGCCATCTCTATTCCTCTGTGTTCTTCTATGTGTTCACTTCCCAGGCTCCAGCTCAAAATCTCCAACTACTTCTTCTGCCATGTCATTTTCTCTGTGAATCCCCACCCACCAAGGAGACAGGGATGCAATGTCTTACTGATGTGGCCCAATAAAAACCTTGATCATTATTTAATAAAGTAAACCTCTGAGTCCAATATAGTCTAATATGCCCAGAGGAAAAAGCCAGTTTACAAACATAATCCAATATTTCATTTTTGGAATTCATCAATAATATCAAACTACTACAAGTGGTATGATATACTTAAGGTACTGAAAAATAGAAACTGCCAGTCAAGAATACTTTATCCAGCAAAAATATTCTTCAAAATTGAGGGTGGGTGTACAGTATTCATAGGCAAAAACAAAAACAAAAACAAAAACAAAAACAAAAACAAAGCCAACTTAATTTGTCACCAAAAGCCTGGATTTACAAGAGATACTACATGGAGAGCTGCAGCATGAAAGGAAAAGCAAGAGTGAGAGACTTGGAGAATAGTGTAGAAATGAAGATTATTAGTAAGGGTAATTTGAAATGTAAAAGACAGACAATAGTAAGATAGGACAAAATCTTTGGAAAGCCAAAGGATAAATTGGCAGAAGTGAGATTTTTGTTAATTAGTTACTGCTGTCTTGTTTCTTCTTTACTGTGTTTCCCCCTTTTCTTTCTTTCTTTTTTTTTTTTTTACCAATTTTGTCTACCTATATTAGGCCTCAAGGCAGGGTATTTATGGATAACCAGAGATGGCATGAAGAAAACTTCAACACGAGAGTTGGGCAAACTCACATTTACTATGTCTGCAGAGGTAAGGAGCCAAGGTCAGTTTAAAGTGACTCAGACCCAAGTCCCTGTGCTGCAGTTTCACTCTTGTTTAAGTATCCAAGTTACTACTTAGCATTTGCTTTGATTATGCATTAGTTTTTATGCATATGGATGAACGCACATAGCTGGTTATATAATTGTATGATTAGTATGTTCATGAAATCATGCTTGCACATACATTGCATGCTCAAGAAAGAGGCAGATAACTCCACCCCTGGGTGGGAATTTTATTATGTTAATTAATCAAGTTGAAGTGAGGACAGCAAGGGGCTGCTTCTGCACAGGTTCAGCCAACTGGTTGAAGCTGGTTTTCATACTTCATTGCTTCAACACTGACCACAAAGAGCATAAAGTGGAATTTGGCACAAAGAGAGGGTTGCATTTCATTACCTTCTGATTTACATACAATTCTTTTCTTTGTATCCTAGCAATAGGGAGAGAAACAAGTTACTTTCAGGTATTCGGTCATCCTACATCCATCACCTATGTTATATCTTTCCTTCCTTCATCTTTCTATAATCTAATTTTCTCTTTTTACTTTTCTTTTTTTTAAGATAGTTTGAAACCTTTTTTTTTCTTCTGTGTGATCTACTCTATTTCTCTTTTTGTCTTCTCTTCTCATCTTTCTCCTCTAGGTTTCACCAGGATTTGATCGTGGGGACCTCTGATGTGGAGAGAGGTTCCCTGCCAATTTCATCACCTCAATTCCTGGTCTCAGCTGTGCCTCACCTTGATTCTCCCCTTCTCTCTTCTGTTGCTTCATCATCTTGCCACATGAATCACTTGCATGGGCAATGGTTCACTACATGGGCACTGGCTCATAATTCAGGCACTCATGGGCACTCAGTTTGCTATATGGCTTCTCATGTGGGCACTAGACTCACCATGTGGGCACTTGACTCTCCAATCGACACTCATGTGGCCACTTGGCTCATGACATGGGCACTCAGCTAGCCATGCAGGTACACATATGGACACTCAGCTTGCCATGTGGGTACTTGGCTCACCATACAGGCATGCTTTCTCTCTCTCTTTTTTTTTTTTTCACCAGTAGGTCCCAGGGATTAAACCCAAGTCCTCCCATATGGTAGATGGGGGCCTTATCACTTGAGTCACATCCACTTCCCCTATCTTCTTCTTTCTGTTGCTCTATCATTCCACCTCTTTATGTTTAGTCCTCAATTATTCTTGTTCTTATTATCTCTCCTTTTTTCTCCATTTTCTTTTTTAAATTTTTTCTCTTTTTGTATTTTCATCTCTCTTTCCCTGTCTTCTCATCATCCTGGAATTTTAATACATTCTCTATATTTTTCTCTATTCAGTTTCTCATTTCATTGTTTGTACTATACTTTTTAAATTCTTATTTCTCTGCACTTCTTAATTGAGTTAATTACTCATTTTCCTAGGTCCTATACAGTTCCTCTTCTACCTTTCACTATTATTATTACTTTTATGATTTTTCTCTCCATACTTCTTTCCTTTCTTCTGGCTCAAATTTTTTTCCCAAGGGAACATAGACAACAGCAAGGAAATAGAATAAGAGGAATAAGAGGAAGTGTCAAATTGAAAACTTACCACAACACAAAAACAACAACAAAATAAAACCTTAGATTAGAAAGAGAAGCTAATCAACTGAAAAAAACCATCAAGACAAACCAATGCCTAGACACCAATAAAAAATTACAACATACACTAAGAAATGGGAAGACATGGCCCAGACCAACAAAACAACTAAAAAACAGGGGAGATACAGAAATGGAACAACTAATCAGAGATATCCAAACAAATAGCATGGATCAATTTAATGAAATGAAAGAAGAGATTTAAAATATTAAGAAGAAAATGGGAGAACACACTGAAGAAAATGTAAACATACATAAAAGATAATGGGTAGGATGGTGATGAATGGCAAAGTACAAGAAATAAAAAATACAATGGAAGCACATAACAATAGATTTTAACATGTAGAGGAAAGAAGCAGTGATGTGGAAAACTGTACAGCTAAAATCAAACAAATAGTAGAACAAATAGATAAAAAGATATAAAAAATCCAGCAGGGAACAAGGGATTTGAATGACAATATGAAATGCACAAGCATATGCATTATAGGATTTCAAGTGGGAGAAGAGAAGGGAAAGGGGACAGAAAATGTGTTGGAGGAAATAATGGCTGAAAACTTTCCAACCCTATTGAAGGACATGGACCTATATGTCCAGAAAGAGCCACACACCCCAAACAGCATAAATCCTAACAGATCTACTCTGAGACATATACTTGTCAAGTTGTCCAATACTCAAGACAAAGGGAAAATAATGAAAACAGCAAGAGAAAAAAGAAACATCATGTTAAAGAGAAGCTTGATAAGATTATGTGCTGATTTCTCCTCTGAAACAATGGAGGCAAGAAGGCAGTGATATGATATAGTCAAGGTATTGAATGGAAAAAGCTTACAGCCAAGAATTATCTCTCCAACAAAACTTGCATTCAAAATTGAGGGAGAGTTCAAAATATTCACAGATAAACAGAAATTAAGAGAGTATGCCAATAAGAAACCTGCCCTTCAGGAAATATTAAAGTGAGTGCTGCAGGTTGGAAGGAAAAAAAAGGAGAGATATGGTATACATAAATCAAAAGAAAATATGGCTAATGTAGTAATTCCTGGCAGTAATAACATTGAATATCAATGGATTAAATTCACCAGTCAAGAGATATAGATTGGCAGAATAGATAAGGAAATATGACCCATCTATATGCTGTTTATAAGAAACCCATCTAAGACCCAAGATGCAAGGAGACTGAAAGTGAATGGTTGGAAAACAACTCTACAAGTAAACAATGACTAAAAAAGGGTGGGAGTAGTTATACTCACATTGGACAAAATATACTCTAAATGCAAAACTATTGTAAGATACAAAGGCCACTATATATTAATAAAAGGGGGGTAATCTATCACAAAGAAAGAACAATCATAAACATTTATGTACCTAATCAGGGCACCTCAAAGTATATGAGGCAAACACTTGGAAAACTAAGTGGAGAAATAGATGCCCCTAAAATTATAGTGGGGGAATTTAGTACATCATCATCTCCATTAGATAGAACATCTAGACAAAGAACCAATAAAGAAACAATGACTTTGAATAGTACATTAGAGGATCTGGATTAATAGGAATATAAAGAACATTACACCAAAATACAGCAGGATATACATTCTTCTTGAGTGCACATGGATCATTTTCCAGGATAGATCACATGCCAGGTCATAGAACAACTCTCAATGTAGTGAGAAATATTGAAATTATACAAAGTAATTTCTCTGACCATGATGGAATGAAGCTGGAAATCAGTAAGGGATACAGAATCAGATTAGGCACAAAGATATGGAAGTTGAACAACACATTCTTGGACAAAAAGTGGATCAAGGAGAAAATTACAAAAGAAATCAGTAACTACCTTGAAATGCATGAAAATGACAACACAATGTATCAAAACCTATGGAGTACAGTAAAAGCTGTATGAAGAGGAAATTCAAGCTATAAATGCCTATATTAAAAAAGAAGAAAGAGCAAAAATCAAAGACCTAACTGAACACCTGCAGGAATTAGCAAAAGAACAAGAAAATAACCCCAAAATAAGTAGAAAGAAAAAAATAACAAATATTGAAGAAGAACTAAATGAAATAGAAAATAAGAAAGCACTAGAAAAACTAAACAAAACAAAAAGCTGGTTCCTTGAGAAGATCAATAAAATTGACAAGCCCTTAGCTAGACTAAGAAAAAAAAAGAGAAGATGCAAATACATAAAATAAGAAATGAGGAAATAGATATCACCACTGATCCCACAGAAATAAGGAGTATCATAAGAGAATACTTTGAAAAATTATATGCCAATAAGAAGGATAATTTTGAGGAAATGAATAAATTCCTAGAAACACTCAAGTGGCCTACATTGATGAAAGAAGAAATTGATGAGCTCAACAGACAAGTCACAAGTAAAGAAATAGAATTAATCATCAAAAACCTCTGAACTAAGAAGAGCCCAAAAGCAGATGGCTTCACATGTGAATTCCACCAAACATTTTGGTAAGAACTAACACCAATCCTGCTTAAACTCTTCCAAAAAATAGCAGTGGAGAGAACATTGCCTAATTCATTCTATGATGCCATTATCACCCTAATACCAAAGCCAAACAAAGAAGCCACAAGAAAAGAAAACTATAGACTAATATATCTAATGAACTTAGATATTAAAATCCTCAAGAAAATGCCTGCTAATCATATTCACCAACACATCAAATGAATTATACATCATGACCAAGTGGGTTTCATCCCTGGTATGCAAGGGTGGTTAAACATAAGAAAATCAATCAATGTAATACACCACATGAACAGATAAAAAGAAAAAGAAAACAAATGAACATCTCAATAGATGCAGAAACAGAATTCAACAAATGCAACACCATTTCATGTTAAAAACACTACAAAAGAGCAAGATGGTGGCATAATAAAGAGCTCCTAGAGTCAGCTCCTGCTACTGGGCAGTTAGTAAACACACAGAGATATCTGGACCTGGCTGAAGTACCTGCTTGGAGGCTCTAGGAACCCAGAAGAGAATCCTGCCACATCCTTGAAGGAATGGAAGGAGGAGACTGTCCATTGGCAGAGAAGACTCATAAGTAGAATGCTCCAGGCTTTGAAGGCTAGAGCGCATCCTCCACTGGAGGCACAAACCACTTCAGGAGCTATTCTGCAGATGGAAGTGAAAGCTCCACTTCCCAAAAATGGGGTAGGAAGAAATGGTTGGGGACCAACTTCAGCTACTGAGGAGTAATTTCAGCAGGCTAAAGTATAATCATGGGAACAGCTAAAGTGAGAAAGAGACTGTTATCTGCCATCTTAACTCCACACCTGGCACAAGGGGAAATGGGGCAGACTGAAAATCATAGTACTGGTCGGCTGGGCTTCTTTCCATCCAGATCAGATTGCAGGTCTAGCCTAGGTCCCAGTGCCACCTCAAGTAGGGAGGAAGCTGCAGGTATCTGCACCAGCCTCTCCAGGAAATTACTGGCCAAGATGTGGAGCCCAGTGATTATCCTCCTCTGACAGCATGAGCTGCTCCAGGAGCTATTCCGTGGCTGGAATTGAAGTTCCATTTCCCAAAAACAGGGGAGGAGGAGATGGTTGGATGCTGATTTCACATACTGATTGGTAGACTATGCTGGCTAAGATATAACCCTAGGAACAGCAGGGGTGAGAATGTGCCCAAGGTGGAAAGAGCCTGGTGGCTGCCATTTTGACTCTTCCCCCAGCCTGAGGTAAAGACTGACTGACTGAATATCACAGTGATGGTAGGAACCAGTTCCTTTCACACACATCAGCCTGTAGTCCTAGACTAGGCTTCAGCCCTGCCTCTGGCAGGGGGCGGGGGGCTGGCTGGCCCTGTACCAGCCTATCCAGGTAACTGCAGGTACCTTTCACTGTCACACACAGAAAATTAAACGTCTACCAGGGCAGCTTTGGTCATCTTGGGCCCATACTGCATAGATTGCTGCCCACCCTGCAGCTCCATCCCCACCCCACATAGGGGAGAAAGAGATGGGAAGCTTCATCAGTCTTTCTGGTTAACTAGTGGCTGGTTAACTAGAGTCTAGGCCTGAACAATTTGGATTATTCCACACAACTGTGATTTTGTCCCTACTCCTGGCAAAGTAGAAAGTTGGGAGAAGTTTCATTAGTCCCTGGTGCAATGAAGGCAGCTTGACCCTCCACAGCTTATAGCACCAATTACAAACTTGGCCCCTACTGCACAACCAGCAAGGGAGAAAGGGCTAAAAGCCCTAAACTAAAAAGAAAAACTGCACCCAGAAAACTCTGGAAAGAGATGCCAAGACACCAACAAAAATACTATGATCCACACCAAGATAAAGAAAGATATGACCCAGTTAAAAATAAAAAGATAAGCTTCCAGATAACATAAAGGAGTTGAGACAACTAATCATAGATGTTCCAACAAACCTTCTTAATAAATTCAAGGAGATGACTAAAAAGATTAAGGATATTAAGAAGACACTCAATAAGTAAAAGAAGAATGTGAAAGCATACATAAAAAATAACATCTTATGAAAATGAAAGGTGCAGTAAAAGAAATAAAAAAAACATTGGAATTTTATAATAGCAGATTTGAGGAGGCAGAAGAAAGGATTGGTGGGCTTGAAGAAATGGACTCTGAAAATGAACATACAAAAGAACAGATGAAGAAAAGAATGGAAAAAAAATTGAACATGGTCTCAGGGAACTAAATGGCAGCAAAAGGCATGCAAACATATGTGTCATGGGGTGTCTCAGAAGGAGAAGAGAAGGGAATAGGGGCAGAAGGAATATTTGAAGAGATAATGGTAGAAAATTTCCCAACCTTGTTGAAGGACATAGATATCTATGTCAAAGAAAAAAAATGTACTCTTATACAAAAAAATCCAAATAAACCAACTCCAAGACACATACTCAGCACAATGTCAAATGTCAAAGAAAAAGAGATAATTCTATGAAGAGCAAGAGAAAAGCAATCTATAACATATAAGGGATACTCAATAAAATTAAGTGCTGATTTCTCACCAGAAACCATGGAGGCAAGAAGACAGTAGTCTTATATATTAAAATACTACAAAAGAAAAAATTTTATCCAAGAATCTTATATCCAGCAAGTTTGTTTTTCAAAAATGAGGGCAAGATTAGAATATTAACAGATAAACAGAAACTGAGAGAATTTCTAAGTAAGAGATCAGATTTTCAGGAAATACTAAAGGGTGTGTTAGAGCCTGAAAAGAGAAGACAATAGAGAGAGGCCTGGAAGACAGTCTAGAAATGAAGATTATATCAATAAAAGTAACTAAAAGTGTCAAGAGTAGTGAAAATAAATTGTGACAGATAAAACTCAAATACTCAGGAATAAATTTAACCAATGATATAAAGCGCTTTTATTCAAAATACTTCAACTCAATGTTAAAAGAAATTAAAAAAGGCCTAAATAACTGGAAGAACATTCAATGCTTATGGATTGGAAGACTAAATATCATTAAGATGTCAATCAATTCTACTCATATACAGATCCAAAGCAATCTCGATAAAAATTCCACCAGCATTTTAAAAATACATTGAAAATAAAATCATCAAATTTATTTGGAAGGGTAAGGGGTCCTGAATAGCCAGAAACCTCATGATAAAGAAAAGCAGAACCCTCATCTCCAGACTTTAAGTCATATTACCTAGCTATAGTGGTAAAAACAGCATGGTACTGGCATAAAGACAGACTCATAGACCAATGGACCCAAATTTATGGTTCAGAATCAAACCCTTACATGTATGGTCAAGTGATTTTTGACTACCCTGTCAAGCCCACAGAGCTCAGGCAGAACCATCCATTCAACAAATGGGGCTGAAATAATTGAATATCCATAGCTGAAAGAAGGAAAGAGGACCCCTATCTCACACCTTATCGAAAAACTAATCAAAATGGATTAAAAAAACTAAAAATAAAAGCAAAAACCATAAAGCTTCTAGAAGAAATTGTAGGACAATATCTTCAAGACCTGGTGGTAGGAGGTGGATTCTTAAAGGAGATAAGAGGAGGACTGAGATGGACTACTGATTTTTAATGTATGTAGAAATTTTAAATAGCTTTACTGTAAAAGTGTGGAAATGTATAGAGTGGATATTAACACATAGTGAGTAACAGCTAGTTTATAAATGGGGATGTGACTGAAAATCGTAGTCTGGGTATGTAAATGACAATTGACAGAATGCTGGAGAATGGTCTAGGAACTGAATAGCAAAGTAAACCAAGAAGTGAAAGAGAATTGTGGTTGATTGATGGTATAGATGCAAGAGTGTCCTTTGTGAGCTAAAGCAATGCTACATCACCATTGCAGGGTGTTGGAAATGTGAAGAAGCATGGGAAAAATCCAGCTGAAGTGACCTATGGGATGTGGTTAGCAATAATAATATAATATTCTTGCATCTTTGTGAAAGATGTACTTTGTTGATAATGAGGCAGTATGGAAAATGCATGCCAAATGTACACTATGGAGATGGTAACAATGAGATGATATTATCCTATCTGTAGCAAATGTTCTACCACAATGTGGTGTGTTGATAGAGGAGTGTTGTTTGAGAATTCTTCACACGTGCATGTTTTTTTATAAGTTTACAACTTCTGTCATAAAAAATATATTTAAAAAATAATAATAGTGTGGGCTTGGGATAAAACACACCAAATGTAAGATAAGGGCTATGATTAGTAGTAAGATTTTGACAATATTCTTTCATAATTTGTAACAAATGTCTCACAACAATGCAAGGTGTTGGTGGAGGGTTGATGTATGGAACCCCTGTATGATTTTGTTCATGTTTGTTTGTAAGTTCACAACTTCTACTATACACTTAGTTGTTTATGTATGTTCATATATAAATAATATAAAGATATAATAGGGTTGGTTGGGGGAAAATACTTCAGTTAGCAATAATATTTTGACAATGTTCTTTAATCATTAGTTAAAAAGGTTTTAAAACAATGCAGATTATTGGTATAGGGTGAGTTATGAGAGTCCTGTGTGATGTTATATATGTTTTTTAAGTTCACAACTATTATTATTTATATATTGTTTATATATGTTTATGTATGAGTGACATACTTCAATAAATTAATTTTTTAAAAAGTACAAAAGATAGGAATAGAAGGAAACGTCCTGAACATGATAAAGGGTATATATGAAAAACTCACAGCTAACAACATATTCAATGGAGAAATCCTGAAATCTTTCCCTCTAAGATCAGGAACAATACAAGGATGCCCACTTTTACCACTCCTATTTAACAACCACTCCTATTTAACATGGTGTTACAAATACTTGCTTGAGCACTTATATAAGAAAAAGATATAAAAAGGTATCCAAATAGGAAAGGAAGAAGTAAAAATTGCACTATTTGCAAACAACAAGACTCTATATGTAGAAAACCCTGAGAAATTTACAAAAAAACCTCTAAGCTAATAAATAAGTTGAGTAAAGTGGCAGGTTATAAGATCAATGTGCCAAAATTAGTAGCATTTCTGAACACCAATAATAAGCAAACTAAGGAGGAAATCAAGAAAAAAATTCCATTTACAATAGCAACTAAAAATTCAAATACCTAGGAATAAATTTACTAAACATGAAAATGACTTATACACAGAAAATTACACAACAATATTAAAGGAAATAAAAAAAGACTTATATAAATGGAAGAATATACCCTGTTCATGATAGGATGACTAAACATTATTAAGATGTCTATCCTACCTAAACTGATCTACAGATTTAATACAATCCCAATAAAAATCACCATAGTGTTTTTTATTGAATTGGAAAAACTAACTATGAAATTTATTTGGAAGGGCAAGAGGCCCTGAATAGACAAAGACATACTGAAAAAGAAAAACAAAATCACAGGAATCACACTACCTGACTTTGAAGCATACTACAAAGCTACAGTGGCCAAAACTGCATGGTTTTGGCCCAAGGATAGACATACTGCAATGGAACCAAACTGAGAGTTCAGATATAGACCCTCACATATGCAGTCAACTGATCTTTGACAAGTCCACCAAGCCCATTCAACTGGGTGAGAAGGGCGTCTTCAACAAATGGTGCTTGGAGAACTGGATATCCATATCCAAAAGAAAGCAAAAGGAACATCATCTCATACCATATACCAATATTAACTTAAGATGGATCAAAGATTGTTGGATATGTGGGAGTACAATATACTGTATATGTGAATTACTGCAACCTAAAACTTATGTCAAGAGAAACTTAATAATAGGAAAAAAAGAAAGAAAGAAGGTAGACACTGAGGAAGAAATGGAAGAAACTGCCTTGCTACTGTACATACAGGACAACACCTGTAGTAGTGATGAAAGGCAAAATGTCAAAAACAAAGCTTTTTCATGTTTTCATTTCTTTGATATCCCAATTTATTTTTCTTTTATTTAATTTTTCTAAATTTCTATGTATTCTATATCTAACTTTAAAACCCATCACTATATTCCATTTTTCTATTAATGGAACCTGGCAATATGTTGGGCTTCTTTTTTTGAAGAAGTTTTGGACTACAGAGTTTCAACTATGGTGGGGGAGGAACACTTGTGTGGGTTGTCATTAGTGTGGGGCACATGGTTTGGAGGCAGTTCTCCAGGGCACATATACAGGGTACATAGAAAGGTTTGGATATTTTCATAGTGGTTTCAATTGGAAATGACAGATGAAAGAGTGCTGAATTCCTGACCAGGGGAGCACTATCACATTCCCCAATGGAGCAACAACAATCCCCCAAGTGCAATGGCAAAGACCAGTAAAGATGGATGGTCCAATGATGAGCCCTTGATACTGATGGCTCAGATTATGAGCCTGCATGCCTGAAATATGAACTAGACATACAGCTGTGGGGTGTCTAAGAGTTACCTCCTAAGAGGCTCCATGTTGCTCAAATGTGGCCACTCTCTAAGCCAAACTCAGCATGTAGATGCATTGCCTTCCCCCCAGCATGGGACATGACTCCTGGGGATGAGCCTCCCTGGCACCAAGGGATTACTACCAAGCACCAGCTGATGATATAACTACAAAATGACCATGAACAAAGAGGTCAACTCAGACAGGCAGAATATCTCAGCCTACATGTAATACCAGGTGTTAAAAACTACTTTTTGACTTTGGATAAAAAGGGGGAAATGGAAAGGACAAGTGAGTTTATATGGCTAAGAGCTCCAAAAAAGAGCTGGGAGGTCATCAGGGGGTGATGCTTATGCATGCCTCAGCAGGATACCAGAGACAGCCAAGGTAGATGGAAACCCAGATGCTGGTTCTCCTGAGGACTGCAGCAACCCACAGGTTCTATGGTCAAGGCAATGGCTCTGGAGTTCAGGGCCATGTCAGTTGGCCCTACTTTGGAGTTTGTGTTCCTGAGTGTGATGGAGTTGGACTCAGATATAACCTTTTTGCACATGCCTCTTTTGTTACTTTTACCAAACCTGAGGTTGGTGTTTGGGTTGGTATATACTCAGGAGACCTGAATCTCTGAACTCTCCATGTGATGGCCAGGCCCTGGGCCTCAGCAGACTTGCAGCTCCTACCTTCTGGTTTCTTGGACTTACCCTGACCAACTGACAAGGAGGTGAAAAGGGTCAACCACCACAACAGGGAGCCAAGAGTGCCTACAACTGCAAGCAGGAGAATTGCATCCATCATCCATGTGGAATCTAAGCCCTCTCTTGATGTAAAGGGGGACTGCACATAGACATCCCAGGTCCACAAGATGGAGGAATAGAGTATGGATTAGAGCAAACTTACTGGTGTTCTGCTAGGGAACTATTGTGATTAGTAAGGGAAGAAATTGTAGTAGCAATGTGGAGAGGGTGGCCATGGTGGCTGCTGATGGTTGGGAGAAGGAAGAAGAGATATGGCGTGGGGGCATTTTCAGGATTTGGAATTGTCTTAGGCAGTGCCTAAGGGATGGATGCTGGACTTTGTGTGCCCTGTCATGGCCCACTGGGTGGACTGGGGGAGAGTGTGGACTACAATGTGGACTACTGTCCATGTGCTACAGTGGTTCTCCAGAATGTATTCACCAGGTGCAGTGGATGTGCCACAATGATGGAAGAGTTTGTTGATGTGGGAGGGGTGGTGTGCGTGGGGTGGAGTGTATATGGGGACCTCATATTTTTTTAAGGTAACATTTAAAGAAAATAAAGAAGAAAAAAATTATAATCAACCAAAAATAAATAAATAAATAAATAAGGAAAAGATGGATCAAAAACTTTTTAAATATAAGAGCCAAGACCATAAAGTCCTTGGAAGATAAAGTATGGAAGCATCCACAGTATCTTATAATAGGAAATGGTTTCAAGAACTTCACACACAAAGAGCATGCAGTGAAAAAAAAGATAAATGGGACTCCCTCAAAATTAAAAACTTTTGCACCTCAAAGTTTGTTGAGACAGTGTAAAGTTAGCTACTCATTGGAAGAAAATATCTGGTAACCATGTATTTGATAGGGGCCTAATATCCTGCGTATATAAGGGAATCCTATACCTCAAAAAGAAAAAGACAAACAACTCACTTAAAAAATGGGCAAATGATTTGAATATACCCTTCTCCAAAGAAGAAATACAAATGACTACAAAGCACATGAATATCAGTAGCTGTTAGGGAAATGAAAATCAAAACTACAATGAAATACCATCTTATACCCATTAAACTAAAGACTACTAAAAAACAGAGGACTACAAGTATTGGAACAGATGTGAAGTAATGGGTACACTTATCCACTGGACTATAGATAGCAATGATATTATGATGATGTTCTTTCATCATTTGTAAAAAATATGTCATAAAAATATAAGGTTCTCATGGTTGTGTGAATTCTGTATGGTAAGCATTATTGTTTTGTAAAATCTCAGCTTCTCTAATAAAAAATAAAAATGTTGAAATCATTTAAGATTTATTTTCTGACTAATGGAATGAAGCTAGAAATCAATAACAGAGGGAGGTAATGAAAATTTACATATATGTGGAAATTAAGCCACATAATCAACTAATGAGTTAAGGAGAAAATCAGGAGTGAAATTAGGAAATACTTTGAGGTGAATGAAAATGAAAATACAGCATACCACAACATATGGGATGTAGTAAATATAGTGCTTAGAGGGAAATTGTGAATCTTTGGAAATGATTAGAAATGGTGAATGCACATCATAGTGCATTTGTATCTTGCAGAGCTATTATATGGGTACGACAGTGGTTGAAAGAGTAAGTCTAAGGTCATGTATATTACTAGAAGGAAAGCTAAAAAATGTATCTTCAGACTGTATAACATAATGAAACCTCCTGTAAAATACAAATATGTGTGATATTGCATATAAAAGACTATTTTTATCAATATAAATTCAAATAAACTAGAGAGAGAGAAACAGAATAGTAGCTATGTATAGCAGTGGAAGCATAGAGAGCTTGAGAGGTGAGGAGTTTTATTTATTTATTTATTTTTATGTTTATTATTATTATTGGAATAATGAAAATTCTCTAAAAATGATTAGAATTATGACTACACAACTATGTAATTATACTGAATACCACTGATTGTATACTTTGGAAAGAATTATGCTTTATTAATGTGTATTAATAAAACTGATTTGTTAAAAAGTGAGTTATCTTAAATCTTTATCAAATAATTACAGTTATTAACAAGATGTATTCTTTTGGGTTAAGATTAAGTAAAAATTTTAATATCCCAACACATTAAATATTTCATTAAAATGACTATGCATAAATATGTGTAAGATTATGAATGTGTATATTTAGACCTCTAATATTTATATATATATAGTCAGTAGTAGACAATTAAAAAATAATGGTTCACCAATAAAAAAAACACAAAGAATAAAAAAAGGAAAACGAAAACATTGAATCAGAAACATCCTCAAAACTGGAAGAATTTGAAAAAGAAGAAGAAATTAAACCCACAGTGAGTTTCTTGTAGTTTAGGTCAGTGGTAAATGAAATTTAAAAAAGTGGAGAAAATCAACAAATCTAAAAATTGGTTCTTGGAAAAGATAGATAAAATTGACAACCTTTATCTAGCCTAACAAAGAATAAAAGATAGAGGATACAAATAACAAAAATCAGAAATGAAAAGGGGGACAATATTACTGACACAGTAAAATAAACAGGATTATAAGAAGATCCTATGAATAATTGTAAACCAATAAATTAGGTAATCTAGTTGAAAAGAACAAGTTTCTAGAATACAGAAAATACCTACTTTGCCTCAAGAAGAAACAGATGACTTCAGGACTAATTACTTGTAAAAAGATTGAGGCAGTAATCAAAATCATCCTAACAAAGAAAAGCCCAGGACCAATAGAATTCATGAAGGAATTCTACCAAGATTTTACTTCAATACTGTTTAAAATCTTCCACAAAATTGAAGATGGGAACAATTCCTAACTCATCCTTTGAGGCCAATATCATCCTAATATCACTCAGAAAAAGATAGCACAAGGTAAGAAAACTACAGAACGATATGTTTTATATCCTCAACAAATACTTGCAAACAGAATCCAACAGCATTTTAAAAGAATTATAAACCATGACCAAGTGGGATTTATCCCTGGTATACAGTTAGTTCAGCACAAGGAAATCAATTAATACAATATATCACTCGGACAGAATGGAGGGAAACAACAATATTTCCATTTCAATTTATGCTGAAAAGTCCTTTGAAAAAACACAGTACCCTTTCTTGATGAAAACACATAAAACACTAGGAAAAGAAGGAAGTTTCTTAAACATGATAAAGGGCATATATGAAAATCTCAGGGCTAACATCCAACTTAAAGCTGAAAGACTGAATACTTTTTCTCTAAGATCAGTAAAAAGACAAGGATGCCCACAGTCACTATTGTAATCCAGCACTGTGCTGGAAATTCTTGCCAGAGTAATTAGGCAAGAAACAGAACTAAAAACCATCCACCTGGAAAGGAAGAAGGAAAACTTGCTGTATTTGCAGATGCTGTGTTCCTATACATAGAAAATCTTAAAACTTATACAACAAAACTCCTAGAGCTAATAATGAATTCAGCAAAGTGAGGGTTACAGGATGAACACCCAAAAATCAGTAGTGTTTTTGTACACAAGCAATGAACTATCAGAAAAATAAATCAAGAAAAAAAAATTCACAATAGCAACTAAAACTTAAAATATCTAAGAATAAATCTCACCAAGGATTAAAGGACTTGTACATAGAAAACTAAAATCATAGCAAAAAAAAAAAAAAATTAGAGAAGACCCCCATAAATGGAAGGCTGTTCTCTGTTCATGGATTGAAATAATAAATAACTTTAAAAAGTTGATACTACCCAAAGATGTTTATTGGTTCAATGCTATCTCAATCAAAATTCCTAGAACCTTCTTTGCAGAAATGGAAAAGTTATTTGCTAAATTTATATGGAAGGTTATGGGGCCATGAATAGCTAAAACCATTTTGAAAAAGTAAAATGAAGTAGAGGATGCATACTTCCTGATCTTAAAACTTATTAAAAAGCCACAGTAATCAAAACAGAATGGTACTGACAAAAGGATCAGTGTAAAAACGAACGAAATAGAATTGAGAGCTCAGAAATCAACCCTCACATTTATGGCCAATTGATTTTTGGCCAGGTGGCAAAGACCATTCAATGGGGGAAGAATAGTCTTTTCAACAAATGGTTCTGGGAAAACTGGATGTCCATTTCCAAAAAAAAAAGAAGTACCCTAACTCAAACCATATACAAGATTCAACTCAATTGCATCAAATACCTTAATATTAGAACTAAATTATCAAACTCTTAGAAGGAGACTTAAGGAAGCATCTTCAGGCCCTTGCATTAGGCAATGGTTTCTTAGACTTTACACCCAAAATATAAGCAACAAAAGAAAAATAACTATATGGGACCTCCTCAAAATTAAAAACTTCTGCACCTCAAAGGATTTTATCATGAAAATAAAACAACTTCCACAATGGGAGAGATTATTTGGAAACCAGAAACCATTATGGGTCTAATATTAAGAATACATAAAGAAAGCCTTCAACTTCACAAAGAAAAGACAAACGACCTAATTTAAAAATGGCAAAAGACTTGAACAGACATTTCTTCAAAGAAAAGATATACAAATGGACAGAAAGCACACAAAAAGTTGCTCAACATCAGTAGCCATCAAGAAAATGCAAATTGAAACCATGAGAGGACATTTTACACACATTAGAATGGCACCTATTTAAAATATAAAAAAAAATAAACAAGTGTTGGAGAGGATGCAGAGAAATAGGAAAACTCATTCATTGCCAAAGTTGTAAATTTTGATCCAAACACATCAATAGTTATGTAAAATATAAGTGGTCTAAATTGTCAGATTGGATAGAAAAGCAAGAACCAGTATATGCTGTCAACAAGTGAAATGAAACAACAGACCCAATGTTTTTACCCTGTATTTGGGAATAAATGAAGGATGTCTCTTCTCACTCTACATATTCAACATTGTACTGTAAGTTCAAACCTGTGCAATTAGTAAAAATAAATAGATATATAAAAATTAAAAAATATGAAAAAGACTTTAAAGGCATATAAATTTGAAAGGAAGAGATAAAGCTGTCTCTAATTCATATCATTAATATCTCCATTAACAATCCTAAAATATCCACCAAAAAAAGCTACTAAAACTATAGTGAATGGAAATAGTACTAAGGAGCTGTTAGAACAGAAAATAATTAAAAGGATTTTAGAAAAGTCAATATACAAAAATCAATTATATTTCTATGTACTGGTTCTGAAGAGTTAGAAGTCTAAATTAAAACTAAATCTAAACTAGAAAAAGAGATTATATTTATATTTGCACTAATATTTTTCAAAAAGAAATACTTAGGCATAAATCCATCAAAACATGTAAAGGATATGTATGCTGAGAAATACAAGAAATGGATGAAAGAAATTAAATAAAGACCCTCAAAATGGACAGATGATCATATTCATGTATTGGAAGACTGAATATATATACAAATTCAGATAAAATAGATTATACAAAAATTTTCTCCAAATAGATTTAGAGATTTGATTCATTTCCAATCAAAACCATAGCCTGATAATTCTTTTGTATATAAAAGCTAATTATAGAATTCATATAAAGCCAAAGGATTTAGATCAGCAAAAATAATTTGTAAAAGGATAATAAATTGGAGGACACACTAAATTATTTTAATCATAAGTCTACAATATCAGAAGAGTGTGGCATTGGCAAAAGGATAGATAAATAAATGGAACGGAATAGAGTATTCAGACATAGAATCACACAAAAGGAATAAAGAATTTTTGACAAAGGTACAAAGGCAATTCAATTGAAAAACACTTATTTCCCCCTCAAAAGTTGATGCTGGAATAATTGGACATTTTGAAGCTTAAATCATACTTTGTAATTTATGCAAAAATTGAATCCAAATAGATAATACTCCTAAATGCAAAACCTGGAAGTATAAAACTTCTAGGAGAAAAATAGGAGAAAATCTGTTACCTTGAGTTAAGGCAAATAATTCTATGATGTGATACCAAAAATATTACTTAAAATTTTAAAATGCTAAATTGAAATTTATCAGATATCAGAACTTCATCTCAGTTAAAGACACTGATGGGTATGAAAACACAAGACATATACTGGGGGGAAATATTTGCAAATCAGATATGTGACAAAGAACTTAATATCCAGAGCACAAAAATAACTCAGATCTCAATTATAAGAAGACAAACAGCTCATTTTTCTTTAAAAAATAAGATATTTAAATAGCTACATGACAAGAGAAGATATAATAAATAAGCATATGAAAAAAGGCCCAACAGCCTTTTCATTAGAGCAAATTAATACTACAGGGAAATAACACCAAACATCTACTAAAATGAAATACAAACAAAAAAGCAAACACACAGATGAATCAAAAATTCTCTAGAGCTAATATTTGGGTTCATTATTATCTCTTTCATTATAGAATTTTATTGTTATGAAATCAAAGATAACGGTATATGCATAACAAAAATATTTCCAATATGTAAGGTTACTTAGAGATTCTGATATCATCTACTATAATATTTGCTATCACTTCTAGCTTTTCATTCATTGCAATGTTTTTGGTTGTTAAAAACTATCAATCAGTAATTCATGGATGTTGGAATACCCAGACACCAACAGATACTTTTCAAATGAGACAGAAAAACAAACTAATTTAGGAATTTTATTATAATAAAATGGCTATAACCATCTTCTTTTTTAAGATTTATTTTATTTTTGTTTCTCCTCTCCCTCCCCCCTTCATTGTTTTGTGCCGTCTGTTCTCTGTTTCTGCTCATCTTCATTTTAGGAGGCACTTGGAACTGAACCCAGGACCTCCTATGTAGGAGGGAGGTGCCCAATCATTTGAGCCACATTCTCTCCCTGCTTACTTTTGTTGTATCTCCTCATTGTGTCTCCTTGTTGTGCCACTTTGTTGCATCAGCTAGCCACACCTGCCCATCATGTCAGCTCACTGTCTTGCTCATCTTCTTTAGGAGGCACCAGGAACCAAACCTAGGACCTCACATTGGTAGGTGGGTGCCCAACTGCTTGAGCCACATCTGCTTCCATATAAACATTTTTATAGAAGCACTTTTTTAATGCCCTAATGTTGTTCTTTAAGACAAGTAATTAACAAGGATTTTTAAAAGAACTATTGCTTTAAACCTGGAAACAAATGATATTTGTCTGTTTGAACATACTAATCACACAGATGAGGCTCCTATACTGCAAAAGAACCAACATGTAAATTATACTCTTTTTCTCAATGCAGATAAATTTGGCACATATGATAGAAATATCATGACATGGATATTAGCTTGTGGAATTCTTGTTTCTTTAGAAAATTTATATTCCACAGGTGTTAAACAAAGCCTATTTTGAAATATTTAATCTTCAATTATACCAGTTTTCCTCTCCATTACTCTGTGGAGAAGTATACTCTGACTTGTCAAATGGTCAGTTATCTAGATAATAACAGATTTCTTTGAAGATGTATATCACATTATTAAGTAAAAACAATGTAGCCATTGTCAAGTTTTTTTCATCTATATTCATTTTTCTTTGGTCTTTCCTGTCTTCCATCAAATGAACAAACCTTATTTTTTTAATCCCTTATAGATATGCAATAGCTTTTCACAATGTGTACTTTTCTAGATTAATGTCTGCAGCTGATTCATTCTGCATCATATCTACTTTTAAAATTGGGATCTACTATATGAGCCTCCTCATATAAGCTCCTGCATACTTCAGGTGCTGAAGAAAGCATGTTGCTCCCTTCCCTGCAGCCCCTTTCCTTCCTTTAGTATTACAACTTTGTGTTCCCAGTAATTTGTCATCTATGTTTACACAGTGTGTAAATAATACATTTTTCTATAGGAATTTTAACATCATATTGATAACGATACCCTGGGCTACAAGTTGGGCAATCTATGTCTGTAGAAGTGACTGCGTATTTAGAAGGCAAGAACATATTAATTGAATCAAAACCACTCTAAGTCAAAGTTTGAGATTGGATGAATCTACTTCCTAGGTAGGCCTAATTTGGCACTAATTGTACCTAGAAAGGGTACCTGGAGAAATGTGTTGAATAACTTGTTGGAATATGAATTGCTAAGTAAGAACACAAATAAAATATATTTTAGGGATAAATTATCGTAAGAAAAAGAAAGAAATGTGATTTTTGTCAGTCTTGCAGAATTCCTGCACTGCCTTCTCATCTTCATCAAAATTGAATTTATGGACACTTCATATATATACATATATGGCATTCAGTTTTATTTGACTCCTTATTCTTTTTCCAAATATTATTATATGAATTATTGAAAAATCTTCATTATAAATAGGTAAAGAGTAGACAAATTCTTTTTTTTTTTTTTTTTTACGTAGAAAAGCAATTTATTCCATTATAAGCACTTACACAGTTAGTCATGGAGAATAACAGGCCTGCTGGTGAAACAGGTCACCCAAAAGGGAGATGGTACCAAACTAGTGGTCAAGGACTAACTCCTAAAAAAAAAATAAAAATTAAAAAAAAAAATAAAAATAAAGCAAACTCTTATCCAGGATTAATTTAATTTTAAAAACAAATAGCTATTGATTCACTCTTCTCAACTTAACTGGACAGTCTACCTGTGGTATAACTGTCAGGTAAAAACATACATCTTTACAACTTGGTGGTCCCAAGTTTAAAAAACAACCATTTCACAGAAAGGAAAGAAATAATACGAAACAGCTCAAGAAATATACTAACGAGCAAAAATATATGAGGAAAGAGGAACATGTAAAATAAAGTTTGACTTAACTGAAGAAACTGAGAGGAGACTGGTCTACATGGGAAAATGTGCATCTTGTAAAGTCAGGTATGATGATTTTAAGAGTAGGAACCTATATTATTATTTGAATCTCTCCCTTACTTCCTGAATAAACACATCTTGCAGTATTATACTTCATGGATCAGACGCCTACCCCACTTGGCTCTATTCCTTATGCGCTCTAACTATAAATGAGTCTGAAAAACTTGGGAATATAGCATAAGAAGAAAAATGACCACACACACATATTTCCCTTTCTGTGTCTACTTCAGACCTGGGTTTGATTCTAGAAAATTCCTGAAGAAAATTTAAATATAAGTTTGTGGCTTTGCTGAATCAAGTCCCCCAGTTAATATTTAGAAAACACCCAATGTCTGGGCAAATAGCATTCTTGATGGTAGCTACAGAGGGATAGCTGAACAAAGTCTGTGTCAAAACCAGTGTTAAATCAATCTCAGGGTTGAAAGGGAAAAAAGGGGAGTTTAAAATCACAAGTGCAGACATATCTAAGATCCTTGTCCTTCTGGATCCACACTTCCTTCAGGGTCTTCATCATTATAAATGTTCTCTGCCATCTGCCACACCTGCATGATATTGTCTTCTGATACAGAACAAATCACCCAAGGTTCATTGGGATTCCAGGAGAAATCAGATATCTTGGCAGTGTGACCACCATGGATAAACAACAACTCTGGTGGCCCATCTTCTGCATCTTCTGGGGATTGTTCCTCTCCAATTTTACTTAAATCCCAGACATTCAGTCTACGATCAGTACCACTAGAAGCCAAAATAGTTTCATTGTGAGGTGACCACTGAACCTGGAATATTTCATCCTTATGTGATTCAAAGGAATGTAACTTGAGTTTCAGATTTCTCAAATCCCACAAGGCAACAGTCTTGTCAGCTGATCCTGTGGCAAGAATGAACTCACTATAAGGATTGAAAGAGAGGCAGTTCACTTCAGCAGTGTGAGCATCAACTGAGTGGCTTGGTTTGGAAGTATTGTTTGAACGAGTATCCCAGATCATAAGTTTCTGATCATCAGCAACTGACCCAAACAGAGACTCATGGAGTAGATGCCAGGAAACATCTTCTACTACGGCTGTGTGCCCTGTAAAGATGATCTTCGCATCCACCACTTTTCCTTCCTTTGGAACAGCACTGATGTCCCATAAGCAGATGGTATGGTCATCCGAAGCACTAAGTAAGTGCCCACTGAGATTTGGGTTCCAAGAAAGTCCATAGCCTTCCTTCTGATGTCCACGGAGACGTAAGTCTGGGTTGCACTCTCCAGAAGGGTCTGGTTTAGAAGGGTGTTTCGTGTAATCAAAAACAAGAACATCACTGGATGGAGTCTTTGTGGCAATGATGCAAGGGTTCTGAGGCATATAACGGGCCCTGTTTACTTCTCCTTCATGGTTGATCTTGATTTCTATTTCAATTTTTCCACTAACCGAGCCAAAACCTCCAAATTCTCCTTTCTCACTGTCGTAGTGTGATGCATCAAACTGAGCATCATCATTAGGGAGCTGCACACTGGCTATCACAAGGTGGTTTTGTTCATCTGAGGTGTGTGTCCCCAGAACAAGCCGATGAATGCTGAAATCTTTTCCTTCTGGTCTGGTTACATCTGGAAGCCACTGTGCAGTGAGGCTGGGCCACTCCAGAGCATGGGTCATCACCAAATCATAAAGAAAAGGAGTGTTTTTTTTCCATATTTTGTACTCCTCGTTAATTACACGTTCTTCCACTGCGTCATCAAAGGCTGCTTCCTTGTCGGCCATGGCGGACAGGCGAGCCGGGGAGTTCCCCGAGTTGAGCGTTGCTGGAGGGGCGGGGAGGCTGCCGACAAATTCTTTATCACTTAAATCATCCAAGGTTTGAATGTAACAGATTATTAATTCATTGGAATTTCTGTAGGCACCCCTTCTGTACTCTGAATTCTGGAAGATCAAGAGATGGAAAAAAATCTATTAAATTATAATTTTTGTATGGCTGAACAATTTTTCTGCAAGTATCCACAGAAAAATTACAGTGCTCATGACAGTGATATAAGTATTTACTAACAGTGAATTCCTACCTATAAGGAACCACAGTGTGTAAGTGGATAGTTGTGTGTGTATGTGTGTGTATGCATGCATGTCTGTCTATCTATCTATCTATCTATCTATCTATCTATCTATCTATCTATCTACCTACCTACCTACCTATCTCTCTGTTGAACTATTGATCTAACAATCTATCAATCTATCATCTATCTGTGGATAGAAGAAGCGAGCATTTAATCAGGGCCAGATATGAGACTAAGAGATCTGCATACACCATCTCATTTAATCAGCCATAGCACTGAGATAAGTAATAATATAATTTTACAACCAAGGTCACTGACCTATAGCACATAAGTGGAAAGTTTGATTTTCCGAAATGAGCCCATGTTAACTGCAAAGATTTTAATTATTACATTAAACTGCTTTTTAAGTCAATTACAATTTCTTCTCTAGTGAAGCTCAGTCTGAGTTTTAGTTCTAATTCATATAAAAAATTATTCCACTATGTCTAACCCTACCAAGTTTTTCTCAAACACTTCTATTTAGAAGTGATTCAAGTCATACACAAAAACCTTAAAACTTGCTTTATTTCAGGAGTAGGCAATTTTATCTAGTGTAATGGTTTATTTATGTTTTATACATATGAAAGGGTAGTTATAAACCTTACCAACATCTATGGAAGCTCAGAATGTCAAGTGGTTATAAATTTGCATTTTGCAATGAACTTAGCCATTGACCTTTGCAATGAAGTATTAAGAGAACATATTCAGCATGTTTAGAGTATTTTCTCTTCATCATTTAAAAAATCCCTTATATTTGAATTCTCTTCTTGTAAATAAAAAATAAACAGATTTTGGGGTCATATCACTAGCTCTTTTTTAAAAATTTATCATTTTTTAAAAATGATATTGAGATTACATAAATATTACATAAAAAATATAGGGGATTCCTATATGCCTTGCTCTCCATACTGCTCATATTTACCTATATTAAGAACATCCTTCATTAGTGTGGTACATTCATTGCAATTAATGAACACATTTTGGAGCATTGCCACAAAGCATGGAGTATAATTTACATTGTAGTTTACACTCTTTTCCATACCATTCTGTAGGTTGTTGCAAGATATATAATGGTCTGTATCTGTCATTGCAATGACATTTAGGACCATTCCCAAGTCCTGAAAATGCCCCTGTATTACACCTGCTTTCCCTCTCCCTGACCTCAGAACCTCCAATGGCCACTGCCTCCATATCAGTGATATAATTTCTTCCATTGCTAGAATCACAATAAGTCTATAGTAGAATACCAGTAAGTCCACTCTAGTCCACAGTTCATTCTCCAATCCTGAGGATTCTGGGATGATGAGGCCCACTCCAACTCTAACTGAGAGGGGGCTTCCATCCCATATAGCCAATGGATGGGACTCTGCTGCTTGCAGTTGTAAGCTCTCTCAGTTCCTTGGTATGATGGTTGTCCATCCTCACCTCCTTGTTAGTTGTCCTGGGTGAGTCCAATGAACAATAAAGTAAGTGCAGCAACTCCATTGAGGCTCAGGCCCCAGATGACACGTGGACAATTCAGATTCAAGTCTCTTGGATGTACACCTACCAATTCAAGCACCAACTATAGGTTCAAATAGAAGGGACCAAAAAGCCACGTGTAGGGAAACCTCAACTGAGTACAATTCTGTGACACTGGGAAGCACAAATTCCAAAGTAGGGCCTACTGGCAAGGCACAAAAATCATGAACTATTTACCCTAATCATAATACCTAAGTGTCTCCAGAGCCCTTGGAGCACCACTATTTGGGGTACTATCTAATTTGGCAGTCAATGGACTCCTGCTGAGATGAGCACATGCATAACTTCTGGAATGACCTCCCAACTCACTTTGAAGTCTCTTAGTCATATAAACTCATTTGTCTTTACCTTTCCCCAATTTTGGTCAAGGTCTTTTTCCAGTTCCATTGCTATCTGGTGTTTGGTAGTAATCCCTCAGGGCAGGGAGGCTCATTCCTGTGAGTCATGTCCTATGCTGGGGAAAAGTTATTTATTTCATTTATAGGCTGAGTTCAGCTTAGAGAAAGGCCACATTTGAGAAAAAAGGAGGCTTTTCAGAGGTTAACTATTAGGCACCCTATAATATTATGCTAAGTTTCAATTTCAAGGGTAAAGGTTCATAAGCACCATCATCAGTATCAAGGGCCCATCAATGGACCATCCTCCTTCACTAGTCTTTGCCTCTGTACTAGGGAGATTCTTGCTATTTCATCAGAGAGTGTAGCAGAGATACCCAGGATTGGGATTCAATGTTCTTTTGGTTACTGTGCAAATCTCCACACATTGTAACAATGCCTCATGAACATTTGAACACATTTATATGCCTTATATTTATGTCCAGGTGAACCTCCTCCCATGTGTCCCTCTTCACTTACATCCCACACAAATAGACCACCCCTGTCATAGCTGTAACCCTTCTGTGATCCAAAACTTCTTTGAAAAGGAAGTCAATAAAATAGCCAAATGCAATTAATAGGAAAATGAAATAATAATGATGCTTTAAAAGTAGGAAATAAAATACAAAAAAATAAAAAAACATTTAAAAATTTGGGATAATAAAAAATAATTAAAAAATACAAAAACTTTTTTTGGACATTTTGCCTTTCATCACTGTAAGATCTGTTGTCCTGTATGTACAGTGACATTTTCTTCCATTTATTCCCCCCAGTGTATTACTTTTTTCATTTTGTCTTCAAAGAAATTTTAGGTCACAGCAAAGTCACGTACTGAATATAGGGACTCCTATATATCCAACATCTTCCCCTTTTCTCCCTTCCCTTATTAATAATATTTTATATGTGGACATTTATTTGCTACATCTGATATGCAAATATTGAAACATAGCTACCAACCATGGTAAATAGTTTACATTATGGTTTACATTTTGAACCATACACTTCTATAAATTTTGATGAAAATTAACATGGCCTGTATCCATTATTGTGAAATCATGTAGAACACTTCCATCACCCTCAAAATGCCACCTGTTCCACAGATTCTATTCCTCCCTCTCCCCCTCCATTAGGAACCCAAGGCAACTGCCGGGCTTCACTCTTTGCAGGACCAAATTCATAGTTAATTGTGACAACACTGAGGGCTTGACACACTGGTTTGTCTTCCTCTACTGTACACCACCCACGCTTTTGAGAGATTCTTGCTCCTCTATTTGAGAACATAGAGGGTCTCTCCAGGATGGAAGTCCAGCACCTTCTTACTCATTATGTGGGTCTCCACCCACTGATATAACACTCTATGTCAAGATGAACATTCGTGCACACCCTAGAACACTGCCCCTGATACATCCTCTCCTGAATGCCCCCTGCATCCAATGCCCTAAACCAATAACCCATCTACACTGCTCTATTGTCAAAAGAGCATTCGCAACATTGTAGTTTCAACCACGTACCCACCAATCCCCAGTGTTCACCTGCTCCCTCCCCCCAGCTCTCCCCTCCCCCCACCCCATGCCATGGGCAGTTCAAGCCCCCTCTACACCTTACACTCCTGAAATACCTTCATTGCCTTGACCGATATTATCACTGCACCATCATGTTCCTTCACTCCATACTACACATTTTCACCTTATCATAGATTTTGCCCATATGGACATTGGCTCACAGCCTTCTTCTCCCTTTCTATTTCCTGAAAAGCAATCTTCCAGACTCTAGATCTGAAAGTCTGTGCAGTTTTCCTTTTTTTTTTTAAGATTTATTTATTTATTTTTATTTATGTCTCTCCTCTTCCCAATGCCCCCCCCCCCCAAATTGTCTGCTCTCTGTGTCCATTCACTTTGTGTTTTTCTGTGGGAATCTGTGTTTCTTTTTCTTGCATCATCTTGCTACATCAGCTCTCAGTGTGTGCGGTGCCACTCCTGGGCAGGCTGCACTTTTTTCATGCTGGGCAGCTTTCCTTGTGGGATGCACTCCTTGCACGTGGGGCTCCCCTACATGGGGGACACCCCTGTGTGGCATGGCACTCCTTGCGTGCATCAGTGCTGCACATGGGCCAGCTCATCATACAGGTCACGAGGCCCTGGGTTTGAACCTTGGACCTCCCATGTGTTAGGTGGATGCCTATCCATTGGGCGAAATCCGCTTCCCCAGTTTTCTTAATTCTTATCAGTGAGGTCATGGAATATTTGGCCTTCAGTACCTGGCTTTCTTCACTCAATGTAAGATTCTCAAGATTCATCCATGTTATCTGTGTGCTAATACTGTATCCCTTCTTATAGCTGAGTAGCATTCCATTGTATGTGTATATATGTATGTATGTATGTGTGTGTGTGTATATATATATACCACAATTTATTTATCCATTCATCTGTTGAAAGACATTTGTGTTGATTCCAACTTTTGGCAAGGTGAATAATGCTGCTATAAACATTGGTGTGCATATATCTTTTTGTGTCCTTGCTTTCAGTTCTTTTGGGTATATACCCAGCAGAGGAATTGCTAGATCATATGGCAGTTCTACAGTTAGTTTTCTAAGGAAATGCCATATTGTCCTCCATAATGGTTATCCCATTCTCCATTGCCATCAGCAGTGGATGTGGGTTCCCATTCCTCCACATCCTCTCCAACACTTTTAGTACTCTGTTTTTTTTTTTTAATTGCCACCAATCCAATGGGTGTAAGATGATATCTCATTGTAGTTTTGATTTTCATTTTGCTAATGGTTAGTGTTGTTGAGCATGTTTTCATGTGCTTTTTAGCCATTTGTTTTTCTTCTTTGGAGAAGTGTCTATTGAAATTCCTTGCCCGTTTTTTAAATGGGTTGTTTGTCTTTTTATTTTTGAGGTAGGATTTTTTTATATAGGCAGGATATTTGGCTCCTATCAGATACATGTTACCAAATATTTTTTCCCATTGAGTAGGCTGCCTTTTCACTTTCTTGACAAACTGCCTCGAGGTACAAAAGATTTTAATTTTGAAACATTCTCATTTATCTATTTTTTTTTCACCACTTGTGCTTTGGGTGTGAAGTTCATGAAATCACTTTCTATTACAAGATCCTGTAAATGCTTCTTCTACATTATCTTCCAAAGCCTCTATGGTCTTGAATCTTATACTTAGATCTGTGATCCGTTTTGAGTTAATTTTTGTATAAGATGTGAGGTTGTATTCCTCTCTCATTCTTTTGGATATGGATATCCAGTTCTCCAATACCATTTTTTGAAGAGGCCATTCTCACCCAACTGAATGGACTTGGTGTCCTTGTTGAAGATCAGTTGACTGTATATGCTAGGATCTATATCAGAACTCTCAATTTAGTTCCATTGGACAGTATGTCTATACTTGTGCCAAAACCATGTGGTTTTGATCACTGCATTATTGTAGTATGTTTTAAAGTCAAGTAGTGTGATTCCTCCAATTTCATTTTTCCTTTTCAATACATCTTGGTCTATTAGGGGCCTCTTGCCCTTCAAGATAATTTTCATTGTTAATTTTCTAATTCAGTAAAATATGCTGTGGTGATTTTTATGGGGATTGCATTAAATCTGTGGATCAATCTGGGTAGGATAGACATCTTAATTACTTTAGTCTTCCAATGCAAGAACAGAGAATGTTCTTCCATTTATTTAAATCTTCAATTTCCTTTAACAGTGTTGTGTAGTTTTCTTAGTATAAGTCATTTGCATCTTTAGCTAAATTTATTCCTAGGTATTGGATTCTTTTAGTTGATATTGGAAATGGGATTTTTTCCCTTGATTTCCTCCTCAGATTATTCATTGCGGGTGTACAGAAATGCTACTGATTTTCGCACATTGATCTTATGCAACTTTACTGGCTCATTTATAAACTAGAAGCTCGCAATGAATTCACTCGTTCTTTGACAACAATTCTCTGTTATAGGTAGGGTAGCTGCACACTGAGTCATTATTCATTCCACCCATACTTATAATGTGTCCACAGTGATCTATTTCCACTTTCAAAGGAGCGCATTATTTAGTGAGGGAGAAACAACTCAAAGAAATATGAAGAGAGATAAGATAGAAGTGTGCAGGAGGGGAGGGGAACAGAGAAATTACTCTTCCATCATGGTTAGGAGGAAGAAAACTCTTCCTGATGAAGTGGACATCTGGGTAGAATATTGACAGATGGCCCTAGAATTAAGGTCATGGAAACACATTCTGCCATGGGTAAAGGGAACGTTTCCTAGATAAGAATTCTTAAATTTGGTAAAGTGTGCCATTTAAAAACTTACATTTTGATAAGATACAAGAATTTTTTACTCCTAGCTCAGACTTCCTATTATAACTATTTATAAACTTTTACACATAAACACTAATGTGAATGTTTCACCCTTTGCCAAGCCAGCAAAATTTCCCCCTATTCTCCATGTAAAAGTATCCTATTCATCAGCTGAAACCTGGCTCAAGGTCAACTCTTTCTTTCCACCTGTTACCTAACCCTGACACATTTTCATCTATCACACTCAGCCCAAGTATCCCTTTGTATCAGTTGCATCTTGTGCCACACCTTACAATCTTTTTTATCTCACTTCTGATACCACTTCCTTATGGACTTTGATTCACTCTAAGTTGATAGAAATTAAGCAAATCAAGCTGTCTCAGAGAGCTAGAGACTGGAAGATAGGCTTACAGGAAATGGAGGGGGGGGAGAGGAAAGTTGGGAGTCAAGGTCCACATGAGCAAAATCTATGATAAAGTGTAGGCAAGTAGTTGCGCAGTGAAGGGATAAGGCAGAGGTATAGGGATACTATTGGGTTGGGCTTTGCAGGCCTGTGGGGGGCTAGGGTTGGGATAATGGGCCAGATGGGCCACAGAACCGGGGAGAGGGTTGGGGAGGAGCAGGCAAACATGGGAGATTGGCAGGTATGTGGTTGAAACCATAATATTGAGAAAACTCTTCAGAAAATACAATAAGGAAAGGTTATTGGTTTAGGGTGTTGCCTGGGGGGCATTCAGCACAGGGTGCATGTGGGGCAGGCTTCTAAGGAGTGTGTGAGTGCTTATCTTGTCATACTGTGTTATATCTATGAGTGGAGACTCATACAATGAGTGGGAAGGTGTTATACCCCCATCCTGGGGAGGCCTGATGTTCTCAAACAGAGGCGAGCATGTCTCTCAAGAGCATGGGTGGCTCCCAATGGGGAAGGATAGACTAATGTGTCAAGCCCTCAGCATTGTTGCAAGTATCTATGAATCTGGTCCTTCAAGCAGTGAAGCTTGTTTGTCACTGTGGGCCCTGATGGGAGGGGGACAGAAAATAGAATAGTCTGAAGAGGGGGTTAATTGGGGGACAATGGTAGTGTTCTGCAATGATGGATATAGGCCACAATAAATTTCATCAAATATTTATAAAAGTGAATAGTCTAAAATATAATCCATAATGTAAACCATAATGTAACCATGGTTAGTAGTTATGTTTCAATATTGGTATATCAGTTGTAGCAAATGTAACATCCACATGTAAAAAGATCATTGCTGGGGAAGGAGGAAAAGGGGGAGGATGTTGGGTATATGGGTGTCCCCTATATTCTATATGTGATTTTACTGTGACCTAAAACTTTTTTGAGGACATCATAATAAAAAAGTAAGTAAGACACTAAGGAAGAAATGGAAGTGATAGCCTTGCCACTGTACATACAGGGCAACACCTTTTACAGTGATGAAAGGCAATATGGCAAAAAAAAATTATGACATTTTTCATTTTTAATACCCCAATTTATTTTTTTACTTTTTTTCAGTTTTTCTAATTTATCATGTATTTTAGTTCTACTCTTTAAACCTATCATTACTATTTCATTTTCCTACTAATCGAATTTGGCAATATATTAGGCTTCATTTTTGAAGAAGTTTTGGATCACAGCGGGGTACAACTATCGTAGGGGAGGAGCATTCGTGTATCATGTTATTGATGGGGGATGCATGGGTGGGAGGGAGTAATCCAGGGCATGCATATAGGGTATATAGATATGCTTGGATATTCATTGAGTATCAGCATAGTGGGTAGAGTTTCACATGACAACTGAGGGAGTGCTAAATTCCCATCCTGGGGAGCTCAGTCACATTCCTCAAAGGAACAGCAACAATCCCCCACTGGTCAAGGGCAAAGACCAGTGAAAAAAGATGGTCCAATGATGGGCTCTTGATACTGATGACTATGCTTATGAGTTTGTATGCTTGAAATTTCAATTTGGCCTAGAGCTGCAGGGTGACTTAGAGTTACCTCCTGAGAGCCTCCTTGTTGCTCAAATGTGGCCACTCCCCAAGCCAAACTCAACATATAAATGCATTACCTTCCCCCCATGACTCCCAGGCATGAACCATCCTAGCACTGAGGTATTACTTCCAAGCACCAGATGGTGATGCAACTATAAAAAAGTCTTGAACGAAAGGAAGAAATGGTAAAGACAAATGAGTTTTTATGGGTAAGAGACCTCAAAATGAGTCAGGAGGGGGAAGCAGATGTGACTCAAGTGATTGGGCTCCCATCTACCATATGGGAGGCCCTGGGTTCACTATCCAGGGTCTCCTTGTGAAGGCAAGCTGGCCCACACCCATGGAGAGCTGATGGCCTATGCCTGCAGATAGCTGATGCAGCAAGATGACACAACAAAAGGAGACAAGCAGACATGGAAAAATGCACAGTGAAGGACACAGAGAGCAGACAGCAAGCAAGCCACAAGCAGGGGGAGGGGGAAAAATAAATAAAAATAAATCTTTAAAAAAAGTGAGTCAGGAGGTCATCAGAGGAGTCACACTTATGCATGTCTCAGCAGGATCTCAGAGACAGCCAAAGTAAACACAAACCCAGGTGTGGTGCTCATGAGGGCAACGGAGACACCCAGGTCCTACAGTCATGCAGACGGTTCTGGAGTTCAGTGCGTTGCCAGTGGGTCCTACTTTGGAATTTGTGCTCCTGAGTGTGATGGAGTTGGACTTAGATGTGACTTCTCTACACATGCCTCTTCTGTCACTTTTACTAAACGTGGTTGGCACTGGGTTGTAAGTTCAGGAGACTTGAATCTCTGGACTGTCCATGTGCCAGCTGGGCCTTGAGCCTCAGCAGAGTTGCAATACCTACTCTCTAGTTCATTGGACCTACCTAGGTCAGCTAACAAGGAACTGAGGTTGGTTCCCCGAGGATGGTCAACCACCACACTAAGGAACCGAGAGAGTCTACAACTGCAAGCTAGAGAATCACATTCATAAGCCCCCTCTCAATTTAGCAGTGGAGTGGGCATCCCCTTCCCAGGGTCCTCAGGATGGAGGTATAAATTATGGATTAGAGTGGACTTACTGGTATTCTACTATAGAATTATTGTGACTCTAGCAATGGAAGATATTATATCATTATGTATAGACAGTGGCCACGGGAGTTGCTGAAGGTAGGGAGAAGGAAACAGATGTGATATGGGGGCAGTTTTGGGACTTGGAGTTGTCTTGAATGATATTGTAGGGACAGACTCAGGACATTATATATTCTGCCATGATCCCCTGAATGGATGAGAGATAGTGTAAACTACAACGTAAACTATAATCCATGTTGTGTAGCAGTTGTCCAAAATGTTTTCATCAAATGCAATGAATGTTTCACACTAATGAAAGAAGTTGTTGCTATGGGAGGAATGGCAGGTGTGGGGAGTGGGGTATATGGGAAGCTCTTCTATTGTTAATGTAACATTTTGTGTAATCTATGTATTTTTAAAAATAATAGTAGTAATAAAAGTTAAAAGCATAAATAAAATGGAAAGAGTGGACAACATGCAGGAACAGATGGATAACATAAGAAGAAAGCCAAAAACTCTAATAATCAAAAGTAGATGTTAGAAATCAAAAGCAATGTAACATAAAATGAAGAATGCATTTAATGGCATCTTTAGGAGACAGGCCATGGCTGAGGACAAAATCAGTGACCTTCAATATATGTCAATAAATTTTATCAACTGAAATGCAAAGAGAAAGAAATTAAAAAGAAAAAATATATATCTTTCAAAAAATGTGGAAACCTTTTTTAAAAATGTAACATACATGTAATTGGAACACAGGGAGGAGGAGAAAGAGAAAGGAGCAGAAGATATATTTGAAGTAGTGCAGGAGACTCAGACAACACTGATAAATATATGAGTGCATGTATGCAAACCATATTAAAGTATTAATGTTGCAGTGCTGAGAAGGAAATGTGTAGCCTTGAACACTTTTAAAAAAAGAATTGAAAAATAAAATAGTAGACAGAGAAACAAAGAATAAACATAGAAAAAAACCAGAGTGGGGATAGAAAAACCTTACGTTTAGAGGAGCATGGATAAGAATTCCATTGAATTTCTTATCAGAAACAATGCAAGCAAGAAATGCATAGAGTGAGATATTTAACATGTTGAAAATACAAAAAAAAAACACCAACAAATCAATAAAAACAAAAGCCAAACACTGACTGAGTTCTATATCAGACAGTTTCATTTGAAAATGAAGGAGCAATAAAGACTTTCTCCTATAAAGAAAAACTGATAATCACTGAAAGAAATGTTAAACAAAATTCTTCCAAGAAAAAGAAAATGATGTAGGTCAGAAACTTAAATCTATATAATGAAAGGAAGAAAGTCAGAAAACAATGAATGAAAGGAAAATAAAATATTTGTTTTCCTTATCTTAAATGTTCTAGAAGATAACTGTTAATAATACTAGTAACAATTTAAGAGTCATTACGGGAAGGTGAAATGAATGACAGCACTGCCATAAAGGATTGGAGGGAAGAATTAGGAATACTCTGTCATGAATTACCAGTACTACAGGAAAAGTGGCATAGTACTACTTGTAGGTGTTCTTAGATTAGTTAAAAACATATAATGCAAACTCTAGAGGAATCTCTAAAAAATAAAGAATAATTTATATTCTAAAAGAAGAAATAAAATTGAATTAAATAAAATTCTCAATTAAAACGAAGTCAGAAAAAGAGGGGGAAGATGAAACAGAACAGATACAGAAACCTTGATTAAGTTAATTAACAGGTATTTTACTTTAGCCATGTGGGAAAAGTTTCTTTCTCCATTATTTTATGAACACCTAAGATTCCCTATGGAATCAAGATTATCTTTCCTTACCACCACCTTAAAATGCAGATGAGGTGGCCTCTGACAGGTTACTCTGTAATGAATTTCCTTTCTGTTATCAATATCAATTTAGGTTTCTATTTAATAATGGCTTCCTGGAATTAGCCATTTGAGCACTTCAGTTTAGACAATGCTTTTACAAACTTCTTATAATTAACCATACGTTATTTTTTTTTTATCAATATCAATTTGGGTTTCTATTTAATACTGGCTTTCTGGAATTAGTCATTTAAATACTTCGGTTTAGAAGATGTTCTTGCAAACTTTCTATAACCAACCATAACCACATAAACTAGTTACTTCATCTCAAGACAAATTTTACCTTTACAAAATGCATTCCCTAACTTACTGCTACCTTCTACAAAACCTTCTACAGCTTTTCTATATTCATTTAAGTCTCATTTCCCTCATTCTGTTCTGTAAAGAAAAAAAAAACTATTTGTTTTAATTTAGGCAAAAAATTTTTTAATTGTCTTTTTTTTAAAGATACATAGATCCAAAAAAAATGTTACATTAAAAAATATAAGAGGCTCCCATATACTCCACACTCCACACCACCCCACTCGCCCCAGATCAACAACCTCTTTCATCATTGTGGCACATTCATTGCATTTGGTGAATACATTTTGGAGCGCTGCTGCACTGCATGGATTATAGTTTACATTGTAGTTTACACTCTCTGCCAGTCCATTCAGTAGGTTATGCTAGGATATATAGTGTCCAGCATCTGCCCCTGCAATATCATTTAGGACAGCTGATGCACAGATATTGAAACATAGCTACTAACCATGGTTCCATTTTGGTTAACATTATGGTTTATATTTTAGATTGTACAATTTTCTAAATTTTTAAGAGTTTTCTCAACATTATAGTTTCAACCACATACCTGACAATCTCCCACATTCATCTGCACCCCCCAACTCTCCCCCCAATTCCTCAGACCATCTGACCCATCCTCCCAACCCTAGCCCCCTTCAAGCCTGCAAAGCCCAACACAATACTATCCCTATGCCCCTGTCTTATCCTTTCACTGCACAACCTCTTACCTTCACTTTATCATAGATTTTGCCCATGTAGGCATCAGCTCCCAAGCTTCCTCTCTCTCCAATTTCCTTTAAGCCTATCATTCAGTCTCTAGCTCTCTGAGACAGCTTGATTTGCTTAATTCATATCAGAGAGTTCATGTAGTATTTATCCTTCAATGCCTGGCTTGCTTCACACAACATTATGTCCTCAAGATTCATCCATATTATCCCATGTGTTAGTACTGTATTCCTTCTTACACCTGAGTAGTATGCATATACCACATATCCATTGTATGTATAAACCACATTTTGTTTATGGATTTATCTGTTGATGGGCATTTGAGTTGATTCCAACTTTTGGCAATAGTGAATAATGCCACTATGAACATTGGTGTGCATATAACTGTTTGTGTCCTTAAAAGAGGTTTCATTAGCCAAAAACTTACAATTTTCATTAACTGAAATATTTAATACATATGATATTAATTTATTTTATTAGTATCCTAAAAACCTAGGGAGATTGTATCAAAGCTAAATAAAATTGAAACCATTATAGTTTTTGTAAAAGATGTTCCTTTTTTTTCTTCCTTTTCAGGAGGCTAAAACCTTTTTTTTTTCTTTAATAAAATTCCAAAATTGTAAATAACCTTTAAAGCATACTGACTGTCAAGTTCTGGAATGTCTTATAATTGTTTAATTTGTCTTAACTATAATTTAGAAAAGATCTTTCCATAGCTTTCAAGGACTTTTATTTTCTGAAATTTGACCATTGGATTATCACTGTCATCTCAAAAGCTGTTAAAATTTAATTAGGGAATTACAGGACAGACTATACAAAATAAAGTTTATTCTGTAATATCCCCTCTGTCCATATCATTTTAATTTCTAGGCCTGGTAGACAGAATTCTAGGTTATACTCACATCTCTCTCTGTTTCCATATCTGGTCCATCCCCTTAATTTCCTCAACAGTTATAATTCATCACTGAAATTTATCAAGATTAGGAGAAGACCCTGGGGCATGAAAACCTATAGAAAGATTATGAGATAGTTCAGAATAAACTTTTTAGTTTCTTTTATTTAAATAATTTCTTTAGTCATATTTTATATGGCTTCTTATCCTGATTGCCTTTTCTAATTTGGGTTCCAGAAGCATTCATTTACCAATATAAGCGCTTATTTAAGTTTAGGCCACTTGAATAGACTCTTTTAAGAATTTTCATTTTTTAATATGAGATTACCATCCAGAATTATGAAAACATACACCAAACAAACAGACAAACACAAAAAGAGTTAAGACACACCAATAGAAACATAAATCTCACTAATTTGATGCCTAATTCTTACTCCTTTAGTATGGTTGTCTCCAAGCTCCTCATCATTTCAGATCTCTAATTTTTACTGCTTTAAAGATTTCCTTTGAAAATAGTGTTACCTATAATATTCAAGTTTGTTCTTGGAAACACTTTTATTAGTAACCAGCAACCAGTGAGGAATACTTGTGTAGTATAAATGCAAATATATACTAATTTAGCATTTAGACAGACATTTACCACTTACATATTACAGATTACTCTTCATGAATACACTTAGACTCAAAGCTTATGAGTAAGACATCGATTCAAAACTGAAAGTTGGACAGAGTTGGACACAGATGTGACTTCTTTATGTGCCTCTTCTGTCCCTTTTATTGAACCTGTAGTTGGTGCTGGAGTTGGTACGTCTGTGTCCAAAAGACTTGAATCTCTAATCTGTACATGTGCCCACTGAGTCCTGAGCCTCAGCAGAGATGCAACACCCAATCTCCAATTCATTGGACTCACCCAGGACAACTAATAAGGAGGTTAGAATGGACAACCACCACACCAAGGAACTGAGAGAGTCTAAAACTGCAAGCAAAAGAATCCCATCCATTAGCTATATGGAATAAAAGCCCCCTCTCAATTAGAGGTGGAATAGGGATCACCATCCCAGATTCCTCAAGATTGGGGAATAAAATATGGACTAGAGTGGACTTATGGTATTCTACTATAGACTTGTGATTCTAGAAATGGAAGAAATTTTATCATCAGTATGGAGACAATGGGCACTGTAATTGCTGAAGGCAGAGAAAGGGAAAAAGAGGTGTAATATGGGGGAATTTTCAGGACTTGGAATTGTCTTGAATGACATTGCAAAGACAGACATAGAACATTATATATTCTGCTATAATCTACAGTGTGGGAGATTATAAACTACAATGTAAACTATAATACACGTTGTGTGGCAATGCTCCAAAATGTTCATCAATTGCAACAAATGTACCACACTAATGCAAGAAGTCATTAATGTGAGGAAAAATGGGAGGTGTGGGGCATGTGGGAATCCCTTATTTCTTTTAAGTGACATTTTATGTAACATGTAACTTAAGTATCTTTTAAAAATAAATAAAATATATATTTTTAAAAACCTGAAACTTCTTTTTAACACCTTGATAAGAATTATGTTCAAAATAAAATGTGAATAAAACTTAAAACATTGTCAAAATAACATCCATTAAACTCTTCCAGTTTATACAGTTTTGCAATAAAACTAATTAACTCAGCACAAGTGATTGGTTAAGTAATATTTTATCTCTGCCTGTGCTAGGTGCATATCCCTTAACTTTAACTCTCATTCTAAGTGACACATAGACCTTTGCCACTTGTTCTGGTAGCACCTGCAAGTCTCCTAATAGGGGTCACACTATAGCTGCCTCTATCTGGCAGTCTCCCTTGTCCTTATTTAAGTGCAGCTGCTCTGCTATCTGGGGTAGCATAGTCAGCATACCTGTGGGAGGTTCTTGGGCTTCCCCATATTCTCTTGGCAGTCTCCACTCATCCTGGAGGGCAGTCACCCTTCCCCACATGGAATTTATAGGCCAATCTGGGATTTCCCCCATGGATTCTCTTTTCCCTGAGCTCATGCCAGTGGTCCTTTGGTCTCCTGGCTTGTTGCTCACCAATTGTTACAACCCACCTCCAGAAGGGGATGAGTTGGTGAGTCTGTGAGACCAAAGAACGCATGTGGCATTTAGTCAGGCATAAGCTTTATTGGGACTTATGGACTGGAGAGAATCTCTGATGGCAGTAGTTCAGAAAATGAGGATAGTACTCTGCAAGAGATGAGAAAATGAGGGGTATATTCCATAGGGTATGAGAACAGAGCTCCTGCTAGGGTCACATGGGTTCTGATGACATTGTCACTACATTCATAGGAAGGAGATTCACCAAGGACATTTACTGCTTTGGAAAGATTATAGTTTAGGATAACACGTATGCATTCTCTCTCTTCTGGGGAGGGTTGTTAACCCTTAACTTATGTCTAGGTCATACAGGGAGCCATATGCTGAGGACTTGAGTGACCCCTGAGTTGCCACACTTATTGTTTACATTTGCTCATGTAGGAATGATAAACATCAATAAAAAAAATTAAAAAATGGGAAACAATTCAAAATGTGGTAGATATTAATTCAAGCAGATCTATACTTACTTTAAATGTGAATGGTCTAAATATACAAATTAAAAGTCAGAAATTATCAGAGAAAATTTAAAAAAGACAGAACTATGTTATATATAAAAAAGTCACTTTAAATACAAAATCCCAGATAGTTTAAAGGTAAAAAGATGGGGAAAAATACACCATGTTAACACAAATCACAGGTACCTATAGTAAGTTTAGATAAAGCAGACGTCAGCACAAGAAAAATTATCAGGGATAAAGAGCAGCAGTTCATAATTTTAAAGGGCCAATTCCCAAAGAAAATATAACATTTCTAAACATGTATTCATCTAATGACATAGCATCAAAATACATAAGGCAGAACTGTTAGAATTGAAAGGAGAATAAGCAAATCTATCATTATAGGTAGAATCATCAGCACACATTTTTCAGTAATTTATAGATCAAGGTTAAAGAAAATTACTGATAAATAAATTTTAGACATCCCAACATGGAGACACTTTTACTAAGCCACACATCACCAAAGCAAAATCCAAGTAAGTTTCTATTTCCTGTAAATGCAGGCCTTGCTCAGAAAACAGAGTTTATGTTAGCCAATCAGCTATCACCAACTCCCTATTCTTATGCCATCTAACTTCCTCCATTGCTAAGCAACCACCTGCACTACCCATATTAGGAAATGTAGTCTGCATTAGTCAATGAAGGTTTTTTCCCAATGTACTTCTTTTATTCTTTCTATAAAAATCTTTTGCTTTGTTTGCTCAGTCACCTTCCTCTCTACTTCAGGATGATTGGATTCTCCCCAATTCATGAATAGATTCAATAAAACTCTATGAGATCTAGCCAAATTTTGCTCATCATTTTTAAGCATTAGAAATTATATCATTGATGTGAACAGCCAATATGATATAATTTAATCGAATAATCCATCCAATACAGCAACAACATATTCTTCTGAAACTCACATAGAATACTTACTACAGTAGGCAATATTCTACCTAATGAAACACACCTTAACAAGTTTTAAAAGAATAGAAGTCATATGAAATATGCTCCCAAACCACCACAGAATTAAAGTAGAAATTAGTAACAGAAAGATCTCTGTAAAATTTCCCAATATTTGGAAATTAAACAGCATGCTTTTAAGTAATAAATGTCAAAGATGTCCCAAGAGCAAATAAATATAATGTAGTTGTGGGAAAATTAAAATATAACTGTACAGAATTTGTGAAATACAACAAAAGCAGTGTTTAGAGAAAGAACTACAGCATTACATGCATATAATGGATTAAAAAAATGCATATTTAAATACATGCTCTTCTAGTTCAGAAAACTAGGGAAAGAATGGCAATTTAAGCCTAAAGCAAGCATAAGGGGAAAAAAACAAAAATTAAACAGAAATCATGAAAACGGGAAAGAGAAAAAATTTAAAAAAATCAAATTGTGGTTCTTTGAAAACATCAACAAAATTCATGAACTTCTAGCCAGGACAACCAAGAAAATAAGAAGATTAACAAATTACTAACATCAGAAAAGAGAGAGAGTCATCAGTATTTATCCCATGGACATTAAAATGGATAATAAAGAAATAATTGTGGACTAACTCTGTGGTTACAAGTTTGACCATTTAGATGAAAGGGGAAAGGAGCTACTTCCTTGAAAGATACAAACTCACATAAGGGGAAATATAGACTCTGAATAGACCTCTATCTATTAAATACATTGACTATTTCATTTAATAAGATTCCAGAATGAAAGCACTGAGCCTAGATGGTTTCACTGGTGAATTCTTTAAAATTTATAGGATGTGTTGAAATCAATTCTCCATAATATCTTCCAGAAAATAAAATCTGATGGAACACTTCCTAATTCGTTTTATGGGGCTAGAATTAGTCTAATAATAAAACTAGGTAAAGTCATTTTATAAAGGAAAATTATAGTCCAATATCTCTCATGAACATAGGTGTTAATAGCCTCAACAAAATATTTGCATAATGATATTCCACATTGTATAAAAATAATTATACACCATAATCAAGTGGAATTTATTCCAGGTACATAAGTCTGACTTAACATTTAAAAATCAATGTGATCTGTCACTTCAACAAAATGAAGAAAGATTATGTATCAATTTATGCAGAAACAATATTTGACAAAATCCAGCACCCATTCATGTTAAAAAAAAAAAAACAACTTTCAGCACAGTAGAAATATAGAGGAGCTTTTTCAATTCGATAAAGCATTTCTACAAAATACCTAGAACTCACTTCATACTTACTGGTGAAAAATGAAAACATTTCCCTAAATTTTCAGACAAGGCAAAGATGTCCTCTCTCTTTATTCCTATTCAAATCATACTGGGAATGTTTTAAGATATGAAAAAAAAAACAAAAGGTACACAAATTTGGAAGTGGCTTGTTTGCCTCTATAGAAGATCCCAAAGAAATTGCCCTAGTTAAAAAACCAGTACAGCAAAAGCACAGGCTATAAAGTAAATATAGAAGTAAATTACTTTTCTATATACAGCAATTCACAGGTTGAATTTGAAATAAAAAATACATTTTAATACATTCAAGTACACTTAAGTTTTAATTTTTGAAAGATAAAAAATAGAATCTGTATGTGGAAAACTATAAGACACTGATGAAAATATCAAAGTAATTCTCAATAAATGGATAGATAATACATGTATTAGAAGACTCAATATTGTTAAAACATCAGTTATGTTAAAACGTCAATTATGCTTATATATGCATGTGTGTTTATGTGTATATATATATATATATATATGTACACATATATATGCCTGATGTTGAATGTCATAACTTAATCTTTTAAAGTATAATTTAGATACCATAGAAAGTTAACCTGGAGAATTTAAGCCTTCCTTCTTCACACTCCACTAGCATCCTGAGTTTAAGGAGAAAACCTTAATAAGCAAAACATAAAGACTGTTTTGCAATGAGATGGGTATTTTTGAATTATGTTTTCACTTCTTATGAATTTCAAAAGAAGTGAAAATATTGACTATAAGAAAGGGATATATATATTCAGTAAATTACCAATAAGGGGATTTTAAGATTTAGCCACCTCTAAGTGTCTACTATTTGCACAGACACATGTAGCTATTATCTTTTTGTCAATGTAACTGAAGCTCAAAAAATTATGTGTGTGGGAAGCACTAAGAGCAAGTGGCATATTATTCGATATCTACACTTTTCCTCTCCATGGTTCAGAATTATTATTGAGGCTTTTGTTTTTCCAAGGCTTAGCACAGACAACGTCATTCTAATTGGGCTCTTAAAGTAACAAATACCATAAAGTTATAGAGTGCAGGAAGGCTTATAGATAATATAATAATCAGTCTTTGCATTTCACAATTTAGGAAGCAAGAGCCCAGAGAAGTGAACGCATTTGTCAAAAGTTCACAAAGATCTACAAACAACAAGAATTTTGCATGTCAGGTTGATATACCACTTGTTACACAGAAATAGGAAATTTTAAAATACTATTTTTTAAAAAGTAAAACCATGCAAATTTTAACCGAACACATCAAAGATTTTATACAACTCATTAATCAGATAATCCCTAAAATGTTCCAAAAATTGAAAGAATTTTGAAAAGAAGGACTTTATAGGTAATGCTAAGAAAACATTGTTGAATACAAAACTGGTTAATATCCAACAAGCACATAACCATAAGCATTGAAGTATCTGTTCCACTGGGCAGAAATTATTTGAATCTTTACTGAACAAAAATCTGGAAGTAATGTAGCCTAGATGATATGAAGTCAATATAAGCACCCAGTAATCTATTTTCCCTATTTCTACATTTTGCATACTTTTTAAAAATTTTATTGATTTTATTCATCCATATTAATAAAGCATACAATTCATCCACAGTGTACAATCAAGGGTATTTTGTATAATCACATAGTTGTGAATTTTAAAGGATAATCTATTTGGAAAGAATATTTCAAAAATTTGACATTTTTATCTAATTTCACCCTCAACTCTTGTGAGAATTACATGAAGTAGGGAATTATAAATGAAAGTGGTGTGCAAACTTTAACTAATATAGAGATATAAAATTTATTATTTACGTTCATAAATATAAGCATACATTTTGTGGGAAACATATTTTGTTAATATTGATGATATGAATTATGTATTTTCCTATAATAAACTTATAATTTAAATTTCTATTACTGAAGCTTCTAGAGTAAACCTCACACTGAAGAGATGGAGCCACAATTCTGAAGCTTTTACAAGTAGCACACTCACTTTTTCCTTTACTACAAAATAGATGTTTGTCATTTGTTTCTTCAAATTTCTTGATACACGCATTTTGCAAGCATGGATTTTGTGAACTTTTCTTTGTAGTTTAGTAATTGTCACATTTCTATATTTTTATAGCTTTCACTCTAGTAAATTATTATTGTATGCTGGTAGTGAGTGTTATTAAGTATACAATTGAAAAAGTCCATAGCATTCCTGCCAACTGGTTGAGCATTTTGTGAGAAGAATGACTGTTTCTAACAAATATTTTCAATAAGCCCCTACCTTTGACCTTATTCTTGCCTATTTGGTGAATTGAAAGGTCGGAGACTGAATGCAATATCAACTCTTGTTCAAACAAAGGAAGAATAAAGAAAGATACCAATAATAGTCTAACTCCTTGTTGACAGAGGTTTTCTAAGCCCATTTGAGAGAAAGTGTCAGCTCTCTGCAAATGTCAAATCCATCTTTGATGTTTCCTGACAAATGAAGAGTAATACTTACAAAATTTTGTAAAGAAGGCTAAGTTTTTATTTGGAATCTTTACATGCCCTATTTGCAAATTTTCTTGACTTTTATACCCCTATTCATTATGAGTTTCTAAGATGTCAAATATAAGAGCCAGACAGGAAGGTAATAAATGAATTGTACATATGTGCGTGTTTTATGAATGATGGGATTTGAGGTAAATGAGCGTACGTGTGCAACTGTATCTTTTCAAACAGATAAATGTTCCTCAGGTTCTTTTGAGTGTGATTATAATTTTTATTATGAATTCTTTGCTGCCAGAAATTCAGAGTATTCTATAAAAGCTAAAATTCTGAATTTTTATGTGAAATATTCTAGTTTTAAAAATGTTTTAACTTTTTGAAAACATAAATAATGACCAAACAAAGCATGTCTTATCAAAATATAGATGTGTCTCTATTGATTCTTAAATCTTGAAACTGTTACTCATGGCAGTAACATGTTGAATTTATTTAACCATTTTAACTATATTTATTTAATTATATTTTTACAAAGTCCGAAGATTAAGGAAAAAACAGCTGGCATTGCCTTAGAAAAATAATTATTTTTAGTTATTATAAAGAATCACAAAGTTGATTTAATACCCAGGTGCCATGGGCAGGATTAAGACGTGAAAAAAATGTGGGTTTTTTAAAATCATGAAAGTGTAATTTTTGTTTTTCAAATAATTAGCTGTAGGAAATACCAAAGAATATTGCGGAACATATTTGTATTTATAATTAAGTTTAATAAATAAAATAAAAATTAAAACACTATTTATTCATCTTCTAAAAAGACTTCATCCCAAGAAAATGTGGATCAAGATATTTAATGATTATATCTAGTAGCATAGTGCGTCCATTATTTTGCCTGAAATACCCAATACATTTAGGCAAAATCAGATGGCCTATGATCTCCATTTTGCGAAGAATTGCCAGTCAATTGAATTTGCTAAAGTTCTAGTTACAACTTAAATAGAATAAATCATAGGAAAGCTAATGAGACCAATTTCCCCCAGACACTCTTAAGAAACTTTGCTTAAGTTAAAGTGTGTAATCAGCTATTTTGGCCTTGCTCAGATTACAATCAGATCTCTTGCTGACTATATATCCTTCTCATCTCTATTTCCTATTCCAGGAGTTGCAACATCTTATAAAATTTAGTAGAAGTAGTTTTACTTGACAAGAACCCTGGGCCAAGTCAATTAACCTCTCAAGTCTCAGCATCCTCATTTATTGAAAAAATAAAATAAAAAGGGTTAGAAAGGTACAATTTGTAGCTTCCATTTCAGAAAAATAATTAAATGTATGGCAGAAGTGACAGCTTTCTACTAAAGGGATCATTTTCTTCTCATGGCATATATTTAATTATTTTTCTGAAATGAAAACTACGAAGTTTACCTGTACCTTTCCAACACTTTTTAACACTGTAGAAATATCATTTTCATTGATGTTAGAAATACATTGATGTTAAGTAATATTTCTTACTTACTTCTTAAATATATTTAGTACCTCAATGTCCTACTGATGGGTTAGACTTTGCTTATTTAATTGAAGTAGATTGCCCCCTGATTGATTTGATGGGACAGAAACTAGAAAATTCTTAACTAATAATTATTTCACAAATAAACTTAATACAATCAAATGCTTTTAATCTCTTCTTAATCATCATCTATAGATGATTTACTGCATTATTAAATATAGAATTTGATTAGAAAAATGTAAAACTTAGAAAAATATAAAGAAGAAATTTTCAATTTCTATCATTCTACCACTGAATAATAAGTACAATATTGTGATAGAGTTCCAGGTTTGTTGTATAGCTGTAATTTTTTTTGAGCAACATGGAGGCTCTCTGGAGGTAACTCTTAGGCACCCTGAAGCTCTAGGCCTAGTTGAAATTTCAAGCACACAGGCTCATAAGCATAGTCATCAGTATCAGGGGCCCATCATCGAACCATTCTTCTTCACTGATGTTTGCCCTTGGAGTTGGGGGATTGTTGCTGCTCCATTGGGGAGTGCAACAGAGTATCCTGGAATGGGAACTCCCTCAGATGTCATGTGACCCCCTATGTCAATACCCAATGAACATCTGAACATATCTATATACTCTATATGCATGACCTGGAGAACTCCCTCCCACCCATGCATCAATGACACCCCACATCTGTGTTCTTCTTCTGCCACAGTTGAACCCCTCTGTGATCCAAAACTTCTTCTAAAATTCAGTCTAATATATTGCCAAATTCAATTAATAGGGAAATGAAATAGTAAAGTTAATAGTAAATAGTAAATATTTACTAATAGTTAGTAGTAAAATGAAATCTTTAGGTTTAAAGATTAGAAACAGAACACACAATAATTTTTAAAAGCTAAAACAAAGTAAAAAATAAATTTTGGTATTAAAATATGAAAGATACCATAAAATATTTTTTTTTGATGTTTTGTCTTTCATCACAGTAATAGGTGTTGCCCTGTATGTACAATGGCAAGGCAATCTCTTACATTTCTTCTTCAGTGTCTATGTCCTTTTTTTCTCCCCCATGGCCATACAAATTTATGCAACTTGTGACAAACTACCACAAAACTATTGCCTTAAAAAAACATTAATTTATTTTCTACATTTCTGGAAATTAGAAATCTGAAATGGGTACTCAGGACTGCATTTCTTACACAGGTTCTAATGGAGAATCAGTTTCCTTGGCTTTCCAGCTTCTAGAAACCATCTCCATTACTTGTTTTATAGCCCCTTCCTCCATCTTCCAGGCCAGCAGTGTAGCATCTTCCCTGTACTCTCTGACTCCCTCTCATAAGAACCCTTGTGATATCAGACCCACCCAGATTGAATAATCCAGGATAGCCTACCATCTCAAAATCCTAAACTTAATACATCTGCAGAAGGTTCTTTACCATGTGAGGTAACATTCACAAATTCTGGGATTAGGGAATTGATATCTTGGGGGCCTTATTCAGCCTTCCATATAACCCTATTTCTAATATGAATGGTTTAGTTTCTTTGTTGTTAGAAATAACACTGCATTTGATATCTGGGTACATTTGCTTTTCCTGATTTTGGAGTCACTTTTAATTGATTAATTAATTAATTAATGCTTTTAGAATAAATCCTTAGAAATGAAACTGCTCAATGCAGATTATAAAAAATAGTAAGGGGACAACTAGCAAGATGGCAGTGGAGTAAGGAGCTCCTAGAGTCTGCTCCTGCTACAGGGCAGTTAGCAAACACCCAGAGCTTTCTGGAGCTAGCTGAAGCATCTGTTGGGGGCTCCAGGAGACCAGAAGAGCATCCTGCGATGTCTTTGAAGGAGTAGAAGGAGACTGCCCATCTGCAGAGAAGACTCATAAGTAGAGTGCTCCACACCACAGAGGCCGATGACCATCCTCCCCTGGAGGCACAAGCTGCCTCGGTAACTTCCCCGGCTGGAATTGAAAGCTCCACTTCCCCAAAACAGGGGAGGAAGGTTGGGCACCGATTTCAGCTATTGATGAGAAAATTCAGTGGGCTACAGTATAATTCTGAGAACAGCTAAAGTTTGAGACTGTCCAAGTCAGAAAGAGGCCAGGAGCTGCCATCTTAACTCTGCGCATGGCACGAGGGGAAGCTGGGTGGACTGAGAATCCCTGTGCTGGTGGAGACCAGCTTCTTTCTATCCAGGTTAGACAGCAGGGCTAGCCTAGGCCCCAGTGCGACCTCCAGCAGGGAGGAAGCTGTGGGGACCTGTGTCAGCATCTTCGGGAAATTACCGGCCAAGCCATGGAGGCTGGTGATTATACTACTCTGGTGGCACAAGCCACCCCAGGAGCTGTTCTATAACAGGAATTGGAAACTCCAATTCCCAGAAACAGGGGAGGAGGAGATGGTTGGCTACCGATTTTGGCTACTGATTGGTAGATTTGGCTGGCTAAGAGATAACCCTGGGAACAGCTGGGGTGTGAACCAGTCCAAATTAGAAAGAGGCCAATAGCCACCATTTTGTCTCCGCCCCCAGCCTGAGGGGTAGCTGAATGACTTAAACTCTCGGTGTCTGCAGGAACCAGTTTCTTTCATGCAGATCAGCCAGCAGCCTCCCTAGGCTTCAGCCCCACCTCTGGTAGGGAAGAGGCTGAGGAGCTCTGTACCAGCCTATATAGGTAACTTCAGGTAACTTTGGCTGGCATAGACTGAAAATCAGAAGTCTACCAGGGCAACTGTGGTCATCTTGGACCCACACTGCATAGAGCGCTGCCCACACCTGCAGCCCTGTCCCTGCTATATGCAGGGGAGAAAGGGATGTGAAGCTTCATCAGTCTCTCTGGGCAACTACAGTCTAGGCTTGCACTTGGATTATTCCACATAGCTGTGATTCTGTCCCTACCCTTGGCAAAGGAGAAAGTTGGAAGAAGCTTCATTGGTCCCTGATGTAATGAGGGCAGCTTGAGCCTCCTCAACTTACAGCAATAACTACATGCTTGGCTCTTACTGTACAACCAGCAAGGGAGAAACAATAGGAAACCCTAAACTAAAGAGAAAAACTGCACCCAGAATAAATACTCTAGTAAGCCAGATGTGAAGACCCCAACAAAAAATTATAATCCACACCAAGAAACAGAAAGCTATGGCCCAGTTAAAGGAACAAGATAAGCCTCCAGATGATATAAAGGAGTTGAGACAACTAATCATAGATATTCAAACAAATCTCCTTAATAAATTCAATGAGATGGTTAAAGAAATTAAGGATATTAAGAAGACACTGAATGAGCACAAAGAAGAATTTGAATGCATACAGAGAAAAATAGCAGATCTTATGGGAATGAAAGGTGCAATCAATGAAATTAAAAAAAACATTGGAATCAAATAATAGCAGATTTGAGGAGGCAGAAGAAAGGATTGGTGAGCTTGAAGAAATGGCTCTGAAAGAGAACATAAAAAAGAAAAACAGATGAAGAAAAGAATGGAAAAATTGAACAAGATCTTAGAGAACTAAATGACAGCAAAAGACATGCAAACATACGTGTCTTGGGTGTCCCAGGAGAAGAGAAGAGAAAAGCAGCAGAAGGTATATTTAAATAAATAATGGTAGTAAACTTCCCAACCTTATTGAAGGACATAGATATTCCCGTTCAAGAAGCCCAACATACTCCCACCCGAAAAACTCCAAATAGACTAACTCTAAGACACATACTCATCAGAATATCAAAGGCCAAAGACAGAGAATTCTGAGAACAGCAAGAGAAAAGCAATGCATAACATGTAAGGGATATCCAATAAGATTAAGTGCTGATTTCTCACCAGAAACCATGGAGGCAAGAAGACAGTGGTTGTTATATTTAAGATACTACAAGAGAAAAACTTTCAGCAAAGAATCTTATATCCAGCAAGATTGTCTTTCAAAAATGAGGATGAAATTAGAATACTCACAGATAAACAGAAACTGAGAGAATTTCTAAGCAAGAGACCAGAATTTCAGGAAATACTAAAGGGTGTGCTAGAGCCTGAAAAGAAAAGACAGGAGAGAGAGGCCTGGAAGAGAGTCTAGAAATGAAGATGATATCAATAAAAGTAACTAAAAGTGTCAAAAGAGTGGTGAAAATAAAATAAGACAGATAAAACTCAAATAGTTGGGAATAAACTTAACCAATGATGTAAAGCACTTGTATTTAGAAAACTACAACTCAATGTTAAAACAAATAGAAAAACCCTAATCCCCTAAATAACTGGAAGAACATTCCATGATCATGAATTGGAATACTGAATATCATTAAGATGTCAATTCTACTCAAATTGATATACAGATTTAATGCAATCCCGATAAAAATAACACCAGCATTAGAGAAAAAATTGAAAACATGATCACTAAATTTATTTGGTAGGGTAAGGAGCCCTGAATAGCCAGAAACATCACAAAAAGGAAAAGTGAGCCCTCATCTCCAATCTTTAAATCTTAATACCTACCTATAGAGGTAAAAACAACATGGTACTGGCCTAAAGACAGACACAATACACCAATGGAACCAAATTTATGGTTCAGAAACTGACCCTCACAGGTATGGTCAAGTGATTGTTAACTAGCTTGTCAAACTCACACAACTCGGATAGAACAATCCATTCAACAAATGGTGCTGAAAAAGTTGGACATCCATAGCTGAAAGAAGGAAAGAGGACCCCTGTCTCACATCTTATTCCAAAACTAACTCAAAATAGACCAAAAACCTAAAAATAAAAGCAAGAACCATAAAACTTCTAGAAGAAATTATTGGAAAATATCTTCAAGCCCTGGTGGTAGGTGGTGGGTTCTTAAAGGAAATAAGAGAAGGACTGAGTGGACTACAGATGTTTAATGTATGTAGAAGTTTTAATTAGCTTTACTGTAAAATTGTGGAAATGTATAGAGTGGATGGTAACACACAGTGAGTAACAGCTAGTTTATAAATGGGGATGTGACTGAAAATGGTAGTCTCGTTATATAAATGCCAATTGACAGAATGCTTGAGAATAATCTAGGAACTGAATAGCACAGTAAACCAAGAGGTGGGTGAAAATTGTGGTTGATGGTACAGATGCAAGAATGTCCTTTGTTAGCTAGAGCAAATGTATATCACTACTACAGGGTGGTGGGAATGTGGAGAAGCATGGGAAAAATACAGCTTGAGTGACCTATGGTCTGTGGTTAGTAGTAATAATATAATATTCTTGCATCTAATGAAAACAAGTACTTTGTTGATACTAGGCAGTACGGAGAATGCATAGCAACTGTACACTATGCACATGGTAACAATCAGATGATATTATTTTATCTGTAGCAAATAACACACCACATTGTGGTGTGTTGATGGAGGGGTGTTGTTTGGAAATTCTGCAAATGTGCATGATTGCTTTATAAGTTTACAACTTCTGTCATAAAAAATATTTTTTAAAAATAGGGTTATTGGGAAAAATCACACCAAATGTAAGATAAGGACTATGGTTAGTAGTAAGATTTTGACAGTGTTCTCTCAGTTTGTAACAAACGTCTCATGACAATGCAAGGTGGTGGTGGATGGTTGATGTATGGGGCCCCTGTATGATGCTATGCATGTTTGCTTTGTAAGTTCACAACTTTTACTACACACTTAATTGTTTATGTATGTTCATATATAAATGATATAATGATAATAAAAATCAGATTGGTTAGGGGAAAACTCCTTTGTTATTAGTAATATTTTGACAATGCTCTTTAATCTTTAGCTAAAAAAGTTTAAAAACAATGCAAGTTATTGGTGGTAGGGTGAGATGTTATATATGTTTGTTTGATGTTATATGTGTTTGTTTTGTAAGTTCACAGCTATTATACACTTATTGTTTAGTATGTTTATGTATGAGTGATACATTTCAATAAATTTAAAAAAAATAGTAAGAGCTTTGGGTGTTATTTCCAAACTACTTTCTAAAAAATTGCACCAATTTGCATTTTCTCCTAGTAGTTATTAAAAGTGTCAAAAGTGACATGTATAATATAACTAGATTAAGAGACTGGCAGGTTCGTTAATTTGAGTATGTCGCTCCCTACTTTCTCCTGGTCTGTGGTCACTTTGACATGAGCTGCTCAGAGCTTTCCTGACTAACGAAGCATCCTAAGTTCTCTACTATTCCGCTACCTTTCCAGGGGCTGCCTCCACTACCTAAAATGCCCTTCCACTTCTAGCCCCATTAACAGACTCCTATTTGCCATTCAGGTTTATTTACCAATATGTTAATAACAAAAATGGCACTATTGGAGTAACATTTTCTAATTTACAAACACATTTATACCCAATCCTACTTTGGTGTTTCAAAAAGTCACCTATCTGCCCACCTGTAGGTGATGATACATATAAACTAAAGTTTGAATTTAGAAGAGGGAAAATTGAAAGAATATTAGAAATATTAGCTATTATTTTACCTTGCTTTCATGTCACGGTGATATAATTACTTCTATAACTAATGAAATTGCTTTTGTGGTTTTGGTAGTACTCTTTTATTACTGTTTGAAGTAGTAAAATAATACAGTGAGATCTTTTGTACCTTTCACTTTATTTCCCCCAGTGGTTTTATGTTACCTAACTCTAGTAAAATATCAAAATCAGGAAACTGAATTTGGTAAAGTGAGATCATGAGTATAGAGTAAGTTCAGGCAGTATACATTATGCTTCTTAAAGGCTTGTCACTAAATTAAAGTATTTCTTCAAAAGAATCTGTAACACGGGTCTAGAGCTAAAAACTCTGCTGCCTATTCAATTACTTTAAGGGATAGGATATTATATAAAACTGGATAATTTTTAAGTAATATTTATATTAATGCTTGACAAACTTTTTCATATTATTACACATGTAACGAATGATATTTTTGACATATTAGGTTAAAGGAGTGGGTATGTGAATATATGGATACGTGGCACATAAGGAAAATATATGCTTTACATTATATAATTTTCATGAGGAAATAAAATATAAAGGTTTGGGGAGTTATTGACTACCAGTTTACATTGTGGTAAATAAAACATTTTCAATTAATAAACCTAAACTTGTTACTGTGAATTTGTAAACTTGTATGTTGGAAATGAATTTAATTTCTGATTAAGATCTCCTAATGATGATCTTTTCATTTCTTAATGCCAACATCTAAGGAAAGCCTTGCTATGAAGGAAGATGATAAATGGTTTAAAATTATTTTTACAAGATAAAAAGGTAAAAAAGATTAGAAATAAATGCCTTCTTTTTATTTCATTAATAAAATAATAAAATTTCTTGCAATAATGCAAATAGATTTTAAATCTAATTTAATTTCTTTTATGTCAGCTATTTGAAAATTATATTGAACCAATTTTCCTAACCTACAGACACTCTTCAGTTACCTTGGATGATACTAAATGGTATTTCAGCCATAAATAGAAAGATAGAAAGAATACTCAGTACATCTATGTAGGGGGATTCAGAATAATTGCCTTGAATTGCTACCAACAGATGGCAGTACCCAACAGACACACAGGAGCTATCACCCATGATTCACACCTTCCCACCTCTAATACTGTCCTATACCCTTACTTCTTGCTTTAGATCCTGACTTCAGATCTATACATCTCTATGCATAGCTCTTTGACATTTAGAAAACCAAGTTCAAAGTCTTTAGTAGTTTCACTGTGTTTGTTTTGCAATGGGGATTAAATCACCTTGTATCTGTTTTCTGAAATAGATGGCTGGTTGGTGTGACACATCTTTAATGCACTGTGATAGTACAGTGAGTGCCAGATATCACAATTATTGGTCACTATCTGCAAGTACCATGTAGTTACCAGTCACTACTCAATCACCTGGGATGTCTCCAAATATTTCTGAACCAGGGTGCTTGTTAATCAAGGTAACTGGCAGAGGCTCTGGCTGAGGAAATCAATATATCAAGACCCAGAGACCCATTCACTGCACATGAGAGCTAGATGCAGCATAAGAATATACAGCATATGCCATCTGGGCATTTATAACAAATAAACATGTCCAAAAAGGCGAATTATCATTATTCTTAAAGTTAATTACATTAACTTTTGCTTTCCCTCTTGAAAATACAGATCAACTTAAACATAACCCTCAACTTTTGCTATTATCATTAGTCCATTTGTCTTTTTTAGTATACTTTTGCTTTATGTTGTTATTTTTGGTAGTGATGTCCTTTACTTGATTTTTTCTATCTTCTGAAGTCAGAAGCCATATATAAGTCAGTAATGAAACTATACAGATGTACACAATCAGTATATATAGACACACAACCTACAAATAATATATGAATATGGTCTAAAGAACAATGTATTATTTGAAGATCTATTTTCTAAAAATAACGTCTGCAAAAGTGAGTAACAACATTTTTTTCTCTCACTTTTTTATTTTCTGTTGTGGTTTGTGCAATTGAATCATTATTTCAATTAGAATCTATTGAAGTTGAATAAAAATTACCATTGAACAATTACTTGAATGATATCTATGTACTTAAAAAATATAACACGGAAAAATATATTTTAAGAACACATGAATGGTATGATGTACTGCTGAAATATAAATACTAATACTCAATTTTGAGGCATTGTAGTCAATATTAAGACAAATTGCAATGTATAACATTTAATTGAATATTTAAAATAGGTGTTGTAGGAGACAAATATTTACAAACATTATTCAAATTACATTGAAACACATAGTCTAGGATAAAATTTAAAAGATGTTACCAGGAACCTTGAGGATATTACTTAATCACCCTGAGTGCCATTATAATTTTCTTAAAAGCTGTAGATTGAAATGATGCCCAGTGGACATCCACCTCTAACATTCTATGACTATATATATGAATTTGAAATTCTGCAGGTTTTGCAGATGATCTATCTAATTTCACAACTTCTCCCTCAAAAGCAATGCAACATCACTGCCTTTCCAAAAAAAAAAAAAAGATCTTGCTAAATAAAACATTTCACTTTATTTCTGTAAGTAAAACTAGTACTTCTTAATAAAGAGATAAATAATAAAATTCATGATTTGAAGAATGTAACTTTTTAAAAAATTTTTAAAGATTTATTTATTTATTTTATTTATTTCTCTCCCCGCTGCTCCCTTGTCTGCTCTCTGTGTCCATTCGCTGTGTGTTCTTCTGTGACCGCTTCTATCCTTATCAGCAGCACCGGGAATCTGTATTTCTTTTTGTTGCATCATCTTGTTGTATCGGCTCTCCATGTGTGCAGTACCATTCTTGGGCAGGCTCTCCTTACTGGGTGCATTCCTTGCACGTGGGGTTCCCTATGCAAGGGATACTCCTGCATGGCACGGTACTCCTTGGGTGCATCAGCACTGCGCATGGGCCAGCTGCACACGGGTCAGGGAGGCCTGGGGTTTGAACATCAGATCTCCCATGTGGTAGACGGATGCCCTATTCATTGGGCCAAGTCCGCTTCCTGAATGTAACTTTTTGAACAATGAAAAAACACATTATTTGATCCCTGCTTATATATATAATTACAATAAAAGCTGTAATTTATTAGGTATAAGCAAATCATTTGGAGGCACCTGTGACCTTCCAGGGCATCTTGGTTTGCATTTGAGAGCCTAACAAATAAGTTTGCCTCTTCTTTTTCTCTCGTCTCTAAATAACCTAAATTCTTCATGGAAAAATATAACAAAGAGATGAACTAATTGCTAGAATCTCAGATATTTTGCAAAAAGCATGTGAAAAGATAATTCATTTCCACAAGAACAATAAGTTATGGAAAAATCTACTCCTTAATAAATTATTTTTGTAATAAAAGATCCATGGATTGCCCTCATAATAATAGTATTTTTTTCTGTATTTAGCCCTTCCTCTATTTTTTTCAAAAACAGCACCTGAACAATTTTTAAAAGCAACTGTAAGTATACTGTAAGTATACTGTGAATCTTTGGGACTTTTTGAGAATATGCATTGGTATATCATTTTATTTAAAATCTGTATATTGAATATCAACTGCCTGGTAGGCACTGTGGTTTGAAATCTGAGATCTCACTATCATACCCCTTAGGTCCTCACTACTCATACATCATTACTATAAATTCTCACAAAACACCTTGAAGTTCAAAAATGCATGTTTTCCCCTTATAGCCATCATTCCTTGCTCTTTCAATTGCACCTTAAATTTACACCAACACACACACTTTTCCTCTGGTAAAACTGTTAGAAATGGACAGGGGTTAATGATAGCTAAGAGAAAGCAGTGTTAATATTCATTACTCATCCAGCTATAGATTCAATATTTTCTCCCCCCATTGAGAAGTTTCTTTTAACTTTAGAGATAAATTCCTTCACTGCACAAAAGTTTGGTATTTTGATGTGATTCTAGTTGTCTATTCTATCTTTTGCTTGTGCTTTGGGTATAAAGTCTAAGAAACCATTGCTTAATAGAAGATTGGGATGGTGGTTACCTATGTTATAGGAATTTTACTTTCCTAGTTTTTATATTTAGGACTTTGATCCATTCTGAGTTAAATTTTGTAGCCATTTTGAGTTCAATTTTGTATATGGTGTAAGATACGGGTCCTCCTGTCTTTTATTTTATTTTATTTTATTATTTTTTCATATGTCTATCCAGTTATCCCAGAACCATTTGTTGAAGGGACTTTTCTTTCCCAATTGAGTAGACTTGGCAGGTTTATCAAAAATCAATTGACCAATTGAGATGATCATGTTTTTTTTTCCTTTGTATGGTTATCATGGTATATTACATTGATTGATTTTATTGTGCTGTTGCATTAGATTTGCAGTTAATTTGCTGATGATTTTTGTATTTATATTCATAAGAGAAATTAGGCTGTCATTTTCATTTTTGTAGTATCTTTATCTAGCATTGGTATTAGGGTGATGCTGATCTCATAGAATGTGTTAGTGTTCCCTCCTGTTCAGTTTTTTTTGTTTTGTTTTGTTTTGTTTTGTTTTGTTTTGGAAGTGTTTGAGCAGAATTGGTATTAATTCTTCCTGGAATGTTTGGTAAAATTCACCTGTGAAGCCAATGGTCCTGGACTTTCCTTTGTTAGGTTTTTTGACTGATTCAATCACTTTACTTGTTATTAGTCTTAATATCTCCTATTCTAGAGTCAGTATAGGTAGTTCATGTATCTTGTTAAACTTTGTCCATTTCATCTAATTTGTATGATTTGTTGGCATACAATTGTTAATAGTATCTTCTTATGATCCTCCTTATTCTTGTGGGTCAGTACTAGTATCACTCTCTCATTTTGCATTTCATTTATTTGCATCTTCTCTTTTATTTTGTCAGTCTAGCTAAAGAACTGTCAATTATATTGATCTTTTCAAAGAGCCAAAATATGGTTTTATTAAATCATTATTGTTTATTATTCTCAGTTCATTTGTTTCTGCTCTAACCTTTTTTATTTATTTCCTTCTGTTGGCTTTGGGATTAGTTTACTGTTCTTTTTCTGGTATAACTAGGTGTGCAGCTAAGTTTTTTATTTTAGCTCTTTCTTTAAACACTTAGGGTATAGATTTTCCTCTGAGCACTGACTTCTCTGCATGCTATAAGTTTTGATATGTTGGTTTTTATTTTCATATGTTTTAAGATATTTACTAAATTCCCTTGTGATTTCTTCTTTGACCCATTGGGCAAGAATGGATGGATTGTCCAGTTCTCTGTTTGTTACTAATTTCCAGTTTCATTCCATTATGTACAGAAAAGACACTTTGCAAAATTTTAGTATTTTAAAAGATATTTAGACTTGGTTTGTGTCCCACTTTATGGTCTATCCTGAAGAATAATCCATGAGCTTTTGAAAAGAATGTATATCCTGATATTATATGTCTGTTGGGTCTAGTTCATTTATCATATTAGTTTCTCTGTTCCCTTGCTCATCTTGTCCAGATGTTCTATCTATTGATGAGGATGATGCATTGAAGTCTCCTGCTATTATTGTAGAGATGTTTATTATTCTCTTCAGTTTTGTCAGTGTTTGACTCATGTATTTTTGGTCACTATGGTTAGGTGCATAAATATTTATGATTGTTATTTTTTCTTAGAAAATTGACCCTTTTATTAGTATATAGGGTCCTCTTTGTCTTTTGTAACAGCTTTTGCCTTTAAGTTGATTTTGTCATTTATTAGTATAGCTACACCATCTCTTTTTTTAAATTACTATTTGCACATAATATCTTTTTTTCATCTTTTCGCTTTCAGCCTATTTGTGTCTTTGGGTCCAAGGTAAGTCTCTTGTAAACAATATATTGATTTTTTTAAAAAATCCATTCTGTAACTGTCTTTTGATCAGGTAGTTAAATCCATTAACATTCATTGTTATTCCTGTAAAGGCAGTACTTCAGCCATTTTGCCCTTTGGTTTTTATATGTCATGTTTTTTTATTTCTCTTTTCCTTTATACAACCTCTTTTACTGTGTATTTGGTCTTTTGTGATGCATTTGTCTGATCTGTTTCTCATATATATTTCTGTATATTTTGAAAATTCTTGCTTTAAAACCAAATTTTAAATTCAGTTACCTTGCGTTTTGTATTGCACAATTTACATATATAAAACACTAATTTGAAAAGTTACCAACTTAGCTTCAGTAGCACACATATTCTCTGCTCCCACATCCCTCAGTTTCCTCCTCTTTATGTTGTTTTTGTTCCACATTACCTCTTTATATTTTGTGCATCCATTATTAGGAAATACACATTTTTCTTGTACAATTGGATTCTAACTCTTATAACAATTAAAGAGTAGAATTGTATATTGAAGATACAGTACTATTGGATTTTGCATTTACCCTTTTAGTTGTCTTTACTGGAACTCTTCATTTCTTCACACTATTTCAAGCCACTCACTCCTGTCTTTTGCTTTCAACCTGCAGTAATTAGAAATTCTTATAGGACACGTCTTTTGTTAATGACCACTAACAGTTACCGTTTATTTGTGAATACTTTAAACTATCCTTCATTTTCACAGCATAGTTTTCATGTATATAAATTTTGGGCTGACAGATTTCTCTTTCAATACCTTAATTGTGTCATACCACTGCCTTCTCACCTTCACCTCCCTGGTTTCTGTTAATAAATCATCAGTCTTATTGGGCATCCCTCATATGTGACAAATTTATTTTGTCTTACCATTTTCAGAATTCTCTATCTTTGTCATTTCACATTATGATTAGCATGTGTCTTGGAGCAGGTCTGTTAATAATTATCCTGTTTGGAGTATATTGGGTTTCTTTGAAATGTATATTTCCTTCTTTCATAATACTCAGTTACTTCCTGAATATTCTTCCTGCCTCCTTTACCTTCTCTTCTCCTTCTGGAACTCCCATGATGTATATATTTGTATGCTTCATGTGTCACTCAAATCCCTGAGGCACTTTGGATATATTTTTTCTATCCTTTTCTCTATCTGTTCTTCTGACTGTGATTTAAATTGCACTGTCTGCTAGTTTGCTTATTCTTTCTTCTGCCTGTTCAAATCTTCTGTCTTATGCCTCTAGTGTATTTTAAAACTCCATTATGCTGCCATTCATCCCCATAAATTCTGTTATGTTCCTTTTATAATTTCAAATTTTTCTTTGCTCATTTACTGTCTTATTTATATTCTTTAGCTCTATTTCATATTTTTCTTCAGCACCTTGAGTTGATTTAGTCAATTTGTTTGAAGTTCTTTGATTAGATGTTCCAAACTGTGTATCTCCCATGAAATTCAATTTGTTTCCTTGATTGAGACATATCTTGCTGTTTCTCATTTTTTAAAATTTTTAATTTATTTTTTGCTGATGTCTGGGCATCTGTTTATTTTGGTGTGGTAACTCTAAAGGTCAGCTTCTCCCTCTTTTCTAGGATTTTATTATTGATTGGCTTATGTTAATGTTCTCCTATAACACTTGGTTAAACTTATTCTGGATCTTTACAGTAGCCAGTGTTTATTTAGATTTTCTCAGGTTTTCTTCATCTGATTCTTGCCCTGAATATGTGGTACAAATTTTAAGATTGCCTTTTTTGTGCAACTGTTTCATCTCCAGGAGAAAGCTTCCTTTTTTCTGTTCCTTCTCCAGTAATCATAATCTGTTCTGTATGGGTTTTTTTTTTTTCACTTTTAGAACTTTTTATTGATATAGAATTCATATGGCATACAATTCACCTATTTGAAGTGTATAATTCAATGGTTTTTAGTATATTTGATATGGGCTGTGTGTGTATTTAAGCTTACCTAGTTCCCAGAAAGCCTCCAAGCCTCAAGAAACTGAAACTTCAACCTTTTGTGCCAAATGCTTCTTAACCCCACCCCTGCCATGCTCTCTGTATAAAAGCAACCTAAAAGATTAGTTTGGGCTCGGTGTTTTGGACTCAAGTCCACCGGGCACAGCTGGCTATAATAAACTTCCTCCCCACAAAGGTGTCAAGTCCTGGCTTTCAATATCATGATCACAGACTCTTCCTCAATGCCGCAATATTTCTGGGGGTTCATCTGAGTTCACTGAGAAAGTCAGATACAGTAACATTTAGTTTCTCCTCTTGGATCCCCTGTAGAGACTGAGAGGGTCCAGGCAAACCCCCTGCCTGAGGTGCTTCTGGACTCTGAGTTTAGTATAAAGTAACAGGCTCTGCCAAGGTCCTCCTGGGGAACTGGGGGCACCAAAAGTTCTGGAGGAAACCCTGGGAACAAAGTAGAGGAACTCCATGAATGGGGTGGATAAGTTCTCAGGGGCATAGTATAGGGAAAGCCTGGCACTGGAAGTCAGAAGGGGAGCCTGATCACCTTCCAGGAAGACCTGAGTACTACCAAGAGGTCAGGAAACCATCTTCTCCAGGTATGAGAAAGAAAGGGAAGGAGGGTGGTTGTGTGGCATGATTGAGAGGTGAGAACATGTGAGATGCAAGGAACCTTTGTGGGGTGAGTGAGGAGTCCCAATCCACAGATCCATAGCAACTTCATATGGTGAGAGGCAGTGGGAAGGTCCCACAAGGGACCTTCTATCTGAGTCGGGGTTTTATACCATCCTACCATACTAAGAGGTGCTTTAAGGAGTGGCCAGAGATGGGCAAAGTAAAAGGCTGAATGTGCGTTGTACAGTGCTGACATGGGGTGGGAACATGGGAAACACAAAAAGTAGGACCCTGCTAGGTTGCATGCTGAAAAACTTTCCCTAAGTATTCCATGGGAACATATATGGCATAAGGTTCCACCCAGGAAGAGTCAGAACCCTTTGTGAACTAGAATGGCCAACTTTCAGTGTGGGCTGGTCCCCAAAGGGCCCCTTCAACCCCCAGATCATCAATAAAGTCTATGAAGTGGTAACTGAAATACTAGGGCACCCTGACCAGTTCCCATAAATAGATGCCTGGCAGGACACTGTGAGTCAAAGCCCTCCCTGTTTGAAGGAATGTGTAACTAAAGAAGCCAGGATTTGCCTGATACAAAGGCCCAGGGGTGCTGTCCAGGGGACTGGGTCAAACAAGCACTTTGTGAAGGGTCTAGAAAAAGTGAGCTCAAAATCTAGTCCCAACCCACTCATTCTGAAGGGTCCAGATGACAATGACCTCCCACCACCTTATGCAGTTACTCCTACTGCACCAGTGCTGAAGAGTGAGGATGAGGTGCCTTCTCCAAGTAGCTCAGTCTCATCATCCCCGCAGCCACTGTCTCCACCAATCTCATCCCCCGGTGGCAGAATGTCATCCCCCCACGCCCAAGCACTGACAGTAAGTCAGGAAAGAGCCCCTGAAAGGTAACATCTCAGACCACAGGGAGCCTGGAAACAAGTGCAGCAGGGAGGGCCACCCTACAGCTGCCTCTCCATGAAACCCAAGCTCCAATTTATTAAAATGCCAATGGCCAGGTCCAAGGAGAGAACTGAATGATCATGTACCAACCATTCAATATTACTCTTTAATTGGAAATGTCACATTCTATCATACTTGGAGAAGCCTCAGACTGTGACAGATCTCTTCCAGTCCATCATACAAACTCAGACCCACCTGGGCCAACTGCAAACAACTCCTCATGACCTTACTCAACTTCAAGGAGAGAACGCTGGTCACACAAGGAACCCTAAGCTGGCTCAAAGAACACCCACCTGTGGCAACCATGGACAGTGACCAAGAGGGAGGAAACCAGAAAATGAAAAAGAAAGCAGATCTTCTTGCAGCAGCAATAGTCGAAAGAAGCAATCCCATGTCAAGGAGTATGAACTGGATGCCCCTGCCCCAAGGAGGGGCCACCCACCCCTAGGATGATATCAATGTGTCTATTGCAAGGACAAAGGGCACAGGAATTGGAAGTGCCCCAATATACCACTCGATCCCATTGTACCCAAGAAGGCAGCCAAAACATTGGCCAGGAAAGCAAATGAGGGACTGCAAACTAAACCATAGTCTCACAGAAATTTGGAAGGGAAAACCTGCAAATCAACTCATCAGAATTGCAGGAATAGAGGACTCTGATGAGGATTATTAGGGCAGACCAGACTCCTACACTCTCAGTTATGCAGAACCCATGATCAGAATCTGAATTGGGGGCCACATCATACATATGATGGTCAGCACTGGAGTCCAACACTCTATGATGACCAGGCCAGTTGTGCCATTATCAAAAGGCAGGCCACTATCATAGGTGCAACTGGTTAAAACACCCAGCAGCCTTTCCTTTAAGAAAGAACCTGTTATATTGGGAGTAAAGAAGTCACTCATGAGTTCCTGTATCTCCCAGAATGCCCAGTCCCCCTCCTGGGTTGGGACCTGCTGTCTACACTACAAGCTGAGATTACCTTTGATGCCACGGGGCAAGCTAAGCTAACATTCAGACCACCAAAGCCTCCAACAGTAGTGCTAACCCTCCCTCTACAGGAAGAATGGGAAGATTGCCTCACCAATGCCAGCCAATCCACCCTCATATTGCTCCTCTTTGAAGATGTGCCTGAAGTATGGGCAGAAGGCAACCCAATGGGGATGGCACATGCAATTTCCCCAAAGTTGAAATAAAGCCCACTGCCAGTCCTGTAAGCTTAAAACAATATCCCTTTCCACATAAGTGCAAGAAATAATCTGGTTACATTTTCAAGGGTTGCTGAATGAAGGCATACTGAGACCATACCAGTCCCCATGGAATATCCCACTCTTCTCAGTTAAAAGGCCAACAGGGATTACTTCCCAATCCAGGACCTGTGAGCAGTCAACTCAGTGATAGTGACCCTACATATGGTGGTCCCCAACCCATACACTCTCCTCAGCTTGATACACTCATCAGCAGCCTACTTTTCATTACGTGGGACTATCCAAGCTCCGGTGAAAACAACAACTCCCCTGCACATGGCTCCCTCAAGGATTCAAAAATGTGCCCACTCTTTTTGGACAAGCCCTGGCCAATGATCTTAAGTCCTTTGAACCCAAAAGCCATAATTGTTTCCTCCTCCAATACATAGATGATCTCATCCTTGGAAGTCCCACATACCAAGTCTGTGCCAGCAGAAGCCATGCCCTTTTAGAGCATCTGCAACAAAAGGGGTACTTGGTGTCCAAATGGAAGGCTCTAATCTGCCTGCCTCAAGTCAAATATCTAGGTTACAGGCTAGCAGAGGGACTCCACAAATTGGGATCTGAAAGAAAAGAGGCAATCTGCATCCTCCCTGAGTCTAGCACTCACTGAAAGCTCTGAGAATTCCTCAGAGTGGCTGGATTCTGCCACCTTTGGGTCCCTTATTTTGGCGTCCTCACATGCCATCTATATGAGGCCACGAAGAGGGGAGATCATGAATCCCTTCTCTGGAAGAGCCCACAGAAAATGAGATGTGCTGAGGCTCAGGCTTCTAGATCTCAGTAAACCATTCTAAGTCTATGTCCATAATCACCAGAGCTTCACAGTAGAGGTACTTACTCAATACTTGGGTTCCTGGTAAGGAACTGTAGCCTGCCTGTCCAAACAGTTGAACACTGTAGCCCAAGGTAGGCCCTTGTGCCTATTAGCTATAGCTGCTGCAGCAATGCTAACAATGGAAGCCAATAAATTAACTCTTGGGCAACATATGATTGTCTGCATTCTACATGCAGTGGTTTACAATCTTAGAAACCAAAGGAACACACTGGCTCACCAACAACTGCCTGGTCAAATACCAAACCTTTACTATGTGAAAACACATCCATTCAATTGGAACTCGTGGAAGACCCTGAAACCTGCTACCCTAATGCCTTTGAACCAGGAACTCCTACCCACAGCTGTCTTGAAACATTGCAAGAAGTGTATTCCAGCAAGCTGGACCTTCAGGACCGGCCATTATCCAACCCTGATATGAAATTCTTCACAGATGGGAGGAGCTTTGTTCAAGGGAATGACCAATGGGTTTGCTATGCCGTAGTAACCTCTGAGTCTACAGTAGAAGCCCAGCATCTCCCAGACAACACCTTGGCACATAAGGCCAAACTCATTGCCCTCATCCTGGCCCTACAACTTGTGGCTGGAGCCAGGGTCAACATCTATACAGACTTAAGTATGCCTTCCTAACCTTGCATGCATATAGAGCTTTGTATAAACAAAAGGGACTCATCAACTTGGGAGGTAAAGACATTAAACATGGTGCATAAATTCTTGAATTGCTGGAAGCAGTTTGGAAACTTGCTAAGGTGGCTGTGATTCACTTAGAGGACACCAGATGGGCCATGGTTCTGTGGCCCAAGGAAACCAAAGGGCAGATGCCAAGGCAAAGAAAGTGGCATGCAGAGAGAAACTGACCAAAGGCCTAATTGCTGCCCTCACCCCCCAACCTCTAAATTATCAGAACCTTCATTATACACAAACTGCTCTCGTTCCCCAACCCCTGAGTCACTGGCAACTGCAGTATACTCAAGCTGAAAAAGAATGGATGCTCTCTGAGGTTGGAATCCAGGGAATGGATGGATGGTGGATACTGCCTAATCACAGAATAGTCATGCCTCAGGTATTAGCCACAACCATAGTACAAGACTACCACGAAGGCTCACCCTTAGGAAAAACTCAACTTAGAGAAGTATTGGAAAGATTCTTCTACATCCCAAGTCTGGCCACTATACCCATGCTGTGTGCCAGTGGTGCTTGACAAATAACCCTTGCCAAGGACCCAAGGGAGTCCCAGGAATCCAGTGAATTGGCAACATGCCTCTTGAAGATCTAGTAGTTGGCTTCACTGAAATGCCATTATCCAGAGGCTACAAATACATCCTAGTCCCCATTTGCACCTTTTCCAGCTGGGTGGAGGCCTTCCCCATTCGAACTGAGAAAGCTGAGGAAGTGGCCAAAGTTCTGCTCAGGGAAATTAGCCCTCACTATGGGCTACCCCTCTCAGTTGGCTCTGACAACAAACCTGCCTTTGTCTCTGAGATAACCCAAAAGATTGCCAAAGCACTGTGCATCCAATGGAAACTGCACACCACTTACAGTCCTCAGAGCTCAGGAAAAGTAGAGTGAATGAACTGCACAATAAAGACTTACATTGCCAAAAACCTTCCAAGAAACTGGACTAACATGGGTGCAAGTGCTCCTGAGTGCCCTCCTCCAAGTTTGAGCCAACCCAAGTCGAAAGCTAGGTCTAACCCCTAATGAAATCCTCTTTGGGTGTGCCCCCCCTTAATCCAAAATATAGAAGGGGACCTCAGAGAAAGAGTGAACTTATCAGTAGCTCAGAAAATGATCAGCTTAGGAAAATCCCTACAAAATCTGCATAACTGGGTCCAACAAAGGGTCCCCATTAGCCTAAGCAGCTTCATACACCCATACCAACTGGGAGATGCAGTCTGGGTTCAAAGACTGGAAATCAGCCCCACTAACCCTCAATGGCGAGGACCCTATCTTGTCATTCTATCTACCCCTATTGCATTAAGGTGGCAGAAATCACCCCATGAATACATCATAGCCAGGTCAAATGAGTTGCCCGAGTCTTGGACTTGTATTTCAGATACCCACAACTCAACCAAATTCATCTTGTGAAAGAGTGAAACACTGAGCCCTGCTCCAATCACACCCCAGAAGCTGATTGGTCTATGCACAACCAAAAATCAGGAGTCCAGTCCAGTCTTGGTTAAAAATGCCCCATCACTTCCCCCCCCCCCCCAATTCTGGCCTTGACCCTCCTTGAGTCTCAGGTGGGTACCACAGGGTGTGGGCCATATATCCAACAGGTGCAAATGGGGGTCCATGTCAATAATAAGTTAATATATCATAGCCATTCTACCTGTAAGGGCCATACAACCACCTGCCAGTTTCAGGGAGCCTCCTATAGTCTATAACATATCTGGCCAGATAACCTGCTTTGACCCCAAGCCCCCAGCAGTCTCCCATCAGTGGGAAATGAAAGTGTCTGATCAAAATGAGAATCTACTTAAACACCTGTTGGGTCATAGATTCTGTGATACCATGGAACATTGACTGTGGAGGGCTTGACTGGGAGCAGGAATATACTTATAATGATAAGTATTTGTGCACTCGAGAAGTAAAATGCGTGACCTGGGGGGGGGGGGGGAGAGGTGGATCTATTCTTGGTGCAAAAACCAAGGTGCGTACTACTGCCCCTACTGGTCTTGTGTCACCTGGGCCACCTGGGACACAACAACTGGATGAGCAGCCATCCTAACCAAAGGAAAGGCCCCAACAAACTGTCCACCTGGTTAATGTAACCCCTCAAACCTCACCAACCTAAACCCTGAATTCTGGCAGACCCAGGGCGTCCAAATGGACCTCTACATTAACAGTAAAGGAATAGACCCAGGAGTCAACATCTGGGTCAGGTACTGGGAACACTCACTCACAAATAAAGCCCACTCTGTGTTCCACTTCTTCTGTGAAGAAATAGAAAAGCCCTTTACCATTCCGCAGGTGGCAAGGAACCTCTTCATAAGCTGAGCCAAAACTATAGGAGCAACCCTAAATGGCTCCTCATGCTATGTATGTGGAGGCACTAATATGGGAGACCAATGGCCTGGTAAACTAGGGAATACAACTACAGCCAACCACATAATGAAACTGGCCTCCTGGTAGTCCCTCGAGATGATGTGTGGCCCTTGCAAACTTCTGTCATAGGAAGATATTGCTCTTCGAGGTTATACCTAAATGCCTCTTTATCTGTTGGAAACCCATCATGTACAGGAGGAAGGTTTCAAAATCATACCACCTATAGGATAGAGTCCTGGGGAAGTGGAATGAATCTGACCTCATTCTCATAAACTACTTTCCCCAAATTAATTGCAGTATGGAATTCCACTGCAAGGGGCCCATTTATGATCCCAAGTGGTCTGCACTGGATTTATGGGAAAGTTGTATCCCGAGAACTTTCCCAAAATTGGTGTGGTACTTGTATACTCGGTACAATAAAACCCTCCTTCTTCATTCCCCTAGTAGAAGGGGAAAAGTTGAGTCAACCAGTATACCAAAACTTAAAGAGGGAAAAGAGAGCTGTCACTACCTGGCCAGATAATGAATGGCCCCTGGAGTGCATAATCAATACTATGGACCAGCATCTTGGGCAGAGGATGGCTTATGGGGTTACTGAACCCTTATTTATATGCTAAACCACATCATCAGCTTGCAAGCAGTGGTGGAAAAAATAAACTAATGAAACCACCCATGTTCTAACCTTGCTAGCCCAGAAACTCTAAATTCAGGAATGCTACCTACCAAAACTGCCTCACCCTAGACTTCCTTTTGGCAACTGAAGGAGGGGTCTGTGGAAAATTCAATCTCTCTAACTGCTGCCTCAAGCTAGACAGCACTGGAAAAATTATTGAAGAGATTGCAAACAAAATGGTAAATGTTGCCCATGTTCCAGTACAAACTTGGAATAACTGGAACCCAGGTAATCTCTTCAGGGGGTGGCAGTCAAAAGTAGAAAATTTCAAACTTCTAGTGGGGATAGTTACCTTCCTTGTAGGAGGATGCACCATATCCCCTTGCCACCTCCCTCTCATCATAAACAGGGTACATATCCTAATAAATAGTGTGGTAAAAACACAAACAGCCACCCACCTCATGGCCCTGTGTACATACCTGCCAGTCCAGGAGAACTCCAACAGTAGTGATGCCAAAGCTTAACAAATTTAAGCATACATCAAAGGGGGGAATGATATGGGTTTTATGTGGATTCAAGAATGATATGGGCTGCATGTGTATTCAAGCTTATCTAGTTCCTGGAAAGCTCCCAAGCCCTAAGAAACTGAAACTTAAACCTTTCCCATCAAATGCTTCTTAACCCCATCCCTCTCATGTCCTCTGTACGAAAGTAACCTAAAAGACTGACTCTGGGCTCAGTTTTTTGGACTCAGGTCTGCTAGGCTTGGCTGGTTGTAATAAACTTCCTTGCTATGAAGGTCTCAGTCCTGGTTTTCAATACCACAATCATAAAATCCTCCTCGATGCCACAACATATTCACGTAGTTGTGAACCATCACTACAATCAATTTTATAACCTTTTATTCACTCTAGAAAGAAACTCCATACCCTTAAGCAATCATTCTTTATTCTTACCATTCCCTCCACTCCTAGGCAACCAGGGCTGGAATGTAGAATTTTCTCCCCAGGTCCTATGATTTGTTTAACTTTTCTCCCTTAGTCAATGTCCCCTTTTCCCAATTTGGTACCACACTTTTCAGTTCTGGGGCCTGTCCTATCTTACAGCAGTTCAATTCCCCTCATCTTTTTTTTTTTTTCCTGTAAGAATTTTCTGTCTCTGGTGTCTTCTCCATGAGGGAGCCAACCCAGAGATCCAGACTGGGTCAGTCCAGAAATGTGGGTCAATCTAGACAGGTACATTTTACATTTAGATGTTTCAGCAAACAGTGATTGGATTAAGTGTATGCACCTCTTGCCAACAGTTCAGCTGTGGTCTTTTTTTCCCTCTTGTGGTCCTTTTGTATGTGCACTCCTCAGCTGTCTGTGTTCTGCCCTGGGTCTCTGCAGACTTGGGTCTTTGGGTCTGGATACGTGTGGGGTTCTAACTCTCTGCTGTGAGTGGCTCTATAGTCAGCATCCGAAGCAGCAGAGACCCAGATTGTACTGTCTCTCTGTGACTTTCTAGCTCCATGGGACCAAGTGAGCGGAAGGGGTCTAGAATGACTGGTCTGAGACCGAAATCTCTTAACTGATCTTAGAGATAACTTTCATTTTTTCCTTTGATTCAGCACTGTGGCATCCTTTTCCAGTCCCTATCATCCTCCAGAGTTACAGGCAAGTGGAATTTGATCTTTCTTTACTTGATTTCCACAGAATGTCTTAGGTCACCATGTTGATCCATATACACACTTGATGGAAATGTAAAATTGTATAAACACTTTGTAAAAATTAGGTATTTTCTTATATTGCTAAATAAACACATCTTTGCCATATGCTCCAACTATTCCACTCCTTTTGTCCAAGGAAAAGAAAATCATATATTCATTCAAAGATTCACGCATGAATGTTAATATCAGATTTATTTTTAAAAGCCAAATCATGGAAATATTGCAAATACCCATCAAGAGTTTTATGGATAAACAATGAAATACTCTTTAGCAATAACAAGGAATGAATGACTAGATACATACTGCATGCATGCATTTCAAAATAATCTTGCTGAGGCAAGAAGCCAGAACCCCCCAAAATGTAAAAAATGCATGATTCCATTTACATAAAATTATAGGAACTCTAATATGGGGTGACAGAAAACAGATCAGTAAGAATATCATGTGTGTGCTCTAGAAATCTTCTGTTTCACTCTATTTTTAACAGAACATCAAGTATAGTTAAATATTTATTGACCTACCAGATTGTCTTCATTAAGTCAAGAATAATAGGCTTTCTCCTCCATTTTTGTGGGAAAATATGGACTTACTTTTACTTTATAACTCCCACCTTACAGCACACAGAAAAATTATGGCAGAAAAAATAATTTTGAAAATATTTTTTGTATATTTGTTTATCCTATTAATAATAAAGCAATTACAATAAATAAGTAATTTTAAAAATCAGGTTGGGCATTCAAAGGATCTGTCTGCTGGCCACCCTACTGTTGTCAAGCACATTTTTAATACAACACAAATTACTTAAATTAAATATTATAAGGCTTTCCATAGTAAATAATTTATTTTTCACTTCCAGAGTAAATCCTTATCATGGCATAAGTTAGGAATAAATTAAATGCTTGTCAATGCATTTGAAATAACTCATTTTAAGCTATGTGTCAAAGACAAATAGAACTTAAAACATATAAGGGTATTATAAAATAATAAAAGAATAGAGAGAATTGAAATTTTCCTTAAGTTTTAGATTGGTAGGCAAATCTTCTTAACACGGTCCCTAGGATCACCACCTTCTGATCACATCCTTGTAGAACTAATTTGCTTCTGAAAAATAAAATACGTAAAATTAATGGGATATCACTTTCATGATTAGGTTACACAGGACTGTGATTTTGCTCTTGCTAGTTCACTTTTACCATCTCAGTGTCATTCTCCTTTGCCCTCCTGCATGCTTGCTCTGATGAAGCTAGGTGACATGCTTTGAGAAGCTTTTTGTGGAGGCTTATGTGACAAGGACATGAGATATGAGAGATGAGAGATGCCTCTGGCTCATAGCTCCTGAGGAACTAAGACCTTAGTCCAGCAACCCTTCAGGAACTGATTCCTGCCAACAACCATGAGTGATTCTTGAAGTTGATCTTTCCCATTGAAGTTTGAAGATGAAACTATAGCCCAGGTCAAAAGCTTTGCTGCTACCTAGTAAGAGACCTTGGGACAGAGGTATTCTGCTAATTTCTGTCCAGATTCCTGATCAACAGGAACAATGAGATATTTTGTTGTTCTAAACCCCTGAGTTTATGCAACAGTAGATAACTATTAGAGTAAGGAATTGGAAAAACATGTGAAAATATACCTAAATGCATTATCTCCTAATTCATTTGGGGTTATAGTGTGCTTTATTCAACTCTGCTTTACTCTATATGCCCCCACATTAAAGTTTCAGCCCTTGCTCTTAAGTTTATATAGCATACTAGCAAAAAAAAAAAAAAAGATTAATTTTCTTAGAATGAAGTTTGGGGGGGCTTAGTTTAGGTGTTAATAAGGAAATTCCATGTTTAGCTTAGGATGAACACATGGATAAATTGAGTAATAAAGGAACTACATTAAAAAAAACAAGTAAAACTTTTCTTGTGTATATATATGTGTGTGTATATATATATATATAAAATGTGTGTGTATGTGTGTGTGTGCGTGTGTGTGTTTAACAAGATAATTCCACTCTAGAATTTTTTAAAGTTTAGATATAGATTCAATCAAAAGCAAAATGTTTACATTTTAAAAATTAAGCCCGAATGTTCAGAGCTGCCTGCTGAAAGTCTGAAGACAAAAAGGCAAACCTTTAAGGTCCACCTGAAAGACATTAATATGTTAACTAGAGCCAATAAAAGCCTTTACATTCAAATTTTACATTTGAACAGGCTTCGAATATTGTTGCTTGGAAAAGCCTTGGTATATGAAGAAAGTATGACAAATACTAGCATAACAAATCTGTGTATCTATATACATTTATTCAGATAGATTTATTCAGAATAAGTTTCATGATTAGTTTATATGTATGACTCCCCTACTTTTATTTTCTCAAGAGTCAGTACCTTCACTAATTCATTTTCTATTCTTCTATACATAATTCCACCTATATTTATTATAATTATTTGATCAATATTGATGGATTAACTTGAACAAAATTTGGCTGATTTGGTCATATAAAACTAAACTTGTCTTATTTTATTTAGATTAAATGATAGGTTAGAAATTACTTAATTCCTATTAGAAATATTATGCTGAACCTTTCATGGAAGGAAACTTGGTGACTACAGATGAAATAATTTTTCAAAGGAGAGTAAAGGGGTTCAAACAGTTGCAGTGATTGGTTCATGTTAAAATTAATTATGTGGTCAGATTCTAACACCACTGCTTTTCAAACTAACCTAAATTGTTTCTATTCATGAATTTTGTAGTATGTCACTATGATTACTCTGCTGACATTTTAAGAGGAGAAAAACTTGCTTTTATCTTTAGTTAAATATATATTTTTATTTGAAGTGGCAATGTAATATACGACAGCATCCAAAAGTAGTGCATTTTTTTCTGTTCAAAATTGTGAAACATTATTAAGTGAAATCATTTTTAATATTATACTAAATTATCCAGATTTACTGTGCTAACATTCTGGTTTTTATTTTAAAGCCCAATGAATGACTAGCATTTTAATAAAATCTGATATCTGATAATTAATGAGGATTCTAAATATAAAAACTATTTACCTTGCTACCAAACTGAAATCACAAAGCATAACCTAAAACAATTTATGCACTGTGATCAGATTTTCACCATAATCTGCCTTCCTTGTACTTATGTAGAATTGATGGCAATAAAATTTCTAACGCCAACAATAAACAATTTTATTACGCTGGCACTTGAATGCTGTGTGCAGGGGAATGTTCAAACACAGGCTATATTTTCTGACAGTGAACCCAGTTGTTATTGCGATAATTGAGCAATCAGGGTGTCATTTAACGACAAAGTATTCAATGTTTTTAAAATATTTTCTACTTCTATGCCCCATTGTTTACATGTTTTGGTGTTTCCCCAGAGATTATGATGGAAACTTCTTGATTTATCACCAAACTCAGCCTTTGGGAGGGAAGGAGTCTTTCCTTATCAAGACATGATTCTAAGAAAAACAGCATTGCTTTCATAATATAGAGACATAAAATACTGATTCTGCAGGCTTTCATTACTTATTTGATTGTTAAATTTCTTTGGTCTATAGTTCATTTTTCATTATTCTGATACTGGCTACTGTCTTCCCTATGAAGTTTCAGAATGTAATTTCCACTAGTGTAATTCTGAGAAAGAGACTCCAAAAGATTCTAGGTTTCTTTTTTCTTTCCCCTTTCATAGAAATGCAAACAGAAATATGAAGTCTGTCCTGTTTAAAATTAAAATCAGGAAATCACTGCATTTTATCCTATAGATCTTTCTAGCTATAAAATCTTACTTAGATCTTTAGAATCTTTATTTTATTTTATTTATTTATTTATCTATCTCCCCTCCACGTTATCTGTTCTCTGTGTCTATTTGTTGCGTCGTCTTCGTCTGCTTCCGTTGTTGTGAGTGGCACGGGAATCTGTGTTTCTTTTTGTTGCGTCATCTTGTATCTGCTCTCCATGTGTGCGGCGCCATTCCTGGGCAGGCTGCACTTTCTTTCGTGCTGGGCGGCTCTCCTTATGGGGCGCACTCCTTGAGCATGGGGCTCCCCTACGCGGGGGACACCCCTGTGTGGCAGGGCACTCCTTGCGCACATCAGCACTGCACATGGGCCAGCTCCACACGGGTCACGGAGGTCCAGGGTTTGAACCGCAGACCTCCCATGTGGTAGACAGTCGCCCTAACCACTGGGCCAAGTCTGCCGCCTAGAATCTATATTTTAATTGGGAGTTACAGTGACAACATTGCAAGGTCATAGGATCTGGGTTCCAATTTGGGCTCTAACACTTCCTAGTCTTGTGATAGTGTACAAATGAGATGAACTTTCTTGGTCTCCTTTTCTTTATGTGTAAAAATGAAATAATTCTTGTCCTGAGCAAGTGGCATTTTTTCTAGTTTTGCCATATTTGTTTATATGTGAAAAATTAATCAGTGTCACACAAGTCTTTTAATGTGGCAACATGGCTAGGTTATAATTCCCATTTATGCAATAAAACACTATACTAGGTATGCTTGTGGATACACTATACTAGGTTTTGTAATGTGGTTGTGAATACACTATACTAGGTATTTTCTAAATGTGATAAAAGGCCATAATCAGTTGACATTATGCAAGGAGATTAGTCTAGATATTATAGGTGGGCCGGATTCAATCAGTTTAAAAGCTTTAAAGGCTGACCTGATACTTTAAAAAGCAGATTGGAGAGATGAAGCAGATCTGAGAGATGAAGCATTTATAAGCCATAACAGAGATAAAGGGCTTTGCTTAATGAATATAGAAGTCCTGCAAATCTGTTTTAAAACTACCAAGAGGAAAAACGGACAAAGAAGTTTACATTGAAAAGTAAATTTCTCTTGAAATATAAAAATATTCTCAACTTCAACCTCAGTAAGGTCAATGAAGTTATAACTACTTCATAAGTCTAATTTCATGTCAGTTTGGCTCGGTTCAAAAAATTTAATGATGCAAATGTTGGTTATGGTATGAAGAAATATATACTTTCCTACATTGCTGGAGAGGAAAGAATGGAGGCAGTCTTCACACCAGCTGTAAATATGATATACACAATTGATCTTTTAGTTAACAATTCTCCTTCTACAATTTAGTCCTCACATGTGTAAAATTGCCACAAAAGAAGCAATATATAAAGGCAATATTCATGAAAATTTCAGCTGGTCAAATTCTTTGACTCAGAAATTTCACTTGTAGGAATTTTTCTTGAGACATACTTGTTCACATGTAACATGATATCTGTTAAACGGTTCTCGGGGGACCTCACATATCCCTACCTCTTTCTCTAGGGTAGTCAGGAACTCACACTAAGAGGCCATTCTCCAGCCTTCTGCTACTCCACTGCCCTTTCTATTGTGCACCATTCCACAACCTGGGGAGATGTTGAGTCAAATGAAAAGGCCTAGGCAAACCTTATCCCCAGAAAATGGGAACAAGCAGCCTGTGGGGGTCCAGTGGGTCCCCTTCCACTTAGTGGGCAGTATGCAGCCACCTGCATGTCCCAGGACCCAAGTGAAAATGTAACAAACCTCCTTACAGGAGAACAGCGTACAGTCGGTATTGTAGACTGTAATGTTCTCCCGGCTGTGTGCTTCCTTCCTACAGTAACATCTCCAGACCCTTTCATGTGACCAGAAGAACCAGACATGCTTCATGTGGCCTTAGAAGAAATTCTGTAATGAAATGTCTTTGTTCTGAGACCCTATATATTGCCCCTCATTTTCCCACCACTTTGCGGTGTACTATCTTCATTCTCCCAATGGCCACCACCAGAGAGATTCTCTCCTAAGTCAGGATAAATAAAGCTCATGTCTGACACCTTGCTGAGTGCATCTTTAAGTCTTGCTGCCACCCTCCCTGTGCTCTTCAGGTGATGGGTTGCAACACAGCCCCAAATGCTTATCGAAACTGGAAATCTAGGAGGTGACCCCCTACCCACAAGGTGTATAAAAACCACAAACACTCTCCTGCAAAGTGGGGCGTGTGGAACTGCTTTCTATAGATCCTGACCCAGGACACATTTCGGCCTTTTAAAGAACGAACAGCTATGATGGGACTTCTTCCTTGCTCTTTCAGATTCTTTGTGCTGTGTATGTGACAATGAGATTATTTACCCTTTTTGGATTCTTTATTCTATGTAAGTAATAAAGGCATCATTTGCTCAAAGTTTCTGTTGGTCCCTAAGCCTGTTGCCACAAGGCACCATCGTAGCAACTCACTCCACAATGTATGCATAAATTTATGCACTGCAGCATTGTTTATAATGGTGAAAGTTGGGAAATAAACTTAATGCCCATTGTTTTGGGATGGCTTATTAATTATAGTACATTAATAAAATGGAAACTATGCAGCAGTTTTAAAAAGAATGAGGCAATTGTGTCAAGAGATATGGAATAATTACTAGAATTTGTTCTTAATTGAATAAATGAAATTAACATAATCAAGGTCAAGAATAGTGTGCATAGTACAGAAACAGTTCAAAGAGGAAAACATATATAAACATATATTTTACATGGATGGTAATTAGAATAACTCAATTATAAGAACTCAAGGTGTGAACTCAGGCACACCAACCATTCAGTATAAAAGAAACAAATTGTTTTGGACATTTGCATACACAAGGTACAGTTTGTGTCTCCAAGTACTGTGGTAGTCCACATTCCTTCATTTAAATAATGGCAGTACAGTGATTTTAAGGATGGAGAAACCGTATTTGAAATACTTCATATATGCTAAGAAACTGCTTGGAGTTTTCATTTGTATTTAAAATTTAAAATAGTGAAATATAATGTGAAGTACAAAATGTAGTAAAGCAAGTTGCTTTACAGTGTGCCATGGGGGCAGAGGCTTGGGAACAAAAGAGATTTTCATCAAATGACCACTTTATTAGTTAAACAGAATGAGAGTCCAAAGGAGCAGGGGAAGAGGTGCCGTGATGGCCTTTCCTCTGGGAGAACAACTGCTTGGGTCAGGGTGTGTGGATGGCAGCTCTGCAAGCCCTGCTTCTCAGGGAGACAAGGAACAATCAATGCTGCCTGAGGGCTGAGGATTTGTATACCCCAGCAGTGGGTCCCTACTATTGATCAAAATACATGTATCCATTGTGCAGAGTTCCCATCCTGATAAGCAGCTAGAACAGCTTGTTCCTTGTCTCAGGTTTAAAGTGCCGTCAGGCCATTTCATTAGACCTAACATTTCCCCTGGGCTGTGGAATGAAAACATCTGTTCACAGTCAAGCAAGAAGGGAAAATAAGGGGAGTAGGGTGAGGACAAGCCGTTGGCCTCTAGTCATATCCATCACTTCCCAGCAAATGTAACATTTTTGTTTGTTAAGGAGCAAAATTTAGATATAATACATAAACTATTTTTCAGAATCTGAATTAAATATTAAAATACAAATGTATTCTCTTTAAATTGTTGATTGATTTATAACTAACTGATAAATTAAGAAAATATGATTATTGGTTATTATACGATTAGTTTAAAAAATAATTTCATCCCATAACTGAGATTATTAGTTTTAAAATAATCTGTTCTGGGAATCATACACATTGGTACACCACTAATAGATGACAGAAAATAATCATTTTCAGTAAGTAACACAAGTGGGGAACAAATAATTATAACCACATATGGACCACTCACATATTTAATGTTTGGTTCAGTTTTCAGTTGAATGTTAATCACTTTTTTGATGAAGTGACCAGGAATTGTGCAGTTACAAATAATCACAATGGGGATGATGTCCTGAGAGTTTGGAGCCTATTTGTAAGATATATGTATCTCTGTTACACATCTCTGAAAATTTTGGGATTTCCACTGATATGGGCTATGTGTGGGGGCTGTGTGTTTCTTCATGAATAACCTGGGCTATGTGTGTAAACTTGCTAAAACTTAAGATTCCAGCATAAGCCATGGGTGCGAGCAAACAATAAGAACTGCAGCCCCACCTTTCGTAACCATGCCAACCACTCCAGTTGGCCTAGTTCCTGGAAAGCCAATTAAGTGATATAGGCTCTATAGGCTTTAGATATTCAGGGAGGAAGCAGACTAAATATGTTAATTTAATTTTACCTGGAATGTGGGGGATATGTGTTAATTCAAGCTTATCTGGTACTCAAACAAAGCACCATCTGACTCCCCACTCCTACATCCTCTGCATAAAAGAAACCCAAAAATCCTATTTAGGGCTTGGGTTTTGGATAGGAGTCCCCAAGCCCAACTGGTTGTAATAAATCTTTTTCCTTTTCAAAAACATTCCTGAGTCCTGGCCTTCAATACACAAGCAATGAATTTTTCTGCTTCTACAACACCACCACCCATTCCCTGATAGGTTGCTAAGGGTCAAAACTAAGTCAGTAATGAAGGCAGCAGATAGTTAGCATTTAAATGTACTGCTATTGCTTTACTTTCTAAAACAGATATGAAAATATTAAGCATACTTTTGGAAATTTGCCAAAAATAGCACGCTAAATCCCAGCATTAATTAAATTATGAATAGGCAAATTACATGAACTGTTTTAAATCACAAGGGCAATGTTTAAGCCAACTGAGGAAATAAGCTCCTATTGCCCTAGTGGCTCATTAAAATTAATACTGTTTTCAAAATGTGCTTGTTTTTTTTTTTTTCCTCTCAGAAAGTTCCAAAAAGATTGGCTCAGTAATTATCTAAGCATTATCAAATGATACCAGAAAATAATGGTAGGCAATTTCATTGAGAGCACTGGAAGACATGATTAGTTACTGACTGAAAGGCTGCATATAAGTTTTAAAAGGCTGAAGAATCTCTCTTTTGTATACATTTATGTAAATATATCATATACTTGGAAATGACATCATTTTCTTTCTAAACACATGCACGGAGTCCTATGCCCCTATAAAAAAAGATCAACTTACCTACTTTTGATGATGCACTTATAATCAACCAGACCATATTATTTAATACTGAAATTTCACTCTTCCCTACCATATTTATAAGACTGTCTAAAATGGAACAAGAAACTAATGTAATTGCTATATCACAGATTGTTGAATGAAATATTCACAAACACGTTTTTTGAAAGAGTTTCAATAAGGAAATCAATTAGGAATTATAATATAATCCAAAACAATAATTAAAGTAAATTAATACAGAGAAAGCAATAACGACCAGAGAAAAGGTAACTTATTCTAAACTCACAATTTTTGGATGAAAACTGAGTAAAGACATTAATCCAGAATAAAGAAAATGGTAAATGGTTGAAGCAAAATATTCAGACTAAAATCTTTGCCATTTCACTCCTCTCATACCTGCTTATAAATGAAACCCACACTCATATATATGCAAATATCTGTTCCCAGTTAATGATAAGCAGTAGTTGAAAAGAAACCTGAATAGAGCTTGATCATCTTTCTGCCTTTCTGCTTTGTATGTCTATGATTTTCTTTGCTTGCCTTATTGGACGGTAAATATTCCAGCACTAAGTTGAATAAAAGTATGAAAAGCAGACATTGCTGTCTTACTCCCAATTTGAGTAGGAAAACACTCAGTCTTTCACCATTAATATTAAATGTAGATATTTTTTGTAGGTACTCATTATCAAAGTGAGGAAATTTTCCCATCTCTATTTTTCTGAGTGTTTTTATCATGAATGGATGTTGAAACTTGTTAAATTACTTTTCTGCATGAATTGATAGTTCACATAAAATTGGATATCCATAATTTTTGTTGTTTAGTTTTTTAATAAAGTAGATTATTATTTTTTCATTTTCAAATATTGAATCATCTTTGCCTTACTGTGTGTTAAAAATCTGCTTTGTGTATTCTATAATTCTTTTTATATATTGGTGAATTTTATTTGCTGATATCATGTTAAGGATCTTTACATATATAACACAAAAATATTGGTCCATGGAACACTTTTTTGTCCGGTTTTTTTATTAGGGTTATCTAAATTTCATAAAATTAATTGGAGATTGTAGAGTTATCTTCTATGTTATTGAAGAGAAGATGTAGAATTAGTGTTAATTCTTTTTTTATTGAAGTATATCACTCACACATAAACATACATAAACAAAAGTGTAAAGTAATAGTTGTGAACTTATAAAACAAACATATATAACATCATACAGGACTCTCTTACCTCCCCCTACCACCAATACCTTGCATTGTTGTTAAACATTTTTAACTAATGATTAAAGAGAATCAATATTACTACTAATCAAAGTATTTTCCCCCAACCCACCCTATTATTATTATCTTTATATCATTTATATATGAACATACATAAACAATTAAGTGTATAATAGAAGTTGTGAACTTAGAAAGCAAACATGCATAATATCATACAGCATCCCATACATAAAAATAAACCCACCACCAACACTTTGCATTGCCATGAGAAATTTATTACAAATTATAGAAGAATATTGTCAAAATCTTACTACTAATTATAGTTCTTATCTTACATTTGGTGTATTTTCCCCCCAACCCACTCTATTATTATTTTTTAAATATATTTTTTATAACAGAAGTTGCAAACTTATAAAAGAATCATACACATGAACAATGCCCTTCTATCAACACAACACAATGTGGTGGAACATTTGTTACAAATATAATATCTTCTGATTGTCACCAAATCCATAGTGCTCATTTGGGGCACATTTTCCATAGTGCCTTATTATCAACACAGTACATCTTTGTCATAGATGCACGAATATTATATTATTACTGTTAACCATAGTCCATAGGTCACTCCAGTTGTATCTTTCTCATACTTCTCTGCACTTCTCATACTTCTCATACACACTGCAATAGTGATGTGAATTTTCTCTAGCTAACAAAGGACACTCTTGCATCTGTACCATCAATGACAATTTTCATCCACCTCTTCATTTACTGTGCTCTTCAGTTCCTAGATTATTCTCTAGCATTCTGTCAGTTGGCATTTACATACCTAGAATACCATTTTCAGCCACATGCCCATTTATAAACTAGCTGTTACTATGTGTTACCATCTACTCTATATATTTCCATAGTTTTACAGTAAAGCTAATGAAAACATCTACGTAAAGTAAATATCAGTAGTCCATCCCATTCCTCCTCTTAGCTCCTTTAAGGATCTACCACCTGCCACAAGGTCTTGAAGCTCTTTTCCTACAATTTCTTCTAGAAGTTTTATGGTTCTTGATTTTATTTTTAGGTTTTTGGTCCATTTTGAGTTAATTTTTGGATCAGGTGTGAGATAGGGGTCCTCTTTCCTTCTTTCAGCTATGGATGTCGAACTTTTTCAGCACCATTTGTTGAATGGACTGTTCTGTCTGAGCTGTGTGGCTTTGACAGGCTAGTCAAAAATCAATTGACCACATATGTGAGGGTCTGTTTCTGAACCATCAATTTGTTTCCATTGTTCTATGTGTCTGTCTTTATGCTTGTACCATGCTGTTTATACCACTATAGCTAGGTAATATAATTTAAAGTCTAGAGATGAGAGTTCACATTTCCTTTATAAGATATTTCTGGCTGTTTGGGACCCCTTACCCTTCTAAAAAAAATTGATAATTGTGTTTTCAATTAAAAAAATGCTGCTGGAATTTTTATAGGGATTGTACTGAATGTATCAGTTTGAATAGAATTAATATCTTAATGGTATTTAGTCTTCCAATCCATAAGAATGTAATGTTCTTCCAGTTATTTCAGACTTTTTAAATTTCTTTTAACTTTGACTTGCAGTTTTCTGAAAATAAGTGCTTTACATCTTTGGTTAAGTTCCAGATTATTCAGGTTTTATCTGTCATATTTTATTTTCACTACTCTTTTGACACTTTTGGTTACTTCTAATTGATATAATCTTCATTTCTAGGCTGTCTTCTAGGCCTTTCTTTCCCATATTTTCTTTTCAGGCTCTAGCACACCCATTAGAATTTCCTGAAAATCTGGTTTCCTGGCTAGAAATGCTCTCAGTTTCTGTTTATCTGTGAATATTCTAAACTCACCCTCATTTTTGAAAGATAGTTTTGCCAGATATAAAATTCTTGGCTGGAAGTTTTTCTCTCATAGTATCTTAAATATACCTTACCACTGTCTTCTTGCATTCATGGTGTTTGGTGACAAATCATCATTTAATCTTATTGGGTATCCCTTATATTATGCATTGATTTTTCCTTTCTGCTCTCAGAAGTCTGTCTTTATCTTTGGCATTTAACATTCTGATTAGTATGTCTCAGAGTTGGTCTATTTGGATTTTTTCAGATGGGAGTACATTGTGCTTCTTGGACCTGGATATCTATGTCCTTAAATAGGGTTTGGAAATTTTCTATAATTATTTCTTCAAATATTCCTTCTGACCCTTTTCTCTTCTCATGTCCTTCTAGGACACCCATGACACATATGTTTGCATATATTTTGAGGTGAGTTAGTTCCCTGAGACCTTGTTCAATTTTTTCCATCATTTTTTTAATCTCTTCTTTTGTATGTTCACTTTCAGAGACCATTTCTTCAAGCTCACCAACCCTTTATTCTGCCTCCTCAAATCTGCTATTATATGATACCAATGTTTTTAAGATTTCATTTATTGTGCCTTCATTTCTGTAAGATCTTCTATTTTTATGTGTATGCTTTCAAATTCTTCTTTTTGCTCATCCAATGTTTCTTAATATCCTTAATCTCGTTGATTTATTAAGGAGATTGTATGAACATCTATGATTAGTTGTCTCAACTCCTTTAAGTCATCTGGAGGCTTATCTTATTCTTTTAAGTGGGCCATATCTTCTTGTTTCATGGTGTGGATTGTAATTTTTTGTTGGTGTCTTAGCATCTGGCTTACTAGAGTATTTATTCTGGGTGCAGTTTCTCTCAAGAGTTTATGGCTTGTTGCTACTTCTTCCTTGCTGGTTGTGCACTAGGAACCAAGGATGTAGTTGGTGCTATAAGCTGTGGATGCTCAAGCTTCCCTCATTACCCTGGGGGCTGATGAAGCTTCTCCCAACTTTCTCCTTTGCCAGGGATAGGGACAGAGTCACAGCTGTGTGGAATAATCCAAGTCATGCAGGTCTAGATTGTAGTTGCCCAGAGAGACTGATGAAGCTTCAGATCCCTTTCTCCCCTGCCTGGGGCAGGATGGAGTTGCAGGTGTGGGCAGCAATCTATGCAGTGCAGGTCCAAGATGACCACAGTTACCCCATTAAACTTCTGACTATTCAGCCTGTGCCAGCCAAATGTACATGCAGTTAACTGGATAGGGCCTCCTCCCTGCCTGGGTTTGGCTGAAGCATAGGCTAGGGCTACAAGCCAATCCTGGTGAAAGAAACAGGTTCCTATGGTCATCGTGATTTTCAGTCAGGCTGGCTTCCCCTCATAGTAATGGTGGAATCAAAATGGTGGCTACTGGCCTCTTTTTTAATTGAACATGTTCACACTTTTAGCTGTTCTTAGGGTTTTACTTTAGCCAGTCAAATTTACTAAACAATAGCTGAAGTTAGTGGCCAACCCTCTCTTACTCCCCTGTTTTTGGGAAATGGAACTTCAAATTCTAGCCACAGAATAACTCCTGGGGTGGCATGTGCTGCCAAAGGAGGAATGATCACTGCCCTCAATGGCTTGGCTGGTAATTTCCTGGAGAAAGTGGCAAAGGTTCCCTCAGCTTCCTCCCTACCAGAGGTGGAGCTGGGGCCTAGGCTAGAGCTGCAATCTGATCTGAATGGAAGGAAGCTTGTCCCTGCCAGCACTGTGATTTTCAGTCGGCCTCTCTTCCCCTCATGCCAGGTGAGGAGTTAAGATGGTGGCTACCAGCCTCTTTCTGTCTTGGACAGGTTCAAAATTTAGCTGTTCTTAGGATTATTCTGTAGCCCACTGCATTTAGTCATCAATAGCTGAAATTAGTGCCCAACTGTCTCTTCCTCCCCTGTTTGGCAATTGAAGCTTTCAATTCCAGCCATGGAGCAGCTCCTGAGGTGGCTTGTGCCTCCAGTGGAGGATGGGCACTGGCCTCTGTAGCATGGAGTACTCTACTCATGCATCTTCTCTGCAGATGGGCAGTCTCCTCCTTCCATTCTTTCAAGGATGTTGCAGGATGATCTTCTGATCTCCTGGAGCCCCCAAACAGGTGCTGCAGCTAGCTCCAGATAGCTCTAGGTGTTTATTAACTGTCCTGTAGCAGGAGCTGACTGCACGACCATCTTGCTGGTGGTCCTTGTTAATAGTTTTCTAGTCAGTTCATAGAATTTTCCAGGACAGTTATCTGGGCCCGGAGATTACATTTTGGGGAGATTTGAAATACAAATTCAACATCATTAATACTTACATGGCTTTCCAGATTACCTATTACATAAATACTGCATGAATAGTGTTGATTTTTGTGCTTTGAAGAACTGATGCATTTCATCAAATTTGTAAAATTTATAAGTAGAGTTGTTAGTAGAACTCCCTCATCCTTCTGAGGTCTGCATGCTCTTAAGTTTCACACCCCTTTTCATTGTTAATATTGGTAGTTTAAATCTTTCCTTTTTGGTTGCTGGAGATTTGCCAATTTTATTGACCTTTTCAATGAACCAATTCTTTGTTTCTTTGATTTCCTGTATTTTTTTCCATTTCATTTAATTCTGCTCTTCATTATTTTCTTTCTTCTGCTTGTTTTTATTTAATTTAGCTATTCTTTTTTAGGTGTTTGAGATGGAAGCTTAGGTTACTGATTTGAGACGTTTCTTCTTTTCTAATGTATACATTTAGTGCTATAAATTACACTTATGCTGATTTAACTATGTTCCAAACAATTTTAATATTTTGTATTTTAATTTTTGTTCAACTTACTTTTTGATTGCCTCTTGATCTTTCTCTTCAATCCATAAGTTATTCAGAAGTGTGATTTTTTACTTGTCAAGTGTTTGTAGATGATCCTTTTTTTTCTATTATTTACTTCTACTTTGATTCTATTGTTGTTAAAGACTAAACTATATGATTTCAGTTATGTGTCAGGAGATCATCTATATTTATATATATTTCCCAGGCCTTGAAAACAGTGTGTATTCCACTGTTTTGGGGGAATGATATTTACATTTTAATTCCTGTTGTTAGATAGTGTTTTTGAGTTCTTCTGCATCTTTTCTGATTTTCAGTCTTATTCTTTCATCATTTTTTTCAGAGAGGATTTATTAAAAAACTAAAATGATTAATGTTTGGACTTGTCTATTTTTCCAGTATTTCTGTAACTTTTTTTTTCACTTATTTTGCAACTGTGTTGTTTGGAGCATAGACATTTAAGGTTGCTGTGTCTCATTGATGGATTGATTCTTTCATTATTAGTAATGTGCCTCTGGATGTTATTCAAAACTTCTGTTTAGTTGTCTTCCTCTCACTCTCTCTAGCATATGTGTAAAGGACTCCTTACTTTGGTAGGTGTAAGTATTAGCCAGGGTTCTCAAAGGAAAGAGAAACAACAGGAGATATCTGTAAATAGTATGAGGTTTTATAAAATTTTCTCACATGACTGTGGGGATGCACAAGTCCAAATTCCATGGGAAGACTGCAAACCATGGGCTTCAATGAAATTCCTTGATGAGTTCCCAGGAGATGTTGTTTGTCCTTGATGAGTTTCCAGGAAATGTTGTTTGTCTGAGGTTGAGCTGGAAATTCTCTCTGAATGCTGAAATCACTTCTCCTTTTAAGACATTCAACTGATTAGATAAAATGCCACTCAGTACTGACTGCAATCTCCTTGGTTGATTGTATATGTAATCAGCCATCTATGCAATTAACTCACTGACCATTAAAGTCTGTAAATGTCCTTGTTTTACAATTACCAGTGCTTGCTTGACCAAACAACTCGGCAAAATTACCTGGCCAAGTTTACACATAGCCTAAGCATCACACTATAGAAGTACATTTTCTTCACACATCCCTCCTAGGTGGAGAGGGAACTTCCTAATTACTGGGATATCTTGTTTCTCTTAGGCCTGAACTGATATCTCACTGCCTAGGAAGGGTAGGAATGCTTTGTTACTTCTCCCTGAGTAGTCTCCACTGATGTCTCTCTAGCTGGGTTAGGGAATGATAACCAATTACTCCTGGGTAGGTGTAGAAGACAAGGATCTGTATGTGATCTCCACTGACAGAAAAAGACTTGTGACTGCCTGGTGGGGATGAAATTCCCAAATCTCTTCCTGCCCATCTCTGACCCTATACTGGCTGGAGGAATGGATACCTTATTATAGCCTGGCAAGGCTGGAAAATCTAGTGTTCTCACTCAGAATTTGTTGGCTTGGCTGAAGGTTGGGTCACAGTATTTTCTGTGATGTTTGCCTGGAGCAGAGCTATCGTTATCTAAAAGTATTTTGTTTCTAGGCTGTTCTTACCCTAGAACTTTGATGGGACTTTTGTGTCTGTATCCCTGGACATTTCAGTGCTGCTGGCTTCTTCAGCTCCAGTTTTGCAATATATGAGACAAGTGATTATTCAACAATCTCATCATTGCCATTCAATTTGTCTCAGGTCCTTAGTTGGTCTGCTTTTGACTCTACCTCTCAGTTCTTATATTTGTTTTATAAATAACACCTACTGTTTGTTTTATTTAGAGGGAGGAATAGAGATAAGTATATCTATTCCACATTTTTAGAAGCAGAGTAATTTTTAGACTAATTATTAGGAGTACAGGCTCTGGAATAAAAAAAATCATGTGCTCAAATTAAGTTCTGCCATGAAGAAAATATGTACCATTAAGCACTTATCCAATTATTTCCTAAGAATTCTTATCTTTTAAATAGTGATAACCATATCTACTTCATAGCATGGTTATGAAGATTCAATGTAAAGATTTTTGAAATAAGCATGACATATATTTAATATTCAATACTCTTTAGCTACTATATAAACAAGTTTATATTTTCTGCATATTTGGAAATATTTATTTTAAAGATGTTCATTATGCAAAAATGAAATAACTCAATGGATAGAACATATTTAATTCGAATATCATCTCATGGATTGAGAGTTTGGTGTCTGTGAAGTCCTGTGCAAAGTCAATATTCATTTTGTCAGTTATCACTTGATAGCATGTGCACCATGGCCATCCAAATCCTTCTGCTGTTGCTACTGCCTGAATTTTTAATTTCCACTTATCAATAGTCATAGTAGAGACTGTAAATTGTGCTACTGTGTTGCAGTAGAAGATTTCTTCTTCCTAGCTGTGTTTAAATTGCCCTTTTATCTCTATCAACTCAGCAGACAGTTATTGCTCTAGGATATAAAGCTTATCATATTTTCTATCTTACCATATAGCCTAGATACTCTCAGTGAGGGGAAGATCTCTATGTACAAAAGCATGCAGAAGTTCACTTGTCTGTCTCCAAAACACTTATGTTTTCCTTCATTCAAAACATGTTTTTTTCTGAATTATTTTTAGGCTTGAAAAAAAATATTTCAGTTTTTGGATAGTGACATTTGATATGCTCCTCCAGTGTTTCATTTTCGTGAAGCAGAAATGGATTATTAGTGTTGTCAATTTAAAAATCAGTGAATCAGGATACTAGATGAAACTATGTTGAAAAATCACAAATATAATATCACCATTTTCAACACTTTATGTTTCCTGATTGTTTAGAGTATCTACAAGTTCAAATTATTTTCATTCTTCAACAAATACTTCCCATTTTTAAAAAATTAGTTTATTGCTAAAGAAGCTTTTATTCTCAAAGATAGCTTTCAGTAATGCTAACATTCTTTCTGCATCTTAGACACAATTTTCTCAGCAGGCAAATGTCTATTTTGCTTTTATACCATTATGAGGCATCATTATGCTGCACTGAATAAGACTTCCACTGTATGCAAAAAAGTAGTGTACCCTAATGGTACCAACACTAAAATATAGTGTTGGGTTTAAATTGCTACTCTTAGGCTTAGTATAGCAAGCTAATAGGTGACACAACAATTAGACTATACGTAAAAGTCCAGAGGATCTTGTTCATTGTAATTAAATTTGGTGAACAGATTACAACATCACAGATTATAATACCACACCAGTTTTAGGTTAAGCATAGTACTGGCTTTGTCTAGCTCCCTTGGTAGTAAGAGTTCGTTGAGAAACAATCAATCCCTTAAATGTTTGAAATTATTTTAAAATCAACATGGTAATTCAACAGAGACTAAGAAATAGTGGTTTTTAGCATAGTATACTTTCTGAAGTAATTTTATTATTTTAAATCTCCATCATTGAAACTGAGCAGAACTTTTTTTAGAGATACTTAGATTATGTAAAATGTTACACACACAAAAAAATATAAGGGATTCCTATATGCCCCACTCCCCACACCTCCCACCCTTCCCCACATTAACAACTACTTTCATTAGTGTGGTAGATTCATTGCAATCGATGAATGTGATGGTTAGGCTATGTGCCAACTCAGCCAGGTAATTGTTCCCAGGTATTTGGTCAAGTAAGCACTGGGCTAACTGTAATAAAAGGGCATTTATAGACTTTAGTCACCATTGACTGTACTGCAGTGGTAGATCATAGACAGTTGATTACAATTACATCAATCAGGTAGATTGCCATCAGCAATGAGTGACACTTTATCCAATCAGTTGAATGTCTTAAAAGGCAAAGTATTCCAGCATTGAGTGAGAATTTCCCAATTTGTCTTTGGATAGCCAACATCTCCCAGAACTCATGAAAAACCTTCCTTGGAATTTCACTGGAGCCCCTGGTTGTAGCCTGCCTGTGGAACCTGGACTTGTGCATCCCATGGTCACGTGAGAGACTCTTATAAAATCACATACTGTTGACAGATATCTCTCATTGATTCTGTTTCCCTAGAGAACCCTAACTAATACAATGAACATATTTTGGAGCATTGCCACTAAGCATGGATTACAGTTTACATTGTAGTTTACAATCTCTCCATTCAATTCTATGTTATGGCAGGATACATAATGGCCTGTATCTGACATTGCAGTGTCATTCTGGACAATTCCATATCCCCAAAAATGTCCCCATGTTACACCTCTTTTTCCCTCTCCCTGCCTTGAGCACCTCCAGTGGTCACTGTCTCCACATCAAGAATATAATTTCTCCCCTTTCTAGAATCAAAATAAGTCTATAGTAGAATACCAGTAAGTCCACTCCAGTTCATATTTTATTCCAACTGAGGATTCTGGGATGGTGATGCCCACTCCATCTCTAATTGAGAGGGGGCCTTGATCCCATGTGGCTAGTGGATGGGACTCTATTGCTTTCAGTTGTAGACTCAGTTCCTTGGTACAGTGGCTGTCCATCCTCACCTCCTTATTAGTTGTCCTTTAGGAATCCAACGAACTGAAGAGTAGGTGTTGCAACTCTGCTGAGGTGAAACTGAGCAGAACTTAGACTATAATCTAAAATATCAATTATGGAGAGAAACCTAATATTAAACTAATAATAAAATTTATTATAGAAGTGTTTAAAATGACATTACATTCAAAAATTTTTTTAAAAGTAAGAGTTAACATTAATATTCATATGCCAATTTAAACTGTACATTTTTAAATTTTATATTTGATTTATGGTTATTGGTGATTTACTGAAGTAATTGCAAAATACACAAAAATTAATGTGCTATTTAATTTAGTTAAGTATTTCTGCATCAGAAATACTATTTTGCTAGCTTCAATTTGAAAGCTTAGGCTGTGCAGGGATGTGAATCTGCAAAGATAAGTTGCAGATTGGCTGGAACATGAAATATTTTAAACTACGAAACACACTGTCATTCTTTAAATTGGCAGTGTGAACAAAAATTATACTGTATCATTAATTAAAACTAGATTTAATTAAAATATTCTGCTTTGGCATTTATCTTTCATCTTTGAAACAAATTATTTCATACTATTGGTTGGCAGGCTATATATTTCATTAAAGATATAAAATTTTGATTTGTTTCCTTACTCTCTAAATTATCTAATATGCAGCTATGTTATATGACCATTTTTCTCATGATTTTTAAGTGAGTTTGGAATACTCAAAATCCCTCAAAAAACAAACACAATATTCAGCCATATTAGATGGCTAACATAATGTCTTCATGGCCAGCAAAGTAAATCACTAACAAAATTTAATGGTCTAACAAATTTCTTGATAAGTAGGATTCTTATTAGTAGTTTTGCTCATATTCTAGGATATGATATTGTCAAGCATAAAATTCATTTTAAATCCTATTTTATCATGTACCAGCTCTGTGTATCAAATTAAGGAAATTATTTAACTATGCTGTGCTCTGTTTTGTTATTGGTTGTTTAAATATATAAAGATGTAATTATAATATTTATCTATCAGAGGAAGTTTCTTGTATAATGAAATAATATGGTTTAGGCAAATTAGGCTAATATAAGATATTGTAACTGGATTTTATCTAGGCCCTTGACTATGCTGCAGAAATGAATATCAAGGGCATGTTGGGGGAGTTAGACCAGTAATTTTTTAAGGTAGGGAGAGAAGAGAAATGGGAGAAAATAAGAGATCATGGGTCCTAAATAGAGAGGAATGGCTGAAAAGTGATGAAGTGGACTGATTCACAGACTACAATTCCCGTTATAGATTATAAATGTCCAGATTTTACTTGCATGTTGATCCATGCTGGGGGACACAGTGAGAGCAGGGCACAGAAGGCAGAAACAGGGCAGGACCAGCACCAGGACAGGGTGAAGACAAGAAGGCAAAAGAGCTTGGCACTTGCTTTTTTTAAAATTTATTTTTTATAAAGTTAACAGATCACACAAATTATTACATTAAAAAGCATGAGTTTCCCATATACCCGACTCCTTATCTCACCACCCCCAACATTTTTAATTGTACTTTTTGAAGATACATAGATCACAAAAAAATGTTACATTAAAAAATATAAGTGGTTTCCATATACCCCCCACCCCACTCTTCCCACATCAACAACCTCTTTCATCTTTGAGGCACATTCATTGCATTTGGTGAATACATTTGGAGCACTGCTGCATCTTATGGATAATAGTTTACATTCTTCCTCAGTACATTCAGTGGGTTATAGCAGGATATATAATGTCCATCTTCTGTCCCTGCAATATCATTTAGGACATTCCAATTCCCAAAAATGCCCCTTCATCACCTCTCTTCTTCCCTCTCCCTGCCCTCAGCAACTACCATGACCACTTTCTCCACATCAATGCTACAATTTCTTGCATTATTCATCACAATAGTTCAATAGTAGAATATCAGTAAGTCCACTCTAATCCATATTTTATTCCTCCATCCTGTGGACCCTGGGATGGTAATGTCCACTGCACCTCTATATTGAGAGAAGGCTTAGGTCCCACATGGATGATGGATGCAATTCTCTAGCATGCAGTTGTAGGCACTCTCGGTTCCCATGGAATGATGGATATAGAACTAGCTAAATTACACCAAAAATGTATAAAAGTCTATAGGCTAAAATGTAAAGCATAATGTAAACATAAGGTAACTAAACATTTAGAAAATTGTACAGTCTAAAATATAAACCACAATGTAAACCAAAATGAAACCATGTTTAATAGTTATGTTTCAATATCTGCATATCAACTGCAGCAAATATAACGTGAACATGTAAAAAGATCATTGCTGGGGAAGGGGGAAAAGGGTTTGATGTTGGATATATGGGAGTTCCCTATACTATATATATATTTACTGTGATCTAAAATGTTTTTGAAGATAAAATTAAAAATTAGAAAAAAAAGAAGGGGATAGACACTTAGGAAGAAATGAAAGAAATTGCCTTGCCACTGTACATACAGGGCAACACCTATTACAGTGATGAAAAGCAAAATGTCAAAAACAAAGTTTTATAATATTTTTCACTTTTCAGTACTCCAATTTATTTTTACTTTATTTTAGTTTTTCTAAATTACCATGCATTCTATTTCTAATCTTTAAACCTATCACTATATTTCATTTTCCTATTAATTGAGTTTGGCAGTATGTTAGGCTTCATTTTTTAAGAAGTTTTGGACCACAGAGAGTTTCAACTATGGCAGGGGAGGAACACTGGTGAGGGGTATTACTGATGGGGGGCACATGGTTGGGAGGGAGTTCTCAAGGGCATGTATATAGGGTACATAAAAATGTTCGGATATATATTGGGTATTTTCATAGTAGTTACAGTTACAAATGACAACCGAGGGAGTACTGAGTTCCTACCCAGGGGAGGTCTGTCACATTCCCCAAAGGAAAAGTAACAATCCCCCAAGTGCAACAGCAAAGACCAATGAAGAATAATGGTCCAATGATGAGCTCTTGATACTGATGACTATGCTTATGAGCCTGTGTGCCTGAAATATGAACTAGCCGTAGACCTGGAGGGTCCCTAAGAGGTACCTCCTGAGAGCCTTGATGCTGTTCAAATGTGGCCACTCTCTAAGCCAAACTCAGCATGTCAATGCATTATCTACCCCCCAGCATGGGACATGACTCCCAGGGATGAGACTCCATGGCACTGAGGTATTACTACCAATCACTAACTGGTGATGCAACTAGAAAGAGACCTTGAATAAAGGGGTCAACTCAAACCAGCAGAATATCTCAGCCTATATGTAGGATCATGTGTTAAAAACTGCTTTTTGATCTGGAATAAAAGGGGCAAATGGAAAAGACAAATGAGTTTGTATGGCTGAGTCTTCAAAAAAGAGTTGGGAATTCATCAGAAGGGTTGTGTTTATGCACACCTCAGCAGAACTCCAGAGACAGCCAAAGTAGATACAACCCCAGGTACTGGTTCTCCTGAAGGCTACAGAGATCCACAGGTTCTATGGCCATGGCAGATGGCTCTGGAGTTCAGTGCCATATCAGTAGGCCCTACTTTGGAATTTGTGTTCCTGAGTGTGATGGAATTGGATTCAGGTGTGACCTTTCTGCACATGCCTCTTCTGTCACTTTTATTGAACCTGTGGTTGGCACTAGGGTTGATGTATACTCAGGAGACTTGAGTCTCTGGACTCTCCATGTGCCAGCTGGGCCCCAAGCCTCAGCAGAGTTGCAACTCCTACTCTCTGGTTCATAGGACTTACCTAGGTCAGCCAACAGGGAGGTGAAGATGGTCAACCACCACCAGGGAACTGAGAGTGCCTACAACAGCAAGCAGGAGAATTGCATCCATCATCCATGTGGGCACTTGCTTTTTAAACCTTTAAATATTCCACCCCTTTGTTAATGGCAGGGAAAGAGTTCCAGCTGTTTGCTGTTTTGATTGATTGCTCCACCCATCAATCATCCAGGAGGGTCCAATTATAAAGTCCTTGAGGAATATCTGAGGCTTCTCATGGCTTCCTGAGGAAATCTTGTTCTGAATGGCAGAATCTCATGTGTGTGTGTGTGTGTGGGCGGGGGGGGGGGGCATCTCCCAGCAGCCATCTTGGGGATATTGACATCCATGTGGATTCTCTGCCAGGTTCCAGATCCATCTATTCATTTCCTGTCTTACTAGCCCTTTTCAATATGACACCTGCTAAAGAGTCAGTTCATGTTTTCATATAACTGCAATGTAATCTACTTTGATACTTAGGGCTATGTTACAAACAAGGATAAATGTTGACTAGTATACTCTTTCACTGTAATTTTGCCCTCCTTTATCATGCACTGTTAGAAGATGGATTAAATAATACAGGTACTTTGTAAACCAGTTTGGCAGATGGTTAAAGTTAAACATACATATACTATATGATTCAGAAGTTCATTTCAAGACATTTACCAACATAAATGAAAGTATTTGTCCACAAAGTGAGTTGTACAAGAATGTACATAGAAGGCTTATTTATAATTGCCAAAATTTGGAAGTAACACAATTTTCTATCAGCAGGAGGGAAGATAAACTCATTGTGATAAATTCATACAATGGATCATTACGCAGCAATATAAAAGAAACAGATACTTATATCCCAACAAAATGCTTGCATTTGTAAACATAAGTTAAATGAAAAATACCAGACAAAAAGGAGCATATCCTATGTGACTCCATTTATATGAAGTTCAAGTATAGGTAAACTAAGCTAATGACAGAATTCAAAACATGGGGTAGAAAAAGTACTCAAAGGAGATCATGGGAACATTTGAGAGTGTTACAAATATTTTTATTAGTGGTAAGCAAACTATGACCTGCCAGGTAAATCTGGCCTGAAGATATTTTTTGTAAATGATTTTTATTGGAATATAGTCATGTACATTTCTTTACATATCATTTATGACTGCTTTCACAGTACAACTGCATAATGAGTAGAATAGTTTGTTAGCGCTTACTATGAAGACCTTTACTGTTCCTGTGTCAGATCCTTCCTCTACACTATCGAAAGCTAAGGTGATCATTCATTCAGTCTTGTGAAAAGTTGTCCTGTTTTATCCCTATTGTAGATAAATTATTTACTGTTAATTATTTTCAACATATGCTTTCCTTCTCAAAGTTTTGTAGTGACCCTATTAGTAAATAAAAGATAAAGTAGAAAATAATACTTCATCAACAATAACAATAATTATTAACTATCTACATAACCAAAATACACAACAGAATAAAAAAAACATATAAGAAGAGAAAAATAAATGGAGGTATATTTCTAATAGTTCCATGGAGCCAGATGGTCCCATGTCAAAAGAGCCACAGGTATTCATATCATACAGTCATTCAGTGACATCATGCTGGTAGCCTTGAATTGGCTATGGTGGGAGAATTAGCAAACATACAAATCTAAGTTTCCTCTTGCCCCAAAGCAGCAGTTGTTAAGCATTATTCAGCATATCATTGGATATTCCTTATTTATGGATGGAATGACAAAATTTTTAAACTGTCAATATTCCCTAAGTAATATGGTTTCTATAGGGCTTATAGGATATTATTGTTGATTTGTCACAGTCTACCATCAAGTTTTATTACACCACTATACATATAGTATAAGAAGCATATATATGTGTGTGTGTGTATATATATATGAATTTAAAACACTTCAATTTCTACCCACCTGGCTTCTATGTTATCATCTATGTTATTGATGGCCATATTATAAATTCCAAAATGCTCTGTTATTAATTTTGTTTTGTTTTGATAATCTATTATCTTTTAAAGAGGCTTAAATAATAAGAAAAAATCTTACACATTTTACTTGTGTATTTTATCTACATAGTTACTATTTCTGGGGTTCTTTGTTGCCTTCTACAGATCTGTCTTTTCCTCTGCAATCCTTTTTCTTCAGACAGACTGATTTTCTTTACTATTCTTTATAGTGAAAATCTGCTGCTGACAAAATCTTTCAGCTTTTCTATGTCTGAAAGCCATTTCGCCTTCACTTTGAAAAATTTTTGCTAGGTAGAGAATTCTTATTTGAAAGCATCACCTTTCAGCTTTGAAGATGTTTTTTTCTACTACCTTCTCATTGGACTTTCTGATGAGAAATTTTCAGTAGTAATTACATTTGATCCTTTTCAAGTAATGTCTTTTTTTTCTGCTGAAATTTTAAAGATTTTTTCTTTACCTATGATTTTAAAAAATTTAATTATGATAGGTCTTAATATAGTTTCATTCAGATCTCTCATGCTTTGAGTTTCTATTGCTATTCTGGGATCTTTGTTTTTATGGTTTTCCTAGAAATTGAAAATGTATCCCTCGATTTTTTTCAAGTATTTTTTTCCTTCCCTTCCTTCTTCTATTTCAGGGGCCTCCGGAATATGTGTATTAGGTTGCTTGCAGGTATTTCAAAGCTCACAGATGCTCTGTTTTATTTCTTTTTCTTCTTTTTATTTTCTCTCTTTCATTTTGTATCTATTTTTATGTCTTCAAAATTTTATTATTTTTTTCTTCTGAAAGGTTTAACCTGTCATCAATCCAGATAGTAAAATTTTCACTTCAGACATTGTATTTTTCATCTCTAAAAATTGATTAGTCTTTTGTGTATCTTCCATATTATAACTTAACTTTTGGAACATATAAGTATGCCATTATATTAATTGTTTCAGTGTCCTTTACTGCTATTCCTACATGCCATGTCAGTTGTTTGTTTCTTTCATTTGAATCATTTTTCTACTCTTTTTTAATCATATTTTCCACATTTTTTGAGTGGTTTCCAACTTTTAAAAATTGAATCCTAGACATTGTAATTTTTAGCATATGCATTGCTGGGCATTTTTTTATTTCTATAAATATTAAGTTCATTTTAGGAATGTAGTTAGTTACTTAGAAACTATTTTGATCCTTCTGGAACTTGCTTTTAAGATTTTGTAGGTGGAGGAAGAGGGGTCTGATGGAGGGTGGACAGTGGTTCCTTTTGCAGTGAATTTGGCCAGCTAATCCCCCTTTGAGTGTCAGAATGGACCCTGACAGGATGGGGGGAGAGAAAGGGTATCTGTTCAGGAAGTCTGCCACACTTATCAGCCCAGGGAAAGAGAGGAACAAGATTAGAGAGGGGGTGGGACAGGCACCTAATCAGCAGGACACTGTAGGCAGGACTGATCTCTCAGGAGTTTGGTGCCTTGTCAGTGGGCCCTACTTTGGAATTTATGCTCCCTAGTGTGAGAGTTGACTCAGTTGTGGTTTCCCTACACATAGGTCTTCTGCTCCTTCTATATGAACCTTTAGTTAGTACTAGAGTTGATAGGTTTATGTTCAAGAGACTTAAATCTTTGGAATTGCCATGTACCAGTTAGACCCTGAATCTCAACATAGTTGCAACACCTATTCTCCATTTCATTGGGCTCACCCAGGACAACTAGCAAGAAAATGATGGACATCGACCAACCTAAGGAAGAGAGAGTTTGCAACTCCAAGCAAGAAAGTCCCATCTATCTGCCTCATGGGATCTAAGCCCTCTCTCCATTAGAGGTGGAGTAGCCATCACCATCCCAGAATCCTCAGGACTGGAGAATGAATGGTGGACTAGAGTAGACTTACTATTATTCTACTGTAAACTTACTGTTTAGTGTAGCAATGGTAGACCTTGTATCATTGATGTGGAGGCAATGACTTCTGGATGTTCTGAGGGGAGGAAAAGGGAAAAATAGGTGTAATATGGGGGCATTTTCAGGACTTTGGAATTGTCCTTGACAACATTGCAATGACAGGTACAGGCCATTATATATCTTGTCATAACTTACAAAAGTGTGCAGGAATGAAACTATAATGTAAACTATAATCCACACTTAGGGGCAATGCTTCAATTTGTGTTCATCATAACAAAGTACCGCATTAATGAAGAATGCTGTTAATGTGGAAATTGTGGGAGGGTTAGGGAGTGGGACATATGGGAATCCTCTACATTTTTGTTACGTTTATGTAATCTAAGTATTTTTATAAAATTAAAAAGAAAAAGATTTTGTAGGTGAGACCAGAGTAGTATTTAATATAAGGACAATTTTCCCCCATTACCAAATCAAGGCAGTCCTAATTACTCTACAAAATATTCTAGCAATTATGAATCTTTCTAGTCTGGCTGGTGATAACAGTCAGTGTTCTTGGTTGTCTGCTAGGAGTATGTCCTGCCCTTTCTCCTTTCAAGTTGTTTCTACAGACTCAGAGAGTTTCCTCATATATATATATGCTAATCCTTTTTTCCCCCTGCAGAATCAAGGAGTAGCATATATAGATCTCTGGAGTTCATTTTCAGAGGGTTATGACATTATATGTTTATGTGATGTATGTTTATGGATTTGAACATATGTAAGAATTATACTCTCTCTCTCTATATATATATATATGTAAGTATATATTCACTATATATACATACCTCAGGGTGGAATTTTGTCATAATACAAAAGATAAGCATATGTTCGTCTCTGAAGTTACTGGAATTACTGGATGTTTTCTGGATTGGTTTTATCAATTTAATTTTTGTCATGCAGAAATGATGTTTTGTGGGGTACTACACCTCCTTGCCAAAAGGTGTTATTTTCTATTTTATTTAATTTAGCCATTCTGTTATTCATGTAGTGGTGCTGTATTTTAGTTTTAGTTTGTCTTTCCCAGATGATCTGTTAAGATGAGAAGTTACCTATCTTTTCTTACACGATACCATTTATTGCAAAGACAAATATTTCCACTATGCTGAAGTGTCATATTTGTCATAAATCAAGTGACTACATATATGAGGTCCCATTTTGGATATTCTCCCTGATCAATTTTCTGATTCTTACATCAATCAAACTGGCCAATGTTAACATAGCTATATAATTTTGTTTGTTATTTGGTTGTGTGAGTTCTTACATTTCTTCCTTCTTTTCTGTTTTGTTCTTTCTTATGCTATTCTAGGCCCTTTGTTGCTTCATATGGAGTTTAGAAACAACCTGTAAGTTTATATACAAATCAATAACTACAACACAGAATGCCTGTCTTTATTACCTAGGGCTGCCATAACAATGTGCTACAACCTGAATGTCTGAAAACAATAGAAATATATCATGTCACAGTTCTGGAAGTTAGAAGTCTGAACTCTGTGGGGGATCATCCAAGCACTTGTTGGGCTTCAGTCTCTGCCTCAGCCATCACGTGGTTTCCTCCCTTCTATCTATGCCCATTTCTCCCCTTTCTTATAAAAACACCAGGCATAACAATTAGCCTCACCAGAATCCTATTTGGTCTCAACTAATCACATATTCAAAAATCCTATTTGCTAATAGGATCACATTCACAGGATCAGGGCCTAGAACTTGAATATTCATTTTGGGTGATGCAACTCAACACAAAACAGGGTCCCATTACATTGACAGCAGACAAAAACTTCAAAGACACCTTACAGAAGATAATATAATACACAAAGTGACAATAAGCACCTACATATGTGTTGAAAACCATGATTCATCAGGGGATTGTAAATTACACCTCAATAAAATAGAAATTGATATGCGCTGTGCTCAGGTTTGTAAGTGACCAGATAGAAAAGTGGTTGAAAATCCTCAGTTTCAATTTTACTCTCCTTCTAAGTCTTTAAATAGAAATAACAGTTGTTTCAGAAGCTCTCTGATGCCTTCAAGTATACGAGTTCATTGCTTTTAAGGGAGTTGTGGTCTGCAATGTAATATCCCTTCCTGCTAAGAGCTATCTAGAAACACTATTCTCTCACAATATATGCTCCATTTTAAAAATCAGTTTTTAGTATGTTAGCATAGGAAAGGTGAAAATATAATCCATGTGCCTACTCTGGATCTGACCCTGGGTTAAAGAATAAGGATGTTTAAATGAAATTTATCTTTATGAAGCTATCACAATATAAAAGACAAAAATATGATCAAGCAAACAAATAACAAATGTCTTATAAAAACAAAATAAATATTCTGCCCTGAAAAATACTTTCCTACCTTTGGAATGAGTATATTTAGTCATATTGTTACCCTAATTGTGTCTCATCTCTCACACACATTTCATTTGTCTCTCAAAGAAAATTTTAGATGTAAGAATTTTAATTTCTAAAGGAGTTTTGCAGTTGGAATGGAAAAATATAATGAGATTCAGGTTTATCACTCTCTATGGGTCCTTATAAGTATCAGAGGAAGAATTCTTCTGTTTACAGGTAGATATTGTTGCTAAATATAAGAAACAGTGAATAAGAAATGTGAGGGAAGACAGAGACTGTTCCCTGGTGTTCTGAGCGCATTTGACAAACAAGGAACTAGATATAAGAATATTGTTAGTGAACAAAAGATGGGGCATGATCCTGGATTTGATATCAAATCACCTTGTATTAGTCAGTCAAAGGAGTGCTGATGCAAAAAGCAGAAATTGGTTGATTTTTATAAAAGGTATTAATTTGGTGTAGGAGCTTACAGATACCAGGCCATAAACATAAGTTACTTCCCTCACCAAAGTCTATTTTCACATGTTGAAGCAAGATGGCTGCCAGCATCTGTGAGGGTTCAGACTTCCTGGGTTCCTCCCTTCCAGGGTCTTGCTTCTCTCTGGGCAGAGCTCTTCTACTCCTGGGGTTCCAGTTTAAGGCTTCAGCATTAAACTCCAACATCAAAACTCTAACATCAAAACCCTTAACTCTGTCCTTTGCCATGCCTTTTATCTGTGAGTCCCCACCCACCAAAGGGTGGGAACTCAACACCCTACTGGCACAAGAAGTTTACATAATTACTTAATCAAGTAAACCTATGAATCCAATATAATCTAATATGCCCAGAGGAAAAGATCAGTTTAAAAACATAATCCAATATTTTTTTTTGGAATTCAACAATAATATTAAACTGCTACACAGCTTAAAACAAGTGTACCACAATTGAAGACACAATTATTTACCCTATATTGGGAGAGAGTTGGGAAGACTATAATAAGATAAATAAGAAAATAATATTGCTGAGCTAATATAAAAAAATCATATTTTATCACTTACTTTCTCATAAAACATTTTAATAAACAGTAAAAAACAGTATTTCCCTCCCACTATTCAGTTCAAATTGTTTCATCCCTAAAATTGCCAAAAATCATAAGAAAAAAGTTAGATGTATAAGAAGATTAAAATAAATGATCTTGACAAATGTTTTTTAAGGAACATTTTGATTTCAGATTTTGATTCCTGTCTATCTTATTTGTATAAAGCACCTAATCTATACATCCCAACCTACATACTGTTTAGAAGTAAATTTCTTCAAGTGCTGTCTTCTGTTAATATTAATGACAGTATAAAAATTCAATACTTGTCTAGAATGTTAAATCAGTTTTCTATATTTCTAGAATATTGTATGGTTGAATCCCCAGATGAAAACCACTTTTTCTTTTATTTCCTCTTTAGGTAAGTATGTGCTAGCAGCAGATGGCATAACCCAATTAATAGCAGTTGGCACAACAGGTAAGAAATGAGAAAAAATTAAAGACTATTGGACATTAGGGAGTAATACTTGTCTTGGCACATAAGGATTTAACCATGAAGTTCTCGTTAGTTTTAATGCGGATGTATGGCCAATCTAGAAAATTTCAAAGTAGATAACACAAAGTTTTATAGGACAGCTGTTTAATCGACAGTATATCTAACATCTTATCTTAAAAGATGAAAAGACAACAGAATAAAAATCTACCAATTGCAAAAGAGAGGAAGTCCTGGTAAGCAAAATTTGTAGGTTAAATTAGAAAATTTTAACAAAAAAAACTTGAGTCTAATGAGCCAATCCTAACTCGATCTCTTAATAAATGTTTATGTAGAGGCATGCTTTCGTTTGCTCAGTAGTGATACATTAAAACAGTTTAGGAGTCTGTAATGCCAATATTGGTAATTGTGTGAGGTTTAATTTTCAATATGATTTATCATTATTTAAGCGTAACATATAGAGAACTAATTTTCTGATACTTAAGCACTACAACTTTATTATTGTGTTTGCAATAGAATATCTTCAATATACTTGGAGACTACGTTGACAAGTGTAGATGAGTTTGTGAACTTTTATTTTGAGATAGCAGCTCTGTCGTCTTGTTACATAAGGGGAGGTAGGGGTGAGAAAGCACAGCTGTGCAACTAACTAGACGGCCTTTTGTTTATTACTTTCTGCCCCACCCCACTTTGTATCCACAGAGTCACTTTATCAGTTTCTATTTTAAAAGATACTGGAAATTTATCTTATCCAGACTATTGCTCCTGAATTTATTCCTTATACTGTCTTATGAGTATGGAGTTTTCAGTATTCAGATTTTATTTCATTGCCCATTGTATTCATTTGTGTGGGAAATTATACCTGCATATAAGGTATTATTAATAAATTCAGTATCTGTTCAACATTTTGGGGGAAAAAAGCATTAATTTGGTCATGGCAAAACCTGCATTGAGAAGATGTCATTTATGAGAAGAAAGTTAATCTGTTGAATAAATCAAACCACTGGGGTAGTGAACTAAAAATTCCTATAACTATGTATTCTGAGGTAAAATAATTTATATAGTCATAAACACATTTGGAAATATTTATATATTCTCTTGCAGCTCATGCAGTATTGAGCAAACTATTTAATTTTTCTGAACTTCTGACTTCAGAGCTATAATAGAGGTATAATAATATTAATACGTATATTTTGGAGTGAAGGGGGGCAAAGAATGGTCTATATCTGGAAAGTAATAACACAGTAAATGTTTCGTCCTTTTCTACTGGTTCTCATACTTTAGCCAGCATGAGAAGCACTTTAGTATTTATCATAGCCGTTCCAAATCCCAATCCCAAATTTCTGATTTAATAGGATTGTGCTGGAGTTTATAAGCTTCATATTTAATAAACACTCCCATGTGCTTCTGATGTACTCAAGCCCTGGCCCAGATTAAGAAATGATGCCTTATAAAAGGTGCTGTTTATATGCAGAGGAAAAATAAAAAGCTCACTTTGGAAGGACACAAAAAACCCCAAATTCTGACTTCTCTCATTAAGCAGAAAAAGTAAGGTAAAAATTGAAAACCTATCTCGTAAACAAGTGATTTTAAAACAATCCACACTTCTCCTTTACTAACGGAGTTATTCTTTAAATCTTTATATCAAATATTAATTTCACAAAGAATTAATGAAAACACAGTCAACTTTATTTCAATGCGAGAGCCCACAGATTTGTATTATCTCTTATCAAGGACATATTTTAATAATTTAAGAAGATAATAGAAAATCAATAATTTATGTGATTCTCGTAAAAAACGAAGACTAATAATTTGTTTCCAAAAGCATACATAAAAGAATCTATCATTTCTGTTCTTAATACTATTTACTTTTAAATTTTTTGTTCAGCAATATACTATATTTTAAATTATTAAATACAATTTTAAATTTCAAACACATATCATGTTCCCCAAAATGGGCTCACTACTGACACATATAGAAGTAGAAGTGGAACAATTATCCAAAAAAATATTAAAAACTTCCCTCAATTATAAGTATGAAATATTTATTTTTCCAGAGAATCAGTACTTATAAAAAGTTTCTTCCTTTCCATGTAAAAAATTTCCAGGAATATGAAAGTTAAAAACCCTCTATATCATACTTTAGAATTAATGTAACAGAACTATAATGACATGTGATATATTCACAATAAGATGTACATCTGAACTAATCTAAAAATTTTTCCCTTGAAATAGTATTGATTGGCTGATGTTCCTTTCCACATTTACTGTGTGGGATTATAATTTGTGCATTGCCATGATTAGGTTAGTCTTAATCTCTCTCTTTCTGTTTCCTTCTCCACACCCACTCCATTTCTTCTTATGTGTATTAGTTAGCCATAGAGAATTCCATGGCATTTTGCTAAATTGGTGAAGTATTGTATCTGAAGTATCACCTAACACATAAATCTGTTCTGTCAGTTTGCTTAAATAAAATTTATTTATATGATCATGCTTTCACCAAGGTTTTCTTAAAATTGTTGAGTTATACAATCCCCATATAACAAATAGTTAAGTATTGAACAATGAATTCTCTTTATAGACCATCCATTGCCTGTGGAAGTGATAACTCCATGGAAATATTTTGAAATATACTATTTTCTTATTTGTTACTAAGGCAATGATGATTCAATATTAAGCTATTTAAAAGGAACATAGTTTTAAATAACATGTCTCACAGAAATCAACATTTCTGTGCACCTGCCTGGTTTAGCATAAGCAGTTGAACACTGGTGAAACCTCCAAAATATTAAGTGTTTATCTCCTTCTCCAAAAAGCTTTGGCAAATACATTAATGAACTGTTTGGGATAATTACAAAAAGTTGTAGTTGATTATCTCCATTAATCACTGGAGACCCTAGTCTTTTTATAAAGGAAGGAAACCAAGGATTGCAACCCAAACATAAGCTTGCTCCCCTGATGCCCTGTACAAATTATTTTGGGCTCAAGAACCCATGAGGTCTAATGTTCGAGCTAATGTCTCTGCTCATTCTATCACTCAAGAGGGTTAGATCCAACATGAAGGGAAGGGGAGGAATAGAAGAGAAAGGCAAATTCACCAGCAGCTATATATTATAGCTCCAGTTTCATTAATAGCTAAAATACCCAGTTGACAGTCATGAGATGCAACTCAACAATTATATATATAAAACACAGCAGGGAATAGGAAGTAAAATATTATTGGAACACACACAGATATATAAACACATTTATTTAATTATCTTACTAGTTGTAATCTGAATTTCAATGATGAGCAAAATGTTGAGAAATTTGCCAAAGTTTGTACAGCTTAATATGGAGGAAATATTAAAATCTAGATTAGTTTAGGTTCGAAGCTCTCATTCTCTCTTCATTTCACATTGCTCACTCCAAAAAAATATATCTATGTATGTATTTAAATTCATGCATTTGCAAAAATTATATGTAACCCCAAGTCAATCTGTTGTTTTCATTGTCACTCACAAGTATGTGCAAAGATGTGAAAATCTGAGTGACACAGTCTGTATATTCCCAGATGAGTTTGAATAGGTGACATGCATAATTTTACAATATATTTAGTGCCAGATATTTTGCATCTTTGCATTTTTGCTGGTGAATTTGCTGCTTAAAATGGCCTGCTATGTTAGGGCTGAAGTGCTGTCTACTATTCCTAAGTGCAGGAAGGCTGTGGTGTGCCATACAGAGAAAACAGGTGTTTTATATAAGCATTATTCAGGCATGAGTTACAGTATTATTACCTGTAAGTTAATTTTAATGAATAAATAATGCATATTAAGTATATTAAACCATGATTATATGGATTGTGTGATGAAAATATTGTGTACAGAAGCTAGCAGGAACTTAACCCTGCATTACCTCTAGTATCAATTGTACAGTATTTGCTAATTCAGCATTCATATTCAATTTTCAGTGTTCACATCACTTTTTTGGAAAATATCCCATATAACAAAATAGACTGTATATATGTTTGGGTACACAAACATACCTATATATATATAAAATGTTCCCTTAAAGAATATACAATATTTTTCAAGAGATAGAAACCAGGTTTGTAAAAATTAACCTAGTGTTGTAAGGCAATATGTATATCCTATGACTTAGGACAATTGCTTAGACTCAAACTAGCTGAGTTTAAATGGGCTCAAATCAACCACCTCAAATTCTCCCACCAATCATCACCCACTACCACCACTACCATCACTGTATCACTGGGTATGAATTTACGGTTTTTCCCCAATGGACAAAAAGGCACATTTTTCTGTTTCTGCTTTTGTCAGACATTGAGATGCAATATGTATAAAGGCACACACATGGCTTTTGGAGATTCCTGGGAAAATTATGAGCAAATTTCCTAGTCCCTTCTGATTCCTGAAGGAGAACTCTGACATGTCTATTAGTGAGGTTGCGGGGAATGAGACTCTGAACTGAAGAATCTGACAAAGTTCTCAGCTGAGTGAGCCTAACAAAGAGAACATATCTGTGGTCAGCTCCTTTGTGATGGTAAGCCTTTGTTTTTTTCCTGGGTCCAGAGTAAGTGATATAAATGAGCTTGGTACATTAGTCAGCTTGACAGATCACACTAATTGTTGCAAAGAGGAAAGGAAGTCTATTGGCAAAATTAGCTCCATAAAATCAGAATTGAACCAGAAGCAGGCAAGTGGTGTGAGCACTGTTTTAAAAAGTAGAAACCTTAATAGACAGTTCTACAATAATAGTTGGAGATCTAAATATACCACTCTCAATATTGGCTAGACCATCCAATCAGAAAAACAATAAGATAGAGGACCTGAACAACACTCTAAACCAACTAAAACTAATTGACATGTTCAAAATACTTAACCCAACAGAAAAATATATTTTCTTTTCAAGTGCACCCAGATCATTTGCTAGGATAGATATTTTATGGCACAAGTCTACAGAAATTTAAAAATTAAAAAAATAAAAATAAAAAAGTGTCCTCTCTGACCATAATAGAATGAAGCTAGAAATTAATAACAGAAGGAAAACTGGAAAATTTACAAATATGTGGAAATTAAAGAGAACATTCTTAAACAACCAATGGGTTAAAGAAGAAATTATAAGGGAAATTAGAAAACTCTCATAGACAGATGAAAACAAAGACACAATATATCGAAACTTGTGGGATGCAGCAAAGGCATGTTCAGATGGAAATTTAGAGCTATGAATGCCTATATTAAAAATAAAGATAATAACCCAAATTTGCATCTTGAGGAACTAGAAAAACAAGAACAAAATAAAAGTCAATGTTAAGTGAAGAGAGGAAATAATTGAAATTATTATTACTTATACTCATCCAAAGAATTTAAGAGAAGGAACCACATCTTAATGCATTCTATTAGGCCAGGATTACCCTTATACCAAAGCCTAGTAAATACATCATGAGTAAAGAAAATTACAGACCAATTTCCCTAATGATTACATACAGAAAAATCCCCCAAAATGCTAGAAAACCTAATCCAATGTCAAATTAAAAAGATTATACACCAAGGCCAATTGACATTCAACCAAGGAAAGCAAGAGTAGTTCAACCTATGAAAACCAATGCAATATATTACAAAAATAGAATGAAGGTCAAAAAATACATGAATACCTCAGTAGATGGAGAAAAGGCATTTGACAAAATCTAGCACCATTTTATGATAAAAAACACTCCGAAAATAGGGATAAAAGGGAAATTCCTCAACATGATAAAGAACACTTACAAAAACCAATAGCAATGAAATATTGATGACTGTACTTATGGACCTTTCCTTTTAAAACTGAAATTTAGTCTAGTATTATATGTTGCCTAAGAGTTACCTCCTGAGAACCTCCTTGCTACTTAAATGTAGCTTTTCTCTAAGGCAAAGTTAGCATATAAATGAATTAACTTTCACCGGTATGGGTCATGACTCCTGGTGATGAGACTCCCTGGCACCAAGGGATTACTATCAAGCACCAACTAGCAATGCAACTGGAAAAAGACCTTGACCAACAGGGGGAAAGGGTAAAGACAAATGAGTTTTTATGGCTAAAAGATTTCAAAGTGAGTTGGGAGGCCACTCCAGAGGTTAAGCTTATGCACATCTCATTGACTGCCACAGAAGATATTACTTCAAATAGCAGTGCTCCTGTGGGCTGCTGTGGTGTCTAGAGACATCCAGACACCATAGGCAGGGAAGACAGCTCGGGAGTTTTGCACCCTGCCAATGGGTGCTACTTTGGAACTTATGGTCCCGAGTGTGACAGAGTTGGACTCAGTCGTGGTTCCCTACACATGGCTCTTCTGCCCCTTCTATTTGAACCCCGGATTTAGTACTAGAGTTAATAAGCATATGTTCAAGAGACTTAAATATTTGGGCTGTCCAGGTGCCAGTTGGGCCCTGAATCTCAACAGAGTTGCAGCACTTACTCTCCAGTCATTGGACTCACTCAGGACAACTAATAAGGAGATGATAATGGACAATGCAAATCCCAAGGAACATAGAGTGTCTGCAACTGCAAGCAAGATAGTTCCATCCATCTGAAATCTAAGCCCTTATCAATGAGAGGTGGAGTAGGCATCAGCATCCCAAAATCCTCAGGATTCGGGGATGAATGATAGACTAGCATAGACTTACTGTTATTCTCCTATAGACTTATTGTTATTCTAGCATGGAAGAAATTTTCCCATTGATGTGGAGGCAATGGCCACTGGAGGTTCTGAGGGGAGGGAGAGAGAAATACAGGTGAAATATGGGGGCATTTTTAGGACATTGTAATTGTCCTGCATGATGTTGCAAAGACAGATACAGGCCATTATGTATCTTGTTATAACTTACAAAATTGTGCAGGACAGAGTGTAAACTATAATGTAGACGATATTCCATACTTAGTGGTAATGCTCTAGTGTGTGTTCATCAATTGTAACAAATGTAGTACACTAATGAAGGACATTGTTAATGTGGGAAAGTGTGGAAGCGGTAGAGAATGGGGCATCTGGGAATCCACTATATTTTTTATTTTTTTTTGTAACATTTATGTAATCTTAATTATCTTGAATTTTTTTAAATATTCAAAAAATGACCTACAACAAACATCATACTCAGTGGTGGAAGACTAAAAGCCAACCCCTTAGATCCAGAATGAGACCAGAATGTACATTTTCACCACTGCTATAATATTGTACTAGAAGTTCTTCCCAGACTAACCAGGCATGAGAAGAAATAAAATGTGTCCAAATGAGAAAGGAAAAAGTAAAACTACATAATTTGCAGACAACAAAGTTTTATATATAGAGAAAACTCAAAGAGATTCACAGGAAAGCTATTAGAGCTAATAAATGAATTCAGCACAGTGGCAGTGTACAAGATTAGCACACACAAATTAATTGTATTCCTATACACTAGCAATGTACTATCCAAAGAGGAAATTAAGAAATCAATTCCATTTACAAAAGCATCTAAAAGAATAAAATATCTAGAAATAAATTTCACTAAAGATACAAAAGAATATTATACTGGAAATACAAAACACTGCCAAAAGAAATTAAAAAACATAAATGAATGTCAATATATTCCATTTTCATGACTGAACAGTTAGATTTTAATATATCAATATTAATCAAATTAGTATATTTAATACAAATTCAATGCAAACCCTATTAAGATTCCAGCAGCCTTTTTTGCAGAAATGGAAAAACAAATCCTCAAATTTATTTGGAAAAGTAAGGGGCCCTAAATAGCCAAAACAATCTTGAAAAAGAACAGGATTGGAGGACTCACACTCCTGATTTCAATTGTGTTACAAAGTGACAGTAATTGAAACTGTGATACTGGCACAAAAATTGACAAGTCGATTAGTGGATTAGAATTGCGATTCCAGAAATAGACACACACACACACATTTATAGCAAATGATTTTTTAAAAGGATTCTAACTGCATGCAGTGGACAAAAAAGAGTCTCTTCAACAAATGGTATTGGGAAAATGGGATATCCACATCAGGAGAATTAAGTTAGACCCCTAACTGACACCATATACAATAATACACTCAAATTGGATCGGTGACCTAAATATAAAAACTAAAATTATTAAATTCTTACATGATAACATACAGGCAGTTTTTCATGACCTGGGATTTGGCAATGGATTCTTAAAGATGACACCAAAAATTCAAACAGCAAAATAAATAATAGATAAATTTGATTTCATCACATTTTAAAACTTTTATGAATCAAAGAATATCAAGAAAGTGAAGAGACAGACTACAAAATGGGAAAAAATAGTTTCATCCCATATATTGACTATGGATTTAATAACCAGAATATACAAAGAGCTTATTACAATGCAATAAGAAAATAAACAATTTAGAAGTGGGCAAATGACTTCAATTGACATTCCTCCAATGAAGATATACAAATGATATACAAGCATATGGAAAGATATTCAACATCATTAGTCATCAGGAAATGCAAATTACAACCACAGTGAAGTACCATACCACACCTATAAGGAAGGCTATAAAGGCTATAAAGGAAGACTAAAAAAAAACAGAAAATAAGTGTTGGAGCAGATGTAGAGAAATTGAAACTCCAGTGCATTGTTGGTGGACTGTAATATGATGCAGCCTTTATTGAAAGAATGTGACTGTTCCTCAAAAAGTCACATATAGAAATACTATTTGACTGAGCAATCTCACTTGTAGGTATGTACCCAAAGAGAATGAAAACAGAGTCCCAAAGAAATACTTGGAAAAATAGTGATTTTAACACACTATTCACAATACCCCAAAGCTGGAAAAAAAAACTTAAGTATCCATCAACAAATGAGTGGCTAAACAAAATGTGGAACATACATACAATGGAACATTATTTGGCTACAAGAAAAACTAGTTATGGGATTTGCTGTAACATGGAAGAACCTCAAAAATATTATGCTCAGTGAAATAAGCAAGACATATAAGGACAAAATTTGTATGATACCACTTATAAGAGAGGAATAAAAAGAGTAAATTTACAGACATAGAAAGCTGATTAGTGGTTACTAGAGGAGGAAGGATAGGAGGTAGGAAAGGGTGAGTGCTTTTAAATTTTTTAAAAAATAAAATTTTAAAAATACATTAAAGTAGATTTGATGGCACTTGAAGGAAATGCCCACAGGACCTTAAGGACCCAGCAATGGGAGCAATCCAAAAACTGAGACACATCAACAGGACAACATAGAATCATGGAAGAGGAGGGTAGAGGCAAAATTCATGAACATCAAATGCTCAAGTCCCCTTTAGACACACATATCCTTATAGACTGCTGAAAGACTAAATGGAGGCAGGGATCTAGTGTTCATTTTCAAGTACTAAGGGAGAATATATAGGGAACCCAGGGACACAAGGAGAAAAAAATAAAAGTCGAAACTTTTAAACTAAAATTAGAACTACACAGTTACTAAATGATTACACTTGAAATTTACTAAATATTTATATGAAGATTAAATGATAATTTGAATGTGACCAGAATAATCAGTCAAAACTATTACATTTTGAAATATCAAACAAAACAGTGTCTCAGATTACTGAGACTTTATGAAGTCACAATGTAAAAATAACTTCATTTCATCTTTGTATCTGTTTGTTTCGTAATTACTGTATCTGACTTGGCACTATAATTCTTAAATCTATTGACCAACTAACCTGCTAATACAGAGCTAAGTTGTTTGGTTTAAGTTGCCATAGATTAAAAAAAATCAGTTACTAGAAAATATTATTCTTTTTTTATTTTTATTTTTTCAGAGAAGTTGTGGGTTTACAGACCAAACACATAAAAAAATATGGGAATTCCATGCACTACTCCACCACCAACACCTTGCATTGGTATGGAAATTTGTTAAAACTGATGATAGCACATTTTTATAATTGTACTATTATAAATCCATGTTTTGACTTAGTTTTCTTTGTGTAGAGTAGTTCCGTGGATTAAAAAAAAATTCTATTACCATATATACAGTCTAGCATTTCCCTTTTTAATCATATTTAGATATAAATGTCAGTGCTGTTAATGATGCACAATGTAGTGCTACCATCATCCCTATACATTACCAAAACATCTCCATCATTCCAAACAGGAACCCGGTACATTTTAAGACTTAACTTTCATATTCCCTATTCCCATTCCATTCCCTAGTAGCTTATATTCTAGATTTTGACTCAGGGGATTTGCTTATTCTAATTGTTTCAGTCAGTGAGATTATACAATATTTGTTCTTTTGTGTGTCACTTATTTCACTTTACATAATGTCTTGAAGGTTCATCCATGTTGTTGCATGTACCAGGACTTCTTCCTTTTATGGGTGAATAATATTCCATTGCATTTATATACCACATGTTATTTATCCTTTCATTGGCTAACGGAGACTTGGGTTGTTTTCATCTTTTAATATATGAACACTGGTGTGCAAATATCTGCTGTATTTCCCACTTTCAATTCTTCTGGATATAAACCTAGTAGTGGGAATGCGGGTCATATAGTAGTTCTGTACTTACCTTTCTGAAGAACCACCAAATAGTCTGCCACAGAGGCTGCACAATTTTACATTGTCACCACCAATGAATGAATGTTTTTATTTCTCTACATCCTCATGTTATTTTCCATTTTTTAAACAGCAGCTATACTAATGGATGTGAATTGGTATCCTACTGTGGTTTTGATTTGCATGTCCCTGATGGCTAATGATGTTGAGCATCTTTTCATGTGCTTTCTGGCCATTGTATGTCTTTTTTGGTGAGATGTCTACTCAAATCTTTTGACCATTTTATAATTGGGTTACTTATGTTTCTATTGATAACTAAAAAAATCTCTTTATATATTCTGGATATTAAATCTTTATCAGATATGAGCTTCCAAATATTTTCTATCAATGTGTAAGTGGCCATTTCAATTTCATAATAAAGTCCTCTGAGGTGCAAAAGTTTTTAATTTTGATGAGGTCATATTTATCTATTTTTTCCTTTGTTGCTTGGGCTTTCAGTGTAAAGTCAAAGCGACCATTTTACATAACATAAGGTATTGAATATGCCCCCCTATGTGATCCTCTAGGAGTGTGATAATTTTACCTCTTATAGTTAGGTCTTGGTTCTATTTTGAGTTGATTTTTATATATGATATGATGTAAGGCTCTTCTTTTTTTTTTTTTTTAAATGGATATTCAGTTTTCCCAGTCACTTGAAGAAACTATTTTTTCTCGAGTAGTCTTTGCCATGTTGTCAACAATCAGTTGGCCATAAAGGTGAGGGTTATTTTTGAACTCCCAATTCATTCCATTGGTCTATATGTCAGTCCTTTTGGAAGTGCCATGCTGTTTTGGTTACTGTGATTTTGTAATGTTTCAAGATCAGTAAGGGTGAGTCCTCCAACTTCATTCTTCTTTTGTAAGATGGCTTTAGTGATTTTGGGACCCTTTGCCTTCCATATAAATTTGATGATTGGCTTTTCCATTTCTGCAAAAAAGAAACTTAGAATTTTGATTGGGATTGCATTTAATCTATAAATTTCTATGGGTAGCACTGATATCTTAACAATATTTAGTCTTCAAATCCATGAACACATAATGTCCTTCCATTTATTTCAGTCTTTGATTTATTTCAGCAATATTTTAAAGTTTTCTGAGTACATATTCTTTCTATCTTTGGTCATATTGATATCTAGATATTTAATTCTTTTAATTGCAATTGTGAATTGAATTTCTTGATTTCTTCTTCCAACTGTTCATTGCGTGTATATAGAAGCACTACTGTTTTGGAGTATTGATCAGGTACCCCACCACATTACTAAATTCATTGATTAGCTATAGGTGTTTTGTTGTGGATTTTTCAGGACTTTCTGTATATAGGATCATGTCATCTGAAAATAAGGAATGTTTAACTTCTTTCCATTTTGGATGCCATTTATTTCTTTTTCTTGCCTAATTGCTCTTGCAAGAACTTCCAGTACAATGATGAATAACAGTGTCATATTTCCTTGTTCCTAATCTTAGAGGGAAAGTTTTCAGTCTTTCACCATTATGTAGGAAGTTATTTGTGGATTTTTCATATATGTCCATTGTCATGTTGAGGATGTTTCCTTCTATTCATAGTGTTCTAAGTATTTTTGTCATGTGGTGCTGGATTTTGTCAATTCCCTTTTCTGCATCAATTGAAATGAGGATGTGTGTTTTGCACATCATTTCGGTAATGTGGTATATTACATTAATTGATTTCCTTATGTTGAACCAACCTTGCATACTAGGGCTAAATCCCATTTAATCATAGTGTATAATCCTTTTAAAACACAGTTGAATTCTGTTTGCTAGTGTATTGAGGATTTTTACATCTATGTTCATGAGAGATATTGGTCTGTACTTTTATTTTTTTATGGTATTTTTATCTGTCTTTGGTATGAGGGTGATGTTAGCCTCATAGAATGAATTAGGGAGGGTTCCCTCCTTTTCACATATTTAGAAGAGTTTGAGAAGAATTGGAGTTAAATATTCGTAATATATTTGGTAGAATTCTCCAAAATCCATCTGGTCTGCCTTTTGTTCTTGGGAAATTTGGGATTACTGATTCAACCTCTTTATTAACAAATGGTTTGTTGAGATCTATTTCTTCTTGAGTCAATGTAGGTAGTTTGTGTGTTTCTAAAAATTTGTCTATTTCTTCTAGGCTAGCTAAATTACTAGTGAACAGTTGTTCCTAGTATCCTCTTAATTTCAGCAGGTTTGGTTGTAATGGCCTCCTTTTCATTTCTGAGTTTTTTATTTGTATATTCTCTTTCTCTATTTTTTTGTCTGTCTAGGTAAAGGTTTGTCAATTTTGTTGACCTTTTCAAAGAATCAAATTTTGGTTTTGTTGATTCTCTGTATTGTTTGTTTATTTTTCTCTTTATTTATCTGCACTCTAATCTTTTGTTATTTCCTTCCTTCTGTGTTCTTTGCATTTGCTCTTCTTTTTCCATTTTGAAGTTAGGTCTCAGACTTAAAGTCTTTCTTCTTTTTTAATGTCATCAATTAGAAGTATAACTTTCCCTTTCAGCACTATCTTTGCTACATCCCATAAGTTTTGGTATGTTGTATTTTCATTTTCTTTCACCTCAACATATTTCGTAATTTCACTTCTGATTTCCTTTTTAACCCTATAGTTGCTTAAGAGTATGTTGTTTAATTTCCACATATTTGTGAATTTTCCTTTTCTCCATCTGCTATTGATTTCTAGCTTCATTCCATATTGTTTGGAGAATATGCATTGTATGTTTTCAATATACCTGAATTTACTGAGACTTGTTTTGTAACCTAACATACACTTAATCCTGGAGAATGACCCATAAGCATCTGGGAAGAATGTGTCTTCCATTTTTTTCTGGGTGAAGTGTTCTATTCATGTTTGTTAGATCACTTGGTTTAGGGTATTTTTCAAATCTTGTACTTCCTTATTGATCTTCAGACTAGATGTTCTATTCATTATTGAGAATGGTGTATTACAGCCTCCTACTATTAATGTAGAACTGTCAATTCCTCCCTTTAAATCTGTCAGTATTTATATATTTTGGGGCCTCTACACTTAGGTGTAAATAGGCTTATAATTTTTTATACCCCTATTGATTTTTCACCTTTATCAGAATATCATGACCATCTTTGTATCTTGTAAGTGTTTTTTTCCTTTTCTAAATTACTTTTTATTTTTAAAGAAGCTTTATATTACAAAAAAGTTACTTAAAAATACAGGAGATTTCCATATGCCCCACCCCCTTACACAATTTCCCATTTGAACAATATCTTTAATTAGTGTGGTACACTTGTTACAATTGATGAACACATATTGAAGCATTGCTACTAACTGTGGGCTACAGTTTACATTTAGTTGGCACTCTGCCACACATAATTTTATAGGTTGTGACAAAATGTATAATGGCCTGTAACTGTCATTGCAATGTCATGCAGAATAATTCCAATGTCCCAAAAAATGACCCCATATTACTCCTGTTGTTCCCTCTCCCTTCCCTTGGAACCTCCAGTGGCCACTGCCTTTATATCATTGATAAAAGTTCTTCCATTGCTAGAGTAAAAGTAAATTGATAATATTAATAGAAAAGTAATAAGTCAACTTTAGTTCATTATTCATTCTACATTATTGAGGATTTGGGGATGCTGATGTCCACTGTGTTTCTAATTGAGAGGGGGCTTAGATCTCCTTGAGCAGATAGATGCTAATAACAATGGCAGCTTGCTTCCATATTTCCTGCTTCTGAATTTCATTCACTCTTTTTTTCCCTCTATTTTTTTAAATTTTACATTAAAAAAATGAGGTCCCCCATAACCCCCAACCACCTCACCCCACTCCTCCCACATCAACAATCTCTTTCATCATCATGTCACATTCATTGCATTTGGTGAATACATTTTAGAGCACTGCTGCACCACATGGACAATAGTTTTCACTGTAGTTTACACTCTCCCCCAGTCCACCCAGCGGGCCATGGCAGGACATACAATGTCCAGCATCTGTCCCTGCAGTACCACCCAGGACAACTCCAAGTCCTGAAAATGCCCCCACATCATATCTCTTCTTCCCTCTCCCTACCCTCAGCAGCTACCATGGCCACTTTCTCCACATCAAGGCTACAATTTCTTCCACTACTAATCACAATAGTTCCATAGTAGAATATCAGTAAATCCACTCTAATCCATACTCTATTCCTCCATCCTGTGGACCCTGAGATGGTTAGGCTTAAAGGAAATTGGGTGGAGAGGAAGGTTGTGAGCTGACACCTACATGAGTGAAATCTATGGTAAGCTGGGGGTAAGTATTTGTACAGGGAAGGGATAAAATGAGGGCATACGTATACCTTTGGGTAGAGCTTTGAGGGCTTGAGGGAGTTAGGGATGGGACAATGGGTCAGATGGCCCAAGAATCCTTGTAAAGGTTTTTTACTTAACTTTAATTTTATCTGATATTAGTATAATTATCCCAGCTCTCTTTTGGTTACCACTTGCTTTTTATTTATATGTTTTTTTCATCCTTTCACACTCAGTCTACTTATATCCTTGAATTAAAGGTAATTCTCTTACAGACAGCATATAGTTGGGTTATTCTCCTCCCCCCCCCCCCCATTACACCAGTATCTGCCTTTTGACTGGATACTTTTATCCATTTACATATAAAGTCGCTGCTGACAATACTGGACTTTCTTCTGTCATATTGCTATATAGCCTTCTGTAAAATAGTTCTTAACGTTTTGTCCCTCACTTCCATTAAAGTCTACTTTTATATTTAATGTTTTTGTGTGTGTGTGTGTTTTAATATTAAATGTCTTCCCTTCTCTCTAGATATATTTTCATCTATTTTCTTTGTGGTTACCATGAGGTTAAAATGTAATATCCTAAATATATAATATTCATATTTTGTTTGATACCATATTAACTTCAGTACAAAAATGCATATATATATTTCCTATACTCCTTTCCCCACTCCCACCATTTTTTTGTACTTTTACCTTGATGTTTTCTGGATTTTTATCCTCTTCCTTTGGCTAGACCATCATTCACTGTATCTTTGTTTCTCTTGTACTCTTTTGTTGCACATTGCACATTTTAATATTTTAAAATGTTAATTCTAGGCTTTATTCCCTGAGATTTCTGTTTTTTGGTTTTGTCAACAGCTGGTAATAAGAAAGATTACCTTGAGCTTCAGCCCTCCTATCAGGAAGGTCTACCCAAGGTAAATGCAGCTTGCCTGGGTTTCCATGTCTTTCCAGGCCTCTGTCTTGTTTTAGGATTTTGCTTGTGATTTGTTTTGGAGTTCCCCTTCATACAGGAGTTTGTTGCCCTCTCTCTTTTTCAGGAGACAGAATTGCTTCTGCCAAGTGTTCAAGCCAGTACAGCTTTGTCCCAGACTATCCACTCCTATAGATTTTCCACTCCTTTTATATTCTCATGCTGCTTTTGTCTGGAGGATAAATTCTGAAAGGAGGATCACCCTAGAGAGGACTTTCCCAAGTCAATCTTTCACATCCAAGTCAGGACTAAGGACCTATGAAATGGGTGCAGAACTGCTCCAAAATGCGCTGAGGAGGGAATAAAAAAGGGTGCACCAAGAGCTTCTCCAATGACTTTCCAAAGGTGAACTTTTCATGGCCTGTCCAGCAAATGCAGTCCTTAGTCTATCTCCCAGAGCCCTGAGAAAACACATCTTTAACTTTCAATTGCCACCACCCTAATTTAGGTGGGTTGAAACAATAGCAGTGGTCACCCTTGCCAAGGCAATTGATACAGGATATGCCCCCCAAGATAGGCCCTTAGCCATCCAAATGTGCTAATCAAAAGCTGTGATCACTGATTATCTGTATCCACCCCTTTTCTTGGGGAAGAGAATTTTTATGCCACTTTCTCTCACCAGCCACTAGAAAAGGGCCGTACTCCACAATGCCTGCCACAACAGTGGGAGGAGAGAGTAATTTATTGTTCTTTACCATAATTTACCAGCCTATTCCTCCTGCTCTTTCCTGGATGATGTATAGTATTCTTATGGCCTCTGAGGTTTCAAAACAGTTGTTTCAGACAATTTCTACCTGCTTAATACTTGTTTTGGTGGGAAAGACTAGGTCTTAGAGCTACCTACTCCACCATCACAATATTCCTCAGGACTACTTTAATCTTTTGAAGGTGATTTCTAAAGTGATTTTGAAAAGTTACAAGATTAAAAACTATATACGTACTCCTTTCCTGCCTATATGAATTCACAGTAACCAAATAATTCAGTAAAGCATACAGCAGAACACTGTATCCCAGCTTTTACAGACAAAATAGGTGAGTTTTACCTGCTCTTCCCTAATATATAGTAAGGGGAAGACTCTATGTTATTCTTATCATGCTAGAAAAATGATTCCTATTAAACATGCCACATTATACCTCTTCTTTTTTCAAAACCACTCAAAATTTCCAATTTTACTCAGAATCTTGGACAGCGTTCTTAAACTTGTAAACAAATTTCTATATCCTTAGTCAGTAGACCTCTAATTACTATTTGTCCTAATTTTTGCCACCATTTTGTTATTCCTTGAAAATTAAATCTTATGCCTTTGACTTCCTTTCTCAGGAATATACCCTCCCCAACGCGGCTTATCTTTCATCTCCTCCATGACTTTGTTCAAATGCCTTCTCACAAAGAGAACTTCACTAATATCAATAGTTTTAGGTAGCATTTACTTCATCTTGGATGTCCCTTATCCTCCTATCTACTACACATTTGTCCATAAGGCTTACCAGAATTTTTATATTATATGTTTAAGTGTCCTATTTGTTTATTGTATTGTTCTTCCACTAATATAGACTTCCATCAGAGCAGGCATTTTATCTGCTTTGAACCATGTTATATTCACAGCACCTAAAACAGGTCTTGGCCAATATTATTGAATTTGGAATTAGTGACTGCGTACCAGCTTATCCAGAAGGAATGCCCCAGCATAGGGATTTATGAAAAAATTGTGATTCTATCAGGAATCATATAAAAAATCAAAACCTTAGGGCTCTAGTGTATGTGGATTGGAGTTTGCCTGTGTTTTTCTGTCAGAAATGTTATGAAATTTGTAAAAGGTGGAGCTGGAAATTGAACTCGAGTAAGCTGGCTTTAGAGGTCTTTTCATTCTGGTCCCCATCCTCAGTACTTATGCTGTCTCTCAGAAGCAGTTGGATTGTCACTATGAGAGAGAGAGAGAGAGAGAGAGAGAGAGAGAGAAGAAAGAATGAGCAGGTGCCAATTGAATGAACCTGGAAAAGACAATGAAATATTTGCAATTATATTAATTCAATAAACTAAAGAAAGTCTTAAAATGAAAAAGAAAAAAATATCTAGGTGAAGAAGTAAAGAGCTGACAGATTTAGAGACATAATCATAAAGAATGTAAAGCACAACTGCACACATGCATATATATAATATATATAGCATATAATTATTGAACTAAAAATCTTAAAGGGCACTTAAATATCAAGGTACACTCAAATGAAACAGTTAATTAGTAAATGGAATATGGATTTGAGAGAAATACCAGAATGCAGCTAAGAAGATAGATGGAAATAGTGAATAAGAATTTAAACAATGTGGTGGATATAAAGAGAAAATTCAACATGCAGCTCATAAAAATTATAGTAGAATACACTAGAAAGAACTAGGAAAGAAAATATTGAAATAGATGATGGCTTAGAATACTCACATACTGATGAATGACACAAATCCTCAGATTTCATGAGTAGAATGAATTCTAATCACTTAAAAATGAAAAAAATTCATAACCAAATCATAGCAGTGAATATTCAGGTTATTAAAGACAAAGATTTTTAAGACAGAAAAAGTGACAAATAATTTCCAAGGGAACTATTAGGCTGAGAGAAAACTCTTTATCCGCTTCATTAAAAGCTAAATATATTAGATTACCTTTAAAATGTTCATAATGAGTATTTCCTAACTTCAAATTCTGTACCTATCCAAATCATCACCCAAGAATGATGAGGTTGTAAAGATATTTCAGACAGAGAGGGCTTAACACTCCCAGAAATTCAAAGAAAAAATTATTTATTTTCTTCAGAAACAATTAAATCCAGAAGGAAAATTGGAATGCAATGATGAATGATGAACAAAGGATTTTGTAAACAAACGGGTAAATCTTAAGAAGCCATAGATTTAAACCTTAAATAATCGTGAATGTGTTTGAAATATTTAGATACAGCCTGTAATTAAAATCCAAGCCCATAGTAGTATGGAAATGGAAGAGGTTAGACTAGAGTTAAAACAACAATGGGATGATAATTAACCTTAAAATTTGATGTGTCAACATATGTGTTTGAAATTCATGGATAACAATTAGAATATAAAGCATAGACTATGTAAGTATTAAACTAGTAAAATGGACTAATATCTCAGTTGCAATGAAAATACTTAAGTCCATTAATATTGACATTTAAAAATAATATGTAATTTGTATTATAAAATATATGGTTTGTCCATAGTTTTAATGTGAGTTGACATTTTAAAAAATAAGTAGAATTTTTATATTGATTTGTGTAACATGGAATACTGACTTAAATATTATTTGATAAGATAATTTTTACCATTCTTAAAAGTCCTTGCCCAAAGAAGACTATCATGAGGTAAAATATTGTTATTAAGATATACATGTATATTACCATGCATAGAAATCAATTTTATATATCTGCCTATCTATCATCTGTCTTTTTATATGTATGCTTGTATACACACACACATACTAATATATCTTAATGTTGGCATTTAACCATAAGGAATATTTTTAATAATTAAGATACATTGTATGAGCTACAATATTATCAATACTTACTGTGTCCATAAAAAAGTAACAGAAATAAAACACTTTACATTGAGGACCCTGCTCAATTGAGCCACGGGGTATAGATTTGAGACCTAGGGAAAAATTAGGGAGCCTCCAGCACAAGCGGAGTGGCATTCCATGGGACTGGCCTTTAGTTCCTTCCAGAGATTACACATTCATTTTCACAAACTTTTCCACCCCATTACCCACTGGTTATCCCAGAGTATACAGAGTTTTCAAATATATGAGAGTGAAAGTCATGTGTGTAAGAAAATAATCTTTGAAATAAGATAAAGAGTAAGAAAGCACAAATTCAAGTGAAGGTCACATTATATAGATGTTAAAAATAATGATTTTTAAGACAAGCTGTTTGCTATGTTGAATTTTGGTATTGATAATTAACAGGATTATTGATAGTTATTGATAAATAATAAAAGCTTATTGAATTATTTTGACTGATGAAAATTGGTGTTCTTGGTATCTTCTTATTTTGGGTGTTTCATTAGTTTTTTTGTGGGGATTTAGCAAGATAATGTTCATAAACGTATAGCAAAATACCTGATGTGTATTAAGTTCTCAATTTATACTGAAAATGGTGGTTATATTGACAAATAGGAAGTTTTTTCCAAACTTTTCAGGAAGGTAGTTACCTCCTCCCCCTCCTCAATTGTCTATTACTACTACTACTACTACTACTGTTACTACTGCCACTGCTGTGACTTCTTTTACTATTTTCCTCCTTCTTTGGTCACCTGATGTGAGATATTGTCTACTCTGTCTCAACAGAAGTTTGTTTTATATTTTAGGCCATTGGATTCAGAATAATGAGTTTCATGATTAACAGCAAATATGAAGTAATTAATATTATACTTGATTATTTTTACCCCTCAGTGATAACACTTTTATTCATTAAATGAACCATTTTATATTCATCCAGCATACTTAACACCTATTGTCACAGGGATTGCATAACTGTATTAGTACAGTGTTACAGTATCACTTTTATGTTTGTTTCCATCATCTACTAGTGCTATGTTTTTGTCATGTACCAATTATACATATTTCATTTGTGAAGGATTGGAAAATGCATTTTGGTATTAAGCATAATTTGTAAACACTTAACTATGAAAAGTTGCTCTAAGGAAATATGTCTATCACCATAAAGAAAGGTAGATGACAATGTTTTGTAGTTTAAAATGCCTAACAAAAAGCAACAGAAAATAATCATGTGATGAGATCCAAGTTAATTATTTTGAAGAGAAGATAACAAAATCTATGAATGTTTTTCCCCCAGAATGGTAATGAATAGTGACATTGTAATATTCTCTCTGGACTTTGACGTAATGTAAAAGAATGTAACAACAATTGCTCCCAACTGACGTTCTTGTCATGCTAGAGGATGCAGACTATTGATAAATTTTTTCATGGAATGAGAGTGAGTAATTGGAACTAAGATAGTAGACTGTTTAGAGACTGTTACTGCTGCAAGTCTGCAATAATTCTACCAAAATAGATGTAAACACCCACAGCACTTGCCATATGTATTTGTAATATTTCCTAATGAACCTCTGGTTTTGGGGTTTGGCAATGTGATTTGTTTTGATCAATAGAATGGGTATAGGGAAGTGGATGTGCCTCAAGTGATAGAGCATCTTCCTACCATATAGAAAGTCCAGGGTTCAAACCCAGGGCCTCCTGGCCTGTGTGGTGAGCTGGCCCATTCATAGTCCTGCCATGGGAGCATGTTCAGGTTTATCATTTTCTAGCTAAGGAAGCTGAGGGAAGAGAGTGTTTGTATTATTATTACAGAAGGAGATATTTTAATGCAAAACTAAGGAAAATGGACTTCAACATCAAAATACTATAATCCTCATTGTAGGTCTCGTTAAAAAGTTAAAACAGATTATTGTAATTGGAAACATGCTACATTCTGCCCATGAGGAGCAAAAATTATGGTTTATTAACTCTTATGTGGAAATCATTTATCACTACATATAGAAATGATAGCAGACCATATGCCTTATTGTCCACTGATGAGTTCCTAGAGATGGTGAGCTTTGAGAAGAAGGCAGGGATCTATGCAGATATCAGCTGCCATCTTGCCTTAACATGTGACAGGATGCCAGGATCACCAACAGCCAACTTTGTAGAGAAAGCATGCCTGATGGTGACTCTATCTGGATATTTTCACAACCTTACAACTGTTAAATATTCCCCTAATAAAATTTCCTTTGTAAAAGAAGCTGTTGTGGCTCAACTGATATGTGTCCGCCTACCAGAAAGGAGGTCCAGGGTTTGGTACCCAGGGCCTCGTGACCCATGTGGTGAGCTGGCCCATGTGCAGTGCTGTCATGCACAAGGAGTGCCATGCCATGCAGAGGTATCCCCCAATTAGGGGAGCCCCACACACAAGGAGTGTGCTCTGCAAGGAGAGCCACCCAGTGTGAAAAAAGCAGCTCGCCCAGGAGTGGCACTGCACACATGGAGAGTTGATGCAGTAAGATGACAAAACAAAAAGAGACACAGATTCCCAAAGGCACCAAGAATGCAAGTGGACACAGAAGAATACACAGTAAATAAAAAAAATAAATCTTAAAAAAAAAGAATGCATTTAATTGACAGTATGCCAATTATGAATCTAGATTTTACAAATCTTTTGGTGTTTCTGTTTTCTCCCTGTGTCTCTGCCAATTTCATGAGAAAAAAATATGCATGGACTAGCACAATGATTCAAGGACATATAACTTTTCCTCTGATAAATTACTAAGTAGACACACTGAATCTTCCTAACTGAAAATGCCTAGCAATTACAGAAACAAAGGCATGAATATTGGCAGGATTTGGTTGTATATGCCTCATTTCCCCTTGGAAATTATCATTACATTAGGTATCTCTATTCTCTGTTCATTAAATACTCTGGATTAATTAAAAATATTTATCAACTTCTATCAATAATTTTGCATAAACCTCCTAAAGAAAACCAGAGTATCTCAATGCTACCACCATGTAGAAGAAAAGGATACAATTTCAGTGCCACCATCTATGGAGCTGCTCTAGTGGATTAATTTGTAGGAGAATTTTAACCAATATTATCCACAATTTCTTAGGATGTAATAATGCTATCTCGTATTTTTTTTTTAAATGGAAATCTTATCGAAATCATATTTATCATTAGTAAATTAAGGTAGATTTCTTTTTCAGTCGGCCACACAATACTTCAAAAATGTCAAATGTTTCCCTAGATATTCCAAAATTCTATCTTATTATTTTCAGCTTTACATTTTTTTGTAGGAATTTACCCACCATAACAAACATGATCATCATCATGCATGATTGGAGGTATATATATTCTCAGATATTATATAATTATCTCCAAACCCATAACAACATACAAGTGAAATAATGTAAGTCTCCTATTAGTCTGAATTATTTGGAATTCTGTTATTGTTCTTGAATTATAATGGCCATAAAACCAAGCTTAGTCATGAGAAATGTTTTACTTTGGGTTGTTTGTATTATTCTTCATCACCTAGTAAACATATTATTATTGTTCTTTTTTCCATTTAAAAAAATTTTCTAAATTTGTTTCTCAGATAATCTTACCTGGAGCTTTGCTCAACCTAGATAAGAATGCATTTTCATGGAGACAACCCATATGAAGATATTCAAGAAAAAAATATCAAGTGCAATTTGGGAGATACTGATAGAACTTTAATTATTACTTAATTTGATGGCTATTGACTATCTTTTCTGAAACTGCAGTTAGCCTTTATCAATGATTTTTTCATTCAAACTTAATTTCAAATTAAAAAAAATAAAACAGAAAAACGCAGCTCAAGAAGTTATGGAAGCATTACTCCTAAAATGTTCTGTTCAAGCACTTTCATTTCTTCTAATTCCAACTACTAACCCAATTGTTCCTCTAGTGTTCAGAAAGATACACAAACGAACACAGACTAGCTTTAAAAGACATAGTCAAGTTCTCCTTAATAATGAAAAAAAGAAGAGAAAAAGTACTTAATCGTATTCATATCTCACATATCAAAATATTTTTGACCTTTAGCATTAATATAGCACCAACTTTACTTTTGCTATAAAAGCATTACAATGTTGTTGTTAAGTATAGTTTATAAATTACATTGGTTGTATTTTTCCCATGTGTTATCACATATTTAACACCTTATAGTAGAAGTATATTTAGTATTTATATTATTAACCACAATCCTCACCTACTGCCCAAATCATTGTTATACGTTCCTTAGATTATCCTCCAGCTATCATCTAACATTAATGTCTCTTGACTACTCGTATAAACCACAATCATATCCATAAATCAACAGTGTTTATTACATCCATTGATGGTAACTCAGTGATGTTAAGCAATGCTCATTTCAATTATTTTGTCTAATGCATAACAAAATGCTTGAAATGTGGCAGGCACCAAATACATTTGTGGTAAGAGAACATAATTCTAATTATATAGTATTTCTGAAATAGCATTTTAAAGACTAGTATACGTATTTTATCTTTTAAGTTCTATGTAATGTTCCAGTCTTTTACAAAGGGGAAATGTGCTTAATATATAAGCTGCGTTGACCGCATTGCATTTTTGTTACATGGTCTTTACTAAATTTGATTTGGATTATGCTATGAACTGGTGGTTTAAATCCAGTCCTTTCTACAAGTATAGGGTAATGTTTACCATGGAAACATTTTCTCTTTGTGCATACAAACATGACTATGTTTTGATTTTTTTAAGTTTTAAATTGACATTTAACAAAGTTTGTAAAATTAAATCAGATTGCTCAAAGAAATATGTTCTTAACCTAAGGCTATAGAAATGTTATTTTTTTCAAAAAACTTGGTACTATATTTATATTCTTGTCTTTCTTTTACCACATTATATGCCCCTCATGAACTTCATCAAATATTTCAACACAAAATGATATATAATTTATTGTCCTGGATCAGGTTACCTAGAAGCAGGCATTGATATGAGGTTGTATCTGAGAGTGATTTGTTCGGAAGATGCTCTCAGGAGAAACTTGTAAGAGAGAAGGAGAAACAGCATATTCACAGCAAAGGGAAAGAAGGAAAGCAAAGGTATTAATTCATGTGAAACAATCTGAATTGAATACAAAAATATTCCAAATTCCTTGTACTCCTGAATCCACTTGCTTCTCACATTATGAATACTCTATCCAGTGCCAGACACCTCAAGATTCTTGTTGGTTACAATTTAGGTGAAAGGCAGTAAAAGAAGAATTAGTGAGTTGACCTACGCTCTTTACAGTGGAGGTGATCCTGAGCTTGTAAATGATATTAACAATCTCTTCCTCTACTAGCCATGCTCAAGTCCCTTCATCCATTTCTTTGAATCTAGGTAGCTTGCTTTGGGAAGGGTTAACACAGATCTTTATCCTTGAAGGATGTGAGCTGAAGGTAATTATACCATGCATATGGTAAAAGGCATGAAGCACTAAGAGGCACTCAGTGCATCACTTAATTGCCAAAGATATTTTTCCCTACTCCCCACTATGTAGCAGCAACTCTACTTCCTAATCAGTGTAACCCACTTGACAGTAGGGTAATTCTTGTCATTGCTAGCTGCAGTAAAGTCCTAATAATAGAATATAGCTATAGCTTCAAATTTGGTGGGAATTTTAATTCATTCTTAGGTAGCATTTCCCCCTCTAGGTTCATACTCTGATGGAATTAATGTAGCTGTCCCTAATATCTGCCTATATTAAAACTGAATCTTTTCTAGTGGAAACTATTTTATGAGGCCCTTTTAAAATACATTCTAAACCCAGTGCCTTAGACTGATTGGCCACACTACCCACGTTGGTGCTGGGGTTTAATATATACCCAGGGGACCTGAATCTCTGGATCGACCATGTAATAGCCAGGTCCTGAGCCTCAACAGACTTCAGCTCCTACACTCTGGTTTATTGGACTTACCCCACTCAGCTAACATGGAGTTGAAGAAGGTCAATCACCACAACAGGGAGCCAAGAGTGCCTACAACTGAAAGCAGGAGAATTGCATCCAGCATCCATGTGGAATCTAAGCCCCCTCTTGATAGAGATGTGGAGTAGACACAACCATTCCAAGGTCCACAGGATGGAGGAATAGAGTATGGATTACAGTGGACTTACTGATATTCTATTCATGAACTATTGTGATTAGTAATCGAAGAAAATGTGGCATTGGTGTGGAGAAAGTGGTCATGGTGGCTGCTGTGGGTAGGGAATGGGAGGAAGAGATGAGATATGGGGGCTTTTTCGGGACTTGGAATTGTCCTGGGTGGTGCTGCAGGGACAGTTACCAGACACCGTATGTCCTCCCATGGCCCAGTGGGTGGAATGTGGGAGAGTGTGGGCTATGATGTGGACCATTGACCATGAGGTGCAGCGGTGCTCAGAGATGTATTCACCAAATGCAACGATATGTCTCATGATGATGGAGGAGAATGTTGTTATGGGGGAAGGAATGGGGTGAGGGGAGTGGGGGGTATATGGGGACCTCATATTTTTTGAATGTAATATTAAAAAAATAAAGACAAAAAAATAAAATACATTCTACCCAACTTTCAATTTAAAAAGTGGGGCCATATTTCTAATAACAATGATTAAAAAGAAGATCTAGAAAATAAAATCAGAGCCAAAGACTATATAAATTTGAAATTGTCAAAAATATTATTGTAAAAATGATGATTATTATATTTCAGGATAAACAGTGAAAACATGGACAGAATAGATGGAAGGAAGAAAACCTTTTGACATATTTGGAATCTATACAAATCTAATCTAATGGTAATTTTTGAACTAAAAGTCACAACATCTGATATTGTTATTTATCATTCCCTGAAGAACCAATTAGGCAAGAGAGAAATTCAACATGAAATGCTCCAACTGAAGCTAATAGAGATATATAGAATGTAAGATATATGTTACACCCTACTGAAAGGCCGGCTGTGTGTGTGTGTGTGTGTGCGTGAATAAGTGTAAGTTTCAGAAGAAGAGGACATTACTTTATAATATTGAATAAGTTAACTCACCAGGAAGGTATAACACTCTCTACTCTAAAAAATAATTAGATTAGAATCAACTGAGGATATAAAAGAACTGAACTATAAACCAGATTGTTCTGTCATAGAGGAAAAAAATGAAGGAAAATAAAATGAGAGAATACACAGGCTTTAAATGTACACATGCAAAATATATGAAAATATAACACTTGCTGGAATAATAAATACAGTTAAACTTTTCAAAGGTAGAAAATATTCAGATTAGGTTCTCTAGGAATGGTGGGATTAAACTAGAAAGAATAACAAAAGCAGACGGTTAGTAAATTTTCAGCAGTGGGAAATCAAGCAATATATACTACCAGGAAAATATGTAATAAAAAATAAAAATTACTTAAGGCCTTATATATGTTATTAAATAAGAAATGCTTAAAAACAGAATGATGATGATTCCAAAAGGATTTCATATATATTACTATATTACTGGTGGGAGTTTTAGTTTGGTAAACTATTTGGCAATATCTATAAAGGCTAAACTTAACATATTATTACTCAGGCATTCTATACCGAGGTGATACTTAATAGTAATGTGCTCTTATGTTTGCCAAAAGGATGTACAAGAATGTTCATAGTATCACTATTTTAGAAGGCTGAAACAGGATAAGAATTCAGATATGAGAAGTGGGATCGATGAATCAAAGTTACATAATTATAAAATAGACAACCTGCTGTATATTAACAAATTATTAAACAGTAATGATAATTAACAAACTACAAAATATTTGCTAATCACTTGGATGAAACTCAGAGAAAATATATAAAGTAGCATCTATCCTATAATATCATCTATATGAAATTAAATACAGGAGATATTTAGCTATGTTTCTAGGTGACAGAATCATAGGTGAAGTTGTTTCTGGACAGGGACTTGAAAGGGGCTTTCAGTTGTCCTTCAAATATTCTTTTAATAATCTGAGTACTGGCTATGTGGGTTTGCCTATTTGGGATAAATTAATCCAGTTATTCAACAATGATCTGCTTATTATTTATATTTTGACAAATATTAACATAAAAAGGATATACTATATATTTACAACTAGGGTTTATTCTAAGAATTCAGGAGTGTTACAATTTCAGGAAATCTTTTAACAGCAACCATTACAGCACTAATTTCAAACATAAACATGATTTATGTTTATAATAATAGATACCAAATGTATTTGTTAAAAATTCAGCCATTTCTAATTAAAAATCAAAGTGAAAAAAAATTCAAACAACATAAATAGGATAGGAATACTTTACTAGAGACTGCTATCAACTCTCTTCCAAAACATGGCTCATTTTATGAAGAAGATAAAACCACACGCATTTGTGCATGTGTATGTGTGTGTGTGTGTGTGTGCCTGTGTATGTCTATGCGTCTATGTGTATAAATGCTATTTAGTTGGGTCAGGGAATTTGAGGGGATGAAGAGGATAATCAGAAAAGAGAAGAGGGTACATTAAAAAGAGCTTGGGTCATGTATAATATGACAACATAACAACTATTATTTAAAAATAATAGATTAGATTATTTAAAGTTTAAGGTTCTTGATTAAATATGTACAAATATTTTAACTTATAAACTTTTGCACATGTTTATAGAGACAAATGAGCCAAACTTTTATTGTTGTATTTTTGGGGGAAGAGATTAAAGAGGGACTAAATGTCTCTGTCATTAGTTAGAAATTAGTAAGATTCAGAATAATGCATATATTAAGATTTCACTGACATAAATAAAGTATGTATGTATATCCATAAATATTTATATAGTTACAACAGTAGAAGAATTTGACTCTGCATGGTTATCATTGGCCCAGATTAGTGCTGAAAAAGAATATAATTTTATCATTGATAATTTTAGTAGAACTTGGAAAAAATTTAAGAATGCAAATTTTTACCTTAAACTGTTTAGCTTTTTAAGTTTTGAGTGGGAAAATAATGTAATCTGCAGATATTTCACTTTTTAAATAGGTTCCCATTAAGAAAAAAAAAACTAGATCCAAAGAAAGATTAAAGCAAATATACTAACGAATTCATAATGAAAAAATCTGCTTACGCATGGCTTTATTAAATTGCACTCCCCAGTCAGGTATTTAAGATTTTCTAGATCTGAGTCCAGATTAACTTTACCTACCCATTTCTTCACAGCTTGCAGTTAGTCCTTCCTAGAATATATATTATCACGTTAAACTAGAGGCACAATTTAAACTTTAGCCCTTACTGATTAGTTCCCTAGATTAGAATTCTTGCTTGCTGCTCTACCTGCTAAAATCCTTACCAGCCTTGAAGACACAATTTATGTCATTTCCATGATTATTCTGTAATCCTCTTAGTCTGAAGTAATTGCTCCTGTCCTGGCACTTTCATGGTACTCTTTTTTATTACAAGTAATTATGTGAAATTTCACCTCCACAATACATTAGATAGCCATTTCCTGTTATAGGGCAGAGGCAATATCTTATAGCTTCTTCATTCAACACCAAGAAAATTAGTTTTACATAACAGATGCTCCAAAAATGTTTGTTGAGTTTAACTGAATTTCAGTGGTTATCATTCTACCTGACCTCAGCATATATCCCAGAAGTATGCTGGTATGATAGGTAGTGATTTTCTGCAGATTCTTAGTGCAACTTTGTCACAGATGAAAGGACAACTGTAAGGATCTCTCATGTAGTTATACAAATGGCAGTTTTTAATATCTCTGAAGGTGTATAATTTTCAATGTCATATAAAATGCACTTAATTGGGAATACTCCTAGTAAAATTATTTTCAAACTTTACCTTATCAATAAAAAACTAGAAATTATATTTAATCAAATCTGCAATGAATTATGTCTCCACGTTTTTATTCTGACATTAATTTCCATGTTTATATCACACTTTTAAATTATACTATAGAAGATAGTCTTTTGCATTAAGTCACATATAATACAAAAGATATGTGGCTTTTCATTTGGTGCCAGGACTCCTACTCACATTAAAAGCAGAAAAAACTGTTCCCTTGATGTCAAAGAAGAAAAGTAATTGCTCTAGAAATCAAAGGTTGGATAGTTTCTTATATTGAGATAAGGAGAGAGGGAGGGAAAGAGAATTGCCTGCTAGCTTGGGAGTCATCCTGCCTGGACAGAATCTCAGGCTTAAGAAGGATAGCACAACAGGTAGAAAAGAATGGTTAAAGATATTGGATGGGAGAGGAGATTCTGATATAAACATTAAAGAGGAAAGAACCCAAATATAAGTTGCCCTAAGACACAATCAGATTTGACTGAAGATATCTTTTAAACAAGTATCAAATGCTAAATGTGATCTAAAATTCAAAGCTATTTTCAATTTTCTTCCAAAATCCCCAAGAAATATTTTATACACTATGATACCTCTTTAGACATAGTTATACATATTTTGTGTTATGATATCTTCTCACACAAATTTAAAAAGATCAGACTATGATTAAGAGACCAACATAATTTCACCAAAGTCAAAATGTTACCTAGCTTTGTCAGAAGAGGGATGTCAATAATTAGTGCAACTCTATTATCTCTACTGGAAATAAAGTTACTCAACACACATGATATGGCAATGTGTAATATTAATGTAATATTAATGTTTTTTCATAAGAGTATACAGTGGGTTATTCAAATATATGATATGTCCCTATTATGTATTATGTAAAGGCTGAAGATGATGATTATGTATAGTTAACATATAATATTTATTTTATAAACTATTATTTAGTTTATAATAATGGGAGGTGGAGGGGGTCGGAGGAATAAATCTTTAAAAAAAAAAAAAGAAAGAAATAGATCCTAATCATCTTGTCCACTGATAAAAGTGTCTTATAATTAAAATATCTACTTGGCCATTAATCCAGAGTTCTCAAATTTGAATACAGGGCAGTACATTGATGTCAATTAAAATTTCCAAAGCTGTATTTCAAATGTTTCATTAATGTAGAAGACCGGGAATTTCTCTATTGTTACTGTGATTAGGTGATCATAAATCATCTTGCAATACCTGTAGTAATCTCCTATCTGAAATGAATTAGTTGAACTAGAATAAATTAAGGATAAAAAACTCATGTAAAGAAAAGATAAAGAAGTTATATTGTGCAGGTATTTCAAACACTGCATTACACTCTGAAAGTGAGATGATGGAATATACATAATGATAAGTTTGTATTTGTTTGTTTGTTTTATTCATTTCTATAATTACCAACTATCTACCTTGTAAACAGTCGTGCTTATGAAAATTTCCATGGTTTTGATGGGTCATAAAACACTTAAGTGCATTTGTGAGAACACAAATTTTACTATATTATATTTAATATTTACATATAAGGAATGCTGCTAAGAGAAGATCTCTGCAGCAAATTTCCGTTTAAGAAACTCAAATATGCAATCGAAAATACCATAGCATAAAGGAAATAATTATATTTTTTCCTGTAAATGTAGCTGAAAGCAGGTTAGGAATATGACAATACGGAAGAGCAACTTACTTCACATATTAACCATCCCCTACCATGTGCTAAAACACTTCTTTTTAGATGAATTATTTAGTTTTCTCAGAGGATCCATATTACTGGATTATCTTAAGAGAAAGCAAACTATCTTTCTACACATATGCTGGAAGAATTTGAACAAATTTCTGAGAAGCAATTTGGAATTTACTTGAAAATATTTATTTAGTTCAAAAACTAAAACTCCAAATTTACATAGGTATCAACACTTTGGGTATCAGAGACAATTTTCTAAAGTCTAAGTAGAATGTCATTATAGGACATCAAACTCAAGGCCAATATATCATTTATATGGCTTTAAGTAATGGAAGTTTTCATTGTCTTCCAGATATTGAAAACCCAATTAGGTGTTTGGTATATTATCACTCATAAATTGCTTCCTTTCACTCTACAGATCAACACATTTTGTAATAATGTACATAACACTAGATAGATTACAATTCATAAAGTTACTGCTAAAAGTGAAAATAATTGGTTATATCAAAAAGTCCATGAAGCTTTTGCTGACAGCCAGGCCAGCAGTAATTATATGATCTCTGAAGTGACGTATCTATTTCTCATATTTTGCTCTTGCCTTCCTGGATTTTTTTTTACAAACATGTAATGAATGCAAATAAAATACTTTATTACATTGGGAGTGGGAGCATAAATAGTGTTTAATTTAAAATGCTTTCCTCCATGGATAAATGAATGCTTAGGTGAAGTTTGCACCTGTTATGATTTTTTAATGATGATCTTAGTCACTTTGGTAGGTAAAGTTATAGAGACAAGCAAGCAAGATGGGAAATGAAAGGATTCAAGGAATACTAATGAAAAAAGCTTTCTGAACTCAAATTATGAACTAAGGATACTCTCTTAAGTCTTTCCTTTAATTGAGAACTACTCTGAATTAATATATTCTTCTGATAATAAAGACCCAGATTAACAATTTGCAGTAATAAAAATTGAAGAATTTCTTGGATATAATATATATATCATGTGTGTATACAAATATATGTTTTAAAATATGTATTTCAAATGATGTATGGCAGTGGAAACGTTCCCAAGTATATATTTTATTTACATAATTCTATTTAAGTTTAAAAATTCAAAATGCTATAAGTAATATATAGTTTTGATATACTTTACAAAGATTATATTGGGGAGAGAGAAGGAACTACAATGTAAGACTGCTTCAAATTGGTTTATCTTTGTAACAATTTAATTCTAGTTGGAGATCACGTGCTGAAAGTCAGGTAGCTAAAGATTTCCATTGCACATGCGCTCTCTGTTGGTCTCATTCTCCTCTGCTTTCCTCTTCCCCTGTCCTTCCCCCCTTCCTTCTCTCTTTCAGCAGTTACTCATCTTTGGGACTCTGCCTATCAAATTTTTGCTACTTCAGCTTCCTTATAGGCTTATATCTATTTTCTCAACTTAAGAAGACCACTGGGATTTGTTTGCACTCCCTTTTTAGTGCTTCAGTCCTAAAACACATGGTGGTAAGCTGGCGTACCCATAGGACTCATTTTGTTTGCTTCTCTGCTCTTAGAGATTCAGACCTACATTGCCTGTTGTCTGATCTTCTATATATTTTGTCTAATTTTCTAGTTACTTAAGACAAAAAGAAAATAGAATCCCTATTACTTCATCTTGGTCAGGGGAAGTGATTCATTTTTCCAATGTTTTCCTTTAATAATGTATGAGAGTCAGTCTAAATAATGTCATATGTTTTTATTCTATCCTCAGAATAATTAAAAGCCATTGTGATAACAGCACAAGGTACCTCTGTTTGTCTATTAAATTTTCCTACCACTGTTAAGTAAATAGAATTTACTTCTTAAAGGTATTTTTTAATTCTTAAGGAAAACTAAGTTAGTTTTTAATGATAAATTCATATGTTAAGATAACAGGATATACACTAATGGGAGGTCATAATTTTGTGGTGGTGAGAGCACTTGATTGAATTTAGAGTTAGTAATTTTAATGTCTGCTAGCACCGTGGACCTAGTCAAGTCATGTAATGACCAGATCTTCAAACTCTCAAGGTTAAGGTCATATTTATTCTTCAAATAAAGGAACTGAATGTAATAATATATAGAAACAGGCATGTCTCCACGTTATATTTAGAATTTATGAAAATCCAAAACGATGATCTATGGATCCTTCAAAATATTGAACCTATTTCACGTCTTTCACCTTTTTCTTTCAGCTTTCATTTTCAGCTGTTAAAAATTTTCTAAAAATATTTCTCAGGTTTAAATCTGCTTTGATTTTTTGGTGGGGAAGTATACTCTTAGAAGTATAAACTCCTATCTGCAACACTTTCAATGGGGTTTTAACTAAGCACTTATTCTCCTTTAGTTTCTTGTCTTGATTGAAATGGTACTAAAGTTTCAAGCTAAGGTTTTTACATGAAGGCACATATCACCTTCTCTTTTTAGAAAATATGACTATGAAGGGAGGCAAGAAGCAGATGGGATAAAACAATCACCTTCCCACTGACTTGGCTTTAGACAATTTGTGAGTCTTGATTTAAATAGCATTAACAGAAGCTTCATGTGTATATGGTAGAAACAATGGCAGTATATGGATGGAAGTATGGAGATGCTTTGTAAATTAGAAGTTTTCAAAGAAGAAATATAGTTGTTTTTTGTCATTGAATCTAATAAATATAAGACTTGTTAATGACTCATCAAAGAATGCAAAATATGGATATGGTAGATCTGTGATTCATTTAAACTCCTTGAAAATTGGAAGAACTTTGGAATTTGCATGTAACTCAATATTTCTCCTATATTACCACATGGATAAATATTACATGTATAATTATTTTTATATTGGCTGTCACCCTTGCTGTCCTCTAAGTCCTGTAAATATGTGAAAGAGGGCTTCTTGCTTAATATTCTAACTCCCTTGTCACATTAGTAACTAGCACATAGCATGTGCTTAATAACTTAAAATATTGGTCAAATTACTAAATGGTATACAATGATTGCCGGTGTTCCTGAATGTGAACAATTTGTATTTTTATTCAGCATACCCAGGCTCAGGATTCCACAGAGTTTCTGTGGAGAAGTTAAGGGGTTGGAAGGGATAAGCCAAAGTCTATTCCTCTGCGGGGCAAAAAGATTTTCTAGAGTTTTTCAAATGACAACATTAAAGTGCATGCTGGGAAGTGAAGGTCTTTTGAAGAAAAAGTGAAATACTTTGCTTAGGATTCCAATTTACCATTACGTGTCAATGTAATTCACAAATCTTCTAAGAAATATAAATTATATATACATACATGTATGTGATTTAATGAGTTGGACAATTTTTTTTTTACCAACATTAAGAGTTAACATAGCCTCTATTTCATCTACACAGAATGGGTGGAAGTCAAACTTCCTTCATTTGTTGAAAACTGTTTAGTTATTGCAGAATATTTTGTCTATCTTTGTAATAATATGTTATCGCTTTGTACAGAACAGTGTTCCTGGGCTACTGTGAAATTTGAGAATTAATTTTGAATTTGGGATATGAGAATAAGAACCAGTGAGAAGAGAAATTCACTGCAATGAATTTTCTCACTTTGCTAATTCCCAACTTGCCTAAACTGATATGTCTGTCAAGCAACAAAAATATGTTCATAAGTCACATATGGAAATAGGTCTAAGTATTTTGTGATCACACTTCTAACTATAATATTTACCCAAATTCTACCTTGCAATTTCCTTAAATTGAAGTAACTGATATGAGGGAACATATTATTGGTGAGTACTACCTTAGAATAGTTTTTCGGGTGAACACGTGGGACAAAGCTTTTTCTCTTGAAAGCAAATGTCATTTTGAAAAAGATAACACTCCTCCAAATTATCAAATAAAAATACAAGACATGTATTCAGATATTCACACACCTAGAACTACATACTGCTAGAAAAATGGTTATCAGGGATGGTGATTATTATGGGTAATCTGAAAGAAGGAGATCCATACCTGTTCAAACTTCTCAGTCCATATTTTCTAAAGATAATAAATTGCTTATTTTTGAAATTGTTTTCTTCTTCCTGACCTGAAATAGAGAGTGTTCAAAAGTAGGGGCGGCTAGCTATATGCCTAGAAGGATAATCAGGGTCTTGGGGATGGAACTGTCACTCAATATGACTGAACAAAACTCATATGTGTATAAGACGATTTTTTATTAAAATAACATTGAACTGAATAGGCTTTCTGTTATATGCTTCTACTTAGGTCTTAAATATTTATATATAAAATCATCAATATTCCCAAGAGATCAGAAAGGTAGATAACTGTAAATATCATTTCTCTGCTTAAATCTGTTGCATAATCTGGGAAAAGCAATAACCCAAGTAAAAATTAAAAAGAATTTAAATATCAAAATAAAATAATATTTACAGAATCCACATTACTTCATCCAGCTTAAACATTGTTTCCCTATCTTCACATTGCAAATTTATTCCAATATATTTTATTTAAGTTTGACAGTTTTGTTTTACAAACATTTTGTTCCATAACAGGGTTAAATATTATCAAGCTATAAACTGTGAAAGGGGAAACTAGCATTAGACATGCAAGGAAAATAATTTCTGACTTATAAATTCTAAACCCTCTCCTCTTTTCCTTTATTTTTTCCTATTTTTGCATTTATTAATCCATATACACCATCAAGTCAAATGTAGTTTTAATAAATTACATAGTAGTTACAAACATAGAGATAAATCAGTGTTATGAATTCATTTCATAAAGGTCATTTTATGTAGTTCTGCCTTTAGATAGGAGTAAACAGGGACCTGTTCTGGGTGCCACCTCTCAGGTTGCTGCTCTTTGAAGTCCTTTCTCATTATGGGTTCAATTTTGTCCCAGAAAAAATGATATGTTGAAGTCCTAATCCCCAGGACCTCAGAATGTGACCTTATTTGGAAATAGAGTTGTTACAGAAGGAATTAAGCAAGTTAAAAATGAGGTCCTACTGAAGTAGGATGGTTCCTTAATATAGTATACCTGGAGTCCTTTTTAGAAGGCAAGAAGAGACACAGGGGCTGAGAACAACAGGTGAGGGGACAGACACAGAGGAGAAAAGATGGCCATGTGACAACAGAAACAGAGATTGAGTTATGCTCCAATGCGAGGAACACCAAGGATTGCTGGCCATAGCTGGAAGCTAAGAAATAGGCATGGAACTGATCATTCCCTATAGAACTCAGAGGACGCATAGCCATTTTGATATCTTGATTTAGGGCTGACAGACTTCAGGACTGTGAGGCAACACATTTCGGTTGTTTTAAGCCACAATCTTTTTGGTACTTTGTTAGGGCAGCCCTGGGAACCAAAATATTTACTCAGCATTTTCTAAGTCTACCTCCCATGACTGGGAATAACCAGACCCAACAGTACCCTCTGGAAGTTGTGCCAGAGCCTGCATAAGTCCCAAACCTGCTTCTTCACTTCAGAGTGCTCTGTGATCCTCTACCTAATGTATGGAGTTGGTCAGTCCTTGAAGTCCCCTGGGACTCATGCCTATGATGTCCATCAGAGCCCAATTCTAAAAGAACAGCCTGCTAAGTAAATCACTTCCACCTGCTGGTGGGCTATTTCTTTCACAGAAACTTGAGAAATTTCTTTCATAGAAACTTGAAAATGGTGCCAATATGCTGATTTGGGGTGACTTTCACACTCGGACACATGGTAAAGAATACACATTGGTTGGAAAATAAATAAAGGAAATGAAATACTTAGCAAGTTTCATTAACTTGCATGGTTTCAGTGAGAAATGTGATAATTTTTTCCTTCTACATAAAATATTTTTCTTTTGGTTTGGTTGCTTTTAAGATTTTCTCTTTATCACTGGTTTTAAGCAATCTGATTATGACGTGTCTTGTAAAAAAAACAGTTAGGTGGGTAGACTCTTGACAGTAGAATATAAAAGAAAAAATACTTAATGTTGCTGCATATGCTTAGAGTAAACTCATGGTGGAAGTGATATTTGAGGAGAGTTTTGAAAAAAATTGATCCAATGGAGGTGAGAACACATTTCAAGCAAAGCACAAAGGGAATTTTTTGAGATGGAAAATACTGTGGAGTGGGCAGCTTTGCTGAGGGACTGGGGATAACATAAGGATCCAAACTGCTCATTTACATATGTTAGTTTGGAAATGCTTAAAAAGAGCTAACTGAAAGCTTTGAATAAACAGTTAAAGGCTTAAAATAAGCAGTTTCATATTTATATTAGCAGCTCTGAAGAGAGGTTAAAAGAGATATTTGAGTAGGAATAGATGGTATTTAAAATTACAGGGGAAAGAATATGCAAGACTGATTTAGGTATTTACTAAGTAATCACAATGATCAAGTTTCATTAATTCTCATATGAACTATTATTATAGTCTCCAATCTAATCTGCTTGTCTCTAAATTCATACATCTTTAATATAACCTCAATGTTGCTACACATACACACATATATAATTGATTTAATCTGTTTTTCAAAAGATTTTACTTACTCCAATTCTATATGAAATCAAGAATATCCTTTTATGAGCACTCAGTATGTCCAAAGGCATTTATTTTCCTCATTTAATCCTCCAATGTCTCTTTGGCATGGAAAAGGAAGTATATCAGGATATCCCTCTTTCAAGAGCATCTTTTCCCTCCAGATCACAAAGCTCCTCTCCCCTGCATTGGGTTTTCAGGAGCATAATTGGGTAGCACTCCTATTTGGTTCCCACCATTTATCTGTATTTGTGGTTTTACAAGAGTGGGTTTTATTTATTTTAAGATACTGTTTTCTATTAACTTTTTGTATCAAGTTATATTGCCTCAGAGATGTGTGAGCAAATTAATAATATACCAGCAGGAAATACTAACTTTAAAATAGTGTAAATTGAGCTAAAATAAATAATGCAAAATAAGCATGAGAGACTAACCTGTACGAATTACATCTTTAACAAGATTTCAGTGACCTCTGGATTCTTGTTGTGTTTAGCCAAGGGGGAACTCTGCAGGAGAGGAATTCTTAAGGAGGCTGGCTAAATCCTTTAATGGCTCTTTGCTCTACACAAGATCAACAACTCTACACAACTCTCTGATTGCCCCTTTTCTGGGTTTCAGTGCCCACTTATACTTTCATTCTTTTGGGATTGCTAAAGCTCAGGTCTAACAAAACTCCAAGTTCTGTACTATCTATTGTTGTTCCTCTATAACACATCTCTGAAATAGTCCTTTATGAGTTGCACCCTCTTCAATTTATCAAATCTGAGCAAGCTATCCATTTTCTGTTTGAATACAGACTTTAACTACCACCCTTTAATTTCTTCATAGAACAATGACAATATGTATTATCGTATTTATTGGTTTACTTTTTAGTGGGACTTTGCGTGCTAAAATACAAGCACATAAGTACAGGTATTTTTCAGCCTTGTTCATTGCTCTTTTACTAATATATAAGAACAAACACTCAAAATACATTTGTAGAGTCAATGCTTGTAGAATCAATGAGTATCTAACACTAAATTCTAAAAACAGCTAAGTAAATGATCACAAATGATATCTGTATATAAATGTTGATTTCCAATTAAAATTTATATCCATATATTTTCATACCCTTGAGATAATTGAATCTTGAGGAATTATCACTGACTCAAGATGTATAAAATTACCCATCTGGGGGACATTTGAGTAATATATATATTTAAAAATCCATATGCTTACTTTTTAATAAATCATACCAAGTAGTCAAATCATTTTAAACACATTGACTTTTTAGTAGTTATTTTTACATTTATGTTGCTATTTGTCATTTTATAGGCAGGTGACTTGACTGTGTGACTGCTAGGTAAGTCTTTGCTTCTCTTAAAGCACTATGCAACTAAAATTGCCTCCTAAACTAGTCATTTAATTTAGTTGATCTGGTCACTTCTATCATATTGGCCAAAAATTTTGCTCACAGACGTGGTTTGACTTTACTAGAAAGAATTGTTGGAAGCAATGTGGAAAATAATGAGATGCTAGAAAATTCAAATGGAGTTAGTTAAAAGGTATACCGAGCCTTAAATATTTGCAAACCCCTTTGTGTGTATGTTACTAAGTTATCTGAGAAGTAATGGTATTATATTCTTGAAATCCAAGTGACTGTTAATCAACAGGAATAGATTGAGCTTTTAGTGGGATCAAAGTTATTTCTTTTATGCTCGGCAGCTTCTGAGTCAAGACACAAATGCCTACCACAAAGGAGACAGTGCAGGCCTTCAGTACTGTCACGGTTATCAGGTAAGGCATACAGTGGTCTCACAGGTGCCCTCATTTCAGGGTAGTTCCTCAAAGTAATACATATTTTTTAAACTCCACAAAGTTATTAGAAATGCATTTCTAAATATTATTCTAAATAACATCCTGAACCATCAGTCCTAAGAATTAAAATCCACCCAGCAAAAGTCCATCACAATAATGTCTACATTTCAGTAAAAAATAACTATTAAAAAGTAACATGTTTCAAATATTTTAGCAAAATTCCATTTTTTCTTTCCAAATGTCTTAGTTTGCCAAGGTTACTATGTAAAACATAACACAATCAGTTGGCTTAGGCAAAAATAATTTATTTTGAAACAATTTTGGATTCTCGAACTCTAGACACAAGGTCTCAACAAGTCATGATTTCTTCTGGACTCTGTAGAGTTCTGGGGCTGGCTTGCCACATTCCTTGGTTTGCATTTCTACTTCCATCACATGTGATCTGTCCCTTGGTCTCCTTCTGTGGCTTTCTCTGTCTACTTCCAACTTTCCTCTTCCTTATAAGGGCTCCAGTCATCTGGATTAGTTATCTCATCCACCCTGATTCAATTAAGCCTTTTATGAATAGGATCTTCAAAGATCCTATTCACAAGTGGGTCCAAACCTTAACTAATAATATTATCTTCCAAGGTTCTGCAAAGTGGGTTTACATCCATAGGAACATGGATTAAGACTTATTCACGTCTATATGGAGAATATGATTCAATCTCAACCATCAAACAATCACTTTAAAATGTTGTTTTAACATGAAAATAAATTGATTCCAAAAGGTTTTCATGAAACATCGTTCAGTGATAAATTTTTTTTTCAAAACATGTTTATTTGGTATGGTTCAATTTTATGTCATGTATATTGAATAAAAAAGGTAAGGGAGTAATTACTTCTGGGCAGTAAGAGTACGCATGTTTTAATTTATTTTTGGCTTAAATATAAAGCCTAATTTTTAGAACCTTGATTATTATTAATGAGATAAAATAAAAATTTTAAAAAGTAAATTATATTTAATAACTTAAGGTGGATATATATCTATATAGAGATGATTAGACAGATAGACAGATAGATAAAGTTTGAAAAGATATAGATACCTCAGTAAATTCAATCTAGAGCAATTGGAGTGGTAAGGCCTGACCTAAGACATGTGAATATTCAAGAAATGCTTGTGAAAGAAATAAACCAAAGGAATGCTATAAATAAATTGCTACTTCTGTGGATGAAAACAGATAATTAGTTCTAATAATTTGGTCTTTTAGTGAAAAAATACCTTATTAGCTAAAAAAATCTGATTAAAAGCAAACATTAGATATATTTTTTTTTCCTTTACCAGGGTATCCTGAGTGGTCAATTAACATAGTAAAGATCAAACTGATAGCAATGAGGCTGAACCTAGAAATTTGTCCTCTAGATCCCAATATAATACACTATTTTTCTGTATCAGACATTTTTGACACCATGGGTGATGCTCATGTAGAAATAGAGGGTAATGGAGAAATAAAATAAGATCATTTTAGGAAAGATAAAACAAATATAACATGGTTGTTAGAAACTTAAATCATTTGGCAATAATAGACACTTAATTGATTAGCTTTCTAAATCTACATCCAGTGCCTGAGACCAGGAAGAAGCATTTCCAGTATCAGTTATAATGCATCTGGAGGAGAGCTAAAAATCGGTTTCCAGAAAAATTTAATATAAGATCTATTTGAAGTCATTCAAATAGATCATTAAGCTGTTGGACTATATATAATAGATTTTATTCTCATACACATATACTCTCTGGTGCTTTCCTCAGTTTCGTTATCTATTTTTAATATGTAAACTAAAATGAATAATGCCATAAATCTTCTCCCTCCCTTAGGGAACACAAAAATTTAACAGGTAGCCTAACTTCCTTATAAATATATCATTCTTACTGTAAGATCCAAATATAAATAGAATTTTAGAGCACTAAATTATGTGTTGAATTTCTAACAGTGCATTTTCCTGTTAAATGGTGCAATGTAACATCAAACCACAAAATCGCTATAAATTGAGGCCTATATACTCTGCGTCTATTTCAGTACAACAATTTAACATGTGGTATTTATAAATCCGATATGAGATCTTACTTTTCTACTCCTCTTTGAAATCACACTTCTACAATTATTCTATTATTATGCTTTGAAAATAAATTTTATCTTTTTCAAAAATACTTTCTAAAAATTTAAATTATGCAATAGTTTCGCTTTCTCAGACACATTTGATCATTTCAATAACAGCCAGAAGGGTAGCAGAATGTAAAGATTAAATCTCAAGCTGAAAATTCTATTGAGCTACAAGAGTAAATAAAATGGCTGAAGAGATGTTCTAAATTATTTGTCAGAGTAGTAGAGAACTATCAGCACATTGATCCCTTTGATTCATTAGATGAACCCTACCCTACAAGGACTAGATTAGGTGATGAGACTACACACTATAATGTAGTTTTATACGTTTTTAAAAATTGAGGTATGGACAAAGATATACATACTGACAGGTTAGCAATTATTCCATGGATATTAAAAGATCTTTAAACAGGTGACATTTGAATAAGATTTGAAGGATATGTAGGAATTGGTCACACATGTTGAGTAATGGAACAAAGGAATTTCAGTTAGATAGAGCACAATTTGGAAAAAAATCTGAAGATAAAAGCACCAGCCATATATGGAACTTTATGTATTCCTGTGGTACTAGGTTTTAGCATTAATGAAAAGAAATAACTGAGATGAGAAATGCAATTTCTAGTCTCATTTTGTAGATAGTCCAAGATTACATCTATATTATAATTCCTGTGTAATATGGTAGATATTGACTTATTCCCCAGAGTTCTTCAGGGTATTTAAGGAGGGAATTGATGTAATCGAATCTTCAGGGCAAATTACTTGTAATTAGTTAAAAATGACAAACTTTAGAGGGGAAAGTGTTAAGATAATATAAAAAAATACAACATACAGGGTCATGAGCAAGAGTGCAATTGATTGACTAAAGTAAAACTTGATGACCAGAGAACATGTTTTTCAAGAACTGGATGCTAAATAAAAAGAGGGCAGATGATGGTTTATGAATAGAAAACAGTATAGGAGTGCAGATGTAAAATCAGCTTTGTTTTGAGGAGTAATGAAAAATAATTTAAGCTTTATGGTAATTGAATTTGTGGTACTTCTAGGCATCTGGGAAAGATCTTCAACAGGCAATTGAAACTATGGATGCAATTCTTGAAAAGTAAATCAGAGTTGGGGCTGAATATGTATTAGCCATTACAATTAATATAGGCAATGAAATATCAGGGACATATTTGCCCAGAAAATGCACATAGACTGAGAAAAGAAAAAAGATTGAAAATAATTATGAGAGAACACCAAAATGTTCAGAGTGACCAGAGGAATATTGTTCCATATAGAAACATGGAAAGATGTTGCAAGGGTCTATAAACCACCTGGATAAATGAAAAATATGTTGGATCTCTTGTATCTTCCGAGGTATATTGAAATAAATTTTACCTGTTGTGGTGGTTTGGAGCTGTGCTTTCCAGAAAAACATGCTCTCAAACTTAAACCATTCCTGTAGTTGTGAACCCATTATAAGCAGGACTTTTTTTTCCCCCTTTTTAACCTTTTTAAAAAATCAATTTTATTTATACATATTAATAAAGCATAAATTCATCCTAAGTGTACAATCACTGGTATTCAGTATAATCATAGGTTGTGATCCATTGTTTCTCTCTATTTAGTTTTAGAGCACTTTCATTATTCCAGTAATAATAGTATTAATACTAAACCAACAAAAACAAGCAAAACTCATCACCTCTCAATATCTCTATGATTTCTCTCTTATACATAGCTGCTATTCTGTTTCCTTCTCTCTAGTATATTTGTATTCATATTTTGTAAAAACTGTCTTATATATGCAATATCACACATTCATATTTTACATGAGGTTTCACTATATTATACAGTCCCCTATTACATTTTTTACCTTTCTATCTAGTAATAAAATATCCTTAGGCTTTTCCTTTCAATAACTGACATGACCATATAATAGCTCTGCTATTCACCAACAGCATGATATGTTCTTACTGTTTCCAAAGAGTTACCCATTTTCCTTTAATTCATTTCCAAAGGGTTACCCATTTTCCTTTAACGTGATCATTGGTGTACTTTGTTTTAGGTGTATTCTTCTGCAGTCTGTTTTCTATTTCTTCTATTTGGTTTCTCCTCCCCATTTCTTTTTCCCTGCTTGATTTTGGAGTAGGTATTTTTATGTTGCCATTATATTTCTTTTTTGGCTTTTTGTAATTCTCTTCACTTAATTGGTTTTTTTAGGATTTAAAATATATTTCTTTAATTCATGATACTCTACCTTCATAGACTTTAAAAATATAAGAATATTACAATAACATTCTTCCATTCCCCTTTTCCAATCTTTGTTCATATGTTATATATTTTTAAATTTTTTTAGTTTTTACATTTAAAATTAAAGTTAATAGATTACAAAGAATGTTACATTAAAAAAAAACATTAAAAAAAACATAAAAAACATAAGCGGCTCCCATATACCCTGCTCCCCACACCCCAACCCCTTAATTTTTGTAAATTTTTTTTGAAGAGGTATACGTCACAAAAAAGTGTTACATTAAAAAATATAAGAGGTTCCTGTATAGCCCCCAACATCCCCACCCCACTCCTCCCACACCAACAAACTCCTCCATCATTGTGGCACACTCATTGCACTCGGTGAACACATTTTGGAGCACTGCTAGACCACATAGATAATAGTTTACCCTGTAGTTCACACTCTCCCCCAGTACATTCAGTAGGTTAAGGCAGGATATATAAAGTTCAGCATCTGACCCTGCAATATCATTTAGGACAACTCAAAATCCCAAAAATGCCCCCACATCACATCTTTTCTTCCCTCTCCCTGCCCTCAGCAACTACTGTGGTCACTTTCTCAACCTCAATGCTATAATTTCTTCTATTACTAGTCTCAATAGTTTTATAGTAGAATATTAGTAAATCCACTCTAATCCATATTTTATTCCTCCATTCTGTGATGAAGCTACTTCAGGTTGATATGGCCCATTTTCAGTCAGGATGGGAGGGGCTTAATTACTGTAGTCTCTTATAAGTAGAATGAAACTCATACAGACAGAACACAGCAAGAAGCTAACGGTGAAGGGAACCTAGGAGAGAATGGAAGAGTCAAAAGAAGCCAGAAGAGGCTCCTGTGTGAAGAAGGAGGCAAGAATCAAGAATCAACAGAAGCCAGCCCTAGAATGACAAAACGATGAGCCAATAAATTCCCATTGTTTAAGCTAACCAGTTGCATGGCATTTGCTTTAGCAATGAGGAAACCAAAACACTTATCAAGCATCAAATAACTATTTTTATTATAACATAATTGTGCCTTACCTGCTTTCCCATATATTCTTATAGTATATAGGACCCCTTTGTACAAATTATAAAATGATGCTCCCTATGAGAACACAATTTGTAAAAGCTACTCCCCAGGAACAATTAGGAAAACATCCCCCATGCTCTGAGTTGCTCTTGACATACCAGGTCACACCAACTTGGTGAACAGAGCAGTGAATGGATTTCAAGCCCACTTGTATCCCTTTAGCCAAGCACATTTCAAAAAGGCAGGCTATTCTATTTTCAAATGTACTCATGTAGCTATGATAGTTCTTAGATGATTTGATTAATCTGTATGATTATTTTAGGTCAGGTTAATCTAGCCTTTCTGAAAAGGACATACCCAAGTAGCAAAAGAGTAGCTAGAGCAGATTTTGCAGCCCTTTTATTTCCTTCTAATGTTGAGCCCACATGATAACTCATCAAGCCTTCATTTGTTTTGTGCTCTTCATAGTCACTTAAAAAATATCACACACGCATGTATGGAGAAAACCCACAAGCTTTAAGCTTTGGGGGAAAAGCTTTCAAAACTTACAGTAAAAACAAATCATTCTATCATTTCCTCCTGCCTGGTAGTTTTGAGACTGTTTACCTTAAACCTCATATAAATTGACTTTTTACATCTCAAGGCCCATAATTACACTTCCTATTGAAGACCATTTTTTTTGTGTGTCTGCTCTTTCTTTACCTTAAGATTTTTACCTCAGAAAGTAAGCTAAACTTTCACACATATAAATGAAAATGCATTACTTATGAGTAAGAATTATATGTACTCCCAGATTTCATACATACCTGTTGCAATTTTTGAAATATTAAAATTTTAAAAAGTAAAAAAAATAAACTTTGATTTTATTCATCAAATAGACCCATAAACTAGATTTGAAATGCATGCTTAAATCTCTAAGACTCTGTGATAAAGGAAAATATCATATCACTTGGAGGAAAAACTCTCTGGTGGCGTTCTGGTCCAATGTATCACTGGTTCAATGGTGATCTGATAATATACTACCAGTCTCATCTATCAGTGGAGCTCTGAGGAGAGAAGAAAGGTCACTTTAATTATTTACTAGTGTAATGTATCATCACAGTGTCACGAGCTGATGCTCAGGAACATGACCCCAGATATGAGATGTTATGCTCTTATTTTCATAGGATCTTTAAATCCAAGGCGAATAAACTTGGGGTCATTAAAGGCTTGCCATACTGAAAGTATGATAATTGCAGTGTGATGCACACATAGCTGGAGATATCAAATATCCAATAGAGACCTTAATTTAAATTTTCTTTACAAAACTGTGATCTAATAAGTAATGACAAATTGTAATTACCTTGTATACTCGTCAATACTTTTTTTAAGAAAAATGATCTTGGAGTCTACATTTTTTGTTTGATAAGATGTTTACTGTTTGCTCACTGGCTATATCTATAAGTCAGTTAATGATGGTGGAGGAAATAAACATCAACAATAGTAACTAGTCACGTTTTTTGGTTACATAAGGTATTACTTCAACAAATAATTATTGTGTCCCTAATAATTGACCAGAGCTATGGTAAGTTCATGTGATATAATAATGATTAAGAAAGAAGTATATTATCCTAGTAGTTAATGGATATAAAATATTATAAGATCAGTGAGACATACAGCCCTTGACATCTAATGTTATCAGCCAGACCCTATGTTATTAGAACCAGCCTGGCACACAGCTAGTACTTGGTGTTCTATTGTTGAACACAAATAATTTCACAGAACATCAAAATCAGACGAATTTACTCTGTAACCATGATGGATAAGGACAAACAAAAGACTACTCCATAATCATGTTTAAATACAAGTAAACATAAACATTATCCAAGCCACAAAATATCAAATACCACACCCTTCTTGCTAAAACGAGTGAGTGCTGCTTCTTTACCATTTACAACTTTACCTTTGCTGTAGAATGCCCTCCTTAGAAATAAGATTTTTTTAACACATAACACCCCATCCAGAGCAAAGACCCACTTCCTTAAGCCTTCCCCAAATCACCCAGTACAAGCTGAAATGCAATGTCTCTTCTAACATCCTTTACTCAGTCATCTCATGGTTCCTCTTGACATGCACACTCTCATGGCGCAATTAAAAATAAATAAACAAAAAAAACTTTTTTGATTACAAGTTTGTTACTGGTGGTCCTTGGCCAGAGAGTATAATAAAAGGAATGTAATCAGTGTTGAAGTCCTGAAAGAGGGACTAGTGTTATGGAAGAATGAAGCTGTTAGAAGCAAACTTAACTTGTGTATTTGTGTGTTTGGTGTGGGGAATGGGGTAAAGGGACCCAGAATGTGACTGAGAAAGGAGATAGGAGCTGATTCTTGAAAAATAGGCAGTTTGTATAATGAGAAATGGAGAGGAGAATATAGGCAAGAAGAATATGTTAAATACAGATTAAAATATGTAAGAAACTATTAATAATTATGGCTAGCTTTTGAGGGTTTTGCAAGTGCCAAGTCCATTTTATATAGTTTAGAGGAATTAACCAGAAAGAGCATATAGAAAAGTAACATGCTACAGCATTAATAAACATTTATGTGATTTCTTCAATCAATATATAAATGTAAATACATATATACACATTTATGTGGAAATAAGGAATGTTGAATAAAATTCAAGTGTAAACAGCATGTGAATTTGAAATTAAACTAACTGGGTTCTGTAGGCATGAAGGGTAGAATTATAATTTCGGCTATCAGAAAGGTGGTGAAGGGGGATTAATTTGTAATACTTTTAAACTTATTTATTTATGTACATCTACATGGAAAATTACAAACATTGTAATGGAGGGAATTCAATAAATCCTGGAAAACCAGAAACTAATCTAAAAATGTTCTTCTCATGGAAAAGGAAAATTGATAGGTTGGGAATTGTCAGGGAGAAGAGGAGCTGAGGAAAGAAAATAAAAGATTGATAAAAGGTAAAAAATAGATTGTGGGAATAAGAGAAAGTAGAACAATATATCTGAAAGTCAAACAAACAGTCTCTCTAAGCAGAAAAAATATAAGATCAGATAAATCAAATATGTATAAACAAGTAATATTTTTGTATAAATTTAAACATATAGCACAGATGCCTAATATATTCTTAACCTGTAAATACAAGCCACAGTCATTGAGTACAAGAGTACAAGAAGTACAAGAAGTATAAGGGCTTGTCATTAATAATAATGATAATAAAATATTATCACCTTCATATATTTTTACTCTTTGTCATGCTCTCTGATATTTTATGTATGTTATGAATTTTAATCATTGTAAAACTTTGTGAATTAAGCTTTGCCTCCATTTAAAGTTATGAAATTGGGAAGTAACATGTTAGAAGTTTAATTACATTTAACCAGCTAATACAGATGTAGCATTCAAGAGAAAAAAAATCTTTAAGTAGATTCTCTACTGGTAGAAAATTCTATGAGACTAGATGTTAAAAAAAAACCCTGAGAAACAGTAATGAAAATTAAAGACTTGTTCCTTGTCACCCCAATAATTATCTCTGTGAGACATCTTTAAGTCTCAGTTTCTTCATCTGTAAAATGGACAGGACTAATCTTTAAAGGACCCCACATTTAAATATTCATGATTTTTAAATTTACTAAAGTTCAGCTAACATGGAGGTGAAGAAGGTCAACCACCACAACAGGGAACCAAGAGTGCCTACAACTGAAAGCAGGAGAATTGCATCCAGCATCCAGGTTGAATCTAAGCCCCCTCTTGATATAGATGTGGAGTGGACACAACCATTCTAAGGTCCACAGGATTGTGTGTCCTCCCATGGCCCACTAGGTGGACTGTGGGAGAGTGTGGGCTATGGTGTGGACCATTGACCATGAGGTGCAGCGGTGCTCAGAGATGTATTCACCAAATGCAATGAATGTCTCATGATGATTGAGGAGGTAATGTTGTTCTGGGGAGAGGAGTGGGGTGAGGGGGGTGGGGGTTATATGGGGACCTCATTATTTTTAATGTAACATTAAAAAAATAAAGACCAAAAAAATAAAATAAAATAAAATAAATTTACTTAAGGAGAATAAAAGCTCAATTCATCAATGTAGATTTTTTTCCTAATTATCACTTCATTTTCTCACTGTCCATCTGCCTAAACACTTTATACCATAATTTTAATTAATATTTTCATCTTTCAATAATTATATTAAAAGTAAATCATGATTACATGTTTGAGTTATTATCTATTCATAGTCAAGCTTTAGAACTACTTACCTTGCTTAAGCTTAATATTTATGTTCAATTCATTACTTTTTTCTTTTGTAATAAAATTTGCCAGATAAGTATTTTCTACTAGATTTCAAAAGCAATGGTCATGTAGTAAAATATTTTCATAGAAAACTCATTTAAATTAATTATTAAATTTGTACACTAGCTATTTTTTTCTATTAATAAACATTTATTTCTAAGTGACTCTATCACAAGAGTAAGTCTTGAGGATTGTGTAATTCTATAAGAACCTACTAACTTATAAAGCTACTTATAAAATGCTAATGTATTTTAATTTTCCACTCTAAAGATAATTTTTAATATTTTTCTTGACATCTCTTCTTATGAATTATTTAATTCAAGCAAGTAAAATCAATTCCTTGAACAGAAGAAATTGTCATTGTTCTGAAATTAGAACTATTGAAAATAGCATTTCTACCCAGAGATTAAATTAGTACATTTCAAAATTATGGAGATGATGACACAACAAAAAAGGACTATTGCTTTGCCTTTAAGATATATTTCATGATAAATTTTTCTACTGGGAGACAGTATGGCAGAATCTCTCAAATGGAGGACCATAAACATGTTTGTTATTACTTTTAGGACTGTTAATTCTCAACAACATTTTTAAATTTTGGGTTGTCTTTTCTGCAATTTCCTTTAAAAACACTAAAAACATGTTCTGCATTATATTGCTGATATTTCATGGCCAACATTTGTATGTTCACAATCGCATTTTGCAAAGGAAATGCCAAATGTTCTATGTAGTGTTTTTTGCAAGCAAAGATTTCTAGTAATTCAAATAGGGCAAAGAAATGGAGGAGCTGGGCTACCACACAGCACAATCTAAGGTACACAACAGAATTCAAAGCAAGAATCAATATTGCATTCACATTTTGAACAAATATCATTGTATATTTGTATCACCTATTTCTGTGCACTGATCTGCAATGCTTTTTTTATCAAGTAGTAAATATGCTTTGAGTATTTTCCTCTTCCAGCATTGATTGGATTACATGCTCATTCAATTCAGAGTTCATTAAGCTGCTGCGCTAATCTTATGTTTAAGAGAGGTAACATTATAGTCATCATATGGCACACTTTTAAAGTAGCAAATTCTCATTAATGTTGGGTAAATATGAAGTGTAATTATTTGTATTTGTGCAACAAATCCTTGATATTTTCAGTTCTTTATTTTATAGCATGTTTGTAAATCAGTGTATTCTACATGAGTATTATTGAAATTAAAAGAGAACAAAAAAAAAAAACAGATTAAATACAGAAAAAGACCTGGCACATAATTATAATTTAAAAACAAATCAGTGATTTATTACCAACCCAACAGTATCATCCATTATACTCAAATAAGGGTTCTAATTAGAATTTTACTGCTTTGGTTGTTATGTTTGTGATTAGTTTGTGATTTTCTCTTTAACTTATAGTTACGTAAGCACATACACAAAGGGACTTTAAACAGAGTTCTAATTTGCACAAATAAAATAATGCTAACATAAAATAGTGGCACACTATTACATATTAATTTTAATTATATAAATTTAAGTTTGAGGCGATTTCTTAATATATAAGAACTGTTACAAGAGCATTGGCAAAATAGTACTTATATCAACTTATTAGTTTCTTAGAATTAACTTACAGGGAATTCTGTGTATGCATATGTGCACACTGTCACTAACAGTGGTATGACCTTGAGCAAGACCAATTTGCCCAGATTTACTCATGAAACCATGGACGAGAGAGCTGGGAATCATGATTAAAGTTAAGATTCAGAACAGGCACTGCTTATCAGGATTTCATCCTCTTCAATATCTAAAATTCTTTCTGAGCTTATTTTATGGACAGCAAACTCAGATGTAAATTGGAGGACAAACTCAACCCTCAGTATGAGATCAGATCATGCTTAGGAATCCTTGTTCCCTGAATGACTTCTGAGGTGCTAAAAATTAAAATCACTGTACTCAGAACCAAGATTATGGGAATGAGGTGTCATCAGAAGCAAATAAAATGTGAGAGATCCCTCAAAATTAAGATTCAGCCCACTGTCAAGTTTCCACAAACAGTGAATCAGAATGTGCCAACCTAAATCTCATTACCATCCCCACCTCCTTTTGTTTCCATCCTAGAAATCACCTTTAGTTCTTAGATTGGGGGAAGCAGGGGAGATTTGAGCTTGCCTCCTGTCTTCTTGCTGGTCCAATTTGCAATAAATCTCCTTGTTTTCTCCTATCCTGATATCAAATTATCAGCTTCTGTGTGCATCAGGCATTGAGACTATTGCTTGCTAATGCTCCCTGGAAATATGAAAATGAAACCTGCTTCCCCATTTTTATAGGGTTTTTTATTATTGTTTTGTTTTGCTTTGTTTTGTTTTTGCCTTAAAAGTGAATAATTAAAGTGATATTATTATAGAGGCAAAATCACCACATTCAACAAGAACCCTTGTGGAAAATGTGGTGTGCCAAGACTCATATATGGGTCTATATACAGACTTCATAGATTGTCAAGTGGGAAACACTGTAAATGAAAAAGGAAAATACAAAGGGAAAAGAAAATAACCTATATTTCTTCTTAGGCTGGTTATTTGTTTCATAATTTTACCTTGTGACCTTCCTGAAATAGTAGTGATTTTTTTTATCACCGAACTTATCTGAGAGATGTATAAAGAAAAAAACATACCTATGGGGATTTATTAGATTTACATACTATTAAACTGTCCCTGACTTCAAAAAATGCCCAACTTTGAGAGAAGATAATTCTCATCTGATTTTCACAGAAGGCAGTGATTTTTCCATTTCTAAATAGATTTGTCTGGCATTTCAGAATGCTAAATTATAAGTTTAGAAATATAAAAGAAAATGACATGTGCTTAATTACAAAGAGTTAATATTTCAAGGGAAACATTATTCTTTTAAAAATTATTTTGTGACTGAGATTCCAACTGCTCCCAAAGGCTTGTTGAATTTGGGAACTGATTAATGTGAAAATGGGTGAATATTTTTCAAATGCTACTGAGGGTTTTTCATGAATACTTTCAAAGAAATACATCTCTTCGCTTTATAGCAATAAATCATGGGCAGATTATATTGATGCTGTGTCTGAGGTACATCCATAGAGAGTTGATTTATGGGACTGATTTGTTCTAGGTAAGTAGGGAAAAGATTTGGGAATGCCTGCTTATTTGAGGCAGAGATTTCTAAGTCCAAGTAGTAGCAATAAACAAATTGCTAAGAAAACGTAGGATAAACAATGACAAGAACAGGATATGTCTAAAAATAAATTACTAAATGTAGAAGAAATGCTGACCAAACATATACTAAGGATTACAGAGATCAACAGAGTTTTACAGTTTTTGAGTATTGGTTTGAAATAAGGACTGAGTGCATGTAGTTTATTTGGGAGTTGGTCCCAAAGAGTAGGAGTGAAGGAACTTGGTAAGTGAGACAAGAATGGAGAGAAAGTCAGCATTAGGATGTGTTACGAAGGATGCTGCTTTTAGAAAACCCAGTAAAACTTCTTTAGACCTTTAGAGACGATTATAGAAAGTCTGCTAGAATTGTTTGTGGGGAAGGTGGGAGAATGTGGCATTTAAGATTCTTTCCCCAGTTAATTGAGACTAGCCATTTGTAGTTAACTCTTGTATTTCCAGGCTTTACTTTTACATGGGTTCATCAGTCCCAAGACTTTAGAGAAAACCCTGAGGTGAAACACATGAGATGCACATTTCCTGTTAACAAGACTCAAGAACTGTTTATGTCCCTGTGCCTAAAATCACAGATGGACTGAGAAGATGTGACTTCGGTCACCCAAAGCACCTGTCACACTGGGCTTCTGTAAATAGAGCTTATTGTTAGTTTCAATGCCAATGGATGTGCGGATAGAAGAAATTTACTTCTGTCGCTCATTCAGTTTATGCTACCATTGCTAGGAATGAGATACAATAGTCTGCAGGAAATTAAAACACATTGTGGTAAGTGTAAAATAAGGGATTTAAAGGAACATATAGGTGGAGGTACATAGTCATGCTTGGTAGGCATTAATTTAGGAGGTGGGGAAATAGAAAGGACACACAGTTCAAGGATTTCTAAACTAAAACTTGAAAAGTGAGTTGGATTGCACAGGCAAATTTGGTGAAGGAAAGTGTTCGAAGAAGAAAAAATACTTTCATATTCTTAAACAATCATTCTTGGGCCTGCTTCTATATTATATTTAACAGCTCTGAATTGGATTGGGACAGGGCCAACCATGCCCTGTCCATAATTGATCCATAAATGTTAGCTTTTACCTTCATCGTCATCAGTATTTTTATTATTAAAACCTTATGAAATGCTTATATTTCAGAATTCCTTTGACAGAAGGCTGCCATAAGTAAGGGTTGAAGTAATATTTAAATTATTTTCAGAGAAGGGCATATAATGAAACCAGCATCATCACTACAATGGAAAAAGCATAATGAGGTTTAGGTGTTTGTATGAAAATAATCTAATATTTGAAATGTACTCTCTAAGAATGCCCAAGAGTCTGGAATTCAGCATAAGAAACATTTGGAATGCTGGCTGGCTCTCCCACGTCCCTAAAATTTTAATTGTTAATAGTTTTCTATATACTTCAGTTTACTTATGCAAAATGAAAATAATAAGAATTTATACCTCAAATAGTTTTGAGAGTTTAAAGTAATCACTCATGGAAAGCAGTTAACTCAGTGCTTGGTATATAATTAGTCCTGCTTAAATATTAATTATTGTAATTACACTTTTGTAATGCCAAAATAAAATAACAATTAGATTGGTCTACTAAAAAGATTTCAAAAGAGAGCATTGTTCTACAGTATTAAACAGTAATAGATCTATATTCTACTAGTCATAAGGTCATATCTTTTCTCCAAATTTGATTTGAATCTAAAATTCTTATTTCTTATAACTTTTAAAAGGTTGGATGCACTTTAGACATCAATAAAACTGAATTAAAATTGATATTGATATGAGCTTCTAATATTGTAGTAATTCACATAGTGGCAGAAGCAAATTTATTCAGCTGAACTTGACCCAGGCAGATACCAAAGTGCTTATTACTTTGGGACATTCCCTGTGGTCCAGAGTTAAGATTAGTCACTCACTCTGAATCACATTGTGAACGACCTGCCCAGTTAAATAGTGAAATACATTGTGTTTCTTTGGTGCTTAGAGGCCTGATGGAATTCAGGCAGTAGAGTCAATGGGAAATGCCACCTTATTTTTCTAATGCCATCATTTGAGGCTGATTGATTCTGTTGTCAGTGTGCACATGCTTATGAAGAAGGGTAAAAAGTGTTGGTTTTTTTTTTTTTTTTTTTGGTAAGAGTAGGGAAGGGCAAAAGAGAAGGCATTTCTCTTCATTGATACTCTGAATTTAAAAGTAGAACTAGATTTTCGGTTTATTATATTGTGATTAAAGATAACTTTGTGACTTAATTTCCAAAGAATATTTTTCTTCTGTTTTCACAATCAATTTCCTAGTCTAGCTTCTAACATCTCGCCTCTGAATACTTGTATTGTTTTCACGGTCTCATGACTACAGTTGGTTGTGCATGTGACCATTTTAGTAAATTTTCAACAATTCGAATTAGAGTCATGTCTACCTTTTCCTCCAAGACCTTCAAAAATTCCTCAAATAAAATTTGTAATCTCTTATTCTGATGTCAAGTCCTTCTCATTGTATTCTCATCCTAGATCCTACCATTTGATGTACCCAATACATTATTTTATTCTCTAACTCCACATCTTTCCTTGTGTTGCTTCTACTACCAGAAACTTTGTACTTGATCTTTTCCTGCCTGTGCATACCTTCTTTATCTGTCCAAACCCAGGTCAAAACTATCCTTGTACAAATTGTCCTAAATCTCATAGTTAAAACACATACTACTTCCACAACAATTAGTTTAAACCTCTTGTACAAGGCATAAAACCCTCTATATGCGTATCCACATTGGTAAGTTTTATTTTCAATCCTTCTTTTGTTTGTAAATTCCTTAATGTTACATAAGAAGTCTCTTTCATCTTAGTAGTACCAGTTTTGCAATGTAGAATGAAACTTTGTACCTAGTAGGCACTGAAAAAATGCCCGTCACTTAAAACCAGCTACTGATTCATATTAACCTATGCACATTTAGCTAAATGGACTTAACATATTTAATCAAAGATCCCCTCAATATAACTGTACATTGGTTAATGATACCTGGTTTAAAAAGATCAGCAGCTCCTTTCCAGTCTAAGCAGAATAGTAATCATACCTAATGAAATTCTTACTGCAGGACACCAAGAGGGTTACAGACTATTAAGGACTTGAGCTGCAAGGGATTCCAATTATTGGCATCATAAGTATTATAAATCTATACCTTTATTGATTTACATGATAAAAGTTAATACATTTTAAACATGTTTACCAGGCAATGGATCTGTTTGACCCCTTGCTAATTAAATGGGTTGTGAAAAATACATTTTATTCCCTTGATTTGAGTTTTTATCTCTCATATTTACCTTAGTGCCAATAGGAGCATCTCTTACAAAACAGTGTTATTCATGAGTTATTAGTTATGCAAATGCCAGGGGTCTTGAGTAAAATGAAATATGCTCAAATTTCTGAGGAAATTATTGAAATGAAAGTTGTAAATAAAATGAAGCAAGGAAGAAATTACAAAAGTATGCACAGTTAAAAATTCTCAGTGTCAATACTATAAGATTCTAGAAATGTCTATATTATTTTTCAAATGTTTCCACAGGCATGGTACTAATAAAAAATTATCAAAGTTGGCAAATATTTTATCTTTTAATAAAGAAGAATACTACTATCACTAAAACGTACAATTTTATTGAATTTCAAACAAGGAAGGGGTGGTATTCTTAGATTACAAACATCCCAAAAATTAATTTGATAAATACAAGACTTATTTTTCCGGCAACTCAATTCCTTTCTAGAGGTTATGCCAAGCAAAATAAATCACAAGCTAATTATTGAGGAAATACTCTATAAAGAAACTTAGATTACTTTTCACATGGAAGTCAACAAAAGCAGAAAATATCTCCTATTTGTTATTTGTTACAATTTAGTGGAGATATTGGAAATCTTACATTGAAAAGAAAAATAAATCTGAAGATCAGCAAAGGAATATATTCATTCTATGTATCATACAGGGTGCAGTTCTATGGAAATGAAGAGTGAAAAAAGATTATGTTCGATCGGTATGAACTAACCCTGGTCAGTACTTCCCTATGGTCAGAAACGGAAAAAAAAAAAAAACAAAAAAAAAAACAGAAAAGAAACAGGGAAAGGGAATAATGAGCTTTTGCCATTTTAGCCAAATTTAAATATACCTGCCCTCATTGACTGTGCTAATCCATCCCCGACCCCCCCCCCCCCCGCCCCAAACACACACTAAGATATAAGCTTCATGAAGTATGGAACTGAAAAATTTTAATTTACCTCTTTATAACCTGGACTTATTAGAGTGTCTTATACATCTAAGACAATTAGTAACTCTCTTGCTGAGTAAATTAATGAATTATTTACTTAACTGACTAAAGCCGTGGATTTACTTATAAGCATTTTGTTGAGGTTTACTACCTGTCCTGGGCAATACAGAATTTCTGCATTTGTATCCTATTCAGCATAATCTGATTTTAAATTTCACCTAAGAGTGTAGCATTTAGCAAGTCACTACTTCACAATTCCAGTGTTATCCTTCTATGGATATGCCACAGTACTGAAATTTATATGAAACTCATAAACACAAGAGAAGATTAAAGGAACAGAGAGGAGAAACTAATTTAGGATGAAGCATAATGAGAAATTTAAAAGTGTACAAGTTAGTGGTTTTTAGCATATTCACAGAGATAGATTTTAGAATATTTTCATCACTTCATAAAGAAACCCTCTATACGTTGCCCTCCATCTCTCCCTTAATTAACCACTAATCTATTTTCTATTTCTATGCATTTTTTGTTCTGGATATTTCATATGAATGTGGTGATTTATGACTGGCTTCTTTCATTTAGGATTATATTTTCAAGGTTCATTTATGTTACAGCATATATCATTATTTCATTCTTTATGATAATAATATACCATTATAGGGTATTTTTTTTTCATTTTTAAATTCATTCTTCAGTTGATAGATATTTTCCCCCAAAAGTTTGGATATTGTAAATTGCGATGCTATCAATACTTGTGTACACGTTTTAGTGTACATATTTTTCATTTCTCTTAGAGGGTGTGTCTAGGATTGGCACTGCTAGGTCATATGGTACCTCCATGTTCAATTGTTTGAGCAACTGCCAGATTGTTTTCCATAGTGACTGTACCATTTTGCATTCATTCCAATCGTTTATGGGGATTCAGATTTCTCCACATCCTTGTCATCACATGTTATCTGAAATTTTGATTCTAGCCATTCTAATGGGTCTGAAATAATAGCATGTTTTGGCTTTGATTTGCATTACCTTGAGGACTAAAGATGTCCAGCACCTTTTCACATGCTTATTTCATTTTTAAAGGAAACATTTTATTTTATTTTTCTAGCCTTTATTTTTTAATTTCTCTCCCTTTATCCCCCATTTTTTTCTTTCCCTCTCCCCCCCCCACCCCCATTGTCTGTTCTCTGTGTCCATTAGCTGTGTGTTTTTCTGTGTCTGCTTGCTTTCTTATCAGTGGCACCAGGAATCTGTGTCTCTTTTTTTGTTGTTGTGTCATCTTGCTGCACCAGCTCTCCATGTGTACAGCACCACTCCTGGGCAGGCTGCGCTTTTTTCACACAGGGTGGCTCCTTCTGGGGTGCACTCCTTGCATATGGGGCTCCCCTATGCGGGGGACGCTTCTGCGTGGCACAGCACTCCTTGTGCACATCAGCACTGTGCATGGGCCAGCTCACCACATGGGTCAGGAGGCCCTGGTTTTGAAACCTGCACATCCCATATGGTAGGCAGATGCTCGATCAGTTGAGGGAAATCTGCTTCCCATGCTTATTGACCATTTGCATATCTTCTTTGGAGAAATGTTTATTCAGATCTATGTCAATTTGATTGATTGGGTTATATGTTATGTGTTCTTTTACTATTGATTTGTAAGAGTTCTTTGTATATTCTGACAGAGGTACTTTTTTTTTTTTTTTTTGGTCAACCACCGAGCCACATTGGCTCTCCTGAGTTGACTATTTTGCTTGTTTTCTTGTTGTTTGTTTTATTGCTTTTAGGAGGCACTGTGAACCCAACCTGGGACCTCCCGTGTGGGAAGCAGACACTTGACTACTTGAGCCATATCTGCTTCCCCAGAGGTACTTTTACAGATAAATGATTTGCAATTATTTTTCCCATTCTGTGTGTTGTGTTTTCACTTTCTTGATCATTTCCAATGATGACCAAAAGTTTTTTTTTTAATTTTTAATGGCTTCCAATTTAACTATTTTTTTCTTTTCTTGCATGTACTTTCATTTTATATCTAAGAATCACTTGCCAGTTCCAGGATTATGAAGGCTTATCCCTATGTTCTTGTTTTTTTAAATGACTTTTATAATTTGAGCTCTTATATTTAGGTCTGATTGAATTTGAGTCTACCTTTTTTATATTGTGTGAGGTCAGGGCCAATTATATTTGTATGTGGCTAACCAGTCATATCAGTACTGCTTGTTGAAAAGACTATTCCTCTCCCATTGAATGGTATTGACACTTCTCTTAAAATACATTTGAACATTTTTGGACTTTCAATACGATTCTTTTAATCTATATGCTTATCATTATATAAATATCACATTGTATTAATTACTGTATATTTATAGTAAATTACAGAATCAGTGTACTATAAGTCCTCCTAGTTTGTTCTTTTTGAAGATTGTTTTGTCTATTTTGACTCCACTGATACTCCATATGAATTTTAGGATCAGCTTGTTCATTTCCATAAAAAAATCAGCGGGCATTCCTAAGGAAGTTGCATTGAGTCTACAGAACAGTTTGGGAAGTATTGATACATCAATATTAAGTCTTATCACAAAAATGGTATTTTTCCAACAATTTAGACCTTTAATTTCTTTCAACAACAATTTATAGATTTTAATGTACAAGTGTTGTGCCTACATGGATAAAATTGTCCCTACGTATTTTATTTTTTCTAATGTTACTGTAAATGCAATTGTTTTCTTGATTTCTTTCTTAGAGTGTTCATTAAAAGTATATAGAAATACTATTGACTTTAGCATATTGTTCTTGAATCCTGCAATCTGCTGAACTCGTGTTACTTCTAGTAGGTTCTGTTTGTGTGTTATGATACTGACATTTATGTCATCTTAGTCAACAGTCATTTATATACAGTTCACTATGTGTAAAGCACTGTTATATCATTTGCAGATATTTTATTTAATAATTAATTTAATCCTCAAAACAATCCTATAAGGTAGGTATTATTATTAGCCCCATTTTAAAGATGAGGAAGTTGAGGCATAGAGAGATTAATACACTTCCTCAGGGTCACAGAGCTAATAAGTAGAAGCAATGGGATACAAATCCAAGCAGTCTGGATCTAGAGTCCATGATTTTGGCCATTGTTTGCTGCAGGGATAATATTAATTTAATTGTTTTTCTAGGTAAGTGTAAATATATAGAAATTTTATCAAACTTAGAACACTGCTTTTAATTTTTAGAGAAGTTGTATGTTTACAGAAAAATTATAAAGAAACTACATGCAGACATATACCATCATATACACATACCATGCCATACACACCTACATGTAGTTTTCCCTATTTACACTTTGCTTTAGTGTGGTACCCTTGTTACAATTGATGAAACAATATTATTGTAATTATGTTATTAACTAAAGCCCATATTTTATATTAGGGTTCATAGTTTGGGTTGTACAGTACTATGGTTTTAAAAATTATTTTATAACATATATGCAACTTAAAATTTTCCTTTTTAAGCACATTCTAATATTTAATTCTATGTAATTAATTATACTTACAATACTGTTTTACTATCACGGCCATCTGTTACCCAAATATTTCCATTACCCCAAACAGAAACTCTGCAACAGTTTAGCATTAACTCCCCTTCCATACTCCCTGGTCCCTGGTAACCTGTATTCTAGTTTTGACTCTATGAATTTGCTTATTCTAATTATCCTAATATATTTCATATCAGTGAGGTCATACAATATTTGACCTTTGGATCTGACTTCTTTCACTCAACATAATGTCTTTAAGGTTCATCAATGTTTTTGTGTAAATCGGCACTTCATTCTTTATCAAAATAATATTCCATTGAGTAAGTATACACAAATATACACAGACCATATTTTGCTTATCAGTTAAATGGTTGATGAACACTTGGGTTTTTTTCATTTTGGGCAATGGTGAAAAATGTTGCCATACACATCAGTGTGCAAATATATGTTCAAGTCCCTGCTTTCAATACTCTGGGGGATATACCAAGGAGTAGGAGTATAGGATTATATGGTAATTCTGTATTAATTTCTGAGAAACTGCTGAACAGTTTTGCACTGCAGCTGCACCATTTTACATACTTACAATGAATGAGTGTTCCTATTTCTCCTTTTTTTTTTTTTTAAAGATTTATTTATTTATTTAATTCCCCCCCTCCCCTGGTTGTCTGTTCTTGGTGTCTATTTGCTGCGTCTTGTTTCTTTGTCCGCTTCTGTTGTCGTCAGCGGCACGGGAAGTGTGGGTGGCGCCATTCCTGGGCAGGCTGCACTTTCTTTTCACGCTGGGCGGCTTTCCTCACGGGCGCACTCCTTGCGCGTGGGGCTCCCCCACGCGGGGGACACGTGGCACGGCACTCCTTGTGCGCATCAGCACTGCGCATGGCCAGCTCCACACGGGTCAAGGAGGCCTGGGGTTTGAACCGCGGACCTCCCATATGGTAGACGGACGCCCTAACCACTGGACCAAAGTCCGTTTCCCTATTTCTCCTTTTTTTTTAAGAATAGTCATTTGTTCAGCTAAATTAGGGTTAACAATAATGGAAGCTTAATATCTAATGAATCCTGCTGACTATGCCAAAATGTTTTGCTAAGGAAAAGGCAGAAACTATAAATACTATATAAAAGCAGCTTTATTCAAGTAAATGTATTTCAGGTTATATTAAATTATTGTAATAATTGGGTAATCACAGTAGAAAATAATTAGATATATAGTAAAGAATGAAAGTATATACAAACATTCACCAAATTGGGGAAAACACAACATCTGATCTTTTACAAGGCCGGGAAGTCCCTTTGGTGGCCGATCAGAATCCCAATTGGAAAAACGGTTCCAGGCAGAGCATCCCCTCCTGGGTAAGACTTCACCTGGCAGCCAAAAGGGGCCCCACTTCTATAAGAGACCAAATCTATGATCTTAGGGTGGTCATCCAACTTGTGGTTTGTCAGCTTCCCCAGGAACATCAATGCCCATCTCCAGGGGAATGACCAGTTTCCCCAAGGACGGATATCATGCCCAAAGTGCTCTATTCTATACATGGTACACAGAACGGGAACATGAAGGTTTTCAGCTTTTAGTTTTTACAGGGGATACAAACAGGACATGCAAATACCATGTCCGGTAATTTGTTCCTTTTAAACATTTGTTTTTTGGTTACTAGGTGAGGGGGTTTCCTGCATAGCAGTGTCAAAATATTCCAATGACAATGAACAAGTTAATCTTTCACATTTCTAGACTAAAACAGCAGACACTATCAATTAGAAAGCTTATGAATTCACAATTCTTAATAATTTTCTTATAGTGCATCATCATTCTAGAGGATATGAAATGATATCTCATTGTTTTGATTTGCATTTCCATAAAGGCTAATAATGTTGAGCATATTTTTATGTGTTCTTTGGCCATTTATATATCATTTTTGGAGAAATTTCTATTCAAGACTTTTGCGTATATTTTAAATGAGTTGTCTGTCTTTTTGTTGTTGAGTGTTAGGTTTTTATTCATATATTCTGAATGTTAAACCCTTATAGGATATGTTGTTTCCAAATATTTTCTTTCATTCCATAGCAGTCTTCTTACTTACACAATAAGGTCCTTTGATGTGCAGAAATATTTAACTTTGGTTAAGTTCCATTTATCTGGGTTTTGTTTTGTGCTCATGCTTCTGGTATAAAGTCTAAAAAACCACTGCCTAACAAAAGCCCTGCAGATACGCCCCTATATTTTCTTCCAGGAGTTTTATATTATTGTTTCTTACAAGTTGTCAATCCATTTTGATTTTCTTTTTATGTATGGCACGAGGAAAAGGTATAACTAAATTCTTTTGTTTATCAATATCCAGTATTTCCAGCACCATTTGTTGAAGAGACTATTTTTTACATATTGAATGGACTTGTCCCTGTGACAAAAAAACAATTAGCCATAGATGGAATTATGGAATTATTTCTTAACTTTCAAGTCTATCAGTCTTTTTGTCTAACCTTGTACCAGTATTATGCTGTTTTGATTTTTGTGGTTTTGTATAAGTTTTAAAATTGGCAAGTTTGAGGCTTCAAGTTTTATTCTTCTTTTCCAAGATGCTTTCCTTGTTTGGGGCCTTCATTCTCTCACACAAATTTGATGATTGACTTTTCCATTTCTTTCAAAGAAGGCTCTTGGAAGGATTAAGATTACATGGAATCTGCAAGTTTCTTTGAGTAGAACTGACATCTTAATTATATCAATATTTAGTTTTCCAATCCATGAACTTGGAATGTCCTTTCATTTATTTAGGTCTCTTTCAGTTTCTTTTAACAATACTTTGCAATTTTCTGCATATAAGTTCTTTACATCCTTGTTTAAATTTATTCCTAGATATTTGACTCATTTAGTCACTACTGTAAGTGGAGTTTTTTGCATGATATCCTCTGTGGATTTTTCATTATTAGTATATGGAAGCACTCCTGATTTTTTCAAGTTGATCTTATATCTTCCCACTTTGTTGAACTTGTTTCTCAGCTTTAGGAGCTTTGTTGTGGATATTTCAGGATCTTCTCTATATAGGAATATGTCATGTGCAAATAGGGAAAATTTTGCTTCTTTCTTTCCAATTCAGATATCTTTTATTTCCTTTTCCTATTTAATTGCTCTGGCTAAATTTTCACTGTAGTATTGAATAACAGTGGTGACACTGTCATTCTGATCTTAGAGGGAAGGCTTTCATTGTTTCACCATTGAGTACAATGTTAGCTGTGGGTTTTACATATATACCTTATTTGTGTTGAGGAAGTTTTCTTCTATTCCTAGTATTCAAAGCAATTTGCTAAAAAGAGGTGCTGGATTTTGTCAAATGCCTTCCTGCATCAATTGAGATGATTGTGTGATTTTCCCTCCTTGTTCTATTAATATGTAATATTGCATTAATTGATTTTCTTATGTTAAACCACCCATGCATAATGGGGATAAACCCCATTTGATTATGGTGTATAATTATTTTAATGTGCTGTTGGATTTGATTTGCTAGTATTTTCTTTAAAATTTTTAGCATCTGTATTCAAAAGGGATAGTGGTCTGTCATTTGATTTTCTCGTAGTATCTTTATCTGACTTTGATATTAGGGTGATGTTGACCTCATAGAATGAGTTAGGGAGTGTTTTTTCCTTTTCAATTTATTTTGGAAGAATCTCAATGGGTTAGTGACAATGCTTCTTGGAATGTTTGGTAAAATCCCCCTTTTAATCCATCTTACTCTGGGATTTTCTTATTTTTGGGGGGGATTGATTACTGATTCAGTCTCTTCACTTATTATTTGTCTCTTAATATATTCTGTTTCTTTTTTTTTTTTAAAAGATTTATTTATTTATTTAATTCCACCCCCTCCCCCGGTTGTCTGTTCTCTGTGTCTATTTGCTGCGTCTTGTTTCTTTGTCCACTTCTGTTGTCAGCGGCACAGGAAGTGTGGGCGGTGCTATTCCTGGGCAGGCTGCACTTTCTTTCACGCTGGGCGGCTCTCCTTACAGGTGCATTCCTTGCGCGTGGGACTCCCCTACGCGGGGGACACCCCTGTGTGGCAAGGCACTCCTTGCGCACATCAGCACTGCGCATGGGCCAGCTCCACACGGGTCAAGGAGGGCTGGGGTTTGAAACGCGGACCTCCCGTGTGGTAGACGGACACCCTAACCACTGGGTCAAGTCCATTTTCCTATATTCTGTTTTTTCTTGAGTCAGAGTTGGTGGTTTGTATGTTTCTAAGAATTCATCCATTTAATATTTATCTCATTTCTTGGTGTACAGTTTTTCATTGTATATTCTTTTTTTATTTTATTTTTTAATTATCTTTTTTTCAAGTTAATGGATCACACAAAATATTACATTAAAAAACATGAGGTTCTAGCATGTCCCACTTCCCCTTACCCCATCATTTTTTAATTGTCTTTTTATGCAGATACATAGATCACAAAAAAATTTACATTAAAAAAAAAAAGAGGTTACTATACCCCACCTCCACCTCACTCCTCCCACATCAACAACCTCCTTCATCATTGTGGCACACTTATTGCATTTGGTGAATACATTTTGGACCACTGCTGCACCACATGGATAATAGTTTACATTGCAGTTTACACTCTCCCCCTGTACATTCAGTGGCTTATGTCAGGATATATAATGTCCAGCATCTGTCCCTGCAATATCATTCAGGACAACTCCAAGTCTCGAAAATGCCCCCACATCACATTTCTTCTTCCTTCTCCCTGCCTTAAGCAACTACCATGACCACATTCTCTACCCCAATGCTACAATTTCTTCCATTACTGGTCACAGTAGTTCTATAGAAGAATATCAGTAAGTCCTCTCTAATCCATATTTTATTCCTCCATCCTGTGGACCCTGGGATGGTGGTATCCACTCCACCTATATATTGAGAGGGGGCTTAGATTCCATATGGATGACGGATGCAATTCTCCTGCTTACAGTTGTAGGCACTCTCAGTTCCCTGGTGTGGTGGTTAACCATCTTCCCCTCCCTGTTATTTGACCTGGGTAAGTCCAACCAACCAAAGAGTAGGAGTTGCAACTCTGCTGAGCCTGGAATTTCTGGACTGTCCATGTGACAGTTGGGCCTTGAGCCTCAGCAGAGTTGCAACTCCTACTCTCTGGTTCATTATATACTCTTATAATCTGTTTTATATCTGTAGGTTCGGTATTAAAGCTCTGTCCCCTTTTGTTTCTGGTTTTAGTTATTTGCATCTTTTTTTTTTTTTTTTTTGTCAGTCTAGCTAAAACTTTTTCCAAAGAACTGAACTTGGTTTCATTGTTTCTATTATGTTTTTTTTTTCTATTTCATTTATCTACATCTATTTTTTTTTCCTATGTTCCTCCCTCACTGGGTTTAGTTTGCTCTTCTGTTCTTAGAAAATTCAATTGTGAGTTTAGGTCTCTGATTTGAGGGCTTTCTTACTTTTAAAAAAAAAATATAAACATTTAGAGCTATAAATGTCCTACTCAGCATTGTCTTTTAATTTTGTATGCCCTAAGAATTGATATATTTTGATTTGATTTTTATTCACCTCAAATATTTCTTAATTTCCCTTTTTGATTTCTCCTTTGTACAATTGGTTAAGAATGTATTGTTTAATTTCCACATACTTGTGGATTTTCCAGCTTTCCTCTGGTATTGATTACTAGCTTCTTTACTCCACATTCCATTGTGGTTGGAGAAGATATTATGTATGATTTCAATATCTTTAAATTTATTGAGTCTTTTTTGTGACCTCATATATGTTCCATTCTAAATGACCAGTTTGTATGAGGGAAGACTATTGTATTCTTCCGTTGTTGGGGAAATTGTTTTATATATGCTTGTTAGGTCTATTTGATTTAGAGTACCATTCAAGTCTTTTTCATTATTGATCTTCTGACTTTCATTATTGATCTTCTGACTAGATATTCACTCATTATTGAAAGTGATATATTGTAATTTCCTACTGTTAATGTAGAACCATCTTTTTCTCCCTTGAGTGTCAGTATTTGCTTCATATATTTTGGGGCTTAGCAATTATATGCATATATAATTATAATTGTTATGTCTTCATGTTGAATTGACCTCCTTAGCAGTATATAGTAGCCTTCTTTGTTCTTTGTAACAGTTTTTGAATTAAAGTCTATTTTATCTGATTTAATATAGCTATCACAGCTCTCTCTCTGATTAATATTTGTATGGAATATTTTTCATCCTTTTCGTTTTCAACCTACTCTTGTCTTTGAATTTGAGGTGCCTCTCTTGTAAACAGCATTTATTTGGGTGATGCTTTATTTATCCATTCTGTCAATTTCTACCTTTTGATCAGAGAGTTTAATCTCTTTACATTTAAATTAATAACTGATAATGCAGGACTTTCTTCTCCCCTTTTGCTATTTGTCCTTTATAAATTTTATGCCACTTTTGTCCCTCAATTCTTTCCACTAATGCCTACTTTCATATTCTTTTTTTTTTTTTGTAGTGCAAAATTTTGAGTCCCTTATTGCCTTTAGTATACATTTTTTTCAAATATTTTCTTTGAGTTTATCAGGGGGTTTAAATTTTATAACCTAAATCTACAGCAATCATATTTAATTTGATACCAACTTAATTTCAATACATACACTGTTCATATACCCTCCACCACTCCATTTCATTGTAGTGGTAAGAGATTATATCTTTAAACATTGTATTTCCAAAACATAGGCTTACCATTACTTCTTACATATCTGCATAAAAAGTGGAGATACAGAGCAAAAATTTCAATACAATAGTATTACACTTATAATTATCCACATGGTTGCCTTTACTGGATTTCACTGTTTCTTTATGTTACTTTGAACAACTTTCTAGTGTCCTTTTCTTTTAATCACTTTGTTTTTATGTATTGGTAGGGCAGGTCTAGTGGTGACAAACTACTTCAGCTTTTCTTTATCTGGGTATGTCTTGATCTTTCCCTCATTTTTGAAACAGTCTCACCAGATACAAAATTCTGGGTTGGGAATTGTTTTCTTTCAGCACTTTAAATATTTCAACCCTTTCCTTTTAAGCTTTCATGCTATCTTATGAGAAATTGGCACTTTATTTTATTGGTACTCTCTTTTACCTAACATTGGTTTTCTCTTACAGCTTTCAGAATCCTCTCCTTTCCCTTGGCTTTTGACAGTTTAACTATTATGTGTCTGAGCATGGTTCTCATTGAGTTTAAAATGTTTGAGGTTGGTTTTGAATACGGAATGTGCATTGTCATACTTTTTATTAATTTTGGAAAGTTCTCTGCCACTATTTCTGTGAATAGTCCTTCTGCTGCTTTCTTTCTTCTTCTTTTGCGACTCTCATAATGTGTATAATGGTACTCTTAATGTTGTCCCACAAATCTCTTAGACTCTGTTCACTTTTTATATTCTAATACTTTCTTCTTCTAAGACTGAATCACTTCAATTGCCTTGTCTTCAAGATCACTGATTTTTTTTTTAGTTATACCAGCTCCATTCAGCTGTTGAAACCCTCCAGGGAGTTTTTCATTTCAGTTATTGTGATCTTTGGCTCCAGTGTTTCTGCTTGTTTCCCTTGTTAAATCTCTCTCTCTTTATTGAGATTCTCATATTGTTCATTCATCATTTTCTTGAGACCCTTTAGTTCTTTTCCTTTGTTTCCCTTTATCTCCATGAGCATACTGACATTTATTTTTTAAAGTATTTTTTTCTGGTATGCCTGAAGTCTGGTCTTCTTCATTGACTATCTGGATGGTTTTCTTTTTCGTTTCTATGCCCGTAACTTCCTGTTTCTTTGTCTTGTAATCCTTTTTGACACATTATACACTTTAATATTTTATTGGTTTAACTATGGGATTTAGTACCTGAGCTCTGTTTCTTGAGTTTGTATACAGCTAGTGATATGACAGAGATTTCTTGAACATAAACAGCTAACAAAAACAAACAAATGAAAGCTAAAAGGACAAAAAGAAAATCAACTTTGCAAACTGGCTTGCATTGGCTGTTGTTCTCCTTCAGAGATTAGCTCTCCTACAATTAGATCAGCCTGAAGCAAAAGTGAAGGACAGAGTTCTCTCCATCTTTTCTGATCCTGCAATTTTTCCTGGACTTGTGCTGACTTCTGGCTTTAGGAATTTCCTCATTTTTAGGAATTTGAATGCCCCCTCTGCTCTCTATGAAATAGACTTCCCCTCCTCTTAGGAGTTCCTTTAGGTGAGAATAAAGGTTTCCTAAAAGAAGTTTATCTACCATAATAAATAAAGCAAATTTGAATCTATTGGAATTCCCAATTGGGTAAATGCCACAAAGGAATACTTGGACTCCTTGGCAAATGAAGTAAATGAGGACCATATCTTGAGAAAGAAAACTTCCTATTAGGAAAGTTATATCTCAATTTTAAAATTCACAATATATAGTATATAATAATAAATAGCCAAGCATATATTGAGAAAAGAACACCTGATTAAAAATCAAGGGAAGGGGGGGGTGAAACCAAGATGGCATCAGAGTAAGGAGCTCCTGGAGTCAGCTCATGAGACAGGGAAGTTGGTGGTCACCCAGAGCTACTTAAAGTACCTTTTGGAAGACTCAGGAGACCAGAGGAGTATCCTGCAATATCCTTGACAGTGTGAAGGAGGAGACTACCCATCTGCACAGAGGAATCATGAGTAGAACCCTCCACACTGCAGAGGTTGGTGCCCATGGCATGAAAGCCACCTCTGGAGCTATTCTGTGGTTGGAGTTGGAAGTTCCATTTCCCCCAATAAAAATGAGAGGAAAATGTAGTGTGACAACAACTTCAACTAATGATTAGTGGATTCAGTGGACTGAAGTAGAGTCCTAGGAACAACAAAACTTTGAACCTGTACAAGTCAGAAGGAAGCCAGTGGTTGCCATTCTGACTCCACTCAGGACACGAGAGGAAGCAACACTGACTGAAAATCATAGTGCTTGTAAGGACCAGCTTCTTTCCACCCAGGTGGGGTTGCAGATCTAGCCTAAACCCCAGTCCCACCTCTGGCAGGGAGGACACTGGGGGAACCTGTACCACCTCTCTGGGAAGCTTCAAGCCATGCCACAGAGGCTAGTGCCCATCCTACTCAAGGGGCGCAAGCTGCCTCAGGAGCTATTCTGTGGCTGGAGTTAAAAGTTCCATTTCCCATAAATGGTGGAGGAAGAGACAGATGTCCACTGACCTCAGCTACTGATTAGTGGACTCAGCTGGCTAAAGTATAATCTTAGAGACAGCTGGAGTCTGAGCGTGTCCAAGCAGGAAAGTCCAGTAGCCACCATTTTAACTCCACTCCCAGCATGAGGGGGAGACTGGCTGACTAAAATCTAGTTAAGTTAGGGATGGGTTTCTTTCCACCAAGATCAGATTGCAGCCCTAGCCTAGGCTCCAGCCCCACTTCCAGCAGAGAGGTCACTGGCAGAACCTGCACCGGGCTCTCCAGGCAAGTACAAGTGCTCTCTTCTGGTAGAGGCTGAATAGTTGGACACGTGGGACTGCATCCCTGTAACCCAAGAGAATAGGAGAGGAGCTGGGTGTCCTCAGCCTCTCTGGGCAATGGCAGGAATTTTCAGCCCACACAAACTGATTTATTGAGTGCCTTTGAGCCCATCTCAACCTCTGTCCCCCCACAGGATAGGAGGGGCCTGGTGTTGCCACAACCTCTCAGGGCAACAGTTTTGGGCTGCAAAAGTCTAACTGTTGAGTAACTGAGGCTCCACCTCCACCCCCAATAAGACAAGAGATGGACTGTGTTTGTCCATGCTTTTTGGGTAACTGCGGTGCTTTTGGTCCACATAGCCTGGTCTGGGGGTACTTATGGATGCACCTTTACCCCCCAATAGGAAAGAAGGGGACTGGTCTTTCCACAGCCTTTTTGGTCAATAGCAGACCTTCAGCCTGCATGGACTGGACTATTGGATGCCTATGAATCCACCCCCACTCCCAATAGGATAGGAGGGGTCTGGTGTCTCCACAGCCTCTCTGGACAATGGTGGGTACTTTTAACCAATAGGGACTGAACTGTTGGGTGCGTGTGGATCCAAACCCATGCCTTAAGAGGATAGAAGGGGGCTGGTATTTCCTCAACCTCTCCAGGCAATGGCAGGTATTCTTGGCCTAAAGGGACTGAACTGTTGAGTACCCATAGAACCACCCCTACCATCCAATAGAATAGGAGTGGGCTGGTTCTTCCTCAGTTTCTCTGGGCAACTGTGGGTACTTTCAGCCTACAGTACTGAAATGTTGAGCCTTTGTGGTTCTGTCCTAACCCCTAAAGGACAGAAGGACCAGTGCACTTTAAGCCTCTAAGGGCAACTGCAGGCATATTTGGTCCATAGAGATTTGATTGTTGGGCACTCCAGAGGGTTCATTCCCACTGCTGGCAGGGAGAGGGTCTGGTGATACATCAGTTTACCTGAGCAGCTGTGGTCATTTTGAACCCACACAGCATAGATTGCTGACCAAAACTATAGCTCCATCGCTGCCTAAGGTAGGGGAGGAAGGAGTGTGAGTCTTCATCAATATCTCCAGGTGGCTACAGACAATCCTGTGCCCAACTGGGATTATTACACACAGCTACAGCTCTGTTCCTACCCCTGACAGAGGAGAAAGGTGGGAGAAGCTTCATCATTTTCTGGGGCAATGTGGGCAGCCTCAGCCTCCATAGTTTACAGCATCAACTATATCCTTGTCTCCTACTACACAATCAGTAAGGGAGAAAAGATAAGAAATCCATAAACTAAAGGGAGAAACTGCACCCAGAATAAATATATCTAGCAATCCAGATGCAGAAATACTAACAAAAAAATTACAATCCATACCAAGAAGGAAGAGATGGCCCAGTTAAAGGAAAAAGATAAGCCTGCAGATAAACTAAAGGCTTTGAGACAACTAATCTTAGATGTTCAAACAAATCTCCTTATAAATTCAATGAGATTGCTTAAGAGATTAAGGATATTAAGAAGACATTAGATGAGCACAAAGAAGAATTTGAGAGCATAAGTAGATAATAGTGGACCTTATAGGAATGAAAGATGCAATAAATGAAATTTAAAAATACCCTGGAGGCATATAACAGCAGATTTGAGGAAGCAGAAGAAAGGATTCGTGAGCTCAAAGACATGGCCTCCAAAAGTGAACAAACAGAAAAACAGATGAAGAAAAGAATGGAAAAAAATTGAATAAGGTCTCAGGGAACTAAATTACAGAAAGAGATGTGCAAACATACATGTCATGGGTGTCCCAGAAGGAAATGAGTAGGGAAAAGGGGCAGAAAGAATATTTGAAGAAATAATGGTGGAAAATTTACCAACCCTACTGGAGGACATAGATATCCATGTCCAAGAAGCACACCATATGCCCATCTGAATAAATCCAAATAGACCAACTCCAAGACACATAATAATCAAAATGTCAAATGCCAGAGACAAAGAGAGAATTCTGAGAGCAGCAAAAGAAAAGCAATGCATAGCATATAAGGGATACCCCATAAGATTAAGTACTGATATCTCATCAGAAACCATGGAAGCAAGAAGGCAGTGGTATGATATACTTAAGATACTGCAGAAGAAAAACTACCAGCCAGGGATTTTATACCCAGCAAGATTATCTTTTGAAAATGAGAGTGAGATTAGAATATTTACAGAAAAACAGAAACTGAGAGATTTTATAACAAAAAGACCAGCTTTGCAGGAAATACTAAAGGGAGTGTTACAGCTGGAAAAGAAGACAGTAGAGAGAGGCCTGGAAAGAGTCAAGAAATGACAACTGTATCAGTAACAGTAACTAAAAATGTCACATATAAAATGACAGACAAAATGCAAAGATGAAAGTGGATGAAATAAGAACTGCCTTTATAACAATAACATTGAATGTTAATGGATTAAACTCCCCAATCAAAAGACACAGAATGGCAGAATGAATAAGAATATATAAGCCATCCATATGTTGTCTGCAAGAGACTCACCTTAGACCCAAGAATACCAATCAATTGAAAGTCAAAGGTTGGAAAAAGATATTCCATGCATGCAGTAACCAAAATAAATAAATAAATAAATAAAGGGGGGGGGTAGCTATACTTTTTTCAGATGATACAGACTTTAAAAGCAAAACTGTTATTAGAGACAAGGAAGGACATTACATATTAATAAAATGGATAATTCACCAGGAAGAAATAACAATCATATATATATGCACCTAACCAGGATGCCCCAAGATACATGAGGCAAACACTGGTAAAACTGAAGGGAGAAATAGACATCTCTACAATAATAGTTGGAGACTTCAATACACCACTCTCAGCATTGGATAGAACATCTGGGAAGAAGATCAATAAAGAAACAGAGAGCTTGAATAATATGATAAATGGACAAAACCTATAGACATATTCAAAACATTGCACCCCAAAACAGCAGAATAAACATTCTTTTCAAGTGCTCATCAATCTTTCTCCCAGATAGACTATATGTTGGGAAACAAAGCAGATCTCAATAAACTCAACAAAATTGAAATTATACAAAGGGCTTTCTCAACCATAATGGAGTAAAACTGGAAATCAACAAGTGGCAAATAAAAGGAAAATTCACATATATATGGAGATTAAACAACACACTCTTAAATAATCAGTGTGTCAAAGAAGAGATTTTAAGAGAAATCAGTAAATATCTTGAGACAAATGACAATGAGAACACTACATATCAGAACTTATGGGATGCTGCAAAGGCAGTGCTGAGAAGAAAATTTATAGCCCTCAATGCTTACATTAAAAAAGAAGAAAGAGCTAAAATCAATGATCTAACTACTACACAGTTGGAGGAACTAGAAAAAGAACAGCAAGCGAATCCCAAAGCAAGCAGAAAGAATGAAATAACAAAGATCAGAGCAGAAATAAATGAAATTGAGAACAACAACAACAACAAAAAAAAACAATAGAGAAAATTAAAAAACCAAAAGTTGGTTCTTCAAGAAGATTTACAAAATTGACAAACCCTTAGCTAGACTGACTAAGAAAAAAAGAGAGAAGATGCAAATAAATGAAATAAAAAATGAAAAGAGGTACCTTACTACTGACCCCACAGAAGCAAGTGAGATCATAAGTGGATACTATGAACAACTTTATGCTAAAAAACTAGACAATGTAGATGAAATGGAAAAATTCCTAGGAATGTACAAACAACCTACACTGACACTAGAAGAAAAAGAACACCTCAACAAACCAATCACAAGTAAAGAGTTTGAAACAGTCATCAAACAGTTCCCCAAAATGAAAAGTCCCAGGACCAGATGGTTTCATAGGTGAGTTCTACAAAACATCCAAAGATTTAATACCAATCTTACTCAAGCTCTTCCAAAAAATTAAACAAGAAGAAATGCTACCAAACACATTCTATGAAGCCAATATCACCTTAATACCAAAGCCAAATAAAGATATTACAAAAAAGAAAATTACAGACCCATTTCTCTAATGAATACAGATGCAAAAATCCTCCATAAAATACTTGCTAATTGAATCCAACAACACAGTAAAAGAATTATCAATCATGATCAAGTGGGTTTTATACCAGGTATGCAAGGCTGGTTCAATACAAGAAAATTAATCAGCATAATACACCACATTAATAAATCAAAGAAAAAAAGTCACATGATCTTATCAATTGATGCAGAAAAGTATTCGACAAAATACATCGTCTTTTCTTGATAAAAATACTACAAAAATAGGAATTGAAGGAAATTTTCTCAGCATAATAAAGTCCATATATGAAAAACCCACAGCTAACATTGTACTCAATGGTGGAAAACTAAAAACTTTCCTGTTGAGATCAGGGACAAGACAAGGATGCCCACTGTCACCACTTTTGTTCAATATAGTGCTAGAGGTTCTAACTAGAGCAATCAGTCAAGAAAAAGAAATAAAAGGCATCCAGATTGGAAAGGAAGAATTAAAACTGTCACTATTAACAGATTATATGGTTCTATATCTAGAAAGTCCTGAAAAATCACAACAAAGCTCCTAGAGCTATTAAATGATTTAAGGAAAGTGTCAGGATACAAGATCAGTACACAAAAATCAATAGTATTTCTATACATGAATAATGCACAATTTGAGGAGGAAGTCAGGAAAAAGTTTCCATTTACAATACCAACTAAAAGAATCAAATATTTAGGAATAAACTTAACCAAGGATGCAAAGCATTATAGAAAACTATAATGCCTTGCTAAAAGAAATAAAAAAAGACCTAAATAATTGGAAGAATATTCCATGCTCATGGAATGGAAGACAAAATATCATTAAAAAGTCAATTCTACCTAAACTGATATACAGATTCAATGCAATCCCAATAAAAATTTCACCAGCACTTTTAAAGCAAATGAAAACACAATTCCAAATTTATCTGGAAGGATAAGAGGCCCTGAATAGCCAGAAACATCTTAGAAAGGAAAAGTGAAGTTGGAGGACTCTCACTTCCAGACTTTAAATCATATTATCTAGCTACGGTAGTAAAAAAAATAGCACGGTATTAGCATAAACATAGACACATAAACCAATGAAATTGAGTTCATGATTTAGAAACAGACTCTCACATATACAGCCAAGTGATTTTTTACAAACCTGTCAAGCCCTCCTAGTTGGAGCAGAACAGCTTATTCAACAAATTGTGTTGGGAGAACTGGATATCCATAGCCAAAAGAAAGAAAGAAGTCCTGTACCTCACATCTTATATAAAACTTAACTCAAAATGGATCAAAGACCTAAATATAAAAGAAAGTACAATGAAACTCCTAGGAGAATTTCAATGCTATATAAAGAGATCATACAACTCAACAATAAAAGAGCAAGTAATACAATTAAAAAATGGGCAAAAGATTTAAACAGACATTTCTCCAAAGAGGAAATACAAATGGCCAAAAAGCACATGAAAAAATGTCCTTTATCACTAGTTATTAGGGAAACGCAAATTAAAACAACAATGAGATATCATCTAACAGCACATAGAATGGCCATTATTTAAAAAACAGACAATAAGTGCTGGAGAGGATGTGGAGAAATAGGAACACTCCTTCATGTTGGTGGGAGTGTAAAATGGTGCAGACTCTGTGGAAGAAAGTTTGGTGGTTCCTCAGGAAGCTAAATATAGAACTGCCTTATGATTCAGCAATTCCTCTAATAGGAATATATCCAGAAGAACTATAAACTATAATAAGAACAGACATCTGCACAACAATGTTCATAGCAGCATTGTTCACAATTGCCAAATGATGAAATCAACCCAAGTGTGCATGCACCAATGAATAGATAAACAAAATGTGGTACACACGTACAATGGAATACTATGCTGCAATAAGAAGAAATTAAATTGGGACATATGTGATAACATGGATGAGTCTTGAAGACATTATACTAAGCAAAGTAAGCCAGACACAAAAGGACAAATATTGCATGGTCTCATTAATATGAACTAAATACAAATAATAAACATATGGAATTCAGACCTAGAGTATAGGTTATAAGGAGATAAGAGGAGGGTTGAGAAGAACTATGAATGCTTAATGTATGTAGAAGTTTTAATTAACTTGACTGTAAAAGTGTGGAGATGGATAGAGTTGATAGCAACACATTATAGTGAGTATTATAAATGGGATTGTGACTGAAAAAGGTAGTCTGGGGAAGTAAATGTCAATAGAAAGAAAGTTAAAGAATTAATCTAGGGAATGAATAACACAGTGAACCCAGAGGTGGTTGAGAATTGTGGTTAAGGGTACAAATGCAAGAGAGTACTTCTGTTAGCTAGAGCAGATGTACATCACTATTGCAAGGTGATGGGAATATGGAGAAACATGGGAAAACTACAATTGGTGTGACCTATAGACTGTGGTTAACAGGAATACTGTAATATTCTTGCATCAATGCCAAGCTGTACTGTGTTGATAATGAAGGCTTTTGGAAAAAATGTGCCAGATGTATGCTATGGACCATGATTAATGGTAATAGCCTGATGGTATTGTCTCATAATCTGTAACAAATGTTCCACCAAGGTGTAGAGTTGTATGGAAAATCTACACATCTGTATGATTGCTTTGCAAGTTCACAATATCTGTAAGAAAAATATATTTTTAAAAATAATATGGATTAGAAAAAAAAGACACCAAATATAAGATAAGGACTATAGTTGGTAGTAAAATTTTGACGATGATTTTGCATAATTTGTAACAAATGTTTCACACCAATGCAAAGAGTTGGTGGCGGAGTGATATATGAGATTCCTATGTGATGTTTATGTTTACTTTGTAAGTTCACAATCTTTATTATACACTTATTGTTTATGTGTATTCATGTTTGAATGATATACTTCAATAAAAAAATTTTAAAAATCAAGGGATGGCAGCAAATAGAAACAGACACAGAGAGGATTAAGACAAAGAATGGAGTAATCCCCTTGTGTTTATATCCTTTTTAAATTAATGCCCCTTGGGTAATGGCTATAGTTAAGTGACTTATTGTTTTAAAGGAAATGAGTTGTCTGTTTTGAGATTCATATAGTGGAGAAGTGTACCTTCCATCTTGGCTGCCCTGTCTCACATTCCTGCATGCTCACACTGAGGCAAAACCATTTGCCTTGTTGTAAGATGTCCTATGAAGAGTCCCATGTGACAAGGAAGTGAAATCTTCAGTCAAAAATGAGAAATCAATCATGTCACTGTCTTATGAGCAAAACTAAGTTAGAGGCTTTCAGCTAAGTCATGTCTAGATTCTTGACCTCTAAAACTATTGTTATAGTTCAAATTTGTTGCATTACACTGTTACCATTTGGGATAATGTGTAAGCAGAAATAGATAGCTTATAGAGACTAAAAGAATTTATAAGAATCAAACAAAATATGTTTAATAAAATAAAAGATATAGTGGAAAATTCCAACAGGATGTGTACAAATACTTGACTAGCCTTCCCATAGATAATAATTCATAAATTCTGAAAAAGTATAAAGAAAAATAAATTGTTGAGAACATCAGAATATGATCAGAAACATGCAGAACATAGATAGAAGTTTACTATTGAAAAGAGGGAAACAAATTTGGAAGAAATTTACTTTTATCTGACTTTTCATCTAAGGGAAAAACCCCAGTCCATGCTGTAGAGGTCAGTTCCACTTCAAGCAGAAAACTTTAATATACTGGAGAGAGGAATCAGATGGTGGGTTTCAGGTATACTAAAGCAGCTATAAACTGAGGGGGAAATACTAGAAATAAGAGATGTATAGAAGGGGAAACCCCAACTCTGCTTACACATTTAAAACCTAAAAGTACCCAGCCTCTGTCTACTTATATAAGGGGTTTACTTTAAGGAACCAAGAAGAAAGCCCACCTGAAAGACTTAAAAATGATCATAGATTTCTGCTGCTGCCCAATGCAAAGGAGACAAAGTTTTTAATTAGATTCCAGCCAAATTACCTTCCTTCTAGAACAACATCAACATTTGTGAAAAGATAAGTAAAAAAACAGGGTCTCAATAACATGTCTTTCTCAACATTCAATTAACGATAAAAGTTACTAGATCTGAAAAGAAAAGAAAAATGAGAAACAGATGTTTTAAATTTTATTTTTTTCTTTCCCATCCCTCCCCTCCCCTCCCTTCTCCCACCCTGCTGTTTTTGCTATGTCCTTTTCCTGTTTGATCTTCTGTATCTGTTTCTCTTTTTGTCTTCTCTTCTTGTCTTTTTCCTCTAGGATTCACCAGGAATTGATCCTGAGGACCTCAGATGTGGAGAGAGGTTCCCTGTCAATTGTGCCACTTCAGTTCCTGGTCTCTGCTGTGCTTCACCTTGACTCTCCCCTTCATCTCTCTTTTGTTGCATCATCATCTTGCTGTGTGATTCACTTGCACAGGCACTGGCTTACCACATGAGCACTCAGCTTGCTGCGCGGACACTCAGCTTGCCACACAGGCACTAGCTCACTGCAGGGCACTGGTTCACCATGCAGGTACTTGGCTCACTGCATGGCACAGGCTCACCATGCAGGCACTCATGCAGGCAATCAGCTTGCTGCATGGGCACTGACTTACCATGTGGGCACTCGGCTTGCAATAAGGGCACCCACATGGGCACTCGGCTTACCGCATGGGTGCTCGGTTCACTGCGTGGTCACTTGGCTCACCATTCAGGCACTCAGCTTGCCACACAGGCACTCTTTCTCTTCTTCTTTTTCACCAGGAGGCCCAAGGGATTAAACCTGCATCCTCCCATATGTAGGCAGAGGACTTGTCACTTGAGCCATATCCACTACCCAAGAAACAGATTTTTAAAAAGCTATCAATAGAAATGTTGCACAAGAAACTATAGATGTATGGATTAGCAAAAAGGATCTTACTTAACACAACTATTATAAATATGTACAGGGACTTAAAGGAATATATGTAAATGACCAATGAACATATAGAAAACCTTAAGAGTGGGTGAAATAACAGAAAGAGTAAAATGGAAATTCTAGAGCTGAAAAACTCATTATCTGAAAAAGTGAAATTCACTGGTTTTCTTCACAAGAGACCTTTGTAGAAAAAAAAAGTTCTGCGAAGATTATATGGATAATAGAAATTATTGAGTACAATTAACTGAAAGAAAAGAAGATTTTAAAAGGAAGAAATATGCCTTGGTGACACTGCACATGTAGCAGTGAGGAGTAGCTCATGAATTTCATTCTTGATAATTAGTTTTGGGATTTCTAAGTGGAGTTCTCAGCTAGGCAATTGACTATAAAAACTGAAGTTTAGAAGACACATAAATACTATTTATATACAATTGCGAGTCATCTCATCCTCTCCATTTCAAACACAGTAAACCAATATCAAAAGGTTTAAAATAATCCCCAGTTTCAGTCACTTATTTTGAGGTGGAATTAAAATTTAATTTAGGGTTATCTGACTCCAAATCCTGAGTTATTACCACTGCAGCATACTGACTGATTATACCATGGAATGGACTTTAAGGAATTGGTGGAGAACAGTTTTCATCTTAATGCATAATAATGTGTTTACTAGCTACATAGGGTTTAGAGGTAGCATTACTAGTACCTATCTTATTAACTATAGTATCTCCAAAAGGCTCACAAAATGGCTGGCCTTATCACCCAGTAGCTGTTGTACAAGTAAGTAGATGAATTAATAACATAATCAGATCATAAAGGTGGGTGTCTTAATTTGCAAGTGCTGCTATGACAAATTCCAAAAAAAAAATGAGTAGTTTAAACAATGGAAATTTATCATCTCATGGTTTTTGAGGTTAGATGTCCAAAATAAATATCTTGACATGCCAGACTCTCTCCTGGAATCTGTTGCATTCTGGTCCTAACTTGCCAAAATCCTTGGATTTCCTTGCCTTGCATCACATCCTCTGTCACATTGTTTTTCCTTTTGGTTTCTACTTTTCCTCCTCAATCAACAATTTCCTTTACTTATAAAGTTTTCAATCTTATGAATTAAGGCCACACTGATTCAATTTGAAATTATCTAAATAGAATCTTCAAAGATCCTATTTGCAAATACTATTAACTAATAATAGTATATTTAAAGGCCTTATTTTCAAATGAATTCACATGCACAGGAATTCAAATTATGACTTGAACATGTCTTTTGTGTGGGAAAAGATTTTATCCACTAAAATGATGACAAAAATGTATTTCGATATATATGTAAACTCTAATTTGACAAGAATAGATCATCAATGGAAAACTCCATTTATATACTGTGTTACATAGTGGCTATTTTCTTCATAAAATGTTTAGGACTTTCAAGGCAGGATATAGAACAAATTGCAACAAAGCATTATTTCTCAAAGTGCCAATAATATTAATCCCTGCCTATGAAATTGATCTAGCCTGAGACAATTATCTTCATTAACCTTTAAACCATATTGTTGTACAACTAAGCAGTTTGTTTCAGCTGTCTTATGATCAATTGCAATCTTCAAAACATTCTCCAGGCAAATCAGTTGTACAACAATTAATATCAATTACTTAGAATAGTAAAATTGCTACAATATAGATATTTTTAAAATATAGGATTGAATAGCTAGAACCCATAAAGTAGGAATTGATTTATGAGAAGTATAATTAATAAACTTGAAAAACCCAGGGAAATCATATCTGAGACTATACATGAATTTTAGAAAATTTAAATATTGAGATTGAGGAATATTCTACCCTTGATATCAATAGCTTTCAATTGTATTAATTAGGGCACAGTCTAAAATGGTATAGGCCCAAAAGACATTGAAATGGAAAATCTCAAAAAAAATTATTTCTCTCTCACATAAAAGTGAGGAGATGAGAACAGGCAGCCCTATAACAGCACTGTATCATGAGTTCATTCAGAGTCTCAGTTTCCTACTATTTGCTGAGCCACAATGCCTAATAGGCTTGTACTCTTCTGCAAGGTGAAATGGGATTACCTCTAAAATCCACATTTCAGACTGGGGAATAAGGTTCTCCCTGCGAAACCAAACCAGCAGTGTGTGTGTGTGTTTATGTGTATGTGTGTGTCAAGAGATTAAATTCTGAAGAACTGATTCATGCAACTGTGGGGGTTGGCAAGTCTGAAATCTATAGCACAGGCCTTGCCTGTAGGCTGGAAATTTCTATAAGACAGTGTTGAAGTCTTGACCTAAAATTCCTTAGTGGAAGCTGGCAGGCTGCACATTCCAGCAAGAGTTTATATTGAAGTCATTAGGCAGATATTCTTCTGATCCCTGGGACCTCAGGTTTTGCTCTTAAAACCTTCAATTGATTGAATGAGGCCCACACACATTATTGAGCGTGATCTCTTCTACTTAAAGACAACTGATTATAGATACTAATCCCTTCTATAAAATACCTCCACAGGAATAATTAGGCCAGTATTTGACCAAACAATTGGATACCATAATCTACTCAAGTTGACACAAGAAATTAACCAGCACAATTAAAGGAAAGTAAGCACTTTATTTTTAAAAAAAAAAAAAGTAACGTGGAGTATGTACATAACAATTCAGCTCACAGTCATTGAGAACTCATGAGAACTACATGAAAGGCCATGATGAGTAATTTTTAATTAGTTAACAATATGTCCAGCCATAACTCTATTTGGAAAGTAAAATATTACTACACCACAATCTGACTTAACAAATATCTGTTTTCTCCCCACGTATAATACACACACGCATACATACACACATATTCACAACTCCCCCAGGAGGAGATAACAAAAAGACCCATCCAGTTACTCCACCCAAAGTCCAGGGTCTCTAGGCCAGATATGACCACTCAGATTTGGACAGATATATTATCCTTCTATTCCGCACCAACAATTGTTGAATACATATAAATTGGCTTCAATTAAAAAAGCAAAACTACTATTAAACAAGAAAGAATGGAGGACATAACCACCAATAATCTATAACTGCTGTAAATGCATCTGGGCTAGAATTATGAGACTGGTAGTGGAAGACTTTCTTTGAATAGCCTATCTCAACTTTGAAATTGATTTAGCATGCCTCTCTCCTAACAGTGGCCATTGTCATTTCACCAAGGCCCTAGGAATGATATTGATGAAGAAAATTCTTGAGAATAACCTTGAAAATTGCAATAATTGATGTCCTCTGTAGACCAAGGACAAAGTGTGAATGTGGTTTCCATAGAAACTAACAGAGTCAAAGAGATAACCTTGTGGTTTGACCGACAAGCATCTGTAACGTAGGTAGTTGAGAAAGATATCTCTTAGGACTGAAACAGTTGGGCAGCATTTAAAACATCTTAATATCTTACTGTTATTAACGGAAAAGCACTCTTGACCTGGAGTTGTTTCCCCTTTACTTCAATGTACACTTGGAATAGAATCCCTGCATTGGGACTAGGATCTATGCACGGAGTTCCAAAATTGAAGAAAGAGCCAGAGGGAAGTCTCTGGCACTTTCTGTTTGTAGCAAATTTTAAACCAAAAGATGTAGCACATCCTGGGGAAATACCAAGATTAATTCTATCATCAAGGACTTTGATGATATAGATTCAATGAGGCTTAGTGCTTCCTGTTTTATTTTTGTGTTTATTAAAGATGCTGTAGGTTTACAGAAAAAAGCATGGAGAAAAGACAGAGTTCTTATATACCTCTCTCACACACAGTTTTTCTATTATTAACACTCTGCATTAGTATGGTAACTATGTTACAATTGATGAATCAATTTTATTATAATTCTACTATTAACTATAGTCCATAGTTTATATTAAGGTCCAGTGTTTCTGTTTTGTATGTGCACTGTTTTAATTTGCTTGATCTAGGGAGAAGGTGAATATGATTAAGAGCACGGCTATGAGTGGTGTCATCTACAGCCGCTTTTCTAAAAGTTGCCCATTTGTGAGAAACAATCAACACTTTGTATGCAGCTATAGTTTTTTTTTTAAAGATTTATTTATTTATTTAATTCCCCCCCTCCCGCGGTTGTCTGTTCTCTGTGTCTATTTGCTGCCTCTTGTTTCTTTGTCCGCTTCTGTTGTCAGCAGCTGCACGGGAAGTGTGGGCGGCGCCATTCCTGGGCAGGCTGCACTTTCTTTCACGCTGGGCGGCTCTCCTTAAGGGGCGCACTCCTTGCACGTGGGGCTCCCCTACGCGGGGGACACCGTTGCATGGCAGGACACTCCTTGCGTGCATCAGCACTGCGCATGGGCCAGCTCCACACGGGTCAAGGAGGCCCGGGGTTTGAACCGCGGACCTCCCATGTGGTAGACGGATGCCCTAACCACTGGGTCAAGTCCGTTTCCCGTGCAGCTATAGTTTTGACAAATGTTTTTTCTTTGTCTCAATAACAGAGAACACCAAAAAATTTGCTGTGTAAAATAGCAGTAGTTGTCATTCTTAGGCTTTATAATCTCTTTAGTTGTCTGTTATAATGTAGTACAGCAATTTTCAAAATGGACCCTGTGAAAAATGGTGGGTTCCTGAGACCCTTTCTTGGTATCCTAAAGATAAAACTTTTTATAATAATACTAAAATGTTTGCCACCTTTTAACTCTGTTGACATTTCCATTCATGGTGTAAAATGATGTTAGATAAAACTGCTACTACTGCCTTAGCAAAAATCAAGGCAATCAATCCAAATCATACCCTGTTACAGACTATTACTCTGCCTCTGTCACATTGTCTCCTCCTGTAGATTTCTCTCACTACTGGTTTCTATGTCTTCTGGTTTTTCTGAGTCCAAACTTCCTCTCTTTATAAATCCTTAAGGAATATAGATTAAGACACACCCCGATTCCACTTTACAAATGGGAACACAGATTACGATTAAGAACATGTCTTTTGATGTGGTGCATGTTTCAGTTTACCACAGTAAGTGTGTGTGTCTGCCAGTCTTTAGAGGGCATGCTGATAAGTGACTTGAATTGATGTTTGCTTGTGTTTCCTTACTACATGACTACACCATGCCAGGGTAGAGCCAACACTTTCCAAGATGTGCAAAAGTAAAATTCCTTCAGTGACACTGGCCCTAAGTTAATTTAAATATTAGCATATGCTCCTGCTTTTAGGAGTTTAAAAATGATTCAGGAGCTTTTATTTTGTTGAGGGAACATACAGTGAGAGACAGGAAGTTATGCTCATCTTATTCATTTTATAGATGAAGAAGCTCCTGCTCAGAAAAGTAAAACATTTTGCTTTGGAGACATAGTTAATAGTAAAATTAGAATTTGATCTCAGAACTATTAATGAGAAATGATATTTTATGTCAATTACTAATATAGTTGTCAAATAGTAAATAAACTACTGGGGAATAAAAAAGAAAGAGAAAAGGAAAGGTAATGTCTAAATTGTTTCCTATTTGATTATATGCATTCCAATAAGCCAATATCTACTTTCTAGTGTAAGTCCATATGTTGAAGGCTTAACTTAATCAAACATACAAAGATAGATTGAAAATAAGAAATTTTAGCAATTTGAGGAAGTGTAATGTTTCATTCCAATCTTGGTCCTGATCTGGAACTGATGGAGAAGTAGAGAATGTGATAGGTGTTCAAAAAAGGGAAAAATTACTAAGAAATATAATTAGAGAGGTTGGGAATTCATGTTATTGGAGCTTCTCCCAGAAAAATAGAGATTATGCATATTGGGTTTGGGAATGAGGTGGAAGCACACCTGCTAAGTGTAATACAATGAAAAATGTGAGACGATGTGGAGATGACTAATGATTTTAGTTCCTAATCATTATCAGATTATTTATTTAGGGTTTGGATAAAAGCAAAATTTGGTTTAGACTACACTGGGAGGACCTTTAAAGATGGACTGGGTTTGAGACTTGTTCAGGATTTGATTGATGCAAATTAAAGTATGTACATTTGGTCTTCAGCAAGAAAAATAATTTAAAACAGGAAAGCCAAATAGAATATTATTGCAGATCTCTACAAAAGCCTCAATGCATCTTAAGTTTGTGCTATCTATGTTTAAAGTAGAGGAAGGATTGAAATATTCACTGAGACACTACAATGTGCCAAGTTTGATATGTGGTGCTTTGGTGTATATTACTTGATTTATACCTTAAAGCAAATTTTTATAATGGACATCGTAAATGCATACATACACACATACACACAATAATTTACAAGCTTACAGACTTATTTAAATGTGGAACTGGAACAAATATTCATATTGGTCTTTATTCCAAATATTGAATTTTTGTGGGTTTGGTCAATTGATTTTCAACAAACAGGTTAAGTAAATTTAATGAAGAAATGATAGTCTTTTCAGTGACTATGCATATCCAATGCAGGAAACAAAGAACTAAGGAGTCACCCTTGATATCCCAGTCTTCTCTGATTCAATTGAACAAAATGTCACAGGCATCCTCAAAATTATTAATAGTAAACTTGATACAGATTTTTTCTGACTTGTGTCAGTCTAATTTGTAAGTATGATTTCTTCCAGCTCATTTTATGACTATGAAAAACATCTTTTTTATTTTATGAATTTTAATTAAACTCACTCCACTCAGTTGACATTCTGCAATGTATTATTTAGTGGAGCTAGTTACAGTCCTCTAGCCAACTGGATAATGGAGGTCTTAGAGGATGTTTAATAATTGAATGCTGTTTTTATCCAAATTGAAAAAACCAAATACTATCAAGGAGTCTTATTCTATTAAATAGATAAGTAAGATTTAGTATTTTCTACTTTTCTTTTCAGAGAAACCTCAGAAAATAAAATAAATCAAAGACATTTAAAATCAAACAATTTTGTACATAAATAAAAAATATAAATATATACATGTGTGTGCTTCCAAATATTAGGAAATATTCACTCCATTCCAGCTGCTAATGTAATAGAAGTCACTGAGCCCATCCATACAAAAACAGAATTCTAAAATACTACAACTTCCTGTAAATCTATAATATTTCAGAAAAATGTTAAAAAATAATCTTCCTAAAGATTTTGCCTATGCCTGGATAGTATTTCTTTTACAATGACCTCATACACTTCAGCAACATAAATTGTGATTATTTAAAAAGAAATCAATGCATATTAGCAAGAAACCACAAGCATTCTCACTGATTAAGAGGGAGAGACTTTTGGAATTGTGATGTGGCATGATATACTGCAAAGCTTTGGATTTGCACATATTGCAAATCAAATCAGAGTTCCTGCACTCATTAACTGTATTCTTCTTTGTCACCCTGGTTTTCTTACTTCCCAAATGGGAAAATAATTGAATTTATATAGTAGGAATCAACATTAATTTATTTAACATCAATAACATCCTTGAAAATTAGGCATTGTAAAGGAAGATGATTAAATATAGCTTTGAATCCTTATCATAGTGATTGGACTAGAGTATATAAATGTATACTATATGTAGATATATACCTGAATTAAAATATATATATATATTGAGTCTCACCGTTTCTACAATAAATCAGACAGAGCACATGCAGAAATGTACATCTTAACAAATAAAATTAATATCACATCAGTTAGGAAATATGAATGAAAAATTAAGAAATATTGAATTCTAATTATCTCTGACTCTATGTTAGGTGGTTTCACACAATTTACAACTTCATTCTATTCATTGCCATCACTTTTCCATGTCTGCTTTTTAATTCTTCAAAGGGTAATTTATTTCATATTATGTCAGTCATTACCTGGCATAATATGATTGTTATATGATTGTCAATTGTTTTTTCACTAAGTACATGAGATCAAGGATTTCTTTCATTGCTGAATTACCCATAAAGATATAGGACTTAATATAAATTAAATATGAATATATGTTTAATAAATAGACATTTATGGTCTCTTTATATGATGAAACTGAAGTTATGGATTTCTAAGTAAATTGGGAGATTGCAAAGATTTAGGAAGCAAGGCTTTGGACAGAAGTTACCAGATTTCAAAGCTAATGCTTTTTTTTATCATTTTTTTTCATGGCATTTTAAATTTTTTTCTTTGCTATAGATCACCACTACTGCTAACAACGTGCCTATTCTATGTATTACTACTTGACACATCTAATACTTACTCTTCCAGGTATTTACATATATTAACTCAATGAATGCTTATAAAAACTTTGTGTAATAGTACTATTATTTCCATTTCACAGATAATGAAATTTCAGGAAAATGCTTAAGCAGCTCACTCAAACCCACTTTTTTTTTGCTAGTGCTTTTGATTTCATGTAAGAAACCACTGTCAAATCAAAGGCCATGAATATTTAACCCTTATTTTCATTTAATAATTTTATGGTTTTAGCTCTTTGAGCACATTTAAGACCATTAGTTTAAATTCTTTGTGTACTAAGTCCAATATCTGAGCTACCTCAGTGGAAGTTTCTGTCATTTTCATTTTTTTCCTGGGAATGGACCAAACTTCCCTATTTCTTTGTATGCCTTGAAATGTTCTGTTGAAAACCCTAAATTTTGAATATGATAATGTAGTAAATCTGGAGAACACTTTTTCCCCATTCCCAATGTTTGATTTTGTTGTCTGTTTGGGACTGCAGTCATCCATTTGTATAGTGACTTTTCCAATGATTCTCCGCCCCCCCCCCCAAAGACTGTATACCTTGTTGCAGGTGATAATTAAGTCTCTGTTACCTTATCTCAGTGGTCAGCCAGGGACATGAAAGAACCAAAAAAGAAGTTCTTTCCCATCTTTGTATACCAGTTCTGAGCTGAAACACTCCTTCAATAATTAGCCAGCCTGCCTACAACTCTGCCTTAGCCTCCTCCTCCTGCTTGCTGCATTCCACGTTTCAGTCAGAGATCTAAACTGAGGGTCCTCTATGGTCTTGCCAAGCATGCATCCAGTTGTGGGTATGTGCACTGCTTTCCAGATTTCCCAGTGTTGATGAGGGCCCTTAAAAGCCTTCTTTCCCTCATGTATCTTTTTTCTCAACCTCTTCCAAATCAGACATCTTTATCTATTTGCTACATGCCCCAACCATTGTCCCGTGCCCCATGTGGCTGCATGTAATATATATACCTTTAAATGCTTTTGAAAGATGCCAGCTGGGAGCTGTCCAACCCTTGAAAGATTCCTGAGGGGTATAAAACAAAGAAAGCTTCAGGTCTGGTCCCTCAGGAAACCATCAGCCAGTTAATCTGCACAACCGCCATCTTTCGAGAGCACAATCTGTATTGCTCTTCTCATGGCATCAGCAACCACAGCAACGATATGGGCCACCAGCTCCACAGCTGCTGCCAATTGGAAAATGGGGTATGGTGGCAGGTAAGCAAAAGGCCACAACTTTTTTTAACCAAAACTTAGCAGCTTTTTCTTCATTAAGTTTTCTTATGTTTGCTGGGAGTTTTAATGAGATCTCAGAGTGACATAAAATTTGATTTTAACCATTTTTGCCATCTTTAGTTTACTCCAATTTAGGGAACATTTCTTGAGCTTTTTATTTCATCACTTTCTGTGATATCGCTCCTCCAAAGCCCTTTTTAAAATTTTTTTTTTCGGTTGGAAAAGTTGGATCTAAAAGTTATTATACAGGCATCATAGTAATGAAGCTGTTGGGTGCTGGGGTAATTTGGGGATAAATTATTTACAGATGACAAAATATATGGAGAAGAAAATTGAATAATTGCTGTGGCATTTGACCAGCTATCAGAATAGGGGGCAACAAAATAGCAAATAGATTTATTTTTGCACCCCAACTTTATACTGTTTCAGTGATTTCTGGAACACTTTATTCAGATTTCTGCAGCTTCACATAAAAACAAGTAATATTATCAGGTTGTGTTGCTGCCCCAAGTGGGAAAGTATCTTGCAACTTCTTCTGTTAAAGTTGTTAGACATTTGCTTCCAGATTTTCTTCTTGATAGAGCTAGGGAGGGACTTAGGAAGAAAAGTGGAGAGGTGTTGTGATATTTATGTTTTCACCTATTCATAATAGAAGGTAAGAAAGGCAAACATCATTTCAGGTCCACATGTCCGATGTCCATGTACTAAGGAAGCATAGACTTAAAAGTAGCTGCTGGGCTTCCATTCTGCTTTATCCTGAAAATTTCCATAAGACATTTTGCCCTATTTACATTTTTTACAAAGAAAATATTATTATTAGGCATAAAATATAAAAGATAAAAATTAAATTTATGGATTCAATTTTTTCAGATATTTCATAATATATTTTAGAAAGTTTACCTATTCTATCAATTCTTAATTTGTGGCATATGTGTTTGTTAAAAATAAATTATCATGTAATCATGTCACTATGTATTCTATTCCTAAGATTCAACTAAAATGCTTAAATATTTAGAATCACAACATTGTAATGGGGGAAAGTCCTTAGCAGTGTTACAGGCTGCCCTATTTAACTTAAGGATAATAAATAGTTTCATAGAGATAAAATTGAATTTCAAGGATTCCCTTACTTGAAGCAAAAAGCTCACCATTTTATGTCTATCTTCTAGTTATTTTATGGCTACCCTGTCTAATTCAAGAATAAGATAGCTTCTTTTCTCCAAAGTAATCTAGACAAGTTTCCTTGTCCTGGCATTGCTGTTTTGTTTTGTTTTGTTTTGTTTTTTTAAACACTTTTAAAAAATTTCCCTAGTTTTAAAAAAGTCATTACTGTTAATATAATTATTGTTCGTAAGAACAGCACACCAATTTAAACTAACTCATGTAAACTTTTATTCAGTACAAACATATTTCAGTATTACAACACAAACGTATTTCAAGGTAAAACTTCCAAGAAATTTTTTGCAATATGTCTCTTAATTGAGTATATGATGGAGGATATTATACATCTGTAAGAGAACTGTAACTTAAATACTCAGATATTCTATCTGGGAAGGCGCTAACTCTCCTTCATTTCACAATTTATACCTTTTGAATTCATCAGCACAGAAAAGTGAAGTGACTTGGTCACTGTTAGTAACCAAATCAGACTGGAGGACTTTTGAAAATTGCTTTCTAGAAATTGATGGGGGTATTTTCCTAAAGACTTTTTTTCTCACCATTACGGCATTCATTTTTAAAATATTTCACAGGTCAATAAACCTTTAAAAATGACTAAAAACATTATATGTTTGATAAAAATTAGGCAATTTTGAAATGTCTGACCAAAACCAAAAAAAGTAATCCCAGATGTACAAAAAAAACACGAGTACTCATGCACTTATTTCACAAATGTGAAACAAAAATCAATAAAATAGTATGTAGCCTATGAACAATGCACTCCTATTTCTTCTTTTTCCTTTCACTAAAAAAAAAAAAAATCAGAATTACCTCCTTCTTTGATTTCAAATAACAACAATTTCATATATTTTGAATTGCATGTTTTGAGCTATTTAGTGATTTGAGAATTCAATTCAGTGAGTCTAATAGTTTTTTTTTTAAATCATGAACTACCTTAAAACAGAAAAAACAAAAAGAGGTACACAAAACCTAAGAATGCTAAATTTAGTAGAGTGAAATATTTTCAATTTTATATTAATGAATAGGTTTAGATAGAGGTAAAATGTATTTGCTACTGTGAATTCTAGTAAATCAAAAATAAGGCCACTACTCTTGAACTAATGGTTAAGGACTGACACTTTGAGAACTATTTCACTAAATGCTTATTTAGTATTATTATTTTCTTAATAAAGGTTGATATTCTTGCATGTTCCAATGACTAATGTGATTTTTTTCCAAAGGAGAGTAATGCTCAATCATCGAGCAATGGTTTGCCACATAGTAAAGACTATCTCATTATTTTTATCTCATTTATTATTGGTTATTAGGTTGAAATTATAGCAACATTTGTTGTGGCAAATATGTACCTATTAATATTAATTTTACATTCACAACCTAAAAATACATCCAGTACTAGTGAAAATTTACCAATGAATATAATACACTGCAGAGAAATATTGCAACTCAAAAATTTATTCCCTATATAATTTAATAACATTTAGTGTAAACACAGTCACAATAATCAATAGACCAGCAGCCCCATTTATGCTACACTACTACAACAAATTATCAATTTATAAGAAGATTCCTATTGAGATATTCTGGAAGGACACATACTGGTCACAAATTTATCTAATATTTTTATTGATAAATCTAAATGGCAAAAAATAGTTCATAATTTAATCTGTCCAAGATGGCAGATTCAACTGAAAAGTACATTACAAAAGTATTCAAGATGCTACAAGAGTGGGAGTAAAGTCACCAAGGACAAGAGAAAACATTAAATTTATGTGAATAATACTAAAATGAAATAAAATTGTAATGGGAAGAATAATTTGAATAACTCAAGGCAAAATGAATTTGATTTAATTTTATTACAAAAGTAAAAATCCAATATTATATAAATGTTTTCACTTAACCATAACCCTTCAGTTTAATTTTAAAAATGCATAATTGCCATTTTGCACACAGAAATCCACATTGATCCATTTCGAACCAATAAAAATGGCTTAAGAAATAGTTGTGCTTTTTATGTAGCTAAAGTCCAAATCTCAGCTAATGGTAGAATTGAAAATCCATATGCATTTATTCACTGAGAATATTTAGCAATAATATTAATAAGATATAAATGAGTAGCCTGCATTTGACCATAGGCAAACTGTAAAATCCTTGCTACTTGAAAGTCTCTATTACTGTATCTATTTGTTAACTAGATGATGCTTCTGATATAAAATTACCTGACCCCTTTAGCTTGAAATTATAGTTCAAATTGTTCTCTCCTTTAGGTGTCTTAGCTATCATGAAGATTAGCACTTAGCTAGCACTTAGTTTCACAATATGCTTTTATTTCAGTTGTTATTAACAGTAATATGACAGTAAAATGACAAGGACAGCAGGACAGAAACTTAAACCTCCATTTTACATATGAGATAATTCTTTTTTCTATTTTTTATTTTTTTATGAGATAATTCTTATTCCTAATATATGGCTAATATTAACAGTAATATGATAGTAAAATGACAGGACAGGAGGACAGAAACTTAAACCTCCATTTTTACATATGAGATAATTCTTGTTCTAATATTTGGTTGTCCAGCACTAACAGAGTTGATAAATAGTAATACTACAGTTTAAACATAGGCTTTCCAAAATTCATACACACCTTCTCTCTATAGACATTCTATATGCAGATGAAGTAAGAGTCATAAATTCAAATAAATGACATGAACTTTAAGAAGGTTTTCTTTTTAACCCAAACAGGAATTTTGAAAAACAAGCAAGGAACTGTTAAAGGAATCAATTTCATAAAAATAATAAGAGAAATGCATTTCTCAAGTTGCTCTTATGATTTGAAAATATGAATCAATTTTCCCCTCATATGAAATAGCAAGTTCTGAACGTTGAAAATAGAGGTAAAATCAGACAATCCGAGGAATTATTGGTTTGTTACTGCATATCTAAATCTGATTACATTAAGAACACAAATTTCAGTTGCTTCATGATAATATGTTCTCAGCATAGACATATAACAGTGAAAACTTGCACTTTCTGAGAACACAAGCTTCATTTCAGGAGACCTATACGTTAAGTCAACTTTAATTAAGAAATTTTCCTTTGTTTGTAACCTTCTAGCAGTTATGCAAGTCTGATATTTGTGGATGTTGTTGGTCAGAGGAAATACACCTAAAGAGATGTCATCCCATTCCAATAAAATTTTCAGGATGGCCAACAGAAGCACAATTCACACAGGTTCTGATGGAAAGACATTTTACTCACAAAGAAGAAACAGAGCAAAGTCAGCTTCACTAGTAGGCAATAGTTCCCCACAGCCAGGGGTACTCAATCCCCAAAACTAGGCAGGGAGACAGTCTAAGCAAAACACCCCTTTCTTGTGTTTGTGTGCCAAAGTGGAGGAACCTCATTCTCTACCCCCACCACCAGCAGTTAAACCACTAGAGTGTGAGCTGGAGGTAATAAAACATGCCCACCAGAGTCAGACTGTCTCCAGCGAATATTCACATATGCTTGGGATAAGAGGGGACAGGATATACTGGCAGGTCCCTTATCTGCAAGGGGTTTGTGTTTTATCCCTCCAGGCCAACATACCTGGTCCTGAGCACAGGATGTATTTGTGGAAGGAAAGGCGGCAGGCTGTACCAGGACTGTCCTGTACCAGAGAGAGCTAAGTGGGCTTCTGTACATCTCAAGAATTCAATGTAGTCCATCCTGATGAATAACTACATTTTCTACTTTCTTGGCATTTTCTCTTTGCTTGTGATATATTCAAGATCAAAACAAATTTTAATGCTATTTCACACTTGTCCCTCACATGTATCCCCTTATGTGTTTTTGTTTTCCTCAGGTTTCAGTCTGTTAAAGCAAAATAATAACAATAATAATGCCAAAATTATTATATCCACTGATGGATTTCTCTACCTGATAGCAATCTAAGATGTGACCTCCATCCTTAATAAGTAGGCCAATGGGTGAAAGACCTTTTCTAAAATAGCATTATTCTTACATGAACCAATTTTGAAGAAATTTCAATGAAAACTTTATAATATAAAATGATTGGTTTTGGTGTGTTTTGAAAGCCAGGGACAGGTTAGGTACTCTCTCGAAGGCAAAAAATACCTTAGATGAAAATAAATAATTGTGTCTGAGCACAAATTTATTAACATTAAATTTATTAATTACAGAAAAGAGAGTATGTGTTTGTAAAATTGTATTATTCAAGATTTATCAACAGAAAGGACTCAATCACAGAGCACACAAAATTTCTTTTGTAAAATCTCTGTTAGTCAAGACTATCTGAAAGTGTCTCCTCAGCCAGAGGGAAGGTGACTAACCTCCCAGCCACATTCCTCCTAGCAGACTAGAGCCCTCTTGCTTTCCTCCCTTTATCACTTAGTGCAGCTATTTCTTCTGATAAATACCCATATCTAGGAATCCTAAAGCCAATTTTCTACATTTGCTTTGAAGTGAATTTATCAAAGAATTTTGGTAGTTCCCTCTTAAGACATTCTTGTGTGATCTACTATGATAAAGTTCTTTCTCTGTGTGTATATATAGATACACACAATACACACATAGATACAATACACACATATGTACATATATTAGTTTCGTGAAGTGTACAAAGATACATGTAAATATATGTGAACATCTATTTTGGTAAACTTTAAAGAATTGCTATAAAATATAACTGATACTAACCTTAGGTTGCTGAAATTATTGGAAAGTTGTATTTTTAACCCTTCCTTCCAAATTTTAGCGGGAAAAAAATTGATAATCATAAAAGTGGGCATATTATTAAAATTCAATCCAGCACAAAAAAGTGTGTTTTTTTCTCTTTAAAAATTACATTTCTTATATAAACTCACTTCCTCTTGTGACTACTTATGCATGCTTTTTAGGGGATTTCCTATGCAATCATTCATTACTGGAGAGAGTATCAACTTTGAGCTTCTATATCAAATCCAAACTAGCCTTGGTTTGGACAGTTTAGAGAAAAACCTAAAGGAGAGATTCTTTCTTCCCACACCCAGCTCTTAGAAGTAGAAAGCATTTTTAACTTTACAAATACAATTCTACAAAGTACAAATACAAAGAACAAGTACAATTCTAAAATCATCCTCTCTGTCCAGAACTATAATAGGTTAATTTCTCTCATCATTGGTTAAGAGAATTTCCCCACTTCTATCCTATCTAACCCTCTCAGTGCTTACAGTGTTAACTCCTTCAAGCTTTCTAGGATATTTCTAGGGAGTAAATGGTGTAAATATATGAAACCTACATTTCAGTCACATTTTCTAGATTACCAGGGATGCTTGTTAAAAGTCAAGATTACTAATCCCCAAAGTAAATCTCCTATGGGTTTAGAGCTTGAAGATCTGAATTTTAAGCAAGAATTTCTGAGCAAAATATACATGCACACACAAAAAGAAACAGAACAAAACACTACCTCTGAGATTATATAGAATATAAGTGGAAAGAGAAAGGGCACGTTTGCTAAAGTGTTTCTACGCTATGTCATGGGAAAAAATAATTCCTATATCATCAGAGATAATCTTGGCTGTTTCTCTATTCAATTCTATAATGCGTCTGTAATAGATTTCAAAAGGAAGTCATTGGGGACCAGAGGTCATTCTAATTGAAGAGAAAGCAAGAATATTTCCATTCTGTGGCTTAGAATTATTTATATCATTTAATGGTATATGAGAGTGATGTTGAGATCTTAATTACATTTCAAAAACATATTCAATAAACAAGTTTTAAAATTTGTTTATTCTCTAAACATATTATTGTTGAAACTATTAACTGTCAATTTGTTCTATTATTCTTACATTTAATCATTAAAAATTAAAGTGTAGCTTCTAAAAATAAGAATTCCTTAAACTTGCCTAGAATATTAAAGACATAATTACAAAATGTATATTAGCTACAATTACAGTGCCTGTTTGTACCATTTTTAGTTGCATTTCTTTTTTCTTTCCTATCTTAAGTAGACTGTAATTATTCTTGTCAATTACATATACATTCCATTCTTGAAAACACTAATTTGCCACTGCACAGAACTATATTTTCAATTTTTAATATTGAGGTAGAGGGCATCATTTGAATACATAAAAACCATTATTTTTCCAAATTGTTATACTGATTCATTTCTTTCTGAATCACATTTGATTTCTGATATTACTCCTGAGGAGTTGACCATTTATTGTGTATTCATAATCAATCTGCGATTAAGGTAGCAAACAGAGATTGAATGTTAAATTGGCCAAAAACGTGTACAAAAATTCAACAGACTGTGTCAATGAACACACAGTTTTGAACATCTGACTATCCAATCTAGTGGTCATATAAATGTATGCAAAATACAGGATAAAGCCTAATCACTCATGTGTAAAATCAACATAATATTGTGTGACAAACATATAAATGCAATAGGAAAAAAAAACATGGTATAGATAGTTATAGCTAACCATGAATGTGTGTTGCTACAAAAGGAGTTTCTATCATCTAGTAAAAAGCCTGGTTTAAATTATATGTATATCAGAAATGCCCTATATTTTTAACTGGTCACCTATATAGGACAATGTGGTTATTAGGCTTGCAGTTAAGATTTAATATTAATGCTAACTTGACATTTGGTAAAACTGGGAGAATCTCAAATGTCTTGATCGCAACTTCTCCTCCTTTTCTCCCGTGAATAAGGTTATCTAACCACAAATCAAACACTGTGTTTGCTTATCCTGCGTAGCAGGCTCCAGTTCCTCGTCCACCCATACAACTATTGAAACAAGTCAAACTCATCCTCTCAAAGGAAGCAGAAATCGCCCTATACTCTGGTTACTACAAAGCTTGCCTCCCACAGCCTCGACTTGTTGCCTCTGCTCATTCACTCTGTCCTTGAGTGCTACTTTCATCCCCATGTGACCTTGTATGGGGTACAGAGTCCTCCTCCCCCAGGCTGTGAGTATATGTGACTAATAAACTGCTACCAATCTCATCTGTTCGATTCATTATCATGTGTTCAGTCATCCCCACAAACCTAGGACAGAAATATCACCCTCACAAAGAGGGTGAAGAATGGAAGAATATAACAGATGTCATGGGGCTTTTCAACCTTAAGGCTAAGATAAATACAAATATTCTGTCTTTTTTAAAAAGTATGGACTTCACATATAACAATGTTTGCTACAATATAAATCAGTTATATGAGATCTCCATTTGTAATATATGAAATATATTAAAAATTATTTCTATAATAGCTCTTTTAACATGACAGGAAGATGGAAGAGAAATGAGAGACCATCAATGGAGCTTATTAGTGACTGGGTTTGTATTCAGTGCTAGGTAAAATGATAGAATGTGGTCATCTCTCAGACTTTATGAGACCAAAATGCCATTCCGAGCAGCTGAGATTATAAGAGCTCATCAATGTGTACTTAAATGTTTTTCTGTGCATGTGTTTCCTTTAACAATATGTTCTAACTGTTGTAAGAAGCAATATGACAAGGAGATTTCAGTTAAAACAAATTTAAAGGCTTTATAACTTACATTTTTGAAATATAATTGTCAACCTTTCATAGGCACAGCACATGTGATAGATAAGCTAATAATAACACTAACGTGACTATAGATATTGTAGAGTTCAACATGCCATCAGAAGTCAGTAAGATATCTGAAATTGCAACAAAACTGAAATTGGAGTTGGAGAATATAGATTCAGAGGAGTCAATAATGAATGCCACTATTCAGAGGAATAGGGAAACCATTTCTCCAAGACAAATCAAAACACCTCTGGATGTATTTAGAGAATCATATGATATTGGCCTTCAAAATATGGTGAAAAATGTGAAGGTTTCTACAGACTTATTTTCAATCATTTTTCTGCTAGTAAAGATGGTCTATCAGCCTGAACTACAACTGTTCCTTTACATCTTTAATTTCCAAATATGTCCATAAGTTTTAAGAGCAAAGGCTATATCATCTTAGTATGTAATGGAATTTTGAACATGGATATAAGAAAATAATTTTAGTAAAGGAAATAAAAAATTGACTTAACATTTATATTTCAGAAACATCTCAGGATTTTTCTTCACAATAACACAATTTAGAACTCCCCTAGAATTTTCTATATTAGTTTAGCGCAGAACATTGACAACTTGAAAACATGACAGTTTTAATAAGTTTGTGTAGCAAGATTTCTATATAGATACTGAAATTTCAATCATCTTTCATACAAAACAAAAGATAATCTAAGATAATTATTTCTTACATTTTAATAGCTATATACTTAATGGGTGTTACCATTTATGGACGAAATATTTGGAGTGGAAAAGGAGTATACTGCTTTTTATATAGCTTTATATGTCAAGCTAGAATGTCATTAAAACATAGGATAAGGTATTGCCTTGAGAATCCATAGAACACTAGTAAATAATTTATTTTTAACAATAGTATGGTCTATAATCTTGGTATTAGAATAGAAGTCTTTGTGAAAGTATCTTCATACTGGCCTTGCTGTTCTAATGAATGCATAAATCATTTAACAGCTAGAGCCTATATACAACATCAATCCTTTTATAGCAAATTAAAATGTTTAATGTCTCTTCTATGAGTACAAATACTTGAAAAAATCTTAAAAATTTAGCTTTATTGTTGAAACAACTGGTACATAATAAACTGCAGTCATTTCTAAGAGAAAGAGCATATATACATTTTTGTCATTTTAAAATCAAATGTGTCAGTTCTTGGATCTATGTAAATATTTGTAACATTAAATGTGAATATATTTATTCAACACTGATAACTGTTCCCATGTCATTACAAATATTTTAAAATAATATGAACAAGTTTATACTTATATTTCTTATCAACTTTGCTTCTATTCCTTCATTTTGTAGAGACAATGGAATCAGTAGTCTCTTTTTTTGTTTTAGTTTTACCTTTTATCCAACTTTTCAGTTTGAAAATATTGGACCTCCAGAAAAAGTAACAAAATAGTAAATTAAAATCCTTAAACCCCTCACCTAGGTTGATCAATTGCCAACTATTTTACATACTTACTATTTCTTTCTGCATAACTATCTCTATCTCATCATCTCTATCTCTAAACATTTTAAAAGTAAATTGCAGGCACTTTGACCTTCTACCTAGAAATACTTCATATAATAACTCAGTTTTTATTTTTTTACACTACTAAAAGTCATCATGTAGAAAAATGAGTCTTCAAAAAACAGTTGGCTATTCACATGTAAAAATTTATAAAAAGCTCTAGACCACATACTATATAAAAATAATGAATCAGAATTAAATATGGATTGATCATAGGCATAAATGTAAAATCTAAAACTGTAAAACTTCTAGAAGAAAAACAGAAAAATCTATATGACCTTGGGTTAGGCAAATATTTCTTGGATATAACATTAGAAGCATGATCCATAATAGAATAAGAAAAAGAGTACATATTTTATGATTCTATTTATATAAAATTCCATAAAATTCCAACTAATCCATATGTCAGAGAGCCGATAAGTGAGAGCCTTGGGATGGGAACATGGGAGGTTGGGAGGAACAGAAGAGGGGAATGAAAAAAATGACAAAAGGAAACTTTTGTGGGTGATAAGAGATATACATTGATTTTATTGTGATAGTTTCATCATGTATATATATGTCAAAAATTATAAAAGTACATATATTAAATATGTTAAATTTGTTGTTTATTAATTATACCACAACAAAATTGTTAAAAAGAAAAAAATAGTAAAAGAGGGACGGAATTGGCATCCTTATGAAAAACTGAACACCTTTGCATTAACATTAGAGAAGTGATTAAATTAAGAATAATGATGACTGCACACATTGGCAAAAACGTATTTGCCAAAACACCCTTTATCATCAAATAGACATGCCCCATTAAAAAATTAAACCTTCAAAACCAAGGGCACCAAGATATGAATTGATGAGTAATATTTTTCTTTTCTAGTTACGCTGCTGCTTAAACAATTGACATAGATTTGAAATGCATAAAATCATCTTCTCTAACATGAATATCAGCTCAGAATTACAATGTAGTAAAAATGCATGTGGGAAACTGATGACTTGGGAAGAAAGGTATGCCCACTGATATATTCTGTGTATTGATAATTGTGGTAGATAAATAATCATTGAAAAGAATTTTCAGTATTATTAGATTTCAGATTGAAAACTGTTTTTTTTTTATATTTCTGTTCCCTAGCAAAGCAAGACACAGTCAATGGATGATGCAAGTGTTAACATTTTCTACACTGAATGACTCATTCTTATGGAACTAGAACATTTAAAAAATTCTGCTATTCATTGAAATTCATTCATATCTGGTTGAAAGTGGGATAAAGCATTGTTTTGTGGCCATTGTATACTTGAACTGTAGCTAGTTATACCAGATGACTTAGGTTTTAATTTTACTTAATTTGCATAATTTTACTACCATATTTGACAAGACAGCTTTACAGTTTATGGATAGGCCAAACTATGTAACCATTTTACTATGGATATATTTTTGAGTTATTTCCCATTTTTGTCTAATTTGAATATTACTGATACAAGCATTATTGTATATCTATTTTATGTGAATGTACCTATCTATTTCTCTTATGTATAGACCTATGTCATGGAATATATTTTATTCTGCTTCAGTAGATAAGGCTAAGCAGTTTTTTCAAAGTGTTTGTTTGAATTGGTACTTCTGCCAGCAGTTTATCAAAGCCTCAATTTTTCCACATCATTGTCAAACTTTCTCTTTGATAAGCATTGATTGTTTTATATTAGTCATTATGCTGGATATGTAGTAGTAATGCATATCACATTGTGTAGTCCAGTTTTTTTCTAAGTGTCATTCAATCACACTAATAGTGATGTCTTTAAATTTCAAACATACAAATGTGTACAGCATTTTTAGGTTTCACTTTAAATAGAAAATTGTTCTACCTTTTCTTACTAATTGTTTTAATAATTCTGCATATTTATTGAGTGATTTCTTCTCACTTCTCTTTCTCTTAGATATTTTGAAATTTATTTTCTCATTATATTTGCATTACCTATTAACTGAATAATGTGTCATTTTCACCTGATTATATCTGAGGTCTTTGTACTTTAATGTCATCTCCGAAAATGAAAGAGTTTAAAGGTCCTTTAAATAATTTGTACATTTTGCTCTGCTTTTGCTGGGGCCATAGTTCTTACTGTCATTCTAATGAATGCAAGAGAAAGTGAATTATTGGGTCACAAGTCACAACATGTACAATTTGACAACCTTTTAAGAGCAAGAACACTGCCCAATTGATCTTTTCTTTCATTTATTTTTTCATCACTTTGTTTACCCATTGATGACAGTTCTCTCAAACCTAATTCTTTTTCATTGCTAGATGAATGTACGTATGGTAACACATCCATTTGCATTTATTGGCCAACTATTTAAAATTATTCAAATAAATCAGAACTGGAAATACACCTCTAGTTGCTTAAAGTGTAATTGGGCAGCAAACATATGTCCACAGCAGAATAATATAAGGAAATAAGCAAACATGAGTTCTGTGGGCATTCAGAAGACCAAGAATGTTCTGTATGTTTTATCACTTAAACACTTTGTGCCTGTTTCTGCACTGGCAAATTAGGGATGATACTAATCCCTATCATTCAGAGTCATGAGGATTAAATGAGAAATGCATTTAACTGATTAAAATAATACTTGGCATAGAATATAAGCAATTGTAAGTGGTAGTTTCTATAATTTATTTTACCACTTCTTATAACAATACTACTAAAAGCATTGATACTATATATTTATACTTATGGAGGTTGGGAAATGTTGTAGAGGAGGTGGTAGGTAGTTGATTTCATGAAATGGTCATTTAGAAATTTGGTTGATACAGTGTAGGGAAGTGGAAGATCTAATCAAAAGCACAAAAAGTATGATTATAGAAACATACCAGGTAGAGCACTTTAATTTCCAGGAAATGCTAGAAAAAGGCCTAATGCCCTTAAGATTATTACTAGTAGTAATAGTAATATTATGAGTAACTACAGTAATGATAACAGCAGCAATCTTTATTTATCAAGTGCTTACTAATTACCAGTTACTGTGCTCATTTACATATAAAATATCCAATAATATAGTTATCTTAGCAGTCCTAGGAATTACCCGAATCAATCACAAATTACCACCTTTATCAAAATGGACATAGGAAAATAGAAATTAAGGAATTTGCCCAAGGTCACACTTAAGCAGAATATGAAACCAGATTTTAGGCTTTCAGAAAATTGACTTTACTGATTTAACTATCTCTCTAGCTGCTTATATTATGACCACTGGCTTATGCTGCAAGAGGACAGATGGAAAAGATAACTTCACAGCTCTCTTGTTCTGCCAAAAAGATATCATTGATCATCACCTTTCCTCTCCCCCTTCTACTTACAGGAAAATCCCTTAATTGTTCCTCTTTAGTTGTCTCTGCTAGTCTTCATAAGACAAACAGCTCTTCCTAAGATCATATTTCTTATATTCTTCCTTGCTCAAATAGCATGTAAATTCTTCACAGAACTGGAAATTGCCTACACAAAAACAACCTGTTTACAGGGTTTAAGAAAATGACGATTCTAATCATTGCACTATTAGAATTGAGTTTCGTAACAGCTTTATGTATGTGTGTGACCATGTGTGTATGTTTGTGTAGGTGTGTTTTAGCCTATTTTCTCTTCAATTAAAAAAATTGATACTTTATCAAAAGATTAGATGAATTCATTTTTTGATATTGCTTCACTTAGCCAGAAGTCATACACAGATGTTTATATCATGTAACTGTCATTCATTTGCAAAGAATTTATCTTTTATTATTGTATTTCAGCTGTATAAGAACAGGGAGTATTGGGACATTGGAATTGTCCTGCATGACATTGCAATGATGGTTACAGGCCATTATACATTTTGTCAAAACCTATATAATTAAGCATGGCAAAGTGTACACTATAATGTAAACTACAGTTCTTGGTTAGTACAATGCTTCTGTATATGTTCATCAATTGTAACAAATGTACTATGCATTTAAGTTATTGTTAATGTGTGAAAGGGTGGGCAAGGGAGGGAGTGGGGGATATGGGAATCCCCTATATTTTTGATGTAACATTTATGTAATCTAAAGCATCTTTTAAAATACTTTATAGGACAAAAAAGGATATTTTGAATTATTTGTAAACTCAAACTGGTAAGCTTGGAATATATAAATTATTGATGTAACTGAAGTATTAGATATGTTCTTCATTGCCTCAGAAGACCTAAATCGAATGGTTTAGAAGGCATTTTAGGGCATGTGAAAGTCCAGAACCATGCTCTGAAATTTCAGAGATTGTCAAAAGCACATTCCCAGGGTCAGCTCAGACTGGGCTTCACTCTTCCCCGATACTGTTCAGCATCATGTCGACCTTATTTTGAATTTCATTTTCATTTTCAACAAGATTAATATCAAAATCTCACCAAGGATTTCTGATTGTTCTTTCCTTCTTACTTCCCCACTGGGTGGCACCTGAAATTCCCAGGTCTTTTCTGCCATTGGGTAGTGGAGCATTCTCCTATTCTGCTGCTTGCCAACACAGGACACCAAAAGTCTCAGGATTTTACTTTCTATCCACCATGCTTCTAGCATTATTTTGAAAATTCAAGAAGAATGAAGGAGGATTTGCCCTCAGCACTGTCCTTCACAGATGTTCCAGAAAGTGGCTACAGTGTAGCACCTGTCAACTTTTGGGTGATACCTGTATATTATGCAAAACCATCTCTAAACCAGGCCTGCATTTTCTATTCCTCAATTAACTGATTGTAAGAAACTCTCCAAGAGGTCATAGCTGTGGTCTGAAAAAGATGAGGTAACATAGCAGGAGTGATGACCATGGGCATTTGGGTCACTTCCTCGTGTAACTTACTTTTGCCTTCAGGACACACTCGAGCCCTATCTTGTATATACCACTTCAATTTTATGATGGAATGCAGCTCTGCATGCCCACTTTATGGTATGGTGGGTCAGACATACCCAACTCATGACAGGCAACTCAGGTCTCATGGTAACTTGATGGTCCATGGTTAAGTGTTCAGTCTCTGCTAAGGTCCAATAGTAGGCCAAAAGCTGTTTCTCAAAAGGGGAGTAGTTACCTGCAGAGGATGGCAGGGCTTTGCTCCAAAATTCTAAGGATCTGCACTGTGATTCTCCTATAGGGGCCCACCAAAGACTCCAGACAGCATCTCTATTTGCCACTGACACTTCTAGCACCATTGGATGTGCTGGATCATATGGCCCAAGTGAGAGTGCAGCTTGTACAGCAGCCTGGACCTCTCACAGAGTCTCCTCTTGTTCTGGTACCCAGACAAACTAGCAGCTTTCCTGGTCATTCAGTAAATGGGCTGGAGTAGCATACCCAAATAGGGAATGTGTTGTCTCCAAAATCCAAAGAGACCAACTAAGGATAATGCTTCATTTTTGGTCATAGGAAGGACTACATGCAACTGCTTATCCTTCAATTTAAAAGGGACTTGACATGCCCCATACCACTGGGCACCTAGAAAATTCACCAAGTTAGAAGTCCCCTGTATTTTGGTGGGATTTATCTCCCAACCTTTGACACACAAATGTCTTACCAATATGTATAGAGTAACTGCTACTTCTTCCTCACTAGGTCCAATCAGCACAATTTCATCAATATAATGGACCAGTATGATATTTTGTGGGAGGGAGAGATGATCAAGGTCCCTACAGACAATATTATGACATAGGGCTGGAGAGTTGATATACCATTCATGCAGGATAGTGATGATATATTGCTGGTCTTGCCTGCTGAAAGCAAATTGCTTCTGGTGGTTCTTACCAATGACAATTGAGAAAAAGCACTTGCCAGATTAATAGCTGCATATCAATAATAGAGGGTATGTTGATTTGCTGAAGCAATGATACCACACCCAGGACAGCAACTGGAATTGAAGTCTCCACTACATTAAATTTATGATGATCTGTCATCCTCTCCAAATTCATCTTTTTTTCTCCACAGGCCAAAGAGAATTGAATGGGGATTTGATGGGAATCATCAAATCCTGTATCCTTCAGATCCTTGATAGTGGCACTTGTCTCTACAGTCCTCCAGGAATCCAGTATTGCTTTTGATTTACTATTTTGCTAGGTAGGGGCATTATAGTGGCTTCCACTTGGCCTTTTCAAATGTAATAGCCTTCATTCCACAAGTCAAGGTTCTAATGTGGGGATTCTGCCACTTACTGAGTATGTCTATTCCAATTAAGCATTCTGGAACTGGGGAAATAACCACAGAATGAGTTCAGGGACCCACTGGACACACTGTGAGATAGACCTTAGCTAAAACTTCATTGATCACATGGCCTCCATATGCCCCTATTCTTACTAGTGGACCACAGTGACGTTTGAGTATCCTGGAATTAATGCTGCTTCTGAGCCAGTGACTAATAATCCACAAAAGATCTGATCAATTCCTTTTCCAAAATGCATAGTTACCCTTGTAAAAGGCCACAGGTCACTTTGGAGAAAGCTGGGAGGAAGATTAACAATACGAATTTTTGGCAGTGTTAACAGGAACTTTCCCCAAGGGGGCCTGGCCTTCCCCTCATTCAGTGGGCTCTGTGTCTCTAAACTCTCAAGTCTGGGAATTGATTAAGGGGCTGTGATTCTCTGTTTCTGCAATTCGAGCTAGGGTTTTTTCACTCTACCTAGAACTCTTCTGTTTATACAGATCAAGTTGGAATTTCGTAGACTGCCTATTTTACTTCTAGCTACCACACGATCTATTAACCAACACCATAGCTCTATGCAACACAGACTATTTTAACTGCTGCTTTGAATCTGCCTTTCTTTGTGGTAGCCATGCCCACCTTTGTCTTTGTGCTGCTACTTGGCTTCTGCCAGCCTGAGATCCAGACATCCTCATGGTGTTTAAGGACTCTAGTTTCATGACATTATTTCCCATAATAATATCAATAATACAGAGAAGAACAACCACAGATCACTTCTGGGAAGATGGAGTTAATCTTACAAATTTATTCCTCACAGTCCTGGTTCAAGGTACATCCCCTACATTCGTGAGTTGAGTGGGCAGGTCTTAAATGCTGAATCTGTTCCAGCATTCTAATTTCTCTTAGCCTTTAGATCTTCTTATCTGTATGGCAAGGTAAATCCAGCATCTCAACCTCAGGTATTCAGGCTCATTTTTTTTTTTGTCTTCTTTTTTTTAAAATGTTACATTAAAAAAATGTGAGGTCCCCATATACGCCCTACCTCCCTCACCCCACTCCTCTCATATCAGCAATCATGGGACATTCATTGCATTTGACGAATACATTTTTGAGCACTGCTGCACCACATGGACAATGGCTTAAATTATAATTTACATTCTCCCCCAGTCCACCCAGTGGGCCATGGCAGAACATACAATGTCCAGCAAGTGTCCCTGCAGCACCACCCAGGACAAATCCAAGCCCTGAAAATGCCCCCACATCATATCTCTTCTTCCCACTCCCTACCCTTAGCAGTTACCATGGCCACTTTCTCAACATCAATGCTACATTTTCTTCCATTACTAATCACAATAGTTCCAGAATAGAATATCAGTAAGTCCACTCTAATCCATACTCCATCCTGTGGACCCTGAGATGGTTATGCCCACTCCACCTCTATATCAAGAGGGGGCTTAGATTCCACATGGATGATGGATGCAATTCTCCTGCTTGCAGTTGTAGGCACTCTTGGTTCCCTCGTGTGGTGATTGACCTTCTTCACTTCCTTGTTAGCTGGATGGGTTAAGTCCAATAAGCCAGAGGGTAGGAGTTACAAGTCTGTTGAGGCTCAGGGCCTGGCTATCACATGGACAGTCCAGAGATTCAGGTCCCCTTAGTATACACCAAACCCCAGCACCAACCACAGATCTGGTAAAAGTAACAGGAGAGGCTTGTGAACAAAGATCAAATGTAGCCACTCTCCAAGCCAAGCTCATCTTTTGCTCCATGTTTTAGTCAGCCACCTGAACAAATTCTTAGAGCCCTTTCTAATCCCTCAAGCTATGCATTGAATCCAGAGTCTCTGCTTAGTGGGCTAATATCAATAAATTCAGTCTGATCCAATATTATATTCCTTTCACCATTACCAATACCTTAAATATCCATTCCCACATATCCTTCATTGATTTGTTTATATAAATTAGAAACTCATGCAGTTCAATTAAAGGATAGCATACTTTCTCAATTGGTCATACTTTGTGCTTCACCTTTGGCAGCTTGTTGGGGTTTTAGTGTAGTTATAGGCATTGTAGAGAAGGTGAATGTTTAAGGAGAAGGATAAAGAATGTCTTGCAAGCTATTGACCTCAGGGCATTCCTTTGCATTTTCATCTGGTGAGACAGGATTAATCTCTTCAGGTGGTGGTTGAATGGCAGACTCCTCAGGGCAGGGTGGAGGATGCACAGTGCAGGCTTCAGTTTGGCTGGTAATTGCCTCAGTGCAGGTAGGAGATCTTGATGAAGGTGGATAATACAAGCTTGACATTGTCTGGTCTCCACAGCACACACTCTTAAAGGTTTATCTGGCAAAGTCCCAGCAAAATTTAGGGTTCAATGCTCCACTGATATTATCATCAACCCATATATCTCTATCCCAGTTCTCAGGGTTCCACTCCTTTCCAATCATGACCTCACTTTAACTGAAGACACCCTGCAAGGCTGAGATTCTAGTTTCCATTTTAACTCTTCTATTCATACAATGAGGACTCTGTGTCTGGTTTCAGAGATCAAATCTGTGGCTGCATGAAACAAGAGTTTCTCTCAGAGCACATATAAAAACTTTCACATCATTCATGAGGCACTTAAATTGCAGATTTGAAGACTTTTCCTCATCCCTTTCTATTGTTACTGTATTCAGTGTATTTAGGAATAGCCAGTCAACATTATTGTAGCTTTTAACTCCACAAAACTCTGTTAAGGTATTAAAATCACCCAGATCCCTGTCTCCTATAAGCATGAAAGTAATCATATCCAGTGGTGATATTTCACATATCTCTATTGCCAACTCACCCCATGGAGTGCCATTGACCTCTTGATTATTGGAAAAAAAATTCAGTGCCCTTGAATCTAATCAGAGTAGATAGCCAATTGCAATAATCCCAGAACCATTCAGAAATCCCATTTTTAGGATGCTGTTTCTCAAGAACCACTCCCAGTACCAAGCTGTATTAGTGAGGTTCTCTAAGGAAACAGAATTTGCAGGAAATATCTGTAAATAGTATGAGATTTTATAAAATTTTCTTATGCACCGTAGGAATACACAACTCCAAATTCCACAAGGCAGGCTGCAAACCAGGGGCTCTGATGAAGGTCTTTTGAGTTCTCAGGAGACTCTGGCTTTCTGCAATAGAGATGGGAATTCTTTACTGCATGCTGAAATTAATTCCCCTTTTAAGGCTTTCAACTGATTGGATGAGACTTCACTCATTGCTGACTGCAATCTCCTTAGTAGACTGTAGATGCAATTGACCATCTACGCAATCATCTCACTGATGATTAAAGTCCTGGAAATGCCCTTAATTACAATTAGCCCAGTGTTTCCTTAACGAGACAACCGTGGGAATGTTACCTAGTCAAGATGACACATTAGCCTAACCATCACACCAATATGTAAAGGACGCGTACATAGAAAACTATGAGACATTGGTAAAAAAAAATCAAAGAGGAATTAAAAAAATGGAAAGATATTACATATTCATGGATTGGAAGACTATACATATTTAAGATGTAAATATTGCCAAAAACATTTTGCAGTTCAGCACAATCACATTCAAAATTCCAACATCACATCATCTTTTACTGAAATGGAAATGTCAATCATCAAATTTATATAGAGAAGGGTAAGGGGTCCTTAATAGCCAGTGTTCTTGGAAAATAAGAATGAAGTTGGAGAATTCACACTTCCCTACCTAAACACACAGAATAATCCAGAATAATCAAAACAGCATGGTTGGAAGTGGTTGTGGCTCAAGCAGTTGGGTACCCACATACTATGTGGAAGGTCCTGAGTTCCATTCCTGGTGCCTTTTCTGACAAGCTGACATGATGGTCTGGGACAAGATGATGCAGTGAGATGAACAGCAATGAAGAGACACAATTGGTTTGGTTCCCAGTGCCTCCTAAAAAGAAGATGAACAGAAAGAAGACAGTGAGTGCAAACAATGGTGTGTGGAGGGGTAAAAAATAAATTAAAATAATTTTAAAAACCCACAAAAAAAGCATGGTACTGGCACAAGAATAGACATATAGACAAATGGAATAGAATTAAGACCTTAGAAATCAACCGCCACAGTTATGGCCAACTTATTTTTGACTAGGTGGCAATAACCTCTTCAACAAATAATGTTGGGAAAACTGGATCTCCTTTTGAAGAATGAAGGTGATCCCCTACCTCACATCATATACTACAATTAACTCAAAATGTATTGAAGACCTAACTATAAGAGCCATAAGTATCAAACTTCTAGAATAAAACATAAGGAAGTGTCTTTAGGAACTTGCATTAGGCAATGGTTTCTTAGATTCTATATCCAGATTACAGAAATAAAAGAAAAAATAGATCAATGGGACCTTATCAAAAACAAAAATATTTGTGCTTCATTGGGCTTTATCATGAAAGTAAAATAATCTATAAAATTAGAGAAAATGTTTAGAAAACTTATATCCAATAAGGTTTTAATATCCAGAATATATAAAGAAACCCTTCAACTTAACAAAAAGAGAAAACCCAATTAAAAAATGGGCAATGGACTTTAATGTACATTTCTCCAATAAGGACATACAAATGGCTACAAAGCATATTAAAAGTGCTCAACCTTATCATACATTGGGGGAATGCAAATCTAAACTACAATGCAGTACCACTCCACATTCACTAGAACAGCTATTATTTTAAAAATGGCTAATTACAAGTTTTGGAGAGGATATGGATAAATAGGAACATTCATTCACTGTTGGTGGAAGTGTAAATTGATGCAATGACTGTGGATGATGGTTTGGCAGTTCCTCAGAAATTTAAGTGTAAAATTACCTTATGGCCTGGCAATCCCATTTCTAGGTATATACCCAAAAGAATTGAAAGTAGGTACTCAAAAAAGATGTTTGCGTACTGATATTCTCAGTGGTATTATTCACAATTACCAAAAGATGGAAGTAACGCAAATGTCTATCAACTGTTGCATGTATAAACAAAATCTGGTAAAGACACACAATGGAATATTATTCAGCCATAAAAATGAAGTTCCAATATGTGTGACAACATGGATGAACCTTTAAGATATCATTATTGAGTAAGCAGACAAAAAGTTTAAGTATTGTATGATCTCAGAGGTAGGAAATAATTATAATAAGCAAATTCGTAGAATCAGGATATGGAATATAGTTTTGATTGATCTAAGATTTATAAATTACAGAGTTTCTATTTAGAACAATGGAAAAGTTTTGATAATGGATGGTAGTGATTGTAGCACAAGATTTGACATGTAATTAATGGCATTGAATTATATACTTACTGATAGTTAATAGGGATATTTTATGTTGTATATATGGTACTAGAATAAAAATTTTTAAAAATAATTCATGAAACTGTACAACATAAAGATAAAACCCTAAGTTAAACCATCAATATAGTTAATAGTACAATTATTAAAATGTGCTTTCATCAATCATAACTAATGCACTACACTAATACATGATATTACTTAATAGGATGGTATGTAGAATCCTATATCTTATGCATGTTATGTAAAGCCTCTTCTTTAATAAAAATACATGTCTGATACTGAAAGATAATGTATTTATCTGATATATAATAAAATTATTTTCAATACAAAGGCAAGTCTCAGTATAACTTAATTCAAAAGAATAAAATGACACATGGAAGGTAAAAATCATATATATGTAGGGAAGAAAATCATATCACATCAATGCAGCTATAGATAAGAAAATGTATGTGGCAGGAACTTGTATTATCAATGAAATGACTTTTTAATCTAAACATAAACATGTCAATTTCAAATTCAAAAGAACATTTTCTTTTCACAGTTTTATGTTTGGATTTAAGTTGTAATTTCCATAAATGTGATTAAATGCAAAAAATACTGTGTCAAATATAAAATCGATTTTTCTAAATTATGATCTCTTTCTCCTCCTTTATTAGACCCTACTTTATATTATTTTGCTAGAGTATGGTAAATGCTTCACTTGAAAGACTGGTATTGACTATACCATTTCTCTGAAGCAAAGCATTTGGTAGGCATTCGCTATTTCTACCTAAGAAACTAATCTTTATTTTTAGACTAGGTCTTCCTGCTCTTCTAAAATTATTCTTCAGCCTTAGTGTAACACTTACAGTACTCTAAAATTACTCTATCCCTTTCTGATATTTTATATATCAGTCATACACCTAAAATTCTGGAATTCCTTCTACATTCATTTCCATCTAAAATAATTATGCATATATTTGAAAACAAATTTGCACCTTGATGTTCTGATTGCCTCCAAACTTTCTCTCTATTCATTTATCTTTTGTTAACAGTCACATAATATACACTAACTCAAGAACATGCCTTGATGTCCTATCCTAAAATAAATGCTCCCAGAAGTCTGACTTAAATCTTTATGACCCCCAAATAGGATAAAATAGTACTATTTTATAATGGATACTGAACATATATTAATTCAAAGAAAAAAATTGGCAATTATGAAGTTCCCATATGTAAATATCTGTATGCTTCTGAAACTGCAACACCAATTTGTCAATCATATTGCATTTTCTTTATGGCACAACAATTAGTGAGGGTTAAGTGGAGGGAACAAGTGAAATTTGCTGGCAATTAATTTTTTAAAGTTGTTTTTATTTTTAAAAAAGCTTCAGATTACATAAATGTTATCTAAGAAATATAGGGATTTCCCATAGGCCCCATGCTTTCCCCCTCCCACACTTCCCACTTTAACATCTTTCATTAGTGTGATACTTTTGTTATAATTGATGAACCCATATAACACCTATTTTTCCCTGCCCATCCCATCAGAACCTCTGGTGGCCACTGCCCTTATATCAATGATACAAGTTCTTCCATTGCTAGAATGATAAGTCTATAATAGAAAAAGAATAAGTCTATTTTAGTCCATTGTTCATTTCCCAATCTTGAGGGTTTGGGGATAGTAATGCCCCTTCTGATCCTAATTGAGAGGTGGCTTAAATCCCATAGGGCAGATGGATGGAACTATCTTGCTTGCATTTGCTGACACTCTCTGTTCCTTGGGATGGGCAATGACCATCATTATCTCCTTTTAATTGTCCTGGGTGAGTGCAATGAACTAGAGAGTAGGTGTTGCTACTCTACTGAGATTCAGGGCTCAACTGGTACATGAATAGACCAAAGATTTAAGTCTTTGGGACATATATTTAACAAATAAGTGCTAATTATAGGTTCAAATAAAAAAGGTAGAAGAGAAACAGTGGGACAATTAATTTCTAAGGTACTGAGAAAGATCATCACTGTTTAATACAGGTAGTTCCTCCTTATTATTTTAAAGATACTATAAAACTTCAAAATAAATAAAAATATTCAGTTTTATTGCCAAGTAATAAGGTGTCAACAGATTAAATATATTCTTGGCTTTATTGATAACATGCTTGCCATAATTAAGTGTTTCTCTTTCTTCTTTGTTGAATTGCAGTATGAAATAAATGAGCTGGGAGATCAAACATTCACGCTATGAGAAAGAGTATAACCGAAATACTAGAGGAATAAGAGTTGAAATATTGGGCTCTAGTGATTCTGAACACATCATTTATATTTTGTAGGTATGATTAAATGAAATATATATATTTTTACAGATCAATTTTATTGTTGTTAGTAAAGCATAAATCCATCCAAAGTATACAATCAATGGCCTTCAGTATAACCACACAGATGTGCATTCATCACTCCAATCATTTTTAGAGCATTTTCATTATTCAAATAGTAATAATAATACTACAAACCCAAACTCATCACCTCTCAATCTCTCTATGCTTCCTCTGCCATAAATAACTGGTATTCTGTTTCTTTCTCACTAGTTTGTTTTTATATTTTATGAAATTATATTACATATGCAATAGCACACATATTCATATTTACATGAGGTTTCACTATTTCATACAGTTCCATGTTACATTTTTTAGCTTTCCTTCTAGTAATATAAATGTCCTTAGTCTTTCCCTTTCAACCACTGTCACACCCATATAATAACTCTGTCGGTCACAAACACCATGAAGTACTCTCACCATTTCTAAGGATTTACAAAAAATCTTGTAACCAATTCTGCACAGATTAACCCTCGGTTTCCATTCTCCACCCTCATTCTATTTTCTGGTGACCTATATTCTAATTATTAATTCCATGAATATGCATAATACATTTAGTTCATAGAAGCACTGTCAAAAGATTTGTCCTTTTGTGTCTGGTTGCTTCACTCAACATAATGTCCTCCAGGTTCATCCATGTTTTCATATGCTTCACTTCTTCTTACACATGCATAATATTCAATTGTGCATATATAGCATAAGTTATTTATCCATTCACCAGATGATGGACACCTGGGTAGTTTCCAACTTTTGGTATCATGAATAATGCTGCTATGAACATTGGTGTCCAGATGTCCATTCGTATCTCTGCCCTCAGTTCTTCTGTGTATATACCTAGTAACAGTATTGCTGGGTTCCCTGGCAAGTCTATATTTGACTTCCTTGGGAAATGCCAATCAGTCCTTCACAGTGGCTGTGCCATTCTACATTCCAACCAAAAGTAAATAGCATTCCCATCTCTCCATATGTTCTCCAACATTTACATTTTCTGACTTTTTAATAGTGGCCAGTCTAGGTGTGAAATATCTCATAGTTTTGATTTACATTTCCCTAATTGCTAATGCTGTTGGACATTTTTTTCATGAGTTTCTTCACCATTTGTATTTCTTGTTTGTACAATTGTCTTTTCAAGTCTTTTGCCCATTTTTTAGTTGGGTAATTTGTCTTTTTATTGTTAAGTTGTATTGTCTCTGTATACAAAGGATATTAAATTTGGGAGATTTCTGATGACTGTATCAATCTCTTCAGTTGTGATTGGTATGTTGAGGTCTTCTATTTCTTCCAGGGTCAGTGTAGGTGATTCGTGTATTTCTAGGAATCTGTCTATCTCATCTACATTGTCTAGTGTTGTTTTTTTTTTTTTTTTGGTCATACAGTTGTTCATAGTATCCTCTTATGATCTCTCTTATTTCTTCAGGGTCTCTTGTAATATCCCCACTCTCATTTCTGATTTATCTGAGTCATTACTCTCTTCTTCTTTGTCAGTTAAGTGTTTGTCAATTTTGTTGATATTCTCAAAGAACCAACTTTTGATTTTGTTGCTTCTCTCTATTGTTTATTTTTGTCCTTGATTTCATTTATTTCTGCTCTGATATTTACTGTTTATTTCCTTCAACTTAGTTTGGGATTAGTTTGTTGTTGCTTTTCTAGTTCTCCAGGTGTACAGTTTGATCTTCAATTTTAGCTCTTTCTTTTTTTATGTAATCATTGAGGAGATGAATTTCACTCTCAGCACTGGCTTTGCAGTGTCCCATATGTTTTGATATGTTGTGTTCTCATTTTGTCTTAAGATATTCGTTTAATTCTCTTGCAATTTCTTCTTTGACCCACTGATTATTTACAAGTGTAATATTTAATCTCTATATAGTCACAAATTTCCCCTTATTCTATCCATTATTGATTTCCAGCTTCATTATATTGCAAATAAAAAAAGTGTAATTTTTGCAAATCAAAAAAGATTGTGTAATTTCAATTTTTTTAAACTTAATGAGACTTGTCTTGTGACCTAACATATGGTCTTCCCTAGAGAAGGATGTGTGAGCACTTGCAGACAATGTATATACTGCTGTTTAGGGGTGCAAATCTCTATAGATACATCTATAGCATTCAAGCTCCCTTTTCTTTATTTATCCTCTGTCTAGATGTTCTATCCAATACTGAGAGAGATGTGTTGAAGTCTCCAACTATTATTGTAGAGACATCTATTTCTTCCTTCACCTTTGCTAGTGTGTTATTTATCTTGGCACAGTCAGGATAGGTGCATAAATATTTAGTGTAGTTATTTATTCTTGTTGAATTGTTCCTTTCATTAATATAAAATGACCATCTTCACCCATTATAATAATTTTGCCCTTAAAACTTTTTTCCCCAAAAATTAGCATCGCCATACCAGCTATTTCTTGGTTACTATTTGTATGGAATATCTTTTTCCAACCTTTCATTTTTAACCTGATTGTGTATTTAAGTCTGAGGTGAATCTCTTATAGCAGGTTTGAGATGGCTCATATAATTTTATACATTCTGTCATACCATGTCTTTTTATTGGTGAGTTCAAGTCATTAGTATTCAATGTTATTACTGTAAAGGCATTAGTTACTTCATCCATTTTGTCTTTTGTCCTTCCTTTGTTACATCTTACTATTGTCTTTTTACCCTTTAATTTACCCTTCCTAAAAATCTTCATTTCTACACCCTTCTCCAAGTCCCTCACCCTTTTTTTTTTCCTTTTACCCTGCAGCACTTCCTTTAGTAGCTAGTGTAATTCTGGTCCTCTTGTAACATATTCAGTTTTGGTTTGTCTGTGAAGACTTTGATCACAATGTCATTTTTGATGGACAGTTTTGCTGGATATAGAATTCTTGGCTCAGAGTTTTTCTCTTCCAGTACCTGAAATACATCATAACACTTTCTTCACTCCTCCATGGTTTCTGATGAGAGATCGTCACTTAATCTTATTGAGGTTCCCTTGTATTTGATGCATCACTTTTCTCTTGCTGCTTTCAGAATCCTATCTTTATCTGATATTTGTCATTCTTAATAGTAGGTGTTATGGGGTATTTGGATTTATTCCATTTGGTGTGCTTTGTCCTTTTTGGATATTGATCAGTCTCTATTTTTTCAAATATTCTTTTTTTCCCCTTTTCCATTCTCTCCTCCTTCTGGGACACCAAAAATGCGGATGTTTGTATGTTTCATGTTGTCATTCCATTCCCTGAGACCTTGTTCAATTTTGTCCCTGTTCTTTTCTCTTTCTATTCTCCTTTCTTTTCCAGACCAGTTGCTCTGTCTTCAAAATCACTAATTCTGTCTTTGAGAAAATAAAATCTGCTCTTATGTGCCTGTAATGTATTTTAAATCTCATTCATCATGTTTTTCATCCCATAAATTCTGTTACTTTTCTTTGCAGGCTTTCAAATTGTTCTTTATCCTCACCCAGTGTCCTCTTAATACCCTTTATCTCTTTTGTCATATTTTCTTACAATTCCTTGAATTGATTTAAGAGATTTGAATGATTATCATTGATTGTCTTAAATTCTGTATTTCCTCAGGATATTTGGCTTATTCCTTTGAATCATCTCTTCCTCTTTCCTAGTGTGGCTTGTAATTTTTTTGCTGATGTCTAGGCATCTGAGTATGTTGATGAATTACCTCTGATGGCCAATTTCTCACTCTTGCTTACTTCTATTTTTCCACATCTCTCCTTGACATTTGGTTCATCCTATTCTAAGTCTTTAAAATTGCCCAGATTTAAATGATCAAAATGGATCTACTAATCAAAATTATCAAAAGGGACCTACTAATGGGGCACAGATTGTCTCCCAGGTATTTGTATACAGAGAGAATCAAAGGCAGTTCATGTGTCTATGTGTGGGTATGGGGATATATGATATGTGTGTTTGTGTTTTGGATTGAGATTGAGATATAGAGGGAGATGAATTCAATTATGGACTAATAGTCATATATCTGTACAGCAATAATAGGTCATAGGAACAAGTAGCTTAGAATATCTAAACCTACAATTCTTATTTTTCACCATATAGACAAATTTATATGCTGTGATCACTAACCAATTAATACAGCAAACCTTTTGTACTTAGCCTAATCACAGAATGAGATTGCTTGATTAGTTAGTAAGTACCACATTTCAAATACCAAATTCAAAAGTAAAAACAATAATAAATGAACATTAAAATATGGTATATATAAAGTATTCTTCCTTATGTGTTTAAATCATGAGATCTTGTAGGCACTCAGAGCATATAGTGAGAAAAATAATTTAACCCAGTACTTGAGAATGCAAAAGTTCCTATTAATATATTGTTCCTATGATGGGGAGACCTTTACCAAGGAATATAATAATAGATTGCTAATATTTTAACTTGTTGACAACATAATCTACCAAGAAGTAGAAATATTATGCAAATATATTAAAATTAGAATAGAGTATAATGCTTATTTTAACAAACATTTTTTCCCATAGCAATAAGAATTTTCTCAGTGGCAAACTGAATAATTCCACGTCCAGCAATTTGAAAAAAAAAAATTATAGAACAATTTGTGTTCTCAGAAATTTTAGGAGTCCTGAGTGCTAAAATTTCAATAATAGCATTTATATTTATGTAGGACTTAATTATTGTAAAATCGATATATGTATAGAGCTTTCTTGTTTAATAAGTGGTTTACATTAATTATTTAATTTAACTCAGCCTTTGCGAATACAAAGAGTTTCTGAATCACCCTCACCACATTTCAAACACTCAATAACCACAAGTGGCTTGTTGTTAATGTAGATATAGAACTTTTCCATAATCACTGAAAGTTTTGTTGTGTACCCCTGTTTTAGAACATGTCAAAAGTTTCTCTACTTTGGTATAAATCTGCCACACTTGAAGGAATAAATTCAAATTTCCCTTATGTTTCAACAGTCAGAGATTAATGTCTCTGCTCCTTTCCATTTGTCCTCATATAAGATGGATTTGAGTACTAACTGTAATTCAGATAATACCTTTCTTTTACATACTCCAATTTTTAAATACTTCATTTAATTCTCAAACACTAGACTTGAATACATGTCTCCACTAAAGTCTGAAGAAAATTAAAGCGGAACAGGACTATCAAATACTACCCTGGTTCTGGAGACATTCTCTTCATTTGGATTAATTTTCCTTGAGCTTTGGCAGTAAATTCACCCACATTTTTAAGTTCAAACAGTTCTTTAATCACCTCTCTCCAATCTGTAATTTTACAATTCCATTTTTAACCTATGTGCAAAGCTTTATAATTATTGCTATTTGGTTTCATCTTGAATGATTTTGTCAATTTGTTCATCTTAACCAAACAGTTTGTAAGTATTCAACATATTTACAGTAACTCCAAATGCTTGATTATTTGTAAACTTGATCAACATGTCATCAAATTGCCATTAAATTAGTTTTCAAAATATTTATCAGGATAGGGTTGAGGACAGTCTCAGTTAATCCACTATAAATTTTAACACATTGAATAATACTCTTTTGACTAATATCACTTAACATATTCAATCATATGTCAATGTAAATAGCAGTAACACTGAGCATACATTACCTTAGAATTTTCTGAATTCTCCACATCAAAAAACACATTGATTTTTGTTATTTAGGTGTTCAATATTTTCTGTAGGTTTCAATGCAATCAATAAACTACATATAACTGACTTAAAACAGAGGGATTTAGGATAACATCTTTTAAAATTGGTAAAGGTAAATTTAAGAGAAATGTAGAAAAGATTTAGAGACTATACTTGAAGAAAAAATATGATTTGAAGTCACACAATTGGATTATTTCCTCTGGTCTCTGAAATTTGGATTCATGAGTTGGGCTAGTAATACTTTAAAAACATCTCTCCATTTATTTGTCAATATATTTGAAATGAAAATGCCATTTATTTTGGGGTGAGCATAAATCCTTTTTGAAGTTTATTTCTTTACTTGTCTAAATTGTGAATGGGTTTGTGTATTTGTGTGTGTGTACAATTGTATTGCCATAAAGGACTGAATGTTTCTTCCACTGGAAACATAACAGCCATTTAAAAATGAACTCCAAAAAAATGTGTTTCTTACATAATATGTATTAATGCTCCTAATCAATATCATTATGAACATACTTAGTATGTAAAATAAGTATTCAGAGTTCCCCAGTATTACTTGTCCTTGAGTGTGTGAATTTCTGTGTAGGTTATATATCCTGCATGACAATCAAGATACTGGGGAGTTCCAATGTGACAAGGGTCTCTCATGACACCGTACTTATTTTACAGTGTCTAACAGTATTTACAGTAACTAAATAGTAGGAAACATATTGATAGATCATCAATGAAGTTCACTTTTGTTTATAGTAAATGTTAGGGATAATATTTACAACTTCTTTAATAAGTTAAGTATTGCTGATTCTTATTTTAATTGCAATGCATATATGTCTTAATTACTGCAGATAGGCCAACTATAGCTTTCATGTAAACATATTTCTCAACAGAACATAGGTTCAACCAATAATGGTAAAGTTACAATATCTGTAATGTATAAAAATTAAAAAGAACAGAAACTAAAGACCATAGCTAACTCAAAAGACCTGATAACATAGTATTCTCCCTAAACATTCATGGAATTCTAAACACATGTCTGTGTATTTTAGTGAACTTAGCACTAAGATGTACAACATTTTTCAGCAAGTGTTGAGTGATGGCCAAACTTAAAAAAATAATAATATTGAAGAATTCTCAGTAAGCTATAGTAATCCAATAATTTGTGAAATCAGATTTTAGTAAAATTTAAAATATCATAGAATAAGATGTTTTGTAACTTAGTTTTAGACTTACAGAAAAGTTGTGAAGATAGTACAGACAGTTCCCATCTACTCTATACTCAGTTTCTGCTATTGTTAATACCTTACATGAGTATGGCCACTTTGTTGCAATTAGTGAAACAATGTTGATATACTATTATTAACTAAAGTTCATAAATTATTCAGGTTTAATTTGTTCTTACCTTATGTTCTTTTTTTTGTTCCAGGATCCCATCCAAGACTGCACATTACATTTAGTCATCATGGCTCCTGTTAAGCTCCTCTTCATTGTGACAGTTTCTCAGCCTTTCCTTGTTTTGATGACTCTGACAGTTTTGAGGAGTGCTAGTAGGTATTTTGTAGAATGCCTTTCTATTGATATTTGTCTGATATTTTTATCGTGTTTTAAAATGATATGATGTTAATCTTGATGTTATGGGTTTAATGGAAGAAGATCACAAAGGTAAAGTACCATTTCATCACATCAAATCAAGGGTGCATACTATTTATGTGATTTATGACTGTTGATGTTTTCCTTGAATGCCTGGTTTCTCCACTGTAAAATCACTCTTTTTTCTTCCTTTCCATACTGTTCTCTTTGGAAAGAGATCATTCTTCCTTTCCATACTGTTTTCTTTGGAAAGAAATCACAACCTCTTTGAAGGTAGAGTATCTACATAATTATTTAGAACACAGACTTTTTTGGATTAACTATTTATTTTGAAATATTCTCAAACTTATAGAGTTAGTAATAAAAATTATACAAACCCACCCAGAAAAGTCCCAACATACTCCCACTTGCCACAGATACACAGATCCACCAATTTAAAAATTTTGCTATATTTGCTGTATAATTCTATCTATCCATCTGTCTACTGGTTGGTTTGTCTGTCTGTATCAATTTATCAACCCATTTTCTGAACACTTGAGTATAAGTTGTATACATCGTGCTCCTCGAACAATTAAACTTGCATGTACATTTCCTAAAAACAAGGATATTCACTTACATAACCATCTTAAGTTCATGAAATTTAACATCAAAATAAAATGTACAGGGAAGTGGCTGTGGCTCAATCAGCTGGGCTCCCATCTACCATATGGGAGGCCCTGGGTCCACATCCTGAGGCCTTCTTGTGAGGCTGGGCTTGCCTGAACACTGCAGAGTGCCACCCCACCCACCAGTACCACAGAAAGCTGACTCAGCAAGGCGACACAACAGCAACAACAAAAAAGGGAGACAAGCGGAAACACAGAAGAGCACACAGTGAATGGACACAGAGACCAGACAACAAGCAAGCCACAAGGGGGGTAGGGAATAAAGAAAAATAAATAAATACAGACACAGAAGAACACACAGCAAATGGATACAGAGAGCAGACAGCAAAACAAAAAGCCACAAGGTGGGGAAAAAAATAAAATTAAAATAAAATAAAATAAAATAAAATAAATAAAATAAAGTACAGTCCGTACTCCCTTTTAATTAATCAAATGTCCCAATAATGTCCCTTGGAAGATCCTATTCAAGATCATGTATTGCATTTAATTTTCACTGTTCCTTTAAGTTTATTTTTCAGTTTGTGGAAACATATATAACCAATTTTCCCATCTCAGTCACGCAGAGGCATGGGATTAATCATATTCACAATATTCCAGTAGCCTCACCAACTTCCATTACTAAAATTTCCCCATTCTCCCCAACAGAAACCCTATAGCCGTTCAGTATTAACTCCCCATTCACTTTCCCCAGCTGGAAACCTATACTCTAACTTTTGCCTCTAGAGCTTACATATTCTGTTATTTTCTTCGCAGTAACCATGGAGTTTCAAATTAACAGCTGACATCTGAAGCAATCTTTTTCCCTTGATACTAAGCTTAACTTCAATAGTACACGCATACTATGTTCCTATACCCTATGTGCCCCATTTATGTACAGTTCTTGTCACAAATTACATGTTTATATACTCTAAGTCAAAACCCCTGATTTATTATTAAATTTTGTATATTTGATTTTTAGATCCTGTAGGAAGCATAAAGTGGAGTTACAAACAAAAAAATACAGTACTGGCATTTATATTTATCCATGTCATTACTCTCACAGGAGACAGTTATTTCTTCATAGATTGTTTTTTTTTTTTTTTAGTTGCTTTTTATTTTTTATTTTTATTTTATTTTTTTTCAAATTCTCAATTTATTCATTTTTTAAAAAAATATTACATTCAAAAAATATGAGGTCCCCATTCACCACCACCGCCCTCACCCCTAGATTGTTAATTTTACTTTCAATCTTCAGAACTCACTTTAGTACCTCTTGTAGGACTGGTGACTCCTAGGTGACAAATTCCCCAGCTTTTGTTTATTCGGTACTATGTTAATATCTCTCTTCTCTGTATAAGGCAACTAAAGAGGTACTGATGCAAAGTACCAGAAATCTGCTGGATATTAAAAAGGGTATTTTTTTGGGACAAAAGCTAACATTTACAAGGCCCTAAAACGTCTAACTCAAGGCTGCTTTCTTGCCCAAGTCAGCTGCCATAGGCTGAAGCAAGATGGCAGGTGAACTCAGATTAGTTTCTTCTTCCATCTTCCTCTTATGGCTCCATCAGCCCAACTTCTTCCCATCTCAGATGTAGACTGGTATAGGGCTCATCTTTCAGAGCTTCCTATATCAGTCTGACATAGGGCTGATTCCTTTCCAAGCCTTATCAGCTGCTCAGCTGCTCTGTTCTGTTCCCCTGCAAAATATCAGGGGAATGGCTCAGATCTATCTGGGATTTACCTATCTGAGTCTTCTCTCCTCAGGCATCTATGGAGCTCTCTCTATTCCTATGTTCCTTCTTTCATTAGTGTCTATTTATATCAGCCCACCAAGGGGGGAGGGTCTCAACTCTGAGTCATACCCTGATATGGTTGAATCAAAGCCCTAATCTTAACAGTTAACTTAATCAAGATGTTTCAGCTAAATCAGATGTATTCAAAGGGTATGACACCCAGGAGAATGGATACATTTATACACATAATCACTTTTGGATATTCATAAATAATCTTAAGTCACATCTTTGAAAGACAGTTTTCTCAAATATAAAATTCTTAGTTGACAGTATGTTGTTTTCAACAGTTTAAATATGCCATTCAACTGCCTTCTTGCTGACTTGTGTCCTGATGAGAAATCAGGACTTTATCTTATTGAGGCTTCCTTGAATATGATACAGTGCTTCTCTTTGACATTCAAAACTTTGATTGTAATGTGCTGTAGTTTGGGTTTATTTGGGTTTATCTTGTTTGGAATTCATTGAGCATCTTGGATGTGTGTACTCATGTCTTTCACTAAATTTCGGAAGTTGGCAGCCGTTTTTTGTTGTACCATTCTCTCTACCCCTTTTCATCTTCTCCTTCTGGGACTCCTACGATGTGTATGTTGGTACGTTTGATGATATCCACAGGTTTCTTAGAAGCTACTCATTTTTCTTCATTCCTTCTGTCAGCTCCTTAGGTTGAATGATTTCAATTGTCTTGTCTTTCAGCTCCAATCAGCTGTTGGACTCCTCTAGGGAATTTTAAAATTTCTCTTACTGTAGTCTTCATCTCTATTTGATTCCTTTTCATAATTTTCACCTTTATTGATATACTCTTTGTGTTCCTCTATAGTTTTCCTGATCTCTTTTTCTTCTTTGTCCATATCTTCTTTAAGCTCTTTGAACACATTTAAGACCAATTTTTTAAAGGTATTTGTTATGTACCAGGTCAGTTTCTCAGCATTGATGGTTTCTAATACATTAATCTTCTCCTTTACATGGGCCATCACTTTTTGTTTCTTTGTATGTTTTGTGACCTTTTGTTACAACCAGGGCATTTTGTAATTTTACTGTGCTACTGCTTGAATTTAAAGTCCGAGGCATCTGTTCCTTAAGATTGTCTCCAGCTAGTGTTATAATGAAGTTTTCCTTGAATACTAGGAGTTAACAAATAAAACAGGAGGAAAAAAAGGAAACGCATATCCCAGTCTTTGCAGACTGACCTGTTATCATTAAAATATATTTAGAGAATAGATTGATATGAAAGGAAAGGAGCCTCCCTATTCCACGTATCTTGTCTTGAGCATGTGTGTCTGGCCTTGTACAGTTACAATTGTCCCCTTTTCCCTAGGAAAGTTCCTCATAGTGCCAGGCACTGCACTGTGTGTATTACAGCCAGAAGTACCTTGCCTTAGGTAGCCACTTGACTGTAGCCGCTTACAGCTTTCTGTAGAAGAGTTCAGTGAGCCAGCTAGTACATGCAAGTTTTGGGATAGTGTAGGCAGTATCTCAGGTCACCGTATAGATTGGGCCAGACACACACTCTCCCAGTATGTGCTCAAGGGTTACTCTGAAATGACAGGTACTAGGACCAGTGATTCACTCTGGAAGTACAGGCCAGTTCTATGCCAAACTGGTAAGGGGTGGGTGAGGGGCCAGCCAGGCACCACCCTTTAGACCCTACTGCTTTTACACAGTCTGTTTCTTTATTTAGAGCTTACCCTATTACTGCAGTCCTTTCACTATTTTCTTGAGCTTTGAGAAAGATATTTCTGGCAGTATTCCTGGTTGTTCAAAGTTTCTGTCAGGGAACAGAGCCCTGGAATGCAAATTGCTTTTTAAAATGGTAGGGAAAAATTTATTTCTTGTAGCTTCACAAATTATATTACATAAATAATGATTACATCAATGGATATTCATTTATTTACTAAATAGTGGTATATATAGTCATATATATATCTAAACAGTGTATATATGTAACTTGTATAGGTGTTTTGCTAAATATTTTTCTCTTTATTAAAAATAATTGCTTGAATGGAGATATTACTTACAAGAGCATCTTATTTTCAGATGTTAAAATGTGGAAGCATGCATATGGTAGTATTCATAGAAGTTTATAGAACATAACTAGATATGTATTTAGTAATTACAAATAGCAGAGTGTTATATTTATATTCAGAGTAAAATTTAAAAAAAAATTTCCTGCTTTTATTTAAAAAAAAGAAACTGAGAAAATTAAGAGAGGATTTAAAGAATGATCCACTTGTATTATAAATTAATATGCCTATATTTTTTTGGTTTCTATTAAGTAGCCATGCAATGTATTTTGATGACGTTTTCATTCATGTCTGATATGTTTAAGCCATAAAAATCTATAATTTTAATATTTAACTGATGCTATCAAAATATTGTACTTAAAGGTTAAAAAATGTGAGTCTTTTTTTCACTTATTTTTTTAACAGATAAAGGTCTTGGGTTCTTCATCAATTAGTCCTTTCCCTGACAATGCACTGCCATCTGAATGGTAAAATCAAAATTAAATATTAAGACCACTGAAAAAATGGCATAAAAGCATCCAGCTATTCTCCATCTTAAATTACAAGAAAATGATTAATAAGTACTTATATTTAGAACTTTAATATAGTAATATTTTGAAATCCACAAATGATTGGGAAGAAAACATTTTACTTAAATATTTAATAACATAAGAATTTCAATAATACTTGCTTCACAAACTCAAAGATGATATATTAAGTTTTAGCTTTATTTAATATTTTCTATTTGTAAAGTTCTCTGGGATTGGTGTTTTATCTCAGCTGTATTTGACATTTATTTATTCCACTCTCAAAATTATTTCATTCTACTTCCCTTTTTTTTCAAATTCTACCCAATTTATTCATTTTTAAAAAATATTACATTCACAAAATATGAGGTCCCCATTCACCCCCTTTTAATCATATGTAAGGAAAGAGAGAGAAAGTTTTTCTCATATAGTTAGTGGAGCAGGTCATCAAAGCTTGGAAATATATGTTTTGTACTAATTTAGATGCGTAAATGCCTCCAATATTATCACCCAATCTCCATTTAGAAAGAGATTCTAACCCAGGAGAGAACTGTAAGAAGTGAAATAGACAAATGTTAAATGCAATTTCTAATGAACAGAATCAACATTTAGAAATCATACAGAACTATTATTTCCTTCAGAAGTGACTGTCTTTTCATTGCATTTGTCTGAGAATTCTTATCCATGATAATATATCCTCTCTCCACCACAGACATCATCTGATGCCTTCACTTGATTGAATGTAATTTGTCTGTCTACAGTTGGCCCGAATATTCTTTGCATATCCTTCAATGATATCTTATACTTGGATTTGCATTGGTTTTTATATGATAAATAAACCACAAACAACAATAACAAAAACTTCTTGAACTTAAAATATATGCAAATCCAATTATCTTATAAAAACAAAGGTAAAAATCAACAAGATCTCTTTATATTGTGGTCTCAAGATTAATACTCAGAGTTCAAATGTATATATTAACAATAAATGTATATATTAACACAATGTGTGCCAGATCTAATTCTAAGCACTTTTACATGTATTACCTTATTTAATAACTGTAACAGTAATAGGAGGTAAATAGGTAGTATTGTATTTTTCTTTGGATGAGATGTTCAAAGGCCCTAAAGATAATGACAACAAGTAATAGGTGACCTACTATGCAAAAGCACACTGCACAGCATGTTTGTGCAGAATTTACAATTTGCTCCAACCTATGCAATAGGTGGAAAGTGAATCAAGAGGGAGATTAAGGAAAAAATGTAGGGGTAGAAGCAGCTCTGGCTGCTTTCCCCTCCCTCTCATAATAAGGAGCTCCCTTAGCATAGCATCAACACCTAGGCAGATTAGGGACATCCTATAATGGCAAGGTAAGGAAAGAAAGCAGAGAAGCAGCAGCTCCCATGGCATGAGCATTTCCATGGGCAAAATGGTCACCTCAGAAAATGATAAAACCTTCATGGTTTAAAAGCACCTGGCTCACAAGGACTGCTTGATCATACCAGAATAGTCCAGGTGTTTAACATAGGGATCAGAACTTTTGGGTGAATTAGAAGTCAACTAGAAATTTTCTGGCACGTAACAGGAAATGGTATGGCCTCAAGGCCACCAAGAGAGAGGAAATAGAGAGGGGGAGCTCCTAAAACACTAAACTGTACCCACAAAACACTGGCCATTTGGATGACTATTATTCCAGACTATTTTGGATAGGTGCTAGAGAACTATATGCAGCACCAGTTAATGCAAAGGCCTCTGCTTAGTTTCCATCCATATCTCCTACATTTGAACACCTGGCCCAAAGAGTGGGGGAAAGCAGGTAGGAACTGGTCCTACTCCAAGGACCACAAATCAAGGGCAGTACTTACCTGTGCATAGGGAAAAGATTTTAATGGGATGTAATGTAAAATTTTGATTTAGAATGCAGTGAATTTAATACAGGCAAGCAAACAAACAAAACCACCTGAAATGACCAAATAGGTTTTTTTTTAAGATTTATTTTATTTATTTCTCTCCCCTTTGTCCTCCCATGCACATTGTCTGCTATGTCCATTCACTGTGTGTTCTTCTCTGTCTGCTTGCATTCTTGTCAGGTGGCACCAGGAATCTGTGTCTTTTTGTTGTGTCATCTTGCTGTGTCAACAATCCGTGTGAGCGGCACCACTCCTGGGCTGGCTGCACTTTTTTTGCATGGGGCAGCTCTACTTGCAGGGCATATTCCTTGTGCATGGGCCACCCCTACCCAAGGGGCACCTCTGTGTGGCATGGCATTCCTTAAGTGCAGAAGCACTATGCATGGGCCAACTCACTACATTGGCCAGGAGGTCCTGGGTATCAACCCCTGGACCTCCTATATGGTAAGCAAAAACTCTATCATTTGAGTCACATCTGCTTTCCCAGATATTTTTGAGAGTTCCCTGAGATGCCATCAAGGATTGGGGAGGAGAATCCAACAGAAGGTATGTGAGAGCAGTGTTGAGAGAAGTGTTTGCCCCTTTCTTGATTGTTTCCTATTAGTTTACCCCTTCCTGATAAAAATACATCACTTAACTGTACAAAAAAATCTCAGGCATATACTAAATCCATATGAACTTACAACTTGTAAGAAGTAGAGCTGAGATTCAAACCCAAAAAATCTGCCTCCACAATCAGCATTATAAATATGAAACCCACCTGCCTCTCTACTAAGTTATCTTTTTCTTAAAAAAGTAAGCACTTATTTAAGCAAGCACACTTACTTAAAGCAAGCATATTTGTTAGTGTGCTTATTTTTTTTCTGAATTAAATGGATATTTTCCCCATGTGTTCTCTTTATCGTCCCCTTTCTCTTTGCTTTTTAAATTCTTCACATATTAATACTTTTTTATATGCATGTCTAGTGAAAAATATATTATATAATATTAGAAACTAAGACATACAGGAATGATCAGCCAACAGTTATTGAAAAAGCTGACAGCTTTATTCTTATAAAGTTGCACATGTATCTCTCCTTTGATGCAGCAATGCCTCTTCTAGATATTTACTCAAGAGGAAGGAAATATCAGTCCACAAAATTCCTTGCACAATAATTTTCATAGCAATCTTATTTGTAATACTCATAACTGTAAACCTGAATGTCTATAACAGAAAATATTAGTTAGTAATATTACAGTATTGGTACAGGTAATAACCGATGAAATGCAATCATAATTTTGAGCTAAAACCAGAAATAGATGATTACATCCCACATGGTCCAATTATATAAATCCATGGATATACAAAAACCCATTATATGGTTATAGAAATCAGAACATGATTAACTTTGTGGGGAAGGAACTAACTCAAAAGGAGCAAGCAGAGATTTGGCTAAATTCTGGTTGAGCATATTGCTCTGGGCTGTTTACAAGAGTGTATGCAATTGTCAAAATCTCTCTAAACTATCAAATTGTACTCTTAAGACCAGTAGTTTATTGTTTGTAAGTAGCTCCTCCATGAGACTACTAGATAGAGAGATGATAGAGTGCTGATAGATGATAGATAATAAAAGGATGGTAAATGATAGAGAGACAGATAAAAATCAAGAGAGGAGTCAGCAAGAAAGTGAGGTAAAGGTATTTACTTTTGGCAGCATTAGTAGCTCTCAGAACTCTAGTGCCAAATGAAGTAAGTAGGAAACAGATTTATTGTACCTCAAAATTTTAAAATTAAAAATAACATATTCAAATGCTATATCTTTTATTGGTGATATATTGACACACATATCTAGAAAATATATTAAATTTGTTAGAATGGTAAAAGTGATTAAGGGATAGAAGGGAAAATGAATAATTAAACAAAATAGGAGAAAAGTAACTTACTTGGACTAATGATGTTATTGTGTCATGAAATAAAGAATGGGATTAACTTAATTAAGTGGGTTAATAACAGAACTCTTAAAATTAAGAAGGAAAAGATAAAAATTAGTAAACTTATCAGAGCAGAAAATTCATAAAAAGCAGAACATAAATGGCGAATATGTTTCTCATCATTACTGATCATAAATTCATAATTTAAAACAACATTTTACAAGACAAATGAAACACATTTTCCCTCAGATTGTCAAAACAATAAAAAAGGCATAATACTGATAATGAAAAGCATGTAAAGAAACAAATATTTCTTAGAAGTGCTGGAGTTCTGTATTGATTCATCTTTTTTTTCCTTTGGGAGGATAACTTAGCACCAAACCTCCATTTCAAAATATACATGCCTTTATGCCACAATTTGGAAATGCATAGAGCTGCTTGTTTCATAGACCCCAGTATAGTGTATCAAATTTTTCCAATATTAGGAAAATGTCTGAAGATAAGCTATACCACTATAACCCAGGAATCTAACTTTTTTCTTAGTCATTTCCATGCTTAGTGATTATCTCGTTTCATCTGTTTAAAGAGGCTTCCTTTGAAAACACACTGCATCCTATATCTCATTGGTTATTACTTAGCCAGCTTCAGGTACAGAGGAGGCTGAGAGATGAAGTTTTCTGTAGTCATTAAATATTTTTTAAGCTGGTCACATTACCATTTCCAAAATGATTGTGGTTCTGTAAGCCAGGAATAAGGGGAGAATAGATTTTGAGCAAGTGTTCTCTTCTGCATCCTATTAATTAATCATTACAAGTCTGGGTAATCATCCAATGCATATACATACATACTTACATGTATTTATGAAGAAGTGCATAGATGATGTTCATTAAACCATTATTTTGAGTAAAAACATGGACATCAATAATTTCTATATTTATATGTATGCATATGTTTGTGAATATATAGCAAAGGATCTAAAATAAAGATGTTATTAAAAGTAGTCACTTTCATGATATAGATTATAACTGAAGTGGGATGAAAGATATTTTCAGTTTTTACTCTACACATGTTTGTAATGTTTAGTTTCTTTTTTTTAAATCATGAGATTAAATGTGTTTCCCATATAAAAATAAAATAAATTCCCAAAAGAAAATAGGAATGGACTTAGGCATATTTTTTAAAAACACAAGCTTTGGGTAGCCCTGGAAAAGCTTGACAGATGAGCTTGCATTTAGGCTTTTGCTATCATGGAGGGGAGAATAGACTCATGTTAGCCAGCTAGTTCCAAGAAGACATCCAGATACTTGTGGAGGATTCCCAGCTGGTCCCCAATCCTACTTTGGCTGAGCTGCAGAGATGTAGACTCCTGAGCTTAATATATAATTACTGGTGAATGACACTGAAATTGTGCTTGGTTTCATACTCCATCATTTAAAAATTATTTTAACTTAAAGTTATTAGAGAGATAGATAAACAAAGAAATTCCAAAAAAGGGAATGACATAAGATAAATGGAACTTAAAAACCCTGTTGTTGTTTTAAAAAAAAACAAAACAAACTTAAAATCTGTTCTTATTCACCTTCACTTTGTGTTTGAACATATAGACCACATAAACCAACATGCCTTCAAATAAACAAAAGGGGCAAGTTAATTTATAATCTCTATTTCTTTTTTCATTTTATTTTCTTTTGCATTTTCATACCATGCATATATTTTAAATTTTTTTTTTTTTTTTTTTTACATTTTAAACAGTCACTTTTTGGTATTGAGAATGTATAGATTGACTACATTCTATACTGGTAAAATTCTTATTCCGTGACTGGAATTTGATTAACTGAGGACTGAATATAAAATCTGTTTCAAAAATACACACACATATCCACACACACTTACCTGGATGTGGATATACATGTAATAAATTAGAATTATTTGCCCTTTGTCTTTCTTCATGCAGTTGCATAAGTTAAAAGAATTGATCTTTCTCTTGTAAATATACATTTTCTACATACATGCATAAACATTAATGATTTTGAATGAAAATCGACTAAATTCATTTTTTAAAAAAGTGGAAATTTTGCATTTAAATAACCATTTTCTATAGTGATTGTTCTCAGGAGTCCTCTTGCTCCTTCTTGTTAAACAATAAATATACTCTACATTTAATTAAATTCCATATCTCATGTTAAAACTTCAATAAACAAAGCAGTAGAAACACAAGGAATAAGATACATTTCTCAAAAATTGGCTCTTGAATTTTTTTCCAAATATATATTGCATGACAGGAATATATAAATTAAAATGATTAGCAGATCATGACATGTGTACTATCACAGCTATCTTGTGGCAAAACACACTTTAATATGAAATATTTGATGTTGGTGTGATTAGAAAAGCACCACTACAAAAAGAGATAGAAATAAGTTATAGAACCATACTGGTGCATAAGAAGCAATAGAGAATTGGACATACCTGAAAGCCAGGCTTTACACATCCATGATAGCTAAGAAAATTAAATTGATCATCTCTCATCTCTCATTCTGCTGAAGGGGTCTGGGTGGAGGTGGAGGAGAATTTACTCTTCATCAGAGAGGCCAGGGAATCCTGGGCAACAATTTCTGCTTCCCCAACAAAGGCTGCAATAAATCACCACATCTTGCCTAATGACTTCCACCTACTTTTATGGTGGCTGCCTTTTCCACACTCTGCTTGAAGTGATAGTGGTTGCTTTGTAACCTTAGCCCTCTGATTGCTTTGGAAAAGTTATAATTTTTATTTTTTAGATTTTTTTGTGTTTTTGTTAGAGTAGGTATAATGACCTTTTTCCTGACTTGATTCATCCTAAATGGAAATTGAATATCTCCTTCAGTAACTATTCCTCAAAACTTCTTATGGTATGTAAGTTTCAGGCATGAGGAAGCACATGTTTTCCTTTGCAAGCACATTTAACAGTCCTCTTTCTTCTTGGTAATCATGAAAAAACTGGAGGCATGACAGGACAACTGAAAATACCTCTTTAGTGATTTATAGGTACAAAACCCCTCCCACTTTCTAGACCCAGTCGTGATTTGAAATAAGTCTTAACCACAGGAAGACGGATTGCCCCAAGTCAAAGACCCACTGATTCTTGAAGCATACAGTGAAAGACCACAAAACTCTGGGCAAGGAGTAAAGACTTTCATCTGCTCCTGTTCACAAGGAAATATCAAATACCATTAATGGGAAGATAGACTAAAAAGCTGTCTAACCCTGAATAAGTTTCAGGAAATACCCTCATCCTCACCTCTGTCCTTGCATTGCATAGCAAGAGACAGCAGTCTACCAGAAGAAAAAGTCAGGAAACACTCCTGCCAATTGTAACAGGGAACGTTATATTGCTGCTAACGGAGGAATAGAAAAAACTGCTTTCGGCCCAAGGAGAGGGTCAGGAAACCTGGTTGGATCCACGATCCTGTATGTACGCAAAGCAGAGGTCTGCTACTAGCTATACAGGAAAACTCTCTCACACATAATTCTCCCCAAAGATACAGGTCAGAGTTTGGCTGCCATGATGGAGAAGGTCAGGGATGCTGAGAAAGGCTTACCCTCTAAAACAAAGAACACAGGGTCTGCCGAAGACTGAAACTGAACCAGGAAGCCTATTGCCCTACTACAAGGCTCAAATAGAGTACTGGTCATTCTACTGGTGAAGGGATAATAGTATGGAGAGAGAATCCCACTGTGGCTTGAAGGGCTTGCTGAAAGCTGTTGGTGGTGCAAGAACATGAGAAAAATCCTTCAGTACCTAAGTTACCACTCTAAGTATAATGATGAAACAGTCTGCTGTGGATAAAATTGACATTGTGGTGAACTGAGGGTAATTATAGCAACATGAACACTATTATACATGAGATTGACACAAACTCTTAGGACAATCACAGATAACTGTTAACTAGCCATTGCCCAGACTTAAGCTTCCTCCACCTCCTTCTCTGGAGAAGTCACCAACACATATTAAGTGACCAGCTTCTGGCCTTCTGATACCTCCACCTCCTTTTCTTTGATGTGCCATTCCACAACCTGGGAAGGGGTGATGTTGTCTAAGAAAAGACCTGAGCAGACCTTAAACCCAGAAACTGGGAACATGTATGCTTATCAGAACATGACTTCTCAGTGGCAAGGCTGCTCCCCCCACCTGAGATGGACAAAAATGACAACTCAAATAGTATAGATTTGTGTCTCTACTCCATCATGAAGTGGGGCATTTGCAGCTAACATCTCTTGATCCCCTACCTAGAACAGGTTTCAGCCACCCTGAGTCCTTCTGTGATGGAACTTCTTCCCCTGTTCTTTTGGATTCCATATTATGTGACAGGGAAATTATTTGCCCTATCTTGACTTTTTATTCTATTGAAGTAATAAAAGGATCATTGGCTGTAAGTTTCCATTGTGCCCTTAACCTGTGTTCTCATGATGCACTATTGTAGCAACTCACTCTACACAAACTAACAGGCCAACAAATTGATACACACACATCTCCATTTTCAAGTATACATAAAATTTACTTGATATTCTACTCTTTTCTATCCATGTTTATTAACGTGCAACTAACAATTATAAGACAGACAAGAAAATCAACAACCCATTGTCAAGTGATAGAAATGGAAACAAGATCAATAGTTGACTCTGATTTGGAACTATAAGAAACCACCTGGACCCTGAGCCTCAGCAGAGTTGTAACACCTACTCTCCAGCTTATTGGACTTACCCAGATCAGCTAACAGGGAGGTAAAGATGGTCAACCACCACACCAGGGAACCGAGAGTGCCTACAACTGCAAGCAGGAGAATCACATCCATCAGCCATGTGGGATCTAAGCTCCCTCTTCATTTAGAGGTGGATTGGACATCACCATCTCAGGGTCCACAGGATGGAGGAATAAAATATGGATTAGAGTGGACTTACTGGTAGTCAACTATAGACTAAATTGTGACTAGCAATGGAAGAAATTGTATCAGTGATGTGGAGACAATGACCACTATTGCAGAGGGCAGAGAGAGAGAAGAAGAGAGGTGATGTGGGGGCATTTTTGGGACTTGGAGTTGTACTAAATGATATTTCAGGGACAGATGCTAGACATTATATATCCTGCCATAACCCACTAAATGGCCAGGGGGAGTGTGTAAACTACAGTGTAAATCCATGTGGTGCAGCAGTGCTCCAAAATGTACTCACCAAATGCAATGAATGTGCCACGATGATGAAAAGGTTGTTGACGTGGGAGGGGTGGGGTGGGTGGGGTGCAGGGTATGTGGGAACCTCTTTTATTTTTTTAATGTAACTTTTTTTTGTGTGATCTATATGTCTTTAAAAAGGACAAAAAATAATAACAAAAAATAAGTGGACATTACCTTTGCACTCGGGGGATTCTTGCTGTCCTATTAGAGAATATTGCTGAACTCCCCAGGATGGGAATTATTTTTTCGGTTATTGTGTGGATCTCCACCCACCAAGACAATGTCCCATGGACTCTTGAACATATTCACATGCCTTAAAGGCATGCCCCAGGTGAACCCCTTGCCATGCATCCCCACATCACTGACATCCTACACCAGTGATCCTCCCCCACCATGACCCTTCTTTGATTGAAAATGTCTCCAAATATGAAGCCAGAAAAATAACCAAATAAAATTTATAAGAAAATGAAATAATAATTTAAAATTAACCAATAAAATATGAAAAAATTAAAACAATTTGAAATAATAAAAAATTAAATAAAAGTAGACATTTTATCACTTTTATCCCTGTAAGATCTGTTGTCTTGCCTGTACAGTGATATTGTCTTCCATAGAGTCCCCTGGTGTCTTTTTTTTTTTTTTTTCATTTTTTCTTCAAAGAAGCTTTAGGATACAGAAAAGTCACATAGAGAATACAGATGATTCCCAAATACCCAACACCCTCCCCCTTTTCCTCTCTCCCTTATTAATAATATTTTACATCTCATGTACAAATCCTGAAGCTAGCTCCTAACCATGGTCAATGGTTTACATTATGGCTTACATTTTGGATTGTACACTTGTATAGGTTTTTGCAAAATTTGAAGTGGCTTATATCTATTATTGCAAGATCAGGCTGAACAATTCTAATGCCCTAAAAATGCCCTATATTTCATCTATTCCATTTTCCCCTCCCTCTCTCCTTGGTTCCTATGGTAATCAGCAAGTTTCAGTTTTTGAAGAATAAGATTCACAGTTACTTGCAATAATATTGAGGGCTTGAAATATTACTCTGTTTTCTTTTATTAGGCACCTTATATGTTCTTGAGTGGTTCTTGTCCCTCTAATTGAGAACACAGCAGGACCCCCCAGGATGGAAGTTTATTGTTTTCTTATTTACTATGTGGGTTTCCACCCACTGGTATAACACACAATGACAAGATGAATTCTCAGATGTTATGCCAGGCCCTTAACATTGATAATTGTGCTTATGAACCTCTATTTGTGAAATTGAAACTTAGCCTAGTATTATATACTGACTAAAAGTTACCTCCTGAAAGCCTCCTTGTTGCTCAAATGTGACCTCTCTCTAAGCCATACTCAGCATATAAATATACCACCTCCTGCCCCCCACCCCCACCCCTGGCATGGGACATGATTCCAGGGGATGAGACTCCTTGGCAGTGAGGGATTATTAACAAGTCTCAACTAGCAACACATCTGTAAAAAAAAGATCTTGATTAAAAGGGGTAATGGTAAATACAAATAAGATTTTATGGCTAAGAGGTTTCAAATGAGTTGGAGGTCATTCTGGAGGTTTCACTTATGCAAGTCTCAGTAGGACCTCATTGACTGACACAGTTAATAGTGCCTAAAATAGTGGGGCTCCTGAGAGCTCTAGAGATATCCAGAAACTATAAGCAGGGCAGATAGCTCAGGAACTCTGCACCCTTTCAGCTGGCCTAACTTTGAAATTTATGCTCCCCATTGTAACAGAGTTAGACTCATTTATACATTCTCTACACCTGGTTCTTTTGCTCCTTTTATTTGAACCCATCATTAGTACTATACTTGATAAATATTCATCCCAGAGACTTAAATCTTTGGTCCATCCATGTGCCAATTTGAGCCCTAAATTTCAGCAGAGTTGCAACATCTACTCTTCAGTTTACTGGACTCACCCAGGACAACTAACAAGGAGGCGATGATGGATAACACCTATCCTAAGGAATGGAGAATGTCTGTAACTGCAAGCAAGATAGTTCCATCCATCTGTCCCATGGCATCTAATGCCTCCCTCAATTAGAAGCAGAGTAGGCATAATCATCCCCAAATCCTCAAGATTGGGGGATGAACAACGGACTAAAGTTGACTTATTATTATTCCACTATAAACATTATTATTCTAGGAATGCAAGAACTCTTATCATTGATGTAAAGGCAATGGCCACCAGAGGTTCTGAAGGATGGGAGCAGTAAGAATAGGTGTAATACAGGGGCATTTTTGGAACATTGGAGTTGTCCTGCATGACACTGCAGTGATGGATACAGGCCATTGTATATTTTATCATAACCTACAAAATTGTTTGGGAGAGAGTGTAAACTGTAATGTAACTTATAATCCATGGGTTAGTATCAGTGCTTCAATATGGGTTTATTGTAGCAAATATAACACACTAATGAGGAATGTTGTTGATGTGGGAAAGTGTGGGAGTAGGAGGGAGTGGGGCATATGGAAATTTCTTATTTTTTTAATGTCACATTTATGTAATCTAAAGCTTCTTTTAAAATAAAATAATAATTATAAATAAAAAATAAAAATAAGTAGGTTTATATATTACAGGTTTTATATATAAGGTGTGCAGCATTCATGAACACATTGGAAATTTTAGTGGAAAGGAGTGAAACATAAAAGGAGACAAATGGGAATGCTAAAAATAAAATAATTAAAATTGATATAAAAATGTTAAATTCAAAGAACTCACTCAGGTGTGTCAGTGAGCTTATCAAGAGACCTGACACATCAGAGGAAATAATCAGTAAACATGAAGCTAGGTCAGTAGAAAACAACCAAACTATAATACAAAGTGCTATACTTGATAAATATTCTTGATAAAGACAAAATAAAACTTGAAGAAAAAATCCACAACATATCCAAAAGCTGAGGAAAAATAGAAAATGGTGAGATATATATATATATATATATATACATGTACATGCACACATATACAGAATTGCAGGAAAATAAGAGAACAAGCAAGGCAGAACAAATTGATGGAACTATATTAAATGAAGAATTAATACCAAAATCAATAAATCACATATTTAAGTGGCTCAGAGAACCCCAAGAATAAAAAATACAAAGGAAACTCCCTCTCTTTCTCTCTCTCACAGACATACACACACACACATACACGCTTACTCATACACATAGACCTATTGTAGTTAGAGCTAAAAACTAAAGTCTAGAAATGAGTCAGAGGGGGAAATAACTATTGATATGAAAATATATAAGAATTACATCACAGTTTTATTTTAAATAAAGATAGAAAAATTAGCAAGACATCATTAAAGTATAGATAGATAAAAAGGAATAAAAGACAACTTAGAACACTTCATCTATTGGAAAGAAGCCTTTTCAAATGCAGGCAAAGTAAAAAGGTCTGAAGTCAAATAAAAGCAGAGAATTTATTTACAATACACTCCAGTATAAGAAATGTTAAAAATTATTTTCTTTAGTCAGAAGGTATATATTTCCAGACAATTAGGGCTAAACAAAGGGATGAATGGCATTAAAATTGGAAAAATAAGAATATATATCTGATAGACATGTGCCTTATGTTTAAACTTTGAAATAAATAATTTTCTGTCTAAAGTAAAAAATAATAGCCTATTGAAGAGGATGAGTTTTAACACAAATAAAAGTGAAACATATTTTGAAAAATGATGATGATAGTGGTGGTGATAATATATGTTCAAAATGTATTCACAGAGATGGGAAAAGAAGAAATAAAATATAAAGGAAGAACCATTAATAAAGATTTAGCTGGTGTAAAATGTATACTAGAAGTATGAAAAGAGAAACCTTTAATATTAGAAATAAATGATTTATAAAATAAAGATTACATGGCTTTAAAAATAAACATTTTCATTTTCTTCAAAATTGAAAAATATTAATAGTGGAAAAAATGAATTTTTTTCTTCAGAAAAATTTATCTGCAGAGTGGCAAAGTATGTCAAAATAATCAAGAACGAATATGAATAGAAGCGAGGTAGAGTTAAGAGAAGACTAACCAAGTGTGGTGCCTTGGAGCTACGCACCACAGAAAAAGTATTCTTAAACTTAATAATGCATTCTTGTGGCTGCGAGACCCATGTAAATACCTTTTAATGAAGTTACTTCCGTTAAAGTGTGGCCCAACAAATCAGAATGGGTCTTAATACACAGTGAGAAAACCAAAGGAAGCAGCCATAAACTGGAAGTCAATTGGATCCAAGAAGCCGGGAGAGGCCTTCATGTGCATTAGGCTATGACAGAAAAGTCAAGGACCAAGGGCTGCCTGGCAGCCAGTCCAAGAATGCCACAGTCTTCTGGGAGAAAGCATAGTTTTGATGACACTTGGATTTTGGGCTTGTAGCTTCAAAACCTTGAGCCAATAAATTCCCATTGTTTAAGCTAATCCATTGCATAATAATTGCTTTAGCAGCCAGGAAACTGAAACAAAAAAGAATAAAACAAAATTAACTCATTACAAGATACACAGTAATTATAGAATTACTATAATTAAAAATCAAAACCACCTAAAATCCTCAAGAATGAGGAATGAACAAATACAAGGTGGGAATACAACTATGAACTAAAGTAGACATTATTATTATAACATTAGAAGGACTTTTAACACTGATATAAAGGCAGTGGCCACCAGAGGTTCTAAGGGGAAAATGAGGGAAGAATAGGTGTAACATGGGACATTTTCAGGACACTGGAATTGTTCTGAATGATGCTGCAATGACAGATACAAACCATTACACATTTTGTCAAAACCTATAAAAATGTGTTGTGCAAAGTGTAAATTATTGACCATGATAAGTAGCAGTGCTTCAATATGTGTTCATCAATTGTAACAAATGTACCACACTCATCAAAGATGTTGTTAATAAGGAAAAGTGTGGGAAGAGGAGGGGTTTGTATATAGGGTATATACGGGAATCCCCATATTTTTTTTTTTAAGATTTATTTATTTCTCTCCCCTTTTCTCCCTCCCTGCCACCAGTTGTCTGTTCTCTGTGTGTTCTTCTTTGTCCGCTTCTGTTGTTGTCAGCAGCACAGGAATCTGTGTCTCTTTTTGTTGCATCATCTTGCTGTGTGCGCAGCGCCATTCCTGGGCAGGCTGAACTTTCTTTTGTGCTGGGCTGCTCTCCTTACGGGGTGCACTCCTTGCGTGCAGGGCTCCCCTACGCGGGGGACACCCCTGCGTGGCAGGGCTCTCCTTGCGCACATCAGCACTGCACATGGGCCAGCTCCACACGGGTCAAGGAGGCTCTGGGTTTGAACTGCGGACCTCCCATGTGGTAGACGGATTCCCTATCCACTGGGCCAAGTCTGCTTCCCCACATATATTTTCGATGTAACATTTATGTAATCTAAAGCTTCTTTAAAAATAAAATTTTTAGAGATGTAAAAAAGACACTTTCATATGACATTGAATTGAAATAAGTATATATATTTATATATGTGCAAATTATGTATTATATATCATAAAAATATATTATTTATTTAATTAGAAGTATCTATACTTTAAAAATGAAAAATCAGCCCTCATTGATCACACCTAGAAAAGTAGGAAAAAGAATAATAGCAGCTACTCTCTAGTCATAAATTCCTTTACTAAGTACCTGGCTTCATCAAATCAAAATAAACTCAGCTTACTCTCAAAACCTCTTTTAAAACAATTGTACCAGGAATCTTAATAGTGCTATAGTGCTTTTCTCCCATCCTCTATTTATTTTCTTCAAAATTAAATATGTACCAAATAAGTATTATTTTCCTTCCATTTTTTAAATTTTTATTTAATTTAATTTTTAAACACCCCCCCCACCCGTTATCTGCTCTCAGTGTCCATTCGCTGTATGTTCTCCTATGACTGCGTCTATCCTTATCAGCGGCACCAGGAATCTGTTTCTTTTTGTTGCATCACCTTGTGTCACCTCTCCATGTGTGTGGTGCCATTCTTGGGCAGGCTGTATTTTCTATCCTGCTGGGCGGCTCTCCTTACAGGGCACACTCCTTGCGCATGGGGCTCCCCTATGCTGAGGACACCCCTGCGTGGCAGGGCGCTCCTTGTGTGCATGAGCACTGCGCATGGGCCAGCTCCACACGGGTCATGTGGTAGGCGGATGCCCTATCCATTGAGTCAAGTCTGCTTCCCCCCTGCAGTTTTTTTAATCATTTGCATCAACTTGTAAGTGTCTCCATGTTACCCCTGTTTACTGACTCTTTAACCTAAAGAAATGAATAAGTTTTGAAGAGTAAACAATAATATAACATAGAGGGTAGCATCAAAAATGAGTACAAATAAAGTGAATAAAAACTCTAAACCATGCTGAAGACCTTAGACATATTTAAAAGTTACTCAGTTTTTATCTAATTAGTATCTACAAAGGAAAACATGAGAATTGAAAATGAAGGTATTTTTTAGGCAGTCCTGTCCATCTAGTGCAAGGGTTCTTAATCTTTTTCTTCCATGGACCCCTTTGCCAGTCAGGTAAAAATCACGGACCCTTTACTAAGTCCACACAATACTGTGTATTATTTAATAAATATATCACACCCCCATCAACCCATCTCCACAAGAATAACATTTTTTTAATTTCAACTCAAGCTCACAGACTCATTATTAAGAACCCCTGCTCTAGCTAAAAAGGCAGTACATTTAAATGATGTATTTAAAGAATGATCCTCAAAAGTGGTTTTCTTCAAAGAATATATTTTTATCAGACAAAAAAAACTGCAGCTTTTTCTTAAAACTATGTGATGTGAATTCAAAGAAAGTCAAAATGTGCAAAAATAAAATGAACAAAGAAGGTAAATGGAGCTGTTAGAACAAAGTTGTTTATTTAGGGGAACATTGGCATAGAAAGGCGAAGTTGCCCTATGTTTGCAGACAAATTCTGCACCTATAGTTCTTGTTTTCCATCAGTTTATTGAACAGTATAGCTGATTTAAATAAAATACATGTACATCTTTCTAATAACTTGCAAAATTACTAGATACTTGGTATCAGCTTGGAGATGAACATTCATTGCACAACTTTCTTGAATGTACCTCCCTTTGTCTGTCTCATACTTCATATAAGAGAGTCATGCCATGTTCTTTGTCTCTCCTGTGCCTTCTCTCTTAGTTATTGATGTTATGATGTTTTGAAGTAGTTAATTACATAGCAAATTAAAAAATCTAACAAATTGAAACACAATAAAACCCAAAATATTGAAAGCCCCATTGGTTTTCCTGGGTGCCCGCTTTTTTCTCTCCAAAGAGGTGTAATTTCAATCAGGACTGGTTTCAGCAATATCGCCACTTTGAGTTTGGTGAGTTTGGTGAGTATATCAGCCATACTGTAGTAAGTCTAGGAGAATCAATTTGGATGCTTCACCAAACTCAGTGGTGAATTTACTCAAACCCTTTCTGAATTAAATCACAAGGTTCACTCTCTCTGATTAGGCATTTGTTCTGATTAACCCATGTCCATCCATTACTTGTCCTAAAACATTTATAGTTTCACCATTGCTCCATTGATGACCTCCTACATATGACTGGAGATAACTGAGAAATGTCAGGTTATGCCATAAATTTCTTTAAAATCTCTCAGGGAAGAGATTTTCCTTATGATTTCTAGAAAATCAGTGTTTTTTCATGTTCATTTTTTCTAGTTCCTAAAACTTTATATAGGCAACTCATTTTCATAAAACACAATTTCCTCAACAAAAACACCAGTGGCATGCATGTGTGTATATATGTGTATATGTGTATGTATATATACATATACATACACATGTGAAAGTTGCATGTGAATTCATCTGCATATCTACATTCACATACATATATGTACATTCATAAACACATATGTTTGCAAATGAGTAAAGTAACAGGGTCCAGAAAAAGTGAGAGCTGCCATAATAACACATGAATTCAAGTCATTCTCTGTAACCAGTTTCTTTCATAATGGGACCTAATTGCATTAAAATACATTCATTTAAAGCAAAAGAATGCTTTATTTTCAAGTCATTTGAAAAATAAAAGTTGGGATAAATCTGAAACAAGTAATGATAAAAAGTTTTCTTGTGATGAATATTTAAAGAGAACACAGCTACATTCATTGGAAATGCTGAAAATAGACTTTTTAAATATTTAGGAATTGAGAACACTTCTCAGAATGATTTATTTTTGTAGCCTCCTCTTTAAAAATGCACATATCTACAAAACTTCATATAGAGTATTCAGAGGGTCTCAGAATTTTATTCATGGCCTAATGGTTCTCTGACTCCCCGTTAAGAATCCCAGTGTTAGTTATGTTGAACCTACATGTTATAATGCTGTAAATGATCACTTAACCGTTTGAAAACATTAACTGTCATAAAGCGATTCTCTCAAACATAATGTACCAAATACATATCTGGACATCCAGGTAAATGATAATTGGTCTTCTGCAGTGAAATAATAGTTTACAGTTTACTTTTTAAAAAATTTATTTTGTATATCTAGATAGCATAGTTTATTCTCTCCATTATTATAGTCAGGATACAAATTATCTATTTTTAGTAAATTTTTAAATCACCTAAAAGCAGAAATTTATGAACAGATTATTACGTTTTTGTTTTCCAGAGAGTACCACATATTTAGACCAATACTAACAATGGTCGGTAGAAAAGGGAGAAATTCACAGGCATTGTTAGTTTATCCGATACATTTTACATGACTTAGTTCCAATGTACTCAACAATTATTTCCTGTTATTTCATATGTTAATATATCTGCAGTGCATATCAGAAAACTGAACTATACCTATTTTCTTTTTAAATATTTCTTTATTAAATTTTATCAGTCTTATTCCTAATATTAATATAGACAGCTTGATCAAACTTTTTATAAAAGTCATCTCTTCAGCCAGTCTTTTAAGAGATGCTAGATAAAATTTGAATGTTTCAGAAAGAGAAAACTTTTTTTCTTGGAGAAAGTGATACATAACCAAGATATTTAATATTTATATTAAAGATATTAGATATCATTCTAAGAACACATTCTTACAAAAATTATGAGACTAAAAGTACTCCATTAATATGAATAGAAATTATTTTATGTATTCTTACCTTTAACAACAAAACAAACAAAAGGTTCATGAAAGATGACTAGAACCTGAACTAATATACCTGTCTTGCATAAGGTATTAACATATTCCTTAGATAGAGAGACTTGTGATCATGTAAAATTAAACAGGGAGTGTTCATACTGACTTTTAAAAACTTTTAAAATTGAAGTTTATCATTCATACATGTAGATACATGAAAAGTAAAGGCATAACAAAAATTGTGAACTTAGAAAGCTGAGGGACGAAACGGGGTCCCTGTTAGGGGATGAGCGGGGTCCCTGTTAAGGGACGAGTGGGGTCCCGCTGTGGGAAAAGCGGGGTCCCTGTTAAGGGACGAGTGGGGTCCCGTTGTGGGACGAGAGGGGTCCCTGGCGTGGGGAAGAAAGCCTCGTATGGCTGCTGAGGCTTCCCTCGGGGGCTCCAAAGGCGTGGAGGGCGCACGACCCAGGAAGAAGTCGCGGAGACAGGCTGATGGCACAAGTCTGGTTTATTGCGGAAGGGGATGCAGATTTATAGGATTGGGGAGTGGTGTGGCGGGTTCTCATTGGCTAGGGCAAATGCTGTTTCCATATAAGGCAATGTTCTGGCATTGGGCTAGTGATTGGCCAGTAGAGTATGTGCTAACTCTTGATAGGCTGACACTGTTACTAAGCTGATAAGTGGTTGTAAGCTGTTGCTGGGCAAACAGTGTACTAAGAGATTAGGTTTAAGGGAGGGGGGAGGGGAAGTGAGAGCTGGGCTAGGCGGGAGATAGGAAGGGGGAGGGCGGTGCCGGCTAGCCGTTAGCAGCAAAGACCTAGTCAGGCGTGGTCACCTTGTCTAGGCCCAGTGGGCAGAGGCGGTGTCACCTCTTCCCACACTGTTTGCCACTGAGGTAAGCCGGGTGCCCCTCCTCCCACATCTCCCCCTTTGTTTTTAATATGCCGGGGCTCTCGACGTTGGGGGGGGGAGGACGCGAAGGGGAACAGGGCTAACATGAAAAGCAGGAGAGAGTGTAGATTTTTAGGTTTCTTGTTTGAAGCCAAGGTGCGGACAGCAAGTTGTACTAGCTGTCCAAGGAGGAGGGTGTCATGAACTGGATCCGCGGCCACGTTCAGCCTCTCCATCCAATGGGCGAGTGCTCTCATCATCTGTCGTTGGGACCTGCTGCTGGCCGGTGGCAGATTTGATGTTTCTCCCGGGGATCCAGAGCAGCTGGGAGGCATTTTGTGGGGTTCCCGATGCTGTAGGGCCTTCAGGCAGTGGTGCTTCCTCCTCCCTAGTTTTAGCTGCGGTGGCAGGTTTGATGTTTTGGCCTGGGATCCAGAATGGTTGTGAGGCATTTTCTGGAAAGACACAAGCAAACCCTCTCCCTTGGGTGAGGCAGGGACTGGGCCTTTTCCAGGCATTAGTTTCTGGGTCTTTCCAGTAGACCATAGGCATAGGTGTAGATAAGTATGATGGTCCCCAGTGTTTATGCGTGGCCGAGAGGCCCTTGCTGTCAAATGTGAGGAGGTTAAGATGGATGAGACATGCCGTAATGACCTCATCTGCAGAGTTTTGGGGGTGTATACCCCTCTCCTTTTGTATTAATGCCTTTAGGCGGTGGTGGGTATTCTCCACCATGGCCTGTCCCTGTGGATTGTAAGGGATGCCAAAGTGGTGTGTGATATTATAGTTCTGAAGGAAGAGCTGGAAGCTTTTACTAGATATGCAGGCCCATTGTCAGTTTTTAAGTCCCAGGGGATGCCCATGAACAGAATGGCCTGTCTCAAGGCTTTGATGGAATACTTTGCAGATTCCCCAGGGAGGGCGGCCGCATAAGTGAGATGCGAGGTGTCGATAACGATGTGGACATACTTAAGCCTCCCAAATGAGGGGACGTGAGTTACATCCATTTGCCACCGGGAGTTGGGCTTAAGCCCTCGGGGGTTCACCCCTTGGGGCTGCAGGGGCCCAAGTGGGAGGAATGGCGCACAGGTTTGGCAAGAGCGCACGAGGTGTTTACAGGTTTCTATGCGCAAGTTTGGTGGTAGGTGTTTCAGCGAGGCGGCCGAGAAGTGAAACCTGGCGTGCAAGGACTTTGCTTGATTTATGTGGTCTCCCGCCATGTTAAGGGCATGAGCGGAGACAGCACGGTCTGCTAGATCATTACCAGCAGCCAGGGGTCCCGGTAGGGACGTGTGGCTCCGAATGTGTGCAATATACTATGGGTGGAACCTTCCCTCAAGAAGCCGTTGCAGCGCAGTGAGTGCTAGATCGAGCGGCGTATCCTTGGGGAAGAAGGTGGCATAGGCAAGAGCTTTACAGACCTGTATGGTGTATAGGCTGTCCATAAAGATGCTTATGGGCTGGTCTGCAAAAGCATGGAGGCAGGCGACGACGGCTGAAAGCTCGCCTGCTTGTACCGAGTTAGGGATTTTAAAGACTCGCCGTACGGGCTGCTTTTGGTGTTTGACGTAAGCAATAAATGCAAACTTAGTTTTGGAGGCATCCGTGAATGCGGTGGTGCAGTGTGGCAGCGGTGTGGAACTAGGAAAAGGGTGATGTTGGCTGGCCAAGGGCATATGGATCAGCCCTTGGAGAAGCTTATGACTGGGGTAGTGGTTGTCAAAGGTCCCCGAGTAACGCTCCAGCAGCACCTGCATGGATATGTTCTCTTGTATGAGGTAATCAATGGTCCCTGTAGAGAGTGGCCAGATAATGGAAGCCGGTTGTGTGTTGTAGGTGTGAAGGCAGAGTGTTAGGAGGTCATGCGCCAGGCTAATGAAGGCCTGGAAGATTGGGCCGATTCTGGGGATCCGGCTTTTGGATAAGTGTAGCCATTGGAGAGGGCCCTCTTGCCAGAGGACGCCGGTAGGCGTCTTAGGGGTATGGAGGACGAAGGCGAGGATAGGTTTTTCCGGATCGTGTCTCTGCAGTGACATGGTAGCTATGGCTCTGTTGACTCGCTCTAGGGCAGCCTGGGCCTCTGGAGTAACCTTTATGCGCTGAGCCGCCATGGATGTTGGTTGGCATGGCTCTTGTAAGAGGGAGAACAGCGGCTCGAGCTGCGCAGTGGGTACAGGGATAGCCGTGCGTACCCAGTTAATGTTTCCGCATAGCTGCTGCAGCTTGGCCAGGGTTAGGCTGTTGGGAATGCTTAACTGTGGGGCCACGGGCTGCACGTGAGATGTGATATGGAACCCGAGAAAGGTGAATGGGGGTGCATGTTGCACCTTCTCTCTGCTAACGGTTAGGCCGAGAGCCAGCAAGCCTGTGAGGAGTTTGGTCATGGTGTCTTGTAGATGCTGTGCGTCTGGATGGGCCAGGAGGATATCATCCATGTAATGGATGATATATGCCTCCTGCCTCAATGGTTCCACGGCCAGATTGACAAAGTTTTGGCAGATGGTGGGACTGTTGCGCATGCCCTGTGGGAGGACGCGCCATTGATACCGGGGGTTAGCCTCTTTGTGATTGCCTAGGGGTATAGTGAAGGCAAACCTGTGCTTGTCCCTAGGGTGCAAAGGAATAGAAAAGAAGCAGTCCTTGATGTCTAAGATGAGTATATGATAGAGCGCAGGAATGGCCGATGGGTAGGGTAGGCTGGGCTGGGCCGAGCCCATGGGAATAATGTGTTTGTTAATTTCCCTGAGGTCATGTAAAAGCCCATATTTGCCTGTGGATTTTTTGTGAATGACAAAGACAGGCGAATTGTAGGGGCTGGTGGAAGGCTCTATATGTCCCTTTTCCAATTGTTTCTGTACCAGTAATGACAAGGCCTCGCGTTTGTGGGGCGGTAAAGGCCATTGCTCAACCCATATGGGCTCCTCTGTGTCCCACTGCAGGGGAGTGGGTTTTGGCTGAGTGCCGCAAGCAATGGCCCATCCTATTGGGGGGGAGCCGTGGTGATGAAAGCTCCGCTCTGTGAGAGGACATCTCTTCCCCAAAGGATGGTGGGCAAGTTAGGGAGGAGGAGGGGCCGGAAACTGCCCCGTGTGCCCTTCCTCATCTTCCCAAGTTAGGGGGTCCCTGACCTGCTGGGAGGACGCTGCTCCCGTGGCGCCCTGCACTGGGGGGCCCTTGACCAGATTCCAGTATCTTTCATAGTAGATGGGGAAGCAGGAGACTTCTGCCCCCGAATCCAATGTACCACGAAACCAATGCCCATCTATTCTTAATGCCAGGGAGGGTCGGTCCTTGCTTATTGGAAGCATCCACATCAGGGTTTTGGCAGTGGGTGGGTGACCTCTTGGTGGCGGGGCTGAGGCTTGCCCCCTTGGAAGTTTAAAGGCCTCCCTGTCTTGCTGGGGTGCACCCGGCAATCTCTGGCCCAATGATAGCCATGCCCGCATCTAGGGCAGGGCGTGGCGGGCCTGTCTGGCCTGCAGCCGCCGCCAGGAGGTGGGGGGCCGCTAGTGCAGTCGCGTGCAAAATGTCCCGCCTCGCCGCACTTGAAGCAGCCAGTGTTGAAGGCGAGGGCCGTTGCAAGGGACTGACCTAAGGAGGCAGCCAGGGCCTGGGAAGAGGGGTTTAAGTCTCTGCATGCCAGTATCCAGTCGTGGAGCTCCTTGTCCCGGATGGGCAGCAGGGCCTGCTTACAGACCGAGTTGGCCCCCTCAAGGATAAGCTCCCTGGCCAGGGCGCGCCGGGCCTGACTGTCCTCGACCCTGCGCTTGCAAGCCTCTTGGACCCGCGAGACAAAGGAGGCGAAATCCTCATCCCCCTTCTGAATAAGTTTGGCAAGGCTGTCGGCCTTGCTGGCTGAACAATTGTGGAAGGCGTGCAAAGCGACTGAGCAGATTTGTTCCCAGAACTGGGGCGGGGCCTGATAGTATGCCGCAGGGTCGGCGCAAGGGCCGGCGCTTAGGAAACTCTCAAGCGGGTAGGGAATATTAAGCTGCCTGTTGGCGGCGGCCTGCTGCTCAGCCTGATCCTGGTAGTGCGCTCGCCAACCTACGAACTGGCCAGGAGTAAGGATGGCGCGGGCCATCGAGAACCAGTCGTAGGGAAGATTCAGGTGACCGGACAGATCATCTATCAACTGTTGAGCGTATGGGCTATTCAGACTGTCCTCCTTAATAGCCTTCTGGAGGTGTTTAATATCATCGGCGTCATGCTGGTACCAGGCAAGAGGTCGTTGCAGAGAGGGGGCAAGATTAAGTGGGTATAACTGGGGGGTCGTGCCAGGTGCGGGGGCTCCACGAGAGATCTCCTGGCATTGCATGCGAATGAGGGCGACTGGGAGGTCGGTAGGAGGGGCCGGGAGGGAACTAGCGGGGGGGGGTGCAAAGTCCAAGGGGCACTAGGTAGCCCCCAGGCCGAGCCTGCGTTGGCAGTTGCAGCATTATATGCTGGAGGAGGAGGGGGAGGAGGGCCAGGAGGCCCAAATCCGGGCCAGGGGGCGGGCTCATGCCCAGCAGCCGGGGGCGCGGCAGCGGCGGAAGGCGGAAGCTCGCCATTTTTGGCGGCGGTCTGCTCAGGCCAAGAGGAAGGTGGAAATCCGCCATTTCGGGGTGCGGGAGCAGACCATGAAGAAGGCGGAAGTCCACCATCTTGAATAGCAGGGGTAGATGGCACGGAAGGCATGGAAGGAGGGGAGCTAGGAGCTGGCGGGGGCAACCGGGCGGGGGGCGTCTCTTCTAAGAGGCTGTCAACCTGCGACACGAGGGAGACCTTGTCATGGTCAGAAGCAGTGGAGCTGTCCTTCTCGCAAGCGTAAGCAGTAGCAGGGGGGGGGCAGAACCGGGCAGAGTGGAGCCATAGAGGCTACAGGAAAGGGAGGACCCCATGCCAGGAGCGGAGATAGGTAAGGACTAGGGGAAGGGGGAAGACGTGCCATAGTCCAGCCCAGAGGGCAGACACGAAGAGTCCAGTTCCTAGAATCGGACGGCGAGAGTCCGCAACTCAGCGAGAGGGGGACGCGAGTCCAGCCTGAAAGGGTCGGACGGCAAGAGTCCTGCCCCAGGTGATTAGAGGTCTCAGGGATGGACGAGAGTCAAGTGGACGAGAGTCCTTACCTGCCAGAGGAGGGAAGCGAGGAGAAGGGCACAAAGGGGCGAAAGGAGGAGGCAAGGGAAAAGGTTGCTGGGGCTCAAGAGCGTCCCGCGGCAGAGCAGTAGCGGCAAGGCAAAAGGCAGAGAGTAGGACTACGAACACAAAGGTGACGAGAACAGGGGAGGAGGCAGAGGTGAAGGCAGGGGTGGAGGTGCTCAGGCATGCACTCCTGAGAGTTTTATTGGTGCCTCTTGATCATAGCGGGTCAGTATAAGCCCCCGACATGGAAGGAGAAAGCCATCCAGCGATTCTCCCAGACCGCCGTGGATTGTATGAGGTCGCCAAGGTTCAGGAGCAGCAATGCAGAGCAAAAAGATAGGGGTGAGAAGAGAGGAGCGGGGGGCGCCAGGTTATGATGGAGTGAGGTGGTGGAGGTTCTCGGGGCCCTTACCCTCGGAGCGGTGCAGTGGTGGGGTTGCTTTGGCCCCATGTTGTGCTGTGGTGGGGTTGCTTTGCCCCACGTTGGGCGCCAGTTGAGGGACAAAACGGGGTCCCTGTTATGGGACGAGCGGGGTCCCTGTTGCGGGACGAGTGGGGTCCCATTGTTGGATGAGCAGGGTCCCTGTTAAGGGATGAGTGGGGTCCCGTTGTGGGATGAGAGGGGTCCCTGGCATGGGGAAGAAAGCCTCGTACGGCTGCTGAGGCTTCCCTCGGGGGCTCCGAAGGCGTGGAGGGCGCACGACCCAGGAAGAAGTCGCGGAGACAGGCTGATGGCACAAGTCTGGTTTATTGCGGAAGGGGATGCAGATTTATAGGATTGGGGAGTGGTGTGGTGGGTTCTCATTGGCTAGGGCAAATGCTGTTTCCATATAAGGCAATGTTCTGGCATTGGGCTAGTGATTGGCCAGTAGAGTATGTGCTAACTCTTGATAGGCTGACACTGTTACTAAGCTGATAGGTGGTTGTAAGCTGTTGCTGCGCAAACAGCATACTAAGAGATTAGGTTTAAGGGAGGGGGGAGGGGAAGTGAGAGCTGGGCTAGGCGGGAGATAGGAAGGGGGAGGGCGGTGCCGGCTAGCCTTTAGCAGCAAAGGCCTAGTCAGGCGTGGTCACCTTGTCTAGGCCCAGTGGGCAGAGGCAGTGTCACCTCTTGCCGCACTGTTTGCCACTGAGGCAAGCCGGGTGCCCCTCCTCCCACAGAAAGCAAACATTCCTATCATCATACAAGACTCTCATACATTACCCCACCATGTTTTCATATAAATTAAGTTCCTACATAGCAGTTATTCTAATATTGCACTCTGAAATAATCACCTTTCTTTTCGGACCATTTGTTCAGTTATTCTCACAACATATTTCTTTGAACTCAGATGGTCCAGTCCTTCATACTTTCCCATTTATCAGCTCAATCCTTTATTTATCTCTTTCCCACCTTAATCAATATAGGTATATACATTGACCCACCACTGTAATGTAGCAAAAGAATAATTTCATTATGATAACATTTATTTATATTACAGAAATTCAACAAAACAGTACTATTTATTTATGGGAACACAAACTCAGGATGGTGGTTATTTTTGGAAATTAGGTTATAGCTATAGTAGTGAAAATTCATTCCTTTAAAAATAGCTAAAGCAAATATGGAAAATGTTTCCACCTCCAAATTTGAGAGTTGTGCAACAGGACTTCTATTTTTTTTTCAAAATATTGGAAGCATTCCAACATTTAATTTTAAAGAGAATTAAATACAAAAAGAATAATGACCCATGAAAGGAATAATGGATAAGTTGGAGTTCATTGAAATTAAAATATTCTACTCTGTGAAAAGCACTGTCAGAATATGAAAACACAAACCACAATGCAGAAGAAAATAATTGAGGTAAAATGCAAAAACTAGGTGTCGTCAAGAGAATTCTTCACCTTCAAAGACTATGGCATTCTGGGGCTGGCTCCTGGTGATCCTCCGGGCTCCTTGGCTTGCTTGTCGCATGGTAATATCCTCTCCTTTTACTTATGAGTTCTGTTGACTTCCAGCTTCTTGCTTCTCATGGAATCTCCTTCCATACCCAATTTCCTTTGCTTAAAAGAATGCCAGTCATATTGGATTAAGGACCACCCTCATTCAGTTTGGATACCTCTTACTAATAACATCTTAAAAGGTCCTATTTACAAATGGATTCACAGCTACAGGACTAGGGTTGGACAAATATGCCTTTTGTTGGAGGCATGATTCAATCCCCAATATCTGTTTAGAAAAGAAATAATATGTGGTTTTGTCCATCTTTCAAAGGTACTCTAATACATATTGTATGTGCTTAGTATTAGTGTCCCTCTACTCCTTGTTTTATATTATTAATTTCTTTACCCAGAAGAAAAGAAATACAGTAACACTTTGCAGAAACCAGATAGAGCATCACTTTTCTGATCAAACTTAATATTTCTTTCTTGATGCTTCATATCTCACATGAAACACTGCAATAAATGCCATTAATGAAGAATAGCATTTATTATAAATATACTTGGCACCCTCTATTCGATTTGTAACTATATGAAGTATACGGCTCCTTAGGGTTGGGGGGATCGTCATTAGCAGCTTAAACCATAAGAACATGGAGCAATACTCAATAAAATTTTCATAACAAGGACATAAATTTAAAATTTCTTACAAGTTTAGAATACAAAAGTTTGTGTGCATATTTAAAGGAAGACAAAATCTTAAAGGCAGCTCTGCCCTAAAAATTAATGTAGCAAAATATGAAGTAGAGCCACTTAATAAATGTTTTGATTTCTCTTCCATTTTTTTGTGTTTATTGTGTTAAAACCACATGGGCTGGAGTATACAAAACAGAAATTTCTGTGACTATTTCTCTTTCTGTGAAAAACATAAAATTATTTTACCCTTAGATTCAAAAAACATTTATGATGTGGCTACTCTAACACAGGATAGGTTGTTTAATGCATTTTACCTACTGCCTCACAGACATAAACACTATACCAATGCAGGATATTATTAAATTTACTTTTGAAATATTGTTATTTCTAGACAACCCTATTATAACACTTCATACATAAATTCTATTCATCTCTCAATATCCAAAATTGTGCTTTCTATTAATCCTTTCTCCTTAGGAAGTAATTTTCTTACACCTCATCTCCCATGATGGTTTACTGTGCATCTCTAGAACACTTTCTTCTCCACAACAGATGTGTGTGTATGTGTGTGTGTGTGTGTCTTCAATAAGAGTAAAGTCTTGGAGGTTTAGATCTTTACCATTTTATCTCTCAGAGTACATGGCAAATGGTAGATATTCAGTATTTATTTTATGAATAAATAAAAGGCTTTCTTAAACAAGATTTTTGTGTATTTTTAATAAAAATCATTCAGCTAACATGTATCTAATGAAATAAGTCTTCCTCTTCAGTTTCATTTGCTTGGATGTGAGCTGTGTCATTGCTTGATCTTTAAAAAGTATGTAAGTCAAAACCCCACTATTTACTGCCTCACTCTGATTTTCATCAGTACATTAAAAGATTGATGACATGAGGAGTTCACCTCTTTTTTCATCATTAGCTTCATGCTCAATGAATAATATTTTTTCAGACTTTCTGCTCTTTGTTTAATTAATTTATTCAGTTAAACTATGCTTCAATATAAAGTGTGGATATGTACACGAATACACAATTTTTCAAGGACATTATTTACAGTATACAAAAAATCACAAGTGGTAAACAGGAAGGGACAAAAACTTTCTTTTATATACTAAAAATAAAATGCATCCATGTAGAATAAGACTTCAAGTCCTCTCTTTACTTCCAGATGTATATTTGGCAGGGATATTTCCTTTTCCCTCACGTTTTTTCCTTTTCCCTCACATTTTTCTGTCTAAGTATTTCACTTCCTACCATTTCTCTGGGCTTTTCATTTCTGATGTCTGCTATAATCACTGTATCACTGCCATCACAACTGCAATCAAAACCCTTAGGAAAATTTTGATTTGGCATGGAAAATGGATTTTAATTGACAAGTCAAATTATATCAGTTAGCTTTTCTTTTTTAATTCCTACCTCCAGAAGAGTTATAAAGTGATAGCTAAAGAAATAAAGGAGAGAACAGTGTTTGGGGAAGACGATTGCCTGAAAAGGCCTCTTACTGGAGAAAGTGGTTCAAGATTCACATCTCCTCTGAGAAATTCCATTTTGTTTTACCAATCTTGGTAGAGAATCTGATACAAAGTTTGTTCTTTTCTCAGCATTCAACAGTTTCCTCACATGCATGTATTCATCAGGTCACAAGTGAATACTCTCCAAGGACCCTCTGCAATGCCAGCCCTCCAATACTCTGTCTTGTAAACCCTAGCTATCTTGGTTTCCAGGACCCCTATCTCCATTTCCTCAACTTAGTCTGCTGAGTTCCTTCTGAGATCACTGACCTTGCACTGCAGACTAGAAACTCTCTCCAGGAGAAAACAAAAGCCCTACCTCATTTGTTTCCCACCTCTCCACTCAGGGATTGCTGGCCTTTATTACCTAATGTCCAATGTCTTAACTGAGATTGTTTCCTATAATTTATCCACATTATTTTTCAGACCAGAAGGTAAATCCAGTCACTGATACTCCATCTTCATTAAAAACAGCAGTCAATACTTAACTTTTATAAAAAATTATGGTCTACTTGGTTCTTTGTAAAGTCAGTCATTCTTGATAATCTAGTGTTCAAAGAAATACTTTAGACACATCTTTTTATTCCTTTATGTTTTAAATATTCACTTTAGTCTACATATAAGCATTTTAGTATTTGCTATTTTCATGGAAAGATACTTTCATGTGATTTTTTTTGATGATTCCAGATCATGTTAATATTTTTACAAATACCTTGTTTATAACAAAAATATTTGAAATTATATTTCTATATCTTTGTTTGTAGGACAACTTTGAGCCATGGGTTAATTTTTGTTTCCTCAAAAAATTTTACTCATTTTTCCCCAATGATTGTAGGCACTTTTTTTTAGGGGGTGCCAGGGATTGAACCCATGGCCTCATACATGTGAAACAGTGTTGATTTGGTATAGCCTTACATCAAGGTTGCATATTGTGGTGGTTAAGTTCATTCGTCAACTTAGCTAGGTTATGCTATTCAGGTGTTTGGTCAAGCAAGCACTGACCTGATTATTACTATGAGGGTAATCCATGGATTCAAACATCATTTGTCAGTTGATTACATCTATGACTGATTATATCTATAAATCAACAAAGAATATTGCCTTCATGCAAACAGCTGAAGGCCCTTAAAGGCAGAACTGACAATTTCAGCAGTCTTAAAGAAAAATTTCTATCTTTACCTGAGCCAGCCAGCTTCTCATGGGGAATTCATTGAAACCTTCACTGGAGTTCTCAATTTGTCTTATGAAATTCAGACTTGTTGGTTCCTGCAACCATGGACACAAAATAAAAATAGATATACACAAACATATGCACACAGACATAAATTCACCTGCACACACACACATATATGGTGCTGATTCTGTTTCTCTGGAGAACCCTGATTAATATATATATATCATTTTTATATTGCTTAGTTATAAAATGGCCCAGTCAACAGCCTATATACAATTAGATATTAGAGAAGATTCAGTGAATCCATAAGCTTGTTAGAAAATAATATATTCATAGATATCTTAAATTGATTAATTCTTTGTGTATCTCTACTCCGAAAGTCTAATTCATTAATTAATCTCCATAACTTCAGTTGCTTCATTCTTTTGAGGAATATTTTTGGGCAGTACAAATGTAGTCATAAATATATTATAATTTGTCTGATGATTATGATAGAGCAGTATTAATATTAATAATTATACAATTATCATAATACTCAGAATAAGTATAAACACAAAGCAATAACATTGATGAGTAATAATTAATATAATGGCAATTTATTCGCAAATTAATTACAATTTCAATTATGCTCATTATATTCAGGTTGAAATTAACATACATATATAATCATAGTGTGTGTATATATATACAATTGTGAAATTAATCTGCATCTATGGACATTAAAATTTCTGTCAATTTTATTAGATAAAAGTAAATGAAATATTTTTGTGGACATCAAATTAAACCTATTGTAAAGTTTATTAGGTTATAAAGTTTCTTATTAACTAAATGAATAAAGTTTGTGACCATCTAAATATTTTTAAATAACTTTGTAACAGTGGAAAGTTCTGTGAGGATTTCCAAAGGATGAGTACTGACTCTTCAATATGAAGAATCTTAAGTCATAAGAATTCCCTCTCATGATAACTTGAATTTCATATTTGTTACTTAAGACCACATCTCAGATATTGAATCATCACAACTAATGTAGATATTTTAAAAAAGTATGAAAGATGCATAGATTGAGAAGGTTTGAGTTGAGGAAAGTGCAATGTCCTTAAATTTTGAAATGCCTCTAACAGTAAGCTTTATGAGAGACGTTTAATTAAACTACAACCAAAGCTGAATACAACTAAATAACTAATAAGATTTATTTGGAGTAAACCTGAGGCAAAACAGGAATTTATGAAAACTTTAGAATCTTTGGCAAGTGGAAGGATATGTGTTTGTGTGTGTGTGTGTGTGTGTGCACATGTGTGTGGCTGCTTTTGACTGATGTATAAATGAATCTGTGTGAGTAATATATGTTTGAAAATAAAATCTTAATATGCATTGGCATGTTTAAAAATCATCGTCTTAAGTTTGGTTACTTAGGCAACAGAAACTGGAAGAGATTTGATTGCAGGTAGGTTTTTTTGTTTTTGCCTTTGTTTGCTTGTTTGTTTGACAATATCCTTAGAATTAAAAAAATATTTGTGAGTAAAAGAAGTAGGATAGGAGAAAAAGCGTTGAATGTGTTGCAGGTAAAACAAAGGTGTCAATATATACACTCCCAAGGGATGTCTGGAATTGGGATTGTTATTAAGAGTTTCCCATGTGGTAACAATAGGGTTGGCCCTTTAAATAATCATTGGATGAATATGAAATAAAGACTTTAGAGACAATCAAGAGCTTAGTGAATTTATCACTAACAAACATGTACTGAAGGAAATCATAAGTTTATTTAACTGAAAAATAATGCTACCACTTGGTAACCTGAAACAGCCAAAAAAGAAAGAAAAGAAAAATAATAAATATTTGCATGATTATAAAGTATAATTTTCTTAAGCTTTTATTTTCTTAAGAATATAATTCACTATTTAAAGTAAAATTTCTATAAGGACATTATGATATTTATGACATGTAAAATACATGACAGTAATAGAGTTATAGCTAATAAACCAATAGTGGACATTAAATGAAGTTTTAAAAATCTGTTATATTATTCTAAATGAAGGCAGGCAAAGAGAAAATAAAGGATCAAAGTAAAGATAGGACAACTGGAAAACAAACACATAAACTCAAGAATATCATTTCCTTCATTAACTGTAAATGACCCATGTCCTACAGCTAAATGGCAGAGATTTTTAAGTTGAATACAAATTCAAAGACTCAAGCATGTTTCTTAGAGAAACTCCAAATTAAATTAAAGACACAGAAAGATTATAAATAAAATGGTAGTTAAGGAAACAACATATAACCACTATGCTAAAGAAAGCTGGAGTGGCCATATTAATACAGGCAAATTAAACTTTAGAGCAAGGGATATTTCTAGAGATAAAAGATATTTCATAATATTACAAAATTCATATATAAAATGTAAAAATCCTAAATTCTTTAAATTACTTGAAGCAAAATTGAGGGTAATAAAAAGAGAAATAGACAAGCCCATAAATATCAATGTTTATTTCAATACTCTCACCTATTTAATTGATATACAGACATAAAATAAGTAACCATATGGAAGACTTGAACACTATCAACCAACTTGACATAATTGATTTATTGAACACTATTTCAAACAAAAGCCAAGTTTACGTTCATTCTAAGTTCCAAGGGATATATACTAGGGGAGAACTTATATTGTGTCATAAAGCTACTATCTATTTATCTTAAAATTATTGAACTTACATATATGTGTATTTTGTCCACAACATAAATATATTAGAAATAAATAAGGTAAGGGTATATAAAATCAGCAAACATATGGAAATTTTAAAAACTAATATGCTTCTAAATAACTCAAGAATCAACCAAGAAATGACAAAAAAAAAAATTAAAAGAAAATTTTGGAACAGAATAATGCAGAAAATGCAATATATGAAAGCTTTTGTGACGCATCTAAGTAGGACTTGGAAAGAAATGTATACTTTAAATATTTATATGGGGGAGGGTGTGTAGCTCAAGTGTTTGAGTACCAGCTTCCCATATATGATGTCCTGGATTCAATTCCTGGTACATCCTATATATGTATTTATTTATTTATATGGACAATATACAAGACAATATACAAGATTGAAATTCAATGTTGAAGTTCTTATATTAAGAATCTAGAAAAAAGAGAAAATTAAAACCAAAGCATATCAAAGAAGGAAATAATAAAGGTAAGAACAGAAAGTAATAATAAAAGGGAAAATAGCAAACAATAGAAGATATCAGTGACAGCTAAATTTGGGTCCTCAAAAGATTTTAAAAAATTGTTAAACTCTTTTCATAATGATAAATTAGGGAATGAAGTGGGGAAGAGAAAACCCACTTTAACAATATTAGGCTTGAAAGAAAGGATATCTTTAAAGATCCTATAGACTTCATTATATAATGGCAGTAGTATGAAAAACTCTATACCAATAAAATCTTCAAGGGATTGCAACAAACAGTGTCTTTAAAAGACACTCTTTCACAAAATTGGCAGGAAAGAATTAGAAAATCTCAGCAGACCTATAAATAACTAAATAATTTAATTTGTAATTTAAAATGCAAACCTCAAGGTCAGAAGTCCTCTCTGGTGAACTCTACCAAGCATATTAGAAAGAAACAATGTAAATTATTTTAAAAACTCTTTTAGATAATACTTATGAATGCTTCTTTAGTTAATTTGAGTCCAACATTAACTTGATAGCAGGAATATATTCTTTATGTAACAGTTATGTAATCTAAAATTTCTTTAAAATAAATAATTTTTTAAAAAGAAATACATTAGGACATTATAAGAGAAAAGCAAGCAAACAAACAAAAACTACAAATCAGTATTTTCATGAACATTGATGTAATTATCTTCTGGCTTGTATAGTTTCTGATGAAAGACTATTACCATTCTCATCTTTGTTCCTCTAGATATATTCTGTCTCTTTTTCTCTGGCTGCTGTTAAGATGTTCTCCTTTTACTGATTTTTATTAATTTGATAATGAATGTAGCAATATATAATTATATAAAGCATATAGACCATGTGGAGTTTCTTCCAAGCATCTGAAATAAGTTTAACTTTCAAAAATAAATGAGTAGGCCAAGTAGAAGTAACAGAGATTGGATTTATCCTCATACTTTAAACAAATAGAAATGAAGGGAATATAAAAAGCTGAGAAAATTCATTGCCAGCATATTTACAGTACAGGAAAACTTACAGGAAGTTCCTGAGGCAAAAAGATCAATTAAAATCAGTAGGGAGAGAAATTGTGGGAAGATGGCAGATATGAAGCTCTGGAATCACACCCTCCACCAGTACAACTATTAAAGGCAGGAACTGTCTGAATCAACTATTTTGAAACTCCAGAGTCCAATAAACCAATGTACAACAGCCAGGGAAGGAAGCAGGAGGAAGAGGTTGGTACATTACAGTAAATATCAGGAAACTGTTCTCCATGTAGCAGCTACCATCCCCCACTCTTAGTGCAGACAGCAGCAGCCTCTCTGGTAACTTGCTAGTGCCAGAGAGGAGCATAAAAATCCAGTTCCCAAAGATATCAGAGGTGAGTGGATGATGGAGCAGGAGTGCACAGTACAGGCTGGCTGCTGAACACTGTTTTGATTACTCACTTTGGATTATTGGGGGCCTGGCTCTGAGGGCAGCCAAAGGTGGAGGAGACCTACAAACAGTGTGCTTACCCAGGGCTGGCTGTGGACGACAGTTGATGGGGCTGCATTTGCTCGGCTGGTGCCACATCAAGGAGGTTCAGCTTTGAGGAGACATGGAAGAAACTCCTGGTGCCTTTCCTGACCCCTTCCTCATAACCTCTCCAGGGCAGTTTGGTGTCAGTTGGTATTCCTTTTGTGGATCCCTGACCTTACTGTAATTGAATTGGGAGATTCCTTTCTAGCATGCCTCCCCACTTTCAGAATGTACTATTGAGCAAAAGCAACCTGAAACAATTAAATGAATACAAGCAATTAAAGCAAATAGCTTGGGGAAGACACTTACCTGACTTAAGCCATGCAGTGGAACGCCCAGGAGAAGGAGAAGTTCTATCCTGGGAAGAAGAGGTGCCATTCAAAATCCTGTAAACAGAAGAACTCATAAGGTCACTAGCAAACACAAGCCCAGGGCAACATAGACCCAAAAAGAAGACAGAGGACCCTGCACTTTACATTAGCCCTAGACTGACCTTCTTAATAGAAGAGCTGAACTCTCATGGAGTGCACCAGTTTAAAAAAAGCCAATTGGTCAGCACAGTGAAAGGTGATTTTTGCATAGGTTTGCTTGGCCTAGTTAATTCCTTATACTCATGAAAATCACTGTATATCACCACCTGGATAAAATATCAAGAAACAGACATTGTAGGGAATAAATCACAGAGTTAACATTTAAAAATATTAAAATGCACAATGTGCAGCAAAAGATTACATGACAAACAAAGAAACAGGAAATGATGGTCTATCCAAAGGAAGAGGATAAAAATACAGAAAACATCAATGGAAAAGACTATACTGGGCATAGACTTTAAAAAAAAAAAATCTGATCTTCAATGGGATCAAGGAGATGAACAAAAATACAGAGAAAGAACTAAAGACAACAATAAATAAAAAATATGAGCATCTCAATCAAAGGTTAGAAATTTTAGAAAGAACCACCCAGAACTAATGATGTTGAAGTCTATAAGAATTGAAATGAAAATTCCGTGGATGGTTTCAACAGTGAATTGGAGGTGGTAGAAGAATGAATCAATGAACTTGAACAAGACAATTTATATGAGTTAAACTGAGGAGCAGAAAGAAAAATAAATTAAAGAAAGCAAAAATATCTTAAGACATCTCTTGGATAGTATCAAGTACACCACTATTTGCATTACAGGAGTCACAGAAGGAGAAGGAAGAGAAAAAGGGACAGAATAATATTCAAATAAATAATGATAGAAAACTTTCCAAACCTAGCAGATGCATCAATATGCAAATCCAAGAAGGTCAGAGCAAAAAATTAGGACAAACATGAAGGAAAATACGTACCATCACATATTGATAAATGTTTTGAATGCGAAATATGAGGTGGCAGTTCTGAAAGTCACTAGAGAAAAGCAACGTATTTTCTGCAAGTTAAATTACATTCTGCTTTCTCACCATGGAGGCAAGAAGGCAGTGGGCTGAAATCTTAAAGTGCTGGAAGAAAACAATTGCCAACCAAAAATTTTATATTCCATGAGACTCTATTTTAAATATGAGGGAGAGATTAAGATATTCCCAGATAAACAAAAACTGAGGAAGTTAGTCACCACTAGATCTGCTCTACAAGCAATGCTAAAGGAAATTCCTTAGACTGAAAGGAAAGGACACCAGACAGTGGTTTAAAGTGATTCAAATACCTCTGGAAAAAAGAAACCATGTAGGTAATGATAAATGTCAGTACAACTGTATTTTTTGGTATGTAACCCCACTTCTTCCTACAGGTGCTAAAATTCAAATTCATAAAAATACTCATAGATCCATGTTTTTAGAAATACAATGTACAAGGATATAATTTGAAACAAGAACAGAAAATGACAGGGGACAGGCAGGTATGGGAAGAGGATACATGTATGTTAATGAAGTCAAATTGGTATCAAATTATATGTAAATATTTATATTGCTAAAATTGTAACCTCATGATAACCCACAGGGAAAATATATGGAATTATATCTAAATAGGAATGAGAAGGGACTCAATGTGGTAGAAAAGAGCGAAAAGTCAAATAAATATAATTGTAGGCATGAACAGATATGCTGAGGAACAAAACAGGTAAAAGACTTAAAAAGACTAAATAGCAAAGTGGCAGAAGAAAAGTTCCGAATTATCGGTAGTGACTTTAAATGTAAATGGAGTAAACTCTCCAGTCAAAGGAAGAGATTATTAGTACAGGCATAAAAACATGATCCAACTATATGCAGTTTATAAGCGATACATCTTAAATTCAAAGACATAAGTGGGTTGGAAATGATAAGATGGAAAAAATATATACCATGCAATTAGAAACCAAAAGAGAGCTGGAATAGCTATCCTAATATCAGATAAAATAATCTTTAGATAAAAAAAAAAGTGTTATGAGGATCAGAAACTCATTATATACAGATGAAGAGATCAATTCAACAAGAATATGAAACAATTACAACAATATATGTACCTAACATTAGAGTCCCAAAATATAGAAGCAAATACGGACCAATTTGAAGGGAGAAAAGCAAGGTTCTACATTAATAGTGAGGGAATTAAACACACTACCTTCAATAATGGATTGAATATCTAGACAAAAGATCAATAAGGACAAACAAGACTGGAACAATAGGCTAAACTAACTAGACCAAATAGACTTATACAGAACATTTCACCTAAAAACAAACAGAATACACATTCTTCTTTAGTATACAGGAAAGACCATATATTAGGTCACAAAACAAGTCTTAATAAATTAAAAAATATTGAACTTATAAAATGAATCTCCTCTGATCACAAAGGAATGAAACTTTCAATAACAAAGGGAGAAATGGAAAAGTCACAAATATCTGGAAATTAAACAATGTACTCTTAAACAACAAATGTGTTAAATATGAAATCACAGGGGAAATTAGGAAATGAGCTGAGAAGAATGGAAATGAAAAGACAAAGCAACAATATCTATGGGATGTAGTGCAAAGCAATGCTTAAAGGGAAATTCATAGGTGTAAATGCTTACATTTAAAAAGAGAAATAATTCAAATCAGATCTTACCTAAAAACTGGAAAAACTAGGAATATGAAAAGAAAAGCAAACTAAACCCAAGGCAAGCAGAAGGAAGGAAATAACAATGATTAGACTGGAAATAAATGAAATAGAGTATACAAATAAGACAATAGAGAAAATTTAAAAAAATAAAATTTGGTGAGTTGAACAGATCAATAAAATTGACAAACCTTTAGCTAGACTGAGGGGGGGGGGAAATAGAGAAAAAAACTAGTAACTAAAATAAAAAATGAAAAGGTGGAGGGGTCAATACTACCAAACCAATTCAAATAAAATGACTAAGAGTATACTATGAACTGAATGCCAAAAAAAATGATAATTAGTTAAATGGCAAATTCCTAGAAACACATAAACTACCTACATTGACTAAAGAGAAAAAGAAGATCTCAAAAAAGCAATAACTTTTAAAGAGATATAACCAGTAATAAAAAATCTCCTAACAAAGAAATGCTTAGGACCAGGGTGTCTCACAGGGGTGTTTTACCAATCATTCCAAGAATTAACAACAATCTTGTTCAAATCTTCTGAAGAACTGAAGAGGAGGGAACACACCCTAATTTATTTTGGAAGATCAACATACAAAAGTGAGATAACGATACAAAGGAAATGAAATTATAGTCCAATATCTCTTATGAATATAGATGCAAAAATCCTCAACAAAATACTAGCAAAACAAATCCAAAAGCAATTTAAAAGAATTATACACCATGATCATGAAGGATTCATCCAAGACATGCAAGGGTGATTCAACATAAGAAAATAAATTAATGCAATAAACCACATTACCAGAATGAAAGGGAAAAAAATATATGATCATTTCAATTGATGCAAAAAATTTATTTGACAAAATCCAGTACCCTTCTTGATAAAACACTTAGAAAATTAGGACTAGAAGTAAAACTACTCAAAATGATAAAAAAGTGTATTTAATAATAATATCAAAATACAACTCTAATATTTAATGTTGAAAACTGGCAGCTTTCACCTACATCATCAAGAATAAGACAAGAATGTTGATTATAACTACACTTATTCAGCCTTGTACTGAGAGTTCTAGCAAGACCAATTAGCCAGGAAAAAGAAATAAAAGACATCATATTTGAAGGGAAGATATGAAACCTATTTGCAAATGACATTATCTTATATACTGAAAATTCTAAAAACTACACAACAAAATTCTAGAGCTAATAAATGAATTCAGTAAAATGGCAGGGTACAAAATCAATACCCCAAAATTGGTAATATTTCTATACAGTAGTAAAGCACAATCAGAAGAAGAATCAAGAAAAAAATCGATTTACAACAGCAACTAAAATATTCAACTATTTAAGAATAAATCTAACCAAAAACGTAAAGTTATTGTACACAGAAAACTACAAAATATTGCTAAAAGAAAACAAAGAAGACTTAAATAAATGGAAGGACATTTTGCATTCATGGATTGGCAGACTAAATTATTTAAGACATCAATTCTACCCAAAGCAAATTACAAATTCACCACAATCCCCATCAAAATTCCAACCACCTTCATGGCACAAGTGGAAAAGTCAATCATTACATTTATATGGATAGAAATATAAGGGTCCCTGAATAGCTAAAGCCATCTTGAAGAAGTACAAAGTTGGAGGATTCATAATTCCCAATCTTAAAACTTATTACAAAGCCACAGCAATCAAAACAGTATAGTACTAGCACAAGGACAGACATATAAGCTTATGGCCAACTACTTTGATTTGAGGTATTAGGGACAGGGGAAGCCAGAGTCTAATCACTGAGCCACATCACCTTCCCTGAGTTGGTTTTTGTTGATTGCTTGTTTGTTTGGAGACTTATTTTATTTTACTTTATTTTGGGCACTGGAACTGAACCCAGGATCTCCCATGTGGGAAGCAGGCACTCAACTGCTTGAGCCATACCTGCTCCCCTGTGGCCAACTAATTTTTGACAAAGGGACAAAATTCACTCAATTGGGATAGAAAAGTCTCTTCAGCAAATGGTACTGAGAAAATTGTATCTCCACATGCAAAAGTATGAAGGTAGACACCTACTTCACACCTTATACAAAATCAACTCAAAAAGGATCCAAGACCTAAATACAAGAATCCAGAACTAATTAAAATCTCTAAAAGAAAACAGGGAATCATCTTCAGGACCTTCTGTTAAGCAATGATTTCTTAGACTTTACTCCCAAAGCACAAGCAACAAAAGAAAATAATATATAAATGAAACCTAATCAAAATTTAATTTTTGCACATCAAAGGTATTTATCTGTTGTGCAAACAAAGTGACGTCTTTGGAATGGGAGAAAAGATTTGGAAAACACATATTGGGTTTACTATCCAGACTATATAAAGAAAACTTTCAACTCAAGCACAAAACTATGAACAATCCAATTAAAAAATGAGTATAAGTTTTTTTAATTTTCAAAATGTTTAAAAATGTTACATTAAAAAAAATATGAGCTACCCATATACTCTCCACCCACCTTACCCCACTCCTCCCCCATAACAACAACCTCCTCCATCATCATGAGACATTCACTGCACTTGGTGACTACATCTCTGAGCACCGCTGCACCTCATGGTCAATGGTCCACACCATAGCCCGCACTCTCCCACAGTCCATCCAGTGGGCCATGGGAGGACATGTAATGTCCAGTAACTGTCCCCACAGCACCACCCAGGACAATTCCAAGTCCTGAAAACGCCCCCACATTACATCTCTTCCTCCCACTCCCTACCCCCAGCAGCCACCATGGCCACTTTCTCCACATCAATGCCACATTTTCTTTCATTACTAATCACAATAGTTCATGAATAGAATATCAGAAAGTCCACTCTAATCCATACTCTATTCCTCCATCCTGTGGACCCTGGAATGGTTGTGTCCACTCCACATCTATATCAAGAGGGGGCTTGGATTCCACATCGATGCTGGATGCAATTCTCCTGCTTGCAGTTGTAGGCACTCTTGGCTCCCTGGTGTGGTGGTTGACCTTCTTCACCTCCATGTTAGCTGAGTGGGGTAAGTCCAATAAACTAGAGTGTAGCAGTTGCAAGTCTGTTGAGGCTCAGTGCCTGACTATCACATGGTCAGTACAGAGATTCAGGTCCCCTGGATATACACTAAACCCCAGGGCCAACTACAGATCTCGTAAAAGTAACAGGAGAGGCTTGTGAACAAACATCAAATCTGAGTCATAAGTTTTGAATAGACATTTCTCCAAAGAAGATATACAAATGGCCAAAAAGCACATGAAAAAAAGATTCTCAACATCATTAATCATTAGGGAAATGAAATTAAAACCACAAGGAGATAAATATTCATACACACTAGAATGGCTACTATTTTTTTTTAATGGTAAATTACAAGTGTTAGTGATAATGTGAAGTAAAGGGAACACACATTCATTGCTGGTGGCAATGTAAAATGGTGCAGCTACCTTGAAGATTGTTTGGAAGTTCTTTTGACAGTTAAGTACAAAATTATCATAGGCAATCCTGCTTCTATGTATATACCCATAACAACGTAAAATGGACTCAAACAGATATTTGCACAATGATGTTCATAGCATCATTATTTACAACTGCCAAAAGATGGAAGAATCCTAAGTGTCCAGCAATCTTTGAATGACTAAACAATTGTGGTATTATTCAGCTGTAAAAGAGGAACAAAATCCTGAAACATGACATCATGCTGAGTGAGATTAGATGGACAAATGTATGATCTCACTGGTATGAAATAATTAGAGTAAGCAAACTCAGTGTCAGAATATAAAATAAAGATTACCAGAAGACAGGGTGGAGGTATGGAGTAGGGGATTAAAGCTGAAGATGCACAAAGTTTCTATTTGGATGGTGGTGATGGTATTTCACCACGTTGTGAAATAATTAGCAGCACTGAACTACATATTTGAAGGTAATTAAAGGGGAAATTTTAGGTTTTATTTATGTAACTAGAACAAAAGTTTTTTTTAAATCCATGGAAATGCACAATACAAACAGTGAACCCCTAAGTTAAAGTATTGACTACCATTAAGAGAACAATTATAAAATTGTGCTTTCATCACTTGTAACAAATGTACAATGCCAATGCAAATTATTAATAACTTGGTGATCATATATGGGTATCATGTATTTTATGCATGATTTCTCTGTAAATACCCAATGTCTTTAGTGAAAAAAGACATTGTCTTTGTTAGGCTTTAAAAAATCAATTGGAAAAGTAAAATACATCATTGTACAAAGAAATGAGACACATTCGAAACCTATGTGCTGTTTTGACTTTTCACAGAATACAGCCAAGTATGAAAAACATAATTTTTCTTTCTATCATTTTGTTCTCCACCTTGAAACTGCATTAAACTTTAGGTGAGGATTTCAGTAAATTTCAGGGAAACAAATTAATTTTAGGTTTCATGCTCAAATCTTAAATTCAGTTGGTCTTCTTCACCTTCTTTTCCTCATACACACTATGTAAATTATTGGGATAAAGAATCATATGCAACTTCTTTTGCCCCTATATAACTTATAAACCTTTGTCCACTGTCTTCAGCCCCTCACTTCATTTTTGTAAGGTAGATGATTACATTAATGCCATCAGTTAATGTCCTCCTTTTCTTTCACATTTTTGCCATAGAACTTTGCAGTCCCTTCTTAAAAAAGTTGCTTTATCAATACATTAATTGCAAACTCAGCACAAAAAGAGCCTCGAAAATATAGCTGCACATGTCTGTTTCTTCTTTGGACTCTGCTACCAAAATAAGAACATGCCTTCGCTAAATTGCTTGAGAGATGTAAGAAATACATGGATGAGAGTAAAATTATCCCAAGTAAATTTATCCTAAGCTGGGAATGACCTATATCCAGGATGATATCAGAGTAGCTCAGGCAGGGTGCAGCTCTCTTGTAAAATAGGGGAGAAAGCTTAGAATTAGTCTGAGGGATTTACTGCAGACCAGGAAAGTGCTGCACACATCATCCAGGAAGGACTGGGGAGACAGGGACAGAGAAGCCAAAGGGAAAACCATGAGTTGGTACCCCTGCTGCTGGACTGTGAATGCCAACCCTGAGGTGAACAGCCTCAGTTAAACCTGCCACTGAGCAATCAACAGAGAGGTCAAAAGACTGATCCCTCCCAGGGGAGAGGGAAGGTGAGGCTTAGGGCTGACTATGATTTCTCTTTGACGAATGTAACTACCATAACTCACTAGCTCAGAAGTGCTAGTGTAAATTGAAAGATTCATCTCCATGGAAGAGTTAGCAGAGGAACATTATTTGCTGCCCAGCCAGAAAAGTGAAGGAAGACAGACTGGTCTCTCCCGATATTTTCCCAGTCATGGTAGAACTGGTCAGGCCCCATTAATGGCTCCCTGCCATAGTTTTACTACTTCAACAGGGCAATATAAAAGTTTTAGAAAAAATTCAAACTAAAAGTTTAAGAATGCTGTGAAGCAAAAGCACTAGGCAAGAAAGAGAAATTGATTAACAGAAAAAATTCATCAAAATAAACAGATGTCTAAATATCAACAAAAGAAAACCATCCATACTTACAAACACAAAGATATGACTTACTAAATAGAATATGCCAAGAATCTAGATGAGACTCAGGATTTAAGACAAGGAATAAATGATGTTCAAACAAACATCCTTAATTTAAGGAGCTAAAAGAAAATATGACTAAAGAGATAAAGGACATTAAGGTGACACTATGTGAGCATAAAGAACAATTTAAAAGCCCACAAAAAAGGTAGCAGAGCTTATGGGAATGAAAAATACAATGAATGAGATTAAAAATACATTAGAGGCATGTAACAGCATCTAATTTGAAATGTTAGAATGAATATGTGAATTCAAAGATAGGACATTTGAAATTGAAAAGGTAGGAGAACAGAGGAAATAAAGCAAATAATAGAACAGGATGTCAGAGAACTGAATGACAACACTAAATGCACAAATACATGCATTATAGGTGTCCCAGAAGGAAAAGAGAAAAGAAAAGAGTTAGAATATTTGAGGAGATACTCTGAAAATTTTCCAAACCTTATATAAGAGATGAATATCAATTCAAGAAGGACAACATACCCCAAATAGAATAAATTCTAATAGACCTACTCTGAGACATCTATATTCAGATTGTCAAAGGACAAAGATAAAGAGAGTATTTTGAGAGTAGCAAGAGAAAAGCAATGTATTACTTACAAGGGACCCTTAATAAGGCTAAGTGCCTTCAGAAATCACAGAGACAAGAAGGCAGTATTATGATATATTTAAATTACTGGAAGAGAAAACTGCCAGCCAAGAATTCTTTATCTGGAAAAACTATTCTTCAGAAATGAAGGTGAGTTAAAGTCTTTACAGACAAACAAAAACTGATAGAATATTACCAAAAGACTGAATGCACAAGAGATATTAAAGGGTGAGTTATAGTCTGATAGCTAAAGACAGTCCGGGAGAATATAGAGTCCTGGAGAAAATTGTAGAAATTAAGAACATAAGCAAGTGAAATTGAAAGGGTTAACAGACAAAAGTAAGATACGATAACAGAAAGCTAAGGGATAAAACTGATGAAATACATAATGCCTTTATAGTAGTAACATTGAATGTTAATGGATTGAACTACACAATTAAAAGACATAGACCAATAGAATGAATGAAAAATATGAGCCATCTAAGTTGAAATCTACAGGAGACAATCAGGCTGAAACTGAAAGAGAAATGACACAATCAGGCTGAAACTGAAATAGCAGGATATACATTCTTCTCAAGTGCTCATGGATTTTCCTCCATGATAGACCCTATGTTGGGACATAAGTCAGATATCAATAAATTTTAAAACACTGAAATTGTACAAAACACTTTCTCTGATCATAACGGAATCAACTTGGAAATTAATGAGGCAGAAAAAGGGAAAATCCACAAAACATGGAGATTAACCAATACACTCTTTTTTTAAAAATTTTCTCTCCCCCCTCCCCCTTCTCCTCCCCCCTCCCTCTTCCCCCTTTCCCCCTCCCCCCATGTAGCAAACGGATGCCCTAACCACTGGGCCAAGTCCGCTTCCCCAATACACTCTTAAATAATCAGTGGATTAAGGAGAAAATTACAAGAGGTCAGTAAATAACTAAAGACAAATGAAAACAAGTATACAACATAACAAAATTTATGGGATACAGCAAAGGCACAGCAAGAGAAAAATTTATAGCCCTCAATGCTAATATTAGAAAAGAAGAAAGAGCTAAATTCAATGATCTAACTGCACATCTGGAGGAATTAGGAAAAGAACAGCAAATCAATCACAAAACAAGCAGAAAGAAAAGTAAAGATTAGGAAAGAAATAAATGAAATGGAAAAAAAATAAAGAGAAAATCAACAGAACTAAAAATTGGTTCTTCGAGAAGAGCAACTAAATTGATAAACCCTTAGCTAGATTAACAAAGAAAAAAACAAGAATATGCAAATATATAAAATCAGAAATGAGAAGGGTGTTATTACTACTGACCTAGCAGAAATAAAAGAGATCATAAGAGGATACTATAAACAACTATATGCCAATGTTATATTATTAAAACATTGTAGACAATGTTGATGAAACGGAAAAACCACACTGACCCTAGAAGAAATAGAAGACCTCAACAAGCCAATCACAAGTAAAGAAATTGATACAGTCTTCAAAAACTTCACCAGATGAAAAGTCCAGGACCAGATGTCTTTACAGGTAAATTCTACCAATCATTTAAAGAAGTTCTAATATCAACTTGCTCAAACTCTTCCAAACAATTGATCAGGAAGGAATCCTACAAAACTCATGCTATGAATCTAATATCACCCTAATATGAAAGCCAAATAATGATATTACAAAAAAAGAAAATTACAGACCAATTTCTTCAATGAATAGGGATGCAAAAATCCTTAACACAATACTTCCTAACCAAATACAAAAACACATAAAAAAATTAAATATCATGATCAAGTTGCCTGTATACCAGTTTATGGAAGAGTGGTTCAACATAAGAAAATCAATCACTGTAATACACAACATCAATAAATTGAAGAAGGAAAATTACATGATTATTTCAATTGATGCAGAAAATGCATTTCACAAAATACAGCATCCTTTCTTGATAAAAACACTCCAAACAATAGGAATAAAAGGAAACTTTCTCAATATGGTAAAGTATGTATATGAAACACCCACAGCTATCATTGTACTCAATGGTGAAGGACTGAAATCTTTCCTACTGAGATTAGAAACAAGACAAGGATGCCTACTCTCCCCAGTTATTCAACATTGTAATAAAAGTTATAGACAATGCAATTAGGCAAGGAAAAGAAATAAAAGTGCCCAAATAAATAAAATTTTATTATTCCCTGATGATAAGATTCTATACTTAGAAAATCCTGAAAAAACTACAACAAATCTATTAGAACCTATAGACAATTTTAGCAATGTGGAAAGATATAAGATTAATACACAAAAATCAATAGTGTTTCTATATGCTAGTAATGAGAAATGTGAGGAGGAATTCAGAAAAAAAACAATTCCTTTCATAATAGTGGCTAAAAGAATCAAATATTTAGAAATAATTTTAACCAAGGATATAAAGGTCCTATATTCAGAAAACTATAAACCATTGCTAACCAATGATGATCTAAATAAATGGAGGGATGTTCTGTGCTCATGGGCTGGAAGACTAAACATCATTAAGGTGTCAATTATACCCAAACTGATATACAGATTTAATGTAATCCCAATAAAATTTGTTTTAATTTTCCAAAGGGCTGTAAATGCAAAGTACCAGAAATGCATTGGCTTTTATAAAGGGTATTTATTTGGAGTAAAATCTTACAGTTCCAAGGCTGTGAAAAGTCCAACTCAAGGCACCATAAAAAGTGCTTTCTCATCCACGTCAGCTGCCACATATTGAAGCAAGATGATGGTTGATCTCTGTCTGGTCTTTGCCTTCCCCTCTGAGCATCATCTCTCGGGCTCAGCTGATCTGCTTTCTTCCCAATTTCAGCTGCAAGTTGGCACAGGGCTTGTCTCTTTTTGGGCCTCCTATGTCAGTCTCAGTTGTTCTGCTCTCTTCCTAAGTTCACCTGTAAGCTTATCAGGCAGATAGCAGGGCTGATCTCTTCTTGACTATTCTGTGGGTCCAGCCTCTAAAGGCTTTATGCTTAAGCAATTCCCTCTCTCACACTGCAGAGTCAAATATGCTGGCTCCCTTTCTTCTCTGTGTCTGTCTGAGTGTCAGTTTTTATCTTACCCAGAAAGGGGGCAGAGACTCAGCCTGAGTCTCCCCTCACTGAAGCAGTCTAATCAAAAATCCTAAGAAAATCTCAAGTAATCTAATCAAAGACCCCTCTACTGAATTCAATGGAATCAAAGGATAACATACCCAGAGGAATAGATTACTTTACCAACATAATCTTTGTCTTTTTGGAATTTATAAAATAATATCAAACTAACACAAATTCCAGTATCATTCATTGTAAAATTGGAAAAGCAATTATCCAATTTATTTGGCAGGGTAAGGGTCCCTGAAGAGCAAAAAAAAAAATCTTAAAAAAGAAGAATGAAATAAGGGGACTTTCACTTCTAGACTTTAAAGCATGTTATCTAGCTTCAGTGCTAACTTGGGAAGTCTCCAGCCAAATATACAGCTGATTGCAGATTCACAAACAATGTCACCCAAAGTCAGGTAAACACATGCAAGACTAGTATATCCCCCAGTCAACTCATGGATTTATGAGAAATAATAAATATTGCTTTAATCCTTAAATGGGAGGATTTGTTGCACAGTAATAGTACTAGTAGCTAATGTAGCATCCACTGAGATGAGTGCATCCCCCTGTTAATTTGGGCATACATTCCACTTAGTTTGGGCTGCAATTTCATCTCATTCAACCATGAACCAATTTGACCAATTGACTTTAACCCTTTCAAAAAATTCCCATGACCTTCAAAGCAGCTTGCTAAAATTTAGCTTTTCCTCAGTCACATTCAGGGAAACTCTGCTGAGACACACCTCCCCACCAGTCCATTCTCGTGCTTTACCACATCCAGTTCTGAGAACATCTGGCCTGCACCACTGACCTATGCCTTGATTGAGAAATAAGGTGCATGACCTCTCTATTCTCAGCTCCCCATAAATCTCTTGGTACTCTTTAGTTCTGCTCACTTCTGAAATAGTCCCACTTATTCATTATTCAGGAGTTTTCTTACAGACTCATAATGGTATAGTATATCCTCTCTGACTTTCCTCCCCTATCTTCCTTTATCTAATCTTATCATATGGAAAATATATATGCCTATCATTGCAAATATAAAATGTATGTCTTAAGTGTTTCAGGTCTGTGCTTTTTCCAAAATGCAAGCTCTCATATATCATAAATTCTTTAGACTAGTTTTTCATGACTCTTACAGAATTTCTGTACAAGAGAGGCTAGGATGGCTAGCTGGGTAGAAAAGAGCTAGAGACTATATCAATTTATGGTGGTACCTGTCTTGGAACCACTTCTGTCAGTAGCAAGCACATTATTTTTATGTAGAATATATGTTTCTATGTTATAACCATAATGGGAGGGACTAAATGAGAGCACCTGCAAATCTCTCCAGAAAAACTGCTGGTACTACTGTCTTTGCCTTATATTTCAAAAGGAATTTCAAAAGCTGTGAATTACCTCATTGCTGTCTGCTGGGATTTTTGAAGTAACAACCAGGCACTAGGCCTAAACTTGTAATTCTCTGGCTCTCTGCTCTGGAGAAGTGGGATAGGTGAGAAGCAAACAGATATCTTTTTAAATATTGACATACAGGTTTATTATCTTTGCTATTTAGATGCTGTCATTATCTTCCTAGCTCACACTTCATATTAGAGAACAAGACAAAACACAGCTAGAAACAAACAAACAAACAAAATCAAAATAGGTCTGATCTATAAAAAACATGCAAGAGTTTTCAGGCCAGAGGAACTACTGGCAGTGCCATGCAGAATAACAAAGCCTCATGGCATCTATTTTGGACAAACAAAAAAAATAAAATTACTGTTATTTAAAACGAGGAAATTACCCTTTAAATCCTAGGGGAGGTTAATTCCTCTTTTTCTTTAGCATATTCTATTGCATCCCTTTTACATCTTCTCTTTTAAATGTAGGGTTCAAAGTTGCTACGGCAGGACTAATTACTTCTGATGACCCAGAAAATCTGCGACAAAACTTGCTGGTGGATGTGCCAAAGAAAATTCTGCTTTAATTCATTTCCTAGTTGTTTTCTTCCAGTCCAATGTGTTTCCACTCTATCTATGACATTTAGAGCTAGAGACAGGTTACATTTGTTTGAAAGACATCTATAATTGGTGCATGGGGGCTATACCGCAGAGTCTTGTCAAACAGTCAAGGAAAGAAGAGCAGCAAAGGAGGCCTTTTCCTCCTCTGAGCTGGGTATAATTCATCATCACAAACCATCAGAAATTATTTGCTCACAGGAAATCAATGTGGATTCAAGCTGGCAATTCATCCTTAACCTCACCTCTACTCTATCTCTCCCAAGAATCAAATGAATTATTTGGGACTATGGGAGATACATCATGTAAAAACTCAAGAAAATTTTGCACTGAGCTGACCTTAGCCCCTTGACCTTAGAGGTGTTTCATAAAAACATCAAGAGAGAGTTTTGGTGAGATGTTGATGATGGTGATTCATTTTTATGCCTAATTAAACAAACAAAAAAAGCAAGCAAACATAAACAAACACAAGACTTCCAATGCTAAATGAATTGGTTTGCATTTTCTCCTCACCATAGGGCAAGAATTTGTGTACTGCCCTGTATGTAGTATCTAGAAAAATGCCTGGTACCTCAACAGTACTCAAAATTATTGTTGAACAAATGAAACTTTCTATTAAAAATTGACTTGCCAACTTTTATTATAATTTTCTTATATTGATAGTCATGCTGCCTGAGGTCCTCAGTTGTAACTATGTCAAAAGGAATCTAATTACGGGAAAAATAAAACACTAAAATTAATTTCTAACATTTTGGGAAAAAAATTACAAAGAATAGGTTGTCCTTACTAAACTAATGAAATTCTTTTTATGTTTGTCATGAATCAAATTGTTGTAGAATTGCAAGGAAATGGATATACTTTTATGCAACTTGAAAATACAAATATGACAATCTAATAATGAGCACAATATATGAAAACATGAATGAACACTTCTCTAAAGAAGATTTACAAATAATATAAGAAAAAGTGTTCAACTTTATTATTTGTCAGGAATAATTGAAATTAAAGTATATACCAGATTAGCTAAAATGTAAAAGGTAATAAAAACGAAGTATTGTTAAGAATATTGAGAAAGAAGAAATCTTAAATACTGCTATAGGAGCCTAAACAGTGCAATGATTTTGGGAAACTGTTGGGCAGTTCTCAGAAGCCATATGTATATGTAAGCATATTATACGTATTAAACTAGTGTATATGTATATTAAAATACAACTATATGCCCTATAACCTAACAAGTCTACTCCTTTACCTAAATGAAATGCATATATGTATTCATCAAAAGACATACACATGAAAGTTAACAGCAGAACTATGTGTAGTATTCAAAACTTGGGAACTCCAAAAGGCAAATCAAAAGAAAAATGCATACACAAATGGCGATTTATTCACAGAGGGAGGTATTATGCAGCAATAAGAATGAGTAAGATAAAACTAAATTCTATAATATAAATTTAATGAAAGAATGTAGTCACGCAATGTTAATATGCTATTGTATTGATACTTCTATATTCATTTAAAGTTCAAAAGATGATAAAATTAATCCTAATCTGGTGTTAAAAACCAGTTTAGTAGTCACTATTTTAGGCAAGTAGACAAAAAGGGGTTACTGTAGTGCTGGGAAACTTCTAAGACTTGATCTGCATCTGGTTAAGCAGATGTTTATTTTGTATAAATTCATCAAATTGTAAAATTATAATCTATCCAATTTCCTTTATGCATATTGTATGTCAATAAAAGATTAAGAAATACAAGTAGACATCAGAAATAGGAAAGTCAGAGATGTCAGTGGAAAAACGAATTATGTACCAATATCTTCACAAAGTCATGAACCAGACAATCCATTAAACCATGCTATTCAATTAGATTTACTACATTCATGTTACAATTAAACACTAAATGAATGCTGCAGGCTGCTCACAATTTTCTGTGCATATGACAGGGGATGCTCTGCAATATAGCACTACATACTTACTGTAACAGGAAAATAGGATACAAACAACTACCCTGTTTTAATTCCTGTTACAAACAATTTTTCAGTGCCTAATATTCATATCAACTAGTCATTTTATATTATCTAATCCTAGGGACTTGACTATGAGTGAATTTTGAAAGGGTGAATTGTGTACTCTGGAGAGTTATGTGCAGCAGAACTATATGTATTAAATCATTTTTATTGTAGTAAGCATGTAAAGTTTAATTGCTTTTGATGTTAATAGTTTTGTTACTTAATTTGTTTTACAAAATTCATTTTCAATACCAGGGGCTGAAAATTTTTAGCCTGTGAACTAAATATGATTGCTCTCACACACACACATTTGCAAACTTTGTGACTAAGTTCTTTCCTTTAATAGTAAGTCTATGAGATTTACTTATATTGTAGCATATATTTGTATCCTTTAGCTGTACCTCAGAGTGAGGTAACCACTAAAAATTGGATTTTCCAAAATTATCCTTAAAATGCAGGTTTCTACTCACTTGAAAATCTGCATTTCTGACTTCTATAGAAATACTGTCAAGTAACACATGGCAGAGATGGTAGATATGAATAAAAGCAGTTCCCTTTAGAAAGGGACATGCAAATTCCAGTTCCAAATTTTCTCCTGTAATCCTTTATAACTCCTCAACACTGATATCCAGTATCTGTTGAATTTACCTTTTTTTTTTTTTTTGGCAGTCCTTTACTAAGGGTAGAAATTTTTTTCGATAACCAAATTTTAAAAGTTGGAAAAACAAAATTTAGAGATGCATGTTACAAAGAAAATGGGTGAGAGCATATTGCTTCTGGTTTTATTTCAAGGTTTTAACAAGAATGCTTCCTTCCAATCATGACCTGCTTGGACCTTGGGCATGTTTGTGATGCCTGTTCTAAACAAGCCCTGTATTGCTTTTCCCCAGTGAAATCTTTCAATACTTTTATGAAGTCATTATTTGTCAAAGTATAAATATACCTGAGAAAAAGAAGAAATGCGAAAAAAAAATCCCTGTAAAGTGATGGAGAATGCAGGGATGACTTGAGAAGCCCAAAATACTAATGAAGGAAAAATAGAATTATACAAAGACCCCTGATATACTTTGTGTTTTTGCCTAAATTTGCCCTAATAAAAATGGCAAATTTAGTTTGGTATAGGCTGTGTGGGAGAAGTAAAAAGACTGTGTGCTCAGGAAATAATGTCAAGTTGAAGTTTACCAGTGGTCTAACTGGATAATGGCAGCCACTTCCATTCCACTCTTTCTGTCTTACTATATATCACAGAAAATACATAATTGTCCAAGCCATTTAATAGTACATGTATTATTTGGGGGAAAAAAATGTGTCAGAGATCTGTGCTTTTGGCTTTTTAATCATTAACATTAATGAAAAATAATCTTAGACCTACAGATTTGAAGGCTTAATATGTCAATACTCATTTTTAACCACATGAAACAGAAATTTTAAAAAAACCTGCCTTATGAATGTAGATTCAGTGGTGTTCAATAAGGAATGTGAGCTGAAGAAAAGTACTTTTGTTTCTCATGGGTAGTTTGGGTTCACTAAATATAAGGCAAATGGCTTAAAAAAAGTTTCGTTGATCTTATTGCTCTATCATGCCGTCTTTGTGCTATTGCTAATGTTAAACCTTGCTCAGGGCTGCTAAGCAAACAGAGAGTGAATAGTCTACACCCAGGTCCCTATACCACCTCTCTATTATTTTACTGGTGACATTTAGAGTTCTTTTGGGCTATCTGGGAAAATAATGGAATCTACAACATTAAAATACAAAGAAGAGTTTTTCCTTCTTCATACCCCTTTGTCTAATAGATTCCAGCAAGGAGAAAAACAATGAATTGTATGGAAGACAAAGCTTACATTCTATATAAAAGCTGCTACTTCCACAGAAAGAACAATGAAACGCTGTGATGGTAGTAGAGATATTTACCATGCCAGAACTCAAAACCATTAATTTGTTGTCTTTAATTGATGTGCAGGGGGAAATAAGAGACTGGATTGTGTAGTGAATTCTAATTTAAACTTTATCAAAAGACATCACCATCTTTCCAAAGGTCATTCTATGCTGTTTGATTTGGATGGATCCTTCTAAATTAGTGAAAATCCCATCCGGTGCCAGTGTCTTATTTTGAACTTCTCTCTTGAGTACTATAATGTTGTGAGCACAAAACCTTTGTTAATTGCAGGATTAGCAAGAGGAAGCTAACTCAAGATGCAGTCAGTTTCTCTTTCTCCTTGTGAATACAGACTTTTAAAAATTATTAAGAATTTTGGAACACTCACTATATTGCCAAATGAGTATATGTTGGAGTATTTTTCCCCAAAGAAGTAAAATATTGGGAAAACACTTAACAATAAGTACTTGGAATGAGAAATTTAGAATTAAAATCCTGTCTCCACATTTATGTTCATTTCATCTTGGATTAACTACCAGGTTGTTTTTGTTTACCTATCCATAAAGAATTACTGTTAAAATGGAAACACTTTATAGAAAAAATGCTAAGATACATATAAAAATCTATAGAAACATGTGCTTTTAAATTTAAAGACATGAATTTTGAGTGTGTATATTTCTAAATTCTTATATAAATGTCTTCTCTCTTCACATGATGCCACCTATACATCATCAAAGCATAACATGTGAGATATAATCATAAAGCAAATCTAAATCTTTATCCCTTTTAAATTGACTCGTTAGTACTGCTGATTTCCTATCCCTTGGATGAAACAGTATAATATTCAAGTTTTTTAGTCTGGGGTTATAAAAGGTGTACTGGTCAGTCCAGACCTTTATAATATTCAAAGTGCAAAATTTCAGTTGAAGTTGAGGTTTTCTCCCCCGTCCCAGCCTAATCCGTGGTAAATGGAGAAGGTTTCATTAAGAGATAGAGGTCAATGACAACTTTCATTCCTCAACTTGCATCTACTCTTCCTCCTCCAGGCTGTTAACTGTAGTCCTTGACCTCTTTGGGATTGGAGAGCAAGTTGAAGAAAGTGGATAGTGGGAAGGGACTGTTATTACTTGAATGACACTTGGCACAGTAGATGTTTAAAGCTGATATTCTCTCAAGGAGCATCTGTGGGTTAATGTGAGTCACATTCATTCCCATGTTGCCCATTTCTCAACAGGAGTTCCCTTTATATGAGTGACTTTACTTCTCTCTGGTCATTTACAACTACATCTCATTCCCATTTGCCTTGCACAATGTATTTTCAGCCTCAAATTTCTGAGTTTCCATTCCTTCTCCAGGTAAGCTTCTTGGGTTGGATCTAAAATAATCCTAAACTGTCTTTTGGGGTGTGATATCCACAGTTAGTCCACAGGAAATACCCAAGCATTCTTTTCCTAACAGGCTCTGAAATTCAGTAAATTTCCAAATTATGGTCATCCTTTATTTCTAAAGTGACTAGCCTTGTTTTTTTGAATTCTCAGGAATGATTCACTATGTCCCCTTAATTGCAGAAGGCATAATTTAAGTATTCTAAATGGTTCCCTTAAAACTTTTTTGACATGGTATTCACAGGATTTCTCTACTTCAACACCATTAATATTTTAGACTGGATAATTCTTGGTTGTGGGAGACTACCCTGTATATTGTAAGATGTTTAACAGTATCCTAGTATCTGTACACTAGATATAAGCAGTACCCCCACTTCCCAGTCATGACAACAAAAATGTTTCTAATCATTGCCAAATATCCCCATGGGGAAAAATCTCCCCAAGTTGAGAACCTCTGGGTTAAATGTTAAATCACACTATACTTCTCCTATGTTTGTGGCTCTAATTCACAGATATTCCCCCAAAAAATCTTGAAATATGACTTATTCAGTATTCTCTCCTGATTCTTTTATCTCCTCTAAGTACAGTGTCCATTCTTGGACACTGTATTAGACAGTCAAAGGGATGCTGATGCAAAGTACCAGAAATCTGTTGGCTTTTAAAAAGGGTATTTTTGGGGGGTAGAAGCATAGAGTTACCAGGCCTTAACAAGTCCAACTCAAGGTACCATAAAAGGTACTTTCGCCCAAAGTCTATTGCCATGTGTTGAAGCAAGATGGTGGGTAATATCTGTGCGGGTTCCATCTTCCTTCTACCTCTCAAAGCTCTGTGGTCCATGCTTCTTCCAATCTCAGCTGTAGGGTGGCATAAGTCTTGTATATCTCCCTGGGGCTCATTTCTTTCCAAACTCACCTGCTTTACTCTTTTCACAAGGTCAGCTGTACACTATTAGGCTCATGCCTCTTCCGGGGACCTCTGTTGTGTCTATGGAGACATCTCTATTCTTCTTTGTTCTCCTTTTCCATATATTTACTTATGAGTGTCTATTTTATCCCCACCAAGGAGGTGGGGACTCAGCCCTGCATGCCCTAATGACTTGGTCAAATAAAAACCCTCATTTTGATTTAATAAAGTAAAAGTGAAACCTCTGAATCTAATACAATCTAATACATCCAAAGGAGCTTGCAAACACAATCCAGTATCTATTTTTGGAATTCATAAATAATATCAAACTGCCATAGACAACTAATTTTTGCAAGTTTTATAGGCCAGCTTAATAAACAAAGCATTTAATAATTAGCAAAGTATGGGCACCACTAATCAGAATTGCCTGTAAACAACTGCTACTGGCATACCTATAAATTTTCACTAAATATCAGCTTTGTCTACATGTGTCCTGTCTCGCAAATCTTGTTAATATCTGAAATGAAATCCAACAATTTAGATAATACAGCTATTATCACCCATAATATACACTTGAGGAGACTAAGGCATGGAAAGTAAAGGGTTTGTCCAAGACCACTAAGAAATTGGAAGACTTGAAATTTGTGATGGTTAGTATATTGTGTCCACTCAGCCAGATAATTGTGCCCAATTGTTTGGTCAAGCAAGCACTGGGCTAACTATAATACAAGGGTATTTATGGACTTTAGTTACTATTGACTTTACTGCAGTGGTAAATCATAGATAGCTGATTACAATTACAAATCAGGGAGATTGCCACCAGCAATGAGTGATGCTTAACCCAATCAGTTGAATGCCTTAAAAGGGGAAATGATTCCAGCATTGAGAGAATTTACCAGTTCATCTTTGGACAGTCAACAATTCCCAGAACTCGTCAAGAACCTTCATTGGTCTTTCATTGGAGCCCCTGGTTGCAGCCTGCTTGCAGAACCTGGACCTGTGCATCCAACCCCATGGTAGCATGAGAAACTCTTATAAAATCCCATACTATTGACAGATATCTCTTGTTGATTGTTTCCCTAGAGAATCCTGACTAATACAAAATTACAACAAAGTTCTCTTGATTTCCAGTTTAATCTGTAATTCAGACTAGTTCCCATGAAGGGTGAATATTTCCCTCCTAATTTCAACATTGGTTTAATATGAGGATATGTCTTTTTAAATCTGAATATCTTTGAAATTACATTAATGATCAAGTAATAGTTAAGAAATCTCTTCTTTATTGATTTGTAATCTTCACTGATTAATTCAAAATAGAGATTAAGAAAGTTGTTTGGGGTTGAGAGATGAATGCATTTTTTTCTTTTGCTTTTTCAGTGCTCTTATTTGATGCTTGCTAACAGGGTAAAGTGCATTGCATTATATCTCTTCACTGAGATATAAAATGAAATATATTTTCCTATATACCTTGATAATTTCATTTTAATAATATTTCTAGAAGAAAGTTAGTCATTTTTGTTTGTTTCCAACCAGCTGAATAGAATTATTTAGTCCTCCTCCCATATTTGCCTAGATTTTTAAAAAATGGATTTTCCTTTTAGCTCAAATGTTTCTTCTCTTTTCATTGGGATCTATTTTTAATCAGCATTCACATCTTCTTAATAAAGTAGGGAATCTAAGCTTTCTGTGAATGTCAAATGGGTGGGCATGAGAGTAGCTGGGCATGTGGTTGCATTTATATTTCATATCTTTGTTCAAAAAACTGGTTATAACTATTGCATGTGATATTTTTGTTTTATACTGCCATGTAAATTATCCAAGGTTTTTTTCCAGATTACTTTGCAGATAACCACTTTGGTTCAAGCTCCAGATTTATTATTTCAATTCTTTTTGTTCAGTTTGAAGTGCAAAAGTCTCCAGCAATAAACATTAAAAGGATGAAATTTACATTAACCACTCAGCTGTTAACAATCCACTAAACTGGATTATCCAGAGTATTTATTTAATAAGAAACTCATGCATATCCTTCATTGTGGATTTGGGGAAAGTGTTTGTGCAATGATTTTTATACTAAATGAAGTAATTTTAAAATGTTTTACAAATACTAATCTCTGTAATTCTGCAACAGTCAAGGATTACAAATGGTACTTTACTGAGACTAAGAGATAATATATGGGTTTCCCAAGTTTCAGAGCATGAAGATAAAGTTACAAATAGATTTTCTTGGCTTATAACACACAAGCTTCATTATAAATAAAGGGCTTCAGTGCATCTCAGTAAATGGTAGTCACCAGAATGTAATTTTGGACTCTCAACAATAAAAGTGCAGAATATGTACAGTTTTCAACATAAAAGTAAATAATATGTAAGGCAATTATTTGTAGAATCTTTAATTAAAGATAAGTAAATAAATGATCTAAATATATAATTTAGTGCTTTAATTTTAATTATTTTATTTATTCATCTTAGCAAATCTCCGAGTTATTTCTTATGTCTCTTTCATAGCCAAGTAAGTCAAGGAAAACAGATGTTTACCATATTCCTTATAATCCCTGTTAGTAAGTAACAGATCTGATATTCAAACCCAGGTCTTCTTACGCAGTATTTGTGCTTCTTCACTCTAACATTCTGCCATCTTTGGAACAATATCTTAATATTTAAACTTAAGCTCAAAACACTCAATATTACATTTTTATTTACTAATATACTCTTGTTTCTAATTTACCAACGTATATTCCCTTCATGCCATCATCTTGTTAGCTTAAAGTGAGTAGGTACAAGGATTTACAATTACAAACTTAAAAGTATAAAACTTTCCAAGAAAGAAAAAGAAAAGCACGATTTATGGTGAAAATTAGTGCAGTAACACATTGTTTACCCAGAATTACATTGTGTTGCAAGTATAATGTCCATAAAAGTTTTTATAAATAGCTGTATCTTTGGAAGTTTTCCTAAAAGTTTGCAAAAGTTGTCTGTTCCTTTTGTCATTAGGCTAATATTGCTATAAAAAATGTAATTTTTGTGTCCACTTCAGCACATTGAGTTGCTCCTTTTTTATTAATTAAAAAAAGATATCTTTTTCCTCGCAATAATATACATGTTGGAAGAAGGATGCAATGAATACAATAACATTCCCCTTTTAAAATGATAAGCATCCATCACTGGCTGTCGCCACTCAGAAATCTTACTAAGCAAAGTTTGTAAGGGTCTCCTGCTCTGGGTATTAGGAATATGTTACTGGAAGGGGATTTCTAGTACCTTGTCCTTCGTGGCCCTTTAAGACATCCCTAGGAAGTTTTTATTTTTTTTCAATTATCTTTCTTACTTATATCTGAAAAGCACGTTGAAGGGTCCTTGGAAGAAAAGCAGCTTTTTCATTCTGTTACTGGCTTGTATATGATTGCAAACTCAAAGATTGTGCTAAATTTCAAACTGGTAAATTTTTTAAGAAGTCCAGATTAAAAGTGTCTTTAGTATTTAACATTAAGGGTCAGTCCTCTACAAGATTGCTTTTCAGACACCTACGAGGAGCAAGTTCAGAGGTCCAGGCCACCTACATGTCTGATCAAGTGGTTCCCACTTCCACCTCAGATTTGATAATTTTCTAGAACTCATAGAACTCACTGAAATTGCCATACTTAAGATTATAGTCTAATTGTAATAAAAGAATACAAATAATAAACCAAAAGAAGGGATGCGGTTAAGGTCTGGGAGAGTCTCAAATGCAAGCTTCCTTGTTCTTTCCAAGTGGACCCAGAACACCTCACCTTCCCAACAGAGCAGGGAGGTATTTTCTCAATCATGGAAGCTCATTTAAATGCCCTGAGTTTATATGTGGTCTCATTACATAGGTATGATTGATGGAACGAATGCCCATGAAATTGAACTCAGTCTCCTTTTCCCTCTCAAAGATTGAGGAGGTGGGCTGATTGGCAGGGCTCAATGCCCCAATCCCTGGGGTTGGTCTTTCTGGTGGGGCAAGCCTCCTCCCTAAGACTGCAGAAGTGCTTGGCCCTCTCTATCATCTTATGAGCATATGAGCTATCAGGTACTGTCCTGGACCCACCATGAAGGAAAAAAAGCACTTATCACAGGAAGTTTAAAAAATACAGAGTTTACTTCCCCAGGAACTAAGGACAAATACCAAACAAGTTTTTCATTATACTGCAGAGAGAAAGAATTTAGTATTTTTTCCACCATTATATTTCACTTGTAGGTTTTGTTGTTTGTTTGGTTTTCAATTATTTTTTTCTTTTTAAAGAAGTTTTAGATTATATAAATGTTATATAAGAAATAAAAGGAATTTCCATATGCCCCACTCCCTCCCCCTCCCACACTTTCCCACATCAACAACATTCCTCATTAGTGTGGTACATCTATTACAATTGATGAACACATTGAAGCATTGCTACTAACCATGGATTCCAGTTCACATTATAGCTAACACTCTCCCTTGTATCTGTCACTGCAATGTCATGCAGAACAACTCCAATGTCCCAAAAATGCCCTCATATTACGCCTATTCCTCCCTCTCCCATCCCTCAGAACCTCTAATGGATACTGCCTTTATATCAATGATAAGAGTTCTTCCATTCATGAAACAAACCCTACATGGTCATGAAGTATTATACTTTTCATATATTCCTGGATTCCTTTTGCTAAAGCATTTTAAAAGAATTTTTGGGTCTATGTTTATGAGGAACATTGCAATGTAATATTTTGTCATGGAAATCTCTGATTAACTTGAAATACAGGAAATGTTTGCTTCATAAAATAACATGGGAAATGGTCCTTCCTCTTCTTTTTGTGTAAGTGTTTTCTAGAATTTCTATGATTTCTTCATGAAATAGTTGATGAAATTCACCTTGAAGTCAGCTAAGTTTGGATAATTCTTTGTGGAGAGGTTTTTAGCTTTAATTCAATTTCTTTAATAGATATGGGAATATGTACATTTCCTATTCCTTGTTTTTTCTTTTCTTTTAAGATTATTTCATATTTCTAGGCCAACTTTGAAAATACTACAAAACCATATCCAGAATCATCAAGTTTCAATAGTTTGTCATATTTGTCATATCTATCTATCTATCTATCTATCTATCTATCTATCTATCTATCATCTCCTTAATTCCTTAACAATTGAGAGTAGGTTGTATATATCAAGCTTCTTGCACACGAAATACATCCATGTGTATTTCTTAAAAATAACAATTTTCACATATTCATATATATAACCATCTTAAGTCAGTTATTGCATTTAAGAAATTTAACATTGATATAAACTTGCAGTCTATATTTCAATCATTGCTATAAATCTTGCAGTCAATATTCCAGTTTATTCATGTGTCCTTTTTGGCATTTTCTCCTCCATTTTTAGGTCCAGTATAGGATCATATATTGCATTTGATGGTCATTGCCTCTTTCAGTTCCCTTTTTAAGTTATGGAAACATACACAATACCAAGCTTTTCCATCTCAACTACTCCCAAATATACCATTCATTGGGATGAATCATATTCACAATACTGTGCTACACTCACCAAGATCCACTACTGGAATTTTCCCAGCACCACAAACAGAAAACCTGTACCCATTTTGTATTAACTCCAAATTCCCCCTCCCATTTATATCTGGTAATCTGTACTCTACTTTCTGTCTCTATGAATTTACATATTCTAGCTATTTCATATAAGTGACTTCCTGTATATTTTACTAATAATATGATTGTGCAAGGTCATGTAATATCTGTGTCTATTTATACATCTTCATCATCTCTGAGTTTGTTTTAATTAAGTGATTTTTCTTCTGGTTTGGATCTCATTTCCTTCTAGTAATTTCATATTGGGTCTGAATATTGTGATAGTATATTGTAAAGGGTCTGGATTTTGTCTTCTCTTAAAGAACATTGTGCTAAAAGCAGGTAATTGCAGTTCAACATAATCCTTTTAAGGTTTAAGGCATTTTTATTGCATCTTTAATGTAATGAATCTTTCATTTTATATTACTAAAGCACTACTAGAAGGATTTGGATCTTACACTGGATGTCTTAACTATCTACGAGGACTCCTTGCTCTGGCAGTTCAGAACTCAATGCCTTCCAACCTTATATTTCAACTCTGGGAACCAGTCTATTTTTCCCTGGTCATGATTTGTCCTAGCCTAATAGAATTTCACCCTATATATGTGTAGCTTAGTCAGCAAAGCTTCAATGGAACTACAGTCAGGTTTCTGGAGCTCCCTTTCCTTGTATTTCCCTTATGTCTGGAACTATTTTCCACGATTTCTGGCCACCTCAGCTTCTTTGTATTCTATTCTCAGTCCATTCAACTGAGACCACTTGGACACAGACCATTCAAATGAGACCACAGTGCTCTTGACTTCCAGGGAGAAACCATCGTGTTGTAGGACTCACCCTATCTGTTTCTTATCTTTCAGGATTACAGTCTTGTATAACATAACTGTGCAACATTAAAAAAAAACAGTTGTTTCATATATTTTGTCCAATTTTCTACTTGCAAGAGAATAAATCCAATATACCTTATTCCCAAACGTCTGAAAGCAAATGTCTCTTCCTATTTTTATTTTTATTTTTTTTTAAACATTTATTTTTATTTATTTAATTCCCCTCCCCTCCCCCGGTTGTCTGTTTTCTGTGTCTTTTTGCTGCGTCTTGTTTCTTTGTCCGCTTCTGTTGTCGCCAGCGGCACAGGAAGTGTGGGCGGCGCCATTCCTCGGCAGGCTGCTCCCTCCTTTGCACTGGGCGGCTCTCGTTATGGGTGCACTCCTTGCGCGTAGGGGAGGGAGGGCGTAGGGGAGGGGGGACACCCCTGCGTGGCACTGCACTCCTTGCGCACATCAGCACTGTGCATGGGCCAGCTCCACACGGGTCAAGGAGGCCCGGGGCTTGAACCGCGGACCTCCCATGTGGTAGACGGACGCCCTAACCACTGGGCCAAAGTCCGTTTCCCCCCTATTTTTATTTTTTTTCCATGTTTTTCATTCCAAGGTGGTACAATATTCTTAATATAATGTGGGTTTATTATGTATCAATTTATAAATGATTTATAATAAAGTTCACTACACAAAACTATACCCATTTCTTTCTGACACAATCTTAGGTTGCCTGGGTGGCTGCTATGGAATAAGAATCATAAGATTTTTGGAAATCATAAAGTTCACCTGAGTGAATATATATAAATACATGCCTAAAGGTGCTTAAAAGCCCTACAACATGATCTTAAAACATTTCTGAGATTCAAACACAAGTTCCTATACACACATTCTTGAGATATTTACCTTAAACCTATTCTTTATTATTAACCATATGAACTTATCTTTGCCCAGATTCTACTTCAAAATTTAAGATTTTTTTAAAAGAGTACATTTTTAAAAGACATAGTCTTATACAACTTCAATGTAAACTATAATCCATGCTATGTAGCAGTTCTCCAAAATGTATTCATCAAATGTAATGAATGTACCACACTAATGGAAGAAATTGTCGATGTGTGAGGAGTGGGGGTTGTGGAGAGTGGGGTATATGGGAACCTCTTATATTTTTTAATGTAACATTTTGTGATCTATATATCTTAAAATAAAGTTGAAAATGAAGTCTATTTCATCTAAAAAAATGAAGTAGTCTTATATTTGAACCCAGATGGTCTTGGTCCTTTTATATTTTCTTTAACATCTGATTAAAATTGAATCTTTTTTTCATGTTGGTGTTGTTCTTCTCTCTTCCATTATTTTAACATGGACACTTCAAAAAAGCCAGTAGGTACTGTCTGCATTCTGCCTGGAAATCTATCCAGCCAGGTCTATGAGTTTATTAGATACAAACTCCTTGAAAGTGAAAGTGTTGTATGAGTTTCTGCCACTATATAATGATGATCCCTTTTCCCTGGCCTCCAATAATATTTTTTTCATTGTTATTCAATCCTTCACCACCTAAATCATCAAGTTTGTTATAGAATCTACTAACTGCTTAGTCCCAAAGCCATTGGTACTTTACTTTTGTTGTGATAGCACTGAATTTCTGGTGACAAATACTGTTTTAGTAATTGTGGTGGTTTGAAGCTATATGTAGCCCAGGAAAGGAAAAAAAAAGTGTTTTTAAAATTTAATCCTTTCCTCTGTATGTGAAACCATTGAAAATAGAACTTTTTGATGAGGTTGAAGTTATTTCAGTTAAGGTATATGTGTGGACCAGCCCAATCAGGACGGGTATTAAACCTATTAGTGAAGTCCTTTATAAGTGTAATGAATTCAGACATGAGAGAGAAAAAGCACAGAAGAAGGAGCCAGAAGCTGAAATCAACAGAATCTGGAAGAGAAGGGAGAGATCAGGAAATGCCCCAGGTGCCTTGCCACATGACAGAGGAACCAAGGAGTACCAACAGCCAGTTCCAGAATGCCAGTCTTCAGGGAGAAAGCATCACCTTGATAACACCTTGATTTAGACTTTTTTCCAGGTTTTAATAATGAGAAAATAAATTCCCATTGCTTAAGTCAAACCATTTCATGGTATTTGCTTAAGCAGCCAAGGGAGAAACAATAACATATTCTTGCATAGTAAAATAATCTTTTATATAGGGACCTTATAATTTGACTATTATTATCTCTCCTGGTTATGGGAATGATAATTGCAACTGTGTAGTTCACCTTTGGGTTGTTCAGTTTGTAGTCAAATTGTTGTTGAGGCAGGAGTCAACTGAAGTCTTCTCCATTAACATATTCTGTGCCTTGACAGAAATGGCTGGAATGGCTAGTGGCTAATCAGGAATTTCTCTGTCTATGCAGCTTCTTCCCTTGGCTAACTTGGGTTTCCTCATAGCACAGATATCTCAAGGTAGTTGGACTTCTTACACAGTGGCTGGCTTCTTATGATCTAGTCCCAGGTGTTATGCACTATCACTTCTACTATATTCAGTTAGTTGGTCAGAGCAATCAATAGCTCAAAAAGGAAGGAGAGATAGAGACTTCAGCTTGGAATAAGGGAATGGATGTTATGTATGGAGAAAGAAGGGATTGGTGATGGGCAAAAGATACCAAATAAAATATAATTAATCATCTAGCATATGATATACACATATCATATATATTTATAATATAATATATGCATACATTTTACATACACATATGTATGATTTCATTCCATAATGCTTAAAAATTCTTATATCTTACCTTTTAGACTTAAGGGAAAGAATATGAAAAACATGAATTACAAATAATTTTTTTAAATTAAGCTGTGTATTTAAAAAAGAATAAAAAAATTATCACTGTAACAAAAAATATGGCAAATTGGGAACAGAAAAGAAGAAAAATAAGAAAAATATGGGAATTAACTAGTTGAGAATATTATGTATCTCTTAATATATTCAGTAAATACTTACTGGACCCAATTATGTACAAGGATCTCTATTAGACACTCACTAGCAATTATCTTTTATTTGGGCTTCAAAAGAAGCACTGAACATATGACTACAAATTTATGAGTTATTAAAACACAGAGAAGTGCTTCAGTCAACCATTTAAGACATTTATGGAACAGGTTTTTCTTTCAAGAAGATCTATCCAAAACTACTGGTGATATCTACAATACTGTACGGAAAACTTTTTTTCCCATAGCCAATTGTTCAAGAAACCTATAACACCTATGTATTGGAAGAGTTTTAATTACTAGAGAAGATATGTAACAAACACTAAATCAGAACAGTACGTATCAAAAGTAAGCATCCAATATAAATTTCCTTCAGCTCATAAAATATTTTACATATGTGTGTATGTATGTATGCATGTATTTATAAAATTCATGTTCATAGAAAGGAATCATGATTACAGAGTAGGAGAAATTTTCCATCCCCAGGAGCCAGAACAATTTTTAAAATATGCATTCTACATGAATATATGTGACGTCTTTCCCTACTCATCCTTCCTTGAGAAATCACCTAGTCTAAGGAAATCAGTGTATTTGTTATACTAAAGCAACTTCTAATACAAATCATTTAACTATATACCAGTATTTATAACTATATAACTCATGTGGAAATCCTGGGTTTTTATATAATTCTATCATTTTTTTTCTTCTGACACTTGTCACCATACATTTTCTTCTCCCCCTTTTCCATAAGACTATCCCTAAGTCTATCCCTTTCTGTTCCACTGTTATGCACTAAAAACTTTATTGGATCTCTCTATATTTATTCTGATGAGTAACCTTTAATATTTCTGACAGCAAGTGGTGGGTTTAGATTTTCTCTAAATAATATAACAATTATTTAAATAGATATTTAAATAGGAGATATTTAAATAGGAAAAACATGAAAAGTTGTGATCCAGGGATTGAAATTGCTAACTATTTAATTACCAAAGACATTAATAGATGCTTGTTAGTAAAGCTCTTTGAAAATACATTTAAATTTCTTATCTCTCATTGACCAAAACAGCAAAAGGGACTAGACAATATGTAAAGAAGACCCTCTTAATTTGCAATTTTTAGCAGATGATAATAGCTTCTACCATACCTGAGTGCATTTGAAAAGTCTTTTGTATCAAAGTTTGGCAAAGTGTTACAGTTTTGGGTCTTTCGGACCTGCAACACATTCTTATTGTTTTAAATGAGGAAAAACCAGAACACAAAACAAGGTACTGAACGCTAGCTTGCAGACTTTTACTCAGCTCCAAACTGTAAGGCCATTTATCTAATTTTATTGAGCTAAACAAGTAGAATCATATGAAAATTTTATCAGATGATTAATTAACATAAGGACTCTTAAGCAGAAGAATTAATAATAGGAAATGATGAGAATCACTTTATGACATTGGTATTGGTGATGGGTTATTCTTCCAACTGAATTTGAAATATTATTTCCATTTTGGTATCCATTTTTAAAGTACCTCTTTCAAACATTTGCTAAACATAAGTCTTGGATTCATTAAAATAACCACTGAAGTTAATATTAGAGGGAAGACACCATGTTTCAAGCATACGCCTACTACCCATACTTAAGAAGTCAGATTAAAAATAACGGTTTCTTATCTATATAATTTAAACCATATTTCCATGTATCTTTCCCCCTAGGAATTATGCTCTTCTCTGATAGAAGACTGTTAAAAAAACAACTTTAAAATTATAATTTTTAATATTCCCTATCAATGTAGAAGTGATAACTCTAATATTATTGTTGATTTGTGCATTATTTGAAATTTTAAAAATATAAGTAAATACTAAATGTGATTTCTTTTTTCCAGAATAAGATCATCAGACCTTAAATATGTTTGTAAGGAGAAAATAAGAGAATTTATGATAATTAAACCATAATAGATACAAATAAGTGTTTGTGAATCACTATAAGAACCTATGTTTGAGACATCCAATTTAATTACATTTTATTTAGAACTTCTCTATGTTGTGTAAATAAGTCACAAACTTTCCCAAAAGATTCTGTTTCAATATATCTTCCAGCACATTCTACTTTACCACTTTCTTGTTTCCAGGAGGCTGAAACAGAAGGTAAAACATCATCTGTTCAGAAAAACTAATTTAAACAAGATTAAATTGAAAGAATTTTTAAACTTTAAAATTCTTTAAATATATGATTTTAAGACTATAGGAAAAAATATCATAATAGTAAGAACCCACCATGTGCCAGGCTTTTGTGGTAGGGGTGACATCAGCTTTGTCACTTAGTATCCCTCCAAGTTTCGGTCAGTGATTTAAACTCTCCAATGTATAGTTTCTTTAATTGTAAAGAGGAAGAGGGTATATGATTTATAACAATTGCAAATTTATTGAGGCATGGTATAGCAGTTTGATATTATTGATGAATTCCAAAAAGAAATATTGGATTATGTTTGTAAACTGATATTTTCCTCTGGGCATATTAGATTATATTGGATTTAGAGGTTTACCTCATTAAGTAATCAGGTAAACCTCTTGTGCCAGTAGGGCATTGAGCCCCTATCCTTGGTGGGTGGGGACTCACAGATAAAAGGCATGGCAAAGGACAGAGTTGGGGGGCTTTTAATGTTGGTGTTTTGATGTTGGAGTTTGATGCTGGAGCTGGAGCTCCCGGGAGAGAGACAGAGCCATTTGTCTGATAGTCTACAGCTGACCTTGTGGAGAAAACAGAGACGCTGAGCCCAGAGGAATCCAGGAGGCCTGAACCTTTGCAAACGTGGGCAGCCATCTTCCTCTAACATGTAAAAATAGACTTTGATGAGGGAAGTAACTTAAGCTTTATGGCCTAGTATCTGTAAGATCCTACCCCAAATAAATTACCCTTTATAAAAAACAACCAATTTCTGGTATTTTGCATCAGCACCCCTTTGGCTGACTAATACACATGGTACGGTATGCACTATGATAATAGTTCTGTTGTTATTGTTATTACAGGTAATCTCAGGAAACAATTGTGTGTTCAAAAAAATCTATCTTTAATATTCTTAAATTTATGTATCAGATGCAATATGTGTACTTTGTCAGATTCACTTAGCTCCATCTACTTTGCAAGCTCTTGGCTATATGACTTCTCCTAATGGCATCATCTTCTCAACTCCCAGGAATGAAGGCCAGGCTCTCCACAAGCATTTGTGATCAATCATATGAAAGAACCATTTCTTAATTAGGGCTATTTCCCATTACTTTAAGAACCTATAAATATTTTAATGATTTGCTGCAACCCCATTTTCTCTATCAGAAAGCATGGGCAGGGTTCCTCTTTCCTGGTTCAATTAACTCTCTTTTCTGCTTACCCCAGGTCTGAGAACCTTTTCTCCAGTCTTGGTGAGAAATCCTTCTTCCTTCCATTTCTCAAAAATCTTTTACTTAAGCTGCCACATCTTCTAGTTTATGTATAATTTAACTTTTGGAAAACAAATCTATGGACATTTATTTTCTACTTTCTGCATAGTCACAGGCCTCCTTTGAGAAGATATATATATAAGGAAGAAATACCAGGAAGAGAGGGATAAAATAGATTTATACTTAAGAATATGTTATACACACTGTGCATTATTAATTCTCAATGGTCATATGAGTTTGATATTAATATTCTAATTTAAAGGAGAGGAAATCAAATTCTAGACTTGCTCCAATGATGTCTTGCTATATTTTACTATTTAAACTCTGAATATTATTACATATTTGTAATATCAGTTTCATTGAATTGTAACCTAAAATATTTTTCTTTAATTTATTTTATCAGAGAAGTTGTGAGCTTACAAAACAATCATGCATAATGAGAATACCTATATATCACCCCACCACCAACATTTGCATTGCCGTGAAACATTTGTTATAAATTAGGAAAGACCATCTTCAAAATATTACTGCTAACTATGGTCCGAGATTAAATTTTGGTGTATTTCCCACAAACTACCCTATTATTAGCACAATGTATTCATCCTGTACATTTGTGATAGGTCATAAGGGAATGCTCTCATATTTGTACTCTTTTTTTTTTCTCTCCCCTTTCCCCCCCAGTTATCTGTTCTCTGTGTCTATTTGCTGCGTGTTCTTCTTTGTCCACTTCTGTTGTTGTCAATGGCATGGGAATCTGTGTTTCTTTTTGTTGCATCATCTTGCTGTGTCAGCTCTCCATTGTGTGCGGCACCATTCCTGGGCAGGCTGAACTTACTTTCGCTCTGGGCTGCTCTCCTTACGGGGTGCACTCCTTGCGTGTGGGGCTCCCCTACGTGGGGACACCCCTGTGTGTCACAGCATTCCTTGTGCACATCAGCACTGTGCATGGGCCAGCTCCACACAGGGTCAAGGAAGCCTGGGGTTTGAACCGCAGACCTCCCATGTGGTAGACAGATGCCCTAACCACTGCGCCAAGTCCGCTTCCCCCATATTTGTACTTGTAACCACAGTCCATCATCCACCATATAGTTCACTATGTTATACAGGCCCATGCCTTGTCCACTCCATCCAACTTGTACACTCAGTGGCTCTTAATTTCTTGGCAGACTTGTGCTGTCAATAACCTAACATCTTAAGATAGGTACTACTACTTTCATAAGGACTCACCAACAAATTACCTCAGTTTAGGGACATTTCAGTCTTCAGAAAGAAAAATTTCTCTCTTTTAATGTCCAGCTTCTTCAGAAAATTGCATCAGAGATTTCACTGTATCGTAAACAGAGATGAATGGCAGCCAGAGGAAATTTCAGAATTCTCAACAGAAAGGTTTTAGGATAGTGATCTGGCTTCAATTGGGCTTCAAGCTTCACTTTATTATGATTAAGAAATTATCTACTTTCCATCTCAAAGACTGTTGGGGAAAAGACTGATTGAGATTATAGGTAATTAAAGCTTTTACCTAAGCTCCCCTATGTCACCATCACCAATGGAAACAAAGATAATACATGAATTTTAAAAGTGGGAGATGATTGATGTAAAAGACCTTTTTAACTTGCACCTGTTCCCTTCTTTTCTGAGAGTACTAAAACGCCCAGATTCCCCAGCCATCCATCATGATCAGTGGATTTAAACAAAAGGCTTATGGGAATGAAAACAGTAATTCATACAAGTTATACAATACACAATTTTATCTAAAGTCAAAGAAACCTAATTTCAAAGAAGAAAGAGTTGAATTTAACAAAAGATTAAAATAATTGTGTACTATCAAACTTCTGCTTTGATAGCTGAAGCAGCTGGTATCAGAAGTAATATCCCCCTAGTAATAACTATAAAAACTGGATAAAAATACAAAGCACCAAGAAAATGAAATAAGAAAGAACTGTTTGAAGGCATCAAAGAATAACCCAGGCAGCAGGACTTAATGGGGAAAAGATAGATTACAATTTTCCTCATGGGGCATATTTCATCTCATTTCATGGGGCAAAACTCCAAGAGAAAGCAGCAGACTGAGACTTGTCAAAACCTTTCTAGAACAGGGGTTCTAACCTTTTTTGTTCCATGGATCCCTTAGCCAGTCAGAGGAAAACCACAGACTCTTCACTAAGTCCACACTACACTGTGTATTGTTTTAAAAATATATCACACCTGCACTAACATGTCCCCACAAGAGTAATGTTTTTTGAATTTCAATTCAGGCTCATGGGGATCACTTGAAACCCCTGCTCTAGATGGAGGGGGTAAAAATAATTTAATGCAGTCACATATTGAAAGGCCAAATTGTTAGATGAAAGGCAACTACTGAGAAGTTTGCCTGATATACTAGGACAATTATTTATCAGGCATTTATCGAGGATAGATCCCAGAGCAGGGGTTCTTAACCAGGGCTCTGTGAGCTTGAATTGAACTTCATAAAATCATTATTCTTGTGGGGACGTGTTGGTGCATGTGTTATATATTTATTAAATAATACACGGTATAGTGTGGACTTAGTAAGGGGTTTGTGGTATTCACCTGGCTGGAAAAGGGGTCCATGGAACAAAAAAGATTAAGAACCCCTGCCCTAGTGTGTCCTTCATGATCCCAATTCCCTGGTTTCACGTCCTTTCTAATCCCTCCCCTGAGTGGAAGCTACTCCTGTGACTTATTTCTAGCAAACAGAGTATAGCAAAGGTGAAAGAATTTTGCAGATGTGATTATGGTCCCAAATTAGTTGATTCTGAGGTAATCAAAAGAGAGATTGTCCTGGGTGATGGCCTTTACAAGAAGAATTGGGTCCTCTCTGATATGAAAGACTCTCCTTGTCAGCTGGATGAGTTCAAGAGAAACCCACATGGCAAAGAACTGCAGGCAGTTTTTAGGAATGGGGGGTGTCTCTTACCACCCAAGGGCAGCCTCCAGCTGACACTCAGGTAAAGGCTGGGACCTCAGTTAAACACTTGCAAGGAAATGAGTTATTCTGATAACAAAAATGAGCTTGGAGGCAGATTCTTACCCACTGAAGTCACTAGATGAGAACAGATTAACCAAAACCTTGACTGCAGAGTTGTGAGACCTTGAGCAGAGTGCCCCACTAACCATGCCCATATTCCTGACCCAGAGAAACCATGAGAAAATAAATGGGTGTTGTTTAAAGTAAAAGATTGTGACAATTGGTTACACAGGAAGAGGGAATTAATAAAGCATTTGTCATAAGATATGTTGTCTCTTCATGGAGTAAGAATCAGATAAATGAGCAGAAATTCATGAAGAGATCAAAATCATAAGTCTCATGGTGCATCAAAGTCAAAACTTGGAATTCAGAGCCTGCCAAAGAGAAAAAGCTAAAGAAATTGTGTGTGTGAATGTGTATGCAAAAACTGTAAGAGAAAATACTTAAGATACAGAATTTCACCTGAGAGCTTAAATTTAATTTTTAAGCAATACTAAATGGAAACCCTAGAATGAAAAATATAAAATAAAATTAAAATGGATAGGATTAACAACAGGTTAGACATAGCACAATGGAAGATTGGTGAACTGGAAAGGTACATGAACTATCAACATTAAAGTACAGAAAGAGAACAGACTAGAAATACCCAGGTTAGCTTAAAAGTAGCATTGGAAATAATTTAAAGTTCTAAGATACATATAATTTGTGTCTTGGAAGGATGGGTATAGAGAGGATGAGGAATAAAAAATGCTTAATGAGCTACAGAATGAAAAAAAATTCAAAATTGACAAAAGGCATCAGAACAAAGAATCAAGATGCTTTATAAGCACCTCACATGAACACCCCCCCCACATACACACACACATGCTAATGCATACCACATACCTGAGCATCATAATAAAACTGTTGAAAACTCAAGACAGGGAAAAAATTTTTAAAGCAGCCAGGAAAACATGACACTTCATATTTAAAGATACAATATTAAAAGGGTCAGATGATTTTCAAAGAGACTATGAAAGGCAGAAGATAAGGGAATAATATCTTCAAAAAGCTGAAGAAAACCATCTGCCAATGGAACAGTCTATAAACTAGCATTCAAAAAATTAATGATATCATATACTATTTCCTATATACAATGTAGTTTAAAATATTAATTTCTGTCTTTCTCCCACTAGATTATAGTGAGGGAAACTCTGAAATTCTTTGAGAGCAGACAATTTTAACATTATTTTTGTTCTCACTCCTATATTCCCTGGGTCTAGGACACTATACTTTGAGTAAAGTCTGAATAAATTCTCTTTTTGATATGTGAATGGATCAAACAAAAGTTTATTTTCTCTTCTTCTTTAATCATATAACATTTTTCCATCCAAAGCTATAAAATAGGTATGAATTTTGTAAAATTTTTGTGACTTGTGTGGGATATTTTCTTACCCTTTGATGTTTTCCTTCATGGTCAGTTATAATGTAAAATGTCCTCCTTTAAAAATGTGTTCGATAGTTATAAAGAATAAATTGAACACTGAAACTTGTATCCTCTGAGCAATGATTTTCAAAATTCAGTATAAGTTGAGGACCTTGAAAACATTTCAAATTACCATGACAAAAATCACAAATTTTTACTGAGATCTAAGGTGGAGACACGGAATCTAAACAATGAATATATTATACAAACTATGTAATTGTGGTACGAGTGGTCTCTTGATGACATAATTGGAACTTGGCCATCAAGGGACATCCTGCAGTTGCACAAGCAACTCCTAGCAAGTGCTAAATACCCCTACATTTTGAACTACTAAAAATATAACATATTTGCAAGGTGTTTTTAAAAGGGATGAATTGAAACAATACAATTGTTTTCTACTGTATTTATTTATTCCTCACAATGATTTGTTTTATGACTACATTCAACTTAACCAGCTCTGTGGCAGTAAAAGAAAAGTTAGAAGTTAAATTACGGATGATTACTGCCAACCAATGATCACTGATGCTTCATTAGTTCTTCTCAGTATATTTCAAACCCTAGGGAAAGGAAAGTATCCCCTAATTTTTTCAGTATTTTCTGATACTTCAACCAGTTTTGTTTAAATTACTTTATATTAAAGTTGATGCATATCAACTCCTTTCTGGCTTTTAAGCCCCATGTAGATATTAACACTATTGTTCCTTCTGTACATATTCACCTGGGAAGGTGGTTTCCCGTGAACATTTTTCTTAAAAATTATTGGGAGGAACAAAAATTTCAGTGGCTTCAAATAAAAAAAAGAGGTCAAGAAATATGAGGAATAATTAAAGGTGATTGACTTGGGTAAGAAAAAGGCCATTTGTGACTCAGAGAGAGAAGTTTTAGGAAATTGGTCACTGAAGCTAGATTAAAGGGAGGCACTTTAAAAGGAAATCAATAATAAGAGACTAGCATTGAATTCTTGGCAGTATAAAAGAAGGAAACAGATGGAGTTTAGAAATGGTGGAAAGAGCATGCTGAGAATGTTCAGCAGGGGACACAATAAGAAAAGTATGTGATCTAGGGGAGATGAGAACATACTAGAAAGGTCTGGTTTTAGAAGAGGAAAAAGTTTCTCTTAAATTGTAAATATTCTTACTGCAGGTACTATATCTTAGCCATATCAAAGGGAGGAAACTTAATGGAAAGTAGAAACAGAAGCAGGAAATGGGATACATACATATTTCATCCTCTCTAAAACCGAATAAATTTGATAAATTTTGGCATGTTGTTGAAGATCTTTGAGATTAGGAAGGTTAAATGAACTACCCAAAGTCTTACATGTAGGAGTGAGTAGATTCATAGACAGAGCTAGAACTTTTTATTTAATTTTTTATCACAGTGCTGTATATACAACTCAAAATTTTCCCTTTTAACTGCTTTCAGGTTTACAATATAGTGGTATTAATTATATTCACAAAATTGTGCTACTGTCACCAACATCTGTCATCCAAACATTTTCATCACCGAAACAGAAACTCTGTACCTATTAAGCAATAACTCCCCATTTCTCTCACAGCCTGATCTCTGGTAACCTGTAATCTCCTTTCTCTTTCTGTGAATTTGCCTTTTCTAAGAGTGAAATAAGCCAGGCACACAAAAAGACAAATATTGCATATTTTTGGCATGTGTGAACTACTAAGAGCCAGTACTTTTAACCACCACATGGCATCTTTCATTTGTTTCTATATGCCAAATAAGTGTTTCAAACTTGAGGGAACTATATTTCTCTGAACCCCTTGCCAGCAGGGTTTTGGTTTCTACTCAGCTAATAAGAGGAACTCCTGTGATATTTGCAAGGTAGAAGAAAATCAGAAGCTAATTTTCCCTTCTTACAACCCAGTGAATAGATGGTGAAGCATCACTGATATGAAGTTTTGCAGTTGTTTTGATGCAAATCATTCCATTTAGTGCTGCAGACATCTCTGATCATTGACAGCAACTAACATGAAAGAACTATAATCATTTCAGCTTGCTCCTCCAGTATATTAGTTTTCTATTGCTGTGTAACAACTTATCATGCAGTTAGCAGCTTCAAACAATGCACATTTATTGTGTTACATAATTTAGAGGTCAGCAGTCCTGGCAGTGCTTATGCAGGTCCTCTGCCCAGGGACTCAAGGAGCTGCAGTCAATTGTTGACAAGGTTGTGTCTTCATCTGGAGGCTCTACTGGCAAAGAACCTAATGGAGGAGAATTCCAAATTTATTCAGGTTTTTGGCATTATTCATTTCCTTATAGCTGCATGCCCACTGGCCTCATCATTTTGCAGACTGGCTGACAGAGGTCTTATGCAGGTGTCTTAGAAAACTATCAAAATTTCTAGAGGTTATCTACAGTTCCTTCCTAAGCAGGTTTCCCCAACATGCATGCTTATTTCATTCATAAAGCCCTCAAGGAGATTGTCTCTCTCCAGTCAGCCAAGATTGAGTTCTATAGACGGTAACATAGTGATGGGAGTGCTATCCCATTACCTTTGGCATTAATCAATTCTAATTAAAATTATAAGGCAAATTCTATTGGTTAGATTTCAGTCACCAGTTCTATCTGCACTCCAGGGGAAGGCATTTCTCAAAGGCCTGGGCATCAGGAGGCAGAAAATCCCTCGTGTGTCACTTTAGAGTTTGAAAGATATGGAAGTACGTCATTCATTGTTTAAAAATTCTTCCTGCTTGAATATCTTTGGGGTTTCTCTTTTTATATCCCAAACATGACACACTTATAATTCATATAGAAAGTATCTTATCCTCACTTAGTATAGTTCACAGAAACTTGCAGGTTATTTGCAGACCTAATCACATTTACCTTTCCTCTATGAAACATATAAAAGCAGACTCATCCTTAAAATCATGAGAATATAATACTTTTCCTGAATTTTGATGCACCAGTAACAATGATATTGTTAACTAGTTAGTAATACAAGTAAATGGAAAGCTTCATTAAGTTAATATAAAAATAGTAGTCAAATCACTACATTTAAGGCACAACCAAATGCTTATATTTGTTTACATTTGAACAGTCAATCCTTGAAAGATTAACTTGCCAAAAGATAATCAGGTGACAACCGGCAAGTTGGCAGCAAAGTAAGGAGCTCCTAGAGTAAGCTTGTGCTACAGGGCAGTTAGTAATCACCTAAAACTATCTAAAGCACCTGTTTGGGGGCTCCAGGAGACCAGAAGAGCATCTTGCAATATCCTTGAAAGAATGGAAGGAGGAGAGTACTCATCCTCATAGAAGATTCATGAGTAGAGCACTCCATGCCTCAGAGGCATGTGCCCCTCTTCCATTGGGGGCACAAGCCACTGGGGGAGCTCTTCTGTGGCTGGAATTAGAAGCTCCACTTCCCAAAAATGGGAGGGGGTGGGTGTGAAGAGAAGTTTGGGCACCAAATTTCAGCTATTGATGAGTAAATTCAGTGAGTTAAATTATAACCCTAAGAACAGCTAAAATTTGAACGTATTCAAGTCAGAAAGAGGCCAGTAGCCACCATTTTGACTCTGCCCCTGACATGAGGAGAAGGTGGGCTGAAGATCACAGTGACAGCAGGGATTGGCTTCTTTCCACCCAGATCAGACAGCAGCCCTAGCCTAGGCTTTAGCCCCAACTCTGGCAGGGAGGATGCTGGCAGGACATGCACCAGCATCTCCAGGTTACTGCAGGTACTTTCAACTGTCACAGACTGAATAGTATGAAATCTACCAGGGCAAAACTGTGGTCATTTTGGATCCACACTGCATAGATTGCTGCCCACACCTGCAGGTCCATCCCCACCCCAGGAAGGGAAAGAAAGGAAGGAAGGGAAGGAAGGGAAGGAAGAGGCTTGAAGCTTCATTAGTCTCCCTGGGCAACTACAATCCAGGCCTGCATGACTGGGATTATTACACATGGCTGTGGTTCTGTCCCTACTCTTAGCAAAGGAAAAAGGTGGGAGAAGTTCATCAGTTCCTGGGGCAATGTGGGCAGTTTGAGGCACTACAGCTTATAGCACCAATGATATCCCAAGCTCCTATTACACAACCAGCAGGGAGAAAGGGTAAGAAAGCCCTAACCTAAAGAGTAAAACTGCACTCAGAATAAATATATCTAGTAAGCCAGTTGCCAGAACACCAATAACAAATTACAATCCATACCAAGAAACAGGAAGATATGGACTAAATAAAGGAATAAATTAAGCCTCCAGATGATACAAAGGAGTTGAGACAACTAGACATAGATATTCAAACAAATCTCCTTAATAAATTCAATGAGATGGCTAAAGAGACTAAGGGTATTAAGAAAACATTGGATGAGCACAAAGAAGAATTTAAAAGCATACATAGAAAAACAGCAGATTTTATGGGAATGAAAGGCACAATAAAAGAAATAATAAAATGCATTGGAATCATTTAACAGCAGATTTGAGGAGGCAGAAGAAAGGATTGGTGAGCTAGAAGAAATGGCCTCTGAAAGTGAACATACAAAAAAAACAGATGAAGAAAAAAATGGAAAAAATTGAACAAGGCCTCAGGGAACTAAATGACAACAAGAGATGTGCAAACATACAGGTCATGGGTGTCCAAGAAAGAGAAGAGAAGGGAAAAGAGGCAAAAGAAATATTTGAGAAAATAATAGTAGAAAATTTCCCAACCCTACTGAAGGGTATAGATATCTGTGTGCAAGAAACATAACTTACGCTTATCCAAATAAATACAAATAAACCAACTTGAGACATATACTAATCAGAATGTCAAATGCCAAAGACAAAGAGAGAATTCTGAGAGCAGCAAGCAAAAAGCAATGCATAACATATAAGGGATACCCAATAAGATTAAATGCTGATTTCACATCAGCAACCATGGAGGCAAGAAAACAGTGGTATGATATATTTAAGATATTGCAAGAGAAAAACTTCTAGCCAAGAAACTTATACCTGGCAAGATTGCCTTTCCAAACTGAGGGCAAGTTTAAAATATTCACAAATAAACAGAAAGAGCTTATAACAAAGAGAGTGGCCTTCCATGAAAACTAAATGGTGTGCTATAGTCTGAAAAGACAGGGGAGAGAGGCTTGGAAGAGAGTCTAGAAATGAAGATTATATCAGTAAAAGTAACCAAAACTCTCAAAAGAATGATGAAAATAAAATAAGACGGGTAAATCCCAAAGGTCAAAATGGGTGATATAAGAACTGCCTTTACAGTCATAACATTGAATGTTAATGGATTAAACTTCATTCAAAAGACAAAGACTCACAGAAGGGATAAGAAATATGAACCATCTATATGTTGTTTTCAAGAGACTCATCTTAGACCCAAGGATACCAATAGACTGAAAGTGAAAGGCTGAAAAAAATATTCCACTCAGGTAGCAACAACAATAAAACGACAACAAAAACCAGAGTAGCTACACTTAGATGAAATAGACTTTAAAAGACACTAGTAATGTGCAGTTGAGGAGGAAGTCAGGGGAAAAATTCCATTTACAATAGTGATTAAAAGCATGAAATATTTAGGAATGAACTTAACCAAGGAGGTAGAGCACAAGTATTAAAAAAAACGCAAAAAACTACAATGAATTGTTAAGTTAAAAAAGGCCTAAATACCTGGGAGAACATTCTAAGCTCACAGGTTGGAAAACTAAATATCATTAAGATGTCAATTCTACCCTAACTGATATACAGATTCAATGCAATCTTAATAAAATTTCCACCAGCATTTTTTAAACAAATGGAAAACAAAATCATTAAATTTATTTGGAAGGATAAGTGCTTCCAAATAGCCAGACACACCTTGAAAAGAAAAGCAAACTTGGAGGCCTCTCACTTTTGGACTTTAACTCGCATTGCTTAACTATAGTGGTAAAAACAGCATAGTAACGGCATAAAGACAGACACATAGACCAATGTAATTGAATTGATGGTTCAGAAACAGACCTTCACATCTATGGTCAAGTGACCACCCAGCTTGGTCAGAACAGTCCATTCAAAAAGCTGTACTGGGAGAACTGAATATCCAAAGCTAAAAGAAAGAAAAAGGACCCCTATCTCACACTTTATACACAAATTACTCAAAATGAATCAAACACCCAAATATAAAAGCAAGAACCATAAAGCTTCGAGAAGAAAATGTAGGAAAATATCTTCAAGACCTGATGGCAGATAGTGGCTTCTTAAAGGATAAAGAGAAGAATTGAGATAGACTACTGATGCTTAATATACGTAGAAGTCTTAATTAACTTTACTTTAAAAGTGTGGAAATGCAGAGTTGATGGTAACACATTGTAGCAACAGTTGGCTTATAAATGGGAATGTGCCTGGAAAGAGTGGTCTAGGGATGTAAATATCAATTGATTGGGCAAGGGTTTGGGAGGGAACAGGTGAACCCTGGGGATTTGCAGGTATGTGGTTGAAATTACAATGCTGGGAATGTTCTTTTGGCAAATATATCAGGGAAGGGTTACTGGTTTAAGGTATTGGAAGTGGGGGCAAGCAGGACATGTCATACCAGAGGCAGATTCTAGGGAGTGTGTAGCATTCATCTTGTCATAGTTTGTTCTATCAGGGGAAGGAGACTCACATAAAGAGCAGGAAAGTGTTGGACTCCCATCCTGCAGAGTCCTGCTATGATCTCGAATTGAGGGACAGGAGTCTCTTGAGATCATTGGCAGTGCTTAATAGGGAGGACAGGCCAGGATGTAAACCCTCAATGTTGTTGCAAGTAACTATAAATTTTGTCTTTCAATGAGTTAATCTTGGTGGTTACTGAGGGCCCCAAGGAGGAGACAGAGGGAGGAATAGAACAGGTGGAACACAGGACATTTTTGGGTGATGCAATTTTTCTGCATGATCCTGCAAGGATGGATACAGACTATGTCAAACTTCAGCAAAATCTATGAAAGTGCACAGTCCAAAATGTAAACTACAATGTAAATCATTGACTATGTAGCAATGTTTCAATATCCATACAGCAATTGTAACAAAGCACCATCCACATGTAAAATGTAATTAATAGGGGAAAGGGGGGAAGGGAGAGAATGTTGGTTATATGGAAATCACTTATATTGTGTACATGACTTTTCTGTAACCTAAAGTTTCTTTGAAGACAGAATGAAAAAAATAAACATTGGGTGAATAAATGGAAGCAAATATCACTGTACATACAAGACTGCAGATTTTACAGTTATGAAAGACATATGCTAAGTTTTTTAAATTTCAAATTTTATATTTTTACATTATTTCAAATTTTTAAAAAGTTTTAATATTTTGTTTATTTTTAAAACCATCATTATTATATCAATTTCCTGTTAATTATATTCAGTTATTATGTTGGCCTCAATTTTGAAGAAGTTTGGGATCACATAAGGGTTAAAAATGTGGCAAGGGAGGATCATTGGTGTGGGGTGTCAGACATGGGGGATGCATGGGAGGGGGTTCACCTGGAGCATACCTATAAGGCATATGAAGGTGTTCAAGTGTTCATGGGGCATTGTCACAGTAAGTGGAGACCCATACAATAACCAAAGAAATATCAAATTCCCATCCTGGAGACCTCTGCCACATTCTGTAATGGGACAGCAAGAATCCCCTGATTACAGGGGCAGAGACTACTAAAGGAGGATGTACCATTAACAGGTCCTTGATTGTGATGACTGTACGTATGAACCTTTACTCTTGAAATTGAAACTTAGCATAGTATCATAGGTTGCCTAGGAATTAACTCCTGAGAGCCTCCTTGTTTCTCAAATGTGGCTTCTCTCTAAGCCAAATTCAGAGTATAAATGCATTACCTTCCCCCAGTGTGGGACATGACTCCAGGGGATGATCCTCTCTGGCACAGACTAGTGAGCACCAACTAGCAATGCAACTGGAAAAAGACCTTGACCAAAAAGGGGAAAGGGTAAAGATGAATGAGTTTATATGGCTAAGAGACTTCAAAGTGAGTTGGGAGGTCACTTCAGAGGTTACATGTATGCACATGCTAGCAGGAAGTCATTGACTGACAAAGTAAATATTACCTCAATTAGTTGGGCTCCTGAAGGCTCGGGAGACATCCAGACACTATAGGTAGGGCAGACAGCTCAGAATTTTGTACCCTGCTAGTGGGTCCTACTTTGGAATTTACGGTCCCCAGTGTGACAGATTTCAACTCAGTTGTGTTTTCCCTATAATGGCTCTGTTGCCCCTCTATTTGAACCTATAGTCAGTACTAGATTTGATAGCTGTTTGTCCAAAAGACTTAAATCTGTGGGTTGTCCATGTGCCAGTTGGGCCCTGAATCTTGACAGACTTGCAACACCTACTCTCCAGTTCATTGGACTCACCCAGGACAACTAACAAGGAGATGATGACTGACAGCTACCATCTCAAGGAACAGAGAGATTCTGCAATTGCAAGAAGAAAGTCCCATTCACCTGCCCCATGAGATCTAAGCCCCCTCTCAATTAGAGGTGGAGTAAGCATCACCATCACAGAATCCTGAGGTTGGGGAATGGATGATGGACTAGAGTAGGTATATACTTTTTCTACTCTAGACCTGTTATGATCCTAGTAATGGAAGAACTTTTATCATGGATATGGAGGCAGTAGCCACTGGAGGTTCTGAGGGGAAGGAGAGGGAAAAATAGGTGTAATTTGGGGGCATTTTCAGTACTTGGAAATATCCTGAATGACACTGGAATGACAGATAAAGGTCATTGTATATCTTGTAATAACTTGCAAGAATTTGGAGGAGAGAATGTAAATTATAAGATAAACTATAATCTTCACTTTGTGGCAATGCTCCAAGATATGTTCATCAATTGTGGCAAATGTACCACACTAATGAAGGATGTTGTTGATATGGCAAAAAACAGGAGGGCTAGGGAGCAAAGCATATGGGAATCTCCTGTACTTCTTGGGCAATATTTATGTAATCTAAGTTTCTTAAAAAAATAAAAAGTATATTTTAAAAATGTCAACTGAAAGAAAGCTAGAGAATAATCTAGGGACTGAATCACACAGTAAACCCAGAGGTGGATGAGAATTGAGGTTGATGATACAGATGCAAGAGTGTCCTTTGTGAGATAGAGCAGATGTATGTCACCACTGCAGAATGATGGGAATGTGGAAAAGCATGGGAAAAATACAACTGGAGTCACCAATGGACTGTGGTTAACAGCAATACTGTAATATGCATGCATCTATGTCAAAGATGTATTGTGTGGGTTATGGTAAAGTATGAAAAAATTGTGCCAAATGTATGCTTTGGATCACGGTTGGTGGTAATAGTCTGAAGATATTCTCTCATAATCTATAACAAATGTTCCACCACAGTGTGGTGTGTTCACAGAGAAATGTTGTATTGGAATTCAGCACATGTGCATGATTGTTTTGTAAGTTCAACAACTTCTGTAATAAAAATATATTTAAAAAATAATAGGATGGGTTGGGGGAAAAATAATCATATAAGATATGAACTATAGTTAGTAGTAAGATTTTGATGATATTCTTTCATAATATGTAACAAATGTTTCACAACAGTGCAAGGTGTTGATGGTGGGTTGATGCATGGGATCCCATGTGCTTTATGCATGTTTACTTTGTAAGTTCACAACTTTTACTATATACTTATTATTTATGCATGTTCATGTATAATGATATAAAACAATAATAATAATAGTAATAGGGTAAGTTGGGGCCAAAGTGCACCAAATGTAAGATACTTTGGTTAGTAGTAATATTTTGAAGATGCTTTTTCATCATTAGTTAAAAATGTTTCACAAAAATGCAGGGTGTTAGAGAGAGGTATGAGAGCCCTGTATGATGTTATGTATATTTGTTTTATAAGTTCACAAGTTTGCTATACAATTATTGTTTATGTATATTTTTATATGAATGGTACACTTCAATAAATTTTTAAAAATAAAAGATAATCAAGCAGGTTTCAATTTAAATTAAAGAAAGATATTTTTTCCTCAATAGAAAATGGATAGAAAAGGGCTGGACTTCAGATGTTACATTCAGAAACTTGGATTTGATAAGCTTGTACACAGAAACTTGCCTATTATATCAATGTATATCTAGTGAGGAAAATAGAAAATAATCATGTGCTCGGTTGAATCATATACTCCACAAAATACATGTTCAAGTCCTAACCTCCTGCCTTGTGGGTGTGGGCTCATTTGTGAATAGGATTTTCAAAGATCAAATTTAGATGAGACTTAACTGAATCAGGATTGGCCTTAATTCATATGACTGGAGTCTTTATAAGAAGACAAAATCTAGACAAAGACACAGACGACTGGGAGTAAAAGGAAGGACATGCCAAAAGACAGAGGTGAGCGTAGCCTGAGAGCAACCCACAGAAGACTGCAGAATTTGAAGAAAACATGGCCTTGCCAACACTTTGATTTTGGACTTACAGCCTCCAAAACCTTGAGCCAATGAGTTCCTATTGTTTAAGACAATCAGTGTGTGGTATTTTCCATAGCATCTCTGGCAAACTAAGATATCTTAAAATGTTGGGTTAGAACTTATTCTCAAGCAGAAAAAAGTACTATGTTTGGTAGAGAAGTAAGTCAAGCTTTAAAATTTTGAATGTCCTTTGGATGATTTGAATTGGTTGATTGGGAAATGTTAACAGAATGCTGTAACAAAGCACACACCTAAGAACAATTATTTTCAAATCTCATATTTTAATTATTTAGGATGCTTTTTACAATTTTTACTGCCTCAGTGAGTAAAGTTCGAGCAATTATATTCCCTTATGTGTCTTAATGATTTAATATCCACAATCTTCTGCATTGGGTAAAATTTTTGACTGAGAAATGCTAACAAGAATGCAGGTACAAATCACATAATAACAATTATTCAAATGCAGACACATTAAACCTTTGAGAAATGTACTATGATCCTTATTCTATTACCTCACTAAGTGAAGCTCCAGGACTCACATTCCCTCATGGTATTTAATAGTTAGCAAAAACATTATTTGACCACATGGTCAAATAGCTGTGGAAATGTGCATAGATTGTGTTTCAGCACTTAATGTAAATTTCTAACAAATTGGAAATAGCAGAATAACAGAAAAATCTGTGTAGTAAACTGGGACTCTTTAGCAAACCATTTAATGATTATCTGGCCACAATTTGCAGTAGAGGGAACTTGAAATGTATGCATTGGGTCTTCAATGTTCTTTCTTGTAAACACTGACAATGAGGTGATTAAAGACTTATCTGCTTTTTGTGTCTCTTATTCAACTATTTGAGGTTCTTCATCCAGAATTACGTCAAAAATTGACTCTCAGTTAGAGGACAGTTATCTTTAGTATATATTAAAATACAATTTAAAAAATGTTTTAAGGATTTATTTATTTATTTCTCACCCTCTCCTGCTCCCCACCCCAGTTGTCTATTCTCTGTGTCTATTCACTGCACGTTCTTCTTTGTCCACTTCTGTTGTCAGCTGCATGGGAATCTGTGTTTCTTTTTTGTTGTTGTTGTATAATCTTGTTGTATCAGTTCTTCATGTGTGCAGCACCATTCTTGGGCAGGCTGAACCTTCTTTCGCACTGGGCAGCTCCCCTTACAGGGCGCGCTCCTTGCGAGTGGGGCTCCCCTACGTGGGGAACCCCCTGCGTGGCATGGCACTCCTTGCGCACATCAGCACTGCACGTGGGCCAGCTCCACACGGGTCAAGGAGGCCCGGGGTTTGAACTGTGGACCTCCCATGTGGTAGGCAGATGCTCTAATCACTGGGCCAAGTCCGCTTCCCACAATTTAAAATTAAGATGATTATTTTCTTACATGAAGAAAAACAAAGATACTCAACCTGAAGTAAGTAAAAGACACTTAGTTGTCCTTAAAGTTAAAAACAAATGAGTTTTGAGTAAAATTCATTACTATATAAGTGTTTAACAATATTTTATTTCAAGCAAAAAATTTATTAAAAGGAAAGAAAGTATTATTTAAAAGTATGTTTCTCATACTTTCTAAATAATTTATATGAGTTAAAGGAAGTGCACTAAAATAGAAAATTAAATCTATAGAAGGCATTGTTTTGAAATTCTATTCATGTATGATGAATGTGTGTATATATTTTTAATATTTTGCCTTACTTTTCTAGTTTTTCTTAATAGTGGAATAATTTTACTTAAAAAATATGAAAAGTTAAGTCCATGGAAATAATATAACTTGCTCTTAATAACATAGATAGCTGTGACGGATATGGAGCTAGAACTTGTTTTTGAAGTGTCTAGAGTTCTTATACTTACCAGAAAGGCCACTTCATCCATTTAGTTACCTGCTGTGGATAAGGGCCAGTTGTGGCATTGGGTCCAAGAGGAGCATTCAAAGGTCAGGGACTGAAGCATCAGAAATATGAGCTACATAGTTACATCATTATGTTTAACAATAGAGGAAGCAGCAACCTCCTCACAATCATTCTGTGACATGATTTGACTGTGATTCTTGATTCACAGCCTCCCTTTTTTCCTGCCTCTTTTTAAGAGACTAGTTCTCCAGAAAATCTGAGGAATCGTGAACTATCTAATGTTCAGTGTCAAAAAATGTATTACTGCCATAAATAGAGTCAGCCTCAGAACTTGCAACTAAAAACTTCAGTGGCATTATACCCATAAGCTTTTTCAGGAACACATAAAAATGCTGGTGCTAAAAAAGGAAGGAAGGGATAAAACACAAAATACTAATAACCAGAAAAACAAGAAATATGCTTAAAATGATAAAAAGACAAACTCTAAAGGCAAAATTAGTAAATATTTAATTTGATGAATTAAATATCTACTAAATTATGGCATATTGTGTCATCTACTCAATCACAGCTCAACTCATATGGTAATGTGTACAGAATCTTCAATGTGGGCTAAGGATGCTATAGATGTTTACCCTCTAAAATTAGATCACAAAACTCTATCAGTACAAACCATTCTTTGGACAATGGCCTATTATCTTAAGAGTTAATTTTTTCTTTATTAGAAAGAGTTTATGAAAATGAGTACACACTGTCACCCACATCTTTCAGGGCATGCATATTTCAGATTTGGTGCTTTTTTTTGGACAGAAAAATATGATATGGAGCAGAATAAAATACAAAGTAAAGCAGCAGTGAGAGTTCAATTGTTAGGAATTAGGTGGTGGGGAATTGGTCATATGAAAAGTAATAAAAGATAAACTTTGGGACATTGCCATTTAAAGTTTTCAAAAAGCAAATCCTTTTTATTATTATGTTGCACTATGAACAATAAGACTTGTTTTATAAACTCGACTCTACCATTGAAAGTCATATGACTTTGGGAAAGTGCTTAACCACATTTTATCTTCATGCTCTCATTAGCAAAATGATGACAGTGGACGTTTATTACTAAACGTCAATAAAAATATACTTTGCATACTGAACAAGTGAAACTCATCAGGTATTAATAGAAGAGAATGTTATACTGTTCTTTCCTCTATCCATTAAAACCAATCTATGGGCTTGATTTTTCCTTAAACTTGGTTGAAATCTTGTTCTATCATCATTGCTTTTTCTAATCACTCTTAGGAAATAAATGATTTTTATCCATTTTAGTCTCCCCAAACTATTTTATTTCAATAATTAATTGTTCATTCATTTAAATTTTGCTTTCCTACTGAACATGGGAAAGATCTACTTCAGTCTAGCTGCTGCACTAGGAAAGTGGGTGGAGGCAAATGGTCAGCTCTTTCTCAATTTCCCTGTCTTAAGTTGCAGCATTTCCTCTAGTGTTTAAGATGAAGTAAGCTGTGGCTGCTTTCTTGGCACAATTAAAGCTGAAACCTTCTCTCCTATATTACATATGTATCTTTCGATTGAAATATATAACATTTCTGAGACTCTCCTAACTGAAAACTGCATTTCCTTCATGCACCTGAATGCATATCCCATACCTAAATGCTTAAAATTCCTCCCTTAGAACTTAGAGAGTATAGCACCCCTAGCATTTTCTGTTGAGATTACTTTGCCTTTCATCTTCTCCCATTCCTATCCAGCTCTTGCTCCCTCTCCATCTCTCTTTCTCTGTCTCTCTTTCACTCTTTCTTCTATTGGACATACACAACATTTACCCAGAGAAATGCTGGATGAGTGTCTTCAGCCAAGCAGTGGTGTCTTTTTATTATGCTGCTAGAGCAGCTAATCAGTCTTCCAGGCTTAGATTCATGGAAATGAGTCATATATTCATGTATAGCATCACCAAAGTTCCAAGATACACATATAAAACTGTTCTGGTAGTCCTACCAGCATTCTTACTCCATGATTAATCAGTAGGAAAAGATGACACAGTCCCGTTTTGGAAAGGTGGGACTTGCAACACACAGACACTCCTTTCAAAAATTTGTTTTCTAATTTCCCAAGACTCCACCCAACTTTCCAAGTTCTTTCATAGGCCTAAGGTAGTTGGTCATCCAAGGTTTGTAAACAAGTTCTCAGATGAGCTTTAGGAGATTCCGGTGTGATGATTTTATATCTCCCTTTGGATTTGGGGAGCTATTGGATTGTTTCATCAGGTGACCTCAACCAAAACTGAGGCAGCAACAGTTTCATTTAACTTCCTTTTAAAAATTCACACTACTGATTATGAAGAGGGGACTTCTGAGAAGATGGTGTCAGAGGAGGTAGGCAGGATTCAACTCTCTCACAAAAACAATGAAGGAAGGGTAAAACGCTGTACAATGGAACTGCTTTGACCCCAAGAGTGCTGTGCATCCCCAGGGATGCTGTGGATCCCCAGAGAAATCTAGGAACCTAAATACAAACCTTTAAGTTACTAATACCCATGGCTGGGACCAGGACCTATCCACCACCTTCAAGGCAAACAGCCTGAATAGAACCTGTGGCTTCCTACAGTCCTGAGAGGGGAACAGACATCTTCCTCTCTGGGGAGAGGGGCGTTCTGGTGGCAGTGAAGAGTAGAATCTCTTCAGTGAATTTTGCAATCAGAGCCTGCCTTTAATACCTTCTCTGTCCAGACCAGATTCACATCCAAGAGTTACCTCAGTGAATAGATTCACCAATAACAGTCATCTGCTGGCTGTGAAAAACATCTTTAAATCTCTAGTCCCAAACCACTGGAAGCAAATTTGTTCCCCATTAGTGAGTCCCTGCCTTATTTTGATAACCTAAGCTGGGCAATTTTAAAGATTAGAATAAGTTGAACCAAAAATCAAAGAAGAGCTGGCCATGAAACAAAACCACTAGGCAAGAGAGAGAAATTGACCATCAAAGTAAATTCACCAACATATTCATATGCTTAAACCAGCAAAAAAAAAAAAAAAAAAAAAAAAAAAGAAGTATATAACAGCAGTTTAGAACTGATGGAAGACAAGATTTAGTAACCTGAGGACAAAACATATGAACTCGAAAAGACAGTAACAGAGAAAGTAATAGAAAAATTGGAACAAGTTCTCACAGAACTGAATGACAACATGAAATGCACAAACATACACATTATTGGTATCCCAGAATAGGAAGATAACAGAAAAGCACCAGAAAGAATATTTGAGGAAATAATGACCAATAATTTCCCAATCATCTTGAAAGACACACATGTCAGTATCCAGGAAAGACGATGCACCCCAACCATAACAAATCTGAATACATCTACTCCAAGACACCTACTATTCAGAATGACAAATACAAGATATAGAGGATTCGGAAAGCAGCAAGAGAAAAGGGATGAATCATATGCAAAAGAATTTCAATAAGATTAAGTGCTGGTTTCTCATCAGAAACCATGGTGGTGAGAAGAAAGTGATATGATGTATTTAAGGTAATGGAAGAGAAAAATATCCAACCATGAATAATTTATCTGGCAAAATTGTCCTTCAAAAATAAGGGTGAATTTAAAGTCTTCACAGACAGAGAAAAACTGGGAGAGTATGTTACCAAAACACAGGATTTACAAGAGCTAACAAAGGGAGTGCTGCAGCCTGAAAGAAAAAAAAAGGCAAGAGATGTGAAGAAGAATGTAGAAATGAAGATTATCAGTAAGGGTAACTTAAGTGTTAGAAGGATAGACAGTAGTAAGATATGACAATGGAAAGCCAAAGGATAGAATGGACAAAGAAAATAATGTCTTTACAGGAATAACATTGAAGGTTAATGGACTGAACTCCTCAATTAAAAGACACAGATCAACAGAATGGATAAAAAATTTGAGCCATCAATCTGCTGTCTGCAAGAGACTCAACCAGGAAGTGAGAAATGACAGGAAGCCCTAAACTAAACAGAAAAACTGCACCCAGAATAAACAGTCTAGTAAGCCAGATGCCAAGACACCAACAAAAAATTACAATCCACACCAAGAAACAGAAAGATGTGGCCCAGTTAAAAGAACAAGATAAGCCTCTAGATGACATAAAGGAAGTTGAGACAACTAATCATAAATGTTTAAACAAATTTTAATAAATTCAATTAGATAGCTAAAGAGATAAAGGATATTACGAAAATATTGGATGAGCATGAAGAATTTGAAAGCATACATAGAAAAATAGCAGATCTTATGGGAAAGAAAAGTGTAATAAATGGAATTAAAAACACATTGGAAACATATAATATCAGATTTGAGAAGAAAGGATTGATTAACTTGAAGAAACGGATCCTAAAAGTGAACATACAAAAGAACAGATGAAGAAAAGAATGGAAAAAATTGAACAAGGACTCAGGGAACTAAATGACAGAAAAAGCCATGCAAATATATGTGTCATGGGAGAAGAGAAGGGAAAAGAGTCAGAAGGAATATTTGAAGAAATAATTTGTAGAAAACTTTCCAAGCCTATTGAATGACATAGATATCCAAGTCCAAGGAGCACAACACACTCCCATCCAAAAAAATCCAAATAGATCAACTCTTAGACACATATTAACCAGAATGTCAAATGTCAAAGACAGAGAATTCTGAGAGCAGCAAGAGAAAAGCAATGCATAACATATAAGGGATACCCAATAAGATTAAGTGCTGATTTCTCACCAGAAACCATGGAAGCAAGAAGACCAGATATGATATATTTAAGATACTACAAGAAAAAGAAAAAAACTTCCAGCCAGTAAGCTTATATCTAGCAAGATTATCTTTCAAAAATGAAATAGAGTTTAGAATATTCACAGATAAACAAAGACTGAGAGAATTTCTAACCAAGAGACTCGATTTTCAGGAAATACTAAAGGGTGTTCTACAGCCTGAAAAGAAAAGACAGGAGAGAGAGGCCTGGAAGAGAGTCTAGAATTGAAGATTATATAAATAAAAGTAACTAAAAGTGTCAAAAGAGTGGAGAAAATAACATGTGGCAGATAAAACCCAAATATTCAGGAGTAAACCTAACCAAGAGTGTAAAGCACTAGTATTCAGAAAATTACAATTCAGTATTAAAAGAAATAAAAAAAAAAAAGACCTAAATAATTGAAAGAAAATTCCATGTTCATTGATTGGAAGACTAAGTATCATTAAGATGTCAATTCTACTCAAATTGATATACAGATTCATTGCAATCACAATAAAATTTCCACCAGCATCTTTTAAATAAATGGAAAGCACAATTATCAAATTTATTTGAAAGGGTAAGAAGCCCTGAATAGCCAGAAACATCTTATAAAGGAAAAACAATTTGGAGGACTCTCTCATTTCTGGTCTTTAAATCATATTGCCTGGCTACAGTGGTAAAATCAGCATGGTAATGGCATAAATACCTACATTTAGAACAATGGAACCAAACTGATGGTTCAGAAACAGACCTCACAGGTATGGCCAAGTGATTTTTGACTAGCCTGTCAAGCCCACCCAGCTCAGCAGAATAGTCCTTTCAACAAATGATGCTGAAAGAACTGGATATCTATAGTCAAAAGAAGTGAAGAGGACCTTATCTCATACTTTATTCAAAAAATTAACTCAAAGAAAAACAAGAACCTAAATATAAAAGCAAGAACAATGAAATTTTTTATAAGAAAATGTAAGAAAATATCTTCAAGACCTAGTGGTAGGTGCTGGATTCTTAAAGGAGATAGGAGGACTGAGATGGACTACTGATGTTTAATGTATGTAGAAATTATAATTAGCTTTAACTGAAAGTAGAGATGATGATAACACCTTATAGTGAATAACAGCTGTTTTATAAATGGGAATGTAGCTGAAAGGTAGTCTAGGTATGTAAATGCCATTTGACAGAATGCTAGAGAATAAATAGGGACTGAATAGCACAATAAAGCCAGGGGTGAATGAGAAAGGTGGTTGAAGGAACAGATGCCAAGTGTTTCCTTTGGAGCTAGAGGAAATACACATCTCTATTGCAGGGTGATGGGAATGTAGAGAAGCATGGGGAAACTACAACTGAAGTGACCTATGAACTGTGGTTATCAGTAACAATGTAATGTTCTTGCATCTATGCTCAATATGTCCTGTGCTGATAATAAGGGACTCTGGAAAATATGTGCCAAATGCATGCACACTATGGACCTGGTAATAATCAGATGATATTATCGCATAACACGTAATGAACATTCCACCATGGTATGGTGCATTGACAGAGGGATGTTTGAGAATTCTTCACATGTACATGATTGTTTTGTAAGTTTACAACTTCTGTCATAAAAAATATATTTAAAAAATAATAATAGGGTGGGTTTGGGAAAAATACAGCAAATGTAAGATAAGGACTATAGTTGACGGTAAAATTTTGACAATATTCTTCCTTAATTTGTTAGAAATGTCTCATAACAATGCAAGATGTTGGTGGAGGGTTGATGTATAGGGCCCCTGTATGATGTTCTGCATGTTTGCCTTGCAAGTTCACAATTTTTACTATACACTTATTCTTTATGTAAAATCATATACAAATGATATAAAAATAATAATAATAGGGTGGGTTTGGGGAAAATACTATGGTTAGTAGTAATATTTTGAGGATATTCTTTAATCAGTTAAAATATTTAACAAGGCAAGGCATTGGTAGGATGAAGTATGAGAGATTTGTATATGTTACATATGGTTTTTTTTTTGTAAGTTCACAACTATTACTATACACTTATTTTTTTATGTACATTCATAGGCTTCAATAATTTTTTTAAATCCCTCCTTGTTGCTTTTTCTTCTTGCTGTCTGCTCTCTGTGCCCATTTGCTGTGCATTCTTCTGAGTCTCTATTTTATTTATTTCCCACCCACCCCCCTTTCGACTTGCTTGTTGTCTGCTCTCTGTGTCCATTCACTGTGCTCTCTTCTATGTTTTTGCTTGCCTCTCTTTTAGTTACATAGCATTGCTGAGTCTGCTTTCTGTGGTGCTGGTAGGCCAGGCGGCACTCCACAGTACTGGCAGGCAAGTCTGCCTTCACAAGGAAACCCCAGGATATGAACCCAGGGCCTCCCATATGATAGACGGGAGCCCAGCTGATTGAACCACAGCTGTATCCCCCACTTCAATAATTTTTTTTAAAAAACACATCAGAAAAAAAGAAAACCACAGCCCAATTTCCATTATGAATCTAGATCAAAACACCCCAACAAAATACTAGCATATACTGAATCCAATAGCATTTTAAATGGTTATATACCATGACCCAGCAGAATTTATATCCAATATTGCAGGGGTGATTCCACATACAAAAAACAACCAATGTAATATTTCACATTTAAAAATGAAAGGGAAAAATGATATGTTTATTCCAATTGATGTAGAAAAAGAAATTGTCAAAATCCAGCACAATTTCATGATAAAAAATAGAAAAAATAGAAAAATAAGAATAGAATCAAAGTTCCTCAGTATGATAAAGGGTATAAAGGAAAAACCCCAAAGCTAACATTACACTCAGTAATGAAAGACGTAAAGCCTTTCTCCTGAGATAATGAATAAGACAATGATGCTTCCTTCCACCACTGCTATTTGCCATTGTAATGGAAGTTCTAGCCAGATCAATTAGGCAAGAAACATAAATAAAATACATCCAAATGGTAAAGGAAATAGTAAAACTTTCTCTATTTACAGATAACATGATGCTTTTTCAAGTAAATCCCAATAAATATACATGAAATCTACTAGGGTTAAGAGAGGGATTCAATAAAGGTATAGGTTACCACCAATAAATATTTCTATACACCAGAACAGAGCAATCCAAAATGGAAATTAAAAATTTAAAAAAACAATAAAAATTTCATTCATAATACCATCTAAAATTATAAAATTTCTAGGAACACATTTAACCAAGGAGGGGAAGCATTGTACACTGAAAACTAATAAACACTGCTGAAAGAAATTAAAGAAACCTAAAGAAATGGCAATATATCCCATGGATAGGAAAACGTAATATTGTTTAAATGTTAATACTTCCCAAAATAACCTATATATTCAACACAATACTTATCAAATTCCTAGCAGCTATTTTTGCAAAAATGAAAAATGATTCCTCAAATTCATGTGGTACACAAGGGTCCCCAAATAGCCAAAGAAACATTGAGAAAGAATAACAAGTTAGAGGCCTCTCATTTCTTGATTTCAAAACCTATTACAATGCCAGTGTAATAAAAGGAGTGTGGTATTAGCATAATGATAAACATATAGATCAATAGAATATTATTGAGATTTTGAAAATGAACCCAAACATCTATGATCAACAGATTTTCAACCAAGAGTACCAAATACATCAATTGAGGTAAGAATGGTCCCTTTAATAAATGGTGTTATGAAAACTATATCCTCTCCAAAGGATGAAGTTGGATACCTGCTTTACACTATATACAACAGTAAACCTAAAAGTACCATGGACCTAAATATTTGAGTTAAAATAATAAAAATCTTTGAAGAAAACGTAATGGAATATTTCCTATCCTTGGATTTGACAGTATCTTAGCTATAACACCAAAGCCTGAGCAAGAAAAGAAAAAAGAGATAAAAGAGATCCCATCAAAATTTAAAACTTTTGTACATTGATGAATATTGTCAAGATAGTTTAAAGGCATTCTACAGAATGGGAGAAAATAATTGAAACCAAAATTATAATAACCCAATTAAAAATGTCTAAACACTTTGAATAGACATTTTTCCAAGGAAAAGATATATTCATGGACAATAAGCACATGAACATCATTGATTATCAGGGAAATGTAAATCAAAAACTACAATGAGATACCACTGAACATCTACCAGAATGGCTATTATTAAAAACAAAAAGAGAAAATAATGAATGTTTACAAGGATGTGGAAAAATTAGAACCCATATAGATTGTTGGTGGGATTATAAAATGTGGAAATCAGTTTGGTGTTTCCTCAGAAAGTTGAACATGGGATTACCATATTATAACTGGAAAACCCACTCCTTGGTACATGTTCTAGTTTGCTAGGCTGCCAAAAGCAATATACCAGAAAAGGGTTGACTTTTACAATATGAATTTTTAGCTTATACTTTATAGTTCTGATGCCTGGGTCACTCCCTTTTGAAATGATCTAATCAAAAGAAAGGTGTCTTAACTGAAAACTAATCAAAAGGTCCCATCTACAATAGATTTACATGCACAACAATGGATTAGCTTTAAGAACAGGATTTTCTTACTGTACCTTCATACTGTACCCTCTGGACCCCTAAAATACATATTCTTTCCATATGCAAAATATATTCATTCCTTCACAACATTTAAAAAACATTAAATCATTTCAGTAACAGTCTCATCAAAATCAGGTACAGGTGTATCTGTCTTGGGGCCAAATATCTCTCAGGCTGTGGACCTGTGAAGCTTAGAAAACAAGTTATCTGCTTCCACTATACAAAGGAGGACAGTCATAGAATTAGTATTCCTATTGCTATAGGGAGAAATTGGAAGGAAAACAGATGTCGCTGGTCCCAAACAGTTCTGTAAACCTGATGAGCTTTCTCTGATTATACTTCAAAGTCTGAGAGTCATCAATGGGATGATAACCTGTCCTCCTAGCAGGACAGAGAGGCAGCCACATCCTTTATAAGGGTTTCCAAGAGGCCATGTTCTTCGTTCCACCCTCATCAAGTATCAGGGTGTCCTCCAAACTCTAGGCCTCACCCTCTAAGAACACAGGAGTGATGGCCAGAGTCTGTGCAATCTCTGGTGAACAGGCTCAACCTTCTAAGAAAAGTAGGGTGATGTCCAATCTCTCCCCTGTTCCCAGGAAATGTGATCTACCTTCTCTAAAACCTGAGGTGGTAACACACTCTTCCTGAACAATGGGTTAGAAGGCTGGCCCTCCTCAAGCTCTGGTGCATACTCCCCTTTTCACACATATTGGTAGGGTCCCAATCTTGGTTTAGAAGATGTCTTAAGTCCAGACCTCAGCTTCACATTTCTGCCCTTGAAGTCATTTTTCCTTCAATCTCTCCCTTTTCTGTCCCTTTTATTCCAGACTCGCAGTGGTTTCATTCATGTTGATTTCACATGCACACTATAAGGGTCCAAACTGTTAGGTAGTAAGACTTTTAACACATCCTTCTGGGCTAACTGCATTTGCAATCCTTACCTACACCGAAATGACTGATGATTCCATGTTTAGTTAAATCCTCACATAGGAACTCATTTTCCAGAAACTAGGAATTTCCCAGACCAACAATTTCTGGTTTCTTTTTGCCCAAGAGTTCAGTCCTCAGTTTATTCCTTTCCTCTAGCATTTTACTATAAGCTGCAAGAAGAAGCCAGGTTATACTTTCCACATTTAGTTCTGAAATATCCTCAGGTAAATATCCAAGCTCATCACTTTCAAATTTTACCTTACATGTAATGTCAAGATATACTTTTCCAAGTTCTCTGCCACTTTAAAGCAAGTATCTCTTTCCTTCCAATTTGCAATGACACATTCATCATTTCTAAGATCTCATCCAAAGTATCTTTAGCTTAATTAATTTTACCAACAATCTCCTCAGAGCGAAGTATGCCTTTTCTATCAAAAACCTCACAATTCTTGCAAAATCTTCCCCTTATCCATTTATAAAACCATAACTGGTGGGAAGATAGTGACAGATTAGGCAGGTCAAGGTTAAGCTCTCTCACAAAAACAATGGAGAAAGAGCCAAAAGCTGCCTGAAGACCTCTTTTGGGGATCACCATACCAGGACAGTGCTTTGCAATTCCAAAGAGGGTGAGGAACAGAAGTAGGAAGAACCCAAAACAACAAACTGTAAGTTAGTACATATCCTAGCCATCAGGAAGGACTCTCCTTCCCCACCCCCAAGATATTAAGCTGGGAAAAAGCCCCTAGCTCATTGCAGCTGACTGAGTGAGAGGGGAGCAGACATCTTCCTCCCTGTCAGCTGTTACAAAGGAAAAGGGGGAAGAGTTGGGGGGGGGTGCTTTTCTTCAATGAATTCTGTCAGTGGAGTCCACTTTGAAACTTGGCTCTGGCCAAACCAAAACAACATGGAGATATACATCTCTGTGTAAAGGTGCACCAAGGAGCATCTCTGTTGGCTGGTCTCAAAACTGGATGGACAAAAATTGCATTTGGGTCTCTCTGTTTTCTAAAATCAGGGAGAAAATCTGTTCCCTAATAGTGAGTCCCTAGCATGATTTTGATAATGTAAACTGGGAAATTCTAAAGACTTAGGTTAAGTTGAACCAAATATCAAATAAGAACTGTGAAAAAATAGTAACAGGCAAGACAGAGAAATTGGTCATCAGAGTAATTTACTGACATATTCAAATGCATAGACAAAAGACTACAAGTCATACTAGGAAACAGGAAGAATGGCCCATCCAAAGGAACAAACCAAATATCCTGAAGAGATGGAGGATTCAAGACAATCAAAGATAATCATGCAACTCTCCTAAATCAATTGAAAGAATTGAAAGAAAATATGACTAAAGAGATAAAGGGTATTAAGACAAGGCTGGGTGAGCATAAAGAACAATTTGAAGGTCTTCAAAGAAAAGTAATAGACCTTATGGGAATAAAAGACATGATGGATGAGATTAAAATACATTAGAGGGAACAGATGTGGCTCAAACAGTTAGGTGCCTGCCTGCCACATGGGAAGTCCTGGTGCCTCCTAAAAAAGACAAGCAAACAACGAGCAGACATAATGAACAGAGACAAAGTGTGGACACAACAGTCAGAGACAATGAGCAAACACAATGAGCAGAGACATAATGAGCAGACAAAAAGCAGACAGATGAGGAAGCCATCTCAAGCGGGGGGACACATTAGAGGCACATACAAGCAGATTTGAATCGCTCAAAGACAGAATTAGGAATTTTGAAGACAGAACATCTAAACTGGAAAGGACAGGAAAACAGAAAGAGAAGAGAATGAAAAAATGGAACAGTTTCAGGGAATTGAAAGACAAGGTGAAACACTCAAACATATGCATTATGGTATCCCAGAAGGAGAAGAGAATGGAAAAGAGTAGAAAGAATATTTGAGGAAATAATGACTGAAAACTTCCCAACCCTTATGAAAGATGTAAATATCAATACCCAAGAAGAACAATGCACCCCAAATAATATAAATCCGAATAGACCTACCCTGAGACACCTACTATTCAGAATGACAAATATCATAGATTCTGAAAGCAGCAAGAGAAAATCAAATTATCACATACAAGGGAACCTCAATAAGTGTAAATGTCGACCACCCATCAGAAACAATGGAGGCTAGAAGAAAGTCATATGATGTATTTAAGGTACTGAAAGCGAAAAATTGCCAGCTAAGAATTTTGTATCCAGAAAAAAATTTCTTTAAAAAATGAGGGTGAATTCAAAGTCTTCACAGACAAACGAAAACTAACAGAATAAGTTACCAAAAGACCAGAATTACAAGAGATACTAAAGAGAGGGCTGCAGGCTGAAAAGAAGAACAAGAATGAGAGACTTGGATAAGAGTGTAGAAAAGATTATTAGAAAGTGTAAAAAAAGGGTAAAAAGACGATAATATGGTATAACAAAAAAAGACAAATGGATGAAGTAAGTAATGCTTTACAGTAATAACATTGAATGACTTGAACTTCCCAATCAAAACACATAGGCTGATAGAATGGATAAAAAAAATATGAGCCTTTTATAAGTTGCCTACAAAAGACTCACCTCAGATGTAAGGACACAACCAGGTTGAAAGGAAAAGGCTGGAAAAAGATATCCCACACAAATAGCAACAAAAAAGTAATGGAGTAGTGATAGTAATATCAAACAATATAGATTTTAAATGCATAATTGTTATAAGGGATGAAGAAGGTCATTATATATTAATAAAAGAGGTAATTCAGCAAGAAGAAATAATTAGCCCGAGTGCCCCAACATACATGAGGTAAACACTGATAAAGCTGAAGGGAGAAATAGGTATCTCTACAATAATAATTGGATGTTTCAATACAACACTCTTAGTTTTGGATAGAACATCTGGACAGAGGATGAATAAAGAAACAGAGAGCTTGAATAATATGATAAATGAACTAGACCTAACGGACATCTATAGAATATTGAACCCCAAAAAAAGCAAGATATACATTCTTTTCAAATGCTGATGGATCCTTCTTCAAGATGGACCATATGTTGGGTCACAAGAAAAATCTCAATTTAAAAAGATTGAAATTATACAAAACTTTTTCTCTGATCATAATAGAATGAAGCTGGAAATCAATAATGGATAGAAAAAGGGAAATTCATAGATATAATGAGATTAAACAACACACTCTTAAATAATCAGTTGGTCAAAGAAGAAATTGCAAGAGAATTCAGCAAATGTCTTGAGATGAATGACAATGAGAACACAACATGTCAAAACCTATGGCAGTGCTGAGAGTTTATAGGCCTCAATGCTTACATTAAAAAAGAAGAGAGTTAAAATTGAAGACCTAATTGCACACCTGGAGGAACTAGAAAAAGAAGTGAACTCATCTCAAATCAGGGTGAAGGAAAGAAATAGTAAAGACCAGAGCAGAAATAAATGAAACCAAAATAAAAAATAAAAAAATAAAAAAATAGAGAGAATCAACAAAACCAAAAGCTGGTTTCTTGAGAATATCAACAAAATTGACAAAACTTTAACTAGATTGACACACAAAAAAAGAGAAGATGCAAACAGATAACATTAAAAAATGAGAAAGCAGACATTACCAATGACCCCACAGAAATAAGAGAGATCATAAGAGGATACTATGAACAACTGTATGCCAAAAACTAGACAATTTGAGATGAAATAGATTTATTCCTAGAAACACACAAACCTTCTGCCCTGGCCCTAAAAGAAATAGAAGACCTCAACAAACCAATCACAAGAGAAAATACTAAAACCGCCATCCAAAACCTCCCAAAGATGAAAAGCCCAGGACCAAATGGCTTCATAGGTGAATTCTACCAATCATTCAATGCCTACATAATACCTGTCTTGCTCAAGCTCTTCAAAAAATAATTGAGCAAGAAAGAATGCAATCGAACTCAATCTATGAAGCCAACATCACCTTAATACCCAAACCAGGTAAACATACTATGAAAAAAGAAAATTACAGACCAATGTATTTAATGAATATAGATGCAAAAATCCTTAACAAAATATTGGCAGACAGAATCCAAAAGCATATTAAATTAATTATACACCATGATCAAGTGGGTTTATCCAAGGTATGAAAAGGTGGTTCAACACAAGAAAATCAGTTAGTGTAATAAACCACATTGGTAAACTGAAGAAGAATAATCACTAGATCCTCTCTATTGCTACAAAAATGGCATTTGACAAAATACAGTACTCTTTCATAATAAAAACACTCCAAAATATAGGAATAGAGGGAAGTTTTCTCATGTGGTAAAGTGTATATGTGAAAAATTTAAGAAAACATTTGCACTCAGTGGTAAAGATTGAAAGCATTCCCACGGAGATCAGAAACAAGACATGGATGTCTACTGTCAACATTATTATTCATTATTGTGCTAGAAGTTCTAGCAAGAGCAATTAGGCTAGTCTAAGAAATAAAAAATGCACCCAAAGAGGAAAGGAAGAAGTAAAATTTCCCGTTAGCTGATGATGTGTTCCTATATCCAGAAAATCCTGAAAAATTTACAACAAAGCTACCAGAATTATTAGATGAATTCAACAAAGTGACAGGATAGAAGATTAATATGCAAAGATCAATAGCATTTCTATACACTACCAATGTGCAATCTGAGGAGGAAATCACACAAAAAGTCCCATTTATAATAGCAAATTAAAAAATCAAATATTTAGGAATAAACTTAACCAAGGACATAAAGGGTCTATATTCAGAAAACTACAAAACATTGCTAAAAGAAACTGAAGAAGACTTAAATAAATGGAAGGACATTACATGTTCATGGACTGGAAGACTAAATATTGTTAAGATGTCAATTCTACCCAAACTGATTTACAAATTTAATACAATCCCAAAAAAAACTCCCAACAGCCATTTTTGCAGAAATAAAAAAGCAAAAAAAGCAAATTTATTTGGAAGGATAAATAATAGATGTCCAGATATCTGTTCATGTAACCGTGCTCATTTCTTTTGGGTATATACCTAGTAGTGGCATTACTGAGTCACTTGGTAAATCTTTATCTAACTTCCTCAGGAACTGCCAAACAGACTTTCACAGTGGTTATGCCATTCTACATTCCCACCAGCAATGAATAAATATTCCTATCACTTCACAACCTCTCCAACACTTATAGTTTTCTATTTTGATAATAGTGGCCATTCTAGTAGGTGCGAAATGATGTGTCATTGTAGCTTTGATTTCCATTTCCTTAATAGCCAGTGATGTTGAGTATTTTTCTTGTGGTTTTCTTTTTTTTACCATTTATATTTTTTCTTTAGAAAAATGTCTATTCCGGTCTTTTGTCCATTTTTTATTTTGGTATTTTTCTTTTTATATTTTTTAATTGAAGCATATCTTTCATACATGAGCACACATAAACAATAAGTGTAAGTAAAACTTATGAGCTTTAAAAATAAACATGCATAACATCATGTAGGGGTCTCACACATCATCCCTCTACCAATGCCTTGCATTGTCATCATACATTTGTTACAAACTATGCAAGAGCATCATCAAAATATTACTACTAACTATAGTTCATATCTCACTTTTGGTGTATTTCCCCCAATCCATTCTATTTTTTTAAACAAATCAATTTTATTGATACATATTTATAAAATATACAATTTATCCAAAGTGCACCATCAATGGCAACTGGTATAATCACATAGCTGTGCATTCATTGAGGTGATGACTATACATGTGATCATGCTAAAGGTCAATGATTGTATACTGGATAGATCATATGGTGTGTGAATATATTTCAATAAAACTGCTTAATAAGCAAATAAATAATTGTGCAAGAATAGCTAGAAATAACAGCTATGTATAGCAGAGGAAACAGAGAGAGACAGGTGGGGAAATTTCTTGTTTGTTTATTATTATTATTATTGAAATAATGAAAATGTTCTAATAATGATTGAAGTGATAAATGCACAATTATATGATTATATCAAATACCATTGATTGTACCCTTTGGATGAATTGTTTGCTTTATTAGTATGTATCAATAAAATTGATTTGTTAAAAAAAAATTCCAACATTTTTGGTATTTGCATAGCAGCATGAACTCCATTTACTTGGTACCAATTTCTGCTTCACTTTGCTAAAAACCACTAATATAATATACCAGAAATGGATTGGCTTTTACAATTGGAATTTATTCAATTAAAATCTTACAGTTCTGAGGCTGTGAAAGTGTCCAGATCAAGGCATTATCAAGAGATCCTCTCTTCTGAGCTGCAGCAGTGGCAGATCAAGCAAATAACAGGGCATATTGGCGTAACGGGCTTATCTCTCCACTCTCCTCCAGGCCTCATTGCTTTCAGCTTCTGGCTAAAGCAGCTTTCTTGCAGTTTTTGGCTCCCAGGGCTGGACTCTCTCAGCTCCTGGGTTCCTCTCTGTTTCTGTTGGGAGTGTGTATATATCTTGGGAAGAAGATTACATACAGGTTTAGTAGCCATGGCAGGCTTAGTTAGTTGAATTATTATTATTATTATTATTTTTTTATTTATTTTTTTATTGACTTTGTAATAATATTACATTAAAAATATATATGTGAGGTCCCATTCAACCCCACCCCCCCACCCCACCTCTCCCCCCCCCCCCCCCCCAGCAACACTCGTTCCCATCATCATGACACATCCATTGGATTTGGTAAGTACATCTTTGGGCACCTCTGCACCTCATAGTCAGTGGTCCACATCATGGCCCATACTCTCCTCCATTCCATCCAGTGGGACCTGTGAGGATTTACAACATCCGGTGATTGCCTCTGAAGCACCATCCAGGGCAGCTCCATGTCCCAAAGCCTCCACCTCTCATCTCTTCCTGCCTTTCCCCATACCCATCAGCCACCATGTCCACTTTTCCCAATCCAATGCCACCTCTTCTATGTGGACATTGGATTGGTTGTGTCCATTGCACCTCTATGTCAAGAGGAGGCTCAGATTCCACATGGATGCTGGATGCAATCCTCCCACTTTCAGTTGTAATCACTCTAGGCTCCATGGTGTGGTGGTTGTCCTTCTTCAACTCCATCTTAGCTGAGTGTGGTAAGTCCAATAAATCATATTGTAGGTGCTGGAGTCTGTTGAGGCTCAGGACCTGGCTATCACATTGTCAGTCCAGAGATTCAAATCCCCTAAATATATCTTAAACCCCAACGTTAACTGCACCTCCAGCACATTAGCATGAAAGTCTTATGAAGGAAGATCCCATCTGAGTCCAGATTCATCACACATAAACACCAGTTCCAAAAAGGGGCCATCTGACCTGGTAGTTAACCCCATCGGCCATGACCATAACTCCCATGGGTCTCTTTAGCCCTCGAAGGAACCGATATCTGGGGGTTGTATCTGCTTTATCTGTCTCTCTGACTCTGCTCAGTTGTGCATGAGGGCAATCCTTCTGCCAGCCTCCAGACTCTTTTTTAGAAACTCGTAGCCATATAAACTCATTTCTCTTTTCCATTTCCCCCTTACTTTAGTTCAAACAGCATTTTAAAGTCATGTTATTTTATGTAGACAGGGATATTCTGCTGATCCACATTGAACCTTCCGTATAAGGTCATTTTCCAGTTGCATCATCAGTTGGTAGTTGATAGTGGTCCCTCGGTGCCAGGGAGGCTCATCCCCGGGTGTCATGTCCCACGCTGGGGGGAAGGCATTGCATTTACATGCTGAGTTTGGCTTCGAGACTGGCCACATTTGAGTAACATGAAGGCTGACAGGAGGAAATTCCCAGGCACAATGTTGCTCTAGGCCTTGTTCTTATTTTAGGCTTATCAGCTCACAAGCATAGTCATTAGCATCAGGGGCTCACCGTTGAACCCTCACTCCCTCACGGTCCCCGCCGCTGTACCTGGGAGACTGTCGCTGCTCCCCTAGGGACCATGACAGAGCACCACTGGCCAGGAACCCAGTACCCCCCCTGCTGTGGTTTTTAATTGTTGCCACTATGAGTATATCCAAACATTACCATGCACCCTGGACATATGTTCTGTACAGCTCCCTGTCAGCCATATATCACCTGTCATTGGTATCCCATACCAGTATCCCTCCATTGCCATTGTTGAAACACTCTGTGATCCAGAACTCCCCGAAATTTGAAGCCCAATATAATGTCATGGTCCCTTACTAGGGAATGGCATATAGCGAGGGATTTAAAGGTTAGATAAAGAACTTGGATAAAGTTAGATAAAGAACTTAGATAAAGAATGTTGACTTGAAAAAATTCTACATCCTATCTTTTTTTTTTTTTCCCCCCCTAATTATTCAGCTTCTCTTCACAGGAGTCCTAGACCACAGCAATGCATATATATAATATACAGCACTCCCATACATCCCCCACAAAAACCTTTTTCCTTCCAGAGCAATACACTTACACCCTATTCACATCATATTTACTTAACGTGATGTACAGAGTCTGAGACATTAGGTTTCTAACAAGGTGACATCTGTGCTTACATTATGGTGCATACTTTAGGATACACAGTTCTTTACATTCTTACTTATCCTATGTTTTACATTATGGTTTACATTATCAGTCTGTCATCTCCTATATGTTATGGTGTAATATTACATGTTTTATATCCATCCTTGTGTACTCTCAAGAAACTCCTCTCTTACCCCCCATTTACCTTGGTTCCACACATTTAACGTCCATTTTCCCTTCCACCTTGGTGCCCACAGTGACAGCCAACCTCCGTTTCCTGAGGAGCCACTTCCAGAGATAGATGGAATAGTGTTCAGGGCCTAACTTGCTCAACTGCCCCAATGCCCTGGGAGCCACCCTTTCTCTCGAGGGATACAGTTCCCTCTATTTGGTGGCATCAGTCCTCCCCAGGATGTGGGTCCACCCCCACTCTCACTACTTGGGTTTCTACCCCATGGTGACACCCACTCTGGCAGAATGAGCATTTAGACATTCCCCAGGAGCCCGTCCTGCATCAGACCCTCCCCTCCGAGCATTCTAAACAGGTAACCCTCTTTATTATATTTTGATATGATTTTCTCGGCATTTTACTCTCCACCAACACCTAACCCTCTCCTGTGTTCGTATGCTACCCCTCCCTCCCCCCACTTTTGGGCAATGTCACCCATCCGTCCCTCCCCAGCCACCCTCAAACCCGCAAAGCCCCAACCAAAGGCAACCCCTTGCCCCCCTTTTATCTCTTCTTTGTGTTCATACTTACCACCATCTCGTCTTAAATTCCACCCCTGCAGACATCGGCTCATATCCTTCCTCCACCCTCCGATTTCCTGTAAGCCTATCGTTCAGACTCTTGCTATCTAAGGCAGCTTGTTTATTTCATATCATTGAGGTCATGTAGTATTTGTCCTTCAATGTCTGGGTTGCTTCACTCAACATAAGATTCTCAAGATTCATCCATGTTATCACATGTGTTTGTAGTGTGTTTGTTCTTACAGCCGAGTAGTATTCCATTGTGTGTATATACCACATTTTATTGATCCACTCATCTGTTGATGGGCATTTGGGTTGATTCCAACTTTTGGCAATAGTGAACAATGCTGCTATGAACATTGGTGTACTTATATCTGTTTGTGTCCTTGTTTTCAGTTCTGCTGGGTATATACCCAGCAGTGGTACTGCTGGGTCATATGGCAAATCTATGGCTAGTTTTTTGAGAAAACGCCATACTGTCCTCCAGAATGGTTGGATCCTTCTGCATTCCCACCAGCAGTGGATGAGTGTTCCCCTTCCTTCACATCCTCTCCAGCACTTGTATTCTTCTGTTTTTTTCATAGCTGCCAATCTTATGGGTGTAAGATGGTATCTCATTGTAGTTTTGATTTGCATTTCCCTGATAGCTAGAGATTTGGAACATTTTTTCATGTGCTTTTTTGCCATTTTTATTTCTTCTTCGGAGAAGTGTCTGTTTAAGTCTTTTTCCCATTTTTTGAATGGGTTGTTTATCTTTTTATTTTCAAGATATAGAAGTTCTTTATATATGCACGTTATAAGTTTCTTATCAGATATATGATTGCCAAATATTTTCTCCCACTGTGTGGGCTCCCTTTTTACTTTCTTGACAAACTCCTTTGAGGTGCAGAAGGCTTTTATTTTGAGGTAGTCCCATTTATCTATTAGTTCTTTTGCTGCTCGTGCTTTTGGTGAGATATTCATAAATCCATTTCCTATTACAAGGTCCTGTAGATGTTTCCCTACACTGCTTTCTAAGGTTTTTATGGTCTTGGCTCTTATATTTAGGTCTTTGATCCATCTTGAGTTGATCTTTGTATAAGGTGTAAGATGGTAATCCTCTTTCATTCTTCTACATATGGCTATCCAGTTCTCCAGACACCATTTGTTGAATAGGCCACTCTCTCCCAGTTGAGAGGTTTTGGTGGCTTTATCGAATATTATGTGGCTGTATATGTGAGGTTCTATTTCAGAGCTTTCAATTCGATTCCATTGGTCTATGTGTCTCTCCTTATGCCAATACCATGCTGTTTTCACCACTGTAGCTTTGTAGTATGTTTTGAAGTCAGGTAGTGTGATTCCTCCAATTTCGTTTTTCTTTTTAAGTATGTCTTTGGCTATTCGGGGTCTCTTTCCTTTCCAAATAAATTTCATAGTTAGTTTTTCTAGTTCCTTAAAGAAGGCTGCATTGATTTTTATTGGGATTGCATTGAATGTGTAGATCAGTTTTGGTAGGATAGACATCTTAATAATATTCAGTCTTCCTATCCATGAACAAGGAATAGTCTTCCATTTATTTAGGTCTTCTTTGATTTCCTTGAACAATCTTGTATAGTTCTCGGTGTATAAGTTCTTTACCTCTTTAGTTAGATTTATTCCTAAGTATTTGATTTTTTTATTTACTATTGTGAATGGTATTTGTTTCTTGATTTCCTCCTGATCTTGCTCATTATTAGTGTACAGAAATGCTACTGATTTTTGCGCATTGATCTTATAACCTGCGACTTTACTAAACTCATTTATGAGTTCTAGAATCTTCGTTGTAGATCTCTCAGGGTTTTCTATGTATAGGATCATGTCATCTGCAAATAATGAAATTTTGACTTCTTCCTTTCCAATCTGAATGCCTTTTATTTCTGGTTCTTGCCTCAGTGCTCAAGCAAGTACTTCTAAGACAATGTTAAACAGGAGTGGAGACAGTGGGCATCCTTGTCTTGTTCCTGAGTTTAGAGGGAAGGAGTCTAGGATTTCTCCATTGTAAACAATATTGGCTTTAGGTTTTTCATATATAGTCTTTATCATGTTCAAAAAATTCCCTTGTATTCCAATCTTTTGGAGTGTTTTTATCAAGAAAGGGTGCTGTATTTTGTCAAATGCTTTTTCTGCATCAATAGATATAATCATGTGATTTTTTTCCTTCAATCTGTTTATATGGTGTATTACGTTGATTGATTTTCTTATGTTGAACCATCCTTGCATACCTGGGATGAATCCCACTTGGTCGTGGTGTATAATACGTTTAATGTGTTGTTGAATACGATTAGCAAGTATTTTGTTAAGTATTTTTGCGTCTAGATTCATTAGAGAAATTGGTCTGTAATTTTCCTTTCTTGTGATGTCTTTGTTTGGCTTTGGTACTAGGGTAATGTTGGCATCATAGAAGGAGTTGGGTAATGTTCTTTCTGTTTTGATTTTTTGGAATAGTTTCAGCAGGATTGGTGTCAGTTCTTTCCGGAATGTTTTGTAGAATTCACTTGTGAAGCCATCTGGCCCTGGGCTCTTCTTAGTTGGGAGATTTTTAATAACTGATTCTATCTCTCTGCTTGTGATTGGTTTGTTAAGATCATCAATTTCTTCTTTCGTCAATATGGGCTGCTTATGTGTTTCTAGGAATTTGTCCATTTCCTCTAGATTGTCATTTTTGTTGGAATATAGTTTTTCAAAATATCCTCTTATGATAGTCTTTATTTCTGTGGGGTCAGTGGTGATATCGCCTTTCTCATTTCTTATTTTGTGTATTTGCATCTTCTCTCTTTTTTTCTTTGTTAGTGTTGCTAAAGGTTTGTCAATTTTGTTAATCTTCTCAAAAAACCAGCTCTTGGTCTTGTTTATCTGTTCAAGTGCTTTCTTATTTTCTATTTCATTTATTTCTGCTCTTATCTTTGTTATTTCCTTCCTTCTTCTTCCTGTTGGGTCACTTTGTTGTTGTTTTTCTAATTCCTTCAAATGTGCAGTTAGTTCTTCAATTTTTGCTCTTTCTTCTTTTTTGATATATGAATTTATGGCTATAAACTTCCCTCTCAGTACTGCTTTTGCTGTATCCCATAAATTTTGGTATGTTGTGTTATCATTATCATTTGTTTCAAGGTAGTCATTGATTTCTTTTGAGATTTCCTCTTTGACCCACTGTTTTTCTAAGAGTGTGCTGTTTAATTTCCAAATCGTGGGGTGAAATCTGGGCTTCTGTCCCTTGCAAATCTCCAGCTTGACTCCACTGTGGTCAGAGATAATGTTTTGTATGATTTCAATCTTTCTGAATTCGTTCAGCCTTTCTTTGTGGCCTAGCATATGATCTATCTTGGAGAATGATCCATGTGCGCTTGAGAAAAATGTATATCCTGCTGTGTTTGGGTGTAGCGATCTATATATATCTATTAGATCCAGCTCCTCTAATATACTATTCAGATGTTTTGTTTCTTTGGTGATTCTCTTTTGAGATGTTCTGTCCAGTGTTGATAGTGGTGTATTAAAATCCCCCACTATAATTGTAGATGTATCTATTCTTTCACTTAGTTTTTCCAGCGTTTGCCTGACGTATTTAGAGGCACCCTTGTTAGGGGCATAGATATTTATGATTGTTCGATCTTCTTGCCAGATTTTCCCTTTCACTAAAATGTAGTATCCTTCTTTGTCTCTCACAATTGTTTCACATTTAAAGTCTATTTTGTCTGATATTAATATAGCTACTCCTGCCTTTTTTTGGTTATTGTTAGCTTGTATGATTGTTTTCCAGCCATTCACTTTCAATCTCCATGCGTCTCTGGGTCTAAGATGTGTCTCTTGTAGACAGCATATGGATGGGTCATATTTCCTTATCCAATGTCCCAGTCTGAATCTTTTGATAGGTGAGTTTAATCCGTTGACATTCAGTGTTATTACTATCAAGGAATTATTTGTGTTAGCCATACTTTGATTGGATTTGTGTTTGTCATATTTTGTTTGTATATTTTTTTTTGTCTTTTTTGTTATTGTTGTTGGTCTTATACTCTCCTCCAACTCTGCCTTTCCTGTTTTCTTCTTTCTTCCTGTAGAACTCCCTTTAGAATTTCTTGAAGGGGAGGTTTCTTGTTGGTATACTCTTTCAGTTTCTGTTTGTCTGCGAATATTTTGAACTCTCCATCATGTTTGAATGCTAATTTAGCTGGATAGAGTATTCTTGGTTGGAAATTTCTTTCCTTTAGTACCTTGACTATATCATACCACTGCCTTCTTGCCTCCATGGTTTCAGAAGAGAAATCAGCACTTAATCTAATTGAGCTTCCCTTGTATGTGATGGTTTTCTTTTCTCTTGCTGCTTTTAGGATTTTCTCTTTGTCTTGAGCCTTGGATAATTTGACAAGTATATGTCTTGGGGTGGGCCTGTTGGTGTTTATGACTTGTGGAGTGCGCTGTGCTTCTTGGATATGTACATCTGTCTCTTTCAGTAGATTTGGGAAGTTTTCAGCCATTATTTCCTGCAGCACTCCTTCTGACCCCTTTCCCTTCTCTTCACCTTCTGGAATGCCTATAATACGTATGTTTGAGCGTTTTGCATTGTCATTCAGGTCCCTAAATCCTAATTGGATTTTTTCTATCTTCTTATTGACCCCTTCTACTATCTGTTTGATTTCTGAAGTACTGTCTTCCACATCACTAATTCTCTGCTCTGTCTCTTCTAGTCTGCTGATATTTGCTGCTAGTGTATTTTTGATTTCTTGAACTGTGGTGTTCATTCCCATCATATCTATTATGTTTTTTCGTATGTCTGCAATTTCCCCTCCAAGTGATGTCTTCATGTTGTTAACCTCTTTCATTACTTCGTCAAATTTGTCGGTGATAAATGTTCTGAGATCTTTCATTGCTTGTGCCAAGTTTTGCTCCCCTTCGTGATTATTGGTTTGTTGATTGGATTCAGCCATGTTTTCCTGATTACTGGTTTGGTTTGTAGATTTTTGTTGCTTTCTGGTCATCTCTTTATCTTGATGGATTTATTCAGTTCCTTAGCTTCTTTGTCTGCTCTTGGAGGTTAATTAGCTGTTATTTTTGCATCGGTGTTATATCTTCTCTTTGTCACTTTTTTCTTCTTATTCTAGTTTCTTGTTGTTGGTTAAGTTCACTTTAAAGGAAAGTATTAGTGTTGGGGGAAGGCAATTGTGTAAGCAAGGGAAAAGTGTAAAGTAATATTGGTGATATATGTTAACAAAGCAAGAATATGAGATCTGGGAGGATGGAGGTTAGATTTATGTAAATTGTGTAGAGTTATAGCAGTAGGTAGAGTACCTATTATGAGGTAGGTGATTGAATATAGGAGGCTTATGGTATGAGCTAAAAAGCTATTGATTTCGTGAGAGAGGGAAAGAGAAAAAAAAGTGGTAATAGTTTCAAGCGTGGATAACAGACAGAAAACAAAACATAGGTATTAGAAATTAAGACTTAGACCCTTCGTGGATCGAAGAAAGGGAGGTGGGAGGTGGAATATGGGAGAGCCAGTAGATGGTGGCGGATATCAAGATGTAGGGGCAAGAGGATAGTGCAGGTAGGCTAAATCAGTTCACACAGAAATGAGGCAGTGGAGGATGGGAAAATCCAGCAAATATGAGGTGTTCCCTGTAGCACCTATTGTGTACTTGAATTAAAATAAAATAAGTGGAAAATGAGGGACAAGAGGGAAAGAGAAAACCGAAAAAAAAACACTAATTATAATAAAGAAAAAAAGAAAGACAAGAAGAAAGGAAGAAAGAAAAAGAGGATAGGTACACGGTGGGGAACAGATAGGGGGAAGAGAGATACAGGTATACAAGTGTCACAATTACAACACTATCTAAAACAACAAGCAAAAAAACCCCTAAATAACTGTATAAAAAAAAAAAGGGACTTTGGGGGGCACGCTAGGAGAAAAGACTAGGGGATAATGCAATATTAGCAATCAGGGCATCAAAAAGAGTAAAAAATAAGATAAAGTGAAAATAAAAACAAAACAATATGAACCAATAAAGATAAAATGCAAACGTTAAGGTCCAGAGCATTCAAGGACCCCAGGTAGACCCCAGGGCGTGATGGATTCGGGGGTGGAAAGTCTGAGACACTGAAGACTCAAGAGGTGTGAGTCTGGGGTGTGGACCGCCAGAGTCCAGGGGACCCAGACCTGGCAACCTCAAATCTGGTCCACAGAAAGCTTAGGAGCCCTGCAGTGCAACACAGCCCTCAAGGATCCCCGTAGCTGGGTGCCAGCCCCGTGGGGGAAGATAGATCGGCGAATTCTATATTGAATGTCTGATCTCTGAAATTCACCTAACTCCTCAGGGTATCAGCCTTTGGACAGCTCCCTCCCTGTGCTCCCACGCAACGGCCACTTGAGGGCGCCTCTACACCACGGCCAGTTCAATGACCCAGATCCCAAGCCCCGCCAGGTGGGGTGGGCTTCAGCTGGAAACGCCGAAAACAGACTCTAAGATCCGAAATCCCAAACTTCGCAAAATATTCCCCAATCAGCTTCTAGACGTGTCTTCCTCCCTCACTGCACCCTACAACAGTCTCCCAATTGTGTCCCCTTATTGTCCAAAACCCAATTCCGTTGCAGATCGGCAGCCGGACCTGTGGGGATGGGGCTCCAGGCGGAAGCACTGCCCCCCCTGTCCGGAGACCAAAAACGTCCCCGCTTCACAGGGAAACACCGTCTGTCTCCGCAAATCAATCTGCAAAGGAATCTTGTCCCAACAATCCCTCACCAGCCAGCCCAGTATCCGCGAATTTCTCAGCACCACAAAGCCTCTAGAATAAGGAAAAAAAAACAAAAAACAAAACAAAAACCCTGGCCGCCGCGGCTCCGGAGCTGCCGGAGCGCCCGCTACCGCGTCTCCGCCCACCCAAGGAGGGAACTTCCCGCGCCCAGCTGGGACCTCCGTTTATATATTATAGACGTATCCTCTCTGTTACCTTCCCACCGAATTGACGTCCAGACACCTTCCAACCAGCAAAAATCCCCGAAACAGCGCGGTCCCAAAGAGCCTTCAACGCTGCCCAGCCGCCCCCTGCAGAGACACTACCAGGCAAGCTCACGCAGCCACCATCTTCTCTCCTAGTTGAATTATTGATTTCAACCATTTTCCTTGTAGAAAACAAATCACCATCCCAGAATGGCTTGCATCTAGGAGAGATCATGTAACAAAGTTCTGGCCAATGAGATGGAATAGAGAGTTACTGATTAGGGAGTCAACAACAAAAAAATGTTTTTTAAAGAATCAGTCCTGTTGACTTGATCTTCTTTGCCTTTTGAATTTTAACTTTCTGCCCTGTCCTGCCTGAAGTACATGTTTGATGGCTGGTGGTGCCTCAGCCCTATTTTAAGCTTGAGGAAAAATGTTACATACTAAGAATGTAAATTTGAAGAAGGCTGGATACCTGATGATATTGCAGAGTCAGACTGTGACACTGGATTAGCCCACATTAAATTTTCCTTGTAAGTGAAAAAAATAAATTTATACCTTGAATAAGTCAGGGTTTGTTGGGTTTGCAATTTCTCACAGCCAAACATATTAATCAATCTAGAAAGAAATCATCAAAGGCCAGGGAATTCTTTATTAAGCAGTAGTTTCAGGCATTAACGCAAGACTTGTTTATGGTGTGTCCACTCTTTGTCAAATATTGCACTAAGAGATGGAGTTGGAGTCATGAGAGAGAACGACAGACTGACTTCCAGGAATGTTCAGTCTGAGAGTCAGGATTAATGCATAAATACAGTTAGGATGCTTTTAAAGCAGGTTGGTAAACTTTCAATTTGTATTAATATGATATAGAAGACAAATATGTCCATATCACCTGTAGACAGCCATTTAAAAAGAGACAGTTTGTTCAATATTTAAACAGGGAATTGGATAAAACTCAGTTTGTGGAGAATTAACATAAAGTATTTTAGTAATTTTCCCCCTTATACTAATGAAAAACGCTTTTTTACTACTAAATGTTATACATGTATAAATAGCTTGTAAGCCTCAAAAAAAAAAACTTTTATGCAGGATAACATGTCATTCCCTAATGTAAAACCCTGACTTTAGGAACATATGTTGCACAGTTTCACATTTCCATAAATATCCTTGTATATGTTTATCATCTGTTTATTTATTTGTGTGGTTACCTATTTAAATACCAGATATTTCTAAAAACTAAAAATTAGAGATCTGAGGTTTCATTGGTTTTATTCCAAAAGATGTCAAAACAGGCAAGCCGAATTTTATGACATAGATGTCTTCCTAAAACTTTTGTGTGATCTACGCCTAATTCAGCAAATTGAATCATGTTTTTATTAGGTTTAGTAGAGTTTGCTATTGAATAAAAAATATATTTTAGTCATTGATAATGAGAATAACGCACAACTAACTAATCTACTTAGAAATCGCACCTCATTCCCTAAGTGTTTTTTATAAGCTCAATTGTTAATGCATTTAAGGATATATCAAGTTAACATAATGATATGTTAAACCTACATGTAATTTTGCTAATATATGACAGACAAGATATGACTAGCTACTTTAAAAAATTCTCTGTAATTAAGGAGAGTATCTCTATGAACAAAACTCTTCATGAAACACTACAGAACCTCTCATCTATCACTCTGTGTCAGAAATCTATGAATAATTGATCTGAGAAAGTCTTTTATTAAATCATATGAGGAATAAATATGAAAAAGTACTTTCAAAATGTTTAAAAGTTAATCTTTCTAAAATTGATAAAATGTCAACAAATATAAATCAGTTGGTTAAGAATAGAGTGTGTGAGATTCTACTAGAAACCCTACTAACAGATACAAATCATGAAGTAGGCAAACCGTTCTTACCTGGCTATAAAACATTCTATATTACCTGGGGGACGGAAGACAATATTCATTATCTACTGGCAAAGTGCTTGTGAATAATTCAGTCCTTTACTCTGCCTAGTCTTTTTGTGGTTGCTCTTGATTTCCTAATATACATGCAGTTAAAATAATTGCTCATGAGTATATCTTCATTTAATCCTAGGCAAGTTTTTAAATGGTGTCACAAACTCTGCTTTCTGGTTATTATGGTTCACTTTGGGAAAGTGTGTTCTTAATAATGTAAGTTATTTAGGTTTGCAATGTGTTCCTCAACTGCCCACAGGGTATAAGGCAATGTGCCAGGGTGTCTGAAAAAAAACATAAATATAGAGCCCCTTCTTGGAACAGAGACTAAGTAGAGAGGTTTTCAGTAGCGCAGGTCCCTGAGGTTCCTGGCGTGCGAGTTGATAATGGGTACTGAAACATCACAGAGTATATATGCTGGGTAAGGAACTTTTATTCAAGTTTTCAAGGTGTTCTTGAATACTCTGCATGACTGAGAGATAAGGACACCAAGACCTCTTAAATGGAGTATAGCTTGACTTATTTCTGGTTATGTTGGATTTGTACTAGTTTTATTTTGCTGAGTTGGCATTCACGTTTGGACCCAGAACTGAATTGCACATTACAAAGATGCTGATTCTAGGTTTTACTCATAGAAAATCCCTTCTCTACCTTTTCCCCAAACAAAACTTAGCTTCTCTTCTAGATATACATTAAAATACTCTTCATAAATATTGATGTGAAAAATTTAAAATAATTATCCTGCCTCCAGTGATATGTTTCATTTTTACCTAGACTGGTTAGTCTAAACTAGCCCTAAATGGTTAATGTAATGATAGGACAGTATGCAAAATATGAGTGATTTTGACCTGTAGTGTGAATATAAAAAAGAGATTTTTCACTGGAGAAGAAGTTTTCAAATCTGTGTAACTTCCCTTCCAGCTTTGCTATTTTATAATTGCTTATATAATACGTCAATTCAGAGAGTCCTGAAATGCTAAAAATGTTAAAAAATAAAGATTAAAAATAGTAACTTAATATATGTAAAATTCTTTGCTCAGTTAGAGTCAAGGACTCCATATATATCTTTATCTTTAAAGTTTAGGCCAGGAATATACTATATATTATAGAATTTCCTAACTTTCAAATGTTCCCTACAATATAAAAACATTACTTCCTTAAAAATGTATTTCTTTAGTCATATGAAGAATTGTGAGATAATAAATGAAGTCGTATTTGAAGGTTTAGAAAGAACCATTTAAATACAGATTGTTTTACCTCTGGTTATTGGTTTTCAGTTCAAACTTCAATACCAGCTAACATGTGTTGTTGATGAAAATTGAGACTATCTTTGTCCACAGAGTTTAAGTATCAAGATTAAGAATGGAAGCCATTTGTGTTACATGACTTGACTATTTGATATTGCATATTCTTCTCAATAAGATATGATTTTAACCGATGGAGAATTTCATTCTTTGTTTCATGAAACCCCTGTAACTCATTTTAGTTGAATATTTGTTTTCTAACCTGGAAAAATAGCTTGCTTATCAAACATTTAACTTTTCAAGATCCTTTCATTGAAACACCTACTATTTTATTCCAAACTCCAAATCCCCATACATATTTTCTCTTTATTTCCCTATATGGATACACTGCTAAGACTCTTTCAAAGTGGATCTCTCCCTTACTGAATTAGTTTTAATAAACTTAGCTTTGATTTATCAATAGGCTATTCAGTTATTCTTTGGGGAGAATTGTTAGCCATAATTAATAAATCAAAATTACCACCAACACTCTTCTCTAAGGAGACAGAGAAATTTTCAATTTGCCAAATGGCTTACAGACCTAATACAAAAATTATTTTATTTTATTTTTTTAGATTTAGTTTTTATTTATTTCTCTCCCGTTCCCCCACCCCCACCCCAGTTGTCTGCTCTCTGTGTCCATTCAATATGTTCTTCTGTGTTCACTTGCATTTTTGTCAGGCAGCACTGGGAATCTGTCTCTTTTTGTTGCCTCATCTTGCCTTATCAGCTCTCTGTGTGTGCCCAGCCACACCTGGGCAGACTGTGTTTTTTTCGAGTGGGGTGGCTCTCCTTGCGGGGTGCACTCCTTATGTGTGGAGCACTGCTATGTGGGGGACACCCCCGCGTGGCACAGCACTCCTTGTGCATGGCAGCACTGCGAGTGGGCCAACTTACCACACAGGCCAGGAGGCCCTGGGTATCAAGCCCTGGATCTCTTATATGGTAGGCAGATGCTCTATCATTAGAGCCACATCCATTTCCCCAGAAAGTATTTTAATATAACATTGACTACCAACAAAAGTGAGGAAACTTACCAAAGCCTTGAAGTCCCTTTAAACTGTGGCTGTTCCAACATAATCAAAAGAGAGCGATAAGGTTTTTGGATATATAATAATATAATTAGTGTTTTTAAAGAGCTAATGAAAGATAAGTAACCTAAATTTTCTAAATAACATGTCTATACTAATTAAATAGAAGAGGTGAGTGAGGCACAGTGAAGCTCCTAATTTTATGAGAAGTGTTGGGTGTTTATATTTTTCCACGAAGTGTGAGAACTAATTTTCATAGGAAAGGAAAGGAGGGAGGGAGGGAGGAAGGGAGGGTAGAAGGATTTTTTTTAAAGGCATTTCTCCAGAAAATACTTAATTTTCACAATTTCAGTGTTCTGATTTAGTGGATCCATGGGAGTGGGAAGAAGTTAGAAATATTAAGCATAGTACCTACATGCCTAACCAGAAAATCTATAGCTCATAAAAATTAGTAAATATGACAATCCCTTCTATTAACATCCACATACATAATTATTTCCAGTGGTGTTCTGCAGTTGATGAAAGCTGCAGCACACCACTTCTTAGCATATCAGAAATTTTGTGAGCTTGTTGATAAACATAGTGATTATTAAAAATTATATTATAGGGAAGTGGATGTGGCTCAAGTGATTGAGCTCCTGTCTACCATATAAGAGGTCCAGGGTTTGATACCTGGAGCCACCTGGTGAAGGCAAGCTGGCCTGTGTGGTGAGCTGCCCCATGCAGGAGTGCTGACCTGCACAGAGTGCTGGCCCATGCTGAAAGCTGGTGAAGCAAGATGACACAACAAAAAGAGATACAGAGGAGAGACAATAAGAAACAACAGACCATGTTGCTGAGGTGGCACGACAGATTGAGTGCCTCTCTCCCACTCTGGAAGTTCCCATGATCAGTTCCTGCTACCACCTAAAGAGAAGACAAGCAGATTCAGAAAGCAGACAGCAAGTGCAAAACAATGGGGTGGGGGTAAATACAAAGTCTTTTTAAAAATTATATTATAAAAACTTTTAATTTAGCAAACTTCATTGAAACAGATGAATACTCAAAGTTCATTTCATCTTAAGTATCTTAATAGGTTTTCTTTTATTTATCTTCTCAGTTTATTTTGGTCTATTTGACTGTCTGGTAGAAATACAATATAATGGTATAAAGCTGTACATCTTCTCCCAACCAATTCACTAAGGCCATGTCAGTAGCATGAAATTGACTATAGTGGGAGTACTGACACCTCAGAAATCAGCAACCTCTGTGAATCTTCATTTCCTATTTTGTTGATTGTCAGACTTAATAGCATATAATAGCAGAAAATGTTATTAATGCAGATTAATCTCAAAAGTGAACCCCCATATTTTCTATGTGACTTTCCTGGAACCTAAAGCTTCTTTGAAGATAAAGTAATAAAAATAAGACATTGGGGGAACATACAGAAGAAATTGTCACTGTATATAAAAAATAACAGTCCTTACAGTGATGAAAGATAATGAATAAAAACTTTATTTTTTAATTTTTGTATTTCATTTATTTTTTAATTATTAAGACGTTATTTTATTTGTTTTTTGGCTTCATTTTTGGAGAGGTTTTGGATCACAGAAGGGTCACAACTGTGGCAGGGGAGGATCACTGGTGCAGGGTATCAGTAATGGGGGGATGTATGGGGAGAGGTACACCTGCGGTATGCCTCTAAGGAATATGAATGTGTTCAAGTGTTCATGGGGCATTGTCTCAGTGGGTGGAGACCACACAATAACCAAAAGAATATTGAATTCCCATCCAGGGGGTCCTGCTACATTTTCTATGAGAGTGGCAAGAATAACCCGAGTACATGGGCAGTGCCTAGTGCAGGAAGATATACATTATGCCAGGCCCTTGATATTGATGATTGTACTTACAAACTTTTTCTTGTAAAACTGAAATTTAGCCTAGTCTTATATGTTTCCTAAGAGTTACCTCCTGAAAGCCTCCTTGTTGCTTTAACGTGGCCTCTCTCTAAGCAAAACTCAGCAAGTAGATTCACAACTTCTCTGCCCCACTTCACCACGACAAGAACCGCCACCCCCCCCCCCCCCCTCCAGTGCATGACTCTCGGGGATGAGCCTCCCTGGCATGGAGGGATTATTACCGAGTGCCCACTAGTGGTACATCTGGCAAAAGACCCTGACCAAAGGGGGAAATATTAAATAAAAATGAGTTTTTATGGTAAAGAGATTTCAAAGTGAGTCAAGAGGTCATTCCAGAGGTTACGCTTATGCTCGTCTCGGCAGGATCTCATTGACTGCCATAGTAGATGGTGCCTCAAATAGCAGGACTCCCGAGCGCTCTAGAGATATCCAGACTCTATCGGCAGGGCAGACAATCTCAGGAATTGTCAATGGGCCTTACTTTGGATTTCATGCTCCCCAATATTACATCACATTACATTGGTACAAATGTAATGTTATGTTGTAACATTACAATGTTACAAATGAATTACATTCATTTATAATTTCCCTACACATGGCTCTTCTGCCCCTTTTATCTGAACCTATTATTACCCCTATACTGGTTAAATATATGACCCAGAGAGTTAAATCTTTGGTCTGTTCACAAGGCGGTTGAGTCCGAAATCTCAGCAGAGTTGCAACACCTACTCTCCAATTCATTGGACCAAGCCAGGAATACTATCAAAAGGATGATGATGGACAATGTCCATCCCAAAAAACCAGAATATGTACAACTGCAAGCAAGATAGTTCCATCCATCTGCCCCATGGAATCCAAGTCCCTTCTCAGTCAGAAACTGAGTTGGCATCACCATCCTAAAATCCTCAACATTGTGGCACGATAAGTGGACTTATCATTATTCTATTATTATTATTATTCTAATATAGACTTACTATTATTTTAGCAATGGAATAACTTGTATCATTGATGTAAAGGCCACCTTTATTATATAAACTTAAAGAGGTTATTAAGGGAGGGAGAAGGAAGAATAGGTACAACATGGTGTGGCAGTTTGAGGTTATTTATGAATCCAACAAGAAAGCTTATATTTGTAAACTGGCCTGTTCTCTGGGCATGATAGCCCTTTGATTATATTCGATTCAGCTGTGATATGTGATTAAAGTATATTAGAATTAGGGCTTTGATTCAACCACATCATTAGAGTGCCACTCAGGGTTGAGTCCTTACCCCCTTGGTGGGCTGATAAAACAGACTCTCATACAGAAGCAGACACACAGAGAAGAAAAAAACAGGGGAAGTGAGACAGCTCATTAGAAATGGCAGGGGCTCCAGAAAGAGAAATGAGCCTGCTAGTCTAAGTTGAACTTGTGAAGAGACTAGAAGAGCCAAACCCAATGAGAAATGGGCCCAAGGAAGAGAGATGAGCCTTATGTTAGCTTACAGCTGAGATCAGAAGAAACTGAGTTCATGGAGTCTTAAGAGGAATAAGGAAGGCTGGACCCTTGCAGACATCGCCAGCCATCTTCCTTCAACACCTGGCAAATGACTATGGGTGGCAAATGACTATGGGTACCTCTCATGGTACCTTAAGTTGAACTCTTTAAGACCTTATGACTGTAAGCTTCTAACCCAAATAAATACTTTTTATAAAGGCAAGCAATTTTCTGGTACTTTGTATCAGCATGTCTTTTGGCTTACACACATGGGGACATTTTTGGGAAATTGGATTTGTCCTGCATGACATTGCAATGACAAATACAGGCCATTATACTTTTTCTCAAAACCTATAAAATTGTGCTCATCAAAGTGCTAACTAAATGTAAACTACAGTCCTTGGCTAGTAAAATACTCAAATATTGTGTGTTTATCAATTGTAACAAAGGTACTACACTAGTGAAAGATTTTGTTAATTGGGGAAAGTGTGTGTGTGTGGGGGTAGGGAATCCGCTATATTTTTTATGTAACATTTATATAAACTAAAACTTCTTTACAAATTTTTTTAAAATTAAAAAAAAAAATTGGAGTAAATATTCCAACCCTAGTAGAAAACTGTTACCTGATTCATTAAAGTCACTCATGTCATTACTGAACAAAAAATATTCTTTCATACTTCATTGTTTCTATTTTGTCTTACTTATTAATATGAGGGGAAATACTGGTCATAGGTACAGATCAAAATTACATTCCTTTAATTGAAGCCATGGAAGTAAAGACACAAGAGTTTGCCAAAAACAACAAACACAGTCTGTGATTATCAACTTACTATATGGAACTTATAATAAAGAATATTATGCATATTATTATTTATATTAAATTGTATAAGACACCTTTTTCAAAAAATACAATAAATGTGCATATTTTACATTTACACATATATATTCCATTTTACAATAAAATGTAATACATTTATAGCATTTTTAGATTAAATTTAAAAAAGCGTACTTCCAAATTTATAATAGATAAATTATTTACAAGAGCTAATTGTTAAACATTTAGTAGCACATTGCTAATTTTGAAAAGATGTCTGACAATATTTTAAATGTATCAGTTGGTCATAAATTGTATACTGTGTTTTCTTATAAAGTATTTACTGAGCAAAGCTACATACTAGATATACAATCAATGAGCAAGATAGACATCCCCTTTCCTTTTCTCAGATGTTGTCCAGTGTAGATGATGATTATAAGCAGACATCAGGTTGTGGTACATGCCAAGAGAGAAGTGAAGAAGCTATGGGAGCACACCACTTACACAACTAATAAATAACTATGAACAAAGGAGTGAAGAAATTTCATGAAGAAAATTATATTTAAATTGGTACCTGATGGGGGTTAGTCATACTAAGTCATAGAGCCACGCCAGAGGGATAATGTTCCAGGAAAGAGGAATAGCAATGTGGCTAACATAAACCTCATTTTTGTGGGGGGGAAAAAATGTTTACTTCATTTTATTTTGTTTTCAGTAAAATGGAAAATCATCACTTAAAATTATGAAAAATATTATCAAATGCTTTTAGCATCTTTATGTAAGTTTGAGATATTATGTGTCTCATGGGGTTAATTAGGAGAAAGATGCTTAATTATTGAAAGAAAATAACAATATAACCAGAGGTATCAAACCTTAAAATATTTCTGATCTATAAACCACTGATCTTGATTCTACTTGGTGGGGGAAAGTAACATCTGTAAGAAACAGATTTTGTATAAAAAAATTGAGAATGTTGAAGTAAATAACAGATTTCTTAGGTATGAGTTTGCATGAGGGTGAATCTGAAAGGTTCTATTTTCTACTACCCTTGAGCAGGGAATATTAAAAGAGGATGGACCTAAGGGAGGGGAGAAGAGAAGGCTATTCTAATATTATTTATATTTGCTGGTTTCTTTCATTTTTATTCATTATCTGAGGGAAGTATTTTAGTTTTCTCTGTTTTCCTTTGCCTTTTAATTTTAAACAAGAAGAAAATAAATAACTACAAACTAACGTCTTTGATAAAATAAATGGATTTTATGCATTTAATTTCTAAGAGAAAAGCAATCAATGAAGTGTTGAAATAAATGTGTTATCATAATTCAAAGAGTAATGGGAAAAGGGAATAGTAAATGGCATTAAGTATCTTCCAATGTATTTTTACCATTACTTTGATTCTCTGATTATTTCCTTCTTTTGATTTTTTTTTTTTTTTTTAGTCTTTTAGACTGACCTGAAACTTATTTGTCACTTTGATTTTCTTTCACTTTTGTAGTTTTGGTCAATAGAACCAAGAATGATGTTGTTGCTACTCTGTAACCCGTTCATCAGTAGAAATCATTAAAATAAAATTGACTTAAATAAATCCTTCTATTATACAAATCCAGATCCCTAAGATGTCTCAAAATATTTTTCTATGGTACTCAACCACTTCTTTAGCCACTCAATATATTTTCAAAGCAGAGGAATCTACAAAGTATTTAAGATCACTTTTCCTCTCAGGCTAAAGTGTTTTAGACAAAATTATCAGATGCTGTAAATAATATACAGGTTGTCAATAAATATATCCATATCGTCAACAATAAAATATTTTAAATGAATATAGTGTGATTCAAGTTGGTCTCCCACTAATATTTACCCAGAAGGCAAAAGTGAGCTGAATTATCTTCACCCTATAGCTCCAGAAAGTGGATGAACAGTAGCTCAGAGTTGGTGATGTATTCTTGGCAGTGCTGAGTTAAACATCAGAGAGCTAAGAGTGCCCTGAGGCCATCATCTGGACTAGTCTCATCCTGGACAGGTGGAGCCTTAAAGCAACTGCAGCAGGTGGCTTTGTTTGGCATGTGAGATCATGTTCCCAAAACACTTGAGTATTGTAGGAGTTTTTGCATTTCTGTCAAGAATCCTAAAGCTGAATAGATGTCTATATTAATTTTGCTTGTACTCTAATCTCCAGACCACATCTCTGTCAGATACAAGACATTAAAGAGATTTAAACTACAGGAACTATGCCTTTTAATTCTTTATACTTTCAATTCAGTATATAATAAGTGCTCAGTAATATTTTGTCAAAGGTGACAAAACATTCCTCATTAAAAAAAAAACAAAACAGGCTTTTTTATTAATATCAAAGAGGTGCCGGAACTGGGAGGGAATTACACCTGTTTCTCAAAGGGTAAATTAATAATGATCCAGGTGGCAAACTGTCCTGTCCATGAAGTGGATTATCAAACATCCAAAAGACAAGATTATTTTTCCATTAATTGATTTATGCATTTTTCTTTGACTCTGCTAAACCTTACTTACGTTTCAAGGACAATTATCTGAAGTCCAACAGTACCCTGAGAAAGACCAATGTGGACTGCCTGCCTTTGGCCAGTTATCAACTGCATCTGCTTCTCTTTTGTCACTGGCTACTGAGCACATAAAATGGAGAAACAGAATGATCATATAGAATGTGGAAAAGGTCAAAGCTGTACAGTTTAGCATTATATTTCAGGGAACACGTGAAGCCATAATTTTTAAAAACCTAATTCTTATGACACAACCTTATAATAAAAGGAAAAAGAAATAGTGCAACATAATGTACACCTCTGCCACTGTCTGAAGCAAGAGCAAACTACTTCTTAATCAATTTCCTTTACAAGGCTAAGAATGTAATCTTGTGACTCACAGTTCTGTAATCAGAAATGAGTGTTGTATGCTTTCAAGTGAAGGAGCTTCTACCTATATGTTTTCATGGAGCTTCCTTCACCAAGCTTTATAACCAATGTTTTGTTGTGTCTTAACAATTTGGTTGGAGTTTAAAAGGAATCTCTGAGATTTAAGATGCTTAAATAGAGAGAAATTTAAATATCTAATTATAAGAAAATGTTAGCAATGATCTCTAATGCCTAACAACCAATTTGACATTAATAATTTCCCATTTAAATTAATCATTTTTTCTTTTCAATAGCAAACATGATAAATGATAAATAAACTTTAAGCAGGCATAGGCAGGCACTCCTTTAGTATTAAGTCAGGTTTGCAGGAGGTATTTTTGTTAAAGGAATGTTTATTTATTTTAAGAATGAAATGTTCAATGTTCTTTCCATGGCTTCCAGACATTGCATTAGCAGATAAACAAGTTCAAATCTTGCCCTTCCACCCTCAGCCCCGCTATTGCCAAAGTATTATGCTTCTCTCCTCCTTTTCAGCCTAACTTTTGAGGAATGCATATACCTCTTTTCTAATTACCAATTTTCCATTCATTATTCAGTCTCGTTTTCCCCAGTCATTCCAAAGAAACTTTTTTTAATAATGATTCCTAAAAATCTCAGCCATTTAACTACTGAGACTGGTAGCAACTATTTCCTGAATATATATCTTTAAATCACCCCATTGATTTCATATCACCACCACTATCTTTCTTTAAACTAACATTTCTTGCTGGTTTTACTGCAAAAAATTTTTCAATTTTTCTGCCCAAACACTCCATAGAGTTTTTTTTCCTTTCTGCAAATCTGAATATGCTCACCTCCCTAGCATCATTTGCTACTATTTCCCACCCTCAATTCTGTGTGAGAGCTACACTGTCATTGTGATTTTTACTTCCTAGAACAAGCCTCTCTCTTATGGTTATGAACAGCTGGACACACAGCTGTTCTCTTTACTTGAAATATTTTTCTTTTGGCATCTTGTTAACTCCTCCTCTAAACACCTTAGTTCTCAGTATAAACTTGATTTTCTCCATGCCCTTTGTGCTCAGCCTGGGTCTTTGCCCCATTCCCCGATGTAACCTCTGTACTTTACCTTCCAAAATGTTTACCAGACTCTATAGCAATTGTGCAAATATTTTTCTGAATTGCAAAGGGCGATTTCAATAAATATTTTCTAGATCCAATCTTGAACAAAGCCTCTACACCTATATGTCATAAATGGCATTGAATAAATCAGTGAATGAATACATGATAAATGTCATACAAATGCCATTACATCTTAGGAGATAAAATGAGTGTGGTTTCAGCTTATAGCGATCATGGAGTTTCTTGTTGGTTAAATCACTAAAACTGTCAATTCCTTCTTCACACCTTTGTTTAATTTTGCATTGTTTTATTTCAAAAAGGACCTAGGAATTTGATTCCTTATTTCTCTGGTATAACTGGCATCACATATTTCCCTGCTTTAATTACAAACCCACTGGAATGCAAAGCAATATCTACATTTCTAAATTCCTTCCTATATCTGAATATTCCCACAGAATTTCTGAATGTGTATTTAGTATTAATATCTTTAAGAAGATAAAGAATTTGTAAAAAAAATAGAAGAAAATTAATAGCTCTTTTAAAATTACTGAAAGTTATATCTGATCATTCTTGGAATTAAAAGGAGCTAGGCCAGATATTTGAATACCATGCACTTTTTCATTTAAGCCCTTTGTTCTCCTGGAGAATAGATTCATTTTTTAATAAACCATAACTTCAGCTCAGAAAGAGTAGACACAGATTTAACTGAGTTTCCTATACATTGACTTGACTGATCCTTCTTATGAGTCCTTTACCTGAATTGAAACTTTCTTTGATCAGTTTATTAGACTAAATAAACCACTCAGATTTTAGTCTATGGAATATTTTGATCCTTGGGATTTTTCACTATTTTCTGAAACATGGTGCATGTGGCATATATGGCTTGCAATTTTCCCACCTCCCAGTTCTTTCCCCAGCAGAATTTCATTTCTTAATAGTTACACAGCAAGCCTTCAAGACTTGAGAAATATGTTTGTGTGCTTGTGACTGATACGTCAGCCTTGTATGCATCTCTCCCAAAAATTCTAAGAATAATCTGTTCTGTGAACTGCTTGACCACCTTCACATCAATAGGTCCCTTACCTAATTACTGTTAAGATGTAACTTCAGCCCTACTGACAAACATTTTAAGTGCTCTTTGTAAGTAGTTACTGTGAAAGTGTAACTTCGGCCCTACTGGGAAACTTGGTGAATTTATATTACTTCATTATCTATTCTGAGCACTGTACTTTTTAATCATGATTCCCCCTCATATGCCTTCCCCATCCACATGTAGACATAGTATAAAAGTCCCTTTTTGCTTTGTGGCAAGTGTGGACTTGAACCTCGAAAGCACCATGCTACCCTCCAGCCGTCAAAGATGAGGACTCGGGCCATGACCAGGCTTGGACTCTCCATGAGACAAGACTCCCCTCTGACCATCGAAGGTGAGACCTCATATAAGCATCCTTATTAAACGCTCACTTACTCGCCAAGCTGGACTTGTCCAGGTCATTCTTTGATCTGATGTATCCCTCTAAGTTTGGTGGGAAGCATCATTTTACATGGCTCCTTGCTTTATTTGGAACAATGCATTTCTTTGAGCACGTGCTTGGAGCTGTGCATTTGACTCTGGACAGTAGGAGTACCTTTTAATATCTTGGAAGTAGTCTTAACCCTTCAGAAGTCTGCTAAGGTTCTCTGTAGGAACTCTTTGTCTTCAATTTTAATTTCTCTTTACCTTAATTACTTTGTCTATACTATGTTAATTGTTTATAATAAAGTAAGACTTCTTTTTCTGACCAGTTGTTCTAAACATCATATATGGTCTACTTTCACGAGCAACATGCTTTCTCTAATGACAGTCAATAGACATCTAACTTTCTCATTTACAAAACTTTTACTCCCTTGTTGGTTTCCCATTAAGTTCCTATTTTCAGCCCAGTTGATTCATCCATTCCTTATTATTTGCAGATCAGACAGCAGATGATTAAAGCTTTACTGGTATTGAGTTCCAGCAATGGCTTACTCCCCAGATTTCTCTTGTATCACTACAATGAGAGGAAAGGCTTTCCAGAAATCTACCCTCACATTTGAACCCAAATATCGTAAGCCTACCAATATATTTATTACCTTGTGAAGAAGGTTATTTCCTCCTCAGGAAAGGGAAGATCAATGCAAGGACCTATTAGGATTCAAATAATGCAGCATTATTAGTAATGAGTGTTCCATATAGAGATTACCTCAAACCTGTTTCTATAAGTTAAATATGAACTTGGAGTGACTTGAGATATTAGATGTTCTACTACCTGCATAGAAATATCTAATGATTCTAATTATGCTGATTTCTGAGGTCATAAAAAATGTGTGCTTCAGAGTCTGATAAACATAATCTCTCTTAGGCTATGCATGGGTATGAAAATATTTTGGTGGGGCTCTTTCTTAATACTTTTCCCCAAAATTGTTAAACACCCTCTTTTGCTATAATGCTCCTTAAGGAAGGACAGACACTATATTACCCACTGAGGGATATGAGATAAAAATGAACTGAGAAGGGAAAATGAATTAAATTGAGATGCCTTGCATCCTATCATTTTGCTCATAATTTCATGATTTCATTTTCTTTTTTTATTGAGTTAGTGTACTTGTTTGCATGTTCATTACTAAATAACAAATAAAATACCATTTTGAATTAGATTAAAAATATGACTCTGATCATTTTTTCCCATACCTAAAACCCATAGGTGACTTTCAGAACAAAATTCAAACCCTTAGGTTTGGTATAGAAATCTGTTAGGTCTGTGTTTTAAGCTTGTTCACTCATACCCATTTTAGGTTATGGCCATTCTAACAACCTAGGATTATGTAATTGTGCTGGAGTGTTTTTCCCTTGCCTTTGAACTTTATCACCTGCTGATTTTTCTCTGCTTGGTGCCTCCTTCTCCTCCTTGTCTGTCTAAACAGTGCCTGCTTATTTAGTATACTCCACTTGGAAACGTTTTCTGAATTTTCTCTCTTCTATCTCAAAATGAGTTAAGTGCCTCTCCAGTGTACTCCATATATTCATATCCAGTGTACTCCATATATTTCTATCCTCTATTTTTTTTCATTAGTATTATGAAGATCACCAGTTTTGAGAATACAGTCCATTCCTTATTTATTACTGACTGACACATATCAAGTAGCCAGTTAATATTTACTGAATGTATAAAATTTAGATTTTTAATAATGATATTTCAAAAAGAATATTTTATACAAATATTACTCAACAAACTGGATTTGAATTGTGAATCAATTAAAAGCCACAAATCAAATTTCACATATTATAATCTGCAAATATTTAATTCTTATTTTGTTTGGCATATTTAAATATGGATTTTAATATATAAGAAATGAATATTCCCTCTAACTACATATAATTATATTAGTTGTATTACTCTTCACTTGATTCAATATAGTTTTAAAGTGGTTATTAACCTTTCAAATTAGAATTGGGTGATCAATTTTACTTAACAAGGAAATTTTATCCCTCCCTTTTTTAGTTCTTTAATTAGCTTCATGACTCATTTTAGTGTTTTAAAAATATTAAAGACACATATCTAAGTAGATATTACATGAAGGCTTTCCAAAAATGGCTGTCTCATGAGAGCTAGTTAAGGGATAAAGGTAGAGATTCTTCACATACTTGAATTCATTGTTGTGGAAGGGTCTTTTAAGACAGATTCTATAAAGATGTAAAAGCAAATCTCTCTTCAATGAGCTTTCTTCTCGATATATTGCTGTTCTTGATAGTCATGAAATTATAATTATTTGTAATATTCCTTATAAATTATCATAATGTATTACATGTAAAAGGGCAATTTTAAAATTTTAAGATAAATAAAACTTCTAAATCCTTACTTACAAATTTAGCTAAGCTCTTTGATTTTTCCCCTTTTTTCCATTATTTCTCATTCCAAGGACTCTAGGGACTCTAATGAGCAGTTCCACATGACAGCAATATTTTAAATTTCATTCTATTTTGTGGGTGACGTGTACCACATATTTTTATGGCACTTATAAGAAAACACTTAAGTGCTTTGAAAATTTGACTTGCTTTTAAAATATTGCTTTTCCAACTTGGGTCCAAGTCTGAGATTTCATTCTGCCATGTTATTGATGGGCAGCAAAATAATAATTTTGAAAAGTTAATGGCTTATTTGCCTTGCACTCTATATTTTAGGTCCTTTGCTCTTTTCTGAGCTTTAATGCTCTCCTCTCCAAGACATACACAAGCACACACACACACACACAGTCAAAGTCATCACCATTTTCTCCACCACCACCAGATGCCCCTTGTTTATTTCTGAGACTAGACATAGGGAAATAACTTTTCTGGGAAAGAATGTTGGGGATGGCAAAATCAGAAGGGAAATGAGTCAGTAAGCATTGATGGTTTTCTGGTAATGGGGACTTTTTTTTTTTTTTTTTGCCTGCTTCTAATATTAAATCCTATGAAAGAAGAATAGGAACATAAAGAAAGAAAGACCCACATACTTTCAGATTTTAAAGACCAAAAGGGTGTTATGTCATATTTCTTTGGAAGAGCTCCATGAAATAGGAAAGACACAAAATGAGAACGTTTGGATATTATTAAGTAACAGAGCAGCTTAAAGGATCAGTAATGAGCTTTCTGTACCAATTACTGACATGAGTGGGGGAGGGGGTGAAATAAAGCATATCTAAAATGATTGTGGATGGGAACTCACTGGCAATATGTATAGACTGTTGTTTGAGGATAAAACCAGCTAATGCGTATGATAGTTGGCAGCAAAGACGGATGACAATAAAGACAAAATAACTCCTCTCCCAACCAGTAGAATTTAGATAAAAGCATAGACAAGAGAAAAGAAACACAAATTAAATTTAATTTCTTCTCCTCTGTTGAAATGCAGACATAACAAATAATATATTGAACAAAACAGATACAGGAAAGTTATATCCATACATACTCAAATATTTGTAATAAGATTCTTAGCTATTTAATTGTCATAGGTTTGCTCTTGGCACATCAATAACTTTCCATGTTCTTTTCCTGCCGTTTCCCACTTCTCTCACATATTGTGACCTGCTTCTCTAATCCCATAGTATGACTCCCTTGGCACATGTTTTGTTGATCCTTCCTGGCTACCTGTGGATATAACAAATCAATTGGTTATGCTGCTGACATCTTATTTGGAACAATTATTTAGAAAATTCCACGCAATCCTATTAAAAATCAGTGGACTTAAATGACAACATAAACTCAGTACCATTTTTCATGTTTCTATATGATTGTATCCAGAATACACACATACAGAATCAGACATAAATGTAAGTACATGCATTTTTAAGGAAGATATAAAGAAATTTAAATTTTCAAGTTTATACATTATTCAATTTAAAGCATCAGCCATTCTTTACGTGCTGTCCATGCAGAAATTTATGGTTCATAGCTACTTCTCAGATTCCAGTTCTTGTGTTTCTTTAATAACATTTAAGTTGCAGGCATATCAGACTTCAGCTTTCTTTCCTTCACCTCAAATACACCAAGCTTATCCTGCTATAGAGCCTTATCACAACTAGATATCTCCACTTACAAATCTTCAAATGAATGTTTCCTTTTCTATTATTCAAACCTCAGCTTTTATGTCCTTCCTTGGTGATCACTCACCATTCTGTCATCACATTTGGTTGTGGTTATCTGTGTAGCACTTATCTTTGCCCTCTAATTCTCCTCATCCTGATTTATTGCCTTATGACATTTTCCAGCATCAAACATACCATAAAATGTACTCATTTGTTATGTAGTCGTTTGTAGAAGATAAAGTTCACAGTGATGAAAAATTAGTCTGCTTTATTCAGTGATACAAACATAGAAAGCACTCAGCTATGTGGCAAACACAGAAGGCATTTAGATATATATTTTTAATTAAATAATTCATTTGGCATTTGGTAAAAATCTTTAAAATTAATTACTAATGTACCCTTTTTTAGTCTCACTCAAAATGTTAAAACTCCCTAAATATAGTCACCATATATCTATTAGGTCCTAGTATCCTTGGATCCAAGTCCTTCCCAATTTTATCAACAGATTATAATCAATGTTATTTGAAAAGTAATACAAGAAAAAGTAAGAGAAGGATAATATTTCAAGTTTGCAGGAATTTTGGGGCATGGGCACTCATATACTGTTGTGAAATTCTAACTGGGTTCAATGATTATGACATTTGAAAAAATGTACAAATAAATATTAAAATGTACAATATAACAATTAGGAATAACAATTCCTTATTATTCCTTAGGAATTTATCCTCACGATAAAAGTGGGTTGCAATATCAAATCCCTATGCTCAAATTTTTATTATAGAAGTAATTATATAACAGAAAACCTAGAAGAATCCTAAATGCTTAAAAATTAATCATTGAATGGATAAACAAAAGGTGGTATATGCATACAGTGGAATATTATTCATCTGTAAAAGGGAATGACATTTTGATGAATGTTATAACATGGTTGAACCTGGAAAAACAATATGCTAGGTGAACAATGCTGACATAAAAGGACAAATATTGTATGATGCCACTTATATGAAATACTTAGGATAGGCAAATTCATAGACTGAAAGTATTAATAGATTAGAGATTACCAGGAGTTGGAGGGTTGTGTAGTTCTTGTTTAATGTGTACAGTTTCTGTTTGGGGTGATGAAAATTTTTGAAACAGATAGTAGTTTATGATTGTACAACATTGTGAATATGATTAATGCTACTCAATTGTACACTAAGAAACAATTAAAATGGCAAATTTTGAATTATATAGATATATATTTACCACAATAAATTAATATCTAATTAATTATTGAATTTATCTTTCTAATTCCAATAAAAATCTAGCACATGATTGCGGAAATCATCCAGTTTGTGTAGAATTTATAAAAATAGAATTTATATAAAATTGAAAAGCAGTCTAATAAAAGAAGAACAAAGGTCGAGGGCTTACATTAACAGATTTTGAGACTTACTATAGAGCTAGAGCAATCAAGACAGCATGATACTGGAGTACACCGTGCATATGTGCAAATTATTTTTGTCCAAGACTCCAAGATTGTTAAAAAAGGAAATGATTATCTTCATCAAAATTGGAGCTGAAATTGTCCATATCTTTGTAAAGGATAAACATGAGCTTTGAACATAACCTCCCACCAAACAAAAACTTAACCCAAAATGATTTATAGTATAAATGTAAAATTTAAAACATTCATAAAACATTAGGGAAGGAAAACTTTACTTAGGTGGCCAAAGGTATGAATAATTAACAAGTGATAAATTGGATTTTAAAAAAATTTTAAAAATCTTCTGTTCTTAAGGAGACACAATTAGGAAAACAAAAAGGCAATCCATAGTTTGGAGAAAATATGAAATACATATTTGACTTGTGTCAAAAATAAATGAAAACTTTACAATCTCATGGTAGAAAAACAGCAACACAATAAAAATGGTCAAAAGAGTTGGACAATTTACAAAGGACATCAAGAAACCTAGATTCCCTTTGCCCCTCTCTCTGCGTTCTCCAATGTTGTTGAAGTTGTTGAAACTGACTCATGCACTCTATTTCTGGTCTCTGACCTGAATGAAGGGGGAAGAGAAAGTGGAGAGCAAGCAGGTGCTCACCAGGATGTGATCCAGAAATTATACATATCCCTTCCTTCACGTTCACTGAATAGACCTTCATGAAAAGGCTGTTGCAGAAAGGCTAGTAAAGGTGGCTTCTCACTGCCAGCCACTCACTGTTATAAAATCCAGGAGTTCTTTACTGAAAATTGGAATGGGAAAATGGATTTGACAGTATAATTAGCAGACTAATACTTTCAAAGGATTTTTCAGGCACTGTTTTTTCGTTGGTTTGTTTTATCTTGAGGTCTCAGAGTACTGGGCTGACTTCTATGGCTTAGTTGGGGGGCCCCACACACCCGTAGGAGGGGAGACAACCGCGCATGAACAGCTCAATTCTCTTGCGCGCTCTCTCCCTTCCTATATTCTCCCCTTAACATTTCTGTTTTCCTCCCCCGCCAGCTGTGACAAAACAGGACCTATTCTTGTGTCATTCTTCCCCCATGTAGGCATTAGTTTTATTTTGTTTTGTTCTGCTTTCCAGAGAAATTATAGGTTTACAGAAAAATCATGAGGAAAATAGAGAACTCCCATATACAACCCCCACACAAATATTTTTCCCTATAATTTATACTTTGGATCCATGAGGAAACATTATTACTATTGATGAAAAAGTATTATTATAAGTCTATTATTAACTACAATCCATAGTATACATTAGGGGGCACTGTTTGTGCTGTACAGCCCTATATTTTTTGCCTTTTAAATTTTTTTTCTAGTAACTTATATACAATGTAAGTTTTTTCCTCTTAATCATGTTCAAATATATAATCCTGTGGTATTAATTATAGTCTTACTACCAACACTACTATCTGTTACAATATACATATGATTGTGCCACCTACAAATAGGGATAGTTTTACTTCTTCCTTTGCTATGTGAATATCTTTTACTTCTTTTTTATTTTCTAATTGCTCTGGCTAGAATATCCAGGGCAATATTAAATAATAGTTGTTGTAGTAGGCATCCTTGAATTCTTCCTGATTAGAGGGAGAGCTCTCAGTCTTTAAACACTAATATGATGATAGCAGTGGATTTTCCATGTATACCCTTTATCATATTGGGGAAGTCTCCTTCCATTCCTAGCTTTCTAAGTGTGTTTATCAAGATGGCTGCTGGGTTTTGTCAAATGCCTTTTCTGCATCAGCTGAGATTATTATGTATAATTTTTTCTTTTGTTCAATTAATGTGGCATATTATATGAATTGATTTTATGTTGAACTCACTTTGCATATTGGTGGTCAAACCCACTTGATCATAGTGCATAATTATTTTATGGTGCTGTTGGTATCAATTTGCCAGTTTTGTTGAGGAATTTTTCATCTGTATTCATTAGGAATTTGCTTTTCTGTGGTATCTTTTTCAGATTTTGGTATTGTTGTGATGTTGATCTCATACAATGAGTTTGGAAATGTTCGTTTCCATTTTGTGGAAGCTTTTGATGAGGATGGTTGTTAATTTTTTTGTTGTTGGAATATTTGGTAAAATCCATCAGTGAAACCTATGTGGCCCTTTTTTATATTAGGATTTTTTTTTTGATTACTGATTCAAATCTTGTTATTAGTAGACACTAGATTATTTTTGCTTTTTAAATTTATTTTTTAAAGAAATTTTAGATTACATAAATGGTACAACGAAATTATAAGGGATTCCTATTTACCCTACCTCCCCCCCACACACACACACTTTCCCCCATTAACAACATCTTTCATTAGTTTGGTACATTTATTACATTGACGAACATATGTTGAAGCATTGCTATTAATCATGATCTATAGTTTTCAGACATATCAATGTCAACTCTATGTAAATTCTTTCATGGCAAACAAACTACATCATAATCCATGAAAGAACAAAGATGAAAGGACTTTTTAGAAATATATGTTATATTTTTGTGGGATTACAGTATCCTTTCCATGAGAATGGTATATACCTAGCAATCTACACGTATACTAACTTTCCATACTTGAACAAACTGTCAGTAATAACATGCATAGTTTTCTCTTCAATTTCTCTGAAGAGTGAATCCATTCTTTCTTTGACTCCAAGAAGGTGGAAATGATTTTCTCAAAAGAAAGCCCATTTCAATATCATTTAACATGAATTTACAGATAATGCTCCATTTGGGGGTACTTATCACCTATCATTTACTATTCATAAATATCGGGTTATAATATTAATATGTATTTTGACTGGGAATAATCATTATCTTTGCTCTTACAAATAATTATGAATTTTGTGGTCCATTTTGAACATTTTAACTTCTTGTGAATGAATACAATTTTTTGCAATGATGTTGGTTTATAGTTTTACTTTAAATATCATTAGTGATTAGAAAATTTTCTTTCTGTAGTAGTTTACTTTATGTTAGTATATGTATATTATAGTTTAAAATACAAACTTCTGTCTACACTATTTATATTTTAGTAATATTAAAACAAATAACTACTGAAACATAAGTTCATTCACAAGCTTCTTCCTAAAAGAAGACCCATATTAAGCATGGCAAGCCACCAGGGTACTATTTTTCAGTGAACGTGGGGTGTATTTTCTCCACGTAATTAAATATGTCCTCCAAATTGTTTATTTTACAATAAGTATGTAGTTTAATAATTGGATTTAAGATTATATGTAAATTCCTTAAATCTTCACACAATCTTAATGTTACCTAGCTAATTTTTAAAATATATAATTTACTTTGTAGTCCTTCTCTGGAAACTTCATGTCCTCACCTCATCACCACTTCTGCACACTCCAAACAATATACTTTTTATAGAAGAAAAAATCATTACGAACTACACACCGAAGTACTTTATTATTTCAGTGTTTCATACCAGTATAAAATTCCAATAATACAAAATCCTCTAGAAGAAATCTCCTAAACTTGAATTTTCATTCATTTTAACTTTAATAATATATATACAAATCTTGTAATATTTTCAGGAAGTTGACGTTAGGACAAAAAAATGCAAAAATTAAATATCTTTGAGGTTAAAAATGTATATATATATACAATAGAAACATTATTACAAGAGAAGACAATTTAGAAAAATGTGTTTAAAATAATTACTAGAAAGTAAAATCTAACTACAAGGTGTATTTCTTCCAATCTCATAATATACACAGTAAAGATGAGAGACAGTATGCATCAATTTACTCCACAGAGAAGTGAAATAAATATAGAAGTAGCAGGCAAAACTAGATTCTAGAAGATTATTAATTATATAGAAAACTATCTCATAAAATTTCAAAGCATAATTTTATATTGAATGAATATCTTTAAGAAAAATAATATAAAGATGTTCAATGTGTCTAATCATAACCTCTTCAGATTTTTGCAAACTATGCCCATAACCTTCTTGCTATCTTATTTGTAACCCAGAACACAATAAGTATATCTATATTTTTTTTGCATCACACTATCAATGGCTTTCTAGAATTATCTGAAAATTTATGAGTTAGTTTGCTTATCATTCCTATAGATGCTCCCTTAGCAAACTGTCATTTCACATGATATATAATATAATATAAAACATAAATAATATAATATTTCTAGGTTAGGTGTTATTTTCTTTCACCCTTTATAAAATACTGTCTGTTATGATTTCTTTTTTTCTGGTTTCCACTGTTCCTGTTGAGAAATATTTACTGTGGTGGTCAATGAGATCCTGCTGAGATATGCATAGGCTTAACCTCTGAAATGACCTCCTGACTCACTTTGAAGTCTCTTAGCTATATAAACTCATTTGTCTTTACCTTTTTCCCGTTTTGGTCAAAGTCTTTTTCCAATTGTATTGCGAGTTGGTGCTTGGTAGTAATCCCTTGGTTACTCTGGCTGCTTTTAAAACTTTCTTTGTTTTAAGAGATTTAGAATTCACTGTTGTATGGATCTCTTCACTTAAAAAATGTTGTCTTCTTTGGATTTTTCAGGTATAAGGGGAGAACACAACTGCAGTTTTCATAAACTGGAAAACTTATGGCAATGAAATGAAACACAAATAAACAGAGCAGTTACAGATATAGCACAATTTACTTTATTTCCCTGAAATATTTGAGAGGATGTTATTGACCTGATACCCGATCAGCGTAAAAATAGTTTAGTATGTATTTCCTACAAAAAAGGACATTTTCCTATATGACTCTAATATGATCCTCAAATTAGCAAAATAAACATTGATATATTGCTGTCATCTAATTTTAAACTCCATTCCTTTTTTCCCAGTAATGTCCTTTATATCCAAGGGATGCAGTTCAGAACAGCATGCCGCATTTAGATTTCATGTTTCTTTAAGTCACCACCAACTAGAAACAATTCCTTAGTTTTCCCTTCGCTTTCCTGATTTTGACACATTTGAAAATTATAGGTCTGTAATTTTGTAGAATGCCTCTCATTTGGGTTTGTCTGATATTTCTTCTTGAAATTTAGGTTATACCTCTTCAGCAGGAGTATCACAGAACTGATGTGTTCTTCTCATTGCCTCTTATTGGGAGGTACACAATTTACATTTGTCCCATTAGTAGTAATTACTTTAATCACTTGATTAAGGTATTATATGCCAGACTTTATTGCTCAAAATTATAACTTTTCCTCTGTAATTAATAAATATTTCACCAGAAGTTACTTTGAACCTATGTTAATATCTCACAACACTTTTAATTTATTCATTTATTTATTTATATCACTTTAGATTCATTGTTCCCTATTTTATTTGTGTGTTATAACTCATTCCAATTATTATTATTCTGATGCTCAAATTGCTCCAGATTTGGACTGTAGGAATCTCTTTCAGCTAGCTTTCATGTCTTTTTGTTGTGCTTGCATCTTTCTTTGAGCATTTTCTTACTGTCTAGCACAAGTTATTCTACAATAACCTTGTGGTATATATGTTCATCTTCAAAGCATTCATTTCCCCCAAAGAATCTTTGTTCCTTGTAAGGGAGAATGACATTTAAAAATAAAATTTTGAACACACAGGATGTTGACTACTATTAGAGTGGTGCTGCTCCTATCCTTCTCATTGAAAAAGCTAGGGCATTTACTGGGAATATTTTATATTTATTACTCTATCAGAAATATTTAATGCACATAGATATAGCCAAATCCAATTCAATAGCCATCCTTTCCATATTTGCATATAGGTTCCATATTTCCATATAGGTTCTCTAACAGACAGAAACTAGTTCCAGTTATTTTATTTATTTATTTATTTACTTACTTACTTACTTATTTACTTACTTACTTATTTGATCCGTGCCATATGGATGGCTTCCTCACACCATCTGGGTTTCAGAACACAGTGTTGTATCCTCTCTACATCACCAAGTTGGACATCATTTGTATGTCAATCAATTTTAGATGCCTACATCATTTGGCCCCATCTATTTGCTTTAATACTCAATATTTCATCATTTGTCGGAAGGTAAAGTAATTGAAGAGATACAAGAAGAAGGGAAGGAGGAAAGTGCATCATTATATTTTTTTTAATATTTCCCTTTCTCCATTCTCACTTAGCCTTTATTTTTACTTCAGTTAGAGATATGATTGGTCTTGCTCAACCATGCATCCATGTTTACTACTTTCTTGTCTATGCTATGTTCTGTGATAACTTTTATCAGTTCACTTCTCTTGTATGATGATTCTTATTTTTCTGATTATAATTTATTTTTAATTCATTATTGAGTATGAAATTTCAATGTTGTATATGTATTTTTTAACTTCTGGAAGAACTTTTTATCTTTACAAATCTTCTGAGATATTTTGACAGTCTCCGTGCCCCATATAATAATTGTGATACCTTATTTTATATATTAAAATACACAAATATCTTTTTTATATTGGTTCTTATATTTCCAATATTTATAATATAATATTCTGCATTTTGCTGTTTCTTATGACTCTCCTTCATAACTGATTATTTCTTCATGTATTTTATCACATTTAATGATGAACCCATGATACCTGCATTCTATGGGAACTCATTGAAAGTTATGTTTAACTTGCATTTCTTTGGAAAGTATTTATAGTTACTTCTTCAATTTGCTTCTATCAGTTTCCTCATGGCTGCACAAACCAGGGTCAACTTTTACAGCTATTTTTTTTTTTTGGCTTTACATTTTTAGGTGGACACAAATCTTGAGAGTATCATTTCTAATACTGTGTGATAGTCAGCTTGTCCTTTTCATTTTTTAATAGGATCATAGCCAATGCCAGGACTAGCAAATATCCCTTTGTGGAATGTTTCTTCTTTCTATGCTTAGTTCACCTGATGAAAGTACTATCTTTTAGGAAACCCAGATTTATTTGAGAGTTCTCTGATTTACCCTCCCATAGTGGAGTCCCCAGGTTATTATTCATGGGAAATCCTTCAAGTTTTATGCCAGCAGCAGTTTATAGAAATCCCTAGAGCAAACACTGCTTCAGTGTTAATTTTCCCTCTCTGCATTCTCAATTTAATTTTTTAAAGTTATTTATAGCATTATAAGATTTCCCTTACTTTCTCACCAACACAAATGTCATGGGTTATGTTGTGTCTCCCCAAAAGACATGTCCAAGTCCTTACCACTGGTCCTGTCAATGTGGCCTTACTTGGACATAGGGTTTTCTGAATATGTTATTAATAAAAAGGCCAAACTGGATTAGGGGATACCCCTAATCCTATATGACTGGTGTCCTTCCAAGAAGAGGAATTTGGTCACAGAGGGGAAAATGCCACATGAAGATTGAGCTAAAGGCTGTCATGGATTGCCAGCAGGCTCCCACCAGAACCCTGGAGAGAGGAATGGGACAGAACCTTCCTTATAGAAGTCAGAGGAAGTAAAACCCTGCCGACAACTTGATTTCAAACTCCTAGCCCACAGAATTGAACAAGAAATTTATTGTTTTAAGTCACTCAATTTGTGGAAGGTTGTCACAGTAGCCCTAGGAAACTAAGACATTATTAATTGTCATTTTTATATATTTTTTCCAATGTTTATCCAGTATTTTAGGTATTTTCTTCCAAGTTACCCTTAACAAATTTCTTCCAAATAATTTATCTGGACATGTAGTCTGTCTTACTGCCAGCACCAGGAAGAAATAATAGATTAGGTATTCAAATACTCTTAAAATAATTTGCTAAATAGATTATGTATAAGCCTAATGATTGGAATTAGCGCACATTGTTTAAGATTGATTATATAATATCTCTTCTGGGTTTTTTTTTCACCATTTATTTCCAATCATAATCATTGTTTAAAGAAATGAAAGCAGAGTTGATTGTTCTTCTCGATATCAATTTTCAAAAGAAATCTGGATGATAAGAAATATGAACACATGGCACCAAATTAATTAAAACATGTTTCCCTTTTTCAAAAAGGATATATTGTTTAATTGCCAGATTAATTTCCCAGTGATAAATTAGCCTTTTATTTTTTGCCTATTATACAATGCTTGCAGTGTATAAAATATCTCCTTTAGGTTAAAATTCCACATGACAGAACCCCACAACTGGAGCAAGTTGTTGAAAATTACATTAACTTTTGCTCATCTTCATCTGGGTAATTTTTTCAATAGTTTCGGTTTTTTTTTTCAATTTCCCTCTTTGATGAATATTTTTTAAAAAAATATTTCAGTAATAACTATTTAAGCTACACACTTGAGCTGTCAAATCTACAAAACCCTGTTATTTGCTGGCTGACTTTGGCAAAAATCACTATAGATTTAGGCTCAAGAGTCAGGTAAAATAGTTTAAATCTGTTTCTTTCAAAAATGCCTTCCCATGTATATTAAATCCTTACTAAGATACATAGGCCGCTCTTTTTTACCAGCTAGGTCTAAGACTTAATGAAGTTAGAAAATGGGTTAAATTTCCCAAATGGCTCAATTAGCTCCTACTTGACTCAAGGAACCCCTGTGACTAGCCAATTTGAATTTACTCTTATTGGCAATAAAAAAGGAAAAAAGAAAAAAATCTGCAGTGTTTTATACATTTCAAAGCACTTTCATTTTAAAATAAGTTATTTTATCTTCACAATGCTAAAAAATAGATGGATAGTTGAAGTATCAATTCTCTTGAAATAATGGAATTTTGATTTAAAAATATGACAACTCAGACCAAAGAGTTTCAGAATAATGAATAATTCCTCAAATAGTTTTTGTTCTGTTTAGTTTTAATATATGAACATATAGTAAGAGTTTATACATTTGATCATGTTCACATGCCCTGCAAGCTCTTTGAGTCACAATTTGAATCCCGATACTCAGACCCTAGCTCCTGTGCTTTGAAATCTAGATCCTGCATTCTTAACTTTGAAAGTATACTTCCTAATATACTGTATGTAGTGCTATTAAAAGCTGCACTCTATTACGCTTAACATATGCATAAATGCAAATTTAAGTGTTCATTTTTACCAGGTCTCATAGCATTGTGAAACTCAAGGAAATTTTATTGTACTGATGTGTTTAAATATGTTTGACTTATTTTTTTCCAAATACTAAGAATTAAGATATAGAGAAGGGCCTTGATGTTCAAAATAATTTGTTCCAAGTGTGAAGACTATCCAACACTTATTTTAGCTTTTACAAATAGAGCAGCCTTGCACAACCTGTAAGGGCAAACCTACTTGAGGCACACAGCTGTGATCCATGTAAGAGTTTAGGTTCTATTACTGAATCATGGACCTGGGTGTCTGAGCTCTAAGCACTAATGGTCACTTTATAACAAAGAGAGCTTGAAACTGAGAAGACAAATATCTCAAACAATTAGCAAGTACCAAGACAACCTTAATTTCCTACTCTACTATTCTCTGAAATTAATAATTCAAAATTTAATTCTTTTTTGGGCAATAACAAACAGGAGGAATAGAATCTGCAAATGCAGGATGGTAGGGTCAGAAGCATGCATTGCATAAGGGTTTAGTAGCATATTTAAAAATTTTAATGATATTTTAGTAAGAAAATACTCTGATTTGAAGCAGATATCTATAGACAAAAAGATAATTTTAATGTTTCATCTGAATATTTACACCTAGGCAGCACTCAGCAAACTCTTTGCAACCCTAAGTAACAGAAAAAAATTATAATACATCTATAGAAAGCAGTACCCCTGAAAACATTTGACTTGAATGGTAAAAGAATCCTTTAAAAATATATTGGTTAACTTTGAATGTAATGTATATTTATACAACAAAATATACAAACTGTTTACACTATAAAACTAACTGACATGCTTTAATTTTTTGTGTGGAATGTGTGGATGATGCAGATTTTCTCTTAGGCACTGCCAAGGCTTTACTCTCTTTCTTTGGAAATGTTAGATTACAGTGTTACTTAAATTTCTACATGAAGATTGCCAATTAAGTTTAGAGTATATACTTCTGTGTAAGGACATACCTATTTTAGGGAAATATAAATCATAGGACTCATTAATTTACCTAAATCTCAGAGAAGTAAATTATCCTAGGGAAACCTTCACACTAACTTGAATTGATCTAAATACAATCTCCATAAAATTAAGATATTAATTATTTTAGGCAACGGTTTTTGTATTTCTGATTACCCATGAGCTGATTATATAAATAATGCTTGACAGAGAATTAATTATCACCCACAATAAATGGGCTATAAGAGTACCTGGAATATTTGCTAGGAAATATTTCAATGTCCTTTTCTCTGATGAGTTTGATATAGATGATACATTAACAATAGAGTCTCTAGTAGATTGGACTCTCTAAGAGAAAAGATACTTTCGTTTAACTTGATGATCATGCTTCCTTTTCTAATCTATATGCCCTTGTCCAGCTCTTCTCCTGATCACCATCTTCAATGACAAACTCTTTTCCACAATGCACTTTGTGTCATGGCTTCACTATTTACAGCTTTGACTGAGTAATCTCACTTTCTGCATTGCTGATGCAAAGCATTATAAGTAATGGATGTAATAAATTGCATCTTAGCTTAGACAGATAGAACCAAATGCTTTTAGATTTTCTAGAATAATTCCAGTAATTGAGATTCCACTCCCATGGATGCAGATTAGTGCTTCAGCTGTTGGCATGATAGTCAAGTGATTTCTGCCTGTACAAGGTCTAACTAGAGGTCCTTGATAAATGTTCACTAAAGAAAAGAAGTTGCTTTTGTTTGCTTGTGTTTGTTTTAATTCTTACCAACTAAATAACTCTTCTTTGTCATCATTTTCCCCTTTTTCTCAACCAAATTAATGATCATCATCCTTTCCCTAGAATATGATCCTGAAATATCCTACAAAGTTTACCATGGTACTATTCACAAATGATATGATAAATATATGATATGCATAAAATTTCAAGAAATCTTATGTGTAGACATATAAGCATGTGTGTGCACATATAGAATCATAAATTTTTCAAAACCAGAATATGGTTATTCTTCAGAAGCCATATATTTCCCATGAAATTCATTCCAGCATTATGTTTCATGCAATGTTTCAGATACTTTGAGCTGTTTTCATATATTATGATTATTTCAATTATAAATTTTTAATTGCCAAAATATATTTCCATATTTAAGTGCTTAATATTAATAACTGTGTGTGAGGGGGTATATGGGAACTCTATACTTTCTGCATATTTTTCTGTATACATACATCTTCTCTAATAAAGAAACAAAAGCTTATAGCATCTTAATTCATCCTTGAAGTATTTTTGGATAGAGTGATTGAAGTGACATATGGCATTATTTCAAGTAGAGTTCTAAGAGAGTACTTTAATAGTTCACATTTCCTCAAATGTAAATAGAATACTGGTACTCCATATTTAACAATTTATCCAAGAAATCAAATTAAATATTTTAATTATTTAATTAGTTTATTATTCCATAGAGTTCATTCTAGGGGGAAAAATAAAGTGCAGCAAGCACTAACTATGGAGGGCATTTATAAAGTTAAGTATACATTGTGCTTCTCCATGCATATTATTATACTTGCCACATATGTCCAAATAGTTTATTAGGAAGATGGTAGAAAATTAAATAGAATTTTTTCAATACACAGAGAATTTGGCCTCAAGACAATAGTAAATAAATGGCAAAAGTTGAGACAAACCATGCTATATTGGAAAGTGACAAACGTGAATATTAGGCCCAATGGTTTTACTCTTTATGATTGGAAAAGATGAGTCTTAAAAAGGTTTGGGGTTATACCCAAGCAATGCAGAGGTGGCTGGTCCAGGAACTGATTTTAATTGTTCTAATTCAGTGCATTAGCTCTTCAGACAACCCATAGGGAAAAGTTCGTCAGGACCATTCCTTGCATGAATTTAAAAATCTCAAATATAAAGCATATATTCACATCATGTCAAAATAAAAGCTATTTTAAATGATTATGTATACACATACATATACACATATAATTCCAATCATAAAGGGATTTAATTTAGAATCATGTTGACATTTGACTTTATGAACTTTTGCTCTTTGCTTCTGAGTCAGCTTAAAAAAAGAGTGAAAAACTGAAGAAGACACTAGCTACGCATTAAATGAGGAGGTAAATAAAAATTTTTTATTTGCTTAATATACACTAATGCACTGCTGAAAAGTTCCTGGTTTGAAGGAGATAATATATTAAGTTCTGTAAGTCATTTAGGTATTGCCTAGAAAATTAATATGGTATACTGAAGATATAGGCAATAGAGGCAGACAGAGCTTCATATAATCTTGCCTTCGTCATGAAACAGTGTGAGACTTTGAGGAAGGACTTAATCTTGCTAGAATTGAAAGATTCTCAGAGAATCAGTCTCTTAATCTTTAAAACTCTCACTGTTTTACCATAAAAGTTAATTGAGAGGGAATCACCAGCAACATGACAGCAGAGTAATGAGATCCTAGAGTCACCTTGTGCTACAGGGCAGTTAGTAATCACCCAGAGTTACCTGTTTGGGGACTCCAGGAGGACAGAAAAGCATCCTGCAACATCCTTGAAGGAATGGAAGGAGGAGACTGCCTGACTGAAGAGAAGATTCTTAAATAGAACACTCCATGCCCGGAGGTTGGTGCTCATCCTCCACTGGTGACACAAGCCTCCTCAGAAGCTATTCCACAGCTGGAGTTGGAGGCTCCACTTCCCAATAACAAGGGAGAAGAAATGGTTGGGCACAGACTTCAGCTACTGATTAGTAAATTTGGTGGTTAAAATATAACCCTAAGAACAGCTAAAGTTTGAACCTGTCCAAGTCAGAAAAAGGCTGGTAGCTGCCATTTTAACTCCACCCTTGCCATGAGGGGAAGTGGGGCAGACTGAAAATAACAGTGCTGATAGGGACCAGCTTCTTTCAGATCAGATTGCTGCTCTAGCATAAGCCTTAGCCCCACCTCTGGCAGGGAAGAAGCTGAGGGGATGTGTGCCAGCCTTTCTGGGAAAATACAGGCCACGCTGCTGAAGCCTGTAATCATCCTAATCTGGCAGTTCAAGCCATCTCAGGAGCTATTCTGTGGCTGGAATTGGAAGCTCCACTTCCCAAAAATGGGAGAGGAAGTGACTGTTGGCCACTGACTTCAGCTACTGATTAGTCAATTTGGTCAGCTGAAGTAGAACCCTGAGAACAGCTGAAGTTTGAACCAGTCCATGTCTGAAGGGGCCGGTAGCCACTATTTTGACTCTGCATGAGGGGAAGACTCACAGTGACAGAAGGGACCAGCTTCTTTCACCAAGCCATCCTGGAGCCCTAGCCTAGGCTTCGGTCCACCTCTAGCAGGCAGGAAGCTGGTGAACCTTGCAACATCCTCTCCAGATAACTGCAGGTGCATTTGGCTGGCACAGACTGAATAGTCAGAAGTCAACTGAAACAACTGTGGTCATTTTGGACTCTTCAGCATACATTACTGCCCATACCTGCAGCTCTATCCCTGACCCAGGGAGGGGAGAAAGGAGCATGAAGCTTCATCAGTCTCTCTGAGGAAATACAGTCTAGGCCTGCACAAATTGAATTAGTATACATTGGAATAGCTTTGTCCCTACCCCTGGCAAAGAAGAAAGTTGGAAGGTGCTTCAGTGGTCCCTGGGGCAATGAGAGCACTTAAGCATCCACAGCTTGCAGTACTAATTACATCCTTGGCTCCCACTAGACAAGCAGCAAAGAAGAAAAGGCAAGAAAGCCCTAAATTAAAGGGTGAATAAACACATCTAAGTAAGCCAGATGCCAAGACACCAACAATAAGTTACAATCCACACCAAGAAACAGGAGCATATGCCTGGAGATAAGCCTTCAGATGACATAAAGGAGTTGAGACAACTAATCATAGATGTTCAAACAAATCTCCTTAATAAGTTCAATGAGATGGCTAAAGAGATTAAGGATATTAAGAAATATTGGATGAGCACAAGGAAGAATTTGAAAGCATACATAGAAAAAAAGCAGATCCTACAGGAATGAAAAGTGTAATAAATGAAATTAAAAATACACTGGAATCAAAAATAGCAGATTTGGGGAGGCAGAAGAAAGGATTGGTGAGCTTGAAGAAATGGTCTCTGAAAAAAAATATACAAAAGAACAGATGAAAAAAGAATGGAAAAAGTTGAACAAGTTTTCAGGGAATTAAACAGGAGCAAGAGATGTGCAAACATACTTGTCATGGGTGTCCCAGAAGGAGAAAAGAAAGGAAAAGGAGCAGAAGGAATATTTGGAGAAATAATAGTAGAAAATTTCCCATCCCTACTAAAGGACATAGATATCCATGTCCAAGAAGCATAATGTACTCCTATCTGATTAAATCCAATAGACCAACCTTGAGACACATACTAATCAGAATGTCAAATGCTAAAGACAAAGAGAGAATTCTGAGACCAGCAAGAGAAAAACAATGCACAATGTACAAAGGATACCCAATAAGATTAAATGCTGATTTCTCATCAGAAACCATGAAGACAAGAAGAAAGTGATATGATATATTTAAGATACTTCAAGAGAAAACCTTCCAGTCAAGAATCTTATATATAGCAAGATTGTCTTTCAAAAATGAGGGTAAGTTTAGATTTTTTACAGATAAACAGAAGCTGATAGAGTTTGTAAACAAGAGACCAGCTTTGCATGAAATACTAAAGTGTGTGCAACAGCCTAAAAAGAAAAGACAAAAGATAGAGGCTTGGAAGAGAGTCTAAAAATGAAGATTATATCATTAAAAGTAACTAAAAGTATCAAACGAATGGAGAAAATAAAATGACAGAGAAAACCCAAATATTTTGGAATAAACATAACCAATGATATAAAGCACATGTATTCAGAAAACTATAACTCATTAGTAAAAGAAATTTAAAAAGACCTAAATAATTGGAAGAACAGTCCATGCTCATGGATTGGAAGACTTACTATTATTAAGATGTCAATTTTACTCAAATTGATATACAGACTCATTGCAATCCTGATAAAAATAACACCAGCATTTTAAAAATAAATGGAAAACATGATTATCAAATTTATTTGCAAGGAGTCCTGAATACCAAGAAAGACTATTCTTAAAAAGGAAAAGTGAAGTTGGAGGACCCTCACTTCTGGACTTTAAATCATATTACCTAGCTACAGTAGTAAAAACAGCATGGTACTGGCATAAAGACAGACACATGCACTAATGGACTTGAACTGATGGTTCAGAAACAGACCCTCACATCTATGGTCAAGTGATTTTTGAATGGGCAGAAAAGTCCATTCAACAAATGGTGCTGAGAGAACCGGATATCCATAGCCAAAAGAAGGAAAAATGACCCCTATTTCACATGTTATATAAAAATTAACTCAAAATAGATGAAAATCCTAAATATAAAAGCAAGAATCATAAAGCTTCTAGAAGAAAATATAGGAAAATATCAAGACCTGTTGTAGTTGGTGGATTCTTAAAGAAGATAAAAGAAGGACTGAAATGAACTATTGATGTTTAATGTATGTTGAACTTTTAATTAACTTTTCTGTAAAAGTGCATAAATGTATAGAGTTAATAGTAACACATTACAGTAAGTAACAGCTGGTTTATAAATGGGAATGTGGCTGGAAAGCGTTATCTAGTGATGTAAATGACAATTGAAAGAAAGCTACAGAATAATCTAGGGACTTCAGAGGTGTTTGAGAATTGTGATTGATGGTAGAGATGCAAGAATGTCTTTTGTGAGCTAGAGAAGATGTATGTCACTATTGCAGGGTGGTGAGAATGTAGAGAAGCATGGGGAAACTACAACTGGAATAACCTATGGACTGTGGTTAACAATCAGAATGTAAAATTCATGCATCTATGCAAAAAATGTACTGTGTTGATAATGTGAAAGTATGGAAAAAGTGTGCCAAATATGCACAATGGACTTGGTAATAGTCTGATGATATTATCTCATAATCTGTAACAAACATTCTACCACAGTGTGGTGTGTTAATAGAGGATTGTTGTATGAGAATTTTGTATATGTGCAAGATTGTTTTGTAAGTTTACAACTTTTGTCATAAAAAATATATTTAAAAAATAATAATAGGGTGGGTTGGGGGAAAATACACCAAATGTAAGATAAGGACTATAGTTGGTAGTAAGATTTTGACAATATTATTTCATAATTTGTAACAAATATCTCATAGCAATGCAAGATGTTGGCGTTGGGTTGATATATGGGACTCCTGTATGATGTTACGCATGTTTGCTTTGAAAGTTCACAACTTTTACTATGCATTTTATGTATGTTTATGTTTATATGATATAATAATAATAATAATAATAATAATAATTGGCTGGGTTTGGGGGAAATACACCAAATGTAAGGTACTGTGATTAGTAGTAATATTTTGAGGATGCTCTATAATCATTAGTTAAAAATGTTTCACAACAATGCAAGTTATTGGTGGTAGGGTGAGGTATGATAGGCCTATATGATGTCATGTACGCTTGTTTTATGAGTTCACAAGTATTATTGTTTATGTATGAGTGCTATACTTTAATTAATAAACAATATACATTTTTAAAAAGTTAATTGATAATATGTTTTTAAAGCCTTTGGATTACTACTTATAGTAAAACCGCAAATGGTTGAGATTATTGTTTTTCTTTATTACGGTTTCATTTTCATTATTGTTATAATAATTTTAATAAAATATTAGTACATAAAATACGTGGGGAGATCATGGAATTTTTAATAATATTCTTAAACTTATGTATTCTTTCTAAATAATTTATAATTAATAAATGCCCACATTTTGCAAAATTTTTGGAAGTATTTATATCTATGAATCCCACATTGCATCTCTGAAGAATTCCACTTACATTAGGCTAAGAATTTATTATTCAGGACCACGTTTTGACTAGGAAAAAGTAGTAAGAGTGTGAAGGCCTTTAATGAATATCATAAGAAGAAAGGGAGGACTGCCAGTGTAAGAGACTGAAAAGCCTTCCTGTAACTGAAGATAGAAGATATAGCAAATTATGGAAGAAAATACATAGGATTGAGAACCAACCAGAAATGGGATTGATGGGACTGCTAGAAAGTAGTTTTGGTATGGCTATTCATTTAAATGGCACTTAAAATAGCAATTTGCTCAGTGGGTCTTGGAATAATCAAATTCAGTACTTGATCAAGCATTTCTTCCCAGGAAGCTCTTGAGCAGAAAATATGTGCAGAGAATGATGAGGAAACAACATAATCCTATGTAAATATCTGGGAGATTGGTCTCAAATGTCAGTAGTGAGTTCTAACAAGCTAGGCTGGATTCTTTTAACCCTACCTCCTTCACCTGGGAGTGATGGCTGCTGCAGACTTGAATGAAAACAGTTGTTTGCTCCAACTACAAACACCAACACCTGGAAGCACAAATCTTATATTTTTGCCTCTGCAGTGTTACAAAATACTTAAAGTATTTGTAAAAGAACATTGCCAAGAAAAGGAAAGAAAGAGAAGGTTGGAGAAAAATGTTTTTCTTAATCCCTAGAGGTTGCTATCGCAGGAGTCAGACCCAAGATCTTAGGTCAGGAATGAAAACTTCTGTATAGCTATTTGTGTGCTTCAGATGCTGTTTTCTTCATTTATTCAGTTTTGTTTTGTTTGTTTATTTGGCATCATTATTTTATGTGAGAGATGTGGAAATTAAGTTCTGCATTTTATTTCCTTGGTTGAGTGGGTGGAGAAAAAAATGGAAAAACCATACCCATATGTGCTGATCTTCCAACCTCTTTGAATTTCCTATCCTTAGCAATGATGATTTTTATCTATGTCCTCAAATGTGTATAACTTCCCTCCTCCTTAGGTTGTAAATCACCTTGCCCCTGATTCTGTTGAATTTTTTGGATCAATAAGGATCTAACTCTATAACACTGAAAAAGATGACAAAAATTATTGTGTTTGACACAATGTAGGCTACTAATACCTATGTTCATTTTCATTTTACATTTTTTTTTCTTAATGGGATATGTCCTACATATTTCAAATATTGCTGACCATTAGATACCATTGCATACTCTTGAAATGTGCAGGCAAAAAGACATGAAAAATACCTTAGTGAAAGAGAGGAAATTCTAGTATTGTCCTCCTTCTGCAATTCTTAATCAACATCATTTATGATGATATATTTTTTACATGACACATGATTGACTGTAATATATTCTCTAGAACAAAAATAGGAAGCAATGCTATCCCAGGCTTAAATGACTACTATAATATCTTTTGAGGTAGCCTCAGGTCTCCTGGAAAACCATTTTTCTTTACCCAGGAAATGAACTTCCCAAGAAATCATTATGAAATTCATATTAAAATGAATAGAAATGTGTTATAAGTACTCAAATTTTACAGGGAATTTTTTTATTCCTCAGTTTCCAGTATAGTTTTGAATTAAACAAAGGTTTACATACTAATAGTGCAGATACTTTCTTCATTTAAGGATTAAATTTAAGTGCATGTAACAGAAATAAATAAAAACAATTGCTTAAACAAAATTTGGTCTTATGTGTCCATTAAATTCAGAAAAAGGCAATGCAAGTAGCTCCACAACTTCCTAAGCAAAAGTGCTTCTAACTTCCTGTTCTGCTGTTTTAAGGAAGACACACATTTGGAAAGCTGCCAAAATGTACAGATCAAGTCCGTAGCCAGGAAGGAAGAATGGAAAAGGAAATGCAAAAGGGAGCTTGCCAGCTGACTCTGACAGTATTTAAAAATCTTTCTTGGTAGCCATGTGCAAGAAAGTCTGCAAAAAACTTCCTAACCAAGACACATGATCTCTCCTAAGTACCAGGAAATTTTGGAGAAATAAATATATATAAAGATACATACATACATACAAATGTATATATTAATATACACACACACTCACACTCAAAATTTTAAATTAAGTATATTTCTGTAACCTCCCAAAATAAAGATTGTTTTGTAAGAATGGGTACCTGGCAGCTTTTTAAAAACAGAAGCATGCATTTGTTAATTTAATCTTTTTTCAAATTAAAAGATCTTAAAACCTAAATATTCCTGAGATTTTCTTGTATGCAATATAATTGCTTAAAAGTAATTGGATTCTCAAATTTCACACCTCAATTTAATTTATTTCACATACTATACCTTATAAGCTTGCACTTTTATGACAGTGATGTGTATCTTATTTGCCTATTAAGTTATTGTTTACTGGGTATATGTACCATTGTTTATTTATTCAACATTCTATTCTTGACCAATTTTGTTCTTTCCAGGGTTTGTTACAATTAAGTACTGTAGTTACCACCCTTATAAACTCATTAAGAATATTACTTCCTTAGAATTCAACCTGCTCATCCCCAGGAGTCATGAGTTTATATGGCTAAGAGACTTCAAAGTGAGTCAGGAGATCTTTTCTGAGATTATGCGTATATACATCTCAGAAGGAACCCATAGACTGCCAAAGTAAATACTGCCTCAAATAGTGGGGCTCCTAAGGGCTCTGGACACATCCAAACATTATAAGCAGGGCAAACAGCTGAGGAATTTGGTGCCCTGCTAGTGAGCCCTACTTTGGAATTTATGCTCTCCAGTGTGATAGAGTTCAACTCGGTTGTGATTTTGTTACACATGGCCCTGCTGCCCTTCTATTTGAACCTATAATTAGCACTAGAGGTGATAGTTGTAGGTCCAAGAGACTTAAATCTTTGGGCTGTCCATGTGCCAGTTGGGCCCTGAATCTCGACAGACTTGCAACAGTTACTCTCCAGTTCATCGAACTCACTGAGGGCAACTAACAAGGAGAAGATGACTCACAATGACCATATTAAGGATCAGAGAGAGCCTGCAATTGCAAGGAAGAAAGTCCCATCCCTCTGCTCCATGGTACATAAGCCCCCTCTCAATTAGAGGTGGAGTCGGCATCACCATCACACAATCCTAAGGACTGGGGAATGGATGAAGGAATAGAGTAAACTTACAGTTTTCTACTGTAGAATTTTTATGATCCTTGCAATGAAAGAACTTTAATCATAGATGTGGAGGCATTGGCCAGTGGAGGTTCTGAGGGATGGAAGAGGGCAAATAAGTGTAACTTGGGGGCATTTTTGGGATTTGGAAATTAACCTGAAGGACGTTTCAATGACAGATACAGGTCATTTTATATCACATAATAACTTGAAAAATGTGCGGGACAGAGAGTAAACTACAATGTAAACTATAATCATCACTAAGTGGCAATGTTCCAAGATATGTTCATCAATTGTGACAAATTTATCACATTAATGAAGGATATTGCTGATGTGGGAAAACACGGGGGGGCTAGGGAGCAGGGCATATGGGAATCCCAAATTTTGTGTGTAACATTTATGTAATCTAAGTTTCTTTTAAAAAATAAAAATTAAAAAGCATATTAAAAATAAATATACTTAAAAAATTAAACATTCAAAATAAAGATTTCAATGATACACAAACAAAGTGCCTATAATTGAAGCAAGCAAGACATGCAAACGAAACCAAAAATAAGGTTCTACCTCTGAGAACTATTCGAATCTGATCTTTTATTACCTCATAAGTAAAAATTCATTTAAGAACTAGGACTTTCTGGACACGGTAGTAGTAATTATTTTTTTTATACCTCTCCCCATTTAATGGTTTAGTTTCTACTTATTTTGTGAAAAATCCTGTACAAGTTAAATAGATGCAGCAAAACAATATCTCATTATAACATTGCTGAAAATATTACCCTCAGTTTATGCTTAAAGGAGGAAGGAAGAAGAGTGAGAATTTACAGTTACATTTTGAAAGCCTCTACTAGATGCCCATAATTTTGTTATGTGTGTGGGTATAATGTGTGCATATATATACATATATAAACTTATATATACACAAACATATATGTATATATATAATGTCATAGTTAGTCATAGAAATAGCCCTTTACTAAATTCCCATTATGTGCTACAAAATCAACACACAACTTATAATACTCTGACATATTTTAGGATATGAATTATTATTGATTTAGTATGGGAAGATTGATTATCAAAGTTATAGAATACTTTGACTAATCTCTTCCAACTGGTAAGGCGAAGAGTTATTATTTATCAAACTTCAAAGCTCACAAGTTTTCTAATAAAATACAGAGTTATTCAGTGACTTGTCCAAAAATTATACAACAAGTAAGTGGCAGAACCAGACTTTGAACTCAGCTCTTGACTGAGTGTTCTATTCAACACCAAGTAGTCAAGAGTCTATGATCTAAGAAGTTTTAAGTAAAATAAATAGGACTAATATGAAAGATGCTTATTCCTAGTTATCAGACTGTCCCTACGCATAACTCAAATCTCAAATATCTACAAATATTTTTCAGTTAATGTATGCGCACATAAATGTGCATGTCTCTATGTGCATGGTGTTCAAATGAAATCAAATTCCATTTATTTTAAAGGCTTCTTATGCACTCAAAGGAAAACCTCCCTAAAGAGAATGAATGTGAGTTCTGTGTGCAGGTAAATTCACTGGCTAAAGTAGAAATCAATATTTTCTACTCACAAAGCCTGTCACTATTTTGACTTCTACATATTGGCAAAATGAAGGGTATTACTAAACTTCAGTATCCATCCATCATTACTCACAAAATTGATTAAAGCTTATGCCATATAAAGTAACAACATGTTCTTTTTTCTATGAATTTATGACAGAAAAATTACAAAACTACAGAAAGGGAAATAACTACGGACTATTACCTGTCTGATGTGTTTTCTAAGCATCCAAAATCTTTTGGTCACATAGACAATCATGAAAAAAAAAAGGGAACTTTATGTGACTCTCTTTTAAATTTTGACAAATCACAAAGTTTCAGCAAAGTTATTGTTACATATTCAGATAATTTACACAAGATAATATGGGTTACAATATTATGCTGAGAAACTGACCATGTCTTCTTTCTGCCTAGTCAAAAATAAAGGAAATGGGACAAAGCATCCTTTATTGCTCATAATGAGATTAGTGTAGTCTGTGGCCATACTTAACAGTGATAACATTGACTCTCTGAAGAACTATTGGATTGCCCACAAAACGGTGCAATGAAAATTAGTGTACTCCAAAGGAAACAACTCTCGAACCATAAAAAAATAAAACATGCATTAAATTGCTTGCTCAGGTAATGACTGATGTATACTGGACAGACACAAAAACATATAAGCATTCTTAAATGCAAATTAATAAAAAATTTAGATTTTAGAAATCAAACTCCTACCCCTGGTGTGACTGCTCTCATATCCCAATTACAGATGGGCCTGGTTTTCATTCAGGACTCTGACATGAGAGAAATATTAATTTGTTTAAAATTCCTCAACTATGGACCTACCTATCACTGTGAGGAGAATGGCCAGTCTGAAATACCTAGCCATGGCAGGCATATTCTAGATAGCCCAATCCCATTTCATTATTTTTATTTTTCAATTATTATTATTTTTAAAGAAGCTTTAGATTACATAAATGTTACCTTAAAAAAAGAAGGGACTCCCATATACCTTACTTGTTTCCCCTCCCACAATTTTCCCCATTAACAACGTCTTTCATTAACATGGTACATTTGTTACAATTGATAAACATACACTGAAACATTGCTACTAACCATGGTGTATAGTTTACATTATGATTTATACTTTACCCTGCACAATTTTATAGGTTTTGACAAAATGTATAATGCTCTGTATCCATCATTGCAATATCATGCAGAATAATTCCAATGTTCCAAAAATGCCCTTTTTACCTTTCTCTCCTCTCATAATCTCTGGTGACCACTGCCTTTATATCAATGTTATAAGTTCTTCCATTACTAGAATAAGTCTACTTTAGTCCATAGTTGCATTCCCCCCTTATGTTTGTTCATTCCTCAATCTTGAGGATTTGGGGATGGTGATGCCTACACTTCTGGTTGGGGAATTCCAGTTGGGGATTTCTGAGTGGGGACTTAGATCCCATGGGACAGATGGGAGAGCCTGGCATTGTCCATAATCACCGTTTGGTTAATTGTCCTGAGTGAGTCTGATAAATTGGAGGGTAGGTATTGGCTTTAATTCTGCTGATGTTCAGGACTCAACTGGCATATGAACAGCTGGAAGATTTAAGTCTCTGGAACACATATTTAACAGGTATAGTACTAATTATAGGTTCAAATGAAAGTGACATAAGAACCATGTGTAGGAAAACTGTAAATGATTCCATTTCTGATACACTGGGGGAATAGGTTGCCATATATTCCAAGGTAAGGCCCACTGACAGGGTGCCAAATTCCTGGGCTTATCTATCCTGCTTATATTGTCCAGATGTCTCTAGAGCCCTCAGGAGTCCCCCTGCTTGAGACAATGTTTACTGAGACAGTCAGTGAGATCCTCCTAAGACAAGCATAAGCATAACCTCTGGAATGACCTCTCAACTCACTTTGAAAACTCTTAGCCATATAAAATCTTTGTATTTAATATTTCCCCCTTTTGGTCCAGATCTTTTTCCAAATATATCACTAGTTGGTGCTGGGAAATAACCCCTCAGTGCGGGAGATACATTCCTGGGAGTCATGTTCCATGATGGGAGGAAGCTAATGAGTATATACTCTGTTTGACTGAGAGTCCACATTAGAGTAGCAAGAAGGCTTTCAGGTGGTAACTCCTAGGCAATATATAACACTAGGCTAAGTTTCAATTTCACAAGAATAAGGTTCATAAGTCCAAGCATCAATATATAGGGCCCATTGGTCTGTCCTCCTTTACTAGGCACTGCCCGTGTATGCTAGGGATTCTTGCCACTCTATTAGGGAATGTAGTAGGACTCACGTTTCCTTTTAATCCTTAATGCTGTATAATTTTCTTTCATCCAAACATTTTTCAAGCCACTATAAATCAATTTCCAGCTTTTTTCTTTCCTTTAAGTTCTAATAATTCTCATAGAATGTCAGCGATGTTCAAATAAAATCACAACTAGATATAATTTATACCAGGATACCTAGATCCAGATTTTATTTATGATATAGTGTCTGGTATCTACCTTTCTGAAAATATGTTATAAAATTTTACAATTAAAGAATTTAAAAACAATCAAAGGAAAGTATCAAATTAACATATATAAACTATTTTGATGATATAAATTACATGACCAAATATAAGATTTGTGGATTTACAGAACATATATATGTAATACATATCTATACACACACATAGATATGAAGTATGTTTGAAACACATAGGACAAAAATTATTATTATTATTATTTTCTTTCATATTAAATGATTTAAAGACCACAAAAAATAACCTGAATATATGTTAAAAAAATAACTCATAATTGGAGTAAATGTAGGCATTAGTTTTAAAGAAAAATACGAGATATTCAAAGTTATCAAGGGTGAACAAGATAAAATAATTATGATCAACTAAATATCTAAAAATATAACTGTACTATGCTGAAGAAAGTGTACTGGAATTACTATATTAACATATCACTGTTGGCAGCTTAAATAAGTACAATTCTTCTGGCAAATTCACGTTTTTAAAACTATTAAGAGCACTAATGCTCATCAACCATTCAACTGTAAATGTAAAATTCTGTCATATATTTGATGGTAACCTAATAATGGAACAAATTAATGTAAAATGGTTCATTGCAGTAATATTTAAAATAGTGAAAGAGTAGAAACATCCTAAAGATTCAATGATTTAATAAATCAACTTAATGTAATTTTATGAAGCTGTTCAGAATAATAAATTTAATGATAACATAGCAAAAAAGAACTAGAGTAGTAAGTGAAAAATATATAAAAATTATATCAAATCAACTAATGAATTAATTATACATCCCGTTGGTATAATCTTTTATTAATTACAATTAAAAGATGACTTCAACAAAATTGCTAAGCACCTACTCCTTGCAAGACAACATGCCCTTTCCCCTAATGTGGTTAGTAGTGGCTGAGAATTCTGTACAGACAATATAAAAGGAAACCAAAGTTCACAGTAAAGTGATGATTGCTGAGATTTAAAAAGTGCTTTAGAGGAGTCTCAGAAAATTGTTCAAAGAGGAGGTGATTTTAAACCTAGGCTTTAAAGGCAGACAGGTGAGAGGATTGAGAGGGCTGTCCAGATATATGAGATGAACAATAGCGTAGCATGAGAGGAAGTAATATATTCAGAGAATGGAAACATTTCATCATAGCTTGATCAAAATGAAATTACAAGATAGGAATGATGCAATGGTACCAGAGTACACAGGGATATGTGTGTCAAGCTGAGAAAGGTCAACTTCATCAAAAGTATTAGGGAGCTAGTAAAGGATTTTGAGTATTTATGTTATCAGATTTGTAAACTAGAAACAAAATACTTGCTAATTGATCCAACAACAAAATGAATTAATTATATACCATGATCAAGTGTGTTTTATTCCAGGTAGACAAGGATGGTTCAACATAAGAAAATTAAGCAAAATAATACACCACATTAACAGATTCAAAAAAAAAAAAACATGATCATCTCTATCAACACAGAAAAGGCATTTGATAAAATAAAACATTCTTTCTTGTTAGAACCATTTCAAAAGATAGTAACAGAAGGAAACTTCCTCAACATGATAAAGGATATATATGAAAACACTACAACTAACATCATACTCAAAGGTGAAATGCTAAAGGTTTTCCTTCTTGGAAGTAAGACAAGGATGCCCACTGTCACCATTCTGATTTAACACTGTATTAGAAGTACTTGCTATAGCACTTAGGCAGTAAAAGGAAATAAAAGACATCCAAATTGGAAAGGAAAAAATAAAATTTTCACAAATTGCAGATGACATGATCCTATACATAGAAAGTCCTAAAAAATCTACAACAAAGTTTCTAAAGCCAAGAGATGAGTTCAGTAAACTGGTGGGATATAAGCTAAACATGCAAAATTCACTAATGTTTCTAATAATGAGCAATCTGATGAGGAACTCAAGAAAAAATTACATTTACAAAAGCAACAAAAAGAATCAAATATCTAGGAATAAACTTTAAACATGTAAAGGGCTTATACAATCATACAAAACATTATCTCTGACCACAGTGGAGTTAAGCTGGAGATTTGCAAGGGAAAGAAGCCCAGATTTCACACCACGATTTGGAAATTAAACAGCACACTCTTAGAAAAACAGTGGGTCAAAGAGGAAATCTCAAAAGAAATCAATGACTACCTTGAAACAAATGATAATGATAACACAACATACCAAAATTTATGGGATGCAGCAAAAGCAGTACTGAGAGGGAAGTTTATAGCCATAAATTCATATATCAAAAAAGAAGAAAGAGCAAAAATTGAAGAACTAACTGCACATTTGAAGGAATTAGAAAAACAACAACAAAGTAACCCAACAGGAAGAAGAAGGAAGGAAATAACAAAGATAAGAGCAGAACTAAATGAAATAGAAAATAAGAAAGCACTTGAACAGATAAACAAGACCAAGAGCTGGTTTTTTGAGAAGATTAAGAAAATTGACAAACCTTTAGCGATACTAACAAAGAGAAAAAGAGAGAAGATGCAAATACACAAAATAAGAAATGAGAAAGGCGATATCACCACTGACCCCACAGAAATAAAGACTATCATAAGAGGATATTTTGAAAAACTATATTCCAACAAAAATGACAATCTAGAGGAAATGGACAAATTCCTAGAAACACATAAGCAGCCCATATTGACAAAAGAAGAAATTGATGATCTTAACAAACCAATCACAAGCAGAGAGATAGAATCAGTTATTAAAAATCTCCCAACTAAGAAGAGCCCAGGGCCAGATGGCTTCACAGGTGAATTCTACAAAACATTCCGGAAAGAACTGACACCAATCCTGCTGAAACTATTCCAAAAAATAGAAACAGAAAGAACATTACCCAACTCCTTCTATGATGCCAACATTACCCTAGTACCAAAGCCAAACAAAGACATCACAAGAAAGGAAAATTACAGACCAATTTCTCTAATGAACCTAGACGCAAAAATACTAAACAAAATATTTGCTAATCGTATTCAACAACACATTAAACGAATTATACACCACGACCAAGTGGGATTCATCCCAGGTATGCAAGGATGGTTCAACATAAGAAAATCAATCAACGTAATACACCATATAAACAGATTGAAGGAAAAAAATCACATGATTATATCTATTGATGCAGAAAAAGCATTTGACAAAATACAGCACCCTTTCTTGATAAAAACACTCCAAAGGATTGGAATACAAGGAAATTTTTTGAACATGATAAAGAGTATATATGAAAAACCTAAAGCCAATATTGTGTACAATGGAGAAATTCTAGACTCCTTCCCTCTAAACTCAGGAACAATACAAGGATGCCCACTGTCTCCGCTTCTATTTAACATTGTTTTAGAAGTACTTGCTTGAGCACTGAGGCAAGAACCAGAAATAAAAGGCATTCAAATTGGAAAGGAAGAAGTCAAAATTTCATTATTTGCAGATGACATGATCCTATACATAGAAAACCCTGAGAGATCTACAACAAAGCTTCTAGAACCCATAAATGAGTTTAGTAAAGTTGCAGGTTATAAGATCAATGCGCAAAAATCAGTAGCATTTCTGTACACCAATAATGAGCAAGCTCAGGAGGAAATCAAGAAACAAATACCATTCACAATAGTAAATAAAAAAATCAAATACTTAGGAATAAATTTAACTAAAGAGGTAAAGAACTTATACACCGAGAACTATACAAGATTGTTCAAGGAAATCAAAGAAGACCTAAATAAATGGAAGACTATTCCTTGTTCATGGATAGGAAGACTGAACATTATTAAGATGTCTATCCTACCAAAACTGATATACACATTCAATGCAATCCCAATAAAAATCAACACAGCCTTCTTTAAGGAACTAGAAAAACTAACTATGAAATTTATTTGGAAAGGAAAGAGACCCCGAATAGCCAAAGACATACTGAGAAAGAAAAACGAAATTGGAGGAATCACACTACCTGACTTCAAAACATACTACAAAGCTACGGTGGTGAAAACAGCATGGTATTGGCATAAGGAGAGACACATAGACCAATGGAATCGAATTGAAAGCTCTGATATAGAACCTCACATATATAGCCACATAATATTCGATAAAGCCACCAAACCCTCTCAACTGGGAGAGAGTGGCCTATTCAACAAATGGTGTCTGGAGAACTGGATAGCCATATGTAGAAGAATGAAAGAGGATTACCATCTTACACCTTATACAAAGATCAACTCAAGATGGATCAAAGACCTAAATATAAGAGCCAAGACCATAAAAACCTTAGAAAGCAGTGTAGGGAAACATCTACAGGACCTTGTAATAGGAAATGGATTTATGAATATCTCACCAAAAGCACGAGCAGCAAAAGAACTAATAGATAAATGGGACTTCCTCAAAATTAAAGCCTTTTGCACCTCAAAGGAGTTTGTCAAGAAAGTGAAAAGGGAGCCCACACAGTGGGAGAAAATATTTGGCAACCATATATCTGATAAGAAACTTATAACTTGCATATATAAAGAACTCCTATATCTTGAGAATAAAAAGATAAAAAACCCATTTAAAATATGGGAAAAAGATTTAAACAGACACTTCTCCAAAGAAGAAATACAAATGGCAAAAAGCACATGAAAAAATGTTCCAAATCTCTAGCTATCAGGGAAATGCAAATCAAAACCACAATGAGATACCATCTTACACCCATAAGATTGGCAGCTATGAAAAAAACAGAAGAATACAAGTCCTGAAGAGGATGTGTTGAAAGGGGAACACTCATCCACTGCTGGTGGGAATGCAGAAGGATCCAACCATTCTGGAGGACAGTATGGCGGTTTCTCAAAAAACTAGCCATAGATTTGCCATATGACCCAGCAATACCACTGCTGGGTATATACCCAGCAGAACTGAAAACAAGGATGCAAACCGATATATGTACACCAATGTTCATAGCAGCATTGTTCACTATTGCCAAAAGTTGGAATCAATCCAAATGCCCATCAACAGATGAGTGGATCAATAAAATGTGGTATATACACACAATGGAATACTACTCGGCTGTAAGAACAAACACACTACAAACATATGTGATAACATGGATGAATCTTGAGAACCTTATGTTGAGTGAAGAAACCCAGACATTAAAGGACAAATACTACATGACCTCAATGATTTGAAATAACCAAGCTGCCCTAGATAGCAAGAGACTGAACGATAGGCTTACAGGAAATTGGAGGGTGGAGGAAGGATGTGAGCCAATGTCTGCAGGGGTGGAATTTAAGACAAGATGGTGGTAAGTATGAACACAAAGAAGAGATAAAAGGGGGGCAAGGGGTTGCCTTTGGTTGGGGCTTTGCGGGTTTGAGGGAGGCTGGGGATGGGCGGATGGGTAACATTGCCCAAAAGTGGGGGGAGGGAAGGGTAGCATACCAACACAGGAGAGGGTCAGGTGTTGGTGGAGAGTAAAATGCCGAGAAAATCATATCAAAATATAATAAAGAGGGTTACCTGTTTAGAATGCTCGGAGGGGAGGGTCTGATGCAGGACGGGCTCCTGGGGAATGTCTAAATGCTCATTCTGCCAGAGTGGGTGATACCATGGGGTAGAAACCCAAGTAGTGAGAGTGGGGGTGGACCCACATCCTGGGGAGAACTAATGCCATCAAATAGAGGGAACTGTATCCCTAGAAAGAAAGGGTGGCTCCCAGGGCATTGGGCAGTTGATCAAGTTAGACCCTGAACACTATTCCATCTATATCTGGAAGTGGCTCCTCGGGAAACGGAGGTTGGCTGTCACTGTGGGCACCAAGGTGGAAGGGAAAATGGACGTTAAATGTGTGTAACCAAGGTAAATGGGGGGTAAGAGAGGAGTTTCGTGAGAGTACACAAGGATGGATATAAAACATGTAATATTACACCATAACATATAGGAGATGACAGACTGATAATGTAAACCATAATTTAAAACATAGGATAACTAAGAATGTAAAAAACTGTGTATCCTAAAGTATGCACCACAATGTAAGCACAGATGTCACCTTGTTTGAAAGCTATTGTCTCAGACTCTGTACATTACGTTAAGTAAATATGATGTGAATAGGGTGTAAGAATATCGCTGTGGAAGGGAAAAGGTTTTGTGGTGGATGTATGGGAGTGCTCTATACTATATATATGCATTGCTGTGGTCTAGGGCTCCTGTGAAGAGAAGCTCAATAATTAGGGGGGGGGGGGAAGATAGGATGTAGAATTTTTTCCAAGTCAACACGTATTCTTTTTCTAACCTTTAAACCCATCGCTATATGCCATTTCCTAGTAAGGGACCCTGACATTATATTGGGCTTCAAATTTCAGGGAGTTCTGGATCACAGTGTGGTTCAACAAAGGCAATGGAGGAATACTGGTATGGGATACCATTGACAGGGGATATATGGCTGACAGGGAGCTGTACAGAACATATGTCCAGGGTGCATGGCAATGTTTGGATATACTCATAGTGGCAACAATTAAAAACCACAGCAGGGGGGGGTACTGGGTTCCTGGCCAGTGGTGCTCTGTCGTGGTCCCTAAGGGAGCAGCGACAGTCTCCTAGGTGCAGCGGTGGGGACCGGGAGGGAGTGAGGGTTCAACAGTGAGCCCCTGATGCTAATGACTATGCTTGTGAGCTGATAAGCCTAAAATAAGAACAAGGCCTAGAGCAGCATTGTGCCTGGGAATTTCCTCCTGTCAGCCTTCATGTTACTCAAATGTGGCCAGTCTCGAAGCCAAACTCAGCATGTAAATGCAATGCCTTCCCCCCAACCTGGGACATGACACCTGGGGATGAGCCTCCCTGGCACCGAGGGACCACTATCAACTACCAACTGATGATGCAACTGGAAAATGACCTTATACGGAAGGTTCAACGCGGATCAGCAGAATATCCCTGTCTACATAAAATAACATGACTTTAAAAAGCTGGTTGACCTAATGTAAGGGGGAAATGGAAAGGAGAAATGAGTTTATATGGCTACGAGTCTCTAAAAAAGAGTCTGGAGGCTGTCAGAAGGATTGCCCTTATGCACAACTGAGCAGAGTCTGAGAGACAGATAAAGCAGATACAACCCCCAGATATCGGTTCCTTCGAGGGCTAAAGAGACCCATGGGAGTTATGGTCATGGCCGATGGGGTTAACTACCAGGTCAGATGGCCCCTCTTTGGAACTGGTGTTTATGTGTGACGAATCTGGACTCAGATGGGATCTCTCTTCATAAAACTTTCATGCTAATGTGCTGGAGGTGCAGTTAGTGTCGGGGTTTAAGATATATTTAGGGGATCTGAATCTCTGGACTGACAATGTGATAGCCAGGTCCTGAGCCTCAACAGACTCCAGCACCTACAATCTGACTTATTGGGCTCACCACACTCAGCTAAGATGGAGTTGAAGAAGGACAACCACCACACCATGGAGCCTAGAGTGATTACAACTGAAAGTGGGAGGATTGCATCCAGCATCCATGTGGAATCTGAGCCTCCTCTTGACATAGAGGTGCAATGGACACAACCAATCCAATGTCCACATAGAAAAGGTGGCATTAGATTGAGAAAAGTGGACATGATGGCTGATGGGTATGGGGAAAGGCAGGAAGAGATGAGAGGTGGAGGCGTCTTTGGGACATGGAGCTGCCCTGGATGGTGCTTCAGGGGCAATCACTGGACATTGTAAATCCTCACAGGGCCCACTGGATGGAACGGGGGAGAGTATGGGCCATGATGTGGACCATTGACCATGAGGTGCAGAGGTGCCCAAAGATGTACTTGCCAAATGCAATGGATGTGTCATGATGATGGGAAGGAGTGTTGCTGGGGGGGGGGGGGGAGAGGTGGGGTGGGGGTGGTAGGGTTCAATGGGACCTCATATATATATATTTTTAATGTAATATTATTACAAAGTCAATTAAAAAAAAGTTAATTGCTAAAAATAAAAAATAAAAAAATAAAGGGCTTATACACAGAAAGTTACATGGCATTGCTAAAGGAAATCAAAGAATACCTAAATAAATGGAAGAATATTCCATGTTCATGGAATGGAAGGCTAAATATTATTAAGATGTCTATCCTGCCCAAATTGATTTACAGATTAAATACAATCCCAATAAAAAATTCCAACAGCATTATTTACAGAACTGGAAAAACCAATTAACAAATTAATTTGGAAGGTTAAGGGGCTCTGAATAGCCAAAAATGTCTTAAAAAAGAAGAAAACAAAGTTGGAGGCATTACATTGCCTGACTGTAAGGCATACTATAAATCTAAGCTCCCTCTCAATTTAGAGGTGGAGTGGACATCACCATCCCAGGGTCCACCTGATGGAGAAATAAAAGGATTAGATTGGACTTACTGGTATTCTACTATAGAACTATTGTGACTCTATCAATGGAAGAAATTATATCATTGATGTGGAGACAGTGGTCACAGTAGTTGCTGAGGACAGGGAGAAGGAAGAGGAGATGTGATGTGGAAGAATTTCCAGACTTGGAGTTATCCTAAATGATATTGCAGGAACAGATGCAGGACTTTATATATCCTGCCATAACCCACTGAATGGACAGGAGGAGATTGTAAACTACAATGTAAATTATAATCAATGAGGTGCAGCAGTACTCCAAAATTTATTCACCAAATAAAATGAATGGGCCACAATGATGAAAGAGGTTTTTGATATGGGAGGAATGGGGTTAGATGGAGTGTGGTTATATGGGAACCTCATATTTTTTAATGTAACATTTTTTGTGATCTATGTATCTTTTTAAAAAGACAATAAAAATAACTATTAAAAAAATGCATGGTATTGGCACAAGGATAGATATGCTGACCAATGGAGCAGAAATGAGAGTTCAGATATGGACCCATATATGTATGGCTATCTGATATTTGACATGGCCACCAAGCCCAGTTGACTGGGACAGAATAGTTTATTTAAGAAATGGTGCTGGTAAAACTGGATATCCATATCCAAAATAATGAAAGAAGATCACCATTCTTGCCCTATACAAAAATTAACTCAAGATGGATCAAAGACTTAAATATAACAGCCAAGACCATAAAACTCCTTTTTTTTTTTATAATCAAAAATGCTTTAATTATTACTACTTAGACATTATTTAACAGTGTGGGTATATCTAGATAGGCTAAGCACACTCTGACAGCACAATACAGAAAGTTATAATTTCTGTACTGAAGTGTGTTAAGACATCTGCAAACTAGTACCTAGGAAAGAAGACATACATTTACAAATATACACATTCTAGAGTTGATAAGGTAAATGTAAAGAGATGTCATGACTTCTTCCAAACAGGAAATCCTTAAGACTAACAAAGAGTAACAATGGGCTCCCTAGATTGTTGAGTGTGCATAATTAAAGCATGGTAACTTGTATTTACAAAAATGTCAGACCAACAGTTTATACATTGTAATTATCTTCTAAGATGTATCATGAGTGTTTTGATGTATATTTTCTTTCCAGTGGGGAAGGTATTCAGAGACTAAATTTCAGCTCTTTAAAATGACATACACAATAGTTAACTGTTTGACCACAGCCTCAAGTGTATAAGATAATGTAGGTAAGCGTCTATGAGATATTGTAGTAAGAAATGGTTTCATAAACTTTACACCCAAAGCATGAGCATGAAAGAAAAAAAATGTAATTGCGGCCTCCTCAAAATTAAAAACATCTACACTTAATGGAGTTTGTAAAGAGAGTGAAAAGGCAGCCTGCTCAATGGGAGAAAATATTCAGGAACCACTTATCCAACAATGGTCTGATATCCAGCATATATAAAGGAATCTTACATCTCAATAATAAATAAAAACAGCCATCTGAAAAATGTACAAGAGAGTTGAATAACCACTTTTCCAAAGAGGAAATACAAATGACTAAAAAGCACATGAAAAGATGTTCAACATCACTAGCTATTAGGGAAATGGAAAAGAAAACTACAATGAGATAAAATTTTACAACTGCTAGATTAAAAAACAGAAAACTACAAATGTTGGAAAGGGTGTGGAGAAATAAGAACACTCATCCACAGCTAGTAGGAATGTAGAATGGTGCAGGTATTGTGGAGAATGATTTGGTGGTTCCTCAGGAAGCTAAGTATAGAATTGCCACATGATCTTGCAATCCCCCTAACTAGAAATATACCCAGAAGAACTGAAAGTAGGGGCACAGTCAGATACATGGACATTTTATGTTCATACAGCATTATTCACAATTGCCAAAAGGTGGAGACCTACAAAATAACCAACAAAATATTAAACTCCCATCCTGAAGAGTCCTGCTATATTCTCAAATAGAGTGGCAAGAATCTCAAGAGTACATAACCAGTGCCTAATGAAAGGAAAACAGAGCATATGCCAAGCCTACAATATTAATGCTTGTACTTATAACCATATTCTTGTAAAATTGAAACATAGCATAATAATAACTATTGTCTAAGAGTTACCTCCTGAAAACCTACTTGTTATTCAAGTGTGACCTCTCTCTAAGTCAAACTCAGCAAAAACTCATTATGTTGCCCTCCAGCATGGGCCATGACTTCAGGGATGAGCCTCCCTGGCACCAGGGAGTAATATCAAGCACCGACCAATTATGCATTGTGGAAAGGTCCTTGACCAAAAGGGGAAACATTAAGTATAAAAGAAATTTTATGACTAAGAGATTTCATAATGAGTCAGGAGGCTGTTTTAGAAGTCACACTTCTGCATGTCTCAGGTTGATCTTACTAATTGCCACAGTAAAAAAGAGACCGAACAGGGGTATTCCTGAGGGCTCTAGAGACATCTGGACACTATAGACAAGGCACACACCCTCTTGAAATCAGCACCCCATAGATGGGCCTTACCTTGGAATACATGATAATCTATTTCCCTGATGTAACAGAGAGACTCGTTATACTTTCCCTATAAATGATTTTCCTACCCTTTTTATGTGAACATAAAATTAGCACTATACGTGTTTAAAAAAATCTCAGAGACTTAAATCTTCAGTCTGTTCTTATGCCAGATAAACCCTAAATCTCAGCAGAGTTATAGCCCACACCTACTCTCCAGATCATTGGGCTCACCCAGGACAACTAACAAAACGATGATGGTGGACAACACATAACCCAAAAAGCAAAGAGTATCCACACTGCTAGCAAAATATTTCCTCCCATCTGTCCCATAAGATCTAAGCTCTCTCTCAGTCTGAAGCAGAGTGATCATCACCATTCCCAAATCCTCAAAGTTGAGGAATGAACAAACACAAGGGGAGGGGGGGAATGCAAGAATGAATGAAAATAAACTTATTATTGTAGTAACAGAAGAATGTGTAACATTGATATAAAAATGGTCATCACCAGAGGTTCTGAGGGGAGAGGGAAGAAAGAGTAGATGAAACATAATGCACTTTTATGGCATTAGAATTGTACTGCATGATATTGCAAGGACAGATGCAGATCAATATACATTTTGTCAAATCCTATACAATTTTACAGCGAAAAGTGTAAACCATTAAACTATAGATCTTGGTTAGTAACAAGGCTTTAATATTTTCATCAGTTGTAACAAATGTACCAAACTAACATAAGATGTTATTAATAGGAAAAATGTGGCAGGGAGCAGTGGGTTTTATGAAAACCCCCATACTTTTGATGTGACTTTCAAAACTTATTTATAAATAAAGCTTATTATATGGAAAAATGAATGATAAAAGCTGAAAGATTTAATGAAGTACAATGTGAATAGACCTCAAAAATCTTATGGTACTTGAAAAATGCCAAGCAGAAAATACATAATGCACAGTTCTGTTTAAATAGTATCTATCCATAGGAATAACTACTATTTAGAAAAAAGGAAAGGCCCTGAGCCTCAACAGACTTCGGCTCTTACACTCTGGTTTGTTGGACTTACCCCACTCAGCTAACATGGAGTTGAAGAAGGTCAACCACCACACCATGGAGTCAAGAGTGCCTACAACTGAAAGCAGGAGGATTGCATCCAGCAACCATGTGGAATCTAAGGACCCTCTTAATATAGATGTGGAGTGGACACAACCATTTCAAGGTCCACAGGATGGAGGAATAGAATATGGATGAGAGTGGACTTACTGATATTCTATTCATGAACTATTGTGATTAGTAATTGAAGAAAATGTGGCATTGGTGCGGAGAAAATGGCCATGGTGGCTGCTGGGTGTGGGGAATGGGAGGAAGAGATGAGATGTGGAGGTGTTTTCGGGACTTGGAGTTGTCCTGGGTGATGCTGCAGGGACAGTTACCAGACATTGTATGTCCTCCCATGGCCCACTGGATGGAATGTGGGAGAGTGTGGGCTATGATGTGGACCATTGACCATGAGGTTCAGCGGTGCTCTGAGATATATTCACCAAATCCAATGAATGTCTCATGATGAAAAATAAATAAATAAATAAAAATAAAAAAGGAAAATGAGTGTTGGAGAAGATGTGGGAAGAAAGGAACACTCATTCATTATTGGTAGGAGTGTAAAATGGTGCATTTGCTGTACAGTTTGGAAGTTCCCTGGAAAGTTAAGTATAGAATTACCATATGACCTGTCAATCTCACATCTAGGAAACTATTCCAAAGAATTCAAAACAAGAACTTGAATAGCTATTTTTACACTGACGTTAATAGCAGCATTATTCAAAATTGCCAAGGGTAGAAGCAACTCAAGTATCCATCAACCAATGATTGAGTAAACAAAATGTGGTATATACATACAATGGAATATTATTCAGCCATAAAAAATGTAATTCTGATACATGTGGCAACATAGGTGAACCTTGAAGACATCATGATGAGTGAAATATGACATACACAGAAGGACAAATATCATATGCTCTCACTGATATGAAATAATTAGAAAAAGAAAAGTCATAGTCAGGAACTAGAATACGGGGTACAAGGGGCTAGAGTAGGGGTAGGGAATGGAAGTTAATGCATAAATCATACAGTTTTTATTTGGGGTCATGGAAAAGTTTTGATAATGGATATTGGTGATGGTGCCCAATATTGTGAGCAGAAATAGCAGCATTAATTATGCATTTGAATGTGGTTTAAAGGGGAAATTACAGTTTGCATATATATTGTAGGAAAAAAAGTAAACCTAGAACTGTGCAATACAGTGAACTGCAAAGTAAACCACAGACTATGGTTAACAGTACAATTATAAAAATGTTCTTTCATCAATTGCAGCAAATATATCATATTAATAAAGGTATTATTAGGGTGGTAAATGAGATTGCTTTTTCTGTATGATTTTTCTGTAATCTTAAAATTTGCTAATAAAAAATAATAAATTGAATGATGAAAGGTGAAAGAGTTAATGAAGCACTGATATATGCTATAATGTGAATGGACCTCAAAAATATCACAATAAGTGAAAGAAGCCAGATGCAAATATATTTTATTTATTTTACACATCTGTTTACATGAAATACCCAGAATAGATAAATCCATAGACACAAAAAGCAGATTAGTGGTTGCCAAGTTCTGAGTGAAGGGGGGAAAGCAGAGGGACTGCTTAATTGGTACAAGGTTTCCATTTGGTGTGATGGGAATGTTTTGGAAATTGATAAAGGTAATGATTGCACAACATTGTGATCACACAAACCTCACTGAATTGTAGTCTTTTAAATGGTTAAGCTTGTGTTATGTGAGTTTTGCCTCAATAAAAAAAATGAATCAAAAATAAAATGTGGAAAATGTGAATAGCTGATTATTTTATCTAGAAAATTGCACATGAAAAGAAAAGAAATAAGACCAAGTTTAGGTAGGTAGGTATGTTGCTTTTTTGAATTTGTATTATTTTTTGTTAGATTTTTGTGTTTGTTTTAATTTGATTCACTATGTGTTTCACATCACAGAAATATGAGTATGATTTTATGCTGAAGGATATGAGTTAATTAACAGAAGTTTAAAGTCATAAATAAAAAAAGAGGTAAATGATAGAAGCACATCCCTGGGGGCAAGAGGATAGGATCAGATGTAAGTTCCTTATTGGGAGTTTGAAGAGTGACAGTAAAGTCAAACAATCAGCTCTGAAAATGAGGAAGGACTAGAAAAAAGGAGAAACAGCTCATTTGAAGATATTTCCATTGAATCCTAAATGTATTGTAAGTATGTAAAATGTTTCAAAGCTCAAAAATAAACCCTAGTTGTATTAATTACCTTGTCTGGCTAGTGTGTCATAAATCTAAAACTCAAGATTTTTCCCATACTAGATTACAATGGCTCTAATATCTCACTATTTTATACATCTATGAATATACAAAATGTATTTTTAAATATTTATTATATCTGTGTATATGTGTATGAATATATATATACCCAGAAATATATATAACATGTGTTTAGATAAATTATCTTGCAACTTTTTAGTCTAACATTTTTATCATTTTAATTTCAACTTTATGCTTTAAATTATTTTACAAATTCATATTTATATATTGCTAAACTACAATTTAGAATACATTTTCCATTATTTGGTTATGTCTAATGATAAGCACAACACTAGTATGGCATATGTTAACACTGTGATAAAATAAATTGTGTTTAACTGTAAGGAGTGATTAGGATATGCAAAATTCACAGATGTCATAATGAAAACAGATTACTTTCAATATCATTTTAATACCAAACTGAATTAATCAAATTATTTTCATCTGCCAACAATCATTCCTTTAATAGCTTTTCACTAGGTCATTAGAAATGTATTTACTTTTGAGTTCTAATGATGTACATTTGATGATTATAGTATATGGAAGAAAATTTCAAGGCTCTTTGGCACAGTGAGATGAGAGCTATTATAAAATATGATGCAGTACTGCCTAAGGATATCTTAGTGCCAGTAGTGTATTAGGATAAAATTTAAAAAGGCAAGCACTGGTGATATTAAGCTATGATAAAGTTTAGAAAATGTTCTTTATTAAGCATTAGAAATTGAATGTAAAAGCAATTTCATATCAAATGCAAATTGCATATGCTATATGCCAAATTACACCTCACTAGAAAAGACTAGTATGACAGACTAGTAAGAAGTGATAACTGGACATGGAGACTGTTGCTCTAAGACTAATTCCCTGTCAATCAAAAGATTATGAAGTTTGAAATATAAGGATTATCAAGGGCAGGTTCTGAACATTGACACTTAATTTTTATAAACATTTTATCAATGATAAATTAGAATGCAAATATTTTAAAAATAAATAAAAATATGGATAAAAAGTGACTCTAGTAAAGTTGTGCCTCCATGTTCTGACAATAGGGCAAATTCAACAGGATGCAACAACCAAATTAAACTTACATCTAAACCCAATAGCTATGCAACACCTCATAAGTCTGTGCTGAGATCTTCTAATGAGATTGCAGTGAAAAATTACTGAAATGCACTGAAAAATTACTGAAATGTTTTTTGACAATGCATTCATACATTTGCCTCTCAAATTCTCAATGATTTCTCCATGCAGCCTTGCCCTTCTTATTCTCCTACACTTTCCTAACACTAAGATTATTCTTATAATTTTTTTCCAGATCATACCTCTGCTATTTTTTATGTAAATTTAATCTTTCCATCAACTTTGCTGCTCTACCCAAAAATCCAGCTCATCATCACCAAAGCCCAAGAGCTGAGTCATAAAAATGGAGATGGTCAATAGTTTGTTTTGAATAATTACCTGGGTCTTATCCTCCAGATTGTATTAACAAATAGAAATCTTTATTTTTTGAGGAAGTAAATCAAAAGTACTATGTCACTCCTAACATGGAAAACGTGGTCTGATATCAAAAGAAGGAAACCTTTCTTTGATAGTTGTAGGAGTAAAGGAGGGGGGGCATTCATGGGGACATGGAGACTGATTGCAGGCAGAAAGTTTATTGGGAAGCTCTCCTAATGGAGGGGTGTGAAGAAAAGACTTTAGCCTTCCTGTTGGCATGGTAGGGATCTGAAGAGAGACTTCAGCCCACTTCTGGAAAGGGGGGATTTGAATTTATACAGTACATTTCTAGGTGGGGAAATAATAGTCAGAGGGAGGAGGCTGAGGGTCTGAGTGAAGTGCAAGGGCCAATAAGAAGCTCTAGAGGTGAATAATTTCCCTTGTATGTCTAGAGGGTAATGGGTTAGGGAGTTACATTTACTTGGAACGCTGAAGGAACAGGTGTTGTTTTGATTTGCAGGGAGAGAAAGTCTCTATCCCCCTTTACTCCAGTTTCCACGTGGTTTCTTTGTTCAGCCCTTGGGAAAGTGCCATGCTCTCAGACTCATAGACTATGGCGGGGGGGGGGGGTTCAATGCATGTCAGGGGAACTGAGTAACAGCTTGTTAATTGTTGTAAACCTAGAGAGAGGGAACCTCTAATATTCCTAACTCTTTGTTTATATATATATGTGTGTGTGTATGTATATAAACACACTTGGGTAGTGGGGTATATGGTACTGGACAGGATGGCAGGGTGAGGGTATTTGGAGCATAGGCTCATTCTGGCTACTTCCTGCTGTCAAGGGGCAGAGAAAAGTTCCCTTCAGTTCTGTGCAGTGAGTGGGTTGTCATTTCAGGTTCTACAGGGGTTGATATTGACTGTCACGTATCAGGAAGAGGCCATTCATGTATTTCTGGGTCAGTGTATGAATTAGGAGGGGAGCTCTAAGAGACAGGGGCTAAAAAGAAAAACAGCAATACTATCAGTAATAGTGCTATAATGGGTAAAACGATTGATTTTAAGGGCGAAGAAAAATAAGAGAGAATGAGGATAGCCATGTTTGATTTTCAGAGTTATTATCTCAGGCGCCTTTCTGCTGTTGAGGGGTGGAGTAGATTTTGTTGCATTATTGTGATGATGTTTTAGGGGTTAACTACTGGTATTGACTTTCATGGTTAGCAGGAGGTTGTTCATGTGGTCCTGAGTGATGTTCTGGACTGTTGTTTGAATGAACTGCATTATAGCTTGAAGAATGTATGGTTCTGCTGATATTAAAGGAAGGAGTGTTATTAGTAGGGTGTATATGGGAAGTTAACTGAGATTCAGGGCTAAGATAATGAGGAAAACCAATTAGACATAGAGTCAGTAGCTAGATTATTAATATAACTTATTTGGTGGGCCATATGCTGTGAGGTTTGAGTGACATTAAAATTAGTTTAGGATAAGAAGTGTTTACATAGACATACATAGAGTTTTAGTGGGAAAAGGAGATTTCAGATTACTAGCTGTGGTTTCATAACAATGTTTGGATGAGTTTTGTTTTTCATGGACTTAAGATTCTTATCCAGTAAGGCTGCAAAATATGGCTAAAAAGACTTTATTTTTTCTGTTTGTATAGTTTGAGGCAAAGGCAACAACAAATTTTTTTTTCATTTTGGGCTGCAGGGTGGCTGGCATTTTATATAGGGTACTTAACATTTTTAGGCAGCAAATAGTAGTTGGCTGGTTACAAGAATTTTGTTGCAGTGTTTGTAGTAGTGAAAGCATACCTTGTTCCTTTGGAGAGCAGGAGGGGACTGATGTTCAGTTGTGAGTGAGCATGATGACTATTCATGGGTGATGTCCAGGAGCTCTTGATGAGCAATAGGCAGCTGGAAGTGCTGCTACAGGTTTCGGTAGTCACAATGTCCTTTTTTCTTATAAAGTCACTCAATGGTATGTATGGCTCTGGATCTTCATGATGGTGTTTGCTTTAGCAGACAAGAGAAGGGTGTTAGAAGAGTTGGCAGGGATATGATCAAGAGTTACCTGTTGCTGCTGGCAGGCATTTCAGATGTTTTTCCATAGATTTATTCTTCACAGAGGGTGGTTTACAACAGTTTATTGTTTTTGTCTTATTTTTTTTTGTATCTGCAATTCACCTTTAGATAGAGATGGTGGTCCTCAGAGTGAACAGACACTAATGATTTAAGCCATTTACTTACAAAAGGGTGTGGTATGCTGCACACAGCTTATTTATTTATTTATTTATTGTTAAGTGTAATTTGGTCCTTTTTACAATTGTGATTACAAACCAAAGGGTATTTGTTTATAATGTTGCCTCTGTCATAAACTTTACTTAAAGCTAATGTTGGTGCTAGCTACATTCAATTTATAATGTAAATTAGAGTTCACCCCCTTACTGCTTAAGCTTGTGTCAGTGCCCTTTCTGCTTTTATTTTCTTTACAAAAGCAGTCTGCTAGAGGTTCTTTTATTTCCATGAACAACTTTTCTAGGTTAATACATACAGTGGTTTTAATATTCAAGCTAAATGAAAGATGAAGTGTCCCCAGCATTTTAACAATATTACAAACTTGCTAATTTGAGAAAACTTTATCAATTACAGCAGAAGGTAATAGTTTTTGTTTTATCCAACTAAACAACATTAAAGAATTTGACAGGGCAGCTTGGACTTAATAGCTTGTCCCAGTTGTTTGCTCATTTCAGGTTTTTAAGATAAGATGCTATTGTCTCAGATAGTTTTACCAATTCTGTAAAAAAATCACTGGTCAACACAATATTATCAATATAACAAAATAGGGCTATTGCTACAGGTTTTTCACACAGTCAGATTTTTGTTACCAGGTCAGGATAGACTATTCAGTTATGCACACAGCTTTAGGAAAGCACTACAACATTTACTGTTGGCTTTTTCACATGATGGTGAATGCAGGCTAACTTGGTTTTCTAAGGAGATACTAGAGAAAGTTTTAGCAAGTTTGAAAACAAAGTGATAGTGACATAATTGGATATTAATTTTTGTAATAAACTAATATTTAGGATTGCTTCATATGGCAATGGTGTTACTTTAATTAATGATAGCTTACTGTAATATATCACTTTGTGGAGCTTTTTAATGTGAATTGGACAAGTATGAGTTAAAACATCTGTTCTGTGTCAGCTTTCAGTGTAAATCAGACAAGTATGAGTTAAAATATTTGCTTTTTGATTTCCAGGCAGAGAGGTTGTTTTTGTGATACATACCATTTTTAATAATAATCAAAATCATGATTAACAGTATTATGTTTTTATCTGATGTTATGCTGGAACAAGGCTAAATTTCCAGAAATTTTATACATATTTTAAGTATTCATGTGAACTTTTTACTCATCCAACTTTAATTAACAGAAGGTGAAAGAATCCCTTTGAACTTTATAGCACTTTTTAAACACTTTTCATTCATATTTTAACATTAAATGAGCCCAACTATTTTATTACTTCACTTTTTAAGATGAAAGAACAAATCTTTTGCAATAATTTGAAATAAAAGGTACTTTTCAGGATTTGATTTTGCAAAAGGCAGTTTTGAACACTATGCTTCTTTAAAAGTGATAAGATTTGTTTTTCTTAGATAGCCAATGATATGATATGGTCAAAGTACAAGAAGCTGTTTTGATAAAAGAGAATTTTGTACACTGATTAGTCAGGAGAAAAACTCTTGTAAATTTTTGCTAAAACAAACCAATGATTTAAGAAACTTTGTTACTTTAACAGAGAAAGAAAAAAATTTTAACTTTGCATTGATATATTATTTGATATTATAGCTTTTAAAACTTTTATAGATAGACCCAATAAATTTTATTCAACTTTAACTACAAAAATTCCTTTTTCACACACCTTCTGCACTTTCTGTATTCATTCAGGTTTTGTCCTGGATTTTATTCTTTCTTGATAACAAGTCTTTTTATTTTAGGACAAAATTACTTTCTTTTTCCTTAATACAAAGAAAACACATTCTATATATCTTCCATATTTAAATTACCAAAACAGCTTTGGAAACTGTTACAAAGCAAACTTCTTATAGCATAGAATTACCATTAAAACTAAACTTGCCAGATTAATGATTTCATTAGACACACTAACAGAAACACAAAGCTCACCAATTTGACTTATAATTCTTATCTTTTGGTATGTATGTTTTTAAGTTTTTTATTGTTTTACATTTCTGATTTTATTACTTTAAGATTTTTCTGGAATTAATGTTGTCTGTATTATGTAAGCTTGTTTTTGGAACTATTTTAATTAGTAATCAGTAACCAGTTAGGAATAATTGATCAGTGTAAATGCAGTTAAGCTTTAACTTAGGAATTTAGATATACAAATATTTAACAACACATATGTTTTAAATTATTACTTTTTTAGGAGTTCACTTAGATTTAAAGTTCAGGAGTAAGCTAAAGGTTTATTTGTAAGAGGTGAGTAATTGTAGGTTAGCTACTTTGCAGGGTATCAAGAGGGACAGGATATTAGGGTTTGAATGGGATGTGGGTAGGATTTTTGAGTTGAACTGTGACTGGTTTGTGATGGTCAGCAATGGTAGGAATTTTAGTACTTTAGATTTCAGGATTGATAGAGTTTGGTGAAAAAAGGAGGAACAGGAGGGAATGAGCATATGAGCAGGTGGCTTGTTAGAGGGTACAGTAAAAGAACAGTTGTGAAACTATTTACTGACCTTCACTATTGAGATTGAGAAGTGAGTTAAGGATTTAGAGACTTTGGGAAGAATAGAGAAAGTGCATTTTGTATTAATAAAAAATGAAATTGGCTTACTGCCATCATCAGAATCACCTGAGATTCTGCTTTGGAGATGGGCATGGGGACCTGCACAGTTTCTGGGTATTTAATCATCTGTTGCCAGTTTCAGAAGGTCTGGGAGGTTGAAGCTGGGAGTTCAGTCTGACTGGGTAACTGATGTCCTTTTGTCTTGAGAGGCTTGGGGACAGTCAGACTTCCTGTGGTTTTCTTGCTTGCACAGTGAGCATAGCCTTGGAGGAGGTTGTGCGTTTGGGCACTGCTTGGCTCAGTGCCCAGGTTTTTTGCCTTTGAAGCATGGCCTTGGTGGTTTTTTTGTACTTACCTGGAGTGGAGGGTCTGTTGGGAACTCTGGAGGGGGGAGGATTTACAGCTAGGTTTTGTTTGTTTGTTTTATTCTGGGGGACTGCCATGGCTCTGACAGGGCTTTTGGCAGCATTTTGTTGGTTTAGGTTATTTGCAAGGGTTTGGGCTACAGACCAAATACATTCTTTTTCTTCTGGGGATAGACAGGTGGAAAGAATGATATAGAGGTTTTCAGGGAAAGATCCTAACCATTTCTATCTGGCTTAAATCTAGAGTGAGAAAGTAACATATAATCTGACTATTCCTTTAGTTCCCAGAGGGGTTACAGAGGAGCTGGTGTCTGTGTGGAGTTAGGAGCCTGCATGCTGATGGAGGTGGAGGGCTGCAGGGCAGAAGGAGGGGGAGGTAGTAGTCCCTGCAAGTATGAGGAGGGCGAAGGGAGGGGTAGAGGCAGCAGAGATGAAGCAGGGGAAGGAAGAAAGGGTGCAGAGTAAGTTCAGAGATAACTCTGGAGAATTATATGGAAGACATACAGGGGAGTGGGGCATGATCTGAGGGATCAAAATTGGAGTGTTCAGAAATTTTAGGGGGTAGAAGTGATGAGGAAGAAGATTTCTAAGGCAGTTTCTAGTTAAAAGAAGAATTTGGTAGGAAGAACAGGATTGGCAGAGGGAGGGAAAGAAGGAAAAGGAATGCCTGAATGTAAGGGATGTCTGGCCATCTGCCATTGTATTGGATACAGTTTTCTAAGTCTTGGAGAACTTGGAAATTGAAAGTGCCATTTTTTGACCATTGACTTTCATTGTTCAATTTGTATTGCAGTCACACAGAGGTCGAATAGAAAATGAGTTTTGTAGGTCTGATGTCTACTTCAGGGTATGGAGTTTTAAAGTTATGAAGAAGACAGCCCAGAGGTGTGGTTTTTTTGGGGGCCAAACTTGAATTCCCCATTTTAGTTGGATGGGAAGAAACTAAGGATCTCTAGGACAGGGGAGATTCTGAGTAAGACCGCCATCCCCAAATCAGTCAGACATCTCCAAGGAAAGAGGAAACTGTGCTTGGAACCAGATGTCTCCAGAGTCAAGGGGTTTCTTCCCATGAGAACACAGGCCTTCCACCCACCATGGCCCTTGGGGGCAGTGAGGATCATGACCTAGTACTAGAATTTTTCCCATGGGTAGTGAAAAAGTGAAAATGAAAAAGGAGAGAGAGAGAGAGAGAGAGCAGGATCCTTTGGCAGAAACATCCTTACCTTACACAGTCAAGAATCAATGTCCAGTGTTGGAACGGGCATTCAGCCATGGAAGAGGGGAGATTCCTCGCCAACTAATCAGTCTCAAAATGACCCCAGTCCCAGGTTTTCAGCACCAAATATTGGAGAAAAGGAGGGCACTCAATGGGACATGGAGACTGATTGCAGGCAGAAACTTTATTGGGAAGCTCTTCTAATGGAGGGGGTCTGAAGAATAGACTTTAGCCTCCCTGTTGGCATGGCAGGGATCTGAAGAGAAACTTAAGCCCACTTCCTGAAAGGGGGGATTTGAATTTATACAGTACATTTCTAGGTGGGGAAAAAATAGTACATGGGAGGGGGTTGAGGGTCTGAGTGAGGTGCAGGGGCCAATAAGAAGCTCTAGAGGTAAAATTTTTCCCTTGTATGTCTAGACGGTAATGGGTTAGGGAGTTATGTTTACTTAGAATGCTGGAGGAACAGGTATTGTTTTGATTTGCAGGGAGTGAAGATCTCTATCTCCCTTTACTCCCATTTCCATGTGGTTTCTTTGTTCAACCCTTGGGGAAGTGCCATACTTTCAGATGCATAGGCTATGGGGGGGGGGGAGAGGGGCTTGTTTTTTCTCAATTCATGTCAGAGGAACTGAGTAACAGCTTGTTAATTATTGCAAACCTAGAGAGAGGGAACCTCTAACAATAGTTTTCCAGGATATATATAGATATATCAAAACCTTGAAGATAAATAACCATAACAAACTGACCTATGTGAATAATATAATAATTACAAACCAATGGGTATGGAGTTATTAATGAAATAAAAATTTTTCTAGAAAACATTTTATAAAAATAAAAAAATCACCTATGTATTGATAACATAAGGCAGATATAAATTATGAAGAGTTTTAAATGCAAATGGCTAAAATGGAAAGCAAATATCAAAACAGAAAAACAATAGAGAATAATATTTCATTAATTTTAAGATGAGGGGGAAAAAGCATAAAAGCATTCAAAGTATAAAAGCCAAAAGGAAAATACCAATAATGGGTGTGATGGTTAGGCTAATGTGTCAACTCATCCAGGTAATTGTGCCCAGTTGTTTGGTCAAACAAGCAGTGGGTTAATTGTAGTACAAGGGCATTTATGGGCTTTAGTCATCAGTGAGCTGACTGCATAGATGGCTGTTTACATCTCTAATCAACCAGGGAGGTCGCTGTCAGGAATGAATGATGTTTTATCCAATCAGGTGAATGCCTTACAAGGTTTCAGCAATGATTTCAGCATTCAGAGAGAATTTCCCAGGTATCTTTGGATGCCAATGTCTCCCGGGAATCCATCAAGGACCTTCATATGACTTTATTGGAGTCCCTGGTTTGCAGCCTGCCTGCGGAATCTGGACTTGTACATTCCCATGGTTATATGAGAGAATTTTATAAAATCTCATGTTATTTACAGAGATTTCCTGTTGATTCTGTTTACCTAGAGAACCCTGAGTAACATTTTGGTACTAGGAGTGGTCCTTGAGAAACAGAATCTTAAACATGGAATTTCTGAAGTGGTTCTGGGAGTTTTGCAAATTGGCTCTCTACCCAAATTGGACTCAAGGGTACGAATGACTCCCTTTCCAATAATGAAGAGGTCACTAACAATCCATGGCATGAGTTGGCGATGGAAATACATAAAATATCATCACTGGATTCCCCTACTTCCATGCTTATAAGAGGCAAGGATCTGACTGAGATTGTTTTCAACACCTTAACAGAGTTTTGTGGAGTCAAAAGTTATAATGAAGTTGGCTGGCTCCTCCTATATACTCTGGATACAGTTACAAAAGAAAAGGATGAGGTAAAGTCTCCAAATTTGCAACTTAAGCACCACATGAATGATGTGAAAGTTTCTATGTGTGCTCAGAAAGAAAATCTTGTTTCCTGCAGCCCCTGGCTTCAGATCTCTGAAAACCAGACTCAGATTCTCATTGTATGAGTAACAGAGACACAAAGGAAACTAAAATTTCAACCCCACAGGGTTTCTACAGTTAAAGTGAAGGCATTGCTTGGAAAGGAGGAGAACCCTGAGGATTGGGATGGAAACAACTGGGATGATGATGATATCGTTGGGAACGGAAATCTAAATTCTGCTGAAACTTTTCCAGATGAACCTGTGATGACCTGCCTGATGGAGACCACATTTTGTCAACTTTGTATCACCCAGCCTGACCCAGGGAATCCGGGCCTCCTTCCAGCCCCGTGTGGGTACCAGCCAAACTGAAGCTTGCACTGCCCAGGCTCTGGCCTGCCCCAGGGATTTGGACCTCCTCCCAGCCCTGAGGCAGGTACTAGTCAAACTGAGGCATCCACTGCCTAACCTCCACCTTGCCCTGAGGAATCTGCCTTCCAACCCTTGCCATAAAAGGTTAATCCTGTTTTGCCAGATGAAAATGCAAAGGAATGCCCTGAGTCAATAGCTTGTAAGGCATTTCTAAGCCTTTTCCTTACTCACTCCCATTACCCCTCGTCTCTTCCTCTCTTAGAAACCTATTATTAGATTGAAATCACAATGAGCCCCTAAAGGCAAAATACAAAGTATGACCTGTGAGGAAGTACACTATACTCTAAAAGAACTGCATGAGTTTTCCAACTTATATAGACATAAATCTGGGGAATATGTGTGGGAATGGATACTAAGGGTAAGGAATAATGGTGGAAGGAATATAAAGTTGGATGGGGCTGAATTTATTGATATAGGACCAAAAGCAGAAATTCTGAATTCAACACTATAGCTTGAGGAGTTAGAAAGGGCTCTAATAGTTTGTTTGTGTGACTGACTAAAACATGGTACAAAAGATGGCCTAGCATGTTTGAGGTTGAGATGCCTGATTTGCTCTGGTATACGAAGTAGAAGGAATTAAAGGGCTTAGAGAGATTGGATGCTAAAATGGATTCACCATTTAAGACCTACCCACCTACCCCAGGAATGTTCAGAGGACACACCTTTAACCAGGTGTATTAGTTAGCCAAACCAAAGGGCCACTGATACAAAATGTCAAAAATCCCTTGGCTTTTATAAAGGATATTTATTTTGGGTAGAAGCTTACAGTTACAAGACCATAAAGAATAAATTCCTTTCTTCCCCAAAGTCTGTTGCCATGTGTTGGTGCACGATGGTTGTCACCATCTACAAAGGTTCAGGCTTCCTCTTCCTCTTAAGGCCCTACATGTCCCTTTTAGTCCAAGCTGACAGTGGTTTTGTTCATACAGCTCTCTCAAAAGGCTTGTTGGTTTAGCATGCAAGAAGCAGGGGGCCAAGCCATCAGATAGTAAGACTTTCCACAAGTCTTTCCTAAGTAACTGCATCTTCAATCCTGATTTACAAGTTCCAAGTTTAGTTAAGTCTTCAAATGGGGCACTATCATCTGGGGACTTGATTTCCAGAGGCTTGGAATTTCCAGATCATTTTCTGTTTTCTTTGTGCCCAACAGTTCAGTCCTCAGCTCAAATCTCTCTCATCTAGCATTTTGCAATAAGCTGCAAGGAGAAGCCAAGTTTTATTCTCCAAATTTACTTTGGAAAGCTTTTCAGCTAAATATCCAGGCTTGCCATTTTCAAATTCTGCCTTTCATAAAACATCAGGAGTTAATCTTGCTAAGATCTCTGCAACTTTAAAACATGGATTGCCGTTCCTCAAATTTCCAGTAATAGTTTCATCATTTACTTCTAAGGCCTCATAAAAGGTCTCTTTTGTGTCCATATTCCCATCAGCAGTCTCTTCAATGCATTCTAGGACTTTTGTATCAAACATCTCACAACTATTTCCTTCTAAGTCCTTATCTAAAATAACTTTAGGAGTATAAACAATAACCTGAGTAGTTGGATGAATTTTTTTTAATCCATCTTCCCATGCATTCTCACTTGCTGTCCTTTGGTCGCATTAGTGGGTGCACAGCAAATGTCCGGATTTGGGGTTCCCTCACAGGAAAGCATGACTCAGACTCCTCTCTTTTCAGCAATATTTGATGGCAGTGGTTACAACCAAAACCTCTATCAATCTGCAGAGGACAGCTGTGGAGGGTTGTATAACCAGGACAACAACCTCATCTCTCTGGAAGCACTCATCCAGCACTTAGTACGTAATGTGGATTACTATCCAGATAGAATATACATCTTTATCTTCCTACTCAGTTCTCAATTATTTATGCATCCCTATGAGCTAATGGCCAAAGTTTGCCACATATGTGTGGAGCACCAGAGACTAAGTGATCCCAGCAGTGACAAGAAACAGATAAGAAAAATTGCACCTGAAATCCTTCAATTCCTGATAGAATGGATGGAGACATTTCCTTATGACTTTCAAGATGAAAGAATGATGAAAAATTTTAGAGACTTGGCTCTCTGAAAAACCAGTGGCAAAGAGATATACTGGAAGAATGTCCAGCAGATGATCCAGTGTCTGATCCACAAACTTGCTGCACTCAGCCAGTAGGAGGAAGTCCTGGCAAAAATCAGCGCCACATTCACAGATTGGCTCATGGTTCTTAAGAACAAGCCACAGTCTATATACAAAGGGACATCATTACTGTCTGCAGTGACCCTTACGTGTTGGCCCAGTAGCTGATTCACATAGAACTGGAGAGGCTCAATTTCATCGGACCAGAAGAATTTGTTCAGGCATTTGTTCAGAAGGACCCTTCGGACAATGACAAGAGTTGTTACGGCGAGCGGAAGAAAATACACAACTTAGAAGCTTAGGTAGAATGGTTTAATCACCTCAGTTACTTGGTTGCTATAGAAATTTGCATGCCCGTAAAGAAGAAGCATCAAGAAAGAATAACAGAATAATATTTCTTTGACGTGGCAAGGGAGTGTTTTAACATTGGCAACTTTAATTCCTTGATGGTGATCATCTCCGGCATGAATATGAGCCCCATCTCTCGACTAAAGAAAACTTGGGCCAAAGTGAAGACTGCAAAGTTTGACATTCTTGATTATCAGATGGACCTTTCCAGCAATTTCTATAATTATCAAACAGCTCTTCATGGGGCAGCACAAAGGTCTTTAACTGCTCATAGTAGCAGAGAGAAGACTGTGATACCATTCTTCAGTCTCTTGATCAAAGATATTTATTTTCTCAATAAAGTCTGTGCCAATCAGCTTCCAAATAGCCATGTCAATTTTGAGAAATTTTGGGAACTGGCCAAAACAAGTTAGTGAATTCATGATGTGGAAACAAGTCGGATGCCCATTTGAGAGGGGCCAGAAGATCTTACAGTATCTGCTCACGGTACCAGTCTTCAGTGAAGATGCTCTCTACTTGGCTTCATGTGAGGGTGAAGGAACTGAAAATCATATAGAGAAAGACAGTTGGAAGTCTTTAAGGTCGAGCCTCCTAGGCAGAATTTAGCAAGTGGGATGCTGGTTGCTGCTGCTGCATCATGCGGATCACTGAGAGATTGGTCTTTGTGTTCTGGCATCTAGTACTGAGAAAAATCGTGGGGACCTAACGGCATTAGAGTGCTCTGGTCAGCAAAGAAAGCAAGCTCACGCATGAGCAGATAGGGAACTTATTTTCTGCAGCTAACTGACCGGATTTCATGAGACTGAAATGTTCGCTGACGACGAAGACGCTGGAGAAAGAACCCCAGCTCTACACATGATTCATCTCCTGAAATTTTCATGTGAATCACAGCTGTGTACCTAGATGGAGGTTTCTTTTGTGTGTGTGTGTGTGTGTGTGCATGTGTGTTTTATTTGTTTGAACATTAGTTGCGATGGGACTTGCCCAGCTGAGTACTGGCGCTTAGGAAGCCTATGTTCCTTTGTTAACGTAAATGAAAAAGGGAGAGGAGGGAGGGGGAGAAATCCCCTTCATTTAGATCCTCAGACTCAGCTCCTTCAGTATTTCCAGAGAGAGGTAAGCCTGGTTGACGCCTGACAGTGGAGTTTGTTTCCCATTAGGGTGTGCTGTGTTGTGAATTCCTCTCCTCCCTCTTCCTACAAGGTTTTGAGTTGGCTGCTGGTTAGCAAACTCATTTTCACCCACGTAAGTTATTTAATATAATAAGAAAGCTCGACACTGTGGTAGGAAAATAGCCACTAGGGGGAAAAAAATGAAAAACAGAGTTTGTCACCGGACTGCTTAAACTTCTAGAATGACTTTTGTTTTTTGTCCTTTTGAGCTGTTTACAACTTACCACTGTGTGCTATGGATGTGTTTTTCCGTAACACCGATTTCGTTTCCCCTGTAAATTTAAATTATCTGACTTTAAGGATCTTGGAAAAAACCCACAGCATAATTACATTTAAATTTTCTTTTAACAGATAATTTTTCATTACTTCTCGGGGTCTGTTGGTGACTAAACCTGTAAACAAAGAATAAATTGGAAAAGTGACTCCCCTCCTGGCAGTGAACAAAATAAATGAAAACCACCTTGCTGTTAACACAGTGTTTGATCTAATTGTGAAACAGTTCACCTTGTTAAACATCTAAATGTGTCTGTAGTTACTCTTCAAACATAGCCATTATATTTATTTGTTCTAGAAGAAACTGTAGAGTAGTAATCTGTGCTAATGAAAAAAATAAAACAAAACATGTTACAGAGATATTTGAAAACTTCATGACATGGTTTAAAAAAAACAGAGCATGTATGCTGCATGTCATCTGAGAAGACTAAAATGTCTTCAAGTTGTCCCTTTATAACCATCAATATATTTTACACTCAGAAAAAAACAACAACTTTAGGCTCCATATTATTTGGTATTTATTTGAGGTGGAAGCTTACAGTTACCAGGCGATGAAGAATAAATTACTTCCTTCCACAAATTCTGTTGCCATGTGTTGGAGCAAGATGACTGCCAACATCTGCAAGGGTTCAGACTTCCTCTTGCACTTAAGGCACCATGATCCCATTTTCAAAAAGTAATATTTGGACCTACAATGTTCACAGTAAATATAAGTATAGATTAATAACAAAGATGCCTGAATTCCCCTAGAAATATGCCATAAAATAAGTTGATCAAAACTATTTTATCTATTTAAACTATCTATTTAAACTATTTTATAACACTTTATTCAAAATCTATAGGGCTTTATTTTATCCAACATTTGTAAAAGATATTTACTTGGTAACCATGCTCTACTATTTATTATTTGTCTTCTAAATAGGCAAAAGCTTTGGAGATTAGTGAGATTGGGCACTCATAATAAAAGATATAATACGTCTGAAATTGGCTAATGAAAGTATTAGGAATATCAATGAGAACAGAGAAAAGCAGAGCAATAGGACAATTAGAATTGCATAGCTGGAACTCAACAGCCTTAAAAGAGAGGTTAAGAGTTTCATATATATAATAAAATCAAGACAGCACCATTCTTGATGGAGGGGAGTATCCCTTCAAAGAAGAATTTTTAAGGTTCATATAAGAATTTTCTACATCCTGTGTGCTACACAATACACAAAAATTATAACATTTTTGGACAACTGAAACACAAATATTAATGAAGAGTGAAACATGGAAATTAGGAACTAGGTCTTTAAATTTGTTTTGGGAAATATGACATAGAAATGTCTTCCTATTCTAGAAGACCTAGTAGGGCATGAAACTTTTAGTATAACTGCTATATGGTAAATGTGTAATACGCACCAGACTGAAAATATGAAGGATAGTACAGGCTCCACAATAGATAAATGAGATATCAGCTTGGGAAATCAGAATTAAACTTTGAAAGGATTCACACCTAAAAGCACACAGAGATAAAATTCATAGCATGATTTTCAATGTAAAATGTATTTGGTAGGATTAAGTCTAAGCAGACATTACAGACACATGGGAATACTAAGAAGCTGGGAGTCAGAGAAGAAAAGTAAAAGCAAACAAACGAAAAGAAAAAGAATATATCCAAATATATATATATATATACATATATATCCATTTCTGATAACTATTTTTCTAGATGTCATATTACTATTTTTTCAAGTGGTATTATTTTGTACTATATGCAAGAAATTTCTCTATCATAACTAAGAGATTCCTATAGTAGCTAATACTAGGTAATTACAGAATTTTTTCTATAGTAACTAATACTAGGTAAAATAAAACAGGAAAACATTGTATGATTGCTTTGGAAGTAGCATTTAAGGAATCTAAATAAATTGCAACATAAATATCTGGAAAAAGAAAAATCAAAGTAGAAAAAATAGACATAACATCATTAGAACAAAGAAAGCCACATTATTAATGTGCTAAAAATGAAAAGGGGTGACTTCATAGTGTTCTAGTCATTTTCCCACAATCAACTGAAATCTCAAGCTTCAAAGTCTTAGAAAATTCATCAGCAAGAATGTCAGGTTCCCGCATGGTTTTCTTCTTTGGCAGTTTCATCATGCTATGTAATTTTTTATTTAGAGTTTCAACAACCAAATACATTATATATCCTTCTATTGATAAGTGCCCGAACAATAGATCTCTAAAATCATAATTGATTTCTTTACTGACAGCATATTTCTTTTCTCTTGCACATTTCTGGGTGTCCAATGGTATTTTCATTTTTACATACCCTGTCAATCATTAGAGGCTCAGGATAAAGCTATAAAAGAAGACATAGATCTTGTCCATATGAAGATTACAGGTTAATAAACAGATTATGTTTGTGTTGACTTAATTGCCATTAACTAATTATTTCACATGAACTACTCAATTCTGATTTAATTACAATTTTATAAGTATATTCTAGGATATTAAGGTGAATATAGAAAAAATCAGTCATAAATTATACATTCAATGTAGTTTATATATTACAGAAATTTCAACTAATGATATGATAAATTTTAAGATAATATACATTTAATACAACGTTTTAAATATATAATGTATATAGCATATATATATGTAGTATATTAATTTTAATAGCTGCAAGCTAAAATTCCTTTCAAGCAATCTTTTATTTTTAATGCAGAGATTTTTATATCCTTAAACATCATTTCCACTTTAATTTTATTGTGGGTACTACACATCAAAATAATAAATATTTTCCTTTTCAATCTACATTTGCAATGCTATCAAGTACATTTCTACTTTATATAAAAGACAAAATTCTCTCCTACATAGTTCTTTCTGCATGAAGTTCTCAACACTCAATCTAACATTTTTAAACTATTTATTACTTCATACCAAACCTTTTTTCTGGGATAAAAATGACATCTAAATCATTTAAAATCTAAACCACAAGTTCTTCAAGTTTGATCATTTATTTACCATTTTTGTATTACATATGAATTTTATTCCTTATTTATGAGATTTTACCCCTTCAGCACATCTTTAGATGCCATCTTCCAACTTTTTTTCCTCCTCCAGTATTTAATTAACAATATACTTTATCCTAAATATTTCTACTTTGGAAGAACTGAATCCTTTTTTTTTTTTTTTTGCTCATTATTTAAAAGAAGTTTATCCTCATACCTTTTGACTTCTCTGTGGACTTTGTCAAGTTATCTTTCCTAAGACAGATCTATTGTGTTTGGCTTGCTGTTGTCAAATTGTCATCAATACCATCTCACTATAAGGTGAACTCTATTTCATGATGAGAAGCCATCCATTTCCTAATTTTCTGGGTTTGATTATTCCAATAGGCACTTTTGTGAGATTTGTAAATCTAAAGAAAAGTCATTATTTCAATATTCATCCAATGTGGTTTCACCCAAACACATGGACAGATGTGAGACTTAAGTCTTCTTATTAAGTTACTTGAGTTCTTGCTTATTCTTTCATGGCAGCTTGGACAGTAAATTTATAGAACACTGCCATAATTTATTTGCTGTTCTGTGTTGTTTTCTCCGATTTCACACAGAGAATATTTTCACATATCTATCTAGGAAGAAACCCAACTTACTGTTTTCCATTTTTGAGATATTGTATCTGTGATAATCATTATATTATTGAGACTTTTACAAACATTTCCTAATTATCTTCTATGTTACCTTGGCTATATAAAAATGAATTATACATACTGAAAAAGCACACGCACAAAGACGAATGGATGGATGGATGGATGGATGGATGAATGGATGGACAGATAGACAGACACTTGAAGGAGAGGGGGAGATAACTATGAGTGGTGTTCCAAACAGGGAGTGGGGAAGGGGGAAGATGGGGAGTGGATATTGTTTTGTGGTGAGTATGGCCCTTCCCAAAGAAATATTTTATTACTATCTTTATATAAATTAACAGTATATAGTGAGGATGAAAAAGCAGATTAATTTTAGTAAGATTTGTCATTTCAGTTCTCTGCAGACAATACATTCCCTTATTACCTGCACCAAAGTGAACTGCTCCCACCATCTTGCTACACCACTGGATGGAATATTGAAAATCACTTATAAGCCTGTATATGTTATGATGAAGATATGAATCAGAAATGGAAATAGAGTAAAACAAGGAGCAGGAGATTATGTTTAATAGGACCAAAGAGAGCTTCAGAGAGGCAGTGATATTTCAAGATTTTGCAGTTTGCAAATTGACAAATACTTAAGTTGCTCTTTCTGATGAATAATACGCAGTACTTTCTCATTACAAAGCTAGTCAATTCATGTATTTTTGCCTAGCTTCTATATGATCAATACTCTGAAAGATACATAGCCATGGCCCTGTCTCCCATTTATGAATGAATACATGCCTAGAGTTTCAAAGTAACCTAAAATAAAAATTAAAAATTAAATCAAGCAACTAAACAAAGTGTGATGTGATTATTTCTGACATTAAAAGTGGAAGGACTCCTTTTTCTTTGCTTTCATATTTTGGATGATATGCAATTAAGCTAATTTATTCAAGCTAATCTTTTGCTTATTTCTTATTTTTCTATGATTACAGCATATAACCCATATTTTGATAGCAATTTTTGGTTATAATGGCACTTGTACAGTATTACAGACATACTGGAGCCTTTATCACTGTAGAAAGAAATCACTTTTCAGGGGAATTTTCTAAGGTGTAAAGCTTTCTCCGTGGTAAGCCAGAGTAATTTTCCATTTAATTTGGAATTTTCTGGAAGATCAGTTCCCATATCCAAGAGTTTCTGATTAATTTCAGTTCCATTTATGTCCAGAAGATTTTCATAGGATATTGGTTTCCTGCACTGGGTTTCGAAGCCAGTTGTACTAAATCACAGATCCAAGCACACTGTACTCCAAGCACACTGCACTTCTCTCAGCTACTCTTTCTATTTAGTGCCCCAATTTTCAGAAGAGTTGATTAATTCACATCATGCCTTCACATTTGGAAAACAATCATCTGAGAAGAATCTCAATGTAGGAAAAAGATGCAGAAAGACTTTTATTAAAGAATTTAATCCACTTTATGACATGGAAAATGCATTCTAGAGGAGGATAGATATCATCAATAAAGTATCTTCCTTTGGCAATATTTAAAAAAAAATATGTGTTGTCAGTAATTTTTAAAATTGTTTTAATTATATATGTAATTATGCATAAATATGTATATATCTAAAAGATCCTGGACAGAGACCCACATATTTAACATAAGTTTTTGATAGTATAAACATTGACTATTTTCATCAGCTTAAAAATTATACTTCTGGGAGGGTTTGCTGCTTCTACATCAAATTACACTTGTCACTAATCCTTTCTACTTCTGATATTAAAAGATGCAATGAACTATGGGAAGAAAGGGGGATTGTGCTATATCTCCCCAAAACCCATATCCTACCAAAAGAATAAGAAATTTTACAAATAATATTATGTTGTTTTATTTCCTTTTTTTTTTGTTTTGTTTGTACTTATTCTGCCATATCAAATTTGGGTTCACTACTTCAAGAAACTTGTGGTTTTTAATCTCAAATAGGAACATGATTAAAGGTACATAAAATATGGTATAAAATGTAAAATTAAATATAATTCTTAATTGAAAATTGACAAATGATATGAACAGACAATTCTCAAGAGATGAAATATTAACAACCAAATAAGATTTAGAAAATTGTTGAGTATTGGGTAAATATTGTGAAATAGTAATTTTATAAACTTTCAGTGTAACTATGAATTAGTATAACCTTCTAATGAACTTTAATGTTATATATATTGTAAGCATTTTAAATAGCTCCATCCTTAACCTGCAATTCTGTTTTAGAAAATTATCTCAATACAATAAATCAGATGCATAGAGATTTATTTTATAAGAATGAACACCAAATTATTATGTAGAATAGAAAAATCTTGGACATGATATATATACAGTTAAATGAAGTATTGTTCATTCAGTCAAAGTAATATTCTACAATATTTAAGAATAGTGACTGCAAATATGTTAAAGTATTTAATAATGTGGAGTTTGTTGTGTTCTGTTAGATGAAAATAGAAATGCAGAAATGTCTGAATGATATGACTGCAATTGTAAATATATGGTTAAAAAAAACCCATGCAAACAGAAGGCACATCATCAAAATATTAACAATGCTTGTTCTGTAGAGTGGGCTTACAGACAATATTTGCTTAAATTATTCGTGCTTTGCCTAGTTTTATGTAACTCGCATAAATAATACATTAGTAAGCAAATGGGGCAGTAATGGCTCAAGAACAGCTATTGTCAAAACCATCAAAAATAACAGCAAAAGTAAATAAATAAAATGAGAGAGCCAGTATTTTCTTTTAAGAAAATATACTATAGGAAAGACAAAATGATATCCTAATTTGGGCCTTACATATATTATTCCTTCTATTAAGTTTTGCTTAAATGAAGCTTGAGAGCTGTGGTGGTTAATTTCATGCGTCACCTTGGCTAGTGTCTAGTTGTTTAGTGAAGGAAGCACTGGCTTGATTGTTACTGCGAGGGTGTTTCATAGATGGATTATCACCTATACACAGTTTATTGCATCTATAGCCAATCTATATCAATAAAGAAGATTGACTTCAGCAATGACAGAGTCTCCTCATCCAATCATTTGGAGATCTTAAACCCAGAACCGAGGTTTCCAAAAGTCACAAAGATTTCTGCCTCTATGTTAGTCAGTCAGCTACTCCTGAAAAATTCAACCTCACCTTCCTCAGACTTTCCAAATTTCCACCTGGTCTATGAAATGTCACTGTGGGGACTGTGCCAATCCCCACAGTCATATAAGTCAAGTCCTATAATAAATGTCTTTTATAAATAAATATAAACATAAATATGAATATGAACATATCCTGTCAGTTCTGTTTCATAAGGGTATCCTGACTAACACAGAGGCAGATACTTTATTTTTTCAGTGTCCATAAATAGCATTTTTTTGGAACACAGCCATTCCAACTGCCATTTATTTATATAGGTCTATATTATGTACAGTAGCTTTCATGCTACAACAGCAGAGTTGAGACTATATGACCTGCAAATCTGACTACTGTTCGGCCATTTATAGAAAAAAATTTTCTGGTCCATGTTATAATGCTTTCACATGACAAATGTTTCTAATACTACTATTAATAATACTAGTCTTACTTATTTGTTGACAACTTTGTGCCCAGCTCTGTACTAGGGCTTTTTTCCCACATTACCTCAGAAAGGTTGAGTTCTTGGTCTAGTTCCAGAACCCAAGCTCTTTCTTCTTGACACTAACTCTGGATGGGCCCTGCATGTCCTAGGGACTAAGAATGAGGATGAATTCATGCAGCAGCCACCCCAGGGAGCACACAGCATAACACCACCCTGCCTGGCCCATCATGGAACATCTCTGACAATAAAGGGATGAATAGGTGCTCAGAGCAAAGCCTAAAGAACACATGGTAGAAGGGCTAACAGGGGCCCTGTTCAGGTTAACTGGGTACAGACTCTGGCTAAGGGTAGATACTTATATTTCTTATAAGCCACTTTTTATCTAATTCCTAAAGGTAGTGAAAAACTAATTCTCATATGAAAATAAGCTGAATATAATGAAATGTCAAACACTGAAGGATTTCTCTCAATTGCTTTGAAACTAAATGCTACAATAGAGACTTTAAACATGATCTCACATTTATGAATATCTTTTATTAAAACTGAAAATTGCAAATATACAGTTTTTTAAACACAGCACCACCCCTGCTTTAAACAATTGCTTCGTTGTTCTCTTTTTCTTTTTCATGTTGGAGTGAAGGATGTTTTGAAAAGAATTCAGTGGACTTTGTTCTTCCAGTTAAACTAAGATAAATGTAAGCAAAACACAGAAGCACTCTGGTTTCTTATAAGTAAAAAGAAATCAATATTATATGCTCTTCTAAAACCCATAGTCAGATTATGAGGATCAAGAGAAATAATTGATACGAAAAGAATATACACTTATTATGCATTCTTTCTTTTACTCCATTTTCTTAATATAATTTCATTTTACACTTCCTTTTCTTCTTTCATTAGGACAAAGCATTTCCAAATGAAAAACTAAATAAAATAAGCAAATAACACCAATATTTCAATTATTCTTCCTTCAAAAAGTTGAGACAATCAACTTTTGTATAGATACTTCGCAATGTAAATTTTCCTACTTTATATACTTTACACTATAATCAAAATTTCCACAGTTAAAAAAAAAACAAACAGTTGGGACATAATGGCTGGGGCAGGAAGTGCTGGTCTCTGGTGGAGGCTATTCAAGGCAGTTCCAGGGTTCCAGGGTCTCCAGGATTTTCCCGGGTTATAGTCCAGAACTCTGTGGAAGCAGAGGCAGAGAAGCTTGAGATTCTTGCTGGGGTGAAATGACTTGAGTACAAGCTGGGTGGTTGGAGCAGGTGGTGCTGGGAAAAGTGTACTGACAAGCCAGCTAATTGAGAACCACTTGTAGATGAGTATGATCCTGCCATAGAGGATTCTTACAGAAAACAGGTGGTTATATATGGTGAAACCTGTCTACTGGACATACTGGATACAGCCTGACAAGAGGAGTACAGTGCCATGAGAGGCCAATACATAGGTGAAGGTTTCCTTTGTGTGTTTGCCTTCAATAATAGCAACTCATTTGCAAATAATAACCTCTACAAAGTAGCAGATTAAGTGACTTAAAGATTCAGATGATGTACCTATTGCGCCGGCAGGAAATAAGTGTGATTTGCCAACAAGGTCAGTTGACACAAAACAAACCCATGAACTGGACAAGAGTTACAGGTTTGCATTCATTGAAACCTCAGCCAAGACTAGAGAGGGTATCGAAGATGACTTTTACACACTGGTAAGAGAAATACATTAGTACTGAATGAAAAAACTCAACAGTAGTGACAGTGGGGCTCAAGGCTGTATTTGCCATGTGTGGTGATGTAACAAGATATTTATAAAGTTCTATCATCAGAGAAGAGTCACTTTCAAGCTGCCCTGATGCCTAGTTCTGACTTCCCTGGAGAAGTATCCCTGTTGCTTTCTTCAGTCTCACAAAGAAGTTCCTGCTACTTCCCCACCTCACAGTAGATAGTACAACTTCTCTATTTGAAAAGTTCTCAGAATAACTACCTCTTCACCCAGTTGTCTGACCAAAGAAATGTACCTCTTGTTACTTCTCAGTATTTTTCTGTCCTGAGTGTTCCTCCTTTCCCCCACCCTACCCCAAGTTTTTCATCTGAAAAGCAATTCATGCTCTGAAACAAAGAACCAAACCATGGACTTGAAATGCCGTTGAAGACGGTGTCTTGAGCTCTTAAGTAGTAACTGCAGGTGACTTTTTTCTTTTTACGGTTGAACTTGGAATTATGTTGATTTTTAGAGAAATGTCATAAATTACTCTTTTGCAGAGAATATAGTTAATGTTGCTGTTTAGTTTTGTCTGTAACGTTGTCAGCTACATTCCCTAAACTGACATCTGCTCTGTATTCACAAATAGAAGAGTGAATGCTGATTTCTAAGTCTATCCTAGTCTTCTCAAATTTCTTGTAATTAAATCCAATTTTCACAGTCAAGTGCCTGTTTCCTAGAAAACTTCCTTTACAATAGACTTCCTTCCTGATACTTCAGTAAAGTCAATGTTTCAAAAACCATTATGAAAATAAATGTCTGAGATATATTTATCATCTGTCTGTCCTTTGAGGGGAAGAGTCATCCATATGGTAGCAGATGCCATTTCTTTCATGTATTAAGCTGATCTTTCAGAAGCCTGTTTTTGGACTTTCCAAAACGAAGGTTGAAACTAGAAACAACTATGAATAATTATGAATAATTTCATTTAATTTTTACCTAATCTCCACATTTTTTGGGAGGTTACTACCTATAAAATGTACATTGTTTTTTCTAGCTTACTGATAAACTTACAGTTATTCAAATTTAGGTCACACCAGAGAGTGCTATATTTGCAGGGTTCAGGTATTGTAAAAATAGGGGTGCAGTTTTAATAGCTGTGAGCAATTATTTTCAACCTGTAAAGCAGTATATTAACAGACAAACTAAATTTTCACTGCATACCATGATATTTTGGTGACTTTCAGCAAATACAGCACTTGAAAGTATATTCTCATCCCACCCTGTGTCCCTCAACCTGCATCAATGAATACTTGATTCATTATTTCAGGTGAGTTAAGTATGGTGCTAATGAACCAGAGTCATAGTTTCAAAATGTGAATGAGCCATTTAGCATCGCAGAGAGAAATTCTTCCACAGTAGCACAATGCACCAGTAATTCCAGCTAGTAGTTTTGCTAGATACATGCTGTTGGCCCTGCAGGGAAAGAGGCCAGTTAGCACAAATCCTTCACCATGACTTGGTATACTAATAAGGGCCAGCCTAGAATACTTTATGAATAAAGTATTTAGACTATTTGTTTAGCCACATAAAAACTCTAAATTAAGCCAGTAGATTTTTCTCATTAAATATTTTGAGAATGATGATGTCTCAAATTAAAATTAATTTTTTTTCTTTATACATAATGTTCAATGAAAGATTTAAAACAGGATTTTGATTAATTAGTCTATGTATACCAGATAACCAGAGTCATTAAGTTTGTTAAAAATAAGTAGTCTTTGAATTAAAACTGCTGTTTGAGAAAGGAATAGAAAATCAATAATAGGCTTGGATAACTTTTGATAAAAGAATAATTCTAAAAGGTCCAATTTCTGTTCTGGTCTTCTATTCTACTTACTGAGATCCTCCATGTTCTAGTGTGAATCCTGATTTTTTAAGCAAACTGCAGATTACCTTGAAATGAATTCACAAGAGGGGAAGAAGCATACTGCATCCAGAGTATAATAAACCAAGGGAGTTGTGCTCCTTAGAGCTTTTCTGGGAGCTTTCACAGTACTGCCATCGCCTGTGAAAAGAACCTCTCTCCTTTGTTTCTCCTTGTTTTGGACCTTGCTCTGATATTTTCCTGAGGCTGGACTGAGGCTTATCACCTCAACCAGTCTTTTTTTTAAGTGTCCATGTGATAGGTAGCTTGACTTCTAAAAAGTCTATCACTGGGTGGATGGGGGGACAGTATGGACTACAATGTGTACCACTGTCCATGTGGTGCAGTGGTGCTCCCGAATGTATTCGCCAGGTGCAGTGGATGTGTCCGATGATGGAAGAGGTTGTTGATGTGGGAGGGGTGGGGTGGGGATATATTTTTTGATATTTTGATATTTGATGACCTCATATTTTTTGAATGTAACATTTAAAAGAAAATAAAGAAAAAAAATTTAATGTCAAATTAGGGAGAAAGAGATAGTTCCTTAACTCTGGCTCTTGTGCCCATATCTCCTTATAACTTTCTCAAGTGTGTTCTAAAGACAGAAGTATCTTAACAGGGACCAAATTCAGACTTGAAAATGTTTTTTTATTATCATCTTAAGAGGCTGAACTTAGGTTTGAGTTTTGGCATAGGATGACAAAACCACAGTTCCTAAAAGAGCTGAATAACTTCAGTCAGTGTGGTATAAAAGTGAATTTGTTAGAATATCTTTGTGATTGCTGAAAATAATTTTAGATTACCTTGAAATCTGAAAGTCACTTTCCCCAAGTTAAGTGCCTGACCAGTTTTCATAAATTACATGTTCTCCTATGTTTGCTTTTATTTTTTTAAGGTTGCAAGTTAGATTGAAAATAAGATGTTCTGTTTATCTAAATACTACCCTTACTAATCTATAAATGAATCTTTCAAGTGCTGTATTTGCTGAAAGCTTACTATAGAATGTTAACTTGGTAATAAAATAACATACTTAAGACAGCACTTTAAGACTGTAATAGGGAAAATTAATGACAATTTTATTTTAGTGGGCCCCATAGTTTTTCACCATCCTTAAACTGCTGTTTTTTTGTCTTGACTTGAAAGCAAGTACAGAGAAATACTTTAAAGAGAAATTTTTTTCCATTCTATAATTTGTGAGCATAATCATATTTTGCTTCACCTTTACAGTCATGAAGGCATTAACCAGCAGCTACAACTGAAAATCAAAACATGGTGTATTTTACTTCCTGTAAATCACCTTTGCTAATAAATTACTAATTAAAAAAAATTACTGTAAGCAAGAATGTAATTAGGGAAAATATCTTATTTGGGAGGTTGCTATAAACAAGGGACTATAGTTCTTGCACATTATTTTCATTTTTGCTAAGTTTATTTAAGCAGTCTAACATACAACACTTAATTTTTTCATTTTTAAAAAATATTTATTGAAGTATATCACTCACACATAAACATACATAAATAATAATTGTATCATAATAGTTGTGAACTTGCAAAACAAACATACATAGCATCATACAAGACTCTCATAACTCACCCTACCACCAATACCTTGCATTGTTGTTAAACATTTTAAACTAATGATTAAAAAGCATTGTCAAAATATAACTACTAACCAAAGTATTTTTCCCCAACCCACCTTATTATTATATCTTTACATCATTTATTTATGAACAATATCTATAAATAATGTATATTATATAATATGTTTTCTTTATATCATTTTTATATGAGCATACATAAATAATAAGTATATAGTAGAAGTTGTGAACTTACAAAGCAAACATTCATAATATTATACAAGGGTCCCATACATTAACTATCCACCAACACCTTGCATTGTCCTCAGACATTTAATACAGATTATGAAAGAAAATTGTCAAAATCTTACTGCTATTTATAGCACTTATATTATATTTGGTGTATTTTTCCACTGAACCACCCTATTATTTTTTAAATATATTTTTATGACAGACGTTGTAAACTTATAAAACATTATGCACATGTACAGAATTCCCAAACTATATCCATCTATCAACACACCGCACTGTGGTGGAACATTTGTTACAAATAAAATAATAAACATCTGATTGTTGCCACATATATAGTGTACATTTGGTACACATTCTCCATACTGCCCCATTATCAACACAGTACATCTGTGGCATAGATGCATGCGTATTACATTATTACTGCTAACTATAGGCCACAGGTAACTCCAGTTGTATTTTTCCCATGCTTCTCCACATTCCCACCACCTTGCAGTAGTGATGTACATTTGCTCTCGCTCACAAAGGATACTCTTGGATCTGTATCATCAACCACAATTCTCACCCACCTCTTGGGTTGCTGTGCTATTCAAATTCTAGAGTATTCTCTGGCATTCTGTCAGTTGGCATTTACATCCCTAGACTATCATTTTCAGCCACATCCCCATTTATAAATTAGCTGTTACTCACTACTTGTTACCATCCACTCTATACATTTGCACACTTTTACATTAAAGCTAATTAAAACTTTTACATGCATTAAATATCAGTAGTCCATTTCAGTCCTCCTCTTACCTCCTTTAAGAATCCACCACTTACCACCAGGGCTTGAAGATATTTTCCTACAATTTCTTCTAGAAGCTTTATGGTTCTTGCTTTAATTTTTAGGTTTTTGATCCATTTTGAGTTAATATTTGGATAAGGTGTGAGATAGGGGTCCTCTTTCCTTTTTTTGGCTATGCATATCTAGTTCTTTCAGCACCATTTGTTGAATGGACTGTTCTGTCCGACCTGTGTGGGTTTGACAGGCTAGTCAAAAATCACTTGATTATAGAGGTGAGGGTCTGTTTCTGGACCATCATTTGGTTCCATTGGTCTATGTGTCTATCTTTATGCCAGTACCATGCTGTTTTTACCACTATAGCTAGGGAATATGATTTAAAGTCTGGAGGAGAGAGTTCACTTTTCCTTTTTAAGATGTTTCTGGCTATTCAGAACCCCTTACCGTTTCAAACAAATTTGATAGTCATGCTTTTATTTTTTAAAAAAACAATGCTGGTGGAATTTTTATTAGGATTGCATTGAATTTGTATATCAATTTGAGTAGAGTTGATGTCTTTATGATATTTAGTCCTCCAAATCCATGAGTGTGGAATGTTCTTCTAGTTATTTAGGCCTTTTTTAAAAAAAATTTCTTTTAATCTTGAGTTGCAGTTTTCTGAAAACAAGTGCTTTATATCATTGGTTAAGTTTATTCCTATTTGAGTTTCATTGGTCATATTTTATTTTCCCCATTCTTTTGACACTTTTGGTTACTTTTACTGATATCTTCATTTCTGTATTGCCTTCTAGAACTTTTTCTCCTGTCCTTTCTTTTCAGGTTCTAGGACACTCTTTAACATTTCCTGAAAATCCAGTCTCTTGGTTAGAAATTCTCTCAGTTTCTGTTTATCTGTGAATATTCTAATCTCGCCCTCATTTTTGAAAGACAATATTGCTGGATATAAGATTATTGGCTGGAAGTTTTTTGCTTGTAGTATCTTAAATATGTCAGACCACTGTCTGCTTGCTTCCATGGCTTCAAGTGAGAAATCAGCACTTAATCTTTTTGGGTATCCCTTATATGTTATGCATTGCTTTTCTCTTGCTGTTCTCAGAATTCTTTATTTGTCTTTGGCATTTAACATTCTGATGAGTATATGTCTTGGAATTGATCTATTCAGATTTTTTTGGATGCGAGTACATTGTGTTTCTTGGATACAGATATTTAGGTCCTTCAACAGCATTGGGAAATTTGTACCATTATTCCTCCAAATATTCCTTCTGCCCCTTTTCCCTTCTCTTCTCCTTCTGAGACTGACATGACATGTATGTTTGCATGTCTTTTACTATCTTTAAGTTCCCTGAGAACTTCTTCAAATTTTTCCATTCTTTTCTTCATCTGTTCTTTTGTATGTTCACTTTCAGAGGCCATTTCTTCAAGCTCACCAATCCTTTCTTCTGTCTCTCAAATTTGCTATTATATGATTCCAATGGAGTTTTTAAAATTTCATTTACTGTGCCTTTCATTCCCATAAGATCTGCTATTTTTCTATGTGTCCTTTCAAATTCTTCCTTGAGCTCATCCAGTGTCTTCTAAATATCCTTAATCTCTTTAGCCATCTCATAGAATTTTTTAAGGAGACTTTTTGAACACCTATGATTATTTGTCTCAACTCCTTTATGTCATCTGGAGGCTTATTATGTTCCTTTCTCTGGATCATATCTTCCTGTCTTTTGGTGTGGATTATAATTTGTTTTTTGTGTCTTGGCATCTGGAGAATTTATTTTGGGTGCAGTTTTTTTCTTTAGGGTTTCCTGTTCTTTCTCCCTTGCTGGTTGTACTATAGGAGCCAAGGACATAGTTGGTGTTACAAGCTACAAGCTGTGGAGGCTCAAGCTGCCATCCTGCCCTAGGAAACTATGAAGTTTTGCCCAACTTTCTCCTTTACCAGGGGTAGGACAGGGTCACAGCTGTTTGGAATAATCCAAGTCATGCAGGCCTAGACTGTAGTTGCCCAGACAGACTGATGAGGCTGGAGCAGGGATGGAGCTGCAGGTGTGGGCAGAAATCTATGCAGTGCAAGTCCAAAATGACTGCAGTTTCCCCAGTAGATTTCCGATTATTTCATCTGTGCTAACCAAAGGTACCTGCACTTATATAGATAGGCCAGTGCAGGGCCTGCCAGACTTCTCCCTGTCAGAGGTGGGGCTGAAGCCTAGGCTAGGGCTGTAGACCTATCTGGGTGAAAGAAACCAGTTCCTACTGTCACTGTGATTTTCAGTTCTGGCCTCCCCTCAGGTTGGGAATGGGGTCAAAATTGTGGCTACTGGCCTCCCTCCAACTCAGACAAACCCATACCCCAGCTGTTCCCAGGATTATTCCTCATGCAGCCGAGTCCACCAATCAGTAGCCAAAATCAGTGGCAAACCCTCTCCTCCTCCCCTGTTCTTGGGAAATGGAGCTTCCAATTCCAGCCACAGAATAGCTCTTGAGGCAGCTTGCATCACCAAAGTAGGATAATCACCAATCTCCATGGTTAGGCAGGTAATCTCCCAGAGAGGCTGGTGAAGGTTCCCCCAGCTTCTTCCCTACCAGAGGTGGGGCTGCGGTTTAAGCAATCCTGCAATCTGACCTGGATGGAAAAAAGCCACTCCCTATCAGCACTGTGATTTTCAGTCCTCCCTGCTTGCCCTTGTCCCAGGCACAACGTTAAGATGGCACCTACTGGCCTCTTTCTGACTTGTACAGGTTCAGACTTCAGCTATTCTCAGGATTATACTTTAGCCCACTGAATTTGCTCATCAGTAGCTGAAGTTGGTACCCAATCATCTCTTCCTTACCTATTTTTGGGAAGTGAAGCTTTCAATTCCAGCTTCAGACAGCTCCAGAGATGGCTTGTGCCTCCAGTGGAGGATGGGCACCAGCCTCCATAGTATGGAACACTCTACTTATGAATCTTCTCAGCAGATGTGCAGTCTCCTCCTTCCATTCCTTCAAGGATATGGCAGGATGCTCATCTTGACTCCTGGAGCCCCCAGACAGGTGCTTTAGCTAGCTACAGATATCTCTGGTAGCTTCCCTGTAGCAGGAGCTGACTCTACGCTCTCCTTACTTCACCACCATCTTGCTGGTTCCTACAATATTATTTTAAGATATTTTGTTTGCTCTAAGAATTGTTTTAAAAGTGTTCTTGTTATCAAGGTAATTGTAGAGATATTTCAAAGCATAATATTATTTAATACACTATTTAAATTTTTAAAAAAGAAACTTAGATTACATAGTTACACAAAAAAATTTAGGTGATTCCCATGTGCCCTGCTCCCTCACCCTCTCACATTTTCCCACATCAACAACATCCTTCATTAGTGTGGTACATTTGCCGCAATTGATGAACACATCTTGGAGCATTGTCACTAACCCATGATTATAGTTTGCATTGTAGTTTATACTCTCTCATATACATTTTTGAAATAAAAAAATATAAAATTGAAGAAGCAATTGTATGAATTCTATTCTGGAGGGGAAGGAAGTGCTCAGTTGAAGTTGTATAAATTTTATATTTCTGTGCCATCAAATGTAGGTAAAAATACCAGTTGTGCAATTCTGCTGTTTAAATGGGAACAATTGGCCACTTTGGCCCTAACTAAAGGACTGATATTTTAGGTTGATTATTTTATTATAAATCCATTCTGAATTTTTAAAAATTTGATTGAATATATTTCTTGTTAAATTTCTAGAAAATAAAAACTGGATGTTCTTTGCTAATTCATAAAAAAAACAGTTGAAACATGGCTTAAAATGCATGTGTGCTTCTGTGTGTGTATGAGTGTGAATACATGATATTTGCATGCAATTTCAACTTTAATCAGAAAAATAAGAAATAGTATTTCTTATGTAGATCATAGGTGGACTCAAAACCCTATTATTTCTCTCAATTTTTATGTAGCCAACATAAACTATTTAGTGGCTATATATTTGTAAGACTCCTTTCCTATTAATTATTCTGTAAAGTATAATATCCTGCCTCATGCTAAAACAGAATAGTTTGTAAGCCTTCTGAGACTATGAAACATTTCTACCTTTTGCCTATTATTTTAGAACAGGACTGTCTAAGAGAAATATAAAGTGAGCCACATATGAAATTGTGTTAGTCATACTGAAAAGTAAAAATAAATGGAATTATTTCTACAGGTAACCAAATTGAAATATATTAATGACTTCACATTTTTCATTCTTAGCATTCAAAATCTGGTGTGTATTTTATAGTTACAACACATCTCAATTTGAATGCTAAATTTTAAAAGGTTAGGATAAAACGTATTCTTACCAAAAGCATTTCAAATAAAAAATTAAGGTGTGTGTTTCGTTAAAATTAAATTAATTAAAAATTTTAGCTCCTCAGTTCACCTAGCCACATATTAAATATTCAAGCCAATGTAGCTATCAGGTACTATATTTAACAGGACACATATAGAAACCAGTGCTGTATTAAAACTCATAGAGACAAAACAATTTAAATACAGTCGTATCTGTAATTTTTAAAGTAATTACTTAACATATCCCATTGAGTTTCTATTAGAAAATCATTATTCAGCATAGAAAAGGGCAGTGATATTCAATTGTAAATTTAGTATCTGTGTTACATTTTCTCTTACCATGCTTTCCTGATCATATGTTTTAAATTATAGTTGCATTGATGATCATATTTTTCTTTTTTTATTTTCTTAAGAAAGTGTTTAGATAACATTTTGAAGTTAAAATTTATACAATGACATGGCACCTTCAAGCCAATTAGGTAATTGTCCTACTTTAGGAAATCCAGCTTCGTTCCTAGAGCTGAAACCAAAATAGAAATACCATTATGAGAAAATGGAGTATAAAGAGATAGATTATATGACCATACCTTAACTATATCATTTTTCTCGATTTCTAATGACAGTTCAGAAAAGCAGACATACACTTAAGGAGACTGAGTAGTATTATTACATATTGGGGTTTTTGTTTTGTTTTTTCTCTTTATTTATGTTTTTAATGTTATATTAAAAAAATATGAGGTCCCCATATACTCCCGACCCCCCTCACCCCACTCCTCTGCCCATAACAACAACCTCCTCCATCATCATGAGACATTCATTGCATTTGGTGAATACTTCTCTGAGCACCACTGTACCTAATGGTCAATGGTCCACACCATAGCCCACACTCTCCCACAGTCCACCCAGTGGGCCCTGGGAGGACATAAATGTCTGGTTACTGTCCCTGCAGCACCACCCAAGACAACTCCAACCCCCGAAAATTCCCCCACATCACATCTCTTCCTCCCACTCCCTACCCCCAGCAGCCACCATGGCCACTTTCTCCACACCAATGCCACATTTTCTTCCATTACTAATCACAATAGTTCATGAATAGAATAACAGTAAGTCCACTTTAATCCATTCTCTATTCCTCCATCCTGTGGACCCTAGAATGGCCGTGTCCACTCCATATTTATATCAAGAGGGGGTTTGGATTCCACATGGATGCTGGATGCAATCCTCTTGCTTTCAGTTGTAGGCACTCTTGGCTCCCTGGTGTGGTGGTTGACCTTCCTCACCTTCATGTTAGCTGAGTGGGATAAGTCCAATAAACCAGAGTGTAGGAGCTGCAAGTGTGTTGAGGCCCATGACCTGGCTGTCACATAGTCAGTCCAGAGATTCAAGTCCCCTGGGTATACATTAAACCCCAGCACCAATTATAGTTCTGGTAAAAGTAACAGAAGAGGCTTGTGGACAAAGATCACATCTGAGTCCAGCTGCGTCACACAGAAACACAAACTCCAAAGTAGGGCCAACTGACATGGCACTGAACTCCATCTGCCATGACCATAGAACCTGTGGGTCTCTGCAGCCCTCAGAAGAACGAATACCTGGAATTGCATCTACTTTTACCTGTCTCTGGGACTCTGCTCAGGTGTGCATAAGGGCAACCCCTGTGATAACCTCCCGGCTCTTTTTGGAGACTCATAGCCATATAAAACATTTGTCCTTTCCATTTCCCCCTTTTATTCAGGTCAAAAAGCATTTTTAACTCCTGGTATTATATGCAGACTGAGATATTCTGCTGGTCCTGGTTGACCCTTTTATTCAAGGTCATTTTCTAGTTACATTATCAGCTGGTACTTGGTAGTAATCCCTTGGCACCAGGGAGGCTCATCCCCAGGAGTCATGCCCCATGCTGGGGGGAAGACAACACATTTACATGCTGAGTTTGGCTTTGAGACTGGCCACATTTGAGCAACACGGAGGCTCTCAGGAGGTAACTCTTAGGCACCCTGCAGCTTTAGGCCTTGTTCTCATTTCAGGTGCACAGGCTCACAAGCATAGTCATTAGTATCAAGGGCTCATTGTTGGACCTTTCTTCTTTTTTGGTCTTTGCTGTTGCACTTGGGGGATTGTTCCTGTTCCTTTAGGGACTGTGATAGAGCTCCCCTGGCTAGGAACTCAGCACTCCCTCATTTGTTGTTTTTAATTGTAACCACTATGAAAATATCCAAACATTTTTATGTACCCTGGATAAATGCCCTAGAGAACTCCCTGCCAACCATGTGTCCCCTATCAATAACATCCCATACTAGTATTCCTCCCCTGCCATTTTTGAACCTCTCTGTGATCCAAAACTTCTTCAAAAATGAAGCCCAATATATTGCCTGGTTCCATTAATAGTAAAATGGAATATAGTGATGAGTTTAAAGGTTAGATATGGGATATGTATTAATTAAGGTAAAAATAAATTGGGGTATCAAAAAATTAAAGAATGCAAAAACTTTGTTTTTGATGTTTTGCCTTCTATCACTGCAATAAGTGTTGCCCTGTATGCAAATTGGCAAGTCAACTTCTTCTGTCTTTTCCTCAGTGTCTATGTCCTTTCTTTTTCTTTTTCTTTTTTCCCAATTACTAAGCTTATCTTCACAGAAGTTTTAGATTACAGTAATTCTTATATATAATATACAGTACTCCCACATATCCTACATAAAACCACAGCAATAAACTCTTTACATGTTCAAACTATATTTACTGAAACCGATGTACAGATATTGAGACAATAGCTTTCAAACAAGGTAACATTTGGGTTTACATTGTGGCTTATATTTTAGACTATACAATTTTCTAAAGTTTTAGTTATCTTATGTTTTACATTATGATTTACATTTTAGCCTATCAGCCTCTATACATTTTTGGTGTAATTTAACATGTCTTATATCCATCATTTTCTAATCTTGTGGAACAATTCTATTGCCCACACAGTTACATTGATTCCATCTATTTAATACTTCTTTCCCCCTTCCCACAGGGCCCACAGTGACAGTCAATCTTCATTGCTTGAAGGGCCATGTTCAGAGATACTTGCAACAGTGTTGAAGGCTTGACATGCTCAACTGCCCTAATGCACTGGGAGCTACCATTTCTCTCGAGAGATACAATTCCCTCTATTTGAGAACATCAGTCCTTCGCAGGATGTGGGTATACCTTCAGTCTCATTATATGGGTCTCTGTCCAATGATATAATCCACTATGGAAAATGAGCACTCACACACTCCCAAGAACCCTGTCCTGCATCAGATTATCCCCTTTAAGCATCTTAAACAGGTAACCTTCCTTATTATATTTTTGAAAAAATTTTCTCAGCATTATATTCTCAACCAAATACCTAACAATCTCTATATGCATTACTAGAAGCATTACCTAAACTTGCTTTATTGCAAAAAATTTCAGTTTCATAACATAATTGCATGAAATGTTCAGGATGTAAAAGGAAATACTGCAATTCTGGCATTTCCTTATAGACAATACAATACACTCTTTGTTGTCATGTTACAAGGTGAAACTATGAAGAAAGACAAGGCAAATATCGAGCATAAGTGTCTCCTTATTTATGAAGATTGCTTTTCTACAACATATATTTACTAGGCATCCCCACACACATTTTGCCACATTAACAGCATCTTTCATTAGTGTGGTACATGTGTTACAAATGATGAATACATATTGAAGCATTGCTACTAACCATGAACCACAGTTTACATTATAGTGTACACTTTGCCCTGCACAATTTTATAGGTTTTGAAATAGGTGTAATGGCCTGTATCCATCACTACAATGTCATGCAGGACAATATCAATGTCACCAAAATGCCCCATTGTCATACCTATTCTTCCTTCTCCCTCTACTCAGAACCTTTGGTGACCACTGCCTCTATATCAATGATATAAGTTCTTCCATTGCTAAAATAATAATAACAAGTCTACTTTAGTCCATAATTCCATTTCCCTTATATCTGTTCATTCCTCAATCTTGAGGAATTTGGGTTGGTGATGCCCACTTTGTTTTTGATTGAGAGGCCTTAGATCCCATGGAGAAGCTGAATGGAACTGTCTTGCTTGGAGGTGTAGATACTCTCTGTTTTTAGGAGGTGGAGTTGTCCATTATCAGCCTCTCCAGTTGCCCTGGGTGAGTTCAATGAACTGGAGAGTAGGTGTTGGAACTCTACTTGGATTCAGGGCTCAATCAGCATATGAACAGAATGAAGATTTAAGTCTCTGGGACATATATTTAACAAGTATAATACTAATTATAGGTTCAAATAAAAGGGGCATAAGAGTCATGTGTAGGGAAATTATATATGGATCTAACGCTGTTACCTTGGGGGGACATATATTCCAAGGTAAGTCCCACTGACAGAGGGTTGAATACCTGAGATTATCTGCCCTGCCTTAAGGTTTAGATATCTCTAGAATGCTCAGGAGCCCTGCGGCTTGAGGTACTGTTTACCTTAGAAGTCAATGAGATGCTGATGAGGTATGCATAAGCATAGCATCTGGAATGACCACCTGACTCTCTTTGAAATCCTTAGTCATAAAAACTCATCTGCATTTAATATTTACCCCTTTTGGTCAAGGTCTTTTTCCAGCTACATCATTAGTCAGCTTGTTGATAATCCCTCAGTGCCAGGGAGGCTTATCCCTGGAAGTCATGTCCCATGCTGGGGGAAGGTAGTATATTTATATGCTGAGTTTTGCTAACACAATGGGACAGTCTTAATGTCATTTATCACAATATTTTAAACTGTGCATACATCTATAGTCTGCCTATGCTAGTGAAGTTAAATGGTTTCTGGAAAGCTTAGTCTTCATCTAAAATATACACTTCACTTTATTGCTGCTACTCAGAATTTAGTTTTGACCTTTATATTAATTCAGTGAATCTTTAGTGAGCATCATATGTCATAGAAAACTGACAAAAATAATTAATTCTTGGTACCTAACCTCCATTTAGTAAATTATTGAAAAAACAAAGTCAGCTTATCAAAAGACAGTCAAAATCTGCCCTCAGATTCCTTAGAGGAAGGTATTTTAGCAATAGAGGTGTTAAGACTTTGGGTAACTGGTCTTTCTTTTTTGTATTGCAAAACTCTCCAAAATTAAATAAAGGCCATAATTATAAGAACATCAATATCTAAAATGTGAGAAGAAATATTAATTGACATATTTTCTTAATAAACTATTCTGGAAGACTGATAAAATCTAATATTTGAAAATTATACTACTTGGAAAGAGCTAGGAATGGGGGAAAACACACACAGACTTCTGCTGCTTTATCTTTCTTTTCTTTTTATTTTTGTTAAACCCATTATAATATGAGATCTACAAACCTGATATGGATCTCAGGTCTCCAGACCCACCCTCAAACCTGTGTCCTCTAAAATGGCATCTTTTTTTTACTAAATAGCTTAATCAATTATGTGTGCCTTCATTTTCAAAGATATAGCCAGGAAATTGAATATGTTTCATTTGTATCCAAAAGTAGCATTATGTCATTCTTTTTAAAATGCAATCATTAAAAATTTTAAAGACCTAATTACATGGAGTTAGATTGTGACTTCTTTTTGCCCATGTTTTAAGGTTCTGTTGAAAAGAGAACTTTTGTTTTTTAGAAACATGTCACTGTAGATGTTCTAATGCCTTCTTCCCTCCTAAATAGAGGGATCTCTTTAGTAGCAAATATTGGCTAATTCACCAAAAATCTATTTTAAATCTAATATTCCTGTCATCCCTTACATACCATCATAAGATGAAAATTATCAAAGGTCCCCAAAAGTTCAGTTTTATGTCATTGTTTCATTAAAATAAAATCCTGAAAAAGAAGTTTATATTTCACCATGAAGGAAAGTATGACTACATATAGCAGAAACTTACTTGAATATGAAAACTCTGAAACTTCTTAGTTGTTTGTTTTTGTTATAAAGCATATCATCTTGTCCTCCCCTATAATGGAGACCAGTTATTTATTTTAAACTCTGCTTTTAATTTACTTCTTAAAAATCCAGGCATTTATTCTTAAGAAAACGGCCAGTGTCAAAAAGAAAATTGTGTATAATGTTTATTTTAATGGCTGACACATATTAAAAATACATTTGGTGGCAGTCCCCCAGGTGCAACGGTAAGAACCAGGAAGGAATGAGGGTCCAAAAGTGGGCTCCTGATACTAATGACTATGCTTGTGAGCTTATATGCCTGAAATAAGAACAAGGCCTAGAGCAGCATTATGCCTGGGAGTTTCCTCCTGACAACCTTCATGTTACTCAAATGTGGCCAGTCTAGAAGCCAAACTCAGCATGTAGATGCAGTGCATTTCCCCCAGCATGACACATGACACCTGGGGATGAGCCTCCCTGGCATCGAGGGATCACTACCAAATACCATCTGAAGATGCAACTAGAAAATGACCTTGAATTAAATGTTCAATGCGGATCAGCAGAATATCCCTGTCTACATATAATAACATGACTTTAAAATGCTGTTGGACCTAATGTAAGGGAGAAATGGAAAGGAGAAATGAGTTTATATGGCTACAAGTCTCTAGAAAAGAGTCTGGAGGTTGTCAGAAGGATTGCCCTTATGCACACCTGAGCAGAGTCACAGAGACAGATAAAGTAGATACAACCCCAAGTATTGGTTCTTTTGAGGGATAAAGAGACCCACAGGTTCTATGGTCATGGCAGATGGGGTTCACTGCCATGTCAGATGGCCCTTCTTTGGAGCTGGTGTTTCTGCGTGATGGAGCTGGACTCAGATGTCATCTCTTTTCACAAGCTTGCATGCTACTTTACTGGAATTGTAGTCGGTGTTGGGGTTTAAGATATATTTAGGGGATTTGAAACTCTGTACTGACAATATGATAGCCAGGCCCTGAGCCTCAACAGACTTCAGCTCCTACACTCTGATTTATTGGACTTACCCCACTCAGCTAACATGGAGTTGAAGAAGGTCAACCACCACGCCATGGAGCCTAGAGTGCCTACAACTGAATGCAAGAGGATTGCATCCAGTATCCATGTGGAATCTAAGCCCCCACTTGACAGAGATGTGAAATGGACACAATCAATCCAATGTCCACAGAGAAAATGTGGCATTGGTGTGGGAAGGGTGGCCATGGTGGCTGCTGGGTGCGGGGAATGGGAGGAAGAGATGAGATGGGGAGGCGTTTTCGGGACTTGGAGTTGTCCTGGGGGGTGCTTCACAGACAACTACGGGACATTGTAGATCCCCCCAGGGCCCACTGGATGGAACGTGGGAGAGTGTGGGCTATGATGTGGACCATTGACTATGGGGTGCAGCGATGCCCAGAGACGTACTTACCAAATGCAATGGATGTGTCATGATGATGGGAGAGAGTGTTGCTGTGGGGGGAGTGGAGGGTGGGGTTGGTGGGGTTCAATGGGACTTCATATTTTTTGAATGTAATATTTTTTAAAAAATGAATTAAAAAAATACGTTTGGGAGAGAAGAGGCAAGATGGCAGCAAAGTAAGGAGCTCCTAGAATTAGTTCCTCCTACAAGGCAGTTAGTAAACACTCAGAGCTATCTGGAGCTAACTGAAGCACTTATCTGTGGGCTCCATAGAGCAGAAGGGCATCCTGCTACATCCTTGAAGGAGGAAGGAGGAGACGGCCTATCTTCATAGAAGATTTGTAAGCAGAGCACTCCACGCCATGGAGGCCAAGGTCCATCACCCACCAGAGGCACAAGTCCCCATGGGAGCTGTTCTGCAGCTGTAATTAAAAGCTCCAGTTCACAAAAACAGGGGAGGAAGAGATGGTTGGGCACCAACTTCAGCTACTGATGAGTAAATTAAGGGAGCTAAAGTATAATCCCAAGAACAGCCAAAGTTTGAACATGTCCAAGTCAGAAAGAGGCTGATAGCCATCATCTTAACTCTGCACCTGGCATGAGGGAAAGCAGGGCAGACTGAAAATCACAGTGCTGGTAGGGACTGGCTTCTTTTACTCCAGATCATATTGCAGCTCAAGCCTAAGCCCCAGCACCACCTCCAACAAGGAGGAATTGGGGGCCCTGCCCCAGCCTCTCCAGAAATTATGGGCAAAGCTGTGGAGGCCAGTGATTATCCTACTTTGGCAGCACAAGCTGCCACAGAAGCTATTCTGTTGCTGGAATTTGAAGCTCTATTTCCCAAAAACAGGGGAGGAAGAGAGGGTTAGCCAATGATTTCAGCTACTGATTAGTAACTTTGGCTGGCTAAAGTATAACCCTAAGAACAGCTAAAGGATGAACCTGTCCAAGTCAGAAAGAGTCCAGTGGCTGCCATTTTATCTCTGGCCACAGCAGGAGGTGAGAACAAGCTAGTTGAAAATCACAGTGACAGAAGAACCAGTTTCTTTCACCCGTATTGGCCTGCAGCCCTAGCCTAGGCTTCAGCCCCAATTCTGGCAGGAAGGAAGATGGTGGACCCTACACCAGCCTATTCAGGTAACTGCAGGTACATTTGGATGGCACAGATGAAATAATTGGAAGTCTACCGGGGCAACTGTGGTCATCTTGGACCCACACTACATAGATTGCTGCACACATCTACAGCTCCATCCCTACCTCAGTCAGGGAAGAAAGGGACACGAAGCTTTATCAGTCTCTTTAGGCAACTAGTCTAGGCATGCACAACTTGGATTATTCCAAACAGCTGTAACTCTGTCCCTACCCCTGGCAAAGGAGAAAGTTGAGAGAACCTTCCTTGGCCCCTGGGGTAATGATGGCAGCTTGAGCCTCCACAGCTACTAGCACCAACTATATCCTTGGTTCCTACTGCACAATCAGCAAGAGGGAAATGGCAGGAAACCCTAAATTAAAGGGAAAAACTGCACCCAGAATAAATAATCTAATAAACCAGATGCCAAGACACCAACAAAAAATTACAGTCCACACCAAGAAACTAGAAGTTATGGCCCAGTTAAAGTAACAAGGTAAGTCCCCAGATGGCATTAAGGAGTTGAGGCAACTGATCACAGATGTTCAAACAAATCTCCTTAATAAATTAAATGACATGTCTAAAGAGATCAAGGATATTAAGAAGACACTGGATGAGCATAAAGAATATTTGAAAGTATATGTAGAAAAACATCAGATTTTATAGGAATGACTGGTGCAATAAATGAAATTTTAAAAACATTGGAATCATATATTAGCAGATTTGAGGAGGCAGAAGAAAGGATTGGTGAGCTTGAGAAATGGCCTCTGAAAGTGAACGTACAAAAGAGTAGATGAAGAAAATATGGAAAAAGTTGAACAAGGTCTTAAGGAACTAAATGACAGCAAAAATGTTCAAACATACATGTCATCTGTGTCCCAGAAGAAGAAGAGAAGGGAAAAGGGGCAGAAGGAACATTTGAAGAAATAATGGTAGAAAATTTTCCAACCCTATTGAAGGACATAAATATCTATATCCAAGAAGCACAACATACTCCCATCTCCCCCCCCCACCCCCCAAAATCTGAATAGACCAACTCCAGGACATATACTCATCAGAACGTCAAATTCCAAAGACAAAGAGAGAATTCTGAGAACAGCAAGAGAAAAGCAATGCATAACATATAAGGGATACCCAATAAGATTAAGTGCTGATTTCTCACCTGAAACCAAGGAGGCAAGAAGACAGTGGTATTATATATTTAAGATACTACAAGAGAAAAACTTCCTGATGAGAATCTTGCATCTGGCAAAATTGTTTTTCAAAAATGAGGGTGACTTTAGGATATTCATAGATAAACAGAAAATGAAAGAATTTCTAACTTAGACACTAGATTTTCAGGAAATTCTAAAGAGTGTGATTGATCCTAAAAAGAAAAGACAGGAAAGGGAGGCCTAGAAATGAAGATTATATCAAAAAAAGTAATGAAAAGTGTCAAAAGAGTAGTGAAAATAAAATATCACAGATAAAACTCAAATAGTCAGGAATAAACTTAACCAACGATATAACGGACTTGTATTCAGAAAACTGCAAGTCAATGTTAAAAGAAATTTAAAAAGGCCTAAATAACTGAAAGAACATTCCATGCTCATGGATTAGAAGACCAAATATCATTAAGATGTCAGATCTACTCAAAATTGATGTAGAGATTCAATGCAATCCTGATGAAAGTTTCACTAGCATTTTTTAAAATTGAAAACATGATTATGAAATTTATTTGGAAGGGTAAGTCATCCTGAATAGCCAAAAACATCTTAAAAAGGAAAAGCAAACTCTCATCTCTAGAATTTAAATTATATTGCCTAGCTATAGTGGTAAAAACAGCATGGTACTGGCATAAAGACAGACACATAGACCAAGGGAACAAATTTGATGGTTAAGAAAGAATCTCACATGTATGGTCAAGTTATTTTTGATTAGCCTATCAAATACACTCAGCTCAGGTAGAATAGTCCATTCAACAAATGGTGCTGAAAGAACTGGATATGCATAACCAAAAGAAGGAAAGAGGACCCCCATCTCACATCTTACCAAAAAAGTTAACTCAAACTGGATCAAAAACCTAAAAATGAAAGATCCATAAAGGTTCTAGAAGAAATTGTAGGAAAACAGCTGTAAGACCTGGTGGTGGGTTGTGGATTCTTAAAGGAGATAAGAGGAGGACTGAGATGGACTACTGATGTTTAATGTATGTACAAGTTTTAATTAGTTTTTCTCTAAAAGTTTGGAAATGTATAGAGGTGATGGCAATACATAGTAAGAGCTAGTTTGTGAATGGGAATGTGGCTGAAAACGGTAGTCTAGGGATATAAATGCCAATTGACAGAATTGTAGAATAATCTAGGAACTGAGCAGCACAGTAAACCAAGAGGTGGATGAGCGTTGTGGTTTATGGTACAGATGTAAGAGTGTCCTTTGTGAGCTAGAGCAAATGTACATCACTATTGCAGGGTATTTGGAACACATGGGAAAAACACAACTGGAGTGACCTATGGACTGTAGCTAGCAGTAACAATATAATATTCTTGCATCTATGCCAAAGACGTACTGTGTTGATAATGGGGCGGTGTGGAAAATGTGTGCCAAATGTACACTATGGATATGGTAACAATCAGAGGATATTATATTATTTGTGGCAAATGTTCCACTACAGTGTGGTGTGTTGGCAAAGTGGTGTTTTATGGGAATACTGTACATGTGCATGATTGTTTTATAAGTTTACAATTTCTGTCATAAAAATATATTTAAAAATAATAATAGGGTGGTTTAGGGGAAAAATGCACCAAATATAAGATAAGGACTGTAATTAGTAGTAAGATTTTGACAGTGTTCTTTCATAATTTGTAACAAACTTCTCACAACAATGCAAGGTGTTGGTGGAGGGTTGATGTATGGGACCCCTGTATGATGTTATGCATGTTTGCTCCGTAAGTTCACACCTTTTACTACACACTTATTGATTTTGTTTGTTCATATATAAATGATATAAAGATAATAATATAATAGGGTGGGTTAGGCGAAAAATACTTTGGTTAGTAGTAATATTTTGACAATGCTCTTTAATCATTAGTTAAAAATGTTTCACAACAAATCAAGGTATTGGTGGTAGGGTGAGGTATGAGAGTCCTGTATGATGTTATGTATGTTTGTTTTGTAAGTTCACAAGTATTACTATGCAATTACTGTTTATGAATGTTTATATATAAGTGATATTCTTTAATAACTTTAAAAAAATATTGAACCCAGAGGGAAAAAAATACATTTGTAATTAAAATCTCTTTGTGTGTTGTGAAGTTGTGCCCTTTAGATAACTCAGGAGCCAACTTTTTGAGAGAAGGATACTGAAATTTAGTCAGACATGTAATTTCCACTTAATATTCAGACATACTTTAAAGACAAACCAATGTGATTTTTCTAGAATTATTTTTTCAAATTTCTCATTGCTATATTTGTGGTCAAGCATTTTCTTCCAGTCATGAATACTGAGTATTTTTGATAGTAATTGAATAATTTGATAGGTTGAGTTAAAAATGAGACCTCTCTTTTCAATCAACTTATTAATTTCAAGAAAACACTTTCCCTCCTTGTCATAAGATTACTGTGCTGACAAAGAGTATATTGAGCCTGCTCCAATAATTTTACTATCCCAGCAAAGAAAATCATCCTCTGAAACCTTAAAAGGCAGAATCTTCAGAAGCAAAGTTCAACATTTTGAAAGATGATTTTCTAGGTTTTTTCCATGGGATTTTTCATAAGCCTGTCTCAAAGAATACAATTAGTTGATTTTCTCTGATGACGAACACAACTCCATTGAACCGTTGTACAAAAGACTGGATTTGTGATAGTCCAAGTAAGAAAATTGAATATATTTTCTCTGTTGTTAAGTCCTCTATAAAGCCTTCAAAATTCATAGGATTTCTCATGTTCACAAAATGACTCTGTAGTGATTTCTCAAGAGAGGCCTCCAGAAGGAATAAAATTGCTTCCATTCTGGGAATTTTAAATTCAGGTGACAACTATTTAGTTTGGCTGTGCATGCTGTGGAACTCTCCCTTTGCTTTTTCAAGATGCACCTATGAAAGCTAATGGCAGCTATGTAAGTTTTCATTTTTACTGTAATATGCATTTGCAGATATCTCAAAATATTTTACAATTCTATAGATGGAAAGGCATAATTCTTTACAATTAAGCTATGACACATTTTATAAACGCAAAGTAAGCTATGAAAGTGAGAATATGGATATGTTTTTTTAAATTCCTAGATGAATTACTTTGTAAGGAATAAACATATGCAATAAACAAATGACCTATTATATATTCCTTTCATAATGAAAACAAAAGTTACCAAAGTCTTTTCCCTTGTAAACCCAGAAGAGTACATTACAGAACTGTTAATGGCCTTTTTAAACAATTTTTCTTTAAAGCCATTTTAATAGGCAGGTATTAAATATCTCATTGTGGTTTTCTTTTTCATTTCCCTAATGGTTAATGATGCTGAATATTCTTTCATGTATTTATTTGCTATTTGTATATCTTTTTAAGTTAATTGTCTCTTAACATGCTTTGTCTTTGTTCTAATTAATTGGATTTTTTTGATGTTGTGTTTTGTGTGTTCTTTATATATTCTAGATGCAAGTTTTGTTGGATATGTGTTTTACAAATATATCCCTACACACAATCTTTAGCTTATCTTCTTATCATCTTTACAATATCTTTAGCAGAACAATTTTGTTTTTATTTTGGTGAAATCCAGTTTATTGATTTTTACTTCTATGGCTTGTGCTTTTGGTATCAAGCCTAAGAACTTTTTTAGCCTACCCCATAAATCTTAAAGATTTTATCCCATTCTTTAAGTAAATATTTTACAATATTAAGTCCATGATTCATTTTTAGTTAATTTTTATATACAATGCGAGAGTTAGGTTGGGGGTCTATGCATGTTCATTTTGCCTTAGCTCCAATGGCTACCTTTCCTCCACTGAATGCATTTTGTACTTTTTACAACAGTTAGGCATATTTACTTGACTGTATTTCTGGGTATTCTGTTCTGATTTACTAATCTATTTGTGCATACCGCTCAGTCTGATTATGATAGCTAAATAATTAAATTTTAAATGGGTCAACTCTCAATTCTACTTTTCTTTTCAAACCCCTCTAGCTATTTCAGTTCTTGTGCTTTCACATGGATACATATCAGAATAATTTAATCTTTATCTAGAAAAAGATTGCTAGGCATCTGAAAGAAATTGTGTTAAACCAGTATAAAAATTTGGAGAGAACTGGTATCTTTAATATGTTGATGTTCCAATCCATGAATACAGTATATCTTCTAATTTATTTAGACTTTTGATCATTTCTTTCATCACTGTTTTATAGGTTTTAGCATGTAATTACAGAACATAATTTTTAAAATTTTACATCTAATTATTTAATTTTTATTATTTAATTATAAGTTATAAATTAATATTTAATTATAAGTTATTTTGTATTTTGTATTTCAATTTCCACATATTAACTGGTAGTGTGTAGAAATACAGTTGATTTTTGCACATGATCTTTTACCTTGTGACTTTGTTCTTTACAGTCTTAGGAAAATACTGCTTAAAACACAGTTGTTCTATTAGCAATCACACCTGCTGCTCAGATGGTTCATTTCTTTCTAAAATATCTTAATTCCTGAACAAGGCTCTTTTTCCAATGTATTTCCTTGGTAAACATGCACTTTGAATATCTGCCTCACATCTGTCTGTTTTAACTCCAAATACTTCTCAAAATAATCATGATATATATCACAGGGAGAACATGGTTTTATCAGCACAACTGTCCCTATGGATTTTACAGCCACATATTTTCTCATAATATAGTACCCAGTCATAATATATCACAGATGACAGTGTCTTTTCTAAAGAACCCACAAGTAACCTTATCCTCTCTGTCAAACAAGAGAATTGTTATTCAAACAAGAGGCTTCCATCTGGCTTAATCTTGCTTTATACTTTTTTCAAAGACATTTTAAGGGCTACTTCATTTTATGAAATAATATCTACATTGAAATGAAGTTTGTTTTCTGCAAACACATCCAATTTTCTGTTCTATCCACCCCTTACTGAACTCTAAAAATGTTGCAAACTCTTAACTCTACATTTTGATAACAAAAATAACCAAAACAGCCCAATCTTCCTCTTCTCTTTCCAACCTGCAATCCTTCATTTTACCTTTAACAGGTGAACATCTGTTTTACAACATTCTCATTTAATCTATCTGCACACAATCAGGCACATAATAACACAGCACACTTAATAATAATAAAAAGCCTTACTCACTCAAAAGTGAATAAATTCCTACTACACACTGAATGTTTTTTGAGAATAAATCTATAGAACCCATATTCCTACAAAGCAGAATTGACAATTGTGAGAAAACTGCTCTGGGGAGAAATTTGCCATTTGGCAGCTCCAATAAAGGACCAAGAAGGTGACGTTCCGTGCTTGGGTACAGCTTCAAACACCAAGAGAGCCTGCAAACATACTCCCAAGAAAAGCAGAAAACCAGGGGAAAAAGCCCATCCTTTCAGCCTGCTGGGGTTCACTGTGATCAACCTCAGCAACAACTTCATCATGAGATGCAGGGGATCTTACAAAATTACCTGCTTAACATGAATACTTTGTAGGAATTGATCCCCAGGTCCCACAAAACACAGTATTATGTTATGTAAAGTCTTGTTTATTAAAGAGTTGAACAACTTGAAAGTTTTTGTGAGTCCATTTCAATAATTTGTAACCTTTTTCATTGAATAGTAATTAAATCAGTATTGAAATCGGTCATGAAAAGTAGGCAAGTATGTCATCTCTCTAGAAGAAATCAAGCCAACAGCAACGCTTAGCCAGGAATCTCATTACAAACAGCAGTGTGTGTATTTAACCCAAACTCTTCCCAAGGTACAGTAAAGAAAAAAAGAAAAACAAAAAACACAGTTATAAGCAGCTCCCTCATTCTTTCATTTTTTCACTTCAGTCAGATTGAGAAAAATGTGAATAATTCATAAGCTCAAACATTCTCATCTCATTTAGTAATTCCACACTGTATTTGTTGCTATTTTAGATACTAAACAGTACCAAAGAATACCTCCCAGGTCCTACATCCTCTCTCTTTCCCTAATTAAGAAGATTGCCCTCTTTTTCTAAGGCCCAGGTCTGGAGATCTTTAATATATTGAAATTTATTAAAATACTCTACACATTCTAGGATTTCTTATGTCAGCATTTTTCAGGTTGATGTATCATGAATGTTGTTCCCTGATCCTCCTATTCACATGTAAAACGTTTATTAGGTACTTGTCATGTGCCAGAAACTATGCTAACAAATTTACAAGCAGCTTCTCATTTAATCCTTACGACGTCCTGTGATAGAGTTTCTATTACTGATTCTACTTTACAGATAGGAAGCTCACAGAGGTTCAGTAACTGTTCCAATTTTACAGAACACTGACAGAACTGGAATTTTAAACCAAGCCAAGCAATCTGTCACTAGGACCTATGCAAATTCTATAATTCTTTGTCTTTCCCTATCTCTTGAATGGTGACAGTTGATGTTAGACATTTGAAATACTGAGTCAAACCATGATGGCAAAATAAGAGATTTTAATAACTAGTTCTATTTAATAAAGAAATTAAATGACAGCTGTATCAATGAGGTAGAAGGAACAGCTTTCTGCATAATATTGTCCAACAGTTCTCAAAGTGTGATCCCCAGATCAGTTACATCAGCATTGTAGGCAAACTTGTTAGAAATTCAAATTTGGGGGTCCCAACCCAGGTCTAACATATTAGAAATTCTGGGGAAGCAGTTCTATGTATTTTCACAAGCTCTCCAATTGATTCTTATAAATGCTGAAATTACAGAATGACACTATAGGCTAGGGGTCAACAAACACAGGCAAAATCTGTGCCTCATCTGTTTTTGTAACTCCATACTAGTTTGACCAGCTACCGAAGCACTTTTCCCTTTATCACTACGATGGGTAGAATTGTCAAAGATTCCCCAAATAAATCTTTTACTGAAACGGACAGAACTTCTAAGAGAAAAGGTGAGTTTTATAAGGATTCCTATGACATTATTTCTTAATTCTAAACCAACAGTTTGATTAGTTTTCTGTTTGTATTGTTAAATATTGATTATGGATGTTTCATAACAATTTTGAGAAAAAATATAAAAAAGGGAAATGAGTAAGTATTAATACTACAGAAGCTTGGGTAGTAGATGGGCATGACAGTGGTGCAGTGACATGATTGGTTTCAAGGGTGCTGGAATGTGAGGGGAAGTAGGGTGAGAGGATTGCGTTGGACTATCCATGGCACTGGAGGGAGAGTCAAGGGAAGAAGCAGATGAACTCTGGGGATTTGCAGGCCTTTTGTTAAACATATAATGTCAGAAATGTTCTTTTGGCAAATATGGCTGGGGCGGGTTATTTCTGTAGGGTATCAGGTATGGGGATATAAGGGGCACCTGGAGCAGGATTCTATGGAATATCTAAGTGTTCATCTTGTCATAGTGTGTTATATCAGTGAGTGGAGACCCACACTATGAACAAGAAAACATTAAACTCCTCTCCTGGGGAGTCCTGCTATGTTCTCAATTAGAGGGACAAGAAAAGAGACCAATATGTCAAGCCCTCAATATTATTGCAAGTAACAATGATTCTTATTTGTCAAAAATTAAAACTTACTGATTACCATGGGTTCCAAGGGGAGGGGGAAGGAAGACTAGAATAGATGGAATGTAGGGCATTTTTAGAGCATTTGAATTATTCTGTATGTTCTTGTAATAAAGGATATGGGCCACTTCAAATTTTGTCAAAACTTACAAAAGTGTACAATCCAAACTGTAAATCATAATGTAAATCATTGACCATAGTTAGAAGCAAAGCTTCAATATTTGTACACCAATTTTAACAAAAGTACAAATCACATGTAAAAATGTTATTAATAAGGGAGAGGGGAAACAGGGGAGTGTGTTGGTTATATGGGAATCAACTGTATTCTCCATGTGGCTTTTCCTAAAGCTCCTTTGAAGATAAAATGGAAAAAAATAAAACACTGGGGGAATATATGGAAGAAAATGTCAGTGAACACTCAAGACAACAGAGCCTACAGGGATGAAAGACACAATGTCTAAATTTTTTTAAAAATTTTATTATTTTAAATTATTTTATATTTTTTTGTATTTCATCAGTTACTTTTAAAATTATTTCATTTCTTTATTAATTTTGTTCAGTTATTTTGTTGGTTTCATTTTTGGAGAGGTTTTGGATCACAGCAGTGGTGGGGGAGGATCACTGGTACATGATGTCAGTGATATGGGGATGCATGGGAAGGGATTCACCTGGGGCATGCCTCTAAGACTTAGGAATATGTTCAAGTGTTCATAGCACATTGATTTGGTGGGTGGAGATCCACATAATAACTGAAAGAATATTGAATTCCCATCCTGGGGAGTTCTGCCACATTCTCTAATAGGACAGCAAGAATCTCCCAAGTACAAGGGCAATATCTAGTCAAGGAATGCAGACCATTGTGCCAGGCCCTTGACATTGATATTTCTTCTTATGAACCATTTCTTGTGAAATTGAAACTTAGCCTAGTATTATATACTGCCTAAGAGTTATCTCCTGAAAGCCCCCTTGTTGTCCAAATGTGGCCTCTCTCTAAGCCAAATTCAGCATATAAACATACTACCTTCCCCAAAGCATGGACATGACTCCCAGGGGTGAGCCTCCCTGGCATCTAGGGATTATTATCAAGCACCAATTAGCAATGAATCTGGAATATGTGTTCATCAATTGTAACAAATGCACCACACTTCTGAAGGGTGTTGTTAATGAGGGGAAAGTATGGGAGGGGGAGGTAGTGGGGCATATGGAAATTTCTTATATTTTTATATAACATTTATATAATCTAAGGCTTCTTTAAAAATAAAATATATATATAAAGAAAGGAAAATTTATACTGCAGATGTTCCATTTCCATTTATTTCTACTGTCTAAAAAATAAATCATAGCTAATAGAAAGAGCACCAGATCCATAACTGGGAAACTGTATTTTACTCAGTTCTGGTAATAATTTATCTTCTTAAATATGGATAGGCAGTGACCAATATGTTCCAGGTTCTTCAATAATAAAATTAAAAGATAAGAAATTAATGTCTGTCCTTAAGTACAATATGTGCTGCAAGGGGTTATTCCAGTTGGTAAAGAGGGCCTGTAAATTAAATTAGGCTCTGCAACTTCTCTGTGCTCCAGGTGGGTCCATTATCTACTTAACCTTACCAGAGTTGCTAACCTGAATTGTAATTGTCGATTTACTCAACTGGATTCCTGAGCTAGACACTATGTTCCTTGAAGACAATGATTAGTTTGTGCATACTATCTTATTCAGTTGCCTTAGTATAACATCTGACACATCTCAGGTACTCTAAAAATATCTGCTCCTGAAAGAATCATCTCATCCCATTCTGAAATACATACATAAATTTATTGTATCCCCTTTTATATATACATCTGTATATATGATCCCATTTTGAAATATATATATATATATTTCATTCCTTTCTTTTTACATACTTTTAGACATATTGATATTATATATGGAAAGCAGCAAAATTTAATGGATTTATAACAAGCAAAGTTTTTGCTGTGGTTGTTTAAAAGTAACTGATACAGCTGATCTTATTGACGCTTGTATCCACCTACTTGATATCATTATTTCTTATTTATGCTAAGTAGTGGTTTGTCTTTCCCCCTCACCAATTCCCACCTCAGTGTTTGATTTATTCCCCAGATTCCTAAAACAATTTCTCCTATTTGAGTCTATTATATATTTTCAAAATTTTGTTATTCCCCAAAAGATAATTTCAAATGTCATTTGAGCCTATCCAAGGACAGTTTTAGACCATAAACCTTATCTTCAAGACTTGATGATGTACAACCTGACCTAAGGAGAAACAGTCAGGCTTCCAAATAAATTGGAATCCTAGATTATCCTCCAAATAAGGTTGCAGGTCACATATTCTAAACAAGTAAGTTCTTATTTTAAATGCAGAGCTTTAAGGGATTATTCTGCCAGCCACTTTTTCTAAACAAGTATGCTCTTACATTAAATGTAGAACTTTAAGGGATTATTCTCTCAGCTATTTTCCTGGTTTTCACTTGTTCTTTTTTTAAAATTTTTTAAAGATTTATTTATTTATTTCTCCCCCCTCCTCCATTATCTGCTCTCTGCATCCATTTACTGTGTGTTCTTCTGTGCCTGCTTGTATTCTCATTAGGTATCTCTGGGAACCAACCCTGGGACCTTCTGGAGTGGAAGAGAAGCAATCATTCTCTTGTACCACCTCAGCTCCCTGGTCTGCTAAGTCTCTTATTGTCTGTCCTCTATGTATCTTTTTGTTGCATAATCTTGCTGTATCAGCTCTCTGTGTTGGCTGGCATTCCTGTGCAGAGTGGTACTCCTGTGCGGGGTGGCACTCAGCAGGGGCTGGTACTCTGGACCTTCTGAGGTATTGAACCTTGGACCTCCTATATGGTAGATGGGAGCCAATTGCTTGAGCCACATCCACTTCCCTACACTTGTTCTTGTTTCTACCCTTGTTTGGTTGAATGACACTGTATGCGGTAAAGTTGCTATACTCCCAGATACATTTTTTGCCTGTGGTGGAATGTATTACATTCCTCTTTCAGGATTTCTTTTTCCCTCTGACTCCTCAAGTACTCCTGTTTGCAAAGACTCTTTCATGATAACTTTCTCTTTCCTTTCTAAGCCTAAACATTAACCAGTGCAGGGGTGGTTGCTCTAGCTAGTACTATACACAAAAGGGACAGCGGAGATTTTCTTGCTGAATGGGAGAAATGCAGGTAGGGGTAGTAAAGTTCCACATATTTAAAATTTTTTTCCAGGCATGAACTTCTGGTAATTTTTTTCTAAATCACAGAACTATAAACACTGTAAAACTTCTTCTAAGCCCTGTTTTCATAAAGAATATAAATATAAATAAAACTTACAGGTAATTTCACCTAACTATAAAAGTAATGTATAATCCTTGACACCTAGTGTTTGTGATTCATATTTGTAAATTTTCTTCCTTATCAGACTTATGAGCCAGTGCATATAGGCATAAAGAGTTCAAAGGGTAAATTTAAAACTGGTTTTGTATTTGTTGTATCATTGGATGTGAGGTTAAAAAGCAGTGAGAGTGCATTGTCTGTATGCATATGTATAATATATATTTAACTTAGATGTATTTATATATAAACATATGTATAAAATATTTACATTTTTTCAAATCAGATTATACAATGCAACACTTCCTCTACAGTACTCTCATTTAGCTATATACCTTTCTCCAGGAGGAGATAATGTAAATATAAATGTGTTTTGTAGTATTGTATATACAGAGATGAATACCAGAGAAATGCTATTGTCCCTTAGACATAATATTTGTAAATTACCTTGACTAACAGAGTAAACAAAAAGTTTCACTCTATAGAATAACTGTCTTATTTACCACTGAGCATAGATTAGTAGCTTATTCAATTAGTGAGACTTTCAGAACATCAAAATTCTCATGGTGTTTGATTTTTTTCAAAGTCTAGTTACTACTAATATCAACCCTGAAGTCCTGACAATTCTGAGAGAATTAGTACTAAATCCATGTGTTTTTCCTCCACTTAAACAAGGGAGGTAATTTGTCAAATGTTAAAAGGAAAATTTATAACTCCAATGTGTTTTACAATCACATTTAGGAAGGTCCTCTTATGACTTCAGGAAATATATATATCACAAATGTAAAATTACAACCTGACAGGCCAAGATGAATTTGTATATTTTTAACTTTTATACAACTAGAGAAGAAAATATTGAGAACTAACATAATTGGATGGCAAATTATGCACTCAAGTAATGTAATAAGTGAATATATTTTTTTGAATTTGAGTGTGTAAATATGCATGCAGTGGATACCCGATGGCATTCGGGAGTAAGCCACAGCTGGTGGGCATCACAAGTGTAGTATATGCAATTTCAAAATGTGAAGAGTGGTTGGGGCTCATTCCAAAACTTAGATAAACTGATGGACTCCATTTCACCTTCTGAGGTACTCTGTTGTTTGAGGGACAAGGAGAACAGATATACCTGCAAAGTGCCTCCCTCCTAGTTTACATCTGATTGTTTGAGCTGATACATATAGATAATGTGTACATTATAAAGAAGGCATTCTGCATGCTGCTAACTTGGCAGAAAATATTTAGGAGGCAGTCACTGGGGCATGTGCGTATCTGCAAACTAGGCTGGTTCTCCAATGGTCAAGCAAATAATGCTGAATTTGTTTCACCACTGAGAATTCAAGCATCTCTTTGAGTTAACTGATCTAATGTCCATCAAATCTTTTCTTTGAATGCCTGAATCCATTTGTGTATATTAATGCTAATGAAGTTAGGAACTTTATTATTCACTTTTTTTTTTTAATGAGGAAACTAAATTCAAAGCTTTTAGGTAACACAGATCACACAGTCAGTCAATGGCAGAATCTAGGATTAAGATTCTGTCTGGCTCCAGATAATGAGATTTTTGCATAGTTTTAAAACTGAGAAAACACCACATTAAATTATTTGCTCACTTCAGGAGGTTCCATGCAAACAAAAGTAGGCCCATAGTAATATTTCCTCTCTCTCTACTATACTACAAATCAAACTGCTCGGTCAATCCAGTAAAATAAGAAAACAAATATTGGATGGAGGTTAGATGGATGGATGGATGGATGGATGGAGGGCAGGAGGGAGGGAAGGAAGGAAGAAAGGAAGGAAGGAAGGAATCAGAGAGAAAAGATAGATAAAAATAAAACAACAAAAAATAATTTGACATTTTTTGTTACTTTAATTAGGAATTCTGTCGCACAAAAATAAAGATACATAGATAATATAAGAAGACTGAATCTTTGCTTTAAAATAGGTTTCAATTTCAAGCTGCTTATTGTTATAAACTAGATATATATCTATTATAGAAAATATGGGAAGTATTGTTAATGAAGAAATTTCAAAACAGCAGTATATCTCATATGGAAGCTATTTTATCTTGGTTGAATTTTGGTAGAATGTGATGTCTGAAGAATTAATCCAGTTCACCTAATTTGTCAAATTTATTTCTTTAGGGTCATTCATAGGGTTCCTGTTTATCTTTTCGAGGTTTTAAGTTTTTGTGGTGATATAACTTATTTCATTCCTAATATTGATAAATTTTGGTTTCTCTATTTTTTAATCAGTCTTACAAAAGGTTTGGCAATTTTATTGAAATTTTCAGAATTAGGTCTATATTATATTGTTCCAATCTATTGTTTTCCTGTTTTCAATTTCCTTATTTTCATTATTTACTTCATTCTATTCATAATGGATTTATTTTGATCTTCACAATGTTCTTTAAGTAAGTGCATATTTATTTCCTTTTTTTCCCAGCCTATTCATATTGTTATATTTGAAGTGAGAGTCTTAGAGACGGCATATATTCGGTGATTCTTTTAATCCACTCCATCTCCTTAGTTGATGAACTTACACTGTTTATAATTAATGTAATTATTCATATGCTTAAGGTATTATTTTATGTTTTTGTTTTATTTGTTCTATTACTCATTTCTCTTTCTTTTTTCTCTGCTATTGCTGTTAGTTATTGAATGTTTTTTAGAATTCTACTTTAATTTATCTGTAGTGATTTTTATTGTATCTATTTATAACATTTTCAGTGATTGCTCTAAGTATCACATCATATGTCTATAGCTTATGGCAATTTATTGATGCCATCATTTTACCACTTCAAGTAACCTGCAGAAAGTGCATTTCCTTATTTCTCTTTACCCTTCCCTATAGAATAATATAAATGCTTTAAAAAATTCTCTCTACTTGTATTTCAAATCACTTGAGAATTTTTTATTATTTTTGCTAAAGCCATTAAACATAATTAGAAAATTCAAGAAACAGTAAAGCATATTTTATTTACCTATACTTCTGCTTTCCATCTCTTTTCTTCTTTCTTGATGTTTCAAGTTTCCTTCTTTAATTTTTAATCATTTCCCTCCTGATTAGAATATATACTTACCATTCTTTTAGGGCAGGATGGCTAGCAATAAATTATATTAGTTTTCCTTCATGTGAGAGTCTTGATTCTTCTTTAAATGTTGAAAGATGTATTCATTATATATAAAGTTCTGTTTGGCAATTCCTTTCCTTCAACATTTGAAAATTATTGTGTTACTTCCTTTTGGCTAGGCTCAGTGGTTTCAGATCATAAATCTGCTGTTCCTCATTGTTTTTCCCTTATAAGTATGGTGTCACTTTTACTTACTCCTTTAAATATTTTTACTTTGCCTTTTGATTTTAAAAATTATAATTATGATACATCTTGGTATAGATTTCTTTGGGTATATCCTAATTTGAATTATCTCATTTTCTTGTTTTATGTCTCTTGCCAAATTTGGATAGTTATAAGACATTATTTCTTCTAGCACTTTTTCAGTCCTCTCTTTCTCCTTTCTGTCCTTGTCTCTCCAGTGCCATGAACATTATATATTTGTGTATAATATGTATGCCATATGCATATTTTTTTTCTTTTTTCCCTTTCTTTCTCTTCTTTCTTCTTTCTTTCCCTCTCTTTGTTTTTCCTTTCTTTCCTTTCTCCTTCCTCCCTTCCTTCATTCCATTCCATACATCCCTGCAGCTCTCTTCATTTTATTTCATAATATTTTATCTTTCCTTTTCAGATTGGATAATTTCTATTGTTCTGTTTTACAGTTCAATAATTTTTTCCTCTCCTTCATTATGATGTTGAGTCCACCTATAACACAGTTTTCTTTGGTTATTGGTTTTTCATTTCTAAAATTTCCATTTGGTTATTTTTTATCTCCCATTTATCTGCTAGACTTCCTCTTTCACTACTGAGATTTTCTATTTTTTTATTTGCTTCAAGTATGTTTGTAATTAAATTCTCATTCTTATTCTTTTGATTTTTATGATGGCTGATTTCAAATCTTTGTAAGATAACCCCAGCATCTCTGTCGTCTCAATATTGGCATTTGTTGATTCAAATATTTTGTTTATTTGAGATATTTCTGGTTCTTTCTGTGATGAGTTTTTTTAATGGAAACTTTAACGTTTTCATATTATTTTATGAGGATCCAGAACCTATTTAAATCTGGATTTTGTTGACTTTATCTGACACTTTTCTGGCATCTTGATACTACCAGCAGAAGGAGAAGTAAAGTTTCCCCTCTTGGCTTCCTCTGACACCTGAATCAGGGGCTCCTAGTTACTGCTGGGCAGCAATGGGTGTTCTGGGTACACATATGATCTTCTTCAACAAGATAGTATGGGTAAACTGGTCTCATTTCCACTGGGTAATGATAAAAGTCCTGACTCTCCACTTGGCATCCTCTGACATCACCACCAGCAGAGAAAAGGAGGAACCACAAATTATTGCCTTGTAGGGGAAGAAGTCAAAGCTCTCTATCTTGTTTCCACTGACACAAAGGAGGGAGGAGCTAAGTGGTCTCATTACTGTCCAGTGAGAATGAAAGTACTGTCTTTCTACTTGGCCTTCTCTGGCACTATCTTGTTTAGGATATTGGAGTGACTTATTACAGCTTTGTGAGTATAGAAGTCAATGCTATACACACAGCCTTTGTTGAAAAGACTGGTGGTAAAGCCATGGTCTTGTCTGTAATATTTGGCTGTAGTAGAGTAGTTACTATCCAAAAGTTTTCTGCCTTGCTAGGATACCCGTAGTCCTTTTTACAGAGAGCAGGATTTTGTTGGGACATTTTTTCTGCGCCCATTGACATTTGTATGTTTCTGATTTCTTCAACTCCAAATCTGGAATATATGAGGCAAAAAGAAAATCCAGGGAACTCAACACCATGTACTTCCCAGATTACAACATTCACTAGCTGGTCTACCTTCTGTCAGCTTTTAGAGTCTTCTTATGCTTGCCACCTATATGTAATGTCCAGAGATTTTAGAAATAGTCAGCAAGAAGAATAGAGAAAATTTTCCAAAGTGGAAGTTCAAAGAGATTCTCCAGGTTGTAAGGTAATCAGGTAACTTCTAAACACAGATCACATAACATAAATAGCATTGTTGGATATTTCCAAAAGTGGCAGTCCTTGTTGACATTATTCTTATTTATTTATACCTTTTTTACTGAGCTTTAAATGTGATATTCTAAAAGTTACCACCCCAGTTTTCATCTTTATTACCGTACATGTCCCTCTCGTAATTACTTCCATTCATATGTCTTCAACTATTATCTATACATTGATGGTCTCTAAAACTTTCTTTTACCCTACTGTGGTTTTCTGTTACTTGGTCTATCTGTATCTGTTTCATTCCTTTGCCTCAATATTTGGGTCACCATACCTATCTTTCTAAAACATAAATTGAACTACATTCCTCCTTGCTTAGAACCCTCAAATGTCCCTTTTGCCTATAAGATGACATTGAAACAACTCAAATGATACATTAGCATTTTGTACACTGAAAGAAATGTATATTTCCAGCTTCATTTCCAATGAACCTTGTGTTCACAACTAATAATCACTTCTTGGACATCTGTATGCCTTTGTAACACTTCCATGCTGCTTAGCCTGAAATATTCTTCTGTCAATGCCTCATTTACAATTTACCTTTTCTATAATCCCTCCTGCATTGCCATGCAAATCCATAGTGAAACTCAAGGTAAAAGGAAAAATATTTACCCTGATATATTTATCAAAATATGCCCCCATATTTTCAAGACACTGAAAATGGTTAATACAAGCTCTACAATAAAAATAAAACCAACAAACAAAAAAGCATTACTATATGTAAATTGGTGAGCCCAATATGTCTATATATCATCATTAATGCCCACAAACCTACTGTGCAAGGGCCGCAAAGCTACCATGCCCAGAGAAACTGTAATCTGAGTGGAAATGAATTTTCCTGTTGCAAAACACACAACAGACTGTACTTATTTACATGTTTGATACTCTGTTGATCATGGATTATTTCCATTAATTTTAATTTTTAATGTAGCATTAAGTATTATATTTCTTGATTTTTCTGTTTTTAGTGCCCCCTTTAATTTTATACCTAAGGCAGGCACTTCACTTACCTCATCCCACTACCAACTCCATCCTTTTGACCCTGTTTAATTTGAGTATATCACCTCTCTACTGGGATCCTGTTGTCTCTATCCAAATTACTTGTAAAGCAGTTACTACAGTAGTTTTATTGAATTATATGCTTTTCTGTCTACTTTGCTCTTTTTTAAGTTGGGTAAGTACAGATTTTTACATTATTTGCATTTATAACCCTATCTCCTAGCAATGTATTAATCAGGAAGTGTACTCAAAAGTGCTTTTTAAATGAAATCCATTCCATCTTTGTCTTAAGGACTTAATGTTTAAAATATACATGTAAACCTTTTACTATGTTAAACAATTTAGGGCTTCATTGCATATTTTATCAAAAGCACTCTTACCATTTATTTTCATGTTATTTTGGGGAGAACATTGTAAATATGTAATGAACACTTTAAAAATGGAGCAATGATCTCAAGTACTACAGACATATAGTTGTCATAGAGCCATTAGTTTCACATTTAGTGTTGAGTGCCTAGCATGTGCCAGGAATTGGTCTACAATTAGACTACATTTAGACTAATACTGTACCATTATGGAGCTTATACTTTAGACAGGGAGATAATCAATAAGCAAATAAAATAATCAATGTTTACTCTCGGTAATTAGTGCTCTGAAGGCATTAAAACAGAATAAAGGGATAGATATCAATGTAGAAGGGAAGTTATAGACATTTTAATGAGGGAACACCTCTTAGAGAAATAATATTTAAACAGAACACAGAATGAAAAGGGGAGAGAAAGCAGGCAGTGGTGAGAGTAATGCAAGTCTCTGAGTTAGGAAGAAAATTTCATGTTTATGGACCAGTATAAAAACAAATGTTTCTCTTAAGGTGGGAACAAGTTTGAGGGATTTAGGCAGTAATGACAGGTAGGCAGGAGCTAGATATGACAAGATATCATAGGCCAAGATAGAACATAGGTTTATTTCTTAGTGTAATAGAAGAATTTGAAGAGTTTTGGACAGGAAAAGGTTAAAGCCAGATTAACACTATAAAATGATCTCTTCAGCTACTGTGGGAATTATAGATTTAGTAATAGGAAGACCAGGAAAAGAAAATAGAAGATTAGTTAAGATGTGGTTTAGTTTATGTTTCCCCTAAATTAGAACCTGAGATAAGGGTGTATGTGTTAATAATTTCTTTGGGAATACAATCTTGCGCATCAGGTGAGGAACAAAAGGATTGAAAATGATGGGGAGTAGGAGAAAAATCTGTTGAAAGGAGAATTACAGAGCATTGCTCTGATGTCTTAGTTTTCCCAGGCTGCTGTGACATATTTGTCACACAATTGGTTGGCTTAACAAAAGGAATTATTATCTCACAATTTTGGAGGTTATAAATCTAACATCAAGGTACTGGCAGGGCTGGCTTTCTTCAGGAATCTATACTGTTCTGAAAATCATCTATCACATGCCAATCTCTCTCTCTTTTTTGTCTGCTCCTCTGATTCCTGTTGATTTATGGCTTCTGGCTTTTACAGTGCTGAAGAAGTCTGCATTTCCTATGCTTATAAGGACTTCAGTCATGTGGATTAAGGCTCACCCTGATTCAATTTGACCTCATCTAACCAGTATCTTCAAAAATCCTATTCACAAATGAGTCCACATCTTAACTAATAATAGCATCTTCAAAGGTCTTATACACAAATGGATCATACTCACAGGAATGTGTTTTAAGACTTGGATATCTCTTATGTAGGGACATTATTCAATTCCTGACATATGGGCAATTAATGTTCCATCCTGAAGAAACTTCAAAGAAGTTTTGGGACATGCATGTTTGTCTTCTTGGGTGATAGAAAGGAAGAATCCTTATCCACTTGATCCTATCTGCCATTGGACAAAGCTAGACAGATAATAATTATCCCACATTTGCAAGTTGCACTAGGCTTATGAGAGAGCTAAGTATTGTTGCAAGACTATACCACCTGTAGCAAAGAAGCAAGAAGGAGTGTGTTATCAATAAATGAAAGATACATGGAAGTGTGCATATCATGAAGTACTGCCAAATTGAATCTGAATGAAGCTGCTCAAAGCTTGCAAGAATGGATTACTATAAACACTGAATAAAATAAGAGGTTGGTCCAATATAAGATATTACATAAGAATTGTCCATTATCATTGCATCCATTGCATAATCCAGGCAAAAGATAATGGCATCACAAACAAGAGACAATGAGAAGTGGTTAGTCTCAAGATATGTTTGAAAGAACGCTCTTAGGTGACTGTTCTGAGCAATAGAAAGTGGCTGGGCCATTTACTGATATAGGGAATAGTTGATAAAAGTCAAGGGACATGTTAAGTTTGAGGTGCCTTTTAACAATACATTTAGAGAAGCATATGACATGGTTAGCCTATAAATCTGGAAGCTTGGAGGAGAGGTCAGGGATGGAAATATAAACAGAGAATTCATCAATTCAGGAATTGTATTTAAATATAGCCAAATGCCAATCACTTGAGAACTCCATCATTGGAGAAACAGAGGATAAAGAGGGAATAACCAGTAAGAGTTCAGAAAACGAAGTGGCTTTTTGCAAGTCAGATAATTTTTTTCTTTCATTGTAATGGTGGAATAATAAACTGTGTCAAATGAGAATATGAGAAAAAAACAACATGAAGACAAGAACTGATCACTTGATTCAGCATATTAAATCTTTGTGTACCTGCATAAGAGAAGATCCAGTGGTGAGGGAGGATAAAACCCTACTTGGAGTGGGTTGATAAGAAAATAACTTGTAAGGAACAAGATACGATGGATATAAACAAACTTAGGTGTGATTTATTTTATTTAGCTAATGACTATTGCAAAGAGCAAATCACCTTGAGAAGCCGGAGGACAAAAAAGCCAATAAAACATCATAATCATTGTAAATATACCATTAATATTTTTAAAGACATCCCCCTTTTCTCTTCTTACAGTTTCATAAGCCCATTTTGAGCCACACTTCCCCTCTATTTTCCTGAATAAAATAAACACATTTTAAAATTGGTAGTAATTCTTATATCTGCAATGCTACCTACAATAAGCAAATTGCCTCACAATTTTCTGAATGAGCCAATGCTTTTTATATGTCTACCCTTTTGCAAGGCCACAATATTTTTCTGAATTTACACCTCAGGTTCCATCATGTAGCCTATTACTTGAGTTCTACCCCTCTGTCCAGGTCAGTTAGATACATATATCCTTTTGGATTATCAGTTTTAACATTTAAAAATGGAAGGTGAAAGTTACTAAGTTTGTGAGATGAAATACTGTATGACAGATACCATTTTCTCTTAGGGAATTTCCCTCTGAAGAGTGTCAATCAGAATCTTCAACTAGATGTGTCCTCTTTAACATTATCTTTTAGTATAGTTCAGTGGAGTGCTAAAAGTTTCAATTCCAAGGGCACAGCTATTTTTATTCATGTCATATTAATTTCAACATGTTATTTAACAGTCATAGTTTTTCTCAACTGTAATGTAGTGATAATAAAGCATCTACTATACAAGATTGCTATGAAGATTAAAAGAAAGAATGCACTTAAATTGCTTAGTGGAGTGCCTGACATATAATAAATATTCAATACATTTTTGCCTTTGCTACGCACTATTGACTCTGTACCAAACTAGTACCTAAAACCTTTACCATAGCAGGGTTCCCATCTCAGAAATCTAGGGGGGGAAATTCCTATAATACTATTCAAAAGATTAGAAGCAAACTGCTACTCTTTTAATGTTATAGTTTATGTCTTGATAGAATGTCATATCTTGTTTCCCTAAAAATTTAAGCCTGCACACTTTCAAAATTTATATTGTAAATATTCACTCAAGTAAAATCAAATTTTTCATCTCATGTTCTGTTTAAACCAAACATCCCATTTCATAATCTTATTAAATATTACTTCTCCAACTGAAGAAAACACAAAACAATATGAAAAAAAACAAAATATACAAACAAAAAACAAAAAACAAGTACAAACAGACCAAAAGTGAGGAATTCCAAGTTAGAGATAACATTTATGTTCTTGTCAAGATGCAAAATGGTAGGGAATACAGAGAACAAAGCGTTGCTCACTAGTGATTACTCTGACACTTTACAGTTCTCTGCCTCCTGTCTTCCTTGATTATGCTCGCTCAAAAATAAAGGCATAGTTCATATAATCTGTAGTCTTCCCTTCTATTTACAGAGATAAATAAAATTCTCTGGCTTTTGAGTTTTGGAACTTTAAAAAAGCCTGCTGTAAACCATCCTTTCCATCATTCCTTATACCAGGCCAGCTGTTGCCCAAAACTGAATGCACCACAGGACACCTTTTAGGCCCCCTGATGAACTCTATTGAAAATTTATTTTCACTTGTTACAAGTGTTATTATCACACATCAAACAGCAAGTGTTGAATTTAGAGAGAGACCTACAGCGGCTTATCAGTTTCACTCTGTGCTTGACAGTCTTCAGACAGATATTACCAAAGAGAAAACAGCTATCTCTCACACAATATTTCATCTCACACCCTCAGTAACTTAGATCTTCGAGGTTCATAATATAACTGATGTGCAGAACTTAAGGGATTTTCAATTCCATACTGCAGAGAGCAGGTAGTGTTTTGTAATGATTTCTGTTCAGTTGTCTGCTATCAGGAGAGAGAGGGTTCAGAGACGTACGCTGTGACCTTTGTAGTTAACAATATTAAGAGTGCTGTGCTGTATATGATCAGGAAAGAATTTAATCAGGGTCCTCTGATGGCTAATTTCACATGTCAGTTTGTCTACATTATGGTGTCTAGTAGTAGTGCCAAGCAATGGTCTGTTTGTTACTGCAAAGGTATTTTATGGAGTGGATTTGCATCTATAATCAACAAAGGAGATTGCCCTCAGCAATGTGGGAAGTCTTCTTATCCAGTCATAACTGAGGGTATCAGAAGTCAGAAGAATTTCTACCTCATCTTCAGCATTGGCTCCTGCCAGAATTTCCAGCCAGCCAGCTTCCCTGGGGAACACCAACTGAGGAATTCAGCATCACCTTTATTGGACTTTCCAACATGTGGCCTGTCCTATAGAGTTCAGACTAACCAGCCACTATGGCTGTGGTCATGTGAGCCAATTCTCAGTCCTTATAATAAATCATATATATGTTAAAATTATATATAATAAATTATATATATATATATATATACATACACACAAAATGTTTCTGTCGAGAACACTGACCAATGCACAAGACCATGACAATAAAATTACGTAAAGTGGAGTGAGCCCTGCTCTCAGTAATGTGTAGTCATTCAATACCATCTAGCAGTCTTAGCTCTTGTTACATTTTAAGAAATGATAAATTGGAGCATTGAACAAATAGAAGTATTTATGCCAGATTTTAACAGAATTAAGTTCATCTGCAGCAATTTGTAAACATTTTGGGGTGAACCTCCAATAAGAACTGTGAGCAAGATGCACAGAATGACTAACACTGCAGCATCCCTAATACAAGTCACAAGGTTTCTGCCTGTGGTCAGGGCTTTATGCATAATCAAGGACATCAGGTTTCTCATATCATGATACCAGCCAAAGTCATCTTTTATGCTCCTCTATACTATCATCAGTTTAAATAAAATTAGAAAACAAAAAGGCATCATGTTCAATAAAAAGGATTCTGTGTGTCAGCTCATATGAGCCACATTTTCATTTGAAGTCTTTCTCTTCTTTCTTTTTCATTTGCATTCACATCGTTTTGTGTGAAAACCCACATACCATTTGGTGTTTAACTTCTATGGAGGATATCAGCATGCAGGGTGAATGAGATGAAGTCACTGTAAATGGATCTAAGAAAGGGCTAACACATTTTTGAAAAGGAGTCTTTATTGCCTGTCCTTCTGATTTTCTTTACTTTTCTGTTTCTCACACTCTTCTATTATAAATAATACATTCTGAATTTGTTTGGATGGAATTTCATCTGAAAGGAGCTATGACAAATAGGATGGTTTAGTAGCCTATCCAAAGCACGTAGGACAGTCTGACATAAGCATGTGATCTGTAGGTTTATGGGGAGGTAAGTGAAATGAAGAATGTCCCTTTCCAAGATGATGGTAATAATCACTAAAAATTACTGAAGGCTTATTTTTCTAATATTATGCATCTATTAATTAAATTCAATTCCTACACTAAGCATACAAGAGGAATCATTATTAATTTCATTTTATAGAAAAGAAAATTGACCCAGAGAGCGTTTTAATAGCTACCCTATGGGTTTATTGTGTAATCATAGGGATTCAAACCCACACAGAGCTGTGCTCATAGTCATTGTTCCATACTGCTTCTCAAGACAGTTACTGTATATGGTATTATCATTTGGAAAATAAATGGGTTAAATTAATTGAAATCAGTACAACTACAAGATAAAATAAGACATCGAAGAAGATTCAACTTTCGGTAAAGAAAAAAATAATTCAATAACAACAAAAAGCAATGTCTTCTCTTCTTTACCCCATTGTAGTAGCATTAGCACCACAAAATTACTGCTACCTATTGACCCAGTGGAAGAATATCCACCCATTTATAAACAGAACTGAGCATGACTTTATTCAAAATAAGAAAAACTGAGGGAAGCATGTGCTAGCTAGAAAGTCCCTTTAAGTGGTATCCATTTTAAGATGCAAATATATGTGAAATGAATCTAGAAAGGGCAATGGATTGAAGGTGACAAAATGACAAGTTTCCAGGTTAAAGCCTGGATGCATGCAAGAAGTTCAAATGGAAAAAATATTTTGGAAGGAAGTCCTGACATTTTTATGCCCTGAATGGTGATCTATTAACAATTAAACTTTTGGACAATCACAATCTTAAGAAACATTAAAAACTAATAAAGCAACTTAATTCCCACCATCATTTCTATTAATGCAATTGAGTATATTATTTCAAAGGGGTAACATTTTTTGAGTTCATTTAGTCATGATTTTTTTCTGATAAATAAAAATAGTAATGGGACTTTAAAATGGTATGTTTGCATTTTATTTAGTTCCCCATCTCTTGGTTTAATGTTATTTCTTTGTTTTTTATATATCTGTCTAAATACATGTGTACTTGGCGGGGCAAGATGGCATCTGAGCGAGTGCACCTTACGGTCTGTCCTGTGAAGAGGCAGCTGAGTAGGGTTGGAGTCTTGCTGAAGCAGGCTGTCTTGGGAGCTTGCAGGGCAGAGGTTGTGTGGACATCGATTTGGAGAGAGAGTGGCAGAGGTAGTGCTTGCTAATGGTAGAATTGTGGCTTACAAGTACAGAGGTCAGAAGCTGTGGGCTCAAGGGACCCTTCCACCTGGGGCTGGCAGCCACGGTGTTTCCTGACTTCTGTCGGTTGTGCGGTGGCATTCCTGGCCCTGTGGTCCCCAGGTCCGTGTCTCCTGAGCCCCCGTAGCCCGTGTTCCACAGACCTACGTGCCCTGGGTCTGCAGAGTCCCAGACTTCCCTTTCCCAAGTCCAGAGCTCCCGGAGGTCTGGGATTGCCTTACCCCTCCAGTTTTGGACTGACTGTGGGTGGGAGGAATTCGGTGAGGGGTGCAGTACGGGGGTCTGCCTAGTGTGGGTTCAATTTTCTGGTCTCCCCCCCCCCCCTTTTTTTCTTTTCTATTTTTCTTTTCTTGCACTTGGAGGCACACACTGGCTGGCTTGGGGAGAGTCTGGGAAGGGAGGAGTGGCGAATCTGCGGAGAAAGCCCAACTCACCTAAATACCATGGGATAGGAAACTTGGCCTGGGAGAAGGTGGAGTCAGAAAATCAACTAGACCTCTCATAGCACACCTAAAGGAGAGGGAGTGTAGGAGGTGCTTTCCAAGCCTCCAATACTGTACTTGGGGTCCTGGTGAGGTGTGGGTGCTCTCTCTCGAAATTAAGAGCCATTGTTTTCTTTGTGGAGCTGATTCAACAAGGACCCACTTGAATCTCCTACCGGACCTCTCAGGCAGCTTTCCTGCTCTTGGGAGAGAGGGAAGTGAGGAAGGGAGAAAAGGGGGAACGGAACGTCAGATTCCTAAGTGTTTTATTTAACTACAAACAGGATTCCTTGTTTGAAACTTTCCCTAGCATTTGGTTGGTTTTACCTTGTTTTTCCAAATTCCTCTTTATCCCCCCAAAGCCCCTTTTTCTTTCTTTTTTCTTTCTTTCTCTTTTCCTTTTTCCTGCTTACTTCCCCACTCCCTTTCATCCTTTTTTTTTTCTTTCTTTCTCTGCTTTCTTATTCTTCTTACATTAGGTGCTGCAGGGAGAGCTTCACATTTGCTGTATTTCCTCATCCTCCATTTACTCTTTTCTGTGTGTATTGATTTTGGCCACCAACACTATTCCCTTTCCTCTACATCTTTCTATCCTCCATCATTGATTGTTTCTCTTACATTACACCACTTTTTGTTTGCCCTCCCATTTTTTTAAAATTTTTATTACTAATACCTTTGTTCTGTTTTCTGCCTTATATTCACTTTTTATATTATTGCCCTCTCTTTTCTCTTTCCCTCTCTCCTAAACACACAGTCTTTTTAATTCACACTGTATTCCTCCCCATATTCAGATTTTTATGTACTCCACTTTTCTTACTGTTATAACTCTACATACCTTAAATGAGTCTAGTATCCATTCTCTTATATCTCATATGGCTACTCTGTTTATATTTACTATCAATACTACTATTATTCATTTTCCTTTCTTACTACTTTTGCTTTCTCTGGCCCTAATATTTTCCTTCAAGGGAACTTAGCCAACAACAAGGAAATAGAATAAGAAGAACAAAGTGACAAAGGAAGACTTAACATGCACACAAAAACAACAACTAATTAAACTCCAAACTAGACAAAGAAGCTAAGCAACTGACTGAACCGGTCAAGATAAAATGATGGCCAGACAGCAACAAAAAACTACAAACCAAACCAATAATCAGGAAAACATTCCCCAATGCAATAAACAAACAAAATACCAGGAAGAGGAGCAGAATATTGAACAAGTAATTAAAGATCTCAAAACATATATTAGGGACAAATTTGATGAGGTGAAGGAAGAGATTAAGAATATGAAGAAAACAATTGGAGAGAATACAGAAGAAATTGCAATCATACACAAAAATATAATGGATATGATGGTGAGGAACAGCACAATTCAAGAAATCAAAAATACACTCTCAGCAAATAACAGCAGACTCGAAGAAGCAGAGGGGAGATTAAGTGATGTGGAAGACAGTGCATCTGAAATCAAACAGATAGTAGAACTGGTCAATAAAAAGATAGAAAAAATTCAGCAGGGGCTTAGGGATCTGAATGGCAATGTGAAACATGCAACCATATGTATGATAGGCATCCCAGAGGGAGTAGAGAAGGAAAAGGGGACAGAAGGGGTGTTGGAGGAAATAATGGCTGAAAACTTCCCAAACCTATTGAGGGAGATGGATGAACATGTCCAGGAAGCACAATGCATCCCAAACAGCATAAATCCCAACAGGCCTACCCCAAGACATATACTTGTCAAATTATCCAATGCTCAAGACAAAGAGAAAATACTAAAAGCAGCAAGAGAAAAGAGAACCGTCACATACAAAGGAGGCTCCGTAAGATTAAGTGCTGATTTCTCACCTGAAACCATGGAGGCAAGAAGGCAGTGGTATGACATAGTCAAGGTACTAAAAGAAAAAAATTTCCAACCAAGAATACTTTATCCAGCAAAGCTAGCATTCAAAAATGATGGAGAGTTCAAAATATCACAGATGAATGGAAATGAAGAGAGTATGCCAAAAGAAACCTGCCCTCAAAGAAATACTAAAGGAAGTTCTGCAGGAGGAAAGAAAAAAACAGGGGGAGAGAGTTGGAGGAAAGTGTAAGATCAACTAAAAAGACAAAAAAAAAAAAAAAGAGAAAAAGAAAATCAAACCGAATATGACAAACACAAATCCAAAGAAAATTTGGCTAATATAAGTAATTCCTTGAAAGTAATAACACTGAATGTCAATGGATTAAACACACCTATCAAGACACTCAGACTGGAAGACTGGATAAGAAAATATGACCCATCTATATGCTGTCTACAAGAAACACACATTAGACCCAGGGATTCAAGGAGGTTGAAAGTGAATGGCTAGAAAACAATCTTACAAGCAAACAATAACCAAAAGAGGGCAGGAAAAGCTATATTAATATCAGACAAAACAGACGTTAAATGTGAAACAAGAAGAAAGAACAATCATAAACATTTATGCTCCTAACGAGGGTGCCTCCAAATACATGAGGCAAACACTGGAAAAACTAAGTGAAGGAATAGATGCCTCTACAATTATAGTGGGAGACTTTAATACACCACTATCAGCTTTGGACAGAACATCTCAAAAGAGAATCAATAAAGAAAGACTTTGAACAATATATTAGAGGAGTTTGGCCTAATCGACATATGCAGAACATTACACCCAAATACAGCAGGATATACATTCTTCTCAAGTGCACACGCATCATTCTCCAAGATAGACCACATGCTAGGCCACAGAAAAAGTCTCAATGAATTCAGAAAGATAGATATCATACAAAATAATTTCTCTGACCACAGTGGAATGAAGCTGGAAATCTGCAAGGGCCAGAGACCCAGATTTGGCACCAAAATTTGGAAGTTAAACAACACACTCTTAGAAAAACAGTGGGTCAAGGAGGAAATCTCAAAAGAAATTCATAACTACCTTGAAACTAATGAAAATGATAACACAACATATCCAAACTTATGGGATACGGCAAAAGCAGTACTGAGAGGGAAATTTATAGCCATAAATTCATACATTAAAAGAGAAGAAAGAGCTAAAGTTGAAGAACTAAATGCATACTTGGAAGAATTAGTTAAAAAACAACAAACTAACCCCAAAGGAAGAAGAAAGAAAGAAATAACAAAGATTAGAGCAGAACTAAATGAAATAGAAAATAAGAAAACACTTGAAAAAATAAACAAAACTAAGAGCTGGTTCTTTGAGAAAATCAATAAAATTGACAAATCCTTAGGTAGATTAAAAAAGAAAAAAAGAAAGAAGATGCAAATATGCAAAATAAGAAATGAGAAAAGAGATATTACCACTGATCCCACAGAAATAAAGACTACCATAAGAGGATACTTTGAAAAACTATATTCCAACACATACGGCAATTCAGAGGAAATGGACAAATTCCTAGAAACACATAAGCAGCCTACATTGACACAAGAAGAATTAGACGATCTCAACAAACCAATCAAAAGTAAAGAGATAGAATCAGTCATTAAAAACATCCCAACTAAAAAGAGACCTGGGCCAGAGGGCTTCACAGGTGAATTCTACAAAACATTCCAGAAAGAACTAACACCAATCTTGCTTAAACTCTTCCAAAAAATTGAAACAGAAGGAACATTACCTAACTCATTCTATGATGCCAACATTTTTCTAGTACCAAAGCCAAACAAAGACACTAAAAGAAAGGAAAATTACAGACGAATCTCTCTAATGAACCTTGACGTGAAAATCCTCAACAAAATACTTGCTAATCATATTCAACAACACATTAGATAAATTACACACCATAACCAAGTGGGGTTCATTCCTGGTATGCAAGGATGGTTCAACATAAGAAAATCAATTAATGTAATACACCACATAAACAGATTGAAAAAATCACATGATCATATCTATAGAAGCAGAAAAAGCATTTGACAAAATACAGCACACTTTCTTGATAAAAAAAACTGCAAAAAAATCGGAATAGAAAGAAATGGTGCCTGGAGAACTGGATATCCATATGTAAAAGAATGAAAAAGGATTACCAACTTACACCTTATACAAAAATCAATTCAAGATGTATCAAAGACCTAAATATAAGACCCAAGACCATAAAGACCTTGGAAAGCAAAGTAAGGAAGCATCTACAGGACCTTGTAATAGGAAATGGTTTCATGAACTTCACACCAAAAGCACAAGCAGCAAAAGAACAAATAGATAAATGGAAGTTCCTCAAAATTAAAGCCCTCTGCACCTCAAGGAGTTTGTCAGGAAAGTGAAAAGAGAGCTTACACAATGGGAGAAAATATTTGGTAACCATATATCTGATAGGAACCTTATATCTTGCATATATAAAGAACACCTATATCTTGAAAATAAAAAGACAAATAGCCCATTTAAAAAATGGGAAAAAGATTGAACTTCTCCAAAGATGATATACAAATGGCTAAAAAACACATGAAAAATGCTCAAAATCCCTAGCTATTAGGGAAATAAATACAAATACAAACAACAATGAGATACCATCTTATCCCCATAAGACTGGTAGCTATCAAAAAATCAGAAGACAACAAATGATGGAGAGGATGTGGAGGAATGGAAACACTCATCCACTGCTGGTGGAAATGCAGAAGGATCCAGCCATTCCGAAAGACAGTTTGGCAGTTTCTCAAAAAACTAGCTATAGATTTGCCATATGACCCAGCAATTCCACTGCTGGATATATACCCAGAAGATCTGAAAACAAGGGCACAAACTGATATATGCACACCAATATATATACCCAGAAGATCTGAAAACAAGGACACAAAATACTATGTGCACACCAATGTTCATAGCAGCACTATTCACTATTGCCAAAAGTTGGAATCAACCCAAATGCCCATCAACAGATGAATGGATAAATAAACTATGGTATATACATACAATGGAATACTACTCAACTATAAGAATAAATACAGTACAAACGCATCTCATAACACAGATGAATCTTGAGAACTTTATGCTGAATGAAGTAACCTAGGCATTGAAGGAAAAATACTACATGACTTCTCTAATATGAAATAAGTGTCTCAGAGAGCTAGAGACTGGATGATAAACTTTAAGGTAGTTGGAGGGTAGAGGAAGGTTGTGAGCTGACAGCTACTTGGGTGAAATCTATGATAAGCTGGAGGTAAGTATTTGTACAGGGAAGGGATAAAATGGGAGCATAGGGATAACTTAGGGTGGCGCTACATGGGCTTTAGGGGAACTAGGGATGGGATGATGGGCCAGATTGACCAAGAAATTGGGGAGAAGGTGAGGGGAACATTTAATCATTGGAGATTTTCAGTTATGTGGTTGAAATGGTGGTACAGAGAAAACTCTTTAGAGTATGTAATACGGAAGGTTGCCTGTTTGGGATGCTTAAGGGTGGCGGGAATCTGACACAGGGCAAGCTTCTGGGGAGTGTGTAAGTGCTCATTTTGTCATAGTGGATTATATCATTGAGAGTGAAGGTATACCCACATCCTGGGGAGGACTGATGTTCTCAAACAGAGGGAATTGTATCGCTTGAGAAAATCAGTGGCTTCCAACGGGTTAGGGCAGTCAAGTATGTTCAAGCCCTCAACATTTTTGCAAGTGTCTCTGAATATGGTCCCTCAAGTAATGAAGATTGATTGTCATAGTGGGCCCTGTGGGGAGGGGGAAAGAGGGGTTGAATACATGGAATCAGGGTAACTGTGGGGCAATGGAAGTGTTCCACAAGATCATACCATGATGAATATAGGTCAGGTTAAATTACACCAAAAATGTATAAAAATCTATAGGCTAAAATGTAAACCATAATGTAAAACTTAAGATAACTAAAAATTTAGAAAATTGTATAGTCTAAAATGTAAACCATAATGTAAACCGAAACAGAACCACATTTGAAAGCTATCATTTCAATATCTGTATATTAACTGCAGCAAATATAATATGAACATGTAAAAAGATCACTGTTGGGGAAGGGACAGAGTTTGATGTTGGTTATGTAGGAGTACCATATATTGTATATGTGAATTACTGTGACCTAAACTTATGTCAAGAGAAACTTAATAATCAGGAAAAAGAAATAATATTCAGGAAAGAAAGAAAGGAGGTAGACACTGAGGAAGAAATAGAAGAAATTGCCTTGCCACTGTAGATACAGGGTAACACCTGTAGCAGTGATGAAAGGCAAAATCTCAAAAACAAAGCTTTTTCATTTCTTAATTTCTTTGATACCCCAATTTATTTTCCCTTTATTTAATTATTCTAAATTTCTATGCATTCTATATCTAACCTTTAAACCCATTACTATCTTCCATTTTTCATTAAGGGAACCTGGCAATATATTGGGCTTCCTTTTTGAAGAAGTTTTGGACTACAGAGAGATTCAACTATGGTGGGGGAGGAGCAAATGTGTGGGGTGTCATTGGCAAATGGTTGGGAGGGTGTTCTTCAGGACATATATACAGGGTACATAAAAAGTTTGGATATTTTCATAGTGGTTTCAGTTGGAAACAACAGATGAGAGAGTGCTGAATTCCTGACCAGGGGAGCTCTATCACATTCCCCAATGGAACAACAATCCCCAAATGCACTTGCGAACACTAATAAAGATGGATGGTCCAATGATGAGCCCTTGATACTGATGGCTCTGATTATGAGACTGTGTGCCTGAAATATGAACTAGGCCTATAGCTGTGGGGTGACTAAGAGTTACCTCCTGAGAGCCTCCATGTTGCTCAAATGTGGCCACTCTCTAAGCCAAACTCAGCATATAGATGCATTGCCTTCCCCCCCAGCATGACATGAATCCTGGGGGCAAGCCTCTCTGGCACCAAGGGATTACTACCAAGGAACAGCTGATGATGTAACTACAAAAAGGCATGAACAAAAAGGTCAACTCAGACTGGCAGAATATCTCAGCCTACATGTAATATCAGGTGTTCAAAAATGTTTTTTAACTTTGGATAAAAAGGGGGAAATGGAAAGGACAAGTGAGTTTATATGCCTAAGAGTCTCCAAAAAAGAGTTGGGAGGTCATTAGGGGTGATGCTTATGCATGCCTCAGCAGGGTACCAGAGACAGCCAAGGTAGATGGAAACCCAGGTGCTGGTTCTCCTGAGGGCTGCAGCAACCCACAGGTTCTATGGTCAAGGCAGATGGCTCTGGAGTTCAGGGCCATGTCAGCTGGCCCTACTTTGGAGTTTGTGTTCCTGAATGTGATGGAGTTGGACTCAGATATAACCTTTCTACACATGCCTCTTCTTTCACTTTTAGTGGACCTTGTGGTTGGCATTTGGGTTGGTGTATATTCAGCAGACCTGAATCTCTGAACTGTCCATGTGACAGCCAGGCCCTAGGTCTCAGCAGACTTGCAGCTCCTACCCTCTGGTTTCTTGGACTTACCCTGGCCAGCTGACAGGGAGGTATAGAGGGTCAACCACCACACCAGGGAGCCAAGAGTGTCTACAGCTGCAAGCAGAAGAATTGCATCCGTCATCCATGTGGAATCTAAACCCCCTCTACATCAAGAGGACATAACCATCCCAGATCCACAAGATGGAGGAATAGAATATGGATTAGAGTGAACTTACTGGTGTTCTGCTAGGGAACTATTGTGATTTGTAAGGGAAGAAACTGTAGTAGTGATGTGAAAAGGATGGCCACAGTGGCTGCTGATGGTTGGGAGAGGGAAAAAGAGATATGGTTTGGGGGCATTTTCAGGATTTGAAGTTGTCCTAGGTGGTGCTGCATGGATGGATGCTGGACGTTCTGTGTCCTGTCATGGTCCACTGGGTGGACTGGGGGAGAGTGTGGACTACAATGTGAACCACTGTCCATGTGCTGCAGCAGTTCTTCAGAATGTATTCACCGGGTGCAGTGGATGTGCCGCAATGATGGAAGAGTTTGTTGATGTGGGAGGGGTGGCATGTGTGGGGTGGGGGGGTATATGGGGACCTCATATTTTTAATGTAACATTTAAAAGAAAATGAAGAAAAAAATTAAAAAATGAACATTTTAAATAAATAAATAAAGTGAAGGGAAAAATAAATAAATACATGTGTACTTTGATTTAGTTCCTTTTTATGATTATTTTGTAAATAACATTTAAGTTGGCCTTGCTTTCCTTATTTTATGTAAAAAGATCCCAAATAATTCATTTTTGTACCATAGCAGATCTAGTAGCTCAGATATCTTTCAATGGGCGAATGATTAAACAAACTGTGGTACATCCATACTATAAAATTTTACTTAGTAATAAAATGGAACAATCTATCAATATGTACAACAACCTCCATGAATCTCCAAAGAATTATGCTGAATGAATAAAGCTAACCCCCAAAGATCACAAAGTAAATGAGTCCATCTACCTAAAGTTCTTGAAATGAAAAATTACAGAAATGGAGGGCATATTAATGGATACCAGGGTTAGAGGAAGGGATGAGTGTAGGAAGAAAATGGGTGTGAGTATTAAAGGGAAATATGAAAGATCATTAAGGCAATGGAAAGTTTCCAGTAATGTGACTGTGCTAATGTCAATATCATGTTTTTGATATTGTACTGTAAATTTTACAATAAAATTTACACAGACCTCTTTCATTTCTTACAACTGCATGTTTGGGGAGTCTGCAATTATCCCAAAGTACAAAGTTTAATCAAAATAAGGGAGGTCTCAAGTCAATAAAAAAATCTCCCAACTTTAGAATCTATATAATGAAGGCTAATCCAAACCCAAAGCAGGCAAAAAGAAGAAATAATAAAGATCAGAAAAGAGATTAATAATAGAAAATAAAACAAACAAAAATAGAGAATGAAATGAAAGTTTGAGTCTTTGAAAAGATCAGCAAAATTGACAAAGAGAAAACTACAGACCAGTATCCCTCAATAAAGTAATAGCAAGCTACATGCAACAACATATAAAACCATAACACCATAACTAAGTGTAATTTGTTCCCTGAATGCAAGATTGTTTTAATATTAGTAAATACTACATTATTAAAAATAAAACTCCATGATAATTTCAATAGATGCAGAAAAGTGAGAGAATCTAACTTCTATTAATTATATATATATTATATATATATATTACATATATATATATATATATATATATATAAAACACAACAAACTTGAAGTAGAATGAAACTTCCTCAGTCTGATGAAGGAAATCAACAACAACAAAAAACTGCATTGAACAACATAACTCATGGTGAGATACTGAATGTTTCCCCCTAAAGATCAGCAACAAGCCAAGATGTCCATGTTGTCTACATCTGCCATTTCTATTCAGTATTGTATTGGAGATCCCAGATAGTAAAATAAGGAAAAACAATAAAAGCATCCATATTTTAAAAGAAGTATAAATATCTCTATGTTCATGTTTGCAGATGACATGATTGTCTATGTCAAAAATCATAGGAAATTCACAAGTATTAAAAAATGATTTTAATATGGTTTCAGGATATGAGATTGATATATAAAAATAAATTGTATTTGTGTATACCAAACATACAAATCCTAAAATTAAACTAAGAGAATTCCAGTCACAGTAATGTACAAACAAAACACTTAGGAAAGAATTTAGGGTACAAGACCTGAACACTGAAAACTATAACACATTGATGAGAGAAATTAAAGATCTAAATTAATGGGAAGACATTCATGAATTGGCACCCCCAATATTGTTATGCTTGTAATTCTTCCTAAAATTATATTTAGCGTTAATACCATCACCATCATATATTAGTAAAAATTCATGTTAACATACAGTCTTTTCCTTGGGAGTTTCATATCTAGTTATTTGTTAGTAACAATTAAAATTGTTATTTGAATATATACTCTTTACAAAGCACTTTGAATTTGGTCCCTTGAAGACTTCCATTTTACACTACCATCTCTTCTAAAGTTTGAATAAAGATTATGATACAGTTATGTAATTCAAAAAAGGAGAAAAGCATTTACTTTGACCATCATGGTTCCATATACACATACATTTAAGCACATAGAAATGTGGTATGATTGAAGAAAATTCAATAAGGTCTTGAAAGGAAACATCCTTTTTAAGCACTGCTGGCTTCCAAGTTGATATGGAACCATTAAATATGACCTGGATGATTTGTTAGGAAGATGTCACCTTCTTCTGCCCCAGTTTTCCAAAATGGAAACTAAGTTCCACTCCCACACGCTGGGTAGAGAAAGAGATGTAGAGTGAAACTTTCCAATTACTCTTTTCAGGGGAAGAGGCATAGTCAGTTTAACTGATCAGACCCTGATATTTATTCAGCTATGTCTTTTCATGCTCATGATCATTGTTCTCAATGACAGGATATTGAGTCTGCTTCCTCTTTGATCTTCCAGTGCTTGGGTTCATGAGATTCTCTTCTTTGCACATGTCTTTCAACATGGAAGGACTTTCTCACAAAGTGAAGATCCAGCATTTTTATTTCCATATTCTCAGCCTCTCATGTGTACTCTCTGCCTCAAGTTTTAGTCAATGGTGATCACATACAACAGGTTTCTACAGCATATTTTCCTCCAATTTGGTCTCAAGTCGAAGTTATAGTCTCCAAGTCAGTATTTTCACCAGATAACTGTGAACCAAGATTTATTGTGCTGTTTCTCACCTTTATAAACTCAGTGTTAAATTCTAATTAGCTTCAGTTTTTTTGTCTGTATGCTTTATTATTACTTACAACACTGGAGGAATGTAGTGGCGAATTTTCGGCCCTGGATAACAAAGTGTATATTTTCAAAAGTATTCTCCTTTATATGGAAAGAATTATGACCCACCTCAACAGTAGTCTTTTACTTTTACCCTGTGCCTAACACTGTGCTATGCATTGTGGAATGTACAAAAGAGTTAGTGGTAATATGGCTTAAGTTTAAGCAATTTAATTAAAACTTACCATACATTTAAAATTGAGAAAGTTATTAATAATTAACATTGCATGTAAATCTTCATAAAATTCTAAAATCTAGGTAGTATTGTCTTCATTTTAAATTAAACTAGTGCAGGTATTTTATATGGCTTGCCCAAAGCCGCACAATTACAATGTGATGTAATTGGAACTCTGTTTCTAAGTACTACGTTCATTCTTCCTCAACTAGATGACTTTAAAATACCCTCTGAAATAAGCTTTATTAGTTTTAAGTTGTTATTAATTAGTTAATAAACTCCCTTCATTTATTAAAAATGATGTGCATCTTATAACAGCAGATAAATTGAAGTTACAAATTTGCTTTCTAATATTTATTTGATCTTGGCCACTCAGCATCATCTTGATAAAAAGGAATAATTATACGTCCCATTTTGAAGGTTTTTGTTGGGTTTAAAATGTTAAACTGCATTGAAAGTGTCTAGTAAAACACAGAATACACAGAATATTCCCAATTATGAAAAGACAGTTTTTCATTTGCCTTCTCATTCATCCTGACATTTCCCTCTCCCCAGTGATGCTGTTTCTTATACAGTCCTCCCAAGTTATAAATAATCTCTCATCCATATCCCTCTGTCAACTACCTTTAGAAATGCAAAATTGCCCCACCCTTGCTCCTCTTTGTCACTTTCATACTGTTAGTGGTTCCTTCTCACTATGTTTGCAATAATTAACAAGCTGTGACTCAGTTCTCCCTGACATGCATTGAGGAAAGACAAGCCCCACCTCATAAACCTATATATCTGAAAGCATGACACTTACCCAAAGATCAAACAAAGAAACCACGTGGAAGGGGGGAGTAAAGTGAGATAAAGACCTTTGCTCCCTGCAAATCAAAGCACCACATGCTCCTCTAGCATTCCAAGAAAATATAACTCTCTAACCTACTACCCTCTAGCCATACAAGGAAAATTTTTCACCTCTGGGGTTTCCTATTGGCCACTGCACCTCACTCAGACCCTAAATACCGTCCTACTGACTATCTTTTCCCCACCTAGGAATGTACTTTATAAATTCAAATCTCACCCTTCCAGGAGTGGGCTGAAGTCTCTCTTCAGATGCCTGCCATGCCAGTGGGGGTGCTGAAGTCTATTCTTTAGACCCCTTCATTGGGAGAGCTTTCCAATAAACTTTCTGCCTGCAGTCAGTCTCTGTGTCCCAGTGAGTGCCCCCTTTTTTCCAACATTTGGTGCTGAAACCTGAGACTGGTGTCACATTGAGACTGATTGATTGGTCAGGAATCTCCCCTCTGCTGCAGCCCAATGCCCATCCAATACCGGACATCAAATCCCAGCTGGGTGAGTTAAGGATTTCTACACTGGAGTTTACTGCTCTCTCTCTCTCTCCTTTTCCATTGTCAGGAAAACCCATGGGAAAAACCTAGTGCTAGGTCAATGATTCTCACTGTCCCCAAGGGCCACAGTGGGTGGGAGACCTGCAATCTCATGAGAAGAAACCCTTTGACTCTGGAGACATCTGGTTCCAAGTGTGGTTTCCTGTTGCCATGGAGATATCAGAATAATTTGGGGACACCTGTCTCCCTCAGAATCTCCTCTGTCTGAGAGATCCTAGTCTCACCCCAACCACCTAAAATGGGGAATTCAAGTTCAGCTCCCCAAAAAACAATATGTCTGGACTGTCTCCTTCATAACTTTAAAACTCTGTACCCTGAAGGAGACATCAGACCTAAAAAGCTCATTTTCTATTCATCCTCTGTGTGGCCACAATACAAACTGGACAGTGAAAATCAGTGGCTGGAGAATGGCACTTTCACTTTCCAAGTTCTCCAAAATTTAAAGAACTTTATCCAGTGCAATGGCAAATGGTCAAAGATCCCTTACATTCAGGCATTCCTTTTCCTTCCTTCCCTCCCTCTGCCAATCCTGTTCTTCCTACCAAATTTTTCTTTTATCCAGAAACCGCTTTAGAAATCTTCCTCCTCATCATTTCTGCTCCCTAAACCTTCTGAAAACTACAAAATTGATCCCTCAGATCACACCCCCCATACCTCCTCCATATAATCCTCCAGGGTTATCTCTGAACTCACCCTGTACCCCTTCCTTCCCCAACATTTGTCACTATTGCCTTCTACCCCTCCCTTCTCTCCGCCTCATACTCACTTGCAGGGACTACCTCCCCCTCCTTCTGCACTGCAGCCCTCTACCTTCATCAGCATGCAGGCTCCTAACTCCACACACACACCAACTCCTCACTTATACCTCTGAAAAGTAGCAAGAGCTGAAAGAATTGTCAGAGTACACATTCCATTCTCACTCTCAGATTTAAGCCAGATAGAAGACCAGTTAGGATACTTCTCTGAAATATCCTCTACATTATTCTTTCTACCTGTCTATCCCCAGAAGAAAAGGAACATATTTTGTTTGTAACCCAAACACTTGCAAATATCCTAAACCAACAAAATGCTGTCAACAACCCTGTCAGAGACACAGCAGTCCTCCAGAAAAAGAAAAACAACAACAACAAAAACTTAGCTGTAAATCCTCCACCTTCCAGAATTCCCAACAGACACTTCACTCCAGACAAGTACAAAAAAAACCAAGGCCATGCTTCAAATGCAAAAAGCCTTGGCACTGGGCCAAGCTGTGCCCAAACCCATAACCTCCTCTGAACCTATGCCCACTGTGCAAGCAAGAAATCCACTGAAAGTCTAACTGTCCCCAAGCTTCTTAAGGCAAAAGGGCACCAGTTACCCAGTCAAACCCAAACTCTGGCTTCAAATTCCCAGACCTGGAACTGGCAACAGGTGAATAAAGGTGCCGGGAACTCTGCAAACCCAATCCCCACCTCCAAAGCAGAAACTCAGCTTCTCTCCTGATTCATACAATGAATCGTATAGTCAGCCACCCACAAATATGTAAAGGCATCTTTCTGCTGCATGAGGGACAATATCAACCCCTGCAGAACCTGAAACCACAGCCCACTGGACAGGATGAAAGGGAACTTTTCTCCATCCCTTGATAGCTAGGTCAAGCCGATGTCCCAAATCCCCTCACCTTCCTATTCTGCCCAGTACCACATACTCTAATACCCAGGCCCCCCAACACACAGACACACACACAGACACACACACACACACACACACACACACATATATGCAAATAAATACTTAGGAATGTTAGCGATTCCCTCTAACTACATTTGCAATAATTAACAAGCCATGACTCAGTTCCTCCTGACATGCATTGAGGAAAGACAAGCCCCACCTCATAAACCTACATGTCTGAAAGCATGGCACTTACCCAAAGGTTGAACAAAGAAACCATGTGGAAGCGGAAGTAAAGTGAGATAAAGACCTTCACTCCCTGCAGATCAAAGCACCACCTGCTCCTCTAGCATTCCAAGAAAACATAACTTCCTAACCCCACTACCCTCTAGCCATACAAGGGAAAATTTTCACCTACTAGGGCTTCCTATTGACTCCTGCACCACACTCAGATCCTCAACATCCTCCCACTATCGTTTCCCCACCTAAGAATGTACTGTATAAATTCAAATTCCCCCTTTCCAGAAGTGGGCTGAAGTCTCTCTTCATATGCCCTCCATTGGGAGAGGTTCCCAATAAACTTTCTGCCTACAATCAGTCTCCATGTCCCAGTGAGCACCCCTTTTTCTCCAACACATATCATTCTCATGCCCTCCTCCTAAAACCCCTCTGTTTTTGAATCTCATGTCATTAGACTCTGTCAAGCATCATCTTCCATTTTTCAGTCACTTTCCTTTATTCTCTGAAGACTTTAGATCCTTATTTACTGTTTGTAAATCTGCTATTCTCCGGATTTCAGCTATTCATCAAATTCCCTGACCTTTTAAATATTAGCCCCAAACTGTTTGAATAATCTTGCTTACTCCAGTACCTCAGCCATTCATTTCTCTGGTCTCAGCTTAAACCATGTCATTACGAATAACTGAAAGATTTTACAATTTCAATTTCAAGCTTCCTACTTTCTGACAACTAACTTCTAGCTTTCCAGTTCACTCCATTTTCTACCATACCTCCAATACCCTTTGTATCTATAATCCTCATACAACCTTCAATCAATCCTTCTTCTTATATCCCTCATACAATTTTCCAGCAAGGCCTACCAAAGTCTACCCTCAAAATATTTAAATAATTCTCACTACTACTGTTATCTATCTAGTCCAAGCTAACATTATTTCTCATTTGAAGTTTTCGATTTCCTCCTAATCATTTTTCTGATGTCTGCATTTTCCCTCACCTTCATTCTAGCTTCAAGATACCAGCACTCAAATAATATAGTATAATTGAAGCTATACGTTCCTCTACCCAACCACCTTCAGTAGCCTTTCTTCTAACTCTTGGTAAAACACAGTAATTAGAGTAAATGCTCACCCGGCACTATGCACTCTCCCCACCAGGTATAATTCTCTGACCTCATCACCTGCTACTATCACCGTCTGGCACTTGGTTCCAGCCACTAGCCTGATCTTCTGTTGCTCCTTGAATATGCTGAGCATTCTTTTATATCAGGTTCTTGTTTTCAAAGACTGGAAATATCTTTCTCCAGATTCCTACCTGATTTGTTTCCTCACCTCCTTCAGGTCTTTCACATGCCACCTTCTCAATGAGGCTATCCTTGATTTCCCTAATTTTAAGAAAGTCATATCCCACACCTGGCACTCATTCCATTTTCCTGCTTTAATTTTTCCACAGCACTAGTCACACTTATATTATATGGTTTACTTATATATCTTATTATATATCTCCTTCCACAAGAATTTAAGCTCTATTATTAAAGTGGGTATTTTGTCAATTTTGTTCACTATTTTATCCATAGCCCCTATAAGAATCTGGTACACAGAAGACATTCAACAGGAATGAATGAATGTTAGCTTATTAACTTTAAGTTTGCCTTATTTTTACTTTCTATATTATCTACCTTGTATTATTTGAGATGTTCTCATAGAAATTAACAATGCCAGGTAAGAAAGTGTAGCCCTTAGTTTAGTCTTAAGAGCTGGACATTAAAGTGTTTTGTTCTGTTTTGTTTTTCAGAGCAAAATCCATTATATGACTACTGCTGTCAGTTGTGATGCACTGAGATAAATTCCAGGTCCCAAACTCCTTCTAGAGAAAAGTTTCTTCCTCAGTGTTCCAGAACTAAGATACAAAAAGCTTTCCAACACACAAACGTTTATTGTGGTGCAAGTTGCTATACAGTGCTATAAGGCATGGAGGCTTGGGAACGCAGGCTCAGGAACAAAAGAAACATTCAGCAAATGACCATTTCATTACTTACATATCACAGAGGCCCCAAAAGAGCAGGAGAAAGAGATCCCATCCTCCAAGGTCCTCCTGAGAGGCCAACTCCTTGGCTCAGAGTCGTTGGATGGTGGCTCTGCATATTCAGTTTGCCTGACTTGGCAGCTGGGATAAGAGACACTTGTATAGCCTGAGGGCGAGAGGAAGGAGAGGAAGGGTTATATTTATAAACCTAGGGGAAGGAGCCCTACCACTGTTCAAAAGCGATTACCAAGCAACCTTTGTGTAGAGTTTCCATCCTGGAAAGCAGCGGGGGCTGTCTTGTCTTTGTTTTGGTTTCAGGTCCAAGGTACAGTCAAGCCCTTCCACTAGACCTAATGTCTTCTCCTGGTTGCAGCATGGAAACACTGAAATATCTGCACACACAAAAAAGGAGCCCAAGTAGGGGAGGGGAGGATCGAGAGACAGCTGCTGAAGCCCCTGAGTGTATTCATGACTTTCCCAGCACTTACATTTCCTTTCTCTTTTTATTCCCTTCCTCATTTCTTTCTTTTTGTGACTGACTGATACGCACATAAAAACAGGCTGATACATGGCCCTATGTCTATTTTAGTATCAATATGTTTACATCCCGTATGTGAAGAAATATGTTTGCAATGTACATAACCATTTCTCTACTTCTGAACAATTACATTGTTTTCAGTTTTTATTAATAGCAAAATGATACTTCAGTAATATCAATGTAAATATTTCCACATGCATACTTTTTAGGATAGTCATTTTTTAGATAGTCAGAAGAATTTTTAGGACAAATTGTATGTATAATATACTTGCCATATTATCATTGATTAAAAGCACCTGTACATTCCCATCAACAGCATAAAGGGATCAGGAGAAAGTCAAATTTCTATAACATTTTTATAAGAATAATTAATAACTTTTCATATGTATTAAAAACTTTGGAATATAAATTACTAATGAACTTGTTTTGTATGAAAGGATTTTGCATTCTGTTTTTTTGGTTCTTTTCTATCTGGTTGCATCATCATCTTTTTGGTGCATGGCTTTGCTGTGCTGGGGTGGGGACCTACACCTCTCTTGAAGGTCTGGGAAGGACGGCTTTTTTTTTTTTTTTTTACCAGGAGGCCCCGGGGGATTGAACCAGGTCCTCCATAAGGTAAGTGGGAGCTCAGTTACTTGTGCCACAGCCGCTTCCCTGAGTTTTCTTAAATCATTGTATAAATGTATTTTTCACCAAGACAGAATGGCCACCAAATGCTGGTTCCAGTCTTCATACCATGTTAAATATGAGATTCAAAGGTTTTGTATCCAGGAAGTTTCTTCATGATATACTAAATATGATAATACCCAATTGTTATGCTAACATTTTCTCTGTGATGCATTTTAGGAAGTCAGTGCAATAATTTCTGGTTAATTTTATTCAACTAATACTCAATGTACACCATTATTTACAAATAAATTCCATTACTTCATTTGAGACTAACTTATCTTGATCAGTGACATTGCCAAGATACAGTTAAGAGACACATACCTTAATGTGGCTTAAACAATCAGAAAATGTATTACTTCACATAACACCATGGAGAGAGAAATCAGAAGCCTCAGAGTTGATTGGATCAGAAATTTGATGACATCATCAGGGAAATGGTTTGGGTCTGCCTGCTCTGCCATACTCAGAATTGATTCCAATTAAAGCTGGTTCTGCTGATAGATGTAACCTCACTAAAAAAGAAACTTGAGCAGCATCCTTGATAACACTGGTTGGTGGGCAGAGCCTGGTTTTCCTTTCCCAGAAACTGACGAACTGTCATCCACCAAGATCACCTTAGCCTTGTTTTTCTATGAACAAATTATTGACAAGGTGGAATGAATTATTATGATCAATGGCTGGCCCCATATCTCAGAGGGTGAATGAGTTTGGGGAGGTAATCCACAGTTCCACTTCTACCTTCTCTCAGTGTTCTAAGCTTAGTGCCATTTAAGCAAATAGTGGGAAATTTTTTTTAGCTAAGTTTAACGTTGTATTAAAAAGTAACCATTATGAAAATGATGCAGTAAAATTCAACGGGTAGAGATCAAGAGAATAAAAATCATTCTTTTGAAATACCTGATCAATTGAGCAGCCTAGAACTCACTCAGCAAGCATGCGTTTGACTAATTATCAATTCTATTCTCAAGATTGAGATGTTTTACAAATTTGAATCCCAGACTTGGCAAAGCTGCAGCTCTCAGATTCTTATTTTAGCCCTTAGTTCTATAACTGACACTTCAATGAAAGATGATTCATCAATATCAAATTTTCATGCAATGTAATACTGGATGAAAATTAACTGACACATAATTAATGTGATGGGTTATTAATTACTTCTGCAGGGAGAATGTGCTCATTTTAAAAGGTTTGATTAAAACACAAATGTTCTTAATTTGGTAATGCAAATAGAGTATATGGTAATATTTAAAAGAGTTTAGCATCAGAATTGGATGACTTTAAAATGGCTTCCTATAACTAGATTTTACACTATTCGCCAACGTGCTCAGGCCCCATAGAATTCAAAAGGTCTGGAGTAGGGGCATGAGGATGTGGTAATTAATGGAGACACATCCAAGCAAGATTTATATGGAATAATGCATAACAGAAGAAAAAATATATGAATTTTAACCGGAAAAATATTTTACCATAATCAACAATGATATGCATTGTTTTAAAATTATGAAATAGAGGTTTTTGTTTGACCAAATGCTAGAGGCACAAAAAAACATTAGAGTAATGCCTAGAGCTCACTCTTGTTTGGGATATAGTCATGTTTCCAAATAAGACAAGAATTTGCTCCCAACTCAGTTCGTCTTGGCATCAGTACAGGGATGAAGCTCAAAGGACACAGATGTGGAAATCAGAGAGGGTTGCTAAGTTTACTAATAATGTAAAATGTGAATGACACTGGAACAGGGTTCTAGGTTCTTGGCTGCATTGCATAAAGGAATTTAAGGGCATGTCATAGGGTAGGCAAGCAAGTAAAGAGTTTATGGAGAAAAGAGAGAAGGGAAAGTATGCACCAGAGACAGGTGTGGGCATCCTCAAGGGAGAGACACATCAATGGGCTGGGGCTGGGGTCTTTTTAAGGCTGATCTTTTCTCTTTATGCTTCCCCATATTAAGAGGTCCGTAGCTCAAACCCCAGGCCTCCTTGACCCATGTGGAGCTGGCCCATGCGCAGTGCTGATGTGTGCAAGGAGTGCCCTGCCACGCAGGGGTGTCCCCGCACTGGGGAGCCCCATGCGCAAGGAGTGCACCCCATATGGAGAGCCGCCCAGCATGAAAGAAAGTGCAGCCTACCCAAGAATGGCACCACACACACGGAGAGCTGACACAAGATGAAGCAACAAGAAGAAACACAGATTCTGGGTGCCACTGATAAGGACAGAAGTGGTCACAGAAGAACACACAGCGAATAGACACAGAGAGTAGACAACATGGGGAGGGAAGGGGAGAGAAATAAATAAAAAATAAATCTTTAAAATAAAAAAAAAAAGAGGGATCTTAGCTATTTTCTGTCCTATTGGTTGCCTTTTTGCCTTCCTGTTGGTTTATACTATGGGCCACTCAAATTGCACCTGTCAGCTTTCAGTGAACCAATGGGGAGGCCTTTCTGTTTGGAATTATCTGGGGCTACTTTTGGTCCCGGGAATTTCAAATAGGACCTCGTGACCGGGGTCTTGGCAGACTTTTTGGCTGTAATGCTTACAGCTCTGTGTTTCAGCAGCTGCCAGCAAGTTTCCTCATGCGGTCTTCGCCTGGGGTCTCCTGGCCACGTTCTTTGCTGGGTCTCAGCTGTGGTCCTTAAGGCTTTGTTCTGACCAAAGGCCTTCAGTATAGTTTCCTATACTAACCTGCCTCATGAGGTTTGGTTGGAAATACTGGTACCAAACAGTGGATAGACATTATAACATCATCTAGTAATTTTTTCTAACCTTCAATGTAAAAAATAAAATCCGTTGAAGAAAAAAATTAGAATGTAAAATTATGCACCTTTGAATGGAAGAATTCTGCAATGCATTTCATCATGGCTGCATTTTTCATTGTAACAGCTCTCAGTTGTGCTCTCTTTGCATATATATTGAAGATTTAGCTAAATTATATCAACTCTACAACTAAATACAAATATGAACACTATGAAATTGTACAGAACAGTCTGAGTACTATAGCCATTTTGCAATAGCTTACGAATACCATAAATATTTACTTCAATAGAATTGAAGAGCCAACAATATATTTTAATAAAAAACTGAAACTCTAAATAAGTTTAAAATGGTATTTGTTATTCACAAAATACTTGCCTAAATTTAGTTGATTTTTAAGAACTTACATACTGATAGCAGAAATATATACATTATCCAGAACAGATATCCCAATGTTTTCAAGGAATGAAAAAAAAAATCAAATCAAATCATTTATCTTTAAGTTGTTTATCTATTTTAGTTATGAAGTTTCATGCAAATGCTTCAAATCAGTTTTAACTGCTTATTTTATAGCTTATTTGGTCTAAATATTTAAAATGCAATTTTAAATTTTTAACATAATCTTTCCTTTTTCCATTTATCTTTGCCAAATAATATTTTCACCTAAACTACACAACTAAAGAAGAGAAAAATGTCATTTCTTTTATGAATTATTAATCCATTTAATTTATAATTAAGGGCTACTGTTCAAGGTGCTAGAGTGCACACTATTGCAAATGGCATTTGTAGTTGGATAACTGCAGAGTAGAATCTGAAATAATAAATTAATGTATATAAGTAGGTTAAGCAGATGATAACAAAGGGTTTCCTGTCAAATTGCCCTTTAAATATTGGTACTGTCAGGATTCTTTACTGAATCTGAATTTAGTTTTTTACAAGGAGTTAAGGTCTGGGCTTTTCCTGGCTTAGGTTTAAATTCGTGTATAAAACAAGGGCATCTGCTACAAGGCTTAATTGCAAGAATTATGGAGTTGGAGAGGTGAGTGGATCAGAATGATTACCTCCTGCCAAGGCAATTTGAGGCCATTTATAACTAATGTTTAGGAAAAGATTGTACTATATAGAAATAGTGTTTCAATTTGATCAGTGTATCACAAAGTGTTTGTTTTTAAATCACATAATGGCAAACATTTAATAGGAATTATTCAGGAAGGTTGAATGCACTTGTTTCAGTATTTTATTATTAAGGCCACAGAAATCTGCTTAATCCCTACACTAATAGAGAATTTAATTCTTCTGTAGAAACTGATGTCTTCAAACTGACATAACTTGGAAATTAGTGTATGGAAACTTTATATATTTTTTTAATTAGAGAGGTTGTTAGTTTACAGAAAAATTGTATAAAATTACAGCCTTCCCATATACTCCCCCACTGATGACACATTGCAAAAGCAATAACTGCCCATTTCCTATCCAAATCCAGCACCTGGTAACCTATATTCTAGATTCTAATCCTATAAATTTGCTTATTCTGATTATTTATATCTGCAAGATCATAAAATATTTAGCCTATTTCATCTGGCTTATTTCATTCAACATAATGTCTACAAGGTTCACCCATGTTGTCAAATGAACCAGAACTTCATTCTTTACAGTGTTGAATAATATTCCTCTGAATGTACATACCAAATTTTGTTTATCCATTCATCAGTTGATGGACATGGGCAACCGTGAATAATGCTGCTATGACCATAGGTGTGAAAAGATCTGTTTGAGTATCTGCTTTCAATTCTTTCTGGTACGTACCTAGTAAAGGGATTCCCAGTCATATGTTAGTTCTATGCTTAGTTTTCTGAGGAACTGTCAAACTATCTTCCACAGTAGCTACAACATTCTACATTTCTACCAGCAATGAATGATTGTTTCTATTCCTCTACATCCTTTCCAACACTTTTAATAATCTCTATTTTAGTGGTAACCATATCGGTGGGTATGAAGTGGTATCCTATTGTGATTTTGACTTGTATTTCCCTAATCTAGGACATTGACCATCTTTTCATGTACTTTATAGCCATTTGTATATCTTCTTTGAAGAAATATCTATTCAAATATTTAGGCACCTAATATGGTGCCCCAAAATACATGAGGCAAATGCTGGCAAAACTGAAGGGGGAAATAAATACCTCTATATTAATAGCTGGAAAATTTAATATACTACTCTCACCAGTAAATAGACCATCTAGACAGAATATCAATAAGGAAAGAAGAACTTGGATAATATGATAACTGAACTAGATCTAACAGACATGTACAGAATATTGAACCCCAAAATAGGATATACATTCTTCCCTAGTACACAAGGATCTTTCCACAGGATAGAACACATGTTGGCTCACAGAACAAGTCTCAATGAACATTAAAAGATTGAAATTCTACAAAGCATCTTCTCTGACCATAATAGAATGAAGCTGGAAATCAATAACAAGCAGAGAACTGAAATCCATAAATTTATGAAAGTTAAATAACACACTCTGAAAGAGTCAGTGGATCAAAGAAGAAATTGCAAGTGAAATCAGTAAATATCTTGAGTTAAATGAAAACATGAACCCAACATATAAAAACTTATGGGATGAAGTGAAGGCAGTGTTGACGTGGAAATGTATAGCCCTAATTGCTTACATTAAAAAACAAAGAAAGGGCGGCGGACTTGGCCCAGTGGTTAGGGCATCCGTCTACCACATGGGAGGTCTGTGGTTCAAACCCTGGGCCTCCTTGTCCTGTGTGCAGCTGGCCCACACACAGTGCTGATGCACGCAAGGAGTGCCCTGCCATACAGGGGTGTCCCCTTCATAGGGGAGCCCCACATGCAAGGAGTGTGCCCGTAAGTAGAGCCACCCAGCATGAAAGACAGTGCAGCCTGCCCCAGGAATGATGCCGCACACACGGAGAACTGACACAACAAGATGACTCAACAAAAAGAAACAGAAATTCCTGTGCTGCTGACAACAACAGAAGCGAACAAAGAAGATGCAGCAAATAGACACAGAGAACAGACAACTGGGGGCGGGGGGGAGAGACATAAATAAATAAACCTAAAAAAAAAAAGAAAGATATAAAATCAAAGACCTAACTGCACATCTAGAATAACTAGAAAAAGAATATCAAACTAATCCCAAAACAAGCAGAATGAAAGAAATAACAAAGATTAAAGCATAAATAAATGAAATTGACAATGAAAAAACAATAGAGATCATTAACAGAAACAAAAGTTGGTTCTTTGAAAAGATCAATAATATGGACAAATGCTTAGCTAGACTGACAGAGAAAAAAAGAGAGATGATGGAAATAAATAAAATCAGAAATGAGAGGGGTGACATTATATTGACCCTACAGAAATAATAGACATCATAAGAGGACACTATAAACAACTGTATGCCAACAAATTAGACTACCTAGACGAAATGGACAAATTCCTAGAAACACACAAACCTACACTGACTAAAGAAGAAATATGAGAAATCAACAGACTAATTATAAATGAAGAGATTGAATCATTCATCAGAAGCCTCCACACAAAGAAAGGCACAGGAACAGATGTCTGCTCAGGTGAATTCTACCAATCATTCTAAGAAGAATTAATACCAATCCTGCTCAAACTTATCCAAAAAATTGAAGAGAAGGGAACCCTCCCTAACTCAGTCTATGAGACCAACACCACTCTAATACCAAAGCCATATAAAGATACTACAGGGAAGGAAAATTACAGTCAAATTTCTCTTATGAATATAGATGCAAAAATCCTCAGCAAAATACTTTCAAATTAAATCCAACAGCATATTGAAAGAATTATACACCATATTCAAGTGAGTTTTATCAAAGATATGCAAGGGTGGTTCATCATAAGAAAATAAAGTAATGTAATACAACATATTAAAAAAAGGAAGGAAAAAAACACACATGATCATTTCCATTGAGGCAGAAAAAGCTTTTGACAAAAGCCAGCATACTTTGTTGACAAAAGCACTTAGAAAATAGGATAAGAAAAAGTTAACATTATAAAGGGTATGTATGTAAAACCACATCCAACGTCACACTCATTAGTGAAACAATGAATGCTTTCCCTCTAAGATCTGACCAAGACAAGGATGCCCACTATTGCCACTGTTATTCAGCATTGTATTGGAAATCCTCGCCAGAGCAAACAGTCAAGAAAAAGAAATTAAAGGCATTCAAATTGGAAAAGAAGATATAAAACTTTCACAATTTACAGATGACATGATCCTATACATATAGAAAACTCTAAAAAAAAAAAAATTTTTTTTTAAAAGCTACAAGACCAAACTCAGTATATAAATGCATTACTTTCCCACCAGCATGGGACATGACTCCTGGGGATGAGCCACCTGGCACTGAAGAATTACTACCAAGCACTGGCTGGTGATGCAACCAGAAAAAGACTTCAAATAAAAGGGGGAAATGGTAAAGATGAGTGAGTCTATATAGCTAAGACACTTCAAAAATCAGTCAGGATGTCTTCAGAGAGGTCACACTTAACATGTCTCAGTGGAATCTCAGAGACAGCCAAAACAGATACAACCACAGGTAGTGGTGCTCCTGAGGGCTACAGAAACACCCAGGTCCTATGGTCATGGCAGATGACTCCAGAGTTTGGTGTGTTGCCAGTGGGCCCACTTTTGAATTTGTGCACTTGAGTATGATGGAGTTGGATTTAAATGTGACTTCTGTACACATGCCTCTTCTGTCCCTTTTATTGAACTTTTGGTTGGCCCTGGGGTTGGTGTATGCCCAGGAGACTTGGATCTCTGGGCTGTCCATGTGCCAGCTCACCCCTGAGCCTCAGCATTGTTGCAGCCCCTACTCTCCAATTTGTTGGACTTACCCAGGTCAGCTGTCAGGGAGGTAAGGATGGACAACCACCACACCAAGGAACCAAGAGAGCCTAACAGGGAAAAAGGACTTTGGCCCAGTGGTTAGGGCATCCGTCTACCATATGGGAGGTCCGCGGTTCAAACCCCGGGCCTCCTTGACCCGTGTGGAGCTGGCCATGTGCAGTGCTGATGCGCGCAAAGAGTGCCGTGCTACACAGGGGTGTCCCCCGCGTAGGGGAGCCCCACGCACAAGGAGTGCACCCATAAGGAGAGCCACCCAGCATGAAGGAGGGAGCAGCCTGCCCAGGAATGGCGCCGCCCACACTTCCTGTGCCGCTGATGACAACAGAAGCGGACAAAGAAACAAGACGCAGCAAAAAGACACAGAAAACAGACAACCGGGGGAGGGGAGGGGAATTAAATAAACAAAAATAAATCTTTAGGGAGAAAAAAAAAAAAAGAGAGCCTAACAGCTGCAGGCATTGATGTGGGCTATGGGTGGGAGGCTCTTTGTCTCTTCAGAAATAACCTTAACCTAAACTGTCTGTCCTGACTTGTGGGTGTGAAAAGGTAAGAGGCTGCAGTCCTGCACTCATGGTCATGCAGTGACCATGGCAATGACTCCAGTCCCAGGAGGCAATTTAGCCATGCAAACTCTATATACATACCAGTCAGTCCAGGGAAACTCTCATGGTGGTGATACTGAAACTTAAGGGAACTTGGACTTGGCCTTGAATGGGAAATATAATATAGCCTGTGCATAAATTCAAAATCATCTAATTCTGTATCTAAGTGTGCCTAGTCTCTAGAAATCCAGTTAAGTGATATGGGCTTTGAATATTCAGCAAGGATGTAAGACTGAATGTGTACTCAAGGTTGCATCCAGATGGATGCTAATTCAAGCTCACCTGAGGTCTAGGCCATATGTTAATTCAAAACCTACCCGGTTCTCAGGCAAAGACTTAACGAACAAAGAAAGTAGTTTTCTTTGATAAAAGCACCATTTGACTCCCCATCCTGTATAAAAGGAACTTGAAAGTCTTGTTCAGGACTCGGGATTGAAACAGAAAGCTCCTGAGTCCTGCCGACCATCAATAAACCATTTTTCTTTCTCAAAATCATTCCTGAGTCCTGGCCTTTCTATACACAAATAATTGAACCTAGTATCAAAATTCTACAACAGCATGAGAGTGCCATCCACCAGCCCTGTAGGATCAAAGGCCCCTCTCAATTGAGAGGTGGAGTGGGCATCACCCCAGGGTCCTCAGGATGAATGAATAAAATATGGAATAGAGTGGACTTACTGGTCTTCTACTATAGAATTATTGTGACTCTAGCAATGGAAGAAATTAAATAATTGATGTGGAAACAGTGGCCATGAGAGTTCCTGAAGGCTGGGAGAGGGAAAAGGAGGTGTGGCATGGGGGCATTTTCGGGACTTGGAATTGTCCTGAATGATATTGCAGAGACAGATGCTGGACAGAATAGATCCTGCCATAATGCACTGAATGGACTGGGAGAGAGTGTAAACTACAATATAAACTATAATCTATGCTGTGGAGCAGTGCTTCAAAATGTTTTCATCAATTGCAATGAATGTACCACACTAATGAAAGTTGATGTGAGAAAAGTGGGGGGTGTAGGGAGTGGAGTATATGGGTACCTCCTATATTTTTTAATGTAACATTTTGTGTGATCTATTTATCTTTTAAAAATGAATAAAAAATATATTTTTTAAAAAGGTATTAGAGCTAATAAATAAATTCAGCAAAGTGATGGTGCCCAAGATCAATACTCAAAAATCTGTGGTGGGAGTTCTGGGATGGTGGCATTGAAGTAGGCAGGCAGGGCTCAAAGCTCTCACAAAAACAACAGAGAAAGGGCAGAAAGCTCCCTGAGCAACATGCTTTGGGGGTCTGCAGACCAAGATAGTGCTTCACAACTCCAAGGAGGATGAGGGACAGAAACAGAGAACATAAAACAACAAACATGAGTTACCAAGCCCCTGTGGCATTCAGGAAAGTCTCCTCTATCCCACCACCAAGATATTAAGCTGGGATAAAACTTTTGATTACTGTAACCAGCTTATGTCTTCCTCATTGTCACCTGTTACAAGGGAAAGGGGAAGGGGGATTAGGGAATTATGTTCAGTGAATTTGGTCAACAGAGTCCCCTTTGAATCTCAAGTCTGATTAGACCAAAACATAGGAAAACAGATTGAAAGAAGCTATTCTGTGGAAAGAAGCATGAGTGCCACTTGCTGGCTGGTCTGGAAATTGCATGGAGAACAACCTTCTTTAGAATTTTTAAACTGAACTCCTGGGAGAAAATTTGTACTGCATTAGTGAGTCCCTAGTCCAATTTTGATAACTTAAACTGGGAAATTTTAAAGACTTAGAATAAGTTGAACCAAATATCAAAAAAGAGCTGTGGGAGGAAAAATTCAATAGGCAAGAAAGAGAAATGGGTCATCAGAGAAACTCACCAACATATTCAGATGCCTCAAAATCAGCAAAAAATTACAAGTTATACTAGGAGACAGGAAGAGATGTCCTAGCCAAAGGAACAAACAAAATATCTTGAAGAAATACAGGATTTAAGACAATAAATGATAATCACACAAGTTTCCTAAATCAATTCAAAGTATTGAGAGAAAATATGACCCAAGAGATAAAGAACATTAAGACACAGGGTGAGATTAAAAAAAAAAAAAAAAAATTTGAAAGCTTGCAAAGATGAGTAACAGGCCTTATGGGAAGGAAAGACACAATAGATGAGATTAAAACTACATTAATACACATAAGAGCAGATTTGAATTGAATTCCTGAAAGACAGAATTAGTGTTTTTGAAGACAGAACATATGAACTGGAAAAGACAGGGAAGAGGACTTGGCCCATTGGTTAGGGCTCCCGTCTACCACATGGGAGGTCTGCAGTTCAAACCCCGGGCCTCCTTGACCCATGTGAAGTTGGCCCATGTGCAGTGCTGATGCACGCAAGGAGTGCTGTGCCACACAAGGGTGTCCCCTGTGTAGGGGAGCCCCAGGCACAAGGAGTGAACCCCATAAGGAGAGCCACCCAGTGCGTGGAAGAAAGTTTAGCCTGCCCAGGAATGGCACCACACACACAGAGAGCTGACAAAGCAAGATGAAGCAACAAAAGAAACACAGATTCCCATGCCGCTGACAACAACAGAAGTGGACAAAGAAAAACACGCAGCAAATAGACACAGAGAACAGAAAACTGGGGGGTGGGGGAAGGGGAGAGAAATAAATGAAATTAAATTTAAAAAAAAATAAAAGACAGGAGAACAGAATGAGAAAAGAATGGAAAAAATGGAACAGGGTCTCAGGGAATTGAATGTCAATGTGAAGCACACAGACATATACATTACTGGTGCCCCAGGAGAAGAGAATGGAAAAGGGGCAGAAAGTATATTTGAGGAAATAATGATCAAAAACTTCCCAACACTTATGAAAGGATAAATATCAATATCCAAGAAAGACAATGCATACTAAAAAGAATGCATTTGAATAGATCCACTACAAGACACCTATTATTCAGAATGACAAATGTTAAAGATATGAAGAAGATTCTGAAAGCAGAAAGAGAAAAGCAAAGCATCATAAACAAGGGAACCTTGATAAGATTAAGTAGTGACCTCTCATGAGAAACCATGGAAGAGAGAAGAAAGTGGTATGATGTAGTTAAGGTACTGAAAGAGAAAAAGAGCCAGTAAAGAATTCTGTATCTGGTAAAACTGTGCTTCAAAAGTGAGTGTGAGTTCAAAGTCTTCAGAAACAAATAAAAACGTATAGAATATGTTACCAAAAGACCAGAATTACAAAACATAATAGAAAGAGTGCTGCAGGCTTAAAGGAAAAAACAAGGGCAATAAACTTGGAGAACAGTGTAGAAATGAAGATTACTAAGAAGGGTAAATTAAAGGGTAAAAAGATCATCAATAGTAAGATATGACAAAGGGAAGTAAAAGGAAAATATGGACAAAGTAAATGATGCTTTTACAGTATTAACATTGAATGTTAATGGCTTGACTGCCCCAATCAAAAGACAAAGACTGATAAAATTATTTTTAAAGTATGAACCATCTATATGTTAACAACAAAAGATTCACCTCAGAAGTAAGGAATGAGTCAGGTTCAAAGTAAATGTTTGGAAAAAGATATTCAATGCAAATAGTAACCAAAAAAAAAAAAAAAAACCAGAATGGGGATATTAATATTTTACAAAATAGATTTTAAATGTGATAATATTTTACAAAATAGATTTAAAAGTGATAAAGGAGGTCATTATTTACTAATAAAGGAGGCAAATCATCAAATAAAAATTACTATACTAAACTAACATTTATGCAGCTAACCTGGGTGCCTCAAAATATATGAGGCACACACTGGCAAAACTGAAGAGAAAAATAGATATAGATGTCTCTACAATAATAGTTGAAGATTTCAGTACACCACTCTCAGTATTGGATAAAAAATATTGAAAGAGGATAAATAAAGAGAAAGAGTTTGGATAATATAATAAATGAACTAGACCTAACAGACATCTATAGAGCATTGCATCCAAAGAGCAGGATATACATTTTTTTTAAGCACTCACATATCCTTCTCCAGGATAGACCATATGTTGGATCACAAGACAAGACTCAATGAATTGAAAAAGATTGAAATTATACAAACCACTTTCTTTGATCATAACAGAATGAAGCTGGAAATCAATAATGGATGGAAAAAGGGAAAATTCATAAATATGTGGAGATTAAACAACACACTCCTAAATAACCAGTGGATCAAAGAAGAAATTGCAAGAGAATTCAGCAAATGTCATGAGACAAATGAAAATGAGGATATGACATTTGAAAATTTATAGGAAATGCAAAGGCAGTCCTGAGAGGGAAATTTATAGCCCACAATGTTTACATTAAAAAAGAATAAAAGGCCAAAATCGAAGATCTAACTGCACACTTGGAGGAATTAGAAGAACTTTGAAGAAATCTCAAACCAAGCCTAAGGAAAGAAATAGTAAAGATGAGAACAAAAATAAATGAAATTGAGAAATTGGGAAGGGAGAGGGTAGAGACAGGGAACTAAGTAGTCCAGCAGCTAAAATCTATAAAAATTCCAACTCCCCTAAGAGAAATGGATGGTAGGAATAGTTCAATAAGCTTTTGAAGTCTATTTAGGGTTCTCTGGGAGGAAGAGGCGTCTGGAAGAGGATTGCAAGAGGTTTCTTTGTGTAAGTTTGGTCAACTGAGCCCCCTCTGATTTTTGGAAGGGACACAGACCTGACCAGGAGAAGGGCGGGGTATCCGTCGGCCAAGACAGTCTGTCACACCCAGCCACCCTGGGAGAGAAAGCAATTAGAATAGAGAGGGGGCAGGGAGAGACAGGCACCTAGTAAGCCAGGACTCAGGCAAACTGCTAAGATTCCAACATGCCTGAGGGAAAGTAGGTGGATAGCTTTCTGAAAGCCTACCTAACCTAAATTTTATATTTTAAATTTTATAGCTATAAATTCCTATATTTAAAAAAAGAAGATTAAAGAGCTTAAATCAAAGACCTAAATGCACATCTGGAGGAATTACAAAAAGAGCAACAACTAAACCCAAAGGAAGTAGAAAGAACGAAATAACAAAGATTAGAGCAAAGTTAAATAAAATTGAAAATAAGAGGGATGTGGACTTGGCCTAGTGGTTAGGGCATCCGTCTACCACATGGGAGATCAGTGGTTCAAACCCTGGGCCTCCTTGACCTGTGTTGAGCTGGCCCATGCACAGTGCTGATGTGCACAAGGAGTGCCGTGCCACACAGGGGTGTCCCCTGTATAGAGGAGCCCCACACACAAGGTGTGCACCCCATAAGGAGAGCCACCCAGCATGAAAGAAAGTGCAACCTGCCTAAGAATGGTGTTGCCCACATGGAGAGCTGACACAACAAGATGACGCAACAAAAAGAAACACAGATTCCTGTGCTGCTGACAACAACAGAAGTGGAAAAAGAAGAAGACACAGAGAAATAGACACAAAGAACAGACAACTGGGGCAGGGGGGTGGGAGGGAAGGGGAGAGAAATTAATAAAATAAATCTTTAAAAAAAAAAGGAAAATAAAATAAGAAAGCACTAGAAAAAATAAGCAAAACCAAAAGCTGGTTCTTTGAGAAGATCAATAAAATTGACAAACCCTTAGCCAGACTAACAAAGAAAAAAATAGAGGAGATGCAAATACATTAAGTAAGAATCAAGGAAAGGGATATCACCCCTGACCCCATGAAAATAAGGAGTATCATAAGAGGATACCTTGAAAAATTGTATACCAACAAGAAGGATAATTTAGAGGAAACGAACAAATTCTTAGAATCACACAAACAGCCTTCATTGTCAAAAGAAGAAATTAATGAACTCAACAGGCCAATCACAAGTGACAAGACTGAATTAGTCATCAAAAACCTCCCTACTAAGAGTCCAGAATGAGATGGCTTCACAGGTGAATTCTGCCAAACATTCCAGAAAGAACTTACACCAGTCCTGCTTAGACTCTTCCAAAAAATAGAAGTGGAGAGAACATTTTCTAAATCATTCTGTGATACCAACATCACCCTAATAATAAAGCCAAATAAAGATTCCATGAGAAAGGAAAACTGCAGATCAGTCCCTCTAATGAACCTAGATGTTGAAATCCTCAGCAAATAATTGCTAATCATATTCAACAACACATCAAGTATATTATACACATTAACAAGTGGATTTCATCCCTGGTATGCAAGGATGGTTCAACACAAGATAGCCAATCAATGTAATACACCACAGAAACAGATTGAAAGGAAAAAACACATGATCATCTCCACATATGCAGAGAAAACATTCAACAAAATAGAGCACCCTTTCCTGATAAAAACACTTCAAAAGGCAGGAATAGAAAGAAACATCCTCAATATGATAAAGGGTATATATGAAAAAACCTCAGCTATAATAACATAATATTCAGTTGTGAAATCCTAAAAGCTTCCCTCTAAGAACTGGAACAAGACAAGTATGTCCACTGTCACTGCTACTATTTAACATTGTGTTAGAAGAACATGCTTGAGCACTTAGGCAAGAAAAAGATATAAAAGACATCCAAATTGGAAAGGAAAGGGTAAAATTTCACTATTTGCAGATGATATGATCCTATACTTCTAAAGCCCTGAGAAATCTACATCAAAGCTCCTAGAGCTTATAAATGAGTTAGTAAAGTGGCAGGTTATAAGATTAATGTGCAAAAATAAGTAGCATTTTGTACACAAATGATGAGTAATCAGAGGAGGAAATCAAGAAAAAAATCCCATTTACAATAGCAACTACAAGGATGAAATACTTAGGGAAATTTTTAAATAAAGATGTAAATGACTTATATGCAGAAATCTACACAACACTGTTAAAGGAAATCAAAGAAGACCTACATAAAAGGAAGATATTCCCTGTTCATGGATAGGAAGACTACACATCAGTATGATGTCTATCCTACTCAAACTGATTTATAGATTTAATGTAATCCCAATAAAAATTACCAGAGTATTTTTTTCTGATTTGGAAAAGTTACCTATGAAATTTATTTGGAATGGCAAGGGGCCCTGAAAAGCCAAAGACATATTGAAAAAGAAAAATGAAATCAGAGGAATCACACTACCTGACTTTAAAACGTACTACAAAGCTACAGTGATCAAAACTATATGGTATTGGTAAAAGGATAGACATACTGACCAATGGAATCATATTGAGAGTTCTGGTATAGATCCTTGCATACACAGTCAATTGATATTTGACAAGGCCACAAAGCCCATTCAACTGGGAGAGAATGGCCTCTTCAACAAATGGTGCTTGTAGAACTGGATATTCAAATCCCAAAGAATGAGAGAGGAGCACCATCTCACACTCTACAGAATAATTAACTCAAGATGGATTGAAGGTCTAAATATAAGAGCCAAGACCATAAAATGTTGGAAGATAATGTAGGGAAGCATCTACAGGATCTTGTATTGGAAAATGGTTTCATGAACTTTACACCCAAAGTATAAGAAATGAAAGAAAAATAATAGATAAATGGGACCTTCTCAAACTTAAAAACTTTTGCACCTGAAAGGAGTTTGTCAAAAAAGTGAAAAGGCAGTCTACTCAATGGGAGAAAATATTTGGTAAATTTATATCTGATAGGGGCCTAATATCTGGGATATATAAAGAATTCCTACATTTTAAAAATAAAAGGACACACAACCCATTTAAAAAATGGGCAAGTGATTTGAATAGACATTTCTCCAAAGAAGAAATACAAATGGCTAAAAAGCATATGAAAAAATTCTCAACATCACTAGCTATTAGGAAATTGCAAATCAAAACTACAATGAGATATCATCTTACACACATTTAACTGGCAGTTATTAAAAAAACAGAGGACTACAAGTGTTAGAGAAGATGTGAAGGAATGGGAACACATATCCACTGCTGGTGAGAATGCAGAATGGTTCAACCATTGTGGAGGACATTTGTGGTTTCCTCAGGAAGCTAACTATAGAACTGCCATACAATCCAGCAATTCCACTGCTGGGTATATACCCAGAAGATTTGAAAGCATAGACAAGAATAGATATATGCACACCATTATATACACACCGATGTTCATAGCAGCATTATTCACTATTGCCAAAGATTCAATACAAACCAAATGCCCATCAACAACTTAAAACTTCTTTGAAGACAAAATGAAAAAAATAAGACACTGGGATAATAAATGGAAGAAAATGTCACTGTACAAACAAGATAATAATTCTTACAGTGATGAAAAACATAATGTCAAAAAATTTTAATAGTTTTTCATTTTTTTATTATTCCAATTTTTTTAAAATTTTACTTAAAAAGTTTTTTTAATTTTCTTATTTTTAAAACTATTATTATTTCATTTTCTTCTTAATTGTATTTGGTTACTTTGTTAGTTTGATTTTTTATGAACTTTTGGATCACAGAAGGGTTAAAAATATGACAGGAGTATCATTTGGTGTGAGGTGCCAGTGATGGGGGATATATGGTAGGAGGTTCATCTGGAGCATATATTTAAGGCATGAAATTGTGTTCAAATGCAAATAGGGCATTGTCATGTTGGGTGGAGATTCACACAATATCTGAAAGAATATTGAATTCCCATCCTGGGGAGCTCTGCCACATTCTATAATGGAAAAGCAAGAATCCCAAGTACAGGGGCAATGACTGGTGAAAGAGGATAATCCATTGATGGGTACTTGATATTGATGATTGTACTTATGAACCTTTACTTTTGAAATTGAAACTTAGCCTAGTATTAGAGGACACATAAGAATTATTACCTCCTGATTGCTTCATTGTTGTTCAAATATGGCCTCTCTCTAAGCTGAACTCAGCATATGAATTCATTATCTTCCCCCCAGTGTGGGACATGTCTCCTGATGATAAGCCTCCCTGGCACTGAGTGATTACTACCAAGAACCAACTAGCAATGCAACTGGGGAAAGACCGTGACCAAAAGAAAGAAAAGGTAAAGACAAATGTGTTTATATGGCTAAGATACTTCAAAGTGAGTTGGGAGGTCATTTCAGAGGTTAGATTTATGCATATCTCAGCATGATCTCATTGACTGCCAAAATAAATACTATCTCAAATAGCAGGACTCCTGAGGACTCTAACAACATCCAGACACTGGGCAGGGCAGATACCCCAGGACTTTGGTGCCTTGCTAGTGGACCCTACTTTGAAAGTGTGACCAGCACTGTATTCTATGAGTCTGCCAGTAGTGAGAGTTCTTTCACTGTTGTGGATTCATTTTGAATAGATCTTTGATCTGCATAAGGATGAAATAAAGTACTGAATTAATTAGTCTCAAATTAGAAAAGGGAAGGAATAAATAGTAGAATCAAAAATGGAGAATTGTTGAATCTCTAATATGTAATGAATAGACATTCATGGATTTATCACCTCAGCTTCAAAGTTGGAAATTAGTTTTAGCCACCATAGTGATCCAAGATGCCACACTAATCCTTATGATAGTTTAAATTTAAATTTAAATTTTAATCTGGCATGCATAAAGGAGTCGTCTACATTTTTATACATTTTATCACTTAGAGCTACAGAGAAACCATAGTAGGAATACAGATCGCTAATAGCTTACCAGAAAGGTTTGGTTTGCAAGCCAATTGGTTGAAGACTGGGCTAAACAAAGGTTAACATATTGTAGGTATGTAAGTTTAGACTAATCTGAATTCTAATGAAACTTTATTTATACATTTGGGCTATGACCAGCAAAGTCATTATCTATTAGGACTACAAAATTCCAGTGTCTAAAGAAATTAAGCAGAAAGCAATTATTTTGCAAATGTCTATATTTTAATTGTTGTGAAGGAAAGTTTTAATTGCAATATGTAGAGAATGCAACTGTATCTTAAAATACAACTTTTGAAATATTGTCAAAGAGCAAATCCAAACTGATTAGAAGAAAATATTAAATGAAATCACCCTCACCTATAATATATAAGCACAACTTAGACATTATAAATCATACTCTGTCAAGCCACAGAAATGGTGGTGGTTAGTAAAAGCAATAATGGATTTGATCCCTTCTTTCTTTGAGTTATTAACTAGTTGTACTATGGATTGACCTGAGATACTATGTCAAGTTTGGGAAATCATTTGTAGAAACTCTTGTTTTCCTTTATATTAATGTCAATAACATTTGACATTTCCATATGAAGGAGCATTGAACTACTTTTGATCCCTATACAATTTATAACTCTCAAGTAGCAAAAATCACTTTTATTCTTTATGTAAAGTGACATTGTTATTGTTAATTTATTTCTGCTAATCCTAAGATTATTTCGTATTTACAACAAAGTGTTCACGGATTTCTGGGATAGACATTTTTCTTCACTAAGATCTCATAAACCTCAACTGAATTATTGAAAGACTCTTGCCATTTTGTTCAGTCTGTGTAAAAATAGTAGTATCAGCATGTATATTAAATTGGTTTCCAGTTTCTAGTTTATTTTTGACAGCATTTCAACTATAATTAATTGAATCTTGAGTAATTTTCAATACATCTATTATTTTACTTGGAGTTATTAATTCATTTGTTAAATAGTATTGATAATTTACTATGTGCCAACATTGTGCTAGGTATTGAAGAGATATAATAGTGAGAAAATTTACATTCTCCCTGACTCCACGAACTTTATAGTCTGTTGAGTAGGATTGACGTTGATCATCACATATTTAAATACATGAAGAATTTAAACTTGTTAAGTGCAATGAAGGAAAAGTAATGGAGCAGTTAGGGGGGTTATCTTGATTTGTACACAGGGAAGTTTTCTTCAGAGGGTTGGTTTTTGAGCTGCAATCTGAAGTACAAGGAGGAGTTAAGTAGATAACTGAGGAAAGGTGCTTTCTGGGCAGAGGGTACATAGAACGTCAAGGTCTTTCAGTTGAGAAGGAATATAGTGCATTTTCAGAACTAAAGGAAGGCATGTGAGATTGGACTGCAGAGAGAAGGGAAGAATGGGCTTGCAGGGCAGCCCTTCTCATTCACATCTAAGAATTGGGAACTTTTCCTAAAAAATTGAAAAAGCCACTGAAGGGATTTAGGAAGGAAACTGACCTAATGTTGAGAAGTACTGCTCTAAGATTTTCTTTCAGTTCCTTCCGCCCAAGATAACCAGAGTGGTGCTGGTTCCCCACCTGGTTTAATTCAGCTCTTTCCTGAATTTTGTAAGATAAATAAGTCCTTTTAATTTTTAAGCCAGATTATTTTATGTTGATTATTATTTTTAAAATCCTGATAAAAGTTGCTACCTTAAAGTGATTAAAGATGTCAGGACAAGTATAGTGTTAGGCCACTGTGTGTCATGCATGGTGCTAAGTCTCCTAAATTTCAACATCACATTTCTTCTTATAAGAACACTAAAAACTATTATTATTCCTTTTTATAGATAAAAAAATATGATAGATTTATCTTGGAACATTTGATACATCTGAAAAAACCAAAGACCCTCTCTGGAGGACACCATATCTAAGCACAGGCTCTTCCATGTCTAATCTAATGCCTCCAAGATAGACACATGGAGAAAGCACGAGGAGGACACATGGTTGCCATAGTACAAATGAACAGAGACACCCTCAGGCTTACAGAAGAGATCTCTAGCATCTTTCCTTAGGTTATAGAGTAGTTTAGTAGGGAGAAAGGAGACTACAGAGAAATAAAATAAAATAAAACGTGATAAAGACAAAGTAAAAACATAGGAAGAGTAGAAGTGGTGAGGATGCGTTTAATACGTGATATAGTAGATAATATTTCATTATATTTGATTGTGCATGTCTGTGGTGCTTGAACTGAATAATTTATCTACGAGGGCTGGAGTATTAATACTCCAAAAATTTCTAAGAAGTATTAATAATAGAACAAAGAATTACAAATGTAATCAAACATTGTCTCTGCTACATAATGTATGCTTAGATCTTCATATTAACCATTATAAGAATGATTCAAATATGTAAAATTTGCATTTCTTTAACTTTGAAAACTTCTTTCCAGATACCTCAAAAATAGCAGGTATTTCTGTATAGAATGCATGATGTAGTTTGATGAAGTTATTGCTATCTGAGCAATGTTACTGAAATTGTATTAAGATTTTCTGAATAGTATCTATGGCATTAAAATTTATGACTGAGCTTCCAGAGCTGAAAAACAGGTCAGTAAAGTGGGAGAATTAAGATCAACATGCAAAAATCAGTAGCATTTCTGTACACCAATAATAAGCAATCTGAGGAAGAAATCAAGAAAAAAATCCATTTACAATAGCTACTAAAAGAATCAAATATCTAGGAATAAATTCACAAAAATGTAAAAGACTTGTACATAGAAAATTATACAGCATTACTAAAAGAAATCAAAGAAGACCTAAATAAATTAAAGAATATTCCATGTTCATGGATCAGAAGACTACACATCATTAAGATGTCTCTCCTACCCAAAGAGATTTACAGATTTAATGCAATCCAAAGAAAATTGCAATGACATTTTTTACTGAATTGGAAAAGCTAGTTATGAACTTTATGTGGAAGGCCAAGGGGCCCTAGAGAGCCAAAAACATATTGAAAAAAAAAAAAACCAAAATTGGAGGACTCACGCTACCTGACTTTAAAGTATATTACAAAACTACAGTGGTCAGAACTGCATGGTAATGTTGCAAGGATAGACAGACTGACCAATAGAAATAAACTAAGAGTTGTGATATAAATCTTCACATATATGGGCAACTGATATTTGACAAGGCCACCAAGCCCACTCAACTGGAACAGAATGGCCTCTTAAACAAATGGTGCTAGCGAGAACTGGATATCCATATCCAAAAGAATGAGAGATGATCAGCATCTCATGCCCTATGAAAAAATTAACTCAAGATGGATCAAAGATCTACATATAAGAGCCAAGACCACACAATTCCTAGAAGATAATGTAAGGAAACATCTATGAGAACTTGTTAAAGGAAATGTTTTCTTAAACTTTATACCCAAAGCACAAGCAATCAAAGAAAAAATAGGTAAATGAGACCTACTCAAAATTAAAAATTTTTCACTTCAAAGGAGGTTGTCAAGAAATCGAAAAGGCAGCCTACTCAATGGGAGAAAATATTTAGTAATCATTTATCTGATAATGGCTTAATTATCTATTATATATGAAGAAATCCTACATCTCAACAATAAAAGACAACCTTACTGCCACCATCATGGGTCGCATGCATACTCCAGGGAAGGGCCTGTCCCAGTAGGCCTTGCCCTATTGTTGCAACATCCCCACCTGGCTGAAGTTGACATCTGATGACCTGAAGGAGCAAATCTACAAATAGGCCAAGAAGGGTCTGACTACTTCACAAATCAATGTGATCCTAAGAGACTCACATGACATTGCACAAGTACATTTTGTGACAGATAATAAAATCTTGAGAATTCTTAAGTCCAAAGGACTTGCTCCTGATCTTCCTGAGGATCTTTATCATCTAATTAAGAAAGTTGTTGCTGTTCAAAAGCATCTTGAGAGGAACAGAAAGGATAAGGATGCTAAATTTTGTCTGATCCTGACTGAAAGCCGAATTCACCAAGTGGCTCAATATTAAAAGATAAAGAGCAAGTTCTCCCCCACAACTGTAAATATGCATCATCCACAGCTTCTGCCCTGCTTGCATAAGTTTGTCTTTGTACTTAGAAAATAAAGTCACTGCTGTTGGAAACTGAGGTATAGTGGTTCCTCAAAGAGAGATGTGCTGTTTCCATGGCGACACTTGCAACAGACATGGCCCAATGGATAGGGTGTCTGCCTACCACATGGGAGGTCCACAGTTCAAACCCTGGTCCTCCTTGACCCAAGTGGCGCAGGATCATGCACAGTACTGATGCGCGCAAGGAGTGCTGTGCCACGCAGGGGTGTCCACACTCAAGGAGTACACCCCGTAAGGAGAGCCGCCCAGCGTGAAAGGAAGTGCAGCCTGCCCAAGAATGGCACTGCACACATGGAGAGCTGACACAACAAAATGATGCAACAAAAAGAAACACAGATTCCCAGTGCCGCTGATAAGGAGAGAAGTGCTCACAGAAGAACACACAGTGAATGGACACAGACAGCTGACAACTGGTGGGGGGGTGCAGGGAGAAATAAATTAAAAAGTAAATCTTTAAAAAAAAAGAGTTCTTGGCAAACAGGATGAAGCTGTTAAAGGCCGAAAGAAATGATGAGAAGATACACTTTGTAGTTAGAACACTTAGACTTTGTACCTTGAGATAAGATTTTTTGAGTTCCTTAGATCATGAGTAATGCTAATAGTTAAGTGCATGCTTGTTCTCATGTAGACTGGGGTATATAGAAAGCCCCTTGTAAACAATAAAGTTGTCTGATGAGCTTTGACACACAGAACCCCTGATCTCAGCTCTCTTTCTTTCTCTTTGTTTCATTCTCCTTTTTCTCTTTCTTTCATTCCCGATACCCTTTGGACCCAAATCCCCAACACATTGCTTAACTAAAAAGAAAAAAGAAAATAATAAAATAAAATAAAAAGACAATGTATTTTAAAAATAGGCAGGAGATTTGAATAGACACTTTCCCAAAGAAGAAATACAAATGGTTAAAAAACATATGAAAAGATGCTAGACATCAGTAGCTATTAGGGAAATACAAATCAAAGCTGCAATGAGATATCAAATTACACCTATTAGACTGTCAGTTAAAAAAAAAAGTGAACTACCGGTATTGGAGAGAATGTGGAGGACAGAGTACATTCATCCACTGCTGGTGGGAATGTAAAATGGTGCAGCCACTGTAGAGGACAGTTTGGTGGTTCCTCAGGAAGCTAACTGTAGAACTGGCATATGATCCAGCAATCCCACTGCTGGATATATACCCAGCAGAACTGAGAACAGGAACATGAGCAGATATATGCACACCAGTGTTCATAGTGAAATTATTCACTATTGCCAAAAGTTGGAAGCGGCTCAGGTATCCACCAACAGATGAATGGGTAAACAAATTGTGATATATACACACAACAGAATATTACTCAGCTGTAAGAAGGATTCGTGGATGAATCTGGAAGACCTTATGTTGAGTGAAGTAAGCCAGTCACTGAAGGACAAATATTACATGACTTCACCCATGTGACTTAAGTAAATAGAGGAGACTCGCAGAACTAGAGTCTGGAAGATAAGCTCTCAGGAGAGAGAAAGAGAGTAGAGTATGGTGAGCTAATGTTCAGTATGGGCAATACCCACGATAAGGTGGAAGTGGATAAATTGACAGTGAATGAGGGTGAAGAGATATGAGAGAGTTCAACGGTCCTGGAATGTAAGGGGTATAGGGTGGGGTGTTGCTTTGGACTATCCATTGAACTTGGAAAAGGGATGGAGGAAGAAATGGGTTAAGCCTGGGGATTTGTAGGTCTGTGGTTAAAATACAATGGTGGAAATGTTCTTTTCGCAAATATAGCAGGGGAGGGTTACTGGTGAAGGGCATTGGGGGTGGGGAGATATGTAGCATAGGGCACACAAGGGGCCTGCTTCTATGGAATACCTCCAATAAAGCCACTTCTTGGTTATCAGCTCTGATTAGTAGGAGGGTATCAATATGATGGATCTCTGTTATATGCTGCAAGATGTCTAGAAGGTCTGGAATATTTTGACTTTATTATATTCCAAAGCAAAAAGAGTTAATACAGCTCTGGGGCTATATATCCCAAGAGAATGTAAACTGTTTTCTAATTTTCCTTTTTTCACAATGCATTTGTGAGGCCAATGACCAAATATTATGTACCTCATGCCATTTTAGAATGCTCTAGCAAATATAGGAATCAGACAAGGTGACTACAATAAGGATTCTTACTTATTTGAGTTCACTGTACCCCTATTTTACCCTCCATACTCTAGTGTGCCTGAGAAAAAAGATGCCTTAACAGGTGACAGCCCAATATCCATAGTGAAACTGAGAGAGCTCCCATGTTGATATATTTTTATATATATTCTAATTCCTCTGATATTCTCAGAGGAATATCTACAGTTCTCTTAGAGTACATTCCCTTTCTGTCCTTATTATGTGATGAAGACATAACCAAATAAATTAAGCAGATACAAATAGCTACATCACCTTGATAAAATCTTAATACTGTTAATTGTTTAAAGGAGATCCATTTATACATAATAGAATTGGAATTTACACATAAAACTAAAAGACAAGGTTACCTTAGTAAAAGTTCTGAAATAACTGTATACTCCATACAAGTAAACTTGTTAGTTTCCCATCGCTTTGTCCCTGTTGCCAAGTTCTGTCAACCATCTCCATAACTCTCTTTGGAGAGTTAGCTACCTTGTTATTGTCAGGGTCGATATGAAAATCATAAAATTCTGAGAAATGAGTTTCTTTTTACATAAATTAAGAAAATATTATTTCTAGTATGTGTTTTGTAATCAATTTTTTTCCTTTATTAGACATGTTGTGGGTGTACAGAACAATCGTATATAAAATACAGACTTTTTCAGCAGCTTTTTAATACTTATTGCTTATATACTACTACCGCTATTAAAAGAATGTTACTCTGAAATATGTATTTAGAGAATATATGCCACACAATAATGATTCTGTCATTGAAAAAAGTAATAATGGCAAATCTCTGGGACTCCTGAGGTTTTAGAGAAATGTAGTTTCCAAAGATGACTTATTTGTTTATTCCTTAAAGTTTTAACTTTTAGCTTCCACATTTTAACCATCCTATTTAATTTTTCAACTCTGTATTCCTTCTGTTAAACAATCCCCTCAAAATATTAATTTGCAGTACTTATATAACAACCACCAATAATATAATTTTAAGGAGGTACCAGGGATTGAACCCATGACCACCTGCATAGAAAGCAAGCACTCAACCACTTGACCTACATCTGCTCCCTACCAATAGCATTTTATCCAATGAAAATTCTTTATGATTTTATAAAGATTTTAATATTAAAAATGATGACACTTGCATAACTGTTTTTTTTAATTGCCAAACCATTGATATCCATGCCTCTATGCTTATATTATAATTTCATTCCTATAGAAACTAATTAATGGGAAGTTCAATGATACCATTATCAACAAATTTAACATGGACTCCAACATGGCAATTAGTGGGTTGAATTCTCCATTTCACCCTACTTTCACATACCTTTTCCAATGAAGTGATCCTCTGAGAATGGAAGATGTTGAATTTCTGGGGCATATATGTAAATTACCTAGAAGGAATTCTTAATATTCTTCAATTCTAATGTTGCACAACATTGAACTTGAAAATAGAAAAGAGAGTACAATTTGGGTATTTTAATGTAAAATGCTAAGCAAGTTTCTTCCCCAAGAGGGAAATTGCAAACCAAACTTTCAAATTGAATATTAATCAAACAGCAGGCATTTAGGTGTAGGCAGGTAAAATTCTAATGGGGCAGACTGCTAGAAATTCTCAAGCACATGAGGGTTTCGAGACTTTATTTTCAAAGCTGCAGAGGTGTCAGTAAAAAAAAAAATGACTTATTTTTACATGTACATCAGAACGTACTCTGAAAAACTATTAATGGGTATCAATTTACTTGTCATAAAACTATTTCTTTAAAGTATCAATCACATGATATACACAATTTGAAGAATGGGAAGAAGGGAAAATTCTTTCTGCAAAATTCATCAGGTATGACTTACATTACAGGTATAATCTCAAAGTTACTCAATTTTGTTATCTGCAAGGTATAGCAAATTCTATTCAAACCACTAGTTAAATCACTAAAGAACCTTAGCAATTTGTATCTATAAAAATGGAGAAAAGCATTTTTGGAAAACCACAAATCATTATTTTTACATTCCAAGTTTTCTGTTCTGAGATTTTTTACTCAGGGAGTTTTAAAATATATCATATAAATACCCAGAATATTTATTACAAATTAGATGTCCTTTTCATTAATGTTTTCTCTCTTGTTGGGTTTTATCAAAAGGTTACCAATGTGGGCATATAAGTTGTGCACTATTTGGAAAACTGTTGCTTTCTCGATTTTTGATAAATGTCCATCAGGAGTATAGGGAATTCTCTCCCTTAACTTGTTTTTTTTAAATTAGTAGAATAAAACTAAATATGTACTACATAGTTTAATGAGAAAGGATTTCTAAATCCATCAAAGACTAACAGTACTTCTAAAATTAACTCTTAGGCACTGTAGCAGTTTGATATTATTTATGAATTCCAAAAAAAGATATTTGATTATATTTTCAAATTGATCTGTTCCTCTGGGAATGATAAATCTTTGTATTAGATTCAGCTGAAATACTTTTGATTAAATTATGTTAATATTAGGACTTTGATTCAACCATGTCATCATTAGGGCAACTCAGTTTTAATTCCCACCCACTTTGTGGGCTATATATATACAGACACACAATGAGAACACAGAATAAGAGACATACATGAAAAGATAGCTCCACAGACATGGAATAGGAGAGGACTTTAATCCTGTGGCCCCAGGAAGAGAGTTGAGCCATTCTCCTGGTAGTTTACAGCTGACTTTGTGAAAAGAACAGAGCAGCAATGCCTGGAAAGAAACCAGTCCTGGAAATAGAGGTAGGCCCTATGCCAGCCTACTGCTAAGATCAGAAGAAACTGGACCCAAGGATCCTTAAGAAGGAAGAGGGAGGCTGAACCCTGATAGATGTCGCCTGCCATCTTGCTTCAACATGTGGCAACAGTGTTTGGTAAGGAAAGAACCTTGAATTGGACTCTTTAGGGCCTTGTAACTATTAGTTTTTACCCCAAATGAATACCTTATATAAAAACCAATAGATTTCAGGTAAATTACATCAATACACCTGACTAAATAGGCACCAAATATAAGTTTATACTCTTTGACACTATTACAAAGAATGAGAGTCTATAAATAAAACACACACAAAAAAATGACTGGTTATTCATAATAGTAGTAAAGAAATCAATTTTGAGCTTTTTCTGCCAGACATTGCGCTGACAGCTTTCATATACGAATTATACCTTTCTTATAGCAACTTATAAAGTAGGTATTAAAAGAACCATTCATCAGATAAGGATGATACAGTTCAAAAAGGTTTTTACATGATTTGCGAAAATTACCCAGGGAATAAGAAATAGATCAATTATTAGAACCTATGTTAGTGATTCCAAAAGTTGATAAAATTCTCAGGTAGATAAATTTTCCCCCTTGCACTCCTTTTTCACTAAATGTCAGTTATGATAAATAGTCAAGGGAAAGACACTCTGTCATCTCTTAAATTTTGCCCAAATATACAAAAATGACCTCCCTTCCTGAATTAGCATGCATTAAAATGTACATAGCTATATACAAAGTAAAGAAAATATAGTTAAGTCAGCTTCCATAAGACACAAGATAAAGATAACTTATATCATATAACCAGATTGGTATATATAATAATTGGCTCTGGGTCCACTGATTATAAGGGCTCTTATCAATTAGAGGCATTTTCCAGTTATATCTGAAAAGTGAGGTAACATTTTGTACACATCCATTCTGCAATTAATTTTATTTGTTAGTTAAGAAAATAGTAATATTTCCTAATAATATAACTATATCTATTAATCATGCATACAGAAACAGAATGCAAGTGATTCTTTTAATATGATAAAAACTACAGAGAATTTAATATCTCACCAGTTTCATGGTCACTGAATTTGTTGTCTATAGTGAATTAGGAGCAATTTATGTGAAGAGGAGTGTCAGCATGCACAGGGTACACATTGAGTACCATAATTATTCCATAGTAAGGTAGGATGGGATTTAAGAGTTGGATATTAAAAAGAATCTGGTGGGGGAAAAATCACTTCCACATTGTTTTACATATGAATGACCTAGACTGGAAGAAGAAAGGGTATACCTAGTTTTCCTTGTAATAACAGAATACGCTAGCAGAGGAAGTGACCCTCCGGGCCTCTGAAGAAAAGCTAGGGGATCTCATACCAACCAGCCAATAAGAGCAAGGGTGTTGCTGTCCTTGACCTACCTCAGTCAGTAAGGGGCCCAGTGTATCAGCTCACAACTAGGCTCTACAAAAAATGTACACAAGAGAACCTTATGGCCACTGCACACCAAAGTTTTGACTCTCTTCATATTATTTTCAAATATTTACAGAAGATATACTTGTTAGCAGGTAAATGTTTACATTATCTAAAGACAATTTGTATTATTAGAACTCTCTCCAGTCTTTTACTTAAACATTACTAACTCCAAGAAGAAATTGAGTAATATGGCAGAAGTTGATAGGAATGAAAAAGCAAAGAAGAACTCATATAGTTACATGTGGAGATGGGCCACAAGTAGACCAACTCATGTTTAATTAGTATAAACATTTCTAAAGTAAGTTATGCATGGTTATGTTGGTACTTAGACAAATTAAGTAATTATATCAACCTATAGAAAGCACTAGGTTTAAGTATAAGATAACAAGACTTCTAATGATATTGGTCTAGGTGAGAAAGTATCCTCATGAAGATAGAATCATGGTTTATTCTAAAGGATAATCTTGATAAAGCTAAACCAAAGAAAATGCATTATCTGAGAACTATTTGGAAGTGACATATACAGATGAAAGGCATAACATTAACTGAATACAACATATATGGGAAAAATAGCACATTAAAGAGAAAACTCTAAGAGACTCAATAATTAAAAGGCAAGTGAGAAAATTGTAGGAAAATATCTTCAAGACCTGGTGGTAGGTGGTGGATTTTAAAAGGAGATAAGAGGAGGACTGAGAAGGATTACTGATGTTTAATGCATGTAGAAGTTTTAGTTGGCTTTAATATAAAAATGAGGAAATGTATAGAGTAGATGGTAATACATAATGAGTAACAGTTAGTTTATAAATGGGGATGTGACTGAAAATGGTAGTCTAGGTATGTAAATGCCAATTGACAGAAAGTTAGAGAATAATCTAGGAACTGAATAGCACAGTAAACCAAGAGGAGGATGAGAATTGTGGTTGATGGTACAGATGCAAGAGTGTCCTTTGTGAGCTAGAGCAAATGTACATCACCTACTGCAGGGTGCTGGGAATATAGAGAAGCATGGGAAAAATACAGGTGGAGTGACCTATGGATTGTGGTTAGTAGTAATAATATAATATTCTTGCATCAATGTCAAAGATGTACTGTGTTGATAATGAGGGAGTATGGAAAATGTGAGCCAACGGTACAGTATGGACATGGTAACAATCAGATGACATTATCTTATCTGTAGTATATGTTCACCACAGTGTGGTATATTGATGGAGGGTTGTTATTTGGGAATTCTGCATATGTGCATGATTGTTTTGTAGGTTTACAACTTCTGTCATAAAAAATATATTTAAAAAATAATAATAGGGTAGGTTGGGGGGGAAAACACACCAAATATAAGATAAGGACTATAATTAGTAGTAAGATTTTGACAATATTCTTTCATAATTTGCAACAAACTTCTCACAACAATGCAAGGTGTTGACGGAGGGTTGATGTATGGGACCCCTGTATGATGTTATGCATGTTTGCTTTGTAAGTTCACAACTTTTACTGAATTGTTTATGTATGTTCATATATAAATGATAAAAAGCTAATAATAATAGCATTAGTTGGGGGAAAAATGCTTTGGTTAATAGTAATATTTCGACAGTGCTCTTTAATCGTTCATTAAAAAGGCTTAAAAACAACAACAACAAAGGCAAGTGAGTGACATTCAGAAAAGAGAATGTTCAGTAAATGTGAGAGATGAAGGTTTAATATTTAATTGTTTGGAAACTTTTTCAAAATTATAAAATTTCTAATAGAAACACTGGTAATGAATGTGAACAGAATATTCAGAAAGAAGATGTACAGTGGAAAAACATAAAATATAATTGAACTCAAAGATAAAAATTATTTTCAACTAAAAAAATTATTCAAATTGACAAAATTTACTTGCTTTATCAATGAGACCCAAAATTTATGATAATTAAGGGTATAAAGCATTCTTATAAAATTTACAGTTGGTCAGACTATATATCCTGACTATCTAATGCTCATATATATGACTCTGTGAAGGATTGTTTCCTCTCATTAGGAAACTATCAGAGATAGAACAATTTTTCTTATGGGTTTTCATCACTGATTTGCTTATAGAAACAATTTATGAGGAAAACAAGTACAAAGAGAGGTAACAAGTAAATTACTATATCATGCTACATTCATAGGAATAAATGTTATATAACCTTAAATTTTGCCCTAAGTTAATTTTTAAATTTAAAGGGAACCCAAAAAAATGCCATAAGTATTTCCTATGTATTTTTTTATTCTGGAGCTATACAAACTAATTATAAAGATCATATTAAATGACAAAACAAAAAAATCTGAAAATATTGGATAATGAAGCACAATGATGGGGAAATAAACATTATTATATTTCAAAGTATATTTTACAGTATTTATAATTTAAAAGTCATGATATTGACATATTAATATGCAAGCAAGCCAATGGAAAATAATAGAAAATCCACAAATGGGCATAAGTAAAATCACAAAACACAATTTTGTTGTCAATAAAAAGTTATCTTAACTCAATGGGGTAAATAGCCATCTTACCTACTTTTGTTGGAATAACTGCAGAGCCATCTGGAAAGGAAAAACAAAAAACAAAAATCTTGATTCCATTTCTCACATTACACACCCAATGGACTACCTAATTTACTAGAAATTTTAATATAAAAATGGAAACCAAAGTTTTAGGGGGAAACATGGGTAAATTCCTTTATAACCTAAAAATAAGGAAATTTTATGTTTCAGAAATCCAAAAGCAATAAAGGAAAAGTTTGATAACTTCATAAAATTAAGCATTTTGCATGTCATAGAATTATGGTGAAAAGAGTAATAAGATAAATGACAAACTGGGAAGATCCGCTTTTTTATTATGTTATGATAGGGTAATATTCCTAATAGAAAAAACAACTTATAGAAAGAGAGAAGAAAATGCCCAAAATGCTTCAGAAAAATGAGCAAGTGATATGAACAGAGTTCAGAAAATGGGCATATGAATCAGTTGTTCAGCCATGGTCCAATCCACTAGATGAGGTAGGCTTGAATCACATGTACTAGTAGATCTCCAAATGGGGCGTATGTACTCGATATCAGAGAAGAGGTCTGTTAGGGTGCAGCCTCCCTGGGGTGAGGGGGTGGGGGGTATATGGGAACCTCTTATGTTTTTTAAATGTAAAATTAAAAAATAAAGAAAGAAAGAAAAAATATATAAAGTATTTTTTTAAAAAGATAATATAAAAAAATAAAATAAAAGTCATTACAGGTTTGTTGTTTCAAAAAAAAGCAATTATTAAAATAATAGTCTCATTTGGGCCATTCAAATTCACTTTGGCCAGTTATTCTCCTCATTCAACTGTTTTGGTTTACATGTTTTAATATGTCATGAAAATGTATTTATAAAATAAATCATAAAACCCCTTGCTGTAAGGAAAAGACCATGTTCATAAACCTTTTGTTTAGCTTGAGTCCCTTCTGTGAAATACATAAATCCTTTTGATAGATTAACAAATATTTGAAAAAACGATTTAATGTACTAAATTGAATTCTCTAATGTAAGGATTATAAGAAAAGTCTTAATTATTCAGGGTTACTGAATTCAATATACCTGTCATTGCAGTTTGCTTAGGGAGACAAATACCTTTCTCATTACAGATGGTCAACACAACATGGTCATATTTTATTTTTATCATAAGAAAAAGCACATTCTTATACACTTTTAGCTAAATATGGTAAAGTATTTACTCACTTACCTCCCATCAGAGACGAAAAAAAATTTGTGACTTTTTTACAGCTAATAGCTTTATTTCCCCTTTCTATAACAGAAAGTTTGAAATATATTTAAAGTGGACTAAGAATTTTTAAAGGTAATAAGACCCAATGGAATTTTAGTGAAAGACAATATTAAGACCAATTTTGCGTAAGTTATCAGGAAGAACTGAGACCAAAAAAAAGGAAAAGAAAAGTAGATAAGAATATGAACTTAGGTAATTGAGAGAACACGTCTATGTTCCTCTCCAGTTTTCCAGGGTAGTAAAAGATATAGAAACATTTGGACAGCTATGAAAAACAAGCTAGTGATAAAAGCAATATGCATATTCTAGACAAAATATGATATACTTTTTCTAGTTCTGAAAACAAAAACAGAATAATTATACATAAAAATCATAAAAATGAGTTGCTAAAAAGAAAATATAATGACTTAATATGGAATACATAATGGTTTCTTTTAAGACTAAATACTCTATTGAATACATAACTATCTTATGAATTAATAATCACCAGTATAATTTAAAAGATGTCTTTATTTATTTACATGTAACAAAATAATTTCACATTAGAGGATCTGGGACTGGTATAGTAGGGATTCTAACGTAGGGGACCGTTGAGGAATTCAAATTACTTCTTTACTTTTATATTGTTACTCTCAGAGTTGTGTTATAATCAGAATGCCCCAAGATTGGAGAGTAATATTGATATTCCATGTAAGAAAATCCTTGGAAGATAGAGGAAAGTAATACCCCAAAATATTAATGATACAAACAATAAATTGCATGTTTCACTTCTGGGTACATCACAGTGACCATTATATAGTCATATAGCCAATAATAACTGCAGACTGGCGGATGCAATATTTGTTCTGAGAAACATAACACCTACACAAAAATTGCATTACTAAAAAATAAAGAGAAGATGAACTATTTGAGGATTTGCTCATTTTCTCTATTATGTATTGTGGGGGTCCAGTGGACCCTGGGCCCAGGCTCCCCCTCCCTAAGGGAAACTCAGCCCACAGCACATAGCTGTCTGTATGCCCCAGTGCACAAATTAAAATGTAACAGACCTCACCACAGAAAAACAATCTACAGATGGTATCATAGAATATACTTTTCTCCAGGCTGTACACTGTCTTCCTACAATAACACCACCAGACTCTACTCGTGTGCTTCATGTGACCCTAGCAGAAACTCTGTTATCAAATGTCTTTGTTCTGAGACCCTTTACATTGACCCTTATTTTCCCACCTCTTTGCTGAGCTCTACTTTCATTATCCACTCTGCTGCCACTAGAGAACCTCTCCTGTCTGTAAGTACCAATAAATAAAGCTTACGTCTGATTATGTGCCAGGTGCGTTCTTTGGTCTCACAGCCACCCTGAGCCATGTGCTTCAGAAGCTGTGTTGGAACATGTGTGGATTTCTAGAAATGGGAAATGGCAAAGACTGGTGGTTTCCCTTCAATATGCATTGTACATTCCTTTCATAATAATGAAATTTTTATTTGGATGCATGGTTACTCAGTTTTGTAAGACTACATTTTTCCTCTTTCTATTGTAGTTAAGTATATATATATTTGACTAAATTCTGGCCATGTCATATTGTGATGTGACAACAGTTAATGTGAATTAAATGCTTTGTCATTTATTTAAAGAGAAAAGAGCATGATTTTCTTTTCCCTTGCTCCTATTGCTTCAGAACACAGATGTAGTGGAAAATCATCTAGGAACAACTGAATGAAAACAACAACTTAGACAATATTTTTGTACTATTACATTAGGCTATATTTAAAAAAAAGTAAAGCTCCATAAAGAATGTGTCAGGATGGTAAAAACATAGTAAGGCTGATATTTTTTTAAATCCTCTGTAGAAAACAATTTGCCAATAAATGTCAAACCCTTAAATTTGATATTCTATTTAGAAGAATCTATCAAAAGAGATGACCATGAGTGAATGAAGCTGTATACCCAAAACTAGCCATTTCAGAGTTATCACTAATATTAAAATCTTGGAAACAATCTGAACATCCACTGATTTGTGTCGTTAATGTTATCCTGGACTATCATTATTCAGTCATTTTAAATGGTGTATGTGAGATAAATTTTGAATAACATGAGAAACTTTATGTTAAAATTATAAATTAGAGAAATAAAGACTTGAAAGTATACAAAGTTCTCATTTATACAATTAATTGCTTCTATCACAATAGCTGGGGAATAGTATATAAAAATTATAAGGATGTCTCTAGGTTGTGGGATTATGAATATTTTAAATGTCTTCATATTTTTCTCTACTTTCCAAATACTCCAAATTAAACACATATTATATATCCCATGTTGCAAAATGATATGTAATTAAAGAATATTTGATACATTTGCTAAAATATTTTGAATGTTTAAAAGAATTTTTTCTTATAGTCATATTTTATAAGGTTTTGTAAATACTGCCACTAAGTACACTTTCTTGAATTTCTATATATTTTAACCAAAATTTATTTTGAGTAATGTTATGTAAAATCAGTGACTTTTACTAAAGATATATGAAATTCAAAATAAATTTTAAAAGAAAGCTATATAATCAAATAATTAAAATATAGTATAACTCAAGGCACCCTATTGTCCTGGCACATCATAGACTGGCAATCTGGGGAACGCTACAGAGAGGGCATGATTTTTGAGGAAAAGAACTGTGAAGAAAAAATTGGCAAGGAAGAGAAATTGGCCATTAGAGTAAATTCACCAACATATTAAAATGCTTATAAATTGACAAAAAATTACAAGGCATACTAGGAAAAAGTGAGAGATGGCCCAGCCAAAGTAATAAAGCAAATTTCCTGAAGAGATACACAATTTAAGACAATTACTCAAGCATAATTACTCAACTATCCTAAATCAATTCAAAATATTTAAAGAAAATATGACTAAGGACAAAAGTTACTAATAAAACCCTGGGTGAGCATAAAGAACAATTGAAAGTCTACAAATAAAAGTAATGTATCTTATGGGAATGAAAGACATAATGGATGAGATAAAAATAAATTAGATGCACATGAGAGCAGATTTAAATTGCTCAAAGACAGAATTAGTGACTTTGAAGACAAAGCATGTGAACTGGAAAAGACAGGAGAACAGAAAGAGAACAGAATGGAATAAATGGAACAGGGTCTCAGGAAATTGAATGACAACACAAAATGCACAAACATACACACTATCAGTTCCCAGAAGAAGAGAATGGAAAAGAGGAAGAAAGAATATTTGAGGAAATAATAACCTAAAATTTCTAACCCTAATAAAAGACATAAATGTCAATATTCAAGAAGGACAATACACCCCAAACAGAATAAATCAAAATAGACCTACTCGGAGACACTTACTAATCAGAATGACAAATATCAGACAGAAAGAAGATTCTGTAAAGAGCAAGAGAAAAGCAAAGCATCACATATAAGGGAACCTAGTTAAGATTAAGTGCCAACTTCTCATTAGAAACCATGGAGGTGAGAAGAAAGTAGTATGATGTAATTAAGGTACAAAAAGAGAAAAACTGTGAGCCAAGAATTCTGTATCTGGCAAAACTGTCTTTCAAATTTGAGGGTGAGTTCAACATCTTCAGAGACAAACAAAAACTGAGAGAGTATATTACCGAAAGGCCCGAATTATAAGAAATATTAAAGGGAGGGCTGCAGCCTGAAAGGAGAAACAAAGGTGAGAAACTTGAAGAAGAGTATTGAAATGATTATTATCAGGAATGGCAAATTAAAGGGTAAAAAGGCAGACAATGGGATGATATGACAACAAAAAACCAAAGGACAAAATGGATGAAGTAAATAATGACTTTACAGTAATAATATTGTATGTTAATGTATTGAACTCTTGAACAAATACATAGATTGATAGAATGTATTAAAAATTATCAGCTCAGACATAAGGACAAAGCCAGGTTAAAAGTGAAAGGTTGGAAAAAGATATTCCATGGAAATACTAACCAAAAAAGGACTGTCATAGCAATGCTAACATCAGAAAGATAGACTGTAAGGCAAAACTTTTAATAAAGGATGAGGAAGGTCAGTATATATTAATAAAAGAGACATTATTAAGAAGAAATAACTATACTAAATATTTATGCATGTAACCCGAATGCACCAAGATACATGAGACACACACTGGCATAGCTGAAGGGAGAAATAGACATCTCTTCAACAATAATTAGAGACTTCAACAGACCATCTCAGTGTTGGATAGAACATATGGACAGAGGATAAAAAAGAAACAGAGAGTTTGAATAATATGATAAATGAACTAGAATTAACAGACCAATACAGAGAATTGTATGCCAAAATGGCAGGGTATACAATCTTTTCAAATGCTCATGGATCCTTCTACAAGATGCACCATATGTTTGGTCACAAGAAAAGTCTCAATAAATTAAAAAAGATTGAAATTATACCAACACTTTCTCTGATCATAATGGAATGAGGCTGGAAATCAACGATGGATAGAAAATGGGCAAATTTATAAATATATGGAAATTAAAAAAACACACTCTTAAATAATCAGTGGGTCAAAGGAGAAATTGCAAGCAAATTCAGCAAATGTCATGAGACCAATAAAAATGAGAATACAACATATGAAAACTTATAGGACACCACAAAGGCAGTGCTGAGGGGGAAATTTATAGCCCTCAATGCTTACATTACATAAGAAAAAGAGCTGAAATTGAAGATCAAGCAGCACACTTGGAGGAAATAGAAAAAGAGCAGCAAACTAATCCCAAACGAAACCAAAAGAAATAGTAAAGATCAGAGCTGAAATAAATTAAATTGAGTACAATAAACAATAGAGAGAAGCAACAAAACCAAAGTTGGTTCTTTGAGAAAATCAACAAAATTGACAAACCCTTAGCTAGACTGACAATGAAAATATAGAGAGAAGATGCAAATAAATAAAATCAGAAATGAGAAGGGGGCTTTACCACTGACTCTGCAGAAATAGGAGAGATCATAAGAGGATACTATGAACAAATGTATGCAAAAAAAAAATAGACAATATAGATGAAATGGACAAATTCCTAGAATGCATGAACCACCTACCCTGGCCCTAGAAGAAAGAGATGATATAAACAACCCAATCCAAATGAAGGGATTGAAACAGTCATCAAAAACCTCCCAACGATGAAGGCCCAGGAGCAGATGGCATCACAGGTGAACACTACCAATCATTTAAAGATTATCTAATTCCAATTTTGCATTCAAGCTCTTCCAAAAAATTGAACAGGAAAGAATACTACCAAATTAATTCTATGAAGCAACATCACCCTAATACCAAAACCAGATTAAGATACTATGAAAAAAGAAAATTACAAACCAATATCTATAATGAATATACATCTCTAATGAATGTAGATACAAAAATCCTCAACAAAATACTTGCAAACCAAATCCAAAAGTACATTCAAAGAATTATACACCACAATCAAGTGCATTTTATCCAAGTTATGTAAGGTTGGTTCAACACAAGAAATCAATTAGTGTAATAAACCACATTGATAAATTGAAGAAGAAAAATCACATGATACTCTTGATTGATGCAAAAAAGGTGTATGATAAAACACAGCACCCTTTCTTGACAGAAATATATCAAAAGATAGGAATAGATAGAAGCTTTCTCAATATGGTAAAATGCATCTATGAAAAATCTACAGCTAGCATTGTACTAAACAATGAAAGACTGGAAACTTTACTGCTTAGATCAGGAACAAGACAAAGATGCCCACTGTCACCATTATTGCTCAATATTGGGATAGAACTTCTAGCTAGAGCAAGAGAAATAAATAAACAGCACCCAAATGGGAAAGGAAGAAGTAAAACTTTTGCTATTCCCTAATGATATGATCCTTTATCTAAAAAATCCTGAGAAATCCAAAACAAAGCAACTAGAGCTAACAGATGTGTTCAACAAAGTGGTGGGATACAATTTAATACACAAATTTCTGTACACTACTTTTGTTCAATCTGAGGAAGGAATTTTTTAAAATTCCACTTACTATTTACTTCCTGACTCTAAATCTTATTAGCTACAGTGTTAAAAAAAACAACATGGTACTGGCAGAAAGACAGACAAACTGACAAATGGTACCAAACTGAGAACTCAGAAATAGACCCTCACATCTACAGACAGTGATTTTTGACAAGGCCATAAAGCCCACCCAACAGAGTCAGAATAATCTATTCAAAAAATGATGCTGGGAGAACTGGTATCCATATCTAAAAGAATAGAAAGAGGACTCTTATCTCACACCTCACACAAAAATTAACTCAGAATGGATCAAGCCTCTAAATATAAAAGCAATAACCATAAAACTCCTAGAAGAAAATGTTAGAAAACATTTTCAAGATCTTATGGTAGGTAGTTGTTTCTTAAACCCTACACCTAAAGCACAAGCAACAAAAGAAAAAACAGATAAATGGGACCTCCTAAAAATTAAACAGTGTGCACCTCAAAGGACTTTGTGAAAAGGCAGCCTACTCATTGGGAGAAAATATTTAGCAATCACATATCTGACAAGGGTTTAATATCCATGATACATAGAGATTATACATCTCAAGAATAAAAAGACAAACTAGCCAATTAAAAAAATGGGCAAAAGTCTAGAAAAGAAGTCTAAAGAAGGAATGTAAATGGTGAAGAAATACATGAAAAAATGTTCAACATCACTAACAATTAGGGAAATACAAATCAAAACTACCATGATATATCATTTCACACCTATTAGACTGGTCATTATTAAAGTCAGAAAACTTAATGTTGGAGAGGATGTGGAATGATATGAACATTTGCTATTGGTGAGAATGTAGAATGGTATAGCCACTGTGGAGGGTTATTTGGTAGTTCCTAAAGAAGTTGAATATAGATTTGCGATGTGACCCAGCAAGACCACTACTAGGTGGTATACCACGTCTAGTAGTATAAGAACTAAAAGCAGTGACATGAACAGATATCTGCCCACCAATGTTCATATGATTGCCAAAAGTTGAAAAAAATCCAGATGTCCATCCACCAATGATTGGATAAACAAACTGTGGTGTATTTAAATGCTGGAATATTATGCAGCTATAAGAAGAAATGAAGTCATAAAGCATATGACAACATGTATGAACCTGGAGGACATTCTGTTCTGTGAAACAAACCAGACACAAAAGGACAAATACTGCATGATTGTGCTTTTATGATCCAAATATATTGTATAATCTCATAGTGAGGTAGGCTAGTAAATTAGGAAATCAATAGACAGATTTGGAACCTGGCAGGAAACCCCTGTGGTCAGGATTACCCCACAAGATGGCTCCTGCAAGAAGATGTGAGAACCCCCATTTGGAATGAGATTTCCTCTGGAATAAAGGAGAAACCCCAGATATTCTCCATGTGCCTAATCATTGGGCCCTCCTGGGGTATTGAGGGGTGGGGTAATCAATCAAAACACCAAACACTGGGATTCTTCCCCCTACATTAGCAAAAGGACAGAATAATTATTGGTTTAGAAAGGAAGCACAAAAGCCAAACCAGCCCTGTTCTTGTCTTTTTGTCCCCTTGCCTGGAATAGCACACAAGTAAATCTGGGGATTTGTAATCTGAAATGGGGAACTGTAGTTGATAAGTCATCCCTCTTTGTGGGCAGCCACCTGCTGTAAAACCTATTTACAACCACCAACAACATGGTGGATTTCACAACCCTGCCCTGCCATTTTCTCCTTCTTTTTCCTCTTTGTTTCTTTGTTCTCCCCTTCCCGCCACAACTCTGGTAACCACAGCACCACGCATGTGCAGGGCATGAAACTCTGCAGACCCGACGTGAACTTTCAGCCAATTCCCTTCTTGGATGTCTGCCACACGCAAGACCAACCTATCACCTGTGGACACGTTCCCTTCCCTCAGTATAAATTCCCATGTTCTACCCCAATAAACGAGGCTTGATCAGAACCCTGTCTTGCCTCCATTCTTCTCGTCCCCTACCCCCGCTCCTTCCCACAGGTCCTAGAACTCGCCCCCGCCGGTTCGGAGCAAGTGGCGCCCCACGTGGCTGGGACCCGGGACAGGAGCAAGTCAACACTGCAGAAAAATCCAGCGCTGGTGATCTGAGACTACACTGAAGACCTTTGAATTCTTGGGCTGACGACCTGAGCGACCACCTAGGGCAGAGGCCCTAGGGCAGAGGAGACTGACTTGGGCAGAAGACCTGAGCTTCAGCTTGGGAATGTGTGATAGAGAACCTCGGGAGACCACCTATCTTTTGAGGCCTCAGTAAGTGTCGACTTTACCATGGGGCAGGGCTCCTCTAGTGAGCGCTCCCTTTTCCTTCAAGGCCTTAAGGCTGCACTTAAGATGAGAGGAGTAAAGGTTAATGTTAAAGAACTCTCTAAATTCTTTGCCTTCCTAAAAGAAGTTTGTCCCTGGTTTCCACAGGAAGGGAGCATTTACAACTCATAAAGGAGCTACAGCAGCTAAAAGGATTACAACACCATAAATGCAGAAAGGCAGTTAACCACAATCCTTTTATCGACTTCCCACCCACCTGTGCCTGCTTACAAAGGCCACCCAGGCATGCATCCCCTCTGGTGATAACCCCCCCCTTTTTTGCATAACCAGTCACCGAGAGGCAAACCGAGGGGCAAAACAATGAGGCAGATAATGAGGCAGATGGTGAGGTGAAGGTACTTCATGTGCATTCCACTTTCCCCTTTAAATCTTTAAAAGAGCTTAAAACCGCTGCCTTCACCTATGGGCCCACTGTTCTGTAACAGGCTCGGGAGATTATGAAGGCACTGTACAGCATATGAATTATAACCCTGGCCTATTCGCCCAAATTCAAACTGCAGCCCTTAGGGCCTGCAAAAGGTTGCCCACAAAAGCATGCCCTGCCTCTTCCCTCACTAATATTAAGCAGGGGCCAGAGTAACCCTTTTCAAATTTTGTAGGCAGGTTGTGCACAGCTGCAGAAAGACTGTTTGGTGATACCAACACAGAAACAGACTATGTAAAGCAAATTGCCTTTGATAATACAAATGCGGCTTGTCAGGCTGCGGGTAGACCTTATAGAATGAAGGACTTCTCTGGTTACATCAGGCTTTGTCCTGAAATTAGCCCCACCTACCAACAAGGCCTTGCTATGGCGGCCGCTTTAAAAGAGGTTTTACAGCTGCAACAAAAAAGAGCTTGTTTCAAGTGCGGTGATCCCGGCCATTTCGCCCGAGACTGTCCCACCCCTGGTATTTAACAAAAAGCCTAGTAGTGCCCCTAGAGTCTGTCCTCATTGCCAACATGCAGGGCCAACCTCTCCCTCCCCATCAGGGAAACGGGAGGCAGGACCAGCCACAGGCCCCAAACCAAAACAAGCTTATGGGGCAATCAACTTCGTTCCAGTGAACACCAATCCTTTCACAACTCTTCAAACTCCCTGCTGTCTAAATGACAATGTAGCTCTGGGCTAGTGAGGGCTAATATAGTTTAGCCACTGGAAAGAGAGAAAAACATGGCAACATTTGTGTTTTGTTTTGTTTCCATGCTAATTCTGATTGGGCTTATTTAACCAAGATAATAAAATTAGTACCAAGTTTTTATCAAGGTCTAACAGGAATTTTCAGTTTTAAATCAATAGTTTTCTCCAGAACTTCAAGTCTCAGTATGTTCTTACAGTAATAATCCAAAAATGTGTGTTAATGGTCTGTCTAAACTGTAAAATAAAAACTTAACTATATTTATGCTGCTCAAGTTATTTTAACTGATTTCTGATAACTAATAATGTTTCCAAGCATAAGCTTGCATATTACAGGCGACATGAATTCCAGAAGAAATCTTAAGAGGTACAATCTAAGATGTGTTATATAACAGAGGATTTAAAAGCAGCTATACCAAGAAAGTAAAGAATTATGAGTCGATTGTAAATACATTTTATGTTTCTGTTAATGTGTTGTAATTGTTTTGTGTTTGTCTGTCTGTTCATTCAATGTCATTGTATATTGTGATACCTCCAGATGGTAAATATAAATTAGTAGATATTTTTAAAAGAGCTCTATTCAAATGGCCAAAAATTAAATAAGCGCTTATATTAATACTTAAGTTTATTATATTAATACATAAGTTTAAATGTTAATAAGATATCTACAATAATAAAAATTGTAAGTCTTGATTAACAAAATTACTATGCCTTTTCATAAAAAATGGTTCTTGCCTAGATTGAAATGAATAAGTTATTTTTCTTCACAGGATAATATGAAGGATGCAAAACTTAAATGAATATTTAAAAAGTTAAAAGTTTGTGACAATGCTAACTGAAATTTAATGATTTGCAAAAAGGTGTTTTGTCCCAAAGTAGGATGGCTAATTTTCATAAACTCTTGGAACTTAATTTGCATGTGGCAAGTTGTAGAAGGTATTGTGATAACTTTAAGTAAGGGAATGTGTTCTGTGAAGATGAAATTTGTCTTAAAATGATATAATTATAGTCTATATGGTTATAAATAATTATAAAAGGTCTTATGAAGCATTGTTTACATTAAAGTGTTTAAGTGGCTAATTCCAAAAGGTCATTATTAAACAAACCTGAATTAATAATAATAATATAATAATAATAAAAGGTAATTTTATTACAGGAAAGATTGGAAGCAACCAGCCTCCCCTGCCAACTTGCTTCTAGAAAACTGTTTCTGATATTGCATGCTACTAAGTATTTAAAGTAAAGTTCATTATTTTAATAAGCTTGTTTAGTGTTTATGGTATTATGTTATAACAAGTTTGCTTGATAACTTCATATGTGGGCAATATGAAATGTGTTTTTATTATTAAGGAAACAGGAAATGATTTTGTCCTAAGATAAAATGATTGGTTATTAAGAAAGAGTAAAATATGGAACAAAACCTGAGTGAATACTAAAAGTGCAGAAGGTTTGTGGAAAAAGGAATTTTTATAGTTAAAGTTGAATAAGATTTGATGGGTCTATCTATAAAATTTTAAAGGCTTTAATATCAAGTAGTATGCTGATGCAAAGTTGAAAATTTTCATTCTTTCTCAAGGCCTCTCATCATTAATCTGTTTTGGTAAAAGTTCTTATCCTCAATAATCAGTATACAAAGAAAGTCTGTCTTTTCAAGATAGCTTCTCATGTTTCTTATGCATATCGTTTCCTTGGTGTTCCAACAGGGGAAGGTTTTGTCTCTTTTGAAGGAACGTAATGTTCAGAACTGCTTTCTCAAAACCTAATCCTGAACAGTAGCCTTTTATTCGAAACTAATTATAAGAGATTTGTTCTTTTACCTTGAAAGAAAAATTAAAGTAATAATTGAGTTCATTTAATATAAGTTACATAAAAGGTGTTTTACAGTGTTATAAAATTAACAAGTTTTTCTTTCCTTAAACCCTCTATTAATTAAAGTTGTATGAATAAAAGGTTTCTATAAATGCTTAAGAGTGTATAAGTTACCAATATTTCAGCATAATATTAAAGAAAAGTACAATGTGGTTAATAATGGTTTTAATTATTATGAAAGAGTATGTGTCACAGAAACAACCTTTTAGCATAGATTAAAGTGACAACACTAGTATGCAGCAATCCCAAACACTGCTAGTTTGTTGCAAAAAGTTAAAGTCCAGCTGTATTGCTATCACTTTGTTTTAAAACTTGCTAAGACTTTCTTTAGTGTCTTCTTAGACAAATCAAGCCAGCTGCATTCCTCTATCTATAAAAACCCAACAATAAACTTTTTCAGTGCTTTTCAGGACTATGTGCATAGCCCAACCATCTTATACAGTATTTACTGATAGTAATAGTAATAAAAAAGCAGCATACGTTACTCCTTGAAAAGAACAGGTTTGGCAGACTCCATTCATGTCTGCTCAGCGTACTGACCTTGCTGCCATCATTAAGGTGTTAACAATATTTAAGGAACCTTTGAACATTGTCTCTGACTCTGAATATGTATGTCTTACTCTCAAGCATATTGAAACAGCTCATATCTTTGCTACTAATGAGTTATCTCAACTTTTCGCTGACTTGCAACATCTCATTAGGTTAAGACCTATTTACATTACTCATATACGCTCTCATACTCTTTGCCTAGTCCTATGACAGCAAATAATGCTCAAGCTGATTTATTGGTAGGGTGTTTACAAACTTCTCGTGATTACCATGCTTTAACTCATATTAATGCTAAAGGTCTGCGAAATAAATATCAAAAGTTAACAAAACTACAGGCACAAAAAATTATTCACGCTTGTCCTACTTGTGGATCACTAACAGTGGTGACTTTTCAGGCTGGAACTAATCCCAGAGGCCTGACTCCTAATCAATTATGTCAGATGGATGTTACTCACATACCATCCTTTGGTAAACTACAATATGTTCATGTTTACATTGACATTTATTCTCATTTTATGTGGGCTACTGCTTAAAGTAGGGAATGGTTTCATCATGTTCACTCACACCTCTGGTCTGCTTTTGCTGTAATGGGATGCCCTTTGAAAATTAAAACTAATAATAGACCTTCCAACATTAGTAAATCCTTTGAATCTTTCCTTTTAAAATATGGTATTCAATATGTTGCTAATATTCCTTATAATCCTACAGGTCAAACCATAGTTGAATGCAGCCATCATACCCTAAAAACTATGCTTTTAAAACAAAAAAGGGGGAAATAATGGTATTATGACACCAAAAGATTAATTAGCAAAAGCTTTATTTACTTTACATTTTCTTAATGTTTATAATTCAGTAACACCTGTGGAATGTCACTCTGGAAAATGTCAAACATCTACAGTAGACACAGGAAATGAAGATCAACCAATAGTCTAGAAAGATATTTTAAGCAATGTATGGAAAAAAGGCAGGATTAAAGTAAGGGGGTGAGGCTATGCTCTTATCATTTCAGAAAATGGAGAACAAATTTAGTTATCTGCAAAAAGGATTAAACCCCAAAATGAAGAGATGGAGTCTTCTACAACTTCTGATGATGGTGATTGTAAGTAATGAGGAAGCTGCCGTTAATTATACTTATTGGGCCTATATACCTAACCCCCTATTACTTAAAGTGTTAACCTGGAAAGATTCATTCTTTCATATATATCTGAATAAAACCCATATATTCCCTGGACCAATTGATGATTGATTGCCAATTAAACTCTATGAAGAAGGACAAAGAATCGATAATCTCATATTACCATTTGATTATCAACGCTTATGCATTGGTAACCATCCTTCCTGTACTTATGTTAAAAATGGGGCGATAACTATCTTTAAAAATAATAATACTCAGTTTATTGTGACTTTATTTCCCTCTTACGATTTAATCATGACTAAAAATCCTACTTATGATTGTCTGCAAAAAGACAGTAGGGATAAAGAAGGATGGCAAGAATGCCACATAGGAAGAGAATCTGTCATTTTTAATGATTCCTATGGAATAGTGTGGGAAAGTGCCCCTATGGGGAGTCCCATTGAATATAATGACAGATTTATTTGGCATGGTCTAAATAGTAAAGGACAACAAAAAATAATTTTTACTAAAAATAATAGTGTTTGGAAACAGAAAGGGAAATGGATCCCTTCTCCATGGTGTAATATTACATCTATACACAAGCAGAAGAATCTGTGGAAAATTTTTCTAGGAATAGCTCCTACTATAAAATGGATTGGGAATAATAGTAAGAATGGTCAATATCTGCATTTAAATCAAATTCATCTTCAGGCATGTGTAAAAGATCCTTATGTGTTTGTGGTTGGAAAATTAACTATAACCCAAAAATGCTCTATTCTATAAAAATGAGGGCTTGCATCCTAGTAGCCATTACCCCACAACTAATGTACTATGGAGAAGGCAAACTAAAAATTTTTACTATCCCCATCTGTGTCAAAGAGAGCCACCTTCCTCCCTACATTGATAAAAAATTAGCCCCACAGGTTCAGTCACTGCAGCTGCCATAGCAGGTGGTGCTCTTGGTCATGGCCTCATCAGCTTGCAATACTTTAAACAACAACGACAAATTAACCTGGAATCCAGTGCGCAGTCTCTTGACTCTCTGCAGCGGCAACTAACATCCCTCGCCCAAGTAGTTCTTCAAAACCGCAGGGCCCTTAACTTACTCACAGCTGAAAAAAGGGGGAACCTACCTTTTCCTCCAGGAGGAATGCTGCTACTATATAAATGAATCTGGTATTGTTGAGCAAAATGTTAAGAAGTTGCGAGAATTGCGGGAAGGAATACTGTCATCCCAATCAACCTCCTCCTTATCCGCCTGGCTCACTTCCCCTCTCGTGACCTGGCTAGGGCCCTCCTCAGCTCCCTAATCACTTTCCTTTTAATCTGTGCATTTGTGCCTTGCCTCCTTAAATTTCTCCAAGAAAGGATGAAGCAAATCTCTGCCCACATGATGTATCTTGCCACTGTTCGTCAATACCAGCCTATCCGGACCGAAGAACAAACAACCAATCTTTGAAAATGCAAATTTCTTATGTTACCTTATCACCAACCTGTATTCTAATAGTGTTTCCTTTCCTTGCCTGTTTTCCCAGCCCATGAACACCACGGCCCCTATCACGGCTTAGCCTTCTCTGTTTAATTGATATCGCTGAACAGCTTCAGTAAGGGATTTAGCAGCTCATAAGGGCAGCGGGCACCCTGGCTTAAACAGACCAGGGCGGGTGTGGCCTCACCCACTAATCTCAGTATGTCATGCATGTCATGCACGGTATAGAGCTCCCTGTTATAGCTTGCTATATTTGCAAGTCATTTGTCGCTGAGGCGCTGGTCTGGTTAGCCAATGACGGGCAACTGGGCTGACCCATCAGTCAACCTAAGACAGGGACGTGGCCTTTCACTGCCACAATTCCCAATGACAGGAAAGACTGATCACTTAACAGGTGCAGCCCCGACCTAAGACAGGCACAGCCCCCCCCCCAGTATGGGAGCACCTTGCAGCCCCACGTCACCACTGAGTATAAGCCCTGCCCTAACTGAGCCATCACCAGCTGTTCTTTTCCTCAGTTCATAGCACATTAAACAGAGAAGGGGGACCTGTGGGGAGCCACCCGCTGTAAAACCTATTTACAGCTTCCAACAACATGGCGGATTTCACAACCCTGCCCCGCCATTTTCTCCTTCTTCTTCCTCCTTGTTTCTTTGTTCTCCCCTTCCCGCCACAACTCTGGTAACCACAGCACCACGCATGCGCAAGGCGTGAAACTCTGCAGACCCGGCACGAAATTTCAGCCAATTCCCTTCTTGGACGTCTGCCACATGCAAGACCAACCTATCACCTGTGGACACGTTCCCTTCCCTCAGTATAAATTCCCATGTTCTACTCCCAATAAACGAGGTTTGATCAGAATCCTGTCTTGCCTCCATTCTTCTTGTCCCCTACCCCCGCTCCTTCCCACAGGTCCTAGAACTCGCCCCCACTGGTTCGGAGCACTCTTCATTTCTTTTCAGTCCCTTCCTTTCTACCTGGGACCTGTAATCTGTTATTTTCCCCCATTTCTCTCTGTTCATTTCCTTAATAAATTACTGGCCTAACTAAAATGGCTTGTTCTTAAAATTCATTTTCTGTATCTTTGCCAAGAACCTAGAGAAATTCCAGCAACAATGGAGTTAATAACCTGAATATGGGTGACCAGAAAATAGACTGAGGTTAAAGAAGGGAAAGCTGATGGTTAACTTGGGCAGAACTGGTGAAAGGGATGTGTGTTAATCTTTGGAAATTAATAGAAATGGTGAACACTTAACATAATGTATGTATCTAGTAGTACTATTATTTGGGTATGACGTGGTTGAAAGGGAAAGTCTAAGGTCATTTATATTATCAAAAAGAGAGCTAAAAAATGTAACATGGATCCCTATAGCATAGTAAAACCACATGTAATATATGAATATGTATAAAATTGCATGTGTTAGACCATTTAATGTATATTAAGTTAATACCACAAGGATGTTAGTCTCAGACCAAAAAAAAAAAAACAGTAGACACTATGCTAAGTGAAAGAAACTGGACACAAGGTACTACATATTGTATGATTCCATTTATATAAAATGTAAATATAAATCTAATTATAAAGATGAAATTAGATTAGTGATTATGTAGAGCTGGAGAAGGAGTAAATGAAATTGTCCTAAAAGTTTTTGTGGTGATGAATTCACAATATTGTGATTATGCAAAAGATATACAAATGGCCAATAAGCATATGTAAAGATGCTGGATAGCATTAGTTGCTAGGGAAATATAAACCAAAACCACAATGAGATACCATTTACAAGGGCAAGGATATTTATTATTAAAAAAGCAAACTAACTAGTAGGAGAGATGTTGCCAAGAAATTACAATTCTTGTAGACTGCTGGGTGGGATGTAAAAATGGTACAGTCACTGTGGGCAGCAGGATGGCATTTCCTTAAAAAGTTAAATATAAAATTACTGTATGGCTCACTAAGTACTCTTCTTGGTATACACCCACATAATTGAAAACAGAGACTCAACAGATCCTTGTACACCAATATTCATAGAAACATTGTTCACAATAACCAAAAGGTAGAAACAATCCAATTATCCGTAAAGAAATGAGTGGATAATTGAATTATATATGCATATAAAGGAATATTTGGTTATGAAAAAGGATGAATTTCTGATACACGGTACACCATGGATGAATCTTGAAAATATGCTGAATGAAATATGCAAGGTACAAAAGGATAAATGTTGTATAACTCCACTCATATGGCATGTCTAGACATATAGCATATATGAGAAAGATTTAGAAAAATACTAAATTACTAGATACAGATAGTATACAGAGGTTTGCAGAGGCAGGAGAAAGCAGGAGAGGAGATGTTTGGTAAGTGCAGATTGTTGTAATTTTTAGAAATTTTAAGGAAAAAGATTTTTTATACATTTTTATGGGTATATATGTAGGTATATGGTAGGGAAAACTAAAAAAAAAAATAGAATGAACTTTAGTCATATTCTATTTGCACAAACACCGCACTCCCCTTTTGTTTTAATGGAAACTTTCAAGAGCCATTAAGCTTTCTCTCAGGTACTTATGAAGAAGAATAAATAAATTTTAGGAGAAGAAAAGAGTCAAAACATAAAGACTAGGTATGACTTGAATAAAGTCCCCTATTTAGATCTTATAATACACTTCATGAAATAGCATTTCTCTATTATTAGTAGGGATATAAGCTTGTCTTAAAAACAAAAACAAGTAAGCAATATGTAACCATATAATTACTGACATTTTCTAAAAACATACTTATTGTAAAACACTTAGAATAGACATAATCTAAAACTCTATTCACATATAAAATATAATGACTGAAATAATTTAAGATATTCCTGTGTGTGTATATATATATATATATTTTTTTTAATTTGCACAATATGAAAAAAAACCTTACATGGATGTTTTTATTTTTGGTATTTTAATTGCAGTATATGATGAGAAAACAATGGAAATAAGATTCAAAGAACATACTTATTGGACTCAGTTGCATTATTACATGCCAAATGTTTTACACCATCTGTATGCAAATAATATTTAATTGAATTGAAATATGTTATAAAAGCTGTAAGAACTGATTTTATATTCAGTGTTATTCTTTTATTTGTTAGGAGCATTTTTTAAAAATTCATATTTCTTTGCATCTATTAAGTATCAGAACAAAACATGAATTGTCTTATTAAAATCTCTTATAACTACTTACAATAAACATTACTAATGTTTTTAAAAACTTAAATGATGCATCATAACTTGGACAAATTCAGAGAAGAGCTAGAAGAAAAAAAATCAAAATCCATTTCTCCAAAATTGCGTGTACCTTTTTCCCTGCAAAACCAGGAACATGGAATGAAGTCTATTAAAATGTTGATTCATTTTTATTGGGAGATAGAAGAACAGTACCAAAAGTACCTCTTTGTATAGTGTATCAATTTCTGCTTATGATGACAGGAGACATATGAATTCCTAAATCATATGAGGAAGTTAAAGTCAGTTATTTTTTTCAAGCTACATGAGAATAAGCACTCATTATTCTAAATCAGTATTTCACTTATTTGATACTAAAGAAAAATAAATATTCCATACTATTGGAATAATTACTATCATCACCATTACCTTCAAAGTAGATATGTGGATATACTTTTGTTTAATTAGTAGCATGGTGACCTATTGCACAGTAAGTATCATTCCAAAGAAAACATTCCCCAAGGAGGACATATCTCAGGTTATAAACTTAGTCCTCTTTTAATTTGCCATATTTTTTAAACAATCTTTTGACGATCTCTGGAAATTAGTGTAGAAACATTATATAATAACATTATATATATACAAGTGAAGGAGTGTCTTTTGGTTAAGAGTTGTCTAATACCAGAGTTTCATTGCTGCCTAGCTGATGAAACATTTGTATCTTAATATTTTTAAGAGAGAAAGCTAGAATGTTAACTATAAATTGTTGCAAACAGTTTTACTTGGTAAGTCACATATTTGTTTTCTGTTAATCCCTCCATCTAAAAAATTTGATTTGCAAAAATAATATTGTTGCACACCAGTGTTCATAGCAATGTTATTCACAACTGCCAAGAAATGAAAACAACCCCAGTGTCCATCAACGGAGGAATGTATAAGCAAAATGTGGTATTTATGATTGGATACTATTCAGCTGTAAGAAGAAATGAATTTGGGATTCATATGACAATGTGGATAAAACTTGAGGACATTATTTTAAGTGAAATAAACAAGGCACAAAAGGACAATTATTGTATTGTCTCACTATTATGAACTAAATACAATGTGGAAAATCATGGAGTTAAAATCTAGAGTATAAACTGCTATGAGATAGCTTGAGGGTTGAGAAAGGGGAGCCAATGCTCAATTTCTATAAAAGTTTTAATTAGGTTGTTTGTAATGTAATGACAAACACACAATATAGTTAATATAACTAATACTACTGATACATAAATGTGATTGTGGGAGAAAGGTTAGTCTAGTGTCATAAATGTCAATAGAAAAAAATCTAGAGGATTATCTTGGAATGGATAATATAATGATTTCAGTGATGAATGAGGGTTGTGGTTAATAGTACAAATACAAGAATGTTTATCCATGAACTAGAACAAATGCACATCCCCATTACAAGGTGTTAAGAACATAGTGATATATGGGGAAAAATATAAGTAATATAACTTATGGACTATAGTTAGTATTATTGTGACATTTTGCATCAATGGTAAAGACCTTTTCTGCATGTGTGTGTCTTCTTTTTAAATATATTTATTAAAGATACGTAGATTACATAAGTTTTACATAAAAAAAGGGCATTCCCATATGCCCTGCTCCCAACATTTTCCACCTTTTCTCACATTAACAACATCTTTCATTAGTGGTACATTTGTTACAATTGATGAACACATTTTGGAACATTGCCACTAAGCGTGGATTAGAGTTTTACATTGTAGTTTATACTCTCTGCCACACAATTTAGTAGGTTATGGTAAGAATATAATGGTCTGTATCTGTCATTGCAATGTCATTCAGGACAATTCCCAATTCTCAAAAATACCCCATATTATGCCTGTTTTTTCCTCTCCTTCCACTCAGCACCTCCAGTGACTACTGTCTCCGCATCAATGATATAAGTTCTTACATGGCTGGAATCACAGTAAGTCTATAGTAGAATACCAGTAAGTCTACTTTGGTCCAAAAGACTTCAAAAATTGATGGAGTCGATAAAAATACAACTCTGTGGAGGTACTGAGAACCATGGAGTGTACACTTGGATGGATTGTATATGGCATGGAATTGTCTAACACGGTGAACCCTGTGGTGGATGATGGACTGTGGTTACCAGTTTGAAAATGGAAATGTTATTTTATGAACTATAACAAATATACAATAATGTTACATGGTATTAATAATAGGGTGGTTTGTGGGAAAATACACCTAATGTAGTATGTACATTAGTTAATAATAAAGTTTTTATGTACTTTCATCAATTGTACCAAATGTTCTACAAAAATACAAGGTGGTGGTGGGATGCTGTTTGGGAATCCTGTATGTTATGCATGATTGTTTTGCAAACTCACAACTTCTCTAATAAAAAAGAACATAAACTATTGGGGAATCTCAAAGTCAAATTTTAAAACAGAAGTTAAAAATTCAATTCTATCAGTATTACATTATATATAAAAGGAAAATATACTTTGATTATAAAGCAAAGATGGTTACTCTAGTTAAAAAATACTACATACTATTTCTACAGGAAATACACATTCACCTGAAAGGAAAAAGAGACTTTGAAAGAAAGAAGAATGGAAAATACAATCATTGAAAATAGTAACCAAATGAAACTTTATGTAACTATAGTACCATCAGACAAAGAAAGCTTTAAACCAAAAAATATTGCTAGAGATAAAGAGGGATGTACACCATTAAAGAAAACAGAACCAAATTATTGAGAAAGTTATCAAAATTATACACACATATACATCTGTTAGCATTAAAAGAAGAAAAAGAAATCTGTAATCATAGTGGGAGAATTCAATATACCTTCCTCAATAACTGGTAGAAAAATATAAAATATCATTAATGTTATAGAAAATTGAAGAAAATGGTTAACTAATGATATAAAATAAAATATTGCAGACAACAATATTCAAACATTATTCTAGTGTACTTGGAACATTTTTCAAAATTGACTACAATGTAGGCCAAAAAGCAAGTATCAACAGCTTTCAAAGAATCAACCTCATCTGAGTGTGTTTTTCTAAAACAATGATATGAAGCTAGAAATGAGTAGAAAATAACTACAGATCCTAAAGACACAGATAGAGAAAAAGGGAAGGAGAAGAAAACAAAGACAGACAATGTACTGGATAACTTTATTCCAATTTAATATTTTGATTACATTGAATACTGGAATCCACTTCTAGCAAATCTGAGTAGTTTTCTGTTAAAGAAAACAAATTGATAATTCAAAGCCTACCAAATGTTAGGGTGACAAATAAAATATAAAAATTTAAACTTTTACATTATTGATAGCATTAAGAAATATTGAATTCTTCAGAATAAGTATATCAAAATATATATAAACACTTTACAAAGAAAGTACAAAATATTATTGAAGAAAATTAAAGAGGACAAACAGAAATGGCAATAAAACATGTTCCTATATCATGCTCATATTTTAGACAGTCATTTGTCTCCAGTTGATCTATAGCTGTAATATACTGCAAATCACAATACTGGTAGTAAAATAATTTGCCTGATTACTTTTTTGATGGTAATGGACAAGCTGATTTAAAAATTTATATGAAAATGAAAAGCACATATAGAAACTTGAAAAAGAACACTATTTGAAGATTTACAATAACAGCTATCAAAATTTTTATAAACAGATATAAATTAGGACACCACTATAAAAGTGCAAGTATAGATAGTCTAATGAAATAGAACATAGTTCACAAAGAGACCTACAGACCTACATTTTACCTGATTTATGAAAAAGTGATACTTCAGTGCAGTATAGAAAAGATTTTCTTTTCAATAAATTGTGTTATCTCTCACATATATCTATATGGTAAATACACACGTATACATGGATATTAGCACTCTACCATACACTACAAACAAAAATAACCCACATGCATTGTAGATATAAATGTATTAACTAAAGCAATACTATTTTTAGGAAATAATATAAGAGAATATTTCTAGGACAATGAAATGGGAAAAAAGAAAAAAAACAGTAATCTCAAAAGAATAAGATGAACAAATTTGATCACATGAAACTAAAGATTCATTTCATTAAAATATTTCATTAAGAGAGTGAAAAGGTAAGTCATAGAGTGGGAAATAAAATTTGCAGACAAAAACCTGAGATCAGACTTCTTTTTGATAATCATATAAATGCAAACTAAAACATAACGAGATAATACCACAAAAGGAAAAATTAAAAAGCAAAGTGTGGCAAGGATTGCTCATTTAAGTTTTACTAATGGAATTTCAAAAGTTTTGCAAATGGAATTTTAATATACTACTGATGGGAGATTAAATTGCTATGATTTTGAAAAAAAATATTTGACTGAATCTTGTAAAACTTAGCAAGTGATTCTACTTACTTCATGGCCCAGTAATTCCACAATGCACACAAACACACATCTGCACACACGTTTGTATGTATATGTATCCTTGTATATGTATATGTGTGTATGTATGTGTATATATATGTGTGTGTATGTATATATAAACAGAAATGTGCATGTTTATATATTTCCACCAAAATGTGCATGTGGAAATGTTTTTAGACACACTATTTCTATTAGCTCAAAACTGGATAAATATGTATAAAAGATTGAATGAATAAACAGTCTTATTTTTACCCAATGGAATATTACAAAGCAACAAAAATAAATGAATTATTGTCCCCACAATATAAAGGAATCACACACATATGCTGAGTGAAAAAAGTAGATGTAAAATAACATAAATATTCTATTTATATAATGTTTTTAAAAAGCGAAATTAATCCATCTCAGTAGATGTCAAGATAATGGGGAGGAGAATACTGACTATGGGAGGACAGGGAGGGATTTTCTAGGAAGCATCTTATGTTCTTCTTCTACAGGTAATCTTTACAAGGGTATGTTTGCTTGTTGATAATTTTATCAGACCATGCATTTGAATTCATATGTATGTCTGTGTTATACTATATTTAATGTAACAGGAAAAGCATACTGATCCATATCCGGGAAGTGTCGAATTCTGCTTGTATTTGATTTACATCTCCACCATCTTCTAGCTATCAGAAACCAGGCAAATTACTAGACTCTCTGTTCTTGAGGTTTCTTATCTGAGAAATGGAATTATTAATAGTATCACCTTTATAGGTATACAATGATATGAATAAGTTTATTATTTATATAGGGCGTACGATTGTTCAATGCATACATTAAGTTCCATTTAAGTGTTTGAAAAGAGATAGTTATCAATTACTACATGAAACAAATTATTACTGCCCTTGAGGAAAAGAGTCTACTAGGAAAAATGAATGTGAAAACTAAATAATCAAAAATCTGCAGCAGTTTTTAAAATGAAGATTCCTATGAACAAACCTGGCAATGGGGCTAGAGGATGTTTAGTTTTAAAAATAATAACAATAACGTTTCTTAAAAATACTAAAGTTGAAGAACAAAATCTGCACAGTATGAAAAAACTCCAACACAAGTTGGCTTGAGAAGGTCAGAAAAGGTTTAAAAAATGTGGAGCTTCTGGTATGGGTCTCAAAAAAAGAAATAGAAGTGTCCAGATTTTTCTAGGAAAATTAAACCTTGTACACCAAGGCCTGGAGTACTAAAATAATATGCATTTTTCATAAGACATCAAAATTTCATTTTGCAGAAAATTAGTTGCTTATAAGAGACATTTTGAGTAAAGACTCAGATCTGTTATAGTAGGTTTTGACACAATCACGTGGTGGTGAGAAAATGTGTGCATTGTTTTAATCTTGGAGGAAATGCAAATTATCCCCTCTTCCCAAAGCACACACATATATAGATAGATAGATCATAAGGAAAAAGAGTCGTAGAGCAAACTACCAATGAATAAGAAATTTTGATTTTTCACTATATTTTAAAGAAAAAAATTTATCCTAAGATACATACTATCTTCAACGAAGTCATTTTGTAATGATCATGGAGCTCTACTCATCAATATCTGATAACATTTCATCTCCAGTTCTCTTTTATATAATGTTCAAGGAACTTGTTCAATTCCCTCTGAAGACTTTATTATCTTCTGTATTAGTGTCTTATAAAACCAAGATATTTTCTAACTCAGGGTGAATATGCATTTTTATCAGCTGTAATCTAGCTGAACCTTTTGTTCTTGTAATTTGATCTCAAATTGATCTGAGGGTGGGGGGCAAAACTACCAGGGCATTCATTCTTCAGGGAATTTCAATGCAATTACAATTACACATGAAAACCGGGTTCTCAGATTTTCTTCACTAACTTCTTGTTGCTTATTATTTTTCAGTTTTGCAATTAATATTCAGTTCATCAACTCTTAGAATCATGCTTTACTGGTACAACAGGGATTGCTCAAAGAGTTTAATATGAGAATAGGAATGTTTATTTTGAAATATAGAAACAGATTTTTAAAAGGTCATCTACTCTTGACAACTAGACATCAGCGTTGTTGTCATAAAATTACAACTCATTCAAAAAAGCTCATTCAGTGAAAATGAAGATAGAAATTAACACAATGACAGAAGATATAAAAAAAGAATGGGTAGGTACAAGAATTTTAACTAAGTAAAATTAATGAATTTGATAATCATACAGGGAAGAAGAAAGAAAGAATACTCTAAGGGACTCTATTATATCACTTGCATGTATTATCCAAATGGGTAATATAGAAAGAAAAATTGGTTTAAGAGGAATGCTAATTAAATCTTTGAACTGCCTGTTAAAAGTTCAGAAGTTCTCAATATCAAGATGTAGTTCCAGGAATCTTTAAATTATATGTGGTAACAGGGGCAAGCTTCAATAAATAAATAAGAGGAATGAAAGAAAAGAGAGGAAAATGAACTGAAAAGATAGACGTTCAGTTATGAGAAAAGGTGTTATGAAATTAAAGGGAAAAAAAGTGTTCTGGGAAGAAAGCTGTGACCAGGAATGCCAGCCTATAAAATCCACACTTAAGGGTACCAGGAAAAACAAACAAACAAACAAAAAACAGTGCCCATGGCAGCATCTCATAGGAAGCATTATGCTACAAAACCACAAAGGGAGTGTGCAGGGATGGGAAGGGTGATGCTGAATTTCTGGCTACTCTGCACTACATGATGTAGGTACCAGCTAGAGAACCTGCAGCACTGCAGGAGCTTGGTACTGAAGAAGATGCAAGTTCTGCTAGATTGTGATGCTGGGAAAAGCCAGGCACATTGCAGAAACATGCCCTCCACGGCAGTCATTAGCAAACGGCCAGAGGCCCCTCTGGGGATGTCTTGGAGAAAATTTTCCGGTATGTTCTTGTGGCAATGGAGCAGAGTCCTTCCAGCCTCCTTTTTAATCAAGGGGCTCTGAGTCTGTGAATTAACTTAAGTCTGGAAACTCTATATGTCTGTGGGCCTTCCACTTTGGTGACCTGAGTCAAGTTTCAGTTAGCAGATCTGGAGCTTTCTTGTTGTAAAGATTAAGAATAACTCTACCAGGCTGTCCATCTATTTTGTTCCTTAAATGCTACAATCAATTAGTCCTTGTCAAAAATAGCTATGGTATGGGCCAAGGCATTTCACTTGGCTATAAAACTCAGCTATCACTGATGGTAGTAGACATGTCCACCTTGTCTTTGATGGATAAGTTTTGCTACTTGTCCTCTGATACTTTTAGATTCCATTATCCTTATTGAAATCCAGGAGCCCGTTTTAATGGCATCATCCTCTCAGCTCATGCATGGCCTACATAAGTGAGCTACCACTGAGCTTGTCAAGTAATGAGCTCTCCTCACTAGTATATTTCTCAATGTCTTTGAGAGGGTAATGTCTTCTGGATTTTCTTGTATAACATGGATATAGAGTGAAAGTACAGGTAGTACATGAAAATCCAGTCCAACACTGCTATCTTTCCAAGACTCTGGATTCTTTCTTCCACCACTATGGCAGGAAACCTCTGGCATTGTTGAATCTGTGGGGATGCCTCCAATTATATGAACCTGAGCAAAGGGTAATACCTAATTAGTCAGTCCTCTTTGTCAGTTGAACCAGTTCTGGCAAGCTACCACGAAATTGCTGCCAAAGAAGTTATATATATTCCATCTTACCTGGGTAGATGATACTGAGAGATGTCTGAGGTTTGAAAAATTTTACACTGAACTTGTACAACTGCAGATGTAAACTTTTAACTTCGTAAGCAGATAGGCAGTTAATAGAAGTGAAAATCTCTATCCTTCCTAAGTTATTAGTATTTTCAATCATTTCTGCTGGGGATCAAAATTATTTGTAGGCAAGGGGATATCATTTTGGCTGATTTCATTACTGCAGAATGACTTGCTAGTACAAGAGCATCACACTCTCTCCTTTACAATTTTCTCATTTTTACAATATTCACACATTGACATTACATGTTTTTATATTCATGAGAACATTCATTGCATCTGAAATGAAATATTTTACCTTTATAACCAAGAGTGTCTGCTTTTGTAGCGAAAAGATGGGTTACCATGCTGACATTTGAGTTTCATAACAATTTGTGCAAAACCAACTTATTGAAATTGAGCAGCAAAATGCTGGAAACTGACTGAAGCAGAGCTCTTGATGGAAGTGGGTGGAATAGCAGAGGTTCACTGTTATATTCCCAGGTTGTAGCCCAGTAACAGGCAAAAACTGAATGAATATTTAATAACTGAATTTATGGATGAATGCCACACATCTGGGAGAAGCAAGTGCTTTTGGGACTACTACATGATAGATTTTGCAATTAAGGTCATTATAACAGAAAAGGGAGGCTTTAAATGAACTGAAGGCTTGTAATTTAAGTAAATTTTAAGTAAGGAATTGGAAACTGTGTGTCAACATCATATTCAAGAAGCTTGGCTATGAAGAAATCAAATCAAACAACAAATTTCCTATAATCACTAATTGAGGGGATAGTTTTTTTGTTGTTGTTGTTTATTTTTTGGTTCATCTTTGCATCAGCATGGTATGGTCCTTTATTCAAGATTTTAAATTATGTTTATATATAAATATATATATATATATTTGATTTCAACATCAAAATGGAAAGTTTTAAAGTTAAAATTATAATAGCAAAATAATGAAGTTCATCTTTTTAGTGATTACCTATCTCTCTTTGACATCCATCTTACTTTTCTTTTTCTCAAATTTGCTGAAGCAAGCTTATTAGCCCAATTAAAACATGCTTACCAGCCACCTCATTGTACCCAGGCCTGGAATAGTATCCATGGCACAAAGTTAATGCTCACTATTATTTAATGATCATCAGAAAGAGAGGAGAGTGGGGATGGTGTGGGGGAGAAGAGAAGGAGAGAGAAAAAGCAGTAATCAGAGATATCGGATCTTAAAACTTGACCTCTTATGCCAGGCTTTTTGGTGTAATTACATCTTTTTTATAAGGGAAAAATTGCCCTCTAAACTTAATCATATATATTCAAGTAATTGAAAGAAATTTATAAAAAAGCATTTTCTCCTAAATCATTTCACATCCAAGAAGTGTTAATGTATAGCTTATCAATTTAAAGTCTCTTTACTCTAAGTAGATTTTCTAGTAGCATCAGTTAATCCGCAGGCTAAATCTCACACCAGAAGCATCTATTAATACATTAAAGATTGATTTACTGGTTCTGAGTCCCATGACTCATCAACGAGAATCTAGGTTTAAAATAAGATAAACATTTTTTGAAATGATAGAAGCTGGGATATTATAATTGAATATCATAACAAAGCATATAATATTTCTACTAAAGAAGAAGTGATAAGAAATAATGAGTTTTATGCTTCTGTATATTAATTTATCCTTCTCTACTTTAATTCATGGCATTATATGATAGTTTGGAGCACTTAGGCTTACAATTTTAACTGTTGAATAATTTAGTTTAAAATAACTGGGTCATTTCATTAAACCCTTATTATGTTGACATTTTGTAAACTCAGAGTCCTTTGACATTCTTTCAGTTTTGTAGAAGGTCATCAGACATAGTTTGAATCTGTTAAAAGAGAATGGAAATCATAACCTTTGAGATTTTCTACTTTATTTCATAAATCTACAGAAACCTAAAACTTTCAACTATTTTCTCTTCCTTTATCTGTTTCTACCATAGGTTTTAACAGATTTACTGTGAGCATAAGGAATACTTATTTCTATAAACTCTGAATTCATATATCAAATGAGAAAAGAAAAGGAATTGTGGAATACTCAAAGAGTAAAATGAATGGTTCAAATCTCACTTTAGAAAGAGGTTTTTTGTTTGATATCTGCATTCTGCACCCTAACCTGCCTGTGTTACTTACCAATCCAATGTGTTTTTCTTATTAAAAATCAGTGGAAATATTTTAAGAGGTTATTTGCCTGAGTGTCTCAGGTAAAAAGGGTTTGTGTGATTAGAAGTGGAGCACTGCTATGTTCTGATCATTTATCCTGAAATATAGTCCCACTCTTTCAGTGATCAACCAGATAAACAATCCAGCCCTCCTCTTACTAATCCACATTGACTACCAATTTCACTTTTGTAGAGTCATCTTTGTGTCATTCAAATAGGCAAATAAGGATATTCTGTATTGCAATATTTAATTTTATTGAGTGTTTTTTGCTCCCATAAACTACAGAGGAAACTGTTTGCAAAGTAAGGTTTAATCTAAAACCTCTCCTGGAAAAAACTCTGCCAAATTTTGCCTTTATAATGACTCTCACATATTGAAAATGTTGATAGAGATCACTATGTTATGGTCAATCATATTATAAAATAATATTTTTCAGTCTGTTGGTGTCAAATACAAATTATTATCATTAAGTGAATATCCCCCTCCTTACTATATTTTGGAATTTCTACTTTTTTAAATTATTTTTATATCAATGTTACAAGTTACTCCGGTAACACAAATCAATAACTATGATAGCAATAAATTCACTTTAGTCAGCAAATTGCTGACTTATTCTTGTTCAGTCCTCAGTCTTGAAGGATTTGGAACAATATCTACCCTGACTGCTTCTGGCTGAGAAGGGGATAAAGATATTATGAGGGGATTTCTACTATTTTGCTTCCTGATGTTACTGTTAATTATATATGAATTAACGTTTACTATAGCTTATGTCCTTCAATTATTTCTTCCTGAATTATCTCCAGAGTCCTTCATATATGTCCTTTAGTTTCTCCACTTTTATACTGCAAGAATCATTCGTTCATGATTCTTCATTCTTCTGTTTTAAATAACCTGTCTTTTCGTATGCACCATAATCCAAGTTTCACCTTGCTAGTTTTTAGCAAGTCTAGATTAATTAACAATGGAGCATTATTATTATTCAGAATGACACCTCTCTATTTTACCAAATGGCAGCTTTCTTGGCCTTGTTCTTCCTCTTCAATTTCCAATTTCATTTGAAATGGAAATGAAAGGGGATAATTCCATATTTTCTTAAGCTATTTACTTTTATTTACTCATGATTCAATTGGCCAGAATTGCAACATTTTAAATACAGATTTTTTCTTAAGCATTTTCAAACAAAAGTGTATCTCTATTGTAATTTCTACATTTCATCCTTTGAACTTTGAAATGATTAACATCCTCTGTGAGAGGTATACACTTTCTTAAAAAAAAAACGGAACTAGAATACTGGAACACATGCTACAGTCTGGACTATCCTTACACAGAATCCAGACAACCACAAAAAATAACCAAAAAACAGAGAGAGAGAGAGACAAAAATTCCCCAACAATTTGAAAATACTGAAATTTCATCACATATTTTTTGAGGTTAATATAACTTTAATAACATAATTGAAAAAGGATACTAGAAAAATAATATCACAGGCAATTTTACCTATAACGTACTACTTAAATTAGTTTTTAAAAAACCCTTGAATGTGTCACGATGATGGTAGAGAGTGTTGCTGTGGGGGGAGTGGGGGGTGGGGGCGGTGGGGTTGAATGGGACCTCATATTTTTTGAATGTAATTTTTAAAAATAAATAAATAATTAAAAAATAAAAATAAAAAAAATAAAAAAACCCTTGAGTATATTAATAAAATAAAGACATAATCATGACCAGTCATTTCAGGAATATAAATATGGCTATATATTATAAATTCTGTTATTGAATATACCCAATTAGTTGACTAAAGAAACATAAATATATGGCAAATACAATAGGTGAAGAGAAGACCAAGTATTGTTTAAAGTTCAATACTTGGTTTTGATATTTTTTAAAACTCTTATAAAACTTTTAGTTAAGGTAATGTCATTAGCCCATAAATATAAACAAAAATCTATAATAAAATTCATCTTTCATAGAGGGAACAAGACATGGTTTCTCACACTCAATACTACTGTCAATCAAATACTGAATAATCTGGCCAATACTATGAGAAAGGAAGAGGACAAAGAATTAGTACTTTATTGTTTGGAAGAGAAGATCTAATGGTGTTTTTTGCACATGATAGTTTGGTTTACATAAAAGCCTAGAAAAGCAAAGGGCTATTGAAAGTAATAATAAAACTTATCAAGATAGCTAAATACAAAATCAACATGTGAACATATTGAAGTCACTACTCTTTCTATCTTCACCAAATAGTCATAAAACATAATTAAGAAGGTAACAAAATGTGTATAATATTTAGGTACAGAAAAGTGTCTTAAATAATTTCCCATAAGTAAAATATACAGATAAAAACAGGTAAATTTGAATACATAAAACTAAAAGATTTCTCATCAATAAAGTATACTGTGGTGGTTTTGTATCTATGTACACCAGAAAAACATATTCTTCAATTTAATCCATTCCTATGGGTGTGAACCTATTGTAAGTAGAACTTTTTGATGAAGTTACTTTGGTTAAGGTGTGACCCAAACCAATCACAATGGGTCTTAATCCTATAACTGGGATCCCTTATAAGTAGAATGAAGTTCAGACATAGAGAGAAATCCATAGGGAGAGCAATCAGAGCTGAAAGTCAAAGGAACTCAGAACCAGGAAGAGAAGGATGAGGCCAAGAGAGGCAACCATATGCTCCGCCATGTGACAGACAGCTAAGGACCAAGGATCCCTGGCAATCTGCCACAGAACACCACAGTATTCTAGGAGAAACCATCTCTTTGATGATGTCTTGATTCTGGACTCTTCCTAGCCTTAAAACTCTAAGCAAGAAAATTCTCATTGTTTAAGTCAGGCAATTGCATAGTATTTGCTTCGGCAGCCAGGAAACTAAATCAGATGCCAACAGGAAAAAAAATAAAAGCTGGATTGAAAGAAAGTGGGATGATTTCAATCTATATAAAAAAAAATTACTGTGTAGAATATGCATAGAACTCCTGCAAAGTTTCATGAAGAAGAAAAAATTCAATAGTTAAGCCAATGGAATATTGGGGAAATGATAGTGAGAAGAAATCTGAAACTAATTAATAGCCTGGAAATTTTTCAAATAGAAGAAGTTATCAATTTGCCTCTACTAGATTGGCAGGAATTTCAAAGTTAAATAGTATCAAGTAGTGGCAAGACTATGGAGGATAAAAGGAACAATAATATTTACATACCTTTATATATTTATATACAGATAGCTCAGTGGTGATACCGTGCAACAGCTGACAAACATTGAATATATTGGTTCAATTTTGATCATAATGGTTCAATTTCATAACTGAAGGGGAAAGAAAAAAAATAATCATGGGTAACAAGTTATTTGGAACAATGTAAATTAGCTTGTACCATTGGACATGCAAAATGTCCACTTGAGGTGAGGGAATAGCATTTATTGATCCTTATTTCTTGTGACGGCTTCTTGAAGGTGCAGGTGTTCATAAAGGGAAAGGCCCACATACAACAGTAAAGGCCAAAAGTACATAGAAACTCAACTAGAAGTTCAATCACCATTCAAAAATGGAGGCAAGAAGATTTATATAGACCCACATTCTAGTGTAAGACATCTCATTTTAGAGCTCATTTGATCCAATTGTACACAGTGATCTTTTAAATATAAACAAAGGTTGATGGAAATATAAAATCAGTTGGAAACTATGAAAACTCTTCCTCTCAGGCTAGAATTGATGTGGGAAAAGATATCAGAGGCTAGAAGGGGATGATGGTAGCAACCATGTAGTCTGACTGCCTTTTGTAAATGGGGATGCCTAAGTTGAAAGGATGATAGAGAGTTGGCCTGAGCCACATATTTGGACTGTAGTTCAGCAGAAGTAAAACACAACTGACACTTCTTTTATGTCTATACTCCCAATTGACAGTGATTATCTTATCATATAAATATATTACCACCTACTCAATTTAAAGAAGCATGGACATATAGTCAATATGTCCCTTTAAAGAAGAAAAAAACAGACTAGAACATGAGCCACTGCCCAAAATATAGAGACACAAACTTGTGAGAGGACATTAAAAAGAAATGCTTGTCAGTTACTATAAGTTGAAGGGACAGGACTGTGAGGATACAGAATTGCCAAACCTGAATATTTTCAACTTAATTTTGTCTGGGCTAATGCTGTTGAACATTCACTAGAAGAAGGGAAAAAAAGAGTCTTCTCAAAGAAAACATATGTGAAAACCTTTAAAAGACATTAGCTCTTATACTAGTAGTAAAAGCAATAAGCAACTATAAGAAGGAAGATAGCTAAATAACTCTCCAACCTCGGGCCTCAACCTCATTGTCTGTGGCTGACCTGTGGAAAGAACAATATGGTTATAAGCTCCATCTCTACCCTCCTTCTAGGATCTTTATTCATATACTTTATTTCTCACCTACTACAGTGTATTATACTTGTTTCTTTCTAAAGTAAAATCTTTCATGAGTGCCTTACATCCCATTTTCCTTCATCTGCTAAAAAATATTGTTCTCATAATTTTCCTTTTCTCTCTTTCATTATCAATTACGTTCATCTCTATTTTTCCCAGCAGCAAAAAAGGGTTCTGATATATATATAACTTACATACACTCATATATACATGCATACACATATACATGCATATCTGCATATTTGCATGCATATACACATATGTATACACATGCTCCTATACTACTTTGTGTGTGCGTGTTCTCTCCTTAAAACCACTTTCCAGTCAGCTACTGATCTATTTCTCTGCTTCCCTTCCAGCAAAATTCCTGTATAGAATTATCAATATTCACTATGTCCATTTTTTTCCTCTTATGTTCTCTTAAACCGAATTTAGATTTTCATTCCTATGACTTCAAAACTACTTCTGTCAAGTTCACCACATTTTCCATGTCACTAAAACCATTAATCAGTCTCAATATATATGTCTTAACCCATAGTGGGTATTTGTTATACTCCCTCCACCTTGACACAATTTCCCCACTGCTTACATCCAACCCCTTGATGACACTATGTACCTTGGGGCCAGAATATATTTATATGGTTATTATAAGGTATTTCCTGCAGATAGCAGTACTGTGTCATGAGAAAAGGGTACAAGTTTTTATTTGCATATAATTGCCCTGTGAACTTCCTGGAGCTGGATACCAAGCTTTCTAGAAATTCTACTTTACTAGTCACTCCTTCTCAGTCTCCTTTGGTATTTTTTTCAGCTTCTACCCAACCTGTTCAACATCTTCTCTTCCTTATCCATGTTTCTAATTTTGATGTTTATCATGACTTCAAATACCATTTAAAGTTCAATGACTAATATATTTATATCTCCATCTCTGACCACTTTCTTAAAGTCCTGACTCCTATTTGCATTTCCACTTGAGTGTGCAATATACATTTCAAAAGTAAAAGTTCCAAAAACTGAATTCCCCCTACCAATATAAGACTAACCTTTATCTTTCTGCAGACTCACCTGCCCCAGTTGAAGTCAGTACCAGACTTCCATTTGCTCAGGTCAAAAGGTTGAAGTAATCTTGACTCATTTTCTTTTTCTTACAACCCCTGTTTTATCCATTCAAAGCAATACGAGTTTTACCTTCCAATTTTATTCATAATTCCTGTACTTCTCACTACATCTTCAGCTACTACTCTAGCCCAGAGCTACTTCTCTCACTTAGATTATTTCACTGATCTTCTGACCCATCCACTTGTTCCCCTGCTTTCCTTCTTGTAACATTTGGCCTATTTCCAAAATGGGAATCAGAATTAACATTTTAAAATGAGTCAGCTAATGGTATGCCTCTGCTCAAAACTCTCCATTGCTTTACACCTCACTTAAAGAAAATCCAAAGTGTATACTACGGATTGCTGAGGTTTATATGACCTGACTTCTCTTCCATTCCTAATCCTTTATTTGCTCTCTGCATTGCTCATCCAGCTTGCTGTTTCACACACAAAAAATGCAAGGCATTTTCTTTTGTCAAGGTTGTTGCACTGATGGTTACTCCTGCCTGGAAAGTTCTTTCCCAGCTTTCTATAAGGCATCAGATCTACCTGTAGGATCTGAAAATGCTCATACTTACTTTTCAGCTTCACTTGCACCAATGACACAAGCATTGAACCTAAGTGCCATCCATCAGATAAACCTAAAACAAACTTCCAAACTTTCACTACAAATCTAGTCACACAATGTGCAACGAACAGGTACCCTTTTCCCATCTTGTTTTGGGAAGGAGTACTTTACTTACCTGTTAAAATTACATGACATGATTTGGGAAATTTTTCCTCACTGTTTAGCACTCCCAATTGTCTACTAAACTATCCAACATTCTTTAATAAATTCTATTTTTTGCATAACTCAGCCTGAGTCAGCTTGTTTTGCTTATATTAAGAATCCCAAAAGATAAAGTAATCATAATAAACAAAGGACTTCTACAAATTAATGAAAGAGAGATGAACAGCTGGTAGAAAACAAAGTTTGGGGATATTTATTAATATGTGAAATGCACCTATCACTTGGTCCAGCAATTCCTTTTTTAGGAGAGTACTAGAGGAGAAGGTCCAGTTTATGAAAAAAATATAAGTACCATGGTAATTATTTTAGCATTGTTTGCCAAAGAAAATAGGAATAGCCAAAATATCATAATATTCACAAGTAGGTAAATGCTTAATCATTTAATAGAGCAGTATAACATACTCTATAGTTATTATAAAGGAATATTATTCAAGTATCTTATTCCAGAGGGTATATGTAACCCTAAGGTGAAAAGAGAAATAATATAAAAATATTAATAGTGTGAGAGAATTTTATTAAAAATAAAACAAAACAAAATATATATTTGTAAATGTTTTATGAGCCTGATTTCTAATTTTCAAATATGCATTAGTAACGTGCATTAGAAAAGAATAATTAGCATGCTGTTATCTAGTAGGTAATTAGTTTGACTCATAACAATCAGTTTTACAAGTAAAACCATGTAAAAAAATGTTTTTAAAAACTACAATAAACCTCCCATCCTTTTCTTAGCCTAAATTACAAGAACACTGTCAATGTGCCAGAAAAACATTAGACATTCAACACTCACTATTAACTTGAGCTCATTCAAGTGACATCCTGAACAGCCTGACCCACTGGCTGTTGTCCAGTTGATATGAGAAATATCAATACACTCAGAAAAGATGACATTACATTTCTATTGCCATGCTTTGAAGTTGGTTATTTTAAATTTTGTTCTTCTTTGTTCCAAGTATTTAATAGCAAGCATAAATCTGTGACTTTCCTGAAGTTTGTTTAAATGTTACAAAGTTTCATTGCATTGTATTATATTAGTAGCTGTTAGAATTTATTTTCTATCACAAGTGTTTTTCTCCTATTTTAATGTATTCAAACATGAAAACAAATGATATATGGAGGGTAATGTTATTGTTCCTATTTAATAAATTCACATACTGAAGCTCAGAGAGATTCCTAAGGGGAGCAGCCAGGAGCTTTACACATACAGTGTGGGTCAAAGCCTATATTCTTTAACAATATACCAATGTTCAAGGCTTATGGAAGCCCACAAATGTCCCTGTCCTATTATATGAAAAGAAGGATTACATAAGAACTTAACTGTTTCTTCTTCTCTGGCAGGTGAGTTAGGCATTCCACTGACACAAGGACACCATTCTAGAAAGTTAAATATTTAGAAAATTCTCTTGAAATGTACTCATTTTTAATCTCAGCTACAGAAAAAAACAGAAGCCTTATATTTTAAGTAAAAAATGGAACTATATTTCAGTTCACCTTTGGGATCCTTTCCATTTAAAAAAAAGAAAAATCACGAGATATTCTTCATAATTACAGACAACCAACGTGGAGGTAAAATCCTGCAGGTCCTCGGATCATTGGTTACCAATGTAATGTCTGTGAACCCAAAGGTGTGGAATTTGAGCTAAAAATGTATGAATGGTTTAATTTTAATACATTTTTGGGATCCTCTTGGGTACCTTATTAATATGATATTTAGTATCACCTATGGGTCTGACAGGTAGTAATTATTATACTTATTTTAAAAACAGTATTATCTAGTCCAAGGTCAAACAAAAGTCAAAAGTAAATCCATGAAGATATTCTTGATGTTTCTATTCCCGTCTTCTAACTACCATAGCCCACAGAGCAGAGGTAAGCTGAGAAACAATGAATACCCAATTAAGGTAAACTTTTCAGAACAACTGAGTCAAAAAGATCTCGTAATGTAAGACTAAACCACCCAGTAACTACATCATTTTATAGAACTAACCTTAGAAATTGCAATGTAATTATGTACCATGACCTATAGAGAAGAAAACTTTAAAATTATGTTCAAGTTTTATGTTCCATAAGCAAGAACACTGTAACTAAATAATTGAACTTTATCACAAAGAATTCAATAATGGTATTTCTTATTTCTGAAGCTCTGTTTCATCCTATAAGTAAAATTCATCGGATTAAGGGTGCACTATCATTAATTACCAAAGCACAGAGACAAAAGTATTACAGAGTCTGTGAGTCCCGTGCAAAAGCCACTAGAGTTTTCAATCACTGAAACAGAGCTTGTTCTGATCTGCTAATTCTTTTGTAATCAAAATACGTTTTAGCAGCAGGGAACCTAGTGACAATGGATATAATGTACAGGTCTTTATTAAGATTCACATTATGATGAGAATTTAGTCTCTTGGGTATATGAAGCACAATATTGTATATATGAATTACTGTGATCTAAAACTTTTGTGAAGATAAGCTTAATAATTAGGGAAAAAAAAGAAAAATAATAGGACATAGACACTGAGGAAAAGACGGAAGCAGTTCCCTTGCCAATTTGCATACAGGGCAACATTTATTGTAATGATGGAAGGCAAAACATCAAAACAAAGCTTCTGCATTTTTGAATTTTATGATACCCCAATTTATTTTTATCTTAATTTTTCTAAATTAATATGTATTTTATATCTAACCTTTAAACTCATCACTATATCCCATTTTACTATTAATGGAACCTGGCAACATGTTAGACTTCACTTTCGAAGAAGTTTTGGATCACAGAGAGGTTCAAAAATATCAGGGGAGGAATACTGGTGTGGGATGTTATTGACAGGGAACACATGGTTGGCAGGGAGTTCTCCAGGGCATATATCCAGGGTATATAAAAATGTTTGGATATTTTCATAGTGGTTACAATTAAAAACAACAACTGAGGGAGTGCTGAGGTTCTAGCCAGGGGAGCTTCATTACAGTCCCTAAGGAACAGCAACAATCCCCCAAGTGAAATAGCAAGGACCACAAAAGAAGGAAGGTCCAACAATGAGCCCTTGATACTAATGACTATGCTTGTGAGCTTGTTCACCTGAAATAAGAACAAGGCCTAGAGCTGCAGGGTGCCTAAGAGTTACCTCCTGAGAGCCTCCGTGATGCTCAAATGTGGCCAGTCTCGAAGCCAAACTCAGCATGTAAATGCACTGCCTTCCCCCCAGCATGGGACTTGACTCCCGGGGAAGAGCCTTCCTGGTGCCAAGGGATTACTACCGAGTATCAGCTGATGATGTAACTAGAAAATGACCTTGAATAAAAGGGTCAGCTCAGACCAGCAGAATATCTCAATCTACATATAATACCAGGAGTTAAAAATGCTTTTTGACCCGAATCAAAGGGGGAAATGGAAAGGACAAATGAGTTTATATGGCTATGAGTCTCCAAAAAGAGCCAGGAGGTTATCAGAGGGGTTGCCATTATGCACACCTCAGCAGAATTCCAGAGACAAATAAAGTAGATACAAGCCCAGGTATTGGTTCTTCTGAGGGCTACAGAGACCCACAGGTTCTATGGTCATGGCAGATGGAGTTCAGTGCCATGTCAGTTGGCCCTACTTTGGAGTTTGTGTTTCTTTGTGATGGAGTTGGACTCAGATGTGATCTTTGTTCACAAGCCTCTCCTATTACTTTTACCGGAACTGTAGTTGATGCTGGGGTTTAATGTATACCCACGGGACCTGAATCTCTGGACTGACCATGTGATAGCCAGGCCCTGAGCCTCAACAGACTTTAGCTCCTACACTCTGGTTTATTGGACTTACCCCACTCAGCTAACATGGAGGTAAATAAGGTCAACCACCACACCAGGGAGCCAAGAGTGCCTACAACTGAAAGCAGGAGAATTGCATCCAGCATTCATGTGGAATCTAAGCCCCCCCTTGATATAGATGTGGAGTGGACACAACCATTCCAAGGTCCACAGGATGGAGGAATAGAGTATTCTATTCATGAACTATTGTGATTAGTAATCGAAGAAAATGTGGCCTTGGTGTGGAGAAAGTGGCCATAGTAGCTGCTAGGGATAGGGAGTGGGAGGAAGAGATGAGATGTGGGGGCTTTTTGGGACTTGGAGTTGTCCTGAGTGGTTCTGCTGGGACAGTTACCAGACTTTGTATGTCCTCCTATAGCCCACTGGGTGGACTGTGGAAGAGTGTGGGCTATGATGTGGACCATTGACCATGACGTGCAGCGGTGCTCAGAGATGTATTCACCCAATGCAATGAATGTCTCATGATGATAGAAGAGATTGTTGTTATGGGGGGAGGAGTGGGGTGAGGGAGGTAGGGGGAATATGGGGACCTCATATTTTTTTAATGTAATATTAAAAAAATAAATAAAGACAAAAAAAAAGCACAATAAGTGATTTTCCTTTTAGTACAGAAAGAATTACTTTGTTTATTCCTGATATATAATGCCTCATTTCAGTTACTTGTTATGCCTTCTGCTGCAATTGCCATCAATAAGTAAAAGACTCAAATCGAAGGGGGAGTGAGTGTAGCTCAGTGGTTGAGCACCTGCTTCCACATATGAGGTCTTGGCTTCAATTCCCACTGCCTTCTAAAAAAAAATGAAAGGAAAAAAAATTATAAAGTTTCCAATCAAACCAATTTGTGCTTTTAACAGGTAAAAAAAACTGGTTCGAATGATTTCCCTTTCATAGCTCATATTTTTTTAGACATCTATCATCTGGAGAATATTTCATGAATAAGAACATAGTTTTACTGATTGAAAACTATATTGGGATAGAAGGAAAAGATGAAATTTAGAAATCATGCAACGTTTCTAATTTGGTCCTTTAGATTCAATATACCAAAGTCTTAACAGTTCCTGCATGGGTCAGGATGAAATATGCATATGTTCAACATAATAAAAACTATTTTTTTTTTTGTAAACTAACAAGATTTCAAGCAAAACAACTCAATTTTCTAAGTTGTTTGGTTGGTCGGTGGGCCGGTTGCTTTACTCGCGGTATTCATAGGAGATCTATCAGCTGTTAGCTAAGGGGATTATTTATAGTGAAATCTTGATGGCTGTAAGTGCCTACTTGCAATTTATAACTACCTGCTTTACACTACGTCAGCTGTCAATAGCTGTACTAAGATATCCAGAGGGATATAAGCATTGATTTTCTTAAGCCTTAGGAAACAACATTTATAAGCTTAGTCTCATTGACATTGATCTGTGAAAGTAATATTTCTCAACTAAAAATTGTCAAAAATGTAGAGTTATGGTTACACATCAACTTTCAATTTCAAAAAGTATTTTATTATGAGAACACATATGTGTAAGGTGAAAAAAATGGTACACATAGAACAAAAGAAACGCGAAAGGTGCTACTCAAGGAATTAAATATAAATAATTTATCTCACCCTTGACTCAATAAATACAGGCTTGAATAATTTCCAAAAAATTTTTAACCTAAAAATAATATCCACTCCTAGCCTCTTTGCAAGATTGACAGTAGCTACAGATGATTAGGAAGAAAACAGAATTTGGATAAAGACAGGAGCAAGTTACTGGTGAAATAGAGCAAGAAGGCATATCCAAGCTTCTACATTCTGATGATAAATCTCAGCAAAGTTTTCCCTCACATTATTCTTTTTGCCTCAATTTTGAGATACGTCATTGCTGTTATAGTTGCAGTTTTATTTTTTTCACTTTATCGAAGTTTGTCATACATACATGAACACCCATAAAAAATAAGTTTATAAACTTACAAAACAAACATGTATTTCATCATACATTGCTCCTATACATTACACCACCAACATCTTGCACTGTTGTGAAACAATTGTCACAAACTGTGAAAGAGCATCATCAAAATATTGCTACTAACTGTAGCCAATATCTTACATTTGGTATATATTTCTACTGGCCCACCTGTTTATTTACACTCTGTATTAGTATGATATACTTAACTAAAGTTCATGAGAGAATGATCTCCTATTTGTCCGGTTACCATACTCCACCTTTCGCCACATGATTCATTAAGTTATACAGTCCCATGCTTTGAACAAGTCACTCAGAGGCTCTCACATTCATCAAGCGTTGTGTTGTCATCACCTCAGTATATTTTAGAATGTTTTTATTACTCCAAAAGGAAAAAAAATCCCATACTGTCTTATACCCTCCTATTGTTGTCACTTAGAGTTGATATAATACTGTCTTTAACATTGCTGAAAATTTTACAATTTTTCTTTGTTGTTTGAATTTTAACTTTATTCTCTGACTCTCCCAGTTTAGGTTCTTTTTCTATAGACTAAATGTTCTGGAAAGTTGGATTTACAAATAATTAGTTTCATATGACTAATTAATCCATTCAGTATCAAAAATTGCTTCTGATGCTGTATTGGTCTAAACATTTTGATTAATTACATCAATTATCCACTTCACATTCTCTACCCAGGCAGTGCCTTTCTTATTTCTATGAGGGAAAAACATAAAATATAAATGAACTATGCAATACTTCTGATTTTTTATTCAATTCAGCTTTTATGGAATGGCATTGACAAGTTCATTTCTTTTTTATTTTTTTATACTTCATGTAGACTTTCTGGGAAATGTTTTAGTATTCTTCTATATAAAGCTGATAACTCAACATAATTTGCATCAGAGATCAAAAACACATCATTTTAAAAGTCTTTTCTGCTCCTCCCATTATATTCCTCTACCAGTGTACCTATGAAATCTGTGATATTTCTTTATGCCATGTACCACAAGCATAACCAATTACAGGTTTATGGATTACTCAGAGGTCTAAAATTTAAAAATAAATAAGATATCCAATCCAAAATGGTTAATAAAAAGAATGGAATTTTACTGCTTCATTTCTCTGTCAAATCAATGAATTGAACAATGCTAGTTTGAATGGTTTGATCCAGGTGTTCAAAAAACATGCATATACACACATTCACATGCACACACACACATACACATTCACACACCCACACCATTTCCCCAACTCTTTGTCTCTCCATCTTTTACTTTCCTGAATATTTAAGCTCATTCTTCCCCATTGAAGATAGACTTTCTTTGAGCAATGAAGTTGTTGCTCATTCCCTCCCAGAACCTCAGCAGCAGAAATTATAGTACAGTCTTTAGTATTCTGCAATTGGATGACTCACTGCCAAATGCCTTTTACCCTCAACTTGGCCAGATCAAAACTGTCCAGATAAATCATTAGCATTTGGGCTAGGAGAACCACGGCATATGAAAAAGGCAATTTCTCAAAGGAAAAAAATAAAAGGTAGGAAATGCAGAGGCAATGGGAAAAGAGATGGTGTTTATGGAGAAAAGAATAGATATTCACAACACAGTAATTTATGCACCAAGGGGATATAATCAAGTTTTTGTCATGTTTCTATATTCTCCTGCATTTATGGACCAATCCCCAGCTCCTAGGATAAGACTGGACAAAAATATAGCACTCAATAAATACTTCTCCATGATTATTATTGCATCCTAGGTATAGCTCAGCCATACCCTAATTGATTGCTGAATGTTTTCCTCTTGTAACTTTTACTGGCTTTGACTTCACTGATATTTTCCCCTTGGAGAAAACAAAGAGGAAAATTTAGGTCATCATAGCAAAATACAAATTTCAGTTTGTATTCTATGTTTCCATCATTGCAATTGGCATGATATAAATAAAATGACAAAAATCTGAAACAAAATATAACTATTGGCATGTTAAAGAAATCATTCTAATCTATTATTTTCTCATACATTTATATTTATGGTCCTCATCCATACAGACCATCCTTTCTATTGCCTAGGCCTAGAATACTGTCCCTCAATCTCATGTTCTCCCTCTTACTCGACATTAGGAACCCAGCTGAAAATTCATCCTTTCCATGAAGGGCTCTCCAAATCTCCCATGCAATTATTTCTCTTGTTGTTTTGTCACCATAGGACTCATAAATGGTTTTGTTGGTAATACTCTTTTGTGCTTAGTTGCATCTGGTTCCTCCACATTTCTACATGGTATTTAAGGATAATATCCCTTCAAGGAAATGAGAGAGCAAATTTTGTTATGTATACATTAGTTTCTGTTAACTTACAATTTAGAATTTAAGAATTATTGTGAGATTAATATTAGCACTCATTCTTCTACTAAAATAACCTAAGCCTGGGTGCTCTTCTTTCTGGAATATCTCTCTTAGCTCCTTTCCATAAAAGCTAGCTCTTAGGTGGCTTCCTCTGTGTCCATTTCCTATATTTGTCTACCATTAGGACTCCTGGGTCTTCCATGGGCTGAATCATTTCCTACAACAATTCTGTTCCACTTTGTTTACATTCTCACATATTCTACTTATTCATATATTTCATACTTTCTTAGACAAAACTCATGTTGAAGGCAATAGTTATGATATTTTATCTCTGTGTTTCAAAATATCTGTCAGAATACCCTCCATAAGTAATACAATTATCCTTAATAATGTTATAATAAGCTCAGAAATTATTCAAGCATAATCAAGACGTTACAACACATTGCCATCTCAGTATATTTTACTAAATTCCATAAATCCATATTTCATTTTGGAATGTAAGATGATAAGTTAAAAAACATATATGAGTAATAATCCTTTGTACAAAATGGCAACACATGAATTTGATCATTAAAAGATATACAGTTAAATTTTGTAACTACAGTAGAACAAAGAATGATAGTATAAAAGATCAAATTGTACTCTTGAAATATCCCACTAGAGATAATAGTTTCTTTTAAATTGATCTAATTGAATATGTCATATTAATGAAAAATAAACCCAATTAAGCCTACAAATCTTTGTTTCCTCTTTGTAATATATTAGTAAATTGAAGGAAAATTAAGTCACAAGAAAGAGTGAATTATGAATATAAAATTATTCTTGCAACAAGTTTATCAATCTAGCACAAAAGAGGGATGTGAACTAATTGTGTCATACATGGAATTACCTTAGTTAAGTAAAATAAACTAAGCCTACTCAAAGTGAGACTCAACTTACATACAATCAGGTTAGAAAAGCCTTGGATTTCAGCAAATTAACTTTTTTTTTTAATAGTTGCAAATCTCGAAAATACAGACAGCACTTTATTTAGATGAACAAAAATAAGATTTTACAGAAAAGGAACTTCAAGTAAATGCATAGCTATAAATTTTCCTTTTGCCATCAATACAAATTTCTTCTAAAATACTTTGTGACCAAATTTACAATTTCCAAGTAAAACTAAAATTAGTTTGAGAGTTGTTTTGAATTTTGTTTCTATACCCTATTAGGAAGGTGTAAGATTCTGGAAAATGTATTTAAACTCACTAATCTTCCAATGTTCAATTCTTTCATTTGTAATATTGACATAATAATATATTATTAGAGTTGTAATGAGAATAAAGAAAGCAGCGAAGCGTTAATTGCAATACCAGATCCATTTTAAGCACTTTGAACAGGATAGTTATTATTTTTAGATCCTGTGCATTTCCAGATATTCTTACAAATTTCTTATCTCCAACAGAGAGTCTCTGATTCCCTATGAGAAAAAGCTTATCAGCTAAGATTAAAAAAGGAATTGAACTACTGAAGGAGAATTTCAGAATTTCCCTGGCCCAAGAAATAATCATAATCATTTGACTGATAGCTTTAATTGTTAAGGACTATTAATAAAATTCCACTCTGTCAAAATCAATTTATTTGAAAAATGATTTGAAAATATTGATTTAAAAATGTAACATAGGTCTATATAACACAGCGAAACCTCATGTAAAATACTAATATGGGTGATATTGCCTATATAAGACTGTTTTCACAAAATATAAAAGCAAGTAAGCCAGGGAGAAGGAAATAGAATAGCAGCTTATATGACAGGGGAAGCACAAAGAAATTGAGAGGTGATGAGTTTTGTTTGTTAGATTGGTTGCTTTTTGTTTATTATGATGATGATGATGATTATTATTACTATTATTACTAGAATAATGAAAATGCTCTAAAAATGATTGAAATAACGAATGCACAACTATGTGATTATACTGAATACCATTGATTGTACACTTTGGATGGATTTATGCTTTATTAATATGTATTAATAAAAGTGATAAAAATATTAAAATATACATATATAGAAATACATAGTTCACCACCCAGAGAGAGCTTGTTAACACATTAGTGTTATTTTTCTCTATGTCTATACACATACTCATGCACCCACATATACACACATGTTCTTTATATATGGTTTCTCCAAACTAGTGTACAGACCTAGAATGCATGTTGTATGTATGAGATATGTAAGACTCTAAAACAGGAATTCTAGTCCATCGTTCATTCCCCAATCCTGAGGTTTCTGGGATGGTGGTACCCACTCTGCATCTAATTGAGAAGGGATTTAGATCCTACGGGGCAGATGGATAGGACTATCTAGCTTGGAGTTGCAGAGTCTCTCTGTTCCTTGGGATGGTTGTTGTCCATCACCATCTCTTTGTTAGTTGTCCTGGGCAAGTCCAATGAACTGGAGAGTAGGTATTGCTCCTCTGCTGAGATTCAGGGCCCAGCAGGCACATGCACAGCTCAAAGATTTAAGCCTCTTGGACATATACCTATCAACTCCAGTACTAAGTATAGGTTCAAAAAGAAGGGACAAAAAAGCTATGTGTAGGGAAATCACAACTGAGTCCAGCTCTGTCACACTGGGGAGCATAAATTCGAAAGTAGGGGCCACTGACACGCACTAAACTCCTGAGCTGTCTGCCCTGCCTATGGTATCTGGGAGTATCCAGAGCCCTCAGCACTTCGCTATTTGAGGCAATATTTACTTTGGCAGCCATGAGATCCTGCTGAGACATGCATAAGGGTAACCCTAGAGTAGACTTACTGTTACTCTGCTATAGACTTATTGTGGTTCTAGCAGTGTAAAAAATTTTATCATTGTTGTGGAGGTAGTGGCTACTGGAGGTTCTGAGGGGATGGAGAGGGAAAAACAGGTGTAATATGGGTGCATTTTCAAAACTTAGTAATTGTCCTGAATGACACTGCAATGACAGATACAGGCCATTATATATCTTGTCATAACTTACAAAATTGTGTCAGAGAGAGTATAAACTACAATGAAAACTATAATCTATGACTAGTGGCAATGCTCCAAAATGTGTTTATCAATTATAACAAATTGCCACACTAATGAAGAATGTTGTTAATGTGGAAAAATGTGGGAGGGGTAAGGAGCAGGGCATATGGGAATCCCTTATATTTTTTATGTAACATTTAGGTAATCTAAGTATCTTTAAAAGATATACAAGTATATACAAATAATAAAACAGGAGTTCTTAACAAAGGGTCCATGAGCTTGAATTGAAATTCAAAAACACATTATTCTTATAGGGACATGGTGGTGTGGGTGAGATATATTTATTAAATAATAAACAGTATAGTGTGGACTTATAAGGAGTCTATGGTTTTCATGTCACTGGCAAAGGGGTCTGTGGCACAAGAAAGCTTAAGAACCCCTACTCTACATGAAATTCATTACTTTTTCTTTATACATTGATTCATTTAAGAGACAATGGTCCAGTTGTCTTAAGGAAACTTCTTTTTATAATTATGTAGTTGCTTCCTCTGGTGTTTTTAAACCTGCTCCTCCATTCTGTTTTTCTTGTCATATGAAAGGTAAATATAGTGGTTCCATGCATTTAAAAAACTTGGCTAGACTAATCATTGATGTATAGTTTTTTTTTCTTTTTTAAAAATTTATTTTTATTTCTCTCCCCTGCCCCCCACCCCCAACAGTTTTCTGCTCTCTATGTCCATTCACTGTGTGTTCTTCTGTGTCCACTTGTATTCTTGTCAGTGGCACTGGGACACTGTGTCTCCTTTTTGTTATGTCATCTTGCTGCATCAGCTCTCCATGTGTGTGGCACCACTCCTGGGCAGCCTGAGCTTTTTATGTGCTGGGTGGCTCTCCTTATGGGGTGCACTCCTTGCACATGGGGCTCCCCTATGTAGGAGACACCCATGTGGCATGGCAGTCCTTGGGCGTATCAGCACTGTGCATGGGCCAGCTCATCACACAGGTCAGGAGGCCCTGGGTTTGAACCCTAGATCTCTCATGTGGTAGGTGGATGCTCTATCAGGTGAACCAAATCCTCTTTCCTGATATATACGTCTTGATTACATGTTGGAACCTTATCATTGTACCTGAATGAGATACTGTTATAGATCTAAGATTAACCATTGGCTTGGAATGATGCCAGTTTGATTTTCATTTTAAAAATAAAAATTTCCCCTTGAGACTAGGGGAAAAAAAACTAATCATTTTTCATAGACTAATAAGATATTGAAATAAGTTTCCATTAATATGTTTATTGCATTTAAAACTTATTTACATAATAAATTTATTTTTGTTATTTAGTTGAAGATGTGCTTCAATAGAACTTATATGTCATATTTAATATTAACAGAATATTTTTAATATTTAGGGATTTACATTCCCTGTAGAAAACTACATTTCAACTCATGTACAGAATTTTGTGGCAGAGAGTTATGATACATTGATCAATATAATATTTCCAAGCATTTAATAGACAACATAATGATAAAGTTGGAAAAAAAATCAACTCATGTACACAATTTTGTGGCAGAGAATTATGATACATTGATCAATATAATATTTCCAAGCATTTAATAGACAACATACTGATAAAAGTCTGAAAAAAAAAGTGAAATGAATGCATGAGTGCAAAAGGGGAAACAAACAGCATAAAGTTCTCAAACATTGACAAAGGGTATGTCTGTATATATATATATATTTTTTAATTAATGATAGTGTGTATCTATTATAATAGGAATAGCAATTAGACTCCATTAATTCACTGGAAAAGGCATTTCATTTTTAAATGGCAATATTTAATATGTTGGATGTTATTTCATTTTCAAATTAAAATTAAAATTTTAAATTTTAATTTTAAACAAAGTCCATTTTAAAACCAACCAAAGAAGTGTATGATTAGATAATGTCTTTTGTGGGATATAGAGGGAAAAAATTGAGAGGGGTAATTTCACAATAGCCAATGCAATAAAACAGTATAGTAAGAGAACTGAAATTTGTCAATATTTTGACCAAATAAAATGCAATTGGTGACCTGACAGAGAAAACTTTCACTGAAGTATTAGAGCAAAGACTATATTTAATGTTTTGAGGAGTTGATATATTTAAATTGAGGAAGTAAATCCCCAAATTTAGAACACTCTTTTTTATATAAGACATTAGAAAACATAATGAATGATATTCTTTCTTGAAAATGAAATGACTTAATATAAATAGACTTTCATTACCTTAATTCTTTAAAAACAATAATGTCAAACAGACAAGTCTTCACAATTTTGCTTGCTTGTTTAAAGAACAGAATCAAGGAAGTTCTGATTATTAATTAGGCTTCAATGAAATTGTAGATTTTATGCTCTTGCTTAGAATTTTGATGATACAAGCAGGCTTAGCAAAATGCTTTTTAATTAGGTTTATGTTTTGCTTGGAGAGCAGTCTACTATACACACAAAAAAAACCCAGAAAACAAAATTCTTAAATAAATCTAGTAATAAGCCAAAATGATGTATCAATGTCAATATCCTAGTTGTGATATTACACTGTAGTTTGCAGAATGTTAATATTTACAGCAACTGGGCAAACTGAACAAGACTCTTATTTCTTACAATTATATGTGAATCTAAAATTATCTCAACTAAAGAAAAAAGGAATTTAAAGAGCTACACCCTAGAAGGGTATGTCAAATTCATACTAAATTTGAAAACTGCATTTTTCATCTATACTATTAACACAAAGTATTCTTTCCTTGTAAAATAATAACAGTTATCATAAGGTAGATGGATTGGTCTCTGGGTAAATGAGGGACCTCTCCTGTCTTTGAAATTAATCAAGGGTTATAGCCAGCCTCATACTCCATCTATAAACAATGTATTCATTCATTCATTCATTATTATTCTCATTTATAATTCAATCATATAAATGAATCCAGACATATTTAATATGTAGGATGCTTATCAGTGAAATTCATCAAAATATATTGAGAACTATGTGTCTAACACATTGCTACATGCTCTATAAAACCAAGTCATTCTATTTCAAATGTGAAGAAGGTAAAGAAGATAGAGAGTTGAGTAAAATCAGGACATATAATCCCATAATTGTGATTATGTGGGCAATTTTTCATTTAATATTTATTTTCCTAATAGAATATTAACATCATGAAACTTCAAGTTTATTGCTGTATTCCTTTACCTAACAGCATGCCTGGCATTCAATATTTGAGAATTGATAAATGAATACACAATTTACCAGAGGGAAGACATTCAGTCAAATAAAATTTTACCAGAGTGTTGTTTTGGTAAGATTTGGAATGGATCAAGAAATTTCCAGGCATGAAAAGAAGAGAAGGTCATTTTAAGGGATAATTTAATATCTGCAAAGGTATGGGACCAAAAAAAATTGATGAGTAAGGCATGCTTTGGAACTAGCAAAGAAAAAAAAGTATAAAAGTCTGTGAAAGTAGATCAGAACTATTTTCTGAAAAACTGTATATTTTATTTTAAAGAATCTGTTGTTAATCCAAGGACTCTGAAAACAATAGGCTGAGAATTGAAACAATGAGGCTTTTATCCTAAAAAGTCTAAAATGGTTTGATGGCGATGAGGCAGAAACTGACATGGTGGTCTAGAAGGAAGGAGGAATAAGTTTGCAATTATTTTTCTTTAATGAACAATGAACATACATATAGTATATGAAGAACCAAAAGCTATAGTTGCAGACATTCATCAAGAAACACTGACGTTTCATATACTTTTCAGATTAAATCCTTGTTTCTTATACATGCAAAATAACTTCTTTCTAGACAAGCCAGCCTATCAGATATATTTCATCAAACATGTGCTTTGGCTCATGGATCTCTTTGCATTATTGCAACAATATTATCTACGCCATGTAAATCACATTATAAGAGCATAATTTAATTTGGAGCTACTCATTTTTGTTGTAGTTCCATTTGGCGTTGGCTCAATCTCTGGACTGGACTCCCTGCATGCAGGTTAAAGTGTGTGCTGCAGTGATAAAGATGCGCGCACACACACGGAGCAGTCAACTCTTCTGTAATAAAAATTTGCTCACTGTGCTTCCTGGGTACCACATACATACAGCATCTCTATGGAGTAACTGTTGTTTTGTTCCAAAACATTTTCAATGGTAGGCTATAAGCTTGTCATCCTCTTATTTTAAAAATGTTGCTTCATAACAAAATAAATCCTCATTCACAAGCTCCAAACTCACTATTTACCTCACATGAAAGTTTTATTGAGTTTATGTTGAATTACCAATTTTGAAAAACAAATTTAAAGACACTTATCCTACAGAATGAAATGCTAATTAAGTTGGAAATTGTACTTTGATCTAGAAAGTGTTTTTATATTTTGCAATGATTTAAATTAAATGGCTCTAGTGATGCCAATGTGATTCTGACATTTTTTCTCAGCATGACCTTACAATCTTAGGCTAATTTATCAATAAAATCAGCAATTACATAAAAATGTGTATATTCCTTTCTTTGTGATTATCTTAATTAAGTAAAAAGCTGTAAAAGCCATGCAAAATGTTTATTTCTGAATCTAAACACATCTAGGCATCTGTAGGGTTAATATGTCTCATCACTCTTCTTACAGATTTCTTTGCCAAATTGTACAAAAGAAAATGCATATACAATCATAATTTGGTTTATAATATAAAATGATTTAATGTAGTATAGTATAATATCATATAGTATAGTGTGGTGGTTAATTCCATTTGTCAGGTTATGCTGTCCAGTTGTTTAATCAAGCACTGATCTGCTTGTTAATATAAGAGCATTTTTAGTTGGGGTTTGCATCTCTAATCAATCAATTTGAATCTCCAATCAATAAAAGACACTGCCCTTAGCAAGATGGGGAGTCTCTTCAATCATTGGAGGTCTTAAAAGCCAGAACTGAGGATTTCAGAAGACAGATAAGGAATTTGAATTCAACTTCAGAATTCATTACTTTGCCAGAATTTCTACCAGCCACTTCTCCCTTGGGAATTCAGATTAAGGATTTCGACTTTGCCTTTATCAGAGTATCTACACGTAAACTGTTGGTTCTGTTTTCGAGAAAACCAGATTGGTATGGTACTGTATAGTATGGTATGGTAAGGTATGGAAAATATAATATGATTTCTTTTTCCACTTCTTCCTCTATTTGATAAGTATGTAAAGGTAAATTATGAATCGTGTTCACCTAAATCAGCAGCAACTCGAACAGTATCTGAGACTAAATAGTTATTAATTTAATCCTGAATGAATGCCTGGAAAAAAGAATGAAGGAACTAATAAGACTTAGGTATAAGCATTAACAAATCTCCAGTTCCAATCCTTTCACTACCTTGCTTATTGTTTTGATTATCACAAAAGGATGACTAGACCACCTTTTATATTCATAATGCAAATTAAGCAATCAAAAGTAGGGAAAAAGCTAAAAGAGGAATCAGATCCTGATCTAACTTGTTTCTGATTCCTGATAAATTCTTAGATGAGTCAAAGAAGTTTGCTAAGATGTTAAATGGAGTTAAATGAAATTACAGAGACCACGGAAGAAAAGGATGAATAAAACTGAAACTACACAAGACCCTGTATTCTTCTTAACATATTTCTTAGCAAGTTGCCTACTTGGTGAAATAATGATTGGCTAAATTAAATTTTACCCATTATTATAAGTATTTCCTAATAAGTAATTATTAAATCTCACCTTTATTAAATCTTTATTAAGGCATTATTTTAATCATTTCATTTTATTTGTTATCTTGTCCCTTTTAAAAATAAATGTATAACATGCAAAAGTAAAATCTCCTCTTTTTTAATGTACAGTTCTGTAACTTTTGACATACGTTAATGTAACCACCGTCAACCCTACACCCAACCCAAGTCCCAGCTGCCACTGATATGTTCTCTGATGCTATAATTTTGTGTATTCATAGTGACGTAATTGAAGTCCTATAATATGTCATCTTTCAAGTGTGAACTCCTTTACCTAACATCATACATCTGGGCTTGTCACGTTGTTGCATGTATTAATAGTTCACTCACTCCTTACTGTTGAATAGTATTCCATAGTTGGGTATTTACTGATAATGTACTTATCCATTCTCCAGTTGAGGGACATATAAATTATTTCCAGCTTTTCACAATTACGTATAAAGCCACTATAAACATTCACCTTACTCTTGTGTGTGAACAGAAGTGGTGGATTTCCTGGGTCATAAAGGATTTTTATATTAAACTGTATAAAAAATTATCAACATCATTTACAGATTTGCAACATTTTGCATTCCTTTCCAGAACTGAATATGATAGACAGGTCTGTCTACCTGTTTGTTTTTAAGCAATTCTAATAGATTTGTAGGAGTATTTCATTGTGGTTTGAATTTTTATTTCCCTAACAACCTATAATGTTAATCATCTTTTCATGTGCTTATTTGTCATTCACGTATCTCCTTAAATGATGAATCTGTTCAAATCTTTTGTTCATTTTTATTGGGTTGTTTTTAATCTTATTAATAAGTGTGTGGAAGCCTTGATACATTCTCCATTCAAGTCTTTCAGTAGATATGTGATTGCAAAGACGTTCTTCCAGACTTGAAATGATTAGGCTAATGTATTTACTTAAATTTGTCTCTCTTTTTTAAACAAATGACTTTCACTTTTTGCTTTAAAATAAGACCAAATTTGAAATGGTAGGGTAATAGTATTTTCTTTTCTTTTGTTTTAATTAGAGAAGTTGTGGGTTTACAGAAAAAATCATGTATAAAATATAGGGTTCCCCTATACCACTCTACTATTAACGCTTGCATTATTGTGGTACATCTGTACAACTGATGAAGGCACACTTTTATAAATGTACTATTAACTGTAATCCATGGCTTAATTTAGGGTTCACTGTACTGTACAGGTACGTGGATTTAAAAAAAAATGTATTCCAGTAATATATATATACCTTAAAACATTCTCTTATAACCACATTCAAATATAAAATGGTTAATTATATATACAATGTGCCTCCATTCATTACCAAAACTTCCATTTTTTAAAGAGAAGCTTTTAATTTTGATAATTCCAATTTTTCACATTTTTCTTTTAGGAATGAAAAAAAACAAACACTTATGCTTCCTGTGGTTCTAACTATGAAGTTTACCTAAACAAAGTTCACAAAGGTTTTCTCCTGTGTTTTCTTCGAGGATTTTTAATATTTTTAATTTTATATTTAAGTAAATAATATATCTGAGTTATTTTTTGTATATGATATGAGGTATGAACTATGACGTATTTTGGTTTGGCTGTTTTTTTGAATTTTTAATTACCTACCATTTGCAGTCTAACAACTGTCCCCAAACTTAGCAGCTTAAAACAATTATTATTTCAGGAATTAGGGAGTGCATTAGGTAGATTTCTCTGTCATGGGGTTTCTCATGAGGTTGTAATCAAGAGACTTCCACTCATACAAGTTGCATTTATCTAACCTGGGACAGGAGGATGCAAGTCCAAAACCACATTCCAATGGCTGCTGAGAGGAGACCTCAGTTCCTTGCCACTTAGAACTTTCCCTCGCATTGCTTGAAGTGTCCTTATGACTTGACCACAGGCTTCTCCCAGAAGGAAAAATCCAAAAGAGAGATCAAGGAGGAAGGAATAATATCTTTTATGATCTAGTATCTAAGATACACATCTTTACTTCTGCCACATATTATTTGAGAGAAGTGAATCCCTAAATGAGGACTACATTGGAGGTGAGGAGATTCAGTTTGTACAATTTGAAGGTAGGAGTATCAATGATTTATGAGATATGTTATACCAAATACATATAAGTATATATAATTTTCCCAGCACCACCTATTGAAAAGATGATCCTTTTTTATTTGATTTCAGATTTTTAAAAATATCAAATAACTACGCACATGTGGAGCAATTTGAGCACAATGTCCTTTTTTTGCATTGATTTATATGTCTATACTTTCTTCAGTACCACATTCACTTGATTACTGTAGTTCTCCATTGCTTTTCCTTTTCAAAATCACTTTGCTAGCCTAGTTCCTTTGTCTTTCCAAATAAATGTAATCAACTTCTATAAAAATCCTAGTAAGATTTGGAAGGGCATTTCTTTAAACTTATAGAACCGTTTGAGGACAGCTGAGATCTTAACAATATTGATTCTTCCAATCTATGAAAACAATATAACTATGCATTCATGTTCTTTGATTTATTTCATCTGTTTCATAATTCCCAACATACAGATATTGCACATATTTTAGAAGATTTGTACATAAGCATTTCCTGCATTATTTTAAATATTGCTTTTCCTAATTTAGATTTGCAGACATTCATTAGTAGCACACACATATAATTAATATTTTCTATTGATTTTTTATTCTGCAACCTTTCTTAGCATTTGTTATTATTTAGAATAATTTGTTATTTTTTGGCAATTTCCTATCTAGACAGTCTTTATGTCAGCAATGAGATATTATTTTATTTCTTCCATTCCACTCTGCATTTCTTTTATCTCTTTACTTACCTTTTGACTGACAAGGATCTCTTATATGATATTGAATAGGAGTGATGAGAAGGAATAGCCTTGACTTTTATCTTTTTTTGAACTGAGAACATTTCCTTGTATACATGGTTTGCTGAATTTTTTTCTCTTAATCTTGAATGTATGTTAGATTTTGTCAAAAGCCTTTTTTTCCAGCTATTAATATGATTGCATGTTTCTGTATTTTTACATTAGTGTGTCAATATGGTGAATTACAATTACTGATTTTCAGTTTTGAAGGAGCTTTGAATCACTAGAATAAATCTCATTTGGTTGTAATCTATTACCCTGTCTATACATTACTGAATTTGATTTACTATTTGGTTGAATATTTTTACATCTATATTCATGAGAGATATTGATCTATAGTTTTCTTTTATTGTAATATCTGCACTGGGTTTTGGTGTTAGAGTAATTATTATATTAAAAAACTAAGTATAAAACAAACAAACAAAAACAAAATAAAGGATGGCATCTGTGTAGTGTCCCTGTGTGTTATTTACTTCTTTACCTGAGCCTGGGTCTGTTAGAAAACATTACTGGCACTTAACTCAAATTCTTACATACCCAATTGCTTTAAAATAGCCCAAATAAGTTGCTTTTAGCCATCTGGAGCTAATTTGCTTTACATACCCCAAAAAACTTCACTTAGCTTTGCTCAGCATCTGTTCTTATTTGATTAAAGAAGACCTCATACCTCTAAGGCCCCAAGCTGCTACAGGCCCTCAGAGCTTCTGCCCAGAGGTTCCCTACCATGCTAACTTTGTGATACCTAAACAAGTAATTCTCCTCCATCCCTTCTTTTCTCCTCTACTCCAGGAGTTTGGGGGTTTTCCCTTGTCCCTTTTCTTTGTGGTGGCTCCCTCACCCCCTTGGGCTCTGGAAGCTTTCCTCCATGAGAGTCCTCCTCTTACATGCAAACCTGTCAATGCATCAGCCTTCAGTAAGTAACTATGCATTACTGCTATAGTTATGAAGGGAGATCACTCCTTCATTATTTTTCTTAGTAGAATACCTCTGGAAGTCATTTGAATATGGGTTTTTCTTTTCATATGTCTTTATTAATTCAAATTCTTTAATATATGTAGGATTATTCATTCTTTTTTTTTGCCTTTATTTTTTTAATATTACATTAAAAAAATATGAGGTCCCCATATACCTCCCCACCCCCTTCACCCCACTCCTCCTCCATCATCATGAGACATTCATTGAATACATCTCTGAGCACCACTGCACCTCATGGTCAATGTCCACATCATAGCCCACACTCTCCCACAGTCCACCCAGTGAGCCATGGGAGGACATATAATGTCCATTAACTGTCCCTGCTGTGTCTTTACAGGAATTTGTCCAATTTATCAAACTGTACATATTTAAGGGTATAAAGTTATTTGTAATATTCCCTTATTATTCTTTTATTTTCTGTAGGGTCTATAGTTATGTTCACTTTTTTAACTACTGATTTGGTAATGTGTGTCTTCCTTTTGTTTTGTTTTGTTTTTATCAGACTTACTAAAGGTTTAGAAATTTGTTGATCTTTTCAAAGACCCAGGTTTTTATTTCATTGATTTTTTTCCTACTCATTTTCTGTTCTTATCTTTATTACGTTCTTCCTACTATGTGCCTTGCATTTAATTCACACTTTATTTACCTTAGATAATTTTGGCAACATTTCTACTTTTATAATATAGGTACTTAATGTTATAAACTTCTCTCTAAGCATTACTTCAACTGAACTTTACAAATATTGATATGCCTTTTGACTTTCTCTTTGATCTATTAGTTATTTAGATTTTTTAAAATTTCAAATATTTGGTTATTTTCCAGATTTTTTTATCAAATGTAATTTAAATATGTTCCAAGAATATACCTTTCATGGTTCCAATCTTTTTAATTTGTTAATATTTGTTTTATCACCAAATATATGGCCTACATTGGTAAATAGCACATGTGCTCTGATAAGGAATTAAATTCTCTTCTAGTTGTGTGGAATTTTCTATGCATGTCAAATAGATCATGTCGATTGACTATGTTTTCCAGTTCTCCTTTAATCTCACTGATTTTTTTTAATCTAATTGATTCTCTGCAGCACTAAGGTAAGTGTATTGTAGTCATCTACTATATTTCTGTACTTATCTATTTCTCCTTTCCATTCTATCAATTTTGCTTGAGGTATTTTTAAGTTCTGCTGTTATGTGCATAGGCATTTAATATTGCTATGTTTTATTGATGGAAACATTGTTTGCTAACTGTCTTAGTTTCTCAGCTGCTAAAACAAATACCATAATGAAATGGTTTAACAACAGGAAGTCATTTGCTTATATTTTAAGAGGCTTGCTTCCTTCCAGGGTCCATATCTTTTGACTGATTAGCGACCTTTGAGGTTCCTTGGCTTTTGTGACCTATCATAATGTCTAACCTGAAGAAACATGTATTTGCACTTGAGAAGAATGTGTACTCTAATGTTTTGGGGTGCAGTGTTCTGTATATGTTCGTGAAGTCTAGTTCATTTATCATTTTATTAAAGTTCTATGTTACCTTATTTATCTTCTGTCTCGATGTTCAATCTATCAAGCAGAGTGTATTGAATTATATTCAATATGACATTAATGCAATATTAGAATAGCATACCTAGCTCTCTTTTGGTTACTATTTGCATGGATAAACTTTTTCCATCCTTTCACTTTCAAACTAGTTGTATCATTGGGTCTAAGAAAAGTCATGTGTAAATAGCGTATAGTTAGATTGTGCTATTTTATTCACTCTGCCAGTCTGTGTCTTTTGATTGGGAAGTTTAATCCACAAACATTAAGTGTTATTACTATAAAAGAAGGACTTACTTCAGTCATTTTGTCCTTTGTATTTTATGTCATATCTTTTTTAAAAATTTCTTTTCCTTTATTGCAGCCTCCTTTTGTGTATAGTTGAACTTTTGTGATGTAACAGAAGAATTCCTTTGTTCTTTCCACTTTTTTATGTTTTTAAAAGAAAATAGTTACACTGGAGTTTGTATTGCACAACCTAAGTCTATAACCTACTTTGAAAAGATAGCAACTTAACTTTAATAGCATACACATTCTCAGCTCCTATAGACATCTATTACACCTATGTTTATTGTTTTTGACCCACATTACTGCTTTATATTTTGTGTATCCATTATCAGGAAATATGTTTATTGCTTAATTGTATTCTAATTTTTATAGGAATTAAAAAGTAAAGTTATATATTGAGGATGCAGTACTATTGGGTTTTGTACTTATTCATTTAGTTACATTTATTGAAGTTCTTTACATCTTCGTATTGCTCCAAGCCACCCTCTATTGTCCTTTCCTTTCAACCTGAAAAACTCCCTTTAACAAGCCTTGTAGGGCAGGTCTTTTGGTGATGAACTCTTGGAAATTTGTTTATCTGTGAATGCCTTAAATGCTCCCTCCTTATGGAATGGACAGTTCTGCCAGATATTTTAGTTTACTAATTTGCTCAAAGCAGATACCAGGAAATGCATTTGCTATAACAATGGGAATTTATTAACTTACAAGCTTACAGTTTTGAGCTGAGGAAAATGTCCAAATTAAGGCATTATCAGAAAACACTTTCTTGCTAAAGACCAGATGCCAGTGATCCTTGACTCCCCTGTCACATGGAAAGGCATGTGGTTGTCTCTGCCTCCTCTCCTAGGTTTCATTGCTTTCAGCTTCTTGCTTCTATGGCTTTCTCTCTCTATAAATATTCATCCTGTTTATAAAGATCACCAGTAAGAATACTAAGACCCATTATAGGTCCTGCCTTAACTGAATGTTTGTGAAATCCTTCTCCAGTCTTTACCATGTACCAGAGTTCCAAGTAAGTGAAAGCTGTCCTTTATTAGTTGTTTCTGAGGGGAGATTTTTCAGGGTAGGTAGTGACCTCTTATCTCTCTATCTTGATGACATCTCCATTTGACTCCTGATGTTCATTTAGTTTATCCCCACTGTGGGACTATTATTAATAAAATTGTAAAACACAATGTTTGCCTTTTGGTAAACATGTATACTCATTTTCTTATTTACTCTTGTATAGGAATAAGATTGCCTGGCCACAGATTAAGCATGTGTTTACTTAAATTGATACCATAAAAAAATGTTCCAATGTAGTTTGACAAATTTACACTCTTACATTCCATAGTCTTTCCAAGCCTTGGAATTAGCAGCTATTTTAAAATTTCAACTATTCTGTGGCTATGCAATGGTATTTTTAAATGCATTTCTACCCATATTCATATTTCACATGATTCCTTTAGTTCATAATAGGATAATCATATAGTATTTGTCCTTTTGTGTCTGACTTCCTTCATTCAACATAATATCCTCCAGGTTCATCCAAGTTGTCAAATGTTTTACAACTTCATTTCTTCTTACTGCTGCTTAATAGTCCACCGTATATATACTCCACAATTTGTTTATCCATTCATCACTTGATAGATACCTATGTTGTTTCCAACTTTTGGCTATCATGAATAAAACTGCAATGTATGTTGGTGTGCAAATATCTATTCACTGCTCTCAGTTCTTCTAGGTATATACCTAGCAATGATATTGCCGGGTTCCATGGCAGGTCAATATTCAACTTCCTTAGGAACTGCCAAACAGTCCTCCACAATGACTGCACTATTCTACATTCCCACCAACAGTGAATAAGCATTCCTATTTCTCCACATACTCTCCAACATTTACAATTTTCTGACTTTTTAATAGTGGCCATCTAGTAGGTGTGAAATGATATCTCATTGTAGTTTTGATTTGCAGTTTACTAACTGCTAGTGACGTTGAACATTTTTTCTTGTGTTTCTTTACCACTTATTGTATTTCTTCTTGGGACAGTTGTCTTTTCAAGTCTTTTGCCCATTTTTAAATCAGATACTTTGTCTTTTTATTGTTGAGTTGTATGATCTCCTTATATATCATGGATATTAAATTCTTATCAGATACGTGATTACCAAATATTTTCTTCCATTGAATTGGCTGCCTTTTCACCTTTTTGACAAAGTTCTTTGAGGTGCAAAATGGTGAATTTTGAGAAGGTCCCTTTTACTTATTTTTTCTTTTGTTGTTTGTGCTTTGGACATAGGGTTTAAAAAATTACTGCCAATCACAAAGATCTTGTGGTTGTTGTTTTCATATTTAAATCCTTATCCATTTTGAGTTATTTTTTTACCTACTATTAATTTTATTTATTTATTTATTTTTAATTTTTAAAAGATATTTGATTACATAAATGTTACATAGAAAATATAGGGCAGTCCTATATGCCCTGCTCCCCACACCTCCCACATTTTCCCACATTAACAACATCCTTCATTAATGAGGTACATTCATTGCAATTGATGAACACATTTTGGAGCATTGTCACTAATCAGGAATTAAAGTTTACATTGTAATTTACACTCTCTCTTACCCAATTCTGTACATTGTGGCAAGATATAAAATGGCCTCTATCTGTTGTTGTAATGTCATTCAGGACAATTCCCAAAATGCCCCTGTATTACACCTGTTTTTCATTCTCCCTGCCTTCAGAACATCAGGCCTCTAAGCTACTGCCTCCACATCAATGATAAAAGTTCTTCCATTGCTAGAATAACAATAAGTCTTTAGTAGACTACCAGCAATCTATTCTAGTCCATCATTCATTCCCCAATCCTAAGGATTCTAGGATGGTAATGCCTACTCCACTACTAACTGAGAGGGGGGCTTAGATTTCATGGGGAAGATGGATGGGACTAACTTGTTTGCAGTTTCAAACTTTCTCTGTTCCTTGGGATGGTCATTGTCTATCATCATCTCCTTGTTAGCTGTCCTAGTTAGTCCAATGAACCGGAGAGTACGTGTTGCAACTCTTTTGAGATTCTGGGTCCACCTGGCATATAGACAGTCCAAAGATTTAAATCTCTGTACAAACAACTATCAACCCTAGTACTAAGGTAGGTTCAAATAAAGGAGCAGAAGAGCCATGTGTAGGGAGGCCACAACTGAGTCCATCTCTGTCGCACTGGGGAGCATAAAATCCCAAGTAGGGCCCACTTGTATGGCACCAAATTTCTGAGCTGTTTGCCTTGCCTTTAGTTTCTGGATTCTCCAGCACCTTCAGGAGCCCCACTATTTGGGGCAATATTTACTGCAGCAGTCAACAAGATCTTGCTAAGATGTACATAAACATAACCTTTGGAATGACATCCCGACTCACTTTGAAATCTCTTAGTCATATAAACTCATTCATCTTTACCTTTTGATCAAGGTCTTTTTCCAGTTGCATTGCTAGTCAGTGCTTGGTAGTAATCTCTTAGTACCAGGGAGACTCATGCCCAGGAGTCACGTCCCATATTGAGGGAAAGTAATGCATTTATATGCTGAATTCAGCTTAGAGACTGGGCACATTTGAGCAACAAGGAGGCTCTGATGAGGTAACTCTTAGGCACCCTATGATACGAGGCTAAGTTTCAATTTCAAAAGTAAAGGTTTGTAAGCACAGTCACCGATATTATATTTCAATGAAAAGATTACAATTAATACTAAATAATACACTTAATAGAAAATCAAATGTAATATGTGGAATTGTTTGGCTCTCAAGTCACACAAACACACCTTTAAAATAATATTTTTGATAAAAAAATATTTTTGGGGCCACTAGGGAAATTTGAACATTAATTGCTATTAGATTATATTAAGAAATTAATGCTCTATTAGTGTGGTAATGGTACTATAGTTATAGATAAGACTCTCTTTGTTACCTATACAGTAAATATTGATGTATGCAAATTTTATTTTGTTTAGTTTTCTTTAAGATAATCCATTAGAGTAAAGTCTGTGTATACAGAATTTTTTAAAAAAGTCATATTAACATTTTCAATATTGGTAAATTTTGAAAATAGGTGGTGAATATCTGAAACGCCAATACTCTATTTTCTCTATTTTTCTGTATTTTTCAAATTTTTCATATATATATATATCTTGAATGGAGGATGCATGCAACTTTCATCTGACCAATAGATTATGGAAAATGTCATTGGAATATTATTCTTATGTTATATTACATTAAATAAGATTTCACCTCACTAGTCGGATCCTCTAGTTACTTTCCTTGAGGGCTTGATGAAGTAAAGTGCTATGAATTGAAAACCTATATAGTCTCCAGGAAACAAAGGCGGCTTTTCCAGCAAAAAAAAAAAAAAAAAATTAAAAGCCAAAGCTAAAAGCCAGCAAGAGACCAGAACCTGCAATCCTACAGTTGCAAAAAAATGAATTCAGTGGATTCTGTGGATTCTGTGGGCAACCTGAGTAAGCTTGGAAGTGGATTCTTCCCAAGTCAAGGCTCCAGGTGAGAATATAACCTTGACTGATATTTTGAAAGATCCTAAGCAGCAGATCCAGTTTAGTTATGCCTGGACTCCTGATCCACAGTAATTGTGAGATAAATGTGTGCTGTTTTAACCTGCCAAGTTTTTGTAATTTGTTATGCATCAATACATAATTAATATATTTACCACCAATTAAATACTTAATATTATCCAGTCATTCTCCTTGACTAATTATCACAAAATCAAAATATGTCAGATATCATTCTCCTTCTATAATCTAAACATTTGAGACTCAAAGTGATAATGTAATTTTCCCCAGTTCAAACTTACTGGCAAGTGGTTTAGCCACTTCCTAATTTTGTTCTGTTAAGTTACAAAGTGCATAGTGCTTTGTCTACACTACTCACCCTCCATGAAGAGATAGAACAGGACAACTGCTCAATAACATGATAGAGCCCACATTTATGCAAACTGATCATTCTAAATGTTGGCCATGATGTTGACTAAAGTAGAATGGGTTGTGAGATCTATGAAGGTTGGAAAGTATGCTGTGGTCAAAAAGTACATATTCATGTAATATTCCAGTCACAACCTTATTCTGTCCATTTCTATGGGTGGAGATGTTTTTCTGGAAACTGAACACTGCAAAGATAAGGGGAGAAACCATTTCATAACATGAAAAAAATCTAGAAGTGAAGCTGTCTTAAAAAACAGCAAACTAAAAAGAAATTAATTATTTTCTTTAACACGGTGCTTCTTATTTATGAGCTTTCTGAAATTCCTTCACTTTTTGGTCAAAATATTCATGAATTCTTTTTTGAAGGGCATTAACTCCTGCTACTTCAAAATTAAGATATGTTTTGCATTTTAAAGTGAATGCTCTAGTCTCATTAAATTGCAAGTGTGTAAAAGCCTATGGTCAAAATGGGGCACATTTCTGATCCTATTGGAAAGTTAATAAACCTTATTTTGACCTAATAGTCAAGAAATTAAACACATCTTGTAAGATGATACCAGTGATTAAAAAAAAAAAAACCTGCAAGAATATGGTCTTCAAAGCAACAAATAAAATTTACATAAATAGACTCATATTGGCAGTACAATTAAATTTTAAATCTCTTAGTCCTATGAATTATTAAGCTGCTATGTGGTGCTTCTTAGTGATAGCAGGAATTTTTGCTTGTAGTTGTAGGTAGACTAGCTGCAGTAGTAAAATTCTAGAAAATCAATGAGCTTTGAATGTTTGACAAGAGATATTGAAGAAAACCTAAGTTAATAAGGAGTAACATTAATCTGAGGAAGAAAATGCTTTGGCATAATGGGAAGGAAAAGTTTTCAGAGATATTTAAATCCATTTGTGAAGGGCAACATGAATAGCAGCTCCAAAGTCTGATTATTGCTTGGGTGGAGACATTCCTAGGGCAGTGAGATCTTGCTGGATATTTTAAATAGAAATATCTGCCTTTAACAATATCACAAGATAACAAAACAACACATAACACATATAACTATGACAGTTTAGCCTTCTTTCAATGTGATTTTTTGGGACAAGACCCTCACGGTTGGACCAAAGGTACACAGCCCTTGAGTGTGCATGTGAGGGTAGTAAGAATAATAGAGGTAAATAAGTTTCAACAAATCATCTTATTAACAATTCAGGGTGTAAGCAAAAATAATGGAGCAACACCTGGAGGGCAAACTAATAAGTGGAAACTGAGAGAATCAGAAGCCACCTGGACTTTGCCATAGAACCAACCAAATTTAAATCGGACAAAATCTGAATATTCTGTGGAAAATTACCCTTGATGCAGTTGGAAGCCAAGAAATATGAATAAAGCTTATCAGGGAACTCACATTTATAAAAAGACTAGTGACAAATAATACTTCTAAGTCTGAATGCATGTATGCCTGCTGTAACTTCTCAACAATTATTTTTGTTCACTTTGTTGTCTGTCGACAAATATATTTCAGAAATACATTTAACAAAACATATCCTATTTCTGTCAAATAAGGGGGTAAAGCTGAGAAATTTTATCTTATCCCACAGTGGACCTGGGAGTAGAGACTTATGCAGCAGATATTTCCAGTGCCCTATCTATCTGCCTCCTCCATAAACACTGTACCATATACCCAGATCTCAATTAGAGAATAGTTTGTACATGTCTGTGTCTGGGAGCTCTATGGCCACATGAACCCACTTTTCTGCCTGTGCCACAGGTTTGTAAAGACCACAGCTTTTTCTGATAAATTGAGGGGGAAGTGCTTGTATTGCACTGGCTCCTGGGCTTTTCCAGTAGGATCTAGCTTTAGATGTCCTTAGACTTTGGCTAACAGCATACGCTGAATTGGCTGCCTAGCTCCCCCTACTTTATTATTCCTCTCCCTATAAATGTTTCCTAGGTTCACTTCCAAAGTAAATTTCATCTTGTGTCCTAATTCCCACATCATGGACTGATTCTAGGGAACTCAAACTAATTTAGTTGGTTGCAAAAGTAGCTCTAAGGAGCAATCCTCAGGGTGGAATTCTGAAATGGATCACCCACCAGATCAATGGCAGCAAGGGCCCCATTGTTGGTGGTTTATGGGATGTGATAACCCTTTTCATGCTGTAGCATCATAATTGTTCACACTCTCTCCTGTGGTAAATTGCAATGGCATCCAGGTGGAAGTGAATGCAATATCTCCCACATTCAAGAGATAAAGAATCAGTGGTAATTAAAAGGAATGTGCCGCTGACAGGCAATTGTAAGTGTTATCTATGATGTGAAGGTAGAAAATGACAGGCTTAGGTCAGCTACTGATCAACTCAGGGTTTTGAGTAAATGCAATATTTAATGAGACATTTGTCTCATACAGTTAGCCCCTATTTCTGCTGACTCTAGAGCTAAAACAAGCATCAAGTGTAGCCAGTCATGAGTCAGAAAGTACTGTATCAGATTTGGGAGGGAAGGAGATTAAAGAGATTAATCTTTTCTTCTAAAGAATCATCAGTTTTTGAAGCATGTATTTGAAATCTGATCTGGAAGATGTTGGAATGGGGGTTAAGCAATATAACTATTCTAAGTCTTAGGATTGACTACCCTGGTGAGGACATTAGGAGGTGCACTGCTGAAATGCACTGCTAATGCACTGCTGAAACAGCTCCTTGAAGCTTGGATAAAACAATGGCTTACCATAAATGGGGTGGAAATGCCAAACTACCTTGTCAGAATATCAGAGAATGCATCAAAAAGCTCAGGGAGTTTTATTAGATACATCTAATAAAATGAGTTATATTAGATACACCTTATGATACCAGAGAAAGGCGAGTTATAGTAGATACATCTTATGAAACCAGAAAATCCATGAACTTACTCTCTTCTCCAGGAAGGCCCAATCATCAAAGCTAAAAGGAATTTATTAATTAAAGAGTACAGCATTAGTAATAAGGACAATGGTAGCTCTTCACTGTAGGTTAGGGTTCTTAGGGGATGCTTCAATTGCCCATGGCAGTAATAGCATTCACAGACTAGCAGAGGGCAATGACAATACTTAAGTAACCAAAGAAGAATGACATAATTATTGTAATAAGGAGCAAGGTCAGCATAGCAATTGAAAGATTTTAACCCAAAGACTCTGGTTTTTCTTTAGTATACTCAAGTGTCATATCAGTGAAATACATGGCAGTAAAAAGGGCATTATTTGACTTTTAGATATGAAAAAACTCAAGAGTAAATGAACAGAAGGCTAACGCCATCCATCATACTAGAAAATAATAATTTTTCAGTCAATTTCCAGACTTAATCCAGTTCTCAAACCTAAAGTTAATCAGTGGGAGGGGAGGCCAGGTCAGCTTAAGAACAGTTCCAGCAAAGCCACCACAAGTATACATAGTAGTAAATCCCCTAATATTTTTCTCAAAGACACCTATGGCCCCTTGACAAAATCAATGTATACTGGAGAAAACTAAATATATGACTCTTACAAGTTCTATTGCATATAGGGTCTGAGATGACAATGATACCAGTGGAAACCTGAAAGATCCCTGTGAAGGTGGACAAACAAGAATACAAAGGTCAAAGTCCATCTCACCCTGGGACCAAGGTGTCCTTCAGTCATTTCCTTGGCATGAGTGTACAAACCGTAAGAATATGGTTAGAAACTAGCAAATTATCATATTAGTCTCAGACTTAAGAAGCAAGAGACACTCAGAAGGCAGGGCCAAGTAGAAGCTATTGAACTCTGGTCAAGTAAATAAATCAGAAATGAAACAAAACTCTGGACAGAAGGGAAGAGGTTAGTGCTACACTTAAAGACTTAAAAGAAGTTATGTTAATGGTGCCTATTTTATTTCTGTTTAATTTACCATTCTAGTCTCTGCAAAAACCAGGTGGATCATAGTAAATGACAGTGAGCTAGAGTGAACTTAAACTAAATGTTAGCATTAACTGCAGCTGCAATTCTGGATGTGGTATCTTTATTAACAAAGCTCAACACATCTTCTAGAATTTATATGTCAAACCACCTGGAAAACATGTTATTTTTAATGCCCATAAGTAAGATGAGGGGAATAAATAGCATTCACTTTTAAAGTCAGTCTATGGCCTTGCTCCATTACTGTGTTGATTCTCCTGGTCCAGTTATAGGAGATGATCTGGACTCCACATAACCTTACCTGATCTTCATAAAATAGAAAGTGCTCTGGATGTCTGGGTAAGACCATATATTACAGAAGATAGAAGATAACCTTCCAAAGATTCATGCTGAGCCACTTTAGTGAAAGCTTTAGAGATCCAGTGATCTGAGACATGCCAGGGCACTCCTTCCAAGAAAGGACAAGTCATTGCATCCTGCTTCCCCTACACATGAAGGGAAAGATGCAACACTTAAAGGCCTTTCTGGATTTAGGAAAGGGCACATATGGGAATGTTGTTCTCACCTACCTATTCAGTTACAGAAAAAGCAGTCAGGAGCCCAGTGATAATAGAAGGCTCTGCAGAAATTTCAAGATATGAAACCAATGACCTTACATATTGGTTATATGACCTGACAGATCCAATATTTTTAGAGGAATTTGAGATAGAGAGATAAAGAAATTGTATGAATTCTCTGACAACCATAATAGGATGGTCACAATGTGAACATCTAGTGTTCCTGAACAAGGCTATATTAAAGAAATAGTAAGTGTTGGAAAAGTAGCTACTGTCAAGCTACTGGGTCCTAGACAAGACTGAATACCTACCCATGAGACATAGGCATGCCTTGGACTATCCAACATGGACTGAGTATTGTGATAAGATAGGGTGGCACAGCAGTAAAAAGGAGATGGTACATTTGTAATTAAATTTGAACTTGGAATGAAGATTTAATTAGTTTTTTGTTTTTGTTTTTGTTTTTTTCAGAAACCTGGGAAGAGGCAAACAGCTTGGCTGGTTTGTAGATATCTTGAAGAAACAAATTTAAAAGATTGGTCACAAAGATATCTGGGGAAGAATTAATAGGATGCTGTTGTGCAATTCTGTAAAAAGTATATGGATTTTAGTGTTTGAGGTCAGTGGTCACAAAGAGTTTCCACCACAGAAGAGGCACTAATACATGGTTAAGATGGTTTGTCCAGCCAAGGTCACGTGGTCTCCTTTCTTCACCAACCCAGTGCTTGAACAATGGGCCTCTGAACAGCGCAACCAGATTGGAAGGAAGAGAGGCTCTACTGGGCTCATCACCATGTCACATAATGCATTCTCTGATCTCCCAGGATCCCAGGAGGTACCCAATGACCAACATGGTAAGAAGGATTGATAGTGAGTTGCGTGGTTTTGTGTTCCTCTATAGCTTATTACCAGGACAGCAGCCCTCTTTTCATCTGATTCTGCTTGGAAAAAGAACTTTAAGTTTTTAAAACAAATAAAAAAATTAAAAACCACTGCTTGAAAGGAGAATTGCAAGAAAGTGTATATTATAGATCTGGCTGTACAATAGTTCCAATCTACTTTGGAAGATGAAGCTGGGATAGTTATATCCACAGAAGAATGTAAATGGATAGTGCTGCCTTTATTGTTCAAAAGTTGCAAGGGATTTCTTCCAACTGAGAGAGAAATTTTCAGAGGAAAAGTGGAAACTGAGTAAAATGATTGTATAATCAGCAGCATTTGAACAGATTTGGACCAGGAATTTATTGCTGACATGGAAAGTACATAGAGTAATATTAAGAAGCAAACTGTGCAAGATAAGTTTCTAGGAATGTGTGAACAGATAATTTTGTAGATCAAAGAGTGTTAAGGAGATTAGATGATGATGTTGAATGAGAGAGAGTATCTGATTAAATGGTTCCTTTTTGTGGTTAGTTTAGGAGCTTTAACTTCTTATTCCAGGCTATGAAAAGTCTTTGAAGTTTTTTCATGAAGGAAATATTTTCAATATATTGTTCATGAATGCTTACTCTGTGTAAGACACTGTACAAAATATTGGGAATAAAATAGTGAAGGAAAAAGATTTAGATCCTGCTATCTTAAAGCTTACATTCTAGAGAGGGTAACAAACATTAATCAGTTACTTATCCAAGTAGGTATAAAGTTTGAAGTGTGGCCAGTACTGGAATAGAAATATACATGATCTTGTAATAATGGATAATAGAAGCATTTGGTACAGTTTGTGTTCAGCAAATGCATTCTTGAGATAATGCAATTTGAGATGAAACCTGATGATTGAATAGGAATTAAGTAAATAAAGAAGAAGGGAAAGAGTATTCCTGGCAAGGAACATCATGTGCTGAGGTCTTGGGTCCATGTGTTAATTTTCTGTTGTTGCTATAAAACTAACATCACAGACCTAGTGGTTTAAAACAGCCAAATTCTTCATCTTTACGTTCTGTAGTTTGGAAGTCTAACAGAAGTCTTACAGTGTTAAATTCAGTGTGTCAGCAGGCTGCTTTCCATTCTGGAGGCTGTAGGGGAGAATCTATTTCTTTGCTCATTCTGGTTGTTGCTGTTATTTCAGTTCACTGTAGTTGTAGGAATGAGGCCCATATTTCTTACTAGCTGTAAGCTGAGAGTCCTTCTCAGCTTCTAGAGGCAACCACATTCTTTGGCTCTAATCACATGTTGCATCTCTGAATACTCACCTTTTTGTCTCATCTCAAATTTTAAGGGTTTATGTGATTTGATTGACCTCCTACCCTGATAATCCAGGATAATTTCCCTATTTTCAAATCAACTGATCAACAATCTTCAATCTATCTACAAATCTGATTTCCTTTTTCGGTGCAATGGATCACATTTAGAGGTTTGAAGGATTAGGGCACAGGCACATTTAGAGAGCCATTATTTTGCCTACCACAGTCCAGGAAAAAAAAGTCTTAAAATAAAGCTAGCATGACTGGCACAGAGAATGAAAAGGAATACATGGCATGAGATTTTGTTGGGTATATAGCCTTTATAGTTCATTTAAAGAGCTTTGCCTTTATCCTAAAAACAATGAAAAAACATTGAAGGAAAAAGTTTAAGGGACTAATGTGTCCATGTGAGTTTGTATGTATGTGTGTGTGTTGGAGGAGTTATAATGATTTGATTCACTATATCTGCATTTTTACGAATAGAAGGACGTAAGCACAGATGAGGTATCCCCATTAGGAAAGCTACACCTGTTGTTTAGGTAAGAAACTGTTAATAGCAGACAAGAATAGTGACGGTGAAGATTGAAAGGAGTAGTTAGATTTGGTAGAAGGTATAATTGATGGGCATGGTAAATTCAAAGCGCTATGAAGTACATCATGTACAGGAAGAAATGGACAGGATGAAACTAGAGGCAGGAAGACTTCTACCTAGGAAGGTCAAGTGCTAGTGCAGGTATGAATAAAGGAGAATATATATTAGGGTGGGGTGAAAGGAAAATGTAATACATGGGATTGATATGAAAGATATCTGCAAATATTTACTACTCATCCTGATAATACTTCATAAATGGTTCCCAACCCATTTATACTCTTGGTGAGAGGAGTTATAAAATTTGTATCTTGAGTAAGCCCCAGAAAAGAATCACAGTCAGACTGCAACTGGTCTACAAATAGGAATTGGTAAACACTCCAGACTTTTCATTTCTTACCTTCTAATAACTTTGAATCATCTTTCAGAGTTATTAGAAGATAGTAAATATTCAATAATTATTACATTAAAGCACAATCTAAAAGTAATGTTAAAAAGATAAAATATACATAAAATACAGGAATCAATCCCTTACTTTTATATTTAATATTCAGTTCAGGCCTTCAAATTTTTTAATTTACTTAAGATATTTAACTCTACATTCTGAAATTGCTAATATTTGAAGTAGTGAAAAAAAGTCCTAAATTCTTACTTTATTGGAAGGTTCTACTTTAAAAAAATATCTGCATCTATTACCTTGTGGTGTATTCCCCTTGGCATAGTATCCAAAATACTTTTCGCAGAGGAAGTTTTTTCACACTAATTTGAGCACCTGGAGCATAATGAGAAATGTAAGTACAATTCAATAGATTCTTTTTAGTGCTCACAAAATTGTTTCGGAAGGAATACTAAATGTGTACACTTGGGATGTATCCTATCAGCAAACAAATCACTTCCTGGAAGGCTGGCTGTTGGTGAGGCATGAGAAAGTTTCCGAAAGGATATTTTTAGTTTTCTTCTGTAGGGAATTTAAATGGGAGAAGGGATAGTTTGAAGACATTTCTTTCTATAATTATAGTCATATACCCAGCATATAACGCTAATCATATTTTCCTGTATAATGCCCTTTCTCTGCCCTCATGATAAATTCTAAGCACCCTAACATGGTTCATAAAACCTTTTATTATCTGGCCAATACTTCTAGCTTTTTCTTTCACCAAGGCTGGACCTTTCGCCCCTATAAGGTCCAGCATTATGGAGTTACTAGAAAAGGAGAGACTCAGAGAGTGCAGATATATAAGGAGAATCACTTCTTACAGCCAATTCTTATGGAGACATAACCCATTTCCTGAGTGTTCTTCAATCCAATTAGATTGTTCATATGCTTATAATCAAGTACCCTTTCATGATTAAACACCTTGAGTCCCCACCCCACCCCACACACACAATGTTAGTGTGACTGTGAAAGGTGTTTGCCTAGGAGAGTTCTGGAATTTAGTCCAGGACTAAATTCCATCCAGTTCAGTACTGCCTGAATTTCCATTTTTTATAAAGTATGATTCTGAAATTATATAAAGGTAACCTAAGGCGCAGGCGTTTACTTTGTACATCTAGTTTCTGCTTTCATCTAATCAATGGAGAGAGTTGTCCTTTAAATTTGAAATGCAGCTAAAGCAACAATTCTTTCTTTCCAAAAAGGATTCTAGATTTTAGATGCAGCAAAAGAAACTTCTTCTCCACAAAAAAGATCATGCCTGGTGAGCTCAGGACAGTGGAAAAAGCGTTCAATGCTGCTGCCCCTGCTGTATATTTATCAACCAGTGATGTCATAGGTTGTCCTGCAGCTTTCAAAATGCCCTAACATTCTAGGTTGCAAGTAGATAAGGTCAGTGAAGAAAGTGGGAAATTGTATTTTAGGTATATGAGAAATATGTTCGAAGTTCTACTACAAGCTTATAGAATATAGTATGAACATTCTTGCCATAGGGATTTTTATTTTAGTTTTTAGGAACACAGTTTTCATTTTGAAGTAAATCTTTATTGAAATAATAAGCTAAGAAAATTGGGTACTGAATTTTAATTATTCAAAAATGTGATGATTAAAGTATAATTTTCACAAAACAGTCACTGACTTTTTACATCTCCCATTGGTGCTATAGAGGTATTGCAGACAATATGAAAATCAGAAGGCATAAAACTGCTGAAGAAGCATTAACATCCACTCCAAAAGTCAGTGATAATTTAGAAGACTACTCTTAAAAACACTGGAAACACATTTAAATGCAAAAGCTAGGGTTTTCCAGCATTCTGAAGGGCCTGACATTTCATCAAGAACAAACAAGAGTTCTTGTGCACAAATCTAAATGGAGTGATAGTTTTTAATGTGTTAGCACAATTAGCAAAAGAACTAGCTAAACATTTAAATTATGCTTGATTTATATCAGTGTCAACAGATGTTCTAATGAGAAAATCAGTTTATCTCCAATTGTTTTCTATTTTTTTTCATATAATCATGAAAACAAAGCTTTTAGAGCCTCATTACAACAAAGTTGAAACACCTGACCTAATTACAAATGATATTGTAAATTCATGTAAAAGATTAATATTGAAAAAAAATACATTTGTGACAAAAATTCAGATTTCAGAATAACATAGTATTGTTGTTAAAAATGTCCTTAATTCAGAAAACTTTAAAAAAAAGGCACTTGAAATTGGTTATGGAGCCACATAATCTGTAATTATATCAAATAGGTTATGCCACTTTAAAAAATTAAATTAAATTAAAAATTTAAAAATTAAAAATTAGAAGCCATAGTCTAAATCATTAATGTTTTCAATTTGTAATGAGTACATGAAATACAGCATTAGATTACGATGCTTATGTTAAAACAGAAGCAGATGTTATGGAAGTATAGATTTCCTCTTTATTGACAACCCACAATCAGCTAAACTTCAGAATTGTTTGACCTTTGAAGAGCTAGTTTGCAAATTAACCTAATTATTCTACAGTGAAATTGAGCTGATTTTGTAAACAAATTCTCTAATTTTAGTTGCATCTGGTTTAAAAAAATCAGCTGAAATTTTAAAATCAAATGGTTAATATGGAACGAAACAAGTTGTGAAACTTAACAAATTATAATTTTTAAAACAAAGTTTACAACATGATGCTATTGAAATGTATCCTAAAAGAGCAAAGAATTGAATAAATTAAATGATGAGAGCTCAAACATTGTTCAAAATATAATTTTTTAACAAATCAATTATATTGATGCATGTTTAAAAAGCATATAATCCATCCAAAGTAAAATATACAATAAAAGGCATTTGGTATAATCATATAGTTTTGCATTCATCACTTCAGTCATTATTAGAGCATTTATACATAATAATAAAAAACAAAAATAGACATATGTATATATTTAAGTTTTACATTCCACAAATGATTTTTCTAATGTCTTTATTTGTGGGGAATTGCATTTGCTAAAACTAATTTTTTTTGCATATACTCATAAATTTCATCAGTTAATAGAATACCATTAAATTGTTCTTAGTTTATCAACAGAGTTGTGCAATCATCACTCCCCAAAGAAATTCTGGTACCCTTTAGCTTTCAAAACCTCAATCATCTAATATCTCGCAGCCCAAGCAATCATTAAATTACTTTCAACCTCTACAGATCTGCCTATTATGCAAATTTCATATGTTTGAAATCATACAGTATGTGGTATTTTTTGACTAACTTGTTTCATTTAACATAATGTTTAAAGTTTCATTCATGTTGTAGCATGTATCAGCTACATTCATTCCTTTTTATGACTGGATAATATTTCTTTTTAGTTCTATACCTCATTTTGTTTATCCATTCACCAGTTGGTAGACATTTTGGTGCTTCCAACTTTTGTTTATCATGAATAATGCTGCTATGAAAATTCATGTGCAAATTTTCATCTGGACATATTTTAAATTTCTTGTGTATATACCTAGGAGTGGAATTGCTGGGTCAAATGGAAACTCTTTGCTTAAAATTTTGAGGAATTGCCAGACTGTTTTCAAATGTGACTGTACCATTTTATATCCCCATTAACAGTTTATGACAGTTCTGATTTCTCCTCATCCTTACCAACACTTACTATTGCATATATTATTTTTATTATAGCCATCCTATTGGATGTGAAGTAGTATCTCATGTTTTTTGGTTTGCTTTTTCATCATGATAATTAACACATTTTCATGTGTTTATTGACCATTTGTATATCTTTTTGGAGAAATCTTGGTTCAGATCAAAACCCATTTTTTAACTTGAGTCTTTTTTTGTCTTTTGTTATCGAGTTGTAAGAGTTTGTCATATATTCTAGACACCAGTTCCTTATATATTTGATTCGAAAATATTTTCTCCCATTCAGTAGGTTGTCTTGTGACTTTCTTGATAGTGTTCTTGAAGCACTGGAGTTGTTTTGCTTTGTTTGGTTTTATTTCAAGAAAGTCTAGTTTATTTGTGTTTTCTTTTTGTTCTGGTGTCATATCTATGAAATTATTAGCAAATTCAATATCATAAAGATTTACTCTTATGATTTCTTCTAATATTGCTAAAGTTTTATCTCCTTTATTTAGGTCTTAGATCCATTTTTGTATGTGGCATGAGATAGGACTCTAACTTCATTCTTGTTCATATGAATTCTAGTTATATCAGCCCTCTTTGTAGAACATACTCTTCTTTTCTGATTGAATTGTCTTGGAACTCTTGTCTAAAAGCATTTGGTCAAAAACGTAGGGTTATTTTCTGATTTTCAATTCTATTCCATATATTCATATGTTGATTCTTATGCTAATACCACACCGTTTGAATTACTCTTGTTTTGTAGTGAATTTTGAAATTGGAAAGTAAGAATCTTTCAGCTATGTTTTGCTTAATAAAGATTCTTTAGCTATTCTAGTTTCCTTAACTTTCTATATTAATTTCAAGATCAGTTTGTCAGACTCTATTAAACCAGCTTGGATTTTCATGGAGATTTTGTTGAATTCATAGATTAATTTGGAGAGCATATTCGTTTCTTAGGGCTGCAGTCCAAAATTACCACAAATTTGGTAGTTTAAAAAATAAAAATTTATGGCGGTAGACTTAGCCCAGTGGTTATGACATCAGTCTAGCACATGGGAGGTCCACGGTTCAAACCCCAGGCCTCCTTGACCTGTGTGAAGATGGCCTATGTGCAGTGCTGATGCACGCAAGTAGCGCCGTGCAATGCAGGGGTGTCCCTACGTAGGGGAGCCCCACGAGCAAGAAGTGTGCCCCGTAAGGAGAACCGCCCAGCGCAAAAGAAAGTACAGTCTGCCCAGGAATGGCGCCACACACACGGAGAGCTGACACAACAAGATGACGCAACAAAAAGAAACACAGATTCCCATGCCCCTGTCAACAACAGAAGTGGACAAAGAAGGCGCAGCAAGCAGGCACAGATAACAGACAACCGGGGTGTGGAGGGAAAGGGGAGAGAAATAAATAAATAAATAAATAAATAAATCTTTTAAAAAAATAAAAAATAAAAATTTATTATCACACAGTTTTGGAGTTCAGAGGTTTGAAATCAAGGTGTCAGCAAGACTGTGCTCCATCCAAAGGCTCTGGGGAAATTCTGCTCCTTATTTCTTCTAGTTTCTGGTGATTGTCAGCATTCCTTGGCTTGTGGCTGCTTACTCCAAGCACTGTCTCTGTCTTCACATGTTTTTTTCCTCCTCTCTGTGTGTCTTTCCTCGTGTGTCTGTTATAAAGTCACTTGTCATTGGATTGAGAGCCTACCCAGATAATCTAGGTTAGTCTCATCTCAAGAACCTTAATGTAATACATCTGGAAAAACAATTTCCCCAAATATGGTCATATACAATTTCCAGAGTTCAAGATGTTGTGTTAGTCTGCCAAAGGGGTGCTGATGCAAAGTACCCAAAATGTTTGCTGTTATAAAAGGTATTTATTTAGGGCAAAAGTTTACAGTCCCAAGGCCATGGAAAGTCCAATTCTAGGAACTGTAAGAGGTACTTTCTCAATGAAGTGTTGAAGCAAGATGGCAGGTGATCTCTGTGGGGTTTCAGCCTTCTCTCTTGGCTTCTTATTCCTCAAAGGCTTTGTGGACCCAGCTTCCTCCAGATATCAGTTGTAGGCTGGCATAGAGCTTGTTCTTCAAGGTTTCCTATATCAGTTTCTTGACTCTTTTCCCAAGGTCAGCTGAAAGCTATCAGGCAAGTGATCCATTCTCCCTGGGGCTTTAGCAGTTTGAGCCTTCTCCTTTCTGTCAACCTGAGTCATGCCTTACGGATGTAGTCAAATCAAAAAGCTCTAACTCAGTCTTAAAAGGTAATCTAAAGAGTGGATTTGGTTCAAGAAGTTGAATACCCACCTCCCTTCCACATGGAAGGTCATGGGTTTGGTTCCCAGTGCCTCCTGTATAAATGAAAACAAACAGCAAGCAAAATAAACAAAAATCCAACTGATTGAAGTCAATGTGGCTCAATGGACAAGCTCCAGTTTCACATATACAAGGTCCTAGTGTCAATCCCTGGCTCCCAGTACCTCAAAAATTAAAAAAAAAATAAGGTAATCTAATCAAGGACCCCACAAATGAATTTAATATAATTGAAGGGTATCACATCCAAAGGAATAAATTAGTTTATAAACATAATCTTTCACTTTTTGAAACTCATATGATAATCTCAAACAGCCACAGATGCAGCTGTTTTTTTTTTTAAGATAGTAGGCCAGGGATTGAATTCCAAACTTCATATGTAGAAAGCTTGTACTCAACTGCTGAGCCATATCAGCTCCCCTGAGTTGATTTTTGTTTGTTTGGGGTTTTTTTTTTTGCTTGTTATTGTTGCTGGTTTTTTTTAGGAGGCACCAGGGCCTCCCATTTGGGAAGCAGGTACTCAACCACTTGAGCCACATCTGCTCCGGATAGCATTCCTTCATTGTGTCCTGTTGCTATTTCCTTCAGTTCAAACTAACAGTATTTCTCTTGAGTCAACATTCTCAAAAACCTGGTGGGTGTCCTGTGTATGTCACAGAGATTCATGCCATTAGACAAGAGTGCCCTCCACACATTTTTCCTCACAATTTTTCTCTCTGTCTCTGGATTCTTTTGGGATGTCTGAGTAGATCCATGAATCACATGCCTAAACTCTTCAGATAAATATTGTACAGTCATATCCTTGGTCCTCTCTGCAGAACACACTTTTCCAATATAGAGCTTTCTAATTTTAACATCCTTTAAAATCTCCATATACTGAGAAATATACAAACCATTAAGATCTGGATCCTTTTTGCTTAATTGTTCTCCCTTCAATTTATTTCTTTGCCTTTCATTCACTATAAAACAGCAAGGAGAACTGGGTTGCATCTTTAGCACTTTGCTGGGAAATCTCAGCTAAAATAAAATTCCTTGTGTATATTTTCAGTTTTCCACACTGTCATAAAACACGGTTTGGCCAAGTTTTCTAATGCTATGCAACAAGAGTCACTTTTGCAATTTCCAATAACATGCTCCTCATTTTCCTTATGAGTACTCACCAGAAGCACCTTTAAAGTTAATATTTCTACCAACATTCTGTTCACAAAAACTTATGTGTTCTATGAGATAATAGAAGTTTTCTCTACAGTGGTAATCACTTCCTTCTGAGCCTCACCAGATCTAGGTCTTCTGCTTCAAAATTCTTCAGCCCTCTGTCCATTACCCAATTCCAAAGCTACCAGCACATTTTTTGATATTTGTTACTGCAGCACCTCAGTCCTAGGTACTGAAATCTGAATTACTTTCCTAGCAATGCCAGACAAGCTATCACAAACTTGGTGACTTAAAACAACAACAACAAAATATTCTCATACATTTCCTTAAGCCTGAAATTAAAAATCAAGGCAACATCAAGACTGCACATCCTCCAGAGGCACTAGGGGAGATTTCACTCCTTACCACTTCCAGGTTCTGAGGGCAGTCAATATTCCTTGGATTATTGCTGCTTACCACTTATATAGCCTGTGCATAAATTCAAACTTATTTTATATCCAAGTATGCCTAGAAAGACAGTTGAGAAGTATAAACTCTATAGGTTTTGGATATTGAGGGAGGTTGCAAACCAAATGTGTCAAGCTTACCTGGAACGTAGGGGATATGTGTTAATTCAAGTTTACCTGGAATGTGGGGGTTCGTGCTAAAAGCTTACCTGGAATGTGAGGGATATGTGTTAAATCCAGCTTACCTGGAGGAAATAACCTATCTAATACTCAGATAAAACACTTGAAGAAATTAACAAAAAGCCCTTTTGCATACAAGCACCATTTGACTCCTCACTCTTATATCCTCTGTATAAAAGGGATCCAAAAATTCTATTTTGGGCTCATTTTTTATCAGGATAAGAGTCCGCTGAATCTGGCCAGTTGAAATACATCATCTTCTTTCTCAGAATTCTCAAGTCCTGGCCTTCAGTACCACCTACACCCTACTTCTCTCTGCTACTACATTTCTGGGGGCTCTCCCATGATTACGCTCAGAAGGTCAGAGGCAGCAATGGTTGTTTGCCCCTCCCAGATGTCTCTTAAGAGACTGGGAGGGCTCAGGTGAAACCCAGCCCTGGGCACCCCTGGACTCCCCATTTTAGTCCATGAATAGGTTGTGAACTTCACTGGAGCCCTCCTGGAGGAACCAGAGTCACCGGAAGGTTTAAGAGACCCTGAGAATGAAGCAAGGAGCACCACACTTCAGATGGGTAAGACGCCCAGAGAATAATGCAGGAAAGGCCAAGTTTGTGATAGCTTGTCTGCCATCGCTAGGAAAGTAATTCAGATTTCAGTACCTAGGAATGAATTTAGGAGGGAGCCTCATCAGTTGTCTAAAAGAGGAGGTCCCAGTACTCCTGAAAATATGGGAGGAAGCTGCCTTCTCTCCAGGTCTGAGAAAAGGAAAAGGGGTTATATGCATGTGGTTGTAGAGACTGAGTGAGTTGCAGAAAGTCAATTCTGTGGGGTGAGTGCAGAGTCCCAGTCTGTGGTTCTGTGGTAACCCTATATGGTCAAGGGCAGTCAAGGGGACCTCCCTGCAAAGGGACACTCTTCCAAGTAAGGGGTTTATGCCGACCTGCCAAGGCCAAGGGGCACCAAAAGCTCCCATGAGAGATGTGGCCAGAGATAGATGAAGCATGGGGCTTGAGTGAGTGTTGTACAGTGTCAGCATAGGGTGGACACATGGGAAATACACAAAGTAGGACCCTGTTAGGTTGTGTGCTGAAAAACTTCCCCCATGTGTTCCATGGAGAAGTATACGGCATAAAGTTACAGCCAGGAAAGTTTAGAATGCTTTGTGAATGGCCAACTTTCAGTGTGGGCTGGCCCCAGGAGGGCACTTTAGATCTCCAGATCATCTGTAAAGTCCATCAGATAATACCTGGAAAACCAGGGACCCAGACCAGTTTCCCTACATCAATCCCTGGCAAAATGCTGTGCATCAAAGTCTGTCCTGGTTAGGGAAGTGCATGACTAAGGAAGCCAGGATTTGCCTAATGCAAAAGCTTAGGAGTGCCATCCCAGGAATCAGACCAAACAAACACCATGCAAAAAGTCCAGAGAAAGAGTGCCCAATCCAGGGCTGACCCAACCATTTTAGAAGGGCCAAATGAAAATGACCTCCTGCCACCTTATGTGATTGCTCCTACTGTGGCAGTGCTGAGAAATGAGAATGAGCAAGTTTTCCTAAGCAGTGCTCCATCACTGTCATCCACATGGGGAAGTGTGACACCCACACCATCCCTGCAGCTGCTTTTATCACCATCCACATCAGAAAGGGCACCACATCAGAGAGGGCACCCCCACAGCTCTCTTTGGCACCTTCCACACTGAAAAATGCAGACCACCTGCTTTCACAGCCAGTTGCTACTGGCAACATAGTGCCACCAATCAATCAGGAAGGATGGCAACTCAGATCACCAGGAACCCCAGGGGCAGAGGGAGCAGAGAGAAAGGCAGCCTTCCACTTACATCTCTGTGAAGCCCTGGGCCCCAATTTATTACAATGCAGATGGTCAGATTCAGGGGGGAAATGAACATTCATCTACTAGCCCTTTACTACACCATAGTCAGGCAGCTGGGCAATGCTGATGTAGAAACAAGGAGGGGAGAAAATTGAAATATGGAAAAGGAGGCAGATCTTCTGGCAGTGGCAATAGTTGAAAAATCCAATCTTATGTCAAGGAGAATAAACTGGGAAGCCCCTGCCCAAGGAGAGGGAAGTCCCCAACCCTAGGGTGAAATCACTGTGAGCACTGCAGGGAAGAGGGGCATTGAAAGCAAGAGCATCCCAGCAGGCCACTCGACCCCATCACTGCAGTCAAAACATTAGCCAGGAAAGCTAGTGGGCCATCACAAACCAAACCATGAGTTTGTAAAAATTCAGAGAAAAAACCTGCAAATCAGATCTTTGGGCTGGCAGGAATAGAAGACTCTGATAGAGATTATTAGGACAGACTGGGCTCCTATTCTCTCAGCCCCATGGAGCCTATGGTCAGAGTCCAAATTGGGGGCTGCACCATACATATGATGGTCAACTCTGGGGCTCAAATTCTGTAATGGACAAGCCAGTTGGGCCTCTATCAAAAAGACAAGCCACGATTGTAGGCACAACTGGCAAAAGTACCCAACAACCTTCCTCCAAGCCAGGACCTGTAACATTGAGGGTAATGAAGTCACTCATGAATTCCTTTATCTTACAGGGTGCCCATTCCCCCTCCTGCATTGAGATCTGCTGTCTAAACTAAAGGTTCAAATTACCTTTAACACCATGGGGCAATCCATGCTGACACTGGGACCACAAGACCCTCTGAAAATAGCACTAACCCTTCCTCTACAGGAGGAATGGAAACTATTTTGCCTCAGTGAAACTGGTCAATCAATGGCCACACAGCTCCCCTTTGAAGATGTGCCTGAAGTAGGGGCAGAGGGCAACCCAACGGGGTTGGCACATGGCATTCCTCCAATTATTAGTGAAATAAAACCTACAGCCAGTTCTGTAAGCATAAAGCAATATCCAGTTCCACACAAAGTCCAAGAAAGAGTCTGGCTATATGTTCAGAGATTACTGAATGAAGGTATATTAAAGCCATGCCAGTCTCCATGGAATACCCCACTCTTTCCAGTTTAAAAAGCTGATGGAGCTTATTGCCCAGGCCAGGACTTACGAGCAGTTAATTTGACAGTAATAACTCTCCATTCTGTGGTTTCTAATTCATATACTCTTCTCAGCTTAATACCCTCATCGGCAATCTACTTTTCATGCTTATATTTTAAGGATGCCTTCTTCTGCATTCAGCTAGTGCCCCAGAGCCAACTGATTTTTGCCTTTATGTGGGATAATCTGAACCCAGGTGAAAAGTAGCATGGACGCGACTGCCTCAAGGATTTAAAAATTCACTCACTATTTTTGGACAAGCCCTGGCCAGTGATCTCAAATCTTTTAAACCAGAAAGCCATAAATGTTTCCTCCTCCAATATGTAGATAACATACTTGGAAGTCCCACCTACCAAGACAGCACTGACAAAACCCATGCCCTTTTAAAGTATCTACAGCAAAAAGGCCATTGGATGGCTAAGAAAAAAAGCCCAAATCTGCCTATCTCAGGTCAAATATTTAGGTTATAAAATAATGCAGGGGCACCGTGAATTGGGACTTGAAAGGAAGAAAGCAATCTTTAGTCCCCCTGAGCCCAACAGCCACCGGAAGCTGTAAGAGTTCCTTGGAGTAGCTGGACTCTGCCACAATTGGATCCCCAATTTTTGGGTCCTCACATGTCCTTTATATGAAGTCACAAAGGGGGGAGATCATGATCCCCTGCTCTGGGAAAGCCCACAGAAAAACATTTTCACTGCTCTCAAACAAGCTCTAATGGAAGCACCTAACCTCAGGCTTCCAGATCTCAGTAGACCATTCTACCTCTATGTTCATAACCACCAAAGCTTTGCAGTAGGAGTATTCACTCAATACCTCAGTTCCTGGTAATGACCTGCAAAGTATCTATCTAAACAACTGGACACTGTAGCCCAGGGATGGCCTTCATGCCTGCAAGCTGTAGCAGCTCCAACAACACTAACATTAGAAGCCATAAAATTAACTCTTAGGCAACCTATAATTGTCTGGATTCCACATGAAGTAATCACAATCTTAGAAGCCAAAGAAACACACTGGCTTAGTAACAGCTGCCTCATTAAATATCAAACCCTATCATGTGAAAATCTATCAGTCCAACTGGAATTTGTAAAAACCCTAAATCCTGCCATCCTGCTACCTATGGGGCCAGGGAATCCAGCTCATAACTGCCTGGAAACCTTGCAAGAAGTTTATTTCAACTGGTCAGACCTCCAAGACCAGCCACTGGCATATACTAACATGGAGTTCTTCATGGATGGGAGTAGCTTTATGCAAGGCATCAATTGGTGAGTGGGATACGCTGTAGTAACATCCAAGACCACAGTAGAGACCCAGCACCTCCCAGATAACACATCAACCCAGAAAGTCTAACTCATTGCCCTCACCTGAGCCCTACAGTTTGTGGCTGGGGCCAAGGTTAACATCTACATAGACTCCAAATAGGCCTTTCTTACCCTGCATGTGCATGGAGACTTATACAAAAAAACTCAGGAGGAAAGAGTATTAAATATGGCACACAGATTGTGGAACTGCTGGAAGCAGTTTGGGAACCTATCAAAGTGGTTGTGATGTACTGAAAGGGACACCAGACAAGGCACAGTCCCATTGCCCAGGGAAATCAGTGGGCAGATGCTAAAGCAAAAAGAGTGGCACAGGAAGGATCCCTATCTGAAAACCTGGTCACTGCTCTCATTCCTCAACCTCTTAATTATCAGAAACCCCAGTATGCACTGCCTGCTTTCATCCCACAGCCTCTGAATCACTGGGAACTGCAATATATTTAAGCCAAAAGAGAGTGGATACTATCTGAGAGTGGGACATAAGGAGGAAACAGATGGTGGACATTACCCAATCACAGAATAGTTGTGCCACAAATATTAGCCACAACTATAGTTCAAGACTATCATGAGAACACACACTTGGGTAAAACTCATCTTTAAAAAGTGTTAGAAAGATTCTTCTACATCCCAAGTCTAGCTGCTATTACCCATGCCATATGCCAGCAGTGCCTGATATGTGCAAAAATAACCCTTGCCAGGGGCCAATGGAAGCCCCAGGAATCCAAAGAATCTGCAGTATGCCTCTTGAAGATCTAGTAGTTGATTTCACTGAAATGCCATGATCCAGATGCTATAAATATCTCCTAGTCCTTGTTTGCACCTTTTCTGGCTGGGTGGAAGACTTTCCCACTCAAACAGAAAAAACTGAACAAGTAGCCAAAGTTATCCTCAGGGAAATCATTCCTCAATATGGTCTACCCCTCTCAATTGGCTCTGACAATGGACCTATCTTCATCTCCAAAATCACTCCAAAATCACTCCAAAGCACTACGCATCCAATGGAAACAGCACACAACTTACCATCCTCAAAGTTCAGGGAAAGTAGAGTGAATGAAGTGTACAATAAAGACTTATATTGCCAAGATTTGCCAAGAAACTGGGCTAACATGGGTGCCAGTACTTCTGAGTGCTCTCCTCCAAGTTCAGAACAGCCCAAGCCAAAAACTAAGCCTAATCCCTTATGAAATCCTCTTTGGGAGACTCTCTACCCCTTAAACAGAAATATAGAAGGGGATCTCAAAGAAAGAGGAAACATCAATAGCTCAGCAAAAGATCAGCTTAGGAAAAAGCTTACAAAACCTACATCATTGGGTCCAAGAAAGGGCCCCCATTAGTTTAAGCAGGTCCATACACCTGTACAAGCTGGGAGATGCAGTCTGGGTCAAAGACTGGAAATCAGCTCCACTAACCCCTCAATAGCAAGGACCCTATCTTGTCATTTTATCCACCCCCAGTTCAGTTAAAGTAGCTGAAATCACCCTGTGGATACACCATAGCTGGGTCAAGCAAGCTGCCCCAGAGTCCTGGACCTATATTTCAGATACCCACAACTCAACCAAACTCATCTTGCAAAAGAACAAAACAACAACCTCTGCTCCAGTCACACTCCAGAAGCTGACTGGTCCACACATGGCTGAAGGTTGAGGATGGAACATGGAGCTCTGACCCAATCACACCCCAGAAGCTGTTACAATGCCCCTTCGGTTATTTTCCCTGCTCCTAGCCCTGACCCTCCCCTGGTCCCAGGTTGGCACCACAGAGAGTGAGCCATGTATCCAAAAGGTGTGAATGGGGGCCCATGTCAATACCACATTAAATATATCATAGCCATTACACCTGCAAGGGCCATATAATCACCTGTCAGTTTCAGGGAATCTCCTAGAATATCTGTAACGTATCTGGCCAAATAACCTGCTATGACTCCAAACCCCAACAGTCTCCCGTAAATGGGAAATAAGAATGCTTAATCAAAATGTGGAGCTACTTAACTCTACTCCAGTCACTAGCCAGAACCAAAGAGTGTCCATCCCTCCTATTGACACATGTCAAGTTATAGATACTGGGATACCATGGAACACCAATTGTGGGAGCACAGCTGGGAGCAAAAATATACTCATAACAGTAAGTGTCTATGTGCTCCAGAAATGAAAATTGCAGCTCAAGGCAGGGGAGGTGGGGGGGGGAAGGGGGGAGGTTTCTGGTGCAAATACATAGGTGCGTCTTACTGCCCCTACTGGTCCTGTGTCACCTGGGCCACCTGGAACACAGACTCCACTAAACAAACAGTCATCCTCACCAAAGTTATGGCATTGGCTAACTGTCCATGCAGTCAATATAACCCCTTAAACCTCACCATTCTTAACCCTGAATCCTGGCAGAATCAGGGAGTCCAAATGGGCCTCTGCAATGATGGTAGAGGAATAGACCCAGGAGCCTACATCTGGGTTGGGTAGCAGATACACCCACTCACAATTAAAGCCCACTTTGTGTTCCATTCCGTCTATGAAGAAATGGAAAAGCCCTTTTCCATTCCACAAGCAGCAAAAAACCTCTTCATAAACCTAGCTGAAGTGGTAGGGGCAGCCTTAAATGTCTCTCATGCCATATATGTGGAGGTACTAATATGGGAGCCCAATGGCCCTGGCAAACTAGAGAATATTATTACAGCCAATCATATAATAAAACTGGCATCCTGGCTGTCCCCTGGGATAGTATGTGGTGCTTGCAAACTTCTGTCATCGGAAATACTGTGCTTCAAGAGCCTGCCTAAATTCCTCTATATCTGTTGGAAACCTAACATGTACAGGGGGAAAATTCCAAAATTATATCTCCAATACAACAGAGCCTTGGGGGACATGGAATAAATCTGGTCTGATTCTTATAAATTGTACTTTCCCCGAATTAATCACAGTGTGGAACTCCACTGAGAAAGGCCCTTTCCTGCCCCAAATGGTTTGGACTGGATTTGTAGGAAAGTTGCACCTATCATATGGAAGACCACCATCCAACCCAGTAGAGGGAGCACTGCCATTAGGCAATATTAATATTAACCTTCTGATCCATGACTATGTAATATATTTCCATTTATTCCAATATTCTTTAATTTCTTTCAATAAGTTTTGTAGCTTTCAGAGGGTAAGTCTTGCACTTTTTTTATTAGATTTTTTCCTGAGTATTTTATTCATTTTGGTGCTATTATAAATGGAATTGCTCTCTTAATTTAATTTTAGATTGTTCAGTGAAATTGTGTAAAAATGAACTTGGATTTTTAGATATAAATCTCATATTCTGCCACCTTGTTGAACTCTCTTATAAGTTCTATAATTTTTTAGTGAATTACTTAGTTTTTTTAAACATACAAGTTCAACTATTATACTGGAGAGAGTTTCAGTTCTTCCTTTCCAATATGGCAGCCTTTATTTTATATTCTTGCCTAATTCCCTCCAGTAAACATTGAATAGGACTGGTGAGAGAATGTATGTTATGGACCGTGGTTGGTGGTAAGTCTGATGATATTATATCATAGTCTGTAACAAATGTTCCACCAGTGTGTGGTGTGTTGGTAAAGGGGTGGTATATGGGAATTCTACACATGTACGTGATTGTTTTGTAAGTTCACAACTTCTGTAATAAAAATATATTTTAAAAATTTGTCAAGAAAAATACTCAAATCAGGCTAAGATGCAGTGTCTGTTTAAACATTTTTCATGAAATATTTGTACATTCTTGTTATAAAATAGGATTGATAATGTCTTTGATTTAGCAGAACTTGATTGAATTTTTCCAGTTACTTCAAGTGCCTATAGAGTATATTTTCTGTTAAATATGTTATGATCTACTGAGAAGTGTTTGAAGTGTCAACAATTTCAAATATACTAAATATAAAATAAAAATACAAAGAAGTTGCAATGAATTTTGTGAAAAAATTAAAAATAGTAACAACATGTTAGAAACATTAATCATTCAGGAAAACGTCAATGTATTTCAGTGCACAATGGTCTGATGTCACAATATTACTGAGAGTAATAAAAAATTTATTAACGTGAATATGTACAAAAATGGGTATTTTGATTATTTTCAATGCTCACATAATTAATATTGTTTTCTTATTTCCCATGAAGTACACAGATATGTTATTTTAATATTTATGACTTTTTAAAAGTAACCTTTGAATGTAATTTTTGATGATTCCATCAACATAATAAACGTACTATGTTCACAATTTTATAAATACTTCAAAACAATAATTATTTAAATTATTTTTAGAGTTACATTTAACTTTCAAAACCAGTGGGTTTGGATGATAAGTTATATGATCTCACTAATCAAGGGAATCTAAGGCAAGAAATAAATCAAAGATACAAATATTTTTTTAAAAATCAGATAACCAAGTATTAAAAATCATATGGTTCTTTTTAATCATTTGGAATCCAGGAGTTCACAATGGTTTTATGAGGAGTCCTCTTAAATTTTTTTTGATATTGGTAATTTGTTGCAAATTATAGAAAGCAGAGTGCAGAAGAGAGTTAAAATTTGTTGTCTATATGACCCATAACACTGTGACACAATGTAGGAAACTTGGATCACAGACCAACAACATGGAGTTTACAATTTAGGTAATCATTGGTATACCAAAATTGTCCAAAATTTAATCATTAAAAGTTCAGTGGAAATGCCTTAAAATAATTTTAAATGCATTTTTCTTGTGAAAATTTCAAGTATATGTAAAAATAGAACACTGTAATGGATATGAATATACCTATAAACAGGATTTAATAATTTTTAAAATATTTTCTATATTTATTTTCTGTGTTTTAAATTTACTCAAGTATTTTGAATAGTGATGGCTGTTGATATACTGGTATGCATCCCTTAAAGGAAAGGACTATTTCCCTATAATAGAATTTTTAAAGTCTCTTAATTTTATCCAATACCCAAATACATACAAAAATAATATTTCTAGCATCAGTTTGATTAAATAAAGAAAAAACACATTCCTAAGAGAAGTGTTACATTTCAGAATTCTTTTTAAATCCAAATGATTTCCTCGTTGAGATGAGATCAATGTCCAGTATTGCGGATGCTATGTAATAACAAAGATTATTTATGTTGTCTTTTGATTACTGGAATTTCTTGTGAAGTAAGAAATACATGCCAAGTCTTCAGTAAATTTTAACACTTTTGCAAGAACATAAAATGGGTACTATGTATTTCATTTTACATTATATCATGAAGCATGTAATAACTGTAAGTTCCATTTTAGTAACTGATCAATAGGTTCAGGAAATGACAGTCTGATCTCTCCATGTAAATTGATCTTTTTCCCTTACTAGGAACAATTAATTTTTATAGTAGTACTTCCTCTTGTGACTGTTCAGTTCTCAATCAAGTTTTTAAGAAATGATTTAGCATCTGTTTTGATCATTTTTACTATATTCATTACACTTTAGGAGCTGCATAAAGGGTAGTTTTCCTTTATTCTTCCTATATTTTTTTTGGTCAGAATTATCAGATAGTAGGAAGATATATTCAACCATGGCTTTTCTGAGCAAGAAAATAAAAATAAATGTTTAATAATTTTCCTTTATACTAGCCGTTTCTATAGTTACAATATATTTGTTTCTGCTCTTTTTTTTGAAAATCATTTTGAACTAAACAATTTTGAGAGAATTTATGTGTCTCAATCAGTTGCAGGAATTATTACTTCTATTGCCAAAATTATCACACCTTGGCCTACAGTATCCTCCGAAGACTTGCCACCATGTCTTTTGAGTTACCAGAGCCCCAGGACCTCATATGTGGGAAGTCTGTGCTCAACCACTAAATTACGCTGGCTCCCAGGAGTTGCTTTTATTTATTTGTTTGTTTGTTTTGTTTTTAGGATGTACCAGGAAATGAACCTGGACCTCTTACATGGGAAGCAGGCACTCAACCACTTGAACTACATTCACTCCCCCACCATGTCTTTTTGATATAACGCATTTGTCTTTGATATTTTCCTGTTTTCTGACAAAAAAAAAAAAAGAAAAAGGAAAAGAAAAATCACGTTCTAGGTTTTTCTTGCACATTTCTGGCCCCAGAACTGAAATCAGTCATTTCTCCAGTGAGCCCTAAGTTCTTTCATTTGAAAACTGAATTTAGAAGCCAAAATATATGTGGTCATTTATACATTACTGATCATTATTATTGGCAATTCCTTCCCAGTGATTATTTTTCATGGCCATAATTTTGAAATATGTATTTTATAGATAAATAGCAATAACACCCATGAATTCATACTGCTAGTCTTAATTCCCATTTAATATTATAGAGTTGCACTCAATTTCCTTGAGTTTTTATTTGTACATATTTTCCTTTATACCCAACATTACCATAAATTTTAATTTAATGAAATTTCTTAAAAAAGACATAAAAAAGACATTAAAAGCATTTCTGTTTATTTTTTATCTGAAACATTAATATGTCTGTAAACTGAAAAATAAGTAAAAATTCTAACAGGGTGCAGAAGTAAGGATAGGGAAGTATTTTTGCATTTGAGAAGTTTATTAGGTAAAGATCACAGCATAATCTAAACACGGAAAGAAATTTAATTAAATCCCATTTTTTCCTCCAATGAGCAGTGGTTATTATAGTTATGTACAATAAAGACAGTTCAGTAACTTGTTTAAAATGAACATCTTCTCGTCCCTTCCCTTAGTTTCTGAATCAGTATGTCTAGAGAGGGTTCTAGGAAATCAAAATTATAAGAAGCTTCTCAGGTACTTTTGAGATGCATGATATGCCAGACCATGTCTTGATTTAGGCTTTTCTGAAAACTCTTTAGTACTTCTTCCTACAAAAACTAATGTAGCTAGTGATGGGTAATTCCCCTATTAACCCCAAATTACAATTGGTTGGAGAGTTGCACGTGTGCTTGAACCAAGGACAGAGGCAATAAAAGGAAAGTCAAACCAGAGGAAATTTCTAATATTGAACTCCTATGTGAAACTCAGCATTCTAATCTACAAAGTATTCTATGGTTTCAGTAGTCAGCATTTTTTTTTACCTTGATTAAATAAATCAGGATTTGTTATAGGACCTTAAATTGCTCTGACCAAACCTACAAAGATTTAAAGCAGAACTATGTTCCTTGAAAAAAATACAAATAAATATAGTAAAACCCTATGATGATGTCACAGTGGGGAACAAAATGTATTTGCATAAAATGCAGTATCACTTAATTACAAGGATAATGAAATGAACAGAAACTGAGGACAGACTAATGGCCTAGAGTTTGAGAATCCAATTGCAAATTCAGATCTGCCCAGAAACACATCACATTTTGGCACTATCTGCTGTCATAGACATATACTCCATTTAAATAACAGTAGAGAAAAATCCTGAATCTTAAGGCTGGCTTGTTCTTCCAGGACAATGACAGAAATACTGACAATCTTCCAGATAAATGGTATTCATTTTGTATGACTGTTCTGAAGAGATTGGGTCAAACAATAATAAAATGTGGGGGCGGCAGACTTGGCCCAGTGGTTAGGGCGTCCGTCTACCACATGGGAGGTCTGCGGTTCAAACCCCGGGCCTCCTTGACCCATGTAGAACTGGCCCATGCGCAGTGCTAACGCGTGCAAGGAGTGCCCTGCCAGGCAGGGATGCCCCACATGCAAGGAGTGCGCCCCATAAGGAGAGCCGCCCAGCGCGAAAGAAAGTACAGCCTGCCTAGGAATGGTGCCACACACATGGAGAACTGACACAAGATGAGGCAACAAAAAGAAACACATATTCCCGTGCCACTGACAACAACAGAAGCAGACAAAGAAGATGACGCAGCAAATAGACACAGAACAGACAACCAGGGTAGGATGGGGGTGGGGGAGAGAAATAAATAAATAAATCTTTTAAAAAATAAAATAAAATAAAATGTGGGGATAGCCTTACCCTCCTAGCCTCACTCTCAAAAGTCCTGTCTCACCTAGTGGAGTAAGACTCTCTTTGATCACAGCAGAGGCTGGGAGCAAATCCAGTCATATTATTTCTGAATGTACATGAAAGAGAATATTTAGTTATGGTATCTAACTTTTTAAATATAGTAGGACTCAAACTAGAAAGATTCTGGTTTCAATACAAATTATTTTGAGAATATATAGTTTGTTTTATAATTCTGAACATCTACTTTGCTGAGCTATAAAGAATTTTGAAACTCATTCAGTTCAACATCTTATTTACACATTATTTTGCTGATGTCGGGTTCCCTTTGGCTTTGCCCAGGCTGCTTGGGACCAGGGGCTAGACGGACGCACAGCGGGCGCAAAGAATGCTGCGGAGACGGCAAGTGGTGGCAGTGTGCAGTCTGCTTTATTCAGGAAGTGCTGGACAATATATATATTGTGGGGTGAGGGGACGGGGCAGGCAGGAGACGGCGTGTGGGGCATTGGTCGGTTGGGGCTGGTGGGAGTTAGGCGATGTGAAAGTTGGCCGGCGGGGATTGGCCGGTGGTCGTTGGATGGCATGGCCCCGGCGAGGGGGACGAGGGGGAGGCAGTAGGTGGGGCTCGGAGGTCAGGCAGGAACTGTCGGGAGGGCGTGGCTCGCCCCTACCTCGGTGAAGAGCAGGCGGCCAGTTCGCCAGACAGGGAGGGCGGGACTCGCCCATGCCCCTGCGGAGAGCAGGAAGCCCGTCCGTTCTACCGGTTCCCTCGGCCCACCACAGCCCGCCTAGATAACCTTCCCTCATTTTGCCAATTGCCAAAGCAATCAAGTGGTTTACCCCAACCTAATTAATAACAGATAGAGCTAGAACTCAAATATTTGTATTTGTCATTCAGTGCAAACATTTAGGCATGTGCAGTTTAATACCCATCTTTGTGATACAAGTCAATAGGTCAGCTCAGTTTGTAAGTGTAATTTCCCATCTCCCTCACATTGAGTATGCCCTTTCTTGTATTTTCCAGGCAAGGTTCTCTGCTCAGAATTTTTGCATTACTACTGCAGCTGATTAAAGGAAAACAAACACCACGGGGCTGGTCTGTAAGGGGAAGTAGGATGGGGAGGTTGGATTGGACTACCCATGGAACTGGGAGGAGGTTTGGAGGAAAGAGCAGGTGAACTCTGGGAATTTGCGGGTCTGTGGTTCAAACTACAATGGTGGGAATATTCTGTGGCAGATATGCAGAGGAGGGTTATTGGTGTAGGGTGTCAGCTGTGGGGGGTATATGCAGGATAGGACACACCTGGGACATGCCTCTATGGAAAATATAAGTGTTCATCTTGTCATAGGGTGTTATCTCAGTGGGTGGAGACCCACACAATAAACAAGAAAATATTAAATTCTTACCCTGAGGAGTCCTGCCATGTTCTCAATTAAAAGGACAAGAATTTCTGGAGAACATAGGCAGTGCCTAATAAAAGAAAACAGACCAATATGTCAAGCTTTCAGTATTATTGCAAGTAACTATGAATCTTATTCTTCAAAAATTGAAATTTAGTGTTTACCATAGGTTCCAAGGGAAGAGGGTGAGAAGAATAGAATAGATGGAATGCATGACATTTTTAGGGCTTTAAAATTGTTCTGCATGATTTTGCAATAACGGATACAAGCCATTTTAAATTTCTTTGAAACTTATCAAAGTATAAGGTACAAAATGAAAACCATAATGAAAACCATTGACCATTGTTAGTAGCAGTACTTCAATATTTGTACATAAGTTGTAACAAATGTTGTATCCACATGTAAATTGCTATCAATAGGGGAGAGTGGAAAAGGAGGAGGGCATTGGGTATATGAGAATTTCCTATATTTTCTACGTGACTTTTTTGTATCCTAAAGCTTCTTTGCAGATAAAATAAAATATAATAAGACAATGGGGGAACATATAGAAGAAATTGTCACTGTACAAACAGGATAACAGAGCTTACCTTGGATGAAAGATATAATGTAAAATTTTTTTTAATTTTATTTCAATTTTTTATTTTTTATTATTGTATGTTATTTTAAAAAATTATTATCATTTTATTTCCTTAATTTTGAGTTGTTTTTTTTTTTTACTTTGTTTTTAGAAGTTTTGGATCACAGAAGTTTCACACCTGTGGCAAGGGAGGATCACTGGGGCAGAGTATCCATGATGGGGATAATGTGTGGGAGGGGTGCACATGGGGCATGAATCTAAAGATATGAATATGTTCAAGTGGTTATGGGGCATTGTCTCAGTGGCTGGAAACCCACACAATAACCAAAGAATATTGGATTCCCTTCCTGGGGAGTCCTGGTACATTCTCTAACAGAATGGCAAGAATCCCCAAGTACCCAGGCAGTGCTTAATGAAAGAAGACAACAATTATGTCAGGTCCTTGATATTGATGATTGTACTTATGAACTTTTTTTATGAAATTGAAACTTAGCCTAGTGTTGTATATTGCGTAAGAATCATTTCCTGCAAACCTCCTTGTTGCTCAAATACGGCCTTTTTCACAGTCAAACTCAGCATATAAATGCATTGCTCTCCCACTGCATGGGGCATGACTACCAGGGATGAGCCTCTTTGACACCTAGGAGGGATTATTACCAAGTGCCAACAAGCAATGTATCTGGAAATATTAAATACAATTGAGTTTTTATGGCTAAGCGATTTCAAAGTGAGTTTCAAGGTCATTCCAGAGGTTACACTTATGCATGTCTCAGAAGGATCTCATTGATTGCCACAACGAACAGTGCCTCAAACAGCAGGATTCCTCAGGGTTGTAGACACATCTAGGAACTATAAGCAGGGCAGACAAGCTCAGTAATTCAACACTCTTTTGGAATTTATGCTCCCCAGTGTAACAGTGTTAGACTTGTTTATAATTTCCCTACACATGGTTCTTCTGCCCTTTTTATTTGAACCTATAATTAGTGCTATATTTGTTAAATATATGTTCCAGAGACTTACATCATTGGTCTGTTCTGGGTTGTAACACCTACTCTCCAGTTCATTGTACTTACCCAGGACAACTAACAAGGAGATGAAGATGGACAACACCCATCCCAAGGAAAAGAGAGTCTGCAACTGCAAGCAAGGTAGTTTCACCCTTAGAGAGGGATCTAAGTCCCCTCTCAATTAGAGGTGGAGTGAGCATCACCATCTCAAAATCCTCAAGACTGGAATGAACAATGGACTCAAGTAGACTTATTATACTGTTATAGAATTATTATTCTAGCAATTGAAGAACAGTTATCTCTGATATAAAGACAATGGCCACCAGAGGCTCTGAGGGGTGGGAGAGGGAATAATAGGTGTAACATGGGGCATTTGGGGAACATTGGAATTGTTGCATAATAATGAAATGATGACTCCAGGCCTTCATACATTTTTGCATAGTCTATAAAATTGTGTGGAACAGAGTGTAAACTATGATGCAAACTATAGACCATAAGTAGCAATGTTTCAGTATGTGGTTATCAATTGTAATAAATGTACCACACTAATGAAAGACATTGGTGATATGCGAAAGTGTGGGAGAGGGGAGGATATTGGGCATATGGGAATCCCCTACCTTTTTTATGTAACATTTATGTAATCTAAAGCTTCTTTAAATATTAAAAAAATTAAATTTATAGTAAATTGCAAAGCAGAACTTAGATATAACAAATGTTTATTAGTTTCCTTTCTCTGCAAACCTTCTTGCCTTCTCAGGGTAGCAGGGGTGAAATGGATAGAAGGTATTAGAAATTATTAGAAAGTAATTTATTGTGATCAAATGGAATTTTCTTAGTTTAGTGTAGGCTCAGTTGTTCCATTATCTTAATTTATTCATTTTTCTTGACACTGCAAACTATATAAAAATGTTCTTTTAAAATTTTTTGTTCATCTTTTAATTTTGTGACCCTGTATTTTTATATTTAAATTTTAAAATCATGTCCTTGAATGTATTTTCCAAAAGGATCAAAAGACCAAACAAATCTAAAGCAACTTTGCTGACTATTAATCAATTTAGTGGGAGCACCAAATACATGCAAATTAGAGCGAGCTGGAAAAATCAGAAGTACTGGTACAGAGAAGCCAGCCCTATGGAGTATTGTATACCATACAAGCAAAACATTTAAAGCAAGGAATCATAAACGAGGGTAGTTGGTTAAGGGCAGAAGGTAAGGGCAATGGGGGGTGACTTAGAGAGAGTGGTCCTGTTTAAGTGTTTACATTTAAGGCCCCCAGATTTGTAGTTACAAAAATATAGAGACTGTTTCTTAAACTGAACAGATTCATTGGGACTGTAACACAAAATGACTTTAAGTCTCCTATAATTTCATAGTGCTGAGATATTTAAATTTTTTATTTTGTCTGTTTTCCTTTATCTTAATTAAAACAAATCTTTAAATAATCTTGATAGTAATGTAAGTATAAATGGTAATCATCCTCTTCAGCCAAGTAGAAAATTTTATCTTTGCTCAACTTTTATTATTACTTTTTTGTTTTCTTAGTGACTTCTTTAGCATTTAAAGTCATGCAAAAGTATGCACACACACCATCAACAAGCTTAGCTGCTCTAAATGTCAAGCTGACTTCAGTTATTGGAATGTGAAAACTGGCTATGGATTGCCGTTTTTCAGCAATTTGTGATTGGCACTCAAGAAAGCACTCATACATATTGTATTACCAGAAACGTAGAGGCCTGAAACCTGTCTGATCATTAATATCCAAATTCTTGCACAGAAAAAGGAAGCAATGAATACAACCACAGTCTGTTCAGAGGGTCAGCAAATGCTTTACAGTTAAAACAGCTGAAATATAAAAAGCCCTAAATTTCTCAATTGCAAATATTTTGTACAGAATTGTTTGGTAGGTTTTTGGACTTATTTAACCCAAAAAGATGTTTGTCAACATGCCTGCATCCATTTTTTTTTTTTCCTGGTGTTTGAGAGGATAGCTAAGACAGACACAATGCAATTGCTTGAGCATAGTTATCTATGGGTGTAAAGGAGAGTTTTCTGTCTATTTGGTAATTATTATGGTAAGTAATTGAGGTTTGAAATCTTGAATCTCTCATTCAATCTTGGCTACTAGCTTATGAATCAAGTAACTCCCTACCCCTTCCGGTAATCAGCCATCTACTGTTAAAATGCTGCATTAGCTTTTTAAGTACCAAAATAAAATGAATGAAATAAATCATATTCCCTTGTAGTTATATGTTTCATAGTCTTCAAAATGGTTTCACACATTTTATGCATTGCAATCCTATAATAACTCCATATGCTAGAAAGAATGAGTAAAATTGTCTTGCAATAGCGGTGCAATTTGAGTCTAACCTGTTTTTACGGCAAACTTTCTATATATCTGGATGTGTCTGGTGAGGCACTGTGAGGCAGATCCATTATGATCTATTTATCTGATGGATGAAAATGCCTTCTGAGAAAAGATATCTTTGAAGAAGAAAAAAACCCAAAAAACAACAAAACCCAAAGGTGTTTAAGTTTATTTAAAGGACAAAGGACCAGGATCAGTGGGGTAGCATATTAACTGGTATAGATGTACATTATGTCTTAGATTTTCCTGCAAGTCAGATTCTATGAAAATATGTCTCCTTATTAAAAGTGTCAAAGAAATTTGTAGATCACAGAATATCAGAAACAATGGCTCAGTTGCATTGACAGTGGGGCAAGCCAGAAAAGACATCAACACATTTTGCTGTTTCCAACAAGGCAGGTGCCATTAATCAGTTTTTGCAAAGTTTACTGTGGCTTATAGTCGATAATATTCACATTTCTTTCCTAAATTTGTTTTGTTTTTCCATTGTGAATTTATCTGAAGGGGCTTATTTCTTCCTGTATGACTCTCAGATGGGTGACCTAGGTTATGAGATTTAAATTTTTTTCATACCAGTATAGTTTTCTATTTTCTTTTGCCAAGTGCACAAATTAATTTCTCAAGTCTGTATTCCTGAACTACAAGACTAATACCAATTTGAAGCAGAAATCCACTCTAAATGTAGGGCTTAATTAGGAATCTTCTAGGTTTTTTTCTCATTTGGTTTAACCTGGAGTCCCCAAAATAGAGGCTTTTATTGTTCTAGGCCTATAGGTAAAGTTTCTCTAATGCCTTTTTATACTGATGACCTTTGTTCTAATAGGAATCATTTCCTACATAGCACACTATGACCTTTTCCTCCATTTTCTCTGCTGGTCTATCAATTGCCTTGTATTTTGTCTGGAATCAATAAAACATCCCTAAAGTAATCACCAGAGAGCTGTAGCATCTTTTCTGGAGATGATTTTTCAGAGCTTACTTCATTAATGGCATCTGAGTGTCTCCCTTTATTTAACAAATGCAGATATTCATTGAATTCTTGTGCCTTGCTGTGGTTATACACTATGAAAGTTACATTAAACTTTGGATGTAGGCAGAGGTTCTTTGTTAGCTGGTCCCGCACTTTTGCAAAAAAAAAATCACTCTACTTTTACTTGTTTTCTCCTTCTCTATTCTCAGATTAATAGGAGGTATTTTGAGGATATCACACCTTGAAAGACTTCAATGTATTTAATTACATCTTGGTTAAAGATCAGACCCTTAATGTGAACTACAAGTTCAGTCATATATTGCCCTTTACTGACTTCCTCAGACTAACCTTGAGGATTGAATCATGTCAATCCAATATATTTGAAGTCCTTATAATCAATAGAAATGGACATGGAAGGAGGTAGCCATGGGAAGAAGCCAGGAGCCAATAGAATCCAGAGAAGAAAGAAGATGGCATTTCCATGTGAAACACAAGCAAAGGACCAAGAGCTGTTGGCAACAAGCCCCAGAAAGGTACAGTCTTTGGGAAAGAAGCATCTCCTTGCTGATGCCTCATTTCGGGCTTCTCCTAGTCTCAAAACTGTGAGCCAATAAAATCCCACTGTGTAAACCAACTCATTGCATAGTGTTTGTTTTAGCAGTTGGGAAACAAAAATACCTGGTATCATACTTTTACTGGCTTTTTATACTTCTGCTGTACTGGTCATCCTTGATTTGCTCTCCCATGCCATGTTCTCTCCAACATGAAAACCACATGTGTTGTTCCTGTTATCAGTTATCTCTACTCCACCTTCTTAGCCTTCTTAGTTAATGCTTTAAAATCTTTCAGATTTTAGAAAATATATTATTCTCAAAGTAACTTCCTTGATTTCTCTTCAATACTAGGACACATAATTATATGTTTTCACCATTATTAGTGTTATAATTTTACACTGAGATTAGTGGTTGTTATTGGTAAGCATCATTCTCCTTGCAACAGACTAGAAGCATTCCAAAATGGTAAGAGTAGATCTATTTTTGCTCATTATTTAATCCCTAGCATCTATCACAGAGCCTAGCACATAAGAGAAATTCAAAATATACTTTTTGAATCAAGTAAGGAATATAATAAATTTGTTCAGTGCCCTGAAGACTTTACTTTCTTTGGTGAGCATAATCTACATAAAAAATTCAAGAGGCTGAGATATTTGTCTCTCAATGTTTTTATTTTTTTATGGAACTCACATTTTTAGACTTTGAAATACTTTTGTATCTAAGTCTGACATAATTTTTAAAGATCTCTAATCACAAAATCTTTACATGCAAAGAGCAGGAGCTATGTAACCCTGTACATGGGAGAGATGCTGATATAGTAGAACTAATCTAGAAAATCACCCTGTGACTAAAATGGAAATACAATGAAGTTATGTAAATATGAGCCCTCTTGCTGTGACAAACAAGAGAAATGATGAGGCAAAAAGTTTAAAAAATCTCCTCTTTCTCAAGAGTGTTCATCTTAGTTATAATTAAGCATTTTATTGAAGTTCCTCTTCCATTATATTTTACCTCTCCCCCTCTTCATACAAGGGTATGAATTCACTTCAATTCATGTCAATCCATGTTACATCAATTTTTCTTTCAGAATTTCTCTTTTGTTTACAGTTTCTATTTTCACAGTCATCACCAAGCTGCATTGTGCTTTTATCTCCTCACACATAGACTCTTCATGTCTAGATTTCTGCAGTAGCCCCTAACCTAATCACTTTTGTTTGTATCTTATTGAAATCTATTCTCCTCTCACAGCCAGAACCCATTACACAGATCCATAGCATCAATACTCCCTTTCAAAGACAAACATAATTGATTACTTAAATTATTTAAAGTAAAAATATAAAGATTTTTCCACAATATAATTTCCCTCATTTATTGCCCAAGCTTTCCAAACCCTTCACCCCAGCAGGTTTCATTTAGTGTTGATGAACTGGTTCTCTAGGAATCCTTTCTTTTTTCCATCATAAAACAATGTTCTTTTTAGTGAAGAACCCATTTAGTGTGGTTCATATGGGTCTCTCACCACTGCCATTCATGAAATGAGTGATAAATTCATTATCTAATCCAGTACAGATTGCTATATCACATGACCACAATAATTTGTTTCATTGACTGTGGTAGGCAGTCTTTCAGATGGTCTCCAATGATCCCCACTTCCTGGTTTCTACAACCTTATATCATCGTCTTTCCCTCAGTGTGGATTTTACCTATTGACTACCTTCTATAGAATGGAATATGGCAGAAGCAATGGGATGTCTTTTCGATGAGTAGGTTACAAAAGGACTGTGGTTTCTATCTGAGCTCTCTATTTGTTTCCTGTCCCTTTATCCCTCCCTCTTTTCCTATCTCTGTCTCTGTTTTTCTCTATCATTTTCTCTCTCCCTCACTCACTCATCTCTGTCTCTATCATCTCTGTTTCTGTATTTCTGTCTTAGAGCCCTAACTCTGGAAGAAGCAAGCAATCAAGAATACTCCTTTAGAGAAGCCCATGTTGTGAGGAACTAAATTTGTTGGCCAACAGCAATGATGACCAAAGGCTGGCCAAAAGTCAGGTGAGAGCCCTGAGGTAATTTCAGCCTGTTAACCCCTTGATTACAGTTTTATGAGAAACCTGAACTGGACACCTAACTAAGATGTTCATCCTGATTTCTGATGCATAGAAACAAAGAAAATAAATATTTGTTGATTTCTGCCACTTTGTTTTGGGGTAATTTCCAATGCAGCAATAGATACCTAAAACACATGATTCCAAGAAGAATCCATCAGTCTTTTATATGTTTTTATGTACATATACTGGGAGAGAGTCTGTAAAGGAACTCTAGTCTGAACTGACAATAGTCATTTTTCTTGCTGTTTAGATATAGCCTGTGAATGAAATAAGCATGTGGGAAAAAAATCAGAGCTCAAAATGGAAACAGACAGAACACTGAAAATATTTGAGTTCCTAGAGTCATTAGTGACTTAAAATTATTAATTATGAGAAGCAATTCCCTGCTTTACTTATGTTAGTTTAAGGTGGTTAACTGTCAATTATAAATTAAAAATCTAGATTAAAACATTATCCACACTTACTCAGATGACTCTCTGTTTTCTTAGTTTGCAAAGGCCTCATAATGCAAAGTACCATAAATGGGTTAGCATTTATACAGCGGATTTACGTGGGGTAAAATCTTATAGTTCTAAGGCTGTAAAATCTATGTCAAAGCATCAGCAGAAATGACTTCTCTGAGTCCTGCCACATGGCAAAGCAAGATGTCTGCCAATCTGTCTAGATCTCTGCCATCTCTTTCAGAATCTCCCATCTCCCAGAGCTCAGTTGTGGGCAACCAGACATAGGGCTTGTCTTTTACTGGGTCTCCTTTCTCAGTCTCTGCTGCTCTGCTTTCTTTCCTAGTTCAGCTGTGAGCTATCAGGCATATGGCTCCTCTCTCCCTGGTCGTTGGCTCTTTAACTCTCTCAGGGCTTCTCTCCTTGAGCTCAGTTGTGGTGAAACTAGAGCCTTTCTCTCATATGGTAGGTTCAAATACAGCAGCACTCCCACTTTCCTCTGAGTCTCCTTTGATATCAGAACCAGCAAAAGGGCAGAAACTCAACCTGAATGACACCTCACTGATGTAGTCCAATCAAAAACTCTCAAATGCACAGGAATGGAGTAGTTCAAAAACATTTTTTTCCTGACATTCATAAAAGAACTTCAAATTGTCACAACAGTGCTGCCATCTTACCTAGATTTTTCCCCTTGCCTAAGAGATACTCATCTGTTCAATCCGCCAAGCCTATTACTAATTTTCCTTCAAGAATAAGGTGGGGTTTTTGTTTTTATTTTTTTGTTTTTATGAAGACTTCCTGACTATTCCTAATTGACATATGTAAACTTACCTACAAACTACCCATTTGATGATTTTGGTTCTTAGAATATATTATTAGATGTTTTTTTGTTATATTCATTTTGTTTTGTTTTTGGTGTACATGAAACATGTTTGTAACTATGTTGAATTCATTTGAGGGAATCAGTGATATTATATACTTCTTTGCCTTCAACCAAGTGTCTAAAATGGGGCCTGGAAATAATATCTTTCATTCATTAAAAACTATTTTCTAATTACTTATCTGGATTAGTCAGGATTCTCCAGAGAAACAGAAATGACAAACATATATGTATGTTTATAACTATTGTGAGATTTATTGTAGGAATTAGCTCACACAATCATGACGACTGGCAAGCGCGAATTTTGTAGGGCAGGCTGCAAATTGGGACCTTCAATGAAGGTTTTGATGAATTCCCCAGGAAATGTCTAGCTGGTTAAAATAGAGATTCTTCTTTCTGACTCCTTAAGTTATCATTTCTCCCTTTAAGGGCTTCAAATCATTGGATGAGATATTACTCACTGCTGAAGGCAATCTCCTTTGTTGATTGTAGATGTAATCAGCCATAGATAACCTCAACTGTCTAATAATTTAAATCCATGAAATACAGTAACAATCAGATCAATGCTTATTTGACCAAATGACTAGGCAATTTGAAAAGTGAATTTAATCATCACAATATCCAAAAGAAAGATGCTTATATTTGACTGGTTTGTCAGGGAAATAATTATTCTTTTATACTGAACTCTTAACCTTTGTCACTAGTAACTTAAAAATTTGCTGTAACTTTAAGGTCACTAGCACTTATCAGATAGAGATCTTGTTTGATATTTGTGATATGTTACATAGGGTATTTGGACCACTATTAAATACCCTTTCCAATTTAGAGAATATCATCATATCGTCTGCTTTTCAAAAGACATCTCTCTGAAAGGCATTACAAAAAAAAAATCCTAACTAGCCAGTAATTTATCTTTATATGGATACATTAATAATGAAGATAGGGTATTTTGCTTATATGTAAACCTTATAGAAAAGAATATTTATTTTTGATCTTGGGAAATACAGCATTTTCCCCAAAATAAAATAAACATACTTTATGATGTGATAAATACTTAGAAGCAATAAACAGATTATATATTTTCATATTTAATATTTAAAATGTTAAATATGTACCAAATCTTAACAGTAGTAAAAAGCAATATGGCTCAATCATTCCCCAAAATAGAAAATCTTCCTATAGACAGTTTGCGAAAATGAGCATATGGCTAAAATATAAAAGTTACGTTCATCACATATACCAAGTCTCAGAGGGAAATGGGATAAAAGAGGACAACAAGGGGATTTGGACATTTTGGTCCCCCAAATCTTCATCATTTCCCTCATTTTTCCAATCCATTTCAAATAAAAGTGCAATCTGACAACCATAACTGCTGCAGCAAAGAATACAAGGTCCCCTCCTTTTTTCCCTAGAGGAGCAGGACTTCACATCCTGACCCATCTCCTTTCTGCCCAACTACAACTCATGGAGAAGAGGTTCTACCATGGGTGTGGCATGCTGACCATACTGGAACCCTAAAACCCTTGCCCTGGCTTGTAAGATGGTGGATCCATACCTGAAGAGGTATGCCAAGGGGACCTTAAGCTGCTGTCTACCCCCTTCTAAGTGCTCAGCTTCAAGAGCAGAGGTGTCATTCAGAGAGAAGCTTGCCATTGCCCTCACCCCCAGTTCTAGAGTGTCTCAGAGATTTTGTCTGGGAGAGAAGCAGACCTCAAAAAAATATCTCCTAATCTCTTCCCAAAGTACCCGATTTCATTTGTCACAGAAACATGGAGAAATTTAAGCCTAAATTACTCTTCACAATAGTGGAGGTATTAATAAAAGTCTACTGGGAGATCTGGGAATCTAATGAAGATATAGCCTAGACTGCTGATTGGCTAGTTTGCATAAAAGAACTGGGGAATAAGACAGCTGGGAGACATACTCCTGGAGTCAGAAAAAAATATCAAACCCTGATCTCAAAAACAATTCTTTCAAAGGAGAAACAATTTGAATAAATTAGTTTGTAGAGGAATTTATGCTCCAGGGCATTGATGATAACAGTAGAGCAATCGGTCTTTATTTAGTGGAGTTTAACAGGTGGGTGCAGTCAGGGAAACAGTAGAAGAGAGACTTACCAAAACCACTGTCATTTCAGGGTGATGCCTACCTAAAGCTGCACCTCCTTGAAAAGCAACATCAGAGCCTTAACAGTGTGGCAGAGAAATAAACTTCAAAAGCAATGGACAGTAGACTAAAGTAGACTTATAATTATCCTATTGTAGACATTATTATTCTAGCAATGAAAGAACTTTTATTATTGATGTAAAGGCAGTGGCCGCCAGAGGTTCTGGGGAAGGGAGGAGGAAGAATAGGTGTAATATGGGTACATTTTAAGGACATTGGAATTGTCTGCATGACATTGCAATGATGGATACAGGCCACTATATATTTTGTCATAAACTACAAATTGTGCAGGACAGAGTGTAAACTATAATGTGAACTTTAGTCCATAGTTAGTAGCAATGCTTCAATATGTGTTCACCAGTTGTAACAAATGTACCACACTAATGAAAGATGTTCTTATTGTGGGAAAGTGAGGGAAGAGGAGGGGTTGGAGTATATGGAAATCCTGAAATAAAATATTTTTGCTATATATTTTTAAGTAACATTTATGCAATCTAAAGCTTTGTTTTAAAAAAAATAATTAAAAAATGCAGAAAATATGAGATTCTCATATCCAAAAATAAAGAAAGAAGTAATTCATCAAGAATAGCCAGAAATAGCAGTTAGGAACAGTATGGAAAGTAGGGAGATATTGAGAAGTACAGAATTTTCTTGTTTATCAGATTTTTGTTGATTAATAATGAAATAATGAAAATGCTCTAATAATGATCGAAGTGATTAATGCACAACTATATGATTGTATTAAATGAAATTGATTGTCCAATTGGGATGAATTGTATACTTTATTAATATGTATCAATAAAATCGATTTTAAAAAAAAGTAGTTCAGCAAATCACTAAACAAATAAACAAGTAAATGACAATAGCAAACCTTGGCGTGGTGAAGAGAAAGTACAAAGAGTTGCTTCAATGTGTTATCCAAAGTATTGAGTTTTCCACAAAAACTTATGAGACAGGTAAAGACAGGAAATTAGGTCTCCTACAGTGGGAAAAATCAGGCAATAGAAACTGTCCATGGAGTGACAAGATGTCAGATTAAATATAACAGATTTCAGAATGTAAATATGTTCATAAAACTAAAGGAAATCCTGATTAAAGAGGCAAAATATGTTGACAGTGTCATTATCAATAAAGAGATATACATCATTAAAAAGGGCCAGATCAAAATTCTGAAGCTGAAAGGAATAGCTGAAATAGAAAAATCAATATGGAAATTTTAAAATGTTGGAAATGACAGAAAAAAGAATCATTAAACTTAAAGATAGATCAATAGAGACTATGCAAATTGAAGAACACAAAGAAGAAAGAATGAAGAAAAATCAACAGAGCCTACAAGACATAAGGGACACCATTAAGTACACCAACATACATGGATTGGGAATATTAGAAAGGAGAGAGAAAGAAAAGCAGAAATAATATTTTTTAAAATATCTAGAACTCCCAACTTATTTAAAAACAGTAACTTACCCTTGCAGGAATCACTACAAGCTCCAAGTAGATAAACAATAAGAGGCCTACAAACAGACGTTCCATAATAAATATACTGAAAGTCAATGAAAAAGAGACAAACTTGAAAACAGCAAGAGAAAAATAAAGTGACAATTATGGGGAAACTTCAGTCAGATTAACAGCTGATTTCATAGCAGAAATGCTGGATGCCAAAAGAAAGTGGGAGAACATATTCAGAGTGTTCAAGCAAACAAAAATCCTGCCCACCAGGAATCCTATTAGAAGTATAATAGATACATTAAGAGATGAGAGAAAATAGATCATGTGAAATGCTCAATTAAAACCAGAGAAGGAAGAAAAAGATGAGATTTAAAAAAAATAAGACAAAAAGTGTAATGAATAGAAAATAGAAGCAAAGTAGAAATTGATCCAACTATAGCAATAAATATATCAATAATCACGTTAAATAAGAATGGGCTAAATACACCAATAAAAAGTCAGATTGTCAAAGTGGATAATAAAAAAAATCTAGATATATGTTTTTATTAGAAACACACTTTAAATATAAAGAGATAGTGAAGAGAATGCCATGTTATCACTAATCAAAAGAAATTTGGAGTTACTACATTAACTTCATGGAAAGCAGATTTCATGACAAGAAAAACTATCAGGGATAAAAAGAGGCATTACATAATCATAAAGATGTCAATACTCCAAGAAAATAACAATCTTTAAAGTGTTTGTATTAAAAAACAAAGTGTCAAAGTACATGAGGGAAAAAAAACAGATAGAACTGAAAGGAGAAATAGAAAAAAAAAACTTTGGAGAAAGCAAGACTCCTTTCAAAGAAATTGAGAGAAAAACAGACAGAAAATATATAAGCATATAGTTGAAGTAAACAGAAGTATCAACTTGTGCTAGTTGATATATTTAGAATTCTTACTCCATCTAATAATAGCAGAATGAACATTTTCTCAAGCTCATGTATTTGCCAAGATAGATCAAATTCTGGTCCTAAAACAAATTTAAAAATAACTTAATTTAAAATAATGATAATAATACAAAGTATTTCTCAGACCACAATCAAATTAAGCTGGAAATTAAAAATAATGTAATAGCAAATATTTGGAGATTAATCAAAAACATTTCTAATTAACATATGGGTCAAAGAAAAAAGTCTCAAGATAAATTTTAAAAACCTATTTTTAATTAAAAGAAAATAAAATACAACTTATCAAAATCTGTGGGATGCAAATAGAGCATATATTGGAAAATAAAAAGGATCAAAAATCAATCATCTAAGCTTCAACCTTAGGTAACTAGAGAAATAAGAACACTTTAAGACAAAAAAAAGGCAGAAGTAAAGAAATAATAAAAATTAGAGCAGAAACCAATGAAATGAACTCATATAATAACAGAGAAAATCAATGAAATATAAGTGCATTTTTGACACATCAGTAAAGTTGATAGACCTTCTTTATCCAGGTTATCCAAGAAAGAGAGAAAAGATACAAATTACCAATATCAGATGAAATAAGAGTCACAACTACCAATGTCATGGACATGAAAAGGACAATGAGGGGAGTGTGTGTAGCACAGTGATTTGAGCATCCTCTTCCTATGTATGAGGTCTAGGGTTCATTACCTGGTACCTCCTTAAAAACAAGCTATTATATGACTACTATGAACAACTCTAGAGTTTAAAAAAAATTGATAATTTCTATGAAATGGAATAATTCCTTGAAATAGACAAACTATTAAAACTCACTCAAGGAGAAATAGATTGCCTGAATAGCCCTATATGTATTTAAAATTTTGGTTCAGTGATTAATATTCTACCATAAAGAAGCATCAGGCCAGGATGATTTCACAGGTGAATGCTGAAAATATTTAAGGAAGAAATGATACCAATACTCCATAATCTCTTGCAGTATATTGAATCAGAAGGAACATTCCTAGCTCATTCTATATGCCAGCATTATTCTTATAACAAAATCAGATGAAGATGTATAAGAAAAGAAAACTAAATATCAATGGATCTCATTCCATAGAAACAAAAATTCTCAATAAAATACTAGCATATTGAATCCAACAATATATAAAAATTATATACCTCTCCCAAGAGGGATTTGTCTGTGTTTGCACAACTGGTCCATGTTTGAAAACTGATTAATGTAATCCACTGCATCAACAAGAGGAAGAAAAAAAGTTATGTTATTATTTTTTTTTTAAATAGATTTTACTTTTTTTACACTTTTTTATTAAAGTTAGTAGATCACAAATAACAATGCATTTTTAAAAAAACCATAAAAAACATAAGAGGTTCCCATATACCCGACTCCCTACCCCCATGCCATCATTTTTGTAAATTGTATTTTTTTGAAGATGTGTACATCACACAAAAAAAGTTACATTAAAATATATGAGGTTCCTGTGTACCCTGCACACCCCCACCCTACTTCTCCCACACCAACAACCTCCTCCATCATTGTGGCACACTCATCGCACTTGGTGAACACATTTTGGAACACTGCCGCACTACATAGATAATAATAGTTTACCTATACAGAAAAAGTATTTGACAGAATCCAACACATTCATGATAAAAAAAACAAAACAAAACAAAACAAAAAAACTATCAGCTAACTAGGAAGAGAGGGATATCTTCCTCTATTTGATAAAAAATATCTGCCAAAAACCTACAGCTAGCACTACTCTTAATAGTGAGAAACTGGACAATTGTCCCCTAATATCAGGAAGAAAGCAAGTATATACAATCTCACCACTTCTACTCAACATCAGCCTGAAAGAACTAATTAGCACAAAAAACAAGTAAAGGAAGTAAAACACATAAAATTTGGGAAGGAAAAATAAAACTGTCTTTCTTTGCTGATGACATGATTGTCTATGTAGAAAGTCTCCCTATATTGATCAAAAAACAACTGGAATTGCTAAGTGATTAAGTGATTGCAGCAAAATTGTAGGATAAAACATGAATGTACAAAAATCTACTGCTTTCTTATAAAACAGCAATGAACAATTAGAATTTGAAATTTAAATATGCAAAAAATGTATATTAACACTGAAAAATGAAGTACATTGGCATTAATCTAACAAGTGATACATACAACATATAGGGAAATATCCACAAACTCTGAAAGGAATAAAAGAAGACAAATAGAGAGATATCCCATGTTAATTGGTGGGAGTCTCAATATTTTTAAGATGTTAATTCTTCTCAATTTCATGTATAGATTCAATTCAATCACAGTAAGTTATTTTCTGTATATCAAAATGTATTCTAAAATTTCCAAGGACTGTCAAAAAATATAAGCAACCAACACACTATTGCAGAAGAAACAAGGTGGAGAACTCACATTACCCAATTTCTTGCCTCATTATAAAGGTACAGGTATCAAGATATTATGGTAATAGTGAATAAGCATATAGATTGATGGAACAGAATACAGAACCCAGAAATAGACCAACAGAGATACATTCAACTGATCTTTGCCAAAAAGGCAAATGCAATTCAGTTAATGATGGACAGTCTTTCAACAAACAGTAATAGAACAATTAGATGTCTTATTTTGAGAAGCTCTTCTGGCGAAAAACACAGACTAATTGAATCAAATGACAAGAACTTATTGCCCCACAGTTTTGGAGGCTAAAAATTCTAAATCAAGGTGTCATTAAGATCATGCTTTTTCCAAAGTCTATGGCATTCTTCTGGTAGTTTGCAGAAAATCATAACTCAGTTTCTGTCTCTGCCACATGGTCATCTCTCTCCTCATTTATCTCCTATTGTCTCCAAATTTCCTCTGCTTATATGATTTCCAATCATATTGGAAAAGGTCCATGCTGCTTCAGTTTGGCTTCATCTAAACTAATTTCTTAATGATTATATTTACAAATGGATTCAGGGTTTAGGACTTGAATATAAATATCTATATGGTTTAGTGATGAGTAAATATATACAACATACAAACAATAATGCATGAAATAAAAATATTTATAAATTGGGCTTTATTAAAATTAACATCGTGTCTGCCAAAGACAATGTTAAGAGAATTTAAAGGCAAGCTACAGATTTGGAGATTAATTGCAAAATTAATACCTTATGAATACATTACATCTAAAATATACAAAGAACACTTAAATATGAATAAGAAACAAATAACCCAATTTTAAAATAGGCAAAACATCTACGTAGACATTTAACTAAAGAAGACATGCAGATAGAAAATAATAAGATGAAAACATGCTCAGTATCATTTGTTCTTAGGGAATTGAAAATTAAAACAGCAATGATATAATACTCCTCACATATTAGTATGGTTAAAATTTAAAAAGAAAGAAAAAAATGGACAAAACCAGAATGCAACATAAACTCAATTTAATTGTTGGTGGTAATGTGAAATGGTAAGCCATTGGGGAGACAGTTTGATAATGTACCACAAAGTTAAACTCGGTCTTAACATATGATGCAGCAATCACCTCTTAGGCGTTCACCACAATGGTTGAAATATCTGTTCACACAAAACCTGCATGTGAATGTTCACAGGAGCTTTATTGTGGTTTATTTTCTCTATTTCTTTCTCTTTTTTTACACGTTTTAATTAAAGTTAATAGATCATAAAGAATGTTACATTAAAAAACATTTTAAAAAGCTTACCATATACCCCATTCCCCACCCCCCACCCCATCATTTTTGTAAATTGCATTTTTAAGATATAAACATCACACAAAATGTTACATTAAAAAATATGAGGTTCCCATATACCCTCCACTCTCCCACCCCACTCTCCCACACCAACAACCTCCTCCATCATTGTGGCACACTCCTTGCACTCAGTGAACATGTTTTGGAGCTCTGCTGCACCACATAGATAATAGTTTACCCTGTAGTTCACACTCTTCCCCCGGTACGTTCAGTGGGTAATGGCAGGATATATAAAGTCCAGCATCTGACACTGCAATATCATTTAGGACAACTCAAGGTCCCAAAAATGCACCCACATCACATCTCTTCTTCCCTCTCCCTGCCCTCAACAACTACTGTAGCCACTTTTTCCAACTCAATGCTGCACTTTCTTCTATTTCGAGTCACAATAGTTTTATAGTAGAATATCAGTAAGTCCACTCTAATCCAAATTTTATTCCTCCATTCTGTGGACCTTGGGATCGTGATGTCCACTCCACCTCTAGATCAAGAGGGGGCTTAGATTCCACATGGATGATGGATGCAATTCCTCTGCTTGCAGTTGTTGGCACTCTTGATTCCCTGATGTGGTGGTTAACCATCTTCACCTCCCTGTTAGCTGACCTGGGTAAGTCCAATGAACCAGAGAGTAGGAGTCGCAACACTGCTGAGGCTCAGGGTCCGGCTGGCACCTGGGCTGTCCAGAGATTCAAGTTCCCTGAGTATTCACCATCCCTAGCTTTATTCTTAATCAACAAAAATGGGAAGCAATCAAGATGCCCTAAAATGGGTGAATTGATAAACATAGTGTAGTACCTTCATACAATGGAATGTTAGAAAAAAAAAAAAGAACTTTGCTATCAATCTCTAAAAAAAAAGTGAACAAAATTTAAATACACAGAGCTGAGTGAAAGAAGTCAATCTGAAAAGATTGCATACTATAAAATTCCAATTCAATGAAAATCTGGGAAAGACAAAGCTATAGAAACATAAACTATCAGCAGTTCCTAGGGGTTCTTGGGGAGAGAGGGTTCACTAAGTGAAGCGACAGGAATTTGTAATAAAGTGAAATTAATTTGATATATAATGATGGATACATGTCCAATGTTAAATATCACAAAAAACTTGCCAGAGGATATTACAGTGAAAAAACATTATACCTTAATGTATGCAAATTTAAAATATTCATTTCGGGGTTAAGGAATCCCAGAAAGGAATGAAGACTGTTACATGGGAGTTTGTCTCCCATGAGAGTATGACTTATCAATTCTCAGAATGCTATATATGTATAATGGAGTTGATCAATTAATTACGTGTATGACAGATGATAGGAGCCATGCAAGGGGGGAATCTAGAAAGTTCCATGTGTTGTGGATTAGAGTTGGAAACATCAGTATTAATTCATGTTCAGCTAATATGGATAGAGGTGCTTACACATTGAAATGTTTATAGATGTGTGTATATACAGGGAATAGCATATACAAATATATTCCCATTGCTTGGTCAGCTGCGAGGGTCTAAATTTTAAAATACTCCATTATCAACAAGAGCACCTAGCACCCAAATCTTAGTTTTTAATAGAATTTTCCAATAAAAGGAACCAGGACTCTTTGGAGAAATAGTTGATTATATGAATGGGACAAAAAATACTTAAAACGAAATAAAACGAACAAACAGGAAAGGAAGAGGAGTTTGTCAAAGAAGCCCTGTGTTCAAGTGAAAGAGCTTCCAGTAACTGAGCTAGGGTAATTTAAGCAAAATTTAAAATGGTATTGGATTATAATCCTATATATAAAATAAATATCCATAATTACATATTGATATAAATAAAGGACAGAAAAATAAATAAATGGTGGGAAGAGTCAAATCTCCCTCCCATGCAGAACAAAAACATAATATAAACAAATATCACACCCTTAAAAAGAGTGAGCAACACTCCTGTCTTCTTAAGTGTGGGCTCTGCATAGTAACTTCCTTTTTTTTAAAATTAACTATTTTATTTTTAAAGAAGCTCTGGGTTACATAAATGCTGCTTTAAAAAATATAAGGGAATCCTATATGCCTCACTCCTTCCCCCTCCCATACTTTTCTACATTAGCAACATCCTTCATTTATGTGGTAGAATTGATGAACATATATTAAAGCATTGCTCCTAACCATGGACTATGGTTTACATTATTTTCTATACTCTGCCCCACACAATTTTATAAATTATGACAAAATATGCAATGGCCTGTATCCATCACTGCAATGTCATGCAGTAAAAATCCAGTGTCACAAAAATGCCCCCATATTGCACCTATTCTTCCCTCTCCCATCCCTCAGAACCTCTGGTGGCCATGACATTTGCATCAGTGATAAGAGTTTTTCAATTGCTAGAAAAATAATAAATCTATAATAGAATCACAATAAGTCTACTTTAGTCCATTGTTCATTCTCCTATCTTGAGGATTTGGGGGTGGAGATGCCCACTCTGCTTCTAATTAAGAGAGGTATTAGATGCCATGGGACAGGCGGTTGGGACTATCATGTTTGAAGTTGCAGACAGTTTCTGTTCCTTGGGATTGGCATTGTCCACTGACATCCCCTAGATAGTTGTCCTGGGTGAGTCCAATAAATTAAGAGTATGTGCAGCAACTCTGCTGAAATTCATGGCTCAACAGGTACATGTACGGGCTAAAATTTAAGTGCCTTTGACATATATTTATCAATATATTGCTTCTTATAGGTTCAAATAAAAGGAGCAGAAAAGCCAAGTATAGAGAGGCTTTAAATAAGTCTAACTCTGTTACACTTGGGAGCATAAATTCCAAAGTAAGGGCCACTGACAGGGTGCCAAATTCCTGAGCTGTCTGCCCTGCTTATACTTTCTTGATATCTCTAGAGCCCTTAGGAGTCCTGCTACTTGAGGCACTATTTACTGTGGGAGTCAAGGAGATCCTGCTGAGACTTGCATAAGCATAACCTCTGGAAGGACCTCCTGACTCACTCTGATATTTCTTACCCTTAAAAACTCATTTGTATTTACTATTTCCCCCTTTTGGTCAAGGTCTTTTTCCAGATGCATTGCTAGTTGGTGCTTGATAATAATCTATTGGTGCCAGAGAGGCTCATCCCTGGGAGTCATGTCCATGCTGGAGGGAAGGTAGTATGCTTATATGCTGAATTTGGCTTAGAGAGAGGCCACATTTGGGCAACAAGGAGACTTTCAAGAGGTAACTCTTAAGCAGTATATAATACTAGGCTGTTTCAATTTCAAAAGAAGAGGTTCATAAGAACAATCATCAATATCAAGGGCCTAGCATGAGGTCTATCTTACTTCACTAGGCACTGCCCTTGCTTTTAGGGGATTCTTGCTGTCCTATTAGAGAATGTAGCAGAACTCCCCAGGATGGGAATTCTACATTCTTTTGGTTATCGTGTGGATTTCCACCCACTGAGACAATGTCCAATGAACACTTGAACATATTTATATGCCTTAAAGGCATGCCCCAGGTGAACCCCTTCCCATGCATCCCTATATCACTGACACACCAGTGATCCTTCCCTGCCACTGCTGTGACACTTCCATGATCCAAAACTTCTCCAAAAATGAAGCCAACAAAATAGCCAAATGAAATTAAAAAGGAAATTAAATAATTTTTAAAATAACCAATAATATACAAAAAGGAATTTATCAATAACTTCCTTCTAATGAGTCCCATATGAAAAGAGGGAAAAACTAGTAACTTTACAGTGGAGATTCTTGACAAACACTATCTTAGCCAGTGCTCAAGATCACATTAACAGTGATAAGTCTTATTGATTGTATATATTTTTTATATGATGTGTTGAAAATGACATCTGTCTTCTGTAGCATTCTTCCTCAAAACCCATCTCCCAGTTTAATCATATCAAAAATAGCAGCCAAACTCCAAAATGGGGCATTCTACAAAATAACTACCTAGTATTCCTCAAAATTATCAAAGTCATAAAAAATAAGAAAACCTCAAAACCTCACAGACAAGAGGAACCACAGGAGACATGGCAACTAAATATAATGCAATATCCTGGATGGAATTCTGGGGCATGAATAGAACATTAGATAAAAACTAAGGAAATCTTAATAATGAATTTAGTTAGCAATAATATTACCAATGTTGGTTCATTAATTTTAACAGATGTACCATATTAATGTAAGATATTAATAATAAAAGAAACTGATTGTAGGAAATATATTATTCCTGTATTACTATCTCAATTTTTCCTTAAGTTAAAAGATAAGTACAGAGATAATTGAAATGGATTACAGAGAAACAACAGAGAGAATTAACAAAACCAAAAGATGGTTCTTTGAAAAGATCAATAAAATTGGCAAAACTTTAACTAGACTGACAAAGAGAAAAAGAGAGAAAAAAGTTTGACTAGCATCATAATTGAAAGGGGGAACTTTACTACCAGCATGAAAGAAATAAAATGGGTTATAAGAGGATACTATGAACAACAATATGTCAACAAATTAGATAACCTAGATGAAATGGACAAATTCCTATAAACACTCAATCTACACAGACTTAAGAAGAAATAGAAGACTAAACAGACCAATAAAAAGTTTAGAACATGAATCAGTAATTTAAAAAAAAATCTCCAAACAAAGTAAAGCCTGGGACTAGGTGGCATCACTGGTGAACTTTACCAAACATACCAAGAAAAATTAACTCCAATCCTGCTAAAACTCTTCTAAAAAAGTTGAAGAGGATAGAACACTTCCCAACTCATTCTATGAGTCCAGCATCACCCTAATACCAAAGCCAGATATCATAAGAAAAGAAAATTACAGATCAATAACACTTATAAATATTTATATAAAAATTTTGAAAATATTAGCTAACCAAAACCAATGGCACATTCAAAAGATTATACTCTATGATCATTTGGGATTTATCCCAGGAACACAAAGGTGTTTCAGCCTAAGAAAAACAATCAATTTAACACACTTCATTAATAGAATGAAGGAAAAGAAATCAATCTGAACTGATGCAGAAAAGTCATTTGACAAATATTTTGCAACTAATATATGTGCTGAATAAGTTCACAAAACATTTAAAATGCTTACTATAAAATGCTCATATAATTTACCCAATATTCACTTTTATGGATATTCCAAAAATATTTCAGAGGGTTCTAATATAGAGTATCATGTACAAACACAAACATTTGTTTTTCAGAATATATTTAAACTGCATCACTGTGGAGTTTATTATTTCGAATAGCTTCAAATATGGAACTATTAAAATTCCATACATGTTAGTGCAAATGTAAACTTGTACAACCACTTTAGAAATATTTTTCAGTTTCTTCAAATTTTAAACTTAAATTTACAATATGAGTCAGCAAGACTACTCCAAAATATCCAAAGACAAATCAAAGCATATGTCCACACAAAGATTGTGTATGAGAATGTTCATGGCAGCATTATTCATAGCAAAAAGCAGAAACAACCCAAATCATATGGTGAAAAGAAAAGCAATATGTGATATATCTATACAAGAGAATACTATTTTGGAAAAAAAAGAGAAAAGTTCTGATGTATGCTAGAAAATGGATAAATTCAAGCAATATCTTGCTGAATGACATAATCCAGAGACAAAATACCACATACTGTTTGAATCCATTTACATGAAATGTTTAGAAAATGCAAATCTCTGGGGACACAAGCAGGGTGGTGTTTGCCTGAAGCAGGGGAGAAGAATTGGGAGTCACTGCAAAGGAGGGCAACAGTTTTCTTTCTGGGATGATAGAAATGTTCTAAAATTTGATTGTGGTGATGCTTGCACAACTTGGAACTTTTGTTAAAACCCATAGAATTATATACATAAAATGTAGATGTGTAAACGAGAGCAAATAAGTTGAACTATCTATGGCATAAAATCTTTGATTTGGCCTTTAAGCAAGTTTTAATAGAGGTCAAAGGCCACTAGCAAGAAAGTGAGAGGAATTTCTGAAATTGAAGAGAATTTTCAAAAACCTATTCTGAACATGATTTACTTCATGAATACTTTTCTTGGTGAGTATAGAATGACGTTAAAAAGGAAAGTAAATAACAGAGATGGAATTAAAGCAAAGGAAGAACGACAAAATGTAATGGTTAAAAGACAAAAACAAGTAATTCATAGGAAATGGAGAGAAAGGGAAAGGAAACTTAGAGGGAAAAATCTGTATTGTATCAAATGTGTGCAAATTACAGAAAAAGTCTGAGTTTACTGTCTTATATACTGTGTTGCAACACACTTCTAAAAGTCTGGTGGTGAATAACATATTAAGTAAGTGTGATCTAGTTATATTATCACCAGACTAGAAAAATAGATACCTGAGCACATCTTGAAACAAGTGAGAATAAGAAAATTGATCAAAAGAGTGAGGTCTTGTCCATCTGATAAATCAGAGCTATTGATATTTTTCTCAAGTAACAACTAAAAACTAAAATAATTATATTAACAAATGCAACTGGCAAAGTTAATTCCATATTTGAAAGAATGGTTCCCTTCTTTGAAGAGTGTTATGCTATTAGACAGTATGATGAATTTAGAAAGTGGTATAAAATAACCATGAGGTTATAGACATTTTATGAATTTCTAAGAAACTTAATTCTGAATATGATGTAGTTCATGAACAATTTTATAATCCTTCTATAAATCTTGCTAAGTTTCACACTAGAATATATTTAATTTAAAAAGTAAAAAAGGCATATTACTTGAACTGCCCTTTTGTGTTTGCTAATGCAACAATATTGGTCAAATATTTAAAAATCTCTTCATTTCAGAAATGAAACAACACTACTTAAGAGGGAGGATTGCTGAACACTGATATTCTTTTAATAGTGATCTTTCCACATGAGATTTTTTAAACTTGCAATTCTTCTGGTTAGAAATAATACCCCTATTTATTAACCTTTATATAAGTCACAGTTTAGTCTTTTTTGATCATGGGGATCACCATCAAATCATATGTGATTTTTCAGGCCACAGATTCAAGAATATCTTCATGAGTAATTTAGAAATATTTGAAATACACTGAATGCATTTATCTTGCTGTTAATATCATTCTGTGTTGGCATTAGTTTGGCAGTTGGGCTTTGAGTGATGAGGCAGCTGGCTGGAAACCTAGAGATCCATATAATAAAATGAAAAATATTATTAAAATGTCATTCGACAACCTCCTGGAAAGTAGAACATGTGCCTGTGAAGCCAGTGGTCCTAGGAAAGTAGTAGGAAAGAGTTAGAGTGTTGATATGTTTTGGCTCCTATTTGCATGTCTTTTACAAAGCATTGAAATAAAGATTAATGGGAATATGGAGAGGGAACAGAGCAACAAAAATAGAAAGTTGTATCAATGCTCACTTATATACCCTACCACACGCCCTCTTTCTCTGCTCCACAATTAGTCAAATGCTTCTGTTTGCAAAGTGGCCTTTTTCCTGACATCAGAAGAATATGAGGTCATTGAAAATATAAGATATCAGATACCTGAACCTTGTGTATATTAAATTTTTAATGAGTGATCAAGAACCTCTTATGTATTATTTTCTCTAATATTGCCAATACCAAGACAATTGCCCAGGACATAACAGGCAGCCAAAAATTGTATCTGTTGAACATATTTGCATCAGCAATTTCCTATATCAGGTTAATCATGGAGCAAATTAACTTTAAGCTTCTAGTTTGATAGCCTCATGTACCCCCAGATCTCACATTGAATAAAGATTATACAAATAAGACCCATAAAAGAAAAGGATCCATGCGTGTTTAAAGTCACATTTATGTACAGTGTCATATATGTGTAATGTCATTAATGTGAAAATCATGCCACTGCCCTTTTGCCAAAGATGATTAGGAATAGCCATGCAATCAAACAAAGTTGCATTTATTGGTTCAGTTCAACAAGGAAGACAGCCACTATAGCAGAACAAGAGGCATCTCAGTGACAGGGCATTAGGATGAAATGTGTATAAGATTGGAACTTTGTTCGGTTATTAGAGGTAGGGTTCACAAGCAGTGCTTTGCTGTGGATTGTGTGTTGACAAAAAGCAAGGGCAAGTCTATGATTGGGTATCTTATTATGTTTTATTCAGAAGGTGGGAGAAACAGAGCAAGTGTATAGCTCCAAATGATAAATGAACAGTAACTCCAGGAACTCATATTAGACAAGACAAGGGGAAAATCTGATCATTTTTTGCAGTTTGGACAGTTTTTATATTTGTCCATTCTCAGACATAAATAAAGAGTGGATCTTTGTTTTTTTCTCCATGAAAATTTAGCCTTACTTTATCCGATGTCAGTGATCTCTGAAATTATGTTCAATAGGAGAAAAATATAGCCTAAATTTTATAGGCAGGCCTACATGCACCTGATAGATGTCAGGGACTGCTTTTGTATTTTTTTTTCAGCCACATGTTTATGAATGAGAAATGACTACTGGTTAACTAAACCAACAAACAAAAAATGATAAAATTATCATCATTTCCAAGTAAAGTATGAGAATATCCATTTGCTTTCGTCAGGAGAGGAGTCAGGGTTTTTAATACAGCAACATAAATTAAAAATCTCAGTACATTCCTGCTTGTCTTTTCCTCAAGTTATCTCCTCTTAGAAACAAATATTAAAATAAGAAATATATAAAATGGACTTTGACTACTGCCAGTCAATTTTTCTTCCAAAACAATTCTGTATACTCAGATCATTTGTATACATTTGAGTTAGCAAAACCAGAGGAAATTTCCAGAAGAAAAATAGATTTTTTCTCCTCTATTTTTGAGTATGAAATGTCATACTAATCAATGTTATTTTCTGAACAAAGTAACCTGAGTATGACATATATAAGGACATTTGCCTTCTTGTTCATATATTTCAAAAGACTGCTTCAAAATTCAAAAATAATTATTAACAGATGTGGACTCCTATGCATGAAGAGAGATGTATTTAAAATAAGCAAGCAGAAATTCCATTAAAATCCCAATACACATACAGCAGAGTTTTCAAATCAATAGAATATTTCAACATGAGTCATCTTCAAAAATGAAGAGATAATACCCTAGTGACTTTTCAAAGAATGAGTCAATTCCTCCTGTGAGGTACATATTGATTTGAAATGAGAATTGGTGACTTAGAGAAGATTTAAAATGTAACACAAATTTGACCTACGGGCTAAAAATGAAATTCAAAATCAGATCAAGATATACGATCTCCCTTCAACACCACAAATGTAATTTGGTCTCTGAAACTATGTACAGATAAAGTAGATAAAAGTCCTCCTGCCATTTATACTTTGATAACAGTATCACTATATTATTAGATCTAGGTCTTGTAATTTTCTTCTTACAGAGGAATCTTAATGCCTTAGGAGCAATTTTTGCAGGAAGTCAGGATCAATTTGAATGATAATCATTATGCAAGAGTGAAGCCTAAAACCTGAGTAGCAAAACATGAAGTTAGCAAGTGTTATGGCCCTTGACCCCCTTTTTTCTAAATGGCAAGGAAAAATAAAGAAATACACTCTTTTTTTTTTTTTGCTTGAAATAGAGATTAATTCTATGTTTTTTTAAAGTAACTTTGTGTGTGATCTATTAACTTTTAAAAAAAAGAAAATTAAAAAAAGAAAATTAAAAATAAGTTTAAAAAATTCTCTCTTGATTTTTATCAAATTTTATTCTGCTAAAATCTCCATGGTTTTCACATTTCTTTTATAGAACTACAAGGGATTGTTTGACCTTGTACTTAGAGTACCTATTTATGTTTTTGACAGTTATAATTTTTTCTGAATCACTGAGAGGAAAACATAGCAGTCACACATATAGATAGCACTGAGACCTTTATAGTAAATTTAAATGTTGGGATTTATTAGCCTAATTATTAAGTTTTTAATTATTGTCATGAAGCAGTCATTAAAATTCATTAAATAATATATTTACTTTTTAAAAATGTTTTGTTAATTTTTGGTAAGTCATGAGTCAAAATGACGTTTAACTTAGGAGTCATTTGAGGAAAGTGTCAATTTTCACTCACAAAACAGTTTATATTTGAAAATACAATACCTTGATTAATATCAACAAGTATATGAAACCCTGACTTATTTATCCCCTGGTTTAATTGCAGTCATAGAAAACAAGACATTGCAGCAAATTGTAATTCATATGGGTTTTTTAAGGTACCATATTAAACCTAAGGACAGGAAAAATCTACCTGAAGATGAAGTTTACTTTGAGAGACTATTCTCAATGCTTTCTGACTAAGTTGCAAATAGGAAGATATCTTATGAGGAATGACAAAAGAAATAAGCCACCAAAAGAAAAATTGACACCAAATTCCTTAAAATTCTGAAATGTTAATGTCAGAGGTAGAGCTGTATTGAGAAAGGCTTTGATTGTAATGAAATTTGGGTTGGCTCATTGTAGGTTCTGTCAGGATAGAGTGAAATAAGATATCTAATTGGTATATATTTGTGTGAGCATGACTGTGTGTGTGTATCTTCAAAATTAGATTTTCTTTTTAATACTACATTAGCATAACTTAATTCATCCTCACTTCAAGAAAACATGAATAAAAAGAACACTAAGCATTGCAGTATTGTAATCATAGCCCAAACATTTAGTGATACCATAAACCAAAACAAATTCATGACAGTTAAGTCACCATGCATATTCAGACATAAAAAGAATTAAATGCCTCTTATATAAATGTCAGATTTCCTTTTGAAACCAGTGCTTTTTAAATCAGTAAAAACAGTTTTTTTTTTCAACTGGACACACTGGCTTTATTAATATTCTCATTAAGGTTAATTACTATGATATCTTCCTAAAATATGGATTTGCAAATTTTCAGGATGAATCAAAGGGCAGTTTTTGGCCTAGATAAATCCATTTATCATTTAATATTCTACACTTGAAATACTCACTGGGTAAACTCAGTGACACAAACAATGACAATTCCTTCGATTTATCTGTTAGATATCACCATTAAATTTCTTCAGCTATTTCAAGTTTTTATAATAACACATGAAACTTACAAATTTCAAAAGTGTTTATGTATTTTTCATTCTCTTTCAACTAAATATGTACTTTATCTTGGCAATATAGCAAGAGCCTAATCTTTGAAATAATGTTAATCTATTTCTATGAAGATTATGTTATTTTATTGTTTATGAATCTCTTATGATAAAAAGATAGCTACAGCAGTTATATTTATAGTCTTTAAAAGGGAGTCCTGGGAGGTTAATTGAACAGTTAATTATGAGGAAGCTTAATCTATAGGCAACAAGTGTTAACTTTGGATCTGAGTTCACAAAACAGAAATAATTTTCTTTTGAATTATAATAATGAATACTCACAATTCACTAGAGATATGGATTATTAATAGAGAACTTTAATTTATTTCTAGACATTAAGAATTTCTAAGAATTGTCACCTAGAATAGATCAAGAGATTTTTGCCTCATTTCAGTTTTCATTAGCGTATTGGTCTAAGGATAATTTAATACAAGGTCTGAAAGTTAAAGTCAAGCTCCTAGCCCCACTAAAAGTAATTTTATATATAATTGTATATCTCAATTTGCATTTTGTCTGCTACTATTATTCATCACTTAATTTTGTGGAAGTTCATGCTGGAATGACATGGCATATTTTCTCTAAGAAAATGTTCTTGTGCCCCTAAAGTTCAAACCTAAAAAAACTGAAAGACTAGAATGATAATGGTCTTATAGAGAAAGTCTTGTCTATACAAAGCTATTTCCTTAGAAATACACCAACACATTTTAAACTCAAACGTTATTTTTTACAGGCTTCTTATGGAAAAATACTTTTATTATGTGTTAACTATGTGTTGATCAGACTTAAAATCATGCCTTGATCATATGAGCTGTGATTAATTATACAACCAAAAAAAGATTTAAGATTAAATTATTTGTATTTGGAAAATAAGTTTCAATGTATAGATGCCTCAAGTTGACTATCTTCAAGGGGAATAAGGTTACTTAGAAAATTTAATGAATTATTTGAGGCAACAGAAATAGGAATCCATGGCAGATCATTCAGATTTCTAGTCTTTCTTTGGCTCTTTCCTTATATTCTCTTCCCATTTTTGCCCTTCTCTCCATCCTAGATTGGCTCCAGAAGCTCCTAAATTTCCTCTCCTTTTACCAAATATAATTTTTATGGTAGTACCAACTGATAAAAGTCTAGGTACTTCAGATATTCCTCCTAGTACTTACTATTTTCTAAGTAAATTTTTTCTCTCCCACTAATTAGTAATGGCTGCTATTATAGTAGTAATTATGCTAATAAATTTATTTGAACTATTGCTATATTAACATTTGGAAATTTATTTATTATATTAATAACATTTAATATTATAGCATTCTTTTATTACTGGGATCATCTGATCTATTTGTTAATTAAATGAGCTGCAAAAGTATTTTATAAGGATACACATACATATTATATATTTTTATACAGGACTTTTTTTTCTTTTGTGCTTGGCTTTCACCTTCCAATAGTTCACTCTTCCACATAAATACAAAAGTAAACAAACATACACACAATGCACACACAAATTAGTATGTATTCTTATGCATATTTATTCAAACAAAGTTATTTGTGTTATTATTCCATGTTTGTGTAAAGGATTTTACTTGATCAATGTTAACATTAGAAGATTGAATTTTTGAATATGATAAAATTTTTTTCCTTTCTTTTTAATGAATTCATACTATAGTTCTATTTTATAGTAATGACTAATATTGTGTATCATGCAGCAGAGCCTTTTTTCATTTTCAGTGATGTTAATGTATCACCATTTATTCAGACAGACACCTAATATTGTATTTTGTTTGCTTGTTTTGCTTTGTTTGCTTTTCCTGAGTGAGCAATGCTGCAATAGACTTCAATTTCCTCTCTATGTATTTTTCCCCACTGAGATCATAGAAGATTTCAAGTTTAAATTCCAGCTCTTCTTTCTAGCTTTGTGATCTTGGATAAGTTATTTATTCTCTCTAACCACGATTTCCTTAAGCAGTGGCTTGATAAACAAACCCACTTCATGCCACTCTGACAATGCTGCTCCCAAGATACCTGAGCTATCCGGCTGGAGAGAGAAAATGGTGAATGAGGCTCTGAAGTGATGGCTCAGCCAATCACACATAGGAGTTAAACATTCTTCAACTATCCAGTAGCAGTTTAGGTAAAGGTTGCAGTGCCATGAAAAACTCTAGGCGAAAGCACCTGAGAAAATATCCACCTGACCCAACACACATCACAGAGTTATGAACACATAAATGGTGTTACTAATCCAGGGGGAGGTGTAACAAATAACTGTGCCACATATTAAAATGCACTTAATAAATATTGCCTTTCAAGATCACAAGACTTTTTGGGACAAAGCCCTCCAAAACCAATTATGAATAATTAATTGAAATAATAAAATCTTAATTGATAATATGATAGTAAAAATATTAACATTTAAATATTCTACTTTTGTTGGGTGTATCTAACCACAGAGATAACAGTGCAAATATATTAACATAAAGACTGAAATGAAGTGAATTCAACTTTTGTATTTCTGAAACTTTTATATATATTTATATACATATGTATGTAAAACTGAAATTAATAGCTCAGCAGATGGGCTAAAAAGAGACAGGTAGATAAAAAATTAAATTGAATTAAATTAAATTAAATGACAACAAGAAAACCAGATAGGTGGAGCTAAAAAGAGTTTTAAGGTGGAAGATAGACTAGGAGAAGCTATTCAGACTAGAGCATAGATAAAAACTGAAGAGATGGTATAAAAGACTTAATTTCCAAAATTAGAATTTCAAAAATAGGAAATAGATTTAAATAGAAGCAATATTTCAGGGGATAATGCGTAATGGTTCTTTTGGTTGTTGGCTTTTTGCTTTGATTGTTCCGTTTTGTTTCTTTGTTTGTTTCCTTGTGAAGATAACAGCCTGTGCAGGATTTTAAGAAACCAGTGGCATTATTAGTACCACTTTCCAATAGAATAAAGAAAAAAATGTGCTTTTAAATTTTCATAGCATTTGACTTACTCATTTTAAATGAAAACATATTTTTGAGATTGCTACCACCATAAAAAGTTAGTGCCACATACAGTGATAAGAAAAGTGAAAAGGAAAGACAAGCAAATGTATTTAATGATTTCTAAGACTTTAGCTTGAGAAACTATTTAAAAGACATAAAAAGTCCATAGGTACAGTCCACAAAATTGTGAGGGCACCTCTAAGACTGTGGCCTAGGAATTTCTGACTTCATGCTAGTCCTCACTCAACCTCCAGTAATTTATCAAAATCACCATTTAATTAATCTCAATAGTTTATGGCTTGTGTAGCTTATGTTTAAAATGTTCTGATTGTACCATGACTCTTTGGATTTTCCTGTCCAGATATTGATGTGACATTTTGCTCTTTAACTTCAGTTCTTGAATGGGTACAATAAAATCTTAATTTTATGTTGTTCACCTTTGTTTTCTCTCTATGAGGACAGAGTGACAATTTATACATCTCAGAGTTGAAACCTGAAGTCCCTTTTTTTCCATATATGTTTGGAGATAATTGCTATAATTTTAATCTGTAGCTCTTCAGGCCATGATACTATTCTTTGGATTTTTAGCTGGATGAATTCCTCAAATATTGGGACCACTCCTGACATCCATTCTTGTTTTCCAGCAATATTATATTTGTCATTATTGTCACTGTTCTTGGCATGTTAAGGGATTTGGGATAAGAGGGGATGTAGATTGGAAAACAAAGTTTACAATATAATCTAGTCTCCCAATTCACATATTCACTCACTGTATGAAGGATTACAACAGTTTTTTCAACTCATACACTAATTCCAATTGATGCCTAACATAAGCATTGCTGTAAGAAAATTGTTGCTACCCAGGGAGATCTAAGTGGAGATAATAACATAATTGGTGAATTTCTAGGAAGCAAAGGAAGCAAAATTATAAATCTATCTATATATAATCATACAGCATATATAGAATACATAATTATTTTACATAGCTAATTTAATTTTAAAATAAATTTTAATTACTCAAGATATTGAATTGCTTTGTTTGTAAGAGAATTTGTAGCTTTCAAATAGGAGGGTCATTGAATTGATTCTGTTACATCTCTTTTACAATGTGTCCCAGTACAGGACCAGTGCATGTAAAGGATCCAGTCAGAGTCCTGTGTAATAATCTTTGTTACAATGGAAAATAGTGTATAAATGAATTAATCATTACATATCTCATGGGATATTAAAATATTGGATTACTAGTTCAAATTAAAATATTTTCTTTGTATTTTTAATGTATTCTATCTCAACATGCCATGTGAAGTTGTTGTAGAAGTTGAGAGAGGTTCACTTATTTGCATCTGGAAAGGCCAGAACTCAGGAATAATTTTGAGAAGGAGAAAAGGATTTATTTATGACCAGCCAGGGCTTGGAGCTTCTCATTCAAAATCTGAACCTCAAACAAGATTTTCAAGTTCTTTTTATACAGAGGAAGGGCCAAATGGTTCTTTGTTTCAGGGCTCAGTAAGCTTGAATTAAAACATATTTTTATATTCTAGGTAAGCTTTTAGCATGGACTTTATACATTCCATGTAAACTTTCAGTATGGACTTCATACATTCCATGTAAGCTTTTAGCACATTTGATTTGCATTTTCCCTGGATATTTAAAGTTTATAGAGTTTGCATTGCTAAATTGTTTTTCCGGGACTGGAATCATTGCCATGGTTACCAAGGGCAGGGCTGCAACTTCTCACTGTCGCACATGCACAGCTCAGGACACATACAGCTCAGGTTATCTATGAAGAGATGAACAGCCTCCCACCCCTCCCACCCACAACCCACATCATTTCCTCCATTTAGGCCAGCTAAACTTGGTAAGTTTTCATATAATTATGGTTGGAATTATGAGGTGGGTGGCTGTTAGTTGTTTTGATTGATTACTCCACTTACCAATTCTCAGTGAGGACCTAAAGACAAAGTTCCTGGGTAGCAACTGGGGTTATGCTGTTTTCAGAAGAAGTTCTCATCCTGGACAGTAGAATCCTGGGGGAAGGTTCCCCCCTAGCAGTCAACCTGGGGGTTATTGGTGTTTACATGGATTTCTTGCCAGGCTCCAGATCCATCTTTTAATTTTATTTTACCCTTAGAGAGTTTACAACTTTAATCTTAAAGGGGTGCTGAAGGGAGATATATCTTTTCTGTAACTATTTCCTGCTGGCCATGGGTTGTAGTCCTTACCTAACAAGGTGTAAAACTTTGTCATTTTATTTTGACTGGAGGAAGATGGATCTGGCATTCTATATGAAGCTGGATGAAGTTTTGATATGGCTAAAAAGATGTTCATTCTGAAAGAAATAAATTCGATTAGAATTTTGGAATACCTGTTTTTAAAAGAGAACATTGGATTACAGAGGTGGACAAGATTAGGTGTCTATAAAGATGGCACCCTTTTTAAAGTTGGTGGGAAATATTTATATATATATATTTTAAAGTTATTTATTTTCAGAGAGAAATTGTAATAGATAACAGTGTTAGGTACTTAGCTTTGTTTTGAAGATGTATTTCAGACTGTTTAATGATTGGCACTCATGTGCTTTATCAGATGCTTCTGGTGAACTGGCACATTTTGGGCAGTTGATTTGATTCAGGATTAGTGCACCAAGTTAGAAATTCTTTTAGCTTTTAGCTGTGGGAGTGATCAGAACTATAGAATAAAGTGTTTTTTTTTACGTTTTGGTTTTAATCATACAATTTCTGACAATCTTGACTGTTCAATAGGTGACCAATCACTAGCGAGAAAGCCTTGTTGTGGTACACAATAGAGTACAGTAGAGTAGTAGGGTGGCTGAGCTTGGGACCAATTAAATGGCTACCTGCAAGCCACTGGTGGTCCCATTGTTTTCAGTTAAGATAGCTACCTTATTTTATAGACATGTTCATTATCTTTTTAGAAAATGAAGTTTACCAGGAATTTAAACATGTTTCATGTACTTTTGTGCATGATTTAGAATAGAAAAGATAATATTATCATTATTAGGCATATTTAAGACAGGATAAAGGTACAGCACTTAATATTAATTAATGTACTACTTAATACAAAAGGATTCTGAGTCACAATTAATAGTTTTAAGTTTTAGGTTTGTAATACTTTACATGTTATCTCTCCATGGGAGCAGGCCATATGCCAATTTGTATTTAAGTTTTACTTACTGTGCTCTGGTGATTATGGCTCCACTTGGTATGTTCTTAATGCAGTGAGCAAGCCACAGCATCACTGATCCTAGAGAGAGGTAGTTTCCAGTATTTTACTGGCCTGATGCACAGTGCTCTCTGGCACAGTGATTTTTATATACCTTTTAAACATTTCCAATGCAATATGTTACATATCAATGACTTTGCTTACTTCTATAACTTTACCATGAAGATATTAGTAGGTATTTTATTTTAGCAATAGAGGAAAAGAAAGTATTTTTCACTGTTAAAATGAAAATGGAAGAGTCCCAATGGAATCAAGGTAACTTTCCATTACCATTTATTTAAATATGCACCTTGCGGTGACATCCAGACAGGTTTTATTTCCACAAAGTTACTTTTTGCCATCAATAGCAATCTAGGTTTTAGTTAACAATGGCTTCTAAACTAAAGCCAGCTAAATGCTTCAGTTTGGAAAATGTGTTTTTTTTCAAACTTTTTATAATTTGACCACAATTATAGACTGGCAAATTTACTCCAGATTACAATTAGCAACCAATGGAATTTACCCCATGCATTTAAGAGAGAGAGAGAAGGTTTACATTTAATTTAATTTCATTAAATACGAGCTTATAGTTCCCATTATTTTAAAGATTCAACACATACAATGTTAATTTATGAACCTGGGTTTTATAAAGCTAAGAGATAATGCTTAAGATAAACAAGTTGAAATTGTTATTGATTAAATAAAGAATGTTGTTTTTCTTTTACAGAGGTGTAAAACCTTTTATTTTTTGGCAATTTTAAAACCGAATAATTTTAGAAGCATACTAACTTTTAGGCTCTGGAATATAAAGCAATTATTTAACCTGTTTTAAATATAATAATGAGGATTTTATAGTTTTTTCAGCAGTTTTATATTTAGATTTTATGTGACCTTTTATACCATTTAGTTTAATTTGGGTTTTTAGAAATATATATATATATTACTTATATAACTTCATATTTAATTTTAATAAATTGAGCAAATAGGCAGACATGAATAGTTTGATACAGAAACATCAATTTTTTTATTGAAAACCTCTTTTTTTACTTCTCTGTTTATTTAGAATTAAAAAGTTATAAGCATGAAATAAATAAATATATATATTATATATATATTCTCAATAAATATATATATAATATATTATATTATATACATATTATATATACTCTCAATAAATAAATAAAATAAATAAATAAATATATATATACACTCAAGGGCTGTAATATTTTTTATATCCACAGTTTAGCCTCTGGTGCACACAGCTATAAATACTCTAATATGACAGGTAACATCACATCAGTATAGATGGTATACATATACACATACATATACATATGAATGAGTTAAGACAACAATTAGAGGAAATGCTTTATAGTAATTTCCCTATGAGGTTTTAAATACATCAATTTATTTACTGAGTGCTTACTATGTACCAGGTGCTAATGCAGGCAATGGGGTTGGGAATGGGATGGAGGTGGTAGCAATGCCTGAAAAAAATTGCTCTTTGGAGGGAAACTGGCAAGCATTTGGGCTTCTGTTTAGACTGGAAAGAAACTGGTAGCTTTTACTCATTTTTTTTTCTCTGAGATGACCTAACAATGGGGGTTGCTTAGTAAGGCCTGGTACACCGAGAAGAGTATTGTTTACCCTGGAAAACCTGGCAATAGTTATTTCTGATTTCTGGTGGAAATGGCCAATCAGAATTAATTTATATTATTTTAAAGTCAAGGAAAAAGACAGTTTTTCCTTTAAAAGGGTAAAGAGGAAATGAGAAGACCAACAATATTTAGAATGGCGTAAAAGTGATATGCATAAACCCCCTTTATTCTAATTTAACTATAAATTTTTAAAGTTTAATTATTAAGTTGAATTGTTAATGGGTGGGCCAGATTTCCAGGAATTGTAAGTAAATGCAGTTTATAATTATCATCACAAGAGTTGAAGACCAGGGGTGAAATTAGTTATAAAATAACTATAGGATAATTTTAAGTAATAACTACCATCACAGTAAGCATTAGATAAACCTGAAGTAGCCATAAATAAAGGCAAATTAATTCAATATCACTATTACAATAGCCGAAATCCAGCCCACATTTACTCCACTGTAATATCTTTTGTTATAAATATATATATATATAAATACATAAAAGCACTTATACAATGATTTTAATTTTTAGTTACAGTTCTTTGTTTTACTTTAAGATGAATTGGACACCTTTATTAATTAAGTTACAAGAACCTTATTAGTAACAACCCTGCAAAGCTTTCTTGTTTTTTCCTTAATAACTGAACAAATTTCATCTGTGGATTATGCATTTAATTCATCAGCAAGACAGCCTTGGCATTTAAAGATTCATTTTAAGTTACATTTTACCGGTGATTTTTTTAGGCACAAGCAAGCTGACAGAAGCCAAACACAGATTTTAAAATCAAATGCACAGTTAAGAACAGATTAAAACAGAAGAATTTTATATCTGCATTTTAAGGGACACTTTGACCCTAACTGATGGCACAAAAGGTCTTATTTTGATTACTATTTATACCTTTAATAGGCACAATTGAGTTTAAACTGAGAAGTTTGAGGTTTATTGTTTTCAAGCAATAGCCTCTTTCCTTTAGACAAGTTTATAGCTTTATAGCATGTCAAAGCATTTTTACATAGACTTACAGAGAGGGATTCAGAAAAGCAGAACCTGGGTAGAATGTAAATTTATTTTGGCCTTTGATGCTTTAGGGAGGGAACTTTATTGCTTTTATCCTGATTTTGATCCTGAGTCTCCTTCACCTCCCCCCTTCCAGGTGGATCAGTGATTAGATAGGAATGTGGCTTATGAATGAAGTGTGGACTCACTGGAAGGGGGCAAGCCACTTCCCCCTTTCCCAGGCTTTCTGTTTTGTTTTTTTTATGCATCCTCCTACAGGGAGAAGGGGCGGAGGTAATGATAGGGAGTTCCAGGCTTCTAAAATGGTTTGAAAAGAACCTTTCAAATTTGGCACCTTTCCCAGGGACCCCTGGCCCTGGCAGGGCTATGATTTAACTTACTGTCCCCATCAGCTACCCTGACTGGGCCAGTTTTAATAAACTTGGGTATGTGGCACAGACACTGATACAGACAATCCCGGACTCTGGCAAATGGGGTGGACCCAGAGAGGCAAGGCAAAAGAGCATGCACACACACATTCAGATGCTGTGGTTTTGCCTTATAAGCTCAATCAATTCACTCCTTTGCCAATGGCAAAGGAGGGTTCCAGCTTAACCAAAATTTACCACTTTACAGAATTACACAATTCTAACACTAGCACTGAGCTGACACAGACAGAAGCACAAAACTTATTAATCTGACTTACAAGTTCTATATTTTCTGGACACGGCTGCCCCCACAGCCATTACAAACTTTAGAAAGAGAGAACACTTAACATTAACATCTGAACAGGATCTCCTGGTTACCATTGCTGTCTATAAAGTTAATTCATCTGCAATTCAGCACCAAAACAAAAGAACCCGGTTCACTGTTCAACCTTACATTCAGATCAAATCAAACCTTACTGCAAAGCCAATACATTTTGCTGTAACCAAGATTATCTAAATCCAGACCAATTTCCAGGACATTAGGACTTGAACCTAAAAACCTTTTTTCCTATTATAATCAAGCCTTCACTACCTCAATGGAGACAAGACAGAACTAGATGCCAACAATGCATTTCACCAAACCCGACACTAGGCTTTTAACTTTTTTTCTCTTTTTTTCTGACCTGGAGGAGACAGCTTCCCTTTGAATTTCTGGAGGTAATGGGGCCTTCTGGGAGTCGATCAGGTTCCCTCCCTAGCAATTAAAGCTAGGGTTTTCCTGACATTATGATCCCCAGGGAGTCTTACCTTTTCCTGTGTTTGGAGTCCTTTTTCATTCCCAGAATTTTTTTCTGACATTCCATTGCCCCTGATTTTTGTCAGAAGGACTCCAGTGCAGCCCACATCTTGTCTGGATTAAACATCCAGGGGTGCCCAGATTGGGGTTCACCTGAGTCCTTCCAGCTTCCTTGGGGATCCAGAAGGGGTAGCAAAATGCTCTTTTCTCTGGCCTTCATTTGCAAATCACAGGAGAGCCCTCAAAAATGTTGTAGAGGTTGAGAGAGGTTCATTTATTTGCATATAGAAAGGCCAGAACTCAGGAATAATTTTGAGAAGGAGAAAAGGATTTATTTATGACCAGCCAGGGCTTGGAGCTTCTCATTCAAATTCTGAGCCTCAAACAAGATTTTCAAGTTCTTTTTATACAGAGGAAGGGCCAAATGGTTCTTTGTTTCAGGGCTCAATAAGCTTGAATTAACATATATTTTTACATTCTAGGTAAGCTTTTAGCATGGACTTTATACATTCCATGTAAGCTTTCAGCATGGACTTCATACATTCCATGTAAGCTTTTAGCATATTTGGTTTGCATTTTCCCTGGATATTTAAAGTTTATAGTGTTTGCATTGCTAAATTGTTTTTCCGGGACTGGAATCATTGCCATGGTTACCAAGGGCAGGGCTGCAACTTCTCATTGTCCCACATGCACAGCTCAGGACACATACAGCTCAGGTTATCTATGAAGAGATGAACAGCCTTCCACCCATGGCCCACATCAAAGTTAGAGTGATATGACAATTCACAAGTTTACTAGGTTTGCATACCCTGTAAATTTCTCAATGACTGTCTTAATTTTGGAATACTTAGTAATTTATATCTAAATTGAAAATTATTTCTAAGGAAATTAATCCTCATCACTTATTATATAATCTAAAGATATTACTGCAATTGTTTCAAATCTCACAGCATAGAAAATAGACCAGAAGCTCCATTTTAATTGTTTCTCTTCATTTTATTCTCTTCTGCCTTGACCTCAGGGTACTCATTGTTGCATTGCTGCAATTTAGAAGTCATCACAGCACCACTGTTAACAAGAAGAAATCTTTTAACAAAAGCACCCAGTCTGAACATTCGTTTTGTTAACAGGCCTACCTGAAAACTAATCCTCATTAGTGTGGTAATTTTATTGAAGTAACCCCTAACCTCCTGCTGAGCTGCTGTATTAGTAATCTCAATTTGTTACAAGTAGTGGCAGAATCAGCATTATTATGAACTCTTAAAGAAATTTAATGAAATCACTGGATTCAGTAAGAATGGATGCAGAAAGTTCTTAGTAGAAGGCAAAGAGTAAATAATGATAGACACATCACCCCAGGAAGGGAAAATAATCATTTACAGGTAATACTTTGTTTGAATAGCTCTTACTTTTAAAATATTCTCTCTGTATCTCAAACACACATATATTTGTTCCATTTTCTTTACTCATTAGCTCCAATAATATAATATAAATACACAAAATCTCCCTCTCTTAATACATTTACAAATACAAGTTCATTTGTCTTTCTCAAACATTCTTTTTTCAGATTGTGCAACTGAGGTGTGCAGCCCTTAAATAATGTGGACACAGACAGCTAAGTGACAGAACCTGTTTTCATCATAAGTAACATGCTTTCAAAAACTGTATTCTTAAACATTAGACTAAGCTGTCATATAATTTTAACACTCATAAATATCTGTCATCCATGTGGAGCTGGCCCACGTGCAGCGCTGATGCGCGCAAGGAGTGCCGTGCCACGCAGGGGTGTCCCTGTTGCAGGGGAGCCCCACATGCTAGGAGTGCGCCCCGTAAGGAAAGCCACCCAGCGCGAAAGAAAGTGCAGCCTGCCCAGGAATGGCACCGCCCACACGGAGAGCTGACACAACAAGATGACACAATAAAAAGAGACACAGATTCCCGGTGCCACTAACAACAACAGAAGCCGACAAAGAACATGCAACAAATAGACACAGAGAACAGATAACTGGGGGGAGGGGAGAAGGGGAGAGAAATAAATAAATATCTGTCATGATTGGTGTGTATCTTCTAGTTAATTTTAGCTGTTATTTTAATACATTTAGGAAAGTACAGAGGATCCAAATGGCAGAGGAGTGAATGGCAGACTGCACTCCTCCTCCAGAAACCAAAGGAAGGTAGGCAGACTTGCCTGGCAGAAGGGAAGACTTGTAATTGTGGGCACAGTGGGAAAGGGGGAGACACAGTTGACAAGGGGAATAAGTCAGGGAAGTGAGTTGGGTGGCAGACTGATGCTCAGCTGCTCTGAGAGTGAGGGGAACTACTGGGTGACAGTGTGCCTGTTAGCAGGCCCTTAGGTGCTGAGAACTGCAGGATAATGAGGTGTGGGGACTGGTAGCCAGCCAGCTCAAGGGGAGAGAGGCGTAGGGTTTGAGATAGGGCAGGTGAAAACCAGGTCTTAGCCAGTTTCCAGTAGATAAGAAATGTGGGCTGGCAACAAATTGTGTCCAGGGAGAAGGGAGGGTTGGGCTGATCAAGCAGTCTAACATGCACCCACCCTCTCCAAAAAAGAGATGAACCAAGGCAGTGAAGGTTTGGGCTGACAGGTGACCAGCTGGTCCAGGTGAAAGGGGAGCCAAGAGAGGCAGCTGGTGAACTGCCATGGGCCCCACCAGCCCTGAGGAGAGGGGAGCCATAGAAAAATCCAGTGGGTCGTCAAGCACCCAAAATGAACCAGGCCCTTGAGAAGGGGGTACCACAGGCAGAGGAACTTTTTTTTTTTTTAACATCTGGGTACCTTACCTGAAATGAGCAAGCAGTGGGGTGATTGACTGGAGAGCATAGGAAGCCTGTGACCACTGCTGGTGGCCTGAGAGGGGGGCCTGTTTTGTTTCTTTTTTTTCTTTTCTTTTTTCTTCTTTTCTTTCTCTTTTTCCCCCTCTTCCTTTTCTTTTCTTTCTACTGTCTCTTGTTTGGTCTTCCTTTCTTTCTTCTTTTCTCATTTTCTGATCTTAATTAATTTTTTTTCATGCTTCTTTTTTCCCCCACCTATTTAATTTTTATTCCTTTGTATTTTTCACTCTTATTACTTATTTTTCCTGGTTCATTTATTGTTTCTTTTTCTATACTTTATTTATTCTTCTTTTTCTCTTTTTTCCTTCATTTCTTGTGGACCTAATTTTTTTTGGTGGAACATGGGCAACTACAAAGCTACACAATAAGTGGAATCAAGTGTCAAAAAGGACCCTTAATACAAAACAAAATGAAATAAAATCCTAGTCTAGAAAGAGAAGCTAATCAACTGAATAAACCCATCAAAATAAAAAGATGGCTAGACACCAGCAAAAATCACAAGCCATACTAAGAAACAGAAAGGCACACTCCAGTCTATTGAACAAACTAAAAAGCAGGAGGAGACACAGAACATGGAACAACTAATCAAGGATGTACAAACAAGTATCATGAATCAACTTAATGAAGTTAAAGAAGAGGTTAAAGGATATTAAGAAGACACTGGGAGGACATACAGAAGAAATCACAAACATACATAAAAAAATACAGATCTGATATTGATGAAAGACACAATGCAAGAAATTAAAAATATGTTAGAAGCATATAAGAGCAGATTTGAACAGGAAGAGGACAGAATTAGCAACTTTGAAGACAGGATATCTGAAATCACACAAATAGTAAAACATAGATTTTTTTAAATTCACAAACAGTAAAAAAATGGAAAAAACTCAGCAGGGGCTCAAGGAATTGAATATCATGAAATGTACAAACATATACATTATAGGCATTGCAGAGTGAAAAGAGAAGGGAAAAGGAGGGAAGGAGTGTTTGAGAAAGTAATGGCCAAAAATTTCCCAACTCATGAGGGACATGAATGTACATGTCCAGGGAGCATAGCGTGCTCCAGACAGAATATATCCTAGCAGGACGACCCTGAGATACATACTTATCAAATTATCAGATGCTCAAAACAGAGGGAATCCTGAAAACAGCAAGAGAAAAGAAGATCCATTACATACAAAGGAAGCTTGATAAGTGTAAGTGCTGATTTCTCATCTGAAAAGCTGGAGGTGAAAAGGCAGTGGGGTGACATAGTTAAAGTACTAAAAGAAAAAAATTCCAGCCAAGAATTATTCAAAATGAGGGAGAGTTAACAATATTCTCAGATAAACAGAAATTGAGAGTGTTTGTCATTTCAAGTATAGCAGGGAGCCATATAAAATGACACTTTCCTGCCAAACTGAGAGGGAAGACCAAAGAAAGATTCAGACAAATCCAGTTTGGTGATAGAAAGAGCCTTTAATATGGGGCTAATGGGGGTAAGCTCTTCACATAGTGGTGGATCCCATCCTGTTTGTGGCCTAAGTCCTCATCTGTGGTGGTGGGCAGAGAGTGAGGCACTTCTGAGGCTTGAGCCTGATTTGCCGCAAAGCAAAGGGGATCTTTCATACCACATATCTATGTGTGGATGAAGGGGGCACGTGAAGGGGAAGCATGATTAGAAAGTGCAGTGCTCAGGACAGATAATCAAGGAGTGGACATTCATAATGTTTCCCAGCAGGGCAGAAGTTGCACTTTCACAGTAAATTCATAAAACAAGCATTTATAATGTTTGTCGATAGGGTGGAAGTTACATCTTTATATTGATATGAAGGTGATCAAAGAGTTTACAGTATAGCTTATTCTTGGAGTTTACTGGGAGAGGAGTTGAAGAATATTTTATCAGTCACAAGATCACAAAATGTTATTTCTCAAGGCTTGTAGTTTAATTATTAAGAAATGAAATACTAATGTAACTAGCAGGAAAAGAACTAGGAGATTTGTAGGATAATACGAAGCCATATATGCTACATTTATCAACAAGAGACCAGAACTTCAAGAAATGCTAAAGGGAGTTCTGCAGGTTGAAAGGTAAGTTTACCTGTGCATTTTTGAAAATCAAATCTTGGACTCCAATTACATGTATGTCAGGCTATAAGATATTGTCTCACAAGTCATAGATTCTCTGATCATTTTTGTTCGAAATAGTTTTATCTGTGTTTCAGTTTGGATAGTTGAAATACACTACTGTTTTCATCTACTATGTTAAATTTGCTCTTAAACTCATCTGTTGAATTTTTCTCATTCATACATGAAATGTTTGGCTCAGGATTTCAATTCATTTGTTGTTTTTTGGTTTGTTTTCAATTCTTTACTGAGAGTCCCATTCTCATTTCTCATTATGTTCACGTTTACCTTAAATTTTTATTATTTATAGTGGCTGTATTGAAATAACTTTGATAATTCCAACATTCCTGTCATTCTATTGATATAATTGATTAATTTTCTCCTGGTTCTTGGTTATATTTTCTTAGGTAATCACATCTTTAGTTAGTGTTTTTGATTTTTGCATGAATGAAAGTGTGGATCCTATTTTGTTGACTATCTGGGTTTTGTTTTCTTCCTTTAAATGATGTTGAATTTTTTTTCTGGCATGCAGTTAGCGTACATATGAATATGTCTGATTACCTTAAGGTTTGTTTTTATGCTTTCATAGAACAGATCAAGAATAGATATTACGTTAGTTAATAACCAAGATAATTTTTTCTGGGGTCTCAAATATGCCTGGAGTGTTCTGCAAGCTATTTCCACTATGGGTCTATGGAAATACAAGTCTCCCAGCACTCTGCATTATCCAATGCTCTATTCTACTAATATCACTAAGAAAATCAGTTTGCCTGACCTTGTATAGTCTTGATCTATGCATGTACGTGCTACTGTATTTGGACAATGGCATAAAGGGGGACCATGCATATTTCTGCATTGCATTCTACGTAAAGCTCTTCCATTTCTGATACCTGTCCAAGAATTCTAGTCAGGTTAGTGTCTGAGAACTCCAAATTCCCATTCCTTAGCTCAGTAAGACCCCTGTGCTCTGTTTGGACTCATTTCCTTGAGATGCAGTCAACAAAGAATCTGCAGTGTTAAAGTTTGCCACTTGCTATTCTAGCAATGATCCCTGTCCTGCAATGCCTATTGTCCAATACGTGAAAACAGTTTATCTAATTTCATACTTGTTTATGGTATGAGAGCTTGTCTATTACCAGTTACTCCACTATAGCCTGAAGCAGAATATTTTGATTTTTTAAATGAAAACAGTACTCATTTGATATCTATACTTTATTTTTTACAAAAATATTATATCAAAAATATAGGAAATTCCCACATAATCCTTCCCCTCCTCCCTCCCATACTTTCTCACATCAGCATCTTCCCAAATGCAAAAGAAAAGTAATTTTGTTTAGTTGCATGTAAATACAGAATAATTAGAATTACATGATTTACAATTTATTTTAGTACTCACACACCAGAAATGGTATTTAGGGACAACAATAAAGTGGAACAATACCACAAATCAAACTCTATTATGAATTCTTTCTGTGGACTGCTAATGATTAGGAAAATAAAATGATATAAGTAAAATTACCTCAGACTACTTGAAAGAATATTCTTAAAATTAAATTCCTGAAATTGCTGCTGTTTCTTGGCGAAATATGTTCATACAAATTCATTGTTTACCTAAGAACAAAATATACATTTATATTAAGCTGCAAAGCATTTCCCCATATTTTATGGGTTGCCTTTCTGTGAAGAGGGTACTATGTTTTTCATCCCTTTTGCATTGAAAACAAAAGTGTAAAACAGAGGTTCTTTAATTGAGGTCTCAGTTAAAAGTGCTCATAGAATTTAAGCCTTGCTCTTTTACTATAATTTCATCTTCCATATATAGTTGCTATATAATATGAGGTTATAATCATAAATTATATACTATTCTCCTTTTTAGTTTCCCACCTTTAAAATATAAGGCCTCAATTTTAATACTAAATTATTATTTAGGTGTCTAAATCAGTAGGTATCATAAATTTATCACTTGAAAATATTTATTTCACAAGATGTACCTACCTTCCCCATTTTCCAAGGAAATAATTGCAAATGTTGTTTTTGATATGCATATGCTATTAAATCTCTTATCTGAGTTTTAAAAATAATGATTCTGTCACAGTAATCCATCAAACCTGGTTTCCTGCAGTGGGTCCAAAATTTGTACTAAATGTTCATTATTACAATGTCTCAGATTCATAATGGGAGATTGCAATTTTGAGTTTACAGAGACCATTGACATGTATAAAGGGTAATGCATATTTTAATAAATTTATTGTACAAAATAGAAGGAATTCTATTTTAAGCTGTCAACAATGATTGCACATTTTTGGATAAGGAATAAATATGTGTTGGTCAGATAACAATTGTGACTTAACATAGCATAATGAGCAGGCATCAAAAGAAGGAATATTCCATTTAGATAATTAGCTCTAGGAGAGAACATTTCCTCTGAATCCTAGTGAAGTTTTCTTGCAAACACCTCCTTTATGTGCATTAATGTGTACCCATATTTCTTTTACATCTCATTTTCTGGATTTTTTTTCCCTTTTATTCCCACAAAAAAAGAGTACCCTATTTTAGTTTGCAGATAAAAATGGTGTGTTTTGACATTTTAAAATCTTGTCTAAAGGTCCTGGAATCTTAAACATGTGGTGCACATTGAAATATGCAGTCAGAGCTCACCCAATCCAATTACAGGAAGGTTGAAGAGCCAGGTAAGACGTAGAGAGGCAAAAACAAAGGATTGAAAGAGAACATTTGAAGAGATAAGAAAACTTCTAAATTTCATGTGCAATATCAAAATAACTAAATATTCATGCAGAAAAAGTTCCTAAGAATGATGCCTTAAAGTAAGAATATGTAAAGAATTTACTGTCTTACAGCTATTTTGCTTTCTTTCCTTAACACTTTCATTGATTCAACAATCATGTACTGAATACTCAAGGTCTTATCTAAGGCATATTGTCTAAAATAAGAAGGAATAAAGGCAGCAGCTCAGGTCAAGTATTACTATGAAGATGTTATCAGTGGAGATGATGTTAATGACTACAGTAAAATGTTGTCAATGAATGAAAGTCCACATGGGGTTTCATAAGAAGAAGAGATTTCTTTAAACAAACATTTTCAGTAGAAAATTAATCACCATACTGAATCTTAAAGGGAATATAGCATTTGTTCATGATGTGGTTAAATGGGAAATAATAAAAAGGAGGTAAAGTCACAGAAAACAGTAACTACAAGATAAATTTTTAAAAACTAAAAATAATCCAGATTGTGATTTAGTATTTAAAGATGAATTCTATCAAGCATATTAGAAAAGAAATCCTGCTCCATAATCTGTAAGGTGTAAAATGCTAGGATTAAGAAATGGGGTGCAATTTGATAGAGAGTGCATCAAAATTCAGAATTAATAGTATGTGAGCTTACTTTACCTTTGAAGGGAAGTTCTGCTCTATGGAAAGACTAGTGTAATAACTAGGAAACTACTATGGTAATTTGGGAGGTGAATGAGATGCTGAAATATAATGGTTGCAGACTGATTCCCAAAAAGAATGAGAAAATGAGAATTGTGAAAAATTACAGACAATATAAGGGATGACAAAATTTTAAGGGTGTAGCTTAAAAAATTGGAAAGATGGGATGAACTAGTTTGGAAAAAGGAGGGAAATATGGTTTGGAAAATTTAAATTTGAGATTCTGGCAGCATCTGTCTCAGTAAAGTGGTCCATTAGGCTCTTTGTCATGCTGTTCTGAACTTTAGGTATAAAAGCAGGAAAATGATTATTAGGATTTTGGGTGAAGTTTCAAAGTTATATTAGTTATACTATATTTAGTCTGTATGAATATGTGGAGGTATCACTGTCTCTATTTGGTCTTCATGGCAATATTCTATGGAAATTGTGAAATAAAGAGCTTCTGGGATAAATTTTGGACTTAACCATTTGAGAAATAAAAGATGGTTTACCATAGTTATGCTAATGAGAGATAAGTGCCTTTCGTACAAAAAGAGGTCAGAGAACTATATTGTAAAAACATGTAAGAAATTATGTTATTCAGAAAATATATTTCAGAAAGATGCAAGTGGTATTCTCTTGTATGGAGTTTTGAGGGATATTGGTGAATAGGTCTGAAATATTGAAGAACAGGTATTTAACCCTGTTTAGTCACCATTCAAGTTAGATATTTTCTTTGATGGACATGCTTGTTTACTTCTCCTTAAAGGTATTCTCTTTAGTGGGTCAGTTATCCTTTCATGGCCTGAGTGAAATCTGGCACATGTTAGTGTTATTGCTTAGGGAGGCAGCTACTATATCCTACCACCTTTTACGCTTTTTGTAGAGAGAGAATGTGTGCCAGAATGGACTATCTGATGCTTTAGGTATTAGACAAACCTTTGATAAAATCTCATTTTTCCAACACTTTAGCTTTGTGGTTTCAGTGGGTTTACTTAACTTTTTCTGATGTTCCATTTTTTAAAGAGAGAAATGGAGCTGGAACGAATTGCTGGGTGGATAAAAAAAAAAAAAGATGACACAGATAATAGGCAAATGGCTAGCAAAGAATTCTGTGTGAAACAAGCAAACTGAAGATTCTAAAAGCAGACAACAAGTTCTTTGGATTTTTGTTATAGATGGTTAAATATAGACTAATGTTTAAAATTTGTACAATTTTCATTAGAAGGCATAAATTATATCTCTATTTAAAAATCTACTTCGAATTAGTAAGCATGAATCAATTTCCAGAATCAAACCCTTGCTGAAAAGATTTCTAAATTTTAGTTTCCCACACTATGAAATGAGAAGCATATATCTGAAGCATTTAGTTTTTCTTGACCCATATGTGACAGTTTGAAATTATTTTATGAATCCCAATAAGAGTAAGATTATATTTGTGAGTTGGTCCACTCCTGTGGGTGAGAAACCTCTTTTCAGTTGGTCACCTCAGTGAGGTATGACTCAGGTTGAGTCTCTTCTGTCTTCCTGAGTCCAGTAGAAAACAGAGACACACCAGGAAAGAGAGCTCCGCTATATTTGACGCTGCCATGTGACGGAAAGGAGAGACTCAAGGAACTGAGGCCCTAGAGAGAGATGAGCCATTTGTCCGATAGTTTGCAGATGAAATTGAGACAAAAGTGGAACAGCAGAGCCTGAGAAAAGAGACCCAGTCAGAAACAAGCCCTAGGCCTGGTTGCCCTCATCTGTGCTCCAAGAGATGGTACAGCCCGGAGGGGAAGGCAGAGACCAGGCAGAGATAGCCTGCCATCTTGCTTCAATATGAGACAGCCTACTTTTGTGAGAAACACCTCTTCTGGTCCCTTGAGTTGGACTTTTCATGGTCTTGAAACCTTAAGCTTTTAACCAAATAAATACCCTTTATAAAAACCAACACATTTCTGGTACTTTGCCTTCATATCCCTTTGGCAAACTAATGCCTTCATAATTATTATTCTCAGTCATTTTACCTCAGTATCTCATGGAGTAGTTGCAAATTAAGAGACACCTGGGGTTAGGAAAGGAACGAAAGAGGTTAAGGAGCAAATGTTTCAAAATTAATTAGCCACCACTGACTCCTGCTGGGAACAGATGTGCAGAAATGTAGGCTACATTTTCTCAGGAAAATTTAGATTGTTTCTGAAATAACCATATTTTTAAGAGTTAGCAAAATATTCAATTACCAAAGCTAACAGTAAAAAAAGGACAAGAGAAAATCAAACATATTATGAGTCATATTTTACCCTCAGACTGATAATGTCTATACAGAAGCATGAAATTTCACTAAATGATACCTCTTTTGGCTGTTAGAAAATGGGTAATTCTCTTTCAGCAACAACAGATGCCTTGTGTTTTATTTCTTGTATTTGCCATGAACCACTGTAGTTTTCACAGCAGAGTAAATGGGAATGCATTCCCTTCTTTATTCTCCGCCACTATATTCCACTAGTTCTTAAAGATAAAGTGAGTTTTAAGAAAACTTTTTAAAAAAGGCAAAATTTCCATCCTCCTCCTTTGCCTCAGGACCACTCCCAGTTACTGAAAATAAATTTCCAACATACATAAACTTAATGCAAAATTTATAGCACTCTAACCTGTTTTCTGCAGTTTTTCACATTGTAATATCCTTTCCAGTCTTGTAGTTGACAAAAAATACACTCTTTTGATGTGCCATAATTTCATTCACTGGTTTCTGATTGGCTACCCTTTATGCTTTCTGAATTGTGCTAATATTTCAAAATGTCTCCAGTGAAATTTCTTGTGTATGTCTTCCCAGGTAATTTGGGGAATATATCCTTAGGGTAAGTAGCTAGGATTAAATGATGATAGACCAAAGCCCTTCTTCCACAAGGAGGAATTGACCAAATGTGACAATAAAGTTGGCAGCAAACATGATCGAGTCAAAGGGAGAGGAAAATTTTTAAAAATTAAAAATATATAAATAAAAATTTATAAAAATAACTATTTGATGGTAAAATAAGAAAAATTAAACCAATGAGGAAAACCAATTGTGTGGCATAGTGACTCAGAAAATTAACAATCATATAACTTAAAATGTTTACTATATATAGAGATGTTACATTAATGAAAATACATTTGCCTAAATTGTGTCATTTACATTTTAAAAAGAATTTCATCTATGCTCACATACTATTGGCTTTCAGTTTTAATCCAAAATGTATAATGTCTAAATTTATGTTTTCTTGGCATATTTATAGGATAGTTTTAACTAATTGAAATATTTGATTTAGAGAAACTTATCCTTGGAAATGCTTAGTGATCTTAATATTAAGAAAAAGATTTTTTAAAATATGGAAAATGAAGACTGTCATTTTAATGCCATAGATACCTAGAATTCATTCCATAGTTGTTTGCATTAAACCAAGCAAAGATGCAAATAACTTAAATAATATGTAACTTAAAATTGACTAAAACAGTGTGAAGTATTTGCTTCTTATCTAAAGCAACACCTTGTATGAAAGTTAGTTTTATTTCTTTCCCAAATATTTACATTAGGCAAAATGTACCTGCTGTCATGAAAACTAGATGAAAAATTTTGCCTAAATCTATTATTTCAATATACAGGATAAAATTTTGTACTAGTTTCCAAGATTTTTAAATTGTGGCATTTTTTTCTATTCCTGATTCTGCAAAATATTTCATACTTCTTATCTATTTCTAAATAATATACCTAAATTATATTTTCTTCTTTCAGAGATATAATTTCACATGTTTAAATCAATTATATATTTGCATTTATCAAGGCATGTAAATAAAATAGATGCTTGAAAAACTTAAACATTTGTAGCAGCATAAACTTCTTTCTAAATTAATTATTGTTTTATAGTTGTAGGTTTACAGAAAAATCAGGTATTAAAAACACAGGATTCCCATATGTTATTTTGCAAATATTCTCCTAAAATGTAAAGGTATAATATTTGTATACTGTGCAAATTCTGCAGACACTAATTATATGACAAATAGTTTTTTTCAATTGGTTTTCATAATCTTTATTGATGTATTTCACCTACATAGTTGACAACCAACTGACCATAACATTTGCAGAATGAGAGGAAAGAGAAGTAAAGATCATTTGGAAGCAACATTAAAACTATGTTGGCACCAAATACCACAATCAAACAACCTTCTTTTCAAGTATTAGCAGTAAATTCTCTAAAATTTGTAATATTTTAATACACCATAATAAAACAAGCTACAGAAAATAATACTGTAAAAAATACACTCATTTTGGGAAGCAATTGCTTTTTTTCTAGTTAAATGAGAAAAGGTTATATAATGAACCCCAGTATTACAAAATAAATTCTTGGACATTTCTCAGTTAATCTTAGTTTTCTTTAAGGGGACAATAATGACAACAACAATTTGGCATGGAAATATTGACTTAACATTGTTCACCAGAACATTACACATGATCAGTCATTTGCCCAAAGCCACATCACTGAAATCTGCAATACCAGGACTCTGATCTGGGTCTTTTTGACTCCAAATTAGCACTTTTAATTTTTTCTTATAATATCTTTATTGTGCAAATTTGTTAACAGTTAAGTTGAAAATATTTCAGTTAATCTCTAACTATCCTAGGAGCCCTTATTCCATTTTTAAAGGAGGAATTTTTTTTCATTTGAATCAAAGAGATTCAAACAAAATTAAAACTAGTTATTCCCTATGATTTTTATAGGTAGTAGTAATTTTAACACTTGAAGCAAAAGTTATATGCCATCTTTAGGAGACTCAGTGCTAAGTATACAGAGGAACTCCTCAGAATCATAAGCTTGATCTCAGAGTAAAACTGGAAAATCTAGAGAGATGGCAGAAAACTAAATTTAAACCATACTTTGTCATTCAGAAGAATTATTTTTAACATGTGAGTATATTTCCTCCTCCTTTAAAAATTTAATGGGAGAGCGGAAGTGGATCAAGCAGTTGAACTCTTGCTTCCCACATGGAACATCCCAGGTTCAGTCCCTAGTGCCTCCTAAAAGCAAAAACACCCAGCAGGAAGCGAATGTGGCTCAAGTGATAGAACTTCTGCCTACCATATGGGAGGAGTTGGGTTCAATCCTTGGGGCCTCCTGGTGAAAAAGAGGAAGAGAAAGCATGCTTGTGCGGTGAGCCAGTACCCACCTGAGTGCCTATGTGGTCAGCGCAAGTGCCTGCGCAGTGAGTCAGTGCCCCCGTGAGTGCCTTCATGGTGAGCCAGTGCCCACTCAAGTGAGTCATGCAGCAAGATGATGATGCAACAAAAGAGAGACAAAGAGAGAGTCCAGGTGAAGCACAGCAGAAACCATGAACTGAGGTGGCGCAATTGACAGGGAACCTCTTTCCACATCAGGAGTCTCCAGGATCGAATCCCAGTGAATTCTAGAGGAGAGAAAATGAGAAAAAGAAGACAACACAGACAGCAAAAACAGCAGGATGGGGGGAGGGAAAGGGGGAAAATAAATTATAAAAACAAAGAAAAAAACCCCAGCAAACAAATGCAAAAAACAGCTCAGGTAACCAATGTGGTTCAGTGGATGAGCACTGGCTTCCCAACACATACACGCTCCAGAGTTCAATCCCTGGCCCCAGTACTTCAAGTAAATTTTTTTAAAAATTGATTAATGGGCATGATTGTGCATGTACATATATGTATCACTGGAGATGGAGTTACAAAATAACTAGGCATTTTTAAGAATTTAACACTACATCATGAAAATTTCCCAAGCTATTAAATACTCATTAAAAACATAGTTTTTATTCATTCAAAATTATTTTTCTGTATTATTGAGAGAATCTTTGATAACAACTGGTTTCAAATGAGAAAACCTCAGTTATATTAAAAGATAAAATACTTTCTGCTGTCTACTATTTGTTTCTATATTGAGTAGACTACGTAAATTATTTTTGTGTTATTTAAGTTTTTCTGGAATATACAGGAAGAGGAAGCATTTCCATTGATCCCTAAAAATCACCAGCTCATAAAAAGTGAACCATTGCAAAATTTCAAATGTTCATAGAGTCCCTGATATGTGAAAAGTCATAAAGTCATAATAATATTAGCTACTCTTCAAATTTAACTAGAGTCTCTAGACTCATTATTATTGCATATCACAGAGAATTCATGTTCCTCATATACTATCCTTAAGCATGAAGATGGAAGTTCACAGAGTAATGGAAGAGCTGGTACTAATAGCTGACAGACACTATATTATTAAGTCATAAAATTTACCTCAAATTTTCTTGAGTGAAAGAAACTTTCTGACAATTCCTAAAGAGAAAAATTTTTGCGAGCACCTCCTCTGACCTCTCCATTCCTCACTTACTGGTAAATCTAATTAGAGATTTGGTGAGAAACAATGAGAATGTATGGATCAGCCTCCTTTTCTCTGGTTTTGAAATGTTGTATCATGAGAATCCACATTTCTCTTCAATCCTATGTTAGGTAATCTTAATCTTTTCTAACCTCCTTGCAGTTGTTCACATTGCTAGCAACTAGAGAGTAATGGTAACTTTGGAGTGAATCTTCTTAGTTATAACTGAATCCTTATCCTCTAATTATATTTATGAGATAGTTTTAAAAATGGAATCATAACTCAGGAAGAAATAGAAGAATGTTTTAACTCCTCAAACTTCAGCCTACATAAAAAGCTGTTTGAAGGTTCATATGTCATGGAAACAAACATTATCAACAGCCTTTCTAGGAAAATTCTATTTTCTCAGTCAATAAAGGATGAACTTGAAATGGAAACTATTTGATGATAATAATGCCTTATGTTGCAAAGCTTCACTGTTCAGGCCAAGGCCAACAGGAATGACCAACTCGGATTGAATGTGTGTTTGTAGGAATGTGTGCAAGGAGATAGTAGTAAAATCTACCCAATAACAGAAAGCTCATAAAAAATAACTACTTGCTTTGCTTCATATATAAATTGCTGGATCAGGTATTGTGCCCTAAAGTGTAAAAAAAAAAAAAAAAGCACTAACACCAGATGCTTCTCTAAGATAGTCTGAAATCTCATCTTAGAGAAAATTAAATGATAACCCAGAAATTGATTTCAGGGTAGCAGAAAGTTTCCCCTAAGGAGCATTCTTTCCTGTAACTTTAATTTCCTCTGTCCAAACTCATGGTCCGTGCCTGAGTGGGAAGTCAGTGACTCAAAGAAAATGACTGCAGTGAAAGAATCAGACTCCTCAATAAACACATCATTAAAGACCAGTGGAGTTAGGCATAACACAACTAGAGCAAAGTTTACCATGATGATAGGCAAGTGCAACGAAACCTATATTGAAAGTATTTGGGATTGGGGAAGACATATAAGATTGCAGCATACTATAATATTCAACAATAGAAATGTTATAAAGGGAATAGCTAATTAACACTTAACACTGTATTTTCCTAGGTGAACAAAAATATACCATGATATTACATTCTACATATATAGCAAAATATTTTCAAAATCCCTTAGTCGAACACACACACACACACAAATTAATTGTATGACTGTCAAAAAAGTATATAAAAAAAACATTAGGTGGATGAGTTTGGAAAGTACAAATTTTAAAGCTGTGTTGTCTTTGAGGAAAAGGCTAATACATGACTCAGATTTAGGGTTTTGATGTTTAAAAGGAAATGGAGACTATGGCCCCTATACAAAATAGTATAGGTGAACCAAAGAATCTTGATACCAAATGGAGACAAGAATTATAAAATCTTATAATTTTCTGATTACAGTGACCATAAATACAGAATTAGTCTCCAAAATATATAAGGAACTACATATCTAAAAGAAAATTACAAGTAATCTAATTTAAATATCAGCAAAATAGTAATATTTACAAAATGGGAAGCATACATGATTTCATATGCATGTGTGAGATAAAAAAAATGTTCTTTAGCATATATACTTGGCAAAAAGCACAAAAAGTTTTCTTTATGGCATTCTTTTCAATCCAAAAATAAAGCTGGACAAAATCAAAATGTCTTCCAACAAAACAATAAATTATTTGTGAATATTTATATAATGACTTTGACACAGTACAAATGAATTAACTACCACTTCAGACATTAACAAAGATAAATTAGAAAAATAAAAGCAAGTCACAAAATAATGCATCCTATATGATACCACAAATACAGAAACCCAAAACACATGTTATATACACACACATACTTAGAATTTACATATATATGGTATAACTATAACAAAAATTATGGCAATGATTCAAACAAAATTAATTTATTCTTGAAGACTCTCAATCAGGAGAGGCATACCAAGGCCCTTAAAGTCATTATGAGCATTATTTTTTATACATATAATAAATTTATTAAATATAAAATAAAGAATACATTCATATATTCTTTAGATGCATGATTGGTAAATAGGTGTTTTATTACTAAATGTTTCATATCTATGAAATGCATTATGTATTTAAAAATTAAAAATAATAATTTTAAATATGATAAAGATAATTGAAATTTCAAGGTTCCTTTGGTTGTTTACAAACATTCCTTCAATTGGACTTCCCCAAATGTGGCCTTTACAAAATGCTATGTTTTTTATTAAAGGGAGAAGTGGGAGCATTTTATTTGGGAAATATTTTTCCTCATCACCAATAGTAAACCAAGAGAATGTGAGTGTGTACAATGCAATTTTATGATTTGAGGTTATTTGTTTGTTCTGTTTTGTTGGTTGGTTTTAATAACTGAGTCAGAATTTACCTTTTTCTTGCTGAAGCTATTATTTATTATTTTATTCCAGCATGGCATATATAGTGTGATATGGAGCAATAAAATATATATCATATCAATTTATTTTTTAAAGTCTATATTGCATTCAGAAACATATCAAGTTAATACTTATCAAGAAACCAACAAAAAATAAAATACCATATTAAAATAATATAGAGCATAAAATCTACTTACTCTTGGTGAAATTTAATGAGATGTTAAATGTCAAATATGATATAGCATTTGAATAAGCTAACATAAAATTTATTGACTTTATGTATGAACATGTCATTATACCTTTCAAGGTATTGCCTTGGCTAGTCAGTCATCCATTCTGGTGAAGCTCCCATTGCTAAACAAATTTTAATGCTCTCTTTTGGATCCACCATCATATTCTATACTGCTTTTGTTCGAGCATGCATAACATTGTCAATCTGTATCTTTTTTTTTTTTTAATTTTTTTATTTTTTATTGACTTTGTAATAATATTACATCAATCTGTATCTTGTGTCTGTGAATAAAGTGTGTGGGATGACAAACCTGGATAATAAAGTTTTGATTAAGAAGTAAGGATTGATTACAAAGTAATATAACTCTCTATATATGTGTGCACAGGTGTATATGTGCTTAGTATTCTATAGTTTGGCTTTGAAGTTATATCGAAAGTGGGATTTTAAACTATTTTAGAACAATGAAAGCGTCATTGTAACAACATGCAACACAGAGATTACTGCAAAAGCATGAGTCATTTTTAGTCATAGGATCTGATACATTCGTTACATAAATAAAATATTTTCAACTTATAGTTAAAACTGTATATTTCTTTACCTATTTTTCATCATGGAATTCAATAACATAAGTCAATTGAATTTTCATTGCCCAAAGGTCTGAAATAATCAACTCCTTTTACTCAGAATATATTGCATTCCTTGGCAGCTCTAGACATCCTAGGAACAGAAACTTAAAATAGTAATGTAAAAGGTACATCACTATTTTTACTTTTTTCTGAATATAATAAAGATATTGTATTTTATAGAGAATTCTGACACAGACACAATGCCACTGTTAATTATCATATACTTAATTACTATGTATTGAGTGATTAAAATTCATTTATTCAAGAAATATTTATTAAATGCCTAAGGTATACCATATGTTGAGAGCCTTACCTATATTATTTCCCATATTCATAGCAAAACACTATGAGGTTGTATTTCTTTTAATTGCCATTTCAGATGAGTAAACAAAGTATTCAAGAATTGAAGTAATTTTGTCAATGTTCTCACAATGTCACAAATTAGTTATATATCAGGCAAACACTACCAATGTCTATTTCCTATATAAATACTCATGCCAGATCATTTCTCTATTTTATATTGAAATAAAACAATTGAATGTTTAAACATATTATGTGCAAGTCATCGTTTCCTGAGTTATAAAAATTTGCTAATGATGAAAATTTATTGTCACTCTTACAGAAGTCTTGAGTAAGGGTAACATTTTATTTTCTCTACTTTAGCTACTTATTTATCTTTATATTTACCTATGAATTTTATAAGTGTAATCTTATGCTTTAGAAAGTCTTCCTCTTCCACTAAAGATTTAATTAACTTCATTTTATCAATTAATTGACCTAGATAAAAATAGTATGGATCTAATAAGGAAGGATTGGTATGGGGAAAACAGCATAGGTAAAATCAAGAACTTTGTACTTTCCAATTCCTCTGAATCACCTGGGCTCAAGAGTTGACTGTTCTTCCTTGTGAAAAGATAGTTCCACATTTCCTTATTAAAAGATTGTGAAGGAACTTTACAAAACAAAACTTGCCAGCCTCAGAATCCCCCCTTACTTCCCTTCTTTGCAACCACAACAATAACAAAGCTTGATGCTGGGCCTGCTAAAGAAGAAGAATACACAACAAATAAGTCCAAGATCTGGTTAAAGGTACTGGCAGGGAGCCATGCCTAGATCTTTGAGGCTGTTAGATAAAGCAGGTAGAATATAAAATTGATGAGGGGATAGTGTGTTGATATGGTAGGACTCTTCCATGATACAGCATTAAATACCCTGATAGAAATCCTAGGAGATTGTACTACCATGCTTTTAGGACAGCTCTTTTAAGCTTGAGTAAAGCAATGACCCATATTAAAAGAAGTAGAAATGCCACAACTGCTGTGTTAGTGGAGGAAGGGCTCATAGGCTTAGAGGAATCGGGATGCCAGAGTAGATATATAATATTAAAGCTAGAAAACTCACTGGCCAACTATATTCCATGGATCAGCCTGGAGGACAGCACACTTACCAAAATGGTAAAGGATGTGCTGGTGAGAGGGGCACCAATATCTGTTGGCTCCCTTCTGGCCATGGCAGACTGTAGGTGCTGTTGTAAAGGAAAGGGCTCCTTGATAATAATGAGTGTTGTAAGATCCCAAAATGATAGAGGCCAGGTGGTGACCATTAAATGTTAAAAGCCAGTTGGGCACAATTATTGCAATGAAAAGCATAATCAAAGTGCAGTTAAGGGAGCCTATCTGCAGAGAGCTATAGAGATAATTGATCACATTGTTTCCAGAGCAGGGATTCTTAACTTTTTGTTCCATGGACTCCTTTGCCAGTCAGGTAAAATGGGTACTACGATAATTTATTTATTGCATATATTCATAAATGAAGGAAATGCTGGATTTCAATTAGAGGTCAGAGAAAATAAAGATAATAAGTTGATTTTTTAAATTCAAGCTCATGAACCACCTGAAATATTTCTGCAGACCCCTTGGGGGTCCATGGAACCCCAGTTAAGAATCCCTGTTCTAGTGGGAAGATATGCAGGTGCTCAACAAGGCTATTGTTTATTCTATACAATCAAGCAGATTAACAATGGATTATCAGGAAACTGAGGGAAGCAGTCCTATTAAGAGGAACTATCAAAGATCATTTTCAAGACCTAAGCCATTTTTCAAGCAGGGAAACCATTACTAAAGGAGTTCCTGCATTGCAGCTGGAGAGGACATTGCAAAATCATGGCAAGTGTGTTCAGTAGAAACCCCTCAGTCCTCCCCAGAATGATATACAGCAATTTCCTTAAGTGATTGTTTTGGATTAAACCTAGAATAACTACAACAACAAAATCTCTGCAGGAGGTCCTGAGAGCAGTGTAATTTGGGTTGCATGATCCAAGAGACCCTAGAATATTAGAGGTATATTTGAAAGGAAAACAATCAATCAAGAACTTATGACAAGCCCTCAAAGGAAAAAAATATCACAATGTAGACCCCTAGGGTTCTGGATCAAGTTGATTGAATCTGCACCAGAAATGACATTTGTCTTTAAAAGCCACTTCTGTCCTTGCCTTTACCATCCAAGCTCATGTGTAATACTCCCCGATTTTTTTTTTTTCATTTCTGTTTCTCTGTCACATTACCATGCAGTAAAGTTAACTCTAAACTTCTTCCTGTTACACTGGTAAATACCCAAGTCTTCTCCATTTTAGTACTTAACTAAACACTAACTATTTGCTTAAGCTCCAAAGCAAGGTAACCTAAATTCTTCCATTTTTCATAGCCCCTATAGCCAATACATTGCCAAGTAAGTTTTTCATCCATGCACATGCCCCAAATCATTCTCCACATAGCAGCAAGTGTGGATTCTTTTAAAATATAAATGAGATCATGCTGATCCAGAGCTTAAAATGCTTCAAAGACTTTTCATTGCATTTAGAATACAACTTGTACTCCAGGCTTTCAAGTTCCTGGGTGATCTGTTGTTTCTCCCATCTTAACTGTGGCTGTTCTGCCCTTCACTAGTTTGAACAGATATGAGACTTTACAGTCCTGTTTCTCCCACACCTTTGACTATAATGACCACCTCGGAAAGTTCTTCCCTGGACATGTTATTTAAAATAGTCACTCAACATTAAAACTATTTCAATCCCTTGTTTATTTCACACATGATACCTATGACTTTTTTTTTTTTTTAATTTGTTCTTCACCCTGTCATCAATCTTTTCCACCCTGGTGTGTGCATTATATGAGGGCAAAGAAGCTGCCACTCTTCTTCACTCTGGAATCCCAGGTGTTTAGCAGAGACTGTGGAAACATTGCAGGTACTTGAAAATTATTTGGGGATGAATTAACCCAAACTAAGACCCAAGGGTGCTTAGTTAGAATTGCATGTGCAATTATGACAATTCCAGTTAGGCAACAATTATTTGGTCTGCTTATCATTCCTTCTTTTGAGAACAACAGTCCCTTCTATAAAACTTGTGCTACTCGAGTTTTGCCCCTAAGACAATGTCTTCCTCCTTTTATTAACTAATAAAAAAAGGATTATATCATCCAATCAAAAGACTATGTTTGGGAAACCAACCCAAGGTAGACTAACTAGAAACTTTCCTATGATTTTAACTTTACATCAGAGAAAGCTTAAGATACGGGAGACTGGATAAATAAACAGACAATTGTCAAACATATGTAAAAATAGAACTCTGACCCACAATCTGCAATAACTGGTCCAGAAAACTATATCACTACCTACAGCAATCACTCCAGGAAGCTAAATCACAATCCCTGCAACAACTGACCCAAATATCCAGGGCTTGATCAATTACCTACGGCTTCCCTAATTTTTGTCCCTACTTCCAACTTAGGACCAACTGAGAAAGCCAAACAGATTCCCCTAACCAAAAACATAAGATGCCCTATTTCTAGGTAGCCTTTCTGTACTTCTTCCAGTTAAGAGTCTCCAATCAGTGCATACATGAATTCTTCCCTTGCTTCCACTACGAAGTTTTTCCATCCCTCTACCTGTTTTTGAGTATCTACCAAATGCAGGTGATGGTGACAGGACTGACTCCTGTGCTATAACAAACTCTGAATAAATAGCTTTTGATTGTTCTCATTAGTGGGTGCTTCTTTTATATATGAGTTAGAAACTCTCAAGCTCATATTTGCCAAGTATTTCACCATTTAAGGGGAAATAAACATGGAAAATAATGAAACCAACCCAAATAGAGGAAAAACAGGGGATTAACTAAACAGTGCTTGAGATACAAATATATATTTGGTCTACCTTAATTGTGCTTTTTTGAAGATTTGTTGAATTCCTTGGATTTTTCTAACCAATAAACACCCCCTTCCCAACCCTCCCCCACCCACAAATGCACCTAAACACTTGGTAATCTTAGCCCTACTTTACTTAGATTGGGATCTCTGATATATTTGACTGAGAGATGCCTGAAAAATGAAGGAGACATTTAGATTTTTCATTGGCAATGCAGCCAGAATTGAGCAATGATTATATTATTATTGAGGATTTAAATACATGTACAAATCCTCTATGTCATGGGAATAGATGCATACAATATCATGTTATCTACCTAGTAGCCAATGGCCAAGTCTTGTATAATTTTCTGAATATCAGTACCAGATGATTCATTGTCCCAGCTGAATTTAATTTGTCCTTCACAGACAAAATTTCAAAAGGATTCACATTTTCTTTATTCCTGAGTACATGTCTCTGCTGAATTTTATTGATGGTTTAATTTAGCATTCAAATTTATCAAATGGGATTTCAATGTTTGATTAATTAAAATAAGAGCATTTAAAAGTAACATGCAATTGCAGTCACAAGATAAATACCTTTGAGTATCTGATTGTTAATAAATGACAGCATATATTTTTAATATCTCTAGTGTAATCTTCATTAAGATTACTGTAAGCAAGCTACAGTGCATAATATCAAATGGTAGCATAATATACACTAATTTGTTTCTAATTCTACACAGTTCTTTAGAGTCCTATCCTTTCAATTTTATTGTAATTGTTAAGCAAGACAAGAATATGGCATGCATGCTTGTGTTTTGCTAAGTCATTTCATAGTGCACACTTAGGTGCAATAATAATTCATTTTATATGGTCTCAGTATGTGAGTGTATATATATATATATATATGAAAAGCTATTTCCTGGAATGACAATTTTGTTGGTATATAAAATAAAATTATGCTTTAGATTAAATTCTTATGCAACCAGGAATAAAGGATGGAGTCTGATTCGATGAGCAACCACATCATTTGCATATATATCTTAAGGGAAGCTAGTTATAAAATTACATATTTATAATGTGATTGCTAAAGATCTTTGTTAACTGAGATATGAAAATACAGTTTCTCAAAACTTGTTAAAATTGTGGGAGAACTTTAACAGAATTATCTGTTAAGCTTAGATAATTCATAGTATTTAATAGTCTAATTCTTCACCTTTGCATCACTTTATTAATAAAAAGGGATAGATTTCAACTCTGAAAATTAAGGGTAAAATATTTGAGAATAACATTTTTTCAGCTCTTGATCATGAAACATGACATTAAAATGCATCCAGGGTGCAGAATTCATTGTTGTAAAGGTAATTTAAGTTCAGTTAATATAATTCCTACATACTTCTCCTCACATCAAAGCAGGAGTAATTTTGTGAAAAGGCATAATGTTGGGTTAGGCATGATTTTGCATTTATCCTTTCAGGTTCTCAGTCTTCTCATCCATAAAATGAGAATATTAGTTCAAGGAATCACTAATTCTCCTTTTCCTACTGACATTTTATAAAATAGTTATGTATACTCTAAGAATGACTAATTTAATATACCAAATGTTTTAGATGAGGGTTGGAGAGTATTAGTTAGCATTCTTCAAAGAAAAAGAACCAATAGAATATATTTATATACATACACTTATATATCTCATATGTAGTATTTATTTTAAAGAATTTGCTTACAAGATTACGGGGACTGCAAGTCTAAATATGAAGGACAAAATGACAGGCTGGCAACTAAGATGGAGTTGATGTTGCAAACTTGAGTCTGAAATCTGTAGGGCAGGTCAGCAGACTGGAAACTCAGGGCAGGAGTTAATGCTGCACTCTTGAGACAAAATTCCTTCTTCCTGGGAAACTCTAGCTTATTTTGTTTTTGTTTTTTCTCTCAAGGACTTTTAGATTAGGCCTGTACACATAATCCAGGGTACTCTGCTTACCTAAAGTTAACTATTTATAGAAGAGTTTACCACATTCATAAAATAACTTCACAGCAACATCTGGATTAGTGTTTGATTAAATAATTGGGTTCTATAATCTAGTGAAGTAGACATTTAAAGCTAACCAGCTTTAACATCAGAGGAAATGAAGATTTTAATAATTAGAATATATAAATTTAGAGTAGGAATGTATCTTCATATTTATCTGTATTCCAGATGAAACACCCATCATCAGAAAGTTTGCCAGAAGTTACCAAAACGTTGCTTGAATAACTGAATTAACATTTTATTTTGTGTTTTCTTCTTCAAATAATTTGTTTTCACTCTATTTCTGTACCTTCAGTAAAATTTAGTAGGCTGATGATTAAAAAAATCAATATTTGAATACATATGTTTGTTAACAATATGCTATGGTCTTTCTTTTTTTCTCTATTTAAGTATATGGACTACTCTTTAATTCATTGGTTTAGAGGAGGCATGTGGGAGAATATACATAGAATTAACTTTCATGTTTTGCTGGTTATTTCCACCAAAATTCTAAGCTCAAAAATACCATAGGAATTTGGAAAAGACGATAAAAATAAAGGACATAACAGTTTTTATCTCAAAAAAAAATCCCATGAATGGAGAAAAATGATATCATGAAGCTTAAAGTAGACTTTTCTCTAGCTGGGAAAGAGCTGGAAAATTAGAGGGAGAATCGTATAGGTTCTGAATACCGAGTTAACACCTGCCATGTTGTTTAGGATCACTGTAAGGGACTGAAGAGACTCCAAAATAGAAATGCCTGTGTGACACAGTTGGGCACAGGGGATCAAAGATAGACAGAGAAGATACCTGTGACAGTTTGAGATTATTTTTGAATCCCCAAAAGGAAAGATTATGTTTGTAAACTGGTTTGTTCCTCTGGGTATGATACCCTTTGGTTGCATTAGATTCAGTTGACATGTCTTTATTAAATTACCTGTTAAGATTAGGGCTTTGATTAGATCACATCAGTAGGGTGTGAGTCAGGGTTGAGTCCCTGCCCCCTTGGTGGGCTGATATAAGTGAACACTCACTCAGGAAGACACATAGAAGACATGGAAGAGTGGAGAACTTTGTCCTGTGACAGAAAGGAGAAGGTTCAAACAGCTAAAGTCCCAGGAGAACTGAGTCATTCACCTGAATGTAGCTGAAGAGAACAAAGCAGCTGAGCAGATGATAAGTCCTAGAAAAAAACAAATCCTATGCCAGGAAGTCCTGAGAGAAGAGCCCTATGCCAGCCTAAAGCTGAGATCGGAAGAAGCTGGGTCCATGGAGCCTTATGAGAAAGAAGGAAGGAGAGACCAGGCAGAGATCACCTGCCATCTTGCTTCAACACGTGGCAACAGATTTGGTGAGAAAACAACTTTGAGTTGAACTTTTTAGGGCCTTTTAAGTATAAGTTTTTACCTCAGATAAATACCCTCTATAAAAGCCAACAGATTTCTGGTACTTTGTATCAGCACCTCTTTGACTGACTAAATAAATCTATTTCAAATCATGGCACATTAGTAGCATATTATTTCCAGGCATGAAGGTGCCATGAAATCAAGGATGGTGGACATTTGAATTATAACTTTTATTATGTTAAAGATTAACATAAAGAGGCTTAGAAGTGATCTCTCATTAATAACTTGCTGAAGTTTCCTGGGATAGTAAAACAAACCAGAGTGAGGAAGAACAGGGCTTAAACTCAGAACGTGTATTGTCAAAGAAAATGTTTTTTTTTTTAACGTTACTCTTCTTGAACAAATGAATCTGTTGACTAAGAGTGACTCCAATAAATTCATTTTTCACATTACATTAGAGAAAAAAAAAACTAGGACAACTTTCCCTTACTTTCTAAGCAAGAGTCAAGAATGTACTGATGAGCTGCCTCTTTAAAAGTTTCTATGTGCAAAGGAAGCTTTATATCCTCTCTCATCACCACTAATCTAGACACTAAGTTGTTTTCTTTTTGGGTGATAATTGTTTCTTCGAACAGAAACATGAGTTGCTGGGAAAAATCTGTTTCCCTGCCCAGACTCACTCTCCAACTTTCTGAACCCTGCTCTTTGCCCCAGCGGCTGATGCATATATATTAATCAATGGTGTTTTTCACTCACTGGCTTCATATTGGGTTGAACCAATGGGGAATCGTGGTAAAATATCTGAGGATCAAGAAGAATGAATCACAGAATTCATTTCTCAGGCCCCTTCACTCAGAGTCATGGTAAGATCCCTAAGCCCAGCTCGGATGAATTCATGAGAACCAAGTGACAGATTTTCAGGAACTTGGCAAGCTGATTCCTGAACCCAGCTATTACTAAAAATGAAACTATAGAAGTTTAAAATTAAGAAATTGTTTAAAGTAAAGGCAACAGTTACTCAAAAGTCTTTATGTCTTAACCTTCCTTTTACTATATTTTACTATCACCTATTTTACTGTCTCTATATCACTGTCATATTTGCTATATATTACTACTCACTAGTCTTATTATCTATACTTTTGAGATTATTTATGTTTATTTTGTCTGTATGGAGGAAATATAATATAATGTTGACTTCCATGCATCCCTTCCCAACTACACATTCAATGGTATCGATCTCTCTATGGTAGCCTGAAATTGACCATGACTTGAATATTTTATACCACAGGAATTGGCAAATGCTACAAATCAGAAATTAATTTTCCTTTATATCTTCTCTCTACTTCTTCTGTCTCTTCCTCCCATCCCCTATTCCTGCCTCCCTCCTCCCTTTCACCTTTCCTCCCTTACTTTCTTCCTTCCTTCTTTTCTTCCTCCATCCTTTATTCTTTTATACAGCCGATTGTAAAATATGTACCAGCACATCATTGACTGGGTCCCTAGAATGTTGACTTATCTCTTGTCCCTTTCTCATGGTCCTCACCTCTCACTTAATTAAATGCACTTCTTAGGTGAACCTTTCATTGGAACTCTCTCCTATTAGATTTACATAATCAGTCCTTCTCCTTGTAATATTTATCATGGTAAGAGGAATAAAAAGCAGCTATATTACTAGTTCTTTATGGGTGACCAGCCTTTTTAAATAGATCTTTAAGATGACTTTCTTCAAGTTGCCCATTTCAAGTATACCATCTATATTTGTGGCAGGATCCTAGTTTATTTAAGCAATTATTAAAACTCAGTTATTAAAAGACATCACCACATCAGGAGCAGAAAGCATTACCAAATTTCAGGTATTAATTTTCAAAATCTAATACTTAATATGTCATATATCAAGATCTAAATAAGATATCTAAATAATTCTTAAGTGATGGCTAGTGAATTACTAAAAAATTATGATGATATGAAAATGTATTCAATTTGTTCTTGTGCAACTAAAGTTATTTATAATAGAGGTGGAATATCCATCCAGAAATTACAATATACTGTAGCAATGTGATAATTTTCTTCATTATTTCATCACTGTGCCCTAGGTGAAGTAAGGCAATGTTATTAATTTAAGACAAAATTTCAAATCATATAAGACATTTTCATTAATGCTTGTAATCATTAGGAGGCTTTCAGCTATAAATAAGGTCAAATTAAGTGAAAAATGCTTTAAAAATAATGGAATGTATTATTTTGTAGAATCCAGGTGCTGTGAAGTAGGTTCTCACTAATGAAAGGGATTCAGAATTTCAAAAAACATCATCAAGGGAAGTGGCTGTGGCTCAATCAATTGGGCACCTGTCTACCATATGGGAGGCACTGGGTTCACGTCCTGGGGCCCCCTTGTGAAGGCAGGCTAGCCCACAATCTGTGGAGAGCTGCCCAGCCGGTAAGCACCACAGAGAGCCAACTCAGCAAGGTGACACAACAAAGAAAGGGAGGCAAGCAAAAACACAGCAGAGTGTGCAGCAAATGGACACAGAGAGCAAACAGCAAGTAAGATGCAAGTGGGGAGGGGAAATAAAATAAAATAAATACAGACACAGAAGAATGCACAGCGAATGGACACAGAGAGCAGACAGCACACAAAGAGCCACAAGGCTGGAGGGGGTAAAAAAAAATCATCAAAACTCCATGGGCTTGGAAAGCAGACTTGGCCCAGTGGTTAGGGCATCCATCTACCACATGGTAGGCCTGCGGTTCAAACCCTGGGCCTCCTTGACCCGTGTGGAGCTGGCCCATGTGCAGTGCTGATGCACACAAGGAGTGCCGTGCCACGCAGGGGTGTCCCCCATGTAGGGGAGTCCCACGTGCAAGGAGTGTGCCCTGTAAGGAGAGCCGCCCAGCACAAAAGAAAGTACAGCCTGCCCAGGAATGGTGCTGCACACACGGAGAGCTGACACAACAAAATGACGCAACAAAAAGAAACACAGATCCCCATGTAACTGACAACAACAGAAGTGGACAAAAACAAGAACACACAGCAAATGGACACAGAGAATAGACAACTGGGGAGAGGGGAGAGAAATAAATAAAATAAGTCTTTAAAATAAAATAAAATAAAATAAAAACTTCCACAGGCTTATATTGCATGTGACCATTTTTTCGTGTTTTAAAGTTGTCCTCAAATAAAACACCATGTGATTGCAAGAGATCCAGACAGATCCCAGGCATCTATTCAGATTTTGTAAAACTTCTAAGGAAGTAGAACATTTGACTTCACATAGTTTCCATTTTAAACCACCCCCAAAGAGCAGACTTCCTGTCATGTTTCCTTGGCTAGAACTGTGCCCCATTTCTATGCTAAACCAGTCATAAGCAATGGGAAGAGGAACATTCAAGTGGCTTTAAGGGTTGCTTCTGTAAAACATTTGGCAAGTGAAAGAACATGTCATTCTGAATGAATTCTGTGAAGAAGTAGAAAGGGAAAAGTAAATGTTTAATAGGCAACAAATAATGTTCACTATAGCACCATATCTAAGACTTCATGAAGGGATGGAATTGGTTTAAGAGATGAATGTGCTATAACACTTTTATATACAATGTGTAAGTAAACCAACCTCAAAAATATTTAAGATGTGGCTTAATAATATTGGGGAAAAGTTTAAGTTAGTTTACCAGCTGGGCTTATATATTAGATTAATGTTCATTGCTTTTGCTTTATTCATATAAAAGTTGCATTCAGATAAATGTTCTCCCATATTTATGTTTCTTAAATAAACATAAAAAATCAGTGTCTTTGGGCACATTTGTTTTCGAAGAGCCCACTCAAGTTAACTTAATTAAAAAGAGATTTATATAAGAGTTCTATAAGAAATTTTTTAAGTCAACCTTCAATTTCATAGACATCTGAAGCCAGAAGACAGCTGGTCTGTGTAAGAATTGAAATTGAAAGTAAGGAATGGAGCAACATTTTCATTTCTCCCTAAGCAGCATGGTCTTGTGTCTCTTTCTTTTCTGTAAACGCACTCTATTTTCTGTTGCAGACCACTTACTCTAATAACATACTATGTTATCCTTAGCAGGGACAATACTATGTATGATGATAGATCAAGTGGAGGCCCAATAATTACCCAGTCTCTGTGAATCTCTTTAATTCATTTTGTTTTTAAAAGAAAGTGTGCATTTTAATAGAACTGATACTCCCATATTCAGATAGTTGTTCTACCCAGAGAATTCAGATATGAGAGGGAGGCTGATAGCAAAACAATGAGAGGGAATGTAGGAAGGGGCAAGTGTTTATAAGAAGGTAGTAAGGAGGCAGCACTGGTTAACAAATACTCACGGATACTGAGTCAAGGATCATTTTATTTGGAGGGGAGAAAGGCTTAGGAATTAGTTCTGAAAGGCATTTTCTGATTAAATACATCATTTTATCAAAGAGAATGAAAGGGGACGCTTCTACCAGATTTAAAATTACTTTAAAACTGTAATTATAAAGTTAGTCAGAGATCTAACTAGGGAAAAAAAAAAAACCTACTCCTTAATGAACGAAACAGAAAGCAGAAACCGTCTATATTTGTAGTCCTTGATAAAGGTGGCATTATTTCAAATATGTGGAATATAGATCTGTCAGTTTGAATAGAATGTACTGGCTGAGCTCTAAACTGGCATCCTTGATTTTCCACTTTACCTTGACACACTAATGGGCTCTTAGCCTCACAAGTCCAAAATAGAGCTCTTGATTTACACCTGTCTAGCCTTTCTCATTTCAGTAAAAGACAAAGCTATCTATTTGATTACTCAAATTGAAAGTCTTAGGGAACTTTGTTGAGTGCTGTTTCCCTCAAACCCAAATTTAAACTAACTACATGGAAAAGAATAACATGCTGTCATTTAAAATAATGAATTAAAGGATTCTATATAAAAAATTTACTCTGTATACTTTTAAGTAGTTACATGCAGAAAGCTAAGTTACAAAAATAATTTTATATGTAATTTTACAGGGTTATAAAATATTATTAACTAGAATTAAATAAGGCAGATTTGTATTAGTTATTATTTCTGATGTGATAGAAGTGATACTATGAACTAATTTTATTACTTTATTTCCTTTGCGCACAAGAAGGCCACATTTCTCATCCCCATTTGCAGTTATAATGAGGAAATGTGGCTTGGTTCTAACCAAGAGGATGTGTGAGAAGAGTGATGTAAGATAGTTCCAATTCTGACTTTTAGGAAATTACTCATTAAAATGTCTCGTAATGACCTTAGAAGTTTTAAATTCCAGAGGAAGAAATTTCAAGATGGAGGAGTGCCACCAAACTACTTCACGTTTTGGGTAAGAAATAAATATTTATTATGCTAAGAAACTGACTAATATGCATTCAAAGTGGGATAACAAGAACATTCACTCTCTGTTACTAAATTACATATAAAAAATAAACCCCAAAATCTTAGTGACATTACTACAAAAACCAGTGCAGTTTTTAAAACTTTCTTCTGGACATTTGTAAAGAAATTTCCCAAATTTAATACATCCACACTGAATTTATTTTTTGTTTGAACATATTCACCCTATATTTGTCTTTGTTATTTCTCTGTCCTTTGAAACCCCTATATTGTATTTTTCACTAAATTCTCTAGATTTTATTTCTAATTAAATTTTCACTCTGTTTCTTTTCTCCACATTTCAGCACAACTTTTTTTTCAGCCTCCAGTGTTCTACTATTGTCTGCATTCATGCGATACTGTTAAAACTGGCCTCCTTGTTCCCAGATTAGCCATGTGCACACCTACCTGCCGTAGCTGACACCAAAGGAATCATTACAGAATGCCAATCTGCTTAGGTTAACCCACTTGTTTAAGAAATGTATTCAACTCCCAATATTTTACAACATGACAAAAGAAAAGACCTTCATAATTAATTTTCTTTTATAAAAAATATTTTTATTTAAGTTTATAACTCATATGAACATCCATAAACCCAAAAATATAGTGAAAGTTGTGAACTTACAAAACAAGCATGCATATCATCATACAGGGCTCCCATACATTACCCCACCATCAACACCTTGCATTGTTGTGAAACAATTGCTACAAACTATGAAAGAGAATCATCAAAATATTACTACTAACTATAGGCAATATCTTCCTTCTGGTGTATTTTCTTTTTACTTTTTATTTTTTAAAGAAGCTTTAAATTACATAAATGTTACATTAAAAATATAGGTAATTTCCATATACCCACCACATTTCCCTCCCCCACTTGTCCCACCAGCAACATCTTTCATTAGTGTGGTTCACTTGTTACAATTGATGAACACATATTGAAGTATTGCTACTAAATTTGGTCTGTAGTTTACATTATCATTTGCACTTTGTATCACACAATTTTATAAGTTTTGACAAAATGTATAATGGCCTGTATCTGTCATTGCAATGTCATGCAGAACAATTCCAATGACCCAAAAATGCCCCACGTCATGCCTTTTCTTCCCACTTCCTCCCCTCAGAATCTCTAGTGGCCACTGCCTTTATATCAATGATACAAGTGCCTCCATTGCTAGATAACAATAAGTCTACTTTGATTCATAGTTGCATTCCCCCTTATGTTTGTTAATTCCTCAATCTTGAGAATCTGGAAATGTTGATGCCAACTTTGTTTATTCTTGATCTACATTTTTGCCTTCATCTTCAGACAAAGATTTAATGTTACTTCTTTGAAATCTTTACTTGTTAACCAAAAAGTCATCCTCTTCTCCTCTAACTGCAAATAGTCCACAGCTTTGTCATAGAATTTACTATATTGTTGGAATTATTTGTCTGTCTTTTCAGTAAATGTGATCAACAATGTCTTATTTATCTTTGTACTGCCTATATTATGGACAATAGCTAGAACATGTTAGGCATTTAAAAATTGTGTGCTAGTTAATTAATGAGTTACTAATTTATTCTTGGGAGTTCTTTATTGCTCTTAAAATGAAAGGATATACAAGCCTTTTACCAAGAGCCCCATTTTAATGCATTCTATATTATAATTTTTAAACTATTTGCCTATTTTGGCTAAATCAATCCGTTACCGAATCCTTATTATTTGAACTAAATTTATTGTATTTTTTTATCCTGCCATACAAAATCACTCAGCATTTATGTCAATGCATTATCATGACAAATTTTTAAAAAATTATACTTTCTTGACTATCAAGAAAAATGCATTTATATGTCTAATATAAAACTATTTTAGATTATTTGTAAATTAAAATTTTACATTTCTTATTAGCAGGAAAATATGTTTATTTCAATCTTACATGCCATCCTTTTCCCTCATAATTTAATATTTCATAACCCATTCACGTCATTTACCTCCCTGTAATTTCTCTTCTTGTCAACATAATAATAACAATGATAAAATTAATTTCTCTTTCTCTATAAAGCATCAATTTCTGCCTTGAATATGCTATAGAATTTCATCTTAAAGGCCTTTTTGAGCAGTCACATCTTGACTGCTGCATCTTGATGATCAGGATCTACTAAAGAGTGAACTTTGGGAATCAGAGACAGAGTGCAATATTGAAGCCATCTTTTTCTGGTGAAGTTCGTAATGAATTCTTCATATCACTCAAAAGATATCTTTTCAGATTTTAAGATAAAAGAATACAATGGTACAAAATTAGAAATTCAGTATGCTTATTACTGATTGTACATATCTGACCAAGTGTGGGTATATGTAATTGTATAATTAGCATAGGGATTTAAGAAGGGTCCTCTTTTTATAAATTAAACTCATTACAGTGAAATAGCATTATAATTTTTCTAGTACTTTCCCTTATAAACATTTTATTATCCTGAATTTCTAAGCAACTATACCAACTTTTAAAATAGATTGTCTTCTAAATTCTTTTGAGAGCTAAGAATTATAGCCACAAAAACTAATTCATGAAGGTGTTCCTTTTAAACTTACATAAACTGATATATCTAACCATCTCAACTTCTTACTTTAAAGATGTATTGGAAACAAAAACAAACAATTCAAAAAAGTGAATATGGAAGACAAGAATAGGTGTCATATTTTCTCTATGTAGAAAAGTAAGCTTCAAAAAACTTATAGCAATATCTATTAATATAGATAAAAGAAGAGATTGATTTAGTCAATAAGTATTTGCCTAATGTTCTCCTTCTTACTGAGTAATAATAATATTCATCTCTGCCCTAAGCAATCCTAGTTTCAATCAAAAACCAAATTGCTATGCATTTCGTATATGACAATTTTAAATTCCAATGCATTTTTGAGTTCAAGAAGCAAAATATATAACTATACCTTAGTAACATATAATGACACAAACTAAAATTCTGATCATTGAAAATAATCAAATGTGACACGTATATCTGATGTTTTATTAATCTGAAATTTAAATAAGATTATACTTTTTATTATCTAAGATAAGCTATAAAATTTTCCATTCTCTTTAATTTCAGGAAGTGAAGACTTGCATCAACTTTTCCATTCTTGTTATATTTTGAAATACATAGATAAAGCCTAACTGTTCTACAAATCCATTCCAGTTTCTCATGACTCAATCAGCCAGACATCGAATTCCTATCTTTTTTAGTTCATCTATTGCAGTTTCAGGCTCAATTTCCTTCATATTTCTGCTGCTGACTTGTCCAACAATCATGATTCTTTTACTGATGTCAGAGCTGACCATGACCACCATGACTTTACCAATGGGAAATTGAACTTCCTTTGCTATTAAAGCAGGGGATAGATCCAAGAACAGATACTAAAATTAGTTACTTTTAAAAACTACATACCAAACCCAAGAGTCCTTTCGCTGTCATCCCACCCAGGTTTACTCTCGGCTCCATATGGCAGAGACCAACTAAATGACTACCCATCATCAGCAATCTCCAGAGAATTCCTTGGCTCACACTTCAGACTCAACTGGAAATTTGCCTCTTTAGGTGAGTTTTCTTTTTCTTTCTCAAGATTAGTTGGCATAAAAGACAGTGTCCACTAAAGTGGATCCTCCTAGTAATAAAGGACGGAATTTTTAAAGGGCAAATGTTTTCATCCTTAAGATCTAAATTTATTTTTAACTTTTTAAATGAAGATTCTTTCCAGCTTCAGAAATATTAATAATTCATGTCTGCAGAGCCATTTACATTTTATTTTGGTAATTATCATCCTGTAGAAGCCAGTATAAAGCTAATAATACAAAGACTCATTAACAATTTTTAAAAAAACACTACAATGAAAGACTCTTCAACAATGTCTTTGACTTTACCCTCATTGAAGGTGATGTGGACTGTGTTCAAAGCTTTTTGAGGACTTTAAGCATGTAAAACACATACCTTTAATCCAAGTGCTTTCTATGGTGACTTAAGTGTACTCAGTAAAATTCTCATCACCTCCTTCTTCTGGAGGTGTCCTTTATGACACAACACTTGTTCTCATTTTAAACTTTTAGTTCTTGCACCCAATATACTATCTATTTTCTCTTTCTTTGAACATTTCTTATACAAAAGTATGCCAAAATGTTCCACAGTCATCTGTATGGGGTTGAATGGTGGTCACTCCCTCCCCCAAAATATATTTTCAAGTTCTAACACCTACAAACTCTGAATGTGACCTTATTTGGAAATAAGTTCATTGCAGATAGACTCAAGAAAAGGATCTTGAAATGTGATCATCCTGGTTTTAGGGTGGGCCCTAAGTTAATGATAGGCATTATTCTAAAAGGAAGAAAAGTAATGTTTGGGATACACAGATACAGAGGAAAGACACAGAGGAGAAGGCGTGTGAAGGAGGCAGAGACTGGAGTAATACAGCTGCAAAATAAAGAAGAGCAAGGATTGCTGGCAGCAACCAGAAACTAGGAAAGAGGCATGGAACAGATCCCCCTCAGAAGCTCTAAAAGGAACCACCCCTGCCAAACTTTTTTAAAAAAAATCTGACCTCCAGAACTATGATAAAATAAACTTCTGTTTAATCAACCAAGATTTGGGTAATTTAGGGCAACTCTAGGAAATTAATACATCCTTCCGCTTTCCTTTCAATCTGCACCGACTATCTCGGTATTTTCTTTCACTCCCATAACCTTAACTTTTACCTCTAGGTGGACAACGACCACATGTATATATCTATATCTGAATCCACATGAGTACTATATTCCCACAAACCCAACATGCAAGCACTAATCACTTGGTCTCTCCCCCACAATTTTATAAAAAAATATCAATTTCAATTGAAATGTCTAGGCGAAAATATTAACCTATATTTTGTAGCAAACACTAAGCTTCTGAATTCTTCTCATTTAAACATAACATCAAATTGGTCATACTGTCCTGCCATCTGTCTCCTAAAAGTTTCAAATTGCCAGTCCTATTATAGTCTCACAAACAGAATGACTGTTTTGATTTCTAGTATGTTGTTTTATGTGGAAAAGAAAGTGTATACCTGTGAGGGTTTAAATTAGTTTTCAGATATTAAATTTACTTCAAGACTATTGTAACAGAAACGTAGTATTCACACCAAGGTGAAAAATCAAACAATGGAATAAGTAGTAATTTTGGAAAGAAATCCAAGTACATGCAGGAATTTAATGTTTGAAGAAAATGCTATTTTAATCAATGGGAGAAAGAATAGTCTTTCTAATGTCACATATTGCTGTAATTGGCTTCATAAGTATACCATAACATCTGCAAAAGTTAACTTCAAATAAATATTAAAACTTTCAAATAGAGGAAAAAGTAGACAAATGTGCAAACTTTTGGCAGACATCTTAAGCAAGAGAATAAGCTCAGAAAGAAATTAATTTTGGTGAAAAAGATATCAGAATATCAGAATACCAAAAATAGAAGGAAATTTCCTTAAACAGTAATTGGTTTCTATCAGCAACTATAAGCTATGAACAACTTTGCGACTGTGGGAAATTTTGAGGTCAGGAGCAGGACGAGGAAGTTTTTTATATTATCCTTTTGACTGGAAGGGATAATAAATAATTCATAATAAGGGGTATATATAATATGTACTGAAAGGAATGGAAAAAAAAGAAGTTAAAATACAATTCTATTTTTTCTGTTATCCATTGTTCTTGGCAAAATGTTAGCTGAAAACCTAAATTTCTATTTAATTGTCCTTGCCACTTTGTACCTTGACAAGTTTAAATTTTTTCTTTCTCCGTGGCATTATTCTATTATATTTTACTACTTATGGTCTATTTTGGATATAATTGTTTCTGTCCTCTGTGTACATTAGATTACACCATCAATCTGTGGATCTATGACTTTCTTCACATCTAGAAAACTCGCTGTTGTGTCTAGTAATAATACTTCTCAGCACTTCATTTTGTTCTCTTCTTGCGGTATTTCTTTTGATTATATATGAGAGCATATCAATCTAGCCACTATGTCTCTTTACAAATCCCATAATTTAAAATATCTATTTGTCTTTTTAAGACTTATTCTAGATAAATTTATCAGTGCAAATTTCTAATGTCCTTGAAATGACTTTTACACAACATTGGCTTTTCTTCCTTCCTTTCTTACTTTCCATACTCTTTCATGGCCTTCCTGGGTTCACCTCCCAATTAAACTTCCTGCACCTGTATTCCTTTATCAGGCTCTCCTTTCCTAGAAATCCAAACTAAATGAATGGAATGTCTTTTGCACACTTTTCAGTCAAGCCATTAATTTTTTCAAGGTGATTTATAAGAATTCTTTAAATTTCTATATTCTTGGTTTATAATATATATATATATTAAAATTTTCTCCAATTTTTTGTCTATTTTTACTTCAGATATGGTGTCTTATGTGTTGTTAAAGTTTCACCATGCAAACATTTTATTTTAATGGTGTCAAATTCATGAATCTCTCCACTTAATGCTTCTAAATTTGAATAAAATTAGGGATTCATTCCATACTCCCAGTTTATTAAAACTTACATTAATGTGTTCAGCTAGAGGTCACTTTGTTTTTCGTCTTACTTTTTTTTAGAGTTAGGTCTCTGTTTTATTTATCCTGCTATATAGTTCATAGAAGAGTTCAAATTTGTATTCTCCCAAGTACTTACCCATTTGTCCCTACTTTAGTTTTTAAAAAAGGCTGTTTTTCCTCCATGATTTGGAATACCACCTTTTTCATATGCTATGTATTTTCATGAACTTAGTTTATTTTATGATTTTTATTGATTCATTTGTTTGTTTATGGATGTGCCTATATCCTTTTGTTTTTATTAGAGAGACTTTATTGTATGCTTTTATATTTGTTAATAATAACCCTTCACCAATGTTGCTATTTATTATTAAAGGCATTAATGACTCTTCCTGCATGTTTACTTTCTCTTGTAAACTTTGTAATAATCTTGTCTAACTCAAAAAAACTCATGTTAACATTATTGGGACCACATTATATTTTAAAATTTACTAAGGGAAAATTGACATGTATGTGTATGAATCTTCCAACCCAAGAAGACAGTGTGTCTATTCTTTTGTTCAAACCTAGGTTTGTGTCTATAAAGAGGTGTATAATTTTCCTTCTTTGGTTTTATCCCTTATTGTCAATTTCAAATCTACTAATATTTTATTTTTGTTTTGTAAATGGAGGAGAGGAGGTCTTCTCCTCTATTATACCTTTAAATTGGTAATTATTAGCATATACACAAATGCTTTTGAAATCTCTATATAAATGTTATATTCTGCTACTTTATTAAACTAACTTAGTTGTTTGTATCCATGTTTGAATTTACTTATTTGGGCTTTCCATAAATAAAATAATATTTTCTGAAAACAAAATTTCTTTCATTTTTTATTCTTATGCATTTCTTTATGTCATTTACCTATTGGGGGGGGTAGACACCTCCAAGTAGTTTTTGGAATAATAAGCACCCTTCTCTTGTTTTACCTTTAGTGACAATGTCATTAGTAATTTCACATTAAATATTCATCCTTTGTGGATGAAGAAAGTATGTGTTTGTAGTCATGCTAAAGAAATATTAATCAGTTTCCATCTTTAGTGATTATTTTATAATGAACAGTTGCTAACTTTTTACAAATAACTTGTTGAAATCTATGGAGATGACCATATGATTTTTCTCTATTTACTAACATAGATAACTATTTTAATGTATATGTTGATATTTAATGAGCCTTCCTATCCTGATCGAAAGCATTTTAGTCATGAGGTATTATTTTTAAATTATATTGTTTGGTAATATTTCACTTAATTTTTACAAGTGTATTCATGAATAAGATTGGATTTTTGTGGGGAAATATTTACACTTTTAGTGTCAATGTTGTGCTCACTTCATAAAAATATTTGTAAGGTATTTCTTTTCTTTTTTCAATATTTCAGAATAGTGTAAGTAACATAGGGGTTATTTCATTTTTAGAAATTTAGCTGAAGTCCCTTAAAAATACACCTGGATCCAGAATTCTTTTGGAGTGGGGAATTATTTGACAATTTTCTTTAAATTTTCAAAAGAAAGCTATGTGCTTATATACGAATATTTATTTTGTTTTGTTTTCTTAATGTTTGTTTTATGGTAATTTTTTCTAACATTTAATAAATCATTTTTTTCAGACACTAAGTTTTTGGGCCATTTATATCATATCAATAAATAATGAAAATAAGAATGATTATCTGAAACAAATTATTCCCTGAAAATAAGGTACTGTCATTTATAAAATACAAGAAATCTGTATTTGATTTGGTGGTTGTTAGAGGTCTGAATGATGGTAATGATCAGTAGAGAAACTTGAAGACAATCAAAGAAAATTTTTATTAGGAATCTATAGAGGAACCTGTATTAAGTATTAGGAGATTGCTAGAAGTAACTTGAAATGCATAATGTGAACCAAATAAACTTGTGGATACGAAAAAAGAAATTTATATACACAATATTGAAAGAGTCAGTTGGATTTTATTTGCTATCTTTGATAAGTTATTTTAAGAAAGTTGAGTTATTAAAGAACTCTTTGGTTTTCAAGAAGATTTTTGTAGAAATATATCCACCTTAGAACTTTCTGAGTTAAAAATGAAATTGTTTCTTATTCTGAACCGCTCCAGCTGGCAACAAATTCTTAAGTAAATAAATTAGCCTGAGGGCAAAGCTTAGGTTTAGGGTGCTTTCAACAAAATGTGTTCTCAAAGACAAGATCAAATTATTGGTGAGACCATAGCAAGTTTTGTTAATACTTTAGAATTAGTTAAAATAATTCTTCATAAATCCTCTCATTTAAATAAAAGAGCATCTAAGAACTATAAGAAAACTGGATTCTGATTCTTAGTCCAACATATAGAAAGTCCTTTCTCAAAGAGTTTTGTAGATTTACTGTCTGCTTAATAGAGTATAGGAAATTTTGATTCATATGGAGCCCAAAAGATTTTTAAAGAATTCTTACTAAAAGGAAATGAGATAATACAGAATAAAGAGACTTTTACACCCCCAATTTTTGTGGTAGGACATGAACTAGAAATGTAGTCTTTGAAAATATAAACAATTTCCTGTAGAAGAGACTCCAAGGGCAGAGCCTGAATCCCAGATACAGCTGTGGTGAACCACTTCTTGAGAGCATATGTGAACACTGATAAAGGAATATTATCTGTCCTTGGAGCAGGCAGAAGATGCTGTATAAGCCTGGTGGGATTTAAGAAGTGCTAAAGTAGACAGGGTCTGAAGCAGGGAAATTTAAAGATGCAGCACATCTGCAGGGCTAACGCAGACAGCTATTGAAGGGCTGCATTTGATAGGCAAGCCAGGAAAATTCAATTTTGGGATGATATCAGAGAAGTCTTTGGCACCCTTCCTGACCCCCTCCACAGTGTCATTTAGAGCAAGCCTGTGGTGACTTCATGTGTCCCTGTCCCTGTTTTAGATGGGAAAGACCAACTTGTGAACATCCTCCCTGGGTGACCTTTCTCCCATCTGCTCTCTAGGTAAAAGCAGCATGAGAAAATGAAAGGAGTATAATAAATTATAGAGGTGGACAGTCTGGGATAAAGGCATACCAGTTTCAAATACCTGGTAGAGGGAAGTTTGTCCCTAGAAAAAATTAGAGGACAAACAAACTCCTGTAAACAGGGAAACTCCAAAACAACTGACTAACAAAATCCCAGGACAAGTCAGAGGCCCAGAAAGTCAATCAAAACGCCGACACTGCATTTAACTTGGGCAGACCTTCCTGATAGGAGGGCTGAAGCTCAAGAAAATTTCTGTCTTAAAACCTGTTGGTTAAAAATACCTAGAAACAGAGTTTCCAGGGAATACATATCAGAGTTAACATTTTAATATGTTAAAATACATAATGTGATCATGATGTCTCCCCTGCCAGGTAAGTATGGACTATGGTTAACAGAACAAATGTGAGAATGTTCTCTCATGAACTCTAATAAATATCAAATACTAATACAGGGTGTTAATAATAGGGCATATGAATACATTTTCAATAAAATGATTTTAAATTTTAAAAAATCCATGGAGGCAAGAAGGCAGTGGGTTGAAATATTTAAACAATTGAGAGAAAATACCTGCAGGTCAAGAATTTTATATTTAGTGATAATCTTTTTAAAAAATAAGTGAGAGATTAAGATATTTTTAGTAAACAAAAGCTAAGGGAGTTTATCCCTAGTAAATCTGCTCTACAAGCAAGACTAAAAGGAGTTTTTCAGACTGAAATGAAGTACCGGAGATAAAGAAAGAAAGATCTGTGCTAAAGGTAACCATTTGGATAAATAACCATTTGGGAGTGATAGGTAACTCCAATTCTTACTTCCTAAAGATGCTAAAATGTAAATGCATAAAAATTAATGATAAAACTATGTTTTTGGACATATAATGTACATACAAATAATTGGTAAGAAGTCCAAAAAATTGTTGGGGGACAGAGTGTACAGGAAACGTATATGTTTTATTGCAGTTAACTTGGTATCAAATCAAATATAATTGTTATATATTTAGGATGTGAAATGTCAACCACAAGGAAAACAGATGAAAAATATACACAGATAAAAATGAGAAGGCTCTTATTATGGAACAACACAAGAAAGCAAATAAATATAAAAGTAATTTTTAATGTATGTGAAGGACAAAAAAGGTGTAAGATTTACAAAAATTAAATAGCAAAATACCAGAAGAAAGTCCAGTATTATCAACAGTGACTTTAAAGGTAAATGGATTTAACTCTCCAATTGAAAGGAAGAGATTGACAAAATGAATGAAAAGCATGACCAAACTATATGCTCTCTGCAAAAGACTCATCTTAAAGGCAAATACACAATTTGGTTGGGAGTGAAAGGTTGGAAAATCCGTACTCTAAGCAAGTAGTAAACAGAAGAGAGATTAGGTGGGTTATACCAATATCAGATAAAACAAACTTTAAGTCAAAAATAGTTATGAGGGACAAAGATGGTCATTACACACTGATAAAGGGGACAATTCAGCAGGGAAACATAACAATTATAAATATATGTGCCCCTAACAGGAGATCTCCAAATTACATGAAGAAAATTTTGACAGATATGAAAGGAACAATTAATTGTTTTACATTAATAGTAGAAGGCTTTAACATACCAGTGTCACTAATAGATAGAACATCTAGTCAGAAAATCAATAAGGAAATACAACTCTCAAATGATACAATAAACCAGCTAGACCTAAGAGACATGTAGAGACACCACAACCAACAAAAACAGAACACATTCTTCTCAAGGACACCTGTAACATTCTCCATGATAAAAAATGTTGGATCACTGAACAAGTCTAAATAAATTGTAAAATATTGAAACCCTACCATGTATATATTCTCCAACCACAATGGAATGAAGTCAGAAATCAATAACAGAAAACAAAAGAGAAAATTCACAAATATACAGAAATTAAAGAACATTCTTCTAACCAATGGGTTAAAGCATAAAATAGAAATGAAATTAGGAAGCATCTTGAGGCAAAAGAAAACACAATACACCAAATCTTATGGCATGCAGCAAAGGCCGTACTGAGTCAAAAATTTATAGCTCTAAATGCTTACATTAAAAGAGAAGACTCCAAATCAGAGAACTAAGAGGAAAACTGAAGAACCAGAAAAAGACTAAACAAAATACAAGCAGAAGGAATAAAATAACAAAGATTAGAGATGAAATAGAAAATAAACAAACAAAAAACAATAATCAATAAAGCCAAAAGTTGGTTCTTTGGCAAGATCTATAGAATAAACAAACTTCCAGCTATACTGGCACAGAGAGAGAGAGAGAGAGAGGATACAAGTAATGAAAATCAGAAATGGAAAGAGGACCTTATTATGGACCCTGCTGAATATAAATGGATAGATAGAACAACTGTATGCAAATTAATTTGATAAACAGTATGTGACTAAACCTAGGTGAAATGAACCATTCTTAGAAACACACAAACTACATACATTGACTCAAGAAGAAACAGACAATCTCAACAAATCTTTGCTAGTAAAGAGTTTGAATCAGGAATCAAAATTCTCTCAACAAGGAAAAGGCCAGGACCAGATGGCTTCACAGGAGCATTCAACCCAACATTCCAAGAAGATTTAACTCTAATTCTGCTCAAATTCTTTCAAAAAATTGAAGGGGTGGTCACACTCTAATTCATTCTATGAGGCCAACATTACCCTCATATCAAAGCTGGATAAAGATACTACATGTCAAGAAAACTGCAGAGCAATATCTCTTATGAATATAGATTCAAAAGTCCTCAACAAAACACCGAATCCAACAGCATATAGAAAGAATTATATATCATGATTAAGTGGGATTTGTCCCTGGTATACATGGTTGATTCAACATAAGAAAGGCAATTAGTGAAGTACACTATATTAACAGAATGAAGGAAAAATAAAAACATATGATCAGCTCAATTGATGCAGAAAAAGCATTTGCTAAAATACAGCAGCGTTTTTTGATAAAATCAATTACAACACTATGAATAGAAGGAAACTCAAGCAACATGATAAAGGGTATATATGAAAAGCCCACAGAAGCTAACATCTTAATGGTGAAAGACTGAAACATCCCCTCTAATATCAGGAACAAGACAAGAATGCCCACTACTGGTTTTCAACAATATATTGGAAATTCTTGCTAAAGCAATTAGACCAGAAAAAGAAATGAAGGACATTCATATTGAAAGGAAGAAGTAAAAATTTCCCTATTTGCAGATGATATGCTCTTATGTACTGAAAATGCTGAAGAAATCCACAAGAAAACTCTTAGAGCTAATGAAGGAATGGAGCAATGTGAACGGGTACAAAATCAACATCCCAAAATCAGTAGTGTTTCTGTACACATAAAATGAACAATTGGAAGGAGAAATCAAGGTAAAAATTCCATTCACATTAGCAACTAAAAGGATCATATATCCAGGAAATAATTCTAACCATGGATATAAAATTCTTGAATCCATGTAATGACACAACTCTGCTAGGAGAAATTAAAGAAGACTTAAGTAAATGAAGGGATATTCCATGTTCATGGATTTGAAGACTAAATATCATTAAGATGCCAAAACTACCCAAAGCAATTTATAAATTCAGTGCAATACCAATCAAAATTCTAACAACTTTCTTTGCAGAAACGAAAAATTCAATCATCATATGTATGGTAGTATAATGGGCCCCAAATAGTTAAAAACATCTTGAAAAAAGAAGAATGAAGTTGGAGGACTTACACTGCCTGGTCTTAAAACTTATCACAAAGTCACAGTAATAAAAAACAGCATGGTACTGACACAAGGGTAGACATATAGGCCAATGGAATAGAATTGAGAGCTCAGAAGAAAAAAAAAATCATATGTGTGTCCAACTGATTTTTGACCAGGTGGCAAAGACCACACAATTTTAAAAGAATAGTGTCTTCAACAAATGGCATTAGGAAAACTGGGTCTCAATTTGGAAAGAAAGAAAAGAAAGGAAGGGAGGGAGGGAGGGCACAAGGGAGGAAGGAAGGAGGGAGGGAGGGAGGGAGGGAGAGAGGGAGAGAGGCAGGGAGGGAAGGACCACTACCTGATACCATATACAAAAATCAACTCAAAGTGGATTGAACTCCTGGAAGAAAATGTAGGAAAGCATCTTCAGTAACTTGTGTTAGGCAAGGGTCTTATAGAATTTACACCCAAAGCACAAGCAACAAAAGAAAAAATAGATAAATAGAACTACATCAAAATTTTAAAAAATCTTTTGTTATTCAGAGGACTTTATAGTAAAATTAAAAGACAACCTACACACCAGGAGAAAATACTTGAAAATCACTTACTGAATAAAGGATTAATATCCAGTAAATACCAAGAAACCCTGAACTTAAGAACAAAAAGTCAAACCCAATAAAAAATCGGCAAAATTCTTGAACACTCATCTCTCCTAATACGATATACAAATGGCAAAAGCACATTAAAAGACGCTCAACATCATTAGCTATCAGGGAAATGCAAACTAAAACCACGATGAGATACTATTTCACACCCATTAAAATGGCTGTTATTAAAAAATGGAAAATAACAAGTGTTGGAGTAGATGCAGAGAAATAGTAACACTCATTCTGCTGGTGACAATGTAAAGTGGTGCAGCTACTGTGGAAGACAGTTTGGCAGTTCCTCAGAAAGCTAAGTATAGAATTAACATATGACCTGCAATCCTTCTACTAGGTATATACCGAAAAGATTTGAAAGTAGAGACTCAAACAGATATTTACACACTGATGTTCATCACAGCATTATTCACAATTGTTAAAAGATGGAAGCAATCCAAGAATCCATCTACTGATGAATGGATAAATAAAATGTGGTAAATACATCTAAGGGGATATTTTTCAGCCATTAATAGGAATGAAGTCTTGATATATGTAACAAAATGGATGAACCCTGAAGACATCATGCTGAGTAAAATAAGCCATGCACAGGACAAATATTGTATCATCTCACTGATTTGAAACAATTAGAATAAGCAAACTCATAGAATTAGAATGCAGAATACAGGATACCAGGGGATGGGTTGAGGATAGGGAATGGAAAGTTTAGACTTAAATTATACAGGGTTCCTATTTTGAATGATGAAAATGTTTTGAAATGGATAGTGATAATTGTAGCACAACCTTGTGAATGCAGTTTACAGTACTGAAATATATATCAGAATATGATTAAAAGGGGGAAATGTTAGATTGAATATACCCATGGACTTTAATTAATGGTACAATTATAAAAATATGTTATCATCAATTGTAACAAATGTTCCACACCAGTTCAAGGTGTTAGTTGTTGGGTGGTTTACAGGAAACCTTTATTTTATGCATGATTGTTCTGTAAATTCATAACTTCACTAATAAAGAAAAAGAAGAAGTCCTATGGACTAGTAATATGACTCATGGTTTCCCCAATCCATATTGAATTGAAATTTGTATATTGGTTTATCCTCTCCTGTTTCACAATTAAACATGTTGGTAGTACAGGGGAAAGATAAATTGTGTCTCTGGATCAAGAAGAACTGCTCACAAATATATACAGTAAACAAACCACATTCCAAGAATCAGCACTAAATAAACTCTCCCCAAGAATCATAATTATTCTGCTTGTGGACCTGAATTAGGGTTGGTGCAGTAATAAAAGTAGTTATTTGGGGGAGGGAATGAGTGCCTTTTCTAGGGAGGAGGGAAAGAATGATGACCAGACTGTAGGCTCTGATTGATAGTCATCAAGCATGGCTGCCAATAATTCCCCCTAATGTTGCATGCCTCACATGAGAATTTAGATTAAATTGACCTATCTCTTGATTATGATTTGTCATTGTGACTTGCTTTGAGAATGTGAGGGAAGTGACATGACAGTAATTCTGAACCCAGTTAGGGAGAGTATGGCAACTTCGGCTTTCTCACACTTGGAAACCAGCTTCCATCTATATCAAGAAGCTCAGGTTAGATTACCGAATAATGAGAGCATATACAGAGAGATGAACTGGAAGAAAAGAGCTAATACATTATGCTTCACTACTCTCTGTGCTCTCATGTGAAGGAAGCCACATTAGTGACTTTAGCTACACATAAAGGTACAAAAGAAATACTCACCTATCCCAATCAACCCATATATAATAGAATGTTCCTAAGGGTTCAGTTGATTTATTCCACATTGTCAGAGGAATGACACATATAATTAAAAGCAAATGTAAAGAATACGATAATTTAATAGTTATATGATAAATATGAATGTTCATAATTTTCAGCACTTTTCAACATGTATTAAATATTTTCTAATTCATTTCTAAAGAAACATAATTTCTTTAAATTAAATATGTTTAAATTTTGATAGTTCCACATTGATAATATTCTAATCTTTATGTCATTTCTTTTTAAAGGATTGAATGATGATAATAGCTAAAATTCATGATAAATAACTTTTTGTGTTCCTGAAGCACTGATATTGATAATACAATGATTTACACCTCTAACTAAATTTTATTTATGTAAGAAAAATGTTTAGCCAAGTATACAAGTTGAACTCTACTTTTTAATGTTATTATCTGTACTGAGCAACCATTCTAAAATTATTAAATGATAAATCATAACAAAGAGATAATACAAAGACCACGTGCCAGGGCCGTATGTATAAGAGATCTTTTGAGATCATCCCCCATCTTTAGAAGGCATTTAATTATGTTTATATTACAACACAATGTCAATGACAACAATTAGTTATCTTTCTTTATATTTGAAAGCATAGTGCTTTCACCGTTCTTCAGTCATTTTATTTTTATTCAATTTCTGAGCTTTTTCGCAGCCTTTTCTTTTTTCTTATTATTTGACATTTCCTACTTGACCTTGACCGTTCCTATAAACTGGATTTTAATTCACAATACAACACAGATCTTACTCCAAAATCTCAGACTTGTTTCTCTTATAGAGACAGACAGCTCTTAGGTCTATTTTATACTTCTGTAAAACTACCATATTCAAAGTTGAGCTCAGCACTTTCATCCACAGCCTTATAGAAATTTATCTTTCTTATAGAATTTATCTTTCTTATAAATTCCTTACCACTTCAGGTTACTCAAGTCAGAAGGTTGAAATTCACTTTTATCATACATTCATTCATTTCTATAATTGTGGCAATTCTAATGTGCGAATACTGACAACTCTTAAAGCCATCTTTGTTAATCTCCTTCATTTTGTGAAAAATCTGAATCAGTTTTTCTTTGTCACTCACTTGGATTATTACAATAGAGCTTCCTACCTGGTCTCTTTGTCTCCATTCTTGCTCTACACTAACCCATTCTTTATATTGTAGACAGAATGCTCTTTAATATTCAAATCAGGTTATTTCAGTCCTCTATTTCAACTTTTAATTAACTCTTCATTGCTCTAATGATAAAATCGAAAATACTGCATAAAATTGACTAGACCCTTCAGAAGGGGGTAGCTGCTTTCCAGACTCATATCTTTCAGCCTCCCCTTTCCAAGCTTAATTTAAAATAAAATATAAATGCAGGCATAACTTTTCAAAAAAGGTAGCATGTCTTCTATTGCCTCTAGACCTTACTATCCCTTCAGTTAAAAGACTCTTCCAAGTATAGCCCCTATTTGTATAATGCCTACACCTTATTTGTATCTCAACACTGAGTTCTCCTTCCCTTGGAAATATCTTTATTACTACAAGAATATGTTGCCTTTCCCCTATATTTACAATATAATAATACGTAGCATATAGCATTGCAATTGCCAGTTTTCCTAAATAGTTCCTGTACTTCCTGGTATATGAAATCCTTAATTACCAAGTTATTGTTATGGTTCCCAATGACCAGTAAAATACCTAAAATGTAAAGGGCATTCAGTAACTATTTGTTCAAGAAATTATTACATACATTAATAACACATTTGAGGGTAATAATTTCACAATAAAGACAAAGTCACTTTCTCCCACTTTCATTAAGCAATGAGAGAAAAACGGTTATCAAAAACTAATACATAAAAAGCTAAAAAACGATAGATGGAATGCCAAGATGGTAACAGTAACAATATTTGTGAAGGAAAGTTAGATGAAGTAATATGAAAGTCAAGAACATAACTTAATTTTTCATTCATGTATTACATGAATTTAAGAAATTGTTGCATGTACTACTATTAACACAATATAAAAAGTTGAAAGAAACTGTAAATACATTAAATCTATTGACTGCTGACAAATATTATGTAATAGTGAGTCCCAATTTGAATATGTTTATCTTCCAGTTTCTGGGCCAAAATTTCATGGGAAGCTCCTTTTCCAGATTTCTTACAAAAAAACACATAGTCTCCAAGTTCAAGCATATGCACTTGCTAAAGGTAAATATTTCAGGAAACAGAGGTGCTGAATTGAATCTTTGCTATTGTGAAAATTCCTAAGTCATCATAGTCTGGTACTATACATATTCTCCTCTGTTTGATTTAAACATCCACCTGATCTACCAAGACTTGTAGTCCTGAAAAATAGTATAAGTTTAGCTTGAGAGGTAAAAATGGGCTAGATATTCTCATGTCCATTCTGACTGAGAAACCCTGTTTTTAAATAACTCTTTAAGTTCCTAGTCTCCTTTTTCCTATAATCTCTGAGGAATATGAATGAGGAATATGAATGAGGACAAAAAGGAGAGGTGCAGATGCAATGGTAAAGCAGGAATTTTCCACTGGAAAAAATGAAAGAGCTGGAAAAAGAGACTGGAATAAAATATATGGTAACCCTGGAATTAAAATGTACATTTGAACAGCTATAAAGTGTTAGAGGATGTGAAAGGCTGCCAAGAGATCAAATATAAGTGAAATCACAAAGCTGTGATCTATCACCATTGGTCAGTCCAAAATGTCTGTGACTGAGGCAGTTTGGCCCAGATTCCAGAAGTGGCTGACTGCAACCAGACCAGGCAAAGGAAATCTCCTCCTCTAAAATTAGGGTTGAGAGTCAAGGTTGGCCTCAGTTTCAGCCCTCTGGGCAGCAGCATTCCAGCAGCATCCACTTGGACAGAAAAAGTTAGTGCACTTTACGGATGTTTATCTTTTTCTTTCTATGCATGGGTTGCTTCCTAGCCTGGCAGATCCCTGATGGCAAAGCATAGACTCATGCTTTGGCTTGAGTTCAGTCTGCAACAGCAACTTCAGACCTCAAACAAGCACCTCCCAGGTCTTAAAGACCTAGCATAATTTCTCATTGGTTGTGTTTCTTCTTTCTCTTTCTTATGTGGTTTAATCCGATAGACCCCTAAGAGTTTCAGCACAGAATCCAGAATTGGTTTCTCTCAGAATAGATGTCTTCTGGCCATACATCAACATATAGTGGGACACAGAGAGTTAATATATCTCTTTATGTTTACTTTTTATTTTTTCAGTTTTTGGTTGGCTTTATCATTCTGTTTATAATTTTTTGGGTCTGATGGATACCTGAGGGATGAGAAGAGACACTGGACTAGGCTTTGGCCTCAAAAGCAGCAGCTTCTGTCTTCCTTGTTAGCACATAACAGTGTACTTCATTATTTTATTTCCATGTGTATTGTTTTTTTGTGTGTGTATTTTTTATGTTTATATTATTCTTTTTTCTTTTTCCTTTCCCTACTCTTTCTTTTTTCCTTGCTCCTAATCTAGTTGATTGAAGATTAGGAGAACTAGTTTTCCAGAATGACCATAACATAACATTCAGAATGTTCTGTTCTCAACTAAAAAAATTAAAAGCATTAAAAGAAGAAAGGAAAGTGTGGCCCGTTCACAGGAAGAAAGGATTTGACAGGAAACTTTCTGGAGAAAACATAGTTTATGGAACTACTAATCAAAGTTATTAGAACTCTCATAAATAAGATCAATGAACTAAAGGGAAACAAAGACAGAGAACTGAAGAAAATCAGAAAAACAGTTAAAGAACAAAATGAGAACTTCAATAATAAGACGAAATTTTAAGAAAAAGCAAATGGAATTTCTAGAACTCAAAAGGACAATAATTGAAGTGAAAAATTCAATGGAAGATATCAAGAGCAAAAGAAAGGATCAGTTAACTCGAAGAAAAACAATTGAAATTCTCCAAGTTGAAGAGCAGGAAGAAGAAAAAAAAAAACAAAAAACAAGCCTGAGGATCCTGTGAGTCACCATAAAGCATACTGATATAAGCATAGGAGGGGTCCCAGAAGAGTGAAATAATTGGTCAAATAAAACATTTGAAGAAATAATGGCAGAAAATTTCCCAAATCTGGTGAAACATGAAAATACAAATTCACAATTCTCAAAATATGTCAAACAGGAGAAATCCAAACAGATCTACATTGAGACTTATGTTCAAACTGCCCAATGCCAAGGAAAAAACAGGATCTTAACAACAATACAAAAGCAGTGTGTCACATATGAGGGATACTTGACAAGATTAACACTTCTCAATAAAAACTGTGCAGGTCAGAGGCAGTGGAAAGGGGTATTTAAAGTGTTTGTGTAAAAAAAAAAAAAATTCTATTACCAAACAATATATCTGGTAAATATGCCCTTCAAAAATAAGGGAGAAGTTAAAACATTTCTGGATAAACAAAAATTGATGTTCATTACAACTCAATCTGCCTAACAAGAAATTCTAAAGCATTGAAATGAAAAGGACACTAGGCAGTAACTTAATGCTGGATTAAGACATAAAAATTTCCATGAACAATATGTAAGAATATCATATGTGTGTGTGCCAGTTTATTTTTTCATTCTTTCATTTTTAATGTTGTCTTTGACTTCTTATAAGGCTGAAACTTCAAGTGCATGAAAAGCAGATATAAATCATTGTTATTGGGCACACAATATATAAATGTATAAAGTTTTATAAGAAAAACATAAAAGGGAGGAATAGAGTGATATAGGTACTGTGTATGTGTAGTTTATTGAATTCAAGTTTGAATCAATACAAACTAAATTGTAATAAATTAAGTATGCTAAAGGTAAATCCCATGGCAACTATGTAGAAAAAATTTTAAAAATCTACACAAAAGAAAAGGACAAGTGATTCAAAATGGCTCATTCTAAAAGACTACCTAAATAGAAAGGACAGTAAGGAAGAAAGGAAGGAATAAAATACATTAATATAAGACTTGCAAAAAATAAATTAGCAAAATGGCAGAAGTAAATCTTGCTTTACCAGTGATTTTTTTAAATGAAATTGAATTAGACTATCCAAAAAAACGCAGAGTTTGGAAGAATGGGTAAAGAAACATAACCCAACTGTATGCTATATACAATAGACCCATATTAGATCCATAGATGGAAATAGGATTAAAGTTAAATGATGAATAAATATTTCATGCAAATAATAATCAAAAGACAACAGGTATGGAAAAACAAATATCAAACAAAATAGACTTTAAGTCAAAACTTTTTACAAGAGACAACAAAGGACATTAGATATTAATGGAAGAGTCTATTCAACAAGATGATTTAACAATTATAAACTTATATGCACCCAAAAGCAGAGCACAAATATAAATAAAGCAACCATTGGTAGAATTGAAGGGATCAATTGTTCCAATAATAGTTGGAGATTTCAATACAGCACTCTCAATATTACCTAGAACATCAAACCAAAGATCAAAAAGGAAGTTTGAGATCTGAACAACATTATGCACCATAACTAACATATTTAAAACACCTCACCTAACAACACACAGATCATTCTCCAGGATATATCATATATTGGTGGAGCCTAAATAAATTTAAAATAATGGAATCATAAAAAGCAACCTCTCTAACCACAATGTGAGGAAGCTAGAATTCAATAACAGAAAGAAAATGTGAAAATTTTCAAATATGTAGAAAATGAACAGCACAAACTTCAGTAGCCAATGGATTAAAGAAAAAACTTAAAAAGAAATTATAAAATATTTAGAGACAAATGGGAACAAAGATACAACATAACAAAACTTATGGATGCAGCAAAGATAGTGCTCAGAGGGAAATTTATAGCTATGAAAGCCTATAATTTAAAAGAAGAAAAATCTCAAATTAATTGCCTAACCATACATTTTGAGGAACTAAAAAATCAAAAACAAGGCAAACCCAAAATTAGGCGAAGAAAGGAAATAATATTAGAGCAGAGATAAATGAAATAGAAAATAGGAAAATGATTGAGAATAAATAAAAAGTTGGTTCTTTGAAAAAAATCGATAAAATTAAAAAATTTAGTTAGGTTGACAAAAGAAAAAAGAGAAAAGATGCAACTAACTAAATCAGAAGGGAAAATGGTGATATCACTAAGGACATTGCGGAAATAATTTTTATTATAAAGGAATATTGTGAACAATTTTGCACCAACAAAATAGACAATCTAGAAGAAATGTGAAAATCCCTCAAAATACATCAATTACTAAATTGGCTAAAGAAAAAATAGAAAACATGAACAAACTTATAACAAGTACCAATATTGAAATGAAAATCACAATCCAATAAATCACTTCCAAAAAAAGGTGCTGGACCAAGATGGCTTCACTGGTGAATTCTTCCAAATATCTAAAGAAGAATAAAACCAAGCTTTTGCAAACTCTTCCAAAGATTTCAAGAGGTTGAAACACTTCCTAATTCATTCTATGGGGCTAGAACTACTCTGACACCAAAATCTGGTAAACACATTATAGGAAAAAGAAATTACAGATGACTTTCCCATATGAATATAAATGTGAACATCCTCAACAGAATTAAATTCAATGCATATTAAAAAGATTATACACCATGACCAAGTGGGATTCATACCAGAACTGAAAGGATGATTCAACATATGATACCCAATCAATTTAATACACTTTATATATAGAATGATGGCGGAAAACAACATGAGATTATCTAAATAGTTGCAGATAAGGTATTTGATAAAATCCAGCACCTTTTCTCAGAAAAGTAGGAATAGAGGAATAGAAAGTAACTCTCTCAACATGATAAAGGCCACATATGAAAAATCCATAGCAAATAAAATTCTTGAAAGTATAAAACTTAACACATTATTCCTAAAGTAAGGAGCAAGACTAGGATACACATTTTCACTAATGCTATTCAATCAGTAGAGAAGTTCTGGCTAAAGCAATTAGGTAAGAAAAAAATAAAAAGTATCCAAATTGGGAAGGAGGAAGTAAAACTATCTCTTTTCACAGATAACATGATCTTATGTATAGAAAACCAAAAGACATTAGCAAGAAAATTAGTAGAGATAATAAATGAATTCAATAAAATAGCAGGGTACAGGATCAACACACACAAAAAAACAACAGTGTTACTATAACTAAGGATACAAAAGGCAACTACTGAAAACTGCAAACTTTGATGAAAGAAATTAAAGAAGTCACAAATGGCAAGACATTCCATGTGTATGGATTGGGAGGATTAACATATTTAACATGCCAATATTACATAAAACAATATGCAAATTCAATGTAAGGATAATCAAAACAATGTGCTACTTGCACAAAGAAAGATAAATAGATCAGTGGAACAGAATTCAAGTCCAGAAATAGATCCACATATCTAGAGCCAATTGATTTTTTCATTTTGTTTTTATTTTTATTTTCTAGTTTTGTAAGTATTAAACATTTATACTGGTTTATTCAATTTTTTAATATACTCTTTTATTTTTATATATACTTAGATTATATAAACGTTGCATTAAAAATATAGGAGATTCACATATTCCCTACTACCTTCCCCACACACACAAAGATTCTCACATTGACAACATCCTTCATTAGTGTGTTAACAATTTTAACATTTGTTAAAGTTGATAAACACATTTCGGAGCATTACCACTAAGTGTGGGTTATAGGTTACATTGTAGTTAACACTGTCTGCTGCAGAATTTTTTAAGTTATGGCAAGATATATAATGACCTATATCTGTCATTGCAATGTCATTCAGGACAATTCCCAAGTCCTGAAAATGCCCCCACATTACATCTGTTTTTCCCTCTCCCTCCCCTAAGAACCTCCAGTGGCCACTGCCTCCATATCAATGATAACAGTCCCAGGCTTCTGGGGAGTATGTGAGTGTTCATCCTGTCTTAATGCATTGTATCAGTAGGTGGAGACCCACACAATGAACAGGATTGTGTTGGGCTCTAGGTATTGTGTGAATCTTCACTCAACATAACAATGCCCCATGAGCACTTGAACACATTCATATGTCTTATACATATGCCCCAGGTGAATCTCCTCCCTCTCATCCCCCAGTATTGACACTTCACAACAATGACCCTCCTCTGTCATAGTTGTAACCCTTCTGTGATCCAAAACATTTTGAAAAATGAAGCCAACATCACCCAGGACAACTAAAAAGGAGGTGATGAGGGACAACTAACATACTAAGGAATGAAGAGAGTCTACAACTGTAAGCAAAAGAGTCCCATCCATAGGCCCTAAGGGATCACAGTCCCCTCTCAACTCAAGATGAAGTGGACATCACTATCCCAGAATCCTCAGGATTGGGGAATGAACTATGGACTAAAGTAGACTTACAGGTATTCTACTATACATTTATTGTGATTCTAGCAATGGAAGGAATTATATCATTGATATGGAGGCAATGGCCACTGGAGGTTCTGAGGGTGGGAAGAAAGAAAATCAGGTGTTACATGGGGGCAATTTTGGGACTTGGGAATTTTCTTGAATGACATTTCAACAACAGATACAGGCCTTTATAAATCTTGTCATAACCTACAGAACAGTGTGGGAGAGAGTATAAACTACAATGTAAACTTTAATCCATGCTTAGTGGCAATGATTCAAAATGTGTTCATCAATTGCAACGAGTGTAACTCTCTAATGAAGGATGTTGTTAATGTGTGAAAATGTGGGAGGAATGGGGAGCAGAGCATATGAGAACCCCCTATATTTTTTATGTGATATTTGTATAATCTAAGTATCTTTAAAAAGTTTTTTAATCAAATTTTTAAAAAATATAAAAGGAAGCCAACAAATTAACCAATTACAATTAATAGGAAAATGATATAATAAAAAGGAAAGTTTTTAAATAAGAAATAAAATACAAAGAATTTTCAAAAATTTGGTATAAAGAAAAATGAGAAAAATATTTTATTAATAATTTTTGGCATGTCTTTCTTCACTGAAAGATCTGTTGTCTTGTATGTAGTGACATTTTCTTCCAGTTACTTTCTTGTTGTCTTATTTTTTTCATTTTGTCTTCAATGAAGCTTTAGGTTATAGAAAAGTCACAAACAGAATATACGGGATTCCCATACACATAAATCTTCCCCCTTTTCCCCTTTCTCCTATTAATAACATTTTACATGTGGATGGTACATTTGTTACAATTGATGTACAAATATTGAAACATTTCTACTAGCCATGGTCAATGATTTACATGATGGTTTACATTTTGGACCATACACTTCTGTATATTTTGATGAAATTTAACTTGGCCTGTATCCATCATTGCAAGATCATGTAGTAAAATTTCATTACCCTCAAAATGCTCCATATTCCATCTATTATATTCTTTCCTCCCTCTCCCCTCAGGGTCTACTGCAAGGACCAAGCTTCCCTCCTTGAAGAACCAGATTCACTTACTTGCAACATCATTGACAGCTTGACATCCTGGCCTGCCCTACCCTATTAGGCAGTGCCTACACTCTCTAGAGATTCCTGCCTCTCTATATGAGAACATAGCAGTACTCCCAGGATGGGTGCCCAACACCTTCCTGCTCCTTATGTGGGTCTCCACCCACTGATACAACCCACTATGACAAAATGAACACACACACTCCCTAAAGGCCTGCCCCAGGTGTGCCCTGCCCACATGTCCCCCATATCCAACACCTTAAACCAGTGTCCCCCCCTGCCATATTTGCTAAAAGAACATTCCCAATGTTGTAGTTTCATCCACATACCTGCAAATCCCGAGTTCACCTTCTCCTTCCCCTAACACTCCCTCCAGTTCCATGGACAGCCCAATCCACCCTCCCCACTTTAACACCCTCACAAACAAGCACTGCCCAACCCAATAGCATCACTGCACCATTGTCATGCCCATTCACTGCAGAACTATACCCTTCCACCTTATCATAGATTTTGCCCATATGGTTCACAACTTCTCCCTTTCTGTCTCCTGTAAACCTATCTTCCAGACTCTAGCTCGGTAGATCTGCTCAATTTGCTTAATTTGTATCAGTGAGATCATGTAATATTTGTCTTTCAGTGCCTGGCCTGCTTTCACTCAACATAAGGAAGGTCTTCAAGATTCATCCATGTTATCCCATGTGTTAATATTGCATTCCTTTTTATAGCTGAGCAATATTCCATTGTATGTATATACCACAATTTGTTTCATTTGTTCATGGACATTTGGGTTGTTTCCAGCCTTTGGCAATAGTGAATAATGCTGCTATGAACATTGGTAAGCATTTATCTGTTCTTGTCCTTGCTTTCAATTCATCTGGGTATATACCCAACAGTGGAATTGCTCAATGATATGTCAGTTCTATAGTTAGTGATATTGAGCATTTTTTTCCATGTGATTTTTAATCATTTGTATTTCTCCTTTAGATAAGTGCCTATTCAAATCACTTGCCCATTTTTAAAATGGGTTGCCTTTTTATTTTCAAGGTATAGGATTTCTTGATATATGCTGGATATTAAGCTTCTATCTGTTATATGTTGACCAAATATTTTCCCCCATTAAACAGGATGCCTTTTCACTTTCTTGATAAACTCCCTTGAGGTGCAAAAGTTTCTAATTTTGAGGAGGTCCTATTTATCTATTTTTTTCTTTCATTGCTTGTGCTTTGGGTATAAAGTTCATGAAACCATTTCCTAATACATGATCCTGTAGATGCTTCCTTAAATTATCTTCCAAGGTCTTTATGATCTTCCTCTATCATTCTTTTGTATACAGATAACCTGTTTTTCAAGTACTGTTTGTTGAAGAGGCCATTCTCTCCCAGTCGAATGGGCTTGGTGGCTTTATCAAATATCAGTTGACTGTATATACATATATCAATATCAAAACTCTCAATTTGGTTCCATTGGTCAGTATGTCTATCCTTTTGCCAATACCATGCAGTTTTGACCACTGTAGCTTTGTAATATATTTTGAAGTCAGGTAGTATGATTCCTTTTATATCACTTTTCTTTCTCAATATTTCTTTGGCTATTCAGGGCCTATTACCCTTACAAATATCATAGATAACTTTTCCAATTCAGAAAAAATGCTGTGATAATTTTTATTGGGATTGCCTTAAGTCTGTATATCAGTTTGGTTAGAATAGGCCTCTTAATAATGTTTAGTCTTCCTTTCCTTGAACAGGGAATATTCTTCCATTTATTTAGGTCTTCTTTGATTACCTTTAACAGTGTTGTGTGATTTTCTGCATACAAATCATTTATATTTTTAGTTAAACTTATTCTAGGTATTTGAGTCTTTCAGTTGTTAGAGAAAATGGGATTTTTTTTCTTGATTTCTTCTTCAGATTGCTGATTGGTGTACAGAAATGCTACTGATTTTTGCACATTGATTTTATAAACTGCCTCTTTACTGAACACAGGTATAGGCTCTAGAATCTTTTTTGTAGATTTCTCATGTCATCTGCAATTTGTGAAATTCTATGTATAGGATCATGTCATCTGCAATTTGTGAAATTCTTACTTTGTCTATTCCAATTGGGATGGCTTTTATATCTTTTTCTTATCTAAATATTTGAGCAAGTACTTCTAACACAGAGTTAAATAAGAGAGTTGAAAGTGGGCATCTTTTTCTTGTTCCAGATCTTAGAGGGGAAGCTTTCAGGATTTCACCATTTAATATGATATTAGCTGTGGGTTTTTCATATATACCCATTTTTGTATTGAGGAAGTTTCCTTATATTCCTTTCTTCTATAGTGTTTTCACCAGGAAGGGGTACTGTATTTTGCGAAATGCTTTTTCTGCCTCTATAGAGATAATCATGTGACTTTTTTCTTTCAATCTGTTTATGCGGTGTATTACAAAGATTCATTTTCTTGTGTTGAACTATCCTTGCATACCAGGGATGAAACCCATTTGGTTATGGTGCATAATTCCATTGATGTGTTGTTGAATATGATTAATATTTTGTTCAGGATTTTAGCATCTAGGTTCATTAGAGAGATTGGTCTATAGTTTTCCTTGTGGTGTCTTTGGCTTTTGTATTAGGGTGATGTTGGCATCATAGAATGAGTTAGACAATATTCCCTCCAGATCTATTTTTTTGGGAAGAGTTTAGGCAGGATTGGTGTTAGTTCTTTCCAGAGTGTTTGGTAGAATTCACCTGTGAAGCTGTCACATCCTGAGTCCTTCTTAATTGGGAGGTTTTCAATGACAAATTCTGATTAGTTACTTGTGATTTATCTGATGAGTTCATCAATTTGTGTCAATGTAGTATGCTTGTGTATTTCTAGGAATTTGTCCATTTCCTCTAAATTATCATTCTTGTTGGCATCATATAATTTTTCAAAGTATTCTCCTATGATATTCATTTCTGTGGGGTAAGTGATAAATCCCTTTCTTGTTTCTTATTTTTTATATTTGCATCTTCTCTATTTTTTTCTTTGTTAGTCTAGCTAAGAGTTTATTAATTTTCACAAAGAACCAGCTTCTTTTTGTATTTTTTCTGATGCTTTCTTATTTTCTATTTCATTTAGCTCTGTTTTAATCTTTGTTATATCCTCCTTTCTACTTCCTTTGGGGTTTCTTTGTTATTCTTTTTCTAATTCTTCCAGGCATGCAGTTAGGTCTTTGATTTTATTCTCTCTTCTTTTTTAATGTATATATTTATGGATATGAATTTCCCTCTCAGCATTTCTTTTACTGCATCCCATAGGTTTTGATATGTTGTGTTGTCATTTTCATTCCTTTCAAGGTAGTTACTGATTTCTTTTACAATTTCCTCCTTGACCCACTGATTGTCTAATAGCATTTTTATTAATTTCCATATCTTCATGTCTAATCTGCTTTTCTGCCCCTTACTCACTTATAGCTTCATTCCATTGTGGTCAGAATGATTACTGCATATAATTTCAATCTTTCTGAATTTATTGACAGTTTTTCTATGGCCTAGCATGTGATCTATCTTGGAGAATTATCCATGTACACTCAAGAAGAATGTATATCCCACTGTACTTGAGTGTAATGTTCTGTATATGTCTATTAGGTCCAGGTCCCCTAATGTATTACTCAAGATCTCTGTTTCTTTATTGATTGTCTGTAGAGATGTTCTATCTAATGGTAATAATAGTGTATTAAAGTCCCCTATTATAATTATAGAACTATCTATTTCTCTACTTAGTTTTTCCAATGTTTGCCTCATGTATTTTGAAGCACCCTGATTAGGTGCATAAATGTTCATAATTTTTCTTTCTTCTTGATAGATTACCCTTTCATTACTATATGATGCCATTCTTTGTCTCTTACAATAGTTTTGCATTTAAAGTGTATTTTGTCCAATATCTGTATAGCTACTCCTGCCCTTTTCCAATTATTGTTTGCATATAAAAGTGTTTTCCAACCATTCTCTTTCAGCCTCTTTGCATCCCTGGATGTTTCCTGTAGACAACATATACATGGGTCATATTTTCATATCCATTCTGTCAATATGTGTCTTGTGATTGTAGGGTTTAATCCATTAACATTCAATGCTATTACTGTTAAATTACTGTTAAGGAATTACTTATATTAGCTATATTTTCTTTAGGTTTATGTATGCCATATGTTGCTTTATTTCTATTTAATCTTTTTAGTGATCCTTACACTCTCCTCCAACTGTATCTCTCTCCTGTTTTTTTTCCTTTCAACCTGCAGAATTCCCTTTAGTATTTCTTGAAGGACAGGCTTCTTATTGACAAACTCTCTTTCTCTGTGAATATTTTGAACTCTCCCTTATTTTTGAATCCCAGCTTTACTGGATAGAGAATTCTTGGCTGAAAGGTTTTTTTTCTTTTAGCACCTTATGTATGTCATACCACTGCCTTCTTGCCTTCATGGTTTCAGATGAGAAATCAGCACTAAAGCTTGTCAAGTTCCCCTTATATGTCTTTTCTCTTGCTGTTTTCAGTATTCTCTTTTTCTCTTGGGCATTATACAATTTTACAAGTATATGTCTTGGGGTAGGCCTGATGCAATTTATACTGTTTGGTGTGTACTATACTTTCTGTACATGCATGTCCACGTCCCTTAATAGAGTTGGGATATTTTCAGCCATTATTTCCTCCAATACTCCTTCCATCCCCTTTTCCTCTTCTTCTGCCTCTGGGATGCCTATAATGCATATGTTTGTATGATTTGCATTGTCACTGAAGTCCCTAAGTCCCTGCTGGATTTTTTCTATTGTTTTATCTATCTGCTCTACTATCTGTCTAATTTAAGCTGTACTTCTTTTGCATGCTGATTCTTTCTTCTGCCTGTTCAAATCTACTAGTATGTGCTTCCAGTATATTTTTGATTTCTTGCATTGTGCCATTCATCACCATCTCCTCTACTTTTTTAATTTGTTCATTAGACTGAGCACTGTCTTCCTGTTTCCCAGTATGACTTGTAGTTTTTGATGTATGTACATTTATTTATCTTCATGGTTTATTTAGTTGGTCAGCTTCTCTTTCTAGGGTTTTATTTTGTTGTTTCTTTGTGTGTGGTAAAATCTACTTGGTTCCTCTTATTCTATATCCTTGCAGTTGTCTGTGTTCCCCTGAATAAACAATATTAGGACCAGAAAAAAGGAAAGAGATCAGAAGAGAAAAAGAATAATAGCAATAATAATACAAAAAAGGTAAAAGAAGATCTGTGCAAGAGAAAGAAAACAAATTAATACATATTAAAATCATTAAAAATACAAAGAAATAAGAATAAAGAAGGGTGGAATAGAAAAAATAAAACAAGAAACAAAATAAAAAGAAAAAAATAGGATGAATTAAAAGGTCAGACTGATGAAAGCGAATAGAAGAAAAAATAGAAAGTAAAAGGAGAGAGAGAGAAAAAAAGAGAAAATGAAGATCAAATAAGAAGTGATGAAATGGAAGAAAAGCAATAGAAGTCAGAAGACAGAAAAATGAAGGAAAGAAGAAAAGTAAAGTAGGTAAAACAATAAGTAAAAGGAAAAAAGGAAACAAAGAAAGGGAAAATAATAAACAAGAAACAAAACAGCAAAAAAGAAGCAACCCAGGAAAAAAACATCCTTTTCTCTTAGGCCCCTAGAGACCTTCTGAGGTTGCTGGTGCTCATCAATTAATCATCTTGTAGCCTGCCCTCCACAAGCACTGTATCAAGTTTTAGTGTATAAAATAAAGGGAAAAAGAAGAATAAATAAATAAATAAATGTAAAACAAAACAGTAGAAACTCAGTCTATAAGTTCCCTCTTGTAAGGTACTAGCTGTGTGCCTTCTCTCTCCCTGGATGCTTTCTTTTAGGAGGTACTCGGGCTCAAACTAGTGACTTTCTACATGCAATGTAGAAACTTCCCCACTGTTCTACAGCAGCTCTATTGGCTAAATAGGCTTTTGAAGTCTTATTGGGCTCTTCCTGCCCCTGTTTCCCTTAGGCAAGTTGGACTTGTAATGGTTTTCGGCAGCACAGCTAGTTATTTGCCTGTCCCAGTTCCCTTTCTAACCAGGTTCCTCTCCCAGGACAGTATATTCCCCTTTTCCTTTCCCTGGTGCCACCTCAGTGCTGGGTTTTTCCTCCCTGAGATTTAAAGGGGACTCAGGCATCCAAACCACAGAAAGAAAACCACTCTTTACCCTTTGCCAGACACCTCTTCCTCCCAGGGAATGCTCCCTCCCCATTAAGCTGGCTGGTGAGAGCCGCCCACGGGAGGATATTTGCAGTGAGGGTAGGGCTTAGTCACCTGTTTTCAGCCACAATGTAAGCAGCTCATGGTTTTCCCTTGGGCTCTTTTATTTCTTTGTCCAGCTCACTCCAGATAGATGCCCTGCCATTTTTTGTGATGAGCTTGGCAGTGTCTACCTACATCAATGCCACTTTTCCAGAACCACTATCCCAATTGATTTTTGACAAAGGTGTTATGTATATGCAGTGGGAAAAGAAAAGTCTTTTCAACAAATGGTGTTGGGAAAACTGGATATCTACATGCATAAGAATGAAGTTAGATGCCTTCCAAATATCATATACAAAAATTAGTTCAAAATAAATCAAAGATAAATATATATGAGGTAAAACTATAAATCTCTTAGAAGATAACATAGGGCCTAATTTTCATGACCTGGGATTTAGAAATAGATTCTTAGATAAGACACTAAAAGGAGAAGCAACAATGGAAACAATAGACTGATTCTATTTCATAAAAATGCAAAACTTTTGTGCTTTTAAGGAAATTATCAAGAAAGTAAGAAGACAATCCACACTATGGGAAAAAATGGTTCTGAACCATATATTAGGCACAGGTTTTATATCCAGAATATAAAATGAAATCTTACAACTCGACAACAAAAGGACAATCCAATATAAAAATGGCCAAAAAACATGAATAGACATTTCTCCAAAGAAGATACACAAATGGCCAATAAACACATGGAAAGATGCACAACCAACATCATTAGCCAATAGGAATATGCAAATTAAAACCACAAGATACTACTTCCTACCTGCAAGAATGGCTATTATTAAGAAAATAGAAAATAAGAACTGTTAGGATGCTGAAAAATTGGAACTCTAGTGCAATGTTGGAGGGGATGTAAAATGGCACTGCCACAAAGGAAAGCAATATGAGGGTTCCTCAAAAAGTTAAATATAGAATTACCATTTTATCTGGCAATCCACTTCTATTTATATAGTCAAGAGTTAAAATAGGGCTGTAAATAGTACTTGTACACCAATGTTTATAGCATCATTGTTCACAATAGCCAAAATCTGGAAATACTCCAAGTGCCCATCAACAAATAAATGAATAAGCAAAATGTGTTACATATACACAGTGAAATATTATTCAGGTCTAGGGAAAAAAATGGAGTTATAAGACATATTGCAGCATAAAAGAAACTCAAAAACATTATGCTCAGTGAAAAGAGCAAGGCACATAAGGACAAATATTATATAATGTCACTTATAAGAGATGACTAGAAATAGCAATTTTTGCAGAGATTGAAAACAGATTATAGGTTACCTGGAGATAGGACAATGAGGTAAGGAGAAAGGAGGAGTGCTTTTTTAATTTAAAAAAGGAGAAAAAGAAATGGAAGAAATGAAGAACAGAAAGAAAAAAATAGTATGGGAAGAAAAGGAAAGAGAATGAATGGAAAAGAAAGGAAACAAAAAGTGAAATGATAAGAGGAAGGAAAGGAAGGCAAGGCAAGAAAAGGCAAAGAGAGGAAAGTATTACACAAGCATACACAAAACACAACCCCCCATACCACCAGAACGCTACTACCATTACTGCTCTCGTTTATGTGTTCATACAAACTTTTAGATCCTCCCTCTCCATATATTTTTAAATGCATATTGTGGTCAGTTTACTTTATCATAGGAAAGGAAAATATTTTAAACCTCCTACTGCTTATATATTCTTATTATGTTTCTAGAATGAAATAAAAAATTAAAAGCAATCTGAAGACTGTGTAGAAAAAAGTCCTTTGAAAGTAAAAGATGTTATGCAAACTGTCTAATTTCAAATATAAGAGATTTCTGCTTTCCAGAAGATGAAGGAGCCATATCTTTCCTTAATTCTTTAGCTACATATAACTAAATCATATAAAACATCCAGTACATTATGTAAAATATACTAACATTCTGGAAAGTGGAGAGAAGGAAAAATGGCTTGGCATCTCAGGTTCAAAGAAGCGACACAGTGATGTGTTCCCTGCATTTTTTTTCAGTCTTTAACATCTCAGACTTGTAACTGAAAACTCTATAATCCAGAAATCTTCACAAGGTGATTATTTATTTATGTATTTATTTATTTAGCATCCTCATCAGGAAACACAATATTAGGTTTACAGTAGTGTGAGAAAATGTTATTTGTCTATACCAGTTCTCATCAGATCTATCAAATTACTAACTGAAGTATTCACAATGAAAAACTTCATCAGTTAACACTGTCTCTCACTGAATACTTTTTCGTGCTTGCTTATAATGCTTATGAGGTAAGAACTCTTATAAAAATATGGCTTAATATTCAAAAATGTTATTTAAATGAATACATGAAATCAGCCAAACATATCTATTGCTCAAATACTATTTGTGTGACTTCAAACTAATACTAAAGAAATTTCAGAGGTATTAAGTTGATGCTGAGAAAGAACTGGTTGGAAATAAAATAATTTGGACTACATCCTAGTTCTACTATAGAACTTTACTACTTACGTGAGCCTGGAAAGTGTACTTTCAAAACTTTAAATGAGGTAAGAGGCAGAAACCACTAACAACCTAGGATAATCCTTGTCTGACCATGTGGAGTTTTCTTTCTATATCTGGACTGTTGATTACTTTTGGTGCATTTTCTTACAATGCATTCCAACATACAAAAATTTGATTAATAGCAATTTAATAAAGCAATCTCTCTTTACTATTCCTTGAATAACTCCAGACAGCAATGAACAAGTCTGTAGTAATAATTTTTATAGTTTCCTAATACCAGTTAATGAAATAAGTTTGAACTTATAATAAATAGGTGATATCTAGTGATGGGGGACTGCTTGTAAGGATTAAATATTCTCAAAAGAGAATCAAGTCCAGTTTTGCTAAAATATTTGAGCATTAAAATCAGCCACAAAAATGTTCACTTTATAGAATCTTAGCAAAAGTTTGTGAAATTGAAGATATCAAGAAATATATGCAAATATGAAAACAAATTATTTATTGCATATATTTTCCAAAGCAATGAATTACAATTATGTATTCATTTCATTTAATACTTTGAAAATTGGTGACAAAAAATAATTAAAACCCTTATTCAAGAAGATTCCTTGAATATATATTTAAAACAGTGATATTCAAAGATGATCCATCCTACTACTCTTATGTTTTAAAGGAATGTTCAAGAAATTTTTATGCTGCAAGTAATTTTCCTAAACATTGTTGCCATTTGCATTTCACATATATTTAACATTTCATCCTAGATAATTAATCTAGGATAAAAAAACTGTTAAGCTTTCCCTTCTTTTTTCTTTCTAGTACTGGGAAAGGAAAAACATTTCTCATCCCTGTCCCAAAAATTTAGTTCTATATAAATTCAGGATGGAAGGAAGAATCCTCCCTTTTTCTAAGGAGATGCAATATTGCAGACGAGATCAATGCACCAATTAACACAGAAACGAACACATTTTTTTCTAGCATGCTTAATTGTATCTTTTGTATTTATTGCTTAAACTTGTTAGGCAACGTCTTATTTTTGCTAATTCACCGGGTTTCAGAAATTGTCTCCTAATTCATTTTAAGGATTCTTCAATAACTCCTGAGCTCTTTCATTTATCAAGTCATATTATTCTAACATTAATCAGTGAAACAAAGTCTTTATAAAAATAAGCATATTTTTATATGCCGTAATGTCACATCGAAACATTTTTGGTTTAAGGAAAAAAAGAAGAGATGAAAGAACATGGCATGAGCAGGTCAACCATGCAATGAGTAAGGAGGGGTAGGCCCAGACTCAACTATGAATACTAATACCCTCCAGTAACTAGTCCTCATTCACAGAAACAATGTCTCTTTCGAGAAGTTCTATCCCTGGGCCAGTCTATGTATAAAATATTTTGACAGATAATCATTGCCTTAGAAAACAATGAATAAAAATCAACATACTTTTGTACTGGTGAACAATATTTTAGCTTTTCCCTGTTGGACTGCCACCCTCTTTATGCAGAAAGCAGAAGTATTCTCAGCAGAAGGCAATGCTGCTTCAGCAAATGTAAATTTAAAGCCTGACGGAAGAAAGCCCTTTTAGGGATCATCTACCTTGATGGTGAAAAAGACTGACATTGACTGAGGATTCAACACTTTCAGAACTGCTCGGTCTAATATAGTAGCCATGAGCCACATGTGGCAATTTAAATTTAAATTAAATAAAATTAAATAAAAGTAGAAATGCAGTTCCTTGTTCTTTGCACTAGCCACTTTTCACATGCTCTAGAGCTCCATGTGCATATGAATTCTTCTATCATTTCAGAAAGATCTGTAGAACAATGCTACTCCCAGATGGTAATGCAGTCTCTGTAGAGCATGCATGTGCACGCACACACACACACACACATGAATGCCCACACATATACTCACATGGGAATAAGACCCTGACTGACACTTACATCTTCTTTAAAACATCGGAAACATGATCTATGTTTTGTCTGAATCTAATTATCATTTTTCCCTGTTCTCATCAAAAGGGGAAATTTTTCATGCAAAATTGAGGTATCCTTCGGCTCTTTTGGCAAGGTTGTAAAAAAGAAATTCCATATTGCATTGAAATGGAAGGACTATTGGTTTTTCAAAACATCACAGCTGGGAATAATAGGGTTATTCACTTCTCATTGCAAAGCTTCTCTCTCTCTACAGTTCAAGTCTTAAGGTTATTTTTCAGATAGTTTCTTCATTACTACTTTATTACTTCATTATTACTTGGCAAAACTTCAATTACTGATAAATTATTGAAACTCATCCTACTTTAACTTATTTCACATAATTGAAAAGATATACTCTACAGAAATGAACAATATTTGTATTAGTTCACCACATGGTTGCTGATGCAACCCCAGAAATTCGCTGGCTTTTATAATGGGAAAGTTTTCAGGGTAAAAGCTTATAGTTCCAAGGATGTGAAATATCTGAATCAAGGCACCATCAAAAATGCTTTCTCATGGAAGCCAGTTACTGGTAATCCTGGCATCCAGTCACATGGCAAAGCAAAATGGCAGGAGATCTATGCCAAGGTCCCTGCCTTTCCCTCAAGGCAGGTCAGCTACAGACAATCAGACATATGGCAGGGCTTGTCTTCTCAGCCTTGAGCTGCTCCATGGGCCCAGCCGCTCGGGGGCCTCTTTCTGTGACTCTGTGCTTTACCGATTTCAGATTTCAGCCTCTTTGGGTTTCTCTGTTTTCCTGCAGTCCTCACTTGGCATGTTAGGATCAAAATTGTGTCCTCCTTTCTTTATGTGTTTCTCTCTGTTAATACAAAGCTCCAGTAAGAAGACAGAGACAAACTAAGTCATACCTCACTGATGCAGTCCAATCAAAGGGCCTAACACTCACAGGATTAGTTCAAGAATATAATCTGTTTTGGGGGTTTACCAAATTCAAACTTTCACAATACATTTCAGATTTTGTCTTCCTCATGTGTCTTCTCCTTTATGTTTTGTGCCTAAACTTAGCCACAGATATTAGTAATTTCCACAATATAAGAGATCATCACTTCTGTTCCCTCTTTGGTACGTTCCTTACTTAACTTTTGGTATCATCCAGCACTTGCTCTATAACCTTTTCTCACACTATTTTTAATACTTGCCCTTTTGTCTCTCATTTGCTATCCAAAATACAGACTTTCAATTTTTAATGGAAATGCATTGTGCACACTTGCTAAGTAGAATATAATGTGTTGCCAAGGGGCAAAATCATGAAATTCAAAATTTGCTTTTTTCCTTGTAAAATCTCCATCCAAGTCTCCTTGTCAAATAAAACTCAAAACTTATTAGTCATATAATGATAGCACTTATTTGTTTATAGTTAGTCTTTAGTGGAAGTCATTAGTTTCAGTGAACAGAAAGTTTACAGTTTATTAAAATGCAGAGAAAATGTGATATGCTAAACCTCCTATTAAAAATAACTGAAGACAATATAATATATATACATGTAAAGAATATGATATATGTTTAATTATTGCAAAGATTTATTTGTAAAGTCTGCTATTCACAGACTATAGTTAGTCATAATTTTAAGGCTTTCAGAATATAAAAAGTAATAAATACAAAATGGCAATATTTTTGGATGCTTTTCTGTTTGTTTAGAAGTTTTTTTAGTCAAACATTTCAGTGCTAATATATGATTTTTCAATCATATCATGAAATTATAATTCATGTACTATTAATGTTATTCAGAGAGGAACTTATAAATATCATTTTATTTTTTATTTCTCTTTTATTCCATGTTATTCAATCTTGGTGCATCTACAAATCTCTAATAATATTGTGCATCTTACATTACCTCAATGGAGTTATTTCCTCAGGTATATAATTAAATTATGCATCATGTTTATAGGTATATTTTTTATACATACTGTTTTAAAGCATATAGTTATCAAAACACATACAGGGTAAGACTTTGTATGCCACGATTCACATTTTCATCACAGTCTTTTTAAATTTCAAAATTTTATTGAGGTGAAATCACACAACATAAAATTAACAATTTTAAAGTTAGCAATTCATTAGCATTTAGTACATTCATAATGTTGTGCTATCACTACACAATCTTTCTAAAATATATGAAAAATATTTTCATCACCCCAAAAGGAAACTTTGCACCAATTAGCATAAACCTTCTACCTCATTCCCCTGTGACCCTGGTCCCTGGCAATAAACAATCTGCTCTCTGTCTCTATGTATCTTTTTATTTGGATATTTCACTTAATGGAATTATATAATATGTGATCTCTTCTGTCTAGCTTCTTTCATTTAAACATAATGTCTCAAGGACATTCATGTTTCAACATGTATAAGTATCTCATTTTTTTAGGGCTGAATAATATTCCATTGGCAGTTTTTACTATAATTTGTTTATTCATTCTCTCACTGTGGACATTTGGGCTGTTTTCAACACACTTGTTTTTGTGTGTGATTGCTGCTCCTATGAACTTGTATGTGCATGGATTTGTTTGAGCACCTATTTCCAATTCTTTTGGATATATATGTATGAGTGTAATTGCTGGATCACCTGATAATTCCATGAATAACTTTTTGAGGAACCACAAACTGCTTTCTATAGTGGTTGAATCATTTTGTATTCCTATCAGAAATGTATGCGGTTTCCAATTATATCTCTACCATGTCTCAGGGATTCCTTATTTTCCTTTATCAGTTTAGTTTTTGTATTTTTTATTGTAGCCATCCTAGAGGAAGTGAAGTGATATCTTATTGTGGTTTTGATTTGAATTTCCCTAATGATGTCAAATGTTGAGCTTATTTTCATGTGCTTGTTGAACCTTTGTATGTTTCTTTGGACAAATATGTATTTCAGTCCTTTGCCCATTTTTAGATTAGGTAGATTGTCTTTTAGTTGTTGGGTTGTAAGAGTATTTTATGTAATCTAGAGACTATACCTTATCAGATACATGCTTTACAAATACGTTCTCCCATTCTGTAGATTCTCATTTCACTTTCTTGATAATGTCCTTTGATGCACAAAACTTTCTAATTTTGATGAAGTAAGAACTGTTATTTCTCCCTTCAATTCTGTTAATGTTTCCTTCACATATTTTGGACTCTATTGTTTAGTGTGCATATGTTTATATATTTTTACATCTTCTTGATGCATTATTGAATCTTTTATCAATATATATTATCGTTTATGTCTCTTGTACCCTTTTTCACTTAAAGTATACTTTGATATTAATGTAACCACCACATCTCTCATTTGGTAAATATTTGTGTAGAATATATTTTTGCCTCCTTTTACTTTTAAACTATTTGTGTCTTTGGATCTAAAAAGATTCTCTAAAGTTAGCTTCAAAAGTGTATAGTTAGATCATTGCTTTTTTATCCATTCTGCTAATCATTGCCTTTTGTTTTAAGAGTTCAGTCTCTATACATTTAAATAAATTACTGATAGATAATGACTTTTAAATAATGATTACTTCTTTCTTGATCATTTCAAGATTGTATCTATGTCTTAGTATTTAAAAAAATTCATTACAATGTGTCTTGGTGGGGGTCTCTTTGCGTGTATCCTTCTCAGAGTTTATTGAGCTTTATGAATGTGTCTTTCATTAAATATGAGGTGTTGTCAGTTTGTTCAAATACATTCTCTACCCCTTTATTTCCCTTCTATCCTATTGGAATTACCACCATGACTATGTTTGTACACACAATGGCTTCCCACAGGTCTTGTGGACTCTGTTCTTTAAAAACGAAAGAAAAGAATAAAAGGAAATGATAAAAAGAAACAGAATTTCTTTTTAAAACTAAGAAACAAGAAAGAAAACAGGAAAAAAAAAAAAGGATCCTCTCGCAGTCTTTAGACTGGCTTTCACTTGGGGCACATCTTGATGCCAGTCTAGTTTACAATTCTTTCTTAGCTATAGCTATTTTTATTTACTAATATTACTATTATTCAAATATGAATAAAAGATAGATATTAATGGGAGTAATAATGTTATTAATAACTCTGACTTTAAAAATCAATTGCCTTATGACTTCTCTTTCTCTGATCTGCAAAAGTTCATATTTCCAAGGTAGAGAGGCACAATAGGAAAGTATTAGAAAAGTCAATATTAAATTTTCTCTTTGTACTTCTCTATTCTTCTTCCTCAGTGACTTATGAGAGATTTTATTGTCTCTCATTTCTTTGACAACTGTGGTAGGCAGTGCAAGTCATAGCTAACCCCAAGTCCTGGGATTCCAGCCCTCATGTAATCCCCTCTCCCTAAAAGTGGGCTTCACTTATTGAGTTGCTTGCATTGAAAATAATGCAGAATATATGGTGGGATACTACTTCCATGATTATTTTGCAAGTGAATATGACTTCTGGCTTACAGGACTCCTTATATTGCCTTTTGGCTTGCATGCTTCAGTGAAGCAAACTCCCATATTGGAGAGGCTGACCTGACAAGGAATTGAAGAAAATCCCCAACTAACATCCCACAAGGAAATGAACCCAGTCAACAATAATATTAGTGAGTTTATAAGCAGATCCTTCCTTATTTGATCCTTGAAATGAATTGTGATCCTGCCAACACCTTGCTTGCAGTCTGCGTGAGACCCTGGACAGAGAATCCAGGTAAGCCATGTTCAGATTCGTTACCTACGGACACTAAGATAACAATGGTTGTTGTTAAGTCACTACATTTTGTGGGTAATTTAATATGCAGCAATAGAAAGTTAATGCAATTATTTTCAAAACAGTGTCATTTCATTTTGGGTTTTATTGAATATTTCAAAGAAAATTTGTGGATGAATAATCAAATAACTCAATTTTTACCAGCATGACCAGGAACTCTCTTAAAATAGTGACATTATTTTTTGAATATTACTGTTTTGTAATCCTATTTCAGACTATAATTTATCACCCAGTGTTTATAATGCAATTCAATGTTCACTGTCAATTCTTTTCTGTCATGATTCCCTCATTTCAAGTACATAATTATATTCATCCCAGTGTTCCAGTATACCTTGTTCAAGATGAAAGCCTGGTTACATAAAATTTTGCTGCTACAAATAATTAAGATAGAACCTCATGATTTTCAGATATTTTTCAAAATTTTGTGCAAAATTCGGGCGTATACAATTTCTGAGTAAAGGATTCATGCATCCCTTCAGGTTCTATCAATTACTAAGGACAATAAGTGTAAGAGAACTAATATATCAGAACATGGAATAGTTCATAAAACTTATGAGAACTATGATACATGAGCATGATAGAGAGGCTTAGTTATATGTTCATTTGTTATTATTTATTCATGAATTCATATTATGTACATTATGCTACATAATTGAGCTACAACCTATATTTTAATTCAAACTCTAACTACCATATTTAAATTGTTAATCTTAAAAGCAGTCGTAATTGTTTTTATGACTCTCAAATAATTTAGGTATGTTACTAAGTATGCCAATACAGGATATTTTAAGAAGTGCAATAGAGGAGTTCAAAGTGTAATGGGAACACCTAGAGAGGAAGTTAATGCAGATTTCCACAAGAAAGCAAAACCAGGGATGGTTCCAAACAAGGGGAAAAGGTATGCCACAAAACAGAAGAAGAAAAGTCAAAGTGGAGAATACAGCGATGTACAAAGATGACAGAATGAATTAAAAACTCAAAACTCCAAAGACTTAGTATGACTGATCTGAGCACAGTGTGCATAGAGGGAGAGTTTAGAAGTGATATGGAATTTTAGGGAGACTTATTGAAAGTCCACATATTTTATGTGTTTAAATGTCATTGAATATGTTCCTAATAAAACAGAAAGTAAGGCTGAAAATCTCCAGTTTCTAATGTAAGGTTTTAAGACTACTCTATTTTTTAAAAGAACCCACATTCCCTCTTTTTACATCTCAAGTGAAGATAGTTAATTGAATCATTTTAATTTTAACAGGTTTTCCTTTTTCTTGAAACATAATCTGATAATATGGCTATTTTTATGTTAAACAAATTTGTATAAACTTATCAATTAGTTTTTGCCCACATTTATTTTACAAAAAAGAAAACTAAAAGGTGTCACTCCTGAAAGTATGATATCACATCACATAACCCTTGAATCAAATTGCAGAGTTCTAATAATTCAGACTAAAACAACTCTAAGAGATTCAAAGTTTGATATGGCTTTTTAAGAATGTGTGATTTTGAGTTTTATATATATATATGTATATGACTTGATTTAGAAATCATAAAATAGTAATTGCTGTTTATAACATTTGTTTTTAAATTTGTTCCTTACTAACCAAAATAAATCCCTGGCTATCTAATTTTTTTCATATGCCAGCCTGATTATCATTTAATATTTATATCCTACCTTTGCTTCACTAATTATAAGCAAAACCTATTTTTTAACTATTTTGAAAGTTTGCTTTCCACTTAAATCACAGTACTTCAATGTATCTTATTCACTTTGAGTCATGGCTCCTTAAATACTGAATATTTCATAATATGGCAGAAGAAATTACCATACTAAAAGATTGTTAGAGAGGCTGGCATCCCTGATATATTCCCAGTCTCTTCCTCCTCTCCACATTTGTAGTTCCACAAAGTGGTTCACATTTAAAAAAAAGAATGTGAAGAAGGATGGAAAAATACAATTAATGTAACCTATGAACTATACTTTACAGCAATATTATAATATTCACGATGTACTATACAAAGATGTATTGTAGTATTCACAGATGTAATATGCAAAGATATACTGTGTTAATAGGGGGTATGGAAAATTTATACCAAATGTAAGGTATAGACTATAGTTAGTGGTAATAGTCTGATGATACTACCTCATAATCTGTAACAAATGTTCCACAACAATGTAGTGTGTTAGTTAAGGGGTGTTGTACGGAAATTCCACACATGTACATGACTGTTTTGTAAGTTCACAACTTCTCTAATAAAAAAATATTTTTAAAAGTGTATCTAAAATTTAGGCTTCAAATTTTATATGGTAGATAGATGGCTGGTTGGATTAATTAATTAATTAAAGAAAATTGTGAAGTGGAGACTACCTCATTATGATCAATAAACTTTTGATGGGAGGGGCAAGATATGTCAGATTAAATGCACACTCATCATCTCTCTAGCAAAAAATGGCTGAGTGGGGGCAAGATCCTGTCTGAGTGAGCTGCTCAGGGTATCCATCTGGAGAGAGTTTGACAAAAAGAGATTAATTGTTCAAGGTAAAACCGTGAGTTTCTGGCCCTTGAGGCTGAAACTGTGGAAAGGCTAAGTCCCACTGTCAAGGTAAAAAGCTGCAACTACCATGGATCACACAGCTGGAAGATGCAATTTCCAAGAGGGGGAGGGTACTGGTGAAGGTGGAGAGGGGTTCCCCTTCTGTTGGATTTATTGCCTGGCCTCCCTTTTTGAGCTTTGAGAAGCATACCAGCTGGCTCAAGGTTGCACCAGAAAGAGGGGAAAGGCAAAACTGCTGAGGCAGCCTGATTTACCTAACCACCCTGGGATAGAGAAACTTGGCCTAGGAGAGGGCAGAGACAGGCAATTAACAAGTCTGGTGCTGAAAACTATCAAACTTTCAATTCCCTTAAGAGAGGCAAACAGTAGGAAGCACTTAATAAACTTCCAAGGTCTATTTAGGGTTCCCTGGGAGGAGAGGGTGCTAAGAGGGTTGAGAGTCATTTTTGCCTGAGGTGAGTCAAGCCACCAGGATCCAATTTGAATTTCAAAAGGGAATGCTCCACATGAGGCTATAGTGTCCTGCTGCCCTAAGAGAAAGCAATAAGAATAGAAATGGGGGCAAGGATGGACTCCTAATCAGCAGGAATTTACCCAACTGCAGGGTCAAACCTGGCAAAGGGAAAGTGACTATATAGCTTCTGAAAAGCTAATTGACCCAAGGAGAAAGTTGAGCTCAGTGGAGGAGTTTCCACCTTGCCTATATAAAGTCCCTAGTTTGATTCCCAGCTCCTCTGGGATATTAAACATCTAGCTGATACTTTAGGATAGGGAAAACATAGACATTATTCTTCTATTAGCTTCTCTTGGGTCTCTTATTTTTCCTAAAAAAAAAAAAAAAGATTACTTTGGTTTTGAAATTTAACTTAGTTTACTTGCTAAAACCTGCAGAGGGAAGACTGCAGGGTAACTGATTGATGAACACTGGCAGCCTGAGAAGCTTCACAGGGGCCTAAGAAGAAAGGCTGTTTTTCCTTAGTGTTTGTTTGACTGCTTGTTCATGGGTTTGGTTGTTGGTTTGTTTTTTCTTGACTTTATTTCTTCTTTCTCCCCCCCCCCTCCTTTTTTAATTAGGTGCTGCTGACTTGTTTCTTGTTTGCTGTGTTTCCTCTTCCTTGATTTCCCTTTTTCTGTGTGTACCGATTTTGGCTACCCATGCTCTCTCATTTCCTTCCTATATCTTTTATCTTCCTCTTTCTGTTGTTCTTACATTCCACCTCTCTGTTTGGTCCTCAACTTTTCTGGTTATTTTTTCTAAATCTTCTATTCTGCTTTCTTTCTCATATTACCTTTTATCTTTTGGGCCTTTATTTTCTCTTTCCCTCTCTCCTCATCATTCTGACCTTTTAATTCATTCTATATACTTCTCTATATTGGGTTTCCCATTTCATTGTAGGTACTCCATTTTTTAAAATCCCTATTACTCTACACTGCTTACATGAGTTAAAGATTCATTTTCCTAGGTCTTACATTGTTCCTTTTCTAACTTTTACTATCATTATTATTATTATCCTTTTTCTTTTCTTACCTCTTTTGCTTTCTCTGGTCCTAATCTTTTTCCTTCAAAGGAACATAGACAACAACAAGGAAATAGAAGAAGACCAATATGTCAAAGAGAAAATGTAACACACATGCAAAAACAATAACTAAAGAAAACCCTAGAGTAAAGAGAGAAGCTAATCAACTGAATAAACCCATCAAGATAAAAAGATAACCAGACAGCAACAAAAAATTACAAACCATACCAGAAACAGGAAGACATGGCCCAGTCCAATGAACAAATTAGAAACCAGGGAGAAAAGCAGAACACTGAGCAACTAATCAAATCTATTCAAACAAATATCATGAATCAACTTAATGAAGTAAAGGAAGAGATTAAGGATATTAAAAAGAACACTGGGAGAACATACAGAAGAAATTTTAAACATACATAAAAAGATAATGGACACGATGATAATGAATGGCACAATCCAAGAAATCAAAAATACATTCTCAGCACATAATAACAGATTTGAACAGGCAGAGGAAAGAATAATGTGGAAGACAGTACATCTGAAATCAAGCAGATGATAAAAAGATAGGAAAAAAAAACAGGGGACTACAAGTAATGGAGAGGATGTGGAGGAGTGGGAAACCTCATCCGTGCTGGTGGGAATGTAGAATGGTCCAGTCATTGTGGAGGACAGTGTGGTGGTTTCCCCCAAAACTAACTATAGATTTGCCATATGACCCAGCAATTTCACTGCTTGGTATATACCCAGAAGAATTGAAAAGAAGGACATGAAAGGAAAACAAGAACATGAAAAGATATATGTTATGCGCACCAATGTTCATAGTGGCATTATTCACTACTGCCAAAAGTTGGAATCAACCCAAATGCCCATCAGCAGATGAATGGATAACCAAATATGGTATATACATTCAATGGAATATTACTGAGCTGTAAGAAGGAATACAGTACTAACACACAAGATAACAAGGTTGAATCTTGAGTACCTTATGTTAAGTGAAGGAAGCCAGGCATAGAAGAACAAATATGACATGACCTCTCTGACATGAATTAAGCAAATCAAGCTGACTCAGAGAGCCAAAATCTGGAAGATAAGTTTACAGGAAATAGAAAGGGAGAAGAAGGTTGTGAGTCAATGCCCACATGGGTGAAATCTAAGATAAGCTGGAAGTAAGTAGTTGTTCAGTGAAGGGATATGACAGGGGTGTAGGAATACTATTTGGTTGGGCAGTGCAAACTTGACAGGGGGGTAGGGTGGGGAAGACGGGTTGGACAGTCCATGAAACTGGGGGGAGGGTTGGGGGAGGAAGCAAGTGAACACTGGGGATTAGCAGGTACATGGTTGAAACTACAATGTTGAGAAAACTCTTTTGGCAATATGACAAAGAAGGGTTACTGGTTTAGGGTGTTGGATAGGGGGGTATTCAGTACAGGGCACACCTGGAACAGGCTTCTAGGGTGTGTGGAGGTGTTCATCTTGTCATATTGTGTTATATCAGTGGGTGGAGACCCATATAATGAGCGGGAAGATGTTATACTCCCATCCTGGGGAGGCCCAATATGTTCTCAAACAGAGGGGAGGGTGTCTTATGAGAGCATGGGTGGTTCCTAATTGGGGAGGATAGACTAATGTATCAGGCATTCAGCATTGTTGTAAATATACCTTATATATAAGGTATATAAATATATTCAAATATTCATAGGATATTGCCACATTGGATAGAGATTCACACGACAACTGAAAGAATACTGAATTCCTATCCTGGGGAGCTCTACCACATTCTCTAATGGAACAGCAACAAACTCCCAAGTATAGAGGCAATTACCAGTGAAGAAGGATGGTCCATTGATAAACTCTTGATACTGATGACTATGCTTATGGGCCTTTTGCTCTTGAAATTGCAATTTAGCCTAGTGTTGTAGGATGGCTAAGAGTTACCTCCTGAGAGCCTCTATGTTGCTCAAATGTGGCCAGTCTCTAAGCCAAACTCAGCATATAAATGCATTACCTTCCCCCTAGCATGGGACATGACTCCCAGGGATGAGCCTCCCTGGCACTGAGGGATTACTACCAAGCACCAACTAGCAATACACCTGGAAAAATACCTTGAACAAAAGGGGGAATAGGTAAAGACAAATGAGTTTATATAGCTAAGAGACTTCAAAATAAATTAGGAAGTCATTAAAGAGGTAATGCTTATGCATATCTCAGCAGGATCTCATAGTCAGCCAAAGAAGATACTACCCCAAATAGTGGGGCTCCTGAGGGCTCTGGAGACACCCAGGTTCCATAGTCATGGCAGATAGTTCCAGAGTTTGGTGCCTTGTCATGGATCCTTCTTTGGTGTTTGTGCTCCTGAGTGTGACAGAATTGGACTCAGATGTGACTTCTCTACACATTCCTCTTCTGTCCCTTTTGTTGAACCTAGAGTTGGTGCTGTGGTTGGTAGGTGTATGTCCATGAGACTTGAATTTCTGGGCAGTCCATATACCAGCTTGTGCCTGAGCCTCAGAGGAATTTCAACACCTACTCTCCAGTTCATTGGTTTCACACAGGACAACTAACAAGGAGGTGAGGATGGCAACCACCACAACAAGGAACCAAGGGAGTCTACAACTGTAAGCAAGAAAATGCCATCCATCAACCATGTGGAATCAAAGCCCCATCTCAATTAGACATGGGGTGGGCATCACCATCCCAGAATTCTCATGATTGAGGAAAATATGGACTAGAGTGGACTTACTGGTATTCTACTATAGACTTATTGTGATTCTAGCAATGGAAGAAATTATATCATTGATGTGGAGGTAATGGCCACTGGAGTTGCTGAAGTCAGAGAGAGGGAAAAAGAGTTGCAATATGGGGGCATTTTCAGGACTTGGAATTATCCTGAATGACATTGCAAAGACAGATTCAGGACATTATATATCCTGCCATAACCTACAGAAGGAGTGGGAGAGAGTATAAACTACAAGGTAAACTATAATCCATGCTGTGTGGCAATACTCCAAACTGTGTTCATCAATTGTAATGAATGTACCACACTAATGAAAGAAGTTGTTAATATGGGAAAAGTGGGAGGTGAGAGGAATGGGGCATGTGGAAATCCCCAATATTTTTTATGTAAAATTGTATGTAATCTGTGTGTCTTTTAAAAATAAATTTAAAAATATATTTAAAAAATAATAAAGTTTATCCTTTCATCAACCTACATAAGAAGGCAAATAATAATCAGAGATGGGGTGAAGGTACAAAAGGATGAGGTAGTGTTACTAGAGTCAAGGATCCTGTTATATGTGGTGAGAGCTTGAGTCATATAGGTGATGCAGGTACTTCTATAGATGCCACTCACAGCAGAGGAAAAGGAGAAATAACCTGGCTTATACTCATCTTGCACCTGCTAATCACCTACATATGACTTCTATTTCTGACCTTAACCTAAAACTGGTTGGCTCTGGAGTAGGAAACATGTAATTTGCAGGGATTAACAAACTACAGTTTAGTGAACAAGGAAAAGATGGTGGCTGTATTTGAGAGTAAATAGGCAAATTACAAACAGAACAGTATAAAGATAGATAACTTTACTAAGTCTGTTATCAAGATCAGAGAAATAGTAACAACTAAGGGAAAACTTTACCCTTTAAGCAGTTATTTTGCAACATCCCACAAATGTTGATATGTTATGTTTTCTGTATCATTCTATATATTATGGTTTTAGTATGACCCTATCTGAAATATATACATATTCCTCTTGCAATTAGTTCTTTGATCTATCTGTTATTTCGAAGATTTCACATAAATTTTAAATATCCTGATGATAGATCCTTCTTCTTGAGGTTTTAGCTACATTATAATATATTTGTTGTTTATTTGCCTTGTGGTCAGGAATTTACATCACTGGACATTTACTGAGACATTGTTTTAGCTTGCCAAAGGACTGCTGATGCAAAGTACCAAAAATGGGTTGGCTTTTAAAAATGAGATTTATTTGGGGTAAAAGCCTACAGTTCCAAGGCCAAGAAAAGTCCAAACTGAGGCACCATCAGAGCTTTCTCAACAAAGTCAGCTAGCACACATTAAAGCAAGAAGGCTACTGATATCTATTGAGGTTTGAGATTAATTGAGGGAAACCAGTCATAGGGCTTGTCATTCTGGGCCTCCTATATCAGTCTCAGCTCTTCCTTTTTCTTCTAAAGCTCAGCTGTAAGCTTTTAGGTATATAGCAAGTCTTGTCTCCTCTTGGACTGCTGCACAGACACCCTCTTGGGATTTTGTACTTAAGCAATCCTCTAGTCCTCTCTTACATGGCAGGATCAAACATGGTGACTTCCTTTTCCTTTATCTGGCTTTTTATGCCTTCATGTCTCCATTTATATCAGACCCAACTAGGGAGGAGAGACTCAACTTAAGTCATGCCTAAGTGACATAGTCCAATGAAATCCCTAAAGCCATCTATCAAATAATCTAATCAAATCCCCTCAAAGAAATTTAATACAATCAAAGGCTATAACATACAGAGGAATATAGCAGTTAAGAAACATAATCTGTCTCTTTTGGGGATTAAAAAATAATTTCAACGTAATACAGACATGCTTTACATTTCAATAGATTGCCTAGTATGGTAAATGGTTCATAAGCAATTGAAATAAATTTGTGATATGAAGTTTGTTGGTATAGCTCACATTGACTGATCATTTTCAAATCTTCTACATTTTTGATATTTTCTTTACTTTTACCAAGTACTAAGATAGAAAGGTATTAAAATCTCAATATAGTCCTGTATATGTCAGTTTAGTTTATTTTTGTCAATTTGTACTTCTTTTATCTTGAATTTCTGTTATGTTCTTAATGATTTACAATACTTATAGCTATTTGAAGAATTAGTTATTTTATTATTTATATTCCTCTTTATCTCTGCAAATTCAATTTTTATTTTATCTACTTTATCTAATATAATAGTCTTCATTTTTTTCCTACAGATTTATATATCTATTTGTATCATTTGCCGTCGATTCTTTAGTATTTCATTTTGTTCAGGTCTGCTGGATTCAACTTCTTTTAACTTGTCTCAGTCTGAATGTCCTTATTTTAGCTTCACATTTAAAGAATGGTTTGGTTTTTTTTTAAAGAAGAAGTCTGTTTTGACTTTTTCTTTATTCTATTTGCACTTAAAAGATATAATTCTATTTTATTCACTGTTTTTGGTTGTTTTTTGATGAGAATTCAGTTGCAATTCTTTTTGTTGTCCCCAAGAATGCAATGTGTCTTTTTCAAGTTTCCCTGGTTGCTTTTAAGTTGCTATTATAGTGTTATTATTGTTTTTGTTGCTTTCCTCTATATTTGGTTGTCAAAAATTTGAATATGAAGCACGTATGAGTGGTTTTCTTTGTATTTATGCTATTGAAGATTGGTGAGCTTCTTCAGTCTCTGGAAAATTCTTAGGTATTATCTCTTCTAATATTTCTTCTGCCTGCTAACATAATGTTTTAGGAGACAACAAAATTGTTTCTAAATGTATTGTAAAATGTATTTCTTCCTTTTTCTTTCAGTTCTTGAGTTTGTTCCTAGTTTTTTTTTTATATTGATTTTGTAAAAATATTACATTAAAAAAATATGAGGTCCCATTCGACCCCTCCCCCCCCCCAGCAACACTCACTCCCATCATCATGACACATCCATTGCATTTGGTAAGTACATCTCTGGGTATCTCTGCACCTCATGGTCATTGGTCCACATCATGGCCCACACTCTCCCCCATTCCATCCAGTGAGCCCTGGGAGGATTTACAATGTCCGGTGATTGCCCCTGAAGCACCATCCAGGGCAACTCCAAGTCCCAAAGGCGCCTCCACATCTCATCTCTTCCTGCCATTCCCCATACCCATCAGCCACCATGGCCACTTTTCCCACTCCATTGCCACCTTTTCTCTGAGGTCCTTGGATTGGTTGTTTCCATTGCACCTCTATGTCAAGAGGAGGCTCAGATTCCACATGGTTACTGGATGCAATCCTCCTGCTTTCAGTTGTAGGCACTCTAGGCTCCATGGTGTGGTGGTTGCCCTTCTTCAACTCCATCTTAGCTGAGTGAGGTGAGTCCAATAATTCAGATTGTAGGAGCTGGAGTCTGTTGAGGCTCAGGGCCTGGCTATCATATTGTCAGTAAAAAGATTCAATCCCTTAAATATGTCTTAAACCCCAATACCAACTACAATTCCAGTAAAGTAGCATGATAGTCTTATGAAAAGAGATCCCCTCTGGGTTCAGTTTCATCACGCAGAAACACCAGCTCCATAGAAGGGCCATCTGACATGGCAGTGAACCCTATCTGCCATGACCGTAGAACCCATGGATCCCTTTAGCCCTCAAAGGAACCAATACCTGGGGATTGTATCTACTTTATCTGTCTCTTAGACTCTGCTCAGTTGTGCATAAGGGAAATCCTTCTGACAGCCTCCAGACTCTTTTTTTTTTAGAGACTCATAGCCATATAAACTCATTTCTCCTTTCTATTTCCCCCTTACATTAGATCAAACAGCATTTTAAAGTCATATTATTCTATGTAGACAGGGATATTCTACTGATCCGCATCGAACCTTCAATTCAAGGTCATTTTCCAGTTGCATTATCAGTTGTTAGTTGATAGTGATCCCTCGGTGCCAGGGAGGCTCATCCCCGGGTGTCATGTCCCACGCTGGGGGGAAGGCCTAGTTTTTAATTATCTTTATTGCCCAATAATGTTTTATTTGTTAAAGGTCTTCTGGCAATAAAGTATCTGTTTGCTTTGTTTTCCTTATAATATGTAAAATTGCCTCCCTTTTTCTTGTTAAGCATTTTTAATCAATGTGTCAATATATGTGAGGTGAAGAGCTTAGAATGGTGCTTTGCACATAGTTGATGGAGAATTCACAGGCATATGCTCAGCACTCAACAGCCATCTCCCAGCCCTTCTATCCCCTTCCTCCATTGTTATTATGCACAGATGTTTCAGTCTTTTCCCAGAGAATGTTGGGACTAATGGCCAAACCTTAAATATGGAAACTATGAAAAAGCAGTCCCAGTTACTCATTAGGGTGGCAAAGCCCCCTCCCCCTGGGTCATATAATTTTCCCACCCTTGGTAACACAGATTTGTCTCTCCTCTTCTAGAAAATGGGGTGTGTGTAGCTGGTATCCATTGACCCTAACCCATGCAGTTTAGCCTCCAACAGAGACTGGCCACAATGGGCTCTCTTCCCCTGCTCTTTTGGACCCTTCATGCTGTGTAAATAATAAAGCAGTCATTTGCTGAAAGTTTCTGTTGTGCCTGACCATCTGTTCCCACAAGGTTCCATGTAGAAACTCCCTCCACAATGACTAGCCTTCAGTATTGTTAGCTATTATTTTTTTCCATTATAACACTTATTATCTGAATTTACCTTGTTTACTTCTAAATTTACTTTCCTATAGTATATCTACCCTTCCACATTATCAGCTCCACAAAAGCAGGAACCTGAAATGTTTTCTTCCTTTACATATCTCTAGCAACTAGAATAAAGCCTGGTGCATAAGAGTGTTCAATAATGATTGTTTCAAAGAATGAATTAAATACCAATAGTTTCATTTATGATAGATGTGGCACCAAATGATACTTATCTCACCCCTGGGTTCCTTTCTTTTTCTGGATTTTTTTTTTAAATTTTATTCATTTTGTAAAAATATTACATTAAAAAAATATGAGGTCCCATTCAACCCCAACACCCCCACCCCACCACTCTCCCCCCAGCAACCCTCACTCCCATCATCATGACACATCCATTGAATTTGGTAAGTACATCTCTGGGCATCTCTGCACCTCATGGCCAATGGTCCACATTATAGCCCATACTCTCCCACGTTCCATCCAGTGGGCCCTGGGAGGATTTACAATGCCCAGTGATTGCCACTGAAGCACCATCCAGGGCAACTCCAAGTCCCAAAAATGCCTCCACATCTCATCTCTTCCTGCCATTCCCCATACCCATCAGCCACCATGGCCACTTTTCCCACTCCAGTGCCACCTTTTCTCTGTGGACCTTGGATTGGTTGTGTCCGTTGTACCTCCATGTCAAGAGGAGGCTCAGATTCCACATGGATACTGGATGCAATCCTCCTGCTTTCAGTTGTAGGCACTCTAGGCTCCATGGTGTGGTGGTTGTCCTTCTTCAACTCCATCTTAGCTGAGTGGGGTGAGTCCAATAAATCAGAGTGTAGGAGCTGATGTCTGTTGAGGCTCAGGGCCTGGCTATCATATTGTCAGCCCAGAGATTCAAATCCCCTAAATTTATCTTAAACCCCAACACCAACTACAATTCCAATAAAGTAGCATGAAAATCTTGTGAAAAGAGATCCCATCTGAGTCCAGTTTCATCTTGCAGAAACACCAGCTCCATAGAAGGGCCATGTTACATGGCAGTGAACCCCATCTGCCATGACCATAGAACCCATGGGTCTCTTTAGTCTTCAAAGGAACCAATACCTGGGGTTGTATCTACTTTATCTGTCTTTTAGACTCTGCTCAGTTGTGTGTAAGGGCAATCCTTCTGACAACCTCCAGACTCTTTTTTAGAGACTCGTAGCCATATAAACTCATTTGTCCTTTCCATTTCCCCCTTACATTAGGTCAAACAGCATTTTAAAGTCATGTTATTATATGTAGACAGGGATATTCTGCTGATCTGCATTGAACCTTTAATTTAAGGTCATTTTCTAGTTGCATCATAAGTTGGTACTTGGTAGTGATCCCTCAGTGCCAGGGAGGCTCATCCCCGGGTGTCATGTCCCACGCTGGGGGGAAGGCATTGCATCTACATGCTGCGTTTGCCTTTGAGACTGGCCACATTTGAGTAACATGAAGGCTGTCAGGAGGAAATTCCTAGGCACAGTGTTGCTCGAGGCCTTGTTCTTATTTCAGGCATATAGGCTCACAAGCATAGTCATTAGTATCATGGTCTCACTGTTGGACCCTCATTCCTTCCTGGCCCTTACCGTTGCTCCTGGGGGACTGCTGCTGCTCCCCTAGGGACCACGACAGAGCACCCCTGGCCCGGAACCCAGTACCCCCCCAGCTGTAGTTTTTAATTGTTGCCACTATGAGTGTATCCAAACATTACCATGCACCCTGGACATATGCACTGTATAGCTCCCTGTCAGCCATATATCACCTGTCAATAGTATCCTATACCAGTATTCCTACGCTGCCATTGTTGAACCACTCTGTGATCCAAAACTTCCTGAAAAGAGAAGCCCAATATAATGTCAGGATCCCTTACTAGTAAAATGGAATACAGCGATGGGTTTAAAGGTTAGATATAGAATACGTGTTGATTTGGAAAAATTCTACATCCTATCTTTTTCTTTTCTTTTTTCCTAATTATTGAGCTTCTTTTGACAAGAGTCCTAGATCACAGTAATTCATATATACAATATACAGTACTCCCACACATCTACCATAAAACCTTTTCCCTTCCACAGCGATATTCTTATAACTTATTCATATCATATTTACTTAAACTGATGTACAGACTCTGAGACAATAGCTTTCAAACAAGGTGACATCTGTGCTTACATTGTGGTCCATACTTTAGGATATACAGTTTTATAAATTTTTAGTTATCCTATGTTTTATATTATGGTTTACATTATTAGTCTGTCATCCCCTATTTGTTTATGGTTTAATATTACATGTTTTATATCCATCCTTGTGTACTCTCGCGAAACTCCTCTCTTACCCCACATTTACCTTGGTTCCACACATTTAACATCCATTTTCCCCTCCCCTTGGGGTCCACAGTGACAACCAACCTCCATTTCCCAAGGAGCCAAGTCCAGTTCAGGGCCTAACTTGCTCAAGTGCCCTAATGCCCTGGGAGTCACCCTTTCTCTCGAGAGATACAGTTCCCTCTATTTGATGGCATTAGTCCTCCCCAGGATGTGGGTCCACCCTCACTCTCACTACTTGGGTCTCTACCCAATGGTACAACCTACCCTGGCAAAATGAGCATTCAGATATTCCCCAGGAGCCCATCCTGCATCAGACCATCCTCTCAGAGCATCCTAAACAGGTAACCCTCCAAATTATATCTTGATACGATTTTCTCAGCATTTTACTCTCAACTAACACCTGACACTCTCCTATGTTCATATGTTGCCCCTCCCTACCCCCACTTTTTGGGCAATATTACCCATCCGCCCATCCCCAGCCCCCCTCAAACCCGCAAAGCCCCACCCAATGGCAATCCCTTGCCCCCATTTTATGTCTTCTTTGTGTTCATACTTACCACCAGCTAATCATAAATTCCACCCCTGTAGACGTTGACTCTCATCCTTCCTCCACCCCCTGATTTCCTGTAAGCCTATCTTCCAGTCTCTAGCTCTCTGAGGCAGCTTGCTTATTTCATATCATTGAGGTCATGTAGTATTTGTCCTTCAATGCCTGGATTGCTTCACTCAACATAAGGTTCTCAAGATTCATCCATGTTATCACGTGTGTTTGTAGTGTATTTGTTCTTACAGCTGAGTAGTATTCCATTGTATGTATATACCACATTTTATTGATCCACTCATCTGTTGATGGGCATTTGGGTTGATTCCAACTTTTGGCGATAGTGAACAATGCTGCTATGAACATTGGTGTACATATATCGGTCTGTGTCCTTGTTTTCACTTCTGCTGGGTATATACCCAGCAATGGTATTGCTGGGTCATATGGCAAATCTATGGTTAGTTCTTTGAGAAACTGCCAAACTGTCCTCCAGAATGGTTGGATCCTTCTGCATTCCCACCAGCAGTGGATGAGTGTTCCCTTTTCTTCACATCCTCTCCAGCATTTGTATTCTTCTGTTTTTTTCATAGCTGCCAATCTTATGGGAGTAAGATGGTATCTCATTGTAGTTTTGATTTGCATTTCCCTGATAGCTAGAGATTTGGAGCATTTTTTCATGTGCTTTTTAGCCATTTGTATTTCTTCTTTGGAGAAGTGTCTGTTTAAATCTTTTCCCCATTTTTTAAATGGGTTGTTTATCTTTTTATTTTCAAGATATTTGAGTTCTTTATATATGCAAGTTATAAGTTTCTTATCAGATATATGGTGGCCAACTATTTTCTCCCATTGTGTGGGTTCCCTTTTTACTTTTTTGACAAACTCCTTTGAGGTGCAGAAGGCTTTAATTTTGAGGAAGTCCCATTTATCTATTAGTTCTTTTGCTGTTCGTGCTTTTGGTGTGATATTCATGAAGCTATTTCCTATTACAAGGTCCTGTAGATTTTCCCCTACACTGCTTTCCAAGGTCTTTATGATCTTGGTTCTTTTATTTAGGTCTTTGATCCATCTTGAGTTGATCTTTGTATAAGGTGTGAGATAGTAATCCTCTTTCATTCCTCTACATAGGGCTATCCAGTTCTCCAGGCACCATTTGTTGAATAGGCCATTCTATCCCAGTTGAGAGGGTTTGGTGGCTTTATCGAGTATTATATGGCTATATATGTGAGGTTCTATATCAGAACTTTCAATTCGATTCCATTGGTCTGTGTGTCTCTCCTTATGCCAATACCATGCTGTTTTCACTACTGTAGCTTTGTAGTATGTTTTGAAGTCAGGTAGTGTGATTCCTCCAATTTCGTTTTTCTTTTTCAATATGTCTTGGCTATTTGGGGACTCTTTCCTTTCCAAATAAATTTCATAGTTTTTCTAGTTCCTTAAAGAAGGCTGTGTTGATTTTCATTGGGATTGCATTGAATGTGTAGATCAGTTTTGGTAGGATAGACATCTTAATAATATTCAGTCTTCCTATCCATGAACAAGGAATATTCTTCCATTTATTTAGGTCTTCTTTGATTTCCTTGAACAGTCTTGTATAGTTCTCAGTGTATAAGTTTTTTACCTCTTTAGTTAAATTTATTCCTAAGTATTTGATTTTTTTATTTACTATTGTGAATGGTATTTGTTTCTTGATTTCCCCCTGATCTTGCTCATTATTGGTGTACAGAAATGCTACTGATTTTTGCACATTGATCTTATAACCTGAGACTTTACTAAACTCATTTATGAGTTCTAGAAGCTTTGTTGTAGATCTCTCAGGGTTTTCTATGTATAGGATCATGTCATCTGCAAATAATGAAATTTTGTCTTCTTTTTTTCCAATTTGAATGCCTTTTATATCTGGTTCTTGTCTCAGTGCTTGAGTAAGTACTTCTAAGACAATGTTAAATAGTAGTGGAGACAATGGGCATCCTTGTCTTGTTCCTGAGTTTAGAAGGAAGGATTTTAGGATTTCTCTGTTGTAAACAATGTTGGCTGTAGGTTTTTCATATATACTCTTTATCATGTTCAAAAAATTTCCTTGTATTCCAATCTTTTGGAGTGTTTTTATCAAGAAAGTGTGCTGTATTTTGTCAAATGCTTTTTCTGCATCTATAGATATAATCATGTGATTTTTTTCCTTCAGTCTGTTTATATGGTGTATTACATTGATTGATTTTTTTATGTTAAACCATCCTTGCATACCTGGAATGAATCCCACTTGGTCTTGGTGTATAATTCGTTTAATGTGTTGTTGAATACGATTAGCAAGTATTTTGTTAAGTATTTTTGCGTCTAGGTTCATTAGAGAAATTGGTCTGTAATTTTCCTTTCTTGTGGTGTCTTTGTTTGGCTTTGGTACTAGGGTAATGTTGGCATCATAGAAGGAGCTTGGCAATGTTCCTTCTGTTTCAATTTTTTGGAATAGTTTCAGCAGGATTGGTGTTAGTTCTTTCTGGAATGTTTTGTAGAATTCACCTGTGAAGCCATCTGGACCTGGGCTCTTCTTAGTTGGGAGATTTTTAATGACTGATTCTATCTCTTTGCTTGTGATTGGTTTGTTAAGATCATCAATTTCTTCTTTCGTCAATATGGGCTGCTTATGTGTTTCTAGGAAGTTGTCCATTTCCTCTAAATTGTTATTTTTGTTGGAATATAGTTTTTCAAAGTATCCTCTTATGATAGTCTTTATTTCTGTGGAGTCAGTGGTGATATCGCCTTTCTCATTTCTTATTTTGTGTATTTGCATCTTCTCTCTTTTTTTCTTTGTTAGTCTCGCTAAAGGTTTGTCAATTTTGTTGATCTTCTCAAAAAACCAGCTCTTGGTCTTGTTTATCTTTTCAAGTGCTTTCTTATGTTCTATTTCATTTAGTTCTGCTCTTATCTTTGTTATTTCCTTCCTTCTTCTTCCTGTTGGGTTACTTTGTTGTTGTTTTTCTAATTCCTTCAAATGTGCTGTTAGTTCTTCAATTTTTGCTCTTTCTTCTTTTTTGATATATGAATTTATGGCTATAAATTTCCCTCTCAGTACTGCTTTTGCTGCATACCATAAAGTTTGGTAAGTTGTGTTATCATTATCATTTGTTTCAAGGTAGTCATTGATTTCTTTTGAGATTTCCTCTTTGACCCACTGTTTTTCTAAGAGTATGCTGTTTAATTTCCAAATCATGGTGTGAAATCTGGGCCTCTGTCCCTTGCAAATTTCCAGCTTCACTCCACTGTGGTCAGAAATATTGTTTTGTATGCTTTCGATCTTTCTGAATTCATTAAGCCTTTCTTTGTAGCCTAGCATATGGTCTATCTTGGAGAATGATCCATGTGAGCTTGAGAAAAATGTATATCCTGCTGTGTTTGGGTGTAATGATCTATATATGTCTATTAGATCCAGCTCCTCTAATATACTGTTCAAATATTTTGTTTCTTTAGTGATTCTCTTTTGAGATGTTCTGTCCAGAGTTGATAGTGGTGTATTAAAATCCTCCTCTGTAATTGTAGATGCATCTATTGTTTCACTTAGTTTTTCCAGCGTTTGCCTCACGTATTTAGAGGCACCCTTGTTAGGAGCATAAATATTTATGATTGTTTGGTCTTCTTGACAGATTGTCCCTTTCACTAAAATGTAGTATCCTTCTTTGTCTCTCACAATTGTTTTGCATTTAAAGTCTATTTTGTCTGATATTAATATAGCTACTCCTGCCTTTTTTTGGTTATTGTTTGCTTGTATGATTGTTTTCCAGCCTTTCACTTTCAACCTCCATGAGTCTCTGGGTCTAAGATGTGTCTCTTGTAGACAGCATATAGATGGGTCATACTTCCTTATCCAATGTTCCACTCTGAATCTTTTGATAGATGAGTTTAATCCATTGACATTCAGTGTTATTACTTTCAAGGATTTGTGTTAGCCATATTTTGATTGGATTTGTGTTTGTCGTATTTTGTTTGTATTTTTCCCCCTTCTATTTTTGTCTTTTTTGTTGCTCTTACACTCTCTTCCAACTCTGCCTGTCCTGTTTTTTCCTTTCTTCCTGCAGAACTCCCTTTAGAATTTCTTGAAGGGGAGGTTTCTTGTTGGCATACTCTTTCAGTTTCTGTCTATCTGTGAATATTTTGAACTCTCCATCATTTTTGAATGCTAGTTTAGCTGGATAGAGTATTCTTGGTTGGAAATTTTTTTCTTTTAGTACCTTGACTATATCATACCACTGCCTTCTTGCCTCCATGGTTTCAGATGAGAAATCAGCACTTAATCTTATGGAGCTTCCCTTGTATGTGATGGTTTTCTTTTCTCTTGCTGCTTTTAGAATTTTCTTTTTGTCTTGAGCATTGGATAATTTGAAAAGTATATGTCTTGGGGTAGGCCTGTTGGGGTTTATGACCAGTGGAGTGTGCTGTGCTTCTTGGATATGTACATCTGTCTCTTTCAGTAGATTTGGGAAGTTTTCAGCCATTATTTCCTGCATCACTCCTTCTGACCCCTTTCCCTTCTCTTCTCCTTCTGGAATGCCTATAATACGTATGTTTGAGTGTTTCGCATTATCATTCAGGTCCCTAAGTCCTAGCTGGATTTTTTCTACCTTTATATTGACCAATTCTACTATCTGTTTGATTTCCGATGTACTGTCTTCCACATCACTAATTTTCTGCTCTGCCTCTTCTAGTCTGCTGATATTTGCTGCAAGTATATTTTTGATTTCTTGAACTGTGGTGCTCATTCCCATCATATCTGTTATCTTTTTGCGTATGTCTGCAATTTCCCCTCCAAGTGTTGTCTTCATGTTTTTAACCTCTTCCTTTACTTCATTAAATTTGTCGGTGATAAATGTTCTGAGATCTTTCACTTCTTGTGCAAAGTTCTGCTCCCCTTCCTGATTTTTAGTTTGTTGATTGGATTCAGCCATGTTTTCCTGATTATTGGTTTGGTTTGTAGATTTTTGTTGCTGTCTGGTCATCATTTTATCTTGACGGGTTTAATCAGTTCCTTAGCTTCTTTGTCTAGTCTTGGGGATTAATTAGCTCTTGTTTTTGTGTAAGTGTTATATCTTCTCTTTGACACTTTGTTCTTCTTATTCTAATTTCTTATTGCTGGTTGAGTTCACTTTAAAGGAAAATATTAGTGCTGGGGAAAGGCAATTGTGTAAGCAAGGAAACAGTGTATAGTAGTATTGGTGATAAATGTAACAGAGCAACAATATGAGATCTGGGAGGATGGATATTAGATTCATGTAAGTTGAGTAGAGTTATAACAGTAGGTATAGTACCTATAATGAGGTAGTTGACTAAATATGGGAGGAATATGTTGTGAATTAAAAAGCTAGTATTTTCGTGAGAGAGGGAGAGAGAAAAAAAAGGTAGTAGTTTCAAGAGTGGATAACAGACAAAAAACAAAGGTATTAGAAATCAAGAGTTAGACACTTTGTGGATCAAAGAAAGGGAGGTGGAATATAGGAGGGAGAGTAGATGATGGCAGATATCAAGATGTAGGGGAAAGGGGATAGTGTAGGTAGCCTAAATCAGTTCACACAGAAATGAGGCAGTGGAGGATGAGAAAACCCAGCAAATGTGAGGTGTTCCCTGCAGCACCTATTGTATAATTAAGTTAAAATAAAATAAGTAGAAAATGAGGTACAAGAGAGAGAGAAAAAACAGAGAAAAGAAAAAAAAAAGATGAGAAGAAGGGAAGTAGGAAAAACGGGGAGGGCAAAATGTGGGGAAGAGGTAGGGGAAAGAAAAAAAAAAGATATACATGAACCACAATTGCAATACTGACTACAACAAAAACAAAAAACCCTAAATAACTGAAAAAAAAAAAAAAGACTTTGGGGGATACTCTGGGAGATAAGACTAGGGGATAATGCAATATTAGCAATCAGGACATTTAAAAAAGTAAAAGATAAGATAAAATGAAAATAAAAACAAAAGAAAATGAAACAAAAAAGAAAAAACGCAAACGTTGAAGGCTAGGGCATTCAAGGACCTCAGATGGACTTCAGGGCATGGTGGATTCAGGAATGGAAAGTCTGAGATATTGAAGATTCAATAGGTGTGAGTCTCTGGGGTGTGGGCCACCAGAGTTTAGGGGACTCAGGCCTGGCAACCTTAAATCTGGTCAACAGGAAGCCTAGGAGCACCGCAGTGTAACACAGCCCTCAGGGATCCCCGCAGCTGGGTGCCAGCCTTATGGGGGAAGTCAGATCCGCAAACTCTATGTTATGTCTGAACCCTGCAATTCACTTACTCACTGGGTTTATTTATATGGATATAGCATCAATTCAGCTTTTGGAATACTCCCACCCTGTGAAATCTCAGAACGGCCACCTGAGGGCACCTCTACACTGCAGACAATTTAATGACACAGATCAGAAGCCAGGCCCGTGGGTGGGGCTTCAGCCGTTAACACCGACAACAGAGTCCAAAACCGGAGTTCCCAAGCTTCGCAAAATATTCCCCAATGGGCTTCCAGACGTGTCCCCTTCCCTCGCCGCACCCTATAGCAAACTCCCAATTACGTCCCTTTATTGCCAGCAATCTAATTCCGCTGCAGATCGGCAGCCGGGCTTGTGGGGGTGGGGCTCCAGGCGGAAGCGGTATTACTTGTGTCCGCAATCAAAAATTTCCCGTTTCACAGCAAACACCCTCTGTCTCCCCAAATCGGTCTGCAAAGGCATCCCGTCCCATCAACCCCCTAACAGCCCACCCAGGACTCGCGAATTCCCCAGCACCACAGAGCCTCCAAAAAGTGCAGCCGCAGCGCAGACTCCGCGGCTCCACCCCCCTCCCCCAAGGAGGGAGCAACCCATGTGCAGGTCTCACCTCCATGCAATAGAACACCAATTCTATCTTATAGACTAATCCTCTCCGTTACCTTCCCACCAAATCAATGTCCAGACACTTCCTGCCCTGCAAAAACCCCGAAAAAGCCTGGTCCCGGAGAACCTCCAAGGGTGCCCAGCTGCCTCTTCCCAGGAGAGACCGCAAGGCAAGCTCACTCAGTGACCATCTTGCTTCCTCCTCTTTTTCTGGATTTTAGGCCCTTGATTAGTTTCTGATTCTTTCAAACAAATTTTCTAAAATAAATTTTGTCATTTTTTCTAGTTATTTGCATAATGATTGTTGGTCCAATTTACCTACACCAAAAGTGAAAGTGTCCCCCAAATTTTTTATTCTTGTGAAAATATCAAACTGGACAGATATACACATAACCAAAACATTCACATTTCAATCTGAGAGAAATGCATTTACACTCCCAAGGAAAGAATATCTAATTCTTAGTGTGTGGCCACTGTCTTAGCTTACTAAAGTCTGCAAATTCAAAATGCCAGAAAACAGTTGGCTTTAATAATGCGGATTTATTAGCATAAAAGCTTAAAGTTCAAAGGCTGTGAATATATCCAAATCAAGGCATCAACAAGAAATGCTGTCTCACCAAGTTGCAACATGGGTAATCAGGCACATGGCCGCATCATCTAAAGATGACTTCTCAACTTTGGACAAACAAGCATGTGGTGGGGCATAATGGCAGACTGCTCATCTCTTCCCTCCCCACTGGGTCTATGGCTAGTTTTGCTTCAGGCTGCTTCTTCTTTCTGTGTCTGTAGGGGATCCTGGAGTCCCTTGCACATGGCAGGGTAAAATGGCAGCTCTCTTTCTCTGTGTGTCTCTGTATGTTTCTCCCATTTAAAAAACATTCCGGCAAGAGTGTTGAAATCCAACCTCGGTCATGTTTCACTGATGTGTTCCAGACAAACTCCTCCCACTGAATAAAATCCAATGAAAGGGTCCTGCACCCACAGGAATGGATCAATTTAAGAACGTAATTTTCTAGGGTCCACAAAAGACTGAAACTAGTACAGGCACATTGGGCACAAGTGCTACAGTTATATTAGGGCAGAGATTCTTTGATTTTAAGAGTAATGATAAGGAAGTCAGAATGGGAGGTCAGAACACATCACAAGAAATTAAAAGTGTGATAGGCTCATAAGACATTTTTAAAACATTGTTCACATTTCTGTGCGTTACAGAGACAGCATAAAATAAAATTTATATCTATAATGTTCACAATTATAGTTCCACTTGAGGTATGAATCTGTTCAAAACCCTCCGATGGCTTCTGTAGCAGATGTTGCGGATGTGCCATCAGATTCCCTTTGATGTTCTCATTATCCAGCTTCTGTAGGTCTTCACTAGTAATACTTCAGTTCATATATCTACCCTTATACAGGAAATTTCCCTCAGCTACTGGAATCTGCTTGGAAGATTATGCTCCCAGTTGGAACCAATTATTGGCAAATGTGCAAGACATTTGTCAGACAATTCATGTTTCAGATCTCCCTGAGGGATCAGACTGAGTCTAGAAGTCTCCTGAACCTATTATCCCTGGTTAGTTTCTTCACCTCCCTACATGGGCTTTACTTATGCCACTGCATATTTCTCCTGAAAGTAACCACTCAATAAATAACTTGCACAATAGTTATTGAAATAGTCATTATATTGTTCTTGTTTTTAACAAATGCCTCCAGGTGAACAGCATATATTCGTGCATAGTGTCATAATATCAGTTGGAAAATAAAATAAAAAATATTTTCTTCATTTTAGTGTTTTAAATAGATTTTCTTGACTTAACACTTCCTTTTGTTATTGTTTTGAGGGTAGAAATCAGAATTCAAAACAACTTTGAGAGCATTTCTTATATGGTTTTATGATTCAGAGAATTTGGGTTCTGAGATGACATTCTTCAATATTTACCTTTATAGTAAACTCTTAAAGCTTTGAACCAAGGTCCCCAGAAAAATTTATTTACCCTCCCATACAAATCCAGGCAAGAACTGGGAAACAAGGGTTCTGCAAAATAGAATCTGAGCTGTTTTATACAGGAAGCATACTCTAAAATCTCCCATATATTTCAATAGCAATATATGTAATTGGTAAGAAAATTCAAAATTCAAAAATGTAATTTATATCCCTTATCACTTCCTATTTCATGGACTGATTACATTGTTTGTAACTCAGCCTTAATCCAACTGTCCAGGTAGTTATAAGTGACCCAATCAAAATGTTGCATTCTCCACTCTATCACTGTTCCTCAGTTTTTTCATTTATCGTTTTTGTCCACAGATCTGATTTTTTTTGCTTCCTGAGTCTTAAAATATCTGTTTAACAGGACTAGAACAGAAAATATCCCTATAGTTCTCTATTCTTCCTTATCATTTGGAGATTCTTTTTTTTTTTTTTTTTTGCAAAGACAATTTTCAACTTTTCTGAGTTTAGCAGTGAATTGTGGTCTAAGCACTCTAATATTCTCTATTTTAGATAAAATATTTCTAATTGAATTAAATTATTAATTTAAATTTAAAATTATGTATCTTGATCTTTCATCCAGACAAGGGTTTTAAGCTATCTTAGAACTACTAAACTAAAAATATATGAATAACTTTTCAATATGCATTTAAGCAAAACAGTATCTGCTTAATGAAATAGCTGAAGTATAAACATGTAGTCAAGGAGACGAGAATGATGCTGATAATATTTCTATTATTTTAAATACAATTTGTCCAGAAATGCTATGTATATAATATCCTTGCAGCATATATTGCAAGGACATAGGCATGACTATCATTAGATAATTATTTTCCTATTATAAAATAAAAAGGAATATAATTGTAAAATTATGATACTCTTGAGAATGTTTAATATGTTGACTACTATGAAAAAATACTAAAGAAAACTTTCTATAATCTAAAAATTATCAGTTGGAAAATTTTATAGCAAAATAAATATTATTCAGAGTTACATAAAATATAAAATACCAATAATAACATGGTATCTTCTAAAGTAGGCAATATATCAAGCAGACTATTAACCAACAGTTTTTTTTCCAACTACTTTGGAAAATAACTTAAAACACATCTGGACAAAATAAAAAATTGAAAGCAAAATTTTGAGAAAAGCCTGAAAACAAAACCAAAGGCTAGAGGAATGGAAGTAGCTTAGTAGTATTTACCTGACTCCCATATACAAGGACCTGGGTTCAATCTCCAGAACTTCCTAAAAAAAAAGAAAAGACTAAAGTTGGGCAAAATTTTTGCAAATATATTAAAAGGTTATAATAATTTAAATGTTAATGCTGGGCAGAGTTGAGAAATAGAACCAATTTAAATGGTGATTTAAAAAAACAGAGGAAAAGATTGGGCTATTTGGTAAATAGTGATAAAAAATATGGCCATTTGTAAAATAATGAGGTTATATAGCAAACTTATTCTAATGCTAAAATAATTTTCAAATTAATTTAATATTCATATAAATAGAGATAACTGTATGAATCTTTGGAGTTGAAAGACTTTCTCAACAGGAGCCCAAAAGTAAAAACCACAGACACAAAGACTAGTAGGTCTGACCACATTGAACAGTGACAATGATGACAACAACAGTAGCAAAATGAACCAAAGAAAACCAAAACAACAAATGAGTTTTGAAAGGTAGAAACACCATAACTGAAATACAATGAAAACGAGATGTATGCCAAAATGAATGATATGCACACAGCGAATGGACACAGAGAGGAGACAACTGGGTGGGGTGGGGGAGAAGGGAAGAGAAATAAATAAAATATAAATCTTTAAAAAAAAAAGAATGATACAGTCTTGGAATCCTGAAAGGCCATTATGACTAAAGATGAAAAATGCAAGCACACAATGTATTTTTTTAAATGGGGAGAGGGTACGGCTCAAACAGATGAGCCCCCACCTCCCACAGGGGAAGTCTTGGGTTTAGTTCCCAGTGCCTCCTGAAAAAAACAAAAAACAAACAACAACAACAACAAAAAACAAGCAAAACAAATGAAAAATAAACAACTTGGGGAAGTTGATGTGGCTCAGTGATTGAGCCCCAGCTTCCCACATACAAAGTCCTGGATTCAATCCCAAGCCCGCAGTACCTAAAAAAAAAAAAAGATTAATTAAAGAACCCAACATGCAGCATACACACACAAAACACACACAGAATGTAAAGAGTAGTAGATATGAACAAAGGTTCAGATTTACTACCAAAGAAAGCAAAATATACCCCATTGTTTTTTAAACATAATATATGTTTATATGGCAAGGATCTTTGTTTTTCTGGACTGCTATAAAAAATGCTACATAATGGGTTGGCTTAAACAAGAGGAATTTATTGTCTCACAGTTTTGAGGCCAGAAGTCCAAAATTGAGACATCAACAAGGTGATAGTTTCTCCGGAAAATCTGTAATATTTTGCTGCTGACTTTTGGGATTCCATGGTTGCATCACTTCTTCACATCACATGGCAATGCCCTCTCCTTTCTCTTTTGGGATTCCATTGGTTTACAGATTCTGCCTCCTCCCTTTGGCTTTCTCTGACTGTCTGAATTTCTTCTGCTTATGCAGGACTCCAGGAATCCACATTACAACCCAACTTTATTCAGTTGGCCACTGCTTAACTAAAAGAAACATCTTTAAGAGATACTATTTACAATGAGTTCACACACACAGTAATATGGATTAAGATTAAGAACAAGTTAAATTGCTGAACATAATTTAAACTACAATGCCAAGTTCAGAAAATTAAGGAAATAGATGCAGAATATCTAGAGGGTAGTTGGGACAAAACTGCATTCAAATATAAACTACTAGTTTCCTATGACCTAACCACTCAAATTCTAGGACTTAAGGTATATTAAGGTTATATAATGATACAATTGCACTCAGAAAAACATACAAGTATAGTTTGCAAGAGCAAACCTTTGAAAATATGTTAATGTTATTTTTTTTAAGATTTATTATTATTTTTTTATTTATTTCTCTCTCCTTCTCTGCCCCAGTTGTCTGTTCTCTTTGTCAATTCGCTGTGTGTTCTTCTGTATCTGCTTTGTATTCTTGTCTGTGTCTCTTTTTGTTGCATCATCTTGCTGCATCAGCTCTCTGTATGTGTGGTGCCATTCCTGGTGCAGGCTGCACTTTTTTCATGCTGGGCAGCTCTCCTTATGGGGTACACTCCTTGCACTTGGGGCTCCCCTGCGTGGTAGACACCCCTGCATGGCACGGCACTCCTTGCGTGCATCAGCACTGCACATGGGCCAGCTCATCACATGGGTCAAGAGGCCCTGGGTTTGAACCTTGGACCTCCCATGTGGTAGGCAGATGCCCTAACCATTGGGCCAAATCTGCTTCTCATTCCATTCTTGGGAGAATTGGTCATCATGGATTAACCTTGGGAAAAGTCACAGTAATTTATATATATATATATCATATTTTTAAAAACTGAATATAGATTACAATCAAAATTTTTACAGTAACTGTGTCCCAGTGATGAGACTGCAGATAAATTAGATGACTTTTCTATGTGCATATCAATATTTTTATACCAATGATAAATTTTATAATATATGTTAAAACATTGTATGTTAAAAATAGGTCAGAATCTGTTGATCTGCTATTGCTAAGGAAACTAGAGACCAATTTGTTGAATCATTATTAAATTCCCTAAAATGTATGTTATTTTGGGATCACCTACAGGGTGTTTTGAAACTTTGTAGAGTAATAGTTTTCAAACTGCCTTCTTATTACTAAGGACATTTTGGAGAAATTAGTTGTCCTGTCACATTCCAGAGATTCTTTTTATTTTATTTTATATATATTATAATAATATAATATCAATATAGTATATAATTAAAACATATATTTACTTTATTTATTCATTTTATTTTGGAAGTGATCTATTTCACTGGCTACATGATAGTTACTTAGGAGAAAGAATATTCAGTAATGTGATGAATTGACTATCAAGATTTTCAACCAATGAGTTAAGAATTTAAAACACTGTTCCTGATTTGTGTCAAGTTAATGTATTTATTGTTTAAAAGCTTTTTCACTAATATAAAATTTACAAAGCAAGTTGAGTTAAAAAACAGATAAAAATTAAGAATAAATTAAATTTCAGTTTCATAACAGATTTTATTTTTCTCCTGGTGTTTAATGACATTCTTTTCCCTTTTTACATTAATTCCATCTTAAAATGGACTAGATTTCAAGTAACATTTTATACTGTCCCTTCTATCCTTTTTGTCTACATTAATTTGTATTTTGAGGAGGTGGGACAAGATGGCACCTGAGTGAGTAGACCTCTGTAATCTCTCCTGCAAAGGACTGGCTAAGTGGGGTTGGAACCTTGCCAGAGCAGGCTGTTTCAAGAACCTACAAAGCAGGAGGTGTCTGCACATTGACCTGGAGAGACCGTGCCAAGAGTGGTGCTTGCTGAAGGTAAAACTGTGGGTTTCTAATACTGAAGTCAGAAGCTGTGGGAAGGCAAAACCCTTCCCCCTAGGGCTGATGGTTATAGCATTCCCTGAAAATTGCCAGTCGCGTGGCAGTGTTCCCAAGCCCCATGTTCCCCAAATGTGTGATCCTCAAGCTTGTGTTCCTTGAACCCCACATTCCACAGACCCACATATCCCAAGTCAGCAATATCCTGGGCCTCCAATTCCCAAATCCAGCACTCCCAGAAATCTGAGATTGCCCTAGCCCTTCTGGCCTGGACTAACTCCTGGAGTGGGAGGGTTTTGATGGGAGGTGCAGAGGGGTCTGAGGAGTGGAGCTTCAATTTTCTGGTCCCCCCCGCCTTTTTTTTTTTTTTATCTTGGAGGAGCATACCAGCTGGCTTGGGGAGAACCTAGGAAGAAAAGAGAAGTGAATCTACTGAGAGAACCCAATTTACGTAAACGCCCTGGGATAGGAAATTTGGTCTGGGAAAAGATGGAGTCAGAAAATTAAGTAGCCCTCCTATAGCATACCTAAGGGAGAGGGACAGTAGGAAGTGCTTTGTAGACTTCCAATAGCATATTTAGGGTTCCTGCAAGGTGTGGGTGCTCTCTCTCAAGAAATTAAGAGTCATTATTTTCTGTGGTGATTTGGTTCACCAGGGACCAATTTGAATCTCCTATGGGAGCCTTCACACAGCCTTCCTGCTACCCTGGGAGAGAGGAAGTGAAGAAGGGAGAAAGGGGGAAGGTCAGACTCATGCAGTTTATTTAACTGCAAAGAGGATTCCTTGTTTGAAGCCTTGTTTGTTTGTTTTTTGTTGATTTGTTTTTTTGTTTTCCTTCCTCTTTATGCCCCCACAGCCATTTTTTTCTTTTTTCTTTTCTTTTTCTTGCTTACTTTTTTTCTTTCTCCCTGCACCCCCCCCCCTTTTTTCTCTTCTTTTTTCTTTTTTTATATTAGGTGCTGCAGGCAGCATTTCTTATTTGCTGTGTTTCCTCATCCTAGATTTCTTCTTTACTGTGTGTATTGATTTTGGCTACCAATGCTACCCCCTTTCCTTTATATCTTTTTATCCTCCATCATTTATTATTTTTCTTTCATTTCACCTCTCCTTGTATAGCCCCCAACTTTTCTGACTTTTTATTTCTAATACCTCTGTTCTGTTTTCTATCTTTTATTCGTTCTTTATATTATTGTCTTTTCTCTTTCCCTCTCTCCTGACCACACTGGTCTTTTAATTCATACTATATTCCTCCCCATATTCAGTTTACTATCTCATTATAGGTACTCCACTTTTCTTGCTGTTATAATTCTACACAGCTTACATGAGTTTAATATCCATTCTTCTAGATCTCACACAGTTCTTCTGCTAATATTTACTATCAATACTGTTATTATACTTTTCCTTTTCTTACCCCTTTTGCTTTCTCTGGCCCTAATATTTTCCTTCAAAGGAACTTAGCCAGCAACAAGGAAAGAAAATAAAAAGGACAAAGTTACAAAGAGAAGACTTGACATGCACACAAAAACAACAACTAACTAAACCCCAAGACTAGATGAAGAAACTAATCAACTGAATAAATCCATCAAGGTAAAATGATGACCAGACAGCAACAATAAACTACAAACCAAACCAATAATCAGGAAAACATGGCCCAATCCAATGAACAAACTAAAAAACAGGAAGAAGAGCAGAACATCAAACAAATAATCAAAGCTCTCAATACATATATCATGGACCTATTTAATGAATTGAAGGAAGAGATTAAGGGTATTAAGAAAACACTTAGAGAGCATACGGAAGAAATTGTAATCATACACAAAATGATAACAGATATGATAGTGATGAACAGCACAATTTAAGAAGTCAAAAATATACTCTCAGCAAATAACAGCAGATTTGAAGATGCTGAGAAAAGAATTAGTGATGTGGAAGACAATACACCTGGAATCAAACAGATAGTAGAATTGATTGATAAAAAGATAGAAAAAAATCCAGCAGGGACTTAGGGACCTGAATGACAATGCAAAACACACAAACATATGCATTATCAGGATCCCAGAGGAAGAGAAGGGAAAGGGGACAGAATGGGTATTGGAGGAAATAATGGCTGAAAACTTCCTAACCTATTGAGAGAGATGGATGTACATGTCCAGGCACAATACACACCAAATAGCATAAATCCCAACAGGCCTACCCCAAGACATATACTTTTCAAATTACCCAATGCTCAAGACAAGAGAAAATACTAAAAGCAGCAAGAGAAAAGAGAACCATCACATACAAAGGAGGCTCCATAAGATTAAGTGCTGATTTCTCATCTGAAACCATGGAGGCAAGAAGATAGTGGTATGACATAGTCAAGGTACGAAAAGAAAAAAATTTCCAACCAAGAATATTTTATCCAGCAAAGCTAGCATTCAAAAATGATCGAGAGTTCAAAATATTCAGACAAACAGAAATGAAGAGAGTATGTTAAAAGAAACCTGCCCTTAAAGAAATACTAAAGGAAGTTCTGTAGGAGGAAAGAAAAAAACAGGAGAGAGAGAGTTGGAGGAAAGTGTAAGAACAACTAAAAAGACAAAAAGAGAAAAAAAACAGAATATGATAAACATAAATCCAAAGAAAATATGGCTAATATAAGTAATTCCTTGAAAGTAATAACACTGAATGTCAATGGATTAAACTCACCTATTAAGACTGGAAGATTGGATAAAGATATATGACCCATCTATATGCTGTCTATAAGAAAGACATCTTAGACCCAGGGGTTCAAGGAGATTGAAAGTGAACGGCTGGACAACCATCTTACAGACAAACAATAACCAAAAAAGGGCATGAGTAGCTATATTAATATTGTACAAAATAGACTTCAATTGTAAAAATTGTGAGAGACAAAGATGGACACTACATATTAGTGAAAGAGATACTCTTTCAAGAAGAAAGAACAATCATAAACATTTATGTTCATAACAAGTGCACCTCCAAATATGTGAGGCAAACACTAGAAAAACTAAGTGAAGGAATAGATGCCTCTAAAATTATAGTGGGGTCTTTAATACAACACTATCACCAATGAACAGAACATCTCTAAAGAGAATCAATAAAGAAACAAAGACTTTGAACAATATATTAGAGGATCTGGACCTAATAGACATATGCAGAACATTATACCCAAATATAGCAGGATATATATTCTTCTCAAGTGCACATGGATCTTTCTCCAAGATAGACCACATACTAGGGCACAAAGAAAGTCTCAATGAATTCAGAAAGTTTGAAATCATACAAAATAATTTCTCTGAACATAGTGTTATGAAGCTAGAAATCTGCAAGGACCAGAGACCTAGGTCTGGTACCAAGATATGGAATTAAACAACACACTCTTAAAACAACAATGGGTCAAGGAGGAAATCTCAAAAAAAAAAATCAGTAATTACTTTGAAACTAATGAAAATGATAACACAACATATCAAAACTTATGGGATGCAATGATGAAAGAGGTTGTTAACATGGGAAAAGCGGGGTGAGGGGAAGTGGGGGATATATGGGAACCTCTTATATTTTTTGAATGTAACATGTCAAAAAAATTAAAAAAAATAAAATATAAAAAAAGAAAAATCCAAAAAAAAATTAAAAAGTAAGAAATAAATTAAAAATTTTAAAAAAAATTTGTATTTTGTTAGGCATGATATCATTTTTGCCCATTTGTGGCAAGCTTCATGGTTTATTTCATCTGTGTTCTGTGGTTTCACAAGATCCACAAAGACTCCTGTTCCAAAATGCCATTCTCAAACACATTTGAAGAGTAGAATCACATCAATGTAATTTTATTTCTGAAGTTCAAAGCTTCATTGTCTGAAGGTCACATTGTTTTATCACTCTTCCTTATTCATATGTAAATTCTTTACTGATGGTTTGAAATAAATCTTACAGATCATATTTTCAAAACATTAATTTTAAAGCCCCTCAATAGCTTCTCTTAACCCAGGAACTTACACAAAGCCTTAACCTGGCCTATGAGACTCTGTAAGGTCAGGTGCTTACCTCTCTAAAAGAGCTTCCTCTCATCCATCTCTAATACTTGCCTCCCTGACAGTCAACTTTCCTCTGCCTCTGGTATCAGCCTACCTTTATAGCTCCTTCTCATCCACCTCATTTTGTCCCTTTTGTGACACACTGGGCACACAGTCTTACCTTACTCCTTCAAATAGAGACTGTTGTACTGTGTGAAATGCTCACCCTTGCCCAATTTACCTTTTGCTTAGACCTTTCATTCATCCTCAGCTCAATTTCCTTCCTCAAGGTAGCTTCCCTGACACTAGGTGAATCTGATCTTGAATTATTCATGTTAGAATAATTTTTAATTGGTGGTTTCACTGCTGAAAGAATGTAAATTAATGTGGCAGATTTGAGTCATGTACCCCAGGAAAGAAGATGCATACTTTTCTAAATCATCATCCATTCCTGTGGGTGTAAATTCATTGTAAATAGGTCTTTATAGTTAAGATGTGGATGACTATATCAGCTTGGGTCTTCACTCTATTACTAGTGGCCTTATACAGAATATGAAAGTTACCAGGAATACCAGAAGCTGGAAGTCAGCCAGATAGGAAGAAAAAGGAGAGAACATGTCAAATGAAGTGAAAGCTTAGGAAACACAGGAATCTTGGACAACCAGCAGGAAAATGTTACAGACTTTGGGTGGAGAGCTTTGCCTGGCTGAGTTTGGACTTCTCCCAGCCTCAGAACTGTGGGTAATCAAATTCCGGTTGTTTAAGTTAACCAGCCTCTATGGTATTTGTCACAGTAGCCGTGAAACTAAGATAGTAGGAAAGAGGTTTTAGTAAAGCCGAAGGAAATTTTTTCTATTTGACTAATAAACATTTTTTAAAAAATTATTTCTTGCTAAAGAATCTCTGGGAGCTCTCTCCTTTTCTTCTCTTTGTTTCTCTTTCTTGGTTTTCTGTCCCTATCAGGAGACTCAAATATGGGTTTAGTTTATAGAAACCACACATCTTATTAACTAATAACATTCCCCTATTCAATTTCCCCCCATTCAATTTAATTTCCCCTATTCAATTTCCTCCCATTTGATTCAATTTCAAAAAAATTTTGAGTGAGTTATAGCCAGCTGCTCACAAAAGCATGTAATATCCTGATACACAATTGATGTACTAACGTCTGTTTTGACTCCTTATTTTTTATTTTCCTCTTATCTCTCTATTTTAGCAGATTGTTTTGCTTGTTAGATTATGTGATTAAATATATTTTAGACAATGCAATCCAATAAGTAACTAATTGACTAGCTAATTAAATTTTATGTAAAATGATTTGTGTTATGTCAAGTGACCACAGAGGGTATATATAAGTGCACTTTTGATCTATAGACTATGAAAGATGCACATGTATACATTAGTTTAGGAGAAAAGAAATCCATGCCAAATCACCCTGGATTCTTTCTTTTGTGTCTTTCAGGGTTTCCCATTTGGTACTGACAGGTAACATTCTTCTCAGCTAAAAGATGGTCATTGACTAAAATGAGTAGAGGGTGAAATTGTGGACTCTGATTCAGAATACTTGTATCAGTGTATTAGTTTCCTATTGCTGCTGTGACAAATCACGACAAACTTAGTGGCTGAATACAAGGTAATTTAAAAAATTAAAATATGTAGATCAGAAGTCTGGAAGCTCTCACTGGAAGAAAAACAATGTGTCAGCAGGGTGTATTCTTTTGGGAGACTCTCCAGAAGAATGTTTCTTCCCTTTTTCAGTTTCTAGAAGCTTCTCATATTCTTTGGCTGATGACTCCCTTCTTCTATGTTCAAATCCAGAACAGTGGTTGTGTCCTCACATCCCAGCACTCTGACCTCCCAATTTGCCTTCTCCTCTTCCACTTTTTAGGACTCCCATGGTTATATTTAATTAATCACTGTAATCTGGAATTGTCACTTTATTTTAAAGACAGCTGATGAGCAAACCTTAATTCCACCTGTATTCCTAATTCCTTGTATTCTTTGCCAGTCAACCTAACATATTTACACATTCCAGAGATGAGTTCTTAGACAATTGGGGGTTGGGCATTATTGTGCCTCCCACAACTAGCATCCTGACACCAGCTCTTAGAATTTGTCTTGAATTGCACCTTTAAAAGCTTCAGTTCCCTTTCTTATAAAGTGGATATAATCATCCTACCTTTTTTGATATGTTGTTAGAATCAAATGTGGTAATATAAATAAAGTAGTAAAAATTAACAAGAAACATTAAAAAATATTGGACCCAGGGAAAAATCATTAGAAGTAAAAATATTTTTATCTTTTCCTATTGCATTTTTATAACTTGCTGATTAGCTACAAAAAGTTAGTGTAAAGGTACTTGGGAAATGTTAAACATAATTAGAAGAAGCATGTCATTAAGATCATTTTTTTGTTGTAGTACTGTTGACAAAATTGATAATCATAAAAACATTAGACCGTTTAACAATATTTCTATTACACAAAAACTTAAACACAGCCCAGACAGGCCCACAGACTGCTAATCACTGTCCAGAGAGACCCTGTGGACATTTCAAAGAGGTTAACATCACTCTGGCATCTGCCATGGAAGCAGATGCTATTTGCATCTGTTTTCTATGACAGTCACTGAAGATGGCAGAAAAAAAATCTACAGTTTAGCATGAGCTGCTCAAATATTCAAGAACATATTTGGCTTGTCAAGCCACTCTTTAAAAATGATTTTAAGAAATGAGATTATAAGAAATAAAAATTTTTAAGGCAGTAAGAAATATTATTTTCTGAATTTACCTATGAATAAATAAATTACATATGTTTGTTAATCAATTACTTTCAATGAAATCTGATTAAGATATTGTTCTTTCATAAGGAGATAATTGTTCTTTCATTTTAAAATTCATGCTAGAAATATTGACTAAATTTACTATATAATGTATACTTGGTAGCTACAGTTTCTTTAAGATAAATTTACATAATTAATCTATGTCCTTCAATTTTAATTTATTTTTCCTAACATTCTTGTTAATTTTGCTACCATCCATTATGTTGGGAATTTAAGTAGATTCAGACACATGATTGCCTTTCAAGCACACGGAGAAAATTCTATCTATATATTTTTCTTAAGATGATTTTTTCATTTCTGGGAAGCAGGTGCTTCAGCTGCAATTGCAATGTTTTATATGTTTACCCAGTCCCTATAGTCAATATGTAAAACTAAGGGGTGGAGGCCTTCAATGTTTGGGATTAGAGGTAAAAATATTTTTAACTTCTAGAAGAATAACTGTAACTGTTGAGTAAAATTTAAGATGGATTTAAACAAAATTTTATACAATAATTATTGACAAGTGGTAGTAGATTCAAACTGAGATATTTGTTGATAAATAAGAAATTATTTCTCTTTATTTCAATAGAGAGCATCCCTAGACTGTGCCAGAATGTAACTTTCTTGCAACATTATGTTTACATATTATACTTAATAGAAAGTGATCCTCTCCACTTCTAGTGTTCTGTTCAGTATTTTAATCATCTGAAATGGTTGCTGTTGTCAGTATGATTTGCAATAATGGTTCCCCTGGATTATATTTAGCTCTAGCACAATGGGCATCTACATCAGTTTGCATGGATATAGAACATTTTAGTCTCTAAGCAGAGTATTCTGAGTTTTGGGGGAGGCAGTCAATCCTTTATTTCTGTCCAAATATAAGATAGTTTACAATTGTAGGTAGGAAAGAAGGAAGAATAATATGCAAATTCCTATAGAAAACATTAAAAGTGTTCTTTCCAACAGCTAGTGGTTGCTCACAGATTTTGTTTAACTGCTCCTCACTAGAACAGTCAGACTACACTGATCACAGACTAAGGGCGTCCCTCAAAAAGTTGGCATTAATTAAAGATTACACATATGTAGTAGCATATAGGCAAAGTTCCCTTTATTTTTTAATGTAAAATTCAATGTTTTTGTAAACTAAATGCAAAAATAATCCCAACTGATTATTTTAAAGATCTGAACTTACAAATAATGCACAATATCTGAATAAAAACCTAGATTTCTTAATGGGTTATGGTAAACTAAATATTTAAAAAGGTAAATAATATTTAATGTGAAGTGATATATTTTATAAATATATTCTTCTTCTCCCTCTAAAATTATATAAATATATAAAACTAAGCACTATTTTAAATTATACATAACTATTGGATAACTAATTATTAATCTGAACCCTAAACTCTTATCAATTAATTCCTATATTCAGACTACATCCTAGTTTGAAAGATAAAGTAAAATCAGGGACTAAATGCATTACTTTGGGAGAAAACACGGTTGTGAATTCAAAAACTTCTTAATTCTACTTGGATATAAAAGTTCCGGGGTATGAACTTCTTTGAGAATACAGAAAAATTTCGCTTGTTTTCCTTTATTACTTGATTCATTACCTTTTTTATAAGTTAACTTGGTTGAAATTCTTTCATTATAGTTAAAATAATTAAATGCAAATATTTATTTTAATATATAGACTATTTTACAGTAACTATGCAATATTTTTAAAGAATCAGATGTCCTCATATATCACTATACTACATTTCTCTAATATATGAAGCATGTTTAACTTTAAAAATTGAAAATACATGAGATTATTACCCTTAACATTTCAATAATAGATGAAATAAGTCACAAACAAAAAATATACAGTAACTTGAGCAGTAAGATAATTTTCTAATTAATATAGAGGAAGGGAAATAATCTTGAATTACTAGCAACATTAATATATTAAGGCTTTTCTCACTAGTTATATATGTAGATTTCCAAAATATGAAAGATATTGCTGAGAAAAGGTAATGCTTTAATGTATTAAATGTATATAAACTAATAATCAAAGCAAATATTTGGTTACTAGCTGAGATATTTCCCTCCAATAATCTTATTGAGTATTATTTTTAGCTTTTTGGATTCCCCAAGTGTTATAATTTAAATATATTTGAATATTAATGTACATAAATATATAATATTGGAGGATTTATTAAAGGTAGTAATTCTATTATAATATTATAAGTATATTTTTCTAGATCTAAGAAAATAATTTGCCTTAGGATTGTTTTCTATAACAAATTCAAGTTATAATAAATAGAAATCCAATAATAGAACTAACATGACAGTTTAATCTAATTCATTAATAGTAATATTAATAATGTAACTTGTGCTATATTTGTTACACAGATGGATATTTACTATTTTAGGACAGAATATAAAATATATTAATTAGCTTCTTATCAAATAATAATTTTTTATTTAATGGCTTTTTAAAAGCATAGACCAGCCTTATCCAATAGAACTGTAAGTTGAAACACATATGCAATTTAAAATTTTCCTAGGAGCCATGTAATATTAATTTTTATAACCTACTTTAAACCAATGTATTTAAATATAATTTTATATGTAATCAATATAAAGTTATTAATGGGATGTTATTAATAGAATATCCTTTTTCCCTCCAAACTAAGTATTTGAAATCTGGTGTGCATCTTACACTTAAAACACATTTCACATTGGTGTGAACTTCCCAAGGAGCTCTTTCTTGTTCCCACTGTGACTTGTGGCCTCCATATTGTTCAGTGTAGCGCTAAACTTTACGGCTCAATCAGTAGTCTACATGGTAGGAAACATACACTCTTCATCCCTGAAAGTCTGTTGATGATATTATAAAATGCTTACAAATATAAGCTGCCTGTCAATAGTAACAGATTCTAGACCAGACTTAGGGAAAGGACTTGTAAAACAGAAACAGGGGAGCGAATGAGACAAGCAAAATAAATGTTAGTCAGTCAAACCTTACCAATCCTGCTTCTCTGACTTGTCAAGGAGCGCGAATACACACACACACACACACACACACACACACACACACACACACAGGTATGGAGGGCAGAGGGCACGCTTGGGTTAAGGGAGGCTTTTTCCGTCGGATTCATTATCAACACAATCAGAGTAAATTGATCATTGTGTGATTACTCAAGGGCAAGTTTGTGTCCTCGCTTTTTTACAGATGTGATCCGGTGATGCTTGGATTTAGAGAGCTCGCGCTCACACCGTGCTGTGCCACCCTCTCTAAGAACTCCTGTTACCTAGGACAGGGGCACAGGTAACTCCGGGTCAGATCCTAGGAAAAATAAGAAGCCGCGGAGCCATTCGGATGCCAAGAGCAGTTTTCCCTGGAGGCAGGTGGGAGAGGGGAAACCTGTCAACTTGTCCAGCTCGCTCCCCTTCCCGGGAGCTCTAACTGCTCTTCCCCAGCTCTTCGGAGGCTTGGTGGCGGAGCGCAGGGAGCGACCCAGAGGAAGGAAGGGGAGGAGCCCGGGCTGCAGGTCCCCGCACACCCGGCCGAGCAGGGAGCGCTGCTGACGCGCGTTTAGCCGCCTCTGTAGCGCAAGACCCCTGTCGGGGTCTCCCGAAGCCGGCTCGCTGTCAGACCAGGCAAGCTGCCCTTGTCGACCGGGGACTTTCGCATCCGGATGCCAAAACTACAGCAACAGTTTCTCGCCCCCGCCGGCCGCTAGGCCGCGTGCTCCGGGCGCGCGCAATTCCGCGGGAGAGTCGGTGCAGGGCGGCCGGGAGCACCCGGCTAGCAGGGCCTGGGGGGCACCGGGGTTCCTCGGTCCGGGGCTGCGGGAGGTCGCCGCGTCACCGACACGCGGGTAGGGACAGTGGAAGGCGAGGCTCTGTAAGAGTGGCGTGTGAGCTACCCTGGGGACAGCATTTCAGGCTAGAAACTCTACCCTGAACGATTGGCAAGCGTTGCTCCTCCTTGAGAGGCGGCAGGCGCGGACAATGGCTTTGTCCAGGACGCTGACATCTGGTTGGGCGATGTGCTGAAATCTGCGTGCAGGGTGGCATTGTCCGCCAAGGAGACCGTTCTCTGTCGGTATAAAAAAGGACGCTACGGGGTTGTGACCTTAGTACCTTACGCGTATTCGGACGCCACCGGGTTGGTATGCCGCCTTCCTCCAAAAGTTGGAATGATCCGCATTAATCAACCACGATTAACCAAGCACAGCCACATCCCTTTCCTGGCTACTCTGGTCCCGCGGGAGGAGGGGGCTCAACCACTTCTCCACCCGCATCCCTATGGCTTCTTGCCTGGCACCCGGAATCGGAGTCACCGGTTAAAACAGGAGATTTTTCAGCAACGCTCACCAGCGCTGCTACAAGTGATATTCCCTAAAGTCGCTGTCTGCCCAGAAGTCAGAAAAAAAATCATGGAGATAGGAGAAAGGGCATAGGGTGGGGTGTGGCTACATACAAGTCACAAGTCAGTCGTATGGCATTTTTGCGTGGTTGAGTGGAAGGAAGTCTCTTTCCCACATGGAGAGGCGAGGGCGGCGAGGGAGGGTGTTGTAGGTATTAACAAAAGTAAATCTGTCCCCTGATTTCGGAAGCTTCAGAGAAAGCCTGTTTATTTAAAGAAAAAATTGATCTCTGTTGCAGACGCTTTTCCAAAGTCCTTGAATGTTCTGTTCCTCCCCCTCACCCACCCGGCCCTGTCTTCTGAGGCTCCTACCTTCGCTCTGATTTTCCTTGGTACAAAAGCTAGATATATTCACAAAGACCAAAAATGCTGTCGTTGCTGCTAGTTTACGAAATTGTCAATATAATTTCAGTCCTGCCTCTCCACAAAGTTTTGTCAGGCACTCTCAGCTCAGGACCAACATTGCAGGAGGAACAGGAACCCGTAGAAGCACGTTAAGATGACGCCTCTAGGTGAACTGTTCCACCTAGGAGGGGAAAGGGATGACGCAGGAGTGTAGGCAGATGTTTGAGTTGTCAGTGATCAACCCCCGCCGCGCGCCCAGACACACACACCGAGTGTTTCCCCGCAACGGCCGCTAGAGGGAGCAGAGAAGTTCATTTGGATGGTTGAACAAAATGAAACAAACATGGAGCCTGCTCTCGGGCGGAATTTCTGTTCATGTCACTTTTAAAAAGGTTAGAGTGACTGTCATCAAGGAAACCTTGGTTAGGTTGGAATTGCACCCAGGGATGTGTGTGTGTGTGCGTGTGTGTGTTATCTGACTTTGATAACATATGTTCCTTTGGTCTTGGGTCTCTCCATTCTATTACCCCTTCTTCACTGCACTCTACACTGCAAGTCTCAATATTCCCAGAGCAGAGCAGACAGGTCACCTATTTAGTGCACTCAGATGGTAATTTACTTTCTCTAAGGGGAAGTCCCGCAAAGGGCAATAGAAATGTCGATCTTGTTTTCTGGATTATTTTTCCACCTGTTTAATCTTATTTTGTACATTTAAAAATATAGCTGATTTAGCACTCTGCTGGCAAAACAACAACAACAAACTAGTTGGAAACAGATTTAGTAATTTTACAAAGGGAAAGCAAAAAATTCATTTTTTTCATTGTATTTTTATCGAGTTTGAGCATTACGTTCCTCATTTCCAACCTGGAAAATAGTTACAAAAACCTTGGAAAATGCCCCTTATAGCAACTTACTACTTTTATTAAATACTAATTCCTTGAGAAGAGGCTCTTAAATCACTAATGGGTATTTAAGTATGAAAATCATCTAAAAATATTAAGAGTCATTTGAACACATTTGAATAGTTTCCTTCATTATGATCTGACTTAGGGATCAGGTTGGGGTGAAGGAAAGATTGTTATCTTCACTGAATTTCAAGATTGGGAAGTCTAATCCTTTACGTGTGAAAGATGTCTCAATGGGTTTTAAGTAACTTTGCGAAATGAATCAGAATGCTGATTCAAACTAGAGCCAGATGCAGAAAGTGATTTCCGTGAAAACCAGGTGTTGAGCGCCTTGGTGATACAATATTGGGTGCGCGCGCGCGCAGCCTGGCCAGAACCCTTTCCATGCAGCTGTGGCTCTGTTCAATTCAGCAGCGCACTCACGGCAGAAATGCCACTAGTACACCGTCGCCGCTAATGGGCTCCGGTGGTTGATGCTCCGCAGCGCCACCAGCGCTATTTTCTCCCCGAAACCACCCTCAACCGCGCCAGCAACAGCAGCTCGTCCTATGTGCTCTGCAACCCTCTGGACGGGGAGCCCTGCTGCTCACCCTAAGAGCTCGACTGGTGCTGGCGTCCATTCAGGCCCTTAAATGTCTCTGTCCCTACGCAGAAAGGAACAGACTTTGAAGCAGTCCCTTTGCCCGAAGGGAGAAGCGTCTCTGCTCTTACAGGCGGCAGTTCCGGCTGCGCTCGCTCTTCCTGGCTCTGCGTTTATCTCTGTGCTCTTGGCATCGAGTCCCCGCCAACCTCTCCAAAGGGGAGACGCATTCGGTACTTGCACCCCGGGTGTGAACCAGCAGGACTTCCCATGCTCTGTGCTTTTCCGGTGGACTCGGAGACAAGGATTGTGAGGTGCGCTCGGGGCTCGCTCAACGAGCTGGGATCTTCCTCTGTCTTATTTTGGTGCGGGTGATTTTCTCACTGCTGGTGAAAACGTCCTCCCCGCCCCCGCCCCTGCAACTTGTTTTGGTTTCTTCGCAGTCCTGAGTGCGATTCCAACATCAAAGTTTTGCTCCCTCACCCGAAAAAGAATACATCCTTTTAATCCATTCTCCTCCCCGCTCGCGGTCTATGCCAGCCCTCCTTTCCGTGCGGTGAGTGGATAGCGGGACGCGCAGTGTGGCAGCGGCGACTGAGATTGGCGCGATCAGGCGGAACAGAAGGGAAGGAGCTGCTGCCGGAGGCTCCCTGGGTGACCCTTTGGCAGGCGAAGGAGCTGGGTACCGGCGCAGAAGAAGAGCCGGCACCGCTTGGGACGCGGGTATCTGAGAACTGGATTTTAATCACCGTTCTGGTCGTGCGTCTCTGTCCCCTTTTCTTATATGGTAACTAGTGGAGAGAAGCGCTTGGCAGGAGCGCTCTGCGGGACCCAGGCTCCTGGGCTGCTCCGGATCTGTGCGGCTGCTGCTGCGGAAGAAGCAGAGGGGAAGACGCCAGGAGAAGCGTACAGGACTCCCGAGGTAGGCAAGGGGGTGGGAACCTGAATCTAGTGCTCAGCCCAGATTCCAAGAGGGTGCCTGTTTTCGTGGAGCCGAGGCTTTCTCTGCCCCTCATCTCTAATCACATCATCCCTTTCGGGTTCAGGCTCAGGAATAGCCAAACCCCCGCGCTCGCGAAGGGGGCTGTCTTTCAGGGCTCTTCGCCTGAATGCCTCGCTCCTTAGATTTGGTCAGATTGGTGAGCTTCTCCAGGAAGTTGATAGCTGGCAGATCTTGACAAAGTCAACTTGGTTTTATTCAGTTTCTTAAAGGCTGTGTTTCCTGTGGGTAAGAATTATGGGAAATCAGTGTCAGTGACAATAGGAGCTTGGAAGTCACCTTCATTTTTCCCTAAAAGTTTCCCCCAATGCAAGTTTTCTTGTGATCCAGATATTTTTATTATAGTGCATAGAGACATGGCTTGTTTCGTTATATGCAAACTTGTGTGGTGGCTCACCCCTTCTATTTTAAAATGTAGGTTAAGAAGGACATTGCCGTTTTCTTTTTTCGTTCCTCCCTCCCTCCCTCCCTTTCTCCCTCTCTGCCTCTCCCTCTCTTCCTTTCTCCTCTTTCTCCTGTACTGTCCAAGAAACAAATCACTGTGAGTGTAAAAAGAATAGAACACTTTTACAAACTGCAGGGATGATAAATGGTTTTGTTGTTTCCAGCCTTTGCCTGAAGTTTTTAAACGCCTGGTCCTTATTAGTTGAGAGAAGTAATTTGGTGTAAAACTCTATTAATATCTGGGATGCAATCCCACATGGTAAGATATTTTATATATAGTGTGTAAATGTTTCTCACTGTTGCACATTAGCTAATACCAGGAATTACATGAAGTTATAAAAAATGGTCCTTTTTGACAAACGGTATCTGTGAACTCTGAGGAAAAAAAAAACTAAAAATTGAAACTTATGTGGTAAGAATATGGTTGCATAGATAAAAGCAGAAAGAAAATTTAACTTTAAGTGGGTGGTTTATTGAAAAATTAGTGTCTGGAATTTCATATCTGCATATGGTAATCAGCAAAATAAATGAATCAGTTAGTATTCTGATCTTGCAATGTTTGGCTCTGTAGAGACTGCTGTTACATTTCATTTCCAATCTCATTTGTGGGAACAGAATAATGTTGGCTGCACTTATTCACTTTCTCACACATGCAAGCTGTAGATTCCAGGATGCCCTGTGAAGCAAGGGAGACAAAAATCCAAGATCTGGCCTCAGTGAATATTACCATGTCTTTTCTCCAAAGTATACTTCACACAAACTGCAACTAGTGGAATCTAAAGCTGTTTATTTATTTGTCTTGATCCTCCTCCAATACATTCATGGATTCCAATCTAGACCTATCTCCCTCCCTCTGTGTCAGAGGCCCTGTCACTCATGTATTCTTTCTTATAGGGTAGCTATGAGTTGGGGGTGCCTTGGATTGAAATAAATTTAATCTTGACCATATGCTTTGTGTACTTGTTGGATAGCTATTGAGTACACATAGGACTCTTGCTGTGCAAGGTAGAGAGGGGGAAGCTAGAGTACAACTGAAATGGGAAGAGAGTAATATTAAGCTAGCAGCATGGACTGGCTATAAGAGAAACTGGGACACTATAGAAAAAAAGGAAATAATGCTAACATCTGAGATGTGTTTGTATGTGTGTGTGTTGAGTGTGGATTATTTTCAGTAGGATCAACCCTAACTGAAATCTGTATGAGCAGGTTTATCTCAGAGGACAGGCTCTTTCCTTGGTAAATACTTTAAAAATAATTGAGAATCCCAAAAGAATAAACAGCTTTCATTTGTGGTCATTGACTTTCAAATAAACTCTTTAATCTTTGGGTCTAGAACAATTTTTCTCAAATTTTAGAGTGCATACAACCATACTAGGGGATGCATAACAATTTAGATTTGTGATCTCTGACATCTGAGAAACTGGTTTAGGAGGTGCCAATTAGCTGCACAACTTTAACACAAAGGGATGGTTCCCATTCTCCTTGTTCAACAATTATCCTGTGAAAAACTCAAGCCTAGTGTAAATAAACCTGCTTTATTGAGGGAGGGTGTCACACAAGCAAATTCATCTGAAAACTTTTCCTAGTATTTGTTAACTCCTTGAATTCTCCTTGTTTTCCACTACCAATGCTGTTTTATCAACATGTCTGTCCTGTTAGGAAATGGCTATTCTCAAACACCAAACTTCTACAATTTGTATATTTGCAGTGCTGAATTATGGCAGAGGTGATGCTTTATAGCTTTGACTAAAAATTAAGATAATCTCTTCTTCACTGGAGAGAGGACACTTTTAAAACTGCTAAAATGTGTTTCATATTTTATATATTTACATTTTCCTAATAGTGGAAAGAAATCCAAGTAACTTACATGAATTTATAGTAAGAAAAATTAAAACTTAAAATTTTACAATCAAGTTTTGCTCCCATATATCTTTATTCTAGTTACTAACACTTCACACAGATTACGTAAGTGTGAAGAAAATCATAGATGAAATTGTGAACCCAAAGGGAAAATTGGTCTTTTCTTTCTTTATTTGTTGTTGTTGTTGCTTTGCAAGAGACATTTCAAGAAATTCCTAGTTTTTCCCACTCTTACTAGCCAGAGGACATTGGGCATTCATTAACTGGGACTTCAAACTCTGTAGTGTTCATTGACAATCTGGGTATTAGACTCTACTTGTACAGACCTGTTTTTGCAAAAGGAAGCATTTAGAGCTTTTAGTTATTTACAAAGTACATGCAATAACAGTTATGCCTCACACAGCTAGAAGAAGATATTGTATTTGCGTATTTAAAAATTGCACACACATATATACACACGCTGAGTTTAGTCTACTGGATTTCCAAGACTGTCATGTGCTGTATCAAATGTTGGTTGACTGCTATTTAAAACTACATGCATACTCAAATTAAACCAGTTCAGCCTGTGCAATTTAGTGAAATATGTCCTTCTGAGTAATGCATGGCATGAGTTAATGTGAATTATAAACTCATTTTTAGTTTTGAGTTTTGCATTTATTTTTGTTTTCGTTGGAATTCTAATGGCAATCTCTTTTAGATGTTTGGCTGGTGGCAGCCCGAGAAGTTAGAAACTTGGGAAGGAAATCACAAAACTAGTTTAATCCAAGCAAAGTAAACTAACCTAACGAAAGTATGTTTTCTGTATTATATTTATCCCAAATAACAGATGTTATGATTGATATATTGAGATTAAATACAGTGCAAAAGTCTACAGCATTCCTCCTATTTCAAGAAACCTTGTATAAAATAAAGGAATCACTACTGGAAAAGACAAAGGCAATCTATTCCCATGTACAAGAGTTCTAGAAACCCGTTTTTAATGCCATGTAGTCCCCCTTCCTCAAGGGTTGAGAAAGAGAGTAGCCCACATGGTGGCACTATTTTAATGAATAAATTTTGAATAATTCTATCCTTGAATCATCTTTAACTACATCTGTACCAATGGGAACATTTGACTTTTCTCTAATGACAAACTTCCTGACACATTTTCAAATCAGTATTTACTATTAATATCTATTAGAAGGACTGAGTGTCCATTATTACCAAGGATGGCCTTTTAAAAAGTGATTTCCCAGTCTCTCTCAAGAGAACCTGGAAACTCTGACTCCTATTTTTTCTCTCCACTCCCTCTACTCTGTGTTCTGAAAATAAATCACATCACACTTATAGATGATGTCATTTCCTAAAGAGATCTCACATACACCATGAAAAAAAGAAATAAATATACATATATACACATTCATTAACTGAAATGTTATATATATATATATATATATATATACTATTTTCATAATAGTGTAAAATTAGAATGGTTCCTATTTCATGTGCATCATCTACATTCCCATTGGTTTCACCCATTCAACATGAAAATTTCATTCATACTAAGTCAGTGCTTTAACAGATTTCTTTATTGGATTGTTTTGCATTTATGAAGAGAACCACTAGAAGAAGACAGAGCCTAATGCTTCCCCAGTGCAGCATTGTCAGACCCCTAGATAAAAAGCCCTACAACTTAAAAGTCACACAAATCGTAGACACTGGTATATAGGATCAGTTTTAAAACCCTAATGAAGTCTGCCAGTCCTGATATTTGATATCTTTGGTGTGGAGTTGTGGAGTCCCAGAGCCAATCCAAAGTTTTACTTCAGTTATAAGCAAGAAAAAGAACTTGAGTATACAGCTCAGATTGGGGCAAAGGGAATAGGAAATTAACATAACTCTAGAAAACAGAAGGTGGGATTCAGGGACCAGGGATAAATCAGAAAGCTGGAACACATTTAGATTCTCTCTCTTGGCTGGCTAGTTTGATAAGGTTTATGAGTGTGATCAGACTCAAAAACAGAAATATGTTGGAAGAAATCCAAGAGACAAAACATGTCAAGGTGGCCACTTTGGGATTTGAAGAAGGGCATTTGCCTATAGGGTTTTTTAGGGGTTCTTCTTTTGCCAGAGAATTTGAGAAATTGCTTTAGGTGATGCCATTTAAAAGTTCAGTTGCTGGTGAAATTCTATTTTTTTTCCCTTAATTCTTGAAACTTGTTAACTTAATGGTCTTCTGGTAATTACATATTCTTTTTACATATAGTGTAAACTGGTTATGGTTGGTCAACTACATAATTTAAATAAAATGTCTTAAAGTTATTAAAAACACTCTTGCACGAGTTATTTCTGGCCTGTACCCTATGACTGCCTAAAATTGAGTAAAAAAAGACATATTGGCCTATGCTTTAAAGGTGAATAAAATATTAGAGATGATTTATATGACATTAGGTGTTTTCTTATGTTCCTACAATTCTTATTTAGGAACTATTTACTTAATAGTTCCCATCTCTTTTTCACTATTGAATTCCTTTTAGGAGTAAAGCAAAGAGAAAGGAAATTTAATTATCAGTTTCCACTTAGTATGCTTAATTTTGAATTTTGCAAAACAGGGCTCTCAAAGTTATTTTCTCATATTTTTTTCATACTACTTCAAATAATAAGCAAATTATATACATGCACACACATTTCAGAATTTTCTCCTACATTTTTCAAACCTTTTCTAGTTACCACTCCCCTCCTTTCCATCACCATTTCCTTTCCTCATTGCCAACAAGGACAGAATTTTATAAATAATTATTAAATAATTCAATTCTATGGACTTATTTAAATTCCTTGAGTATAGACATTTAAAAGAAAAGATCATCTAACAGTAAATAAACATGTCAAAATCACTCACTAGCCTTGTTTTTATTTTATCTTATTTGTATTTGCTTATATGTTTTATATAAGTAAATGGTATTCAAAATACTATTTATAATGTAGTCTCATAGACTTAGAGGCATAGATGCCAAAAAAAAGAGTTCACCAATATTGTGAGTTAATCATTTGATTAACCTAATTGATGTTTTGAAAATAAATTTGAAATGTTAACACAATACATATTATTCAGAACAACTTTAGTAATGCATTATGTATTAAATTAGCATTTGCATAACATTTTACATTATTTTACATGGGTTCTTAAATTATAAATAAAATTTTAAATTATGAAACCAACTTTTAGCTGCAATAGATGTATGTATAAAGTTGAGCTGATATCAAATGCATTATATATTTTTTCTTTTTGATCTTTTTCATTATATTTTTGCATTCTATATCAAGCAATTGAATTTTTTAAGTGCCATAGTTGTTGAGACATGGCAATTTAATGCAGTTAAAACAATAATATATAATAGCTGTAACTACACCTTAGACTTGAAAACCTAATACCCAATGTTTTCAGTTGTTAAATAGTTTCTATAAGAAATTAACAGACTTTTATGGATATCCAGATAGTATTTATTTGGAAAGGGATATACTAAGAAAAAGTTACACTAATATTTATTTTAACATTTAAATTATAAAACAATATCTACTTTAATAATTTCATAGATTGCCTTATGCCTGAAAATGATTGACAAGTTTTAGTGAATTATTATGACAGTAATAAAAATACATACTTTATTGTTTACAAATCTACACTGTAATTTACAAAGCATTTTTGTGTAAGTACCATTATGCTAGAGAAATTCATGATTAGGTTATGTTAAATTTGCTGGCTGTATATTGTACTGACTTATTGACAATGAAATTCTCAATGTTTAGGATGCAAATATCCAAATGTGACTTTATTCTTATTGAGAATTATTGATTTTCTGTAAGATAGTGCAGTGTGTAATAGCTAAGCAAGGAAGAGTAAAAATCAAAACCTGTATAGAGGTATAAACGTGCTGATCATTTTGCGAAGATATAAGTGAATATAAATTGATTCCACATTTTTGTTACCAAAGCTATAAAAATTATCTCTATGTAGATGCACATACAGACACAAATACAAATAATATATTTTTTAAATGCCCAGTTTATGAAACAGAAAGAAGATATATTTCTTTATGTGATAAGTAATTCAAAAACACATTTTTAAAAATTTGAAAATATATGTAAGTTTTTAAATGAACAAAAAATTGCATGCTTAGAGTAGAAATTTTAGAAAATATAAGATAAACAAAATACTGCTACTTACTATTAAGATTTACTTATATTGTAGCAGTTATTTTATGCCAGCTATTTTACCAATTTTACAAGCATTAACTCATTTAATAATTATAATTTTATAAAGTACTATTATTTTCCTCTTTTAACAGATAAGAAAATATAGACTCATAAAAGTTAATTCACTTGCTTAAAGTTACCATTTAGTAAAAGTATGGATCTAAACTAAGGCAGTATAGCTCCAGATACTGTGCTCTTGATTCCTACATTATAAGGGCTCTTCGTTGTATTTCAAAAAAACGTCATCAGGCATAATTTCAAGACTCACCTTACTGATTTCACATCTAGCAGAATGTGATTTCTAATTCCCAGCATCAATTTCACTTTAAGCATTAACTATTCTCTCATAGTTCTCACATGTTATTATTTAATGATATATTTCATTGTTGCTTTGATTTGAAAGTCTATATTTTACATTCTCAGGTTAGTGTGTTACTATATGATGTTCTTTTTCTTTTCCTTTGCCAAAGGAATAAATCCCTACTTTTATCATGTAAATCACTGGGAATATTGAGTCTGATATATTGACATACAGAGTGGCTTTTCTTGGAAGGTATAGCTTTCAATAAAAGAAAATTTTACTTGCACAGTGTTGTCAGGATACATTTACAGCCATGCTTTTGTTGTTTGTGTGCACATGTATTTAATTTTCAACTTAAATCCAAACTTTTTTGAGCTCCTTTCTGTTTCATAAACTGTAAAAGAAGTTCTTCCTGATTTTTTGTCATGCTTAGGCATATATTATTTATGTATATTCATCCAGATTGATATAGTGGAGGGTAAATGATATTCTTTATATCCCAAATTGGCTTTCCTTAGGCCTTTTTATGTCAGCACAAAATAAAAGTTAATAGTAATTTGAGCTTCTGGGCCCCAATGTTTAGTTGCTATGAGACTGGACATTTATCTTCAAGCTTCTGTGCCTCCTTTTCCTCACTGCTACTACCTCATGAAGACTGCAAGTAGCATGCTTATGGTAGAGCTTGGCAAATAGTTCAGGTTCTTTAAACGTAAATATTTTAAACAGGTGTTTTGTGGTAGAGTAGTAGAAAAGTAGAAAACTCGATATGATTGCACGATAGTTTTATGTGTATACAAAGGCGATCTCATGTAATCGAAGTGTTTTTTATGGACCTGAAAAGGAAAATATATGTTTTTGTTTATTTAAATAAAAATGCAGATAATATTGTTAGTTTATTTTTGCTGTTAGAACACTTTCAGGAATTTTAAGTTATGCAGCGTCAGGAAAAGAAATTTACAGACAAAAGCCTACATACAAACAACATCTGACTTAAATCCTGTGAGATACCTGAGTTTTATATAAGTGAATTTTCCTGGTGAATGACTAATTCAATTAAAAAAGAAGCAAGAAAACAAGCAGAGCAGTAAAAAATGTAACATAGGATGCCAGATATTCTAATGTTCAGCATTTCTGTTGCTTTGAATTGCTACAATTTTAAAAGACTTTTTCCTGAAATTGTATTTATTCCTCATTATTATTCTTGTTAAAATTATCTGAAATGAAAGCACTATTAGAAATAATTGTATTTCCTTTTATAAGAGGCTCTACATTTCCTGATTTTATTAGATTTGCACTTAAAATTACAGCATATACATAGCGCCATCTTTCATCTATTTTCAGAGCAAAACATTGTCCTTCAGTCTTCTTTACTACACAGTAGTATTGATTAAAAGTTTATGATAAAACTGACTTACATGTTTAGATGGAAAATAAAGTCCTGGGATTGTGTTCAGTTCTAAAAGCTGAATACTATGAAAGAAAATTCTCAGATTCAATCTTGAGCCTTAGAAAGGCAGCCAGTCACTCTGAATGAAGGGTATAATGTAATCAGAGTTTTACCAGTTTAAATGATTATTATCAGACAGACAATTAAGAGGATAAGAATTTTTAAAAAGAGCATCAGGTATGTTATTAGACAATTTCACTAGAATATAATACGGAATCAATGCAATTTCTCTGGGTATGTGTGTACTAATTGCTAGAAAAAGAATGTGAATCCAGTAGATTGCCATGCTGTTGGGTTTATGTCTAATATTAAGTTCAGACCCAGTACAAAGTTTGATAGTAGAATTCTGCTGTCACTTATCTATCTACCGATTTGGTCATTTGATTTTGAGTAGGTTCTCAACAGTAAGAATCTGGGCACATTATTGGACTTCAGTAACATACCACATATATCCTTAGAGTCTTTCATTGTTTGCAGTAATTGTAGTAATTAAAGCATTTCACAACTAAAGTATTATTAATGTAAATATTTTGTAGGATTTAGTCTCTACCTGGGGTTTATATATGTTCTTTGATGTAGAAAATATAAAAATATTTATCTCCTCTACTGCGCATTGGGGATATTATGTGGAATAGAGATTGGATAACTAAATTGAACACCCTACTTAGAAAGAAAAAAGATGAAACATAACATCTCAGACAGCAATCTTTGTGGAAAATATTCCATTTTTTTCTTGCTTGCAAATTGGCAGTTTACTTCCAAGTTCACCTCTTCCTTATAATACCTTGCAAATGCAGGGAAAATCCATCAAAGAATATTAATATTTTGTGTTCTGACCAATATATTCTAACCCTAGAAATTCATTAGGTACAGCTTTGCTTCCGAAGTTACCTCTGACTACATTGTCACCAATGCCTTGTTGATGCTTATGATTGTCAACATCTTCCCTGCGATGATGAAAAAATGTCCTTGTCACCTTGTTTTGATGCACCTCATTTTTCAATACTTATTCCTATATCACTTGGAGTGCTACTTTTTAAAATTTCAAATTAATATATTCTCAATATTGAAGACTTGGAAAATCCAGAAAGAAAAAAAATTGGTATCCTTAATTCTACCAATGAAATATACCATTGTTCATTTCTAGGTGAGTGTAATTCTTCTAATTAAAAAAAATACTATTGTATCATACCACATCATAGACAAATTTCATTATTTAGAAATTTGTGTAAAAAATATGAACATTTTTATGTCCCCATTTTTTACCATACAATGGCTGTGCTGATCTTTATGCAGTCCCATTTTATCTAATGCTGAAACTTGGCATCAGGCTGAATTAGGTCCACTGATGCATTTTGTTGTTATTGCTTACAATTTTTAAAGATTGGTGTAGTTGTCATTATTTGGAATTTGAATATTTTTACTTTAAAAACTGGATTTTCTGCTTCTCTTGAAAATGTGGAGGATATAGAATGAGTAGGACAACTTTGCTGTGTGGTAATAATGGGCTGCGACATAGGGGAACCCTTGTTTCCTTCTGATAGGGCCTGGCAAGTACTGATTACAATAGTCACCATCCCACCTTGTTCTTTCTATCCTGTCTTATTGTGGTATCAATTTTTCAGTATTATAAATATTGCTTCTAAAATGTCTTTATATATCTTTGTGCACTTTCTCAATTATTTTCCTAAAATTGATTTCTAGAGGTAAACAGTTCTTAGGTCGAAGTATACACAGAACAGGAGTACCAAGTTGAGCTTTTGTATTTCCCCATCCTATTGCTGTTTTACATTTTTTTTAATGATGAGGTTGTATTTAAAATATAATAATTTTTCCTTCATAGACCTCCATTTTAAAAAATATTTTATATCCTTTTGCAGTTTTTCTAATAGATTTTTTAATGCTTATTGTTTTTTTGAACAATTTACATCTTCAGTGTAACTTCTGATGGTATTTTTTGACATAGTAAAATTTTATTGTTTAAATTTCTATATCAAAACTATTATACTTTTCCACTGTAGTTTGCCTGTAGTGATTTGCATTAAAAGCTTTCCAAGTATACAATCATTTGAATATTCACATTTATGTCTATTTTTAAATCACTTTTATGTTTAATTAGTTATTACAGCTAAGTTAATGATAATATAAGGGATTGATAGAGATCTGATATATTTAATAATTTCCAGGTAATTAACCAATTAATTACCATTTTGAATTAGAACAGTTTGAATTTTAATATTAGGTATAGTTTGAGGTTATTTATACAGGGCATTTTACATATTTCAATCAAATGATACTGAAAGGCAACATTTCACCTTCCTACCAAAGTAATCTTGGTTGTCATATTATTTAGTATGACTAATATAGTAATATTCTCCTTAGATCATTTGTTAAATAATATAGAATCCTCCTAAGATTATTCTTAAAAATATCAATCTCTGGTTCATTTAAACACCAATGGTTTGGGGTTGATCATACATGAACAGTGCCACTTTGATAAAAAATGAATTACCAAACTTTTAACATCAGTAGAAAATTATTATTCTTTCAAAGGTCATTCGAATTCAGATCATAGTAAGGTGCTATCTAAAAGATTTTATGTGGAAATCATTTTCCAAAGAGAGGATATTTTGAATTATTTTACTATAGGTCATTTCTGTTATAGAGGATAGTATTAGAATGAAACTGTCTAACAAAAATATTTCTACGTCCTGCTTTATCACCCATGCATTTAAAACAGTAGAACAAATTCCTTTTCATCAAGTATCTAGATAGCTACTTGATGTTCTTTGCAAGAAGATAGACCTTTTTATGTTTCACTCTGAAATAGAAAGACTGCTATAAAATTAATGAATATGTTTGAATTCATTGCTATCCCTTATAAGAATGGCTCCCTCTGTCTGCTGTTCTCTCTTTTCGAAATGAATTCAGGGAAAGGCACATTCCTATTTTAGCTAATGTCAGCTCAGAGATTGAGTTTCCCATACACTTCCTAAGTGTAAGTGCTATGTATATGTTTCGACCCAACTTTGAAGGGCAAGGTTGGGGCAGCTGTAAGACCGAAGAATGCACTAGGTAAATGGTTAGACATAAGCTTTACTGGACTTACAAACAGGAGAGACATCCATGGCAGCAGATCCAGGAATGAAGCTAGTGCCCTGCAAAGAAGTGGGAAACGGAGGGTGGAATATAAGAAGTCTCAGGACAAAGACATTCCAGAAGGTATGAGAACAGAGACCTGCTAGGATCCTATGAGGGGTGACTGTGCACATGGGGCTTGGTGATTTTTTTCTCAGGAATGAGGTTTATAGCTCAGAGGAGATTTGGTTTAAGACCTTCTCTCTCCTCAGGGGTGGAGTGGGGGTTGTAAACTTTAATGTAGACCTAGGTCATGAAGATGGCTACATGCTGAGGGCTTGGTATGGAGGACCTGGGTCCCCACAATATTTGATACAAAGATTAAAATACAACTTTAAATAATAATACACATTTAAACTTTTTTCTCATTCTTTTATTACTTTTCCTATTTGAATAGAAATATATAGCATATTGTGCTTACATGTCATAAAATATTTACATAAAAATGGCTAGAGATCTATTTAGTAATTAAGCCTTGTGTTGACATTTGTCTTTTGAATAATGCACATATATTCTCTTCTGCTTTGAGAATCTGGGTATGAATTTCTACAGAACAGGGAAGAACAATGCTAGGGACTTAGTAAAGCATTCATAGCTTCATTCAATATACTTAGTTTGTGGTGTATCTGTAAGTATAGAAAAACAGAAGGAAAAATTATCATAGTCCCCATTATCACAAATAATCATCCTTAAATGTCTATTGGATATGATGTATCGATTTCCCCAAATCCTTCTCATAGAAGGAAAGGGGAGCTATTATTATTGTTTAATATGTATACCAGTTTGAAAGTTGAATGTCTGGAAGTGAATATTATTATCAGATTTGATGTAATAAGATGGGGCATAAATTCTAAAGTATGAAAGTAGTAGACATTCCAATGATGCTTGTTGTTGGCGCTGCCTGTGTGAGGCTCACATAAGCTGGTAAGAATATTTGCAGGTGCCTAGAAACCTTGGATAAAAAGGTGGAAGCTAGAGAAAAGCTAGTGTCTCCAATTGCCTTGTGGGAATTTGGGTAGTTGAGACAAGATTCATCTTCACTTAGGGTTTAAGTTAGAAGTAGGAGGAAGGAGAATAGGGCTGCCACAGAAAATTAGTCATGGATTACCCACAGAACCAAGTCTGGAATTTCCAAGAGTGCTCTGCCCAAGGCCTTGGGAATAAATGATGTTGTGGAGTCTCAGCTTTCCCAACTGAAAGACAGTGGCAGTTGTCTTGTGATAGTTTGAGAGCATCATTGATTAGGTAATTTAAAAATGCAATTTAGATGGTTGGTTCAATGAACTTTTTCTCCCCCACCCCCCCTACATCACTCCACTCGTCCTACATCAACAACTTCTTTCATCATCATGGCACATTCATTGCACCTGTTGAATACATTTTGGAGCACTGCTGCACCACATGAATAATGGTTTACATTGTAGTTTACACTCTCTCCCAGTCCACCCAGTGGGCCATGGCAGGACATACAATGTCCAGCATCTGTCCCTGCAGTACCACCCAGGACAACTCCAAGTCCTGAAAATGCCCCCCACATCATATCTCTTCTTCCCCCTCCCTACCCTCAGCAGCTACCATGGCCACTTTCTCCACATCAATGCTACAATTTCTTCCATTACTAATCACAATAGTTCCATAGTAGAATATCAGTAAGTCCACTCTAATCCATACTCTATTCCTCTATTCTGCAAACCCTGTAATGGTTAGGTCCACTCCACCTCTATATCGAGAGGGGGCTTAGATTCCATATGGAACATTTGGTTTATATGAAATCATATGGGAACAAAACATATAAACTAAAAAGAGTGCTCAGAGAGTTTAAGTGAATTACACTAGGTAAAAGGACATGAATTAGCAGAGCTTGGCTGAGACCAGAGGATTTCTGATTTCTATTTGAGTATTTTTGTGTCACAGGCACCATCTTGCCATTCTGTATACTAGAGTCTAAAGCATGTGTTTATGATTTTAGTAACTTGACAGAGACTAGTTTCATCAATTCACCTAAGAACTTTTATATAAATATATATCATTAACTTTAAATCAAATCCTCTATGTTTCAGGTTTTAGGTAAGACATCAAAGTTCAATATGACAGTTTTAAGAACCTACTTAGATTATTTTAGTTTTCTCTTTCTAATAAGATCTTACACAACTAAATAAAAAATACAAGGTTATATACAACAATCCCTCGAATTCCTGTTTTTTACAATGTATTATTTGGAACATATGTTTGATTTTAATTTCCAGGAAGCACTTCGGCATTATAGAAATAATATTAAAACTCTGAATTTAGAGTGTGGGATTTTAGGCTCACCTCTATCTTTTGTTAACTATTAATCTTGGATTAGCCTTTTGAGATTTCCCAATCTTGGTTCCAAATTAAAAAAACATAGGTCCTGTTTTAAATGAACTCATATATTCCTTCCAACTCTGACATTCTTTACTCTACACATATGCATATTATTATTCAAGAATATCTTCTCTTTTGGTAACACATTTCAAGTGCTTGGATATAATTTCACTCCTAAGAGCTAAAATTCCATATTGAGTTCAGGTACATTAGACAACCACATAAATGTTCCATTTAGATATTGCAGTGACAGAATTCTGGCAAACTAGTATGTGGGTTGTTGTTACCCTATAAACATGCAGATCATTAGATGTTTTGATGACGTGCAAGTTCGGTTCTGGGGGTATAATTGCGTCTTCAGTGAGCCCTGTCAAAATAAATGTCTAATCACAACATTCAGTAGCTTGACTGCTGGATTCTGAACATTACCTTTTAAGCTCTTAAATAAATACTACGGAAAACTCTTATCCCTTTATTTAAATAACTTTACAATTTGAAATAGCTTGCCGTATTTAATGGAAGCTTCAACAACTTTAAATGACTTGTACTTATCCTTTACATCTATCAGTATGTTATTTCCTGTAGCTTTAACACCCTCTGAAACTGAGACTGGAAGTTAAAGTGAGATAAAAACTAGTGAGTCAAAGCCAAGCTAAGTCATTAGAATAGCTTTCCCCCCTTTCCTTTAGATGAACATGTGAATAACCACATGGAACCCAAGGGTATAAAACCTGTATAACAGTGAATAATGAATGATTTAGTTCCAATTAAGAAGTTTCCCTTTAAAAAGAGCAAGTGTAATGATCCTTTTATACATAAATTAAAGTTAGTTTGAAAACCCGGTTTCGTTAAAGAAATTCAAACTGCGTTTTTCCTTTACTTGCAGGGACTCACTTATCTTGACTTCTTGGTCCTCTAGCTTTTAGAGCTTGTAACTTCCCTTTATGTAGAGTCAGGCATGAAATCTCTGTCCAAGGGATAATTTCAAGTTAGATATTTTTTTTCTTTTGCTCTTGGTCTTATATTTGGCTGTATCCTAGAGATATCTCTAAAAGTTTTCATTTTATTTGCTTGTGTATGTGTATAAAGTGAACAGTGTTTGGCAAGCACATTCTATTTTGCCCTTTTTTTTCAGGATAGTTTGATTTTTTTTTCCTTATGATATCTAATATATTCCTCACAGACCCCTTCCTATTTGCTTCTATATTGCAATTAACGATGTATTATTGAGTGCTTATTTCACCAAATCCTATTCTTACAGACCAGTGCTTTTTCAGAGCAATCCTACATAAGAAACCTCTGTCTAGAAAAGCGAAATGATTTACAGAAAAGTGTAAGATTATTTCATGAATTATATATTATTTCACATGTATGCTTGGGTATAAGCATACTATTAAATGAAGGGAAAACATGACTTTTTGAGATTTTTATTAAGGATTAATTTTGAAGTACCACGTTAAGAAAAGTATATATCTGACAAATATTTGATGATGATATACAATAATTTTTTACATAAAATAAGATGTTTTTGATTTTGGCTTATGATTCCAATGGTTAGGAATACAAGGAGACGTGATGATCTGAATTGTGGGTATAACTTTTAATAATAATGCTTAACATCAATTTGCATGTATTGTCTCACATGATTATTATGAGAGCTGTGAGGATGTCAAGGCATGTATGATTATAAATAGATAAAAAAGATAAAGGAACCAATATTGGAAAGGATAGTATGCATATTCATGCAACCTGATTATGCTAGAGATGCTATTGATATCCTTATCTCTTGACATCTGATACAGTGTCCTCTTAATATAAGGCACTAAAATTAGGTTGGCTAAGTTATTTAAAGAAGAGAAAAAGCTTCCCCACTCCTTTTTTGGCATATGTTAGAATTGCAAATGTTCCAAATTAGGTAAGTTTCCATTTTTAACTTACGGAATAGCGAATTATAAATAATTTAGGAATGGATACAAGTCCAGAATACAACAGAAATTCACCCAGTATAAATAGTATAGCAAGGGAATGTATACATATACATCCAATCATTTATGACTATCTAGTTTGAAATACATTCACATGAAAATTATCTAAATTTTAAAAAGCCAGTGCAGAACAGGAATGTGTTGGAGCAAATGGGACTTTTCCATGCCTCCCAAGACAGTTCATTTCTGGTTCTCTTAGTTCTCCTTCTTTCTTCTTCCTTCACCCCCTCTCCCTCCTTTGTTCATTCCTTCCTTTCCTTCCTTTCTTCCCTCTCTCCTTCCTTCCTACACATTTATGAGTGCTTAAAGTGTGCTTTCATATGAAGTCTATAATTGTTCTTTTTATTTTCCAGCAGTCTGTGTGTTATCAGACTATTCTCTCTCCTCTCTCTCTCCCCTCTCTCTCTTTCTCTCTTCCTCACCCCTGACCCCCCCCCCTTGCCTTTCACTCTCAGCCTCTCCCATCTTAATATAAAAACCCAACTATTCCTTCTAGCTTCCAAACTCAGGCATTTTCACTTGAATAATAGGCACTTTGACTTGGATATCTTACAAAAGCATTAAATGAAAGAGTCTAAAATAATATGCTATATCATAGATAGATATAGATACAGATATAAATGATTAATGTTTGGATGTATGTGTTTTTTCCAATTTTACTCTCTATTTCAGTATCCTCCATGTCTTTCACTGCAGAAACCTCAAAGTCATTTTCTTCTTCCTCTCTCAGCCCATCTCCACCCTGTCAATAAAGCTATTCAGTATTATCTCCACATTTTTTTCATTTAAAAATTTTATTGAAGTATATCATTCATACATGAACATACATAAACAATGTGTATATAATAAAAACAGTGAACTTACAAAACAAGCATGCATAGCATCATACAGGGCTCCCATCTATCAACCCACCACCACCACCTTGCATTGTTGTGGAACATTTGTTGCAAACTATGAAAGAACTTAGAAAATATTATTGCTAACTATAGCCCAATCTTACATTTGGTGTATTTTCCCCTAACCCCCTGATTATTAACACCCTGTATTAGTATTAATATTTGTTATAGTTCCTGAGAAAATGTTCTGTTAACCACAGTCCATCATCCACCACAGAATTCACAGTGTTTACCAGTCTTATGGTTTGTACAATCCATTCAAAGTGTACACTCACTGAGTCTCATTTTCAAATAAAGTTGTTGTGTCATCATCTCACTCAATTACAGAATGCTTTCATTCTCCAAAAAGAAAATTCCCATATCCCCTTTTACCCTTTATTGCTGTCCCTTGAAATTGATATAATATCGACTTTTCCATTGCTGCAAAAATATTACAGTAATACTATTAACTATTATCCATAACCTACATTAGTTGTAATTTTCTCTTGGATCACCATATTCTTAACACTTTGTAAAAGAACATTCTTATTCTATTAATCATCATCTTCATTTGTCACCAAATCACTATGTTGTACAGTCCCTAGATTATTCTCTATCTTCCTTTAAATTGTTATTTACTTCCACAGATGACCCCTTTCAGCCACAATCTCATTTCTGTCAGCAGTGTTTGTTATGTTCACTGTGTTCCCATCAATTCTGTTTATGTCCCCTCTTTTACAATAACCCTTATTTAAAAATTCTACATACATTAAGCATCAGCTTGCCTTCTCAACCCATCTTCTACTTCCTACTAACCTATATTCTAGAGTTTACCTCCGCAAGTTAACTCAAAATATTTAGTTCATATTAGTGAAACCATACAATATTTGTACTCTTGTGTCTGGCTTATTTCACTCTACGTAATATCTTCTAGGATCATCCATGTTGACATATGCATCCTGATTTCATTTCTTCTTACAGCTGCATAGTATTCCATTGTTTGTATATACCAAATTTTGTTTATCCATTCATCAGTTGATGGATACTTGACTGCTTCCATATTTTAACAGTAGTGAATAATGCTGCTATGAATACCCATATGCATGTGACAGTTCACATCCTTCCTATCAGTTCTTCTGAATATATTCATCGTAATGGGATTTCTGGATCATATGACAGTTCTATATTCTGCTTCTCTGAGGTACTGCCAAACTGTCTTTCACAGAGGCTGTACCATTCGATTCCATCAACTATAAAGGACTGTTATCTCCACATCCTCTCCAGGACTCATAGTTTTCTGTTTTTTGTCTTTTTAAAATAATGACTATTCTATAAGGTGTGAAATTGTATCTTGTTGTAGCTTTGATCTGCACTTGCCTATTAGTTAGTGGTGTTGAACACTTTTTCATGTGGATTTTGGTCTTTTGTATTTCCTCTTTAGAGAAATGTCTACTCCAGTCTTTCTCATTTTTCAATTGAGTTCCTTGGTCTTTTTATTGTTGAGTTATACAATCACTTTATATAACATGGATATCAAATGCTTATCGGATATGTGGTTTCCAAATATTTTCTCCCATTGAGTGAGCTGCCTTTTTACTTTCATGACAAAGTCTTTTGAAGAACAAAAGTATTTAATTTTGAGGAGGTCCCATTTATCTATTTTTTCCTTTTGTTGCTGATGCTTTGGTTGTAAAGTTTAAGAAACTACCACCTACCACATGATCTTGAAGATGTTTTCTGGAATTTTCTTCTAGGATCTCTATGGCTGTAGCTGTTATTTATGTTCTTGATTCATTTCAAGTTAATTTTTGTATAAGGTGTGAGATAGGGGTCCTCTTTCTTTCTTTGGATATGAAATTCCAGTTCTCCCATCACCATTTTTTAAATAGACTGCTCTGCGCCAGCTGGGTGGGCTTGTCAACCTTGTCAAAAGTCACTTAACTATAGATGTGAAGGTATATTTCTGAGTTCTCAATTTGAGTTCATTGATCAATGTATCTGTCTTTATGCTATTACTATGCTCTTTTTATCACTGTAGCTAAATAATACGGTTTAAAGTGAGGAAGTGAGATTCCTCCAACTTTGTTAAACATTTTTATTTATTTGGAGCCCCTTACCCTTCCAAATAAATTTGATAATTGTCTTTTCCATTTCTGCAAAAAAAAAAGGCTGTTCGAATTTTTATTGGGATTGCGTTGAATCTGTAAATCAGTTTGGATAGAATTGACACCTTGAAGATATTAGTTTTTCAATCCATGAACATGGAATATCCTTCCATTTATTTAGGTTATCTGTGGTTTCTTTTAGCAATGTTTTGTCGTTTTCTGAATACAGTTCCTTTATGTCCCTTATTAAGTTTATTCCTGATATTTGATTCTTTTAGTGGCTATTATAAATGGAATGTTTTCTGCTCCAGCAACCCTATGCATTTTCATTTTTATACATATTCTATTACTGTCAAGTGAATAATACTTAAATCCATAAAAGAAAATCTCAGAAACAGGATATTTTTCTTTATAATTGTCTTCAGATGTATACAAAGTAATCAGAAATTAGATTAATTTCTTAAGCTGTCATCTTAGGAACCTAAGAAAAAAGAAACAAAGAAAGAGGAAAATGGAAAATGAAATAGAGCTATAGTATAACAGTATGAAAATAAACAAGCAGAATAAGCATGGCTTATGAATGAAACTATTAGAGGAAAGGAAACAAAATTCAAAGGTCACAGAAAATTTGCAAGAAAGAAATGGTCATGAAAACATCTGTAATGGATATAACATTTTCCTAATTTGTACATGCTTAGGGATTACAATACTTTTTCCTCTTCTTGTGTACTAACTTGTAACAATTTGCTTCATGATTAATTTACAGCACCCTCTCGATACAGAGATGGAGTGGTCATAACCATCCCAGGGTCCACAGAATGGAGGAATAGAGTATAGATTAGAGTGAACTTATTGATACTCTATTCTGGAACTAATGTGATTAGTAATGGAAGTAAATGTGGCACTGAAATGGAGAAAGTGGCCATGGTAGCTGCTGAGGGTGGGAATGGGAAGAAGAGATGTGATATGGGGGCATTTTCAGGACTTGGAGGTGTCCTGGGTGGTACTGCAGGGGCAGTTACTGGACATTGTATGTCCTCCCATGGCCCACTGGGTGGACTGGGGGAGAGTGTAAAATACAATGTGGACCACTGACCATGTGGTGCAGCAGTGCTCAGAGATGTATTGACCAAGTGCAATGAATGTCCCATGATGATGGAAGAGGTTGTGATTATGGGAGGAGTGGGATGAGGGTGGTGTGGGGTATATGGGGACCTCATATTTTTAATGTAATATTAAAATAAATAAATAATACACATCTATGAATATTTATGGATACAAACATATAAACTCAAGATTTCTGTAAAAATAACTTCATACATATTTTCACCAAATTGCTGTTTCCCTTTCTTAGAATCTTTTACATTTCAGTCAGTATAGTTATACCTCATTCATTTATATTGCTGTCTAATATTATTTAACACTATTATGTATAATTATTCTCCCTTAATTAAATTTAATTTGTGTCCTATATTTCCTCTTAAAATGTAAAGTGAATTATCCTTTTACACATTTCTTTGTGAAATTAAAAGATTTCTATTTTGCATTTGAGGTTTGTTTATTACTCTATAATTTGCAAGGACATTATGCAAATTAAGAATATTAGCCCTTTGCCATAATCCAACAACTATTATATTCATTTTCAATTTTCATTTGCTCAAATTTTAAATAATTTTATTCATTCCTTTTGGTATTTATAACATGCTTAGATGCACTAAAGTCACTACCAGGATATTAAAATAATATTTGACCATCTTTTTTCCTAGTGTGTGACTTTTTCTCCATTAGAAACAATAGTTGTTGCTCTGTCTAGAATATATTTTGTTGTAAAATACCAGATAAGGGATCCAACTTCTGCCTTTTTCCTCTAATAGTTAAATCATTTGAGTTGTTCCAACACCATTTATTAAATAATTATTGGTAGATTGATATATGGATAGAAATCCTTATATTATTTTACTCTTTATTTTGTTCAGTCTAACTATAATTATGCTATTTTTATTACCATACTTTAAAATAGCTTTTAATAGCTCATAGTTAGTATTATTTCCCTAATCATTTTTCCCCCAAAAGTCTCATAGCTAAGTTTGAACATTCATAATTTCAAGCAAATCTGATTTGATTTTAATAAATAAGTATTGTTATTGTAATTTGTTTGGGGCATCATTGAACTTGACTTAAGGAAACATTTTAAAATATAGAACCTATTAATGTAGATTTTGATAGAAATGTAAAATTTACATATAAGCATTATATTATATTAAACATGGCTTATTAAATTTATTCAGACATAGTTTATATTACAATTAGTCTTGTTAAATGGTTTTTCATCACTTTCTAACTAATTGTAATTTATTTTATATGTAAATGCTGTTACCAAGAAATATAAAATGTATTATTTTGAAGGAATTTTTAACTGATTACTGCATTTTTACCTATTCATTCATTTTATATTCAGAAGAAAGTATTAATTTCTCTTTTAAAAATATTTATTATTTATTACTTATTTTGTTCAATGCCTTTAAGTGGAAGAAAAGGGACGTAAAAGTTGAGATAGAAGGCAGATTCCTCTTCACTTTAATCAAGATCTGTTTTAACTTAAACTGTTTTGGATTCAGTTATTGATTTGAGACATGTATCATGTATATGTATATACATTCAATCGCTCAATTAATTGAATAAATATTTATTTAGTGCCTTCCATATCACAGATACTGTTCTAGATGTTTTCATTGCCCTCTTCCATTCTTGCTATGGCCTGATGAAACCATATCCTTGTTAAATCCATGCCTACACCTGTTCAGCTGAATATGACTAAAGAAAAAACTAACTGTTCTCACTCAAAATTCAAGATAACAGGAGGAGAACCAGCAAAATGGCAGCAGAGTAAGCAGCTCCTAGAGTCAGTACCTGCTACAGGGCAGTTAGCAAACACCCACAGCTCTCTGGAGCTAGCTGAAGCACTTGTTTGAGGGCTCCAGGAGGCCAAAAGAGCATCCTGCAATGTCCTTGGGGGAGTGGAAGGAGGAGACTGCCCGTCTGCAGAGAAGATTCATAAGTAGAGAGCTCCACGCCCTGGAGGCCAGTGCCTGTCCTCCACTGGAGGCACAAGCTGACTCGGGGGCTGTTGCACTGCTGGAATGGAAAGCTCCACTTCTCCAAAATGGGGGAGGAAGAGACGGTTGGGCACCAATTTCAGCTTTGATGGTAAATTCAGTGGGCTACAGTATGATCCTGAGAACAGCTAAGATTGGATCCTGTCCAGGTCAGAAAGAGGTTGGGAGCCTCCATCTTAATTCCATGCCTGGCATGAGGGGAAGTGGGGCAGAATGAAAATCCTAGTGCTGGTGGGGACCAGTTTCTTCCCATCCAGATCACATTGCAGGTCTAGCCTATGCCCCAGTGCTACCTCTAGCAGGGAGGAAGCTGTGGGGACCTGTGCCAGCCTCTCTGGGAAATTACCGGTCAAGCTGTGGAGGCCAGTGATTGTCTTGCTCTGGTGACACGAGCTGCCCCAGGAGTTGCTCTATGACAGGAATAGGAAGCTCCATTTCCCAGAAACAGGGGAGGAGGAGATGGTTGGATGCCGATTTTGGCTACTGATTAGGAGACTTGGTTGGCTAAGAGATAACCCTGGGAACAGCTGGGGTGAGAACCAGCCCAAGTCAGAAAGAGGCCAGTAGTCACCATTCTGACTTTGCCCCAGCCAGAGGGGAAGTTGGGCTGACTGAAACTCCCAGTGTTGCAGGAACCAATTTCATTCACACAGATCAGCCTGCAGCCCGCCTAGGCTTCAGCCCCACCTCTGGCGGGGAGGAGGCTGAGGAGCCCTGCACCAGCCTAAACAGGTAACTGCAGGGAACTCTGGCTGGCATAGACTGAAAATCAGAAGTCTGCCAGGGCAACTGCAGTCATCTTGGACCTGCACTGCATAGACTGCTGCCCACACCTGCAGCTCCATCCCCACCCCAGGCAGGAAGAAAGGGGTGTGAAGTTTCATCAGTCTCTCTGGGCAACTAGAGTCTAGGCCTGCACATAGATTATTCCATGTAGCTGTGACTCTGTCCCTACCCCTACCTAAGGAGAAAGTTGGAAGAAGCTTCATTGGTCCCTGGTGCAATGACAGCAGCTTAAGCCTCCATGGCTTAGAGCACCAACTAGATACTTGGCTCCTACTGCATGGCCAGCAAGGGAGAAATGATAGGAAGCCCTAAACTAAAGAAAAAAACTGCACTCAGAAAAAATACTCTAGTAAGCCAGATGCAAAGACACCAACAAGAAATTAAAACCCACACCAAAGAACAGGAAGCTATGGCCCAGTTAAAGGAACCAGATAAGCCTCCAGATGACATAAAGGAGTTGAGACAACTAATCATAGATGTTCAAACAAATCTCCTTAATAAATTCAATGAGATGGCTAAAGAGATTAAGGATATGAAGAAGACATTGGATGACCACAAAGAAGAATGTGAAAGCATACATAGAAAAATAGATCTTATGGGACTGAAAGGTGCAATAAATGAAATTAAAAAACATTGGAATCATAAAATAGCAGATTTGAGGAGGCAGAAGTAAGGACTGCTAAGCTTGAAGAAATGGCCTCTGAAAGTGAACATACAAAAGAACAGATGAAGAAAAGAATAGAAAATATTTAACAAGGTCTCAGGGAACTAAATGACAGCAAAAGGCATGCAAACATACATGTCATGGTTGTCCCAGAAGGAGAAGAGAAGGGAAAAGGGGCAGAAGGAATATTTAAAGAAATAATGGCAGAAAACTTCCCAACCCTTTTGAAAGGCATAGATATCCCTGTCCAAGAAGCACAACAAACTCCCATCTACAAAAAAAACCAAATAGACCAACTTTGAGACACATACTCATCAGAATGTCAAAGACCAAAGACAAAGAGAGAATTCTGAGAACAGCAAGAGAAAAGCAATGCATAACATGTAAGGGATATCCAATAAGATTAAGTGCTGATTTCTCACCAGAAACCATGGAGGCAAGAAGACAGTGGTTGTTATATTTAAGATACTACAAGAGAAAAACTTTCAGCAAAGAATCTTATATCCAGCAAGACTGTCTTTCAAAAATGAGGATGAAATTAGAATACTCACAGATAAACAGAAACTGAGAGAATTTCTATGCAAGACACCAGAATTTCAGGAAATACTAAAGGGTGTGCTAGAACCTGAAAAGAAAAGACAGGAGAGAGGGACCTGAAAGAGAATCTAGAAATGAAGATTAGATCAATAAAAGTAACTAAAAGTGTCAAAAGAGTGGTGAAAATAAAATATGACAGATAAAACTCCAATAGTCCGGAATAAACTTAACCAATGATGTGAAGCACTTGTATTCAGAAAATTGCAATTCAATGTTAAAACAAATGAAAAAAGCCCTAAAGAAATGGAAGAACATTCCGTGCTCATGGACTGGAAGACTAAATATCATCAAGATGTATATTCTACTCAAGTTGATGTACAGACTTAATGCAATCCTGATAAAAATTACACCAGCATTAAAGAAAAAATTGAAGACATGATCGTAAAAATTTATTTGGAAAGGTAAGGAGTCCTGAACAGCCAGAAATATCATAAAAAGGAAAAATGAACCCTCATCTTTAGATTTTAAATCATAATACCTACCTATAGTGGGAAAAAAAACAGCATGATACTGGCCTAAAGACAGACACAACAGACCAACGGAACCAAATTGATGGTTCAGAAACAGACCCTCACAGGTATGGTCAAGTGATTTTTGACTAGCCTAACACAGCTTGGGCAGAACAATCCACTCAAAAAATGGTGCTGAGAAAATTGGGCATCGATAACTGAAAGAAGGAAAGAGGACCCCTATCTCACACCTTTCCAAAAATTAACTCAAAATGGATCAAAAAACTAAAAAGAAAAGCAAGAATCATAAAATTTCTAGAAGAAATTATTGGAAAGTATCTTCAAAACCTGGTGGTAGGTGGTGGATTCTTAAAGGAAATCAGAGAAGGACTGAGTGGACTACTAATGTTTAATGTATCTAGTAGTTTTAATTAGCTTTACTGTAAAATCGTGAAAATGTATAGAGTGGATGGTATCACACAGTGAGTAACAGCTAGTTTATAAATGGGGATGTGACTGAAAATGGTAGTCTAGTTATGTAAATACCAATTGACAGATGCTTGAGAATAATCTAGGAACTGGATAGCACAGTAAACCAAGAGGTGGGTGAGAACTGTGGTTGATGGTACAGATGCAAGAGTGTCCTTTGTTAGCTCGAGCAAATATATATCACTACTGCAGGGTGCTGGGAATGTGGAGAAGCATGGGAAAATTACAGCTGGAGTGACCTATGGACTGTGGTTAGTAGTAATAATATTATATTCTTGCATCTATGCAAAAGATGTATTGTGTTGACACTGAAACCGTATAGAAAAAATGTGAGCCAAATGTACACTATGGACATTGCAATAACCAGATGATATATTATCTGTAGCAAATATATTATCTGATGGAGAGGTATTGTTTGGGAATTTTGCACCTGTGCATGATTGTTTTATAAGATTACAACTTCTGTCATAAAAAAATATATTTAAAAAATAAAAACAGGGTGTGCTGGGGGGAAAGTACACCAAATGTAATGTATGATTAGTAGTAAGATTTTGACAGTGTTCTTTCATAGTTTGTAACAAACGTCTCATGACAATGCAAGGTGTTGGTGGAGGGTTGATGTATGGGACCCCATATGATGTTATGCATGTTTGCTTTGTAAGTTCACAACTTTTACTATACACTTAATTGTTTATGTATGTTCATATATAAATTATATAAAGATAATAATCAGACTAGTTAGGGGAAAAATACTTTGTTTAGTAGTAATATTTTGATAGTGCTCTTTAATCATTAGTTAAAAAGGTTTAAAAACTAAGCAAGTTATTGGTGGTCGGGTGAGATGTTATATATGTTTGATATTATATATGTTTGTCTTGTAAGTTCACAACTATTAAACATTTATTGTTTATGTATGTTTATGTATGAATGATATATTTCAATAAATTAAAAAACAAAGCAAAAAAACTGCTCCACTTCCTCAGAGCTGCAGGGGACACTTGAAGGGTTGGATTTCCTGGACCTGTCAAGAAAATACAACTTTGGGGAGTCATGGAGGAAGCTCCTGGTGCCCTTCCTGGCCCCTCCTTCATCCCCTCTCAAGGGATGTCTGGAGCTGGCGTGCACTCCTTTTGTAGGACCCTGGCCTTGTTCCAGTTGGGAAGGACTGACTTGAGAAACTCCTCTACTGCATTGCCCTACACAGATTTACCCTCCAGGCAAAAGCAGCTATAGACAACCAAAGCAGAGTAGGAAACAACTGAGCAGGGGAGCAGATGTGATTCATATATTTGAGTTCTCACCTCCCACATGGAATGTCTGCGGTTCAGTTCCCGGTGCCTCCTGAAAATACAAAACAACAAAAAAAGCAAAACAACAAGTAAAACAAATGATAAAACCAACTCAGGGAAGCTGATGTGGCTCAGTGGTTGAATAGCAGTTTCCCACCACATGTGAGGTCCCAGCTTCAATCCCCAAGCAAAAAACAAAACAAGTTTTTAAAAAACCCAAAAACCGAGGGGGATGGCCTAGGACAAAGATTTACCTGCTTCAAGCCTGCCAGTGGAACACCCAGGAGAGGGAGAAGGATTGTCCCCCAGTAAAGACAGGGGGAATTCAAACTTCTGTAAGCAGGCAACTCCTAAGCCACTACCAAGCAAATCCAAGAAAAGGCGAAGGACTGGAAAAGACAGGAAAGACCCTGCACTTGGCATTTGCCTTGGGCTGACCTTGCTGAAAGGCGGACTGACAATCAAGAAAATCTCTCTTATCCTCACCTGGTTACAAGCTCAAGAAATGGACTTCTCAGGGAAAAAGCCCAGATTTAGTAGTTTAAAATATTAAAACATACAGTGTGCAAAAAATAAAAATAAAAAATAGAAAACCACAAAAAATATAGTGTGCAGTAAAAGATTATAAGACAAAGAAAGAGGAAATGATGACCCATCCAAAAGAAGAGGATAAAATCCAGAAAACACCAATGAAGAGGATAAGATTATAGACAGACTAGGCTAAAATTTAAAAAAAAAAAAAAAAACCTTCCAAGATTTTTTAAACAAAGAAACATTTTTAAAGAAATGAAGACCAAGAAGAGGATAAGACTATGAGACAGACTAGGCTAATACTTATAAAAGTAAATCTTCAAAGATTTTTAAAACAAAGAAGTTTTAAAAAGGAAACAAACAGAACTATGGGATTTAAAGACCACAAAAATGAAAAATTCCCAGGAGGGTTTCAACAGCAGAATGGAGCTAGCAGGGAAACAATCAGCAAACTCAAAGGCAATTGGAATGAGTCAGGCTGAGAAGCAGAAAGGAAGAATAATTATAAAAAGCAAAAATAGCATAAGATACCTCTAGGATGCTATCAAACACATCAATATACACAGTATGGGAGTCCCAGAAGGAGAAAAGAGAAAGGGGCAAAAGGAATAGTCAAAGAAAAAATGACACAAAACTTCCCAAACTTGACAAAAGATGTGACTATGTGCATCCAAGAAATCAAGGAATGCCATATAGGATAAATTTGAAGAAAAACACATGCTGTAACATACCCATCAATCTGCCAAATGCAAAAAAAAGGACAGAGTTACAAAAGCTGCAGGAGAAAAGCAACATGTTTTGTACAAGGGAGACCCAATTAGATTATGTATCAATTCTTTATCAGAAACTGTGGAGGCAAGAAGGCAGAGGGTTGAATTACTTAAAGTGCTGAAAGAAAACAATTGCAAACCAAGCATCTTATATCTGGCCAGAGTGACTTCAAAAATAAAGTGGAAATTAAGACATTCCTAGATTAACAAAAGCTGAAGGAATTCATCAACACTGGGTCTGCTTTACAAGTAATATTAAAGGGAGTTCTTCAGACTAAAAGGAAAGGACACTAGACACTGTTTCAAAGTGGCATAACTGGAAGTTCTAGCCAGAGCAATTAAGCAAGAAAAAGAAATAAAAGCATCTAAATGAAAAGGAAAAAGTATATTTTCCTTATTTGCAGATGACCTGATCCTGTATACAGAAAAAATTCTGAAAAATCCACAGCAAATCTCTAGAGCTAATAAATTTAACAGAGTGGCAGGATACAAGATCAACACTCAAAAATCAGTAATATTTCTATACACTAGCAATGAACAATTGGAAATCAAGAAGAAAATTCCATTTACAATCCTTTAACTCAACAACAAAATGACAAACAACCCAATTTTAAAAATGTTTAAAAAAAACCCTTGAATATGGGAAATGGATGTGGCTCAACCAATTGGGCTCCCATCTATTATATAGGAGGTCCAGGGTTCGATGCCCAGGGCCTCCTGGTGAGGGCAACTGGCCCATGCAGTGAGCTGGCCCACACGGAGTGCCAACCCATGCAGGAATGCCACCCTGCACAGGAGTGTTGCCCTGTGTAGGAATACGGCCCCATGTGGGAAAGCTGCCTTGTGCAGGAGTGCGGGCCAACATGGATAGCTGGCATAGCAAGATGATGCAACAAGAGACACAGCGGAGAGAAAACAAGAAGATATAGCAGAACAGGGAGTTGAGGTGGTGCAAGAGAGTAATTGCCTTTCTCACACTTTGGAATGTCCCAGGATCGGTTCCCAGAGCTGCCTAAAAAGAATACAAGCAGACACAGAAGAATACACAGTGAATGGACACAGAGAGCAGACAATGGGGGAATGGTGGGGGGCAGGGGGAGAAATAAAATAAATTTTAAAAAAACAAAATTCAAGATAATTAGTTTCAAGTGGGCCCTTATTACTGTACTGCAATAATACTAGATTTCCCGATTCCATACATATCTCTTTCAAGCTTTGTTTACTGTTTTTTCCATCCTTCTCATAACGTCAGCTCCTGATATTTTAAAAATAACATCTATGTGCTATTAATTCCCAGATGCATAATTCCAACCTACACCACCCTCTGACTTCTAAAATTTTAGTTATTGCTCAATGCTAAATGGCTACATTTGTATGTCTAATAGTTCAAATTAATATGCCCCAAACGGAGCTTCTGATATTCCCACGAAACCCAGTCCATACCGTCTTCACCTAAGTTTAATGTAACTCCGTTCTAACCTGGACTCAGGTCAAACCATTTGTAGTCACGTAATTTTTCTCCATCCTACATTCAATCCACAGCAAATTCTGTCAACCTTCACTTCAGGTCATAATTCCGTGATTTCTCAATAGCATTACTCTTACCGTATCTATATGCATCTATAATACCAAATATGTACAATGCACGTGTGATAGAGATGTATAGGGGGATCGGCTCAGTGGCACCAACTGGGGTCGTTCCGGCTCAGTGGAACAGGAGGAAGCTGCAGGTGCACATAGAGGATGCCCTCGCCTACCTGGACCAGGGGCAGATCAGCTTCAGCAGTGACCCTGCCGCCTAGAGTGGTTTACTGGAGAAAGAGTTCAAAAGCCAGGGCATCAATACTCTTAGATACAGCCGGAGCGTCTCACGGCTACTTCACCAACACCCTGACCTCTCTCTTGAATTCAACGTCTTCCTTCTCCTGGGCTACAGAACAGACGCTCCCAAGAACAGCAAGTTAAACGTCCAGTAGCCTCTGACCAGCCAGGAGAATTCACATAACCAAAGTAACAATGCTGAGGACTTCAAGCAGCAGATGCTGTATAGAGAAGATAAGCCCAGATGCCCCTGGAATCCGATTCCGTGGATTTCAACCACGTCATAAGCTACGTGACTAAGGTCAGGATCTGCTTTGTGGATCATAGGGAAATCCACAGGAAACCAGCCGTGTGGGAGGAGCAGCGTCCAAAAGAGCGATCACGAGAAGAGTCTGGAAAACAGCAGGAAGTGTGCTGCGCCGCCACTGCTCTGCCAGCAACAGGGCCGACCAAGAAGAAAATGAAACTCTGGCACCAAAAACCTTCCATTGCCTCTGTGAGCAGGTAGGCACCCTTGCAGAAGTTCTTCTTTGAAAGGTATGTAGGGTGCTAGAGAGCCTTGTGAGATGCACGAGATCTTCCTCTGCCTCATAGCCCTCTTCAGCCAGGAGCTCGGGTCCTGCTCAGAGCTGCTTCATCTCATCAGCCCCTTTTTAGGGAAGTTTCTAGAATTCTCCACACTTCAATTCCTTAGTGGGGGCAAAAGAGTTTTTATTTGTCCCACTCATGAGTGAAATTCAACTAACTGTATGAATCAGGTCCAGCCACTGGGCTCTCCTCAAGTCCCATCAGCAGCCCGAGAGCAGAGGGCAGATAGCTCTTTGCAAGGAGTGCTGATGGACACCTGGGTGTCCTTCCCCTCGTGGTGGAAAAACTCTGCCTTCGTCTGCTCCAAAAATATGCTGTATGAAGACAGCTGCTGCTGTGAGCATGAGTGTTTCCAGGTGTGACCTGGGTCCCTTCTGGCCGCCCTGGGACCTCCCAGCTGCAGAGTCCTGGCTGGCGTGATGGGGCCTTTGGGGCCATGACCTCCTGGGCTAGCGGGCTCCTTCTGCAGCATCTTTAACCTCCCCCACTCTCCTTCCTTATTGTTTTCTTTCCCTTTTAGTCCATTATATTGAGAAGCAAAGCTTCTCAAAAGCAGGGTTGTGCTTGCCTGCATATCACTAACATGAAAACACATTCGTCCAATTTTTTTCTTCCACCACCTTAACTACTTTCATGTGTGCTGTTAAGTGGCATTAACTGCACTCACAAGCCTGTAATCCCATGACCATGATCCACTGCCAGAGCGTTTTTATCATGTCCAAAACATGTTCTCTTTGCCATTGAGCATCACTCCATATTCTCCACCCTCATCCCTAGGTCACTTCTGATCTACTTTCTGTCCTTATGAATTTGAATGTTCTAATATTTCACATAATTGGAATCATACAGTATTTGTCAAAAAAGATGTATAGAAATAAATATTAGATTGTAAATATGAAAATCCACAGCATCTATTTGTATATGTTAAGGAAGTATCCATTTCTATTACACAAAAATATTAATTGGGAATCTTTATAATCTTTTGGCACATTAACAGCATACCACCTAGGAATACGTCTTATGTTCTTTTTCTTCATTTGTTATATTGTAATGTTTAATCCATTTATAGATTTAATCAAACTCTACTAAAATAATCATCCCTTACCACTCCCTGTCTATAGCTACAGACAATATAAATAATACTGATCAGTGTTTATGAATGTTCCTTGGAGTGTATTGCTATAAGTTCTAAACTGGTTTTGTGAAAGAAAAAAAAAGGTATTGTTTTTTCTTTACATATACAGAGTATATTAAATAACAAGCTGTCACTTGCAAAATTGTGTCTGTTGCTTTGTAAGGGCATAGCAACTTAAGTTGGACCAACTTAGCCTCTTTCCTGGTTGTAGTTTCGTTAATATTTTCTATCACAAGTAAGGCTGGGAAGCTGTAATGCCCATTTCACATAGATGTTCTTTTGATTAGTGACATAGAGGTGTGTCTGATTGTTTCTACATTCTTATACTATATTATATGATGTGCTTGTATTTCCTCATTTTATCTTTTATTAGGGAAAGTGGTTCATTTCCTAACAGTTTTTTTTTAAACATGCTCTTAGATTTGCCAATTATATAGTTTTTTTGTGTTTTATTAGTTTATATTTTTGTATTCTAGTTTAATTTCTATTGGTTATTCCACTTTTCTGTTTGCTACACTTGCATGGAGGGAAATTTGATATCCTTTTCTGAAATAAATTATCAAGCATTCATTTAATAATCACTTTCATGTTAAACAATCATAGTTGACATATTAATCACTGTGCAAATGAGACTGTTCTTATTTATGTACTAACTTATGTTGTGCAATAATCCAATAAGATATAATTATTTTTTAAGTAAACTTAAAATTTTTTGTTTAACTCTTTGAACATTTTTTTCGATTTGATAGCATTCCCTCCTGTCCAATTTTTTGGGGAGAGCTTGAATAATACTGGTATTAACTCATCACCATATGACTGGTAGAATTCACCTCTGGAGTCATCTGGTCTTGGGCTTTTCATCTTCGGGAGAGTTTTGATGACTGTTTCAATCTCTTTACTCATGATTGGCTAATTGAGGTCTTTTTTTTTTTTCTAGGATCTGTGTAAGTTGTTTGTGTGGTTCTAGAAATTTGCCCATTTTGCCTATGTTGTCTAGTTTGTTGGTGTACAGTTATTCATAGTATCTTCTTATGATGTCTCCTATTTTGGCAGCATCAGTGATAATGTCCCCCCTCTCATTTCTGATTTTATTTATCTTCTCACTTTTTTCTTTGTGTATTTAGCTGAGTTTGTCAATTTTGTTGATCTTCTCAAGGAACCACATTTTGGTTTTATTAATTCTATCATATTTTTTCTCAATTTCATTTATTTTATCCTCTAATTTTTATTATTTCTTTCCTTCAGCTTGGTTTAGGATTATTTTGTTGTTCTTTTTCTAGTTCCTCCAGGTGTGCAGTTAGGTCTTTGATTTTAGCTCTTTTTTTCTTTTTTACTCTAAGTATTGAGGGCTACAAATCTCCCTTTCAGCACTGCCTTTGCTATATCCCCTAAGGTTTTTGATATCTTGTATTTTCGTTTTCATTCATCTCAATATATTTACTGATTTCACTTGCAATTTCATCTTTGACTATTTAAGGTTGTGTTTTTATATCCATACATTTGTGAATTTTCCCTTTTCACATCCATTAATGATTTCCAGCTTTATTCCATTATGAGAAAGTGCTTTGTATAATTTTAATCTTTTTAAATTTATTGTGACCGAACGTATCATTTATCCTGAAGAAGGATCCATTAGCATTTGAAAAATATCTATATCCTGCTGTTTGGGGCCGTAATGCTCTATAAATATGTCTAGTTTATTTATCATTTTATTCATGCGCATTCTTTCTTTATCCTCTGTCCAGAAGTTCTATCCAATGCCAAGAGTGGCATATTGAAGTCCCCAACTACTATTGTAGAGACATCTCTTTCTCCCTTCAGTTTTGCCAATGTGTGCCTCACAAATCTTGGGGCACCCAGGTTGTGTGCATAAATATTTAATATGGTTATTTCTTTTTCATGAATTTCGGCTTTTATTAATATATAATGATCTTCTTCATCTCTTGTAATAGTTTTACATTTAAAATCTATTTTGTCTGATATTAGTATTACTCCGCCACATTTTTTTGGTTATTATTTGCATGGAATACCTTTTTCAGACCTTTCACTTTCATCCTGATTCTGTCTTTACATCTGAGACAAGTCTTTTGTAGACAGCATATAGATGGATGATATTTTTTTATCCATTCTGTCAGTCTATGTCTTTTGATTGGTGATTTCAGTCCATTAATATACAATGCAAAGTACTATAAGGCATCCTATGCTTTGGCTTTCCAATGTCATGTCATATTCTTGTCTGTCTTTTTGCCCTTTAAATTACCCTTATTAATAATTTTCATTTCTATACTCTTCTCCAAGTCTTTCAGTTGTGTTTTCCTTTCAGGCTGTAGCACTCCCTTTAGTATCTCTTTTAAGTCTGGTTCTTTAGTAATATACTCTCTCATGTTTGTTTGTGAAGACTTTAAATTCACCCTCATTTTTGAAGGACAGTTTTGTGAGATAAAAAATTCTTGGCTGGCAATTTTTCTTTTTCAGTGCCTTAAATACATCATACCACTTTCTTCTCATCTCCATGGTTTCTGATGAGAGATTGGTACTTATTCATATTGAGGCTCCCTTGTATGTGATGCATTGCTTTCCTCTTGCTGCTTTCAGAATCCTCCCTTTATCTTTGGTGTTTGTCATTTTGAACAGTAGGCATTTTGGAGTAGGACTATTCAGATTTATTCTGTTTTGGTTGCATTGTCCCTCTAGAATATTGATATTTTTGATTTTCATAAGGGTTGGAAAGCTTTTGGTCATTATTTCCTCAAATATTCTTTCTGTCCCTTTTCCATTGTCTCCTCCTTCTGGGATACATTCAGTTCCCTGACACCCTGATTCATTTTTTCCATTCTTTTCTCTTTCTGTTCTCACATCTTTTGCAGTTCAGATGCTCAGTCTTTCAATTCACTAATTATGTCCTCCACCAACTCAAATTTGCTGTTATTTGCTTCTAACATATTTTTCAATCTCCTCTCTTGTGTCTTTCATTCCCATAAACTCTGTTACTTACCTTTACAGGCTTTCAAATTGTTTGTTGTGCTCACCCAGTGACTTCTTAATATCCTTTATCTCTTTACTCATATTTTTCTTTAACTGCTTGCATTGATTTAGGAAACTTGTGTGATTATCATTGATGAGTTGTCTTAAATCCTGTGTCTCATCCAGATTTTTGTGTTTTTTTCCTTTGGTTCCATCTCTTCCTGTTTATTAGTATGGCTTGTAAGTTTTACTTATGTCTCAGCATCCGAATATTTTAGTGAATTTCCTTAGGGTCAATTTATCTCTCTTGTCTAGTGGTTTTGTTCTGTGGCTATTCATTGATTTTTTTATTCAACTTATTATAAGTCTTTCAAATTGCCCATCTTAAGATTTCAAGATAGGGCCAGGGGCCTACTAATGTGGTGCCAGGGTCCCACTATTGGGATGCAGATCAGACCCAAGTGGTCTGATACTAGTGATTCCAAATATGTTTTTTTCTCTTTGCAGTTTCCTGTCCGGCCAGCAGATGCCTCTCACTGATGATCTTTGTATGGTGGTGACTATTTCATCTTCCACATTCTCATGATTCTGGCCTAGCCAGAGCTGAAATTCAAAGCAGCTCTGCTGACCAAACTCACTGAAAAGAGAGCACCCTCCAGCCTCTGCCACACACTCCCTCTTCCCAGGGAGGAAGATGTCTATTCCTATTTCAGTTGGCTGCAGTGAATGATGGGTTTTATCCAGGTCTTTGCCTTGAGAATGAGGGATGGGTGCCATACTAGTCCATGGTGGCTAGCAACTCATGGTTTGTGTTTCAGCTTCTTTGGTTTTCTGTCCCTTGTTCTCCTGGAGTATGTGAAGCACTTTCCTGGTCTGTAAATCCCCAAAGCAGTTCCCACAGACAGCTTTTTTGCCCTCTGTTGTTGTTTTTTTGAGAGTGTTAAGCTGTGCCTACTTACTCCATCACCATTTCCCAGAAGTCTATCAAACATTTTTTTAACTTCAATGTTTACATTTAATTCCTGCTGTCTTAATTCAGCCTAAATGATCTCTCTCCTAGGCTCTTGAATAGCTTTCTGATTTCTTTTTCTCTCAATTTTATTCTCCATATCATTACCACAGTTATCTCACTATTATCTGTTTTATTTTCCATTGTCATCTATCTCTCTATCACTCTATCTATCTCTTCATCATCATAATCTATCCTATTTATCTCTTTTTCTAGCCATTGTCATTTATATCCATTTGATTAACATATTTGGCTTACTATTGTTTATAGTCTAGTATTTAGAAATTCTATTTCTGATATGGTCTGCATACACTGGTGAAAACCTAGTTCTCCAGCATTCTTTCTTTTTCATTAGTCACCTGTACTTTTCTCCTCACCAAGTGAACTTCCACTAAAATTCCACCTATTATGTGATTTTGGCCACACCCTTTATATATTATTCCCTATGATTCTCTAAGTAACCTTCTCTTCTTAGAAGACTGTTCAACTTACATTTCTTATGGGAAAATTTTATTAATCTTTCTTTATAGAATTCAATGTATTGGTTTATGTGTTTCCATATAATTCTGTTCACAACTCACTCATAGTACTACTGCATTTTATTGAAATTCTGTTTGTCCATCTGGTTCCTGTAATTCTGTGAGAGTTCTCTGAGGGTAGGAACTATGTATATTCTCTGAAGTTCTTGCACATAGCACAATGTCAGGCTTATGGTAAATGAACTTAATTTACTGAGTATGGAAAGGAAAAAAATAACTCTTCTGTTTGATTATGCACAGACCTCACATGAAGTAGACAGCTACCACAAATTTGAGTGAAAATATTCTGGCCAACTTTTTACCACAACTCCATCTGAGACTGTAGGAAGGGGCTTAGTGGAAAGCATACTGACCTGGAATTCAGAGGACCCAGGTTTAATTCACAATATCACTGATAGCCAAGTCACTAAGCCATTGTCTTAATTTATTCTCTATCTACAAATGCAAGAAATAGATGGCAAACATTTCCTTGATGACTTTTAAAAGTTACTGAGGGCTGAATTTTTCCAGTGTAAATAGTAAATTTTAAGGAAAGTATGGTTATGTCATCTTGCATGAAACTCTGCTTCAGGGTGATATCTTAGACATTATAAGTTGACATTTTAAACTTCTAAAGTTAATAGTGCCCTTTCTTCAGATATGAGTTCAGAAAAGAGCTTAAAGTCCTTTGGCTTACAGTAGCATAAATTGTATTAATTCATGAATAATGCATTGCTCTTCATTTCTTATGTAATCATAGCTTACTTTTTAAATAATAATTTGAATTTTTAAAGTGAGTCCTTATCTTTTATTATATTTTACAATTATATTGCGGGATAGATGGTGTAGGTATTATTTTCCCTATTTTGTCTACACAGAAAATGAGAAAGGGCTTTTCCTTGGTTACCAGACAACAATCATTTAGAGCTGAAATTTGATCAGTCATTTGGAAAACATCACAATTTTTCTGAAACATAGGAAGCTTTGGAACTGAGTTCATATCCAACTTTCCTGGTACATTCCTAAAAACTTACCCTGAAGCCACTAAACAATTACATTATTTTTCTTTCATGAGTTTCACATTTATTAGTTTTGTTGTGTCTAGATGATGGCATAATCAATAAAAACCTGAGAACAATTTTTCTAATCACATATGTTCTGATCAAAACCATTAAACATAATATTAAAATGAGGTTTGACCAACACATATTTTTAATATTTCTTAAATTTTTTCTACTGATGTGTCTTTATTGATGATACCAGCTCTAGTAGTTTATTGATTATGCAACTGGGATGAACAATAATTCCTTTTTCAACAGTCATTAAGCAGTGCGTGTGTTAATAGAATTTCCAAATGAGGCACTCACAGGTATTGTTTGAGTTTACTTATTTTAAAATAGAAAATTCTTCAAGGATTAGAGGTAAAAGCAAAAACAAACAAACAAAAACAGAATAATTGTATTTCTAAACAATTTGCATATTTCTAAAATAAGGTCTCAAGTGTTTATTCTCAAAGAAGTAAAATAAGGGTGGGTAATAACAGAGTCTCACATATACAGAAAAATGTAGATATAAACACCCTAGTTTCCAGGTCCTATTAAAATCTTAACTCTAGTTTGATACTCTAAATGAATTGTTATAATGTTGCACTAAGAAATAACAAAGATCAATACGAATTCAATGGTCTTTTTACTTAAAACTTTTTACACGGTAATCACAAACTGCATTTACTATTTAGCACAGTATTTTTTAACTTTGGCTGCACATGGGAGCATAAAGAAATATGGATACCTCAGTCCCAGGCCCAGTGATTCAGCTGGAATTAGTCTGGGATGCGGCCTAGATAGTAGAACTTGAAAATATCTCCAGGTTTTTCTAATCCCTTAAATTTGAGAATGGCAACTTTATAGTACTAAAAGAAGGACAGATATAAATATAAGGTCTTAATATAAATAAAACTACTTAAAAATAGAAGATAAATATGGGAATAAGGTTCATTAGAAAATCTTTGAGTAATCTATTTGATGATTACAAAAAAAAAGTCAGGTGTTGTTTGTTTAAAGCTGTAAATTTGGGGGAGGTTTTGTTCACATAAAGCTGATGAATACAGATGTAGCTTTAAAAGAAAACAGGCTATCATTTATCAAAAATACTTGCAAAACAGATTTTTACAGAAAGCAAGATCATTTTAAGGTAATAACTTAAAAGGGAAAATATACTTTTCGGAAAATTTATACTGTAATTTTAACTACCCTTTCCATATTGTGTAATTTTGATTGACAGTTAAAATAAGAAATTCAAAGAATCTGAAAGATATACCAGTCTATAAAACTGTGTTTGTACAATTTTCTTGTTTAACATATTCCAGCTCATTTTGATGATTAAAAATAAATAATCCGTGGATGATATATACTATAATTTAATTGCCATAATTGATTTGTTAAATGAAGCAACCAATTCCCAGGAGATCTGGAAGTCACTGTAGCAATCCAGAGAAGGCTTATAAAGCCAGTACTGATATAAACATATATATTTTTCAATAATCTTTCTGCAGTTACAATTTAGTTCTGCGGAAGACCTTACTTGTCATATCATTAGTCCAGTGAGTCAGTATACACCTCGAGGGAAACCTGAACTGTTTCCTTAACTTTCAAGTCAAATACTAGAAGGAATTGACTTAAATATTAATGTGGAGTATGAAACATATTAACAGTTATGATCCATAGTAAAAATTCTCTTTTGATACCTTATAATGTATTCAAATTCATTTACTATTCACAAAACATTTGATTGAATAGGTGAATGTTTACAATAGTAATTTTTGCAACATTGAAAACACCAAATGCATTGATTAATCTCAACTTAGAGCAGCCATATCTGTATAATAGTTAGGTCTCCAAATGACTATTTGTGATAATTGGCAGTTTTAATATTGTAATTAGGCTACCCCAGCCTCCAAAGTTATGTAAGGTAATTTTTTTCTCACTTGAAGTATTTTATTTATTCTTTACTTTATGGTTTGTTTGTCCTTCCATCCTTTTTGTGATTTAACTTCAATAGAAAATAGTGAAATGGTTCTTATTTATTTCCCATCAGGAAATTCTAAACAGAACATATAGTATTAGCACTATATCCATCTGAAAAATCATGTCAAATCTTTGAATTTATTCAATCAATTTCAACAATTGTAAGATTTATACACACATATTTTCTTTTTAAAAACAGTATTTAATACTATTTATAAGCTAGGATCATATTTTCAAATAAATTTACTGGTTATTATGTATATTTATCTTGTGAAAGTTGAGGCAGCAGCTGGAAAGCCATCGACTTGATAAGAATAGAGGAGAGGGATTTTCAAATTCCAGACTCCTAATGTATGTTTTTCATATGACAAAATTACTTTACAGATATTCATGTTATCCTTATATCTGACATCTAATGTGTATGTATTTCTTTACAGTGAACAAGAAATACATCGACAAAAAATTGTCCTTAAATTGTTCTAATCACCTAACATAAGGTGTTATATATGAGAAAGCTGTTTGTTAAATATTAAGTAGTAAGTTAAACTCAGTGAGACAGAAAGAAGAGTATAGGATACCACGGGTGGGGAAAAGGGGTGATGGGCAGTAAATACAAAATAACTGTAGGGTTTCCATTTGGAGTAAAGGGAAGCCCTAGTAATGGATGCTGGTGAGAGTGCTGCAGCACTGTGAATGTGATTAATTCTACTGAATGATATGCTTGGGAGGGGTTAGAAAGGGAAGATTTATATTGTATATATGTTTCCACAATTAAAAAAAAAAGGAATATAAACTAAAGAGATAATTTCAATTGAATGCAGCACATGATACTGGATGATATCCTATATGGATGTTACCGGAGGAGAAAAAGCTCGAAAGGACATTATTGGGGCATAATAACCAAATTAGAATGTAGAATGTAAGCTTTATATCAATGTTAAATTTCCTGAGCTTGATTACTATGCTGAAGATTATTACAGAAGTGAATATCCTGGTTTGTAGGAAATGTACATGGAAGTATTATGTATTCAAGGTTTATGCTATGTGCAACCTGCTCTCAAATATTCATAAAACCCATAGACATATGGACAGATATAGAAAATGTGACAAAATACTAATATTGGTAGATCTGGGTATCTGGGATATATGGAAACATGCATCTGGGATACCCAGATATACAGGTATGCTGGAGTTCTCTATATACTTTGTATTATTTTTGCAACTGTCCTGTAAGTTTGAAACTATTTCAAAATAAAAGATTTTTTAAAAAGCTAATATAATGATATAACAATATATAAATTAGTTGTTCAGCACCCCTTATTTCCAGATATATAGAGTAAGCTCTTTTTATAGCTTGGAGTTTGGATCAGAAGAAAAACTGCTTCCCTCTATAAACCATGTATTCTTTTTTATCAGATAAAGAGAAAAGTGTATTTCAACTTTATCTCCTCTGCTCTATTATGTGACTTTTCTTTTAGATTTTAAAATTTGAAGAAGGTACAGATAAACAGCAGGAAAAGGTAAGAATTGCTGCAAATAGAGATAATGACTATTAGCAGTATATTAGTAAACATATTATCTAACGTCATTACAGTTTTCCTAAAAATCATAACTCTCCTAAAACATACATTTAAAAAATGAAGTCCTATTCTGTTTCTTTTACTACTATACCATTAGTTCCTTTTCATGTACTTTAAACATGTATTTGGGATGCTAAGCCTTATTCAAAAAGCATAGTTTTAATTCCATAATATTCCATAACTATCACTTAAAATGTTGGCCATTTAGATTGCTTTCAAATTATTTACTTCCAAAAACTGTTACAGTGAACATCTTTTAGTTAAATCTAACCACACATCCAAGTTTATTTCTTTAGAATAATTTCTAACAGAGGAATTACCTCTTCAAGGGGTATAACATTTTTAAAGCATCTGACTTAAGTTTTCAAAATCATCTTTAGAAAATGTTTTCTTCTTTTAAGGGACCAATTTTAAGCATGCATTTTATAAGTTACAGCAAATACATTTTGGTATGCATGTCATGTACAAAAATCCAATTGTGGGAAGTTGATGTCACTCAAGCAGTTGGGTGCCTGCCTACTAAATAGGAGGTCCCAGTGCCTTCTAAAGAAAACAAGCAAGACAGTGAGTTACCATGGTGGGCTAGCGCAACAACATGACTCAGCAAAGAGACACAATGAAGAAACACAATGAGAGACACAAGTGAGGAACAGAGGTGGCCCAAGCCATTGGGCACCTCCCTCCCACATGTGTGGTTCCTGATTTGCTTCCCAGTGCCTCCTAAGAAGAAGATGAGCACACCAAGAATGGATACAGACAGCAAAGGATGAGCACAAACAAGGGGGTGGTAGGGGTGTGGGGTGGGGGGACGGGGGAGGAATAAATAAATTTTAAAAAAGCAATTGTGACTAAATAGAGCAGCAGATATAATCCCTAATTAAGTAACTTGTCCACATAGTTTTAAGTGTATTTCCAAAAAATCCTTTGGTAACTCTCTATCAAGTCAGGGCTTAAATAGTCATTGAAAATATTCAGAGAATAAAGTGCTCAAGCTTCCATATATTGTAGATGTACAGTTCGATTGACAGCAGAAAACTGATGGTAGAATCAAGTGTGGTATTTTGGGAAATATAAAAAAATGTGGGCAGCCTGTAGGGAAAAGTATAGAGGGACAGTTTAAAAGCACAGCAGGGCACTGTCAGCACCCCTAGTTCTCCAGGGAAGAGATAAGGAAGTTTCCAGAACTTACAGAGAACACTGTGAAGAAAAGACTGCCTGATCTGAGCTGTGACTTTTGGTCAATGTATACAGTTAATGCCTGCAATCCTAGAAGGAAGAGCGAGTCAGAAACATGGCTTCACTCTGATCCCCCCCTCCAGATGCCTTGTCAGTGTTCCCAATTGGCCGAATCCCACAAAAGCCAAAAGGCAATGGAGCCTGGGAAATTTTCCTTTTCATGGGTAGGCTGATGAGGCACAAACTGGATTTGAGAACAGAGATTGGGTTTGGAGTGGGAGATGGAAGAACACCAGTGCAAGAGAAACTCTCAGGAGGTATTTTCTTCTTTTTATTATTTCTAGTGACGGTTTCCAACCTGGAAAGAGAACTCATTTTCTTACCTGAAATACTTTGTGTATACTATATTTCTGTATGATTATCACTCTTTTGCCTACTCTTTTCAGTGGCATTTTTTAAACTCTAACCACTTTAATTTATATGGATATAAAACCCAAATATCTGTAAAACTAAAATTAACAAAACGTCAATGTCTATAAAACCAAAATTAACATATGTGCATGTATGTATCTATTTGTTTACATAAGCATGTATGTACCTATGTGTGCGTATATACCTAACATATTATATAATCTAAATATTTGAGGTGTGATTTTATTGAAGAAGAAAAGCTATTATGCATCACCAATCAATATATAAATTAAGAATATACACATATTACTGTTATTTATTTTTATTATGTATTGTGTGATAGAAAAGCAAAGCTCAGTTTTATGGCAAGTTTCGTTGATATAATCTAAACAACATACATTATTAATGTATGATATGTTTATTGTTTATCCAGTAAAGGAAATTACAGTTTAATATCAGTTCCCCTATCCAACTTTACTTACCTGTACCTCCTTACCTCTAAGCCTACAGTAGTCATACATTTAGGGATGACTTTTCAGAATTGAAAAGTCAAAGTTGGTAAAATATAATATTTAGTCTTGTCTTTATCTTAAGTCTTATTGCTTTCTTCTTAACTGAAAAATGGACCTGATAGCAGTGCCTAGCATCATTTAAAAGATTTTATTAATTAATATATGTGCCAAGCAAGAAAACATCTGAAAGAAAATGGCCTGTTGTGTTTTTAATGGGAAATTAAGTGTTTCTACTTAGTTACTAAATAAATTGAGGCAATGAAATCTCTTTGGGATTTTATTGCTTTATTATGAACAGTTTTTCAAAGTGTCAGTGCTAAATGTTATGGTAATCAAATTTCCCAATTTTTAATCTTTCTGTTCTAACAACAGAAATGTTTTTTTGGAAGATATAACATCACAAGTTTGAGTAATGTTAGGAGCTTTTTCATGCCCTGCTTCTTTGATCTTTCATGAATATTCTTACATGGCAAATGATCATTATGACTTTCATCTTATTTAAGTTATAGGTGAATGAAACAACTGATACAATTAAACTAGACCTGAAACACACACACTCATGGGCTTATTATGTGTGTGCATTTTTTTCTGGGTATCATTTTTTTTCATGCAATCACCCCATTGAGTATTTTGGTGGGCCATGTGTAATATTTAGTGACCCCAAATTAACATGACCTTTCTACAATAGAAATATTGGGAGCAGTTTATTTATATTTGTGGGAATTTGTAGGTTTTGTACTATTGAGACAAGTAAAATACTCTCAGCTGTCAGCAGTTTCTGTTCTGGAATTCTTACTTTATTTCTGTACTTGGCATAAATATATACAATAAAATTTTTTAAAATGAGAAAAACAACCCCATTTGGGCGTTTGCTAGTAATGTACCAGAATCCTATGACAAAACAAAACCAAGTAACATAATACCTCCTACGTCAAAAGAATTAAGTTCTTTAAGATCAAGAATAGAGCTTGCTCTGTCCACTGGGAAAGGTTGCTGGGATTAATCTATCCTTTCCGCCCAAATAAAAGCATATTCTGTGGCTTCAACTCTTGGAAAAGTGACAGAATTGGACTGTTCTTTTGCTCTGCTTTCTTTCTTTTGCTTTTCCTTATTCTTTCTTGATGTGACTGGCATTATTTTAGTTCAATTCAATAAGCATGTACTGAACACCTACTGTTCAGGCACTCTGCCAGATCTAGTTCTCCAGGAACCTGAAAGCTCCCAAATGACTCTTTAACAAGAAAGTCTTGAGAAAAACACTTAAAATAGGATAAAAATCTTCAAATCTCAATAAGCCTCTTTCCAAATAAATTGTCCTAAATTATCTTTTTATCAAAACCAACATTATAACTTTTATTCTTTATAGCTGTTAAAACTGAGAAGCCTCTTTTTTTTCTTTTAATCTTTACAAATATATATATATATATACACACACAAATATATATATATATATATACACACACACAGTTTTCTTTTAATCTTTACAAATAAAAAATTAACCTTACATAATTTTGATGTATTGGATATATTGTTGACTAACATGATCCCAATGAAAAATTGTGGTCATAAGAGGCTGAGGCGTGAAGAAGCATCTTGATCCATGAGACCACAGTATTTAATGGAAGTACTGAGTGAAGGGGAAGATAATTAGCATATTCTAAATACCAGGGTCTGCTTCATGATAGTAATAATAGAAAACATGTAATATTTAATATATGTCAGGCATTGTTAAATATGCTTTCTATGTAGTAACTTAATTCACACAACTCTATGGGATAAGTGCCATGATTATCCACATTTTAGAGAGAAGAAAATTGAGGAATATATTTTAAATAACTTGGTGTAATTAATAACATTAAAAATAATTACAACCTTTAAAGACTCATTATCAGATTTTAGGTTCTATAACCTTGACCTCTGTCTCATACCTCAGCCTAACCAGAGTGAGAAGACATCCAAAAATATTTACCATTCCATGTATTTTCACACATATTTCCTTATCTAATGCTTAATGAGGAATTGGTGGTGTCTAATTTATTTATTCTTTGTTTTGGTACAGGCCAAAAAACAAAAACAAGTTATATGACTCAATCTGGAGCATTTTATCAGGAAATTGAACGTTTATCATTTAGTATACGCTTAGACATGTATTTTGTTTTGTTTTGTTTTGTTTTCTTAGGAGGTGCCAGGGATTGTATCTGGAACCTCATACAGGCAAGGCAGGCACTCGACCACTGAGCTATCCCAGCTTTGCTAGACGTGTTTTTGAAACACCAAAGGCACAAATTGGTGATCTGAATTTTATATTTCAGAAATAGACTCACTTCTCTAGCTTAAAATTTCATTCACAGCTACACAGAGAGCTGAATGATCAGTTAGTTATTTCAGTTACTAACTAATAGAACAAAATACTTGTGAAGTAATTTGGTAGCAAATTACATTCACTTTAATGTGTTTATTCATTCATTGCCTGACTTTATTAGGAATACAACCACCCAGAGCAATAGGTATTTATTTTTATATAGGTAATAAAACATACACCAGGTCCCAGGTATTTTTTCTTCAAAAAAGATTTGTCATTATTTTGAATGAGACAAGCAGAAGCATATCTGTCTCTTTATATTGTTAGCTTAGATGATTCATATTCATTGTCTGAGAATTAAAATTAAGCATCCTTAAATTCTTGATATTATCTACCAGAATTTGAGTTAGTACAACTGCTTTTGAGTTATTGGGAACAGATATAAATTTTAATTAATTTTTAAAGTTTAGACTGACTTAGTGTCAGATACCAAGACTCTGCTTTCCTACTCAGGATAAAAAGGTAAGTTGCTCCCTGAGTAACTCATAGGCTTATCCAGAGAGTCATAAAAGGCAGAGAATGAGAAAATCATTGTCTAATGTATACACACTTTAGGTTTTTCATGGTAATACTGTAAATAGCTTATTTTAACCAAACTATAAAATATTTTTAAAAGTCATATTGTTTTGGAATGCAGGTATGGGATAGAGGAAAGACACAATGGTAGAAATAATTTGTTGTCAGTGTTTTAGTTCAGGAGTTGGGCGGCGGGTTCCTATATATTTATGATAATATGTTACATATGAATGTATACTATTAAATATAAAACCAGGTATCATTAATTCTTTGATTATTGCATTATTATTATTCTGTGAATAAAATAAATAAAAAATAATAGATTTTACATTCATTTCTCCTTCTTGGAGTGTATCAAGAACCACAACTTTGTTGAAATTGATCTAATTCTATGCACCTAAAATCCAAAAGGCAAAAAAATCCTATGGCTATACCCAGAAATTGTAATTTGTATTTCTAATATATATAATTAGAATTTCTGTATTTAATAATAATTAAAAGCACTTAAATATTAATTTTATCATTGTTAATATTAATTTTAAATAGAATGTAAATAGGATAAGTACTGTTTTCTTGATAAATGTCCTGCATTTTTACTATATGTATATACTTTATTGAAGAATTGTGGTTATAAAAATGCTTTCCTAAAATATATAGTTTTCTGCTTATATAAGAAATGTATAAAATGACTTTTATAATTTTATGGTTTCTCCCTTTTTAAAAATACAACAAAGAAGAATATATATAATTCTTTATTTTAACACCCTGAAAGCTTAAATCAACTTTTAATTGAAATATTGGCATAAACATTGACCTTTATCTTCATGTACTTCTTGTCTCACCTTAACTTAGTGTTGTACAACTAGATTTGTTTCTGATTTTCTTTTTCAAAAGTGATGTCTAAATTCTCATTGTAAGTCATTTCAAATAATTTACTCAATAATAATATAAACATACAGGCTTATTGTAAATAAAACAATAGATAGAAAGAATTTAATTATTGAGATGCAAAATTATTGACCTAGATACATCACTCTACTCATAACAGCAAAAATATAATATTATAGCATGTTAGTAATAGATGTTTAGAAATGCAGCCAATCAGATGTTTAATCACATATTCTCAAGGGTTTAAATTTAGCTATATGAATGAAATAATAATAAAGTCAGTTACAGACATTTTGGACACATTTGCCACTTTCACTAATTAAGTAAATTAGTAATATTAACATTTAATGCTGATTTATATTTTCAAAGTGCTTAGCACTTTAATGATTATAAATTTCCTAGGCATCACTGCAATTACCATCATCCTCAATTTTATGAATGAGGAAATTTGAAAAAAAATGTTAAGGACTTGAGATAGATTTTGACTCCACAGGTTTCAATATGAAGACTGGCCCAGAGTAGAGGAAATGTTAACTGATTTCTCTAAGGAATGTGCCAGAATTAAAACTTGCATTCTGGCATTTTTTACCTTATTCATGTAATGAGGGTTGTTCTTGCAGACTTCTAGGAGTTGTAAAATCAGACAAACTCCAATTTCCCTGAAATAACTTAAAAATGAATTAATTTTAGAGAATATATAATATTGCTTTTCAAAATATGCTCATTGAATTATTTCAGAATTTTTTAATAGTTTATGGTTATTTTTCTAAAAATGGAAAGATTTCCTATATAAGACAAATGAAAAGGAATTGCCTCTGTCAATAAGGAAATGATCAAACAGAACTGTCACTTATACAAACCACAGTGACAGGCAGGTGATGAGAATCACTACAGCTCAGACTACATATTATAGAAAGCCATTTAAATTAATCAGATATGATAAAGACATGCATTTGCATAATTTCTTTGCATTTGCATAATTTCTTCAGTGAAAACTTTTTATCTCTTTCCTCAGCTTTTATTTCTATTTTACTGTGAACATGTGATTAGTTTTCATGGCTGTTACACTCATTAGGTTTGCACTATGATTAATATACACAGTAAGAATAAATGTTAAATTTTTATAATTCCATTTTATTCACTCATGGACATCTATAACTTTTAATTAGAAGTGTACTTCTTTTCATAATAAAGATATTATTTATAGAAAAATGAAATATATCTTATTATGAAGATAATGGAAAAATAGAGAAGGAATTTGCTATTCATTGTATAATTTATGTCAGCTGCTTCATGATAACATATGAAAAAAAGGATTTTTAATGCCTAATAATGTTTTTTTTGTGTGTGTGTGTGCAAAAATTTTTTTTTTATTGATTTTGTAATAATATTACATTAAAAATATATATGTGAGGTCCCATTCAACTCCACCCCCCCACCCCACCTCTACCCCCCCCCCCCCCCCAGCAACACTCGTTCCCATCATCATGACACATCCATTGGATTTGGTAAGTACATCTTTGGTCACCTCTGCACCTCATAGTCAATGGTCCACATAATGGCCCATACTCTCCTCCATTCCATCCAGTGGGCACTGTGAGGATTTACAATGTCCGGTGATTGCCTCTGAAGCACCATCCAGGGCAGCTCCATGTCCCGAAGACTCCTCCACCTCTCATCTCTTCCTAATAATGTTTTAAAGATACATTAATGTCAACTACATATTTAAAGTATCAAAATCTAACATCTGCATTCAATTTCAAATATGATTTTAGATTGTTGGTGCAAATATCCACCAATCACTCTTTCTCACCATATTGTATTGGCAAAATTTTCTGATAACTGTTGCATATGGGTTTTCAAAATAGAGTATAGTATAATATGCTATGCCATGCCATGCCATGCCATGCCACGCCATGCCATGCTATGCTATAATGAAAACCTGACAGCCATAGTTAAGGTACTGTGAATTCTTCTTCACCCTTGTAGACTGAAATGGTACCTGTTTACATCAAGTAATAAGCATGACGGCCTTTGTTTTGTAACTAAAATTGAAGGAGAAAGTTTGTATTGGGGAAGGAAATAACAAGGATACACAGGAGGATACAATGTTTGTGAAGTGCTCTGCTTCCATCTCTCCTAGGATTTAAGAAAGCAAGGACCATAATTCATGAACTGTTGTCCATGGGAGACTGAATCAGATTCTTGCCAGGGATGAGACTTTGTGAGATTGGCTGTTGACTCAGTGCAGTGCCCTGTTGGAGAGAAAGCCCTTCTTGCCACCTCTGCTTGGGACCCAGGAATCTTTCAGGCACCACTGGAACTGGAATCCATGGAGGCCTTGCATCAGCATTATTAGCTTGAGCACAGGAAGGAGATTAGTGTTTAGATGCTTCTCTGGACTCCCAAATGACTCCTTCAGCAGAGGGTATGCGCAATTTGGAACTTAAATTTTTTAAAAAGAACAGACTGAATTATAGCCACATTTAAAGTTAAGTGAATAATGAACTCTCATAGTATGACAAAATTTAAGCCAATTAGGTTTGAGCTACCATATTTTAATCGAAGAATAAGCTTCTAAACCAAGGTTTCTCAAGATGGGCCCTATTGACATTGTGGACTGGATAATTCTTTCTTTGGTGGGGAGGTATGGGGAAGGCTTTCCTTACATTATATATAGGTTGGTTAAAGCATTTCTGGCCTATATCCATTATATCCTAAAGCAATCTACCCTTTATCCAGTTGTGACAATTAAAATTATCTCTAGACATTGCCAAGCATCTCTTGGATTTCACAATCATCCCAGGTTGAGAACCTTTGTTTCATACCTGTAAATCTTAAAAATGCTAATGGGATTTGGCATACTTCATTTGGAAGTGTTTGGTTACTTTTTGTTTCACATCTTATCCCTTGGTCCTTTTGGAGTTTTGTGGTAGATTAGAGTGGAATTCTTCCTTTATTTTCTGGGGCTTTAGTACTTTTATGCAAAAGCTGTACTTTAAGTCATTTTGACAAATGTATGGTGAATAACTTTAATGACTCTTTTATTTGCACATCTTCACAAATCCAGACTTAACAAATAAAAAAAACTAAAAACAAACAACGTAAGGCCCATCTTTAAATGCAATCATAAGATCCAGCATTTAAACTTATGTCTATAAAACAAATGCAGTATGCTAAAATGAAATCAGAGTTTAAAATCTTTTGAAAAATCAAGCAAACATCTCTTCTTTAACTCTGATGTAACCAACTGTGGCAATAGGATTGATATGGTCAATTTTAGTCTGGATAGACATTCGCCTATAAATGCATATTTTTCTGAAAATTAGCTTTTTTTCAGTAGTAGGTTTTATCCATTTTCCACATTTTCTATTTCTTGGTTCAAGATTAGTTTTGTTTTTGAAATTGTTTTTCTCTTAATTATGTCACACAGAGTCAGGCCATAAGACAAACAACAGAACATCTCAGAAATTCTCTTAGGTGGCTGACTTTCCTAAAAGCCCTAATAACTCTGTATTAAGTCATTTCTGATGGCATTGTTCTTTTAGGGTTATAGATTTCAATGAAAAACTGAAGGCCAAAATGTATAGTCTATACAAACAAATAATCACATCAATTTGTAGCACATTTCTGCATTCCAAAGGAATCAGTGACTACTGGCTAAGAACCCCACCTCCACAGAAATAGATAAGCAAACTCTCTCATTGCTCATTTCACCTAGAGGAAAATAAAAGAAAAAAGGGGAAAAGTGATGTTTCCCCTTTCTTGGTAGAATTTGAGTTTCTCATCTACAATGGCTCATCATTCTCAACAATGTATGGTCTGTAATAAATCAGCCAAGAGATTCCAGTGTAGGTAGTGAGTACCTTTGGTTCTGGTAAAGAAGAATATAAACTAGTGGCAGTGGAATTGGTTGAAATCATCAGTCTTGCCAGTCAGCAAAAATGTAGCTTTAGACTTGTAGATGTCTATGCTCATTTGGTGAGCTTCCAGGGAAGATCAGTAGTAAAGATCATATGAAACAATAATGTACACTTTACAAGAAAAAAGACAGATATTATGAAAGGCAGTCTGTGAATGGAGAGTAGATTAAGAAAGGGGGATGATGATAAAGGGATATTGATTTAAAATGTATTGATAAAAAATTCTTAATAAAATGTTTGCTTCTCTGATTGTAAATATTTTTGATATGCTAATCATTCACTGGTATTGTCTATACAGATTTTTATTTCCTTCCAGAAAGAGTTATTGAGTACTTACTTTGTACCAGGTCCCCACAGTGATTTTGCTAGGTGGTTAGAAACAAAAGAGCTTGAGATAGAGCCTCTATTCAGAATATTTTTTCCTAGTAGATCGATGATCGCCCCCATATTTTCAAGCAACTTTTCTGTAATATAAAACTTCCTTAAAAATAAAGATTATTTTATGGAGTCTCATATCTTTACCTAAAGTCATTTAAAGAGGTCATACCAAAAAGCAGGCTAAGTGCAGTTAAACAAACAAGAAGAACAAGGGTACTTAGGAAAGAGACTGGGAGATTCCAAGGGAAGTATGGAACAAATCAGTGATAACTCTCGAGGGGAGCTCATGATTGAGGTGTCTCATTCATATTTCCTTTGCAATAGTTTAAAAACTCAATTATTCTTATGGTGATCATTTTATCCATCTACTAGCAAATCTAAAAGTCCATTTACAATTCCTTTTAATATTTGTTTCCCATTGTAAGGGTGAATTTCAATTTTGGAATTTATGATTCTAGTACAACCTGATGCTCAGTGTAATTCTCTGTTTCTACTGAAGTTCTACATTTAGTAACTAGTTATAAAAATATGTGAAATAATATCTCCAATGTTTGCATTTGCTACATTTAAAAAATCTTCTATTAATTAAAAGGTATTGATGATTCCCTTTTGTTCCCAAAACACAAAGGTTTGAAATAATAAACATTTTAAAATTGAAAATCAACGTCCAAAAACCTGCATGCATTCTTCTATTTTCATATAAAATGAAACTAAAGACAATGGTATTGAAAGCACTATTGGTATGTTTCAGCATATATAATGAATGACACTTTAGGGATTGTCACTGTAAAATATTGCTTTACAAATAATTTGAGTTCTCAATCCTGCTTTATTCCATAAACTTGGGCAATTTAGAGGACCCTAATCTACTTGTCATGGTCATTGAAATTATAGTTTATATTAATTGTGCCTATGTTGGTTCATATGATTAAAGTTTAAGAAACATATTTTGGTGACTTTTTTTTCTGTTCATTATGCTTTAGCTACAGGGTTCTGAAAATTGACAAATATTCTCTCCTTCTACTTTTAGCACTACTTTACTTAAAAGACTGATTCTTCAAAAGAGGTTTAAATTTTCCATTTTTTGGGAGCTCAAAAATTAAACCATTGGTGAATTGACTGCTGTGAAAAAAATCCTTATAATATTTATTTCTTCGTGTAAAATATTACATTAACAACTGTCACAGTGATATTGCTTATGAATTCCAAAAATAGATGTCTGATTATGTTTGTAACCTGGTATATCAGAGATTTCACTTTTACTTGATTACATTTATGATTAGGGCTTTGATTGGGCCACATCAGTAGGGCCCTGAGTTCCCACCCCTTGATGAGCAGGGACTCACAGATAAAAGACATGGCAAAGGACTGAGTTAGGAGTTTTTAAACTGGAGCCCCGGCAGTGAACCACAGGAGAAGCACAAAGAGGAGTAGAGACACCTCCTTAGGCATGGCAGAAGCCCAGGGAGAGAGACAGAGCTGTTTGCCAGATAGTCTATGGCACAGCAGCTAAAGCCAGAGAGAAATGGAGCCCTGGGAAGAGAGGAACCTGAGAAACCTGAACCCTTGCAGATGTTGGCAGCCATCTTGCCCCAATACTTGGCAATAGACTGATGAGGGAAGTAATTTATGCTTTATGGCCTGGTAATTACTTCTATACTAAACAAATACCCTTTATAAAATACAACACATTTCTGGTATTTTGCCCCAGCTCCCCTTTGGCTGACTAATACAACAACACAATTCATATTCAAGAATTTGTATAGACAGAGATTGTATGGATTGATCTTCCAGGTGAATGTTACATTAGTCTTCATCTGAAAAATCAATAATTCAGTCAAACAACTGATAACCAAGTCTATTCTGATTTGAACACATTTCATCTATATTGTTATTCATTATGAGTATGGGGCTAGCCAAAAGTACATTTTTTCTTTATATAAAACTTGGTGCTATAGAAAGCCATCAAAATAGTTATGACGCAGACATAATTTATATGAGTTTAAGTAGACTAACATGTTCTTGCAGGAAGCCTATAATAAATAGTGTTAGAGTAATGTGTAATGTTTGATTAATAAAACTCTTTTTTTTTTGTTTCAGCCATACCAACAGAATGTAGTATAATGTAATATTTAAATCTGTGTTAAATATACTCCTACTTCATAATGTAAAGGTCTAAATCTATTTCTAGACTACCTGAAACTATGTCAACACAAACACACCTAGGAAGAGATACATACATAAGTAATATATAAACAGGAATAATTTTACATTTTGAAAAATTTGAAAAATTCTGCAGTTGCTTTGGAGATGAGATGATGCATATATTAAGAGAATTTTAGTAAAATGGATGACAAATATTATTGCCTTGTTATTTTTGTCCAACTTTTTTCTGTTTTCATTTGCAGTTTATTTTTAGAACTCTGTTATTTTTGTTTTGTTATGAAAATGAGGAATTATGACAAAATTCATATTATCATAAAGCATATTTACTTTTTTCTAATACTCATATTGATTTGAATATATTATATAAAATATCTTTTTATGGCTGAATGGAATCTGTTAGCCTGACCACAGATCTCACAGATAATTTCACTATTATCATAGTTAATATCAAACATATTTTGAAATATTAATTTGTGTGTAGTATTGCATCAAGCATGCAAATACACATCACTTATCACAAAGTGTGATATATTCAGTCAAATAAGCAAGAACATTAAATGAAGTGGTGACTAGATTAAATGTGGATAAATGAACTGGTGCGTAAATTAAATGTGAAGAATTCACTGTGAAGAACACTATGAGTGCCCCATTCTCAAGATTTGTTAATGTTATTGAAGGACAAATACTACATGACCTCAATGATATGAAATAAGCAAGCCGTCTCAGAGAGCTAGAGACTGGAAGATAGGCTTACAGGAAATCGGGAGGTGGAGGAAGGATGTGAGCAGGGGTGGAATCTATGATGAGTGGCGGTAAGTATGAGCACAAAGAAGAGATAAAATGGGGGCAAGGGATTGCCTTTGGGTGGGGCTTTGCAGGTTTGAGGGGGACTGGGGATGGGCGGATGGGTAATAGTGCCCAAAAAATTGGGGGGAGGGAGGGGCAACATACGAACATAGGAGAGTATCAGGTGTTGGTTGAGAGTAAAATGCTGAGAAAACCATATCAAAATATAATTAAGAGGGTTATCTGTTTAGGATGCTCAGAGGGGATGGTCTGACACGGGACGGACTCCTGGGGAATGTCTGAATGCTCATTTTGCCAGGGTGGGTTGTACCATTGGATAGAGACCCAAGTAGTGAGAGTGGGGGTGGACCCACATCCTGGGGAGGACTAATGCCATCAGAAAAGAGGGAACTGTATCTCTCGAGAGAAAGGATGACTCCCAGGGCATTAGGGCAGTTGAGCAAGTCAGGCCCTGAACACTGTTGCAAGTATCTCTGGACGTGGCTCCTCAGGAAATGGAGATTGGCTGTCGCTGTGGGCCCCAAGGGGAGGGGAAAATGGATGTTAAATGTGTCGAACCAAGGTAAATGTGGGGTAAGAGAGGAGTTTCGGGAGAGTACACAAGGATGGATATAAAACATGTAATATTACACCAAAAACATATATGGGACGACAGACTAATAATGTAAACCATAATGTAAAACATAGGATAACTAAAAATTTAGAAAACTGTATATCCTAAAGTATGGACCACAATGTAAGCACAGATGTCAAAGCTATTGTCTCAGAGTCTGTACATCAGTTTAAGTAAATATGATATGAATAAGTTAAAAGAATATCGCTGTGGAAGGGAAAAGGTTTTATGGTGAATGTGTGGGAGTACTTTATATTGTATATATGAATTACTGTGATCTAAGGCTCTTGTGAAGAGAAGCTCAATAATTAGGAAAAAAGAAAAGAAAAAGATAGGGTGTAGAATTTTTCCAAATCAATACGTATTCTATATCTAACCTTTAAACCCATCGCTATATTCCATTTTACTAGTAAGGGATCCTGACATTATATTGGGCTTCAATTTTCAGGAAGTTTGGATCACAGAGTGGTTCAAAAATGGCAGCAGAGGAATACTGGTATAGGATGTTATTGACAGGTGATATATGGTTGACAGGCAGTTGTATAGGGCATATGTCCAGGGTGCATGGTAATGTTTGGATATACTCATAGTGGAAACAATGAAAAACAACAGCTGGGGGTACTGGGTTCCTGGCCAGGGGTGCTCTGTCGTGGTCCCTAGGGGAGCAGCGGCAGTCCCCCAAGTGCAACGGTAAGGACCAGGAAGGAATGAGGTTCCAACAGTAAGCCCCTCATACTAATGACTATTCTTGTGGGCCTATACACCTGAAATAAGAACAAGGCCTAGAGCAGCACTGTGTGTAGGAGTTTCCTCCTGACAGCCTTCATGTTACTCAAATGTGGTCAGTCTCAAAGCCAAACTCAGCATGTAAATGCAATGCATTCCCCCCAGCGTGGGACATGACACCCAGGGATGAGCCTCCCTGGCACTGAGGGATCACTACCAAGTACCAGCTGATGATGCAACTAGAAAATTACCTTGAATTAAAGGTTCAACGCAGACCAGCAGAATATCCCTGTCTACATATAATAACAGGAGTTTAGAATGCTGTTTGAACCTAATGTAAAGGGGAAATGGAAAGGAGAAATGAGTTTATATGGCTATGAGTCTCTAAAAAAGAGTCTGGAGGTTGTCAGAAGGATTGCCCTTATGCACACCTGAACAGAGTCTCAGAGACAGATAAAGTAGATACAACCCCTGGTATTGGTTCTTTTGAGGGCTAAAGAGACCCACATGTTCTATGGTCATGGTAGATGGGGTTCACTGCCATGTTAGTTGGCCCTTCTTTGGAGCTGGTGTTTCTGCTTGATGGAGCTGGACACAGATGGGATCTCTTTTCACAAGACTTTCATGCTACTTTACTGGAATTGTAGTTGGTGCTGGGGTTTAAGATATATCTAGGGGATTTGAATCTCTGGACTGACAATATAATAGCCAGGCCCTGAGCCTCAACAGCCTTCAACTCCTATACTCTGATTTATTGGACTTACCCCACTCAGCTAACATGGAGTTGAAGAATGTCAACCACCACACCATGGAACCTAGAGTGCCTACAACTGAAAGCAGGAGGATTGCATTCAGTATACATGTGGAATCTAAGCCTCCTCTTGACATAGATGTGCAACAGACACAACCAATCCAAGGTCCACAGAGAAAATGTGGCATTGGTGTGGGAAAAGTGGCCATGGTGGCTGCTGGGTGTGGGGAATGGGAGGAAGAGATGAGATGTGGAGGCGTTTTCGGGACTTGGAGTTGTCCTGGGTGGTGCTTCAGGGACAATTACCGGACATTGTAGATCCTCCCAGGGCCCGCTGGATGGAACGTGGGAGAGTGTGGGCTATGGTGTGGGCCATTGACCATGGGGTGCAGCGATGCCCAGAGATGTACGTACCAAATGCAATGGATGTGTTATGATGATGGGGGGGAGTGTTGCTAGGGGGGGAGTGGTGGGGTGGGGGCGGTGGGATTGAATGGGACCTCATATTTTTTTGAATGTAGTATTTTTAAAAAATGAATAAAAGAATTTTAAAAAAAGATTTGTAAATGTTAAAGATGTGATACAACTTGCAAACCAATTCTCCTTTCAGAGAGTAATTTTATTTAGTTTTGTTCTTGCTGGACAGATGACCTTTTCTAAGTATCTCGGAGAAGGAAGCTGATATTCAAGTATCGTATTTGATTGCTAGTCCAAAGGGAATTGGTCATATGTGCTTCTTCAAGTATCTAACAATTTTAAAGTGCAATATGTTTTTGATACTTTCAGGAAAGGAAAACAACATCCAGAAGAGAAATGTACTACAGTACCACACACTTGACAGCTGAACAGAAAATGGCAATTCAGGCTTTGAAAATGTTAACATTTATTGATATTTCAGCTCTTCATTTAGGCAAGAATTACTCTGAAAGAACAGTCTTTTATATTGGCTTCAAACAGGAAATAATTGTTCTCTAAAAAGACTATTTCTGTTTTGTTTGCTTTCAAGTATAAGGTTGAATTAAAAGCACCATTTGGCCACCAATTCCACCACCACCATCTCAGACATGGGGAAATTTGCTCTTTTTAATTATCCACTTGCTCTCCGTGGCAACCAATCATATATTGGGCAGTTTCCAACAATCTCTGAACCTGCATATTTTTCCTATGAAAATAAAAATCCTTTTATAAGTCCAGTATATTGATAGAAAATTCATTTGAAAATGTTTACCTTTTTGGAAAACAATTTGGGGAAATATGAATTCAACTATTACAAATAACAATGAACTGTAGTATTATAGTTATCTAATATTTCACTACACTAAATTCAGCCCATTTATTAAAATGGTGGTTCCTTCTTCCCACTGAAATCTTTAAAGCAAAGGAAGATTTATTGGGGAAGCACTATGAGTTGATTTTAATTTGGGGAAACCATTTCCTTTATAATTAAATATCTTCCCCTGGAAGTACATATAGAAAATAATTATTTTTAAGTAATACTATTGTATGTTGTAGGTTCAATCATTAATTCAATAGCTATTACTAATAGCTACTATTAATGAGGTATTATAAAGTGATCCAGAGATATAACAATGAGAAGACAGTATGGTCTTACCCTCAACAATTTTATATAATCCCTACACCCCAAACAGAGTTTACAGCTTACTTATTACAGCAGTTACATTTAAACCAGGAATGTAAAATATTTACTATTGCATTGTTGGTACTGCTAAAATTATCATTTATCTTCTTTTTATTTCTTATTACAACTGAAGAGTTTTACAACTTGTAATAAATCGCACCATAAAAATCAGTTGTGACTTAATTCCTAGATTTGAAATTTATACTTTTGCAATCTGAAAATTGATTTCAGATTATCAGTGGGCAAATAAGGTCTTCCTTCTACTGGGAAAATACATCAGTTTTCTGGCAGCATGAGGTTTGGAGAGATAACTGATAATTTTCTTATAATGTTAATGTATTTATTACAGATTCATTGGTTGTCTACCACATTAAAGGAATGCTCTCGGCGGATTGGGGGAGCTATGTGTTAATCTCCAGAAGTGTATGGCAGAGTAGTAACTTTCTTTTCTTACTCTGTTCTGTGGAATAATGTGTCAGGGAAATATGGATAAATTTAGTCAAAGGAAAGTTTGCTGTGGTCATTTATCTCTTTGCCCTCTTGGTCATAGGATATGTAATACCGCATAGGAAACTCAATGAAATTCTGCCATAAATAAAATTAATCCAGAGTTTATCATGCTTATGACCAAGAAATCCTTTGGGGTTGCACATATTAGCATTTCAAGGGCCAAGAGCACTTATTGGATCTTAGAGTGACAAATGCTGCTTTAAATGGATTAGCTCTGAATGCAATTGTTTCTTTCTTTCTTCATGTTATATTAAAACACCTCAAGAGATTTTTTTTTTAAGTATGGGAAAATATGGAGAACAAATTTCAAATATTATATAAATATGAAAAACAAAACTTTCAGAGTCTAGAGATAGAACCATTACATTTGTTCTGGAAATGCCTATTTGCATTAGAAAGTAGAGGAATTGCTTAACCTAATTTGTTTTACCCATTCAGAGTAGCTAATATCGTTGGGTTTGGCTTTGTACAAATATTTACTCTGTAAGACAGCGGATTTCCCCACCATTTTAAAATTGAGGAACCTTATCCAAGATAGGTGCTCATTATTGGTAAAACCAAAATTCAAACCAAAATCTGTCTCTGTCTCTATCTCTGTCTCTCTGTAGTGATGAAAATTTACTTTTTGATAAGTAGGATAAATTTAAAAGTTCACAGTATTGTTATGTCACATTAATAACAATAGCATGATATCAATAGGACCCCAAGATGACTTTCAGTTAATAATTTTAAGTAAACTATCAGCCTATTGATTAATAAAATTTAAAGAATTTTTTTGTTTATAATTAGGATATAAAATAGTTAATATTTCAAATCATTGATATCAGGTAACAATGGAAATCATCATAGAACCTACAATGTTTTACACAGTCAAGATATCAGACAGTATTGAAACAGTAAGCATACTTTGTTATTGTCAGTGTTAAAAATATGCTGCCTGAATGAAAATGTAATTTGATATTGCTTATGAAAAATATTCTTAATTCTCATTTTCTTTTGTATAAATAAAACATCAACAACATTGAAACAAACCATTACATTTCATTGTTTTGCTATATATATCCTACCTTTCCAACAAGGTCATAAAGTTAAATGGAATCATGGAAGGGCCTGAGGAACTTCCAGCTGACATTGTAGTGTTGAGAGCAGAGGATTTGGGAAGCTTCATCTTGAAAGCCATATCTGAATGCCTCACTTTATTCTCAACTGAACACTTTAACAGGCAGTTTCTGCTAGAAAATAAAGAACTAAAACTGATAGATGATAAGTCATTTCCTTTCAAGTACAGCTATACTGCCATTTGCCAGCTGAATCCTACCGCCATTTAATTCCTTTTAACCTGATGCTTTAAGAGTTTTGGAATTTTTATCATCTGGTTTTTACTCAGTTCTTTTTCAGTTATGAAGAAGCAGTACAAGAGAAACTCATTACCTCCACAGCTGCAGACTAATGCTTTTAAAATGTATTCCCTTGGTGTGATAACATAGCACTCCTCTCTTGAAAGAGGTGTTTTCCTTCCATGCCTCTATTCTTTTTATCTTGTATTATAAAGGAAATACAATTTAATAAATACTGAAATTAAAAATAAATTTATTGCAGAGAGGTCAGTGAATTCACCCTCATTACCTTGCTGACATCATTTTCTACCATGCACCCCTTGCTTGCTTCAGACACACTGGTATTACTTCAAGAACCCCAAACATGCACCATTTTGAACTTCTGAATTTCATGTGCCCTTTCCATGAACACTCTTTCCCTGGATATCAACATGGCTTGCTCCCTCACTTCATTCAGGTAATGGAAACTTCTTGAAGAGACCCGCTCACCCAATCTGAAATATTAAGCTCACCACTCCTATCTCTTTCTTTTCTCTTACCTAACTTATTTCTTAACAGCAGTTATCTCTACCTGTCATATCCTATTTTTTCTGATTTGTTGATTTCATCTGTCTCTCATCGCTCACTCCACATGGACTATATGAGGACAGAACATTTTCTAGTTTGTTCATTTCTTCCTTCCAAGCACTTAGAACAGAGTCTGGCATATAGTAGGCAATCAATAATTATTTATTGAATGATTTAATGTTTAAAATTTATCATAACAATATACTAGCTTTTATGTAGTTTATATTACATAAAGTCCTATTTTCTAATTTGTTATATTAATCTCAGAACAAGATACAAGTGTGAGGGAGATGGAATATACTGGATCTTTTCTAGTATCCACAATGCACTGATATACTCTAAATTATTTTTGCTTCATATAAAATAATATAAGGTAATCCTTTTTTGCATATAATTTAAATTAATTCTAAGGCACCTGTGCCCAAAAAGAAACAAGCCAAAATTCCTTAACTATTAATGTGTGACCCTAAATATATTGGTGATTTTATTTTGCTGATATCATAATCATCCCAGCAATACTATTACTAGGTATATACCCAGAAGAATTGGCATCAGAGACACAGACATCTGCACACTAAAATTCATAGTGGCAATATCTACGATTGCCAAAAGTTGGAAACAACACAGGTGTCCATCAAGAGATAAATGGTTAAACAAACTTTTGTGTATACACAATGATGGAATAATACACAGTGGTAAAATGAAATGAAGTAATGAAGAATATGACAATATGGACGAACCTAGAGGACATTATATTGAGTGAAAGAAGCCAGACAAAAAAGGACAAATACCATATGATTGTGCTGTTACAAACTAAATATATTGGGTAAACTCATGGAGTTAATAATTTAGAACATAGATCACCAGAAAATAGGAGGAGGGTTGAAATGGAAAGCTGAGGATTAATCTGTGCAGAATTAGTGAAAACGTTTGTAAATCTTTGGAAATATATGGAAATGGTGAAAGCATATCATGGTGTTTGTAACTAGCAGTGCTATGGTAGGGGTGTGACAGTGGTTGAAAGGGAAAGTCTAAGGTCGTGTATATTACTACAAGGGAAACTAAAACATATAACATGGAACTGTGTAAGATAGTAAAACCTCATGTAAAACACGAATATGGGTGATATTGCATATATGACTTTTTACAAAATATAAATACAATATACTAGAGAGAAGGAAAAATAGCAGCTATGTATGGCAGGGGAAGCATAGAGAGATTGAGAGGTGAGGAGTTTTGTTTATTATTATTATTGTTGGAATAATGAATGTGTTTGAAGCATGATTAATGTGATGAGTCCACAAATATGTGATTACACCAGTACCATTGATTGTACAATCCGGATGGATTTATGCTTTATTAATATGTATCAATAAAATTGACTTGTTAAAAAAAAATCATTATCCTAAAGTGGAGCACTGCTCTAAAAAGAGCAAGCATTTGTTTCATAAGGTAATTCCTTGGAAATTACTTCCACAACTTCATATAAAAATAAAGTGATAATTTAAAATTTAACTCAGAAATATTTGGAAGAGATTTTTGGCAAAAACAATGGTAGAAAAGGATAAACAAATGGGCACATATCATTCTTGCTTACCTACATACACTTCTATAGCCTTGCAAATATATAATGCCTAAGATGATCATGCATATAATTCTGAATATGGGGCAGGTTGACACAATTTATTAACCTCAGACTTGTGTAAATTTTAATATCTTTGACCTGTTCTAGACTCTTTGTGTGCTTGACTTCACTTAAACATGAGGATTAAAGTGAAAATTTCTACATCTCAGTAAGAAATCTCCACATGCACAAGTGTTTATATACTTGTAACTCAACCTTCCTGCATTTATGCTTCAAGCTATCAATGCAGCTGTCACATATGTGCATTGATTTCAATCTCTAACAAAGGCAATTTACTACTCATAAAATGATTATATATTTTTACCTAATTGCTAATTTTGAAAAAGTATTATATAATTGCAAGAGATTTGTTCTAGTTGTTTTTTTAAATTAAAAAAATAATTTATTGAAGTATATCACTCATAAACGAACATACATAAACAATAAGTGTATAATAATAGTTGTGAACCTACAAAACAAACATATATAACATCATACAGGACTCTTATAACTCACCCTACCACTAATACCTTACATTGTTGTTAAAGCTTTTTAACTAATGATTAAAGAACATTGTCAAAATATTACTACTTACCAAAGTATTTTTCCCCAACCAACTCTAATTTTATTATTATTATTATATCATTTATATATGTACATACATAAACAATTAAGTGTATAGTAAAAGTTGTGAAATTACAAAGCAAACATGCATAACATCATACAGGGGTCCCAACATCAACCCTCTGCCAACACCTTGCATTGTCGTGAGACGTTTGTTACAAATTATGAAATAATATTGTCAAAATCTTATACTAATCATAATCCTTCTCTTACATTGGTGTGTTTTCCCCCAACCCACCCTATTATTATTTTTTAAATGTATTTTTTATGACAGAAGTTGTAAAATTATAAAACAATATGCACATGTGCAGAAATCCCAAACAACACCCCTCCATCAACACACCACGGCGTGGTGGAACATTTGCTCCAGAAAAGTAATATGATCTGATTGTTACCATGTCCATTTTGTACATTTGGCACACATTTTCCATACTGCTTCATTATCAACATAGTGCATCTTTCACATAGATGCAAGATATTATATTATTACTGCTACCACTGTCCATAGTTCAGTCCTGTATTTTTCCTGTGCTTCTACACATTCCCAACACCCTGCAGGAGTGATGTACATTTGCTCTAGCTAACAAAGGACCCCTCTTTTATCTGTACCATCAACCACAATTATCATCCACCTCTTAGTTTACTGTGCTATTAAATTCCTAGATTATTCTCTAGCATTCTGTCAAGTGGCATTTACATCACTAGACTATTATTTTCAGCCACATCCCAATTTATAAACTAGCTAGTACTCACTATGTTTTACCATCCACTCTACACATTCTCACAGTTTTACAGTAAAGCTAATTAAAACTTTTACATACATTAAACATCAGTAGTCCATCTCAGTCCTCCTCTTATCTCCTTTAAGCATCCACCACCTACCACCAGGGCTTGAAGATATTTTCCTACAATTCTAGAAGTTTTATGATTCTTGCTGTTATTTTTAGGGGTTTGATGCATTTTAGTTAATTTTTGGATAAAGTGTGAAATAGGGGTCCTCTTTCCTTCTTTCAGCTATGGATGTCCAATTCTTTCAGCATCATTTGTTGAATGGACTCTTCTGCCTGAGCTATGTAGGTTTGACAGGCTAGTCAAAAATCACTTGACTGTATATGTGAGGGTCTGTTTCTAAATTTGGTTCCATTGATCTATGTGTCTGTCTTTAGGCCAGTACCATGCTGTTGGTTTTTTTACCACTATAACTAGGTAATATGATTTAAAGTCTGGAGATGAGGGTTTACGTTCCTTTTTATGATGTTTCTGGCTATTCAGGATACCATACCCTTCCAAATAAATTTAATGTTCATGTTTTCAATTTTTTAAAATGCTAATGGACTTTTTATTGGGGTTGCATTGAATCTATATATCAATTTGAGTAGAATTTACATCTTAATGATATTTGTCTTCCAATCCATGCACATGGAATGTTCTTCCAGTTATTTAGGCCTTCTTAAATTTCTTTTAACGCTCAGTTGCAGTTTTCTGAATACAAGTGCTTTAAATCGTTGGTTAAGTTTATTCCTGATTACTTGAGTTTTATCTGTCATATTTTATTTTCACTACTCTTTTGACACTTTTAGATACTTTTACCTTGATATGATTTTCCTTTCTAAACTGCCTTCCAGGCCTCTTCTCCTTTCTCTTCTTTTCAGGCTCTAGCACACTCTTTAATATTTCCTGAAAATCTTATCTCTTGCTTAGAAATTCTCTCAGTTTCTGTTTATCTGTGAATATTCTAATCTCATCCTCATTTTTGAAAGACAGTCTTACTGGATATAAGAGTCTTGGCTGGAAGATTTTCTCTTGTAGTATCTTAAATATATCAGACAACTGTCTTTTTGCCTTCCTGGTTTCTGAGGAGAAATCAGCACTTAATCTCATTGGGTATCCCTTATATGTTATACATTGCTTTTCTCTCACTGCTCTCAGAATTATCTCTTTGTCTTTGGCATCTGACATTCTGATGTCGAGTGTGAGTCTCAGAGTTGGTCTATTCGGATTTTTTTCAGATCAGAGTACATTGTGCTTTTTGCACATGGATATCCATGTCCTTCAATAGGGTTGGGAAATTTTCTACCATTATTTCTTTAAATATTCCTTCTGCCCCTTTTCCCTTCTCTTCTCCTTCTGGGACACCCATGACATGTATGTTTGCACGACTTTAGCTGTCATTTAGTTCCTGAGACCTTGTTAAATATTTTCCATTTTTTCTTCATCTATTCTTTTGTATGGTCACTTTCAGAGGCCATTTCTTCAAGCTCAGCAGTCCTTTCTTCTGCCTCCTCAAATCTTCTATTTTATGATTCCAGTGTTCTTTAATTTCATTTATTGCACCTTTCATTCCCATAAGATCTGCTATTTTTCTATGTATGCTTTCAAATTCTTCTTTGTGGTCATCCAATGTCTTCTTCATATCCTTAATCCCTTTAGACATCTCATTGAATTTATTAAGGAGTTTAGTTTGAACATCTATGATTAGTTGTCTCAATTCCTTTATGTCACCTGGAGGCTTATCTGGTTCCTTTAACTGGGTGATATCTTCCTATTTCTTGGTGTGAATTGTAATTTTTTGTTTGTGTCTTGACACTTGGATTACTAGAGTATTTATTCTGGGTGCAGTTTTTCTCTTTAGTTTAGGGCTTCCTGACATTTCTCCCTTGCTGGTTGTCCAGAAGGAGCCAAAGTTGTAAGTTGGTGCTATAAGCTGTGGAGGCTCAAGATGCCCTCATTGTGCCAGGGACCAATGAAGCTTTTCCCAACTTTCTTCTTTGCCAGGGGTAGGGATAGAGTCACAGCTCTATATTAATCCAAGTCATGCGTGCCTAGACTGTAGTTGCCCAGAGAGACTGATGAAGCTTCAGGCCTCTTTCCCCCCTACCTGGGGCAGGGATGGAGCTGCAGGTGTGGGCAGCAATCTATGCAGTGTGGGTCCAAGATGACCGCAGTTGCCCCCGTAGACTTCCAATTTTCAGTCTTTGCCAACCAAAGTTACCTGCACTTACCTGGTTGGTAGGTGCAGGGCCCACCAACCTCTTCCCTGCCAGAGGCAGGCCTAGCCTAGGTCTGTAGGTTGTTTTGGGTGAAAGAACCTGGTTCCTACCATCAGTGTGATTTTTGGTCCTGGCTTCCCCTCAGGCTGGGGACAGAGTTAAATTGGTGGCCACCAGCTTCTTTCCAACTTGCGGAAATCACACCCCAGCTGTTCCCGGGCTTACATCTGGTTATATCTTAGCCAGCCAAGTCTACAAATCAGTAGCCAAAATCAGTAGCCAATCATCTCCTCCTCCCCTGTTTTTGGGAAATGGAGCTTCCAAATTTGGTCACAAAATAGCCCCTGGGGCTGCTCATGCCACCAGAGTAGGATAATCACTGGCCTCTGCAGCTTGGCCAGTAATTTCTGGAGAGGCTGGAGAAAGTCCTGGCAGCTTCCTCCCTGCTGGTGGTGGTACTGGGGCCTAGGCTAGACCTGCAATCTGATCTGTATGGAAAGAAGCCAGTCCCCTCCAGCGCTAGGATTTTCAGTCCGCCGGCTCCCGGCCTCTTCTTGACTTGGACAGGCTCAAACTTTAGCTGATCTCAGGATTACACTTTAGCCCACTGAATTTACTCCTCAGTAGCTGAAGTTAGTGCCCAACCATCTCTTATTCCCTCATTTTTGGGATTAGGAGCTTTCAATTCCAACCGCGGAATAGCTCCTGAGGCAGCTTGTGCCTCCAGTGGAAGAAAGGCACCCGCCTCCATGGCATGAAGTGCTTTATTTAAGAGTCTTCTCTGCAGATGGACAGTCTCCTCCTTCCATTCCTTCAAGGATGTTGCAGGATGTTCTTCCTGTCTCCTGGAGCCCCCAAACAGGTGCTTCCACTAGCTCCAGATAGCTCTGAGTGTACACTAACTGCCCTGCAGCAAGAGCTGACTCTAGGAGCTCATTACTCCACCACCATCTTGCTGGTTGTCTCTAGTTGGTATTTTATGATTGGCATCTGTGGTGATCATTCATGTGTTTGCAGAAAGAGTTCTTCACTGTGGCTCTCTTCAAGTATTTCCTAATACCATGATAGGTTCTTGCTAACCTTCTTGTATTTAATAATTCTATTTAGTATTTCTAAGAGAACAAATGCATTAACAATTCCATTCACTATTTCTTTTTATGAAAATAATTTTTACAGGGCTTTTTTTGGGGATTGCTTTTGTAATAATGCCATTTGCAACATTTTAAAAACATATTAAGAACAAGTAAAGGTAATGCTTATAGTCTCCATTAATGCCAAGGTAAACAGATGATGACATTTTAAATTAAGAAATAATAGAAATGGTGACAAAATTTAAGTGTTTTAGAAAGCCAGGTTTTATTTTAAGTCTGAATACAAATAATAAGTACTTTCATAATTGTTCAAAGACATTTTCTACTTGGCTAGTAAATTTATTCTCATATGACACATACACACATACACACAAATATTCCCAGAATAAATATGTATTAATTTTTAAAAAAGAAAGATTGCCAAAGGTCATATATATGCCAAATTTCATGTTCTCTGTATATCAAGTCATAGTTTCCCATTGACTAACAATGTAATTTCAGAGACATGCTCCAAAAAAAAAGATTACTGGACCTCATAAAATGGCATGTCAAGAAAGCAGAAAACTTCTTACTAAATTTTAAAAGGAAATGAACATTCTGTGTAATTAAATATTTATGGTAAGACTTGAGGCAAATACCATGCCTAAATCTAGTCTAGTATTAGAAACTTATGAAGACTGGTACTAAAATATATGAAAAGCAGCATTTGCTTATATAAACTACTTTTCTTCCTAAAAATTGTCTAAGAGAGTCTTAAGAGTGTTTGTCTCTATGTAATTCATGGCAACTGCATTTTTTCACTTAACAGTACTTTTCTAGACATGGTTTAATATAGATGATAAAGCTGTGAAGAAATACAACATGCAATTTTACTACTTGTATGAAACAAGTGAAAATATTCATGAATGCAACCTTGACATCATCAATTTAACAATTTAGAAGAATTAAAGAAGGTGAGACAGTTTCTTCCCTCTATTCCATGTTTGAGAACAAAGAGATCTATTTTCCCCATTTAAAAGAGATATACTGTCATTTGGTTTACTCTGCTTTTTGCATTATGAAAGAATAATTTTTAGCATTTTAGTTATAAACAATGGCAGTCCTAACTATGACTGCCAGAATAATGATTCTCTTATTGTCTCTAAAAGAGATAATCTTTGGTTCAAAGAGCCATTCTAATATTAGAATGGTGAGTCACAGACATAGGCAGAAGTAGGGTCATGTTTACCAGATTACTCTGAATGAGTTGACATTAAATACCATGTTTTTACTGAGTTTTTCTGAGATTTGTTTTCTTATTTCTGAAAATAGATTGTTTCAAGGGAAATACTAGTGCTCTCAAAAATATGGAATGAAACAGTTTGCTCATATTTCTGTGGAAATAGAACTCAGTGATATGAAGATATTCTCATGGCAGTAGTTCATTTGAAGTGGTTGTTTCTGTTATTACATTTTGATATAATTATGAAAATATCACAGATAAGAAATTTGAGTCTTTGAAATATTTGGGAGTATTTATTTGGTTTTGCTTATTGTATTGATTTTCACATGTTTTTTTTTTTTCATTAAGAATTGAAATTTCCACAAGTGAGAAAATGAGTACTTTTCTGCCCTTGCAGTGGAATTGACAGAGTGTGGGTGAATCTAACATTAAATGTAAGTGACTTCTCAAAGGTGGTTATATCTGACCTGGGAAGAAAAAAGTTTTTCTCACAGCAATAGATCTGTCACTTCTTATTTCTTAATTTTGGAGACTTTGAAGCATCTTATTTCATAGGTAATTTTACTTTCTTCATGACTCATAAACCCACATACAATATCTTAAAAGAATATTTACAGTAATGCTTCCCCAAGTATATCTCATAGATATAGGGCATTAGTAGTTTAGAAAAGACCACATTAAACAATATTAATTAGGAGTATTACAGATTCAGTGATATGTAACTAGGAGAGTGGTGGACATGGTCATTCATTGCCCTAGTCCCTCTTCAAAGGAGGGTGTGTTGCCCTAGTATCAGGAAGTACCCTGGGCAGACATTATTTTTTATTTCATATTTTATTTCATTGGAACTCCCAAGACATTGATTATAATTATAAACTTTACAAAGTTTTAAATTATGCAAGTTAGAATTTGAACCCATGGCTTTCTGAAGCCAAAGTCTATATATTTTTCTACAAAGTCTAGAAATTTTTCCAGTGACTTTTTAAATAACATAATAGTTTTCCTTTTATACTTTTAAAATTTTGCTTATTTTTAAGTTGTTTCTATTTTTAAAGAAGCTTTAGATTGCATAAATGTTATAGTGAAAATATAGGGCATTCACATTTTCCCCATCCCCTCCTTCTCCCAAACTTTCCCACATTAACATCTTTCATTAGTGTGGTACATTTGTTACAATTTATAAACACTTAATATTTGAAGCATTGTGCTATCCAAGGACTATAGTTTACACCATAGTTAATATTTTGTCCCTCACAATTTTATAGGTTTTGACAAAATGTATAATGTCCTGTACCCATCATTGAATGTCAGAAGGACAATACCAATGTCCCAATAAATGCCCCCATGTTTTACCTATTTTTCTCTCTCCCTCTTCTCAGAACCTCTGATGGCTAATCCCTTTATATCAGTGATACAAGTTCTTATATTGCTAGAATAATTCATAAGTCTACTTTTAGTCCGTAGTTGTTTTCCACCGTTATGTTTGTTCATTCCTCAATCTTGAGGATTTGAGGATGGTGATGCTCAACCTGTCTCTGACTGAGAGAGGGCTTAGATCCCATTAGGTAAATAGATGGAACTATATTGCTTGAAGTTGCAGACAGTCTCTGTTTCCTGGGATGAGTGATGTCCCTCATCATCCTTTTGTTAGTTGTCCTGGGTGAGTCCAATGAACTCTTGAGTAGTGTTACAACTCTGCTGAGATTCAGAAGAGTTGCGTATGAACAGAACGAAGATATAAGTCTCTGGAACATATATTTAACAAGTATAGTGCTAATTATAGGTTCAAATAAGAGAGGCAAGAGCCTTGTGAAAGGAAAATTATAAATGAGTCTAACTCTGTGGTATTGGGGAGCATATATTCCAAAGTAAGACCCATTGACAAGGTGCTGAATTCCTGAGATTGATAACTGTAAGCCTTCTTCTTCCCTCCCATAGGAATTTCCAGAGACCTGCCTTGACTAATGTCATGTCCCTCCCAAGGCAGTCCGCAGAGGATAATTTTCAGGCTTGGTCATATTTGCCTTTGTTGCACAATTTGAGATCAGTTTAACTCCAGAGCACCCTTTGTAACAGAGGTTTTGTGTATAGAGCTCAAAAATTTACACTTCCAATTTAACCATCCCCCTGCTTGGAATCAGTGAATGACAATAATAATAATGATGATGATAATGATGATGATGATGATGATGATGATGATGGTGGCTTTAAAATTATTGCTATATTACAGACCCCATTCTAAATGCTAACTCATTTTATTCCATTAGCTGCTTTTGGATGTTTTAACAGCATCTCCATTTCAACCAGTTAAAAACCAAGCTTGTGATCTCATGCTTTCAAACTAGGCTCTTTCGTAATTTTTTTATGTATGACACCATCCTCCACCCAGTCATGCAAACCATAAATCTATGTGCCCTTCTTCTTTACCCCACTTATATATATCACCCCCCCCATAAATTCCTTTCAATTATATCTCTTAAAATCACTTAAATATTTTTAAACTATTATTTGGATTTACCAAATAGTGCTTTCTATTATGTTATCTTTTTAAGTAATCTCAAAAAGCTGGCTTACCCAGGTCCACTCATGTGGAAAATAAGAGTTCTTCGAGGTCTGACATATTGTTAAGCTATGTGACAACACTAGATTTTGAATACTAGTTTAATAGATTCTCATGTGATATTATTACACCATGATGTATCATATTTATTTTCTGGAAAGTGAATTTTAGATTATTCGAAATAAAAGTTTGGTGACTTTCATGGAGTCTTACTTGAAAAGATTATGTTCTTTATTTCTATCCCTATATTTTCTTCTAATATTTAAAATACTATATGATTATTCTTGACAGCAACCTTATTAAATAGGTAATTGTATTTCCATTTTACTAGTGATCACTTTGTGAACCAGCAAATTAGAGGTGATAATGACAAATATTTATATGTATATATATAATTTCCAACTAAGCTGAAATCCTGCTTGCTTAAACATGTGATAATGCTTCCTTGGAAGAATAAGTCCTTAAAATACTGAAGAGATGTTGATCAAAATAAGATTGAAAATGTTACTAACCTTGAGATAATGGCAGAATCAGAGCACTGAATGTATGACAGAAAATCAAAGACTATCTGTGGGGAATATGTTATAATGTCAAAATAAAAAGCACAAATGTCAGCAGAAGCCTTGTCAGTTAATGACTATTAATAAAAGGTTAATTCTATGTAGACTGAAATGCCACCTAGACTAAAAAGAACTCACAAAATGGCATTCAAAATAGGAAAATTAAGGTTAATCCAGGGCAGACTCTATTACTATCATATGTTATAATTACAAAAATATGGGAGCTAGTTTTTTTATTTTGTTAATCACACTACTCACTTTTCCTTTCTCTTCCTCCAAAAAATCTTCCAAATTCAAGGAATTTGAAAAGTGTTAGTGATTGGTATCTATAAAAACATGCCTTTCTCCTTTCCCTACAAGTTTATTTTGGTGTTTCCATAGGGTAGTTCACTTTACAATATGCCCTGTAAGATGGTACCTTGAGGCAAATATGTTGCTCTGTTGCTAGAATTTCTTCATGTAATAAGTGGATTAAGAGAGCTATCTTAGAGCAGAAGCATCTTTTTGGCAGCCCTCACATCACACCATTTCAGAACTGTGTTTTTTCCTCATAGCTGTACTTAAAATATCTAGGGGGAAAAAAAACAACTACTTGCCATTCATGAAGCTCATTATTGTTTTGTCCTGTTCAAAAATGTAAAGACAGACCACTTGTGCATAAATTTACACTAACTATTATAGATAATTCTCATGGAAGACTGATGATGAAATATGGTTGGTATTATAGTAAGGAGAAATGAGACTGCTTATATTAGAGTACGGAATAGGCTGCTTTGCCTAAAAACCAAGTGCTTTTTTGTAATTCAGTTTTAAAAAGTATAGCATATACGATATCAAGCGTCTAACCTGGCAATGATTAAAGAATTTTCATATAAAATGTTTAATGATGTGGAGAGTTGTTAACTTCCCAGTTTTCAAAGGTCATTTCAGACTTGTACTTTCATCTTGCTTCTTAAAGATTAATTTCTCAGTCTTGGTTCCGGGAAAGTATTTTACTCAATTCAGCAGGTTACTTCCTAAGTAACACCTGAGCTATTTCTTTAATAAATATATTCTATTTCCAATGTATTTCCAACTGGCATTTCCAGAGTATCTTAAATGAACTATTGAACAATTTTTTTTAAGATGGAAATAATTGTCAATAAGGAAAATGTATTATTTATTATTAAAAGAAGTGAAGTTGAACTTGTTCTTATGAAATTATTGTGATAAAAAGCTAGTTTGTATATAGTTAATTGTATTTATTTTCTTTCATGTTTATAGCCTATGGTGTCTCCTAGAATTTTCTGGTTTACTGAATACTTATCATTGGCTAGAAAATATGCACTGAAGAAATTAAAGTGTGTTTGAAAGAGTTGTCACAGGGCTTGAAAGTGGGAATGTAAGTAATACATGCAATATCGATCAAAGGAAAATTTGAGGACTATTGATTTTATATGGTGACATTATTCTTTTACATTATTGCATTCATCGATAGTTGTCAATTCATTGTGTCATGAAGGTTTTAACATTTATAAAAAGCCTGTTCCTAGGTTAGCATATCATAATTATCTTGGGTTTCCCAAGCTCCAATAAAGAAAAATGTAACAAAAAATCTAAACGTGCTCCTCAGGAATATATTTTTAAAAGCGTCATGGATAATTCTCTTTCACTACTAGTTGAAGAAATAACTGCGAAACAATCAAGATAGAGCCTGGAATCAAACCATTGATGTACAGTCTTTTCGGAGTTGTGGTTGTCATTGTTGCATGTGTTAAATTGATTGATAGTGTTGGAAAAAAATGTCAGGCACTACTCATCTGAGAATACTGGGTTGGGTAATGTGTGCACAGAAATTTAGGCTAGATTTCAAAAGGAGTTTGGCCATCTGAAAAGTGGCAGTATATATTCCTTTGTAAATGTTTGAAAGCAAAAGAGAAAACTCACTGGAATGTAATTTTTTATAGCTCTTTCATGAGTTGGAGAATGGATTGTCCTTAGTGGTCCACAATGTTTAATGAGTCTGAGATTATAACTGCTACTTGTTTTTAGTTTATTATGATTGCACTTTCAGTCATCTTTAGTAATCATTGGGAATTATAATGTTTTGAATGATAAGACTGATTGGTGCAAATAAATACTATATAAAGGGAAATGGACAGAATATTGAAAAATATATTTTTTATTAAGGAAAATTATACTTTTGCTGAAACAGGGTGTGCAGAGTAAGTTCCACACTTGCATAGCTACATATATATGACTGGGTTCTATTGATGGATATTTGGGCTCAGTTAATATTGTCCATAGGGGGAAAAATTCCAGTTATATATTTTTAACTTTACTGAAAATCATTTGCATTATGTCAACATACAATTCGATTTTCAAATATTATTGTTCATAGTCCACTTTAAAACTAGGAAAAATCAAAACTACTAACTACTGTTGTTTGTTGTAGTAAAGCAAATAGTGTTCTAATATTATATCACATAACATAATTTTCCTTATTTCTCACATGTGCAACAATAGTATTGTTCTTCTAGACTTGTGATATTCATCATTTGTTGACAGCTGCATTTGATTTTGCTGTTGAAACAGTTTACCTTAGTCCCTCCTTCATATTCTTCTTTAATATAAAACTCTGCTATCTTGTAGTTTTAAAAAAATTTTTAAATTTACTTGTTTTTCTTTATTAGAAAATTTGTGGGTTTAAGAACAATCATGCATAAAATACAAGATTTCCATATACCACCTCGCTCCCAACACTTTGCATTGGTGTGGAATATTTGTTACAGTTGATATAAGCACACTTTATAATACTGCTGCTCGCTATAGTCCATTGTTTGCCCTAAGGTTCACTGCTTAGGTTCATGCATTTTTAAAAATATTTTTATTCTGTTACCATATGTACAATTTAACATTTCCTTCTTTTAATCATAGACATATATTATAGTGCTCTTACTTGTGCTTGCAATGTTGTAATACCATCACCACCATGCATTATCAAAATATTACTAACGTTCCAAAGAGGAACTCTGTATATTTTAAACCTTAACTTTCCATTCCCCATCTCCATGCCCTATATATTCGAGATTCTTGCATTATGAGTTTACTTGTTGAAAGAGTTTCAAATCAGAGAAAATTGTTGTTTTGTGCTCCACTTACTTCATTCCACACAATGTCTTCAAGGTACATCCATGTTGTCACATGCATGAGCACTCAAGTCCTTCTCACGGCTGAATAATATTCCATTCTATGTATATATACCACATTTTATTTGTCTATTCATCAGTTGATGGTCACTTGGCTCGCTTTCATCTTTTGACAATTGTGAACAATGCACTATGAATATCAGTGTGAAAATATCTGTTTGAGGTCAAGTTTTCTCTTCTTTTGGTTATATTCCCAGTATTGGGATTCCTGGGTCATATGGTAGCTCTTCCCTTAGCTTTCTGAAGAACCGCCAAATTGACTTCCATGGTGCCTGAATCATTTTACATTGCCACCAGCAATGAATGAGTATTTCTATTTCTCCACATCCTGTCCAACACTTTTTTATTTTCTGTTCTGTATTTTTTAATACCAGCCACTGTAATGGGTATGAAATGGTATCTCATTGTGCTTTTTATTTGCCTTTTCCCTAAGGTCTAATAATGGTTGGCACCACTTCATGTGCTTTCTGGCCATTTGTATATCTTCTTTGGAGGCACATCTATTCAAGACTTTTGCTCATTTTTTAATTGATTTGTTTATTAAGTTGAAGTATTTTTCTATATATTCTGGATATTAATCCTTTATCAGGTAAGTCGTTTCCAAATGTGTTCTCCCATTTTGTAGGTTGTCATTTTAGTTTCAGGATAAAGTCCTTTGAGAAAAAAAAGTTTTCAGTTTTGATGAGGTCCCATTTATCTATGTTTTTCCTTTTGTTGCTTATGTTTTGGGGCTAAAGCCTAAGAAATCATTTCCTAAACAAGGTCTTGAAGAAGATCCTACGAGTTGGGTAGTTATAGCTCTTATATGATCCACTTTGAATTGATTCTGTATATGGTGTGAGACATGGGTCCTTCTCCTTTGTTTGCAGATGAAGACCCAGATTTCCTAGCCCTATTTGTTGAAGAGACTATTCTTTATCAATTGAGTGGTCTTTGACCTATTTAAAAGATCAGTTGGTTATAATGGGAGATTGATTTCTGAACTCTCAATTCAATTCCATGTGTCTATATTTCTGTCCTTGTGCTGGTGTCAGGCTGTTTTTATTACAGTGGCTTTGAAATAAGTTTTAAGATAGGGAAGCTTGAGTCCTTTAACTTCATTTTTCTTTTTAAACATAGCATTAGCTATTCCAGAACATTTACCCTTCCATAATATTTGATGTTTGGCTTTTCCATTTCTGCAAAGCAGGTTGTTGGAATTTTGTTGGGATTGCATTGAATGTGATAAATTTTTTCTGGTCGTATTGACATCTTAACTGATGTCTTCCAATCCATGAACACAGAAGATCCTTCCATTTATTGAGATTTTCTTTGATTTAGTATTGCTTTATAGTTTTCTGTGTACAAGTTCTTTGCATCTTTGGTTAGATTTACTACTAGATAGTTGGTTCTTTTCATTGCTGTTAGAATGGAATTTATTTATGGGTTTCTTCTGATTGGTCATTGCTTTTGTATAGCAACAGTACTGATTTTTGGTATTGATTTTGTACCCTACCACTGCTGAATTCATTTATTATTTCTGGGACCTTTGTTGTGGACTTCTTAGGATTTTCTGTATATAAAATCATATCATCTACAAATACGGAACATTTTATTTCTTGCTTTCCAATTTGCATGCTTTTTTATTTCTTCTTCTGGTTCTGGCAACAACCTCCAGTGCAATGTTGAATAACAATGGTAACAGTGGACATCATGGTCTTGTTCCTGGTCTTACAAGGAAAACTTGCAGTCTTTCAACATTAAGTAAAATGTTAGCCATGGGCTTTTCATATATGTCTTTCATCGTGTTGAGAAGTTTCCTTTGATTCCTACTGTTTTAAAGTTTTTATCAAAGAGAAGTGCTATAGTTTGTCAAAAACCTTTTCTGCATCGATGCAGATGGTCTTTTTTCTTAATTCTGTTAATGTGATGTATTTCATTAATTGATTTTCTAATGTTGAACCAGACCTGTAGACCAGGGAGAAAACCCACTTGGTCATGGTGAATAATTCTTTTAATATGTTGTTGGATTTGGTTTGTTAGTATTTTCTTGAGGATTTTTGCATATATATTCAGAATAGATATTGCTCTGGAGTTTTCATTTTTGTAGTATCTTTATCTAGCCATGATATTGTCTCATAGAATGAATTAGGGAGTATTCCTTCCTCTTAGAATTTTTGGAAGAGTTTGAGCAGAATTGGAGTTAAGTCTTCTTGAGATGTTGGTAGAATTTCCATGTGAAGGTTTCTGGTCCTGGGTTTTTCTTTTTTGGAAGATTTTTGATTACTGATTCAATCTCTTAACTAGTAATTGGTTTGTTAAGATCTTCTATTTCCTCTTGAGTCAAAGTGGGTATTTTTTATGTTCCTAAGAATTTGTCCATTTCATCTAGGTTATCTAAGTTATTTGCATTAAGTTTTCATGGTACCCACTTATAGTTCTCCATATTTCAGCATTGTCAATAGTAATGTCCCCTTGCCTCAGTAGTAATATCTCCTTTGAATTTCTGATTTTCTCTATTTGTTCCTCTCTCTTTTTTTGTCTGTCTAGCTAAAAGTTTGTTGATTTGATTGATCTTTTCAATGAACCAACTTTTAGCTTTTTTTATTCTCTCTGTTGTTTTCTTGTTTTCCATTTCATTTATCTGCACTCTAATCTTTGTTCAAATTCCTTCCTTCTGCTCACTTTGGGTTTTAGTTTGCTCTTCTTTCTCTAGTTTTTCTAGTTTTGAGGTTTGGTCTCTGATTCGAAGTCTTTTCTTCTTTTTTTTTTTTAATATTTATTTTTATTTATTTTTCTCCCCTTCCCCCTCTCCCCCCCCCAGTTGTCTGTTCTCTATGCCATTCACTGTGTGTTCTTCTATGTCTGCTTCTATTCTTGTCAGTGGCACTGGGAATCTGTGTCTCTTTTTGTTGTCATCTTCTTGCATCACCTCTCCGTGTGTGCAGTGCCACTCCTGGGCAGGCTGAACTTTCTTTCACGCTGGGTGACTCTCCTTATGTGGTGCACTCCTTGCACATGGGGCTCCCCTACATGGGGGACACCCCTGCTTGGCAGGGCACTCCTAGTGTGCATCAGCACTGCACATGAGCCAGCTCATCACATGGGTCAAGGAGGCCCTGGGTTTGAACCTTGGACCTCCCATTGGTAGGTGGATGCTCTAACCATTGAGCCAAGTCTGCTTCCCTTTTTCTTTTTCAGTGTAAGCAGTTAGAGCTATAAATTTTCTCTCAACACTTCCTGCACTTCATCCCATATATTTTGGTATGCTGTATTTTCATTTTAATTTACCTCAAAATATTTACTAATTCTTTTTCTCTTTAACCTATTGATTGTTTAAGGGTATGTTTTCTACTATCCAAATATTTGTGAATTTTCCATTTCTCCTTCTGTTACTGATTTCTAGTCCTTTTCTGTTGTGCAGAGTATAGATTATATGATTTTAATATCTTTTAATTTGTTGAGATTTGTTTTGTGACCTAAAATATGGTCTACCTGTGAATGGTCCATGTGCACTCAAGAAGAATATCTGTTCTCTTTTCTTCAGGTGAAGTATTCTATATGTACCTGTTAGGTCTAGAAAGTGTAGAATATCATTCCAATTTTATACCTTCTTACTGATGTTATGACTAGATGTTCTATCCATTATTTACATTGGTGTATAAAGTATAATATTATTAATGTTAAACTGTCAATTTCTCCCTTAAAATCTGTCAGTATTTGCTGCAATAAGTTGGAGTTTTGCTGTTAGCTGTTAGGTACATACATATTTATAATTACTAGATCTTCCCACTGTTGTCCATTATAGTTGTTTTTGAGTTAAAGTATATTTTATCTGATATTAGTATAGCTACTCTTTTAGTTAGCTAAACTGCTCAAAGCAGACAACATGAAATGTGTTGGCTTTAAGAATGTTAATTTATTAGCTTACAAGCTTAAAGTTTCGAGGCTTGGGCAGATGTTCAAATCAAGGCATCATGAGGTGTTGCTTTGTTCCTGAAGATTGGCAGCTGGTGACCTTTGAATCCTCTGCAACACAACCAGGCACATGGCAGTGTCTGCTGGTCTCTTCCTTCTCTTCTGGGATTCATTGTTTCCAGCTCTTGCTTCCCTGCTTTTTCTCTCTTTGTTTAAATTCTATTCCTTTATTAAGTACTCAAATAAGAGGATTAAGACCCACACTGGGTCATGCTTTAATTCAAGAAAAGTCATCAAAATGTCCTACTTATAATGGGCTTACATCCACAGGAACAGATTAGTTTTAAGAACATAATTTTCTGGTGTACATACAGTTTCATGCTACCTCAGCTACTCCAGCTTTCTTTTGTCTCCTACTTGTATGGTATGTTTTTTCTATCATTTCACTTTCAACCTACTTGTATCTTTGAATTTAAGTTAATCTCTTGCAGACAGCATAAGTTGGGTGATGTTTTTTATCCATTCTGCCAGTCTCTGCCTTTTGACTAGATAGTTTCATACATTTATAGACATTACTGATAATAAGGAATTTATTCTGTCATTTGTGATTTAGTTTTGTATGTTGTTTACCTTAATTGACCCTAACTTCCATTAATGCCTATTTTAATATTTACTTGATTTTTTGTTGTGCCACATTGAGTGCCTTCTCATTTCTATCTGAATATATTTTTAAATTTATTTTCTTGTGGTTATCATGTGGTTAAAATTTAACTTACCAAATATAAAGCTATCATGTTTAGTTTGATATCAACTAACTTCAATAGCATACACAAACACTTTTCCTATACCTTTCTGACTCTCCACCTTTTTTGTACTTGTCACCTCATCTGTCTTTGTATAAGGTATATCCAGAAGCATAGAGTAATCTTTACATTTTATGTATTTGCATTTTAGTACCTGTAGGATATAAGAAGTGGAGTTACATGCCAAACAATTAACTGCAGTAATACTGGCATTTATAATTTCCCAAGTGACTACCTTTACCACAGGTCTTTATTACTTTATGCTGTTTTGAGCCACTGTCTCATGTCCTTTCATTTAAGTTTGAAGAACTCCCTCAGGCATTGCTTGTAGGGCAGGTCTAGTGGTGATAAACTCCCCCAACTTTTGTTTATCCTAGAATGTCTTAATCTCTCCCTCATTTTTGAAAGAAAGTCTTGCTGAATATAAAAATCTTGGCTGGCAGTTGTTTTCTTTCATTACTTTAAGTATTTCACCTCACTGCCTTCTTGACTCCATTTTTGGGGTAAATTTTTTTTTTTTTTACTTTTTATTTTTTAAAAGAAACTTAGGCTACATAAATGTTGCACAACAAATATAGGGGATTCCCGTATACTCCATTCCCTAGACCTCCCACATTTTCCCACATCAGCAACACCCTTCATTAGTGTGGTACATTTGTTACAATTGATGAACACATTTGCAGCATTGCCACTAAGTGATGATTATAATTTACATTGTAGTTTATACTCTCTCTGGTCTATCAGTGAAATGTCATTCAGGGCAATTCCCAAGTCCCAAAAGTGCCCCCAAATTATACCACAAGAACAGGGTATACTTATCTTCATGTTTATTCTTTTTGGTGTTTTTTGGGTTTTTGGATGTATGTATTCACATTTTTTGTTAAATTTGGCAAGTTCTCTGTCATTATTTCTTTGGCAATTCCTTAGACCCCTTTCTTTCTTTCTCATTCTGAACTTTCATAATGTCTATATTGGTGTGTTTGATGGTGTCCCAGAAGTGTCTTGGGCTATTTTCTCTTTCAAGCAATTTTTAAAATCTGTTTTCTCATCAGTCTGACTTATTTCAAGTGTGTTGTCTTCGAGTTCACTTATTATTTCTTCTGCCAGTACTAACCTGCTCTTGATATTATCCTGGGTGTCTTTGATTTCAGTTATTGTGGTCTTCAATGCCAGAAATTCTGTATGGTTCCTTTTTAAAATTTCTGCCTCTTTACTAAGACTTTTATATTGCTCCTTCCTTGTTTTTCTGATATCCTTTAGTTCATTCTTTGTATTTTCTTTCATCTTCTTGGGCATTTTTAAGATCATTTTTTTAAAGGTTTTGTTCAGTGTGTCCATTCCTTCATTTCCATTTTGGTGTTCTTTCAATTATTATCTGCTTCTTTTGGATGGGTCATCATTTCCTCTTTCTTTTTCTTCTACACTCTGATTTCACAGTGTACATTTTAATATTTTTAAATGGGTTATATTCCCTGAGGTATCTGATTCTTCATTTTGTAAATTGCTGTTGATAAGACATAGATTTTCTTAAGCCTCAGCCCTCCTATCAGAAAGGTCTGCCCAAGGTAAAAGCAGTATGTGGATTTTCCTTGTCCTTCCGGACCTCTGCCTTGTTCTGGGCTGTTTAGTTGTTTTGGAGTTCTCTGTTTATAGGAGTTTGGTTGTTCCCTATGTATTCCAGGAGACAGAACTCCCTCTCCTGAATGTTTGATGCCAGAGGCCTTTTCTCCAGACTGTCTGCTTACAGCCCTTTTGTTTTCAAAAGCTGCTTTTGCATGGAGGGAAAATTCTGATAGTAGGGGCACACTGGAGTGGACTTTCCCCAAGTTAGTCTTTCCCAGCCAAAACAGGTCGAAGGACCCACGAAGTGGGCCCAGACTGGCTCCAAAGTGCCATGGTGAGGGGATCAGAAAAGGCACCAAGAGCTTCTCTAATGGCTTGCAAAGACTGAGCTTCTGGCCTCCCCAGACAATGCAGTCTTTAAGTGTCCCCCAGAGCTCTGAGGAAGCACAGCATCCTTAAGTCTCCATTGCTGCTGCCCCTCACTGGGAAGGATTGAAATAAAGACAGTCCTCAGAGCCAGGCCCATAGCAATCTGAATTCACTTATCAAGGGCTATGATCAGTGATCCATTGTTTCCACCCCTGTTCTTAGGGAATAGGGTTTTTTATGCCCCTTTCTCTCACCAGTGAGCTAGCTGGGGTTTGGATGACATGGCAGCCTGCCTCAAGAGTGGGGGATAGATGCTGGGAGCTGCTGAAGGAGCAATTTGCTGTTCTTTACCATAATTTATCAATCTCATCCTTCAGCTCTTCCCTGGATGCTGTATAGTGTTCCTGTGGCCTCTGGAGTTTCAAAACTGTTTCAGACAGTTCCTTATTAATATTTGGTTTGGTGTAATGACTGAGTCCTCGATTTCCCTACTCTGCCATCTTCCCCCAATCCCTTGTCCAGTATCTTGTGGTTTGAATATGTTTTTGTACTAATAATTTTTATATCACACTCCCTTTCAAAATTCAAAACTTCTTTGTTCAATGTGAAAAATATTTAATGTTAACTGGAATAATAATAGGCCCCTCACATTAATAGTATAAATTCAGTTCTCTTCAGAACTATAGAATTTATCCTTTTAAAGCATTTATGATGTGCCTTAAAATGTGCTGCATGTTTGGGGGCCATGGGTGGAGGGTCCTATCAGGAATGAAGTAAAGTTCCTATACCTAAAGCTTAGGGAAGCCTATGGTCTGGGAGTTTGGATAGGGAAAAGGATTTGGCAGGCAGCCTGAGGGAGACTTTTGGGGATCTGTTAATATATTAATTCTTGACCTGGATTAAACAAGTGTATTCACTTGTGATACTTTATTTTATTCGCTATATAAAACAACAATATATAGTATTTTCATTTTTGTGTATGGGTTTATACTCCAATTAAAAAGTTAAATAATAACAAATACTTTATAAGCAAGACTTAAAGATCATTTATGTTCAAAGTAGATATAATTAAAAGATGAGTCTTTTCAAGAATCTGAGGATAGGAAACCTGGGGGTAGAAATGCTTATTTATTATTTGTGCAATTGATATATATTCTGTATAATCTTTTCAGGTAAGAAGGTATTTTATGATTTAATTCTAAATGATGTTATATGTAGGGTTTTTTTAGCATGTTTAGGTGAAAAAAATCTGTAAATGCTAATAAAGAACTTTTATAATGTAAACTAATGGTATGAATAAGCATTACACATTATTTTAGACATAAAAATATTTTTCAACTGTTTGAAAACAATTGTCTACAGATAATTTTGTTTAGGATTTAGATTTGCATTGTTTTCAGGACTCAAGAAACACATAGGATAAATATTTACTTAAAGCTCTTTGGGAGAACATAGTCTTCCAATGCATGTTGTAGAAGCAAGTGTCTCTCAAGATGGAAAAGCTCCCACATATTTAGCCTAAGAGTAAATCTCTGGTCAAAATGAGTCCACAGACCCAAGTTAAAAATCACACAAGAACTGAAGTCACCAAAAGGAAAATTCATCAAGGTAATACGTGCAGAATTAGAAAGCTAATAAAATGTAAATAAACTATTTACCATCTCGCAGAAAATGACATAAAGTATTGAAAATATTTTAATAACTTAAAGTAAGTAAAATGAAAGGTCATATAAAATATGCAATGGACATAAACAATTAAAATATAACTTCAGAGAGCAAGATTTTTATCTCTGAAAATATTGATCACATAAAATATTGATATATTGCATCCACTTTCCTTATCATAAACTAATATCAATTCCAATTGGATTAAATATCTAAACATGAAAAAGATTCAAACCCATGAAATTTTAAGAATCAAATGTTAAGAATAAATCACAAATTATAAATTGATGGTCTAATTTGACTATTTTAAAATTGATACAACAAAATTGTGAAAAGGAACCTCCAAAAAGTGATTTACACAGAATTTCAGTAGTAGCATTTAATGTCCAGAATATATACAAAACTCTTAAAAATCTAAGATAAAGAAAACTCACTGGTCTTCTCCCACAAAAGGTCAAACCATGTGAAAATATAGTTCAAAGAAGAGCGGATCCCTATTATTAAACATATGAACAAATACTCAACTCTATTAGTTATAACAAATATTCCAAGTAAAGAACTTTAAAATTTAGCTTGTAAAAATAATCAGGTGTCTCACACTTTCAAGTTTTGAGAGACATTTTGAGGGTCAGAAACCAATAACATTTCACACTACCATTGACAATGTGAATTGTCATAGTATTTTGGAGATCAGGCAAGTTTACCATACCTGGTAGACTCAAAGATATGCACAGATATACTGGGCCAGAACCCTGCAATTCTGTTCTTTGGTGCACATCCTAGGGTCTAGAGGAACTCTCATCCAGGAAAGCAAGATAACATGTACAGTACTTTCCATTATAATATTATTTTAACAGCAAAAATTTAGAGAAGCCTAACTGTGCAACACTGAACCAATGTATAAATATATTTTGGTATGATAAAAATTACAAATAGAAACAATGAATAACAGCTCCAAAATACAATATTGTGACGAAAACGCCAAAATACAATATTGAGATATTTAAAGCAAGGTGTAGAATAATATTTAAAGTTCTATAAAGGTTAAAATATGCCAAAATGCAATTTGTTTTAAGTTATATACTCATAGAACAAACATATTAAGAAAAGTATCTGAATGATAACTGACAGCTACTGGAGTGATTATGTGGGGTAAGGCAAATTGTGGGGACACAATTATAGACAGATGTTGGACTGTATATTTTTATTAATTTATTTCTTTACTTACGTGGTTAATATTCTGGTGTTCTTTATATTATTTTTATACTTTTTCTGTACATCTGTAATATTTTAAGCTACATTCCTTAAAATCTTCCAGTCGAAAAAAAATAAATCCATCAAGCATCCTCATTATTTCCAACCTGTCATTTGAAGATAGCATAGTTTCTAAATCCATATTTCCATGTCTCCTTAATATTTAATTTCAAATCTAATCCATGTCAAATCAATGTGCTTCACTTACTTGCTCCTCTTTCTTTAAGGCAAAAACTGAAATGTCTTCTCTCGGAAGAAAGAAAACACTTATTCAGGGATGCAACTACCCCACAGAATAGTTGCTCATGACTTATGAAGTATATCCTTATAAATTCAGGATTAAATGATTTTTAAATATTAGAGAAGACAAAGTCATTAGTAAAAGAGGTTTGCTTAAAGAAAAGTGTTATGTAATGTAATCGTGGAAAGGAAGAGTAGGTCAGGTATCTGTCTCAGCTCTCTGTTCATTGCAAAGAGTGTGACTAGTGAAAAATTACTTTAAAAGCCCATTTTCTAATTTAAAAAAATGAGAATACATTGATCGATCTTTTCTGAACACTGTGAGAACTAAATGCATTAAAAGCATTTAGCACAGCATCTGGCACATAAGTGCTTAAAATGGTAGTTATTAGTATTAATTTCTACTCAGTTTATAAATATCTGATATTTCCCAAAAGGTAGTTTTAATATAACATCAATTAAAATTTCAAGAGAAAACCACCTTTATAAACTATGGAAATGCTTTAAACATTCTATTTCTCTGAAAATAGTAGGAAAGTAGTAAATATCTTTATTAAGAAAAGAGTTAATTAAAAATCTTTATAGACACAACCCTTTAATTCCAGTCTAAAAATGAGAACATCAAACAAATTTCAATAGAGAGACATCCTACAATATTTCTCATAACTGTCAAAGTCATCGAAAATAGGGAAAGTCTGAGAAACTGTCACTGCCAAGTGGTGCCTAAGGAGACATGACAGTTAACTGTAGAGTATCCTGGATACAATTCTGGAACAGAAAACCAAGTTAAAAATGAAGAAAATTTGGAAGCAGACTTGGCCCTGTGGTTAGGGCATCCATCTACCACATCGGAGGGCCGTGGTTCAAACCCTGGGCCTCCTTGATCCATGTGGAGCTGGCCCAAGAGCAGTGCTGATGCACTCAAGGAGTGCCCTGCCATGCAGGGGTGTCCCCCACATAGGGGAGCCCCACGCGCAAGGAACGCGCCCCGTAAGGAGAGCCGCCCAGTGCGAAAGAAAGTGCAGCCTGCCCAGAAATGGCGCCACACACATGCACACATGGAGAGTTGATACAACAAGATGACGCAACAAAAGAAACACAGATTCCTGTGCTGCTGACAACAACAGAAGAGGACAAAGAAGAAGATGCAGCAAATAGAGAACAGACAACTGGGGAGGGGGTGGAGAAATCAAATAAATCAATAAATCTTTTTTTTTTTAAATGAAGAAAATTTGAACATGCCATAGATTTTAGTTAATGATAATGTATTCATATTGGCTCAATAATTGCGACAAATATACCATGCTAATATAAGATATTAATAATATGGGAATTTGTGTGCAGGGTGGTGTAAGAAATCTCTGAAGTTTCGGCTCAAAATTTTTTTTTGTAAAATGAAAGGTGTTTTTTGTAAATCTGTTCCAAAATAAAATCTATAAATAATTTTAAATTCTTCTACAGTATTCGAACATATTCTACGATATATTCTTCCATCTTTGCTAAAACTGAGAAAATGTAGTTATGCTCAATTTACAGGTTGGAAAATTGAATTTGTTAATGCAGACCTGAGAATGGAGAATCTTCATGTAAATTGCTTTAGGTTTATTAAATTACAGATTCCACAAACAGGTGAGAAACTTCCAAGGGTGAGACTGAGGTAGTGTGAACTGGCTCAAGTTTTATGTATTATTTTTATATGTATTTCAATTCATATATTTTCTTGTGCACATAATGCATAGCTTTCCTCAGAATAAGTGATCCGCCAAAGATGTAAGACATTTTGTATGAACTGTATATTAAAACTTGGTTTGGGCTCTTCACAGACAAATCCAAACTATATATCCAAAATTTTTGAATTAAATCTATTTTCCACTGCATTGTAGGATCAGCTTCTTTAAAGAGGTATAGATCATCATCATCATTATCATCATTATACTGTGATCATATCACTAAGGCTATATCACTTAATATATGATAGACTCTCAACTACCCACTTATTACATGTTTTGATTCATTTAATCTTGTAATAGTCCTATTTTGCAGATAGAATTTTCATCTCCATTTTATAGATGAAAAAATTAAGATACAGAATTATATCATTTTTCCTACTTTTTATAACTAACAAGTGACCACAGAACCAAAATTCAGACTCAGAAAGCCCTGTTCAGAGTCTAACTTTAACTGTCATGCTATATATTGCCCAGAAGATAATATGTAAGGAAACTTGACAAACTGATAGTGAATGTTCATATGAAAACAGAGTTAATTGTTTTGTGATAAAATATTTTTTTAAGAATATAAAACTTTGTACAGTATTAGCAAACTATTTCTTGGGTGGAAAGTTGTAATATATTTAAATTACTGCATTTTATGTAAAGTTTTAGTAGTTTAATATAACTAAAATATAGGGAGATATAGTTATTCAATAATTCATCAGTTATTTATGAAATGACACAGGTGCTGGATATAATTGTGGAATCTGGATATTCAGTGTTGAATCACACATATTTCCACAACTTTTGATGTATACAGATTTTATGTTTTATTATGATCTTAATGGTAGGAAAGAGAAAATTGAGCTAAAATACCTAGAGGATCTTATTCATAATTCATTTTGTACAAATTACCTCTATTTTAATTTGGGAAGAGACAATTAAGGAAATTTCAGGGATATGGTCATTTAATTCTAATCTTATAATTTTATATAAAAAACTATTTATAAACCAATAAGTGTGCCCTTCTTTGCTATTTGTTATACTTTCATTTTAAAAATGTATCTCCTTAATAGGCATTTAATTTAATTGACTACCCAAAGTGTCTGGTTTACTTTTATTTTTTGATTGATCAACAAATATAAATCTTACTTGGGGATTATATCCTGAACAAGGATATAATCATTGTTCAGTATTCCCTAGATTTTAAGATAAAAGTCCTTATCTATTGGTAATAAAGAACTCAGCTGTTTTTCCCTTTTTACGTCACTTATATGCATTTATAATAGCTCAAAATAAAGGCATTACTTTTCATAGCTTATGTATGCCTTGCATTAATTAATATTTTCAAATCATATTAGAATTGGAATTCACTGACTAATTCTCAAAGAATGCATTTAAAAATCTATAACCTTTTCCTCTACCAATAGAATGTTGAATACAACAATCATTTTAAATAACTTTTTGAAACTACTGATTTATGGAGTACCAATTAGCTGCTTATATTTGAAAGGTTTCTTAGACTTTGATTAGGAACACACAGCTAGAAATTAAGCTCACAATTCCAATAAAATATTCATATTTATAATGCAATTTCACTTTTATCCCACATAGCACAGCTTGTAGTAATAACATGGATTTATTTTTACCCAATGAGAGCATAAAAGATTTTATTATTATACAAAACTTGGCAGTACCTATTAGATCTTGAAATGAGTAAGTTCCTATTAAAAAAGAAAATCTGAAAATAGGTTCACAATGATAAAAGGTATGTAACCATTTTCCTTAGTCACTTAAGTCCTGAGAGTGAAATCTACCAATTATCTATGAAATGGTTTAAAAATGGGCTTATATTATCATTGATACGTTGGAAAGATTTTAAATTTATTTGGGCACTAGAAGAGGGCAATAGTGTGTTTGCTGCTTTAAAACATTTGGCCTTTTTAAAATATGTCTGACTAAAGTTTACTGTAGAAGGATATGAAAAAGTAATAAGTAAATCTGCTGTGGAATCTGGAAATTTCATATTTGGGTCACAATTTTTATTTCTATTTCTTTGTACTTGCTTTTTAATGAGGATTTTAGAAATATAGAAAGAAGAAATAAGGAAAAGTAATGATAAATTAAACATTTGTTAAGGAAAGCTAAAATGAACATTTTATTACTGCTAAGAATTTTCAAATTTAAAGAACAGTTTCTACTGAATTCAAAATTATGGATAGCTTTTAAAATATAGCGTAATTTCTCTTTGATTTCAAAACACATACATGTTCATTAGGGAACACTGGAAACACATTTACAATTTAAAAAATAATTAAAATCAGTCACATTTGTAGCTCTTATAAATTGCTACAGTTGCTTTGATAGTATTTATTTTTCCTGTCTTTTATCTACTCATCTTTTCTTTTATGACCTTAAATTGAGATTATATAGTTTTTAAATCTGCTTTTTATACTACTCAATATTGTCAACTTATTCTTGGAACATATCACTAAATGTACTTTTACAGGCTGATTTTAAAGGCTATATAATTTTTCTTTAAATATTATAATTAAAATTTATGTAGTAAATCTTCCATTTTTTATGTAAACTTATTTATGTATTATTTGCTATTTTAAAAGATTACAATGGATTTTATAGAAGCTGTTTTAAAAGTCTACATATCGCTTACGTATCAGTATAAGCTATTCTAGGAAACTATAAAATTGCAATTAATAGTAATTGAAAGATTAAGAAATGACCAGCTGAATTGAATTTAACAATGAATTTCACTCTTACGAATTAAAGGTTCTGTGGTTAAAATAGTGTCATAACAACTTGCTATAGATTGCTTCTATTTTCAAAATGGCTTTAAAAACTGAAATAAGAGAAATTTGGATCTTTTAAAGATATACTGGCACTAATGTTAGCATCATATGCAATGCTATCATATATTAATAATCAGAGATGGGTTGTATAATGTCGTGTTTCAAATATTAGTCAGAAGTCTGTTATTTTGTACATCTCTGCTTCAGAAATGACCTATTAGCATTTTGAGCCAGGGTTTTCATTGCCTAAAATATGCCAAAATATTATCAGTTCACATTCTTTACAGAACACAGAATTCATTCAAACCTTTCTGTCCCAAACATTGCAAGAAATATCATCAGTCATTTTTTAAAACTTTATTTACTAAGTTGACCATCAAGGTGTGTATTTAAGGAGAGGTTATTGTTCTTGAAACACGTGAAACAAAACTACATTAGGTTCTAAAGATGGTAACTATGTCCATGGGATTATGAACCACAGCATTGTGAGAAGTGGATATGCTTCTGCAGATGTATATTCCTTGTTTTGTTTGGAACAGCTGTAGTGAAACTGTTAATGAATGATTCTTTATGCTGTCTCATTTTGATCCTGTGTTCCAACCTGGCATGCACAACTTTTTAAGGTCAAAGGCAGGTTGACGGTGCAGAGGACATAATCTGTGACATTACCTAGCCCATATTTGATGTGGCATTCCCAAAGTGTGTAGCCATTGTCAGTGAAAATGTGCCCCTCATAGTCCCCAGGGGCAAAAATAACAACAAGCAATTTTGTGAATAGGAAAAGACCCTTCTGGCTTTTATGGATATATCTCTATCATTTCCTTGAATTACAGCTGAATCAGTTGCGCCATATATTCCTACAAACCTAAAATCAGATGGAAGATAGAAATAAGAAGCTATCATTGAAGGTCTACATTAGATCATTAGATAAGAAGACATATATCTGTTTATTCAATATTTCATACTCTTTTTTTGTCTTTCTGTATCTCCACCTTCCTTCCTTCCCTCTTCCCTTCCTCCTCTTTCTTCCTGATGTTTGTAGTTTCTAACCTCAGCTACATACCTATAGCTCTCCCCTTAAAGGCATAAATATTAGAGTTTGAAGTACAATGAATAGAAAGAAAATATGGGGAAGCGGACTTGGCCCAGTGGTTAGCACGTGGGTCTGCCACGTGGCCCTCCTTGACCGGTGTGGAGCTGGCCCACCCGCAGTGCTATGCAAGGAGTGCCCTGCTATGCAGGGGTGTCCCTTGAATAGGGGAGCCCCACGCGCAAAGAGTGCACCCCTTAAGGAGAGCCGCCCAGTGTGAAAGAAAGTGCAGCCTACCCAGGAATGTCGCTGCACACACTGAGAGCTGACACAAAATGACGCAACCAAAAGAAGCATAGATTCACCTGCCGCAGACAAAAAAGAACACAGGTCAAATAGACACAGAGAACAGACAACTGGGGCGGGGGGGGGGGGGGGAAGGGGAGAGAAATAAATATAATAACTCTTTAAAAAAAGAAAGAAAGAAAGAAAGAAAATATGCTGAGAGGCTTATTTGATACTTTCTATTGCCAAAAATACTTAGTTTTAATTTTGTTGTATTATCCTTTTACCAAGTATTTTTTTATTTTCTAAAATATTCGAGTAGTATAAGAGGATATAAACAATTAAAGTTGACTTAAATTGTCTGTGATACATGAATGCATTGAGCTTCTATTTCTTGCCAGTCTTATTAGTGAAGTTGTAATTCAAGCACAGAAAATCATAAATATGAGTAATGTGAATTCATGCTGGGAAAAAAAAAAAAACTGTTCTGCCCTGATTAGACATGGCAGTGCTCCCTCAGCTAACTGAATTTTAGCTATATTTGCATAGGTATTTCAAAATTAAAATGAAATTATGGAAATGTGTGTTATCTAATGTTATTCTAATATGAAAGGATTGTCATTTCATATTTTAGATTCTCCAGTACCAATCTGTGTGTTTAAACAGGTTAAATTTACTGAAAGTAAAATTTTTATATCTTACAGTTATCTGTTTTAAACATTTTATCCCTTTTACTCAAATCTTTCTCTATTTGTACTGCCTAAGTCCAGCTGTCCTTATCCTACCCATTTTTTCAAGACCTATTTCACAAATACCATCATCTCCAAAGACTTCACAGCTGCCTTCTATTCATCCTTTCTTTTCAATGTCTACAGTCCTTTTTTTAAAAAATCTGTTTCTCCTGACCCTTACCATTTCCTATGCTGTGTTGGACGTGCTTGTGGAGAACACTTGCTCTGCACTCCTGCCAAAGAGCAAGCTTTTTGAGGGCAGAGGCTTTTCTAATTGATTTCTTTTTTTTTTCTTTATTCTTTTTTAATGTTACATTAAAAAAATATGAGATTCCCATATACCCCCCATCCCCTCACCCCACTCCTTCCATATCAACAACCTCTTTCAGCATCATGCCACATTCATTGCATTTGGTGAATACATTTGGAGCACTGTTGAGCCATATGGATAATGGTTTACATTGTGGTATACACTCTCTATTTACCATCCTGGAACCTAGCTTGGTACTGTTCAAACAGTAGGCATGAATTATTAGTATAAGAGCAGCTTCCTGAGCAGTCTCACTTTCAATGTTCACCTCCTTCTAATTTATTACCTATGGATTATCTTGTGAGTGTGATTTCAAATTTATGTAGCTGATTTTGTCATACTTAAGTTTATCCTTTACTCATTCTCCATTGCTTTCAAAGTAGAACTTAAACACTTTGGGATTGAAATGAGGCCTTTCACCTTGTAGCCTGAGATGATCTTACAGACATTTTATTTTCTTCCTATCACTTTTGTTTCAGTTACTTTCCTAACAAACCAATTCAAAAATTAGTGTCATAAAACAACAATAATTCTGTTAACAGTTGTTTGGGTCAGGAATTTGACATCTCAGTTAATGTGCCTTGCACAGCAGTAGAAAGCTGGAATGCCTTGCCTAGGCCCAGATTTCTTAGCCTGACTGTCATCTGGATTTCTTGCCCTACACGTCACCTCTCTTCTGCTCATACTCTCAGTCTTGCTTTTGCTTTTCAGCCTCGCTACGTTGTTAGCTTGGGGTTCGTCACTGCAGTGTGATACCAAGATAGTAAAACCACTTACAAGATGGCTGGCTTCCCCATTCCAAGAGACTTGGAATGATCCACAAAGGAAAGGTCTAGAATCAGCTACATTTTATTGATCAAGGAAATTTTAAGACCAGTCCAGATACAGAGAGAGGGGAGTAACAATAAATCTTTGATCAAGGATAATACTATTTATTTTAGCCATACAGAATTGAAAAATTATGAGTGCTTCAGGCTTTGCTCTTTCATATACCACAGTCTTTACATATACCTTTGCTGCTGTGTGTTAATGTGTGTAACTACCCTTAGTTAATCTGGACAGTGCTGCCCCATCCTTCCTGACTCAGATCAAACAGAATTTTTAAATTATATTTCCCCTCTTTCATCTGGCCTAGGTATCCCTTCCCTGGGTCCCCAGATCATGCTACAATTGTGCTTATTATACTATTATGTTTATAATCTAATTATTTATCTGATGCCCTTGCTACACTGTGAGCTTGTGGTTAGAAACTGTACTGTTGACATCTGTGGATGCATTCCTCTCTGATATGCCTTCAAAAGGCAACCTACTGTGTAGTTAACAGAAAGCTTCCAACTGCTGCACCTTCATGATCTACTGCAGTATCCATTGCCAAAGCCACACTCTCCATGGGCTCTCCTTGCTAATGATCTATCACAGTGCAGTACTGCAGCCCAAACCTTGCTTCCTGGGCAGTGCTCCTCTAATGGGCTTCCTTAGTTTGGAGGCTCCCTATCAGCCTTCTTGAGATGTTTTCAGAACTGCACTGCATTCTGAGTCTTTACCTATTCAATTTCCTTTCTTTCCTCTTCTTTTTTTCAAAGGTGTCTGACCCTTAAAACGGATTGAAAGTACTCCCTGCTTTCTTTCTTTCTCCTTTGTCTTTTACTGGTCTTTCTCACAATAAATCTCTCACCCTTCTAATTCGTTTCTTTCTATCTGCTTCACAGAGTACCTGAACTGGTTTAAATATGGTATCCTACTGCCTAGCACAGGACCTAGGACATTGGAAGTTCTAACATTTGGGAATGCTAACAGCAAAAATACATAAGTGAATGGACATATATTTATAAATAGATAAAACCGTCTCCCTTCACCCTAAGCATAATGTGCAGTCTGAGCTGTTTATATTATATGTATGTAATTATCATCATTTGAATTTAAATTTGTATATTATAAATCCTTTTCTTTAAAGCAACTAATAAAATGTTACTCTTAATAACTTAATTTATAATAAATTAATATTTTTAAGTATACTTAAGTGTTCTTTAAAAAGAGCTGAAGTTATCTTCCATTATATTTTATACATTTGCAATTATTTATCAGATTCTGACATTAAGAAGTACATCTGGATAGTGAATATGATATAAGTTCACTAACTCATATCAGGAAAATAGTACCACTCAAGGTCAGAAATTTAAGACTGATAAAATAATGTTGCTTATTTTCTAAGGTCAATTGTACACTTTTATTTCCTCTACACATTTCAAAAATGACAGCCAACTTTGTTTGTAAGTATGAACTTTATAAAATAATCTGATAGGTTTATTCTTCTGCTGGCTAAAATGAGTGATACATTGTATCTGGTAGACCTCAATGTCTGTCCTGAACTACAAATGGTAATTTGGTTGCTTCTGGGAAACTTTTCTTGAAGAGACATTGTTCACAGATTTTCTCTTTACAGCAACTTACTTTATCAGTTACATTTTAAAACTCACTATAAATTTTATGTATGTACAATGAAATCAATTCCATTTAGTTTCAGTATGATAAAATATTAAATGTTGGAAAAGAATTGGGGAATAAAGGGAAACAAGAGGGTAAGGATACAGATCTAAATATTACTTGTTACTACTACTTAAACACACACACATTATTCAGAGTAACTTTAAAAAATCTCCTTTATAGTTATTTCTCCAGATAACTGAAATTAAATAACTAGGCATTCTCATTATATTTTAGGACATCAGCAGACATTCTTATGAAAATTCCTCCTTGTACTATTTCTATGTGATTCAATCGTAATGACTTGGAGTGACCCAACTTAAGACTGATTGCATTGATTTCTTTTATTTTGCTTTTCTGCCATTTTATGTCATTGTAGTTTTCTTCAGTCCTCCACTTGATTCCACGGATCCTTTTGCCCCTTTGTCCTCTTCTTGCTCTGCTTCACCACTCCTTCCTCCTTTGCATTAAATTAATGTGATTAAAAGTGAATTCGTTTACAGAAAAAACTATAAAATATTGGAAATGATTTGAGTTGTTTTAAAATAGGATTAAGGATCAGTGGTTAAAATATTAAATCTATTATCCTTAACTCTACCATTGCAGTCTTTATTTTTAGTTTTCTCTCCACTTATTTTGTTTCTACAGTTTTATTTTTCCTTTAGATTTTGTAATGTCAGTATCGATGGTTTTCAAAATGTTTCAGGGTACTTATGCCATCAACTTTTGATTAGCATTTTGCACTCTTAAGAAAAACAATGTCAAATTTGATACATAGTGGGGGAAAACAACACCACTCCCTGTATTGACCAACTCTTGAGGAAATGTAAACAAATAAGACTGACCAGGGCATATTTAGAGAAATTGAATGGACATTTCTTTAAGACAAAACTTTTAAAAACCGTAGTAGGTTTATATTGTTTTATAAAAAGATTTCACTTTTCCCACTGATTTTGGGATTGTAAGATTTTTTGATCCATATGTTTGGCGATACTTCTTGATCATTCTCTGCAAGGAAGTGACTTCTGCTCTGATTTCCTTGTAGGGTTTCTATTTCCCTCTCTGCTCCTAGCAGGTTTTTATTGGTGGGTATGTATGTGAGCGTGTGTGTTTGTCTATTTGTGTGCTGATGACAAAAGGTATATCAAATTCAAATTTCAACATCTGCATTACTATTTAAAAAATGGTTCATTAAAATGTTTCCATTATGTTATTTATTTATTTATTTATTTATTATTCATTTTTAAAAAAAATATTACATTAAAAAAATATGAAGTCCCATTCAACCCCACCGCTCCCACCCCCCACTGCCCCCACAGCAACACTCTCTCCCATCATCATGACACATCCATTGCATTTGGTAAGTACATCTCTGGGCATCGCTGCACCTCGTAGTTAATGGTCCACATCATAGCCCACACTCTCCCACGTTCCATCCAGTGGGCCCTGGGGGGATCTACAATGTCCCGTAATTGTCCGTGAAGCACCACCCAGGACAACTCCAAGTCCCGAAAACACCTCCCCATCTCATCTCTTCCTCCCATTCCCCACACCCAGCAACCATGGCTACCCTTCCCACACCAATGCCACATTTTCTCTGTGGGCATTGGATTGGTTGTGTTCATTGCACATCTATGTCAGAGGGGGCTTAGATTCCACATGGATACTGGATGCAATCCTCCTGCTTTCAGTTGTAGGCACTCTAGGCTCCATGGTGTGGTGGTTGACATTCTTCAACTCCATGTTAGCTGAGTGGGGTAAGTCCAATAAATCAGAGTGTAGGAGTTGAAGTCTGTTGAGGTTCAGGGCATGGCCATCATATTGTCAGTCCAGAGATTCAAATCCCCTAAATATATCTTAAGCCCCAACACCAACTACAACTCCAGTAAAGCAGCATGAAAGTCTTGTGAAAAGAGATCCCATCTGAGTCCAGTTCCATCACGCAGAAACACCAGCTCCAAAGAAGGGCCAACTGACATGGCAGTGAACCCCATCTGCCATAACCATAGAACCTGTGGGTCTCTTTAGCCCTCAAAAGAACCAATACTGGGGTTTTATCTACTTTATCTGTCTCTGAGACTCTGCTCAGATCTGCATAAGGGCAATCCTTCTGACAACCTCCAGACTCTTTTTTCAGAGACTCATAGCCATATAAACTCATTTCTCCTTTCCATTTCCCCCTTACATTAGGTCAAACAGCATTTTAAAGTCATGTTATTATATGTAGACAGGGATATTCTGCTGATCCGTGTTGAACCTTTAATTCAAGGTCATTTTCTAGTTGCATCTTCAGCTGGTATTTGGTAGTGATCCCTCGGTGCCAGGGAGGCTCATCCCCGGGTGTCATGCCCCACGCTGGGGGGAATGCACTGCATCTACATGCTGAGTTTGGCTTCGAGACTGGCCACATTTGAGTAACATGAAGGCTGTCAGGAGGAAACTCGCAGGCACAGTGCTGCTCTAGGCCTTGTTCTTATTTCAGGCATATAGGCTCACAAGCATAGTCATTAGTATCAGGAGCCCACTGTTGGATCCTCATTCCTTCCTGGTTCTTACCGTTGTACCTGGGGGACTGCCGCTGCTCCCTTAGGGACCATGACAGAGCCCCCCTGGCTAGTAACCCAGTACCCCCCCCAGCTGTTGTTTTTAATTGTTTCCACTATGAGTATATCTAAACATTACCATGCACCCTGGACACATGCCCTGTATAACTCCCTGTCAACCATATACAGCCTGTCAATAACATCCCATACCAGTATTCCGCTGCCACCATTGTTGAACCACTCTGTGATCCAAAACTTCCTGTAGAGCGAACCCCAATATAATGTCAGGTTCCCTTACTAGTAAAATGGAATATAGCGATGAGTTTAAATGTTAGATCTAGAGTACGTATTGATTTGGAAAAATTTCTACATCCTATCTTTTTCTTTTCTTTTTTCCTAATTATTGAGCTTCTCTTCACAAGAGTCTTAGATCACAGTAATTCATATATACAATATACATTACTCCCACACATCCACCATAAAACCTTTTCCCTTCCACAGCGATAATCTTTTAACTTATTCATATCATATTTACTGAAACTGATGTACAGACTGCGAAACAATAGCTTTCAAACAAGGTGACATCTGTGCTTACAATGTGGTCTATACTTTAGGATATACAGTTTTCTAAATTTTTTAGTTATCCTATGTTTTACATTATGGTTTACACTATTAGTCTGTTGTCCCCTATATGTTTTTGGTGTAATATTACATGTTTTATATTCATCCTCGTGTACTCTCGCGAAACTCCTCTCTTGCCCCCACATTTTGGATGAATCTTGAGAACCTTATGTTGAGTGAAGCAACCCAGGCATTGAAGGACAAATACTACATGACCTTAATGATATGAAATAAGCAAGCTGCCTCAGAGAGCTAGAGACTGGAAAATAGGCTTACAGGAAATCGGGGGGTGGAGGAAGGATGTGAGCCGACGTCTGCAGGGGTGGAATCTATGATGAGCTGGCTGTAAGTATGAGCACAAAGAAGAGATAAAATGGGGGCAAGGGGTTGCCTTTGGGTGGGGCTTTGTGGGTTTGAGGGGGCTGGGGATGGGCGGGTGGGTAATATTGCCCAAAAAATTGGGGGGAGGGAGGGGCAACATACGAACATAGGAGATTGTCAGGTGTTGGTTGAGAGTAAAATGCTGAGAAAATCGTATCAAAATATAATTAGGAGGGTTACCTCTTTAGGATGCTCAAAGGGGACGGTCTGACGCGGGACGGACTCCTGGGGAATGTCTGAAAGCTCATTTTGCCAGGGTGGGTTGTACCATTGGGTAGAGACCCAAGAAGTGAGAGTGGGGGTGGACGCACATCCTGGGGAGGACTAATGCCATCAAAAAGAGGGAACTGTATCTCTCGAGAGAAAGGGTGGCTCCCAGGGCATTGGGGCAGCTGAGCAAGTCAGGCCCTGAACACTGTTGCGAGTATCTCTGGCCGTGGTTCCTCGGGAAATGGAGATTGGCTGGCGCTGTGGGCCCCAAGGAGAGGGGAAGATGGATGTTGAATGGATGGAACCAAGGTAAATGTCGGGGCAAGAGAGGAGTTTCCATTATGTTTTTTAAGTGATGCAGATTGCGTAAGAGGTTGTAAAAAGAGGAAGAATTGATTCAATATTAGCAAGAAAATCTCTTTCTTAATTCTAAAGAAGACAAACTATGAAAGCAATTAGGGGAGCAGATGTGGCTTAAGTGGTTGAGTGCCTGCTTCCCACATGGGAGGTCCCGGGTTTGATTCCCGGTGCCTCCTAAAAACAAAAATGAACAACAAACAAACAAACGAAAAAATAAACAAACAAATGGGAAAAAAAAAACTACTAAAGGGAGCCAATATAGCTCAGTGGTTGAATGTCAGCCTCCCACATATGAGGTCCTAAATTCAATCCCCAGCCTGGGTACCTCAAAAATAAATAAATAAATAAAAACCAATTAGTGATTTTTATGCCCTTATTTTGATTTCACGTTAGAGAAGATTTCAGAGGAAACACAGTTTAAAAATGTGAATGGGCACTATTTTACAGTTGAAAATGTTCTCAGGTAGTAACCTGCAACTCTTTTACCAACACACATTTAACATAAATCCAATTTGTGAAGAAATCTGGTATTTCACTGAGCATTAAAAGGACTAACAATTTTGTCATTCAAGATTCAAAGTTACTTGGGAAAAAAATGAAATGTGATAGCTTTCATTGAGGGAATTTGTTAAACTGCAAACTTATCTGAATTTTACATGGTTCTGTGAATAAATGGCTCAGTGACAAGTTATTCACATAAATCATACTGACAAAGATTTTTACCTGTAAGTAGTGTATTAATTTTCATTCAGCTAAATTTCCATACCCACAAATATATTAAGGGAAGAATTTCAAAATCGTCAAATACAAACAGTGCATATTGGGAAAAATATTAAAGAAAAACCTAAATAACTCAAAATTACAGTCTTAAGGAGAAAAGTAATAGATGATGATCTGAAATATGGTGACATCGGATTGTAGCTTATACTTTTATCACCAATTCCTACTTCATTATATAATAAGAAAGAAAATTACAATTTTACATCGCTCTTTTGTCATTTTGGGAAGGATGTCAGGGTAGATTTTACTAGTCTTTGAAATTGTAACATCATTGTGTCCAATATGCTTAAAGGACGAAGCACAGGGTTTCTCAAATAAACTTGAATTTAGATTCTACTTCTACCCCTTATTTGCTGAGAGAATCTCATTTGAATCATATTTGGTTACCTATAAAATTTGCTTAATAATTCTCTTAGAGAATCATTAACAATTAAGTAAGAAAATAGTGGTAGAGGTCCTGCTACATTGAGTAGATCAGATCATTAAATGTTACTCATTTTCACCTTCTGTTCAGCTTTCTTCATAGAGAGTTATGACTTTCATATATTTGTGCTGATTCTTTTGTAATTATAGGTGCCAGAGATTCTTATGCTGACCATTTTAAGTGAAACTCTATGACACATCTTCTCACCATAATTATTTGTTAATTTGTTTGTTTTAATCCTTCTAAAACAAAGATGTCTGAAATCGTTTAGATTTATAGGGAAGGAATTTTAGAGAATCTTTGCCAAGTTTGTCCATTGTTCCATCTCAAGGTTATGTATTGCTTCCATAGGAAACTTTTATTGTAGAGTACTAGAGATAAATTGACCTGTTTTGAATATTTTGGATATTTTATATCACCATTGTACAATGAAAACTTTCCTCTGTCATTAGTTGGGTAAAGCACCTTCTCTAACTCTAAACGTTAGCTTTTGCGAGAGGTGGTTGTAATATAATCTTAGTTCCCAGTACTAGTTTTTGAATTACTTTTGAGCCACTTTAATGAAAAGTATAACTGAAATGATTGAATGAATGTATTTAAATGAATGAATGAATGAATGAAATATTAATGATGGAATTTTTCTGCTTTATAGCTTTTGATTTCAGCTTTGCTTTATTGAAAAACCTATTAATAGTTATTAGCTTCAGAAAAATAAAAGAGTATTTACTTAAAAGTAAAGCTTTGATTAGTAATTTTCTTAATGTAACAAATGCCTTTCTTTTTGAAGAACATATAGATGAAATAAAATTCTAAAGGATAGGACATATAGAACACATATGTAATTATTAGAGGAATGCTAAATGAAAACAATGTAAATTTAGTGATAGCTTAGCTTTGTTTAAACTCTTCCCAACCCCATTTTTTATTAAATAGTAAGAAGATGAAGAATATTCTCCTCTGTTCATTAGGGAAACTTTTAATATGATCATAAGACTATTGGGTATAATTAGATTAAATGATGGGAAGAAATCCTCAGGGATACAGTTTTCAGCAGAGTCAACTTGCCTAGATCTTTGATTTTTCTTTGCTAATGTTGGCTTTCTTGATTAGAACAGCAGGGGTTCCCATGAAGAATGTTTCACAGTTTATTAGTATAAATTATATTCTGCATTTAGATTACTTTCCAAAACAAAGTAATGAATATGTATTCCTCTTAGCCTTAGTTGCAAAATTACCTACTTCTAAACCTTTTACTATACACCAATAAAAAATATTTATCAGAAAACCTTTTGTACAAAGTCCTATGTCAAATACTAGGTGGACATACAAAAAATAAATATGGAAAATTCTCTTTCATCAATGTTTTTTGGTTTAATTTGGTGGTGGAATTACCATATGATATCATGGAAAATTCAATAATGAAAGCTTTATGTATTCCACAGACATCATATTTAGTTATCTAAATGCAACACAAAATTCTGTAGCTGTGAAACATGCCTTACATCTTTGATATCTATATGTTACTAAGTCCCTCAAATCTTAGCCTAAAAATAAAAAATAAATTTTATTTTGAAATTGTAAACTCAGATGATAATCTACCCCAATTCACAAATTGTCCATGCAATTGGAAAATTAAATTAGAGTATAATCTGAGTTGTATCAATCACTAATGGCAAAAAGTAAAAAAACTCGAATTAGCACGTATTGTTAAGCTTGGTTAACAACATGAACTCTATAGTTTACCTGGCTTTGAGTCCTAGATCTACCACTACCAACTTTTGTAATAAAGGGCAATCTATTTAAAAACCACACAGCTTTTGTTTATACTTAAAGTTAGAACCACAACTTTTAAAGGTAAAATGAACAGAAAAAGAGAACACAAGTGATGTTTTCAGTTTTGCTGCAGAGCTGTGATATCACAGGTATACGATTGCTGAAAGATGTGTTTTAATAAAAATAATTTTATTAAGGTTTGACAAAGAACTAAATAATAAGAAAAAACAAAAATGATTATAAATATAATTATAAATATTTAATGGTGCATGCCCATGGGGTTAAATGCCGCAGGAACAATTATGTGTATAATTTAAGCAAGAGCAAAAAATGGTAGGATAAAATTAGGTTAACCTAAGAATCATTCAGGGAAAATGTATTTATAGTACATGCAAAAACATAGCAGGAATTTTTATTTCCATCTAATTTCCCCTGGAAGTTATCATTATCCTTCTCTATTCTGCTTTCACCTTTCAGGCTGGCTGCTCCCCAGAACAGCAATGATGGTATCTTGTCTCTGTCAACATTACAAATTCATAAAAGAAATGATCTTAAAATATCACGTAAAAAATTGATGCAGATTCTCTACAGTCCAAAGGAAAACATCTGCAAATTTGGGTTTGGTGACAAGGATCTTCAGGTGCTCATTGAAAAAGAACAGTCCAGAAACAAAAGTCCATTCCTCTAAAAATAAAACAGCTGGGACTTTGGAACGAAGTATTCATGACAATGAAGGAGTAAAGATTGTATCAATAGTGATTCATGAGTGTAAAGAGAGTTAATGTGGATTACTTGGGATTAGGTATTTGGGCAAAGAAGTTGGAGTTCTGTTGAAAGAAACTGTGATTCCAATAGAAGAAAAAGAAAAATGGAGAAAAGTTGATGAACTTTGTGTTGGAAAAGTTTAATTTGGCTTGATAGTAAGAAATTTAAATGAAGTTTCTACTGCAAATTTCGAGATCCAAATATGGAGCAGAAGTAAAAGAAAGCAGTAGAAATAAAAAGATCTGAAGTCTCCAGTTTCAGATCTAATCACAATTTGCTCTCTCCAGATAAAAAAGGAAGGAAAAGACAAGTGCTTTTTCCAAATGTTTGTGTGCCTCTGGCACTTGTGAGCTCAAGTAGATTCTCTTTGGTTGGGCAGAATGTCTAGAAGACAAAATATGCAAATGATGAGGCCATTTGCATATTTTTTTTCTAATTTACAGATACAGGAAATTCTGGACCTTCTCCAAATTTAAAGACAGAAACCGTTTCACATATATATTGAAATTGTCCTTTGAGCTACAGAAATGCAAATTAAGCAGATTAAAGTTGTTCAATGGGATCCTGGAAGTAACAAAATTCAAAGAATAATATTTGTTCCTTTGCAAATATTTTAGCAAGAGTTTTTTAAAGAAATGTTTACAAATATTTACTTGACATAGGAATGCAGCTGAATAGAGGTTGAAAAGCCTGCATTAGTTTCATATTTTGATGCTTTAAAGTTCATAAATTATTTCTTATGTGTATATATACATAATATACATAAAGCATATCAAATACTATATACATAGCATAATATATACTAAAAATATCAGACATCTTGAAAGTCTCAAGAAAGAATTTTGATGAGCAGAAGAAATCAGTTGAAATGTGCTTTTGCTATTTTTTAGCTTAGATTCTGAGACTATAAAATATAGATGAGCTCATAGTTTTTAAAATGTATCTAACTACATGGGAATGCAGAAATAATCGTAAATGTTATTAAAAGCACTGATATGATTCCAACTATTTGATTTTATTACAGTTTAGCCTTTTAAACATAATGTAACTAATATTCAATATATGATCTGATGAATTTTAATACCATCTGTTAAAAAGATGACAATTTTGGATATTACAGGTATGAATCTGAATATAATGTGCAAAGCTACTAATTTGGTATGAGGTGTTAGGAAATATTATCCAAATTTTGGGAATATGTAAAAGAAAGTATGGCATGTTCTTTAATTGTCAGTCTGGGTCCTATGTTAACAGGCTTATTCAATGATTATTTATTTCTCTGAGATAATTTATCTGCCTTAGCTTTGCTGTCTTTGAAATAAGTATTTCTCAAGCACTGTGAACTTACATGTTAACTTGCATATTTCTGCACAGTAGAAAAGTTAATCCCAATGATTAGGCTTTTATTGCCCTGTAAGGCATTATCTAATTATCAAACTTATTCTAATGTTATATTCTTAATGCCTATAAATATTCAGTTCATTAAATATTCTTCAAAGGATCCTTACAACATTAATGTTTTCCTCATTAATGATCTTTTAAACATTTCACATGTGTTTATTCAACATATATCTGACCAAGGGTTCTTTTGGGTCTTCAATGAGATAGAAGCTGATTTGTAGGAATTGATAATTTTAAGTTTCTGAGATGCCACAAAGGAATGCCAAGGTTCTGAAATCATTAGTTCTGTTTTTCCCAAAGACTTATGATTAATTGCAAATTGTGAGAAGGCAACAAGAATACAAATGAATTCTGCTAAATGGGACATACATAGTTATGGATGTTGGTGGGGGCAGTCATTATCAATGATGTTTACTCTGGTGGCAGAGCTGTGAACAGCCTGATGTGCAGGAATTCTCCAGTCAAGTATGTCTCCTCTTCCTGATGCCAAACTCTCAAGTACTGCAATACCCCCTAACAGAACTAACCACTGGCTTCAGGGGAGAGGGAATGGCCAAAAGATGAGGTCACATCATAACTCTGTCTAGGTTTATTCTCTTTCTGTTAATTACATTTGAACTTAAGGAGCTCTAAAATAAATAGAACTTCACCTAATGACTGGCCTCCCACTTCAATGAGAACAGAAACCATTTTGCTTTATTCACCTTTGAATCAATCAGAGTACAGAGAAATCACTCAGGCAATGTTTGTTAAATAAATAAATGAATAAAAGCTTTGAATGAAGTTGGAATTAATGAGCCATTGAGTCTAACTCCTCTAAATTATGGAAAAAAGTCAGAAAGGAGTGTGATGCTCTAGTTTCATCTATTAGTAGTATTAAGATTTAGGGGAAAAAAGACATATATTGCAATCAGATAGGTGAAAATTCAATCTAGTTCTGCCTTTTAGTAGCTGAGTTAAGATGAGCAGCTGTTTTAGTAGTTCTGAGATGGTTTATTAATCTGGAATATTGGAAGAATTATTATGTACAGTTAAATTTTTTGTGTCAGTATTAGGTATTTCTTGGGTCACATGATAGGTGCTCAGTAATTCTCCCTTCTTCAACTACTTTATGATAATTAGTAAATCCATAAATTATAAAATGTAATCCACAACTACTATTTATAATATTTTCTAGTCTTTTTCTTTTTTAAATTCTATTATATAGTCTTATTTGATAAAGTACCATAAACAGACATTTAACAATATAAGATCTTTCATTTGATCAAAAATATCTTCACCAACCACTTTATGTACACTGAAAGTCTCCAAATATTTGTATGGATCTTTTTCTTTCTAGTTATAGCAATTTTTTCTCAAAATGCTACTTGTTTTAAGGATTTTCTTATTCAGTTCTTTGGAAAAATGCATTACGAAGTATTATCACTAGGTCTATTAATTAACTATAAAAGATTAATGTAGTGATGCCATTTTTTGCAAAACAATGCTGTGTAATTAGTAGTTTATCATTTACATGAATGTGAGGATGATCTGGCAATCTGGTCGCAACATCTGTTACCCAATTACTAGCCAGAAACAATTCTGCATAGCTCAGTGCCTCAGTCACTGACACAAGTATATTCAATGGTTGTCCTGTCCTAACAGAGGAAGATCTTCTTAACAATGAATATGGAAAGGGTTAAGTTCCAGTTGTGAGAAATGTTGGGTAATCATGTTGTCAGTAAGTAAAACTGTGGTTTCCATAACACATTTCTAACAGAATATCCTGGGTCACTTTTCATGGAGATTATGGGATGTAATTTTCTAAGATGTGACCTAGACAATGCTAAATAGTTTTTAAGATTATTTTAATGTACAGTTGAAATCAAGAATCAATTGTAACAAATATAAGAGGTTAGTAATAGGGGAAAATATGAATATAATGCTAGTGTTTTCTCTTGTGCCACCTCAGCTCTCTGAGCTGCTGCGTCTCTTATTATGTCTCCTCTGTGCCTATTTTTGTTGCATCATCTTGCTCTCCATGTGGGCCAGCACTACTGTGCAGGGCAGCACTCCTGCACAGGGCAGTACTCTGCACAGGCCAGCACTCCGCGTGGGCCAGCTTGCCACACAGGCAGCTTGTCTTCACCAGGAGGCCCTGGGCATCAAACCCTGGACCGCTTATATGTTAGGTGGGAGCCCAATTGCTTGAGCCACATTTGCTTCCCACTAGTGTTTTGAGAATAGGAGCCAAGAGCTTGTTTCATTCACCTGGATTCCCTTCCCATTTTATAAAAATTACTATGTCATTTAAAAAAAAAACAACATAAAACAAAATGGAAGACCTGATTTGTAGAATATACCAATTTTCACAGTATAAAATTCCCGTCACAGTTGACACTAGCTATGAGCATGATGTCACAGAATGTGTGATTGGGAAAAGGTATACAGAAACTGGTAGAAATTGTAAGAGCCAACTCTAACACACCAGGCCAGATTTACAACTTTCTGCAAATTGATTTCTCAAAAATAAATGTGATTATATGTGGAATATTTCTTAAAATTCACCTGTGAAGCCATCTGTTCTTGGGTTTTACTTTGGGGGTTTTAAATTACTGATTCAATCTCTTTATGACTTATTGATTTGTTGATATCTTCTATTTCTTCTTGAGTTAGTTTAGGGAGTTTGTGTATTTCTAAGAGTTTGTACATTTTGTCTAATTTGCTGGCATACAGTTTTTCATAGTATCTTCTCATAGTCCTTTTTATTTCTATGGGGTTGGTAGTAACATTCTCATTTCCATTTCTGAATTTGGTTATTTTTGTCCTCTCTCTCTCTTTTATCAGTGTAACTAAAGATTTGTTGATTTTATTGATATTTTCAAAGAACCAACTTTTGGTTTTGTTTATTTTATTTTATTTTTTCTTTTACTCTCTATTTCATTTACCTCCTCTAAATCTTTGTTATTTCCTCCTTTCTGCTCATTTTGGATTTAGCTTGCTCTTCTTCTTCTAGAGTCTCCAGTATTGAGGTTGGGTTTTTTATTTGAAATGTTTTTTTTAATTATAAGCATTTAGAGCTATAAATTTCCCTTCAGCACTGCCTTTGCTATATCCCATAAGTTTTGGAATGCTGTGTTTTCGCTTTCATTCTCCTCAAGATATTTCCTAATTTCCTTTCAGATTTCTTTTTTGATTCGTTGATTGCTTAATAGTATGTTTTTTAATTTCCACATATATGAGAATTTTCCATCCCTCTTATTGCTTTCTAGGTTCATTCTATTGTTGGAGAAGTTACATTGTATGATTTCAATACTTATGAGTTTATTGAGAACTACTTTGTGATATAACATATGATCTATCCTGGAGAATGATCCATGTGCAATTGAGCAGAGTGTATATTCTGATGCTGCTTGATAGAGTGTTCTATATTTATCTGTTAGGTCTAGTTGATTTAGACTATTATTCAAATCTTGTGTTTCCTTATTGATCTTCTCTCTGGATATTCTAGGTATTATCGAAAGGGGTATATTAAGGTTTCCTGGTAATAATGTAGAATTGTCTATTTCTCCCTTCAAATCTGTCAATATTTGCTTCATATTTTGGGACTCTGCTATTGGATGCACATATGTTTCTAATTGTTATGCCTTCTTGTTGAATCGATGCATTTATTAGTACATAATGACCATCTTTTTCCCTTGTAACTGTTTTTGACTTAAAGTCTATTTTATCTAATATTAATGTAGCTATCCCAACATTTTTTTACTACCATTTACATGGTATATATTTTTCCATCTTTTCACTTTCAACCCAGTTATGTCTTTGAATTTAAGATGAGTCTCCTACAAGTAACAAATAGTTGGGTCATCGTTTTTAAAATCCATTCTGCCAATCTCTGCTTTTTGACTGGAGAGTTCAATCCATTTTCATGTAAAGTAACAACTGATAATGCGAGGATTTCTTCTGCCATTTTGTTACTTTGTTTTCGTACATCATATAACATTTTTGACCCTTAGTGCTTTTGTTAAAACCTACTTTCATATTTATTTGATTTTTAATATTTTACATTTTGTGTCCCTTCTCTTTTCTTTCTGAATATAGTTTTCTGATGCTTATGGTTTCCATGGGGTTATAATTTCCTGCCCAACAAGGGGTGGGGACTCAATGCCCTACTGGCACAAACGGTTTATATAATTACTTAATCAAGTAAACCTTTGAATCCAATTCAATATGCCAATTATTGTTATTGGTTAGAGCAGCATGCTTTATTAGAGAGTTTAATACAAAGTTAATACAAAATATAAACTACATGTGGTTATTCTCTTTAATAATTTGAAGATTATAGTTACACAAATAAAATTGTGGTAGTCCATCAGCAAAAGCCTGATGAATCCTGTAGCAGTTTGATATTATTGATGAATTCCAAAAAGAAATATTGGATTATGTTTATAAACTGATCTTTTCCTCTGGGCATATTAAATTGGAAACAGAAGCAAGCCCCAGGAAGAAAGAAACCCTGAGTCCAGGAAAAAGAAAGCTGAGGAAGGGAGGAACCCATGAAGCCTGAACCCTCACAGACATTGGCCGCCATCTTGCTCCAACATGTGGAAATAGACTTTGGTGAGGGAAGTAACTTATGCATTATGGCCTGGTATCTGTAAGCTCCTACCCCAAATAAATACCCTTTATAAAAACCAACCAATTTCTGATATTTTGCATCAGCACCCCTTTGGCTAATATAAATCCCCATCCAATTTTTTTTTTAATGTAAGGACTGATGATATCACACACAACAAGAGGGTATGGAAAGGTCTATTACTCAAATGATAAGGCTTTATGGGGTTTGCAGGGGACGCCTCCTAGGCTGGTACGAAAACTGATTGAAAGAGTAAGTGAAGAAGACTGGCTTCGAGTTTTTATGGTGATTAGAGGGTGGGGTCTGGATAAGGTTTCCTGTTCCTGGTTTGAACTTCTGCTAAGACCAAGGAGGAAGGACCTGGGCTTCTTATAAGTCTTCCCAGATGTGGTCAGAAAGGGGAAGAAAGCAGTGTGGATGAAGCTTAAAAGGTGTCAGCAGCCAAACATTAAAAATGTATCCAGAGTCTTTCTTACAAAGCAGAAATAAATATCAAAATATGTCATCATTATATTATGCAAAAATAATGGAAAAGAAGAATTAGTTTGAAAGAAATAAAAAAATCATGAGATGTACACATTTTAATAAGATGACTTCACCTGCTAACAATCCTATTGAAATAAAGGGAAGAGATGTTAGCTTTCTTTTAATCTTGAGTTAATTATATCGAGAGACCTGTTTCAAAAGAAGTTCTTTGGAATGCTCTGTATAATTTTTGTTAGTTTTAGAGTTGATTCATCCATACTTATCAACATGTAAATAAACTCACAAGGATCACTTGCATCAACAAATGAAAACTCAAGTCTCTTAGTTTACTTAGGAATATTACATTTCCAGCATAGTTTTATAGGCTGTGTAAAAAACGTAGAGGCTTTCAGGTAGGTAATATGTAACTGCTACCAAGGAGCCAGCAGTTAAATGGAGAGGATATGTATCTAGTTATTAAAGAACAGAAGGAGCATTAATAATATCAAACTTAGTATATGTGATCTGAAAATAAAATTTAAAACCCAAATGCATCCATTAAAGGAAAATATGTTGCTATAACCTCTTATTTGGATTTGTAAGCATATTATAATTTAATAGTTTTAAAAATAGGTAAAGCACTTCATTTAGCAGAGGCAACATTGAGACCAATACCCAGTGACTTTACTCTCTTCTTTGTCCTTAAAAAAGGTAATTAACATCTCTCTTGGTCCTTGTTAAACACTCAGAAGAGCGTTGGTTATGTAAAGAAGAAAGTTTGCCATCTCATTGTCAGAAGACAAAAATGTCTATGATCCAACTATCAAGCCCTATGTTTTTGGAAGTATATATATATATTCACAATAGTCCTAACAGGACTGTTAGGGCACCAAAGCACTGAATTCAACTCATCCATCAAGATGAGGTATTGTTTTGTTTGGATTTGTGTTCTTTATATTTAAATAATTTAAAGTTGATTTAAATAAATAGTACTGCCAAATCATATATTTCTAGATTTCCATATAAACCAGAGAGAATATAATTTTTAAAATTAAACATTTTATCTTTAATTGCTTGCTGCTGCAAGTTTTAACTTTTTCTTTTTTGAATTGCTATCTAATACATCTTTTGCTCAATACGAGTAAAAACATATTAAACCTAAGATTGCAACATATAGAAGTTAAAACATTTATACTAATTTAAATGTGGTTGCTTGAAGGAGTATTTCTTTATTAATTATTAAGATAGTGTATAGGCAACTGTTAGAATTTTGTCTGCCACTTCATGAAGCTGCTTAGAAATATTCTCTCTCATTTGTAAATGCAATTATAGCAGTGTCAAAAAAAAAAAAAAAAGGTATTATATGGCTCCTCTAGGAGTATACTCCTAGCATACTACCTGATTTGAAAAGTTGAAAGTACTTTTGTTTAACTTCTACAAGTGTTCCTCTCTGAATTGTTTTACCTAGGGAATTGTAAATTTGAAGATATTTAGTAACAAGTCTTAATGACACACTCACAAGTATAGATTGTAAACTTGATTTTGTGGTTTCAGTGTGTTAGTGCATCAAAGACCCCGACTCAATAATAATAGAGTCTGTGGAGTGCTGTATTTGAATAGAAGATAAGAAAGTATTGTTAGATAAAGAAGCACTGAGGTATAAGAGGGATTTTTTTTTGTTTTGGGAAGTGTTCCATGAGAAGAGGTTATGTTAAAGGGAAAATATTCAAAAGGGACCTTGCCAAATATAGATAGAGCATGTGCAAATATTCATACCATAATCCAGGGCCAGTGGTGAAAAGTAAAATACTGTGTATTTGGCTAAAAATGATAACTATTTTGAGATTTGTCATTCATTAAGCTTTATTAAGCATAATCTGTCTTCCTGACATTTGACGTACACAGCTGAATGTGTCTTAAATTTCATAAAAATACTGATGATGACAAACACTAAATGAATAAATTAAAATCATATTGATTTTTCATTACAAGTCAATGCTTAGATGGCTTAATAGCTAATTGATCGGTCCAATACAACTAGAGCCTTGCCTATCAGTAGCACAAATTTCAAACCAGAAATATTTCATATGACTCAGCCATGCTGTTAAATGAAAGACAAAATATAAGAAGCAAATAATTTTAAACAAATTGCATGCAGAATTAAGTTGGATATAAAATTTAAAATGCACATTTATTGATCCTGACAGCTTTCAATCTAATGACTCATTTTCATGAAATAGAGTCTTGTCAGGATGATTAGCTATTTTGCAGGGTGCTGTCAATCACACAAATGCTGGAAATCTCAGCTCTAGTTTACTTCTTTCTGATTTTCTCTGCTGCTTGCTGCCACCACAATATTGATTTCACTTTAATTCTGCAAAGATGGATAGTGAAATTATGAAGGCAGATTTAGTACTTACTTTGATCCTATAATCTACAAATACATTAACAAACACTCTATTCCTGAATGTATCTCATTTCAAGAAAAATTTATTGTCTGCCAAATTCTAAGGGCTGTATTTCTTTGGGTGTGAGGAGTTTATATAGGATAACAATATTACTTATTATTCCACAAATATAATTCTTTCAATTTACAAGACATTCATGGAATCTAAAGATTTCCATATGTGATAAAATATTATTTAAATTGATGAATGCTACAATGTATTTTTGATAAAATATGATTTTTGCATGTGAAATGAACTATGTAAGGTTTTCAATATAGGTCTCACTTTTATGAAAGCTTGTACTCATAATTTATCTACCTAGTGAATTATTTCAAATATGAAAATTATGAGAATAACAAAACTGCAAAATGAAAACAGTATTCACATAATTGTTCATTGCAAACATGGTTGTACATTTCTAATAAAAATATGCAAGGCATCTGTCTATCAGAATTGAGATGTTTACAATATTCCATATGAACTAAAATTTTATTTTCCTTGGACAAGCTCACATTGGCAAAATCCAAGGGTATCTTGTCTCTCTCCTTCAAATATTTTCTCCAAAATCAACCTACTATTCATTTTCAGAACCCTACACTGCATTTTAAACTTTGATGTGAAAAATTTCTCAAAACCATGCCAGTTTTTAAAATATTAAAATAAGGATTGTTTAAAGGTGGTGGGTAATCTGAACAATTTAGCAAAAAATAGAGGAATTTGACATTAAATAACTATTTAATTGAAGTTTATAATTAAATCTTAAAACTTGAATTTAATTTGTTAGCAGATATAGGTCTAAATATATGCTAAAAATTATTTTCATGGAGCTTAATGTGTTAGCGCATAACAAGTCTTATTATTTTTGAAGTATTCATATTCAGAAATTGCTTCAATGGTATTTATCAACTATCCATATGACTGTGCTTTGGAAATAATAACTAGCCATGATCAGTGACTCCAAATTGCTCATGATTTGGAGAGTTATAAGAAGAGACACAAGCGACTGGCTGCCCTACAGTAAGGCAATTATTTACAAATGTTATGGAGAAAGCATAGTGGTAGTACTGCACAAAAAATATATTGCAAGCTTTCCATGTAATTATAAATATTCTAGTGGCCTCGTTAAAAAGCTGTTAAAGAAGTAAATTAAAATTTAATATTATATTTTATATAACACACTATATTCCAGATATTATCATTTACACATATAATATAAACATTATTAATGAGACATTTTGCATTTTAAAGTGTATTTTACTTATAGTCATGTTTCAAGTCCTCAGAAGCCACATGTGGCTAGTGGATGTTCTATTGGACAGTGATTTAACCTAAATATAGCCAACCTTCTCCTCTCCTTTTTTCTATGATAGGGAAAAACTTCACATTACCAAACTTTGTGTCCCTCTCTTTTAGTAATTGCCTACTTTAAATAAATACAAAAAGCATATCAAAATTTTGTATGTATAGAAAGAGTATTAACATTTTAAATCAGTTGGATACTTGTATAAAGATGTACCAAATCTGTTCTAAACTCAAAAATTGGACCAGGAGGAGCAGATGTGGCTCAAGCAGTTGAGCTCCTGCCTCCCACATGGGAGATGCTGGGTTCAGTTCCTGGTGCCTCCTGAAAAAAAAAAAAAAGAACAACAAGCAAATCAGGGAAGCCAATATGGCTCTGTGGTCAAGCACTGATTTTCCATATACCAGGTTTCAGTTTTATCATTGGTCCAGGTACCAAAAAAAAAAAAAAAAAAAAAAAAAAATTACACCAGGAGAATGGTATGCATGAGTAAATCAGTACCTCCAAATAGCTCTATGCTAGGTTTCTTCAGTAGTGATTGTTTAATTAGGTTGCACTTTCCTCAAAATATTATTGTAAGGTAGAAATGCAATTGAGCATATGTTACTAAAACAGAGACTGGTTTATGGATTCTGGACTTAATACATGTTAATAATATTTCCTGACTTTCAGTTTTGATTGTTATTTGTAGCAATTTGATATTATTGATGAATTCCAAAAATAAAAATTGGATGTTTGTAAACTGATGTTTCCTCTGGACATGTTAGATTATATTGGATTTACAGGTTTACTTGATCAAGTAATTATGTAAACCTCTTGTGCCAGTAGGGCACTGAGTACCTTACTGGTGGGGGTATTCCACAAATAAAAGGCGTGGCAAAAGACAAAGTTAAGGGTTTTGGATGTTGGAGTTTGATGCTGAAGCCTAAGCTGGAGCCCCGGAGAGTAAGCTCACACAGGAAACAGAAGCCAGCCCTGGGAAGAGAGGAACCCTGAGACCAAGACAAAGAAGACTGAGGAAGGGAGGAATCCAGGAAACCTGAACCCTCACAGATGTCAGCAGCCATCTTGCTCCAACACATAGAAATAGACTTTGGTGAAGGAAGTAACTTATGCTTTATGGCCTGATATCTGTAAGCTCCTACCCCTAATAAATACCCTTTATAAAAACTAACCAATTTCTGTTATTTTGCATCAACACCTCTTTGGCTGACCAATACAGAATTTGGTACTGAGACTGGGGAAGTGCTTTTGCAATTACTGAAAGGCTAGTATGGTTTTATGAATGCATAAGAGATATTTTTTTGGAGTAATTGTGAGATGCTATTGTTAACAATATGGATGCTAAAGAGACTTTTTATAATGCCTTAGAAGTAAATGATGAAACTATGATTGGAAACTGAAGGAAAGGCAATCTGTGTTTTAAAGTTGCAGAGAACAAGATTAAGTCCTGGTGTTTTATGGAAGGCAGAAATTTAAAATGGTGAGCTTGGGCATTTAGCTGAAGAAATTTCCAAAGTAAATCCGGAGAACGCAGCTTGGCTTCTGCTTGCAGCTTATAGCAAAATGTTAAATGAAAAGATATACTGAGGACTGAACTGTTGGGTACAAAGAAATTAGAAACTAATTCTGGAAATTCAAAGCCTCTAGAAATCAAGTTCCCAGAAGAAAGTGCGCCATTGGAGGACTTAACTAAACTTGGAACTTGTAAATCAGGATTGAAGATGCAGTTATGTCGGAGAGACTTGTGGAAAGTCTTAATGTCTGATGGCTTGGAGCCCTGCTTCCTGCATGCTAGAGCAACAGACTATTTGAGAGAGTTGTATGAACGAAACCACTGTCAGCCTGGAATAAAAGGGACATGGTAATGAGAGATTGAAATGGAAATGACTTAAAGAGGAAAACCATGGAATCTGAAATCTGGAATTAGGACATCACCTTGGGACATGAGTAGAACCCTACTCATGTGTATAGAAAGGGTGAGTTTGCCCCAGCAGTTGAAGAGGGTGGATTTTCCTACCCAATGTTCTGGGAGAGTTTTGCTTTCCCAGGGTCCAGAGAGGGTGAAGCACATTCCCCAAATGTTAGGGCAGTTAAGGTTGCCTCCCCATAGGTCTGAGAGGAGTGGACCTGTCTCCCAAAGTTTAGGAAAGGACAGGTGGTCAACTCATTGCTCTGAAAGCATTGAGCCTGTGTGCCAAAGGTTAGGGGGAATGTTGTTTTCACATCACTGTATGAGGGGGGGTAAGGTTCTAACCCAAAGATTCAATATGGTGAGGCAATCACCCCAACACTCTTGGAGGGAGAGGTCTGGAGCTTGGTGGACACCCAGATGCCTGATAAAGGTGGAACCAAGAATATGGCTATTGGGCAAGCCTGTGGAAAGGTGGGTTCCCATAAGTTCCCAAGGAGAAGAAATCATCTTAAGAATGACTCTCAGACTTTGAAATTGAACAGAGGATTCCCTGCAGATCTACTGAACTATAGTGAAACCACGACTCATGTTTTCATTCCAGTTTCTCCTTATTGTAATGGAAATGTTTATCCTTTGTCCATTTGTGTATTGGAAGCAGATGAATTGTTTTATAAGTTTCAGAGGTATACAGCAGACAAAGCTTTGCCCCAAAACAAACTGTATTTCTTTAAATTGATTGTGATATGATTTAGTATTTGTGTTATAACAGATTTAAGGTTTTTATTTTTTAATATTGTAATGTCTCTCTGGAATTCAGAGGGTGGTGTGTAGCAGTTTGATATTATTGATGAATTCCAAAAATAAATATTGGATTATGTTTGTAAACTGATCTTTTCCTCTGGGCATATTAGTTTATATTGGATTCAAAGGTTTACGTGATTAATTATGTAAGCATCTTGTGCCAATAGGGCACCCTTTAGTGGGTGGGGACTTACTGATAAAAAGCATGGCAAAGGACAGAGTTAAGGGTTTTGGATGTTGGAGTTTAATGCTGAAGCCTTAAACTGGACCCCATGAAGTAAGCTCACAGAGGAAACAGAAGCAAGCCCCAGGAAGAGAGAAACCCTGAGCCTACGAAAAAGAAACCTAAGGAAGGGAGGAATCCATGAATCCTGAACACTCACAGATATTGGCAGTCATCTTGTTCCAACACATAGAAAGAGACTTTGGTGAGGGAAGTAACTTATGCTTTATGGCCTAGCACCTGTATGTTCATACCTCAAATAAATACCCTTTATAAAACCAGCCATTTCTGATATTTTGCATCAGCACCCCTTTGGCTGACTAATACAGAATTGTTATCCAAAAAGGCCATTAATTCTTCTGGCAAACTGATTTTGACAACCAAGGAAATAACCCAATGCAGAAGACAAATAAAACTAAGTCAGCTGTGCTTAATATAGAACATGGGTAAAATGAGGAAGTTGTAACTTCAAATGGACTTTTCAATTTTATTTTACCAAATTATTTTCAGAAATGGGGCCACCCAATCATGTCAACAAGACTTATTGCATAGTTTTAAAAAATATAACAACTAACAAGGTAATATATATACAAAATTTCCTGAATTATAGATATGAGTTAGAAAAGGAACTGGGAAGTGGCTAAGGTATTAATTTATTAGGTAATTTAAATGCAAAACAAGTTAACCCACACAATTTTTTTTCAAGAAAAGAATAAGAATTTTAACTTAAACTTAATGAATTAATCAGTTTTTTGCTATTTCATTATAGCAAAATGAAATTGTTCATGTATTATTTGAAAATATATATTAAGAAGTTTTCATGAGATAGATAAGTACTTAACATATTTGATTTTAACTAGGATGTCTTTGATAAAGGAATTAGTGTTCCTATATGGAAAATTTAGCGGTTTTTACTAATGAAAATAAATTGTTAATAACTGTTTCTAGGTGACAGTATTCTTTCAAAACATATCTATAGTTTTAGCTTTAAATTCAATATTTTCTTAATGAAATTGTCAATAATATTACATTGCCAAGTGAAGATTGATGTATTAATGATAATAACGAACATTTAAGATTGACATGAAGATTTATACCCATCATTTCAAGCTTTTTACAATAGACTGTAAATAGATTACACTATGGGCATACTTTTATTTGCTAATTTATCTTCATTGCCAGTAGTACTTAGAAACAGGCTACATGTTTAAATAGACTCTTCTAGGTCTGAGACCAAGTCTTATTACTTATTCATATGAAAGAGTGGTATAATAATATGATAAAAAATTATCATTGAAATAAATAAATGAATGTGGTAGGAAAGGTAGATTAGCAGAACTTTATGGAGCCATACAAGAAGGCATTTGTTTAAATGGGAATTGGACAATTTTTTTCTTTCCTATGCATTAGCATGAGAATTAAAATGTATTTTTGTTTCCAATTAATTACAATGCCTACATTATATCAATACTAGTGAAATTATTAAGATGAAATACATAATTTTATAGCCTGTTTTTCTGTAATAGTCTTCTCTTAAATTATAAGGAAATCACTCAAATTTAAACGTGTAAGGTCAATAGCTAGTCAATTATATCTGAATTCTAATCACATTACTAATAAAATGTTAATGTATTTAAGAATTAAGTTTGTGATTGATAAAGAATAGTCTTGTGTGGTACCATTGCAGTTGTCAGAGACATGCTTTGAATTATTTCAGTGAGTAGATTTAAGAAAAAAAGAAGTTACAGAGGCATATTCTTCACTCAGTTATAGAGCCTTTTCACAATAAAGCTGTCCTAAATTTCAAAAGATTGTAGAGCAAATTATCATTCTCAATCACTTGAAATGCTCACTAATCCAGTTAACAGTATGCTGCAGGAGAGTGTAAACTATAATGTGGACCACTGACCATGTGGTGCAGCAGTGCTCAGAGATGTATTCACCAAGTGCAATGAATGTTCCATGATGATGGAGGAGGTTGTTGTTATGGGAGGAGTGGGGTGAGGGGTTGGGAGGTATATGGGGACCTCATTTTTTTTAATGTAACATTAAAAAAAATAAAGACAAAAAACAACAACAATATGCTGTATTTTTCTACTAATGTAGTTTTTAAATTTTTTTTTTTATTTTTAGGCAATTCACATTTATTACATCTGCAGAGGTAAGGAGCCAAGGCCAGTCCAAAGTGACTCAGACCTGACTCCCTGTGCAGCAGTTTCACTCTCACTTAAATACCCAAGTTACTACTTAGCATTTGCTTTGATTATGCATTGGTTTTTATGCATATGGATGAACACACAGAGCTGGTTATATAATTGTATGATTAGTATGTTCAGGAACTCACGCTTGCACATACACTGCATGATCAAGAAAGGGGCGGATAACCCCACTCCTGGGTGGGGATTTTACTATGTTCAATCAGCAAGTTGAAGCGAGGACAGCAAGGTCCTGCTTCTGCGCAGGTCCGGTCAACTGGTTGAAGCTGGTTTTCATACCTCATTGCTTCGATGATATTCTTAACCACCAAAAGCGGAATTTAGCCCAAAGAGAAGGTTGCATTTCATTACCTTCTGATTTACATACAATTCTTTTCTTTGAAGCCTAGCAACAGGGAGAGAAACAAGTTACTTTCAGGTATTCGGTCATCTTACAGCCATCAGTGCCACACACACAGACGCAGCAAGATGACACAACAAAAAAAGAGACAGATTCCTGGGGCCGCTGGCAAGAATGCTAGTGGACACAGAAGAACACACAGTGAAAGGACGCAGAGAGCAGACAGTGGCGGGGAGGGGAGAGAAATAAAAAATAAATCTTTAAAAAACAAAATGTAAACTTTGGCCTTCTGGTTTCACATTTTATAAATAATAGCCATTACATAATAATGGTAGTTAGGACTCATCTAAGTGCTTTATGTATACCTAATTCTGAACATTCAAGAGTGTTTTTAAATGAGCAGCAGTTAACCTAAAATAACTAGCTATTTTAAAGAATTGGTGTTAAATGCTCATGTACGGTCTTGGTAACTACTAGTCCAGAAATTTAACATTGGATAAAGAAGAGTAATGATGATTTATATGCTTGCTCTTCTACAAAGGTTAGATGAAACGACGGTCGAATACTAGGTGTCTATGTGTTGCAATCTCGATTACACGATAATCTAAATTCTATAAAAACTTATTAAAGTTCAGATCTACCAGTATGTCGTCGTCGTCCATCCCCACCCCCACCCCCCGCATTTAAACATTTCTGAGTTGTGTTTTTTATAAGTTACGCACTCTGCCAATAAGTTCTTACACACCCGCATCAACACATTAAAGAGCGAAGGGGGGGGGGGGGGGAGCGGCGCCTCTTAGTGGCGGAATAAAGTCCTAAAAGGAGAAACGGAAAGACGTAAATCTAAGGACCAGTCCAAGTTCCCAGCTTTTCCCAGCTCCACTGCAAGCCCCAAGTTCCTCCAGCACCTCCAGGTCGCAAGACTTGGAAGAGCATTTCGGAGCGCTTGGCCCACAAACACTACTTTCCTGCGCGTCTGCAGGTTCGCCAGGAAGGGAAAGAGGAAGGGACGCGACTTCGGGCCTAAACAAGAGGCTTCTGGAAAGAGGTCGGGCCGGGCCTGAGCCGCCGCCCGAGCGCCTGACCCGCGCAGCTCCCCCCGGCCGAGCCTCGGTCCCCGCCGGCTGCCCGCCACTGCCCCCACCCCCAGCGCGGCCTAAGGTAGTTTTAATATAATTCATTTAACTAATTACTTCCTAGTATGCTTTCTATTTTACCTAAATAAAACTCATTAACAAATAATATAAATAAAAATACAATTAACTCCCATTTATTGAGATTTAGCAAGTCATAAACGTTATGTCTTTTAAAAAACCTCATTTTGTCCTCAAAAACAACTTTATGATGTAGGTACCTTTATTCCATATTTTACTGATATAGTAAAGAGGTTCAGAGAAGTTATGTAACATGTTCAAGATTATACATATATATAATTTTCACACCATACTGCCTCTCCAGAAAAGGATAATATATACTACATTCTTCGAAGTTAAGTAACAAGAAACAAGCGTTTTTAACTTTTCAGTAAAATCATTTGAGTATAATAATAGCTCTTTTAAAGTCAACTTCACAACTGGATAATATATATTGTAAAAATACACACAATGTAATCTGAGTTTTATTTAAATACCATAAATGTTAAGGATATTATAACTTTTGATGAAATTCTCTTTGCAATGTTTAAACATATCGCAACACAATATCTAAGTACCATAGGTTTTTAAATTAACATTTCAATTTTGTAATAATTGCAGATTCACATGCAGTTATAAGAATTAATACTGAAAGAGCACATATACACTTTTCTTTTTTTGCCCTAATGGTAATATTACACAAAACTGTAGTGCAATAGCACAACATTGATACAGTCAAGATACAAAAAGTTATATCATGTAAGGTCCTGTCCCGTTATCCTTTTATAACTACACCCTCTTCTCTCCCACACACTTCCCCGTACACCCTGGCAAACATTGATATATTTTTTATTTCTATAATTTTGTCATTTCAAGACTGTTTTACCAATGGAATCATATAGCGTGTAAGGTTTGGAATTAGATTTATTTACTTAGCATAATGCTCGGGATAATCAAGGTCGTTGCATGTAACAATAGCTGCTTTTAATTGCTCAGTTGGTTACAGTTTGCTTAACCATTTACCCTTGGTTTCCAGTTTGGACTATTACAAATAAAGCTGTTATGGATAATTATATTCAGGTTTTTAAGTGAATTAAAGTTTTCACTTCTCTGGAATAAATTTTCAGGGATGCAATTACTGGGAAATAAGAAACGATCACATTTAGTTTTGGAGGAAACTGTCGAACTTCTGAACAGAAGAACTGAGTGGCTGTACTATTTTACATTCCCACCAATAATACATGAATGACCAAATTTTATCCTCACCAGCATTTGGTGTGGGTCATTATGTTTTTAAACTATTCTGATAAACATGTAGTCATATCTCATTTGGGGTTTAATTCAACTTTCCTTAAAGTCTAATGATGTTGACATCTTTTCATGTGCTTATTTATTTTCTATGGGGAAATGTCTGTCCACATCTTTGGACTATTTTCTAATTGAATGGTTTGCTTTTTACTATTGAGTTTTGAGAGTTCTTTTTATATTCTAGATATAATAGGATTAAATATTATTCTATCTTATGAGATTTTCAAAGGTTTATTAAATGTATTATCTTATTTAATACTACCACTTGTAAAAGCAAAGTTATGAGGGCAAATCAACTCTACAAATAAATTTGCTTTGTTAATATAATACAGATTGCCATACCATTAATTTTCTAAAAGTCCATCAATCTTTATTAGATGTTATGTTTATTTCGTCATTTATTTGTCATTTCCTTTCTTCTGCCAACTATTTCCCATTTTCTAATTTTATCAGTGTGGATATAATTTTATCAGTGTGGATATAATAAGATGTGAAAGAATGAAGCAAGGCTGAGAGTGAAAACTCGATACCCAAATCATGACTTTTCTGTTCATTGGGCTCAAATTTCTTGCTATCTGGAGAACTAGGATTTCCCTGTTAAACATATAGAGTTTCAAATGTCAATATAAAGAAACATGCCAGTTTTCGTTTCATTTTGATTTTCCAATTTTCATGAATTTTCACCTCATTCTTACCTCTAAAACTATATTAAGCTATACCACTTTGATTTCTTTGTGTACGTCTTCATAACCTTCAAATAACTTTAGTAGTTCCTTAGCTAGCTAATTTGACTTTAGCACCTATAATGTTTCTTTAAAAATTTCATTTCTCTCCAGAGGATTTATACTTACATTCTGTATTTATTGAAAAATATTTAACCATTAGTGTCATTGAAGCTTTAATATTCATGGTTGGTATCAGTTTATATAAAGTATCCAATAAGAGATATGATATTACAGGGGGAAATTGCTAGAATGTATAAGCCATGTGATCAAGTCCACAAAAAGTCTGAAGTCATTATTCACCAGAAATTATGAGCTGCCTGATTATATTAAATTTTGTCTTAATTCACATCGAGCGCTAAATATCAAATAATGAGAATCCCAAGATATCTGGGCAAATAATCTTTCAAAAGAACTTATTACCTCTGATTCATTTTCTCTTTAATAGGTTAAAGGAACACATAAATACACCCAAAGTATAAAATCAATGGTATTTGGTATAACCACATATTTGTGCATTCATCACTTCAATCATTCTTAGAATACTTTCATTATTCCAATAATAAAAATAATAACCAACCAATGAACTGATTGCATCTATCTTTCTATACTTTCCCTGCTGTACATAGCTACTATTCTGGTTCTTTCTCTCTAAAATATTTCTATTTATACTTTGTAAAAACAGTTTTATATATGCAATATCACCCATATTCATGTTGTGCATGAGATTTTACTCTCTTATACAGTACCATGTTACACTTTTTAGCTTTCCTTCTAGCAATATATATGACCTTAGACTTCCCTTTCAACCACTGTCATGTCCATATAATAGCTCTGCTAGTTACAATCACCATGATATGCTTTACCCCTTCTATTCATTTAAAAAGATTTACAAAGAACCTTTTTACCAATTCTGCACAGATTAACCCTCAGCTTTCATTCTCTACACTCTGTTTTCTGGTGACCTATATTCTAATTTTTAACTCCATGACTTGACACAATATATTTAGTTCACAATAGCACAATCATATAGTATTTGTTCTTTTGTGTCTGGCTTACTTTACTCAACATAATGTCTTGCAGGTTCATCCATGTTGTCACATGTTTCACAACTTCATTTCTTCTTATTGCTGCATAATATTCCATCATGTGTATGCCCCACAATCTGTTCATCCATTCATCAGTTGATGGACACCTGGGTTGTTTCAAACTTTTGGGAATTGTGAATAATACTGCTATTAACATTGTTGTGCAGATTTCTGTTCATGTCTCTGCTCTCAGTTCTTTTGGGTACATACCTGATAATGGTATTACTGTGTCATTTGACAAACATATACTCAACTTCCTTAGGAATTGCCAAACAGTCCTCCACAGTGGCTGTACCATTCTACATTCAGACCAAAAGTGAGTAAGCGTTCCTATTTCTCCACATTCTCTCTAATATTTCAATTTTCCAACTTCTTAATAGAGGCCAGTCTAAAATATGTGAAATGGTATCTCGTTGTAGTTTTGATTTGCATTTCCCTAATCGCTAGTGATGTTGAAAATTTTTTCATGTATTTGACATTGTATTTCTTCTTTGGACAATTGTCTTTTCAAGTCTTTTGCCCATTTTTAATTGGGTAGATTGTCTTTTTATTGTTGAGTTGTATGCTCTCTTTGTATATCATGGATTTTAAACTCTTTTTGGATATGTGACTTCAAAATATTCTCTCCCATTGATTCAGCTGCCTATTGACTCTTTTGAAAAAGGCCTTTGAGGTGCAAAAGTGTTTAAATTTGAGTAGGTCCCATTTATCTATTTTTTCTTTTGTTGCTAGTGCTTTGGGCATAAGATTTAAGAAACTACTGCCTACCACAAGACCTTGACGATATTGTCCTACTTTTTTTCTAGGAATTTTATGATTGTCACTTTTATATTTAAGTGCTTGATCCAATTGAGTTAATTTTTGTATAAGGTGTGGTATAAGAGTCTTCTTTCATTCTTTTGGATATGGATATTCAGTTCTCTGAGCAACATTTGTTGAATAGACTGCTCTGGTCCAAACGGGAAGGCTTAACTACCTTTTCAGAATCACTTGACAGTAGATGTGAGGGTGTATTGTTGAATTTTCAGCTTGGGTCCCTTGATCAATGTGTCTGTCTTTATGCCAGTACCATGCTGTTGTTGTTGTTGTTGTTGTTGTTTTTTACCAATGTAGCTAAGTAATATGCGTTACGTTCCAGAAATGAGAGTCCTTCAACTTTGTTCTTTTTTTTAAAGAACTTTTTGGCTATTCAGGACCCATTACCCTTCAAAATAAATTTGGTAATTGGTTTTTCCATGTCTGTGAAAGAAGCTGTTGGGATTTTTATTGGGATTGTGTTGAATCTGTAAATCACTTTTGGCAGATTTAACATCTTAACCATAATCATTATTCCAATCCATGAACACAGACTGTCCTTCCATTTATTTAACATTCTTTCAGCAATGTTTTGTAGTTTTCTGAATGAAGGTCCTTTATGTGATTGGTTGCATTTATTACTAAATATTTGATTGTTTTAGTTGCTATTATAATTGGAATTTTTTTCTGATTTCCTCCTCAGATTGAATATCAGGACTGTATAGAAACGTTATTGATTTTCGCATATTAATCTTGTATACTGCCACTTTGCTGAACTATTCTATTAGGTCTAGCAGCTTTGATGTGGATTTTTCAAGAGAGTCTAGATACAGGATCCTATCATGAGCAAATAGTGAAAGTTTTACTTCTTCATTTCCTATTTGGTTGCCTTTTATTTCTTTCTGTAGCCTAATTGCTCTAGCTACAACCTTACGCACAATATTGAACAACAATACTGAAAGTGGGATTCCTTGTTTTGTTCCTGATCTCAACATGAAAGCTTTCAGTCTTTCACAACTGAGTACATGCACTTTTCATATAGGCACTTAACCATATTGAAAAAGCTTCCTTCTGTCCCTAAATTTTGGAAGGCTTTTATTGTTAAAGGATGCCTTACTTTGTTAAATGCCTTTTCTGCATCAATTGGGAGGATAATGTGGTTTTTCTTCTTCAATTCATCAATGTGGTTTATTACACTAGTTGATTTTCTTGTTTTGAACCACCCTTGCATACCTGGGATAAAACCCACTTCATCATAGTGTATAAGTTTTCAATGTGCTTTTAGATTCTGTTTGTAAGCATTTAGCTGTGGATTTTTTCATCTATATTCATTAGAGATATTGGTCTGCAAATTTTTTTTTTTTTTCAGTATCTTTATCTGGTTTTGGTATTAGGATGATGTTGGGTTCATAGAATGAGTTTGGTAGTTGTTCTTTCCTGTTCAGTTTTTTGGAAGACCTTGAGTAATACTGGTTTTAGCTTCTCTTTGAATGATTGGTAAAATTCACCTGTGGTAGTCTTGGGCTTTTCTTCTTTGGTAAGTTTTTGATGACAGTTTCAATCTCTTCACTTGTGATTGATTTGTTGAAGTCTTTTATTTCTTCTAGGGTCAGAATAGGTGGTTTGTGTGTTTCCAGGAATTTGGCCATCTTCTCTACATTGTCTAGTTTTGTAAAATACAGTGGTTTGTATTATCCTCTTATGATCTCTCTTACTTCTGTGGGGTTAGTGGTAATGACCCCTTCTCATTTCTGGTTTTTTAATTTGCATCTTCTCTCTTTTTGTCATTTTCAGTCTAGCTAAGGGTTTGTCGATTTTGCTGATCTCAAAAAACCAACTTTTGGTATTTTTGAATCTCTCTATTGTTTTTTGTTGTTGTTGTTGTTCTTCCTCGTCTTGATTTCATTGTTTTCTGTTCTGAACTATTTCTTTCTTTTGGCTTGGTTTGGGATTAGTTTGCTGTACTTTTACGAGTTCCCATAGGTATTCAATTAGATCTTGAATTTTAGCTCTTTCTTCTTTTTTAATGTAAGCAGTGAGTGCTATAAATTTCATTCTGAGCACTGCCTTTGCAGAGTCCCACAGGCTTTGATATGTTGTGTTCTCATTTTCATTCATCTCAAGATATTTGCTGAATTCTCTTGCAATTTATTCTTTGACCTATAGATTATTCAAGAGTGTTTTGTTTAATCTCTCAATATTTATGAATTTTCCCTTTTTATATCAATTATTGATTTCCAGCTTCATTCCATTATGATCAGAGAAAATGTTTTGTATAATTTCAATCTTTTAAAATTTACTGAGACTTTTTTTGTGACCCAATATATGGTATCTCTTGGAGAAGGATCCATGAGCACTTGAAAAGATAATATATTCCACTCTTTTGCAGTGCAATACTTTATAGGTGTCTGTCAGGTCTAGTTCATTTATCATATTATTCAAGTTCTCTGTTTCTTTATTTATCCTCTGTCCAGATTTTCTATTCAGTACTTTAAATTGTGTATTGATATCCCCAAATATTATGGTTGATACATCAATGTCTCCCTTCAGCTTTGCCAGCGTGTGTCTCATGTATCTGGTGGCATTCAGGTTAGGTGCATAAATATTTAGTATAGTCATTTCTTCTTGATGATTTGCCCTTTTTATTAATATATATTACCTTTCTTCATCCCTTATAAAAGTTTTGCATTTGGAATCTATTTTGCCCAGTATTAGTATCACTACTACAGCTCTTTTTTGGTTACTATTTGCATGGAATAGCTTTTTCCAATCTTTGACATTTAACTTGTTTTTTTTCCTTACATCTGAGGTGGGTCTCTTATAGACAACATAAAGATGGCTCATATTTTTTAATCCATTATATCAGTCTGTGTCTTTTGATTGGGAAATTTAAGCCATTAATGTTCAATGTCATTACTGTAATGGCATTACATCATGCATTTTGTCCTTCAGCTTTCTGTTCTCATATCATTTTATTATCTGTCTTCTTACCCTTTAGTTTACCCTTCCTAATAATCTTCATTTCTAAATTCTTCTCCATATCTCTCACCCTTGTTTTTTTTGTTTCAGGGTGCAACACTCCCTTTCATGTCTCTTGCAATTCTGATCTTTTGGTAACATATTTTATCAGTTTTTGGTTGTTTTTGAATGCCTTAAACTCACCCTTATTTTTGTTGCACAGTTTTTCTGGAGACAGAATTCTTGACTCACAGTTTTTCTGTTTCAGTATCTTAAATATGTTATACCAGTTTCTTCTTACCTCCATGGTTTCTGATGAGTAGTTGGGACTCAATCTTACCAAATTTCCCTTTATGTGATACTTTGCTTTTGTCTTGTTGCTTTCAAAATTGTCTCTTTATCTTTGACATTTGTCATTCTGAATAGTAGGTGTCTTGGAGTATGTCTTTTAGGATTTATTCTGTTTGGGGTGTGTTGTCCTTCTCGGATATTGATATTTATCCCTTTCCAAAGGGTTAGGAAGTTTTTGGTCATTATTTTCTCAGATATTCTTTCTGCTCCTTTCCCATTCTCTTCCCTTTTTGGGACACCAAAAAGGTTAATATGTTTACTGTTGTCATTCAGTTCCCTGAGACTCTGTTCCATTTATTCAATTCTCTTTTCTTTCTGTTTTCCTGTATTTTCTCTTTAAGATGTTCTGTCTTTGAAATCATTAGTTCTGTTTTCAATCAATTCAAATCTATTCTTATGTGCCTCTAATGTATTTTTAATCTTATCCATCATGTCTTTCATTCCCATAAGGTCTGTTGCTTTTATTTCCAGGCTTTCAAATTGTTCTTTATGATCACCCTGTTTCTTCTTAATATCCTTTATTTCTTTAGTCATATTTTCTTTAAATCCTTTGAATGTTTTAGGGGATGTATGTTATTAACACTGAATAATTGTCTTAAATCCTGTAACTCTTCAGGATATTTGATTAATTCTTTTGTCTGGGCCATTTCTTTCTGTTTCCCTAGTATGACTTTTAATTTTTTGCTGATGTCTCAGCATCTGAATATGTTGGCAAATTTACTCTGAGGGCTAATTTCTCTATTGTTGTTGTTTTGTTTTGTTTTTCTGCATGTCTTCTTTGATATTTGGTTCAACATATTCTAAGTCTTAAGAATTGTCCACCTTAAGTTATCAAAATCTGTCAGGGACTCACTAATGGAATACAGATGTTCTTCCATGGGTTAGGATTCAGTGTGTACCATAAACAGTTTTTGTCAATGAAATTTCCAGAACTGGCAGCAGATGGTGTGCATTGGTGCACCTTTCCATGGAAGTGTTTCTGTCTCAACTTTCTTGTGTTCCTGTGTTGAATCTCCAGAGTGGAAATTAAAAGCAGGCTCAATTGGCTGAATTCTCTGAAGAAAAGTACCCTTACCTTCCCTCTCTTTTCCTGTGAAACAGCTGATAGGGAGGACGATGTCACATTTGTTGTTATGGCTTCTTTGTCTCTCTGTCCCTCACCTTCCTGGGAGTTGTGAGGCACTGTCCTGGTGTACTGACCCCCAAAGCAGGTCTCTCAGACAGCTTTTAGATCTTTCGCCATTGTTTTTATGAAAGTATTGAGCCCTGCCTGTTAGTCCAATATCATCATCCCAACTCTTCCATTCCTCACTTTTTAACCCAAAATTGTTTCCTTTAGTTCTTGATTTTTGAACAGATAAAGAAGTATGCATTAACCAAGACTTGACAAACAATGTAACATGGAGATTAGAGATAATTATCTAGTTGAAAGATCAAAATACATACTTTTCTGGATGTGGACCTTGAAATCTGGAATCTGGTAATTGTCCATTGGCAAAGAAATCTGAATTCCTACAGTATCAACAAATAAGGGCTATAGGTATATGTTTGAAGCTTGTTTTTATTAAAGGATGCAAAATGCCAAGTAAGGAGCAATAATTTAAAAAATTAGGGTGTACTCATTTGTATTACATTAAATATAACAGAAATAGGACCATTAAGGTGTTGATAAGGGTAGAAATTCTTGATTTTGACAGCTATTTCTGTGTAAGGCAGCAGTTCTCAATATTTTTGGTCTCAGATAGACCAATAGTTCTTGAGTTTCCTAAACTCATGCATACCAATACTTATCAGATTAAACATTTATATTATGAAATTCCAAAGAAGTGTTTATTAATTTTAAAATATTAACACTAAATCAGTTTCTTATTAACATATATAATGATATTTGACTTCTTCAATCTTTTCCAATGTATTATTTGACTTGAAGCATGTGAAATAATCTGGCCTTCCTCAGAAACATAGTTAAAAATTGAAGAGAAGTGTTAAGAAATTTGTCAGACAATAGATGATATTATTCTTTGATATTACATCAAAACTCATTGTTATTTTCTTAAAGGAAATTGCAACAAGGAATCTGAAACGATATGACTAACCAATTTTGTATTCTGTTTCATTAAGATGCATTCCTAAATCTTGTATATTGAATAGACCTTATACCCTGCATTATTTTGTAGTATTGCACAACAGCATACGGTAAATATTAGTCACTAAGTTATACAGATCTTCTGCATGTTGAAACATTTCATTATACAAAATTATAGCACATAGAAACTCAGAGAACCGTAACCATATACTCATGGAGAATGAAAGTGGAAAAGGCAAATATCATTTTGTTAATTTAATAGAAATTGCTTTTCCCTCAAAGACCCTTTGAAGTGACCTGAAGGAACAACATGTGTCTCCTGAATACTGCTTTGAGAATAACTGGTTCAAATAAATAAGACAATTCTGAGTCTTAGATTAGGTGTAAATATTTTGGTGTTTTGCTACACTTTTTTTTTTCTTAAAGTGGGATTGTGTTAGAGGATAAGTACTAGGCTGTAAAAATAGCTTTTCCCTGGGATTTTCTTTGATTTTTGATGCTAAGATAGAGGTAGTAATAACAAAATTCTAAATGTCATTTTGCCTTGTATTAATATAAAATAATGTCAAGAAAGAGCAAAATTTATAGCCACTATTCTTTCTACTTCTTTCTATATTAATTTAAAAGCCTTATTATAATGAAGTATGCAGTAATGATAAAATGATTATTCGCCATTAAGTTTAACTGAATACGTATGTTAAACAACATATCTACTTACCTCCAACATTATTCATTTGTTTTATAGATGGGTAGATGAATGTAATTGGATATGTTTTTACCAAGTATTTCTGATATATTTCTTTTAATGTTTTGGTATCTTTAATATGATAAAAGTTTTCTAAACATGAATTTAAACTGATATGCAATATGTCACATAGTTAATAGAGTCTGACTACTGGAAACAGTAGCCCTTTATCATTTCTTTACTTATTTAATTTGTTTCTTACAACATTTCTGTGAGGGTGGCATGTTGGCTTCTCTAAGTTTCTACCAACAATGGAATCATGTTGTCTTTTTTCATTTTTAAATTAATTTATTTTTTTATTTTTAAGAAGCTTTAGGTTACATAATGTTACATAAAAAATGTTGGGGATTCCCATATACTCCACTCCCTCCCGCTCTCACATTTTCCCCCATTAACAACTTCTTTTGGTAGTGTGCTACATGTGTTACAATTGGTGAACACACATTGTAGCATTGCTGCTACTAACTATAGTTTACCTTATACTTTACACTTTGCCCCACCTAATTTTCTAGATTTTGACAAAATGTATAATGCCCTGTATCTGTCAATGTAATGTCATACAGGATAATTCCAATGTCCCCAAAATGCCCCCATGTTACACCTAGTCTTGCCTCTCCCTCCCCTCAGAACGTCTGGTGGCCACTCACTTTATAACAATGATAAGAAGCTCTTCTATTCCTAGAATAATAATAGGTCTACTTTAGTCCGTAGTTGCACTCACCCCGTATGTTTATTCATTCCTCAATCTTGAGGATTTTAAGATGGTGAGGCACACTCTGTTTCTGATGGAGAGAGGGCTTAAATACCATGGGGCAGATGGATGGAGCGATCTTACTTGCAGTTGACAATACTTTCTGTTTTCTTGGAATGGGTATAGTCAGTCCATCATCATCCTTTTGTTATTTGTCCTGGGTGATTGCAATGAACTGGGGAGTAGGTGTTGCAACTCTGCTGAGATTCAGGACTCAACTAGCATATGAAAAGACCAAAAATTAAAGTTTCTAGGACATATACTTAGCAGGTATAATGCTAATTATAGGTTCAAATAAGTGGATTAGAAAAGTCATGTGTAGGGGTATTATAAATGAGTCTAACTTTGTTACTTTGGGGAGTATATATTCCAAAGTAAGACCCACTGACAGGGTGTCAAATTCTGAGATTGTCTGTCTTGCCTATAGTGTCTAGATGTCTCTACAGCCCTCAGAAGCCCCACTGTTTGAGGCACTGTACTGTGGCAGTCGATGAGATCTTGCTGAGACATACATATGTGTAACCTCTGGAATAACCTTCCAACTCACTTTGAAATCTCTTAGTCATAAAAACTCATTTGTATTTCATATTTCCACCTTTTGGTCAAGGTCTTTTTCCAGATGCTGTTGTCTTGAAATGTGCTCACATACTAATTTCAACTCCTTATGCTGATGCTTATCAATCAGTTACCAAATATACGAGGTATCATATGTGTAAAACATTGTTCTAAATGAAATGAGTATACATACTGACATTTGGTTGTAGTAAAACAAAGATTTATTTCTCCCTTAATTGACCCCTCATTTCCAGAAGTTAGCAAATTGCCATTGTCAAATTAGTTTCCTGCAGAAAAAGAAGAAATTGTATTTAATTACTTCCTCCTCTGTTCTTTGTGCTTCAGGAAAGTGAATGATTGAGGATGATAAAAGATTGAAACCAAATTCTGAAGAACTAGGACCTGCTAAATCTTCCAGTGCTTTTGCTTGAACCCCTGTAGCTAGAAAACAATTTTTAATTTGGAAAACTCATTCTTCTAACTGCCAATTGCATTTACGAAAGGTGCCAAGATTCTTGAAATAAAAGCCTCTCTGTGATACCTGAACAAGCACAAACTAACAGGTTATTTATTATTTATTTTTTAGATCTCAGTTTGTTGGAAGAATTCACACACATCTGTTAGCTCACTGACCTAGAGAAAGACAGATAATCCATTAAAAATCAAAGTGGAAGCACTTAGGATATGATGTGTTAATTGCTAGTGGGAGGCTCCTGTAGCTACAATACAGCTACTACATCTCACAAAGTGAATTTTAGGGACACTAATTGCACAAGATGCCCTGGAATAAAAAATCATTTTGAGGGCAAATGAATTTGGAAAATACTAAGTATGATTGCTCCATCATAGAAGATACAATGCATAATAGCTTATTCAATTATCTGAGCAATATTTAAAGAAACTAGTTTAACATTGTTTAGTAACTGGCAAATGTTTTATAATAAAGGATCATTTGGGTTCCAAAAGCCAGTGTTCTCAAAGTCACTGCTTAAGAAAATCTCAAGCTTTTCATTTAAGAAAATAGGTCAGTCCTAGGTAAAATTAACTTCCCTCATTTTTGGCATCGTTTTTGATTTGCATGTCCTTGAAGTTTCCCCAATAACCTAATGATAACATTCTTTATCCTTTGTCAAAATGTTTTCCCCTCAGAGAATGTTATGATATTAAGGAGTAATAATAGATGCTATCGCTGGGTGAATATATTGGAAGCCCTATATTTAAATATCCATAAGAATGGTCACTTTTACAGAGATTTAAGTTATCAATGAAAAGGATAGATAGTATCTATTTAACTTGTGTTCTTTCTCTGAGTAAATAAATTCATATTTTGTAGTCAATCTCCTCTCCATGCTAATAGTATCAGCATATCAAAGTTCAATACTATCCTCATGAACTGAAGGTATCAAATAAATAACTCTTCAAGCAAGTGAGCCTACTAAAAGTGATGACTTTATGGGAAAAATTTTGCACTAAGCTGGACAAAAATATACCCAGTCTTCTTCTTTGCCATGTAAAGATAATGTAAAAACAATTTTTGGAACATATATTCTTAAATTTTAATGAATTCAGTCCAATGGCATTTTTTAAATTGCCAGAAGAAAATGCTTGAAGATAGATGTCTCCTCATGTCAAATAGGAATTTTGACAATAAATTTTTGAAATAAAGAGGAATAGACATGATATGTGTTCTACTAGGTTATAGGGACTATGTCCAATTTCCATATCGTGTGATAGCTGGTATGTGCAAGGCACTGAATACTTGGTTAATGTCTGAGAAAGAAACGCTTGCTAGTAAAGGAAATATTATATTTTTTCCTCTCAAAAACAACTCTGAGACAAGAAACAGTAGGGGAAAAATAAGTATCATATTCTACCATTTAACATGCAAATTAATTGAACATATATGCTTATAAATCCATACAATATTTCTATTAGGATAATCAATAGATTAGTATAATTGCTTGACTAAGGGGAGGATTAAATGGCTAGTGGTCCAAATAGAAGGAGAAATTATTTTCTATGCTCTTACACTGTTTTTGTTTTGAATTCTGAAGAAATGTTATTCAATATAAGAATAGATGTTTAAAGCTAAATAGCCAAAACAACGAAACACCAAAAATTGTGATTAGTCAGAAGTTTGCTTATTACATTTCCAGACAGAGGCTGAAATTTAAGGTCAGAAGTTATAGTTATTGAAATGTTCATAATTTGGAAAATTTTTAAAAGAATAATGGAGAAAATATATTTATTTCATGGCTGATTTTAAACCATTATTTTATGATATTTTTCTCTGGAAATTCATTCTTTGTGCATTCCATATTTCCATAAGCCTTTTGTAAATTTACCTGAAGTATAGACAAAAATTCTTTGTGACTCAAAGAAGCCAACTTTTGGGAAAACTAAACAATAATTTAATTGTGGTTTTAGGACTATATTTTCCCAAATCAACATGTTTTCTATCATATGAAGGAAATAATTGATTTTTTTCTTCCAATTTTGCAAAAACATAGATATTGAAACACAATCTGGAAACACAAATGACATTGCTATAATTTACTGTCTGAGAAAATAAAATGCATTATCCATATGTCCTTAAAAACTGCATTTCTTAGAGTTAAGAGATTCAGTTCCATAAAACCTTTTAATGTACATCTAAAAGAACATAATGCAATAAAGCCTTTAGTGTTAACCTATGTTACATATCATGGGAAACAATAAATCATACTGGAAGACAGTGGCATAGTTTTCATTCCGGAGCCAGAAGGCTCAAGTTCTAATCCTGCCTTCATTATGGAGCTGTGTGGCCATCTGTCAATTTCTTGATCTCTCTAGGTGGCTGTTTCCTCCTCTATAAAATTCATCTCCAAGGTTTCTTCCAGCTGGGAATTTCAATAGTTCTTTGATTTGTGACTCTCTGGCACAATTCTTTCTCTAGAATCGTAAATAATACTTTGTTGCTGTTTCATGGCTTACAAACTTAGAACCTAATTTGCTGCAAGCTTAAAATTAAATGTAGATGTTCTACCAAAGTCCTTATCAAAATGAATATGGGAAAATTTCAGAAATCATAATGGTATAAAGTAAAGGTAATATACTCTCTATTATTCCATTTTTGATAATGATTTTACAGAGCAAAATTTCATATTTTCTCAATTGGTTTAATTAATTATTATGCTACAGTTATATAAATTATATGCATGTTTCTAAATGGTTCTGGCTGTTATGCTCCAGATATCCCTCTAAAGCAGGAGACACTAGCAGTCCAAGAGGCTCATTTGACTTCCAACTGCTTGTTGGTTTGTTTTGTTTGGTGTTTGGTATTTCATTTTGCTTTTGGCACATAGTGTTTATTTTTAATGTGCAGCATGTGCTTTCCAGTTCACTATACTGTAGTCTTCACTTTCAGTAGTCTTCACTTCAGAAAGTTTCACATATTTGTTACTTGCTTGGATCCTGAAAGCATTTGAGTTTCAGACCATTAGTCTTGACCTTTGATGTTATTCATCTGTTAAACCTAGACCTTTTTATGTTATGTGTACTTGGACAGAATTATTTTGACATCCTTCTATTTTCAGTTACATTTCTTAAATAATTTTCTGTATTTAACTGTCTTCTTATGTTGTCTGCTTGCACAAGGTGGCTAACATAAAAAAGTGTTAAATGTATTTGTAATATACATTAAACTTTTGTGTTTTGTGTTTTTTAAACTTTTATATAAACTTTTTGTTTAGGTTTGGTTTTTCTCTGGTTATTGGGACTTCACATATTAATTCACAGTATTCAAAATTTATTGTGCACCATATTTTATCATGCTTAGCAGTTTTTCTTCTCACCTCAATTTAAAATTTGACTTCACTCTGTTTGGTATCTTTATTATAAATATATATATATATATATTTTATTTCACCACATTTTATACAGTAAAATGAGAAATCTAAATTCTTTTTGAAAAAAAGGAAAGAAAAAAAAAAGAATGTTTGCATGAAAGCTCAGTAATACAATTTCTCCCAACCATTTTGGAAGGTCATAGCCTTGAAAATATTCATGTCAATTCATAAAAAATGAAGTTACATACAGTTATGACATAATAAAGTAGTTCAAATTTATGAACACAATTGTTCTTATTTAATAGTTTGCATATAATAGACCAAGTGATGCCCAGCTAAAACTTTGATTTAAACAGTCACATGATCTAACTTCACTTACAAATATCTAATTTTAGCAGCTTTTGATATGAATTTCACTGCTTATATGAAAGTGAAACAATGCCCCCCAAACTAGCAGAAGTGAAATCTGCTCTAATTCTAATTGATATTCACATAGAAACCTTGCCTTAATTTCTTAGTTTGACAGAAATAATTAATACTAGAACACATGAAAGGTTTTTAAAAAAATCCTATCCACTGTCTATCCTAATTACATTGAGCCAAACATCACAGCCCTTACATAAACGAAGCATAGATTTAAACCATTTTCCAAAATTAGTTCTACCATTTACTATGGGTCCTTAACCTATAATCATTTAGAGCACTTAATTATGCCTTATCCTGCTATTGTGTAATAAAATCTTTAAAAATCTTTTTAAAAAATAAAATCTTTAAGAATAAGGCATCCATGATGATTTGGTATATTAAGGGGACATTTGTTTTAATGTTAGATTTAAATCACTGAAATGGTAAGGTTCTGATATTATGCCTCCTTTTATACATTATTTTGTATGTATCAATTAGTATATTTTTAAGGTTTAATATTGGCACGAGTCCTCACTATTTTTAATTGACCTAGACAATTTAAATTTAGATTTCTTAGCTTTACCATGTCTGAAAAATCCTTAGTTATTATTCATGTCTAAATCTGAAATATTCTTTATTACTAAGCATTACACTTTCTGTGACAAGGCTTTTGTATTTAGGCATTTCTTGAACTTTAGTAATTAATTATTGTATGAATCAGTTGAATCTATAAAGACCTAAGGCAACTTTTTAAAATTCCCCCCAACTATAATGATAATTTGTGTGCTCAAATGGAAAACACAGATTGCTTGGGTTTCTTTATTCCTTTCTTTTAAAAAAATTTAACCTGAATTTTCTAATTTATATGATCATACTTTAAAGAAGAATATCATAACTAGTGGTTTCCAAATGCATTTGGATTTGCTGCATGTGTGTACATGTGTGTGTATATCTAGAGATGCAGGTGTGGGTGATACTTGTTTATCTGTCAAGGAATATTATTCATCACACTATTATAAAGGTGATAATATGTTTCATCATTTTGATGATAATAACCAAGATTTGTTGGGTATTGATTTATTTGCTACCTGGTACATATTAAATGCTTTATATTTTTAAATGTACTTTTCTGTCATTTAATCTATTCTATAATCCATGTTTCACGTGTAGAAAATTTTATAGCTTTGAGTCTATGTAATTTCAAGATAACAATTGTTTTATTATGAAATATGCATGCCATGTTTTAAAATTTAATATCCATTCATTAAAGTTAATATTTGTCTATATCAGCCAAATAGCTAAACTCAACAAATATTCTATGTGTATTATGTGCTAGATTACTATTTAATGGAGTGACTTTTAAAATCACTGAACGTACAACCAATCACCTTAATTAAATACTTACCATCATTACAGTTCCCTGAATGCTGCTTGTTACTATTTAGAGTCAAATTTAAAAATTTAAAAAACTATTAGATTTAGGATTGAAAAATGTATGATGAAATTGAACCAACTGGACAAGACTGAGAAATAATTATAAATATCAAAATATATGATTTTATACTGTAAATCACAGATGCAGAAGTATTAAGAATCTCATCATGCAATTTCATTAATTAAACATGCTTTCTGGACTGGAAATTAGACCTTTAAAGGAAATATAGAGTTTCCAAAATACTAAATTGTTTCCCTTCAATATTTCTTTTTGTCACCTTATTTCATTTATTGTCTGACATCTTTTTATCCTCTTAACATGGACATTTTTCATGATGTTCCCATTAAACCCACTCTCTGTTGGAGTTCTCATCTACTCACATAGCTTCATTTATATCCTCTAGGTAGACTACAAAGTTATCAACAATGCAAATAAATATATCCTATTTTTGTACACATTGAAGCCTAGCATGTGTTGTCTGCACAGATGTGTCTCAAAATGTATTGTGCCACATACACAATTACCTATTCATTCCTTTCCTTGGGGTTATTTTTCAGGAGCCTAATACTCAACATGCTCACCACTCACCACAAGCATCTTTCCTTATAATTCTTTTCTTCCCCCAGTATCTGTCCTGTCAATAAATGGAATTATCTTCTGTCTAGTTTTATCTAGCCTAAGATACCATCATCTCTCACCTGAAAGACTATTGACTGGTATTTCCACACCTGCTTTGGTCTATCTTGAATCAGTTTTTCTTAGGCTAAAGATAATATAAACATTGGCTTATGAGTGATAAGGACCTACTAATGCTTTCATACTCATCTAATGCCATTTTCCCCCTTACATTTCAGTGTCAGGTTCATTCTTCAATCTCCTCTTCATTTAAACTTAATTAAACTTTACTTAAACACCACTTGAGTACTCATTTAAAATAATCACTTCTTCAAGAAATTCTTCCTAGACCACACATCATCTAAGATAGGTTTACCAAATGGGATTGAATAGTTAGTTGTATAATTATTTGATTCATAGCTGTCTTTTTATCCAGAATGGAAACTTTATGAAGAAATAGATTGTGCCAATTTTGTTGAGAGTCATATCTCCAGCATGTGGCAAAAAATGGTGCCAGTAAATAATTGTTGCATGAATTTTAAAAAGTATATGAATGAGTTAAATTTAATATCTCACTGTCCTGTTGGACTTTTCAGGTCTAAACCCAAGTCCTCACTAAGCAATAACCTCCCATCTTCCCTTTTCTGTCCACAATGCCTTCACTGTACTTTTCTCTATCTCAGCAATTTGAGTCAATCTGAGAATTCTTCCTCTGCACCTATTGTCAGAAATTCTCTAACAAGCCTTTAACACCAGTCTTCTTAATATTCCACGTAAATACAACTTACAGTTTCATTCCAATACTTTCATTTTCCAAACTACCATAAATTCTCATTCCAGTTAAATATCAATAATAAATATCTATGGTCATGATTACTTCCATCCATCTTGCCACTAGGAAAATCTACAATACAAGTCAGGACATTGAAAAAAAAAAAAAACCCAAAACTAAAAAATCTGGAAATCCCATGTCTTTGAATGGATTATAAATGCTTAGTCTGGTACCCTAAAATATTTTGGCTGACTGAAGGAAAACAAAACATCTAAGTATGCATTTTGACTCAGATTGATTTCCAATAAATAGGTTTATCATTATGTAATTATTTAAATATGTGTTTATTTTTTTCATGGTGAAAAAGGAAAAATTTCAGTTCTTTTGCAGATAATTTTATGTGATGATATTGGATTATGGAACTCAATAGCTACTATTATTAAATGCATACTGAGAGTCCTATTGTTTGCTCAGTTTTTATGAGTTTTCTCTTATCCTCACAAGTTAGCAAATCAGAGTTTAGTCCATCCCTTTTTTACATGAGGAGAAATGAAACCTACAGAAGCTAAATAAATAAAATCTTTAAAGTCATACAGTAAATCATGAAAGTGGTAGTAATTAAGGCCAGGTTTTCTAACATCAATTTGCAATCTTAAGCACTTTATCAAAATTTTAAAATCAAGTAATTGTATTTGTTCTTTTGAAAACCACATTACAATGTACAAAGTTATTTTATCTTTTCTAAAATCCATATAAATAGTTTTCTGCCACAACATTATCACTCCTTTAAAAAAATCCATCTTTGGGATTATACTTCAGGCTTTTCAAGATAAATTTCATAGGATTTATGAAAAATCAATACAGTATGTTACATTGAATTTTATTCTTAACTTAAGAATAAACAAAGTTTCTATCACATAGAAATGTTCTATTCCATGAAAAATTTATGAAATTAGAAGAAATTTAAACCATTCACATATCAATTTCTAAAAACTTTTGTTTATCTTACATAATCATAAAACCTGGTAGTTTTATTGAGAAGATTATGTGAAATTTCTGAAGACCAGACTCTTCCTTATTATATTCACACCAGAAAGCATTGCACTTAGCTCATAACAGGTATCTAGTACCTGTGTTCACTTAATAATTAATGCAATTCTGGTCATTGTATGTTTTATTTTTGTATTTCTCTCATATGTGACATAAAGCTTTCTTATAAAACCAATGGGGGAAGCGGACTTGGCCGAGTGGTTTGGGCGTCCGTCTCCCACATGGGAGGTCCGAGGTTCAAACCTGGGCCTCCTTGACCTGTGTGGAGCTGGCCCATGCGCAGTGCTGATGTGCACAGGGAGTGCCATGCCTCACAGGGGTGTCCCCCGCTTGGGGGAGCCCCATGCACAGGGAGTGCGCCCCGTAAGGAGAGCCACCCCGCGCAAGGGAAAGTGTAGCCTGACCAGGAATGGCGCTGCACACATGGAGAGCTGACACAACAAAAAGAAACACAGATTCCCATGCTGCTGACAACAACAGAAGCAGACAAGGAAGAACACGCAGCAAATGGACACAGAGAGCAGACAGCCAGGATGGGGTTGGGGTGGGGAGAAATAAATAAATAAATCTTTTTAAAAAAACTAAAAAAAATAAAACCATTTGGTTATTCAATGTCATTAATTCAAAAAAATATGTTATCCTGCTATATTAATGTTCAATATATCAAAAATATGCTCCCTTAGGAATTTATTTTATACAGTTAAGGTACAATTAGAGCAGAAATCAATTGGTGAAAAATTAAGTTAATTAATATTGGTTTATTAGTATTGAAAATATTCAAAATAAGAATAAAAGTGAAAAATAATATAACTAAACTTTATCGTGTACTGTATTTCAGTCAACACCCTCAATTCTTTACATGTGATAGTACAATGCTATCACATAGGTACTAGTTTTATCCCCACTTTGTATATGAGGAATTTGAGGCTTAGAAAGGTATTATAAAGTAATTTTCCCAATCTAACTATTAGCCTAAAGGGCTGTGATTGGAGTCCAGGTATTATGTCTCTAACTCTATATAGACTTTCTGTGAAAAATATAATCATATGCCTCTATACAACTTAGAAAATATGAAGTTATAACTGCACAATGAGACATATTTAAAAATGATAATAAAGATAACACTTCAACGTGCCATCCAGGTTATGATGGAGACATACATGTAATCATGGTAATGCATAGTAGGAATATTTGATCTGTTCAGGAAATTAATGGGAGTCTTTCTCAAGAAAATATGACCTTTTTGGAATATCAAATTTGAAAATATGCTGTCTGGGCAAAGAGTATGGGCAGGGTGTCCATGAGAGATGGAGAAATGTGTGCCAAAAATGTAGTACCTATAGAGCACATGGCATCCAAAATGGATAGAATAAAGGCCTATTAAGGCCTATTTGAATGGGATGGACAGAGATGGGGGAATGAGACTTACAATATAAGGCTGGAACAGCAGTTGAAGATAACGGAAAATCACTGATGTTCAAGTTTTGTAGGTAAATAGATATTCATTCTTTTAAATTGCCTTTTACTTAGAGGTAGGCTTTCTCACATGCAAAGGAATTTTTTTTTGAAAATATTTTCCATTTAGAGGTCATGTAAATTTACATAGAAATCAAATTGGAAGGAGGCAAAAGGAAATTATGTAGGGGAAACACATTTTTTAAAAATAACTTTTATTTTGACTGTGTTGAAAATTTCCTTAGTAAAAGACTCTTTCTTCATCCATATGCTTATAATAGCTAACTCATTGTATGGCTTAAAGTTAATATTCATTAATTGATTGATCAAATGATTGATGGACAAAAGATTGATTTTTGATTTAGACCTTGGTGGTATCCACTTCATAAACAACCCACAGGAACTTTAAGCACTGCCCCATCCCTGAGGTTCTTTGAGTCAATTTTCACCATTTATTATCTTGTGTATCAGCACATTGCATTTTACTCCAAATTTGTAAATTATAGGGGCTATAATAGCACTTTATGCCTTAACTAATATGACAGTTATAATAATTCAGAGGAAATGATGAATTTTTAAAAAGGCATTTTAATTTCTAATGTGCTATATAGCCATCATATAGTATTTTCACATTTCTTTGCTTGCATTTTATTTTAGTAGCTCACTAAAACTTTCTCTTATATATGAGGGATAAATAATTGAAAGAATAAAAAGTAAAATATATAATTAATCACTATTCAATAATAATTATGTAAAGGAATTTTAATATCTCCTTTAATATGGTTAATGATCAGCTGTCATAAATTTTGATCAGCCTCACTTGATAATTCTTTTGGCATTCTCTAATTTAACTAGTCAACTAATCATGTATTTGTCCAATATATATTTAAATACTTTTATATTGGAGACTAATTTAGAAGCAATAGCAGATGGAGACAGAACCCTAAATGTATATGCACTAAAGATTTCACTAATTTCAGAAGTGATTCGTAGCTCTCACATGGAGACCAAAGAAGTTGGAGTAATGAAATTGTGCTGAAAAAGGATCTCTGGCTGTGATTCCATAGGAATGGTAAGACCCTCCCTATTCAAACGAGGGGCAATGGAACAGCAGCCTTGGCATCCCCTGGGAGCTTTTAAATATGCAAATCTGGGTCCCTGCTACACACACTCCTACTGAATCAGAATCTTCATTTTAACAAGATTTTTAAGGGATTCATATTCTTATTAAAGACTGAGATGTGCTACTCCAGAGAATATTAGTAATTCTTTCAATACTCTATAAGTTCTTTCAATAGTTTATAGGTACTCTAAAGAAACCTCTTGTCTCCTGATCATCTCTTTATCCTACTGCCTTATATGAAATTATAATAGGGTAATCAATTTAGATATAAAAAATAAGCTAATATACTATTTTGCATCATTGCTTCAATGAGGTTATTTGCCCTGTATATATTTCAATCTACTGTTGAATGAATTTTGGTCAGATTTATCCTAAAGCAATTGTTGCAACCACAGGAAATTTTTAAAACTTCATAAATTCTAATGCATTCTTTCAAATATTATTTTCTTGAGTCATTTACCAGAATTCTGCTGTTTTTGCATGAACCTAATTGGACTTTAAGGTACTGTTCCCATAATCATCATTAGTAATTGCTTTTATGACTATTATAATAGTCACAGATACATTATGACTCATAGTGGCTAACTTATTATCAAAGGTATTATATTTCCAATACCTTTTCTCTTCTGATGGAACAAAAATGTCTTATAATTTGCAAAGAATGTGTGACTTTTATGTAGACTATAGTGAAAATCACACGATCATTTTGATGCAATAAATATATTTTAAAACCTCTTTCACATTTATTTGGTCTCAGTAATATGACATTCAAGATCTTTATTCAAAAACAAAGCACCACCAAATAAGAATATGATTTTATTAATATGAGCTATGCATGGTAATATTGGGCAATGTGAGGATTTTAATTTGCCTTCTTTAAACATTGCAAATTAAACAGAAATACAAACTGTATTTCCACCTGGAATGTATTTGGGTTACTTGCCCAGAAATTCCAGGGAATGCATTTTTCATTGGGGATTAAACATTCATCTATTTCAGCTGAGTACAAGTTTGACATGGGTTCTTAAACTGAAAGAGAAATGGACAAATATAAACAAAAATATGAATGTAGACGATATATCTGGAAAAATAAGATGGTGAAATTTGCTACATTATTTATATGTGTGTAGCGAGAGGCTAAAACAAGATAATTTAACTTCTTTTTAAGATAATTACAGGAAAGTTAACAGTATTTTGTGCTAGTAATTAAATATACATTTTTCTCTAGAAAATTGTGAAGGTCCATATCAAAACTGTATTAGTTTTCTATTGCTGTGTAACAAACTACCAAAAACCTAGAAGTTTAAAAGAACATCCATTTCGTAGCTCAAAGTTTCCACGAGCCAGAAGTTCAAGTATGGATTATCCAGCTACTCTACTAACCATCACATTAAGAGGTAATCAAGGTGTCAGCCAAAGCTGTAATCTCGTCTAAGATTTCAGTTCTCTTCCAAGCTCACTTGTTGGCAGAACTGATGTCCTTGTGGATTTCAGACTGCAGTCCTCGTTTTTCTTGAGGGCTGTCCACTGGAGACAGTTTTCAACTCCTACAGGATGTTCAACATTCTCTACCTTATGGTGGTCTCTTCTATATGGCAGATTGCTCCTTCAAGGCTAACAGCAGTTTTGAATCACTCTGACTTCTGTCTCTGTCTTCTAGACTCTCTTTTATTTTTTTTTAAATTTTATTTGTCTTTTTTTTAAAGATACATAGATCACAAAAAATGTTATACTAAAAAATATGTAAGAGGTTCCCATATATCCCAAATGCCACCCCACCCCAATCCTCCCACATCAACAATCTCTTTCATCACTGTGGCACATTCTTTGCATTTGGTGAATACATTTGGAGCACTGCTACACTACATGGATTATAGTTTACATTATAGTTTACACTCTCCCCAAGTCTAGTCAGTGGGTTATGGCAGAATACAAAATGTCCAAGGGCGCTTCTCTGTGCATGTGAAATTTCAACTTGGCCTAGAGTTTCAGGGTGCCTAAGAGTTACCTCCTAAGAACTTCCATGTTGCTCAAATGTGGCCACTCTCTAATTCAAACTCAGAATATAAATGCATTACCTTCCCCCCAGCATGGGACATAACTCCCAGGGTTGAACCTCCCTGGCACTGAGGGAATTACTACCAAGAACCAGCTGATGATACAACTAGAAAAAGATCTTGGACAAAAAGGGGGAATGGTAAAGACAAATGTGTTTATATGGATAAAAGACTTCAAAATGAATTGGGAGGTCATCAGAGAGGTCACACTTATGCACATTTTAGCAGGATCTCAGAGACAGCCAAAATAGATACAACCCCAGATAGTGGTACTGCTGAGGGCTATGGAGACACCCAAGTCCTACAGTCATGGCAGATGGCTCCAGAGTTAGGTGCCTTGCCAGTGGGCCCTACTTTTGAATTTGTGCTTCTGAGTGTGATGGAGTTGGACTCAGATGTGACTTCTCTGAACATTCCTCTTCTGTCCCTTTTTCTGAACCTGTAGTTGGCCCTGGGGTTGGTGTATGCCCAGGAGACTTGAATCTCTGGATTGTCCATGGGCCAGCTGGGCCCCAAGCCTAAGCAGAGTTACAGTACCTACTCTCCAGTTCATCGGACTTACCCAGGTCAGCTAACAAGGAGATGAGGATGGTCAACCACCACACACCAAGGAACTGAAAGAGTCTACAACTGCAAGCAGGAGAACGCCATCCATCAGCCATCTGGGATCTAAGCCCCCTCTCAATTAGAGGTGGAATGGGCATCACCATCCCAGAGTCCTCAGAATGGGGGAATAAATTATGGACTAGAATAGACTTATTGGTATTCTACTATAGAATTATTGTGACTCTAGCAATGGAAAAAATTATATCATCGATGTGGAGACTATGGCCACTGGAGTTTCTGAAGGCAGGGAGAGGGTATAAGAGGTGTGATATGGGGCATTTTTGGGACTTGGAGTTGTCCTGAATGATATTGTGGGGACAGATGCAGGACATTATATATTCTGCCATAACTCACTGAATGGACAGGGAAAGAGTGTAAACTACGATGCAAACTATAGTCCATGCTGTGTAGCCGTGCTCCAAAATGTATTCATCAAATGCAATGAATGTACTACACTAATGAAAGAAGTTGTTGATATGGGAGGAGTGGGGTATGGGGAGTGGGGTATATGGGAACCTCTTATATTTTTTAATGTAGTATTTTGAATGATCTATGTATCTTTTAAAAATAAAAAACATTTAAAAAATAAATGAATAAAAGGACTCTTTTGACTAGCCTCCCTACAATAAGCTATACAGGGCATGTACACCAAGGGTGGGAATCTTGGGGACCACCTTAGAATTTTTCCTACCAGCTTCTGGATTAAGATTCTAAGTGGTTAAAGGTTACCTTCATACTAAAGGCAGTAATCATCTGTAATAGCAGCTATTTTTATGGTATCCAATATGTTCCATATTAACATAGTGTGTATCAGCTTTTATCAGCTTGACTAAGATTCAATACAGTATACACCAATGACACTATAACAGAAACTTTCTTGTCACTTCAGAATATTAGATACTTGGCATGATTATATGTTTCAATTCTCATTTAAAGGTCTTTGATGAAAAATCAGTCATTTGAACATTTCTGTGTTTGTTTTTAATTGTCTTCCTTTTAAATGTGAGATAGTCATAAATTGCAAAACTTAGTTGTCTTGATTTGTTTTTGTTAGGCACAGCTATACTGTGGAACTTCATGCCATTTTAAAAGCACACTAATTGCCAATTCCACAGAAATCTCTTCAGTTTTTCAGAAACTATCTAGGCTCAGGATCATTATGGAGAATTAAATAGCTCATACTTATTTGGAATTTGCATCAGTTGCAAATATCCACTAAGGCAGGGGGACCTAGAAGGAGCCTCAAGTGTAATTTTGGTTTTAAAACATAATCATGCCATCTACCTAAATCTGTTTAGAAACACTTTGGTTGGGTTAATTACATTCTATATTCAGTCATATTATATTTGAATAAAGGGCACAGAATCTTTGGAACCCATTTTCTTCTTGAAAAGTATAAAGATTAATAAGCCTGCACTTAAGAGTAGATATAAACTAATCCCAATCGATTTATACTTATCCATAGATAAAAGACCATTTAAATCAAAAGACTTCAGAAATTGCCAGCTAATCTTATACATTTTGAAATTGATAGAATTTCAAGAGAGTATGTTCTGTTCATTTCACTTCTCTCCACTTACATTTATCTGCATGTAGATAGAATCATCCTGTCAGATAGTTGATGTAAGCTCATGTGAGAAATGAACTCAACAATGTGGGAGATGAAGAGGCATTCAGAGAGCAAGATTCTTGGTTAATGGAGCTAAAAAAACTCAAAGCATGTATTTTTTTTCCAGAAATAATTTTTGGTTAAGCTTTCATAAATACTGGCTTGTTTTATTTTTAATTAGTTTTTTCAGCTTAGTGTTATGGATTTTAATAAATATTTAGTTTTTAATTTTAAAATGTTTCTTCAAGCAGCATTCATTTCAATGGGTGAAATTATTAATATATGGAAATATATTATTGATCAATTCATCAAAGCAGTATAATTATAATACATACTGCAAACTCAACTTAAAATATTAATTTAAAAATTGATCTTTCTGTTTAAGAAGATGTGTGCTGAGGTTTTACTTAATTCCTTTAGCTGTATTTCCCTCTTTATTGAGATTAATTTCTTCTAGCCTGTGATTTTCTGAAAAACATTTTTTCACATAAAAAATTGCTCAAAAAAGTATTCTGTGGTTAAATAAGTCCAAGTAGTCTTCATATTTTGTCCCCAAAATAGCATATTAAAGTCTATGAAGGGTCATACAGAAATTGTGTTGAATTTTATATAATCCTATCTTTTCAAAACTTAAATCAGTCATGAAATATTGTTACTTCCCTACATTACATCTCTCAACAATAACCAAAATTTTATTTAAAAGAATGTATTGTATTTAATGATATTCTGTACATTTGTCTTTTTCATGTTTTCTATAATGTGTTTAACTTCTGTGTTTATATTGTTTTAGTTCACCTAATGTCAACCTGATTTCAAATGTATTGTTAATCTTATTAGACCGTAAGTATAAGTGCATGAGGACTTCTATTAGCATAAGTACAATTCACATTGGTCATTTGACTTAAAAACACAGAATATAGTACTTTCAAATATACTAACAATTTAAACGCTGGTTTAAACATTGCATATAAAGAACTCGAACATAATATTCGGTTTCAGTAAATTAATCCTTCAGATTGTCCTAGTTGATGTCCCATTTACAAAATGTTCATCTTTAGTTTAATTTCTAATAAATAGAATTGTAATCCATTAGTATTGTTTGATATTCATAACTTCATTGGATATGGCATTATCTTCATGACCAGTTGTCTGGATAGAAAACTTTCTGAATGTTTTTATTTGTCATTATATAGTTTTTTTTAAGCAGATAAGACAAGATAGAGAGGCTATATGTCCTTTCACTGAAGTGTCACCAGAGTATTTATTTATTTTGGCAACTGATCATAAACTAATTGGTTTATTTAAGCAAACCCAGACTTGCATACATCCTTCTTTAGGTTTATAACATATGAATATAATTTTATTTTAGTCACAAGACTCATTAATGGATTAAATTGGATAATACTACATGATATGCTTGATATGCAGCAATGGCTTAATGTATTTGGAACTCATAAATATATTTTTCCCTAAATAAATATATTTTAATTTTAATTAATTAAAATTTTTGATATTCTCCATCCTTTCCTTCCACCATTCCTCCATTCCTCTGGTCCTCATTTTCTCCCTTTCTTCTTTTCTTCCTTTCTTCCTTCTATTTTCCCCTCCCTACCTTCCTTCCTTCCTTTCTCTCTCTCTTTCTTCCTTTCCCTCTCTCTCTAATTTTTTGTCTCCCCCTCTTTAATTTTCATTCTTTTTGTCTTCTTTGTTGAGCACTATTTTTGTTTGTTTGTTTGTTTTATTTGCTGGCACTACTATCTGGCTCCATGTTAATATGGTGTTTTCTGTGTCCCAGTTCTAGATAAAATGAGAAATTTCTCCAAAGAGTTCTGCTTTCTCTTATTGAAAATAGCAATTAGAAAACAAGATACGGGGCTTAGAATACTTATTTGCAACTGGATGGTATAGGTTATGTAGCAGTTTGATATTATTGATGAATTCCAAAAAGAAATATTGGATTATGTTTGCAAACTGGTCTTTTCCTCTGGGCATATGAGATATATTGGATTCAGAGGCTTACTTGATTACATAATTGATTATGTAATCAAGTAAACCTCTTGTAATCAAGTAAACCTCTTTTGTCAGTAAGGCATTCAGTACCCGCCCCTTGGTGGGTGGGGACTCTCAGATAAAAGGCATGGCAAAGGACAGAGTTGAGGGTTTTTTGATGTTGGAGTTTGATGCTGAAACCTTCAACTGGAGCCCCAGGTAGTAAGCACACAGAGGAAAGAGAAGAAAGCTCCAGGAAGGGAGGAACCCAGGAAGTCTGAACCCTTGCATATGTAAGCAGCCATCTTGCTCCAACGTGTGAAAATAGACTTTTGTGAGGGAAGTAACTTCTGCTTTATGGCCTGTTATCTGTAAGTGCCTATCTCAAAAAAACACCCTTTATAAAAACCAACCAATTTCTGGTATTTTATATCAGCACCTTTTGACTGACTAATGCAGGTTATATGTCCATTTAGCAGACAGATGTAGTATGTGTTTGTGTGTATAATCCCAAGTGTAAACACATCTATAAATATTTGCATAGCTTTCCCTACATATTAAAATTAATATCTCAACTTAATTCCAGCAGCACAGTGCTTCCCTAGCTGATTTGTAACTTCTTTCTCTGACAATGAGAAAACTGGTTACTATTTCCTTAAATTTATTACTCAATTGTTAAAACATACTTTTAACAAAACTATCACATTTTCATAGTAAAGCACTTTAAATATATAGTATTATCCCCATGTAGTTTCTGAAGATGAGTATGACTTCTCATTTTATGTATTTGCTTTAGAAATAAGAGAAGAAAGATGAATAAATGCAACTATGCAATATTTTGTAAAACTATGTAATATTTTGCAATTATATCTATAATTAGCTAATTATATCTATAATTAGTTCTTCCAGTGCTCTTTGCTTCTAATGTGGATTTGCATTATGGCCTTGAGTCACTTGTTTCAGCCTGAAAACTTCCTGTAGTATTTTTTATAAGCCAGGCTTGCTACCAACAAATTTTGTGATTTTGTTTATCTGGGAATGTCTTTATGTTGCTTTCAGTTTTGAAAGATAGTTTTGCTGGATATATGATACTTGGTTGACATAATTTTTTGTTGTTGTTTATTTGTTTTATTTTCTTCACTTTGAATATGTCCTCTAAATATCTTCTGGCTCCATTGTTTCTGTTAAGAAGTCAGCTGTTAATCCTATTTGACTTCCCTTTTAGCTATAAAACATTTTTCTTTTACTTCTTTCAAGATTATTTCCTAGTCTCTGACTTTCAGTCTTTTTCTATGATGGGTCTGTTTGCGTCCTTCTTTGCCTTTATGCTAATTGGAATTCCTTCAGCATCCTGGATATGCAAAATAATTTTTTATTCAAATTTGGGAATTTTTAAGCTGTATCTTCTTTGAAAAATTTTCTTTTCTTTCATTGTGAACTCTTCTAGTGATAAGTCCATTATATGTATTTTGGAATTATTAGTGGTAAAGTGTTAATGAGAATGCCCATTTCCCCTCTTCTTTCTTCCTGTTGATTAGAACTGAGGGAAGGGATGGCTGAACTTGCCCGCTGCCTGGTCTTTGAAGGTAAGAGCAAAGGTGTGGTGAGAATGTTTTGAGAATCACATGCACAACCATATTTCTGTAGCATTTCTGTAGCTGTTTAGGGCTTTGTCCATTTTCCCCCCTGTTGTAATACCTTTATAAGCCCCTACCCCCAGAAGGGTGGTGTGGTACCTCCCAGATGGCCACCACCAAATCCTGTAAGTATTGAAGGCATGTCTACTCCTGCTGGCCTCCAGTGTGGTTTCTTTGGAATATTGTAACATTGGGTCGATCTTCCTGGGATTGATCTCCTGTGTTACAATTGGTCCTATATTTTTCTGAGGTTCTCTTCACTTTTCTTCATTCTTCATGCTATATGTTCTTCAGGTTTCATAATCTCTACCAACCTAGCACCAAGTTTGCTGATTCTCTCCTTCAGTGCCCTCAAATATACTGTTAAATCCATCTAATAAAATTTTCAATATGGATATTATACATTTCAACTCAAGAATTTCCATTTAATTCTTTTTAATAATTTCCATTCTTTTATTGATATTATTTAAGAAAATATACATCATGCCTTCCTTTATTTCTATAAGCATATTTTCCTTTAATTCTTTGTAAATCTTTAAAATATCTACTTTAAAGTCTTTTTCTGCTAAGTCTACCATCCAGACCTATTTAAAAACTAGTTATGATTGTTGGATTTTTCTTTTTCCTGTGGATTGGTCATATTTTCCAGGTTCTAAAACACAGGAATTCCTGTTGAAAAGTTGACATTTTAGACTACACACTATAGCAATTTTGACTACTGCATCCCTGGCCCTGACTCCTGGGGTTTTGTTTTTGTTGTTTGCTATGCCATTTGTAGACTTAGTAGAACTAATTACATGAAGTCTCTTCCCTCTGCACTTTGACGCTTCTGATACCCTTGCTCATATTTTCCCCTTTTATTCTGATTACCTAAGAGTAACCCCTGGTTTGACATAAGCCACTTCTTGGTCAATGATTGTGCTTAAGTCCCCTTATCCAGTTAAATTTGTACCATTTACTGTTGGGCATGTGTGTTATTTGGAGGCTGCTATCACAGTACAAAATGTTAGTATTTTTACTCCACTTTCAGGCCAGGATTAGAAGCTTAGAGATTGCCTCTCTGATCTTTTCTTAAAGTATACAGCTTTGGTCATGTACACAATCTTCCAGAATTTCAAGTATGAGTATTAGTAATTTATGCTTTTGCCTGGTATCATAGGAGCCATTCCTAGGTCAGAGTAGTTTATAATTCAATCAGTGTGTGGTCAGAGGTGGGCCCATCTGTGTGTGCCTTATGGGATGCTTTTAAATCTGCCCCATTTCCTGATATGTTGTAGTATAATTATGTGCACAGTCTTCCCAACCTCTAGAGTTTAATGTTCCTCAGGAAACCTCTTCTTACCTCTTTTTCTCCCATTGTCTTTATTAAACTTCTGGCTGCTCAGACATTTTTGCTCCTGTCCTGGAATTAAGAGTCTCCTCTTAGCTGCTCTCCACCAAACCTTTCATTACTTTTGTTAACAAAGTCCTTAAGAATGAATCTCTCCATGTTCTGTTCCAAATAAAGTCAATCCCATCATGCTGAGCTGAAGAGCTCTTTCTTGCTTGACTTTCTCTCTGGGCTGAACCATTGCACCAAGGTGCCAAGCTGTGAGCTGGGCCTACTTTTTCCCATTACTCTATTAGTGGGCATTGGGTGACATTGGCAGACCCAGGTCTTCTTGCTTGTTTTATCCAGTATGAAACCTCCCCCTACAAGCAAGCTGGGGTAGAACAATAAGTGCTCCTATCTTCTTGCATGCCATGCTTGTTGTAGTGCTTTCACCCTAAATCTAGGGTTCAGGTAAGAGAAATGAGACACAGTTGTTTCTGTCATGCCTACCTGCAGTAGAGCTCCTGCAACACTGGGCTGGAGGGACAATCAAAATTGCTGACAGTCTCTTTGTCCCAGAATTAAATCAAAACCATATTGAGAGCAGAAAGGAGAGGGAGACCTTGTCTTCTTGACCACATCTGCTTAGATAGAATACCTGAGGTAAAGTTTCCAAAAAGAACTGAAGAAGGGGTGGGAATCTTGCAAATTGTGGCTTAAATATCACAGATTCAATATATTTTATTGAGATTTAGATATTTTGAATAAAAGTTCATTTCTAATTTGATTATGATCTTTCGAAAGTGTCCAGAGATTTTAAATAATTATTTTTATGATTTTCACCAGGTAAATTTTGTTTGGCTGGGAAGAGAATCTGACAACCTTGCATTCCAGAAATCCTGCTCCTCAGTGATTGCTCCTATCTTTCTTCCTCCATAAGCACTATGGAACCTTTAAAAATTCCCTTTTATCCAAGTTTATAGCAATTTTATTATGAGAATGTGATTTTCTTTGGGCTTTATTGATTAGGCTTTATTGATTTACACTTTTGGCAGATTCCCATCTGTCATTTCTTCATTTTTTAAAAAATTCCCATCCCAGGCAATACAATTATACCTATGTCTTCCAGTTCTGTTTACTTCCAGCTTCATGCTTCTCCACATCAAAAATCTTGCAGTAATAGGAATAAGGCCCAGCTTCATTCTGTTGGGTCATAATTTAACTAAAAATAGTATCTTCAAAAAGTCCTATTTACAATGGGTTCACACCCATAGGAATGGATTAGGATTAAGAATGTTAGTTCTTTCTCGGGTATATAATTCAAACTGCTACATTGTTTCCTCTGGACCCCAAAAAGACATGTTTTTCCTATTTGAAAAATACATTCATTCTATCACAGCATGTCAAAAACTAAAGTCATTTCAGTAACAATGCCAAATTCAGTTATGGCTGTTCTCTGTCCTGGGGCAAAATTCCTCTCAGTCTGTGGACTTGTAAAACCAAGAAAACAAATTATCTGCTTCCAAAATACAATATTAGATAGGTTTAAGATAGACACTGTCATTCTTGAAGGGAGAAATTGGAGAGAAAACAGGCACCACAAGTGCTAAGCAAGTCTGAAACCCAACGGGAAAACTCCATTAGATCTAAGTGTTCAAGAATCATTTATTGATCAGTAATTTTTCCTCTGGACCTGCTTGAGTGGCAGCCCCAAACTTTTCACACACTTGTGTACCAGCCATCCTCTTCCCAAACACTGATGGACAGGCCCCGTCCTCTCTGAGCAACAAGGCTGACAGGCCAGCCTCTCTGCAAATGCCAATGCATGGACCCTACCCTGTCTGAGCATCAGGATGGTTAGTGGCCAGGTTCTTCACAAATGCCAGGGCATAGACCCTACTATCTCTGAGCATTGGGGTAGTGAATTCTCCTTAAACATTGGTATACAAGGGCCACCTCTCCAGGTTCTGGGGCATATGGCCTAGCCCCTACAAGTACATGGGTGGACTCATCCTTTTAACCCATGTGAATGGGCCTGCATTCATGGCCCAAGGACATCTTTCTGGTTCAGACCTCTGTATCCATGATTCTGTCCTTGAAGTCATTCTTCCTTCAATTCATCCCTTCTCTGTCCCTTTCAACCCAGGATGGCCATGATTCTGCACATACAAATTTCATAAAGACCTTGTCAACTTTGCATGCAATTCAAGGGCATTCAAATCATCAGGAAAAAGAATTTCTACAAATCCCTCCAGATAACTATATTTCCAATCCTAAATTCCACTGAGAAGACTGATTATATCTATGTACAGTAACACCCTCTTTTGTTTAGGGTTGTTCTGTTAAATCCTCATATGTAACCCTGTTCTCTGAGGAATCACTTTCTGGAAGCTCAGGTAGGTCCTTGATAGAGCTGCTTCTGGCCTTAGTATCAGAGCACACAGTCTAGGTAAGGTGAGAATTTTCATCAATTTCTTATTCCTTTTCTTTTTCTATTTAAAAAATTATTTATTTTTATTTTGAAAAAACTTTAGATTACAGAAATGTTGCATCAAAAATATAGGGGATTCCCATAAACCCCATCTTCTCCCCCTCCCACACTGTTCCACATTAGCAACATCTTTCATTAATGTGGTACATTTGTTACAGTTGATGGATACATATTGAAACATTGCTACTAACCATGGTCTAGTTTATAGTTTACACTTAGCACCACACAATTTTATAGGCTTTGACAAAATGTGTAATGGCCTGTATCTATCATTGCTATGTCATGCAGGGCAATTCCAAAGTCCCCCAAATGCCCCATATTACACCTATCCTTCCCTTTCCCTCCCCTCAGAAACTCTGGTGGCCACTGCCTTTATAACAATGTTTCAAGTTCTTCCTTTGCTAGAATAATAATGTCTACCTTAGTCTATAGTTGCATTCCCAGTTTATCCCCTTTGTGACAGTTTGAGATTCTTTGTGAATCCCAAAAAGAAAAAGATTGTCTGTAAACTACTCTATTTTTCTGGGTATGATTCCCTTTAATTATATTGGACTCAGTTGAGGAGCCCTTGATTAAATTACCTGTTAAGATTAGGGCTTTGAGATAAGACCTATGCCAGCCTGTGGCTGAGAGAGAAGAAACCATGAGAGGATGACTGAATTCTCACAGAGAACAGTGATTACCTTGCTTCTAAACATGGCAACTGAATTTGGTGTGAAAGCAACCTTGAATTGGACTCCTAAGGGCCTTGGAACTCTAAGTTTTTACCCCAAATAAATACTCTTTATAAAAGCCAGCAGATTTCTGGTACATTGCATCAGGCCCTCCTTGACAGGCATCCTTCCTCTCTTATTTTGTTTTATGCTGCAAAATGAAAGCAGGCTATACCTTCTACATTTAGCTTGGGAATTCCCTCAACTAAATATCCAAGCTCATCACTTACAAGTGTCACTTCTAATCCAACATCAGAACACAATTTAATAAACTTTTCTATTATTTTATAACAAATATCATCTTGCTCCCATTTTCCAATAACACGTTCATTTCCTTCTAAGGTCTCATTGGAAGTACCTTTAATGTCCATATTTCTACTGACAGTCTCTACAAAACAATCTAGGTGTCTCACAATTCTTCCTGCCTCTGCACATTAACCAATTCCAAAGCCATTTCCACATTTTTGGATAGTTGTAATAACAGCATCCCATTCTTGGTACCAAAAACTGTCTTAATTTCCCAGATTCTAAACAAATCCCATACAATGGGTTAGCTTAACAACAGGAATTTATTGACTCATAGTTTGAGGCATCAGCAAGATAATGTTTTCTCCCTGAAGAATGTGGCATTCTGGAGCTGACTGCCAGTGATCCTTAAGACCTTGGCTTTTATGTCGCATGGCAATACACATGGTCGCACTTTCTATTTGCTTTTCTGAGATCATTGACTTTCAGCTTCTTGCTATTCCATGTGGCTTTTTCTTCATAAAATGTGCAGTAATAAAATAAAGGCTCAACCTCTTTCTGTGGCACCACACATTAACTAAAAATAATATATTCAAAAGGTCCTATTTATGGAATCAGATGTGGCTCAAATGATTGGGCTCCCATCTACCATATGGGAGATCCCAAGATCAATTAACAGGGCCTCCTGGTGAAGGCAAGCTGCCTCATGTGGAAAGCTGGCACAACAAGATGATGCAAAAAAAAGAGACACAGGGGAAAGACAATGAGAGACACAACAAACCAGGGAGCTGAGGTAGCTCAAGTGATTGAGTGCCTCTCTTCCTCATTGGAGGGGCCCCAGGATCAGTCCCCAGTGCCTCCTAAAGAGAAGACAAGAAGGGAAGACAGGCAAATATAGAAGAACATACAGTGAATGAAAACAGAGAGCAGACAGTGAGTGCAAATGGCAAAGGGGGAGGGGGGGTTGATAAAGAAATACATCTTAAAAAAAAAAAGGCCAATTTAAGATTGATTCACACCCATAGGAGTGGATTAGGAATGAGAACATGTGTTTTCCTTGGGTAAATAATTCAACCTACCCCAATCTTAGATTGATGCTGTCCCACAACACACTAAGTATCTGTTCATTTCTTTAAGTGATATTTCTTCCCTGCTTCATTTTAAATAGTTTCCATTGATATGCTTTCCCATTTGTTTATCTATTCTGCAGTGTCTGATCACCTGCTAATCACATCCAATATACTTTCATTTAAATATTGTGTATCTTTTACCTCAAATTTTCATTGGTTATTTTAAATTCTTCATTTATATCCTCATTTTTCCATTTTTTAGTAATCAGTGATCATATATATTATATATAATATATGATTTTAAATATTTGAAGAAATGGCAGGTATTAAATTACTATATATGTTTGTATTTAAGTCCTTCTTTGCTAATTCTATGGTTCCTGTTATTTTTTAATCTTTTTCTATAACCGCTATTCTAGTATGGGTTAGTTTTTCCTGCTTTTTCACCTGTCTAGTAATTTTGGACTGGATGAAAGATATTTTTTAAAGATTTATTTATTTATTTATTTATTTATTTATTTATTTATTTATTAATCTCCCCTTCCCACCCAGTTGTCTGCTCTCTGTGTCCATTTGCTGTGTGTTCTTCTGTGACTGTTTCTATCCTTATCAGTGGCACCAGGAATCTGTTTCTTTTTGTTGCATCATCTTTTTGTGTCAACTCTCCGTGTGTATGGCACCATTCTTGGGTAGGCTGCACTTTCTTTCACACTTGGCGACTCTCCTTACAGGGCACACTCCTTGCGTGTGGGGCTCTGCTACGTGGGGGACACCCCTGTGTGGCAGGACACTCCTTGCGTGCATCAGCACTGTGCATGGGCCAGCTCCATACAGGTCAAGGAGACCCGGGGTTTGAATCGCGGACCTCCCATGTGGTAGGCGGAAGCTCTATCCATTGGGCCAAGTCCGCTTCCCTGGATGAAAGATATTATGGACTGTCAGATTCTCTTGCATTTATTCTACCCAAGCCACTATATTTTGATGCATTAGTGGTGGAGAAAAAGTGGAAGATGTGTTTGCTCCATCTTATGGCTAAATATGACCTCTTGGAATTTTGAAAGAAATACTTGACATTCACCACTCATCCCTTTTTGATAAACAGATACAAATGGAAATGTTGCTTACTTGCAATGTGCAACAGATTTACTGAGATAACGCTCCACACTACAATTACTCATGGAGTAATAGTAGGAAATGTATTTTAAATTAGGGTGCTTAGTACTGCCTATAAAATATAAGAATGCATATTTTTAAAATGAAGACTTTCTTTGAGAAGTGAATATAAAAATGACATTATAGGATTCCATATTTATTCTTCTCAATGGCTTTTAAGTAAAATTTTATTGTATATGAAGACAGAAATCTTTTCCAATGGTTGGTATGATAAAGCTAACCTCGTCTTTTCTGCCACTTTTATCACTGGCAGAAATAAAATTCTACAACTAATCTTTAAATGATAATTTTTAGAGGATGTTAAAAGATAAGTAATGCATTGAGGATTTTAATCTTGGAAATAAATGTATACAACTATTTCAGTAGGTAATTATAATTTTCTTTTTAAAAGTAATTGTGCATTTCCAGTGCTATGTATTTTTATTAATGCAGGAATTACCTAACATTTTTATTTTTTTTTCTTTTTACATATTCCTGATCTTCAATTTGAATAATTTATTTAATGTTAGAGACTTGAGTATATGAAATATAGCAATCATTCCATAATTAACGAGATTCAAGTTGAATTGAATGCATGAGTGCTAATATCTTCCTAAACTACCGCTGGTTCTGTGATTCTTAAACTATTGGAAACACTTTTCTGGAAAAGAAATTATGGCACATTTTGTTGTAATACTTTCTAGAACTTATTCTAAGAATTATATTTATGATCTCATTCCTGAATAATACTTTGCCTTAAAGACAAAACAGCTCAAAGAGCTGAGGCCCAGGGAAAGATGAGCCATATGCCTGATAACTGAACTTTGGAAGTAAGTAGAGCAGCTGAGCCTGAGAGAGGCCCAATGTTGTGAATGATGTTGCCTGAAACTTGTGTACAAGGATTTGTTTGAATAAAAGTTTTCAGTTCTTCAGGGCATATATATAGGAGTGGAATTGCTGGGTCATTTGACAATTCTATGTTTGGCTATTTGAGGAACGACCAAACCAGTTCTTTTCACAGCAGCTAAACAGTTTTACATTTCCACCTGCCTGGAATGTATGAGGGTTCCAATTTCTCATATCCTCACCAGCAATTGTTTTCCATGTTTTTTATTATACCTATCCTCATGGGTGTTAGGTGGTATCACATTGTGGTTTTGTCATGTCTTTCCCTATTGTCTGATGATGTTGAGCATCTTTTCAAGTATGTGTTAGCCCTTTGTGTTCTCTTCTTTGGAGGAATGTCTGTTCAAGTCCTTTGCCCATTATTATTTTTTTTTTTTTAGTTATAAAAGCTCATTATCGGATTTATAGTTTGCAAATATTTTCTACCATTTTATGGGTTTTCTTTCTGCACATCACTTTTAAATTGTGTTTATTAATATAAAGAGTATCTGTCACTACACTTCCACTTTTCAAAAACTAGAGGTGACGGTCACATCAAAACACAGAAAACTACAAGTGTTGGAGAGGATGTGGCCAGATAAGAATGCTTATTCACTGTTGTTGGAATGAGGAATGGTACAGCCACTGTGGAGGACTATTTGGCAGTTCCTAAGGAAGCTGAATATAGGTTTGCCATGTGACCTGGCAATACCGCTACTAGGTATATACCCAGAATAACTGAGAGCAGTGACACAAACAAACATATGCACACTGATATTCATTGTGGTATTATTCACAAATGCCAAAAGATGGATACAAAACAGGTGTCCATCCACCAATGAATGGATAAACAAATTTTGGTGTATACTTATGATGGAATATTATTCAGCTGTAAGATGAAATGAAATTGTGAAACATATGACAACATGGATGAACCTGGAGGACATTATGTTGGATGAAGAAAACCAGACACAAAAGGACAAATACTGCATGTTTGTGCTGTTATGGCCTAAACATATTGTGTAATCTCATGGAGTTAATCATTAGAATATAGGTCACCAGGAAATAGAATGAGGTTAGAGAATGGAAAGCTGGGGTTTAATCTATGTAGAATTAGTAAAAAGTCTGTTCATAAATCTTTGGAAATGTATAGAAAAGGTGAAAGCACAGCATAGTGTTTGTAACTAGCAGTGCTAATATATGGGTATGATAGTGGTTGAAAGAGATAATCTAAGGTCAGGTATATTACTAGCAGGAAAGCTAAAAAATGTAACATGGAACTGTAAAGCATAGCAAAACCTCATGTAAATATATGTATGGGGAATATTGTATTTATGAGATGGGTTTTCTTTGAAATAGAACAAATATATATTAATGTTAAAAAATGTTAATATAGGTCAAAAATACAACCAAAGTAAACTATGGACAGTAGTGTAAAGTAATATAGTCACAATCTTCCATTAAGAGTAACAAAAAAAAAAAAAGGAAATAATATTAAGTGAAGGAAACTAGACAAAAGGTACTACATATTGTTTGACTCCATCTATGTAAAATATAAATACAAATAAATTAAAGAAATGGAAACTGAATAGCAGCTATGTATGTCAGAGGAAGGACAGAGATATTGAGAGGTGATTATTAAAGGTTAGAGTTTTTAGTTTATTTATTTAGAATAATTTAAATGCTCTCATATTGATTGAAGTGATGAATGCACAACTCTGTGAATATAACAAATACCACTCATAGTACACTTTAGATATGTACAATAAAATTGACTTTTTAGAAAGGTAAAACTTCTGCATTAAAAATCTTCTTTTGAATGTTCATCATCACATACCAAAAAAATAGTTTCTTCCTTCCTTTGATTATTTAGAATATCTGTAACTGAATTGTATACTTTTTATACTAATTTTAACTTGTTGATGGCAATTCAATTAATATGATTCCTTTTCATTTAATGATTATTTGAAATGCACATTAAACTAACTTTCCTTTTTAAGTCTTTATTCCTAATGGGATCTGAAAGTTCTAGGAAACAATAAAAACTAGGCTAAATAAGAAACTCAATATTTATCTCATAATAATGTTCTGAAAAATAATTAGAGCAAGAGATGCACTGTTTGATATTTATTTGAAATTTCTTAAGTCAAAATCAATAAGCTTTCTTCTCACTTTGAAGAAAATGTATAGTTCAGCCTTGACCAAAGGGAATCTGACATGATTGCCTAACCCACTAAATACTGATTGGTACCATAATGTATTTGACATTTGTTCTCTATGGAGAATTCTTTAAGATATTACAATGTAGATACTTTCATATATATGGATCAATTATTGTTGGGAAAAAAAGCCTCACCTGTAAGAAAGTTAAACTTAATCATATTTTGTTAAAAAATTATAGTGTCATATTTTAAATTCTGAAACTTTTCCAAAAATTACTGTCAATTAAAAATGAAGGGTTGGATGCTTGTAACTTAAGGACATTTACTCATGCATTTGTTAATCTAAACACTAATTGGCAGTGATCTATTCAGTAATTCTATATTTTGATATTATAAACTTATAAAATAAATGACAGATTTTGCTTGACCAACCCTACGGAACTAAATCTACTATATTTCAAATAATTCTAGACAGTAATTGTTGTTCTCTTCCTAAAGTTAAGATCCTTATCATTGAATATGACTCTGAAATTTCCCAAATATTCTATTCTTTGAAAAAAAAACTTGAGCTAAGTGTAGTTACACAGAGTTGTGGCTGCAAGTATCATAAATTAAACTTATAATATATTAAGAAAAGTCTATCTCACATTAAAAACTGATTATGACAGGACTTTCAAGGTCTAGATATGGATACTACATACACTTGTGCTTTTAGTCCCCCAAACAAATATTTATAGGGTAATCAAATATATAATAGCCAACTGACCTTAAATATTATACATTTTTGTGGCATCAAATTTCATAGTAACACTCAAAAATAGTGAATATGGACAGTTGGATTTCACTAGTTAATTTCAGAAAGCATTACACTAAAGACCCAAATGGAGAAACTGTTGTGAGCCACTGGCCAGAGAGTGGTTAAATACATGAACTTTGCGGAGATGCTATGAGGAGAAGAAAATGAAGGAAAGGTGGGCAAGTTTAATATACTTGATTAATAAGTATGGGAAAGTTCTGGAAGTCAATGGAAGCAAGCAAGAAAAATGGTGAATACAAACAAGGTGGAGAGCATCTGGTGATGAAAAAGCTTAGGTATGGTTTTGAATTGCATCTCTGAAGCAATGAGGCTGGAAGATACTGAAATAGGTAAGGGCTGTCAGTTAAGTTTTAATATTCTTATGAGTGTGGATGAGTATTTAAAAGTTTATCAAGATCATAATGGCAATCCATAAATAGCAGGTTAATTGATCAAAGGATGGATGATAAAAGTAGAAGGGATTTGGACTTATGAATAAAATATAAATGGTTTCACTAACTGTATGTGGGTAGGTTAGAGACAGTTGTGTTTGGCTACCATTTTTATATAATGTATGGATTTAGAAAATGAGCTCTAGAGAAAACTTTCACTCTTTAGGGGAAAAAATCCATTTACCACTGAATCCAACATGTAGAAGTGACGGTCTCTGAAAATGTTGATGTTTTATGTGATGGGAGAGTTGTCTATTGTTTCCCCAGTGAAATATTTGTTCTAGATTAATAGTAAAATTGGCAGTGGGAAGTTGCCTAAGAAGGGAGTAAAATATTAATAATGAATTCAAGATCCATGAATAGAGTAAGCATATAAAGCCTAGGGAATTTCACATTAATAAAATCCTGGGTTGACACGAAAGGAATCAATTGCCATTGCCACCTTCTGTCAGGACTAAGGCCTTGGAATTACTCATTCATGTTTAACAGACATTTGTACTAGCTATGGAGTTTTGGAGGGGTCAGGTCTTCACCATGATATTTTTTCATTTTCATTTTATCTTATTGTACATAGTACAGCAATGTTAACATGAGTTCTGACTAATGTTTTCATAAAACAACATACATACATATCTTAAGCTAGTACAAAATTTAGAAAATATAAATCGTATCTTCTATGCCTATGGTTATAAGTATTTCAGATATACATTATATTAGATATTTAATAGACAAAATTATATAACTAAATACATTTGGTTGATTATTCTTTTCACTAGATAAGTGCATTGTTTCTTTATTCTTTGATCCCTTCATCTATTAGTTATGATATGAGGTAATATGGAGGAGAATTCCCAAGATAAACCCCACATTTGGTGATTGGATAGTATGACTCACTGGACTCATTGTAACGGTTATCATGGTGAAAGGATACAAAGTAAAGTAAGGGAAGGGAAAAGGTGCGTAGGGTGAAGTCAGGGGAAAACCAGGCCTGAACTTCCAAGAATTCTCCCAGCAGAGTCCTACTGGATGTGCTTAATTTACCCAGCAATAAATTGTGGGAACATATAAAAAATGCTGTCTACCAGGGAAACTCATCTGAGTCCAGGGTTTACATTGATTTGGTCATGGAGGCACAGAATGACTGCATGGACAGCTATGACTTGATGCTCCAGATCCCAAAAAGAAAGCAAATGTTAATGATAAACTAATGCTTGCACAAACTACCTAGACAAGCTTGTCTAGATAAATCAGCATAGTTCAAGCATGCAAAATTCTCTCATGATTTAGAACATTTGGAGAGTTCAATCCCCATAAGCCAGTGAAGGACGAATCACGAAAACAAGCCATTCTTGGGTGATATGCACGGTTTGAGTGACTCAGATCTGCTGAGTTCACTCTTTCCTGCACAGCTATCAAGGTCATATTTTCAAATATCAATTTGAAGCCCCCAAAAACATTTTTAATAGACGTAAGTATATTTTAAAACTTTGCAAACCAAACATCACTATTTAATGATAAGCTGTAACTTACATATTCAGATCCAGGATCTCTATATTTTTTGTCTTGATTGGACAATTAAGTCATACCAAATTATTTCTTACATTCTCTAATATTTATCTTTTTCTCTTTCTTTCTGCCTCCAGTTATTAAATTTTAATCTATCATATACTTTCCCATATTCCAACATGCAATTCATTCAGGGACTTTTGCTTTATATTGATTCTCAGAAATCAATAAATAATTTATAACCCTAGAAAATAAGGTAGCACATGATTTTATGATCTTTACATAAAGTGCTCATGAGTAAGTAATCACATGAGAAGTATTATTAAAGACAATTGCCCTCTGCCTTAGAGCAAGGAGAAAGCCTTTAAAGCTACTTTTTATTATGGAGCCAGCTGATACTTTAGAAAGATAATTTCTAATTTAGTAACAATAAATGCTCTATTTGCAGTTACTTTTTAAATATAACTTTTATTTTGAAAAAACCATAGATTGATAGAATACTGAGTAGTTAATGTACAGTTTCTTCTACTCTTTACCCAGTTTCCTCCTTTGTTAATACCATCCAATGCCATGGGATATTTGTCACAAAACAAGAAACTAACATTGCAGCATTACTATTAATATTGACTAAACTCCAGGCTTTATTTGGATTTTACAAAACATGTCTTCTTTCTGTCCGAGGATTCAGTTGAGAGTTTGCCAATTGCATTTAGTTGCCAGGTTTCTGTAGTCTCCTCTAGTCTATGACAGTGTTTCAGTCTTTCCTTTTTTCTTAATACCCTTAACATTCTTGAGTATAGTCTGGGTTTGACTGATATTTTTATCATGATCAGACTGGGGATATAGGTTTGGGATAACAAATACCACAGAAGTAGAATAACTTTCCCATCATATCACATCAGAAAGGATATGATATCCACAGGATGATGTTAACTTTGAAGTAATAGTGAGTTATTGTTTTTCATGTTTCTCCACTGTGAAGTTACTATTTTCCCTTTTTCCTACTGTATTCTTTGGAAACAAGTCATTAAGTCTAACCCATCATCGGGGAGAAAGTGGATGTTAACTGCCCTTCAGCAGGGGGTTGTATCTGTATATCTTACTTGGAATTCTTTTGTAGGAAGTTTCATCTTTACTCTCCCATTCATATATTTATTCAGCTATTTATTTGCATTTGCAAATATGTGTCTATATATTTTTACTTAAACTTTGTGTTATAACCCACTACTACATTAATTATTTTGCCACAAATTGATTCATCTTTGATTATTGGGAGTAATTGAGGTTGTGTCCCTTTAATATCAGTTCATTTTTAAATGATTGATTTTTCTTATTGATTAATGGACTTTATGGACAGGTTTAGTCGAGTGTGTATGTATTTGCATGTGAGGAAGAAAGCAATAGTTGAAGATAACTTGGCTAATGGAAACAAATTCTAATAAGATAGAAATGAGAAGTAAGTAATTCTAGAAATTAAAGTAGATATTTTTAAAGGTAAGAATCACTGATTTTGAAGCAAATGAAATTGTCTACTGAAATTTGTATACCATCCAATTTATTTTTACTAGACGTATTTAAATATAATTTATATATCTTTTCTAAAATTATATAAATTATATTTATTATATTTATATATAATTAAATTATATATATAATATATAATTAAATTATATATAAATTATATATAATTTAATTATATAATTATATATAAATATATATAATTTAATTATATAAATATAATATATATAAATTATATATATAATTATATATATATTACATAAATGTAATCATATAGTATGTAGTTTGTGTTTGATTCTTTTTACAATGATGTTTTTTAGCCTTATCCATACTGTTGTGTTTATTCATATTTTGTTCCTTCTTTTTGCTGAGTATGGATATTATGGAAACTCCCCAATCTGTTTATCCTCTCACCAGTTGATTCATGTCTGGGCTGTTTCTAGTTTTAAGCTTCTATGAAAAGTGCTGTTATGAACATACGCATTCAGGACTTAGCATAGACACATATTGTCACTTCCCTTGGTTAAAAAATAGTGAAATTGTTGGATCAAGTGGCAACTCTATAGTTAATATTTTTGAAGAACTTCAGAATTGTTTATCAAAGTGGTTGAATCATTTTGCATTCCTGCCAGCAATGTATGAGTTAAAATAGTGCCATATTCTCACTGATCTCTATACAGTCCATCTCTATGACTTCAGACACAATGGTATGTGTTTTATGGTATTTCAGAGTGGTTTTATTTGTATTTTTATTTTTTCTTATGCTTATTGCTCATTCATATATTTTCTCTTTTGTAGTTTACTTCAAATATCTTCCCATTATTTTAATAATATTTCCTTCATATCACTGATTTGTTAAAGTTATTTTTTTTACAAATATATTCTAAATACAAGTATGCTGACAGATACAGGTTTTGTAGGTAACTTCTCCAAGTATGTGTCTGACTTTGTTTTTTAATTTGTGTCTTTCAAACGCTTTAATTTTTATGAAGTCTATTTTATCATAGTTTTTCTTGTAAATTCTACATTTTTTCTGTTTAAAAAATATTTGCCTTACCCAATGTCATCAAATAATTTTGTATTTTTTTCTGGTAGTTAAATGGCTTTTAGCTTTTCCATTTAGGTCCATGATCCATTGTGTGTTGTGGTGGTGGTGGTGTCTGTGTTTATTTGGTAAGGGGTAAGTGTCAAGCTTCATTACTTTTCCAAACAAATATTCAATTTCCCCAGCACCATTTGTTGAAAATAGTATCTTTATCTCATTGAATTACCAATGCACCTTTGTCAAAAAGCAATCCCTGTTTAAAAGTGGGTCTATTCCAGATGCATTACTATTCAGTGCTTGGTAGTAATCACTCATTGCCAGGGAGGATTACTCCTGGGAGTCATGTCCCATTTCTGGGTGAAGGTACTGCATTTATATACTGAGTTTAGCTTTCTGAGAGCATATCTGGACTTTATTCTGTTGCACTGAACCATGTATCTATCCTTACGCAACAAGGTACTATTTGATTATTGTAGCTTTATAATAAATTTTGAAACTAGGTAGTATAACTCCTCCAAACTTCATCTTTATAGAATTGTTTGCCATTTTATTTCATTTTATTTTTTTATCCTCTCCCCCCTTGTGGCTTGCTTGCTGTCTGCTCTCTGTGTTCATTCGCTGCATGCTCTTCTGAGTTTTTACTAGTCTCCCTTTTTGTTGCATCACCTTGTTGAGTCGGCTCTCTGTGGTTCTTTGGGATGGGTGGCACTCCATGGCACTTGCAGGCTGGTGGCTCTCTGTAGCATGTGGGCAAGTCTGCCTTCCCAAGGAGGCCCTGGGTTCGTGACCCAGGTAGATGGGAGCCCAACTGATTGAGCCACAGCTGCTTCCCTTTGCCATTTTATTTTAAAAGATTTGTTGTCATTTTGATTGGTAATATTTTGAATCCATGATCAATGTGGGGAGAATTACAATCTTAATAAAACCCAGGTTTATATTTGTTTTCTTTTTGGTATAAAGGTGTTTCCAGAAGGGTTTTCATTATTACTAGGGACAGAAGTTATGATCTATATTATTTTAAAGGTAGAAATATTCTGAGTTTTGAAGATCTACTTCCTATAGCTGTATTTTCTGCCTACTTTGGAAAATCCAAAGGAAAGCAAATGGAAAACCATACTAACTTATAGTTAGGCATCATTTTTTTTCATGTTATCTATTGCATTGCTCTTAGTCTTTGTGCTTCACTTCTCTTATGTGTGCAATCCAACTGATACCCAATCTCATCAACGTATACAGAGAAATAATAGTATAAAATATATATTCATATGTAAATATATGAATTTCAGTTCCCCAATTTTATTAAAGGAAGAAATGTTTGACAACTTGATCTCCTTTCTCCTGGCTGTTTATGGGAATCAACAAAGAAATTCTTATTTCTATAATACATAAGTAGAGTTTGGACTGGAAGAGTCTCCATACAATATGTTTCATATTCTTCCCATTGTGTCAAGGCTTGCACTTTATTCAGTCATTCAATGTGTATTTATCAGGGACCTACTCTTCTATGAAGTATGATTCTCTGCACTTGAATAGAGCAGCCTTGACTTCATAGATCTTACATTTTAATTATCATCTGCATCTGCAGCCTGAGAAGTCATCTTCAAGAATATTAACTGGTGGCATGCTCATGTCATAATTGTGAAAGTGTATGTGCCAAACACTTTGTTTCCTTCATGTTCCCTAATTTTCAGAGTCCCACAGCATTGATGTGTTCTGGACTATTAGAGAGAAAATGACCCTTTCCCATGCCTGATAGACTTGGTCCTCTAGTGATTGAAGTAGCCCTATTTATTACCAGAGTTCAATAATTCTAAATATTGAGTCTTTTGACTCCTGATTCTCAAATTTTTATCATTAATGTTATACCCCACCCATTTAACTGTAGTTGTGCAAATGCAGTCCAGTGAGCCATATTGAATGGAAGCTACACCATACATTTAATTCGCCACTTCTACTCTCCATTCCCATGTCAACCAAATGATTTGCCCTTGACTCAAGATGAAAGGAGATACTCATGACCCAAAACAAATTATATTCAATATTTTGTATTTGTTCTAGTGCAGAATCTATTCTTGTGAAATCAGAGTTCTTGTTCAAACAGTACAGGATATACTGATACACATAAAAATTGATTTATTATTGCTTCACATTTGAATATATTAAAACATAGCATAAGCTTGAAACTTGACATGATATTTCTCTGATGAAAGTTTCATTTCAGAATAAAATATGAGATCAGGAGCATAAAACAGTACTGATATTTTTTTCACTTAGATTATAAAGGTAAGGAGTCTTAGGCATTCAATAAGTGAAGAAATATGATAATCAGGGACAAACTACGGAATATTTCATTGTCTAGATTAAGTAAAATTAAAATACTATTTAGCAATATTCTGAATATATATAGGTTAAAAGGAAAATCATACAGAGTTTAAAACTACATGATAAGTGAGCATTAAGCAGATCAAATAAGGTTTTTCTTCATGTTCAATTTTTTTTTAGATCAAATAATGCATTAGAAAACCTGAAATTTTCTTTTTCATATGTCTTACATTGTAATTTATGGAACTGAGTTTTCCAAGTATGAGCAAACGGAAAGTCAGTCTACTACTGTTTCCATGACTGATTTATAGTTTATATGCAGGGCAAGTTTTGGAGCAGTTTCCTATTTCAGCTTAACTTACTAAGGTGTAAGGCAACGTTCTTGGAGTGTTTCCAACTGTTGTCAATTAAAAGGTCAAAATTTCAAAAGATTCTGATATCTAGTATTGGTAGTTGGCTGTGTGCTAATGAAGTGAGGAGTAACTGTAAATGACTCTTTTAACTGCTGCTTTGTCACAGGCTTCAGATATTCCTCTTTTAAGCTATGTACATAGCTAAAATTAATTTTCTTATTCTGTTCTCAAATATCTCCTCTAAAAGCTGCAAGTATTATTTGAGTAGTGGGAAATTTACAATACCGGGAAATGAATCTCTCTAAAATGTTCTTAGGAATATCATTCACACCCCAACTGTTCAACAGCAATCAAATTCATTAAATAATCACTTCAACATATGTTTATTGAGCTCCAATTGTTATCCACTGCATATTAAGCAGTTAACTAAGCAAATTTCTTGTCTTCATGGAACCTACATCCTAGTGGGGCCATAATGTCAACAAGTAAACACTTAACTGGGCAGTGAAGTAAAATCCTGTGCTGAGGCATTGAAGATAACTTGTATTCAGACATAAGGTAATGTGACTGGCCATTGATTGTCCTTTCTGTTCTCCAATAGGTATACTAAAGTTCAGGTTGGATATAGGGAGTAGAGGAGGGGGCAAGTGAGGAAGTGTTTAACTGCTATAAAGAAAAGTGGCAAAGGGGTTAGGTAACACTGGTTGCGGGGGGTGGTGGTGGTAATTAATTTTAATAGCATGGCCAGGATTGATCCCCTTGCAAAGGTAACATTTGAGCAGACACCTAAAACCCTGATGAAGCAAACGATGTGGATATCTGGGGAACAAGCATTTTGAAGGTAGAATTGAAAGGAATTTCTAAAGGATTAGAGGTCCAGTATGAAAGGAAGAAGAATGTTAATAATACCAAGGTTTTTAAATTTAAAATAATTTAAACTACTGTTCATTTTTTAGCATTTATTGGGGGCAGTTTTAAATATTTATCGATTATGACCAACAATGTGATTGCTAATATAACCTATGTGATTATACACTTAAAATTAAAAAAAAAAATAGATTTCTGGCTTCCAAAATCCTACTTGGGCCTGTAGCTTATGATCCTGACTTTACCCTAATAACTAAAGTTTATAGGCAGTAAATTGCTGGTGTGAATATATCCCAGCCAATTTGGAAGTGTGAGACCTTATCATTGTTGAGCTCTTTAGATGCTTAATGTTTCTTCCAGTGGTGTTAAGAAAGGCTATTTAAATTAAAGCGAATTACTATAACTTACATTTTATGAATTTCATAACTAAATTTATCCTGGGGTATGTAGTCAGGGATAGGGTTAGATCCCTAACTCTGAATATATATATATCCCCATGAGGTAACTGAAGAATGTCATCTAAAAATTAAAATGCTGACACTTTTCCCAATACCACACTCCAGAAAATTGTTAAAATTGCTTTAGGAAGTTTTCTTCCTGAGGCTAATTTTAGAACTGTTTGAAAAACATGTAGGTTTGAGCATAGAATTGTATTAGTGTAGTTATTAGTATAATGCTACTTTCTACTACATATGACCATACTCTTTCATTCAAACTAGTGTAGACTAGTGAAATAAGATTTCTGAGGTTTGAGGCATTATCCATTCTGCTTTCTTTGGGTGCTTCTATCACTTTGTGTATATCTCTTATAATTTCTTAAAATTTTACTCCCTATTAAAGTAAATATGTGCACATCTTATTTTGAGCTTTGTAAGTGTTGAAAATAGGTATTATTCACTTCTTTATTTCCCAATTCACAAAGGGAAAGCATTATCATGTGGTGGTAAAGAGCAAGGACTTTCATGCCAGCTATTCTGAGGAACACAACTTAGTGTTGCACCTACTGGCTATGAGAATTAGTTCAGAAATTTAACTTCCCCAAGCCTCAAATTTTGTGATTAGTTATGTGGGTTTAAAAATTATAACTTACAGGATTATTGCAAGAAATATATAAGATAGTGCATAAATAAGAACAGAGCCTAGTTTGCAGAGTGGTTAATATATATCAACTATGATTGTTCAATATGAAAAATTCTGGAAGACAGATTATCAGGAATAGAAAGGGAGTAGAGAATGGTGAGCCAATGCTCAGTCTGGGCAGAATCTATGATAAGGTGGATGGGAGTGGCTTGGCAGTGGATGGGGGTGATGGCGGTGCAGTGATGTAAGTGGGGTTAGTGATGCTCGAGTGTGAGTGTGAGCAGAGCTGGTGGGGTTGGCTGGACTATTCAAAGACCTGGGGGGAGGAGTGGAGGAAGGGAGAGAACTCTGGGAGATTCAGGACTGTGGCTGAGAATACAATTATGAGAGTGTTCTTTTGGCAACTAGTAGAGGATATTGGTGGTGATGGGATGTGTGGGGAAGGGTACACCTGGGGCAGGCCTCTATATAATATGAATGTGTTCATGTGATCATAGGGTGTTATCTCAGTGGGTAGAGACCCACACAATAACCAACAAAATAGTAAATTCCCATCCTGGCGAGTCCTACTACATTCTCAAATAGAGTGCCAAGATCCTCTAGAGTACATAGGCAGTGTTTAATAAAAGAAAACAGACCAATATGTGAAGCCCTTGATCTTAATCTTATATTTATGAACCTTTATCTTGTAAAGTTGAAATTTAGCCTAATAATATCTATTGCCTAACAGTTATCTCCTGAAAACCTCCTTGTTACTAAAATATGGCCTCTAAGCCAAACTCATCATATAAACACAATACCTTCCCTGCCCAGCATGGGATATAACTCCCAGAGATGAGCATCCCTGGCACCGAGGGATTATTACCAAGTGCCAACTACAATGTATTTGGAAAAAGACCTTGGGTAAAGGAGGAAACATTAAATACAAAAGAGTTTTTATAGCTAAGAGATTACAAAGTGAGTCAGGAGGTCATTGCAGAAGTTATGCGTATATACCTCTCAGGTGAATCTCTGTAACTGACACAGTAAACAAAGCCTCAAACAGAGGTGCTCCTGAACCCTCTAGAGACATCTGGACACTACAGGCAAGACACACAACCCCATGAAATCAGCACCTTATTGGTGGGCCTTACTTGAGATATGTGATAGCTTATTTTCCAGTGTAACAGAGTTAGACTCATTTATAATTTCCCTACACATGATTCTTCTACCACTTTTATTTGAACCTCTGTTTAGCAATATAACCATTAAATATATGTCCCAGAGAATTAAATCTTCTGTCAGTCCATATGTCAGTTTAGCCTTCAATTTCAGTCGAGTTGGCAGACAACACCTACTCTCCAGTTCATCAGAATTGCCCGGGACAAATAAAATTATGATGATGAACAACCCCATCCCATAAAACAGAGTATCCACAACTTCAAGAAAAAGAGTTCCTTTCATATGCTCCATAAGATCTAAGCCCCCTCTCCATCTGAAGCAGAGTGTGCATCCCTAAACTAAAATCCTTAAAATTGAGGAATGAACAAACAAAAGGAGAATGTAACTATGGACCAAAGGAGACAGTATTGTAGTAAAGGAAGAGCTTAGTAACAATGATTTAAAGATTTGTGTTACAGAGGTTCTGGAGGAGAGGGATGAGGAAAGAATAGGTGGAACACTGGGCATGTTTAGGACTTTAGAATTGTTCTGCATGATATTGTAGTGATAGATACAAGCCATTATACACTGTGTCAAAACCTAGAAAATTGAAATGGTGCTAAATGTAAGCCATTATGTAAACTATAGACCTTTATCAGGAGCTATGCTTCAATATTTGTTCATCAATTGTAATAAATGTACCACAGTAACATAAGATTAATAGGAGAAAATGTGAGGGGGCTTATTAATAGGAGAAAAAGTGAGGGGGGGGGGTAAGGTATATGGGAATCCCCTATATTTTTATGTAATTTTTCTATCATGTAAAACTTCTTTTAAAAATAAATTTTAATGTATGAAAAAATGATAAAAATGTTCAAGGATTCAATCATAAAAAATTTTAAGTTCACTTAAAAATAATTATATCTTATAGGATTATTGCAAGACATAAATAAGACAGTATATAAATAACAAACCTCATTTGCAGAGTGATTAATATGTCAGCTATGATTGTTTAACATGAAAAAGTGATTATTAAATGAATGCTTGATAATTTATTTCAGGAAAAGATATCAAATTTCCCTCCATGCAAGTGTAGCAAACAGAAAAGTAGAATAGTCAATAGAAATTAGAATAGAATATAAAAATATAAATAAACTATAAAACAGAAAAAAAAATATATAATTGGTAAATCTAAGAGTGTGTTTAAAAACTGTTATGAAATTAACTACTTTGGCTAATAAAAGGCAAAATGAGGAAACAAACACATCATATAATATGAGTATAAGAATGTAGAAACAACCAGAGACACCTCTATGTCATTAATAAACAATATCTATGTGAAATGGACATTACAGCTTCCCAGGCTTACTTGTGATAGAAATATTAACAAAACTACAACCAGGAAAGAGCTTAAGTTGGTCCAAGAGTTATGCCCTTAAAAAGCATCAGACCTGGACCATGTTGCAAGTGGCAGCTTGTTATTTAATATACTCCATATATGAAGAAGAGACAATACCATTTTTTTCCTCACAAAACCAGTATAGAACTTATAGCAATACACTCCAAGGAACATTCACAAACATTGATTACTATTATTTATATTGTCTGTAGCTATATGTTAAAAACCATGGTTCAGTTAGGGAGTGGTAAGTGATGATTATTTTAGTAGAATTTGATTAAATCTATAAATGGATTCAACATTCTAAAAGAACAAAGGAAGAAAAGGAACATAAGATGTATTCCTAGGTGGTATGCTGTTAAGGTGCCAAAAGAACTATAAAGATTCCCAGTTAATATTTTTGTATAACAGAAATAGATGGATACTTCCTTAACATATACAAACAGATGCTATGGATATTCATATGTATGAATCTAATATTTATCCCTACACATATTTTGACAAATATTATATAGTCCCACTTATGTGAAATACTATAACATTCAAATTCATAGGGACAGAAAGTAGATGAGAGTTGACCAGGAGATGAGGGTAGAGAATACAGAGTGATGCTCAGTGGTGCAGTCTGTTTTTGAGGGGATGAAAACACTCTGGCAGTGATTAAGGTGGGCAAACAAAAATGATTAGACGAGTGTGTTTTCATGTTAGTGATATGCAGGCAAGCACAACCCTGCTTTTGAGAAGTCTTGCTGAGCTTCTAATGTAACAAGGATTAAAAGCGGAAAGAAAACAATAAAGAAGCAGAGTGGGGGAGGTTAAAGATGCTGCAGAAGGAGCCCAGGCTGGCCCAAGAGAAGGTCATAGCCAAAAAGGTCCCATCACGCCAGCCAGGACTCTGCAGCTGGGAGGCTCACTGCTGCCTGAAGGGCCCTAGGACACACCTGGAAACACTCTTGCTCACAGCTGCAGCTGGTCTTCACACAGCATATTTTTGGAGCGGAGGAAGGCAGAGTTTTCCCGCCATGAGGGGAAGGACACCCAGGTGTCCATCAGCACTCCTTGCAAAGAGCAATCCGCCCTCTGCACTTGGGCTGCTGGTAGGACTTAAAGAGAGCCCAGTGACTGGACCTGATTCGCTTGCAGCACGCATAGTCAGTTGTCTGGCTGGTCTTGTCCCCTGGAAGTTCACTCATGGGTTGGATGAGCAACAGCTCTTTTGCCCCCACTAAGGACTTGAAGTGTGGAGAGTTCTAGAAACTCCCCTAAAAAGGGCTGACGAACTGAAGCAGCTCGGAGAAGGACCAGAGCTCCTGGCTGAAGAGGGCCATGAGGCAGAGGAAGATCTCGTGCATCTCTCAAGGCTCTCTAGCACCCTTTGTACCTTTCAAAGGAGAACTTCTGCAAGGGTGCCTACCTGCTCACAGAGGCAATGGAAGGTTTTTGGTGCCAGAGTTTCATTTTCTTCTTGGTCGGCCCTGTTGCTGGCAGAGCAGCGAGGGCGGAGCTCGCTTCCTGCTGTTTTCCAGACTCTCCTCGTGCTCGCTCTTCGGGACGCAGTTCATCTCACACGGCCCGTTTCCTGTGGATTTCCCCATGGTCCACAAAGCAGATCCTGACCATAGCCACGTAGCTCATGACGTGGTTGAAATCCATGGAATCGGATTCCAGGGGCATCTGGGCTTATCTTCGTTATACAGCATCTGCTGCTTGAAGTCCTCAGCATTGATACTGCGGTTATGTGAATTCTCCTGGCTGGTCAGAGGCTACTGGACATTTAACTTGCTGTTCTTGGGAATGTCTGTTCTGTAGCCCAGGAGAAGGAAGACGTTGAATTCAACAGAGAGGTCAGGGTGTTGATGAAATAGCCGTGAGAAGTGCCAGCTGTATCTAAGAGTATTTTTTTTTTAATAAGACAGCTTTTATTAAGAAAAAGAGTAGTATGTACAGGGTTTAATTAGAGCTACTTTCGAAAGCAGGAAGCTAATACTGACCCTGTCTGATTTTTCAACAACTTTAACCTACCAAATTTCTTTCTTTCTTTTTTTGTCTTTATTCATTTTTTTAAATATTACATTAAAAAAAAATGAGGTCCCCATTGATGCTCTGGCTTTTGAACTCTTTCATGATCTCCATTAAGCCACTCTAGGTGGCAGGGTTGCTGCTGAAGCTGAGCTCCACCTGGTCCAGGTAGGTGAGGGCATCCTCTATGTGCACCTGCAGCTTCCTCATGTCCTGCTGAGCCCAAGTGACCCCGGCTGGTGCCACTGAGCTGGTCCCCCTACACATCTCTATCACATGTGTATTGTACATATTTGCATATAGAGTGGTAAGAATGGAAGCTAGTGAGAAATCATGGAATTATTATCTGAAGTGAAGGTTGACAGAATTTGCTGTGGATTGAACGTAGGATGGAAAAAAATTAGGTGACTGCAAGTGGTTTGGCCTGAGTTCAGGTTAGAATGGAGTTACATTAAACTTAGGTGAAGATGGCGTGAAGGACAGGGTTAAGTGGGAATGTCAGAAGCTCCATTTGGGGCATATTAATTTTAACTATTAGACATGCAAATGTAGCCCTTGAGCCGTTAACAGTAACTAAAATTTTAGAATTCAGAGGGTGGTCTAGGTTGGAATTATGCATTTGGGAGCCAAAAGCACATAGATGTTATTTTAAAAATGTGAAGTGCTGACACTGTGAGAAGGATGGAGAAAACAATAAGCAAAGGATGAAAGAGATAGGGATTTGGGGAATCTAGTATTATTGTCGTACAGTATAAGGGCTCACTTGCAACTAGTTATCTTGAATTTTGAGTGAGAACAGTAAATATTTTCTTTAGTCACCTTCAGCTGAACAGGTCCAGGCATGAATTTAACAAAGATATGGTTTCATCAGGCCACAGCAAGAATGGAAGAGGGCATTGGAAACATCTAGAAGAGTACCTAACCATGTGGAAGGTGCTAAATAAATATTTATGCAATTAATTGAACATTGAATGTATACTTACATGTAATATGTCTCAAATCAATATCTGGATCCAAAATAAAGTTAAAACTAATCATGATTAAAATGAAGAAAAATCTGCCTTTTATTTCAACTTTTACTTCACATTTCTGCCAGTTAAAGGCATTGAATAAAATAAGTAATAAATAATAAGTAATAAATAATTTCTCTTAAAAATAAGACTTGCATCTGAATATAATGTGAATGAATAGGTAAAGTGCAGTCATCAGTTAAAATTCCTTCAAAATAATAAATTTTATAAGTTTCTTGGTAACAACATTTACATAGGAAATGAATAACATTATAATCAGTCAAAAGATAATGAAAAAGTATTTAACCAGATTAATAGTAATGTAAACTAGTCTGAATGAATTTAATAAGCCTTGTTTAATATGATATATGCTTATATTTAAAGTATAAATTTCTACCAAAATCTACATTAATAGGCTCTATTATTTGGAAATGTTTTTCTTAAATCATGTTCAATAATGCCCCAAACAAATTACAATAACAATACTTTATTTATTAAAAGAGATTAAATGCTTGAAATTATGAATGTTCAAACTTAGACTTGAAGCTCTTGGGAGAGAAAAATAGGGAAATAATACTAACTGTGAGCTATTAAAACCTATTTTAAAGTATGGTAATAAAAATAGGATAATTATAGTCAGACTGAACAAAATAAGAGTAAAATAATATAAGGATTTCCATCCATATATTGCTCTAACAATAATTATTTAATAAACGGGATGGGGACAACTCAGCTGCTTTAAGTACTGGAAGAAAAAGGCAGACGTTGGATCCTTATCTGGTATCTTACACCAAAATATATTCTATATAGAGCAACAATTATTATTATTTTTTAATGGAGGAAAATAATGAAACACTAGGAAAAAAAGATGGATAAATATTGTTTTAATTTCCTGGTAGTGACTTAAGTGCATCTAAGCATGTTACAAATATCAAAAGAAATGAATAAAATTATTTAAAATTTGAGCAAATTAAAATTAACAATGAATATAATAGTTGTTAGATTATGGCAAAGGGCTAATATTCTTAATGTGCATAATGTCCTTGCAAATTAAAGAGTAAAAATCAAATCTCAAATGTAAAAGTAGAAATCTTTTAATTTCACAAATAAATCTATAAAAAGATAATTCACAACATTAAATTTTAAGAGGAAATAAAGGACACATATTAAATTTCATTGAGAGAATAATTATACATAACATAATGTTAGTAATAGCAATATAAATGAATGAGTTATAACTACACCAACTGAAATGTAAAAGATTCTAAAAAAGGAAAACAGCAGTTTGGTGAAACTATGTATGAAATTATTTTTACAGAAATATTGAGTTTATATGCTCATATCCATAAAATATTCAAATTTTAATTTTTTTACAAAACTGTGTGAAATAATCATGAAGTAAACTGTTATAAGCTAATACTCTTAGAAGAGGAAAAAGTGTTGTATTCCCTAAGTGTGTACAAACTAGGAAAATGTTATATTCATTACAGATGTCTTCATGGCCATTTCTTCCTTGCAAATTTTCTGTGGTCTTTGAATTTTATTTCCTTTCCTCTAATAGTTTCATTCATAAGGCATGCTTATTTTGCTTGTGGATTTTCATACTGTTAGTACTATAGCTCCATTTCATTTTCCTCTTCCTTTGTTTCTTTTTGCTTTGGTTCCTAAGATGACAGCTTAAGTAATTAATTTGATTTCAGTTTATCAGGGGTGTGTGTATATGTATGTATGTGTGTGTGTTCTTTAATTTCATAACTGTTTTCTTTGATTCTCTGAAAGTTTATGTTTTAGCACATTATAGTTGATGGTCATAAAGCTCATTTTGATAATTTAGAAAGAAGATCAAAGCACAATTTCCCAAACTCTTGAAGAATTCATTAGGTGACAGTGTGTGAAAATAGGAGATATTTCTTAGATTTTTCTCTTACTCCAAAGCTGGAGAAATTTCAGATTAATTTTTTTTTTTTTTGCTTCAATTTGTGCAGGAATAAAAAAACACTTTTTAAACTTTGTAATACATTCATTGGTTTGACCACTATCTATAAATTTAGAATAAAATCCAAACATTTTAAAAGCAGACGTTTTATAAATTTGTCATTAGTGACTGAACCCAAGAAAAATCTGTAGTGGAGCGTATCAATTAACAAATGTATGAAAGATGCTTAGATTTACACAATTTAGATAAAAAATTACTTTAGTTATATTCTAATAGGTAAATAATTTTTTTTTTCATTTTAAAATTAAGGTAACTTTTCAACCCTTTGCTTCACAGCAGGGAAAGGTACCAAAGTAATTTTCTCTTTTCAATTTCCAGTAAATAATACAAAATATGTTTACCTAAACATACAATGACTATGCTGAAAAGAGATGGAGATCAAAGTACTACTGCAACACATTTTTATCATCTAGTTACACTCAAAGTTTAGATTATGCTAGAAAACAAATCAAGTTATTTTAAATTCCATTTCTTCCTTTCATTTTTCAGTGTAATCTATTTATTTAAAAAGTCACTAGACAGGTCTATAGGGAGTTTATGTTTGGGAACTATATAGGATATTTTTTAATGTTTGAGAAGCACATTCTGCAAAAAAAACCAACAACACATTTTACCCAGTGTAGTATTAAGGAAAATCATATTACTGATGCTCTTTGCTGTGCTTGAGAAACTACTTCTTTAATGCTTGATTTTTGGCAATTAACGAAGATCCACATTTATAATATAAGGAAATAATTTTCATGTGTAGGAAACTACCATTGGATGAATAGAAAGAGGGTCTAACAAACTCATTCATTTTCATTTCTTAGTGAAACCTGTTGTTCCTGCTAGAAAGAAAGCTGTACCTGTAAGAGAACAAATGCTCACCTGATTGTGGAGGAGAAAATTATTTTATTAATGATTTTGCAAGAATGGGCATGTGACCTGAATAAAATGGCTGGAATGCTGAATAACAACATTTATACCCTAAGCTTAACATGCAGGTCCCTCCTGTGTTCCCCACTGATTGGGTACTTCAGAGGTTACAGCCTATCCAAGAGGTCTAATTAACTTACCTGGATTCTCACTGTTAGTTACTGCTCCCATTCCCTACATTCCGGCGACTTGGTAGTTGGCACCACTTTCAAACCGGGTTCACTCTTGAACTTGGCTCTGCCTTTGAACTTGGTGCCACTTTTGAATTTGGCTCCACCTTTGAACTTGATACCAAAACCTAGAAACTTTTTCCCTCATTTCTTAACTGCAGAGCCAGTTTTCGCTTCACCTTCATATGAAAGCTAAACGTAAGGCTTTCTTTTAAACTCCTTTTCTGATTACTTTGTATACATCTGAAGACAATTATAATGAAAAACTCCCGTTTCTGAGATTCTCTTTTATAAATTTAAATGTTATTTACTTGACAGTGATAGAATATGTATAAAAAGGAAATGCATAGGGTTGCTGGAGTTGATTTTCAGATTCTTGGTCATGTCATAAGAAAGAATTCAGAGATGCACCAGTTGTAAGAAAGAAAAGAATTTAATGAGGAGAAAGTACACATTCATGGATGTGCATGTGGGCATGCCCAAGGTAGAGATAAGCCCTTTCTCTCTAGTGTTCTGGTTGTGTTGGTTATCATAGAGGGTAGGTCTGTGCTGATTGGTGTATTTAAGACAAAGCAGGGAAAACTCATTGGGTGGTTTGGTTTCTAGGAGTTATTATTTGGTGATGATTGGCTCATGCTGTCTATGAGCCTTGCTGCGCATTTACCGCATAGGATATTTATGAAAGTAGGTGGGTGATAGGGACCTTTCTTGCTTTTCCTTTTTTCTGTTGCTTGAAAATGCATTTCGATAAGGATATTTGTGTTTGAAAATTGACACTTACAGTTTTCTGTCCCTCCTTGTCAGGCCTTATTCTATTTTGCTTCAATAGCATTAAAAATAAATTTAAACTAGGTGAGAGGTAAGGTTTGGCATGTTTTTTAAGAATTGTGTTCTTATTATCATTACCTCTATAGACACATGCTTTTATTTGTAAATATCAATAATGATCTTTTGGATTCATACCTTTCTCCTATGTACTCAGAATTCTTTGAAAGCAAGTAATTGTTTTCTTGTAGTTTTTAAGGTTTGGAATTCAGGTATCTTTTCAGACTTCAAATTTCATCAAACTCTGGGTAAAACTATCAGTTTGGGGAATTCTGCTACTATGTAAAGAAGAAAAATGCCAGACTTTCCTGGCTTAACTGGTTTTCTTTCCCTCCTCCTTTCCTTCCTCCTCTTTCAATGATAGCCAGTTGTCAGTCTTCCCTCTCTCTGTCCCAGTCCTGTTTCCAGCTCTGGAAGTGCTCCTTCAACACCTATGCCCTGCCTTTCCCTTTTCCTTATTTCATTAAATATTGAAGCATTGTCATAGCTATAGTTTCATTCTTTTATTCTGCCACTCGGGACACAAATATATATAATACAGGAACTCGGTTTTGAGGAGTCAGTCAGTCACTGAGGGAAGACCGTTATATCAACAAATAACTAAACCCTAGTGGCACAAGTGTAGCATGTAAAACTGATGTGCACATCAGTGGATAGATTCAGTGTTGATTCTAGGAGGAGAGTGTGAAAGAGCCTCCCTGTGGATGGTTAAGTAACATTTAGTATGGGCAGAAAATGGAAAGAGCACAGCTGGGAAAAAAGATATTTTTCTTTCAGGGAATCATAGATTAAATGCCAGGCCATTATATACTGGTTATATACTTGAAGATTGCTTAGGTTGTAAGATGCTAAATGTAGGGAGAAATAAAAGTAAAGAAAGAGCCTACGAATCAAGTGGGAACTGTTTCTTATTTCAACCACAGCTTGTAACTTCCATGGTCATCTTTAAGTGATGACTTTCAAATCGGCATTTCCATGCCAGACACTTTACTTGAACTCCTGCTCTGGAATCTATCTCTCCTTATTTCCTCTTTTCATTCTAATGCCTCCAGAAATTAGCGGCATATTTACACAGTTTCTTTACTAAATTTATACTTGAGACTTTTTACATCTGCAATATGAAAATAACCACTTCATAAGTTGTTATGAGAATTAAGAGAATTAAAAGATGTAAGTTCTTAAAACTGTGCTTAGTATATAAAGCAATTGCTTAAAAAAATATCTGGTAGGTTGAATGGTATACCCCAACAAATATATGCTCATAACCTCTATCTGCATTCCTGTTGGTATGAATCTATTGAAACCATAACACAAAATGATAGCTGCTATTACTGTTATCTTTATAATTATTATGCATTATCAGATAATCATCACAGGATATTTCACCCACTTCCAATGAGATAGTAAGCTTCTTGAATACAGAGTTTATTTCTATATCATCCATGGATTTTAACATATAAATCAGGCTAAAATAGAGAATAGATAATTAGGAAGTTTTATTTATGTTAATTAATTTGACTTGAGTGTAGTTTGATTTTCATTTTTGATATGTGGCATATTTTCTAAGTTTATTTTCAGAAGGTCATCCACATTTATACTTTATCTAAAAATCTGATACTTGACTTAACTAAATGATTATATCTCTAAGTATTTTATTATTGTCTGTCTCCCCACTAAATGGTGAACTCCAGAGGGTAGGGATTCTAGATGTCATCATTGCACTCCCATTCTCCAGTGCAATGCAGAGCTCACAATAGGCATACCATAAATTTAGATAATGAAGTTCATTTAATGACACTGATGTTACAAAATGAATCACGTTTTTTTCCTCAGAGAACGTAAGTTAGTCAATATATAAATATTAGGATTTCCTTGTACTACATTATCTAACTATGAGATACCATTGAACATCATGTATTTTGCATTGTCTTAATTTCAGGTGTACCTAATAAAAGGTCTCTGACAAACTGTTCTGTCTAGAAAATACCATGTCTATGTCAGAAAGAGAATTTTTTCTGGTTATTTCCACCTATATTTAGGAATGCTTTTGGTAGCCCCAAGGCAACACTGAAGGCAACGTAATGCTGTATAGAAAATCTGTGAAGGAAAGAAACACCTGAGTTTATGTCTCCGACATATAGGGGGATGACATGCCTATTCTAATTATTCTTCAACTTACTTTTGCCTATAAAAATGGTTTCTAGTTCTGGATACACATTAACATTGCCTGAGGAACTTTCAAATTAAAACAGATTGGGGAACCAGTGCTAGCATTAGTAGATTTTTAAAAACTGTGCAGTTGATCTTAGTTGCGGCCACGTTTGCTGATGTAAAATGCAGTGGCTATCACATCCCAATACAATCAATGCTCTACTTTCACTGTCTCCTGTAATTTACACAATTGCCTTGGGAGCCCCACTTAAATGTTAAGTAGTCCCTAAAATCAATAAACCCATTTAAAAGCCAATATAGGGTTTATGATATGCCTAAGGAAAAAACAAAACAAAAACTTGGTATTCAGTTATTTAATAAGTTAAAGTGAATACCCTGTTAATTATGTATATCTAACCACTTTGATTTTTTTTAACTGGAAATAACTGGGTTTATGACCTTGCTATCTGAATCCACCAGTGCACAGGCATATTTTTATAATCAGTTTTGTAGCAATGTAGTTAAGGTGAAAAACCCAAAATAGTATTTTGACTGGACTGCGGTGCAAACATTTCATCTTTTGGTAATAAACTCACATAACTAATTGTATCAGAAAATGAGTACCTTTATAAAGGATGTGAAGAGAATAAAATATTGACTTTATCTCTGAGGCTCAGAGCCCAATTTACAGATGAGTAAATGAGTGCCTGGGAAATTTAAGTAGCTTGTCCAAAACCACACAACTAATTAAAGGCCCTGCAAAGTTTTTTAATCTATGTCTTTCTGACTCTGAAGGCACAACTTTGTTCATACCTTTTATAGAGGACAATGGGAATGATTGGGAAGCATTATTTGAGATTGTACAAGTTAAAATTAAATAGACTTTTAGTTTCCAGAACAGCAGAGAGTGTGATTAAAGGCATTGTACTCTCTACTGTTCAGTCCCATCGCAGAGGTTGGGTTTTCTCCAGGGACTAGTATATAGGGTTCTTAACCAGAGGTCCACAGACCCCCATGAGGTCCATGGAAAGATTTCAGGGTTGTCCGTGAGCTTGAATTAAAAATTCAATAAAACATTATTCTTGTGGGGATGTGTTGGTGCAGGTGTGATAGATTTATTAAATACTTTAGAATATAGTGTGGACTTAGTAAGGGGTGCTTTGTTTTCACCTGACTGGCAAATGGGTCCGTGAAACAGAAAAGGTTAAGAACCCCTGCACTAATGGAATTTCTATAAGCATTTCACTCAATATATGCTTTCTTATATACTTTTTGTTCCTACCGGCTACTTTGGGCCATTTTTTATAGCTTTTGTACCAGTATGAATTGCTTTGTATTTATCTGCTTAGTGGTGTAGAAGTATTAATTACTTCTTTCTCATACCCCTGCTACGCACTGTAAGCCCTAAAATCCCTGTGAACCTAGGCCATTTTTACTGCCATCTGTCACTCAGGTGCTCTGGGGTTCCTGCTACATTTTTTCTAAATACTTTCCCCATTGTTCAAACTCAGAATGGCATTTACATTTTTATTTAACTGGAAAAAAAAAAAAGCTAAGCAGTCCCTTAGAAGAAAAAGTTATTAATCAGAACTATTGCACAATCTCCAAACATCCTTATGAGGTTTCTCAGCATCACTGTTTGGGTTTATGTTTATAAATGCATGCTTGCTTTGTAATTATAAATTTATAAAGAGATTTCCCTGGTTGAGGTTATTGACTTTAGACTCACTCTTTGTTCCTAACCTACAAACTTAGAAAGAAAAATGCTGCTTCCATTAAAATTGAGCTGATAAAGTTAGGGGTATATGGAAATAACAACATTTGTATTCTAGTCTTTACCTGGTTTTATTTTTGAATGAGTTGAAAACGTATTTGTGCATACACACACATTTGAAATGACTTTCACACTTTTTAATATATTTCTTCTGGGGAATTTTAAGTTACCCCTTGAATATACTTAATGATTACACTATGACATTTGTACAGTGATGCTTAAATAATGCAACAGTGATTGAGCCAGCACTCAATAGGGAGGGTGTTCTGTTTACACTCTAGTCCTCCCACTCTTCTCTACTCCAACTAGGCCAGAATTCACTTTGTCTTGGAATAAAGTATTTGCAGGTAGTATATATTGATAGTGTATTTCCTATAAGTATAACTCTACTTACTGTAGCATATGGCATGAAAAGTCTGAGTAACTTGTTTTGTTGATGTTATAGATAATTTTGCTGGTCCAATTCAATCCAAAATTATTGAATTGCTGTTTTTCTGCTTCTTGTTATTTACTAGTGGATTATAACCCTTCCTATATTCTATTTTCAGTTGCATTTACCTACTTGTTAATTTTTTTCCTCACATGCACCTGTGAAGGTGACAGATGTGCAGTCAGGATTTTACATCAGGTCAATGCATACTACATGAGACTTTCATGTACAACCAGAATAAAGACATGATCACCTATGAACGTCTGGTTATTTAAAACAACCTCATATTAGAAAAAAAAACTCCGTAATTTATATCACTCGTGAATCTAGAAATATTAGCCGTTATTCTTTGAATTTACTGAAGTTGGCACACTCAGCTGCTTTGAAGGTTTATTAAATTTGTCAAAGCCTGGGGAAAAAACAAATACATTGGTGAAGCCAGACTTTTTACTGATCACAGACAGTTGCAGATGCAATTGGGCCTGCCCTAATGACAGAATAAAAGTAACATTGGAATTAAGATTGAGTAGGTAAAATGGCATTTATAAGCATGATTTTCTCAAGCAGTTTTTCTCACAGTGGTAAGTATACTCTTTTCCCTTTGGTTACTTACTGTTTCGCAACCTGACGTGATATTACTGAATGGCACAAACATGTGAATGCTTTAAAGCAACAATGGAAATATTGATGCTCTTTGCCATACTTGGAAGGAGTTCTAAAAATCCTTGGCCATTAAAAATTCTTAGACTCTTATTTGTTTTAAATTGTTACTCTTCTGTAATGATGAATGGAATTTTCACTTTTAATGAATCATTATGTTTGACTCATAGGAAGCAAATAGAAGGACTGTAGTTTACTGGAACAAAAGGAAATCGGCTACCTTGAAGTAAGGAGAATAGAATTTAAGTTGTAATCCTACTAATTTATACTATTGTCTTTGGGCACATATGTGCCCATCCATAACTTAAGTATATGATCATATATGTCACAAATAATTACATAATCAGTTGCACTTGGAGATATATAAAACTATAATATAATATATATCCATAAAAATTTGTTATATTATAAAGCCTTCAATTAGCAAGTGGTGTCTGTAAAAGTAAATCTATGTAAGTTAAATAATTATTTATCCTTGTCTCATAGATTCAATTAAAAGTGAGAAATGTCTTCTTTACAGCCATAATGATAGTAACCTTGTTCATTAGTGAGTATATAACTACATTTTAAGTTGTTGTCAGAGGCATAGTGTTGATGTATCCATGGTAAGTTAGAGAATGCCTTGTGAGATGCAGAATTTCATCTGAGGTGATATTACTTTTACAATATGAGTTTGATCATATTTTGTCATTAATTAATATATTTTGTTAGGTATCTAAGTGAGAAGAAAAACACTCTGAATGTTTGAATCATTGAAAATTAGTATTTTTAATATTATCTTATTAAAAATTAGAAAACCTTGATTATCATTACCATAATTGGCTTCCTGAAAAGGAATTAAGAAGCTGAACATTTTATCTTATTTATGGAACATATTTAAACCACATTTATTTGTGTATCAGTTTTAATTATATATGATTTAAAGCTCAAAAGGCTGTAAAGAATAAAATCAAGAATAAAATCAACATTACATGCTTCCTAAAGTCATATATTATGAAATATACAGTACTACCTATACAATTTTCTCCCCAAAGTAAATTGAATCTGTATTTAACCAAGCCCCTGATTTACTATAAATTAAATGATTGTGAGGGTATCTTAATTTGCCTGGACTGCTATGTCAACTACCACACAATGGTTTGATTTAAAGAATAGGAATTTATTGTCCTAATGATTCTGAGGCTAGAAGTCCACGATCAAGGTACTGACATGTCCTGCGTTCTCCCAAAGTCTACAGTGTTCCAGCAATCCTCTGGAAAATGGCAGTTTCTTTCTCCTTGTGTTTGTTACTCTGATTTCCACTGACTTCTGACTTCTCTGTGTCTGAAATTTCTTTGCCTATAAGAAGTCCTGTCATATGGATTATGGCTCACCTGTATTCAGATTAGCCATATCTAAATAGGATCTTCAAAGTTGCTATTAACAATTGGGTTCACACATTAGCTTGTAATATCTTTAAAGATTCTATTTACAAATTGGTTCACACTCAAGAACAGACATTAAGACTTGAATATTTCTTTTATGGGGTACATGATTCAATCCCCAATTGGTGGAAAGAGAAATATTTGAGAATATTTTGAGTTGAAACACTTTCTGTCCAAGGCAAATTAATAGGAACTGGATTTACTTCTCTGCCTGAAACAAATAATGGAAAAATGAATGAAACAATGGTTTTAATATATTGTATATTGGGAGGTAAATACTATTGATCTCTGAGAAATGGGAAACAAGTGAGGTGATCCCTAAAACTGTCCCAGCCAACTGCCTTGAGAGAGTTACTAGGCAGTGTTACAAGGTAGGGTAACCCATATGGAACTCAGAAGACTTTCTGAGTTCTGGAAGTAGAGCTAAGAGCTGGAAGAAACAAAATTAGCTAGATTTCAGGGCAGAGTACTAATTAAGAGATAACTAATTGGAAAGAGAACTCCAGAGACCTCAAGACAAACCCCCTTTAGTACCCGACTAAGTACAAATATATGAGGAAAATACCTAAAGCTCAGAACAAACCATGAAAAAGGATTAGATATAATAGGGCTTGTGCTTACCTAGGGCTGGAATTGGTGCCAGTTCACACCAACCAGACTGTGAACAACAAGACTGAGGTAGTATTGACTGAAATACAATGAATATATAATCTTAGATTGAACATTTCATGACTCCTGCCTAGTGAATTTTAAAATCAATTCCTGAAATGATCAAAATGTTTCCATATAACAGGGATGTGGCACAGAACAAAAAGCTGAAGATAGTATGAATACAAAAAATATCCAATAACTTACAATGAAAATTTTGTAATGTCTGTCATTCAATCAGAAATTACCAGGAATGCAAATAAGCAGGAAAATATGACCAATTATGAGGTGATAAATAATTGAAACCAACCCAGAGATGACACAGTTGTTAGATAATATATTCCATTGTTCAAAAAGTGAAGCAAATTTATACAAGATGTAAAAAAGAAAAAAAAAAAACAGACCCAAGTTGACTTCTAAAGATGAAAACCAAAATGTGTGAGATGAAAAATAGATTGATATTTATGGCACATTAGACATTGCCAAAGAAAATATTAATGAATTATATATAAATATAAAATACATAAATATATAAATATAAAATACGTAAAAGGAAAAGCAAAATTCTTGAAGGAGATGCCTACAATGGCTTTCTCCACTGCTTTTTCCTATTATATTTTTAATTCAGTCTGTTCTATTCCCTACTATTAAATGTGTTTCATGATGTCACATATATCTTTCTAGCTTTAGTAATCATTATACATCAATTATTTTATGGCATTTATAAAGAAATTCTTTTTTTTTTTTTTGGAAATAATGTCTTCCTCTTTCTACAGATGACACCATTCTTCTAATTTTTGCCCTCATTTCTGAGATTCTCTCATTTTTTTAAAACAAATCAATGTTATTGATACATTGTAAAGCTTACACTCCATACCATGTATACAATCAGTGGTTATCGGTGTGCTTACATAGTTGTGTATTCATCAATTCAACCATTATTATAGCATTTTCATTATTCCAATAATAATAATAAACAAAATACAGACAAATCTCTGTGAGGTTCTTTCTCTATTTTAGCTCCTATTTCCCTTCATGCTACAGAATTATAGGTGTTCCTCAAAGATCTGTCCAAGTTTTTCTTCTCTTTTCATGATCCATGTTCTTCCTGGACTATTTTATCCGTTTTCAATATTGCAATTACCATTCATATGTCCATGCTCATCAACTCATTTTCTCCATTGTAATTCACTTTCCTCTTCTTCAGTCTTATATTTCCAAATTAAATCTAGGCAGTTCCACTTATATAACCATTTATCACATCAATATCAACATGAACCCATTTCAACTAATTTCCTTTTGCCCCCAAGGTTCTTAATATTTATGAGACACAGTGGCAGCAACATCAACATATTTGCTCAAACTGAATTTTAAATATGTTTCTCATTCAACCAATCAATAATAATTTCTTCTAGTCAATCAATTAATTCAATTTTGCATCTTCTTTCCAATCCTGAAGCAACTACAAGACATGAGAATCTTGGCCCCAACTATTAATTTTTCCAATACTCTGTTTTGCTTTGCTCACACAAATTAAAGATATGGCCACAACAATTTCATGATTAAACCTAATAAACTATTCTTCATTTTCTCCAGTTATATTCCAAACTAGATACAAAGTTTAGGAGGCCACTAGTTAACTGACTTATGCTTAAGTCTCCAGACTCATCTTTTTCCTATCGTTACACAAATTGAGTGCATATATAATGAAGATTTTGTAAGGTTTTCTTCTTGAGACCCCAAGTTCTGACAGGGCATTCAGCTGCTAACTGTCCTCTCTATTAATATGGGGTCCATCAAAATTAAGAATGAATTTCAATTCTTGCTTTAACCTGTTCTCCTATAGTTAAGCTTACATCATTGTTCCCGAAGAATTAAAATAATAGTCTTTGTACTTACCTTTATCAGATTTTTAAGTGAAATTCTGCACCAACAAGTCTGCATCCTTTTTCCTGTGAGAGAAGGTAAAATCAATTCACAACTGTTCTCAAAAACTATTTTTTCATCCAGTGATAAACTAATAATTGCCTGCAATATTATTTTAAAATTCTTTGTTATAAACCTTTTGAGGGTGGGTGCTCTACATACTCATTTTTAGGCATTTACCTAACTCTTCTTTAGTCTTACTAATATTTTGCCATACTCTCTACCGACCCTAGCATGGTGTCTGTCACTTAACAATTTTTGCATTTAATAAACCCTTAATTAACTCATGAAGGATTTTATCTACAAAGGGATTGTTTGTATTGTTTTATCCCTTGTCTTCTGTTACTTATTTCTGATTCTTGACTTATTTATTTCACTCTTCAGGGATCTTAATCTTACTGTTTAACCTGCTCTCTGTAGATAGCTTATCTTTATATTTTAGGGACTCAAGACTGACATGCTGTAGATACTAAGATTATGATTTATCACCTCTCAATAGGAAACTAGTTAAATCAGAGCCTTAAACTATTTTAATGCCATGTCCTAAACTTATGTTTTCCTCTCACACAACAAATCTAAATGTTATAACTAAGTGGAATCATAGTAATCTTTATAAGCATTTTATTAATAAGGAAATGACATTCTCAAAAGTGGTTAATTGCCTTGTTCAAAAACAAATAGTAAAAACTAAATAAAAATCTTTCCATTATATCATTATTATTATATATTCTTGCTCTGTAGTCAAGTTATCAATAAAACTTCAGCAGGGATTTATAAGGTTTCATTGAGTTTGAGGTATGCTTTTGAAAGATAGAAGATATTCAGTGTTTTTTTTTTTTTGCTAAAGGATGCTAATACAATGTACCAGAAATGGAATGGCTCTTAAAATGAGAATTTATTAGGTTAAAAGCTTACAGTTTTGAGTCTGTGAAAATGTTCAAATCAAGGCATCATCAGAAATGCTGTCTCATCACAATCTGGCTGCTGATAATCCTGGACTCCTGCAAGACAAAATGGCAGCTGGTCTCTTTTTTCTCCTGTGTGCTTTCTTTCTTGTGGAACTCAGCTGTGGGTGATTAAGTACATGGCAGGCCAAAGTACCAGTCTACTTGTCTCTGCCCTTTCCTCTGTGCCTGCTCTCTTCAGTCTTGAGCTGTCAGTGGTTCTCCCCATACACGTTTTTCAAAAAACCAGTTGGCTTTCCATGAAGTTCAGGCAGGTCCAAACCACCAGTGAACAGAATTTTCCACAGACCCTTCCTGAATAACATCATTTCCAATCCTGACTTCCACTGAAAGGACTGACATGATTCATGTTCAGCCATACCCTTTAGCAAAGGGTTGTTCCAGTTAAATCCTCAGTAATACAGTCAGGATTCTCTAGGGGAACAGAACCAACAAAAATATTGTAAATATTATGAGATTACACCAAATTGTCTCTTATGACTGTGAGGTGAAAAAGTCCAAATTCTGTTAAGGTAGGCTGCAGTCCAGGTAACTGATGAAGGTCCTCAATGAATTCCCCAAAAGGAGCTGACTAACTGAAGTAGAGAAAATTCTCTTTTGACTGCTGAAATCGTCTCTTCTCATTTGAAGGACTTCAACTGACTGTAGATGTAAAAAGCTATAGATACAGTCACTTTACTAATGATTTAAGTCCATGAAATGTCCTAACAGTAATAGTTATGCCAGCACTTGCTTGACCAAACTACTGGGAACCATTACCTGGCCAACTAGACAAATGTACTTAACAATGACACCCTCATATGGACCCTATCCTCTGGGGACTCACTTCCCAAAAGCTCAGGTCAGTCCTTGATAGAGCCATTACTGGCCCTAGCCTCAGGACACAGTATTTGGATAGGTTAAGAATTATCCAAATTATTTGTGACCTCAATCCTCAGTTTATTTTTCTTCTCTCATTTCTCTATGAGCTGCAGGGAAAAATTGAGCTTCACCTTCCATATTTATCTGGAATTATCCTCAGCTAAATATCCAAGTCCATTGTTTCCAAGTTCTGCCTTATATCCAACATCAGAACAAATTTTTTTCAAGTTCTCTGACACTTGATAGCATGAATTGCCTTTCCTCCATTTCCCAAAAACGCCATCATCATTTCCTTCTAAGACTCCATGGAAGTACCTTTAACATTCATATTTCTACCAACAGACACTTCAAAGCAAACCTGGCTTTTTCTATCAAGCACCTCACAATTCTTTCAGCCTCTACTCATTACCTTATTCCAAAGCTGTTTCCACCTTTTTTAGGTATTTATAATAGCATCTGCCTACCTTCTGGTATGAAAAAATGTAGTTTCCTAGCTCTAAAAGAAATACAATAGAGTGGCTTGGCTTAAACAAAGGAATTTATTACCTCATGATGTCAAGGCTGGGCTCAATCCAAAATTGGGCTTCAGCAAGTGATACTTTCTCCCCAAAGACTGGCTGCTGGCAATCCTTGGTCTTTGGCATTTCCATCATATGATCATGCAATATCAGGGTCGTCGTCTTTCTATTCTGGGTTCCATTGACACCCAACTTCTGGTTGCACTCCATGACTTCACTCTCTGTGGCCTTTTCTATATAGTCTCCAGTAATAAGATTCAGGTCCTCATTCAGTTGGGCCACACCTTAACTGAAGTAACCTCACCAACAGATCCTCTTTACAATGAGTTCATACCACAGGAATGAATTAATATTAAGAACATGTGTTTCTGGAGTATTTAGCTCCCATTTACCACATCTAAGACAGTGAAACATATTAAAAATATTGGAACCTTCACTTGTGTTATTAAAAAAAAATAGAAATAGCAACAAGGAATTAACCAATCTGTGAAAAATCAATGGGTGAATCAAAAAGTAAATCAATATAAAAATAAGGTATAATCAAATAAACATAAAATCCAAATATCTGCAATTTTGGGACCCTGTACATTAAAGGTATTGATGTGGGCTATGGGTGGAAGGCTCTTTGTCTCTTCAGAGATAACCTAAGCTGAAGGCTGTGGGTGTGGAACGGTAAGAGGCTGCAGTCCTGCACTTAGGGACAATGGCAACAGGCTCCAGTCCCAGGAAACAGTTTAACAATGCAAGGGCTATAAACTTTAAGTATTTAGGGGAAATGCAAAAAGTAAATATGCTAAAAGCTTATCTAGAATATCTGGAGTCCATGCTAAAAACTTACCTAAGATGTGGAAGATATATATGCTAATTGAAGCCTATTGAGAACTGAAACAAAGGGACCATTTGGCCTTTCCTCTCTGTATAAAAGACGTTTGAAAATCTTGTTCGGGGCTCGGGATTCAAACAGAAGTTCCCGAGTCCGGCCGGCCGTCAATAAACCATTTTTCCTTCTCAAAATCATTCCTGAGTCCTGGCCTCTCTATACTCAAATAATTGAACTTCTCTCAGATTCTACAACAGTATCACATGTAGAAAACACTTGGAGATTTAGGTGGTTGCTCTCTCCATTGGAGTGAATAGTGTTAAGACCCTGAAAAAAAAGAGGAATGTGTTCATGTGCTCTAAACTGATTTATGAGTGAATATGGAGAAGGTGAGAGTTATTCTCTTATCTAATTAAAGGAGTCTAATTCTGGATTAGAGAATTAGACTCATTCATAGTTTCCCTACACATGACTCTTCTGCCTTTTTTACATGAACCTATAATTAGCACTATTCTTGTTAATTATATGTCCTAGAGACTGAAATTTTTGGTCTGTTCATGTGCCGGTTGAGTCCTGAATCTCAGCAGAGTTGCAATACCTATTCTCCAATTCATTGGACTTGGTGAGGAAAACTAACAAGGAGCTGATGATGGACAATGCCCATTCCAAGGAACAGAGGGTGCCTGCAAGCAAGATATTTCCATCATCTGCCCCATGGGATCTAAGTACCCTCTCAATTAGAAAAAGAGTGGACGTCTCTATCCCCAAATCCACAAGATTGGGGAATGAACAATGTACTAATGGAGACTTATAATTCTATTATAGTCTTACTATTCTACCAATGGAAAAACTTTTATTATTAATATAAAAGCTGTGGCCACCAGAGGTTCTGAGGGGAGGGAAAGGGAAGATTACATATAACATGGGGGCATTTTGGAGGCATTGGAATTGTCCTACATGGTATTGCAATGATGGATACAGACTGTGGGAAGTTGCCTCTGGCACTAGTATTGTATCGGCCATCTTGTTACCAAACGCCATCTTAGATACTAATCCAGTTAGGTTTCTATTCCCCCAACCCAGTTAGGTTTCTATTCCCCCAACCCAGTTAGGTTTCTATTCCCCCATCCTCACTGAAGTAAGTTAAGTTTCTATTTCTCTTTACGCCACTCCCCCTGGGCTCCGATTGGGCACTCCCTAAAGTGCGCGAAAGTTTTTTCACGGACTTTGCCAAACAACCATCTGCGCTTGCGTGTGGCGCGAAAACGGAAAATCTAGTTAATTAATCATTTACCAACACATGCGCTGTCGTCAGTATGTACTACCTTCTTCCTTCCCAGTTATAAATACCCCTACCCTACCCCTAATAAACGAGACTTGATCAGAATCCTGTCTTGTCTCCATTCTTTCTCGTCCCCTGCCCCTACCCCAGCTTCTTCCCACAGCTTCCTGGACTCGCCCCCGCCGGTTTCGGACAACAGACCAATATACATTTTGTCATAACCTATAAAATTGTGTGGGGCAGACTGTGAATTATAATGTAAACTATAGTCCACAGTTAGTAGCAATGTTTCAATATGTGTTCATCAATTGAAACAAATGTACTGTTGTGGAATTTAAGAGAAGTTCAATTAATTGAGTATAGAGAGGCCAGGACTCAGGAATGATTTTGAGAAGAAAAAAATGGTTTATTGACGGCCGGCCGGACTCGGGAGCTTTCTGTTTGAATCCCGAGCCCCGAACAAGATTTTCAAACATCTTTTATACAGAGAGGAAAGGCCAAATGGTCCCTTTGTTTCAGTTCTCAATAGGCTTCAATTAGCATATATCTCTTTCACATCTTAGGTAAGCTTTTAGCAAGGACTCCAGACATTTTAGATAAGCCTTGGTTTTTGCATTTCCCCTAAATACTTAAAGTTTATAGCCCTTGCTTTGTTAAACATTTCCTGGGACTGGAGCCTGCTGTCACCGTCCCTAAGGGCAGGACTGCAGCCTCTTACCGTTTCACACCCACAAGTCAAACAACTTAGTTATTTCTGAAGAGACACAAGTCAAACAGCTTAGTTATTTCTGAAGAGACAAAGAGCCTTCCACCCATAGCCCACATCATTCCCCCCTTTGTCAAAGTTTACTTGCTAAGCTTTGGCATAATTATTGTTGTAGCTATGAGGTGGATGACTGTTTGTTGTCTTGACTGATTATTTATCAGTCTTTAGTACAGCATCAGGACTGTTTTTAGAAGTTTAGAGCTTTTCATTCTGGACAGCAGAATCTTGGGCAGGGGCCTCCTGCAGTTATTCTGTTGCCACTGGCACTCACGTGGATTTCCAGTCAGGTTCCAGATCCATCTATTACTTTTATTTTACTCTTAAAGAGTTTACACCTTTAATTTAAAAGGGGTGCTGAAGGGAGACGATCTCTTTTCTGTAACTGCTTCCTGCTGGCCATGGGCTGTAGTCATTGCCTAATAAGGTGTAAAAACTCTTTAATTTATTCTAACTGGAGGAAGATGGATCTGGCATTCTGGACGAAGTTGGATGAAGTTTTCATATGGTTAATAAGATGTTCACTCTGAAAGAAACAAACTTAATTAAAAATTTGGAATACCTGTTTTTAAAAGAGGACACATTGGATTACAGAGGTAGACAAGGTTAGGTGCCTATAAAGATGGCATTCCTTAAAAGCTGGTGGGAACAGCATATATATTCTTTTTTAAGTTATCCATCTTTAGAGAGAAATTGCAACAGACACTTAGCTTTGTCTGAAGACACATTCCAAGCTGTTCAATGATTGACACTCATTCGCTGTCAGATGCTCCTGGTGAACTGGCACTCCTTGGGCAACTGGCTTCACTCAGGATTAGAACACTAATTTGGAAATACTCTTAGTTTTCACCTGTGGGAGTGATCAGAACTACAGAATAAAGATTTTTACACCTTGGTTTTCATTGTACAATTTCTAGCAATTTTGACTTGTTCAATAGGTGACTCACCATCAGCAAGCAAGCCTCACTTTTGCTAACTGAGACTGGCTGAGACTGCCACCTTATTCTATAGACATGTTATTAACTGTTTAGAAAATGATTTTACCAGGAATTTAACATGTCTAATATACTTCTGCACTTGATCCAAAATAGAAAAGATAACATTTCAATTATTAGGCATATATTTAGTACAGGATAAAAGTATAGCACTTAATATTAACTAATGTATTACTTAATGCATAAGGATTCAGAGTTGCCATTATTAGTTTTGAGTTTCAGGTTTGTAATACTTTACATGTTATCTCTCCATGAGAGCAGGCCATAATGCCAATTGTGCTCAAGTTTTACTTACAGTCTCCTGGTATCATGGCTCCACTTAGCATGTTCTTCAACGCAGTGAGCAAGTTGCAGCATCCTTCCAGTATTCCAGAGATTTTCCAGTATTCTACTAGCCTGGTGCATAGTGCTCTCTGGCACCATGGAACAGTGCCAGTCTGGAGGCGATATCCATTGTACACTTGGCTGTACCGAGTCATTATTGGCTGCAGGAGCTTGAAACTGCAATATAGTTTCCATTGACTTCAGGAGCAGAACCAGAGACTGATATAGCACATATTTTTAATTGAGGGGTCAGTGACCAGCCTAGCCAATAACTCACATGGAGAGGCCACCTGTAATGTATACAAGGCCTGGTTCGAATGCACAAGAGTTTGACAATGTTAAAGTTTATTCCTTGTTTTATATATATTTTAAACAACTTAACGCAATACATATATCAAATGACTATTTACTTACACAATTTTACTATGAAGACAACAGTAGGTACTTTACTTTAGTAATAGAGGAAAAATATTATTTTTCATTGTTAGAATGAAAACAGAATATTTCCAATAGAATCAAGACAACTTTTTATTACCATTTACTTAAATGTGTATTTTGCAGTGGCCTTCAGACAGGTTTATTATCATGAAGTTATTTCTGCTACCAATACCAATCTAAGTTTCTTTAGTTAACAATGACTTCTACAACTAGAACTATTTAAACATTTTCAGTTTGGAAGATGTTTTACAAACTCTTTATAATTGACTATAACCGCATTGACTAGACACCTCATGTTTAAATAAACTTACTAAATTACAATTACCAATGAAAGAAATTTACTCTCTATTTAAGAGAGCCTATCTACAATCTTTTCCCTTTAGCCTAATTTCACCAATGTGAACTTACAATTTTCACTTACAATTTTCATTACTGTAAAGATTTGTACATATGTTAATTTAGTTTATAAATTAACTATGGGAGATTACACTCAAGTTAAATAAAATTGAAACCATAATAGTTTATGCAAGGAATGTTCTCTTTTTCCCTTACAGGAAGCTAAAAACTTCTTTTCTTTAAGTTATGAAAATTATTAATTTAAAAGCATAACTGACTACCAGGTTTTAAAACACATGCATACTGACTACCAGGTTTCAAAACACATTACACAATTACTTAATTTTTTTAAAATCATAACCCAGGAAAGATCTCTCCATAGTTTTTATGGACTTTCCTTTACTTACTGAAATTTGTTAATAGAGCCACTAATTACCTTATTTTGTTGGAAAGAAATCTTCTGGAAGAAAATAAGGCTCACCAGATTGTGGAGAAGAAAATACTTTATTCTCAATCTTGCAAGAAGGGGCGCAGAGCCAGATATGGCTGGTGCCCCGAACAAAGAAAAATGACACAATTTATACCCCTAAGCCTAGCATGCAAGCTCTTCCTGTTTTTCCATAGATTGGATACTTCAGAAGTTACAGCTTATCTGAGATTTAACTTTCCCACGCAAAAGTTTGATTTAACTGCTTCCTCTATCACATTCCAACCATTTTAGTTTTTACCTGCTCCCCCCTTTGTCAAATAAGGAATAGAATTTAGTGCTGAAATGGCACCGACTTAGTTAGCTCCTTCTTGGGCATCCTTCCACTGCCCATAGGACTGGCCTAAACTGGTCTCCTCCACTGCTGTCCAACCCGGGAGTGGGAGACTGAGGCAGCAGGCCGCCGGGTTACATCAACATTTTTCTTCTGTGAAAATTAACCTAATCTTTGTTTGTGTTTTTTTTTTTTTTTTTTTTGCAATTTATGGCTGACAAAGGTTTAAACTGGGAGATTACCAGGCAAACTGATTCTTAATTCCCTAGCCTAGTAGATAGGTTTAATCTGCCACACCTAGTCTTGCCTTAAAAGCTCTTGCAAAGAGGAGGCCCTTTCCCAATTGTTTCCATAATCAGATTTCTATGACTTTTTTCATCCTGCTTAGTTTAATTTGGGCTTTAAGAATATTTATAAATATAACTGCATATTTAATTTTTAACAATTTGAATAGACCTCTTTTAAGAATTTTTATTTGTTAATTTGATATTATCCTGATGTATGAAGACATACATTGAGCATTTTTTTTAAAAAATGGGCAGACACAAAGAGTTAGACACAAACACAACTCATTGATATTACTTGTAATTTGCATTATTTTATATACTGTTTAGCTTAATTAATTAGGGGTCCAGAAATACATATTACTTATATAACTGCATATTTAACCTCAACAATTTGAGCAAATAGGCAGACATGAATAGTTTGACACAACAACATGACTTTAGTTACTTTAAACTTTTCAAAGACTTTTGAAACTCTTCTTAATTTGCACTATGACCATGCAGTTTACCACAAGAATTTTCTTTCTTACTTAATGGATTGTAATAACCAAAATGTTCTCAATGCCTTAGCACCATTTTGTTTTAGAACTTTATATTTTACCTTGAAATTAGCAGAATTTTGGATAAGCAACAAGATTAATTTTATATATATTTACTGAGGCTATTTGAAGCCTCAGGGAGACAGACTGCTTTCTCTCATGAATTGCCACTCTTAGGAACACTGACCGTCAAGGCAGGAGACTTCTCCCCCTCCACCCCCCTTTTTGTTTTTGGAGATAATAAAACTCCAGTGGCCATTTAACCTTATTCTATCAGGCAGCAATTTATTTAGTTTACACTTGAATTCATGAGAGAAAGGGTTACTAATACCAGAAGAGGAGACAGTGATGTCCCAGCTCTTCTCAATTATGAAATAACCACAGGCAAAGGCAAAGGGCGAGGTTAGGCCTGAAGCAACCATAAACAAAGGAAAGGTTAGTGTAGAATTTACACTTAAATAATAGTTTCAGGCTAAATTCACCCAGCTATAATCTCAGTTATTGTCTTTCCACTGTTTTACAATATAAATGCATTTATAAATGATTTTAACTCTTAGTTACAGTTTTTATTAATTTTTTAAAACCTATTAATTTTATAACACCTTTAAATACCTTTCATTCAACTTATAACATATTAAATGAACTTAATCATTACTTTAATTTTTCCTTTAAAGTAAAAGAATTAATCTCTTGCAGTTAGTTTGAAATAAAAGGCTACTTTTCAGGATTTGATTTCTAGAACATAAAATGTTCTTTTAAAAGAGGTAAGACTCTTCTTCAAACATTGAGGATATGATGAGGTTAAAGCACAAGAAGCTATTGATAAAATATTTTCTTTGTATATTGATCTTACTCAATTTAATCATAAAAATTTCCCTTCCACAAACCTTCTACACTTTCAGTATTCATTCAGGTTCTGTCCCACACTCTACTCTTTCCAATAATCAATCATTTTATCTTAGGACAAAATCATCTTCTGTTGCCTTAACAATAAAAACACACTCCATATATCCCACATACTAAGTTACCAGGCAAACTTCTTGCAACATATAATTGCCATTAATACTAAACAAGTTTGTTAAAATAATGAACTTTTCTTCACTTTAAATACTTAGTAGCATGTAATACCAGAAACAGTTTTTTGGAAGCAAGTTGGCAGGGGAGATTGGCTGCCGAATAAGTTTGTTATAAAATTGCCTTTTATTATTATTATTATCAATTCAGTTTTGTTAAATAATGACTTTCTGCAATTAGCCACTTAAATACCTTAAACAATGCTTTGTAAAACTTTTATATTTATACCCTTAACACAAATTTTACCTTCACAGAACATTCTCTTACTTAAGGTTACTACAATACCTTCTAAGAACCTGAGCAGAATGCAAACGTATTTTGGCTTTGACACCCTAAGGAGGGAACTTTACTGCATTTATTCTGATTCTGCTTTTCACCTCCTTCACTTCCCCCCCTTCCAGGCAGTCGGGTGCACAAGAAACAGGAATGCGGCTTATGAATAGAAGGGTGGACTCACTGGAAAGGGGCAAGCCGCTCCCCCCTTTCCAGCTTTCAACCAAAATGGGCAGACAGAACCTACTCAAATTTGGCAACTCTCCCAGGAACCCAGCCGCCCTGACTGGGACATTCCCAACAGACTTGGGTGCTTGGCGCGGACACAGATGGCCTCCAAGCCCCGGCAAAGGGCCAGACCAGAGACAAGACAGCAGAACATGCACAAACATCTAGACTCCTCAGCTTTTGCCCCAGAATCATTTCACTCCCTTGCCAATGGCAAGGGAGGGCTCCAGCTCAGCTGTAATTCTACTTTACATAAGGACACAACTCCGACACTAACATTGAGCTGACACAGACAGAAGCACAAAGGTCACTAATCTGACCCACAAGTTATATATTTATTTCACCATGGCTGCCCCCACAGCCATCACAAACCTCAGAACACTTAACATTTGGTATAAAGCGAATTCATTCACAAATTAGCACCATAACAAAAGATTTCAGCTAGACTTTTCCACTGTTTAAACTTTACACCCAGACCAAGCTCCACCAGAAAAGCCGATCCATTTTCCTGTAACCAAGTTTTGTTTTCCTTAATCTAGACCAATTTCCAGGATATTAGGACTCGAACCTATAAATACCCTTCCTATTAAAATCGAGACTCCACTCCTTTAGTGGATATAAGACCAGTACCAGATTCTAACATGCAGTTAGACAAACCCAAAACACCAGGGCTTTTCCCCGGTTTTCCTCCTTTTCCCAAGCCTAGAGAGAACGGCTTCCCCCCAGCCTTCTGGGGCTACTAGGGTTCTCTCGGGAGGTGATCAGCCTCCCCTTCCTAGCAATTAAAGCTAGGGCCTTCCAGACTCTGCTCACCCGGGGAGTCTTACCTTCTTCCATGTTCGGAGTTCTTTTTCGTTCCCAGAATCTTTCTCTTCAGACCTTCCATTGCCCTCGATTTTTGTCGGGAAGATTCTGGTGGAGCCCACATCTTTTCTGGATTAAATTTAATCCAGGGGCGCCCAGATTTGGGGTTCACCCGAGTCCTCCCGGCTTCCTCGGGGATTTGGAAGGGGCAGCAAAATGCTACCGTCTCTGGCCTTCATTTATTGTCCCTTCGTGGTCGCCATTAATGTTGTGGAATTTAAGAGAAGTTCAATTAATTGAGTATAGAGAGGCCAGGACTCAGGAATGATTTTGAGAAGAAAAAAATGGTTTATTGACGGCCGGCCGGACTCGGGAGCTTTCTGTTTGAATCCCGAGCCCCGAACAAGATTTTCAAACGTCTTTTATACGGAGAGGAAAGGCCAAATGGTCCCTTTGTTTCAGTTCTCAATAGGCTTCATTTAGCATATATCTCTTTCACATCTTAGGTAAGCTTTTAGCAAGGACTCCAGACATTTTAGATAAGCCTTGGTTTTTGCATTTCCCCTAAATACTTAAAGTTTATAGCCCTTGCTTTGTTAAACATTTCCTGGGACTGGAGCCTGCTGTCACCGTCCCTAAGGGCAGGACTGCAGCCTCTTACCGTTTCACACCCACAAGTCAAACAACTTAGTTATTTCTGAAGAGACACAAGTCAAACAGCTTAGTTATTTCTGAAGAGACAAAGAGCCTTCCACCCATAGCCCACATCAGTACCATACTAATGAAAAATGTTGTTAATGTCAGAAAGCGTAGGAGGGGGAGGAGGTGGGGATATGGGAATCCCCTCTATTTTTTAAGTAATATTTATGTAATCTAAAGCATCTTTAATAACAAATAATTAAAAATTTTAAAAATTAAGAAAGAGAGTTTATGTTGTTTGCAAAATAGACAGTATGTTTTTTTTCACTCTGAGAAGATTAAAAACAGGTTTCTTAAATGATTTGACTGTTTAGGCTGATTTCTCCAGATATTAATAGAAAATATACAAACCCTAGTGCTATACATAATGGAAAATTGTGTCAATTTAGTGACTAGATTCTGGTATCCAGTTGTTTGGTCAAGCAAACAGTGGCCTTACTGTTACTGTGAGAGTATTTCTTGGATTTAAATCATTATGCAGATGACTGCATCTATGGATGATTACATCTGCAATCAAAAAAGGAGATTGCCCTCAGCAATGAGAGAAGTCTCACCCAATCACTGAAGGCCAAAAAGGGAGAACTGATGAGTTCAGCAGTTAGAAAGAATTTCTACCTCTTTCAGCTAGCAAGCTTCTCCTGGAGAATTCATGGAAACCTTCATTAACATTCACAATTTACAGCCTGCCCTTTGGAATTTGGATTTGCATGAGTTGCAAGAGCCAATTCCTATAATAAACGTCATTATATTTATATACATATACATTCATACAAACATATAAACATATGTATATGTATATGCCCTTAACTCTGTATCTCTGAAGAACCCTAAGTAATACAAGACTCAAAGAAGACCCTAGCCCTAGCATTGAGGGCAAAATGCCTTAGGTTCAAATTCTACCTAATGCCTGTTACTACCCCTATGACAAATAAGCTTTGACTTTTCTCATTTTCTGGAATCAGAATATGCTTGCTTTATTTAAATGATAGATGTTTCTGAAAAAATTATATATATATATATATATATATATATATATATATATATATTACCAAGAGAAAATAGATTTTTAAAGATTTAAAAACATTTTTTAAGCCCCAGCTTTCTTCCTAAAGTAAGCAATGGCTTTGTTGAATAATGCTTTCTTACACTAGTTTGAATTTAGGTGCAAGCATCCTATTTGACTTATATAATAATTGGTAGTTTAGAAAAGGAACAAGAAAGGATTGCTGGCTTGACATTAGGAAATGCAGTATAGCTTCAAAATACCTGTTTTCTTTTCTAACAATTAAATAAAATGCACTAAGCCTTTAAAAGCATGCCATTTACCTTATCTGTGCCTTTGTTTTGGCACATCTAGAACCTGCTAAATTGCTGGTGTCCCTTTCTTCACAATATCAGAAGGGCCAGGGAATTTCAATGAAAGATTTTAATTCTAAATTAGTCTATGGCTTTACTCTGGTAGCTGTCATTACTAAAAGAGTGTTGCCTGTTTGTATTAACATAAGCTATGCTTTCATACATATCACACATGAACATAATAGTTAAGAATACATAACAAGCATTTTATTTTAAAGTGAATTATTTCAAAATTATCTATTTTATTATATTTGCTTTTCTTAAGATATTCAAGTTTGAAAATTCCCTTTCTCTTCTTGGAACAGCAATTTATGATATGACATTTATATCTTTTTACCATCACTTTCAACTTTCATACAATTGTAGGTTATTGGATACTAATGGTGTACCAAAATGACTTTATCCCCATCTCTTTTGTTTCTTCACCAGAAATCTAGTTAAACGACGTGGCATGACTAATTTGTAATTTCATTCAGAATAATTAGCATTCTTTCTGGTATTTTGCTCCGCAAGAATGATAAAGCCTTAAACACTAATTACTAATTTACTCCTCAGGATTTCACAAGATGAAATGTTAATAGAACCAGACTCTACAGAATTACCATTGGTTTCACTTTTTTCTGTAAAATCCAAAAATGACTTAGAGCAAGTTATGGTCAGAATGATACAAGGCTGTCATGTTAAACTCTTCTTAGATCTATTTAAACCTATCTATCCCTCATAATTCAGTACTAGTTTAATGAAATTTTCAAGAAATTCTATTTCCTTTAAAATGATTTTTAAAATATTGTGTGGTTGGTTCTATGGTTTCAAAATATTCAAGAATCCATTCTTACTGTATATTTAGATAGAGCACTCAAAATTAAATTGACTAATTCATACTCCCTGGGAATGATACTTTATAACACAAGCACAGTATAAAAAGAATTGTCCTTTTAAAAATCATTACTTATATAACCTTTAAAAACAGAATATATGAAGGAAAGAAATGCTTATCATATTTCCCATATAACTATTCTTTTCCATTAAAATATAAATATGCAGTTTTAAAAGCTCAAATCTCACATATGGACCAATCCCCCCCACCCGCTGCCAAATGTTCGGTTTCCCTTGCCACACCTCTATTCTCTTTGTAGGTTACCACTACTTATATTTTCAAGTGTTTTATTATAAAAGTATAAGCATATACACATGCGTACCATAACTTCTTTTTTAGTTGAAAATCACAATAATATATACACTATTTTGTAGTTGTCTTTTTCATATCACCAAAATTCCATGACTCCTGAAACAAATCCTCTGTAGACGGTAGTATATTAGACTCTATATTTATTGTGTAGTACTTTATGAATATATCCATAAATTAATTAGGAATTACTAGGCCAATTAATAAACACTAACATTTTTTATATAGGAAAATTGCCCTCAAAAAGAGATTTGCTATTTGCGTGATTAGCAATAATACAAAAGTATTTTTTTGTTGTTGTTGGTATTGAATAGGAAAAAAGGAAAAGTATTGAATCTCTTTCTAAAAATGGTGGCTACCAAGGCCCAAAGGAAAAAATACGTTATTGATTTTTCTCAATATGCTCAATATCAGAGCATACAGCTCTGATAATGATTTAAAAATATTGTCATGTTATGGTTTTTGTAAATGACAAATATTGATATTATATAGTAACTTCCACACAGTTTTCTCATATTATTTTGAGGCTCAATATTCTATAATTTGCTTGCTATAATAGGCTCTAAATGTATATCCAGTGAGTGAACTAGCAATAATAATCGACAGTCTGTGCTAATTACATATTTCATAAAATGCACATCTTTGAGTCTCACAATGACCCTGCTAGGTTGGGATCATCATCATCCTCATTTTACAGTTGAGTAATTAAAGGATTATGAGTGTATGCTTTGCTTAAATTTTAAAGACAGAAAATGGCCTACAGATTTCCTCATTCAAAGATGATTGTATTTTTAATATATCATACTATGCAATGCTCAATATTGACTGAGGGGCATGGAAAAATCTAGGTATTATTTGAAGGCATTATCTAGCTAGCTAACTAGCTAGCTAGCTATACATACATATATATATATAGGTATATGCAAAATTCTAAGATATAAACACCTGACAACTCAAAAGAAAATTGTATCAAATATTATAATTTGTTTATCATCAAAGTTTTAATTTTCTTAGTGGCAGTAATATAAAACTATTTAAATTATTAAAAAACAGTTGGAATATTTGCTGCGTTTATATTGTATTTAAGCACTGCAATACTTGGTTTTAAGCTCTTGATAATAAAAAAACATTTAGTAAACTGTTCTCAGCAGTTCTAAACTGATGAGCTAAATTGTTTTGCTTTTATCCTTAAAATTTATTTTAAATACACATGAACGTAAATGAACCAATTAGCTTGAGATTATCAGAATAATAATGAGCAGATTTGTTCTGAATATTGGGTGAATCAACTATATTCTCAGGAATGTTAAAATCTATTACATAGTTCTGCTTTATGATCTGGTCAACAGCATTATTTCCTTATTTTTAACTTACAAAATTATATAGAGGAAGACAAAAGTTTCTTTTCACTGTTACTTTATAATAATTGAGATAAACACATAGAGAATAAGGAACCAAACCAAACAATATAAAAAATATAATTCCAAACCAATAAAAGCACTTCTTTCTTGCTCTTGTGATATGGCATTTTATTCTGTTGTAGAGGAATGAAAATTATAAATATCCATAGTTTGGCATCCCTAACTTCTCCAGATATGATAAAGCTTAATGAGATAGCACCAATGGATCTTCTTCCTTTAAAACTTAAAATAAGGTTCTTGTTCACGCAGGAGTGAGTCTGATGAATATACTGCCCAGTTTATAGCAGTAGAAGGTCCCAGAGTCTCTGCTAAAACTGAGGGGGTGTTTGCCTGTCACTTGTGGTTGCAAACACCATATAATATGACTCAGTATCTAGTGTTATTGTCAAGAGGTATGATCAAAGCCAGGAAAATGGGACTGAAAATCAAACATAAGGACTCGTTGATCCCCTAAACTGAATGCAAACTGTTAGGTCAATATATGGTAAGATCAGTAGCAGAATTCAGAAAAAAGTGGTTGAGGAAGTGTACAGGGGTTGACACAGCTAATAGCAAGCATTGACCCATGCTGAAGAGTTAGGCAGAATGATTTAAAGAATCAATGAGGTATCAATAAGGAGGTTGGCTTTGGGGATATGTCATAGGTAAAAATAACCTCTTATTTTCTTTCCTAAAACTAGGCCAAAAGATCTTAATGCAGTGCATAGGTGTTTTATGTCAAACCCAAAAAGAAAACGTTTTTTTATTGTTTAAATTTGGAATAAAAATTTATAACCTTATGAGAGGACCTCTGGTCTACCTGTCCCCTGGCTGATGATGATATATCTTCATGTGCCATGTCCCATAAATAACTTAAAGAATGCAGAGACTGGAAAAGTAGATTGAAGGCTTTTCACTAAAAAGCTTTCTATGCAATAATGCATCAAATTGCTTAACCCTCCCAAAATCCTATGAGGTACATTATTTCTTATTCCCAAATGAGAAAATGGATACATGTAGAAATATTTATGTGTTCTTGCCTTGCTTCTCGATTCAGACTCTAAATTCAGCAAATGCAGAGATGGTCTTTTACCTTTCTTTGACTCCCTCTCGATTATTTACACTTAATGTCTTAATTCTAAGAACTCTCCTTGGTGAATCTCACAAGGCATTGAATATTTAAAAAATAATACATATTCTTTGAAGGTATACTTAGCAACATCAATGTTAATTGTCTGACACCCTTCTTTACTCTATCCCCGACTTTTCTCACTTCTATTTCAGTAGCTGGGTCACCACACCCAAATGCTAGGTCTGTGATATAAATACATTATTCAAGTGAAGCTTACAGAAAGTTTTTGAGTTTGTTTTTTAATTTTTAAATTTTTAAATGTGAAGTTTTTGTTTTGGAAATTTTTAAATTTATAAATGCTTTTTTAACTCAAAGGGATGAAATAAGAAAATTTGTACTGCAGTATTTGAAATGCTATTATATACCACAATGTGACAAAATATGTAGATATGCAAAAATGTATTTTAGTTTTTTCTGAACTGAGATGAAATATACACTATTTCAACTATGTACTTAGTATCAGACTAATGAATAAAACTGGAAACTAGATTCCTTGAACAAAATGGTGACATTGCTGGGTTTAAAGCAAACCTCTCTATGTGAATTCAGGGTGTGACGGTTTAACCTTGTCTTTCATCTGTCCTTTGGGGTCCTGTTATTATACAGTTCTCCTGAGTTAGTTTCTGGCTTTGGGTCAAGGTGACATGCTGGCCAAATACATGGATAATTAGGTGTACTTCAGAGACAACCTATCACAGTGGTGATTTATACTCCAGTCTTTGGATTTTAAGAGGCACTTATAAAATGTAGTTTCAAAGGTACTTGAAATAAGCATGTAATCATTTTTCAAAACTTACCCTATTTCAAGGACATCCTTGACTATATCTGTTACATTAGAGTGCTGTTATATCTAATATTAGAATGTTTAGTAATGGAAAGACAAAGAATTGTCTATTCATTCTTAATATGCAATATTTCCTGAGATGTTGCTGAATTAAAACCTATACAACTTTACACATACAACCTCATATTGTTAAATATCTAGGAATATGTTGTGATAGCTTATCATTATTGGGTAAACAAAGTAGAGACATATCTGGATATATAGAGAGGTAGGGGAGGGAGGTACAATTCCAAGTGTTTAGGAAGTTGACTAACAAATGTTTATAAACAACTAGATAACCATTGAACATGGATGATGGGATGGACAGATACGTATGTACATACATATATACATACATACATACTTTCCTGCTTACATACCTATATACCTTTTTTTTTTTTTGGCTTTTCACATAGTGCAGATAGGTCAACTCAGCACCAAAATAGGAACAATATTGACTTTCTTTTTCACAGCCATTTTGGACCAATCTAATTATATTTAAATTCTCTTTAGTAGGAAGGCTCATGATGCATGTGCCTGTGAATCAGGCTTTCCCTTTTATCATATGTTCAGATGTTAAAGCAACCACATTGTAAACATGCTCTGGTTTCTTTTAGTGGTATATAGGAGATATGAAGCCACACATAGGTGAGGGTAGTATGGCTTAATAAGAGAACACAGGCTCTGGAGTCAGCCTATATTTGAAACCCCAGTTGTGTTGATTCCTACTAGTTGAATGTCCTGTCATGCCACTTTTCTTTCTGTATTTCCTTTGCAAGGCAGTGTATAAACTTAAGAGGAGTTTTATGCATTACAGTTAAGATCATACCAGATGCAGAGTACATGCACCTTCTTCATCTACTTATTTCTTTAAGATATAATTATTTTCGTTATTTTTATTAGTGTTTGAGAGACCAAGAAGAATAATTGTGTACCAGGAGAACAGGAGATATGTGAGGTTGATTGACTATTTAGTGGGAACCAATGTCTTTTTAGTGTTGTTTATATTGATAAGCACTCACAAAAAACAAAAATAGATTCTTCATTAAAATATATACCCTAGCAAATAACAAAAAAAAACCCACATCTGCACTCAGAAAGAAAACCATGAAGCAGTGTATACTCCTCTCAATAGACCATATGAATGCTCATATCTTTATAATAATAATTATTCAAAATTCTAGTGAATTTGAATAGTTTACCAGGTTGAAGAAGACAACTGCAGAACATTTGGTATTTGGGATTATTTCCATTGAGTTCCAGAAGAGCTCTGGTCATTTGATTCTGTAAGTAGATGCTTTAGATGGCTGGACTACACTGATGTCCAACCATTAAAAGCTTCCAGAGGACTTAAGGCCTGTCACACTCAACAGGGAGCTGTAGGCTATTTCTAACTTTGCTCCATTTATCCGAAACTATCTCCTGATAAAGTGTGTAATCTGTTATCCAATATGACAGTTCTCTCATCATTTATAATATTTTTATTCCTGTGTCTATTCTAGAATATGATAACTTTTCCCCATGTACAAAGGAGCCTGGCAAATAATTAAATTTAATGATTGCATTGAGCTGAGCTGTCCATTCATTCCCAGTTTGACTCAAGTTTCATTCCACTTCCTTAGCTTCTGGCAGCCTAACTAGATTTTATCAAAATTACATTAAATGCCATTATTTATATTATGTACTTAGCTTGATATTATGGAACATTATTGCATCTTTCCTTAGTTTACTGAAAGGGATAAATATTATTTCTACATGATAAGTAAAGATTAAACTGGTGAAAAAAAGTGTTTTAAGCCAGGTCTGTGCAGAGCATGTCTTGTCTGTTTAGGTCTTTCCACAGTTCTCAGAGATGAACTTACCCTTAAAAATCTTTGCTGTTAAGTTGTGCTGTAAAATTCTCAATAGATAAAAGTTTGAAAGAAAATAAAATTTGTGAAACAAGTGTTTCTGGGTTTATCTTTTATTACAATGAAAATTGTAGGAGTCATACAAAATGTTGTTATCAACTAAGAAAAAATGAAATATCTGCTGGTAGTTCTAAGAGGTTTCTGGGGTCCTTAAAGTTAATATAGAAGACCATAAAATTTTATTAATCTGGTTATTTACTCTGTGACGTGTAAAAGATTGATACTGGGGCTCTCTTTCTTCAAGTCCAGTTTTATATCCAATTTTATTTCTATTTCTTTAAAAATTACATTCCCCTGTTCTTATGCATATCTTTTTCACCAACATATTTTTACCTCTCATTTTAGACAGAATGGCCTTAAAAATAGTTTCAATACATATAAATACACAGGGCATAGTAGATGTATTATTTGGATTTTAGTGCCTAATGTCATAGGCCTTGCATGATTTTTGTGTTAATATACGTATTGCCTTGATTTCTGGGATGCATAAATCAGCATTGGTTCTTTTTTGGTGGGGGAGGAGTGTATTAGTCAGCCAAAGGGGTGCTGATGCAAAATACCAGAAGCTTGCTAGGTTTTATAAAAGGTATTTATTTGGGGTAGGCGATTACAGATATCAGACCATAAAGCCTAAGTTACTTCCTTCAACAAAGTCTGTTTCCACATTTTAGAGCAAGATGGCTGTCAATGTCTGCTAGGTTCAGGCTTCCTGGGTTTCTCTCTTTTTTGGAGAGGAAGGGTGTATTAGTCAGCCAAAGGGGTGCTGATGCAAAATATCAGAAGCCTGCTAGCTTTTATAAAGGGTTTAGGTCCTCTGTTTTCTCCACAAGGTCAGCTCTAGACTATGAGGCTCTCTAGACTTTGCCTCTCTCCACAAGGTCAGCTGTAAACTATCAGGTAAATGACTTTGTCTTTCTCCCCAGGGATTTTGCAGTATCTAAGAAGTGGTCTCTATTCCTCTGTGTCCTTCTTTTAACTTGGGTCCTCTCTTACTGGGACTTGCTTCTCTTTCCTCTGTGTGCTTACTTCCTGGGGCTCCAACTCAAAACTCCAGCATCAAACTCCAAATCAAAACTCCAACATCATAATGCCTCCAGTTCTGTCCCTTGACATGCCCTATTTATTATCTGTAAGTCCCCACCCACCAAGGGATGGGGATTCAACACCCTACTGACATGGTCCAAGCCCTAATAATTTAATCACACCCAGGTATATATCAGTTTACAAACATAATCCAATATCTATTTTTAGAATTCATAACTATATCATACTGCTACAAGGGGTTAACATTTTTATTTCCCTGTTCCCTGAGCAATATATTATTTTTTCATTCATTTTAAAAAATTATATATATTTTGAACATACTTAGATGAACAAATATCATAAAAATATAGGGGATTCCCATATTCCCTGCTCCCCACACCTCCCACATTTTCCCTCATTAACAACATCCTTCATTAGTGAGGTAAATTCATTGTAACTGATGAACACAATTTGACCATTGCCTCTAAGCATGGATTAAAGTTTACATTGTACTTTGCACTCTAGATTATGGCAAGATTTATAATGGCCTATGTCTATTATTGCAGTGTTATTCAGGACAATTCCCAAGTCCCAAAAATGTCCCTGTATTACACCTGATTTTCCCTCTCCCTTTCCTCAGAACCTCCAGTGGCCACTGCCTCCACATCAATGATATAATTTCTTCCATTGCTAAAATTACAATTATTCTGTAGTAGAATACAAGTTAGTCTACTTTAGTCCATAATCCCCAATGAGGATTCTTGAATAGTGATATCCACTCCACCTCTAATTGAGAGAGGGTTGCAATCCCATGGGACTGAAGGATGGTATTCTCTTACTTGCAGTTGTAGACTTTCTCAGCTCCTTGGGATGGTCATTATCTATCATCATTTCCCTTTTAGTTGTCCAGGGTGAGAACAATGAACTGGAGAGTAGGAGTTGCAACTCTGTTGAGATTCAAGGCCCAGTTGGCACATGAAGAGACCAAAGATTTAAGTCTCTTGGACATATGTCTACTAACCATAGTACTAATTATAGGTTCAAATAGAAGGACCTAAGAGCCATGTGCAGAGAAACCACAATTGAGGCCAACTCTCTCGCTCTGGGGAGCATAAATTCTGAAGTAGAACCCAATGGCAAAGTACCAAACTCCTGAGCTATCTGCCTTGGCTATAGTGTCTGGCTATCTCCAGAGCCCTCAGGAGCCCTGCTATTTTGGGTAGTAGATACTTTGGTAGTTAAAGAGATCCTGCTGAGAGGTACATAAGTGTTACCTCTGGAATGACTTCCTGACTCACTTTGAAGTCTCTTAGCCATATAAACTAATTTGTCTTTACCTTTTCCTCCTTTTGGTCAAGGTCTTTTTCCAGTTGCATTGCTAGTTGGTGGTAGTAATCCTTTGCTGCCAGAGTGGCTCATCCCTGGGAGTCATGTCCCATGCTAGGGGGAAGGTAATGTATTTATATGCTGAGTTTGCCTTAGAGAGAGGCCACATTTGAGCAACAAGGAGGCTCCCAGGAGACAACTTTTAGGCACCCTGTAATACTAGGCTGTGTCAATTTCAAGAGTAAAGTTTCATACACACAGTCATCAGTATCAGTATCAAGGCCTGTCAATGGACCATCCCCCTTCACAAGTTATTGCCTCTGTACTCAGGGGATTCTTGCTGATCTCTTAGAGAATGTGCATAATGATACACTATGAAGTAGGCAAAACTTTTGTTTTAGAATGAGATTTTGCACTTAAAGTGAGAACATTGGTGACATTTTTGAGTATGAGGGTTTTTTTTTAAACATTAAATTATCTATGTATTTGGGTTTTCTAGGGAAACAGAATCAATAGGAGATATCTGCAAATAGTATGAGATTTTGTAAGAGTTTCTCACATGACTGTAGGGATACACAAGTCCAGGTTCCACAGGCAGGCTGCAAACCAGGAGCTCTGGTGAAAGTCCCATGAAGGTCCTTGATGAGTTTCCAGGAGACATTGGCTGTCCAAAGACTAGCTGGGAAATTCTCTCTGAATGCTGAAACCACTTCCCCTTTTAAAGCATTCAACTGAATGGATTAAGCATCACTGATTGCTGATGACAGTATCCCTGGATGATGTAGATGTAATCAGTGAACTCACTGATGACTAAAGCCCATAAATGACCTTGCATTACAATTAGCCCAGTGCTTGCTTGACCAAACAACTGGACACAATTACCTGACTGAGTTGACACATTAGCCTAACCATTACAATCTACAACTATTTTTACTCAAGTTTAGAACCAAACTTTAATGTGAATCATTACCCTGTACTTATGAATAGAATGCATATTTGATTATAATTATGATATTAAGCATACCCATTGTTATGCATTGGAGTTAAATATGATGCATGGAATTTAGGGTTTTCCATATACCTTCTGAGTAGCAGGCTATCTAGGTACATTCTTTATATGGCAATGGCAGAAGCTACAAGAAGACAGGTGGGAGCAAGGCCTTTTAATGTTCAGGCTCAGAAGTAGTGCACTGTCACTTCCATAAGTATATCATTGGAAGATAAGTATACTCCATTCAGTGATGAAGCCACAGAAAGTATGACATGCAGAGGAGCTTAAAGAATTTGTGCCAATAATGCCATTCACCACACTCTGAATCTCTTATTGACTGGATGTTGTGTCTCCTCCTTGATTATAGTTATCTCCTGTTTTTTGCATTATGCTACTTTTTTTTTTTAAAGATTTATTTATTTCTCTCCCCTTCCCCTGCACCCCTGTCCCTGTTGTCTGTTCTCTGTGTCTATTTGCTGCATCTTCTTCTTTATCTGCTTCTGTTGTTGTCAGCAGCATGGGAATCTGTGTTTCTTTTTGTTGCCTCATCTTGTTGTGTCATCTCTCCATGTGTGCGGTGCCATTCCTGGGCAGGCTGCACTTTGTTTCACTCTGGGCAGCTCTCCTTACAGGGAGCACTCCTTGCGCATGGGGCTCCCCTACTCGGGGCACACGCTTGCATGGCAGGGCACTCCTTGCATTCATCAACACTGTGAATGGGCCACCTCCACACGGGTCAAGGAGGCCCGGACCTCCCATGTAATAGACGGATGCCCTAAGCACTGGGCCAAGTCCGCTTCCCACATTATGCTACTTTTAGAAGATACCCTTTCACTTTCTCTTCTAATCCTTCAATTAACTTTATTCCCAATCATTTTTAAAAGTACCAAGAATATTTTCCTGTTCCTGTTCTCAGAATGTTTTTTGTCATCTTGTGTTCATTTTATGAAAAAAAAATGTTTTTTTATCTCTGTGAGGATATTAATTATATGTGTTTTGAGGTAATTTTTACTTTTGAACAGCACTGTATCTTCATGTTTTATTTTTTCTGCTTGGTTTGTTCTGTTATTGTCTTTCATGTTATAGATTCTTCTCAAATATCTTCTTGTTTTTATTATTTAACTTCTTTTTAAGATTGAGGAATGTAAAAGCTAATTGAAAACTATAAAAATGTATAATATGCTTATGGATATTGGGGCTTCAGGTAGAGATGAATCATCTAATATTCTGTAGATAAAGGACTACATAAAGCTACCAACAATCTACGTTTTGAATGGAAGACGTGTTTGGGGTCCTGTTTAATGTGAAAATTTCAGTTAAATCCCTTTTTGTTAGAATTTACCCTCCTATCATCCTTACCTATATATTCAAGGCTTCTCTGGTTCAATTTTTCCTTAGAGTAACTTTACTCAGGTCTTCTCCTAAGCTGGTTGGAGTGGAGAAAGTGTTTTTACTATTTAATTCCTTTGGGGCAAGTTTTGGTAAGGTTTGAGGAGAGGGGTAGAGGTAAATGCATGATTTCACTTCACTACATTTACTAAAGTTCCAACAAGAACAAATCAAAGGAAGAATACAACCAGTTTCAGCTGTTTTATAGAAGATTTAATTTTACATAAAATTACAAAATACTGAACTTGAGTGGGTATTATTAATAGCTCTATCACAGAGATAAGGAAACCAAAGCTCAGAAAAGTTAAATAACTTGCCCTGTGTTCTGCAACAATTAGTGTACAGACAAGGCTGAAACTGAGATCTTTCACTATAGAAGTTCTTCATATAATTATTCCATCAATTAGCTTCTCATACTATAGAAACCCTTTCCTTTTTACTTATTCAAGGCAAATTGTCATTAACTTCTTCAGAAGTGTAAAAGATAGTCTAGTTACTGGTGATAGAAAGAGGCTGAATGTTGTATTTCTCTGGGAATGTTCATCTCTTTGAATCACTGTAATTCAGGTAATTCTCCAGGGATATAAAAAAGAAGCAAGGAAATCAAGGGGTTCAAATACCAATCTAGAAAGTTAACCAAACTTCTCTGCTTCATTAAGCCAACATTGAGGAAAGAGAAGAAGAGAGAAAACAAGCCATTGACGGTAACATTTCTACATTCACTGTTTCTGTATATTTTCAAGCTTAGACATTCCAATAGGCATGATTGTGACCTGAATTTTCTCCTCTTTTTATGACAGCTTCATTCATATTTCATATTCCTCGTTAATTCTTTTCACCATCTTTTTTCTCTATAAAATGCTATGCATTCTTGCCTATAAAGCAGATAGAAAATATATGATTTTTTAAACATCTCATCAGCTTAGCTCCTATTTTTCCTTTATAGTAGTCATGGGACGGATATGTGTTTAAATTTCATTTAGTGTAATTATGAATGTTTTTCATTGTTTTCATCCAAATTTCCAAACAGTGCATTATTCAACTGTTTTTCATTTTGTAACATTGATAGAAGAGGATTTCCACTTTCTATGTTTAAAGCCTCAGTTAAATGGAAGACTGACATTGAGGGGAAGTACTCCAATACACTCCTATTTTTGTCACTACAGCAGAAATGGATTTTAGATTTCTTCTCCCTTGCTATTTTGGCAAGATCGTTTAATATTCAATCTACTTTGGCAGTGTCTCCATTTTTAATTTTATATCCAACCGACAGGAAATTGACTTTATTTTCAAGAGCTGTTATCACAAATACCACACAATGGGTTGGTTTAAGCAATGGAATTTGTCTCATGGTTTTGCAGGCTAGAAGGCTTGCTTCTTTCTGGTGTGGGTAGCTTTCTGATGCTGGATTACCTCAGTCCTTGTAGTTCCTCTGCCCCAGTCCTCTTTTCTTTCCTGAGTGTCCTCTTTTCTTTCCTGAGTTCTCACTCACTTGCTAATTCTGCCTCTTCCCTGTGGCTTTCTTTTTATCTGGTAATCTGATATTATAACCCACTATTTTTCAGTTGGGTCACAACGTAACTAAAATAATATTTTCAAGAGCTTTTAATTGCAAATGGATCATACCCACAGGATTCAGATTATGAACATGTATAAATAGGGGTACATAATTTAATCTCCCACATATATATGTTATTTTTAATTTGATGATAAGATCAGTTGCTAATGACTTTTTATTTCCCTTTTATCATGGTACTATCCATATGTGACTATTTGACTCCAAATGTGTCTTCTGCATTTTGAAATATTGCTCTTCTTATATTGATAGGTCATACTAATCAATACTTTTTAGGAAGGAGGTGCTGTATTAGCTTTTTTTTTATTTTTTATTTTATTGACTTTGTAATAATATTACATAAAAAATATATATATGAGGTCCCATTCAATCCCACCCCCCCACCCCACCTCTCCCCCCCCCCCCCCCCAGCAACACTCATTCCCATCATCATGACACATCCATTGCATTTGGTAAGTACATCTTTGGGCACCTCTGCACCTCATGGTCAGTGGTCCACCTCATGGCCCATACTCTCCCCCATTCCATCCAGTGGGCCCTGTGAGGATTTACAATGTCCGGTGATTGCCCCTGAAGCACCATCCAGGGCAGCTCCATGTCCCAAAGACGCCTCCACCTCTCATCTCTTCCTGTATTTCCCCATACCCATCAGCCACCCTGTCGACTTTTCCCAATCCAATGCCACCTCTTCTATGTGGACATTGGATTGGTTGTGTCCATTGCACCTCTATGTCAAGAGGAGGCTCAGATTCCACATGGATGCTGGATGCAATCCTTACACTTTCAGTTGTAATCACTCTAGGCTCCATGGTGTGGTGGTTGTCCTTCTTCAACTCCATCTTAGCTGAGTGTGGTAAGTCCAATAAATCAGATCATAAGACTTTCATGCTAATGTGCTGGAGGTGCAGTTAGTGTTGGAGTTTAAGATATATTTAGGGGATTTGAATCTCTGGACTGACAATGTATTAGCTTTTTAATTGATAAATTCATATACCATACACACATATACATAAGAAGAAGACTTTGCATGACATATTAAACTATAACTCTCCTTCTATATCTGCCAAAATAACCAGTAAATTCTAGTACAAATGCCCCTATTTATCCTGGGTTTGAAATGCAACAGTGATGTCTCTTTTTCTTCTGCTCTGGAATGCTAATTCCATTATTCTGCTTTATAAAATTGAGGAAAATATGGTATAAAGTTTTCATTTTGCTAACATTACTGTGTGGCAAATTGAATTATGTGTCCCAATATAGACATATTCTTACTCTAAATACACATTCCTATGTGTATGAACCCAATGTAAACAGGATCTCAAGATGTTATGTTTAGTTAAACTGTGGCCCAACTTAAAAAGGTTGGATCTTTTAATCAGAAGAAATTCAGACATAGTCAACCCCAAAGCCATGGGGAGAAGCCAGATGTCATATGTCAACAGAAATTAAAAGAGAGATGTGATAGGAGACAGGGATAAAAGCCAAGGAACCAAAGGATTGCTGGCAGCCAGCACCAGAAAGCAAGAGACTCTGGGAAAAAGCAAACTTAAAACTGTGAGCCAATAAATTCCTGTTGTTTACAGTCAACCCATTATCATAACAGTTCAATCATAAGTAAGACAAATAGAAAAAATGTTAAAATCAATTTTTTCAAACATATGTGAAATTGGAAAGATTAGGATAATGAGCATTTGTACACTTGCCATTTATTTTTAACTATTGTATCACATGCTGTATTTGTATTATAATATAAATAGATATATAGGTGGATCAATGTTTTGGCTGAATCAATTACAATTAAGTCCAGAACTCGTGACACATTTTTAGCGTTCTTTCACTAAACCTAAGAACATTCTCCTTCAAAACCACAATATCACTCTATCTTTAAAAATTAACACTCTTTTCTTAAAACTAATCAGCCTATTCAGGTTACTCCAGTTTTCCCAAATGTGTTTTAATAGTCTTTCCCCCCCATGCCAAACGTGATGGTTTGAAGTTGTATCTGGCCCAGAAAAGCATGTTCTTGATGCTAACCCATTCCTGTGTTTATAAACCTATTGTTAAGTAGGACTTTTTGAGTAGGTTACTTCATTTAAGGCATGGTTCACGGTTGGTCTTAATATTTTTATTGAAGTCCTTTATAAAAGGGATGAAAACAGAGAGAGTAAAAGCCACAGAAGCAAGAAGCCAAAAGCAACACAACCTGGAAGAGAAGAGAGAGACCAGCAGACACCCAATGTGCCTTGCCATGAAATGGATCTGTCCAGAACTGCCAGCAGCCGATCTACGGGAGAAAGCATAGCCTGTTGATGCCTTTGGTTGAACACTTTTTTAGCCTTGAAACTATAAGTTTGTAACTTAATAAATTCCTACTCTTTTAAGTCAATCTATTTTATGGTATCTGCTTGAGCAGCTTTAGCAAACTAAAACAGCCAGAATTCCATATAAGGTTCTCACTGCATTTTTTGCTATGTCTCCTTAGTCCCTTTTAATGAGGAAGGATATAGTGTATTTTTTGCATGACCTTTACTCTATTAAAAGATCAGTCCAATCTTACAGTATTCACATTGTGAATTTGTTTAATAGAATAGCCAGGGTAGTATTTATCTTGTACCTCTTGTCTGAAATTTATTGAAAACTGGAAGTTAGGTCTAGAAATTTGATTAGGTTTCAATTAAAGAACTTGGTCAGATAAATCATTTATGCCATACTTCATATTGTATCACGTTGTGTAGCATCACATTTTGAATTTTTATCCTTTATAAGTTGAAAAGTAGTATTTCAGTGTCATTTTCATTTGCAATTTTCAAATTATGTATGATGCTGAACAACTTTTTGTATGTTTAAGGGTCATTTTTTTTTGAACTGTCAGCTAATAGCTCTGTCTCTTTTTGAGATTAAGTTTCTTATTCACTTTAAAAACCCTTGGTATACTATGAAAATTAACCTTTAGTTTGTGGTGTAAATCGCAAAAATGTTTCTCACAGTTTGTCTTTTTATATGGATCATTTTGTTTTTCACCACACAAAAGATTTGTTGTGGGTATTGTTTAACAGAGCTCACTCACTTACAAAATCTTGATTTTGAGTCATAGTTAGAAAGGCTTTTCCAACTCACAGATTATAAAGGAATTCACTCCAAATTTTCAAGTATATATATTTTTATAAGTGTATCTTGGATGTATTTGGAGTTTAACTGGGTATGTTATATAGTATAAATCAAATTTTTCTTCTTTACAAGAAGCAATCCTGTTTATTATAAAGGCCCGTGTGTTGTATATTAAACTTCTTTATATACTTGTTTTTAATTGTGGAGTCCTTAGTCTAATCTGTTTATTTAATTTGTATTGCATTATCATTAAAAACATGACACACCTTGGGCAGGACTGGAAACTTTATTAAGTTGTTAAATCTTGTATAGGAACGTGTGGTATCATTCTAATTTTTAAGTTTATCAGGGACGTTCAGGACTTTGTTTCCTTTTTAGAGATTGCTATATATTTGAGACATTTTTAATTTTTTTCCATAGTTATTTTACTTTATATTGCAAATAAACTTATTTTTACTCCTTTCTTTTTGTTACTTATATTTTTGATAATTTCTTCTTAGAGTAAATAGTATAGTACTCTCCAGATAATTAGTAATAGTGGAATCTGTGGATTTTCTTGATCCTTGCATGGGACCTGACTTTAGGTGTAATGCATTTTGTCATATGAAATATATATTTTCATGTAAAGAAAATGTCAATTTATATTTTACTGTTTTTTTTTTTAAACCGAGATTAAATTCGTGCAACTCAAGGGAAAGATTATGCACCTACATATAACTTTTCTCCTAAATCTCATGATGGTATCAACAAATCTCCCACTATTGAGTCATTCATACAATACTAGAATAAATTCACCTAATCATGTTGTATTCTTTCTTAATGTGATGATACATGTTTCTTTTTTAACATATTACTTAGGATTTTTTGTTTGCCTTGATAAGTGAGTTCCTTCTGTATTTCTCTCTTTTCCTTGCCATTTTTATCAGGTTCAGATAACATTATTTTTTACCTTTACTGTGCTTTGATGCATTTAAGTAGCCTTTGGATTATCTGGTTTTCAATGGAGTTGAAGAATACCCCTTTGAAAATATATGAGATCGTGTGTTTTTGGAGTGTGGATAGGATATAGGTTTTACATACATTTCACTATTTCTTTTAAAAGAATTGTTATTTGTACTTTTTACCTCTCAGGATTCCATTTTGGTAAATTACATTTTCTTAGGAAAGTGATCAGTTTCCCTAGGTGGGCCTTCCTTGTCCTTTCTCCCCTCCATCTTTTCCAATATGTCCCCTGTCTGACCCCCGCCATCTGATTCCCCATACCCCTCTCTCCCCCCTTTATTCTTCTAAATTTATGTAGGCTAATATCACATCTTTTAAAATTCCCCAGATATCAATAATTGCTTCCCCTTGTTATTTTCGGTTTATGTTTGCTGCCTTCTCTTTTTATTTTATTGATTTTTCCCCCCAAAGTAATGTATTTATTTTGGTATTTATTACATTTGTTCTCTCTATTAAACATATTTTTGCTCCTATGTTTATTCTTCTCACTCTGTTGATTCACTTTTAATTTTTTTAAATTTAGAGTTAGCTTTCAAAAATTATTTACAGAACCAACTATATTAATCATATTGTTTTGGTCTATTATATTCTTACATGCTTCTTTTCCACATGACTTATTTTGTTCTAGAAAAGATGTACAAAAATTGCCTATAAGTAATTCATATTTGTTGGTTTCTGCTTTCATCTGTCATTTTATATATTATATTATTTCTTTATGGAGACTATTGCTGTTTCTGTGTAATTTGAATTTGATGACTTTCTTTGTTTTCTTTTATATTCTTGATATAAATCCTAAATTATGAGCTATTCAAATCACCACCCTTAACTTATTTTTTGTTTGCGTTTCTCTTAGATGCCATTGTGTTTTCCTTTACTTTTGATTGTCTGAATTTAAATAAAATGTCTTTGTAGTATAGAGTTGAGGTTAGCTCTATATGCCAATAAGAATACATTTTGCTTTTAATAAATGAGCTAAGCCTATTGTTATTCATCAATGCAGCCCATCATTGACCTTGATGCTTTCATGTAAAATTTATATTATTATGGATATTCTGTCTATATATACTCCCTCATTTACTATGTTGTCTGTTCTCACTGCAATTTTAAATTTTTTAGTTTTATTGTGCTTTTATTTTCCTTAAGAACATGTGTAGTAATTTTTACACCAAAACTTTTATACAGTACTACTATTCCTTTTAATTATCTCTCATTCTGTGTTCTTTTTTCAATTAAATGATATTCTTGACTTCACCCTATTTCCTAAAAATCAATCAATAAACTTTCAAAAATTTCCACTTTATCATTTCCTACTTTGACCAAATTTTAATTCTACATTCCTATTTTGTCATCCTATATGTTTATCATCTTTGATGGGATGAAGATCATCCTCTAGTTGATTCCTCAGAATGCTCTTGGACACAATATTCTTTGAATTATGGCATATTTAAAATTATTTCTGTAGCCTTAATATTTAAAGGCCAGCTTTAGTGAATAATAAACACATGCTCACACAAATGCACACAATTAGTCATTTGATATTTACTTCATTAAATTTCTTGAAATTGTCATGTCACTACTGTCATACCCTTTGTGTTGGTATCCAGAATTGTTATCACAGCTATTTTTCTTTTATTTGTATGCAACTAGGCCTGATTTTTTTTTGGAGGCCCTAATATTTTTACATTCTAACCATTTTACTATGCTGTATCTCAGTATTGACTATTCGTCTTGAATGGGGCAGGCCCTTTTAATATATAGAATTAAGTATTTTCTTCATTCCCCTTTCCTGAAGGTTTTCTTGAATTATCGTTTTTCAATATATATTTATTCTATTGGCAATTTTATAATCTATTACTTTTTCTTTGTGATCCTTTCTAACCTGTGACTTTACTTCTGTTTCTTGGCTCTTCCTATTTCTATATACAAATTCCTTTACTGTATCCTTAGTTATGTCTGTTAATGTTCCCACATCTTTTGATATTTTTGCATTTTTCTTCTACTGTTTTTTCTGTATTCTGTCATCTGTATTTTACATCTTCCCACTGTTAGCCCATTTTAAAAAAATAAATCTTTAATCTCACTCTTTGCCTCTCTTTGTGCCTGAGAAGATGGCAGAGCAGGACCCCAAGTCAGTGCTGTTTCTTTGTCTGGATAGCATTTGTCGAGTACTCATTGTAGAAGTAGCATTCAGAAAACTTGTAACTGCTCAAAATATTTCAGATACCTGGAGGATAGACAGTGCTGCAACATGCACATGAGTTAGGGCAAAATTATCGAGGGAAAAATTGCATAAAGAAGCACGATATTCTTATCAAATTTCCCGGCAGGTTACCAAAGAAGACTTTGCCACACTTGATTACATACTACGTATGGATAAAAGCAATCTGAGTGATTTGCATAGAAAAAGTAAACAAGTTAAAAACTGCAAAGCTGAAATTGAACTACTTGGGAGCTATGATCCACAAAATCAACTTATTCTTGAAGATCCCTACTCTGTGAATGATTTTGACTTTGAGACTGTGTGCCAACAGTGTGTTAACTGTTGCAAAGCATTTTTGGAGAGGTCACTGTAAACTGCAATGGGAGGATTGCATCCAGCATCCAGGTGGAATCTGACCCTCCTCTTGACATAGAGGTGCAATGGACACAACCAATCCAATGTCCACATAGAAGAGGTGGCATTGGAATGGGAAAAGTGGACATAGTGGACGAAGGGTATGGGGAAAGGCAGGAAGAGATGAGAGGTGGAGGCGTCTTTGGGACATGGAGCTGCCCTGGATGGTACTTCAGAGGGAATCACCGGACATTGTAAATCCTCACAGGGCCCACTGGATGGAATGGAGGAGAGTATGGGCTATGATGTGAACCAATGTATATGAGGTGCAGAGGTGCCCAAAGATGTACTTACCAAATCCAATGGATGTGTCATGATGATGGGAACGAGTGTTGTTGGGGGGGGGAGAGGGGGGGTGGGGGGATGGGGTTGAATGGGACCTCACATATATATTTTTAATGTAATATTATTACAAAGTCAATAAAAAATAAAAAAATTAAATAAAAAAAACAAAAAAAAAAAAACTGCATCCATTTGTTGCTGATGGCCAGCAATGATTAACACAGTTACATTAAGATGACATTCTAAGTTTTTTAATCAGTGTGTTAAAGTTTAATGTTTCATAGTTCAAGGCCACAAAAGTTTTTTGAATTGACTTAACAACTTGTCTTAAAAAATAATTTTAGATGGAAATTGATGATATATTTGGCAGAAAAATTAATAAAGTCTTTGATTTAGACAGTTTATGGGTTACAGTAAATGTTCTTTCAGTGGACCTCTTATCTTGTCCCAGTTAAAAATATAGTAGAACAAACAAATAGAACCACAAAATATATTGTTCTGTGCATATTTTGTAACACAATCATTTCTTTCCATTGTTTAACCTTAAGGTACTAATGACAGCAGTCAAATCTGTTTAATTATGATCTTAATAAGTAACAAAATAAAACATCGCTTTAAGGCCCAAGTCAATATCTGAGCATGCTGAGACTTTTAAAATAGTCCTCTTCAGTAAGTTGCTATAGATAACTTGATGGATAAATGTACTCTATTCACCTATACTATCTCTCATCTTTTCACCCCAGAGCATTTTATTGAATTACATATCCCTAGTTGTAGGAATTCACAATCTTGATTGGAAGTATTGTAATTCCCACACACCAGTAGTGCACACTTGTATTTTAAAAAGATAGGGAAGAGAGACTGATTTAAGGAATTAATCTTTAGCACCTGTGATTCTTAATTTTTATGTTTAGTTTATTTCATAAGAAGGCAGCCTTTTTACTCCCATTCAGATAACGTTGCCTCTGAACATTTAATTACATTCAGAAAGAGGACACTGAATGTTGTTCTATCTTATGCTTACTTTGACAAATGTGTCTGTTTTTATATGAACAGATAGCCCAAATGTCAAACATATATTGGCCTAGATGAAAAAAATTAGGTTAAAAAGCTGGATAAAGAGAATCCTGTTATGTCAAAGGCTTTAAATATGATATGCTAACTGTTCTTTTGTCAATGTTTCAGTTATAGAAGGATATAAATAATTTCTGTATACTTTGTGATAACTGTACTTTCAAATTAATTTGGATATATATCAGAAAAGATTGTTTAAAAAATAAACTGGTGAGTATAAAAATACAACTAAGATAAATCTGGGGAAAAAAAAGAAATCTATAGTAATTTTCTCAAAGCATTTTGACCCATCGTATCAGGACAAAAGTATATTACTTTAATCATTATACTTCAGACTAATTAGTAAATTTTTATTTTATAAAGGTAGAAAACAAATGTTGATAACCAGCTGATTATTTATGCTTCTCTTCTCCCAGGACACGTTTGATACTTTGCTAAAGGGGCTTGCTTTGCTGGTCTCATTTGTTTATTTCTCAAATTATAGGGTATTGAAGCACGCAGTCCTTTCATCTAGTTACTCTGTGAAACTGGGATATGAGTTATGTTATTTGGTCTCATTGTTGATGTGTATGACTTTTAAAAAATAGGTGGAGAGATTAAAATACATGGCTATCATCAGCCTCATTACCTTTTTATATTACTTTGAATCCAATACTAGGGGAAAAAATCATGCATACATAACTAAAAACAATTATGTTTGGAGCAAAATGACCCTTCTGGGCTAAAATATGATTTATAAAATGCATCAAGTGTTCAGAAATTAATATGTAATGGAAATTAACAGAAAAAAATGTTACAGAGCTAGAAAACTCTTCATAGAAAATATATTTGCTAAAATGGAGACAAAAGTCCCTTTCTTATGAAAAATATGATGGAATTTTTCTGCCACAATATTTTCACAATCGCCTAACCCCATAGTTACCAATTCCAGCATTATGAATAGAACTACCAGTTCCTTAATTACTTTGAAGTTCTGCAAGTACATAATAAAAGCATTCCCTTCATATAAATTTGAATAGATGGACAACCTGTTTTCAGATTTATTTTATTTTGTACACCTACGTTATTATTAAGTAGCAGGAGGTCACCGTGAGTTGAACTGAGACTTCTCATGACTGTAGTTAGGATCTCCTATGGTACTTTCCTTTTATTATCTTAAATAATCAATAGAGGTACCCCGCAAAAAAAAAAAAAAAAAAAAAAAAAAAAAAAAAAACCAACCCTGAAGGCTAAGATAAAATAAAACTAAGAAAAGAAAACAAAAACAAAACCTACAGCACTTTAGACTTTGTTTATACAGTCTATAAACAAGCTCTACATCTAAAATGCCTCAAATGTTTAAAATGCCATGCTGAAAATGCCATTTAATTAAAACAAAAATAAAGGATTTTTAAAAATAAATTTTCCTTAACCAAAACACTTTTATATCTGTTTATTTTTAAAGCACTAATTTACAGAAATTTTGATTTTTCCTTATATTTTTAGCAAATTCTTAATATGTAAATTGGATGATGTGAATCCTTTGTTCAGAACCCTGCAAGACCCTATTATTCTGTATAAAGTCTAAATCCCTAAAAACAGCGACAATGCAATACTCATTTTTCAGTCTGCACATCACATATTCTATGCTGCCACAGTAGCTGCTTTATTTTTCAAACACAAATTCAGCTTTGGCTAAAGTCCTTAAACTTAATTTTTCCTGTAATGCTGTTCCTTAAGTATCCACATGGCTTGTCCTTCACCTTGTTCCAGTTCCCGCTCAAATATATAATTGATCAATGAGGCCATTTCTAATCAATACATATCAAATCACACTCCCTACCACAGTCACCTTTGCTTTATTTTTCTTTATGACATATGTATTAATCAGGATTCTCTAGTGAAACAGAACAACAGTATCTGTAAACAGTATGAAAGTTTATAAAATTGTCTCATGTCTGTGGGGATGCACAAGTCCAAATTCTGTAGGGCAGGCTGCAAACCAGGGGTTCCAGGGAAGGTCCTTGATGAGTTCCCAGGAGAACTCCTCTGACTGTCTGAAGTAGAGATGGGCTCTCTGAATGCTGCAATCACTTCCCCTTTTAAGGCCTTCAGCTAATTGGATGAGAAGTCACTTATTGCTGACAGCAGTCTCTTCATTGATTGAAGATATAACCAGCCATCTAGTCAATCAACTCACTGATCATTAAAGTCCATGAAATACCTTTGTAGTACAGTTAGCCTGGTGCTTGCTTGACTAAACAACTAGGCACCATTACCTGGCATGTTGGCACATTAGCCTAACCATCACAGCATGTTTCACAATCTGGCATGGAATATAGGCATAAATATATTTGTTTATATTATTACTTACCAGCATTTACCTAGAGCCCAGAACAGGTTTGTTAGGAACAACATATTTAACAATCATCATCTTCAAGCTCAAAATAATGGTTATCTCCAGGATGAAGAGAAAGGAACTGGGATCTTGGAAACTTACATTATAAACTTTAATAATCTATGTGGTATTTATTTATTTTTAACCAGGTAATAGTACATGTGTGTCTAATATATTATTAACATCAATCTTTTTTTGCATGAATTATTCCATAAAAGCAAAGTTTGGGAAAATATGCATAAATGGCTCATTCCTTAAATTTTTTAAGTTAGTGGAACAATAAAATAACAAAGTATGTCTTAAGAGACCTTGCCTTCTGCATACACATTCATCATGGGTTCCAATTTTTAAACACTATGAAATTATGAAATTAATCAGATTTAACAATTTTTAGAGATCTAAATGTACAATACAAAGATAATTCTTGAATTACCTCTTTTAATCCTTAAAGCCTTAATCACTAACAAAAAGATTTGAAGATTTTGTACTAGAGACCGGCTGATGGAGTTTCCAAGAATTATTCACAAGCAGTATACAGTAGTAGCAAAATCATCTGGAGGATATAATCATAGTCATGAAAGAGATTTCAAGTAGGCAGAAGACATATTAGGTGATTTTTCTGTTATTATGATTTCAATTCCATACCTCAAGAACAAAACACATCAACAAAAAAATAGAGAACAGTCAAATCTGTTGATTTCATTCAAGGAGATAATGAATATTTTATGTAAACAATATTTAAAAATCATTATTTTTCATTTTGATTCATGTAAGGCTTATGCATATACATTTTATGTATCTAATCTGTTTAGAATTGAAATGTAAATATTATGCAAAATCCTAAAATTTTTGCTAAAAATTGCTTTTTGGGAAACTACACCTAGCTAATTATGGTGTTTTTTAAACAGAAGGTGGTGATTGGTTGTATATCTTAAGGAATCTTTTACAATCATGTAAAAAAAAATAAGTTCTGGCCAGAAATACCTAATTTTCTGAAAGCAATTTGAATTTACCTAGGTGTGGAGTTTTGCATGGTCACGCTAAAACAATAAAATGTATTGACCCATGTGTTTCCTCAAAGCTTTTCCTTTCTGATCATAGTCCAGCAATAGTAAATTCTTAATATAAATGAGTCCAGTGAAAAGGAAGTTTCTATTATGAGCATTCAATTGGTTTATTTATGAAGAATTATATGGAAGTTCAAATTTTCTTTTTGAACTAAGTAGAACTCTAACCCAGTAAATATCTTAAGATTCTTCTTTTCTCATACCTTTTCTACTTCATTTAATTATCTTATCCATCATTGGGAATGTTTTCATCCCTAAATGAATTAAATGATCAATGTTACTACTTCTGTGGTAAAAGCAGTAAAACAGCTTTCCTCAAGTTCAAAAAATATTCCTAGAAATTTGGTCCTTTTGATTGCTATTTTAAATGCTATTTTAAATGGAGTTTTTATAAAAATTTCCCATTCAGATTATTCATTACTTGTATATAGAAGCACTAGTCATTTTTATATGTTGTTCTTGTACCTCACCACTTAGCTGAAATTATTGATAAGATATAGATTTGTTGTGAATTTTTCAGGATATGCTATGTATAGGGTCATGCCTTCTGCAAACAGGAATAGTTTTATTTCTTCCTTTTCAATTTGGATGTGTTTTATTTATTTTTTGCCTAATTGCTCTGGTAAGAACTTCCAGAACAATGTTGAATAACATGGGTGACAATAGGTATCTTTGAGATGGGATTGTGAGAAGATGGCAACAGACTAACAGGCAGAGCTGAATGCTTTCAGAAACAATGGAGAAGAGAACAAGAAGCTGTCTGAGAGACTTACTTTGGGGTTAGCAGACCAGGACAGTGCTATACAACTCCCAGAGATATGAAGACACCAAAATGACAAATGTGAATTACAAAGTCCCTGTGGTGGCCAGAAGGGTGCCCCCCCCCCCCCCCACTCCCAAGATACTAAGCTGGGGTAAAACCCCTAGTTAACTTGAGCAGACTGAGAGGGGACAGACATATTCCTCCCTGGCAGCAATTCAAGGGAAAAGAGAGGCGAGGTCAGAGTGTTTTTCTTCATTGAATTTGGCCAGCAGAGCCTGCTTTGAATCTCCAATCTGGAGATTTAACACAGGAACACAGGAAAGGCTAGACTGAATCACCTCTGTGGAAAGAGATGCTGATGAGAGCCATTTGCCACATGGTCTGGAAATTGCATGGACAAAAACTATTTGCACTTTCTGTATCCAACCCCTTCAAGAAAATCTGCGCCCCACTAGTGAGTCCCTGGCTCAATTTTGAAAACTTAAGCTGGGCAATTTTAAAGACTTAGAATAAGTTGAACCAAATATAAAAGAAGAGCTTGAAAAAAAAACAATAGACAAGAGAGAGAAATTGGCCATCAGAGTAAATTTACCAACATATTCAGATGTCTAGAGATCGGCCAAAAAAATTACAAGCCATACTAAAAAACAGGAATAGATGGCCCAGTCAAAAGAAGAAACCAAACATCTGAAGATGGATTTAAAACAATTAATCAGTGATAATCACACAATTCTCACATGAAAGAATTTAAAGAAAATAAGACTAAAGAAATAAAGGATATTAAGAAGACACTGGGAGAGCATAAAGAACAATTTGAAAACCTGCAAAGAAAAGTAATAGAGCTTATGGGAATGAAAGACACAATGGACGAGATTAAGAGGCACGTAAGTGCAGATTTGAATTGCTTGAAGATGGATTTCAAAGACAGAACATCTGACCTGGAAAAGACAGGAGAACAGAAAGAGAAGAGAATGGAACAAATGATACAGAGTCTTAGGGAATTGAATGACAATGTGAAACCCTCAAATGCCCGCATTATTGATGTCCCAGTAGGAGAAGAGAATGGAAAAGGAGCAGAAAGAATATTTGAGGAAATAATGAATGAACACTTCCTAACCTTTATGAAGGACATAAATATCAATATCCAAGAAGAGCAAAGTACCCCAAGCAGAATAAATCCAAATAGGCCTTCTATTTACAATGATAAATATCAGAGATAAAGAGAAGATTCTGAAAGCAGCAAGAGAAAAGCACAGCATCACATAAAGGGAAACTCGATAAGATTAAGTGCCAATCTCTCATCAGAAACCATGGAGGCAAAAAGAAAGGGTATGATGTTGTCAAGGTACTAAAAGAGAAAAACTGCCTGCTAAGAATTCTGTATCTGACAAAACTGTCCTTCAAAAATGAGGGTGAGTTCAAAGTGTTCATAGACAATCAAAAACTGATTGAATATGTTACCAAAACACCAGATTTACAAGAAATACTGAGGAGGGTGCTGCAGCCTGAAGGGGAAAAAAAAAACAAGAGTAAGAGATTTGGACTAAGTTTAGAAATGAAAATTATTAGGAGGGGTAAACTAAAGGATAAGAAGACAGACAATAGAACAATATGATGAGAGAGAGCTGAAGGACAATGTGAATTGGTAAGTAATGCCTTTACAGTAACAACATTGAATGTTAATGGCTTAAACTCCCCAATCAAAAGACATAGACTGATAGAGTGGATAAAAAAATATGAGCCGTCTGTAAGTTGTCTACAAGAGACCCACCTCATATGTAAGGACATAACCAGGTTAAAAGTGAAAGGTTGGAAAAAGGTATTCAATGCAAATAGTAACCAAAAAAGAGCTGGAGACAAAATAGATTTCAAATATAAAACTGTTATGAGGATTGAAGAAAGTCAATATATATTTAAAAAAGGGGCAATTCACCAGGAAGAAATGACTATACTAAATATGTATGTACCTAACTTGAATGCCCCAAGATACATGAGGCACATGCTGGCAAACTGAAAGGAAGAATAAATGTGTTCACAATAAATAGTTGGAGAATTCAATACACCCACCCTCAGTAATGGTTGGATAGAACATCTGGACAGAGGATAAAGAAACAGAGCTTGAATAATATGATAAATAATCTAGACCATACAGACATCTGTAGAGCATTGCACCCCGAAACAGCAGGATATCATTTCCTGTCAAATATTAATAGCCTAAAAGACAAATTTTCAATAGAATAACTTGAAAACATTGTCTTTTATATGCTTATTCTGAGCTCAGAATTTTTCATGAATTACCTTTTTTTTGAAAAACAAATATCAATTAACCTCTCTAACTTCATTACATATTTTAAACAGTGACATAAAAAGGATTTATATTAGATTAGTGATCAAATGAAATAACTACAATTGAGAATGGAAAATTATGTGATTTCAAAACGGTTTGAATACAATACGTTTCCTTAAATAGTATGTTTTGTGAGAATATTTAATTTATACTATTCATTTATGTAAATTATGTTGTAATCATGATTTTCACATATTTTCATCTGGTGTGAGTAATGTTAAATAAAACAGTTTTTTGAATCATTGTAGTTCTTATGGGTTTTTTTAAATCAATTTCAGTATGAAAAGATGTTGCTCTTCAGCATTAGCAAATAGATGTGTCAACAAATATTTTTATATAACACTTCGATTGAAAATGAACAATAAATTTTCCCATTGTGCAAAATTATAATGGAGTCATATTATAAATAAAAACCACAAAAATCTTACAAAATGTTTTCATTCTATTACATAAATCAATATAGCATGTATTTCTTAATGCAATGTTTGAATCTTTCCAATATTTCTTAGGTTTTTCTGTCAAATTTTTTCCACACTGAGAGTTATTAGTCTTTGAAAAACAGCATCATTTGCTCAATTTGTTCAATTCTCCTTAATCTTTTCTATAATTTATTTTGTAATTTATAAATACAACTGTTTTCATTGGTAGCATTTATTTTCTATCTCGTTGCAAGCCATATTATGTATATGTGTGTATAAATATATATATACACATAAATATCTATATATAAGGATATGGGATGGATTCATTAGTATGATAAAATGTTTTAAAATTGCAATGTCAGTGTTGTAAATACGATGCTTATTAATAAATATTCTCTAAACCATAAATTGTAATAGAAGGAAAAGCCTGAAAGTTTGTGTTTGTCACTTCTGAAAGACTAGGCCTCATTATGGAAGACTCCATGGCATTATTCTTTTTGAGCGTGAAGATTTGACAATTAATTATTTTGGCTTTTTTCTTTAAAAGTATTTCCACCACTCAAATATTTCAGTGTTCAACATAAGCAGTAGCACAGCCCACAAACATTCACAACATTCACATACATTTGCCTTGTGTTTTGAGGATATGGGGCAAGTAAGAGAGAGCAGTGTTTCTCTGTGTCCTGAAAAGTGTTAGCAGAATGGATCTTTAAGATTAAGTTCCATTGTGCCAGTACTGAAAACAGAGAGAGATGCCCTTGTACTGCTTAATATATTTTAGCTTGGAGAGTTTTATTTTTAAGCTTTTAATAGTAGTAACATGTGTGAAGACTTCACAGCACAAGATCCAGGACACTGACCCTGTTTCTCAAGTCTCAGAGCAGTACTAGCCACTGGCCAACTTCCAACTTGTAATCCTGATTGTGTAAAAGAAAAACAAGGTTAGTTTGCATGATACCCTCTAATCCAGCAGACAGTAAAGTTCCTCAAATTTTACTCAAAGGGTAATCCATCCTATCTCTTCCCTCCCAATAGCAACTGCATCCAATGATAACCTCATTTATCTTAAAAAGAGAAAGTACTTTGTTGCTTCTGATGTTCCTCTTTGGGGGATTTCATCCTCTTATTGTGTCTTTTCTTGTTGGCACTTGTCATCTTGTTATATACAATATCTTTTAATTAGCCCTGTAACAGTGTACAAATACATTGGGAGAAAGTAAGCTTGAGATGTTAGGCTTTGCACTAATAGGTATGTGTCTTCCTCAATTTCTGGTAATGAAACTTAAAGATTATTATTGTGGATAATAAAGGATTTCAAAAAAGAGAAACAAACTATAATCATATCTGTGGCTTATAACCAGATAAAATTTATTTTTTTCTATTTGAAAACCTACGTTTTTTAACTTACTTCCCCAAAACTGTTTAAAATAGAGCTGCATTTATATTAAAATATAAATATTAAAATTTTTAGCAGATAAAGATTACTAAGAAAAAATAATTAATTAATCTTATGATATACTCTAGCTTTTGCCCCTGGTGCACATCAAGATATATGTTGCATGTTTATTTGGGCACACCATAGGATCAGAAAATTTCTAGCCTCTTTAATTCAGTAGTTAGTAAGGCTTCTAGGCTTGGATAAGCTCTCCATTAAAAAGTTCCTATAGAGAAATTAGTTAACACTTCATGCTCTAAACAGGGGTTTATTTTCCCTTTGGCTCATTAAGTCAGCTAAGTAGCTTTGGAGACAGTGTGCTTGCCTTGTAATGCTTGGGTATGTGCACATACCTGTGTGTTCTCCTGTTTCACATATCTCCCTCAATTTATTTCATTCTTTTCACATTGGAATTTTAGTATATTTTCTGTTACTATGACAGGATTTTGTATGACCCTTCTGGATAGATCACTGTATCTGACCCCTTTCAGATATCTCCAACTGAATCCTACTACAGGTGGTTCTACTGTTTTTTCTTTCTTTATCTTCCCTGTTAGGCCAATTGCATCAACCATCTATTGTTTCCTTTTGTCACATTGAGCACTAGAAAATAATAGGAAAGGGAAAGCCTAGGGATGAAAGGTGAGTGAGAGTTTTATTTGGGTTGCATTAAATCTGTAAATCAATTTGGTAGGACAGATATCTCAATGATGCTTATTCTTTCAATCTGTGAACATGGAATATTTTTCCATTTGTTTTCATCTTCTTTGATTTCCTTTAACAATGTTGTGTAGTTTTGAAGCTAACTATTGAAGTGCCACATGATCCAGCAGTCCCACTTCTGGGTATATACCCAAAAGAATTGAAAGCAGGGATACGAATAGATATATGCTTATCAAAGTTGATAGTGGCATTATTCACTGTTTCCAAATTAGAAGCAACCTAAGTGTCCATCAACAGATGTGTATATACAGACAATGAAATACTACTCAACTGTAAGAAGGAATGCAGTATTAATATGTGGAACAACATGGATGAATCTTGAAGACCTTATGTTGAGTGAAGTCAGTGAATGAAGTCAGTGAATGACAGATTTCACATGATCTCACTGATAGAACCTAAGCAATCTGAGCAGATGCACAGAAGTAGAATCTGGAAGACAGGTTATCAGAAGACAGAAAGGGAATAGAGTTGTGGTAAGCCAATGCTCAATAGAGGCATTTCCTGTGATAAGGTGCAAGGGGGTGTTTGGGCAGTAGATGGGGATGACAGTGATGCAGTGATGTGATTGAGTTTGGTGCTAGAATGTGTGGGGGACTAGGGTGGGAGGTTAGGTTGGAGTATCCATGGAACCGGGGGAACGGCTGGAGGAAGGAACAGGTGAACTCTGGGGATTTATAAATCTGTGGTTAAACTATAATGGTGGGAATGTTCTTTTGGCAAATATGGCAGAGGAGGGTTACTGGTGCAGGGCATCAGGAATGGGGGGATTTGCAGGATAGGGTGCACCTAGGGCATCCTTCTGTGGAATATATGTGTTCACCTTGTCATAGTGTGTTATCTCAGTGGGAAGAGAACCACATAATAAACAAGAAAATATTAAATTTCCAACCTGGAGAGTCCTGTTATGGTCTCAATTAGAGGGGTCAAGAATCTCTTGAGAATAAAGGCAGTGCCTAATAAAAAAAAAACATATCAGTATCTCAAGCCCTCAACATTATTGCATTTAACTATGAACCTTATTCTTTAAAAATTGTAACTTTGTGCTTACCATAGGTTCTGATGGGACGGAAGGGAATAATAGAAGAGATGGAGCACAGGGCATTTTTAGGGCATTGAAATTATTCTGCATGATCTTCCAGTGATGGATACAGACCATTTGAATTTTTGTCAAAACCTATAAATGTGTGGTGCAAATGTAAACCATAATGTAAACCATTGACTATGGTTGGTAGCAATGCTTCAATATGTGTGCATCAATTGTAACAAATGTGTCACACATATGTAAAATGCTATTTTAATAATAGGGGAGACTGGGACAGGGGGAGGAAGTTGGGTATGGGGGAATCCCCTATATTTTCTATGTGATTTTTCTGAACCTAAAGTTTCTTTGAAGATAAAGGAAAAGAAAAATAAGACACTTGGGAAATACATGGAAGAAATTGTCACTGTATGTAAAAGGCAATGGATCTTAGAGTGATGAAAAATAGAATGGAAACAATTAATTTAATTTAAATTTTATTTTTGTTTTTGTATTTTATTGGTTTATTATTTTATTTTCTTATTATATTTATTTGTTTATTTTTTGGCGTTGTGGGAAGGTTTTGGATCACAGAAGGGTCACAATTGTGGCTGGGGAGGATCACTGGTACAGGGTATCAATGATGGGGAATGTGTGGAGAGGGGTGCACCTGGAGCATGCCTCTATGGTATATGAACAAGTTAAGGTGGGCATGGGGCATTGTCCCTTTGGGTAGAGATCCACAGAGTAACCAAAAAAAAAATTGAGTTCCCATCCTAGGAAGTCATGCTACATTCTCTAATAGAGTGGCAAGAATACCCCAATGACAAGGGTAGTGCCTAGTGAAGGAGGAGAGACCATTATTCTAAACAGTTAATATTGTTGGTTATACTTTTTAATCTTGTTCTTGTGAAAATGAAACTTAGCCTAGTATTATATATTGCCTAAGAATTACATCCTGAAAGTGTTCTTGTTGCTCAAATGTGGTCTCTCTCTAAGCCAAAATCAGCATTAAGCATACTACCTTCCCCCTAGAGTGGAAGATGACTCCTGAGGATAAGCCTTGACCAATAGTGGGAAATATTAAATACAAAGGAGTTTTCACAGCTAAGAGACTTCAAATTGAGACCGGAGGTCATTTGATATTTTACACAGCATTGGAAGTGTTTAGGAAGTGTATAAAGATTAAATGAGATAGACTTCAGTATTGTCAAACTCTCTTCTGCATTCAAACAAGGCCCAGTACCTTCTTGCATGGTGCCTCTCCATATAAGTTATTGGTTAGGTTGATCATTGACCACTAAAGCAATAAAGGTATCTACTACATCTCTTATTATGCTTCTCAAGTGGATGGAGAGTACACTGCAGTTTCAGACTCCTGCAGCAGGGGGACACTTTTTGAGACAAGAGGAGGTCCCAGATATTCCAAACAGGCCTCACCACTGCCCCCACCACTAGTGGGGTAACCAATAACAGCTGAGTCCCCTCCCATTATCATTAGCAAGGGGAGGAATAATTAATAGCTTAAAAAGTGACCACACAAGCCAAAGTCCACTTTCTCTGTCTAGAGGAGCCCACACCTAATCTTGGTATGCTTTTTGTCCTTCTCTCCCATTTCTCATCAGGCTCTGTTCTTTTCCCTCATTTTCCAGTAAATTCTTTTTACTGACCTAACTGAAAAATACATCCCAACTCCTCCCCCTCCCACACTTTCCCCATTAACAAAATCTTTCATTAATGTGGTACCTTTGTTACAATTGATAAAAACATATGGAAGCATTGCTATTAACCATGATCTATAGTTTACATTATTATTTACACTTTGCACTGCACAATTGTCTAGGTTTTGACAAAATGTATAATGGCCTCTTTATTAGTCAGCTGAAGGGGTGCTGATAGAAAATACCAGAAATCTGTTAGGTTTTGTAAAGGGTATTTATTTGGGGTAGAAGCTTACAGTCACAAGGCCATAAAGCATAAGTTACTTCCCTCATCAATGTCTGTTGCCACATGTTGGAGCAAGATGGCTGTTGGTCTCTATAAGGATTCAGCCATCCTTTTCCTTCTAAGGCTCTGTGGTCCCTGCTCCTTCCAATCTCAGCTGTAGGCTATCATAAGTCTTTGACTCTCTACCCCAGGGAATAGATGCAAGACTATTACATTATTACTGTTAACCACAGTCCATAGGTCACTCCAGGTTTATTTTTCCCATGCTTCTCCACGTTTCCACCACCCTGAAATAGTGGTGAAATTTGCTCAAGCTCACAAAAGACACTCATATCTGTACCATCAACCAAATTCTCATTCACCCCTGGTTTACTGTGTTTATCAGTCCTTAGATTATTCTCCAGCATTCTGTCAACTGGCATTTACATCCCTGGACTACTATTTTCAGTCACATCCCCATTTACAAACCAACTGCTACTCACTATAATGTGTTAATATCAATTCTGTACATTTCCACACTTTTACAATAAAGCTAATTAAAACTTCTACATACATTAAACATCATTAGTTCATCTCAGTTCTCCTCTTATCTCCTTTAAGAATCCACCACCTACCACCAGGGCTTGAAGATATTTTCCTACATTTTCTTCTAGAAGTTTTATGGTTCTTGATTTTATATTTAGGTTTTTGATTCATCCTGAGTTAACCCTTGTATAAGATGTGAGATAGGGGTCCTCTTTCCTTCCGTTGACTATGGATATCCAGTTCTCTCAGCACTACTTTTTGAATGGACTATTCTGCCTGAGCTGGATATGCTTGAAAGGCTAGTCAAAAATAACTTGACCATACATGTGAGGGTCTGTCTCGGAATCATCAATTCATTTCCATTGGTCTGTATGTCTGTCATTATGCCAGTACCATGCTGCCTCCACCACTGTAGCTAGGTAATATGATTCAAAGTCCAGAAATTGTGGTCACCCCTCGGGCTGAAGTGTGGTTTGCTGGCCTGGCGGGGGAGCAGCTGCGGCAGGCCAAGCCGCTGCCCCCATAATAGGGTGGCTGGTCGGACTCACCGCCATCCCCGAAGGGAGCTCGGCATGGGCGCAGAGTGCCCTCGGGTCTCCCCTTCTCGGCAGCCATGCTTCTGCGGCCGCCCCTCCTCCCGGATGGCGCCACACAATGCCTGTGGGGCGGCACCCTTCTTCTTCTTTCTCCCTGTGCAGGCACAGGGTGGAAAATTCCAGTCTGCCCTTTTCCCTCCCTCCCCGACAGCAGCAACAGCCAGGCGTGGGAGGGAAACTCAAGTCTGCCCTCCACCCCAGCAACAGCAGCCACCAATCCCTAAACCCTGCCCCTTCCCCCAGCAACAGCGACAGTCAATCCCTAACCACCACCCCTCCCCCGTCCAGTACCGCCCACTGACCTTTCGCTGGCAACCAATCAGAACAGGGCGTGGCTTCGACCAATCAGCCTTCCCCAGCCCCTATAAACCTGTTGCCTCTCCCTCAATAAAGTGGACTTGCGTGTTTACCTTGTCTCCGCGGTAGTTCTTCTGCCGTGCGCCCTCCAGTCCTGAGAGCCCCCGACAAGGGCCTGGCCTCCCTTGTCCCCAGTTCGTCGCCTGCTTCTCCGGGCGACCCCTTCGTCGCCGGCTTCGCCGGGCGACCCCTTCAGCCGAACCGCGCAACCCCTGTGAGACCGACCCTTCGTCTGCTGCCGGACCGACCCCTCGTCCCAAGTGGGACCAACCCCTCGTCCCAAGCGGTACCGACCCCTCTTCCGCAGCCAGACCCCACCTCTACCGACCGAGCAAACCGCCGCAAGAAATGAAAGTCCTCTAACTTTGCTTTTCCATTTAAGTTGTTTCTGGCTATTCAGAACCCCTTACCCTTCCAAACAATCTTGACAATCATGTTCTCCATTTATTTTAAAAATGCTGGTGGAATTCCAATCAGGATTACATCAAATCTGCACATCAACTTGAGTAGAATTGATATCTTAATGATTATAGTTTTCTGAGTACAAGTGCTTTACATTGTTGGTTAAGTTTATTCCAGAGTATTCAGGTTTTATCTGTCATATTTTGTTTTCACTACTCTTTTGACACTTTTAATTACTTTTATTGATATAATCTTCATTTCTAGACTCTCTTTCAGGCCTCTCTCTCTTGTCTTATTTTCAGGCTGTAGCACACTTTTTAGTTTTTTTGCAAAGTCAGTCTCTTGGTTACAAACTCTCTCAGTTTCTGTTTATCTATGAATATTCTAAAGTCACCCTCATTTTTGAAAGACAAGCTTGCTGGATATAAGTTTCTTGGCTGGAAGTTTTTTCTTGCAGTATCTTTAATATGTCATACCACTGCCTTCTCGCCTCCATGGTTTTTGGTGAGAAATAGCACTTAAACTTATTGGATATCCCTTATATATTATGCATTGCTTTTCTCTTACTGCTCTCAGAATTCTCTTTGTTTTTGGCATTTGACATTCTGAATAGTATGTGTCTCAGAGTTGGTCTATTCAGATTTTTTGGATAGGAGCATGTTGTGCTTCTTGGATATGGATATCTATGTCCTTCAATAGGGTTGGGAAATTTTCTTCCATTGTTTCTTCAAATATTGCATCTGCCCCCTTTCCCTTCTCTTCTTCTCCTGGGACACCCAGGACATGTATGTTTGCACATCTCTTGCTGTCATTTTGTTGCCTGAGACCTTGTTCAATTTTTTCCATTCTTTTCTTTGTCTTTCAGTACTTCTCCCTTCTCAAGTCTGCTATTATATGATTACAATGTGTTCTTAATTTCATTTATTGTACCTTTCATTCAATAAGATCTGCTATCTTTTGTGTGTGCATGCTTTCAAATTCTTTGTGTTCACTCAGTGCCTTCTTAATATACTTAATCTCTTTAGCCATCTCACTGAATTTATTAAGGAGATTTTTTTGAACATCTATGATTAGTTGTCTCAAGTCTTTTATTTCATCTGGAGTCTTAACTTGTTTAACTGGGCCATAGTTTCCTGTTTCTTGGTGTGGATTGTAATTTTTTGTTGGTGTCTTGGCATCTGGTTTACTAGAGTATTTATTCTGGTGCAGTTTTCCTCATTTATTTAGGACTTCCTGCCCTTTTTCTGTTGCTGGTTGTGTAGTAGGAGCTGAGGATGTATTTGGTGCTATAAACTGTTGAGCCTCAAGCTGCCCTCCTTGCCCCAGGGACTGATGAAGCTTCTCACAACTTTCTCCTGTGCCACGGGTAGGGATAGAACCACAGCTGTGTAGAATAATCCAAGTCTTGAAGATGGAGACTGTAGTTACCCAGAGAGATTTATGAATCTTCACTTCTGTTTCTCCCCTGCCTGGGGCAGGGATGCAGCTGCATGTGTGGGCAGCTATCTATGCAGTGTGGGTCCAAGATGACCACAGTTGGCCAGGTAAACTTCTGATTATCAGTCTGTGCCAGCCAAATGTACCTGCAGTTACCTGGAAAGGCTGGTACAGGGTCTGCCAGCATTCTCCCTGCTGGAGGTAGGGCTGAAATCCAAGCTAGGGCTGCAGGCCAATCTGGGTGAAAGGAACTAGTCTCTACCATCACTGTGATTTTCAGTCAGCGAGGCTTCCCCTCGTGCTGGGGGGTGGAGTCAAAATGGCAGCTACTCACCTCTTTCTGACTTTACAGTGTCAAATTTTAGCTTTTCTTAGAGTTATACTTTAGCCAGCCAAGGTTACTAATTAGTAGCTGAAGTTGGTGGCCACATGTCTCTTCCTCCCCTGTTTTTTGGTAATGGAGTTTCTAATCCAGCCTCAGAATAGCTCCTGAGGCAGCTTGCAACCTCAGAGTAGGATGATCACTGGCCTCTATGGCATGGTATGTATTTTCCCAGAGAGGCTAGTGCAGGTTCCTGTAGCTTCCTCACTGCTGGAGCGGGGCTGTGGCTTAGGCTAGACCTGCAATCTGATCTGGATGGAAAGAACCCAATCCCCACCACCACTGGGATTTTCAGTCAGTCCCATTGCCCCTCATGCCAGGTACTGAGTTAAGATGGTGGCTACTGGTCTCTTTCTGACTTGGACAGGTTCAAATTTTAGCTGTTTTCAGTATTATACTTTAGCCTGCTTAATTTACTCGTTAGTACCTGAAGTTGGTGCCCAGCCATTTCTTCCTCCCCTGTTTTTGGGAACTGGACCTTTCAATTCCAGGCTTGAAATTGAAAGGCTGCTTGTGCCTCCAGTGGAGGATGGGCACCAACTTCTGCAGCATGGAGCACTCTACTTATGAATCTTCTCTGCAGATGGGCAGTCTCCTCTTTCCATTCCTTCAACAATGTTGCAGGGTGCTCTTCAGGTCTCCTAGAGCCCCCAAACTGGTGCTTTGGATGGCTCTGGGTGTTTACTAACTGCCCTGTAGCAGGAGCTGATTCTAGAGCTCCTTACTCTGCCACCATCTTTTTGATTGTCCTACCATTATTCTTTTAAAAGTGATAACACATCTCTAATCCTTAGCATTGTCTTCCTGGTGTTTGGGGATGAACCTTCTATTTCCAGGATTCTCTTTTGAGTTTCCCTTCTATTTCCAGGATTCTCTTTTGAGTTTCCCTTCTGTTTGCTGGAATATATCCTGAAATAATATTTCAAGAATGAATGTGTGACATGTAAATTTTCTGAACCACCATGTTTTTAAATGCCTTCATTATAACTTATATTTGAGCTATATATTTCTGGCTATAGATTCCAGTTTAAAAATCATTTTTGTTCCTCAAAACTTTTGAAGGCAGTTAATTTTCTTCTACTTTATAATATTCCTGCCAAGAAAGTTTATTTTTCCTTCCATTTTATCTTTTGTTTCTTTGTTTGTTTTCTTATTGTAAAACAGTGCTCAAACAATATTTACTGTAAAGGACATTTGGTCTTCTCAATTTTCACAGAAAATGAAGTTGACAAATCCAGCATCTTTCCTTGATAAGAATGTTTAGAAAAATAGGAGTAGATGGAAATTCTTCAACATGATATAGGGCATATATGAAAAACCCACATCCACTCAAGTGTGAAAGACTGAAAGCTTTCCCACTTACAGGTGGAACAAGGCAAGAAGGCCCACTGTCACTACTGTTATTCAACATTGCACTGGAAGTGCTAACCAGAGAAGTTAGGCAAGAAAAAGAAATAAAACCTATCCTAATTGGAAAGGAAGAATTAAAACTTTTACTATATGCAGAGGCCATGATCCTATATATGGAACATCCTAAAATATTTAAAGTAGAGCTAGTAGAGCTAATAAACAAGTTTAGCAAAGTGTAGAAATACAAGATCAAGATGCAAAAGATTGGTAATGAGCAATCTTAGGAGAAAATCAAGGAACAAATCAATTTACAATAGAAACTAAAAGAATCAAATATCTAGGAAGAAATCTAATCAAAGATGTAAAGGACTTGCACACATAAAATTACAAAGCATTGCTAAAAGAAATAAAAGAAGATCTAAATAAGTGGCTTATGTTCATGGCTTGGAAGACTAAATATTGTTAAGATATCAATTCTACCCCAAATCACATTGATTGTTTTGCACCCTGTTCTCCCAAACTCTGGCTTAATCCAACTTGAAAATCACTTGCAAACTGTCTTCAGTTATCAGACATAATTGATGACTCTTTTTTACCATACTTAGAAAATGAAAACCTGAGGAATGAGATAATCTTATTGTGGAACTTAGAAAAGTGAAGTCAGTTCCAAAACTTGCTTTTTATCATCTCTGGCTTTGAATTCTGAAATCTGAAATGTAAAATATAATTTTTGTGATGGATGCCAAAATAGCATGAGCTTGCGCTTGCTTTCTGCTCTCCGTGTCCCATTCACTGTGCATTCTTCTGTGTCTGCTTGTCTTCTTGTCTTCTTTAGGAGGCACCAGGAACCCACACCAGGACCTACTGAAATGGGAGAGAGATACTCAATCGCCTGAGGCATCCAAGCTCCCTTTTTTGTTATGTGTCTTATCATCTATTCCTCTATGTCTCTTTTTTGTTGAGTCATCTTGTTGCATCAACTCTCTGTGCAGGCCAGCTTGCCTTCCCCAGGTGGCCCCAGAAACTGAACTCAGGACCTCCTATATGGTAGACAGGAACCCAATTGCTTGAGCCACATCTGCTTTCCTTGATATGCATTTTGTCTTAGATTTACATGATTATCAAAAATAATAAAAAAGGAATATTTTAGGAGTACACTGAAATATATGAGGCAGTATTCAGTGAGATTCTTTCTCTGTAATATAAATAACATTGTAGCTACAAATTTTTAAAAAATCATCAACCTTTATCACTTGCCACATGTAAATTATTGGAAGGAGTTAGTCAATGATTCTTTTTTCTACTGACATCAAAATTTCCAGGCAGGATGGATATATCATTATTATTGTTGTTTACATTATATATATATTAATGATTGTAATTTAGCTTGTACAGTACAGAATGAGTTTTCATTCATTCATGTCTGCTTATAAATGAGGGGTGATATGGTTCAATAGTTTATAAATTAATTTTTAAAGGATTTATTGTCAAATACAAATTTAAAGATAGTTAAAGTGGTAGATTGTTTCTGGCACTGATACAGATATTTTAGGATTCTTTACTTACCCTGTTTGTTGATAGAAAATTAATACTGGGAAGCTCTTGGACTCAGCATAGCAAATGTATATCTGTGGAGATTATTTTTTATCTATTTGATGCTTTGATTCACTCAGAAAATATGAGGACATTGTTTCTATGACCTATCCTTCTGAAAATATACAATAGTGAGGTAGCTTGTCTCAAAGTATGTTTTTAATGGAGAAACAGACTTGCTTTCAAAGAGAAAAGAATCAATTTCCAACTGTAAGTGATTCTTGAAAAAAAGGACAGTTTTTGTAAGCAATGAAGTATTCCAGAGAAGAAATAACTGAGTTCTTGTGGGGTAGGTACAAAGAGGAGGACACAAATAAAGGAAACAGTATTGATTGTACCTAGGGCCTGGCCTTTGCATCATAATTATATGTATTTATATCAGACTAGTTTGAATCTTAGCTCTGATGCTAACTATATTACCTACTTATGTTGCTAGGTATTGTTTATTGTTGCTTCATATCCTAAATGAATATAGCCATAAATGCTCAAGAAATGAAAGGTAATTTTATAGTGTATGCCTAGCTGAAAGGTACTGAGGAAAACCTTGTTCAAAAGAAATATGCAGAATAGTTTGGTAATATTGACTCTTCACAATGTTTTTTCATATTCTTCCAGAATTTATAGTAGGAGGAATGCTCTATGGAATTATTTTCGTCAAATCTTTTCAAGCTGCTTTTGTACAGACATAGAACTCTGAGGATTAACTCTGGCAATGGGAAACTATCTGGAGATAAAGTAACCTCTATATATCCTCTACTACAATTGTTCCAAAGTCTGTGACCATTCAGACAAGCACTCTCCCTCTCTCTTCCATTGTTTATAGCATTCTTGTTAATGTAGAGTTCAGTCCCAATGCCAGGTGTCTTAAATCTCAGAGATCAGGAAAGCAGAATGACCTCTGGATATCCATAATTATTTTCCAGTGTATGTAAGTTAAATGCTTTAAAATGCTATGGATTGATATTGTCAGTGCCAGAAAAGGTAATTACATATAACTTAGGTTGAACTAGAAGCTAGAAAATGTCTTCTTATGGGTTTTTTCCCCATGATAAAACTTGACCACATTTCACTGAAAATTTGATTTTTATTGTATTCTACTTTTTCTACTCTACTAGTCTAATAAAATATTCCAGGTCTAACTTTTCATTGCAAAGATTGTAGAGACTGATGAGACTAAGAGATTTGTGAAAATGGAGTTCCAAAACTTTGCAAATTGAGCTTTTAACTTGGAAAATATTTTAAATATCATTTGACATCAAAATGGGCTTGATGATTGTTTATGGGAAACAGAAAAAAATGCTTTCAAAAGGTACTGTTTAACTCAGCCTTTAAATGTGTTGCCTTCCCCCCAGCATGGGACATGAGTCCCGGGGATAAGCCTCCCTGGTACTGAGGGATTACTACCAAGTACCAGCTGATGATGTAACTAGAAAATGACCTTGAATAAAAGGTTCAACTCAGACCAGCAGAATATCTCAGTCTACATACAATACCAGGGGTTAAAAATGCTTTTTGACCTCAATAAAAGGGGGAAATGGAAAGGACAAATGGGATTATATGGCTACGAGTCTCCAAAAAGAGCCAGGAGGTTATCAGAGGGGTTGCCCTTATGCACACCTGAGCAGAGTCCCAGAGACAGATAAAGTAGATACAACCCCAGGTATTGGTTCTTCTGAGGGCTACAGAGATACACAGGTTCTATGGTCATGGCAGATGGAGTTCAGTGCCATGTCAGTTGGCCCTACTTTGGAGTTTGTGTTTCTGTGTGATGGAGCTGGACTCAGATGTGATCTTTGTCCACAAGCCTCTCCTGTTACTTTTACCAGAACTGTAATTGGTGCTGGGGTTTAGTGTGTACCCAGGGGACCTGAATCTCTGGACTGACCATGTGATAGCCAGGCTCTGAGCCTCAACAGACTTGCAACTCCTACATTCTGGTTTATTGGACTTACCCCACTCAGCTAACATGGAGGTGAAGAAGGTCAACCACCACACTTGGGAGCCAAGAGTGCCTACAACTGAAAGCAGGAAAATTGCATCCAGCATCCATGTGGAATCTAAGCTCCCTCTTGATATAGATGTGGAGTGGACACAACCATTCTAAAGTCCACAGGGTGCAGGAATAGAGTAAGGATTACAGTGGACTTACTGATATTCTATTCATGAAATATTGTGATTAGTAATTGAAGAAAATGCAGCATTTGTGTGGAGAAATTGGCCATGATGGCTGCTGAGGGTAGGGAGTGGGAGGAAGAGAGGTGACGTGGGAGCATTTTCGGGGGTTGTAGTTGTCTTGGGTGGTGCTGTGGGGACAGTTACCAGACATTGTATGTCCTCCCATGGCCCACTGGGTGGACTGTGGGAGAGTGTGGGCTATGGTGTGGACCATTGACCATGAGGTGCAGTGGTGCTCAAAGATGTATTCACAAAATGCAATGAATGTCTCATAATGATGGAGGAGGTTGTTATGGGTGGAGGAGTGGGGTAAGGAGGAGTGGGAGGTATTTGGGAACCTCATATTTTTTGAATGTAACATTAAAAAAATAAAGACAAAAAAAAGAAGATACTGTTTAAGAAAATATTTCTATCTTTTTAACTCAGAGAATAAATGGAGAACTATACATATATATATAGATAGATAGATAGATGATCGTACATAGAAATGTATTTTTTTTGATGATAGAATATATCAGATTGTGATGTATATTTTTTGATGATACAGTATATCAGATTATTCTTTCTAATCACCTGGTATAAAATGTAAGCGTAGAAAGTCAGAAAGCAGTATGGATGATTTCTTAAAAGTCTGTCACATGAATGTAATGTAATATTAGACCAGCGATTAAACTTTGAATGAACTACTCCATTGAATATTTTATTTTTGTACCTGACTTCCAATATTAGACAGTATCACTTCTGTCCTAAAAATACTAGGGAGTCAAGTCTTTCAAATTCTATTATGTCTTTTAAGAAGCCTCACTGAAATGACCTATAGGTGATAAATTTGATACAGATAAAGATAAAATATTCTATTTAACTATGAACTCTAATTCAGTCAGTAATAGAGTATAGAGTAATAATGTTGCTTTAGGACCTTTCTAAAGCAGAAGGTTTTCTGTTAAAAAAAAAAACTAAACTAAACACTGAGCATTAAAGCTTGTGAAGAGGTGGTCAGAGCTCATGGATTTATGGGTGGTATACCCTTAAAAAAGATTCTCACCACCTCAAAAATTCAAGACCTAGAGAAACATTTGAAAATGTATCCTCTCCCACTTTGGAGGAGCCTTCATCTTTTCATTTGACATGTAAATTTTGAATGCCACAGCACTTTAAAAAAGACCAAATTAATAAAATAGTGGCATCCTTCTAGAATACATTTGAATACTCCTTTACTTTCAAATATACTTTTAGAATATTTTCCCACTAGAATGTAAAGTCCTCAAATGTAGAGACATATTTCTGTTTTCTTCACTGTTGTATCTTTAATACCTGGAACAATGTGAGACACTCAGTAGATGCCCAACAAATATGTGTTGAATAAGTCAACTAATCTAACTTCAATTGCTGTCATACAGATTTATAATAATTGGTAAAATGTATTAACATAATGAATAAATAATCATAAACTTATGCTGGGTCTGAATTGTCAATACGGTGGTATAAAAAATGGATTGTGTTTAACAATATAAACCTCTTTTTTAAATGAGGTTCAGTTTATAAATTACTGATGTATCCATTACCTTATGGTTATAATCTATAATGTATGGATCCTTTTCCTGCAGCTTCAGGGTAGCTAGTTTTTTGTATTTTAATTATAAAACCACTAGCCTAGATAGATTTTCTGTGTGTGAGTGTGCTCATGCACGTGTGGGTGTATGTGCAGGTATATTTTGTTACTGACTAAATCCTTTGGCACAAATCAACTTTACCTGAAGTGAAATCATTTGAAGAGATGTATGTAGAAAAACATATCCCAAAGTAAATACAGTTGAAATTTCCCCCAAATGATAGTAAAAGTTTGACTATGGTTTCATATTACTCTGCACCTACCTTCTTTTGTCCTTATTAGCACTGTAGTAGGTTGGCTATTACAAAGTATTTCTTGGATTTTTGCATTACTTTCTTAGGTATTCTTTCTTAGTCCCAATCTTATTTTTTTTTCCATTTGAAAAAATCTCTCTACCTTAACTCCAAAGCCATTCTTTACACAAAATGCATCTGTTTTAATCTCCCAGCTGCTAAAACAAATACTATGCAATGGGGTGGTTTAACAACGGGAATTTATTGGCTCACAGTTGCATAGGCTAAAAGGCTTGCTTCCTCCTGTGGTCAGTATCTTCTGATTGGCCAGCAGCTTTAGGGATTCTGGGCTTTTTGTTCCTATGGCAATGTACCTGGTCATATCTTCTCCTTTTTCATCCAATTTCCTTTAACTTTTATCTTCTGGCTGCTCCCACAGCTTCTCTCTTTCTGTGTCCAATTTCCTTTGCTTATAAATTCTTCAGCCATGTAGGATAAAGGTTCACCCTTATTCAATTTGGTCACGTCTTATCAAATAACATCTTCAAAGGTCTTATTTTAAATGGGTTCACACCCACAGGACCAGTGGTTGGCACCTGTACATGCCTTTTGTGGGGGTCTTGATTTAATCCTCAATGGCATCATAATTTTTTATCTCATTCAAATTATTCATTTCCATCTTCTTTATTTAAATTTTAATTGTGCAATTCATAATTTGAATGCAGTTTCCTTTTCAGATTTCTGTGTTGGCATTTCTTTCCACACCTCCTAAAAACTAGTCAGACTCTCTACTATACATTATTCCATTTATGCAGGAATGCTTTTTTGACTACCAATAATTCTAGGTACAATATCTAAGGACTGTTGATTTCTCCAGGCTGAAACAAGTATGTAAGACTTGGGGAAACTATTGACTCTGGGGATGAAAAGAAAAATGAAAAGTCATAATCATTTTGTGTTCATAGTAATGGCTAGAAAATGCAATGCTGTGTCAACTTACCAACTGCCACTCAAACCTCTTCATAATTATATATAAATAATTTTCAGTGAAAGAATGTGGTGCACTTTAATGGTTACATGATATGAGTATCATGTTAATGGTTACTTGCACAATGAGAGAACCTAGACCCAAGAACTTTATAAAGCACTTATTTCAGTTTCCGAAAGCTGCTGGGAGTGAAATATCAGAAATGGGTCAACTTTTATAGTTGAATTTATTAGGGTAAAATGTAATACTTCCAAAGCTTTTAAAATGTCCAAATCAAGGCATCATCAGAGATGCTGACTTACCAAAGGTCAGCTGCTGGATCCTGGACTCATGCCACATAGCAAGGTAAAATAATGGGTCTGCCAGACTCTCTCGGCCTTCTCCTCCAGGCTCACCTTCTCTTTCAGCTTCCTTCTGCTCCATGGGCCTAGCCTCTTTGCAGCCTTGTTGATTCAGCTTCTCAGTGGATTTTTAGCCTCCAGCTTCTCTCTCAGCCTTTTGGGGCTTCTTTGCTTTCTGCTGTAGGTGGTCCTGAAGTCCTTTCACACGTGGTGGGGTAAAAATGGCAGTGGTCTTTCTCTGTGTGTGTTTCTACTTTGAGTTCTCTGTTTATATAAAACTCCAGCAAGAAAGTGGAGACACGACTTGCGTCACGCTTCATTGATGTAGTCCAATTAAAGTGCCTAACTTGACCTGATCAAAAGTGATCTAACCAAAGTTCCCTTAACAAAATAGAATGCAACCAACAGGTCCCACATATACAGGAAAGGAATAGTTCCATTAGTTCTAAGAACATGATCTTTTCTGGGTTTCACAAAATGCTTCAAACTGTCACAGTACTCATGTACCTTAATTTTTTATGCTTCTCTAAAGATTTCACATTTTTCCATATGAAGGGAATTTCTTTCATCCTTTGACTCTTCCTTGTAAAATTTTCTACTTATAATCTCAAATGCCACATTCTGTGAAACATTCTTATATTCCCAATCATTCTCTTTGTGATTCATTATTTTTATTTGATTTATCATATTATCCTCTAACTCTTAATTTGCCAGGATCTTAATCACTTATGATTGTGAAGTTGTCTAGAAAGAGGCCACAAATATGACTAAAGCATAGTAGATTCATTTATTATTTGTTGAATGGACAAAGCACTCTTTACTACTTTCTTTCTGAGTAAGCCAATATTAAGGTCTGAATTAGGCAGTGGAGAACTAGGGAGAAATTGTTTTCAGTCTATTAGCCTCTAAGTATGTGGTCCAATATATTGAAAACTGAGGGCAACCAGATGAAAAGGTGGTTGTTAACTCCCAAAGGGAAGTGGGAGAAAATTCCATATTAAAAGCATCTTAATGCATTCTCATAGACACTAGAAGACACCATTTGACAGAAATGAGACCAGTAAATCAGGTAATATTTTAGGGCATATTTATTAACTATGCTTTGGACAGGGTGTAACCTAATTATAAGATCCAAGTACTCATAATGATAGTGACAGTCATTCATTTACTTGTCATTAGTAAATAAAATGGTGTGTTATACATAATTATTAATATTTTTGTTAATTATAGTTCAAATTTTTAATATTTTTGAGCATTTGTCAGATACGATACTCAGGCAATATAAATAACCTCATTTACTTTCATTTAATTATCCTAACAGCACTGGGTACAATTTTACAGTTGAGGAAACTAAGAGGTAGGGAGTAGAGCTTAATTATGTAAGGTCAATTAGCAAGTAGAAAGTAAAAACCAACTTTTGTCTTTCTGAATTCAAATCCTTTGTGGCTAATCACTTTAAATCACTCTAGCAAGGTTGCTAAAAATGATTTTACTTCTTTTACTTCTTTATTTCTTTAATCTTTGTTTCTGATTCAGTTACACTTTCCTCACTACTAATTCTTTTCAATGATTGGTACTTTGTTCAGTAGAGTTGTTAGGTGCATCCAAAGTAATTACCGAATAGTATGAAAATGCTACTAGAGGGGCCTGTGGGAGAAGGAGCTATGATATGTACATGTCTTGCAACAGCCCTAGAAAAAGCAAACACAGGCGTGAGCATGGGGAATTGAGACTAGAAGTGGCCAAGGAGGCCATTGTTTCTCCTTCCTTGTCCAGCATTTGGGAGGAGTTAATTACCGAGCAGCAGTTGTTTTTTTAAGTCCTAAGCCAGACAGCCTCCCAACACTAAAGCTGGCAAGACTGTGTCTGAACAAGAGATACTGATCCAGACGTTGTTTGGCAAAATGAACTAAGCTGTCTTGTCTCAGAAATGTTGTAGCATATTATCTGGGATTTCTTCCAGTATGGATCCCATCAGAGAGAATTGCCTCATAATATTATTTTTGACTGACTGGGGTAAAACTGTAGGTTTTTCTTTTCTGAAAATCAACGTGAAGCAATTCAGTGTTCATTAGGAAATGAACTACAAAGCTGTTTATTCTTCTTATTTGCTGGGCTAAGGAACTACAGAATGAAATCCAATAAGATATCATATTATTCCACATCACCTAGCTTCTGCCATCCAAATATGTTGGAAGATTTTTTTTGTACACTAATGCAGATTCAGTCTTTTTGTTTCTTTCAAAGTGAAGCTCTTCCAACTCTCCTCCCATTTAGTCCTAGGGGAGTAATACAATAGTACAATAAGATCAAGAAATTGTATATGCGGTTTCTGAAAATGAATCATAACTTCTTGTTAATGCATTTCTGTAATACGTAATTTTAGAGGGACTTATAAGCAAAACAAAACAAAACACAGCATTTATGGAAATGTCCATTAAGGAGAATTATATATATACTCTGGAGTCACCAGTTTTAAAGATCTATGGTACTGAATCAGTATCGATACTGTTTTCCTAATACTGAACAGTGTTGTTCCTCTACCATATTTTACAGAACTATGACCCTTCTTTTGGACACCTATGTTGCTCTACACCCCACTATCAAAACTGCACAGTGACAAACATCATGAAAATCACTATTTTATATGAATCCTGTCTAATATTGACAAAGTCATATTGTTCAAATTAAGGCATATCCATTATGGATATGAGCAAAACATTTACTGACCCATATATACAGGATTTGAACTGAAGGACAATAGGTAATATATGGATATATGGATGAGGAATTCAGCCATCTCAAAGAAGGCATCTGGGGTCTTTTTTTGCATCTTATTCTAATGGTAAATACCTGGTGAATTCCTCATTCATATATCTGGGAAATTCATATTATATTAAAGCTGTGCCTCTCTGGTTGTATTCTGATCACAGCATTTTAATGAAAGTTTAAGAAAAAAGAAGGGCAGTTGATAGCATTCCCTTTAACTAGCAGATTTATGGTACGTAAAATTTCCATAATGATCTTTGGGGTCTCAAAATCCCATGAATCCCCATCATACAAAATTAGTTGCTGTCCCAGGAAGACAACATTTTTCATTATAAAATTGACAGAACATCTCTGATTTATCAGTCCCAATAACTTTTGATCACTCTACTGAGTGGAATGGTTTTGTTCTTTATCAACATGGGTTAATCCACTGGTTTGGTTAATCCATTAATGGTATCTTCTGCTTTGGGCTTAGTAATATTTACTTTAGACTCTGCCCCTCCCAGTGATTTAGAACCCCCAGAGCTCTTCCTATATCTAATATCCTAGGAAAGAAATTTAGGGGATATTTTTACTGATCTAAAAAAAAATTTCAATGTATTTTGGCTGTATCTATAACTTAGTAATTGCTCTGTGTGTAGTGTACACAGCTCTTAGGGTGGCATAAGCACACTCCAATTTTAACTCTTGAGAAAAAGGCTTTATTCACGTAAACTTCTGTTACCAGGGACAGCATGTAAAACAGTGACTGCTGTCAACCTAAGTGTGATACACTTCTTCCATCTGGTGTTTAATCCTGTAAAGTACTTGTTTATTCATCATTGGTTCTGAAATTTTTTCTATGCAGTTATCCATAACCCAGAGATTTTTTAAATCCTTGTGAAATAAATGGGAACTTTCTTCCCCAATAGTTCATGCCAAAGCACTTTTTGGGGCATCAATAAAGAAGCAGTGGGAGTTATTATACAAATTAAAAACCTTTTCCTTAGAAAGAGGATCTGCATTACACACCATGGGTCACTCAAGTATGAAGTGATAAATAGGAATATATACCCAGCCAGGGACCTTTGCAATTTGAGAAAACATTCTTTGCTTCATCCTTTAGCAAGGTCACTTTCAATTAGCATGTTCAGTGAACAGTGGAGTCCTGTCTTTTCTTTAAACTGGTAATAGACTCAATTATTCTTTATGGTTGCTTTCATTCCCTAAAAATGCTAGTATTGCTTGATTTAAAACTAACCATGTTTTATTGGGTACTGTGGCTCCTGAATTCTCTGATTTTTGAATGCCTTGCCTATTGCAGAAATTCTATATAAAGCAAGGTGGTTAGCTAAACAGCAAACTTTCATTTAAATGAATGTGCATTTGGTATGCAGATAGTGATTCTAATCTCACTTTTATTCTATTTCATGTCCTCTGATTATTATCCTTTTAACATGATAGCATTAATAGTATGTATTAAGGGCAGATTTGTGCATGTGTATTCACTACAACATAAATCTATCAAATGTTAGTGAGACAAATAAGTCCACTAAGGATTTGCAAGCATCATCTATTAGTGGTCCCCATCTGATCTCTATTATAGTAACAATCTACTGGCAATAATAGGGCACAGACCTTTAAATTACAAATTAGCTGATATAATGGGGACAGGATCATGACACCATATAATCTGTCACTTTTTCTTTATCATTTCTAGGACCAACTTCTTCTGACATGGGCTGTGAATTATGTAACACAAATTGTCAGAAAAAAATTAATCTCATAAGTGAGTGTTAAGCACATGTACGTATTTTACAGGCTGCTTAGGCAGATAGCCTTTTCATTATTAAGCTGCCATCCTTGTGCACATAAGATAGGCACCCAGGGCCTTTTGCTTTGTTTCTACGTCTTGCTCATTTTTCCATACCAGATTCCACAGTTTAAAAACTGGTAGTGTTCCAGCAGTTAATTTGTGAATCAATTGTTTGGAACTTTAAATGCATTTTGCCATAGAAACAATGTTATAAATGGTAGCTAGTTTCCCAGGACAACGCATGAAATGTCTAATTAATCAGTAATAAACATTAATTCCAGAACCTAACCAAGCAATATAAAATGTGCTTCATTTGTTAGAGTTCTAATAGGAATATATTTTCACTAAAAGCAAGTGAGTAGAACTCTATCTTATCTTGCACCTATCTCCTTTTATATGTAGGGACATATCCCAACTTCTCAATACAAAGATTTTGAGAGCAAAGAATAGGAACCTCGGTGCCTCTGGATGTAGCCCTACTAAGTTGGTTTAGGTTTCATGTGAGAAGTGGTGGTGGGAACAGGGAGAATTAAAAAAGGAAACTATTTGGAAGCCCAAGGGAGAGAGATCTTGTGCAAATGTCTGAAGATGGTGACCAATTAGAAATGAAATTTTGAAAATGAGTAGGCAGATTAAGGAAATTGTAAGGACTCCTAATGGATCTATGAATATTAAATGGAGGCCCATTTCACATTTTCTTTCTAGTTTCTCTAGTAGGTTAAACTGCTCAAACTTGTCAGCTTCCTCCCATTGTCATTTACTCAGAGTTCTAATAAACATTTATAATCCCTCCAGGCCCCAAGTAATTTTTCTGTCTATCTTCCTATTTCTGTTAAACATACGTAAGGTATTTGAGACTTACTAAACCTTACTAGAAAAGACTTAAAAAACAAATGAAAAGTTCAACTCAAGAAAATTATCTGATATTTAAAATAAATATAAATATATCAGTTTCTAAGTTTTGACACTTTTGTGTATATTTATGTATATATAGCTGTATTTTTCTCCATACTACATTGAAAATGACAGAATTTAAGAACAGAAATTCTAAAATATTTCTAGAAAGAATGTCTACTCTACTGTAATTTCACCCAACAATTTGCCAAAATTTCTCTGGATTTCCTTTGGATACTAAAATGTTTATTTATAATTAGTTATTTTAGCCTTTTTTATAGTTTATTTAAATAGATGAATCTAGCTTATGTTATGTAATAAACAACCATGCAAACTTCAATGGCTTAAAATAGCAAAGTTTTATTTTCACAAATGATATTTGTCCATCATATGTTGAGGGCATGAGTTTGGGTGGCAAATTTCTTCTCAGAGTATTCACTCAGTAACCCAGGGTAACAGCACGGGCAGCATCATAGTAGTTACCATTTGTGAAGGTAAGTCTCATGTGTTAGATTGGTCAGGCAATGGTGTCCAATTGTTTGATCAGGCAAGCACTAATCTAGTTGTCACTGTGAGGACATATCATGAACTTCAATAATCAGTATGTTGATTGCATCTGTTTTAGTCAGCCAAAGGGGTGCTGATATAACGAGCTTACAGATACCAACACATAAAGTATAAGTTACTTCCCTTACTAAATTCTATTTCCACATATTGGAGCAAGATGGCTGCCGACGTCTGCGAGGGTTCAGGCTTCCTGGGTTCCTCCCTTCCTTAGGCTTCTTTTTCCTGGGCTCAGGGTTTCTCTCTTCCTTGGGCTTGCTTCTGTTTCCTCTGTGAGCTTACTTACCAGGGCTCCAGCTTAAGGGTTCAGCATCAAACTCCAACATCAAAAGCCCTCCAACTCTGTCCTTTGCCATGCCTTTTATCTGTGAGTCCCCAGCCACCAAAGGGTGGGGACTCAATGCCCGATGGGTACAGCAGGTTTACTTGATTACTTAATCAATCAAACCTCTGAATCCAATATAATCTAATATGCCCAGAGGAAAAAATCAGTTTACAAACATAATCCAATATTTCTTTTTGGAATTCATCAATTAATATCCAATTGCTACAGCATCTTTGGATGATTTCATCTACAACCAACTGAGGAAATTGCCTTCAGCAATGAGAGACATCTTACCCAATCAGTAGAAGGCCTTAAAAGAAGATGTGATGATTTCAGGAGTCAGTAGAAAGAATTTTTACCTCTACTTCAGCCAGCCAGCTTCTCGGAGAGAAGTTATCAAAATCCTTCATTAGAGATCCCAGCTTGCAGCCTGCTCTTCAGATTTTGGACTCTTGCATCCCACATTTACATGAGACGATTTTATAAAATCTCATAATATTTATGGATATCTCCTGTCAGTTCTGTTTCCCTAGAGAACCTTGACTAATACTTCTTGTTACTGGGAGTGATTCTTGAGAAACAGAATCTTAAAAATTGGGATTTCTAAATACGTTCTGGGGTTTTTGTAATTGACTCTCTAATTCAATTAGATTCAAAGGCACTAATGACTATATTTGCAACAATCAAGAGGCCACTGATATTCCATGGTGTGAGTTGGCATTAGAATTATGCAAAATATCACTATTGTTACAGCTACTCATATCCTTTTAAGAGGCAAAGCTCTGGTGAGAGTGTTTTTGACACTTTAAGTTAGTCTTGTGGAGTTAAAAGGCATCATAATATTGACTGGTTGTTCCTAAATATGCTGGATACAATTTTAATAGAAAAGCATGTGCTAAAGACATCAAATTTGAAGCTTAAGCACAGTATGAAGGATGTGACACCCTCACAGGGTGTCTGCTATTAAAATGAGAGCATTGATTAGAAAGAATAGGATCCCCAAAATTGAAATGGGAACTTATGGGTTGATAGTGATGGCAGTGGAGGAATTGAAACCCTAAATTCTGTTGAGTCTTTGCCAGATAAATCTATAATGATCTGTCCTGAGGAAACAGCCACCTGACCTCCAGCCTGCCTTGAGGAAACAGCCACCTGGCCTCCAGCCTGCCCTAAGGAAATAGCTTTCTGAACCCAATCTGCCTTATGGTGACTGCCATCCAACTTTCACCTGAAGAGATGAATCCTTTTTCACCAGATGAAACTGCAGAGGAATGCCCTGATATAACAGGAAGTATGCTATGGTGCAAAAGAACTGCATGAGTTTTCCAACAGATGGAAATCATGGGAGTTATGTGTGGAAATGGATATTAAGGGTTTGGGATAACAGTGGCAGTTTATTGATATGGGTCCACTAGGCAGAGATTTTGGATTCAGTGTTGTAGCCCAAGTGGTTAGAAAGGGCTCTAATAGTTTGTTCAGATGACTGACAAAAACATGGACCAAAATGTGGCCGACATTGCCTGAGGTCGACATGCCAGAACTGGCCTGGTCCATGTAGATGAGGGGATAAAAGAAAGCCTCAGGAGCAACCCACTCCAGTAATTTAAAGCTGTGACCTGAAAGTGACCTGCATTTTAACATATTGGGCCAAAGTAATCACATATCCTTAGTCAATCAACCACAGAAGGCCAGAGGCACAGTCTTACTTTCTATGTGGAAATAAGGTAAGGTAAAGAAAAACAGAACTATTTAGTGACATTTTAAAGACTGCCACACATAGAACATTAGCAAGCAACACCTAAGCCGTATTGAATGAAATCTCCTGTGAATTCCCATTACTACTTTTGAAGATGGCATGTTGAGGAATGCTAGAAGAATGATATTAAGCAAAGATTGAAACCTGAAATGCCTAAATAGGAACAGTTAGTGAAACAGAAAACAGTTTCTGTGTTTGTACGGGCTATTTCCACTTACCATAGAACTCTTTTTATATAGTACATAGAACCAAACAATGAATTTTTCTCTAAGAAATATCTTCTTGAACTAAAGGGATTTACTTGAAGCCTTCTAATTATGCCAATAAGAAGGAGAATCTATTTTGCAATTTTGCTTTTGTCCTTGAATAGCACAAGAGACCCCCTTTCATATATTAGATCTTCTTCAGGCACCCGCAATCCATTTCCTTTATTCTACTAAATCAAGCATGCTCTGTGAAGTGAGTAATATAAGATTTGGTTTAAAGGCTCCTGTCCCTCTGGTTCTTAAACTTTCTAGAAATTGAAATAAGATTCATCATGCAAAAAGTGCTCAGAGCTTAGTCGTATACCCTAATTTCTTGTCTCTTAAAAAAAGTATATTATTTTCTGTTAATTATAAAAGATATGCTTCAATTTCATAGGTGGAAAATGCTAATACATATTTAGGATTTAAAGACTCTGGGTGATGAAGTGCTTAAATATTACATACTGTAAATTATAGTATTTTAAATAGGCAACTTTATCGAATACTGAAATGAAAACAAACATTTGAAATTTGACTTGGAATTATTTCACATTTGATTCTTTGTATTTGCTGACAGTTAAAAAACAAAAGATTTAACAATAGGCAAAAACAAAAATCTATTATAAATAACTATATGCAGTATTATTTTTACAGTCTTATTCATGTATACATACATACACACATAGTTGTGTTTTGGAAGAAGCTAAAAGTTTCTGAAAAGGAGAAGGACTTTGTTCTTCCAAATACATTAAAACTTAAAATTGTTTATTCCCACAAGCTGATTTTTGACCAAATGAGTATTTGTGCCATGTACATATTCTTTATCTGAATTATCCTATATAAGAACTTTTCATTATGCTTGTGTGTGTGTCCTGTTATATAACATGAGTGTTTTTTCCTTCTTTCTGACCCAGCAATTGTTGCTAATTTATCTGATAAATTTATTTGTTTTTTTATTTATTGGCAGATATTTGAGTACTTACTATTTTGTCAGTCACTGTGTTAGAACCTGGATATAGAGTGATGAAGAAAACATATAAAAAAATTTTAAAAGCAACCTACAATTGGCAAGGCTACATTTTAGTATGATAAGGCAGACAGTAAGCAATTAAATGGGTAAAGTCTGTAATATGCCAGATGGTCAAGAATGCAGTGAAGGGGGGAAACGGACTTTGGCCCAGTGGTTAGGGCGTCCGTCTACCACACGGGAGGTCCGCAGTTCAAGCCCCAGGCCTCCTTGACCCGGGTGGAGCTGGCCCATGCGCAGTGCTGATGCGCGCAAGGAGTGCAGTGCCACACAGGGGTGTCCCCCGCGTAGGGGAGCCCCACGCGCAAGGAGTGCGCCCGTGAGGAAAGCCGCCCAGCGCGAAGGAGGGAGCAGCCTGCCGAGGAATGGCGCCGCCCACACTTCCCGTGCCGCTGACGACAACAGAAGCGGACAAAGAAACAAGACGCAGCAAAAAGACACAGAAAACAGACAACCGGGGGAGGGGAGGGGAATTAAATAAATAAATAAATAAAAAATCTTTAAAAAAAAATGCAGTGAAGGGAAGTAAAGCTGGAAAGGGGAATGGGTCTTGTTATAACTGGCTCTATATATTTGAATTGGTTAATTATGCTTATACAGATGTAAATTTATTTGCTTAGCATCATTATATTTTGTTCTAAAACAAGTTGAAGGAGGAGGACAGAGGAGAAAGGTAGAAGGAATTTCCAAGAAAGAGATTTTACATCCAGCAACATGATATAAAAAAAAATGCCTCATCCACATAGAACTTAATATTTTTTCTGGAGCATTTATCATGTGTAACTGATCAGAAAAGTATCAAAACACTACTTTGTTGACCTAATGCAGCATTTGCAGGGCCTTCCTCTGGAGAAGGGATAAAATTGGGAAAAAAAATCATAAAATCTTTCTCACTTCTATTTATTTTCTTGCCTCTCTTGGTTCATCCAGCAGGCTAAAGGGTTTCCATGCTGAGTTCCAGCCACTCGTTTTTCAAGTATTACAGCATGAAAACAAAACCTTTAGAGAGTTTTTTGTAAAAAAATAGGTTTAAAAGAGATTAAATTCCTGACATCCAAAACAATAAAAAGGAGATCAGTTTAGTGATGTGTGAATAAGAGTACTATTTCATAGTGTACTTATTCTAGAACAGAGACTTGCTACTTTATATGCTAACAAATAACAATAATGGCCATTGTACCACTGGGAGCGTTAGAAAAGAAATTAAAATCAATTCTTCTTAAATCTTTTTACATCTACTCTCACTTCAATCCCTGAACCTCCTAAAATTTGAAATAGCAATATAAAGATGAGCCAGTCAAAATGAAACAGTAACCAGAAATGAAAAGAATAAAACACGTCTTTTTTTTTCAACTATCTTCAAAAAACTTGCTATAACAAAAGCATAAGCAAAAAGCTGTATATCAATAAAGGAGTCTCTTGCAGTTACACCTAAAACAATTTTCTCATGTACAATTGACATCCATTAAAATTATATTTGAGAAAATGAGAATAACATCATATTAAGAGGTGGAATTATTTTTTAGCATGCCTGATTAAATACAAACATAATGATCTTTTAATTCTTAACTAAAATGATAACAACTCTCAGTATACAAAGCTTTTGAAATGTATGGCCTAATTATCCTGATTGCCAAATTTTATTTTAGGAGTAATTCTGCACTTTTTCTCAGGCTTAAAAATGATTACTATAAATACTAAATAAATAAATAGGTCACAAATTGATCTTTTATCTTTCATACCAACATATAGTTTTAGTGATTAAGCCTAAATCTTCCATTGTCATTGTTGAGTAATTTAGGTAACTAAGTATCAGTATCATTAAAAAAATAATCAGTAAACTTGACAACATTTCATATACCACTAAACATGTTCCCCCAATACTGAGGCTTTCCAGTTCTAATTATACCCAAACTTTGTGATATATTGTTAGAGCCAGACTGCCTTTTTACAGATTCAATTATTTGTAGGAAAGCAATTTTTATCTTCTTTATGAAAAACATGTCTACCCCAATCACTCCCTGACTCAAAATTAGCCAAAGACCCCTAAACTGCTATCAGAAGCAATTCTTACAAAGGGTTTTGAGCCTTCTGTGAGGTTTGTCACTATACTTTACGTTGACTTACCATGATTAAATCAATCCCTGATCATACTCATTTTGTGTGATATTGCCCAAGTAAAAAGCTTCTTACTTGGAAATCAGTGCCAGCAAATCAGAGTGCATGGCCTTGTGATTTTGAATAAAGGTTCATATTCTTAAACCTTCCACTTTTGATGAAAATCCACCAAAATGTATTTTAAGTAATATGAGTATTGAAAAACTGGCAGGAATCTTAGTGTATGTAGATAATATAATTCCAACATCATAAGGCTTTCATTTGTGTTTTTTCTGAGAAAAATCCAAGCAATGGGGAAATATCTCTAAAATGTAGAAATGAGTGATAAAAAGACACCTCAAAACTTGTGACCCACGCAGTGTAGTCACAATGGAACAGGGTCTACGCGGCCCAGAGGAGGGAGAGGTGAGGGGATGGAGAAATGAAAGACACAAAAAAGTGGGGATCAGGTGGACTGTGAACAGCTACCACACGCGCCCAGCTTAACTATGCAGTTTATTTTATACCCTTAGTACAAACAGTGCATACAGCTGTACTCACAGGAAGCTCATGTTACTAGGTCATTACAAATGCACAAGTTATTCTTTGTTTTTATTAGCCTTCTGATAACACAGTTTTCCTAGACTTCATTATCCACAATCAACATAGCTTTGATCAACACATAACTTTGCCCAGGGGTGCCTCCTTCTTTATCTCCAGTCTCTCCAGGTGCGCTTTCTTCTTTACCCACACATTCTTTCTGTGAACCTTAGAGCCTGCTTTGCAGGCCTCTGGGAGTCTTCTTGCTTTGCAGGGCTCCCCACAAAAACTGTCTCAAATTCTATTAATCCCAGTGCATCCTTCACTTGAGAAAAAAGTAGCATTCAAGAAAGCAATAGTAATAAATTAATTTCCCTAAGTTCCAAAGACATTAATATATATATGCTCAGATTTATTATTTTAATTTCAAGAATCTAGAAAATATTCATATACAGTTTTTTAATGTAAAATTGCATTATCATGCTAGCCTATATAGCATTTGTGAGATTAGTTATGGCAAGCATATTTCATTTTTCTGAACAAATTTAGATACATTTTAAATATTTCTTTAATTTTATAAATATATTTTAAATTTTGAAGTATATTATAGATTTTTGAAATTTAATGAAATGATGAACATAAATTTAGTATAGAAATGCAAAGAAAATCCGAGGTGGACAGGTTTCTTTATTTCAGCTGCTGGTACAGATTCATTGGTTTTTACTTAATAATGTGAAATAATGCAACAAAGTTAGATTTTATAAATTAACTTTAAACTGAAAAATTTCCCAGGCTTGCTTTTCTATTTTAAGTCTTCTCTATTCTAAACTGTCTGTGCTAGTGAACACGCCAATACTATTTATTTAAAATATTAAAATATTTTAGATTAATCATACAATTCTGGCATATTTAAGAAAATTAAGATGAAGTACATTAATTTATTCCATTTATCATTTGGCAGAGGGGCTATTAATATAAGATTTTTCTCCATTTTAATGTGAAATATTATAAATGCAATCTCTAACTTTCAGTAAACTAGGAAGTAGAGGGTTCGATTTTCACCTAGTATATAAAGATCTATAAATTAAAGAGAAAGAGAAAGATTAACAAATTTCATGATAGTATGAATATCATATTTAACCATCAGTAACTGGCAATTTTAATAGAATGGCTTCTGTCTTATATAACACATAAGTCTTAAAAACAGATTAATAGCACTTTAAATTTAGAACCCATAATAATCTACACATGCACATGCACACACACATGCACCATACATACACACAGACAGTGTGTCTATAATATAATCAGTGTCTATACATTTATTCAACAATATCCACCACATGATCAGGTATATTTTTATTCTAGGTCAGTGGTTCCCAGAGTATGGTATCTAGACTACCATCATCAACCTTACCTGGACACTTGTTAGAATTGCATATTCTTGAGGTCCAAACCATACCTAATGAATTAGAAATTCTGGGTATAAGGTTCAGCAATCAGTGTTCTCACAAACCCTCCTGATAATTATGATTTATGCTAAAATTTGAGAACGACCTGTTTGAGTCCCTCTAATGGTGTTATGCTTAAATCTCCAGGTTATTCAAATATGCAGTTAATGCTAAGAACCACTGAACAAGATGCTCACTCAGCTCCATAAAGTCCCTAAAACTTCATTTTAAAAATTAATAAAACCAAGAATTGTATATATGCGTGTGTATACATAAAAACTTTACATCTTAGATTTATGTTTTACTACATAAGAGTTTCCTCAAATATAAACATAAGGGCAATGGTAATGATTGTTGAGCTAATAACATTGTTTAGAGAGCTAATATATATAAAACACTTAAAATAAAAAATGAGGTTATCAAAAATGAGGAAGGTCTGAGAAACTGTCATATCCAACATGAATCTAAAGAGACATGATCAACACATATAATGAGATACTTTGGATAGGTTCCTAGAACAGAAAAAAGACATTAGTTACAAAATAAATAAATCTGAATAAAGTGCAAACTTTAAGAATATGTATGAAAGATGGTTAATTAATTATGAAAAAATGCACAAAGATAATAATAGAGGAACTAGAGTACGGGGTATATTGGAACTCTCTAGTATCTTCCTAATTTTTTGTGAATCTAAATGTATCTAAGATTTTTTTTAAAAGCTTATTGAAATAATATTTTCAGTTTGACTATTGAATCAGTATTTATACATCTTGTCAACAATATCTGCCACATGGTCATGTTTACTTTTTTTTCCAGGAGCTTTTTCACAAAGACAGTATTTCTTTGGTATTTAAGGTTTATATTGAGGACTTGAAGAATTGGACTTTAGTACTATTTCAAATGGTGACTTTCTGATATAAATGGGAGTAGCCAAAAATTAGAGTTCAGTGTTCAAGAGGCTTTTGTAGATATCTTGATGATGATCTCATGAAGATAAAAAAGATAAGGCAGGGAAGCAGATGTGGTTCAAGTGATTGGGCTTCTGCCTACCATATGGGAGGACCCAGGTTTGATCCCTGGGACTCTTGGTAAAGGTGTGCCCATGCAGTGAGCCAAGTGCCCATGCAGCAAGCCAAGTGCCCATGCAGTGAGCCAGTGTCTGTGCAAGTGAGTCATGCAGTAAGATGATGATGCAACAAAAGAGAGACAAAGGGAAGAGTCAAGGCAAGATGCAACAGAAATAAGGAACTGAGGTGATGTAAGTGACAGGGAACCTCTCTCCACATCTGAGATTCCCAGGATTGAATCCTGGTGAATCCTAGAGGAAAAAGATGAGAAGAGAAGACAAAAAGAGAAATAGACACAGAAGATCATACAGCAAATGGACACAGACAGCAAAAACAGGGTATGGGTGGTGGGGCAGGGGAGATAAAGCAGTTTTCCAGGGTGCTAAAATGTCATTCAAGAATTGCAGAGACTTTGGGACAACTGATTTAATGTGATATTTTTGAGGGTTTTGTAGACATTCTGAATGGGACCCCCACCTATTTCCATAATTTACTCATAACTATCTTCCTTACTGTTCATTTTGGTTTAATGTTATTGTCCCTATTTTTATGCCTCAAAGGAGTGATAGAGTTACAAATTATCAATAGCAGGGATTAAATAGTAAAACTAAAAACAAATGGTTTAGAAACTAGAAGCGATATTTTATTCTGGAGGTGTGTTCTATTTGAAAATATAATCAATATTTTTGTTTGCTTGTCTAAAATAGTAGAAGCACTGGATTTTGCTGGAATATTTTCTATGTCCCCTCTATTTTCCCATCTCAGTTGACAGCTCTACACTTCAACTTCCCTCTTATCAGACAGCAGGCTGACATGTCTGACTACCATTCACTCTCTCTAAATGATTTCTCTCAGGAAAACTGAAATGTCAGCTTTTGACTCTGAAAAGGATTGATTCATCATTGGGAGTTCATTTCTTCTTTATATCATTCCTCTTTATAGTATTTGTTTTGATGTATATATGCAATTGTGTTCATATAAGTGGACAAAAGGAATGTAATCATTATTTTTTTATTACATCCTTTCTTACATTAAGTGAACTCGAGAAATCTTCATAAAGAAAGAGAGCTGATTATCCTTGATGATCTCTCAACTTTTTCCCCCCCAAACCCACTATGGCTTGCAGATTTCTAGTGGCTCAGTTCCAAATGATGAGCAAGATATTAAAGTTTAATATGTTCCCACAAACTACATGTAATTGCTCCACCCAATATTTTGGTTTAGTTTAAACTAGCAGCAAGTTGATGTTGCTGTGAAAATCACATGTAACTGTCGTTTCTGGTGGAGACACCTCCCTTCATTTCTTTATTTTAATATTTTAAACAATAACATTTTATCTGGGGCTATGGACTTGGGATGACCAATGCTAAGGTCCTCAATAATGGCTAGTCAGTTTCTAATGTAATTCTGTGATTGTGCATGCAGAGTAACATTAAGTACTTAAACCATTTTTTCTCATTAACTCTACAGAATCTCAAGACTCCATCACTTTGGTTGAGAATCCTAGGAAATACCTACATTCCTACTGATGGAGGGTGTAGTCTTAACTGGAATCTTGATAAAGCACAGAACCAATGGAATTATCAGTTAACCTGAGGATAGGAAAGTCCATGGAAAAGGCGTGCAGTGGTAGAAATGGATGAGAGAGGGAGAGAGAAATATGAAGATAATTCATCAGAAAAAAATCTGTTCACAAGAGTTATTATAGATTAGGATGGAATCCCATGGAGAATCCAGTAAACAAATATGGTTAAAAATTGAGAATACACATATGGAGGAGGGGGTCAATATTTCTAGGAATTAGTCCTGGTAGGAGAAACTGATATTTCACCAACTGCATCCATCAAGAGTATCGTAGGCAGGGGAGGGAGAATGCTACTTCTAAACCTCAGAAGATAGAAGAAACAAGTATCAGTAACAGCAGATGATTTTGAAAGGGCAGCAGACAGTCATCAGATTGGTTATTCTGCAATGTAACATCAGAGCCAGGCATATTTTAAATAATAGCCAGAAGGGAAGTGAGGTAGAAGGTATATTTATTGAAATTAAGAAAGGAATTTAATGATGGTAAACAAAAACTTGATAGTTAGAAGCTCTCCTTCTTGAAGAAAATTTCAAGGTGAATTCCATGATGTTATAAATTATGACAACTGTTTCTCAATGTGTCAGAGGTCTTAAGGATAATGTGAAGTGATTCTTTTCTGTTATCTAAAAACCCAGGAAATGTTATAGAATTAAGTGGAAAATTTTCGTTTCAATTTGTGTTTGGAAATTTAACTCATAAATTGTCAAGGCCTTTACTGGATATTGGACCACAGTCAAAACCATTCAGTCAATAGAGTCAAAGTACCATAAACTGCCTTTCAACTACTATGGGATTATATAAGTTAAAATGGAACTATCCATTTTATGTACCACATTTGACAGCTAAAGTACATTTTATTGATATATTCCTATGCGAAGATTTTTCCATTAAAACAAGATATTCTTGTAGCCTCAATGAATAAAATTGATGAAGCAGAAAGTGATTGATTGAAGCTGATGACAGTAGGGCATGTCCAGCATAATTTTGATGATTTTCCCTCCTCATCAGCCTCCACCATTATATGAGGTAATTTTGGGAAATCCTCGAGCTCCTTGAAATGTACTGTAAAACAACTGTTATAAATTACGTAAACTCCAGACACTGAAATACTACCCTCTTATAGTAGCTCCTTCAAATGAGGGAATTTTAGTGAGAAAACAGCACAATGTAAAAAAAATTTTCGAACAGAAAAATAAAAGAAAAAGTTATGTAAAATGAGTCAGCTTCCCATTTTCCAGAGATGTTTACATTCATAAATCCTTCCAAAAATATTCCATGCATATTCATCTACCTGCACATGCATGCACACATGTACACATGTACCCACATGGTTCTCATTTACACAAATGAGAAAATAAAATGTCATCCTGATTTGTACTTTGCATTATCCGCTTAAGAACATCTCTTAGAGATCTCTCCAAAATTGAATATACTGTCGAAACTTATTAACCATCCTCATAGAATCTCACTGTTTGTACAAATCAATATTTATTTTACCAATAACTAATATTAGACTATATATCATTTTCACACAAAAATGGCTTTATTTAAAACAGTAAGCATGTGGCCATCTTAATATAGTAGTATTTGAAAATATGCAGGAGGATTTATGTAGGATGATATCTAAGAGAATTGTTAAAGAGTTATTGTCCTTTCATAAACCATTGAGACTCACTTTGTATTTCTGTTGGCAATGTTATAAATAGGGATATTCCTCCACATGCCACACCATGCTGCATGTATGCCATTAAACCTATTTTATCTTTACTAGCAATGTGAAAATATGTGGCTTTAAATTTACAATTAGGGGATTGGGCATACCTTCATAATATTCAAAACCATTTTTTTTCTGTGAACTGCTTGCTTATACTAGTTTTCCATTTTCTAATTAATTTGGACAAAGTTTTCAAATACTAAAGAAATTACCCATTTTTTTCATATAGTTTGAAAAAGTTTCCAAAATTTTCTATTTTCAATCTTTATGAATTTATACCTAATATTATTTTATATTTTAGTCTCTGGGTTTTATTTTGAAATTAATTTTTAGTTATTACCTAGTAAAAATTTTTTTGTCTTGGTCAGTGCTCAGAGACTGGTATAAAATTTGTCATAAAAACAAAATTTCCCTTTGCTTTTAGGACAATTATATCTATTTTTAACAGCTTGTTTCGTTCATTTTAATGAGAACTTGGTAGTAATTTATTTTTATTTTTTGATTGTTGGCTGCTAGGGAATTCCAGAGTCAAATTGGATGTTTCATTAACTTTGTATCTGATGTCAGAATTAGTGTATTTCTTCCTCCATTTCACAATTCCAGATTTTACTTTAATTCATATTTTAGTAAACAATCCGAAAACAATGTTAATTACTTGTATTGAATATGTGTTTCGAGAGAGAATCTGTCTTAAGCAGTCATGGATTTTTTAACCTAGGCAAAAATTTATAGAACTTCTGTTTTTCTTGTAGTTAGGGCCACATAGATTCTTATAGATTTCTACATAACCAACTGCGAAAAAACTTAATGGCTGAAAACAAAAGCTTATTATTATCTCTTATGATTTGGGGGATTGAAGGGCCCAACTAGATGGTTTTCATTTTGGACCATTCATATAGTTGCAATTACACAGCCTCTGAGTCTGACATCATCAGAAAGCTTCTTTGACTGGCTTTTGCATTCATTGTACCTTGACGACCACTGGTGGATTAGGGAGGGTGAATTGGTCATCTCTCTCTCCATATGGCTAATTTAAGTTCCCTCACAATATGGCAGTCTCAGGAAAGTTAGATTTCTTACTTGGTTCATGAGTGAGTGCCAGTCTTTCAGGTCCTGGGCTCAGAGACCAGTGCTGGCATCACCTCTACCAGCAGTCTCAGCAGTCACAGAGCCCACCCAGACTCAAGCAGAGGAGACATAGACCACAATTCGCCATGAAAGGACTGTCAACAAATTTGTGACAATCTTAAAACTTCTGGAGCAGACAATAAGAGTGTACTGCTTTAGAAAAAATTACTATGGGGATATATGTGTGTTTAATATATATGCGTGTATACATATATATATAATTTTGTACATGTATTACTCACAATATTAAAAATATTTTCTCTTATTTCATCTATTCCTGACAACTATACCAGGCAGCTGTTGTAATTCTCTTTTCAGTATATTTAAGCACAGAAATAAAGTAATTTGTTTTAAGTTACATTGCTAAGCGTTAGTGATATAGCTGGAAGTTGAAGCTAGCAACATTACACCTCTTTTTCTTGGGAACTGCAAGGATGGTGTGAATATCTAGAGTAAAAGACTCAACAGGAAATGTGCCAAAATGATCACAGACTCACAGAATCACAGAAATTTTGAACTAGACATAAATTTAGAGATTATCTTTCTTGACCTCATTTGTTTTTCAAAATAAAAAGGATTTTCAGGGGAATTAGTAATGCAGTCATTCAGAATGTGGTGGTTACAGTCTGACCGGCCTGTGTTGCAATCCTGGCTCTGCCCTTACCTAGTGTGGTACCTCTGAACACGTCAACTTCAGTTGTTTCAACTGTGTCATACCTACTGGTGCAGCATTTCAAATTGCCCCCAGGCTTAAGAGGCTTCACACAGTAAGGATTTAGTATTTCTCAGGATTCTGTAGGTTGCCTGGGAGATTCTCCGGCCGGTCTTGCCTGAGTTCACTCCTGTGGCTGGTTTGGGTATAGCTGGGACAGCTGGAGTGTTTGGAATATTATCAGCGGCTCTTCATCTCAGACACCATTGTATGGTGACTTTAGGGCAGTGATCTAAAGGGGCAGAAGTAGAAGTCCTACAGACACAGGCTCTGGAACTCACAGAGTATTTTGGCTGTCACCTCCTACTGATATAACCAATTCGCAAAGCCAGACCATATACAAGGGGTGGGAAAATGTTTTCTACTTCTTGATGGCAGGAGCTGCAAACAATATTTAGCCACATTTAACCTACCAGAATCTCTATTATTGAAAATATAACATGTCTCATAAATGGTTTAAAACAAAAAATGAGAAAATAAAAGTGATAAAATATTTAATGCAATACCTGGCTCAATAAATTTTCAGCAAATAGTATTCACTGTTAACATTGCAATTGTTAATTTTGAGAACTCAAGATTACACAACCGATTGAAAAATTCAGAGTTTATAATCATATTATGTGATACACAGATATGTGTTCTTTCTTCTCTAGACAGTGGCTATGGTTGGTATTTTAAATTCTGCATCAACGTTTAATTTTAATTAATTTAATTTAAATTTAATTTAATAATTTTGGACTATCCACTTAATCTATTCCTACCATAAGCTTTCTCCTTCCCTCTTACTCCTCTTTATTTTTCTTTACAATATATATCACCACCTAATATGAATATATATTTCATTTCCTTTCCCTCACTTCTGTAGAGTAATCTTTATGGAGGCAATAACTTTGTATATTTTCTTTTCTCATGTAACCCCAGGCACTAGAGAATAACTGTTAGATAATATGTATTAAATATATATTTGTTGGGTGAATGGGTGCATGTATGTATGATTCTAAATGTGCAATACCCATAACAAATCATCAAAGTGTAGCACAAGCACGTTAACATGAACCACATATTGATTTTCTGTATATTTGATGCATTCATGAAATAAGTCAAAACGTATTATAACCTTGGCTAACTGTTAAAAAATAGAAATTTTAACTTTGCTCAGTGTCAAAGAATAAATATTATGTTCTGGAATTTCACTGATATTCCAATGTACCTTCTGAAGTTCCCATGTAATACTGCGAATGAAAATTTTTTCCCCTTTGAAAACCTGTTTTAAAGTCTCATTTGATTTAGAAAAATTTAATTGTTGAAAAGCATCATTGATTTATGCAAACTCAGGGTAAAGGGCTACATTAACTTATTTAATTAATATGGAAAGCAGAGTGGATGATTTTGCTTGAAATCCGAAGTATATTCTGGTAAGGCTTTTAAAGTAACATGAAATTACCAAGTATGAAGTTATTGTTTTAAAAAAGGTATTTCATTCTCAGCAGAAATCCCATTGCTACTAAAATTCCTTTCTTTAAAAGATATGAGATGATTTTAACACATATATTCAAAGATTTCAAGTCAAATATTGTATAAAAACTCATACTTCTATCATTATTTGGTTAGCTGAAACAAGTGTTGAGAATTAACCTTAATATTAATCACCACAAACAGTTGAACAGAATGTTAATATGAGGTTGTTTTTTATGCACATTTTGTTTATCCTAAGAGTTGGTCAGATCTACTTTCCTCTGATTTTTAGTATTATTATAGCCTTTTCTTTTTAAAAGTGTACAGATTTCTCTCTATCTCACTTGATCCTAAAAATAAAGCTATGAGGAAAGTATGCCTGCATCTCTTTCAGGTAGAAATGATGTAGTTCAGAAAATTGTTGACACACATAGGCAACACAACTATTATGTAGCACAGCCAAGACTGGGATCTGGGTGTTCTGACTCCTAATCTGTGGCTTCTCCTACCATAAATTCAATTCCTATATACCCGATATTTATAATTTGCTACTTCATAAAATGTTCACAAGAACTCCGTAAAGTAGGTGACGTTATCTACATTTTAAAGATGACAAAGTTGAGGTTAAGAAAAGTAGAAATTTTGCCATAAGCTCAAAGAGTGGCAGAGTGGGCATTTAAAACTGTTTATCTGGAGCTATGATAAATGATTTTTTTTTTAATGTTATATAACCTCTCTGGGCATGTCATGGTGACACTCATTGTTCCTAGTAGTGTTTCTAGTAGTTTAGTAAAAATAGTAATGCTCTAGTGTTAAAAGAACATGTATAATATCATTTATATACTCTCTATGTAACTCCTAAATAGGTGGTCTCTCTCTCATTTTCTCTTTACCCTCCCCCTCTCAATTTCTCTCTCACTTGTTTTTTAAGCCACCATGTTAACTGCTACAAAATTTAAGATACCAATGTGCTGTTGTGTCACTCATTTTTTCCTAAATTTAAGGGGCACATGTTTTTATTCCAAATTAAATTATCCCATTGATTTTTCAAATCCCACAGTGAAAAACGTTGAACAGTCTGAGAATCCACCAGTGGGAGAGATGACTTTAAAATGATTTGAGACTGTTCTTCAAGTAGAACAGAGAAGATTAGGAATTATTTCCTGTAAAGAGATGCTGTGTCATCTTTGAATAAAAATTCCTGCCAGAGCAGAAGCTATATTCACTCTTCTCAAGCCAAGATACCTTTGCCATATATATGGATGCTAAGATAAAAATAGCATTTTTTTAGAATTGTACTTCTGAGTAAGTGGCTATCTCAGTTTCAGTTATTCCATTCAAACTGGGGTCAAGAAAGAATGAATTTGAGGATCTTAGTTCCATTTGCACCTATAGATTGAATTATCATGGTATTGAAATAACTGTGTCCCCCAAGTTATATAATCTAGATTTTGTTTTTTGTGTGTTTTTTTGCAAGAATATAGGGAAGTTTTCTTCTCCATCTACTTTCCTTGTCCTTTTAAGTTGTTAAATAAATCATTTAGACTACACTGAAATTGCTGATCTAATTCCATTCTCAACATATTAATTCCATGAATTTCAATTAGCAATAAGATAAAACTCGTCCAACGATTTCAGTTAAAATAATTTATCTGACTTAAGTTTTAAGGCTTAAGGATGCAGACATGAAGGGGAATGAGTAGAACACAACATAATTCAAGACTACATTTTAGTTTAAATCATTATATAATTATCAATATGTTCCTTTAAATAGTTTAGGTGAAATGCTTACCTTTAAAAGGAGAACCATTTGAGTTTAAGAAAAATACATTGTAAAAAAACAAATATTTACTAACTCTCAAGGTTATAACACCATTTCTGTATTCTATGTGTTTTACATAAATGATATTAAATTGACTAAAAACATATATTTGCCCTATTTAAATGCATAGAATTATTTTGTATTTTTTTTCCACTCGAGCTTTATCATAAAACCATATACTGAGGTCTCCTTTAAAGGAAATTTTTACTCATGGCTTAAGATAGTTGTCTATTAAATCTGTGTACAAGGAAGCGGACTTGGCCCAGTGGATAGGGCATCCGCCTACCACGTGGGAGGTCTGCAGTTCAAAGCCTGAGCCTTCTTGACCCGTGTGGAGCTGGCCCATGTGCAGTGCTGATGCGAGGAAGAAGTGCCCTGCCCAGCAGGGGTTTCCCCCGCGTAGGGGAGCCCCATGCGCAAGGAGTGCGCCCAGTAAGGAGAGCCGCCCCGCGCAAAAGAAAGTGCAGCCTGACCAGGAATGGCGCTGCGCACATGGAGAGCTGACGCAACAAAAAGAAACACAGATTCCCATTCCTGGTGCCACTGATAAGGATAGAAGTGGTCACAGAAGAATACACAGCAAATGGACAGAGAGAGCAGACAACTAGGGGGTTGGGGAGGGGAAAGAAAAAAAAATCTGTGTACATGCCATATCCTTTACAAATGTCTTTGATTAACAAGAAGTGTACTCAAATTATCACATTATTCAGGAATTCCCCAATCTGATCTGCACTTAATTTTAATTGCATTTATTTTAAAAATAATATTATGAAAGTACTGAATTCTTAAAGTTTGGAATATTAAGCAGCTTGGTCAATTAGATAAGTATAGAGAAAGAAAGAAGAGAGAGGAAACAAGGAGAAGAGATCATTTATTTTACTTCTTACCAAAAAAATACGTTATTTGAGTCAATTTCATTTACTAATGATGCCTTCAATTTCTCCATCAGAATGTGGATATTTAAGATGTCATTTCTTATCAACTACAACATTTTGATTATTGTCATTTGAGATAGCTTGAATATTTCTTTGCCTTCCTTTGGAATTGATTGAAATTATAAATTAATCAATTAAAAAAAAGGTAATTATAAAAATTAACTGACCAAATTACATACTGGTAATATGAAATCTCATGTTTAGGTGTAAACATTTAACACCTATTTTGCCTCAATTTGGAAAGTATTTCAGGTCTCCTTTAAACCTTGGAGTGTATTTCCATCTTTTTCTCCCATTTCTCAGCAAGCTCTATTCTTTCCCCCATTTTCTATTTTCTATTAAGTTTTTTACTGGCAAAACAAAAACAAAAACAAAAAACCTTACTCTAATTCCCAAAGTAGAATATTCATTAAGAATTCTTACATATGTCATTGTTGGAAAATAGGAAAACATAGCCTAAGGCTTGTCTGGAATACACTTTCTTCAAGGGAATGAAAACAAGTGAAAGATTTGCTGTTTGATACTTTATTACCTATTGAGGGAAATATCTTGAAAATTAAATGCATTGAAAAAAATGAAAAATTCTATATTCTGGGTGCTTTCTACATAAAAACAGATCATTGTGTTCTAAGTGTTATATTTGCTATTATTGCAGATGGCTAAAATGTAATGACACATTCTGGTATGTGCTTTTGTATTGTAATTCAGGCATATTCACGCCACAGTTTCCACAATTCAGACCACAGTGTGGCTTATCTAGATATGAAAGGGGAGTTTTCCTGAAGTCCTAAATCTAAAAGAAGGTTTCATAGGGAATGGCATGCATTATGGTCCCCTTCAGCCCATTCAAGACATTTATAGTAAGTAAGAAGGAGTTCACGATAACCAGAAAAGGAGATCAAAACTGAAGACAATGCCTTTGAGCATCATTGAAAGACCAAGGATTTAATCAGCTATCTCAGGACCCAATTATAAACTATGAAAAGTTGTAAATGAGCTCATTTTCTTCTCTGAAACAACCGTTAAATCACTGTGACATGGAATTCAGGAGTGTCAAGGTGAGGCTCTTCAGATAAATTCATGGTCACAAGGACTCAATTTGGGTAGGTGTATTCATTTTCTATTGCTGCTGTAAAAAATTGTCAGGAACTTAGCAGTTTAAATTATACCAATTTATTATCTTAGTTTTATAGAATAAAATCTAACACGTGTCTCACTGAACTAAAATCAAGGTGTTAGCATGGCTGAATTCCTGCTGGAGGCTTATTTGTTTCTTTGCTTATTCCAGCTTCTAGAGACCTTCTATTTCCCTTGCTTGTGGTTCACCTTCAAAGGAACACTCTGACCTCCTCTTCTGCCTCCCTCTTCCACTTCTCTGGGTATTGTGTTTACATTGTGCCCATGTGGATAACTAAGAATAGTCCCAATCTAAAGTTCAGCTGGTTAGCAATCAGAATTCCCCTTTGCCAAAAAGGTTATGTATTCATGGTCCTATGAATTAGGATGTGGACCTCTGGGCTATTCTGCCTACCCAAGGAGATCAGTTCAGAACAATGGGAATGAGACAAGGACAGATAGGGTGATGACTGTTATTAGACAGGTTCATGACTGGTATCATTATGATGTTTTTTGTATAGCAGGTGATTCCAAACTTGTTACAAACAGGCTTAACAAAATGTTCTTTTTTCCTATAGTCTAAAATTTTAAGGGTAGGATGAGTTCAGATGTAGCTGGATGTAGGAATTCAAACTATGTAATTTAGAATCTAATTTCTCTCTCTCCATCCCTCATCTCTACTTTCCCAGTGCTAGTTCCTTTCTCAGAGAAGCTTTCTTTCAGTGTCATAATTGCTGGAAGTCGGGAGGGGTCAAAGGTAGGCTAGCTTGTAGGGGACAGCTGGGGCAACAGGAGGCTTCTTGCCTGTTCTTTTCTAGTCTTCATTTGCTTGTTTCCCCCAGCCTCAGTGCCACCTCCTCTGTGTACTTCCCACTCCCCAGAAAGTATCTTGGCTCAGGGATTCCTTTCTTTCTGCCCCATGCACTTCAGCGAGACTCTGCCTTGAAGTCCTCATTCCCTTTGGCCATCCCTGTGCCTAACACTTCCATTATCTTCCATGGACCTGTGTAAGATGGGGACTTGATGACTATATCCTATAAAGTCATAAAATTTTGAGTCTCTTCTTTCTCCAAATTTCAGTATCACTTAGGATCAGACCTTGCTTCTAGGCCAACAAGTTATCCAGCCACAGTTTCACGGATAATGGCAGTAGTCATGAGCTTTCTGAGTGAGAGACAAAAAACTATTTGTCTTGGAACGGCAGGCAGCATGAGCTTCATGTTTCCACCAGTGCCTCTTTGCCCTTCCCCTATATGTGATGGGGACAATGCAGAGGTGCGTCCAGGTGGATGCTGTATGCACAGTGGGATTGCATGACACGTAAGGAACTCCAACTTTAGGAAAACTCAATATTTTAAAGGGTCTGCTATCAAAACTTTCTTTTCCCTTGAGGGAGGCATTATTTTATTATGTTGGTCAGAAAAGAAATTTTCCCTCTGTACAATCTTCTAAAGCTGTGTGCAATAAAAACATTCTTAAATCCAAAACAAAGGCTGTAACTGCCTTTGCTCACAAGATATACAGAAACTTGAGACACCCATGGAGTATTATATCCCACAAATACCTCCTTTATCACTAATCATCCTGCATGTAGTATCAGATGGTTCCTAAATTCTTCAAACTGTGGTATAAAACTAAGTGTTACGTAGTTCCTAAATTCTTTCCGTATATCGTCTTAGTGATTATAACACTTTATTGCCCTCTGGATTTTCTTTGGATGACTTTAACACCAGTCATTCTATAATCGTTCCTGCTTCCATATAATGCTATTCATTTTATGAGAATTTTATAAATTGAGGGTCATAGACCTGAATTTATTTTTCTCATGTGAGTGCTAGCTCTGATTGTAGTCATTTTTCTTTGATAAATTGCAGCAGCCTGACTGTCTCTGTCTTACCTTTATATTCTTGTCTTCTGACATCCAGTACTGACTTTCACTGGTTCCTGGGCCTACATTTTCAGTGCTTAAATCTGACTTAGCCTTGCTTTATTTTTCTTTGGTGTCTAATATACTTAGTACTTCTGGGAAGAGTACCCTTTTTTGGTAGAAATACTATGAAATATCTAATGTTCAACAGCCTATGGAGATAAAATTAGGATCATGTATTTTATTCCCCCCACCCTTTTTTTCTATAAGAAACTCAAATTGATGATGAACACTGATGCTCTTTAGAGACGTGAACTAGCCTTTCGGGAAATCAAAACCACAAGTCCTGTTTTTAAACAATAAATTACTATGTAAATGAAATAAGTATAATATTTATATTATACTGAGACAAGACTGCAACCTTTGGCAAATTACTTCTCCATATCTCAGTTTACTTATATGTAAAATGGTGGTTTTAAAATTAAATAAATTGGAATGTGTAAAGTACCACATACTCTGTACTAAGTAAATTAGTGTTAACAGGTGCTTATAATATACAAAATAAATAAATACCTACTGAATGTTTACCAAATTTAGTAGCTATGTTTCTAAATGTTTTTAACAGAGATTCAGCTTTTTCTTCACTTTTTTTGTCCTTTAAATAATTAGTTTCTCACTCTTTTTTATCCCTATGGTGTTAATAGATTGTCAAAGGGAAATTATATTTAAGAAAGCATCAGTGATAACCAAAGTCCTTAGGGTAACAAACAAGTGATTCTTGTACAGCTGTGGTTCAAAGGGGAAAGCTGGTTTTTTTAATGTGAAAAGACCACAAAAATGCCCATCAGCAAATGAATATTTGTTTTACTGAGAAAAATTTAACAGACTCTTCTTACCTTCATAATATGAATATGTGTGCCTGGAACTTAGGTGCTCATTAAAGGTTTGTTTTAAAAATAAAACTGGGAGTGGATGTAACTCAAATGGTTGAGTGCCTGATTCCCATGTATGAGGTCCAGGGTTCAATCCCTGAGACCTCCTGAAAACAAACAAATAAACAAATGAAAAAAACAACTCTCACTGGGGAGGAGATATAGTTCAGTGGTTGAGTGCCTGCTTCCCATGTATGAGATCCTGAGTTCATTCCCCAGTACCTCCTAAAAAAAAAATAAATAAATGAAGTCAAGTTACTGTGTTGGAAGGATATCAAAACAACTGATGAAAAAATAAGTTAAAATTTTATAGATTATCCAGCTAAATCAAGCTATTGAATATTTTTATTTTCTTTTTAAATACATTTAGAGCAGATTCAGGAGAGAGTGTTGGGAAGCATTATATTTCTTTTGAAGTTAGACTGCCAGTTACTCTGTGCAGTGGGTAATTCACAAAGGAGAAAAACACAGCCTCCTTTGTTCAGTGTTCATGCTGCCAGGCAAAGACCAAAAAATGACACTGCAGTTTTACAGACAGGGTGATTCACCTTCTATTGAAATAAACATCCTGAGAGGTTTAAGAAAGCTAGAAAAATGCAACCAAGAGCACAATTTTATTATGGCTTTTCAACATTTTTTTAAATATCTACTTTAGCCAGAAATATAAAACAAGAAATGGGAAGAAGAAACTGAATATAATAGACAAGTTTAGAAAGCAGCGTGAAGGAGTAAGGGTAGGGCTCAAAAAAGGGACAGAAAACAAATCACCTAAGAAATATGAGGTTGAAAAAAAATGCCAACCAAAACACAGCTATAGAAGTCTTATTGTGCACAGTGTGCATTTAACTAGAAAATAGTTTAATGACAATAATTCACAAGTCATACCAGGGTCTGGAGCACAAAGTCCATGGCTGATGCTATCTTCAGTTTTTATTCTTTTCATGGGGAAATCATGATCCAACCTGAAGATCCTATTTTTATTTAGAATTACTACCTAGAGAAAGAGTGGGTAAAATTTATATACTAGTTTGTTATCATTTAGTTCTTTTATATGTTTTGGTCTTGAGTTTGTTACCTCAGCCTCTGAGCATTTATACAAAACGGTAAAAATAAGTTCATGAAGGCTTAAGTGTATTTCTTTAAAATTTTTGTTAGTGAATTATTACTTCCAATATATACCTCTCTTTAAGGGGATATTTTTCCTATTTCACAATATCAGCCCTTAACAAAGCCCAAGAATAGCATTATATTCCAACATGGATCCCTTTCTTCTGAATTCCCAGGATACTTCGTCTCTATGTTATGATCCATCTCTACTTTCTTCTATAGTTACGTATGTATGTGTCTCATATCCACCTATATTCTGAAAGCTATTTGAAGGCAGGCTTTATGTGCACATATCAGAAACCTCTTCAATATCTACTGTGGTGTCTTGCACAGCAAATGCACAGAAAGTATTATGTTAAATGAAGAGCTTACTGGAAAATCGGTTATTTGCACTTACCAGGTTAAAGGATTAATACAAGGTAAACCAAATTGTACTGACCAAGGAAAGGTCATTGTTAATTGAAAATGTAACACCAAGCACCATAAGGACTGCTTTCTTGTAGCCAATTCTCTTTATGGAAAATTCGAATCAGAGCAAAATTGTCCATGTTTTATTGAGAAACTTGTTTAAAGGAGACTTGTTTAAAGATGTGTTTTCCTTATCACAAATTAATAATGTATTTTAATAAGATAGTATTTGAGAGATAGTTCCTTTCTATTCGCATGTAGAGGGAAAACAAAGTAGAAAAATAATTCCATACCATTGTAAGACAAAAAGATAATATAATAAGGAATACTTCCTTCCCTTTGTTATAACTTAAATAAAGTTTGCCTTGGCAATGTAACAGCCAAAGCCGAGGACACCGTGCTCTCCTGGTGAAAGTAATTCCAGTCCATCTTTGAAATTAAGAACAAATGACCACAAAGTTAATATCCAAGAAAGGGATGCCATAAAAGTGGATTGCCCAAGCATACCCTGACAAAACTGCCAATATCTGAAATAAATGTTCTTACTAGTGGTGCGTCTTTCCTTTATAATCTATATATCTGGATCCAATGCTTACCACTGAGAAAATATCTCCTTTAAAATATGTCAAAAAGGCTAATTTTCTTTTAAATATAGGCAAATTATTTTTGGCTAAGAAGCAAGTTTCTATATTTATATTGCATCAAATATAATACTAATATTGCTCCTAGACTTTCATAGTAAAACTAAAGCAACTAATTTTGATGAATGAAATAACCAAAATATTTCAATCATTTTCAGGAAAGACCTGGGTTGTTCATTTTTAGTTAATATTGTGTTTCAAGAATCTACTAATGGATATGTTGCCTCCCTGAGGACAAGAGTAAAATCTGAAGTTTTGGCCTAATTTGGGATCTTGGACTTTCAGAAAAGTTTAGTTTAAATAAACCAATAGTATCAAACTATTAATTACTAAAAGATCAGGCAGGAATATTACATATCTTCTTCTCCAAGTAATCAAAGCTAAAAACAGGAGAGTCTCTGGCAAACTAAAGCAGAACATGATTCAGATACTATAAGTCAAAAGCCAGACAAAACACTTTGGCCTTTGCAGAAAGAAATCATTGCTTTAGAAACCAAGGACAAGGAGATAAGCTTAAATTGAAGCCAAAAGTCATCATCTTCCTATAATAGCTGTCCTTGTGATGAAACCTGGGAAGCTAAGGGCAAGGATTATTTTGAGGTCCAATTTTCTCATAATATCATGGCTAAAAGTAATGCAAATCCTGTGGGGTAGTATGTCTATAACTTACCTAAATGAATTAAAAGATAGATTTTTCTATAAAAGAGAATTAAAGATCAAAATTTTATATGGAATTTGGTTGCTTGCATGTCTGTACAATATCAAATATAATATTTGAACCAAATGTCCAGATGAAGGGTAGACAAAAATGAAAGGTCCAAATATTAAGGAATAATTATCATCTAACATATCCTGCTGTAAGCAGTCATCTTAATAAACTTTTGAGAAATATGTGCCCGTAAAAGCACTGTGCTTAGGTCTATACATAGAAACCCACAGATAATATATATAGTCTCTTCACTTTTCTTGTCTTCTATGAAGAAATGACTTTAAGCTTCCCTTCTAAAGTAGTATAATATTTCATTTATATGTTTTTATCAATGTTACATTTTTCTAACTCCCTGATACATATAACTTTGGAAAAATAATCAAACGTTTCTAATCCTATTTTACTGATATAAATTTCTATTCCACTAAATTTGATGTTGTTTTTGAGAGCAATTTCTAAAGTCAAAATCATTAATTAAGTGGGAATAAAAATCATTCTTTTGATTAAACAAGTGGACATCATAAGGTCTTCAATGTGGCTAACAAAGGTCCTTGTACTTTTTTAGTATTGTTTTTGAGGGGAAAACCATGCAGATACTCTAAGCCACAGATACAGGCAGTTTGGGGACAGATATCTAAAAGCTTTGATTTATTTTGTCAAGAAGCAGAAAAAAAAGACATGTTCCTTTTTCATTTACAGATGCGACAAATTAAATACTGTAGAAGTTTTGATAAAAGCTGAAGTTCACTCTAGAGATTTAAAATTTCAGTCAAACTTTAGATAAAACTCATGTTATAGGAAATAGTGATTGAAAGTAATGGCCAATGGTGAGTTACAGTATATGAACATCCTGTGTCCTATAACTACTCAAAAATTTTGATTAATTTTGATTGTAAGCACCTCACTTAAAAATCTATTTAAAGATTACTTTCAAACCATCTATTCTATGTTCTTCCTTAATGAGATGTGGCACCTTTGAAGCACACTCACTGGATAAGTAGCCTCATATGAAACTTGGCAAAGGAAAACAAAAGGCTTTAGTTTTTTGCCATTCCCATGGCAAACAAAATTGGCAGTGACACCAAACAATCCCAAAGAGGTTATTTATCTCCTTCAAATAACCTCTACATAACCACCATATCATACATGTTGGCATAACAAGGTATGTAAGAAAGTAAGAAAAGATATTTACCTGATATATTAGTCAACCAAAGAGGTATTGACGCAAAGTATCAGAAATCCGTTGGCTTTTATAAAGGGTATATATTTGGGATACAAGGCCTTAAAAAGTCCAACTCCAGGTTACTTCCTCACTAAAGTCTGTTGCCATGTGTTGAAGCAATATGCAGGTGACCTCTGCCTAGTCTCTCCTTCCTTCTTCCTCTTAAGGTTCAATCAGTCCAGCTTCTTCTGGGGCTTTAACTGTTTGAACCTTCTCCTTTCTGTCACATGGCATGGCAGAAATGACCAAGTTCTCTCCTCTTCCGTATCTTCTGTGTTTTCTTGAGAGAATGTCCATTAATCTAGCCTAGGGGCAGGGTCTCAACTCTGAGTTACACACTACTGCTATAGTCTAATCAATTTCCTAATCTTAACATAATTTAATCAAAGACATCTCAGCTGAATCTAATACAATCAAAGGGGATCACACCCAAAGGAACAAACCAGTTTACAAACATAATTCTTCTTTTGGAATTAATAAATAATATCAAACTGATACACCTGGTAACTGAAATCTAGATTTCATGTAATATTTAACATGATTCATCAGGGTCGATGAATAAGTAGAGCCTCTTTATACAGTTTCCTTTTTACTGTATTTTTTATTTTTGTTCAGATCAATTATTGTTTCATTTATTCATTTGCTTTTATTAAACTTTACTTAAGGAAGACCAATTAGGTGTCATATACTGGCTGCTATGCATTGTTCTAGTCTCTTAATAACAACGGCACTCTCAAGCATCCTGAAAGCAAGCTGAATCAATTTAAAAATACATGTAAATTTTAAAATATTTGACTCATCTCAGTCCTCTTTGAGTTTATAGATAGTGACTGAAGAGAATCTTTTTATTAAAATTCGTGCTGACTTGAAACTCGCTGTTCTCATAGTGAGTCACCAACTCTTTTAATGTCATGGTAAGATATTCTACATGGCATCATCCCAGTCATTTTTTGCTGCTACCTATCCTAAAGCATAACAACCACATAGTTCATAGCAGCCAATTATCAACATAATTGTCTCATGTTTTCCTGAATTCTTAAATTTCTATTTTCCTTGACACTGTGCATTTAATTTTTGCATTGAATCACCTAACCTCTTTTTTTTTTCAGATAGTATTTTCTTTCTTTCTTTATTTTTAATGTTACACTAAAAAATATGAGGTCCCCATATACCCCCCCCCTCACCCCACTCCTCCCATAACAACCTCTTCCATCATCATGGGACATTCATTGCACTTGGTGAATACATCTCTGAGCACTGTTGCACCACACGGTCAATGGTCCACATTACAGTTTACACTCTCCCCGACTCCACCCAGTGGGCCATGGCAGGACATACAATGTCCAGTAAATGTCCCTGCAGTACCACCCAGGACAACTCCAAGTCCTGAAAATGCCCCCACATCACATCTCTTCTTCCCACTCCCTACCCTCAGCAGCTACCATGGCCATTTTCTCCACATCAATGCTACATTACTAATCACAATAGTTCCAGTATAGAATATCAGTAGGTCCACTCTAATCCATACTCTATTCCTCCATTCTGTGGACCCTGGGATGGTTATGTCCATTCCACCTCTATATCGAGAGGGTGCTTAGATTCCACTTGAATGATGGATGCAATTCTCCTGCTTGCAGTTGTAGGCACTCTTGGCTCCCTGGGGTAGTGGTTGACCTTCTTTACCTACCTGTTAGATGGCTGGGGTAAGTCCAATAAACCAGAGGGTAGGAGTTGCAAGTCTGTTGAGGCTCAGGGTCTGGCTATCACATGGACAGTCCAGAGATTCAGGTCCCCTGAGTATATACTAAACCCCAGCACCAACCACAGGTTCCGTAAACGTAACAGGAGAGGCTTGTGAATGAAGATCACATCTTAGTCCAACTTCATCACACTCAGGAACACAAACTCCAAAGTAGGGCCAACTGACATGGCACTGAACTCCATCTGCCATGATTGTAGAACCTGTGAGTCTCTGTAGCCCTCAGGAGAATCAATACCTGGGGTTTTTATTTTAATGAGATCTAGTGTGATATCATTTAGGTTTCTTCCTTATAACCATATTTAATATATTTTTTCTTACTTTTAAACACTTTGAATGTTTTTTTCTGCTACCATTTTCCTGTTACCCTTACTAACATCTATAAATTTTAATGTAAGGGATGGCCATTCCCAAATTCTAGCACAAAAGCCCCCACAAACTACTTAATTGATATGATTCTCTTATTTGAGGACCTTCTACCAGCTAAATAGTTGACCTCATTGTCCCCCAAAGATATGGTGGAATTTCCTGCTTCTGCGTTTTTTGGTAAAGTTATATTCCCCCTATAATGATCTTCCTGCTGGTCTCTGTAAAGCTTTAAAGATCTAGTCTATTACCTTTCAGTCATGATGCTTTCCTCTCTGACAACCCAAAGTTATTTCCTCCTCTTCTGAATTCTCAAAACACTTGTTTGGGTCTTGACATGCATTGCTGGTAAAGTTAAGGCTACTCCTATGTCTCTGGTCTTTGTTGGAACAGTGATTGCTTTTGAGAGACCCCTGTTTTGTTTGGTAGTTTTGTTTTGTTTTAGTTTAATAATTCACAAAATCACCCCATTGTAGCAGTATAGATCTTTCAGGTTGTTCCAGATTTACTTACATCAGTCTTCATAAGTGCTGTCAATAAAAACTGTGATCCTCGAAAATAATTTACTCCTGTATAACATTCCAAAGCTTTTGCATGGCGAATTTTGTGATTTTATTAACTGTCAGGTGTGAAAGTAAATGAAATATTAATACTTCAGTGTTCTGTGGTGGAGGATATTCTGAGATATTTGAAATCAGCATTTCTGTAAAATAGTAGTATACTGTAACATTATAATACTTTTTAAAGATTTTGATGATTACTAGAGACTACAAATTGCATTCAAAAATTTCTTTCTGTTTCCTGAATATGGTATGTTCATACTATTTTGATCATTTGCCCATGCCTTGCCACTGCCCATGCCTCTGCCAAAAGGATGCAGATACAAAGTACCAAAAATACAGTGGCCTTTATAATGGGTATTTATTTACAGTAGAATCTTACAGTTACAAGGCCCTGAAGAGTCCAACTCAAGGTTGCTTTCTCATCAAAGTCAGTTGCCATGTATTGAAGCAAGATGATCGCTGATGATCTCTGCCTGGTTTCTCAGGGTTTCCTATATCAGTCTCTGGCATAGGGCTTGTTTATGCTGGGCCTTCTCAGCTGCTTAGCTGCTCTGTTCTCTTCAGTTGCAAACTATGAGGCAATGACTGATCTCTCAGGACCTCCTGTATCAGTCTCTGGTGTAGGGCTGGTTTCTTTCTGGGCCTTCTCAACTGCTCAGCTGCTCTGTTCTCTTAAGCTGAAAACTATCAGATAAATGGCTCATCTGTCCCCAGGCCCCAGGATCAAACAGGACACAACTCTCTCTCTTCTTGTATCTTTTTGAATGAGTGTCCATTTATATCAGCCCACCAAGAGGGAGGGGACTCAACCTGATTTACAAATAAATCTCAAACTGCCATACCTTCTTGGAAACATTTGAATGTGAAAGAAAGTTTTTGTTAATCAGTTTTGTTTTTCATCAACATAATTGAGAGCACTATTGACCTGAACTAATCAGGGTCCAGGGCTACATAACAAGAATAATCATCCTACCTAATATTTCAGTAAATGTCCCATGAAGAATGATTCCTGGACTATTCTATTTTAAAAATATATTTTTATTAGATAGGTTTTATAAAGCAATCACGCATATTGTGCAGAATTCCTGTACATCACCCCTTCACCAATACATTGTTGTGAAGCATTCGTTACAGATTATGAAAGAACGTTATTAGGCCACTATCACTAACTATGGTCTATATTGTGCATATTTTCTCCACACACACCCTTTTAGTAAGACCATGTATTAGCATTTTGTGCATTTGTTGTATTTCATGAAGAACACTTTCATATTTGTAGTATTAACCACAGTCCATCTTCCACCACGTGGTTCACTATGTTACTTGACCCTATGCCTTGTACAGTCTTTCCAAAGTGTACACCCAGTGGCTCTCACTTTCATCACAGAGTTGTGCAGTCATTGCCTCAGTAAATTTTTGAATGTTTTTTCTTAGTCCAAAAGAAAAAAGTTCCATACCCCCATATTATCACTCTTTAGTGTTGACGTAGTATCATCTTTTACATTGATGCAAGAATATTACAATTTTGCTGTTAACTATAGTCCTAGTCCTGGACTATTCTTAAGCATACTCTTCACCTGGCCAATTTCTACTTGGGTCTCAAGATAGCTGTAATTTTTACTGTTAAACCCTCCCCATACCCTGGTAATCACAGAAGCATAGGCTAGAAGATTTCTAAAAATGCCATAATATTGAAAATAGTCCTTACCACACTTTATTGTGATAGATTGCTTATTTGTCCATGCACCACAAGATCTATAAAGAAAAGACTGTCTGATGCACAGTCACATCCCAAAAATATAGCATAGTGCTCTTTGCCAGCTTCCTTAATAAAAATGTGTGTAAGGAATGGAAAATTAATGAAGAAATCGCTTCATACCTATCTCCTCAACATTTTTTAGCTCTTTTCTGGCAATGTCTGACACGTTTTGTGTGTAGAATGTGCTCAAAGATTGTTAGCTTGATAAATTTAATTTAAATTAAATGTTCAAAAATTCATTTTATTATGAACCTAAAAAGAACTTTAAGCCTGTTAACATATGGAGATCAATATGAATGGTAACTTTAGTCTAACTTTAGTCTAACTTTAGTCTGGAGAATTGTCCAAAGTCAACAGGAGATAGAAATGAAGGTTCATTTTAAGGAATTATCTTTATTCTATAAAAGCTTTTCACTCATTCAAAGCCATTCAGTGAGATTATCTATCTATCTACTTACCTATCATTTATCTAAATTTCAAGAACAATGTTTATAAGACTATCTAATATGTTTGCAATAAAGAAGTTTTTTCCCCTAATTGAAAAAGTCAGTTGATTCACTGAAATTACAAATGATTCCAAATTAATACAGTTATGAGCATAATTGAACAGTTAACTGGGGAATTTTAGAAATCCTCTCTAATAGCTTCACATCTCTAACAATGAGGACCCTTAAATTATTAAAAGCAGGAATGAAATAAGTGTCTTTTATCCAGACTAATCCCCACTGCATTTTACCCCTAGAATGTTATTTTTATAAATAAAGACATTACCTTCAACAGATTTACTTAAAATGAAATAGGTATACTGGCTTTTGGGCATAACACACTAACTCTCTAAGCTCATAAATTCCTTAAGGACAGTGACCCTGAATTGTTTCTTCAATCTCAATGTCTTGCCCAGTTCCAGGCTTAGAAAAGATACTCCATAAATATTTATCACTGCATATTGTTATCACTTTAACATTTTAGCTTGTATTTATTTAACAAATTTGCTATACTGAGAGATGGTATAATAAATGAATATATTTTAATATGAAGAAAATTGAGAGTAGTATTTTTAAAGAATGTTCTATTGGAACACTGCTTTAGTAAGACCCTTCACATAAAAATATTCTGTGGTCTCATTTTGTAAAGCATATAAGCATCATTTTGTTTATTCAGCAGTTCTTGATTTTGTTTAAACCCATTTCTATATAGAATTTAGAGTGTGGTTTTTGTAAAAGACAATATGCTGTTGAGATGTTTGGGGGAGAGGGTCCTAATAGGTGGCACTAAGCACATGAGGAAAGTAGTTAAATATATTGAAAGGAAATTTGAGAGACTACAAATGCAATGACCAGTCACTGTTTTGACTTAACTGTGGTTATGCCCCATCCCATTTGAAATTTAAGTGAAGCATTCAAAAGCCTTCTCAGTCTGAATCAATGTAACATTTATTTTCTGTAATACAGTTTTAACAATTATCCCTTATAGACACTGCATATACACATTTATGTATATAAGTATTGGGCTACCTAACTAGGTTTTAGGCTTCTTGAGGAAATCTCCTGTTTTCATTAGAAAATTTTTTGGTTCTTAACTGATTTTGAAGCAGTTTTATATATGCTATTTAACAATTCTTTCTACAAAACAATTGAACAGGCTTTAATTTCCATATGCACCTGTGAGGAAGCTAAAATCCCTGGCCTACTGCCTGCCATTAGGTTGGGGATGAGTCAGGGGAAGAATACTTGAATTAAAATGAGAAATGTATATTTTGAGAGTTCTGTTATTTGAGAGCTGTGTGATCATGGATAAGTTCATTCATTTCTTTGTAAATGTAAAAAATAATAAATATGTGCCCTAGATATTTCTCAAGGTTTTTTTATGAGGATCAAATGGAAGTATAGGAATGATGATTATATTCAGGTTTCAATTGTTATGATTTTATTTAATTACAATCATTATATGAGGATTGTTTGATTTATCATTGATAAACTGCCTGCTTGCTTGAATCCCTTTGAAGCTGAAAAATACAACTTTCTATTTTGGTATATTACTTTACAATTTTAAAATGTTTAATGCAAAAAATTTACTTTTCTAATTTGCTACCTTCATTTATTTTCTCCATTTAAGAAATTAAAAATATTACCCAGGAAGTTAAATTGTTACTTTTTAAATTTCTCCATATATTTGGATATGAATTGATATTTCTAGCAGTGGTTTTTAAACTTCTGCATGTATCAGAACCACTTGAAACACTTGCTAAGGTATTGCACTGCCCCCACCCAATTCATCTTTCGGATTCATATTTCAGGCTCTAGTAAGGCCCAAGAATTTCTATTTATACCAAAGTTCCAGGTGATGCTGGCGCTCTTGGTCTGGAGGCATTATGAAAATCATTGATCTACAGTACTCTCCCTGAATCAGCCCATAGTTGACTTCTCTGAGTTTAATTTCCCATCCTTTTCATGCATTCCCTAACTCTGCCCTCCCTCTAAAATTATTTTCCGAAAGTTATGCTTTGCTCTATACTGATGTGAAATTTTAAACAATGTTAAAAACATGATGCAATGAAAAAGTGTTCATAAAGAGATTGGACTTTTTACATCAACCACAAATAATTGCACTCCTATCCTCTTTGTTGGCACACACACAAACGTAGATTAACCCTCAGATTTTAGTTACATGATATTTGTCAGAACCTTTTTTCATTAAAAAAATGATGAAATAATTGGAGACAAAGGCCAATTTTGGCATGGTGAGAAGTAATATTTAAACAACTTCTGGGTGAATCAGTTGGATGGATATATGGTATGGATAGTATGAACCAGAATAGGGTTGGGTATGGAAAATAATGATGGAAATGAAAATTGACCTGATTACCAACTCTAGCTTTAAGTTGTACTTCTGATATACTGTAAAGATGAGGCCCCTCTTTTCTTTAATATAAATAAATAAATAAGGGTACAGACATAAAATAAGTAATTTGTAGTGATAACTAAATATAAGATTAATTAGAAACCTGAACTTCAGAAATAATGCTGAATAGAAATTTTAGCATTAGGAAAGAACACATTCGTCAAAAGGAACAGTGGTTGAACATCCAGTAATGACTTAAAACAACCAAATTGGTAGTTGTCTTTTGTTCTTATAAATTAAGAAAAAGAACATTTCATATTTGACTGTCAAAAGGAATGCATAACACAAGAACATGCTGTGATTAACAATTCATTCAAAGTAGCTAATGTCTATTAACCCTAGTCAAGTGAACAGTTTTATATTTGTTACTGTGTTTTGTAATCATGTGAGTATAAGTCATTTAAAAGCCAATCTGGTTTTGGTGTGTATGTGTTTTATATCGTGTTTTCTCCATGCCAGCATGCACATTTATCCATAAATGGTTCACATCTGTTCTTCGTAATTTAGTGATTATGTGAAGGCCTCTGTATCCTTTTTTTATTTTTAAAGGACAACGGAAAGCATCATTTACATGGAATTTAAGGAATAGAAATGATTTCTGAGGTTCCTTGGTTATTTGCAGGCTCTCCTTAAAAAACGAGTATCCTAGTTACTCTTTAGTTTCCTAGCTACTAAAACAAATACTTTATAATGGGTTGACTTAAGTAATGGGAATTTTTTGACTCATGGTTTCAGAGGCTACAAGGCTTGCTTCCTCTTTGAGTTTGTATCTTCTTGTTGACTGACATTCCTGATGTATTTTGGCTTTTATGTCACATGGCAATGCATATGGCAGTGACTTCTCATTTCTCCTACAGGTTCCATTGACTTCCTGTTTCTTGCTTCTCCCATTGCTTCTCTTTCTATGCCCAATTTCCTTTGCTTATGAGGATTTGGGCTATATTGGATTAAGGCTCAACCACATTCAGTTTGGGCACACCTTAACTAATAACATCTTCATATAACATACCTTTATAATATATATATTATAAATATAAATATAATAATATATATTACAATGTATATAACAACATACCTTTGTGGGAGACATAATTCAATTTCCAACACTATACCGCCTGGACCCTAAAAAGAAATGTTCTTCCAACATGCAAAAGACATTCATTCCATCGCAACATCCCAGAAGTCTTAAGCCATTTTAGAACAATAATGACAAAGTCTCATAAAAATCAGTTATGAACATGGTCCATTCTGGTGCAAAATTCCTCTTTCTGGTGGACGTATGAAACCTAACAAACAAGTTATGTGCTTCCATTAAACAATATTGGTACAGGAATAGGATAAACACTGCCATGCAAGAAGGGGTCATACGTCCCTAACAAGTCCAAAAGCCAGGAAGGCAGACTCCATTGGATTTCAAGTTTTAAGAGTCATCTGTGAATCTATGCTTTGTCTTCCAGGCCTGATGGAGCAGCAGCCCCACCCATTCCAAGTACTTACACAGTAGCCGTGCTCTCCCCAACAGCCCCCGCCCCCCATTTCTGAGTATTAAGGTAGCAGCACTCTTCTTGAAGAGTAGGATGCAGGGTTCATTCCCTCCAACACTGGGGCAAATGACCTGGCCCCACCAAGTACAGGACTGGTCTACCCTTTCCACACACATGGTGAGTAGGAACACTCTCTTGGCATGAGGGGATCTTTTGGTCCAGAGTTTTGCTTACATGGTTCTGCCTTTGAGATATTTCTTCCTTCATTCTGTCTTTTCTCTGTCCCTTTCAGTCCAGGCTGGCAGTGATTCTAATCCTACAGATTTTGCAAAAATCTTGTCAGCTCTGTGTACAGTTCAAGTAGGTCCAAATAATCAGACTGTAGAACTTTCCAAAGATCCTTCTTGGATAACTATATTTCCAATCCTAGAATGAATCCATGTTCAGCCACAACCTCTTTAGCAAAGGTTAAAACCCTCAGATGGAGCCCTATTCTCTGGAAACTAACTTCCTGTAAGTTCAGGGAGCTTTTCACTATAAGCTGTAAGGAGAAACCAGACTGCACTTTTGACAGTTAGGTTAGAAACGTCCTCAGATAAATATACACGTTCATCACTTTCAAGTTCTGCTCTTTTAAAAGACCAGAGCTCAAGTTCTCCATGTTCTCTGTCACTTTATAACAAGGATTGTCTTTAGTCCAATTTCCAATTACACATCCATTGTTTACTTCTAAAATCTCACTAGGAAGTACCTTTAACCTCCACATTTCTGGCAACATTCTGTTCATGTTGAATTATGTGTTCATTAAGATGATAAAAACTTTCTCTATAGCTCTCATTCATTTCTGAGTTGTCACAAGTCTTTCAGCCTCTACTCATTACCCACTTCCAAAGACTATTCCACATTTTTAGGTATTTGTCATAGCAGCGCCCACTTTCCAGTAACAAAATCTGTATTAGTCTGGGAATCAGAACTGAAGTGACGGGTTACATACACACACATAAACACAAACACACATGTAAATATATTTTTAAACAGAAAATATGCATTTATTTGGGTTAAGCTCTATATGGATAGTTCTGAGACATTAATGCTTTTCAGAGATGGTTTTTAGATGTAAACAGATTTTTTTAACAAATCAACTTATTGATACATATTAATAAAGCATACAGTTCATCCAAAGTGTACAATCAGTGGTATTTGGTATAATCACATAGTTGTGCATTCCTCATTTCAGTCATTATTAGAGCATTTTCATTATTTCAGTAATAATAATAAGAAGAAACAAAAAATAGATAAACTAGAAAATTCTTCACCTCTCAATCTCTGTTTCCCCTTCTGTACATAGCTTCTATTTCTGGCTATTGCACAATTGTTTATTTATTGAGCAGTTTTATTGAGATATATTCACATGCCATGTGGTCTATCTAAACTGTATAATCAATGGCTTTTAGGAGAATTACAATTCTGTGCATTCATCATCACCAAAAATTTTAGAATTACTTCATTACTACAAAAAGAAAAGCTCTATCCCTTAGCATACCTTCCCTAGTCCTACATAACTACCAATCAAATTTCATCTTTATAAATTGATTTATATTTACATTTTATATAAATGGAATCATACAATATGTTGCAAAATACATTTAGTTCATAGTAACACAGTCACACAGTATTTGTCCTTTGTGTTTGGCTTACCTCACTCAACATAATGTTTCCCAGGTTCATCCATGTTGTTATATGCTTTACAACCTCATTTCTTCTTACAAATGCATAATATTCCATCATGTAAATAAACCACAATTTGTTTATCCATTTATCAGTTGATGGACACTTGGATTGTTTCCAACTTTTGGTAATCATGAATAATGCCACTATGAATATTGGTGTGCAGATGTCTGTTCATGTCACTGCTCTCATTTCTTATGGGTATATACCCAATAGTGGTATTGCAGGAATGGGCTCATGAAACTGTGGGAATAGGCAAGCCCAAAATTTGTAGGGCAAGCTATAAGCCTGGAACTCTGATGAAGGTTTTGATGAATTCAGGAGAAGCAAGCTGGCTGAAGGAGAGAGAAAATTCTTTCTGACTACTGAAAACACATGTTTTCTTCTTAAGGCCTTCAACTAATCAGATAAAACTTCTCCCATTCTTGAAAGAAATTTCCTTTTTTCATTTTAGATGTAATCAACCATGGAAATAATCACCTGATAATGATTTAAGTCTATGAAATTACCTCGTAATAACAATCAGACCATTGCTTCTATGATACACACCTGGCTCTATAACCTAGCCAAGTTGTCACATGAACTCACCCATTATATTATTAAACATTCAAAATCTGGTTGAATTATTTGCTTTCAACTTCACTTTTAGGTCATGTGGTTCAATGGATGGTTCCTGATATCTCTTAAGGCTCCTACCAATAATCAGATAACCATGCATCCCAGTTCCAAGACCGCTCTCTTTTGTTGTCCTGAGATAATTATTAAAATTCCCTCTTTAATTCTCAAATTGTATACATTTGGATGATCAGTTATATGAACACCCTAAATTTGAGGCAAAATTTTAAATAAGCAAGATGAGAGAATAGATAAATGCTATTTCCCACATCTATAGGAAAGGTCACTGGGGTTTAACAAAGTGATTGCTAGGGAGTGGATGTGACTCAAGCAGTTGAGCACCTATTCCCACATGGGAGATCCTGGGTTCAGTTCTTGGTATCCTCTAATAAAACAAAAAACAAAAAAGGAAAACAAACAACAAGCAAAACAAATAAAAAAAAAAAAAACAATTCAGGGGAGCCAATGTGGCTCACGGGTTGAGCACTGGCTTCCCACATATGAAGTCCGGTCCCCAATACCTAAAAAAAAAATAAATAAATAAAAAGTGGCTGCTAACTACTGTATTTGTAGGAATCAAAAGATTTAGGAATTACTCTGAATTTAAAAATTTAGGAAATTATAGGATATTATATTTTGTTCATTTTAGATTATATGCATGCACATATAATATATGGGTATAATATATATATACAAACATACACATATACATGCATATATATATTTTAAGAAAATTATCTAGAGTACAAAGTAGAACTCTGTTTAATTTGTTCAGTTGTCACTCCTAGAGAAATGCTCTTTTGACCAGCATGATACTTCTTTCCTAATATATTTAATGACAGCTGCTAGTCCTGCCTACTGTATGTATTCAATGTATACTTTGCTGAGTTCCATCTTCTCCTTGGCTCATACATACAGAGACCCCTGACATCTTCTAATTTTATGTGACTCTGTCAGTTTAGAGAACCAGGTGCTTGACAGAGGTGAAATTACCCTTAAAATTAAATAGAGAGCTATTTGCTTTGCATCGTATGTTAGTTGAAGTGCTAGATTTCCTACTGGGAAGTATGCCAAGCAGAGAAGAGTCTCTGTGACAATATCCTGTATTTAGTTGATAAGGTTACATCATCAATATTCCTTATCTAACAGTACTGGAGATATAAAAAGATCATGTGCTATGAGATATATGAATAGAAATTGCCACTGGAAATAAGAAATGTGATTGACCTTCTGATCATGGGCATGTTTCTAAAGTCTCTGCTGTGTTACTTTGCTTTCAGAAATGAGAAAAGGCCTGTATAAGCTGAACCATAAGTAATAAATGTGTTTTATATGAAGACGTTGGTTATTACAACTACCAAAAGAATAAAAACATGTCTTCTTTTTTAATTAGTGATCTCAACATATATTCTCCTCTAAGCAACCTGTACTTGCCTATATATAAATAATACCTTTATATAGTTTCAGCAAAGCATTCAGTAAAAACTGCAGATGATTCAAATGTGAAATAGTGACATTTTCTAGGGAGTTACTCATAGCTGGAAAAGGCATATTATAGTTAGTTATAGGGCTTTCAGCCAGTACTCATTAAGTCTTACTGTGTAGACTATAGTATTATTCTTAAACTACAAAGATTATATATATCACTAGCTACCCACTCCACAAATTATAAATAATAGCAAATACCTTTTCTAATTCAGAGTGTATACTTTTAATTCTGCTACAATTTGCTGGTCAGACTGTTCTTGGTACAGTATGGGATGGGACAACACAGTGGTGTGTATACCAGGAGGTAGGGATCATTGTGAACAATCTTGTGACGTGGCTAACACAACCTTTTAAAGAATCAGGATGCCTGACAAATTCTCAAGGATAAAGACAATCAACAAATGCCAACCCTGTGAGGAACCAGATGTTGAAATGATTAGACCATTATTGTAAAGTAGTTATTATAACTGTATTAGAAGATAAAAAGGCAGTCTGTTGACACAAATAGAAAGTCTCAGTAGCAAATAAAATACACACTCACAGAGTAGAAATTTTAGAACTGAAATAAATATACAATATCAAAATAAAAATTTAAAAAATTTATTGGAAAGGCTTGCATTAGTTTCCTAGGGCGGCCATAACAAAATATCACAAACTATATGGCTAAAACAACAGAAGTTTATTGTTTCTGTTCTGAAAGTATGAAATTAAGGTGTCTGCAAAGCCATCTCCCTTTGACATCTCTAGGAAATAATCTGTTCTGTTCTTCTCTCCTGAATTCTGGTGGTTTCTGGCAATCCTTGGGCTTTACTCTCTGCTTCAGTTGTAACATGGTCATTTTCTTGCTGTGTCCAAATGTCGTCTTCTCATAAAGACATCAGTCATATTAGATTAAGTACACACCTAATCCAATTTGGCTCATTTTAATCAATAGCATCTTCAAAGATTATTTCCAAATAAGGTCATAGTCACAGGATCAGGGGTTCAGATATGAACTTGTCTTTTTTGGGGTCATAATTCAATGCCTGCTAGGGCTGAATAGCAGAATTGAATTGACAGAGGAAAGAGTGACTAAACGTGAAGATATATCAATAAAAATTTTCCAATCTTTATGACTTGGGGAAAAATGCTACAAAAACAAAATAAAAAAACTGAGAGTCTAAGGAACCTGTGGGGTATAATATCAAAAATTTTAGCATACAGGCCATCAGTATATCAGAAAAGGAAGGAAAATAGCACATGGTGTGGGGAAAGACATATTAAGACTAAAAAGCTTCCAAATTGGGGGATAACATAAACTTACATAACCGTGGCCCTCAAACCCTTGAGTAAAACCTAAACATGATAAATTCAAAGAAACCCATGCCCAGGTACATCATAGTAAAATTGCTGGAAATAAAAAGTTTAGGGAAATAAATCTTGTAAAACTCTAGAGAAAAATGTCACATTAAATATAGGGCAAGAATTATTTTAATTACAGCAGATTTTTCATCAGAAACTATAGAAGTAAGAAGTGATTTTTTAAATGGTGGAGGAAAAGAACTATGAGGCCTGAATTTTATATCCAGTGAAAATAAACCTGAGAAATGAAGGCAAAATAAAGATATCTTCAAATGAACAGAAGTTAAAAGAAGTTATCAACAGCCTTGTTCTAAATAAATGGTAAAGTTATATTCCTCACCAGAAAGAAAATGATACAGGTAAAAGTGGACTTTCAGAAATGAAGAAATAGCAATATAAATTGCAAATGTATAGGTAAGTAAAATAGATTATTTTTCTTTTCAGAAGGTTTTAATAAAATGCTTATGGTAATTCAAAGCATTAAAATATAAAATTGGTGAAATTTTTGCTGTATATAGATATAGTATATATATGAAAATTATAGCATAAAGGAAAGATGATTAAACAACTCCCATGTTGATAAAGTTTCTCCAATTCTACAGTACATTAAGTGGTAAAATTTTAAATTTTAAAAATGTATAAGATAATTCCTGGAGAAAACATTTTAAAAAACAAATATAACAAAAGATATATTAAAAACCCAACAAATTCAAATGTAACACTAAAAAATTGTAATAATCACAAATAAGTCAGGAAATGAGAACCAGAAGAAAGAAAAACGTTCAGACCAAAGAGAAAATAAATAAAATTGAATGATATGGCCAAATCCAAATATATCAATAATCACATTAAATGTAAATAGTTTAAACATACCAATTAAAAGGGTTTGTTTTTCTCTCTTAATTATTTTCTTTAATATTAATTGTTAGGCAGCTGTTCATTAAAACCACAGTAGCAGAGAAACTTTTGTTTCTGACTACCACACATAAGTTAGAATAGGTAAAATGTTAAAATAATAGCAATGACAAATGCTGGTAAGGATGGTAAGAAATTGGATCCCTCATACATGTCTACTAAGAATGTAGAATGGCACAACCACTCTGAAAAAGAGCATGCCAGTTTTGTTTTGTTTTGTTTTTAAACTAAAATGCTTACCATATGATCTAGCAATTTTACACTTGGGCATTGGGCTCAGAGAAATGAAAATTTATGTCTACACAAAAGCCTATACACAAATATTTATAGAAACCTTGTTCACAACAGTGAAAAACTAGAAACAAGTCAAATGTCTTTCAATGGATGAAATGTTTCTCCTGTACATTCATACCATAGAATATTACTGATACATGCTAAAATGTGGAAGGATCTCCAGGCAATTATGCTCAATGAAAAGAAAGGAAAGGCTATCTCAATTATATACTATGTGATTCCATTTATATAACATTCTTGAAATGACAAAATTATAAAGAACATTTTAATGTTTTCCAGGGATTAGGGATTGGAGGTTGGTAGGGAGCAGGGAGGTAATTGTGACTATAAAAAGATATCATGAGAGGTCCTTTCTTGTAACTACTCATATTTTGATTATGATGGTGATTATATGAGTTTACACATGTATAAAAAATTGCATACAGGTAAACATATGAGTGCATGCTATATTATTGAATTCTGAATAAGGTTGATGAATTGTATCTATGTCAATTTCTTGGTTGTGATATCGTACTATAGTTTTGTAAGATATTACTGTATCAGTCAGCCAAAGGGATGCTGATGCAAAATACCTGAAATTGGTTGGTTTTTATAAAGGACATTTATTTGGGGTAGAAGCTTACAGTCAAAAGGCCCTAAAGAGTCCGATTCAAGGTACCATAAGAGGTACTTTCTCTCCCAGAGTCTATTGTCATGTGTTGATACAAGATGGCAAGCAATGTCTTTGAGGGGTCAGTCTTCCTCCTCCTCCCAAGGCTCTGTGGTCCCAGCTTCTTGCAAGACAAGTCTTGTCTCTCACTCAGGGCTCATCTCTCTCTTGGCTCAGCTGCTCTACTATCTCCACAAGGCTGGTTGTAAACTGTCAGGTGAAAGAATTTTTTCTATGCCCAGGACCTCTGTTGTGTCTAATGAACCCTTCTCTCTTTCCTCACGTATCTTCTTCTCTGTATGCTTACTTCCCCGGGCTCCAGGTTCAAAAGTCTTTCTCCTCTGCCATGTCCTTTCCTCTGTGCATCCCCGCCCTCCAAGGGGGTGGGGACTCAATGTCCTACTGACATGGCCCAATCAAAGCCTTAATCATAATTTAGTTAAGCAAGAGTAGAACCTCTGAATCCAATCCAGTCTAATATGCCCTGAGGAACAGACCAGTTTACAAACATAATCCAATATCTGTTTTTGAAATTCATAAACAATACCAATTTGCCACAATTACTATTGGGAGAAACTAGGTAGAAATTCCCTTCTCAGCTCGAGCATCATTTTCTCCACTCAGGCTTCCCTAGATCCTATGCAGAGAAGGTAAAATTAATTATTTTTAAGAGTTGACAGTTTTCCTCTGTACTATTAAACACACCTAATTGTTTAGTAGTCTGGCTTTCCCACTGAACTGTGAACCTCTTGAGGAAAGGTATAATCTTACTCATCTTTGCATTTGCAGAAACTACTATTATGTTGGTACCAAGTAAGTGCCCTGATAAATATTTCTTCAGTGAATGAATATGTGAAAGAATTTAAATTCAGTTAAATAAAAATGTACTCTAATGAAAGTTTCTCAGGCCTATGGGGATTTTGATTTATTACAAATGAATTATTTTAAAGAGAAGTGTTAAATTCTATGGGTTGGAATATCAGAAAATATAGTTTCTTCTTCTTTATTATGTTAAGTAATTTATCCGATTTATCTGTTTAAAAAGCAAATGTGCCTAAGGAAAAATGATCAATAGTATGTCTTAAATAGCCATGGCTAACATAATCATCTGATTTTGATTAAGGTTAGCAGAGTGAATCATACTCATGGCTGTTTCTGTGCTGATGTTTATAGATTCCCAACATAAGTTCTTGCCCAAGAGATCCAAGAGATGTTTGCTTCCAGAGCCAGACTACAGAAGGTCAATGGATAATGAATTTTAAAAAAACTGCTCCCACTTCAAAAGTAGACACAATGAAACAGTATTACAAATCTTGGATATTCATTTCAAGAAATTTTAAGAATGATAAATGCAAGCATATATTCAATACAACATTGCATATCTGTGATAAAATATCAGTATCTACTGCTTCCATTCATCTGACATTATAGCTTGAAAATTAAAGGATAAACAAAAACATTTTAAAAATTCTTTACCTTCAGTAGTTCAGATGATGTCACATTGATGAGAAGTACATATTTCTGGTATCCTTTTATCTTTTATGTCCTTTCATTTCCAGAGACATTGTTGTTCATATATCCAAGGCTATTTTCTATGATAAACAACTATCAGGTATCCCCTTTATCTTAAGGCTATTTGGAAACATTTTTTATCAAACCATACAAGAGCCAAATATATAAGATTGTATGTTATGAAAAATAGTGAGGGAAGGAAGCTTATCAAACTTCTGAACTTCCTATTTAAAATATGAATGTTGTAGATGATAAATTTCTCTTAGACTACAGAGAAAAAACATGGCTTTTCTTTTCCAGATTCCTTGGTTATGTATTTTGTATAATTAAGAAAAAGAACACAATTAGCAAAGGCACACCTTAATGAATTTTATGAAGTAAGCACGTCTGTGTAACCAGCACCAGGTAAAGAAATTGAAGATTATCCAAGAGCCTATTTGTGCCAATTTAATCTCAGTTCATTTTATCACCAAACCACTATAAAAAGCACAGATACAGAAAAAAGCTACAGAGAGGAAAGAACCCAGAAGATGAAAGTGAAGGCCCTGGGAGCAAGAAGCTGGAATCAATGGAACACAGACACTGAGAGGAAGCCGCTTTAGCTATAAGTGGAAAGCCATAGAGGCATGGAAAAGAGGAGACAAGCAGCTGCCTGATCACTCACAGCTATGTATCTTCTGATGCTGCCACCATGTGCCTGATTGTCCACAGCTTCAGCTGGGAAGAAAGCATCTCTGATGATGCCTTGATTTGGACACTTTCACATCCTAGAACTGTGAAGTTTTAACCTACTAAATCTCCATTGTAAAAGTCAAACTCATTTCTGGTACATGGCTTGGGTGGTATTTAGCAAATTAAAACAATGCTATTCAAAGGGATGCATTTGAGAGAGAAATTTTATCAGTAAATATTTCAAATATCACTGCAAATTTGGGTCTGCTATAAAGATTAAAATAGCTGGATTATATAAGTAATTACTTCTACTATAACAAACACTGCATAGTTAATAATACAATAGAAGTTTATTTTTCCTTCAGGTAACAGTCTGTTGTGAGGTTCCTTCAGAGGTCTTTTGTGCCTGAAATGTAGTCTCAACCTGCACAACTGTTTGTAAGCATCAACTCTACATTGCTGAAGGGACACTTGAGGAATGTTTTAGCCAGCTAATCATATCTGCCACATTGGCTAAGAATGAGAATTTCACCTGAGATTTTGGTGTGAACCTGAATAGTTAGCTTCATCAACCTGCTCTCTGAGATATGGGATAGAATTAAATTAGAAATAACTAACCAACTAGCTATTAAATTTTTAAAAATAGCAATGTTTTAAGTCACAAACTGTCTCAATTCAAAGAAATTTATTTAAGAATGTTTTAAATATATATTCAAATCAGTAGAACAGAAAAAATTTTCTCACTACATCCCATTGACCTAATTTGTGAGAGATGCAAAATTCTGATCTTGTAATATAGAGACTATTGTTTTAAAATACATTGTATTTGATATGATTTAAATAGAACTTTATTTTCTATATTTATTTATACAATGTACTAATAATGTCTTAGAGTAAATAGTGAATAGAAAGGATATTGGTACTGGCCCTGAGCTCAAGTCCTAGATCTGAAATTTTTCAAGAGTGCCTCTTAATCTCTCTGGTGCCCATAGTTCTCTTTGTCCAATGGAGATTACACACTCTTTCATAAATTGTTTTGAAGATCAAATGGGAAAAGTTTATAAAACACAGAATTGAGTTCATGGAATACAATATACCATATGTAATTGGTAGTATTATTACTTTATTAGTGTTAAGTAATATTTTTAAACTTTACAAAGTCATTTCAAGCACTCTGTCACAGCAGCATTCTGAGGTGACAAGGTTTTATGCCCAGAAAGTTTAATGGCCTTGCCAGAGATAGTCCAATATATTGATGAGGGACATTATACTAAAACCCCAATCCTCTGATTCCCAAAACAAGGCTCTTTCATAGAAAAATCCAAGTTACAAACTACCCACAATATCATTTTTGGAGATTTAGGTATGGTTGTATGTATCATAATAGTATCATAGAAAAGTAGCTGGAATACTGCTTGGTGGGTTGTTTAATGAAGTCACTTCATTTACAAATGAGAAAACTTAGATCCATGATGGCTTAAGTGAAGAGTAAAGTTTCAAAAGTTTAATCCCAGTTCAGTATTATTTCCACTAAATTACAGCTAGCCCTTCCCAGAAAATCTCTCACTTGTTAGGTATCTATCACATAGTTTTGACTGTAATAATGGCTTCACAAATCCCCATATAATTAAAAGAATACATGTGGTTCCTGCAAAAAGCAACATGATTTTATTAACTATTATCCTTTATAGATAAATTTTGTAAAATGAAACAGGCCTCTACTTGGGGATACTTTTTAAAATGCTTTCAGACTGTATTGATTAGCATGATCTAGATATGTCATGGTGTATGCAGTGTAAGTATAATTTACTATTTCAACTAAAATCCAGGTGCAAATTTAAATGAAAAATCAGGGGAACTCCCATATTACTGTAAGAATTCCTTGAACAACTAGGATAATTTTGTGCAAAGTAAATAATGAGAAAACAAATTTGAAGGTAAAATGTTAAAGATTAAAAAGTAAAATGACTATTTTTTCATAAGCCCTGACTTCAGATGGTAATAAATTGGGAATTCAGTTTTAGGATACTTTTCACAAAAAATAACTAATATGATGAAATCATACTGAAATATCTTCAGGATACAGCATAAGGAGCAGATAGACACAAAGCTCTAGTATGACAAATTTTAAATCTATGAAAACTAAAGTATATAGTGGAGTACTAAAAGACTACAAAGAGAGATGAGTATGGTTTTTCATTATTTTCTGTAAAAATGTTTGCTTACTGGTGTTTTTTTTTCTTCCTTGATTTACTTATTTTTTCTCAGATGTTATAGAAAGGAAAATGAATCTATTAAAAAAAAAAACAAAAAAACAAACACACACTTTGGTCTCTGGCAACAACAAGTCCTTGTTTTAGCATTCAGAATTGCATTTGGGGTTTCAGTGAACAGCAGTAGCCATTACGAAGATGTGCAAAGATTAGTCTGTCATTAAACATCTTTAAGTCACAATTTTCTCCACTGAAAAATTTGAATATTTATATTTCTATTAAAATTAGTTGAGATAATGGTTTGGGTATTGTAAGTAGGATGCATTCGAGTTATGTGGTAGCTTTTATTTTTATTACCCCACTTATCCTTTATTGGAGATGTGGCATATGCTTTCCAGTCTTCAGTGTAGTAGTGCATGATTACATATTAACAGTCTTTTGAATATAGTTTGATCTTATTCTAAAAAAATAAAATGAGAAACACCACACATAATATTGGTAATATGAGGTAAACTGGCAGATCTTTGTAAAAACAGGAATATCTGAGGTCATTTATATTCTTGACTCAATTGACTCATGTTTTTCTGATTACCCTTGCTATCCTAGCCTACCTAACATTTCTTCTATTCCTCATAATGGCAAGTCAGTAGATTGCCTGTCATACGAATATTTTTTCTCTAATTTGCACTGTTTCACATTATCTTCAAAAGGTCTTGAAAGGAGTGAAAGAAGCCTTCTAATGTTGGATGTATGCTTTGCTTGCTTAACTTCAAGTCTCCAGGAGTCCATGGCAATGATTAAGACAATACTGGATTCGAGAGCTCTTCACCCCCACTTTAGAGTCAAGTTAAAATACCATTTACTTTTATGTTATCCTGATACATATATTCTGCCCAGCCTTTACAAACACCCAACAAGGGCAATTGTCTTGACACCAATGCTTGCTGTCATTTTTGGTTTTTAAACATTATTTTTTGGCTTCTAATGGCTATAAAATTCACCTTATTTTGTACCTCTTTATTTAACTCATCATAAGGGAAACTCAGGGTTGTGAGGGGCATACAGAAATAGAAGCTGAAGTTTGGTAAATTTGAGCAGTGTTTTTCTACGTTTTATGAAGTTCAAACAAATACTAATAATGGTCTATTCATATGCAATCGTTATAGTCCACAAAGAACTTTATATCAATTTATAATAAGTATCCATATAGAATAAAGATTCATTGCTACTCATTTTTAGAACTTGTGTTCCAGAAGCTTTAAAAAGCATTTTATAGATATCTCATTTAATCCTCCAAAAAAACCTATAAGGTAGGTATTATAGCCCTAAAAATGTTTTCACTTGAATTAAATGAGAACCAGCTTGCATAGTTAACAGCTGATAGATTCAGAACTGACCTTCAATATCCACTTTTAACAACATTTCTATTGAAGTGTTTTCATGGGAGACTTAATTCTGATTTAGTCATTGTTGGAAGGGAAATACAGTAATTTAATTCTGCTATAAAAATTGGCAAATCTGGGTTTTATTCTATTATTTATTTTAAATATAGTAACTAAAATTCATTGCTAAGTAGTTTTTAAAAATTTTATTGAAGTATACTATTCATACATGAACATACATAAATAATAAGTGTATATAAAAAGGTGTGAATTTAAAAAACAAACATGCATAACATCATACAGGGCTCCTGTACATCACCCCCCCCACCAACACCTTGCATTGTTGTGAAACCTTTGTTATAAATTATGTAAGAATATAGCCCAAACATTACTACTAACTAAATCCATATCTTACATTTGGAGTATTTTTCTCCCAACCCATCCTTTCATTTTTTTAAATATATTTTTATTACAGAAGGTGTGATCTTACAAAGCAATCCACATATATAGAATTCACATACAGTGCCCCTTCACCAACACACCACACCATGGTGGAATAGTTATTGCAGATTATGAAATAACATCATTAGGCTATTACCATCAACCATGGCCCATAGTGTACATTTGGCACACTTTTTCCATACCTTCCCATTATTCACACAGGGCATCTTTGGCATTGATGCAAGAATATTACAGTATTGCTGCTAACCACAGTCTATAGGTCACACCAGTTGTATTTTTCTCATGTTTCTCTGCATTCCCACTATCCTGCAATAGTGATGTACATCCGCTCTAGCTCACAGAAAGACACTCTTAATAGATACTAATAAAGCACAAATCCATCTGAAGTGTGCAATCATTGATATTCAGAATAATTACATAGTGTGCATTTATCACCTCAATTATTTTTAGAGCATTTTCATTATTCCAATAAAAATAGTAATAATAAAAAACAGCAAACAAAATTAATTCCTTCTCAGTGTCTCTGTGCTTCCCCTGCCATATATAGCTGTTATTCTCTTTCCACCTCTCTAGTTTGTGTTTATATTTTGTAAAAAAGTCATATATATGTAATATTACCCATATTCATATTTTATGTGATGTTTCACTATGTTATACAGTCTCAGCATACATTTTTTTAGTTTTCCTTCTAGTAATATAGATGACCTTAGACTTACCCTTTCAACCACTGTCAAACCATATAAAAGCTCTGCTAGATACAAACACTATAACATACTTTCAAAATTTCTATTCATTTTCAAAGATCAACAAACAACCTTTTTACCAATTCTGCACAGATTAACCCTCAGCTTTCCATTATCTACTCTCAGTCTATTTTTTAAATTATTTCTGAATTAACTCCATGAGTTTACACAATGTATTTAGTTCATAATAGTGCAATCATACAGTATTTGTCTTTTTGTGTCTGGCTTGCTTCATTCAGCCCAGTGTCCTCCAGGTTCATTCATGTTATCATATGCCTCATGACTTCATTTTTTCTTACTGCTGCATAATATTAGATTTTAATATTTATAGGTTGCATAAATAAAATTAAGGAAACTGGTTTATTCATATATTTTATATTTTTCAACTGTTTCCTCTTTCAAAGTATTATATTTTGTTAAGTTTACACCATTTGTGGTTACATTGTTCAGGCATTCTTTTGTTATACAATTTGTGCACCTGCTAATTTCCTCCTTTTTTTTTAGAATCAAGGGTTTAAATGGCCCTCAGGTAAGTCAATTTTTATCATTATTAGCTTATGCCTTTATTGTGTGATACTCAGAAAGGAACTGTACATCTCCTTCTTGCCTCATTTCTTGGCCCATCAACTAATCCTTCATTCCTTCATTGTCTGCAATTATTTCCTTTCATTTCTAAAATAAGAGTTGAGGAGATAATTTAGGATAATTATTGATTTAGTGTTCTCCTCCTGAAAAGACAAGACTTATCCAATACAATTATCTTTTCACCTGGTGATTCTACTGCCTTTTTTCAAATAAAGCTCATCCTCACAACAAGAAAATCGACAAATGACAGTAACGCATTTCTCATTTTCTCTTTATCTGTTAAATTAATCATATTTAAATCAATAATGGAGAGATTCAAACATTGTGGGGATATATCACGGTTTTGTGTAAATTGTCAACATGAAATTTGCTTATCGAGGTGAAAATTCACATTTTAAGATATGGTCTTTAGATGACTTTTTAAAAATTATGTTAGAATTTACTCATATAGATTAAAAGTGTTTTCAAATACCATTAAATAGTGTTATATCTAGGCATTTAGCCAGATTATTGACTGGTATAATGCCAAGCATTGCACTGTTCTTTATTATTCACTGTGTTGTAGATTCAGTGGCTTTCAAATCAAGCAACTTTCAGGAGAATTAAGTGACCTATTGGAAATAACCATATATGTAAATATTCTTTCACAGTTATGGCATTTTCCTCTGAAACTTCCCTTATTATTTAATTAGTGTTTCTTAGTCAAAATATCTGATATTAGGAGAATTAAAAAGATGCTCTTCCATCTGTGCTTCCATGATCGTCCATTTGCATTTCTGATCAACATAATTCTAAATTTTGACATGTCCAGGCATTTACTCTGGTTACTAACCACTCCTTCTGATATAGAAAACTGTTTATTCAGTCTTTCAGGAATTTTTTTTTTTATTTCTTTTCACTGATCCTTTTATGTTGGTCTTAAAGGAACTTATCTGCTTCCTTGTTTTCAAATACATGGGCAGCCTTCCTTAGAAGATAAGAGTATAAAAAAAAAAAGATGTGCCTGAATATAGGTTCACACAAACCTATATTCAAATGTTTATATTGGGTCTATATATTATCACCAAAAAATTAAAGCAATCCAAATGTCCTTCACTGGGTGACCAGATAAAGAGTGGTATCTCCAAGCAATAGAATGATATTCAGAAATAAAAATGGATTATTGATACACACAACAATCTCAAAGACATTATGCTAAATGAAAGTTACATACTGTATGAATCCATTTATATGGCATTAACAAAAGGATAAAACTATTGTGAGTGAGAAGAGATCAGCAGTTGCCAGGAGTTAAGGGAAAATGTGAGGAATTCGGAGGATGATAGGGTTCTGTATCTTGATTTAGTTGGTTATTTCATAAATCTATAAATGTGTTAAAATTTCATGATATTGTATCTCCCCAAATATCAATTTTAGTTAGTGTTTTTTTAAAAATTAAAATTGAAATTAACACCAAGAAAAACAGTCCTCCAGGTAATTATGAGACATAACTAGGTTTTAGAACTAGCACTTTAAATTGTCCCAGTTTCCCTGGTGCTTATAAATTGGTGAATCAGGGATATGGCCCAGAAATATATATTTTAATATATATTTCCTGGAATCATTCTATGATTTATAGAAATACAAGAATTATATCATTGAGGTCCAACTGGTAGAGCTGTAGAACATGAGTATTTGGAAGATATTGACTTGAGATATTAGGAGGCCATCAATGACTCATAGTTTTATGCTTGAGTTCCTTTTTATATTGAGATCGGTGTCTGGTACAGAGAAGACATTTTATAATTGGCCCTCAATCAATGTTTATGGAATGGTTATTTTTAGGGACCAAGTCATAAAGTGCTCCTGCCAGCCTGATTAAAGATATCTAAACTTGCAGGACAACTACTCTGAAAATAAAAATGGTAAGATAAAAATCTAGATTCAACCTCTAATGTACCATGAAATATAACAACCTTTGTATTTCTCATTGTTTTGCTCTACTCATTTGTGTTCTATAGAAATCTCCAACTGTATTTTTGGGCATTCCAAAAAGAATAGTCTAAGGTCAAATTGTATTAGAGTGTACAATTAAAGGCAGCAGGTGTGACAGAAAAGGGAATATTGGGCAGGAGAGGTTGAAAATCCAGTATGCGGAAGTATTATTGAGCTAGTTATCTGCTAAATGCAGGCCATGCTTCAAATTTTCAGAACAGTCCTCCAGGAAGGTAAGTCAAATAATTGTTTTAGCATATTTTTTTTATGAGAGAAAAGGGAGAAAATTTATCCACTGGCTCAGATACCTTAGGGTAGTTAGTTGAAAAGAAAACAGTAAATTGGGTAGTATCCAACAATATATCAATATATATCACATAAAGGACTTTCATAGCATTTAGAAAAGAGGCAGAAAGTGACAACAATATGGTTAGAGGAATCTCATTGCCATGAATTAGTCTGTTCAATTTCGTTAATATTGAAATATGTGTAGGTATTTTTACAGGTGTTTCCCATGAATGCCCTCTTTCTCAAGAGAACAAGTTCTGAGGGAGAGATTCATCTAAATGCCTTTTCCCTGCTATGCACTTCTTTATTGTCTAATAGGGAAATGATAATGTGAAGTTCTAATAATTACTTTGTTTATGATTCTTTGGTATTTGAAACTGCATATTTATTCAAATTTTCTGTTAAAATATTTCATAGTATCTTACTTTTGGTTCTTCTTGTTTGATTTCTCACTGGATTCATGGTTCCCAAGTGTTAGATGGTGCACTATGAGAAGAGGAAATTAGAAGAGAACTAAAAAGTAGAATATATGATATCTATCTACACATTAGAGGTAAACACTGTATCTTGAAAAAAACAAGAACACCATGAAGCAGTCTTTTTGTAATTGGCAAAATAAAAACATTGTTTAAGATAGGGTATGGAGGGATGTATATCATTGTGATGAGAAAAATATTTGCATGAGAAAAGAAGTTAAAACCATTCTTCTCTTTTCTTGAAACTGCTAATGATTGTGTGGTAGCTGGGAAGCTGTGAACTAGCTTTGAAAATATTTTCTAATAACTCAGTGTCTTAAAGAGTTGTCAGAGTCTTCTAGTATGTCTTCTAGTCTTCAGCCATGATAGAGGAAACTAGGACTTCACAATTCCCTTGAAATAAAAATCTAACATAATGTAAGTGTTTGGATACTGGCTTGTTGGCTCACAACTGGCTTGTTAACCACATAGAAGATACAATTAATATGGAATCAAATGCAATAGACTCAACAAATCCAACATTCTCTTAACATCCACTGCTACCATGTTGATCCAGATCATTACCATCTCCTACCTACACTCTTTTTCAGTCAGCTCTCTAGTCTCCCTGTTTTCATTCCTGCCCATGCCAACCATGCATTTATTAGGCTTAATTAATTCAATATTTTTCTTATATTAAAAAATCCTAGGGGCCTGTGTTCCCTGCACAGAGACTCTGGTACAGGTCTTTTCAGGATGGTCAGTGAATTCCTAAATTTGGAGATTTGGTGAACATTGTCTCTTCCTGGAGGTTGCGGATTGCATTCCTATAGGTCTTGGAGATGACATCAATGGTGGCCTTGGCAAGTTGCCCAAGTGGCCATGCAGCCTCTGGCTGAGGTATAGTAGTCATTAATACTAGCCTATTATCTGATAGCTTTCTCAATCACTTACTATCTCTTTAACTGCTTTAGCATCTTCATAGCATCACTATAAAACACTGTGTATGTGTTTGTTTTCTTTCGTTCTTTCCTTTCAACATCTACTCCATGAGGGCATCCCAGATTCCTAGTTCCTGGCAAGCATTAGGGTCTGAGTCAGTATGTTTTGAATTAATATACAGGAAAAATAAAAGAATTAAGTATTTCTTAGGTGCAAATAACTGGACCAGTACTCTCTAATACATCTGTCTGCAATGATGGAAATATTATATGTATGTTCTTTCATACAGAAGCCACTAGCCAGATGTGTCTTTTGAGTACTTTAAACATGGCTAGTGCAATTTAGAAAGTATGTTTGTCATTTTCTGTACTTAAATTTAAATAGCCACATGTCTGCCTTATTGGGCAGTACAACACTAGAAAATCAGACCTCCTAGAATATTGACATATACAGTCATTGTGCCATTAAAATAAAAAGAAATGCCCTTTAAACGTTTTGTGTTATTTAAAATGAGTGTCCTTATCAAATTTGGTATACTCCAAAGATTGTGTTTGGATTAAAGCTTACAATTCTGTTATCTTTATTATTTGAAATTGAAAATAGAACCCTACAATCAAAAGTCTGAAGTTCATGTATTTTTGTGTTTTTGTTTGTTTTTTACTTCTGAGAATCAAATGAAAATTAAATGTAATATTTTAAACATTTTTCAGGTTGGCTAAAAATTTATTAAACAATTATCTCAAGTGTTAATAAAGACTTGAATGGATTTGTTTAAAAGACAAAAATCAAAAACTTTGTCCATTCAATTTTATTTATAGAGATTTTACCAATGATTTCATTCAGATATAGGTTAAAATACTATTTATACAAAGACCTTAAATAAAGGTACTACTTATCATGATGCAAAATGGGAAATATTCTCAATACAAAGACTGATTTACATGAATTAGAAATTTGTTGCATCCTATTGCTGTAGTACATATGTGGAACTATACCACAAAATTTTTGCTAGACTGTAACATACAATGAAAAATGGTGTGTGTGTATATTTGCGTGTTATAATTTATAAAAAACTTAAACCATCAATAATTATGGTTTTGTTTTACTAATTTACATATTTCAGGAGATGTTTTGATATTAACTGTACCAGCTAAGGTTGATTATCTCTTTCTGAAGTAAAAAACAACAGCTCATTGAATTCATGGCATTTTAAGTAAGGAGTACCTCTTGCATACTGAATAACTTTGCATTTTCTTAGGTAAAGTTCTTTCCCCCCTTTAGCTAAAAAGCTTCCAATATCCTCTTTTATCCTGCATCTAGGTTTTGATAAGCAATTTGGACTACCTCTCTGACTTGGCCAATTTTGTGCTCGCATTGAGTCTTTGCTTTCTAACACCTGCAACTTCAGTTCAGGTGGACCATAACCTGTCAAAGTAAATCTATATCAGTTATGATGCTTTTGTTTGCCAAAAAAAGATGATGTACTACATAGAATGACATAAGTTTTTAAAAATTATGGATTCATACTTTTAAAAATGGTCCAAATATGGGGATACTTAGACTTTTGATAATACATTCCAGATTCAGAAGTGCATTTTTTTCTCCTACTGCATTCACTACAAAGGCCCTGAAATTTGCCTTTCAACTTGGTCATGTGCACAACACATAGAAGATGTGAACCCTTCACTGGAAGATGGAATGCCAGTTGTTCAATCTATGGCACTGCTATAACCCTGGAGTGAAGAGTGGGATAAATTTCCTTGCAATCATATACACCACAGGTTTTCTTGGATCCACATAGACTGTAATATTAAAGCCTGTTGAAGATAGATGAAAATCTATTTAGGAGGAAAATCAACATTGTCAGCTATAGAACTTGATTCCTGTCTCCTTTACCCCTGAGTGCCATGGACTCTCCTACTAAAGAATGATATGGATGCAATCTGATTGCAAATGAGTGTTTATACTTTATTTCAATGTATAGAGGCAAAACACTTCTATACTTGCAACCAACACAGCTGTGTCTTTGCTACTTTTTCATGTCTGCAACTGTTTCAGTCTTTGATAAGAGTCATTCTTTTCCCCTTCCATATAAGCACTTATATGTTTCATTCATGTGGGATAGAAATGACAAATGAGCTGTATTGTAGTGTTAAGTGTCATAAACAAAATGTTATTTGTTATTTTAGGCAAAGATTATTAATCTGGCATTATGGCTCTATCTTCTATATTGGTCAGGATTCTTTTTAAAATAATCTTTGGTCTAGTTTTAGCATACTGTATTAGTCAGAGTTCTCAAGGGAAACAACCGACAGGAAATACCTGTAAATAGTGTAAGATTTTATAAAATTCTCTCATGTGATCATAGGGACACACAAGTCCAAGTTCCACAAGGCTGACTGCAAACCAGGGATGAAAACCCTTGATGAGTTCACAGGAGAGGCTGACTGTCTGAAGTAGAGATGGGAACGCTCTCTCCAAATACTGAAATCACTTCCCCTTTTAAGACCTTCAAGTGATTGGATGAGACCTTACTCATTGCTGATGGCAGAATCCTTAGTTGATTGTAGATGTAATCAGCCATCTATGCAATCAACTCATGAAATGCCCTTGTATTACAATCAGTCATGTACTTGCTTGATCAGAAAACTGGACACCATAACCTGGCTGAGTTGACACATTAGCCTAACCATCATTGGGCACTCCACCCTGTCAACTAAGCAGCCACACACATTACCTTATACCGTATGTAGTCTCTAAATAAAAATAATAACTATATATATATATTTCCACCTATCAATATTCAACTGTCCTGTGTACAGCTGGAAATGCAATAATTCCTTCCAGTATAGGATTCAAGTCTTTGGAAAATAGTCACCCTCAGACTTGACATTCTTAAACACCTTGACATGAAATTAATACAACTTATGTCATATGATAAGGGAAAATGTTAGGGAAGAAAATAAAGATATTCATTTTATGTACATATACAGACATATTAAAAACAAGGAAGAAATATTCATGGCCATTATAGTCCTTGTTTCTGTAACTGGTAACATACTAGAAGTTCATATTTATCACTACTTTCTTCCACTATCTATTCCATTTTTCCTTTAATCTCAGCAATCACCTCAACTGGTATTGGTTCTTTGCCTGGTGTGGTCACTCAAACTTTCAATCCTGAAGATTTTGGGCCATTTCTAGTCCTGCTTAGATTGGGGTTTTGCAGTTTTCCATTTGACTTTAATCACCAAGCATTGTAGTACTAAGAGAGGCCCTAGGCGACATTCTGTACTCCAGGCAAACTCTCCTGACCTCCATTGTACAGGGTAGTCCTATTTCCACTTGATAGTCAGGGTCAATCATCCCAGCCATCACAGTAATTCCCTTCTTTGTCTGTTGATTCAGAGGCATGAGAAAGCCAAAGTGTCCAGGTGGCAGTCTTAACTTCCAGTTAAATGGACTTGTTGTGTTCCCTGATGGAGATTCTCCTCCTTTTCAAACTAAAACCTATAGACCAGAGAAACTTAAGGTTGCAGGGAAAGGACACAAAAACTTTCCTAGTGGTTCTCTAGGGGTGATAGTGAGTGGTGCCACTCCCATTTCCACCCCTTGATTCCTGGACCCATGAATCCTGGCTACGGGAGAAACAGCACCATAGAGTGGATGCTGATTTAGAGCCCACCTAGCCTCCTGGAGAACATTGCTCTAGCTCTGCAAGGTATTGCCACCTAGTTGGTGCCATGGTTGAGTCTTCAATAGGCCATTGCAGATTGACTGTTTTATCGATCAGCTGCTTCAGTATAATGGTGAATACGGTAAGACCAGTGACCTCCACGGGCATGTGATCATTCCCATACATCATTTTTTATGAACTGGATTACTTGATCAGAGGCTATGGTCTGCAAAATGCCATGGCAGTGTACAGGACATTCAGTAACTCTATACATGGTAGTTTTGGAAGAAACATTGCTTGGAGGAAAGGCAAAGCCATATCCAGAGTATGTGTCTATTCCATTTAGAACAAATGGCTGCCCCTTCCATGATGGAAGTGGTCCGATGTAGTCAACCTGCCACCAGGTAGCAGGTGGATCACCTCAGAGAACAGTGCCTTATCAGGGGCTGAATGTGAGTCTCTGTTGCTGGAAAATTGTGCACTCAACAGTGACTATAGCCAAGTAGGTCTCCTGGATTTAAAGTCACTTCTGAGCCAGTGTCTAATAATGCCTGAAATATCTGATCATTTTCTTTTCTTCAATGCATTTACCATGGTAAAAGGCCACAGATTTCCTTGGGGAAAGCTGGGAGGAAGATTCACAGTATAATTTTTTGACAGTGTAACAGGTTCTTTCTCCAAGGAGACCTGGCCTTCCCTCATTCAAAGGGCTCTAGGTCTGTAAACTGTCTCAAATCTGGAAATTAAGGGGTCGTGATTTTCTGTTCTGTAATTCAAGTTAGTGTTTTGTTCACTTGGCCTAGAACACTTCTGCTTATACAGATCAAGTAGAAAATTAGTAGACCGCCCATCCACTGTAGCTCTATGAGACTCAGACTTTTTGATTGCTGCTTTGAGTCTGCCTTTCATTGTAGTAGCCATGCCTACCTTATCTTTGGTGATTAAGTGCTGCTATTTGGCTTCTGCCAGTCTCAGATCTGATCATCCCCATAGTGTTTAAGGATTCTAGTTTCATGACAGCAGTTCCCACAGAAATATCTGGCTTACACAGGAGAGGAACCACAGAGCTCTTCAGGGAAGATGGAGTAGTCTTACAAATTTATTTCTCATAGTTCCAGGTAAAGGTGTGTCATCTGGATGTTCCTGTGAGCAGGTCTTCAATGATGAATCCATTCCAGCATTTCAGTCTCTCTAAGACTTTTGATTCCTCATCCACAGGATACCAGGAAAAATCAGGCATCCCAACCTCAGACATGCTAGGCCCTCTTTTGGTCAATGTTTCAGCCAGCCAGCCACCTGAACAAACTGTTAGAGCTCTTTCTAACCCCTCAAGCTATAGCATTGAATCCAGAATCTCTGCTTAGTGGGCCCATACCAATAAATTCAGCAGGATCCAACTTCATATTCATTTCACCATTATCCCATACCCTTAATATCCAATCTCATACATGTTCCCCTGATTTATGTCCCTTTAAGTTGGAAAACTCATGCAGGTCATTTACAGCATACTCCCTCTTGTGTCATAATTTATTCTTCACCTTTGGGGGATTATTTTGATTTTAGTCTAGTTATAGGACTAGAAGAGAAGAGGAATGGTGGGGATGAATAAGAAAGGATTAGAAATGTCTTGCAAGCTATTGGCCTCAGGGCATTCCTTTCCATTCTTGTCTCCTGAGACAGGATTAATCTTTTCAGGTGGGGGGTAGATGGCAGACTTCTTAGGGTAGGGCGGAGGTGGGTGATGTTTTTTTCAGGGCAGAGAGGATGGAGAGACTATTTGAGGTGGTTTTGAGATTGGGTAGTGCAGGTTTGAGATTGGTTGAAACTGCTTCGGGCTGGGAGGAGGTCAGGACTCTGGGGTAAGCTGGAGGCTGGGTAATACAAGCTTGACATTGTGTGGTCTCTACAGCATAGGCCATTAGTATTTATCTGTCAAAGTCTCACCATAATTTGGGATTTTTTGTCCCCACTAATATCATCATTAACCCATATGTCTCCTTCACAATCCTCAGGGTTCCACACCTTTCCAATCAATGTCCTCACTTTACCCTCAGACACCAAACATGGTTGAGATTTTAGTTTCCATTCTAAATCTGTTATTAGACCAATGAGTCTCTGAGTCTGGTTTCAGAGATTTCAAGTCTGTGGCTACAGGAAGCAAGAGTTTCTGCAAACAAAGAAGTATACATAGAAACTTTTACATCATTTATGCAGTGCTTAAGTTGCAAATTTGAAGCCTTTAGCTCATACCTTTCTTTTGTAACTGAATCCAGTGTATTTTTAAAAAGCCAACCAACATCACTGTACCTTTTAACTCCACAAACTTTATTAAGGTGTTAAAAACTCTCACCTAAATCCTTGCCTCTTATAAGTGTGGACATAGTCATATCCAGTGGTTTTATTTTGAATATCTCTATTGACAACTCATGCCATGGACTGTCAGTAACCTCTTCATTATTGGAAAGAGAGTCAATGCACTTGCATCTAATCAGAGTAGAGACCCAATTGAAGAAGTCCCAGAACCAATTCAGAAATCCCAATTTTAAGGTTCTATTTCTCAAGAACCACTCTCCCTACCAAGCTTTATTAGTCAGGGCTCTCTAAGGAAACAGAGCTAACAGGAGATATCTGAAAATAGTATGAGATTTTATAAAATTCTCTCACACAAACTTGGGGATGCACAAGTCCAAATACTGCAGGACAATATACAAACTAGGGGTCATGATGAAAGTCCTTGATAAGTTCCCAGGATAACCTGGCTGTCTGAAGTAGGGATGGTAATTCTCTCTTTGAATGCTGAAATCACTTCCCATTTAAAGCCATCAAGTGATTGGATGAGTTGTCAATCATTGTTGATGGCAGTCTCCTTAGTTGATTGTAGATGTAATCAGCCATCTATGCAGTCAACTCACTGATAAAGTCTGTGGAATGCCCTTGTATTACAATTAGCCCAGTGCTTGACGAGATGACTGGTTATCATTACCTGGCTGAGTTGACACATTAACCCAACCATCACACATACCATGCTTACTTGTCAGCATTTATTCTTTGGTTAGTCATCATTAGTGTATCCTATAATGTCTGTTAACAGCATGCACAGTAAACAGAAGAAGCATAATTATTAATTATTATGTTTATATAATAACAAGATTATTTTGACTTGGATTTATGGATAATTTGCAAAGAAAAGCAAATATATACTCTAAATTTTGATATTTTTCCACCAGTCTGTATAAAATCATTATAAACAATAAAACATATAGGCAGGGAAGCAGACTTGGCCCAATGGATAGGGCATCTGCCTACCACATGCAGGGTCTGCAGTTCAAACCCTGGGCCTCCTTGACGTGTGTGGAGCTGGACCATGCGCAGTGCTGATGTGCGCAAGGAGTGCCGTGCCAACCACATATGAGAGCCCCACGGGCAAGGAGTATGCCCTGTAAAGACAGCCACCCAGTGTGAAAGAAGGTGCAGCCTGCCCAAGAATGGTGCTGCACACACACAACAAGATGATGCACCAAAAAGAAACACAGATTCCTGGTGCCACTGATAAGGATAGAAGCAGTCACAGAAGAACATGCAGCGGATGGACACAGAGAGCAGACAACTGGGGGGAGAGAGGTAGTAAGGGGAGAGAAATAAATAGAAAAAGAAAATAAATCTTAAAAAAAAACATATAGGCACATTATTCTATTATAGAAAACATGAGTTATCTTTAACACAAAGGAAAAAGAACCAAGCAATATATAAACACATGCAACAGTAGTAACATACACAATTTACCATTACAAAAAAATAAAAATGGAAAAATTTTGATTTTTCTATCAGCGGGAATTGAAGGTAGTGCAAGTTATAGCTGGAAGACTTCTGACATGATATAGGTGTGATTTATAGAAGGCTATACTGACAAGAAGGTGTAGGAATTGCCATACTTCATACCTGCCTTAGAGCTTTGAAGTGGTGTTATATAGTTATCCTCGTAGTAAAATGGTTCACCTTTTATTTTATAGAGCGTGATAATGGATGGCGTCCTGGGAGCCTTGAAGTTATATGTGGCAGCTGCAAAAACTGAGATATTTCTAATATTTATACACTAATCCTCCATTGGTCACCATAGATGGAGAGGTTGGTTTTTGTTATACTTTAATTATGCAAGGGCTAACAATGCAGTTTTCCTGAAAGGATTGATAAACTTCCTTTATCAAAAGTAAAATTTATCTATCAATATAGCATTTTCATATTTGTTACACTGAGGCATAGAGCAGCAAAGAGATTGTTTAATAAAAAAAGGAAGCTATTGTTTTGGAGGCCTTGCAAAATGAATTGTATTGCATTTAAATCCTTACTTGTATTATCTTGAACACAAAACTGTAAAAAACTTAAGTTTTCTGAAACCTAATTCACTTTTCTCTAAAATGTGAACAAAATTACTCTTTCCTTTATCATAATGTGTTTGTGGTTAGATCAAATGAGTACAAAATCACTTCTTTGTTGATTCTATTCCAATATCCTTTTCTGGTTCTCTCATCCATCCTTTTTTCAGTTTATTTATTTATTTATTTTAAACAAATCAATTTTATTGATACATTTTTTAAAAAACATACAATTCATCCAAAATGTACAATCAATGGTATTTGATATAATCACAGAATTTTGCATCATCACCTCAATCATCATTAAAGCATTTTCATTATTTCTATAATAAAAATAATAATAAACAAAAAACAGACAAAGAAAATTCCTCACCTCTCAATCTCTCCATGTTTCCCCTGCTGTACATCACTGCCAGTTCTGGCTATTCTTGCACAATTATCCATCTGTTATTAGGCAACTTTATTGAGAAACATTCACATACCATATGATCTATCCAAAATGTATAATCAATGGCTTTTAGTAATCACAATGTTGTGTATTCATCATCTCAAAAATTTTAGAACAATTTCATTATGCCAAAAAGAAATACTCCATGCCCCTTAGCATTCCTTTCCCTGCCCTTCCTAACCACTAATCTAATTTCATCTTTATAAATTGACTTATAATTATATTTTATATAAATGGAATCATACAATATACAGTACTCTGTGATTGATCTCCTTCACTCAGTATAAGGTGCTTTTTTTGGTCTGATATTAATATTTTGTAGTGTTAGCCTATATTTGTTCAACTTTTTAAAAAATATTACATATTCAATTTTACCCATATTCATATTTCACATAATATATTTAGTTCATAATAGCACAATCACATAGTATTTGTCCTTCTGTGTCTGGTTTACTTCACTCAACATAATGTTCTCCAGGTTCTTCCATGTTTTCAAGATTCATGACTTCATTTCTTCTTACTGCTTCATAATATTCCATCATGTGTATACTCCACAATTTCTTTGTCCACTCATCAGTTCATGGACACTTGGGTTGTTTCCAACTTTTGGCACCAATGTTCACTTTTGACTGTGAAACATCGGTGTGCAGATGTCTATTCATGCCACTGCTCTGAGTTCTTCTGGGTATATACTTAGCAATGGCATTGCTGGGTCCCATGGCAAATCTATATTCCACTTCCTTAGGAGTTGCCAAACAAGACAAGGATGTCTACTGTCACCATTATTATTCAATATTATGCTACAACTTCTAGCTAGAGCAATTAGGCTAGACAAAATAAAATAAAAGGCACCCAAATAAGAAAGGAAGGAGTAAAACTTTCACTATTCACTGATGGCATGACTCTATATCTAGAAAATCCTGAAAAATGTACAACAAAGCTACGAGATTTAATCACTGAGTTCAGTAAGGTGGTGGTATACAAGATTAATACCAAGAATCAATAGCATTTCTATACACTGCTAATGTGCAATATGAAGAGGAAATCTGAAAACAAATTGCATTTTTAAAACCAGCTAAAACATCAGATATTTGGGAATAAGCCTAACCAAAGACATAAATGAAGTGTATTCAGAAAACTATGAAACATTGCTAAAAGTAACCATAGAAGACTTAAATAAATATCCATTTCATGGACTGGCAGACTAAATATCATTAAGATTCAAGTCTACCTAAATTGATTTACATCTTCAACACAATTCCAATAAAAATTCCAACAGTCTTTTTTGCAAAAATCAAGAATTTAATAATCAAATTTATTTGGAAGGGTAATGGGCTCTGCATTAGTCAGGGTGCTCTAGGGAAACAGAATCACCAGGGCGTATCTCTAAACAGTAAGAGATTTTATAAGAGTCTCTCACATAACCATGGGGATACACAAGTCCAGGTTCTTCAGGCAGGCTACAAACCAGGGCCTCCAATGAAAGTCCAATGACAGTCCTTGATGAGTTTCTGGGAGACACTGACTGTCCAAAGATGACCTGAGAAAGTTCTCTGAATGATGAAATCACTTCCCCTTTTAAGGCATTCAACTGTTGGGATAAAGCATCACTCATTGCCAATGGCAGTCTCCCTGATTGATGCAGATATAATCAGCCATCTATGCAGCAAACTCACTAATGGCTAAAGTCCGTGAATATATTTGTATTACAGTTAGCCCAGTGCTTGCTTGACCAAAAAACTGGGTAAAATTACCTGACTGAGTTTCACATTAGCCTAACCATCATAGTCTACCCCTTTTCAATTCAGCAACCATGCACACTACCTTAAACCATACTTAGTCTCTAAGTAAAAATAATAATAAAAAAATACATGTATATATATATGTATGTGTGTGTATGTATGTATGTATGTGTGTATGTATGCATTTTTCCAATTGACAATGTTCTACTTGATTATTAAAATCTTCCTCTGCTGAAGTGACCCTCTGGTGAGCATTCATGTGGGACACAAATATTTTCATGCATTTTGCCCACTCAGATCAATCCACATACCTCTTCCCCAGACCTCTTTGTCACCAATTTGCAAGCATTTTCCTTCCAAGTCCCTGACCATCTAGCCAAACCATTGGCAACAGCCCATGATCAGTGTGCAAATGCACCTCTGGCCATTTATTTTCCAAGCAAAATGTACAACCAGGTGCACTGTTTGAAGTTCTGCCCACTGAGAGGATTTGCCCTCATCACTATCCTTCAGACACATCCCAATAGAAGGCTGCAGTGCTGCAGCTGTCCACTTTTGGGTGGTACCTGTATACTATACTGAGCCATCTGTAAACTAGGCCCGAGTTTTCTCTTCCTCAGTCAACTGATTATAAGTACTCCCTAAGAGGCCAAAGGTGTGGGCTGGGAAAGAGAAGGTAATATGGCAGAGGTGGTGACTATGGGCATTTGGGCTACTTCCTCATGTAACTTACTTGTGCCTTCAGGACCCACTCGAGCCCTATCTCATATACAGCACTTCCACTTTATTATGGAGTGCTGCTGTGCATGCCCAACTTTATGGTTTGGTGGGTCAGAAAATAACCAGCTCATAATAGGCAAGTCAAGTCTCATGGTAAATTGATGGCCCATAGTTAAGCGTTCAGTCTCTACTAAGGCTCAGTAACAGGCCTAAAATTGATTCTCAAAAAGAAAGTAGTCATCTGCAGGGGATGGAAGAGCTATGCTCCAAAATCCTAAGGGTCTGCATTGTGATTCTTCTATAGGTGTCTGCCAAAGGCTCCAGACAGCATCTCTGTTTGCTGCTAAAATTTCCAGCACCTTTGGATCTACTGGACCATATGACCCCACTGGTAGTGCAGCTTGCATAGCAACCTGGACCTGTCACAGAGCACCCTCTTGTTCTGGTTGCTAATCAAAACTAACAACTTTTCTGGTCACTAGGTAAATGGGTCAGAGTAGCACATGCAAATGATAAATATGTTGTCTCCAAAATCCAAAGATACCAACTAAGCATTGTGCCTCTTTTTTGATCATGGAGGTGCTAGATGCAACAGCTTATCCTTCACTTTAGAAGGAATCTCTCAACATGCCCCATACCACTGCACACCTGGAAATTTCACTGAGGTGAACGACCCCTGTATTTTTGTTGGATTTATCTCCCATCCCTTCTCATGCAAATGCCTTACCAATAAGTCTAGAGTCTTTGCTACTTCTTGCTCACTCATGCCATCAAGTGGCCATGGTGGCTGCTGGGTGCAGGGAATGGGAGGAGGAGATGAGATGTGGAGGCATTTTCGGGACTTGGTGTTGTCTTAGGTAGTGCTGTAGGGACAATTACCGGACATTGTAGATCCTCCCATGGTCCACTGGATGGAACGTGGGAGAGTATGGGCTATGATGTGGACCATTGACCATGAGGTGCAGCGATGCCCAGAGATGTACTCACCAAATGCAATGGATGTGTCATGATGATGGGGGAGAGTGTTGCTGTGGGGGGAGTGGTGGGGTGGTGGCGGTGGGGGTGAATGGGGACCTCATATTTTTTAATGTAATATTTTTAAATAAATGAATTTTTAAAAATGTGAAAAAAAGAAAAAAATATGATATCATCAATACAATGGAACAGTGTGTTATCTTGTGGGAGGGAGAGATGATCAAGTTACCTGCAGACAATATTATGACATAGGGCTGGACAGTTGCTATACCCCCGATGCAGGATAGCGAAGGTATACTGCTGGCCTTGCCAGCTGGAAGCAAACTATTTCTGGTGTTCCTTAATAATGGCAGTCGAGAAGAAAAAAATTGCCAGACCAATAGCTACATACCAGGTCCAGGGGATGTGCTGATTTGCTCAATCAGTGATAACCACATCTGGGACAGCAACTGAAAGTGGAGTTACCACCTGGTTACGCTGATGATAATCTATTGTCAACTTCCAAGATCCATCTGTTTTCTGTACAGGCCAAATAGGAGAGTTGAATGAGGATGTGGTGGGAATCACCCCTGCATCCTTCAAATCTTTGATGTTGGCACTACTCTCTGCAATCATTCCAGGAATCTGGTATTGCTTTTGATTTGCTATTTTGCTAGGTAGCAGCCGTTCTAGTGGCTTCCACTTGGCCTTTCCAAGCAAAATAGCCCTCACTTCACAAGTCAGGAATCTAATTTGGGGGTTCAGCCAGTTGCTAAGTATGTCTCCTCCAATTATGCATTCTGGAACTGAGGATAAACCACAGAATGGGTCCAGGGACCTGCTGGACCAATGTGAGATGGACCTGAGCTAAAGCCTCATCAATTGCCTGACTTCCATAAGCCATTACTCTGATCGGTGGACCATAGTGATATTTTGGGTCTCTTGGAGTTAATATCACTTCTGAGCCAGTGTGTAATAATTCCCAAAAGGTCTAATCATTGCATTTCCCCAATACACAGTTACTCTAACAAAAGGCCATAAGTCTCCTTGGGGAAAGGTGGAAGGAAGATTAAAACTATAAATTTTTGGCAGTTTAATAAGATACTTCCACAAGGTCACCTGACTACATCCTCATTTGAGGGGCTCTAGGCCTGTAAACTGTCTCAAGTCTGCAAATTGATTAAAGGGCCATGATTCTCTGAGTCTGTAATCTGAGTTAGGGTTGTTTTTTTTCCCACTCAACCTAGAACTCTTCTGTTTATACAGATCCAGAAGAAAATTTAGTACACTGCCCATCTATTGCAATTCTTGGTAGCCCATGATCTGTTAGCCAACACCATAACTCTATGCGAATCAGACTATTTGGAGTGCTGCTTTGAATCTGCCTTTCATTATGGTAGCCATGCAAACCTTGTCTTTGGTTATTAACTTCTAATACTTGACTTTTCCCAGACCTAGATCTGGTCACCCCATAATGTTTGAAGATTCTAATTCCATTGCAGACCTCCTTACAGTAATATCTGGTCTACAGAGCAAGCAAGCACAGCGCTCTTCAGGGAAGATGGAGTTAGTCTTATAGATTTATTCCTCACAGTCTTGGTTAAAGGTGTGTCCTCTGGACATTCCTGGGGTGGGTGGCTGGGTCTCAATTGGTAAATCCATTGTAGCATTCCCATCTCTCTATGCCTTTGAATTCCCTCTTCTACTGTATACCAGGGCAAATCAGGCATCTCATGCTCAGACATGGTAGGCCATCTTTTGGTCTGTGTTTCAGCCAGCCACCTGAGCAAAGTTTTAGAGCCATTTCTAACCCCTCAAGCTACAGCTTTAAATCCAGAATTTCTGCTTAGTGGGCCCATATCAATAAATTCAGGGTGATCCAACTTTATCTTCCTTCCATCATTATCCCATACCCTTAGTATCCATTCCCACACATATTCCCCTGATTTCTGTCTATAAAGGTTGGAAAACTCATGCATTTCTTTAAGAGTATAGTGTACTTCCCCATGGGTCTCACTTTGTATTTCACCTTTGGGAGCTTGCTGTGATTTTAGCCTAGTAGTAGGTCTTGAAAGGAAGAGGGGTAGTGGTAGTGCATAAGGGGAAGAATTAAAAACGTCTTGCAAGCTACTGACCTCAGGGCATTCCTTTACATTTTCTTCTTGTGAGACAGGATTAATCTCTTCAGGAAGGTGTTGGAAGGCAGCTTCTTCAAGGCAGGCTGGAGGCTGGGCAGTGCATGCTGGAATTTGGCTGGTACCTGCCTCTGGGCTGGAAGGTGGTCCAGATTTCCTGGGGCAGGCCTGAGGCTGGACAGTGCAGGCTTTAGTTTGGTTGGTACTCACTTCAGGGCAGGAAGAAAGTCCAGACTCCCTGGGGCAGACTGGAGGCTGGGTGATACAAGGTTGACAGTGTGGTCTCCACAGGGCAAGACATTGCAGGTTTATCTGGTAAAGGCTCAGCAGAATTTAGGGTTCCAATGTCCCCATCAATATTATTATCATCCAATATGTCTCCATCCCAATCATCTGGGTACCACTCCTTTCTAATCAGTGCTTTCATTTTAACCACAGAAATCTGGCAGAATTGAGATTTTAGGTTCCTTTGTAACTGTGCTACTCATACAATGAGAATCTGAGTTTGGTTCTCAGATATCTCAAGCCTGTAACTGCAGGAGACAAGATTTTCTTTCAGTGTACATATAGAAATTTTCATCTTGTAGGAGTTTGATATGGTTACAAATTCCAAAAATAGATATTGGATTGTGTTTGTAAGCTGGTCTGTACCCGGGCATGATTAAATTGTGATTAGGGCTTTGATTGGGCCATGCCAGTAGGGTATTGTGTCCCTGTACTTTGGTGGGTGGGAACTCACAAATAAAAGACATGGCAAAGGACAGAGTTGGAGCTGTTTGATGCTGGGGATTTGATGTTGGAGTTTTGCGCTTGGAGTTTTGATGCTGGAGTTTTGAGCTGGAGCCCAGGAAATGAACATGCAGGAGATAAACACAAAGGAATAGAGTCAGCTCCTTACACATGGCAGAAGCCCTGGGGAGCGAGACAGAGCTGTTTGCCTGATAGTCTAAAACTGGTCTTGTGGAGTGAGCACAGCAGTTGAGCCCAGAGAGAAACATAGCTCTGGGAAGAGAGGAACACTCAGTCCAGAGAGAAATAAGTCCTGGGAAGAGATGAATCTAGGAAGCCTGAACCCTGGCAGATGTCAGCAGCCATCTTGCTCCAACACATGACCAAAGACTTTGGTGAGGGATGTAACTTATGCTTTACAGCCTGGTAACTGTAAGCTTCTAGCTCAAATAAATGTCCTTTATAAAAACTAATCAATTTCTGGTATTTTGCATCAGCATGCCTTTGACTGACTAATACACACTTCATCCATGCGGTGTTTAAGTTACAAATTTGAAAACTTTCACTCATCTCTTTCTTTTATAACTATATCCAGAGTATCTAGGAGGAGCCAGCCAACAGCATTATACCTTTGGACATCACAAAACTCTGTTAAAGTGTTGAAACCTTCTCACACAGATCCTTTCTTCTTATAAGCATGGAATTAAACAGGAATCTAGTGATGATATTTTGCATATGTCTACTGCCAGTTCACACCATGGGCTGTTAGTAGCTTCTACATTATTGGAAAGGGAGTCATTAGTACCCTTGAGTCCAATTAGAGTAGAGAGCCAATTGCAAAACTCCCAGAACCACCTCAAATATCCCATGTTTAAGACTCTGTTCCTCAATAACCACTCATGGTACCAAGCTTTATTAGTCAGGGTTATCTAGGGAACCAGAATTAACAGGACATATCTGTAAATAGTATGGAATTTTAAAAGAGTCTTTTATGTGACATGGGGATGCACGAGTCCAAGTTCTACAGGCAGGCTGCAAACCAGCGTCTCTGTTGAAAGTCCAATGAAGGTCCTTGATGAGTTTCCAGGAGATGTTCATTGTCCAAAGATGACTGGGGAAAGTTCTCTGAGAATCCTGATATCACTTCCTCTTTTAAGGCATTCAACTCATTAGATAAAGGGTCACTCGTTGCTGATGGTAATTTCCCTGACTGATGTAGATGTAATCAGCAATCTATACAGTAATATCACTGATGGCTAAAGCCCATAAAAATCTTTGTATTACAATTAACCCAGTGCATGCTTGACCAAACAACTGACACAATTACCTGGCTGAGTTGACACATTAGCTTAACCATCACAGCCTCCAAATAGCCAAAAATGTTTTAAAAAAAGAACAACAAAATTGGAGGACTCTCACTTACTGACTTTAGAGCATTTTACTTAGCTACAGTGGTAAAAGCAGAATGGTACTAGCAAAACAACAGACAGACTGACAAATGGAAACCAATTGAGAACTCAGAAATTTACCCTTATATCTACAGCCACATGTTATTTGACAAGGCTGTTAAGAACACCCAGCTGGGCCAGAACAGTGTATTCAACAATTGGTGCCGGTACAACTGGATATCCATATCCAACAGAAAGAGCAAAGACACCTTAAAAAAAATTAAAATGGATCAAGATCTGAATATAAAAGCAACAACCACAAAACTTCTAGAAGAAAATTTAGGAAAACATCTTCAAGATCTTGTGGTAAGTAGTAGCAGAGAGAAGTCAGGTGTATGTGGTATTGAAGGCCAGGAGGTGAGAATTCTGAGAAGGAAGATGATTTATTTTGACTGGCCAGACTTGGCGGACTCTTGTCCTGATAAAAACCAAGCCCAGAATAAAATTTTTGGGTCCCTTTCATACAGAGGATATAAGAGTGGGGAGTCAAACGGTGTTTGTATGCAAAAGGACTTTTTGTTAGTTTTTTCAAGTGTTTTATATGACTGTTAGGTTATTTCCTCCAGGTATGTTTGATTTAACACATATCCCCCACCTTCCAGGTAAGCTTGAGTTAACACATATCCCCTACATTCCAGGTAAGCTTTTAGCACGAACCCCCACATTCCTGGTAAGCTTGACACATTTGGCTTTTATCCTCCCTGAATATCCAAAGCCCATAGAGTTTGTATTTCTCAATTGGCTTTCTAGGCATATTTAGATATAAAATGAGTTTGAATTTATGCACAGGCTATATTATCCTCCTCCCCCCCTTTGATGCCTGCTTAAATTTATTAAGCTTCAGCATCACTATTGTCAGAGTCTCTCTAGACTAGTATGTTTATAGAGCCATGGATGGGCAGGAGTCTGCATTTTTACTATATCATTTATTAGGGTGCACATTCTGTTTATGATGAAAGGAAGGAGTCAAGGAAGTATGGTGCATCCTCCTATGAGGAAGGCAATTATTCCCAGTAGCAGCTTGAAATTGTTTACTATTGACTGCCAGCATCCAAAGGGATTATTTTAATTCCAACCATTCCAGGTCTGCACTGGAACATGAGCAATTTTTACCATTTTGCTTGTAATTTCATCAGTAATCTTTCCAGTTCTGTCTAGTTCAAGGTAGCAGTTAGAGAAATTGAATTTTCCATAAACTCCCCCTTCAGCTGCCAGGAATAGCCTAGGGCAAGACTGTTTAGATAGATTACATTTTTGAATTTAATTTGCTGTTGGGCTAGTAAGTTTAGAGCATGGGCAGTTTCACTAGTTATTATTTCCACCATGGCTTGTAGGTGGATGATTCAATTTAGCATATATATAGGGGTTCAATAACCCCACATGCCATCCTCTTCCCAGGTTGCTGGCCCAGAGTATTGAATTATTCACCCAGCGGGGCACTCTTCACCTCCCCAGGTAATGACAGCCCTTTTTTTCTCTTATGTTTTGATACACTAGCTGGCTTAGCTCTTTCCCTTCATTAAGGGAATGAGGAAGAAGGAAGGTTTTATTGTACCAAGCACACAAGTACCACACCAGTTTTGGGGAAGTTCTCAGAATGCAGGTTTCACACAAATCCAGTACACACCATTTGGGGCAGTAAAGGGGCCTTTTGTAGTAGATTTCCACACTGTGATTAATTTGGGGAAAGTATGATTTATAAGAACAAGGTCAGATTCTTTCCATGTTCCCCAAGGCTCTGTTGTATTGGTGGTATAATTTTGGAAATTTCCCCTGTACATATTAGGTGTCCAACAGATATAGAGGAGTTTAGGCAGGCCCATGAAGCACAATATTTTCCTATGACAGAAGTTTGCAAGGGCCACATACTATCTTGTGGAATAGCTGGGAGGCCGGTTTCATTATATGATTGGCTGTAATTGTATTCTCCAGTTTGCCAGGGCCATTGGTCTCCCATATTAGTACCTCTACATACATAGCATGAGGAGACATTTAAGGCTGCCCCTACTATTTCAGCTAGGTTTATGAAGAGGATTCTTGCTGCTTGTGGAATGGAAAAGGACTTTTCCATTTCTTCATAGAAGGAGTGGAACACAGAGTGGGATTTACTTGTGAGTGGGTGTTCCCAACACCTAACCCAGATGTAGACTCCTGGGTCTATTCCTCTACTGTCAATGAGGAGGCCCTTTGGACTCCCTGAGTCTGCCAGGATTCAGGCTTAAGGATGGTGAGGTTTAAAGGGTTATATTGACCGTGTGGACAGTTAGCCAGAGCCATACCTTTGGTGCAGTTGGCTGTTTGTTTAGTTGTGTCTGTGTTCCAGGTGGCCCAGGTGACACAGAACTAGTAGGGGCAGTAGTATGCACCTAGGTATTTGCACCAGAAGCCCCCTTTTGGGCTGCACTTTTCATTTCTGGAGCACACATAAACTTATTTTTATGAGTATATTTCTGCTCCTAGCTGAACCCTCCACAATTGGTGTTTCATGATACCCCAGAGTCTATAACTTGACATGTATCAAACAGGAGGGACACTCGTTGGTTCTGGCTAGTGACTGGGGTAGAGTTAAATAGCTCCCCATTTTGATTAAGCAATCTTACTTCCCACTTACGGGAGATTGTTGGGAGTTTGGGTTCATAGCAAGTTATTTGGCCAGTTACGTTACAGATACTATAGGAGATTCCCTGAAACTGGCAGGTGGTTATATGGCCCTTGCAGGTGTAATGTCTATGATATATTAATGTGGTATTGATATGAGCCCCCATTTGCACCTTTTAGATACATGGCTCACATACCGTGGTGCGAACCTGGGACCATGGGAGGGTCAGGGCTAGTAGTAGGGAAAATAACACAAGGGGCATTGTAACTGGAATTAAACTGGATTCCTATTATTCAGCTGTGTGTAGATCAATAAGCTTCTGGGGTGTGTTTGGAGCAAAACGGTGTTCTATCCTCAAATTTTGGCTGTGCATAGACCAATCAGCTTCCAGGGTGTGACTGGAACAGGGTTTGGTGTTTCATCCTCAATCTTTGGCTGTGCATGGAGCAGTCAGCTTCCACAGTGACTGGAGCAGGGCTTTGTGTATTGTTCTTTCACAAGATGAGTTTGGTTGAATTGTGGGTATCTGGAATACAGGTCCAGGACTCTGGAGCTGTTCACTTTACACGACTATGGTGTATCCATGGGGTGATTTCAGCTATTTTAACTGCACTAGGGGTGGATAAAATGACAAGATAGGGCCCTTGCCATTGAGGGGTTAGTGGACCTGATTTCCAGTCTTTGACCCAGATTGCATCTCCTGTTTTGTGTGGGTGTGTGGAGGTGCTTACGCTAATAGGGACACTTTCTTGGACCCAGTGATGCAGGTTTTGTAGTATTTTACCAAAGCTGATATTTGCTGAGCTGTTGATAATTTTCCACCTTCTCTGAGATCCCCTTCTATATTTCAGATTAAGGGGGGAGTCTCCCAAAGAGGATTTCATAAGGGGTTAGGCTTAGCTTTCAGCTTGGGGTGGCCTGAACTTGGAGGAGAGCACTCAGAAGTACTTGCATCCATGTTACCCCAGTTTCTTGGCAAATCTTGGCAATATAAGTTTTTATTGTATGGTTTCATTTGCTCTACTTTCCCTGAGCTTTGAGGACAGTAAGCAGTGTGCCGTTTCCATTGGATGCGCAGTGCTCTGGCAATCTTTCGAGTGGTTTCAGAGATGAAGGCAGGTCTGTTGTCAGAGCCAATTGAGAGGGGTAGCCCATATTGATGAATGATTTCCCTGAGGAGAACTTTGGCTACTTCAGTTTTTTCTGTTTGAGTGGGAAAGGCTTACACCCAGCCAGAAAAGGTGCAGACAAGTACTAGGAGATATTTATAGCTTATGGATCATGGCATTTCAGTGAAATCACTACTAAATCTTCCAGAGGCATACTGCTGATTCTTTAGTCTCCTGGGGCTCCCATGGGACCCTGGCGAGGATTATTTTTTGCACATGCCATGCAATGCTGGCATACGGCATGGGTGAGAGCCTTGGGACGTAGAAAAATCTTTCTAACACTTTCTAACACTTCTTTAAGATGGGTTTTTCCCAAGTGTGTGTTCTCTTGGTAGTCTTGAACTACAGTTGTGGCTAATATTTGTGGCACAACTATTCTGTGATCAGGCAATGTCCACTATCAGTTTGCTCCTTGTGTCCCAATCTCAGAGAGTATCCACCCTCTCTTAGCTTGAGTATATTGTGGTTCCTGGTGATTCAGAGGCTGCGGGATGAGAGCAGGCAGTGTATAGTGGAGTTTCTGATAATTAAGAGGTTGAAGAATGAGAGTAGTGGCCAGATTTTCAGATAAGGATCTTTCCCATGTCACTCTTTTTGCTTCAGCATCTGCCCTCCAATTTCCCCAGGCGATGGGGCTATGGCTTGTCTGATATCTCCCTTGAAGTGCATCACAGCCACTTTGATAGGCTCCCAAACTGCTTCTAGTAGTTCCAGAATTTGTGTGCCATATTTAATGTTCTTTCCTCCTGAGTTAATGAGTCCTTTCTGTTTGTTAAGGCCTCATGCACATGCAGGGTAAGGAAGGCATATTTGGAGTCTTCGTAGATGTTAAACTTGGCCCCAGCCGCTAGTTGCATGGCTCGGGTTAGGGCCATGAGTTCAGCTTTCTGTACTGATGTGTTATCCGGGAGGCACTGGGCCTCTATTTTGGTCTCATATGTTACCACAATGTATCCCACTCGCTGACTGCTGCCCTGCATAAAGTTACTCCCATCTGTGAAGAACTCCATGTCTGGATTTGCCAGTGGCTGGTCTTGGAAGTCTGGGTGGCTGGAATATACTTCTTGCAATGTTTCCAGGCAGTTACAGGCTGGAACCCCTGGCTCCACGAGTAGCAAGGTGGCAGAATTTAGGATTTTTACAAGTTCCAGTTGGACAGATGGATTTTCAAATAAAAGGGTTTGATATTTAACCAGGTGGCTGTTAGTAAGCCAGTGTTTTCCTTTGGCTTCTAAGATTGTGATTACTGCATGCAGAACCAGGACAATTGTAGACTATCCAATAGTTAATTTTATGGCTTCTAGTGTTAGCATTGCTGCAGCTACTATAGCTTGCAGGCATGAGGGTCATCCCTGGGCTACAGTGTCCATTTATTTGGAGAGATAAGCTACCGGTCTTTGCCAGGAACTGAGGTATTGAGTGAGTACTCCTACTGTGATGCTTTGGCAGTTATGGACATAGAGGTAAAATGGTTTACTGAGATCTGAAAGCCCAAGGCTTGGTGCTTCCATTAGAGCTTATTCGAGAGCAGTGAAAGCATTTTTCTGTGGGCTTTCCCAGGACAGGGGCTCATGATCTCCCCACTTCACGGCTTCTTATAAAGGGTGTGTGAGTACCCTGAAATTGAGGATCCAATTGTGGCAGAATCCAGTCACTCCTAGGAACTCTCACAACTTCTGGTGGGTGTTGGGCTCAGGGAGACTACAGATTGCTTTCTTACTTTCAAGTCCCAATTCACGATGCCCCTGCATTATTTTATAGCCTAGATATTTGACCTGAGGTAGGCAGATTTGGGCTTTTTTCTTAGACACTCAATAGCTTTTTTGCTGTAGATGCTTTAAAAGGACATGGGTTCCATCAGCAGTCTTGGTAGGTGGAATTTCCAAGGATGAGGTCATCTATATATTGGAGAAGGAAACAGTTATGGTTTTCTGGTTTAAAGGATTTGAGATCACTGGCCAGGGCTTGTCCAAAAATAGTGTGTGCATTTTTAAATCCATGAGGCAGTCGCATTCATATTAGCTGCTACTTTCCACCTGAGATCAGATTATCCCATGTAAAGACAAAAATTGGTTGACACCAGGGCACTAACTGAATGCAGAAGAAGGCATGCTTAAGATCTAAGCATGAAAAATAGATTGCTGTTGAGGGCATTAAGCTGAGAAGAATATATGGATTAGAGAGCACAGAATGGAGAGTGATTAAAGCTGAATTAACTGCTCATAAGTGCTGGACTGGGTGGTAATCTCCATCAGCTTCTTTAACTGCAGAGAGTGGGGTATTCCATGGAGACTGGCATGGCTTTAATATGCCTTCATTCAGTAATCTCTGAATATTTAGCCAGACTTTTTCTTGCACTTTGTGTGGAATTGGATATGGCTTTATGCTTACTGGACTGGCTGTTGGCTTTATTTCAAGAATAATTGGAGGGAGAAGCAGACTTGTCCCAGTGGTTAGGGCATCAGTCTACCACATGGGAGGTCCACAGTTCAAACCCCAGGCCTCCTTTTTTTGTTGTTAAAGATTTATTTTTATTCATTTCCCTCCCCTTCCCCCCACCCCTGGGTTGTCTGTTCTCTGTGTCTATTTGCTGTGTCTTCTTTGTCCGCTTCTGTCGTTGTCAGCGGCACTGGAATCTGTGTCTCTTTTTGTTGCGTCATCTTGTAGTGTCAGCTTTCCCTGTGTGTGGTGCCATTCCTGGGCAGGCTGCACTTTCTTTCACACTAGGTGGCTCTCCTTATGGGGTGCACTCCTTGCACGTGGGGCTCCCCTATGCGGGGACACCCCTGTGTGGCACGGCACTTCTTGCGCTCATCAGCACTGTCCGTGGGCCAGCTCTACATGGATCAAGGAGGCCCAGGGTTTGAACTGCAGACCTCCCATGTGGTAGATGGATGCCCTAACCACTGGGCCAAGTCTGCCGCCCCCCAGGCCTCCTTGACCTGTGTGGAGCTGGCCCACGTGCAGTGCTGATGCATGCAAGGAGTGCCGTGCCATGCAGGGGTGTCCCCGCATAGGGGAGCCCCACATACAAGGAGTGCACCCAGTAAGGAGAGCTGCCCAGCACAAAAGAAAGTGCAGCCTGCCCAGGAATGGTGCCACACACATGGACAGCTGACACAGCAAGATGAGGCAACAGAAAGAAACACAGATTCCCGAGCCGCTGACAACAACAGAAGCAGACAAAGAACACACAGCAAATAGACACAGAGAACAGAAAACTGGGGTGGGGGAAAAGGGGAGAGAAATAAAATAAATAAATCTTTAAACAATAAAAATAAAAAATAAAAAAAAGAATAATTGGAGGAATGTCATGTGCCATCCCCATTGGGTTGCCCTCTGCCCATACTTTGGGCACATCTTTAAAGGGCAGCTGTATGGCCATGGATTGACCAGCTTTGCTGAGGCAAAACAGTCTCTATTCCTCCTGCAGAGGGAGGGTTAGCACTATTTTGGGAGGGTTTTGTAGTCCCAGGGTCAGTGTGGATTGTCCCGTGGTGTTAAAAGTAATTTGATCCTGCAGTTTAGACAGCAGGTCTTGACTCAGGAGGGAGACTGGGCACTCTGGAAGATGAAGGAATTTGTGAGTGACCTCCTTACCTCCAATATTATAGGCCCTGGCTTGAAGGAAGGGCCGTTGGATAATTTTGCCAAGTGCCCCTGTAAAAGTGGCTTGTCTTTTTGATAGAGGCCCAACTGGCTTGGTCATTGCAGAATATTGAGCCCCAGAGTCGACCATCATAGGTATAGTGCAGCCCCCAATTTGGACTCTGGCCATAAGCTCCATTGGGCTGAGAGAATAGGAGCCTGGTTTGTCCTAAAAATCTCTATCAGAGTCTTCTATTCCTGCTAGTCCAATGATCTGATTTGTAGATTTTTTTCCTAAATTTTTATGAGCCCAGGATTTGGTTTGTGATGCTCCACTAAATTTTCTGGCTAATGTTTTGGCTGCAGTGATGAGGTCAAGTGGCCAGCTGGGACACTCTCACTTCTAACACTCTTCCTCCTTGCAGTTCATGCACTGATTTTGCCCTGGGGTGGGCCCTTCCCTCTCCTTGGGACAGAGGTTTCCCAGTTTACTCTCCTTGACACAGGGTTGGATTTTTCAACTATTGCTGCTGCCAGAAGAGCTGCCTTCTTTTTCATCTTTTGATTTTCTTCCCTCCTTGTCTCTACATCATGGTTGACATAAACCTTAGTGCTTAGTTCCATGAGCTGAGAGATATTCATACTAGAGAAGCAATCCAACTTCTGTAGCTTTCTTTGAATGTCAGTCTGTGATTGGGCAATGAATGTTGCATTGACTATTGTTTGGCTCTTAGGAGCATCTGGGTTAAAGAATGTGTATACACAAAATGCCTCACATATTCTCTCACAGAATTTAGCCATACTCTCTTTAGAGCCTGTAGGATTTGGATGGTTCTTTCCATGTTTACTGCTTTCCAGCTCCCCATCCTGAATCCTTCAACTAAGGATTGAACTAATCCTTCAACCTATGAAAGGTTTCTAGTTAGTTGAACCCAGTTGTGTTATTGGGGTCCCACTGGGGATCCTCATCTGGGAATTGTGAGTGGGCATATTGGTCACTGTCCAAAGTTCCCTCAGGTCGGTGCTCTCTAAGCCAGGTTAGAGCCCCCTGTGTGACATGCATTCTTTCACCAAAGTTTAGTAACGTCATTATAAGTCATTAACAATCAGCCAAGTGGGTTTGTGGGTCTGTATGATGGACTGGAAAAGGTCTGTCATTGCTGAGGCTTCTCCAAGAATGGTGGTGTGTGACTTTTCCAGTTAAAGAGGTCCATTGTAGTAAAGGGCTGGTAGATAAATGTCCAGTTTCCCCCCTGTATCTGACCATTGGCATCATAATAAATTGGGACCCAGTCTTCATGGAGAGGTAACTGGAATGCCACCTTTCTCTCTGCTCCCTCTGCCACTGGGGCTCCCCATGGTCTGAGTTTCCATTTTTCAGTGGTTCTTTCCTGACTGATGATTGGTACTGCATTGCCAGGGGCAACCAGCTATGGAGGCAGCTGGTGTGCATTTTTTGGTGTGGAAGGTGCCAAAGACAGCTGCGGGGAAAGTGTAGGTGCCCTCTCTGATACGGATGGTGATAAAAGCAGCTATGGGATGGTGTAGGTGCCCTCTCTGGTGCAGATGGTGATAAAGGCAGCTGCAGGGATAGTGTGGGCCTTGTACTTACCCATGTGGATGATGATGGAGTGCTGCTTAGGGAAACTTGCTCATTCTCATTTCTCAGCACTGTCATGGTAGGAGCAATTGCAAAAGGTGGCAGGAGGTCATTGTCATTTGGCCCTTCTAAAATGAGTGAGTCAGCACTGGATTTGGGCGCACTTTTTCTGGGTTCTTTGCATGGTGCTTGTTTGGTCTGGTTCCTGGGACAGAACTCCTTGGCTTTTGTATTAGGCAAATCCTGGCTTCTTAGTCATGCACTTCCCTAACCAGGATGGACTTTGACTCACAGCATTTTGCCAGGCATTAATGTAGGGGAACTAGTCTGGGTGCCATGGTTTTCCAGTTAATATGCCATGGACTTTATGGATGATCTAGGGATCTAAAGTGCCCTCCTGGGGTCAGCCCAGACTGAAAGTTGGCCATTCTAATTCACAAAGCATTCTAAGTTTTCCTGGCTGGAACTTTATGCTCTATACTTCTCCATGGAACACATGGGGGAAGTTTTTCAGCATACAACCTAATGCGGTCCTACTTAGTGTGTTTCCTGTGTTTTCATCCTATGATGACACTGCACAACACTCACTCAAGCCTTACGCTTTGTCCATCTCCAGCTGCATCCCTGGTGGGGGCTTTCAGCACCTCGTAGCCATAGTGGGTCAGTACAAATCCCCGACTTAGAAGAGGGTCCCTTTGCAGGGTTGCCCCCCTGACTGCCCTTGACTATATAGGTCAACATGAAACCATAGACTGGGACTCTGCACTCACTCCACAGAAGTTATTTTCTGCATCTCACTCAGTCTCCACAATCACATGCACACAACAACCCCGCTTTTCCTTTACTCGGACCTAGAGAGAAGGCAGCTTCTTTTAATATTTTCAGGAGTACTGGGGCCTCCTCCTTTGAGAGCTGATCAGGCTCCCCTCCTAATTTCAGAATTAGGCTTTTCCTGCACTATGCCTTACCCATTTGGTGTGCGGTGCTCTTTGCTTCATTCTCAGGGTCTGTTAAACCTTCTGGTGCCCCCAGTTCCTCTGAGGAAACTCTGGCAAAGTCCACAACCTCCTTCTGGACTAAAAGGGGAGTCCAGGTGTGCCTGGGGTTGAATTTCACCCTCCTGGCCTCCTCAGAGACATCTGGGAAGGACAAACAACCATTGCTGCCTCTGACTTTCTCAGCGTAACCTGGACGAGCCCCCAGAAATGTAGTAGCAGAGAGAAGGCAGGTGTGCTTAGTATCAAAGGCCAGGATGTGAGAATTCTGAGAAGGAAGATGATTTATTTCAACTGGCTGGACTTGGTGCACTCTTGTCCTGATAAAAACCAAGCCCCAAATAGAATTTTTGGTCCCTTTTATACAGAGGATATAAGAGTGGGGAGTCAAATGGTGCTTGTATGCAAAAGGACTTTTAGTTTCTTCAAGTGTTTTATCTGAGTATTAGATAGGTTATTTCCTTCAAGTAAGTTTGATTTAACACATATCCCCTACATTCCAGGTAAGCTTGAGTTAACACATATCCTCCACAGTAGGCAGTAGTTTCTTAAATCTTACACTGAGAGTAAAAACAACAAAAGAAAAAATAGAAAAATGGGGCCTCCTAAAAATTAAACACTGTTGTATCTGAAGGGACTTTGTCAAAAGGGTAAAAAAACACCAACTCAATGGGAGAAAATATTTGGAAAACACATTTCTGATAAGGGTTTAATACTATCCAATTTAAAAATGGGCAGAAATCTTGAAAAGACAACTGTCCAAAGAAGAAATACAAATGGCAAAGAAATACATGAAAAAATGTTCAACATCACTAGCAGTTAGGGAAATGCAAATCAAAACTATAACTAAGTATCATTTCATACCTATTAGACTGGCCAATATTAAAGAGTTGGGAAACTGTAAATGTTAGAGAGGACGTGGAGAGATAGGAATATTTATTCAGTGTTGGTGGGAATGTAGATGGTACAGCCACTTTGGAGGACTGTTTGGCAGTTCATCATTCTTTTTTAAAATGTTTTCTAATCCTTAAATGTAGTTTTTACTATAAGTTCTTGTCCTTGACTCTCTTTTTATTTGTGTGTGTTAATATTCACCTCCATTGTTTTAAATTTCAATATGCACTCTTGATTTTCCAGAAAAAAAAAATTCATTTCAAGCTCCAGCAATCTATGGAATGGCCCACTAAGAATGAAAACTGAATTTGAAAACATCTGGTCCCTTTTAGCTGAACCTCATGATGCAACCAAGAGGCAAAAATACCTTCTAACTACCTAAATAAACTAGTAATCTGGGAATCTTTTTAATACTTTCAATTTTATGACTGCTATATCCAGGAAACAATCAAAAAGTATTCATTCTATTTCATATTTATACATTGGTAATCATTCTGTCTTCTCTGTCCACACGTAGCCTTAATTTAACCTACTGCAATTTTAGCTTCTAATTTGTCTCCTTACCTCCTGGCAAACACACAAAAAGTAGATTCCTAGGTACAAAACAGATACCAGTACACTCTTGCCCTACTAAATCCTTAAATGAATCTTCAACATCTGCAGCATAGTGAGATCATTAACACTTCACAAACTGTGCTCTGTCAATGTCCCTGAATGTCTGATTTGGCTCTGAAGTTGAGACATACATTAGGACACCCACTATCTCAGTAATATGAAATTAAATTTAGTCCTCTGAACATACTCTTTGGCATTGCATATGCTCTTTGCTATGTCTGAAAATTTGTTCTCTACTTATATACCTAAATAAATCTTTCATATTTCAACATGCTTTCTTAGGTATTTTCTCCTTTGGGCAGTTTTACATATATATTTTTGCATATCAGAAACTCTTATCTATCTATATGTCTGATCCTCCTACTTATTTGTAAGCTTCCTGAGGGAAAGGATGGATCATCATGATGTGTTTAGGCAAGAACTTTTAATTAAAAAAAATACATTCTTATGAATTATTAAAACACACTTCCTTAGTCAATTGGCAATTAAATTAGGTTGATTCCTCAGTATATTCATGCATGCCAGTTTTTAGTAAAACTCAGTTAAATCTTAAATTCTCAACCCTAGTAATGAATATGATGCAATGTACAATTATGCTGCTACTTTGTAAAAAGTAATTGGTCAATTAATAGTTTATATATTGCTACCTATAAATAAAATATGTAGCGAGTCAAAACATCATTTCAATAGATAATAATTAAAATGAGATTTGAGACTGTCATTTTAGGAGATATTTTTTATTTTTTTTAATACATATAATATACTTAATTTTAAAAGAGGTTTTACTTTACAGAAAAGTTACGTTGAAAGTATGAGGGATTTCCATGTACCCCCCTGCACAGAATCCCCTATTTTTTAAATGTAGCAGTAGAATTTATTGATGTTTCTCTAAAATCCATTCATTTAAAAAAATAACATTTAAAAAATGACTCACTTGTGCTAAGTACTAACATATCTACAGTAATAATCTAAAAATAAAATCATTATTGTGACATTTATTAGTACTTCACACATCTAACAAATACTGAAGGAGGCAAGTACCATTCTTACATCTTCTTTAAAGCCAAAAACTTAAGCACAATTTAGAATTAAGAGAAACTTCAGAATGTTCAGATTTGCATGCATTTTTGGCTGATCTTTCAAAGATCCCACATATAACAAAACCACAAGTTAGAATCAAAATGAATATTAAAAACATTTAAGCCTTGTGACAAACTTACTTTACAGAAGAAGGAAACAGAGTGAATGGTAAGAGCAGCATATTTCTAGGAGAAAAAGCAATTCTATATGTCCTGTATCACAAAATAAATGTTGTGAAGCAGATGTTGCAATTGAGCTCCTGCCTACCACATGTGAGGTCCTGGGTTCAAGTCCCCATGCCTCCTGGAGAAGACAGTCAAAACAATGAGCTAGCACAATGGGCAGGTGCAGCAAGCTCATGCAACAAGATGACTCAACAAGGAGACACAAAGGGGAAACACAATGACAGACATAACAAAGCAGGGAGCTGAGGTGGCTCAAGTGACTGAGCACCTCTCTCCCATATTGGAGGTTCCAGGTTTGTTTCCTGGTACCTCCTAAAGAGAAGGTGAGCAGACACAGAGAACACACAGTGAATGGACACAGAGAACAGACAGTGAGCAGAAAATGTCAAGTGAGGGGAATAAATAAATATATATCTTTTAAAAAAGTAAAAAAATAAAAGTCAATTGGTCAACATTTTAATAACACTGACCAAGTTATTTATTATTCAAGAATTTGCCTTTCAAGTGGTGTCTTTAAAATGTATCCATCCATAAATTTGGATTCAATTAAATTTATACATTAAAAATATTTTGCTCAGAATTCTAATGTTAAGTATAAACCATAACTTATCAAAGCATAGTCCCAACACTATACAATAATGCTACCATTTAGATTCATATGCTTCATCTGAAAATCTTATCTTAAAAATACAAACAGGAGTTTTGCTCTGTATCTCCAGAATAAATGACCCTATGTCCAAAACTTTAAGTGATAATCAAGAAAAGACAGATTCAACTAATTCATGCTATGCACTTTCCTTGATTGGGCTTTGATAAAAACAGAACCATCTGGTATTGGAGCACTATCTTCCTTCTCAGTTACAGTCAATAGAGTCCTGGAAGCAGACACAACCATTGTTTTATTTGTTGAAGCTGTCAGTTTCTCAGCAATAGCTGCACAAACAGCAACAATCTCATCAGTTTCAAAGTCATAGTCAGGAACTGACTCTGTTGAGAAATCTGTTACTTCTGCTGCTGATTCACTCTTTTTAATCCTCTATACCAGTTTCTGCTGCTCCTGGAGTGTTCTTGCCCAAGAAAGGTCTTCTTTCCATATTTCAGGGTTCATTGGATAGATATGAAGGGCTACTTGAAAACTTCAAATTGCTTTATTCATTTATTCCTTCAACTCTCTGTTGTCATATTGTTCTTTTGTCTGTCTTTTTATCCTTTAGTTTACCCTTCCTAATAATCTTCATTTCTAAATTCTTCTTCAAATCTGTTGCCCTTGTTTCTTCCTTTCAGACTGCATTATCCCCTTTAATATCTCTTGTAAATCTGGTCTTTTGGTAACATGTTCTTTTGTTTTGTTTGCTTGTGAAAATTTTGAACTCACCCTCATTTTTTGAAGGGCAACTTTGCTAGATACAGAATTCTTGGTTGACAATTTTTCTCTTTCAGTACTTTAAATACATCATACCACTTTTTCTCACCTCCATGGTTTCTGATGAGAGGTTGCTACTTAAGGTAGTTGAATTTCCCTTGTTTGTGATGATTTGCTTTTCACTTGCTCCCTTCAGAATTCTCTCTTTATCTCTGATATTTGTCATTCTGAATAGTAGGTGTCTCAGGGTAGGTCTATTTGGATTTATTCTGTTTGGGGTGCATTGTCCTTCTTGGTTATTGACATTTATGTCCTTCATAAGGGTTAGGAAGTTCTTGGTCATTATTTCCTCAAAAATTCTTTCTGCCCATTTCCATTCTCTTTTCTTTCTTGTTCACCAATAATGTGGATGTTTGAGAGTTTCACATTGTCATTCAATTCTCTGAGACTCTCTTCTATTTTTTCCATTCTCTTCTCTTTCTGTTCTTTCGTCTTTTCTAGTTCATATGTTCTATCTTCAAAATGACTAATTCTGTTTTCGACAGACCAAATCTGTTCTTATGTGCCTCTAATATATTTTTAATCTCATCCATCATGTCTTTCACTACCATAAAGTATGTTACTTTTCTTTGCAGGCTTTCAAATTGTTCTTTATGCTCTCCCAGTGTCTTCTTAATATCCTTATTCCTTTAGTCATATTTCCTTTAAATTCTTTGAAGTGATTTAGGAGAGTTGTGTGATTATCACTGATTAATTTTATTAAATCTTTTATTTCTTCATGATATTTCATTTGCTATTTGGCTGGGTCATCTCTTCCTGTTTCCTAGTATGGCTTGTACTTTTTCCCCTGATGTCTAGGCATCTGAATATGTTGGTATATTTTCTCTGATTGCTAATTTCTCTGTATTATTATTTTTTCTCCACAGCTTTTCTTTGATATTTATTTCAACTTATTCTCAATCTTTAAAATTGTCCCCCTTAAGTTTTCAAAATCAGGCTAGGGACTCACTAGTGGTCCACAGATTTTCTCCCATGGGTTGCATACAGGGAACCTGGAGAACAGTTTTTGTCCAAACAGTTTCCAGTTGGACCAGAAATGGTGCTAATCAGCTCATCTTTCTATGGAGGTGTCTCAGTCTCTGCTTTCCTGTGTATTCAGATCAGAGATTCAAAGCAGACTATGCTCACTGAAGAAAAGCACTCTGACCTCCCCTCTTCTCTTGAAACAGCTGTCAGGGAAGAAGATTTCTGTTTCCCTCTCAGTCAGCTTCAGTGAAATGGGTTTTACCCAGCTTAATATCTTGGGGTGAGGGGAGGGGAGACCTTCCCAGCTGCCAAGAGGGCTTGGTAACTTGCATTTGTCTTTTCAGCTTCTTTGTCTTTCTGTGCCTTGCCCTCCTGTCAGTTGTGCAGCACTCTCCTGGTCTGCTGACCCCAGTGCAGATTCCTCAGATAGCTTTTGGCTCTTTCTTCATTATTCTGTGAGAGTATTCAACTCTGCTAGTTAGTCTGTTGCCAACTTCCCACAATTCAGGAGATGTATTTTTAAACAGAATTTTAAAATGAAAAAAAAAAAAGTATTCAGGTAATAATAACCAAACTATAGTAATTACATAATATGTGCTGGGTATGATACCATTCTAATTTTTAATTATTTCTTTTCTTAGAGAAGTCATTGGTCTACAAAACAATCATGCATAAAATAAAGGATTCCAATATACCACCTACCATCAACACCTTGCATTGGTGTGGAACATTTATTACAATTGATGATAGCACATTTTTATAATGGTACTATTAATTGAAGACTATGGTTTAACTTAGGGTTCACTGTGTGGTGTATTAGGCTGATGCAAAAGTAATTGTCGTTTTGCATTGTTGAAATTTGCCATTTGTTATTGGCATATTTTCTTATGTAACTGTGGTTATGTTATACGTCATTTTGATGTGCATTTCTTGCTTTGTGTATTTTTGCCAATGACTTCTTACTTGATTTTTGCTTTATATTTATTTTAGACTATGGAAATGATGTTAGACAAAAAGCAAATTCAAGCAGTTTTCTTATTTCAGTTGAAAAGGAGTCATAAAGCAGTGGAGACAACTTGCAACATCAACATGTTTGGCCCAGGAATTGTAAAGAACTTACAGTGCAGTGGTGGTTCAAGAAGGTTTGCAATGGAGGCAAGAGCCTTGAAGATGAGGCACATATTGACTGGCCATTGGAAGTTGACAGTGACCAAATTGAGAGCAATCATCGTAGCTGAACCTCTTAAACTACACGAGAAGTTGCTAAAGAACTCAACATTGACCATTCTATGGCTGTTTGGCATTTGAAGCAAATTGAATAGGTGAAAAAGCTCAATAAGTGGGTGCCTCATGTGCTGGTCAAAAACCAAAAAAATCATTCTTTTGAAGTGTCATCTTCTCTTATTCTATGCAACAGCAATGAAATATTTCTGGATCAGATTGGGATGTGCAAAAAAAAGTGGATTTTACATGACAATTGGCAATGACCAGCTCAGTGGTTGGACCAAGAAAAGTTCCAAAGCACTTCCCAAAGCCAAATTTGCACCAAAAAAAGGTAATGGTCACTGTTTAGTGGTCTACTCCCACTACAACTTTCTGAATCCTGGCGAAACCATTACATCTGAGAAGTATGCTCAGCATGTTGGTAAGATGCACTGAAAACTGCAATGCCTACAGCCACCATTGTTCAACAGAAAGGGTCCAATTCTTCTCCACAACAATGCCTGACTGCACATCGCACACAAGCAACACTTCAAAAGTTAAACCAACCAACTACCACTTCTTCAAGCATCTTGACAACGTTTTTCAGGGAAAATGCTTCCACAACCAGCAGGATGCAGAATATGCTTTCCAAGACTTCATTGAATCCCAGCACATGGATTTTTGTGCTACAGGAATAAATAAACTTATTTCTCATTGGCAAAAAATGTGTTGATTTTAATGGTTGCTATTAATAAAGATGTGTTTGAGTCTAGTTATTATGATTTAAAATTCACAGTCCAAAACCACAGTTCCTTTTGCACCAACTGAATAGTTCTATGGATTTTTAAAAAATGTATTCTTTTACCTTATATATAATATCACATTTCCCTTTTAATCATATTTACATATATATTTTAGTGTTGTTTTTTGTGTGTTCACAATATTATGCCCATCACCACTGTCCATTACCTAAACATTTCCATCATTACAAATAGGAACCCTGTACATTTTAACCTTAATGTCCCATTCCCCTGTTTAAAATTCTCAAAGATCTTATGAGTAACCTACAACTGCTACCCTACTTCACAAGTGAGTAGTGGAGGTGTTTCTACAGGCTCCAAAGGATGAAATTGTTATTGATTTTTTTTAAGAGTTTAGATAAAGTTTTAGAACATAGGTTAAACCATATAAAATGGGCTTCTTGAAACAGAATTCTTGAGTCATTATATTATTACTGTGTAATAGACATTTTTTATTTTCTAAAAAGGAGTTATTAGAAGTATGTTTCCCAAGCTTGTTTAAGCATTTATTTTATGGTTTTCTAACCCCTGTTTCAAGAATATTTTGCAAAACTAGACTCTAAAAGCACAGCTTGGAAAATGCTGCTTTGAAATGCCAATCCATAATTCAATTTTTAACCAGAAATGAAAAATCTTTTTGTGTGAAATAAACCACATTCTAAGTTTACTTAAAATATTATCTAGGTCATTATCACAAAGGTTAATCTCAATATTCTATAATTAATATGTTCTGCTTTCAAAAAACATGCAGGATATATTTATATTCACAGTTTATGATGGGGATAATAAGGAATTAGATGAATCATATGATAATCTAAGAACGTGCAGATGCAAGGTCTTCTCTGAGAAAAGAATTTAGGATATGCATTTTCAGTCTCTGTTCTATGGGATACTTGTTTATGTTTTCATTTTTAATCCACCTTTCTGTTTTCACTTAATATAATGTTTCAGTAATTTGTGTACAAAAGTTAAGAGTTATATACCATTGTGAGTTAACAGAAGTTTTAACCTGTAGGAGTTGTGGCAAATGTAGCTTACTACTAGGGAAAAATATCATTTTAATTGAGGTTAGAGATTGGAATAGACTTGGAAGCAACAAAGAAGTGACAAGGTGCAAAAGATAATCAGCAAATAAGCAGCCTCTTCAGCCGTTTACACAAGTGACTGCCAGGTAGTAGGTATGAAAGTCAACAGATGTGAAGATATGAAAAGATGATGTGGAAGAATCTGACATTAGAAGGAAACTCAAGGTGGAGGACTTGGCCCAGTGGTTAGGGTGTCCGTCTACCACATGGGAGGTCTGCGGTTCAAACCCCAGGCCTCCTTGACCTGTGTGGAACTGGCCCATGCACAGTGCTGGTGCGCACAAGGAGTGCCCTGCCATGCAGGGTTGACCCCCGTGTAGGGGAGCCCCATGCGCAAGGAATATGCCCCATAAGGAGAGCCGCCCAGCACGAAAGAAAGTGTAGCCTGCCCAGGAATGGTGCCACACACATGGAGAACTGACACAACAAGATGACGCAACAAAAAGAAACACAGATTCCCATGCCCCTGACAGCAACAGAAGTGGACTAAGAAGACGCAGCAAATAGACACAGAGAACAGACAACCAGGGTGGGGGTGGAAGGGGAGAGAAATAAATAAATAAATAAATCTAAAAAAAAAAAGGAAACTGAAAAGGAAGGCACATTACACAGGAAATCATGACCATATCTTCATTTCCTAAACATGTTAAAAGAGAAAAGAAAAGATAGGCATCAAAGAATTATGACGAAGAGAAGTAAATTTCTTTTCAAGGGAACTGTAGCAGTTTACGAAGTGTAGAAGTTTGATATTGTTTATAAATTCCAAAAATAGATATTAGGTTATGTTGTAAACTGGTCTGTTCCTCTGGGCATATTAGATTATATTGGATTCAGAGGTTTCACTTTTACTTGATTAAATAATGATTAAGGCTTTGAATGGGCCACTTTGGTACAATGTTGGGTGTCCTCCCCCTTGGTGGGCAGGGTCTCACAGAGAAAATGACAAGGCACAGGAGTTTGCTGGAGTTTTTACTGCTGGAGCCCTGTGAAGTAAACACACTGAGAAGCAGATACATGAGGAAAGAGAAAAGACTCTCAGACATGACAGAGGCCCCAGGAAGAGAGAAGAGCTATTCACATGATAGTTTACAACTGACCTTGTGGAAAAGAACAGAACAGCAAAGCCCAGAGAGAAGTGAGTCCTAGGAGAGAGATGAGTCTTACCTATAGCTGATATTGGAAGAAACTGGGACCACAGAGCCTTAAGAGGAAGAGGGAGGCTGAACCCTTGTAGATGTCAGCCATCTTGCTCTATCATGTGGCAACAGACTTTGGTGAAGTAACTTATGCTTTACGGCCTGGTAACTGCATGCTTCTATCCCAAAAAATACCCTTTATAAAAGCCATACAATTTCTTGTGCTTTGCACCAGCATCCCTTTGGCTGATAAAACGGGAACACTAATCATGAAGATAAAGAAAAATCTGCAAGTCCTGACTGAAAAAGTATTGGCTATAATTAGGAAGAACATTTTCATAATGATGAGTATATAGGCGATGAAAGACATGACAAACTCTTAGGGAAAATCAATCTCTCTATTACTAGCAGGATGCATAGAAAGAAGGAATGAGAACCACTGAATGAAACTTCAATTGATATTAATAAGAGTTTAGGGGATGAATGATTGCTAAAGATGAATCATTTGGGTAAAGAGATAACAAAATATTTCAAATCAGCTGAAGTACAGACTGGGCAGATATATTAAGAGAATAGAGAATACTTAATATCTATTCCTAGATTCTTTGTTTGTGGTTAATGGTTATTCAGAAAACATTTATGGAAAATCTTTCAAAAGACATAAAAAGAATGTCAATAGAATACTACTCTACTGCCATCCTTTATGCTGCCCTTGTGCTAAGACCATGCCACCCTGCCTTCATTGTCTTCTTTTTTCTGTTTAGATTTATTTTTTATTTATTTCTCTCCCTTCCCCGCCCCCCACTGTCTGCTCTGTGTCTATTTGCTGTATGTACTTCTGTGTCTGTGCTTGCATTCTTGTCAGCAGTACTGGAAATCTGTGCCTTTTTTTGTTGCATCATCTGGCTGCATCAGCTGTCTGTGTGTGTGGCACCACTCCTAGGCAGACTGCACTTTTTTTGCACAGGGCAGCTCTCCTTGTCGGGGCACACTCCTTGCTCATGGGGCTCCCCTATACTGGGGACACCCTACATGGCAGGGCACTCCTTGCACACATCAGCACTGCACGTGGACCAGCTCACCACATGGGTCAGAAGGCCCTGGGTTTGAACCTTGGGCCTCCCATATGGTAGGTAGACGCCCTATGAGTTGAGCCAAATCTGCTAAGTAGAATTTTATGGCCTTACCCTCTCTACTTAGGCAACCTGCAGTCCTTGGACCTATTCTCTTCACATTCATTAAAGCAGAATGTAAAACCAAAAGGCCTTATCACCATTCAGGAAAGCAAAACAGAGCAGAAAATTAGATTGTAAACTGAAAAAATTTTGGAATATTATGGTATTTTGACAAAATGTGGTCTATGAGAATGTGATGTGTAAAATATGTTTGAAATGAGAGAGTCAGTGTACTTAATAAATAAGCCCCCAATTATAAGGCACTGAAAATCCAAATATTTAATTTAATCTTGAAAAGTAATGGTGTTTATTAATACAAAAATGTATTTTGCATGAAACATAAAAGATCTCATGTCTTCATCGTTATATATGACATTATAAGAATATAAAATCCTTCCACTTTTATTTTCCTGTTGAGGACAATAATATTCCTAGTTTTCTGATTTATTTTAAAGACTAATATTTTAAATTAAATACTATTTGGAAGGGAAATAATAGGAATAAGAAATGTGTTATATAAAGATATTTTACTTATGTTTTAGATTTATTGCAAATTATCTTCTAAGGCATTAATATCATGCAGATATATGGAGTTTTATATGGCCATGCATAGACACTGTAACGAAAAATGGCAAACTGTGTGAATGTAATTAACATCACTGAATTATATATTTGAATGTAGTTAAAAGAGAAAATTTCAAGTTGTATATTTGTACTAGAATAAATATTAACCACCACCACAACAATAAAACAGAGTGTTCACCACAAACAGTGAACTGTAATGTAAACTATGGACTATGGTTAATAAAAATATTGTTTTGTCAGTCATAACAAAAATACCACACTAATGCAGAGTGTTAGAATTAGGGAAAACTGTGCATGGGGGAGCTATACAAGGGAACTCTATTTTCTACATGACTTTTCTGTAAATCTACAACTTCTCTAAAAAAAATACCATGAAATGATCAGATTCCCATAAATAGGGTGACTGCATATGTTATCATCCAAACGAGTCAAATTTTGGTAGTGTATGAAATGTTGTTACCATATCTGGGTTACAGATATAAGCCAATGTTGTTCCATGTAAGCCTAGTTGTATGATCTCCTTACCCTTCCAATTAAAGTAAAAATACTCTTTTCTCAATCACTAGCCTTGAAGGAATTTCTACCTCTTTATGTTTTATGTATTCCCACAGATGTAAAAAAGACAATCAATGAAGTACAATAGAAGGGGCATGAGAGTGAAGTCAGATAATATCTATTAATGATAGATTCAACCTATCTTTTTGTAGTTTTAGACCATTCAGTTAACTAACATGCATTTTGATTTCCTCATCTGTAGGATGATGATAATAATCCTACCAACTTTATAAGGTTGTTGAGAAAACCAAATGCATTATTCTATGTGAGTGATTGTTAAATACTATCAAACTAAAATTAGCATCACACTCTCTCCCTCTCTCCTTTTTCTCTGTTAGTAATATAAATATTTTGGGTATAGAAATAATAGGAACATTTATACAGAGCCTACATATATATGTTATATACATATATCATATATTTTATATTTTCTAAAATTATATAAATATATTTCATATAATATAATATAGTTAATGGTTTTATATACATTATTTATGTGTATATAAATATATAATATATAAATATATCTTATAATATATATTAGCTTGTATGCACATATATAGGCCAAGACATCCATATTACATATAATATATATGCTACATAGCATGTCTAGTATATATAGTATATATAGTATATATATATAGTATACATAGTAGATAATAATCAATGTGCATGTACATATAGGTCTACTTATTTTACTGTCTAAATGTTAACTTCTTTGGTAGAGAAAAAATATATACATACCAAGTTAAAATAGTTGTGATCATATAATGCTCTGTGGAAGTCATATTGTTAGTCCCACTATACCACTGAAACACATTGTTTCATGTCCATCAATCTCTTAACTTAAAAAAAAAATTATTTATTTAGTCCCCCCCTCGTTGTTTGTGCTCACTTTCTGCTTTCTGTGTCCATTCACTGTGTGCCCTCTGTGCCTGCTCATCTTCTCTTTAGGAGGCACTGAGAACCAAACCTGGGACCTCTGTATGGGAGAGAGGCACTCAATCACTTAAGCCATCTGAACTTCCTGCTTTGTTGTGTCTCTCATTGTCTTTCCTCTTTGTGTCTCTTTGTTGAGTCACCCTGTTGTATGAGTTCACCGTGCCTGCCTGTCGTGCCAGCTCACTATCTTGCTCATCTTCTCCAGGGGGCACTGGGTACTGAACCTGGGACCTCCCATGTGGTAGGCAGAAGCTCAATTGCTTAAGCCACATCTGCTTCCCAAACCCTTAAATTTTGGTAACACATATTTCCACTAGAACAAGAATTTAGCATCTCGTACTGGTGCAGCTGATTGCTTGGCTGAAATGAAGGGCATGCCAAATTTTCCCAAGTTCAATTTTTTCTGCTAAAATCTTAGGCTAGTTCTTTTCTGTTATCACTATTCTTTCAACCTCATGCCACGGTAAATTTCATAAAATTTCTGCATCTTTATCCAAGCCATTGGGAAATGCCAAAGACATCAATTCCTAGGACACAGCTTTCTGATATATCAGTAGAGGCTTACACCTGGGCTAATGTAAAACTATTAGAAATACCTTTGGATGCATTTTGTGTCCTATTTAAAGTACATATTGTCAGATTAGATAGCATCCTACAAAACTATAAAGGTACCTGTTGCAAGGAGAAGTCATTCCAACATGTTGCAATAATTACTATTTAGTTTATCTCATATCATCCTTTCTCAAATTGCAATTATTTATTGGATTAAGGAATGAGTGGACCATAAGTACTCCAAAGTTCTTCAGTTTGTGCTCAAGATGTCATTAACTCCATATTAATGTCTTTTATTCACTTAATAATGAGTCACTAAATATCAAAACTCCCTCTTTCTCCTTGTACAAGTATCAGATTTCCACTAATTTATGAAGACTTTCTTCTTTTTTTCATAAATTATAGCATTTGCTCTTGAAATATCTATCTTTATAATACGATGCACATTCAGAAAAGCTGGGTTTCATGCCTTCTGTATTATTTTCACTGTATCTTGAACCAGCTTGGGCTAGTATAGATAATTAATGTTGTTAAAGGCATTAAGAGATTGTTAAAAACACAAATTTCAGGATGGCTAAGCATGTATTTTGGCCTTGGAATCAGCTGATAAAGAGCTCTCCCTTCTTAACTATCATACTGTTTTGTTTTGTTTTGTTCTGTTTTGTTTTGTTTTGTTTTGTTTTTGGGGGGTGTTTGTTCTTGTGAGCTTCATTTTCTCTCTCACTGGAGAATGGCTTTTTCCACGCAATGGAAAAAGTGTACCTACTACTTCCATTTTATAAACTTATACATTACAATTTCAACAAAAAGAGAAGGATTATTTATTTCTTTTCCTCTTATGGGGAAGAAAAGGAAAGAAGATATGAAGGAATGGAGGGAGGAAGGAAAGGAGGAATAGAGGACTTGGAAATATAACAAATCTGATTGGTCTTGTGTGCATCTTAAGGTTCCCCTGGTTTAAATAAATGGACTTTGGGAGCAGGAACGGGTAAGGAAACAATAGCATTACTGAAGAAGTTTGAAGCCAACAAAGAAGTTTTATATTTTGGACCCTAGGGTGGATTACTCTCAGAGTAGCTCATTGCTACTCTGTAGGATTACAGACAACTCTTCATGTCTAAATAATTCTGTGTGAAAAGATTCATATCAAACTCCAGTACAGCCCAATTCTCTTGCCTCAACTCTGCTCTTCAACTATTTTTTTTCTATTTATTTCATTTTTCATTTTCTATTCTGAGAATTTAGTTTCTTTTTGCCTTTGGTACTCTCTGAATTCTTTATATTGCTTTTATTTAATATCAAATTCTGTCTTAAAATTCCTGCTATTTTTGAGATTCTCTAAAAGAAGCAAATTTGGAAATGTCAGGAGACATTTTTAGCTGTTATGTTTGGGGGCATCATAGGAACATCCATTGGGCAGAGGCCAGGGATGCTGCTAAGCCTCCCACAACGGGGAAGAGACCCCCACAATATTGTCAATAGTGCTGAGCTTGAGAACCCCTGACTGAGAGAATATAAAGGTATTTCTAAAATTTTGGCACACAGAATAACAAAAATGGACCCAGTTCCATAATCACTGAATTATAAAATTGACAGGAGTGTGGACTTCTAAGAATCTGCATTTTTAATTTCTCAGATAATTCTTAATCATACTGAAGTTTTCAAACTACAGCTATTATGAGATAATTATCAAATCTCTTTCACAGATACGATAAATGTTGCATTTGCAGCAAACCCCTCTTCTAATCTTTTCTTTAGTGTCAGCAAAAAAAAAAATACTGTTATTTCATAATCCTTTAGTAATTGGTACAGATCACTATAATAACAAACTGTGTGTTTCCTATTTGTCTCTGACCTCCTCTGTCTTCCATACCTACTATCAAAGCATTGCTTTTTTTGTGATTAGAAAAGTTGTGAGCCCACAAAACAATAATGCATACCATACAGAATTCCCATCCATCACCCCCACCACCAGCACCCTACATTGTTGTGGCACAGCTATTATGAATGATGAAAGAACATAGTCAGAGTATTATTGTTCTCTATAGTCCATAGCTTATATTTGGTATATTTTTCCCACACACCATCCTATTATTTACATCATGTATTAGTACTATATATTTGTTACAGTTCCAGAGAGAATGTTCTCATATTTGTACTGTTAACCACAGTCCATAATCCACCATGGAGTTCACTGTGTTATATGGTCTCCTCAGTTATACAATCCATCCAAAGTGTACATTCAGTGGTTTTCAATTTCTTCATAGAGTAGTCATGTCATCACCTTAGTACATTTTATAATATTTTCAGTATTCCAAAGGAAAAATCCCATACCCCTTTTTAAACCCCCCATTGTTGACCCATAGCATTGCTGCAAAAATATTAAACTATTACTGTTAAGTATAGTCTTTAAGCTACGTTGTTTTATGTTCCCCATGCATAACCGTATTCTTAACACCTCGTAATAGAGGAACAGTCTTGTATTTGTACTGTTATCACAATCCTCATCTGCCACTGAAATCGCTGTTATACAGTCCCTAGATGGTCCTCCAGCTTTCTTCCAATTGACATTAATCTCCCTAGACTACCCATTTCAGCTGCAATCACATTAATAAATAAGCAGTGTCAATTATACTCACTCTAATGTGTTACCATCAAATCTTCTTATTTATCTAGAAATAATCTCTCTACAATTGCTTGACTATCACAAGCAAATTACTATCAATTATTTCTATTTAATGCTCAACTCTCATATCCATCTGAACAAGAATCACTCAGGAAAGAGAAAATCTTTCAAAGATTTCAGGATGCCAGTTGATTTTCCTGTTTTACCATCTCCTGATAATCTCTTAATGAATACATAACTTGAAAGAATTTTCTGTTTCCTTTAACATCACTGTGGATCCTTCATTCTCTGTCACTATCAGATAATCACTCTCATACACATACTCTCTCTGTCTCTCTCTTGACTGAAATACCTGGAAGCTGAAATGAGGATGAGATAGAGAAAGCTGTACTTCTGAATTTTTTCTCTTCGTGGGAACAGAACAGATGGCAAAGAGGATCAACCAGTATTTAGCAGCAAGAACAACTAACTTTGAGACCTAGTATCAAATTACTATGCACTACTTGAAAATTTAGATGGCCTAAATAGAAGTTAAGCTTATTTCAGTCACCTATTTCAGGCTTATATTAAGGGTGTTAGTAATGACAAATGTTGTCAGTGGCATGATAATGTATCTTCTAACAGTATTTACATTTTAAAACATTTGATACACTTTACATAAACACCCTCTGCATTTTTAGCAGCAAGGATATATTCTGAGTATAATCATGTCGTATAAACATTTTTTTACCAAATTAAACTTACTACAAAATAAATTAGTAATTTAGGTTCTTTTTCTTACTGAAGCTTTAGATTTTTCAAATATCCACAGAAACCTAGACATTCAGGAAACTCAGTTTGAGAATCACTACCCCTTACAGAAACTGAAATACTGAAATACAATGCAGTAGAGTAATTATGAAGTTAGAGAACCATAATTTTACACATCAAGGAACTGTAAAACCGAATGGATTTCCCAAAGTCACATATTTGGTAATTCTAGTAGTGAATATGTGTACCACAGAGGCTTGGGGAAACGTGATGGAAATACTATAATCCTAAATATAGATGTTTTGGGATATAAAATCATGCTTTTATTATTTTAAAATGATGAAGCATGAAGGGAACATAAAATGTTCATTTCTTTTTTTCAGAATAAGGAGGAAACAGCAGTAAAATTTTCCAGCATGAAAGTCCTACTTTATAATTTGCATCCATCCAAGGATTCCCAGAGTTTATATTCCTTTACTTCTAATGTGTCGGTTAAAAAAGCTAAACACTATTTCCTTAAGTATTGTTTCCTGAACTTTTTTTATTATGAAAAACATATTTTACATGCACAAAAATAGAAAAGTATAAGGAACTTCATATACCTGTCCCCAACCTCAACAGTTAGCATCTCAGGGCCAATCTTGTTTTATCCATATCCACCCAACTATATTGTTTTGAATCATATTCCAGGTATCATATATAAGTGTAAATATTTTCTAATTGTTATATATAAATGTAGACTATATTATATAATGAAATATAAAATTATTATTCTCTGAAAGATAACTAATGAATAAACATTATATCATTATCACATTTTAAAAACAACATTTATTTCTTAAGAGCATCAATATCAATCAAATAACCCCCCTTTTGCTTCCCATTCCCTATTTAATTGCTTCCTTATTTGTTTCTTTGAGCAAAACCTGCCATTTCACTTGGCTGTCTTTCCCATTTTCTTTCCTTACAATTTATTTGTTGAAAAACTGGGTGATTTGTACTGTAGAATTTCTCTTGTTCTGAATTTTGGGATTGCACCCTTTGTTACCTTCATTTCTTCTAAAATGGTAAAGTATTGATCTGCTTCAGATTTTGGGTTTGTTTGTGTAAAAATCTTTCATATGTGATTTTGGTTACTTACATGGAGAGTCATCTTATGTCTGATTGTCTTTCTTATTGTGATGCTAAAATTCTAAGTGGTTTCAGGAGATGTCAGCATGATTTATCTATTAAAGAGGTCCACATTTTTGCATTATATATTTAGCTCTTTCATTTCATCACAGTTTAAAAGTACTGATATTCTATTGTTACTGCTTTTTTAATGATTAATAAGAATGCTTTTTTTTACAGAAAGATTTCCTCTCTTCAACTGTTTGTCCTACGGCTTTTCCCACTTTTCTAGGAAAAGCAGGACAAAAGCTTTATCATTTCCTTGTCTTTATAGTTTTAAGATTAGTAACTTGATTCCCTAGCTTCCTCTACCAGTGATCATTAAGATATACTTTTACTTTCAGTTTGAACTCGTGGGCTTCATGTGCTTAAATCGATTGCTGCTATTATTGTTATTGATAGACAAACTGCCCCATCTTTGGCCAATGGGGACCTCTCTGATTTTCATTTGAATCAAGTGGTTTTCTTTGATTTCTTGCTTTTGATTTTAAACATACAATATGTTAACAGTCAGTTGTCTGTTAATAGGGTGAGACGAAGAAAGTCTATTTTATATAATGAACAGCAAATGTGTCATATTTAATTTTAGAAATTAAGTAGATATATTTCTCTACCACTTTTTGCTATCAAAATCTCAAAGTTTAATTAGGTGGCAGAGAATAAAAGAATCAAGCTTCACAAATTATAAAGATTATTGTTCTCTTATAAAAACTGACAAGTGGCAAATGAATACAGTATCACTTGAGTCTATTTTTTTTTTTTCCCTGCAGGTCAAGTTTCTGTAAATTTAGTTCCCTTATATTGGATATAAATGACAGCCAGATCTGAGTAAGCCTTCTATGTCATGAATGCTCATGATTGCTTATTTTGCATATCATCCTCGTGTTCTTCTTCTTAAATTTCTACTCCATTATCATGCAATACTTTATTAAAGTGTTGAGTGTATAAATTATACTAAGTTCTATTGACTGTGTTGAATATATGTTTTACCATATCTTAAATCCCATTACATGTCAGCCTTTCTTTTCAAACTTTGAAAAAAAAAAGCTCCAAGATGTTTAAGACATAACTTTGCTCCTGACAGAGGTCACTTTTGCAGAACTGGGTAGCAAAATAGTGGTGCATATACAACCCTGATTTCTCTAGAGAGATCAGCCATGCTTGTTTCTACAGTGAGAGTTGAATGGCTGTGTTGAGTATCAGCTTCAATTGTTATGTAATAGCTGCTAAACCTGTGTGGTACTCTCCCCTCTAACCACTTTATGTAAACTCTCAGTATTCCCAAAGCTACCCTCCTTGGGGCTTTGAGAGGCCTCAATTGGAGGCATTTATATTCTTGGAATAAATACACATTTCTTTCCTTCCTTTAAAAAAAGTTCTGTTTTTCATTCCTTGACTAAAAGTTATACTAACCTCTGACACATAGATCATTTTCCTCTGAGGAAATTCTAAGGATAATGAACAAAATTTCAAGCGTGATTATATTAAATGACATGGAATATATCAGTGGAGATGCTTCATCCTTCAAAATTTCCTGAGTCCACACTGTATTTTTGGCCAAGAAAAGATTGACACGCTAGACTGAAACTGAGACTATTCACTCAAATTACATACATGGAAAAATCAATCAGACTCCCTTATTTTCCTTAATATAGAATTCTTTCGCATTAGGTATGAAAAGCTAAGCTTTTCTGGTCTTTTTTTGAAATGAACACTAGTAATATGGTTATGAGTCACACATGATCACATAGTTTTTATAAAGTGCCCATGTGATTATTCTGAGTGAACAATTGTAAGCCTGTCATGTAAAATGCATGGAATTGTTTAATTTGCAGTAAAAATAACAGCTGTAATTTGCAAATAACTTATTAGGACTTGACAACCCAGGATATTTATATTCTTTAGTGAAATTGGGTGTTAAGAATCATAGAAGGCAATTTTTAAAACTCCTCTTATTCTTTAGGAAAAAAATCAATCACCACTGCCTCTGAGAATATAATACATAATAAAATATTATAAATACCTCATGATGTTAGTTTGTTATCAACAATGTTCTTTTCATTTGTTAAAGTGATTTGTTATTTTGTGCTATGTATGTATATTATTAAAGGAGGTTTTTATAATATTGTTAAATGGGGGACAAATATTATTCCCTGGGAAAATAAAAGCTATAGTTCTGAAGAATCTGGAATGTTAATGTCATGCACCAAAACCTCAAATAACTAGATATTGAATAATGAAATTTACCTATTTTGAATTCTACCATTTACAGGAAGTTTTTAATGTAATGGAGGGTGGTGATGGTAACACAACTTTTTGAATATAAATAAAAGTACTGAATTATATATTTGAATGAGGTTAAAAAGGGAAATTTTAGGTTGTATATATGTTACTAGAAAAAAAATTTTTAAATCATAGTCCTGTACAACATATACAGTGAATCCTTATGTAAACCATCAACTATAGTTAATTGTACAATTATAAACATGCTCTTTTATCAATTATATCAAATTACCACATTAATATAAGGTGTTAACTTATAACTGCTTTAATTAAAAACTTTTTTAAAAGTTTAATCACGAAATATTGAGTCCATATATATGAATTTGTAAGAGAATTTGATGTTGTTTATCAAGAATTTTAAATTACACTTAGGTAATTTGAATATATATTTCAATTCTGACTCAATGAAACAGCATTTCATAGTCTGACAATTGCATTACGAAGTATTCATAGTGGTGTCTCTGTTTTCCTTGTAAAACTTAGATTCTCACAATAATAGACCCTGAGAAAGAGGTGGTCGTAGATACACACATCCCCATCTGCCTTTTGTAGAGGGGGAGGGGAAACACACACACACACACACACACACATACATATATGTAAATGCTCTATATTTCCAGTTTAGTTCTATATTCTTAGAAACTATAATGCTGGGTAGTGGCCCACAATTATTTCTAAATATCTCCCTTCTTTTGAGACCCTCACCATCTTTCTAGCTTTCCTTGATAATGGAAGAGGAAAAGGTTGAATACACCAGACTAAATTTCAGGGATATTTCCAGATTAATTTAGAAAGTCCTTATTTCAGTTCCTAATGCCTTATTCATTTCTCACTAAGTTGGCTTATTTCCTATATACCGCTGGCATTTTTTAATAGTGTTAGTGGTTTTTCTCTATCAGTGGCTTTCAAAATTTTTAACATTCAAGACCCATTTACCTCCAAAAACTTTGAGGACCCATAAAAGTCTTCATTTATGTGGATTATATCTATTGTTATTACTCTATTAGAAATTTAAAACTCAAAAGTTTTTGTTTTTGTTTTTTAATGTAAGAATACCAAAACACATTCCACTAGCTCTCAGAGCAATGGTGTCTTAACAGGTCATGTAGCCTCTGGAAAATTCCATGGAACACTCATAAGAAAATAAAAGTATTGGTATTATTATAAAAATAGTTTGGAGTCACATTGTGAATCCAATGTCACACTTTCAGAACTGTTCTTTGTTATAATTACTTTACACATCTCTCTTCTGCCCCATAATCCTTGCTGCCAAGGGGCATGCCTTACTTCACTTTTATGTTTCCAGAATCCGTTAAAGTGCCTGGATTGTGGTAAATGCTTGGTCAATATTTGCTGAGTGAATAAATGCATTCATAGTAGTAGTATACCACACATTCATTCAAAATGTATGCATCAGAGTCATTGTATAGTTAGCTAAATGTCCTTAGTATTTTCTATGTATAGCTACTGATTTCTACAACAGGAAAGACACAATTGATATTAGATATAGTCAATAAAGGAAAGTTTAAGATAATTTCTCTTTTCAATGAACAGTATTTTTAAAAAATTAGTTTTACCAGAAAACCCTTTCCCTGAGATATTTAATGAGAAGTTTTCAGTTTTCTGCATGTTTACTATATTCTTTCCTTACAACAAAAATATGAATAAAAATAATAATAAAAAAGAGAAAAGTAAATGATACTATGTTTTTATGTACCTAAATGACTGCCAGTTAGTAGTGATTAACTGGGCCTTTAAGTATGTTACCACCTGAGTGCCCAGGATCTGCGGCAGGAGAGAGAGAGTGATTGAAGGACAGTTTTACTATTTTCAGTGTTGTCTGCCCATTGTGGTTTTGGTTTCTGCCAAAACCAAGTTTTCAGCTATTAGAATGTATGTGTTGAATTCCACATGTTTAAGCATTGAAAGTGGAAAGAAATCCTTCTGATAATTACTTATTAAATGGACAGGGTATTTAAGTGTGGCTGTTCTTAAACTGGATCTTTCACCCTGAAAAATTCATTGAATTGACTTTCAACTAACAGAAATTTATTTTAAATGTGGTAAATGATTTTGGTATTGAAAATAATTTTTTGTGAAGAAGTGTGTAATGAAATTAATCACTCTGTTATTTGTAAATACTTACATCTTAAGAGTGTTTTAAAGGGAAAGCCTATCAGTATGTAGGAAATTATGGAGTGCTCTCTTTCGTTTCTCTCTGTTTTCTTCTCTCCATGTGTTTAATAAGTTTGATTTTGTGAATATGTACTCATGAAAAAATACAATTATTTTCTTTTCAAATTATTTTCAAACCAGTTCTTGAGAAATTCAGTCTCAGTAAACATTATCCACTCACTACTCTCTACAAACCATGGATCTCATGGTTGCGCATAAACTGAAGTGGTTCTGGAGATGCCTCGGATACCACTTTCTCAACATGCAGACCTACTTCTGGTACAGCACTGCTGCTGTTTCCTTGCAGTGCCCGGGGAACAGAAGTTTAGCCAGGCTTTGATTCCAGCTCTTGTCACCCTGCCTCCGCAGCTTGTCTTGCACCCATGTCCTCTGAAAATTAGCTTTTTACCAAAGCTAAAATTTCCTCTTAACTCTACCTGTCACCTCCTTTACTTTAACCCATTCATTCATCACCCGTTTTTCACCTTCCCAACCCTGATTTTTTTTTAGCCCTTCTTCAATGTCCAACTGTCCTCAGACATTATCTTGAAAAGAAAAAAAGTTATTCTGTAAGATTTAGACAATGATCAATGTAATCCATACCAATGTGATTTCTGATCATAAAATAAATTTCATAAAAATTTAATAAAGTTGGCAAAATTCTCTCAGAATATATGTATAAATCATTACTCTATTAAATAATGGTAAAATAATAACATTTTTTATCTTTTTCTCTTTTTATTATATAGTGTAATACATATAAAAAGTGCACAAAACAAATATGTTCAATTCAGTGATTTATCACAGAGAGAACACCCGGGTCATGAACTACAGCTTGTTCAACAATTCAATGTTCACTCGAATTCCTGCCTCTCCATCAATATTTTCTGTTTACCCCTACATGAAACAGCTTTACTGAAATCTGTGAAAATCAGTTCCTTCCTATTCCAAAGAATTTATCAAACTAAACATGCATTTCTAAGACTATGGTTTAGAATTTTTTACTTTCTATAAATGTAAGCATATAGAATGCCTTATTTTGTGTCTGGCTTTTTTACATGGCCGTGTATTTCTGGTATTTTTCCTTAACTTATGTGAATGATTCTCTTTTTTGAATTTGCGTTACTATATACTTTTCAAGTGCATCATAATTAATTTATTCATTCTACTTTTGATGAATAATTGAGTTGTTTTCAGTTTGGACTTATTATGAATTCTACTGCCATGAACATTCTGTACCTACATCTTGGCATTCAAGTGTACACGTGTCTGTTGTATATATTCCTAAGAATATTGTTGCTGGATCATGGACAATGAATGTATCTGACTTTTCTTGGATAATGCTAGACTGCTTTCCAAAGTGGTTGTAATAACTTTAAATGTTCACCAATAGCACATGAGACTTTCAGTTGTCCAATTTGTTATACTTGGTATTGATAAACTAATTTTAGACCTTCTTGTGTGTATGCAGTGATATTTAATTATGGCTTTAACTTTTTTTCCTTGATTACTAATGAGGTAAAGCACTTTTCATGCAATTATTGAACAATCAGATAATGTTTCTGTGAGGTGCCTTTACAATTATCTTGCCCATTTTTCTAGTCCTTCTTTTTCTCTTTAAATTCAAAATGTTTATTATATTCTTGAAGCAAGATATTTGCCAGTACATTAAATCTCTTCTTTTTGAACTCTGTGACTTGATTCTTAATGCTCTCATTTAAAAATTTTTGATTAACAGGGTTCTTAAGTTTAACATGAAACTTTATGGTTAGTACTGCCTCTCTTTAATATTAAAAATTATTTTCCTACCTGAAGGTCAAAATTATATTTTCTAACTACAACTTCTAGAAGATTTGTTGCTTTGTACTTCATGTTTAGATCCACAATCTACCTGCAATTTGATTTATGTGCATGGCTTTCAGTGGGGTCATTTTACTTTTACCATATGCATATATGGTTAAACTAGCATCATTTTTCAAAAAAATTAATTTTTTCACTTGTCTTCAGTACAAACCTTGTCATAAATCAAATGCCTGTGTAACTCTGAGTCTGCATTTACTATTCCATTCTACCTTTTCACCAATACTGCATCTCCCTGTATTTGATGAGTTTATGTAAATATTTATCTGTATATATCTAATAAAGTTCCCCTGCTTTCTTCTCCTTCTTTAAAATTTTCTTTGCTATTCTCATGCCATTGCTGTTTACTTTTAGTATCAGCTTGTATATATCCACAAAAATTTGGTTGAGATTTTGAGATTATTTTGAATCATATGAAATTCTATATGAAATCATTAAAATACTAAGTGTTCTAAGTCCATGAACATGGTAGATCTTTCCATTTATTTAGATCTTCTTTATTTCCTCCATCAGGATTGACAGGTAGTTCTTGATCAGCTTTTGTTAAGAGTGTTGCTTCATAGGAAGCAGATGTAGCTTAGTAGTTGAGTACCTGCTTCCCATGTATAAGGTCCTGGGTTCAATTCCTGGTATCTCCTAAAAAAAAAGTTCCTGCACATTTGGTATTTATTCTGTAATAAACAGTATCTTTTAAAAATTTTGTTTTCTGATTGTTGTGGCTAGTATATAAAACTGCAATTATTTTTGTATATAGCTACAACAAACTTACTAAATTCACTTAATGATTATAATAGGTTTCGGTAAATTATTTTGGATATTCTATATGTACCAACAGACCACTTACAACTAATGGCATATCCCTGTTCTGTAAACCTTCGTTCTTTTCTTCTTCTTCTTGCACATTGTAGGATTTCCAATAAATATTGAATAAAATTAAGGATAGGAATTTTTAGATCATTTTCAATCTTAGAGGGCAAGTATTCAACATTTCCCTGTGAAGTACAATGCTTGCTCTTGGTAATTTGCAAATATCTGTATCTGTTCCCTTCTATATCTAGTTTTTAAGGATTTTTATTTAAAATAGTAATAGATGCTGAATTTTAACAAAAAATTTTTTCTAATTTCTTGATGATCATAGTTTTTCTCCATTATTTTGTCAATGTGATGGAATACAATTATTTATTTTCTAATATTAAATGTTGTAGCAGTTTGGTATTATTGATGAATTCCAAAAAGAAATATTGAATTATGTTTGTAAACTGATCTTTTCCTCTGGGCATATTAGATTATATTGGATTCAAAGGTTTACTTAATTAAGGATTTATGTAAACCTCTTGTGCAATAGGGTGTTTTGTGGGTGGGGACTCACAGATAAAAGGCATGGCAAAGGACAGAGTTGAGCGTTTTTGAGATTGGAGTTCTGATGTTGGAGTTTGATGCTAAAGCCTGGAACTGAGCCCAGAACCCTCACAGATGTTGGCAGCCATCTCGCTCCAACACATGAAAATAGACTTTGGTGAGGGAAGTAACTTATGCTTTATGACCTGGTATCTGGAAGCTCCTATACCAAATAAATACCATTTATAAAGACCAACTAATTTCTGGTATTTTGCATCAGCACCCCTTTGGCCAACTAATACAAATGTGTATTTCTAGAATAATCTAACTTGGCTGAGAAATATTGTGCATACACACATATCTTAGTGGAACTGGTTTACTACATTTTGTATAGGAATTTTTCATCGGTATTTTTGAGAAAGATTCACTTACAAATAATGTGATTTCTTCTGCTTTTGGTATAAAAATGTTATACTAACTTTAAAAAGTTAGGAGTATTCCTTTTTTGCCACAATGTTAAAACATAGTTAATATTAGTGTTACTCATTTTTTAAGTGTTTGCTATAAATAAAACATTAAAACATGTGGGCCTCAAATTTGACAGAAGATGCTAATATTCAATTTTTCATAGATTATAGGACTATTCAGTACTTATTTGTAAGTTTTATTTATATATTGTAGGAATTTGTCCTGTTCACCTAAAATTTCAATTTATTGGAATTGTTATGTCAGTAGTGATACTTCACTTTCCAACCTGACATTAATTATTTCTCTTGTCTTTTCCTTGCTCAGTCTAACTAAAGGCTCATGTTTTTTATCATTTCTAATTTTGATCCCATTGATTTGTTTTGCTTCTGTTTTATTTTAAAAAGCTGACATCTTTATTATTTTGTTATTTTATCTTCTTGGAATTTATATGTTGTTCTTTCCACTTCAGTACAGTAATGGAGAAAATCATTTTGTCTTATCAAGAGATTATAAAAATAAAATAAAATTCAGCATTCCTTTTTAAAGATAATAGGTTGAAAAAATAATTTTGATAAATGTTCTTAGTACACAAGTGATATGAAAACTCAGCATGCACTCTCACAAAATGTTATGAACTGATATAAATATTTGGCAGTCTTATGAGCTATATATGAAAATGTTGAAATATATATCATTCAAAATATATGGGAAACTATCTCTATGTAATGTTGAAGTAAAATTCAATTATTATTCAAAGTTATCATTCTGTTCCTTAATGGTGTTATATGACATGGTGTAATCCCAGTGAGTTTGAAAATAGATGTTTTAGTTTGGTGCATAGTTTTGAGGTTATTAATTACATGTGCCCATTTAATTAATTTACAGTTACATATTCACTTTTGTATGTGCTCTATTTCTTAAGTAATAGCAAATATATAGAAAATAGAAAAAATTGGAGCATAAACTCATATAGAGAAGACATATTTAGATATTTCTGTGTGACTCCTATTGATTAGAAAAATTTGGCATTTTTGTAACATTTTGAATAATTTATTATTATTGAGGAAGAGTGAATTTGCAAATAAAGAAAGATTTTATGTGGACAATTAATATGATCTAAATCATCTAAACAAGGGAATTCCCACACCATTTAAGTTGGCAGAGTAAGATATTTCAGGGCTCAGGTAACAAAAATGTTTTAAACAACCAGCAAAAACTGGCAGAAACATCTTTCTCAAAGCTCCAGAAAACAGATTAAGGACTGCAGTATCAGGATAAGCACCCAAACAAGAAAAGGGCTATTTAAAAGTGGTAGGATGTTCAAGTGTCCTGATTGGCCACTTCCTATCCTAGAGGGAGCAGAGTAACCCTTGTGTACATACTTAGAGCATGTATGCCATGCCCAATCTGTCTGGTGGTGGCTGAGGGATCTGGTTTCCCCGAACTTGCCCTGCAAGCTCTCCTACAGAACACTGTGGGAGAGGATTCAAGTCATGCTGCTTTGGACATGGGATTGCTGGCAGTGAGGAAAAGGTTTAGTAGGCAAGAGGGCACATTTGGAACAACACAAATGTAAGAAATCCTAGGGCCACACATGCATGCTTAAGATGGTTATACATGCAAAAAGGATCAGGGAGGCCTCTATACTTTCTCCTAGTGCTATTCTCTAAATTCATTGCATGGATTAACCCTGAAGGAATGTACTCTTACAAGTCAATTTGTAAAAACTGGGAAAGGTTTCTTTCTCCTCCTCCTCTTCCCTATCCTCCATCTCTTCTATCACCTGGCATTCAAGAAACGCTTTGTAATAATTCTAGCTGTATACAAGCTTAAGACACAGATATCACAAAATCTAAATTCCAGCAATACTACATCAAAATATCAAAAAGTTTAGGATTCAACAAAAGCTTGCAAAACTTATAAAGACATAAGTAATGATGGTCCATTCAAAGGATAAGATTAAAGCATGAGCAGCCATCAGTGACAAGGACCAGACCTGGGACATACCAGACAAAGACTTCTTTTAAATGGTCCTAAATTTTCTCAAAGAGCTAAAGGAAAACATGGACAAAGAAATAAAGGAAGTCAGGAAAGCAATAGATAAACACAAAGAGAATATCAGTAGACAGATGGAAATTATGAAAAGAAACCAAGCAGAGCTGAGGACCATAGTAACAGAAATTTAAAATTCCTTAGAGGGATTCCACAGCAGATTGGAGATGGGAGAAGATTCACTGAACTTGAAAATATGAGAATTAAAATCATCCATTCTGAGGACCAGAAGAAAGAAAAAATGAAGAAAAGTGAACAGGGCTGAGGAACCTATTGGAGGTCATCCAGTGTACCAATATACTCATTGAGAGAATTCCAGAAGGAGAAGAAAGAGAGAAAGGGGCAAAGAGAATATTCAAATAAATTATGGCAGAAAACTTCCCTAATTTAATGAAAGACTTCAATATACACATGCCTGATAATCAATAAACTACAAACAAGATATTCCCAAATAGTCCCAATCTGTGGCATGATATAATCTAATTGTCAAATGCCAAGGATAGAGAGTCCTGAAAACTGCAAAAGAGAACATGTTGCATATAAGGGAGTCTCAGTAAGAATAAGGACCAATTTCTCATCAGAAACTGTGGAGGCAAAAGGAATATTTTGGGGTTGACATATTTAAAGTGCTGAAAGTGAAAAAGTTATCAACCAATAATTCTATATATGACATTCATGGCTGAGCAAAAGATCATCATTAGACCAGCCCTACATGAGATACTGTGAGAGGTCTGCAGGTTGAAAAAAAGGACAGTAGACAATAGATCAAAACTACATGAAGAAATAAACCCAATGTGAGTAATGAAATAATTAAATGTAAGTGCCAGTAATATAGTATGGTGTTTTTTTTTTTAGTTAGTATTCCCACTTTTTACTTCCTACAGGATCTAAAAAGCAAATATATAAAATGCAATGATAAATCATTGGTTTAGGACTCATAATGTTTAAACATGCATGTGGCAGATCTACATAAAGGTGAGAGGTAGAGGGATGTAGAAACTTATTTTGTGTATACAATTGAAGTTAAGTCAGTATCTAAGCAAACTAGACTGAAATTGAGTAGAATTAGGATGTTACATTTAAACCCCATGGTAACTACAAAGAAAATATTGTAGTATATGTAAGTTTGCAGAGACAGAAATTACAGTAGAGATTTTCAGGGGCTGGAGGAAGGGGGAATGAATAGTTAATGCATAATTGGTATAGGGTTTGTGTTTGGGGAAAGGGAAGTTTTAGCGATGGAAGTAAAGGAAGTTGCCACGTTATTGAGAATGTGATTAATCCAATAGAATGGGTGCTTGGGAGTGAAGGAGATGGGACATTTTATGTCCTATATATATTCCTACAATTTTTAAAAGAAGAGATAAACTAAAGAGACAATGACAATTAAATACAATACCTTATCCTGGGTGGGACTGAGGAAGGGAGGATAAAATTCTCAAAGGAATATTATTGGGACATATGAAAATAATTGGAGCATACACTATAAGCTTTATATCAATGTTAAATTTCTTGAACTTGATTTGTGCACTTAAGGTGGTTACATAGTATATATCCTTGTTCTTAAGAAATGTACATGGTGGTATTAGGTGTTCAAGGAGCATGATGTGTACCACCCATACTAAAGTGTTCAGAAAATGGATTGATAGACACATACAATGATAAGGCCATGCTGCAAAATGTTAAAACTGGCAGACCTGAGTATCTGGGAGGGATGTGTTGGAGTTCTCTGTGTGGGGTTGCATTGTTTTTGAGACTGTTCTGTAAGTTTAAAAGAATTTCAAAATAAAAAGTACACAACAACAACTTAAGGTTATTTATTAGTCATACAATATAAGGTTGCAGAGTTGGTAGGCAGAGTAGGAAAAAATACTAAGATATAGAAGCAACATAATACAGGGGTGACAGTAATGTTAGGCGGGGAAAAACATAACCGAACTATGTAAGTTTAGTGAAATCTATGAGGGGACAATATTACATTTGGTCTGTTTTCTTTTGTTTTAAGAAATGTAACATGAGTTCTTAATCTGTTGATACTATTTATACTGAAGTGCAAGGAAATATATTACAGACACTTGGTATTTTTCTCTTCCTTAGAGAACCCTAGAATATATAAAATATGGAGGTCATAGTGGCAGAACCAGGAAATGTAGTATGAGAAGAAAATAGCTGCAAAATCTGTTAACCAAAGAAGTGACTTGGAATATTCTCCCATCATGATGAGGGTTGAGTTTTAGACTGCCTATATTCCAGTTATCTTATCTTTGCTTGCCAATTATCACATTCTTCTTCTCTACTACTTCACTGTCCTCTCTTCCACCAATATAAACTGAGTTAGATCTAGATTAGAAAAAAATGTGCATAAAGAAGCTGTAATAAACAGCAATCCAGAAAGAGGGTTTCCCCAGGATAAAGGTAGAGTGCGACATGCCATCTATACCAAGATAAAAATGGATGTATATTCTCATTAAGGTGGATAGAACATGGACTTTGGAGATAGAATAAACCTGGGTTGGAATTTATTTCTGCCAGTAACTGATTGTGCATTATTAATTCAATAATTTAAATGTATTAAACCTCAATTTCCTCAAGTCTAAAAGGAAGATGATATTCCAAATTTGTGAATCTGTTGTATGGATATAATGAGATTAATGTCTATATAGAGTATTTAGAACAATACTCGACACAGAGGATTTAATTTTCCATGGATGGAAACCAAATATTTAGGCTATATAGAGGCAGGGTTACCAACTAAAGAGATATAAAAAAATTCCCACAAGTACTTCTGATCTCCCCTCTTTCTTGTACCCCTGCAATGTCTACCTTTTGTGCTGAAAGACATTTATCTCTACATAGAACACAAAAGGTGACTTTTTATGGGTGTATGTAGTTTATTTTACTCCAATTCAGTTATATGGTACATTTTTTTCAGCATAATTGATCCAGTAATTATTTATAGGTCCCTTAAATTGTAATTAGCCATTGTAAATTATTCCATTTCACTTTCCTATATAAATGAGATAGTCTCATATATAGTATTTTATAACAGAATGCACAGTATAATTTATTAGTTTATAATACATAATCTAAAGAATTACATGGAAAGAAATCCATTTATAACTCAGTCAAAAATGGAGGCTTGCATATATTACTAATTCAAAGAATAATTGTTACACATGCTTTAGAAAGGAATGGTGTCAACTTCTAAACTTTAAGAAATAAACTTCCATTTGCAGTCTTCTATATATTTTAACATCTGTGCAGCTACCTCAAGGGGAAATCTTTGGAGAAAGTAATCAATTAAGGTGTCAGTTCTTCATAGATTCATTTTTAAATTTTCTCCTAAGCAGGGATTAGGGTGCAATTCTGGTATTCTAAGAAAATGTCTAAAAAGACTATTCCTATGTCTTGTAAATCCCAACTTTTTAATTCTCAATCCAGAGCTGCAATAAAAAGGGGAATCTCCATAGTAGAAGAGGGACTGGTTTCATGGGATTTATAATGTATGATTTTTAATGATTTGAGGTTGCAAAGTATTTTATTTTTCTCCTTTTCTTCTGACCAAAGGAGATATTTGGAAAGTTTACATATAGGTGGTATATAAGTATGAAAGGTTTGAGAAACAGAATATAGAGTAGAATGTTTTCTTTCTAGAAGATCATTTCTGTGAAGGCAGGATTCCTTTTCTCTTGTTCTCTGGTGCAGTATTGCCACTAGACAGTGCCTGCCACAGTCAGTATTCATTGAATATCTGTTGAATTATTTTATGATTATTTGAATGAATAATTTTTAGGCCCTTGCTTTTTTGTGGACCCAGACATATATCTATCTTTATTAATCCACTATTTTTTTGTGCCACAAACAGCAATAATGAATTTAAACAGTCCGGTTCCTCAATGTTGGACTAGGTTCTGTAGCTGATGCTGCACAGGGGGACCATAATGAAGACTTTTAAATATTTCTCCTCCACATTTCTTAGAATACTCAAAGTTTGTCATAAACAGTCTGTGCTCATGTTCCTTTTATATACCCCATAACGGCATCATGGGAAACTCACGTTTCCTTTCTAAAACAAATACTTTTGAGGCTCGCAGCAGGCTACACCTATTATACAGTACATGCCATCATGAGAATTTTGTCATCTGAGCATTGAGCCATTATCTCAATAGCGTCATACTAACAAAAGGATCCCTTTCTACTTATATTTCTTAGATTTCAGGGTCTCCTAAGTATTTCAAAATTCTTTCCCTTTTTTTAAATAAAATGTGTTGTTTGTTTTTATAACCAATGCTGCCTTAGCATTGGATTCTTACCTCTAACTACAGCAGGGAAACACTAGGATACAAGCTTTAAATAGCGAGCTGGCAAAACAAAGTTAATAGCTTCCTTTGAATTTTTTTTTTTGATATGGAATGAATGGGTTTTTTTAACTAATGACTTATTTACACTAATCTTTCAGTGTTTGCCCCAGAGGAACACGAAAAAACATTTAATATAAAAGTTTACCATTATAGTGATTCACAGCTGATAAAATTCATAATCACCAAATTACCACCTTCTTTAATATATTGAATATGAATATTGAAGCTATAGCCCTCTTTTTTTTTTCTTTTGATTTTGGATCTAGACCATATTTCTCATTTCATGGGCTCACAGTTTCTTAGTAGGCATCAGGGCTAGGACCTAAGTTTTGAATTTGTGTTTTCTAATATCCTTTAGCAACAGAGAACAGGGAATTCCAGGTAATAATACAGAACACACTTCTGCTGAACCTCCCTTTTTGACTCTAGAATTTGTCAGGCTACCCAATAATTAATCTTGAGAAAATCTCATTTGCTCAAGAAGGCCTATTTCATGAACAATCTAGTAAGTTGTAATTGTTGTCCTTTTCATAACTTTTTCAAGAATGCTGGAGAGACTACAGCTAATGTATTTCATTAAATGCCTTCAATAAACATTAATGGAGCACCACTATATGCAAGTTAGGAATGTAAGAAAATAAATAAATGTAGTTCGTTACTCAAATACTCATGGCTTAGTTGCTACTGCTGTAAAGAAACTTCATTGTGTAAGTTCCTGTTCTGAGGCCCTTATTCCTCAGCTGAAGGATTAAAAATTAACAGCTCACTTTGAAGCTCTTCCCTCTCCTTATGTGGTAAAAGTGAAGAGAAACTGTCCCATCAGGAAATTTTAAAAGAAAATTGATTACATCATGCATTGCTAAATGTTATGTTCATAAGAAACATACAGTGAAAAAATTGAACTGGTGCTAATTCATTACTGGGTTAAATGATCTTCTAAATCACCATCTGTGGAAGACAAATTTTATAACACACTTAAAGTATTATTGGCCAAGTTTAAATTGCAATTGACTTACAGAAATCACAAACCACTGGCATTTTATTTTTTTCAGTGTAATTATGTAAACTAATGGTCTACCCATTTCAAATTCACTGGCTAACTTTCATCTTTCTAATACATGCTCTGAGGTCCAGGTATAATTTTAAAACGTGAGTATGTATGTGTGTTTATGTGGCTATACAAGTATGTTTTAATTCCTTTATTCTTATGGCAATAAAAACTAACACATCATTTTTCTTCATTAATAACTAGTTCAATGTAAAAATTATTGAATACTCTAGCCAGGGTTGGATCACAGGATAGGGGAAAACTACCAAAGACATTGTATAAAAAGAAAAATGGTTACATTCTTTTTATTTTTTTTCTAGTCGATCTCCTTTATTCCATTTACCCAGTGTTTCATAATCCTTATTGATTCAGAAATACTGCTAAATGAATGGAATAATTATACAAATTTATTAGAAATATTATTGTTAGGCATATGTGAGGGACATAACAGTGAACAATATAAAGAACTTTTGTGTTTGCATTCTACTGGAGAATGTAGACTTATAAAAAATGAATGGGATAATTACAGATGGTAAATGTGATTATAAATATAAATATGGATTTTTAAGTAAATGATAGAAGGACACATTTTATATGAGCTCAACGTCTTTTATTAGATTAGTATTTAAGCTAGGTGTTGGAAACATAAAATGGGGCAAAATGTAGGAGCAACTATTTCAAACACAGGAATGTCATCACAAAAACTTGAAATAGGACAGAAATAAAGGAAATGGGGTTAATAATGAACAGAGAGAGTGCATCATAAATTGGGCCAAAAAGGCAGGCAACACGAAAGTCAGGGCCTTTCTAATCAAGCTAAGAAGTAGATTTCATCTCACGTAGGAAAGCAATTAAGGAATTTTTAAGGTGAAGTGAGACATAGTCATATATATATACATATATAAATATATCTTTAATAAGATCACTTTACTATGAAGAGAATGGACTGGAGAAGAGAAAATGGCATGTAGAAATTGGTTGGGAAACTCTTGTGGTAGTCTGAATGTGTTTTTTTTTCCTACTCTATGTCAAATCACAAACCTTGAATTTTTCTGTTGTAATTGTCCCAAGATTCATATCTTTATCCTAGTTCAGTGATATTTCTGGCTTGTGGAAAATATCATGGAGTTTAGCACAGGCACCATGTCAAATGAAGTGTCTTTTCACTTTGTTTATTGACATGGATAGAGAATATTATACAACTTGAATATTTAAAAACCGAAGTTTGCAAAGACATAGCAAAAAGACAGCCATTTTAAGAGTATGTTCAAATTATGACTACTGGATTTTTACCCAGAAAGTTAAAATATGTCTGAGTTATAACATGAAAATATATTGGCTCTTTTAGCTTCTTTCTTAAAACTAAGCAGTTTTTATTAGTAGACTTTTGTTTATGGTCCCATCTGTCTTGGTTTCTGATTCACATTTAAGTTGCTGAGATAAAAAAGAATAAATATATAGCTTTTCATATAAATTGACTTCAAAATGGAATATGGCCAGTCGGTAAAAATAGGTGGAAAAGATAGTTTCATATTTTTCCTTCTTTCAAACTGTATTATAATTCCATATAAAGATCCACAGATGTCTTAAACAATGTGGTTTTGTTTTGCTAAAACCTGCTAAAATGGAAGATTACTAATAGAAATTTGTTATAATTATACCTTAGTCTTCTGAGTCTAGCTGTTTCTTATATTAGTACAGGAAGTAGTAATAGGTTTACTTCTTATTTTTGTATGGTATGGGATGCAGAGGCAATGCAACACCTAAGTTATGAGTAGACATTAAGTATCTAATTGTCTATTTTTTTTTCCATTTCTTTATTAGAGTAGTTGTAGGTTTACAGAAAAATCATGCTGAAAGCACAGAGTTCCCATATTATCATTCTATTATTAACACCTGGCTTTAGTGTGGGTGCATTTATTGCAATTCATTAAAGATCATTTTAAAAATTAAAAGATTAACTATAGTACATCATTTACAATAGGGTTCATTCTTTGTGTTCTACAGTCCTATGTTTTGTTTTGTTTTTATTTTTATTCTAGTAATATGTGTATGTATACAATCTAAAATTTCCCTATTTAACCACATCCCAAATATATAATTCAGTGCTGTTAATTATGATCCTTTGTCATCAGAATGTAATTCTCTGTTCTCCTAAATGGGAACTGCCCCCAGAGAATATTTTACACTTAAAGCACTTCCACCTCAGATCCTAGGCTTCATGACAGATAAAATGTTCAATGGCTCTTCCTAGACCAAGTTCTGTGACCAGCAGGTGTGTTATTCCCCTGCCAATCTCCAGTCCAGAAGGGAGAGAATTGGAAATGATTTCAAGGTGCCATTTGAGGAGAGTGGAGGTTAAAGACTACCACAATACACCCATAGTTCCCCTATTTGATTTGCTCCCACCATACCTGAATTTTGCCAGTAGAGCACAGTCCAGTAAGTGGTCATGTGTTACAGAGGTTTTCATATCAGAACCCAGGGACCATGGAGAAAATCTTACTGACTTATTCTTTAAAAATTCAGTCAAATTAATTAGAGCTTATTACAATCTTTTCAATAGTTTATCTTATTTAGTAAAAGTCATTTGATCTATCAAAACATTGTTTATAAAGGGCATGCTAAGCTTTCAAAATAATGTTTTATTTTTTAATACTATGTTCATCAAAAAGGAAGAGATGTTAGTACCTCTCAGTTATCTTTCCCTTGCTCAGAATGATACAGTAGGAAATATTGTTCTTTTTTCCAATATGAGCCAATTATAAAGAGAATTTTCATTTTGCTGCTAAGGTGGCTTTTAAACATTAAATGTACAATGTTGCTAATCTGCTTTTATAATTCTCTATACTTCATAGATATGTTAATAGATTCAAAAATGATTTCTAGAATATATATCTGGAATTATTTCTAGGAAATAGAGTTTCTAATATTCTCTGAGGAGGAATATATGAATGTATGATTTTATTTATTTTGTCTGGGGAAGTAAGTTGGGTCAAGAGCATATAAGATGATGAGCAAGAGATGTTGACAATTTCTAAGTTATGTAAGGAAGGGTGAAAGGAAGGAAGGGAGAGAGGGTGGAAGGGAGAATGGAAGAGAGGAAGAAAAAAAAGGATGGAAAGGAAAAGTAAAGATAAAATTTAATAAAAATTAGCCTAAAATAAACTTTGTGGAAGAAAATAATGAATATCTAAAAGGTAACAAGGCATTTGAAATATGAAGTATCTCTTATGTAATCAAAAACATTTAATTACAAATACCATGCTTTTAGTTGACTAAGCAGTTATTCAAAGATCTGTATTTTCTCTACATTTTAATGCTGTATCCTTTCCTTTATTTGTACAGTTATTTTTTTGCCTTTAGACTTTGACTTTTTTACTTCCATATACTCATCCCTGAACATGAACATGACTGTGAATATGTTCATACCAAACTTCATATGAACATTCCTTGACAGGTTCCCCAACATGGAAATATAAGATTTTACTTCACTTTGTCTCCCTCAATTCCCCTTAAATTGGCATAGCAGTTTAAAATTCACAGGGTACATTTGTAAGTGTTGCAAAATTTTATCCTTATAACTTTGAAGTATTATTTCCATCCCCATTTTGCAAATTGAAAAATGCATGTTCTACTGATATAGTGGCTTATCCAGGGTTAGACAGCAAGAGAAAGAATGGGAAATCACATTTGTTTATTCACATTTAGTAGGATTATAGTATAGTTTTTTATAGTATAGTATACAAACAGATTAAAGTCTGTTTGTATCAGACTTTGTATTAGGCACTGAGGAAACAAAAATAAATAATACACATTCCTTTATCTTTCCCTTCATGGCCCCTTATCCCAGATTTCCGGCTGTTATGTGCCATTAGGGCCTACAGAGTTTGGAGGCCCTGATGATTGCTGATCTTCACACTGGTACTGGGGCATTGCCACACTCTCCCTCCTAGCCTCTGCCCCAATAGATGCTCCTACTGGCAGGAATATATTAGTGCATGGTAAGTGATTATAAAACATTTTATCTCAGCCTGAGATATTCCCCGAAATTCATATGCATTTTTCAAACAAAATGTTGCATTTAAAATTAAATTATGAAGCCCAGCAGACTTAATTCAGTTGATGGTTCAGTAGCTTGTCATCTGGCCACAAGTTTTGGCTCATTCTTCTATTTCTTCTGGCACTTAGCACAATGCCTTTTATGTTGTAATACACATTATATGTGCAAAGGAATAAGCCAAATTTGCCATTTAAGTGATAAGCAAATTTAACAGATAGCGAATTTTTTGTGCTAGGGTAAAATGTTGAAACAGTAGCCTATTGTAAGGCCTTCTTTTTCAGAGACAGCCTTTCTTTTGGAATGTTATAGGCTCAAGCCCTTCTGGTTTCATGAGTTCTTCTAAACAATCTGTGTTTGAGATTCTATGAAAGTATTGTCTATTTGAGAGAAATGATTCAATCTAATATTTATGATAAATTGTATGTTAGAACTTACGTTTGCTCTGTCATTTTCAAGTATGCTGTAATAGTGCCTTATGACATGCAAGTCAAAATAATTTTTAGATACTGTTGATACTCTATACTATAATACCTAAAATTATCCATATTTTATTAATGACAACAAAAAATTAAGGACAATAAAAATTGCCTTAACTAGTTCAAACAACTAGTTGCTATTTGAATAGCTGAGTGAGGATAAGAACACTCTTCTGCCAATTAATGCAGATATCTTATGTAATATTAAGGCAGGTAGGATTGAAAGCAATACATTATTTTTTCTTAGTCTACAAGATTTGTGGAAGTAGTTTGTAGTCAGAAAAAACAGCTTGGAAGGAATATGAAGTTGTACATTTCCCTATATCTATTTTTCATATGGAGTTTATATATTTCTCTATCTAAACATCTATTTCAAGAATACTCTGAAAAGTAGAGAGACAAAGTTGTTCTGATGAATAGGGACCTTGGAGCCCAAAGAATGACACTGTAGTGATTCCTCTGAATTTTCTTTGTGCCTCATGTAACCCAAATTGTATGACAGAGAAGCTATTATAACAACATGGAAATATCTAATGTGCTCAGAACAAAAAAGAAGCACACCCCCAAAGAAACCTCTTTGTTCTATCCAAAAGACCAGGAAAGGTACAGCCTAACAAGACAGAACATTTCTAGGCAATAATCACTCTACTACAGCCAACACCACAGAAAAAATATGGCCCCATCTGCACTCAGGTCAGCAAAAGAGAAGGATAGACCCTATACTACCACCCTTGGCAGGCTGTAATGAGGCACCTCAAGCATATCAAACTTTGTAAGACACATATGAAGCACTGCAAGGCGAGAGATTCATAGTATTAAATATGTAAATATGAGAAAAAGAAGTAAAAAGTCAGTAATCTAAACTTCTACCTTAAGCTGCTAGAAAACAAAGAGCAAAATAAAACCAAAGCAAACAGAGGAAGGAAATAATAAAAGCAGAAATCAATGAAATTAAAAACAAGTAAATAATAAAGAAAACCAATAAAACACAAATGGTTTTCTTTGAAACAATCAATAAAATTGGCAAGCCTCTAATCAGTGACAAAGAAAGAAAAGAGAGAAGTTACAATTCACCAACATTGAGAATGAAGCAAAGGGGTATCATTACAGATCCTGCAGTAATAAGGGAATGTTACAAACAATGCTATACACATAAATTTGACAACTTAGATAAAATGGACCAATTTCTCAAAAACCACTAACTGTAACAACTTACTCTGTATGAATTAAATTATTTGAATAGGCTTATAACATTAAGGAAGTTGAGTTGACCTTATAAGCAATCTTAAAAAAGGAATAATCAGGTCTAGATTGTTTTAGTGGAGAATACTACCAAAATTTTAAAAAAAACAAAAAAAACCCACCAATTCTAGACACTCCCCTTCGGAAAGTAGAAGAGGAATCAAAACTTTCCCAATTAACTCTATGAAACTGGTATTACCTTTATTCCAAAACCAGACAAAGAGCACACAATAAAGAAAATAACATACCAATACCCTTCATGAAAATAAATGCAAAAATAATTTAAAATTATAGCAAATAGAATTCAACTGTATGTAAAAAGAATTATATACCATGACCTTGTGTTTTATTGCAGAATGCAAGATTGGTTCAATATTTGAAAACTCTACCAATGCAATCCACCATATTATCATTCTGAAGAATAAAAATCACATGATCACAATTAATTGATGCAGAAAGAAAATGTGACAAAATTCAACAACCCATTCTTGATAAAACTGAGAAGAATAAAAATAGTAGGGAGCATTTTCAGTTTGATAAAGAACATATGCAAAAAAACCCAACAGCTAACACCATACATAACTTGAAAATCTGATGCCTTCCTCCCAAGATTAGGAAAAACACACAGGAGAAATCTTGGGTTTTAGAGCTATGTAAAGGGCCCTTAGACTTAAAATCAGTAGCAACATGCATAAAAGGAAAAAGTATATATAAATTGGATATAGTCAAAATTAAAAACTTGCTTTGTGGAAGGTCCTATTAGGTAGATGAAAAGAGAAACTGCAGACTGGAAGAAGATATTTGTAAACCACATACTTAAAGAGCTAGTATCTGCACTGTATAAAGAATTTGTAATCCTTAGTAAAAAACATAAAACTAAAAAACCAAAATGAACAACAACAAATATGAATAGAATAAGGGCAAAAAAATGTGAACAGATATTTCACTGTAGATTATATATTTAAATAAGCACCTGAAAATATGCTCAACATTATTAGCCAATTGGGAAATGTAAGGTAAAAGTGGATATTATAACCATGACAACACGATACTGGAGAGGATGCAGAGTAATTGGATCATTCTCACATGATGCTGTGAATGGAAAATTTTAAACCACTCTGGAAAACAGTTTGGCAGTTATTACAAAATTAAGTATGCAATATGAATATGACCCAGCAATTGCATTCCTAGACATTTATTCCATGGAAATGAACATTTCTATTCCTATAAAAAACCTGTACATAAATATTCATATGAGATTTAGTCAAAATAGACGAAAATCTTGAAAGCATCTGGAGTCGGTGAATGATTAAACAAATCGTGGGACATTCATACTGTGACATGCTACTGAGCAATAAAGAATGAACTAATGATGCACACAACAACCTCAATGACTCTCTAAAGAATTATGCTGGGTGAAAAAAAAAAAACAACCAAATCCATTATTTGCATACTGTAGGATTTCATGTATATAATATTCTTGAAATGACAAAATTGGTTACTGCCAGAGGTAAAGAAGGATTTAGGATTGGAAGGGATGTGTACGTGCATATAAAAAGCCAATTGGAGGGATACTTGGGTTGATGGAAATATTCTGTATCATTACTCTAGAAATATAAATAATACCCTGGTTGTGATATTATACTGTATTTTCACAAGATGTTACCATCAGTAGGACCTGGATAAAGGGTATATGGAATGTCTCTGTGTTATTTCTTAAAGCTTTAGGAAAAGCTATAACTATCTTCAAATGAAAAGTCTAGTTTTAAAAATATCCTAAGGGGTTAAAAAGAAAAAAACTCAGATTGGCTCTAACTACTATTGTTATAATAGATATGAAAATTCCTCATACTTTCCTAACAACAATGCTTTCCTAAATTGAGCCATTTAAATATTTGAGCTCAATTTTTATGGAATGTCTGGATAAATCCCTCTTCTAAATAAAAATATGCAAATTCTAATTTAAATATTGGGCATATTTCCATTTTTTTCTTTGCTGTTTTTTTGGGGGGATTGGGAGTATACTTCTATAAGTAACACTGTCAATATAAGGCACAGAGAAGTGTATTGCCTAACAGAATACATGATGCAGAATTTTCAGAATCATTCATTTCCTTGGATTTTCACTGTGCCTACTACATGTTGTAGCTCTTTGATGTGTCCATTTTCTATAATGTATTTTTGTATGTCATGCATGTCCAAATGTCACTGTCTGATGAGGACTAAGATGATCAAGAAGGTAGAATAGAAGTATTTAATGTATGCTGAAAAGAAGTACCTCACCTTGAGCAAGTGGCCTCAAAAGGAAAATGTCAGTGTTGAAAAATAGAATAAATTTGGATTGCATTTCAGTAGACAACAAAATATTTCAAAGGCTAATGGAAGCTGATTTCTAGCTTTCAATTAGAAGTGGTAAAATGTAATAGTGCAGGCCTCTGTAGAATAGAAACTATAGCAAGTAAAAACAGTATAAGAGTTTTATAGTTGTCTAATCAAATTTGCTGACCATATATGCATTATGTTTAGTAGTATGAATTGGAAGAGCAGAAATGTATTCAGCTTTTTCCTCCCAAAAAAGACAAAATAAAATGTTGTAAATATTTTATGTAATTCTATATTCTTCCCTTAAAATGCTGACTGTATCTTCTGCTTTAACCATTTAGTGTGAAACTAAATTCACAAATTATATCCCAATTGAAACTAGTGAGTTTCTTGAAGAGATTTCTGCCTAGTGAAGAACTCTAAAACTTCCTCACCAGATGGTGCTTGGTTTAACCATAATTGAAGAAAATCAGCATCAAATAGCCTAAAAACTGGGTTGTCCTCTCCTACTGAGTTCAGGTCAATTCTGAGTATCAGCATTTGAATGAAGCTCGGAAAGTATGAACCTCAAAGATATGAAACTGTAAAGAATTTGAATATAAAAAGTACTAATTATCAATCTGAAAAAGGAGTAATTTTATAGTATCACTTATCCATGGGTTAAATAAAACTTTTAAATAAAAGTACCTCAACACATTGAATTTGCTGTGCTTCACATTATCATTTTTATGTTCACCATGGGGACTGATGGTTTACATCTTTTTCTATTGCTCCATGAGAAGATGTAAAAGAGTGTTAAAACTAACAAATAATTATGATTTCTAAGTCATTATATTCTTAAATCATTCTGAAGTGCCTATATTTTATAAAATAGCCAAAGGTTAATACCTGAAATTACTGAAGTTAGTTAGAGTGGTCTCATCCAGTTTAAGATTACTCTAGGTTTAGCCTTACCCTGTGGATGCTTCCCTTTGCGATTGTAATTCTAGATTCACCTTACCCTTGTTTAAAGATCAGGCTCACTCTAGTATAAGCTTACTATTAGGATTGCAACCACTCCCTCCCTCCTCTGTTTAATATCCATATGAAAACCTTTTAACTGACCTTTGTTCTGTGTATTCCTATCCCAGATTAATTTGACTGATCCGGGTTTGGTACCATACCCACCCCATCCTGTCCAGCTCCTTAATGTGCAGTAATATAGGACCCTGTGAGAGCTCCACCCCAATTATGCACTAACACCCTGATGTAATAAAATACTAGAATTTCTGCAGATCTGGGAGGCAGTTTGGGGCCATTATACCACTGTGTTCCTTTGCTTGCATAATCAAATAAACTCTCTCTTTGAAATTCTGGTGTCTCAGGAATTGTTTTTTCAGGCATATCAGTAGAAAGAGCTCACTTTTGCTTGGTATCAATGAAAAGTTCATATTTTACAATATGTACCACTTACCTGAGCCCAATTCATCAGGAGAGAACCGTCTTTTGAAAAATCAGGAATAAATAATTAAAAGGGACCATTGCAGGATTGAATACAGATTATTCATTTAAGTCAATTAATAAATAGATTTTAGATCCAGGTGTACAGTGAAGCAATAGTGTGACCCAATTCTGCTAGGTTCCTGGCTACATTACACAAAAGAATTTAAGAACATGCTATTTTAGTTAGGCTAGTAGTTTATTAAGAAAATGAGAGAAGAGGAGAAAATAATAGATTATGGGTTCCTAAGTATACTTGTAGACTGGTCCAGGCAGAAAAAGGGATAATTTTGCCTGTGTGCTTATTTTTAAACCATTAATGACTCCTTCCCTTGTTAATGTTCAGGTCAGGGTCCCAGTTGTTTCCTCTTTTGATTGCTTACACAGCCTGCCAATTACCCTAGAAGGCTCAATGACAAGGCCCCATGAGAATATCCAGAGCTTTTCCTTGATCTTGGATGAAATCTCATTCCAAATGGAAGATTCTTGTGAGATTCTTCCAGCACACATTTGCTTGGGGAGTCTTTCCCTCAGGTGGGTTCCAGATAGGTTCCATGGCCATGTGTTTTGTGGGTATGTTTTTCTGCCAGTTCCCAGAATCATGTTCTCATTCCCTAAACTAGCCTGCCTCAATTCCCCCCTTAGAGGGTTTATACCCTTATTCTTAAGGGAATGCTGAAGGATGATGATCATTCTTCTGTAATTACTTCCTGCTGGTTAGGGGCAGTAGGCCCTACCTGACAAGGTGTAAAACCCTCTTGCTAATCTACTGCAGTTGGGGAAAGATGAATCTGGCACAATGGGTAGAGCTGGCAGAAATTCACATATAGCTAACAATGCATTGATTAGGAAGAAATTAATTGAATTATAATTTTTAAGATATATAGTCCCACTAAAAGGATACTGGACCACAAGAGTATGAAAGGCCAGGTGACTTCAGAGGCTGTATCCTCCCAAAGTTGTTGCGAAACAACATTCTTCCTTGAGATTTTTTATGTTGTTGGTTAAGTCTAGGGAAAGATTGAGGTAGACCCTGCTGGGTTTGGGTATAACCTGCCAAAGCCAGTTCCCACAGCCGTGGTTATGCTTAGGATAGCTAAGAGAGGTATGGAGAGGCACTGCCCTAGACTTAAACTCACAAAGACAGCAGAGGCAGCAAGACCAGCATTTGGGAAACAAAATAGAGACAGTACTTAAGAGAGCTATTCCTTTATATTATAGGCATCTTCATTAACCCCTTAGAAAATGAATTAAGGTTACAGGGCTTTTAACATGTTCAGTATCCTTCTGCATATGATCTAGAATTGGAGAGATATAATAATCATCAGGTACGGTACTTAATACTAATCAATGCAGAAGTTCCTCTTTGAGCTGCAGTTAATAGATCTAAGCTCCAAGTTTACAACACCATATATGTTATCTGTCCATGGGAGTAGGCCATAATGCAAATTGTATTGGTTTAAGTTCTACTCACAGTTGTCTGGTAATTGTTGCGCCACTTGGTATGCCCTTAACACAGCCAGCATCTGCAGAACTGTTGATCCTAGAGAGACTAAGAAGGTAAGGCTCCAGTGTTCCACCAGCCTGGTATATAATGCCCTTTGGCACTATGAAACTGAGGTAGTCTGGAGGCAATGTCCATTGTAAATCTGGCCATATTAATCCATCGCAAGCTGCTGCAGGAGTCTAAAACTGCAACATACTCTTCATCCACTTTGGGAGCATAATCAGAGAAGTAAAAGATAGTTTTATTATTTTAGGGGTCAGTGAACAACCTAGCCAATAACAAATGGAGAGGCACCATGCAGTGTATTGAGGCCTGGTTTGAATGCACAAGAGAGTTTGATGATATTGAAATCTATCTCTTAATTTTTATATACTTTGTAAACACTTCTAATGCAATGTATAGCATAACAAATGAACTTAACTATGTAATTTGCTTTTAATTTTACACTTTCACTATGATCAGATTAATTAGCAGGTATTTTAGTTTAGCAGTACAGGACAAACTGCTTTCTTCATTATTTGATGAAAATCTAAGATTACCAACTGAATCAAAGTTATCTTTCCTTATCACCACTTAAATATGGAGATTGAGGTAGCCTCTGACAGCTTCCCGTGTTATGAAATTACTTTTTGTTATTAATATCAATTTAGGTTTCTGATTAATAATGGCTTCCTGGAATTAGTCATTTAAATGCTTCCGTTTAGAAGATGCTCTTAAAATTTCTTATAAGTAACCATTACAACATAGACTAGCTACCTTACATTTAAACAAACTTATTAAATTACATTTACCAATCAATGAAATTTACTTTATCCATTTAAGAGGGGAGATCTATATTTCTTTCTCTAATGTCATTAGACATGAACTTACAACGTTCCTCACCTTAAAGATAAATGCATATAATGTTAATTTATTTACTTGGTTTTCTATAAACCTAGGGAGATAAAACCTAAGCTAAATGAATTGAAACTGTGAATAGTCTTAAAAGCATACTGACAGCTAGGTTCTGGAAAAATTAAAATTGTTTAATTTGTTTTAAAAAATCTTTCCATAGCTTTCAAGAACTTTTTCTTTACTTATTGAAATTTGGTAATTGGATTACTAACCACCCTCATTTTAAAGCTGTTAAAAGGTTTAAATTGGGGAATTTTAACACAAACTATGACTTTTAATTCCTCAGCCCAGAAGATAGAGTTTTAATCTACAACACCTTGTCCTTCCCCTACAAAGAGAAGGCCCTGGGTGTTGGGTAGGTTAAGGGCTTGGAAAAACTTTTTCCCTTTCCCAATATTTTCTATACCCAGATTTCTATATGATCCTTCCATCCTGCTCAGTTTAATTTGGGTTTCAGAAATATCTATTCACATATAAGTCTGCATAAGTATTTTTTAATAGTTTGAATAGAGCTCTCTTAAGAATTGTAATTTACTAATTTGATATTACCATCCCAATGTATGAAGATATACACTGAGCAAGTAAGCAGACACAAATAGAGAATTAGACACAAAAACACACAACTCAATGTTACTTATAATTTTCATTCTCTTACAAAATAAATTTAATTGTAAGATAACATTTAAAAGATGTCTTTGAAGGCTATTTCTAATTTATCTGCCCTGTGACCATGCAGGTTTGCATAAGAATTTTGTTTTTTAATTATTGACTTACAACTAAAACATCCCCGATGCTTTAAAATACAATTTTCCTTTATTTCAAAACTTTGCTTATTTCCCATTTCGACTTTGGCAGACCTTGGATGAGCAAAAATAATTCCAGTATACACTTACTGAGGTATTGAAGCCTCAGGGAAACTGGTTTCTCTCATAAATTGCTGCTTTTAGGAACCTCAACAGTCAAGGTGGGAAGCCTCCCCCACTTTATCTGCTTAAACAATAACAGGATTCTCGTGGCCCCTGGACTGGAAGAGTGGATGTTTAACCCCAAGCCTCAAGAATTCTACCAGGCAACAATTTAATCCACACTTGGAGCCATTAGGGAAAAGAGGGTAATTGGTATTTACTGTTGTAGAATTTGAGAGAGGTCCAATTATATGCGTATAGAAGGACCAGGACTCAGGAATGACTTTGAGAAGGAAAAATGGTTCATTGACTGCCGGCCGGACTCAGGAGCTTTCTGTTGCTAACCCAAGCCCTGAACAAGAATTTTGAGTTCCTTTTATACAGAGGAAGGGCTAAATCGTTCTTTGTTTCAGTGCTCAGTATGTTTGAATTAGCATATATATCTTCCACATCCTAGGTAAGCTTTTAGCATGGACTTCATACATTCTAGATAAGCTTTTAGTACATTTGGTTTGCATTTCCCCTGAATATTTAAAGTTTTTAGAGTTTGCGTTGATAAACTGTTTCCTGGGGCTGGAGTCATTGCCATGGTTACCAAGGGAGGGCTGCAGCCTCTTACCATCCCACACCCACAAGTCAGGACAGACAGCTTAGGTTAAGGTTATCTCTGAAGAAACAAAGAGTCTCCCACCCATAGCCCACATCAGTACCAGTGGAAGAACAGTAAGGAAGGGTGTTTCAAGAGTGCCTCCCCTGAGCAATAGGGGGCAGAAGCTATTGTGAAACCATAAACAAAGGCAAGGAGTGAGCTTAGACCTAAAGTAACCATAAATAAAGGTAAACACAGGGTATAATTGCCACCACAACAGCTAGCATAAGCAAGGGTAAGGTTAGACCTTAGGTAACCATAAACAAAAGGTATATTAGTTCAAGATTACCATTACAATAGCTGAAGTCTAGGCTAAGTCTACCCAGTTATAGCAATTTCAGAAATAATCCTGCTCTTTTATAATATAAAGGCACCTATATATTGATGTTAACTTTTAGTTACAGTTTCTAGTAAGTTTTTACTTTAAAGCAAATTGGCCACTTTTATTAACTAAGCCATAAGAATTTTATTAGTAACAACCTCCCTAGGTTTTTCTGCTTTTCTAGTAGTTGAACTAATTCCACTTGTGATTTACATACCAAATGCAGTTGCAAGATGGTATTGACATTTAAAGACTCACTTTTATATTACCTTCTACAGTTATCCAATTTGTAACAGTTGAACTCCAAATTTGATTTCCTAAGCACAAACAAACTGACAAAGTTAAACACAGATTTAAAAATTAAACACAAAGTCAAGCACAGATTATAACAGAAGAAAGAATTTCATACCTTTAGCACTTTCTAGGAAATTTTAATCTTAATTGATAACTTATGAGGAGGTTTCTTATTTTCCAGGAGAGAGGTTTAGTAAATGGCCTATATCTTGAACCCCGTTCACTCCTCTTATTAGGCACAACAGAGTTTGAGAAAGCTCTTTCCAAAAAGGAGTTAATGGAAGTTTGAGGTGCATTTCCTCATCTCTTTAAGGAGATATAACCATGTGGTCTATGGCCCTCAGAGTTGTTTGTCCTTCCCTTCTCTCTTACACAGGTTTAACTGGAATTCTGGGTCCCATTCAGAACCCATTCTTGGCCATACTGTGGCTATGGAGACTATCAGCAGGCAAGTTTTCCCAATTCCTGCGAAGACACCCCTATGGGGATTCTGCTGGAAGGTTAGAGACCATGCTCATTATTCTAGAAGAAAAGAAGCAATTTTATTAATGAAGCAACTAAAACAATGTTATTATAAGTGCCAGCTGATGTTACATACCACAGTCGTTGTCTGAGTAAAGCTTTACCCTTCAAACCAAAGTTCCCAAGCCACTTATGTCTTAGGGAATGTTTGGGGTTGCTGCTCTCCAATCTAAAGTGCTGAAGCCACTTAAGTCTCAGGTTGTTTGGAGTTGTTGCTCTGGTTCCTGCCATCCTGAGAATTACAGAGCCCTTGCTGGCAGGTGTTCCTGAAGATGAACTAGGTCTTGGAAGATGCTTGAACCTGAATTCAGACCAACGCACCCAAGCCAGGTTTATGGGAGATGTTGGGAGCAGTTTCCCCCCAACCAAAGCTCCCTAGATACTTGATTCTTCTTTTCTTTTTTCCTATTCTTACAGAAATTTTAGGAGTCTTATTTTATGGTTCTGCCTGGGAGTTTTGCATCTTAATCAGATATTAAGAGCCCAAATAAGCATGAAGAGATTAGAGATCAATTGTTTCAGCCTGCAGCCTTGAGGCCTGAAGCCTTCAACCCTTCCCAGACCCCCACAATATGTGGAACCAAAACTTAACTAGCAAATGCATTTTTAGTTTCTACAACACATTTTTATCACCCACCGCCCCTTGCGGCTTTTTGTGCACTGTCTGCTATCTGTGTTCATTCACTGTGAGTTCTTCTGTGTCTGTATTTATTTTATTTATTCCCCCTACCTTGCAGCTTTTTTTTTTTTTTTTTTTTTTGCTGTCTGCTCTCTGTGTCCATTTGTTGTGCACTCTTCTATGTTGTTGCTTGTCTCCCTTTTTTTGTTTTTGAGTTACATTGCTGAGCCGGCACTCTGCAGTGCTTGTGGGCTGCGTGGCACTCTATGGCACCCAGGTGGGTGGCTTTCCTCAGTATGTGGGTGAGCCTGCCTTCACAAGGAGGTCCCAGGATGCAAACCCAGGGCCTCCCATATGGTAGACAGGAGCCCAGCGATTGAGGCTCAGCTTCTTCCCTCTAAAGTATTTTTATTGAAGTATATCACTCATACATAAACATACATAAGCAATAAGTGTATAGTAATAGCTATGAACTTGAAAAACAAACATACATAACATTATATAGGACTCTCATAACACCCTACCACCAATACTTTGCATTGTTGTTAAACCTTTTTAACTAATGATTAAAGAGCATTATCAAAATATTACTACTAACCAAAATACTTTACTCCAATGCACCTATAATTTTTATTTATCTTTATATTATTTACATATGGACATACATAAATAGTAAGTGTATAGTAAATGTTGTGAACTTACAAAACAAACAAGCATAACATCATATAGGGGTCCCATACATCAACCCTACGCCAACATTTTGCATGTTGTGAGACGTTTGTTACAAATATGAAAGAATGTTGTCAAAATCTTACAAATTATAGTCCTTAACTTACATTTGGTGTGTTTTTCCCCAAACCTATTCTATTATTATTTTTTTAATATATTTTTTATGACAGAAGTTGTAACTTATGAAACATTCATGGATATCTGCAGAATTCCCAAATAACACCCTTCTATGAACACACCACATTGTGGTGGAACATTTGTTACAGATAAGATAATACCATCTGATTGTTACCACATCCATAGTGTACATTTGGATCACATTTTCCATACATCCCCAATATCAATGTTGTAGAAGTTGAGAGAGGTTCAATTATTTGCGTATAGAAAAGCCAGGACTCAGAAATGATTTTGAGAAGGAAAAATGATTTATTGATGGCCTGCCAGACTCAGGAGCTTTCTGTTTCAAACCTGAGCCCTGAACAAGAATTTTGTGTTCCTTTTATACAGAGAGGAAGGGTTAAATTGTTCTTTGTTTCAGTGCTCAATAGGCTTGAATTAGCATATATCATCCACATCCTAGGTAAGCTTTTAGCATGGACTTTATACATCCTAGATAAGCTTTTAGCACATTTGGTTTGCATTTTCCCTGAATATTTAAATTTTATAGAGTTTGCATTGCTAAACTGTTTCCCGGGACTGGAGTTGTTGCCATGGTCACCAAGGGCAAGACTGCAGCCTCTTACTGTTCCACACCCACAAGTCACAGACAGCTTAGGTCATCTACAAGGAGATGAAGAGCCTCCCACCCATAGCCCACATCATTTTCCCCCCTTATGCTGAAGCTTAACTTGCTAAGCTTTGGCATAATTATTGTTGGAGCTATGAGGTGGGTGGCTGTTTGTTGTTTTGATTAACTACTTTATTTATCAATTTTCAATGTAGCATCCAGGATCCTGTTTTTAGAAGTTTAGAAATTTTTATTCTGGACAGCAGAATCCTGGGGTGCGGACTGCAGTCATTCTGGAGCCACCAGTGCTCATATAGATTTCCAGTCAGGCTCCAGATCCATCTATTGATTTTGTTTTACCCTTAAAGAGTTTACACCTTTAATCTTAAAGGGGTGCTGAAGGGAGATGATCTCTTTTCTATAACTGCTTCCTGCTGGCCATGGGTTGTAGTCATTACCTAACAAGGTAACTTTTATTTTATTTTAACTGGGGAAGATGGATCTGGCATTTTTTATGAAGTTGAATGAAGTTTTCATATGGTTAATAAGATGTTCACTCTGAAAGAAACAACTTAATTAAAATTTTGGAATACCCATTTTTAAAAGAGGACATTGGATTAGAGAGGTAGACAAGGTTAGGTGCTTACAAAGATGACACCCCTTTTTAAAAGTTGGTGGGAACAGTATATATATATATATATATTTTTTTCTCTAAGTTATTTTCAGAGAGAAATTGCAATAGATACTTAGCTTTGTTTTCAAGATGCATTTCAGGCTGTTTAATAATTGGCACTCATGTTCTTTTGGATGCTCCTGGTGAACTGGTACCTTTTGGACATTTGGTTTCATTCAAGATTAGTGCACTAAGATTGAACTTTTCTTAGTTTTTAGCTGTGGGAGTGGATCAGAACTACAGAATAAAGCTTTTTTTTTTTACATTTTGGTTTTAAATGTACAGTTTCTGGTAATTTTGACTGTTTAATAGGTGACCTATTATTAGCAAGCAAGCCTCATTTATGCTACACAGTAGAGTACACTAGAATAGTAAGTTGGCTGAGCCAGGCTAAGACCGTTGCCTTATTTTATAGACATGTTTATTAATTATTTAGAAAATAAAGTTACCAGGAATTTAACATGTTTAATATACTTTTTTTTTTTTTTTTTTTTTAAAGATTTATTTATTTATTTAATTCCCCCCCCTTCCCCTGGTTGTCTGTTCTTGGTGTCTGTTTGCTGCGTCTTGTTTCTTGTCCGCTTCTGTTGTCGTCAGCGGCACGGGAAGTGTGGGCGGCGCCATTCCTGGGCAGGCTGCTCTTTCTTTTCACGCTGGGCGGCTTTCCTCACGGGCGCACTCCTTGCGCGTGGGGCTCCCCCACGCGGGGGACACCCTTGCGTGGCGCGGCACTCCTTGCGCGCATCAGCACTGCACATGGCCAGCTCCACACGGGTCAAGGAGGCCCGGGGTTTGAACCGCGGACCTCCCATATGGTAGACGGACGCCCTAACCACTGGGCCAAAGTCTGTTTCCCATGTTTAATATACTTTTGTACCTGATCTAGAATAGAAAAGATAATGTTGTAATTATTAGGCATATATTTAAAGTACAGCACTTTAATATTAATTAATGTATTACTTAATGCATAAGGATTCTGAGTTGCAATTAATATTTTTAAGTTTCAGGTTCGTAATACTTTACATGTTATCTCTCCATGGGAGCAGGCCATAATGCCAATTGTGTTCAAGTTTTACTTACAGTATCCTGGTATCATGACTCCACTTAGCATATTCTTCACACAGTGAGTAAGTTGCAGCATTGTTGATCCTAGAGAGATTTTCCAGTATTCTACCAGCCTGGTGCATAGTGCTCCCTGACACTATGGAACAGTGCCTGTCTGGAGGCAATATCTACTGTACACTTGGCTGTACTGAGTCATCATTGGCTGCTGCAGGAGCTTGAAACTGCAATTCAGTTTCCATTGACTTCAGGAGCAGAACCAGAGGCTGATAGAGCAAATATTTTTGATTGAGGGGTGAGTGACCAGCCTAGCCAATAACTCACATGGAGAGGCAAGCTGTAATGTATTCAAGGCCTGGTTTGAATGCACGAAAGAGTTTGACAATGTTAAAGTTTATTCCTTGTTTTTATATATATTTTAAACAATTAATGCAACACATCATATAGCAAATGACTGTTTACGTATACAATTTTACCATTAAGATAATAGTAGGTATTTTACTTTAGTAATAGAGGAAAAAACTATTTTTCATTGTTAAAATGAAAACAAGATTCCTAATAGAATCAAGATAACTTTTTATTACCATTTACCTAAATATGTACCTTGTGGTGGCCTTCAGACAGGTTTTATTACCACAAAGTTGTTTTTTACAACTAAACCAATTCAAATTTTAGTTAACAATGATTTCTAGAACTAGAACTATTTAAACCTTTTTTAGTTTGGAAGATGTTTTACAAACTTTTTATAATTGACTACAACTACATTGAATAGTTACTTTACATGAAATAAACTTAATAAATTATAATTACTAACCAAAGAAATTTACTTTATTCATTTAACAGAGCATATCTAAAATCTTTTGTCTTTAGTTTAATTTTATTAACATGAACTTACAATTTTTATTATTCTAAAGATTTTGTATATATGTTAATTTATCTAATGGATATTTTATAAACTAAGGGAGATTACATCTAAGCTAAATAAAATTGAAACCATTATGGTTTATGCAAGGAATGTTCTTTTTTTTTCTTTACAGGAAGCTAAAACTTTTTTCTTTGTTTAAGTTATGAAAATGAATAATTTTTAAAAGCACATTGACTACCAGGTTTCAAAACACATTATACAATTACCTAATTTGTTTAATCATAATCCTGGAAATATCTCTCCATAGTTTTTATGGACTTTCCTTTACTTACTGAAATTTGTTAACAGAACCACTAACTGTCCTTATTTTATGGCTGTCAAAAGGTTTAAACTGGGAAATTGCAGGGCAAACTGATTCTTAATTCCCCAGCCTAGTAGATACATTTAATCTGCCACACGTAGTCCTGCCCTCAAACCTCTTGCAAAGAGGAGGTTCTTTCTTAATAGTTCTTATAATCAGATTTTCATATGACTTTTCTATCCTGCTTAGTCTAATTTGGGATCCAAGAATATTTATTCACATATATAACTGCATATTTATTTTTAACAATTTGAATAGAGCTCTTTTAAGAATTTTCATTTTTTAATTTGATTTTATCATCCTGATGTATGAAGACTTACACTGAGCAAATGGGCAGACACAAATAGACACAGAAACACAACTCATTGATGTTACTTATAATTTGCATTATTTTATATACTCTTTAGCTTAATTTGGGATCCAGAAATATATATTACTTTGTAACTGCATATTTAACCTCAACAATTTGAGCAGATAGGCAGACATGAATAGTTTGATACTAAAACATAACTTTAAAATTTCCATTTTTTTACAAAATACATGTGACTACAAACATTTCAAAGACTCCTGAAACTTTTCTTAATTTGCGCTATAACTGTGCAGTTTGCACAAGAATTTTGTTTCTTTACTAATGGCTTGTAACCAAAATGTTCCCAATGCTCTAGCACCATTTTCTTTTGTTTCAGAACTTTATATTTTACCTTGAATTTAGCAGAATTTTGGATAACCAACAAGATTAATTCTATGTATTTTTACTGAGGCTATTTGAAGCCTCAGGGAGACAGACTGTTTCTCTCATGAATTAGCACTCTTAGGAACACTGACAGTTAAGGCAGGAGACTTCCCCCTTTTTTCCCCCCCAGTTCTTAGAGATAATAAAACTCCAGTGGTCGTTTAAACCCAAGGGCTAAGAATTCCACCAGGCAACAATTTAGTTTACACTTGGATTCATGAGAGAAAGCAGGGTTACTAATGCCGGTAGGACAGGAGACAGGGATGTCCCCAAGCCCACCTTTCCCTGGACTGTAGGGGTAGAAGCTGTTATGAAATAACCACAGACAAAGGCAAGGGGTGAGGCTAGGCTTGAAGTAACCATAAATGAAGGTAAGGCTAGTTTAGAATTTACACTTACAATAATAGTTTCAGGCTAAATTCACCTAGTTATTATCTTTCTGCTGTTTTATAGTATAAATGCATCTATAAATGATCTTAACTTTTAGTTACAGATTTTATTAACTTTTAAACCTTAAGGTGAATTGGATACTTTTATTAATTAAGCTACAAGAATTTTATTAGTAACAGTTTTGTGAAGTCTTGCCTTTTCTTAGTAATGGAACAAATTCTTATCTGCAAGTTATGCATTTAATTCACCAGCAAGAGAGTACTGGCATTTAAAGATTCATTTTAAACTACATTTTTACCTTTTTACCATAAATTCTTAGGTGCCAGCAGCTGACAAAAGCCAAACATAGATTTCAAAGTAGCAATTCACTCCTTTTTTTTTTCTTTTTCCTCTGTAGTCTCCCAAACCTGAAGTTCCTAGTCAGACCATTGAAGAGGCTATTAAGTGATTAGAGGTCTATTCTTTCAAGGGATAGCCTCTTTTCTTTAGACAAGTTTACAGTTCTAAAACATTTCAAAGTATTTCTTCAGTCTTACAGAGAGAGAGATTCCAAAAAGTAAAGAACCTGGGCAGAATGCAAATGCATTTTGGTTTTTGACACCCTAGGGAGGGAACTTTACTGCATTTATTTTGATTCTGCATTTCATCCCCTTCACGGTCCCCCTTCCAGGCAATTGTGTGCACAACAATCAAATAGGAATGTGGCTTATGACTAGAAGGTGTGGACTCACTGGAAAGGGGCAAGCCACATCCCCCTTTCCAGCTTTCAGCCAAAATGGGTAGACAGGACCTACTCAAATTTGGCACCCTTTCCAGGGACCCAGACTCCCTGACTGGGGTAGCCCCAACAAACCCAGGTGCATGGCATAGACTCAGATGGCCTCCAAGCCCCAGCAAAGGGATGGACCAGAGACAAGGCAGCAGAGCATGCGCAAACATCCAGACTCCACAAACATGCAAACTCCGTAGTTTTGCCCCATAATCAATTCACCCCCTTGCCAATGGCAAGGGAGGGTTCCAGCTCAATTAAATTCCACCACTTTACATAACCACACCACTCCAACACCAGCATTGAGCTGACACAGACAGAAGAACAAAGGTCACTAATCTGACCCACAAGTTCTATATATATGTTTTTTTCAGCATGGCTGCCCCCACAGCCATCACAAACCTTAGAAAGAACACTTAACATTAACATCTGGTATAAAGTGAATTCATTTACAATTCAGCACCATAACAAAAGATTCCAGCTAGACTTTTTTCACTGTTTAACTTTACACCCAGACCAAGCTTCACTAGAAAAGCTGATCCATTTTCCATAACCAAGTTTTTTAAAAAATCCAGATCAATTTCCAGGATGTTAGGATTCAAACCTATAAATATCCTTTCCTATTATAATCAAGCCTTCTTCCTTCAGTGGATATAAGACCAGTACCAGATTCATGCTATTAGACAAACCTAAAACACCAGGCTTTTTCTCAGTTTTCCTCCTTTTTCCAGACCTAGAGAGAATGGCTTCCCCCAAATTTTCTGGGGCTACTAGGGTTCTCTCAGGAGGTGATCAGCCTCTCTCCCTAGCAATTAAAGCTAGGTTTCTCTAGACTGCTTCTTCCATGTATGAAGTTCTTTTTCATTTCCAGAATCTTTCTCTTTAGATCTTCCATTGCCCTCAATTTTTGTTGGGAAGATTCTGGTGGAGCCCACATCTTTTCTGGATTAAATTTAATCCAGGGGCACCCAGATTTGTGGTTCATCTGAGTTCTCCTGGCTTTCTCAGGGATTTAGAAGGGGCAGGAAAATGTTACCATCTCTGTCCTTCATTTGCAAATCTGGACGAGCCCCCAAAAATGTTGTAGAAGTTGAAAGAGGTTCAATTATTTGCATATAGAAAGGCCAGGATTCAGGAATGATTTTGAGAAGGAAAAATGATTTTTGACAGCAGGTCAGACTTGGGAGCTTTCTGTTTAAAACCTGAAACCTGAACAATAATTTTGAGTTCTTTTATACAGAGAGGAAGGGTTAAATTGTTCTTTGTTTCAGTGCTCAATAGGCTTGCATTAGCATATATCATCCACATCCTAGGTAAGCTTTTTTTTTTTTTTTTTTTAACATGGACTTTATACATCCTAGATAAGCTTTTAGCACATTTGGTTTGCATTTTCCCTGAATATTTAAATTTTATAGAATTTGCATTGCTAAACTGTTTCTTGAGACTGGAGTCATTGCCATGGTCACCAAGGTCAGAACTGCAGCCTCTTACCATTCCACACCCACAAGTCACAGACAGCTTAGGTTATCTACAAAGAGATGAAGAACCTCCCACCCATAGCCCACATCATCAACACAGTACATCTTTGTCATAGATGTAAAAATATTATATTATAGCTACTAAACACAGTCCATAGGTCACTCCATCTGCATTTTTCCCACGCACTTTTTTTCACATTCCCAACAGCTGGCAGTAGTGATGTATGTTTGCTGTAGCTCACAATGGACATTCTTGCACCTCTACCATCAACCACAATTCTCATCCACCTCTTGGTTTACTGTGCTATTTATTTCCTAGATTATTTTGTAGCATTCTGTCAATTGGCATTTACAACCCTAGACTACCATTTTCAGCCACATCCCCTTTTATAACACAGCTGTTAATTACTATTTGTCACAATCTACTCTATACATTTCCATATACATTAAGCAGCAGTAGGCCATCTCAGTCTTCCTGTTTTCTCCTTTAAGAGTCCACCATTCACCACCAGGTTTTGAAGATATTTCCCACAGTTTCTTCTAGAAACATTATGGTTCTTGCTTTTATTTTTAGGATTTTGATCTATTTTGAATTAATTTTTTGATAAGGTGTGAGATAGGGGTCCTCATTCCTTCTTTTGGCTATGGGCACAATTTGTTGAATGGACTGTCTGCCTAAGCTGTATGGGTTTGACAGACTAGTCAAATATCACTTGACCATTAATGTGAGGGTCTGTTTCTGAACCATCAGTTTGGTTCCATTGGTCTATATGTCTGTCTTTATGCCAGTACCATGCTGTTTTTACCACTGTAGCTAGGTAATATGATTTAAGGTCTGGAGATAAGGATTTGCTTTTCCTTTTTATGATGCTTCTGGCTATTCAGGACCCCTTATTCTCCCAAATAAATTTGATAATCAGGTTTTCAATTTTGAAAAAAATTCTGGTATAATTTTTATCAGAATTGCATCATATCTGTATATCAGTTTTAATAGAATTGGCATGTTAATGATATTTAGTCTTCTAATTCATGAGCATGGAAGTTCTTCCGGTTATTTAGGCCTTTTTTGATTTCTTTTAACACTGAATTACAGATTTCTGAATGCAAGTGCTTTACATCATTGGTTAAGTTTATTCCTGACTATTTGAGTTTTATGTCATATTTTATTTTCACCACTCTTTTGACACTTTCAGTTACTATTGTTGATATAATTTTCATTTCTAGATTCTCTTCCAGGCCTCTCTCAGTCTTTTCAGGCTCTAGCACATCCTTTAGTATTTCCTGAAAATCTGGTCTCTTGCTTAGAAATTCTCTCAGTGTCTGTTTATCTGTGAATATTCTAATATTGCCCTCATTTTGGAAAGATAGTCTTGCTGGATATAAGATTGTTGGCTGGAAGTTTTTCTCTTGTAGTACCTTAAATATATAATACCACTGTCTTCTTACCTCCATGGGTTGTGGTGAGAAATGAGCAGTTAATCTTATTGGATATCCGTTATATGTTATGCATTGCTTTTCTCTTGCTGTCCTTAGAATTCTCTTTATATTTGGCATTTGACATTCTGATGAGTATGTGTCTCGGAGTTGGTCTTTTCATATTTTTTCAGATGGGAGTATGTTGTGCTTGGACAGGGATATCTATGTCCTTCAATAGGTTTGGGAAATTTTCTAAGATTATGTCTTCAAATATTCCTTCTGCCCCTTTTCCCTTGTTTCCTCCTTCTGGGACACCTATGACATATATGTTTGCATGCAGTTTGCTGAGATTTCATTCCCTGAGACCTTGTTCAATTTTTTCCATTGTTTTCTTCATCTCCCATGAGTAGCCACCTCATCATTACTATAAAGAGGTTTGGTATGGGGGAGGGATGCATTATACAGAATTTAATACTTCTGAATAGATTATGGAAGCTGTTTAGGACATTGGAAATACATTTCAAATAACAACCAACACTATCCAATTGGTATCCTACAATCAGTTACTTGAATGCTATTTTCTTCCCCAACTAAATGTATCTTAAATTGAAAGGTTCACTTTTCATTTTTCAGAGTGCTGAGGTTAACACTTATACACCCAGTCCCTTATACACCCAGAATCTGTGTAACTCTTTTTTCTGTGATGTGCCTAGGAAACCAATTATTGTGTCTCTACATGTTCAAACAGTATTTCTGAACATGGAAATCCTATATATCAAATATGATTAAAGGGGGCAAAGTTTATAATCTTTTAAAATTAATTCCATGGAGGGCTCAAAAGTCATTTTCTTATTATCTTCTTTATAAATCATTTGTGCTCTTTTTAGAAATCCTGCATTTAGATATTGAATCCATTCTTTTCTAGTCTTTATATCTGGTTAAAAAAAATTTCCTCTCTCTACATCAATGGGAAAAATTTTGATGCGGAAATTTTATCAGTTTATGTAAAAAATATAGAACTGTATTAGCATATTGTGTATCTCAATAATTATTAGATATTATTTTTGAGTGTAAATGTATTTCCCCAAAATGTATTATTTTTACTATAATTTAAATTTCTAACTATTAAATACATAATACATAAGTGATTTCTATATTGGTATACAATGTTTTGCATATAAGTATTTAAAATACATACTGTACAAGCAGCCAAAGGAATTCTGATGCAAAATACCAGAAACGGGTTGGTTTTCAAAAAGGGCATTTATTTGGGGTAGGAGCTTACAGATACTGGGCCCTAAGGCATAAGTTACTTCCCTCACCAAAGTCTATTTTCACATGTTGGAGCAAGATGGCTGCCAATGGCTGTGAGGATTCAGGCTTCCTGGATGCCTCCCTTCCAGGGTCTTGGTTCTCTCGGCGCTCAAGGTACTTCCTTTCCAGGGTTTGCTTCTTCCTGGGCTCAGGGTTCCTGTTTTCCTGGGCCTGGCTTCTCTTTCCCTGTAAGCTTACTTCCCAGGGCTCCAGCTTAAGGTTTCAGCATCAAACTCCAATATCAAAAACCATTCCATCAAAAGCTCCAACTCTGTCCTTTGCCATGCCTTTTTCTATGAGTTCCCATCAACCAAGGGGTGGGGACTCAGTGCCCTAATTACATGGCCCAATCTAAACCCTAATCATAACTCAATCATGCCCAGTAATAGACCAGATTACAAACACAATCCAATATCTATTTTTGGAATTCATAACTATATCAAATTGCTATACCCCACACTCTGAATGCCAAAGATATTACAATATTCAAATAAACCTTAAATTGGTAACAATTCAAATACTATTTCATATCACAATCAATTTAAAGAGAAACAGTTTGTCTTGGGGCAAGGTCCTATCTGCTATAGATCTCTGAAAATTAAAAAAAAATTTTATCTGTTTGCAATATACAAATGGACAAAAGATAAACATTTTTATTACAATAAGGAAAAATTGGGAGAGAAACAGGAGTCACGGTTTCTCTGCAGTTCAGTAGACCTGCAAAGCATCCTCCATTTGATTTCAAAATCTGAGAGTTATTCTTAAGATGATGGTTTCTTCTCCTTGGGGCCTTATGGGAACCCACCCTTTCTACAGGCTTTCTCAAAGGCCATTTTCTTGGTTCTACCCTCATTAAGCATCTGCGTGTCCACCAAGCTCCAGACCTCTCCCTCCAAGAGTGTTAAGGTTATTGCCACACCTTACCCAATCGTTGGGTTAGAGTCTTAACCCCATTAGTGCAATGATGTGAAGACAGCATTCCCCCTAACCTTTGGCATACAGGCTCAACCCTCTCAGAGCAATGAGTTGACCACCTGGTCTTCCCTAACCTTTGGCATACAACCTCAACCCTCTCAGAGCAATGAGTTGACCACATGGCCTTCTCTAACCTTTGGGGGACATGTCCACCCCTCTCAGAACTGTGGAGTACTGACCTTAACCACCCTATTCATTGGGAAATGTGCTCCACCCTCTCTGTACCCTGGGGCAGCAAAACTTTCCTAGAACATTGGACAGGAACATCTACCCCCTTCAACTGCTGTGGCAAATTCATCTTCTCTATACACATGGGTGGGTTTCTATCTTGGCCCTAGGTGATGTCTTAATTCCAGATCTCAGCTTCCACGGTTTTCCTCTTAAAGTTCTTTCTCCTTCAATCTCTACTTTCCATGTCCCTTTTATTCCAGGCTGACAGTGGTTTCATTCGTAAAGCTCTCTCAAAATCTGTTGGTTTAGCATGTAGGAAGCAGGGGTTCAAGCCAACAGAGAGTCAAACTTTTCACAAGTCTTTCCAACATAATTGCATCTTCAGTCATGATTTACAAGTTCCAAGTTTATTTAAGTCCTCCAGCAGGGCACTTTCTCCTGGGAGCTTGATTTCCAAAGACTTGGAATTTCCAGAATTCGTTTCTGTTTTATTTGTGCCTGACAGTTCACTACTCAGTATATCTCTCTCATCTAGCATTTTGCTATAAGCTGCAAGCAGAAGTCAAGCCATATTCTCCAGATTTACTTTGGAAATTTCTTCAGCTAAATGCCCAGGCTCACCATTTTCAAATTCTGCCTTCCATAAAATACCAGGAGTGAATCTTACTAAATTCTCAGCAACTTTAAAACACTGATTGCATTTCCTCCAGTTTCCAAGAAGAGTTTCATCATTTACTTCTAAGGCATCATAAACGTCTCTTTAGCATTCATATTGCTTTCAATAGTCTCTTCAAAGCTCTCTTCCATCAAGCATTTCACAATTCTTAAAAAAAAAATACCCCTAACCTTTTTATAAAACCATTCCAGCATTTTGGTAATTGCCAAAGCACTTCCCCACTCCTTTGTACCAAAATCTGTATTAGTCAGCCAAAGGGGTGCTGATGTAAAATACCAGAAATTGGTTGTTTTTTATAAAGGATATTTATTTGGGATAGGAGCCTACAGATACCAGGCCATAAGGCATGTTACTTCCCTCACTAAAGTCTATTTTCACATGTTGGAGCAAGAGGGCTGCTGATGTCTGTGAGGGTTCAGGCTTTCTGGGGTCCTCCTTTCCAGGGTCTTGTTTCTCTCTGGGCTCAAGGTTCCTTCCTTCCCAGGGTTTGCTTCTTCCTGGGCTCAGGTTTCCTCTCTTCCTGGGACTGGCTTCTCTTTCTTCTGTGAGCTTATGTCCCAAGGCTCCAGTTTAGGGCTTCAGCATCAAACTCCAACATCAAAAACCCTCCCATCAAAAGTTCCAACTCTCTCCTTTGCCATATCTTCTTTTCTGTGAGCCCCCACCTCAATGCCCTAATGATGTTGCCCAATCAAAGCCCTAATCATAACTCAATAATGCCCAGTGATAGGCCAGATTACAAACATAATCCAGTATCTATTTTTGGAATTTATCACTATATTAAACTGGTACACTTATGTATATTTAAATATGTATATATATATATGTTAAAATGTGTACACTCAAATTTATTTTAACTTTCCATATATTTACTGAGCAATTATTTTCTATTAACCATAAAATTTTGTAAGATAAAGATCCTAAATATCTTAGGAAAAGACTTAAATATATCTTTTACTGTTTCCTTCTTCCCTTTATATGTATGTTTCAGATTATTTTTCCTTGCATATTGGAAGCTTTGCTCAATCTAATTGACTTCTAGCCATCAATTAAAATTTAAAAGTATTCACAATCTGTTTGGAAGCTTTTCATGGGTGAGAATAGCTCAGTGACCGATGGGCTTCCTTTGGATCAATCAGGAGCAAACTTGTTCATTTCTTTGGGAGACCCCCAAATGTTATTATTCTGGAGGTCTTTATTCCTAGACTGGTCAGTTTCTTAAGAGAAGAATCTCTTAGTTTACTGCTTGGAGGCAAGGTCCTATGGTTGCCGGTGGGTGGGAAGATTAGCAAAGGAAGTTAGGAGAGAACTTCATAATTTAGGTTATTCAGTTACCTTGATATTAGATTGCATTTATTGACTTTTGGTTTTTTGGTGTTTTTTTTTTTGTTTTGTTTTGTCTTTGTTTTGTTTTTTTTGAGTGTAATATATCGTCCCATTCCTCAACTCCATTCTCTTCTGTACCAGGTGTCCCAGAATCACAAATCTTACTTATTTAATTTCTTTACTTGGTAAAAGATACGTGATAATGTGTACAAGCATGTTTATGTGTATATGTGTTGTACCCCTTATACAGATTTTCAGATTTTCTGTTTCACATTTACTGTTTGGCTCATTTCATGGGATCTGATTCCTCTACATATGGAGGTTTAGAGCTCAGATGCTAATATTGGCTGGATTCATTGGAGAATCAATCTTAATATTCAGTTTTTCAGCTTCCAGAAATATGTTGGTATTGTTGTAGAATTTGAGAGAAGTTCAATTATTTGAGTATAGAGAGACCAGGACTCAGGAATGATTTTGAGAAGGAAAAATGGTTTATTGATGGCCGGCCGGACTCGGTAACTTTCTGTTTCAATCCCGAGCACCAAACAAGATTTTTTAGTCCCTTTTATACAGAGAGGAAAGGCCAAATGGTCCTTTTGTTTCAGTTCTCAATAGGCTTGAATTAGCATATATTTCCACATCTTAGGTAAGCTTTTAGCATGAACCTCAGGCATTCGATAAGCTTTTAGCATATTTGGTTTGCATTTCCCCTGAATACTTAAAGTTTATAGACCTTGCATTGTTAAACTGTTTCCTGCCCACCAAGGGCAGGACTGCAGCCTTTTATCATCCCACACCCACAAGTCACAGATAGTTTAGGTTATCTCTGAAGAGACAAAGAGTCTTCCACCCATAGCCCACATCAGTATCATTCATACATGCAGGTTAATACAGTTGCTAATCATTCAAATTCATGTTAATCTGATTTTGGGAGGATAGAAATACAATTGGCTATTGCATATAGCATATTCCATAGTGTGAAAAAGAACTTTAATTTTACAAATTTATTATAAGACATTTACTGCATGTGATTTTCAAATAGATGGAAAAAAATAACTTAGAAATTAAACAAGTACAACATAGAGAAAAATGGAATCAAAGACAGTGCTCCTATAAACTAAATCAGGGCATTAATTTTAACATGTATTTATGGAAATTCCTGAAATGGATCAAAATTCTAGATTCTGTGTCTGATAAGGATATTTAAGCTGAGTAATTTTCATGAACCTGAAATAGGGCACTCAATGATTACCCTAATTAAAACTGCAATCACCCATTTGCAGCTCATCAATTTCAATAATTTTTTATATTATTTTCCCCTAGCTTATTTTTCCTAAAATCAACTGAGAAATAACAAACTAAGCTGCAAGGCAAGGAAGTCATTTATTTCAGATCTTAGAACCACAATTCTAGGAGCACAGATTTATGTAGCAATCCAAATCGTGTGGTCTTGGCACATCCAGGCAAGGGTTTTTAAAGAAAAAGAAAAAGATTACCTAAATTGTTTGCAATTGATGGATATTTGGGGTACTCCAAATGCCCTTCAGTTTAGGTAGTTTACCCAGTTCCTTATCTTATGCTTCATTCTGATTTCAGATGCCCTTAGGGTTTTGAGGAACACTGTTGGTTAAGGCTTTGCATACTATGGCAGTTTGTAAGATCTGGCTGAGATTTGCCTAAGAGGAACTTTCAGAATGACCTAAAATTCTTAGCTATAGTATGGATTTTGTTTTTGATTCTTTTCACACTGACATACTATACATGCTTTTAGGATTATGCTAGTTGTTTATTATCTGTGCTTCCATCATCCCTCCATGAAATACATAAACAGTACAAGGTGGAATCTTTTTCTGTTTACTGATATATGCCAGTTATCTGACATAGTAGATGATATGTAGTAGTTAACATTCATTGAAAAAATAAATGGATTATTTCTAAAAATCCCTTTAAAAATGTAAAACATAAGGTCAAGAAACATTAAGTATAAAATAGAAACAATGAATTTTGTCTGAAAAAAACTTCTTTTATAATTTAGAAGAATTATAAAGGGATAGAATGAGGGGATTTTGGGGGGCTTGAGGAAATTGCTCTGAATTTTGATTGTAATGTCAGTTTCACAACAGCATTTGTTGTCAAAACTCATGTAATTGTATGCAAAAAAGAGTAGAGTCACATGTAAAATTTTAAGAAATTAGTTAAAAATCAGGCCCATCTTCAAAGAAGCACCCTGCAAGTCAGTGTACAAAAGCCTAAAATATCATTCTATAGAGATAAAAAAGAGTAGAAACATTGTTTTTCATAAAAATCCCACAAGGTAAGAGAATTTATGTGTCCACAATCATATTTAAGTAAATATACCACTTTTCTTTATCTCATGTAGGAGGTTTCCTTCTTTTTCTGTAAAGTAGGTGAGAGCATTGGAAGTTTTGTAAAACAATGTTTCTGGATATTTTGCCTTGCTATATTTCATAAATAATGCTTATTAATCACATTGCTGGTTTCTCTCAGCAAATTGAAAGAAATCCTTGGCCTGAGCCTGACTCTGTGTCCAAGGTTTTGTGGAAGTGTGCAGTGTTGAAAAATTAAAAAGGAGGAATCCTTCCTATGCTATGTGAAGGTTAATGCCGGAACGGAAGTTTCAAACCGGTTTTGCTTTGATGTATTTTTAAACTTGAAATTATATTAGAGATGTGAACAAAAGGGATGAGTAGAAACAAAAGGAAGAAAAAGTATAATTGAGACTGGATTTTGTACATATATAGAAAGGAGTAGTGGGTTGCAAAGTAAATGTTTTTTTTTTCTTCTTTTAATTGTTACTATTTTCATACTTCTTTGTGAATGTTACCAGAGAAAAAAGTCTGATAAAGCCTTCATCCTTTAAAATAGTAGCTAATGTTGAAAACCACATTATTTAAAATGAGATGAAACATGTGATAACTAATATTTTAATGAGTATAGTTCAGGGAATGTACAACTTAACTTATAATAAGACCAGAATAACATTCTGTTTGATGATAGGGAAATTTTTTCACTGTCACTAAACTTCTCAGCTAGTTTTATATTTAGAAAATATTCAATTATAGCCTTGGCTAATATCAGATTCATTAACTATGGCCCAGAGTACAAACATTACATGCTGAGTTCAAGTAGCTACAAAACTGATGTCATTATGTTCACGGCTTAGCTTATTATAAACTACATTCACAGCACAGGCTTGTATGCAAAGCAATATCTCAAAGATATGGTAACACAATTATATGTATGGGGCATTTAATATCCATATAGTGATGTTAAGAAGGTACCGCAATTATATAATTAAGACATTACTGACTCATGAACAGTGAAATGTTTTCCAGTATTGATGAATTATTTCCGTTGATTTATCTCTTCTTATCAAATCATTGACTTTCTAAACAATTCTCTAGGATTAGTCTTAATTAGGGATATTGTTAGCTTCTCCAAGCTGGGAAAATTAAGCAATGATTTTGGCTTTGTTAGCTCGAAAATCTAACTATAAATAACAAAACTGTCCACCGACAATCCATAATAGTAACAAGCTTATGGTCTTTTGCCACTTAGCGTCTCCACAGAAAACAAATTCTATCTAAGAGTTTGGTAAATCTTGAATTGAGTTGCCTTGGTCCTCCATGTGTTATCCTGTGAATATCACTGATGTGGGCTATGGGTGGGAGGCTCTTTGTCTCTTCAGAGATAACTTTAATCTAAACTGTCTATCCTAACTTGTGGGTGTGGAACGGTAAGAGGCTGCAGTCCTGCCCTTGGTGATGATGGCAACAACTCCAGTCCCAGGAAACAGTTTAACAATGTAAGGACTATAAACTTTAAATATTCAGGGAAAATGCAAACTGAATGTGCTAAAAGCTTATCTAGAATGTATGAAGTCCATGCTAAAAGCTTACCTAAGATGTGGAAGAGATATGCTAATTCAAGCCTATTGAGAACTGAAACAAAAGAACCATTCGGCCTTTCCTCTCTGTACAAAAGATACTCGCAAATCTTGTTCCATGCTTGGGTTCGAAACAGAAGCTCCTGAGTCCGGCCTGCTGTCAATAAACCATTTTTTCCTTCTCAAAATCATTCCTGAGTCCTGGCCTTTCTATAAGCAAATAATTGAACCTCTCTCAAATTCTACAACACCGTGACATCTGGATTTTGGAAAAAGAAAGAGCTTTTTAAAACAAACTAATTTATTGAAATATATCACTCATACATAAACATACATAGACAATAAATGTATAATAATAGTTGTGAATTTATAAAACAAACATATATAACATCATAAAGGACTCTCATAACTTACTCTACTACCAAACTTGGATTGTTGTTAAACATTTTTAACTAATGATTAAAGAGCATTGTCAAAATAATTCTACTAACCAAAGTATTTTTCCCCCAATATGCCCTATTATTATTATTATCTTTATATTATTCACATATGGACATACATAAACAATAAGTGTATAGTAAAATTGTGAACTTACAAAGCAAACATGCATAACATCATACAGGGGTCCCATACATCAACCCTACAGCAACCTCTTGCTTTGTCATGAGATGTTTTTTATAAATTATGAAAGAATATTTTCAAAATCTTACTACTAATTATAGTACTTATCTTACATTTGGTGTGTTTTTTCCCTAACCCACACTATTATTATTTTTTAAATATATATTTTTATGACAGAAGTTGTAAACTTTCAAAACAATCTTACACATGTGCAGAATTACCAAACAACACCCCTCCATCAACACACCACACTGTGGTGGAAATTTGCTATAGATAAGATTAATATCTTCTGATTCATAGTGTACATTTGGCTCACATTTTCCATACTACCTCATTATCAACACAGTACATCTTTCGCATAGATGCAAGGATATTATATTATTACTGCTAACCACAGTCCATAGGTCACTCAAGAAAGCTATTAATACAAGGTTGCCAAGCATGGAAGCAGGGCCCCCCTTCCTCCCCCACCTCTGGCAAAAAATCTGTCTTCCCAAGTCTAAGGAGCTTAGGGTTATTATAGGATTCAAACAAAGGGAGGTGGAGATAGTGACATTATTTAAGTTGGCATATATCAATTGGCTATATTTTAGCTATAGTTAATAGGGAGTGTGCAAGCTTGGGCCTGAGAAGCCTTTGAAAACTGACAAAAGCCAGCTGGGGTAAGGGTGTGGCTGTAAAAGAGGATTGTAAATAAGGGCAAGTTTTTGGTTACAGGTTACAAAAGAGTTGTCAATCATTCAGTTAATATGAGATAAAGGAATGGAAATAAACTAAACAACTAGTTATAAGTGTAGGACAATGAAGGCATCTGGTTTAAGCAATGTTATAAAACCTTCAGTTAACCTAAATGACAGTAATAAGTAAATCCCCTGTAGTTAGCAGTTACCATATCTCCACAAACCAGTTTTTCCTACCCAGAGTTTCAAACCTCACAACAATATCTACTATAAAGGACCACAAAGCAAATTCTGTCACCGTGTTAAGTATTGTAAACCTTTTATTTCCCTGAAACTCTAACATAAACAATAATAAAACAACTAACATCTAGAATGTTGTTAATCTGTTAATATAGCCTTGTCTTTTGGGCTGCTCATGTGCAGATATTCAGGTGCTTCCATTCCAGGGAATATATGACTGTTTACTTCCTCACCAGTAACTGAATTTGCTTGCATGAGTTTATGAAAGTATAAAATCATTAGCTACACATTTGGTTGAAAATGTTGCATTAGGAATTGAAAAATGATGATTGAAAATTTTCAATTCAGTGCTATTCATAACCATTAACACTTTACTAATTTTTATAATTCAGCACATGTTAACCAAAGATACAATCTTCCCCTTGCTCTTCCCTTCTTTTAACTTTCAAACTGTATTGTTTCATGTTCCCCATTTTTTTCTCTCAGTTCCTCCTGTCTATTTTCTTCATGTCCTTGATTTATTGTTTATTATGTTAATTGCACATCATTGTAATACATTCTGATTCCAAACAGGGATAATTTAAGGTTCAAATGGAGGTTTAAAAATTTTAAAGGCAAAATTTACGTGGGATGTGTCTAAATAATCTCATGGGGCTTAGATCCTAGATACATTGAAAATCACTGGTTTGTTATGGTTGAACATATTTGTATTGCTTAGGAAACAGGCAGAAAGGCTTTTGTTGAAATCAGTCGTTTCTTATTTAACTTTCTAAATATGGTAACAATAATTTCTACTGGGAAATGTGGCATTATGAAGTTAGGTGGCCCCCAGAAGATCATGTCCTTAGAGCTAATCCATTTCCATGCATGTAGCCTTAGTGTAGATGGTTCCTTTTGATTAGATTCAGTTAAGGACTTTCATTTTGATTAGGTTACTTCAATAGGGCAAGACCAAGGGTGGGTCTTAATCCTTTTCCTGGGGTCCTTTATAAGTGGGAGAAATATGCAGACACACACAGGAAAAAAAGATGTAGAGACTGATACACCCTGAAGGGTTGAGAGAGAGGACCTGGAGACCAGAGGCTGGAATCAGCCAAGCACAGAGGTACAGAAAGAAGCCTCCAAGAGGCTGAGAGATGAGGCCTGGAGGAGAGTAGACAGACTAGCCACAGGCCTGAGCTTGGGGAGAAAATGAGCCTGGAAAAGAAAACAGACCGTTTGAGCTGCCATTATGCCCTGCCCTGTGCCTGATCACCCCCAGCTGAGCTCAGAGAGAAAGCCTCTTAAATGACCCTGCAATGTGTCTGATGGCTCACAGCTGCAACTTCATGAGACCGCATCACTTGACGATGCTTTCTGTGACCTCAGAATTGTAAGCTTTTAATCAAATAAATTTCCATTATAAAAGCCAATGTATTTCTGGTGTATCGTTCCCAGCAGCTTTTAGCAAACTGAAATAGGAAATATAACAAATAGGCCTGGCTGAAATATACAGTGAAAAAAGGAACATATTGGCACCTGAAAAGTAACTGCTTAAAAGCTTAAGTCTGTTTTGAAGCTCATAGGCCCTCTTTGTTCTTGCAGAAGGTACTCCTCACTTTCTTCTTATGAAGAGAAAGTACAGTGATGAAGATTGGTACTTGGAACAATGTATGTTGAAAAGTTTGGTATGAAGAATAGAAATTGGTCAGGAGAATTCCCTTTTTTGGTAATTTAGAGTCTAAATGAAAATTGTCTGATAACCTAAAGGCAATTATTTTTTCCCCAGCATGACATAAATGCCATCATTTTTTTTAAAAGTTTTAATTTTGACACACTTTAAAAATATAAAAGTATATAGAGAATGTAAGGATAAACCCACCCAAATATCATCTGTTTCTACCAGCAGAGGAAATCTCTAACAACTAACAACTACCCTTTTTTCCCATTTATTTTTAAACGTTTAGTCAATTAAAAGTACTAAACAATTAAGTACTTTAATATACAAACCGTAATATTGATTTGTGTTTTATAAAAGGGGTATAAATGGCATCCCTATTTATCCTTCTTGCAGCTTGCCACAGTATCTTTCAAAGATTTATCCATGTTCTTGTATATAGAATGTAGTTTATTCACTTTATATAGCACACAACAAAACAGTTTTTTTTTTCATTTAGTGAATTAGTTTATCTTTTGCATATCTTATTTGATATCTTTTTATTGTATTTATTTATTTGTAGGAATTGTTCATATATTCTGAATATAAATCTGCTTTAGTTTTTAACTGAACTGAAAATATATTTTTTATCTACAACATTTTTAAACTTTGCAATGTATTTTCTTTGTCATTTATGTTTTCTTTGAGAGAGCAATCTCTAAAAAAGTCATATATCTATTCTATAATTTCATCAAAAAGTTTCAGCATTTCTATTCATTTTCAGAAACATACAAGAAGAATTGAGAGATTTTAACAGGTTTTCATATCCAAAATAGTTCTCTTCATGTAATTGGATGTCTATTATACTATTCAATAAAGTTTTATGTTGTCTCTAGAATAGTATTCAAAATCTTTTGTGAAAATTATTTCTAGATGCATTATAGACTTTTTTATTTATTTATTTTTTAAATTTATTGAAATATATCACTTACATAAACATACATAAACAATAAATGTATAATAGTTGTGAACTTACAAAACAAACATATACATCAAACAAACATATATAACATTTCACCCTACCACCAATAACTTGCATTGTTTTTAAATTGTTTCAACTAATGATTGAAGAGCATTGTCAAAATATTACTACTAAACAAAGTAGTTTTCTCCTAACCAATTGGATTGTTATTATCTTTATATCATTTATATATGAACATACATAAACTATTAAGTGTATAGTAAAAATTGTGAACTTACAAAGCAAACATGCATAACATTATACAGGGGTCCCATACATCAACCTTCCACCAACACCTTGCATTTTCATGAGATGTTTGTTACAAACTATGAAAGAACACTCAAAATCTTACTACTAATCATAGTTCTTATCTTACATTTGGTGTGTTTTCCCTCAACCCACTCTATTATTATTTTTTAAATATATTTTTTTATGACAGAAGTTGTAAACTTATAAAACAATCATGCACAAGTGCAGAATTCCCAAACAACACCCCTCATCAAAACACCACAATGTGGTATATCATTTGTTGCAGATAAAATAATATCATCTGATTATTGCCATGTCCACAGTGTACATTTGGTTCACATTTTCCATACTGCCTCAGTATCAACACAGTACATCTTTTGCATAGATGCAATATTATATTATTACTACTAACCACAGTCCATAGGTCAAACCAGCTGTATTTTTCCCATGCTTCTCCACATTCCCAATACCCTGTAGTAGTGATATACATTTGTTCTAGCTAACAAAGGACACTCTTGCATCTGTACCATCAACAACAATTCTCACCTTCCTCTTGGTTTACTGTGCTATTCAGTATCTAGATTATTCTTAAGCATTCTGTCATTTGGCATTTACCTAACAAGCCTACCATTTTCAGTCACATTCCCATTTATGAACTAGCTGTTACTCACTGTGTGTTACCATCCACTCTATACATTTTCACACATTAACAGTAAAGCTAATTAAAACTCCTACATACATTAAACATCAGCAGTCCACTCAGTCCTTCTCTTATCTCTTTTAAATCCACCACCTACCACCAGGTCTTGAAAATGTTTTCCAATAATTTCTTTTAGAAGTTTTATAGTTCTTGCTTTGGTTTTAGTTTTTTGATCTATTTTGAGTTAGTTTTTGGATAAGGTGTGAGATAGGGGTCCTCTTTCCTTCTTTCAGCTATGGATGTCCAATTCTTTCAGCACCATTTGTTGAATGGATTGTTCTATTCAAGGTGTGTGAGTTTAACAGGCTAGTCAAAAATCACTTGACCATACCTGTGAAGGTCTCTTTCTGAACCATGAGTTTGGTTCCATTGGCCTATTGTGTCTGTCTTTAGGCCAGTGCCATGTTGTTTTTATCACTATAGATAGGTATCATTATTTAAAGTCTGGAGATGAGGGTTCACTTTTCCTTTTTATGATGTTTCTGGCTATTCAGGACTCCATATCCTTCCAAATAAATTTAATGATTGTGTTTTCAATTTTTTCTTTAATGCTGATGAAATTTTTATCGGGATTGCATTAAATCTGTATATCAATTTGAGTAGAATTGACATCCTAATGATATTTAGTCTTCCAATCCATGAGCATTGAATGTTCTTCCAGTTACTTAGGGCTTTTTTGGTTTGTTTTAACACTGAGTTGCAGTTTTCTGAATACAAGTGCTTTACATCACTGGTTAAGTTTATTCCTGATTATTTGAGTTTTATCTGTCATTCTATTTTCACCACTCTTTGACACTTTCAGTTACTTTTATTGATCTAATCTTCATTTCTAGACTCTCTTCCAGGGCCTCTCTCCTGTCTTTTCTTTTCAGGCTCTAGCACACCCTTTATTATTTCCTGAAAATCTGGTCTCTTGCTTAGAAATTCTCTCAATGTCTGTTTATCTGTGAATATTCTAATATTGCCCTCATTTTTGAAAGACAGTCTTGCTGGATATAAGATTGGTGGCTGAAAGTTTTTCTCTTGGAGTATCTTAAATATATCAGACCAATGTCTTCTTGCTTCCATGGTTTCTGGTGAGAAATCAGTACTTAATTTTATTGGATATCCCTTATATGTTATGCATTGCTTTTCTCTTGCTGTTCTCAGAATTCTCTCTTTGTCTTTGGCCTTTAACATTCTGATGAGTATGTGTCTTGGAGTTGGTCTATTTGGATTTTTTCAGATGGAAATATGTTGTGCTTCTTGGACAAGGATATCTATGTCCTTCAACAAGGTTGGGAAATTTTCTACCATTATTTCTTCAAATATTCCTTATGCCCCTTTTCCCTTCTCTTCTCCTTCTGGGACACCCATGACACATATATTTGCATGTCTTTTGTTGTCACTTTTTTCCCTGAGACCTTGTTTAATTTTTTCCATTCTTTTCTTCATCTATACTCTTGTATGTTCACTTTCAGAGGCCATTTCTTCAAGCTCAGCAGTCTTTTCTTCTGCCACATCAAATCTGCTATTATATGATTCCAATGTTTTTTTAAAATTTCATTTATTGCACCTTTCATTCCCGTAAGATATGCTATTTTTCTATGTATGCTTTCAAATTCTTCTTTGTGCATATCCAATGTCTTCTTAATATCCTTAATCTCTTTTGCCATCTCACTGAATTTATTAAGGAGATTTGTTTGAACATCTATAATTAGTTGTCTCAACTCCTTTATGTCATCTGGAGGCTTATCTTGTTTTTAACTGGGCCATAGCTTCCTGTTTTTTGGTGTGGATTGTAATTTTTTTGTTGGTGTTTTTGCATCTCGCTTACTAGAGTATTTCCTCTGGGTGCAGTTTTTCTCTCTAGTTTAGGGCATCCTATCATTTCTTCCTTGCTGGTTATTCAAGGAGTCAAGCGTGTAGTTGGTGCTGTAAGTTGTGAAAGCTCAAGCTGCCCTCATTGCATCAGGGACCAATGAAACTTCTTCCAACTTTCCCCTTTGTCAGTGGTAGGGACAGAGTTACAGCTTTGTGGAATAATCCATGTGCAGGCCTAGACTGTAGTTGCCCAGAGAGAATGATGTAGCTTCACATCTCTTTCCCCCCTACCTGGGGCAGGGAAGGAGCTGCAGGTGTGGGCAGCGACCTATGCAGTGTGGGTCCTAAGATGACTGCAGCTGCTCTGGTAGACTTCTGATTTTCAATCTATGCCAGCCAAAGTTCTCTGCAGTTACCTATTATAGACTGTTGCAGGGCTTCTCAGTCTCCTCTCTGCCAGAGGCAGGGCTGAAGTCTAGGCAGGCTGCAGACTGATCTGCATCAAAGAAACTGTCATCCCAACTTCCTCCCAGGCTGGGCGCAGAGTCAGAATGGTGGCTACTGGCCTCTTTCTAACTTGGGCCAGTTCTCACCCCAACTGTTCCTAGGGTTATCTCTTAGCCAGTCAACTCTCCCAATCAGTAGATAAAATTGGCAGCCAACCGTCTCCTCCTATCCTGTTTCTGGGAAATGGAGCTTCCAATTCCCATCCAGAACAGCTCCTGCGGTGACTTGTGCGACCAGAGTAAGATAATCACTGGCTTCCGTAACTTGGCCAGTAATTTCCTAGAGAGGCTGGCACAGGTCCCCACAGCTTCCTCCCTGCTGGAGGTGGCTCTGGGGCCTAGGCTAGACCTGCAATATGATCTGGATGGGAAGAAGCTGGTCCTCACCAGCACTGGGATGTTCAGTCTGCCCCACTTCCCCTCGTGCCAGGTGCAGAGTTAAGATGGAATCTCTCATCTTCTTTTGACCTGGACAGGCTCCAACCTTAGCTGTTCTCAGGATCATACTGTAGCCCACTGAATTTCCTCATCATACCTGAAATTGGTGCCAAACTGTCTCTTTCTCCCCCGTTTTTGAGAAGTGGAGCTTTCAATTCCGGCTGCTGAACAGCTCCCGAGGCGGTTTGTGCCTCCAGTAGAAGATAGGCACTGGCCTCCGTGGCATGGAGCACTCTACTTACGAGTCTTCTCTGCAGACAGGCAGTCTCCTCCTTCCATTTCCCCAAGGACATTGCAGGATGCTCTTCTGGTCTCCTGGAGCCCCCAAACAGGTGCTTCAGCCAGCTCCACAGAACTCTGGGTGTTTACTAACTGCCCTATAGCAGGAGCTGTCTCTAGGAGCTCCTTACTCTGCTGCCATCTTACTCATTCTACCACTTTATAGACTTTTTAACATTATACTTTTTAAGACTATTTTCTTTTCTTTTCTCATACTATAACCAAAGAACTTTTAAATTCTCTTATTTATCATTTTAAGATTTAGGGTGTCTTGCATTTATTGCACAAAAAATCATACTTGTAACTAATGGCATTTGTGTTTTCCTTTGCCAGTCCTTTTTCTCCTTCATGTTGGTTAGCAGATAGCATGAATAGGAATAGTTTCAGCATTCTCTTTGTGTGTTATTTTTTGCCCAATTCAAGTGAAATGTGTTTTTTGTTTAACAGACTTATTGAGCTATAATCCATATACCATATAATTTACTCATTTAGCACATATATTTTAAAGATTTCTAGGTGTATTCATAGTTGTTCAACCATCACAATGCACAATCTAATTTAGAATATTTTTGTCACCCCAAAAAGAAATCCCATATCAGTTGACATTCCTTCCACATTTTCAGCATTCTACCTCATCCCTAGGCAACTAGTGATCTACTTCCTATCTATTTATATTTGTCTATATTCTACACTTCACATAAAAAGAATAATAGAATAGATGATTCCTTTTGTGACTGGCTACTTTTATATAATGTTTTCAGATTCATCCATTTAATAGAAAATATTAATATATCATTATTTTTTATTGCTGAACGATATTCTATTGAATAGATATACCACAAATTATTTATCCACTAACCACGTGATGGACAATTGGGTCGTGTCCACTTCTGGACTATTACAAATAATGCTGCTGTGAACATTAGTGTAGAAAAATTGGATCATGATTAATTGCCAATATTAGTTTAATTACTGGTTTTGTGTTACTAACACAATTTAAAATCTCTACATTTATGTTCATAAGTGAGATGGGATTTTTATTTTCTTTTTCATATTGGCCATGTCTACATTTTATACTAAATTTATATTAGTTCTAAGGAGGGTGAAAAAAAAACAAAATGAGTTAAGGAGTTTTCCTTCTAGAGAGATGGAAGGAAATAATTGCTATAAATCACCTCAGCAACCATCTGGACTTGGTATCTTTTGGGTTTGGACTTTAGAGTGCTAATTATTTCACTATAATAATTAAAGGTTTACAAAATATTTACATTTTCTTGAGTTAACTGCAATACTTATAATCTCTGGGGAAAATGTAAATTTTCCTTTTCTGACTTTCTTTCAGTTAATATTTGCTTTTTTCCCAAACCTCTTAACTTTCTATGTTTCATTGTTACCATATTTCAGATGTGATTTCTTATAAATAGCATATAGCTGTATACTTTTTATTCAGCATGAGAATATCTTTTAATAATATCTTTTAATCTAGGGATGTAAAATCTCCAGGTAATTAAATGTCTTAAAGATGTATTTGGATTTATTTCTAAAATATTTTCTGTGCTATATCTTGTATGTATTATATTTTTTGTTGCTACACCCCTTCTTTTCTTCTCCTTTTTTATTTAATTTTTCTTATCTCCAAAATGTCTTGGGGTAATCAACTTTGATTTTTTTTTCATGTATATGTGTGTGCGTTTCAATTGTTGCTCTCATCTTCTTCTTATTGGAGAGGAGGTTTCACATTTTATTCCATTTTTGTAGTGGCTAGCTATAAGTATTTAACATACATTCCTGACATAAAGAATTCTGCAATTCCTGCCTCTATCCTCCCCCTAGAAATGCAAGGAATGTTTTAATTCCAAGATCATCCTTCCAGCTGTCTATGTTATTTTCTTGTATTTCCTTTTCATTTTATTTTAAGCTTCACCTAAGTCGCTTTTGCACTATACATGCATATTCCTATTTACTCCTGTGTTAAATGGTTCTGTTCTAAACCTTTCTTCTTGCATCCCAGTCTTATCTTCTGATTTCATTATTTCTTAATGATTTCCATTATTTGATAGATTTTTTTTCAGTACAATCTTATGAACTATACACATTTTCTGACTTTAATTTTATGAAAAATATGTATTTTCTTCACTCTTACTCTTAGATGAATTGGTGGCTATTTAAAATTCTAGGTTGACAGTTAATTCCCTTCAGCACTTTGAACTAATTCTTCAGTTTATTTTGATCTTTTATTGTTGTTAACAAGGCAGTTGTCTAATGATGCAGCTCTCAACCTTTGTTGAATCACAGACCCATCTGATAATGAACTCTCTCAGCACTAACATGAGTGCCTATGGAATATGTATATAAGTGTGTGCATATATACACACATGTGCATATTTAAATATACATATATATAGTTTGTATAAATGTTATATATGCTATATAAATGTTATATATGCTATATAAATGTTATATATGTTATATATGCTATATATTGATAGACTCTTATGTGAGGAGAGAGAGAGATAGATAGAGAGATAGATAGATAGATACAGATTTTATGGAACTTCAAGGATTTATGTACTCATATATGTCACATATGGATAATTTGGGGCCTGTACCTGGCAGAGGGAGAATCCCTGGAAAATGGTTGCCCCTTTTTACATTTTCTCTCTTCTCTATTTGGTTGCTTTTATACTTTGTCTTTTGCTTTGAGTTTAAGTTTTACTATGATGTGTTTAGATATGAGTTTATATTTACTCTATTTAGTTGAGTTTCCTGTGTTATGAAAATGATGGCTTATTTTCTATGATACCATTCACTATGAACATGAATATTTCCTTTTAATAGTACACAAATGTATGCTTTCAAGCATTATTTTTTTTGCCACATTATCTCTCTCTCTCTCTCTCTCTCTATATATATATATATATATATTAGCCTATATGTGCCAGATACTCTACATATCTACATAGTACATATAAAATTAGAGGGGATGGCATCAGTAGCTCATACAATGTGAAAAGCAGAGGAAGAATATTTTGAACAGAGGAAAACATTATATATAGACTTATTTACTCATTCAATTATAAATTTAAGGTGATATATGGCACTTATATATATATGTTAGACACTGCTCTAAGAGCTTCACATAAATTGCTTCATTTAAGCCTCAGTGCAAACCTGTGGGGTATGTATCATTATCATCACCATTTTACAAATGGGAATACTGTGACATAATTAAGTAACTGATCCAAATCCTCAATTGGTAAATAACATAGCCAGATGAAGTCAGGGTCGTGTTCTAGCTTCCATGCTTCTAAATATGTTGCTAGGCTATCTCTTATGAGAATGTTTAAAGAATGGTGATAATATTATATGGCTTAAATGAGGTCAGTAGAAAGCAAGTTGGTAGTTTCTGATAAGTTCACATTTCAATACTTCTCTTGCAAGTCTTAAGAGTGAATTACTTTATACAGTGATTTTCCCTTCAAAACTATATATTATTTCCTTCTGACTTACTCTGAAAAACAAAACAATAAATAAGCTGAATTCATGTAGTGAGTCCTTTGACCTGGTAACAGTGTATATAACATCTAGCATAGTGTTTGATGCTCACTTGACTGAGCTTTTTTAAAAAATTTTTTATCCCTCCCCTCCACCCAAGATGGCTCCCTCATCTGTCAACCCAGTACCTCTCATGTGGAAGGCAAGTGCCCAATTGCTTGACCACTTCCCCTCATGGCAGCTGGTTGCAGCTGGTTGCCACTCATCTTCTATAGTAGTAACCGGGAACTGAATCAGAGCCTCTTGTGTGGTAGGCAGGCTCTGACTTGCTTGAGTCACATCTGTTCCCCACTGAGCTTTTTTTGCAGCTGTAGCAGTTTCATCTTATTTATGAATTGCAAAAATAGATATTGGATTATGTTTGTACACTGGTCTGTTCCTCTGGGCTAGTGATATCCCTAGATTGTATTAGATCTAGAGGTTTCACTCTTACCTGATTAAATTATGAGTAAGGCTTTGATTGAGCCATGTCAGCAGAAAATGACAACAGATGAACCATTCACTTGACAGTTTACAGCTGACCTTGTGGAGAGAGTAGAGCAGCTGAGTCAGAAAGAAAAGAGCCCTGGGAGAGAGATAAGACTTGTCCCAACGTGTGGCTGAGATTGGATGAAGCTGGGAACACAGAGCCTTGGGAGGAGAAGGAAGATGGAACCCCCAGAGATATCGCTTGCTATCTTGTATCAACACATGGCAAAAGACTCTGGGTGAGAAAGTACCTCCTATGGTACCTTGAGCTGGACTCTTTAGGGCCTTGTAACTGTGAGCTTCTACTTGGAATAGATATCTTTTTACAAGAGCCAACAGATTTCTGGGATTTTGCATTAGCACCCCTTTGACTGCCTAATACAGAGGCCAACTAAGGGAGTGCACAATGCCCACCAACTTGCAAAATGATCCCTTTTCTTTGGTGAAGTGGAAATTGGAGCATTGCTGAGATAGTTTCTCAAGGATAATATTTTTCAAATTACTGAATTAGAGTTATTTCAGAATAGTATTGGGTATATCACCATCCTCTATCGGTTTATTTCACTTTTTTATTATTGGTTTATTTTATCAGTATTTAACGTTTATTAAATGTAAGGCATAATAGTAGGGGAAAGTCTGTGGAGATCAATGTCACAAAATCTCATTATAAATTTGCATGAATATTCTAACTTAAGCAAAATGATCACACACTCATTTGATCTTAAACTTGGAACACACTTTTGAGTATATACTTCATTTCAGTGCAAAGCTTTCCCTTTTATTTTATGCTGTGGCAACTCCGAATTACTGTTCTTTTTCTTATTGTTAATGTTTCACATATTCTAATCAATAGCTTTTATGTATTAGCACTATACACCCGTATTAATGAAGAATAATGCTTTTGAGATCTAAATATAAAATAAATTAATGCACTATTTTAGACAAAAAATAGGGGAGTAATGATATGCTAGTTTCAAATCATGGAACTGATTTGAGACTTTAAAAAGAAAATTGAAGGTTTAACAAATGGATCTTAAAATAGCAAGTCCATTAAATCAGTACTTGGTTCATACAAATTCATGGAAGAAATATGTAATAAAAGATAAGAAAGTGTGAGGATGCAAAGAGAAATATTCTTCATTAGGAATACTGAATATAGAACATCTGACTTTTCACTATCAAAAATGATTTAGCAAAATATAGGAAAAGACTGTAATTGATTAGATAAATTCAATTCAGAGAGGGGCAAATGGGAAGGTCATTTTGTCCTCAAGCTAGGCTATGTTTTAAAATGAAACTTTCCAAATAATAAGTTTGATCTTAGTGCCTAGAGCAGTGCCAAGCACATAGGTGGTATTCAATAATTATTGGGTGAATCAATTAAAAATATATATAGGCAAGGAAATGCATAGAGTATTGCTGCAGTAGAACTGAACCTGAGAAATTTTCCTTTTTAAAGTTAAAACCTACATTATCATGAAATTAATATATAGAGGTTAATTTTTAAATTATTCAATATAAAATATTTAGCAAGATGGCTGATAAAAACAGTTGTATGACTTAGAGATGAACTAAAAAAGCTAGAGAGCTGTTTGGAAACTGTAATTATAGCTAAATATTGTTTTAACGTAGTAATTTCTATTCCAAAAGTAGTTGCAAAGCAATATCAGCCCACAAGTGTGATTTAAAAAGACAGTTTTCTCTTGTAGTTGGAAAATTTTTATTGGAAAAAAGAAACATCAGTACCTATTGTATGGCAGCTATTATTCAGTTATTGCCATACGAATCTTAAAATGAAAGTTTCATTTTTATAACATTTCTGAATTTTCCTTCACATCTGTCATTGTTTAAATCTTTGCATAATTCATGAAAAAAGAAAACCAATGAAAGAACATTTTACACCCCAATGTATCTGTACTCAACTTTGGGTTCAATACTAGTATATAACTCAGCAAAAGCAATTTTAGTGAAAGAAACCACTTGGCACAGCTAGGTGTTTCATAATTTGTGTGTGTGTGTGTAGATAGATAGATAGATAGATAGATAGATAGATAGATAGATAGGTAGATAGATAGATAGACAGATAGACAGATAGATAAATAGCCTATAGTGATCTTGGAATGACCACAGCATCTCTGCCACTTCTTATTACCTTTACATTTTTTGGGGGAAGTGATGATATTCAAAGAGGTACCAGCTCTTGCAATCATTTGATTATTCACAATTATCCATTCAATGAACAGTTATTGGGTGCTTATTTCATGCTTGATATTCTTCTTCACACTACATAGGAATGCTAACTATAGAAATTTATAGTAAGGAAACAATCTTGAACAGAAACAAAGATTTAATATAAGGGGTGTAGTTGTTTTATATGGTTATGAATTCCAAAAATAGATTTGCATTATGTTTGTAATCTGATCTGTACCTGGGCATGATTAAGTTATGATTAGGGCTTTGACTGGACCACATCATTAGGGTATTGGGAACTCACAGGTAAATGGCATGGCAAAGGAAAGAGTTGAGTGTTTTTTATATTGGAGTTTTGATGTTGGAGTTTGATGCTGTAGCCTTAAGCTGGAGTCCTGAGAAGTAAGGTCACAGAGGAAAGAGAAGCCAGTCCCAGGACGAGAGGAATCCTGAGCCCAGGAAGAAGCAAGTCCTGGGAAGAAAGAAACCTTGAGTCAGAGAGAGGCAAGACCCTGGAAGGGAGGAATCCAGAAAGCCTGAACCCTCGCAGCTTTTGGCTGCCATCTTGCTCCAACACTTGAAAACAGACTTTAGTGAGGGAAGTAACTTATGCCTTATGGCCTGGTATCTGTAGGCTCCTACCCCAAATAAATACCCTTTACAAAAAACAACCAACTTCTGGTATTTTACATCAGCACCCCTTTTGCTGACTAATACAGAATTGGGTACCAAGGAGTGGGGAAGTGCTTTGGCAATTACCAAATGCTGGAATGGTTTTATAAAAAGGTAAGGGGTATTTTTTTTGAAGAATTGTGAAATGCATGATGGAAGGGGCCTAGAACACTTTGAAGAGACTGTTGAAAGCAACATGGATGCTAAAGAGACTTTATATGATGCCTTAGAAGTAAATGATGAAATATTATTGGAAACTGGAGAAAAGGCTATCTGTGTTTTAAAGTTGCAGATAACTTAGCAAGATTCACTCCTGGTATTTTATGGAAGGCAGACTTTGAAAATGGTGAGCCTGGGCATTTAGCTGAAGAAATTTCCAAAGTAAATCTGGAGAATATGGCTTGACTTCTGCTTGCAACTTTTAGCAAAGAGCTAGATGAGAGAAATATCCTGAGGACTGAACTGTCAGGTACAAAGAAATCAGAAACTGAATCTGGAAATTCCAGGTGTCTGGAAATTAAGCTCCCCAATAAAAGTGCCCCATTGGAGGACTTAACTAAACTTGGAACTGGTACATCAGTATTGAAGACACAGTTATCTCAGGAAGACTTATGGAAAGTCTTAATATCTGATGTTTGGACTCCTGCATGCAAAACCAACAGACTTTTTGTGAGAACTCTATCAACAAAACCACTGTCATCCTGGAATAAAAGGGACATGGAAAGGAGAGATTGAAGAGGAAATGACTTCAAAAGGAAAACCATGGAAGCTGAGATCTGGTATTAGGATATCACTTTGAGTCAAGAGAGGAACCCCACCCATGTGTAAAGTGAGGTTGAGTTTGTCCCAGCAGTTGCAGAGGGTGGATGTTCCTGTCCAAAGTTTTGGGAGAGTTTTCCTGCTCCAGGGTACAGAGAGGGTGGAGCACATTCCCCAAGGATTAGGGCAGTTAAGGTCAGCATCCCACAGATCTGAAAGGGGTGGACCTGTCCCCAAAGGTTAGGGAAGGCTAGGTGGTCAACTCATTGCTCTGAGAGGGTTGCGCCTATATGTCAAAGGTTAGAGGGAATGTTGTCTTCACATCACTGTACTAGGGGTGTTAAGACTCTAACCCAAAGATTGAGTAAGGTGTGGCAATCACCCCAGCACTCTTGGAGGGTGAGGTCTGGAGCTTGGTCAACACCCAGATGCTTGATGAGGGTGGAACCAAGAAAATGGCCATTGGGCAAGCCTGTGGAAAGGGTGGGTTCCCACAAGGCACCAAAGAGAAGAAACCATCATCTTAAGAATGACTCTCAGACCAAAATCAAATGTAAGGTGCCCTGCAGGTTTACTGAACTGTAGAGGACTCCTGTTTCCCTCCCAATGTCTTCTTATTGTAATAAAAATGTTTATCCTTTGTCCATTTGTATATTGCAAATAGATAAATTGTTTTGTAAGTTTCAGAGGTCTATAGCAGACAGGACTTTGCCTCAAGACAAACTGTATTTCTTTAAATTGTTTGTGATATGATTTAGTACTTGCATTTTTACTGATTTAAGGTTTCTTGGAATATTGTAATGTTGGAATTCAGAGGATGGAGAGTATCAGTTTGATATAGTTTTGAATTCTAAAATTTGATATTGGATTATGTTTGTAATCTGGGCTATACCTGGGCATGATTAAATTATGATAAGGGCTTTGATTGGATCACATCATTAGGGCTTTGCAGATAAATGGCATGGCAAAGTACAGAACTGAGGGTTTTTGATATTGGAGTTTTATTTTTGTTTTATTCCCTCCTCCCTTGCAGCTTGCTTGCTGTCTGCTCTCTGTGTCCATTTGCTGCATTCTGTCTTTTTTTTTAGTTTAATTTATATTTTTTGTCTTTATTCATTTTTTTAATATTACATTCAAAAAAATATGAGGTCCCCATATTCCCCCCACCTGCCTCATGCTGCATTCTCTTTTGTGTTTTTACCTGTCTCCCTTTTTTTGTTTTTTGTTTTTGGTTTTTTTTTGGTTGCATCACTTGCTGAGTAGGGTCTCTGCAGTGCTTGTAGGCTGTATGGCTCTCCATGGCATGTGGGTGGGCCTGCCTTCACAAGGAGACCCCAGGTTGTGAACCCAGGGCCTCCCATATGGTAGATGGCAGCCCATCTGACTGAGCCACAGCTGATTCCTGATATTGGAGTTTTGATGTTGGAGTTTGATGCTGTAGCCTTAAGCTGGAATCCTGGGAAGTAAGCTCATAGAAGAAAGAGAAACCAGCCGTAGGAAGAGAGGAACCCTGAGCCCAGGAAGAAGCAAACCCTGGGAAGGAAGGAACCTTGAACCCAGAGAAAAGCAAGACCCTGGAAGGGAAGAACCCAGGAAGCCTGTACCTTTACAGCCATTGGCCCCCATCTTGCTCTAACACGTGAAAATAGGCTTTGGTGAGAAAAGTAAATTATGCCCTATGGCCTGGTATCTGTAAGCTCCTACCCCCAAATAAATATCCTTTATAAAAATCAACCAATTTCTGGTATTTTACATTAGTACCCCTTTGACTGACTAATACAAGGGGTTTTTACAATAGGGAAAAATGAAAAAAGAAAGGGAGGGATGGAAGGAGAGAAGGTATGCAAAGATACTACAGTTCTAACAAAGGGAAATTAATGTACATTTTAAGTTAAATAGCATCATGCTTTGACAATTATTTTGTGCAATAATTTTCATTAACAGAGAGTCCAATAAATCAGTACTTGGTTCATACAAATGCATGAAAAATAAATATGTAATAAAACTTAAGAAACTGTAAGGATTCAGAGAGAAATTATTCATCAGGAATACTGATATTTATAGTGTCTTCCTAAATAAAACATGTTTCCTGGAAAACAATTTGTAGAGTACCATCATAATAATATATGTATTTATGTACAGAAAAGTACTCTTTAAATCTATACCAGAAAATTAACTTTTTGTTTTGTTTTGTTTGGCTTTGGTTGGTGAGGTTATAGGAGAATTTCATTTGCTTTTGTAAAATATTGTTTGTCTGCAAATAACATATAGCCCATTGTAAATTTGTATTTAATGTGGCAAATAGTTGTAGAAAATATACATTGAAATCTCAGTATATTTGGAGATTAAGGGAATTTATGGACTCTGGTTAATATTTAATTTTCTCTGTTAGCATTTGATGGAATCATATTTTATTCCCTCTGTTTTCTAAACCTAAGATAACCCTATTTTATATTAAATGTTTACTATTTCTTCTCCTTACCTAAACTATAATTTCCAATGAATATTCAAAAGAAGCAAAGATGAGTGTCACTGGAAACATATCCTGTCCCTAAAGAAGTACACTGAGTCTTTTTGGACTCCTCTCTGTTACTGTTGTACCTGCTCCATAATAATTGTCTATCTTACTTTCCTGGACAAATAGCAATAAGCTTATATGTAAAGTGAAAATTAAAATAGAAATTGAAGTCCAAAAGCTAAAGTTAAGATGGGGATCAAAATGTTAAAATAGTATAGAAGATATGCCATAAATTTTCTATGGTAAAAGCAAATTCAATGACTGGTTGGAGTTATAAGGATTTAACAATGAAAAATAGAAAAAAAAAGTGTGAGGCAAATCCTAGAATCATTTTTTATGTCGGTTTCTACATAAGCTCTACCGTTTTTACTATAACTTCCTTTCTAGGGAAACCGTGCAGGTTCTTAGTGATGTTTTTTCATATTCCTTTGAATAAACTGGGGAATAGCCTCGTTGTGAAATTCTTCTTTATTTCCTGCTGAGAATTTACTCTCAATGTACTTTCTCTCAAAAGAAAATCATGTGCTCTGTCAGTCTATAGTCCATCTTACTTTACTGGGAGAAGTGCCTTTGTTAACTGCCCCCTAGGCAGGCTTGAAAGCATTCTCTTAAGATCTCTAACCTCAATAGCATACCCCTGAGCAGCTCTCTAAAATACACATGACTTATAAAAGAACCAAATGTTCTGATTAGAAAACCAACTAGAGGAATCTGTATTGTGTGGTATTTGTGGGACATTTTACGGTGCTCCTCAACTGGGATATCTGCGTATTTGCATAAGAGAAGTTCATGGAAATAGCCAAAAAAGTTGAGATTTGTTTTAACTCTGTAGTACTGTGCTATTCAAAATAATTTCTTATATAGGGCTTAATTTTGATTTGCACAATTTACAGATTTGCACATGTTACAGAATATAATAGTGATATTCATTAAAAAATAATGGCGATGGTGACAAATATATTTGTGTCAATACTGTTAAGTTTACCAAATACTTCTAGGAGTTGCTTATCTTTTCCATTTAGTGTCTGTAACAGCTCTTTGAAAAGACATGGTATTTTCTTATTTCTGTTTGACAGAACAGGAGGTGAGAATCACAGAAGTTAAGTAACCTTCTAAAAATTATATGAGAAAGTATTAAAGTCAGTATGAAAACTAGGTACCTAATTCATTAATTATGTCAGACTAGATTATTGAGTTTCTAAAATATGCCAAGTTCTATGCTAAGTGCTTAATTGTGAATTGATTAAAAGGAAGGAAGGAAGTGAGGGAAAAAGGAGGAAGGGAGGGAGGAAGGAAGGAAGGAAAGGAAAGGTATTAAGGGAGGGCGAAAGCAGAGTAGGAGGGAGGGAGGAAGAGAAAGGATCAGAGGAGGAAGGAAGAAATGCAGAAAGGGAGAGGTACTGTAAAAGGGGAGGGAGGGAAGGAAAAGACGAAGGAAACCTGATCCATTGTTGAAAATATATAGTTCTTGATTTATCTTACTGAAATTTTTCTAAACAGTTGGTTAAATTAACTTTTATATATTTATCAGTTATTTTATTCTGCAAATAAAAAACATTTATTCAAAAACTATTGAGTAAAGTCCTCATAGAGAAGATTACTGTTGCGTTTACCCTCAGGGAGACTATTCTAACAGGGAAAAATATATCAATCACTAAAATTAATGCAAAATTCTAACCATAAACAGTGTTACAACATTGAAGACATAGTATAACAACAAAGTAAAATAGATAGGCTTGATCTAGTATGGGAATGTCATCACTGATGGAGTGATATTTACACTGAGATCTGAAGACTAAGAGGAGTTAACCAGGTGAAGAACACAGATAGGAAGGTAGGGCAAGTACTATGGATAAAAGGAACAGCATATGCAAAGTCTCAAAGTGAAGAATGAATATGGTATTTAAAAGGCACTAGGAGCCAGCATTATGACATGGCTGGAGCTTGAGAAGTAGACATTACAAATAGTCTGGTAAGGACTTTAGTCTTAACCATAGGAGAATGTGTAGCTACTGAAAGTTTAAATGAGTTAAACAATTGGATTTGAATTTTTCAAATATTGCTCTTTCTGAAGACTAGAGATCAGGTTGGTGGTCATCAAAAGTCAATGTAGACATAATAGTTAGGATGCTGTTACACTAGTCCCAGTAAGAAATGATGGCTATAGAATATTCATTCCTGAGATGAAGAGAAGTGAATAATTTTTGTATATATTTAAGAGGCAAAACCACCTGTATTAGTCATCCAAAGGGGTACTGATGCAAAATACCAGAAATTGGTTGATTTTTATAAAAGGTATTTATTTGGGGTAGGAGCTTACAGATACTAGGACATAAAGCACAAGCTACATCCCTCACAAAAGTCTATTTTCACATCCTGGAGCAAGATGGCTGCTGATGTCTGCAAGAGTTCAAGCTTCCTGGGTTCCTCCCTTCTAGGGCCTTGCTTCTCTCTGGGTTCAGGGTTCCTCTCTTCCCAGGGGCTGGATTCTCTTTCCTCTGTGGGCTTACTTCCTAGGGCTCCAGCTTAATGCTACAGCCTCAAACTCCAACATCAAAAACCTCCAACTCTCTCCTTTGCCATGCCCTAATGATGTGGCCCAATCAAAGCCCTGATCATAACTTAATCATGCCCAGGTATAGACTAAATTATAAACATAATCCAGTATCTATTTTTGGAATTCATAACCATATCAAACTGCTACACCAATGAACTTGGTTAAGTTTTAGAAATGGGAAGTACCAGAGAAGAAAATGTTAGAAAGGCATCCCAGAATTAAAGTCTATAAAACTGGACAAATAATTATGGAATACCTTTTAAAGGGGGAATTTTGGAACAGAGCTCCTTCTTTTGGTATAGTGGGGAGTGGAGCTGTGATCATGAATTCAAACCCACATATATTTTCATTATCTTGGAAATGTCTGTTTCCAGAAGGCAGTTTGATATACATATTAAAAAGGTTGAGATGATAAGTGGTGCAGAGATAGATATGTGTGATTCCTTGGCATGTGGATATGAATTAAAACATTGATGATGGATGAGATTTTCTGAGAAAAGATTCGAGTAAAAGAAAGACCAGAAATAAGGTTTCATTTAATACAAAGAAGAGGATGAATTCACAAAGGCTAAGGAATAGGAGTAGCCAGAGACACAGAAAGGAAAAAAGGGAAAAAAGGCTAAGTTTCATGAAGAAAAGCATGTTATCATCAGTAGAGTGCTAATAAGGGAAAATATTTAAAAAAAAACAATTAAATTTAGGAATATGGAAGTGGTTATAAACCTCAGGAAACACTAATTGATAGAATGATATACATGATGATCCCGGGGAGAACGTGGGAGACAAAGAAAGAGAGACAGTATATTAATTTTTTTCATGCTCCTCCTACATACCTCAATAAACATGGTCTCTGTATTTCTGAGCAAGTTCCTAGTTATTTGGGATAGGAAATAAAGGTTGGAGGAAATAATTAATATTTATTGTGAACTTGCTAGCTACATAGCATTATACCAACTCAGACACTCCAGTATTATATTTTTATTATGCTACAGTATGAGGATTTTTTTTTATTCACCTCAGTATCTTATTTAACATCTGACTGCAGTTTATTATGGATAAGTTAACTTTTAAAAATCCATTATGCACTTCAAAATTAGTTCCTAATTGTATTATCACTATGGAAGAATTTGCTACATTTCAGCATAAGATATAAATGGATCTGACTCTTCTCATTAATATTTGATGCTACATGGTTTAATATTGAATTGAAGCAGAACACTGAGGTGGTCATGAAAAGGACAATTTATAAATGTGAATTTAATCAGGGAATTATAAAATAAATCTTAGTTTTAGTTCATCTAGATGAATGCAACTTATCAGACTTGTGAAATATTTAGAAAGCATATTCAATTAAAAGTAGAACATTTTCATTACCAAGATGAAGAAATAATCAACACCTCCCTGATGAAAATTATTCAGCAAAAATTGTATAGTGTAAAACCAACAATACCCAGTCATTCTACACATAACCCCAGACCTTTCCTTATTAATACAATTGAGAAAAGCTGACATATTTCTGAATCCACATTTCTTCCAAAGGGGATTGTCTGCCTGTATCCACATCAGCAAAGTTCAAATGTGCTGTCAAATGGGCTGGTTCTATTAGTTCTATTTCCCTTGCTTGTCTTTTCTAGCAAGAGGTTCTATTTGTTGGCAAATAAATGGGATAATAAATGCCTAGTAATAAATTGCTTTGCTTGTTTTAAATGGAATCACATATGATGCTGGATATTTATTGTGCTTAATTTTTAGAGACTGGAGCTCCGAAAAAAACCCCAAAGCTGTTTTAAATAGGAAGAATGATACCTGCAGGCCATTTTGTTGTTGTTGTTGTTACATTTTTTTAAACTTTATTTTTAAAGAAGTTTTAGATTACAGAAACATAACAATGAAAATATAGGGGATTCCCATCTACCCACCCTACCCCTCTCACATTTTCCCCTATTAATGACATCATACATTAGTGTAATACATTTGTTACAACTGATAAACAAATATTGAGGCTTTGCTACCTGTTTGACATGGTAACTTTGGGAACTGAAGCATAGTGACTTTGTGTTCTATTCGTGTCAAAACACAATTTAGGAGAAAAGATGTCACCAACAGGTAACTTTTTCAGATTACTTAAGTTAAAAATATCTAACTTGGACTATATGGAAGAAACAATATTGGCTACAGTATTTGTGGAATAAAGTGCAAAATAACAAATTGGCGCCTCTTGTTCAAGAATTATTAAGAATTTCACCAAGCACCGGGCCCTTCCTAGCATGGTCTCTGAAGGACTATGCAGGTTTCCTAAAGGGCCTTTAGAAAAAAGCCATCTGAACAATCTGAGAAAATTAACATATCTAAAAGTTCATTTCAAGGGAAATCAAATACAATATTCCATAATTATCAGTAAGATAATTAATTACTCAGACTCCTCCCTAAAGGAAGATGAACATTCTTGTCCTAGTTATGCTTTAATTAATGTAAACGTCCACATAATTTGCATGCGTGGTCTAGTAGACTTATTTTTCCAGCTGCTTTTCCTGGCCTTGCCTATGATCAGGTGATCTATGGACCATCTATTAGTAAAGATCCAAGATCCCACTATTATCAGAGTCCATTTTTTAGCTCCTTTTGATGTGAGACTTCCTTTTGTGTAGTTTTGTGGTCCTTAGTTTTAAAAATCAAGTAACATTCTCACAGTTGTAAACACTGAAGTCTAGTTTTGTCTGAACTGCCTTTCATGAGCATTTCATCCAAACCCATGGTCCAAATCAAGTGGATGCTGGAAATTTAACACTGCAGACTAAAATGAAGTTTGAGCATAAAAATGAAGTGTTAAATGGAGTATAAAATTGAAGAAGCCTGTTTTAGAGCAAGGGCTTGCCTCAGGCTCTGTATGCTATCAGGAGAGCACAGACTCTGGGTACTTCTCAGGTTGACAGAAATTGCAGTCCTGTCTGAAAAATTTTAAAGTGAAAGAGATAGGTGAGAGTGAAAAACCCTCAAGACATCCTAGCCCTCTGACTCATTGCTATTTTTAATTCTTATTGTCAACTTACTTCTAAGCATTCTTTAAGAAGTTTACCAATATATGTATTTCAAATGAGAAACATTCAAATGAGAAATTCTCTCTTGAATTCTGGTCAACCCAATAGTCCTAATTGAAATTCAAGTCTTTAATGACTGAAGCTTATATTCTGTTGTTGATATCGATGGAAGTGACCCTTTAATGAACACATCATGCTCATTTAAAATGTGTAAATAAAAGATCTTCAAGACAGTAAAAGAAAGGGAACTAGGGCAATTGCTAATTAATTATGGCTAAAATCTGCAATTATAAATTAATGCTTAAAAACTTTTTAACCACACAAGATTTTTTGGTTTTAATTGATTAGTGTTTGGTTTGTTTGCTTTTAACATTCATGAAGACGTCTGTGCTCCTGTCCAACAAAAAAGACAAAGAAGAATATATTCTCTTCCATTCCTAGTGAAGTAATAAAGGTACACACAGAAACAGATTGCTGTGCTTTTTCAGTGCAATCTCAGCAGCACAGGAACCGAGCTCCTCATAGCACGCTGACTGCACTGAAATATAGTTTGTGGCATATTCTTTTCTGTCTATTCATATACCACAAAAGCATTTTTTAAATATTGAATTAATGCTAAAAAGATTTTATCTAGAACGCTATCACTTCCCAGCTTTACTAGTCCTAATGGCTGTAATAATGAACTTTAGTAGTGAACAAACCTGAGATGATGGCAAAGAGGATCAGAAGAGACATATTTTGAAGTGTTTTCTTTGTGTAAATTATGGTAATTTATCTTCTACTGGACATTTTATGAGGTGGAGTTTCATCACTTATCAGAATATGAGACCATGATAGCTTTCCTCATTACACTTTGAAGGGCAGTAGGATAATGGGGATAGACCTTATAGGCATAGGCACAATCGGAAGATAATTATGCAGGCTCTCAGAATAGAGGGGGAAAAAAATCTCATCTCAGACCTACCCTTATGACCAGCACATCTTCCAAGAACAGCAACAATAAGCAGGATCATTAGCTGTTTTTAGCATTCTGTCCTTGTACCAACAGCTTATATTTCCAACAAAGTAGGTAGATTTGTCACAGTAGTGAGAAGGTTCTTTTTACTTCTTGGATCTGTGAGGTGTTTAAGAAGGAACCAAGTGTGTGTAAGTTTTAATATGTGGACCTGGTGTATGAAATCCCTAATATGCCTACACTGAAAAATATGATTAGATATAGACAATTTCAGAATTACTTCCTCTCTTCCAATAAATAATGCATCACAAGTGCTATTTTTAAAAACAGATTCTCTAATGTAGTTAATATCACAAATTGCCTGAAAGAAAGACTGGGATGCAGAGACTTATTTTTGCATTTTGGGATCTCTTGCACATCAGTGATCAACCTGAAATCAAGAGAGTGTCCAGCAATTAAAATGGAAAAAATCAAGTAATAAAGTCAGTAAAAATACAGGAAAGAGGTAATTTGACAGATGAGATACTCTGAATGACCCTCGAAACTGAAAACAATTCTAGATAAAATATTTTAAATTATATATTTTTAAACAAATCCATGAGCTAACATAAAATGACAGAATCTGCAGATCCTGCAAATAAAGTATAAGCAACAGCTCTAAAGTAAAGGAGCTTGAAAGCCATCAATAATCCTGAATGATTCTGCCAATTTCTATTGATTTTGAACCTCTTCTTTGAGAGCCCTTAGAGCCCAGGTCTTCCCAATCTGGGTTTCTTAAAGAGAGACATGAACAATATTGGGGCACCAACGAGCCACAGGCTTGATTCAAGGGTTAAGAAGAATGGAATCCTCTGTGAGAAATAGAGAAGTGCACCGCTGGCCTTGACTTTGTGGCTTGGTGGAGGGAAATAGATTTACCCTGAGAATATTTAATTACCAGGCAGCCATCAGGCATATTTGCAATCAAACTCCCATGTTGTCGGAAAAAAAAAATTATAGATATAAATACAATTTCACATATCTGTCGGGGAATGGTGCTCTCATTTGTTTGGTGGAAGCAAATAATACGTCTTTGAATGAATCCAAGTTTCACCCAACATTCAAATATTTCCATAGGCAAACTAATATATAAACTGAGTAACTTATATTTAAAACATATATAAAAACAAAGCAAAACAAACTAAAACAACATTAGTGAAATAATAGGTATAAAAAGCCTTGCAAGTTTTTAAATATTTGGAAATTTTGGACACAAAATATAACATAAAACATAAATTAGCAATGACATATTTACATAATTTTATAGTGAAAAATAATACATTTGTGTAACGAAAAGCACTTTACATAATAAAAAGGCAGATTAAAAACACATTCTTCAAATTACAAAAGTAAAAATTAAAAATATAAAACTCAGGAAACACATTAAACAGCAAGTTAGGCATAGCTAAATAACAGAAGATAGAGCCAAAGAGCAGTTTAGAGGGACAAAGACAAGGATACTATAAAATGTCTCCATATAAAAGATTTTGAAAAGAGACCAAGAAAGTCCTTACCTGCAAGGGGAGTGTCTTTTGGAGACAGAGAAAATGTGGAGGCAATATTAAAATATATGAAAAATTTCCCAGAATAGTTGAAAGACACATACTTAGATCTGCCCAACAAATCTCAAGTGTATCAGAGTGAAACTGCAGCATGTTAAAGAAAAATGTGTGTGTGTGTGGTTGTGTGTGTGTATGTGTACAGAGAGAGAGAATGAGAGAGAGACTAAATGAGACTGAGAGATTGAAAGAGATTGGGGAGGCCATTTCCCTAAAATCTTGATTTATTTTGTTTTTGGTTTTCAGACATTTTGCCATTACACCACAGCATGTCCAGATATAATCTTGTTAATCGCACTGCATACAAGATTTCATGAGGAATAAGCAGTAGAATCAATTATACATGTCACCTTTGTCAAAACATCTCTTGTGAAAATAATAGCTTTTTATTGGTGTCTCGTCTTAGAAAATTTTCACAGAAAATACTTAGGTCATATTTGCAAAATTAGAAAATGAAAAGTTGCATCTTTTATGATACAGATGCTTCATAGGATTCAGAACTATAGACTTGGAAAGCTGTCATAGAAGAAGGGAGGTCTGAGCTTTAGGAAAACTCTGCCCATTAGGATATAGGTTGAGGCCGGAAACCAAAGCAGAGACACGTTTCCACAGTATGTGGGATGTCAGGAAAAGTTCCTGCTGATGAGTACAGGACAAGATCACTACGTCAACCTTTCTGATCCTGAGGGTTGAAAATAGCCCCTTTCTTTCCCAGTTGTTTCTCCATATTTGTTTAAAAATACCTAGAGCCCAAAATGCAAATTGTATGTTCTATTACTCTTCCTTTTAATAAACTGTGAAAGCATCTGACAGCAAAATGGCAAAATTATTCTAAATTATCTTTTTATATTTATTCTATTTCAATGTTCACAGCCTTTTCTTCTTTTCAATATAAGAACACATTCCTCTGATCAAAGAAGAAGGGCGACCTAAATGCATCTACCAATTTTCAGCTATCAGACAGTAGTCTTTTTTTCTTTCTTCCATGTCAAAAAACAATAAAGCAATGAGTTAATTCATGAAGATATCTGAAAATGTAATTGGGGAAATTTTTAAAATATATATTTTCTTAGTGTGGTTTTTAACAATATCTACCCTATTTTTCGTTCTTCCCACACTAAGAAGAAAAAAAAAAGTGATTTGGATAAATAATTAATATGAGGATTTTTCACTATGATAAGGAGTCTTGGTGTCTTTCCAGGGCCTGCTAGGTTTGGATCCCCAAATTTTACACCGTCAGTGTATTTGATTCCATCACAGTGACTTAAATATAGACTCTTAAGGCTATTGTAAGAACAAAGTTTCTTTCAGTTAATAGTATTTTATAGGTTTATCTTATACAAGAAATAAATAAATAAATTTTTCCTGCAATACATTTGAAAAATGTAGAAGGATATAGAGTAAAATGTGAACACCTTTTTTCATCACCAGCTTTTACATATATTCAATTCCATGAAAGCAATTATTCTAAAATGCTTGTGTATTATAATCTGAACATTTTTCTCTCCATTTATTACTTAGCTGGAATAATTATGTAATCTGTTTTCTGTGATCCTTATTTTTCTTTTAATTAACAATATGTCTTGGTAGTTTTCCAAGTAAGAACCTAAAGAGCAACTTTATTTTTAAACTCTGTAGTAGTCTATGCTATTGGCTTCCTGTAGTATATTTTACCATTTATTTATTGAAGAATATTTGTTGTTTATAATTTCTTGACTTTAAAATAATACTGTCATAAATATCCTTGTATATGCTTCAAGACAGATGTTACCAAGTAGAAATGTTTGCCCAATTTTTGATATAGTAACAATTCTCTCATGGACAAAGGACTCATTAAAATTGGAATTCCACCTGCAGTGGATGAAATGAAGTATATCCCAGTCCCCAGAATAGGAAAGCCTCTCTTTTAGAACATCATTACTAACACCATATAATAGCATATAGTAATGCCTTTTCAAATGTATGTTAAAAGTAAAAATTGTTCTAATGTTTCTTTTATTTTAAGATGTTAGTTTAATGAAAACTCCTTACAGACTATATAAAAATGGATCCACGTTATTATATCAGTCTACATTCTGAGGTTTCATCATTTGTGCTTGTGTGTATGTGTGTATATGTGTGTGCATGTGGGAGTAGAAGGTTAGTCAGACATTACTTAGGTTGAACTTAAACATCACCCCTTAGTATCTGTTAAAACATCAGCAAATCATTTATTCTCTCCCAATTTGTAAATAAAATTATAATGATATATAACCCAGAGGGTTTTTGTGAGAATTCAAGTTCTTAACTCAGCACTAATAATAAGCTTTATTATATATATTATATATATATATAATAACTCAGTACTAATATATTAAATATATATACTAACTCAGTACTAATAATAAGTATTGCCAATAGCAATATTTCTGATTCTCTATCCCTCTGCTTAGATGTAATAATTACTTAATAGCTTTTATTATATTTAGCTGCTACTTTAACATGGGAGTTTAAAAATAAGTGTTTTTTATGCATGATAATGACTTGTGGGCTAGCCACATAGTTGTTCAGCACTTTCATAATCAATTTCAAATTAAATGGAAAGGGTCTAAATTCAAGTCTGCTTAAAAAAATCTAAAACATGGAAGTGGAGCACATGACAATTGGAGAGCTATTTTTTAACTGCAACTGGGAGTTGAAGCTACGTTTAGTTGTTGAATCATGTAGTAATATTTCTTTCTCTCTTTCCAGTGCTTAAAAACAAATAGGAAAGCAAACAAAAAACAAAATCTTATATTCACCATCCAACTGGCTTCCATGTTGCAGTCCTTGTCCTTGAATTTAGATGTTGTTCTATTTTTATTGACTAAATAAGAAGTCATTTTGTAATCTACATTGTTGATACTTCTTGAATAAGAAACATATTTGTATAAATCTCCCAAGAAATATTAGTAGGGATTCTTTTATTTTAGGAAACCCCAGATATCACCACCATCACCAACATGGGTGTAAATCTCCACAGTTTCCTAACATCAACTTTTTTTGCAGTGCCACAAAATAATTGATAAAAAGGAAATACTAATTTTATGATATCTTAGTTGAGAAAAAGAGGTGACTATTCTTATTTTGACTAATATGCTTTACTCTTAAATAACAAAGCTATTTAAACTCTTAATTCACACATACAGTAAAATTAACTGAAATCTTAGTGCTGCTGATTGGAGTAAATATTTGTATTAAGCACAAGAGAAATTAATAGCTAAACACTCAAAACGCATGGTGTGGATTTGGTTTGGGACCATCTGTAGTATTAATAGAAACCATCTGTAGTAGAAATGATTATGATGAGAAATATACTTATTTTGACTCAGAGGTAAAGTGCTTGCATATATCTATTTAAAAACCTTTCATTCAATGATTCATTTCTCCTATCATTAATCTGTCCATCCCATCATTCATCAAATAATTGGGTGACACCAATTTAAGTTTGAGAATGTTATTGCATATTTCTTTCTCACTTTGTCTCATCCTGTAAGTACTGGTTACCCAAATTCACTGACAGGAAACTTGTCTCAGTTCATGCAGTCAGGAAGTTACAGGGGCTACGTTTCAATCCAGGTCTCTGATTCCAAGTCTGTGCTCTTAATCACTGGTGTCTTTCTTCCCATTTCCATTTGGCAACAGTCTGGCAAAGACGTGAAATCATGAAGATTTGTGAATAATATATTAATAAATCTTTGTTCACAGCAAATCAGGGGTGAATCTAGGTTTTAGTTTTGGAACAGTGTACAAAAGAAGCTCCTGACTCTTATAAAGATAATAGGCTAGGTTAATAGGAACATATCCATAAATTGTTTATTATTGTCCATCTACTTGCTTGGCCAAGGTTAAAGGAGCTCCCCTGTTAGATTTTTGGAAGTAGATATAATATGTTTCACTTATATTTCCCACTGATTGTCCCAGTGAATATTTGTTGAATAAATCTGTGTATGAACTAGAAATGTAGGATTTAATATAATTCTTAGAATGGCAATAACTGGTATAAACTAACTAGGCTTGATTCGTGGAAACATTATTTAATAATTTTTTTCAGCAAGTTATTTATTTTCTCTGTGATTAAATTTGACCATTTTTTAAATTGAGTAAGAATATTGTCAATATGTTGTAACAATAATTAAGGTTATTAACACAGTGAAAGCCCTTAGAGGAGTCACTAGGGCAGAGTAAGTTCTCAGTTAATGGAAGAATTTAGGAACCTAATCACCTAGGAGTCACAGCATGCTGCAAATAGGCCAGACTTAGAACGAGAATTGATCTCAGTCAATTAGTACTTGTATGATTTTAGTATGACTTAATTTTTCTGAACCACAGTTTTCATAGTAATATAATTACAAAAATTGTTACAGTTCTGAGAAAATATTATTGTGAACATTTAATTGAAAAATGAAAAACTTATTCATTCATTTTTCATTCAAAGGTTATTAAATGGCAAATATGTTAAGTGACAGTTACTATCTTACCTGCTGAGAATATTAGAGTGAACAAAGGAAAACATTATCATATGCTTATGGAATTTACAGAAAAATGTTTTCTAGTCTTTTATGAATGTTTTCTCTTTTATTCAGTCCAGTTTGATGTATGGAGCTTGGATAGGATGAAATGTTTGGAAGAGTCCTGTGTAGCCAGGGAATAGCCTGAGGCAAATAAAAAAAGCATTCATCAGGTTAGGAATAACAGTTGTTTTATAGTATTTTAGCTATACCAGGGAGAATTCTTCTTTCTATATATGAAATACTAAAGGGATTGTTTACTTTTGAAGTTTGGATTTCTGTATAAACATTGTCTCTGTCATGACTCTCAGACCTATTAAAATGTTTCAATGACACATCTACAGATTCATCTTCAGAAGTTAAGCAATAAAGTTAAAAACATAATCCTACCATGAAATATAATTTGTAGATGAAGTTAGGCATACGTTAAAGGCATTCTACATTTGCCTGACTTTCTGAAGATTGAATTTTCTTTTTCTGGTAATGTAACAGGACTTGACTTTTAGTAAGTGATTCAAAGCACTCAACAGAGAAAAATTAGCAAGCAATGAGATTAGACAAACATACTTTTCTTAATATCAGTCTAGAGTTTATGTTTAAAAATATGATTTACACAAATTTATAATCCATATAACACATCTTAGATTTTTTTCATGGGCTGAGGTTTCTAAACTTGTTAAAACTTCTGAATATATGAAGAGCCATTTCTGGAAGATTCTAGGAATAATTGTATCTTAAAGTAAAAACTCATCCTCATTGTACCATCACTGTGGCAGCAGAGAGAAATTGGTGATCTGGTATTGAAGGCCAGGACGTGAGAATTATCTGAGAAGAAAGATGTGTTATGACCAGCCAGGCCTGGCAGACTCCTGTCCAAAAAACCAAGCCCTGAGCAGGATTTCCAGGTCCTTTCTATGTAGAGGATTTAGGAGTGGGGATTTAGAGGTGCTTTTGGCATGAAAAGGACTTTCTTTTTAGTTTCCTAAGGTTTAGGGTTTGTTTGGATACTAGCAAGCCTGAATTAACATACCACCCACATTCTGTCTGGATGTAAGCTCAGATACACATTTAGTTTACATCCTTCCTGAATACACAAAACCTGTAGAGTCTATATCATTTAACTGGCTTTCCAGAAACTAGGTAAATTTGGATACAGAATTAGATAAGTTTGAATACCGGCATATATACATACAGGCTATATCATTTCCTCTTTTGATGCCTGCTTAAGTTTGTTAAGCTTTGGAATCACTATTTTCAGAGTTATGAGGTGGGTGACTATTTGAGTTTTTACTGCATTATTTATTAAAGTGCATACCCTAGCTATTATTAAGGCGAAGAAGCAGGGAAGTATGATGAGAGCATGGGAGGTGTTCCAGCTGCTTACTGCTGTGACTGTTTATTTTCCCATCATTTTTCAAGAGGGTTCAATGATAAAGTTCTTGGGAGTATTTGGGGCCATTCCTGGCCTTAGGAGAAAGTCCCCTTCCAAGCAGCAGAATCTTGGGGAGGTTTTTGCAGCAGCCATCTTGGGGGCCATTGATGTCTGTGAGGACTCCTTGCCAGGTTTCAGATCCATTTACTGATTTTCTATCTTACTAGCCTGCTTTATTTCCTTTCTCAGAGAGTTTATACCTCTAATTTTGAAGGGGTGTTGAAGGGAGATGATCTTTCTCTTCTGTAACTAATTCCTGCTTGTTAGGGCAGTAGGCCCTACCTGACAAGGTATAAAACTTTTCTTGCTATTTTATCTCAGTTGGAAGAAGATGGATCTGGCATCCTGGGTGAAGCTGGGTGCAGTTTTTCAATGGCTAACAAGATGTTAATTTGGGAACAAATAAACTTAATTAGAATTTTGAGAATATATGGTTTTATTAAGAGGACACTGGACCACAGAAGTGGAAAAAGCCAGGTGCTTGCAAAGGCTGCATTTTTTCAAAGTTGATGGGAAACTATTTTCCCCTGAATTATTTCATGCTGTTGGTTAACTCTTGAAATTGTAATAGACAATGGAGTTATGTATAATTTGCCAAACATTTCTCTTTTCATTTAAACTACAGATGAAAACAGATAAGGTTTTTTTCCTTTTAAAGGGATGTTTTGTTTGTTTTTCCTTTAACAATAGATATTTGGGATAGAGCTAGAGGGAACAACTGACTTTGACATAGACAATACTTAGCCTTTTTTTTTGAAGGGGTATTTCAGGCCATCCAGTGACTGGCATTCGTACATTTCATCAGGTGCTTCTGGTAAACTGGTTCTTTCTTGGGCAGCTGGTTTCACTCAGGATTTAGCGCACCAAGCTGGACATTCTTTTAACTTTAATAGCTATGGGAATGACCAGAACTACAGAGTAAGTTTTTTTTTTACATTTTTGGTTTTAATTGAGTAATTCCTGATAATTTTTTTGACTGTTTTTATCAAGCTCTGTTTTTTTGAAAACCTGTTTGGCTAAGCTGGTTAAGAGTTTTAAGGCAGGAGTGGAGAAGGGGCCCTATTAGATTTGAATTTGGGCCCTTTATCTGCAATAGGGTGGCTTGGTTGAGAGTGTGACACACTCTTATTTGCACTTCTGAGGTCTTTAGTAATTGAGCCTGGTATTAACTAACCAGCTACTTGTAAGTCACTGGTGGCCCTGACCTCAAGCACATCCTTTACCTGGTGTGGGTTGAACATTCTGAGAGGTTGCCCCCAGGTTAATTTGGTGGCTTTTTGTTTTTTGTTTTTTTTTTCAATTTAAAGGGCTGATGGCTCTGCTGCTCTCAGACAAGGTGGCTATTCTATTATTTTACAGACCTGTTCCTTAACTACTCAGAAAATGAAGTTTACCAGGACTGTTAACATGTTCAATGTCCTTCTACATATGATCTAGTAGAAATATTGCCATAATTATCAGATGTATGTCTAGAATAGCATACAGGTACAGTAGTTACTACTAATTAATGTACTACTCAATGTATACATTTTTCTTTGAGCTGTAATTAATAGATTTAAGTTTCAAGTTTGCAATACTTTACGTGTTATCTCTTCATGTGAATAGGCCAAAATGCCAGTTGTTTTTACGTTTAACTCACAGTACTCTGGTAATCATTGCTCCTCTTAGTATGTTCTTTACACAGTGAGCAAGCCACAGTACCATTGACCCTAGAGAGAGTCTAGGAAAGTAGTTTCCAGTATTTCACCAGCCTGGTGCATAGCACTCTTTGGCACTATGAAACAGTGCCAGCCTGGTGGCAATATCTATTATACATTTGGCTGTACCGAACCAGCATTGGCTGCTGTAGGAGTTTGAAATTTCAACATAGTTTTTATAGACTTCAGGAGCACAATCAGAGATTTATTAGACATCTTTTTTGGGGATGATGAGTGACCAACCTAACCAATAACTTATATGGAGAGGCAACCTACAGTGTATTGAAGGTCTGGTTTGAATGCACAAGAAAGTTTGACAGTGCTGAGGTTTATCTTTTGAATTTTAAACACCTTAAAACATTTTTAATGCAACATGTACCATATTAAGTGAACTTAAGTTTTTGTACTTTCCTTCTTACTTTTACACTTTTACTATGAAGATGTTAATTAGCAGATATTCTTAGTTTAGCAGTAGAGGAAAAACTACTTTTTTCATTTTTAAAGTGAAAACTGAAGATTCCCAATGGAAACAAGGTAAATTTTAATTACCACCATTCAGTGATTCACACTGAGGTGACTTCCAGACAGGTTTTATTGCTATGAAGTTACTTTTTGCCATTAACATCAATTTAAGTTTTTAGTTAATGATAGTTTTTAGAACTAGCCATTTAAAAGCTTCAGTTTTGAAGATGGTTTTACAAACTCTTTATAATTAACCAAAACCACATAGATTGGTTAATTTACTTAGATTACAATTAGCAACTGATGGATTTTACTTTATGCATTTAAGAGAGGGTAGATTTACATTTCTTTAAATTACTTTCGTTAGATATGAACTTGGAATTTTTATCACTTTAAAGATTTAATACATACAATGTTAATTTATTAACTTGGTATTTTATAAACCAAAGAGATATCACCCAAGCTAAATAAATTGAAACTGTTATAGTTTATACAAAGAATTTTTTCCCATTATTTTACAGGGGGTAAAACTCTTTTTAGTACAAACTGATTCTTACTTCCTTCTGCATAGAAGAGTTTTAATCAGTTACACCTAGCCTCTTCCTCAGAGCTTTTGCAAAGAGAAGGCCCTGGCAGCTGGGTAGGTTAAAGAGCTCAGGAAAATCCTTTTCCCCGTTTCAATAGTTGCTATATTTAGATTTCTATATGACTTTTTTGTCTTTTCTTAGCCTAATTTGAGCTCTAGAAATATTTATCCCATATATGACTGCATATTTAATTTTTAACAATTTGAATAAAGCTCTTTTAAGAATTATTTGTTAATATGATATTATCACCCTGATGTATGAAGATATACATTGAGCAAATAGGTAGAGGTGAATAATTGGACATGGAAACACAACTTAGTTACTTAAAACTTTCATTCTTTCACAAAACAAGTTTAACTGTAAAACAACATTTGAAAGATTTCCCAGAAGGCTTTTTCTACACTATGATCATGCAGTTTTGCACAAGAATTTTGCTTCTTAATTATTGGCTTATAACTAAAATGTCCCCAATGCTCTAATACAATTTTCTTTTGATTTAGAACTTTTTATAAACAGGTTATAAACAGTTTATAATTACCACCACAATAGCTGAAGCTTAAGGGATAGGTGAGGATAGTTATAAAATTACCATAATTAAAGATAAGCTTAATTTATAATTGCCATTACTATAGCAAGCACAAGATAGAGTTGAAGTAGCCATAAACAAAGGTAAATTAGTTTAAGATTGCCATTACAATAGCTGAAATCTAGGTTACATTTACTCCATTGTAATGATTTCTGTTATTATTTTTCTGCTCTTTTATATATAAAAGCATGTATATAATTATCTTAACTCTTAGTTTCTAGAAAGTTTTCACTTAAAATCAATTTGGCACCATTACTTATTAACTAAGCAATTAAAACAATTTTACTCGGAACACCTTTGTAAAGTTTTTCTGTTTTTTTCAGCAATTAAATAAATTTCACTTCTAATTTGTGCATCAAATTCACTAGCAAGACAGTACTCACATTTAAAGATTTATTTTTAAGTAATCTTTCATCATTATTCAATTTTTAACAGGTGAACTCCAAGTCTGATTTTCTAGGCATAAGCGAACTGACAATGCTAAATGCAGATTTTAAAGCCGAACGCAGAGTTAAGTACAGATTAAAACAGAGAGAAAATTCTATACCTTTAGTATTTCTAAGAACTTTGATCTTAATTGATGGCATATGAACTCTTTTTATCTTGATTACTATTTACACCTTTTATATGCACAAATGAGTTTACACTAATGGAAGTTTGAAGTTTATTTTCTTATTTCTTTAAGGAGACAAGATATGAGGTTTCTGGACCTCAGATCTATCGGTTCTCTTTTTTTATGCTGGCTTAACTGGTATTCAGGGTTTTAGACAGAGGCTGCTCTGTGGCCATGTGGCCCTCCAGTAGACAGAATTTCCTGATTCCTGAGAAGAGACTCTTATGGCAAGTTTGCTTATATGTAGAAGTCATGATTATTATTTTAGGAAGAATGAAGAAGCCCCTTTTTAATTGACTCACCTGGCATTCCAGAGTCCCAGCCTGACCAAAGTTCACAATTTTACATAATTTAATATTACCCTCCAGAGGGATGAAAATATATACTGACACTGAACAAACTGACAAATACAGAAAGAGTTCTGCACACAGACAGAAACATAAAGTCCATTAATTTGACTCATAATTCTTATTCCTTTGATATAATTGTTTCCAAGCTTTCCATCATTTCACATTTTTTTACTTTTATTGCTTTTAAGATTTTTGACTGGAGTTAAGGGGATTCACACAGCATTAATTTACAACCTTTGGGGAAGTGTTGTATTTTCAATATGTAAGCTATGGGAGGGGGTTTATCTTTCTTTAATGCTTATCAGGGGGGACTGAGTTACACCTTGTTAATTATTGCAAACTTAGTGAGGGGGAACCTCTAACAGGACACTTTACCTACCCTGCTGTCCATAAAACAAGCCCAATTGCAATCCAGCATTAAAATTTAAAGGTCTATTTCTGACCAAACGTTTCTATTGCTCAATTCATATTCAGACCAAGCTTTACAACAAAAACCAATTTTTTTCTGTAACTAAGATCTTCCAAATTTAGACCAATTCTTCAATTCTTCAGGATGCATCCCAGTGGGAAGCACTGGGATACCAACAAGTAAGTGGGACTTTAACCCATAAAACCTCTCTCACTACCAGCAAACCTTTAACCTGCAGTAAGCCAAAACTAAGCAGTAGGTCGGTATAAACCCCTGACCCATCTTCTCAGGTGAAGAGCTCCAGAGGTTGCCTCACTGCCCTTGACCAGATGAGGTTGCCACACAACTGTGGATTAGGACTCCACTCTTGCCCCACATAAGTATGTCTCTGCATTTCGCTTGGTCTCCACAGTAACATGAACACAGTCACCCATTTTTCTTCCCTTTTCAGACTTAGAGAAGATGGCTTCCCTCTGAACTTCCTGGGAGTACTAGGGTCCTCTCGAGAGTTGATCAGGCTCCCCTTCCAATGTCTACAGTTAGGTGTTTCCTACACTATGCCCTGGGGGACTTACCCATCTGGTCTGCAGGGCTTTTCTGTTCTATTCTCAGGGTTTTCTTTTAAACCATTTGGTGCCTCTGGTTTCTTCCAGGAGGGTTCTGGAGGAGTCCACGACCTCTTTCTGGACTGAAGGGGTCCAGGGGCACCATGGGCTGGGGTTCAATGGGACCCTTCTGGCTTCCTCAGAGGTGTCTGAGATGGGCAACCAACTGTTGCCATCTCTGGCCTTCACAGTGATCCTGGATGAGTCCCCAGAAATGTTGTGGCAGCAGAGAGAAGTTGGTGATCATGGTATTGAAGGCCAAGATGCGAGAATTCTCTGGGAAGGAGGATTTATTATGACCCGCTGAACCCAGCAGACTCCTGTCCAAAAAACCAAGCCCTGAGAAAGATTTCCAGGTCCTTTTTATGCAGAGGATTTAGGAGTGGGTATAAATGGCACTTTTGGTGTGAAAAGGATATTCTTTGTTAGTTTCTTAGGGTTTAGGGATTTGTTTGGCTACCAGGTAAGCTTGAATTAACGTACTGCCCACATTCCATATGGATGTAAGCTTGAATAAACATTTAGTTTACATCCTTCCTGAATATACAAAGCCTCTAGAGTATATATCACTTAATTGGCTTTCCGGACACTAGGCAAAATTGGATACAGAATTAGATAAGTTTGAATACATGCATATATATGTACAGGCTATATTACCATTTCTTCCAAGTTTACCTAATTATGTATTGGTGTTTTTGTACAACAGTTATAGTGCATTTTATGGATGAGCACATTCTCATTTTAATGGCAGTTTTCTGGAGATAGAATCTATAAGTGAAGTCTGAAGCAAAGGTGTTTAACAGTGATTCTGGAAGTAGCAGCAGCAGCTAGACAAGACTAAAAGTAATTAGCTTTTATATCAAATGTTTTCATGACAGATAGGCCTTTTAACATCCCACAAACAACAGTGGAAAGATGGCCACACCTGCTGAATATGCACACAAGTTTTATGCCCCTTAATGCTGTGTTCACAGCTTAACCCTCTAATAGTATGTTCTTATGCGGAAATGTAAGACTTAACAGTATGATAATTATGAAATGTTGAAAGTTGAGCATCCCTATTCACATGTCTATATTTCATGCACCAAAGTTATGAATATGCCCAGGTTAGAAACACATATGTTGAGTTAATTGGGCTGCTTTATACTGCTTAACTAAAGCATGAGAATTTTAATTGGTTGCATGGAGCAGTAGCTTAACCACTATTCTTCACTATTCTTTGCTTGTTTCTTAACCATCTAAAGATTTCACCATTAGTGATAGTGTTTGTGGAACAGCAAGTCACCCCAGACGCATTCCTGTTTGATAGGAGAGTGCTACCAAGCCCAAAGGATTTCACCATGAATCTGTTCATTAAATAAGACACATGTCACAGATCAGACTCCAATGTGAATTTCAGCCTAAAATGCCTGCAGACACCAAAGAAGAAATATTTGTCTTTCTACTTTTCATATTGCATTTTGAGAATTGAAGTCCAATACTTAAAAAAAAAATTTGCTTATCTTTTCTTCCTGTTACATTTGAAAAGCCCTACAGGTGGGCTGGACCTGGGTTAACTTGTTAAACGCAAATATGGCATTTGTCATTTGTATTTAAATGACTAACATCCTGCAGCATTACCCAGAGGTTTTCCTTCCAAATGGCATATGAAGAATATTTTAAAGAGGTCAGCTACGAGTAAAACTAATCTTTTATTTTTTTAAGACCAAGAGAAACTGTATAAATTGACTTTGTGCATTTAAATTCACAGAAATATTTATATTAGAAAATGGAAAGGGAAATTTTGTTTGTTTGCCCAGTTTGTTAAGGTGTTAACTTCTGTTTTATTTTAGACAAGAACCTTTATTCAACTTTATTTCTTCTTCAAAATTGTTAATCATTTAAATCTTCAATAGGCAATTCCTTCTTTACTTACCAGCATCTCTCCGTTCCATTTCTAGCCCCTGCCCTCTTTCCTGTTTGTTCCCTTTTCCATTGGGCTTTGCGTACCTATTGAGAAAATGTAAGTAATCAGATGAGAAATACTTTATCCTAAGACCATGGTAAGAGGGCCCCATTAATGTCTGTAGTCTCAATACCCTCTGGCTTCTCTCTGGATACAACAGATTAACTATCCCTAATTCTACTAATGTGGGCTATGGGTGGGAGGCTGTTCATTTCATAGATAACCTAAGCTGTATGTGCCCTGACCTCTGGGTGTGGGATAGTGAAAGGCTGCAGTCCTGCCCTTGGTGACCATGGCAATGACTCCAGTCCCAGAGAAACAGTTTAGCAACGCAAATGCTATAAACTTTAACTATTCAGGGAAAATGCAAACCAAATATGCTAAAAACTTATCTAGAATGTATGACATACATGCTAAAATCTTACCTAGGATGTGGAAGATATAAGCTAATTCAAGCCTAATGAGCACTTAAACAACAATTTGGCCCTTCTTCTGTATAAAAGGAACTCAAAAATCTTGTCCAGGTCTCAGGTTTGAAACAGAAAGCTCCCAAGTCCAGGTGGCCACCAATAAATCCTTTTTTCCTTTTCAAAATCATTCTTGAGTCCTGGCCTTTCTCTACGCAAATAACTGAACCTCTGTCCACTTCTACAATACACTGTAAGAGAAGCACCACTCATTTGGTGTCCCACTCAAACACGTTCACCTGCCAAAATTTTCTGGTTCTCCAGTACCATCCATTTTTCTATTTCTACAGGAGAAAATGTGCACTTGTATAAAACAAATTGTACCTTAATCATTTTTCAAATCCAATTTTTTAAATCCTCTCCAGATCTTACACTTATCCTTACTCTTCGTTGCAAAACTTTTCCAAATGGGGGAGGGGGAGGAGAGTCAATACTTGCTGTCTCCCTGTCCTCAGATTTTCTTCTATCCTTAGTCTACTTAAATCAGGTTTCTACCACCTGACTTTTATTAAGATTGCATAAGTCCCTCCTGGTAATGCATATGATTAGCTCTCTGTCATCATTTTATATAATACAACCTGCCTATACTTAGGCACAGTTCACCACTCCCTCATCTTTGAAGGACTTTTTTCACTTATCTTTTGTGAAACATTTTTGAGCTCTTTTTCTATTCCCCTCACCAGCCCCAGGATTCTATTCTTGACTTCTCCTTCTCTATTCATAATCTTTTGCAAGAGATGTGTTCTTGTTCTACATGTTAAGTAGCATTCATAAGTTTATAACTGTCTTATTCACATTTTAACCCCTGACAGGTCTCTTGATTTTGAACTTCCTCATATGCTGAACTTCTTATTTGATATTTTCTCTTGAATTCATAATAGTTATATCAAAGTTACATGTCTTAAATTATGCTTGCTGTTCCTCTTCTTCCCAAACCAAATTCTGAGTCTTCCCCTTCTCAGTCACACCATTTACCCAAAACCAAAGACCTAGAAATCTTCTTTGATTCTTCTTTTCATTTCAACCCCTACATCCTATTTTTCTACCAGTCTGATATTAGATCTACTTCCCAAATATCCTGAATTTGGTCACTTTTCTATTTTCTCTTCTTAACCATAGAAACTTCAGTTAAGGTCACTGGATACTATTTGCAGGTTAGATGCCTTGATATCCTGTCATCAGCATCTCTAACCTAGATTACTCCAATAACTATCTGACTCTTTTCCCTCTTTCCATCCCAACTCCCATAAACTAGTTCTCTGTAAAATTAGGAAGACCAAGCTTTTAAAAACAAAACAAATGAAAGAGAGAGATCATATCACCACGTACAAAACCAAGAAATGACTCTCTTTCACATATAGACCAAATTTCTTACAAAGTTTCACATGATCCTACGTAATATGCACTCTGCTTACCATCTTTGACCTCATTTTACAACACTCTTCCTGGTCATTTACTGTATTCCAAATTCGCTGACATACTTGCCATTCCTGACTGAGGACCTTTGTACCTGCTGTTTGCTAAAACTGTAATGTCTCCTTCTCAATATTCACATATCTGCTCAAATGTTACCTTCTCTGAGAATTTTTTTCTGAATACATAATTTAAAGTACCATTTTTATCCAATATTATATTTTCTTCATGTTTTTACTTCTGCATGGAATTATATTATTTACTTGCCTAAATATTTATTATCCATACTAGAATATAAGCTCCATGAAGGCAAGAACCCCATTGTCTTGCTCATCCCTGTGTCTCTCCTCAAATATAATTATTCAGGACACATAATAGGCATTCAATAAGTATATTTTACATAATTTTACTAATGATTTTTTTAAAGTTTATTTTATATGTTTATCCACACACCCTTGCCTTGTTCTTTGAGGTCACTGTCTGCTCTGTGTCCATTTGCTGTGTGCTGTCTGTGTGTACTTGTCTTCTCTTTAGGAGGCACTGGGAACTATATCCAGGACCTCCCATGTGGAAGAAAGGTACTCAATCACCTGAGTCACCTCAGCTCCCTGGTTTGTTGTGTCTCTCATTGTCTTTCCTCTTTGTGTCTCTTTTGTTGCATCATCTTTTTGTATCAGCTCACTGCACCTGCCCGCTGCACCAGCTCGCCTTCTCCAGGTGGCACTGGAAAATGAACTTGGGACTTTCCTTGTGGTAGGTGGAAGCCCAATTGCTTGAGCCACATCTGCTTCCCTACTAATGATTCTTTTACCAATTTTTTCAAATATCCTCAGGATTTCCATCATTAAACAAACCCTGTCTTTGGTTTTACTGATTTAAATGTATACTCATTTTTTTTAAGGCAAGCTTTACTTATCAAGTGATGCTATATTGGCTATCTCCTGTTCCTTATTTTTCATTCTACCTAAATTTTCCTTACATCCCCACACCCTTACCCCATACACAATCATGCCTTGATGTAAATATATACATTTATATGGGGGGAAATTTATAGGGTTAGGAATATATAAAATCTTTATAGTTCTACTGTTATTGTAATAGCAGAGAAGTTGGGTGTACATGCTATCGAAGACCAGGACATGAGAACTCTGAGAAGGAAGAAGGTTTATTTTGACTGGCCGGAATTGGCGGACTCCTGTCCTAATAAAAACTGAACTCTGAATGGAATTTTTGGGTCCCTTTTATACAGAGGAAATAAGAATGGGGAGACAAATGTTGCTTTTATGCAAAAGGACTTTTTGTTAGTTTCTTCAAGTGTTTTATCTGAGTATTAGATAGGTTATTTCCTCCAGTAAGCTTGACTTAACATATAACCCCCATATTCCAGGTAGGTTTTAGTACAAACCCTCCACATTCCAGGTGGGCTTGACACGTTTGGCTTGCATCTTGCCTGAATATCCAAAACCTATAGAATTTGTACTTCTCAAGTGGCTTTTTAGGCATATTTGGATATAAAATAAGTTTGAATATATGTACAGGCTATATTAATATGAGTTTATAAGGAGATTGATTTTTCTCACCAAATTCTGTGGGCAAGTTTCTTCAAATTTTCTCTTTTAATTTTTTGGTAAATTTCAATAGTTTTGATATTAAAAATAGTTTTATTGGCATTAGTATCTCAACCTCTTCGATCTTCTTTTTTCCTATGACCATGATCTTTTATTAATTATATTTCCTTCCTTCACTCATCTCTGAACTGGCCACACCTGAATTTTATTTTATTTTATTTTATTTTTTTAAGTTTTTTTTTTTTAAAGATTTATTATTTTTTTATTTATTTAATTCCCCTCCCCTCCCCCGGTTGTCTGTTTTCTGTGTCTTTTTGCTGCGTCTTGTTTCTCTGTCCGCTTCTGTTGTCGTCAGCGGCACGGGAAGTGTGGGCGGCGCCATTCCTCAGCAGGCTGTTCCCTCCTTCGCGCTGGTCGGCTCTCCTTGCATGTGGGGCTCCCCTATGCGGGGGACACCCCTGTGTAGCACGGCACTCCTTGCGAGCATCAGCACTGCGCATGGGCCAGCTCCACACGGGTCAAGGAGGCCCGGGGTTTGAACCGCGGACCTCCCATGTGGTAGACGGACGCCCTAACCACTGGGCCAAAGTCTGTTTCCCCACACCTGAATTTTAATTCTCAGTCCCCTACTCCTTGCTTTCACATGTACTAACAAGACTATATGCAGGGATTCTTATATATATCACCTCTCACAATCAATTTCCCAATACTTCATTGCATGCATTTTCTAAAAATTTCCTTTTTTCCTTCCCATGTCCCAAAAACTAAGTATTCCAACATTTTATTCTGAAAGTCATTGTAAAAATCCCTTCATTTTTCCACCATTTCTTTTTTCTTTGTTATCAAGACCTGTCAGTAGTTCCTGTAAATTTAAGCTCAGCTACCTTATTTCTATTAATACCAATGTAGTTGTGGTTCTTCATAACTTCATGCCTGGATGATTACAGTACCAATTAATTTCCTATCAGGAACCTCCATTCTTCCTCAGACCATGTTATACTTTATAAAGAAATCTAGATTTATTAAAATCCTGCAATTATTGTGCCTCTGTTCTTCCTAAAAACCTATAACAAATTCACACTGGCAAGTGGAATAAATGAAAGCTATTCTATAATCAAGTTACTCCAAAGGTTGGAAATACCTTCCTATCAAACATTAACTGCTAATCTGCAATTTATTGCTGGCAGTATGATGACTTGTGGTGATCCAAGCAATGGAGATGAATGAATTTAGCCAATTACCATGACATAAGATGCAAGGTGGGCTCAAGTCTTTCTAAAACAACTTGAGTTTGAAATTTCTATTATTTTCTGTCTTCTTGCTTAGAGTACAGCTAAAGACCCAGAGATTTCATGGTCATTTCTTTCTGCACAATTCTACAAATAGTTCAAGTACTACAGACTTCATAAGGCATTCTCCAGTTATCAAAAGTCACAGCTCTTTTGCCTTTATCATATATTATGGTACTACAGTGAGTTCCTTATATTGTTTTATTTTGTGGGAAAGATTCTGTTTCTCCAAAAACTCCTAAGTCCCTTGAATAAAGAGGGATCTCTCTTTCTATTTCCTTCCATGCCCAGTCTTGACCAAGTAGTAGAGGGCTTTAAAACTCTGTTCACTTTCACTGAATGCTCCTTTTTGAACTTTTTAAAATTGAAGTTTCCAGATAGAGCTGTGGAACAAGGCTGCTTAATTGGAATTCTGCTTAATTGGAATTCTGAACTTTCTGAACCATAGTCCCTTGAAATTAGCATCTTCAAAATTTCATTTTAAAAATTCATTCATTTTATAACCACAAACACATAAAAAATAATCTAAAAATTTGATATTTCATGAAAAAACTTAGCCTGAAATGTACTGTGTTTTTATTCCTTGATATGAGAAATAATTACTGGTTTCATAACCACATATAAATAACAAAGATTTTTATAGCTGGACTTCAGTTATGTAAGACTTCCTTATATTGAACTCATTAATTATTGTTACATTTGTGACAAATTAAATTTAAAAATATGTAATAAATGCATTTTCATGCATACTATCAGTCACAAGCAGGCTGCAGATTGTAATGTAGCACATTTTCTTTTTGTAATTTCAAAGGCATACCATGAATAAAACAGATGCTTAGAAATGAAAAGAGTGTAAAAGATAAAGACAGATAAGAGAAATTCAGTGACTAAATATCACTGTGTATAAGTCTCTGTCCAATTACTAATTTTATTTCAAATTTCATATTCTTAGCTAATTACTGAAGTAGCATGTTTTTATGGTTGGCTACATTGCAACGTGCAACATGCTTGACTTCAAATGCATAATATACTGTTTGAACCATTATGTACTCAACTCACTGAACCAAATAGTGAAATGGTTTAATTTTTGCACATTTTACAAATGGAGCCACAAACTTTATTGATCAATCAGCATACTTTAGCAGTTTAGTTTTTATGTGAATTGCTGAATGAGCCATATACTTTACAAGAATCATTTTTATATATTTCTGGAATTTAGCTGCACACTCTCCTAGCCAAAAGAAATACCTTATTGTAGTTGACTTATACAGTGCTTTGGTGCTGTCTCATGTTTTACTGGTAAAATCATATTCTTAAGAATTCTCAGCGATGCTTCTATTTGCTTAAAAGATGTTAAGCTATGCAATAGGTACTCTCCAGTCTAGCTGTTTGAAAAAGAAAAAGAATTTCTCTTTTTTTGGACAAATTTAATGAAATTAGTTCTTTCTCTATGTCTCTCTTTCTCTTACTCCTCTCTCTCATCTCTCCACTCTCTCTGTTTCTGTCTTGGTATCTCTCCTCATTTGGCTTGTTTGGAACTCATGTAGATGCAGCCTGGGAATCTAAACATCTGAAATGTAATGATGGTTGAAATTAAACAGCCATCATGGTCTCTAATATTCATATTCAAATCTTGCCTTATTAGATAAAATGTCACTTCCTTTCCCCTACCCCTTCTACTCTAGTTGGCATGAACTGGAAAAAAAGCAATTTTTATTTTAGTTGGTTGCTTTCTCCTTCTGCTAAAGTTAGGAGTTATTTTTTGTATTTATTGGAAATTACCATCAAGTCCATAGATCCCATGATTCATCACAGAGAAAATCTTGATATCTTCAGTGACTGAACTTCAATAGCCTTTAAAAATAGATAGATAGAGATGGAAATTGATAGATATATTTAATATAAATAGATAGATTAAATAATTCATCCTTTTTGGCAACCTTTACTTGGAATATATTAGTGAGCCATCTTCACCTCAAATTTTAATGCTAACTTGTCCTTACCATATCACCTTCATTGGCCCTTGATTTTTTTTTTCTTGTTCTAGTGTTAATATTGGTCAATTTTATTTAATGAGATGAAGTCCTAGATGGTTTCAAAATTTGTGTAAGAAAAAGAAACACTTAGAGAAATATTATTTCCTTGTGATTCAGAGGCCTGTATTCAATTTGATAGAGAAACATATACTGAGGGTCTAGGCATTCATTTTTGTCTTAATGTTAAGCACAGGAGACAGAGTAAGTAAAATCCCTAAAGCTGAGAAGCTTAGTCTAATATGAAAAATACAAATATACCCAACTAATTAAGTAATACAATTCATTAATGAACTCCCTCACAAGAAGAATTCATAGGCAGGCGTTTATGATAGGTAATCTTCTATGAACTGGGGATACAGCAATGTTCAGAGCAAATGGAAATTGTTGACTTCTTCGATCTTTTCTTTAGTGTAAAAATATAACCCATACTAGTAAACAAAATGTAATAAATTCCCTGGTTGCAACATAAAGAAAACATTTAATGGAATATGTGGTTTTCTGTAGTTTTCATGGAGGTGTGGATTAAAATATAAAGTCCAAGTAAAGTGATAAATAATAGTATAGCATCTGACTTCTTGCCCGTTTTAACATGACTGTACTACATGTATGCTAACTTTTGACCGGTGTGAGGACAGAGTACATTAAATTAAAAATGAACATTTATTTATTAGTAGTATATAATAACTACTAAGTGAATAACTACAATAGTTGCTACAGCAAAATAAACTGAACTTAAGAAGAATGTTTTAGGTAAAAGGCAGTGAAATAGTGGTAGTAGATGGAGAACAAATTATAGCAGTTGGGTTTGTAACTGTAATGGCAACTACCTTTGATTGAGCCCTTAATGGAATCAGGCCATATGCTCCTATCTTACTTGTGTTACTTGATTTTCCTTCTCACGGAAATCCTATGTGTTATGACTAGTTTAAATTGAGAAGAATGGGATTTACCTAAACTAATGATTTTTTCTAAGAACAGAGATTTGGTAAGTAACAGAAGGACAAATTAGAACTCTGAGCTGTCTGATTTTAAAGCCAATTCTAAATAATTCCTGTTAATCTCTGTCATTTTGGCTATGTAATAGGAATTTAGCAAAGAGAGAGACCATGTAAGCAGAATGTATTGGAGAAAGTTTCCAGATAAAGATATTTTGAGTTGAGCTTGAAGGTAAATGGGATTATAATTGGGGAGAATGCTGTGAACACTATGGAAGTGAGGGTAAATAGGACTAATCTAGGATACAATAAGTGAATCTGTAAAATAGATTAGAGAAGACACCAGAGATTATGCAGCATTGGTCATAAGTAGGTGCTCTGAAAGTATTTTCAACTTTAATGATTAATTGCTATAATGTCAAAACCTAATATTGCATTAGGCTTTTTCACCCTTTCACTTCATTGTAAAGAGCTGGAAAAATAAAACAATGTGGTTTATAAACTGGAATCAACTTCTTCCAAACTCCTGTTCATGTTGATATTTTGAACCTCTTTTCATGAATCATGAATGTCCTTAATACCATTAATGATGAACCTTTCCAGAAGGTTTTCAATTTACTTTGCCCAGACCCACCACAGGAATCACTATCTATGGTAGCAGTCACCTTATGGAATGTATTTCTTAAATAATAAGACTGGAAAATTGAAATCACTTCTTGATCCATGGACTACAGAATGGATGCCATGTTAGCAGGCATGAAAACAATATTTATCTTTTTGTACATTTTGTCATTGAGCAGTAAATTTCCAAAGCAGTCTTTTTTTCTGAGCAGTAGGTCTCAACTATGGGCCTAAAATAATCAGTAAAACCATGTTGTACACTGATGTGCAGTCATCCATTTATCAAGCACAGAGAGAGAAGATACAGTAGATTTACATAATTCTTAAGGGCCCTAGGATTTTTGGAATAGCAAGTAAGCATAGGTTTCCACTTAAAGACACCAGTTGCATAAGCCACTAACAAGAGAATCAGCCTGTCTTTTGAAGCTTTGAAACTAGGCATTAACTTCCGCTCTCTAATCATGAAAAACCTAGGTGGCATCTTGCAACAGAAGATTGTTTCATTTACATTGAAAATGTGTGGTTTAGTGTAGCTACCTCTTCAATTATTTTAGCTAGACCTTCAGGATAACTTGCTGCAGCTTCTACCTCAATACTTGCTGTTTCACCTTGTACTTTTAAGTTATGGATATAGCTTATTTCCTTATACCACATGAACCACCCATTGCTAGCTTCAAAATTTTCTTCTGCAGAAATGCTAAAGGGTCAATAATGGGGGATGGGGGGGGGGTGGTTGTATTAGTTATCCAAAGGGGTGCTGATGCAAAATAACAAAAATTAGTTGACTTTTATAAAGGGTATTTATTTGGGGTAGAAGCTTGTAGTTACCATGCCATAAACACTGAGTTACTTCCCTCACCAAAGTCTGTTGCCACATGGAGCAAGATAGCTGCCTATGTCAGCAAGGATCCAACCTTCCTCTTCCTCTTAAGGCTCCGTGGTCCCAGAGTCTTCCAATATCAGCTGTAGGCTGAGATAAATCTTGTCTCTCTCCCAGGGCTCATTTCTTTCCAGGTTCAGCTGCTCTGCTCTCTCCACAAGCTATAAACTATCAGGCAAATGTCTTGTCTCTCTTCCTAGGGCCTCTGCCATGTCCAATGTATTCTTCTCTCTTTCCTCACATATCTGCTCTCTGTGTTTTTCTGCTGTGTGTTTACTTCCCAGGGCTCCAGCTCAAAAACTCTTCCTTACTCTTGAGCCATGTTATTTTCTTTGTGAGTCCCCATCCAGCAAGGATGCCACATCCTACTGAGATGGCCCAATCAAAGCCTTAATGATAATTTAATGAAGTAAAAGTGAAACCTCTGGAGTTAATAAAATCTAATATGCCCATAGGAATAGACCAGTTTATAAGCATAATCCAATATCTATTTTGGAATTCATAAACAATACCAAACTGCTATATAGGGTTATTAATTTGCCTAATTTCAATATATTGTTGCATCTCAGGGAACAGGGAGGTCAGAGGAGAGGGAGATAGAAAGGGGAATGGCACGTGCACGGAGCAGTCAGAGCACACATATTTATCCACTGGTTTACCACCTCATGTGGGTGCCTTTTGTGGCTCCCCAAAATAATTACAATAATTAACACCAAAGATCACTCATCACAGATAATCATAACTGATAAAATAGTAGTGAAAAAGTTAAAAATATTGTGAGAATTACCAAAACATGACACAGAGACATGAAGTGAGCATGTGCTTTTGGAAGAATGACACTGATAGACTAGCTTGATGCATGGTTGTCACATAATTTCAATTTGTGAAAACGTAGTATCTATGATATACAACAAAGCAAAGCACAGTAAAATGAGGTGTGACTGTATGTGCTTTTCTTACTAAGAGCAGTTAGATTAACTACAAAAATTTCCTAGACTGGACTATATTTTCCTGTATGTAATAAATCCAAGAATTCTTATAGCTGGGAGCCTTTTAATATGAATTTGAGTACTTTCACATAACCTAGGCCTTCTTCTCTAGGTAGCACCAGAAAAAAGATTGAGAAAATGGAAATAATTCATATTCCCTCCCCATGTACTTTGCTAACTACAGCTAGCTACTATATTTATTTCATTATTGGCTTTTTTTCCTAAAGCAGCAATATTTAATATATCTGTAATTGGATATTATTGGTAGTACTGAGCAAGCAGGTCTGGAACTCAGATGTGTAAAGAAGATTACAGGCAAATAAAGTTACAATTATTTTGATTTTTATCCATGAGAGTTCTAAAATATGCTCTGGTCCTGATTCTCAGCTTAATTTTAAAAGTTACCATTAGAGAACTTGCTAAAACAGCAAAATATTGGTAAAACACTTATTTTAAGGCAATTGATGCAGATGTTGGATTGCCTTTTTGATTTCCAGGTGCTTTATGTAGAATATCACTATTATCATGGTTCAAGGAACAGAGTAATTTTCTAGAGCACTGATTTCCAACTGTACATCTGACCAAGATCAGCCTTCCAAGCATGATTGCCAGCATAGAACTCTTTATGGTTTAGTTTTCTGAGATTTCAGTAGAAATATGCTGTCTTCTCTAAGTAAAGAAAAATTTTAAAAACTGATTTTTTAAAAAAAAGTGGAAATTAATCTTTGCAAATTCCTTTTATACAATCTATCATGGAGAGCCAGAAAAAAGTCTTAAACTCAATGATCAAATGGATTAGTGTATCATAATTTCTGATGTTTGACCTGAGATATTGGACAATTTTTCTGGATACCCACATTTGTCAGGCAGTTACCAGAGTCCTGCATTCTGTTCAGGAAAACTCCAATATAGTAAGACTTATAAAAAAGGATACATTTTAAATCATAGTCACAAAAATAGATTTCTCAGCATTTCTCTGAATTCCCTGTTCTTTAGATTTTGATCCAGTTGAGAAAGACACTGAATTACTCCAGTTTTGGGTGAAAATCAAAATGTGAAAATATGATTAGAGCCATAAAATTGATTTGAATAGCTCAACTGTAGTAAAGAACACTGTAACATAGCATATATGATGCTTTGATTTTTTGTTCATTTTAATTATTTTTAATTTACTTTTTTTAAGTTCCCATAACTCTTACAAATTTGCACTGGTAGTCACCTATTGCATTACTTGGAAGATTGTAGGTTGCAAAAACATTGCAGGATATATTTCCAGATGGAGACAAAAATGAAGAGAAATGATCTTTACACTTCTGTTTTCCTTACTTTGAGAACAGAACCAAAGCAATATCTTCTACTTTTGTTTTACACATCATTATACACTTTAAGGAGTGATTGATTTTTTTATGACCAGCTTTTTCCTTAAATTCATGCAAAAATGCTTCAAATATTCTTTTACCTCGTATATGAGGTTGCCAAAAGTAGTAAGATTTCTAAAAGTGTAACACTTCAAAGAAATGGAAGCCTGCAGAGTAGATGACACAAAGGAAATCGGCACCCCATCAGTGGGCCTTACCTTGGAATATATGATAATTCATCTCTTCCAATGTACCAGAGTCAGATTCATTTATAATTTCCCTACAGTAGCTCTTTTATCCCATTTATTTGAACCTATAATTAGCACTAAACCATTAAATATATGTCCTAGAGATGTAAATCTTCCAACTGTTCATATGTCAGGTGAACCCATAATTGCAACAGAGTTGTAGCCAGCACCTACTCTCCAGTTCATCAGACTCATCAGGACAACTACCAAAAGGATGATGACGGGCAAAGCCCAGCTTAAGAAGCAGAGAGTGTCTTCAACTGCAAGCAAGACAGTTGCATCCATCTGCCCCATGGGTTCTAAGCCTCCTCTCTAACAGAAGTAGGGTGAGCATCACCATCCCCAAATCCTCAAGAGACAGGAATGAACAAACAAAAGGGGCATTTGTAACTATGTGCTAAAGTAGACATTATTATTATTCTAGAAATGGAAGAACTTATAACATTGATAAAAAGACAATGGTCACCAGAGGTTCTGATTGGAGGGAGAGGGAACAATTGGTATAATATGGGGGCATTTTTGAGACCTTAGAATTGTTCTACATGAAATTACAATGACAGATACTAGCCATTATACATTTTGTCAAAACCTATAAAATTGTGAAGTGCAAGTGTAAAACATACACCATGGTTAGGAGCAATACTTGAATATGTGTTCATCAAATGTAACAAATGTACTACACTAATGAAGGGTGTTGTTAATGGGGAAAAGTGTGGGAGGGGGACTGGTTTGGGTATATGGGAGTCCCTTATACTTTTCATATAACATGTATGTAATTGAAAACTTTTAAAATAAAGAAAAATTATTAAAAATAAAAAAAAATATATACTGGGGCAAAACAATAAAGTCATCATCAGGAAGGATTTTGCTCCTTAATGGATATTCTATTTACCATAACATTTTTTGGCCTTAAAAATTTATATTATTAACCATTTATGTTCATATTTTCTTGTGTATAGATGGTGGTGCTAGTCAAGGTTAAAAACACAAACAAATAAACAAAAAGGATCACCAAGTAGCATTAATTTCATTTTCTAAAAGTTCTTTGCCATCTGTCCTCTTTCCTCCACATTCACTGCTCTTACTTTCTTTATAGGATTTATCTTCTCCTACCCAGATTACTATGATTGTCTCCTAAGTGGTTTCTCTTATAAATCCAGCTCAACTCTCCTGCCTACATGATTTTTTAAAAAATGCAAATGTTGCTCCAGTGCTAAACATTCCTCCATGGATTATCAGAACTTTTAAGGCAATGTCAACTTCCTTAGCGTGTCATATAAAGCTCTTTGTGCCTAGTTGGTGGTTATTTCCAATCTCTGTCCATGTCTCCCAAGTCCTATATTTCAGTTATATAATTCTTCAACTTCTCCCAAGGAACCATGCCATCTGTCACTCCATAATTCAATGCATAATTCTATTTCTATGAAATCTTCCTTGATCTTTCCAGTAAAGTGTCCATTCTTCATCCTTCAATGACAGAACCCCATAATTATTTTTCTTATATACTTGTCTTATCCAGAGGATAAAATCTACTACCAAATTTCTTCAGTTTACACATACTCTTTTCATACTGTCACAGCTCAAATAACCCCACATACCCACACCCACAATATAGGGAGAGGGAGCTGAGAGACAGATTTGATTTCCTCTTGGAAACTCGTGTTAAAGTTCATACTCCAATATCTTCTTGCTATTGTTACAAAATATTACAATATTACTGCTATTGTTTATAAGTTACATTAGTTTTATTAGAAGTTATTTTTTCAATACTAAGGGACAACAATGGGGGGTATAAAGGTTTGTGAGATTTTCCCTTTTTGAGTAATGAAAACATTCCAAAGTTGACTGAGGTGATGACAGTACAACTTTGTGATGGAAATGAGAGCCATTAAGTGTACAATCAGAATGGAATGTACAAAGCATGGAACTGTATAACACAGGGAATCCAGTGGCGGTTGATGAACTGTGGCCAACAGGACAAATATGAAAAGATTCTCTCATAAATAATAACAAATATATAATACTAATATAGGGTGTCAATAATTGGATGGGTTGGGGGAAAACACATGAAATGTAAGATTTGGGCCACGGTCAGTAACAGTATTTTGACAATGCGCTTTAACAGTTTGCAACAAATGTTCCCCCATAATGCAAGGCGCTGGAGTGGGAAGATGCATGAAAGCCTTGTGCAATGATGTGCATATTTGTTTTGAAAATCCACAAATTTTACTATACATTTATTACTTTGTATGTTCATGAATGATATAGTTCAAACATTTAAAAAAAGTTTATTCCATTTTGCTTGAAATCCAGTCACAACCAAACTATCTCACATCAGATGTTCAACTGTGAGGAATTAAATTCCAGATGGAGTCTCAGGATCAGTTTGTGTTCAGCCCCATCCTTTCCATGAGACCAGATGATAAACTGTTAGGGCCCTGGTCAAGGAAACCTGTGTCCTTGCCTCTGTCCTGATACTTCGCTGGCTTCATACACAGCATTTTTGTGACAGGTGTAGGAGACTTTTGTAAACACTTGGGTATTATATAAACCTATTGTTATTATTTTATTATCATTGTTATTATTAGTCCTATCTGTAAGAAGAGCTGTGAATAATGACTCTGAGGCCCATTGCAAGATGATTAGTTGTCAATGAACAATTTGTTTATGCTCATGCTGTGGTATTTCCAAGGCAGGTAAATCCTCTCAAATCTTTTAAAGATTTTTACAGAGAATTGAAATTTTTAAAAGTCTCGTAATATTCTTTTATGCAGGTAGACATCATTCCATGTGCCCAGTACCTTGTCAACTTTTAAACATTTACACAGTCCTTTTTATAAATTATTTAGTGCTCTTGACAGTGGTCCTGTCATTATCCCCATTTTACTCATGCAGAAACTGAAACCAAGAGAGTTAAGGTAACTCATTCAATATCAGAGCTAGTAAACCACAGAGGTGATTTGAATGCAAGTACTCTGGTTCTAGACTCAAGGTCTTAACCACTGTACTATACCACCTCATGTAATATCTGGCACAAAATAGACACCCAGTGAGTATTTGGTGAATGGTGATCAAATGCCTCTAGAGATCAAGGTGCTCTTCAGTCTTCCCCCCACACCCCTGCCTGTCTTTCTGACCCTTGTTTCTACCACTCAAACCCAGTTTATTCTTTCTCCACCCTGTCTTCCAGATATCTTTGTTTATTCATCCATTCATTCATTCTTTCAACAAGAATTCATTTTACTCTATATTCAAAACTAAAAAATACAAAGTTTAGAAAACTAGACAAAGTACATAACCCCAAACCTGGGAGTGAATAGTCAAATGGAGAAGACGCAATCATAAACAAGTAATTACTTCTTTTACAGAATGAAGTTGTATTAGTTAGCCAAAGAAGAACTGATTCAAAGAACCAGAAATCTGTTGGTTTTTATAAAGGGTATTTATTTGGTATAAAAGTTTATAGTTACATGGCCCTAAAGTGTCCAACTCAAGGTACCATAAGATGTGCTTTCTCTCCCAAGTCATTTGCCACATGTTGAAGTAAGATGGCAAGCCTGGTCTCTCCTTCCTGTTTCCTCTTAAGATTCCATGGGTCCAATTTCTGATCTCAGTGGTAGGCTGGCATAGGGTTTGTTTCTTTCTGGGCTTCCTCAGCTCAGCTGCTCTGTTCTCTTCAGCTGGAAACTATCAGGCAAATGGATTATCTCTCTTCTCTGGGCTACAGGATCAAAGTTCTCTTCTCTGCCCTGTCTATGGAGTTCTCTTTCTTCCTGTGCCTTCTTCTGTGTCTTCTTGAGTGAGTGTCGGCTTATATCAGCCTACCAAGGAGGTGGGGACTCAAACATGAGTTATAGCCTACTGATGTGGTCAAATCAACCCCTAATCTTAACATAATTTAATCAAAGACATCTCAACTGAATCTAAAATAAGCAAAACCACTGTACTGAGAGGGCTGAGGTTCTACCGCAGAGAATGGGTAAAGTGTGGGCATAACCCCAATGTTCTCGGAGGATGAGGGCTGCAGCTCAGTCACCACTCAGATGCTTGATATGGGCGAAACGAAGAAAATGACCTTTGGGTAAGCCTGTGGAAAGGGTGGGCCCCCATGAGTCCCCAAGAAGAAGAAACCGTCTTAAAAATGACTTTTAGATGTTGAAATTTAATGGAGTATGCCTGTAGATTTTCAGAATTGTTGGGAACCAGTGACTCATGTTCCCCCGCAAATTCTCCATATGGTAATGCAAATCTTTATCCTATGTCTGTTCTTTGTGTATTGGAAGCAGATAAATTGTTCTGTAAGTTTCACAGGTCTACAGCCAGAGATGTCTTTGCCCCAAGACAAACTGTACTTATATAATTGTGATGTGATTTTGTACTTAGCATTGTTACTGATTTAAGGTTTTTTTTGTTTGTTTATTTGTTTCTTTGTTTTTAATATTGTACTGTCCTTTTGGAATTCATTGGGTGGAGTATATCAGTTTGATATTATTTATAAATTCCAAGAAAGATATTGATTATGTTTGTAAATTGGTCTCTTCCTTCAGGCGTGATGCCCTTTGAAATATTAGATTCCACTTAGAGGACTTTGATTAAATTATGTTAAGATTAGGGCTTGATTCAACCATGTAAGTAAGAAGTGATTCAGGGTTGAGTCCCTGCTCCCTTAGTGAACTGATATAAATGGACACTCACTCAAGAAGACACATTGAAAGAGAGAGAGCTCCGTAGATACGGAAGATGAAGGAACTTTTTTCATTTCTGTTGTGCCATGTGACAGAAAGTAGAAGGCTGAAACAGCTAAAGCCCTGGGAAGAGAGATAAACCCTGTGCCAGCTTACAGCTCAGATCAGAGAAAGCTGGGCCCATGGAGCTTTAAGAGGAAGAAGGTCTAACAGACCAGACAGAGATTGCCTGCCCTCTTGCTTCAAAACATGGCAACAGACTTTGGTGAGGAAGTACCTCTTATACTACCTTGAGTTGGTTTCCTTAGGGTCTTGTAACTGTAAGCTTCTACCCCAAATACTTTGTATCAGCACCCCTTTGGCTGACTAATATAATCCTTAATCTCTTTAGCCATCTCTCTGAATTTATTAAAGTGATTTGTTTGAACATTTGTGAATACTTGTTTCAAATCCTTAATGTCACTTGGACACTTATCTTTTTCCTTTGAGTGGGTCATATCTTCCTGTTCCTTGGTATGAATTGTTATTTTTTGTTGGTATCTTGGTATCTGGCCTACTAAGTGCATTTATTCTGGGAAAATTTTCTCTCTTTAGGGCTTCCTTGTCCTTTCTCCCTTGACGGTTGTATCGTAGTAATTGAGGATATACTTGATACTGTTAGATGTGGAGACTGAAGCTGCCCATGTTGTCTGATGGACCAATGAAGCTTCTCCCCCGTTTCTCCTCTGACAGTGGTAGGAACAGATCTCTAGCCATGTGTAATAAACCAAGTCATGCAGACAAAGACCATCTGTCTTTGCCTGGAGAGACTGATGAAGCTTCATGCCTCCTCCTCCTCTGCCTGGGTCAAGGATGGAGCTGCAGGTATGGGCAAAAATCTATGCTATGTGGGTCCAAAATGACCACATTTGCCCAAGTAGACTGACATAGCACCAGCTCATCTTCTCGCCTACCAGAGGAGGAGATGGACCCTCTGGAGTGCACAATAATGTAATCTGTGTGGGCTAAATGCACCTTCAGTTGCTCTGAGAAGTTGAGGGAGTTATGTCCCTTCTCTCCTTTATGGGGTGGTGATGGAATCACAGCAGCTCAACAGTTCAGTCCTTGTAGGTTGGAAATACCTGCCGTTGTCTGGAGACACTGAGGAAACACTAGTCCTCTCTTATGCTATTTGGTGGTGGGGGTGAATCCACAGGCACCCAACAGTTCAGTCCCTGTTGGCCAAAAGTATCTGCCATTGTCTGGAGAGACTGAAGAAACACCAACCCCTTCTGTCCTATTAGGAGATGGTGGTAGATCCACAGGTGCCCAATAATCCAATATGTGTAGGCCAAAAGTACCTGCCACTGCACAAAAGGGCTGAGGAAACACCAGCCCCCTGTTATCATATTTGGGGGTGGGGGTAGTTCTACAGGTGCCCAACAGTCCAGCCTCTGCAGGTCGAAAATCCTTGCCTTTATCTGGAAAGACTGAGGAAATATCATCTTTCCTCCTCTCCTTTTGGGGGTGTGCGTATGGAGCCGCAGGTGCTAAACAGTTTAGTTAGTGCAGGCTGAAAGTACCTGCCATTGCCCAGAAAGGCTGAGAAAACACAGCTTCCTTCCTAACTTATTGAAGGGTGAGGATAGAGCAATAGGTTTCTGAATAGCCAGTCCATGTGGGCTAAAAGCATCTGCAGTTGCCCAGAGAGACTGAAGAAACACCAGCCCCCTCCTATACTATGAGGGTTGAGGGGTGGGGATGTAATTGAAGATACTCAACTAACCAGTTTGTATGGACTGAAAAAAACTGCAGTTGTCCAGAGAGGTAGAAGATACACAGCTTCTCTCCTATCCTTTTGGGGTACACAGACAGAGCCCCCAAGTGTCTGACTATTCAGTCTGTGCTAGCTGAAAGTGCCTGCAGTTACCTAGAGAGGCTGATGTAGGTCCCACCAGCTTCCTTCGCTGCGGGAGGTAGGACTGAAGCCTAGGTTAGGGCTGCAGTCAGATCTGGGTGGATAGAATCCTGTCCCTATTATCACTATGATTTTCAATCAGCTCCGATTCCCATCATGCCAGGGGTGGACTTAAAATGGCAGCTTCTGGCCTCTTTCCATCTTGGACAGGCTCAAACTTTAGCTGTTTTTAGGATTATATTAATACTTTAACCAGCCAAATTTAATACTCAGTAGCTGAAATGAGTGGCCAACTGTTTCTTCCTCTCCCATTTTTGGGAGATGGAGCTTCAAAGTCTAGCCACAGAATAGCTCTCGAGGCAGCCTTTCTAACCTCCATGGTGTGCAGTGCTCTATCCACTCCACTGCAGATGGGCAGTCTCTTCCTTCCATTCTTTCAAGGATGTTGCAGATGCTCTCCTTGTCTTCTGCCCTCCCCCCACCCCAAACAGGTACAACTCTGGGTGATTATTAACTGCCCTGTAAGATGAGCTGTCTCTTGGAACTCCTTACTCAGCGTCTTTCCCTTACCATAACTTTTTAAGTGATTGCATTCCTTAGACTTTGCATTAAAATGGCTGCCTGGCTCATATAAAAACCTACATTTCTGCACATCCTAGATTTTGTAAAATAATTTCTCTTTGAAAGGATTAGGTTCTATTATTCTGATGTTAATTTTACAGGAAGATAAAGATTATATTTGAATGAATTTACCTCCATTGCTTCTAAGAATATCAAGAAATGGGGAGATAGAAAATTAAGACAGAGGAAGGTGAAATCCATTGATTTTAATTATTGTGCATAAAATAACTTATTAAACTTGGAATAGTGCATATTTTCTTGTCGATCTTTCAAAAATGGAAGTTAAACCTTCTGTGTTCATGGTTTGCTCTCTATATGATAGCCTGTAACACATACATTCTGGTTATGAGCAATGTAGTCCATCATTCTCTATGGAGAACTAAAGACAATATATCATTATGTTCTTATTTTGAAGACATTTATTGGTCATTTGTGATCATTTGAAAAGGAAATAGAATTATACATATATTTTGATGGGTGACAGATATACTGAAGATTACACAGTTTTTGAAGCAACACTAATAACCTCAATGTAAATTATTTTATAGAGTAAAATGACAGGCTATATGAGAAGAGCCATTAACATTTAGCTTTCAGAGAGACAGTAAGGTATGGATGATTTCTTCTGAACAAAGGAATCAATTCAGGAATGTACTTCAAACCCAATGTTCAGTGACTTGAGTGTAAGCTGTTTTGAATTTGGAAATAAATGAGATACTCAGAATTCACTTCAGACAGCCGATGTTTACGGGAGCCCCTTAAAGCCAGAATGTTGATTATTATTGTCAGACTGTCAGTTCATTATCTGTTTTAACATTTATTGAGTCCAAGCATTGTGCTAGTAACAGAACAGAATATGGCTTTAAAAGCACTAGTTCCTACTGAGTGGATGTGTACTTTTCAATTTGGGATAAAATAAGGATGCATGTCAGGAGCTATATTTATGTGAACCATCTTTGGAAAAGTAGAAAAACTTAACTATTAGACCTCTTTAACAACATAGAATGGTAGAGCACCTTTAAATGGAAGTTTTCAATGAAGCTGGTATTGTTATTCATACACATTTTTTCTTAAGTAGCAAATGAGATCTCAGTTTCCCCATGATATTTTTATCACAATTTCAATTTAGCAGTCTCATTTTGCTACTTACAATTCCCTGCCTGCATTTAATATTTATGCGATATTGAATTAAATGAAATGCTGGAGTGCTGCTCTTATTTGTTGTATGTTTGGGGGAAGCTATGCAGAGTTCAATGGAATATGAAAGTAAACTATATTATTCTCATTATGAACATAGTTGTAAACTGATAGTCTGTCCTGACAATGTTTCCTTGTTTTCTTTTGCCAAGTCATAGTTGCTTTATTTTCTGTCACAATGGAAGTTGTTTTGAAAATGCTTCAATAAGAAAGCTCTTTCATCAGCTCTTTTAAATATCTGTTAAAAGTTGTTCATTCTGTTTCCCTACAGAACCTTACTACAATGCCATACTCTAGTTCCTGGTCTCCTCATTTTTAGTTTTTAATTACTTCAAACTATCACGAGTTGTGAATACGACTCAGCACTAACTGTGTAATTTTGTCTCCTTCGTGACATTCCAACAGGACTTAAATCAGGGGTTCATAACCTTTTTTTTGTTCACAGACCATTTTGCCAGCCAGATGAAAACAATGGACCTCTTACTAAGTCCACACTGTACTGTGTATTATTTAATAAACACATCTCACCCACACCAACATGTCCCAACACAAATGTTTTTCAAATTTCAATTCAAGCTCACAGACCCCTTGTTAAGAATCCCTGCCTTAAATACTCAATGTGAATTCTTTCCTACTTTATGTACAGAAAAATCTCTGCTCTTTTTCCTTCCTAAAAGACTGGCCACCAATTGTGTCTCATTCTGTCATTTCACAGAATTTTTTCAATGTCTGTAGCTATTCTATAATAATTATAGATAACAAAGTCCACCGCCCCTCTTTCCCTGAAAATTTTCCTTTTCTCCATGACCAAGAATATTTCCCTTCCATAATCTTTCCTTTTAACTTTTTAATAAAGAAAGCAAAATGTTAGAATTGCCAAGGTCTTTATGAGAGTCAATAATCCTATAGTGTTTAGGATTCAGAGAGTCTTACACACTAAAAGTTCACCCTTTTTCAGATGTGGGACCTGAGGCAAGATACTAACTTTACTTAACCTCAATAACTATAAAAAGAGAAATAACAAAGAAACATGTTCTACAATAGCAATGCCTAGTAATAGGATTGAATATGATGTTTGTAAGGAATACAGAGTACATTGCCTGGCATAGTCCTCCCTAATATTTGGCTCAATAAATGATAAAAATTAACATAGCTAATAGGGGACAGTGAAGAAACTATCTCCTGTCATTCTTAAACTTGCATCTTACTTCTGTCTTAGTTACTTAGGGCTGCCTTAACAAAGTACCACAAATTGAGTGGCTTAAAGCAGCAGAAATTTATTGCCTCATAGTTCTGGAGCCTAAAAGTCCAAAATCTAGAAAAAGCATGCTTTCTCTGAAATTCATAGCAGCCTGGTGTTAGCTTACTAGCAATTCATAATTCAGTCTTTGCCTCTGTCCCATGGCTTTCCCTCTTCCTGTCTCTTTCTTTTTATGTCCAAATATCCTTTGCTTATAAGGACTCTACTTCATATAGGTTAAGGCCAATACTGATCCAGTTTGACTTCATCCTAACCAATGGGATCATTGAAGATCCAATTTAGAAAGGAGTTTATTCAAATGACTGGGGCTTAGGGCTTCTACCTGTCTTTGTGTCTTTGCAGGGGACATGACTCAGTCCCCAAAAAAGGTATTTTAATTTCTTTGTTGCCATACTAATGGAGGATTGGGATGGAGTTAACTTAAAAACTTAGATTTCAGAAACATCTTTTGATGCTATGTCGTAGTAATAATTAATCTAAGAAATGAGTACACTGCATACTGTTTATTCATTTATTAGTTAAGGACCTTAGATTGTTATCATTCATTTATCTATTATGTTCTTATGTTAGTATTTACCATTCCCTGAGTAAGCATTAAGAGCAGTTTATAAAATAGTGAACATAGCAAAAAGATCTTTGTTTTTATTAACTTGCATTTTAATAGGGGATATATTCACTAAATAAGTGAAAACATAAAGAAACAACACTTTTTTCATTAGGAAGATAGCTTGGGGAGCATGTGTAGTGATTGAGTGCCTATCTCCCATGCATGAGGTACTGGGTTCAATCTCTGGTACCTACTTAAAAAAAAGAACAACTGAATACAAGTAAACGAGATAGTGTGATAGTGACCAAGGGGTGACTAGCTATGGGGTTTGTCACTGGAAGGGCCTTGCTGATATTTGAGATGAGGATAGGGTCATGGAAAGTTTCCAGCTACACTAATGGACAGAGGAAACAGCAAAAAGGTATGGAAATGAGAATGGACTTGCCATTTTGGGGAAAGACATAGAAGTACGTGGCTGAAAGTCGTATGAGATGAGGTGAAAGTGGAAGGAAGGGAGCCAAATTAAACAAGCCCTTTAGGCCATGGTATGTGGTTTGAATTTGGATTTATTTTTATATGTAATGGGAAGATTAAAGAAGATTGTGATACTCATTTATTTAACCAGTATTTATTCAGCTACTACCTTGTGTGAAGTAGTATTGTAAGTGTTAGTAATAGAATTTTGCCTCAGGAGGCCTGCATGCATCTGCTCAGCTCATCATATGTGTGCTGTATACTGTTGTGTCAGCTGGGGTTGGTTAGTCAAGGACAGCCTCAGCTGCAATGGCTGGTCTCTGCTCTATGTAACGGTCAGGCCACCTGGTCATATTCACATGGTAACAGAGCAAGGTTCTACGAGAATAAGCAGAATCATATATGACATCTTAAAACACAGGCTCAGAAATGGCAAAGCATCCTTTCCGCACTCATCTGTTAGTAAAAATAAATCACAAGGCAGGTCTAGATTCAGGGAGATTGTTCTTGAGTGGAAAGATTTTTGTTCAAATCTGATAGCTCTTGGTGGTAATATTTGTGAAGTCATATTGCAAAGGATATGAATATAGGAAAGGATGAAGGATTCTGACCATAATCATGAGTCCGCGTTTATTTATTTATTTATTTATTTTGTTTTGTTTGTTCATTGGTTTATGTTCTATTACAGAAGTCGTCTGCCCCAATGTTATATGGGGTAAACAAAAGAGTACAAATTTTTCAATCATGGAGGGTCTCTATCAGGATTAAGAAGTTATGAGGTAAGAAATGAATCCACCTATATTTGGTAAAAAAAAATTCCTGTATTTTAAAGACCAGGGCTAAGCAGACTTCTGCCTATATATTTCCACAGCAAATGGTAGCACTCAGAAATACGTCTTTGTACTAATCTTTTGTAGAGCAGAACTAATTGCTGATAATTTGCTAAATTAAATTAAATGAGTGAACAAAAAGTTTGTATTGTGCTAGTGCAAAGATGTTTCTAAATCTGTACTCACAGAACTAAAAAGAGGACCTATCATATATCAAGTTGCCAAAGGAGTTGATGTCAGAATTAAATCCCGCTTCCCAGGAAGGAACAAAGAGACTATTTGTTTCCTGCCCCTGCCTGCCTCACTCACCAGCAACTTTTACTTTGATGTTGTAAACACAGCACATTATAACTAAAATAGTACTTGAACATTTGCAGTGTTATGCAGATGGACAAAAACAGAAAAATTAACAAAGAAATCCTTGAGTGTACTGTTGCTAAAGATGGGTAAAAAAGGCTGTAGTCATGATATAGATAGGTTTGTTTTAATTTAGTTGTAGATGAGTAGTTCTTTGTCATAAGTAGCTTTCTGACAAGGAAGTTGTGGCTTTTTAAGTACAGACCCTTGGCTCATAGAAATATTGCTTAAATCTGTACTTAAGAAAAAATAATATCTAATGTGGCTATTTAAATTAATTAACATTACATTAAATTAACTTTAAGTTAAATTAAATATCAGTATTTCAGACACATTAGCCATACTTTAAGTGTTCAATAGCTACATGGGGCTAATGACTAACCTTTTGGACTGCACATACACAGACCATTTCCTTCATTGAATGTTCTGGTTTAAACAGTGCTGGTTTAAAATAAGGTGCAATACACTGCGCATGACTTAAAAAAAAAAAGGTAAAGAAATCTAATATTAAAAGATGATTTTATGCATGATTTTGGACAAAGAACAAAAATTTCACCATGATCCCTTTCCTCATAGTTTATTTTGTAGTTTAAATTCAAGATTATCAGGCTTCAGAATATACATTCATCATTGAAAAATACAGTGAGGGACAGTGCAATAAATGAACAAACAAAGTTTTCATTACTATTTATAGTCTATTAATTCAGAGATTCCTAGACAATCAACTAAACTCTTAGAATTAGAAAGAAAACTCGGTAAGGTGTAAAGATATTCAGGTATCAATAATTCCCCTTCTGATACCTAACAAAAGGAAAACCAGAAGAAAATACAAAAAGAAAATAGATTTCATTCCAAAAGCAACAAGAACTATAAAATATCTAGGAAATATAAGTGGAAATTGTTATTACAGTAATATCAAAATCAGTGTTATAAAAATTATGCAACTTCACTGATAATCCCATAAGAATATCCCAAATATAAAGACAGGCATACTGTAATCCTCAATGGAAATAACTATTTTAAATAAGTTGATTCTCTCTCCACCCCTTACAAAAAAAGATATAATAAATGCAATTCCCATGCAAATCCCAATTTTTAAATTTGTTTAGTTCAATGAGTTTAGATAATGGAACACACTCCTGGGAAACACCAGCCAAAAACAATATATATAATTGTCTGTCACTGAGCATTGATTCCTCAAGCCAAAGATATGCAGGAGTCAGTGAGTACCAGCTTGAGAAATTTGTTAACATGAAGTTAAACGTGGCTATTATTGAAAATTAAATTAAATTAATTCTACTAAAAAGAGTAATAGATATCAAAATTCATTGATTCCTAATTATTTTACTAAATTTTACTACATCATGAATGATCTTGAGCTTATTTCACATCTCTTCTCAATTCCACATTCAGTGATACTTTGGTAACTTGAAATCTGGGCTGAAGCTTAAATAGGTTTCAGTTTAAAGATTATAATATATATATATGGGTGGGTTATAGTTTATGGTAGATCACATACCAGGTTTAATGACAATAAATTATTGAGAAAAAGAGCAGGTTAGAATGCAAATACACTGGTCTAATCATGGTTGGATCCAAACCATAAGTTACCTACAGATACAAAAATTCAACAAACATCAGAAGATGCATTTGGTAAGAGTCAGTTGGCTCTATGGAATTTATAATAAAAAGCCTTATATACTTAGTTTTTGTGTAAAGGCTGATACACATGCTTCATATTAGTACAATTTATAATAAATGCATATACATGCACATACATACTTATTTCGAAAGTTAAAACCTTACCAGCAAAACACTGCTCATATCTTTCTTGTATCCCCCACTGCCACATAAGAGACAATCATTTTCTTAATTCTATCATGATAGATTAATTTTTCTTTCTATTGGACACACAAAATGTGGTGGGTGAGTGTGGAAATGTATGAATGTTATGTGTATGTCTGTTTGTTTGATTTCTTTCACTTAACTTTTTACATATCCATTCATGTAGTATAAGTGATTTGTTTTTCATTGATGAATAATACCTTATTATATAAATGTATCTTTTGTTGATGGGTATTTGGGTGGTTTCTAGTTATTAGCTATTATGAATGTGGCTGTTATTTCCTTTTAATTGAGAAATCATTTTTAATTTTCACCTAGAAGAGTAAAAATTAGTCAGGAATATATAGAAAACAATGAAGTGAAAATGGTCACGTATTATATACATAAAAATGAATACTTAATTCCTTTAGGCCTTTCAGGGCTAAAACCAGGAATAAACCAGCTATTTAACTAAGAAAAGAGAAAGAAAAGAATAAACAAACAAATATATAATCTGACCTGTCATGTAATAATAGAGCAAGGAACTATGAGTATCTATATGGTCTATGCTACTATGTATTCCTATAAAGATATTGGAGTGTTTAAAAATAGAACACTGATTGAGGAATCAGAATAACTTGCGTGTTGGGGTGTGTGTTAGAAAGAGAGATAGGATGCTGGGCCCAACATTTTGTGATTGATTTGCTATATCATTCATTATTCTAGGAATAATAAGTTATTCAATTAAATGATTTTTTTTTTCTTTTTAAAGAAGCTTTGGATTGCATAAATGTTACATAAAAAATGTAGGGGATTCCCATATGCCCCCTCCCTCCCCCTCCCACACTTTCCCACATTAACAACATCTTTCATTAGTGTGATACATTTGTTACAGTTGGTGAACACATATTGAAGCCTTGCTACTAACTGTGGACTATAGTTTACATTATACTTTACACTCTGTCCTGTGCAATTTTGTAAGTTATGACAAAATATATAATGGCCTGTATCCATCATAGCAATGTCATGCAGGACAATTCCAATGTCCTGAAAATGTCCCCATATTTCACCTATTCCTCCCTCTCCCTCCGCTCAGAACCTCAGGTAGTAACTGGCTTTACATCAATGATAAAATTTCTTCCATTGCTAGATAAGAAGTCTATAATAGAAAAATAATAAGCCTACTTTAGTCCATTGTTCATTCCCCAATCTTGAGGGTTTTGGGATGATGATGTCCACACTGTTTCTAATTGAGAGGGGTCTTATATCCCATGGTGCTGATGAATGGAACTGTCTTGCTTGCTGTTGCGGACACTCTCTGTTCCTTGAAATGGATGTTGTCCAACATCATCTCCTTGTTAGTTTTCCTGGGTGAGTCTGATGAACTGGAGAGTAGGTGCTGCAACTCTGCTGAGATTCAGAACTCGATCAGCATGACAGGACCAAAGATTTAAGTCTCTGGGTCATATATTTGACAAGTATAGTGCTAATTACAGTTTTGAATAAAAGGGGTAGAAGAGCCATGTGTAGGGAAACTATAAATGAGTCTAAGTCTGTTCCACTGGGGAGCATAAATTCCAAAGTAAGGGCCCACTGACAGGGTGCTGAACTTCTGAGCTTGTCTGCCCTGCTTATAGTGTCTGGATGTCCCTAGAGCCCTTAGGAGCTGTGCTGTTTTAGGCACTTAACTGTGGCAGTCAATGAGACCCTGCTGAGACATGCATAAGTGTAACCTCTTGAATGACCTCGTGACTCACTTTGAAATCATTTAACCATAAAAACTCATTTGTATTTAATATTTCCCCCTTTTGGTCAAGGTCTTTCTCTGGATGCATGGCTAGTTGACATTTGGTAATAATGCCTCTGTGCCCTGTGTTCCAATCTCTTCCATTCTTCCCTCCCTCATCCCTCAGAACCTGTGGTAACCGCTCATTTTAAATTTTTGAAGAATAAGATTCATAGTTACTTGCAATAATGTTAAAGACTTGACATATTGGTCTGTTTCCTTTTATTAGGCACTGCCTATATTCCAAGGGATTCTTGTCCCTCTAATTGACAACATAGCAGGACTCCCCAGGATGTGAGTTTAATATTTTCTTGTTTATTATGACAAGATGAGCTCTTACATATTCCACATAAGCATGCCCCAGGTAGGCCCTATCCTGCATATCCCCCTGCACCCAACTCCCTACACCAGTAATCCACACTTGCCATATTTGGTAAAAGAACATTCCCAACATTTTGGTTTTAATCACAGGCCTGCAAGCCCCAAAGTTCATCTGCTCTTTCCTTTCCATGGATAGCCCAACCCAAACCCTCACCTATTTCCCCTCACAAACCAGCACCACCAAACCCAATCACATCACTGCACTACTCTGAGGTCTATCCACTGCCTCACTACCCCTTGAATCTTTATCATAGATTTTACCCATATGGGCATCCTCTCAGCACCCTCTACTCCCTTTCTGTCTCCTGTAAACCTGTCTTCCAGACTCTAGCTCTGTGAATCTGCTCAATTTGCTTAATTCATATCAGTGAGGTCATGTAATATTTATACTTCAGTGCCTTCTTACTTCATTCAATATAAGGTCTTCAAGATTCATCCATGTTATCCTGTGTGTTAATACTATTTTTTGGTGGCGGACTTGGCCCAGTGGATAGGGTGTTCGTCTACCACATGGGAGGTCTGCAGTTCAAACCCTGGGCCTCTTTGACCTGTGTGGAGCTGGCCCATGTGCAGTGCTGATACGCACAAGGAGTGCCCTGCCACGCAGGGGTGTTCCCCACGTAGGGAAGCCCCACGCGCAAGGAGTGCACCCCATAAGGAGAGCCGCCCAGCGCGGAAGAAAGTGCAGCCTGCCTAAGAATGGTTCTGCCCACACGGAGAGTTTACACAACAAGATGATGCAATGAAAAGAAACACAGATTCCTGTGCCGAAGACTCAGCAAATAGACACCCAAATAGACACAGAGAACAGACAACCGGGGTGGGGGGGAAGGGGAAATAAATAAGTAAATAAATCTTTTTAAAAAATACTGTATTTCTTCTAACAGCTGAATAATATTTTATTGTATCTATATACCACAGTTTGCTTATCCATTCATCTGTTTATGGATATTTGGGTTGCTTCCAACTTTTGACAATAGTTATAAACATTGGTATGCATATATCTTTTCATGTCCCTGCTTTCAATTCTTCTGGATATATATCCAGTCAGATTGCTGGATCATATGGCAGTTCTATATTTAGCTTCCTGAGGAACTGCCAAACTCCTCTCCACAATGGCTGTACTGTTGTGCATTCCCACCAGCTGTGGATAAGTGTTCACGTCCCTATATATCCTCTCCAGCACTTGTAGTCCTCTGTTATTTTAATAGCCACGAGTCTAATAAGTATAAGATATCTCATTGTAGTTTTGATTGGCATTTCCCTAACAGTGATACTGAGCATCTTTTTGTTTGCTTTTTAGCCATTTGCATTTCTTCTTTGGAGAAGTGTCTTTTCAAATCTCTTGACCATTTTTCAAATGGATATTTGCTAACCATTCATTCATTCAGGAAAGTGACATCTTGTTAGCAGGAAACTGAGGCATTTAGTTACTAATGTCAGAGAAGATGTTTTTATAAAAAAGGAGAAATAATTAACTTTTAATTTTTCAATAGATGTGCCATACATTTTTCATAAATGTTTGTGACACAGCAATTTATCTTTAATAGATCCAAATATTAAATGGTCTCTCATTTAAATTTAAATATATAACAAATTTAATATTGTTATGTAAGTTTCTGATTTTTGAAAGAATATATTAATCTGCAGTTTTTTCCCACAGAAAATATTTTGACAATACTTCTGTTAGTGAATAATTTTGTTAAGTTTATGTAAACTCAAAAAGCTAGAAAAGGTAGATAAAAGAGCATTGGACCTGAACTCAACTGTCTGGGGATTAGGCACAAAAGTTAATTAAAAATTGAGGTCAAAATATTTAAATTCTCTAAACCTTACTATCCTTATTAGGGAAAATGAATATAAAATATTGATTTTGTATGTTGTTATAAGAATAAACAATGATATCATGCATTTTAGATGAAAATGCCTGACATTAACCAAAATACTAGCTATCAGTGATATTTTAATGATTAAATGCTACAATGGAAGTATTAGCGATAACATGAATATGCAATTTATCACACAACCTGGAATAGTTTTTAGAGGAAAAGAAGGCATATTTTACTAATTATGCTGGAAAAACAGGCAGACACTGAGACTGACCTAAACAAACCAGGCATATAGTCACACTGGTATTTGTGATAGGATCTATTAATTTTTATTGCCAGATAGTCATAGGAAAATGTTATTTGGCAATATTAGGACCTTCATGACAGGATAAAACATATTGTGGATAATCAAACGTGACTACTGACCAAAGTGGATTTTTATTTAACTCCCCTCATTCCAATATTTCTTCAATAAAGGGGCAGTAAGAGTGAAAATTATGGAACGAATGCACAATAATGGACTAAAAGAATGTTGCAGTGTATTGTATATTAACTCGCATTTACCTTAACATTTTTCTAATCATTTAGTGTTATCAATCCTATACCTCTCCAACATTCATAGCTTTTTGGAATTTATCAAAAATACAAGAATGGTAAGCTAGTCAGATAATTGAAATGATCTTTATTTTCATGTTCATGGATCACTGAAACTTTCATGTTTAAAGCACTGAATAAAACATTGATCTTTTCATTGTGAAATTATATAACCGAACAATACGTACATAGCAGTAAAATATTTTGAGCATTTTTACAACAGGCAAAAAACAATTTTTCCTATATAGTATATGTGATTTTTATTTAAATTTGCAGTGTATTTTTTTGAAAATGTTTTCTTCTTCTATTGATATGATGTCAGAGGGAGGAGAAAATGTAACTATTAAAGTAACATATCATTTCTCAAATTCCTTTCAAGTTGACCGAAAGCATTGCTTTAGTGCCAGCATGCAATGTTAAATATATCACCCAGATTTTCCTAGTTACCAGTGTGCATACAGCTGAATAATATGTTGCATATTGACGAACTCATCCACTTAATTGATTAACATATACTACTTGCCTAAGTGAAAAACAATATAGTACTCTAGTCTTTCCTGTACTATTGGTACTTAAATTTCAGTCATTAAATCTTTATTTTACAGAGTAATTGATTTTGTTATGTATATCTATTTGTCATAAGTCATTTTCAAATAAAATCGTGTAAGTGTACCCAAATTTATAATAAATGTGAAGTGTAAAAATTTTGCTAAGTCTTCAGTGTTTTCCATGTATCCAAATTTTCTACAGTAATATCTAAGAATTAGAGAAGTCTATTAGCTTATTTTCTCTCTGAGAATTTATAATATGATGGAGATTAAAGGTATATATTCAAAATATAATAGTTCTAAAAAGGAGAAGTTTGAATGTGGAGTTGTATCACATATTCTCAGAGCATTGAGACAATAGATATTTATTGTTTCCATCTGTAAGTAAAACTTGGCTCTAACTACAACTACAAGCTACACCACACCCTCTGTGATTCTATAGAGCACAGAAATGGTCAACAGATGGTCTCTTGTTTGCATCTAGTTTGGATTTATGGCACATGACTTTAAAGATATATCAAAAGAATTATATAAGAACAAAATAAAAACTGGATTTTCAATATACACTAACATTCCTTAAGCATCTGTTATATGCCAAGCATTTTTAGGTGCCCTGCATCATTAATTACTCTATTCTCCACATAAGGAAATTACTCTATTTTCATATAAGGAAACCTAAGCACAAAGAAGTAAGTAGTTTGCCCTAAAAGACAAAAGATTATAATTAGCAAATCTGGGAATGGAAACCCAGGCTCTCTAACCCCAAAATCTATGCTCTTAATAGCTCTATTCAGTAATTTCCCTATTCCTGAAAACCTGGTACCAAGCACTACATTATACTGCTTCCCAATTTCCCACTGATACTACAATACTATACTTGCGTACAGAAAAAGTGAAGAGCACTACCCATTATACGTATGTGATTTCCTGTCAATGGTAATTTCGCCCTGCCTGAGTAAAGATCAAATTATCATTTGAATACAGTTAAGAAGGATAAACATTTTGTAACTAACAAGAATGTTGCATCACTGCCTTTTTAAAAAGTAAACATTTCTTCAAATTCTTGTTTTACTTGCTTCATAATGGATTCATTGTTGTACTTATCCTGCTTAGATGCTCAGTATTAATGAGCCTAAGATCATGGATTTGAGCCCTTTGGGGGCCAATTAACTTTGATTTATTTTATAACTATAAACTGTGTACCCAAATCTTAGACAGGAATCTCTAGCGTGTCTGTGCTTACCCAGAGAAAGAGGGGAAAAGTGTTTATTTACCTAAATGAATTTGGAATATCTCCTAAAGAAGCTCTCAAGTGCAAGTTTACATGAGGGAAGCCAGAATTATCACCACTGCATGGTAAAATGGCAATGCATTATTGAATTTAGGAGTGAAAAAAAGCTTCAGATTTTTAATTAGAATAAGCTTGCATTGAAATGTGAAAATGATATGGTATTTGAGTCAATGCTACAGAATGGCTGGTAGAAATAGAAGAAACAAACTTCTCATCAGATAAAATCAAATATAGAATAAGGAAGGAAAAGAAAACTGTTTAAAAATGTCTAAACTGGAATGAGAAACAGCTGCAGATGAAAAAAAAAAGACCAATAAAAAAGCCTAAATAAAATAGTAAAGATAAATACAAACTTGTACATATGTTATCATAGTTAATGTATTGCATTTAACCTCTCAGTTAGAAGACAAAAATTAAAAGACTGCCTTTAAAGCAAACCCAGCTATGCTCTTTGAAAATATATCCTTAAAACATAATGACACAAAAGTTTGAAGTAAAGTGATAATATATGTGCCAGGAAAATGTAACTCTTTCCATTCCCACAATCAACAAAAATAAACAAAAGTGAATTTGTCATATAAATGTCAATACCAGACAACTTGAAATTTAAGGCAAAACCACTTCTAAAAATAAAGATGGGTATGTGTGGTGGTAAAAAAAAATTAATTACACAAGGAAGATGCAAACATTCTAAGCTTGTATGATCCTAAATGCATTATTTTCAAAATATATAGAACAAAAATCAACAGAAACATAAGGAAAATAGATGAATATACCATAGATTTGGAAACTTGTCAGACCTTTCTCAATAGTTGGTTCTCCAAAATGAATAAAAAAGAAAAAAAAATCAGTGAGGCTATGTGAGATTTTGTTTTGAACAAGACAATTTACAAGTTTTATTCAATGTATATAAAACAAAGCATCTAACAACTAGAAAACACATTTGTTTTTCAGCATGCTTTTTCAAAAATTGACAACATATAAAGCTATAAAGCTAGTTTCCCAGCAAATTTCAAAACATCTATATCATACAGAATATATTATCTGATTAAAATGCAATTAAACTAGAAACCAATAACAAGATAACTTACAAAAATTCCTATATTTGTGAATAAACTTCTAAATAGCTTTTTAGTCAAAAAGAACTCATAATGGAAATTGTATAAAACCCAGAATAGAAATAATCAGAATATCATATATTGAAATCCATGTATTAGAGCTAAAATAGTATTTAGTTTTCAATTTAATTGGCAAATGCTTACGTTAAAAATGAAAAAAAAAATAATAGAATAACCAGCTAATAAAATGGAAAATGGGAACAACAATAAAGCTGAAAGAAGGTAATAGAAGAAAATGATAGATAAAATAGAAGTTAATAAAATAGAATATATGCAATAAAGAAGTTCAACCAAAATATGAAAGTATAAAAGTTAAAAATATAAAGTATAAAATATAAAAATATAGAAGTTTTTTATATTTCAATGAAGAAGAATAATGACAAACTTTTTGCAAAAGTAAGTTTAGAAAACAAAAGGAGAATACTGGTAAACAATATTAAGAATGAAGTGGGGAGCTTAACTATAGATCCAGCACATATTTAAATTTAAAAGGGTAAAAAATATCATAAAATGTGTTTATGACAATAAATATAAGCACTTAGAAAATAGACAAACCAGTATAAAATTTAATTTATAAAAATTAAATCAAGATTATGTAGTAAGACAGAATGGTCTTATAAACACTAATAGAACTGAATAGATAAATAAGAATTTTTAGGTAATATTACACAGCTAATACCTGCTTGAACGGAATGTTCTTCCAAACATTCAAGGAAAAGTTAATAGTTATCTGATCGAAGAAAACACTCTTCTATATATAAATTATAAAAGGGAAACTACCGAAGTAGTTTCTATAAAGGTTAACCTAATAACCAAACCAGACCAAGGGTAGTAAGAGAAAGCAGTTATAGTTTAATATTATTCACTTAACATAGATGGAAAAATCTGAAACAAAATGGAATCAACTGGAATCCCAGTAGGTATTAAAACAACCAAAACAAAGCAAACAAAAAAACACTTCATGGCCAAGTTGTATTTAATTCATTAATATTTAAATGGAATAAAAATAATATGAGCTTGTCTAATTAATTTTATAACATTTGAAACAAAGTCAATATCTATTCACTAGTTGATTTTCTTTTAATTTTGTTGAACTATGAATAAAAGAAACTTCCTTTATATAATAGACATCTACCCAAAACCATAAGTAAGCATCATATATATGAACTTCTAAAGTAATGTTGCATATATATTTACTTTACATATAAAGTAAAAGACATTTATTATCACACATTCTATTGACATAGTAGTAGTCCCAGAGAGCACAATAAGAAACATTTTTTAAAGATTTTAGAAAGGAAATGAAACTCTTATTAATCACAAATATAATTAGCTAAATAGAACTGTATTGCAGTTTATAAAATAATTTATAGCATTTTTATAATTATTTCATGTTAATTATTTCATCCTATATGTGGCCATTTTCTTTAAAAAAATGTGATTCTTTAAATCAACAATAGACATAGCTAATGTAATTTTAAAATAGCAACAAAAATATATATAAGGAAAAACCTTTAAAGAAATATGCTAGGTATTTAAGGGGAAATTATGAAACTTTATTTGAAAACATTAGATAAGACCCAAACAATAGATCCAGACATCATGCATATGAATATGGAGATTCATTATCTTATAAAAACATTAATCATTAAATTGATTTATAGTTTCAGTGGAATGCTGATAAAAATTTCTGACAAATTTCTAAATTTGGTGATTTTACCAAAAATTGTCACATTAATATAGTAGAGAAAAAAAAATCCAAGACTTTCTTGAACAAGTACAAATCCAGACATATATAGAAATGTCACGTTATTCAATAAATGATCAATTTTTTTCATATGCATGTAATAAAAATAAATGCCCAATTCTCTATCCAAACTCGATTGATTCATTTTCAATATATACAAAGATTAACACATTCAATAAGAGAGCACCACCAACAGTATCAAAGAAAATTATTAAAACTTGATAGAAATCAAAACAAACAAAGAATTTTATATATGGAGAAACCGGAGTGGCAGGTAGGTCTGTTCATGTGCTTTTCAATGCCTTATAGCAAAGAGTTATTTATTCTGTGTTGACTGTTGAATGCATTAAGTTTTTTTCTCTAGATGTCAAATTCTGGGGTCAACTGCTTGTAGTAATATCATGAAATGGTATTTGGGTATATTGGGGATAGAAAAATTTTGAAAAGATGAAAGCTATGATTGGATGTAGTCTCTGGAAGCCATTATTGCCATATTGCCATATTGCTGTCACTTTTGAAGTAACTTTTGGAAATGACTGATACCTTGAGCTAATCAGAGTCAACATCAACTATCCTCAGGATAGAGTAAGAAAAGAAGCAGCTACAGAGTAATGGTTTGTCAGGATTTGTAGCTACTAGAGTAGGAGTAGCAAATAAAGACCTTGCTTCTCTCCCTTTCATCACCCATGGCTGTTATTGATAATTTCTATAACACTTTTTACTGTTCAATAAAGATAAAATTTCACAATTTATGTTTCCTCTTCAAACCTACCATTTATATTGTTCTTTTTGGTGCTGGGGTTGGAATGCTACAAGCTACATTTCTGCTCACTGACTGCCTCCATCTATGGCTGGGGAGTGGGGGAGACTGCAAGACAAAAAGAAAGAAAAAATGGCATCTACTTTCTTGCTTGCTTTCTGTACCATACATGTCACCCTACCTAATAGTGCTTCTAGTAACTGCCAGTTCCTTCGATTATAGCAACTGAATTTAGTTAATGGTTTTCCAAAACTCACAGAACCAATCTTATCCACACCTCCTCTCAAACACAATCAGCAGCACACATTTTTCTTAAAGGTCTGTGTACAGATCCACAGGTCCTTTCTTCAGAGATGAAAAGCATCAGACATGAATTTTATGAAGGGCTTCTGCTCTAAACTTCCAAATTCTACAATTCTTACCTTTTCTATTTGTCCCCTCAATCCTAATTTTTAAGCATGGAAGCTTATTTCTAGATCAATGTTATTGCTTTTATTAATATAGCAGTACTGATTTATATATTGACATTTAATGCATCAGTTTATTAATCTCATATATATGTATTTATGTGTATATAAACACATATATTAAAATATAAAATATAAAAATATATAATATAGTATTTTCTATAATTATTATTTTGTATGTTTTATATATGAGATTAACATGGTAACCAATCCTTATAACTGTACTGTATGGTAAGTTCTATTATTTAGAGAGATTTAAATATTTGTCTTATATATTTAAAGATGATGAAAGTGAAGCAAAAAGAAGTTACTTGATGTATTAGTCAGCCAAAAGGGATGCTGATACAAAATACCAGAAATTGGTTGGTTTTTATAAAGGGTATTTATTTGGGGTAGGAACTTACAGATACCAGGCCATAAAGCATAAGTAAATTCCCTCACCAGAGTCTATTGGAACAAGATGGCTGCCAACATCTGCAAGGGTTCAGGCTTCCTGGGTTCCTACATTCCTGGGACTTGCTTTTCTCTGGGCTCAAGGTTCTTTCCTTCCTGGGGCTGGCTTCTCTTTCCTTTGTGAGCTTACTTCCCGGAACTCCAGTTTAAGTCTTCAGCATCAAACTCCAACATCAAAACTTCAACATCAAAAACCCTCAATTCTGTTATTTGCCATGCCTTTTATCTGTGAGTTCCCACCCACCAAGGCATGGAGACTCAATGTCCTAATGATATGGCCCAATTAAAGCCCTTATCATAAGTCAGTCATGCCCAGGTACTGATCAGATTACAAGCATAATCCAATATTTCTTTTTGGAATTCATCAATTATATCAAACTGCTATCCTTGACATCCATGAAATACATGGTAGAATGTATTTCATAGGGAACCAACATTTGTAACAGCAGTGGGAAAAGTTAGAAATGGAAGACTTAATTGCTGAGAAGTCTATAGAATTTTCTGTCACTCCAGATTCACTCTTCTGTAACAATACAGAAGGTATTGGTCAAATGGTTTGGAGCCATCAATTGTCTTCCACAGAGACTACACCATTTTACATTTCTAGCAACAATAAATGAGTGTTACTAGTTCATCATATCTTCTTGTGATTTTCTGTTTTGATTTTTCAACAGCATTAGTGGGCATGATATGGCATCTAATTTTTTAAATTTGGATTTCCCTATTGGAAAATCATGTTAAGCATTTTTCATGTGCTTTTTAGGCCATTTCTATATCTTCTTTGGAGAAATGTCCATTCAAGTCTATTACCCATTTTTTAATTGGGCTGTTTGTCATTTTTTTTTTTTTTTTTTGAGCTGTAGGGTTTCTTTATATCATTACATTTCTTTTATACCATTATCAAAAATGTTATTTCCAAACATTTTCTACCATTATTTAGATTGTCAGTTTACTCTCATGGTAAAGTTTTTTGATTGACAAAAGTTTTCATTTTGATGAGGTTCCATTTATCTATTTTTTTCTTTATGATGCTTGTACTTTTTAAAGATTAAGTCTAAGAAACCGGTCCCTAACAGATGATCTTTAGGATGCTTCCCTATGTTTTCCCCTAGAGGTTTTATAGTTCTGGTACTTATATTTAGGTCTTTGATCCAATTTGAGTTGATTTTTTGTATATAGTGTGAGGTAGGGTTCCACCTTCATTCTTTTGCATATGAATATCCTGTTTTCCAGCACCATTTGCTAAAGTGACTACTTCTTCCCAATTGAGTGGACTTGAAATCCCTATCAACTATCAGTTGTCCATAACATGATAGTTGACTTCTGGTCTCTCAATTCAATTCCATTTTTCTATGCCTCTCTTTGTGCTAGTACCATGCTGTTTTGATTACTGTGACTTCGTACTAAGTTTTTAGAATGGTAAGTGTGAGTCCTCCAACTTTGTTCTTCTTTTTCAAAATGTCTTTGACTATTTGGAGACCCTTAACCTTCTATATAAATTTGATGACTGACTTTTCATTTTTTTGAAAAGAAAGCTGCTCAAATTTTGATTGGGATTGTATTGAATCTGTAGATTTTAATGAATTTGTAAATTGTGTTGAATGTGTAAAATATGTTGGGATGAATTGACCTCTTAAATTATTTAGTCTTCTAATCTGTGAACACAGAATGTTCTTCCACTTATATAGGTCTTCTTTGATTTTTAAAACAATGTTTTATAAATTTCTGTGTAGAGGTCATTTATATCCTCAGATTTATTTCTAGATATTTGATTCTCTTGGTTACTATTGTAAATGGAATTTTTCTCATAATTTCTATTTGAAATTGTTCATTAGTATTCTATAGATACACTGTTGATTTTTGTATCCTGCCTGTTTGCTGAATTCCTTTTTTTAGCTCTAGTAGCCGTTATATGTATTTTACAGGATTTTCTCTATATAGGGTCATGTCATCTGCAAATAGGAAAAGCTTTAGTTCTTCCTTTCCTATCTGGATGCCTTTTATTAATTTCTTGCCTAATTGTGTTGGATAGAAATTCAAATACAATGTTGAGTATCAGTGGTTTGTCTTATTCCTGATTTTAGAGGGAAAATTTAGTCTTTCACTATTAAGTAGTAAGTTAGTTGTGGATTTTTCATATATGTGCTTTTTCCCTTTTTAATTAATTAATTAATTTTAAAGAAAATTTAGATTACATAAATGTTACATGAAAAATACAGGGGATTCCCACATGCCCAACTCCCTGCCCCTCCCCCCCCCCCCGCCACTTTCCTGCATTAAAAACATCCTTCATTACTGTGGTAAGTTTCAATTTCAAAACTAAAGTTTCATGAGTACAATCCTCTATATCAAGGGCCCAGATCAATTGTCTGTCCTTCTTCATTAGGTACTGCCCCTGTACTCAGATGGTTCTTGATGTCCCATTAGAGAATGCAGCAGAACTTCCCAGGAAGAGAATTTAATACTTTCGGTTATTGTGTGGATCTCCATCCATTGTGACAATGCTCCATGAACACTTGAACATATGCATATGCCTTAGGGGCATGCCTCAGAATAACCACCCCTGTGTAGCATCTTAACACTGACACCCCATACCAATGTTCCTCCCTAGCCACAGTTGTGATGCTTCTGTGATCCCAAAACTTCTCCAAAGATAAAGCCAAGAAAATTACAAAATAAAATAATAATAAAATAAAATAATAATGATAGTTTTTAAAATATCATAAAATACAAAAAATTTTTAAAAATTTAAATAGTAAAAACAATTTGCAGGCATTATGTCTTTTATCATTGAAAGATCTTTTGTCTTATATGTACAGTGACATTTTCTTCTAATATTCCCCCAGGTTTTTTTTTTTTTCCATTTTGTCTTCAAAGAAGTTTTAGGTTACAGAAAAGTCATATAGAGAATTTAGAGGATTCCCATATACCCAATGCCCTCCCCCTTTTCTGCTCTCTCCTATTAATAACATTTTACATGAGGATGACATACTTGTTACTATTGATGTACAAATATTGACGCCTTACTAGTAACTATTGTCATTGGGTCACACTATGATTTATAGTTTGGGCTGTACATATATATAAATTTTGACAAATTTAAAATGGCCTCTATCCATTATTATGAGATCATGCAGAACAATTCTGATGGTCTAAAAATGCCCTATGTTCCATCTATTCTTTGCTCCTGCTCCTCTCAGGACCTATGGTAACCACTAAGTTTCATTTTTTGAAGAGTAAGATTCACAGTTACTTGCAATAATTTTGATTGCTGAATATATTGGTCTGTTTTCTTTTATTAAGCACTGCCTATGGACTAGAGAGACTTTTGCCCCTCCATTTGAGAACTATGAGGTATCCTCTTATACCCTTTAGACTGGCAGTTATTAAAAAAATAGAAAAGTATAAGTGTTGGAGAGGATGTGGAGAAAAGGGAACTCTTATCCACTGCTGGTGAGAATATAGAATGGTGCAGCCATTGTGGAGGACAATTTGGTAGTTCTTCAGAAAGCTAACTGTAAAACTGCCATATGATCCAACAATACCACTGTTGGGTATATACCTAGAAATATTGAAAGCAGGGACATGAACAGATATACAGATACCAATGTTCCTAGCAGCATTATTCACCAGTGCCAAAAGATGGAAGCAAACCAATGTCCATCAATAGATGAATGGATACGCTAACTGTAGTACATACATAGAGCGGAATATTATTCGGTTATAAGAAGGAATACAGTATTAACACACAGGATAACATGGATTAATCTTGATGACCTTATGTTGAGTAAAGTAAGCCAGGCACTGAAGGATAAATACTACATGACCTCACTGACATGAATTAAGCAAATTAAGCAGACTCACAGAGCAGGAGACTGGAAGATAGTTTTACAGGAGACAGAAAGGGAGACGGTTGTGAGCCAATGCCTGTATGGGCAAAAATCTATGATAAGGTGGAAGGGTGTAGTTGTGCGGTGGATGAGATTGACAGTGGTGCAGTGATGTTATTGAGTTCGGTGGTCTCTATTCTGGGAAGGAGTTAGTATGGGTGGGTTGGTTTGGACTCTCCATGGAACTGGGAAGATGGTTAAGGGAAGGAGCAATTGAACTCTGGGGATTTGCAGGTCTGTGGTTAAAACTACAATTCTGGGAGTATTCTTTTGGCAAATATGGCAAATATGGTATAGAGTGTTAGATTTAGGAAGGGAATGCATACAGGACAGGATGCACCTGGGGAAGGCTTATATGGAATATGTAAATATTCATCTTGTTATAGTGTGTTATATCAGTGGTTGGAGACCCACACAATAAAAAAAAAAAGCACTTTATTATGTTGAAGAAGTTTCCTTTATTCCTAGATTTTTAAGTGTTTTTACCAAGAAAGGATACTGAAATTTGTCAAATGCTTTTTCTGTGTCAATAAGATGATCATATTTTTTCTTCATTCTGTTTATGTGGGTATATTACATTAATTGATTTTCTTGTGTTAGAAATTCCTCGAATAACAGGGATAAATTCCACTTTATCATGGTGTCTACTTCTTTTAATATGCTGCTGTATTTGGTTTTGTTGTATTTTGTTGGGGATTTTTCCATCCTCGTGTTCAAAAGAGATTTTGACCTGTAATTTTATTTTCTTGTATGTTTATCTGGTTTTGACATGAAGGTGATGTTGGCCTCATTAAATATGTTAGGGAGTGTTCCTTTCTCTTCAATTGTTTTGAAGACTGAGCAGGAATGGTGTCAGTTCTTCTTGGAATGTTTGATAAAATTCCCCTGGGAAGCCATCTGGGCTTTTTTTTATTGGCAGGTTTTTGGTTACTATTTCAATTTTTTAATAGTTATTATTTTGCTGAGATCTATTTATGCTTCAAACAGTGTAGGTAGTTCATGTGTTTCTAGGAATTTGTCCATTTCATCTGGGTTATCTCATTTGTTTGTGTACCCTTGTTCATAGTATCTTCTTATAGTCCTTTTTTTTCAGTAGGGTTAATAGTAATGTCTACCTTTCATTTGATTTTAGTTAAGTGTGTCCTCTCTCATTTCTTTGTCAGTCTAGATAAAGTTTTATTAATTTTATTGATCTCTCCAAGAACCATCTTTTTGTTTCATTGTTTTGCTCTCTTGTTTTTTAATTCTCTATTACATTTATGTCTGCTCTAGTATTTTTTATTTACTTCTTTCTGCTTGCTTTGAGTTTAGTTTACTCCACTTTTTCTAGACCTCCAGTTTTGAGGTTAAGTGTCTGAATTGAGGTCTTTCTTCCTTTATAATGCAAGTATTTATTTAAATTTTCCTCTCATCACTAAATTTGCTGAATCCTATAACTTTTTTATTTATTTATTTATTTGCTTTTTTTATTGACTTTGTAATAATATTACATTAAAAATATATATATATGAGGTCCCATTCAACCCCACCACCCCCACCCCTCCTCTCCCCCCCCCAGCAACATTCATTCCCATCATCATGACACATCCATTGCATTTGGTAAGTACATCTTTGGGCACCTCTGCACCTGATGGTCAATGGTCCACATCATGGCCCATACTCTCCCCCATTCCATCCAGTGGGCCCTGTGAGGATTTACAATGTCCGGTGATTGCCCCTGAAGCACCATCCAGGGCAGCTCCATGTCCCAAAGACGCCTCCACTTCTCATCTCTTCCTGCCTTTCCCCATACCCATCAGCCACCATGTCCACTTTTCCCAATCCAGTGCCACCTTTTCTATGTGGACATTGGATTGGTTGTGTCCATTGCACCTCTATGTCAAGAGGAGGCTCAGATTCCACATGGATGCTGGATGCAATCCTCCCACTTTCATTTGTAAGCACTCTAGGCTCCATGATGTGGTGGTTGTCCTTCTTCAACTCCATCTTAGCTGAGTGTGGTCAGTCCAATAAATCAGATTGTAGGTGCTGGAGTCTGTTGAGGCTCAGGGCCTGGCTATCACATTGTCAGTCCAGAGATTCAAATCCCCTAAATATATCTTAAACCCCAACACTAACTGCACCTCCAGCACATTAGCATGAAAGTCTTATGAAGAGAGATCCCATCTGAGTCCAGATTCATCACACATAAACACCAGTTCCAAAGAGGGGCCATCTGACCTGGTAGTTAACCCCATCTGCCATGACCGTAACTCCCATGCGTCTCTTTAGCCCTCAAAGGAATCAATACTTGGGGGTTGTATATGCTTTATCTGTCTCTTAGACTCTGCTCAGTTGTGCATAAGGGCAATCCTTCTGCCAGCCTCCAGACTCTTTTTTAGAGAATCGTAGCCATATAAACTCATTTCTCCTTTCCATTTCCTCCTTACATTAGGTCAAACAGCATTTTAAAGTCATGTTATTTTATGTAGACAGGGATATTCTACTGATCCGCATTGAACCTTCCGTACAAGGTCATTTTCCAGTTGCATCATCAGTTGGTAGTTGATAGTGATCCCTCGGTGTCAGGGAGGCTCATCCCTGGGTGTCATGTCCCACGCTGGGGGGAAGGCATTGCATTTACATGCTGAGTTTGGCTTCGAGACTGGCCACATTTGAGTAACATGAAGGCTGACAGGAGGAAATTCCCAGGCACAATGCTGCTCTAGGCCTTGTTCTTATTTTAGGCTTATCAGCTCACAAGCATAGTCATTAGTGTCAGGGGCTCACTGTTGAACCCTCACTCCCTCCAGGTCCCCGCCGCTGCACCTGGGAGACTGTCGCTGCTCCCCTAGGGACCACAACAGAGCACCACTGGCCAGGAACCCAGTACCCTCCCTGCTGTGGTTTTTAATTGTTGCCACTATGAGTATATCCAAACATTACCATGCACCCTGGACATATGTTCTGTACAGCTCCCTGTCAGCCATATATCACCTGTCAATGGTATCCCATACCAGTATTCCTCCATTGCCATTGTTGAACCACTCTGTGATCCAGAACTCCCTGAAATTTGAAGCCCACTCTAATGTCAGGGTCCCTTACTAGGAAATGGCATATAGCTTTTTTATGTTGTATTTCATTTTCATTCACTTCCAGATATTTCTTACTTTCACTTTTGATTTTTTCTGTTACCCATTGGATGTTTAAGAGTATGTTAATTTCCACGTATTTTTGACATTTCTACTTTTCCTTCTGTTATTGATTTCTAGTTTCATTGTACTATGGTTAGAGAGAGCATATATTATAAATTTCAGTAGTTTTGAATTTATTTAGATTTTTTTTGTGACCTAACATATGGTCTATCCTGGAGAATGATCCATGTGCACTAAAGAAAAATATGCATTCTTTTGCCAATGGCTGATGTGTTCTATGTAGGCTTGTTAGATCTGGTTGGTTTAGTGTATTGTTCAGATCTTCTATTTCCTCATTAATCTTCGTTCTAAATGTTTTACCATTTCTCAAAGTGGTGTATTAAAGTCTTCTACGATCAGTGTAGAATTGTCCATTCCTCTCTTCAAATCTGTCAATATCTGTCTCAAATATTTTGGGACTTTGCTATTAGGTGCCTATATATTTGTAATTTTTATGTCTTCTCTTAAAATTGATCCCTTTATCAGTAAATACTAGCCTTCTTTTTTTCCTTGTAACTTTTTTTTTTAACTTTAGCATTTGATATTAGTATTTTTTTTATTAGTTTGGCTGCCTCAACCATCTTTTGGTTACTATTTGCCTAATATATTTTTTCCCATCCTTTCCTTTTCATCTTGCTTATGTCTTTGAATTTAAGGTGTTTCCTGTAAATAGCATATACTTGGGTTTTGCTTTTGTAATCCAGTCTTTCAATCTCTGCCTTTTGGCTGGAGAGTTTAATCATATACATTTATCATAATTTAACATAATGGCAAGACTTTTTTTCTGTCATTTTGCTATTTAGTTTTTGCAAGTCATATGTATATATATAGAGAGAGGGTTTTATTTTATTTTATATTATTTGTTCTCCCCTCTTGTTTGCACGCACTGTCTGCTCTTTATGTCCATTCATTATGTGCTGTCTGTGTCTGCTTGTCTTCTTTAGGAGGCACTGGGAATGGAACCTGGGACCTCCCATGTGGGGAGGTGAGCTCAATTGCTTGAGCCACCTCCACTCCCTGCTGTGTTGCATCTCTCAATGTGTTTCCTCTTTACGTCTCCTTGTTGTGTCATCTTGTTGCATCAGTTCATTATGCCACTCTTTTACAGCAACTCACTGTCTTGCTCTTCTCCCAAAGGCTCTGGGAACCAAACCTGGGACCTTCTATGTGGTAGGAAGGAGCTCAAACACTTGAGCCACATCCACTTTCCCTTATATATATGTTGTTGATTCCCAATAATTCTTTAATTATTACTTTCATATTTATTTGAGTTTTTATTGTGCCATATTGTGTCCTATCTTATTTCTTTCTGGACATTTAAACAATTCTTTGTGGTTACAAGGGGTTAATAGTTAACATCCTAAAGACACTGTTCTTATACCATTCTTTCCCCCCACTATTTTTGCTGTCGTTACAAATTATATATTTGTGCATTGTATGTCAAAAACCATAGATTTCTATAAATTTGCATTTTAGCACCTCTAAAATGTAAGAAGTGGAATTATATAACAAACCATTCAATAAAATAATACTGGCCTTTAAAATTACTCAAATGGGTATCATTCCCTGAGGAATTTAGTTTTTAATGCTGCTGTGTACCACTGTCTAGTGCCTTTTCCTTCCAGTTTGAAGAACTCCCTTTAGCATTGCTTGTAAGGGCAGGTCTAATGGTAATGAATACAGCTTTTGTTTATCTGGGAATGTCTTAATATACTCCTCATTTTTTAAAGAAAGTCTTGCTGGATAGGAAATTCTTGGTTGGTAACTGTTTCCTCTCAGCACTTTAAGTATTTCAACTCAATGTTTCCTTGCTTCCTTGGTTTCTGATGAGAAATTGGCACTCAGTCTAACTGGGACTACTTGTACCTAACACATTACTTTTCTCTTGTAGCTTTCAGAACTCTCTTCTGCCATTTGCATTTAAGTTTGACCTCTATGTGTCTGTCCATATTGCTCTTCAGCTTAATCCTGTTTGATATTTGATAGGCTTCTTAAATGTGCTTATTCATGTCTCTTGTGAAGTTTGGGAAATCTACCATTATTTAATTGAATGTTCCTTCTGTTGTTCCTTTCTCACCTTCTTCTCCCTCTGGAACTCCCACAATGTGATTATTGGTATGCTTTATTGTTCCTCACTTAGTCTCTTAGGCTATTTTCACTTTTCGTTTCTCATCCCCAACCTGACACATTTCAATTGTCTTGTCTTTGAATTCACTGATTCTTTCTTCTGCCAGCTCCAATCAAGTGCTGAAATCTTCCTGGGAATTCTTCATTTCACTTATTGTGTTTTCAACTCCAGTAGGTTTTTTGGTTCCTTTTTAGAATGTCTGTCTCTTTATTGAGGTTCTTCTACTGCTCATTCATTGTTTCCCTGAAATCCTTTAGTTCTTTCTCTTATTTTCCTTCATCTCCCTGTGCATATTAAAGATCATTTTTAAAGTTTTTCTCTGGTATGTCCATGGTCTGGTCTCTGCTGATTATTTTTTTCTGGATTTTTATCTTCTTCCTTTGGATGGGCAAAGATTTCCTGTTTCTTTGTTTGTGTTATTGCACATTGTACATTTTTATTATATTTTAAATTGTTCAATCTGGGATGTATTCATTGAGCTTTCTGTTTCTAAATTTTGAATCCAGATAGTGATATGAAAGAGATATTCTTAAGTGCTTGGAGCTAACAAAACCAAACCAAACAATGCAATAAATAACTTTCACAGTTTGCAGATTGGCTTTGCTTTGTCTGGTAAATTGCTTCAGAGTACAGCCTTTCTATCAAGGTCAGCCCAAGACAAATGCAAACTTCAGGGTCCTTCAGTCTTCTCTGGGCCTGTGTTTTGTCCTGGGCTTGTGCCTGCTGGAGGTCTTAAGACTTCCCCTGTTTACAGGCATTTGAAAGCCCCTCTACTTCCCAGGATACACACCTTCCCCCTTTCACAGCTGTTCCATTGCAAGACTTAAAGCAAATAAGCCCTTGCCCCATGCTGCTTTACTCAATTGTTTCTCACACCCTTTTGCTTCTCAAATTGATTTTGCTTGTAGTACAAATTCTGAGAAATAGGTGTGAGCCAAAGAAGAGATTCTCTGGTCAGTTTATCCAACTGGAATGAGGCTAGAGACCCACCAAGGGACCACTGGCCAGTTCCATGCAACCCTGAAAAGGGAGTAAAGGAGGGATCAGCAAGGGTGTAGGAGCTTTGCTATGGTTCTTTGAAGTCATATTTTCTTGATTCAGTACTTGCCCAGTAAATGCAGTACTATGCCTGTTTCCCATAATTTTAAGGAAGAGTCTTTAAGCCTCATCTGCCACCTTTGGAACAACATTCACCCTCAGAGCTATACTCTCCAGCTGTCTATAGTAGCTAATCAAAGGTAGTGATCATTTATTGCACTACACACCACTGGATCTGAGGGACTAGGTCTTTATATCCCACCGTGGCATCAGCAAACTGCACTAGGAGTCAGCTTGAGTACCTCACTGATGCCTGCTCTCTGTCTGGGGGATGGGAGATGGTAACCATTGACCAGAGAGTGCACTTCACTAGTATTTTCTGCAATTTATTGACTTCTTCCTCCTGCTCCTCCCTGAATGCAGACCAATGACTGATAGTCAATGGAGTTTCAAAATAGTTGTTTCAGACAGTTCCTGCCTGTTTAATTGTTGTTCTGGTGGAGGGACTGATTCCTGAAGCTTCTTATTCTGCCATCTTCTCACAATCTTCTTGAATTTAGCATTTTTGTTTGACTATAGAAAGTGAGGTCATTAGGAAGGAAATTAATTTTTCAGATATTATATATTACTAGATTATCTGTGACAAGGGTCTAGACATTTTATCACCTGATGAATATCGCTGTGTCTATAGAAACAAGGATAGAACATTAAAATAAAATCTGCCTTGAAAATATAGGATAGGTCATTTACATGTTCAAAGGAAAAGGACCCAAAAGCTATGTAAATCAAATTGAAATGGCAACCTTATCTGTAGTTAGTTTTTCCAATTATGTGCCTAAAAAATTGCATGTAAGACAAATCATATTTTAAATGCATTAGGGAGTTTTCAAACAATTTTTTAGCAGGGAAAATCTTCCTCCTTTTTACTTAAGTAATTTTGATTATGTGAGAGTTATAATTATTTCTAGATGATATTACATATTAAGCTAACTGGAAAGGAAACCTTAAACTATTTTAAAAACTGTCTAAGGTGATTATGAAACAAAGTATTTTTATTTCCATTGTGGCAGCTAAGAGATGAATAAGACATTATTGGAAAATAAGACATCTTTTAAGTAATTTTATGCAGCAAGATCTTCAATCTACTATATTCAGCCTTTAAAAAGATAAGTATGCTAAAATAAATTTATCATTCAGTAAAATATTTCACAATATCCATATAATAGCATCTATTTTAGAAAATTTTATATCACTTGACATGTAAGTCAGGTAACTTATCAAATCAATAGTCACATTCTAATAAAAGTTTCTTGAAAGAGTCACCTCATAACTTCTAGCTCACTGGAATGGCAATTACAAACCAAAATATAACATTTCAAGAAGTTAATATTGTTACCAGAAATATGTACTAGCACATAAGCCCCATCAATATATAGAACTTGGCAATGAAATATACTTGCTCTTTTTACCCTTTCTATTATGTAGCTATTAACAACTGATAAAAGGCCCACTTTAGAAAATTTGACTTTGGGGGCCAAATAGCAAACCTTAGTTTGTTATACTGGCATTATGGCATTTTAAAAATTCTAGAATCAAAAGAAAGACATGTAAACATCAACCTTAATTAATCTGAAATTGGTGGTGCATTTATGGTGAAACCTTGATTCATTCAGAATTGCATGGGAATCAGTAACAAAATTTGTCAGAATTTACCTTGGCATTTCTCCTTTCCCTCTGCCAATGTTTAAAAAGTGTAATTTAAAGTAAAAGATGTCATTTAGGGAAGAAATAGACAGAAAGATCTCAGTTATTACAGATTGTTGCACCCGTAGAATTTTCTTTTATTTCTTTTAATTTTCAAGAAAAATGTTCTCAACTTACTTGCCTTATCAGAAAATGGTATAAATTGGTAGTGCATATATCTTTAAATCTTAAAAGTAAATTTTGAAAGAGGGAGAGTAGGTAACTAGGAAGAATTAATGCTAAATAAATTTGTTCCAAGCTAGGATCTGAGAACTAGTCAATTATTCTTTTTATTTAACTCTGGCTCATCTGGTAAAAAGAAGAAATTAATATTTTCAAATAAATTATTAAACAAAGTCTCTAGTGTCTAAAGGGTTCCTTTTACAAACAGAAATATATATAATTGGATTATAAATTATCTGGGCATTTTAAAAATTTCATTCTCAAAGACCACCATTATGCACCATTTTTTATTAGTATGTAAAAAGTTATTTCTGCCTATTACACACCATTATGTCTATAAAGAATCTTAATAATTTAGTAAATTTGTGGCCAGTAATACTTTGCTGCTTTGGTAAGAGCTGACTAAACCCAATCAAAATATCTTTTGTAATACTTTTGTTCTTAAATTTAAGTATATGTGACTTATAGTAGCTCCAAATGATTGCCTTTAATAGAGTGCTTTTACTTTAATACTTTCAATAGTTTGATATTTAATTGTATTTAACTATGAGTTTTATAACCAGAGCCTAAGTATGCTGGCTGTAAGTCCTGAGGATTGTCATATGTTCCAGTCGTGGTTATAGCCACGGGGCTGTTGTGATAATTGAGTGAAAATTTATTGAGACCTAAATTAACTTGAAGGTATTAGACATAAAGAAAAAAGAAATAATCTGAGAGTTGTTTTGAAAGAGAAAATAGGACTTATTTTTATTTTTAAGTTACAGTAGGGTGAAATCGGTTTATAGAACCACTTTAAAGATGGTTTAATGGTGTAAGCATCATGAGAAAGCCAGTTTAGAGAAAAAGATTAAGTACATTTTAAATGTTGATTTTGAGGTAACTGTATGTTATTTGCTCAAATGACTGGAGTATGGATGCCATATCACTAACATGAAGGGAAAAAAAAGATACACCTGCATAGGAGATTATATAGACACTGAATATCTGGAATGAAGATCAAAGGAAGAAAAGGTGATGAATATTGAGAGACAAAACCAGCATAGATTAAGGAAGAGGAGATATCAAATTTTGAGATAATACATAAAGTGTAGTCTTCAAAACTCAAAAAGAGGAAGATTCACTTATGAGACAGGTCAATAATGTTCAAGGTATTGATAATCCAAGTAGCAACATAAATAAGAATTGTCTTCTTTTGTTTCAGATTTCTGCTCTCATTTTCTTGCTTTTTTTTTTTTTTTTTAAATGTACCAGGGGTCAGGGATTGAACCTAGGACCTTGTATTTGGAATGGAGGCACTCAACCACTGAGCCATATCAGCTCCAGCTCCGCTGAGTTGTTTTTTTGTTTGTGTTGCTTGCTTTTTGTATTTTTGTTTGTTTGTTTGTTTGTTTTTTAGGAGGCACAGAAACTGAACCCAGGACCCCTCATGTGGGAAGCAGGTGCTCAATCAACTGAGCCAAATCTGCTCCCACTAATTCTTTTAATTATTAAAAAATATTTCATGTCTTAAAGTTAAGCAAGCATGTATCCTGCATATTTACAAAGAGCATATTAATAAAAGAAAGCAAGATAGAATATACAATTTCAAGTATTCTTTCAAAATGAACGTTTCAGACCTATTACTTTTAATATTAATAAAATAATAGTAAGGTAAATACTATCTTCAATGCCATTCATGAATATTTCTAAAACATCATTTTCTGGTACAGAAATACTTTAGTTGATAGTTTTCTTATTATTTACTTACTTGAAATTAAAATTTTACTTCAATGTATCATGGATGCATTTCTTTCCCATTCCTACATTTATAACATGAGCTAAAAAGAAGTTTCAGTTCCTCCATGTCTTGTGTATTTACAGTGTATTTGTGTGATATGACTACTGCTACACTGAGGAGAGAAAATGACTGAGACCCAGCTAGTTTAGAAGAAGCATGAGTTAATAGAATCTTTAATATGGGTTGATTTGGATGTGGCTATGTAGAGGATGAGACAGAAGACATGAGAATACAAGAATGAAGAAAGATGGATTTTTCTACCTCTAAATTCCAAAAGCAATTCTCATTCATTCATAATATTTTTTTAAGATTTATTTTTATTTATTTAATTCCCCTCCCCTTCCCTGGTTGTCTGTTTTCTGTGTCTTTTTGCTGCGTCTTGTTTCTTTGTCCACTTCTGTTGTCGTCAGCTGCACGGGAAGTGTGGGCGGCACCATTCCTGGGCAGGCTGCACTTTCTTTCGCGCTGGGCGGCTCTCCTTACGGGGTGCACTCCTTGCGCGTGGGGCTCCCCTACACGGGGGACACCCCTGGGTGGCGCAGCACTCCTTGCGTGCATCAGCACTGCGCATGGGTCAGCTCCACATGGGTCAAGGAGGCCTGGGGTTTGAACCGCGGACCTCCCATGTGGTAGACGGACGCCCTAACCACTGGGCCAAAGTCCGTTTTCCTAGATATATTTTTTATCGCTCATCATGTTTGGCATATATTGTTGGTTATATTTATGTGTGTGTGTCTTATTTTTCCATCCCTATAATAATCTAGTTGAAAAAAAGGAAGGTCGTGTAAGTATTTTTTTGGAAAACAAGTATAGCGATGATTGAGAAAACAGGATTTGGAGCAAGACTGTCTGGGTTAATATATCATGCCTCCATCACTTTCTAGCTTTGTAATTTAAGGCAAGTTTTATTCTACAAATACCTCAGTTTATCAGGAAAATAGTGATAGTTTATATCCCACAGCATTGTTATTAGAAATAAATAAGCTAATTATATAAACTGCTTTGAACAATTTGGTATATGGTAAGAGTCCTGTAAATATTCTTCTGACTATTATCACCATAAATTTGTTTCACTGTTCTTGGAATTCATACAAATGACATCTTGCAGTATATATACTACTTTTTATCTGGCTTCTTTTGAGTAACATAATGATTATGTATATATTGGTAATTCTTTTACTCTTCAATTGACCACAAGTCATTTTCCATCTTTACAATGATGGCCATTTGAATAGTTTCTAGTTTGGAATATTATGAATAAAGCAGATACAGACACTCATTTAATAGACATATATACTTCTTCTTGTATTCTATAGGCTATGGATTGAAATTGCTGGGTCCTGCTAATGGTATAAGTAGATACTCCCAAAATATTTCAAAGTGTTTGAACAAGTTTACAACTCTAATCAGCAATGCATAGGCATTTAGTTGGTCCCATTTAGGTGATCCACCTACTTGTCAACACTTGGTACAGTCAGTGTACTTACATCATTGTAATTATTTCATGAACAGTTCTGAAAAATATTACAATCCTTATTTCGCAATTAAGAAACTGGTGGTCTAGATATGAAGAGAAATCATTAGGATCAGAACTGAGATTTGAATATTAATTTATGTAAATCATAGCTCTTAAGTGTTAAGCTATAGAGCTTCTGCATAATTCAAAATAAAATCAAGGTCTGGGAAGTGGAAATAAAATCACAGTGTCTTATCAAATACATCATAAAATATTCGTACTAATTGACCTTTCTTTGGTCACAAATAAATGAAGTGCTTTCATTTCTTTACGGTAAGAAATGGCTTGTGGCATTTAAACACTAAATGATATCTGAAAGGGGGAGGGTTTTTCTATTAGAGAAACAGACTGTTAGGCAGTCCATTAAACTTTTTATGTATATATAATGTAAAATAAAATTTGCATCTTTAAATCCCATGAGGACAAAAGTAGATGAATGTCCCTATTGTGTTTTAAGATTAAAAAAAAAAATCTGACTTGATTAATCTAGGCAAATGAATAGGAAATTTAGGGAAGTGTGGGTTAAAACATTTATTTTATAACAAACTATCTAATTAAGTCAAAATATGTAATTGTGGAGTGGACAGGAATGATGTGCCCTTATAGAACTTCCATGCTCAATATGTAGCCATAGATACTCAGCAGGAAAGAGTTACAGAACAGTAAGATTTTTTTTGCAGATAAGTCATTGATGATCAATTCACTATTGGTGAGTATTAAACTGTTGTGAATCATGAAAGGCATATTTAAACTTAAGCTACAGCAAGTTAAAGCACATGGATGAATAATGAGGTTATGATACTGCTCATGAAGCCACACACTTTATCATGGTATGGCCATGGATATTGGAAGCACAACTGGTGCACAACTAGTTTATTTATTTATTTATTTATTTATTCTAAAAGATTCATTCATTCATTCATTCATTTATTTATTTATTTATTTATTTATTTATTTATTTATTTATTTATTTCTCTCCCCTTCCCTCCCCACCCCAGGTGTCTGCACTCTGTGTCTATTTGCTGCATCTTCTTTGTCCGCTTCTGTTGTTGTGAGCAGCACGGGAATCTGTGTTTCTTTTTGTTGTGTCATCTTGTTGTGTCAGCTCTCCGTGTGTATGGCATCATTCCTGGGCAGGCTGCACTTTCTTTTGCGCTGGCTGGCTTTCCTTATGGGGCGCACTCTTTGCGCTTGGGGCTCCCCTACGCGGGAGACACCCCTGAGTGGCAGGGCACTCCTTGGGCGCATCAGCACTGCGCATGGGCCAGCTCCACACGGGTCAAGGAGGCTCGGGGTTTGAACCACTGACCTCCCATGTGGTAGACAGACGCCCCAATCACTGGGCCAAGTCCGCTGCCTGGTTTATTTTTTATTAGTATTAAATCAATATTGACATCTAAATAACCTGTTAATTGAAGAAAGATATCCTATTCTCTCTCAGGATTACAGTGAAAGGTTTTTCTTTTTGGAACTTTTTCTTTTTTAATAATTGATTTTTATGTATTGCTCCTCATATATTATGAGTATCTCTTCATAAGATATTGGGAATTTGGTCCAGTTTAAATGTCCTTCAAGAAGCAGTGATTAAATGAAATACGTACAATAATAGGGGGGAATAGAGACATTAATACAATGAGAAATTAGGGTGGTGATTTTTTTAGAAAGAAAGGAAATAGAAACAGCTATTGAATCTTTTATGAAAATGGAAAAGGATTAAAGGTCCTTAACTATGTTAAAAAAAATAAATACTTTAAACCATTAGAAATTGTTTCATAGTGACTGCTTACATTGGAGCTAAATGATATTATTTGCAGATTAGGCCTCATATTGTCCTGACTTTTGGCATTTGCCAATTCTGATTTCTTCTCTGTTTACTTCATACTTCTCTTGTGAGGCTTGAGGCTTTCCATCTGCTAGCATACTATCCAAGTTCTCAGTTCTTTTTTGAAGCCATTTTTTGACTTACTACTTCCTGACAATTTGTCTCTCTGAATCTCTTAACACCTGACACTGTTTTGGTGATTTTTCATATTCTGTCTTAAATTATAGTTAGGTGTAAAACAGAGTATGCTGATCTCAAAGATTGGTAAACTGTCTGTAAAAAGGGATTTTTGTTTATTATTCTTTTATCTTCCATATACCTTAGCTCAATTTTAGTCTTCTGAAGGATGTTTACTAGCAGTATTCAGTTTAATGTCAGGAGCATTTTCACATCTAAATTTCATAGTAAAATAAACCTTCTAAAAATAAAAATAGGCAAGTGTCGATTTTCAAGTAGATTTCATATCATGGTATTCTAGAAATAGTTACAATGATATTCCATTAGCAAAGATTTGAGAATATTATTCTACTTTTGAAACAAAGATCAAAATATTTGTCTGTATATTTGAATACTTCAGTTTCCATGATAGATTGGTAAATATAGTGCAAAGGATGAAATAAAAAGGCTTTATAATTAGTATTTTTATTTCATTCAAATATGTATTGGCAACATATAGTACAAGTATAATTAATAGTACAATTATAAAAATGTGCTATTATCGATTATAACAAATGTCCCAAATCAACACAAGTTGTGGGTGGGGGCTGGTATTCAGTAATCCTGTATTTTATGCACGAGTGTTCTGTGCATAAAGGTTTAAAACAGGGTTTGAATGTAATAATTGATATCTGGAACCATGAGCACTTATGTTACACAATAATCAATTTCATGTAGATTAAAAAATGGTGTAATTTTTAATTTAATTTAAAAATAAATAGAAGTAAACATAAAATCTCTATACTAAAGAATTAATTTTCAGCTTAAAACTATAAAAATAAATGCAAAGGAAAATGATAGATTTTTAGTGTATAAACTTTTAACATTTACACCAAATACTATAAGATAATGGCATACCACCAACTGAGAAAACAATTTCACTAAAAATATGACTTTGATGGTTACTTTCAAGTGTCAACTTGGCCAGGATTTGGTGTCTAGTTGTTTGGTCAAGCAAGCACTGGCCTGATTGATTCTGTGAGGACATTTCATGGACTTAACTCATCAGGAAATTGATTGCATCTAAGTCTGATTACATCTATAATCAACTGAGGAGATTGTCTTTAACCATGAGACATCTTGTCCAATCATTTTAAGACTTTAATAGGAGAAGTGATGATTTCACCAGTCAGAAGAAAGAATTTCTATCTCTTCTTCAGTCAAATAACTTCTCCTGAGAAATTCATAGAAAATATTCATCAGAGATACCAGCAAGCCTTAGGCCTGCTTACAGAATTTGTACTCATGCATCCCCACACTCATGTGAGAATATCTTATTAAAAATCTCATAATATTTACAGATATTTCTTGTCTGCTCTGTATCTCTACATAACACTGACTAGTACAGTTATCAATATGATATATGTAGCAAATAAAAACTTAAAATTTAGTTAAAATACGAATAAATTGACAAAATTTATAAACTGTAAGAAGACCAAGTTCATTAAAACCTTTAACTACACATGTATTTAAAAAATACAAAGTTGGTGGTGACTTGGCCCAGTGGTAAGAGCGTCCGTCTACCACATGGGAGGTCCGCGGTTCAAACCCCAGGCCTCCTTGACCCGTGTGGAGCTGGCCCATGCACAGTGCAGATGCCTGGAAGGAGCGCCCTGTTGAGTAGGGGAGCCCCACGCGCAAGGAGTGCGCCCCATAAGGAGAGCTGCCCAGCGTGAAAGAAAGTGCAGCCTGCCCAGGAATGGCGCAACCAACACGGAGAGTTGACACAAGATGACGCAACAAAAAGAAACACAGATTCCTGTGCCGCTGACAACAAAAGAAGTGGACAAAGAAGATGTAGCAAATAGACAAAGAGAACAGACAACTGGGGTGGGGAGGGGGGGAAGGGGAGAGAAATAAATAAATCTTAAAAAAAAATACAAAGTAAACAATGCCATGTAAGTTTTTACCTTTGAAATTAATTACTATTTTGTACGAGAACAGCTAAATCTTGGAAAATTGCAGAAAAGTGAATGGACATTAAGTATTATAGGATTTAAGGAAAGGAACTCACGTAAGTCCCCTCCAACTCTATACCATTATATACACATAGAGATTCACACTCCATATGTATAATCTTACTTAGAAGCAAACTTTATTCTTATTTTGCCACCTTCCCCTCATAACATAAAAATAGTTCACAAAGGTTTTACTGGAACTTTGTCAGTGTAAATGTAGAGAGATTCAGTAAGTTAAATGAGGTGAAGAAAAACATTAAAAACTGTAGCCAAGTACACTATTTTTCTTTGCCAATTAAAAAGAAAAATAATCAGTTTTTTGCAGAATTAATACATTTCCCTAGTATTAGTGAAATGTGGTTATATGGCTGTTTGCATGTGAAATTATGAATTGGAATCTGAATGGAAGTGAGCAGCCACTAGTACCTGCAATATAATTCAGCTGACATATAAATTTGCATAAGGCAAATTTTGTTTGTAGATCTTTGCATTCAAAAACCTTTTAGAACTTAAGAAACTGTTTCCAACTTAAAAAAAAAAATAGCCTTTTTTCTAATGAAAGCTTTCTCAAGCCGAGACAATCTAAAAGAACTGCATATACTTAAACCCTGCCCTTGTTTTAATATACATAGCCCACATTTCTCTTTTTGTACCTTTGAATTTTCTGTTACATTCTAATGATAGCATAAATATTCTACCAAACATAGTTTAAAGTAGTATCTTCTATGTGAGCTCTCTCAGCAGGAAAAAATAATGACAAGATGCTGAACTATGCTGAAAATAATTTCGTGGAGTTATTGTAGCATGCTGAGTATTAGAAGGTCTTTTAGATTTCAAACTGGTATTATAATGATTTATAGTGTCCAAGTGCTCTGAAGTGGTCGTTCATTTAAACATCTTATTATGCAAAATAGTCACTAAGTTGTAGCTGTTATTGTCTTTAGTTCTTATTCTTTTTAATTTCTTTTTTAAAAAATTGTGGAATGACATGATCTTTCCCATCTCATTCACTCCCAAGCATGCAACTCAGTGGAATCAAACTCACCCACAATGTTGTGCTACTATCACAATCATCCATTACAAAATCCTGCACTTCACCCCAAACAGAAATCCTACACCCATTATGCATTATCTCCTACTTCTCCCTTCTTCTCCCTTGCCCTGTAACCTGAATTTATATCTCTATTAATTTTTCTACTTTCATCATTTCATGTAAGTGAAATCATACAATAGCTGTTCCTTTGTGCCTGACTTATTTTGCATAAAATGATGTCATCAAGTTTCATCAGTAACATGTACCAGAACTTCATTTCTTTTTAGGGCTGAACAGTACTCCATTGCATGTGTACAATACATTTTGTCCATCCATTATCCTGCTGTTGGATTTTTTAGTGCTTCCACATTTTGACCATTGCAAATAAAGCTGCTATGAACTTGATGTACAAATATTTGTTTGAGGACCTGCTTTCATTTCTTTTGGGTATATACCTAGAAGAAATGGGATTGTCAGGGTCATATGGTAGCTCTATGTTTAAATTTTGAGGAACTCCTGAAGTATTTTCCACAGAAGTTGCACTACATTCCCACCAACACTGTACTAAGATGGTCATTTGTCTACATCCTTGCCAGCACCTATTACTTTATTTTTTTAAAAAATAATAGTCATTTTATTGGATATAAGGGAGTATGTCACTGTGGCCGTGTTTTGCATTTCACTAATGGCAAATGATATTAAGCATATTTTCATGTACTTATTGTCCATTTATATATCTTGTTTAGAGAAATGTCTATACAAACCCAATGCTCATTTTTGTAGTGAACCCTTTAGAGTCCTTTCTCATTACTTTCTGTGCATATTTTTCAAATATTTTCTCTGTGGTTACTATTGGGCTTTTTTTTTTTTTGGATATTAGAAATTTATTCATTAGATTTGAGGTTAAGTTCTAATTCATTTTATTATTTATTTATTTTTGTCTTTATTTTTTAATGTTACATTAAAAAAAATGAGATCCCCATATATCCCCTACCCCCCTTACCTCACCCCTCCCCCCATAACAACAACCTCCTCCCATTGTCATGTGACATTCATTGCACTTGGTGAATATATCTCTGAGCACCGCTGCACCTCATGGTCAATGGTCCGCACCATAGTCTACACTCTCCCACAGTCCACCCAGTGGACCATGGGAGGACATACAATGTCCAACAACTGTCCCTGCAGCACCACCCAGGACAACTCCAACCCCTGAATATGCCCCCACATCACATTTCTTCCTCCCACTCCCTACCCACAGCAGCCACCATAACCACTTTCTCCACACCAATGCCATATTTTCTTCAATTACTAATTACAATAGTTCATGAATAGAATATCAGTAAGTCCACTCTAATCCATACTCTATTCCTCCATCCTGTGGACCTTAGAATGGTTGTGTCCACTCCATATCTATATCAAGAGGGGGCTTAGATTCTACATGGATGCTGGATGCAATTCTCCTGCTTTCAGTTGTAGGCACTCTTGGCTCCCTGGTGTGGTGGTTGACCTTCTTCACCTCCATGTTAGCTGAGTGGGGTAAATCCAATAAACCAGAGTGCAGGGGTTGCAAGTCTGTGGAGGCTCAGGGCCTGGCAATCATGTGGACAGTCCAGAGATTCAGGTCCCGTGAGTATAGACTAAACCCAGCGCCAACTACAGATCCGGTAAAAGTAAGAGGAGAGGCTTGTGGACAAAGATCACATCTGAGTCCAGCTCCATCACACAGAAACACAAACTCCAAAGTAGGGCCAACTGACATGGCACTGAACTCCATCGCCATGACCATAGAGCCTGTGAGTCTCTGTAGCCCTGAGAAGAACCAATACTAGGGGTTGTATCTACTTTATCTGTCTCTGGGACTCTACTCAGGTGTGCATAAGGGTGACTCCTCTGATAACCTCCTGGCTGTTTTGGAGACTCATAGCCATATAAATTCATTTGTCCTTTCCATTTCCCCCTTTTATTCAGGTCAAAAAGCATTTTTAACTCCTGGTATTATATATACACTGAGATATTCTGCTGGTCTGAGTTGACCCTTTTAGTCAAGGTCATTTTCTAGTTACATCATCAGCTGGTACTTGGTAGTAATCCCTCAGCACCAGGGAGGCTCATCCCTGGGACTCATGTTCCATGCTGCGGGGAAAGCAACACATTTAAAGGCTGAGGTTGGCTTCGAGACTGGACACATTTTAACAACACAGAGGTTCTCAGGAGGTAACTCTTAGGCCCCCTGCAGCTCTAGGCCTTGTTCTTATTTCAGGTGCACAGGCTTACAAGCATAGTCATTAGTATCAAGGGCTCATTGTTGGACCTTCCTTCTTTTTTGGTCTTTACCATTGCACTTGGGGGATTGTTGCTGTTCCTTTAGGGACTGTGATAGAGCTCCCCTGGATAGGAACTCAGCACTCCCTCAGTTGTTGTTTTTAATTGTAACCACTATGAAAATATCCAGACATTTTTATGTGCCCTGGATATACTCCCTGCCAACCATGTGTCCCCTGTCAATAACATCCCACACCAGTATTCCTCCCCTGCCATTGTTGACCTCTCTGTGATCCAAAACTTCAAAAATGAAGTCCAATATATTGCCAGGTTCCATTAATAGTAAAACAGAATATAAGGATTAGTTTAAAGGTTAGATATAGAATACATATTAATTTAGAAAGATTAAGGTAAAAATAAATTGGGGCATCAAAAAATTTAAAAATGCAAAAGCTTTGTTTTTAATGTTTTGCCTTCCATCATTGCAATAAATGTTGTCTTGTATGCAAATTAGCAAGGCAATTTCTTCTGTCTTTCCTCAGTGTCTATGTCCTTTCTTTTTCTTTTTTTCTAATTATTTAGCTTATCTTCACAAAAGTTTTAGATTACAGTAATTCATATATACAATATACAGTACTCCCACATATCCAACATATAACCCTTTTTCCTTCCACAGCAATAATCTTTTTACATCTTCATACTATATTTACTGAAACTGATGTACAGATATTGAGACAATAGCTTTCTATTTGGGCTTTAATTTAACATCCTAAATCCATAACAATCTTGTTTGTTTTGATACCAACTTAACTTTAATAGAATGTACACACTATGTTCCTTTACTCCTCCATCACCTCAATTTTATGTAGTTTTTGTCTCACATTGCATATTTATACTTAAAAGTGCCAAACCATTGATTTATAATTTGTTTTTGTGCATTTACATTTTAGATTCTACAGGAAGTAAAATGTGCGGTTACAAACCAGGATTATATTAATATTTGCACTTATATTTACCAATGTCATTGACTTTACTGGAGATCTTTATTTCTCCATGTAACTTTGATCTATGATTTAGTTTCCTTTCCTTCAACCTGCAGAACTCTCTCAGAATCTTTCATTTTCTTTTTTTATTATTATTTTTAAAGAATCTTTAGATTGTATAAATGTTACATCAAAAATATGAAGGATTCCCATATACCACTCCCCTGTCCTCTCACCCACTCTTCCCCGTTGACAACATGTGTCATTAATGTGGCATATTTGTTACAATTGATGAATACATATTGATGTATTGCTGCTAACCATGGCCCAAAGTTTGCATTATGGTTTACACTTTGCACTGCACAATTTCATAGGTTTTGACAAAATGTATAATGGCTTTTATCTGTCATTGCAATGACAACAATGCAAAACAATTCCAATATCCCCAAAATGCCTGTATTAATCACCAAAGGGGTGCTGATGCAAAACACCAGATATTGGTTGGTTATTATAAAGGGTATTTATTGGTATTTATTTGGGGTAGGAGCTTACAGATACCAGGCCATAAAGCATAAGTTATTTCCCTCACCAAAGTCTATTTGGAGCAAGATGGATGCCAATGTCTGTGAGGGTTCAGGCTTCCTAGGTTCCTACATTCCTGGGGCTTGCTTTACTCTGGCTTCAAGGTTCCTTCCTTCGTGAGGATGGCTTCTCTTTCCTCTGTGTACTGGCTTCCCAGGGCTCCAGTGTAAGTCTTCAGCATCAAACTCCAAAATCAAAACTCCTCTTTGCCATGTCTTTTATCTGTGAGTCCCCACCCACCAAGGGGTAGGGATGCAACACCCTATTCATAACTCAGTCATGCCCGGGTACAGATCAGATTACAAGCATAATCCAATATTTCTTTTTGGAATACATCAATTATATCAAACTGCTACAATGCCCCATGCTACACCCATTCTTCCCTTTTCCTCCCCTTAGAACCTCTGGTGGCCACTGCCTTTATATCAGTGTTATAAATTCTTACATTACTAGAATAATAATAACTCTACTTTAGTCCATAGTTGCATTCCCCCCTTATGTTTATTCATTTCTCAACCTTCAGAATTTGGGGATGGTGATACCCACTCTGTTTCCAACTGAGTGAGGACTTACATTCCATGGAGCAGATAGGTGAAACTGTCTTGCTTATTTAGATAATCTCCGTTTTTTTGGATGAGTGTTGTCCATCATCAGTCTTTTGTTAGTTGTCCTGGATGAGTCTGATGAATTAGAAGGTAGGTGTTGGCTGCAACTCTGTAAGGCTTGTCTAGTGGTGATAAACTCTCTCAGTTTTTGTTTACCTGGAAATGTTTTAATCTCTCCCTCTTTTTAAAAATTTTTATTATTTTATTTTATTTATCCCCCCCCGCCTTGTTGCTTGCTTGCTCTGTGCTCTCTGTGTCCATTCACTGCACATTCTTCTGTGTCTGCTTGTCTCCCTTTGTTTTGTCATCTTGCTGTGCCAACTTTCCATGGGCATGGGCCATCAGCTCCCCGCAGGCGTGGGACAGCTTGCCTTCACAGGGAGTCCCTGGGATGTGAACCCAGTGCCTCCCATATGGTAGACAGGAGCGCAATCAGTTGAGCCACATCCACTTCCTTCTCCCTCATTTTTGAAAAACAGTTTTTCTGGGTAGTGGATTCTTGGTTAGCAAATCTTGGCTTTTAGCTCTTTAAATATGACTTCCACTGCCTTCCTGCCTCCATTATTTCCTGTGAGAAACTAGCACTTAGCCCTATTGAGGCTCCCTTGTACATGCCATACTGCTTCTCTTTTGAAACTTTTAGAATTCTCTCTTAATTTTTGGCATTTGACAGTTTCATTATCATATGTCTCAGTATTGATCTTTTTGAGTTTATCCTGTTTGGAGTCCATTGAACATCTTGCGTGTGTATATTCATGTTCTTTTATTAAATATAGGAAATTCTCAGCTATTTCTTTGAATATCTTTTCTGCTCTTTTCTCTTTTTCTTCTCCTTCTGGGACTCCCACAGTATGTATGTTTGGTGCCTGTTTTAGTTTGCCAAAGGACTGCTGATGCAAAGTACCAGAAATGGGTTGGCTTTTACAATGGGGTAAAAGCTTACAGTTTTGAGGCTATGAAATATCCAAATCAAGTTACCATCAGAAATGCTGTCTCCCCAAAGTTGTTCCTAGCATCCTGCCATGTGGTAAAGATGACTGCCTTTCTCTGCTTTCCCCTCCAGAATCTACAATCTCCCATATTTCAGCTGTGGGCAGCCAGGTATAGGGCTTGTCTCCTCAGCTGTGGACTGATCCATGGACCCAAACCCTTCTGGGGCCTCTTTCCATGCCTCTGTGTTCTGCTGGTTCCAGACTCTGGGAACTATCCCAGCCTCTTGGGGCTTTTCTGCTTTCCAGCTGTCCTCTCTCTCACATAGCAGGAACGAATATGGTGAATTCCCTTCTCTGTGTGTCTGTCTCTCTGTGCCTCTGTTTATATCAGACCCAGCAAGAGGGCAGAGACTCAGCTTGAATAATCCATCACTAACATACTCCTAAAAAGCATCTCATACCCACAGGAATTGATTAGTTAAAAATATATAATCTTTCTCTTTTTGGGATTCATAAAAGTATTTCAAATTGACACAATGCTGTTGCCCCTGTTTCTCCATTCTTTTTCCTTTCTGTTCTTCAGAGTGAATAATTTCAATGGTTTTACCATCAAATTCACTGAATTTTTCTTCTGTCAGTTTCAATCAGCTGTTGAACCCCTCCAGGTATATATATTTTTTCTGTTATTGTGATCTTCAGCTCAGTTTGGTTTCTTTTCATTATTTCTCTCTCTTTATTGATATTTTTGTTGTGTTCATCTATTGTTTCCCTGATTTTTTATAGCACTTTGAGCATATTTAGGACTATTTTTAAGGCCTTTGATATGTTCAAGCTTCGGTATTCCTTATTGACAATATCTAATTTTTTATCCAGCTACTTTGTACAAGCCATAATTTCTTGTTTCTTTATTTTGTCATCTTTTGTTGTAGCCTGGAAATTTTGATATTTTACTGTTTTATCTTTGAAATTTAGGCATTGAAGTATCTGGTCTTTGAGCTCGCATGCAGCTAGTGTTAGGTAAGAGACTTCTTTGAATGCCAGAATGTAATGACAAAGAAAAAAAAAAAAAGAATAGAAAATTTAAAAAGAAACATTCCGCTTTTCTTGGTCTTTGCGGATTGGTGTCTGAAAGCGCTGCCCTTCAAAATTTAGTCATAAATGCAGTTAGATAATAGCCCCAGGCAAGAGCATAGGGCCCTTCAGGGACTTTTCTGTTCATGTAGCTTGTCTTGGGCTTGGATCTAGAAATTCTTCCATTTACAGTTATCCAAATAGCCCCTCTTCCCCAGGAAGTGCATACAAGGCAAGTTCTAGAATGTTGAACCCCTGATGAGTGTCCTGGCAGGTTGTGACCAAACATATGTACTTCCAGTATGTGCATAAAGATTAATTTCCACCTCCCAGACTGGGACCGAGGGCCTCACGGGTAACTGGGGGTATGAGCCAGGTCCACCCAAAATTGGGTAGGGATTGGGAAAGGGCCCAGCCAGGGCACCATGAGATCTTAACATTTTTAAGTTGACTTTTTCTTGATTCAGCTCTTGAAACACTTTAACTGTCTTCTGGAGCTTTGAGAAAAATGGTCCTGTCAGCTCTGATTTGTTGCTTAAAGTTTCTGTGTGGTAGTGAGCTCTGAAGTGGCTCACTCTGACATCTTGATTGAAATAGCTATTTTGTTATTCTTACTTTTTTTTTTTTCATATTCATTAATTATACGAATCTTTCTACTTTCACTTCATACCTAGGTGTTTGGTTTGCTGGTTTTGTTTCTTCTTAATAAATAATCACCTCTGGTAATTGTCAGTCAGTTATGAGCATGTATACACCCACTCAAACAGCAAAACACCACGTAATTCTATACTTTTAACAGATTTACAATTCTCTTGGCTTTAATTATGGGATCAAAATGTAAATTATTTCCCTAATGTGCATGAGTTTTTAGAGACTGAAATTTCCTCTCATGAAATACACAGTATTTTACCTTAATCCATCTCAAACCACTTCATTATTCAGGTATTAACATAGGTGGAGTAGTTTTTCAATTATATTACACTATAAATATGCCCATGGTTATACCTGTGGTGACTCTGTCAAAAGGCTGAAATGCAGTTAAATAATATGTGTTGCTAGTTAAATGTATTACTACATCATTGGGGGGTCAATCATGAATAAGAGTTTCTAAAGCAAACAATATTTTCTTAGTAAGTAAGTGTCATACTAGGTTTTTATCAGATAGAACCTTCCCAAAGTGCTGTGCATAAAAGGTTACGTGCTTTGAGGTATTTTCTTCTGTTTTTCACTCTAGCTAATACTGGGATAGTCTAGAAAAATTGAAACTCTTGCACCAATTCTTGATTCTATATAAATTCTAGTGGGGTTATGTTGAGATATCAATATACAAATAGTTTTTATGTTAAGATTGTGGAATTGTGTTTTATGTTATTGTGAAATATATGAACAATTACATATATTTCAGAGACTGGAAACTAATTCTAAAATACCACTTCTGTTTTACCTCCCAGCTTTTGTAAAGATATAAATTGTGTATTTATTGAGACCTATACTTGAGATATAAGCTCTGATTTATAACTTCCAAAATGTAGGTTTGGTAATAGAAATGTTATAGGAAAGTAAAAATTAAAAAAAAAAAACTTGGTTTTGCAACTATACTGATAAAGTATATACACAGTCATATGAAATTAAGTTTTTAACAAAATCACAAGTTACCTACATTGAAATTATACAAGCTTTCCTTTTGCCTTGTGTTAAGTCACAGATATTCTATAATTTCTACTATGTTAAAAAATGGGTATTAATTATCCAGAAATCAAGGAGATCGATCCCATGTCAACGGAAAACTGCACTAGACAATGTTAAACAGGCAAGGGTGACTTTATTTAGAGCTACCCTGGTAGGAGACAAAAAGTTTACCTCCACAACTTCCATTTATTTTTCAGAGTTTACAATAATCATTCTTAAGTGTGAGTATAATATGTAGGAAATTGAATTGCTCCTATGCTCTACACTTGAAGTAAAGTCTTTCATGTTATATTGACCACTAACTCTATTCTACAGGAAAATGAGAACATCATTCAATAGAAACAACTGAAGTTACCAAACCCTGGGTGACAGAGGGACAAGACAATAAGGTGAGTAGTGGTTATGTTTTTCTTTAAGTTCTATTCTTCATGTATTTTTCTTTTCCTTTGAAAAAATACAGTACATTCCATCTGCATTTCTGGTTAAGTTAATTAACTATACATGAATTTTAACTTTCAGGCATTGCTCACTTCCTTTAAGTGGATATGCATTGTATCTGATTCATCTAATCCAGAAAGAAAGAAAAGAGTTAATCACAGAGTCGATAAATTGTCTCTCCAGAGAAATGAAATATCAGTTGTTTCTCTTTTAATACATTTAAAACAAGCAAGTCTACCCAGTTTAGATTTATTATTCTTCATTGATCTCTTGGAGGACATTCTGGCAGTAAAATTGTAGACACTTTGAATCTATCATCATGTGTCAAAGGATTATCAGGTCGATGGCTTCTTTTGAACTTTGTTGTTTCAGAAAACAATAACTGACTATTATAGGCAGAAGTTTGACATTTTCAGGATGAAAATCAATTTTCTTTTATGTGTTTCTGAAGTGAAGCTTGTGCTTTAATTGTAGAATAAATGGCTTTTAGAAATTTGGGGATAACAGAAATGGGAATTAAGATAAAATTTGGCTAATGGCTTCAATGAGAGCAAGGAGATCTCAATGAATATAATATTTTAAATCTATGGAAATAGAATCAGAAGTAGAAACTTAGGGAATTATGTACAGAAATAGAATAATTTCTCCAAACCAAGAAAGTATTTAGGGGATATATTGAAAGAATTTAGCTAGAAAAAGAACATGATATTTCAGCGGAAAATGGTTTTAAATAAGAAATACAAAATTACAATATACAATAATGAGAAATTTATATAATGTGTATATACATGCTTGCCTACTTTTGTCATGACTGTCCCTCATACCAGAATATAGGCTCCATAAAGATTTTTTAAAAAGTCTCTTTTGTCTATCAGTATATTTGCCTCATTTATTAAAAGAACTTTAGCATAATAAGTACTCCATGAGTATTTTCTACCTGAATGTTTTAAAATATTTAAAGCAACAGCAATATTTTTTAAATGTTTTATTTCTATAATATAAATAAGTGACATAAAAAGCAGTCTTTGGAAATGGATCTATAAAACTTTGAAAATAAAGAGCTGACGTGATTTTCTTTGGTCATTATGTATTCAGTATTTCTTTGGTTATTATGAATTCAGTTCTTAAAAATTCACTCAGTTTTGAGTGGATTTTTATGTATAGACATGTCCATGTGGTATATTTACATGCACTTGAAGATTTATATTTCTGACATTAGCTTTATTCCTTATCTAAGCCTACTTAAATTCTATATAACAATGTATTTCAGATAATACATGTTTCATGGAAAGGACCATGCTAAAGTTTGAAAAAATATATGATTCCATTTTGTTAATGAGTGCACAGAATTATGAAAAGAATAACTGAAGAGAGATTAATTTCATGACCTTGCTATTTATAGTTCAACGTAAATTCACAGTAATTTTTTTCATTTTTTTGCTATTTATACTTCAAGGTAAATTCACAATAAACTTCGTCACTCAAATTAAAATGTGGTCTGAATACCTTATTATTTAAGAATAATTAATGATACATAGGTACATGTGTTTACAAATATGCATATGTATGTGTAGATAGAAAATAGGAGAGGGGGACCGAGAGAGGTTGGAAGAGAAAGCGAGGGAGAGAGAAGGAGGGAGAGAGAGAGAGTGTTAATGGTAGAACAGTATCAAGGGTTCTAGCACAAGCATGGTCAGGTCAACAGTTCCAGTATAATAAATTCCTTGAAGGGGGTGAGTAAATATTCTTTTTTTTTTTTTTTTCTCTTCTCTACTCCCTCCCCGCCCCAGTTGTTTGTTCTTGGTGTCCATTTGCCGCGTGTTCTTCTTTGTCTGCTTCTTTGTCTGCTTGCTTTGTCTGTTGTTGTCAGTGGCATGGGAATCTATGTTTCTTTTTGTTGTGTCATCTTGATGTGTCAGCTCTCCCTGTGTGCGGCGCCATTTCTGGGCAGGCTGCACTTTCTTTTGCACTGGGCAGCTCTCCTTATGGGGTGCACTCCTTGCACTTGGGGGTCCCCTACACAGGGACACCCCTGCATGGCACGGCACTCCTTGTGTGCATCAGCACTGTGCATGGGCCAGCTGCACACGGGTCAAGGAGGCTCAGGGTTTGAACCGCAGACCTCCCATGTGGTAGTTGGATGCCCTATTCACTGGGCCGAGTCCGCTTCCCTGAGTAAATATTCTTAATGAGCATTTCCCCACTCCACTTGTAAGGCAAGAGTGTGTTCAGTAAGAACTAATAAAGATAAGGTCAATGAGAACTCTATTTCATTAGCTATAAAAAATGTAGCTAAAAAAAAATAAGACATCTTTTAGGTTCCCCTTTTGAGATTTAGGAAAAGCTCCCTTTTTGTTGATTTTTATGCTGGCATTAATATAAAGAAAATCCGTTTCTTTCCCTAAGCAATAAGTGGAGTTACCACAGTTTTGTAATGTTGGTACACTGTTATGTAATAAATTAGCAAGAGCACCATCAGAGTAACAAAGAATATTAGTAACTCTCTAGAAACCTTCTCAATGTATATTTCAATGACATCCCTATTATTTCCTTAAATTTTAACATCCCTCTATTCAGATTTTAGCTAAGTAGCATATTAAATAAATATATTTAACAAGCTATTCAAAACAACATTTTTAGATGGGAGGTTTATTAAGAGTTCTCTCAATTGTACTAAAATGCCAAGGAAAGAAAGATACATTTTTAAAAACCATCAGTGAATAAATTCTGTGTGCAATAGTGGGAGCCCAGTCATATCATAGTTATGCTGTTAGATAAAGGTACTTGAGTACTTAAATACTGTAGTTTTCCTTTTCAGAATATTTGTGCTCATTTATAAACTTAAGATAGCAAACAAAGGAACGGAGATTCAAACTGGTTTCTGACAGCAAAGTCACAATAGGTTCTACTTGTAGTCTTTCCTTTGATATGGGAAGGTTTTTGGTCTGGTGTAATCGGAAAAGAGTTCCATGATTCATAAATCTGAGGTAGTGGATCTTTATATATTGAATATATATAGCTAAGCACTTTGGACTATCCATGAATCAACATAAATACATATTATTTATGTATCTACTGTTTTGCTAAATGCATGTACTGACTTCGTAATTTGTGCACCCTCCTAAGGCTTCTGGGAAAATATACATTTTGATTTAGGAACTTTTTATGTCATTATGTTTATTACATTTGAAGAAACAGTTCTTTCAAAGAAGTATAAATAAGGCAAACTATATTTTCTAAGAGAAAATATTAAGGTTGAAGAAAGCAATAATTGAAGAACTGTAAGAAAATATAGATGGTTAGTTCTATATCTAATGGAGTTTATAATTGTGTAATCTATCACATTAATGTACCAAAAGCCTGGTATCCCCAGATCTATTGAAATTGGATTAAATAATTTAAATCCAAATCATAGATTCTCCCCTCAAGTACATGTGCTTCTGTTTTCATTCTAATTACCCACATCACTCAAACAATTACCACCTAACTTGTTTATAGTGCAAGGTATGCTATAACTTCTACCTCAAGGAAGTTAAATGGTCCTTTTATCATGGGCCAGTGAAGTTTCCTAAGGGGCTTAGTTGTATCAGGAAAATCACTAGCATAATAAGTGCCATTCACAGAGTTAAATATTATCAGATGAGGCAATCATTTGAAGGGAAAACACACAATTCAATTAAACAAGTTTTTCTTGTAATTGTTCTAAAGCAGCATTTACCAAACTATTGTTTTTCAAATTACCATGCCTGAGATATGACACATTTTTTTAAAAAATTGTGTTATAAAAAAGTCTAGGAAATGACCTAGAAATCCATACTACATATTAGAAACCAGAGGCTCAGGAAATTTCTGCCATAAAGAAAAGCTGTTATATTTTGTTTTTCTAACTTATTTGTTTTTTTTAAGTCTTCCTAAAAACAGAGGTAGTTTTTGTGTGTTTGTTTGTTTTTAAGGGGCAGGTAATTAATATTTAGGCTTTGTAAGCCATACAGTCTCTGTGGCAACTTCTCAGTTCTGCTATTGTAGTGTAGGAACAGTCATATATTTTACATAAACAAATGAGCATGACTGTGTTCTAATAAAATTTTATTTAGCAAAACAGCCGATGGACTGGATTTGGCCTGTACGCTGTACTTTGCTGATCCCTGATGATAATATGCAAAGGTAACTTTGGAAATCTCTATTCTGAAGAAATCCTTCTTCATTTCTCAAGACCAAACCTTATAAAAGTTAAGTTTCAAGAAAATAACCTATTCTACATTGACCAGAATGTAGGTATAGAGAAAAGAATGATTAAGGGAATCTTTTTACAGAAAAATCATCTCTATCAACCCTGGCAATTCTGGGCTATCATACTACTATCAACTCTGTGTGACATCAGTCCTGACTAAGGAAAAGGAATACAACACTGTTCCTGTCCTCAATAAACTTAAGATCTACTGAGAATGATGGTCATAATTTTACAGAGGATGAAGTATGGAACTGGTATACAAGAGAATATAGCAAAACATATGATGTCAATGCCACATGAGCAGTGCACATTTTGACAAGCAGATTAAAAAGAAAAGTGATTTGACTATAGGGATGAGGCAAGGCTTCATGAATGAGATGCAGTTTCACGTGAACTTGGAAAGATTATACTTAGATTTCAACAGTCACTGTTACAGAGAAATTATGATGATAAATCATTGCTGCTAGAGGAAAGAGTGAATAAATGCAGAAATGTAGCAATGGAGAAAATATTTTTTTTATCTAGAAAATAGTCATTTGGCATAAGTCTGGAAAGTAAATCTGTATCAACAAGGTACTTGAAAGACATTATATGCTTAATTCAATAGAAATGTCAAACCTCTGAAAGATGTTAGTATAGCATGGGCACCATTTATTATCTTTTTCTTTAAGGGACCTCCATTTGCCCTCAGGCAGGAATGGCGGAGGCTTACATTACCTGAGGTGCTGTTCATATTGTCTAGGTTGTGACATAGAAAAATGCTTAAAATTGCATATGTATAACTATTGAATGAATATAAACAGCACTAAAACCTACAACAGTCACCCTCCCAGCAAAATAAACCCAGAGTTTGGAAGCTGCTAGGACAGTTTCAGTTCATATACATCAGGGACGCCATCTCTGTGGTTTCGTTATGGTGATGAGATCACTTCTGCCTTTCCACCTATTGTCTTCAAACTTTAAGAAGGGAAAACTTCACCAGAATGGCAGCCTTGTTCACTGGAAAAGCCACACTTTCTCTGAAGTACCACCAGATACAGATGGCTCCAGTTTTATTTCATGACCCCGAATTGGCTCACAGGACCACTCCTAACTGCATGGTAGCAGGGTAAACAAGAATTTGACTTTCCTCCATTTCACGTGGGAAATGCCAGGTAGAAGAAGATTGAGTGTAGCTTTAAAGATGTCCACTGCCATGCACAGGAATATTTAAGTATTTTATTAGAATTTTCAGAAATGCAGAAGATGGGTTTATGCCATATGTATCTTGTATATTTTTCCCAGATTAATAATTATAATCGAATACATTTAGTAAGAAAGAAAAGAAAAACTCTCTTTTGAAATATGATCCACAAAGATATGTCCACTCTGAGTGATGCAAGTGGGACCTATCAGAATAGGATGTGACAAAACGTTCAAAAGCTTTTCTATTTGAAACTATATTAGCATCTGTTTAGCCTCAATGTTTATTTATGCTTTATGAGTAGTGTATTAGAATATGAAAGTGGTTTAAAAATTCTGAGTACTTGCAGTCAGAAGTTCTGAAATCTAGCCCCAGGTCCACCATTTACTAGCCATTGGCTGTACTAGAGTCATTTATCCACATAGGACATCAACCTCCCTTTCATCCTTTGTAAAATTAGGATAATAATAATTGCCCTTCACACTGTGTAGGTTTGTTTCAAGGCTCAAATGAGCTGATATTTTTAAAATTGCTTCAGCAACAGCAAAACACTCTTAAGATCTCCCTCTTCCTCTCAACCTCTCTCCTTTTCTCATATATATGCTATTGTCCCACTCCTCAAACCCTTGAGATTATGAGTGTCAACATAGATTTATATCTGGTGCTTCTCACAGCTTCTGTCACAGGGTTTGTTTTTTTCTACTTAGACCAAATTGAGTCATGCTATTAGGTGTTACTTCTTTAATGATTACATCTATTTCTCACTTCAGAAGCTTTTATCCCTGACCCCAGACCCTCTGAAAGCATGCCAGGTATAATCAACTGCTATTCAGTTTGTCTGAACAGTGAAGTTCATATATCAAAATTAGAGAAACTGGTAGTGGAGACACTTTTGTTTTGGAATATAATCAATGGCTCAAATGACTTTGGGTCATTAAGAATTTAGAGAGTTTCCCCTTACAAGATAACTAAAGAGTTGTAGCCTTTGAAATATGTAATGCCAATGATAATATCCCCTACAAATGCCTCTTCTGTGTTACTTTTGTTAACCTCTGTTGCATCAGGAGAGTCCCAGAGAATTAGTATTTCACATGTCTTAAAAAATCCAAACCTAGCATTCATCACCACTACTTGAATATAAGGTTCTTAAAATTACTGAGTTATCAAACTAGAAAAATATATATATTATTTTGAATATAAGGATTTTGAATCTATGTCGTATCATGTATTCACCAGGAATATGCATTACATCTATGTGTATGTTTGTAATGATTTTCCATATATACATCCCTCTCAGTGATTAATCAGATTACCTCCTCATATATGTTAGACCCCTTTATCATGAAAGTAACAATAAACATAACTCAAATTTGTATAAAAAGAACACAAATGTATTGATTTAAGAATCAGAAAGTAAAGACTTACTCTTCAGGCTTCAGGCAAGGATTGATCTAAGAGCTTAGTGTAATCATCAACTGTCACCTTTCATTTAATTCATGATGGCTTGATTTTAACACTGTTTTTTTCACTCATAATCTCACTTTATCAACTCTCTTATTTGCTTCTGAATAAATTTCCATAGCATTCCTAAAATGTCAGCAATTCCACTCTATTTAGCCTACTTTTGTCACATGAACCCCCGAACCAATCAATCACTGTAATCAGTGCTTCCAGACTTAACATAGGTTCTAAACCTCACTTGTGGAAACACAGTCAGCATTCCCAGAATCAAAGAGATCCCCTAACAGAGACTGTGCCTCTTCAAAAGGGAGGGAAGGATGTCAGAGTGGCAATCTTCAAAGTCTACTTTACTTCCATAAGAAGAGAATGCATATGGGTACATTTAGTGTCTGGATTCTAATTCCTGGGTAAAAAAGAAAGACGAATATTCACCCCTGGTTAAAAAAAATAAAGCAGTTTCACCTGGTTCAACCTAATAAAAACAGCCTTAGTGGGACACTGGTCATGAGTCTTTTAGCTATTCCAAATATCACAATCACCAGTACTTGTGGTATCACCCAGGTTTTAACTAGCTTATTTCATAGCTGTGCAGCAGTGACTCTTGTTCATTTTCCTAGGGACATAAATATATATATTTGAATATAAAATTTATCCGAAAAACTTCAAAAGGAAAGAAAATTCGTGAATTTAGAAATTACTTGGGATACTTACTAGAATACTTTAGGTTCACAGCTAACCTTTACAGTATCATTATCCTTAAACCTATTTCCCAGAACCTATTTCCAAGATATAACTTATTTGGCTGTATCCACGTAATTGGAGCTATGGGTTCCTGGTTTTCTATTATTATTTGCATGAAATAGACCCCAATTTTATGTCTAGGAAAAACATTTGCTCTCTTCATGATTACCCTGCGTTCGTTCTTCTTGGTCTCCATGCACAGGTTCTCTCTGGTTTCCTCTAGGTGATGCAGTCCCAGCCCTGGCTTTGTTAGCAGCTAAATGATATGGATGGGGCCTTAATGAAAATATCTGTACTTTAACTGCTTGTTAGAAAGCAATAATATCTAACCTTTACTGCCAAATATAATCAAAACTTGATGTTAATTATATTATTTAAGTATCTTTGCCTCTTCATTTCTATGGACAGACTAAGAACACTGTGACATCAGCTCATGCCCTCTGGGAAGTGGTTAGTATAGTTGGCATGAGATAGTTCTTTAAGGACAAAGCCCCAATAAACATGTTCCTGTGTCTACCAAAGGGAGGTTGTGAAAAAAAAGGGGGAGGGGGAAGGTGTGGGTGTGGGTGTGGACATGTTATGTTATTAGATCATATCTCTAAGGATCTCATCAGGAAACATTTCTCTTTGCCCATATGTATATGAGGATGAAAATAGTATTTTTCCTGATCCATGGCTAAGTAGATATAGAAATAAATGACAGATATAGATATGAGGCAATGACTTATAGTTACTTTTATTAACAGTACATGTTTTTTAGTTATACCACCGAAGTACTACTAGTCTACTTATATATATACATCATGACACTTTATTCATATGTGCACATGCAGGCTATTACATAGATCTTTATGAATACATACAAAAGCACATAGAATTTCACACTTTAAAAAAAAAACTGGTTTCTTTTAACTGTAATACTTCTCTTATTTCCAATACAGCTATGTTAAACATCTTTCCTCATACCACTCCCCCCCCACCCAGTCGAATTTTGGATAACTTGAAACAATGAAGTCATCCAAGTTTTCATAGTTATTACAATAACTAGTAGTCTCTACTTGAACCCAAAATATTCATAAATATTCAATGAAAGGGAAACTGAAAAGCTTTTATTTCCCTTAGGTAAGTTATTTTAACTTTTAAGTGTCTTAAAACATCCTGAAAAGGAAATTTGAATTTTCTTTTATTTACTTAAGGATTATAAAAACTTTCCTTCACTTTAACTCTTCAGTATTAGTCTTAGTGTTCTCTAAGATTTTTTAACATATGTACAAATAATGTAGTTCAAACTTAAGTCAGAATTTAAGTTAGGTGATGGAAAAATTATATAGGAAGGACCAATATAATGAGATTTTACATTGTAGTTTCTTGTTCTATATGTTCCATGTTTACAAATTGGGCTATAGATCTAGCCATTTTCAAAACTCAAGTGTCTTAATCAGAAAATCAATTTGTAAAAACTTAAATGTGTTTCCCTCCCTGTACAGTTTTGACAACTTCTGGATTATGTCCACAGTTACAGAAATTCCTTGACTGAGTTATGCGAGCAGAACACACTGCCTTGTCTGAAATATAGTCACTTCTTGCCTGAGGCAATGTTTTGACTATAAAAGAGGCTGAGTCAGAATTTGAACCTACATGTGTCAGACTAAAATTTCCATGTTCTTTTCCCTAGGTTGAACTGGTTTTGTTGAATATGAATGAGAAAGGAGTGGTACTCAATGTAATTAAATCTGTTAAGGTAACAGCATTTGGAGGGGTTCTTGGGGCAAGCAGGGTCACTTGTGACTGCTAGCCCTAAGGTGCCTTTGTGAGAATTCAGGAAAGACCCCTCCTCTGAGTAGAACTTTTATAACTCCCCACCCCTAAATAATAAAAATTCAGAATACTTTGGACAAACCATTCTGGCGAGTCAGTCCTCCCTCCATGCAGACTGATATAGCCCCATCCACACTAAGGCATGAAGCTTGAAAAGGGGAAGAACCAGCGGGATTTTAGTTTCCCACTTTGATAAACTAAAGGGACAAGTCTGAACAGGGCACAACCTGCACAGCCTTAGGCGTGGAAGTGGCCTTGTGTCTAGGACTTCAACCTTACTTTGTATATCCAAATTTATTTTGTTTCCATTGATGGTGACATTTCTGATATGAGCCATGTATATAGGTAAAGTAGATTAGATCAATTAAATGATACAACTTGAAGACAGTTATCCTTTCAAAGTGAAGTATTAAAAATAGTAATTTAATCCTTTGGATTTTTTTCTAATTTGTCTTTTTTAAAAAATAGTTTTTATTTTGATTGTCAGTATGCATCCCTCTAAGCATTAAGCTAAATATTTTCACTGAAATAAAGAAATAATAGTGGGAGGGAGAGTACGTCATCTAACTAAGCCATAGAATATATATATATGCGTATATATACATGCGTATATATATACACACGCATGCACCTACATACATACATATAAATCATGAAAACTCTGTACTTTCTTAATATTGATATCTTACCTCAATTTAAGTATCCACTGCCTTCTGGGCACAAATGTAAAATCTAATTACACTATAATATCTAACTCTTAATATTTCCTTGAACCTGTCTTCTCTGCCACAGTTTGAGTTTTTACCTTCTCTAAATGCATTTGTTCCATTAGCACACTAAGGGCCTTTCTAGGTTTTAGATGATTCTCCTCATGATCAGTGTCATTTAGCAGAGTAAATGGACTTGCACTGATGTCCATTTTGAAACATTGGCTTTAACATTTTTTGCTGTGTGATGGCCTCTGTTAACCTTTCTAATTTATTTACCATTATTCCTTTTTTTTTGGCTGTTATAGTTTAGATACCCATTAACAGTGAATTGAAGAATTATAGCATCATAATTTTCACAACTTAAAATTATTTTAGAAAATTCTAAACCTGAAAAGATTTTTTTCTTTTATAATTCATCAGGGTGGCAAAAGCTATCCCAACTGTTCAGAGGTACTTTATAGACTATATTTACCCACTTGATGTAGATATTCATGTTTCACTGCAGAAATATTAATGTTTGATTATGATGTAGCACCAGACCCCAGTGAGATGTCATATGATATTCTGTGTATAGAATGCTTCTGAGTATAGTCAAACAATATATTTTAATGTTTGTTAACTGCTACCTAACCCAACAAAGTGGAAAGAGATGACTATTATTTATAGTCTTGCGTATTTTTATATCACTAACATTTATTAGTCATGAGCATTATATGGAAAAGAGGCTAAATTTTTAATACTTCCTTCTTTAAGGTTGGTATCAGGTCTAAGGTGACTGAGAAATGACTGGTATCATATCTAACAATCTTTAGCTCTGATAGAATACCTCCCTATCTTTATAATTCTGAAGAAATTTACTTACACAAATATTTGAAGAAATTAGTCAATTACATTTATCTGTTACATTTCTCAGAAAACATTCCACCATTCCCAAGTATAAATTTTCAATAGACTCAATGTAAATTTTCAAGATTTTAGTTTTATGTTAAGATAGAAAGTGCTCTCTATTGTATAAAGCAACTGATTTTAGTTTTATGTTAAAACAGAAATTGCTCTCTATTGTATAAAGCAATTGTGAGAAAAGTGTTTGACAAATATGCCATTTTTTTTCTTTTCTCAGTTTTGCAACTTAAAGAAGATTTAATAGGTTTTATCGAATTGAAGATGGGATCTGTGCCATTGCTGATTGGACAGATGGTTGTCTTTATTTAAAAGCACTACCCTACTATTAACTGCGATTTTCAGTTTATCTACTTCAGAAAGATGAAGATCTAAATTGACTGCAAATGTGAAATTGGGATTCCAGCGAATCTCAGTTACCATTCAAACATTCATAGCATTAGATTTTCTTACTTTAATATTCAACAGCTTCGAAATCTAACTGAGAGCAATTGGATTTTCATTTCTGCTGTGCAAAGCATTAAAAATATTGCATTCACTGCTTGTATTTTCATTCTGATCAAGTCCTAGTAAAACTTGAATAACAGTGATAGTTAACATTTTTAAAAGGTATTTTAGTTTGATTTTTATTTCTCTACTATCATGGAGCCACTTTTTAAGAGTGCCATCATGACATTCTCGTTTTCATGGTTTATAAAATCTTAATGTTATAAAGTTGCATAAATTGATGATCACTCACTATATAATTTCTCCCTCCTGTATTAGTCAGCCAAAGGGGTGCTGATGCAAAATACCAGAAATTGGCTATTTTTTATAAATGGAATTTATTTGGGGTAGGAGCTTACAGATACCAGGCCATAAAGCCTAAGTTACTTCCCTCACTAAAGTCTATTTCCACGCGTTGAAGGAAAATGGCTGCCAACGTCTGTGAGGGTTCAGGCTTCCTGGGCTCCTACATTCCTGGGGCTTGCTTTTTCCTGGGCTCAAGGTTTCTCTCTTCCTGGGGCTTGCTTCTCTTTCCTCTGTGGGCTTGCTTTCCAGGGCTCCAGCTTAAAGCTTCAGCCTCAAACTCCAACATCAAAACTCCAACATCAGAAACCCCCTAACTCTGTTCTTTGTCATGTCTTTTATGCCCTAATTGTAACTCAATCATGCCCAAGTACAGATCAGATTACAAGCATAATTCAATATCTATTTTGTAATTTGTAATCATATCAAACTGCTATACCTCCAATCGTAATATCATGTCAAAAATGTAGCTTTGTTTTGTGTGTTATTCAGTCCTTTGCCTGTGGTATATTTTTGGCATAAATGTGACTGTAACTGTAAAATAAGGACTGATGTGCTTCTTTAGAAAGAATTTCATATCTATATTTATTTCACACTTTAAATGACTAAATTTTCAGCTAATCTCTTCTTGACTTTGCTGTTGCTAAAAAGTGAACAACTTAAAAATTAGATGTAAGATGTATTAACAGCCAAAAGGGTGCTAATACAAAGTATCAGAAATCTGTTGACTTTTATAAAGTGTATTTATTTGGGGTAAAAGCTTACAGTCCCAAGACCCTGAAGAGTACAGCTCAAGGTTGTTTTCTTGCCAAAGTCAGTTATCATGTATTGAAACAAGATGGTGGGCGATCTCTGCAAGGGTTCAGCCTTCCTCTTTCTCAGCTACAAGCTGGCAGAGGGTGATTTCTCTTCCCAGGGCTTTAGCTGTTTGAGCCTTCTCCTTTCTGTCACATGGCAGGATCAAAATGATCAAGTTCACTCCTCTTCTGTGTCTTTGGAGCTCTCTCTCTTCCTTTGTATCTTCTTCTGTGTCTTCTTGAGTGAGTGCTCATTTATATAAGCCCACTAAGTGGGTGGGGATTTAACCTGAGTTATGCTCTACTTATGTAGTAGAATCAGAGCCATAATCCTAACATAATTTAATCAAAGACATCTCAGTGATTCTAATACAATCAAAGGGCATCATACCCAGAGGGACAGGACAGTTTACAAACATAATCCTTCTCTTTTTTGGGATTCATAAATAATCTAAAACTGCCACATAAATTTAATAGTGTTCCAGTGCTTCCAGAAATTTTGTATTAGAAGGTCATTTTATCGCATGTAAAAAAACCTCTTATATTTTTAATGTAACTTTTTTGTGATCTATGTATTTCTTTTTAAAAAGACCGTTACAAAATATTTTAAAAGAAACAAAATAAAATAAGATAAAACCCAGGTAGTGATGCTCTTGAGGACTACAGAGACTCTTAACAATGGAAAAAAACTGTATCACTGATGTGGAGGCAGTGGCCATAGGAGTTGCTGAGGGTAGGGAGAGGGAAAAATAGGTGTGATTTGGGGGAATTTTGGGGACTTAGAGTTGTCCTGAATGATATTGCAGGGACCGATAAAAGATTTTTTAAAATCTTTAAAAAAAATCCAAAACTGTCTGTATACTACATTCCAGGTACTAAGTCATTTGATTGGCAGATACTGGAAGGCATGCACTGCCTTCCCAGCATTCTTTCAACTCCTCTCCTCTCCTCCTCTCCCCTCTCCTCTCCTCTCTTTCTTTTCTTTTCTTTTCTTTCCAAAGTGTGACCAAACTTTCTCAGAATGTGATTTGAGTGAATAGTTTCCTAGCACCAGATGTGAGCCCTGAGTAGTTTAACCAATAAGTGTGATTCATTACATGAGTAGTATTCCCTTGGCCAAAGTTCAGGAATGAGAATATGATGTAATTCAGGTCAGTTGGTGCTAATGGATCTTCTTAATTCCAGAGCTTTTAGAATTAGAACAGAACCTGAAAGTAGTTCAAGGAATTGCTATGGGCTGTATTGATTTTATTGGAGGTAACACCAAGTGGCAGATATGAAAAATGAAGAAAAAGGCATCTCAATCTGGTCACACTTGAAACAACTGGATAAATAACTATCTGATGCTAATCTTCTATCTTGCACCTTCAGGTACATGAGGTCAATGTTTCTTTATCCAAATGTCTGCCCTTATCAGAGACTATTCATAAAATGATTATACTTTATAACTATATTCTGTCACCTGGTTTGAAAAATAGAATTATATCTCTAAGCATATAGCTTTTAATATATTATACCATGTCTATAATTGGATTTTTAATGCTCTCATTGACTATAGATTAATTTATTTTTTACATGAAAGGTACTAAATGGATTCTAGAATTTTAAAAATAATTCCTAGTTTATTTAAATTGATTTTCAATCAATTGAGAAGTTTTAATTGAAAGACTGTTCCATATTAAATACTCTAAAAGCAATTATATATTTTAGGTCATTTGAAGTACTACAAATCAATTAAATACAATGAAATGTGTTTAAGCAGTATTACTTATTTTAACCACCACATTTATTTTATGTTTATTATTTCTAGTCTCAGAGAATTACAATTCAAGCTAAAATGAACCATGTATTTAATTAAGAAATAATAAAACTCATATCAAGGTAATTGTAACAGACAGATTTATTATTACTTATCTGGTAACATGCAATCAGAATTTATCTTAAAATTCTGTATTAACTACACTTGAGCATCAATTTCAAGAATTTTTGCTGAGAATACATTGTATATATCTTATCAAAATGTTGAAATAGGCTACATTATAAAGATTATTTCATGTTTAGTATATAATATGGCTTTCGATTTTCTGTTTAAAGCAAAGAAATAAAAGAAAGACTAAAGTGGAATCTTCAGTAGGGTTACTATTTCTCTGTCCTTCAGACAATTTACTAAAATGGACTTTCAAAAAAAAAAATACTCAAGTACATTTTCCCTATTGAAACTTTACATGCTACCAAACTTAAGGATCATAATTTACTTTAAAAATATTTATTGATTTATTTGTTTGTTTATTCCCCCCCTTATGGCTTGTTCCATTCTTTGCTATCTCTTCTCTGTGTCCATTTGCTGTGCATTTTTTCTGTATCTGCTTGTCTCTCTTTGTTGCATCATTTTGCTGTGCCAGCTCTCCGTGGTGCTCACAAGCCAGCTTGCCTTCATAAGGAGACCCTGGGACACCAACCCAGGGCCTCCCATATGGTAGACTGGAACCCAACTGATTGTGCCACAGCCACTTCCCCATAATTTATTTTTAATTGTAGATCTGAATGGTTAAATTTTAGTACTAACTTAACCTTAATAAATCATGGGGTTGATCCTGCCAAGAAGATCAGCCATTGCCTGGGTTGTAAATGGAAACAGTCTCTATTAATTTCATTGAATCAATATAATAAAGACCTCTTGAATAATGCATGTATCCTGTAGGAACTAATTCACAATGTCAGGAAAAAGCAATACATTTGCCAATGTGATTTAATCATTTTTATTTATATTCCTCATATTTTGAGTCACAGTCTAAATCTGTTCATAAATGAATGTTAACACCTCACTTCAATTTGAGTTTTTAAACTTTTTTTTCCCTAAACTTTAGTAGGGAATTTTATTTGGAAGAATGTTGAAGCAGAAGAAAGCAAGAGGATAAAAAGTAGCATGTTCAGTAATATTTGGAGGCAGAGGATGGTAAACACCATGTCTATAAAATACAGAATATTTTTTTTCTGTCGAGATTTACTTTTGCTTTAAACATATTTAAAGGACAAGATTAAGTGTGGAAAAGGCAACACAGGTTACAGGTAGAGTTTGAGCAAGAAAGGTTTTTCTGTAGGAATTATATGTCAGAAAAGGAGTAATGACTTACCACTTCTGAGTTATCAAGGGAAAAGTGAAAGGGATATGAAAATCTAATCCCACAAAATGGAAGAGCTTGAGGAGAGAGGAGAGAGGAGAAAGGGACAAAGAAAGAGGAGGAGGAGGAGGAGAAGTAGAAGGAGGAAGGCAGGGAAGGATTAGGGAAAGGGGGAGAGTGAGGTAGAGAGGTGGGAAGAAAAGGAAAGATAGACAAATAAGCAAAGGAGAGGAGGAGGAAGGAAAGAAGAAATGAAGGAAGAATAAAACATTATTTGAGCCACTCTATAAACTGAAGTCTAGAAATTGAACTCTTTTCTAGCACTTTGTATGTCCTACCTACATACTAAATATTTTCATTTCAGAAATGAATACTTTTATATTTTGAATTAGATGCTATTTGAAATTAAAGAAAATAAAATGTTAATCATTTGCATACTTGATAAATTTTTTATCAATTATTATGTTAATGTCTATTATTCTCTACTGCCCTGCTGTGTTTATGAATAATTATTTCTTTAATAGCTGTCTTAAAAATTCTTAATTTTCTTTACTTTTGAGCTCTTTATTTATTTAATGATTTAATGGGACATGGGATTGTTTTTCCTTGACTGATATTAAACCAAGAAGATACAATTTACCACTGTTTTTTGAAAAAAGTATAGTCACACCAATCACAACACATCTTCTATTTACAGTGTGAGATGAGCTTTCTTCTAACTCTAATTTTCCCTTGATATTTGAATTGATAATAAAGCAAATAATAAATAATAAAAGTTTTATAATTAATATTTTATGTTTCTCAAAATATTTCAGATAAAATTATCTCACAATTCATAATTTGCAACTTTTCATTATCTAAGTGCAAACATGTTATATATATCCTAGTTTAAAATGTATGTTTTGTGTGTATGTGTTTGCACATGAATGCTGGAAATTTGCAACTGCTCAATACCTAAGTACAAACACTTTAAAAGTATTAGTTTAAAAGTTATGTGTGTGTGTTTGTGTGTGTGTGTGTGCGCGCGCACATGAATGCTGGAAAAATAAAACCACAAATCTATTTGACATGCATTTCCTGGACGTTTCCTTGGATATTATTTAGTCAAATTGGGCACATACAATATTATAAATTGACATTATTTGCTTTCCAAAAGAGTTGAGTTTTTCAAATTAACCTCTCCAATATCTTTGACTTTATTAAGATACAAACTACTAAGTAAAATTCATTCATTCATGTAATTTGAAATAATATATCATACAACACCAGTTCAATTAACTTTTTCTCTCTAAAAGTTATATTTTTAGTAGATAGATTTTCAGATATATTCTTATTCTTATAGTAGTTTTTTTTTCATGTTACTTATATTTCAGATAATCAAATGTTAAGTTGTGTTAGCTCAGTGTCATTTATTTTGACCCTTGTGTTAGAACACTTGCCATTAGTGAAATTGATCAGAGATTAATAAGACTCTTAGTACATAATTTGGTATAAGGATATTTTTAGAGCAAAAGAGAAAACATAAAGAAAGAAGAAATGCATTAAATTAAATAATAAATTTCTAAATAGAAAATGTTGGTAAACAAAGTGTATTGTATTTATTAAATTATTAATATCAGTTATATATGGAATTTTAAAATATTAATAATTACTTTAAAAGTGAAGATGCTAGTACATGATACATTGTGATAAACAAATATCCATTTAGTTTATTTGTCCTTCATAAATAAAATTGTCTTCTTGAGCTGTTTTTTTGTATGTCAGTCTTTTTATTTCTGACACTGTTCACATATGCAACATAGATCATGATTTTGAAAAGTGTAATTCTAGCTTTTTTTCTTAATACTTGGTTGTAACTTCAGAGTTCATTTGATCATATTTTTACTCCTTTGTTCCTTCATATCATGATACTGAATCTAAGAGCTGTGGCTGAAACAGAGTCACACATTCAAATATCTGTAGAATTAAGCCTAACACTTCAAACTCCAGGTACCCAACAGATTCATCCCAATGATCAGCATAATCAACATCATCATCAATTTTGGAGAGTTATATCATTAGCTAATTAATAACTATATTTTTCAATTCCTCAAGCAAATGTTGGAAAGAATAGTCAAAATATTTTCTCTAAACCCTTTGAAATGCTGATAAGGACATTTAAATATTGATTATCTTGATTTGAATAGCAAAAAATTTAATACAATTTTTTTAAAAAGTGGAGGCCTTGCTTTGATTTGATTTCATAGATACCTCATTAAAAACTTAAATGTCATTATAAAGTTAGTCAAAACAGTTTGTGGTACTGATACATTCCACTAAGAGTTAAATGTATGTAATACATAAATAAAATTCTATTATTTAGAGTAATAGATACAAACACAAATGCACACATACACAACACATCTTAAACTTCTGAGGAATTGTGTAAATTAATTAAGATCCAATGACTTAATTAAAAACTGATAGAGTAGTATTTTGGCATCCTCTATGAACTGGAATATCTTGGATATTCAGTGCATAAGATGGGATTGTTTCCTATCAGGGCATTGGCAAAAATGACATATCTGGAAAGTATCAGTAGGTCATGGGTGCTCAGCCTTGGTACTGTTGACATTTTAGGCCATTTGTTGTGGGAAACTGTCTTGTGCTCCAATGGTATATTTAGTCACATCCCTGTCCTCTACTTATTAGATTTCAGTAGCAAACTCCTATCCTCCCCCATTTGTGACAACAAAATTGTCTCCAGATGTTGCAAAATGTCCCCTGGGGGACAAAATTATCCCCATTTGAGAACTACTGCAGTAGATGAAATGCATGCCCTTGCCCTAGGTAAACTATCTTCCAAGATTATCTCATGGTACAGTTTTGTTACATAAGAAAACAGAGGTTAAAATTAATAAAACTAGTGATTAAAGTTTTAGTGGTCCTAGGATATGGACAAAAATTTTGTTAGAAATAAGCAAAAGTGTATATTTAATATGTGAACTTATGATACCAATGGCCTTTACTTTTTGTGAATTTAGATGTTATTAAATAATATGTTGACTGAAGTATAATAATATTATTTAAGCTTTTTGTCCAAAACTGGTGTTTTTCATTTTAACTATTGGCACATTTGTGTTTAGTGTTTGCAAATGTATTTAAAAGAAGTCATTCTCATCATCCTAATGGCTAAAAAACTCATTCAATAAGTAAGAAACAGGTAACAATTTTCATGATCTAATATCTTATCCAGCCATTTATAATCATAGACCATGTTGCAACTATCAAACTGTTAAAATATTTTTTATTGAAGCAGTTCACTTAGATTTATACATTATATTTCATTATATGTAAAGTATTTTCTGTTGAAAACTTTATTATGTGAAAAAGCAACACAGGCTTTATTTTCAGATTTATGATTCTGTGACTGTGTATAATTTTACCTGAGGAAATGTTTAAGGTAAGAATTGAAAGACAAAAGGTGAATAGGTGAAAAAGTTAACCATTAACCACAGCACTATGTAGTTGATATTCCAATTTTTTTCTTTTTTAATTGAATGTATAATTTGCTCAGAGTAAACTATCCTCATCTTAAGTATCCAGTTCAGTCTGGATAATTGTATCACACATATTACCCATACCATTCCCATGATATAGAATATTACCATATATCTATACCCAATCTTTGCAGGAAACTATTCTTGATTTCTTTCATGTTATATGAGACTTTTCTGTGTTAGAATAGTATGTAAGTAGAAACATAAAGTATGGAACCATTTGAGTCTGGATTATTTGACTTGAGGAATTTTTGGAGATTCACTCAACTTGTTGCATGCATCAGTCATTACTTTTTATAACTGTGTGGTATTTCCATTGTATCAATATATGATATTTTGTATATATATTCTCAAGTTGATAGGTATTCTGTTTGACTATTTACAAATAATAATGCTGTTATGAATATTCATCAATAAATCCTTGGGTGGTCATAAGTTCTCTAAGTCATATACCTAGCAGTTGAATTTTTGTGTCATAAGGTAGGCATATGTGTAAATTTATGAAAATTGCCAGACATTTGCAAACTGTTTGCATCATTTTACATTTCTATTGACATTTATGAGAGTTCAGATTGCTACTTATCCTTGCTGGTGAATCAATTTGTCACTCTTTAAGACTTTAGTCATTGGAATAACTATACAGTGGAATTAGATTATGGTATTAATTTGTATTTATTTCCCTGATAAGTAAAAATGTTGACTTTTCATTTCATGTGTTTACTATCCTTAGCATGTCTTCCTTTGTGAAGTGCTGTTAGTGTCCTCCACATTTTTTATTTTTATTTAAACTGAGTTAGATAGGTTGTTGAGATGACCTATACACAAATCTTTTGTCAAGTGATATATTAAGAATATTTTCTCCCAGTTTCTCTCTTACCTATACACATTTTCATATCTGCTTTTTGCACTTCTTCTTCTCTTTCGTTCCTGCAAACTTCTGCTACCTCAGATACAGTACTGAACTCCAATCCACCTCTCTACCTCTCTATCCTCTCCCCCAACCATGCTCTGTATTGGGACTCTCTCTCTCTATACCAGCCTGGAAAATACCTCCAGGTAGAAAATTAGGGCAAATATGGGGTTCATCTCATGTGTTTCTCTTCTCCGAGTAAGCACAGCATGTGCTGCTGCTGCCTTCAATCTAACATTGGAAATTAGTCATTTCATTTTTTTTTTTCATTTTTAGCTGTCTGTGGCAGAAGGTTTTGTCTGGAACATGTTTTTCCCTAATGGTAGAGAAAAATTTTTTTTCTTTTTATATTGATATTTTCAAATAGATGAATTTAACAAGTAATTTCTTGAATAGTTTAGCATAAATAATAATTGAAAGAGTTATATTTGCTTCAAAATATACATGTTCAAGTATTGATGACTCAGTTTTCATGTATGAATACTTAGACATTTATTAGAATTATGAAAACTATTTCAGGTATCAAAAACCATAAAAAAATTAAATGCTAATTGAGTCTAGAGATCTGGCACAGTAAATAAAATTGAAGAATTCCCAAATCAACTTTTATATTTTTCCCTTTCTATTACGAATATTCCCATAATCCTATAAGAGAAATTGAGTTTATTTGTGGATTCTCTGGTAGAATGATTTGCAAATATATCTTAAATGTAGACTTCTTAATTAGTTGTTAATACAGTTCTCTGTACAAAAACAAAATTATTTTATTTAAAATGAAAATTTTCCCTTGATGATCAAATTAATATAGGAATAATTCTAATACATGATTCTTAACATATTAGTACCCTATGACCATTATTTTATGTAAATACAAGGTCTTGTTTTAAAACCACTCAGTATAAGGCATTTTAAGATAAATGGTTTTTGAAGAGATTTTTCTTTGTCTTTCTGCATCTTCATTTTTTCTCTCAGAAGTTTCTATTACAATGCTCTCCTTATCATGATTTAATTATAGCATGTGAACAATATGCATACATTACCCCTCCATCAACACATTGTTGGAAAATTTGTTACAGATTATGAAAGAACATCATCAAAATATTTACTACTGGTATGGGGTGTTATTGATTGGGGGGCACAATGTTTGGAGGGAGTTCTCCAGGGCATGCATATAGGGTACATAAAAATGTTTGGATATTTTCATAGTGGTTACAATATAAAAATGACAACTGAGGGAGTGTTGAGTTCCTAGCCAGGGGAGCTCTATCACATTCCTCAATGGAACAGCAACCATTACCCAAGTGTAATGGCAAAGACCAATAAAGAAGGATGGTCCAACAATGAGCCCTTGATATTGATGACTATGCTTATGAGACTGTGCACCTGAAATATGAACTAGGCCTAGAGGTGAAAGGTGCCTAAGAGTTACCTCCTGAGAACCTCCATGTTGCTCAAATATGGCCACTATCTAAGCCAAACTCAGCATGTAAATGTATTACCTTCCCCCCAGCATGGGACATGAATCCTAGAGATGAGTCTCCCTGGTGCGTATTACTACCAAACTCCAGCTGATGATGTAACTAGAAAAAGACCTTGAATAAAAGGGTCAACTCAGACCAGCAAAATATCTCAGCCTACATGTCATATCAGGTGTTAAAAACTGCTTTTTGACCTTGAATAAAAGGAGGAAATGGAAAGGACAAATGAGTTTATATGGCTATGAGTCTCCAAGAAAAGAGGAGGTCATCAGAGGGGTTGCACTTATGCATGCCTCAGCAGGGTCCCAGAGACATCCAAAGTAGATACAACCCCAGGTACTGGTTCTTCTGAGGGCTACAGAGACCTACAGGTTCTATGGTCATGAAAGATGGCTCTTGAGTTCAGGGCCATGTCAGTTGGCCCTACTTTGGAGTTTGTGTTCCTGAATGTGATGGAGTTGGACTCTGATTTGACCTTTCTACACATGCCCTTCTGTCACTTTTACTGGACCTGTGGTTGGTGCTGGAGTTGATGTATACTCAGGAGACCTGAATCTCTGGACTGTCCATGTGATAGCCAGGCCCTGAGCCTCAGCAGACTTGCAACTCCTACCCTCTTGTTTATTGGACTTACCCCAGGAGGTGAAGAAGGTCAACCACTACACCAGGGAGCCAAGAGTGCCCACAATTGCAAGCAGGAGAATTGCATCCATCATCCATGTGGAATCTAAGCCCCCTCTCGATATAGAGGTGGAGTGGACATAACCATCCCAGGATCCACAAGATGGAGGAATAGAGTATGGATTAGAGTGGACTTACTGATATTCTACTATGGAACTATTGTGAGTAGTAATGGAAGAAACTGTAGCTTTGATGTGGAGAAAGTGGCCATGGTAGCTGCTGAGGGTAGGGAGAGGGAAGAAGAGATATGATGTGGGGGCATGTTCAGGACTTGGAGTTGTCCTGGGTTGTACTGCTGGAACAGATGTTGGACATTGTATGTCCTGCCATGGCCCACTGGGTGGACTGGGGGAAAGTGTAAACTACAATGTAAGGCATCATCCATGTGGTGCCGCAGTGCTTGAAAATGTGTTCATCAAATGCAGTGAATGTCCCACGATGATGAAAGAGATTGTTGATGTATGAGGAATGGGGTGAGGGCGGTGGGGGGTAAATGGGGACCTCTTATATTTTTTGAATGTAACATTTTAAAAAATAAAGAGAGAAAAATATTACTACTAGAATTAGATATTTGTACAACTCTTAACAAATCTTGTTCTGTTCTGTTTTACAAATTACCGTTGTGTTACGGTGTTACAGAACACTGTAACAGAAATATAAGAACAGTTCATTTTCTTTTTCCCTCATCTAATGAAACACCCAAAACAGGAAGACAGATAGCTCCATGCAGCCACTGAGAATGCAGGCTCTGTTTCCCTTTTTGGTCTAGCATTGTTAATGAGTTGCTCTCTTCCTTGGACTTATAGCTTATGTGCCACAGACTGACATAAATGAACTCTAGATAGGAAGAGTTGGTAAAGCTGAAAAGCCAAAATCTGGTGCCCTCTGAGTCCAACATTTTAGCCAAAAACAGTAGTATTCAAGGGGACTTCTCCATAGAACTTACTGACCAGAAATTAGCCACTTGGCTAATGTAGCTGCAAGAAAGTTGAGGTGGTAAGCGCTGTTAACTGAGTGGATTGCTGGCATGAATAGAACTAGGTTTTTGTTAGTAATGGAAATGGTATAATGGATAAGGGTCATGAAATAGTTATGGCTTCCCTACCAAAAGGAGTCTAGAAGTGAACTTTGATGTGAATCCTAGCTGTTGGTTGGATATATAGATATCAATTGTGTTTATATATTTAACTTAGCTTTCTAAGAGAAATGGAAAATATATTTCTGTTTATGGTTTTTTGATTTGTAACTTCTCACTTTTGTTCCTTGTCGAAATGTTTTTGTTTACCCTATGTTTTTTTGTTTTGCTGCCTGATGATATGGTGCCTTATAGTCTTGTAGTTTGCAAGACTGTGCACTTAACTGGGTTATTTTTAAAGAACAATTTATTTCTTATAAATCTCAGGAATACACCTCAGTGAATAATGGCATAGAATAGGAAAACCTTTTATATTCCCATTTAGGAAATTATTAATATTTTACTTAAGTTACTGTGTCATATTCTAGAAGGGTAAGTGTGGCAGTTTGAGATTATTTATGAATCCCAAAAAGAGAAAGAATATATTTATAAACTAATCTATTCCTCTGGGTGTGATACCCTTTGAATGAATTACATTCAGCTGACACGTTTTGATTAAATTACTTGTTAAACTTAGGGCTTTGATGTGACCATATCAGTAGGCTGTGACTCCATTGCGTGCCTTCCCCCTTAGTGGACCTGTCTAAACAGGCACTCACTCAAGAATACACATGGAAGAGGAGAGAGTTCTGTCATGTTAGATCCTGGGGTGCTGGGGATAGATTAGCCATTCACCAGGTGGTTTGCTGCTGAAGATAACAGAGCAGCTGAGCAACTGAGAAAGCCCAGGAAAAAATGAGCCCTTTGTCAGACACTGATACAGGAAGCCCTGAGAGACCAGGCAGAAATCACCCACCATCTTGCTTCAAAAGGTGGCAACTGACTTTGGTGAGAAAGCAGCCTTGAGTTGGACTCTTTAGGGCCTTGAAACTGTAAGCTTTTATCCCAAATAAATACCCTTTATAAAAGCCAATGGATTTCTGGTACTTTGCATTAGCACCTCTTTGACTGACTAATATATTATGTATGCTGACTCTTTTCATTTATGTGAATATTAGTAATTTGTCTGCTATTATAAACAACTCTCATGAAACTTGGGATATTATCTTATACTAAATCACTAACGAGTATGATCTCTTCCTCAGCAAAGATATCTGTTTCTCTAAGTTTATAAGGGGGAGAGAGATTAAACTCCAACAATTTTGACAGTCCTATTAGACTCAAGAGCACACTTCAAGAACTAATATGCAATTTCATAATAATCATGCTCCTAAATAAAATTTCTTGAACACTATGAAAAGTACATACATTCACTTGCAATACTTTTCAACCCCTTTTTATTTATCCTATCCATCAGAAATGTCACTTGCTTTTTTCAAAATCTCTGAGTAAATTTATTCCTGAGCCCTATCTTGTTTTGGTCAGGGGTACCCTTCTCTCCCTTTCCTCCCGAGCCTGCATCTGCAAAGCCTACATATCCTAAAAAGCCTAGCCCTCCTCTGAGCATTTGGTGGCACATGGTATGTATATAGCCAGTTGCAGTTGACTGGAGAATAGAGATGAGGGGACAGCACTGTGCAAATCTAAATATGCATCAGATGTCCAGGAGAGAAAATAAGCTGGGAAGAATCAAACATTAATATGTCTTGACCTGATAGTTGGTCCAAGGTCATTTTTTGCAGACCTCTATGAAAAAAAGTCTAATATTTTCATATGACATTTAAAAATAGAATCATTCTATTTATAAGCCAAAAAAAAAACAAACTTTTTTTATCTTCTTTTATTAAGAATTGCTTTGATTTTTTTCATGTTACTAAGGAAACACTGGTTGACTTGATTATGGACACTTTTTTTAAAACTTGAAGCATTATAATAAACTGCCAAGCAAAAGAATCCCTTAAACCATATATTTAATATACATTGTGGCACTTAAAAATAAGTTTGGGACAAGAAACTATTTAGAAAACCTACTTGTCATACTTAAAATCTATTGAAATGCTAATAGGCTATCATAGATATGGAGATTTGCCTTTATAGTGAGGTCTGCTGAGAGACAACTGATATGTCTTATGATCTGTACTACACAATCTTAACTCCAAAACCAACTCTGCTTTGCCCTTCTTCTAAAAGCAGTCTGACAAGGGGAGGAATCACATCTGCATAAATCTTGGTTTTCCAAATCCATTCCTTCTAACAAGTAAGAATCCCCTTAAGCAGGCTGCTCCCTCTTTGTCTTAGTCAAAATAAACTTGCCAGTGGTGAGATTTCAGAGTAGCAACAAATTTGGTAGCATTTTCCAATTCTTCATTATGTATCACTCCCTTTAGGCAATATTTAGATTATTTTAAAACTCCAGGCCTGTTTTATTATTTCCCTACACAGAATGTATGCAGAGTAGATTTTTTTCTCAACCAAAACACAAACGTAGAATTTGCCATGTAGAATCTTGGTCATTCCTCAAGGTTGATTTTATCTATTCCTGGGTCATAAGTAAGTCCTACACAGGAAAATCAATTATTTTGGTGTTGATAACTTTCCAATTGGGACTTACAAATTTTTCTTAAAAATAGAAACATCTTGGCCTGTGAGTGGTCCCATAATTCTACCAATCCCAGTGATTCCTCTATCGGCAACTCAGATGTTTCTCTTTTTTTCCACTCTTAGATAAGAACTCTGCAATTTCTCAAGCTTATAGTGAAAATTTGTATCAGTTGTTCAAAAATCCATATGATTTTAAGTCTCCAATAAGAACCAAGATCCCAGGGACACTGGTTTCAAGTAGTGGAATTTAACAAGATTTTGGATTACAGCATATAGCAACCAATATCTTCTCTCCTCCCTTCCACATAGGATTTTAACTTCTTAATAAATTGGATTTGAGTCAGAGTTTAAAACAAATTTCTACCTAATTATATTAGTAGTGTGCTTGTTTAGTAGAGTTATTCGAGTTGAACTCAGATATTTTTATGTCATTCCATTTCTCTATCTGAAATATAGAATCCCCAATTATGCAGTCTGCACAAAACAAAATTTCATTATCAGTATGATCTATCTATTATCTATTTGTGTATCCATTTTTACTCCAAAGCATCAAGAATAATCTTAATTGCTACTAACCATGGTCAGTGGTTTACATTATGGTTTACATTTGTACTGTACATTTTGATGAAATTTAAAATGGCCTGTATCTGTTATTGGAAGGTCATGCAGAACAACTCTAATGCACTAAAATGCCTAATGTTCCATCCATTTTATACTTTCCTCCCTCTCCCTCAGAACCTGTAGTAACCATTAAGTTTCAATATTTGAAGAATAAGAGTCTTAGTTACTTGTAATAATACTGAGGGCTTGACTTATTCATTTGTTTTCTTTTTTTAGGCACTGCCCTTTGTTCACAAGGGTTTCTTGTCCCTCTAATTGAGAACATAGTAGGACTTTCAGGGATGGGAGTTTAATATTTTTCTGTTTATTGGGTGGGTCTCCACCCTCTGAGATAGCAAACTATGGCAAAATGAACACTCACATGTTCCATAGAAGCTCTCCCTATTGTGCATAACCCCCATACCTGATGCCCTACAGCAGCAACCCTTCCTTGCCATATTTCCCAAAAGTGCATTCCCAACATTGTAGTTTTCACTACAGGCCTGCAAATCCCCAGAGTTCACCTGCTCCTTCCTCCAACCCTCTCCAAGTCCAATCCAACATTTCCACCCTACTCCCCCTTACAAACCAGCACTGCAGTGCCCAATCACATCATTGCACCACTCTCATGCCCATCCACTGCCCAACCATTCCCTTCTACCTTATCATAGCTTTTGCCTATATGGGCATTGCCTCACCACCCTCTGTTCCCTTTCTATCTCCTGTTAACCTATCTTCCAGACTCTAGCTCTGTGTGTTTGCTCAATGTAATAAATGTACCATCTGCATGTAAAATGTTATTAATAGGAGAGAGTGGAAAAGGGAGAGGGCAATGGGTTTATGGGATTCACCTATATTTTCTATGTGTCTTTTCTGTAACCTAAGGCTTCTTTGAATATAAAGGGAAAAAAAAAAAGACACTGGGGGAATATACAGAAGAAATTGTTACCGTACATACAAGATAACAGATCTTACAGTGATGAAAGACACATCTACATATTTTATTTCAATTTTTTTTGTATTTGTATTTTATATGTTATTTTAAAAACTATTGCTATTTGATTTTCTTATTAATATTATTTGGCTTTATTTTTGGCTTTGTTTTTGAATAGGTTTTGGATCACAGAGGGGTCACAACTATGGCAGGAGAAGATCACTAGAGTAGGGTGTTAGTGATGGGGATGTGTGGGGAGGGGTGCACCTATGGCAGGCTTCTAAGGCATATGAATATGTTAAAGTGTTCATGAGGTATTGTCTTGGTGGGTGGAGACCCATACAATAACCAAAAGAATATTGGATTTCCACCCTGGGTAGTCCTACTATATTCTCTAATAGAATGCAAGAATCCCCTGAGTACAAGGGCAGTGCATAGTAAAGGAAGACAGACCATTATGCCAGACCCTTGATATTGATGATTGAACTTATAAACCTTTCTTGTAAAAGTGAAACTTAGCCTAGTATTATATATTGCCTAAGAGTTATCTCCTGAAAGCTTCCTTTTTGTTCAAATATGGCCTCCTTCTAAGCCAAATTCAACATATAAAAATGTACTACCTTCTCCCCAGTGTGGGACATTACTCCCTGGCATGAGCTTTCCTGGCACTGAGGGATTATCACTAAGCACCGACTAACAATGCATCTAGAAAAAGACCTTGACCAAATATTAAATAAAAATGAGTCTTTATGGCTAAGCAATTTCAAAGTGAGTAGGGAGGTCATTCTAGAAGTTACACTTATGCATGTCTCAGCAGGATTTCATTTACTGCCACCGTAAACAATACTTTAAACAGCTGGGTTCCTGAGAGCTCTGGAGACATCTAGACACTATAAGCAGGGCAGAAAAGCTCATGAATTTGTCACCCTGTCAGTGGGTCTTACCTTGGAATTCATTCTCCCCAGTATAACAGAGTTAGACTTTGTTTCCCTACATATAGCTATACTGTCCCTCTTATTTGAACCTATAATTAGCACTATGCTTCTTTAATATATGTTCCAGAAACTAAACTCTTTGGCCTGTTCATGTGCCAGCTGAGCCCTGAATCTCAGCAGAGTTGCAACACCTACTCTCTAGTTCACTGGACTCACCCAGGACAACTAATAAGGATCTAATGATTAACAAATCCCATCCTAGGGAACAGAGAGTATCAGCAACTGCAAAGAAGATAGTCCCATCCATCTGTCCTTTGGGATCTTAGCTCCCTCTCCATCAGTAGCAGAGTGGGCATCACCTTCCTCAAGAATGGGGAATGAATAATGAACTAAAGTAGAATTATAATTGTTCTATTATAGGCTTATTATTATCTAGCAAAGAAGAAATTTTATTATTGATATAAAGGCAGTGGCCATCAGTGTTTCTGAGGGGAGGGACAGGGAAGAATAAATGTAATATGGGGACATTTTTGGGGCATTGGATTTGTCCTGCATGACATTGTAATGATGGACTCAAGCCATTAAACATTTTGTCATAACCTATAAAATTGTGTGGAACAGAGTATAAACTATAATGTAAACTATAGTCTATGGTTGGTAGCAATGCTTCAATATGTGTTCATCAAGTGTTAACAAATGTACCACAATAATGAAAGGTGTTGTTAATGTGGGAAAGTGTGGGAGGAGGAAGGCTGGGGCATATGGGAATCCCCTATATTTTTTTAGGTAATATTTATGTAATGTAAAGCATCTTTAAAAATAAAAACAAAATAATAGAAAGAATAGTCCTCAGTTATGGCGAAAATGCACACTGAATAATAAAGGTAGGTGATAATTTTAACCCAAGTCTTGATAGAGTAATGTGTTATGGTGCAGTTTGAGTGTGTCAAGAAGAAAATCCAGTAAGCAAAAACTATACTGTGGTATTTAGTAACCCAAAACTAGCTTGTATTATTCATAACACAAAATATTCAAGTTCATCATGTAATTATATATAACATATAATATGTATCTGTGTATGTGTGTATATATAAATACATTCACATATATATACAAAATATCATGAAAGTAGAACTTCATCTCTAATAGTATTCTTTAAATGGTCCTTTTTTTCTGTTATCAATTAGATAGATAGATAGATAGATATGCTGGATTTTCTTCATCACCTTATTTTATTCCTTCCCAATTACACTTTCTTCTTCAAACCAAATTTCACACCTCTTGTCCTTTTTCCCCACCCACAAAAGTTATGACATGACGTTCTTAAAAAGGCTGGATCCTCCTTGGGGGTTGGGGAATTAAGAGACTTGAGTATGCCAAAGCTGAGTCCTTATCAGTGGGCAAGTAAGAAAAAATATCTAGTAGCACTCGTTGTTAATATTATTTGTATCAAAAGTCTTTAACAATTACTTACATGTTTATGTATTGGCACATATATACTTATAGAAACTTTGTATATATAAATCTTTAAATATATAAATATTAGTCTACATATAAAATTTTATATTTATATATATCATGAATCTACAAAATTATGAATATTTACATTTGCATATCTGTGAATGATTATGTGAACATGTATATTTTTTATGTGCATATATATTAACCTATATATTTATCCATTTATTTATCTATCTGCTTATAGTTATATTTGAATCTGTGTCTGTATTTGTAACTGACCAGACAAAATATACTCTATTTGATAAAGTTGACAGGAAAATTATATTTTTGTTTATCTTTAAGTTATCTAAACTGTTAATGTTATCCTTTCCCAGTGATAGCTCTGGATTATTTGTAGATTCATTAGTGTTTTGTTCCCCTCATTTCTATAATAAGAAACAATTAGAGGAATAGGAAGTCATTAGATGGTGGATGAATCAGTCAGTAGCCTCCAATACAAAGTTATAGAGACAAAAATAATGATCACTTTGCCCGTGGTTTCCTTTCACATTGAGTCGTTTGGGCTGTAGTCATGGTGAGTGTTTTCAAACAATGATGTAATTTTCTTGGTTCGAACAAATACGTTTTGCCATTACTTGAGTCTAGCATGAGGTATTAGATATATGTGCGAAGAACAAATTGTATGAGTCCTATAGAGTCAGAGTGCAGCTTTTTGAATAATTGCTTCCCTGTGTGAAGCTGTCAAAACTAGATTTGTTGTTCACAAAAGACCTGCATTTTCCTTTGGAGAACTGAAGAAAACTTTGGAAAACTAAAAAAATCATAGTTCTTTTGCTATGAAGAGCAGGTTCCTCTTATAAGGTGAATATAGCTCTTTACATGTGTTTGACTTTACTCAAAAGCAATTTTTTTTGTAGGTTTTTTTTTTTAAGATTTATTTTATTTATTTATTTCTCTCCCCTTCCCCCCCCCCCCTGACTCTGGTTGTCTGTTTTCTGTGTCTATTTGCTGCATCTTCTTTGTCCACTTCTGTTGTTGTCAGTGGCACGGGAATCTGTGTTTCTTTTTGTTGCATCATCTTTTGTGTCAGCTCTCTGTGTGTGTGGTGCCATTCCTGGGCAGGCTGCATTCTCTTTCGCACTGGGCAGCTTTCCCTACGGGGTGCACTCCTTGCGCATGGGGCTTCCCCATGCAGAGACAACCCTGCGTGGCAGGGCACTCCTTGCATGCATCAGCACTGCGCATGGGCCAGCTCCACACGGGTCAAGGAGGCCCGGGGTTTGAACCGCGGACCTCCCATGTGGCAGACGGATGCCCTAACCACTGGGCCAAGTCTGCCGCCCCAAAAGCAATTTATATATCTTTTATGCAGTTTACATATCTATTTTTCCTTTTAATGTTGGACAATTTACAAAAATTAATCCAGCTGATTAACAGTTAATGTGTCCTTACTTCATTATTTTCAGAATCTATAAAAAATATAGAAAGCGTTTCATTGTTTTCTACTGAAATAACTTTTTAAATTTTATAGTTAATGATAATTATATCCACTGTACCATCTGACATTATTTTAATGACTGTCAGAAAACACTGACTAAACGTTTTCTTCTTTAGCCAGAACTCAGTTTAGGAAAAGTCATTGTACAAGAGAGAAGCAATCTAAGTCACTTAATAAGATTCTAAAAAGAACTTAAACTTCCAGAAAGATGTCATCTGCGTAGGCAGGCAGGACTCAACTCTCTCTCAAAAAAAAAAAAAAAAAACAAAGAAAGGGTAAAAATCTGTCTGAGTGAAAGGGTGATGGGGGTCAACAGACCATGACAGAGCTACGCAAGCTCCAGAAGAGTGAGGAACAGAGATACCAAGAACCTGAAATGGCATGTGAGTTACTAAAGTCCCCTAGCAACAGGGATTGGTCCCCAGCCACCCTCAAGGCATGCTGCCTGGATAAAACCTATGGCTAACTATAGTCAACTGAGAGGGGAAGAGACATCTTCCTGCCTGGAGGGTGAGGCATAGGACAGAGAATGGTTTCTCTTCAGTAATTTTGGTCAGCAGAGCCTGCTTTGAATCTGGCTTCTGGCGGGACCAGAATCACAGGTAAGCAGAGGTTAAAAGAGACACCTCCGTGTAAAAGTTTGCCAACGAGTGCCATCTGCTGGTCAGCATGGAAACTGCAACAGAAAAACTGATTTTAAGGCTCTCTCAGTACAAATCCCTTGAGTCCTTGGCCCAATTTTGATAACTTAAGCTGGACAATTTTAAAGATATAAAATAAGTTGAACCAAAAATCAAAGAAGATCCATGAAAAAATTATAGGCAAGAGAGAGAAATTGAAGGTCAGAGTAAATTCACCAACATATTTAGATACCTAGACATCAGCAAAAATTTATAACACATACTAAGTAACAGGAAGAGATGGCCAAGTCAAAGGAACAAACCAAATATCATCATAAGGTACAGGTTTTAAGACAACTAAACAATGATAATCACACAAATCTCCTAAATCAATTCTAAGAGTTGAAGGAAAACATGATTAAGGAAATAAAGGATATTATGTAGATGCTAAGTGAACATAAAGAACAATTTGAAAGCCTTCAAAGAAAAGCAGGAGAGCTTATGTGAATGAAAGAGAATGGATGAGATTTTTTAAGTTGTCCTAAGTGATATTGCAGCGTTAGATGCTGGACTTTATATATCCTGCCATAACCCAGTCAATGTACTGGGGAGCAGTGTGAACTACAGGGTAAACTATTATCTCTGTGGTACAGCAGTGCTCCAAAATGTGTTCACCGAGTGCAATGAGGGTGCCACAATGATGGAGGAGGTTGTTGGTGTGGGAAGAGTCAGGTGGGGGGCGGGGTGAGCATACAGGAACCTCTTATATTTTTTAATGTAAGATTTTTTTTTGTGATGTATATATCTTCAAAAAATACAACTTACAAAAATGATGGGTTGGGGGTGTGGGAAGTGGGGTATATGGGAGCCTCTTATTTTTTTAAGTTTTTTTTTAATGTTTTTTAATATAATGTTCTTTGTGATCTATTAACTTTAATTTAAAAAATTTAAAAAATAAAATAAAATATAGGCAGTTATTTGGGGAAAAATACGTTGGAGGCATATAATCACAGAATTGAATTGATTTAAGTCAGGATTAGTGATATTGAGGACAAAACATCTGAATTGGAAAAGACAGGAGAACAGAAAGGGAAAATAATGGAAAAAATGGAACATGGACTCAGGGAATTGAATGATAACACAAAAGGCACAAACATACATGTTACCAGTGTCCCAAAAGGAAAAGAGAATGGAAAAGGAGCAGGAAGAACATTTAAGGAAATAAAGACTAAAAACTTACCAAACTTTATGAAAGACATAGATATCAATATTCAAGGACAACACACCTCAAACAGAATAAATCTGGATAGACCTACTCTGAGACACCTACTATTCAGAATGACAAATATCAGAGTTTTATAAAGAGAGGACTCTGAATGCATTAAGTGAAAAGCAAAGCATCACATACTAGGAAACCTCAATAAGATTAAGTACCTATCTATCATCAGAAACCACGTAGGTGAGAAGAAAGTGATATGAGTTATTTAAGGTCCTGAAAGAGAAGAACTGTGAGCCAAGAATTCTGTATCCTGCAAAATTGCCCTTCAAAAATAAGGGTGACATTAAAGTTTTCACAGACAAACCTGAGAGAGTATGTTACCAAATGATCAGAACTAAAAGAGATACTAAAGGAAAGGAAAAAACGAGGGCAAGAAACTTGGAGAATGAAGTGTAGAAATGAAGATTACTAGGGTAAATTAAAGAATCAAGACAGACAGTAGTACCATATGACAATGGAAAGCCACAGGATAAAATGGACAAAGTAAGTAATGCCTTAACAGTTATAACATTGAATATTAATGGTTTGAACTCCCCAATCAAAATGCATAGACTGATAGAATGGATAAACAAAATATGAGTCATCTATATGTTGTTTAAAGAGACTCACCTCAGACATAAGGACAAAAGCAGGTTGAAAGTGAAAGGTTGGAAGAAGATATTGCACATGAAAAGGAACCAAAAAAACTGGAGTAGTGATATGTACATTGAACAAAATAGACTTTTTAAATGAAATAAATAAAAATTTAATTGAAGTTGTTTACCAAAAGAATGATATGTACATTGAACAAAATAGACTTTTTAAATGAAATAAATAAAAATTTAATTGAAGTTGTTTGCCAAAAGAATGAACATCAGAAAATCATTATAGAGTACGACTGACAGGAACTTTGCAAAAAACTAGTAAGTTCTCTTGTAAACAATTTGAAACATGTCTAAGCCAGCTTAGATAAAGTGGTAAGATGGTATAGTGCTAATTCTTGCAAATGAAAGGCATGAAATATGTTCATTGAAATGAAGTGGAATTAGATAACCCAACCTTCTTAATCACCTTTTGTCTAGTTGTACTTCTCTCACCTTAGAAAGTCCTTCCTTAAATTTTAATTAAAACACTTGTGGAGGTAAAAGATTTTGATTTATTTCCCCTACTCTTTTTTTTTTTTTACTTTCTTTGTATTTATTTTTTTAAATATATTTTTATTACAGAAATTATGAACTTACAAAATAGTCATGCATATATGTAGAAGTCCCATAACAACCCTTCACCAATACACCACACTGTTGTGGAACATTTGTTATAGATTATGAAATAATATCATCAAGCTATTACCACTAACTATGGTCCATAGTGTATATCTGACATATTTTTCCTGAAAGTATAATTAATGTAATCTATGAGCTATAGTTAACAACACTGTAATATTTTTGCATCAATGCCAAAGATGTACTGTGTTAATTAAAAAATATATCGAAATAGGTCTCAGGCTCTTGTCCCTGGTTGCCTCATTTGTTAATGGAGCCAGGACTGACCTTTTCATTTATTGAAAGGCCTGTACTTCTGGGCATCATTCCCAAAGCACTTCAGGTCCCAGCCATGGCCACATAATTTTCCCATCTATGGAAGGGGAAAACAACTCAGACTGTTGCATGCCTTCCAGAAGATTATTAATTATATTTTTCCCAGGCTTCTCCACTTTTGCATCACTGTGTGATAGTGACATGCATCCATTCTAGTTCACAGAAGGACTTTCTTGCATTTGTTTTATTAACCAAAATTCTCATCTACCTCTGATTTCACTGTTATTCAGTCCTTAGATTATTCTCTATCTTTCTTTCAGTTGAGATTTACATTCCTTAGACCACACTTTTCAGCCACAATCCCATTTATGAACCTGCTGCTTTGCACTGTAATGTGTTTCTGTCAACTCTTCTCCATTTCTACACATTTAAGGTCAAATTAATTAAAACTTCTACATATACTAAGCACCAGAACTCTTTCATAGCTCTCTTCTTATCTCATAATAACCCATACTATAGGTTTTAAGTCCACACATTTAATCTTTATATTTAGTTCATATTAGTGAAACCATGCAATATTTGGACAAAATAGGTTTTACATGCAAAATTGTTATAAGGGATGAATAAGGTATTATATATTAGTAAAAGGGGCAATTCACTAGGAAAAAATAATTATAATAAATAATTATGCACCTAACCTGGTTGCACAAAGATGCATGAGGCACACACTGGCAAAACTGAAGGGAGAAATAGATGTCTCTACAATAATAGTTGGAGATTTCAATATACTTCAGTCAGCATTGGATAGAATATCTGGACAGAAAATAAAATAAAAACAACAACAACAGAAAGCTTGAATGATATGATAAATGAACTAGACCTAACAGACATTTACAGAGCATTACACCTCCAAACAGAAGGATACATATTCTTTTCAAACACTCCCGGATCCTTCTCCAAGATATACTATATGTTGACCTCACAAGACAGATCTCAATAAATTTAAAATGATTGAAATTATGCAAAACATTTTCCCTGATCATAATGGAATGAAGCTGGAAATCATTAATGGATAGAAAATGGGAAATTCATAAATATATGGAGATTAAACAACACACTCTTAAATAATCAGTGTATCAAAGAAGAAATTGCAAGACAATTCAGTAATTATCTTGAGACAAATGAAAACAATGATACAACATATCAGAACCTATGGGACACAGAGAAGGCAGAGCTGAGAGGGAAATTTATAGCCCTCAATGCTTACACTGAAAAAAGAAGAAAAGAGCTAAAACCAAGACCTAATTGTTCAACTCAAGGAACTAGAAAAAGAGCAGCAAATGAAGCTGCTGGAAAGAAATAATAAAGATCAGAGCAAAAATAAATGAAATAAAAAATAACAACAACAAAAAAGTAATAGAGAGAATCAACAAAACCAAAAGGTGGTTTTTTGAGAAGATCAACAAAATTGACTAACTCTTAGCTAGATTGACAAAAAGTGAGAAGATGCAAATAAATAAAATCAGAAATGATATGGCAATATTACCACTGATCCTGTAGAAATAAGAGAGATCATAAGAGGTTACTATGAACAACTATACACCAAAGAACTAGACAACATAGATAAAATGGACAAGTTCCTAGAAACACACAAATAAACTACACTGACCCTGGAAGAAATAGAAGACCTCAACAAAACAATCACAAGTAAAGTGATTAAAGCAGTCATCAAAAATATCCTAAAGATGAAAAGTCTGGGACCCAACTCTTTCACAGATTAATTCTAACAATCATTTAGAGATGATCTAATACCATACTTGCTAAAGCTATTCCAAAAATGTAAACAGAAAAGAACACTACCAAACTCATTCTATGAAGCCAACAGCATCCTAATACCAAAAACAGATAAATATACTGTGAAAAATGAAAATTAGAGTCCAATATTTCTAATTTATATAGATTAAAAATTCTGAACAACGTACCTACAAACTGAATCCAAAAGCAAATTAAAAGAATTATACACCATGATCAAGTAGGATATATCTCAGCTATGCAAAAGTGTTACAACAGAAGAAAATTAATTAATGTAATAAACCACATTGGTAAATTGAAGAAAAACTTTACATGATCCTCTTGATTGATGCAGAAAAGACATTTGACAAAATTCATCATTTTTTTAATAAAAATACTCCAAAAAATAGGAATAGAAGGAAGCTTTCTCAACATGGTAAACTGCATATGTGAAAAACCCATAACTAACATACTCGACAGGAAAGATTGAAAGTTTTCTGCTGAGATCAGGAATAAGACAATGATGCCCCTTGTTCACTGTTGTTCTCAAAGTTCTAGGTAGAGCAATTATGCTTATAAAGAAATAAAGTTACCCAAATAGAAAGGGAGAAGTAAACTTTCCTATTCACTGATGATATGATCCCATATCTAGAAAATACTAAAAAATCCACAACAAAGCAATGAGAACTAAGAGTCGAATTCAGCAAAGTGGAGGGATATAAGATTAATAAGCAAAAATTGGTAGTTTTTCTAACACTACTGATGAGCAAACTGAGGATGAAATAGGAAGAAAATTCCATTTATAAAAGTGATTAAAATAATCAAATATTTTGGAATAAACTTAATCAAGGACATAAAGGACCTGTATTCAGAAAACTACAAACCATTGCTAAAAAAAACTGAAGAAGACTTAAATAAATGGAAAGACATTCTATGTTCATGGACTGGAAGACTGACTGTCATTAAGATATCAATTCTGACCAAAGTAATTTACAGGTTCAACACAATTCCAATAGAAATCCCAGTAGCCTTTTTTGTAGAAATGGAAAAGCCAATTATCAAATTTATTTGGAATATTTAGGGGTTCCAAATAGCCAAAAATGCCTTTAAATAGAACAAAGCTTGAGTACTCTCACTCCTTGACTTTAAAGTATATTTCTTAGCTACGGTGGAACAAACAGCATGGTACTGCAAAAAGATAGATTGACCAATGAAACCAAGTCAAGAACTCAGAAACAGACCCTCACATCTCTAGTCAAGTGATTTTGATAAGGCTTTTAAGCCCACCAAGCTCAAATAGTACAGTCTATTCAACAAATGGTGCTGGGAGAACTGGATATCCATATCCAACAGAAAGAAAGAGGACCCTTATCTCATACCTTACACAAAAATTAATTCAAAAAGTATCAAGGACATAAATATTAAAAGCTACAGCCATTAAACTTGTAGAAGAAAATGTAGGAAAACCCCTGCGAAATCTTGTGGTAGACAGTAGTTTCTTAAACCTTACACCTAAAACATAAGCAATAAGAGAAAAAATAGATAAAAGGGATTTCTTCCACATTAAACACTTTTGATTTTCAAATACTTTGTCAAGACAGTGAAAAGGCAGCTTATTCAATGTGAGAAAATATTTTGCATTCCCATATCCAGTAAGGGTTTGATAGTGATGTTATATAAAAAGAGCATACAAGTCAATGATAAAAAGACCAGCAACCCAATTAAAAAATGGGGAAAAGACTTGAATAGACATTTCTCCCAAGAGGAAATACAAATGACTAAAAAGCACATGAAAAAGACTCAACATCACTAGCAGTTAGGGAAATGCAGATGAAAACTACAATGAGATACCATTTCACACCTTTTGGAATGCTCATTACTTTAAAAAAATCAAAACAGAAAAACTGTGAGTGTTGGAAAGGATGTGAAGAAACAGGAACACTCTTCCACTGTTGGTAAGAGTGGAGAATGGCGAAGCCTCTGTGGAAGACAATTTGGCAATATCTCAAGAAGCAGAATCCAAAACTGCCATATGATCCAGCAATAGCATTACTAAGAATATACTCAGGAAAACCAAAAACAAGGATGCAAACAGACATTTGCGTACCTATTTTCATAGCAGCATAATTCACAATTGCCAAAATATGGAACCAGCCCAAGTGTCCATCAACCAATGAATGGATAAACAAAATGCAATATGTTATTCCATTACATAAAATGGAATACTATTCAGCTGTAAGAATAAATGAAATTGGGATGCATATTACAATGTGGATGAACCTAGAGGATATTATGTTGACTGAAACAAGTCAGACACAAAATGACAAATATTGTATGGTCTCACTAAAATGAACTAAAAGTGATGTGTAAACTCATGGAGGTAAACTGTAGCATATGGATTACTGAGAAATAGAATAGGGATTGAAAATGGGAGCTGATGTTTAATGTGTACAGCATTATAGATAAGGTTAATTATAAAAGGGTGAAAATGAACAGAGTTGAGAGTAACAAATTATAGTTACTACAATTAACACTGCTGATTTTTAAGTGTGATTGTGGCTGAAAGGGGTAGTCTGTGCACAGAAATGTCAATTGAAAGGAAACTAGACAAAAATAAATAAATGAATGAATAAATAAATATATGTATATATAAATAAATAAAGGACTCTAGAGAATAATCTAGGGAAGGTATAACATAATGATTTCTGTGGTGAATGAAGACTGTGGTTAATAGTTATAAATATAAAAATGCTTTTCTTTTGCATAGAGCTAAGAATATGCTGATATATGGGAAATTACAGCTAATGTTACTTATGGATGATAGTTAACAGTAAAATTGTAGTATTTTATATAGCAATGGCAAGGAGATATTTCAATACTAAGTGACAATAATAAGAGGGTATAAATTTATATGGGATTTTTCCTTTGGGAATAATGAAAACTTCTAAAATTGTCATAGCTGATGATAGCACCATTCTGTGATGAAAATGAGAGCCATTGAGTATACAATTTAAATGGATTATCCAAAGCATGGGACTGTATAACAGGGAATCCAATGGTGGATGATGAACTGTGGTAACAGGACAAACAGTCTAATATTTTCTCATGAACAATAACAAATACATAATAGTAATATAGGGTGTTAATAAGTGTGTGGGTTGGTGAAAAAGACACCAAATATAATATATGGGCTATAGTTAGTAATATTTTGACAATGCTCTTTCATAGTTGTAACAAATGTTTCACAACAATACAAGATTCTGGTTGTGGGCAGATATATGAGAGCCCTGGATGATGATATGCATGTTTGTTTTGCAAATTCACAAATTTTACTATACACTTATTGTTTATTTATGTTCATATATAATGATATACTTCAATACAATTTCATTAAGTAAAGCAACTTAAGCAGATCATTTATTGAGGAAGAAAACATCTACAATCCCAGCTTTTAGTAACAGTTTGACCCTAATTTTACTTTTGTTCTCTTAATTTCTAATCTGTGTGGTTTTTTTTTTCCTCTGGTAACTTTCTCAAGGAATTCTCATGACATTCAACTGTTTCTAGACATAATATTTGAAAATTAGAGTAATGGTTATAAGAATACTACAATGAATTCTCAGTAGGGGAACCCCTAAGTTTTGGCAACAAAATTATTTTCTTAGCGTAATCTCTGATTTAGCATTTGGCTTGTTTATAAGAATACGAAAAATTTAAGAGTACTTTTCTATGTATATATTTTAATAAATATATCAATTGCAGTGTATTACAAACAAATTTGGAATCTAAAATATGAGGTAAATATTTTTGGTTAGTATTTCCTTAAAGTTTACTTCCATTCTATAAACACTTTCTCAGAAAGATATACAAAAATCCCTTAGCTATCCTTCATAAGCTGTCTTTCCTTCTTCCCTTCCCTAGAATTTAACATTTATATTTTCCTCTATGATTGAGGTCTTTAATCACACTCACCTCTTTATTCTGAAGCTGGCATAACCATTTTCTAAGACTGGGTAAATCTTCCTGGAGTGAATTCTCAAATTACTGATAGTAGAGTAAAGCAATATTTGTAATATTAATATTTGTTCCTATTGTGAAGTAATTCCAATATATTTTCATGCTAGGATATTCATTCACTTCCTCGAATAAGTAAGGAAGGGCATGAGAATATGAATGGTCCACAAAACCTCTCTTTCAAAGAATCGCATAGTTATGGAAGGATGGATCCATAGGTTGAGAGATTAAGCGATAGATGATAGGTAGGTAGATAGGTAGGTAGGTAGGGAGGTAAGTAGGTAGGTAGGTAGATAAAAGAAAGCAAACCAATAATATATATGTAACATTTCTGTCTCTCCCTTCTCATTTTGTGCAGTTTTTGAAGGCAATGGCGATGAAATTTTAGCTTTAAATACCCAAATACCTAATCACTAGTTTTGACACAAGGAATATTTACCAAATATTTAAGAAAATACTTCAAAAATAAAATATCTATTTTCTGCTGAGCTATCAGGGGAATGCTCCTATTTTGAACTTACCTGAACTCCTTCATTAATTCTCCTAGCTGTATGCTAAAAGTACACTACTTTTAAGAAGAAAGAACTTAAACCAGGTGAAGAAAGTGTTTCAAAAACTTTGAGATTTCTGTTTAGGGAAAGTTGAAGTATACATACTTTTCCCTGTTCTTCACACTAAGTATAACAAAACCATTAACATTTTGTATAAAGCAAACATAATAAGATGCTGAAATGCAGAGAGAAGAGGACAGACTGTCCAGGTATCTCAGGACCCAAAGAATGACATTGTCGTTAGTTTCCTGGGTTTTCTTTTTACCTCATATTCCAGATTTGCAGATGAAGCCAACAACTAATAAATATCGAGTACACATGAAAAAAGTCCCAACGAAAGCATGTACTTTTTAACCAAAGAATGAAGAAAGAGAGGGGCACTTATCTAGGCAATTATGTTTTAGACAATAATTTTTCTATTTCAGTAAAACCACAAAGAATTCAGTGGCCTCATCCACATACATGCAAGCAAAGGTTGACTGGGGAGTCTAGAATTCCAATCTCACAGGTTGTAATCAGACACTGCAATCTCACACATACATTTGACAATTGATTAAATTGTCACAACCTACTACAACTCACAGGAAATAAATTTAACAGCCCTACAAGTCTTAAGGAAATTAAATGTGTAAGTGAAAGTCTCTCAAAAATACATGTCTAGACCCAGGTACTTTCATTGGAGAATTCTACCAAATATTTAAAGAAGGAATTAACACTCACTTTACAAAATCCCTTAAAAAAGGAAAGGAGCAAATATTCATTTAATAAAGCTAATATTACCATGATAGCTAAATTTGACAAAACCAGTACAAAAAGAAAATCACAGACCAATATACCTCATGAATATAGATGCAAAAAATCTGTAACAAAATATTATATTAGGGATGTGAAGCTGGTTCAATATTTGAGATCTATAACAAGGGTATGTCTCTCCATGTTCAGAGGGATAGACACACAGATCAATGGAACAGAATAGAGAACCTAGAAATAGTCCCACAAATATGCTCTACTGATTTTTCAAAATTTTAAGATTTAGATTACATAATGTTATATAAAAAATATAAAGGGGATTTCCATATGTCACACACACACACACACACACACACACTTTCCAACATTAACATCTTTCATTACTGTGGTACATTTGTTACAATTGATGACACATATTGAAGCATTGCTACTAACCTCTAGTTTCCTTACTGATATTTGACAAAGATAAAAAACAGTTCAATGGAGGAAAGTTAGCCTTTCAACAGATGGTGCTTTAGCATTTTAACATCCATTGGCAAATAATGACCCTTGAACTAATCTTATACCTTGTACAAAAATGAACTCAAAATGGATCATAGATTTACAAATGTAAAATATGAAACTCTAAAACTTTTAGGAAAAGAAAACATAAGAGAAAAACTTTGGGATCTAGGACTGAGCAAGAAATTCTTAGACTTGACTCCAAAAGCACCATGTAAAAAAGGGAAAATTAATAAATTTGATAAGTGCATCATAATATAAAACTTTTGCCATATGAAAGACCCTGTAAAAGGACAAGACAGGAAGCCAACAATGTATCTGACATAGGTCAAAGTCCTAGAATACATAAAGATTTCTCACAGCTCAACAGTTAAAAATCAAACAATCCAACTAGAAAATAAGCAAAAGACATGAAGAAGTATTTCATCATTTAAGATGATATACAGAGGGCTACGGTTAATTTTATGTTTCAGCTTGGCTAGAATATGATGTCCAGTTGTTTGGTCAAACACTAGCCTAGATGTTGCTGTAAAGGTATTTTGTAGATGTGATTACATCTGTGATTAGTTGACTTTAAGTAAAAGAGATTACTCTTGGTAATGTGGTTGAGCCTTGTTTTAATTTCCTTGTTAGATCAAATACCATGCAGTGGGTTGGCTTAAACAATGGAAATTTATTGACTCATGGCTTTGAAGTTAGAAGTCCAAAACCAAGACATCATAAACATAATGATTTTCCCAGAAGACTGTGGAGTTCTAGAGCTATTTGCAGGTGACTTGTGGTTTTGGTCCTTTGTTGTAGGGCAGTGCACATGGCAGTGTCTCCTGGCCTCTCCCTTCTCTTCTAGCTAGCTCTCTTCACTAGCTTTCAGCTTCTGGCTGCTCCTTCTCACTTTCTCCATCTCTTTGCCTTCCTTATAAAGCAGGTGTTCTTAACAAGGGGTCCATGAGCTTGAATTGAAATTCATAGGGTGGCAGACTTGGCCCAGTGGTTAGGGCATCTGTCTACCCCATGGGAGGTCCACGGTTCAAATCCCGGGCCTCCTTGACCCGTGTGGAGCTGGCCCATGCACAGTGCTGATGCGCACAAGGAGTGCCCTGCCACGCAGGGGTGTCCCCCGCGCAGGGGAGCCCCGTAAGGAGAGCCGCCCAGCACGAAAGAAAGTGCAGCCTGCCCAGGAATGGTGCCGCACACATGGAGAGCTGACACAACAAGATGATGCAACAAAAAGAAACACAGATTCCCATGCCGCTGACAACAACAGAAGCGGACAAAGAAGACGCAGCAAATAGACACAGAGAACAGACAACCAGGGGGAAGGGGAGGGAAATAAATAAATAAATAAATAAATAAATAAATAAATCTTTAAAAAAAAAGAAATGCATAAAAACATTGTACTTGTGGAGTTATGTTGGTGTGGTGTGATATATTTATTAAATAATACACAGTATAAAGCCTTCAGTAATAGCTTAAGTCCCATCCTGATTCAGCTGGGCCACACTCTAACTGAAGAAATCTCAGCAAAAGTTTCCCTTTACAAGAGTTCCCTCTCACAGAGTGGATTAAATTTAAGAAGTTGTTATTCTGGGGTACATAGTTCCAAGCCACGGCAGGCCTCAGTAATCAGTTGAAGACCTTAAAAGTTAAGACAGAACAAAACAAAAAACACTGAGCTTTCCTGGAGAAGAAATTCTCCCTCAGGAAATAATATCAACTCCTTTCTGAGTTTCTAGGTTCCCAGCTTCTCCATTGGAGTTTGGACTCAAGACTGCAACTCAACTCTTATCAAAATATATATACCTATATACATCTATACAGACACACATATATATCTTGTTAGTTCTGTTTTTCTGGAGAACATCGACTAATCGTACATAGTTGACAAGTAAGTACATAAAAAGATGTTTGGCATCAATCATAAGGAAATACAAATTAAAATCACCATGAAATATCACTATATACCTATCAGAATGGCTAAAATATATATATATATATATATAAATTTATATAAATATATATAAATATATATAAATATATATAAATATATATAAATATATATATAAATAAATATATATAAATATATATATAAATATATATATATTTAAAGTAGCATCAAATCCTTAATGGATGTAGAGAAACTAGGCTACTTATACATTGCTGATGGACATGTAATATTGGACAGCCCATCTGGATAATAGTTGGGTAGTTTTTTAAATAAGTAAACATGTAACTACTCTATAACTTGGAAATTGTACTTATAGTTCTGGACATCTATCTCAGAGAAATGAAAACTTAGATCTATACAAAAATCTGGACACAAATATTCATAGTAGTTCTATTCAAAAGAACCAAAGACTGAACACAACCTGGACACCCTTTGGTAGGTGAATGTTTAAACAAACTATGGTATTTCTGTCCCATGGAATGAACTATTAACATACACAAACATATGAATAAACCTCAAGAGAAATAGGTAGAATGGAAAAAAAAAGTGAAGCCCAAAAGTTTATTACCATATGATTTCATCTAAGAAACATGCTTGAAATTATAAAATTGCAGAAAATGAGAATAGCTAGTAGATCCCAGAAGTGAGTGGGAGCAGGAATAAAGTGGGAAGGGCTATCTAAGATCAGCATGAGGGATTTTTGTGGTGGCAGACATGTTCTATATCTTGATTGTATCATGTTAATACCCAGATAGTGATGTTTTACTATAGTTTTGCAAGATGTTACCATTTGGGGAAATTAGCTAAAGCAATCTCTCAATATTATTTCTTATGACTGCATGTGTATCTACAATTATCTTAAATTTACAAGTTTAATCTAACAGAAAAAAAAGAAGGCGAGCAAAGTGATTGCTGTCCTTTTTATGGACATAGTAATGTTTGGATGTGATGACAGGACTGCTGCAGCAATCTTAGAAACATGAGAGGAGAAAGTCCAAGGACAATGCCAAGAGGCTTAAGCTGGTAGAGCAGTAAGATGAGCCACTGAACCAAGTCACTCTCTTTCCAACCCTGGCATTCTGTTATGGTAAATATATATTCTTATTGTTAAGGAAAGGAAGACACTGCAACACCATATTAGAATGGCTAAAATTAAAAAAATAAACAACACAAAGTATACAACTAAAATCCCCTACACTCCTGGTGAGTACATAAAGAACAGTCACTTTTGAAAATATATGGATGTTTCGTTATATATTTAAATATACAACAAAACAAATGTCCACTGATAGATAAATGAATATAATAAATGGAACATTACTTTTAGGTAAATAAGAACAAATTATTGATATATGTAACATCATGGATGGATCTCTACAACGTTAAGCTGAGGCAAAGCACACACATATATACACATACAAAGTACATACTCTGTGATCCATTTATATGAAATTATAAAAATAAAACTAATCTGTAATGACAGATAGCAGTTAATGGTTGCCTGCAAGTTGAGAGTAGAGAAAGACACAAGAAAACTTTTTGGGTGATAGAAATATTTTATATTTTGTCATTGGCATTGATTTTACAAGTGTATATATCTGACCAAAAACTCATCTACTTTTCCATTTTAAATGGGTGCAGAGAAAAAGTCTAGGTTGAGGTAGCTCTGGACTTTTTGAGTGTAAGAATACATGTTATAGTTAATTCCAAGTCAGAGAAGAGAAAGCCACTGCTGGGTTTGACAGTCTCTTCTCAACATCCACAAAACTGTGATTGGACTTGTTAGAAACACTCAATGTACAGGGAAGCCAGATAAAATACAAGGTACCTAGTTACATTTAAAGTTAAGATGAACAGTGAATACGTTTTTCAGTATAAATCTTTACCAAATACTGCACTGGACATACTTATACAAAAAATTACTCATTTTTTAATCTGAAAATCAAATGTAACTGAGTGCCCCGTAGCTTGTTTGTTTGTTTTGTTAAATACAGAAAATCTACTCCAAGACGACGCTTACAACATCTACACAGCAATAATATGCTCCCTTCTCATTTCAACATTTTGAATTTGAAGTAAATGCCTGGAATTGGCAGCACCTTATTTGCATCTAGAACCTAAGCTGCAATGGGAAGGAAATAAGAAGATACAAATTATAGTTTTCCAGATTTTGCAGTGCAGGATGACATATTAAAAGTGAGTTGGAATAGATACTGACGGCCAGTTAATTAAGTATCATAACTCCTTAATAGCTACCCATCACATCAAATAAAATCCAAAATTCTCACTAGGCCTAAAAGGCTATTATTTACCCCAAACTCCCTCAGTGACCTAGTTTTCTATATCCCTTCAACCTTGCTCACTCCTCTCTAGGCCCAGTGTCTATCCTGGTTTTATTTTTGAATGTATAAAGTTAATAACTAACTCAAGGTGTTGGCACTTGCTATTCCCTCAGTGACTATGATATATTATTTTCTATACTCTAGCACCTAAAACCAATACATGGCTGTCAATTGAATTAATGTATCTAAGCTTTTCCATTTACGCTTTCTAGAAATTCATTCTCAATAATGGTTTATCCTTAAAGTAATTGAATTCATTAATTGGCAAATTTAACTTTAAATATTTTTTTGGTATTTGATAGCAATATATTACAAGAAGCAAAGCTTTTTTATTAATTATACATTTTCTAAAATATTTTGGAGAACTACATGTGGCAATAATTAAGGTTAAAAAGTCAAAGTTGTATACAGTTTCTTATAAATATAGTAACAACTTAAAGTTGACAAACTCTGTTTTTACAGTCCTACTGGTGTTTTTCTGTAGTCCGAGGGACTTTGCAAAACTGAATGAGGGAAATTCAGTCTCTGACCATCTTGCCCAGTTTTCTCTTTAAACATTTGCTAGTTTATTTTAACATGAGTAAGGCTTTCTGTGGCGCAGGGGATATGACTGCTTGAATTGATTATAATTTTGCTTGAAGCATTATATTTTTCTTCCAATATTTGTCTTTTTACTGAAAATTTTGTAACTTCTCCTGGGTACTAGAGATTTTCATGAAATTCAGCTCACAGGACTAACTGATGGACTTCGAAGTCAAATTCCTCTTAAAATTTTAAGTCTGAATGCAAGAGGGTTCTTATTTATTTCACTTGCTTCCTTTACTCTTTGTTTTGTTATATATCCAGTTCAATATGGTTCAGTCACATATCAAATGACCTCTTTTGTAAGCTAGATAGAGCAATTTGTGTACTATTCTTTCTTCTTTGGAAAGAAAGTGCCACCTTCATTCTTTAGAATTCCCTTTTTAAAAAAAATGTATTCCCCTTGAAAATTAAAAGCACCTCTTCAAATCATAATATTTGGAAAATCTTCAAAAATCATTTGAGAAATAATTACAGTAATGGTTATTCAATCCCTTGTTTAACAGAGTAATGGTTATTCAATCCCTTGTTTAACAGAAGTTAAAATATTTACCAGCAAATGTATTATCTTGCCAAAGTCACAAAACTGTTTAAAGGAGGCTTAGTTTTTAATGTTGTTTTTTTTTCTTACTGGTGTTCCTTCTACCACACCAGAATCATGTTCATTTATTTATTTTTATAAATGCACTTTTTTTTAAAGATCTATTTTTTATTTATTTCTCTCCCCTTCTTTCCACCCCCTCCCTCCCCGCCAGTTGTCTGTTCTCAGTGTCTGTTCGCTGCGTGTTCTTCTGTAACCGTTTCTATCCTTATCAGCGGCCCCGGGAATCAGTGTCTCTTTCTGTTGCATCACCTTTTTGTGTCAGCTCTCCATGTGTGCGGCACCATTCTTCAGCAGGCTGCACTTTCTTTCATGCTGGGCCACTCTCCTTACAGGGCGCACTCCTTGGTGGGGCTCCCCTACATGGGGGATACCCTGTGTGGCACGGCACTCCTTGCGCGCATCAGCATTGCGCATGGACCAGCTCCACATGGGTCAAGGAGGCCCGAGGTTTGAACTGCAGACCTCCCAAGTGGTAGGCAGAAGCCCTATCCATTGGGCCAAGTCCTCTTCCCCCACTTTTTTTCTAGCATGTTAAAATTGTTGTTTTAATATCAGTTTTTGTGCTTTTTTTGCTTTTTGTAGTTTGCCGCATGGTTGTTACTAACTTAAAAAATGAATTATAAAATTCATTAAGAGCATTTTTCTTGTCCATTGTTATTAGGTATTATGCCTCCTCTTGTGGTCACAATATGAAAGATGAATAGAAACCCACTGACACCCTGCTCACACACACACACTCAAAATTTGGCTGGGATGTTGAACTGCTAATAGCACACATATATCAGGAGACACATTTAAACTTTCTGGGAACAGCAGGGCAGTCTCCCATGCAAGTGTGAAAGTGACTTGAGAGAACTGGAAAAGGGGACTAGAATGGCTCTTACTGTGTTTGGAGTGTGGCTGAGATGAGAATTCCTGCCCAAGTGTCAACAATGACCTGGGATTCCATGGTTTGAAATTAACACTGAGATGGCAGGAGAGGTTTTTTACCAGCTTGCTCAAAAGTGAAGAAGAAGGGCAAGGTGGAATGTGGAGATTTGAAAGTTGTGAGCAACTATTCAAAAATGGAATGGGAGGGAAGCAGATGTGACTAAAGCAATTGAACTCCCACCTACCACGTTGGAGGCCTCTGGTTCAGTTCCTGGTGCCTCCTAAAGAAGACAGCATTCTGTCATGATGGACAAGCACAACAAGTTGATATAACAAGAGGCACAAGAAGAAAAATATAATGAGAGATACAACAGAAAAGAAGTGGAGGTTCCTGGTACTTCCTAAAGGAGAGGAGCAAGACAGTGAGCTGATGGGACAGGCAGGTGTGTAACGTAACAAAAGACACAAGAAGAAAAACATAATGAGAGATACAACAAAAAAGCAGAGAATGGAGGTGGCTCAAGCAATTAGGCACCTCCTTCCCATATCAGAGATACTGGGTTCAGTTCCCAGTGCCTTCTAAAGAAATAAGGAAGATGATCAGACATAGCAAGTTCAAAACAATGAGGGAGTGGAATAAATAAGTAAAAAAAATAAATAAATCTTTAAAAAAATGGAATGAGAGCCTTTGTTATATTCTGAATACATTTATTTATATTTGTTAACAATTACAGAACTGACTATTCAATTCTTTAAGATTATATAATCAGCTTAATTATATAATATATATTTTAATAACTTATTTCCAAACTACGTGGTAAATTAGGATGCTACAAAGGATGAAACTCAATATTTTTCTTGTTTTTTTTTTTTTTAAGATTTCTTTATTTATTTCTCCCTACTCCCTCCCATGTCTGCTCTCTGTGTCAATTTGCTCTGTGTTTTTCTGTGTCTGCTTGTGTTCTCATTAGGTTGCTCTGGGAACCAATCCTGGGACTTTCTGGAATGGGAGAGAGGCGATCACTCTCTTGCACCACCTCAGCTCCCTGGTTTGCTAAGTCTCTTATTGTCTCTCCTCTGTGTCTCTTTTTGTTGTATCATATTGCAGAGCCAGCTCTCTGTGTTGGCTGGCACTCCTGCACAGGGCAGCACTCTGCATGGACCGGCGCTCGGCAACTGCCAGCTCACCACACAGGCCAGTGTGCCTTCACCAGGAGGCCCTCAGTATCAAACCCTGGACCTCCTATATGGTAGATGGGAGCCTAATTGCTTAAGCCACAGCTGCTTCCCTCAATGTTTTTTAATGACATCTTTTCATAATGACTGTTATTATCTTAATGTTTTAAATCTAAAAGAACAAAAGGCCAAATTCCCTGATGGTACCTCTTTAGGAGTGGCTGCTTAAATAACTGCTATTAAAACTAAGCGTTTTTCCTTTAATGTTTCTGTATAAAAACTCATTTTCCATATTAAGTTTTCTAAACTGTGTGGTAAACCTGCCAAATCTGATTTACTTCAAACTGTAGAATTTTGTTTCAAATATCACACCTGAGAGACTTAGGAATCCTACCTGTGGCCTTTTCACAGGGTTATTTATATTTTAAGCCTGATTATTGTAAAATTTAAAATAAGCAAAGACAGAAATAGTCAACCAATTATTAGATTGGTCATAGAAAGCTCAGGTTAAGTTCTAATCATTAGTTTTCAGTTCTCCACAAAGCAAAAATGCCAAATGATAACCTTGCTAATGCTCTTCTAAATTAAATAGATGGCCAATTAGAAAATAAAAGATAACTGGAAAGAGCATCAAATTGAATTTATTAATTTTAATTAGAGAGTCTGATAACCACAAGAGTCCAGCTTCATGACAATAAATAAGTGCAATATATTGAATCAGAGAGAGCTGATACACCTATTCTACAATGGTGACCATTATAACTAATAATACTTTCCTTGAAAGGATGACATGGTGACTTATAGTAATAAACTGTATAGTATACAGTTAATGCAATAAAAAGAAAAACAGTAAAACAAGACATTTGGAATCTGTGGTATGTAGAGTGGGTTTGGGCTCACTTGTTTGCCTCATTGAGAAAGCAACACCTGAGCAAAGACTTGAAGAAATCTAGGGAATTAGCTCTTCAGGTGTCTGGAGAAAGATCTTCTAGGAAGAGTAAACAGGAAACTCAAAGGCTCTGAAGATGGAGTGTGATTTGTTGTTTTAGAAGAATGCAAGGAGACTCAAATAACTGGAGTAGTGTGAATATTGGGAAGAGCAGAAGGCAAAAGATAAAAAAGAATGGGAGATGGTATCATGTGGACTTATAAGCCATCAAAAGGAATTTCACTTTTATTATGAAGGAAATGGGTGTGCATTACAGGATATATAGCATGACATGATCTTATATTAATTTTTGTAAAATATTATCCTAGCTATTGAAACTATACTGAAGAGGGGCAAGGTCAGAAGGAGGGAAATTTGATAAGAGATTAATTAAATATAACTAATTAAATTTTAATACAAATGAGCAATGATGGTTATATAGAATAGCAGCACTGGAGATGCTGAGAAGTGGTAAGATTCCAGATAATTTGAAGAAAAATTCAATAGCTCTACCCAATTTTCTGGAACCATTAAATGAAGTATGTGTATGTGGGAAAGGAAAGGGAAAGGGAGGGAAGGGAAGAAAAGAAAGGGATGATGGAAGGGAGAAGAAAGAAAGAAAAGAGAGGAAGAAAGAGAAAGAAAGGAAAAAAGAAAAAGAAAGAAAAGAAAAAGAAAGGAAGAAAGAAAAAAGAAAGAAAGAAAACAGAGGGAGAGAGAGGGATGGATGGAGGAAGGGAGGGAGGCTCCAAGGTTTTGGCTTGAATAACTACAAGAATGGAGTAGCCAAAAACTAAAAAGGAGAAGGCTAAAAGGGATAAATTTGGGGGATCAGAGAATCCATAATTTAGTTTTTTATAATATTGAGATTTATCTCTAAAGACCTCCAAATGGATATGGCTAAAAAGCAATGGGTTATATGTGTCTAGAGTTGGGAAAAAGGTCAGGGCTAAAGATATAAATTTGGGGTTCATGAGTATAGAGATGATTTTTAAAGCTATGAGAAGGTTAAGCTGTTGAATGTAGCTAGAGAATAGAAGAGGAATGAGGAGTAAGCCTTGGAAAATCCTTCATCAGGGAAAAGAAACATCAGAGAAGAATGGGAAGATGTGGCCAATTAGACAGAAGGAAACCAAGAAAGTGTGGTATCCTGGAGACCTAAGAAAGAAGAGGTTTCAGAGAGGAAGGAAGCAGTCAATTTTGTCAAAATTTGCTGATAATAGGAAGTGGATGTGGCTTAAGTGACAGAGCTTCAGCCTACTTACCATATGGGAGGACCTGGGTTTGATCCCTGAAAGAAGAGAAAGCATTCCCTTGCAGCAAGCCAGTGCCCAAGCAAGTGCCCACAGAGGGCAAGTGAGTCACGCAGCAAGATGATGACACATCAAAAAAAAAGACAAGGGGAGAGTCAAGGTGAAGCACAGCAGAAATCAGGACTTGAGGTGGTGCAATCGATAGGGAACCTCTCTCCATCAGAGGTCGCCAGGATCAAATCCAAATGAATCCTAGAGGAAAGAAAATGAGAAGAGAAGACAACACAGACAGCAAAAACAGCAGGGCAGGAGGAGGGGAAGGGGGGAAAATAAATAAATATTAGGAAAAAATTGCTGATATTTTGGGTAAGATGAGAACTGACAATTTACCATTTAGATTTAGCAATTTATAAGTAATGGATGACCATGTCAAGGACAGAAATCTTAACCAGAGATGACTTTCCTAAGCATTATCTCTCTCTGGTGGCTTAAGTTTCTTTCTCAGAGTCACAAAACCAGTAAATGGTGGAACAAATCAAAACTACATCTGTTTGACCCCAAAGCCCGTGCTTTTCTCATATGCAAACGCTCTCCTTAAGAGTAGGAAACGCTTTTACAGCTTATTTTTCCCCAATAAAAGTTTTTGTAATCTAAACATTTGACTTGAAACTAAAGAACAATCAAAACAACAGAACCAGTAAGGACTTTTTAAGAAACTTAAAATATTGTTTTGTCTCTCCCCAGACAACATTAACTCTCCTGGCCTTTCTCTAGAAGGCAAATGATAATGGTCTTAGCCTAACTACATAAACAGAAGATGATTAGAATTTGTTGGAGCACTATTTATTAAGTAGAACTCAGAATACCTACCTACTTCACCATATCTAGGAAATTACTTTCATGGGTTTGTTTTCATATACATTTATTTATTAACAACATTTTAAAAATACTACAATGATTTCATGTTTCCATTTTTTTTGTTTGTTTGCTTTTGGAATCTTTTTGTATTTTGAGTTCTAAAAAAAAGACATGTACTTTTCCTCACCTTTCAAACAGGGGTAGAATATTCTAAGTATGAAACTATATGCACTAATGCTTTAGATTTCTAATAATGTGCTTAAGAAAAGGTAGTTTATTTGTATCTGCCTGAATGTTCTGTTACATTAATCAGTAGGCAGTATGTGATTTCCCCCCCTTTATTTTAAATCATAAAAAGCTCCCACTCTTACTTTAGGCAACAGTAGAAATTATCACTTTAAAGAAATCTGAATGAGTTTCTTCTGAAGGGCGTCTTACCTCTTTTTTTATAGCCACCATGGGATGTGAGCATTGTTTCCCCCAGTTTTTCCAAACTTACACTGTGACAAATCAGTTTTATGGCTGTTATAAAGTAGAGGCCATTGTGGAAATAAACAAGGATGAAAAGTTACTCAAGAGAGAAGGCTGTTTTGCTCTAAATTAACTTTTCCATAATTATCTTTGAGATAGAGTCAATATGAATTTTCTTTACAGAGCTGAATTCATTCAAGCTTGTCTATACAGAATGTTTATTAGAAATCAGTTATATTGATAAAAATAGTGGATACCAGAAATTTTGAGGGAGAGGTAGGGAATAATAGGTAGAACAGAGGGCATTTTTAAGGAATGGGAATTGAGTGTAAACCATAATGTAAACTCTAGACCTTGGTTAGTAGCAATGTTTCAATATTTATTCACCAATTATAACAAATGCATTATACTATTGCAAGTTGTTATTAATAGGGGAAGATGTGGAAGGGGCGGGGGTGATGTATATGGCAATCCCTTATACTTTTGTTGTAACTTTTATGTAATCTAAAACGTCCTTAAAAATAAAGTTTATTATGTGAACAAATCAATTAGAGTTATTTAAAATTTTTTCTCCACCTTTCACACCAAGAGTAAGTCTGTTTTGGACATTTTTTGTTAATGTGAACTATTCAAAAGGAGTGGTACATCTATGAAATGTTTAATAGAAGAAAAGATTCACTTTTTTCCCCTTATATATGTAGGTTTTATTCACATATGTTTATATGTATATGTAATTTTATTATTTATGTACAATATTATGTATAATAGTATCTAATTATATATATTTGGATATATATAACTTGAAGAACTATGAATTTGATCTGCCAATTTTTCTTATTTATGAATCTAAGGATCCTCAACATGATCCACAAGGTCTTATAATTCACAGAGGGGAAAATTTCCATCCTTTGGTTTTTTTTCTGACTTAATCTACCTCCTCAGGTTTAAAATCATCAACAAAGAAAAAGGATAGGATAGTTGTAGTATCTTAGTCCCTATCAAGACCAGAGTATTTTTGGTAGGTAGTAGTTATACAGTCTCTGGATTATTCACCCATCTATCTTGATAGGAAAGTCTTCGAGCTTACTGTTAAGAGGTCTTGTCCTACTTTTATACTTCTTTATTATGCAAATCTGATCTTAAAGAAGGTTTACAGCTATTAAAAGCAGGGGGTTATTAATCATTCTCATCTATGTTATAAAATCTTAAGAGGGATTATGAGGGAGTGTTTAGGAAGGGATGGTAGAAGAAAGAGAAGAGGGTCCTGCAAAGATGCAAGAACAGGGATCATGATGGAGGCCAATCCAGGATTGGATCAGGAGAGGAAGAAATTGGACTTGGTCATAATGGGGGATAAGACTGTGTTTAGAACCCAGTGGCTCACAGGGACACTTCTGAGTCTTCCCTTGCTCAAAATTCTTGGTCAATGGAAAATCACTGCAACTCAATACTGGACTCCAGCAAATCAAGCAAAATGAAATTTGAGTTAGAAGGTAAAGAACACCTAACCAAGATACTGGACCAGGTTAAGGTGAACATTAAATGGGTGTAGAAGAAGGAAACTATACTAATAACCTAGATCTTGTAACCAGTCACAGAAGCAGGGAGTGTATCAGGTATCATTTAATGATTATGGTTACTTCTAATCTATCTAAACTTTTCTCCTGCTACTGCATATGATGGATAAAATTTTAGTATTTGGGGTGGGTGAGCAGTTAATTTGATATGACACAGTAGCTACTGGGATTTTGTTTGTCCTTTTGCATTGTATAATAATGATACATATTAGAGTCAAACACATGTTTACAATAATATGTTCAGATGATGAGGAAACATTTTTCATTAAAAGTTTTGAGCTTTAGCTAAAACTGCTTTCCCTAATGTGTAATATTATTTCCTTAGCTCTCTAAGAATCATAAATTCAAATCAAGAAAAGTTGATATTCTCCTTGAAAGAAGAAAATGAAATTATGAAAGCAATGAATATGTTGAGAATATCTAATATTATATTATTTAACTGGATTCCATTATTTTGAAACTTTATTTTCATAATTATTATAAATAATATATGTTTGTAATTTGGATAATATAAAATGTAAAGCAGGGAAAATTATCTATAATTGTACAAAGCAAAGATAAGAAGGTTTTATTTTTATATTTAAAATCAAATATATCTTACAAAATAGAATCTGTTTGTTTAGCTAGAAATCTTAACTTTTTCACATGCCATCCATGAATCTCTCTTTTAAAGAATGTCCTAGGAAAATATTATTTTTATTATAACTAATCACTTGATCATATGATTATACTGTTTGTTTCATTATTTCTCTCTTGATGATGAACATTTGCTTCCAAATTTTTATTATAAATAAAGCTGCAATGAGCACTGATATATGTAAATCTTTATCTACTTTATTAGACATTTCCTTATGGCAGTTTTCTTCAAGTTGGTTTAGCCTGCCAATGTCTGAACAGCTCTGTGTATGTTTGTGTATCTCCCAACTCTTCTCTTGAAAAACCTTAGTTTCTGTTTATGTGACTTAAGATTTGTTCATCCACTAGTATCCTTATTTTTAATCACTGGCCAAACTTCTGTGATTATTCATGGATGATTTTAATACATAATACCCTTCTTTTAATTTTACCCTTTTCCCTCTTATTAACATTTGTGATTTTAGCATTCCTATAGATGACACATTCATAATCTGATCTTATAACTTCAAACAGCATTTTTCTGTTTCTTACTTTACTTACTCATTCCTATCTAATGCCTTGTCAATTTTGTCCTTATTTTTATATTGAAACCCACTAAGCCTTTGGCGGCACAGTTCTCCAAATCATTTTCCCAATTACATTTTTTTTACTGTCAATGACCCCTGTGATAGTCTCACTTCTTTCCTTATTCAGGTTTAGGTTCCTATCACATAATTATAACTGCTGCTTTGCTAGCCTCTAAACTTTCTTACCTTTATCTCCATATAACATACTTGCTGGAAAATCCCTAACCTACTCAAATATCTACCTATTGCACCTGAACATTGGCACATTTAGGGAGAAAAATACACCAACATACTGGACAATACTACTTAAATTTAAGACCACAAATAAAAAATGGACATTCAACAGGGTCTAGCATTTTATCATATTCTATAATACAATTTTGCATTTTCCAAAGAGACACTCAAGTCTTATTCTATCTTCCAATTCTTCATAACTCCCTTCTCTCCTACTCCTTGCCTTATGCTATATTGAGAAAATTAAAGTCATCACACTCCCTGATTTTCAGTCATTAATAAAAGTAATGACCTATAAACATCTGAACTTATATACATATCAGTTAATTGTCTCTGATATTATGAAAGGAAACGTATCTACCTTTTTTCTAGATATGATTATATCACTTCCTCCTCAATTATTCTTTCTTTTCCCTGATGGATGGATTATTCACATCAACATTCATAAGTGCTTCAGTAACTTCTTTCTGATTAAAAAACATACAGGAAAACAAAGAAACAAACACGTGGGCTGACTTCATACCTCTTCCCAAAATACTGCCTCCTTTCTCTGATTCCTTTAACAGTTTTAATTTCCTTGCCTCACATGCTGTCCACACATTCCATTTGGTCTTCTGTAGCTATTTCCCCTTCAGGCTATTTTTGGCAAGGTCAGTAATGAACTCTTTATTGCCAAATGTGGCAAACGCTTTTGTCATTTTACTTGAGCCCATCATATTTGTGACAAGTTTTTCCTTCTTCCTTGAAAACACACTTTTTTTCTATCTGCGATACTACATCCCTTGGTTTTTCACGTGTTGCTGTCTATTCATCAATCTTCTTGGCTGATTCTCCTTCTCTTTTTATTTTCCATTAGTCAGAATGATCCAGGGCTCAGGGCTGGCCCCTTTTTTACCTATATTCACATACTTCCCTACGTCACCTTGTCTAGTCCCAAGGTATTGAAACTATCTCTGGTCTTCTCATCTTCTTGGAACATTAGCCTCATGTATCCACTCTTATTTCCACCTGGTCATCTAATAGGCAGCTCAAACAAAAGCAACAACAAAAATCCTTCTTGTCTTCTATCCCCAGTGTGCCCTTCCTTCATTCTTTTCCCATCACAAAATGGTCCATCATCCACAATAATGTAGTAAAACAGACTTTCTTCTCCTTCTGCAGTTCATTTCTTATCCTTCACCAAGTTTTATTGACTATACGTCCAAAAAAATAGGTTGGCATTTTTTCCCCTTGTTTCCTCTTTTGCCAGCTTCAGTTAAGCCATAATCTCTTAATGAACTTTCAAACTTTTGCTATAAATTTTCTTTCCAGTTTTCTTCTTGTAAGTTTCTTTCCCCACATTCTTATCAAAAACAGTCAGCCAGATTTTTAAAAAATATACTTTTAGTCAACTCTTGTATCATTGATGTAAAGGCAGGGGCCAACAGAGGTTTTGAGAGGAGAGACAGGAAGAATAAGAGTGACATAGGGCATTTTTGGGACGTTGGAATTTTCCTGCATGACATTGCAATGATGGATACAGGACATTATACATTTTGTCAAAACCTATAAAATTGTGTGGTGCAAAATGTAAACTGCAATGTGAACTATAGAACATAGTTAGTAGCAATGCTTCAATATGTTCATCATATTGTAACAAATGTACCACAGTAATGAAAGGCTTTGTTAATGGGGGAAGATGTGGGAGGGGTTGGGGGTGGGCTATATGGGTGTATTAGTCAGGGTTCTCTAGGGAAACAGAATCAACAAGGGATATCTGTCAATAGTAAGAGATTTATCAGAGTCTCTCATGAAGCCATGGAGATGCACAAGTACAGGTTCCACTGCAGGCTGCAACCAGAAGCTCCGAAGAAAGTCCTGTGAAGATTCTTGACGAGTTCTGGGAGATGTTGGCTGTCCAAAGATGAGCTGGGAAATTCCCTCTCAATTCTGAAATCACTTCCCATATTAAGGGATTCAGCTGATTGGGTTAAGCATCACTCATTGCTGATGGCAATCTCCCTCATTAATGTGATTATAACCAGCTATCTATAATTTACCAAGGCAGTCAAGTCAATGGTGACTAAAATCCATAGGTGGCCTTGTATTACAGTTAGCCCAGTGCTTGCTTGACCAAACAACTGGGCACACTTTCCTGGCTAAATTGACACAATAGCCTAACCATCACAGTCCACCCCTTGTCAACTCGGCAATCATACACATTACCTTCATACTTAGTCTCTAAGTAAAAGCAATAACAAATATGCATATCTTTATCTATATATCTATATCTATATATTTATTTCTGCCTAACAATGTTCATCTCTCATGCATACAACTGGAAATGCATTAATTCTAAACAGAATAGGGTGCAAGTTCATGGGTAATATTCACTCTCAAACTTGACATAGTCAAATATTATGACATGAAATGGATACAAGATGTTATACGATAAGGGAAAAGTTTGGGGAAGAAAAAGAAGTTCACTTTATGTACATATACAATCATAATGAAACAAGGAAGAAAGATTCATGACCACTATATCCCTTATTTCTGTAGCTGGTCACATGGTCAAAGTTCATATTTATCACTACCTTCTTCCACTACCCATTCCATATTTCCATCACCCTCAGCAAACACTACAGCTGGTCATGGTTCTTTGCCTGGTGTGGTGACCCAAACTTTTATTCCTGAAGATTGTGGGTCATTGCTAATTCTGCTTGGATTAAGTTGTTGCAATTTTCCATTGACTTTAATCATAGGACATGGCAGTACTGGGAGATGCCCTAGAGGATCTCCTGTATTCCAAGCAAACTCTTCTTTATCCCCATTATGTAGATGCAGTCCTATTTCCCCTTGATAGTCAGGATAAATTACCCCAGCCAGTACAATAATTCCCTTCTTTGACTGTTGATTCAGAGGTAAGAGGAGCCCAAAGTGGCCAGGAGGCAGTTTTAACATCCAGTTCAGTGGAATCATTGTTGCCTTTCCTGGTGACAGCAGTCCTCCTTTTGGGACTAAAACCTGTAGAACAGCAGAGTTTGAGGTTGCAGGGACAGGAAACAAAAATTTTCCTAGTTGGTCACTAGGGGTATTTGTGACTAGTGCCACTCCCATTTCCACCTCTTGATTCCTGGACCCATGGATCCTGCTTATGGGAGAAACAGCACCATAGAGTGGATACTGATTTAGAGCATACACAGTCTCCTGGAGAACATTGCACCAGCCAGCAAGGCATTGCCACCTATTAGGCACCATAATTGAGTCATTTAAAGGTCATTCCACCGTTCTTTTAATCCAGCTGCTTCAGAGTGATGGGGAACATGGTAAGACCTATGAATTTCATAGGCAGATGCCCATTTCCACACATCATTTGCTGTGAAATGTGTTCCTTGATCAGAAGCAATGCTATGTGGAATGCCATGGTGGTAGATAAGACATTCAGTAAGTCCATGGATGGTAGTTTTGGAAGAAGCATTGCATGTTGGAAATGCAAACCCATATCCAGAGTATGTGTCTATTCCATTTAAAACAAATCACTGTTCCTTCCTGGGTGGAAGTAGTCCAATGTAGTCAACCTACCACCAGATAGCAGGCTTGACACCTCAAAGAATGCTGCCATATCAAGGGCTGAGTGTGGGTCTCTGCTGCTGGCAGATTAGGCACTCAGCAGTGGCTGTAGTGAAGTCAGCCTTGGTAAGGGGAAGTCCATGTTGCTGAACCCATGCATAACCTCCATCCCTACCTCCATGGCCACTTTGTTCATGAGCCCACTGGGCAATGACAGGAGTGGGTGGGGAAAGAGACTGAGCATTAGACAGTCATCTTATCCACTTGATTATTTAAATCTTCCTCTGCTGATGGTATCCTCTGGTAAGCCTTCACGTGGGACTCAAAAATTTTCATGTGTTTTGCCTACTCTGAAAGGTCAATCCACCTAACTCTTTCCCAGACCTCTTTGTCACCAATTTTCCAATCATGTTCCTTCCAAGTCCCTGACCATCCAGACAAACCATTGACAACAGCCCATGAGTCAGTGTACAGACACATCTCTGGCCATTTCTTCTTCCAAGCAAAATGAATAACCAGGTACACTGCACAAAGTTCTGCCCACTGGGAAGATTTTTCCTCCCCACTGTCCTCAAGGATTTCTCAGAAAGGGGATGCAGTGCTGTAGCTGTCCACTTTCAGGTGGTATCTGCATATTAGGCAGAACTATCTGTAAACCAGGCCCAAGTTTTCTATTCCTCAGTCAACTGATTTTAAGGGACTCCCCAAGAGGCCAAAGCTGTGGGCTGGGAAAGAGAAGGTAACATGGCAGGAGTGGTGACCATGGGCTTTTGGGTTACTTCCTCAAGTAATTTACTCATGCCTTCAGGACCTACTCTAGCCCTATCTCATATATACCACTTCCTCTTCATTATGGAGTGCTGCTGTGCACACCCAAATTTATGGTTTGATGGGTCAGACAATACCCAGGTCATGATAGCCAACTCAGGTCTTATGGTAACTTGATGGCTCATGGTTAAGTGTTCAATATCTACTAAGGCCCAGTAGCAGGCCAAAAGCTGTTTCTCAAAAGGGGAGTAGTTACTTGCAGAGGATGGCAGGGCTTTGCTTCAAAATCCTAAGAGTCTGCATTGTGATTCTCCTATAGGGATCTGCCAAAGGCTCCAGGCAGCATCTCTATTTGCCATGGAAACTTCCAGCACCATTGGATCTACTAGATCCACTGCCCAAGTGGTAGTGCAGCTTACACAACAGCCTGGACCTGATGCTCTTCTTGTTCTGGTCCCCAATCAGAACTAGCAGCTTTTCTGGTCACCTGGTAAATGGGCCAGAATAGCACAGCCAAATGAGGAATGTGTTGTCACCAAAATCCAAAGAGACCAACTAAGCATTGTACCTCTTCTTTGGTCATAGGAGGAGCCAGATGCAACAGCTTATCCTTCACTTTAGAAGGAATATCTTGACATGCCCCACACCACTGGACACCTAGAAATATCACTGAGGTGGAAGGACCTTGTATTTTACTTGGATTTATCTCCCATCCTCTCTCACGCAATAAGTCTAGAGTCTTTGCTACTTCTTGCTCACTAGGTCCTATCAACATGATATCATCAATATAAGGGACCAGTGTGATGTCTTGTGGGAAGAAGAGATCATCAAGATCCCTGCAGACAATATTATGACATAGGGCTGGAGAGTTGATATATCCCTGATGTAGAACAACGAAGGTTTACTGCTGGTCTTGCCAGCCTGAAGCGAACTGTTTCTGGTGGTCCTTACTAATAGCAATTGAGAAAAAAGTATTTGCCAAATCAACAGCTGCATGCCAGGTACCAGGGCATATGTTGGTTTGTTTAAGCAATGATACCACATCTGGGACAGCAGTTGCAATTGAAGTCATCACCTGGTTAAGTTTACAATAATCTACTGTCATCCCTCAAGATCCATCTGTTTTGTTTTTTTTTTTTTTTGCAGGCCAAATAGGAGAACTGAAGGGTATGTGGTGGGAATCACCACCCCTGCATCCTTCAAATCCTTGATGGTGGCACTAATTTCTGCAATCCCTCCAGGAATCCAGTATTGCTTTTGGTTTACTATTTTGCTAGGTAGGAGCAGTTCTAGTGACTTCCATTTGGACTTTCCAACCATAATAGCCCTCACTCCACAAATCATGGATCCAATGTGGGTCTTCTGCCAGTTACTGAGTATGTCTATTCCAATTATGCATTTTGGAACTGGGGGAATAACCACAGAATGGGTCTGGGGACCACTGGACAACTGTGAGGTGGACCTGAGCTAAAACTCCATTAATCACCTGGCCTCCATAAGGCCCTACTCTGACTGGTGGACCACAATGACTTTTTGGGTCTCCTGGAGTTACTGTCAATTCTTAGCCAGTGTAAGAATGTCTGTTCATTTCCTTTTCCCCAGTGCACAGTTTCTCTGGTTAAAGGCCATAGATCTCCTTGGGAAAAGGTGTGAGGAAGATTAAGAGTATAAATTTTGGGCAGTTTAAAAGAATCCTTCCCCAAGGAGATCTAGCCTTCTCCTCATTGAAGGGGCTCTGGATCTGTAAACTGTCTCAAGTGTAGGAATTGATTAAGTGGTCATGATTCTTTGCATCTGTAATTTGAGTTAATTTGAGTTAATTTGAGACCCAGAACACTTCTGTTTATACAGATCTTGAAGAAATTTTGTAGAATTCCTGTCTATTTCACTGCTAGGTACCCCATGATATATTAGCCAATGCCATATCTCTACATGACTCAGACTATTTTGAGTGCTTTTTAGAATCTGCCTTTCATTGCAGTAGCTACACCCAAATTAACTTTGGTGATTACCTGCCAAAACTTCACTTTTACCAGACCGACATACAATCATCCCCATAATGTTAAAGATTCTAATTCAATCACAGCCTCTCTACAGTAATATCTGGTACTACAGAGAAGAGCAAACACAGAGCTTTTCAGGGAAGATGGTGTTAGTCTTACAAATTTATTCTTCACAGTCCTGGTTAAAGGTATGTCCACTGGATATTCCTGGGGTGGGTGGGCAGCTCTCAAATGGTAAATTCATGCTAGCATTCCACTCTCCCTAAGCCTTTGAATTCCCTCTTCTACTGTGTACCAGGGCAAAATGAGCATCTCAACCTCAGACATGGGAGGCCATCTTTTGGCCCATGTTTCAATCATCCATCCAAACAAACTGTTAGAGCCCTTTCTAACCCCTTGAACTACAGCATTGAATCCAGAATTTCTGCATGGTGTGCCCATATCAATAAATTCAGCCTGATGCACTTTTGTATTTCTTGCATCATTATCCCATACCCTTAGTTTCCATTCCCACACATATTCCCCTGATTTCTGTCTCTATACATTGGAAAATTCATGCAGTTCTTTCTGAGTATACCTTACTTCCTCATGGGTCACACTTTGTATTTCACTTTGGGGGTTTATTGTGATTTTAGTCTAGTAATATGTCTCAAAGGTGAGAGGTGGTGGGGATGGGTAAGGAGAAGGATTAGAAATGTCTTGCAAGCTACTGACCTCAGGGCATTCCCTTGCATTTTCTTCTGGTGAGACAGGATTAATCTCTCCAGGCAGGAGTTGGAAGCCAGTTTCCTCAGGGCAGACTGGATGCTCTGCAGTGCATGCTGGAGTTTGACTGGTAGGTGCCTCAGCACTGAGAGGAGGTCCAGACTCCCTGGGGCAGGCTGGCCACTGGGCAGGGCAGGCTTCAGTTCAGCTGGTATCCACCTCAGGGCTGAAAGTTGTTTCAGACTCTCTGGGACAGGCTGGAGCCTGGATGATACAAGGTAATAAGGTGTGTTCTGGACAGGGCAGGACATGGAAGGCTTATCTGGCAAATTCTCAGTAGAATTCGGGGTTCCAATATCTCCATCAATATCATCATCATCCCATATGTCTCCATCCCAGTTCTCTGGATTCCACTCTTTTCCAATCAATGCCTTCACTTTAACTGCAGAAACCCTTCAGGGATTGAGATTTTAGTTTCCTTTGTAAATCTGCTACTCATACAATAAGTATCTGAGATTAGTTCTCAGATATTTCAATCCTGTGGCTACACAAGACAAGATCTTCTTTCAGAGCAAACATAGAAACTTTCGTTTCATCAATTTGGTGTTTAAGTTTCAAATTTGAAGCCTTTAACTCATCTCTTTCTTTTGTAACATTATCCAGAGTATCTAGGAGGAGCGAGCTAACATCAGTTTACTGTTTGACTCCACAAAACTCTGTTAAGATGTTGAAAACACTCTCACCCAGATCCTTGCTTCTTATAAGCGTGGAAGTAGGGGTATCAAGTGATACTATTTTGTGTATCTCAATTGCTAACTCACATCATGGACTGTTAGCAGCCTCTTCCTTATTGGAAAGGGAGTTGTCAGTACCCTTGAGTTCAATTAGGGTAGAGAGATCATTGTAAAACTCCCAGAACCACCTCAGACACCCCTTGTTTAAGACTCTGTTCCTCAAGAACCACTCCTGATACCAAGTTGTATTAGTCAGGGTTCTCTAGGGAAACAGAATCAACAAGGGATATCTGTCAATAAAAAGAGATTTATCAGAGTCTCTCATGCAGCCATAAGGATTCACAAGTCCAGGTCGCAACCAGGATATCCAATGAAAGTCCAGTGAAATTTTTAAGGAGTTCTGGGAGAGGTTGGCTGTCTAAAGACAAGCTGGGAAATTCTCTCTCAATGCTGAATCACCTCCCCTTTTAAGGGATTCAACTGATTGGGTTAAGCATCACTCATTGCTGATGGCAATCTCCCTGATTAATGTAATTATAACCAGCAATTGCCTAACCATCACAATGGGAATCCCCTATATTTTGTAACATTTATGTGATATAAAGCCTCTTTAAAAATAAAAAAAAATCATAAAATTAAAATATGAAAAAATTAGTGACTTTTTATCATATTTAAAACAAAATCCAAATATCTCTTCTAAGCTACTATCTACCTACTATCTACCCTCTCCTATCCCTGCCACTTACTGCTGTTTATGCTGGCTTTCTCATCATACCTTGTCTCCTAAGCAATTCCATGGCTTAAGTATTCATTTGTTCTTAGGTGGCATATGAAGATATTTTCCTCCAAAATAGGTACTTTCTTAAGAGTAATAATAGTCAAAGGCAGTCCAATTGTACTTTGATCCATGTATAGACTGCAAAAGGCTTGTAAAGTAGTAGAGCCTTGTTAGAATTGATGAAGAGAAAAGAGTTCAAGTTGAAAACTGAGGAAGTGTCAGTAGATGCAATAGGGAACAAGAAACCTGCCACTTCCAGGTATGATCAATTTTTGTTTTGGTCATCTTTTGTGAATGTATACTAAGGATCAAATTTCTTGCCTCGCTGATGTAAAATAAATACATAAATACACACAAGCCTAGTGTAAGCATCAGAATTAGGCCCTTCTGTCGAGGAAAATGTGAAGGAAGACTCAATTTGGAAAAATTAAAAGATTAATTAACTAGAAAGAATTAAAATATTAATTAACAAAAGTTAATTATATTTCCATAGACGAATTAAGTTAGGACCAACTTCATGGGTGTGCGACCTGTGCAATCTGGCCCTGCACTTGGAAGGGCCATGTATTGTGTTTAAGGTTCTGCTATTGCCATCTTGAAATTCATAATGTACATAACTTTGAAACTTTAGTTTTTAAGTAAAGTCTGATGAGGCAACAAAGCATGAAGGCAATCAGAGGAGATAATTACAATATTCAGTATCTCTCCCCTTTTGTTGCCACCCCATTTGCATATAGTGTGTATGGTTTCCCCAGAGAACAGAATTCTGGTGTACCCATGAGATATGGGAATTTAGCAAGATACAAAGAGAGTACAAAGTAAGCAATTTATGTCAAGGGTTGATTAAATGGGGAAGTTGACAGTGCAGAGTCCATGGTTTCATTTCAAAAAGAACTTCCTTCAAATTTAGAAACTAAGCAATGGCTAAAGCAATGGCATTCTAAGAAACACAAAAGACTAAGCAGAACTATCCATATCCTTTCTTACTTGTGTTATAAAGGAAAGATATGGCAACCCATATTTCCTTTTCCTTTCATTCCACCCTTTCTCATATATAAGCTGTATGTAGAGAGTGTTGGTAGAATGTGCCCACTTCAAGAAGTGAAATAACAAATGAGTTAGTTTTGTGCAGTGTTTACATTGTTCTGTTAAGAAAAAGTATGTATGCTTGTTTGTACTAGCTACAAAATGGAAATTATGTAGGTTTGGTGATCTGCCTCATACTTAAATACTTTCATATTTGCATTACAAACTGTCGTTGCAAAATATGAATGGTAGATTGCATACTAACATTTTAAAACTTTAATCTTGTTATTTAGATCACCACTGAACATCGAACAAAAATTATCATTATAAGTTGGAAGAAAACAAAGTAATTCATATTTTAGTAACTTTTACAGCAATTTTTCCTTATTTTTGAACAAGGCCTCCACATTTTCATTTTGTATTGGACTCTTAAAAGTATGTGATGAAGGGTTAAACCTTAGGAAAGTTTCAACTTAGAGTAAAAAATTCTAACTCTGCAATTAAATCTACCTGATATCATTTATCCTATGTAAAACTCTGAACTGTAATGTAATGGAAAATCCTTCCACATATTTGGAGGCCTAGCATGTTCCTCTAAGTCCCCAAGATGCAATTATTGAGTCACAATTTGAACAATACAAATGGAATTACAAAATATGACTGTTTCATGGCTTCAGCTCCATCCACTATATACATCCATGTATTCTACATGCTTACAGATGTCTTGATATGGAGTTCAGTCTTCTTTGATTTATCTGTATTTATCTTTGTTTATGTACATACTATAGTATAAGGTTAACTGCCAATTTGAAGTTTTCCCAAGCATGTTAGTTCTAAAAATGAATGCTGGACAATTTCCTTGCCCCTCATTGTAGTCAAGGGATTAGAAAGACTTTTTGTCCTTGAGAACAGGCTGCTTGATTCTCAGTGTTAGCCTCAGGGAAGTGACTCTCAGCCAAACTGACCAAGCTTTCTTTAGATGAAAGTCTTTAATATTTTATCTCAGTCACTTTTACAGGGCACTAATGCTTCTTGGATAGGGATCAGAATAGTACAGAAGCAATTAATGTTTTTTAGGCAACAGGTGATGGAATTTCAATCTGCATAACACTTTGTAGTTTAAGGACATATTTGAAACTGTTGAATCTCAATTGTTGAAAATCATAATGGAGGCCCCATTTTGTTATTAATTAAGCAGCAGTGATTGAAACTCTTCAGTGGAGAACATGGACAAGAGGGAGGATAAATATAGCAGAATTTCTGGTGGGATTGTACTTATTGTCTCAGAGTTGTATACCCAAACTGAGGGCACGATTGCCACGTTCTATATCTGGAGAAATACTGGTGAGCTCCCAATTCTTACATCTAGGTATGTTTCTCTAGGGCTCACCAAGAGGCAGGAAATTGGGCCCTACACCACCCACCTTCAATGCCACCACAGCCTTCTGTTGTTGAAGTAAGAAAGGATGTCTACTGATCTACAGATCTGGAAGTGTTCCTTAGTGCTGCCAATGGAGCACGGGATGATGAGAGAGTCCTTGGGAGAACATTCCTGCCACCTAAGTGTATCATTTGTTGTCTTATACAGCCCCTTGCCTCTACTACAGGAAATGTTCTCTCAGAAGTGTGAGAATTTAATTAAATGTGGACACGTATACAATTTTCTAATCTAGAGATGTATAAAGTTGATGGCCTGCAAGGGTAGCCCATGCTATCAGGGCTTAAAGAGACTGTGATTTAAGAAGCAATAAGAAGGAGAAACTCTCATTTAGTTCCAATCCTTTATCTGGCCTTAAAAGGATGAAGAGGACTGCAGTGTCCCCATAGTTCCATGTTTAAAGATATGGAAAACATCAGAGGAACATGGTATTTGAAAATGTTCAGGTAGTTGATGTACTAAAAGATGGGGTGATAAACCTGGAGAGGGTCCTTTGGCAGGGCCAAAGAAAGAAGTGGCTGCCCATTGTTGAAAGGGGCATGGCCTCAGAACAAAACCCTCAATAAGGGACACACTCTGTGGTGGGAAAGGAAATATCACCATAACATAGGGGTAGGTTTACATGAAAATCTTTGTTATCCTTCAATAAGTTAAATTTCAAAAGCTGCCACTTGAAAGCTGACTTGGAAATACAGCATTAAAATTTGAGTCTGCTACACCAGCTTCTCCCACATTTGCTGAAGAAATATTAATTTAACATCAGGTCCTTTAAGACCTTGACAGTACCACTTGGGAGCCTTAGAAATACAAAACCTCAGGTTTCATACCTGACTTACTGAATCAGTATCTACATTTTAACAAGATTTCCTGGTAGTCAGTAGCAGTTAGGGTTTTGAAAAGAATTCTTGTAAGGTGGTAGTTTCCAACCTTGTCATATACATTGAAATCACTTGCACAGCTTTGGAAATACTTATTATTGAGTTCCACATCTACAGATTCCAGTGAAGTCTGGGAATTGGGACATCAAAATGTGCCTCCAAGTGATTTTAAATATGCAACCAATATGCAGGGACTCAAGATACACCAAAGATCTGAGCCCCCAGTGTTACCTAGAGACCAGCATTCTCAATTTAGTAAGTCATCCTATAGAAATGTAAGCCAAGGTAAGGAGACCTGGAACAGACAGGTCCTCCACCAAAAAAAACCCCAGATTTTTCATTTAGTCTTTTCCTCTTTGTCTTTTAACACCAGAGTCAGCCTAATGGCAAATAAAAGTCTAGTTTCACTGGGTCTTGGCTAAGACAACCCTGGTCTCTCTGAAAGTGTTACCCAATTTTTAATCTCAAAAACTGGATGGTAAGGTATTACTTCTTCCTTTCTCTTTTAGTTTGCAAAGGAGTGCCAAAACAAAGTACCAGAAATGGGATGGCTTTTATAAAGGGGATATGTTTGGAGTAAAAGCTTACAGTTCCAAGGCTAATTAAAGTCCAAACTAAGGCACAATTAGAGATGCTTTATCACCAAAGTCAGCAACTTTTGATCCTGATGTGTTGCCACATGGTGAAGCAAGATGACCTCCAATCTCTGCCAAGGTTTCAGGAAGCAGCCCTCATGCTTACCAACTGATGAGTGAATACACAAAAATGTGGTATATACATGCAATAGTTTATTATACAGCCACAAAAAGGAATCAAGTTCTGATACATGCAGCAACATAGATGAACCTTCAGGATATCATGTTGAGTGAAATACATCAGACACAATCTCACTGATATGAAATAATTAGAATAAACAAACTTATAGAGTCAGAATTTAGAATACAGGTTACCAGGGGACAGGGTGAGGTTAGGTAATAGGGAATTAAGGGTTAATATGTACAGAGTTTCTACTTGGGATCATGAAAAAGTTCTGGTTGGATGGTGGTGTTGGTGGTACAACATTGTGAGTATAATTAACAACAATGAATTATGTATTTGAATGTGGTTATAAGGGGAAATTTTAGGATGCATATGGTCCTACAGTAAGAATTTTTTTACAAAACTATTCATGGAACTGTACTACACAAATGGTGAACACTAAATTAAACCATGGACTAAATAATTTTAAAAGTTCAGTTGAATAGTCATCCTACTAAATGACAGGAATCAAAAACAATAAACTCTGCAGAGCAACCAATTTATGGACTTTGCCAAATGTTTTTTGATTTCTTCATCTGTTGATAACCTATCTGTCTTGGTTTATTTTTCTGTTTGTTATGGTCTATCGCCTAATTAAACCTTTACAGATTAGTTCCTTTAATGCCTCAAAAGCCTTTTCTGTTTCAGGTACTGATGTTTGTTCCAGACTGATTCTTGAGTCTAAATGTTGGGAAAACTGTTTTGTTTCCCTCAGGACATCAAAGTTCAATTGAGAACATTTCCAGAATGCAATTGGACAAATTAATCATGGTGCATCAGGAATGAGAAGACCGCTTTCTTTGGAGCTGGAATATAGTATCTCCAGGCCACAATAATGGAGTAGGACTTCAAGAACTAGTGTTTTCTTTTGGTCCAGTACATAGACATTGATATATCTATTGATGAATACAGTCCAATAGCTCTTAGCCTGTAGGAATAAATACTTTCTGTGTCAAAGATTTAATTGTAGGTTCTACTGAACGCAGTAGAAGACTGTGCTCTCAGCAGTCACCACAGTAACAATAATGATTTCATATTAAATAAAGGAGAGTCTTCAGTTTCCTTTTTGCATGATTCTGTTGTGAAAGCTAGCGTGGTGGCTTGGAGCTATGCACCCCAGAAAAACATGTTTTTAAATTTAATCCATTCCTGAGGGTGTGAACCCTTGTAAATAGAACCTTTTGATGAGGTTACTTCAGTGTAAGGTGTGGCCCAAGTGAATCAGGATGGATCTTAATCCTGTTACTGAGAGCCTCACAGAATCGGGTGACAGGGGTGTCAGGCAGCAGCCGGAATCTGAAAGTCAATGTAACCAAGAAGCCAGGAGAAGCCTCCATGTGCATTGCCATAAGACAGAAAAACCAAGTAACAGGGATTGCCAGCAGTCAGCTTCCAAATGCCACTGTCTTCTGGCTGAAATCATCTCCTTGACAATACCTTGAACTTGGACTCTCTTGCCTCAAAGCTGTGAACCAATATATTCCTGTGGTTTAAGCCAAGCCATTGTACAGTATTTGCTTAAGGAGCCAGGAAACTAAAACAATTAGTAAGAGCATTAAATCTCTGTGATGGCCTAGCAGAAGATCTACTACAGGATGCAGTTTGCCAGCTATCTTCTCCCTGAATTTAAGGCACTGAATCTTTGCAGTACTCCATGTATTAGAGGAAGCATATAATAAATTTAGAGATTAGAAGAGAGAGTAACTTTTATTTAAATATTAAACTGAGTCATATGAAATTCCTGATATTTGAACATTTTTGACATGCTAAAGTGGAATTTACATGCAGTTGAACAAATAAACAAATAACACCTCCTTAATATATTTTGAATTATAACAGATATTAGTTACAAAATCCAGGATTCCTGAAGGGTTACTTTGAGTTAAATATAATGTGAATAATATCTATGCCATTGTTTCTTTCTCCAGATATCTTATTTGCCTGATTATAATTTGGTTCACTCATAATCCTTCTGCTACATCATTCACCTATCACTTCTTTTTTACTCAGTTATACACTGAAGTCACTAGTACTTACCAATAAAGCCCTTTATATGATAGCTTCTACTAATTATTTTGAAAAAAAATGGGTTTGGGGTACTGTTTATGGCTCCACCTACTTTGTAAGTTAGGCAGATGCTGTTACTTGAAGGATTCTTCTCTTTTTTGAGAACATTGATGCATCTGGAAATATAAATTGGCATAGGAACTGGTGAAAGTTAAATTATTCTCTATATAGTTGAGGTTAAAGGGAGGGTGGAGCTACTAGATTTAGGCCATTCAGTTCTCAACATGATCCCTTCATGTAACTCATACAACACTTAAAATGTGTGATAAAACTCAGAAAAAATGTACTGTAGTTGAATTTCTACTGTAGTTGAATTTCGTTTGGAACCTAGATAAGGTACTGAAATTCTTCTTATGGTGACAGAGCAGATAGAAGACAAAGCTTCAGAAGCAGAGTAGACTTAATAATGTAAGTCCCAAGAAACAAGCAGACAAAGGGGAAGATTTGCACAAAATGTGGATTTAGATATTACTGTTCAGTTTAGCTATGTAGGAAGTAGGGAACTACTTCCCTGACTGACAGCTGGGTAGTACAACAAATTAGGTGTCCTTAAGGAAAATGTCAAGATCAAGCCAACAAGGAATTTTCAAGTGATTTAGGTGCCAATGCATAGTCTATCATATAGTTATATGCAAAAAATACCCTTCCATTCCTATACTTGTTTTTCAAAGGCTGACTGCTTCCAGCTATTGCTGTGTTTTGTAAAAAGTAAATATTTAATGAAGTAACCAGAGCTCTTGTTCTAGAGAGCAGCCTTGAAGGTATTTTCTTCTAAGACTGTCTCTTACTTAAGATCTTTTTACTAAAAGTGTCTTTTACTTTGGGACAAATAGTGATTTAGAGGCAGACAATTTTTAATTTATCCAAAGAATCAAGGAAGTTTTGGAGTCCATATCAAAATAATTTGGAGTTGTATTCATTTATAATTAATAATGAGAAAAACAAAAATTACAAAAGTCATCATTTTCAGATGTATTTTGTGTATCTACATTAAAATTAAATTTATCTAGATTTATTTTTCTAAGCTTTTCCATTGGGTACTCCAAAATAATTGTTCTTGATATAATTTAACATTAACTCTTTCATGTTTGCTGACTATACTTCCTTTTTATCTTTAGTAGAGAAATTGAAAGTTTATAGAACAATCATATGTTAAATACAGGCTTCCCACATAACACCCTATTATTCATACCTTGCTTGGTGTGGGCCATTTGTTACAACAGATGATAGCACATTTTTATAATTATACTATTAACTGCCATTCATAGTTGAACTTAGGATTCACTGTGTAGTATATTTCCATGGATGTTTTTTAAAAATTTTATTCTATAACCATATATATAAACTGACATTTCTCCTTTCAATCACATTCAGGTATATAATTCACTGCTGTTAATTATATTCAAAATGTTGTGCTAACATTACCAACATCCATTACCAAAACATTTCCCTCATTCCAAATAGGAACCGTGTACATTTTAAGCCTTAATTTCCCATTCCCTACCCTACCCAATCCCCTAGTAATCTATATCCTAAATTCTTACTCTTTGAGTTTGCTTATTCTAATTATTTCGGATCTGTGATATCATACAATATTTGTCCTTTTACATCTGGCATATTTCACTCAACATGATGTCTTCAAGTTTCATCCATATTGTCACATGTGTCTGGACTTCATTCCTTTTTATGATTGAATAATAACCCATTATATGTATATATCACATTTTATTTGTCCATAATCTTTTGATGTTCATTCGGGTTACTTCCGTCTTTTGCCAAATGTAAATAATGCTGCTATGAACATAGGTATGCAAATATCTTATTCAAATCTCTGCTTTCAATTCTTTTAAATTTAATCTTTTTAATTTTACTTTTAATATTTGAATTTCTAACCACCTATTTCATGAATCATTTTTTATGCCGAATGCTTAATTTTTATAACAGATACCTACAATTATAGTGGTCTAAATAATAGAGAATTTTACTTATTTCATTCAAAACAGTCTTGGGCAGGTAGATAAGCTCGGCTCCATGAGGTTATTGAGACATTCAGATTCCTTCCATCTCCTAGATTTTTTATTTTTATTTTTGTTTTTTATTTTAAAGGAGCTTTAGATTACATAAATGTTATATTGAAATTATAGGGCATTCCTATATACCCCACCCTTTCCCCCTCCCACACTTTCCTCCATAAACAACATTTTTCATTACTGTGGTACATTTGTTACATTTGATGAACACATGATGAAGCATTGCTACTAACCATAGTGTGTAGTTTACATTATGCTTTATACTTTGCACCACACAATTTTATAGGTTTTGATAAAATGTATGACAGCTGGTATCTGTCATTGAAATATCATGCAGAACAATTCCAATGTCTCAAAATGCTCCGTGTTACACCTGTTCTTCCCTCTCCCTCACCTCAGAACCTCTGGTGACCACTGTCTTTATATCAATATTACAAGTTCTTCTATTACTAGAATAATATTTTGACCTTATCCATTTTGAGTACAGTGAGCTCATTAACCTGTGGAAAGGAGAAAGAAGATATCCAGGAACGGACTTGAAAGAGATGACCTGGAAGTAGTTTCCACATTAATTTCTTTCACATCACATGGGCCTGCTTTGGTCACTTCAACATATATAGCTACAGGGGCAGCTGGATAATACAGACCTGACTCAGGATCTATAGCTCAACTAAAACTCAGAGCATTCAATTACTCAAGGAGGGAGAAAATGTAAAATGCTACACTAATTGTTCTAACTTAGTTGTTATATCAGCTTGGGTGTTTGAAGATTATCTTCTATCATTTCTTTCAATTAGTTTGTAGAATAAGGAAATTATAATTCTTCATTTTTGTTAGCATGACACATGTAAAATTTTAGGTCTTAAAAAGAATTGCTCATCACACAAAAGAGGAAGCTAAGGAGACATGGTCACTAAATATAGTGTGATATCAAGGAAGGGATCCTGGAAAAGAAAATTAACATTAGGGGAAAACAGAAGAAGTCAGAATAAAGTTTGGGTGTTAGTTAATAATGTATCAATATTGGTTCATTAATTATAACATATACCATACTAATGTAAGATGCCAATCATAGGGGAAACTGAGAATGGGATATAGAGAGGACTCAGTACTACTTTTGCAATAATTATGCAAATATGACACTTCTAAAATAAAGTATTTATTAATAAAAAATAAATCTTCATGCATATTAAATGACTATATCCATAACTCATCAAATGCAGAATATAACCATAGTGTGAATCACAAAAAACAAGGAACAATATGAAATAGAAACGGTTTTACATAATGCTCTTAGGCTCCAGTTAGTTGTAAAACAGCAAAGGATAGCATGATGAAGGGAGCAGATGTGGCTCATTGTTTGATAGCTGGCTTCCCACACATAAAGTTGCAGGTTCAATCCCTGGCTCTTGTACCTGAAAAAAAGAAAAGTATGAATTGAAATTTTTATGTAATGATGAAGTACCAATTAATCAGAATTTGTCCTTAAAATATGTTTGTTTTATTTACCTGTGTTAAATTGAGGAGAAAAAAACTATTTAATTTACGTTAATATGAAAATTTATTTAAAAATTCTTTGGTTAGAGTTCACATGCACTCTGTCCACTTGTCTAAACAATCTAATTGCTGTTTTTAAGTAAATTTTCCTAAATGCATTAGTAAGCTATTGACTTATCTACACCACTGTCATGGGTTGGATTGTGTTCCCAAAAAGATATGCTGAAGTCCTAACCCCCAGTACTTGAGAACGTGACTTATTGGGAAACAGGGTCATTGCAGGTATGATTAAGTCAGTTAATAGAAGGTCATACTGAAATAGGAATATGCCTTTAATCCAATGTGACTAGTAGCCTTATATAAAAATAGAAGAAGAGACACAGAGACAGAGGCACACAGGGGAGAAGGCCATGTGATGGCAGAGACAACCTAGTGTTCTGCAGCTACAAGCCAGGGAATGCCAAGAATTGGCAGCCAGTGCCAGAAGCTAGGAGGGCAAATGGTTATGCAGGCACCTTGATTTCTAGACCTCTAACTTTCAGAACTGTGAGAGAATAAAGTTCAGTTGCTATAATAAACTACATTTGTAGTAATTCATTTCAACTACCTTAGGAAAATAATATAATCCCTATCTTAAGATGATATTTGAGAAACATATTTATGGAGAAAAAATGAGCAATATGCAAAACACTATTTTCTTATTCTAGTGGATCATGTAAAATTTCAAAGTGCAGTCACTTTAGTAATTAAGAGATTACATTTAACGTTGACTATATTACTGTATTTCAGATTAAGGAAAAAAATAATATATTTAAATGTACAATCTACCTGCCATAAGAAAAGGAAACTATATTATGGGGAGAAAGAAGATCTGGAGTGGGTTAAGTTAAATAAATAAAAGAAGTCAGTGCCTGAAACATTGTCATAATTAGAGAAACTGGATTCCTAAAATAACTTGCATTTTCCTCTACATGCACTTCATTTCCTCTTCTAATTCATTTTTTCTTGGCTCATAGAGCAAAAACGGCATGCATTTTCTTAGTATGGATGACATCAAATCCTTACTAGAAATAGAAAAAAACAAGCTATTAATGGGTAAATGTTTAAAATTAAAAGAAATTTGCAAAACAAATTATCTGTAGATAAGACTTATACTGGAAACCACAAATATTCTAACAAACTATAAATTTTAGCCACAAAAACAGGTATTCAATGAATAGCATATTTTTTAAATTCATTTAAATCTCAATGTCTATTATTCAGGGTTCTCCAGAGAAACAGAACTTACAGTATATGTCTACATATATGTGTATGTAGATATATGTATATATGTGTTTATATATATTTTTTTAATAAAACTTAAACAATTGACTTAAGCAGTTTTGGAGACTGGCAAGATCTGTAGGACAGGTAGGCAGGTTGGTAGATTGGAAATTCCAGTAAAGAGTGGCATTGCAGTTTTGTTTCAGAAATCTATAAGGAAGGACAATAAGTTGTAGACTCAGAATTAATTTTGAGTCAGCATTTTTTCCTTCTGGAATCCTCAATCCTTTGTTCTTAAGACCTCCAAATGATTTGATGAGGTCCCACCAAATTATCAAAATTAATCTCCTTTACTTAAAGTCAACTGATTGTAAATGTTAATCACATCTACCAAATATCTCCATAGCAACATCTAGGCCAGTGTTTGAACAAACAATTGGCCCCCATAACCTAGCAAGGTTGACACATAATATTAACCATCACAGAGTGAAGTCACCAGGATCCTGAGGTGATAGAAAATTCAATCTTACTCATTTCACAAAAGATGAGCTAGGGTTCTGGAGTACTAGATAGCATAAAAGCATCAGATTTCCCCTCTGTGATGGTTAGGCTAATGCATCAACTCAGTCAGGTAATTGTGCCCCATTGTTTAGTCAAGAAAGCACTGGGCTAATTGTAATACAAAGACATATGTAGACTTTAGTCACCAGTGTATTTATTGCGTAGATGGTCGATTACATCTACAATCAACTAAGAGATTGCTGTCAGCAATGAGTGACATATTATCCAGAGTTGAATGTCTTAAAAGGCGAAATGATTTCAGCATTCAGTGAGAATTTTCCAGCTTGACTTCGGACAGTCAATGTCTTTGGGAAACTCATCAAGGACCTTCATTGGAGCCCTTGGTTTGTAGCCTACCTGTGGAATTTGGCCATGTGCATCCCCAGGGTCATGTGAGAGAATTTTGTAAAATCATATACTATTTACAGATATCCTCTGTTGATAATTTCCCTAGAGAACTTTGGTTTCTGGGTTTTTGCCCATTAGTCATTGATCTGGTCTTTGTCCATTAAAGCTAACACCGCCTTTTCTACAACATCATTGTGTCTACAAGTTAAAGTCTCTGCTTTGCTACTTCCATGAAACACATGGGAATGGGCATCATCACTGTGGTAGATTCTTTTTTTCATAATTATGAAATTATAGTGGGGCCCATTTCCAGCCATTTCTTGAATATAAGTATGCCTACATAGCTAAGTTGTTTTCAGTGGAATGTGAGAGGAAGTAATATCATAGGACAGCACCTATATTTGTGACTTCTTATACTTTTTCACTCCTTCCTGCCTAACCTAAAACATGCCAGTAGTGATAGTCCCAGCCAGTGGATGACTGCAAAAGTAACTGAAAGAAAGCTTGTGTCTGAAATATTATCAGGCAACACTTCCAGGTGGAGCCCCATTTTCAGGACTCTTGAATAAAACTTTGTGGAATACCTTTTCCTTTTTTTTTTTAAGTTTTATTTTTATTTATTTCTCTCCCCTCCCCACCCCCTTCCCCAGTTGTCTGCTCTCTGTGTCCATTCACTGTGTGTTCTTCTGTGACCCCTTCTATCCTTATTAGTGGCACCGGGAATCTGTGTTTCTTTTTCTTGTTGTTGTGTCTTATTGTATCAGCTCTCCGTGTGTCTGGCGCCATTCTTGGGCAGGCTGCACTTTCTTTCACGCTGGGCAGCTGTCCTTATGGGGCGCACTCCTTGCGCGGGGGGCTCCCCTACACGGGGGACGTGGCAGGGCACTCCTTGTGCACATCAGCACTGCACATGGGCCAGCTCCACACGGGTCAAGGAGGCCCAGCATTTGAATCGTGGACCTCCCACATGGTAGGCGGACACCATATCCATTGGGCCAGTCCACTTCCCTAGAATACCATTTCAATACGCTAGTATGCACAAGTACTAGGATGCTAGTATGCACAAGTGCTAGGATGCTCTTCTGGTCTCCTGGAGCCCCAAACAGTTGCTTCAGATAGCTCTGAGTGTTTACTAACTGTCCTGTAGCAGGAACTGACTCTAGGAGCTCCTTACTCTGCCACCATCTTGCTGGCTTCCAATATTTACTCTTAATGAAAGAAAATCTGAAACTCAAACAACATAAACTAGAACTGAAGTTTAATTGAAGTAATTTTAAAAAATCAGACCCAGTAAATGCAAAGCATTTTTCATTGCATAAATTAAAATTCCTACTGAAATTAAAATTAAAAAGGTATTGACAAATTAAACATTCCATAATACAAAAATCTACAATAGTTTTGGTAGCAAAAAGTTAGATTTTGCTGCAATTTGTTGCCTCCTTTTATATCTGTGGAGGAGTGATATTCATTAGAGTAAAGACATGACCTATAAACACAAACTCAACAGATAACTTGAGTCATAAATTAAAATTGGAAGAATGAATTAATCATGATTAGTAAAAACTTAAAAACCTAACAACTTCAAAACTTCAAAGAAGATTTCTACTATTAGGGAAAAAATACACATTACATCAAGAAAAAAAGTACTTTAATTTTGAAAATTTGGAATGAATTACTTTCCTTCTTTTTTATCCTTTATTCCAGAACTTGATTTTCTACTACTACAGAAAGAAATTCCATTAAAGTTGTATAATCAAGAGTATATTAATAATTGAATAAAAAAAGCACTATGTAGGATTTATTTCTTTGAAAAAGCACTTAACTTTGTTTAAAAGTACCTAAAAGATGTATAAAACATCAATGATAAAGCTACAATTTACTTATACTAACTTTTTTTAAATATGTAGGAATTATTTTCTTAATGCTCTGCAACACATGGTAAGAAGCCTAAGTCCTTTCAAATAAAACATTCTCATTTTAAAGTACTTTTTGAATAAATCCATAAGATATCCGCTACTAGAGAGAAGCTATGTCATGGGACATATCTATGCAAAAAAAAATTTTTGTTGTTTACTTGAAATTCAAATTCAGTTGAGCATCTTGTATTTTTATTTAATAAATCTGGCAACAACAATTGTAACAAATCATATACTAATTTATTTGTATTTCAAGGCTGTAGACTATGTCAAAATTTTTAGAGTTTACATACTACATAATTTTTTCTGCTGTTGCACAGTTTATCCTTTTTGTGTTAATTTTCCATAAGAAGGCATTTACCAATAATATCTTATTTGCAAGAATTCATTATTATTTTAAATTTTATACTTGTTTATGTTAGAATTATATATATTATCTGTGGGTAACACACTCAATGGAAAAAGACTAGTTTTCCTATTTCTTACTTTATGTTTTTATTTTTTTAATCTTTCTTGATTTAATATGTGACTCTTGACTTTATATCTTTTATATATGTACTCATTTTTGTTACATAAACACATTTTTTAAATTTAAATAAAATATGAATACATATAAGTACACAGCCTAATAAGCATTTTTCTAAAATGAATCCTTAGATTAGGTTTTTATTGGCACATTTTAATTTGTGCTTCATCATTGAATTCTTTTGATATCTTTTCAAGTCATTTAAACCTATTTTGAACCAAATTCTATGGTAAATTGGGGGCAGTATTTTCAAAATGACAATTTAAGTTTCCTAATACTCATTTTCTTTCATATTATGATAACAACAATAAGTGCCTATCCAAAGAGGACATAGATATTTTGCATGCAGTATTGCTTTAGCATTCAGATTTGCCTTTTTTTAAATGAGAAAAGTTGTAGGTTAAAAGAAAAATCATGCAGAAAATACAGAGTTCCTATATATCATTCCCCTTCCTAACACAATTTTCTCTCTTACTACCACTTTGCATTAATGTGGTAACATTGTTACAATTGATGAAATATTATTATTACAATTATACTATTAATGATATTCCACAGTTTGCATTAAGTTCACTAAGTTGTACAGTCCTCTGTTTTGTTTTGTTTTAAATTTTTATTCTAGTAACATATATACAACCTAAAATTTTCCCTTTTAACCACATTCAAATATATATTTTAGTAATGTTAATTATATTCGTAATATTTTGCTAACATCACCACCATCCATTACCAGAACTTTCCACCACTCCAAACAGAATCTCTGTACCATAAAGAATTTATTGCCCATTCCCCACCTGTATTATAGGTTCTGACTCTATGAACATACTTGTTCTAATTATTTCATATCAGTGAGATCATACAATGGTTATCCTTTTGTGTTTACACACCATGATGTCTTTAAGATTCATTCATGTGGTCACATTTATCAGAACTTCATTCCTATTTATGGCTGAATAATTCCATTGTGTGTTATACCATTTATTTATTCATTTATTGCTTGATGGATGCTTGGGTTGCTTCCATCTTATGGGAATTATGAAAAGTGCTGCTATGAATATCAGTGTGAAAATACCTGTTTAAATCCCTGCTTTCAATTCTTTGGGCTATATACCTTGTAGTGGTAATGACAGGTAATATGGTAATTCTATATATAGCTTTCTGAGGAATCACCACACTGTCTTTCACAGTGGCCTCACAATTTTACATTCCCACTTGTAGTGAATGAGTGTTCCTGTTTCTGTACAGCCTGCTAACAGTGGTAATTTTGGGGGTATTTTTTTTGCCATTCTAATGGGCATAAAAATGTGTCTCAGTGTTATTTTTATTTCAATTTCCCTATTAGCAAAAATATTGAACATTTTTTCATGTGTTTTTAAGCTATTTGCATATCCACTTTAAAGAAATGTCTGTTCAAGTATTTTGCTTGTTTTGTAAAAATTGGGTTATTTGTTTTCTTATTGTTTAGTTGCGGGATTCATTTGCATATTCTGGATATTGAATCTTTACCAGGACTTCTGGAAAGATGGAATCAGAGAGGTGGAGGGATCACTTTGAACTCAGGAAAAAATAGCTAGTGGACAGGCAGAGATAGTCTGGAGAGTTGCTCTGGGGGCTCAGGACACCAGGGGAAATTGAGACACCATCCAGAAGAAAGAGGGACAAAGGAAAGGAGCTGACTGAAAAATCCTGGAAATAGAGCTGCTAAAGCAGCAGCTTGCATGCATACCCCCACCTATGGAACAAATAGTAGTCTGTGGACTGCAGCAGCTATGGACTGCAATGACTATTGACTAAAAGGGATGCAGTGGTGCTCTTCTCCAAGAAAGAGGAAAGGAAGGGACATAGCTTACAGCAAATTCAGAGTCTGAGAGTGAACTTGGTCTGCTCTATTAGAGGGTCACACATTTCCAGGCTGGGATGTGCACCAAAAGGCAGTAGAGAGCTAAAGATAATTTGCTTTCTCAAATATCCTCCCTACTTCCCTGGGCTGATTAATGAGGAGGAGAGAGAGGGAACGTATGGTTGGTCAATGATGGAGAACAACCTTTGAGAAAGTTTGTTTGCAAGGCTTGGCCAGCTCTGAAGACATTGCTTCTGCACCACTCACCTGCATGAGGAGTTATTCTGAATGCATTCCCCCCAAGCACCTCAATTCTGAGCTGAGAAGTCTACCAAAGAGTGCTATCTACTGGCAAGACCAGAAAAGTGCATGAAAATAGATAGGTAGATAGATAGATAGATAGATAGATAGATAGATAGATAGATAGATAGATAGATACATACATACATACATACATACATACATATATACATATATACATACATACATAAAAGAGGCAAGTAGTTATGTCAGTAATTACTGACACCCTCTACATGTTCCTTGAAAATTGACCTACACCCCATTACTGGGTTCTTAGCCAAGGTTTGAGCAATTAAACAAAGTGCACCCTAAATATCTACAACAAGTTTAACCAAGAGTCAAAGAACAGTGATAACACACAGCTACTTAACAGTAAATCCCTGGGCAAAAGAGAAAAACTGAATATCAGAGTAAATTCATCATCAGAATAAGATGCCTATACATTAGCAAAAAATTACAAACCATACAAAGAAAAAGGAAGATATGACTCAGGCAGAGGAACAAATCAGAGCTCTAGCAAGATACAGCACATGAAACAGCAATCAGTGAGGTTCGTTCCAATCTCCTAAATCAAATCATGGATCTGAAAGACAACATGGCTAAAGAAGTAAAAGACATTAAGAAGACACTGAATGAACACAAAGAAAAATTTGTAAACTTGGTTAGAAAAATAACATAGCTAATGGGAATGAATGACACAATAAATGAGATTAAGAATACAATAGAGGCTCACAACAGCATATTGGAAATCATGGAAGAAAGAATCAGAGATGTAGAGGAAAGAACAACTGAAATTGAAGAGAGAGAACAGAGAGAAAGAATGGGAAAAATTGATTGATTAGGAGCTCCAGGAGGTGAATGATAACATGAAGCACAACATTTTATGTGTTATGGGAGTTCCAGATGGAGATGAGAAGGGAATAGGGGTACAAAAGTATTTGAGGAATTAATGGCTGAAAATTTCCCACCTTACATAAAAGACAGCATACTCTAATTGGATTAAATTCAAATAGACCTACCCCAAGACACATAATATGCAGAATGCCAAATGCCAAAGATAAAGAGAAAATTCTGAAAGGAGTAAGGGAAAAGTGAAAAATTTTGTAAAAGGTAGATTTATCTTCAGAAAACTTGGAGTCTAGAAGGCAGAGGTATGATACAATTAAGATTCTGAAAAAGAAAAACTGCAAGCCAGGAATTCTTTATCTGACAAAACTATCCTTCAAATATGACAATGAGCTTAAAATATTCACAAATAAACAGAAAGTAAGAGAATTTGTAAACAATAATCCAGCTCTGTAGGAAACACTAAAGGGAGCTCTGTGGCCTGAAAAGAAAAGAGACTAGAGAGAGGCTTGTAGGAGATTGTAGAAGTGAAGACTATCAGAAAGGATAACCGAAATGGTAAAAAAAAGGGTCAAAATAAGATATGACATATGAAAGTCAAAGGATAAAATGGCTGAAGTAATACCTTTACAGTAATAACATTGAATGTTAATGGATTAAGCTCCCCAAACAAAAGACATAGACTGACAGAATGGGTACAAAAACATGAACCATCCATATGCTGTCTGAAGGGGACTTACCTTAGACCCAGAGATGCAGAGACTGAAAGTGAAATGTTGGAAAAAGATATTTCATGCAAATATCCAAAGGAGAGCAGGAGTAGCTATAGTGGCATCAGTAAAACAGACTTTATATGAAAAAAAAGTGATAGATGTTGAAGGACATTATATATTAATGAAATGGAACAATCCATCAAGAAGGAGTAACAGTCATAAATATCTGTGCACCTAGCCAGGATACCCCCAAATACATGGAGCGAACTCTTGCAAAACTGAAAGGAGAAATAGATGCCTCTACAATAATATTTGGTGACTTTAACATATGACTCACATCAAGAGATAGAACAACTAGACAGAAGATCAAGAAAGAAACACAGAATTTGAACAATATGAATGAACTAGACCTGATGGACATATACAGAACATTGCACCCTAAAACATCAGGTTATACATTCTCCTCAAGTGCTTAGAATATTCTCTAGAATTGAACTCATTTTGGGCCAAAACACAGCTCTCAATAGAAGCTCAAAAGAAGACTGAATTTATACAAAGCACTTTCTCTGATCATAATGGAGTGAAGCTGGAACTGAATAATGGGTGGGAAATCAGAAACTTTGCAAATATATGGAGATTCAACAACATGCTCCTAAACAATCAATAGGTCAAACAAGAAATCACAATAGAAATTAGCATATATCTCTAGATGAAAGGAAATGAGAACACAACGTATCAAAACTTATAGGATAGAGTAAAAGCAGTGCTGAGAGGGAAATTTATAGCCCTAAATTCCTATATTAAAAAAGGAGAAACAGCTAAAATCAAAGACCTAACTGAACAATTGGAGAAACTAAATAAGAACAGCAAACCAATCCTGAAGCAAAAAACAGAAAGGAAGAAATTACAAAATTGGAGCAGATATAAGTGAAATTGTGAACAAAAAAAAATAACAGAAAATTAACAAAACCAAAGCTGGTTCTTTGAGAAAATCAATAAAACAACAAGCAACAAAACAACAAGACTAACAAAAGGGGGGGGGGGGGCAGAGAGAGAGAGAGAGAATGCAAATAAATAAAATCAGGAATGCAAAGGGGAGGCCATTATAGCTGAACCCACAGAAATAAAAAGGACCATAAGAGAATATTATGAGAAACTGTAAGCCAATTTAGATGAAATGGACAAATTCCTACAAATTCACAAACAGCCTACCTTGATTCTACAAGAAATACAGGAGATCAACAAACCTATCACAAGCAAAAAGATTAAATCAGTCATCAAAAATATGCCAACAAAGAAAAGTCCAGGCAGGGCCAGTTGGTTTCACAGGTGAATACTCTGAAAAATTACAAGAAAAATTAATATCAGTCCTGCTTAAAATCTTCCAAAAATGGAAGAGGGGAAATTATCTAGCACATTTTATGAAGCCAACATCACCCTAATATCAAAGCTAGATAAACATACTACAAGAAATGAAAATTACAGACCAATCTCTAATGAAAACATGTAAAAATTCTCAACAAAATACTCTGAAAATTGAATCCAACAGCATATAAAAATATTATGATCAAGTTGGTTTTATTCCTGGTTGCAAGGGTAGTTAAACAGAAGAAAATGAATTACCATAATATGTCATATTAACAAATCAAAGGGGAAAAAAGCCACATGATCATCACTATTGATGCAGAAATGGCTTTTGACAAAATCCAGCATCCTTTCTTGATGAAAGAACTTCAAAAGATAGGTGTAGAAGAAAAGTTCCGTAACATAATAAAGGGCATATATGAAAATCCCACAGCGAACATCACACTCAATGTGGAGAGATTGAAAGTCTTCATTCTAAGATCAGGAATAAGACAAGGATGCCTTTGTCATCACTGTTACTCGATATTGTGCTCAAAATTCTAGCTAAAGTAATCAGGAAAGAAAAATATATAAAAGGCATCTAAATTGGAAAAAGGGAAGTAAAACTCTCACTATTTTGCAGATGACATGTTCCTATAAAAGAAAATCATGAATTAACTATGAAAAAGATATTAGAGCTAATAAATGAGTTAAGCAAAATGGCAGAATAGAAGATCAACAATGCTCAAATCAGTAGTGTTTCTGTAAAGTAGTAATGAGCAAGCTGAGGAGGAAATTAAGAAAAAAAAGCTATTTAAAATAGGAACAAAGGACTCAAATATCTAAAAATTAATTTAACTGGTAATGTAAAGGATCAGTATTCAGAAAACTAAAAAACACTGCTCAAAGAAATCAAAGAAGACCTAAACAAATGGAAGGACATTCCATGTTCATGAACTGAAAGACTAAACATCATAAGGATGTCAATTCTACACAAATTGATTTATAGATTCAATGAAATACTAAATAAAATTATAACAGACTATTTACAGAAATAGAAAACTCAATTACCAAAATTATTTGGAAGAGAACGGGGTCGGAATAGCCAAAAACATCCTCAAAAAGAAGAGCAAAGTTAGAGGACTCACACTTCTTCACCTTGAAGCTTCATGTTGAAGCTAGAGTGGTCAAAACAGCATGATATTGGCATAATGATACATACATTGGTCAATGGAATCAAACTGAAGTTCAGAAATAGACCCTCATCTTTATGTTCAACGGATTTTCAATCATCCTACCAAGTCCACTTTTCTAGAACAGTCTTTCAATAAATAGTGGTAGGGGAACTGGATATCCATAATGAAAAGAATGAAAGAGGACCCCTATCTCACTCCTTAGAGAAGAATCAACTCAAAATGGATTAAAAACCTAAACATAAAAGCCAGGACCATAAAACTCCAAAAGAAAACATAGAGAAACATCTACAAGACTTTGTAGTAGGTGAGGATTTCTTAAATCTTACATCTAAAGCATGAACAACAAAAGAAAAATATATATAAATGGAACCTCCTCAAAATACACACTTCTGCACCTCAACCTACTTTGAGAAGAGGGTAAAAAGGCAGCCGTCTCCATAGGAGAAAATATTTGGAAATCTCACATCAAACTATCGTCTATTATCCATGATATGCAAAGAGATCCTACAGCTCAAGAATAAAAAAACAAATGACCCAATTAATAAATGGACAAAAGATGTAAATAGACACTTTTCTAAAGAAGAAATACAAATGGTGAAAAAACACATTAAAAAATGCTCAACATCACTGGGTATTAGGGAAATACAAATCAAAATTACATTGAGATATCATTTCACACCTACAAGACTGGCCACTATTTACAAACAGAAAATTTTAATTGTTGGAGAGTATGTAAAGAGATAGGAAACTTATACACTGTTGGTGGGAATGTAGAATGATACAGCTACCAAAGAAGCCTGTTTGGTGGTTCCTAAGGAAGTTAGGTATAAACCTATCATCTGACCCAACAATACCATTTCTAGGTATATACCCAGAAGAACTGTGAGCAGTGACACAAACAGAATCTGCACAACAATGTTTTTAGTGACATTGTTCACAATCGCCAAAAGATGGAAACAAGCCCAGTGTCCATCAATTGATGAATGGATAAACAAACTGTGGTATATGTGTATAATAGAATATCACTCATCTGTAAGAAGAAATGAAGTTGTGAAGCATATGACAGTGTGAAGTAACATGGAGGACACTATGTTGAATGAAGCAAGCCAGTCACAAAAGAGCAAATATTGTATGATTTCATTGTTATGAACAAAATATAATAAGCAAATTCATGGAATTAATAGCTATAATATAAGTTACCAGTGAGAAGAATGTGGTGAGAGAATGGAAAACTGAGATTAATCTGTGCAGAATTGGTACAAGTTGTTTGTAAATGGTAGGAAACGAATGGTGAAAGCACATCATGGGATTTGTAATTAGTAGCATTAACGTATGATTATGATAATGGTTTTTTATTGTTTTTCTTTTTTTGTTTTGGAGTAACAAAATAAATGCTCTAATATTGATTGAATGATGAATGTGCTTCTCAGTAATTATACCAAATGCCACTGATTGTACACTTTAAATAAATTACATGATTTGTGAACAAAAAAAAAAGCTTCAGTTGGGGGAAAAATACTCCAAATGTAAGATATGGATTATAGTTCATGGTAATGGTTTGATGATGCTCTTTCATAATGTGTTACAAATGTTTCACAACAATGTGAGGTATTTGTGGTTGTGTGATGTATGGGAGCCCTGTATGATGTTATACTTTGATTTGTAAGTTCACAACATTTACTATACACTTATTGTTTATGTATGTTCATATATGAATGATATATTTCAATAAATTATTTTATAAATGGAAAAAAAATTCTTATGGGATATGCGGTTTCCAAATATTTTCTCCCATTGAGTAGATAGGGGTCCTCTTTTCTTTTGCACATGAATATCTAGTACTCCCAGCACCTTTTGTTGAAGAAACTCTTCTTTCCCAAGGACTTGGCATCATTGTCAAAAATAAATTGACCGCAGATGTAAAGTCTTCTTCTGAATTATTAATTTGATTCCATTCTTCTATATAGTTATCCTTGTGCCAGTACAATGCTGTTTTGACCACTGTAGCTTTGTAATAAGGAAGTGTGAGTCCTCCATCTTTTTTCCTCTGTTTCAAGATAATTTTAGTTTTTGTAACTTTACTGTGGATTTTTCAGGATTTTCTGAATATGAGATGATGTCATCTGCAAATAGGAAAAGTTTACTTCCTTTCCAATTTGGGAGTCCTTTATTTATTTGTTTTTCTTGCCTCATTGCTCTGGCTAGATATTCCAGTACAATGTTGAATTATAGTCTTGACAGTGGTCATCCTCTTCTTATTCTTGATCGTAGAGATAAATCTTTTAATTTTTCACCATTAAGTATGATGTTAGCTGTGGATTTTTATATGTGCAATTTATCATGTTGAGAAAATATCCTTATATTACTAGTTTTCTAAGTGTGTTTTTAGGAAGAAGTAGTTCTGGTTCTGACAAATATGTTTTTGCATCAATTGATAGGATCCTGTGGATTTTGGCCTTCATTTTATTAATATAGTAGATTACACAATGGATTTTTTCCTATATTAAACAACTTTTGCATACTCGGGGTTAATTCTTCTTTATCATCATGAATGATTCTTTTAACGTGCTCTTGGATTTACTTTACTAATATTTTGTTGAGGAGTTTTGCATCTCTATTCATAAGGGATATTGGGCCATAATTTTCTCATGGTATATTGATCTGGCATTGGTATTAGGGAGCTACTGACTTCATATGATGAGTTGGGAAATGTTCTCTCCCCTTCAAATTTTTGGAAAAGTTTGAACATGACTGATGCTAATTGTTCTGGGAATATCTGGTAAAATTCACCAGTGAAACCATCCTTTGCTTTTCTTAATTAGGAGGCTTTTGATTACTGATTCAGTCTCTTTACTAGTTGTTGGTTTGTTGAGATCTTATATTTCTTCTTGAGTCAGTGAAGGATAGTTTGTTCATTTCTAAGAATGTGTCTCTTACATCTAAGTTACCTCACCTGCTGCTGTACAGTTTGTTTTTAGTATTCTCTTATAAAGCTTTGATTTCTCTAGCAGCAGTATTAATGCTCCCTTTGATTTCTGAATTAAGTTATTTGAGTCTTCTCTCTCTCAGTCTAACTAAAGTTTCATAAATTTTATTCTTTTCAATGAACCAACTTAAAAAAATGATCCTTTCTTTTTTATTTCTTTATTTGGTTTATCTCTGCTTTAATCTTTGTTAATTCCCTCCTGGTCACTTAGAATGTAGCTTGTTCTTCTGTTTTTAGATTCTCCAGTTGTAAGATTAGATCTCTGATTTCAGATCATTCTTATTTTTTAATGTAAGCATTTAGAGCTATGAATTTCTGTCTTAACTCTGCCTTCCCTTAATTCCATAAGTTTTAGTAGTGTTTTGTTTTCATTTGCCTCAGGATATTCCCTAAATGTCCTTGTGATTACTTCTTTGACCCATTTGTTATTTAAGTGCATTTTTATAATGTGTATATAGAAAAAATATACTAAGTATACACTATGAACCATAGTTAGTGATAAGAGTTTGATTATATTCTTTCATAATCTGCAAGAAATGTTTCACAACAATGTAAGGTATTAGTGGAAGGGTGATGTATGAGAATTCTGCACATTTTGCATGATTATCATATAAGCTCAAAATTTTTCTAATAAAAAAAGCATTGAAAATTTTTCACATATTGGTGAATTCTGTGGTTCTTCCTCTTTTATTGATTTCTTGCTTCATTCCATAATGTCTGGATAAGATACAGGTATATATCAATATTTTGAATTAATTGAGATTTGTTTTGGTGACTGACATTATTTATCTGAGAGAATGATCCATTTACACTAAAGAAGAATATGTATTCTTCTGCTGCTGAGTGATCTATTCTAAATATGTCTGTTAGATCTAGGTGGTTTTTAGTATCATTCAAGTCTTCTATTTTCTTATTGATATTCTGTTTAGATGTTCTATCCATTAATGAAAGTGGTGTTTTGAAATCTCCTACTGTTAATGTAGGACCATATTTTCCCCCTTTAATTCTGTCAATATTTTTTCATTTATTTTGGAGTTCTGCCATTAGGTATATATATGTTTATAATTGTTTTGTCTTCTTGTTGAATTGACCCCTTTGCCAGTTTATAGTGTTTTTTTTATCCATCATCATAGTTTTCATTTCAAAGTCAATTTTATCTGATATCAGTATAGCTGCCCCAGGTCTCTTTTGGCTACTTTTTGCAGGGCATATTTTTTTCCATCTTTACACTTTGTTCATCTAGTCCTGGGCTTGTGCTTTCTCACACCCATAGGAATTTACCATTTATAAGAATTCTAGTATCCTCTCTCCTCACTATGAATTAGACTTTCTCCCATTCTAGAGTGCTCCACTTTTTGTCTTAAAGTGGGTAACCCTTTCCTCCAGACCGGTTTGACTGAATTGTTTCTCCTAACTACTAAACTATCCTCAAGCTGCTTTTTCCTTCAGGGCAAGTTTTGAAACTAGGAGGGACTCTCCTGGTCTCAGATTTTCAGGCTGTCACTAACTGCTAGGCAGTAGAAAGCCAGGGATCCGCAAAGCAAAGATGAGTGCAGGCTGGTCCCATTCCACACTAGAGGGCTGGGGGAGGGAACAACATGGGTGTCATGAGCTTCTCATACCATTTTTTAAAAACTTTACTTGCTTTGGCACTTGCTCAGTTACTGCAATCCTTTAACTGTTTTCCAGAGTTCTGAAGAAGACGGCACTGCCAATTTTCCTAGTTGTTCAAAGATTCTGTGGGAGAATGGCACCCTGGAGCATCTTTTGTCACCATCTTGTTCAACCAGAACTTGAAATTTGCTTTTTAAATCACTGACATTATTACCTTATATAATTCTCTAAAGAATAGCATATTTTCAGGTTATCAAGTTTCTTATAGTTTCTATGGAACCTAAATAAATTCTCATAAACTCTTATAAAAACTGCTAGTATGTAGCATTCTCTAAAACTCTAAGGAGACACAAGGTTACCATCCCTAGTTATGAAACTGCTGTTTTTGTTTAGGACATGGGTGTTATCTATGAAGGGTGAGTTTATACAGAGGAAAGGCTATTGAGATTTTTATTTTTGCTGTATATTATATTTTTTGGAATTAATATGTGTGTAAGGAAAAGTAAGACAATTTTTTATACCTGTGATATACATTCAAATTTTACTACTTGTGGATTTTTCCAAAGGTAATATACAGTGGAAAATTTTTCTTAATCTATAGCCCGATGAGTCATTTTAAAACAGAATGCTCTGGAAAATGTGGTAAGATAGACTGAGATAAAATTATATTCATATTTTAATGTGTTTTAACACAGAAACTAAAATCTTGAGTCTGGCATGCACTAACACTGCCCCCTCGTGGTAAGCTACATTATTTCATTATACGTTTCTTTTACTTTTTTCTTTGTTAGGACTTGAATCACAGTTAGAGGAGTAATAAATAAATTAAGTAATTAAGTGAGAGTGTGACATGAGAATCTTAAGAATTTAATTTTATGTCAGCTAATATCTGTCTTAGTTTGCCACAGGGCTGTCAATATAAAGTACCAGAAATGGGTTGGATTTTATAATGGGAATTTTATTGGGGATAAAAGCTTACAATTCCAAGTCAAGGAACTACCAGAGATATTTTTCACCCTAATCATCTACTGGTGATCCTGCCATGGGGTGAAGCAAGCTGGGAACTGATCACTGCTGAGGTCCCTGTCTTCTCCTCCAGAATCTACTTCTTGGAGGTCAGCGGTGGGTAAGCAGGCATAGGGCTTGTCTCTTTGTTGACTTCATCTCTCAGTTTGGTTTCTCCTTTCTTCCCAAGTTCAGCTGTGGGCTAGGTTTATAGCTAGTCTCTTCAGCCTCGAGCTGCTCATAGGCCCAGCCCCGTGGGGCCTCTTCCATGCCTCTGTACTCTGCTGGTTCCTGACTCTGGGACCTCTGTCAGTCTCTCCAGGCTTCTCTGTATTAAAATGTGCATTCTAAGATTTTCAATATGATGAATTTTAGAAAATGATGTCAAATAACTTTTAAAGGTTATATGGAATACGAAGTCCATGTAGGTTTTTTACTTTTGTTTTTGTTTGCTTTTTTGCTTTTTACATTAAGGAAACCCCAGATATTTTTATTAGAATTCTATTTGACAAATTAGATTTTTTCAAAATTCAATACAGTTAACTAAAAAAACCATGACATCACTAGCTATATTTTTTCCACTTGAAGTATAATTTAAGGTAATTATGTGCTGAATAATTGAATGACAAAATCCTGACCAGCTATGATGGTTTCTTAAGGAATATGTAACACATTCATTTTTTGAACTTTTTATTATATTTAGAAGTCATGAAAAATAATAGAAATATTATTATCATTTGTTATAAAGGAAATATAAAGGAAATATAAAGGAAATAATGTTCCCAGATTTTTCAGTTGAGTGAGGTCTATGGGATGCTGAAAGGTATTTCATTGTAAAGGGGCATTGTACTCAAAGGAACATGGAAAATATTATATTTAAAACCATTAAATAGGCTTCTTCACTCTTGAATGCCTTAGTATTTTTAATATTCTAATGTCTGAATCTCTGAAAAGGGGATTTATTATGCAGTGTTTTCTAAATTAACTAAAGGGGGAAGTCTTTGCCTATAGTACATAGTAGAAATAATGTTGAAAAATGCTAACCTCTTTATGTTACTTCTAATTCTAAGAGTCTTTTGTTGTCTATGATTTCCACATTCTATTTTTGTTGATGTATGTGAAGATATGTGTAAGGTTAACAAGCTGAATATGGAAATGGAATAAGGCATATTTTCCAACCAAGCACAAGAAACGGGAGGATCTCTCCTTGAAGGTGAGTAGTTCTCATCTCATGCAGCTTATGGAAAGACATCTATATCACTATTATGTGCCCCTTTAAGCTGCTACCTACAGTCACAACAATTTTACTCTGGACTTAAATACAGATTTAGCTCCAGGGCAAGATCTGAGGGAGGGTGTGATCCAGCCCTCTTCTCTGCTAGATCCTGAACAAGCTGCAGCGTAGGACGTCATCCCTTTTTGTCAAATGGCAATCATATAAGTGACTATCATTTTTCTTTGAACCCCTTCCCTCTGTTGAAATGAATATTGCACCTTCATTTTTTGTATTATTTTTCAGTTGGATACTCCAGAATCCTGTAAGTGGTAATACATTAAAAAGTTTGGTCCTTTTCTATTGTAAATAATGAATGGTTCATATTTCCTATAACATTTGCTTTTCATATTGGAAATATTTTAAACTAATTTAACCAAAATGATTTGAATATTCAGAATATTTCAAACCTCAGCGTTCATTCACAAAATTTGCTTGCAGAAATGATGTTTCAAGTTATTTTTCTGAGAAAATATTCCATGAATTTTCATGGCACAAATAGTAATTAGATGTCTATAATTTTACCTTATAATAAAGTTAATAACTGCAATTATATCATGTGGCATTAAACCCCCTACTCTCGCATTGATAGTGAATTTAGTAAAAGTTTGAATAATTAACTCCGTTGTTGTGAAATGAAGAAATATTTATAATTTTAAGGTAATCTGTGATAATAAGAACATTAACACTCTGAGTATATATACTCCGAGAAACCTAGCCTCTTGGAAAGGCATGGGGCTTTCTTGCTTGCTGTGTTAAAAACTTTGCCATGAATGGTGTGTACTAGGGCACACCTTAGTTCCATTCTGCAAACTCTGACACCTAACTTGGTGTTTTCCAAAGATTTATCCCAAATATTGTCTATTTTTATTCTCTCAGAAATGAAGTGAGATAGTTATAGCCCCTGATGTTTTCAAATTAAAATGAAATAAATTCTTCAGTTTATATATGAGGCAGGATTTTCTTTTATATTCTAATGAAAATCATAATCCTGGAGAAATAAAAAATAGTATTCCAGAGTCACAGGGTTTCACATGTCATATTATCTGTGTGTATTTTAGATTTTCATTGGAATTTTTGCCAGACACTTGGAAAAACCAAACTGGTAAATTACTTAAGATAGATATTAAGAGGAAGTAATATTATTCTCCCATTATTTTATTAATGTGAGTATAATTAATTTCATTTAATTTATTCCTAATATTATGAAGTGCTAATTTAGTCTCTGAGGATTAGAACTGACTTCTCTTTCCTAACTCATTTGTGAAACTATGTTTTAAGTTACAACTCAATTGATACTCGTTGGAAAATAATATACTTTAATGCTTGCACATTCAAATCTTATGAAACAAAGGGATTCTTCAGTTTTTACAAAGATGAAAGTAGGAGACAATGCCAACAGACTTAAGGAAAATTGAAATTTTGGCCATACAATCTTATTCAAAGCACTTAACATCACTCATATTTCCCTGGGATTATTATCTCATCAGAGTAAAACAACCTCATTTCTATTTTTAACTGAAAAACTCCCAGTTCCTCTAGGATATATATTTCTCAAAAACACAAACTAAATAAATACTTTGAGGTCTACATACAAATTAGATGAAACTTATTTTTTTAAATATTTAAAATGTGAACTCATATGAATATTAATTATTTGACTTCTAAATGGAAATTTATCTCCTTTGGGGCATTAATCTTGTTTTGTGGAAATCTTTTTCTTGAGTATGTCACCATCTATACTATTTTTAAAAAATATTTATGACTCTTTAGCAGTTCTTTTTAAAATTATTTCCAAATTGCTTAATACCTTTGTGAATAATAATAAAACATGTCATTAAATTGAGTTGAAATAACCTATAAAACAGAACCCTTAAATTTTCTTTTATTTCATATGGGAGCTCAATGATACTCCAAGCTAACATAAGATTGATTTATGTTTGTTAGATATAGGAAAGCTAGACAATTAAAATTTGATTTCTTACATGATCATAAATCATTTGGTCACATCAATGTTATTATCCTATAAATTTTTATACCATATATAGATAAGGAATGGTTATAAATTATAATATACATGTAAGGTACTTTAATAAAGTACATTTATAATATGTATGAATCTTATATTTCCTACACTTAAACTAATTAACTCATGTATTTTAATAGATTTTTAAATAAAACATGGTAACTGGAATTACACTTTGAATTTGTTAATTAGTTTTTTTCTCCTGCAACGATAAAGTATTTCTGTACTGATAGTTTCTGAATTTTGATTTCCAGGACTTCCTATAGCCCATTGTGATTGACATACATTTGCAGCGCAATCACTAATACATTCCAGTTCCACCATTGCAAAATTGAAAATCCATTCTTTCTGTTCCCTAACAGCACCATTATCTCCTGCTTTTATTTCCCCAATATCTGCTTTCCTTAACAGTCTCTACTGCTCTCTGCCTTAGTCACATTAACAATAACCCCAACAAGCTTATACCCAGCAGGCTAAAAATTCCATTCCCTTAATAAAAGTTTGCTATTAATGTAAAATTACTGCTCAAAACCCTGCATAAATGATATCTCTCCATGTCTAAGTTCCCCTGTAGCTCATTAAAAATAGCCTCTGACAACTTAGGTTTTAGCTGAGCATTTGTATACCTCTGTTCTTGTAGCTGTGTATAGATACTTAACTCTTTCTGTAAAGTTATCACAGAAGGCAAACATCAGCTCATTCCTACTGGGCATCCTGTTTAACTGTCCTCACATATGTATTCAGAATGCTTAAGTAGAAAATCATTTCATATGTGAGTAAATTGTTGATTAAATAATCTACCATTTTATAAGGACACTAAAACACAGAGAAATGAAGCCATTTGCCCAAAGGCTTGCACACAGCATCAAAATAGTTCACATTCTTTCAATAGCTATATTTTGATGGGATTAGGACTAAATTAATTTATTCATGTATATATTACATTTAAACTTGCAGAGAGAATCATTTTATTTTTGTTAATAGTTCTAAGAAATATTACATTTATTTATTTTTCTTAGTCAAATTAAATGTGACCTATTCTTATAACCAACCCAGTATGGCAGGAAATTGAATGCCAGACATTTGGGGGAAGGTCCCTTCCAAATACCCTTTGAGTCTAGGAACTTTCAGTTGGTGGTCAGCACTGCCACTTGGTCTGGCCTCAGCCTTTGTAGTTTATTTGAGGAAGATTGTTCCACTTCACAGTAGGCTGAGGGAGGGTTGGTGTATGTTCACTAAGTGGCAAATGTAGCCAGGACTGGAGGTGTGCTTGAATTCTTATACCTAGGGGTGCAAAGTTGGGAGTAAGATGGGAAAGGAAACCTACACCAGTGGATGTTGCCCACTTTTTATTATAGAGAAAGAACTTTATACTTCTGTTTTATCTCTTACTTTTTCCTGATCATGGTGCTATGCAAGCAACAAGAACTTAGTAGATTTTCATGTATGCTTATGTTCTCATACATGTTTTACAAATATTTTAAAAGTAAATTTTTAAAATAGTTTTTCCAAAAATGAGTTAAATACCACTTCAAAATATGACAGTGGTTACAGTGAGCTAAGTACACTGAAATAATCACTCCTCAGAGTGTTTTAGAGCTGCTGTTTTCCTAGACAAGTAAGTTAAATAAGAACATTTATGATCTCTAGAAATACCTGTGGAAAATGTCTCCCAGCTTCTTTTTTTAAAAAAATTAAAGTAAAAAATAATATGTTAAATCTAAACCTGAAAATTTTAATTCTGGAGGATTGAGTATTTATATAATATAAGAATATTTGCATATTAACAGACAAGATTAAAATGAATTTCAGAATCCTTTACAGATAATATAAGGAAAATCTTTATTCATATATATATAACTTTATAAGCCTAAATACTCATTCACATATGAATAGGAAAATGATTGACTTTTCATCTATAACTCCTTCAGTACTTGCTCTGGCAGATATCCTTTCCACAGTATCTATGGCAAACATTTTAGTTTGCTAAGTTGCTCAAATCATGTACATGGCAGCATCTGCTGGTCTCTCACTTCTCTTCCGGATTTCATAGCTTTCAGCTTTTGGCTTCCATGGTTTTTTCTTTCTTTTTCTCTGTATTTATCCTGTTTATAAAGGACTCCAGTAGGATTATTAAGACCCACCCTAGGCCATGCCTTAACTGAAGTAACCTCATCATAAGGTCTTCTTAAAATAGTGTTACACACACAGGAATGGGTTAGCTTTACGAACATGATTTTCTGGATTACACACAGTTCCAAACCATCAGAGCAGACCTCATAGATTAATGATAACTCTCAGTTACAAGAACAGTTTCACTTTTGATGACTGAAACTCACTTTCAGGTCTTCATTCCTTTGACACAGTTTAATTTAAAAGTCCAAATTTACATCATTTATAGGTTCTTCCTTTCCTCCGCTGTAGTCCTCACCCATGGTCCAAAGACTACTTGTGGAAAGGCGGTTATGACTTCTTCTTTCCCCTTTGTGTGGAGGCATTATCCTCTTGTGGTTGATTCCCCTGGTTTGACCAGGGAAGGTGGGATGAAAGGAAGAGTGATTAGGTAGCTGCTAAAATATGGATGTTGATGCCTGTATCATGGCAGGAAAACATATGCTGACAATTTCAAGTAATACAATTTTGAGTTCTTTGGATATCCCTCAGGGACATGAACTCTGCATTTTTATCTGGACTCTTTACTGGTCAGCTGATCTTTTGTGACAGCCTCTACTACCTGTGCCCTTGCAATATTCTCCTTGATACCAATGTCCTCTAACCCCTGAAAGCTACACCTTGAGGCACATCCTAGCAACATATTTCATATCTGTCTACAATCCTTGGTGTTCATAAACTCAAAATAGCATGCATACTTAATCCTCCACTGGTTGAAAAGCCCCAGTAGCTAATTCCTCTTCCTTCCGTGCCATCATGGCTTGCTTTAGCAAGCCCTCTACCTTTTGCTTTCTCCAAATGAAAAGTAAAAATACATCTCTATGTTCATGTTTGCCCCCAAATCATAGGACCATATATTTCAACTTTCTCAAGAACTTACTTTCAGCTTTCCACTCAACTGGCCATACTAAAGAGACTAAATGAATCAATGCCTTATTCATCTTGGAATGCAAAGACTATTTCTTCTTCCAGATACACTCAGTGCAGCAGGAAGAACAATGGCCCCACGAAGATGCCCATGCCCTAATCACCTAGAACCTTGGTATATGTTACCTTACATGGCAAATAGGACTTCACAAGGTGTGACTAAGGGTGACAACCTTGAGATGAGAAAAATATCCTGGAATATTTGGCAGGCTCCGTCTAATTACATGATTTCTTAAAAGCAAATAATCTGTCCTGGTAGTGGTCAAAGAGACTGGTTGACAGAAGAGGCAGGAGAAATTTGAAGTATAAAATGGACTCATCCAGCTGTTGCTGACTTTGAAGATAGAGGAAGGGCGTCATAAACCAAGGCACATGAATGGTCTGTAGAAACTGGGAAGAGCCAGGAAACAGATTCTCCCCCAGAGCCTCCAGAAAGGAACGCAACTCTGTCAACACCTTGATTTTTAACCCAGCGAGGTCTGTGGAGGATTTCTAATGTACAGAACTGTAAGATAATAAATGTGTGTTGTCTTAAACTATTATATTTGTAGTAATTTATTACAGCAATACTAGAAAACCAATTCACCCAGTTTCTGTAAGAGTTTTTATTAGGGACTTTTCTTTACTTGGTCAGAATGGCATGTTGCTATATTGGTTTTCTTTTCTTTTAATATGTCCTACATATTTATGCCCAGCTCTCCTATGCACCTAGTTGTCCTCAGATTTGGGGCTTTGACTCAAATACTAAGACAGTAACAGAAAAAGTGCAATATTAGCAGTTTGTTTCAAACAGACACACAGACACACACACACACGCTCCTAAAACTCTTTATTCTGCACAGATTATACATTATTTTCTTCCATCTGCCAGATGTTTAAAATATTTGTCACAAAGAAAATATTGTAAACCAGAAATAAATGAATAAAATATTTAACAAATAAGGAAAAAACTTCACATGGGCTATAAAAAATAAATGAAATTTACTTACATTAAAAAAAAAAGAAAAAATAGAATACAAGAATATTTATGAAGTGTGACCCAGAGAACATGTAAATCAAATTTATGAACAGTGCCATCTCTAATCAGAGCACATTTAATTTTAAAAGAATTATTATTATGCAAATAAATTATCTTTGCATTCCTATGAAGAAATTTTAAAAAATGAAACAAAACAGTACCAAGGTACAGGAAAAAAAAATAGTAAAAATTATTTTAAAACATCACTGATTAGAAAGGAAAAAAAACACACACAATTCAAGAACCAATGTTTGTTTGAAAATTAAAAGGACACACCTCTAGTACGATCAAAGAGAAGAATATTAAAGGAGATATAATCACTCATAAGGAGAAATTTTTAAAAATAAGAAAATGTCATATATACAAATTTATTTATGATGTAACAAAATGGTGATTTTATCATAAGTTAAATAACAGAACCTGAATGACAATCACAGTGGGGTGATTTTTAATCTTAGTTTATCTAAAATAATGTACTCCTGGAAAAGTCCAGAGAATTATAAAAATAAGAATGGGAGAAAATGGCAGAAGAATAAATATACAATTAAATAGTTTAAACTGTAAAGAAAATTGTCCAAATGTCCTAACTGAGCTTTACTTAGCAGTAACGAAAGAATCTACTGTTTTGATTTTTCATTTATTGAATAAATAAGATTGGGGTTGGTGATGCTTTCTGATGTGAGGAAATGAGAGACAGAATTTGGTGGTTTGAAGGACAACTCAGAAGTTCAGTGTTGCCTATAGACTAATGCAAGGGGGATGATATGAGATGAGGTCAGAGCTGTAGGCAGGGAATTTTAGGGAAAAATAAGGAGTCAGGATTTTATTTTAAATGCAAGAAACTAGAGGAATGAAATTGACTTATATTTAAAAAATTTGATTCTGCTTTTTAAAGTTATCATATTCATATCTATAGGTATATCCAGTTGCTAAGTTTCCTATGGACAGCCCTTCCCATTAGCTTGCTGAATATTTCCACTTTTAACCAGGTGTTTTACTATAATATACAAGGAAAGGAGTGTTGGTAAAGGAAAATACATCTCTGTGAAATACTTTAAAATTTTCTGTTTATTATTTTCTGTTCAAAAGGCACCCTAAAATAAGCATCTTGCTTATGATGTTTCAGAAGAGAATAATTTAGCACCTTTGTTATTTTTACTCACAATTAAAAATATCTTGGTTTTGTTTGCTTTACAGATAAAAAAATGGTACCATGAAAATTATTGTAAGGCTTAATTAATAAAAGGAACCAGAAATAAATGAAAATTCACATCTATATTAGGCCTCATTTGTTTTTGACATCCCCCATCTTTTGGCAATGATTGGCTCATAGTACATCTTGGGGAAAAGCTTTAGATTTTATTTTAATATTACTTGGTATCTACTCAGAGGGAAAGGCTCTATTTAGAATCAGAGACCCAGAAACTAAGCATTTATTAACAAAGTGACACTGAACTTAAATTTTTCTCAACTATGTGCAAGAGATTATATCCTCTAGATTGCATGTGTGTATGCATGCACAGTGTTTGTTTTTTGGTGTGTGTGTGAGTGCTGTGAATGTGGCATTTATGCAACAAGATCATAGCTAAAAAGTAGGGGAAAACTATGGATTTGTATATAGGATGCCAGGTAATCTGTTAATTTTGTATGTCACTGAGCAAATGTGGGTTTTTCTGCCAGGTGCACTCAAAATGACCAATTTCTGACACACCAGGATTTCAAACTGGGAGTTTATTGCTATTGCATAATAAGAGGATCAGAGGGTCTATTGGACTAAAATCTGACTCCTTGAACTGCAGTAATTCTGATAGTGTTATAGTATCCAAGGGCAGGCAGGTTTATGTTAATGTGTACACTGGATGAGATGACAAAGTTGGAGTTGATCTAACTATTGGGCATGTGCAGACTGAGTACATGCTTAGTCTTGGAAGCTACTGTGCATATCAGACAAGTCAATTTTGGTTAGATATAGGTTTGCCTAGTAACATCGTTTAGGAATTGGGTTAGTTCTGGGCTGACTTGGGTTCCCTCATTCATAAACATTAGGGGGCTGTGTAGTGACCATGAGACTTCAAAGTTGTAAAACATGATGGGGCATGGGATACAAATGGGGGCCAGTACAAGGTTTTTACAATCATAAGATAAAGGTTATATAGTTTTACAATCACTATCTGAGATCAAGGCTTCTGGATTTTAGTTCAACAAATGTCACTAATTTCTGGTATTTACTTTTGGCTATTCTACAATATACTAGAAAGTAAGTAGGCATTTATATAATGATTCAGTAATTATAATCATTTGTTAATTTCAAACCTCAATTACATGTAAAAAAATAATAAGATAAATGGTTGTGGCAGTTTGAGATTAATTTTTAAATCCCCCCCAGAAAAAGATGATATTTGTAAACTTATCTATTCCTCTGGGTGTGATACCCTTTGATTGCATTAAATTCAGCTGAGGGGAAGTGGATGTGGCTCAAGTGACAGGGTTCCACCTATCATATGGAGGACTCAGGTTAGATCTCTGGGTCCTCCTGGTGAAAAAAAGAAGAGAAAGCATGCCTGTGCAGAGAGCCAGTGCCTGCGTGGTGAGCCAGTGCCCATGCGACAAGCCGAGTATCTGTGTGGGGAGGCAGTGTCCATGCAAGTGAGTCATGCAACAAGGTGATGGTGCAACAAAAAGAGACAAGGAGAGAGTCAAGGTGAAGCATAGCAGAAACCAGGAACTGAGGTGATACAGCTAACAAGGAACCTCTGTTCACATCAGAGTTCCCCAGGATCAAATCCACTGAATCCTAGAGGGGAAAAAATGAGAAGATAAGACCAAAAAGAGAAATAGATATAGAAGATCCCAGAGAGATTGGAAACAGACAATACAAACAGCAGAGTGGGGGACAGGGAGGGGAGGGGGAAGAGGGAAATAAATAAGTAAATAATTTTAAAAAAATTCAGCTGGGAGAATGATTAGATTACATGATAAGATCCCTTTAGGGCTTTGATTCCACTACATCAGTAAGGATGGACTGAGGTTGAGTCCCTGCCTCCTTGCTGCGTCTGATATAAACATACACTTATACACACAGACAGACACAATGGAAGCAAGAGCTGTCATTTTTACCTTGCCATGTGACAGAAAGGAGAAGGCTCAAAGGGGTAAGGCCACAGGTAGAGGTGAGCCATTTGCCTGATAGCTAACAGCTGACCTCAGGAGGAGAGCAGGAGCAGCTGAGACTGATAGAGGAAGCCCTAAGAGACAAGCCCTACTCCAGCCTACAGCTGAAATTGGGAAGGAGTGGAGCAACTACGCATGAGAGAGGAAGCCCAGATGGGAAGGAGAAATCTGGGCAGAGATCAGCAGTCGTCTTACGTAACCACATGGCAACATGCCAGGATCAACAGTAGCTGACAGATGAGAAAGCATCTCTGATGGTGCCTCGTGATGGACTTTTTCATGGCCTCGAAACTAAGCTTTTACCCCCAAATAAATGTCCTTTATAAAAACCAGTGGATTTCTAGTACTTTGTACCAGCATTCTCTGGGAGACTAATACAATGGTCCATTCAATTCTTTTGATGGGTAAATCCAATAATTTAAGTTTTTGTTGCTTTTGTTTGTTTTTAATACCTTCTAGATAATCACATGTGTGCCAGGGCTTAGAGAGTGCTTCCCAAAATCTGACAGAATCTTTACTTTGAAGAAGCTTTCCAGATTTCCATGCATCTACTGTATTTATTTATGGTGCCTAATGTTTTCCTCAGTGATTTCTCAAGGCGCTTTTCTGCTTGAATCCTTATAACAACTTTAGAAACTTGGTAAAATAGAAACTGTTGGTTGTATGTGGCATGATCATCATCATATCACATCACTTGACTCTGAACTACATCACCTAAAATGCATTAAACTTAGAATATTAATACCTTAACTTGGTCCTACCAAAACATGAAATAGTCAAGCCAGCAGCCCTTTGAGAAAAAAAAAGCATCTTTTTAGCAGTTTTTAACATTCTAAGAGATTTGAAGTCCCAAAAGAATGCTTTCTCTTTCAACATCAGATTATGAATTCTGTGTGTATACTCAAATAATTTGGAAAACTTTGTGAGGAGCTTGATTTGTAATGTTATAAAATGAAATAAACAAGTTGATTTGAATAATTTTAATGTTATTTGTAAGGTTTACACACATCTGTTCATTCTACTTTTCATCTACTTTTCAGTAAACCTACCAGTTAATTTTAGTAATACAAGAAATATGTCCTCTTCAAAAAAACACACATGCACACACATTTTAACATAAAAGAAAAAAAAACCCATTTTGATGCCTTGTAAATTGTACGATTAAAAACAATGGCACATTGGGCATAAAACCTAAATGTTGATATGAAATTGCATTCATACTTGAATGAAATTAGATTCTCACTCTCTTGAAGATGAAATGACATCTCCAAGAGATCCTATTTGCAATGGCTCCATACTCACTAGAATGCTAGCCAAGACCAAGAACATGTCCCGACTGGAGTACCCAACTCAATCCACCACACAGATACACTGTGTCAGAACTGATTTGTGAAAGGAAAGGGCATAAGAATTAGGGATATCCAGATGTATCACTTAGTATAATGAACTTTCTGACTTGGAAAAAGAACAAGAACTGTAGTTATACAATATCCACATATCCTGAGTTATATTATGCAGAAAAACTATTAGTGTGATCAAATCATATTTATTTTCACTTAATTAAAAAAATATATGGTAAACCATTTTATTTATCAAGTATGCCTGGGCAATTTAAGTGAACATTCTGAACCTCGGGTTTTGTAAACCTAATACAGCATTCATTATTTTGGAACTCATAATAGTATGCATTTCATGGGTTTGTTTTAGGATAAATAAGACAAAACATGGAAATCAATTACAATGTCTAAAATACATTGGCAATTTAGTACATCAAAAAGCTCTTGGTCTACAAAATCTTGCTTCTGAAAACAATTCTTGGACCCTAATTTTATTCATATTTTATTTTACATTCTCTACTTTCCTTTTTTTTTTCTTTTCAAATTTATACCTTAAGCCCATTTTTTCGTGGTATTTATGTGCAAATATGTGGATTCCAGAGACATTTCAGTTTTGCAAGTGTTGAAAGGAAAGCCTTGCTATAGTTGATGCAGATAATAAACTGGCAAGTCTTCTGATTTCAAATCTAAGGCCATCCTAATATTACAAACCAAGTCATATAAAAAATAATGATATTTGAGCAATAGTTGATAAATTTACATGCACCTTGAATAATGATTCATATATGTCAATCTTATGTTATTTCTTACATAGAACAAATAACTAAGACCATTTTAAATCAGTAATGACTGAGAAATTGAAAAGGAAATTTCCAAAAAAGCTTGACATTTCTACTAATCAGATGAGAGAATTAGTCTCTCACTTAATGGATATTGTTATTTTATTATTACATTGAACTCTTTGGTGACACAATGTGCAATAGAGCAAAAGATTAGAAAGATGGAATAAAGGAATGAATCATTCTAATTTACCTAATTCTTATTGTATGCCATTAGGTTAAAACATACCTTTGCTTATAGAATGAAATTTGAACAATAGTTTCACTATGAATGTTAGTTTTCTATGCTTTTATTCTCATTTTATTATAGACATATTTTTAAAATGGAAAGTTACTTGAAATTAATATGCATCATCTTAATCCTTATTACAGCACTCTTAGGTATAGATTAGTGACAGTATAACTGGAAGTATAAGCAAAAGAAATCTGATACCAAATAAGTTATTCAACATTCCAAGGCCCTCATGCAGCTGATCAGAGGGTACCTTAGACTTAATTTTCTATTTAATTTTGAATGCAAGATTTTAACTAATTAATCATATGAGATATTCCTTTCTTCCTTTCTCATACCATGTATCTTATTTAGCACAATAACCAGTGCTAAATAAGCAACTATAGTGGATTAACATTTAAATGATAGTGTTCATTCATCATATAATAATTTAGTATCTATTATATTGTCTGCATAGAATTAATTAACTGATAGATGCAAAAACCAACAATGAAATATATAGTCTTTGAAGAACTCATGGTATTGAGGTAGTAATAAGCATGTACATTAGAAAATGACAATACAAAATTTATGGTGGTGTCATAACAATATACAGGTTGGTGGGATGATTTTTTAATTACTGCACCCCTCTTTTCTCTATTTGGCTTTATGGCCTCCAACCACCTTTCAGAATTCCCCACACTGCTCTCAAAATTGGAGTAGAAATTATTCACAGAAACCTAACTTTGGATAAATCCAGAATTGACTTTATTCCTACACTGCAGAAAGCACAGGAAGAAATAACTGACTCCAGCTCTAGCACATGATTTCAGAAGGTGAACTTTTATTACCTTCTGGAAACTCCTCTGCTTTGTGGCTTTAGTGTGATTTAGTACCTCTCCTGTGTCCCAACTCAAATGTTCCCACAGGCTGTTCAGAAGATCAAACATTTGTCATAAAATTCATCTTATATTTAATAGACAGACAATTGTAAAAGTATATAGAACAGAGAATTTTGTAGGGTAAGTCCACCCAATATGGAAGGTAAAGAATACTAATCACATGGCCTCCAATATGAATACAAGACTTTATATGTGATCTTTGTAAAATATATATATAATATGATATAATATAATATAATATAATATAATGTAATGCAATTAATGTAAGACATTCTCTTAATTTTAATATCTACTCAATGTGATAACATTAGTTAAGAATTTGTTTGAAATGTAATTCTTTCATAGCAAAATGTTAAGCAAATATGTACGTTTGTGTGTTAGAACATTTTATATAGGTTATATTGAAAAAGGGGAGAGTGATAAGCAGATGGTTGAAACTTGAAATAGACTATATTGGATAAAGTATAATAAGAGAAGAAGAATTAAAGAAAGAAAATTACATACAGCATTTTAATGTACAGAGCCCTTTCTCTATACATGGCATCATTCAAAGTGCATCTTATTAATATTAACACATTTGAATAAATAAAATTTTATCACAATATTTTTATAGTAGAATATCACTAGAATATCAAATATTGTGACTAGTAATAGAAGAAATTGTAGCATTGAGGTGGAGAAAGTGGTCACATTGTGGCTGAGGGCAGGGAGAGGGAAGAAAAGATGTGATGTGGGGGCATTTTTGGGACTTTGCTTTATCCTAACTGATATTGCAGGATCAGATGCTGGACTCTATATTTTCTGCTATAACCCACTGAATGTACTGGGGAGATTGTGAACTAAAGAGTAAACTGTTATCCTTGTGGTGCAGCAGTGCTCCAAAATATGTTCACTGAGTGCGATGAGTGTGCCACAATGATGGAGGAGGTTGTTGGTTTGGGAGGAGTGGGGTGGGGAGGTGGGAGGTATACGGGAACCTCTTTTGTTTTTAATGTAACATTTTTTGAGATGTATATATCTTCAAAAAAATACAATTTACAAAAATGATGGGGGTGGGGAGTGGGAAGTGGGTTATATGGGAATCCCTTATGTTTTTTAATGTAATGTTCTTTGTGATCATTAACTTTAATTAAAAAAAGGTGTTAAAAAAAAAGAGAGAGAAGAAGGAAGGCTGAACCCTCACAGACATGCCCATCATCTTGTTTCAACATGTGGCAAATGGGAAAGTACCACTTATAGTACCTTGAGAGGGACACTTTAGAGCCTTCTGATTGTATGCTTCTACCCCAAATAAATACACTTTACAAAAGCCAAAAAAAAACAAAAATTATCACAAATGTGTAGGGAAGCAGATGTAGCTCAAGCAGTTGAGTGCCTGCTTCCCACATGGGAAGTCCCAGGTTCAGTTCCCAGTGCCTCCTAAAAACAGAAAAACAAACAGAAAAATCAACTCTGGAGAGTCGAAGTGACTCAATATTTGAAGGCTGGCTTCCCAAAGAGTAGGTCCTGGGTTCATTCCCTGGCCCATACCTAAAAAAGTATTGAACCAAAAAGATAAAAATGAAGATACAGTTAAGATAAATGAAATAAAGGATAAAAAACTTAAAAGGTTTAAAACTTAATAATATGATTATTAAAAGATAAAGGACAAGAATTTATAAGTAAAAGTTATAAAAATTTTTAATTTTAATAAATGTGAGATCATTTTTAAAGAAATAAAAGCAAGATAAAATGAGGAAATATAAATAGAATCCAGTGATGGCAATTTTAGTTTTTCTGGCTCCAGTAGGAAGACTGGAAAAAAAGAAAGGGTTCATTTAAATTACCCTAAGGAGGGCAAATGAGACTTTAAGTGAATGGTTCTTGCCCCAGCAGAAATAGGGGAGTAGAAGGAAAGGGAATCTCCACTCTGGATAAGAGGAGATTATTCATAAGAGAAAGGGCTGAATCAGACCTCAGAACTTTTATACCATATTCCTCTTTTCCGACTTCAAGTTTCCCATGGCCACTTTTAAGGTATGTCTTCATTGAAATGCAGTAGGAAATCAGGGCTCAAATTGTCTAATCCCTGATAAATATAAGAAATGTGATTTAATCTCTTCAATAACTTGTAAAACTGGAAATGAAGGTGATAAAATACTATGAACAACTGGGAGAGTCTTTTATTTTTCCTTTGAAAAAAAGAAGTAATGTTTTCAAAGAAAAACAACAAAACTGGATATTTTAACTAGAAGGGTATGGTTAAAACGCTCTCTCAACAGATTTGCTGTTGTTTAACTTGAAATTTTATCCAGTTTACAACTATATGAAGGCATAAATAGCTCAGATTTTTAAACAATCTGAAAGAGTATTATTGCAATAACAAAAATATCAGGTTTTTTTGGTACTTAATTTCATGAAATACCAGAACATTGAAACAATGAGAAAGTGATACCAAGTAAATGTGGGTTCTTCCTTTCTGACTCTCTCTAAAACCAATTTCTGAGACAACGGGATTTCAAAGAGAGAAAGACTTTATTTGTTTGTGCAAATAGAGGAGGTCAGTTGCCTTAAACAGACCAAAAACTGCCTCCTTAATTTGCAGAAATTCTAATATTTTATAATGACAGGATGCTAGGGAGTAATAGGCATAGAGCTGGTACAAGTACTTTCGTTAATAAACAGTACTGGGCTAAGCAGGATGGGGGTGGTTACCAAACTGAGGTGAGTCACAATTATAATCATTATCAGAAATCACAGCATCTGGGAAAGAGGGACACTGAAAACAAAGGTCAGCTACAAGGTTTTTCATATGGGTATCAAACAGAGGAAAGTGGAGTATTCACCCTATCAACAGAAATGTTCATAAACAAAGATAAAATCTGTGTGGAATAATCATTATAATAGCAGGTACAAGTGGCCATATACAAGGGTAAGATCTGCCTGGAATAATAATTACAATGGCAGGTTTTTAGTCAGAAATGGATACTTACAAAGGGTAAAGTCATGTAGCCAATGTCATTAATATCAGATACCAACCTCTGGCTATTTTATAATTTACTGGATAAAAAGACATCCACATTATGATTTAATAATCATAATTATTTAATGCTTAACCCTTGATTACAAAAGGAATTGCAATGACTAAAGAAAAGGAACAACTCAACAATTAACCATCAAATGGGAAACTAGAAGAGGAATAGAGACAAATGACTTGGACCTTGGTTGGAACCAGAGGTTTCTACAACGTAGGTCATTAACAGTTGATAACACAGGGCAGAGAACAATACAAGGCATTTATTTTTGTTCATATCCTTCAGTCCCATTTGTTTATTCAGTTCATTCAACAAATATTAATTGAGGCCAGCTGAACAACTATGATCAAGTACAAGGGAAGACAGAAGTGAACAATACAGACAAAGAAAGCAGATAATAAATATTGTTATAAGGCTCATCATTTCACATAGTGAAAGAGACAGTAAAGAATATAAAGCAGAATCTTATAGTGGGGAGATGATGGAAAATTAGTATGTGTAGGCAGGAAAGGATTTTGTGAAAAGCACCTATTGAAACTGCTAAGTGATTCATGGTAATATTTTGGTGCAGATTTTCATGGGGTAGGGCACAAAAAGTGCAGTGGCATGAAAGCAGGTCTGAGGAATAGAAAGGCCTGTTTTTTGAGATTACAGTGATTTCTGGATTATAATGAGCTAAGCAGCAGAGTGGAATGAGATGAAATCAAATCAAACAAAGAGGAAAGGATTGATGTCCATAGGGTTCTGAAATTAATGTTTTGTTTTGTTTTCCCTGATTACAATGGGAAGCCAATAAAGGGTTTAAATCAGGGAAACAGATGATGGGATTTACCTTATAAAAACAACGCTTGGCCAATATGTGGAATAGTTACCCACCCTTTCAGGGTTGGACCCTTGAAAGGGGTCTCCTGTCTGGTGTCTCTTTCACTAATTGAATGAAACCAGATTCAGTAAAGCAGAGCAGAAACTTTATTCTTTGATCAAAGAATGGAGAAAGGTGGTCTCCTGTCCATAAAGCACCTTATCTCCAAAGAAAGGAAGCAGGGTTCTTTTATGAAAGATTGAGGTGAAATGGGAAAGGGGCAGGCTTGTTTATGCTCACTCAGACGATCCTTTCTTGCACAGAATACTTTGCACATGGTACTTCTTGTACACGGAGCCCATTTGCCATCTTAAATCGGATCAGCTCAGGTTAGTCTTGTGGTTACCAACATCCTGCAGCTGGTAGTCTAGTTTCTGAAAACAAGTATAGGAGGATTAAGTGGAATTTTCCATGTGTTATTAAGTTACTGGTAGTTTGTGGTTACTGGCCTCTAGCATATGGCTCAAGCAAAAGGCTACATGGGGTGGGATGGGTATAGCTCAGTAGTTGAGTGCATGCTTTGTTCAATCCCTGGTATCTCTTAAAAAAAATTAAAATCTACATAGGCTTTTATTTCCATGAGGTAGAGACAGGAAAAGGGCTAAAAAGGGGGGAAAAACTGAAGAGAAGCACTAATATTTCCTTTCATTTGAAATTGTTGAACCTCTTCGTCATAATAGTTAACATGTATTAATGGCTCATTCTGCCGAGTGCTTTGGATATACTTCCACATATTAGCCATCGAGTTCTTACAATCTGTGAGATACATGTATTGTCGTCTGTACTTTTTATGTAAAGAAACCAAGTGAAGGAGAGTGGGTGTAGCTTTGTTGTTGAGTGCCTGCTTTGCATGAATGAGGTCCTGGGTTCAATCCCAGTTCCTCCTCTAAAAAAAAAATGTGAGTTTCAGAGTGTTTAAAAAAGTGTCAAGTGGTCAAGCAACTAATAAACATCAGAGCCAGAGTTCAAGTTCAGATAACACAAACCAATGGCAGCAAGGCTATTGCCTCATTCTGTTAGAATTCAGAACTATCATTGTACCTAATGTAGTTTTAGTTGGTAGACATGCATGTAATTGCAGCATTTCTTTTCTCTTAATAAAGACATCTCTGTCCCTCACCTTATGTTAATGTTGAAGTCAAATTCCTTGCACAAATACTTTGAACCAGACAGTCATTTCTCCTGTCAAAGAGTTTATTTTAAATCTACTCATGTCCTGTATTAATGTAGCTCTACTTCTGTCAGTTTGGGGTTAGCATGCTTTTATACAAGAGGAATTGAAGATGAAATGCTGTGAAATTGAGACTTGTACACCTTCTAGACCTTCAGAGCACTGCTTTATACTAAGATTTCTATCAAAAGTACTTCTATTATAGTATCTAATTAGGCTGACAGTCAAGTGTGAGCTCTTGAATAGAAATCATGTTGAAAAGATTTTTTTCCTATATATGGCTCAGACAGGTTTGGAATTTGTCAGCCATTTTCAATAGTATTATAATGCCCTTTGGTGAGTACTGTTTGAATGCTAGGTTCTCATCATTTACTATTAGAGCTGAGGCTCTCTGTTTCTTTCACCAATTTACTAGCTTATATTTAAACAATGCCAACATTTGCATATAGCCCACTTCTGGAAATATTCAGTTTAAATCTTTGATATTGTATATGAAATTTCATTTTCTGTCAATTGAGAACTACATTCAGAAAACACTATATTCTTAATGTGAATGCTCCCAGAGTCACTAGTGATTTTCATGGCCTTAAAAGCATTGTGTTACCATTGGAAACATTGTTTGACATTTTTCCAAAAACTTTCATTTATTCAATTGATTATATTGAAAAAGTCACCATTCATTTTTATAAATGGTATTTTTGTTGTTGTTGATTTTTCACTGCACAGAGTATCCTCACATTTATTTTTCCATTTGATCCTCCCTATCAGTATAAATCTCTAAAGCAGGCAGAGTGAGGCAGTAGGTTATTTCCCTAAGGCCAGAAAGATAATAAGACTAGATGAACACCAGAGCCCAAGTATTCTGGTTGTATAATCATGTGCTTAAATCCCTCTTATTGCTGACAAAATCATCAAACCCAAGTATAAGAAATGACTGAGTGGTTCTCTAGGAATAGGCTGGACTCTATCATTTCCTGACCTTGGACGAATTATCTAACATTTCTATGACACAGACTTTGTCTCTCTCAAAAGAGAGAATCGGCGTCAGTGATGGTTACAGTTTCTGTATGCCTTAAAACTCTATTATTTTATTTCCTGATAAAGCATTTTACAGAATTTCTGGGATGTGGGCATATCTACAGACTTTTTGACTGATGGAAAATAATTGCAAATTTGACATGTATTTTCAAATTTAAAATAAAAAATATGTTCATTATTCAGTATTCTCTCAAGTAGTATTTTATTTTTTATTTTATCACTTGTAAATTTAAATTAATTTTAGAGGATGACTTTTTCATAGGTTGACTAGACTGTAAGCTTTGAGAGTACAGACACCATGTGTCTTTGTTTGCTAGAGGCTGACAAAATAATATACCAGAAATGAGTTGGCTTTATAATGGGAATGTATTAGGGCAGAAACTTATGGTTCCAGGACTGAAAATATCTAAATCAAGGCATCATCAGAGTTGTTGTCTCATCATATGTCAACTGCTGATGATCTGGACTCCTGTCATGTGGCAAGGCAAAATGGTGGCCATCCTCTGCCTTCTCCTCAGGGCTGCTTTCTCCCTGAGCTCAGCTCTGAGAGATCAGGCACATAGCTTGTCCCTCCCCTCTTCTCTAGGGTTGGTTGTTTCTGCTTTGGGCTGCTCTCTTGATTCCAGTCTCTGACCCCTCAGCCTTTCAGGGTTCCTCTATCTTTTTGTGGCTACAGGTCATCCTGGGGTCCTCTCTCACATGGCAGAGTAAAATGGCAGCTCTCTTTCTCTGTGTATCTCTGTATGTTTCTCCCATTTTTAAAGGATTCCAGCAAGATGGTCCAGACCCATTCTGGGTCATGCCTTACCGACATACTCTAATCAAAGTCCCCCAACTGAAATCAATGCAATGAAAGGGTCCTACACCCACTGGAACAGACCAATTTAAGAACATAATATCCTGGGGTCCATATAAAAGACTCAAACCAACATACCATGTCTGTCTGTTTTGCTCAAGATATGCCTCATTACCTAATATAGTACCTGCCAGATAGCTAGAAATCGTTATATTTTGAATGAATGAGGGCATGAAAAAATCTGTATTCATGCCCTTTCCTAACCTTCCCCCTTTTTTCCCTCTATTAGTTTTTTTATTTTCTTAGGATAACCCATAATTGCATAATTGCCATTAATTTTTTTCAGGAACAGAACTCTCATAGTCAAAAATATATTGTTTTTGTTATATTTTTTCCTCATCATATCTTTGAGACAGAAATAGTTAATTTCTTTGTTAGCCTAAAGATACCACATATGAGTAAAGTGTACTTTTTGTATCATATTCAGGGAAGTGAACTATGCAGAGGAGTCCAATAATCCAATGCCTGTGTTGTATAAGAAAGTCACGATTCTTGGTACTCTCTAAGAGTTTATTTTGCAACTCAACAAGCAGAACAGCTTGAATCCTTTGGAGAGAGAAACACCATAAAAAAATATATGAGACTGTGTGACTACAGTACTAAGAGTTTCATTTGAAAATTCATCCTGATCGTTATTTGCCCTGAAAAGTAATTCTCACAAAGAATGAGAAATGATGGAGAAATTGCAGGGCAACACTCTATCTTATGCTATTTTTTTCTGCACTTAGGGCAGCAAAGTTTGGCTTTAGCAACTTTTAACATTTCAACACTAATAAGTGTGGAGAAGGGATGGCCACCAAGTTTGCCACTTAAGGATGAACCCAACAAGAGTATAGACTATAACTTTCTTTTATCCTATATTCCCAGACCATCAAATAATGCCTGAAACAAAGGAAAGAATATTTGCTAAATGAAAAAATGGATAAAATGCTGGATAAATTATAAGAGGAATTCCAACAATTGAAGTTGGATGGATCCTTCATGGATATGAAAAATAGTGAGTGATAGAAAGTACCTATTTAAGTGCTAAATTATATAATGCAGTTATAGGGAAGGAGATTTTTAACTGCAATTCTCATAGAAATTCAGCCTTTCACAATGGTTCAGAGTTTGAGAAAATGGAGGCATACATTCTTATGGAATGACAATATAGGGGAAAAAATACATTAGTTTTGAGTAAGTAGTATTTTGAAATAAGTTGCTTGAGTAAAATGATTGGAGTAAATTTATGGGATCACAATTTGAAAGACCTTGAATGTCACTATGTATGTGAAGACTTCTATCTAAGATTTAGGGACAATAGCAAATTGTTCAGAGAAGAATGATTTGAAAGATGTTTGTTTCTAAGATATGATTATATATGTAGAATGGATTAAAAAGTTTAAAAAGCAGTCAGGTGAAAAAAAGAAGTAAAAATTGTAAGACATCTGAAAGACAGAATTCATTGTAGTAACTGTGCAATAATGATAGTATGCCCATAGTTGTTCTGACTCAGATTATAAAGTGCTTTGGGATATCACAAACTTGTTTAGGGAATAAGATTTTCTTTCATATTGCCATCCCTACAGAAGGTATCTCATTCCCACACTATCTGCTTTGTCTGACATTTAAATATCATAGCTGGAGAATAGTGGGCTGTCTGCAAGGGATTTTCCACTGGAAGTTCTATATATTATGAGTCTATTTAAATCTCCTTTCTGGTTTTCACACCAGGTATTCTTTCTTACCATACCTTCTTTGACATACCTACTCTCTCAGTATTTTTCTAACTTGTTTCAATATCCTCTCTGACTACCTCTTTCTTCTGTGCACCTCTCAGTATTATTGATTCTTTGGGAGAAGAACAACTGGCTTTGTTTGTGAGCATCAGACATTTTATTGACCTGCACTCAGAGAAGAGCTTCCTTTGAGGGTACTCCCTGTTTTCTTGTAGGCAGGGGATGCCTTTAGGGGATTGGGGAGAGAGCAGAGAAGTGAGTTAGTCAGAAAAGAGATATAATCCTGTAACTCATCTATTAAAAAAAAAAAAAGATATGTCACTCCAAGATATAAGCACTGTGGGAACTTTAAAATAAGATTTTAATGAAGAAAGAATAGGAATTTGAATGAAAGCTGATTAAGGGAAGAAAATATATTGGGTTCTATGTGAATTTTTATTTGAAAAAATGTTTCTAAAAATAACATTTTGAAAAATACTATGGTAGAGCAACACAAAGTATATTTCAGAGTCACCAGCAAAGAGGTGAGGAGCAAAGCCATGAAAATGAATGAGCTCTCAAAGGAGAACACAGACAAGACAAACAGAATGCCAAGGACCGACATGCAGTGCGCCCCCCCGCCCTGAAAAAGGAAAATTAACTTGCAAATAGATACCAACTACAAATTTAGTTTTCATTTAAATTAAACATGGCTTCTAGTAGTCTTCAGGGATGAAAATGCATTTAGTAAATTCATATTGAAACACTGAGAGGTAGACCACACCTAGTGTTTGTACAATTATGTCAAAAAATAGCTGGACAATGCTATGTTACTGTCTTGACCTAGAGCTTCATTTTCACAGTCAGTTATTGCTTATGTATGAATGCATTGAGAGAAGTGGCTTTTAATGATGTTTAATTTAATAAAATTAACTCTTTGACTTGTTTGGGTCAAAACAACTGCCATTATCACTAATGCATTTTTAATTATCCTATGACAGTATGCCCTAGTGTCAAATGAGTAAAACATGCCTTATTCATGAATAAATAAAAAGTGTCTTGCTTCTACTCTTTGTCTGCAAAAGATATTTCTTGAAATAAAAAGTGTCACTTTATCTTCCTCCCTATTAGATAATACCTCAGATTGGACTGCAATAATCTCTTTATGGGCTCTACTTCTAGTCTGTCCCCCAACAACAATTTCATTATTAATTTTTCTTAATAAATTTTTATTTTAGCCTCTATTTCATACTGCCCTACCTCTCTTTTCAATATGCTACCCAACAGGCTACACTCTACCTTTGCAAGATAATTTACCTCTGTTTGTTGAGCCAATGCTGTTACCGTCCCTCAAACTCAAATGCTCATTTTTTGTCTCCAGAGATCTATAAACATAGTTTCTCTTCTTTACTACTCTTTTCCCATCATAGGAAATACTTATCGTTTAAAGGGTGGATTTTGTATTCTGTACACTTTTATGTAGACATTACATTAACTGGGATGACTATGATCCAGGCGTGGAACTCTCAGCTTTTTGTTCAGTAATTCAGTTCAAAGTCATATAAATGTTCTCTAATTAAAGATTTTGTTTCATTCATTACTTCTTTGTCAAGCCCTGTAACCCATAAGTCATTGAAAGTCATTGCAAGTAATTATGAATCTTATTCTTCAAGAAGTGAAACTTAGTGGTTACAATAGGTTATGAGGGGAGGGGGTGGGAAGAATTGAATAGATGGAACATAGGACATGTTTAGTGCATTAGTATTTTTCTGCATGATTTCACAAGAATGAATACAGGCCATTTTATATTTTGTTAGAATTTACAAGAGTGTACAGTCCAAAATGTAAATGATAATGTAAACCATTGACCATGGTTAGTAGCAATGCTTCAATATTTGTATATCAATTGTAACAAATGGACCATCCACATGTAAAATGTTGCTTATAGGGGAGAGAGGGAAGTAGGGAGGGTGTTGGGTATAATGGAATCTGCTATATTATCTATGTTACTTTTCTGTAACCTAGAGCTTCTTTGAAGATAAAAATAAAAAAAAAAAAAAGACACTGGGGGGATATATGGAAGAAAATGTCACTGTACATACAAGACAACAGAACTTGTGATGAAAGACATGATGTCTAAAAAAGGTTTTTAATTATTTAAAAAAATTTAAGTTTTTTTTGTATTTTATATATATTTTTAAAACCTATCATTATTTCCTTTTCTTAATATTTTTATTTGGTTATTTTCTGGCTTTCACCTTTGGAGTTTTGGCTCACAGAAGGGTCACAACTGTGGCAGGGGAGGAACATTGATGAGGGGTATCGGTGATGGGGGGATGCATGGGAAGGGGTTCATCTGGCGCATGCCTCTAAGGCATATGGATGTGTTCAAGTGCTCATGGGCATTGTCATGATGGGTGGAGAGCCCCACAATAACCAATAGAATGTTGAATTCCCACCCTTGGGAGTTCTGCTACATTCTCTAATGGGACAGCAATAATCCTCTGAGTACAGGGGTAGTGCCTAGTGAAGGAGGGTGAACCATTACACGGGGCCAATGGTATTGATGATTGTACTTATGAACCTTATTTTTTGAAATTGAAACAGCCTAGTTTTATGTGTTCCCTTAGAGTTACCTCCTGAGGGCTTCCTTATTGCCCAATGGCCTCTCTCTAAGTCAAACTCAGCATATAAATGCACCACCTTCCCTGCCCTCCCCCCATGGTGTGGGGCATGACTTCTGGGGATGAGCATCCCTAGCACTGAGAGATTATTACCAAGTGCCAACTAGCAATGCACCTGGAAAGGGACCTTGACCATAAGGGGGAAATGATAATTACAAATAAGATCTTATGACTAAGGGATTTCAAACTGAGTCAGGAGGTCATTCTAGAGGATACACTTATGCACATCTCAGCAGGATCTCATTGACTAACACAGTAAATACTGCCTCAAATAGCAGGATTCCTGAGGGCTCTAGAGACATCCAGACACTATAGGCACGGCAGACAGCTCAGGAGTTTAATGCTGTGCCAGTGGGACTTACCTTGGAATTTATGCTCCTCAGTGTGACAGAGTTGGACTTACTTGTGATTTCTCTACACATGGCTCTTCTGCCTCTTCTATTTGAAGCTATAGTTAGTACTGTACTTGATAGGTATATGTCCAAGAGACTTAAGTCTTTGGGCCCTGAATCTCATCAGTTTTGCAACAATAGGGCCCTGAATCTCATCAGTTTTGCAACACCTACCCTCTAGATCATTGATCTCACTCAGGACAACTAACAAGTTGATAATAATGGACAACACCCATCCCAAGGAACAGAGAGAGTCTGCAACTGCAAGCAAGATAGTTCCATCCATCTGCCCTATGGATCTAATCTGCCTCACAATTAGAACAGAGTGGTCATACCATCCTCATCTCCTCAAGAATGGGGAATGAGCAATGGACTAAATTCTACTTACTATTACTCTACTATATACTTATTGTTATTCTAGAAATGGAAGAACTTTTATCATTGATGTAGAGGGAGTGGCCCCTAGAGGTTCTGAGGGGAAGGAGAGGGAAACATTGGTATAATATGGGAGCACATTACATTACACAGTACATTGGAATTTTCTGGCATGATGTTGCAATGACAGATACAGGCCATTATATATGTTGTCACAACTCACAAAATCGCACAGAATAGAGTATAAAATATAATGTATTATAAAGTATAATCCATGGTTAGTGGCAGTGCTTCAATATGTGTTCATCAATTGTAACAAATGTACCACACTAAGAAAAGATGTTAATGGAGAAAACTGTGGGAGGGGGAAGGAGTGCGGCATATGGGAATCTCCTATATTTTTTTATTTAATGTTTACGTAATCTAAAGTTTCTTTAAAATAAATTAATATATTTTTAAAAAAGAAAGTTATTTTGAGTTGGATACTTTCTCCTTGTTTTTCACTAGCTCCTCCATAGTTGTTACTTCTAGTTCATCCTCCACCTCCCTAAAATTCTCCCAGTCAGAAAAATAAACAAACCAAAAACATGATAGTCCCTTATTACTATGTCTCTTCAAATTTTGGAATATTTGCCAGTTTCTTAGAATTCTCAAAAATCTCAGCTTCTGAGAGGTGTGCAAAGCATTAGGAAGTATGCTAAAAACATCTGTTTCTTCTTATTCTTTTCAGGACCGTATGTATTGTGGGACTGAGATTCCTACAACTGGCTTCACTTTTCTATCTTTAACAGGGAACCAGTAAACCTTTTTGACTCATCTAAAGAGCCGGATATTTTTCTACTTCTTTAAACTATGTTTTGCTAAGGTCTGCTCAGAATCCATTTGTTTTAGTCCTTTCTTTAGGAATACAAATTGTCATTAAATAAGCTTTTCTTCTCCCTTCCATAACTCTCAATTCTTCCTCGTCATTTATTATCTTTTTGCTTTTCTTATTCTGTATTCTGAGAGAGCTTTTCAAGTTTGTCCTAATCTAATCTCTAGTTCAGTTTTCTGTGATGAGGTTTTACTTGGAGGCTGATCTATATTATGGTGTTTGTATTTCTTTTAGTCTCCTTTTTTTGTTTCATTAGTTTGTCCATTTAAGTTTTGAATTATTCTGACAATTGGTTTATTTTTATCTTAGTCTATTTCCTTATTTTATATTTTTCTTTGTTTATAAGTTAAATTTTTTTTCAAGTGGAGAATACTAAACAAATTAATTTCAAAATATGTTCCTTATACTCTCTCTCTCCCTTCTTCTCTGTCACTGTCCCTCTATTTTTATTTGTATAAATTCTACTCTTTACAATTTAGACATAACAAACAGAGCTACAGTGCAACAAAAAGCATTATTTGGGGTCTAAGAACTGCATTTCAGGGAACACAGATTCAGGTAGCAACCCAAATTGTGTCTCAAATTAGGATAATTATGGGAGGGTGTTTAAGAAAAAACTAGAAGAAAAAGAGGAGGAATTACTTATGGGACTTGAGGAAATGTTTTGCTTTGCCAGACAGGGAGACATTTTCTATAAAGTTTTGAAATTTGCTTATGATGGTGATTTCAGGGTTGACATAAGGGTATTTCTGCAAGTACAGTTTTCAGACTCCATTTAAGTAGCTTAGCCTAAGTTACTCCATTTTGTTTAATTTCTTTTCATCTTATATAATATAATAATATTTATTTTATTTATTTTTATATTCATTTAAAATTATCTTTATTTTTTCTGAATGTTTATATGTTTATTTCTTTGTTTATATATCCTATTTTAAAAAGGAAGTGGTATATCCATTTAAATGTTTTCCTAAAAGCAGTTTTGGAAATTTATGTTAAATAGCTTTACTACCACCATGTTGGGCTCTCTCCAGGTCTCTACTTCATTTGCTAGGTAGAATCATTCCTGAATTTCCTGTTGAATCCATCTGCTTCGTAAAAGAGAAACTCCATAATGTTCTGGGGAAGCCCTGTTCCCTTGCTGGGTTTGGAATAGCCACATCATTTCACATTCTCACTTCCAATTACTAAAACCATTGGCAGACCAAAACCAGTTTGTGGGGATGTCTTCTGTTCCTGTAATCTTTTCTTCTGAATTTGTTTTACAGGCAGCCAAACTTAAATGCAGGTCATATAACATAACCATGTGCAAAAACATGGACTCTTATCATCTAGGTGAACGTTGAGACACCAGGAACAAAAGTTACCTCCCTCAGAACCAAGATTATGAGTACAAGGAGACATTAGAAGCAAATCAAATGTGAGAGGTCCTTCAATTAGGGAGATCCAGCCTAAAATCCACTCTACCACATATGGACAACTCTATAATTAACTAATTGGACTATGTCAAGTCAAACATCCCCACTTTTGTTCCCACCTTTCACCTCCCATAAAATCTCCCTTAACGCTCATATCAGAGAGACAGATCTGAGCCTTGCCTCCCATCTCCTTGCCAATCAACCTCACAATAAAAATTTTTCTTCTCTCAAAATCCCAATGTACATATTAGGTAGCAAGCCCTTGCTTGGTAACAAATTTGGTGGCCACAAAGGGATTACTGTACTCAGAACTGCCTGCCTGAGGTACTGCAGCACAGGAGGGATATGCCCCTCTCCTCACTGACCCTAAGTGGTCAAGTAGACCAGTTTGCCTAGAGGCTTGACAATTAGCGTCAGGGTCCCCTGTGCTCTGGCCCAGTGCTTCAGACTCTTTGTTACTATTTTCAATTTTGAGGAAAACATTAGTACTGGGAACAAATATGTTGTGTGAGTAACCTTGTATGAGTGCCTATTCTTTTGTCCAATGCTTGTCTGTTAGGATCGTGGGTTAGAGTCCCCCATTTTTGATAAGTCATGTCCTTTGGTGTTAGAGTCCCTGTTTCAGTTTGCAAGGGGCTGTTGATGCAAAGTATCTGAAGTGGTTGATGCAATGTATCAAAAATGGGTTGACTTTTATAAAGAAAATTTATTTGGGGTAAAAGCTTACAGTTCTAAGGCCATTAAATATCCAAATTGAGGCACCATCAGAGGTGTTTCTCACCAAAGTGAGCTGTCACATGGTGATGCAAGATGGCTGCTGATCTCTGCCAAAGTCTCTGCCTTCTACTCCATAATCTACAAGGAACATCTTACGTTTCCTTACAAAAAAAAACAAAGAAACTCCAATTGATAAAACAGATGTTATTTAGTATACAGCTGGTTCCCACGTTAGAGATAACCCAGGAATCTATCAAGTTGGATATGCTATTAAATCTAGCTATGAAGCAATATAATTAAATTATACTTGCAGAAGGAAAAAAAAACATCAGAAATAGTAAGAAGTAAAGCTGCAAATTAAGGCCTTGACAAGGAACCAGTTAGGGAGGTATGGGGGAAGGGCTGGATACAGGAAGATGGGGGACATAAAGGTTTGGTTTGAAGTTTTTTCTACTAAGCCTGAAGATTGGGGATGATAGGCACAATGAAAATGTCATAAAATAAGCCATATTTTTTGCATATTTTGTCCTGTACAGAAATTTCCTTGTGAGCCCTTGCTTGGTAACATTACTTTCAATACTGGTAATTCAAAATTGGGAAAGATATTTTAAATGATATGCTCCAATTATGTTACATGGCATGTTCTTTCTTAAAGCCCTAGTTCCATGGCAATAAGGAAACCAGGTGCCTTGTCAAATTTTTATGTACCCTGGCATACTACAGTGATCACTCAATTGGGAAATGTGTCTTTACGCAGATTACTCTGCCTTCATTTAACTTCATTCTATCTATAGGGAACTTTATATTTCACATGATGTCTTTACAATAGGGGGCTGTAGATGCTGTTCTTATCCCAGTTTCTGTGTTGATGCAGATATTCCTCTATTTGTTTTTGCTTTGTTGATTTTGTCGGGCCCCTAAGATTGTGTCTCTCCTTAATTTGTTCTTAGCTGAAAGCCACAGCCATTTATTTTTGTTGAATGTAATTTAAAAAAAAAACAAACAACTTAATATGGTATCAATTTTAATTTGATGAAATAAAATGACCAAACCCCAAATGAATCATATTTTAAGTTAAACATTTTAGTCTTAGAAAGAGAGGTTACCTTCTAGAAATTTAGTCTTACCAATATGAAAAATAAAAGGAAAACAAAATATTATTATTATAAATTAGTATGTTTCTAATGTTAAACTTTAGTTTTTATACCAATTATAAAGTAATTAACTTTACACCTATTAAATATGAGATTGCACAGTGTCAATGAATGACTTTTATTTTTTATTGAGCTTAGTTTACTTTATCCAAGATGAGAAAGACTGCAAGGCCCATGATATCAGTTTATATTTAAATGGAGGAAGACAGAACATAAACAGACAGTGCAAATATGTATGAAATAAAGTGGCTCATGAACTAGGAAGTGACTGCTGGGGTGGGTGCTATTTTACACAGATGGTCACAGAAGATCTCTAACAGAAAAGTTTATTTGAGGTGATACTTTAATGATGGGAGAAAGAGTGGAGGGAGAGGGAGAGAGAAAAAGCCTATTATGGATGGGAGAGAAAGGAATTAGTGTTGTGGAATGATTCTGAATTAGATTAGAAAACTAGTGAAAAAGATGCCTTTATATTATATTATATTTGCTTCATAAAAGAACAAAAGGTTAACACTTGAAATTACTAAAGCTGGTTAGAGTGATCCCACCCTTCTAGCCAGCTCACTCTAGACTTAATCTCACCTTGTGTGTGCTTGCTATTGTGATGGTAATTCTAGATTGAGCTCAGCCTTTTGTATGCTTGTTATTAGGATGGTAAACACTCCACTCCCCTCTGTTTAATATCCATATGGAAAACCTGGTGACTGACCTCTACTCAGTACTTTCCTATCTCATAACTTTGATCTCTGAAAATGACCCCTGGTTAGGGGTCCACCCCTAGCTTATTCAACGCTTTAATGTTTATTAATGAAAGACCCTGTGCAAACTCCATGCCAGTTACTCATTGGCATCCTGATATTATAAAAATATTAGAATTTCTGAAGATCCAAGAGGGAGTTTTGGGACATAAGGCCCCTCTGTTCCATTACTTGTGCAACCAATGTATTCTTTCTCTTTCAAATCCCGATATCTCTGGAATTGGCTTTAAAAACACATCAGGAGAAAAGCTTTTTGCTCAGTACCACATGTATTAATCATGTTTAACACTAAGCCCTTGAGAAAGGAAGAAAGAAAATAGAAAAAAATATCTAAAAACCTATACAGTGGTTAAGATAGAAAAAGAGGGACCCGACTCAATTACCCATTCTCTATGTTCCTGTTCATAATCTAAGATTGGAGTATTTTGACATTTGGAGCATTCTCTTCTTCAGGTAGATATTGATTCCTGCAGATGAGATTTCAGTTATGCCCTCTCTCAACCTTGGGTTATAATGATGGTTGGAGCTCCCTTCCAAAGCTCCAATGTAGGAAAGTGGCAGGAGAGTTCATCACCAAACAGGTTGGATGTGCCATAAGCAGTGTGTTTCATTATTATACAGCTCTCTCTGCCTTTAAGAGCTGAAGTTCCTTGATAACCTATCTAATTCCAGGCTTTTATGTAGGAAAAATGGAATTCTGACTTACTTAACATTTTCTGCCCACAACTGTTTGGTTAGTGTAAATAAATTAATTATTGACTCTCTTAGACCAAAGTAAAATGTTCTTTCATCTATATACTTGCAAAATATTAAACTTCAATTAAAGAGAGTAGCATGATTTTATTTATAGTGATGTACATCAAATATAACAATTATGAATAATTTTACAAAAGGTTTATACAAAGATTCAGTCTTGTAAAAATGGAAACTTCTTTTTTCTCTTGAAATTATTGATCGGATTCAAAACAAAAATACACAGTAGACATTTAGTTGTATATGCAGTCATCTTTGTAGTTGTTTTGAAAAAGTAAATACATACATGTATATGGTTGTATGTGTTTTTCACATGCATGTAAATAAATAGCATAAGGGGCCATGTGTATTCTGGTATTAAATTCAGCATTAATCTTAGGTAATTTGACATTCAGTGAAATGATCGATGTATTTTCTCTAGATCATATTTGTATTGTTGTATATCACATTATAAATAATATAGTATTTATAGGTTTTGCTTTTTTAAATTTAGGAAGATCAAATAATAGGTGTACAAATATCTGAAAGTCACATGCATTTCATATTTCAGGAAATCAGTATAGTCACGTATTTGGTTCTGAAGTACAAACTATGATAATAATTATAGTTTAATGTAACAGATAATTCATTTAATGGTAAATAACTACCAGATATAAATCTAAAATAGTAGAATTTAATGACAAATGGCTAAGACAATCACCATGATTGATAAGCGTCAGGAAAAATCATTGAAATGGCCACAAGCTCCACATATATTTTCCAACCTTCAAAATCAAAACAAACTTTTCAACATTAGCTGGTTATCCCTAATTTTATAACTATGGACTCAAATACAAGTTTGTATAGGCATTTTTCCCCCTATGGATTTCAGAGACACTCATGATAAAAATTGTAACTGAATTAAGTGTTTATAACTTATGTAGAGAGAAGTAAGAAGATTAGATCTTTTACATCATTTTTCTTCTTTTTACTTGGAGGGAACAATTTTTTACAGTCATCTTGAACTTCACCTTCTAACTCTGGAGGGAATAACATTATGTCCTCTGGTTCCATGAAGGGTAGAGAAGTCTAACCGATTATTTCTCTCCAGGGATGACAGGTGAATTTTCTATTCACCGCATGTTTCTGACAATCAGACATCTGATTAATAAGATGGGGAATTATTTTGGGTACATTTTCAAGTTTTTGAAAAAAGTTGCTTTTACTTTAGTTCCTTTGTATACCAAAAAAATAAACATAGATAAATAAGCACCTTTTAATTTTCATGCAAAATGAATTTTGTACAATTCATTTAAAATAATAGAAGATAATGTTTCATCTAAATTCATTAACAATACTTTTGATGTTTTATTCTTTGTAATTTGCAACTGTTGAATTTATTATTTGATAAGCACATAGAAACTTATATTTAAGCAGTTGTTGACAGATCTTCTGGATGCACAGCAGGTCAAGGTCATTTTTGTTCTTTTCAGAGATGGGGCTTGAGGAGCAATGATTAGGGAGAAAGAGACTGGTGTATATCTTATATAGGCTAGCACAGACAGAGATGAGAGCTGCATCACAGCCTCAATGCTCATGTAGTTTATTTCCTAGAAGTAAATTAAGTTTCTATATTGCAGAGTGAAGGACTAGATCTAGCCCAAGCCAAGACATGGTATAAGAGAGCTCATCTTCCTTTGAGGAAATTCTACATTCTAAATGAACCACTATGCCTCTTAGGCAGTTTTTGAGGTAATTATAAAGACATCAGACCAGGAAATAATTACTAAAAAAATGATTTGAACATTATATTTGATACTTATCTCTTTTTTTTTTCAGCAAATTTGTCCTTTTTTTTTTAAGATACATAGATCACACAAAATGTTATATTAAAAAACATAAAAGGTTCCCATATACCCCCCCACAACCCCCCCCCCCCCAACATCAACAACCTCTTTCATCAGTGTGGCACATTATTGCATTTGGTTAATACATTTTGGAGCACTGCTACATTGCATGGATTTATAGCTTACATTGTAGTTTACACTCTCCCCCAGTCCACTCAGTGGGTTATGGCCAGAAAGTTGACTTTTAAAGTGAAAAAAAAGATATATTAATGAAAGGTTCAATCAAGCAAGATGTAGTGGTGATAAGCATTATGCAAACACCAACAGCATAATACATATGTATAATACACATGGAACACTTTCCAGGATAAACTGTATTCTAGGCCACAAATCTAAATCAATTTTAAATGTTGAAATCATATGAAATATCTTCTTGAAACACAATGAACTAAACCTAGAGATCAATAGCAGAAGGAAAACTGGAAGATTTACAAATATGTAGAAACAAACAAAACATTATTAAACAGTCAATTGGTTGAAGAAATCTCAAGGCACATTAAGGCAATATCTTGCGATTAATGAAAATAAAAACATACCATTTCAAAATTTATGGGATACAAACAACAGCTGTTTTCAGAGGAATATTTAAAGTTCTAAATGCCTAACTTTTTTTTCCCTAAAATATACTCAGTTTATTCATTTTTTAAAAAAATATTACATTCAAAAATATGAGGTCCCCATTCACCCCCACTGCCCCCACCCCAGCACTCCCCCCACAGTAACACTCTCCCCCATCATCATGACACATCCATTGCATCTGGTGAGTACATCTCTGGGCATCACTGCACACCATGCCCTGTGGTCCACACCATAGCCCACACTCTCCCACGTTCCATCCAGTGGGCCATGGGAGGACATACAATGTCCGGAAATTGTCCCTGCAGCACCACTCAGGACAACTCCAAGTCCCGAAAATGCCTCCACATCTCATCTCTTCCTCCCATTCCCCGCACCCAGCAGCCACCATGACCACTTTTTCCACACCAATGCCACATTTTCTCGATTATTAACCACAATAGTTCATGAATAGGATATCATTAGGTCCACTCTAATCCTTACTGTATTCCTCCTTCCTGTGGACCTTGACTTGGTTGTGTCCATTCCACATCTATGTCAAGAGGGGGTTTAGATTCCACATGGATACTGGATGCAATCCTCCTGCTTTGAGTTGTAGGCACTCTAGGCTCCATGGTGTGGTGGTTGACATTCTTCAACTTCATGTTAGCTGAGTGGAGGAAGTCCAATAAATCAGAGTGTAGGAGCTGAAGTCTGTTGAGACTCAGGGCCTGGCTATCATATTGTCAGTCCAGAAATTCAAATCCCCTAGATATATCTTAAATCCCAACACCAACTACAATTCCAGTAAAGTAGCATGAAAGACTTGTGAAAAGAGATCCCATCTGAGTCCAGTTCCATCACGCAGAGACACCAGCTCCAAAGAAGGGCCAACTGACATGGCAGTGAACCCTATCTGCCATGACCATAGACCTCTGGGTCTCTTTAGCCCTCAAAAGGACCAATACCTGGGGTTGTATCTACTTTGTCTGTCTCTGAGACTCTGCTCAGGTGTGCATAAGGGCACTCCTTCTGACAACCTCCAGACTCATTTTTTAGAGACTCATAGCCATATGAACTCATTTGTCCTTTCCATTTCCCCCTTACTTTAGGTCAAACAGCATTTTTAACTCCTGTTATTATATGTAGACAGGGATATTCTGCTGGTCTGCGTTGAAACTTTAATTCAAGGTCATTTTCTAATTATGTCATCAGCTGGTACTTGGTAGTGATATCTCAGTGCCAGGGAGGCTCATCCCCAGGTGTCATGTCCCATGCTGGGGGGAAGGCATTGCATTTACATGCTGAGTTTGGCTTTGAGACTGGCCACATTTGAGTAACACGGAGGCTGTCAGGAGGAAACTCTTAGGCACAATGCTGCTCTAAGCCTTGTTCTTATTTCAGGTGTATAGGCTCACAAGCATAGTCATTAGTATCAGGGGCTCATTGTTGGACCCTCATTCTTTCCTGCTCCTTACTGTTGCACCTGGGGGACTGCCGCTGCTCCCCTAGGGACCGCGACAGAGCCCCCCCCCCCCAGCCAGGAACCCAGTACCCCCCCAGCTGTTGTATTTAATTGTTTCCACTATGAGTATATCCAAACATTTCCATGCACCCTGGACACATGCCCTGTATAACTAACTCCCTGTCAACCATATATCATCTGTCAGTAACATCCCATACCAGTTTGATACTTATCTCAATGCATCTATTAAATCATAATAATGTCTGAAGGATTATTAAAACATTCATTGGACATTAAAACAGTCACCATCCTTGCCTATTAGTTAGAGAATTTTCTCTCCTATTTTGATTATATTGCCATACATGCTCTTACAATATACTTTAAAAAATTATCTGCACTGTCTTTCTGTACAATCAAAATTTACTTATTATGACTGCTTAATTAGGTCTTGAGTTTATACTTGGTGTTGTAAAAATGTATACCCATGAATTTTGGGTGAAAATTTTAAACATGACCGAATAAGAGATATTATGATGAATATTTCCATTCAAAATTCTGCATAAAATACCATCTACAGTGTTTAATTTTGTTTAATGTGATATACTTTAAGTAACTGATGTATTTTGAACAAACACTTTAAAAAAATAGAAGTTAAACAAAGGGCTCAAATTGAATAGGTCAAAGGTATTTTATGTATCACATATTATTAACTATGCTAAATGATAGATATAAACACTTACCTCACTGGAAAATTATCATCTTGGTGGTTATGTGTATTATGTACCATTTTATGAAAGATCCAGATTCTCTCACATATGAAATAACTCAGAAATATCAATTTCCATAGAAAATTAGGGAAGGTGTTTTAATATGTATATATGGGTTTGATTTCCAACAGTACCAATATAAATACATCATGTAAAATTCATTTAAAGAACTATGTAATAATAAATGTTATTGTTTCCTTGGCTGTCAAGCAAATACCATGCAAAGGGATGTCTTAAAAATAGCTCATGGTCTTGAGGCTGGGAAAAGTTCAAATCACTCATCATCATGGCGATGCTTTCCTCTAGAAGGCTGGTATGTTGGAGTTGGCTGCCAGGCAATCCTTGGTCTGGGGCTCTATGCTCTGTTAGTCTCTCAGTTTTCCTCAAGGTAACTCTGAATTTTAGCTTCTTGCTTCCTGTGGCTTTCTGTCTGTCTAAGATTCATTGTACTTTTAAAGGATTCCAGTAATATAATTAAGACCCAACCTGATTGAATTGGAACACGCCTTAACCGAAATAACCTCATCAAATGTTCTACTTACAATGGGTTCGCACCCACAGGAATGTATGTGGTTTAAGAATGTTTTTTTTGGAGTACATAAATTCCAAACAATGCATTTCTTATATATCATGTAAATTAGATGTTCACAATATATATAATGTTCTCTTGGTAATGGTCTATTAAGTAACCACAGAAAGTAAAAACATATTTTTTATAAGAAGGGACCCTAATATTCCTGAGGAACTATTTTAGACCATCTCTTAGTTTATTTAAAAATATATGTTAATCGATGTTTCTATCTGTGGGCCATCTTCTTATTCTTGTATTAGAACCCTGTGTTGAAGTTATATGGACCCCAGAAAAGTATGTTCTTAAGTTGATATTAAATACATTCCTGTGGGTGTGGGCCCATTATAAGTAAGATCTTTTGGCAAGTAGGATATTAGCAAGATATGACCCATTTCATTCAGTGTGGGTCTTAATTCTTTTATTGGAGTCCTTATAATTGGAAGACTAAAAGACCACAGACACAGAAAAAAATACACCTCAGAGAGAGAAGGAGAGGTCCTGAAGGCTAAAGGCTAGAATCAGTGGAGCACAGAGACGTGTAAAGAGGTTCCAGGGAGGTTCCATAGAGCTGCTCGAGGCTGAATAGTCAAGGCCAGGAGGATAGGATAGAGACTAGTAGACCAGCATTGTGCCCTGCCGTGTGCTTGATTGCCTACAGCTAAGCTCCAAGAGAAAGCATCTTTAGAAGAAGAAGCGGTCATGATCGCCCACAGCTACAGTTTGGTGAGATAGCATCTCTTGATGATGTCTTGATTTGGACACATTCATGGCCTAATAATTCCCTTTACAAAAGCCAACACATTTCTGGTAAATTTCATTGGCAACCTTTAGAAACTAAAATAAACCATAATGGAGATTCTAATATTAATAAGAATGTATTCATTTCTGGAATGGATATCCAGATAAGTTTCTGAGTGGGTCCAGGTTTTCAGGAAAAGATGCCCTCTCATTTATCAAGGACCAGAGTCTCGATGAACCAGTGAACTCTAACAGAACCCACCTTGTTTCAAACACTCCTTATTCAATATGTAGATGAGGCAGACAAGTCTTAGTGAACACTTACCACTGAAAACTAGATAATGGGATTTGAAGTTAAATTCAGGACTGCAATTCAGTGGTCCATGCTGTATACTTCAGTGTCACCTGATGAAGTGTGAGCAATGGGGATGGTGGTTTAAATCCATATTGCTCTCTGTTCTCTCATCAAATATCCTGCTGGCTTGGTGGCTCTCGGCTGTTTGTGACCAGAGGAGGCCTTTTATTTATTTTTTTACTTAATTTGCACAAAAATACCATATAAGTTAGAAAGGAGGGCTTAATTCATTAATATTTTAAGGGAAAAATGGTGTTCACAGATTAATATTTATAAGGAAAACGAATTGCTTTAGGAACTAAAATTTACCCATAAGAGGAAGAAACAGGAAGGTAAGAGGAGAGAGAAGAAAGTATAAGATGAATAGGGAGAGAGAAAAACTATGATAGAAATAAAGAGAATCAGAGGTAACACTTATTGATCAACCCAATATGTGCACTTTACAGGCATTAACTCATGTAATCTGTACAAAAATAGTTTAAAGATAAATAAACTAATAGATCTAGAGGTTAAAAAGAAAGATAGGGGTGAGTTTCAAACTCAGGCATCTCTGCCTTTGAAACACTATAAACTGTAGATGAAAAATATCAACAATTCTTAGCAATTCATCTTCTTTTTTTTTTTTTTTTTAGTATATAGGTGCCTACTTTGAGTCTTTCATGCAGATGGAAAAATTCTGCATTTCTTTTAACAGTGTGGTGTGTTTCCTCTCATTTTTGCTTTATCCTAAATTATATTGAATTGGTGTATTTTATATTACTTTGGGAGTTTAAATTTATAATTGACCTCTTGGTAACATTTAGTTTCTATGAACCTACATATAATAATTCTGTCTTCTCCCAAATTCTGCAAATATTATTTTTTGATCTATTTATTTGTTCCCATGACTTCAGTGGAATTATTTTGCTCCTATGAAAAATTAGCAAAACTTTTCTCTACTGCTGCCTATGGCAATTTGTGATTTATTTCAAACATTGTTTATAAAAAAAAAAGCACAGAATTCCTTAAGTTTCTAATATGATCATTTATTTTAAAATATAAATTTGAGAACTAGAGTGTGTTTCTTTCTTAGTTGATTGAATTGATTTTCTTCCCTAAGGATTTTGTTGAATTGAAATGAAAAATTTCTCTTTCTTTCCTAGTTCTGTCTGAGCACAGAAGCAGACTTGCTTCCCTCAAGTCATAACTCAACTTGCTAAACCCTATTTTTAATAGGTATCCTTTGTGGCTCATTTTATTCTTTGAAAGGTTTTGAATTCTTAGTTTATTCTATAAGATATCCCTCAACTTGACCACTTATAAGTCTTTCAAAGAGGACATTAAATAGACAGGTGATTTTAGAGACCCTTCTTTCTGCATCTTTCAGCACACTGGTACCATTTAGAGCTCTGCCCAGATGCGAATGGCTGCTGTGTGGTTCTCCTTCATATTAATTACAGTTCTGCATAATAATGAGAGGCACATGATGATACTATTTTGCCAATTGGCACCAGCTGCCTACATATGTATGTTTTATTTTTTAAAGAAATTTGATTCCTCTGTGGCTAAAACATTATGAAATCTTAACTAGCTTGTAAGCTTAACTCCTGGAAGATGAAATATTTTTAACTCATGATCCCTCATTTTTTCCCAGGATAATGGAACAAAAGATATTACCAAGCAAGGGCTCACTGCCCAATGTGCATGAGAACCAATTCTGTGACACCAAGGTTTCAAAGAGAGGAAGAGCTTTATTATGAGGCAGACAAGTAAGGAGACAAGAGGCTAGCTCAAATCTGTCTCCCTGAGTTGGAAATGTTTAGGTTTTTTATGGGAATAAACAAAGGGAAGTGGGGTTAATGAAAAAATCTAAGTTGGCACATTTGTGATTGGTTGCATATTCATTCAAATTAAGTGTTTGAGTTGACCCTTTATGTTTGGTTGTGTATATATTCAAAATAAGGACTCAAATTAGCATATTTTGGTTGGTTGTATCTTCTGCTTACTGTCAGTTGGGAATAAGCTTGGGCTTGAGAAGTCATTGAGCTAACTGGCTGTAAGGAGGGGCATGAGGGCATGGTTATAAATCATTCAGCTAAAGCAAAACAATAGCTACAAGTGAAGAGGATTATAAGTAAAGGGAAATATGCTGGTAAGTGCTAGTGTCAGCAACAGCACAGTTGAATCTTAACCATTATAGTCAGCTCTTATAAAGAGAATAAAATTATAATTGATATGAAGATTTTTATTAATTTGTTTGAAATCTTGGCTACAGCTAGATCATCACTCTCCTGTTGCAGGATTTAGAATATTCAGGGGTTTGTTTTGTTTTGTTTTGTTTTGTTAAGCTGTTGATCATTAATTTTTATATTTTCTTCCACAGATACCAGTTCTTTAGACCCTTAGGGGCAACCTGCTTCATCTCTTTTTGCTCTTTGGTTAGTTCCTTCTTATTCCTCAACCTGTTTGCATAATGGGGTTTGAACAGATTCCTATAAATACCATTACCCCCAAAGAGGTGGCAAGAATAAAGAGAGGGAAAAATTGGTACAGCACTTATGTGGATTCCAAATATATGAAAAGAATGTGCAACAGAAATAGGAATAAAAAGCAAAGACAATTATGAGTATACCAGACCATATTAAGGAACTTTCTACATCATTTGTTTTTTTCTCTTCTAATATTCTTCAACAAAGTGTTTCTATTCTTGTTTTATTTCTACCCACTCTACCTTAGTTCAGCACAGAGGGATTATTCTTTGAGTCTAGTGTACCTATGAAAGAGTTATCCAATATGCTTGCCTTTAGAAAAATGTGTTCCATTTATTACGACTTGATTCCCTATCCTACCCTGGATCAGCGGAAGCAGAATTTCTAGTGGAAATGACAATTCAATTCAAGGATTATATATATATCACGTGTATCAGATACTATTCTAATCACTTGGGATACATCAAGGAGCAAACAATGCTCTTATTCTGTGAATTATTGTTTTAGTGACAAAGACAGGGACAAGAAATCTGGGAAATTCTGTTTGGAAAACATTGCTGGAGAGTAAGAATGCCAGCAAAGAAAAAGTTATTTTTAATTGCATCTCTCAGTTTTCAGAAATTGATATTGGCTTAGAACAAGTCATTCAAACACTTGATGTTTAAGTTTCTTTATCACTATATTGTAGTATTAGTGGTATCATCCTAGTTGCTTCTGAAGATCTTGTGAAGATTAAACAGAAAGTATTTGAATAAAATTCAAAAACTTCTAAGTATTATATTCACAAGGAACACATGATAGAACAAATCCATCAATAGAAAATATGGATACAAATTTCATCATCTAATCAAATGTGATACATTAAAGTTGTAGAAATGTACTCATATGCTGTCAGAAGCAGTGTATGGGATCCTCTTTAATGATTTCATGCAGTATCATATCCTAAATAGCAATAGAGTGAAGACAATTTTCCAGAAGCTATTAAATGTAAATATGGCTGTGTTTGTCATCATTACCTTTATGTTCAGATGTGTGACTCTGGGGGATCATCATATTTTTAAGAGAAAAATAGGGAGTCATGAACTTGGTTAGTTTATTTGTTTAATATTTTTTGCTTTTACATTTAAAATTATATGTGGCAAATTTATTAAGTCATGACAGGTGGTTGAACTTTCAAATTCTAAGTTTGTCTTTGGTGTAAATAGAATGCTTTGTGTTTCAGTTGGTACGTGTTTGTGTAGCTGGGGAATTTTCGTCTGTTTGTTTGGTTTGTTGGTTGGTTTTTGGCTGAGAAATGTTCTTGACATCTGATGTTACCCTTCTTTCTTCAGGCATTCATCTTTTTACCTCATTTGCTTTTCTTATTTTTCTTTAGTATTAATCTATTAAAATATACAGTTTTGAAATCCAAATAGTTTGATTCCATCTGTATTCACCAAGTTTAACTATATTAAATTGAGCAGTTTACTTAACCTCTTTATGTTGGTTTCTTCATCTATTGAATAGGGAAAATAATAGTAGTACATCAAAAGGTTAGCCTGATTAAAGGATTAATGAGGATTTAATGAGATACTGGTTAGAAAAATTAATTGAATATGTAGCACCAAGTAAGTGATAAACAAATGGGGATAAATTCCTTTTGCATATGTTAGCTTGAGGTTTTATAATAAAATCTGGCAGAGACTGAGTTTTATGAAGCTGAGTGCAGGTTGTTATTTAAAACCATCCTGTGATGTCAGGGTAGCATCCTATATTTTCATCCCCAGTTCCTTAAACAATGTTGGTCACTACAAAAATGCTTTCAATAATTATTTGTTGAATGAATTAGTGAATTGAAAATATATATGAAAATAATTTGAAAAAAAATCTTTTACCATGGACTATTGAATAATAAAGGGATTATTGTAAAAGGAAAATTAAACTTATTTGATCAAGAATTATTAAAAAAACAAACATATGCCATAGCTGTAATTAAAAGTACTTTCCTATAATAGCTAGAATTCTAACACTCTATTGTAACTAAGACCCATGCGTGTTGAATACCTAAAATGCCTTGGGAAAGAAATCATGAGACTCTACTATGTATCATTCTTTAATTCAACTGTGGCTTCTTTCCACATTTCTCAAATAACACTTTTTCATCCCACATAAGCCTTATGACAATCCAAACCCATCCTCTCTTCATTTGACAGTAATTCGTAACTCTCTAAGGTTGGTGATAGCATTCAACAGGAGCTTTCCAATATTTCTTTCTTGTCCTGTTCTATCCCTAGCTACACTCTCCTTCTCTTTCTTAGAGAAGGATATAACTCCTCTCTTAAAATCAAAACGTAATGATTTTGCTCTTAATGTCATTTAGCCTCTTCTCCTCTGGGATCTTGATCTACAATTTCTCTTTTATTTCCCTCTTTGCATTTTTAACATTCTCATAATAAATTATTGCTGTACCATAAATATTCTGAGAAAGAAGATCTTCCTTGTATACTTTTTCTTCTTAAGTTATACTATTATCTCATTGTTTTTCCTCTGTAAAAGCTATTAAAAATTGTTTTCTTGCTTTCTCTCCTTTATAGGTTACAGGTTTACTTTTAATCTGTTATAGTGTGACTTACTTCCATAGCTTATTTCACCTAGTCTCCAAATGTACATATTCCTTAGTAATTAGTTCTTGGCTGCAATGTCTCACTATATGTCTTCTGTCAAATTTTATAATGGCTTTAGAGGGCATTCCAGTATCTATTCTTCCTAAATCAAAATGTGGAGTAGTAAGTTGTCATTCCTTTCTTCTCAGTCCTATCATTTTCTACTTCCTTACGTTCAAATTTTATACTTTATACAGGTACCTGTACATTCTTTTAGCACCTGAATTTCAAGATTATGTCATCTGTCTTTCCACAAAAATATTCTCCAGATATAGACTACCTGTCCTTCAGGCTCACAGGCAGTTTCATTTCCTCCCACCCTCTAATTAAAGCCAGCAATTACCAAGCCTTATCACTTCTGCAATACAACATCACTTCCGTGCTTTCTTATCAGTTCTCAAGGCTATTTTCCTGGCCCAGGTCCACATTGCTTGGGCTATTATTTCCCTCCATGACCCCCATATTCTTCTATTTGCAGTTGATTCTTAAACAGCTAGTTGTAAAATGCTCCCTGTATGAACATGTGGAATAAAGTAACATAGCTTAGTAAGTCTCCCTATTTGAAAGTCAGTGATAGCACACTAATTCTTAGGGATTTCTATGATAAAATAATAGTAATAACACAAAAAATAATATTATGACATAATAAATAATAAATAATAATGCATATGTGTGTGCTTTAAGCATGTATCTTCTGGCACTTTTCCCAGAACACATTTAACATTCAAGCTTCCAATAAATGTGGTTACCTGATGTTATTATCATAGAATAAATATCATTCATACCCACAATCTTACAACTTATTATGTATATGAGTGTGTGTGTATGATTGTATATAACTTTTCTGGCTTCATTGTCCTTATATTCTATGATAATTTTGTCCTCCACTTACTGAAAATATTACAATTACTCCCAATGGACTATAGAATAATGTGAAAATGCAGTAGCTTGAAATTCCAGGTTCTACAGTTTGATCTTAACTAATTAAAACCTTACCTCCTACTTTTAGTCTTTGTCCTCAAAATATTGTCCAAAGTGAATTAATGATTATTTTCCTTTTTGGCTTATGGCTTCTCATTTCCAAAGAAAATGCTTTTGCCCCCAATTGTCCATCCATACAGAAATCCTACCTGCCTGCTTATGAAAGTTCTGTTACAATATCTCCTTTTAAAAAATCTTTTAAAAATATACAAATTAGATATGATACTTATTGACTCTGAATTCCCATTGCACTTAACATGTACCTCTGCTATATGTCCCTTTCTATTTTATGTTGGGGAGAGCATTTATTTAAATATACTACATATCAAAACATGACATTTTAAATTCTAATTGCACATTAATAGATAAACTATATTCATGTAACCCTTCTATAAAAGTATAACTAAGTCTAATAAGCTGATACTGAATTTTAATAATATGGTAATTGATAAATACATATTCTGTAACTCTTCAAATAATGTAGAAATAAGTTATACTAAACTATTATTAATCTACATATTTTGTCCCAAAGCCAGGTTTTGTTGCTGATGAGTCATATTTTATTATAAAATAAGACCCTGGAAGTTCTACCAGTAGTCAGGTATAAAAATTAACAGAATGATAAAGCTAATTTGCTCATATGCTTTCAGAGATGGACTCTGAATAGTCAGTCAAACCTTACATTGAAAATAATCTTAAAATTAAAAAAAAAAGAGAAAGAAAAGAAAAAAACAGAAAAGAAGAAAAAAGGGAAAAAAGATAAAAGAGTAAAACGTCTTGATTTGTTTAAAATATTTACTGGAGCTGTGTAGCAGTTTGGTATTATTTATGAATTCCAAAAATAGATTTTTTAAAAAGATCTGTTTTTATTTATTTCTCTCCCCTTCCCCCAGTTGTTTGTTCTCTGTGTCCATTAACTGTATGTTCTTCTGTGTCTGCTTCTATTCTTGTCAGTGGCACCAGGAATCTGTGTTTCTTTTTGTTGTGTCATCTTGTTATGTCAGCTCTCCGTGTGTGCGGCCACCACTCCTTGGGCAGGCTGAACTTTCTTTCATGCTGGGCAGCTCTCCTTATGGAGCACATACCTTGTTCGTGGGGCTCCCCTACATGGGGGATACCCCTGTTGGCACAGCACTCCTTGCGTGCATCAACACTGCATGTGGACCAGCTCCACATAGGTCAAGGAGGCCCTGGGTTTGAACCGTGGACCTCCCATGTGGTAGGTGGATGCTCTATCCATTCAGCCAAGGCTGCTTCCCTCAAAAATAGATTTTGGGTTATGTTTGTAAACTGGTCAGTTCCTTGGGCTGTAGTAGATTGTATTAAATTCAGTGGTTTCACTTTTACCTGATTAAATAATGATTAAGGCTTTGATTGGGCCACCTTTGATGGGTGGGGACTCACAGAGAAAGCAACATGGCAAAGAAGTTAGTGGGAGTTTTTGGATGCTGGAGCCCTGGGAAGTTAATACACTGGAGAAGAACACAGAGGAATAGAGATTGCTCCATATACACAGCAGAGGCCTGGGGAAGAGAGACCTTGTGGAGAGACCAGAACAGCTGAGCCTGGAGAGAGACAAACTTCAGGATATGAGACTTATCCCAGCTTACAGCTGATATTGGAAGAAGCTGGGACCATGGAACCTTAAGAGGAAGAGGGAGGCTGAACTCTTGCAGATGTGGGAAGCCATCTTGCTCCAAGATGTGGCAACAGATGGTGACAGAAGAAATTTACGCTTTATGACCTGGTAACTGTAAGCTTCTGCCCCAAATAAATACCTTTTATAAAAGCCAACAGATTTCTGGTACTTTGTATCAGAACTTTTTGGCTGACTAATAGAAGCTGTAATTACATATTTTTTTTTCTTAATTTCAAAACAGTGCATGATTTCTGTAGAAATTTTAGAGAATAGAAAGGAACAAAAAGAAGAAAATAAAAATCACCAGAAATCACATGAGCATTTTGGTTTCTCTCTTTTTACATATTTCTTCATATGATTCAGGCCTAAACTATATACCTACATATCCAAATTTGAATTGAATGTATGTATTAGATATATATGATATTTCAGGCTATGTGCATGGATGCAACTAACCAGGAAGAGTAAATAATATAAACGACTGCATTGTTTTAATAATGAATAAATAATTACCTTTCTAGAAGGCAGGACCTAATTAAGTCTTCCATTTTACATAATGAAGTCTAAATAACTGAAGTATCGCCTTTCATCTAACAAAAGACTGATTGTGTTGTGTGTGTGTGTAGGGGGTTGGCATCTCTTCTGATAGACAGATGTGTTTCAGAGAAATTATAACCTTCAATTTTCTTAGAAATTTTATCCTAGTTGGTTTTTTTTTACAATGTCTCTCAAAAATATGTGCTTATTTTGTTGTCATTTTGAATTTTATATATCCTTTAAATTTTACAAAAGCAGTATGTCAAGTGTTTTATATAAATAAAATATTTATGTGTCTTTTGTGTTAATAGTCTTGCAGTGTAATTGAGATTTTACTCATGATGCCTTCACAATTAGTTCTCTTCACAAGACTAATGATATGCACTTCAGTTATCTTTGATAAATTGATTAATCCTATGAACATTATTCAAAATCAATTGTCACACCGAACCATAAAATCTACCCTTGAAAGTGTGACTATATTTCATGATTTTCTGTTAGTGAATAATAGCATAATCTTACAAAAATGTAGGCGATTCAGATTGAAGGATGTGACTGTTTGAATTTGGTGAATCCCCCAAAAAAGTTTTTTTTTTTAAAAACTAATCCGTTCCTGTGGGTGTGAGACTCTTTGATTGCATTAGATTCAGTTAAGGGACCTTGATTAGATAATTTAATTAGATAACTTTGATTAGACTATGTCAATGAGACTTCACTAGGATTGGGTCTCCACCCTCTTACTGGAGTCTTACATAAATGGAAACACACGGAGAAAGAAGATGCACAAGATGCACAGAAAAGGAAACCCTGTCATTTTGATCCAGCCGTATGTGAGAGAGGACTCTGGGATTGCTTGCTGGCAAAGATGAACCGTGAAGTCCCCCAAAAGCTGGGTCCATGAAGCAGCTCAAGGCTGAGGAGACAAACCATGTTCCTAATCACCCAGAGCTGAGCTCTACGAGACAGTGAGACTTGAGAGGAAGGCAGGGACCTAAGCAGAGACTGGCTGTCATCTTGCCTCTCCACTTGGCAAACTTTGATGAGAAAGCATCCCTGATAATGCCTTCATTTGTACATTTTTAAACCTGGGACCTGTAAGCTTTTAGCCTAATGAGTTTCCCTTTAAAAAAGCCAACCTATTTCTGGTACTTTGCATTGGCATCCTTTGGCACACTGAGATGGAGGATTTCAATAAATGTGATAAAGTCTTATAAAATAAATAGATTTTTAATTAGGAGAATAAAATTTCTCATAGGATTTTGGTGAACTGAGAACATTGTAGTTTTTGTTACACTACATGATAGATGACAATTCTGTTGAGTAAACTATATTAAAATGTCATCTTCTTTGCTGTGAAACACACCTAAAGGAAGAATTCACAGTATGTGTTAATTACTAGGTCTTTATTTTTGTCATTCACTAAGATAAGATAATTTTGAGAGTTCCACACAGTTTAGCATTGCCAATAAAATTTTCTGGATTTTCTTGAACAATAAAATACATTTATCAAATCATTCTTATTGCTATTCTAAAAAAGTATGTATCATCAAATGCTAAACAATTAAGAATCAACAACTCTTACTTCTTTGGAGTTTCCTAAAATCACGCTTGCTTCCTTTTCACCTAATTACATTTATTTCCTTATCCATAGATGATTGCAATCATACCTAATTGTTCTTTATAAATCAACTTTTTCACATGCCTTCCATCTTTCTCTACATGCCAAAGCAAGCTTAAAATATAACTGGCCCCAAAACATTGATGGTTTTCCGTTTTTTAGATTTTCTATGAACTTTCTATGCCATTAATTTTTTCCCCCTCTCTTTCTTGTGGTTGGGTGTTTGGGGGTTTCTGGGAACCTAGTCACATGGCCTTTATCCCTTATAATTAAAAATGATTTTTTTTTTTACTTCAGGTTTACTGCAAGTTAAGTCACAAGCTTCCAAATTTCTAGCTGTAGTAGTGTTCTGAGAAGCAAATATGAATAATACATTGTGAGGTTTTTTGAGAATTGTTTGGTTTTATTTTCTGTACATTGTTTTTTCTCTTAAGTGTTATATTACAAATAATAATAAATGTCAACTAATTGAGAGTGAAGAGTGTCGATTGATCAGTGATACACCATTTAACTTTGGTTATTGCTTTAACATTTCTACTCCTCTAACTGCAAAACCACTTAACCATTGGCCTATAGACCACTAAGTTCTTATTCACCTCAAATGGACCATAACTTTGCTCTTAAATATGTCTGTATGTTGTATTGGTATACCACTTCCTCTCCCAGTGTGAACCATTATTGTTGTAGCTACTGAGTAATTAATTGTTTATTCAATTCTTCATAGATATTTTATTAGGTAACTTATCTTGGCCATAATTATGTTTTGTTGTTCGCAATGCTTATTAAATAAAAAATGATTTTCATATGTGTAAACCCTTACATATTATTTTGTCAGACTAAGAAGTATATATTTTTTATAAGCAGAAAAGTTTCTATTTCTGGTCATTGTGTTAATAAGCAATCTTTGCTTCTACATTCTTTAGAGAATACTGAATTTTAGTCCATCCAAAAATTTTTTGAAAAAAATCCTCAACAAATGGGAAGATATTAGTGTTATCTTTCCAAACTATATTTTAGACACATACAGCCCTCCCATAGTGTCATCATCCAAGGTAAACTATTTTTAGGAAAATAACAGGGAAAATGGAGTTTCTGGAACAGACTGCAATGGGATATATATGATTTCGGTCTGGAATGTGAGTTCCCCCTTTTGCTGAATGTCTTCCATTTGCCCCTTTGCCCTGTGTCTGACCAGTATGAATGAACTAAATGGATCCCATGACTTTTGGAATCTAGCTGGTTCAGCAAATAGGAAACAACTAGAGTTCTTTAAAGAAGGAAGAAGTGAAATTGAGGTTTCTGTTGTCTCTTGGTGGTAGATGCAGGTACACACATCCTTCGACTAAGTGTTAGCTCTTCTCTTTGATAGAATTTTCCTTTTTTCCTTGGGTTCTCGTAATGTCTACCTTCTCTTTATCTTTTAGGACTTAGGGGTATATTTAAAATTGTTTATTTTTCCATAAAGAGTCTGAAACAAGGACTTGCATTCCGATAGACTTGTCAGGAATTATTCCAGAAATGTCAAAGTAAGACAATGAAAAGAAAATACAAGATGTCCTATTGGTCTTTATAAAACTGGGCTCCTGGGGCTCCAGCCTGCCATCCAACCCTGAAGAATTTTGTACAATATTCCTTAGAACTTTTCTCTGTGAAGGCGGAAAGCTGGGAATATACAAATTCCCAGCCCATCCCATGGGTAGAAAATTGCTCTGCATACATGTCCATGTGGTTGCTACTCACAACACTTCCTGTGGCTTCAGAGAAAATCCCAGAGCACAAAAGAAAAATGGCTGGCAGTGCACACAGACCTGTGCATCACTGCTGTCCTGAAATCACAAGTGGGCTAAGGAATGTAAAACAAAGCGCCAAACACAGATGCTGTAGGATGATAACTATTGGGCAGCTGTTACTGGCTTCAGGCACCAAATCTTCCCCTGTGGCTTCCTTACTCTGCCCACATCTTTTAAACAGTACCCTTATTAAACTCTTCTTAAATTACCCAATTTGAGTTACCATCTGTTTTCTGCCAGGACTCTAACTGATACTCTGTTTGTAATGGTTGGCTAACTTACATAATGTTGCCAGATATCCAGCAGTTGGCTCTATCGTTCTTCACCTTTGAATGGACTTGCTAAGTGGCTTGAATACCACTCAGTACTCAAATCTACCTACTCAATACACGACTGGGAGAAGTGGTTTAATTATATTTCACTAAAGTATATCTGTATTTGCCAGTTCTGGAATCTCTATAAAGAATAAATAATGTTAATATGTTTAGAGGAGCATTGAGATGGAAGAAGTCCCTGTGTTAGGGGAAAGACATTGAATGTATTCTCTGTGGAGCTCACTGGTCATGGAAGAACAGACAGATGAAATTACTGAGAAATTTTAGCTCTGACACTATAAAACTGAAGATGTGGAGGAAAATAGTTTTTAATATTTCTTATAAAGAAAATTTTTATAAGCATGATTCCTGAAGGTCGAATTTCAATTATAAAATTATTTCTAAAGTTGTGTAGTTATAAAACATAGTAAAACACCGTATGTATTTGGCAAGATATTGGATTAGAGTATCTTGAAGGAATTTTTTTTTATATAGTTGACATGTGTATTTCTTTGTAATTCAAAAAAGTATAAGGGGCAGGGATAACCTATTTGTTACATAGTTTGTAGTCAAGAGAATATGAAATAGTTTTTTTAAAACAAATCTTTTCTTCCCCTGATATTTTCATTTTGTCACTACATAAAACTGTTGTTCACTATTTCAGTGATTTATTAAAGAGTAGACAATGTCTAGATCACTTGTTTTTAAGCATAATTTTCCTATATATTTTGTAAATAGAAACAGAACTTTTCATTTTCAATATGGATCATTTTGTTTTACAAAGCAGTGAAGTGTAAGACCTTTAGACAATTGCTATAAAAATTTTAAGGATAGAGACACAATTGGCAAAGCTGAGGAAATAAGGTTGTATTATAAACAAGAGTTTGCTTTTCTTTCAAACAAGTTTTATGACAAGTGGTTGTTATTCAATTTACATTTCTTAATAAGGTGAAAAAATACCTAAATTCCCCATCCTCCTTCAGATATCTAGTAATATCCAACTGACTTTTAAAACACAGAAGTACTTTCTCATTTATGCAAAAGTGGTGCGTATATTTTAATGGTTAGCATTCAATTCCTTTTACTTTTGTATTTTGATTCAAGAAATTCCACATTATAAACTGTTGGGTTTATTTCCTTATCATAATATTTAAAAGAGTACCTGAATATGAATGAAAATTAAGTGGTGAGATTAAATTCATAGATAGAATAGTCAATGGGATTAAAGTGACCAAAATTGATATCCATTCATTCAAGTATTAATTCAGAAATATTTGATCACCTACTCTGAGCCAGTTTCCATGCAATTTTCTGTAGATAGAGAATTGAGCAAATATGAATATGACCTCATGGATCTTGCAATTTAGTGAGAAACACTGATGTTAAATAAATAATCACATTACTCATTACACAGTAACACATTAATAATTCCTTTAAATATAAAGTGTGGGTATATTAGAAAGTATGTTACAAGGAGAGGTGATATAATTTATGGAATTATTTATAAGGTCTGGTTGGCAAGTAACTATGCAGAGGGAGTGGGGGCAAGTCTGCTGAAATGTTGGGAGTTAAGAGAAGACTTATACAAATATCCTGATGTGTAAAGACTCTGCTAGTGTTGTGGGAGCAGAGAGACTGACAGAGAGAAAGGTCAAATGCTTGGAGTGGTGACCTTGTGCTGATATTTACAGGAAATTAAGGTTATGTTAAGAAGTTTATTCTTTATCTTAAGAAAAATGGGCATGACATATCCAAATTTGCATTCTAATAGATGCCTATAGGCATGATATGCAGAATATTTATAAAAGGGCAATAGAGGATGCACTTTTGTTCATTAGAATGTTGTACATAGTCCATGCAAGAAGATTCATCCAGAAAGGAAATGGAGGTAGAAAATTCATGAATGGATTGTGACATATGGTTCAGAAGTAAAAATCAAAGGGATTGCAACAACCAGCAAGATGATGTCAGAGTAAGGAGCTCCTAGAGTCAGCTCGTGCTACAGGGCTGTTAGTAGTCACCCAGAGCTATCGAAAGCATCTGTATGGGGACTGCAGGAGATCAGAAGAGCATCCTGCAACATCTTTGAAAGAATAGGGAAAGAGACTTCCCATCTGCAGAGAAGATTCATAAGTAGAGCACTCCATGCTGTGGAGGCCAGTACTCATCTTCCACTGCTAGCACAAGCTGCCTCAGGAGCTATACTCCATTCCCCAAAAATAGGTGAGGAGGGGAAGGTTGGCACCAACCTCAGCTACCAAACAGTAAATTTGGCAAGCTAAAGTACAACCCCCAAAAAAGCTAGTTTGAACATGTCCAAGTAGGAAAGAAGCCGATAGTTGCCATTTTGGATCCACCCCTTGCATGAGGGGAAGTGGGGAAGACTGAAAATCACAGAGATGACAGGGACCAGTTTCTTTCCACCCAGATAGTACTGCAATCCTAGCCTACACTCCAGCCCCATCTCTAGCAGGAAAGAAGCTGGCAGGACCTGCTCCAGCCTCTCCAGGTAACTGCAGGTGTATTCAGCTGGCACAGATTGAATAGTCAGAAGTATACTGGGGCAACTGTGGTCATTTTTGACCCACAACGCAGAGATTGCTGCCCACACCTCCAGCTCCTTCTCCACCCCAGACATGGGTGCAAGGGGAGTAGAGCTTCATAAGTCTCTCTGGGCAACCACAATCTAGGCCTGCATGACTTGGATTATTACACATGACTGTGGCTCTGTCCCTGTGCCTAACAAAGGAAAAAGGTGGGAGAAGCTTCATCAATCCCTGGGGCAATACAGGCAGCTTGAGCCTCCACAACTTATAGTACCAACTGAATCCTTGACTCCTACTACACAAACAGCAAGGGAAAAAGGGCAAGAAAGCCATCATCTAAAGCGAAAAACTTCACCCAGTATAAATACATCTAGTAAACTAGATGCCAAGACACCAACAAAAAAATTAAAATCCATATCAAGAAACAGGAATATATGGCCCAGTTAAGGGAGCAAGATAAGCCCCTAGATGACGTAAGGGAGTTGAAACAAATAATCATAGATGTTCAAACAAGTCTCCTTAAAAAATTCAGTGAGATGGCTAAAGAGGTTAAGGGTATTAAGAAGACATTGGATGAGCACGAAGAAGAATTTGAAAGCATACATAAAAAAATAACAGACCTTACAGGAATGAAAGTTGCAATAAATGAAATTTAAAATATGCTGGAATCATGTAATAGCAGATTTGAGGAGGCAGAAGAAAGAAATAGGTGATATTGAAGAAATGGACTTCAAAAGTGAGCATACAAAAGAACAGATGAAGAAAAAAATGAAAAAATTTAAACAAAGTCTCAGGGGACTAAATAACAGCAAGAGATGTCCAAACATATATACCAAGGGTGTCCCAGAAGGAAAAAGGTACAGAAGAAATATTTGAAGAAATAATGGTAGAAAATTTCCTGACCCTATTGTAGGACATAGATATCTGTGTCCAAGAAGCATAAGATATTACCATCCAAATAAAACTGAAAAGACCAACTCTGAGACACATACTAATCAGAATGTCAAATGCCAAAGACAAAGGGAGAATTCTGAGACCAGCTAGGGAAAAGCAAAGCATAACATATAAGGGATACTCAATAAGATTTAGTGCTGATTTCTTATCGGAAACCATGGAGGCAAGAAGACAGTGATATGATATATTTAAGATACTTCAGGAGTAAAACTTCCAGCCAAGAATCTTATATCTGGCAAGACTGTCTTTGAAACATGAGGGTGAGTTTAGAATATCCACAGATAAACAGAAACTGAGAGAGTTCATAATCAAAAGACTGGCTTTCCAGGAAATATTAAAGGATGTGATACAATCTGAAAAAAAAGAGAGAGGAGAGAGAGACTGGAACAAGATTTTAGAAATGAAAATTATATCAGTAAAAGTAAATAAAAGTCTCAAAAGAGTGGTGAAAATAAAATATGACAGATAGAACCCAAAATTCAAAATGGTTGAAATAAAAACTGCCTTTACAGAAATAACATTGAATGTTAATGGATTAAACTTATAAATCAAAAGACACAGACTGGCAATGGATAAGAAAATATGAGTCACCTATATGCTGTCTGCAAAAGACTCACTTTATACCCAAGAATACCAATAGATTAAAAATGAAAGGCTGGATAAAGTTATTTCACACATAGAGTAAACTACCCCCCACCCCCTCCCCGGAAAAAAAAAGCCAGAGTAGTTGTACTTATATCAGATGAAATAGCCTTTAAAAGACACTAGTTATACAAAATCTAAGGAGGAAGAATGTAAATATTCCATTTACAATAGTGACTGAAATAATCAACTATTTAGGAATAAATAACCAAAGATGTAAAATACTTGTATTCAGAAAACTATAACACATTGTTTAAAGAAAGAAAAAAAGCACTGATTAATTGGAAAAACATTCCATGCTCATGGGTTGGAAGACAAAGTATTAAGATGTCAATTCTACCCAAATTGATATACAGATTTAGTACAATCTGATAAAAAATTCCACCAGCATTTTTTAAATATATGGAAAACACAATCATCAAACTTATTTGAAGGGTAAGGGTTCCCAAATAGCCAAAAACATCTTGAAAAAGAAAAGCAAAGTTGCAGGACTCTCACTTCCAGACTCAAAATCATATTACCTAGCTAAAGTGGTAAAAACAGCATGGACTTGGCCCAGTGGTTAGGGTGTCCGCCTACCACATGGGAGGTCCATGATTCAAACCCCGGGCCTCCTTGACCTGTGTGGAGCTGGCTCATGCGCAGTGCTGATGCGCGCAAGGAGTGCCGCACCAAGCAGGGGTGTCCCCCGTGTAGGGGAGCCCCATGTGCAAGGAGTGCACCCCGTAAGGAGAGCTGCTCAGTGCGAAAGAAATTGCAGCCTGCCCAGGAATGGCGCTGCCCACACTTCCCTTGCTGCTGACGACAACAGAAGCAGACAAAGAAACAAGACGCAGCAAACAGACACAGAGAACAGACAACTGGGGGGAGTTAAATAAATAATCTCTAAAAAACAAAATAAAACCCAGCATGCTACTGGCATAAAGACACATAGACCAATGGAACTGAATTGATGGTTCAGAAACAGACCCTCATATCTTTGACCAAGTGATTTTTGACAATCCTGTCAAACCCACCCAGCATGTGCAGAACTGTCGATTCAACAAATGGTGCTGAGAGAACTGGATATCCATAGCCAAAAGAAAGAGGACCCCTATCTCATATCTTATGTGAAAATTAACTCAAAATGGATCCAAAACCTAAATATAAAAGCAAGAACCATAAAGCTTCTAGAAGAAAATGTAGGAAAACATCTTTAAGAGCTGGTGGTGGGTTGAGAGCTGATATGCACTACTGGTGCATAATGTAGGTAGAAATTTTAATTAACTTTACTAGAAAACTGGAAATGTATAGAGATGATGGTAACATATTATAGTAATAACAGGTTTATAAATGGGAATGTGACTGGAAAGGCCTAGGAATGTAAATGTAAGTTGAAAGAAAACTGGAGAATAACTTAGGGACTGAACCACACAGTAAGCCTGGAGGCGGATGAGAATTGTGGTTGATGGTACAGATGCAAGAGCGTCTTTTGTGAGCTAGAGCAGATGTATGTCACTATTGCAGGGTGGTGGGAATGTGAAGAAGCATGGGAAAACTACAACTGGAGTGACCTATGATCTGTGATTAACAGCAATACTGTAATATTCATGCATCTATACCAATGATGTACCGTGTTAGTAATAGGGTAGTGTGGAAATAGTGTGCCAGGTTGCTCTGTGGACCGTGGTTAGTGGTAACAGTCTGATGATACAACAAATGTTCCACCATGGTGTGGTGTGTTGACAGAGGGGTGTTGTGTGGGAATTATGCATATGTGCATGGTTTTCTAAGTTCACAACTTCTTTAATAAAAATGTATTTAAATATTAATAATAGGGTGGGTTGGGGGAAAAATACACCAAATGTACAATATGGACTATAATTTAGTAGTAAGATTTTGATGATATTATTTCATACTTTGTAACAAATATCTCACAACAAAAGGCAAGATATTGATGGTGGGTTGATACATGGGACCCCTGTATGATGTTATGCATGTTTGCTTTATAAGTTCATGATTTTTGCAATACACTTACTGTTTATGTATGTTCATGTATAAATGATATAAAAATCATAATCATAATAATAAGGTGGGTTGGTGGAAAATATATCAAATGTAAGATACTTTGGTTAGTAGTAGTATTTTGAGGATGCTCTTTCATTATTAGTAAAAATGTTTCACAATAATGTAAGGTATTACTGGTAGGGTGAATTGGGAGAGCCTTGTATGATGTTGTGTATGTTTGTTTTGAAGTTTACAACTATTACTATATACTTGTTGCTTATGTATGTTTATGTATGAGTGATGTACTTCAATAAATTAAAAAATAATAAAAAATCAAAGGGATTTAGTAATTAAATAAATAGAAAAGCATTAAACTTGATTCCTATGTTTCCAGCTTGGGGGAAATAAAAGCATAGTTTCCCACACATTATGTTAGGCAACATCAAAGAGCATTAAAGTTTTAGAAGAGGGAAGTGGATGTGACTCAAGTGATAGGGCCTCCACCTGCCATGTGGGAGACCCCAGGTTGAATCCTTGGGGCCTCCTGGTAAAAAAGAAGAAGAGAAAGCATGCCTGCATGGCGAGCCAGTGCCTGCGTAGTGAACAGAGTACACACGCAGTGAGCCGAGAGCCTGTGTGGCAAGCTGAGTACCCACGTGAGTGTCTGATGGCAAGCCAGTGCCCGTGCGGTGAGCCGAGTAACTGCGCGAGAGACGGCATGGCGAGCTAGTGCCTGTGTGGCAAGCCAGTGCCTGTGTGGCAAGCCAGTGCCCACCCGGTGAGCCAGTGCCCATGTGGTAAGTCAAGTGCCTGCACAGCAAAACTGAGCGCCCGCAAAATGAGCCAGTGCCCGCACGAGTGAGTCAGGCAGCAAGATGATGATGCAACAAAGGAGGAGACAAAGGGAAGGGGAGAGTCAAGGTGAAGCACAGCAGAGACCAGGAACTGAGGTGGTGCAATTGACAGGGAACCTCTCTCCACATTAGAGGACCCCAGTACTGAATCCCAGTGAATCCTAGAGGAGAAAGAAGAGAAGTCAAAAATGAAATAGATACAGAAGATCACACTGTGAATGGACACAGACAGCAAAAGCAATGGGCAGGGGTGGGGAAGAAAAAAAAATAAAGTCATTTAAAATATGCAAACTTGTGAATAAAGATGTTCATTACTTTGTTTAAAAATTTTTAGAAGAGTATAAATTATATGTTTAATGTAGAGTAGATTGAGTTTGAAGTAATTTTATCAACATGCAAACGTGGTTGGTTATATTGGTCTGTAGTTTAAAAATCTGTAGTAGAGTAATCTGTTAAAAAGTCACCCGGTAAATATTGCAAATGAGGGTGCTATTGTCTACAGAGAGATTCTGGAGAGGAAGAGAAAAGGGGGCTTCATGCAGTGTCTTTAGATATCTCTGCATTTAATGGAGCCAGAAATGTAGGAGGAATAAGTAAAAAAATATGATTTTATGAAATCAAAGAGAAGAACTTAGGTTAAAGGAGAATAAGTGCTTGGCTTTGAAAACTACTGGATATAGCTTCATATGATGATACTTTAAAGTATCATTGAAATTAGACATAGAGAAGTGATTGTATTGGTAAGAAGTATTTCCATTGAGTGGAATAGGCTAAAAATACATGATGTTTGAAGAAATGGAATTACTAAGTGGAATGTTGAAATATGTGGTTCTAAAGAAAGAGATTTGGCAAGAGATAGATAGCTAAATTACATTTTGAAAGAAATGTAAAAAATAATTTTCCCATTAAAAATGATTCTGTAATTTTTAAGTTTCAGTTATAATCCACTTCCCTAAATTTGAACATTTTTTGGAAAAAAATACTCTATTACTCTATACCCAAAATTTGCATGATAGGATTCTTAAATGGCCCTATATTTTATTGGCATCACAGACATTTTTTACCCAGAATCAACACATGTATTTACAGCTATAAACAATAATGTAAAGATGTAAAGAACATAGTAGCTGACAGATAAAATACATTATTTTTAACAAAAAAGGAACAAGTATAAATCACAATGTAATTTTTATAAATACTAAGTCTTACAAGGAAGACAGGGAGTTTCAAATCCAGTTTCAGAAATATACTTTGTGCCAAGGATGAAATTGTTTTTCAAGAGGCAGTTTGCAATTGACTTGCTGTTGTCAGTAATGGACCAGAGTTAATTCTGTTTGAATGTGCTGGGGGTGTCCAACATTCATTTCTCACCTTAATTTTGAGTGTCACATCTGTTTTAGTGTGTTTCTCATACGTTGTAGCTCAGACACTTGTCAAGCCACTCCTTTGAGTTAATCTGTCATATAATTTTCCATTCCACACTGAGTATAAACATCATCTTTTTCTTGATCCCTATCATTTTTCATTTTGTTTTAGATTGAGTTCTTTCCTCATTCCCCTCTTCTCCACTCCTGGCCATGGTGTGCCTCTTCTAACAGAGCTCTAATTACTCCCTATTATGATCTGGCAGACTTTCCAATTCTTTTGTTTGCTGCATTTTGTTTTAACTAGAAAATAAAAGGAAGGGGAAGAATCACCTATATTCATTCTAATGCTTTAAATTTTTTTTCAGTTTAAACTTTATGCTTTTTTATATATTTATTATCTTAAGACATAGGAATTTGATGTCCTTTTATATAAATCTTTATATCAGAGTGAGGGTAACTTAATCATCTCAATTAAATAGGTCATTAGTTGTCTATTCTTCAAGAAAAATACTACATATGTCTATGAACATAATCTCTATATTGAAGTAATGTTCCCTTTAGAAAATTCTTCCATATCTGAATTCCATAATTTCATAAGCAGTTTTGTTTGAAGATTCTATTCTATCCCAAGTACAGTGATAGAAATTTTGATAATTTGTATAATGGCTGTTCATGTCTGAAATAATAATTATACATTTTCTAACAATAGTTTCTCAATTTTTTATACCCCTCATAAATTAAACAAATTTTTCATTGTCTCTGGTCTTGCATCTTTTTCAGCTTTCTCTATCTCCTAAAATATCAACTTCTCTAAAAAGCATGTATGTATAAATGTGTTATGTGTGTAGCAAGAAAATCAATTGAGATATTTATTTATGTTTATTCCTGATGTATTTCTCCCCTCTTTTCCCCAAATCCTCTTCTTTCAAAAATCTTGTAGGCTTTTTTACACTTTGTTACTTCAAGAGAGGAATATACTTTTGGGTTAAAGGCATTGACCTTACATTCATGGGTTTGTTTTCTTGAAAGGCTATGCATTTTGTATGGATTTTGCTATGGAAGAAGCAGAATGAGGAGAAAGAGGATGACTCTCAAAGCCTATGGAGGAGATGATATTGTTATATTGCCTTACTAGATTAGTTGATCCCCACAGATACTAAGGCATTAGAGGCAGTGTCAGCAAAAAAGGCTTCAAAATGTCTAGGAAGCTTTTAATCTGTGCACTGGGTTTCCAGGTGTGACAAAGATTCCCATGTCCTGTAAATGATCAAGAACCAATCAAGTCATTAGACTTCGAGGTCAGTGGGAGTCACTGAGGACCACACCTGTAGGTCCCTCACTGACTGTGTTTGTCATTCCAAAAATAATATATTGTATTTTGGACTAGTCCTGTGAAATGGAGGACACGGAGTTATACTTAAGTTCATTCAACAAAACATGTGAGGCTTTATCCATTGTTCTTAAAACGCTTCTTAAAGTAAATAATAGATGGGTTGATGATACAATGTAATTTTTTTACAGTATAATTTTGATAAGCTCATTTTGAGTCCTCTTTCCCTCATTTGCCATGACCAGGAGTACTACCCACTTTCTGTTCCCATTTGTATCAAGATTGTTTCTGTGTTAGGGCTTTGTGCTTGCTGTCACCTTAGTCTGAATGACATGGCCGGCTCCCTGAAATTAAGGCCTTTCTCACATAGTATGTCGTGTCCTCGAGTGAGAATGTCACTGAGACCCAAATTTATATTTTGCCTCAGAATCACTATTCAACCCATCACACTATTTGTTACCATTATAGCAATTACTTGAAATGAAATTGTCTTGTTGATTTATTGATAAGCTTCTTTATTGTCCATGGCTGCAGGGGTTTTGTCTGTATTACTTATGTAAGCCAATCACATAGTTAGCACAGCATGAATATTTTTAAATGAATGAATATTAAGTCTTAATCTACTTATACATATGTATGTAAATATGACTATATTTGTTTATTATTTCACATCTTATGATATTCACTTCAATTTTTAAAATCTTGTGGAACTCCATAGTACTTGATGGATTTCAATAGTCACTGAAGTTCCATTCATTATTATAAGTAACTGAACAAGCAGATGGTCTTCTCCATTTTTTTCCCAATCAAAAAGAAATAAAATATATTGGAACACTTACATATTATATTATTGTTGTTAATGCAGTCTTAGTGAAGGACTGATTAAGACAAAACAGAATAGAAGACTTCATCATCTACAAGTTTTGTATAGTTTTCTGAGGCAGGGAGTTATTTTTAAAAAGTTAATGAACTAGAAGTATGTATTTCTGAGAAATAGATATTTTCAAGTAAGTATTGATTTACTCATTAGAAAACTATCTTTTGCTGTGAACAAAATGAGAAACTGTGGTTGTTAATTAATACTTTTGTTTCACTCTTTAATTTTAGATTGCAAGGTTAAACTAGTTGTTTTTCATGTTTAATAATATTTTAATATTGTCTTTTAAGTCTTGTAATAAGCAGTACATAGATAGCAATTCCTGTAAGAATAAGAATAATGGGGCAAATGAAACAACTATTAGTACAAATAAAATAAAAATGATACATCACAAGGAATCACCTTTAATAATAATTGTTATCATCTTGGTTATAGTCCCAAAAATGAAAAAGAATGTTGCTTCTGTGAGTTTTCTCTAACTTCACAATTGTTAGTGATAAAAGAAGAACTCATTAATGTCAGATTTTTTTGTAGATAGCTTCTATTAAAGCTCCCCTTATTCTTAAGGTAGGAAAAAACAAAGAAGGATCTGGTCTTGTTAATTGTCTTCTATCCCCACTGCAGTAATAAATTTCCATCGCCGCTCAGCACATCCATGGGTATACACACATAAATGCACATATTTGTTAATGCAATTAGAAATTTTCAGGTTAGGAAACAATATTTGTACTCACGATATGCAAAATATTTTCTCAAATTCTATTCTGCATTAAAAGTTGTTAGGGAAATGATGTTCACTTTGAAAATATCTGACCTACATTAAAAGGGGGGCTTTATTGAGTACATGACCCTGTGTGGGTGTGTGTACACACATGGGTTTATAGAGTACTGGCTTGTACGGAGTTCTGTTGGTGTTGGGAGGCCTTTTTGGTTTTCCTTCCAAAGGAAGGAGGAGCTAAGGTTGATATTTTTCCTAAATGTCCTTTCTGCTGTTAATATGAATAATGAGAATATATTTACCAATATCAAGGAAAAGGAAACAATAAACATTATAACTAATGGTATTTAGTGATTTCAATAATCATTCATTCCAAATAAGTATGCACACTCTTTGGAAGTAACTTGACTGTTTATAGGTACATTACCCAGATGAGAGGAGCTTCCTCAGTTTTAGGAGCTGGGGAGGATTACATGGAGGTATGCCTGTTTTTTTCCCATTGGCTCACTTGCTATTGAGGGATATTATGTTGTAATCAATTAGATATCATGTGATACTTTATAATGATTGGGACTTCGGAATAGTAACTCCATCACCCTGCAGTTACTTCAGCTAGCCACAATAATTAAAATATATCATTTTATAAAGACCAATACTCAGCTTTCTTTGAGCTGTAGTGGGAGAACAGAGGAATACAGAAGATCGATATTGTTTGAATCCAGGGATCAATCAAGGAGTGATGCATACTCAAGGAAATGCTAAATGGATCTCTGACTGAAAATGTTGAGAAACACAAATTTGAAAATTAAAAAAAGCCTAGAATTTTTATTATCTGCTAAAATAATTCAAACTTGCCTTATTATGAATTTAAATAATTGATCTTAAGACATATGAATATCTGCTATAGAAGTGATTTCTGTAAAGCTGTTTTTCTTTGAGTCAGCGGCTGCTGACCATATAGTAATTGGCAATTTGAAATGTGAGTTAGAAATATAATTGTACCAAGCCGGTCCATTAATTATAATTGATGGAAACCTAAAAGCAGTTCCAACACAATTTTCCTTATTGTTTTGTTATGAGGTCTGAAACTTCTAACATTTCTTGATCCCAAAAGGTTTTATATTGTAGAAACACCATATGTTCACTGTGAATGGCAACATACTTAAACTTTATCATTCATCATGCATAAAAATCATACCTTGTTCTGTTATGAAATCTTGGACCTTACTCCCACTTCAAAATTGTTGTCTCTAGGATACAAGGGTAATGAAAATGAAGACTGACAACATTTAACAAAAAGAATCTTAGAAGCCTTTATAGGCCAAGTGGTCTCTCCTAAGCCACAGGAGTCATGTACTGAAGCAGACCAAAGGGCTGTGGCAGATCTTTTGCCTGTTCACCTTCCCCTATCCAGTGCTCTCTGTGTATTCCCTTCTTTCTGAGGAACTGGTATTTTTGCCTCTGGTGCACATAATGTAGAATCTCCTAACACCAGTATGTGGATTTTTAACACCACCCTAATTAAGTTTGAAGGGACCATTGGCTTTTCTGCAGCTGTTTTCTAGTGTGTGCCAGCCCCTGTGCCTGGATTGATTTGAATATGTTTTTTTCTCCCTGTGCCATTGATCCTGCTACCTACCCTTCCTGCCCTCCACCACCCTTGGATGAATGGATTTTATAAATCTAGCTGTTGTAATTTGTGGATTGTTTTTTTTTTTTCCTGTGAAGGACATACATTAGATATGGGGGTAAAGGAGTTTCTCCTGGTCACTCCCTTTATAGCCATCACTGTCTTGTTTCTTGTAACTCAGGGTAGGTTTGGGTCTATTGCTTCACTGCAAGAAACAAATCTGAAGAAATGGAACAGGAGGAAAGAGCTCCCAGCCAGATCTGCTGGGTTTTGAGGAGTGATTTTCTCTCTTCCCCTTGAAGGGGAAAAGCTTTTTTCATGGTACTTTTGAAATTCCCCAAGTATGGGGTGGTACCTATTCTGGACAAGGGCCGCTGCAGTGCAGCATGGTTAGGTAACCTAAACTTTTCAGCTCTGAGAGGCCTGAAATTTACTGTTGGTGACAGCCGTGTCCATCTGATATCTCAAAGGAATATTGAGTGCTGGGTATAGGAAATGAAGGGGTAAAATAATAATTTTACACATTAAACCTATAATTTGAATAAGTTGTCATTTTAGGAGACTAAATATGGCATATAGGGTGGGGAGGGTGTCAAAACTATTGTACAATTTTAAAATATCATGATTAAACATGAACTGGTCCCCCCCCCCAAAAAAAAGAAAGTCATTTACAAAGATTTTCTCAGATCCAAATGTGAAATAGTTCCTAATCACCTTCCCCACAGTAAATCCTAACCAGAATTCTACATCCTATGTCTTCAGAGGAGAGGCATTCATGTACCATCCAACCATAAGGATTCCTTAGTTTTCAGAGAGGATATATGAGCCTAAATATAATCTATGAAACTGCTGATTTATTTCTAAATGATTAGTTTGTGATATACCACATGGGATTATCAGTCATTACACATCAGCCTATGGAAATGTAATCCAAGAAAATAGGTGGAGAAGGGAATGAAAGAGGTACAAATAGCAACAATTTAGTGGTTACAGCTTGGATTATTTTTAACCCCACAAATTATGTGCTAAATAAATGACTACTATATATGTACTCATAGTGATGATAGTTAATCTCTCCAAGCAAATTACATCTATGCATGCATATGCTTCAATGAATTATGCATATTAAAATCCAGTTGTAATGATAATCCAGTTGTGTTATAAATTCTATGTTTCATAATCTGAATGTAAGGAAATAACTCCTAGAGATCTCCACTCTTTGACTTCATTTATAAAGACCATAAACTATGATGGATATTTACAATTTATATTTTATTTATTTTTAATATTGTTGTAGAAAAAGAAAATGTGTACTTTTAAGGATTTTTCTTTTTAATCAGGCAACTGCTTTGTAGATGCTACAATTGCTTCCATTGATTTGCCTTTGTAAAAATTTTGCCTATTTGCACATTACTTAGGAGTAACAAAGGGGAGGGTGAAGTCAGATTGAGGAAATAATAAATTCTTATAAATAAAAAGAAGATAAAGTTAAAAAAATACAGTTCATATATTTATATAAATATATATATATAAAGATTTATTTATTCCTCTCCCCTCCCCGCCATTGTCTGCTCTTTGTGTCCATTTGCTGTGTGTTCTCTGTCTGCTTGCATTCTTGTCATGCAGAACCGGGAAACTGCGTCTCCTTTTTGTTGTGTCATCTTGCTGCGTCAGCTCTCCTCATGAGCGGAACCACTCCTGGGTGGGCTGTGCTTATTTTGTGCTGGGCGGCTGTCCTTGAAGGGCACACTCCTTGCACATGGGGCTCCCCTACGTGGGGACACCCCTGCGTGGCAGGGCACTCCTTGTGCATGGCAGCACTGTGTGTGGGCCAGCTCACCACATGGGCCAGGAGGCCCTGGGGATCGAAACCTGGACTTCCCATATGGTAGGCAGATGCTCTGTCAGTTGAGCCACAACTGCTTCCCTTACATATTTTTAAATTTTGAAGGGACTCAACATATATAGATTCTCTTTTGGATTTGGTGTCGTGGACTTGACATTCATGTTTAAAACTTCTTTCACATGAATATTAGATTAAATGGCAAAATTACATAAAGAGACCAGTTAGATTTCAGAAAAAGGTTTTGAAAAAATGTTTCCTGTAAATGAAAAACATGGTGGTTGTTTTTTTTTTGATGTTGCTATAAATTGTAAGTACTAATTTTTGTTGTTGATTTGGATGAGGGATGGTTGATAATTTCATGAACATTAAAATAGAATTTATCTAATAAAGTTATAAAAATTCATTATATTGTTCATGTGGTTCCTCTGATTTCTGTATTATTAATATCTCTATCTTTACTGGATCTTTTTTCTCCATAGCAGATGTCTTCACATGCATTGTGTGCTTTGACTATTATCACCCCCTCACCTCCAGTTCATACTTACACCACTCCAATCTGATGTCCAGTGCCATTGTTGACATTATTATTGTCAAATATAGGAGACAATTCTCTGACTCTGCTAGAACTCTCAGTAGAAATTGATGGAACAGGTCACAGTTTCCTTCTTTAAACATTTTCCCATAATGACTTCCATAGTGTCATATATTCCTTTTTCTTTCTCTGTTGCTAGGAAAAAAAAAATCTTCAACCTCCCTTAACTTACTGAAATCTTTCATGTTCCTATTTAAAGCTCTCTTTTCTTGTCTTGTTTTCTTATTGTGCTATTGTTCTAGTTCTCTATCCTTTTTTAAAAATTGTTTAAATAATTTTTTAAACCTTATTTTTAAAGAAGCTTTAGATTGTAAATGTTACATAAAAAATACAGGGGATTCCCATATGCCCTACTTCCCTTCCCTCCCAAACTTTAGTGTGGTACATTGTTACAATTGAAGAACCCACATTGAAGCTTTGCTAGTAACTATGAACTATAGTTTACATTATAGTTTATACTTTGTCCCCCACTATTTTGAATGTTATGACAAAGTATACAATGGACTGTATCCATCACTGCAGTATCAAGCATGACAAATCCAATGTCCCCAAAATTCCCCCATATTATACCTATTATTCTCCCTCCCATTCCTCAGAACCTGTGGCAGCCATTGCCTCTAAATTAATGAGTTATTTCATTGCTGGAATAATAATAAGTCTATAGTAGAATAATAATATTGTCCATTATTCATTACTCAATATTGAGGAATTGGGGATGTGGATGCCCATTTTGCTTCTAATTGAGAGGGGGCTTAGATCCCATGGGGCAGATGGATGGAGTTATCTTTCTTGCAGTTGTAGACACTCTGTTCCTTGGGATGGTAGCTGTCCATCATTATCTCCTTGTTAGTTGTCCTGGGTGAGTCCATTGTACCAAAGAGCAGGTGTTGCAACTCTGCTGAAATTCAGGACTCAACTGACACATGGACAGAACAAAGATTTATGTATCTGGGACATATATTTATCAAGCGTAGTGCTAATTATGTGTTCAAATGAAAGGGTGAGAAGAGCCATGAGTAGAGAACTTATAAATGAGTCTAACTCAGTTACACTGTAAATAATTATCCTATTTACTTATGAAATCTTTAAAAATCATGCAAATATTGATTCTTTGCTGAAATGCTGGCTTTAGTAATCAATGTTTTATTTTTCAAAATTTACTCTAAGTTTTATGTAACATTCTTTTTTTGTTTGTCTGTCTAAGGTCTGAACCCTCAGGTATTGCTCTGAACTATTTCTAAACCTATTGTAAAAGAGCTACAAATTTGAAGAAACTGATTTGGTGAGAAACCTAAAAACAAACAAAACAAACAAAACATAGAATTTCAACTTTTACGTCTTCAAATACCTTTAACATTGCAAAAAATTGAATAACAATTTCTCATTCTTAATATTTTTTACATCTGACATTTTTTATTTGCTTATCTTTTTGGTTTATACTGCTTTTTTCTTCCTCCATATGTGGAGGTAATTTCCTTATAAATTCATGTTATTACATTTTCAATAACTCTTGAATTTTCTCATTCTTCCATAACAACACTGTGCTCATTTTGTCTAGGGTCTGACTACAATGATGCATCTGGCTGCAAGACTACATTTCTGATTCTTTTAAATTTAGGTGAAACCATGTAGCAAAGCAGTAGTCAGTAACAGAAATATATGTTTTATATGATTTTAGAATGTGACGTAAAGAGAGATAACTCAAGAGAATGTATTCTTTTGGTAAATCATTGGAGCTCGCAGTCATTTTGAGCCCTAAACTAGTTTTTAAAACTAAAACTATGCATTAGGATATTGGCTACAGAAAGGTGGAAGAAAGATGGGTCCCTATTTATGATTAGGGGTAAATAATGCACTTGCATATGCAAATCCTATATTGGCAAATGAAAGAAAAACAGCCTAAATTGATTTAAGAAAAAAAATTTGCCTGTGTGTTGGTTGGGTGAGGTATGGTTTGGTAGTGGTTATTTATTGGCTAATCCAGTTAAACCTCAAAAGTCAGATTTGTGGCTAGCCTTAGAAGTGATGCAGAACAGGGATCTAGTGTTTAACAGGTTAGTATCTCCATCTATTATATTATTTTTACTCATCTACATGGTGGCTCCACTATTTATATTGGTTTTTCATAAATAAGAGGAACTTGAAAACTTAAGGACAAGGGAATCTCTACTCAATTCTAACTACAAAATTTCTGGAAGATAACTGGTTTAAACACATCCTCATCTCTGTGGGCTTAGCTGTCAAGAATTAGGATTGCCTTTGCTTAGATTAAGTGTTCATATTTTGACCAAATTTGTGATGAAGGGGAATTTTCACTTAAGAAAATAAGTTTTAATATTGGTCAAGTGACACGATGGTGAAGAATCATTTTTTCCAAAGAAGAGAAGATGTTCTCAGCATGAAGTAGTACAGTGCTGGTAAATAATACATTTCAATTTCAAGAAACTTATATTAGAAATTTATTTTCAACTAGTATGTTTTTTTTTATCAGTGCAATCAAATTACTAGTGGTAAGCATAAATATTTACATCATCAAGGAGACTTTTGAATTTGTGAGAAACCTAATTGCAAACAAGATAGTATATAAAATGTTAGCCATTGTTTGATTATCAGTCTTCAGTATTTTTGAGTTGTAAGTAAATTAATCATTAATATATTAAATATATATTAAAGTCCATTTAGAAACAGTGTGCTATATTTTGATGTTTTTCAGCTAGAATTTATTTGAATGATGCAGCATATGTTAAAAGTTTTATTTTCAGCTCTACTGCTAAACAAGTCAAGTAATTTTAGGCAAGTCTCTCCATTTATCAAACATCTGCTATATATTCCTACTAGATATCACACATATGTGATAACAATTCGTTTTAAAATAAAAAGTGCCTGAAACATGTAAGGTGTTGTTTTCATTGTGATGGAAAAGTACAGAAGAGGAAACCAGCAAATCTGTCTTCTTACCTACCTTTTTTCATTAGATCTATGACCTTGTGTGTATGAATTTAGTAATTTGTTGCAAAGCCATGATACAGCTGTTATAGTTTTCATGTTTACTTTTTTTAGCCTATTAAAGTAAAAATATTTTCTTATACATTAGTCAATGTACCTGACATTTTTCTCCTTTTTAAAAAATTGCCTCTGATTCTAAAGAAGAAAAATACCTTTTCCTCATATAATTAAATCTGCCTATTCAATGAGTAAAATAATATACTTATATGAATCCAGTTATCATTTTTATATTAAATTAATGTTGAAGAGAAATTATACCTATTTATTGATAATAATGCCTTTTGTGTGTGTAATGGACTAGCACTTGTATAAAAAGAATGTCCAATACTATTGATTAAACAGTGCATTCACAAATAATCATCCATGCTCAGCATGCATTCAAAGTATCTTTCTAAGTCATGGTTAATAGCATCTCAAATGGAAGATAAGTGAAAATAAATTAGGATTTTGAAGCAAGAAATGGAAACTTAAAAAGAATATTGTGAGACTTTCATTTCACAAATAATCATTGCTATGAATTAGACTTTTTTTTTTCATTATAAACGTTATTTAGGAAAATGGATTGTCAGAATAGTTTGGAGTAGGCAACTGTAACTTCCTAATATTCTAAAGTTACCACATGAGAACTAATGCAGCACTGTTATCCCTAGAGAACTGTATTTCCTTTCTATTTAACATTTAGATCTAATTATTTATCTTTACCTGACTGCAGACCAAACTAGTGAAATACTAAAGGGAGGAAGGGAGATTTGAATGTTTCCAGGTAATTTGAACAACTGAAGAAAAAAAAAAGGAAACAAATTGAAACATAAACTTCCTGTTAAGCATCTCAGAATTTCTAGTTAGCAAGCATTATGTACATAAGTATGTACTCAATTTTACACCTTTTTAAAAACATCTTTGTATAAATAACACTGGTAAAGTTGAAAAGGGAATGAAAAGTGAGCTACCAATTTTGATTCCCCCCCGCCCCCGTATATTCAATGTTGAGAATATTCAATACACAAGCAAACAAACAAACTTGTTAATTACTAATTTGTGGTCCATTTGTTAAATCATCTTATCTGCAATTAGCTAATTTAAAAATGATCCAGGACCAATTTTCAAGTCTAGCAATCAAGTTAACATCACCAGGAATACTATCTTTGAGACATGTCATTAAAAAAAAAAAGTATTTTCCAAATTCATATAGGCTTGGAAAGTGCTAGAATAAATAAAGTTAGGTATATTTATGGAAGAATTTATTAGAGCCTTTAGTAAGCTAATAATTTAATAATGAATGTCCAAGAAAAGTATATAGATTATACATTTGCCCTTCTATTGTTTCAAATTAAACAAGTATTTAATTTTCATAAAAACTTTCTACTAAGTCTTCACTGTTTTTAGATTGTTTAAGCCAATTTATGTAAAAACATTACACATTTTATTAACTTTTTATTCAAAATGTATTCAAACTATTAAGACTCCTATATCATCACAACAGATCTTTGAGGAGGTAACCATGAATTACCACATCTTAGCTATGTTGTGGAAAGCTTCATTAACCTCTTTGACTCAGTTTCTTTGTACAAAAAGTAAAGAAAATAAAAATCTCTCAGGACTTCAGTGAATATTCAGTTAAATAATTTACATAATAGAAGCAAATTTAGCATTTATTAATCTACTCTTACTATGGAGCCCAGAATTTTTATTCCATTGATAATACCTCTATGACATCTACCCTTTAGTGAGACACTAACCTCTCTTCATCACAACTATATATTTTTGGATTGCCAACCTTGTGTTTCTATTCAACCTTATCTCTTGGACTAGCTGTATTTGCTAAAGGACTTCTAGACATCTATGAATTCAAGTTACCCCCCTTCACCTTGGAAAATAGATTCTTCTACCTGATCCATTTCTGAACACTCTTTTCCAAGTGTTCCCTATGACTGGCTTTATAATAATCCTAAACTCCACTACATTGTTAAATACGGAGACTACTTTTGATAACTATATTTTACATACTTGGACAAGATCTGCTTACACAGTTGTGTGTGAATGTATGTGTGTTTGTGTGCGTTTTCAGATAAGTAAATTTCCACATGAAATATTAACTATTGAAACTACTTTTGAGATTAAACAAAACAAAACAAGTCCTGCTATAATTAATAAATTTTTCAAGGATGGAAGGTAGATGTGGGAGTTGTAAATGATATAACAGGATGGGAGAAATCACAACCTAAAGTTCAACATTGGTAAGTAGAATGACTTATCTCATAGAAAGTGAGATGCTGAGAATTTGGAGGCACCAAGTGCTATAAAATGGAAAGATGAAGTAGAAGATTGAACAAAGAAAAGTACTTTTTAAAAAGTTTATGTTTGAAATGATCAGTCTTTTACCCTCTTTACCCCTCCACCCTGTCCCCCATATACACAGTCAATGAGAGGGGGAAAAAGGGGATTAAAAGCTACATCCTGATGTTTATTCTTTCACCCGACATGTCAGATTTCCTTCCTGAACTTATTGAACGTAGTCTCTCACTCAAAAGTGTTATTCTGTGGCATGAGATTATAAATGATACACTCTGCCTGATGTGGATTCCAAAAGACGAGAAATGGGGTTCATGCTTCCAGTTTTCAATCAGTGAAGAGAAACTTGAATGAGGATGTTTTGAATTGATGAAAAACACCTCTGATTCAAAAAAATCACAAATAGAGTAAGTATATATATAGCCCCACTGAGACAACACCATTGTGAACTAACAGAACAAGTAGAAGATCTCAAGGAAACAGAAGAGAGATCTATTTTTACTATCAGATAATAGACTGCAGCAGATTTGTCAGTAATCTCAAGAGAAGTGAAAAGATAGCAGTAAGGAAAATATATCAGTTCTAAGGGTCAGGAATAGGAAATTTAAGGAGGTATGAGATTTTTCCTTTTGGAGTAATGAAAACATTCTAAAATTGAGGTGATGACGGTATAGCTTTGTGATAAAAATGAGAGCCACTTAGTGTACACTTTGAATGGATTGTACAAAGCAGGGAACTGTATAACACAGGGAATCCAGTGGTGGAGGATGGACTGTGGTAATGGAGCAAATATCAGAATGTTTTCTTTTGAATGATAACAAATATACTAATAAAGGGTGTTAATAATTGGGTGGGTTGAAGGGAAATATACCATATTAGATAATACCATATAAAATATGGGCCATATTATTAATAATATTTTGGCAATGCTTTATTTATAACATGTTTCACAACAATGCACAGTGTTGGTGGTAGGGTGACATATAGGAGTGCACTGTATGATATTATGCATATTTGTTTTATAACTTCACAACTCTTACTATACACATATTGTTTGTGTATACTCATGTATGAATGATGTATGTCAATATATTTTTAAATAAAAAAAGAGTGGTAAAATAATGACAAAGCATTGTTTAAAATAACTATTACCTTATAATTTTATATATAATTAAATAAGTAATGAGGGAAAACTAAAGACTATTTCAGACAAAAACATTCAAAGAAAGTCAGAAAAAAAAGATTAAAACATAGGCTAAATGAAATTAATAAAAAAACTAACTAATGAATTGATCAACAAATTCATCAACAATTACAGTAAATGACTGTTTTGTGATGTTTTCAAAAGACTTCCATAAACTTGAGAGAAACAGTAGAATGGACAATGGTATTCTTTGAAAATATTAAAAGCAAACTGCAATAGTTATGTTAATAGGGTAAAAGAAAACATTTTTAAAAGAAATATATGTACACATGTTGCCTCTTGATATGTTATACTTAGGCTCATGCTAGGACTATCTGAAAGTAAATTAATGATGGGAAATTTTTAAAAATAGATTTAATAAACAATATATTATAATGGTAAAGAGCTTGGGAATTTGAGTTTAAAATTTTAATCCTTGGCTATGATAGTCATTAATTGTGTGCCCTTGAACAAATCACTTAAACTCTGCATATTGCCATTATTCAATTATTTAATGAAAGCAAAAAGTATAATGATCGGGTGGGGTAACAAAGAGTATTAGTGCAACCTACTGAGAGGCTGCAGGATGCAGGATTTTCAGGGCTAACCTGAGGAATGTCCTGGGCACACAGGAGCAGTTGGTCACATTAACTGAAGAAGAACTAAGTTAAAACATCTTCATGTGCTTAATACTCTTTTGGTCAATGTGAGTAGTTACTATTTTTATAAATAACAATGAAAATATGTCAATTCTTATATTTATACATATTCATCTATCCAATCAACATTTAATATAAATTTAATATGTTCTAAATCCAGTAGAGAAAATTGTGGCAGAGAGTTAAATAGGAGATGGTTCTTTTAAGAAGATAACTACATAAAAAGATACATATATATTATCACACAGTAAATCCTTTCTGTTTGCTATGCATTTTGCAGAACAATGTGCTACATAGAAGAAGGGAGTGGTCAATTCTATCTTTATGTAATGGTATCAAGGGAAGGAGGTATTCGGGGAGAAAATTAAGTCTTCATATTAAGATAATACTTGAAATAAGACTTAACTTTATCATTCGTCTCCAATATTTTCAAGAATGACACAAAAAATGCTATTTCAGAAACTTAGCTTGTATTATACTCATCTTTCATAGAACTGATCTGAGCACATCTTTCCCGGGTGTATGTTTGTATCTAGATAATTAAATTGTGTTTTCTAGTTATTTAGAATTCATAAAATCAGAGGAGATTTGGTTCCTATTATGCAATAATTTCTTTGATCATTTGAGAATTCAGAAAAGCAAGGAAAATTGTAGTGGTTCCAATTACAGAACAAGTAAGGGGATTCAAAATGTAAATATTTTCACTAAATTATATATGCCAACTCCAAGATATTGAGTAATTGTATGTATATTATGGATTTTGAGTAATATTTTAATTACCCAAAAATACTAAAGCACTTTGAAACTATTCCAAGACACATTCCAAATCACATTTAACTGATATGAGGTTAGAGGTAAAAACATACTACTTTCCCTGTTTTCACGACTGTGTTTCTTTCTAACTAATTCTAGGTGTTACTTTTTGCATGAATGAGCAAGTTACTTAACCTCTCATATTCTTAATCATTATTTTAAATTGAGAATAACAAAGGTGCTTCTTAGTGTTTTTGTTTGGAGCAAAATAATACTATGTGTGAAACATATTTATGGAGAGTTAAATACTTTCCAAAAGCTAGTTGTTTCCTTGAACTGGAACAATAGTGTCCCATTACTAGATTTGCTAGAGGTATCTTGGAGGGCTTTTGGAGATAAAATTAATCTTTCACTCCTCAATCCAGATATATTTTTTTCTACAATGGGAGAGGAGTTTCATTTATTTTTAAATTTCTTTTGGAATTTTGGATAAGCAGTAGTTACCAAAAAGAAACTTTGAAAACTTATGATCTATAACTTTAAACACTAACAAGTATGTGTGTGTATGTATATACATTATAACAACTTTTACTGCTGGATTTGCATTGATATAACTTCTTTTTTCAAAAAAGCATAAGATTTCTAAAATAAATGCAAACTACTCAAACAAATTTACTAAGAACCATCTGCTCTGAAAAATATATCTATTTGACACTCCTGGAAAACATTCACAATGGATTTTGGAGCAGTGGTACCATATTGTATGGAACCTTTCTCCCAATTCAGAAAATAATATAAACAACCATGAACCATTACATTGTTTCTCTTTTTTATCATTTTTAAATCACATACTCTGAAGAACTATAGCTGTGAAACAGAAAGTTTCATCATTCTCTCTGGCCAATTTAAAAACCAAAAAACCCTAAGAATAGCAGATTTACTATATTTGCCAGTGAGTAACTCATAACTGAATTGGTTTTATGTGTATTTCACAATGATTTTTTAGTAATTATGCTACAACGCAAATACTTATACAGTCTGCCTTTCCAAGTTCCTGTGCTTGGTCCATCATAAGTCCAGTGCATCAAAATGATTTTTATGATTAAATCTGCCTTGCTGTCAGGTATGCTATTACATCCCAATAGTTAGATTACTTGATGTTCATATGATATATGTCTTCATTATTTTAACAATGCATACATATGTCCTAGAGGACATGGATTTTTAAAACATTATCTACCATGAAAACCTAATCCCTGTGAGTTATGTCCTCATTGTGGTTGAGGAGAATCTGCAATGAGGATAGAAGTTTTATTTTAGGAGTTACTATGATGTGCCCCCTTTTTAAATGGTCTATTTAGAAATTTGAAACCTCATGAGCATACCATTCAAGTTGACTTTTATCATTTACACTGTATTGAAACACACTTTAAAAAATGTGTTTTCCAAGAGCAATAACTTCTAGCATATTCATATATATTTTTTGAAATCTTTTAGATGTTTTGTTTAATATTTTCCTTCATCTGTACTAATAAATTCCAACCTGAAGTATTTTGTTAATGGAAATAACAATAAAATCTCATAACAAAAAATCTAAAATGTATGATATCTGTAAAATAAAATCATTGGATCAACACAATCTTTATGATTGGAATCTACCTTTGTGGCTAAATTATTGTAATCTCAATATTCATAACAAGTTTAATTTAAAAAGGGAAATCTGTGTTTAATGATAAAATATAGTATAATTTCTCATATCCAAACAGTAAAATGAAATCCCCACTCATATTGCCATTTTTCTGTATTTATCTAACTTTTTATTATTGTTATCCTTAACAATTAATGGGCTTATTCACTGTGATTTTCTCAGCAAATAGTACTTTTCCCCACAAGTAGTATTCAGTAAATATTTTTAAATAGTGAAAAGAAGGAAGAAAGGAAGACAGAAAGGATTGAATACTAGACATGAAATCTTATGTATGTATGACCAATGTCAGTAATTAACCAAATACTTATTTAGAACTGTAGAAGCAATGCAATTTAGTATGGGTTTGTATTTTGTTCTTTCTTTCTATCTCTTTTGTCATCTAGCACAGTGCTTTTTGCATAGTGAATACTCTATAAGTTTATTTTTTTAATGACAATAGTTTTCTTTTCTTTTTAGAAGTTATAAGGCATACAATCCCCATGTTTGACACATTTTCAAGACTGGTACTTTGGATATTAGATACATCCACTTGTCAAATGCATTGTTAAAGTCATTTTTGCTGTGTTAGAACATGCATATAGAAATTCCTCAATACTTAGATGAAGCAAGCTTCATTATTGGATTCTACCAAATATTAAACTTATTCTTTAAACACTTATGCTGCTCTTGGTTGCAAATACTGCAAGACTCAATGAAAAGGTTTTATATTGGATATGTGGGAGTACTGTATATTGTATATATGAATTACTGTGATCCAAAACTCTTGTTAAGATAAGCTTAATAATTAGAAAAAAGAAAAGAAAAAGATAGGATGTAGAATTTTTCCAAATTAATATGTATTCTATATCTAACCTTTAAACTCATCGCTATATTCCATTTTACTACTAATGGAACCTGGCAATATATTGAGCTTCACTTTTCAGGAAGTTTTGGATCACAAAGAGGTTCAACAGTGGCAGCAGAGGAATACTGATGTGGAATTTTATTGACAGGGGATACATGGTTGGCAGGGAATTCTACAGAGCATATATACAGGATACATAAAAATGTTTGGATATTTTCATAGTAGAAACAATTAAAAACAATAACCTGAGGGAGTGCTGAGTTCCTAGCCAGGGGAGCTCTATCACAGTCCCTAAAGGAACAGCAACAATTCCCCAAGTGCAACGGCAAAGACCAAAAAAGAATGAAGGTCCAACAATGAGCCCCTGATCCTAATGACTATGCTTGTGAGCCTGTGCAACTGAAATAAGAACAAGGCCTAGAGCAGCAGTGTGCCTAAGAGTTACCTCCTGAGAGACTCGATGTTGCTCAAATGTGGCCAGTCTAGAAGCCAAACTCAGCATGTAAATTCATTGCCTTCCCCCCAGTGTGGGACATGGCTCCCAGGGATGAGCCTCCCTGGCGCTGAGGGATTACTACCAAGTACCAGCTGATGAAGTAACTAGAAAATGACCTTGAATAAAAGGTTCAACTCAGACCACCAGAATATCTCTGTCTACATATAATAACAGGAGTTAAAAATGCTTTTTGACCTAAATCAAGGGGGAAATGGAAAGGACAATTGATTTTATATGGCTGTGAGTCTCTAAAGTAGAGCCAGGAGGTTATCAGAGGAGTTGCCCTTATGCACACCTGAGCAGAGACAGATAAAGTAGATACAACCCCAGGTATTGGTTTTTCTGAGGGCTACAGAGACCCACAGGTTTTATGGTCATGGCAGATGGAGTTCAGTGCCATGTTAGTCGGCCCTTCTTTGGAGTTGGTGTTTCTGTGTGATGGAGCTGGACTCAGATGTGATCTCTTTTCACAAGCCTTTCCTGTTACTTTACCAGAATTGTAGTTGGTGCTGGGGATCTGAATCTCTCGACTGACCATATGATAGCCAGGCCCTGAGCCTCAACAGACTTCAGCTCCCACACTCTGGTTTATTGGACTTACCCCACTCAGCTAACATGGAGTTGAAGAAGGTCAACCACCACACCATGGAGCCAAGAGTGCCTACAACTGAAAGCAGGAGGACTGCACCCAGCATTCATGTGGAATCAAAGCCTCCTCTTGACATAGATGTGAAATGGACACAACCAAATCTAAGGTCCACAGGATGGAGGAATAGAATATGGATTAGAGTGGACTTACTGATATTCTATTCATGAACTATTGTGATTAGTAATCAAAGAAAATGTGGCATTGGTGTGGAGAAAGTGGACATGGTGGCTGCTGGGTGTGGGGAATGAGAGGAAGAGATGAGATGTGGAGGTGTTTTCCGGACTTGGAGTTGTCCTGGGTGGTGCTGCAGGGACAATTACCGGACATTGTAGGTCCTCCCATGGCCCACTGGATGGAATGTGGGAGAGTGTGGGCTATGATGTGGACCATTGACCATGAGGTGCAGCAATGCTCAGAGATGTATTCACCAAATGCAATGAATGTCTCATGATGATGGAGGAAAATGTTGCTCTGGGGGGAGTAGTGGAGTGAGGGGGATGGGGGATATATGGGGACCTCATTTTTTTAATGTAATATTTTAAAAAATGAATAAAGACAAAAAATTAAAATTAAAATAAAAAAAGAAAATAAGTATGTATAATAAAAGTAAATTGAATTTGCTTATTCTTGATATATCATATAAGGGAGATCACAAAATATTTGTCTTTCTGTGTCTGGCTTATTTCACTCAACATGATTCTTCAAGGTTCATCCACATTGTTGCAAGTACAAAGACGCACAATAGATTGCAGATTACCAGATATAGGGGATGAGGGGAGAGGGATGTTATTGTTTAACAGCTACAGAGTTTCTGTTTGAGGTGATGAAAAAGTTTGGATAATAGACACTGGTTATGGTAACACAATATTGTGAATATAATGACTACAATGGAATGTATACATATACTTGAAAGTGGTCAAAATGGGAAATTTTGAGTTATATACATGTTGCTACCATAAAAAGAAAAAAAAAGAGAAAGAAATACACACTGAAATATTGAGGCCATGATGATGAATATAACAATTTTAAATGGCTCAGAAATATATTTATATTTATTTTATATTTATATTTATATTTATGTCTGTCTATCTAAGAGAAAGACAAGTTAAAAGTATATGAACATATTGCATTTTCTTCTTTTTTTTTGCAACTTTTTCATCTTTCTCTAATTATTTCCAAATAAAATATTTAAAAAATAAAAATAATATCCTCTAAAACAACAAATTGGTAAACATAATTATAAAATCCAGAATTTATATAGGTTTCAAACATTGCTTGATTAGAGCCCTGATTATTTTTCTGAGGTTCTCTTGGCTGTACCTTTGAATTGTCTGTCTTCTTGCATATAGTTTCAGGACTCATATTTGCGCACAATACATTTCAAGCAGATCATATGTCCTCCATGAATAAACATTGGGGTCAGTGATCATGAGAATGACATGCACAGATTACCTGAACATCACTTATTCATTCTATCCTAGAACTGTGTTGCCTGGCTTTTCCAGCACTCATGGAGACCAAATAGATTACAGTGTTCTTAGGTAAGTCAAATTGATCCTGAGAAGGTAAAAAATGTAGACAACAGGTTCAAAATTTGATTCCTTCCATATTTTGATTATTCATTCCTTACATTCTTCTATATCTTAAATACTCCTATACACTGAATCTATACAGTAAAAAACTTCCTAATTTCACATAAATGTGAGAAGAATATAGTGAAACATATTTCAGAAATAATGTAAAAATGTGCATTACTGTTTAGGCAATAAATGTATTACAAAGCATAACTCATTCTTATTCAGTACTAACAATTGAAAACTGAAAATTCATATTATTTCTTTGCAAAATAATCCTTTCATGACTAATTTTCAAATAACCATATTAATAGGAAGATGATAAAACTTTTGAGTGTATTCAAATTAGTTTTTTATCCTCTTTACATATATATCTATACTTTTAAGAAACATACATATTTACATGTGCATGTACATACTTGTGCTCACACACACACCCATACCACATACTTCCTTCACAGTACAAGAGAGAAAGGAACAAAGAGAGATAGGGACAACAGAGAAAGAGAGAAAAGCCAGGGTTACCTTGTGAGTTTCATTTCAAGGAGCAGTTTCCCAGGGATTGACACATAGTACATTATACCTGGGGTCTAGACCTCCATTTGCCTCCTTTTGCAGACAATGTAGTTAATTTTCCTGAAGATGATTTTTCTTTTTCTCACGAAAAATTAGAGTACCCGAGCCTTCAGTGTTGGCTTTGGTCATCAGCAGTTCTAACAGAGCTTGTCAAGCCAGACTTGAGGCTGCTCTGGGTCAAATGATGTGTTAGCAATGGAGAGGACATGTCAGCTCTTGCTGGATGCTGGAGGTGGGCAATAGTGACAAGGACCTTACTGAGGAAAGAGGAATGGTTTGAGAACATGCTTCCCTTCTGGGTCATTAATGATGTGTACCTTAAGGAGTCAAATAATGTGACTTGTTGAAGAGGGAGAGTACTAAATTCATGCTGAAAATATTTAGCAACTCTTGTTTTTTTATCCTTTTGAAGAGTAACTGAAAGGGAAATCTATTCATAAAAATAAAAAAAAAAAACAGTTTACAAATGAGAACCTCAGTTGGGGTCTTACTATTTGAATCTGACATTTATAGTAATGAGAAAAATGTGATGCATTATAGAGGATTATCAAAGTATTAGTTAAAATAGGGACATTATTAAGTAGTGGTGAAAATTAAAAGATCTGGAGTTAAATTACTTGAACCCATCGTCACCACTTTTTTCCATGTGACTTTAAGTTCTTCTGAGCTTCAGTTTCCTCAACTATATTATGTAAATGGGAACCATAGCACTTCATTCACATGGTTGTTGTGAAGATAAATTAACATAACACATAAGCACCTAAAAAGAATCTAGTTTAAATTAATTGTTCAAAACTGTTTGCCCTTTCTATTCCTATATACTGTTTTTAACTCATATCCCAACAATGATAAAGAAACAGTGACTCATTCTTACTAAACAATTTAAAGCAAGACCTACTTTGAATTTGCAGTGTTTTATCTGGTACAAAAATTCAGTAGGGAAAGAGAAATACAAAGTCAGGTATAAATAATATATTATTCACATATTTTCCCTCTGGAATTATACTTTTCAAAGCATGCTTCTGTTTTCAATGATGTGTTACTGATAAATTTTTGGTTGTATGTTACTCTTGTAAGGTATCTACATATCTCAATTTTTGTCTATTTTTTAATCTGACTTGGCAAAAACAATAGTTCATCCCCTAGAATCCCCAAGGTCAGGGACTCTCCTTCTGCATATTCTCTTCATGTATTCCTTCAGTGATGGCTGGACATTTCTTAGGTTGCTCTTCTTTAAAAATAGCATCTAGGGCATCACGAGTGAGCATAAGACAAAACGATATTCCTTCAAATCTCTTCTTCACACCTGTCAAAGTGCCAAGGAAAAGAAATCCCTCAGAGTATTTTAAAACAGACTTCTGCCTTAAATCACAGATTGCATTTGCCTTACATAATATTAACTCAGATGTTCCTAATACCTAAAACCTTCTAGTGTCAAACTTAAATTGATATTTAAATAAGGAATATTCTGTTTTTAAAGTTGCTAGATGGTAAAAACAATAAAACACTTTTATTGTTATTAATTGTATTGTTATTAATAACACTTTATTATTATATCTGTACATATCCTATTTATATTTGTGTTTAAGATTTAGTACAGTTAAATTTATACATATTCATCTATGTATAACCTTATACAGACACATACAAACACACAAGTATTCTCATTTATTGGAAGCACCAGCCCCTTTTAATTCTTTAAAAGATCATTACCTTGGACAATTTGTATATAGAGGCCATAATTTACTAAAGATATGAGAACTATTAAATCTAATATTAGATATAAATTTATTGAGTTAAACCTTATGAAATAACCAGGTTTGGAAGGTCAAAAAATAGTCTAATATTTCCAGTTTATATAGTTCAACCTAAGATCTAAGTACTGCGTCAGTCAAAGCTCTTTTACAGCAATTAACCTTTTGACATGTTCCAGAGGCTCTGATTTTAATCCCCTTCTCATATTTCTCCTCTTTTTCTTTCAAAACCCCTCCTTTCCATTTCCTCAATCTAAGGGCTTCCAGGAACTACTGTATATATGGAATTTCATATCATTTCTTATGTGAAGCACTTTGGAACATTTTTCTATCACTTTGATTCATTTTCTTCATTCATGGCACGGGGAGGAAGTAGAGAATTGTGCAGATGTGGTGGGGGGAGATCAACTTTTTCTCATTTATAACCAAATTGGTCCCACAAAGGTACTGGTTCTCACCAAAATAAGCTTAAGTGGAGTCAGCCCAGAGGTTCAATACCAGCCAGCATTAAAGCATTTTTCCCCATTACATCATGCTTAAGAATTTTATTAATATGAACCATTGATGTTATAATAAAATTTAAACTCTCTTACTAGAATGCATTTAGGAAGAGAAACTTAATTCATCAACTGTATTCCTACTCACCCCCAGAAATTCCAAGAATACTCTATTTGTTTTCAGGATAAATGCTTATTTAAGTTCTATTCCCTCTTAATCTTTATTATAAAAGCCTGTGTCACTCATCATATACAATGTTTTATCTTTTTACTATTTAAAATCAAGATTTTTATTTACTTTCTCCTTTGTGCCATATTATTCAATTTTCATATTATTTCAATCTTGATGCACAACTGCTTAATTATACTTCCATTTTTGTCTTGTTCATTTTAATGTAAGAAATCCCTTAAAGTAACAGAAATGATAAAATAAGCACATACTTTTAAAAAAAATTAATGTGTAAATCAGATATCAATATTTACAATACTTATATTGGTTTTAGCACATATTTAAATAGATTTTATTTGTTGCATTTTTCTCTAATGAACTTGATATATGCCTAGTCAGAAAGCTTAATTCATAGTAAAATTATTTGGTATATAAGCTATAAAGCCAGACTGGCTATTATGACTTGACTCTACAAATTAGAAACTCTGTGATTTGAGGTCAACTTATTTAAGGTGACTGAAATTCCATTTCCAAATCTTAATGGAGATAATAAAATTGAGCTCATAGAGTTTTGTGAGGACGGGGTTAATTAATAAATGTGTATGTATGCTGTACATAATAGTAGTTACCTATTAGATATTATCTTTACTATGCATTGTTTTTTTCTTTATTTTTAAAGAAAATTTAGATTGCATAAACATTTATGTATTGTTTTTGAAGGGAAAAGAAATAATAGTATTAAGTTAATTGGGTAAATTTGCTGGGCACTCAAGGAAACAAATTATAATTTGTTATCAAATATTTTCTATATGCAAAACTCATGACAATAAACCATAGATTATTCCTAAGAGTTTTAGAAAAATATAGTTTTCATGATTTTTTTAAAGCTCCAATACTTTTTCATGCTCTCCTCCATATTTTTGCACTCTCATTTTCATCTATATTTATCATTATCTTTTTAGCATCTCATCAAAGCACTAGCAAATTGCATATAAGTTTGCAAATGATAAACCTGATTTCCATTCATCATCTGAACATAATTGGTAAATTATGTTTCTCCCTTCCTGAAACATATTTGTTCTGATACTTACCTATGGGAATATTATTCCTTCTTCAAGGCATATCTCAAGTGACAAGTGAAGTAATGCCTTGCTTGATTCATGCACTTGATACATATTTAGCCTCATTTTTAAAAGTTGCATCCCTTTGGAGTTATGCTACTTATGTAACTCTTAGGATGTTTTGATGTTGTGAACGATAATCTTGAACATAAGAGGAACTCTATATTGCATATGAGTATCAAAATATGCCTTATGTATAGTTGGTGTGTGTTTACTTCTTTCCTATACAAATGCTTTAATTTAACTTGCTTCATGATTACATTCATATTACCATGTTCTAGATAGTGTGAAGCAATGTTTAATGTAGTGTCTCTTTATCTTCATTTTATTGAGGTGAAATTCACATAACATAGAATCAACCATTTCAAAGTGTAAAATCCAGTGGCATTTAGTGCGTTAATAATATTACACATCCACCACCTTTATCGATTTCCAAAACTTTTCATCTAACCCTGTACCTGTTATGAAGACAATTCCCATTCTTCTTTCCTCTAGACCTTGGAATCCACCTAAATGCTTTCTTTTTCTTTGTATTTGCTTATTCTGGGTAGTCCATGTAAAGAGAATAAAATGATATGTAGTTTGGCTGCATTCACCAAACTATTTTCCACAAGGCTGAACCATTTTACATTCCCACCAGTAATGTGCTAGTGTTATAGTTTCTCCACATCCTTACCAACACTTAGTTTCTTTTTTTTTTCTTTAAAAAGATTTATTTATTTATTTAATTCCCCCCCTCCCCTGGTTGTCTGTTCTCTGTGTCTATTTGCTGCGTCTTATTTCTTTGTCCACTTCTATTGTCGTCAGCAGCTCGGGAAGTGTGGGCGGCGCCATTCCTGGGCAGGCTGCACTTTCTTTCGCGCTGGGCAGCTCTCCTTACGGGCACACTCCTTGCGCGGTGGGGCTCCCCTATGCGGGGGACACCCCTGTATGGTGCAGCATTCCTTGCACGCATCAGCACTGCGCATGGGCCAGCTCCACACGGGTCAAGGAGGCCCGGGGTTTGAACCGTGGACCTCCCATGTGGTAGACGGACGGCCTAACCACTGGGCCAAGTCCGTTTCCCAAACACTTATTTTCTGTTTATTTTTATTTATTTATTTATTTTATTGTAGCCCTCTTCGGACTGAATTGGTACCTCACTGTGGTTTTGATTTGCATTTACCTAATGACTAAATGATGTTAGCATCTTTTCAAGTTTGTTGGTGATTTGTATATCTTCTTTGGAAAAATGACTTATTTTTATTTAAGTTGTCTTTTTATTATAATTGTTTTGTGTTCAGTTTATATATTGTTGAGGATGTTTATTTCAATATTCATAATGTATGTTGGTCCATAGTTGTTTTTTTTTTCTTGTGATATCTTTATCTAGCTTTCTTTTCAGGGTAATGCTAGTCTCATATAATGAGTTAGAAGTTTCCTTTTATATTTTGGAAGATTTTGAGAAGCATTGGTGTTAATAATTCTTTAAGTGACTGGTATAATTCATTAGCGAATTCATCTGATCCTAGATTTTTCTTTTGTAAGGACTCTATTAAGCATTTATTGAATAATTCTATGATGGATGAACTTCCTCAGCTTTTGTTTATCTGGACATATATTAATATCTTTTTCATTTTTGAAGGATACTTTTGCCATCTATAGTTTTCCTGACTGAGAGTTTTTTCTTTCCTTCCATCACTTTAAATATGTCATCCCAAAACATTCTGACTTCCTTAGTTTCTGCTGAGAAATTGGCTGTTAAACTTACCAAACATCCCTTAAGGGTTCATGATAGGTTGCTTTTTTCTTGCTGCTTTTAAGATAGTTTCTGAGTATTTGGCTTTAAAAAGTTCATTTATAATATTTATTGGTGTAATTTCACTGCATTTGTCTTTCTCATAGTTTGTAGACATTCTTGGATGTATATATTTAAAACTTTTATCAAATTTGACAACTTTCCAGCCATTATTTGTTCAAATATGCTTTCTGATTCTTTCTCTTTCTTCTCTCCTCCAGCATTTCCCATTATGCATGTGCTGATATGTGATTAGTTTCCTAGGGCTACCATAACAGAGTACAACAAGCTAAGCAGCTTAAAACCACAAAATTATTCTCCTACATTTCTGGAAGCTAAAAGCCTGAAATTGAGATATTAAAAGGTGAGGCTACTTTTGGAAGCTCTTTTCTCTGAAAGATTATATTCCATAACATTTTCCTAGTATTCATTGGCATTTCTTGACTTGTATATTTACCAGGACAGACTCTGTTCCATCTATTCATGATAGTTTTCTATTTATCTTTTAAAAGGTCACTAGTCATTGGATTAGGGTCCACCTAGTCCACTATTATCTCATCTTGAGTTAATTACGTACTTCTGCAAATACTGTATTTCCAAATAAGGTTACATTTTGAGGTTCCCAGTGGGCATGAATATTTGGGGGATAGCATTCAACTCAATATGCTACACTTAATGATGTCTTATTGATCTCTCAAGCTCTGTTCATTGTTATTCATATTTCTTTCTGTTTCTCAGATTGGGTAATTTAATTTGACCTATCTTTAAGTTCACTAATTCTTCTGCCTGTTCAAATTTGCTATCAAACCCCTCTAATGAATATTTCATATCATTTATTGTACTTTTCAGCTTCTGGATATTTGTTTGTTTCCTTTTTTAGAATTTCTGTCCCCTTATTGACGTTCTTTAACTTTTGAAACATAGTTCTCTTGGTTTTCTTTTGCTTTGCCCATGGTTTCCTTTATCTCTTTAAGCATTTTATGACAGTACTTGTCTTATAAGTCAGATGTCTATATTCCTCAGGAACTGTTTCTGAAAATTTCTCCTGTGAATGGGTCAAACATTTTTTTTTAATTCTTTGAAATTATTATTGAAAATTGTAAATTTTGAACATTATAATGTAGTATCTCTAGATATATGATTCTTTTGCCTCCACAGGTTTATTTGTTGCTTGTGTGGATTATAGTTGTTTGACTTTTATAGATTTTTATAGATTTGTGACTTTTTTTCCTCTGAAGTATCTGTTCCTTTAGCTTGTCCTCAACTTATATTTTGACAGAGATTTACTTGAATGTCTGCAGTAAAAAAAAAATTAAAAATAGAAAGAACAAAAGCTATTATCTCAGTCTTTGGAGAATGGCTCTGTGTTAGGCCCCTCCTTCAATCCTTAGCCTAGCCATTTTCAACTCTGCCTCAACTTCCACTTCATTTGCACCAAACCAAGAGGATCAGCCAGAGGTGAAAAGTGTCCTCTCAAGCCTTTTCTGAACATGTGTACAGTCCTGGACATGAACTTGACATATAAATCCCCTGGTATATGTGGGCACTTTTTATTTCTCCAAATCTCTAAAGAATCTCTATCCCCAGATTTTCTTCTAAGACATTTGCCATGCCTGTTGATGGCATCAATTATAATCTTTTGCCCTGGTGGCAGGGTATTGTTCACTTGCTTTATAATGTTTCTGAGGCATGCTATCTGCATAGCCACTTTCCTACCCTGAGAATGTTCTGAGTTAGACAAAATAAAGGAAAGCAGTTTCCATCAGCCCCTCATATAGTCCCCAGATAGATCAATAGAAAAATACAATTCTCTGAGACTGTGTTCTGCTTTGCTCCCTCTGGAACTATAGGCCAAGACCCCACTTGAGAAAATAGGATATTCTCTTCAAGATAGCTGTCAAGCCAGGGGGAAGTTGGCAAGCAAGTGCAGGCACAAGCACCAACAAAGAACTCCTATTTTTAAGTTCAAATATTTTAAATTCAAATAGTTTTTCAGGCACTTTCTTTCTCTCCTCTCCTGTGCTTCCCATCATGCATATGTTGATATGTGATTAGTTTCCTAGGGCTGCTGTAAAAAAGTACTACAAACTGGGTGGCTTAAAGAATAGTAAAAATATTCTCTTACAAATGTTGAGGCTAGAGTCTGAAATCAAGGTGTCAGAAGCTTTGCTTACTTCTGGAAGCTCTTGAGTCTGCATTTTCTTCATTGTTATAAACTTTGACTATTTTCCATAATTCTGATAAAGTTGATTTCTGCTCTTTTTTTTTTTTTTTTTGGTGTTTCTTTTGAGAAACTGGACCTTGGAGCTACCTGCTCTGCTATTTTTGCTAATGTCACCCTTTTTCTAGCAATGGGCCCTGGATCTCATCTCTATGGGCCTGTAGTAGTTTGATACAATTGATGAATTACAAAAAGAAATATTGGATTATGTTTATAATCTGATCTGTACCTGTGCATGATTGAGTTATGATTAGGGTGTCGAGTCTCTACCCTTTGGTGGGTGGTGACTCACAGATAAAAGGCATGGCAAAGAACAGAGTTGAGAGTTTCTGATGTTGGAATTTGAGGCTGAAGACTTAAGCTGGAGCCCCAGGAAGTCAGCATGCAGAGAAAAGAGAAACCAGCCCCAGGAAGGAAAGAACCTTGAACCCAGAGAAAAGCAAGCCCCAGGAATGTAGGAACCCAGGAAGCCTGGACCCTTGCAGACATTGGCAGCCATCTTGTTCCAAATAGACTTTGGCGAGGGAAGTAACTTATGCTTTATGGCCTGGTATCTGTAAGCTCCTACCCCAAATAAATATCCTTTATAAAAACCAACCAATTTCTGGTATTTTGCATCAGCACTCCTTTTGGCTGACTAATACAGAATTGGCTACTGAGGAGTGGGAAAGTGCTTTTGCAGTTACCAAAATGCTGAAATGTTTTCATAAATGGGTAAGAGGTATTTTTTTGGAAGAATTGTGAGATGTTTGGAAGAAAAGACCGACAGTGCTTTGAAGAGACTGTTGATAGCAATATGGGTGCTAAAGAGACTTTTTATGACGCCTTGGAAGTAAATGATCAAACTATTATTGGAAACTGGAGGAAAGGTGATCCACATTTTAAGGTTGCAGAGAACTTAGCAAGATTAACTGCTGGTGTTGCATAGAAGGTAAAATTTGAAAATGGTGATTCTGGGCATTCAGGTGAAGAACTTCCAAAGTAAACCCAGAGAATGTAGCTTATAGCAAAATGCTGGATGAGAGGGATAAGCTAAGGACTGAACTGTCCGGCAAAAGGAAAACCAAGACTGATTCCAGAAGTTCTAAACCTTTAGAAAATTAGCTCCTAGATGAAAGTGTCCCATTTGAAGACTTAACTAAACTTGAAACTGGTGAATCAAGATTGAAGATGCAGTTATATAGGTAAGACTTGTAGAAAGTCTTATAGTCTGATGCCTTGGATCCCTGCTTCCTGCATGGTAAACCAGTAGACTTTTTGAGAGAACTCTATGAACAAAACCACTATCAGCCTGTAATAAAAAGGGCATGGAAAGGAGAGATTGATGGAGAAACAGTTTCAAGAGGAAAACCATAGAAGCTGAGATCTGGAATTAGGACATCACCTTAGGCCAAGAGAAGAACTCTACCCATGTGTACAGAGAGGGTGAGTTTGCCCCAGCAGTTGAAGAAGGTGGATGTTCCTTCCTGATGTTCTGGGAGAATTTTGCCACCCCAGGGTACAGAGAGGGTGGAGCACATTCTGCAAGGATTAGGGCAGTTAAGGTCAGCACCCCATGGATCTGACAGGGGTGGACCTGTCCCCCAAAGGTTAGGCAAGGCCAGTTGGTCAACTCATTGTTCTGAGAGGGTTGAGCCTGTGTGTGAAATGGTAGGGGTAATGTTGTCTTTACTTCACTTGTACTAGGAGGGTTAAGACTCTGGCCCAAAGATTGGGTAAGGTGTGGCAATAACCCCAACACTCTTGTTGGAGGGAGAGGTCTGGAGTTTGGTTGACACCCAGATGCTTGATGAAGGTGGAACCAAAAAAATGGCCATTGGGAAAGCTGGTGGAAAGAGTGGCTTCCCATAAGACCCCAAGGAGAAGCCATCATCTTAAGAATGACTCTCAGACTGAAATTGAATGGAGGGTGCCTTGTAGGTTTACTGAACTGTAGAGGACCCATGACTAATATTTCCCTCCCAATATCTCCTTATTGTAACGAAAATGTTTATCCTATTTCTGTCCATTTGTATTGAAAGCAGATGAGTTGTTTTGTAAGTTTCAGAGGTCTATAGCAGACAGGGCTTTGCCCCAAAACAAACTGTACTTCTTTAAATTGAATATGATATGATTTAGTACTTGCATTGTAACTGATTTAAGGCTTTCTTGAATATTATAATGACTTTGGAATTCAGACGGTGGAATGTAGCAGTTTGATATAATTGATGAATTCCAAAGAGAAATATTGGATTACACTTGTAATCTGATCTGTACCTGGGCATGATTGAGTTATGATTAAGGTGTTGAGTCTCCACCCCTTGGGGTGGGAACTCACAGATAAAAGGCATGGTGAAAAACAGATTTGAAGGTTTCTGATTTTGGAGACTGATGCTGAAACCTTAAGCTGGAGTCCCAGGAAGTCAGCACGCAGAGTAAAGAGAAGCCAGCTACAGGAAGGAAGGAAACTTGACCAGAGAAAGCAAGCCCCAGAAATACAGGAACCCAGGGAGCCTGAACTTTCACAGATTTTGGCAGCCATCTTGCTCCAAATAGACTTTAGTGAGGAAAGTAACATGCTTTATGGACTGGTATCTGTAAGCTCCTACCCCAAATAAATACCCAAATAAAAACCAACCACTTTCTGGTATTTTGCATCAGCACCCCTTTTGGCTGACTAATACAGGGTCTCTCCAGGTGACTGCTTGAGCTTCCTCACAGCATGTTGGCTGAATTCCAAGAATGAGTATTTCCAGTGAATCTTTCAAGGCCCTGTCTCAAATCTTACATAGTATCACTTCTTTTGCATTTTATTGGTCAAATTAAGACAATCATGATCCAATGTGAGAAGAGACTTCACAAAGGCATTAATACTGCTGGTCCTGACTCATCTGAGTTCAGGTTTTAAGGCTTTGTCACCCCTTCCCCCCCACACACACACATACACTCATACACAAACACACTAATTGATAAGATGGTTTTGGACATGAAAATGAAGAACATATTGGCACACAAAATATTTTACACTTAGACAATTTTTCCAAAAGAGTCTTTTTTTGGTTTCAAATCTCCAAGTAAGTTTATCAATTCTCTTGGTATTCTGGCTTTTTATTGAATAAGTCCCACTACTAATTTTAGGCAGTATTAATTTGGCAGATGCTGAGCTGTGTGTTACTACTAGCAATAAAATCATAGCTGTTTTCATGATTATAAAATTAGCCTAAGTGATTATGGTAACTCAGAAATGCCTTTTTATGAAGAGTTACAAGGTGAATGACTTTTTTCATCAAAGTTTGCCATGCAGTGGGCAGTGAGAAAGGTTGGGTGAAGGTAGGTATATGTAGCCGTCCTGTTGTTGGTGAATGATAGGGAAAAGAGATAAGGACCTTAGCCAGTAAGCAACATGTCCCTAAAGGTGTTATTCGATAAATGTTTGGGAATGGTTGGAGAATTTAGCCCAAAAGAGCAGTTGCAAACTTTGAGAAGAGGAAAATACATTTAAAGAGAATTTTTTAGAAGCTTCCCTTTGAAGCACTGTAAATTCCCCTGATATTCCCCACTGAGGAAAACCATAATGTAGATACATTTTTCTTCAAGTGGCTTGGAGTCCAAATCGAAATTGCAAAATGTTTTCATTCATTTATTTTTTGAAACTTTGATGGAAAGGAACATGCTTCAAGGTAGCCCAACTACGTTTATATTATAATAAGAGATTTATGTTGCATTTCATTTTTAAATGGAGTTCAGTTTGATTCTGTGTGCAACTAAAAAGATTTTCATTCATTTGAATATACTATTTTTATACTTAAGAAAAGCAAAACAAGTCCTTTATGTTATGAAATGGAAGAATTTTCAATTACATAAATTATCTAAATTATCTATTAGAATATTGCTGCTAAAAATCAATTTATGGCATATTTATATAAATTAGGTAGAAAAGGCTAACAGAAATAATAAACAAGAAAGAATCACAAATTAAGAAATACTCAGAATGCAATGTGTCTAATGAGACAAACTTGTGAGTTTGATAATGGTATATAATGTCAAAGCATAGTTAAATTTGAGGTGTATAAGCTGATTATCCAGACATTTAGAGCAAAATAGGCAGCGAAATGTGTTACTAAGCACAAAAGAAGAGAAAAATACAGAAAATAGGAAAAAATCTTTGTTCAGGAGAAATGATTTGATGTTAACATTATGAGACATGAAATGGAATAAGAAATGTTCTGCCTGGTAATTTTTTAAGAAAAAAAGAGCATAGATTCTTTATCTTCATTAGCTGACTTGAAAGTACATCAAGTAAAATTAGATGTAGATGTATGCAAATGTTACACTTAGAGCATGCTAATTGGCTTTTTGAGTGCATAAATGTCCCTTTTGAGATGGATTGCCAGTTGGTATTAAAATTTCAAATCCATAATATATGGCTACTGATCATAGCCCATGTAGAGGGTACAGAGAGCAATTACAGATGTTCACAAACATTAAATATAGAACAAAATATTGCGACTATTATTGAAGTTGCATTTACCTTTACTTCATTCCTTGATCTCTGTAATTCTGCAATTTTACATATCATTAACTGAAATCCATCTTAGGCAGCTATTACATTATAAAGTCATTTTATATTTTGAGTTAAAAATATATCTTTTCATATGGAAACTCTGTATTTTCTGCATGGTTTTTCTGTAACCATACAACTGGTCTAAAAACTGTGTGTGCGCACACACACACACAAATTTTTTGTGTCCTAGTCTTCTTGGAGTATCAGAACAAGTCCAGTCTCTTTCCCCAAGAGAGCTATTCAAATTGTTGGAAATCAGTTATCAAGTACTTGGATAATTTCTTCTGCCACCTTTATCTACATTGCATTTATCATTTCCTCATATAACATTTTTATCACAACAATGAGTCATTCTTGAATATTCCTTTTACCTTTTAAAAATGTAGTGTCCTGCTTAATAGCAATAATTCTGGAGTCATATTTGTCTACCCCTTATTAGTTGTGTGATTTTAGACAGTTATTTAATTGCTCCATACCTATTTTTTCACCTGTAAAATGAAGATATATTAGTAATTACTTTGAGGGATTGTTGTGAAAATTAAATAAGTTAATTTTACTAAAATACTTATGCAAATTTTAGGCAGCATTATTATTATTATTGCTATGAAATCATCTCCACCCTTTTTCTAAATAACTCTACTTTAAAAAATTGTTATGGTGATAATACATAGTCAATTCACATTGTTTTTACTTTTATTAAAGTCTTTAGTTTAACCACGATTCCCCACTTCACAGGTGCAATTGTGAAGCTCAGATGCCTTTGTGCACTACTTTTGTTGAGTTGAGCTGGAACTTTACATTCTTTGAATGACATTCATTTTAGTAGTTTCACTCCATTATTTCACCTTAGCAAATTTGGTTGACTCCTGATTTCATCATTTATTAGTTATTTTAAGTATGTCATTATCAACATATATTTACACTTTTGACTAATATGTTTTCTATACTTTTATTCAGGTATTAAGTAAAATATTGGAAGAACTAGACTAAGGGTATAAATTTACCAAATGCCATGGGGGACCTCTTTGCACACTGAAACTGATCATATTTTAAATCCTTTTAAATATGGTTTTTCTGACAGTAATATTTTATCTAAGTGGCCATATATTAGCCAATATATGCTTATACAATTAATATGTTTATATAAGGATTTATCAAATACCTTAATTATAAATGCAGCATGGTGAATACCACATAGATAAGCACCATTTTACTTTCATTAATGTTTTTTTAACCCTACTTAAGAAATAAATGCAATCAGTCTGTTATAGTTTATTCTTAATGCAGCCATGCAAGTTCACAATGGATATTGTCCTAGATAGTCATATAATATCCATTGAACAATCAATTCTAGAACCAATGTTGGGAATGATTTCACGATTAGATCTGATATTTTGGTTTCTATGTTTGAAAATAATATTTCTCATTTTCCAGACTTCTAACATTTTTACCTTAATTCCTCAAATATCAATATTAAGAACTCAGTGAACTGAAAAAAAATTCTCAAAATTTTGAGAAGTTAGTGGTTAAACTGGGAAACTACTCAGTTCAGACTTACCAGTATTTTCTTACACTGTTGATATTTCCTGGTTCAGTGAGGGGTGGAGGTGTGGTTTTGGGTACACAATTATAATGGATACCTTACTTCAAATTAAGGACTATGTCATTCCAAAAAACTTGAATTTTTATTAATAAAATCCATGTTTGATGTTCTACACCAATGCAAGCTGTTGGTGGTAAACTGGGATATGGGAATCCTGTGTTTTATGCACGGTTGTTCTGTAAACCCACAACTTCTCTAATTAAAAAAATATTTTTAAAAAACCCTGTTTGACAACATAACCAATTTAGATTGTTCAGGTTTCCCTAGTGTACTTAATATCAGTTACACAAATTCCAGTTATTCATGTTATAGCCTTATATTTATTTTTCTTGCCACTTTCCTTCTTTCTACTCCTGACAGTGTTTATATATCTATATATGTATGTTTATATGTAATATTTGTATTTATAGTTCAGAAAATAAATACAAAACAAATGCAAAATGGACATATTTATCTTGTAACTTGATCATTTGGGAACTATTTTTCATTTTAGAATTGAAAAAAAATAGTATAGTCACGAGGGGTATTTATTTTACTCCTACAAATGTGTGTATATGTGTTTACCTGTGTGGTCTCTTTGTTCAACAGTAGAATGTGCTTTTTTTCCAAGATCTAGCTTGGTATTCTGAATCTACCTTAGGTAATTGAAACTATTATGATGCGGAATGCCTTACACTTCCTGCATATGAGACAAGGCAGACCTTTCTTTTAAATTAGTCAAACTCCATCACTTCTGTGTAAGAAATGGTCAAACTTGCATTGTCACCTTTTTTCTCTATATTTACCTTAAGTAAGTTCTGAAACTACTGAGAGTAGTAATGATTAGAACATACTGAAAAAGGAATATAAAATAAAGATCCCTAAGGCTCAAGATATAATTGTATAGAACAGTACCAAAGTATCACAGTGTTACTTCTACTGCAAGTAAAGACGCAAATTAAACCCACCTAGGTTATATTTATGCATGGTTTTATATAACCAAAAAATTAATCTTTAATGGTATACATAAGGAAAACATTTGAGAGAGGTTTTACAGAGTGTATACTGATTTTCCATATCTGCAAAAATGACCCAAATTCAATATAGCTTTAAAACACACGATGTACAAAGAGCCTTTTTATAGCAAGCCTCTCTCTCTAAAATATATGCTAGTGCATAAAGATTTTTTACAATCTTACCACCATAATCAGTCATTTGTTTTCAATATTCTGCATTTCTTTCCAATTATTATTCATGTATGCACTTAGCATCATAGATTTGGCTTTATATTCTGTACATTTACACCTTATTTTATTAATCATAACCTCTTTTTGTATGGTTCTACCAAAAATTCAAAATTATAATTTAATAACTGAATAATATTCTATCATAAATGCTAGCAATTTATAACTTATTGCTTTAGTAATTATCATGTAATTACTAAATTAAAATTTAGTAATGTAATCTTGCAATTTTAGTTTGTTCCATCTTGAAATACAACCCCTGGATAATTTAAAATAACTTAAGTAAATTATTTTTCATGTCTGAAGCCCTATTGGCAGGTATGAGAATGGTTCTAATAATGTAAGAGTAGAAAAGTTCCTTAAAAGGCCTATAAAATTCTCCCTCTTGATTATGTTGTTACCTATAGACAGTGACATCAGGGAATGTGTGGTTTTGTTATGTGGGAGGCTTGAAGTTATGATTAGTTTCACAGCTACACTAAACGTAGGCAAGAAGAACCTTAACATTTTCTTAATTACTCTAAATTGGAGAATTTAATGATAAGTTATATTTAGAAATCTGTACTATGCTGAAATTTTATGTTTCTCTGTCTTTCTGGGCACATTTATTTCTTAGCCACAACTATCTCTACATTATGTATTATCAAGTATTTATTAATTACTTACTATGTGTCAAATGTGGTTGAATATACTAGAGATATGTATATAAACAAGACAAATTCTTGTCTCTTTGAAGATTGAATTCTATAGTCTAGATAATAAAGCAAGTCTAAGAGTTTCTGTGCATTTCTAAAATAGTAATAACTTCAGAACAAATTTTTTATTAACTGATGATTTCACTAAAGATTTTATTGGAAGTTCTGAACATTTTTACATTGCACCAGCTACAGAAAAACAGTAAAAATCTCTTAAAAACAAAAACACCCCTGGTGGAGATCTGTTTCCAAAACAAGATATAGAAATAGGGACTAGAGCTACCACCCTGCCTGAAAGAACTAAGAAGTGATACATAATATATAAAACAAATCTCATATACTTGTTATCAGGCTGTACAGAACAGTGATTCCTGAGAGGGAAGAAACAAATGAAGTGAACACTATGATTGCCATGGATTATGGCTTAGACAGATTTTCCAGGCTATTGTTCAAAGAGGGAGAATCCAGGTAAACCTGGAAAGTACTTCCAGTTGAGGAGACTGACGTAGGTAGGAGTCTGGGGAGCCAATGTCAGCTAGAGTTCACAGGACAGAATACTGTAGAGAAAAGAGCTGCACAAAGAGAAACTCCTGGTATTTACACATAGTTCTCAGGTCTTCAGTTAGCTAATGATTGGCCCATGCATGTGAGGAAACTATCTGAGGCTGAGGAAAGAACAATCTGAAAAGAACAGAGAAATAATACTCAGAGCCCTCAAAGGACAAGAAAAATTCATATTCCAACTAACCCAAATGGTTCAAATTCAGGTAGAATACTCACAGGTGAGACTGCCTTAGTTGTGAGAAATAATTAGCACCATATTGAGCAATGCTCTAGATATCCATGAAAAATCATATAAGTAAGGCCAGAAAGGATTAAATTGGTTACAATTAACTTACCTGCATTCTAGAACAATATCCAAAAATATTTGTAGGAATACAAAAATTTCCAGCACCTACCATGCTAAAATTCACAATATTTGACATTCAATGAAATATTCCCAGATATATAAAAAAAAAGAAATTGTGACCCTGTGGCAGTTGATATTGTTTATGAATTCCTAAAAGAGATATAGATTATGTTTGTAAACTTGTCTGTCCCTCTAGGTGTGTTAACCCTTTGATTGTATTAGATCCAGCTGAGATATCTGATTAAATTATGTTACGATTAGGGCTTAGATTCAACCATATCATTAGAGTACAACTCAGCATTGAGTCCCAGCCCCCTTTGGTGGACAGATAAAACAGACTCTCACATGGAGATAGATACACACAGGAGAAGAACAAAGAGGAATAGAGACAGCTCTTTAGACCTGCAGAGGCCCCAGGAAGAGAGATGAAATTGATAATCTCCAGCTGACCTTGTGAAGAGAATAGAGCAACTAAGTCCCAGAAAGAAATGAGCCCCAGGAGAGATAAGCCTTATGGCAGCCTACAGCTGAGATTGGAAGAAGCTGAAACCATGGAGCCTTAAGAGGATGAAGGCAGGTTGGACCCTCTCAGATGTTGTCCACCATCTTGTGTTAACACATGGCAACAGACTTTGGGTGAGAAAGTACCTCTTATGGTACCTTGAGTTGGACTCATTAGGGTCTGGTAACTCTAAGCATCTACCTCAAATAAATACCCTTTATAAAAGCCAACAGGGTTCTGGTACTTTACATCAGCACCCCTTTGGCTGACTAATAGAGACTCATAATGTAGTAAAAAATTTATCAATAGAAACAGACACTGAGATAACAGATATGATAGAATAGTAGACAAGGACACTGAAACAGTTATTGTAGTTATATTCCAAATGTACGAAAGGAAAGAGGAAACCTTTTTGGAGATAAAAATATATATATAATATTTGAGATGGAAATGTACTGGATGGGATTAATGTGATTACACAACGTAGAAGATAACTAGTAAAGCTGAAGATAGAACAGTGGGAACTACATGAAATGAAACAGAGGAAAAAGTGAAAACAAAATAAACAAAGCATTAATGAACTAAGGTACACTATCAAGTGCCTGTGTATAGGTGGTATAAAAAAGGAGTTAGGAGATGTATCAGTCAGAGTTCACCTACATAAAGAACTAAGAGGTTATATGTACAGGTACATGTGTATGTGTGTGTGTGTGTGTGAGAGAGAGATATTTACTTTAGAGAATTGGCTCATGAATATGGGAGCTGGCAAGACTGAGATCTATACGTGTGATGGTTTGGCTCATATGTTAACTTGGCCAGGTAACGGTGCCTAGTTGTTTGGTCTAGCAATCATTGGCCTAATTGTTGCTGTGAGAACATTTTATGAACTTAAATCATTAGTAAGTTGATTGAATCTATAACAGATTACATCTACAATCAACTGAGGAGAATGCCTTCAGCAATGAAAGACATTTCAGCCAATTATTTAATAGTTGGAGGCTTAAAAAAGAAGTGATTATATCATCAGTCAGAAGAGAGAATGTTCATCTCTATTTTAGCCAACCAGCTTCTCCTGGGGAATTCATTGAAAACCTTCATTGGAATTCCCAGCTTACAGCTTGCCTTATGGAATTTGGAATCGTGCATCCCCAGGATTGTGTGAAACAATTTTATAAAATCTTGTAAATTTACAGTTATCTACTGCTCGTTCTGTTTCCCTAAAGAACCCTGACTAATACAGTGGGAAATGGTCATCAAGTCAGAAATTCTGATGAGTCATATTGCAATTTTTGGTCTGAAATTTGTAGGGAAATTATGTACGTTATCAAGGGTAATCTTTTATTTAGAGTCAACTTATTGTAGAGGCTAATTACATCTATGAAATATTTCCACAACATCTAGGCCATTTTTTTACCAAAAAACTGGACACATAACCTAGCCCCGTGGACACATAAAATTAAATATCATAGGAGGAAAAAATATATTTTATGAAATATTGTCTGCAAATTTTCCAAATTTGATGAAAACTATACATCAGCATATTCAAGAAGCTTAACAAATCCCAAACATGAGAGTGAAAAACACAACATAATCAGATTCCTCAAAATCAAGGATAAGAGTAAAACCTTAGCAGCAGTCCAAGTAAAGCAGTGAAAGATTCTAGAAGATATCTCATTTGAAACAATACCAGGTACAAGACATTGAAGAGGCATCTTTAGAATACTGAAAGAAAAAATTAACCATCACTCTATAGCCTATAGCCAGCAAAATTATCTTTCAAAATTAAAGGTCAATGAAGATTTTCTTGTCACCAATAAACTTGCACAAAATAATTTGTTAAAAATGCTTTCAGTAGAAGGAAAATAATATCAGTTGGAAATATAGACCTATAAATAAATGCAAAATATTGTAAATGGTATGTGAGTAAATACATTTTTCCTGCTTTTAAAAAAATGTATCTTTCAGTGATAGGTGACACTTTAAACAAAAATAAATAAATAAAAAACATACTGTGTCAATTATAAGATATATAAAGGCAAAATATATTAATAAATTAGGACGAAGACTGGAATGGGGAATTGGAATTATACTACTGTACTAAAAGTGAAGTGCAAAATATTAATCAAAGTAGACTGTGATAAGTTAAAAATCTATACTCTAAACCTTAAAGCAATTGCTAAAATAATGAGGGAGTTATTGGTATTAATCTAGCAAAGTTGATGAAGTGGAATTATTAAAATACTCAAATAATCCAAAAGGCTGATGAAAGGAGGAAATTTGAACAAGAATAGATAGGAACTTAGAAATTTAATAACATGATTGTAGATTTAAGCCCACCCATATCAATATTCACACAAAACTACCCAATTAAAAAGTTAACATTACCATATTGAATTTAAAAACCAAGATGAAATGAATGATTCATAAAAAAGCTACTTAAATATGAAGACACAATAGGTAACAAGTACAGTAAAAGGATGGGAAAACGGACAATGTTAACACTAACCTATAGAAAGCTTGTGTGGCTATGTTAATACCAGACAAAGTATAATTCAAAGAAAACAATGTTATGAAAGATAAAGTGTAATTTCATAATGATAAATTATTTAATTCTCAGTAGGTGAAAACAATTCTAAATGTTTAAAAATCTAATAGCAGAACTTCAAAATTCATGAAGCTGATAGAACTGCAAGGACAAAAAGACAAAGTTGTCATGCAATTCCATTTGGTATTTCAACAACCTTCTCTCAATACAAGTAGACAGTGGGGTGTTGTTGGAAGTGTTGAGTGATACAAACTTTTGGAGTACAGTTTGGCAATTTCTTAAAAAGTTATACATGTTTCTACCATGCAACTCAGGAATTCTATTCCTAGGTGTATGTATATCTTTTTAAGAAATTAAATGTATGTCCATAGATAGGTTTGTTTATGAATGTTCATAGTGGCTTTATTTATAATAGCTAGAAAATGTAATTAACTCAAATATCTATAATTAGGTAAATAGATATGAATCAAGGTATATCCATGGAATACAATACTACTGAGCAATAAAAATTATTAGCTATGTATACGGTCAACAGCATAGGTGAATCTCAGAATAATTATTTTAAGTGAAAGAAGCCAGATAGAGAAACAATACATATTGTATAGTTCTATTTGTATAAAATTCTTTAAAAATGCAAATTATTCTATGGTAACAAAAGGCAAAACAGTGGTTGCCTGAGGAATGGGGTAAGGTGGGAAAGGCAAAGAAGGAAAGGGAGTGGGGGATTATAAAGCAGCACAAGGTACTTTGGAGGTGATAAATGTATCTATTATCTATATTATGGCAATGTCTTCACAGGTATATGTGTGTCAAAACATACTATTAAAGGAGGTGCAATATTACTGTATGTCAATTATGTTTCAAGCTATAAAAAACAGAAAGCAAAAACCAAAACTCAAAAACAAATGATCCGTTCTTTTTTCCAGATCATTCTCTTTAACTGGTAACCTATCTCTTACGCTCAGCCCTAATTCTCACTCAGCAAAAGAAAAACCAAAGTAGTCAAATGAAAGACCTTCTGTGGGCTGCATGTGAAACCAACAAGTTTTTTGTGTGATATGAATGGAATCATTGCCAGCATGGACTAAAAGGGAAATAAAATAGGCATATTGAATGACTTCAAAGGCAGAATCATGGAAACAGATTTCTGGACTGGAAATATCTTCTAGGGCAAGGAGAGTGTGCCCACCAATGTATGGAAAAGGTGAATATTCCTTGGCATTTGAAAAGGATGCACTTTCACACTTGTTCAGAAGAAAAGGGTGGGCCTTCCATTTTGGTGCCACTCAAGTCAGAGAGAGTAGAGCACATTCCCCAGGGATTGGGGTGAGTCTGACCACCAACCCACTGTACTGAGGGCTTCAGCCTGTGCCATGGAGATTGGGGAAAATCTGACTATCATCCCAGTATTCTTGGATAGTGGGACCTAGAGTTCAACCACCACCCTCATGTTTGATGAAGGTAAAGCCAAGAACATGGCTGCTGGGCAAGCCCTTGGAAAGGGTGGAGCTGCCACTCTCAGGTCCAGAGGACAAGAAATTATGGTTCCATATATGACTCTCAGACCTTGAAATCTAATAAGTACATTCTGCTGGGTTTCATAACTATTTGGGACCCATGACCCATTTTCCTTCTAATTTCTCCCTAAGGCAATGGGAACATTTATTCTATGACTGTCCCTCATTTGTATATTGGAAGCAGATAACTTGTTCAGAATTTCTCAGTTCCACAAATTTCTCAGTTTGCCCCAGGACAGACAGACTGATTTTGATGAGACGTTATACTTAATATCATTACTAAAAGGATTTAATGTGCTGAGATACTGTGATGGAATGAATGTATTTGTATATGGAAGGAACATGACATTTTGGGGTCCAGAGGGTGGAGTGTGATGGTTTGATGCTGGGGGTACCCCAGAAAATCATGTCCTTAGAGCTATTCCATTCCTTTGGATATAAACCTATTTTAGGTGGGACCTTCTTTTGATTAGGTTATTTCAGTAGGGCATGGCCCAGGGTGAGTCTTAATTCCCTTACTGGAGTCCTTTATAAATGGGAGGAATATGGAGAGACAAATAAAGAGATAAACCCCCAAAAACTGAGAGAGAAAGCCCCAGAAGCCAGAAGCCAAAATCAATGGAACACAGGAGCTCAGAGAGAAACCCATGGAACCTGAGAGAGGAAGCCATGGTAACCAGGAAACTGAACATGATAAGACTCAGAGGAGAAGGGAGACACCTTCATGTACCTTCCCATTTAACAGAGGGATTCAGGATCACTGGCAGCCAGTCTACAGAGAGAGAGCATCATGCCTTGATTTGGACATTTTCACAACCTCAGAACTGTAAATTGTAACCTAATAAATCCACATTATAAAAGCCCACCCATTTCTGGTATAATGCTTTCACCAACCTTACCAAACTAAAACACATACATGGACACAATGTTTTAATGTTAACAATTTCAGCATTGTTTTTCATGACATAATAATGCAGAGATAAGTGATGTAAACTGATGTTAATTAGTACATTTCATAGATTTACACAAAACTTTTTTTTTTACCAGGATTACCCCAGTAGGGAAAATTATTATTACTTCAAATGGGCTTGTGTTGGGAAGTAATATTCATTTGTCTTCTCAAAAGACACAGCAAATTAATGCACATGCACACAGGCATATTTCACAAAGCCCTGCTATGTGAGATGCAAGCTAATATTTTGTCTTCCTGTGTTATATATTGTTTTAGAATGTTGTACACTGATTCTGTGCCCACCAAAGTCTCATGTCTAGAATGAATATGCTTATATTGTTTGTATATATTTAATAAATGTGTTATAGTTAATATTCTCTTGAGCCAGTGTTGCCAGATGGGCTTCCAGGGTCTTGGCCATTTCACAAGAAAGCATTGATGGATGTGCCACAGTTTAAGCAAGCAAATAAAGAGTTTAACATAAAGTGAAAGTCCACACTCAAGATGGGAGTGCGGGCATGCTTAAGGGGGAGATGTGCCCTAGTGCTGGGGATATGGCCTTATTAAGGCTGCATCCCCCTTCATTCTTCCATGCAAATGAAGATTTGTAAATTGCAACATTCTCATGGGCTTTCTGTTGTATGCAAAAGAGAGATTGGAAACACAACACTCTCATTGGTTCTGAGTATCTGCCAGGCTGAATGAGGCCAATGGTCTGTTGACATATGGGCCTCTCCTTATCTATTGTCTTCAGGCACCCGACTGTAGATTCCTTCATTGTTGGCAGGACTTTCTGCGGTCTTGGTAGCTCTTTCTTGTAGGCTTAGGCAAAGATGGGTGACCTTGAACAGGAGGTTTGGCTCTTAAAGGACTAGCTGTTTCATTTTTGTTGCCCTAGTGCCTTCCCATCACTCTTTTCTTCCCCTCAGGTCCCTCTTCTAGCTTGCCTCACCAGGACTCTAGCTTAAGTTGGTTTTCTCATATGTAGTTGAAATGTTACTTCAAATAATTCTTATTTACAAATTAGCAACACCTTTTCTGTGTGTTTGCAAAAGAAATAAAAGTTATAGCACACTGTCTCAGGGTTGGCTGCTCTTTCTGACTCATGGGAATAAATTATCATTCATTAGTGCCTTCCTAGTGGTCTCTGAAGTTGTTATAACTTTTATCACCTAGTGTAAAAGGGGAATAGGAATTAAAGGCTTTCTTGACTTTATGAACTTGACCTCTCCAGAAAGTAATGTAATTTTAGGCCAGAGAGGAAATGGACTCTTCCTCCCAGAATTCTCTTACAAAATCTAGCAAGGAAATTATTACCATGATTTTATCTTCTAAATATTTTAAAACTTAAGCCTTGTTGGTTTTTCCATATTTGCAGTGTGATAGATTGGAAAAGAACAGGTCCTTTTCATGTCTAGATCTTGGTATGGATACAATGAAACTATATACTTTATAATGTTTTTGGAATATGTAGTTTAGTAATGACCATGTAGCATCAGAGGGACGACTGAAAAAACTATCATATTTTTCTAGGCCAATCTTGTTCCCCTCTGCAAATTAGGTAGGTTGTTTTTATAATAGCACAATAGAGGAAATTGTACAAAAAGTGATGAAAGTTACTGCTACTTTCTAAGTGTTTGGTGGAGTTGAGGACAGACATGCACTCAAATTCCAAAATCTTTCAGTTCTTCTGTACTACTAAAAGTTAGAACCAGCATTGCTAGCACTTTACTTTAAGAGCCAAATTAACGAAGATCCAGATCCAAGAGAGTACAGTGCAGAATTATACACAGGTCTGCATAGGAAAATCTGGAGGATGTTAAATTGCAGAGCAGAACTCTAGCTACTAAAGAAGGATCCTGTAGAGAGGCAGCTGGCAGAAACCTAGGGGCATGAGCTGAAGGATTTTAAGTGCAGTGTTGCTTAACAGTCACTTTCATTTTGTTTCCTGTGTTGCATAGTAAAACAAATCCTTCTTAAAGGGTTCAGTTAAATGCCTTGTATGAATTGTTTTAGCAGAAAATAATGTACACTAATTTACACAAAAAAGATTTGCTGTAGAATAATAGATAGTAAATATTGTGGTGAGGCAGGGTAGCCAGGGAAACAAGGGAATGATGAGCTATAACATGGCAGACAGACAACATGGCTGCAAGACCTAGCTGAGACCTTCAGTTTAACCATGAGGTCCTAGTTTCTCTTTCTGGGACCTCCCCTTGGCCCCAAATATTCCAAACAGGCCTCATCATTGCCCCGGCCATTGGTGGGGTTACCAATAACAGCTGGGGTCCTTCCCCTTAGCATTAGCAAATGGAGGAATAATTAATAGTTTAAAAGGTTACCCATAAGGCAGAGCTCACTCTCTCTGCCTAGAGGAGCCAGCACCAATTCTTGGTGCATATTTCCATCCTTCTCTCCCATTTCTCAGCAAACTCTGTTCTTTTACCCCATTTCCTGATACATTCTTTTTACTGCCCTAACTAAACTGGCATGTTCTTAAATTCTTTTATGAAACATAGCCAAGAACCTAAAGGAATTCCACACTTCCCTGTCTCCAGTAGGAGGCAACATAGCCAAGAACCTAAAGGAATTCCACACTTCCCTGTCTCCAGTGGGAGGCAAAAAATTAGTGAGACCTAAGAACTCAGAGGTAAAGTGGCCGTTAAAATGTAATACCCAAGGAATATGCAGGCAGTTTAGTGAGAATGTAGGATAAGGCTCAGTCCAATGTATTTCAGTCCCAAAGCTCAGAATAACATCACTCTATATCTGGAATCATTTTATGCCTATCAATCTCTTTAGTTACCTATACTTCAGTAACTACATGTGGTTTGCTAAAACAGCAAATCCCAAAATGCAGAAATGAATAACTTCTAAATATATCCTACAATCACTTGATGTCAACCATGTCTGCCTTAGTCAGCACCAACACCGTGGGTTAAAGGCATCCTTAAATCTTTCCTGCTCAGTATCAGGATCTTTAGGTAGATATTCTACACTCACTTTTCCACAGTCATCTTTATAGGAAAAATTGCCTCTTTAGCCTCAAGTCAATGGAACTAGAGACTGGAATTATGGTGGCACTGAAGGAAAGAAGGGATGCCAACATAACAAGGCTGAAAAAATTATCCCGAAAACACCCTTTAAGTCTTGGAGTCTCCAGATATTGTTTGTTTCCAAAGAAACAGAGTAGGGCCTTTACTGAGAATCATTATTTAGATTTGCTGGGAGCTGGGTGCTACAATTTATTAGAAAATTCAAGGAAAAAATTTTCCAAGAATACATGGTAATTGCTGTAGGAACAAAAAATGAAAATCTGAACACCTTGGTATTTCAAACCCCTAATTAGAGATTTGTGTAAGAATTGTAATCCTGGGTTAAAATCCATATAATCATGTAGCTGGCTGATACTGAGCAAAAGGGAGTTCATTCTTCCTGATGCATCTTCAAAGCCAATTCCTGAGACTCCAGGGTTTCAAAGAGAGAAAGAGTTTTATTGGTTGTGCAAGCAAAGGAGCACAGTGGCTTCATTGTCCAAACTGCCTCCCTGATCTGCAGAAATTCTAATATTGTCTAACATCTAACATTGGGTGCCAATGAATACTTGGGGTGGAGCTGAACACAGATTCCTTCATTAATAAACATTAAGGGGCTGAACAGGAAGGGCAGAGGTGGGGTAGCAAATTAGGGTCAGTCACAAAGATTTGGGATAGGGATATACAGAACAATGGATAGTTACAAGATCTTTCATATGGATATTAAACGGAGGTGGGTGGAATGGTTACTATCCCATAGTAAGCAAATATAAGTGTGAGCTTCAGTCTAGGGTAACCATAAACAGGTGGGACCACTCTAGCCAGCTTCAGAAATTTCAGGTATTAACCTTTTGCTATTTTATAATATAAAGGTGTCTATATTGTGATTTAATAATCATAATTAATTCTTGACCCTCAGTAACAGGCCTGAGCTTTAATATTCAAAGGCCAGATATCCTTCAGATTTTTAAGTGTGCATTTTTCATAGACAAAGTTCAATTGGTAGCTTAAATTCTAAAATCTTTCAATCCTTCTGTACTACTTTGAAAAACATTTTATTACATTCTTTGTTATTGTTTGTTTAAAACACATATATTTGTCATCAGCATCAGGACTGCTTTAAATTTCCAGGTGACTGGCCTTGGAATGCTGTGTCCCTGTTTTGTAGGAGGTTCTGTGATTGTTATTTTTTATGCACCAGCCTACAGTTTAAACTTATCTATGTACTATCATCTATTCTGTTCATACCCAGGAAAATTGCTCCATATACCTTTATAATTTTCATGATGACTGAATTTAATGTAAAGGAACAATGGTTTTAAAAATCATTCATTCATACTATTAGTGGAACACTCTGGGTTCTGGGCTTCTAGATTCTTGGCTGAATTATATTACTTATAATTTTCATTCTCTTAGAAAATAAGTTTAACAGTAAAATAACATTTAAGTGATTTCTTTGGAGGCCATTTCTAATTATTCTAATCTGTACTGTGACCATGCAGTTTTACACAAGAATTTCATTCTTTAGCTATTGGCTCGTAAGCAAATTGTTCCCAATGCTTTAAAACACAATTTGCAACAATTTCCTCTACTTCAGAACTTTTATTTCCCATTTTGACTTTAACAGACCTTGAAGGTGCAATACCAATTGTAGTATATGCTTACTGAGTTCATTGAAGTCTCAGGGAAAACTGGTTTCTTCCTATGACCTGCTACGTTCAGAATTCTTGATGCTTAAGGTGGGAGATAACCCACTGCCCAGTCCTGAGAGATAACAGGTGTTGGAGAAAATACGGCACTTACTGGGGCATGGAGACTGAAATGACTATAGACAAAGAAAGATTTATTGAAAAGCTCTCCCAACACAGGGGGTCTGAAGAACAGACTTCAGCTCCCCCACCATCATGGTGGGGATCTGAAGAGAGACTTTAGCCCAATCCTGGAAGGGGGGATTTGAATTTACACAGAACTTTCGTAAGGCAGGGGAATGATAGTTGGTGGGAGGGGATTGAGGGTTTGAGTGAAGTGCAGGGGACAATTGGAAGTCCTAGCGATGAAAGCTTTCCCTGACAGTGACTAGAAGATCGTGGGCTAGGGAGTTCTGGTTTCTTGGAATGCTGCAGGAGCATATATTTCTTTGTTTTGTAGGAATTTTATCTCCCTCTGATATGTAGGTAGGGAAGGCCATTGGGCATTTGCAGGGAAAACTAGGTCTTGGGAGATGTCTGGACCCGGGTTCCAGACCAAAGCTACCAAGCTGCATTATTCTTCCTAGAAAAGGGACTGTCTTGAAACCTTTCTTTTGGCTTGCTCTTGCAGAGTTTTTAGAGAGGTTGGCCATGAGAGAGGGCTCATTTTATGGCCACCGTCAGAGACTGAGTTTGCAGTTAAACTGGACATTAAGTGACGTGTTAAGAAGCAGAAACTGGCCTGCAATTTATAGGCAAACAGCTTCAGGTGCCCCAGAAGTAATGGATTAACAGGAATTTCAGGGCCTTCAGAGGCTGAGGAAGAAACAAACCTCTGGGCACAGCCCAGGGTGAGAGTCTCCCGGGCCTTGCAGATAAAACAAAAGAGGGCAGAGACAGGCTTTGATTAAAAACTCACCAGTCTTCAGCAAGGTCTGGGGAGCATTACCTGCTTCTTTATCTCCTAGCTTGGCTCACCAAATATGTTAGCAGAAGGCTGTGGGTTCTGGGCTTCTAGGTTCTTGGCTTATGTTGCATAAAAGAATTTAAGGACATGTCATAGGGTAGGCAAGGGAATAAAGAGTTTCTTAAGAAACAAGGAAAGAGGTAAGTACACAGTCTGAGATGTGGATTGTGGGCTGTGCTACAGGGTGAGAGGGGCACTTGCGGCCCTGGGGTAGGCTTTATAAGACCTTTCCTCTTCCAGTTCCTAATGTTGGGGAGGGGCCCCAGCTGTTTGCTGCTCTGATTGGTTACTCCACCTGTTAGCTCTCAGGGGGCCAGTGGTGAGGCCTTTTGTTTGAAGGTATCTAGGGCTCCCCCTGCATTCCATAGCTCCAATGGGACCTTGTGGCCAGGGGCTAGGTGGGGTCTTTCTGATTTTTCTTAGTAGCAGGGAGTTTTTAGGTAGGGTGTCACAGCCATGTTCTCTGCCAGCCATGTTCTCTGCTGGGTCCCAGCTGCCTTCCCTCTTTCCCTGTACTTAACCTACCTCAATATATTTCCACTGCTGGTAGAACTGTAATTTGTATAGTTATTTTTCTAAAGTAGTTTGCCATTGCTAATAATATATCTTGTAGTGGGTTGCTAAAACTTTTTAAATTAACATTTTGTTTACTTATGAATAAAAAAGGGCTGATATTAGTTTCCTTTCTTTACTATCTACAAATTGGCTCAGACCCAAACTGTAAATTATATTGCAAATAAAGACAATTACATGGGTAACAAGTTCAACAGAATTAATTTTGCTTATCAGCCCTCCATAGGAGAAATTTGCTCATTGAAACCAGTGAAATAGTGTCCATATCAATGAAGCAATTTTTCATGTGCATATATAATGTTTTTAATTTTTCTCATTATTTCCTCTTGCTGTCTTTTACTCTCTTCCTCTATTACCTACATTTCTTGTAAATTAGAAAATAAATCTAAAGATTATATTAGATTGACATTAAACCTTTTTGGCAAAATTATTTCATGGATGATATGTACTTCATTATTCATTCTATCAATGGGCATATAACATCATGTCTCACTATTAGTGATGTTAGTTATAATTATTTTATTAAGGTAGTGACTATGAGATATATCAGTTTTAAAGTTAAGTTCCCTCTAGAAAGTGCAAAAAACAAAAAAAAAGCTTGTGTAGTCTTGCTTCATTACCTTAAAATTATCCTATTGCAAAACTTAACAGGTTTAGCATCTATTAATGATCCTTGAATTGATTATTTGATTGGGAGATACAAAATGGTGATTTTTCTAATTTTATCATTCATTCTAAATATGTTAGCTGGCTTTCTTCTAAGGAAAGGTGTCTTCTTTCATTAATGGATTTAAAATGCAGTTCTTCCTAAAAAGCAACAGTAAATGCTTATTTCTTTTCCTTTAATTACTCATTTTCATGATACCTGCTTAGAATAATACCTCTAATGATAGCAATATTTTTTCCCCTCCTCCTTCTCCCATTCTTTTCTTCTCCTTCCCCTCCCCATCTTCCTCCTCCTTATTACCCTCCTTATTACTCTCTCTCTGCTTTTCTCTCTCTCTCTCTCCCTTCCCTCCTACTCTCTCTCATTTTGATAGTATCACTTTTTTTTTTGTATTTCATTATTTTATTAACAAATTCATTTCAAATTCACAGAAATAAAAGAACAGAAAAAGGCAACTCAACAAGTAATGGTAACATACTTAAAAACTCCTTTTTCAGGCACTGCTGTCATATATAATTCCAACTGCTAACTCAGGTGTTCTTCTGGTGTTCAGAAAGATAAATAGGTAAAGACAAAAGAGTTAAATGATATAGTCAAGATCTCACTTTCAACTCATGGGTTTTTAATTAGCTAGTGCTTTATTCTTTTCAGTCACTTAGTATTTTTTGTTGTTGCAGTTTCTCCTATCAATTCTTCATTGAATAAAATTTGTCCTCTAATTGACTCCTTAAAAGGACATGTGTGTACAGTATTTATCTACCTTATTTCATGCATAAAGCTTTTTTTCCTATAGTTCAGAAGGCATATGTTTTGGTATAGACTATTCATGGTCATTTTTACTAGGAATATAGTACATAACTTTAATATGCATTCCTATCTTATATATCCTCTTTTTGTACATTCAGTTGTATTATTAATGGCAATTTGGTAATATTGTCATAAATTCTGAGATAGTATTTTTTTCTTCAGTTCCCTCACTGAGTTTAGTTAGCTCTTATTTCTAATCTAACTGTTCATTCATTTACGTAAGTAAGGGTTAAGAATTAATGAATAATTATGATTACTAAATCATTATATAGTTGCCTTTATAGTGAAAAATAGCCAAAGGTTGATATCTGAAATTACTGAAAATGGCTAGACCAACCTCACCCATTTTACATAACCATTTCCAACTAAACACCTGCCATTGTGATGATTATTCTAAAAGGATCTTACCCTAGTATATGGTCACATCTACCTGCTACTGTGATGATTTTCCAGAGGAGCTCACCTTTGAATATGAACATTTCTGTTGAAAAGTTAACACCCTGCCTTCCTCTGTTTAATTTTTTTATGAAAAACCTTGTGGCTGACTTTTGTTCTGTACTCTCCTGTCACAGAACTTTGTGACCCGCCCTGGCTTGGTGCCCACCTCTCCATCCTGTTCAGCCCCTTGATGTTCATTAATGAAGGCACCTGTGCCAGCTCCACCCAAATTACTCATTAGCATCCTGATGTTGTAAAATAGAATTTCTACAGAGCTGGGAGGCAGTTTTGGGGGCCACAAGGCCACTGACCTCCTTTGCTTACTCAAACAAATGAACAGTTTCACTCTTAGAAACCCCCATGTCTCAGAAATTGGTCTTTAACGTACATCAGGAAGAAGGGCCCACTTTTACTTGGTGTAGCAGTTTGATATTGCTTATGATTTCCAAAAATAGTTATTGGATTATGTTTGTGAACTGGTCTGTTCTTCTGGGCATATTAGATTGTATTGGATTCAGAGATTTCACTTTTACTTTACTACATTATATTTATGGCTTTGACTGGACTTCATCAGTAGGACACTGAATTATCACCCACCAAGGATCACAGAGAAAACTACACAGCAGAGGAGTTAGTTAGAGTTTGGATGCTGGAACCCCAGGGGGTAAAAACACAGGAGAACACAGAGGAATAGAGATGGCTCCATAGACATGGCACAGGCCCCAGGAAGAGAGAGAGCCTAATAGTCTACAGTTGATATTAGAAGAAGCTGGGACTACAAAGTCAAGAGAAAGAGGGAGGCTGAAACTTTGCAGACATCAGCAGCCATCTTGCTCCAACACATGGTAACAGACTTTGGTGAAGGAAGTAAACTGCACATTATGGCCTGGTAATTGTAAGCATCTACCCCAAATAAAAGCTAGCCAATTTCTGGTTTTGCATTAGCATCCCTTTGGCAGACTAATACACTTGGTATCATGTCTATCTTCAATATTTTAACACTTGATTCACAAGTGTAAATGTCCTTTTAATTGCATTATTTCAGGTGAGAGAGTTATGGGAGAAATTTCATCAGTTATGTTGCTTTACTTTGAGCTTTTTTAATGTATTGAAAAAGAAATTTTATTTTGTATTTCCTTCTTACCATCTAAATAAAAGTTGTAGGATTACAGCAAAATGATGCATAAAATATGGAGTTCTGATATGCCAACCTATTTTTAACATTTTGCATTACTGTGGCATATTTGCTGCAATTTATGAAAGAACATTTTTAAAACTATAGGTTAACTATAGTCACAGTTTACTTTAAGGTTCACTGTTTGTGTTGTACAGCCCTATGAATTTTATTTTTAAATTTTTATTCTAGTAACATGTATACAACCTAAAATTACCATAGGCACTTTCAAATACATATACATATATGTATATATATCATATTATGTATATCATATACATATACATATATATATATATCAGAGCTGTTAACTATGTTCCCAATGTTATGCTACCATCACTACCATCTATTACCAAATTTTTCCATCATCCCAAAGAGAAATTCTGAATACTTTAAGCATTAATTACCCATTCCATAACCCTACCCCAGCCCCTGGTATCTTCTTTTCTAGTTTTTGATTCTATCCAGTTGCTTATTCTAATTACTTCATGTCATAACAATGTTTGTTTGATAAATATTTGCTCCTCTTTTCAGTCCTCCCATTTTGAGGTTAAGTCTCTGATTTGAGATCTTTTTCTTTGTTAATTTAAGCATTTTGAGGTCTAAATTGCTTATGAAACACTGCCTTTGCTGTATTCCGTAAGTTTTGGTATGTTGTATTTTCATTTTCATTCACCTCAAGAGTTCCTTTGTGATTTCTTCTTTGCCCCATTGTTTTGTTAGTTTCCATATACTTGTTAATTTTCCAGTTTTCACTTTTTTATTGATTGCCATTTTTATTCTAATATGGTTGGAAAAGATACATTGTATGATTTCAGTCTTCTTAAAATTTATTAACATTTTTTTGTGATTTAAGATATGGTCTCTCCTGGAGAATGAGCTACATGTACTAGAGAAAAATGTGTCTTCTCTCACTATGGGGTGAAGTGTTCTATACATGTCTATACATGGTTTAGAGTATTACTCAAATCTTCTATTTATTTTTTAATCTTGTTTACATACTCTATCCATTACTGAAAGTGGTGTCTTAAAGTCTCCTACTTTTAATGTAGAACCATCTATTTTCCCTTCAAATCTGTCTCTACAAGAGTAATGGAATTTACAATTATCCAAATTGTTTCCTTTACTGGAGGTCTTTATATCTTTATGGCACTTTTATCCACAGTCTAGGATCCCCTCTTTTCAGTCTGAATAGCTCACCTCAGCTTTGCTTATAGGGCAGGTGTAGAAGTAATGAACTTCCTCAGCTTTTGTTTTTCTTTAGACGTCTTAATATCTCTCTCATTTTTGAAAGAAAGTCTTGCTGGATATGAAAGTCTTAGTTGGCAATTGCTTTCTTTCAGCACTTTGAATATTTCAACCCATTGCCTTTTGCCTCCATGGTTTTGAATGAGAAATTGGCATTTAATTTAATTGGTACTCCCTTGTATGTAACATGTCGCTTTTCTCTTTAAGCTTTAAGTATTCTCTCCTTGCCTTTGCATTTGACAATTTGACCAATATATGACAGGGCACATCTCTCTTCAATTTTATCCTGTTTGGCGTTCAATAGGATTCTTGGATGTGCATATTCACAACTTTTGCCAAGTTGAGTAGTTTCCTGTTATTATTTCTTGCAATATTCCTTATGCTGCTCCTTTCTACCTTTCCTCTCACTCTAGGAATTTCCGTATGTTGTGTATTTTTACACTTGTGCCACAGGTTTCCAAGTTATGTTTGCTCTTTTTCTAATTATTTTTCTTTCTGGTTCTTAGCCTGACTCATTTTATGTTGTCTTGCCTTTGAGTTCACTGATTATTTCTTTTGCCAACTCCAATCTACTGTTGGAACCCTCCTGGGAATTTTTCATTTGAGGTATAGTAGACTTCAACTCCAGCTGTTCTGTTTGTTTCCTTTTCAAAATTTCTAGCTCTTTATTGAGATTTCTTATTGTTTATTCATTGTTTCCCTGATATCCTTTAGTTCATGCACTATAAGTTCCTCCATTTCCTTGATCATATTGAAGATAATTTTTTAAAATCCTTGTCCAGTGTGTCCACAGTTTTATCTTCTTCATTGATGTTTTCTGGATTTTTATCATCTTCCTTTGGATGAGCCATCATTTCCTGTTTTTTGTTTGTCTTGTAATCTTTAGTTGCACATTGTCCATTTTAATATTTCTAAATGTGAGCTCTATGATTTAATCTCTGAGCTATTTCTTGAGCTTATATCCTGCTAATGGATACAAAATCAAGTGAACCAATGCACAAAATACCTTTCCATCATTAGAGATTGGCTTTGCATTGGCTGATCTCTCCTTCTGTGTTCAGGCCTCCTAACAAGGTCAGGTCAAGGTAAATACAAAGTACAGAGTCCTACCTGTATTTTTAGGACCTGTGCCATGTCCTGGGCTGGGCTTGCTAGTGTCCTTAGGAGTTTCCCTGTTTACAGGAATTTGTATGTCCTTTCTGTTTCCTAGGAAACTGATCTTCTTCCTCTCCTAGGTGCTCCCATGCAGGACTTAAAACAGGTAAGTCTTTGTCTCAGGCTGTCCAACTTAATTGTTTCTTACCCTGCTTTCACTGATGCAAACTGCTATTACCTGAAAGGCAAATTCTTGGATAGGGGTCAAGCAATAAGAGGAGTTTCCCAGGTCAATCTTCCCTTGCTGGAATAAGCCAGGGATCTACAAAGGGAGTATTGACCAGCTCCACACTGCCCTGGAGAAGGGACAAAGGGGTGGACAACAAGGGTGCCAGGATCTTCTTCCATAGCCTTTTGAAGCTGTGTTTTCTTGATTCAGTACCTGCCCCATGAATGCAACCCTTTATCTGATCTCACAGCATTGAAGAAGCATAAGGTTTTAGTTTTCAGACTGCTAAAGCAAATACCATGCAATGGGTGGGCTTAAAAAGTAGGAAGTTATTGGTTCATGGTTTTGAGGCTAGGAAAAGCTCAAATGAAGGTATCATCAAGGCAAAGCTTTCTTCCCAAAAACTGGTGTTCTGGGCTGGCTACTGCTGATCCTTTGTCTTGGCCTCCTCTGCCACATGGCAATGCAAATGGCAGTTTCTCCTAGCCTCTCCATTCTCTTCCAGATTCCACTAAACTTCAGCTTCTTGCTTCCTATGGCTTCATTTTTCCCCCTCTCTGTCCGAATTGTATTCTGCTTATTAGAGGACCCCAATGATAGGATTAAGACCCATCCTGATGGAGTAGGGCCACATTTTAACTGAAGTAACCTCACCAAAAGACCCTACTTACAAATAGTTCATACCCACAAGAACAGATTACATTTAAGAACATGTTTTTCTGAGGCACATAACCCCAAACCACCACAAATGCTATCTTTAAGTCTCTTCTGCCCCTTTTGCCCAGAGCAGGTTGGAACAATGATTGCCCTCCGAAGCCGGCACTCAGCAATCTGATGTACCTAATCAAAATCATGATCAGGTGTGGGACTGCACATGCCTGGATCTTGAGGAGGTAGGTCTTTATATTCCACCCTGGCATCCAGCAGGCTGTACCAGCATCTGGAGAAGAGTATTTCACTGCTACTTTCCATGAGGTTGGGGAATAGCAACAGTAGCACGGAGGGTGCAATTCACCAGTATTTACCATTATTTACCAGTCTCTTCCTCCCACTCTTCCCTGGATGCTGCACAGTGTTCTCCTAAGATTCTGGAGTTTCAGAACAGTTGATTCACATAATTCCTGCACATTTATTCATTGTTGAGGTGGAGGGACTGATTCTGGGAGCATCTTACTCTGCCATCTGCCTACAATCCTCTATATTTTCTTCTTAAAATAACTTTCTTTGCATTTGCTTCACCTGGTCATGTTTATTTTTATTTGATTTTTCCCTGAAATTTTGAGACAAAATTGTATAGTTATAATAAATTTCTCTCTTTTATTTATGCAGGCTTAAAGTATTTTTGGTATTGGATCCTTATTAATAAAAATTAATTTTGATCTATGTATTTTCTGCCCTTTTCCTTTTTTGCTATTATGAGAACCCCTGTTCCACCATCTTCACATTTGGCTTATCTGTGACAGCTGTGATATATCTTTCTTTCCTGCTCCTGTGTTTTAATGATGTCCTCCTTGGGACTTCAGTATTGGAACTACTGGTGCTTTCAGGGGTTTTTTTCTTGTTTATTTCCTCCTGAAATGCTACTCAACTGCTACTTCACCCCTCTAAAGCTGCTCTGTTGAAGTGGAGGAAAAACCTTTTATCCCACCAAACACACTTCTTTGAAACACTCCCTTTCATACTGAGCTCAAGGAAGAGTTCTAGCCTTGTGCTTTCCAAATCTCCAATAAATTAACTCATATCAATAACACTCTTTAAATTTCTGCCTGCATTCACCTCAGAGGAATTTTACTAACCTCCAAATGCCACCCTGCCCTTCTAGTACTGATTATACTTCTGCCAAAATTCTTCTCTTTCCTTTTCATTTCATTAAATCTGTCACATAAGGCATGTACTCTACTTTGGCAATTTCACTGCATTTCAGTATGCTTGTGAAGTAGAGAAATCCAGTGTAATCAACATCACATAATAGTTGACCAAAGTGAAAGTTACAGAGGTTAAATGACTTGTTAGTGATCATTTGGCCAGCAGTAGAATTGTAACAAAATTTCAAGTCTTATGATTCTTAGTATGAGGATTTTTCTACTATATCATCCTACTTCATCTAAGCACTCAAGAAACCTAGGTTGTCTTCCTTGCTCCATCATTTCTCTGTTTTAGCTTGAGTAGAGTATATGCTCAATGATGTTTCAGTTTCCTTATTTACAAAATTATTATAATAATGAGTTCTAATTCTACTTTAATTATGAGAATTGTTAGTTTGAGTCATATGAAATTCCTAGAATTCAACTATTTTTGTCCCATAAAACAGCAAGTTCATATGGCATATTCTAAATATTCAATTTGTGTTAGGTATTAATATCACCAAAGGGTGCTGAGTTATTCCTGCATAAAAGTATGCTAATCTTAAAACTTTTAAGATTTCCATCTCTTTAATTAAAAAAAGTAGGATAAAATATTATGAAATAACATTGATTACTTTATATCATTATTAAAATATCTTACTCTTTGCTCTTTATCTAAGACAATATCTTGTTTGACAAATTAGAATTTTTCGATATTACCTTTTAGAATGTAAAATGACCTTGTGATAATTAAGACCATTCCTTGTGCTTTTAACAATATTTCAAGTATATTTAAATGCATTTTTGAGTCACTACGACTTTACAAATTTGAAAGATATTGTTATTTCTTGGATTATTTTTGTATTCTAATTTCCCACTCATCTTCATAGAGACAAATCATTAATTTACATTGCTTACCATATAATATCTTTCATTATTACATATGCTGTGATTTCATCAAGCAAACTTGAAATAGACAAGATCTTATCTGATAAACAATTTCTAATATATTTTAATATTTTATATTTAAAATAGACTGAATATTGGGATGTGATGTTGCTTCCTGGCAGCATCTATGAATCAAGTTGACTTTGAACTCACAAATTTAAAGTAACAGATTCCAGCCCTCAATTTGGAAAAGAAATATGGCATGTATCCCTCGAAAATAGTGTTCAATAATCACTTTTGAATGACACAGTCCTGTATTTCATTTTTACTCCTTTAATTACAATATATAGTAACACACTTCTAAGCTCTAGACTTTCAGCATAAATATGAAAAAGAAAGAACATCATTTTAACTCAAAATGTTTTAGTTGTTTTTTTTTCCAAATATATTTTTATTCTGTTGAAATCTCAGTATCTCTCCCCCTTTCTCCCTGCCTCCTTCTTTATCAGAATTATTATAAAATATTCACCTTGGATATATATTTTGGCCTCATCATTAGCAATTTTTTTATCACATTAGCTAAGTAGAGTAATACATATATACACCTGTATGATGTATGTATGTATTTAAAAATATATGTGTGTATCTATGCACCTACTATATATCTTGCCTATTTATCTATCTTTCTATCTATAAATTAACCCTGAAAAAAGCAGAGTTCAACAAATATTTTCTATAAAAGATAAATAGCAAATGTTTTAGTCTTTGGGAACCAAATTGCTCTATCATGGATATGTATCTCTACCTTATAGAGCAGAAACAATAGACAATCTATAAATGAATGGATGTGGCTGTGTTTCTCTAAAAATAAATGTATTTACACAAACACACTGCAGACAGGATTTGACCTATGGGCAGACAGGATTTGCAGACCAATGAAAAAGAAGAGAGGTAATATCTTATGGGATGAGAGCTGATAAAAATGTCAGCAACAAACCTGTGTGGACTGTGAGACTGAAGAGGTGTGAAGGTATAGGAGCAAACAGGTACCTTTCCAAATTTAGGTAGTCTGAGATCTAGAGAACAGGTATTTGAAAGGGATTTTTTATTTCAGTGGAAATACAGATATTTTGGATGATGGAATAAAGTAGAAATGAAGGTGGATATAAATGATGGAAGTTATCAGAAAATAGAGTAAGAAATATGCATAACTTTTAGTTTAATGAGAGCATGATGTAAATGATCTCAAGACTATAAATTAATTGCACTTCTGGAAGCTTCATATATACTTAACCATTCCAAAGTTGATAGTTAAAGACACCAACCTACAGAATGACAAAATCATTTAATTTTGTAACTCACCTCTAAAATTATATTTTTAATCATTTACCTACAAAGTTACATGCTATATAAGAAGGAAAAAATCACAATGATATTATGGATACAGGCACATATTATAAAAAAGGTTTGAGATTTTTCTCTTTTTAATTAACATAGCTGCATTTATAAAGGAGGACTACATAAGTGAATATGAGACTAATAGACCTTATCTATTGTCATGATTTTATCTAATTTTAGTAGAAGAATATGAATGTCAATTCTAAAAATTTAAAATTTTATGTAAACAAAGCAATCAGCATTTTTAGAAATGATTGGAAAAACCAATATACTTTACCTTTTTTTGCATGTCTGAGATAATAATTGTTTGACAATATTAGTACAGTTCCAGGATGAGGAAAAAGGAAAACATGAAAGAAGAAACAATTTTTCTCATGTTTTATTTCTATAAATTGTAGAGCAATTGTATTCTTTGATATGCTAATTATACCCCTATGTTTCAGCTTTCAAGCTTCCTAGTAATTTGTTAAATATTATGTTAATTGAGTCAAACAGGTTTAGTGCCAAAATTTGATTTGGTTTGTGTTGCCAAGAAAGTTTTTGAAAGAAATTATTGCAGAGAATTCATAATTAAACAATAAAGACAATGGTGTTAACAGTTTATGAAATTTAAAATTTATCCCACAGAAAGAACCGTCGTGGATTTTCAGGAGTAACATTCAGACATATCATTAAAATATGGAGGTACATATGTAAAATATATATTCACATGGTAATATTCCTTGTGAATATGTATTATTAAGATACATATTCACATATGTATTACATATATGTAAGCATGTGGTATGTATATATATTATTTGAGTGTATCATACTCTACTTCATTCTAAAGATTGTATCAAGAAGCAAAAATGTTTGAATCTTCACCTACTTTAACCAACTTCCCACTTTCTATTCCAAAAGAAACTAAATGAAATCTAATACCTACTTTGTGTCAAGTGACTACTCTTAAATAAATTATAAAATCTTACAAGGCCTAAAAATGGCATAAGTAGTTTTGTGTTAGAAAATGCAAATTGTAGAACTGGAAATCTATTTAGAGATTAATTGCAGGAATCCTTGGGCACAGGATTGATCTGTAATCCAGATATTAGGCAACAAAATGCTGCTTTACTGAGTGACTACTGAAGGCTGGCCATTAAAAAATGTAGATATTGAGGATACAGGGGAAAGACAAGATTGTGCCATGAAGAAGTTGGTCAAATAATGAAGTTTAGTAGGACAGTCAAGCAAAGAGAATATTTATTAAAAAAAAAAAAGAGTAAGAGTAATAAGGCCCCTGAGAAGGTTACATCTAGAATAATGCTGAGAGACTTTCAGTAGTACAGATAAGGAAGTGGTCTGGGTTGACTCCCAAGAAGATACTAAGATATCATTCTTAGAGCTGATGACCATGTAGTTAAGAAGAACCTAGGAGAAAAGGATGTGTTTTCCCAATAGGTGAGACTGTATGAACAATTTAATAGAGGCCTGAGAGAGAATAAGAATGAGAGGTACATTCTGGAATGAGAAGCTAATTAGTTAAGCTAAAGTGAAGGAGGGGATAAGAGTTTAAAGTGCAGAATTAAGAAGATCCTTTGGTCATGTGGCACATCATTGACATCTTAATAGCTTACTCTTGAAGTGGTAGGACACGATTAGGAAATTTTTAAGTGATGGATCAGGAAGATAACATTAATGCTTTCAGAAGTTGGATATAGAAACAATTTCAATAGATTTTAAAAGTAGATTTGTGTTCCTAAAAATCCGTAATGATATTATTCTCTATATAAAGAATAAACATTCAGAAAACGTATTTAGAAAAATGATCCCATCACAACATGAAGCATAATCAAAAAGTTGTAAAGCTCTAGAAATGAGTATAATAAGAAACCATTATATAATATATGTAAAATATATATAAAAATAGATTTTAAAAATTAGGAAAAAATTGAGAACTAAGAGAAGACGAAAAGATGGGGAAATATCTTCTTGACCTAAATTTATAGATCTAATATTTTACAGATATCAGTTTTCCAGAGTTAACCTATAAATTCCATGATACACCAATCAATATTGATATGAATTTTAATGAAATGTAATAATTTGACTGTAAATTTCATCTGAAAGTATATGTACAAATAAAATAGGGGTAATTTTAGAATGTAAGAAGTCACCCAATATACCTCAAATAATACCATGAAGCTATAGCTATGAAAAATAATAGAAAAGTAAGGTAAACTAGAGTTCAGGTTCTGACTCATGATTACATATTTAGAATATGATAAAGATAACATGTACAGTCAAGAAAGATTGCCAGAAATTATGTGAAAATAATTTCCATTTGGAATAAAAATTTAAAGAGTGGGGGAATTAAAACTCTAGACATTTTGGAAGAAAATGAAAGAGAACAACTTTGAATATTGGGATAACAGACATTATTGTAAATGCTCTCCTTCATATCTTTTATGAAATTGTCACTTAATTCTCTATTATTAACTAATATCCAGCTGTGTATTATGTATGCACACTTTATGTGTGAGTATGTATGTCTAAGTGCATTATGTGAAGGAAATTAAAAAGGATTTTAAGGGAAAAGGCTGACACCCAAACTACATTAACACCAATGCATGCAATTAGTCTAAGAAGAACAAATACCAAACTGTTAATAAGGATTAAGACATTAATCCTTGTAAATAAGGATTAATAAGGGAGATAGACTTGGAGGGTGCCAAACAAATGGGGCATCCTCTTGTTTGATCTTTATGACCTAAGGAAAATATTTTGGTCTGTTTTACTGAAGGAAAATATTTTGGTGCTATAGAATGAAAGGAAGGTTTGAGAATATATTTAAGAGAAAGGAACTGATAACATTTGGTGATATTGTTTGGATGAATAAAGAAGAGGACCAAGAGGGCCTACAACTGAAAGCAGGAGAAATGCATCCAGCATCCACGTCCATGTGGAATCTAAGCCCCCTCTTGACATAGATGTGGAATGGACACAACCATTCTAAGGTTCACAGGATGGAGGAATAGAGTATGGATTAGAGTGGACTTACTGATATTCTATTCATGAACTATTGTGATTAGTAATCAAAGAAAATGTGGCATTGGTGTGGAGAAAGTGGCCGTGGCGGCTGCTGGAGGTAGGGAGTAGAAGGAAGAGATGTGGGGGCATTTTCAGGGTTGGAAATGTCCTGGGTGGTGCTGCTGGGACAGTTACCAGACATTGTATGTCCTCCCATGGTCCACTGGGTGGACTGTGGGAGAGTGTGGGCTATGGTGTGGACCATTGACCATGAGGTGCAGCGGTGCTCAGAAATGTATTCACCAAGTGAAATGACTGTCTCATGATGATGGAGGAGGATGTTGTTATGGGGGGAGGAGTGGGGTGAGGGGTGTGGGAGGTATATGGGGACCTCATATTTTTTAATGTAACATTAAAAAAATAAAGACAAAAAAAAAAAGAAGAGGGAATATTTTGGGATGACTCCCATGCTCCTAGAGTAAATAATTTTTGCCATTGTAAGGCATATGAATATGGGGAAAAGGAGAAAGTTTTGGAATGCAACTGATACATTTCATTTGAAGATATTGAGAGATGTTCTGTTAATATACACATACATACATGCATGTGTATGTGCACATGCACACACACATACAAGACAATGAAATAGAACCCACACTCCCTAGCTGTGTGCTATGGTATGGTGTGGTTTGGCTTTGGCTTCAGGCAAATAGTGCTGGAGGAAGAGTTCTGCCAACTAGTTGTGTGACCTTGGTCAATTTATTTAAATAGGATGGCCATATCATTTATTTTCCAAGGGACAATATTTTTTGTACAGGAGAAAAACGTTGCTAGTAATAATTATGTGGAAACAACAGGCATAAACTTGAACTCTCCTGGGATATAAGTTCACACTATATTTAATACTCTACTGTCATTTTATTCATGTAAACAGTGGGTGATGCTGAAACATATTTTCTAGGCTTGTGAAGGAATTGAATGAGCTAATCCAAGTGAGATCACAAGTATTTAAGAAATATTAACTGTTGTACCTTATCACAATATTTTTCTCTATATTGCCCAAAATAGTGTCTTGTGCATAATACCTGAAAGAATAAACCTGAAATCCCTACAGTAATGCATTTCAAATTCTCCACATCCCAAGTACAAAGATATCCCATCATTGTATTAGTATTTCACTCATTTGTGTTTTAGTTGAATGTGGTAGTTATTGTGAATAGAGCATTCTTAATATAGATATGCTTTATTATACACAGATGATGAATTCTAAAATGTGTTTTATTCAATTTTTTTGGAAATTGAACACTATATTTTTTTCTGATTCTATTAGAGGAGTTTAAGAAATCTGAAATTATATGCGATTATCAATTATGGTTGCTACCGACACCAGCTTTAAGATTCTATCTAGTGCAATGTTCACATCAAGTAATAAAATCATCTATAAACCATTTAAGTTTACTAGAGAAAATTCTCTATTAAAAGGTACTGTGCATTGATTCATTCTGCAAATTTAAGAATAACTTTTGTTTGAGGCTGTCATCCTGCAAAGTAACAGTTTAAATTGGGGGAGGAGAGGAGGGCTGCAGTTCACAAATTGAATTTTCTTATGACTGGTCACAGCTGTGTTTCTAAAAGGAACTGATGGTCAAATTTATTTAGCCATCATGTATTTTTTCTATCGCAAACATAAGAATGCAATGTCAGAGTCTTGTTCTTTACCTCTGATCATTATTCTAAGAAGCTCTATGATAAGTGAGGAGACTTCTACTTTGAGATCATTATTTTAATTGGGGCAAACAAGAGCAGATTATTAAAAGAGTAATGTATAACAAGAGAAGTATAACTTGCTAGTGGATACCCAGTGTCATCAAGGTGAAGAGAAACTTGGACCAAGGCTCTTGCAGTCTTATCAATTTACCACTGATTTTTGGAGATAAGTCCATCTTTCATAAAACTTGGGGTCCTTAACCATTACTTTATACAATGAATTCCCCTTACTATGATTCTTACCTCACCAAGAAAATTTCCAAGAGTAACATTGGCTTCCTATATAGTTTATACTGAGAAAGACTTGAGTGACCAGAGGAGAATTCGCAAATGTATTTCTCAAGGTAAATTAATGAACTGTCATGCTGATATTAATTCAGTATGTGTGGCTAATCCATGAACTGAAAAATTGAAGCACATATTATACTTAGGTAAACATCAGTGGTCAAGTGTGTACCCAAGAAGTCACTTTTGGAAGTATAAACTAGGTGCAACTGTTGATTGAAAACAAGTCACCAGGTGACATTTCTTGCTGGTATTTTTAGTCTCTTCTTTATAAACCTAAATCTACCACTGAATGAGGTGAGAACTTTCAGCAGTCACTGGATGAGGTAAATTTGAGCCCTGAAAATGGATGAATAATGGTACTTCTGGCCAGCTACAGACTCCAGTGCCTGATCAGATGGCAGTTTTTAGAAAGTCTAGGGCTAGTAGAAAGAAAACAGAACAGCCATCAGCAATAAAAATAGCAGTTAGGTTTTGTTTGATAACATAATACTTGATTTATAAATATTTACAGCAAGATTATATATTTATGTACTTGTCAATTAGTGATCAATAGAAATATCTCATTGCAACTTCTTATGCAGAGTCTCTTAGTTATCTTCACATTTCCGAAAGCATGTCTGTTTGACTTAGTTTGGTTCTTATCTAACTGTTTATCTCTTAAGTTCCTAAGAACAAAGACAGTTCCGTTCATTGTTAAAATCCAATATTTTGTTTGCTTAGATAGTGTTTCAATATTTTTTTCCTTTTGCAACCTTTTAATTTTTATTGTCACATTTCTCTGGAAGTGGGGGAATATCTGAAGTATTTATCTTCAATATACTTTTCAATGATAATTTAATAAAATTTAGGCTGTGTTAAAATTAGAAAGGTATTCCCAGGAGGATTCCACTGATTCACAATATATTAGGATTACGTCATATAGTACAGTCAAACTTCACACACAATATTACAGATATGGAAAAAAAAGAACTTTTTTTCTGTTTTCCATGACTGAGCTTATCTACCTCTTGTGTGCAAAAACAAAAACAGTTAACTTGAGTGGACAGAGTAAATTTGTCCATTCAAGTTAATACAGTCTCTTCTAGTTTAAAATGGTCTCTGTAAGTTTTACTCAGTCTCTTTTACATAAATGATCACTCTTGAGATTTTCCACCTAGCCCCCTTTTTTTATCTTACCCTTGACACAAATACACATACCATGACCCACATATACAATATCAGTAAAATTTTATCTTCACCTAATTGAATATGGACCCAAGTAAAGCTTATATAATAACCTAGGCAGAGGAAACAATTTTCTTTTTAATGTTTCTGCTGGCTTACACTGCCATTTGACTGAAATATGGTCTGGTTTTTAGTCAGTCATCTCTGTCTTAATGGACAACTGCTGAAAAGCAAGGTTCTTATAACCTGTACATTCTCTACTTAGATAAAGCTTGATTCTTCATGCCAGAGGGCTAATTATATCCTCTGATTGGCTCTTTCTGCTGATCCTATGCTTCTCAACAAAGTCATGCCTCCTGCTTATTTTTTCTTCAGCTTTTATTTTTATTTTAAACACACATACACACACACACACACACACACACATATATATTTTTCAGGAAGTACCAGAAATTGAACCCAGGACCTCATTACATGGGAAGCAAGTACTCAAACATTAGCTACATTGCTCCCCAATGAGAGTTGGTTTTTTTGTTTGTTTCTTTTGTTTGTTTCTTTTTTTTAGGAGATACTGGGGATTGAACCAGGGACCTCATACATGGGAAGCAGGCAGTCTAACAACTTGAGCTATCTGTTCCCCAACTTTTTTTCTATTTAAGAAACTCTGAGCTTACAAAATAGCCATGTATAATGTGCAGAATTCTCATACATCATCACTCCACCAACACCTTGAATTGTTGTGGAACATTTGTTACAGATTATGAAAGAATATTATCAAATTATTACTATTTACTATAGTCTATAGCTTACATTTGATATATTTTTTCCATATACCCCCTATTACTAACATTGTATATTAATATTTTACATTTGTTCATGAGAGAACACTCTCATATTAGTACTTTTAATCACAAAGAGTAGACTCATTGGCTCTCAGTTTCATCACAGAGTAATGCAGTCTTCACCTCAGTAAATTTTTGAATGTTTTCCTTAGTCCAAAAGAAAAAAATCCCATAACCCCTGTTATGGTTAGGCTATTGTGTCAACTCGGCCAGTTAATTTTGCCCAGTTGTTTGGTCAAGCAAGCTCTGGGCTAACTGTAATACAAGGGCATTTATGGACTTTAGTCACCATTGACTTGACTGTAGTGGTAAAGCATAGATAGCTGATTAGAATTGCATCAATCAGGGAGATTGCATCAGCAATGAGTGATGCTTAACCCAATCAATTGAATCCCTTAAAAGGGGAATTGATTCCAGCATTGAGAGAGAATTTCCCAGCTCATCTTTGGATAGCCAAAGTCTCCCAGAACCCATCAGAACCTTCATTTGACTTTCATTGGATCCCCTGGTTGCAACTTGCCTGTGAAACCTGGACTTGTGCATCCCCATGGCTTTGTGAGAGACTCTTACAGAATCACACACTATTGACAGATATCTATTGTTGATTCTGTTTCCTTAGAGAACCCTGACTAATACAGCTTGGTATTGGGAGTGGTTCTTGAGGAACACAGTCTTAAATCTTGGGTGTCTGAGGTGGTTCTGGGGGTTTTGCAATTATCTCTCTACTCTAATTGGACTCAAGGGTACTGATGACTCCCTTTCCAATACGGAAGAGGCTGCTAACATTCCATGGCACGAGTTGGCAATCAAGATATGCAAAATAGCATCATTGAATTTCCCTACTTTTGCACTTATAAGAAGCAAGAATCTGAGAGTGTTTTCAACACCTTAACAGAGTTTTGTGGAGTCAAACGGTGTAATGATGTTGCTGGCTTCTCCTAGATACTCTGGATACTGTTACAAAGTAAAGAGATGAATTAAAGGCTTCAAATTTGAAACTTAAACACCAAATGGATTATGCAAAAATTTTGATGGCTGCTCTGAAAGAAAATCTTGTTTCCTGTAGCCACAGGCTCAAAATATCTGAGAACCAAACAGACTCTCATTGTACAAGGAGAGGATTTACAATGGAAACTAAAATCTCAACCCAGCAGGGTTTCTGGAGTTAAAGTGAAGACATTGATTGGAAATGAGTGGAATCCAGAGAACTGGGTTGGAGACATATAGGATGATGATGGTATTGATGGAGATTTGGAACCCTGAATTCCACTGAAACTTTATCAAATAAGCCTACCATAGAATACCCTGTCCAGGCCACACCTTGTCAACCTTGTATCATCCAGCCTCCAGCTTGCCCCTGGGAGTCTGAAACAACTTCCAGCCCTGAGGTGGGTACCAGCCAAACTGAAACCTGCCTTGCCCAGACTCTGGCCTGCCCCAGGGAGACTGGACCTCCTCCCAGCCCTGAGGTACATACCATCCAAACTCCAGCATGTCCTGCCCAGCCCCCAGTCTTCTGAGAGGAAACTGTCTTCCAATCCTGCCTGAAGAGATTAATCCTGTCTCACCAGAAGAAAATGCAAGGGAATGCCCTGAGGCCAGTAGTTTGCAAGACATTTCTAATCCTTCTCCTTACCGACCTCTACAAACTCTCTTATCTTCCAGACCTATTACTAGACTAAAATCATAACAAGCCCCCAAAGGTGAAATACAAAGTGTGACCCATGAGGAAGTAAGGTATACTCAGGTATACTCAGAAAGAACTGCTTGAGTTTTCCAATTTATGTAGACAGAAATCAGGGGAATATGTGTGAGAATGGATACTAAGGATATGGGATAATGGTGGAAGGATCAGGCTGATTTTGTTGATATGGGCCCTCTAAACTGAAATTCTGGATTCAACACTGTAGCATGAGGGATTAGAAAGGGCTCTAATAGTTTGTTTGGGTGGCTGATTGAAACATGGGCCAAGAGATGGCTAGCATGTCTGAGGCTGAGATGCCTGATTTGCCCTGGTACACAGTAGAAGAGGGAATTCAAAGGCTTAGAGAGACTGGAATACTAGCATGTATTTACCATTTACAGTTGCCCATACACCCTGAGCATGTACAGAGGACATACCTTTAAACAGGACTGTGAAGAATAAATTTGTAAGACTAAATCCATCTTCACTGAAGAGCTCTGTGGTTGCTCTTCTCTGTTGTCCAGATATTACTGTAGGGAGGGCTGGTTTAGAATTAGAATCCTTAAACACTATGGGGACGATTGGATGATTGGATGTCAGTCTGGTAAAAGTCAAGTATCAGTAGTTAATTGCCAAAGTCAAGGTGGGCATGGCTATGGCAATGAAAGGCAGATGCAAAACAGCACTCAAAATAGTCTGAGTCATGTAGAGTTATGGTATTGGCTAATACATCATGGGGTACCTAGCAGTCAAATCGACAGTCTGTCTATTAAATTTCTTTGAGATTTGTATAAACAGAAGAGCTCTTGGTCTAGTGAATAAAACCCTAACTCAAATTAAAAATGCAGAGAATCACAGCCCCTTAATCAATTCTCAAACTTGAGACAGTTTACAGACCTAGAGCCCCTCAAATGAGGATGTGACCAGGTGCCCCTGTGGAAAAATATTGTTAAACTGCCAAAATCTTACAGTGTTAATCCTCCTTCCACCTTTCCCTAGGGAGACCTATGGCCTTTTACTAGAGTAACTGTGCACTGGGGAAAATGAAATGATTAGACATTTTGGGAATTACTAGACATTGGCTCAGAAGTGATATTAACTCCAGGAGACCCGAAACATCATTATGGTACACCAGTCAGAGTAATGGCTTATGGAGGTCAGACGATTGATGTGTTTTAGCTCAGGTCCATCTCACATTGGTCCAGTGGGTCTCCAGACCCACCCTGTGGTTATTTCCCCAGTTCCAGAATGCATAATTGGGATAGACATATTCAGTAACTGGCAGAATCCCCACATTGGATCCCTGACTTTTGGAATGAGGGCTATTATAGTTGGAAAGGCCAAGTGGAAGCCACTAGAACTGCCCCTACCTAGCAAAATAGTAAACCAAAAGCAATACCAGATTCCTAGAGGGATTGCAGAAATTAGTGCCACCATCAAGGATTTGAAGGATGCAGGGGTGGTGATTCCCAGCACATCCCAATTAAACTCTCCTATTTGGCCCATACAGAAAACAGATGGATCTTGGAGAATGACAGTAGATTATCGTAAACTTAACCAGGTGGTGATTCCAATTGCAGCTATTGTCCCAGATGTGGTATCATTGCTTGAGCAAATCATCACATCTCCTGGTACTTCGTATGCAGCTGTTGATTTGGCAAATGCTTTTTTTCTCAATTGCTATCAGTAAAGACCACTAGAAACAGTTTATTTCAGCTGGCAAGGCCAGTATACCTTCACTGTCCTGACTTGGGGGCAAATCAACTCTTCAGTCCTATCTGAATATTGTCTGTAGGGATCTTGGTCTTCTCTCCCTCCCAAAAGATATCACATTCGTCCATTACATTGATGATATCATGTTGATAGGGTCTGGTGAGCAAGAAGTAGCAGACTCTAGACTTATTAGTAAGGCATTTTTTTTTGAGAGATGATGGGAGATAAATCCAAGTAAAATGCAAGTTCCTTCCACCTCAGTGAAATTTCTAGGTGTCCAATGGTGTGGGACATGTCAAGATATCCCTTCTAAAGTGAAGGATAAGCTGTTGCATCTGGCTTCTCCTATGACCAAAAAAGAGGCAGAACACTTAGTTGGTCTCTTTGGATTTTGGAAATAACACATTCCTCACTTGGGTGTGCAACTCCAGCCCATTTACAAGGTAACCAGAAAAGCTGCTAGTTTTGAGTGGACACTGGAATAAGAAGAGGTTCTATATCAGGACCAGGCTGCTGTGCAAGCTGCACTACCAGTTAAGCCATATGATCCAGCAGTTCCAATGGTGCTGGAAGTTCAATGGCAAATAGAGTTGCTGTCTGGAGCTTTTGGCAGGCCGCTATAGGAGAATCACAATGCAGACCCTTAGGATTTTGGAACAAAGCCCTGCCATCCTCTGCAGATAACTATTCCTCTTTTGAGAAGCAGCTTTTGGTCTGTTACTGCACCTTAGTAGAGACTGAACACTTAACCATGAGCCATCAAGTTACCTTGAGACTTGAGTTTCCTATCATGATCTGGGTATTGTCTGGCTCTCCAAACCATAAAGTTAGGTGTGCACAGCCGCACTCCATAATAAAGTGGAAGTGGTATATATGAGATAGGGCTCGAGGAGATCCTGAAGGCATGAGTAATTTACATGAAGAAGTAGCCCAAATGCCCATGGTCACCACCCCTGCCATTTTACCTTCTCTTTCCCAGCCCACAGCTTTGGCCTCTTGGGAAGTCCCTTACAATCAGTTGACTGAGGAAGAGAAAATTCAGGCCTGGTTTATAGATGGTTCTGCACAATATGAAGGTACCACCTGAAAGGGTACAGCTACAGCACTGCAGCCCCTTTCTAGGACATCTTGAAGCTGAGATGCAAATCCTCCCAGTGGGCAGAACTTTGAGAAGTACACCTGGTTGTTCATTTTGCTTGGAAGAAGAAATGACCAGAAGTGTGTTTGTACACACATGATTCATGGGCTGTTGCCAATGGTTTGGCTGGGTGGTCAGGGACTTGGAAGTAACATGACTGGAACATTGTTGACAAAGACATCTGGGGAAGAGGTATGTTGATTGACCTTTTTGAGTGCAAACAACATGAATAATTTTGTATCCCATGTGAATGCTCACCAGAGAGTAACTTCAGCAGAGCAAGATTTTAATAATCAAGTGGATAAGATAACCTGTGGCTAATGTTCAGCCTCTTTCCCCACCCACTCCTGTCATTGTCCAGTGGGCTCATGAACAAAGTCGCCATGGAGATAGGGATGGACGTTATGCATGAGCTCAGCAACATGGACTTCCCCTTACCAACGCTGACTTGGCTACAGCCACTGCTTAGTGCTCAATCTGGCAGAGACCCATACTCAGCCCCTGATATGGCATGATTCCTTGACGTGACCAGCCTGCTACCTGGTGGCAGGTTGACTTCATTGGATCACTTCCACCGTAGAAGGGGCAGCAGTTTGTTTTAACTGCAATAGACACATACTCTGGATATGGATTTGCATATTCTGCATGCAATGCTTCTTCCAAACTGCCATCTGTGTACTTACTGAATGTTTTATCTACTGCCATGGCATTCCACACAGCATTGTTTCTAATCAAGGAACCCATTTCACAGCAAATGATATGCAGGAATGGGCACATGCCTATGGAAGTCACTGACCTTACCATGTTCCCCATGAAGCAACTGGTTTGATAGAATGGAGGAATAGCCTTTTGAAGACTCAATATGGTGTCTATTAGGTGGCACTACCTTGCAGGACTAGGACAGTGTTCTCCAGGAGGCTGTATATGCTTTAAATCAGCATCAACTCTTTGGTGTTTTTTTCTCCCATAACCAGGATCCATGGATCCATGGGTCTAGGACTCAAGGGGTGAAAATGAGAGTGACACCACTCACCATTACCCTTAGTGATCCATTAGGGAAAATTTTGCTTCCTGTCCCTGCAACCTCAAACTCTGCTGGTCTACAGGTTTCAGTTCCAAAAGGAGGATGGCTGTCACCAGGGAACACAGCAGTGATTCCATTGAACTTGAAGTTAAAACTGCCACCTGGTCACTTTTGGCTCCTCTTACCTCGGAATCAACACTCAAAGAAGGGAATTATTGTACTGGCTGGAGTGATTGATCCTGACTACCGAGGGGAAATAGGACTGCATCTACATAATGGGGGTAAAGAAGAATTTGCCTAGAATACAGGAGATCCTCTAGGGCATCTCCTAGTACTGCTATGTCCTATGATTAAAGTCTATGGAAAATCATAACAATCTAATCCAAGCAGTACTAACAATGGCCCAGAATGTTCAGGAATGAAAGTTTGGGTCACCCTACCAGACAAAGAACCATGACCAGCTGTTGTGCTTACTAAGGATAATGGAAACATGGAATGGGTAGTGGAAATTGGTAGTGATAAATATGAACTTCGACCACATGACCAGTTACAGAAACAAAGACTTTAATGGTCATGAATCTTTCTTCCTTGTTTCATTAGGATTATGATTGTGTATGTACCCAAAATGAATTTCTTTGTCTTCTTCCCCCAAATTTCCCTTTATCATATGACAAGTTATGTCCATTTCATTTCATAATATTTGAGGTTGTCAAGTTTGAAAATGAATATTACCCAAGAACTGGCACCCTACTCTGTATGGAATTAATGCATTTCCAGTTGTATGCAGGAAAGTTGAACGTGGTGAGGCAGAAACATATATATGCATGTCTTATTCTTTTTACTTAGAGACTAAGTATGGTTTAAAGTAATGTGTATGGTTGCTGAGTTGACAAGTGGTAGACTGCGAAGGTTAGGCTATTGTGTCAACTCAATCAGTTAATTGTGCCCAGTTGTTTGGTCAAGAGAACCCTGGGCTAACTGTAATAGAAGGGCATTTATGGACTTTGGTCACCATTTGACTTGACTGCAGTGGTAAATTATAGCTAGCTGGTTAAAATTACATCAATCAGGGAGATTGCCATCAGCAATGACTGACGCTTAACCCAATCAATTGAATCCCTTAAAATGGAAAGTGATTCCAGCATTGAGAGAGAATTTCTCAGCTTGTCTTTGGACTGTCAGCATCTCTCAGAACTCATCAAGAACCTTCATTGAACTTTCATTGCATGCCCTGGTTGCAGCTTGCTTGTGGAACCTGGACTTACGCATCTCCATGGCTGCATGAGAAACTCTTATAGAATCATACACTATTGACAGATATCTCTTGTTGATTCTCTTTCCCTAGCGAACCCTGACTATTACACATCCCTATTATTGACCCCTAGCATTGATATAGTATCTTCTTTGATATTGATGTGAGAATATTACAATATTGTTAACTATAGTCCATAATTTACATTAATTCTGTTTTTCCCATGCATGACCATATTCTTACCACCTTGTAATAGTGACATATATTTTTTCTACTTTACAGAAGAACATTATTTTATTTGTACTATTAGTCAAAATTCTCATCCTCTACTGAGTTCACTATGTTATACAGTCCCTAGATAATTCCCTAACTTTCTTTCAGTTGACATTTATGCCCCTAGACTACCCCTTTCAGCCACAATCCCATTTAAAAACCAGCTGTTCTAGTTATATTCACTATATTGTGTTACCATTAACTCTATCCATTTTCACACTTTTACAGTCAAGGTAACTAAAAATTCTACATACATTAAGAATCAGTACCCCTTCTCAGGCTTCCCTTGTGGTTCCTTGTGGCAAACAGAAACCACAAGGAAGCTAGAAGAGTTTCACTAATACCAGATAATATAGACTTTCAAAAAAAAAAGTGCTATCAGAGGTAAAAAGAGACATTTTTTAGTGATAAGAGGGTCAATCCATCAGGAAGATAAAACCATGACAAAAAAATGTTCTTCCGACAACACAGCATCAAAATGCATGAAGCAAAAATTGAAAGAATTGAAGGGAGACATACAAATGCAATAACAATATTTGGAGGCTTTAATACCCCACTTTCAATAATGGATAGTACAAGTAGACAAAAGATCACAAGGAAATAGAAGAGTTGTAGAACACTACAAATCAACTAGATCTAATAGGCATCTATAGAATCTTCTACCCAGCATTAGCAGAGCATATATTCTCCTCCAGTGCACATAGAACATACTAGAGGATAAACCATATGTTAGGTATAAAACAAGCTTCAATACATTTGAAAGAAATTAAATCATACAAAGTTTATTTTCTGACCACAGTGGTATGAAATTAGAATATAATAACAAATGTAAAATTTAGATATTGGAAAACATGTGGAAGTGAAATAACACTCTCCTAAATAAGTCAGAGGAATTCACAAGGGAAATTAAAATATATGTATACATTTGAAATGAATGAAAAAATGGACATACCTTAAAATCATACAGAATGCAGCTAAAATAGTGTTCAGAGGGAAGTTTATAGCTGTAAATGCCTATATTAAAAAAATGTCAACCTATAACAATGTTCTACCTTAAGACACTGAAAAATAAAAAGGCAAACTAAACCTAGAGCAAACTAAGGAAAGAAATAATGCAGTTAGAGTACAAATTAATGAAATAAAGAATAGAAAAACAAAAGAGAAATTCAGTATAAGCTAAAGTTGGTTCATTGAGAAGATCTCATATGTTAACAAAATTGGCAAAACTTTATATACACTGACAAGGAAAGAGTAAAGACTCGAATTTCGGATTCATAGACTACTGACCTTACAGAAATAAAAAGACATATAAGGGCATGTTATGAACAACTGTTCAGTGTGCCCACAAATTACAGTGACTCCAGAATATATAGAAAATTTTAAGAGACCTGCATATTCATTTTTATAGTGCCGATTTAACAAATTACCAGTTATTGGTTTAAACCAATGGAAATTTATTATTTTACACTCTGTAGTTTAGAAGGCTAATAAGGGTCTCACTAGACTAATAATTGGTTTTGGCAGGACTGAATGCCTTTTTCTAAGATCTAGGGGACAATTTGTATCCTTGACTTACCCAATTTTTATAGTCCAGCTGCAATTCTTGGCTCACTTTTTCCATTTTCAAAACCAGCAATGTTGCTTCTCTCTGTTTCTCTCTTTCCGTCATGTCTACCTTTGACCACAGTTGAGACAAACTCTTCATTTTAAATGATCTATTTTATTTTGGACTTTAGATTAGATTGGTCACACATAGATAATCTAGGATATTCTCACTTTTTGGAGGTCCTTAATTTAATCACATTTGCGAAGTCCTTTTTTCAATATAAGTAAACATAGTCACAGGTTACTCGGATTTGGGTGTAGATATCTTTGGGGGACAATTATTTCTGCTTACCACAACCCATAAAAAGGAAGGAGACTGGACTTTTAACTTAAGAACTTTTCACAAAGATAATTCCTGACTCAGATGGCTTCACTAGTAAAAAAAGAAACAAGAAGAAAAGGAGTGATCATATTTCCTTGGGGGCATTTCTCACAGTTGTGGCATGTAAGAATAGCCTAGTTTAGCATAATAACTATAGTTCCAGTTAGATTAAGTAATATGACTAAAAATGTAAAAGTGATAATGATTATGAATTTTGTGGTAAACAAAGTATACTCCTGATTAAAGAAATTCAATGTACCTGAAGTTAAACAGTGAATTATAAATTCAGGAAGCCAATATATGGGTATCATTTGGGGGATAAAACTGCAAAGGTAAGAGTTTTTACATCTTATTTTGTGGGTAATTGGGAGCTAAGATATCTGAGGAGGAAAAAAAGGTACATTCCTTTTATAAGCAGGTAATTGTAGTAGGTGCTGCAGTGACTCCTGGCACCCAACTGAATTATGATAAGTGTTAATGGAATTGAAGGGTATAGTTTTCAGCAGCCAAATATTTATAAAAGCAATTAAACACTGTGGCCTTAATTACTGGAAACATGGACAAATATATATAAGTGGTTCATAATAAATTATCTGATTGTATTGTCCCTTGGCACCAAAGTATAGTTCAGTGTGATCTGCAAAGTTGCAATGAACATAGTAATTAATATAGAATTTTCATCTGCCCCTTGTATGAATTTATGATGTGTTGCCTAAGATGAGTTTTGTTTCTGTTTTGTACTGAATACAATGTATTTTTAGTGTATTCCAGAAAAATTATCAAGTGAGCTCAATAAAAACTTTATTTCAAGATTTTATAGCCACCTAGTAGTATTAATATAATGTTTTAGTATATTACACCACTATTCTATGACCTTTCTTTTACTGAATGTTTTAAAATAATTTTAAAATTTTGAGACATGTTTAAGATCACATGACGTTAAAACCTGTGTCTTTGGCAAACATTCAAGGAATGAGCTAAGAACAGGGAACAGAAAACTCACAAATTGTAAAATATTATATATATAAAATCACAACTTTATTTTTTGAAGGAATACTAATTTATGTAAAAATTCAATTTACAGGATATGTATCAAATGATTTTTTAGAATGATAACTGTTCTTTGCTACTGCAATCAGGTTTTGGATAAGCTTTCTACATTTCTCTTCTTTCTGTTTAAGATACATTGGAGTAAGAATGCAAATAAATGAGCATTTTAATTTACATTCACAATGTGTAATGGTATCCTAACCTCAGTACCTCCTGAACACAGGAACAAGTGATAAAGCAATTGTCTACAGATAAGGATTTCAATTTACTTTATACAACTTTCAGAGTTATGACTGGGTCAATTTAAAAGGAAAAGTGTTACACTATAATAGCAGCTGTTCTCTGATGAAGCTTGCACATAGAATCCATAATTAAAATATCCAATTAATATTCACCATTGTAGATAGGATTTAAGAGAGGCCAGCTTCGTAAGGGATTTTATCAAGATTTGCTTGGCAGGAAGAGTGTACTAATTACGGGAAGCAAGGAGGTTTTTTGAGTTTCAAGCTGGCAATTGGCTTCATGGTGATGAATTCCATATTTCAGACATTTTGTCAAGGATGGAACAGTAGGGCTACCTTCTCTTCTCTCTTGCTCTTTCTTCCTACTGTGTGTGTGTCAGATTGTGGGGGGGGGTGAGCTTGAATCTTTCTAATGTACCCATTAGGAATAATCAGGTTCTTCTTTTCTTATACCTGTTCCTTTTAGCACCTGGTCGGGAAATGAAAGAGGAGAGGTCAGGACCTGGGAACAACATGAAATGTTTCATTTATATAAAAACAGTCACTGCTAGCAAACCCCTCAAAAATTTCAATTAATAACTACTTTCAATTTTTCAAATTATTGAGGGTAATTAAGTACATAAAGTCTAATTTGAGTGAAATCAGAGTGGTCTTTAAGATGGTACTGCTTTCCCAGGTCAAGACTTGAATTACATCTTCCAATTTCCTGAATGATTCTGGACAATTTGCTAATAAGCCTCTCTAAACTATAGAAATCATTTGAGAAAAGATACATGAAATACTTTCTGAAACTACAAAAAACAATCCATATCTATGGCCTATTATAATACTAGTGAAAATTGCAAAAGGTAATATAATCACAAAAATGGTGATTATCCTACCAGCTGCATCTTTATCTCTCTCAACAGTGCTTCTAAAAATTCAGATGGAAGAGCAGTGATTCCTGCCCTTTTCTAAAATGTGGAAGAAACAGAAATGAGACTATTTTTAAGGCAAGCTGGAGGAAATGAGCAGGGCTACATAAACTCACAGCTGATCATCTGCCCTGGAGACTTGAGGGGATCAATAATTCAGCATGACCAGAATCTTTTTGAGGCTGAAAAGTTACATTGTGTATAAAATTATCCCAGGGATTCCAATTATGTAGATTTGGAATACAATACAAGAATCTGAAGCTCTAGCAGTTACCCAAAGTGATTTAGTACCACACATTGAGGGACATATATGCTGACCTAATTTCTTCTACCCAACAGAATAGCCAAAAACATGGTTCTTTTTAAAACATAACTGAGACTATGGTCCCAGATTAATCATAGTTGCACACAGTAATTTGCCAACATCAAGTTGAAGTGGTATGACTAAAAGAGTAGTACCTCTAAGGTCAGAAATCCTGAGTATAATTCCCAGCTCTGAAAAATACTATGTCCCAGGAAATCATTTAACCTGGATTTGCCTTCGTTTCCTGGACTATCAGAGGGAGACTAACTAAAACCTTTCACAAGGTCTTGGCTGAACATCAAGTGAGAAGATATTTGTGCAAACATGCTATAGGTAATTCAGTGTTATACACATGTCAGAAGTTGTATTATTAGTATTACTAGGATTATATTTTGCTTTGAGGTTAAATTCATATTTGAATTTAGGTGGTTATTTTTAAAGTAAGAGAAATCACATCATGAATCACATGAAATAAATTACTTGTTTCTGTTCAACAGAATATTTTCCAGAAAACATTTGCAAAATGACAAGTAGAAACCTGCCAGAATGACTGAAATCAGAATATAATACAGCCCGTTGACTTTAATTTTTCATATGACTTTTCAAAGCCTGTGAATATGATTTTGAAATACTTACAGGTATTTAACATAAACATTAAGTTACGATTTGATAAAAATCGTTACTAAAGGATAATTTAAAAATAAGACTCCAGAATAATAGATGGCATATTCACAGAAGATAGGAGATTTAGTAAACATATAGTCTAGCAATCTTGCAATTATTGTTACTAATTCATAATTCTAGCAACAACAAAGTACAATTTATTCATAAGGAGGAAAATTGCCAAAATCTTTTATTACTCAAGGAATCCATATACAATGGATTAAATGTCTTATTAAATGTTTTATGTTATTAGAAGATTCATTCATTTCATCAGACAATAGATATTGAGTTCCTACTCTTTATAGGCATTTGGAATGTGGAAAGGAATATAAGCAAAGCCTTCAAACATCTTTACACTCATGAAGATTAAAATATAATAATTATAAAAAGAAGTCAATTATAAGGCTGACGATTTCTGTATGGTAAGCAAAGTACCAGGTACAGGTTCATTAAAAGGGTATCTAAGTGAAATGAGGTATGCCAAAGCAGGTTTGCCAGAAAGATCATAGCTGTGTTGAACATTGAAATTCAAGTAAAAGGAAAACCAAGAAAGATATTCTTGGCATGCCATTTTAAACCCAAATGATCTCTAAAGAGACCAGGCTGATAAAAAAAAAAAAAAATGAATAGAGCAGGCCTGATATAAAAAGTAGAACTGTTGGGACTGTGGTGAACTGGACAATGGATTCTTTAAATGGTTATAGCTGATTGTTGCTATGTGGGATTGCAGGCTCACTGATACCATATATTCTAGTATTTAAAGAGAAGTGAGATATTCCTATTTTTGAGTGAGATTTTCAGGTTTTAAAATATGATAACTAATCTAACATTTTAATCAAAAATTTAATAAAAAGGGCAAACAATGCAAGTCTATTGAACAAATTAGCTCGTGTCACCTTTTAAAATTTCTTCTATAATCAAGGGGTGTAGTAAATCAAAGGAGGTATGAAACAACTTAGGATAGGAGTTCCATAACTATCCATAAGTCTATTATGTGGTAATGAAGATTCGTGACTATCCAAAATCTCTCTCCAACTTCAAGAAACCAAAAAGTATTTCAATAAAGAAAAAAAGTATGTGAGAAAATATATTTGACCTAGACAACTAAAAAACAAACATACCAGTTAAGAAAAAAGTATGAACTTTGGATGAGCTTCTACATGAAGATGTTGAACATTGCAGTACTCTAGACAGCAAAGAAAAATGGAAATGTGTAGGATACAAACATATATTCCTCTAGGTTATGTATAAAGGTCTTTTATTACATCTAAGAAATATAGTATGAGTCAACCCTTGTAAAATGAGTCCTTACACAGGGTTTCAGTTGTGCAAAAAGATATAAAATAAGGTGACACATCAAAGAAGGAAATCCCATAGATATATTAAAGAGAAGAATGAGGCTTCAGTGTAGATGCATGGTTTTTAACATTTATATTTTTATTACTGATGATATGGGAATTATCTCAATAAACTGTGGGCTAATTGATCAAAAAATTACTGGTGTTGACTTTCCAAAGCCCAGAAAAAGCCACAAACATGAGTTTGACAGTTTCAACTACTTCTTGTATGGAGAATATTTCCACATATTCCATTCTGGTAAGTCTGCATACTTAAAAAAAATAACAGAGAAATTAGGTTCATTCTGAGATTCTTATTCATCAAACTTGTCTCCAAATTAGAAATTCACTGCTGTCAACTCACTATTGTTAGTGAAGACTTGGCTGATGGACTCTGCAAATTTTATATTTGTTTTCCTTGTTGAACAAAAAATTACAAGGAAGGAATTCTTTGAAAAGACCAAGACTTTTTGCAGAAAGCCTTTTTCTATTAATGCCAAAGTCACTCATTTTATTTTGGGCATCTGATAATACCTGGATGCCCCCAACACCTAATGCATATACACACTGAAGAAATGAATTTTACTTTGTTTCTATTGTCATGCTTATCTGAAATAATTAGTTAATAAATTGGAAAAAGGGTAGAAAAGATGGGGGAGAGAAGAACACTTCATTTATTCAATTTGAGAATGAGATGAGTAAGGATGTGTACTAGTCAGATTAGATAGGGGAATGAATGTATTTTCCCCTTCTTTTGCTTTTGAAAAATTAAGGATTCTTTTTGCTCTTAAAAAAGACAAGAGTCAAAATAGTCGTGGTGACAAAAAGAATAGAAATGAACTTTAAAATATTTCAAGGACTTTACTTCCGAAAGATAACAGAGTTTATGAACATTTTAGTGGTATCTCCAACTGAGTAAGTCGTATAGGATTTGTAACCCCATATGGTTTTCTGTAAAATATTCTTTGTTCATATTTCATACAAAGTAATGTTTAAATTCCAAACAATTGGGTTACACATAAATGGGGGGAGATAACAGAGGAGAAATTTAAACATGTCTGTTTCAGAAGTTCCATTTATGTCCAAGCCATTCAGTTAAGTATTTACTGAGAGCTTTCTAGGTAAAAAAGAGACACAGATAGAGAAAGACAGAAAAGTAAATAGAAAATTGTACCATTATCTCCATAAGGAGGTACACATGAGGTACTATAAAACATGGGAAGATTTTAGTTTTGAGGTTTCAAATTTTTGGATTTCAGAAAAAGTATTTTAAAGACAGAATGGTTTGAAGTTATTACATAAAAACGGAGAGTATATGAGGCACAGAATAAGGGTGAAATTATTCTAAGCAACAAGAGTTCATCCTTTGAGAAGAACTTCAAACATTTTCTTCTTGCTGTCTGAAATAGCCTCACATGTTTCAGATGTAGACTCTTGTCCTTTAAAGTGCTTTTACATATGAAATGAGCGCAGGCAAAGCTTTGAGGAAAACAATGGAGAAAATCACAAAGAAGTAATAGTGGGAGAGAGATATTTTAAATACCAGTTTACAAAAAAAAAAAAAGCATAGGCATATAATTAGCCTCATGTAAATGTATACTGAGGAAATTAATCCTGATACCCCCCCATAAGATATGGGAGTAAAAATGGATCATTTTCCTTTATTTTTGAAATCATGTCAAGGAAAGACAGATTAAATCATGTTCAAGGAAAACCTTCCTCATATCCAAAGTATAATTTTAGGAACCCTGGCTTTAAGTCTTCCCCAAATTTGAGAGACTACCACTAATGTAATGTCAAGTTCTTCAAAATATCAGGTAGTGCTGCTCCTTGTTCTTTCTTTAAAAAACAAGGAGCAGCAGTAATAATTTCTAGCCTTATTTAAGCTACATTACTTAGGTGTGCTTGAGCTAAGTGTGCAAACTACAGGGACAGTAACTGAGGCACAGTAAGCAAGTGAGCTCAGCTTCAGATTGTCATTTGCTGTATTTTGCCTGTTGTTTGTTTTACTTTTTATGATGTTACAATGAGGCATCCAGGAATAACTAGAAGACTGTCATTCTGTTCTTAGCAGATATGTTTGCCTGTTTGTTCAGACTTCAGTTAAATTCTTGGCACAATTAAGTTTTGTGATTTCAGGAATGTATATTTTTATTGATTCTCCTCGATATCTCTTCACATACTGTTGGTAGAGACTGTTTGCTAAATCCTCTAAATTAATATATTCTATGTCTACTACTAAACCTAGAAAATATTTCGAGGCATGCATATAGTATTCCATTATCATATATTACAGATCCCCTGTCCAAATGCATTTATATACCTATTGTCCATCTAATAAATTGCCCTTGCCCAGTATAATAGGTTTCCTTTCTGATGATTTCTGTTCCTCACTACCCCATCTGCTGCATGAATCTTCTAAATTTCTTATCTCCCAATGAAAAGTAGCACATTCTACATGTATCTTCCTTCTTCTTTTCCGGTTATTACTTCCTATCACATACTACCATGTTCCTGTCAGGACTCACCTGCTTGGCTACATGTGTTTTATGCCAAGATGCAAGCCATCCATCAGCCCCCATGACTTGGGAAGAATCCCAATAATTGACCCTTTTCTATTTTGAGGAAATATCATAAATCAGTGATTATAGTAATTTCTCTTCAATTTAAATTACCAATTTTCAACTTCTTCCAATTTGGGAAAAAAAAAACAGTTCAATCCCTGTCAATGAATTAGAAAATAGAATCACATTCTTGAAGGAGGGGAAATTTAGCATATAAAACAACCTCAAATATTAAGAAATAAAATGATGGCTTCTGTTCATCAGACTGGAAGAACATGGTAGAAAAATATAACTTATTCTTTTCTCATTATACACTGTTTTAGCTTTAAGAAAAGTAGACACATTTTTGCATTTTATTTTTAATCATTTTCCTTGTTAAATTTGCTATGCACTTAAGCAAAAAGTACATTTGGCAGTTATGAATATTTGCATTGATATCTGTTAGGGAATGATACTACACTCTCTTTATATATACCAGATTTAAATTAGAACACCACTTTTGCTCTAGTTACCTGTATACCAAAATATATTAAAAAGAGGAAACTCATAGAGGCAAAAAAGCTATTTAGTGACTGCTTAAGTACACTTTTGGGGAGAAAGTAATGTTTGTAGCCAAATAAAAATAATGAAAAGTAGGCAGTCTTGAGATATCTAATGGGTGCAAACTCCAGCACCACAAGGAAGGATTTAGAGTGCTTCAGAATGGGGTAGAAATTTTGATAATACAGATAATTTCAGTTTAAAGAAGGAAGTTACCTGCTTTTTTCCCCGGAAGCTTGTACTTGAAACCTATATGATTTTAAAAAACCATTGAAATTGCATATTTTCTTCTTAAAATTTTCTATTAGTGTTTAATCTTTATGTGGACTCTGGTTACTAAGCTCATCTGCTAGTCATCTTATGAAAATGCATTTCCCAGAGTACTCTGCTTATCCACAATGAATCCTCATTTATATGGAATACATGAATTAACCAACAAATGTGTGATTCCTATTCCCTCTTAGAAGAACAACTTTAGAAGTTCACATAAGATCTATATCCATGAAAGCCCTCTTCTGTCTCATGGACTAATTTTGTCCATATGATTTTTGAAAAGTTTTATCATACGCCTATTTTCATCATTTTCCGAAACAGAATCTGGATTCACAAATATTTGTTGAATAAATAAGTGAATTAAAATTAAAATGCAAAATCTCAGTGGTGAAAATTAATCATTTATTTTTATATAATAATTTAAGAAAATATAGATTGAATGACATATTGATTTGAGTGCTATCAAATCCTGCATCATTAAAGTACAAACATTATTTTCCTGCATTTGTAACACGTAGTTTTCCAGTATCTGCTTGATGATTTCTGGTGATAAGTATCTTACAAATGCACAAGGCAGTCAATTCTATTGTTGAGATTGTCTGTTAAAATGTTTCTTCCTAATAGTTAGCTTAATGTTATTTAATTCTCTCTTGCACAGTGAAACACAAACTAAGTCCTCTACCTTTTGATAATATTGCTCATATTTGGAAAAATGTATCCCTTTATTCTCTCCAACAAGCTAAGTTTCCCCAGTGCATAAATGATCTGTTATATTATATTGGAAGATCAAAATTCCTTAAATATTATTTAGTCTTACATGTAACTAAATAGTTTTAGAGAAGGTAAACTGTGATTTGCCAGAGTTTATACGGCCATGTAGTAAAAGATTTAAGACTAGAACCCAAGTTGTAGATTAAGTGACTAGCCAATTATCTATCAGTTTATGCCACAGACATCTTCAGATCTTAGATGTGCTGTTTATAATAATTTTGTAGAACAAGGAGCAACTTGGTCATACTTGCATGCATGCAATACAATAATAAAATAAAAATACTGGTGGTAGATTGCATGATTGTTTCAAATTATTTACTGATTATCCCTGTGATATCTAGCTTGTCCAAATGACTTGCTTTAGTCAGTGATATGGGTTCAAAAGATATATATGCCACATCCAAGCCAACCATGTCAGAGCCATAATATGTCTCCATCTTTGCTTTATTCTGCCACAAGAATGGTTATGTTCCAGGTAAAGACTGTTTCTTCAACTTGATCTCCAAATAAGGATGACAGAGTTGTAATCAGCACCTGTCAATAAATAACATGAATGAATAATAAATCTTTGTTGTCATAAGTTCCTGAATTTTGTGGGGATTTTTTTATCCTAACTCTGGTAGATGGAATTATGTACTCCCCAAACCCATGTTCATACTCTGTATTCCTGTGGGTAGGAATCATTTGTAAATAGGACCTCTTGAAGATGCTATTTTAGATAAGGAATGGCCCAACTGAATGATGATGGGCCTTAATTCAGTTACTGAGATCCTTAATAAGTATAAGAAATTCAGACAGTCAGAGAGAAAGTCATGGGTTGAAGCTGGAAGCCAGAAGTCAACGGGGCTGGAAGAGAAAGACAGTAACATTGCCATTACTACATGACTGAAAAGTCAAGGAATATATAAGGATTGCCAGCCAGCCAGAGCTGGCTTCTAGCCTCTGAAAACATAAGTCAATCAATTTCGGTTTAAGCCAAACCCATTGTGTGATATCTTTCATAGCAGCCAGGAAACCAAGACACCAACAAAGCCTGGCAAAGCTGTGTGTTTTATGAAGGGCTTAATCTGTGTGACCTAATGTGATCTTCAGCACAGACCTATGAATGAGGCCCACTTATTCTAATTTGTGAAACAGGTTTATGGCATTCCCTATTTCACTGCAGTAGAAAATTAAGCAGCCAAGTTAGAATGTCTTTTTCTTTTCATTTATTTTTTTTTAATTTTTTTAATTGTTTTCTGAAGATACATAGATCACAAAAAATGTTACATTAAAAAATAAAAAAGGGAAGCAGACTTGGTCCAATGGATAGAGCGTCTGCCTACCACATGGGAGAGCCGTGGTTCAAACCCCATACCTCCTTAACCTGTGTGGAGCTGGCCCTTGTGCAGTGCTGATGCATGCAAGGAGTGCCGTGGCATCCCCCGTGTAGGGGAGCCCCACACACAAGGAGTGCACCCCGTAAGGAGAGCCGCCCAGGGCGAAAGTGCAGCCTGCCCAAGAATGGCACCATCCACGCGGAGAACTGACACAACAAGATGATGCAACAAAAAGAAACACAGATTCCCGGGGCTGCTGATAAGGATAGAAGCTGCCACAGAAGAACACACATCAAATGGACAGAGAGTAGACAACAGGGGGGAGGGCGGGAAGGGGAGAGAAATAAATAAAAAAATAAAAAATAAAAATAAAATAAAAGAGGTTCCCATATACCCCACCCCCTACTCCCCATCCCCCCTCTCCTCCTACATCAACAATTTCTTTCATCATTGTGGCACATTCATTGCATTTGGTTAATACATTTTGGAGCACTGCTGCACTGCATGGATTGTAGTTTACATTGTAGTATACACTCTCCCCCTGTATTTCAGTAAGTTATGGCAGGATATATAATGTCCAGCATCTGCCCCTGCAATATCATTTAGGACAACTCCAAGTTCTGAAAATACCCCACATCACATTTCTTCTTCCCTCTGCCTTTCCTCAGCAACTACCATGGCCATTTTCTCCACATCAATGTTACAGTTTCTTCCATTACTAGTCACAATAGTTCTACAGTAGAATACCAGTAAATTCACTCTAATCCATATTTTATTCCTCCATCTTGTAGACCCAGGGATGGTGATGTTCATTCTACCTCTATATTGAGAGGGGGCTTAGATCTTACATGGTAGATTGATGCAATTCTCCTGCTTGGAGTTGTAGGTATTCTCAGTTCCCTGGGGTGGTGGTTGACCATCTTCACCTCCTTGTTAGTTGAGCTGGGTAAGTCCAATGAACCGGAGAGTAGGAGTTGAAACTCTGTTGAGGCTAAGGGCCCAGCTGGCACATGGCCAGTCCAGAGATTCAAGTCTCCTGAGTATACATCAACCCAAGTGCCAACCACAGGTTCAATAAAAGTGACAAAAGAGGCATGTATAGAAAGGTCACATCTGAGTCCAACTCCATCACACTCAGGAACACACTTTCCAAAGTAGGGCCCACTGACAAGGCACTGAGCTCCAGAGCCATCTGCCATAACTGTAGAACCTGTGTGTCTCTGTAGCCGTCAGGAGAACCAGTACCTGGGGTTACATCTACTCTGGCTGTCTCTGGGATCCTCCTGAAGCATGCATAAGCACAACCCCTCTGATGACCTCCCAACTCTTTTTTGGAAGAATCTTAGCCATATAAAAGCATTTGTCTTTACCATTTCCCCCTTTTATTCAAGGTGTTTTTCTAGTTGCATCACAAGTTAGTGATTGGTAGTAACCCCTCGGCACCAGGAAGGCTTATGCCCCAGGGTCATGTCCTACACTGGGGGGAAGGTAATGCATTTACATGCTGAGTTTGGCTTAGAGAATGGCCACATTTGAGCAACATGGAGGCTCTCTTAGGCACCCTGCAGCTCTAGACCTACCTGAAATTTTAGCCACATGGGCTCATAAGCATTGTCATCAGTATCAAGTGTTCATCATTGGACCATCCTTCTTCACTGGTCTTTGCATTTGTACTTGGGATATTGTTGCTGTTCCATTGGGGAATGTGACAGAGGTTCCCTGGCTAGGAACTCAGTACTCCCTCAGTTGTCATTTGTAATTGTAACTACTATGAAAATTCCCAGTGAATATCTGAACATTTTTATATACCCTATATACATGCCCTGGATAACTCCCTCCCAACCATGTGTCCCCCATTAATAATACCCCATATCATCATTCCTCTCCTGCCATAATTGAAACCCTCTGTGGTCCAAAACCTTCGAAAATGAAGCCAATTATATTGCCAAATTCAATTAATAGGAAAATGAAATAGTAATGATAGGTTTAAAGATTAGAATACATACTAATTTAGAAAAACTAAAATAAAGTAAAAGTAAATTGGGGTATTAAAAAATGAAAAATATCATAGAACTTTGTTTTTAATGTTTTGCGTTTCATCACTATAATAGGTATTACCTTGTATGTACAGGGGCAAGTCAATTTCTTTCATTTCTTTCTCATTGTCTACATTCTCTTTTTTTAATTTTTAATTTTGTCTTCAAAAATGTCGTAGATCACAGTAAAGTCAATATACAATAGTCAAGATACAATATAGGGGACTCTCATATAGCCAACATCAAACCCTTTTCCCCCTTCCCCAGCAATGATCTTTTTATATGTTCATGTTGTATTTGCTGCAGTTGATGTACAGATATTGAAACATAGCTACCATACATGGCACCATTTTGGTTTACATTATGGTTTATATTTTAAACTGTTCAATTTTCTAAATTTTTTGTTACCTTATGGTTTACATTTACTCTTTAGATGTGTTCTAACTTCATAGAAGTTCCACATAAAATGAGCAAATTTGATCTTGATTCTATGTATTTACAAAGGAAATCTCAGATTCAATTAGTAATATTTAGTAATCAGCTGGCTCTGGTGGGAGTAAAATAGAACTTTTTTTTTTTTTTGCATCGTAAATATTTTCAAACCATGACATTATAGTAGATAATCAAAGCTAATAGAAATCCTATAAAAACTAGCTTGTATCAATTTCCCTAATTCTACCATCCAGGTCTTCCTAAAATATTTATCAATTTTGAATTTTGCTCTGTAAGCTATTTCTTTCATTCTATTTTTCAGCTAGAAGATGTGCAGATAAAAGTTTAGTAGAAAACCAGTGTTGTATTTACCCCTGTATCAATGAACAAAAGTGAATTTGCATGCAATACACCTTCCAGGAAAAGCATACATTTCTGTTAATTGTTCATACCTTTGGATGACCCAAATGTGCTATTGCAAAGGCCCATCACTGTGGAATGAATTAAACTTTTAACACTTTTGAATGTAAATCCATTTTACACTCAATACTTTGAAAGGCTTCTTAGATGTGTGCAATGTTCCAAAGTATTGCCTGTATTACAATGTACAATTCTACCTAAATGAGAGTTGCATCCATCAGCCATGTGGGATCGAAGCTCCTTCTCGATATAGAGGTAGAGTGAACATCACGAACCCAGGTTCCACAAGATGGAGGAATAAAATACGGATTACAGTGAACTCACTAGTATTCTTTATATAGTCTTTTTAATTAGAGAAGTTGTAAATTTACAGGAAAATCTTACAGAAAATATAGAGTTCCCATGTATCCCCAAACATTATTAATACCTTGCCTTAGTGTGATACTTTTGTTTCAATTGATGAAAAATATTATTATGATTATATTGTCAACTATAGTCTATGGTTTACATTTGGATTCCCTATTTGTATTATACAGTCCTATAGATTTTTTAAAAATTTTATTCTAATAACATATATACAACCTAAAATTTCCCATTTTAGCCATTTAATGTATATTTTTCAGTGCTCTTAATTATGCACAAAATGTTGTGCTACCATCATCACCATCCATTGCCAAAACTTTTCCATAGAAATGTGCAATGCTCCTAAGTTTACAAATATACTCTTATATGTGATTAGTGAGAGAAAGATGATAGAAGTGCTTCAGAGAACTGATCATTGAAGTTTAATAAATATTTTTCTCATTGCCTAATTTAATACTGCTGTGAGCAGCATGTAGCTTTCACCCCCTCAGTTTTCTTCATTACTTTTCGATACTTGAATATATAACTCTTACAAAAGATGGGGTTACACACTCTCTGTTTTCTGTGATTTGCAATTCTCCCTCCGACATTCTAACCCAGAGAGATGTGATTATAGAGTTGTCTTATTGAGACAGTCAATTTAGAGATGATGGAAGTCAGAGCATAATTATAAGCAGGACTCATTAGACAGAATTAAGGTAGGGCATATATTAAATAACACAATAAATCTCAACCCTTGCCTAGCATCTGGATTTCTATTTATATGCATCTATAAAAGGCAAATCTTTTCCTTCAAATGCTTAGACTTTCTAGTGATGATTCCAACTAAGATCATTCAAAAGCAAACTGAGAAACCCTCTTTAGATAAGGAAACGTGTCAAATATAGGATGTGCCCCTCTTTGCCAATGCAAGTACTCATCTGACCAGATGGAAATCTCTATTTCTTGTCTCAATGCATACATACTCATACACACACACACACACACTCGCCCTCACACACAGTACTGTTAAACCAAAGCAAAATGAAACTCCACTGAGTGGATCTCAATTTCAATTGTTGCATAATATCAATTAGAAAGTTAAGAGCTAAATTCATCCAAGGAATGAGAATGAAATAGTACACAGAGAGGCAGGCTAAGATGGTAGAAAGAATTAGTTTTTAAAAGTTACAAATAAAAGAATTTACTCTACTACTATATTCTCCATGTATTAGAGAACTGTCTAAAAAGCTTTTTCTACCTAAATGAGGACAATTATTTTATTGCAATAATGGACAAATATTTTTCTTCATTCAAAAAACTTATTGAAATTGCATATATTGGCTTTTATAAATAAAAATTCTCTTTTAATTTAATAATTTAGGAAATTTCCTTTATAAAAACTATATAAATCTCCTGAATTTTCATATTGTTGATAAGTATGTGGGTAACTTAACTATAATAGCATTTGGTTACAATGTTTACACCTATTAGTGTGCAAACAGGTAAACAACTGCTATTAATATTATGTAATGACACTCACTGTACCATTACAGACAAAACTGTAAGTCAAAAGGTCCAGGTCAGAAATGAAAAGAAAGTCATGTTGTTAAAACCTAGGATTAACACACCATGTGTTCTGTCCACAGCCTATATTAGTAAAAGTATTAATTAAAAAAAAATAGTTTGCTGCAGTTAAAGACTAATGAATGCTTAACAGAGAAAAATCTGGCAAAAGTTGACAAAAGGTAAAAATTTATTTTAATTGAACTTTTATCACTGTTTCAAAATATTACCATCAATGAAAATTTTAGAGGTAAAATTTCACTGAGCATTCCTCTAGTTACTGTGCTTTTTTATCCTTTATTCATTATACTTGAATTATGCTTTTCATAATCCCTCTAGTAGATTTATAATTGCAATTTATTGGCTTATGGACTTTCTTCACTGAAACCACTTGACCTTATCTTTATTGAGACCTCATTTACTAAAAATATTGAAGGCTCTGATAGGCTTTGCTTCTGAGAGATAGTCTTGCTTTAACTTATTTCTCTCTGGTCATTGTTCTTAGAGTGTTTCCTTTTCATTGACTCCAACTTTCATTAGTTCCCTTGAGTTCCAAATCTGACTCATTTTTTCCAGTACCTCAAGATATTATGGGCTGGATTATTTTTGTCCTATGACCCTTCTTTTTTTCCCATAAGAAAGTACATAAAGTTAATCACAGACCTGATTGAGGTGCAATTATATGAAATAGGGAGAGGAGGGAAGGGCTACAATATTTTTACCATAGAACATGATGGCTAAAAAGAAATATCCCCACAGTTGAGGGGTATGCCATTATTTTTCTGTTTTATTTCTGATACATACATTTTTCCTGTGTCCTGATTTCTATTACTATTACTTGCATGGCTTTTCACAAATTGCATATTAAAGGTAAGGTGATTAGTGGGAGGAAGGATTAGGGCTTTGAAGTCTGTTCTTCATTCACTTCTGGCTTGTCTCATTATATCAGAACAGTACAGTGGTTGAGAGGTTACAATCTGACTTGAATCTTGGCTCCACCATTTTCAAAGTATGTACTTAATCCCACTACCACCTGCAAAATGGTGATATAAATTATAGCTACCTCATTGTTTTGTGGGGATGATTTTAAAATAAGTGCCTGGGAAGCAGCTGCAGCTCAAGCAATTGGGCTCCCTTCAACCATATGGGAGGTCCTGGGTTCAATTCCTGGGGCCTCCTGGTGAAGGCGATCTGGCCTGCGTGGCAAGCTTGCCTACACAGTGAGCTGGCCTGCATGGAGATCAGACCCACATGGAGAGCTGGCCTATGTGGAGTGCTGATGCAACAATAGGACACCATACAACAACAACAAAAGAGACAGCAGAATAGACAGTGAGAGACAACAGCAAACCAGGGAGCTGAGATGACTCAAGCAATTGACTGCCTTGTTCCCATGTCAGAAGGTTCCAAGATCGGTTCCTGGTTCCTCTTAATAAGAAAACAAGGAGAGAAGACAAGCTGACACAGAAGAACATGCAGTGAATGAACACAGAGAGCAAACAGAAAGCACAAGTGGTGGTTGGGGTTGGGGGATATAAATCAATAAAATAAATCTTTAAGAAGTAAATTAAGTAAGTGCCTGGTAACTCCTGTATCTGGATCTCTTCTGGATCTCTTTCCTCTGTTCATATTTTCTCTGAGAGCAATGGAGGATCCAGAGACTAGTATTACCCTTTAAGCTTGAATATCCAGCCATGTTTTATGTTTTCTGTTATATCCATTGCTCAATTTCCCTCTTATTTAAGTCAATAGCATTTTAGGATTCTTATAATTTATAGCAAAAATAAGTCTTAATTGTTGAAAGACAATGAGTTTTAGCTTCAGTTAGAGAATATATTCTTCCCCCAAAAATAGCCATGATGAAAGATGAATGGCATGGAGTCTGAATTTATCCTGTCTAACTACCTAGAGACCTGAATGACCTACCTCAGAATGGAACTACCAGAAACAATGCAAATGTAAAAAAAAAATTTTTAAGTCTTCATGGGTAGTAAAGGAGATGTTTAACTACATCCTTCTCTAATTATTTTTTTAAAGATTTTTTAAATTCATTTTTTAAAAAAATATTACATTCAAAAAATATGAGGTCCCATTCAACCCCACCGCCCCCACTCCCCACTCCCTCCACAGCAACACTCTCTCCCATCATCATGACACATCCATTGCACCTGGTAAGTACATCTCTGGGCATCGCTGCACCCCGTAGTCAATGGTCCATATCATAGCCCACACTCTTCCATGTTCCATCCAGTGGGCCCTGGGGGGATCTACAATGTCCCATAGTTGTCCATGAAGATGCCTCACAATATGTCCCTTTCTGCCATCTGAGCACTCATTGCATCTCAGAAAGATCTTTGCTTCTTTTGTTTCCTTAGTTCTAACTTTAATTCATCTGGTAATAATTACACTGCCCTCTGACCATTCCCATTTGCCCTACTTGAGTAAAACAGTTATGTAAATTTTCATCTTGTTAGTTTTCTGATGGGGATAAATATGTATGCAGAAAACACATAGATAGGATTCTGATCTCAATCCTGAGCATCAGGATCAGATTCTCAAAAGTGGTAACTGTTTTAATTTGTTTAAGAGTAATTTATCATTTTCAAAGATGAAACCAGGGGGGAAAAATTCTCTTTTTCTAAAATGTGGGCCATAAAACATAATATAGGTAACCAAATAAGAGGAAAACAAAAGATTCATATAATGCCACCTTCTTCTGACCCACAGATTACAAAGTGACTTAGCCCCACAAGGGGCAGGGGAGACTACACTCTAATGACAGAGGTGGGTACAGTTGATGTCCCTATGACTTTGGGTCTTTGAAGAATCCTGGATCTGCCTCTTCCATCCAGGGGCAGGGTAATTCTGTCAGAGATCCCAGAAATGAAACAGTAGGCTTCACCAGACAGCATCCTGGGGCTAACATTGGATAGTACAACCTTTTATTGAGAAGGCCCAGCACTTATAGTGCATGCCATACATAGATAAAGCTTCCAGTTATTGCAAGTTATATCAGTATAAATCCAAATGTTTTTTACAGTCCAAAAACAATTTCCCTAATTCAATCTATTGCAAGACATAAATATGCACTATTTGGATTATTACTATCCTTACAAATGTATACATATTTAAAGGGCAATTTAGGAACAAAAAGAGTAATTTTCATAATACTTGCTTTGAAGATACTGACTCCACAGAAGTGAGCATTCCCATGGAATCTTAGCAATGATAATAGCAGCACAATAATAAGGGTCATGTGATTCAAAGGGCAGAAACAAGTAGCCCAGGTACTGTGAATGACACGTGTAAAAACTTTGAAAATAGTCTGAGTTCAGTATTTGAAGTCTTTATCTCTTGGTGATGCATTGTGGAAATAATTTTCAAAAAATAAAGATATGGAGTAGTGCTGGGAGGGGACAGTTTAATGTATAGGGAAGAAAGGATTATTTTTCTCATTCATTTCCTTCTCAAAATATGTTGGAGAGTAAAACCAAAGGAAAAAATGACATGCATATTTATATTTAGAGAAAATCAAGGATTTCTAGGGAGACAATTTACTCACTTGAAAACATATGTGGAATACATTTAATGTGTTATATATTCATTTTTCTAATCAATTTTGGCTTTCATGTTTGGTAATTACACCTTATTTACCAAAGAGAAAATTATTCATTTGAATTATAATTGAATATCCAATAGCATACCAATGTACTCTCATAGAAAGAAATCATCTCTCCTTTTTTCTCTGGAATCTCCCATGGAAGAGAAATTCAGATGTGATGTTGTACCACAAAAAGGCAGAGAATGAAGGGTTGCATGGATCCCATGGATCCATTAGTCTTGTGGCCTATATACTGTGATTGTATTCATATTTAATGGATCCTTACTATTTTCCAGACAATTTGCTAGGTTTTGAGGAGAAAATAATTATTAGGAACTGCTCTCAGAATATTATAGTCTCACTATCTTATAAGGAAATGAACATCCCCATGATTTACCACATGCTTTATTGACAGTGGGAGCTGAAGCCTATGTTAATCCAGAGATGAAGGAATTAATGGTGAGATGTGGAAGATTTCTCAGCAAAAAAAAAAAAAAAATAGAATTAGGACTCTTTGATGCATGTGAGAGAAAAGGTGCTCTTTGGGTCCTGAAGAACAAAAATCTGATAACATTATTCTATGTTAATCATTTATTATTGCATACTTGCTGCCTAGTATTACATACCAAGGTTTACCTTTATAAATCAATGTTCCTTACTGTTTGCCTTCCCAAAATGTTCTGTACTCTCTCTTATTCTCCTCCAGATTAATTTCTAAACAAACTGACCAAGAGGATGATAGACCAACTTTGAGAATTAATCAAGGACCTAGCAGCACTTTGCTAAGTATTGTACATCTATCTCGTGCAATTCATACAAATCCTAGAGTCTTAATTCTGAAAATAAATAAGATAACACAACAAAACAAGATATCCTCAGTCTCTGGTCATTTATTCATTTATTTGTTTACTTTAACTTGAACTTCATAAAATTATTAGCTATTTTGAAATGAAAGTATATTGTAATACTATTATTTTAAACTAAAGCAGAAAGGAAACTAAAAGATCTAGTCCGTGTCTGACCCCGTTATACAGTTCTGTACTTTGAGAGAGTATCTAGAAAAAACACACACCTAAGTAAGTATTCCATTGCTCAGTATCCTGGTGCAGATATTCAGTGATATGAATAATATTCTGATAATTTCAAAAACACAGATTAGACGTTGGTTCTCTTTACTACCTGGGAAATTCCTAAATCACCAGCTTTTGATACCTCTCCCCTGTTCCTCAGGAAATAGTGCACTTAGTGTTTTGGTATTTTATTGCTGATAGGAATGCTACTCTGACCTTAGGATGAGGGAAAGAATTTTGCCTCTAACAACTTTCTCTTTACTGTAGACTTCCCACATATATAAAACTTAGATTGTGTATTGCTGCCCTATGAGAGGCAAAAACAGTTTTATACAAATTAGTCTGAGTATATTTAGAAGTTAAATCTGAATATATTTAGAACTTAAATCTGTTAATCTGCTATATTAAAATTGATCACTATATTAAAAAATGAAATGATGAGGAAGCAAATTATGTATTTATGATATATATGGAAACTAGTTTTGACAAAGCAACTTTGCCTGAGTCAAAGATCTTCATCCCTGTTCCATCCTACAGGCGAGAAGTGAGACCCCATTTCATATTGGAAAAGACAATCCTATCTGGCTTTCTCAGGATTGTCAAAATGCCTTCATTCATAACTTGGTTTCCTGGGATAGCCTTGCCTTCTTAGACTTCCTGTAACTATCCTAGGAGCTGGCATTTCTCAAACTGTTTGCAATTAAGCTAACATTGTCTGAACTGTTGCAAAGATTCAGAAATGACCCAGAGATCAATTAACTTTTGTATTAGCAATTAGGGATGGTGGGTGTGTGGAAGAATCATAAATGTATAATTTTACTTCTTTGAAATTTGCATTTGGAAAATGCAAAAGCTAAATATACCTCATAATTTCTCTACTACATTAATGTGCATCCTGGGTTTCTATTTACATTTCTATGAAAGGAATAAAACATTTACATGTGTTTATGATGCTGAAGTAAGAGTTAAAATAATTTAATGAAGAAAAGCCTGTGTCCCACCTCTAATTTCATTTTCTTGTTTAATCCTTGCTTGAGGGTAAGGAAGAAGAAATGCATTTGATCTTGTTTCCCTATTTCAGAGTATCAGCATCTTTATAATGTGACACAGTACAACTGAGGAAACAAAAACTTGGATGTTAAAGTCAAATCTTAGTTCTACCATATTTAAAAACTGTGGGATCTTGTTCAACCTCTCCAAGCATCATTTTACTCATGTGTTTGAATGGGTGACAGAAATTTCTGCTTCATAGGTATCTTCATCTGCCAAGGATGCCAAGACAAATACTATAGAACTAGTTGGCTTAAGCAACAGGATTAAGTGTCCCTCAGTTTTGGAGGCTAGATGTCCAAAGTCATGGTATCAGGAGGCTATGCTTCCTCTAAAATCTGGAGTAGTTGCTAGTGGCTTGCTGGTAGTCAGGCTCTGCCTGGGTCATGTGGTCATTCCCTACAGTCTCTTCCTGTGTTCAACTTCTTCTAATTTGTAAGGTCTCCAGTCATACTGGATTAAGGCCTACCTTGAATTATTTTGTCTTAAACTTCTTCAAAAATCCTATTTACTAATTAATTCCCCACTACAGGATCAGGGTTAGGGCTTGAACATGTCTTTTTGGGGGGAAGCATAATCCAATCTTCAACAATAGTTTAGCTGTGTGGCCACTGTAAAATTGGTAATAGAGAGTGCCTAATATATATGGTCAATAAGCAAAGGCTGATTTAAAAATATAATTTTTACTTTCTCCCTATTTTATCCCTGTCCATTTTATATTTCTTTCTTTCTCACTTTTCTCCCACCCTCTTGTTTTCTCCACACTTTACCTCTTGCCCTTTCTAATGAAACACAGTACTCAAGCTGGCACATAGAAATTTATCAGAGATAAGAAAGTGGGTGTGACTGGAGTAGTACAAACAAAGCTTGGGGAAGGCTAGAATAAAACAACTTCAATTTTTGTCTGTTTTGCTTAACTGGTAGTCTGATATGTTCAGTTTTTCCTTATATCAAGGTTGAAATTGATGTAGGTGCCATGGTCCACTTTAAAAGTAGGGAAAGACAAAGCATGGCTATCTTTATGTTACTGTCTAGTTTGTTGTTATGAAGATACATCACTGTAAATTAATTTTAATAAAAGCTGTAATTAAAACAGTTATAAAACTATTTTATTACCTTATTATGTAGATTGTGTTTCAATTCAAGATTATTAAAAACCACAATATCATTAAACTTAAACTAGGTTAATTTAGGATAGAATATATTTAGAATAAGCATAAAATACATTTTGGCATGATAGAATTAAAGATAAAAATTGCAAATAAGTAGTTCCTTCTCTGGTTATGTTTAGATGGAATGTAAAATTTATTGGAGTTTTTGTATAAAGTACAACATTAAAATAGTGTGCAGAAACCAATGAATAATTTTGGTGCTTTCTTTCATCCATAAGATTTAAGCTTAAGATTTGAAATGAAAATAATATAATATTAAATTAAATATAATTCCATCAAAGATTGTCTAATAATTTTCCAAAGCTCAAGTTTAAAAAATGGCCAAGAATTTCAAATTTTCTTTTGTCAGTTTGATTTCAGAGCATGGCATCCCTTCCTTGACATATATCAAATCTAATAAAAGCCATGTACTGAGGATATCAATATTTTGTTAAAATAAGTAGAGCAAGTTCCCAATTAAAAGCAGATAAAACACATGCTACAAAAGAATTGTTTATTATTTATGCTGTAATAGGAATGATATTTATTGGCTAGAGTGCACTCAGAATAAATGACTCCTGTGTTACCAATTATATACCTTGACTTTGGCAGTCTGTTGTTTTACTGGTGTTGAGGGTGGGACCAAGCTCATTCTATGCTCCTGAACATCGAGTCCTATCATTTAAGTAACTCCTGAAGCACTGCTGTAAAATGCAGCGGTACAGAATGTTGTGTTTATGCAGAAATGACTTTGCTTAAAACATGCTTTGAAACTTATTTTTTAGATTTCATTTTTGGTTTTGCAGTAACAGAACTATATTCTACTTACACGGAAGACACTCCAAGGGGGAATCAAAGTGGTCATTATAGACTTACTTACTCTGTTTTGGAAATCTGAATGGCTATGATCTTGATACATTTTCCTTAACCCATGAATAAAGAAGTCAGCTTAGGCTGGCTGTAGAGATCACAAGTTATGCTTTGCAATCACTAAGTTAAGCACTTGGGGGATCACACAATTTGCCATTCTAGCTTTCACAAATGTTACGTATCTTGTTATATTTGATAGTGTAGCCATTCCCATAAAGATACCCAATGGTGTCCATTTTATATTCATGATACTTTTCTTACTCCACCCCCCACACCCTGCCATACTCTTCCTCCTCTATGTCACCTGCCTGCAACATCCTTCATAAGGATACTTTGGCAGCAGTTTACTCAAGTACACAAAGTCCGGTGGCTGACAGAATCAAGCTGCACATCTATGGCTATTTGTAGGGCCCACGTTCTTTCCATCCCTCTCTTCCTTTTGTAAATAAATGATTAATGAGATAGAGCAGAATCAGGGCACAGGCATTCAATGAGCTTAAAATATTACATATTAAGAGTGCATTACAATGTATGGGAGCCATGATGATATGCATGTTTGTTTTGCAAGTTCACAACTTTTACTAAACACTTATTCTTTATGTTCATATATGAATGATATACTTCAATTTTTTTGGAAGAGCAGATTAAAGCCATTTTTGGGAGAGAGAACTGTGTTTCCCCAATAATGGCATTTGACTCTTCACTATTGAAGTGCTATGTCTCTTTGTTTGCAGGGTCATTTTTCCAACAACTCAATAGGTTAAACATAACCTATTCTTGGGATATAAATGCAAAGGCATGTTTTTTGTTTTGATTACATTAAATTGTTGGTGAATTTTGGTTAGAGTTTTATTAATTTTTGGAGAATGTGTCATAATATATTATCAAAAATTTGGTCTGGATTTTATTAATAGGACTATTTTTTAAGTTTTATTAGCAGATAATTGTCTTGAATATCTATAGGTGCATCACAATGTATTTATGACTTATTGCTGAGAAGAACTTAATCTGTCCCATCTTAGTAAAATTCAATATTTTCTAAATATATGTTATATACTTTATTTCTAGAGTTTCTGATAATATGTGCGATAGATGTAAAATAAATGAATGCAAATTTGTCTGCCTTGATATTTGGAATTTGTGATAGGGATCTTAGCCATATGTTTGACAAGCATTATCAAATCATTTTCAGTGGAAGTTTCCCTGAATAAGTGACGGATTATGATACCCATCCCATAAGGACTTCCTAGTGCTTCTAGTAGCTATCACATAAATTATATTGACTAGATATTTTTAATGACATTTTTATGCTACAACAAACAATTTAAGGTGAAGGAAATCTCTAGGATTATGTGGTCATAAAACATACATTGGTGTGTACCAATTGTTAAAAAAAAGGAAATGATACTATATCATAATTTTATATGTTCTTGAATATTTCAGATGGTTGTCCTGTATATTATCTTGAAATGATAAAATTGTCTCTGTTTTAACATAGTGAATTATGCATTTGAATGCAATAGTAGAGTGATATTTGGTGGAGGCTTATTGCTGGTTGATGAAGCTCTGGAATAAAAATTTTACCAAATGACTAATTCAAGAAAGTTTCTATCTTGATGAACTTTCTTTGTCTAGTTTAATATTTACTTCATTGTAATTATCACAGGGCTTACAGCCCAAATGGTATTTCAGTGGATGCCGAAGTCTATTGTCTTGCAATTAAAAAAAATAATCCTCAAAGAACCAGAATGTTACATAGTACTCAGGACCCTCTTAATTTCCTTATTACAAACTAAAGGAAAAGGCTCTTAGGTAGCTTAGCTTGGTTATTCTGAAATCACTATGATTCATGAAGGTGATTTACAGACATTGGGACTGATACATGAACTGATGACCTTCAGTTTAACTTTCACTGTGCACCTATGGAGCAATGAACCTGACACCTACCACTTATTGTTGTCATGTGATCCATTGCTTTATGTACCCCTTTGTTGAACAGATTACAGTATTATGTTGGGAATATGTTTGTTTAAAAATTTTTTTTAAGTGCCAGCAATGCTTTCAATGTTAAAGACAATCCTAAAAAGATCTGGGGAGTGAAAAGGAACAGGGTGTATTTTATGAAAAAGTAATGGGATGAAATTACTTTCTTTTTTTTGAAAATCAAGCAAGTTTTAAAATGATTTGTCACTAGTTAGTGTCTTAACTAAAAACTAACAAAAAGTATAATGGACTTTAGATAAAGTAAAAAATATTATTTAATATTTTGCTCAAATCTCCTTTTGGCCCACCTTAATTGCTCAATCTAATGTATCAGATGCCTTCTTCCCTACTCTGACCTTCCTTCATTACCCTTGATATGTATCATCTTCTAAAACCATATATAATTTACTTCTTTTTTCGTCCAGTGTATATAGTTTATTGTCTGTTACACCTTGCTGTATTCTAAGTACCAGAATAGAAGATTTTTTTTTAAAATCATGTTTATTGATATATTCTAGGTACCTAGAAAAATACCAAATTCATCAGATACATAGTGCTAAGTACATATGTGTTAAATAAATACAGGAAACATTTAAACAATGAGGAACAACAACAATAAAAATGACAGCAAACTTAAAGCAAATATGAAATATCTCCTTATAAGCAAAATATATATTTGAAAATTATGTTACTCTTTGCTAAAATTGTTATAAGAGGAGTTCAAAGAGGCATTAAATTGTTTCAGTCATGGGCTAAAAAAAAAAGCCATCCCAATAATAGCTTTTTAAACTATAAATTCATTTTTCTTACTGAGTAAAAGTTGAAAAACAAAAACATTTATTTTTGCATGCTGCATAAGAAATAATAATGTTGGAAAATAGTAAGCTAAAAATTAGAGATTTTTAAAATTTCTTAAAGGAAAACATTTCTGAGTAAGACATTTCTGCATAATCCTTAAGATATTAAGATGTAACTTAGATTAACTACAAATTTTTTATTTCTACCAATAAATATTTTAAGTCCATCATGTGAAATATTCACAAGAACTTGATTCACTTGAATTTCTTTTTAAGTAGTGATTATAAAAAATGTGACAGTAGTTTGTTCCATTATGGGTTCTAATTCTAGTTCTGTTACATATGTCTGCATCACCTTGAATAGGACACAGTCTTTCAGGGCACAATTTAAGCACCTGCAAAAAGTGGGATCTGACCGCCATGAAGTCTGAGTTTCTTATACTTCTTTGCTTGCATACCTGGGTCTGTTTTGTACCAAATGTGTGTTTGTTTGTTTTTTAGATTAAAACTCAGTATTAACAAATATATCAGAATCCACTCTTTAAGTTGCTAGTTCTTTGTTAAAGAAATAACAAATGTTAGCATGTTATACTGAAGCTACGGTTGTATTAAAGTTAAAATTCTTGTACAGTAGGACTTCTTTTTATATGAACTTACTCTCAATTTCAGGATAGGGGATTGGCAACTGAAAAAATAAATCAAGAATTAAAATGTTTAAATTTTATTTCTATGATCAATTGTGTTTCCTTATTGTTACTAGAGTGTTTATGTGCCTTTATTTATAAAAATGTGTGACAGGGATGTCTGTATAATAAGTACTTAATATTTGAAAAATGGGGTTCCTTATTATGCACAATTTTCCACTTACCCAAAGGGTCTTGAAATTATTGGTCATGTAAAATGTGGTCTTACTGGTACTGTTTGAATAAAGATAGGAAATATTCTTTGGGTCAAAATTTGGAATGTAAGGTAACATTATGTTTATCATGAGCCTGTTTTGTTCTAGGTATTGCTTCAGTTGTTTTAGTACCATAAGCCCATTTACTGAGGGCAGTTATATTTACCATTGTATTGGTAAATATAAAAACAATACAATATTAAATACCATCTTATATATTGATTATCTTGACACAAATATTAATTTAGATATTGTCCTTGTGCCAACATATTGAATTGTAATTTTTCAAGATGTGAAAAACAACCTTAAAATGTATTAATGTATCAATTATTTTGTAAATTTTATTTCAGTCTTCTCCAGAAGGCCTAATTAGTTTAATGTGAAATGTACTACTGTTTCATTTTGTCATGAATGAACAAATTAAGCATCTATTTAGAAAGAATGGCATATTTCTATAAACTATTTTACTCATTAGGTGTAAGCATCTTATATCTTCCAGTGTATTTTTTGCACAGCTTTTGTTGAAACATCAAATTCATCAAGTCTAACCATAATATCCTTAGACATTATCTCCCTACTCTTCTAAACTTTGAAACTTTAACTTCCTAAATAATCGTTTTTGACCTAAAAACAGAGTATAAAAGTTACGTTAATATTTTTTTTTCAGAAATAACACATTTTAATGAGCTTGCATGCACACACACCCACATAAATACACATATATTTTTTCTGGCAGCTGTATATAAATGAATAAGCTTCAGAAGTTCTAAGGCAATATTTGATAGCTAACAAAGAGTTTTCCCTTAATTGCAGAACCATTACACTGATTCAAATTTGAAAATCATTGAACACCATTAATTATTTAGTTATTTTTATTTACAGGTTTTGAAATGCCATGCTTCTGAATACTATGTCCAAGATCTACAAATAAGGTATAGTTTATATTATTTTGCACTTAAATATAAGTTTAAGACCTCATGCCAGAAGTTCAAGAACTATGTCTTGTATAAAAGGTATCTTTGGGAACTCTTTGAGTCTCATAAAGAAAATTGTAATTAAATTAGTTTTGGATCCAAGTTGCAACCATCATCAATATGTTAGTAATTATTTTGTCATTGTTCCATTTAAATGAAAATTCACTGTAAGAGGATATTTACAGTTTGCTGTTTGTCTCAAGTATCAGTTGTTTGCTGCAGAATAAAAAATGTTTGACTTAATATCTTTGCCATCCAATAAAGACTTTCCTTGCTGAATATCATGTGGATAATGCAATGCAACAATTGCTCCTCTGAAAAGAGCTCATGCACAGGCATGAGTTCTAACAGTCACTGGAACAAGCCCATGTAGAAACACGAGCTTATCAGTGTCAAGAAAAACTTAAAATCTAAATTTTGAGTGTGGAGCTATGTTAAGAGTTGAATGAGTCAGTCTTTTATACACAGCTCTTTATTCTCAATATGTAATTGTTGATCTGATTCATGATAAAGTTGCTAATGTTAAATTCAACCTGTGTTTTACCTGAGACCATAAATTAATGGTAGAAACATTGTCCATTGCTTTGTGTTTTCTGGGGGTAAATGATGCATTTAACAACAAAAGCATTTTGATCTGCAAAATTCCACTCATTTGTGATCCTTTTTATATCTGAAGGGACTTTTGCTGCCAATGTATTTCTGTCTGAGGATAGCAAGGAAGGAAAGAAGGGAGGAAGGGAGGAAAGGCAGAAATGTAAAATATGAAAAGTACATGCTGATCCTCAAGGTCCTGGGTTTTAGGAAAAAGGAATGACAGGAAACACATTTTTTGAAAGTTCTTACTTGCAAAGTTCTTACTTACTTTGGGTTCAAATCACAAAAATCCAGTTCAAGGAGGTGAACTTTTTTTTTCTCTAGAAAATTTAGTTGCTTCTTAGTCTAGGGAACAAATGATGGAACACGTTTTGCCATTCATTATTTTAGCCAGACTTCCATCTTTAGTTTCTCACTAGAATTTTCAGAAAAAGTATTGCTGGGTAGAATAATTTGTAATGTTTTTAGCTTTATATATTTCAGCTCTTTCTCCAGTTTTGGAAATAGACAAAATTAGATGTCAATTATTTTTGATGCTAGTTCTCGAAGCATATTTCTAATTGGTTATAGTAAAATTAACTTGAAAGTTAAATGAAAAAGAATTGATTTGTATTTATAGTAAACTCTTTTGTTTATTTAAAAAATGTCCTTACATACACTTAGATATTTTTCAATTAATTTATCACCTTTGACAGCATAAATTTTAAAAGGACAGTAAAGTAATATGTGTGATTAAAAATAATCCCTTGACTGTTTTATCTTTTTTTTCTAGTGAAATATTCCTCAAATAATAAGAAGCTTATTATTCTTTCAATACATGAAATTACTAACAAATGTATAAAATCATCTTACAATTTTAAAATGAATGTAACCGATATATAATTTTGCAGAGGAGATTTCTCACTTTAGGAATCCTACAAGTTGGCATGATAAATTTTCAGAAGAATCTTAATATCCTCAAGCATATATCTGTATATATAAACTTTACCAAGCAAGACAAAGTGGCAAAGTCCTCTTTGTTAAGATGTTACCCAGCGTCCAGTGGTTGTAAATGTATCATAATGGTGAAATAATTTATTCAAATATCGAATTTGAGACATTTGACTGAATGTACAATGGAGGCTCCCCCAGATAACCAGCTTAAAAATTGTTATGATTCAAAAGTTTTCTATCTCAGTGCTTAGACCAATCTTCCCACTGCCTGCATGGCTGTTTTGTGTGAATAATCTGAAATAGTATAATCACTGAGGCAGTAAGTCTAAAATTTCTTTTGGATGTGTTCTTTTGTTATTGACTTTTAGGAGAAAAAAGAGAAATTAAAAATACCCACAACCCAAATGATCAATATGTGTCACTACTCAACTCTTATCAGAATAAAATGATGAAGTTGCACTGAACTTATTTTTACTGCTCATTCTAAGAAGCTGTCTTTATACATCTATTTTATATAAGTCCCACATTTAAAAGATAAAAGCAATGCACATCATGTTTTCTTATCTGAATTTTTACTCTTGATTCTGCTGTCAGAGTGATGAATATGTATAGATAGGCACATGGCAAAAGAACTTCTGAGACTGATAGAGATAAGAAAATAGTATTCTCGGTAGCAGATAAATGAAGAGGAAATCTGTTGGGTTGCATTCGGTATTCATTTCTCCTAATCAGTGCTTGTTAGGCAGGCTTACAGAGCTTTTTGGAATATTTGACATTTACTGTGTCTTACATGCAAGCCCAAAGGACATTAACCAAGCTGAAGATGACTGCTTTGACCAATTCCATCTATCACATTTTTAAATGCTTCATTATAAATAGCTTCCTTCATTCAGCCATCATATTTTTATTTCTTTTTTTTTTCTCTTCCTGGGATCTCTACCCTCTCCTGTTTTTATTTCTTTATGGACTTTGGATTCTAGTTTGCCATAAGGATAGCAGAATTTTTAACATGGAAAGAAAAATCATCTTCAGCAGTATACTATTTATAAGTTTCAATAAAGAAAATCAAATACCAAATATTTCCATTCCAGGAAGTTTTGACTGAAGTTAACCTTTCAGGACCATTTGAATTACCTCTTGATTGTGTATATCTAAAATTATTGTCTGTTTCACATCCTCTAACCCCAACTCTTGCTAGCCCAATCTACCTTGGCTTTGGCTTATGTTATTCTTAAAATCACTTCTTGATTCCTCCTTATGCACTAATATACTGCCCATCACTCTAAGGCCTTGTTAAAACATGATCCCTGTATACTCCCAATGCCTTGTTAATCCAAAGTGTTTTTCACCCTAATCATCTCTACTCTATAAATGACCACATATTATAAATCACTTGTGTTCTAATTGCGCTAAATGGCAGATTCTTTTTTAATGCAATTTATCATCCATTGGCTTTCCATTGTATTGTCTCTTCAGTAAATGGCAAGTTTCTGGTAGGATGGTCATGTTTCTACAGGAGGAAATTGATAAAACTATTACTGGTTTTTAACTAAGTTCTTGACTATGCTGCAAAAATGAATTTCAAGAGCATGTCAGATGAGTTAGGCCAGTAATTTATTCAGGTAGGGAGTGAAGAGAAATGGGAGAAAATAGCAGATCATGGATCACAGATGAAGAGGAAGGGGCTGAAAAGTGATAATGCAGGCTGATTTACAGACTACAATTCCCATTATAGATTATAAATGCCCAGGTTTTACTTGTGTGGCCATATGGCAGAGGAAAAACAGCTAAAGCAGTGAGAAGAAGGCAGGACAAGGGTCCACAGATGAGAGAGAGCGAGAGTGCTCTCTCAGGCATTGCACCTGCTTTTTGAACAATTAAGTGTTCAACCTCTTTGCTAATGGCAGGGGAGGAGTTCCAGCTGTTTGCTGTTTTGATTGATTACCCCATCCATCAATTCCCCATGAAGGCCCAATGATAAAGTCCTTGGGAAATATCTGGGGGTTCTCCTGGTTTCCAGAGAAGTCTTTGTTCTGGATGGCAGGATCTTGGGGGATGGGGGGTGGGAATCATCCAGCAGCCATCTTGGGGTTATTGATGTACACTGGACTCTCTGCCAGATTCCAGATCCATCTATTGATTTCCTATTTTACTAGCTGGCTTCATCTCCCCCACAGAGAGTTTATACCTTTATTCTTAAAGGGGTGCTGAAGGGAGATGATCATTCTTCTGTAACTACTTCCTGCTGGTTAGGGACAATAGACCCTTCCTGACAAGCTGTAAAACCTTCCTACTATTCTATCTCAGTTGAAGATGGATCTGGCATCCTGGGAGAAGGTGGATGAAGTCCCCTTATGGCTAACAAAATGTTGATTCTGGAAGAAATAAACTTGGTTCAAATTTTGAGAATATATGGTCCCACTAAGAAGATACTGAACCACAGAAATAGAAAAGGCCATGAGCTTGTAAAGCTTGCATTTTCACAAAGTTGATGGGATAGAGTATTCTTCCTTTAGTAGAATGTAAAGAGGCATCACCCTTTTTAGTTAAGCTTCAGGAGATGAAAACAGATGCTGATTCTTAAAGGGATATCTGATTTGCCCCCACCTCCCAGCAATAGGCATTTGGACTAGAGTTAGAGGGAACAGCCAACTTTGACATAGACATTACCTAGCTTTTACTCATGATGAGATATTTCAGGCCATCTAGTGACTGGCACTTGTGTGTCCTGTCAGTTTACTTCTGGTGAACTGGCACTTTCTTGGGCAACTGGCTTCATTCAGGATTAGTGCATGAAGCTGAAAATTCCTTTCACTTTATTTACTTTTAGGGTGAACTGGGTTCTTTTATTAACGAAGCCACAAGAGTCGTATTAGTAATAACTTTGTGAAATTTCTCTGCTTTTCTAGCAGTTGAACTAATTTCACTTGTGATTTATGCATTAAATCCACTAGCAAGACAATATTGACATTTAAAGACTCATTTTTAGGTTACCTTTCACCGTTATCCAACTTGTAACAGGTGAATCCCAAATCTGATTTCCTAGGCACAAGCAAACTGACAAAGTTAAACAGATTTCAAACTTGAACACAAAGTTAAGCACAAATTAAAACAGGAGAGAATTTTATACATTTAGCATTTCTAGGAACTCTTTGATGTTAATTGATGGCTCATGAGGTTTCTTATTTTCCAGGAGAGGTTTAGTAACTGATCTGGAACTTGATCTCTATTCATACTTTTTACAGGCACAACTGAGTTTAAACCGAGAATTTTGAGACTTTTTTCCTTATTTCTTTAAGGAGACACAGCATGAGGTTTCTGGGCCTCAGAGCTATCTGTTCTCTTTTCTTATACTGGTTTAACTGGATTTCAGGGTTTCATACAGAGGCTGCTCTTGTCTATACTGTGATCATGTGTACCAGCAACAGGCAGAATTTCCTGATTCCTAAGAAGATACTCCTATGGGGATCTTGCTGGTATGCTAGAGGCTGTGCCCATTACTCTAGGAAGAATGAGGAAGCACATTTTAGTTGACCAATCTGGCATCTTAGAGTCCTGGGCTCACTAAAACGTTCACTGCTCCACATAATTTGGAGCTGAAACTCTGTCCTAGCATCCTGAGAATTTCAATTATCAGAGCCTACCTGGCCCACAAGCATCCCTGCAGGTGACCTAGGTCCTGGGGAATATCTGATTCCAGATATCAGATCAGTGAGCCTAAGCCAAATATGTGGGAGACTGAGCAGTAGCTCCAAATCAAATCAACTGAGACTTCTGTCCCATGGGATATTTGGCTGCTCTCTGAATGGAATGGGCACCATTCAATGTTTACTGCTGGGGTTCTTGGCACCCCTACATTCTAGCGTCCCAAACCTACTGCTTTCTAAATCAGGTTCTTGGGGGACATTAGAGTTCCTTCTCTGGTTCCCACCACTCCAGGAATTAGAGACACTGCTGCTGGGCATTTCCAGGACAGCCTAGAGTTGGAAGACAGATCAAATAGATCAGATGCCTTCCAAGCCAAATACTGCTCCCTCAGAGGAGGAGGGGCAGAAAACTTCTTCCTCCTATCTTTCCAGAAGTCTTAGGCAAAGTTCTAGTTCTATGACTTTACTGTCTGATAGTTTCCCAGTTAAACCAGCCAACAAAAGGCCACTAAAGTGATTAGAGATTAATTGCTCTAGCTAACAGACCTTGGGTCCCTGAGGCAATAGCTTCCTTGCTCACAAAGGTATTTCTTTTTTCACAGTTTTTAAGATATTCCAAAGCATTCTAACACAAACCTATACAGAGAAATTCAGTAGCAAGAAGTAGGAAGGTAAAAATATGGGTAAAGATTAATAATGCAAGGGTAACCATCCTGGGGAGGGGAACTCCCACAGCATCCGCTTTGGCTCTTTGTGCCTAGAGGACATGCAAAGGTGTGGACCCACTGGGAGGGGCAAGCCCCTGGTCTTTCTTACATTGCCATGCTGCCTCTGAGGGGAGAGGGCTGGAGAAGGCAACAGCATGCAGGCCCAAGGGCAAAGACCTGGCTGCTAAAAGAGCTTGAAAAAGAAGCTTTGCAGGGCCCAGAGCTCTGCCTGGGAACCTCTGTCCTGGTAAGCTGTGATTTGAGCCACTGTCCTATCACCCAGTTGTCCTGGCTGTGGTCAGATCTCACAAGCCCGGGCATGCGGCATGGACATGGAGAATTCCCATGTTCCAGCCCCTTCCCTCCTAGGATTACATCTTATGAGGGCCCAGAGGTAAACGTGTTTAAAATGGAGAACAAAAGGAAGGCATTAAACAGGCTGCAGGTCTTAATTTCACTCACCAATAATCCCCTCAACTAGGATTACATTTTATGAGGGCCCAGAGGTAAACGTGTTTAAAATGGAGAACAAAAGGAAGGCATTAAACAGGCTGCAGGTCATAATTTCACTCACCAATAATCCCCTCAACTGGTTCACCAAATATGTTACCAGATTTTAACTAGGTTCTTTTTTTTTTCCATTTTTTATTTTTATTATTATTTTTTTAAATGTTACATTAAAATATAAGATATACTTTTATGTATTTTATATAGATGTGGAGTGGACATAACCATTCTGGGGTCCACAGAATGGAGGAATAGAATATGGATTAGAATGGACTTACTGTTATTCTATTCATGAACTATTGTGATTAGTAATCAAAGAAAATGTAGAATTGATGTGGAGAAAGAGGCCATGTTAGCTGCTGAGGATAGGGAGAGGGAAGAAGAGATGTGATGTGGAGGCATTTTCAGGACTTGGAGTTGTCCTGGGTGGTGCTGCAGGGACAGTTACTGGACATTGTATGTCCTCCCATGGCCCACTGGGTGGACTGGGGGAGAATATAAACTATAATGTGGACAATTGACCATGTGGTGCAGCAGTGCTCAGAGATGTATTCACCAAGTGCAATGAATGTCCCATGATGATGGAGGAGGTTGTTGTTATGGGAGGAGTGGGGTTAGGGGGATGGAGGGTATTTGGGGACCGCATATATTTTGAATGTGACATTAAAAAAATAAATAAAGACAAAAATATATATATAACAGGTTCCCATATACCCCACATTCACCACCCCACTCCTCCCACACCAGATACCTCCCCCATCATTGTGGCACACTCATTGCACTCAGTGGACACATTTTGGGGCACTGCTGCACTACATAGATAATAGTTTGCCCTGTAGTTCACACTCTCCCCCAGTACTTTCAGTGGGTTATGGCAGGATATATAAGGTCCAGCATCTGACCCTAAAATATCATTTAGAACAACTCAAAATCCCAAAAATGTCCCCACATCACATCTCTTCCCTCTCCCCTCAGCAAATACAGTGTCCACTTTCTCCACTTCGATGCTAAAATTTCTATTTCTGGTCACAATAGTTTTATAGTAGAATATCAGTAAGTTCACTCTAGTCCATATTTTATTCCTTCATTCTGTGGACCCTGATATAGTGATGCCTTCTCAACCTCTAGATCAAGAGGGGGCTTAGATTCCACATGGATGATGGATGCAATTCCTCTGCTTACAGTTGTAGGCACTCTTGATTCTCTGGTATGGTGGTTGACCATGTTCACCTTCCTGTTAGCTGACCTGGGTAAGACCAATGAACCAGAGAGTAGGAGTCACCATTCTGTTGAGACTCAGGGCCCAGCTGGCAAATGGGCAGTCAAGAGATTCAAGTCTCCTGAGTATGCACCATCCCTAGCACCAACCACAGGTTCAGTAAAAGTGACAGAAAAGTCATGTGTAGATAAGTCACATCTGAGTCCAGCTCTATCACACTCAGGAGCACAAATTCCAAAGTAGGGCCCTCTACCAAGACACAGAACTCCAAAACCATTTGCCATGAACATACACCCTGTGGTCATGGCACATAGCCTTCAGGAGAACCAGTACTTAGTGTTGTAACTACTTTGACTTTTTTTTTTCTGGGGTGCTGCTGAGGTGTGTGTAAGCACAACCCCTCTGATGACCTCCCAAATCTTTTTGGAAGACACTTAGCCGTATAAACTCATTTGTCTTTGCCACTTTCCCCTTTTATTCAGGGTCAAAAAGCAGTTTGTTTTTTTTTCATTTATTTATTTTTTTATTGACTTTGTAATAATATTACATTAAAAAATATATATATGAGGTCCCATTGAACCCTACCACCCCCACCCCACCTCTCCCCCCCCCCCCCCAGCAACACTCCCTCCCATCATCATGGCACATCCATTGCATTTGGCAAGTACATCTCTGGGCACCCCCGCACCCCATGGTCAGCGGTCCACAGCATGGCCCACACTCTCTCCCATTCCATCCAGTGAGCCCTGTGAGGATTTACAATGTCCGGTGATTGCCCCTGAAGCACCATCCAGGGCAGCTCCATGTCCCAAAGACGCCTCCACCTCTCATCTCTTCCTGCCTTTCCCCATACCCATCAGCCATCATGTCCACTTTTCTCAATCCAATGCCACCTTTTCTATGTGGACATTGGATTGGTTGTGTCCATTGCACCTCTATGTCAAGAGGAGGCTCAGATTCCACATGGATGCTGGATGCAATCCTCCCACTTTCAGTTGTAATCACTCTAGGCTCCATGGTGTGGTGGTTGTCCTTCTTCAACTCCATCTTAGCTGAATGTGGTGAGCCCAATAAGTCAGATTGTAGGTGCTGGAGTCTGTTGAGGCTCAGGACCTGGCTATCGCATTGTCAGTCCAGAGATTCAAATCCCCTAAATATATCTTAAACCCCGACACTAACTGCACCTCCAGCACATTAGCATGAAAGTCTTATGAAGAGAGAGTCCATCTGAATCCAGATTCGTCACACATAAACACCAGTTCCAAAGAGGGGCCATCTGACCTGGTAGTTAACCCCAAAAAGCAGTTTTTAACACTTGATCCAACATGTAGGCTGAGATATTCTGCTGGTCTGAGTTGACCCTTTTATTCAAGGTCTCTTTCTAATTGCTTCACCAAGTAGTGGTTGGTAGCAATCCCTCAGCACCAGGGAGGCTCATCCCCAGGAGGCAAATCCCATGCTGGGAGGGCAGGTAATGCATTTACGTGCTGAGTTTAGCATAGAGCGTGGCCACATTTGAGTAACATGGAGGCTCTTGGGAGGTAACTCTTAGGCACTCTGCATCTCTAGGCCTAGTTTATATTTCAGGCACACAGGCTCCTAAGCACAGTCATCAGTATGCTGCAGAAATGAATTGTAAGAACATGTCAAATGAGCTAGGCCAGTAATTTATTCAGGTAGGAAGGGACAAGAACACCAAGGAGAAAACAACACCATGGGTCCCAGGTATAGAGGAAGGGACTGAAAAGTGATAAAGTGGGCTGATTTACAGACTACAATTCTCCATTATAGATTATAAATGCCCAGGTTTTACTTGTATGACCCCACAGCAGAGGAAAAACAGCAGGAGCAGTGCATGGAAGGCAGGACAGGGGTCCACAGGTGTCAGAGAGTGAGAGCACTCATTCAGACTTCATACTGCCTTTTGAACAATTAATTATTCCACCCCTTTGCTAATGGCAGGGGAGGGGTTCCAGTTGTTTGCCGTTTTTTATTGATTACCCCACCCATCAATTCCCCATGAAGACCCAATGATAAGTCCTTGGGGAATATCCAGGGCTTCTCCTGGCTTCCAGATGAAGTCTTTGTGCCATCCTTCTGTATAGCAGGATCTTTTGAGGGGGTCTTCCAGCAGCCATCTTGGGGTTATTGATGTCCACATGGACTCTATGCCGGGTTCCAGATCCATCTATTAATTCCCTATTTTACTGCTGGCTTCAAAATTATTTCTGAATCCAAATAGTCAAAATAATTATGTCACATTGCATATGCTTGACAAAAGTGGTTATTAAGAAATTAATTGATTATAAATTAAAAGAATTGTCTTCTTATGACCAGCAGGCAAAGAGGTTCTGGGTCTTATAAGTGCTGCTTTTTCTGGGATCAGAATATGCAAAGCATTAGTGAAAGCAGAAATATTTTGAGTGTCACAACAACATAATTTATCCAGTATTTTTATTTTATTTTATTTTCAAATGTATGTTTACATTTGTCAGGAACAAGCTTTGAATTGACTACTTTAGATCTGTATCTGACTTCCACTTCAAAATAATTCATCTATATTTTGAAATCTCACCACATTTCTCATTGTCAAAAATATATTTTACATTTCTAATAATCTGGGAATTTTTAATCCTTATTTTGTAAAAATGAAGAATAGAGATAATCTCCCTACCTAACTTCTTTTTTTGATACTTGTTCATTTAAACTGGGATATAATTGATTTTCTTCTTTTTGTATCTCATATTGATAAGTGTTTTCATCGAAATATGTCTGTGACACACACACTGTTCAAGATCCTAGTTAAAGGAAAAGTTATTTAACAAAGTTAAGTCATCAGCAAGGAAATTAGGATAGAAATTGGGACATGAAATGCTTACCTCTATGAATAATTCATTGATTAAATATTGTAATTAAAGAGCATAGCATATCTGGCACTTAATAAATGCTCAAGAAATCATAGATTCAATTAATAAAACATTAATGGTAATAATAGTGGAGATTTTAACTTTCAGCACATTTTACTATGTATTTCCTAAGTATTTTTTAAAAACTTGATTATGAATTATTTTTGCTTGCTCTTCATGTGGATTAAATAGAAATGGCAGCTTGTTCTTTTATAACCTGGGCCTTTGTATATGTAGGAACGTCTTTCTCTTATAAATACACATAAAGAACACATTTACTAAATGGAATTTTTAAACTGAAAATTTTTTTCCTTATTAGTTCTGTGTATGGTGTCTAATATATCCCAATATTTCATGATGCAAACAGTATAGGGAACAATCTAATTCTTATATCTTTGAATGTATTTCTCTCTCAAGCTCCTTTCTTTCTTTGTCATTAATATTTCAAAATTCCAGGAGGAGATATCTGGGATAACACTTCCCATTAAGTTTCTCTGGAAACTTTCAATCTTTAAAGTGCGGTGTTCTTAAGATAAGGAAACTTTTCTTCTGTAATCATTTGATTTTCCCCATGCTCAATCTGCCCTGCTCCCCATTTCCTTTAATTTCTCTAAGTCATAGATGGAATCCTCCAGCTCAATTCTCCTTCTTTTAAAAATTTGTTTGTACTCTACTCCTTTTCTTTTGATTTCTGGGACACTTTGTTGTTCCTTTTTTTATGAGTTCCTTCATTCAATTGCTCTTCACTGCTTTCTTAATTTGACAGTCTTGTTTTCCCTTGTCACATCTCCTCATGATCTCACATTATTCTTATAGGTAGAGCACACAATTTTATTGGTAAAACTAAACCTCAAATCTGTAGAGAAAATGAAATCTCTTCTATTTAGACTGTAATTATCTGAGCTACATCTCAAATACTTGTAAGGTGGAGAGCAGAGAACAAATAAGCTGATCCAATGATTCAATTAGCTGTGTTTGGTTTCTCTTAGATGAAGATTCTCAGAGTTCTGTTGATACCAAGCCCTCCTCCTTCTTCTTTCCCTGAAGTAGTGATTGGGTTTGGGTGGGGGTTGGAGTCTGAGGGTGAGTGGGTATGGTGGGTGGGATTGTGTGGCTGACAAGAGCAAGTTGGAGTGAAATGATTGTGACATTGGGCACTGTGTCCTCTGCCTTCTATCACATGGCATTCCTTGTCCCTCTGGGTCTTTTGCTCAGAAGTCAGAGCCTCTGTATGAGTTGTGACCTTGGTCAGGGCCCAGTAGTGATAGACTTTTGCTCTGTGTGAAATTTGACTCTGAGTCCTACTGGCTTTGATGAATGAGACAGTCTCCAGCCCTCTGTGAGACCTCCTTTTCCCTGAAGCAAAGATCTTTCTGGCCAAAGGTTTTGTTAGATTCTCGGTTAAGATGATGTCTATAACAAATCAGAACAAATGGCTACTAAAGGTAAAATTCATATCTTCCCTCTTCCTGTCCACAAAATCTTCCAACTTTACTTTCAGTTTCCAAAATTCTCAAGAGGATATGACAGCAAGGGAACCAACTCTATCTACCATTGATAATACCCTCACTCATATAACAATCTCCTTCTTGGAACTTGTCTACATGGGCCTTTCTTCTGCCTTTCTAATTTTTCTTTGCACGAATATCACAGAATAGAAAAAGTTTAGGCCAAGCTATTTTTTCCCATATCTCTGTATCAGTCCTGTGAAGGAGTTGTAGTGATCTGAATGGAGATCTCAATATTTGAATTCTCTAGGCCCAGTTGTTTTTATGCTAAAATGGGTGTCTGAAAACAGAAAATTATCTCCCAATACAATCACCTGACTCACAAGACTGTTGGCATAGCTTATCAATTTGTCTTGCACATTGGTTACAAAAGATCTCTTTGTTCTTTCTCCAGGCAGTCCCTTTGAACAATCTCAGTCTTCCACCAATGACACTGATATCTTTCATAGACTAAAATGGATCTTCTGTTATTCAGAAAGGAAGAGAAAAGCTCAAAAATACTTTTGAATTTTGCTGAGGGTTGAAAAAAAGTATTCCCACTTCTCCAATATATGTTTCCCTTCTTCTGAATGGGCAGCATATTTTGTAATATACTCCACCACCCATTTTATTCTTGACTTGTTTATCCTTTTGAGAATGTGGCAATGTTTTCACATTATCCATAGATAATTAAGTAGAAATCGAAGTGGAATCTAGCTAAGATTGAATTTCTTGCAGCTAGAATTTTTGAGAGAGGGAGAGAGAAATTCAGATCCAAATGAGTTACAAGATAACTTATTTGGTGTTATTGCAAGGACCAGAGGCAAACCTGCAATTAGCTTGGATTATCACCTGTGCCAGGCCAAACTCTGTATATTCCATAAAATGCTGAGAGATGAGGAATATGCTTTATCTACAAAGCAAAAGATACCCCAAGAAACATACCATCTTCCACCTAACTCTTGGTCTCTTGAGCTGTCTATTATTCTGTCCTTAATTCCTAAAGATCTGCAAGGGTGGGCTTGTTCTCTCAGGAAGCAATATGAAACATAGGACCTTAAAGCTTTTCTCATAATAGCCAGCAGAAACTCCCCATACTATATGGATATTGCCATCTTTAGATTTAAACATCACTCACAGTTTTAATCTTCATTGAATTTTATATTGTGTTTACATACATGCTTGTTTTACTTAACAAGTTAGATATTAAGCTCAATGAGTTCTTAAATCCATCTGAGTTCTTAAATCTTTTGGGGATTCTCTGGCCCTTAGTAATACTTCTTAAATAAATTATTATTTAGAGACAGCAGCTTTCATCTTTCTAACTCTTTTTATGTAAAACCATTGCACCTTTTTCCATACTCATTTATTGCCAATATTATTTTTATTTTAAAATAATTTATTACGAATTCTTAAACATGTTACGTATATGATCTAAGTAGATCAAAGTTACCCTCCCTCTGTGAAGACCAGAGACTACCTTGAGCTGATTTTGTACCATATCTTAGTACGTGGTACATGGTGGAGAAAAATGGCACTCGCTGGGACATAGAAACTGATATGGCTACAGGCAGGAAATTTATTGAGAAGCTCTCCCAACAGAGGGGGTCTGAAGAATAGAATTAAGCCCACTCCTGGAAGGAGGGATTTGAATTTGTACAGAACTTTCCTAGGTGGGGAAATGATAGTCAGTTGAGGGGGGTTAAGAGTCCAAGTGAAGTGCAGGGGCCAATAGGAAGTCCTAGAGGTGAAAATTTTCCTTTGTGTGGCTAGAAGGTAGTGAGTTAGGGAGTTATGTTTTCTTGTAATGCTGGAAGACCAGTGAGTTAGGGAGTTATGTTTTCTTGTAATGCTGGAAGAACAGGTGTTCCTTTGATCTGCAGTGAGTAAAGGTCTCTATCTCCCTTTACTCCAATTTCCAGGTCATTTCTTCTTTCAACATTTGGGAAAGTGCCATGCTTTCAGACACGTAGGTTATGAGGGAGGGGGTTGTCTTTTCTCAGTGCATATCAGGGTCACAGCTTGTTAATTATTGTAAACCTAGTGAGGGAGAACCTCTAACAGTACGTTGCTTTTTGTATGTGTATTCTCTCCATCTAAACAATAATTGCAAGAGTAGGATTTTCTAAAATAAGGTGTGTTTTAATTCTTTTAATTAATTGTTCAATGAATCAAAGGTCAAAGTTATGTGATCTTGGCTTAATGGTTAATCTTTCTCTAATTTTATTCCAAGATACTGTGTTTGCTATAAAGTTAGACTGTGAAGTGCTTTGCCTTCCCTTATAAATGGTGCTTTGAAACTGGATGTGTTTTTACCCTCACAAGAAATCAAACTGATCAATTATATCATATCTTATTTAAAATAGTGAAGTAATTATTGATTTAATATGTTTAATACAGTAAAACCTTATCTGTGCACTCTTTCATATCTGCTTATCAATTTTGTCAGGATCATTTTCTATGACCTACCTCATATCAAATAATGGATTCTTATATATGGAATCCACTGTTATTAAATAACGCTGCACAATAAGCACCCTGAGTATTCAAATAAAACACCTATTAATTTCCAAAAGTGAATTTCTTCTTACTTGTGTTAAATATGTAAATATAGAGTATTACATAATTAATTCCCATATAATTGAAAGTTATACTAGATTTTCATTTGACCTAGTTTTGAATTTTCATAATTATATTTATTATACATTTTTTTGTTTAGTAATAAACTTTATTTTTAGAGGAGTTTTAGATATACAGCAAAATTACACTGAAAGTTTAGGGAATACCCACATAAACCCCTAACCACACCCATACCCCCCCAAACATTTAATTTTTCCTATTATTGACATCTTACTTTAGTGTGGTACATTTGTTGCAACTAATGAACCAATACTGAAGCATTGCTACTAACAAAAGTCTATAGTTTACATTATGGCTTACACTTTATGCTGTACAGTTTTATAGGCTTTGACAAATGTATAAAGTCATGTATTCATCATTGCAGTATCATATAGAATACTTTCACTGTCCTAAAAATGTCCTGTTTTCCACCTATTCCTCCCTCCCTCTCCCTTCTGAACCCCTGATAACCTCTATCATTATATCAATGTTACAATTCCCCCAAGAATACAAGATAATAACCACAATAACAATAAATCTACTTTGTTTGGTAGTTACACACACCTCTTCTTTTTGAAAGATTTAAGATGATGTCCACTCTAACTGCTTCAGGCTGAGAGGGATCTTAGATATTATTGGGCAGATGGAAGATGCTTGCAGCTGTAGATACTCCTTGATTTTAGGGATGAATTTGTCCATCCTAATTGGTTTTGTTTTGTTTTGTTTTGTTTTGTTTTGTTTTGTTTTTTAGGTTGTTCAGGGCAAGGGCAAGCCTCAAGAACTGGAGAGTAGGAGTTGGCAACAACTTGTTGGTGTTCAGGGTTTACCAGGCATATATGAACAATCTGAAGATATTTAATGGGTATATTGAAAATTATAGGTTTAAATAAAAGGAGTAGAAGAATCACAATTAGAGGATGTATAACTATGTTATATTAGGGAAATAGATTGTTATATATTCTCAAATATGGCCTTCTAAGGGGATGTTGATTTCATGGGCCTATGTGCCTTCCATCTTGTGTTCGGATGTCCCTAGAGCCCTCAGGAGCACTTTTGTTTGAAGCTTTGCTTACTGTGGCAGTTAGTGAAATCTTCCTGAGACCTCCATAAGTGTAATCTCCAGGATGACCTCCTGACTCGTTTTGAAATCTTTTAGACATAAAGACTCTTTTTTTATTTAATGTTTCCCCCTTTTGGTCAAGGTCTTTTTCCAAATGCCTCACTGGTTAGCACTTGGTAATAATCCCTCAGTGCCAGGGAGCCTCATCCATAGGAGTCGTGTTCCATGACAGGGGAATTTAGTACGTTTACTTGCTGAGTTTGACTGAGAGAGAGAGGCCACATTTGAGTAAGAAGGTAGTTTTCATGAGGTAACTCTTAGCATTATTTATCATTAGGCCAAGTTTAATTTATAGAGAAATAAGGTTCATAACTACAAGCATTAAAATTGAGGGCTTGGCATGTTGCCCTGTTTTCTTTTGCTAGATACTGCCTATATATTCCAGAGATTTTTGCCATTTCATTTGAGAAAGTAGCAGGACTTCCCCAGGAAGAAAATTTAATATTTTGTTAGCTATTGTGTGCCTCTGTCTATCTAGAAAATATACCTATGACAACACAAATACATTTATATCCAATAGAAATATGCTTTTGGTACATTTTTCCTCATATATCACCCCCCTCTCAACCCACTTTACTAGAAACATAACTTGTTATAGATCCTGGAAGAATGTTCTTATATTTGTATTCTTTTCATTTATTTATTTCTCCCCACCCCTTTGTTGTTTGCATTTGCTGTGTCTGTTGTATGCTGATCTTCTTTAATTATTTTTAGGAGGCACTGGGAACCAAACCTGGGAAATGTGGGAAAGAGGTGCCTAATCACTTGAGCCACCTCCACTCCCTTTATTTGCATTCTTAACCACAATCTTTGGGCACCCCAGAGTTCACTGAATTATATAGTCACCTGTTTCATCCTCTAGCTTTCCTTCTAGCATCATGAACAGCTCTAAACTTCCCCTGTCAACTATGTTGACACTAAAACTTAGGCACTGTTAATTACGCTCATATTGCTGTACCACCATAGCCTCTGTCCATTTCCAAACCATTAAAATCAAACTAATTTTAAATTCTCCACAGATTAAGTATTGGATCACTCATCTGTACCCCCCTTCTATCTCCTGGTAACCTATCTTCTAGACTCTATCTCAGTGATTCTGCTTACTATTCTTAGTTCATATCAGTGAGATCATGCAATATTTGTCCTTTTGGTCTGTCTTATCTCACTCAACATAAGATCCTTGATGTTCATCCATGTTGTCTCATGTGTCAACATTTCATTCCTTCTTATAGATGAATAATATTCCATTATATGTGTATATCACATTTTTTCTTTATCGATTTATTTTGTTGATAGACACCTGGGATGCTTCCATTTTTTGGCAATTGTGAATAATGCTACTAAGAACATTGCTATCTATTTGTTCATGTTCCTTCATTCAATTCTTCTGGCTATATGCCTAATAGTGGGAATGCTGGATCATATGACTGCTATGCTTTGCTTCTTGGGGACCTGACAAACTGTCCTCCAGAATGGCTGTACCAATCTATGTTCTTACCAGCAGTGAATGGGTGTTCCTACACTTGTAGTTTCCTGTTTTGCTTTTTTTTTAAATTAGCAACCAGTCTAGTAGGTGTGAAATGAACTCATTGTAGTTTTGATTTGCATTTTCCTAATAGTTAATGATACTGAGCATCTTTTCATGTGGTTTTTGCCATTTGTATTTCCTCTTTGGAAAAGTGTCTGTTCAAGTCTCTTGCTTATTTTTTAAATGGATTGCTTGTCTTTTTATGGCTGAGTTGTAGCATTTTTTATATATGCTGGATATTAGACCTTTATCAGATATGTGGTTTCCAAATACATTCTTCAACTGATAGGCTGCCTTTTCACTTTCTTGACAAACTCCTTTGAAACACCAAAGTTTTTAATTTTGAGGCGTTCCCATTAATCTATTTTGTCTTTCATTGCTCACATTTTAGCTGTAAAGTTTATGAAACTATTGCATTCCTCAATCTCACATAGGTATTTCCCTGAGTTATCTTCTAGAAGCTTTATAGTCCTGGCTCTCATATTTAGGTCTTTCATCCACCTTGAGTTAATCTTTGTATAGGTCATAAGATAGGGGTCCTCTTTCATTCTTTTAGATATGTGCATCCAGTTCTCCCAGGATCATTTGTTAAAGAGATTATTCTGTCCCATTTGAGTGGACTTGGAAGCCCTGTCAAATAATATTGCCCAGGGAATGATCAGATTTGGTTGTAAATGGACTTGTACAATAATCAATTAATTGGAGGTAATACAGGTATGTAGTGAGGTATAATTATAATTAGTAAATGTAAATATTATATTTATTTCATATTCTTTTATACATATACAGAGAATAAGATATATATTTTCTATCTAATGATTTTCTATCATTATATATTTTCTAGCATCTCTTCACCATAGAAATATTCATGTGATTTAGGTATTAATTGCAAAGACCTGTTTATGTGATGTGTTAATATAAGATGCAAAGGAGATTAGAATGGATGTAGAGACTTTTGAGTTATCAGTTTTAGATATTATGACAGGATTGGATTCACTCCAAAGGTATAAATTAGTCTGTTCCCTAATTGACTTTCTTCCTAAGTCTAGTTGTCTGATTCTTCTCACACAGACATGAAGATAGAGTGTTTTAGCTGATCATTGTCCCATCCTACTAACTTGTCTAAACTCTTTTGAGAATAAAGAGCCTTATTCAAGAGTTTTATAAATAAATGAATATTTCATAATCTGAAATGTATAGAATAAGCTATATTTGTTTGCTTCCAAGTTTCTTCTGTTGCTTTAGACATGTATACAGAAATAGCAAAAGCCTGTTACATGTCCCTAAAGATCTATTCTTCCAAAGGAAACGGAATATAGAAGGAGGAAACCAGGTAGCTATAATAGCAAGTTCATTCCTGAGGCAAATAGATTAATGAAAGAAATAATTGTGAAATACTTAATAATTCTTAGAAAATTTTCCTGGTGCAGAAGTCTAAAAACAGGTGTTTGATGATTCTTGTAGGTTAGAGTTGAGGCATATATTGGGGAAATCCAAATTTTTCCTTTTTACTTTTTTTTCCCCCTTCTTTATTTTCTTTTAAATGTTACATTCAGAATATATGAGGTCCCCATATACCCTCCACCCCACCCATGTCACCCCTCCCCCATCAACAAACTCCACCATCATTGTGACACATCCACTGCACCTGGGGAATACATTCTGGAGAACCACTGCAGCACATGGACAGTGGTCCACATTGTAGTCCACACTCTCCCCCAGTCCACCCAGTGGGCCATGACAGGACACACAACATCCAGCATCCATCCCTGCATCACCACCTATGACAACTCCAAATCCTGAAAATGCCCCCACACCATATCTTTTCTTCCCTCTCCCGACCATCAGCAACCACCGTGGCCACCATCTCCACATCACTACTACAATTTCTTCCCTTACTCATCACAATAGTTCCCCAGCAGAAACCAGCAAGTCCACTCTAATAAATACTCTATTTCTCCATCTTGTGGACCTGGGATGGTTATGTCCAGTCCCCCTCTACATCAAGAGGTGGTTTAGATTCCACATTAGAAGTCAATTTAAGGAAGTGTTTTTAACAGATGATGGAAAGCTAATTTAAAATGGAAATAAAATAATTAGAAGAAGTCAGTCTCCTGCTATAAGGAAATACATACTTTCCTACTATAGTTGGAAATGAATTGTCAAAATTATGTGGATTTTTAAAACTTTCATGCCATCCAGGAGAAGCATCTACTTCTTTCACATAATTTAAGGTTTATTGACCTGCCTCTAATTTTGTAATATATAGAAACAGTGGCAAAGACTATATCTTACCAAACTTTATTCTGAAAATAATTTGTTAAATTAAGCAAGCAATTATTTGTGTGTGTGTGTGTATGTATTTTTGGGTATGTTTGGTTGTAGAAAATTTATCAGCATCATATTTACTTTTACTACTTAGGATAAACCTAACTGAATGCTCCAGCCTCATCAGATAGGGAAAATAAAAACAAGAATGAAAATTTACATTTCCTTTATAGTACTCAAATTATCATGTTCTTGGGATCTCATTCTTACTTCGTGCAAGAACTTTAGTGACCATCATGCTTGCTTTTTCAGAGTTATTCTCATAGGACTAATATCAAGTTCCAGAGTATGTGGAAGAATGAGAAAGCAAAATCCACTACCAGAGAGAGCCTTATCATTTTTAGTTAGCTAAAAAAATGGACATATTTGAAGTTAAGAGGAGTGTGCAATTATCCTTAAATATAATAATTCAGGTATTGATTTTTGCTTTTCTGTTCACTCTATCCTTTTATAAAGCACCTAGATTGATCTTTTGTATTTCTTTACTTACCCTCTCTCCCTTCCTATATTCCCTCCCTACTGAGTTCTGTTTTCATCCTGCCAATCTCTTTGTGATGAAACCTAGCAAAAATCCTTAAATTCTAAACCCTCACCTTCTTCCCAGTGGAGTGGTTACAAAATGAACAAGGCTTTCTCTTACTAATATTGATTGCTTCTTTTTTAAAATTTAATCTTTTTTTTAATTTTTTTAATGTTACATTTGATTGCTTCTTGTAGCATGGTTTTGATGTAGCATTATTATATTGTGGTACAATTCAAACGTTTTGAAAAATAGCTTTTATTGTCCCTATCAAGATTTCAGTGATCTCAAAACCTCATGATAATTGGTACGCAAACTCAAGTTTGTGCTCTCTCTCCCTTCCTGAATCCCTTGCAGGAGGGAAATTTCTCTCAAGCACCTAACTTAGGAATAGAACTGCATCAGTTTTATTTATTTTTCTTTGTCCCCAAAATCACAGGCTTTTTATGTATATATATCTTCTTAAGTATTTAATTTTCCAGTTCCTTTATTCATTTAACATTTCAGTTGATGGTAATAAAATTGTGAGTAAAGCAAACAAAATCTGTGCTTGCAAGGGCTTGACATTGTTGGAAGGAAGACAGTATATAAGCAAACAGTTGTTAAAACACAATATATTCAATGAGTTACTACGGAAAATAAAGCAGATAATTTAAATGGAGAGTTATGGCATGCTATTTTATGTAAATTTTGATCATCAATACTTCATTTAAACCAAATTTATAATTCAATCAATAATCTTCTCAATATAATATTTAAGGACATTGAAATAGAAAATGTTAAAAACTCAATTGAATTGCAAATAACAGGATTTAACTGTAGTTCTCAGAGCTCCAGAATTACATTATTTTAAATTCATTTTACACTGAGAAAAACTATTACTTTTAAGACATTTCAAATAATTTGACTAAGAACTTCATTGCAGCTCTTTGTAGTCCCACAAACTCTCATTAAAGCCAATTCTTCTCTTCGAACTGTTTCAAAGCATTTAGCTTTAAACCTTGGCCCAACTACTTGCTAGGCATTATGGAAAAGATTTATACTCTCAAGATTCTGGTCTTGAGGGATTAAATAAGTCTAAGAATTGTTTGATAAAAGTCTTAACTATTCAGGTACCTAACTGTCTATTTTAGTGTTCAGCCCATAATAATTCTTTATGTTTTGGTCTTCACTCTACTTTGTATTTTAAGCAAAGTTGTAAAAATCAGTGAAACTTTGTTAATTTTGGCTTTCCCTCTCCAAACCCTGTTAAAATGTAGAATATAAATTAGTATATTTATTTGATTTAATGTGTCTCATATTTATTGTCAATAGTCTTTTCCTTTCTGAATGTGGTTTACTCACTCATACCAGACACTGGATTCATCCTATTATATGAGTTGTTTAATACTCAAGGCAAAGGCATTTCATAGGTATAAGACAATTAACTTTAAAATGGAAAAAGACACAAAAAAGGCACAAAAAAGCTTTTCGGACTTTTTTTCTACTGTTTTCTTCTCACTCTCAGGTTTAGGAACCTAAGTTCAAGTAGAGATCATAGTAAAAAAATGTTTTTAGTTTACAGTCATAACAGTCAGCCACACAAGATAATAAATTGCATGGTATGACCCCATTTTTATTCCAAATAATTGGCTAACCTGTTTATACATTCTTGTTTATTCTTTCTATTTATGAATAACATGAATTATTTCCAGATAATAAAATACCCTGAAACATGAAATAATTTCCAACCAATCATGATTACTTTTTATATATTATCCACTAATATAAAGTCATTATGCTTACAAAAAACCATACTGATCAACTTCTTTTTGTATTTCCTTTTAGAATTCATAAATATGAAACTTGACAATCAGTTTTACTGATTAATTGATCACTTCCTATGAAGAAAGTCATAGATAGGGAAAATAATCTGATCATTTCTGTTTCTTAATATATGTAACATTTTGTAAAATCACTTACTTTCCAGATTGTAAATATTAATGGATTTCTATGGAATAATGGGGTTTTATAACACAAAAATACTAGAATCCATATTTTATGCATTATTCATTTATTTTACCTAGAGTTATTCTTTCATAGGCATGTGCAGGCATGGATATATATCAATAAATATGTAGGTAAATGCTACTTTATAGTCTTATTTTCTTCAAAATTTTCTCCATCATCCAAGTATAAAGCTTTGATTGGAGACTTTACTCACCCCCTTTTTACTGCCTACAGAAAACTCTCCAAATGTAACTACGTCAGATTTCAATACTTACACTAAGAGTTAAGAATATATGCATTGGAATATTCATCCCATAAGAAGATCCAGTGGAAATTCATTCTAAAAAATCCTTCTTTAAAAGAATAATTAAATGTGAATGAGAAAAATTCTGCAATAGGTTTTGCTTCAATTTGGAAGTAATTTTTTGAAAAATATTTATTTGTTAACTAAAACTTTTCATCAAATGAAGCTTGAGTTGTTTTTATGGGGCTATGGACTTAGTTTAGGAATATAAACTATCAGAATAAATACAAGAAGGAGGCTATTAGCTTCAGATTTCCCTTCATGGTTATGTGATAAGAAGATAAGGTTGGGTACAGATAGAAAAACTACTTCCTCTGTCGCCTTGAACTCCAACTTGGAAAGGCAAAATATATCACAGCAAAATTCCTTGAAAGCATCATTTGGAGTTCAGTTTCTAAGGGTTCCCTTGTACATCATTTAGCTAGAAAAACAAATAAAATAAATTTGGCATACACCACATTCACTCTCTGGGCAGCTGTGCTTCTGACCCCATACTATTGTTAAACATATAAATTGATTAGTAATGGTTATGGTGACAATACATCAACCTGTCATTGCACTATCTTCAAGACTGCAACTAGAGATACTAAAGAGACTATATTTTCAAATAGGTAGATGATCATATCATTTTCTGAACAGTATTCTTTTTTGATGGACTTAGTTTTATTTATGACTGTAATCAAATTGAAAAATTAGTATGGTCACTGAACAACAGATCCTAAATCTATTGCACATCAATTTGAAAGATAAATTTTATTTAAAGAACAGTATTCAAAATGTAATTACAGATAATATATCATTAGGAAGAATAGACTTCTTAATTTCCTAGATGGCTTATGGGAAAATCTAGTCATTTTGTGCCCATGGTGGTAGAATCTTCTTTTAATCACTGGCCTCTAGAGGTCTCACAGGGATATTTAAGTTAGGTTGTACAGAATTTTTATCTTTTTATTTTACCACTTTTTTATAAGGAAAATTTTTGATCCTTCTCTGAGCTCCTTAAAAGTAAAAGTAAGAATATACAGTCGCAGTAGTAGACATATTCCCAGTTTATGAACTTAGGGAAACTCGAACATGTTATTTGTGGCTACCATGACATTATCTTTAAACAAATAAATGTAAACTTTGACAGATTATGTGAAGCCAATTTTAATTATTTTAGCTCAAAGATAAAGTAAGTGTTTGCTATAAAGTAATATTACTAAGAAAAGTGATACCAGAGGTCCATTTCCTCAGTCTATTACAAATAAAGGTATAAAACACTTTTCTTTCATTATATTTTTATTCTTTTGTCATGCTAAAATAAAATTTTTATCTCGTGGCTTAGGTATTAAAAATGCAGATTCTGTCATTCAGCAAGGATTATTTGAGCATAGTTAGGAGATAGGTACTTTTCTAGATTCTGAGGAAATAGCTATGAACCAAATAGGGTAGAATTTTGTCCTTGTGGCACTTACTGTAGAAGACACTGATATTTTCTAATATACATTGCCAGATCATTATACTACATTTAAACATTTAACTTGAAATATTCTTATCTCTTGTTTCAAAACACTTTTGAGAAAACATTTAAAAATACAAGGACATTATTTTTTGAAACTTTGGCTTTAAGACAATTAGGTAGAAAAGCACCTCCAATTAATTGACAATGATTTAAAAGTATTCTGGTAATTCAAGTTATTCTTCAAAATTAAAATGAAGCCTAATCCATTATGTCATTTGTCCTAGATTGCAAGATAGTGTCATCTTTACCTACAGCTGATTTATGAGGTCAATTATGGTGCCTCTAAAAGCTAATTAATTGTTAAGACCCTGTTAGGAAACCATGTTTGGGTAGCAAGCTTCTTTTGCTAAAGGTGAGGGACTATATGATATTTCCATAATCTAAAATGTGTATTATTAATAAAGAAAAGCACATACTTCATTAACTCAATAACTCAATACCCACCTCCCTGAACTCAAATAGAAAATGACCTAAATATTGCTTCTTAAAAACTCTTGGAGGCTATATTCATATGCTTTAAGGCAGGAAAAAGATAAGATCATTTCTTTACATTCATTCTCCCTGAGGGAAGTACAAGTCTGTTTGTCACTCCTCTTTAATTCCTACTGACCCACTGAGTTTTTCTCAAAGGGATCCTGCTGCAAAGATGCTGAGCAAACGTGGCAACCAAACTTTGTTCTCATTTTACCCTGGAGATAAACCAAAAACATCAAAGGCATGTAAAATCATCACAAATCACAAAGCCCTTCCTTTTAAATATTTCCAATGTCCTTTAAAAGTCAGAAAAGATGCTGGAAGTAAATGCTATATTTAATTCAACTCTGCCTATCTATCTCCAGCTGAAATTTCAGTGGAATTTTTATCTTAGATATAAAATATGCTTTGGAGAGAATCGAGAGAATTATTCTTTTTTTTTCTTTGGCTACTGCTTCCTGAAATTGTATGCAATAAAGTGTAATTTGTTTAATCAAATGTCACATGCATGTTTTTTTAATAATCCTGAGTTTTAACCTATTGAAGACTATAAGTTTTCTTTTACATATATCATTAAATAAACATTTCTAAAATCTACTCTGTACTTCTCTGATTCCTTATTTAGAAATATATAATTTAATATTTTCCCTGTAATTTCAGGCCATCATTACAAATTTTGATTATTGTATTCAATTTTAATGTGAAATAAGAAAAGAAAAACCATTTTTTATTTCAATAGAATGATTTTTAACACTGCTCCATTAGCCTGAAGGAGAATGACTTTTTATATATTCCAGTCTTTTTGCCTTTCTATTTCCTGTTTTAACTACTCTGAATTGGACCAACTTTTGAAAACAGTGGAATCCTGAGGATCCTTATATTTTTCTACAATCTAACTTGAAAGACATTAAATTTCTTCATCAGGAATAATTTTTCCGGGGATCTTTACACTGTGCATTCTGTTTTAGATGGCATTTGTTGACAGAAATGGAGAGTTTGGTGTATGAGTTATTTTAAATGGAATCTGAGACAAAGAATAGAGAATCAGGAGTTGGAATTTGTCCTAAACATTCATGCATCTGCTTCCTAAAATAAACTTCGGGAAGGGGATAATTCTGCAGATAAGGAGGAAGTATAACTTTAGCTGAATTTCTGATATTTTCTTTACCTCCATCTTTTATTTTTATTGATATCTGAAGCCAGAATGGAGAAATGTTAATAGGAAGTAATACTGGTGGTTAAATTAATCTGAAAACTTTCCTCAAAGAGAGGAATTTTTTTGCCAACCAAGAATTCTATATTTGACATAACTGTCTCTCAAAAGTAAGGAAGGGAGAACCAGCAAGATGGTGGCAGAGTAAGGAGTTCCAAGAGCCAGCTCCTGCTACAGGGCAGTTAGTAAACACCCAGAGCTATCTGGAGCTAGCTAAAAAACCTATTTAGGGGATCCAGGAGCCCAGAGAGCATCCTGCCACATAGTTGATGGAATGGAAGGAGGAGAATGCCCATCTGCAGAGAAGACTCATAAGTAGAGCACTCCACACCCCAGAGACCAGGGCATATCCTCCACTGGAGGTACAACCCACCTTGGGAGTTATTCTGTGGCTGGAATTGAAAGCTCCACTTCCCAAAAATGAGGGAGGAAGAGATGGTTGGGCACCAACTTCAGCTACTAATGAGTAAATTCAGCAGCCTAAAGCATAAGCCCAAGAACAGCTAAAGTTTGAGCAGGTCCAAGTTGGAAAGAGGCTGGTAGTCACCATCTTAACTCCACACCAGGCATGAGGGGAAGCAGGGTAGACTGAAAATCACAATGCAGTTAGGGACTGACTTCTTTCCATCCCGATCAAATTGCAGGTCTATCCTAAGCCCCATCCCCACCACTGGGAGGGAAGAAGCTGGGAGGACCTGTGCCAGCTTCTCTGGGAAATAACTGGCCAAGATGTGGAGGCCAGGGATCATTCTACTTTGGTAGGGCAAGCTGCCCCAGGAGCTATTCTTTGGCTAGAATTGGAAGCTTCATTTCCCAAAATCAGGGGAGGAGGAGACAGTTGGCCACTGATTCTGGCTACTGATTAGTAGACTCAGCTGGCTAAGGAATAACCCTAGGAACAACTAGGGTGTAAATCTGTCCAAGTTGGAAATACGCTGGTAGCCACAATTTTGACTCCACACCCAGCCTGAGGGGAAGCCAGGACCGAAAATCATAGTGATGGTAAGAACTGCTTTCTTTCACCCAGATGGGCCTGCAGCCCTAGCCTAGGCTTCAGACCAACCTCTGGCAGAGAACGGGCTGGCAGGCCCTGCACCAGCCTATCCAGGTAACTGCAGGTGCTTTTGGTTGGCACAGACTGAATAATTGGAAGACTACTGGGGCAACTGCAGTTATCTTGGACCCACACTGCATAGATTGCTGCCCATACCTGCAACTCCATCCCTGCCCCAGGCAGGGATGAAAGGGCCATGAAGTCTCATCTGTCTCTCTGGGCAACTACAGTCTATGCCTGCATGACTTGGATTATTTCACACAGCTGTGACTCTGTCCTACCCCTGGCAAAGGAGAAAGTTGGAAGAAGCTTCATCAGTCGCAGGGCAATGAGGACTGCTTGAGCCTCCACAGCTTATAGCACCAACTACATCCTTCACTCCTACTGCACAAACAGCAAGGAAGAAAGGGTAGGAAGTCCTAACCAAAAGAGGAAAACTACACCAGAATAAATACTCTAGTAAGCCAGATGATAAGACACCAAGAAAAAATTACAACCCACACCAAAAATCAGAAAACTATGGGCCAGTTAAAGGAACAAGACAAGCCTCCAGATGACATAAAGGAGTTGAGACAATTAATTGTAGATGTTCAAACAAATCTCCTCAATAAATTCAATGAGATGGCTAAAGAGATTAAGGATATTTAGAAGATATTGGATGAGCACAAAGAAGAGTTTGAAAGCATACATAGAAAAATAGCAGATCTTACAGGAATGAGAGGTGCAATAAATGAAATTTAAAAAAACATTGGAATCATAATAGCAGATTTGAGGTGGCAGAAGAAAGAACTGCTGAGCTCGAAGAAATGGCCTCTGAAAGTGAACATACAAAAGTACAGATGAAGAAAAGAATGGAAAAAATTGAACAAGTTCCCAGGGAACTAAGTGACAGCAAAAGACATGCAAACATACATGTCATGGGTGTCCCAGAAGGAGAAGAAAAGGGAAAAGGGGCAGAAGGAATGTTTAAAGAAATAATGGTAGAAAATTTCCCAACCTTATTGAAGGACATAGATATCGATGTCCAAGAAGAACAATGTACTCCCATCCCCCCAAAAAATCCAAATAGACCAACTTTAAGACACATACTAATCAGAATGTCAAATGTCAAAGACAAAGAGCGAATTCTGAGAGCAGCAAGAGAAAAGAAATACATAACATATAAATAATAAGTGCTAATTTCTCACCAGAAACCATGGAGGCAAGGCGACAGTGGTCTGATAGATTTGAGATACTATAAGAGAAAAACTTCCAACCAAGAATCTTATATCTGACAAGACTGTCTTTAAAAAATAAGGGTGAGATTAGAATATTCACAGATAAACAGAAACTGAGAGAATTTCTAACCAAGAAATCAGGTTTTCAGAAAATACCAAAGGGTGTACTAGAACCTGAAAAGAAAAGACAAGAGAGAAAGGCCTGGACGAGAGTCTAGAAATGACAATTGTATCAATAAAAGTAACCAAAAGTGTCAAGAGAGTGAGGGAAATAAATATGACAGATAAAACTCAAATAGGAATAAACTTAACCAGTGATGTAAATCACTTGTATTCAGAAAACTGCAAGTCAATTTTAAAAGAAATTTTAAAAAAGACCTAAATAACTGGAAAAACATTCCATACTAATGGATTGAAAGACTAAATATCATAGAGATGTCAGTTCTATTCAAATTGATATACAGAGTCAATGCAATTCTGATAAAAATTCTATCAGCCTTTTTAAAATGAAAACACAATTATCAAATTTATTTGAAAGGGTGAGGGATTCTGTATAGCCAGAAACATCTTAGAAAGGAAAAATGAACTCTAATCTCCAGACTTTAAATTATATTACCTAGCTATAACAGTTTGATATGGTTATGAATTCCAAAAATAGATATAGGGCTATGTTTGTAATCTGATCTGTAACCTGGACATGTTTGAGTTATGATTAGGGCATTGAGTTCCCACCCACCACAGATAAAAGACATGGCAAAGAACAGAGTTGAGGGTCTTAATGTTGGAGTTTTGATGTTGGAGTTTGATGCCAAAGTCTTAAGCCAGTGCCTTGGGGAAAGAGACAGAGCCATTGGACTGATAATCTACAACTAACCTTGTGAAGAAAATAGGAGCTGAGCCCAGAGGAACCCAGGAAGCCTGAACCTTCACAGATGTCAGCAGCCATCTTGCTCCCACACATAAAAATAGACTTTGGTGAAGGAAGTAACTTATGCTTTATGACCTGGTATCTGTAAGTTCCTACCCCAAATAAATACCCTTTATGAAAACCAACCAATTTCTGGTATTTTGCAACAACATCCCTTTGCCTGACTAATAAACTAGCTATAGTGGTAAAAACAGCATGGTACTGGCATAAAGACAGACACATAGACCAATGGAACCAAATTTATGGTTCAGAAACAAACCCTCACATGTTTGGTCAAGTGATTTTTGACTAGCCTGTCAAACCCACACAGCTTGTTAAAAACAATACATTCAACAAATGGTGCTGAAAGAACTGGATATCCATAGCCAAAAGAAGGAAGGAGGACTCCGATCTTGCATCTTATCCAAAATTTAACTCAAAATGGATCAAAAACCTAAGTAAAAGCAAGAATCATAAAGCTTCTAGAAGAAACTGTAGGAAAATATCTTCAGGCCCTGGTGGTAGGTGGTGGATTCTTAAAGGATATAAGAGGAAGACTGAGATGGACTACTGATGTTTAATGTATGTGGAAGTTTTAATTAGCTTTACTGTAGAAGTGTGGAAATTTATAGAATGAATGGTAACAAACAGTGAGTAAAAGCTTGTTTATAAATGGGGATGTGGCTGAAAATAGTAATCTAGGGATGTAAATGCTAATTGACAGAATGCTAGAGAATAATCTAGGAATAAATGACACAGTAAACAAAGAGGTGGATGAGAATTGTGGTTGATGGTACAGAAGAAAGAGTGTCCTTTGTGACCTAGACCTAATGAACATCACTACCGCAATGTGTTGGGAATGTGGAAAAGCATGGGAAAAATACAACTGGAGTGACCTATGGACTGTGGTTAGCAGTAATAATGTAATATGCTGTGCCAAAGATATACTGTGTTGAGAATGGGGCAGTATGGGAATGTGTGCCATGGACATGGTAACAATCAGATGATATTATTGTATCTGTAACAAATAATTCACCCTGTGTGGTTTGTTGATAGATGGCTATTGTTTGGGAATTCTGCACATATGCATGATTGTTTTATAAGTTTGCAACTTCTGTCATAAAAAAATATATTAAAAAATAATATTAGGGTGGGTTGGGGGGAAAATACACCAAATGTAAGATAAGGACTATAATTAGTAGTAAGATTTTGATAATATTCTTTCATAATCTGTAACAAATATCTCATGACAATGCAAGTTGTTGGTGAAGGGTTGATGTATGGGGCCCCTGTATAATGTTATGCATGTTTACTTTGTAAGTCCACAACTTTTACTCTATACTTATTGTTTATGCATGTTCATATATAAATGATATAAAGATAATAATAGTAATAGGGTCGGTTGGGGGAAATACTTTGGTTAGTAGTAATATTTTGACAATGCTCTTTAATCATTAGTTTAAAATTTTTAATAACAATGCAAGGTATTAGTGGTAGGTTGAGTTATGAGAGTCCTGTATGATGCTATGTATGTTTGTTTTGTAAGTTCACAACTATTACTAGGCATTATTGTTTACGTATATTTATGTGTGAATGATATACTTCAATAATTTTTTTAAATGGAATAAAAGTAAGGGAGGGATTAAGACATCATCAGATAAGTGATAGCTGATGGATTTCACTATCTGTTCTGGCCCTAAAGAAATGCTAAAGGGAGTTGTGTAGGTTGCAACGAAAAGGAACTAAATAATTTTACTGAAGACACATGAAGAAGAACAAGTCTCTGGTAAAGATATTTACATAGGTAAATATAAACACTAGGACTATTGTAGGTTTTGTTTGTAATTCCAGACTTTACTTCCTAAAGATCTAAAAGACAAATACATAAAGGAATGATAAATCAATCACTTTGGGTTCATAATGCTTAAATGTTTAATTTGTGACAAGAACAACATTAAGGTGGGAGTACTGGTGGTTATAAGAACATAATTTATGTATGCTATAGAAGTATAGTTGGTATCAAAGGAAACACAATTGTTATAGATTTAGGACGTTAAATTTAAGTCCCAAGGAATTACAAATAAAATATCAGAGATTATACAAATTTACAGAAACAGAAAGTAGAGTTCAGGTTATCAGAGGTAGGGTGTAGGGCAATAGGGATTTAATGCAAAATGAATTATGTTTTCTGTTTGGGATGAAGGGAAAACTATAGTAATCGATAGTGGTAATAGTACTATAATATCGTGAGTGCTTGGGAGGGGTTGGTAGGGGAAGATTGATAGTTACACATAACCCCACAAGAAAGGAGAGGGGGGGAGAGAAAGATAGAATGAGAGAAAGAATGAAAGGAAGGAAAAAAGGGAAAGTGAAGCGATAAGGACCATTAAATGCTATGCTTGATACTGATTGGGATCTAGCATGGGAGGAGAAAAACCTCAAAGGAATATTATTAGAACATATGAAAAAGTTGGAATACAAAATGTAAGCTTCATAATCAGTGTTAAATTTCTTGAAATTGATAATTGCACTTAAAGTTGTTACTTAAGTGAATTACCCTGTTCATAGGAAATATCCAAGAACTATGATGTGTGCATTCTTTTCTCAAGTGTTGAGAAGTGTTCAGAGAGAGAGAGAGAGAGAAAGAGAGAGAGAGAGAGAGAGAGAGAGAGAGAGAGAGAGAGATGGATAGAGTAAGTGAGTCTTAGTTTTCCACAGGGTTGCCAATGCAAATGCCAGAAATGGATTGGCTTTTATAATTGGGAGTTTATTTGGGGTAAAAGCCTACAGTTCCAAGGCCTTGAAATGTCCAAATCAAGGCACCATTACAGATCGTTTCTCACCAAAGTCAGCTACTAGTGATCCAGGCATCCTGACACATGGCCATCAGCCATATGGTATGGCTTGTCTCCTCAGCCTTGAACTGCTCTATGAGCCCAGCCCCTCTGGGTCATTGTTCTGTGCCTCTGTGCTCTGTTGATTCCAGACTACAGGACTTCTCTCAGCCTCCGGAAGCTTCTTCTCTTCTCTATAGCTGCAGCAATCTGGAATCCTCTCTCTCTCTCCTTTCTCCGTTCTCTCACTTGATAAGATCAAAATGGCAGTTTCCTTTTTCTGTGTCTTTGTGTGTCTCCTTTTATATTAGACAAAGCAAAAGGGTAGAGACCAAGCCTATGTCATGCCTCACTGACATAGTCCAATCAAAAGCCCTGATGCAATCTAATCAATTGACCTAACAAAGGTCCCTTAAATGAATTTAATACAATCAAAGGATGTTACACCACAGGAATTATTAGTTCAAAGCATAATCTCTTTTGGATTTCATCAAATTCAAACTGTCATAGATAGATAGATAGATAGATAGATAGATAGATAGATAGATAGATAGATAGATAGATGATATGGCAAAAGTGGCAAAATGCTAAATTTGTTTGCACTGGGTGTCTGGGGGGGCGGGGTGAAGTACATTAGTGTTCTCTGTACAGGGTATATATTTTTGTGCAAATGTCCTGTAAGTTTGAAATCATTTAAAAATAAAAACTCAAATAAAAAGAAAATAAGGAAACCATCATTTTGTTTTAGGGCCTCTTTTTTTCATTTTCCAACATCGGCTTACAGAAATCACACTTTCCTATGCGTTCCATTCACGTTTTTCTATAATAGTTTTTTTGTCAAATATTGTGCTAAGTGTTATGTTTTCATGTGTTATTGAAGAAGAAATATCTTTAAGAACCAGACAGCTTTCATTTTGAATTCATCTTTGCTATTTTCTAAGTATGTGTCATTGAAAAAGCCAGTCAAACTTGGTAAGCCTTAATTAACTCAGGCATAAGATGGGGCATGTTAATATCTACCAGAGGTTTTCGTTGAAATGTTTCTGAAATATTTTAAGGAAAATGCTAATAACATTGTTTGGCATATATTAAAGTTCTTAATAAGAGACCAATTTATTGGATTGCAATTTTTAAATATAAATATAGTGTTATAATTGTTTTGTTTCTCCTCACCATCACCTGCCACCTTGATACTAGGATGTAGTTTTATAATAAAAGTAATACTTATATTTGTTCCCAATAAAATGAGAGAAATATGTATCAAAACACTAAATATGTGCAAGACTCATGAATGATAAATACTTAATTTGATTTACTGTTCACAGCATTTCTATGATGTAGACACTATTATCATGATCATTTTAGAGAAAATGAAACTGAGAAACAGAGTTTGATTTTCCAAAGTCATAATTGTGACCCCAAACACTTGAAGGTCTCTTTAATCACCCTAAAAGTTGGAACAATGGAATGAGCATTTCTAAGAAATATAGAAATGGAGGACAGTCATAGATTTATCAATAATGTAGGTTCTGACCCTCTCCCTGTGAAATATCTTTGTATTACACTTGTAACTAACAAGAGGTGTCAATATTATATATGAGCGTTACAGAAATGAAGTGTTTCTAAAGCATTACAGAAATGAAGTTTCAAAAGTCATTTTATTCCTGATTGCTTGACAGTAACCTCTTCGAGAGTGAGATTCCCTATCTTATTTCATTTTTTAATCTCTCACAGAACAAATAAATGCTGTTTAATATGTTTTGGTTCTTATATAATGCTTAGAAAATTGTTAGTATGTTTCACACACAAAAAAAAACTGTTTAAAATGGTTGCCTCTGGGGAAAGAACTGGTGATGAAAAGGATATGAAAGAATTTGTTTATTAGATAAAATGCACTTGTCCTCTTCAATATTTCTCCCCCAAAGTCTAGGTAATTGAATTTTAAGAAATGCATATGTTTTAGCCATACTAGTCTCTTTGTATGTATGTGCTCATATCTTTAAAAAATAGTAATACATTATATTTTTCTTTTAGATGCTTACCATTTAATAGTATAGGGAATTACGTTAATGAAAATTTAAATGATACATTGACCTCAGTGGTATAATTCCTCAGGCAGATGTCCTTTAACAAAAAGTAAATTGGTTAAAAATAGCATACATCATAACCATGGGCCATTATCACAGTTTTTGGATTTTTAATTTGTTTTATGGAAGTTGGATGATCATAACCTTAATCTGTATGTAGTTTTCATTAGATTCAAGAATTTGAAAAAGCATAGACTATAAATCAGCCTTATCATCAATTAGCTCTTTGCAAATCTGACTGCTAAATGAAATTGAGTACATAATCAGAAATTTGCAACTCTTCAGGAACAAGATGAGATTTCCCACAGTTGTAATTTTACTAGAAAAATAGCACATAAACCATAAAAATACATTATTTTACACTGTTAAACTTTAAATTTTTTAAAGATTTATTTATTTATTTATTTATCTCCCCTTCCCCCCCCCAGTTGTCTGTTCTCTGTGTCTATTTGCTGCGTCTTCTTTGTCCGCTTCTGTTGTTGTCAGCGCCACGAGAATCTATGTTTCTTTTTGTTGCATCATCTTGTTGTGTCAGCTCTCCGTGTGTGCGGCGCCATTCCTGGGCAGGCTGCACTTTCTTTTGTGCTGGGCAGCTTTTCTTATGGGGCACACTCCTTGCACGTCGGGTTCCCCTACGCGGGGGACACCCCTGCGTGGCAGGGCACTCCTTGCACGCATCAGCACTGCACATGGGCCAGCTCCACACGGGTCAAGGAGGCCGGGGGTTTGAACCATGGCCCTCCCATGTGGTAGACAGACGCCCTAACCACTGGGCCAAGTCCACCGCCCAAAACTTTAATTTTTTAAATGACTAAGGTGATGATGGATTGTAAACAATCATTGGAAATTTAGGATTTTCATTATTTCTTTTGGTTGATGAATTTGTATAGTAAGGCACTTCGATTTTCATCTTAAATCTTTAAAAAATATCTCTTAGGTTATATTTTCTTTCTTTAGAGATTTTTCCACTAGTGGTTTTTTAAGGATTTAGAGGTGAATTCTGTGGGATTTAGTGTATTCATTAACATTATGCAGATGTGTTTATTCTTTGAAATGTAAATATGATCACCTGACAAATATGTAGAATAAATAACCCATTAATAACTATTCTCTCACTTGTATCAACAGAGCCAATTTGTATAAGAAAAATATTAAATTAATTTCTTTCCTTTTTTTATCACAAAACCGTTATCTCAAGGTAATTTGCAGGAGACACATGGGAAGAGTTTGCATTTGAAGAAGATATTTAAGCCAATTCTATTTAATATTTTTAACAATTTAACAAAATTTATTTCCTTAGATAATTTTTGCCACAGTAGATTTTATCAATCTGTATCCCCATCATAAGTTTATAAATTCTCTTGTAATTACCAGGTGATAATCACATAAATACCATAATTTTAGAAAATATTAAAATATCTGAAAACTTTATTTAAAAATCTGAAGATTCATAAAAAATAAGTCCATCCTTTAAAAAAAGGGAAAAAGAAGTGTTTCAATTCATTTTTGCATTTACAGCATTTATAATACCTTTAAGGTAAATATGACGTTAGTTCAAGATAAAGCTGCCTAGAAAATTGGTGTCGCTTATGGAATTCCTCCCCTTCAGAAAATTGTTTCATTTTTTTTTTCTTTGATGGCTTGTAGTTTTAGAATTTGTGAAGTGGTACTAGAATATTTCCATTATGAAGGTTTGGTCTTTTGAGACCTTTGTGTGGAGCCTCAAAGCTATGATCTCCACTAGGCTAGGAATGAATACTAAATTGTTTCTATGGAATTCTATGAAATGAGATATCAAAGATTAAATTTTGTAGATTGTACTCTTTGGTGTACCAGAGTAATCAGAAATCAATGGTTAGTTTGTGATTTTTTCCTCTTTTTTTTAATGAGAGAAGTTATAGGTTTACAAAAAACATCAGGCATAAAATACAGAGTATCCATAATAGCCTCTACCATTAACAATTAACATTTATGTGATACATTTATTACAAGTAATGAAATAACCTTTTTATAATTGGACTATTAAATATGATCCATGGTTTATGTTAGTGTTTACTGTTTGTGTTATACAGTCCTATACTGTTTATTTCTTTTAATTTTTATTTAGTAATGTATATGAAGTCCAAAATTTCCCCTTTTAACTGTGTTCAAATATATAATTAAGTACTGCTAATTACATTCACAATGTGCTACCAGATTGTTTTCTAATCTCAATAGTTGTAGACATTTTATGATTCCAAGAATCAGTCCATTAATAATACAATCTCATAATCTAACTATATCTAGAATGTTACAAGAATAATTTTCAATGAGAGAATCACAGTTTATGCCATCTTCATCATAAGGTTAGAACAAGGCTGTTTAACCTCTTCAGGAAGTTCTTTAGAGTAAACCATAAATTAACAGATGATGAACGAAATCATTAACATCAGTCAGTCAGATGAAATGATCTTAAGCAAATTAATGAAGACCCACTGAAATATAAACTTCAATTATGCCAAAATACTCCTTCTAAAATATTTTATTCTGATTTACCCTCAAATAGCTTATTATCTCATCTGTTTAATAGATAGAGTACGTACAAACTGGCTTAAAGTTCATAGAGTAGATGAAGATTTTCATAGAAAATTTTATATAAGGCCCCTCCTTCCAGAATGCTTTTATGTAGTCATCCAGATATAGTTCTTTCTGAGACAGATTAAGTAGATCTTTTCCTTATAATGAGGGGAAACTAATGAATATCAAACAATCACCTTCTTACCATATAGGACATTTGTCAGTTCTCTTCTTTCTGCTTACTTATTGAAACTTATTAAAACAGCCTATTCTGAGTAAAAAGTAAAGTTACGTGAGAAGAGCACCTTCTGAAACAGATAAAGGAGTTAAGCCATCTTAAACATTTTTAGGCATACCTAATTTGTTTCGACTAGCCTTTACGGTTTGAATAGATCAGAACTTAGATTTAGAATAGCTCTTCCTGGCAGATAGCCGTGTCCACATCTTGTTTATTCCCATTTGTTGGAACAAAAGCAGTTCTTTTCTGGCCCATATACCCATAAGTGTTTCACTCAGAGTAGTTATTTATCAGTACTTTATTTTTTATTCAGATCCTCTCAGGGAAGTATATACATTTATAGCTTTTTAATCATGATAGGTTCAATTGTTTACATTTCTTGAAGATAACAGTACTTAAAACAATAGTAATTAAGAATTATTTATGTCTGTGTCTCCCTTTTTAGAGGAAAGTACTCTTGATTCATTTAAGAAGAACAATTCATGCCAAGCCAAAACACTAATTGTCTAAACTTAGTATATGGAATATGACATTAAAATAATAGAAAAAAATTTTCTAACAACTCTTTCAGAAGAGAGGTCTCATACTACTAGACTTCTGTTGAACCTTCCTTTTTTAATTTTATTTTATTTAAAACTTTTTTTAAATTAAAGTTAATAGATCACAAGGAATGTTACATCAAAAAACATAAAAAAACAAGAAACATAAGAGGTTCCCATATAACCCACTCCCCACCCCTACCACAACATTTTTGTAAATTGCATTTTTTGAAGATATATACATCACACAAAAAATGTAACACTAAAAAATATAAGAGGTTCCTGTATACCCCCACACCCACACCCCACTCCTCCCACACCAACAACCTCCCTCATCATTGTGGCACACTCATCGCACTTGGTGAACACATTTTGGGGCACTGCTGCACTACACAGATAATAGTTTGCCCTGTAGTTTGCACTGTCCCCCAGTACATTCAGTGGGTTATGGCAGGATATATAAGTTCAGCATCTGACCCTGCAATATCTTCCTTTTTTCTCCATAAACTCCTGTTCTTCACAATTGGTTAAGCTAATTTTATGTGGGTTATACTATTTTCTCTACAAAATTTTCTATAGTAGGCCTCTTTTGTTTTATTCTTTATTTCTGAAACTTGAATGCAATGCTTAGCAACTTTATTTTCCATGGTCTCATGCATATACACATACTCTATGAAGAATGATTCCAATTGACCAGAATGTTTAAAAGAGAGGAAGTTTTCTTCTTATTGTTAGATATACACCCAGGTCATATGGCCCCTAATGAATCTGTTCAATTCAAAGAATGTTTCCCACCTTTGGCAGCACGTTCGAGTTAGCACAGGGATCCCAATGCATAAGAACTGCAGCCAGAAAGTCAGATTAAATTGTACTGAAGTGGGGCTATTTTGAGACTCCACCCCTACTTCTAATGTACATCAGTGGTTGAGCAGAACCCTTAAAATTGGTCTACAAAGATAGAGCAGACTTCCCTAGAGCCATAAGTTAAAACCTGAACTCAGGAACATATTTCTAGAATTCTACTTTTAGCAAGATAACCATGTGGCTTAAAGTTTGATGGTCCTTTTATCACAAATTCTGGTTTATCTGGATGCAGAGTTAGAATGAAAGAATGGTCTGTAAGATATATTTTTGTAGAATTAAGCTAAGCATTTGAAACCAAAATGGATGGTTTTAGAACTTACCTTGAGATAGGTTTAAAAAATATCCCTAAAAGCTGTTAGGACTTTAACTGCTCCCTATTTCACAAAGGACTGTGTTTCTCAAAATGTAATTCCCTGGGGAGTCTGTTGAAATATCAAATTTCCGCATCCCCATCTAAACCATTCATAGTTTTTTATATGTATAATTATTTATATAATTCATTTCATGCGAATTTTCATTTTTATTACTGGACACAAACAGCCAAAGATCTTTGATGCCAATAGAAACTCCCTGGCTCTTTTGTTATAACCTCTTTAAGCAATGCTAGCCTGCAGATCCTAACTACATGTGGATTCTCTTTTCTGTCTTGACAACTTATTGAGAGCCAAATATTTGGAAGGTAAAGTGCTCACCAGGCAGATATATAAGTCAAGAAAGGACACAAGCCTCATGAATTCAATGGTGGTGAGTTGTTGCAACAACAAAAAATAAGTGAAATAAGTTATTCAATTACCTTCCAGGCCCATTCTTATATAATATAGAAACTACCCATTTCCAAGAGGATGTAGTGTTGCTAGAGAGAATTTTATACCTCTACGTGCCATTGGCTTGACTCCATGTGAAAGCATGTTAGTATGTAGAGCAGGATGCTCATATGACAGGCACTACGTTAGGGAGTAGGGAGCACGAATAAATTGCATAATTTTGTTTGATATCCTAAGTGTCATTTCTTTGGGTGCAACTCTTACCATTGGGGTAACTCTTATGAGGCCATTACTTTTCAAATAATTATGTAGGTAATTATAGAATATTTACAATATGCCAGGCACAAGTGTCACATGCTTTATATTCATTATCTTATTTTTTTAATCCTTCAACCCTATAAAGAAGATACATTTTTTTAAATTCCCATTTTTCGCATAAGGAAATTGGAAATTTTGGAGTATAAATAACTTGCCTAATGCCACAGTATTCATTGAGAAATCAGAGATATAAGCTCATCTTTTTTTTAAAGATTTATTTATTTTACTTATTTCTCTCCTCCCCCGCCCCAGTTGTCTGTTCTCTGTGTCTATTTGCTGCGTGTTCTTCTTTGTCCGCTTCTGTTGTGGTCAGCGGCACGGGAATCTGCGTCTCTTTCTGTTGCATCATCTTGTTGTGTCAGCTCTCTGTGTGTGCAGCACCATTCTTAGGCAGGCTGCACCTTCTTTCACACTGGACGGCTCTCCTTACAGGGTGCACTCCTTGCACGTGGGGCTCCCCGACGCGGCAACACCCCTGCGTGGCATGGCACTCCTTGCACGCATCATCAGCACTACACATGAGCCAGCTCCACACAGGTCAAGGAGGTCTGGGGTTTGAATCGCGGACCTCCCATGTGGTAGATAGACGACCTAACCACTGGGCTAAGTCTGCTTCCCTAAGCTCATCTTTTTGATTCTAGAATATGAACCCCTAACCTTATATGTACTGCATTGTTCTGTATAGAATGATTAAAACACTCTTGACCATGCCTTGTGGGATATTCTCAAATCACCAAACATAACATATTCAAATTTTCTTGATGATTGGGGCTTACATTTCTACTAACTTTAGTTTCAATTTTATATTTTGACTGAAATCATTTTTTAATGCATAACATGCTTCCTGTGATGATGTACTGTCTTCAAGAGGCATGGAAAGGGGGACTCACTATACATTAGAATATTTTCAATTCTTGGTATAGCACACCTTTACTAATGGTTCTTTTAGCAGTACAGGAGATAACTTAACATTGAATGTGGCATAGCTGTTTCCAAAATCCATGCTGATGTTCTTTCCACTAAGTCGTACTGCCTCTGTGATGCTCTCATGGTGATAATAATGTAAAGAACAGGTTTGAAGAGTGAGAGACTTGGTAAGAAGGGCTATCATTGCTGTGTGAATGAAGAGAGGCAGGTGTGGTTTGCAATTTTGAATGGAAAATGGAAAGAGGGTGTGGTGAGGAAGGGAAGGGATGGGACCAGAATGGCTCACTGTTGGCCTGAAATGTGAAATGTAATACGATGAAGCACCTTGAGTTTTAACTCCCTAAGAAGGAAAGAAATGGAAGGTCGCAATCTTTCAGTAGCATGGTGGTAGTGATGTGGGGGGGGGGGGGTGAGGAAGATGGAACTAAGTCTTACCTCCAAGGATGTTGGAGAAGTCTTGCTACTCTAGAGAAGATGTCCATGCATAGTCCTCAATAACAGGACTACAACTGAATTGTGTGATGCTAGAGAGACAGGTACCTTAATAAATGTTATGATAACCCCTATTTTTAATTCTGGAAACATGAGCTTTAGGGAACATGGATAAAGAGCCATTTGCAGTGAACATCATAATAAAGCTAGAGGACACCTGTGATGAGCTAGCTAGAATGATAGTTATTAGGGAACAAACTATTGAAAAATTAGAGTAGTTTTTTGTATGTCTTCACTATTTCCCAGTTTAGTATATTTTGTCAGAAAGGAGTAGATAGAATTTATTGTGATGTTATAACATATCATAAATATCAGATATAACATTATGAATAGCTATTATATTTATCCCTATTGGTTACAGAAGCTACACTTTTTAGAGTCCATATACTTTGGAAACAAGGATTTGAAATTAAATTTTAATTGTCCCTGTAATACTCGCTTGTGCATTGTCATAGTCATAAATGAGAGCATCTATTAGAAAAAAAATCAAAGAAGAGGAAGTTTGGAATATAAAACAGCACAATGTGGAGCATGAAGAGTTTAGATACATCTATTGCAACAATTTGTACACAGTATTTACACGAATAACTGTTTGTTGAGTGTTTGAAAATCATTTGGAGTTAAAAAATAACCATCAGAATAGCAAACATGGAAGCCACTAGTGACAGTGTTTGAAGATAGGAGAGGTCAAACTCTCCAGGTCTGAATCCCAGTACACAGACTGTACCATAAAACTAAGAGAACTGCTACAGAGCTACACTGCCACTTTTCATCCCCAAACCACATTGCCTTCAGAACTGACTGCTTAACATTTCCCCAGCCCAAAATATTGCCCTGGATAGTAACATTAAGGAGTTAGTCCTAGGTAGCTGCATTTGTTATTTGATGCCCTGTCATATCCCACAGTTTATTTTTGATAGGCAGAATGCCTGAACACTGAAGATGTCACTATTACTTAAATGTGTTTACTTTTGTATTTCCACAAACAGAAAACAAAATGACACTGTCTTCATTTCTTGTCAAACAAGAAATGTTCCTAAGAGACCTTTTCCTGGCTCTGTGCAAGCTCTAATAAAATTTGACAGCAAAGAACAATTTTCTTTGGGTAAATGTTTGGCAGTAAGTAGATATCTGCTACAGATGCCAAGTTTTTAATTTCATACTACCAATCTACTGTCTTTCTGCTTTTGCATTTCTTTCTCTATTTAGAGGTTAAAGGAATGTAACACAATTTTTTCAGTCTTACAAGGTAAACAAAAAAAAATATATACATCTGGGAGCCCATTCAACATTCTTTGTTCTAGAATTGTAAAAAAGAGAAGCAAAGAAAAATAGACCTTTAAATAAAAATTTGGGGTTTTGGCAAAATTGAGAATTAATAGTATGTTTCCATCTTAAAATGAGTTTACTCAGAAAGTATTCTTGCAGTATGAAAAATTAGACAATTTTTGCCATCTTTGCTGTTGACTTCATCATCATACTGACTGTAGAAATTCTGAACACTATATGCAGGCATGGCACGTCCAGGGGGAGAAGAGAAACTATGGTTTTTTTCACTTTCTCTTAGGACAGAAATTTGTTCCAGGATGCCTATAATAGTCTTCTCCTCACAAATCATTCTCCAGAAATGGGGGACAATAGTCCTGGACTGACTGTCAGGAAAGGGACTTGAGTTATCATAATTGGCTTAAATTAATCTACTAGGATATGATGGGTTTTAGAAAGTTAAACACAATGCCTTCTATAATAACTCTCTTGAATTAATGTTCTAATTAAATGAGAAATAAAACATTCAAAACTATGACTGGGATAGCATCAGGGTTCAGTGCTTGGTACGTATTCTCAAAATTTGTGTCTAGTTACTTGTCAGATTCTATTTTTTGTTGACTCACATTTTTTATTCCAATTTCTTATCTCTCAGTCCTTTCGTTAAATCTTGGCCATATCCCAGTTTCTTAGTCTAGTTTTTTATTCACTGTCTCACTACTTCTAGTTACTAGTCTTGTTTCATTAGATGGAACTGTTACTTCTCTGTCAGATTTTTTTTTTTATTCCTTCACTGACATCTACAGTAAGAGTTACTCATTAACTACTTCAGAATAGTGCCTGGTTCTGAATTTTCTTCTATTCTTATCTCAGGTGCCCAAACCATTGAATGATTGGGGTGAATATACTTTGTTTTCTCTTTTTTTTTTTTTTTCTAAATTAACATTTAATGTTCTCTCTTGTGCTAGCCATATCTAATAAGATCTTTTCCTTCTTCTAGTTCTGGTTTTACTCTTAGTTTAAGTGATCAAATTGGCTAGTCAAAATTCAGAGATATTTAATAATACTTATCATGAAATATAGCTGTTATGATTCCCCCTCTGATCCTTGCCTTTTGATATTCAGATCCTTGTATAATCCTGTACACTTGGATATGCACTTACTGACATGATTCTAATGAATTGAATAAAACATAAGTGATGGGGTGTCCTTTCTGAAGTTAGTTAATAAAAGAACTATGTTGGGAGCAGATGTAGCTCAGTGGCTGAGTGCCTGCTTTACTTGTATGAAGTACTGGGTTCAGTCCCCGGTACCTCTAAAAAACAAAACAACAACAACAAATGTGGCTTCAGTCTTGGGAACTTTCTCTTGCTCTTTCTCAAATTGTCACTCTGGGGGAATCCAACTCCTATGTTGTGGAGCAGCTTGGTCATGAAGCACACATGACAAGGGATTCACACCACTTACATTACTGAGTTTGGAAGCACCTCCCTTCACCCCCATCAGTGAAACCTTCAGATGAGACTGCAGCCATGACCAACAGTTTGACTGAGACATCCTAAAAGACCTTGATGCAGAATCACCCAGCTAAAGATTTCTAACCCATGAAGAGTGAATATTAAATGTTTGTGATTGTTTAGCCACTACATTTTGTATTATTTTATTAAATAGTAGTAGACTTTACATCTGTCCTTTGATGTAAGACTTCCTATGTTTTGCTGTAGTGTCTCCATATTTTAATCCATTTCTTTAATTTCTGCCTATGTAAGTCTTATAGTTGAATAGCACATTATAGTTTCCCTCGGGAATTTTACATATGGCATTTCATTTGAAAACAATCATTGTTTCTGATAGAAAAATGATTTAAATCACTATTTAGGTTTTCTCTCTTTATTGTCTTTTGCCTATCTTTACCTAATTTCTATTTCATACATTTTACTGTCATTTATATCTTCTCCCATTTGCATGACCACTGATTTTGTGGAATATTAGAGTTCTTCTATCTGATATGTTTCCCTCCTTATGTGCAGAAAGATGCCATGTCTATGAAAATACCATGGAAAAACCTATCATTATGGATCTAAATATCCTCAGAAATATTCAGGAATTTACACTATATATATATATATTTTTTAGATTTTCCTGGGCACCGCCAAATCCTCTGAAAATACATCTCTTGATTTGCACTTATTCCACATGACATGATGAATTTTAAACATATTTTATTAAGGAGAATTTAAAATATGTTAGCTTGTTTAACTGAATGAGTCCAATTAGGCAAGTATTCAAACATAACTGACATATTTTTGACATTATTGAAAAGTATTGCAGTTGAGGAACTGTCACTCAAAACTTAGTTACATCCTGCAATACAGTCTTCCTAAAGCACTTCACCACTTTGCTATTGACTGCTACTGAGTAGAAGTTCAGTATCAGCTCTAACCCTGACTCTGACACAGCCCATCAGAAATAATGAAGCTAGACAAATACAGCTTTAATCTTCCTCTTCTCCTCCCACAGTATTTGTACTCCAGGCGTTTCAGTCCCCTGCAGACAAAAACAGGAACTATTCTCTATTCTGGTTCTTATTCTCTCATTAGGGAAAAAGCAGATGCTCACTTGTGCATGTCTTGCATAACATTTAATCAAATATGATAGTTTTATAAAATTAAATCTTAAAAAAACTAAATCTCTTATAAATGATCAAAGCCAGCTATTGATCATTTTTGAAGAACAATCATAAAATCAATGAGAAAAACATCATTATTAAGTTCAATCATCTATAAAAGATTAAAATGGGATAAAACATTTCATGAAATATATGGCCTAAGTATATTTTGATGGACATTTATGATGAGAATTTGGGAAATTAGAAAATTTTAAAAATAAGTGAAACATTTTAGGTGTTTTTGTACATTATTTGTATAATTACTATAATTGATAAAAGCCCATTTGTACTCTTTTCAAAAATGACTACTTATATTGGCATGAAATTACTGCCATATCCTCAGCTAAAATAAAATAGTTTTCTTCTCTATAACATCAGTTTCTTTCTATTTACAAACAATTTAAACGTGGATTTGTTTTTATTTTGTACTTTATGTGTCTTTGCAGTCTTTTTCCAACATGTTATAATTTTTAAATTGTATTAAATCTTGCAATTTCATCTACACAAGCCAAAATGAAAACAAAATGCATCAAATATTTTTCAGAAACAATTATGGATGCTGATCCCAGTACTTGGATTTTCACTAAATTTATCTCTAATCATCAGTACTAGTTTTAAAATATTATTTTCACACTAGTTCATCAAATGGAGAATGTAATAGAATTGTATACATATTCTATCTCTAATAATTCTTTATAATGTATTATATATTTAGTTCTTATTGGGCTCGTTGAATCCCTAAACTTTTTGATGTTCATACAATTAATACCATTTTACTCGGTCCTATCAGGGATACTTCTAAAGTTAGCTTAAAGTGTGTATAACATAATGATCCATGGTCCCAACTAAAGATTTATACCAAAATCTACCAAGCATATTTAAATATGGCCTTTATTTCAAGTCCATGCATCTGGGACTCCAGAAGGACAGTATAAGAAAGTTATAAGGAAGGATATTTTAAAAAATCTTTTAAGGTAGAATGACCTTAACATTACAATTATTCCAGTGATATTTCTCTCAATTAATATAAAAGGGTCTAGAGGGTTCTCCATAATTATTATAAAGATAAATGAATGAAGTATATATGCATTTGCAGCAAATATTTCTGTTGAACAAAATTTGATTAAGATTATGGGATATAGCACTAAAATTAAAATATAGTTGTGTTGTCTTGAGGCTTTTATGGACCCTAGAAAAATCATGTCCTGAGAGATAATCTATTCTTATTATGGATAAGACCTTTTAACTAGGTTACTTTATCGAAGAGCCTTTTGATCAGAGTGTTTCAGTAAGGTGTGACCCATGTTAAGTCTTAATCCTTTTACTGTAGTCCTTTATAAATAGGATGAATACTGAGAAAGGGACACAGAGAAACTCTCAGAAGCTAATAGAGAAAGCCCCAGAAGCCAGAAGCTGAAATCAACAAAACTCAGAAGCAGAAAGAAAGCCACAAAGCAGGAGACTGAAGGTGAGGAGGCCTCAGGCAGAAAGGCTATGTGAGATAGGAGTCCAGGATCACCAGTGGCTGGTCTTTGGGGACAAAGAACTGCCTGATGGAGCCTTGGTTTGGGCATTTTTCTCAGCTTCAAACTGTAAGCTTTTAAACTAATAAATTCCCATTGTAAAAGCTATCCCATTTCTGTTATATTGCATCCTGGCAGACTAGCAAACCAAAACAATATTATACACCAGAAAATTCTATATTGGGGTTTAATAAATTAATTCTGAATGGAAAAAATAGGGAAAGCTGCATAATAATAAATATATCTGTGGTAAAAGTACACAGGAAATATGTTTGCCAATAAGGTTAATCTAAGCAAATAATTACATTGAATCTGCCCACAAATATCAATAAATCAGACTAAGTTTATAAAATTTTTTCTTAGAGCAAAATAAAAAAAAAAATCTGTAAATATATAAATAAATGTGTAAGGTCCAAAAATAGAGAGGAAATATCTTCTTTCTGCCCTGCACTGCCCAGATCATAGCCAGAGTTGTTAAAATCTGAGCTGTCATAATTTATAAAATACATTGGCTAAGGGGAATATATCGTGAAGGGTGTGACTGCTTTAGGAAGAAGCCTGAAAAATCACATTATTTGCAACAGAAAAACATAATAAGAAAATAGAAAGTGAAGAGGAAAGGATTCCTAGTACTGCAATTTGGGAAATTTCTTTTAAAAGAACTTTGTCATCCACATATTATCAGTTTTCAAGATGTGCTTATGTAGGATTCCAGGTTATATCTCATCTTTGAATTCCTTTCCATGAGTCCCAAGAAAGACTTGGATTCTAACTCTGTTGGTTAGTTCATGGATTGTCACTTAAGATTTATTTGTATCAAATCTTATAAGGGATTGTGTTTTGTCACTCTAGAAGAGTACTTCACAGACACAAACCTCAAAAACTATTGACTAATGACAGTAATTCGGTGCTGGCCATAGCTTTTGGAATAGAGTATATACACATGATCTCCAAAATTATTGCTGGAGTCAGCTAATATGAGATGATAGTGAGCATTTGTGAAATTAGCAACTTAAACAACCACTTTTCCATGGGATTCCAAAATTAATCAACTAATTCAGCATTTTCAGGGCTTTGAGTATCCCCAATGATGAAACATGGCCAGAACAGAATCTTTACAAGATTGTAAGAATACATTTTCCAAATGGAAATCAGGAAGCCTGGAATCCCATGTCAAAACTTGGATAAAAATGGCTTGGATTTGCCCTTGAAAATCTTGCCTTGAAAATCTATGATTAGACCAAATGAATTTCTGGCAAAATGGTATTGCTTCATTCGTATATTAATTATTTGAGCAGTCAGATAAAGAAGCTGTAGCTTTCTGACGAAAAGTTTCCACATGTTGTATCAAGAAGAGACTGTCTTATTTTTAATGTCAACTGTTTTGTTTTATGTATTTTTCTTTTCTTTATTGTAAAACTTAGATTGTACTTCATCTTCCAATTTCAAAAGTATAATTAAAAAATGCATATATTGTTTTATATGAATTTAATAATTAAAATTCTGTTTGTGTTTAGATTTCACTGTGAACAACTGTTCATTACTGTAATAAAATTATAAATCTAACAGAAAAAACAAATAACAGCTCTTTACATAAAAGAACAGATAAAGATATGAGTGACATCTCTGCTTTATATGACTATATTCATCTTTAGACATTTAATTGGGGAGTTAATTAAATTTAGTTAATTAAAGTTGAACAAATTACTTAGCTTTTATAAGCCTTATTCTCCTTCTATAATGTAGAGACCTACATCGTAAGTACACAAGAGACACAGTTGCTGCTAAATAAAGTTAGTTTCTCTATGTTTGACTAAAAAATGAGACTAATTGAGATGAATTAGAAAAGGTAGAGAAGGGAGATGAGCTGGAACTTAACAAATTATTTTTCAGTTAGGTTCATGCACAAAAGGAGGTGAATTTTAACTAAAAAGTTTTAGGGAACAAAAAACATCTCACAGTAAAGATTCGAAAAACGTTTTCAAAAAGAAAACAGAATTCTCATAAGAAAATTTAAACTGTTTCTAGGGAAAAGAACACAGAAGGAATGGAGAGGAGAAAAAAGATTTAAAAAGTGTCATTGAAAAAGGACAACTATGAAAGGGTTATGCTCATTGTAATGGAAATGAACTATTACTAGCTAAAGTTGAGATTTATGAATATTAATTTTGGGGGAAGTAAGATATATAATGAGAGCTGTTAATGCATCTTTACTAACTGAAGCAGCTTCATATTTCTCCTCATGCAGGAAGAATAAGAAGATGAGGGAATTCCATAGAGAGAAAATGTGGTGATATGAATTCAGAGAGACATAGCTGGAGAAAGATAATATTTAAAAATTGCTTTATTCTTAGAAATAATGATGGACCCCCAACCTGTGGCCATGCTGATTTAACTACCATATTAATATCATTTAATACAGAAAGCCAAATGCATATATCTCTTTTAAAACACTAATGATAAAATCCTAAATGAGGAATTATTGAATAGATAGGATCTATTGTGATCCTATAATTTCCTTTTCTTATTCTGTACATGGAAAATCATCCAATAATTACTGTTTTCAAGTTAACTTGACATAGTTTTGCTTTCACTTTTTTTACCATTTCTGTTTTTTTCAAGCATATTAGATTATCATTTCTTTTAGAATCTAAATGAAATCACTTACATTGTAAATTGCCAATCCCCAAGTTGCAGTATATCCAACTGAGTTCTGTAATTCTATTTATGAGTAACAAAAATTTGGGCATATCAGTTTTTATTAGAGAAGTTATGAGTTTACAAAACAATCATGTATAAAGTACAGGATTCCTCAGCACAACCCCACCACCAAATCTTGCATTGGTGTGGAATATTTGTTGCAATTGATGACAGCACATTTTTACTTTTTTACATTTTTGTACTATTTTTAAATAATATTTATCTTTGTTACAGTTAATAAAAGATTATTAAAATAGTTCTATCAGCCACTGTTTACATTAAGCGTATTTTTCCCATATAACAACCAATTATTTACACCTTGTATTGGTATCATACAGTTTTAATAATTCATGAAGGAACAGTCTTGCTCTCATACTATTAACCATAGACCATCATCTATAATTTGTTTGGTTGGAGTCTTTCAATTTTAAATTGATAATGAATATGTAAAATTTGGGATGTCAATCTTATGCTACAATTTTGGTTATAAAAAATTTTGGTTATACATTATAAATTATGTATTCTAGAATATTAAATATATCCATGAGAAAACTAAACTACATTGACTTTTAGTTTTATACAAATTGAATATTCTCTGAAAATTCATTAAGAAATCTTTTCAAAAAAATTGGTAAATATTATTAAAATTGGTAAATATTATTAAAATCTGTTAAGATCATTGTATCCACATGAATTGCTTTATATTTTATAGTAGTTTAAACACATTTCTGGTAACTTGGTAAAACTTGAAAATAAAGAGAATATAATACCCAAAAATGGTTAACTGTTTGGTGTAAAAATCCCTATGTGAAAAGCTCAATGTGTGATATCTCTCTTAAACCTAACTATTTTACCCTAATACAGACCATATCTTGATGTACCTTGCAACCAGGTCATAGAATAATTTAGTAATTATGAGTATCATGTGATATTAACTGAAATTAAAATATATATCAGCTCAATTGCAAAACAAATTTGGATAAATGTTAGAGATACAAAACATACATGATTCAAGGCTCTTATTATTAAGTAACTTATAGTCAATTTCATTTTGTTCTAGTCTAAAATGGTTTTGGAGTGTATGATACTAAATGGAAATGTATGCACTCAGGATCAAGCAATGATTAGAGGAAATCATTTTAACTTTTAATATTACAGATGGTTAATGAATTAAAAGGCCCAGTTCAAACATTTGAGATTTTTTTGGAAAGTAGCCAACCAAAGAAAGAGCAGGACAACCTGTGATGTAAATGACAACTTAGCATTAGGTTGAATTGGATATTACTGATGGCCTAAATTAAAGCTCCTCACTTAGTCACAAAAGGAACAGAGAATAACATCTAAGAGATTGGGAGAGAATTTGGGGAAGATAAAAAGGAAACAGATAAGATAATTAGGCCATCATTTCTTACAAAGACTTGACTCAAACTGTTCAGATCCCAGAGTTCAATAGTAAGCTAGAGAAGACATTGAAAGGTCTTTATGAGGATTTAACGGCTTGCTAAAGACTGAGATGGGAAGAAATTCAGTAAGTGGAGTTTTTCTCCTTAAAAAAAGAGAACTAAAAATTTGCATGCTTTGTGATGCATTTCACTGAGCATCTTTTAAAAACGAAAAATATGTCTTTAAGATCTATTAATAAGCAAAGGGGAATTTTAGTTTTGCAAAGAAGAAAATTATTTGACATAACTTGGCTGGGATATTTTACTTTTTAATTTTGCAGTTATATAGAACAATAAAAAAATTATGCTCTATCCATATCAATGTCATATGTATTATTAAATAATTTTATATAGCATATTCTCTCTATAACATATTTCTCTGTTTATTTTAGTTTTCACTTGGCTAAATCCTGACACTTTCTTAAGTCTCAGCTTAAATATTGCCTTTAAAGTAAGGACTTCTCTAACATCCCAATCTAAATTAGTCCTAGTGTCTCAGTTTTATCACAGAATTCTAAGGGCTGAATGAGATGAATGGATTTAAGTGTTTAGAAATATGTAGGTACATAACAAATGCTAACCATATATATAGTTTTTCTCTCCCCTTCCCCATCACCCCACTTGTCTGCTCTCTGTGTCCATTCACTGTGTGTTCTTCTATGTCTGCTTGTATTTTTGTCAGTGGCACCCAGAATCTGTGTCTTGTTTTGTTGCATCACCTTGCTGTGTCAGCTAGGTGTGCGGCTCTCCTTATGGGGTGCACTCCATTCCTGGGCAGGCTGCACTTTTTTTGCACTGGGCAGCTCTCCTTATGTGGTGCACTCCTTGTGCGTGAGGCTCCCCTATGCGGGGGACACCCCTGCATGGCATGGCACTCCTTGCATGCATCAGCACTGCGCATGGGCCAGCACATCACACGTGTCATGAGGCTCTTGGTTTGAACCTTGGACCTCCCACGTGGTAGGCAGACGCCCTATTCATTGGGTCAAATCCGCTTCCCAAGCCATATGTTTTTAGTAGTAGCATTGTCATCAGAATCAGCAGTATGTCATATAAGGAATACGGGTTTGAGCATCAGACAGTAGAATATTCAAATCCAGGCTCTACCACTGGTGAGCAGTCTTCTACTTGAGCAATTTTCTTGAAATATTGAAGAATATTTTCATCTGTAAAGGGGAAACAGGAAAAAATACCTATTTCTACAAGGCTTTATGTGGAAGACAAATATGTAGGTGCTCAATAAATATTTATTCACATACACCCTTTTTCTCTCCACCATTTGCTTAAATCAGGTTTAATTTGCAGGTGAGAGTAAAAATTAGGAACACTTTCAATCTGCTACTTACTATCAGGGGTGGGAATAAGAATGTCTCGTATATCTTGTCTATGAACAATGTCTATAAACACCTTATACATTCATTTTAATTCCACATAAATAGTAATCTACTCCTCAGATTCTTGATTGGAGATATGGGTAACTCCTTGGTAAGAGGACAAGGAAACTCTGAATACAATTAAAGACTGAAGCCAGAAATGAGGATTAGTCTGAATGAGAAAGAGAAGATCAAATATAAATAAAAGAATTCAATATAGTTCTATAAAAATAAAATATAAGTCAATTAAAATACATATTAAGACTGTAGTTTACATGAGAAAATATAGCAAAGTAATTAAAAAATGCAATATCGCATGTATCTTTGTAAGACTACATTTAGAGAGTGCACAATTTTAGTTCTGTGTTTTAGTATAGGCATTACTTATATTAAAACAAATAACAGGGCAAGTAAATTGATTTAGTGTTCAGGATTATGAATCACAAATTTCAAATAAGGTCTATGCATTTTTAATAGATTCAAGAGGAATCAGATAGAGGAAGAGATGAGTTAGTAAAATCCTAAACATTAGATCAATTGCAAATCTCTTTAGGTATATTCACTAATTTGAAGAAATAAACTACATAAATTATTGTAGCAACAATAGGCTTTGATATATGGAGTATGATAAGTGGCACAGGTGATAAATGAAATAGTATACAACATATGGGCATTATATACTTCGATTATTATTTAAGATTTGAACACTTTGCAACACCCATATCTATTCTGGTATCACTTAACCTAATTTTATATCATTTTTGTTTTTCATTTTTTTGTTTTCCAAACAGGTAGTCAGGTTGGGCAGGGATCACTTCATAGACCTGTCACCTAAAGCAATTACTGTTTGTCAGGGAAGAGTTTCGATTTGATAATTGGACACAGGTGTTAGAAAAGGAATTACAAGGACATTCATTATCAGTGACAATCCATCTTTTGTACAGCTCTTCTTTCTTTACACCCCTGTGTGTGTTTTTTTTTTTTTAAGAATCTGTATTATGGGAAACTAAATGATAAGCAAAAGCAACTTGTTCATATTTTAAAGATGATGTTGAGTTTAGCATGATTGCCTGGTGTCATATTGCTGGAGATAATTTGGTTTGATCTCTTTTCTCTCTTCCTGAATTGGTGAACCTCCCTGAAAAATCCGTGCCAAAAAAATAGAAGAATCAGGCCCTAATATAATATAGGAGGTACACAACTATCTGTAACTGTGAACAGAGAGTCAGTTTCTTTCATTCGGCATTCATTTCATTCAGCAATAATTTAGCAAATCCTGCAATTGAACAAAAAGCACAGGCATGTGTGCACACACACAGTTTAAAGAGTTGTACTGGTAAACTTTTTCTAGTTGATATCTTCCATTCCTTTTAACATTAGAGTATTGAAAAAATATTATTAATATTCATGATGGATTTAATTACTTTGAAGCTCCTTTTTGTGATGTCAGTGTGAACTGGTGGCAGTATTACATCAAGAACATTAATGATCAACTTGGAAAAAGGAACATTTTCAGACAGCACTAGATATTTTTGGTGTTAGAACTTAATATGCAGTAAATAGTAAATAATTAGTATAAACATGCCAAACAGTATGGAATGTCTTTTAGGAAATAAATTATGAGTTTGATTTTTCAATGTACATATTACATAGTTATAGAATCCACATAGTTCAGGTAAGATCTCTGCATAAAAATCTGTTTTGAGTTGTATATCTCATGCTTGGGCATTAGAAGTAGTTAATAAGATAATATTGAAGAAATAAATGATTTCAAATCAACTTCCAGTCCTTTGACCTCCATAGGGATTGGGTATTGAAGACATTATATACCCCCTTTGCTCTTCTTCCTTATGCTTTTTTCTCCTTTTACTCATTAAATCCTTCTCACTACTTATGTTGCGCTTTGCTACCCCACCTGAATGTAAACTTAGAAGAGCAAGACTTCCTATCTGTCTATTCATGGTTGTATTCCTGGTAGCCACAATAGAGTAAAACCTCAATTCCTTTGCAATTTCAGAAGTAATGTTAACAGATGTGATAAAAGATACTCACATAAGTCCCTTGCTATTCAGTAGTTACTAATATGCAGAATTTTGACCACATTATCCAGTATAGCAATTCAACATCAATAATACTTTGGGTAAATTACAAAAGCACAGCCTTACTGGGTGGAGCAAAATACAAAAAAAAAAGTGCTCCATCTCCTGATTTGACTTAGATTTGAGCAGGGAGCAAGCACTAGGCAGTAGATTTCCATTTGGATTTCAGTACCCTTTGCCCTCTAAATCAGAGGCATTTGTGTATTACACAAACTGCTCATCCATGTCAAATAACCTTTGTTTCCTCTCAATAATTCCTTGGCAATCCAGATATAGCAACTCCAATTTCTGTCCTATTCTTTTGCCACAATGAGCTAAGCATCATTGAAAAATGATACACTTAAAGAAAATAGACATTTTGAGGAGGTTATTAAGCATACTACACATTTTTTTCAATTTTCTAAAAGATATGATTAAAATAATCAATATTATTTCATGTGAAAAATAAAAATCTTCATTCAAAGATATTTTATCAAGTAAAAAAAAAATCATACACGGAAGCAGAGAAAAGTAGAAAAGAACAGAATTTGAGTCCTACTCCTAAACTGGCTCTCAAGGCTGAAATTTTAAAACAATTTCTCTGACACATTTAAATCGAGATTAAGTCATTAAAATATATATTTAAAAACAAGCCTATGGAATATATCAAGTGCATAAAATGACAATCACCAGGCTTTATAAATTATTGTATAAAATTTATTAAAAATTTGTGCCCACGTTAATAAATCCTTATTTTTAATAATTAACACTGATACAATAAGATCAAACTTTGTATCGACGTTTCTTAGTGCTGATAGTGTTATCTGTAATTGCTGTGTGTGGATATGCATTTCTACAGATGTTAGAAATATTCCTCAAAAAATGCACAAAGGAAATGCCTCCATCAGAGCATGTCTCAAAGTAAGCAACGGTGCGATATAGGCACTATTGAAACACATGGCTCAATTTCTTTTAAAAGTGTGAGAATAATGTTATATAAATGACAAGAGTTCCAGTTCATGAGATGCTCATCTTGAACAACAGAATCTTTTCCCCAAGTTGTATCTTTACTTCAATAAGCATACTTTATTTTATTATAAGCATACTTCATTATTCTTTGCCCATCTCTCTCTGTCTGTCTCTCTCTCCACACACACACACACTACAAATTTCTTAAAAATTTTATTTCTGTAAGTAGTGTTTAGGCTTTCTAAGTCATGTAATTCAGACCAACACCTCTTGCCTATGCTAGGTTTATTATATAAATATGTCAGATGGAAATGGCTTTTTTTCTATTTTTTTCTTCATTTTTAAAGAAGCTTTAGATGACATAAATGTTATATTGAAAATGTAGGGGATTCCCATATACATCACCCCCTCACACACTTTCCCCCATTTGTAGAAACTTTCATTAGTGTGGTACATTTGTTAAAACTTATGAACACATTTTGAAGCATTGCTACTAACCATGATCTATAGTTTGCATTATACTTTACACTTCCTACTGCACAATTTTACAGGTTTTGACAAAATGTATAATGGCTTGTATCCCATCATTGCAATATTCTGAAGAACAATTCTAATGTCCACAAAATGCCCAGTGTTACACCAATTCTTCCCTGCCTCCCTTCAGAACCTCTGGTGACCCTGCCTTTATATCAATTTTACTATGGAACTAGCTATTTAGAGATCATAAAGTTTCATCATTTATCAGTCTGTCTTAGTGACAAGTAATTGAATATATAGACATATTTATTTCTTTTATATTATGCCTTTTTTATTTCAGTGTAGGTGAAATAAACAGTTCACATTTGAAATGCCGACAGAACCATATTCTACATTAGATTATGGAACAAACATACTTGATTCTGTAATAAAAGTATTTTCCTGTTTTTACAAGTAGCCACAAAACTTATTAAATCAAATGTTTTGTCCAATATTGCTTTATATGTATTTCCAAATTGGGAACATAAAAGGTTGATCCCAATGTTTTGAGTTGGAGATGCATCAATGATTTCTTTAAACTTTGACTGCTTACCTGGTAATTTTACTGTATTTATTGAAGCAAACTTCTTTAATAGGCTTTATCATTCCAACAATTCTAAGTATTTTTAATGAAATGTGCTGTACGTTAAAGAACTGTTAAAATATAAGGATAGAGTAAAAACAAGGTGTGTGTGTAGAAAAGTAACTCTTAGAGTATAAAGTCAATAGGCAAAACCTTTAATTTGAGTTATATCTCTCAAGACATAAAAAGAACATTAAGCTAGTAAAAGAGTAAGAAAAGATCAAGTGTCAGCCTGTCAGACACCTATAAATCACAATTAAGTTGTTTTCTAATTATAGACGCATACCTTGACATTCAATTTCAGTGCTAGCATGTCAGGGAGAAATGTTAGTATTCTGACCCAGAGGTCTGGCAGCATTACACTTGCCTGACTGTTAAGCTTACATATTAATATAGGATGTACCTTTGTTTGGCTGGAATCCATCTCCCTTTAAGCACTATGCCAACTTTTTTCCTTGCCAATTTTCTTTGACTGTCAGGGCAAACTCTACTTGCTCAGTTCTCACTGAAGTTCATGAAGCCAAATGATGCAAAAACAGTGAGAGGCTTGCTTTTTTTAGCCTAATATTAGGGCTTTCTAGATATTGCTGAGAAGATAGGCTTTTAGCATTATATTCCAAAAACAATTCCAGTGTGTGTGAGATTCTCTGACTCTTTAAGAATCACATGAACTGGAAATGGACTATGTTTCAGCTATGCTTTATGGGTTTGTCTTTCCAGTCATCAACTTTCAGTACATTTATATGCCATGGCATTTCCCCCCCAATACTGTCTGCCTTCATTTTTGTTTGTCAATATCAAACCTTATTCCTTCTGAAAATGGCTCGCTATTAAACACTGCTAAGATAGTTTATATCCCATACAAATTGACTGGTCTCATTCTGTATCAGGAAAAGTGAAAGAGATTAATTTATCCAAAAGACACTTCAATCTGTTTCCCAGAGATTTGTTTAGATGAGCTATCATGTAAAAACAAAGTTTTGTTTTTCTGATTATATACCTATATAAATAAGAGGATCATTGAGGTAGCTATATAAACTTGGTTAACTATAAACAGGTCAATCTGCAAATTCCACATATAATATCATTCTTATTTTATATATAGTTTTAACACTTCACATTATCCTTGATCCATACTTACCTCACAAATCTAAAAAGAGATATCTTTCAAAATTAGAACCTTGGGGGTGTCCATTATGATTTAATTGCAAAGTTCTGTCCTGGAACTTGGACCTTAAACGGGTAGGAAAAATCCATTGCTCTAGGAAATGGGAAAAAATGGGCAGGTCACAAATGACTAATTGTAGATGACTAGAACCAGAGGAAATGATGTTCAGAAGGGCATCTGAGGAAAAGATATCTTGGGGAATGTGAGAGTATTAATAGTTTTAAGAATATGTCTGCATGGAGAATACTGCAGGCTATAAAATTACAAGAACTCTAACAAATGAACCCGTACCCACTACCCCACAGACAAGTTAAATACCCTTTTCCCTTTTCTGTTGCCTGACAGATTTGGAATTACCAAGAAAATCCTTGCATTTTTAGTAAGATAGTGAAAATAAGTTTAAGTTCCTTAGTATAATTATTGATCTTCACCATCTATCATGTGATTTATTCTCTTAATACTCACTCTCATCCCCCTGTAGTAAAATGATATATGCTCATTAGAATGAGGTCAGACAATGCAGGACTAATATACTGCTGCATCAAAATAAATATATTAGTATTTACCTTCAGGTAATTGTCATCCTTGTCACCTCTACAGGCATATGTGCAGGCAGAAGAAAAGATAACTACAGATTTAGCTAGTGAACTAGAATGACAAATGTGTCTAAGAAATGGATTATAATATGCATGACATTTTAAATATGAAATGTGACTATGTTTTTAATTAAATGAAATAAATTGAATGTATATGATGTAATTGATGAACGTCAGACAATATAATTTTCTCGAAGATTCTGTTAATATTAACAAAATTGTGAAAATATTAGAAAGTTAACGCTATTACCTTTTAAAACTATATTTTAATGTTAGATAGGATGCATTGACTCCTTGCAATGAAAACAGAAAATTGTCAATTTTCACCTCCCACATTTCAATTATAAGGACCACCTTATTTATTGTATTTTAATTATTATCATTGTATTTTAATATTGCAAATTGGCAACATTTACATTCAATATTTCAATCATAGTCCCCACAGTGTTTATTCTTATGTTATTGGTTTTAATTTCAACTTCTCAGCCTTTAACCATGTTTTTTACAATAATGCCTAAATTCTTTATTTTAAAAAAATCTTTTAATTGGTTCCATCTGTGTGTGTGTGTCTATGTGTGTGTGAAGTTCATGAATATTTTATTAACTATTGTTTTCACACTTGAGAATGTTTTTACGGTTGTCTACTTTATACTTAAAGAGTACCTTGGTTGGGCATAACTCCTTTAGAGAATACTTTCCCTTAGACATTTGTAGACATATTTTTTCTACCTTCTTCTTTTGAATATTGCTTTGAAAAACTCACAAACTGTTGTAAATTGTCATTTTGTAGGGATTTTTTTCGGTCTGGGTATTTGAAGAAATTTTTTTCTTTATCTTTGATATTCAATATTTTAATGTGGATATGTTGTTATATGGAAATGTTCAAGGTCATTTATATAAGCATTTTTCTGGAATATAATTTTCCCTTTCAAACTAGTTATTTTGTTCTTCATTCATTTAAAAATTATTCTGATATTGGACTGTCATTGCCCTAAACCTGTTATATTTTCACAAATTGTTTGAATTCTTAATCTTTTCTGCTTTGTAGTCTCTTTGATTATCTCAAATTTTTACCTGGCATCAATAATTAAGCTTTTAGCTTGTTACACTGCTTTTACTTATTAGTTTTGCAACTGCAATGTCATTTTAAACCATTTATTAGCTCTGTAATCTCCATCTTTATTCCTATCTATTATTGTTGCAGCAAAGTCAGGAGTTCTGAACCATAGTAACCCCAAAACTGGGCCCAGAGGAGAGTCAATCTCCAAATTCTGAGCCCTGTTTTTCAGTTTTCATAGGTTAATATGGGATTTTATGTGGGATCAGCATGACTTTTGCTCATTGGCTAACGTGTTGCTAGGTAAAATATAGCAAGCGGTGTCATAGAAGCAGAATGCAGCTTCAAGGTTCCAGACTGATTTACAGAAGCGGGGGGGGGGGGGGCGTCACTAGGTGGATATCTTCCTGCTAGTCCACGTTTTTATAGGCTAATTTACAGAAACAGGGGTCAGGAGTTATTCGTTTGATATTCTCCTGCAAGGCCATGCCCCCACAGGCCGATTCACAAAAACGAGGGCAGGAGTGACTTGTTAGATATTTTTGCAAGGTAATGCTTTTTATTTCTCAACAATTCCCCCCTTTAACACCCCTATAATTTTTATAAGGCGTTACTTGAGCTAAGTGGAAAACAACTTACGGTAGTAAAGCATCTTACAATACACAAGTACATTATTAAGATTAGTATTTTTTTTAAACTACATTCCAGTTTCTGGAAGATGTAGTTCATAGTTCAGTACCAAACAGTAATCTGAGCAGTTTGAAGAGGAGTAGGAACTATAGGGAACAGGAGTTCATCTAGTCAGGTGATGGTGATTCTCCATGGCTCTGGGTAATTGGGATTTTCAAGGGGCAGTCAGGTACAGGGTGAATTGTCCAGTTGTCTTGTTTTTCATTGGAGTGTGCCCTTTTAACTCTGGTATGATGAATCCAAAGGCCAATACCTGAAACTTTGAGAGCAGTGGGTTTACAAGGATAACAGTATATGGGCCCATCCAGGTAAGCTGGAAGGGCTCTTTTTCTCGTCTTTTACCCAAACTAGGTCTCCAGGTAAGTGTGGGTGTACTGGGTGGCCTAATGAGTTGGAATCCTGAGTCGGGACAGTTTTGTGTATTTGGGCTAGGATTTTTTTAATTGCTGGAGGATAGAATCCTGGCCAGATTTTCCTAGGAGCTTGAGATCTCCCTTGAAGGTTTGAATAATTAAAGGTGGTTGTTTAAACAGAACTTTAAAAGGTGAAAAGCCTGAGGGTCCAGGGGGTGCAGTCTGACTTTAAGGAGGGCTAATGAGAGTAGATTTACTCACAAGAGGCCAATTTTTTATTTTTTTACAGACCTTGACTGGGGTGGTTTTGAGGGTTTGATTTATGCGTTTTACTTTCCCTGAGCTTTGGGGTCTATATGCTGTGTGGAGGTTTTACTTAATTCCTAACATTTTGCTAGTTCTTGGATGATGGCTGACATGAGAGCTGGGCCCTTGTTGCTGCTTATGGATGAAGGTATTCCAAGCTGGGGAATTATTTTTCGGAGCAAAGCTTTAGTTACATTTTTTGTTTTTCAGTGCGGGTAGGAAAGGCCTTGATCCAGTTGAAGGAGGTGCCCATTATTACTAAGTACCTAAACTTTTGACTTGGTTTTATTTTTGTTAAGTCCAATTTTAAGTTTTTAAAAGGGGCAGTTCCTGTGTGTTGGACGCCAGCTGGGGCCTGGGGACCTTGGGAGGGGTTATTTTTAGCACAGGTTTGGCAACAGCTGGTAGCAGTGGTACAGAGAAAGGTCATTAGGGCAGTGTAATAATATTTTTCTAGCAGGGCTCCTAAAGCAGTCTTCCCCAGGTGGGTGAGCTGGTGGCATTGTTGAACCAGGGTGTAGATGGCCCCCATTTGGGATGAACACCTGGCTATCAGGGAGTAGCCTGTTTCCTTCTGGGGTCTGGTGCCCTTCTTTTCTCTTTGCTCACTCCTGTTCCTTTTGGGTATAGTTTAGATTTTCAATGTGTTGTTTAAAAGGGACAGGTGAGGTACTGACAGTGGGGCTTGCACTTTGAGGTTTTTTTTTTTTTTTTCTGGCTGCCTGTCAAGCCATTTTATCAGCTAGTGTATTTTTTTAGTAACTGCATTTGTTTTCTTCTGATGTTCTTGACAATGGATGACAGTAACCTGGCTTGGCTTCCAGAGTGCCTCTAATACTTGAAGGATTTCTTTTTTACTTTTGATTTTCCACCCCTGCAGTTAGGAGTCCCCTCTCCTTATAAATTGCCCCATGGATATGTACAGTGGTGAATGCATACTTAGATTTAGTGTAAATATTTACCATTTGCCCGGAGGCCAGTTGTAGGGTTTGAATTAGTGCCCAGAGTTTTGCTTGCTGTGCAGACTATCTTTTAGGTAGGGAAGCTTCTTTTATTACTTATTTAGCTGTGGTGACTGTGTATTTAGTAAGCCTCTTTTCATTTCTGATAAAACTGCTGCTGTTTGTGAATAGGGTTTGATCTAGGCAAGGAAGTGGCTTCTCCTGGAGGTTGGTGTGGCTGGTGTACACCTTTTTGTCATTTCTGCATGGTTGTGTTTGGGAGTTCCTCTTTCAGTTGGCAGGAAAGTGGCAGGATTTAGGAAAAGAGGTGGGGGAGTTCTGAAGCTCTGTGGGAGCCGAGTCCAAGTTAATCAAGTCCCTTTTTAATATTTTTTTTTGAGTCTTAGGAGTCTCCATTTAAAAGCAAATAGTGACTGACTCTGGGTAGCTACTCACAGGCAGAAAAAAGCATTCTTTAAATCCAGACATGTAAACCAGGTGGCCCCAGGCAGTACTGGCAGCAGCAGCGAGTTCCAGGGTGAAGTAGTCCCCCCTTTTTGGGGTGGCCTTTCTTGATTGGTTGGGTCTGGATTTTTAAGGCTGCTGCTAATAGGGAGACCTGCTGTTATTTGCTTTTTCCTTCCCCCTCAGCAGTTTTGTTCCGATTGATGAATACTTTGTTTGTGACTTTGAGGAGCTGGGAGATGTTTATCTCTGTGAACCTATCTAGCTTTTGAAGTTTTTGTCTGATATCTGACACAGCCTGGGCGACAAAAGCAGTGTTGACCATCCTCTGGCTTTCCAGGGCCTCTGGGTCGAAGGGAGTATAGATCCTCAAGGCCTTGCAGAACCACTCATAGAAATCTACCAAAGGCTCTTCAGGCTTTAGAGTGACAGAAGCTGTTTCAGACCTGTTTATGGGCTTCTAGCTCCTTCCCGTACACTTCTAAGGAGAGCTTCCCCATACCACTGAAGGGCAGCCCGCCCCTAATTTGTGTTAAAATTCCAGGCTGGTTGGGCTTCTGGTGCCGCCTCTCGGGCCCATTCCTCTGGCTCCAAGACACCTGTGGGGACCTGTTCTCATAACCACTTTTTGGCTTCCGTGAAGATTTGACGCCTCTCCTCCGTACTGAACAGGGTTAGGAGGAGTTGGCGGCAATCATCCCAAGTGGGCGGTGGGTTTGTAAAATGGACTCCATGGGGTCGATAAAAGCCTGAGGCTTTTCTGAATATGAAGGGGTGTGATGCTTCCAGTTTAAAAGATCTGTAGTTGTGAAAGGCAGATAAAATAGGATTGGCCTCTCGGGTTAGACAGTCCCATCTGCACTTATCTGGGCTGGGCTCTGTGTTTCATGGAGGGACATCTGAAGTGCAGACTGTGTGGACCAACGTCTTCTTGCCTATGGGGTCTCAGGATCCCCCTTAGGGGGGCTGACAGGCCCAGGGAAACTGAAGGTGGAGGAGTCTCTGGGATATCTGCTTGCGGAGGCTCCAGGGCAGGGAGATGCCCTGGAATGGCTGGATCGTATGGTGGGAGTAAAGTGCCTTCTTCCAGTGGTCCTTGTAGAATAATAGGTTTTCGAGGTTTGGCCACCTGAGCTACTAGGACCCTGCATGGATACTTCCTTTCAACACAGAATCACCTAAGGGTGCAGGGTTTGGGCAATTTTTAACCAGGAATTGATACAGAGAAACTGATCAGGGTGGCTGGGGGTTTCAGTAACTAACTGCCAAACTGCATGAACTTTGGCCAGCTCTAGGGTTCTCTCTGAGGGCTAATTAACACTAAACTTAGGCCACTCTCCTTTGCACAGAGTCTGGACAGTTCTGGGGAACTTATGGACACTATAATCCCTGGAAAAACCTTTCTTGAAGTTTTTTAAAATACACTCTAAGACTGTGAGTTTCGACTGTGATGATCCCATCCCTGAACTGGTGTCACAGGACAAACAAAGGAAAGGAGCCTCTCATGAGGTCACTTAGATGCCCATCTGTCCACATCTCTCATGAGAACTTAGGCTCGCCTTAGCTAAGGCATCTGTGTAGAGTCTAGATTAGCTGTTATGCCATATGATGTAGTCACGGAATGCAGTTTGGGGCCCACTTGAACTCTGTAGCACAGCCTGTGAAGCCACAAACTGGATCAGCAGAGGCAAGCCTCTGCAGTCGCATTCATTCACTTGATCTCTCAGAGGTTACACAGTCCCACCCAAGGGACTGCTCTATCCTATAATCTCAAATCTCGACATTCTGGGGAGGTGATCAGTGTCCCCTTCCATATGGAGACAGGCCTGACTGGGACTTAGAACCCCGGGCTTTACCTTTCTGACATCTCCAGATGTTGTTCAATCCACCTCTCCACTGAGTCAGGCTGGGGTGAAGGATGTGGCCACCTTCTTTCTCTGAAGAAGGCCCCATCAAGGGGACAGGTGGTGTCGCCTTGTCCATGTGGAGATCTCTGCCAGCTGTGCCCACAAGTCCCAAACCAGAGGCTCAAAGGGCCAGCACGGTTGGGTTTCCTGGCCAGGGAACCAAATGTTGCAGCAAAGCCAGGAGCTCTGAACTTCAGAAAAACCCAAAACTGTCTTCTCAGGAGAAGTGGAGAAACATTTATTACACATCACCCAGAGGAGAGTCAATCTCCAAATTCTGAACCTCATTTTTCAGTTTTCATAGATTTATATAGGATTTTATGTGGGTTTAGCATGACTTTTGCTCATTGGCTAATGTGTTGCTAGGAGGAATTTTGCAAGAGAGGTTGCAGAAGCAGAATGCAGCTGCAAGGTTGCAGACTGATTTACAGAAGCGGGGGAGGGAGTCACTCATTTGATATCTTTCTGCTAGTCCATGTTTTTACAGGCTGATTTACAGAAACAGGGTAATGAGTTATTTATTTGATATTCTCCTGCAAGGTCATGCCCTCACAGGCCAATCCACAAAAGCAGGGGCAGGCGTGACTTGTTATATATTTTTGCTGGATTATGCTTTTTATTTCTCAACATTATCATCTTTTTTTTTTTTTTTGAGCTCCTTTATCGAATTCATGATATTATTAAGATCATCAATAATGAAAAGAAAAGAAGATAGTTTCCTTTGTTCCTATGAATTTTTCTGAATGGACTTTTCATATATATAAATATATATATGAAAACATACACAATAAACATATATATAAATGTAGACATATATAGTCAAGCATTTATTTCATTAGTTATGCTTGATGACTACTCTGTGTATAACTTCTGTTCAAAAAATGTGAAACTGGTTTGTTATCTCCTCTATTCTGAAGATTGAAGATAAACCTCAGCTGAGACTTTGTACAGCTTTGTGTGTGTGTTTGCATGTGCATTGCATGACATATTTCTGTTCTTTCTTTTGAGATTTATTAAATTTACTGTGACAAGTTTTCCTTAACCTTAAAATTTATTCTATTCTAGCTTGGGATACCCTACATTTCTGTTCACTCAGTCAGTTGAGTTTCAGACATAAATTTTTAATTCTGTAGGATTGAGTAGCTTCCCCTTAGGTGTTTATTTTTACTTATTTCTCTCCACTAACCCTTCAATTTGCTTCTTTTCAGGCTTGGGGCCACTAGTGACATGTCTTGGGAAATGTTCAAATGTATCAGAATTATTCTGTGATGTGCGAGTGGAATTGGGAAGACTTTTATGCTCCCACGAAAATCTTTTGTTTCTTGCACCAATAGAATCTTCTGTTTCTTTAAAGATTAACATATTAGTTTGTAACTGTGTCTTCATAGGCTGATCTTAGTGGTATTGGAAGGGGATGGGAATGTGTGGTGGTTAGTTTGTTTTTGTTATTGTTATTTTACTGTATTTTATCTTCTTTCATTAGTGATAATTTGTTTATTTCATTAGGTATCGAGGAGGGGAATACTGTTTATCTTCATTCACTCAAATATTCAGGTAATTTAAAAATATGCATATACTTTTTTATTTACAGATTCATGATAAAAATTTCTTTGTCCCTTGATGCTTTTGAGTGGGTGCTTGTGAGTACTGCAATATTTTGCAATATCCTTATTAACCTATATAGTAGTTAGTGAGTGGGTTCCATGAGTATATGGGCTGTGTGGGCTGGGCAGATGTGCATGTTGGTGGAATGTGTGTGGGCCAAGATGAGTCTATGTGTGTGGGGACTGTATGTGAATGCATGTGAGGGTGTGTGTGTGTGATAGCAAGAGCGAGAGAGCAAGAGAGAGAGAGTGATTGATTCTTCTCTTTGAGTATAATCTTCCAGATTTGGCAAGACCAATTGAAAGTTGTGAGGCAGATTTCATATCAGAAGATGTCTACCTTCTTGGTTTTGAGATGAGTGCTGATACTTCTAAGAATGCTAGAATTAACTCTAGTGTTTATTTTGATCATGACAGTGTGCTTGTATTCCTTCTCCAGCTTAGGTCTACTGACAGTGTTCTTTGAAATTCTTAATTATGTCTCTCATCTGCACAATATTCTAATTTAATAGCTGTCAAAACAATAATACTTTTTTTTTCTCTTTAGACTGCAACACCACTGAGCCTCACCAAGAAAGTTATTCCCTCACAGTTGTATCTTAACATTCTTCGATAAGAAACCACTGGGTAGAGATGATATATCTTGACCTTTAACTCTCACTCCATGTGCTAGATGAAATGAAGGTCCTCAGCAGATTTTTTAAAGTAGAAAATACATTGTGTGTTGTATGAGGATGAGCCTAAAAAACCTGAGGTTAATGGAATACATGCTAACGTAGAAAGATAAACACTTTTAGAATTGATATTGAAGCTTAAAAAGAAATAAAAGTTCATTTGCATGAATAGGCAGAACAAATGCAAAGTGGCATATTTTCAATGATTCAATCAGCAGGGGTCAATAAATACTCTCTGAGGAAACCATTTAAGTTAAGACACCTTATAAATGCACACAAAGTACAGTATATTACATTTGTCTCACTATTATATATTAGGAAAAAAATTTTAAAGTTCTCTAAGAACATAAAGGCCAGAATATAGTCTGGTTTTAACGTTTTCAGTTCTATCTTTCTTTTGATAGCTATCATGCATATTATGAAGAATATGACTTTTTCAATTATTAAAGATCTGAGTTCAAATTCTGATAACAGTAACACTAGCTATATTTTATTAAATATTTGATGAATAGTTTGCACTGTATTAAATAAACTGACCAATAAATGAAATGCAAAGAATCAAACTACTCTCTTTTTTCTCATTCTACATCCAAAGCTTCTAAATATTTTGTCATACTGATAACATATTCAGTGCTAGGTAACAGTCTATTCCCCATAACCTAGTACCCTAGCATTCCCACAATCATACACTGAAGAAGAAAGGCCTGACATGAAGCGAAGCCTTCAGGAGCCCCAGGGATTAAGACTGGCATCCATTCTCAGCTTGTAGTACCCACAATATATTCATTGTTAAAAATTTTATATTAGCCCTGTAATAATTTGCACTTAAATAATGATTTGATCTTTTAGACAGTTGCATACCTTTTCTGAGACTGTTTTCTTTCAGTAATGAGTGGTTAATGGCATCTGCATCACAGGATTGTCAGGAGAATTAAATGAGATAACACATGTGCAGTCACTGGCATATAACACCCATGGTATATATATTAATTTCTTTCTCAACCCCTTTTCCTTCCATGAATATAGAGTGCCATTTATTAGCTGTACTATTCTAGCAATTTCTCCTTATTGGTCTTTAGTTTCTTCACCTGTACTATGTAGCATATGGACTATAAGCCTTTATGTTCCTTTTCAGTGTAATATTTAATCAGTATATATGGCATCACCACTCCAGTGACGTTTATTTTTCTCACCATTTATAAACCATCTAACTGCTTTCTAATTTTATCTGTTATCCCAAGGGAATGTTGCTGTCTTATGGCACTAATGATCAAGCAAAATAAGGGCCTCACTTTTCTATTAGTGGAAGTAGTTTCAAGGCGAACCATCCACATTCCCCTTCCTTGTTGCCCTGGTGATCAAAGTCATACATTTGCAGGAAATGAGGTCAATTCCCAGGAAACACAATTTTTATTTCAGTGCAGATATACTGGTCAGTGCTAGGATAGGACCAAATGGCACATTAGCTCCTCAGAACAAGGTGCAGCTGGTTATGGACATTCATGAATATCAGGAAAGATAGCTAAATCTTTCAGAACAGGTTTGTACTATAATTACACTTGTTTACTGTGTCTAGGGTGTCATTTTGCTGGTTAAGACATATCCACACAATCACTCTAGATTTAAGCATCTAAATAAAATTGCCATTTAGAATAGACATGCTTTAAAAATTATCAACTTGCACCTAATTTACATATTCCATTGATTATTTGTGCTCAGAATTAATTCGAGTCTGACCAGTCTACTGTGACTGATTCAGATGGGCAGGAATAGAGTATTATTGCCAAAACTTCTCCCTGGGTTCATCAGCCTGTTCCAAATTAGTATCTTTATGTTTTCAGCCAAAAGGAATATCAGCTGTGCAACTAGATTTTCCATCTCCCACTTTGGCATCAAGATAGAGAGTTGGAAAATAAAAGAACCTTTAGAAATGTACATTATTTCAAGAGTACTATAAAATTTGTAAAAGAGTTCATATTTCATTAATTAAAGTACTTATATCCTGATAAAATACATCTAAATAAACTTACAAATATCTACTTTCAGGATGTACTATTTTGTACTGTTTTTGTTTTATTTCCCCTGTCTATATAGGAAAATATGTATGTCTTAGAAACACTGTCTTGAAGTTCCAGAAAAACCCTTATTACTATGTTGCTTTTTTTTTTTTCCTTTTTTAATGGGGTCTAGTGAAATACTATACCCAGTCGGCCACTTAGTAAAAGTTTTATGATGATAGAATCCCTGTCTTCTTCACACTAAAGAACATTTAATCATACTTACCATCTCTCTAATGTAATCTGTGCCCACAAGTGAAAACATGTGCATTGACATGTGGATTTGAGGATCATTCCCTCTTGTGTGATTTGCTGTCTGCTTATGATACTGTGTTCACAGAATGACAGTTTTTTTCTCAACCAGCAGCTCTGTTTCCTAAAGCTACAGGATATAATTTACATAAGCATTGGAAATTTTAGTTATGTGAGATCAAACCTCAGAACAAGCTGTAAATATACTCCCACAAGTTTACAGACAGCATTGAAAAATTGGCAAAAAGAAAAAAAAACATAAAAACATTTGTGATTGTTTAGAACTCTTCAAATCCTATTTCTTATTGAAGCCACCCAGACGTATTTTCTTTAAGAATGTATTTGATATTTTAGCTGCATGAATTATTCCAAATACCGAAAATATTTTTCACTACCACACCATAAGCTTTTTCTTTACGTTACCATGATATTAACAAAAAATAAAATCTTAGTATGAAAAAAATGTATACAGAAATAATTCTTTCATAGGTCAGGAATGAGAAAAAAATAACATTAAAAGTATCTTTTATCCCAAATATTTATTTTCAAGACTTAAACTAGAATGCTGCTGGGGGGATGATTATATTTATCATATTCATTAAATTAATTACCAGGTACATGTATACAGTGACAACTCATTTCTGCCCAAACTATCTTTCAGTAAGGCCAATCGCCCTATCCTCTGATAAAGTATACAGATGATATGCAGGAAAGAGTTCTTATTTGTATATAACTTTGTTGGTAGCTTTTCCATTATGAGGCCCTTGACTGATTCTCTAGTGAAGCATTAGAAGTCAAGGAAAAGCATATACTTCATTTGCTGTTTTGTGTGTGTGTGTGTTTTTTATATGATTACAGAATTTTTGTCTGTGTAATGATATTTGTATCAGAGCTGTCTGTTCATTGTGAACATTTTTTTTCTAAAGTAATAATCATTATGATAATTCAGAAATAAGATAGATTTCCAAGTTTCAGTGTTGGACTTCCCAAATGAAACTGGTAGAGCTATCTCCCCTCTATATGTTTCTACAGAAGCTGAAGCAAAGGAACCATGAAATTATTTAAAAATACAAGAGGAAATTTCTCCAGCTATGAAGGCATATTGATAGGTATACTTCATCTACTTATGGTGATTGAGATGTGTATTTTTGACAGTGAGTAAGGTGTTTGTTAATAACAACATCATAACAACATGAATAGGGAAACAGATGTGGCTCAAGCAATTGGTCTCCCATCTACCATATCAGAGCCCAGGGTTTGATTCCCAGGGCTTTCTGGTAAAGGCAAGCTGGCCCGTACAGAGAGCTGTTCCACACAGAGTGCTGGCCCACATGGAGTGCTGACCCATGTGCAGGAATGCTGGCCCACCCAGAGTTCTGGCCTGCATGGAGAGCTGGCACAGCAAGATGATGCAACAAAACAAGACACAGAGGAGAGGCAATAATAAACACAGTAGCTGAGGTAGTGCAAGAGATTGAGCACCTCTCTCCCACTCTAGAAAGTTCGAGGATCAGTTCCCAGTGCTGCCGAAAGAGAAGACAAGCAGACATGGAAAAACACGCAGTGAATGGACACAGGAAGCAGACAGTGAGTGCAAAACAACAAGGGGGTGTGGGAATAAATAAATAAATAAATCCTGAAAAAGGTACAACATGAATAAACCAGCACTGCCCAAGTCGTCCATATTGTCATCTTTGTTTTAAACATCTAGAATACATGAACATTTGGAAACTTCATGCTCAGGCAGCACAGTCATCATTTGTATCACGAATTAAGCACTTATAACATACCATTTAGATGAGCACAAACATTTAATTTGGGCTGATTGGATTAAGTTCCTGGCCCTACTGTTTATTAAATGTTCAACTTTTGGTAAGTTATTTAACTTATTTGTACTTCAGGCTCATTGTTGCTAAATAGGGATAAAAATAATAGCCATGTCCTGCTATCATGAGTGATTTCATAAGATTTAACATACATAGCATTTAGAACATTGAAAGGCAGCAATTATGTTATCAGAAAATATTTACTTCTATCACTGTCTTCTCTCATAGCATTATTACTGTTGACCACAATTCCGTAATTAGAGCTTTAGAGTGAGGATATAGGCTTCTAATAGCCTCCCCAATAGTCTCTTATCTTCCGCTATTACCACTACTACTATTCTGCTATTATTCATTATTGTATTTCTCTTCACTACAAAACAATCAGAGTGTTTTTGGGATATTGGAATTGTCCTGAATGATGTTGCAGTGACAGATACAGACTATTATATATCTTGTCATAACTTACAAAATTGCATGGGAGAGAGTTTAAACTATAATAAAAACTATAATCCACATCTAGTGTCAATGTTCCATTATGTGTTCATCAATTTTAACAAATGTACCACACTAGTGAGGGATGTTGTTAATGTAGGAAAGTGTGGGATGGGGAATGAGTGGGGCATATGGGAATCCCCTATATTTTTTATGAAACATTTATGTAATCTAAAGTTCCTTTAAAATTAATTAATTCAAAACAAAAAAAGCAAACAAAGAAGCCAGCCAGAGTAAATTTTTTTGAAAACCTTCCAATGTCTATCCATTATTCTTGCAGTCAAGTCCAAGTCTTTACCTACAACACTTATGTATAAAAACTAGCCCTGAAAGCCTAATTGCCTATCTCTCTTCACTTTGCTCACTCTGCTCCTAATATACTGTCTTCCTGCTGTTTACCAAATATGCTAAGTTCACAGCTAAGCTGGACCTTTGCATGTGAGTCTTTCAGACAGGGAATCCCTTCATCATACCCCAAACTGTTCAGTATATTCAGGTGTTTGTTTAAACTCCCATGAAAAGGGACTCCCCTGACCTTCCTGTCTAATACTTCATATCACTCTTCTTTCTTTTACCCTGCTTTATTTTTCTTTGTGGCATGTTATTATGTTTATTTATTTTATGTCTTATTTTTAGTGTTTTATCCAAAACAAAGAACTATTCCTGGTATATAAGAGCCACTTTAAAGAAATATATAAGAAATGCACATGTATTTTTAAAAATATGTATGAACGTAGTGAATGAAAGAATTGAATGAATGCATTCGCATTGTTGAGAAACAGGAAACTCCATAAAGACTTCCCAGACTGACTCCTCTTGCCTTCCACTTCCGTAGTTCCATTTGCCTAATAAGAAAACATGACCCTGTAACCTCTACAGGAACCTCCCTAATGGACCATTCTTGCTTTCCGCTTGCATATTATAGTAGAAAATTTGCCTGCCAGTCCAGCAACGGATCAACCAATGAGTGAGAGCCATGCTAATTCTGCATAAGACACTCAGAATTTGGAGATAAAGTCTCCTCTGTGCCCATGTGTAATAAATCTGTTCCTCTACATCTCCGAATGCCGTCTTGCATTTCTTCTGCAGTTCAGAACTCCTGGCTTTGCTGCAACATTTGGTTCCCTGACCATGAAACATAACCAAGCAGGCCCTTTGAGCCTCCAGTTTGGGATTGTTGGGCACAGCTGGCAGAGATCTCCATACAAATGAGGTGGCTCCGGACAGAAGGGGAGACTGATCACTTCTCTAAATCTCGAAATTCAAGATTCCAGGATAGGGCAGTCCCTTGGGTGGGACTGTGTAACCTCTGGGTGAATGAGTGAATGAATGGGGACTGCAGAGGTTTGTCTCTGTTGATCCAGTTTGTGGTTCCACGGCCTGCACTACAGAGTCCAAGTGGACCCCAACCTGCACTCCGTGGCTATGTCATACAGCATAATGGCTAATCCAGACTCTAAATGGACATCTTACCTAAAATGAGCCTAAGTTCTCATGAAAGATGCAGACAAGCGGGCATCTGAGTGGCCTCATGAGAGGCACCCCTCCTTTGTTTGTCCTGCAACACTGGTTCAGGGATGGGATCATCACAATCCAAACCTACAGTCTTAAATTGTATGTTAAAAAACTTCAAGAAAGGCTTTACTGGGGATTATGGTATCTGTATGTCCCCCAGAACTCTCTGGACTTTGGGGAAGTTGGAGTGACCCACATTTGGTGTTGACCGGCCCTCAGAAGGAACCTTAGATGTAACAAGGTTTGTGCAGTTTAGCATGTAGTCACTGGGACCCCCGGCCACCCTGGTCAGTTTCTCTACATTGATTCCTGGTTAGAAATTGCTCAAACCCTGCCCCCTTGGGTTTGCTTCTGTGTCAGAAGGAAGGATCAGAGTAAGGTTTTGGTAGCCCAGAGGGCCGAACCTTGAAAACCTGTTATTCTCCAAGGATCCACAGAAGAAAATCCATTACCCCAACCATATATTCCAGCCTTTGCAGGACATTTCTCTGTCCCAGAGCCTCTACCAGCAAATCTCCCAGAAACTTCTCATCCTTCAGTCTCCCCAGGCTCATCGGCCCCCACCCCAAGGGGGAAACTGAGACCCCTTTGAAGAGAAGACTTTGACCAGCACAGCCTCCACTCCAAATGCCTCTCCATGAAACACAGGGTCCAATCGAGATTGGATGGAATGGTCCAACCTTGGAGGCCAATCCAATTTTACCAGCCTTTCACAACTACAGATCTCTTAAACTGGAAGCACCATACTCTTCATACTCAGAGAAGTACCAGGCTCTTATCAACCTCATGCAGTCCATTTTCCAAACCCACCACCCCACTTGGGATGATTGCCATCAACTGCTTTTAACCTTGTTCAAAACAGAAGAGAAATACCAGATTCTCACAGAGGCTAAAAAGTGGTTGTGAGAACAGGTCCCTGCAGGTGTCTTGGGCCTGGAAGAATGGGTCCAAGAAGCAGCACCAGAAACCCAACCAGCCTGGAAATTTAACACAAATCAAGGACGGGCTGCTCTTCAGTGATATCGAGAAACCCTTCTCAGAGGGGTCGGGAAAGTGTGAGGTGGACCACAAAATGTCCAAGGCAGCCTCCATCACCCGGAAACCTAAAGAATCCCTGGGAGATTTCTATGAGCAACACTGTGAGGCCTCTAGAAAGCCAGAGGATGGGCAGGGCAGCTTTCATCACCCAGACAATGCCAGACATCAGAAAAAAGCTCCAGAAACTAGACTGACTCACAGAGATGAACATCTCCCAGCTCCTTGAAGTCGCAAACAATACATTCATCAATCAGGACAAAACTGCTGAAAGGGAAGCAAAAGAGTGAATGAAGCAGTAGGCCTCCTTGTTGGCAGCAGCCTTAGGAAATCCAGATCCAACCAGCTAGGGAGGACCACCCCAGAAAGGGGGACCCCTTGTAAGAGAACACCCCTGGCAAGGAACCAATGTGCCTACTGCAAAGAGACTGGACATTGGAAAAACGAATGCCCACAAAAGGGCCAGACTAAAAAGGAAAATACTCCCAGAGGACAATATTGGCCCAAACCCCAAGACCACCTAATCGGGCTAGCAGGACTCAACTCCAAATAGGAATGACCGGGCTCACTAGAACTTGGCCCCCACGAGTCCATGGTCAAAGTTAACAGGGGGCCAACCAATGACTGTTATAGTAGACACTGGAGCTGAGCATTCAGTAGTAACCATACCAGTTGCCCCCTTTAGTGGAAAGACTGCCAACATCATAGGGACCACTGGAAATCAGTCTAACCAGTTGCCTTTCTGCCAGTGCAGAACCTGCCAGTTGGGTGGCCACAAAGTGACCCACAAATTTCTGTATCTATCTGAATGTCCAGTTCCCCTGCTGTGCAGGGGCCTTCTAACTAAACTGGGAGCCCAGATCACCTTTAGACCTGAGGGCTCAACAAGTTTGAGCTTCAGGACTGGCTCACCCTCCTTGTCACCATTCCCCAGAGCGAGGAATGGAGACTGTATAAAGAAGGAAACTTAAGTCAAAATCTAGGGAAACTATTGAAACTGTATTCTCAGGTCTGGGCTGAAAAAATTTCACCAGGAATGGCCCGAAACCATGCCCCCTTCTTCATAGACCTAAAACCTAGGGTCACCCCAGTCTAAGAAAGAAAATACCCAATCGGTCGCGAGGTGCAGTTGGGCATGGTTGAACACATAAGCTGCCTAAGAGAAGAAGGGATCTTAGTTAAATGCCAGTCACCTTGCAACACTCCACTGCTGCCAGTTAAGAAGGCTGATGGGACAAGATATTGTCCCATCCAAGACTTGTGAACCATCAACAATGCCACCATCACCCTGCACCCAGTCGTCCCTACCCGTGTGCCTTAATGGAACAATTACCACCTGAAGCCACCTGGTTTACTTGTCTGGACTTAAAGAACACTTCTTTCTGCCTGCCAGTAGCTCTCCAGAACCAGCCTCTATTTGCTTTTGAATGGGAAAATTCCAGGACCTGGCAAAAGACTCAATTAACTTGGACTTGGCTCCCACAAGGCTTCAAAAACTCTCCCACCCTCTTTGGAGAAGCCCTGGTGGCAGATCTAACCTCTTACATATGGGAAAACCCAAAATGTACCCTCCTTCTGTAGACAGATGATCTCTTGCTGGTTAATAAGACAGAAAAGAATTGCTATAAGGAAACTCAAGCCCTTTTGCAACTTCTGATGCAAACTGGGTATAAAGTATCCTGGAAAAAGGTCAAGGTCTGCCAGCAACAAGTTAAGTATCTAGGATTCATCATCTCAAAAGGGGCGTTTTGGGGACTTGGAGTTGTCCTGGGTGGTGCTGCAGGGACAATTACTGGACATTGTAGGTCTTCCCATGGCCCACTGGATGGAACGTGGGAGAGTGTGGGCTATGATGTGGACCATTGACCATGAGGTGCAGCGGTGCTCAGAGATGTATTCACCAAATGCAATGAATGTGTCATGATGATGGAGGAGAATGTTGCTATGGGGGTAATAGTGGGGTGAGGGGGGTGGGGGGTATATGGGGACCTCATATTTTTTTAATGTAATATTTTTAAAAAAATTAATTTAAAAAAAAAGGGCACCGAACACTCAGACCAGAATGGAAGAAGGTAATTTACACTATCCCAACACCTACCACTAAAAGAAAGCTCCATGAATTTCTGGGAGCAGCAGGATTCTGTCTCATGTGGATTCCCAGTTTTGTGGCTATGGCTAAGACACTTTACAAAGTCCTCACAGGACCAGAAAAAAGAATTCCTTGTCTGGAGTGTAACCCAACAGAAAGCCTTCCAAGAAATTAAAGAACAGCTCAGCCAAGCCCCTACCCTAGGACTTCCAAATGTATCTCAGGACACTAACCTATTTGTGTGCGAGAAAAGTAAGGTGGCCCTAGATGTCCTCACTCAGTCAGCCCCTGGCAGAGACCTATTGCCTATCTATCAAAATAGTTAAATTCCATGGCTGCTGGGTGGCCTTCCTGCCTGAGGGCTGTAGCAGCAACAATAGCCCGTGTCAAAGAGGCTGACAAGCTCACTCTTGGGCAAGCCATTTATGTCATGGTGCCGCACCTTGTCACTGCCCTAATGAACTCACATGGTCACTGCTGGCTATCCAACCCCAGGCTTACTCATTACCAAGTCCTGCTTTGTGAAAACCCTAGGATAACAGTAGAAACTGCACACACCCTGAATCTTGCCGCTTTCCTGCTGGCTGAAAAAGGAACTCCTGAACATGACTGTGAAGAAGTAACAGAAGAGGTATATGCTAGTCATCCCAACTTGCTAGACAGGCCACTCTCTTGTCCAGATTGAACCCTATACATGGATAGCAGCAGTTTTATCAGAGAAGGAGAAAGGCTTGCTGGATATGCAGTCACCATGGCTAAACAAGTGGTGGAAGCAGCTCCCCCACCTAAAGAATGGTCTGCACAACGAACAGAACTCTGAGTGCTGATTTGAGCCCTACAACTGGCCACCAGGCAAACGGTAGACATTTACACTGATTCTAAATATGCATTTGCTACTGTGTATATCCATGGAGCAATTTATAAGGAAAGGGGACCCCTAATTGCAGGGGGAAAGTAGATCAAAAACAACGAATAAATCCTTCAGCTACTAGAGACAGTCTGGAAGGCAAGCATAGTTACCTTCATTCACTGTTGGTGACATCAGAAAGGAACAGATTGAGTTGCCAAAGGAAATGCACTAGCCAGTGAATCAACTCGACAGACAGCCAAGGGATCCCCCAAACTGCAAGCCCCATCACCGGCACCACACTTGTCTCTCCTAGAGCAGCACTTAGAAAAACTAAACTATACCTGAGAGAAACAGGAGTGGGCCAAGAAGAAGGGCACCAAACTCCAAAAGAAAACTGGCTACTCCCAGATGGTTGAGTCTTCATGCCAAAGGGGGGCTGCCGACACCCTTGTTCAACAGTATCACCAATTTACCCACCTAGGAGAGACTGCTCTGGGAACCTTGATTGGGAGCTATTACTACATTGCCCAGATGGCCTCGCTCTGCACCACAGTTAGCAGTTGATGCCAAACTTGTACTAAAAACAACCCCTACCAAGGCCCCATCACACAGGAACTGCCCCTTTTGAAGATCTGACAATGGACTTTACAGAAATAAAATCAAGCCACAGGTATAGGTACTTATTAGTAATAATGTGTACTTTCTCAGGCTGGATTGAAGCCTTTCCAACCTGCACTGAAAAAGCAAGAGAAGTAACTAAAGTCTTGTTCAGAGAAGTAGTTCCCCAGCACGGAATACCCTTATCCATAGGCAGTGACAATGGCCCGGCTTTTATAGTGGCCATCATCCAAGAGCTAGCAAAAATGTTAGGAATTAAATAGAAACTCCACACAGCATATAGAGTCCAGAGCTCAGGGAAATTGGAACACATGAATTGAACCCTCAATACCACCTTAGCCAATTTCTTTCAAGAAAATGGCCTCCCTTGGGTGGATCTGCTCCCACTAGCCCTCCTTAGAGTCAGCTGCACCCCCAGACCCTCGGGCTACTCACCTTTTGAAATCCTGTTTGGATGACCACCTCCAATTATTCAAATTTTCAAGGAAGATCTCAGGCTCTTAGGGGAGATTAACCAAGTTCCATCCTGCAGCAATTGGATAATACCTTAGCTCAAATACATAAAACCATTCTGTCTCGAAATTCTATTCCATTAGGCCACCCAGTGCACCCACACTTACCAGAGGTTCTAGTTTGGGTAAAAGAATGGAAAAAGGAGCCCCTGGAGCCCACCTGGGCAGGCCCATATGCTGTAATCCTTGTAACCCCCAGTGCTTTCTAAAAGTTTCAGGTATAATCCCTTGGATTCATCATATTAAAATTAAAAAAGCACACTCCAATGAAAGACAGGATAACTGGATAACTCACCCTGTACCTGGCTGACCCTTAAAACTCCAGATTGCCCGAAACCACTGAGAATCGCCACTGCCTGACTAGATGGTCTCCTGCTCCCTGTGGTTCCTCCTTCTCTTTGGACTGCTTGACTTACTGGTTGGGACTGGATTGCAACTACAGCTCCCAGGGTCTAGAGTATACTTGAAAGAACACTAATCCTAATAATGTACCTGTGCCTTGTAGAATGCTTTACCACCTTAAGTTGTTTTTCCTCCCCTGCTGTACTGGGTGCTACAGGGCCATAGTATCCAACACTCTAGAGAGGCTAAAACAGCTCCAGGAATGATGGTCCCCTGTCCCCACCTTTAGCCATTACACCTATTTGCCAGTAAAATGCTATTATACTCAAACTGTCACCCTGTGTTCAGCAAATGAGCACAATTTCTGGATGGGTACAATAAAACATGGGGACAACTGCAAAACCTGGGGCAATCTAGTGGCGACTGGGTGCTGGACCAACTTCCCACAGGCAGGCATGTCTGATGGGGGAGGGATGCAGGACCAAGCCCAAGAGAAAGTTTTAAAACAAATTTGTGCCAACCTCATCAAACTAGCTCAAAGCCCCAAATATTGATGGATAAACCTCACAGGGCTCCCTCAACTTACTCAGTTCATAGCCCCCATTTGGCAAGTAGAGCAGCTCGTATATACTTACACTTTCCCCCTCAATGCTTGAACAGATGCCAACATCTGTTGGCTGTGCCTCTCCCTATCAAGGAGAGCCTCTATAGGCACCCCATCTTCTCCAGGGTGAACCCCCAACCAAACCTTAATTGAAATCCAAAATAAAACTTCCCCTATAAGCCCCATGGCTCTCAACATCTGGTTAGCTCTCTCTGGAAATGGTAGAGACAATATGACCTGCTGTCTAAGTAAAAACCTCAACCTAACATGGGGAATCTGTTGGGTCGATCCCTGTAAAAATGTGTACTGCTAATGAAACCCTTACAAACAATCTGACCCAATGTACCCCCAGGATTATTCTTCCTGTGGAAGCACTGCATATAGAAGCTTAGAAGTCTGTTGGACAGGGAATTATGTCAAGGTGTTCTTGACCCTGGAAATCTACACCAAAAATGAGCTAGAGCAAGCTCTGAACCTACACCAAGGATGAGCCAGGTGAGCTCTGCTCTCCACTGCCCTCATAGGAACAGGTATAGTCATGAGGGTAGGAATGGACTGGGAAGATTAAGATCCTCCTTTGATTTTTATTACAAACTCTCCCAAGAAGTAAACGAAGACATGGGACAAGTTGCTGATTCCCTAGTCTTGCTCCAGAGTCAGGTCAACTCCCTAGCCATGGTAACCCTGCAAAATAGGAGAGCCCTAGACCTATTAATAGCAGAAAAAGGAGAAACATACATCTTCCTCAGGGAAGAATGCTTTTACTACATCAATCAATCAGGAATAGTTACTGCCAAAGTAACAAAGCTTAGAAACTGGATCCAGAAAAGAAAAAGGGAACTGGAAGAGTCACAGAGCTGAAATCTGGGACAATGGTCCTCTTGGGTCCTGCCCTTAGCAGGACTCCTAAACACTTCACTCATGTTAGTCACATTTGGCACCTGCATAGTCAATGCCCTCATCAGATTAATCGAAACAACAGTAACCCAAAGAGCAATGGCAAAAGTTCTAGCCCTGAAAGATATAAGCTACTTAATACAAGTAATGCCCTATAAACTATAGAGGCGTCAAAGGGGGGAAATGTTGAGAAACAGGAAAGCATGACTCTGTCACCCCCATAAAGACTTTCCAAACTGACTCCTCTTGCCTTCCACTTCTGTAGTTCCACTTGCCCAATGAGAAAACATGATCCTGTAACCCCGACGGGAACTTCCCTAATCAATCATTCTTTCTTTCCATTTCTGTAACCCTGGTTGCATATTACAGTAGAAAATTTGCCTGCCAGCCCAGCAACCCATTAACCAATGAATGAGAGCCATGCTAATTCTGCATAAGACCCTATATAAGCCTGTGAAAACTGTAAGATGGGGCTTAGAATTTGGAGATTAATTCTCTTCTGGGCCCGCAAATAATAAATTTGTTTCTTCACCTCTCTGAGTGCCATTTGGGATTTTTTGCCACTCAGAACTCTTGACTTTGCTGTAACAGTGTGAGAGCTAATGTTTAAAGAAACAGATGAAGAATTTATAAAGTACATTATAATCAGCAGTTTAAATAATGACTAGATTCATTTGCTGGGATATATATATATATTCATATGCACATTTTATTCAACATATATGATCAGATTTGAAGCAAAAGTTAGATTCTAATTAAAATCAATTTTTTTTCAACTAGAATCAGTAATTATAAGTAAGTGGCTTCAAGTCTGTCTGAAGATCAGAATATATAGGTCATGTGCAAAATCATATCGAAGTTATAGGCTGAATTATAATGGAAAGCTTGGATTCACAGATTGTCATGATCCTAAATTCTAGTTCTGCATCTACCTTTACTTATTTTTGGTGATTTTGGTAAGGTTACTTTTCCTTTCTCTGGCTAAGTCTCCTCAACTGTTGAATGTTGGCATTGGCCTTTATGCTGTCTCCCATACATTATGGTTGAGTAATATGATCCAAGACAAGGTATTTTAGCAATTCTAAAATGCTGAATATTTTACTGAGAACTGTGTCTGAAATCTCAGCTTCCTGGTGAACCAGCAGATATCTAATCTGAGGAATCAAGGCCAGTGGTAGTAATCACATAAGCCAGTGCATCTGTAAACTATCCAAAAATAAAGGGAAAAAAAGTTTCCCAAATAAGCTATCAGTTTTTCAAGCACATATTTAATCTAAAATAAAATAGCTCATTCAGTTGAATTATAATTTATTCATGAAGGCTCATTTCATCAACTATGGCAAAAATTGTTTGACCTTCTCTTCCAAATCACCTTTACTGAAAATCTACATTGTTGTGTATCATGTTCAGAGAACTTGGAACATGATAGATGCAATAAATATCTGTTGTTTTTGCCTGCTAAATGAAAATGGTGGTTAGCTTTATAATAGTCTTAAAGGTTTTGATAAACCCAGAAGGCAGTTTAATATGATTCACTTGTTTTCTGCCAGGTATTCCATGTTGAAAATCAGTACTTTGATCCCAGTGGAGAGAAAAGAAATGAAATGTAGTTGATTTGAAAGACTATGTACTGAAATTGTTTACCCTCTCACTGTCTATCTTGCAGATTTCAGGAAACATAATTAAAGTTAAAAGTACAATATTGCCAATTTAACAGAATGAAGACACTTTTAAGAACAAGACTTAGGAGGCTAATAAAAATATTTTCAATTAATCATCTCTTAGTTACTGGTTCAAGCACTGCCGAATGTAGGATTATTGGATATTACCATCTGTTGTTTGTTTGATAGTTCATGAAAAACGAAGTGTCCAGTCTAGTATTTCTTGAGTAAGCATTTGATAACATTTACAAATATTTGTATTCTGGCTTGTGAACTCAAGAGAGTTTATAGCACTTTCATTATCACGTATCGGTTCTTTCAGGGAACACTTGAGGCATATCAATGACATTGTTGGTGTTGACATCATTCTCCTGCTAGAGATGTCACTGTCAACCAGAGGTGACCAGGCTTTGTGGCCATCTGCTACCATAAGATATTTCTTGGCTTTCATCCCTTACAACATGCGTATTAACATATGTACGGTTGAAACCAGGCACCTGGCATGCCAGAAGTCAACTAGGGTCTTCTCAGTGTATTTTAGCTAGCAAAATAAATAGCTTTCATGTCAAGAGACAAGTCTAAGTGATTGTTAATCATTGTTTGGAGTCTCATGTTCAAAAATCCTGAATCTGCATCTAATTTCAGTGAAAAAGATACTGGCCAGTGGGAGAATGTCCATACACTTCCTCTATATTTGCCTTCCTAGGTGTAGATTAACTCATCTTTTATGATTTAGCAAATGGAAATCTTTTAATGCCTCTCTCTTACATAAGATTTCACCAATTTTAGTGTTGATTTTTAAAGAGATATGTCTTGGCATGCTTAAAATCTTGCAGATGATTTATATGCTACAATTGAAAATCATGACTCATTGCTTATATGAAACTTTTGCCACAATAGAGCAACTTTGTTTCTAGTTACAGCAAATTAGATTTTACAAGTCCCTTTCCCCAACATTCCATATATGTGCTCCAAGCTTTGGCATAGTGCTTCAATAGAACCACAGATTATTTATTTTGCTTGTACTAATCTTATTTCAGTTTTTCATATTTTCCTTGTATCTTGCCATCTTATATCCTCTTGGCATAGCTATAAATTTAGATCTATGTTGAAGATAATTTTGACAGGATTAAAATACTTTTATTAATCTATCTTAATAATAGGAAGAATTTCCACAAATCTAGGCTAATTGAAAGTTCCCAGATATCATATGACCTACAGATTGACTGATAAGCTTATTCAAACAACAAATATTCATTGAGAACCAAATAAGGAAGTCAGATCCTTTGCTAGATTCTGGAGGTACAAATATGAAAACATAAGATTCTACCATGTAAAGGTTAAAGCCCTCAAACAATAAGTTGGGTTAAAGAGTAAGAAGCACTAACTCTATCTAAAGCCATCAGGCAATATTAAACTGGAAAGGAATAGAGGCATATCTTGGATGAATCACAGGTTTGGTTCCAGACCACTGCAATAAAGAATATAGCACAATAAAACAAGTCACATATTTTTTTTTAAATTTCCCAGGGTATATTAAAGTTATGTTTACACCACTTTTAAGAGTGCAATATAATTATGTCTATAAAAAACAACATTACATACCTTAGTTAAAGAATATTTTATTACCAAAAATGCTAACCATCATATAGGCCTTTAGCAGGTCATAAAATTTTTGCTAGTGGAGGGTCTTGCCTTGATGATGATGATGACTGTTCAGGGTGGTGGTTGCTGAAAATTGGGGTGGCCATGCCAATTTCTTAAAAAAAATAATGAAGTTCGATGCAACAGTTGATCCTTCCTTTCATGAAAGATTTCTCTGTAGCATGCAATCCTGTTTGATAGCATTTTACGCATAGTAAGAATTCTTTCAAAATTAGAAGCAATCCTCTCAAAATTTGCCACTGCTTTATCAACTAAATTGATATAATATTACAAATCCTTTGCTGTCATTTCAACAATGTTCATAGCATCTTCACCAGGAGTAGATTTCACCTCAAAAAAAACCCCACATTTTATTAGTTTATCCATAAGGAACAACTCCTTATCTGTTCAAGTTTTATCATGAGATTGCCGCCATTCAGTCACATCTTCAGTCTCCACTTTCAATTCTAGTTCTCTTGCTATTCCATATCATCTACAGTTACTTCATTAAATCTTGAAACCCCTCAAAGTCATTCATTTGTTTTGTAATTAACTTCTATCAAATTCCTGTGAATGTTGATATTTTGACCTCTTCCCATGAATCAGGAATGTTCTTTTTTTGTCTTTATTTTTTTGATATTACATTAAAAAAAATGAGGTCCCGATATATCCCCCACCCCCTCCCCCTGCTCCTCCCCCCATAACAACAGTCTCCTCCATCATCATGAGACATTCATTGCATTTGGTGAATACACCTCTGAGTATCACTGCACCTCATGGTCAATGGTCCACATCATAGCCCACACTCTCCCCCAGACCACCCAGTGGGCCATGGAAAGACATAAAATGTCTGGTAACTGTCCCTGCAGCACCACCCAGGACAACTCCAAGTCCTGAAAACACCCCCATATCTTATCTCTTCCTCCCATTCCCTACACCCAACAGCCACCACGGCCACTTTCTCCACACCAATTCTACATTTTCTTCGATTACTAATCACAATAGTTCATGAATAGAATATCAGTAAGTCCACTCTAACCCATACTCTATTCCTCCATCCTGTGGACCTTGGAATGGTTGTGTCCACTCCACATCTATATCAAGAGGGGGCTTAGATTCCACATGGATGCTGATGCAATTCTCCTGCTTTCAGCTGTAGGCACTCTTGGCTCCCTAGTGTGGTGGTTGACCTTCTTCACCTCCATGTTAGCTGAGTGGGGTAAATCCAATAAACCAGAGTGTAGGAGCTGCCAGTCTGTTGAGGCTCAGGGCCTGACTATCACATGGTCAAGTCCAGAGATTCAGGTTCCCTGGGTATACATTAAACCCCAACACCAACTACAGTTCCAGTAAAAGTAACAGGAGAGGCTTGTGAACAAAGATCACATCTGAGTCCAGCTCCATCACACAGAAACACAAACTCCAAAGTAGGGCCAACTGACATGGCACTGAACTCCATCTGCCATGATCATAGAACCTGTGGGTCTCTGTAGCCCTCAGAAGAACCAATACCTGGGGTTGTATCTACTTCTAGAATGGTGAATCATTTACAGAAGGTTTTCAACGTACTCTGCCCAGATCCATTAGAGGAATCACTAGCTATGGGCTATCACCTTAAGCAATGTATTTCTTAAATAATAAGACTTGAAAATTGAAATATCTCCTTGATTCATGGGCTGCAGAATGGATTTTGTATAAGCAGATGAGTTAGTTTCCACAGCTCCCAAAGTAAGCAGCATGAAATGGGATGGCTTACACAATGGAAATTTATTGGTCCATGAAAGGTAAGAGAAGTCCAAATCAAGGCATCATCAGGCAATGCTTTCTTTCAAAGAACTGGCATCTTGGGGCTGGCTCTGGTCATCCCTGGTCCTTGGCTCCCCTATCACATTAGAAAGGCACATGCCAACCTCTCCTGGCTTCAATTTTTTCTTTGGGGGTATATTGACCTTTAACTTCATGCTTCCTATAGTTTCTCTCTCTGAATTTTGTTCAGCTCATTACAGACTCCAGTAATGGGATTAGGTCCCATTCTAAATAACTTGGACCATATCTTAAAGGAAATAGCCACGTTCAAAGGTTCTTACATTGGGTTCGCACCACCCATAAGAATAGATTAAGTATAAGAACATGTTTTTTTGGGGTATATAGCTCCAAATCAACACCAGTTTACCCTCTAACCCTCTAAAGGACATGTTATTTTCACATTTAAAGTACATTAATTCTATCACAACATCCCAAAAACCTTAAGTAATTTCAGTAACCATCCTGAATACAAAGTTTCATCACAATGGTTTATAGGTATGGTCTTTCTTGAGGCACTATTCCCCTCTATCTGTGGACCTCTGAGTCTTAGAGAAGAAGTTATTGCCTTCCTATATAAAAGGGAGAGACAGGCATTGGGTAGATATTCCCATTCCAGAAGGGAGAAATTGGAAGAAAGACAGGATTCACAGGTCCCAAACCATTCCGAGAGTCTTCTATGGATCAATTTTTTTCCTCTTGGTCTGATAAAGCAGCTCCAATTCTTCCAAATGCTTGTGCAGGATTATGCTCTCCTTTTAAGGCTTCTTTGGACATCCCTTTAACATCCATATTTCTACCAACATTCTCTTCAAAGCAATCTAGGCTTTTTCTATCAAGCACTTCACACTTCTAGCCTCTACCCATTTCTCAATTCCAAAGTCATTTCCACATTTTTTTGTGACTGACAACAACAGCACCTCATTCTGCTGGTATCAAAATCTGTTTTAGTTTTCTTAGGTTCTGTAACAAATACCATGTGATAGACTCGCTTAAATAATCGGTATTTAATGGCTCACTTTTTGAGGCTAGAAGTCCAAATGAAGGCCTCATCAAGGTGGTACTTTATTCTCAAAGTCTGGCTGCCAGAGATTATTGGTCCTATCTCAGCTTTTGGCATGCCTCATTCAGTAAACTTAATCATTTCTAGAATTTGATTTGAAGAGAGATGTGTAATTCTTCCTTTCATGTGAATACTTAGAGGCTATTGTAGTTTATTAATTGGCCTAATTTCAATATTGCTGTGTCTCAGGGATTAAGGAGGTATGAGCAGAGGGGGAGAGATGGGAGAATGGCCCATCCATGGAGCACTCAGAAAACCCAGTTTTTATCTATTATGGGCACAGTTCATGGCAATACAAAACAATTTTGATAGTACTATCACTGATCACAGATCACCATAACAGATATAACAATAATGAAGAAAATAAAATGAAGTATGTCTGTACTCTGCTATGGAATGGGGATTTTTATCTGAAAACTGTGTGAACTCACTGAACAATTTTAAGGAGATGTCACTTTTGGTCTTATATGGTGAAGAAATCACTCAAGAGTGAAGTCTAGAAGAACAATGCCAAATTTAAAAAGTCTAAGCTTAGTGAGTGTATTAGATAGAACCTCCACTTTCTGAATTTTTGTGTGTTCATTATGGATCATGTCTATATCACTGATTAAATCCCTATCACAGCACAAAAATACATAAAAATAAATTTATATTTGCTGATTAGTCATGATAAGAATAAGATCTTACCAGATATGACCAAAAAGTGAACAAAACCTAAATTGTATAAGAGGTCTTTCTTTTAAAAAAAATAATAACTTTGAAAATAGCATTTTCATGCTTTAAGAAGGAAAAAGTGTGGCAGCATTATTTCTACCCATATATTCCTTTCCACAGGATTTTCTGTGATAATTTGGGTTAAATGATGGCATCTTGTTTTTTTTTTCCTATGGAATTAAAAACGCTGTCAAGTATACAACGTCAGGTAGGAAAGACAGAACCACATTTACCCTATACTGTCTCTTTCCATTTCTTCCTATTCTAGTATCTATTGGTTGAGACACTTGATAGGAAATTGTGGGGACCTCATGGCCTTGTTCTTCAGAACAAAGATCACAGTTGAGGTAGGAGCATGCCTCCTGATGTCAGTGTGAAGCCATGTTATTGCTCTTTCTTCAAAGTGGCAAGTGGGAAAGAGATCCAGTCTGACCATACTAAGCTACTTGCTGTCTGTCATCTTTCCCACTGCTTTTGCTGCTGCTCTTTTTTTCTTTCCTAATATACCATGAACAATGACAGTAACTTGGGTCAAGTAAAACCTTTTACTTCTGTTTTATTGCTCATTATATATATTACAATTTAACAATTCCTGCAATTTTGGTTTCAATACATGTATCTGTATACACATTTTATTTTGTGTATACACACATATGCAAGTCCTGGGACAGCACTTTGCAATGCATAAACAAGTGATAAATTCTAGAAGGACTATGGGAACTAAAAAAATGAAATAAAAACTCTTGAGTTTTATGATGGCACCCCTGTGGAAACTCTTCCACTGGCATTCAGATGGAAGATGTAAGATTTTCCTTGGAAACCTGGGAACAATAAAGACACAGAGCCAATATACTTTGATAGTGGGAATATGACAGGGTTTGATAGTATGTTAGACAAGCTGTAGATTTATAAGCATTGAAAGTAAATTCTTTCGTCTTTTCTGTTATAACCTTGGGAATCCAGGGAAGAAAAATTGCATAGACTGTTCAAAGAAGCTTTTATGAAAATCTAAATCAAGTATCATTTCTTGGGCTATATGAAGCTTTTCAAGTACAATTTTCTTTTAGCTTTTTTCATTGAGACATAAATATTTTTGTTAGGTTACCCAATTTTAAAATTACATGCTGGAATAAGCTTTTCATGTCTGAAAACGAGGTAGAATAATTTAGTATGGTGCAGGATTTGTTATCATGGGGTTTATTTTTCACTGACAAGAGAGATTATTATTAGACAACAGTATAATGTAGTCATTAGTAGCTTGGATTTTAGGACCAGAGAAAACTGGATTCAAGTCTGATACTTCCTACCTATGATTACACATCATCTTCAATATCTCATTTATTTTAGCTTGAAAAGAGGGAATACAAAGGGATACTTACTTCACAACAGTTGGGAGTAAAGTGGAAACAGCTATGAATTGCTAAGGACCATAAGAAAATATTACCAGTGTAGTCTGCTATTACCATTAATTTACCACTTTGAATATTTTCCATTAGTTATCAAAGCTTAGTAATATTGCCTCTACAGAGGTAAATTTAATATGAAGCTGTCATACATTGCCATGCCAAACCATATTGAGTCTGAGGAAAAATGAAAATGTGTGCCTATATATGTATATACATCTGCATATTTTTAATATTTATTTTAATATTAGTTATCTTGATCACTGAGTTATTTTGGGGCTATCTTAAAATTTATACTCATGGAGAGTACGTCATTTACCTTACCTAATCCTCACCCTGCTTTAACACACATATCCAATCCTTGAGAGACTGTTGCAAAGTGTCTGATGGATATCAATAATTCAAATAATATTTTAAAATATTTACTGAGCAAAAATACTTTAAATATTCTAAAAATCTTAGTTTCTACATGATAGAAATTTAGTAATGCATACACCAACTTTGGCAGTAATCATAAAATTTCATAGTTGTGGAAGCTAAGGAAATTTCTGTGCTATCCATAACCACAACAGTAAGAAAAAAAAAGATTAACCATAGTAGTTATAAGACTGAATTATCTTTCAATTATCACTAGAGTTTCTAATATTGCAAGATTGCTGTCCTATGAAGAGGGAATCAAACATTATTCGGCCAAAATATGTGAAATAAAAACTAATATTAGCGTTGTGTCATGAGGCCTTTTTTTTTTAACAAAAGCCATTTTTCTAAATATTGTCATGCTTTTGGTACATGCCAGCTTTTTAAAAACTGTGTAATTTTCTATGATTAATTTTCTCAGATTACATGTCATATTAAACACAGAAAAGCATATTAAGACATGACCCCAGATGTGACCTTTCTATACATCCCTCTTCTGTTACTTTTACTGAACCTGTGGTTGGTGCTGGGATTGGTGTATACTAAGGAGATCTGAATCTCTGGAGTGTCCAGTTGACAGCCAGGCCCTGAGCCTCAGCAGACTTGCACCTCCCACCCTGTAGTTTATTGGATTTACCCTGGCCAGCTAACAGGGAGGTGAATAAGGTCAACCACCACACCAGGGAGCCAAGAGTGCCTACAACTGCAAGGAGGAGAATTGCATCCATCATCCATGTGGAATCCAAGCCCCCTCTCAGTATAGAGGTGGAGTAGACATAACCATCCTAGGGCCCACAGGATGGAGGAATAGAGAATGGATTAGAGTTGACTTACTGATATTGCACTATGGACCTATTGTGATTAGTAATGGAAGAAATTGTAGCATTGAAGTGGAGAAAGTGGTCATTGTAGCTCCTGAGGGTAGGCGAGAGAAGAAGAGATATGATGTGGGGACTTTTTCAGGACTTGGAGTTGTCCTGGGTGGTACTGGAGGGACAGATGCTGGATATGGTATGCCCTGTATTTACCCACTGGGTGGACTGGGAGAGAGTGTAAACTACAATGTAAACCATTATCAACTTGGTACAGCAGTGCTCAAAAATGTATTCATCAAAAGCAATGAATGTGGGGAAGCAGACTTGGCTCAATGGCTAGAGCATCTGTCTACCATATGGGACGTCCACAGTTCAAACCCAGGGCCTCCTTGATCAGTGTAGAGCTGGCCCACCTGCAGTGCTGATGTGCACAAGGAGTGCCGTGCCATGCAGGGTTATTCCCTGTATAGGGGAGTCCCATGTGCAAGGAGCATGCCATGTAAAGGAGAGCTGCCCAGCATGAAAGAAAGTTCAGCCATGCCCAGGAGTAGCAGCTGCACACACGGAGAGCTGACTCAGCAAGATGATGCAACACAAAGAGACACAAATTCCCAGTGCCGCTGACAAGAATAGAAGTGGACACAGAACACACAGCGAATGGACACAGAGAGCAGACAACTGGGGTGGGGGGGTGGGAAGGGGAGAGAAATATATAAAAATAAATCTTTAAAAGGAAAAAAAAATCAATGAATATGCAATAATGATGAAAGAGGTTGTTGATGTGGGAGGAGAGGGGTGAGGGGGATGAGGGGTTGGGGGTGTAGGGGGACCTCCTATATTTTTAAAATGTAACATTAAAAAAAAATAGAGATAAAAACAAAAGACATGACTCCAGGAAAAATCATCCTTGAGGTCTGTGATTGTGCTAAATGTATGAAATGTTTCTCTATCTTTTCCATACCAATCATTTCAACAGTGACAAGGAAAATAATCATAGCATGAGTGGACAAACTTACATGACAGACCAGTCTGATGCAATAAGAGGTATGATAAATCCCATGTAGATGTATACCTAAATATGCACTCAAGGTCTAAGACTCACCAGTTTGGCTTCCTCCAAGTGATTTTATCCAGTCATTTTGTTCTGCATAAAATAATTCATTCCTCAGGAGGAGACAAATTTTGTTTCTTAAAATATGTGGACATTCCTTTTGTTTCCAGTCTTTTTCCATATCTATGCTTTCAGTCTTCTTAGAGGCAAGAATGTGACATTCCTTCATTCTTTTTTTAATCTTACTTTTTAAGTGGTTCTTATTGTTGACATAAATCATGACTAAAATGGATGGATCATTTTTAAGAGCTTTCAACACAATAAAGAGACTTTAATACTCTACTTTATTGACTTTATAAGCTACATTATATTTATTAAACAGCTCTTAAAATAAACAATATTTTATCTCAAATATTGCTTAAATATCCTACGGTTCTACCTTTTTTTTTTTTTTAATTCCTATAAGCCACCTAAGGCCAAATAGATTTTAAGAAACTAAAAATTTGCTCAGTTCAAGTTTGGGAGAGAATCACTATATTATGGTATACTAATAGACAGGAAAAGCTATCTTGTAGTTAAATACATGTCATAAATTTAGTTACCACCCCCCAGATGATTGAGGTGTAACAATTTTACATAATATAAAATTTGTTTTAAAAATGTGAAGAAACCTAAGTTTTTGATGTCCCCAAAGGGCTTTAATGGCTATTAGGTTTGATGCATCTTACCTATATTAAAATAACTACTTTCATGGAAAATGTTACAGACAATATGAAATGTGTATTACACATATGTCCTTTTATCATGATAGTAACCATGATGTTACTATCACTTCTCTGTATTTCTATTTAGACAATTTTTGTTAATTCCAGAAATATCTGATATTTAATTACAATATAATTATCCTATTCTTTTCAGTTGAAGAAATAAAAAATACATGTGTTTTGCATGAGTATAAACCTTGTGGTTGATAAAATCTAGATGAGCATTTTTAATTACTTTTTGTGTGTATATTTATAAGAAATATCCTGACTAGGCATCCTAGGCTGAAAAGAAATTAGGAGAGTCAAAATTTCTTGCTTGTTCTTCACCGTTGGTCAATTGGTGTGTGAAAAGTTTTCTTTTAATACAAGGAGCTAATATTGGACATCAAAATGTACTAAGTATTTCAAGCACAAATTTGTGTCAAAGAAATGTAGCTTAAATACAACAAATCCTCACATGAACCTCAATGTGGGAGGCATAAAATTTTGTAGGGCCCATAACTTATAACATTTTCCAAACCTTTTTAAGTAAAGAGAATAAAATGTACAAATATAAAATTAAGAGCAAATGTGAATATTTATTGAAAATGAGACTGAATATCTATTGTTTGGAATGTTATGTGGAAATTTTTCAGGTGATGAGGTACAAAAATAACTAGCTAGCTAGGCAGCCGTGAACACTTGAAAGTCCAGCTTTGTTAGAACAAAGAGCCTGGAGGGGACAGGGGAGAATGAGCGTGGCAGAGGGGCCTGAGGTTAACTAGGCTCCCATGAGGGCCAATGGAGGAGGGCAGGGGAGAAGAAGAAGGCATATGTCCCTGACTCTTGCCTTTATTATGACCAAAAGGGGAGCAGTAGGACTTTCCAACAGATACTGGGAATTAGCAGTTTTAAAAGACAAGGTGCGAAAAACAGAAGTGGTGAGGGTATTTTGGAGGAGCTGAGGGTGGCTCTTATCCTCCAAATCATATGGAGGTACACGCCTTACTAGTTGCAGTTACACCCGGGGCAGGACTGACTGGGGTGGTCACTCAAAAGGGGAATTTAGTGACTAAACCAAGCAAGATGATGAGGTACCACATATAATTTGTTTAATGTGATTACACGTATGCCTTTTATTCCATATGTGCATTAAGAGATTAAGAGTAAGGATTACAGGGGGCCATTAGAGTAAAAATTACAGGGGAATATTAGGGAAAATAAGAAATAAAAATAACTTTATAAATTACCTTTCTAATGAATTTTATTTTATTACTGACCCTAAATGAAATGGAGTCTCCAAAATCATGGCCATTCATAATACCTGGGGGTCTTTTAAAACTAAAAGAATAGATAAGCGTTGATATTTTCAATAAGTTATGTTAAATAAAAATCAACCATAATTTGTAAGAATGAAAAATAATTTCATTTTTAAATTTAAACTAACTAAATATAATTGAATATGAATAAGCAGTGAGTTAAAACCAAAACTATGAGCAAGGGAAATAAGATAACACTGACTGAATATTTCTGCATATAATATTTACAGATGTTGTTTTTTCCTTATTATATTAGTTATCATGAATTTTAAAAATTTAATAGTAAGGACCCCACCTGTCCTAAATGAGATGTATGTGATGAAGTCATCAGCAAGTATTTGTTTAAAGCTGAAGATACTAAATTGTTTCCCAAGATGATATTCTGAAAGAGTTTATATTCTAAGAAAAAATCAGTGTTTCCATTACTCTGGCTGTGTAACAAATCACTTCAAAACCTGTTGACTTAAAACAAAAATAATCCTTTTATTTTCTCTCAAGTTTTCTGTGATTCAGTTTGGGAAGTACTCAAAGGGCACTTCTGGTCAGGGTCTCTCAAGGGATTGCTGTCAGATGGTAGGTGGAGCTAAAACATGGGGGGTGGGAGGGGGGGCGGCAACTGAAAGATAATCAAGTGTGTCTCTCTTTTCATGTAATCTCAGAGCCTGTTCCTATAGTTTCTCTCTATCAGACCTGGCTTTGACTTCCTCACAAAAAACAACAATCAGACTGCTCACATGGCAGTACAGATTTCCAAGTGAATTTGCTAAGGGGAGTGGAAGGACTTTTATTTTTTATCACCTTTTATCATCTAGCTTCAGAAGTCACATAGTGTCACTCCAATGGAAACAAAGTAACAAACCAGCATAAATTCAAAGAAGAGTACCAAGGATCATGGAAAAATGAACATGTGATAATGCTATCTTTGAAATGCACAGTTTGCTACAATTAGCAATCCCTAAATAATTTTGCTGAGAAGACTAGTCACTGACAAATTCTTTGTATTCTGTTCCTAAGGAAATAGGTATGCTAATGCTCTCCCTGAATGCTTTTCCCTTAAAAATGTTCCATGACAAATATAATCTTGTCATATTAACATTTTAAGCTAGGTATTGATTAGTGCATTATGATGAATACGTAGATTAAACTCTAAAATTATAATCTAGAATACATAGATCCATGGTTGGATGGAAGCCTGGAGGATGGGGAGAAAGAACTATGGGATGTGAATTATAGATTATGACACGCCGAACTTTGGAGTAGCTATTATACACTGAGTTATATGCTAGGTCTAAGAACCAGCAGGATATAAGTAAGAAAGAAACATTATTTCTTCCCCAATATAGCTTAACATCCTCTGAGGTATTTCAACACATAAATAAAAATTCAGGGCAGAATGAAATGCATGTTTTTAATCTATATATGAAAAGAAGGATGATTGTAATATCAGCAATAGATATAAATAAGGCTAATAAAAAGAAAAGAGCAAACAGATGTCAGTATGATATTATTAGTGTTTTAATTTTTTTGGTAACTTTAGCATTGCTGTGTATGGAAATGGGATAATGAGCATGTTTTATGAAATAAAAAATTTATGTTTAGTATGTATGTGGCTTTATAGTAACCACAAGGACGCAAGGGTACCATAATATAATTCATTATAAGAAAGTTTTAGTGCAGATGACTGATTAGACTTATCATAAGTTTCTCATCATAGCAGTATTTCATTTATAATTTTGCCTATAGAATCTTTTCAGTTTTAAAGACTCAGGGCAGGAATGTTGGAGTAATGTGTTAGGCCACAGGATATATTCTTCTAATCTTAGCAAGAACACATTTTGATAGAGATGGTTAAGGATATGAGTTTGAAGACATGAAGATTCATTATCTTGCTCTACCTTTTAGTATCTGTGTTATCCTCATAAATTTCTTAGTTTTCTCATTCTTAAAATAGGGATGCCATTATTTCTTAAAATGATTCATGTTAATTGTTCTATGAAAGGTACCTATTTTATTATTACATCTTCTAGTACAGAGACACTTAACTACAGAAACTCCTTATTATGTTAAACTCTCACACTATATTTTATGGAAATTTTAAACATTGTGTTCTACATATTTAATGCGTAGGACTTTAATATGGTGACTAGTATAATAGATAGTATGTTAGTGACTTAGGTCACACAAAGCCTGTCTCTGGCTCAGATTGGCATGAATGAGATTAAGAATCTTTCACTTCACTTTAGTGTAGAACAGCCAACAAGCTATTGAAAGAATACACAGAAGTTCAAGATAAAAGAAGGATATGGATTTGTATTGGGTGGTCATTTTAGTCCATGAAGTAGGAGGAGGGATCTGTAACTTGAAACTATTGAATTACTACACCTACACCAATAGATGGCAAGGTCGCGTAGAGGTAGAAGCATCATCACTTGAGGACCATACTGTAACCACAGAAGGAGTATTTCTAGGTCACAGTTCCATATTCCTAGATCAATTTCTCACTGTAGCATTAACCCAATAGCAGGATTTTGCTAAAATCTACTGTACAAGGAAGTATTCACATACACTTACCTTTAATTTCATATATTATTTTTTATTTCATTAACTTTAGAACTAATAAAAGTGAATTATTTTGGCTTTTGTTTATTCCCTTAGGAATGACATGAATTTATTTTTGAGCTGAAAACACTTTATTTTCTGCCCACACAGATCAAAAGGCATAAAAATAGCATAGAGTCTCAGTTCCATTTGGAAAAACATCCTGCCCACAATCAAGGCTGGTGTATTGACACTGGGATTTATGTTTGTTTTCTGGTGCTGGGAAATAGTTGTTCCCAACTACTAATAAAGTGCTTTGAAAAGCCCTTCACTTAATTGTGTCTGTTTTCCTCATTTGGTATTCTGTAGAATTTCAAATGATCCGCTTGTTTTTAGTTATATCCATTACCAATTGTTCTGCCTATATTGCAAAATACTGAGCTTTGGAAGAAACATGTTTGAGTTAAAATACTAGTTCTCGCCATTAATTTATTTAGGATTATATAATTATATATTAAGCATCTTCCATGTATCAGCTACTTTCTTAGACAGGAATATGATATTAAGGAATACTTTCTGGCCTCTAGGAGCTTGAAGTTTGTGGAGGACACAAACATTTACCATGCAGTGATGTATGTTAGGTTAAAGACAAGCATTGACACTGCTGGTACACAGAGGGAAACTTGGACTTAAAACTGAGGGACAGAGAAATTGTCTGGTGAGACCTCAGAGATTAAAAGGATGTGTTTTAGTGTTCTGTAACAAAGTGCCACAAACTGGATGGTTAATCTAGGGGTCAAAGGGCCATGTTGCCTTGAAGTAGTGAAGAATCTGTTTTACACCTTTCTCCTGGCTTCTGGTAGGGCTGGCATTCCTGAGTGTCCCTTGACTCAACCATGGTCTCTGTCATTACATTCCCTCTTCTCTCTCTGCATTTGTCTGTGCCTCCTCTCCCCTTCTTTAGGACACCAGACATATCATTAAAGACCCACTCTACTCCAATATGACCTCATTTTAACCTGCCTAATTCTATCTGTAATGACCTTTTTTTTTCAAAAAAGTTCACATTCTGAGGTTCTGGGGATTAAAAGTTCAACATGTCTTCATTAAGAAATGCAATTAAACCTATAACAGGAGTAAATAAGAATTCCAATGGTTGGGAGTTGGATGAAGATCAAGAGAAGAATGCATAAGACTGATAGGGAAGCAAGTAGAAAAATTCAAAAGTAAGAACATACATAATGGGGCACTGTAATAATGTATTATAGCTGCAGTGAATATAATGGGAACAGCAGCACATGCTTATTCTGCTGAGAAAAAGTTCTGGCTGGATCAGAAAGGACTTCTTATACTATTATATGAAATTTACCATTTATTAGCTATCAGGCATTCCAAAATTATTTAACTTCTCTGAGCTCAGTTTCCTCTTCTGTTCTGTGGGAATAATAGTGATTATTTTGAAGGTTTATTATGAAGGAATAAATAAAAAACAAAATTCTATGCAAATATTCTTACACAGCACCTTGTTAGATGCATATGTTTTCTTCTTCCTGTGTTGCTATTTCTGTACTTTCTTCATCAAATGAATATTATCTGAAATGAATTCAATTAAACAGGTATTTATTGGTCATCTCCTCTGCTCCAATCATTATGCAAGATGATGGCACATAGTAAAAGAGACCCAGTCCTTAATATCATTAAATTGATCGTCACATGGGGAAGATCAGCACTGAATGATAAATCTAGAATAAAGGAAAGTATGCAATGCTATGGAAGCGTATAAGCTAGTATATAATATAAAATAGTTTGCTCATTCAAGAAATAGGGATATTTAAGTGAGGTTTCAGGAATGTATCAAATTAGCTGGGCATAATATGCTTATCGAGGTTGGAAAGGGAATGGGCTATAGAAATCATACATTTTCATAAGAGATAATAGCATGTGAGCAAGACATAAGACTGGAGATCCCATGCTATGCTTTATTAAATTTTAATTATATACACTCAAGAGGGACATAGAATGGCATAAATCTGGAAGAGGAGGATTGGGCCAGATGAAATCTGATATTGAAAGTCATATAAAAGATTATGGATTTCACTCATTTGCCAGAGATACTATCACAAAGACTGCAAACTAATTTAAACTTGGTTTAAACAAGAGGAAGTTCTTATTGGCTCATGGGTTTGTGACTAGAAGAAATCCAAAATGAAGACATCTGCTTTCTCCCCGAGTCTGTGGTGTTCTGGTGCTGGCTGCCCGCAATCCTTGACGTTCCTTGGCTTCTTTCTCTGCCTTCAGTTACATGGCAATGTCCTCTCCTTTCTACTCTTCTGGTTTCCACTAACTTCTGGCTTCTCCCTGGGCCTTCTTCAATTGCTGGCTTCTAATTTTTCTCTTTATAAAGCCTCCAGGTAATATGGATTCAGACCCACCCTTATTCAGTTGAGCCACACCTTAACTAAAAAAAAACATCTATAATGGGTTCTTACCTACAGGGATGTGGATTAAGAAAAATGTCTAAATTGGAGTACATAATTCAACCTATATATGGACGTCACTTTAAGAGATTCAGAAAACATTAATGGATTCCCAGTGTGGTGTGACTTAATCCAAACTGTTTTTAATATGTCACTCTGCTTGTAATATATAGAATACCTTGAAGAGAAGCCATGAGTAGAAAGAAATATTTAAGAGATCATTGCTCTTGTTATGAAAAGTGGTGATTGTAGTGCAGATGGGATTGAGAATCCTGAATAGATTCGAGATATGTTTAGGAGGTATGAGGAGCAGCACTGGTGTTCATTTGATTGGAAGTAGTGTGAGAGACTACTAGGAATCAAGAGTGGCTCCAAGATTTTTAGCTCAAGCAACTGTTTAGATGGAGGTATCTTTGACTAAGAGGGAAATGCTAGACTACAAGACACTTAAGGGGATGATGGTGGATGCTGGGGGTAGATTGCAAATTTATTTTGAGTTTTTAATGTATATGAGTGGGGATATCTAATAGGCAGATAGTATGTGGGAATGGAGTTTACAGGTTTACTCTAGAAATGAAAATTTGATAGTCATCTACTTCACCAGTAAATTCAATCCTGGGAATAGAGAAAAACCCACAGAGGGAGACAGGGATTAGTAAACTGAGAAGAGTACCTAGAATAAAATCTTAGTGTTTCCAGCACTGAAGGAAAGGTGGAGAAAGGGGAGCCACTGAAAAAAGGCACAGGGGAAAACCAGGAGTGTGGTTTCTGGCATGCTCTAAAAGAAGAGATAGATGTGCCAAAAGGTTTTGAAAGTGCAAATTTCCTGAAAGTATTTTGATTTATTTTTTTATATATATTTTTAGGAGGTACTGGGGATTGAACAGGACCTTGCACATGGGAAGCAGGTGCTCAACCACTGAGCTACATCCACTCCAATGAGGGATAGTTTTTCCATTTGTTTGTTTGTTTTTAGGAGATATTTGGGATTGAACCCAGGAACACATACATGGGAAGCAGGTGCTCAACCACTTGAGCTATATCCATTCCCCAGGCGTTTGATATTTCAAAGTTTGATATTTAAGGGGAGGAAGGAAAGGATCCTAACCTGGAAGGAGCTGCTTAATTTTTTTTTTTCCGTTTTTGTTTTGTTTTGTTTTGTTGACCTGGTACTAGAAGATAATTTGAGGACATGAGAGAGAATCCTTATTGCCTTGAGTGATTGCAGTCTTGGGTGTTCAGAATATTATAAAATGTTTTATGACTAGTATAACATTTTCATCATTTCAGTTACTTTCTTTTTTTTTCTTTTTTTTAAAGATTTATTTTTATTTATTTAATTCCTCTCCCCTCCCCCGGTTCTCTGTTTTCTGTGTCTTTTTGCTGCGTCTTGTTTCTTTGCCCGCTTCTGTTGTCATCAGCGGCACGGGAAGTGTGGGCGGCGCCATTCCTCGGCAGGCTGCTCCGTCCTTCGCGCTGGGCGGCTCTCCTTAGGGGGCGCACTCCTTGCGTGTGGGGCTCCCCTACGTGGGGGACACCCCTGTGTAGGACGGCACACCTTGCGCGCATCAGCACTGCGCATGGGCCAGCTCCACACGGGTCAAGGAGACCTGGGGCTTGAACCGCGGACCCCCCCATGTGGTAGACAGACGCCCTAACCACTGGGCCAAAGTCCGTTTCCTTCAGTTACTTTCTTACCTATTTTATTACCTTGATGAATTAAGAATCATGAAGATGCACTTAATCTTTGGAGAAGGATTTATAGATAAGCTTCATTAGCAATTAAGAGTCTGTTCATATATGTTTATAAAGGTTACATAAGATTTGATTTAAAGTTTTAAAGAAAGAAAAAAATCTATCTTGAAGTTACCATAGCTTTTAAAAATGCCATTTTGAGAACAGCTTATTGCATGGTCTCTCAAATAATATTATTATCAAGTTTAGTTATTTTCAACTAAGACAAATTCAAAGAATACCAACATATATTTTAAGTGTTAGTCATTTTGCTTTCACTGAATCATATTACTGGATGTACTGTTTCTTAAAAATCAAGAATCTAGCAAATATTACAACTGAACTGCACAGTTGACGCATCTCAGAATTGGATTGTTACTTGAAATCAACAAACCCAAATAGCTGCTCAGTGCTTTGACCCATGGACAATCTATATGTTCTCCCAACCAAAAATTGTTTCTTAAGGAAAAATATTTTATTTGATTTTATGCAAATAATATTGAAAACAAATACCTGAAAAAAATATTTAGTTCTTTTCATCTTGTCAAGACTATCTTGCATTTGTTCTAAATGTATTGAATAGTCCAAAGTATTTCAGAAACTCTGCTGATTGAAAAAAAAGATATAGAACACCATAAATGAAGAAAACATTTGCAGAAAAATAATCCTTAAATTTGCAGCTAGAGGGAAGAGGACTTGGCCCAGTGGATAGGGCGTCTGCCTACCACATGGGAGGTCCATGGTTCAAACCCCGGGCCTCCTTGACCCATGTGGAGCTGGCCCCCACGCAGTGCTGATGTGTGCAAGGAATGCCCTGCCACACAGCGATGTCCCCCCCATAGGGGAGCCCCACGCGCAAGAAGTGCACCCCATAAGGAGAGCCGCCCAGCGCGAAAGAAAGTGCAGCCTGCCCAGAAATGGAGCCACACATACGGTAAGTGCACCCCGTAAGGAGAGCTGCCTGCCCAGTGAATGAAAAGTGCAGCCTGCCCAGGAATGGCGCCGCACACACGGAGAGCTGACACAGCAAGATGATGCAACAAAAAAAAGAAACACAGATTCCTGTGCCGTTGCTAACAACAGAAGCGAACAAAAAGAACACGCAGCAATGGACACAGAGAACAGACAACTGGGGCAAGGTGGGGGAAGGGGAGAGAAATAAATAAAATAAATCTTTAAAAAAAAAATTTGCAACTCGAGATGCATAATGACATAGTCCTACTTATTTGTAACTACTGGTTGTTTTGCTGTTCTATATATCCATAAAATGATAAGTTTATTAAAAATAACCAGGCTATTTTTATATTGACATATGGATTTAAGAATTGTAAAGGTAGAAGATCACCTTAATTCAGATTTATTTAATAAATAATCAGCCTATATTTGGAAAAAAAACATATTTGATTCCGAATTTTGTCAAGCCAGCAATTCAAATTTTAATTCTATATTTGCATCTCCAATTTCTGTTTACAGTGCAAAAAAATATCAGAACATAATCACTGTCCATCCTGGGGACATAGCCTTGTCTATTTTACTTTATGTTGATTGACTTGTTTTAGGGAGAAATCTATATTAGAAAATGTTAAGTGCATTGCAAGATACTAGGCAATCCAAAATTGTTAAAATTGAATCACTTCTTGTGATAAAATATCTGAAGAATGACACATAAGCATGTTCTTGTTTCTTATAAGGGGAAATTGGTTGAATATATATTAGTCTTTTCTATGGCATATGCTAATCAAATATTTTTTAGTAAGTGCAGAGATAGTTAAAGTATATAAATTTATAGTTCTGGAAAGAGGCATAATGGTCATTGTCTCTTAAATAAGCAGCCAATCCACCAAGACACCATGATGGAAAAAATACACACTCCTTCCATCTAAGAAGACGAAGTCTAGGAGAAGTCCTTCCAGGTCTCTCACACCTAAGTTAGGAAGATTCTAGATCATGTACCAGAGTTTCAATAATAGGTGAAATAATAGGTGGCATATAAGGGGGGGAAATACAAAAATAATAGCAACAAAGCTTATGAGATGAACAATTATAATCTTGATTTATACTTGAACATTGCACACAAACCCCCTTGCCACCAGAGACCCCAAGGGCAATAATGGGAATTCAGTGCTGTGTTGATCATTAATTTTTAAAAATTGATAGAGGTTCCTGGATGGTCATTTTGGGGGAATATCCTGGGACTATGTAAAAGCACACAGATTGTTTGAGGAAACACTAAACAAAAGTTTGCTTTTGTAGAGAGTATATTAAATGTTTAATCATATTGAAGCTGAGAGAGATGACTGCTACAAATATAAATGTCTGCCAAAGGAATGAAAGACTCACACACCAAAACTTATATGCAGGGAGGGCTCCATCTGGTTTAATTTCTCTTGCTTCTATATCATGTATTTTTGGATTTGACCACGGGCTGTAGTTAAAGTTAAATTTCTCAATAATGTTTTGTCTTGGAACAAGAAACCTTGTCTCTAGACTCTCATCACTATCTAGCAGTAGAAAGGGCGAGAGGAAGCTGTTTTCAAACTTCAAGCGTAAAGAGATAGGTTGTACAGAGATAAGCAAAGATAGAGCTATTTTTGCTCTGATGCAAAAACAGATGAGCTTTAATAAATCATTTTACCATGCCCCTGCCAATGTGGGAAACTAATCCCCACAAATGTCATTTCCACCAAATTGTATTTTCAACTCTTACAATCATTAATGGTTAACATATTCTATAACAGGAGAAATGCATCCCTGAAAAATTATCCAAACTTGTACTAACTGTTAAAGGAATTAAAGATAGGAATTTCTGCCTTGAGCAAATGACAATATAGTTGACTTTCTTATCCATCATCTACATTTCCTTTCTTTCCCTCTTTCCAGGATCCAGATTCATTCTGAGGAATATCTGCTCTTACATGCTTTGTCCATACCTGTCTTCTTTTACCACCATATGGTCAGTTCCTATCTCTTGGCCCAGCACATTGTTGGCACTCAGTATTGAAGCAATAAACATTCAAGACTGCATCTTCAAAGAAGGCATCTCTGGGATAAGAGAGATGAGGTTTTCTGAAAATGAAATGATAAAATGTAGATGAAAGATGCAATAAAAACAACCTCTATACAGGAGACTGGATTCTCACTACAATTGTAGTAAAATATGCTTACTAAGCTGATAATTATTTTTTGACTATGTTGGCATTTAATGTAGTATCAATAAATATTTCAGCATTTACAGAATTCCATCTCTTGCCAGGATGTCCCTGTCTATGTTACCAGGAGTAATGCTCATTGATTCTCTCAAGAATATGTGGGAATTACAGAGGGAATCAGTAATGTTAATCATTGAATTTTATATTTCCATTTTTTTAACCTATAAACTTTTTGCTAGTTTGTTTGGAGCAAGGAAAATATTAACCTGTAAATTTAAATGAGGATGGAGTCTAAGAAGATGTTACTAATAGAACTGATAAAATATGAGTGTTGAATTATGATTGTAGCAATCTCTGACATTCTAGAATCTAAAAGCTTACCTAACATGCTACAGCAAGAGATGCTATGGTTAAATTACTTACAAATATTCACACCTTAATAAAGTTCAAAGATTATTCCCCGGTGTAATTTACATGTTCTTACTATGACCTTATTTATATCAATTTTTATCATCTAGATCAGGAAGAAAAATGTTGTTTCTCAGACTGTCGGTGTTAGTACAGCTTTTCAATGCAATCTGTTTTTTTTTTTTTTTCCCCAACCACTTGAATTCTCTTTAGAGATGAATCAACATAAAAATGCAAATTTTGGTTGAGATAAAGGTGTATATATCTTGCAAGGTATCCCTGCTTCTCTACTTCTACATATTTCCATTAGCTGCAGAATTATACTGCCATGTCACTTTTGAGTATAAAGTGGAACTTGACCTCCTTCCAAAATGTGTGATAATCTTTTGCTATGGAAATTATGATGATGCTCTTTTAAATTAAGCTGTAAAGCAGTTACATTTCCTTTACTCAAGCAGGACATGGATTCGAAGGGAGAATATCTTATATATTATATAGAGATCCAAATAATTGCTAGGAAATGAATCAATTGTCCATAATCCATAAAAATCCATGAGCTGGTGGTGGCTCTAAAAGGTGGAAGTAGGAGCTAAAGATGAGGTTGCCTGGGTTATTGACTTGTTTGATATACTGCAAGTGAATAAAATGACTTCCATACTTTTTTTTTTACTTTTTTTATTTTATTTTTTTAAGATACTTAGACTTCCAAACTTCTTAGCTCATTTCGAGCTGCTCTGCCATGTGAAGAAGCAGCTCAGGTGGACTTGAAGTTACTCAGGCTCATATTCTCTCAGTCTGTGAAGTTTTGTTTAGGAAAGACTGGCAGATGTGGTCTGTGGTTTAGAATGAATGGCAGTTTTCCTTCCATGTGCTTATCTATGACTCTTTTGAGGGGCAGAGAAAGGGAGAGAAGTTCAGAATGGCAGTCTAAATTTATTTACCCTCTTCCTTTAGAACTGTTGCCCAAATTATGCTTTTGGAAATAGGCTAAAATACTGATTATAGATTCGGACACCAGTATACATTTTTTTAAAAAACGTAATATAATCTCAGTTATAGTGAACATTGATAATTTGTCCTAACTTAATATAAGTGTATTTATTTAAATGCATCTAATATTGTGCTTGGTATAGGAAATACCCAAATAATATTTGCTGAGACTAGGGCTCATGAAGGACTAAATTGGAATGAAATTTAAAATTATTATTTTGGAATTAGAGATGGCTAAGGTCATTTTAAAGTAAAATTATTATACTGTGATTTTTTTTAAGTTTTTCAAGTTTCCAGTGTTATAGAGTAGTAAACATAATTCTTAGAACTATTTTTTTCCATCACTTTAAGTGTGATGATGAAAGCTATAAATGACCAAAATAATTCCATCATACCTATTCAGTAGGTTTGTATGTATTTATGTTTGCATTTATATTTTTTACTTATTGATAAAACTTATTTACTTATTGATAAAACTTGTGTCCTGTAATGGCTTTAGTTTCAAGATATGTAAGAGGATATCTTGATAATCTTCTCAGAGATTTTCTACTACAGATAGAGATAAACATAAAGCTGGCTTGAATTTTTATTTTACTCATTAATAAAAGGCAAGTTTCCCTATTCCTTAGTACATTATACACAAAGTACAATTTATAGTAGGCCCTATCCTACAAAATCCTACAATATACAATACAAAAGTACCTCTGTTCTATGTATTTTAAGGCTATACTGAGGTTTATTTTTTTACAAAAATACTGTAATATTTTCCCTATCTGTTTTGGTTTTAAATGTGTCAGCTAATTAACTGATCATAGTGCTTGTGGATTAGTAGAAGTTTTGCAACTATTTTTCTCTAATAAAAGAATGTATAATTTACACATTTAAAAAATCTTATATTTCCAAACATTGCAAATAACCTTTGATTGTTCAAAATCTTCAACTAATTAATTTTATTAAATTACTATTTATGTGTTTATAAATATTACTTTGGACCTAACTGATTGTGTTAGATATAATAGGAGTTAATCCAGGTTGGTATACAAAATTCTAAAATGACCCCATAATCCTTGCTACCTATATAATCTGCTCCCCTTGAATGTGGGAGAGACCTGTCATTTGCTTATGACAAATAGAATATGACAAAGGAGGGTCTCCAGATGGCCTAGAAGAAGCAAACAGCCATGTTTTGCACATGAAAAGGATCATGTGACAGGGAACTGTAGGTGGCCTCTAGGACCCGAAGGTAAGCGCCAACCGTCAGTGAAAAACCAGGTTGGGGCTCTCAGTTATACAGTCACAGAGAAATGAAGAAACAACTTGAATCAGCTTAGAAATGGATATTTCCCTGGTGAAAGCACCAGAATTCAGCACGGCAGACCCCTTGGTTGCCCCTCTGGGCAGACCCCAGACCCCTTACCCACACAAACTGTGAGATAATACAAGTGTGTTTTAAGCTGATAAATTTATGGTTATTCTTAATGCAGCAATACAATATTAATACATGCAGTGTATAAGAATTGGAACTGAGAAGAGGTCATGTGCCATACTTGTTTTTTTTTCTATGTAAACCAAATTATTTTGTAAAGTCCAAATTTTTCTTCTTGGGGTTATAAAATGATCCCAAAGGCAAGTACTAAATTGCTAGAATAAACAAACAAACAAACAAACAAACAAACGTTGCATCTTACAGCAATTATTACCTATGGTTCTTTTCTTAGTTTTGTTTTCCTGGTTTCACAGGAGTTTAGTTTATATTAAATGGAAGGTTAAAAAGAGTTCCTGTATTTGAAAGTCCATTAGATGTGCATGGAAATAAATATCTCACTCTAAGTCCAAAATTCTTTAAGAAAGACATTTTTAAAAGTGATGTGAAAAGTTCAGTATTTTCTCCACATATTTTTATCGTTATGCTGTATATGTACACATGCAGCTATACATACATAAGGCTAGTTATTCCTTTTAGCATTTACTGAAACTATTATATTCCAAATTACTCTTCTAAAATAATATTCTCCTTTGTTGGAAAACTTTGCAGAGCAGTTATAAATGAAAATTATATTGTTCCTTATTCCCTAAGTTGTCACTGTCAAACAGGCAAATGCTGAATTTAAAAAAAACAAAGGAAAAGTCGGTATTACTGCAAAAAATAAGTTAGTTATAGCCAGCTTGAATTCTGACAATAAAGGTCTGTCAGAATAAAAAATAAAGTTGTACATCATGAAATCATCACAAAGACTTATTGTTGTGAATTTAGATGATTCCCTGGTCCCCATGTCCCTGGATGAGTTTTTATTGTGTGGCCAAATCCAATAGCTTTGAATCTCAACTCTAAAAGACCGCTGACAATAACAAGCCTAGAATGACTTAATCCCAGGCAAATTGGTGGGACTCTGCTTGTAATGAGCAAAGCTATTTTGATAAAATTACAAAAGCTTTTGTTCACTAAAACTTTAACTGTTTTTCTTTTTCTTTTTTTCCAAATATCTTCTCTGCTGCTCTTTACTATATAGTTTCTGTTGACCCTAGGACTCAGTCATTATGTAAGGATAGACAAAATCCTCTTACGTTTTGCTTTCTCAATTAGATATATTTTAGAATCATATATGAATTAGTACTGGCTTGCTTAACTTTAATCAAATACTCTCAAAAACTCTCTAGTAGAAGGCTAGAGCTTAAAGCCCATATGAAACATTCTCTTGAGTTAGAGAACTAAATTCGCCAGAGCTAGTTAATGAAGTGGCATTTTACGTCTCTTGATAACTAGAAGTAGTTTTGTAGTATAGCAAACCCTATATTATAAACTTACTGTTAAAGCAAGTCAAGATCCCCAAAAATTAACTAATCAAAATATTTGTGTCTTTTTGTTTTGTTTTGTTTTTTTGTATGTTTTTAGGAGGGACCAGGAACCAAACCCAGAACCTCCCATGTGCGATGGAGGTGCTCAACTGTTTGAGCCACATCCACGCCCCACATTTGTGTCTTTGACAAACTATTTACTTTTTATTGTTCGTTAAATACCAGAGCACAGATAAGCATGAATATAAATGTTTATGGTAATCTTCATAGCTGTATGTAGGATGTAGCTGAGTTTTGGCATGCAGTTAGCACATTATGTTTGTATTTCATTGCTCTGCAAAATGTATGAAATATATATATATTTATGAAACACTCATAAAATGCTAATATAATAAGCATATGAAGTTTTAGAATAATTACTACCAAAACATTGGAAACCACAATAGCAATGTGTGATTACCAGCAAAATTTAATTTATCCATATAAAAGTTGTATAATGTCTTATGTGTCTGTTCCTCTGTGTTTATCATTGTGTGTGTGTGTGTGTTCAGTGTAGTTGAAGGAGAAAATATCTAACTCATGGAATCAACTGTTTTTATTAATAATTGAAGAAAAATCTAGAAATGCAAATGAGTGTTGGGTTCTTTAGTGGTTATTATCTACCATCTCTATCTTTCTGAATTCATATGAAAAGTTCAAGGTGATGCAATTTTTTCCTTCCCAGCAGCAGAGATATATAATAGTATAATAGTTTCATAAAATCTTTTACTCAGAATTTTTGGCAAATACAACTTTTTTTTCAAAAAATTATTCCAAAAAGCTATGTAGCCTGTAGGTAACATTTGAAACTAATGTTCATGATCACTGTGTACATTTAACTAAGCTTTTGGGACTACAGAAAAATGTAAGAAAACAACAAAAATATTTGGAAGCCAAATTAAATATTTCTGTACAAGTCTTGGTTAAAAATAAATCATTATAGAAATAAACATTTATAAATTTTAAAAAGTGACAAATGTATACCTCAAAATGTCTGGAAGACAGCTAAATTAGTACGTATATTATGGAAAGGATATGCAGATTTAATACTTTTATCAGGAACATAAAAGGTTAAAAGCAATCATCTTAATTCAACTTTCAATAGTCCAAGCAAGAAAAGGAAGAGATCTAAAATCAAAGACAAGAAAATATTAAATCAGCAGAAATCAAAGTAGAGAACATACCAACAATGCAAAAGAATGTCAGACAGATTAAGAAATTTATAAGAAGTCTGTTAAAAGTTAAAAGAAAGAAGATGTGAATAAGCAAAGAGATTTGGAATAAGTGCATTATGACAAACTGCATAGTAATGAATTTAAAATCCTGAATAAAATGGCAAGTTTTCAGGAAAAAATGTAAATCAAATTGGCACAGGATAAAATAAAGAATTCAAGAATTCAAATAAGCAAGTGAGTATTGAGGAAATTGAAATAGTAGTGAAGTGTCTCTCTGAAAGAACAGGTAATTTCTACACATTTGCCCAGATAATAAAAGCAAAAAAATAAAATAAAATAAAAAAAGATTTTGGGAGGGGGGGATGTCAAGCTTTTTTCATGAAGGTAGTGTAATTATAATGCCCCTGAATAAGATATATGTAAAAGAAAAATTTACTTATCACTGCATTTAGGGCAAAAAGATAAGAAATAAAATGCCATATAAAATGCCAAAACATTTACAACAGGATCTGGCAAACATTTGCCCCTAGAGTGCTAGATAGAAAACAATTTCATATTACTGTTTGCAAATGGTCTCTGCTGTGGTTGTGCTTCTCCTTTTCTTCCTTCTTCACAACCTTTTAAAAATGTGAAAACCTGTCTTAACTCAAAGGCTATATAAAAACATGCAAGATATGTGCTATTTGTCAAACCCTGATGGGAATGAATTTTAAAATGCATCCACATATACAAAATATATATATTGCACAAACACATAATAACACAAAATACATGTTAAATGTACTCAAATGGTTATTCATGGATGGACAGGTGAAGAAGAATAAAGAATAAGATGGTGCTGGAAAAGAATTTAAATAAATAATTCATTTAGAGGCAGATAGGAAAAAAAACACACCATCTCTGCAAAAAAATTAGAAATTTATTTTCAATATGCTACTGCCAGTCCCTGTGCTTATGTGCATATTTAAATATAGTTTTAACAAAGGATATCTACTAGTTTTCTTCAACTCTAAAATTTGACATTTTATTTGATTTTGCCAGGTTTTCAGAGATTTCAGATTAGTGCTTTAAAGGCTGTATTATTTAAAGTTTTGTATATCCATATCTGTATGTGTTAGTTAAATCAATATCTAATGATTCATAATTTAACTGTGGTGGATTGAATTATGTACCCTGATTTAGAGATGGTCTTGGTCTTGATCTGCATTCTTGTGAGTGTGAAACTTTTATAATTAGGCTCTCTTGAAGATGTTAATTTATTTAAGGTGTGACCCAACTGAATGAGCATGGACCTTAATCTGGAATCCTAGAGTCTTTTAAAAGCTGATAAAATTTGGACATAGAGAGAGGAAACCCTAGGAGGAGCAAAAGTCAACAGAACTGAAAAGAGAAAGCAGACAACAGCACCATGTGGCAGAAAAGCCTAGGAACCCAAGGATTGCCAGACTCTAGAACACTACCATCCTGGGGAGAAAGCAAGCCTTCTAACTTCTGAAACTGAGCCGATAAATCCTTCTGTTAAAGACAAAACCAGTTTGTAGTAGCAACCTAGCAAAACTAAGGCAATGACATTTTTCATTTTCAAAAATAAATGAAGTCCTAATCTTCAATGTTTTTGACTAAAATCTTTCTAAGGCATCTAATACAGTCCTTTTCTTTTAAAATAAAGAACAATAAACCTAATTTCACCTATTTATAAATGACCAGTTCACTCTCCTGAACACTTTTTCTGTGTCAGACATCGTGCTATGCAGTTTACATGTCTTTTCTTATTGGACAGCGTTCAAGGCAGGGCATCTACCCACTTGGAACTTAGTGAGATTTAGAAAAAGGTACTCCCGTGAGCAGGTGTGGACAGGCAATGGCATGGCAGAACACAAGGGCTCCGCAGGCTAAGCCCTTTGGACCTCAATCCAATTGACTCTTCCCCAGCCACCTTTGTCCAGAGTCTGAATTAAAGGTAGTAAAATTGAAGCTTGGGGAAATGTTTCAAACCATGATGTGAATCCAATGTCTTTAATTTTTAGGGCAATTCCCTTTCTCTTATGCCCAGGAATGATGGTTATCATTATATTTTTACTATATATTGAGCATATCCCATGTAAGCATATCCTATATCCTTTCATATGTACATATTATGTACCCAACATCCTGTGAAACAATGCCTTATATGCATGTACCACTTATTATTCAAAATACTATTATTTTACGTATGAAGATTGATGCTTAGAAATCAAATAACTTGGTCTGGCTCAACCGGCTGGTGAATGACAGGCTGGATGACAGGCTGCAAAGCACAATCCCTTACCCACGATGGTATCACCATGACCCTCAGGTACTCATGAGCCTGGAACTGTGACTGGGATTCTCATACTACTGTGGACAGTAAATGGACACAGACTTGGCTTGATTTGCACATTCTTTGGCCCGTGCCATTTCTTTTGATTCAGAGCTTACACAGGAATCTTTATTTTAATGATCACCACAATACCCTGAGGCAAATAAAAATTTGCAAAAACATTACATAACTGATCACTACATTTCCTTGCTTAAAATTCTATAGTGACTTTTTCCCTACCTACATGATACAAACTCCACTTTAAAGCTTTGCTTTACAAAGGCTTGGGTTATTATAATTTGTCTACGTAAATTGGCTCTTTCCTTTCTGTACTTGTAACCTAATCATACCACACTTTCTATTGAAGTTATAATATTACCTAAAATTTATCAAATATTGATAATAATTCATTTACTTTTGTAAGTATGTGCAACAAATACCACATTCAAATGTTTTAATCAGCCTATGGGGTACATACTATTATGATCTTAATATCCAAATTAAAAATCAGTAATTTGGAGAGATTAAGTAACTAGCTCTGGGTCATACAGCCATTAGAACTTAGGTAATTGTATGCAGCCCCAACACTCTTGCATGTGATGCTGACATGCCTTCCAAATTCTAGAACTATCCAGAGAAGCATGGAAAAGCATAATGTGTTCAGAAAATAGCAAGTTATTATTAAAATAATTAAACAGCTTTTTTCCATTCTCTGATTATCACATTCTCAATGGTAGTTTCACAGTTTCATAGTTTTATTTTTTCTTTTGGTTATTAATTAGTAAATAAGTTTTTCTCCTTGTAAATAAGAAAATACTGGTACTTAGAGAAGTCAGATTACTTGCAAGGTTATTAATCAGCTAGATGAAGCAGAGCCAGAGACCAAATCTGAGTCCAGTTCCAAAATACCACTGTCTGTGGCATCTCTGATGCATGTCCTTGACACATCATGGTGCCACTCATTCTACATGGCTGCGATGAACTTTTTGAATTAGTTATATATTTTCTCTGCTGTGTTCCAATCTTGGAGTTTATCCTTGCCTCAGTTAAACTATATGAATGTATTTATCTGAAGCAGAAAAAAATCTCTTTTTTTTTCTTTTTATATTCCCCTTATGTTACAAGAGACCTAACTGCAATAGTTCTTGATTCCATGTGTACTTTTTACTCAATCTTAATTTTCACTGATTTTCTTGAGAGCTCTGTCTGGTTTTCCATAATTTGTCGTGAATTGTTGTTTCTTCCCATTTCCAATTCTACCTCCTCTATTCTCTCTCCATTTTGAGGTCTACTCCTCCTTTGAATATTGGTAAATAAAGGGACAAAAAATAATCAACACTAGGGGAAGGAGTATTTCATATTGTTTAAAATCACTCATTTTAAAGGACTTATTTGATAGCCAGGGATTGGAATTTAGGTATACTTTCTCAAGAGAATATTTGAATTCAGTAAACATATACTTTATATGTATGTCTCTTGGATAGAGGCAGTGGAACATACAAAGATAAATTAAATAAGACTTGGTAATGAATGAGAACTCCCTTAGACCAGTCCCTTCCATTTATAGAAAGTGATCCTGCAAGATATTCAGAAAAGCATAAAATATATGTTTACAAAGATATTAAAATTAGAAACTACTCAAACATCAAAAATAGGAATTTTGTTAAATAAATTATATCTATACACACATATGCATATAACGAAATATCAACAATAATTACAGATAAAGTTAGATTTATTGACAAAATGAATGTTTATGATATTTTGTTAAGATCGAAGAAAGGAGTCTGCATATAAAGAAGGTTACAATTTGGCTTTAAAAATGTTACAGATAGAGAGGAATGAGAGGGAGGGAAAGAGGCAAGGTATATACTGCATCTTTAACAGAAATTATTTTTAGGTTGAAGATTTTTCTGTGACTTTCATCCTTTTGCTCTGTCCTTTAAATTGGTTTTTAAAATTTACCTGTATTCATCTTGTAGAAATTACTGCACTTTTTCACATCTTACTAAATATATTTTCCCACAAATCTAAATAGGGTGATGCTCTTTAAATAACTAAAACAAACTATTTTCATTTGTAAGTTCAATTGATAATAATTAAATTCTTCATAAGAGGTAAGGGAGAGACGACGTCTTCTTTATTATAGGAATCTTTCTGATGAGTCATCAAAGTTATAACTGAACATCACTGGGAATGAGGCTGACTTTGTCAGTAATAAAAACTAAACTTAATAATTCTTATAGGTTCTGGAAACAATATTCTTAAAATCAGTTGCTTCATTTAACTGACTATGTCATTGAATGGGTTGTTCCACACAGTGATGTTTCAGTGAAATGCAGAAAAAAGTCTTCTCTAACAAAATGTATATAACTTTGTTGAAGTATTTATTGGTAAAAGGCATTCTTATTAAAACATTGATTATTAAACCTATTAAATGTAGCCTCATACAATTGTAAAATGTGCCTTCTACCCTTATCCTCTATCCCTTCCATCCATCAGATCTTCTGTGTTTTGAAGCAAGCACATGATTAGATTTGTTGCAGTGTTAATAAAGTAAGAGCAAATAGGTTCTGCCTGAGGAGCTCCAGGAGTTCATCTATGATCTACTTCTATACATGAAAGTATAGTTGAAAGTTATGACACATTTGTCTAAACCCAGATTATTCCCACATGCTTCAAGATTTTTCCTTCTCTTCTAGAAAACAGAACTTGCTAAATAAGTAAATTTTGTATTAAATGAGATGTTATCTGTGAATCTATGCGTATTAATATGGAAAAAATTCTAGAAATTGCATGTCTGCTTTACATTTTTTATAAAATAAAGTAAGTGCAGCATCATGATAAATAATCCACCTTATCCATGAAGAAAAGTTGTGCCCTTGAGGGATTTTGAACTTAATACTCTTCACCTTGTCATTTTGAGCCACTGTCAGGATACTTTCTCTGTTGTAGCTGTTACTATAATACATCTTGAAATTCCTTTCGTTACTATATCATATGTCCTTAGAAGATCAGGTGAACCCATGGACAAAATTTGATATACACGGGAATATATCCTAGGCAAAGTAGTTTCCTTAAGAAATGTATCCCTGATTTAGATTACAGAATAACTGTGTTTTTCATAGCTATTTCCCATGCCCATTTTCAAAGTTGTGTTAATAAAATGTTTATGAAACTGCAACTCTTTCAAGAGTATGCTTCTCTGTGACACCCTTATATGAGTCTTATTTTTTCATATGTGCCTATAAAACCTATAAAACACTGGAAAGTCTATTTTTGCCTGCTATAGACTGTATGACGTTTCCTTCTGTCCAAAAGATGTGGAGGACTTGATATTTAATAGAAGAGGAAAAAAGAGAAAGAAGAGATATGATGAAAGGAATTTAAGAAATTATTTTGATTAGTTAATAATAATGTCATTGAATGTGAGCTGCTGAACCTCTTAATAATGAGGTAAAACAGTAAAACAACCACAAAGTAGAGAGCAGAGAACCACCAGACAGCCTGACAGAACACAGGACAATAAAGTAGCTAGCACCATTGATCAGTGGGACACCAATTTGTCTTTGGTGCTGTAGCAGCTGCTACTTATGGGTGTGAAGAGCTCACCAGTCACTGCGTGGTTTTATCGTGCCCAGTTCTCTCTTGCATATGCCACGGAAAGCAGGATAACTAATTGTTGTTGCTTCAGTGCCAGTGAATCAACGTGCTGAGCTAATAGCGACAGATAGAGGGCAGACAGATTCCTGCTAGCTGCTTAGAATTAGTTCCTTGTGATAACTAAGGCAGTGGACATACATTTCAGAACGTGGAGAATGATGGTATGCCTTCTGGGTTAATATACTCAAGTGTTTTCTTTTTCATTATTGCTAGTAACACTCTTTTGATGTTACGAGAGTGGATATTTATGCCACACAGAAACAAGAACTGTACTCTGTGAAAGAATCGCCTTGGACCTAGATTATGATCATTGGTTATTTCGAAAGGGATGTGCAGGAGGCAGCTTTGGCAAGAAAACTTGCTGCATAATCTTACATGGGCTAAAGATGAAACTTTAAACTGGCAAGTAAGTTCTTTTCGTTTTTTTACCCCTCCCTCTTTTTATTCTTTCAAATTTAAGGCAGCAGTGAACTATAGAGAAAGTTAATACCTTGTTTCAGTACAGTATGCCTCTGTCATGAGATCACTGTCTGTCATGCTTGTTCAAAGAATAGAGTAGTAATGATGTGCTAATAATTATATGCTGGAAGAGTGAATGTAACTCTTTTACTCTCATTCTCCCTGCTGTTTGTAAGATATGGTAATTTTGTTGAGATGTCAATATTATAATATTTAGAGAGGCACATGCTTTTGAGATTTGACTCTTTTTTTACATTTTTTAAAAAAATTTGTGTCCTCACCCATTTTCTTTGTTTGCCTTTTCCTGGTAAAATACTGAAAAGAGGGTGTCAGTATAGACATGCTATGTTTTATTTTTGCATGTACAAATATTGATGTTTTGGGTATGATTGTAACTGAAGAATATAGTTAGTAGGTAAATTAAAGTGGCTAGCTCGGCATCACAATAGAAAATGTTCTATTTTGTGTTTTGTTGTACTATGGTGTATACTTGTGTTTTCATTATAGATGTTTTAATGCATTAAAATATCTGGTCCTTTATGAAAGTATCTGGGAACATTCGACATCTAAAATTAGAATTTAGATAAACTTAGTCTTTATAATACAAAATTAATGCTTTCCCGCTCTGTGGTGTAACCTTTACTTTAAAACCATACTTTGGTGGGACCAAAGTAAGAAGTTTCAGGCCCAGCCTGCTGGTACTCTTAAAATGTGTCTCTTGAAAGCACAGATGGTCATCGGTTTGATGGAATTGCGGCATGTACTCAGAGAGCCATTGTTAACCAGAGTATAGTATGACGGTCTCATGTAAGGTTAACTCCAAGTCTGTACTCAATTGCTTTCACAAATAGAGCTAATTGTGAAATCTAGTAACCAAATACATTGGCAAGTGGCGTTTTTGTGTTGCTTAACATCAGAGTAACAATTCATTTGTAGAAGAGGCTTATTTTAAGCATAGACTGCTTCCCATAGTTTGCACAGCAAGTATGAAGCTTTTTTCTATATGCTTATGTGAACTTTTTCATCACTGCAAACTGGCCCTTCTTTTAGGTTCTTTAGTTTGCTTTAATTGTGGCTGTGAGTCAATGCATTTTTCTGTACGTGTGAGTGTTTGAATATCAGCAGTTTGATCCCCTTGCCTGTAGACTCACCATCCTATGAAATAAAAGTGCAATTTAATGGGTGCTGAGTTCCACTGAGTGGGGACATCCTCATTTCTCAGCTGTCCTAAGAAATACTTAGCAAGGAGTAAACCCCATCACAGTATCCCTAAACAGTAACCATTAAGGAAACTGAGCAGGTGAGAGTTTGTGTTATGTCACTCTTAGCTGCTTGTCTGGAAAACCATGGGATAAAGTTTTGAATATTCTTTATAAAGTGGTTGAAATAGGATATTTCATTTTCTAGGAAAATTATTTAAAAAAAAAACAAAACAGAAGATATCTATTAATGTGTATTATTGTATGGCATTGTGAGTACCCAAACTATAAAAAGTTTTTTTAAACACTAATAGCTATAATCCTATGAAGAAAAGACTCAATTAATGTTGAATTTCCGTTACAAACTTCATTTCTTAATCTTTCTACCATTTACATAATAACTACTCTATCTTTTTTTAGCCTCATATCTACTTTAATAGTAGACAGGTATACACATACTGAAGCCTTTCGCAAAATTGCTCTAATAGTTTGGGACACAGGCTAAGTTTAAAAGAAAACTCAAAAGTTAATTATATATGTTTTTACAAAGAAATTACTGTTTTTCTTTGATCACAGAATATATGTCAAGCCAATGTATACTGGGTAGTTGATTCCTTTCTGTTACCATTTGATAATAATCAGCTTTTACTTCTTGAATAAATAGTGAGCCTTTATAAAAGGTAATAAGTAAAACAAAAAAATACAAAGTAATTCTCAAAATGTGAACATTTTGTAGGGGCAATGAGTATATTCCCCTTGTAAATGCTGAGGTGTAATTTCAGACAATAAAAACCATTGTTCCTTTTTATAAATGGAAAATAATGCAAAACTTCTCTTGTAAACCAGCTATTAACTTTTTTCTAGCACACAAGCCTCCTCATATACAGTCCCATTTAATATATGGTTTTAAGTTTCACTTTGAATCTCCACCTATGAATAAATTCAAGTTGGCAGAAATAATAAATCCAAATCAGAGTCTATACCTCTTCTAAATGGAGTAGCATGCTTATTTTTAAAAGTTTAATTTTGCTTGTGGCTTAAGGTTAAGTGTATGGTTCAGTATGAGTCATATTTTATTATTCTTTTCTTTCTTCTTTTTTTTCAAAGGGTTTTCTTTACTATGGGGATCATTGGTGTCCCAGATTATATTATTATTCTATGTGTCTGTGGTGTCCGCATGTAAGATGAAGCTATATAATTATAACACGAAAAAAATAGTTTTACTCAACAGGGGTGATTTTCTGAAATTATTTTTTTACTTCCAACTAAAACACTATTTAGAATACAGATGTTTTCTTTTGTAATTGTAATTTGCTATCACTTTATAATGTGAAGGACTGTAGATTCAGATGTAACAATGACATATAGCTTCATATATTATTTTCTTGTTCATATATCCATGGATTTCCTAAAGAATTATTGGGAGGAGCTGTGGGGATTTATTAGTGCTCATTGTCAATTTTCAGTGAGAAAACAGAGCTACTATGAGCAATTTATGGGAAGATCATGTTATCGTGGTAGTCTCTGTTCAAGTTTCAAAGGTTCAAAGCACTCAGAAATTAAATCAATATATAACTCCATCAAATTGAAACTGAAGCTGTGTAGATTGAAATGGTGACAGGACCAGAGAATATATAATATAATATATATAGAAATTCCAAATGCACATTTGGATAAAAGTTCAGAACAGGGAGGTAATTTTTTAAAACCTTTATATTAGTGTCACATATACAACACAAAATTTACAGTTATCCACTTTCAACTATACAGTTCAGTGGTATTAATTACATTCACAATATTGTGTTATCATCACCTGCGATTGACTGTCTCTAAGAAATGTGCTTATTTTAGGTATTTCATATAAGCAAGGTAATACAATATTTGGGGTTTTTTTTTCATCTTTTTGGAAATATGAATAATATGGACTGGAAATAGAATCACCTCCTATGACATGTAAATTAAAGAACCAGACTTGGAGGACTATGGAGATGAAAGTGACTTGGTCTCAGATTGGAAATAAGTCACACACTAATGAGAAAGATAGGCATAGACACACTTTATTTAAATAAGGATCATAGAAACCTCAGGTTTTAGTCATCACAAATATTGTCCTTGTAAACCTGGGTGCATTCCCTTAATGTGCCTCAGTGTTACTGCCTCAGTGTCCACATTTATAAAACTCAGCCAATCAGAGGTTTTATAAGGATCATCCAAGACAATGAGTTTTTTTTAATGTAAATTGCTCAATAATCTGAAGTACAATTTTTAAAATCTTCTATCAATTACTTCTCAATATGATCATATGTGTGAGTATAAGACAACAAAAACAAATGACAGCAGCAAAACAATTTCCACTTTAAAAACCTAAAGTGCATACCTGACCATTGTGATAGACTAATTTCCTTTTATCTCACAAGTTATCTAAAGGTTGCATTCAACCTTAAATAACAGATCATGGCTATTGAGGCTATAAATGTAAAAGGCAAAAGCAGTCATTATTTCAAGAAAGTAAAGAAAATAAAGCTTTTCTCTCCTTCTGACTGGTAAATGGAAATTTACAAAGCTTGTTTATTACACTTGTTGCAGGATAAGAAACTGACAGGAGGTGTAACTTTCTTTATGGCTTTTAGAGTGTAAGCATTCTCAGGCCATGGCAGATGTGTAGTTCCTATTACTTTGAAAAGTCTTTCATTCTAATGCCTAGTGAAAGGGTGGGTTTCAGGCAGAATTAAGCACTGTTTCCTGAGCTGGGAGGACAGCAGTGTGTGCAATGAAGTGCATCATTCAAATGGGAGCCCAGCTAATGAATGCTTTCCCTGTTGTTTTCATGGAGGTGTCAGAATGAGCCTTTTCTGATTCTGCATCACTGAATCCTTATGGAAATGCAAATTGTTTATCCAAGGACAGTGAGTTTCCTTTTTACTTTATCATTTAAGGGATTGATGTTTTTCAGTTTTTCAGTACAGCACTGGAATCTAGAGAAGGTTCATTAAAATTGAATCAGAGGTTGTTATTTCTTTAGAAATTTCAGAGACACAGAGTAGTCACAGAGACCCATGCTCAAAAAGAGACTTATATAGTCACAAAAAGAACAAAAGAAAAAGAAAGATCTACAAAGGGAGAGATAAAGAAAATTAGAATCACACAGTAAAAGATGGGGAAAAAAGAGAAAGGGGATAGACAGAGCAAAACTAAGCTATACAATGAGAAGAGAACAGAGAGAGGTGTGAGTGGAGAGAGGAGGCAGAAAGAGAAAGAAGGAGAGGTAGAGGTGGAGAGAGACAAACAGGCAGGTAACTAGTCAGAGTCAGACACAAAGACACAGGCAGACAGAAATGGTTGGACAGAAAAAGACCGGTAGAGAGACAAATGGTAAGAGATATATTGATAGATTGAGAAGGAGGAGTAGAGACATAAAGTCTAAGAGGCAAAGAAAGAAAGGGAGATTGAGACATATGGGTAGGTAGGTAAGTTAGGTTGAGAATAGACAAAGAGAGAGAGAGAGAGAGAGAAAGAGAGAGAGAGAGAGAGAGAGAGAGAGAGAGAGAGAGAGAGAGAGAGAGAGAGAGAAAGAGAGAGAGAGAGAGAGAGAGAGAGAGAGAGAGAGAGAGAGAGAGAGAGAGAGAGAGAGAGAGAGAGAGAGAGATGATAGATACAGAGACAGGGAAAAAGAGGAGAGAGTGTGATTAGGGATGGAGAAGTGAGATACAGAGAGAGTGGATGAAAGAGAGGGATGTGAGAGTACAGGTTGGTCTTCTACTTTTTGTAACCATTGCTGTAGGGGAAGGTTGGTAAAAGAAAGAAAAAAGAACCAGATGGAACTGAGCTTCATTTCCGGTCCAGTCCCTTGCTTGCAATGGGATCGTAAACACATTGCCTAACGATTCTGAGACTTGCTTTATATCTGTATAAGGTTGATAAAAGATGTAATTAATGGTAAAGCATCCTAGAACAGAATCTGGAACCAAGAAATGTCTCAGTAAATGGGGATTGAGTCTTTATTATTACTTTTGTTTTTATTATTATCAACATCGTTGTTTCAAGTAAAATTCTTTCTTTCTTTCTCTCTTTCTCTCTTTCTTTCTTTTGAGGTACTGGGGCTGGGGATTGAACCTGGTACCTCATATGTGGGAAGATGGCCCTCAACCACTGAGCCACATAGGCTACCTGAGTTGTTTTATTTTCCATTTGTTTGCTTGTGGTTGTTGTTTTGTCATTGTTGTTTTTAGGAGGCACTGGGAACTGAACCTGGGATATCCCACGTGGGAAGCAGGAGCTCAATCACATGGACCCATCTGCTCCCCTCAAGTTTAATTAACAGGAGAGGCTGTGATATCAAAGTTTATGTCAAATCCTGGCCTCATTCCTTATTCTGCAAAGAACAAAATAAATCATATAACATTGATAAGCCACAGTTGCTTTAATTGTAAAACATGTGATATTTTCTCTCATAGTGTTACTTTATGAAATAAATAAGAAAGTATATTCCATTTGGGGTTTTACGTGATGTATCTAAATAATCTTATTAACTAACTCCGTTTCCAGAATTTAATAAGTATAAAGTAAATATTTGATAAATGAATGGATATTTGCTCTGAATATTAGCTTCCATGGATTAAGGGAAAGCTGAATTTTTAAAATTCAAACTTTATTTCAAATTCAAAAAATAAAATAACAGACAAAATACAGTTCAACAACTTATGGAAACATTACTCCTAAAAAGTTCTGTCCAGGCACTTTTATCTCATCTAATTCCAACAACTAACTCTGTTGTTCTTCCAGTTCTCAGATGGATACACAAAAGAACACAGATTAGCAAAATGACATAGTCATAGTCTCCATATTAATGAAAAAAATGAGGAAGAGAAAAAACCCTTTAGTCATATGCATTATCTCACAAAACCAAACCTCTGTTTTTTCACTTTTAGCATAAATATACTGCTTTCTTTGATGTTGCTACAAAACATTACAATGTTACTAACTATATTCTTAAAATTATGCTAGTTATATTTTCGCATGTATCACCACATCCTTCACACCTTGTAGTAGAAAATGTTTGTATTTTATATTAACCACAATCCTCATTTACTGACAAAATCATTGTTATACATTTCCTATATTATTCTCGTTTATCTCCAACTAACATTAACCTTACTAGACTACTCATTTCATTTTGTTAAACTCATTATAATGTTACCATCATGTCCCTATGTTACCACATATTTACAATTTACCTTTAAGGCATTCAACATACATCAAGCATCATCTCACACTTCTCAATCCACACTCCATCTTCCACCAACCTACGTATCATAATTCAACTCCATAAGTCTACTTGTTGTATTTAGCCATATCCAGTGAGACCATACAATATTTACCTTTTTGTGTCTGGTTTATTTCACTGAACATGGTGTCCTTAAGCTTCCTCCATGTTGTCATGTGCTTCCCCATTGTTATCTTCTTAGAGCTGAATAATATATCATTATATATATATACCATATCTTGTTTATCCATCCATAGGTTAACACTTAGGATGTTTCCATCTTTTAGTAATTGTGAATGGTGCTGCTACAAACATCATTGTGCAGGTTTCTCTTCAGGTCCTTACGTTTGGATCTTTTGAATATGTCCCTAGTAGTGGGATTTCTGGATCAAATGGCAGTTCTCTATTTAGTGTCCTAAGGAACCGCAGAATCATCTTCCACAGAGGTTGTACCATTTTATACTTCCATCAACATCCTCTCCAGGATCTGTAGTTTTCTATTTTTTAAGCAATGGTCACTATGTATGATGCGAGATGATATCTAATTGTATATAGATGTGGTTTCTGATTTTTTTCCCATTGAGTTAGCTACCTTTTCACCTTCTTAACAAAATTGTTTGAAATACAAAAGTGTTTAATTTTAAGGCAGTCACATTTATCTATTTTTTTTTCTTTTGTTGAACATGTTTGATCCATGTGTGCAGCGCCGTTCTTGGCCAGGCTGCACTTTCTTTCACGCTGGGTGGCTCTTCTTATGGGACACACTTCTTGCGCATGGGGCTCCCCTATGTGAGGGACACCCCTGCGTGGCATGGCACTCCTTGCACACATCAGCACTGTGCATGGGCCAGCTCCACATTGGTCAAGGAGGCCTGAGGTTTGAACCGCAGACCTCCCATGTGCTAGGCAGATGCCCTAGCCATTGGGCCAAGCCCACTTCCCCCGCTTTTTTAAAATTACTGTTTGCATGGAATAACTTTTTCAGCCTTTCTCTTTTAGCCCAAATATGTCCTTGCATCTCTCACAGACAACATATAGATGACTCATGATGTTTTTTTTCAATCTGTCTTTTAATTATTTTTGTTTGTTTATTATTTATTATTATTGAAGTAATGAAAATGCTCTAATAATAATTAAAGTGATAAATACACAACTATGTATTTATACCAAATATCACTGATTGTACACTTTGGATGAATTGAATGCTTTATTAATATGTACCAATAAAACTATTTTTTTAAAAAGTAAATGATCTAACACAATTTTAAAAAATTATCAAGAGTAGTTTCAACAGCGCTTGTCTTACCATCATATAACTTATTCTATAGAATTACCAGCTTTCCTATGCCTTAGCAACTTGTCATATTTCTTTCTACATTTCATGCTGACTTCTGAAGCAATGAAACCAGCTTCTACTGGCAGTATAATGTCCTTTTTTAGTCTTCTTGTAATTAACATTTTCTTTCAACATAGTAACTAGTTTCAAAACTTTGGCCTGAAAGCTAACCAAACTGATTTTGATTTATTTTTCATTAGTCTTCAATCCAAAGTAGAAGTAAATGCTCCATTTCAACCATGAGTGGCTTCCTATTCCTAGTGCAATTTAAACTAAAAGATGTTAAAGTTACTTAATCTTGTTTTTGTATTTATCACACCTGTTCAATATAGTTCATATAATAGCTTCATGCAGGCCTAGGTATCTTCCTATCTTGGCTTTGCTGTCACTATTTTCAAATCTTCTATTCACATTCATTTTCACTTCCAGCATTATCACGTATTTCTTTACTGCCCTGTTATCTTTGTTGACCAATTCCCTCTATCATTCATTTTTGTAAAATGTCACATGAGTTTATCACTGGGAGACAAGGAGGCCACACAACTACACACTTTGTTGTTTTAACATGAACTGGATAATAGATGCTCAGTGACCAGTCATCAGCAGATTTTGAAGGAATAAATGTGATTTCATCACAGATCATGATGCACATCTATTATTTGCATAATGATATGTGGACTAAAGTATTAGCAGCAAAGTTTGTACTTTATGTAACTACTCATGGTAATTGAAAAGTTTTGGCAGACTAATGTTATTTAACATGACAGTGGTAATTAATATTCATACATATTGGAACCATGCAGAGCAAGGACGACCTGTGTATAAAAACAAAAACTTGTTATATAAATCTTCAAATTCTTGGTTAGACAAAACTGACAAATGAGGTTTCTAAAACAACACCCTTCAATTTTATTCCTCCTCAGTGTATTTCAAGTAATTATCTTCAATACCCATATATCTTTTTCCAGTATCTCCAAGAATATAATTCCTTGGCCCCTCTTAATTACAGTGTGGCAAGGTGTCTTGCAGAAAAGTTTTTTGTTGAATTACGAGTTGATGTATCCTTTTAGTAGATTTCAAACTCTCAGAGCTTACATACCAAGTCCAATTGTACCAATTTCTGTATCATCTCCACATCAGGGAGCCAGAAACAGGCATGCCTCTTAATTTGTCTCAATTTTTGTCTTGATTTTCTGCTTTGTATTCTTAGCTTAGGCCTCAAAACAAGAGTGATGGCACCAGATTGATCCAGGGTGGGTGAAAATAGGAGAAAGACAAATAAGTTACCATATCTATATCTTTTTTAATTCAGCAGTTCAGTCTGTTAACATTCAGTGTTACTACGTTACATTATTTACTTCATCTACACTATTTACTTCTACTATGTTACAGCATTATTTACTTCATCCATTTTTTCCCTTGGGTTTTTGTTGGCAAATATTAACTATTGACTGTCTTTTAGCCCTATTCATTTTCTCTTACTTATGTTCTTCATTTCTACACTCTTCTCCAGGGCTCTCTTCCTTAACTTTTCCCAATCTTTAGTATCTAGTCTGTTGGTAGCATGCTCTCTGTTTTTATTTACCTGTAAAGACTTTACACTTGTCTTCATTTCTGAAGGATAGTTTTCCCAGATAAAGAATTGTTGGCTGACAGTTTTTCTCTTTCAGTACCTTATATGTATTGTACTACTGCCTTCTTGTCTCCATGGTTTCTGATGAGATATCGACACTTACCCTTCTGGGTACTCTCTTGAAAGTAATACATTGCTTTTCTCTTGCTGTTCTCAAATTCTTCCCTTTATCTTTGGCCTTTGGCATTCTCAATGGTAGGTATCTCAGAGTAGGTCTATTTAGGTTTATTGTCTTTAATGCATGCTGTCCTTCTTGAATATTGATATTCCTGTCTTTCATAAGGGCTGGAAATTTTCAGTCAGTATTTCCTCAAATAGTCTTTCTTCTCCTTTTCCATTCCCTTATCCTTCTGGGACACCTGTAATATGTATATTTGTGCTTCATGTTGTCATTCAATTCCCTGAGACCTTGTTCAATTTTTGGTACTCTTTCTTCTGTCTTCTTTTCAAGTTCAAATATTCTGTCTTCAATTTCACTTATTCATTCTTCTAGCATTTCAAATCTGCAGTTATATGTCATTAACATATTTTTAATCTCAATCCATTGTGTCTTTCTTTTCCATAAGCTCTGTTACTATCCAATTGTTCTTTATGCTCACACGGCATCCTTTTTTCTTTAGTCATATTTTTCCTTCATCTCCTTAAGTTAATAAAGGATGTTTGTGTGAACATCACTGATTAGTTGTCTTGCATGCTGTATCTCTTCTCCATTCTTGGTTTGGTCCTGTGGCTGATCCATATCTTCCTTTTTCTTAGTATGTCTTGTTATACTCTTTTTATTTCTAGCATCTAGCATCTGATTATGTTGGTAATTTTGCTTTGTTGATCAAATTCTGTCTTTTGTCTAACAGTTTTATTTCACAGCTCTTCTTTGATTTTTAGTTTAGTTTTTCTAATACTTAAAGATTGCTCTATATAAGTAATCAAAAACAGAGCAGGGAGCTGTTAATTGGGCATAGACCACATTTATGGTGCCTGGGAAAGAAACAGGAGAGACAAGCCTGTCTTCCTTCACTTTCCAGACTAGCCAGCAGATGGCATGCCTCAGTCACCCCTTGCATCAGGATGAATCCTTCAGTTTCCACTAGGTCTTCTGAATCAGTGAGTTATGGTAGCTACATTTGCCAAAGAGAAACCTGGAGTCCTCTACCATACCCTCACTCTTTAGAGGGAATAATATGTCCTTTCCCCTCTCTGTTGGCCACACAGTCATAGGTTTCACCAAGGTTGTTCACCTTGTGATAGGAGAAGAGCAGCAATCCCAGCCACAGATGAATCAACTCAGTTTTCCCTTTGGCCTTTCCATCTCTCTATCCCCAGTCCCTCCCATACAATGTGTACAGCACTGTCCTGGTCTGTGGGTCCCATAAGTGGCTCTCTTGGATAACTTCCACATTTTCTCCCTCCGTTTTGTAAAAGAGCTGCACCCTGCACTATTCACTCTGATGCCGTCTTGGATTGATTCTTGTTTTTATATGTAACAATGAAATAAAATAATCAATTTCTTCCTGTCTGCTTCCTGATGGTATTGAATTACAGAGTTGATATAGCAGTTGTCTTCCTGCTGTTCAGGCTAGTCTCTTAAGACCAAATGATAAAAAAAAGTGTGACCATGAACATATGTCTTGTCCTGGGAGTGACTTTTGGTCACTTTAAAATTAATTAATTTGCTTATATATGTATGTATTTACTTAATACAAGGATTGTTTATGGTAGAGAAAGGTGGTAGAAACTTGGAAAAGTGAATGAATGTTCTAGTAAAAGAAGACTAGGGAAAAGGAAAGTGGACAGTTGCATTGAAAAAAGTCACAAAACTGAGATAAAGGAGGATTTTTCAAAGTGATGTAAACATAGGAAAAATCCAAGAGGTGTGAGAAAGGAGCATCAAAAGGAATGTACATGGCTGATAAATGAATAAAGTACATTATAAAAGCCCTAAAACTACTCATTATGGGAAAATAGAGCACTTTGTCAGAAAATAATTGATGAGTTCAAAATTTAAATTTCAGTTTTATGTTTCCTTTTATTTAATCTTAAAAAAAGTTCTTGAATTTTAAAATTCTTCACCATCTTCATGAAATATGTTATTCCTTATACATGACTAGATTTGGAGGAAACAACATAAAAAGGCATGGAATAGTTTGCTTTCTCTTCTTTCTTTGATGTGTTGTTGAATTTGTTTGATAAATTAATTGAGAAAAGAATAAATAATGAGTGTCTACTGTGTCCAAGGAACTATGCATGGTACTTTAAAATACATCTATCATTTAACCTCTACAAGGTACAACAAATTTCACCTCCCTGATTAATTTTATTTTTGAATGTCTCTGCATGAGTCTCTTCAACTAGACATGTTAACAGTCATTTAAACAACCTTACATTCTATCTGATGCTGTGAACAAGTGATAGAATGCTCTGTTTTGAGTGATAGCTATTGTTACATTGGTTTGTTATTTTACTGAAAATTACGACAAAAATTCCAGGCATTTTTACAAGGCTATTGGGCAATTTTCATTTAGGAATTATTGGCTTCTGAATAGCATAAGAGTTCTTATTTTACATTCATAAATCATTGTTAAGAATAGAATAAAATTCAGTATAGCTCCATATAATAATACTTTATTATAGCCTTAAATGTATTTGTTCAGCTATTGGTAACATGAATGGAAGATATTGTGTGATTGAGAAAATACTAAATCAAAGGGCGTTCTGAGTGTTTATGGACTACATATTTAGTAAACAGTTGCCATTTATATGCAGATAACATTTTCTCAAACAACAACACTCTATCTATCTAATCTATCTATCTAAATATTTCGAATAGTCTATGTGCTTCCTTGAAATCAAACAAAACCCTCTAGTGATTAGAAGGAAACTAGATCATTAGTATTCTTTTCTTAAATCATAGGAATAGATATGCATTGTTAATTTTTAAAATGTAATTGTGATTATAGAGAAATATATTTTGTTTCCTGCTCCTCCATTCAAGCCCCCATATGTAACTTGTTCAACATCTTTAGTTTTCTTTTATTTAAATCTTTATTTCTAAATAATATGCTTATGATGCTACCTCTTGTCAGTGAAGACATTATCTATTTACTTCCTGTTATAGTATTTAAACATATGGCTCTTTTATACCATCACTTCCCTTTTGATCCTATCTCAAGTTCTAAGTACAGTAATATATTACAAATTCTTTTTACTCTAATATTCTAGTGCAATACCAATTGTAGACTGATTTTATCTTTCAACTTTTGCTTTTTCAACATTAATACTATATTTTTTTTGGAGTTTACTTTTCTGAATATCAATCTTTAATTTTTTACAAGACATTCCACAGATCATTCAAATACCAATCAATAAATGTTTCCAAAACTTCAAAAACACTGGTCTCTCAGTTTTTCCATGATGACATTCCTTCTGATAATATTGGGGCACTGATTTATATTAACTTATTGCCTCTGAGTGTGGTTATAAGATCAGTTTTTTTGATGGGCCCCTGTGACCACAGAGAAAGAGGGAAGTGGAGGGTTGATTCCCAGTGATTTTTCTAATGCAGGGTGGGGGTGGAGTCTTAGCTTCCTGATCCCAGTGTGGAGGTAAAGTGAAGTGCTTAGTATCCTAGACTTGTACTGCTTTGGTCAGTGTTGTGTTTTCCTGGTAGGGATGGAAGCCCCTGGGAATTGGGGTATGGAGGAATTCTAGAGGTTGGAACCCTATCTCAATATATCAGATGCTATAAGGAAACCCAAATGACTCACTTTCATGTTATCCCTCAAGTCTAGGTCCACAGCAGCTCTACCTTCTTTCCACCTGTCAGAGTTTTCCTATGCTTGTTTGTTATATTGTGTCCAGAGGTTTTTTAGTTGTAAGAGAGAAGACCAGGGAGGAATGGATCTATTCCACTTCATTGAAAAAGAAGTTTCCTGACCTACATTTTAAAGATGTTGCTCAACATGCTTTGTGGAAGTAAACCACAGATAGGTAAAGAGCAGAAGCAAGGAATTAAGAGACCAAATCAGTCATCCAGGCAAGAGAAAGTGGTAGCTCAGATGAAGGTATCACCAGTGTAGGTGGTCAAAAATGGTTTAATTCCGGATATATTGTGAAGATAGAATCAACAAATTTTGTTTATGCTTTGAATATGGTATATGAAAGAGATAGAGGGAACTTAGATGACTCCAAGATTTTTGGAGTTGTTACTGAGATGTGGAAGACAAAGATGTGTTTTAAAAAGAAAATCTATATTTGATGTTTAGACATGTTATATTTCAGTTGAGTATTGTGTATTTCACTCTAGGTTTAGAGCTCAAAGGAGAGCTCTCTCTCTACTCATGATTAATAATTTATTAGATTATGTAGACTGTGGCAACAAATATACCATAATATGTAATTGCTCAGTATTTTTTTTTTGTTTATGTTAAGTCTGCAGGTGGTTTTAATGTCAAAAGATAGTAAGGATTTTGGTGGGGCAGAGGTTGATCTTCAACACAGTTCCCAAATTTTCACTGAAGTTTTGTCATCTTAGTCTATATTCTGGGGAAAGGCTAAGGTGGAGGATACAAGGAAGAATTGTTTGGGGTCAATTTAAATAGCAGTGGCACATGTGACTACCTCTTTCATTGCTTTGACTAGATCTCAGTCAAATGGCTAATTTTAACTATAAGAAAAGTTGCAATGTACAATCTTGCTGTGTCGCCAGAAATGAGAGGGAGAGGTATTTTTATGAACAGATCGATGTTTCTGTCACTAGAGAAGAGGTACTGAAAAGATTTTGTTAGTCTCCTGTGTATGCGTGTGAAGTGTCAACAGGTTGGGCTTGACTTGACATATTTAGTCAGGATATTGTCCTTGTGCTTGATGACTCTGACGATTTCTTCAGAAAAATATATGGATCAAGGAAAGATTTAAGGGAAAGCTCAGAACTTGGGGATGGTAAATTAACCAATACTCTTATACCACCATACCTCCACCCTCCCCTGTTTTCCAAGGTACCACCATTTGCTAAACTTCTTATATGAACTACTGACAAATTGCTGACTAATATTATTACTATCCCCCCACTTTTGTTACTTCCATTATGATTTTCTGTATTCTACTATGTGAGTACAACAATTTCAAATTTGTTGAAATTGCACATTTGTTTTTCTTTTGTATGAGAATTGCTTAAATGTTTGTTGACTGTCTATATTTCTATTTGTCTTATTTTTAATTAGAGAGGCTGTGGGTTTACAAAACAATCATGCATAAAATACAGGATTCCCATATACCACCTCACCACCAACAGCTTGTATTGGTGTGGAATATTTATTACAATTGATGATAACACTTTTTTGTAATTGTACTATTTTTTTAAATGTAGTTACCTTTGTTACAATTGAGGAAAGGTTATTAAAATAGTGCTGTTAACTATCAACCAGAGTTTACATTTTTCCCATATACCAAACTATTATTAATGCTTTGTATAGTGTCATCTATTTGTTATAATTCATATACTATTAACTATAGCCCATAATCCAAATAGAGTTCACTGTGTTATATAGGCCTATATTTTACCTTTTAGTTTTTATTCTAGTAACATATATAACTGCTTATAACCATTCACATATATAATTCATTGCTGTTAATTATACTTATAATAATATGCTACCATAGCCACTTTCCATTTCCAAACCTTTAAAATCAACCTAAATAGAAATTCTGTACAAAGTAAGATCCACATTTTCTAATCTCAGTCTATCTCCTGATAAAACTATATTCTAGATTCTAACTCTATGAAGTTGCTTATTATAATTAGTTCATATCAGTGATCATACAATATGTGTTCTTTTATATCTGACTTATTTAACTCAGAATAATGTCTTCATGGTTCGTCCATATTGCCATATGCATCAGGGATATAATTCCATTCTACAGCTGAATAATATTCTATTTATGTATATATCACATATTATTTATCCATTCATTGGTTGACAGATGCTTGGGTTGCTTCAATCTTTCAGCAAATGTGAATAATGCCATTATGAACATTGGTGTGCAAATATCTGTTCAACAACCTGCTTTAAATTCTTCTGTGTATATACCTAGTAGCAGGATTACCGGATCATATGGTAGTTCTATACTTAACTTCCTGAGGAACTCCAAACTGTCTTCCAGTGGCTGCACCATTTTAAATTCCCACCAGCAAAGAATGAGTGTTCCTATTTCTCCACATCCTCTCCAACACTTGTATTTTCTGTTTTTTTTTTTTAATAATAACCATCCTAGTGGATGTGAAATGACTTCTCTCTGTGGTTTTGATTTGCTTTTCCCTCATAAGTAGTGATGTTGAGCATCTTTTCATGTGCTTTCTTAGCCATTTGTATAGCCCCTTTGGAGAAATGTATATTCAGGTCTTTTGCCCATTTTTAAATTGGTTTGTTTGTTTTTTATTGTTGAGTTGTAGGATTTCTTTATATATATTCTGTATATCAGACCCTTATTAGCTATGTGGATTCCATATAATTCCCCCCATTTAGTAAGCTGTCTTCTCAGTTTCATGACAAAGTCTTTTGATGTTCAAATTTTTTTTATTTTGAGGAGGTCCCATTTATCTATTTTTTTTCTTTTGTTCCTTGTGCTTTTATGTAAAGACTAAGAAAACATTGCCTAATACAAGCTCCTAAAGACACTAAGCTACATTTTCTTCCAGGTGTTTTATAGTCCTGTTTTATTCTTTTGCATATAGAGATACAGTGCCCCCAGTACCGTTTGTTAAAGAGACTTTTTTTTCCCAATTGACTGATCTTGGAAGAATTGTCCAAAATCAATAGGCATAGATGTGATGGTCTAATTCTGAATTCTTAATTCGATTCCACTGATCAACATGCTCTTTTGACCACTGTAGCTTTGAAATATCATTTAAGGCTAGGAAGTGTGAGTCCTTCAAATTTGTTCTTCCTTATCAAGATGTTTTTGGATATTCTGGGCCCTTTAGCCTCCAAATAAATTTGATAATGGCTCTTCCATATCTGACAAAGTAGAGTGTTGGAATTTTTATTGGAATCGCATTGAATCTATAAATCATTCCGGGTAGAACTGGCATCTTAGCAATATTTAGTCTTCCAACCCATGAACACAGAATGTCCTTGGGTTTACTTAGGACTTCTTTGATTACTTTTAGCAATGATTTGTACTTTTCTGTGTACAACTCCTTTACATCATTGGCTAAATTTATTCCTAGATACTTGATTCTTTTAGTTGCTATTGTAGTGAGAACTAGCTAAATTCATTTATTAACTCTAGTAGCTTTGTTGTAGTATTTTTGGACTTCCTATAAATATAGGATCATGTTGTTTCCAATTTGGATGCCGTTTATTTATTTTTCTTGCACAGCTCCTCTGGCTAGAACTTTCAGTCCATTGATGAATAATAGTGGCGACAGTGGACATCCTTGTTTGTCCCACATCTTAAAGGAAAATCTTTTTGTTTTTTGCCATTGAGTATGATGTTAGGTCTGGGTTTTTCACGTATGCCTTTATTCCTAAGTGTTTTTATCAAGAAAAAAGGATATTTTTTTTTTGTTCATGATGATCATGTGTTTTTTTCCCCTCATTTATTTAAATGTGGTTTATTACGTTAATTAATTTTCTTGTATTGAACTTACATACCTGGGATAAAACCCATTTGATTGTGGTGTATGATTCTTTTAATGTGCAGTTGGATTCAATTTCCAAGTACTTTACTGAGAATTTTTGTATCCACATTTGTAGCAGAAATTGTTCTGTAATTTTATTTGCTTGTAGTATCTTTATCTGGCTTTGGTATTAGTTTAGGTAGTATTCCCTCTTCTTCATGACTTTGGAAGAGTTTGAACAGGATTGGTATTAAGTCTTCTTGGAGTGTTTAGTGGAATTCACCTGTAAAGCCATCTGGTTCTAAGCTTTGCTTTATTGGGAGAATTTTGATGACTAATTCACTCTCTTTACTTGTAATTGGTCTGTTGAAGTCTTCTGTTTCTTCTAGAGTCACTGTAGGTTATGTGTTTCTAGGAATTTGTCTATTTCATCTTAGTTGTCAAATTTGTCGGCATGCAGTGTTGCATAGCATCCTCTTACGTTCATTTTATTTCCATGGTTTCAGTAGCAATGTCCTCCTTCTCATTTCTGATTTTATTTTTGTGTCTTCTCTCTCTTTTTTTCTTTGTCAGTCTAGTTAAACATTTGTCAATTTTGTGGCTAGTGAAGCTGATCATCTTTTCATATGTTTTTTATTATTTGTATATCTTCTTGGAGAAATGTCTATGCAAATCTTTCGTCTATTTTGTTTTTAAAGATTTATTTATTTATTTAATTCCCCTCCGCCCCCCCCCCCCATTTGTCTGTTCTCTGTGTCTTTTTGCTGCGTCTTGTTTCTTTTGTTTGTCCGCTTCTGTTGTCGTCAGCGGCAAGGGAAGTGTGGGCGGCGCCATTCCTGGGCAGCTCTCCTTATGGGCGCACTCCTTGCGCGTGGGGCTCCCCTACGCAGGGGGCACCCCTGTGTGGCACAGCACTCCTTGCGCACATCAGCACTGCACATGGGCCAGCTCCACACGAGTCAAGGAGGCCTGGGGTTTGAACCGCGGACCTCCCATGTAGTAAATGGATGCCCTAACCACTGGGCCAAGTCCGTTTCCCTTTTGTCTATTTTTCAAATGGGTTGTTTGTCTTTTCATAGTTAAGTTATAGGATTTCTTTTCCTTTAACTTTTTAAAATTAAAGTTTACCATTCATATGTGAACATCCATAAACAAGTGTATGGTGTAAGTTGTGAACTTACAAAACAAGTATGCATATCATCATATAGGGCTCCTATACATTACCCACCACCACCACCTTTCTTTGTTGTGAAACAATTGTTACAAACTATGAAAGAGCATCTTGAAAACATTACTACTAACTATGGACAATATCTTACATTTGGTGTACTTTCCCCCAGCCTACCCAGTTAATAGCACCCTGTGTTCGTATTTTATACTTGTTATAGTTCATGAGAGAATGTTCTTATATTTGTTCTGTTAACCACTGTTCATTTCTACCAGAAGTTGTGTTATACATTCCCATGCTATACTTTATATCTTACATTCAACATGTATACTCAGTGATTCTCATATGTATCACCAAATTGTGCTATAATTTCACCTTAGTCAATTTTAGAACATTTTCATTACTCCGAAAGGAAAAATCCCATATTCCCCTATTGTCCCTTAGAATTAATATAATATCGTCTATGCTGCTGTTGCAAAAATGTTACAGTATTACTGTTAATGATAATCCTTGTTACATTAGTTGTAATTTCCCCTTGTATCATCTATAAATAACATCTCATACAGGAAGAATATTCTTATACTATTCACAACAATTTTCATTCACCACCAAAACCACTATAGTATACAGTCCCTACATTATTCTCTAGCTTCCTTTCAATTGAAATATTGTATCCACAGACTACCCCGTTCAGCCACAATCTCATTAATAAATCAGCAGTGTTAAATATACCATCAACTCCACTCATTTCCACACATTTACAACAAACGTTATTGAAGTAACAGCTCTCATTCTCAACTCACATTCAATTTCCTAGTAACCCATACTCTAGAATTCACCTCCGTGAATGTACTCATTGTTTTAGTTCATATTAGTGAGACAATACAATATTTGTCCTTTTATGTCTAACTTATTTCACTCAACATAATGCCCTCAAGTTTCATCCATATTGTCATATGCATCCCAATCTCATCTCTTCTTACAGCTGAAAGTTGAAGGATTTCTTTACATAGTCTGGATATTAAACCCTTAATGGATATGTGGTTTTCAAATATTTTTACCATTGGAAGGTTATCTTTTTACTTTCATAATAAAGTCCTTTGATGCACAAAATTTTTAAAATTTTGTTGAGGTCCCATTTATCTAGTTGTTTTTTTTTTCTCTCTATGCTTGTGCTTTAGATGTAATGTCTAAGAAGACATCAACTATCACTAGGTCCTGAAGATGCTTCCCTACATTTTCTTCTAGGAATTGTATATTTCTAGCTCTTATATTTGTGTTTATGATACATTTTTAGTTGATTTTTGTATATGGTGTGAAATACGGGTCCACCTTTATTCTTTGCATGTGGATATCTAGTTTTCCTAGCACCATTTGTTGAAAAATTCTTTAGTCTTTCAATGGTCATATTGACTGTTACATAATGATTTGTGAATTATTAACCAGTATTTTGTAAAGTCAAACTCCAAGGTTAAAAAATATATACTATTTAAGCAAAGGATGGTACCATGCACCATATATACTTACCTTTCTAACAATCATAAAGAGCCTACATAAGGAGATATGTTATAGATTTATTCATGTTTGATCATTCATGTTCTTGGTGACTGGATTTTCTTTCCTCTTTTCATCTTTATGTTGAATATTTTCTAATTCTTTCTAAATTTGGCCCATATTTATATACTGTTTTTAGTATATATTTATCACCCATTCATTTGAAAATTTTTTTTCACTTTTTAGAATAACCAGTTTAATGAAACAATCAATTCTATGATGTGATTCAGTTGTAAAAGGGAGATCAATTGTAACATTTTCCATCAAAAACTCCACTCTGTCTGAAGATGAGCCCTTCAAAGGCATTGTTTAAGGACATATTTTTTAAACTTTATATATATTTTTTTAGAGAAGTTGGGAACTTACAAAAGAATCATGAATAATGTGCAGAATACCCATACAACACCCCAGCACAACACCTTACATTGCTGCGGAATATTTGTTACAGATTATGAGGGAATATCATTAGATTATTACCACTAGTTATGATCTATAGCATACATTTGGTATATTTTATCCATATACCTCTATTATTAGCACAATGCCTTTTTTGACAATGATGCAGAAATATTAAAATATTGCTGTTAAATATAATCCATTTTACATTTTACATTACATTTACATATAATCCATTTTACATAATCCAGTCCATATATCTCCATTATCTTACCACATTATATTAGTGATGTACATTTGTTCTAGTTCATAGAAGTATTCTCTTGTATTGGTATTATTAGCCACAGTCCTCATCCACCTACAGTTCACAATGTTATTCAGCTAAAGATTATTCCCTAGCTTTATTTCAATTGACATTTACATCCCTGACTACTCTTTTCAGTCACAATACCATTTATAAACCATCTCTGTTAGTTATACTTGCTATAATGTGTTACCATCAACTCTATCCATTTCCATACTTTTACAGTAAAGCTAATTGAAAATTCTACATACATTAAGCATCACTATCCATTCTCAGTCTTCATCTGATCTCCTAGGAAACTATACCTTACGTTTTAACTCTATGTGTTTATTCTTTGTACTTAGTTCATATTAGTGAGACCATACAATGTTTGTCCTTTTGTGCCTGGCTTATTTCACCTAGCCTAATGTCTTCAGGGTTCAACCATGTGATCATGTGTCACAATTTCATTTCATTTTATAGCAGCATAAATATTCCATCATACATATATACCGCATTTTGTTTATCCATTCATTGATTATGGACGCTTGAGTTGTTTCCATCCTTTGGCTATTGTGACTAATGCCATTGTGAACATCAGTGTGCAATGTCTGTTCCTACCACTATTTTCAGTTCTTCTGGATATATTCCTAGTAGAGGGATTGCTAGAACATATGGCAGTTCTGTATTTAACTTCTTGAAGAACAACCAAATTTATCGTTTCCAAATATATTTTCTCCCATTGAGTGATCTGCCTTTTCACCTTCTGGATAAAGTTCTTTGTGTCACAAAAGTATTTAAGTTTGAGAAGGTCCGTTTAACCGTTTTTTGTTTCATTGCTTATGCTCTCAGTTTAAGAAGGTCCTACCTACCACCAGGTTTTGAAGGTGTTACTCTATATTTTCCTCTAGGAGTTTTATGGTTCTGGCTTGTATATTTAGGTCTTTGATCCTATTCGTGTTAATTTTTGTATAAAGTGTGAGATATGGGTTTTCCTTCTTTCTTTTGAATATGGATATCCAGTTCTCCTGCACCATTGTTGAATAAACTGTTCTGGCCCACCTGGGTGGACTGGAAAGCCTTGTCAAAATATCACTTGACCATAGATGTGAGGATCTGTTTCTGAACCATCGATTCAATTCCATTGGTCTATATCTTTATCTTTATGCCAGTACATGCTGTTTTTACCACTGTAACTAGGTAATATGATTTAAAATAGGAGCTTCTATTTTTTTATCTTACTCTTATAGGCTAGACAAGCAAAAACTGGAACAAATAATTCCAGGAATGTTGCATAGTATTATAAGTATCTTTACAAATTCAACCTTGGAAGGAATTAGAAAAGAAAAGGTCAACAGATAGAAAATGTAAAAGTAAAAATTGCAGTGGAAACATAACATGAGGAATTATTATTGCATGTATGATTTTATTCTCCTTGTTTTAAAATACTAACACTTGTTATCTTAGTAACAGGCACATTTCTAGATAAAGAAAGCCCTGAAGTCTTACAGTAAAGAGGAAATGATAAACTGTGGTTTTCCATTTCATTGTTTTGATATAGATTCAGAAATCTTAATTTCATCATATTACAGAAAACATTTTAATTAGAGGTTCTGCTATAGAAAAGCTTATCTTTTTCATCTTTATATTCCCAACACCAGTGATCTGCCTGACACCAACAAATGGCTATTAAATTCATTAATCAGATTTTTTCAGAACAGCTGTTTAATGTGAATAATACATACTTCATATCTGTGATTTCTATAAACAAAATGCTATTATAAACATCGGAAATCTGACTTGACTGAACTTCTGTAAAGATACTATTGGGAATATTGTGTTTTAATCTAGTCCTTTGAAAGAGATGCTATATTATGGAAGATATTTTTCTATAAGCTTTTATTTTATTTGGTGACATTTATGCACTGTCATAAATAAGTGCCTATTCTTGCATATATGATTCATTCAAAATCTCCATTAGAACTTTAACTGTGAACTCCTGAGATGATGTGGTCCTCTTACAATATCTCCTATCACTGATATACAATGAGAGGTGAGAGTCATACTTTCATCTAGTTGTCAGAATTTTTTCATACATTTTGTGGTGATGATGAGACTTTCAGTCCCAGTAATCCCCAAAATCAGTGAAATTTTCCATGTTACTATACTTACGGAATTTAAAGAGCATAGTATGTCTTAAGAGTGGCGCCTTTGTTTAATGAATATTTGATTGACTGCAGAAACCACAATAAGCACTTCAGTCTACAGCTCTAGGAAGTAAAGGACAAAAAATGGAAATCTTTAACAACTCTGTATCTTCCTACTTATATTTTAGTATAATTTATTTTTTTCATGTCAATTAAAGCTCAGTGTAATACAATTTTTGTATTTATCAAAAATATTTCTTTGTAAACATATCCTTTCAGTTTTAGTTAAACTGTACATAAATAAACAAATAAGTAAGCGTCCACATTAAATCACTTATGGTAATTTAAAAATGAATATGCCTTATTCTCAGAGCATCCACAAAATTCTACTTGAATAAATCTAGTCCTCTTTAGCCCACAAAAACATGAGCAATACATTTGGATTAGAAAAATATTATCTAATTTTTCCCAATATCTTAGCTCACAGGAAAATCACCCAAAATCAGAGCAGACTCGGCTGGTGAAAATTCACAAAATAAAAGTTGGATTTGCTCTATATACCCTAATAATGATTTTTTGTGAGTATGGGAGAAATAATTATGAAAAATGCAAATCTGTATGTGAATAGGAGATTTTTATACTTATTTTAGTTGATTATTATTTTACAATATCTCTTGATATTTTGACCGTTTAATATCACTTTTGTATGAATATGTTGAAGAGTAAAAGTAAACAATTCTAGCAATAAATATACTCATTTGACTTCTTTGTCCCAAATGCCAAATAAAACAATACCTACAAACTTCACAAGTAATGGCTTCATAATTACTTATGTCTTTATATATTTTATTATTTTGCTAACTATTATTTTCCTGTTGTTAGAAAGAAAGCTGCATCCGTAAGAAAACAAAAGTTCACCCGATTGTGGAGGAGAAAAGAATTTTATTAACAATCTTGCAAGAACGGGTGTGACCTGGATAAAATGGCTGGTGCACCAAACAATAAGAAACAATTATATTTATACACTAAACCTAACATGCAGGTCCTTCCCCTGTTCGCCAGTGATTGGGTACTTCAAGGGTTATAGCCAATAAAACTTGGTATGGTCCTTCCAAAGTAGCCTGTAGTTTGGACTCTTTCCACAAATTGATTAGGACCCAACTGCTGGGTTGGTATTGCTGGACAGTGAATTCGAGAGGTGGGGTCTGGGCCAGCAAACCACGGTGCCTGAAGGATGACAAAGTAGAGGACAAAGCTAGTATATAATTCTTAAGAAAGTGATCCTTTGACTCTAAGGAAGGAAGGTCTCCAGTCCTCCTAGGAAATGACAAGTCAAAAATCATTTCATAATGATTCCCAATTCCTTCCTAGCGGCAGTTCTAATCCTCAGTAGGGCTATGGGTAAGCAATTAATCCAGGGTAACTTTGTTTCTAAGACCAATTTAGAAAGATGCTTCTTTAAAGTTTGATTCATTCTCTCCACTCTCCTTCAGGATGGCAGGTGCCAAGTTGTAGGGAAGTTCCATGTGACACCCAGACTTTGCATAATATTCTGGAGTACACAGGAGGTAAAGTGGCTACCATTATCTGGGTCTAGATTTTCCACTAACCCATAATCAGAAATGATTTGTTTGAGGATAATATTAGATGTTCCTGATGCTATAGCTGAGGCCAGAGGATATGCCTCCACCCATCATGCCAAATGATCTACAATAACCAAAACATACTTTAGCCAACCCATTGGGGCCTTTTCAGTGTAATCAACCTGAATGCTCTGGAATGGCCTGAGGCCCAGCTCCTCTCCCCTTGTTCTTGCTTTTCTAAGACTTTCCTATTGACCTTTTGGCAAGTTATACATCGTTCACTTATTTGTTTAGCTGCAGTATAAAGGCCCATGCATCCAAAATAAAAGAACCAGGTTACACATGGCCTGACCTGCAGTGACTCCCTTGGTGTAAAACTGCTAATACCTCTCTCATTATTCACTTATTCAACATTTGCTTGCCATCCAGGAGGAGTCATCTCCCTTAATCATCTAGGGTCATTCCTAACTGTTCCAGCTCTTTCACCTCCTTCTCAGAGAATGTGGGGACCCTGAACTCTTTGGGAATGGAGAGTGTCAGGATCATCAACTTCAAAGGGGGACTAAAGGAGGTTTCCATAGCCTCTTCATCTTGCTTCAAATGTGTGACCTTTCTAGTGTCCATTTACATACACCACTGATATTTCCCTGGGTAAGAGTAGATTGGCCAATACTTGTTTTATTAATTCCCCATGGACTAGCTCTTTTCCTTTGCTGTTAATCAATCCCCTTTTCCCAAATTTTTCCAAAGGTTTGGACTATCCCATAGGCATACTTGGAGTTAGTGTAGACTGTACCATCATTTTTCTCTAATAACTTGAGGGCTTGATTTAATGCATAAAATTTGCAAGTTTGAAACTAACGTCATTGGGTAATCAGCCAGCTTCTTTCACCTCACAAGTTAATCCATCCACAAGTGCATAGCCATTGTACTTTTTTCCTTCTACAACTCTAGAGGACCCATCGATAAACAATCTTTCTCCTGAGTAAAGGGGAAGGCCCCCTATGTTGGACCAGACTTGGGTCTGATTATCAAGTCTAAACAAACATGCTCAGGAACCTCAAGTTAGTCAGGTCTCTTCCAAAGCAAGGAGAGTGGGTTTAGGCTATGGTCTGATGTCAATACCAAGTCACTTTTTTTTCCATTAGGATAGCCTCATACTTCAGAATTCGGGAATCAGTCACTTACCTTCCCACTTTCTGAGAAAAATAATTCTGACCTGATGAGGGGTGTTAACAACAAAGTCTCCCCTGAAAGTCAGCTTCCTGCTCTCTTCTACCACGACAGTGGTTGCCACCACAATTTAAACATATCCAGGCCATCCCCTGGAGACAGGATCCAGGATTTTGGAAAGGAAGACTACCAGTCTCTTTTGATCTCCCCAGATTTGGGTCACAATCCCTAAAGCTGTCCCTTTATCTAATGTAACAAACAGGTGGAAAGGTCTCAAGAGAAGGGAGGGCTAGAACAGGGGCCTGCACCAGTGCCTGCTTGAACCCCTCTAAAGCCTCTATCTCCCCCTAAGAGCTTACACCTTTATTCTTAAAGGGGTGCTGAAGGACAATGGTCACTCTTTTGTAACTGCTTCCCACTGGTTAGGGGCAGTAGGCCTTACCTGAAAAGGTATAAAACCTTCCTGCTATTCTATCATGGTTGGAGGAAGATGGCTATGGCACCTTGGGTGAAACTGGCTGAAATCCCTGTATAACTAACGAGATGAAGGAAATATACTTAGTTAGAATTTTTAGGATATAGGGTTTCACTGAAAGGACACTGGACCACAAAATTAGAAAAGGCCAGATGCCTAAAGGCTGCATCTTCTCAAAGTTGATGGGCTTTATTTGCAAGTTTTCATCAGACATTTGTTTCCAGGTGAGGAAAAGTTTTCCATAAACTATCTTGAAGGGGTTAAGCTGACGTAGAACCCAGCCACCTTGTTTGCTGTTTCCTTCCTGGTGGGAAAATGCTTAGCCCTGGCAGGATGGCATGTGGATTTGGCAGTCCTCCCCAGGATATTAGTGGGATTGGTTTTAGAATAAGGGCTAGGAGGGAGACTTGGATTAAGTATGTTCATTAACTACTTAGAAAGTGAAGTGTACCGGGAGCTTTTAAAAAATGTTCACTATCCCTCTGCATATGGTCTAGAAAAGATATCACCATAATCATCAAGCATATATCTACAATAGGAGATTTAAGTACAGTATTTAGTACCAATCAATGCACTAATGAATGCATGGGAGCTGGCCATAATGCCAACTATGTTTAAGTTCTACTCACAATACTCTGGTAATCACTATTCCACTTAGCATGTCCTTCACACAGCTGGCATGCTGCAGCACCATTGATCCTAAAGAGAAACTACAGAGGTTGGTTCCAGTGTTCCACTGGCCTGGTGCATAGCGTCCTTCAGCACCATGGATCTTTCTACTTCTACACCTTCACCACAGTTACACCAAGTAACAAGTATTTTACTTCAGCAGTACAGATGCCTAATGATAACCTCTCCTCCTATCTCTAAGCCCTCCATTCAAACTTCCCCTCTGCTGTAAAAAGTCATCTTCCCTCTTTGGCAACAGCAGTTAGGCACTCTTCTAAGTCTCAGAATTTATCATTCTTTTGTTTTAGTGATAAGTAAATATTAAAAATTACGTGTTACCTGAAAAGTCATATTTTCTGTTCTGTTTACAATCAAAGTGCCCCATAATGATATTCATATCATAAATGGACAGGTGAACATTTCAACTTACATACTCAGGAAATGAAATGGGAAAACTGTTAAAGGTCTAATGAGTACATAATACCCAGATACATGGCCAGAATAAAAACAAACCTCTTATCCTAAATGGAATCAAGATTATCTTCCTTTACCACCCCTTTAATATGCAGATTGAGGTGGCCTCTGACAGTTTTTCCTGTTATGAAACTACTTTCTGTATAAATCAATTCAGTTTCTGTTTAATAATGACTTACAGGAATTAGCCATTCAAATATTTCAGTTTAAACATTGCTTCTACAAACTTCTTATAACTAACCATAACCACATAGACAATAGTTGATTCATCTCAAGACAAATTCCGCCTTCACAAAACACATTCCTTTACTCAATGCTACCTTCTACAATACATTTGACAACTTGCAATATGCACTTAAGTTGTGTCCTACATACTTCCATCCTGATTTTTTGAAAACCAGCTATCTTATTTTAGGAAAAAAATATATTCTTTTAAACAAACTTATCAAATTTTAGTCAGCACTCCCACAAACCTTTTAAGCCTTTCTCTGTCTACTTAAGTCTCATATCCCTCATTCTAGTCTGTGAAAAAAGAATAAATTATTCATCTCAATTTAGGCATTTCAAAGATTTACATAATTTAATTTATTTAATAATATAAGTTCTTTTTTTTTATTGCTAGCCATTTGAATGGAACTCTTTTAAGAATTTTTATTGTCAATTTAATATTACCTCCTGGAAGTATTAAAACATACATTGAACAAAAAGAAAAACACAAAAAGAATTATGAAAGCAAGGTTGGTATGGAACCAATCCTCATCTGCCCTGTATTTTGGCCAGAATATATTAGGCAGTCATTTTCTTTCTCTTGGTCTGATCATTATCAGTCCAATGTTCCAACATCCTCCCTAATGGACTATCTGGAGGAATGTCCCCGAGAGATCTTACTGATAGCCCCTCCCCAGTTGACCAACTGCCTCTATTCCCCATTTTGAGTCTTGTCTGGGTTTTTTTCAAGCCCAGACTGATCAGAAGTTCCCCACCATCACGGCAATAGTTAATGGTCCTTTTTCTTATCTTGAACTGTGCACAGGGTTACCTGGTCAGTGAGAGGCAAGTTTTCCCTTCCCCTTTTCTCATCCACAATCAGCAGATCTAAGTGTCTGGTCTTGGGTCCTTCCAGCTGTCAGAGGTGGGCCCCCAACAGCAGAGTGTGAGACCACTCAATCAGCAGGGAATGCCTTCCCCTCATCCGTCCCGGGGGTCCCCCTCTGAAGCTTCAGATCCCAGATGAGCCCCCAAAGTAGTTAGAAAGAAAGCTGTACCTGTAAGAAAACAAAAGCTCTCCTGATTGTGGAGGAGAAAAGAATTTTATTATTGATCTTGCAAGAACTGGCATGACCTGGATAAAATGGCTGGTGCTCCAAACAAGAAACAATGATATTTATACTCTAAACCTAACACGCATGTCCCTCCCCTGTTCCCCATTGATCGAGTACTTCAGGGGTTACAGCCTATTTGAGAGATCTAACTAAGTTCCGCAGTTCCCACTCTCAGTTGCCTCAGCCTGCACCCTCTACACTACTGTGGGCTGTGCATGCTTGGCACCACTTTCACTCCTGGTGCACTTTTCAAATTTGACACCACTTTCACTATTGACCCTACTCCCAGCGCCCACCATTGGCCCTTCTCGCTTTGACCACACCCTCACTTTTCACCATTGGCCCTCTCTCGTTTCAGTGCCACTTTTCAAACTCTTAGTGTGCCAAAACCACTAGAATCCCTTTCCCTCCCTCCTCCAATTGCAGAGCTGGCTCTGGCAATCTCATTGTGTGAAAATCAAACTTAACACTTTTCTTATACTGTTTATGCATAGTAAAATGATTATGTGTATAATTGCATCCAATAATTGGTTTGTGAGATTTTTTTCCACTATTATTTTGAGATCTGACTTGACATAGCAACCAATTGTCATTCAAAGAATGTGGAAATTGAAGTGGATTAGATTATTGAGTATTAAAAGTACTGCATGTATCTGTTATCTAATGCTATAAAACTTCTGTGTAACAAACAACCTCAAAATCTCAGTGACATAAAACAGTAAGCAATTATTGCTCATGGATCTGGGATAGTCAGTTTGACAGCTTTGTTGATTTGGCTGGGCTGAATCATGTCTGAATGTTGGCTTTCTTTTAACTGAGCTAGCAGGCCTTAGCTGAGGCTATCATGGCATTTTCTCATGTTGATGAAAAAGGGGCACAAAAGATAGGACATTCCCAAACACAAAAATGCTTTTTAAGTTTCCAATCTGCTAAAGCAAATCACATGGCTGAACACAGAGTCAGAGTGGGAGAACACTACAAAGTTACTTAATAAAAGGAGAGGACAGGGGTTTACGAAGAATTGGGGACATTTTGGCAGTTATTTTTAAAATGTAGCTCTAATTAACGTCAAAATATCCCTATTAAGAAAACATTAGAAACTCATTCCAGGAATTTATATAGCATTTTAGTAATGGAGCAGAGAAGCAGAGAATTCAAGTGGGAATTCATGCTTGGGAGTCAGGTGACTGGCATATCTGGGAAATCTCTCCATAAATGGAAGGAACCTAATAAGCTGGCCTGGGTATACAGTTCTGGATCTTATCCTGAAGAAGAGCTGATATAACCTGTATGGCCATTAGATAGAAGATTAGAGATTAAGGGACAAAACATAATTCTAATCCTCTGGAGTAAGCCACCAGGGGAATTGAAGACCTTCTAAAAGTGGATCTGTAATGCCACAGAACACTCAGACTGTGAGTACAATGAGATCCAATTTCAGAGAGGAAATTTAGGGGAACATGAATCTTCTCACCATTTATGACTCTGCAACCAGACCTTGTAAGGTGATGAGACCCTGATTTCTAAACCCTGGGAGACAAGGAATCTAAAGCTGTTACTTTTTGTTGGTGACGATTTAAGTGTAGTAGAGTAATGATAACCACATAGGACCCTTTTCTTGACGCCTAAAAGGAAATGGGGTTGGACACCAAATTCACAGATTGAGAATGTAGGATTCCTTAAGGACTTTGTCCTCCAGCTGTTTTCAGTTCAACTGCTTTCTGGTTCCCAATAGGAAAAAAAAGTCTGATGTCCCTGCTCTAGGCTGAGATGGAGAAATACAGATGAAGGCAGAAGTTTGAGCATGGGATTTCTTTTCTAAGATCTCTGACCTTGCCAAGACAGATATTGGTAGTGCATATTAGCCCTAGTTGCAGGATTTAAGATTTATCCAGGGAATAATGAACTTATTTTTGGGCTTCAGTTGGAGTTTGCAGAAGAGTAGAACAGACAGGCTTGAATGATGAGCAGTCATTTATATTGACATTTATTCTCAGGCTCAGTGCACTGGGGAATTCTGAAATTCTGCCTTGAAGGTTGAAGAAAGCTAGGGAATTTGCACTCCCTTGGGAATATTTGGCCCATCTGAAAGGGAACCTGGAATGCTCACCAGAGGTGTGCAAGGAGTAAACCTATCTTCTGTTTTGTAAATTGTGTCTCAGGAAGCACCAACCAGCAGACATTTACTTACTCATCTGGGATTTTATTAGGGGCCTAGAAAATGAAGCTAAGAAATGGAGAAAGGGTTTGTGGGAAAAAAGCAAAATAATTTATTCAAATATTAATTCTGAAATATAAACGAGGTAGAGCAAAAAGGAGAGGTTCAAGCATGCCTGTCCTGTGGATTAGAAAAGATTAAACAGTTCATTTTCAGAGCAACAAATGTTCTTAAATGGCAGTCTTTTTCCGAAGTGGAAAAAAATAGGAGAGAAAGACAACTTTATTCAGTTGAACTGGCTTTATGCTGCCTTTGCCTATTTTTTCTTCCTTCTCTGTATCTTCCTTGCTTTTGGGTCACCTTTAAAAAGAATTGTAACTGTGCAGTCCAACATAAGACATTTTTGGAAAAATCTAGAACTGAGGGAATGTGCTCTGCCCTCAGACAACCCTGGAGATCTTTCCAAGTAACTAGGAAACTGAGGCATTTTTCCATAGTAGGCTAGCATCATCTTAGAATATAGAGTTATTTCTGCTTGAGTGCAGGCCTAGGCTTATTCTCTTTTGGATTACCTGAGTCATGGAAGATTGAGAAAAATTCAACAGGAAGGGGATTGACCAACTGAGAGATACCAGACTTCCATGCTACTAAGGTTGGTGATTCTGTAACTAATTAGAAATTAAAAGAGTTGGTGGTTTGGTACTTTTTCATTTTACTTCATTTGACATATATTGAACAATACTCTTTTCTAAATGCTGGGGGAACAATGGTATCCTTTTGGAGCTTACATTTTGGAGCATTTCCAATACTTGCTTAGGTATTATTAGCCTAATATTAAAGAGTTAGAAACTGAGGCTCATGGAGTTAAAGAAAGGAACAGTCATAGAGTTTAAGAAATTGTAGATTGTGGAGTAAGAAGTAGAACTCAAGTATGTCTATTTGCAAAGCCCAGACTCTTCTCTGTATCATGCTATTAGAACATGCACTCATATTGCATAGGTAAAATGTACCTTTCCACAAACACTAATGGTATTGCCATTACTATTTGAATGTATATGAAAGGTTCTTTATCCAGTAGGCGATTAAATCATCTGCCTTGTATGAATTTACTTACCATGGTTGGCAGATTCTATTTTATAGAGTCATCCCATAACCTCCCTTATTAAATACTACATTTTTAAAAGTCCCCTTATCTTTGAGAATTGCAGGCCAGTTGGTTTGTTTGACAGTGTGTTTTCCAAGTACTGTGACAAATCTAAATTACTTGAAGTTGCACAGTATGACTTTGTAAGGTTTCTTCTGTCTAAATGTAAACACACAGCACCAGCTGTTGAGGTAACTGAAAAAGGAAACCTTGGTTTTGAAACATTTCTTCACGCGGATTATATTCTTTCAAAGCATCATTTTCATTTCAGAAGAAAGGATGTGTTTAGAGAAAGCAGATGGTAAAGGTCTTTAGTTAGCTACCATACATAAATCCAGTGTAAAATATAAAGATTTAAAGAACTCTTAACCAATAGTTAAAATATAAAAAAAATAAAGTTTATTTGAAAAAAATTTAATTTTTGTTCAAAGTTTATTTCCTCATAGGTTCCTATAATAACCCACAGTACAATTATTAGAAAAATATGTCATTATACTTGCTCATTAAGAATTACTTTATTTCACTGATTTAAAAGTTGCACTAGTTGCAAGATATAATATTAATTTTTAAAAACATATATTTATTTTATTTATCCCCACCACACCTCCATATGGTTCTTTTGTCTGTCTGCTCATTATTTGCTCTCCTTCTCCAGGAGGCACCGGGAACCAAATCCAGGGCCTCCTACATGGGAGGTGGGTGCCCAACGGCGTCTGCTCTTGTGGCTGGGTGCAGGTGTGTAGCTCATTGTCATGGGTGCTGGCATTCAGCTCATTGTGGCAAGGTGCGGTGCCTGGCTCACTGTGGGGTGCAGCATCTAGCTCATTGTGGCAAGGGTTGGTGTCTAGAGGGTTGCAGTGGGTGCGGGCATCTGCTCATCTTCTTTAGGAGATACCAGGACCCAAACGAGACCCCCTGTGTGGTAGGTGGGTGCCCACCTGGTTGAGCCACATCTGCATCCCTATAGCATCAATTTAGTAATAATATTTAAGGGAAAATGAACTTACATTAAATGAAAATAAATGTACTTTGATAATAAATATACCATTATTTCAAAGATGTTAGATTAGGAAAAGTAGGTACTATATTCAAAGAAATATGGTTTTTTTCCCTGTAATTAACAGCTAACTATATTAGAGTGTTAATTTTTGAAATTTTCCACCTGACCTAGATCCCAAATGTATTATGTTGTGTACTACTCATGCTATTTATTAAAAGACAACCTAGTTAGAAATGTTTACAAAATGAGAATTTGAAGTAATTTTTTCATATCACAACTGTCATTATCCTTTAACATAGGCAATAACATGCCAACTTATGAAAAGTGCTATATTTGGGAATTTATGACAATGCTATTTTTCCAATAAGCTTTCCGTTTTATAGGCATATTTTAGTTTTTTTGCTGTACCTGTGGTCTTTTTTCCAATCACACATCTATTGCATTCAGTATTCCTATAATTAAACATCTACCAACTAAATATTTTCAAAAACAGTTGATTCTCATTTCTTAAAATATAATTAACATTTCAGAATTTTCTTTATTTTCTTTGGCAATTCCCTCATCAACTGATGAGTAAAAAAGAAGTCACATTGTTATTCACACTTCAAATCTTGGTGCCTAGAGTCCATCTATTTGACTAGAAACTTCATAATATTTTTCAGATGAAATCACACCCAGTTTATTAACAAAGGGTTTAAGGAGCTACATGAAAAAAAAAATTTCCATCCTCTGGGGAGATATTTCTGGTTCCCTCTCCTTTTGAAAGCAAACAATTCTCCCAGTTATCAGTCCCCCACAAATTTTGCAGTTTCCAGTTGATACACAGCCCAGTACTTGTGACACTTCCTCTTGTCTCAAAGGTATCTGCTCACTTAGATCTCCAATTGATAACTTTCCATTGCATACAAGCTATAACAACAGACTTACTCACATTTGTCTCTATGTTATGTGTGCTCCCTTTGTGGCAATGGCTTTCTTGCTGACCTTGCTCAAACGTGATTATTTCTATACAACCGGTTTGTGGCACCTTGCAGGAGATACCTTCTAACTTATCAAACATGGATGACAGAAAGCATTATTTGAGAATTGTTTGGGGAAATGTAATTGTATTATTGGAATCAGGCAAAACACAGGAAAGGGTAAACAATTTAGTACTTTGTCACTGCTAGGTATGAGAATAAATGCACATCTTTCTCATATACTTGGCATGCTGTAATAACTAGGATATTTTTGGTTGCATTAACGGAAATCAACACTACCAATTTAATCATTAAAGAAACCTATCTACAGGATTTTAGCCCATAAAATTAAAGAGGAGGCTTGAGAATGAGGATTATAGATTAAAAAGGCTGCAGCGAAGCCTCACAGGTTCAAGTACCCCAAACAAAAAGATAATGGTGACAGAGCACATAGAGCGATTAAGATCAATTCATTTTTCTTACTCTTGTGCCACTGTACTCACAAGTCCCAAAGTATTAAGATTGAGAGTAGGGTTCACCTAATGGGGTCCTGTGGCTAGATAAGGGCAGGCCACTTGATCTACATTCCATCCATTGCATCACATGACAAGGGAGATACTGGATGTCACTATCAAAAAAGGGAAAGAAAATGCTCTAGTAGAAAAAAAAGTTGCTGTACCTATACAAACTTATGACTGATGACTGAATCCTTGTCCTGGTTACTACGAGACCTGGAAGAGTCGAGGGTATGAGGTACAGTCCTTTGTCCTTTAAGAATAGTTCTGCTCGCCAGGCCAGGCTCCTTACTTCAAGTGAATTTTGGTTCATGAATACAGTTGTCCTTTTCTAGAATCTGTTCTTGGGTAGCATCACTCAGACCCATTTTGTTTCTACAGTCTTGCTACTGCAAAAGGTATTAGAGTTCTCTAACTTTCCTAAATGAGAGGTTGTAAATACGTGAGAGGAGAGACCCCTCCACACACCAGCAGCATTTAAGCCCCTTAAAATGAATAGAATCACTGAGGTAGGTGGAGGCACCCAGATCTCCCTGCTTCTGACCCAAAGTCCAGCACCACCAATATGTTCTTTGCATGCAGTTTCTCACTCTGGGTTCTCAATGCGAAAAAAAAATATTGGAGTCCTTGAACTTCTTTTGTAAATAGAGATGATCATGACTTTGTCTTGGTCTGCAATTATCAAGGACACTAAACTTATTTCAATAGTTGATTTAATGATTTAATACCAAAGTGATGAATCAGATATAGGGAAATATTAAAGAGAACTTCTTTTGGAATTATATTTACTGAAACCTTATGTATTTAATATCACTAAATACATGCCAATTTTAAGGATAATTTGATATCAGTCCACAATGATTTACTGCTGTATATTACTCAAAAATTAGGGTAAAATCACTAACCAGAAACCAAATCATAAATAGAATGAAACTTGACCTTACAAACTTTATATATATATATATATATATATATATATATATATATGCATGCAAGAACATAAACTGCTTACATAGCCTAAAGTGCCTTTAATCATAGTGCTTCTGTATAGCAGAAAAACAATATTTAATGATATTTACTCAGGTAAACCGCCACAGGAATATCAATCAGCTTGTGAGTAACATTTCATGAAATCACTATATCCTTAAAATTTTTGACTGATGTAGTAAAAATAGCTTCAAAGAGCACCTGTCTCTCACAAGAGAAATTTATTCTGTAAAAGCAAAGGAATTTATCAATAAATCACACTGAGATCTGATTCTCATGCTGAACTCACCCTTCTCAATCAGTGCAAATACATGGCATTTTCATTTGTTTTGCTTAGTGTCAGAAGATAGCTGCAAAATCTGGTGCTGGAAACTTGCATCAGGTTTGTGGCAATTTAGATGTTTCTAATGACTCCTCCTTGTTGGACAATGCTCTGACTAGTACCTTCTGATCCTATCTGCGTGCAGTATGCACATAATTAATAACTCTTTTCAGAGTTGGTATGTTTTTGCTAGTTCAATCCTGCGCATCTCCTGAACTAACTTGTTATCCAGCAGGATTGAGTGCAGTAAAGAAGAGATCTAAAACCTCATGCAACTAGCTGACATACTTTGGAAAGCTCTTAAGAAACCCTCATTTCCAGTTTTGCTATAAATTACCTACTTTCTTTTGGCAAAAAAAAAGGAAAAAGAAAAAGTCTGCTTTAGTGTTCTTAGTCTTTTATTTTCTTTTCAATTCTTTAAATCATTAACAAAAAAAAGTTATAGATATTTAAAACTAGGAACTCTAAAGGAAAATTCGTGTGGAAATAATAATGGAAGAAAAAGAAAACTTTGAAACTACGAAGAAGAGTAAGGCTTTAAATTAGGTGGATGCTTAAATTGAAGCAACTCAAGGCTTATCTATTTGTTTACTTCCATTACCCTTTGGAAAATCCCTGCTTTTATTGTGAGGGATACTCCCCATATCCTTGAATTCCTCCTCTAACCTAGTGAGCTGAGTTCCTTTTAGGCAACCTCAAGTCTCCCTTCAGTCTCTCCTTGATAGTCTGCTTCACCTTTTGTAATAGAAGCCACCAAGACTACTCTTTCTGTCTCCAAAGCTGTCAGTAGTGTTAACTGTTGATGGTTCTCAATTCAATCTCTGTCTAGGAATGGTCTTCAACTGAAGAGAATCTCCATGGGGATAGGTAAGACCACCAAGCATCATGGTTGAGGAATTTACACCCACACCCTGCCAAGTAGTGAGAATCTAATGACTTGTCTGCTGCTGATGGGATTGTGGGGAGATGGAGGGTGTTGTATAAAGGTCTGCAGTAATTGCATCAAGATGAGATTACTCACAGGTGTTGTTCTGAAATGATTACATACAAGCAGCCATGTTATATCTGTTTCCCTGAAACCAACCTGCAAGATCCTTCATGGTATCTCCCAAAACAACTCCAACACATTAACTGGAAACTGATGTCTTAAAGAAGGCAGTGTAACAAAATTGAGAAGAGGATTTATATCATACTCCAAACAGCAAAAACTTAAAAAAGAAAAAAAGGAAAACTTTTCTTTAAATTTCTCTCTCCTTCCCACTCCCATCCTCTTTCCCTCAATAGACGTTCTTTTGGCTCCCTATCTGTATGCCCCATACTGCCTCTAATCTCTTCCTATGTTAAATTGGGACTGTCTCTTGTTCCTCAACCATGCCCCTTGTTGTTCTAAACTACTCACACCTTTTAGAGATATATGAAAATATTCAGCCAACAAAATCAAGCCTTTGGAAAAAATGATTGTGAGGATAATTTAGATCCCTTTTCCTTTTCTTTTTTTGCATTCTCTTTAGCCTGGACTGAAACTGAAGCATTCTGTGAGGTACATTCTCATGAACTGTCTCTCCTGGAGGTTCTTCTTTCCCCACTGCCAAAAATGTTTACCTCCATGCAGATGATTTATAAAATATGATAGAAAAACCATAGCTTTTTAATTAGAGGCTAGGGTTTGGTATGAACTGTTATTGATTTATTTTAAATTTGTTATTGATAGCACAGTTGCAACCTTGTCTATCAGGAAGCAAATGGAATGTGCTTCTAGATTCTAGATAACTTAAGCTGGGACTGGTCATTTCTGTCAACCAATTTGACCAGACATCCCCTTGAATTAAAATGTCATTTAAATTGATAATTTCATTGTTTTCAGATCCTATAGACTTAAATAGTCCTGAAACTTTAATACATAGTCATTAACTTCCTTAGACTAGAGACATAATAATGATGGTAAATCAAATTATTATTTGCCGAATTACTTTTCAACGCAAGGCTTCCTCTCATGTTCTTATCAAGTTTTCTAGGGCATTTATCTGCCTTGAATTCCCAATAAGTTAATAGTGGGTTTTTTTGTAGACAATAACAACACCTGTGTACTTCCCACATAATTAAATTATACCTTTTTTGCTGTTGATTTGCAACCAGAGTTTAATAGTGCTTTGATACTACAGTCCAGTTGCCTCAGAGAGCATATTATCATACTTACAAAGGCAATGCTTGTGTTCAAGAAAAGCTCTAAGGAAAAGGGCATTTCTTTTTTCTTCTTTATTAAAGAGATTACCTTCAAATCAGGAAGATATTTAATAATAAATAAAACTAATATGAAAAAAAGGAGTAAATGTCAAGTACTGAAAGAAGTAAGCCCCTAATAATGACTTACCTAAGATTTCAAGAGCTGCAATTTCTAATATTTATCCACTCATTAAACACTGTACTAAGTTTTGACATTTAGATTTTGTCTACTGGTGAAATTTAAATGAAAATGATGATCTCTGTAGCTCCATAAGTAATACTATCTGGACTAACTAACCATTGGCAAATTTAAAGAATACAGTGTTTGTTAAACATAGATTTTATTTAGCATGCATTTATATGGGTGTGGGTGTATGTGTGCATGTGTAAATATCTATATTTGTATTTGTGTTTATTCTTGGAGCAATGTGTATTTAGAGTTTTGTGACAGTTGTTTCTACTTTGTTTTTAGTTTTGTGGTATAATAGACTCGCATAATCCCATTCATTCTAGATTTGAATCTCTCAATTTATTGAAAATCTTGATTGTGTTACTGCCTTAAATGATTATGACAGTAATTTGCTCGAAAGAGTATAAAGAATGCCATTTCACCTAGACTTGACTTTTATAAAGTGTTAAACAGCAGGTGTTAAACAACAGACTGTAAAAGATAAAAATTAGCTTGTACAGTTATAAAGCTGACTTCATAGAAAAGTAGTTTAGTCTTATTGTAGGATGCTGCTAGATGTTTTTGTAGATTGTTTTGGTAGCATTACATGATATTTTGTTGGCGTATTTGGAAGTGAGAAAAATAAAAAGAGCTTGAATAAAATCCATATAGAACTCTGAAAAAATAGTGTCTCTCATTAGGGGTGAGAAGGGCAAGTTATTGATCTATCAGTAATGGTCTAATATATTTATAGAAGAATCAAGAAATGCTGGAAGCAATATGCCTCTGTGTGACAAGCTGGCAATTATCACTGCTACCTCAAAAACACTTATAGGTAAAAGGTTTTATCTAAATCTCCCCTTCTCTAATACAATACCCAAAGTGATCGAGGATTGAGTTTGCATTTGCAGATTTGGATGATTAATGATAAAATATAGTGAAATACTATCGCCAAGTGTCAGGCATGTGGCTTTTATCAGCCCTTGCATTGTGAAGGTGTAAATAAAGATCTTTCATTCATATTTTTTTCTGTTAATCAACTATGCTGATAAACATATTTTAAATTTATTTGGGAAAAAAGAACTTACAGATTAGGAGAATTAAGCATTTGTGTACATTTATATTTCATATGTAATCCACAGCTCCTTCAGATCAAGTTTCTCCCTACAGGAAAAATTTCCATGCTATAAGTGTATTATGCACTCTGAATATGGCTACCATGCAAAACATGTTTTAAATTATTTATTTCAAACGCAAAACTTTAAATATTCAAAGGCTTATTTGAAGCATGGGCATTATAAGGGTAAAATGTACTTAAAAGAAACTACTTAAATTTACATAATATATAGCTGTGAAAATAACATGCATATTTCATTGATATCAGCTTCTTAAATTTTCATTTATTTCTAATATTCCTCAAATATCTCTTATAAAAGATAGAAAAAGAAAGCAAGTTATCTGATTAGTCTCATAGGTGACTTTTCTGTTTGATGTTTTACATTGATCTGTGGACATTCCTAGTATATGACATGAGTTGATTCCACTAAATACCCAATATGCGCAGGATTCAGCCCCCTTCTCTTTTTCAAGGGGGGGAATAGGGAAGACTTTTTGATATAATTATGTTGGAATGTACATGTGTGCTGATACTTGCAGTTTATTAATTTGCAATGATGCTGACCATTCTACATCTATAAGAAAAGTAAAGGTACATTTTGTAAACCTTTTAGGCTGGATGTGTGGATTTAAATAAAATCTCAACCTGTCTTCTGTCTGTTCAGTTCAAATATTAGTATAAAAATATTTATATTGTGCCTAATTTTCATTTATCAATATAAATGTCTGATTGCTTGGTGTTTTTTACACATTGACAATGTTGTTAAGTTCTAAACCCTTCTGTGTTTGTGGCATCATCAAATTTGCTAAAATGTCTAAATCAATTGAAGACTATTTGTAAAATTTACTTATAATCTAAGCCCCAAAACTCTATCATTCAATACTAATTGATTAAATCATTAAGTTTTAGAGTGATTTGTCTTATGATAATGGCCTTAAATAGATTGTTTGAGAAATTAGATTATTATAAGTCTAACTTAAAGATATTGATCCACATCCTAAAACAGAAAATAAGAGTTAAATGTAGGTTTTCTTTGGATTGATCACTTTGAAAACCTGGTTTCTATAAAGTCTTCAACAGATGTGTCAAGGATAAACCTATCTAAAATAAGAGTTTCTCTTCCTACCTTCTCTTTGACACTATCTTGTAGTGTGAACAGATGGACCTTCAACTTCAAATAGAATTCATAATTGTAGGGGAGGTTAAAGCAATATTCTGATAGAAGTAAGCAGAACCTTGGTGGTTTAATCATTTGCAGGCAGCTGAAATCAAAGCACCCAACTGGGTAATGGTGGGCATAATGAGAGTGTATCCACTTACCATGGCAGAGGGCAAGGGGCAATAATAGCATTTCAGGAAAACTTCCCAAGGTGATTCTTATGTTGCCACCACAATATCATCCCCAAGCCCTAAATACTTTTCCATGAACCAACTGACCATCTTAAAAATAAAAGAAAAAACTCAGTAGAAGGTTGCAGGAGGAAATATATTCCAAAGCAAAGCTAAACAACCAAATTTCAGGAAGGACAAATGTCAAGAGAGCTATTGGGGTATAGAGAACAGGAATTAGTGAGTATTTGTTTCAGGTAAATTCTGTTGTGATAAATTGATTCTAACTAATTTTGCTCCTTTGGCAAATGTCTGTGTCATGATCATTAATTAGCTACCATGTTTCCAAATTTAAGAACTAGAACAGTAGAGAATAGATAGGTGATCTTGATCAACAGAACTACCAAGTTTGAATATATCAGGGGAGATTTTAAAAATCGAGATAACCACACCAATTGGAGGGGAAATGGATGCTAGGCAAGAACAGACAATAACTGTCCATCTCAGAAACTGCATTTTAGATATCACTGAACCAAAATGAACACTGGCATAAACTGAATGTCTTTTTTAAAAAAATAAGAGTCAGTCTATAAGTTTCAGCCTTTAGATTTTGCTACTAGGGTTTAATATCAATCATGACAATGTAGTTGGAAGGAAAATTTCAATGTTAATGAGATTTGATTTTTTTTTTTTTGCTATAAAATGAAGAGAGTTCTGTATGTAATTTTGATCACCTGTAACCTTACTAGCAAAATCAAATCAAATGATGGAATGAAGGGTGAATATAATGTCAAATGGTATCAAAGTCAAATAATTGAAATAGTTATCAGAATCTATCAATCCTTTGAGAAAGGGCTCTAATGGAAATGCAATCAAGTATGTTCTAGTCAAGTTTCCTATGAAACAGAACATTCTGCAATGATGGAAATATTCTAATCTGTGTTCAATATAGTAGCTCTTAGTTGTATGTAGCTATTAAGATCTTAAAATGTGGCTAGTGCTATGGAGTAACTGAATTTTCCATTTAATTTAATTTAATTAATTTTAATTTGAATAGCTACACATGGCTATTGACTATCACTTTAGGCAGCACAGCTTAGAGTATTTCCTTCCATCTAGGAGCTATCCTAAAGTAGAAATCCATACAGATAAATAATTATTTGCTAAAGAATTCAAAAACAATATTGCCAGAATAAGAGAATAATTTTATATATCAATTTTCTGAGCTACAAACTGTAGAGTTAAACTAGCTAGTTTATGCAGGACAAACATTATTGATGGATATAGAGGACAGTTTGCTTACTGATATTTGGGTACTGGGTCTAGAAACTTCACCACCCTGCTACCGAAAGGTGAATGTTTCTTCTGCCTCCTTCAGCAGATTGGATTCTGTACAGACTCTGCTTTCTCATGTTATTTTGACTTGACTTTCCTATGGATATGCCGCATTTGTGGATTCCAGGTTGCATGCCAGCATCCTTGCTGAAAGGAAATTGAGGTAATTAAGTTTCTTTATATTGGAAATACACAGACTCATAAAGTAAGATTATAAAGGGTGCCATGTTCTCCCCACTCATTAAGGTTCACAAATATAAGGGTGAGTAAAATATTATAGTATTAGTAATCGGAGTCTGAGAAACATTCCTGTGGATGCTACACACATCAGTGAATTTAGAAAAGTTCAATTATATATGCTTGGTCAAAAAACTAGAAGAACATAAAAAATTATATTACATATTCTGCTGGCAAGTATGCATATGCTCTGGGGTGACAGTTATTATGAATCCTCTTTTATCTTTTTCTATAACTGTTTCCTTGTACCTCTCAAAGTGAAGTATCTTAGAACTTTGATTATGATTCCAGTGTTTAAAGATAGATGCTCATTCTATCCAGTTCCTTCACAGGAGCTAACTATCACAGGAATCTGATTTGTCTTCAAATCATTTGATTGATAGAGAGAAGTGATGGGTATGTCATTTCTGCAAGCTCTGAGTGTCTGGGGATTCAAGATTAACTCATGATTGCATATCAAGTCTCGAGGTTTCATCTTTCCCCAGTCAGGGTCTGGCCTTGATACAACTGAACTATCAAAGTTTAAAATTTAACCTTCTCTTCTCTTCTGGAGTTTTAGGATTAAACTATTTTCATGGTCCTTAGTTTTTTCTACTTTATGGCTGCTGCAGGTGAACCCATCTTTATATGCTACCAAGAAACCTTCTTGCTTTTTTACAAGAAGTCTATAGTGGATGGTTAATCACCCTCAGCCTCTCCTTGTTTTCCCCAAAGCCCTAGTTGCTCCCAGCAAGAACTATTCCATTTGGTTATACTTAAAATTATTATTCTCACATATTTCTCAAACACTTGCTACATCCCTCCTCCTAGGGCATTTCCTTCCATCAGTATTCCATCTCAATTCATTACCACAAGTGAAAATTTTTAAATCACAGGCTTAATTTTTGGGGGTGGGAGTGAGGATGAGTGGGGAGTGTCTGTGTTATCTCCTACAACCTTGTCATGACACTGAGATTATTGTGAAGGATTAGGAGACACTTTCAGAATCACTTTGGTCTCTCGATATTTGTCCTCCATTTCTACTGGGTTTTGTTTTATTGTCTGTTTAGCTCATATGCCCGATAATTGTGTGTATGTGTGTGCACGTGTATCTGTGTGTGCATATGCTTATACTAACTGTGAGACTGTTGGAGAAAATTCTGAGGCTTGGGAAGATGTCTACCTCCAGAGAGAATTTACATTTTCTTCTTTTAGGAAAATGAGAACAACAGAGATCCAGAATCACATCAATCCTAATTGGCAGAATTAGCAGCTAAACTGTAAACCCTGTGCAGGGCTTTAAACATTCAATTCACACTATGTTAGAAATTTCAGGATTTCAAATGAAAGGGGTTTATCTCTTCCAGCTTGGCAGTTACGGACTGCAATTCCTTTCTCCCTACATACACATGAATGGCAAAAATACTGCCTTCCCCTCTCCACCTCTTAGTGGGCACCTTTGGAATCTGGTATGTCCTAAGGCGTGAAGCATCCCCAAATGCTCAGTTCACTTCCCTGGATTTTTAGCCTGTCTTCTGGTCTCTGGATCCTGTTACCATTATTTTCACACTTTTATTAACTCTATGATGCCTTCCAGCAGGTTTTTAAAGTAATTTGTCCAGCTTTTCTAATATTTCCCAGAAGATAGGTTTATGCAAATTATTTATTCCACCATGAATAGAAATATCCAACTAGGTACTTCTGAAGTATATTTATATTGTATCTGCCTGTGGCAGTTTGATATTATGTATGAATTAATAAAAAAGAGATATTGATTATGTTTGTAGTCTGGTCTGTTCCTCTGCATTTGATGCCCTTTGATTTATTAAATGAAAAGGTTTTACATATACTTGATTATGTTAAAATTAGGGCTTTGATTCAGTCACATATTAGGGCATGCAAGGTTGAGTCCCCACCCCCTTGGTGGGCTACATAAATGGACACTCAGTCAAGGAGATGGGAGCAGATACATGAGAAAAGGAAGGGAGCTCCATAGTCATGGAAGAGGATCCTGTGGCCCAGGGAAAAGAGATGAGCCATTCACCTGATAATCTACAGCTGGCCTTTTGAAAAGAACAGAGCAGCTGAGCCCAGAAAAAAATGAGCCTCCCAACAAACATCTGAGATTGGAAGAAGCTGGACCTACAGAGCCTTAAGAGAGGAAGTCTGAGCCCTTGCAGACATCTTGCTCCAACATGTGGCAACAGACTTTGGTGAGGAATTACCTCTTATGGTACCTTGAGTTGGACTCTTTAGGGACTTGTAACGTAAGCTTTTACCCCAAATAAACATACTTTATCAAAACCAACAGATTTCTGGTACTTTGCATCAGCAGCCCTATGACTGACTGATACACTGACCTTTCCAGGAACCAAGCTAAAATGTTTTTAGCTGACAAAATGTTACATTTATAACTGTAAACATGACAGATGTCAAACAATACAGGTGTGAAGAAACTCAAATCCAAATATTACAACCTGCATTCTATGCACTAAAATTTGTCCTAGGTTGTTACATGCATATATGTTCAATATTCATCTACCAGAAATAATACTGTTCTTTAAGACACACACAGTCTACACATGGAAGCTAACTATTATATGTCCACAGTTTGTTTTAAAAAAACTAAATTATGTTTGAATTGTTAAAAGAAATTTTGAAAACTTCCAAAGCAAGTAATTAAAAGGGGTGGTAGGGAACTGTACTCTAATGTAACATTTTTCTCTTTAATAATGTAATACGGTTCTGTCTGTGGATTAAGATGAAGAGTATTGTTCATGTGAAATCAGTACAGGAAATATTATCAATGACATTTCTATTTTTCTTTGGTGTATAAAGAAAAAAACATTTTGCTGATTTAAGGGCAAGTTTTTACTCTCAACTAATCTGTCTTACCTTGTTCCTCAAATACCACTATTAAAAAGGAATTTAAGTTACAAACCAGAGAATGATGCTGGCTTGTAGTTCAAAGAAAAGAAAAGGTCAATGGAAGCCTAACCTTTGAGAAAGAATAACACAAGGAAGAAAACAGAAAAGATGTTCTTTTAACTTGTGTGTGTTTGTTGATCCTGTGTGGTGCAGTTCCAGAGATGTTAAATAATGCGGCTAAGAGAAAGACACAAAGCTTTAGAAAACAATATTATGAACATTTAACACAACATGATGGGAGGAAGGTATCTATGTTTACCTGGGCATTTATCCATTAGTTCTGCTGAATAAGCATGTCCTATTCATTTCGACTCTGTTTTTCCTCCTAAACTCCCTTTATTTCTTTAATTATTTTAGTAAGATTACCTAGCAAGAACTTCCTTAGTACAACTACAATAAATATTTGTTGTGTGCATATATGTATTAAATAGAGTACATATTAATTATGTAGAATACATATTAATGCATATTAATGCATATTAATATAAAATAAACTTAAGAGCAGGTAAACTGATTTAAATTCAAGACCCAAATCAAGTCCATGACACAATCATCTCTCTCTCTCTCTCTCTCTCTCTCTCTATCTGTCTGTCTATCTCTCTATCTTTCTATCTATCATTATCATTTGCTAGGCATAATTGATAAGATTAAAAAGGTATTACCCCTTTCACTGAATGGAGAGAGAGACATAAAACAGTGTTTTCAATATTGTGGGCAGTGATAAATGCATTGTCTGACGACTATGAGAGGATACATTAGGGTACTTAGTCCTCTTCATGTAAATGCAGTTGAGAAAAATCTCTTGAATTAGATGGATATCTGAGCTGAATCTGGAAAAGGAGGTGTATGCCAGGAAAAGAACAACAATAAAGAATGAAATTCCAGAGGAAGGAAAAGGGTTTTAAAAATTATGAGGATATCTAACAATGTAGTTTGTGCTGGGTACATAAAGCAGCTGAGGACTGCTCTAGTGTAGATCAGTTAGATTGGCATGACAAGGGTTTGGAGAGCTGGGCAAGGGTGAGGTCAGGGAAGACTGGACATGCCTTGCAACGCACTTAAGTTTGGTGCTGTAAGTGGTAGTAAGGCATTAAAGAACTCAAACAAATAGTTTACCTCTCTCAAAACTTGAACCTGAAATAAAATGAGGAACCAATGTTAATGTGACAGTCAGACTATAATAATTTGGGAAATGGAGTATCCTTCACTGCTTTATCCACATCCATCAATTTTTCAAAGTGATCCTTCACTCTTACATGCTTCCTAATTCTTTCACAACGTTGCACATTTTCTTTCTGGCTCTCAGAACATAAACACACAGAATATGACCTCATCCTTGAGCTCTATACCTAAACATGTTTTATTTTGTTTTGTTTTGCTACATTTCTAGCTGGTACAGTTTTCTCAAGTAGGTTGTAATCTCTCTGAGGGGTAGCATCCTTTTTTAGATAAACCAATAGAACAGTAGAGATAAGTAGAGGACTTAAAACTCAAATAGTCCTGTTTATTTCACAGAAAATTGGGGACCAACGGGGTTAAATAACTTGTCTAAATATATACAGGCAGGTTGTGGTAGAGCAAGGAGAAAATGACTACCTGTCAATTCCTCTGGACCATGCATTTTGTATTCTTTCCAGTTCTCCACATTGTTACATACCTCCTATGTACCCATAACCACATTAAAAATTAGAGTTCTGTTACATCCTATTTGAAACTAAGAGTTTCATTTTTAGAACAATTTTAGATTTACAGAAAAATTGAGCAGATAATACAGGCAACCAATAATATCCATATACCTCCCGCACGCAGTTTGTCCATTTATTAACATCTCATATTCATATAGTCTTTTTTTATAATTAATGAACAAATATTATTACATTATTACTAATTAAAATCTTTAGATTTCCTTAGTTTTTACCTAATACCCTTTTTTCTATTCCAGGATCCTATCCTGAATACCACTTTCCATTTAGGCCTCCTGTCTCCTTAGACTCTTCTTGCTGTGGCATCTTTTCAGACTTTCCTTATTTTTCATGACCTTAACAGTTTTGAGGAATACTGGTGAGATAATATTGTAAGTTGTCTGTGGCAGTTTGATATGGTTATGAATTCCAAGGTAGATATTGGATTGTGTTTGTAATCTGGTCTGTACCTGGACATGATTAAGTTATGATTAGGGCTTTGATTTGGCCACATTATTAGGGCACTGAGTCCCCACCCCTTGGTGGGTGGGAACTCACAAATAAAAGACATGGCAAAGGATGTAGTTGAGGGTTTTTGATGTTGGAGTTTGATGCTGAAGCTTTAAGCTGGAGCCCTGGGAAGTAAGCTCACAGAGGAAAGAGAAGTGAGCCCCAGGAAGGGAGGAACCCAGGAAACCTGAACCCTCACAGATGTTGGCAGTCATCTTACTCCAACACATAAAAATAGACTTTGGTGAGGGAAGTAACTTATATTTATGGCCTGGTATCTGTAAGTTCCTACCCCAAATAAATACTCTTTATAAAAACCAACCAATTTCTGGTATTTTGCATCAGCACCCCTTTGACTGACTAATACGTTATCCCTCTTGAAATTTGTCTGATTTTTTTTTCTCATGCTTAAACTGATGTTGTGGGTTGGGGGTGGGGAAGATCACAGAGGTAAAGTACCATTTTCATCCCATCATATCAAGGATATATCAACTTGATTTATGACCATTGATTCTGACATTGGTCACCTGGTCAACATAGTATTTGTCATTTTTCTCCATTGTAAAATTATTCTCTTTTCCTCCCTTTTCATAATGTACTCTTTGGAATAAAGCAACCAAGCTCCTTATTTTTAAATTTTGAGTATCTACATAATTTATTTGGAATTATTCTTCATGGGAGATTTGCCTCTTCTCCCCAATTTATTAAGTCATTGAATTACTAATTTATGTGAATGTGGACTCATGGATGTTACACTTTGGGTTTTACTCCCATGCTACTAGGTTGTCCACTGACCTCCCCCTGCCCCCCGCCACCCCTGCTGCATTAGGACTATAGGAGGTTTCCACTGGCTGAGTTCATGTTTCAAATAATTCTTAATCAATATTCTAAATTCCAATTCAATGTTCTAAAATATTTTCCCATTTTTAATGAATTTTGAACAATTGCATATTTTGCAGAAGCCTGAAATAATATTTGCAGATTTGAAAACTTGAAGAGATTATCATGTCCTGTTTAAACAACAATGCTATTAATCTGCAATACTAAAATATTGCATTATATTTGCAAAAGTTAGCAAATACGATTAGGATGCTAAATGGGAAGTTTTTATTAAAATTCAAAAAAATTACAGTGCATATATTTTAAAATGTATTTTCATAATATTCAAGTTAAATAAACTGCATCAGTTTAATACATGTTATTTATCAAGCATGTAGTCATTGAGTACTCACTATGACCTGTGCCCTTGAAGAGAAAGACCCCAAAATAAGTAACTTTTTCACAGTGTCATAAGCATTATAATAGAAGTATATTCAGAATCCCTGACTAAAATGTTTAAGCTTCTTTAGGCTGGGTAGAAAATATATGTTAAGAAGATGAAACCTGCAAATATTTGATAATGGTTTTAATCGAAGGAAAGGAATTTCATTGTAATTGCTATTTGTTTTTTCTGACTAGAACATGGCGTGTTGCAGGTAGTTGATAATAGTGTGTTCAAAAAATGAGTAAATGGAAGGATGAATCTACATAAAATTACATGTCATATGTTGCAGTTATAGTTAAACATCTCAGGTCAGCATTTTAAAGGCAATTAGCTGAAGATCAAGCTGTATGACTATATGATAATTAACTGAATATTTTTACCTAACTTACTTAATTCAGTTGTTCAACTATTTAAGAAAATTTTCCCCAATACCAATGAAAGCACTCTTCCCTAATCCTTCGAACACACGGGCACACATAACAAGGATCTAATCTTTGTAGTTCTCATAAAAATAAAAATAAAAATAAATCATACTATGTCATAACATTTAACTACAACAATGTATATAAATGATACCATACAGAATAAATTGAGAGAAAAGGAGGACATAAAGGAATTTATAATTTAGTCTTCAATCCCAGTTCAGATAATAGCTGAGTGGGGTTGCTATTTCATCAATTTGTCTCAGATAATAAAGCAAGATAGTTTATTTTATGCATGTGGTTCTAAATCTTTGGGAAAAAGGTTTATATTTTTAACAAAAATAGAATAAAGAATGAACATTATATAAAGATGGGTTTGCATTCATATTTAATGAAAGTGCATAGTATTTTAAACCATCTATAAAATAATGCACAATTATGCCCATTTAAAGCATAATTCTAAATTTATAGAGATAAAATATAGTATCTTTGGTTATTCATACTTCCTGATGCATAACTGCAGGTCACACTTAGGTTTATGTACTTTGTGAAATCTCCTTTAAAAATAGCAAGGTGATGTCATTCTAATTACTCTGAGACAAGGCATTGTGGATTATTTCCCTGTTTGATTATGGGATCAACTTTAGTTTGAAATTTAAGTAAGATGTCTCCAAATTCAAATTCAGAAGACCCAAATAAAAGGACGATTTAAAAAATGATAATATCAAAAACAAGTTGGAATCAAAGATTGAGATTGGTTAGAAAGTTAATTGCATAGGAGCATGTTAAAAAGAAACAAGGATTGTCCTCTGTGTTCAGTACATTTTGTTTTGGGGTTCTGCAGATTTTCCATGTTGTCATATTAGAGTTGTTTAAGGTCAAAAAAGAGAGTAGATGGTAAGACCCTAATTTTCTTTATATTTGTTTCTTACATACTGTTTGAAAGCTTGGAGCACTCTGACTTTCCCCTGTAGAGTTGGTGAGAAGGTTGTATATAATGTTCAATTTCTTTAATACAAATGGTGAAAGAAATACAAGAGTATTTCCAGTTTTTCTCCCTCAAACTATGTATGTCTAATGAGAAAAAAAGGTGATATATAAAAAGATTTTGAAGCTACCACATGCATGAGCAATTTTTTTTCTGCTCATGAATCCTAACTTTACTCCAATTACAATGGATTTTATTCATATTAAATTGCAACAAACAAAACTTACTAAAGACTATAAGCAACTCCTATAAAGTAATTTTTTTGAGGGAATGATAAAGCCCAAATATAATTCTGAAATAAAATCCCAGAATAATCCTCAAATAAAAGCCAAATACAGTTTCTGAGTAACGGATGTGCCGTAATGAATCTGCAAAAGACCGAGAACTAGATCCACAGCCTCCATCCCAAAAGAACAAAGATGATCTAAAACTGCAAGCAGAACAGTTCATTCCACCTGCCCCACAATACCTAAGCCCCCGCTCAATCTGAAGCAGAGAAGTCATTATCATCCCAAAATTATCAAGACTGAGGAATGAGCAAACCTCTGTGGGAAATGAAACAAAGTAGACTTATTATTGTAGTAATGAAGAACTTGTAACATTGTTATGAAGATAGTGGTTATCAGAGGTTCTGAGGGAAGGGGCAGGAAGTTTAGGTGGGACCTAGAGCATTTTAGGGCATTGGAATTGTTCTGCATGATATTGCAATGATAGATATAGGCCATTATAAGTCTTGTCAAAACCTACAATATAAAATTATACAGTGTGAAGTGTGAACCATAATGTAAATTATAGACCTCAGTTAGGAGCAATGCTTCAATATTTGTTCATCACTTTTAACAAATGTACCACACTAATGTAAGAAGTTATTAATAGGAGAAAATGTGGGAAGGAATGGGGGTCAGATATATGGGAATCCGCTATACTTTAAATGTAACTTTTCTGTAATCTAAAACTTCTTTAAAAATAAAGTTCATTGTTCATTCCCCAGTCTTGAAGATTTGGGTATGGTGATGCCCATTGACTTATTATAGTTGTACATAGACTTCTTATTAATCTACCCATGAAAGAACTTTTATCGTTGATATAAAGGCAGTGGCTGCCAGAGATTCTGAGGGGAGGTAGAGAGAAGAATAGGTATAACATGGAAGCATTTTCAGGACATTGGAATTGCAATGGCAGATACAGACCATTATATATTTTTTCATAACCTACAAAACTGTGTAGGACAGAATATAAACTATAATGTAAACTGTAATCCATAGCTGGTGCCAATGCTTCAATATGTGTTCATCAATTGTAAGAAATGTACCACACTAATGAAGGATGTTGTTAATGTGGGAAGGTGTGGGAGGAGGAGGGAGGGGGGTATATGGGAATCCCTTATATTTTTATGTAACATTTATGTAAGCTAAAGCTTATTTAAAAATAAAAAAATAATTAAAAAATAAAGTTTATTATATGAAACAATGAACTGGATTCAGACACTCCCAATAGGATTCTTTATTACTTTGTATTTGGTTCTTGCCAAGATACAGAAATGTTACGAAGTTTAACAGAGAAATATTTTTTAAAAAATCATTCTTGATTGGCTGAAGATTTTCTATAAGGAAGTACATATTAGTCAACCAAAAAGGTGCTGATGCAAAGTACCAGAAATCTGTTGGCTTTTCTAAGGGATATTTATTTGGAGTAAAATCTTTTAGTTACAAGGCCCTAAAGAGTCCAACTCAAGGCTGCTTTCTCACCAAAGTCAGTTGCCACCTGTTGAAGCAAGATGGCAGGCGATCTCTGCCTGGTCTTTCCAGCCTTCTCAGTTGCTCAGCTGCTCTGTTTTCTTCAGCTGCAAACTATCAGGCAAATAGCTCATCTCTCTTTCCTGGGCTTTAGCTGTTTGAGCCTTCTCCTTTTTGTCACACGGCTGGGCAAAAATGACCAAATTCTCCTCTCTTCCATGCCTATGGAGCTCTCATTCTCCCTGTGCCTTGTTCTGCTTGTATCTTCTTGATTGAGTGTCCATTTATATAGCTCAGTGAGCCATGCCCTACTGACGTGGTCAAATCAAAGGCCCTGAATTGATTTAATTAAGTAAACTTAAAACCTTTGAATTTAAATCAATCAAAAGGTATACCCAGAAGAACAGACCAGTTTACAAACATAGACTGTATCTCTTTTGGGAATTCATAAATACTATCAAATTGCCACAGAAAGGGAAGTTTAAGTAAGTCCCTGCTTATACTGAAGGCAGGTGATTATCATATTTATGACAATAATTCCAGGGAGAATAACTTAATACAATTCTTTGGAACTTGGTATGTTTTAGATGGCTTCATATTATATAAGAAAGAGATGTTGAGAGGAGCATGTGCATGCAATGGACAACAATAGGTGAAGATTGGTTATAGTTCTTTAAAAATAATTAATATTTAATTCACTATTTTAAGATTTGAAAAGAAAATATTTTATATTTTTTTAATAGACAGTGTGATATTTTACAATGGAAGTGATTGAATGTTACTATAGCATTTAAAAAGTACATGCTCTCCAAAAAACTTGATAAGCTATCGCTCCTTTGGGAAGGTGTTTCCAGTCATTGCTTGCTTATATAAATCATGGAAAATTGTAACATATATTTTACTGTAAAGTAAAACTACTATAGTAGATTGACATATAGATAGATTATATTAGCTCTGAAGAAAATTATTTCATGTATCATAGAGCTAATTTATATTTTAAATTAAGGTCATGGAACGATATACTGTGATTGAGATTATTTTAAAATCTATATAATTTCCCTATGTGTTTAATGCCATTTACTTCTCATTAAACTTTTGTTTTCCTTATTAGCTTCACAAGATCCTTCAAATCAATGCAGAATTTACCTTATAGTTGAGAAGAGAATATTACTGATGAAATTTCTTTGTTCTATAATTCAGTTGGTATCCTATGCCGTCAATAATACAAAGATGAAAATGTTGAAAATCATCTTTAGTCCTCTGATTCACTCTTCTTTTTTTTGAAAATGTATTTGTTTATTTATTTACCTCCCTCCCCTCATTGTTTTGGGCTCATCATCTGCCTTCTGTGTCTGCTTGCTATATGTTTTTCTGTGTCTGCTTGTCTTCTCTTTAGGTAGCACCAGGAACTGATCCTGGGACCTTCTGGAGTGGGAGAGAGGTACTCAATCTCTTGCGCCCCTCAGCTACCTGGTCTGCTACGTATCATATTGTCTCTCCTCCTTGTCTCTTTTTGTGGTGTCATCTTGCTGTGCCAGCTCTCTGTGCAGGCCAGCTTGACTTCACCAGGAGGCCCTGGGAATCAAACCCTAGACCTCCTATATAATAGATGGGAGTCCAATCGCATGAGCCACATTGGCTTCCCTGATTCCCTGTTGATTTAATGGAATTTTCAACACAAATGTCTATGTCCCTAAGTCCATAATCAGAAATTATTTGGGGAAATGTATTTGTTTTATACACATACACATACACACACACATCCATATATATACATACACACACTCAGACATATATACACATATCCACTGTATGACTTATGTTTATATGTATATAAATAATATGTATATATGTTTATAAATGTATATGTGTATATTGATATAAATGTATATTTGTATATATAAATATGTATGTGTACATGTATACATGTATATATGTATATACATGTATATATGTATATATTTATTAAATACATATATACATGTATATATGTATATATTTATTAAAGCATATAAATATGTATGTGTACATGTATACATGTATATATGTATATACATGTATATATGTATATACATGTATATATTTATTAAAGCTGTGAACTTACAAACTATCATGCACATGTGTGACATGTGGAATTCCCATATAACAGCCCTTGGCCAACACTGCATTGTTGTGGAATATTTATTAAACATTGTGAGATAATATCATCAGACTGTTACCACTATGGTGTGTAGTGTACATTTGGTATATTTTTCCATACCCCCCTCCCGATTATTACATTATTACATTGATGCAAGTATATTATAGTGTTGCTGTTGACTATAGTCCTTACGTTGCATTAATTGTATTTTTCCCATTCTTCTCCACATTCTTACCACCTTTCAGCAGTGATGTACATTTGTTCTAGTTCATAGAAGGATATTCTTATATTTGTACTATTAACCACGTTTCTCATCCACTTCTGGGTTCATTATGTTATTCAGTTTATACTCTGGTTTCTCTTCAAATCACATAAATCTTTCACCTTTTACTTTAATATATTTTTGACTAATAAGTACATGAAGAACACAAACGAGTAGATGGATAGGTTATAGTATATTTCAGCCAGTATTCATTATTGATCATTTCACTTTAATAGTTTTGAAGTTGTTAACAAGCCTGTCAGTATTATGAAGGTAATTCCCAAGATTGGATACAGCAGTGTGATACGAAGCATTATATCCCCTCCTGCCGAAGATGTCCACGCCTCAAACGAGGTTACCTGTGAATATGCTACCGAGAATTGCAAAAGGAAATTTGCAAATATAATTCATATTACAGACTTAAACTGTGTTATCTAGGTTAGCTCTATCTAATTGCAGGAATTAAGGGAGAAATTTCTCTGACACAGGGGAGATGGGGAAGAAGGGGAAGTCAGCAAGATTCCATGCATAAGAATTCCTTGCACTGGCTCTGAGATGTTGGGGCCTCTATGCCTAGGAACTAAGCATAGCCTACAGTGAAAGCAAGGAATAGGATGACTTGGTTGTACAGCAAGGATATGGATTATTCCAACAACTGAGTGAGTTTACGAGCAGTTTCTTTTAAGAACTTTTCTATAGGAACCCAGCTTAGAGCAACCACCCAAGCTAACTCAAACTTCAGATCTACAGAAGTAATATGATAAATAAAATAAATAAATTTTGCAGGCTTGCAATCCAAATCAAGGTATTGACAGACCATGATTTCATGCTTTTTCCAAAATCTCTAGTATTCATGGTGGCTTGCTGGGAAACACTTCCTCCATTACATGGCAATCTTCCTTTTGGTTTCCTCCTGTGACTTCTGTGTCTCTGTCTATATTTCCTTTCCTTATAAGTACTCTAATTGTATTGGATTAAGGCACAACCTGACTCAATTTGACCTCACCTAAATAGGATCTTCAAAATCTCATTTACAAATGAATCTTCATGCACAGAACTGGTAGTTAGAGCATGAAGTCCTCCTTTTCAAATGAGTGCACACTCACAGGACCTGGAATTGGGACTTGAACATGTCTTTGTGGGGGACATAATTCAATCTACCAGAGTCAAAGAGATGTTCTAGAAAAAAGAAGCTTGTTATTAAATTTAATATACCTACAGTCCTGACTCTCTTCTTGCTGCTTCCTGCATTCTCTTTTATATTAGAAAATCTCAAAAGTTCTGTATCTGGCATGGCAAGGTCATTCAATGACCTAGTTTTTGATCAGTCTGGGCCTGGAACAAGGCTAGATGCCTAACGAAGTTCTTATGATGCTTGGAGACTATAGGGAAAAAAAAGATATGTTCATTTTCCTTTGCCTTATTTTCTATTCCAGTTTCCTTTAACCGTAATGTTTTGGGCCCAAGTCAAGGTAACCTTGGTGAAACTTCTCTCTTTTCTTTAAGTTGATTGAAAAGTATCTTTTTTTAACTTTTTAAATTGGTACTAATAGATCACACCTGTATGTTAATTGGACACCATCAAGTATCCCAAGGAAATCTGCATGATTCTCTTTAAATTTAGAAAAAGGCTAAATATTCTATATTAACCTTTTACGATGCCTCCCATCCTCATGTTTACTCCCCAGGTGTCTTTTATGTACTTAGAAACATAAGTACAGGTATTTTGAGAAAGGGTAAAATTCAAAGTGGTATTAGATTCTACCCTTATTGAACCTTGAAACTTCCTACCATCTGTGCTCCTAGAGTCTCATGGAATCTGAGCTGCAAAATGTGAATTATATTCTGCCTTTCCCTGCACATGTGACACAGGGAGCTCGGTGTTCACCACCTGTTGTAATGCACAGCAATATTGCAAAGGTTTCCTGACAAAGCCCTGGGTTATTTTTCACCAGTATTATTCTTCATGTTTATCTGTACTAACCACCTGGCATTCCCCTGCTTTCACAAAAAGCCAGCGTTGGTCCACCCTCCAAATGTGACTCCCCTATTCCCCAAGAGACAGATGAAATAATGTCCTCTCACAGATGGCCTGCGGCATATACCTTGGTTGAATATCTAATCATGACAAGTAGTCAACAATTAACTGTAACTTGCAAGAATCAGCTTAAATCATGACACAAACTTATGCTTTAAAAGCATAGTGCAAAAAGAGATTATTTCAAGATGACAGCTACTTTGGCAACTGTGCTCTTTATAAAATGTGTGTTTGGCAATTGCATTGCATTTCATTGCAACATGTCTAAACAGCTCAAATGTGTGAATGCATTTGAAAAATATTCCTGTTCCATTATAAAAACATTGGTTTTGATGATTGTACTTTTCATTAAAATACTAGTCACACTGCTTAAGCCTTCCACAAGTGTTTACTCTAAGAGGAACGTTTCAACTATTATTATGGTTTGAGAATATATATTTATTAAATACTGTATATATATGATTTTTCAAAGGATAGATTTTATCTTTTTTAATAAGACAAACAAATTTTCATGGTTTTGATTTTTGAAAGAGTCAATCATTTTTTATTTTGGTTAGTTTTTTGACTTAAGGACCAGCCATCTGCCCAATGATAATTAAAACTTTTAGTTTTGTAGGAAGATTTTTGTGTATTCATTGTTACTCAATGATATTATTCAAGACATTTTAACATAACTTTATTTTCAAAGGAATACCCTATTCATAACTGTGTTCAACCTCTGCCTGGGTCAAATACTTAAATTTTTTTGTTTGGAAAGTACATCATACTCTGCTAACGTCTAAAGCTATTATTTTTCTTGAAGTTAATGTACATGTAAATACTTTTCCTATATGAATTTTCCCTTGAATTATACTTCAACAAGCTGAGAATTCTATGCACAATGAGCTATGACAATTTCACTCTGTAATGTTCTTTCTATGTTTTTATGACTATGTATGTTTCTGACACTATGTTCTAACTCAGAAGTAGGTGAAATGCTATTGAAGGTTTATTTATTTTTTTTAAAGATTTATTTATCCTCCCCCACCCCCCGCCCCAGTTGTCTGTTGTCTGTGTCTATTTGCTGCGTCTTTCTTCTTTGTCTGCTTCTGCTGTTGTCAGCGGCACAGGAATCTGTGTTTCTTTTTGTTGCATCATCTTGTGTCAGCTCTCAGTGTGGGTGGCAGTATTCTTAGGCAGGCTGCACAGTTCTTTCGGGATGGGCGGCTCTCCTTATGGGGCGCACTCCTTGCACATGGGGCTCCCTACACTGCGCATGGGCCAGCTCCACACGGGTCAAGGAGGCCGGGGGCTTTGAACCGCGGACCTCCCATGTGGTAGACGGACGCCCTAACCACTGGGCCAAGTCCGTTTCCCTGAAGGTTTGATTAGTTGAAGAGTTTATCTGAGTCCTCACTGTATTTGTAAGAATAGTCTCCTAACTATGGCTAAGGACTGCTGCCCATGACATGGGCTTTGTTTCAACTGTAATAATATTTATATTTTTGTAATCACTTAATGGTCTGTTTCCATAACTTTTACCATTGTCTGGCACCTAGAATGCTTCTGATTTTTATATAATGTTTGCATTTTGATTATGGGCACCAGTTGGTTCTGAACACCCAGTACCCGTCCTTCAGTATTTTGGTAAAACAAAATGCTAGTTTTCATTTGGGAATTTTCATTGTACTGTTCTTATACCCTTGGTTTCAAAACCAGATTCCTAAGTTCCATAGGTGGGCATGTTATGTACGCTTGATGCTCATTCTGGTTCTGACCACTGTGATTCAATATGTCATAAACATAACCCAAGCTAGGCCAGATCAATCAATCCTGAGACTTTTGCTGGAAATACCAGGAAAGATGTTCTTTTGGTAGAATGTGGGAGTCGGGGGAGGAGGGCAAGGAATAAAGGATTTAAGAGCTTATATTGGTCATCTTTGCCACCATGTGGGCAAATGCTACCTAGTAATTAAACCATCATGGAAAAAGTAGAGAAATAAAGAGGGAGACAAGTCCCTGATGATGTTGCTTGAGACTCCGAGTCCAGCTTCACATCTTTTGAGCTACTAACTTTAATGACCAGTTATTTGAACTTCACTGTATTAGTTTGACATTCAATTTCAGCAACCAAAATAGTCATGTTTATTATTCTATTTTAGCATGCATAAATTTGAACTCAGATACTTCCTCACCTTCCCCCACCACTCCATTTTGTCCTGGAAAGAGAACTATTGACAGAAAGATAATGGATACATGCAAATTATGCCTATCAATTATATCTAAATTTGCATTTGTATGCCATTCAAAATCAACTTTTAATTCTACATATTTTCAATTGTTTATGGTGTTCACAACCCTGATAAATAAATACATAGGATGGATCATTGAATTCAGTAACTTCAAAGACAGAAAATGATCAAGAATGCCTACATCATCAAACACTGCTATTAAAAATAAAGACTCTGGCAGCACTTCATGAAATGCATGGATACTTCCATATTTTTACTGGGATCTGAGTTAATTTGAATAAGATATTTAGTAGCCACTTCTGCTGTTCTCATTATCCAAAGTGTTAACACATTTGATGAGGCATGCAGTGGTGTGGATGGGAGATATTCCTCACATCAGCGAGGTTATTGATAAAGGGGAAAAAAAATATATATATATATATATATACGTATAATATTATCCAGATGTGTCATCTGATTTAAAATTTGTTTTGCAAAAGGCAATGGAGAATATAACTTCAAAGAGCTAGCTAGCAAGGTAAGCAAACAAGAAAATGTAGTTATTTATCTACTTTGGTAATTTGTAAAGGATATTTTAGGAAAATAGATCAAGGTATTTTTCCCTTGAAAAACTGTATAATATTAGTGCTTACAACTTCACAATTTCTAATCAAAGTTTTCAACAATTTATAAGCATGCACACATTAAAATTTCAAAAAGAAAATACAGGCAAATTTCTCTTGATTTTTTTAACTTCTAATTTCAAAATACATTCAAACTTATAGGAGTTACAAAAATAATGCAAAACCCATACAGAGAATTCCAACATAACATGTGGTTGTTTGCAGCTTTATGTACCCCAGAAATAACAGGTTCTTAAACATGATCCTTTCCTGTGCTTGTGAACCTTTTGATGAGGTTACTTCAGTTAAGGTGTGTTACAACTCAATCAGGGTGAGTCTTAATCTTATTACTGGAGACCTTTATAAGCAGAATGAAATTCAAAGAGACAGAGTGAAAGCCACAGAGGGAAGAGCCAGAAGCAGAACATTAATGGAACCCAGAAGAATAGACAAAAACCATGTCATTTTTCTTTTTTTTTCCCTCCCTCCCTTCCTTACTTCCATCCATCCTTCCTAACACCTATCATTGTAGCTAGCTAGTTACCTAGCTATCAATCAATCCATCTATCCATTTTCTAAACACTTGAGTGTAGCTTGTACGCATCATGCTACTTGAACACTTACTGCTACTATGCATATTACCTGAGAAAATGGATATTCATTTATGTAACCATCTTAAGTTTACCTATTAAGTTGAAGAAATTTAATATTGATATAGCACTTACAATTGATAGATTACAATCATTTCATATCACCTAATAATGTCTTTTTGACCCTTTTATCCTCCCTTGATCTATCCCATCCAAGATCATGTATGGCATTTAATTGTCATTGTCTCTTCAGTGGCTCATTACTTTTTTTGAATTGTGAGAACATACAAACAACACAAACTTTCCCATTTCAACCACTCCCAAGCATATCATTCAGTAGGATTACTCATATTTTCACTGAGCAGTACACACTCCACCTTCTATTACTAAAGAGTCCCCATCTCCCCAAACAGAAACTGTACATACAAAGAGAGACCCCACACCAATTAATACATTGACTCCACATTCATCCACCCATGGAAACCTGTGTTTCTGTCTCTATAAGTTTGCAATTCCTATAGTTTCTTTGCAGTTACCATTGAGCTTAAATTTAATGTCCTAAGTCTGCAGCAAACTTGTTTACTTCGATACCAACTTAACTTCTATAGTATTTAAACATTATGTTCCTATATTCCTCTGTCTCCCTGACCATTGTGTAGTTCTTGTCACAAATTATGTGTTTACACATTATGAATGCAAATATCAAGGATTTATCATTACATTTTATGCCTGTGCCTTTTAGTTCCTATAAGAAGTAAAAGGTGGAGTTACAAACCAAAAATAAAATAGTACTTGTGCTTATATTTACCCATGTCATTACTTTGATTAGAGATCTTTATTTCTGCATCTGGCTTCAGTCACTTGTTTAATGTCCTTTCCTTTCAAACTCTTTAACATATCTTGTAGGGCTGGTTTAGCAGATGAACTACCTTAGATTTGTTTTTCTGGGAATGTCTTAATTTCTCCCTCATTTTTGAGTTACAGTTCAGCTTATACAGAATTGTTGGTTGGAATTTTATTACTTTCAGCCCTTTTTAAATGTGCCATCTCACTGTCTTCTTGCCTTCATGATTTCCAATGAGAAATTAATGCTTAATCTTATTGAGTATCCCTTATAAATGTCATGAGGCATCTCTACTGTGGCTTTCAGAATTCTCTCTTTATCTTTTTTTTTTTTTTTAAAGATTGATTTCATTTACTTTCTTTTTCTTTTTCTTTTTCTTTGTCTCCCTCTTCCCCCAGATGGTTGTCTCATCTGTCTGTTCATTGTTTGCTCACCTTATCCAGGAGGTACTTGGAACTGAACCCTGGACTTTCCCACATGAGAGGGGAGTGCCCAACAGACTGAACCACATCTGCTCCCTGTGGGATGCTTCCTCATCTGGCTTGTGATTTCTGCTTGTTGTGGCAGGGGCAGAGTCTAGCTCATTGCTGTAAAGGCAGAGTCTAGCTCGTGGCCATGGAGGCATCTTTCTAGCTTATTGTGTTGAGAGGTGGCATCTGTTCATCTTCTTTAGTAGGCACAGGGACATGAACCTGGGATCTCCCATGTGGTAGGCAGGCACTCAAGTAGTTAAGCCACATCTGCTTCACAGTGTGGCATTTTTTAGTGGCATGGGTCTTTTTGGGTTCATGCCTTTTGGAAGTTGTTGAGCATCTTGGATGTGTATAGTGTTTTTTAAATTTGGAGAGTTTTCTGGCACTATTTCTTTGAATAATCTCTCTCCCCTTTTCTCTCTTTCTTCTCATTCTGGCATTTGCACAATGCATGCATTGGCATGTTTGATTTTGTCCCACAGTTCTTCAGGCTATCTTCACTTTTCTTCATTCTTTCACCTTTCTGTTTCTCAGACTGAATGATTTCAATTGTCTTATCTTCAAGTTCTCTGTTTCTTTCATCTGTCAGTTCCAATATGTTGATGAATCCCTCTGGGGAATTTTTAATTTCTGTTACTGTGGACTTCAGATCTCTTTTTTTCCACTTCATAATTCCCACCTCTCTATTGATATTCTTGTAGTGTTCGTCTGTTGTTTTCCTGATATTTGTTAGTTTTTTTTTTTTGTCCATTTTTCCCACTAAGGACCATTTTTTAAAAGTCTATTCTAGTAAGTCCCAGGTCTGGTCATCTTCATTGATGATTTCTAATGCTTTAATCTTATCCTTTAAATGGGCCATATATTCTTGTTTCTTTTTATATTTTGTAACCTTTTGTTGAAACCTGGGTTTTCCCATTTTAATGTGTTTTCAGTGGAATTTAGACTCTGAGGCATCTGTTCTTTAAGCTTGTATCTAGCTACTGCTACGACAGGGCTTCCTTTAATGCCAGGAGCTAAAAAAATAATAATAATAAGCAGAAGAAGAAAATAAATAAAATCTTATTGTGGAAGTGCTTTTCTTCAGGATTTTCCATCCCATGAGTTTAGAAATAGCTCCAGGCCAAAGTATAGGGGTTTTCGTGATCTTTTCTGCACAGGTGTCTTGTCTTGGACATGTGCATGTAGTTCTAGGTATTCCCTTTCACACCTATTCAAGTGTCACATCTTCCTTAAGAAACAGTTTACTCAAGATCCTGGGCATGGCACTGTCTGTCCTACAGCTAGCAATCCCTTTCCCCAGCAGGATGACTTGAGTGCTCACCCACAACGTTCTGTAGTAGACATCTTTGATCTGCCTCTAAATGCAGGGCAAGTTCTGGAACAGTGAGTCCCTCGAGCCACCACTAAACTGATTGGGCCAGACACACATTCTCCGAGTTGGTACAGGAGACTCACTCTGCTCCCTCTGGAACCAGGGCCAGGCAGGAATCCAAACTGGGAGCCCAAGGTGGTTCTGTGCCAACCTGCTGAGGGTCAGGAGAGGGATCAGCCAGGGTGCCAGGAGATCCTACCACCTTTTGAAGATAAAATATTATTGAAGTTTATCATTCATACATGAACATACATAGACAACAATTGTATGGTAAAAGTGAATTTACATGCATATCATCATATAGGACTCCCATATATCTCCCAACCACCAACACTCTCCTTGTTGTGAAACATTTGTTACAAACTAGGAAACAGCATTGTCAAAATATTACAACTAATTATAGCCCATATCTTACATTTGGTATATTTTTCCCTCAACACACACTCTTCATCAGTCACCACAATTGCTGTTATGCATACTCTGTATTATTCTCTAGTTTCCTTTCGATTGACATTTACATCCACAGAACACCCCTTTCAGCCACAATCTCATTTATAAATCATCAGTGTTAACTATACTAACTATAATGTGTTACCATCAATTCTATTCATTTCCACACTTTTAAAATAACCTTATAAAAAAACCTCTACATTTAACATCAGTGTTTCCTAGAAACCTATACTGTAGAGTTTGCCTTCATGAGTTTACTCATTTCATTTAGTTCCTATTAGTTAAGACCATATAATATTTGTCCTTTTGTATCTGGATTATTTCACTCAACATAATATCCTCAAGATTCATCCATGGTGTCATATGCATCCAAATTTAAATTCTTCTTACCGCTGAATAGTATTCCATTGCACATGCATACCACATTTTGTTTCGCCATTCATAAGCTGATGGACCACTTGGGATGGTTCTATATTTTAGCAATTGTGAATAATGTATTTATGAACATCGGTGTGCAAATGTCAGTTCACATCCTTGCTTTCAGTTATTGTGAATATATTCCTAGTTACAGGATTGCTGGATGATATGGCAGTTTTATATTCAGCTCCTTGAGGTACCACCAAGACCTCTGTCTTCCACAGAGGTTACACCATTCTACATGCCCACCAGCAGTGAAGGAATGTTCCTATTTCTCCAAATCCTCTCCAGCACTTATAGTTTTCTTTTTTTATGATGGCCATTAAGTGGTTTTCTTTTGATTCAGTGCTTTCCTTGTTACTGCAGCCCTTTAACTGCTTTCTGGAGCTTTGAGAGAGATGTTTTTGCCAATTCTTACTGCTTGTTCAAAGCTCTCCATTAGATTTTTTTGAAGCATTTTTTTTTATTTAATAAAACCTATTCTCTGAAAATGAAGTTATCTGTCTTTCCAACTCCCACTCTTGAGCTCAGTATGAACTGACTACCTTACCTTGTTGTAGAGATTTGAAGAGGTCACAGAATGAAGAGTAGCTCTTTCTAAAGCAGAGGTGAACAGGAAGGATTTTTCACTCCCCATCTAACCCAAGGCTGTCTTTGCTTGGGGCACAGTAGTGAAAGGATCATTCTGGGATGCAGTTACCCAGAGACACCTCTTATGTCAGCAAATTCAACTCCAAATTGAGATAAGTGAAAGGCCAAAAGGAGAAAACTCAAGTTTTCCCTAGAAAAAACTTTAGGACTGCACAAAAAATTGGGGAATATTTTATTTTCTTGGTGATTTGTGTTATTGAAGGTGAATATACATCTTAAATATGATGTTGTCAATTTCTTCTTTCACAGGGATTAAAAATATATCCTGTCAAGAGATACATGATGTCCTCATTCAGTTCTCAGGCACTGCCTTGCAATTTTCTAAATGAAGACAGGTGGTCATATATGGTGAAGGAATTTAACTGCACACACAGATTGTTTCCATCCTAAAAGAGAGAAAACAGAATTATCAAAAAGCACAATATTAAAATGGAACTTTAGATAGAATTGTATATTTTATGAAAGACCTGTATTTCTACTCTTTAAAATATCATTTATATGAAACTATCTCCTATTACTCCTATTGAATTGTCCATTCTGGTTTTGAAAATTGTGTTATACCTTATTGTCAAATTCACAGCAAATTTAGAGAACTCTCACATTTTGCAATCAGTACAAAGGAAATTCAGATATTTGTTTGATTGTGTTTGAATGGAATTGAACAATTCTAGAAATGATTTGCTCTGAATATCCCATGTCATCTCCTTCATTGTAAGGAAAATGACAGTAATATTTTCAGATGATTATTGAAATCAAATTTATTATACCAATTGATATTTTCCTGTTTGTATATAAGAGGTTTATAAGAAGTCAGAAAGATGGAGGGAGAGGGAAGTAAGGACAGGAACAGATATAAGTAGAGAATGACAGACATTGAAGGAAATGCCTAAGGGTACATGCCATGGAGATAAGAGAAGTGGCAGGCCAGTGGGAGACCAGAAAATGAGAGGGCAGAAGAAGCAAGAACTAGAGGAAGTAAGGATAAAAGAAAATTCAGGCACAAGTCAGGAGACTGGGAAGGATAAAATCATACAGAGAGAGAAAATAACTAGGAAAGCTGCTGCTGAAGAAAAGATTTAAAGAATAAAAACATTTACCCGATTTAAAAAGAATTTGCAACAATATGTTGCTTTATTGAAAAGAGACAATTCAAAAGTGCAGTCAAAGTTTCATTGGTAAGGCTTTTGTTTGGATTTCCTTTGTAATGATATTGTCCAAGCTTCTTTGCAATCAGAATCCATTGAACATTCTTACTGATCTAGTTCTGCTTTCTTCATATAAAGGAGAAGTGTACCCAAATTGAAGAGTTAAAAAAAAGAACAACCACGCTTTACATTAATATGAGGAGATATTCAAAATTGATCAATTTGGTATATTTAGACACCAAAAAAATTTAATTTATTGTATTGTTAATTAAATTTAATTGTATAGTATATAATTTCTGTTTTTAAAAGTCGAATAAGTTCAAAAGTGTATTCCAGTTTTTCTTCATCATATACATCCTTATTAATATTCTACTCAACCTTTATTTGTTAGGGCTCCTAAGGTTGTAAGAGAAAGAAAACCAGCTCAAAAATGCTTAAGCAATAAAAAATGGAGATTCTTCAGCCATGGCTGCATCAGGAACTCAAATACTATCCCCAAGGATCTGTTTCTCTTGATATCTTCTGCTTGTCTCATGGTGGGGCCAGTCTCACATGGGGTCTGCCCATACAGTATATGTGAAGTCTGCTGACAGTTCAGTAATACTTAAACCTTTCTGACTGTCAGTCCCCAAGGTAAGGGAGACCTCTCTCTAAGCATGCATAAATGAAACTTCAGGGAATTATTCAATTGGTCCTGTTTATGTCTCTTATTTGTCACTGGTAGTTGGCATGGCAGTAGGGCCACCAAAAAGAGTGCAAAGGAAGTGGTTCCTGAAAGGCAACACGTTTTTAAGAAATGGAAGAGGTGCTTGTCAGGTAATATTCACATCTCAATTCCTGGCAGCCTATCATATCAACACACATTTCTAATGCAATTTCATTTTCTCCCTCTTAAAGTAATAATTATTCCAACTACAACTGATATTGCTCCTGCCCAAAAGGAAAATATTCATAGCTGTGTTTTATGTTTCTCCTTTATCTCTCATGTTATATAAAAGACATTTCCATCATGTTTGTTGGGCCTTATAGTGCTTCATATTGAGTGAGAGATTATTTAACAAAGCTGGTATTCATCAAACATTTTCTACCTTCAACCAAACAAAATGAAGTCCAAATATTGAACATATTAATATACTCCTCCCATTTATAACTTCTCTTTTTATTGACACAAATTCCACAATGTAAATGCCAAAGAATTTGAGACAATTACTCACATTTAAGTTGGAAAACTGACTCTGTGATGTCTGTTGCCCCAGTCAAAGGCAAAGCAGGGCTTATAAAGGAAAAATTCAAATTATTTCACAAGAGAAAGTGACTGGTTTCTTTTAAGTCCTTGACTTGTCATGTGGTATGCAATAGAGCTCTGTACAGGCCCATTGCTGTAATATTAAGTCTCTTATTTTGTGTTTTTTGGAAAACTATGTTGAACCATCTGGTACATATGGTTGCAGGTTTTATTTTTAAGAACCATGTCCATGAGTGGCTTGTTTTTGCTGATAGCAGAAAAGTCAAATTGGAGCAGAGTGCCAAGCAAACATGGAGTCCAGGACTGTAGTCAGGACCTTTTTCTGTATTTACGTACTCAAAAAAATGATTGCTGGCCTCCTACTATGTCCCTAACACTTGGTAAGGGACAGGGGCTAATGGTTAAGATAGTTTTTGTTCTTGAACTCACAGAGTTTACATAATAGAAGGGAGCAAGAAACACATACTTAGCCTTCCCTGTGCTTTAGGCACTGCACTAAGTAAGCACTTTACATGCATTTGCTGTTTTGAATATTACCCATAATCCAATAAAGAAATAACCTGATGAGCAAACTGATATTTTCAGTTTATTTTTTGTTAAACTTATGCATTAGGTTGAAATCTAATTTTATTCCCTTAAAGTGGAAGTTACGCAGCTGATTTCCCACATATGTGCCTGTGTTTAAATTGGTTCCTGATTCACATATATGTTTAATGTGGGGTTGATAAGGTCTCATGTAGTATAATGTTTTTAAAATACAGTAAATGTATCTTCCCTTTCCCTGACTTTTTCATTCATATTTCTATTTCAAATACATGTCTTAGACTTATTTAGTTTTCTCCAATTACTACAATTTGCATTAAGAAATCACTGACTTACAGATTTGATCCTGAAGCCAGAGTCATAAGAATTTTAAGAAAGGATTATGTTATCTCAAGTAAATTTCTGCAGAAACTTTGTTTATTTCACTGTCGGTTAAAATCTATAAAATATCTAGCTGTGATTTCTTTAATCAAAAAGTGTATTAATCATTTCCTGTACTATACTTGATGACTCATAAAAAAAATAAAATTTTACATTGTCATATTAAAGGGATACAAATAAGAAGCCAAAAAAGCAAAGCATATGTGAAGGTCCAGGAGGGTCTTAATCATAAGCTTTGATGTCTTCTCCACTTGCAGTCAAGATGCATCACCCTCCTCCAGCACACAGATGTATCTTCATTGTGGAAGCTTATCAAGTCTTCCAGTGCCCCATGTTTACGTGGGATCTCTTTACATAGGCCTACCTGATAGAATCGATGTCTACATGATTGAATCAGCCGCCAGAGGTCAGGTTGATGGCTGATATGAGGGGGGCCCTAAAGCTCCAATACCCTAATAACCTGACTGGTCTTTCTGGTGGGACCAGTCCCCACCTTCAGATCACAGGTATGACTTGCCCCACCTCTAACTATAGGATGTGGTCCTGGACCCACCTTGAATAACAAAAGATGTAACTATCCTAGGAAATTACAAATATTTAGAGGTTGTCTTCTCAGGAACTGGGGACAAAGTCCAGCCAAGAGTTTCACTATACAAAAGAACACAAATGGTGGCTTTATTTCTCCATGAATCACCGATTTTCACCTGGTTTTAGATGTTCAGACTACATATCATCCTTCATGTATTTCAACCAAGTATGCCTCTTATTAAAGGGATAATAGGCAGGAGAGTTTAAATCCCTCATGGCTGCTGATAAAACCAGCAGGACACTGGTGCTTTCCTGTCAGTTAACTAAATAACGTTTTCATTACTTACAAATCCTAAAGATAAACTCAGCATCATTTTTATTTTTTTTAAAGCAGCATAGAAGACATCAAAGAATGTACCAGTCAGTCAGTTGAATGTATTATTTCAAGGCTTTAAATATACCATAAAGATTGCGAAGAATAAAAGAATTTGTATGTCACATAGGAAAGGATGTTTTATTCCCCAAGGTGTTTAAAATGGCATTAACCTTAGACAACTTCAGCAAAAATTGCTAGTGTTTAATGCATACACATAATCCTGGTATTAAAGATATAACTTACAAAGCAAATTAAAGGTACAGAAATGGTCTTTTAATTTCTGTTTCTCTAGATAAAATCTTTTCAATAATAGTTTAACAATAAAACAAGTCTTTTCTCGGCATTTTATTAATTTCTAAAACATTTCTAATACATTTATTAATATTCTAATACAATGCTTTCTTAATAACAATCAGAAACATCATGATATCCTTCTTATACTATTGGGAATGACTTTCAGTCAAAAAGTTTTATAAAAATATGCTATCACATTTTTAATGTTTCTGCTAATGTCATGGGTAGTGATAAAGATATTGCACAGACTTAAATCTTTTTCTCACATTATTGAAAGTTTGCATCTTTCATACTTTAGTTTGGAAATAGAAACTTTTTAAATATCATTACTAAATAAAGCTCAATAAAGGGATTCAGGAGGATGAGTTTTAACTTTGTAACCTTCCCTTTGAACTAGGATTCTCTAATATAGTGTTGAACTACCCTAGCGTTTAAGGTTCTTTCTAGGTGGAACATATTGTGATGCAAGTTTCCAAGCTCTTCTTTGTTTTGCATTAGGTACTCTTGAGCGCTGGAAAATATCAGGATGTTATTGTCAGTTATATGTTTTGCAGATGCCATCTGCTTGTGCATATTTTGTAAGCAATTTTAAAAGCACACCTGTTTGAGCAACAAAAATATACTGGAACAATCATGGATTTAGAATTAAACAAACCTAATTTTAAATCCTGGTCCTCCTACCAGTATCTGTATGATGCCATATAACTGAATCTCAGTTTTATTCTTCAACATAATAGGGATTATATTTCTTATCTTGCAAAGTTGTGAAGAGTACTATGCTACTGTTATTAGTATGTTACTTTATACTAATGCTAAGTAATACTTTGAAAATCATCTATCCAAGTATATTTTAATATTTCTAGTACTATTCATAGTTTTCAAAAATACTTAGTGTAATACATAATAAGGATTGTGTGCTCAGTAAAAAGTAACTATCTTGCTGTTTATTTTCATATGCTTTTAACTCATATCTGCTTATTATAAATAGATAATTTACCAGTATTGTCAATGCATGAAGAGCTGGTATTTCTAAGCAAAAATAAACTGAAAATAACCACTATCAATAAAATTGTTAAACTGCTAAGCTTTTATAACTGGTGATTAAGTTTGAGTTACAAAGTACATTTTGAATTTTAGGTATCAGTGAATTTGCTGCTGGCAATTCTCAAATAATCTTTGATATGTAAACAGACAAAAAGTTTAGAAATTATTGACTGTGAGACAGATATAAACCTGTAAAATTGTTCTCAATGAAAAACTTTCTATATGTATTTGCACTTTATTCTGAATAAAATGGTATACAATTTGCATTTAGGCTGAAAAATAAGTTCATGGTTGATTTAAAATACTTTAGAAATGTGGCAATTTATAACAAAGAGTGTTTGTGTTGTCTCCAAAAATTATTGTTTTCAAAGAAGATAAAGTTAAAATAAAAATAATAAGGAGAAAGTTGAGTATGGATTGAATATGACAGTGAAGAAATTCTTTATGGTTTGCTTCACCATGGTATAAATTGACTCTTTCCACTTTCATTACCAAATCTTTTCCCAAATTGAGCCATATTCCTCAAGGAAACTATTTCCTATTTTTGGTTGATTAACATTTTAAGAAGAAAAACTATAGCTAGAATGATTAGTTATTTACCTTATCCTTAACTCTTTTTTTATCCTCTGGTTAGGTTAACAAATTCATATTAATAATATGAGCAGGAGCATATATTACTCAAGTGGCTGGCTGTCTGCCTACCACACAGGAGGTCCCGAGTACCTCCTAAAAAACCCAAAACAAACAACAGGTAAAACAAATGATAAAACCAGGGGAGTCGATGTGGATCAGGAATTGAGTGCTGGCTTCCCACATATGTAGTTCAGGTCCCCAGTACCTTAAAAACAACAACAACAATATGAACACTTTCTCTTATATTTGACAACAAAATACAAGAATTCTAAACATCTTAAAATAAATGTAAAAGGAGACGTTAGCGTAATAAAATTAGACTTGAGAAAACAATGAAATTAATTTCCCAATAGTATTTTAACTTGCTATGCAATAAAGGAAGATGACAGAAGAATGAATTAATGAATGAATAATAGAAGGAACACTTGAAGTAGGCATTGTATAGATCTGGGTAGTTAGCCTTGATCATGAAGTAATCCTATTAATATTTATTTTTATTGACTCTCTACCATAAATCTATTTAACGTTATAAGGAAAGTGATATCAGAGAAGTTCAAAAAATATGTGCAAAGTCATGAATTTAGGTAGTGGCAAAAACAGAATTTAAACTGTGTTGCTACAGAACCCATGTTATTAGCTGTACAAGGTAGTCTAGATAGTAATCATTTACCATTTACACGAGAAAAACAAAGCCAAAAGTAAACAAATAAAATGCCTAGGTTTTAAACTTCACACTCTTCTATCCTACGCACATTTGACTTTGTTAATTACATTGATCTGTGTGACACTGCTTAAACATACCATGAAATAAACAGTGAGCTAAAGTGCTTAGAAGGAAATAACTGGACTGTTTCTTTTTTTAAACTATGTTGGTGAAAGAACTATAATATTCTGGCTGATTTCTGCTTATGTCTAAAAAGAATGTATGAAACCAACATGAAGAATTTCCAAAAAAGTATATCCATTAAAATAAGTGAGCAGAACCCTGGGTTTTGCAAATACAACTGAAGATGGCTAATATTAAAATATTTCAAATATAAGTTTTCTTTGTATAATCAGGCCAAAGGATCGCTCGTGTTTTGAATTAGTCAGATGTACTCCTTAATGTAGTAAACTTACATTAAGAACTTAATGAGGTGAAATTTGTCATCATTTAGGATCCGGGGAATGGTTTATTTTAAGCCAACTACTTTATAATGTATTTCTTCTTAGTTCCGAAAATAACAGATTTTGCAAATTGTCATCATTAGTTAATATATGTTTATACTGTAGCAAAACTATTACATTTACTGCAAGTGCCTTAAATAAACACTTGTTATTTTAGTAGTCACTGAAATGACTTTGCATATGGTAGAAACAGTTTGGATGAGGAATTAGAAGTCAAATTTGACTAGCACTTACTTCCTAGAGCAGTTTCACATTTATTATGTTAACTTTGTCATCTCAGTCAAGGTACCCTTCCAGACATCAGAATTTGATGAGCCCTTTTTTACTTTTTGGGTGTAGTTCTCTTAAGTTTCATTGTTTGCAAAGAAACAAAAATAGCTGGCTCAACAAAGAGAGTAAGAAGGACTAATATACCAAAAAAAACTCACTGCCAGGGCCATGGGGCCATTGTACTTTAACAGTATAACCAGGAATTATGGCATATTAAAAGGAATAAGGACAACACTTAAAACAAAATGTTCCTTCTAACAAGTGCTTTCAAACTCTGTTTTCAAAATTGAAGATACATAACACAATAATATTTGCAATGCATGCTTTGGGAAACAGTATGCTGGCTCAGGTCAGAGGTGACAGGCAGAGTGTTTCAAAAACCCAAGGCCCCTACCAGGCCATGTTTAGGCTTTCCTTAATGGTGTCAAAATCCATCTAAAACCAATTTTTAGCATACTTTAGTATCAAGGAAGCAAACCACATAAGGCATTTTCTTTTATGACACTTTGCTTTTTTAAATAAAACATTGTGCATGCCTTTAAACTAAAGTTATAAAATGCCCTGGGAACATAGGATTAGAGACTATTATCTCTATGAGATTTATTTTCTTCCTTTCAACAAATTTTTGTTAAATGCCTACTTTGTGCACCATTTTCTGCAAGATGTTGAGGAGACCAAGGTGAGCAGAAATAGAGCAAGGACGTTGCTTCTGTTAACGATTACATTCGGGGTAGGAAAAGAGTGATGACCTGACAATAATCCAATGATGAAAACTGAACTAGCCATCATGACAAGCATTATTAGTAATGCCAAGCAGGGTGTGAGGTGGGAAGCCTATATTAGGGAGATTTTGTCTAGTCAGAGTGAAGTCAGAGAAGTATTCCTAAAGGACATGGTAACTGCCTTAAGAGCTAATGGCTGGGCAAGGGGTAAACTAAGGATGAAAGATCATTCTTATCAGAGGGAAAGCTGGGGGCAAAGGTCCTGTGGAGGGAGAGGGTATTGCAAGAACCAGGGCCTAAGCAAGGCTTGTATTAATAGCACCGTGAGAACATGATATGAAGGAACCGAAAAACAATGAATTGACTGAACCAAGTGATAACTTAAGAGTCCTATTAAAAAATTCAGTCTTCATCCGAAGATTAATATAATAGAAAAATAGTTAAGAGTCTTAAGTGAGCAAGTATTTCTTGTAAAGAACATCAGTCTGGCTGCAGTTAGGTGAACAGACTGCAGGGAAGGCAGAAAAATGCAGATCCCCATAGAGGATTCCTATTATTTCAGATTCCTTCAATTAAAAAAAAAAAGTTTAGAATAGAAAGGCCTTTTAAAACTGTTAAAAACAGCAAAACACATTATCAGGAAGAGAGTGCTATTATATATATATATATTTTTTAATTCAGATGAAGTTCATATTTTTCAAACCATCCTATTAATCCAGAGTATTTGGTATGTTCTAAAGGACAGTAGACAACTCCATACCATTGAATGGTTTCACCTTTAACAATAATACAGGCTCCTTGAGAGAAAATAGTTATTTGTGGTAGTCTTATATTCAACAAATGTAAATTCCTACTTCCCTTAGTGGTTGCTTCTGAAAGTTACCTTGACCAGAATATTACCACATTCCATGTCCTTTTTGCTGACAATCGGCTGTCCCATGTGATATTGAATTGTTTGAGGATTTTCTGGAAATGTAGGTCAAGGCTGGCATAATTAAATTAAATGTAATAATCAGCTATAATAATCTCTATTTAATTCCAAAGTCCTTGATTATACTTCAATGCCTGGGACATTTTCTTCTACTCAAGACTAAGAATTCTTAGGGACAATAGTATAAACAGAGAAGTTTAATGAATTCTTACTAAAGTATAACTGATCAATTAGTTCACTAATGCACTCATTCTATAAGTCACTGTGTGCCCAAAATGTAGCCAGCACTTCATGAAACCTTGTGAGGGAAGTAAGCAGAAAGAGCTAACATCACATGCCTGATACTACTATCCGTAGAAAGGCCTGCTTGCCAGGTTGACCCTTGTATTTCAGGAGGGTTCCACATATGTCCTAATTGATGATTGGCTCAATGTGACTTATCTGTTCATACAAACAATTTGGTTTATGCTGAATGCCTATTTTCCTTCTGGTACTTTGAAAATGTGGTGTATGTTACCCAGAGGTTGCCTACATGGCCAATCCCAATAAACCCCTGAGCCCTGAGTCTCTAATTAGCTCCCCTCTTAGCCACCATTTCACACATGTTGTTACAACTTGTGCTGGAGATATTAAGTGTGCCCTTACTGCTCTAGGAGAAAACTATTGGAGCACATACCTGGTGTCTTCCAGATCTTGCTCGATGTGCCTTTTCCTTTGCTGATTTTGTTCTATATTCTTGTTCTATAATAAAACATAGACTTGGGTACAGCTATGTGCAGAATCCTGTGAGTTCTATCAAATCAGTGAAGCTGAGGTTAGTCTTGGGGAGTATTGACATAGGAAGCATAATAAAAATAAAGACTGAGTGTGACCTCCAGCATTATAATCTGATTTGTTCATGAGATATAGACACAGGAGTCCTTTTATATCATTGGTTCTTAACTGAGGGTTATTTTGTCCTCCAGAGGATATTTGGCAATGCGTGGAGACATTTTTAATTATCACAACTGCTGGGGAGGTAAGGAGACATAGAGGCCAAGGATGCTGCTAAATGTTCAGCCTCATAGTTAAGAAATATCTAGTTCAAAATACCAACAGTGCTGTGCTTGAGAAACCCTGTCGTATATAAGAGTGTAAGATAAGATAGATCCAATCAAAATAATGAATGCAGAATATAAGCAGGCAGGAAGAACAAAACCAAAATAGATTAATCTTAGTAAAAGGTACTGCAGAACCTAAAACTCCTTGACTGCTTATGAAATTCCTGAAACTTAAATATCAATGTCCGTCCTCATATTTATTTCATATTTACTTAGTTTTAAGTGTTTAGTGAATAGATTGTTTGGGAATTTAGGATATTATCTGTAACAGGAAGAGCACTGGAATTCCTCTTCTGCAGGCACATGCACAGATCCAATACATACTTTAAGTATGTGATTTTATGTCAATATTATGTTTAGTTTTTACTGATGCTACCAGGAAATGCATTTTGAATATGGGATTCCAGATACTTATTCTCTGTGCTGAAATCTTGGCAGTAATTCTGCAAATCTTGCTCTTAGTAGTAATAAGACATTGTGGTTTGGAGCTATATACCCCAGAAAAACATGCCCTTAAATTCAGTCCATTCCTGTGGGTATGAACCCAATGTAAGCTGGGCCTTTTGATGAGGTTACTTTAGTTAAGGTGTGGTCCAACTCAAAATGAGGAGAGATCTTAATCCTATTACTGGAGGTTTTTGTAAGCAGAATGAAATTCAGAGAGAAAACTACAAAAGAAGATGCCAGTGGAACTGGGAAGAGAAGGGAGAGGCCAGGAATGGCTACCATGTGCATTGCCCTTTTAACTGAGAAGCCCAGGACCAAGAATCACTGGTGCTCACCCTAGAACACCAGTTTTTGGGAAGAAAGCATGGCCTTGGCGGTGCCTTGATTTTGACATCCACTATTTTCAGACTTCCCATTATTAGCTAGTAAATTTGCATTGTTTAAGCCAAACCATTGTGTGATATTTGCTAGAGCAGCCAAGAAAACGAAAATAGACATGGAAAATAAACAAAGATTATTATTACTTCTTCATTTTTAAAACAAGCTCTTACTGTACAGGTATTAATATAAATGATAATGGCAGGGCTTTGTGTTCAGAAAAAGTAAAAAAAAAAAAAAAAAGAATAAGAGTCTTTTAAACTTCTAACCTGCCCTCAAACTATGGCTATTCTTGCCACTTATCATGGTGATTGGGCAGGGGGAGTAAGTAAATGAGATAAGGCTTCAGAGTCTTTCAGTTGTTTAAGAACGTATTGGTCTATGTAACATATAGAGGCTTATAGGTCTTTATTGTCATGCTGGACAGGAGGATATAGGAGGATTATAGAAATAAATAGGACATGGGAATGCCAGCCATGATTATTCCCAAGTTTCTGTTGATATAAAATATATATGAGCATGCTGGGCACCTATAAATCAGAAACTTTCCATGTTTTGTTCATACACATCCTGTGACCAATGAAATTACACAAGTTAATCTTAGGATCCATCCAGGTTATGGAAGAGCAGTAGTATTTAAATGTAGAGTTTTGGTGATAGTTTAGGGTAAGTCAAACATTTTAAAGCTAGACAGATCTGAAGTCTAATTCCTGTGATCCCGTTTACTAACTAGGTGACTTTGAGGTACAGTATCATTATTATTATCAAATTTTCATCCTTATCGTATTTTCTTCATTTGTAAAAGCTCCATTAAGGACTGAGCATGAAAACTCGAGATAAATCTCATAATAAGTGCTTAATTCATAGTAACTATTGTTCTTTTTGTTACTTTTTTCCCATTGAAATAATTTGCTGGAATAAAGGGAAGTGTGGAGTATATTTACCACTTCCTCAATTTATGTAGAGGTGAGCACATTGGAGGCAATAACTTAAGGGTAACTGTGGCAGTTTGACTTTCTTTTATGAATCCCAAGAAGAGAACTAATTCATTCCTATAGGTGAGTGGATTACATCAGTGAGAGGTGACGCAAGTCGAGTCTGCACCCTCTTGCTGGTCTGATAAAACTGGAGACACAGAGACAGACAGACAGATGAAAAGAAATCGTTGTCATATTTGATCCTGCCATGTGAGAGAGGACTACAGGATTGCTTAAGCACAAAGCCCCAAAGCGGCTTGGACCACAGAGCCGCTCAGGAGCCCTGCTATAATATATGCCTGATAGTTTGCAGCTGACCTGGGGAAGAAAGCAGAGCAGCCAAACTGATACAGGAGGTTCCAGAAGAGACAAGCCATATGCCTAGTAGCTGATAGCTGAGCGCCTGGAGCTGGGCTCTGCAATATGGACGGGAAGGCAGAGGTCTTGGCAGAGATCAGCAGCCATCTTTGCCGTGTGGCAGCTGACCTTGGTGAGAGAGCATCTCTAATCTTGCCTTGAGTTGGACTTAACATGACCTTGGGATTGTAAGCTTTTACCCCAAATAAAGCCCCTTTATAAAAGCCAACTCATGTCCGGTACTTTGCATCAGCAGCCCTTTGACAAACTAAAACAGTAACAGAGCTGACAAAGACAGAATAGATGTGTAGCCACCACAACCACTCCCTGAGGTAGGTTCCTTCTTTGGGATAAATAAGGTCTAGAAACAAAATCAGAAATAGGACCAGACACTTGATTCCAGAACCACTGTTTTCAGTGATTAAAAGCAGCACAAGCCTCACCATGCCTGGGAATTAAGTACTCCTCCGATATATTCCTGGAATTAACTAACCCCTTTTTATGTGATAAAAAGCTAAATAATTTATGGGTTACGGTTAAAGTGCTGAAAGGCCATCTAAAGCATACATTGTAAGGGAACCTGAAGTTTAGCAATAAGAAAGTAAATATAAGTGAAATAATTTGGAAAATTTTAAAGAGAAGCCATCAGTGACTTTGTATGTATTTGTTCTGCTGTTCAAGGAAGAGTATATTTTGATTAGTTTTCCAATCAGTTATAGTCCTGAGGTAATTTTTATGGCATTAAAGAAAAATATTCCTTGTTAGACTACCAAAGCTCCATGAAAATATCCTTTAAAAATATATTTTTGGGGGTTCTATAATTCCAAATTCACTTAGCAACATTGCAATTACTTTTAAGCTTCCCAGACATGTGAAAACTCTCAAAGAAATGTGCTGGTTAATATTTGAAACCACCAGGCCTTAATTTTACCTTTTGCTTTTATGTCATTCAGTTTCTAAATCATTGAGTTTTCTCCCCAGTCTCCTTTCTTATAGCATGTTCAGTCTAATATTCAGTGATCTTTTAAAAACCCACGAATTTCTAAACGTGCCATTGTCGTTAGATCATGGATACTCCATGAAGTAACAACATAATGAGAACTACAACAGAAAACCCTAACTGTCTTACTAATTTCAAGCTCAGTGTCAGATTTGGTATAATGTAAAAGCAACACATTCATTCAGCTTACCTCAAATAGAAATATGCCTACTTGAAGAGAGTTCCTTTACCCTTAGGAGGAAGACTGTATATGTTGATTCTTTTTTGTTGATTTTGTGCAATACTTCAGATTACATCAACTTCTTTCCTGGTAATGTTTTTTTTCAGTGGGCATACTTTGAATATTGTATCCTATACTTCAAGGCTATCAGCAATCCACATTTCATCTGCACTCCAATCAAATGCAAGTTTTAAAATGTTAGAAGAACACAAAGTATGTACTAGGTGGTAATCAGTTTAGCTTTAGAAAGATGATTTAATATTTTATTCTGACAGTCAAAATCCTGGTGATTTGATTTAAATAATTGAGGTACTGTTGTATTTTATAGATTTTTTCTCCTTCTCATTAATTACATATAAACAAAATGAAAAAAAAACACTATGTTAAAAATTAGCATAATTTCATGCTGTGGTAGACTGAATTATGTATTCCCTCAAAAGGCAAGGCATACTCTTGTTTTTTAAAATATTTTTATTGGAGAGGTTGTGAACAATTATGAAAATCTGTGGAATTCTCTTGGAACACCCCTCCACTAAGACACTGCATTGTTGTGGAACATTTGTTACAGATTATTAGATAATATTCACAGACTATTATGACTAACTATGGTATATGGTAGGGGTTCTTAAACAGGGAAAGAATTCAGGGATTCCATGAGCTTGAACTGAAGATTCAAAAAAAACGTCATTCTCGTGTGGATGTGTTGGTGCGAGTGTGATATATTTATTAAATAATACACAGTATAGTGTGGAATTAGTATAATTTTTATTTTGATGTAATGTCTTTTGAGTGCTGTGGATAACTGTCTGCAAAAGGTTGGTAAGAAGGGCAGAGATAGTTTAGTGATGCCAAGGGAAAAAGTGAATTTCTAAATGTTTGCTGAAAATGACCATTTGAACAGGTGTTGAACTGTGTTAGGTTATCATGTACTGAAATTGTTGGAAAGTTGAAAAATGTAATTTGGAATAATCCTAAAATTTAATTTAAAGACATGCAAATGTTGAGTATTATAAAACTATTGCCACTGCATTCTGAGAAGGGGTTCAATGTTTTTACCTGACTGGCAAAGGGGCTTGTGGAACAAAATGGTTAAGAACCCTTGGTCTGTAGCAGACATTTGAAATATTTTTTCCACACCCACACTATTAACACAGTACATATTTGGCATTGATACAAGAATATCACAGTATTGCTATTAACTACAGTCCATAAGTTTCATTCATTGTATTTTTCCCATGTTTCTTCACATTCTTACTACCTTGCACTGCAATGTATATTTGTTCTAGTTCATAGAAGGATCTTTTCTTTGTACTATTAAACACAGTTCTCATCCACTTCTACATTTACTGTGTTACTCAGTGCCTAGATTGTTCTCTAGTTTTCATTCAATTGACATTTACATCCCTAGACTTCCTTTTCAGCCACAATCCCATTCACAGATCATCTGCATTAGTTTACTCATTATAATGTTTTACCATCATCTCTATCCATTCCTACACTTTTACAGTCAGGGTAATTAAGACTTCTGCACACATTAAACATCAGTATACATTCTCAGCGCTCCTCCTATCTCCTAATAACCTATATTCTTGGTTTAAGTCCATTCATTTATTCTTCATATTTAGTTCATATTAGTGAGACCATGCAATATTTGACCTTTTGTGTCTGATTTATTTGACATTTGAGCAAATGTCCTCAAGGTTCATCCATGTTATCATATGTGTTCAAATTTCATTTCTTCTTATGGTAGCATAGTATACTTTGTCCGCATACATCACATTTTGTTTATCCATTCATTGGTTGATGGACACTTGAGTTGTTTCTGTCTTTTGACAATTGTGAATAATGCTGCTATGAACATCGGTGTGTAGATAGATATCTGTTTGCTTCACAGTTTTTATTTCTTCAGGATATATTCCTAGTACATGGATTGCTGGATTATACGGCAGTTCTATATTTAACTTCCTGAGACTCTGCCAAACTGTTTGTCACAGAGGCTGTACCATTTTACAGTCCCACCTTGAGTGAATGACTGTCCCTATTTCTCCACATCCTCTCCAGCACTTTTTCTGTTTTTTTGTGGGTTTTTGTTTTGTTTTGTTTTTAGTAATGGCCATTCTATGTGGTGTACCATATCTCATTGTTGTTTTCATTGCATTTCCCTAGTAGCAAGTGATATTGAACATTTTATCATGTGTTTTTTGGCCATTTGTATTTCCCCTTTGGAGATATGCCTAACTCTTTTTCCCGTTTCCTAATTGAATTGCTCGCTCTTTTATTGTTGAGTTGTATGATCTCTTTACATAGAATGGAAATCAAACCCTTATCAGATATGTGGTTTCCAAATATTTTTTCCCATTGACTAGACTGCCTTTTCATCTTTTTAGGGGAAGTACTGTGAGTCACAGAAGTGTTCAAGTTTGAGGAGGTTCCATTTAGCCAGTTTTTCTTTCATTGACCATGCTTTCATTGTAAGGTTTAAGAATCCACCGCCTACCACCAGGTCTTGAAGATGTTTCCCCACATTTTGTTCTAGGAGAATTATGGCTTTATATTTTATAATTAAATCTTTGATCTATTTGAGTTATTTTTTTAATGTAAGGTATGAGATAAGTGTCCTATTTCTTTCTTTTGCCTATGGATATCCAATTCTCCCAGCACCATTTGTTGAATAGACTGTTCTGCCCTAGCTGGGTGAGTTTGAAAGCCTTGTTATAAAGCACTGACCATAGAGATAAGAGTCTGTTTTTGAACCATCAATTCAGTTCCGTTGGTATATGTGCCTATCTTTATAGCAGTACCATGCTGGGTTTTTACCACTTTAGTGAGGTAATCTGATTTAAAATCTGAAAGAGAGAATTTCCAACTTCACTCTTCCTTTATAAAGATGTTTCTATTTGACATTCCTTGTCCTTCCAAATACAAGTGATTATTGTGTTTTCCATTTCTTTAAAAAAAATGCTCATGGAATTTTTGTGGGGATTGCATTAAATCTGTATTCAATTTGGGTAGAATTGACATTTTAATAATATTCAGTCTTCCAATCCATGAGCATGGAATGTTTTTCCTATTATTTAGGTCTTTTTAATATTTCTTTTAGCAATGCATTGTTGTTTTCTGAATACCAGTGCTTTACATCCTTGGTTAATTTTATCCCTAAATATTTGATTCTTTTAGTCACTATTGTAATGGAATTTTTTCCCTGACTTTCTCCTCAGATTACTAGCATATGGAAACACTACTGACTTTTTACATATTAATCTTGTATCTTGCCCCACTACTGAAATCATTTATTAGCTCTAGCTTCTTTGTTGTAGTATTTTCAGAACTTTCTAGGTATAGGAACATATCATCTGTAAATAGTGAAAGTTCTTCTTCTTCTTTTCCAATATGGATGCTGTTTATTTCTTTTCTTGCCTAATTGCTCCAGCTAGAACATCTAACACTATATTGCATGGCAGTGGTGACAGTGGGCATCCTGGTCTTGTTCCTGATCTCAATTGGAAAGCTTTCAGTCTTTCACCATTGAGTATAGTGTTAGTTTTTATTGTATGTGTGTTTTTCATATATGGCCTTTATAATGTTGAAAAAGTTTCTTTCAATTCCTATTTTTTGTAGTAGTTTTATCAACAAAGGATCCTGTATTTTGTCAAATGCCTTTTCTGTGTCAATCAATAGGATCATGTGATTTTTTGTCTTTGTTTTATTAATATGGTATATTATACTGATTATAAACTCTGTCTGTCTTTGTGAATATTCTAAACTCATCCTCACTTTTTAAAGACCATCCTGCTGGATATAAAATTCTTGGCTGACAATTTTTCTCTTGCAGTATCTTAAATATATCATACCACTACCTTCTTGCCTGCATGGTTTCTGAAAAGAAATCAGCACTTAATCTTATTGGGTATCCCTTGTATATGATGCATCTATTTTCTCTTGATGCTCTCAGAATTTCCTCTGTCTTTGGCATTTGACATTCTGATTGGTGTCTAGAGTAGGTCTCTTTGCATTTATTCAGATCACAGTATGTTCTGCTTCTTGGACATGGATATCTATGTACTTCAACAAGGTTGGAAAATTTTCAGCCATTATTTGTCAAATATCCCAACTGCCCCTTTTCCCTTCTCTTCTTCTGGGACACCCATGATACATATGTTTCTGTGTTTCTTGCCGTCATTTATTTTCCTGAGACCTTGTTAATTTTTTTCCATTATTCTTTTAATCTATTCTTTTGTATGTTTGCTTCCAGAGGCCAGGTCCTCAAGCATACTGATCCTTTTTTCTGCCTCCTAAAACCTGCTGTTATATGCCTCTAGTGTATTTTTTAAGTTCATTCATTGTACTTTTCATTCCCATAAGAACTGCTATTTTTCTCTATATTCTTTCAAATTCATCTTTGTGTTCACCCAGTGTCTTCTTTATATCCTTAATCTCTGTAGTCATCTCACTGAATTAATTAAGGAAATTTGCTTGAACATCTATGATTAGTTGTCTCTACTCCTTTATGCCATCTGGAGGCTTATCTTGTTCCCTTGGCTGGGCCATACCTTCCTGTTTCTTAGTATGGATGGTAATTTTTTTTTTTTTTTATGCCTTGGTCTTGCTTACGAGATGTATTTATTCTGGGCACAGTTTATTTCTTTAGTTTAAGGCTTTCTTGCCCTTTCTCCCTTGCTATTTGTGTAATAGTATGTAGTTGGTATTATAAGCTCTGGAGGCTGATGCTGCCCATCTTGCCCCAGGAACCAATTTAGCTTCTCCCACCTTTCTTCTCTGCTTGGATTAGAGACGGAGCTGCAGCTTCATGTAGTAATCCAAAAATTACCAAGATGTGCAGACCAAGACCATGTTTAGTTGCCTGGAGAGACTGATAAATCTTCACACCCTTTCCTCCCCTGCCTCACACAGTGATGGAGTTGCAAGTGTGTGCAGCAATCTAAGCCATGCAGGAGAAAACTGGCTGCAATTACCCAGGTAGACTGACCCAGGTAGACTAGTTCCCCTGCTCCCCAGCCAGGGGTGAGGAAAGACCCTCCAGAGTGCCCCAAAAAATCAAATCTGTGTGGGCTGAAAGCACTTGCAGTTGTCCTGAGTGGTTGAGGGAATACTGTCCCTTCTGCCTTTAAGGAGTGGGGATGGAACTACAGGCACCCAACAGACCAGTTTGTGTAGCCCAAAAGCACCTGGAAACACCAGCCTCCTCCTATCCTCTTGGGGGGTGGGGGTGGATACACAGGAACCCAACAGTCCAGTCTGTGAAGTCTGAAAGTGCCTGCCATTGTCCAGAGAGGCTGAGGAAACACAGCTTCTTTCCTATCTTATTGGAGGGACAGGGATGGAGCCACAGGTGTCAGACTACTTAGTCTGTATGGGCTGAAAGCACCAGCATTTGTACAGAGAGGCTGGGGAGACATCACATCCATCTTGACCTATAGAGGGTAGGGGTGGAGTCACAGGTATGAAAAGTCCAGACCATGTAGGCAAGAAGCACCTGCAGTTGTCCGATAGGCTGAGGAACACCCACCCCTCTTATCCTATAGGGGTGGGGCTGGTTTAGAGTCCCAGGCACTTAACAATGCAGTGCATGTGGGTCGAAAGCACCTGCAGTTGCCCAGAGAGGCTGAGTCAACACAGATCCCTTCTTATCCTATTGGGGAGGCAGAAATGTAGCTACAGGTGCCTGAGTATCCAGTTTGTGTGGCAAGACATATTCTCATTCTTAATCCATGTTCCTGTAGGTCTGAACTCATTTTAAATAGGATCTTTTGAAAATATTTTTAGTTAAGGTGTGGCCAACTGAACCAGAGTGGGTCTTAATTCATATTACTGGAGTTCTTTTAAAGAGAAGATATTGGAAGGCAGAAGTCAGAGAAGGCTATAGGAGAAAGACATACAAGGGTATCAAGTACATTGCCATCTGATGGGAGGAAGATATGAAAGCCAGAGAACCCCAAGGGTCATTGCAAGCCAGCAGCAAAATGTTATTGGGGAAGAAGCCATAACCTTGGTAATTCTCTGATTTTGAACTTCGAGCCTCCAAAACCATGAGAAAGCAAATGTTGTTTAAGCCAACATGTTGTGTGGTATTTTCCATAGCAGTCTGGAATACTAACATACATACTATGAATGGAAATTTACTGATAAAATTCAGTTAATTATCAAATTCAAAACTTTGTTTAAAAGGGGTATGGTTTGCAGGTTTTGGAAACATTCACAGGAAAAACATTTCTTAGCAAAGATAAAATAATTTTCCTGATGTATGGAATTATCATTTATATTTTCCTTGGTGGAGGACCGGTATCTGTTTACCTGTACTGGAGCTTAAATCTGGCCAGAAAGGTGTTATTCCAAATGTTATTTTCTGTATTATAGTAATAATTACTGTAAGAGGAGAAAGCATATCTTTTGTAATCCTTTATGTTTTCCTTAAAATATAAATTCTGATATATAAATTCAGGTTTTGAACCTTTTAATTATTTCTGGTAGGTTGCTACCCCCCATACTCTCTCTGGGTTGTATCTTTCTTAAATCTACAATGTACAGATTTCTGAAACATTCTATTTTTCTAATGAGTGTTTAACACAGTAAAAGGACAAAATCTTTATCTTTTTTGTACGCTGTAATCAAATAAGTTTTTGATGGTTAATTTCATGTGTCACCTTGGCTAGGTTATGATGTCTTTTTGTTTGGTCAAACAGTAGCCAAAATGTTGCTGTGAAGTTATTTTTTAGATATGATTATTTTATAATTAGTTGACTTTAAATAAAGACAATTATCTTTGATAATGTGGGTGGCCCTCATCCAATCAGTTGAAGACCTTAAGAACAAGGAACTGATTTTTTTAAAAATTAATTCTGCCTCTGGAATACACTACCTACTCTTCTATGAGTTTCCAGCAGGCTGTCCAGCTTGACTGATTTTTAGACTCAACACTTCAACATCAACTATTTCCTCTCTTTCCAGCCTGCCCACCTGCCCTAGAGATTTCAGATTTGTAAGTACTCACTGTATATATGTGCACACACATATATTCTGTTGATTCTGTTTCTCTGAAGAACTCTTATTCAATGTTGAACTTTGATAGTTTATAGTGACTGCATCTAGTTCCTCTATCTCAATTTTTCTCAAAAAATTTGTTCACATTTGTGTATTTGTGTGTTTGTATATGTGTGTGTTTTATTTATTGCTGTTTAACAAATTACCATAGCTCTTTGTCACATAAAGGAACACACATTTATTATCTCAGTTTCTGTAGGTCAGGAATTCAAGCAATGCTTAGTTGGGTCCTCTGGCTCTGAGTATCCCACAATTTGTCATAAGGTGTCAAAATGTCAGCTGGGGCTAGACCGTCTCCAACTCAAATGGGTATGGAACAACTTCCAAGATCACTCAAGTGGTTGTTGGGGATTGAGTTATGTCCCTCACAAAAGGCATGTTCAGGTCCTGACACCTGGTGCTGTGAGTGTGAATCATTTGTAAATAAGACATTTGAAGATATTATTAATTAAATCAAGCCCAAAATGATTAAGGGTGGGCCTTAATCCAATATGCCTGTATTTCTTATAAGCAAAGGATATTGGACATGGAAGAGGAAGCAACACAGAACAGCCAGAAACTGGAAGCCAATGGAACTGGAAGAGAAAGACGAAGACACTACCATGTGCATTGCCAAGTGATGAAAAAGCACAGGATCAAGGATCCCAGCACCAGCCCCAGAATTGCACAGTCTTTGAGGAGATAGCATAGCTTTACTAACACCTTGATTTTGGTCTTCTGCTAGCCTCAAACTGTGAGCCAATAAATTCCTGTTGTTTAAACAAACCTATTTTACAGTGTTTATATTAGCAGCCAGGAAACTAAAACAGCAGGATTCAGTTTCTCCCAGTTTATTGGACTGAGAGCCTCAGTTCCTTACTGGCTTTTGGTCAGGGCCTCTCCTCCATGGATTTTCTCCACGTGCATTTCACAACATGTAAGCTGGCTTCAACAAAGGTAGCATATGAGAGTTTAAGAGAGAGTGAGCAAAACACAGGTCACAGTATTTTGTAATCGAATTGTGGAAGTAATTAATCTCAAACCCAGTCTCAAGTGGAGGGAATAACACAAGGACATGAATATCAGGAAAGGATCACCATAAGCCATTTCAGAAGCTGCCTATCACAGTGTAGGTATTTGGTTTATGAAAATAAATTCCCTTCTGTTAAAGTCATTGCACCCTTACTTACTTTGATTTTCTTCACATGACAAAAATTTAGGCCCCAACGCATATGAGAATAAAGACAAATGTTAGCCTAACATGTTACCCTTAATGCTATGTTGGAGCACAGGATTGCATATGCTATGTTAGGGATCCTACTTTTACCCCTTTCTTTTGCTGGAAAGCTTGTATTCATCTCTCACGTTTTTGTTTTCTCTCAGGTGGTGGTGACTTATAATAACTAAATTAAAGTATGTGTAGATATCAAATTAAGAATTCTACTTTAGGGTATTAGTATAAGACTAAAAATATAACTAAGTGGTCCTGTGTGAATCTTCAAAATCTTCGAACTGTAAATTTTTCTTATTTTGTCATCTTTTTGCATTTGCATCAACCAAATGTACCTTATGAAATAAGTACATTTTTATTAAATACAAATCAACAAGTGGAATGCCACTTTGAAAGAGTCATTTAGTTAAATGAACCGGGAAGTGTGTTATATTACAAGAGAGACTCAGAAGAAACTTCTTTGTTTTTCAAAGTACCCAGCACGTATGTAGTAGATTTTCACTAGTGTATGGAATAGCATTTTCATCAAATGCCTGACCTCAATCCTGTTTGGTTATATGTAATAAGTTAAATCATTTTCCAGGTATCCCAAAATTTCCAAGGACATGTTATGTTTCAAAATCTTTCCCGGTTTTCACTTTTTACTTCCATTTCCATTTAGCACCACACCAGATCCTCTAACCTCTTTTCTGCACTTTACCCTCTTCTGGCTGTCTTTATGGTCATGTGACTCTCCTCTAAACACTTCATCTGAATTGTGGACACATACATTTTTTTTTCTAATTCCCACAGATCAGATTGTAAATTTTACCAAAATTTTGATGAACATTGTTAGCTAGTGAAAAAAATTACAAGACAGAGACATATAGCTCTTCTTAAAGAACATTACTTTTGGAGACCAAAATACCTAACCCCAGGCTTCCATGACAACACAGAAGCTATTGTTCCAGTCCCCTATGGAAATGCCCTTGATAATGTCACTCCCACCTAGCACACAGGCCTTCAACACGAGTCTTTGAAGGAAGAATGCATCTGGCCCTTTCCCTAGCATAAAGCCTGCCTCCAGGACCCCCATTCTTATACAGTACATGTCCCTCTCTATAAAGGCTATCAGTGGAAATCTATTATTGCTTCAAGAGAAAACCAGTGTTCTAGGCCTATGGGCAGATGATCTCTTTCTGTGTCTTTCAACAGGGAAAGGTGTTCAACATTCAATGATCTGCATTAGAATATTTTCCAAATCTAGCTTCTTCAGTCTTGTGCATCATTTCTTTATTTAGTGAGGGCTTTCACCCATCTATCCTCTAGTGAGTAATAATAGATAAATTTCTACTATTCCTAACTATCTTCATGTTCTCTATCCCCAGTTTCCCATCTTTTGAAAAATGACAAACACACACATACATACACATTTTAAGAGTAAGCAATATTAAACCTATAGTGTGTGTTCTAGGCTCATGCTTTGGAAATTTTCCTCCCAAGACAACTTATTTCATGATCACACAAGGAAACTGTAGTGTTGTAAAAAGAGTGGTAAATGTTGATAAGTTGTGCTCTCTAAAGATCTGATGATGTCATAAGAAAAAATAGTTAAATGGAATATTCCTTAAATAAGTGGTGACAAGTAACATACTACTTATTTTCAGATTGATTCTGAGAAAAACTATGGTGAAAGGGAAAGTTTTATCTACTATCCTAACATCTTAGTTTTTTCTCACCATATATAGTTAGGAGAATATTGACCTCCCCCTTGACTATATTATGTCATATGGCAAGAAAGAATTAAGGTTACTTATGGAATGAAGTTGCTAATTAGCTGACCTTAAAATAAATGGAAGAGCATTGATTATCAGATGAGCCCAGTGTAATCAAAACTTCTTTAAAGTGGAAGAGGAAAGCACTAGATGATGCCAATGTTTGAGTAAAGCGGGTTAAGAAAGACACAAGTGGACATTGTTGATTTTGAAAGGGCCAGAAGCCAAGGAATTCAGGCAGCCTCTAAAGCAGGGATTCTTAACAAGGGGTACATGATCTTGAACTGAAATTCACAAAAACATTATTCTGTGGGGATGTGTTGGTGCAGGTGTGACATATTTATTAAATAATACACAGTATAGTGTGGACTTGGTAAGGGGTCTGTGGTTTTCACCTGACTGGCAAAAGGGTCTGTGGAACAAAAATAGTTAAGAACCCCTCGTCTAAAACCTGGAAAAAAGCAAGGAAACAGATTCTACGTTTGAGCCTCCAGAAGAAACACAGGACTATTGCTACCTTGCTTTTAGTCCAGTGAGACCTACTTCAACTTCTGACCTACAGAATTTTAAGAAAATAAATGTAATATATTTTAAGCCATCAATTGTGTGCTAATTTTCTATAGTAACAATAGGAAACTTTTACACCATTCTTTATATTTCTCTGCCACCAATATATAATTCACCTACATGTAATTTTCCCCTTTACTCAATGACACATCCTCATCTGTTAATGGAAATATTAGTAATCACATGTCATTGTGAGGAATACATGGCATAATTTGGAAATAGATGTATATTCTTAATTATATCTCTTTTATCTTTTATCACATCTATTAGAGCCAAATGTCACCTATAATTTTAACTTTGGATCTCTGGTAAAAGTAATTTGGGTACCTGTGTTAGTCAAGGTTCTCTAGGGAAACAGAACCAATAGGAGATATCTAAAAATAGTATGAGATTTTATAAAATTCTCTCAAGCAACTGTGGGAATGCACAAGTCCAAATTCTGCAGGGCAGCCTGCAAACCAGGGGCATAAATGAAGGTCCTTGATGAGTTCCTAAAAGACGCTGGCTGTTTGATGTAGAGGTGGGCATTCTCTCTTTGAATGCTGAAATCACTTCTCTTTTAATGCCATCTACTGATTGGATGCAGTGTCACTCATTACTGATAGCAATCTCCTTAATTGATTGTAGATATAATCAGCCATCTATGCATTTAACTCACTGATGATTAATATGCATGAAATGCCCTTGTATTACATTTAGCCACGTGCTTGTTTGACCACACAACTGGGCACCATTACCTGGACCAGCTGACACATTAGCTTAGCCATCATAGAATCTAATTTTCTTTAGGTTAGATAGAAACTGTTAGCCAAGCCTATGGTCATAGCATAAACTAAATTTAGAAGACATAATTTTATGATGTAAACATCATTTTAACCATATTATTAGTTTTGCATATGTTATAGCCAGTAGTATCTTTTGTTAAATATTTACCTGCATATCCCTCTTTATACTCTTGTCCCTTATAATCTATACTTAACACAGCAGTCAAATTGATTCTTTTAAAAACTTAAGTCAAACCATATGATTTTTCTATTCAAAACTCCCAATGACTTTACATCTCATTCCAAGTAATAGCCAAATCCTTAAAATGCTCTGAGTGCTGCATGATTTAACCAGCAACATTCCCATAATTGTTTTCACCTCTGGAACTCAGCCTAAATCATCATGGAGTAATTTTCAGTGTTTCCAGAACATGTGAATCCCACTCCCATCACAGGACCTCACACTGTTGAATCTGCCTGGGAGAGTGGTGAATGACTTCACCATTAGCCATGTGGCTCAGTTCCTCAGCTCAGCTTTTCAGTGAGACCTAACCTGACCATTTAATATTGCAACCCTTTCTGAGCTCCTTATCCCCCTTCCCTGCTTTTTCTCTATAGCTCTGATGACCTCCTGACAACTAACCCATTTGTTTTGCTTCATGACTCTCCACCCCAGAATGTAAACTCCAAGAAGTCAGGATTCATGTTTGTTTTGTTTACGACTGTGTCTGAGAAATGAAAGGGTGCCTAACACATGGTTTGTGCTCAGTAACATTAAAATAATGTTTAATTATGTCTCTGCCACAGATTCGGGATCTCAAACACATCAATTTCAAAGTTTGGAGAAAAGCTGATGCTGTCTAATTCATCCTTCTTACTTTATGGATGGAGAATTTGAGATTCAGAGAGGTCATACAGACATTTTCACCCAAAGTAGAGTAAGAATGCAAGCTTACCTTTCTTAGCTAGTTAATGGAGGCAGTTATAACTCACATAACTTCATACTTATATTAGTAGCAATCGAAAAATCTTTCCAATCTGAATTAGTTAGCAATCATTATATTGTGTATATTCTGTTTTCTTTTACTCTGAACAGACTTGTTCACTTATAATGTGATGTTCACTTTTACTTTCCATTATAGTTTCTTATCACTGTCATTTATTCAATAAGTGTTTTAACAACTGTCCTAGATAAAACACTATTGTCAATGCAGTGTGAGTTTCAAAGATTGATGTGATTACAACTTTTGTTGTTGATGTTATAAAGGGTATTTATTTGGGGTAGGAGATTAAAGTTACCAGGCATAAAGCATAAGTTACTTCCCTCACCAAAGTCTGTTTCCACATGTTGGAGTCGATGGCTGCTGACCTCTGTGACGGTTCAGGCTTTCTGGGTTCCTCTGTGCTCAGTTCCTGTTTCCTCCACAAGGTCAGCTGTAGACTGTGAGGCTCTTCAGGCTTTGCCTCTCTCCACACGGTCAGCTGTAGACCATAAGGCGAATAGCTCTTTTCCCTGGGGCTCCAACTTAAGACTTCAGAATCAAACTCCAATGCCATAACTCCAACATCAGAAACTACAACTTTTATTATATTCATACATGTACTAAATAAGAATATCTCATATCCTTTCAGTCTCAAATGTCTCTAGGACTCATAACCACTGGTTTTGCCACAGCCAATTTGCAAATAGCTCTAGGTGTTCTCCAGCCAATTTCACAGCTGCAGGAGTGACCAGGGGCTTGCTCACCTCAGGTTGTTGCTGCATCTCTCTCCCTCTCACCTCCACTAAGGCATGGAATTCTTATGACCCTCCAAGCATTCACATGTATGCAATCCAGTTGTCCAGGGAGCTAATGCTCCATGGGACAGACCTTTGCCCAGTGGGAAACATGAACTGGCCTATGATTTCGTCCCCTTAGAAGAGCTATCTTGAGATACAGTAGCTTATTTGACCTCTTTGAAGATAGTCCTTCAAGAATGAGTGATCCATTGCAGTTGATACCAGTGATGAGCAGCTCAGTAACATACACTGATAAAGTCTCTCCCTCCTTCCTTGCCTTACTCACCTTTTTCCTCACTCCTGTTTCTCTGGGATTGTAGTCCCCAATGAAATTATGGGACATGAAATATTGCCTGAGGCTCTGCTTTCTGAGGAAGGCCAGGACAACTGCCTTTAAGGACCTTAAAATCTAGTAAGAAAAGGCATATTGAGGCATATATATAGATATATAGATATATAGATATAACTCCTACAAAGTACCATGTGATAATTCTTGTTAAACATATGCAGAGGACTACACTAGTTCAGGGGAAAGAGAAATTTTTTTGAATGAGGTGAAGAAGTGCTTTTGTAAAGAAGGTGAACTTCATTCATTTAGTTTTGATGAGTGAGCTTTTTCTAGACAGAGAGACAAGCACAACCAGATATGTGATGCTGGTGACAGTCATAGCATGCCTAGAACTGGAGTGTTTCGTACAGAGTAGATAAAGTTGATTCTGTTGCTAAATAGAGTAGGGTGTGAATGTTTATTGAAGTCATTTTCCAATGACTTTCTTGAGGCTAATTCTAATGGATTGTAGATAATTTCAAACTTCAGGTTGATAAACCCAAGTTACAAGCCTGACTAGACTACAATAGGGATTATGGGATTAATCAAGACAATTGGTTATACTTTAGAGAAACAATGTGGTTTTGCCTTTGTGTATTTTTACTGCTACAGAACTAGATGAAATCCCCATCTGCCAGTGTCCAGAATTATTGTAACTCCAGTGGGCTCAAGGGAGATAATCTTAAAATGGAGCTTGAGTTATGCAAAAGGTCAAGTTTCTGACATTCAGAAAACATGGTTCTGAATTCCCTGTTCTTTTCTGTTAGGGTACACAATTGTATATTAGTGTTTAAAACAAATTTTAAAGAGGAAAGAAAAAGCATGCAAACTTAAACACTGTGTCATATAGGCCCTATAATAAACTCCAATCAAGCTAACCTATCTTTTAGTAGCTAACAATCATAATCAAGAATTGATTTCAGTAAACCTGAGGTCTGATGAATGAATCTTTTACATAGGAGTGTGAGTTGATTTTTAAAATTAAATATTCCAGGGAAGTGTATAGATATTTTCTTTAGAGATAGGTAAATCACTATCTTGATTCTCATTACAGCTCACATAATTTTTGTGAATCAGTGCAATTTCATGTTTTAAAAAAATATTAAGTTTTGTCTCATTTAATCTCTTATTTTTATATCATATAATGTTTAAGTAAATACTTTCCATTCTTATTTAAATGAAGATTGCCTTACAGATGTTTTTATTTTGGCCTAGAATTTTTAGGTTTGACTCCAAGATGGACAAATGAATAATTTGTGGGTAAAAATATCAGAAGAAGTTTTAATCCATATCATTTCATCCAAGCCATTTAGGTAATTTAATGAAAGGAGCTAAGAATCAGAATGGTTGTCCCAATATAAAGTTTAAGAATATTAGAAGTAGATGCATACATATTTATCAATTTTAGTATTATTTAAAATTTTATGCTATCTCTCAAAATTAGAGATTTTATAATTCCATTTCATGGAATGCCTCCCTCTTAACCCACCTTTTTGACAAAGTCTTTCCCCATTAACTCATATTGTTGAGATGATCAAAACAAGTGGTAGGTGAGGAAATTATAATTTTATAGGCTGCTTAGCATGTTCATGGGCCAGTTATATTTCATATTATAGCTTCAGAAAAAAGGTAATAATGGTAGGATGTTTTTAATGTATGTTACGAGTCCAAAATCTTTACCATTGTTCTCTATCCCTACCCCCACATACACATACCATATACGTTTCACATTCCTGGAATTTACTTTTATTTTTTTTTAGGAGATACCGTGAATTGAATCCCAGACCTCATACATGGGAAGCAGAGGCTCAAACACTGAGCTACACCCATTTCTCCATATCCTGGGATTTAAATCAATTAATCATTTAAATAATTACATTCTTATCCAGACTTTGATTCTATCCATAGGAACTATGAATGGAAGGGAAGAAGGTTATTGAAGACATATTTTATTAAACAGATACTTCTACTTATGTTAAATAAAACCAGAAAAATAGTTTCATACCAGAAGATTAGAAGGACCTTTGTGAAAAAAATTATTAAAAAAAAAAATCAGTTGATAGGGACATGCATGTCTAATAAACTCGTGGGCAATCTGTGGGTGGCTTCACAGATTAGGTTCAGCCTCAGTTGTTTGATTTATTTTATATCATAAAATCTACATCAGAATTTTATATATGAGATATTGTTACCAATTTTAAATTGTATTATTGAATGCTACAAAGGTAAGTACAATAATTTACTCAAGGCAGATTCAAATCTAGTTGTTAGGTGGTAGAATTCATTTAATACCTAAGGCCATCTGTTTACAATATTCTCTTTCTAATGTTAGGAAAATCAGAGTATGGAAAGAAAATAAAACTTTTTCTCATATATTTATTTTAAATGTAATATTGGCCAATATATGTGTGGATGTAAATGGTAGCTTTTAAAGTTCACTTCTATTTTATTATTTTTGTTATCTTTTAAATTTATTTTTATGTCATTTAATTTTCTTGGACATTGATGAAATAACTTTTTCTAGAAACAATATATGGGACCTGATGGATACAAAGAATCATTAATCATATTTTTAAAATACTCAAATAATTTTTTAAAAATAGGCTGAAATTGATTGGTCAAAAGTGAAACCCCTATATATAAACGTGCTTTCAAAACTATTTTTTGATGTACATTTTCCTCTACCCAAAATTTTATAGATTTTCATAAAAAAACCATTTAGTGGAATTGTATAAAAAAGAAGCTAACCATGTATCAGACACTTTTAAAAAATCCCTTGTATTAAGGGATAATTTCTATGCTGTAAAATACTTACTTTTTAGATATACAGTTTGATGAATTTTTATTATTATTTCTACCGTGAAATTCATACTTTTGAGTATGGAGTATTATGAGATTTGACTAATGCATAGAGTTGTGAAACCACCAACCACAACTAAGATACTGAAATAGTTTTATTACTTGAAAGAAACTCTTCCATGAAGTTGCTTTATAGCAAAATTGTTTGTTGTCTTATAAATGAGAGCATTCAGTAGGTAGCCCAGTCAGTCTGATTTCTTTCATTTAGGAAACTGCGTTTTAGATGCAAACATGGTTCTTTTTATTATTTTATTACTAACTGATACTCCATTGTATGGCTATATATTTCATTTATCCATTCATCAGTTAAGGAACATTTGGATTATTTCCAGTTTTTCAGCATTATGAGTAAGGGTCCTGTGGACATTTGGATACAGTTATTTGTGAACATAAGTATTAATTTATCTCCAGTAAATACATAGGCGATGCAAGGTGATTTGGTATTTAATTATTACTTCATAAAAACCTGCCAAACTCTTTCCAAATTTCTGTATAATTTTGCATTCTCACCAGCAATGCATGAAAATGCCAGAAATCCAATTCCTTCCTAGCACTTAATGTTATCATGTTTTTTTACTTGAGCCTTTTAAATAGATATGCAATGGTATCAAACTATGGTTTTAATTTGAATTTCTCTAATGACTCTTTGTGCTGAGCATCTTCTCATATTCTTGTCATCTAACTTTCTTGTGATGACATTTCTCTTCAAGTCTTTTCCCTTCTTTTATTTTTCTTATTATTGAGTTGTGATATTTTTACATATTCTGAATGCAAATGCTTTATGATATATGTGATTAGCAAGTATTTTATAATTATGAAGTTTTAAATTCCACTGTTAGGTCTAGGATCCATTTAGAGTTAATTTTTATATAAAGTGTGAGATACAGGTTGAAGTTTTTTGTTTTTTTTTTTAATATGGATATCCAAATTTTCCAGCACCATTTGTTGAAATATCAGGTATTTCTCTCATTTAATTGCCTTTAAGCAACTTAAAAAAAATAAATGAAATATCTCTTTGTGGGTATATTTCTGTGCCATCCATCCTGTTCCATTTATCCATGTGTCTATCCTTTGCGAAGAAAATACTGTCCCAATTACTGTAACTTTGTATAATAGTAAGTCATGAAAACAGAGTGAGTTCTTCAAATCATTCTTTTTTCAAAATTGTTTTGACTATTCTAATTTCTTTACCTTTTTATAGAAATTTTAAAATTTTCTTGTTGATATTTACAAAAAATACTTCTAGGACTTCATTGGGAATGTGCAGAACCTATAGATCAATTTGACAATAATTGATATCTTAATAATAATGAACCTTTCAATACATGGACCTGGTATATCTTCCTATTATTTAAGCCTTCTTTTATTACTTTCTTTTGTATCTTGTGTTTTTCAGTTTACACATCAGACATATATTTCATTATATTTAATCCTAAATATTTTTTCTGGTGATATTGTACATAGTATGTTTTCTTAAATTTGATTTTATAGATACCCATTGATAGAAAGAGATGCAATTGATATTTTTTATATTGTATTTGCAAGCTACAATTTACTAAACTTCCTTATTATTCTAGAAATAGTTATCTGTAGTTTCCATGGGATTTTCTACAAAGTTAATCATGTCCTTTGTGAATAGAGACAGTTTTGCTTCTTGCTTTATGATCTTGGGGTCTTTAATTGGTTTTTCTTATCTTATTTCATTGCTTAGGACCTCTAATATAATGTTAAATATTAGTGATGAGAAAAGATTTCCTTGCCTTTTCAATCTTTTACCCTTACGGTATTAGCTATAGGTTTTGTAGATGGTTTTTATCAGGTAAAGTAGATACAATTAGGTTGCTAAAGTTTTCATCATAAATGAATTTTGAAAAATACTTTTCTTCTGTATGTACTGATTCTTCTTAGTCTACTAATTTCAAAAGTTACATTGATTGAATTTATGATAAACATTTGGCTGTGATGTGCTATGATTTCTATGTTATTCAATTCAGTTTGTTAATATATATTTGCTTATTTTTGCATGTGTTAATAAGAGATATTAGTTGGTTGTTTAATTTTTTCATAATGTCCTTGTCTGACTTTGATGTCAAGGCAACACTAGTCTTAGAAGTTAAGGAATGGAGTGTTTATTCTTCTTCTATTTTCTGGGAAATGTACAAGATTGTTATTATTTTTCTTTAAATATTTTGTAGAATTCCTCAATGACCCATCCAGACTAGAATTTTGCTATTTCAAAGAATTTTATCTATTAATTTAATTTCTTTACTAAATATAGGATATTTCTCAGATTATCTATTTCTTGTTAAGTGAGTTTTAGCAGTATGTATCTTTCAAGTAATTGGACTATTTTTTATTTTTGTTGAATTGATTGATCAGAGTTATTTTAGTGTTCTCTTAATATACTTTTAAAAATATATTTTGAATACTTTCAAAGTTACAGGACAGTTATAAAAAAATAGAAATGCCATGAAGAAAATGCCAACATACATATCCCTATTTCTTCAGAAGCCAGATCCACCAATTGTAACATTTTGCCACATTTGCAATATAATTCAACCTATCCATCACTCTATCAATTCATCTATCTACCAATGCATCCATCTTCCTATATGCCTGTCTATCTATCAATCCATTTTCTGAACACCTGAGTGTAAGTTGTACACATCTTGCTCTTTGAGCACTTATTACTACCCTGTACATTTACTAACAACAAGGATATTCCTTATATAACCACCTTAAGTCCAGTCACCAAGTTTAAGAAACCTTAACATTGATATAAGCCTTACAGTCTACATTCCAATATTTTCATATATCCCAAAAATGTCCTTTTGGGCCTTTTCTCCTCCCTTATTAGATCCTATCCAGGATCACGTATTGCATTTAATTGTCATCATGCCATTTTAGTTGCTAATTTTTTACTGAAATGTCAAAATAATTATATACAATATAAACTTCCCCATTTCAGCCACTCTCAAGCACTATCGTTCAGTGGAATTATTCATATATTTACACCTGGAAGTACTCTCTCTACCTTGTATTACTATAACTTTCCCACTCCCTGATCAAAAACTGTACTCCCATTATGCATTAACTCCCCACTCCTACCACCAAGCAACTTCTACTCTCATTTCTGTCTCTTGAACTTGTATATTCTCTGATATTTTCTTTGTAGCTATCATAATGTTTATTAACATCCTAACTCTATAACACTCTACTTTGCTTAGATACCAAACTAATTTCAATGATATACACAAATTATGTTCCTATACTCCTCTGTCCCCCTACCTTTACATAGTTCTTGTCAGAAATTGCATGTTTATACATTATGAGTCCAAAAACACTCATTTATCATTATTGTTACATGTTATGCATGTGCCTTTTAGATCCTGTGTGAAATAAAAAGTAGAAATTAAGAACAAAAATATAAGCACTATTATATTTAAATTAAAATTGAACCCCCATGGCTTTATCCTTAGCAGGATAACTTTTTTTCTTAATTGTTTATTCTAGTACTATAAATGCAACCTTACATGTCTCCTTTTAATAACATTCAGTGTTTTTAATTACATTCACAATGCTGTGCTACCATCATGGCCATCTATTGTTAAATAATTTTCATCATCCATATTTCTTCATGTGACTTTGATGTATTGTCTAATGTCCTATGTTATTTTGACAAATCGTTGCAAATGCAAAGTACCAGAAATGGGTTGACTTTTATAAAGGAGATTTATTTGGGGTGAAAGTTTACATTCTGAAGCTGTGAAATGTCCAAATCAGGCCATCATCAGAGGTGCTTTCTCACCAAAGATTCTGTTGTCTAGCCATGTGGGGAAGCAAGATGGCTGCTGAACTCTGTTGAGGTCACTGCCTTCCCCTCCAGATCAGACCATCTCCCATTGCTCAGCTGTAGGCAACCAGGCATAGGGCTTGTCTCTTTCTCAGTCTCCTCTTCTCAGTCTCCTCTTTAAGTCTCTCAGAGCTTCTCTGCCTTCTGCTGTTGTAGAAGAATCTTTCCAGGCCTCCTCTTTTAGTCTATTCAGGCTTCTCTGACTTTCTGTAGCTTTTTCTCCTCGTCTCTTGGGCTTCTTTGCCTTTTTTTGGCTGTAGGCGAACCTCTGTGTCCTTTCTTTCACATTGTAGGATCAAATATGGTGGCTTCCTTTTCCTCTGTCTCTTTCTCTGTCTTTGTTTATATCAAACGCAGAAAGAGTATGGAGATTCAATCTGAGTCACTACTGACTGATGCAGTCCAATCCAAAGGGTCTCACACCCACTGGGATATATTAGTTAAAAAACATTTCTTTTTTGGGGATTCATAAAAGAACTTCAAACTGTCATATGTCCCTTTCTTTACCTGCATAACTCTCTTCAGCATCTCTTGTAGGGCTGTTATAGTGGTAACAAGCTCCCTCAGCTTTTCTTTATCTGGAACTATCTTAATCTCTCCCAATTTTTGTAAGTTTTCTTAGATATAGAATTGTGGATTGGCAATTTTTTACTTTCAGCACTTTACATACATCATCCCCCTGCCTTCTTGCCATCAAGATTTCCAAAAAAAATTAACGGTTAATCTTAGTGTGCCTTCCATGGATGTGACACTTGCTTCTTTCTTGCAACTTTCAGAGTTCTTATTTTTGGCACTCAACAAACAGTTTGAATATAATATTTAACAGTGTTTGCCTATTTGTGTTCATCCTGTTGGGAGTTTGTTGAGTGTCTTGACTGTTTATATCTATGTCTTTCATTAAATTTGAGAAGTTTTTGGCCATTATTTCTTTGAATATTCTCTCGGCTCCTTTATTTCTTCTCCTTCTGTATTCCCACATGTGGATAATTTTATGCTTGATGGTGACCCATAGTTTCATCAAGTTCTATTCTTTTCTTCATTCTGCTCCTAAAGCTGGATTTCAGTTGTCTTATCTTCATGTTCACTGATTCTTCCTTCTGCCAGTTCCAATTTACTGTTGAATCTCTTAATGGAAATTATTAATTATTGTTATTCTGGTCTTCAGTTCTTTTTGGTTCCTTTTCATGTTTCCATTGCTCTATTGATAATATCGGTGTTCATTTATTGTTTTCTGGTTTCCTTTAATTCTTTATCCATTTTCCTTTAGCTCTTTGAGCATATTTAGCATCATTGTTTTAAAATCTTTTCTGGTATGTCCCAGGTATTATTCTTCTTGTTGATGGTTTTCAAGTCTTTAATTTTCTTTTCTTCTTCTCCTGGGTCATGATTTCCTGTATCTTTTATTTTTTATTTTTTTGCAATCTTTTTTGTAAACCTAGAGATTTTAGTATTTTAATGTGTTTTCATGGGAATTTAAATTCTGAGGTATGTGTTCCTTAAACTTGTAGCCAGCTAGCTTTATATTTCTATATTAGAGCTTTCCTTGGATGCCCAGAGCTAGCCAAAGGAAAAAAAAAAAAAGGAAAACAAACACCTTTCCTAGTCTTTGCAGACTACCTGTGTGAATGTGTTCACCTTCAAAGCTTATCCACACAATGAGTTTAGAGAATAGTTTCATCTCAAAGTGTTCGGTCTGCTCTGATGCTTTCTGCACGTGTCTTTTCTTGGTCATGCTTATGTGGCTCTAGTAATTCCCCCATTTACACAGATTCAAATATCTCCTCTTCCATAGGAAACTGTTCTCTCATGGTCCCACTCACTGCCCTGTATGTTCTACAATCAGAAACTCCTTGCCCCTGACAACCACTTGACTGCTCTCTCACAATATACTGTAGGAGAGTTCTAAGAACTGCCCTCTATGTTTAGGGACAACGAGTCTTGCAGACCCCACCATAAAGATTAGTCCAGACATAAAAGTGCTCCTAGTATGTGTATAAGGGTTACTTTTCTTCCTCCAGACAGGGAACAGGGATCTGCACTGGGAGCATGGACAAGCTCAGTTACAGTGTGTTTGGGGATAGGAGAGCAGTCAGCCAGAGCACAGTGAAATCCTACTGCTTTTAAGTAGCCTTTATCTAGATTTGACACTTGTCCTGATACTGTAAGATTTTGTTTTCTGGAACTCTGAGAATGAATTTTCTACAGTTCTCTCTAGTTGTTCCAAGCCTCTGTGGGGGACTGAATCCCTGAAGCATCTCACTCTGCCATCTTGATTGGGGTCAGAATAATTGATAGGAATTTAAATTTATGTTTGAACTTACTTTGGAACATGCTTTTCAATTCATGTACTCTGTATTGTACTGTGCTGCTTCTGTTACTTTATACATGAATTCTGAGGTCCATTCTCTTTAATCATTCTCTTTCTCTGGCATTCTCTATGATTTCTTTTCTTTCACTATAGCTACTCAAACTATTCAAATATACACACACATTTGCATGGATTGGTAGTGACACTGTAACAATAAGAATCATTTTATGGCTGTCCTGTCGAATCAAGCTCATTATTTTATAAACACATCATATTCTGATCTCCCTTTATTAATTGCTTATCTATAATACTGCTAATGGGGAGATTAAAACAAATTGTCCTGTGGAATTTGCTTTCTTTTTATTTCTGTAACTGTACTGCATTTTCTTGCATAACAGTGAAAATTGTTGGGTTTTTTTTTGAAAGGGATGTAAAACGTCTTTTATTCTACCACTCATTCCAGACCTTGCAAAAAATGTTAAAATGTATATAAAATGTAAGAAGCTTTTTCCTCAAAAGACTGATCTTGGGTAAATACTATTAGAAAGATGTAGCTATGCTCTCAGGTTTATATAATTATGCTTGTCACTGTTGCCTACATGAATTCAGACAGATTTCTGTTTAGATCTCACTTAGTTCACATGCTGACCTGTGACAACTAAGTCAGTATATATATAATTGGGGGGGGGGGGGAAAGGATAGGATGTGGAATTTTTTCAAGTCAACATTCTTTATCTAAGTTCTTTATCTAACTTTATCCAAGTTCTTTATCTATCCTTTAAACCCATCGCTATATGCCATTCCCTAGTAAGGGACCATGACATTATATTGGGCTTCAAATTTCGGGGAGTTCTGGATCACAGAGTGTTTCAACAATGGCAATGGAGGGATACTGGTATGGGATACCAATGACAGGTGATATATGGCTGACAGGGAGCTGTACAGAACATATGTCCAGGGTGCATGGTAATGATTGGATATACTCATAGTGGCAACAATTAAAAACCCAGCAGGGGGGGTACTGGGTTCCTGGCCAGTGGTGCTCTGTCGTGGTCCCTAGGGGAGCAGCGATAGTCTCCCAGGTACAGCGGCGGGGACCGGGAGGGAGTGAGGGTTCAACAGTGAGCCCCTGATGCTAATGACTATGCTTGTGAGCTGATAAACCTAAAATAAGAACAAGGCCTAGAGCAACATTGTGCCTGGGAATTTCCTCCTGTCAGCCTTCATGTTACTCAAATGTGGCCAGTCTCGAAGCCAAACTCAGCATGTAAATGCAATGCCTTCCCTCCAGCGTGGGACATGACACCCGGGGATGAGCCTCCCTGGCAACGAGGGACCACTATCAAATACCAACTGATGATGCAACTGGAAAAGGACCTTATATGGAAGGTTCAATGTGGATCAGCAGAATATCCATGTCTACATAAAACAACATGACTTTAAAATGCTGTTTGACCTAAAGTAAGGGGGAAACGGAAAGGAGAAATGAGTTTATATGGCTACGAGTTTCTAAAAAAGAGTCTGGAGGCTGGCAGAAGGATTGCCCTCATGCACAACTGAGCAGAGTCAGAGAGACAGATAAAGCAGATACAACCCCCAGATATTGGTTCCTATGAAGGCTAAAGAGACCCATGAGAGTTATGGTCATGGCCGATGGGGTTTACTACCAGGGCAGATGGCCCCTCTCTGGAAATGGTGTTTATGTGTGATGAATCTGGACTCAGATGGGATCTCCCTTCATAAGACTTTCATACTAATCTGCTGGAGGTGCAGTTAACGTTGGGGTTTAAGATATAGTTAGGGGATTTGAATCTCTGGACTGATAATGTGATAGCCAGGTCCTGAGCCTCAACAGACTCCAGCACCTACAATCTGATTTATTGGACTTTCCACACTCAGCTAAGATGGAGTTGAAGAAGGACAATCACCACACCATGGAGCCTAGAGTGATTACAACTGAAAATGGGAGGATGGCAGCCAGCATCCATGTGGAATCTGAGCCTCCTCTTGACATAGAGGTGCAATGGACACAACCAATCCAATGTCCACATAGAAGAGGTGGCATTGGATTGGGAAAAGTGGACATGGTGGACGATGGGTATGGGGAAGGGCAGGAAGAGATGAGAGGTGGGGGCGTATTTGGGACGTGGAGCTGCCCTGGATGGCGCCTCGGGGGTAATCACCGGACATCGTGGATCCTCACAGGGCCCAATGGATGGAATAGAGGAGAGTATGGGCCATGATGTGGACCATTGTATATGAGGTGCAGAGGTGCCCAAAGATGTACTTACCAAATCCAATGGATGTGTCATGATGATGGGAACGAGTGTTGTTGGGCGGGGAGAGGGGGGGTGGGGGGGTGGGGTTGAATGGGACCTCACATATATATTTTTAATGTAATATTATTACAAAGTCAATAAAAAAATAAATAAATAAATAAATAAATAAAAAACAAAAACAGTATTAGTCACCAGAAGTGAAGTCTGGCATGCAACTCCTCCAGTAAAAGCAGCTTCCCAGGAATTATCTTTGTTCTCAATTTTTTTTTTTTTTTTGGCTAACTATTATTAAACTCAGCTGTTCACATAGATGTTGTTTTCCCTCTTTTAGCTTGAGACTGCTCTTTTTGTACTATGAAAAAGCTATAAACAAATAGAATTTTCAAGCATATAAATAAGTAACTTTGAAATGCAAGCTGTAGCCTCCTTTTTTTTATGAACACCATGTTACAATGTCTTAATTACCTTCCTCCTTACATCAGAGAAATAATTGGTTAAATTGTAACTTTGAATCAATTAAAACCAGGTCCTTCGCTTTCTCATAGTCACATTTAGCATATCATTTTATAAATTAAATCTTTATCCATTAGTCTAAGAACATGGACATTTTCTTCAATGTTTCAAAGCTTGCAATTATCTCCTTCCATGACTGTAATTTAAATTTGTGTTTGTAAATAAGTAATCATCATTTATTGGAATTTTTATTAGAAATGGTGAAACAGGTAGTGTCTGTTATTATCATCTAGTTTCCATATAGACATGAAACCTAAATGTTGGAATGTTCCACAACTAAATATGATATATCCAATGTTGGCAATTGAACAAGTAAAATTAATTTTATATTTGCAGTTACTTGGAACTTGAATTAATATGTGTAAGCATGTATGTATTGACATTTTTTGTACTGACCCTCAGTCCTGTTTGACTCTTCTGCAGAGTCATTTATTTTTTAAGTCATTTATGACAGATATGTATTCCATCTGAATGTATAGTTACCACTTTTTTATTAAGCTCTGTATTCTGATGAGTCATAATGAATTTCATCCATAACCTTTCAGTGAAGATATACAACTTTCTACCACAAATAGTAATTTATTAATGTATAGGAGAGTCAAACTCTAATTAATTATTTTATATAGTCAGCTACCTTTCCAAAAGAATATTTTAATTGAAATCTAATAAAGCATTTCTTAAAGAAATATATAGTAAACATATACTACTAGTCAAGCATTGAACTAGGAATATAGTAGTGAACTAAAACATATATATTTTTGTCCTCATGGAACTCATATAGTTTGCTGATATATCTTTAGTCAGGGCACAGACCTAGAAAAGAATGGTAGGTATTATCAAGCTCAGTATTTCTATTAACATGTGAACTTAATAATTTTCATTACCTTAATTGTGAAAACATCAGGTTTTTAACTCTTTAGGAAAATGTCTTCTCCTGTAAAACTGAACATGAAGAACTGCACTACACAAGATGATGTTAATTTTCAGACTTGAATGTATTTGTTTATATCATAAATTAGGAGTTTCATAATTGTAACATTAAGCCAACAGAAAATATGGAGACATAAAAAGTTGTGTGTGATCTAGAAAAGTTATTTTGGGGAATAATGGGAACCACCTATGAGACTGGGAGACATATCAAATGATGACCTTGACCTAAATGTTAACCATCTTAGACTAGATATGTGTTTGAAAGAATTTAACTTCCAAAATCCCAATGAAGTGCTGTCTCTATAAGATTTCTTAAGATATTAAAGAAGCTTCAGAGATGGTTTTATTGTATGCTTTGGAGAAAGCCACTCTATCAAATATATCTTTCCATAAGTTATAATTCCTATAAATTGAATTAGATCAAAATGGCATTAAATTTAGTGCTTAAATCTTTAAAAGTGATTTTTGATAAGTCTTAGTGAGGACAAGTTTCTTTATATTACGTATATAGCCTGATATGTTCACATCTGAATATTTACATAACATATTGGACACAGACGCCATCTCTCTGCATTGCTACGACTAAGTTCTATTATTTCATCTACCATCAATACCTTCTGTTCACATCTCCACAACTGAAAAAGCCTGCCCTTTGGTTGTGACTGGTGAAGCTATTTACAGAAAGTGGTGATGTTTACGATAGACAGTTCACCTCACAGGACACCTGACACCTTCCTCAAAAAGAGATCTCCTTCTCTGATTACCATGCTGTGTCCCACTTTAGTCTGTCTGACATTGTTCTTTCTAAGTACCTGTGAAGTTTGAATGAAAATATAACTGAAGAAAGGCTGCTAAGTGGTCAGTGTTGCAAAATGATTTGAAAATTTAGGCTTGGAGAGGTTAAGTAACTTCAGAGACCTTTTTAACTTCAAAGCCTCTAGTCTGTTCATCACATTATACTGTTTCATTGAGAAGCACTGGATACCGAATTAAGATGATCAGTTTGCTGGGAAACAAAAATACCAAATATTGTTCCAGTGTCCAAGTCAAAAGTTAAATTGGGTTTGATGGGAAAAGGGTTTAACTTATTCAATAAATTTAATATGTTCTTCTTCCTTAAGGTTAGTTAATTTCTGAATCTAAAAAAATCAGATACTTATAGAATAGGAGGCAGCCTAATAAATGTAACACCAAATATATTAAAATATTTTTAGATCACCATCAAAAATATTTAAATGTTTTATAATAAAGTTTTTTAAGCATATTGATACTTTGCAGATAAACTGATTATATTCATGAACTAAAATACACACTGGGTTCTAAAATCTTCTATGTCTGTAGTTTACTGAATATTTAATCATTTCAGACTGTATTTAAACTGTCACATTTTCAATTAAAAAGAAAAAGCCACAACGAAGCAGTTAGGAAGAATTAACATACTTTGGCAATTTGAGCAACACGTATCTGCTGGTACACAAAATATAATATAGATTCCTACCATGTATCTACCTTATTTAACAAGATATCCTAGCCTTCTGGTTCTGTCCACATTAACTTGGAATGACATGTATGATTAAATTTGAAACTTAATTGTGTTAAGAATTTTTTTCCTTGGTGTGAACTATTAAATGCAAACAAGCATTTAATAAACAAAAAAGCCATTCCCTTTGTTTATTTGAAACTTCATTTGGTTTCAAACTGCTATGTCTATGCACATTTGCCAATATGTATTAATTCTATAAAATAAAATTGAAACAAACATTTCTAGATTTATCACAATGCATGGAGAGAGGGAATGTTCAAACTTACCTGGTTCTGGGTCTGTTGATTTAGGTTGCCCAGTACCTAGGGTCATATAGCAATCATCTCTTTAAATTTTGATGTAGGAACTTAATGATCCTTTGTGATTTCATCCCTGCCAACTTTTCCTGTCATATATCTGTTTTATTCTACTGTAAGCATAGAATGTTAAAATCTACTTTGCTGCATTTTGAAGTTCAACATTCATCTAAATTACCTACTATTTCTAATTATCTTGATAAGTAAAATTAGTGGTATGAATCTTGACTCAAAATAACTCATACCATGACTAATCCTGTGCAGTTGTTCCATTTAAAACTATTTAATACTCAACCCAGTTGGCTAACTATCCACATTCATCCTCACATTTTACTAGGTTCTAAATGCAACCCCCAGTTTTTGTTCAAATTTTTACTATCACAGCTATGTAATCCCTAAGTTACTGTTCCCTGGGTATATAATTCCCTCTTGCTCCAAGGAAACTTTCTCCAGCTAAAGAACAGATTTCATCTATCATCCTCTTCTCTTTTATTTGCAATTACATACAGGATCCTTTCTCTCCTCTACTATAAATATGAGATATTTACCATAATAGTCAAAGTTTTCAAAATACCCTTGCTTTATCACACACTTTCCTAAAATGCATTTTCCCTCATATTTGTCTCCACCACCAGTGTAGTTTTTCATATTTTCTCTTCCACTGCCAATTATTCTATGTTTTTTGTGTTTCAGCTTTTAACAATTTTTAATTCTCTTTTAAATATAGCAACCCCTTCCTGGCCAGTGGTGCTCTGTCGTGGTCCCTAGGGGAGCAGCGATAGTCTCCCAGGTACAGCGGCGGGGACCGGGAGGGAGTGAGGGTTCAACAGTGAGCCCCTGATGCTAATGAGTATGCTTGTGAGCTGATAAACCTAAAATAAGAACAAGGCCTAGAGCAACATTGTGCCTGGGAATTTCCTCCTGTCAGCCTTCATGTTACTCAAATGTGGCCAGTCTCGAAGCCAAACTCAGCATGTAAATGCAATGCCTTCCCTCCAGCGTGGGACATGACACCCGGGGATGAGCCTCCCTGGCAACGAGGGACCACTATCAAATACCAACTGATGATGCAACTGGAAAAGGACCTTATATGGAAGGTTCAATGCGGATCAGCAGAATATCCATGTCTACATAAAACAACATGACTTTAAAATGCTGTTTGACCTAAAGTAAGGGGGAAATGGAAAGGAGAAATGAGTTTATATGGCTACGAGTTTCTAAAAAAGAGTCTGGAGGCTGGCAGAAGGATTGCCCTCATGCACAACTGAGCAGAGTCAGAGAGACAGATAAAGCAGATACAACCCCCAGATATTGGTTCCTATGAAGGCTAAAGAGACCCATGAGAATTATGGTCATGGCCGATGGGGTTTACTACCAGGGCAGATGGCCCCTCTCTGGAAATGGTGTTTATGTATGATGAATCTGGACTCAGATGGGATCTCCCTTCATAAGACTTTCATACTAATCTGCTGGAGGTGCAGTTAACGTTGGGGTTTAAGATATAGTTAGGGGATTTGAATCTCTGGACTGATAATGTGATAGCCAGGTCCTGAGCCTCAACAGACTCCAGCACCTACAATCTGATTTATTGGACTTACCACACTCAGCTAAGATGGAGTTGAAGAAGGACAATCACCACACCATGGAGCCTAGAGTGATTACAACTGAAAATGGGAGGATTGCATCCAGCATCCAGGTGGAATCTGAGCCTCCTCTTGACATAGAGGTGCAATGGACACAACCAATCCAATGTCCACATAGAAGAGGTGGCATTGGATTGGGAAAAGTGGACATGGTGGACGATGGGTATGGGGAAGGGCAGGAAGAGATGAGAGGTGGGGGCGTATTTGGGACGTGGAGCTGCCCTGGATGGCGCCTCGGGGGTAATCACCGGACATCGTGGATCCTCACAGGGCCCACTGGATGGAATGGAGGAGAGTATGGGCCATGATGTGGACCATTGTCTATGAGGTGCAGAGGTGCCCAAAGATGTACTTACCAAATCCAATGGATGTGTCATGATGATGGGAACGAGTGTTGTTGGGGGGGGAGAGGGGGGGTGGGGGGGTGGGGTTGAATGGGACCTCACATATATATTTTTAATGTAATATTATTACAAAGTCAATAAAAAAAAAAAGAAAAAAAATATAAATAAATAAATATAGCAACCCCTAATTGATGTTTCAATTTTTTTTTTTTGAACCTGGAGTGCAGATCATTGTTTTTACCTAAATAACCAACAAAGATTTTGCCTGTTTTCAGTATTCTCTTTGTCAGTTTTTGGGTAATCCAGACAGACTCATATATTTTCTTCATCTCCTCAAGACCTTTGAATCAGATAGAGGCCTGGAAGAGAGGACATAGATACTTTCATAAATATTGTGAAGAAAAACTCACTTCTGTTCTCTCAACATTCACATTTAGGAGTGCCTCAGATGATCTAATGTTATTAAATAAAAGAAATATCTGTAAGTATTTCAATTGAACTATGCTTAATATATATTTTCATAACTAAAGGCAGATAAGCTAGAACCAACAAAGCATCACACAAATGAAAAATCTGAAAATTAAACCATGATGAATAATCATAGAAACAGGATATTACACATGAATAAGACAATTTATTGCAAATGTAGTTTCTACACTTATTCTTAGCCAAAAGGCCAAGAAGCGATGCAGATGTAGTTTCTTTACCCTGCACTGCACCCCCTCCCCCCGCATCATATTCCTCATCTGTTTGCTCCTTATTTGCTCTTGTTTTGCTCAATGCCTGTTTTCTGTGTTTGTTTTCCTTAGGAGGCACTGGAAACTGAGCCCAGGACCTCCCATGTGGGAGGCAGGAGCTCAACTGTTTGAGCCACATCTACTCCCAGTAGTTTTTTTTAAATACTTGATGGTTATAGTTTTAATAAAAGAATACACTTGAGCTACATAGTTACAGATGTTGGCACTAAGAATGCAAAAATAACAACCTAGATTTTGGCTTAAAATTAATATTAAGCTCTCTAATATTTTCTTTACATGGGCTTTCTTGTAAGTTAGTCATCTGCCATTTCTGGAGGTTTATTAGCAAGGAAAGGATAGCCACAAATCAAAGATATTGTAGAGTTGATCTGCATCTGGTGAAATTTTGGGCTATGTAGTAGACTGTAAGGTCTATGTCTACTCAAGAGTCTTTTGTTATTTAGTCACCATCCATGTAGTGGTTGATAAACTTTGATTCTTTTGTTTCTCGTATTGTTTTTGCCCTGGTAATGGATGTCTATGGCTTGAAAAACATCAATGACATCAAGAAAGTCATAGTAACAATTTACTCCCTCTCAATAAGGAAGCTCACTTGTATGCATGTGCTGAATGGTGCATGTTTATCAGATTAAATGTCTGAAATGGATGCCATTAGATCTAATCCCACTATCAGTACTCAAAAGATGTAATTACCTCCTTAATACTGCTTCAATAATATTTTTCAATGACTTTATATATCAAAGGAAAGGTATTTTCTTTCATTGTGGTTATAAATAGATGATTTCAATGGTACTCAAGTTTTCTTGACTATTAGTTCAGTTCTAGTATTTGAACAGCCTGAGCTACTACAAGAGGTAGCTTCTTATCCTTTTAACAGATATTGCAATTAGGTGGTTCAAGGAAGTGAACTTTCAAAGAATCCTAAGACAATTTCTAAATATAGTACTTACACACCACAATGCAGTTCCTTATATAAAGATGACCCTATATCCTGGTTTTTCAAGGAAATCCAAATTTATGCCTTATGTGCTGTAATTAACAGTGCTCACTTTCATTCTCAAAAGTATTCCAGTTTGAAATGTAAAATTATATGGTCATCCCACTGGTAATGATAAAATTACAAGTAAAAATAATTGGGTGTTAGATTTAGAAAACTACTGAAAACATGAGTCATTGAGCAAAGAAGAAAGAGAAATAAGAGGATTAAAATTTTTCACTGTTTTTAAAAGAGTCTGGAGGCTGGCAGAAGGTTTGCCCTCATGCACAACTGAGCAGAGTCAGAGAGACAGATAAAGCAGATACAACCCCCAGATATTGGTTCCTTTGAGGGCTAAAGAGACCCATGGGAGTTATGGTCATGGCCGATGGGGTTAACTACCAGGGCAGATGGCCCCTCTTTGGAAATGGTGTTTATGTGTGATGAATCTAGACTCAGATGGGATCTCCCTTCATAAGACTTTCATGCTAATGTGCTGGAGGTGCAGTTAATGTTGGGGTTTAAGATATATTTAGGGGATTTGAATCTCTGGACTGACAATGTGATAGCCAGATCCTGAGCCTCAACAGACTCCAGCACCTACAATCTGATTTATTGGACTTACCACACTCAGCTAAGATGGAGGTGAAGAAGGACAACCACCACACCATGGAGCCTAGAGTGATTACAACTGAAAATGGGAGGATTGCATCCAGCATCCAGGTGGAATCTGAGCCTCCTCTTGACATAAAGGTGCAATGGACACAACCAATCCAGTGTCCACATAGAAGAGGTGGCATTGGATTGGGAAAAGTGGACATAATGGACAAAGGGTATGGGGAAAGGCAGGAAGAGATGAGAGGTGGAGGCGTCTTCGAGACATGGAGCTGCCCTGGATGGTGCTTCAGAGGTAATCACCGGACATTGTAAATCCTCACAGGGCCTACATGATGGAATAGAGGAGAGTATGGGCCATGATGTGAACCAATGTATATGAGGTGCAGAGGTGCCCAAAGATGTACTTACCAAATCCAATGGATGTGTCATGATGATGGGAATGAGTGTTGTTGGGGGGGGGGGAGAGGGGGGGTGGGGGGGTGGGGTTGAATGGGACCTCACATATATATTTTTAATGTAATATTATTACAAAGTCAATAAAAAATAAAAAAATTAAAAAAAAAAATTTTCACTGTTTTTAATTATTTATTTTATTCCTGTTCATATAAAAGAATGTTTCCTTTTTTTTCTAAACTAAGTATTTCTTACAACACCAATTAGAGAAAACATTTCTATTCTGCCTCTTCCACTTTGTAGCAACAGATTATAGCAGGGAGGGAAAGGGAGCTGGAAAGAGTAAAGTTCAAAACCCTTTTGACATAAACAGGCTGAAACCTAGTCCAGAGCTGTTACAGAAGCAGTTATTTTGATCTGTCCCAGCAGACAGTAGATAATTAACAGACTAATAGTAACAGAATATATTGCTATTCCAAAGGTCTAAGTGTGGGTAACAAAATCTTGAGAGAGAGATGTTTCTCCCAGAAATTTAACCAACAGTAAGACTCAAATCATCGTTATTAAATAAATTAAACATGATTAATTTTGAAACTAGCAGCATCCATCACAGTAAATTTCCTGTTTCATTTGTTTATTTCTCAATGTTTGTACACCTTAGGGATAAGCTCTTTGTCACTAGGATAACTGATTTTCATTACAAGCTTTTTAAAAAATTACGTCATAATCTTCCTCTGGAGTGAGGACTAACCACATCGATCTATATTAAATAGTACAATCAAAAGAATCGTTGCTCAGACTTTTGTTTGATAGGACCGTTTCGCCGTCTTTGGGAAGAGTTTTTGTTGTTGTTGTTGCTGTTTTTAATGAAGGATGTAATATATAACTGGGAATAGATAGTAATTGCTATGGCTTCTTGAGTGTTACCTTCTGCCAAGCATGTTACTATGGGCTTTTCCTCATGTACCCCTTTTAACAATGGAAGGTAGATGCTATTATTGCTATCATACTTATTATTAATACTATTATATTCAAGCATTATAGAAAATAAAACTGAAGCTTATGAGATTAAGCAACTTGCCTTTTGGAAAAATGTAGATTTTTAAAATTAGTGCATAATACTTTATGGAGTAGATTTCTCTCTCTCCCATATCATCCAAAAATAATACAGAATATTGGCACCAAGCATAATATTCTTCCTTTACTAACATGTTTGTGATTGAATTTCAGGCACTATGAGGGATGTGTTTTCAAATTTCTTGTCACAAGTTGTAACAACCAATTTCTAATTGGTGAGAAATGTAATTTCCATATAATTCATTGTTTCCCTTTTATTTTTTTTCTATTTTTTTAATGAAAGAAGATGTTCATCACTGTAAAGATCTAAAGGAAATACCCATGACTTGTAGAGATAGCCAAGCTAGAATTATCTTCCCAAAGTAGGATATTCTTCATAATATGATATCTAACTCAAGGTGTGAAAATTAAAAACCCTTCTTTGGAAATGGTAAAGTCAAGTGCTTGCTTTGAGATTCTGTTCCCATTTTATCAGTGGTCATTAGATTTATTACATATTATTGTCTAAGGGAACAGTTGTGAAACACCATTTGAGCATTCCAGGAATGAAGATGACTTAACACGCACGCACACATATTTCTACATTCTAAAAGGGTGAAGCTAATTGCCTTAGCGAGATTAGAAAGAGAGCACTTAAAATAGCCCAGTTTAGAACCTAGAAAGGGGCCAATGCTGTGAGAATTAGTGAAATAAGAGCTAAGAGTGGGCATCACCATCCCCAAATCATCAAGATTGGGGAATGAACAAAGGACTAAAGTGGACTTCATATTATTCTACTATAGACTTACTATGATTCTAGCAATGGAAGAACTCATCATTGTTGTAAAGGCAGTGACCACCAGAGGTCTGAGGGATGGGAAAGGGAAGAATAGGTGTAATATGGGACATTTTCAGGACATTGGAGTTGTCCTGCATGATATTGCAGTGACAGATACAGTTGATTGTATTTTTTGTCATAACTTACAAAATTGTGTGGGACAGAGTGTAAACTATAATGTAAATGTCCATGATTAGTAGCAGTGCTTCAATATGGGTTCATAAATTGTAACAAATGTACCACACTAATGAAGGATGTTGTTTATGTGCAAAAGTGTGGGATGGGGGAAGAAGGTGGAGCATATGGAAATCCCTCATATTTTTCGTGTAACATTCATGTAATCTAAAGTTTCTTTAAAAATAAAAAAAAAATTTAAAAAGAGCTAATAGACAATCTAGACACACAGGTAAAAGTGAGTGATTTTGGAGAAAGAGAAAAAAAGAGGAAGTAAAACCAATAGCAGTAGAAGTCACAAAGCTAGTTGAATGTCAAAACAACAGGTACACTAAAACAGACCAAAAGTGGAATGGAAAATTAGTTTTACATCTGAAATCTCCCTCAAGATGTATCTTTTTAGAGCTGTATAATTAGATCTATGTATTTAAATTGTGGACACCTCTAGTTAGATTTTTTAAAAATGAAATGATACTATGTCACTATTAGTTTATTGTGGTAATAAAATTAATAAGGTAGACAGTTTTTTATCAGAAATATTACCCAGACTACTTTGTTCCAAAGCCACTAACATTTCTAAATTCATAGTATAATTATAACCTGAAAATTTTCCACAAATAAATAATTTAACCTATTTGTGGGAAAACACTAAATTTATAGTTTTCATTAATTCCTCTGATGTGTTTAGGTGATGCTTAAAACTTTTCTGTTATACATATATATGTATGTGTATATATATATATATATATATATCAATATATACATAGATGGCATTTATGCCATTTAATAAGGTATGCACTATACTATCTCACTGAGAAATATTTAACACTTTAAGATTCAGTAGTTTTGCCGTATCTCAACTTGTATTTATCTACTTTACTGGATACAAATTGAATATCAAATATATGCCAAATCCCTTTGCTTTATATTTTGTACCCTGACCCATCTCTGCATTGTTGCTGTATGATTTAACTATGGTATGAAATGGACCTTATCACTTTTCTATTTAGCATGTCCATGGCTCCACTGTGCTCATCCATCATTATCACATGCAATATAATCTATATGCCTTGGTCCAGGCTTGTTCCCCATTTTATTCACCAGAACTCCCCAACTTAACATCTATGTTGTAATAATATAGAACTGTTTACAGTTTCTTGAGTGCATTCAAGTGCTTTTATGATAGCCTACGTTTGCTCAAGTTTTCCTTTTGCCTAAAACATGATAACCCCTTATTTATTTATCTAATTATCAATATTTAAGGTTTACCTTAGACATCATGTTGTCAAGAAAGACATTCCTAAACTAGTGGAATGCATTAATTCCCCCGCACTGACTTTACATAGCATCAACTATCTCCCATATCAAAATGTTAGGTTTATGTGTTTCATTGTTCCTTTAGATTACAAACTCTACTATGGTAGAGTCCATGAGTTTTTAATCTTTGTATGATCAGTGCTGCGTATTGTATGCAGCATAGTTTAGATGTAACATATATTTACCAAAATGACTTAATCTTAATTGCCGAAGGTTCTGTCTCAAACCGGTTTGGACATTGACAGAAAATATTGTATTATTTTGAAATAAATGCACTCGTGAAGGTATAATATGAACTGGATCTTTCCAATTATCTTAAATCTCAGCTCTGCTCTGATTTCTGTGCTACTTTAAGAAAATTCTGTCATTTAATTATTTATTTATTGAGAGTGGAGGGCTCTCCATCTGTTATTTGCATAACTTCTGAGAATGAAGTCTTGGTCTCTGTGCTCATTTCAAACTGCAACCAGTTTCTACACGTGCAACCCTTGCAATAGGAAATATACATAAGTGCAATATATTTAAACCTCTTTCTCTTTTAAGCCCATATGGACATGGATGAGAACAGTAATATCTCTATTACTAAGATATGGCTGGCTGATACATTATGTACTTGTCCTGGGAAAGTTGTTGTCACTGGAGTTTCCTTGTAATGACTTTCATCAATTGAGTCTTACTTAATCTCTCTGTTCTTTCTCTGAGGATGCACCTGCTTTCCTGTCACCTCCAATAACATTAAGTTGGATAGTCTAAGTGGAAAGCTCAGAGTCAAGTTCCCTCCATCAGCTGTAGAAATCAGCACCCAGGAGAACACCAAGCACAGCTTAAAGTGCTCCATGTTTTTTTTAATAAGCATGGTGAAAGCTTTTTAGAATTACATAAAGAATCAGTTCTGTATAATATCATATAGTCATTTTCTGTGTTCTTATTTTCTGAAACCTAAACTAGGTCCATGGATTTTCCTTTTCCAGAAGGTCAGACCCCAAATACCTGCATCTTCATTAGGGAAAGTGGGTCCAAACATAAGAATTAAGAAGCATGGCACTAAATTTAAAATATTTTATTATTTTCCTCTACCAGTCTAAGACATTACATATCAGGATCAGTCCTGAATACTCTATATTTCTTCAATGCAACCTAAATTCTAACAATGACTCTGGGTAATGGTTAGTCATTAGACTAATATTTAACTTTTATGTGTATAGATATATAGAGGTTATATATTTCAATTACATTGACCATTAGTTCCTTGAGGGCAGGAAATAGGTTTGATATTATTATATGCTATTCAAAGCAATGATCAAATTTAACTAAAAATATTTATTGATTTAGTTATTTAAAAAATATGAACTCATTCAATTTGGGTTGAAACTCAGTGACTGGTTTGCTAGGTTACTATATCTGCTTCTGTAATGGTTAGGTTCCGATTTTATATATTCTCTAATATAATTTAGGATTAATTTTAGGAAGCAATGTGATTAAAAAGTATTGAATTTTCATATACATTGAAGACATTATTATCCTTATTCTCCTTTTCCTTTGTCAACAAGAGGAGATGACCTGAATATTTTCATAACTATATCCATGACATGTTAAAATTCTATAGCACTATATTTTAAAATATTTTTGACACTTAATTTCAATAGTTTGTATAGAAAAAGTAATTGTTATTCTGTTAAATCTCCAAAGCCAGAAAATATTTTGGGAAAACAAATATATTTTGTTTCTTAAGATTTTTATTTTTCTGGTGGTGAAAGTATTCAATAGTCTCCCATCCAAAATTTGAATATTCATCTATCACTTTAATAAGAAATTAATTAATTTGTTCACATAAGATGAAATTTTTAAAATAAAATTATAAAAAAATTTCAAGTATCAACACTTATTATCTGAGCAATTCATAGTTATAGTTATAAAGCATTGTGTTTTCGTCTACTGGGCTGCCTAAAGAAATATACTAGAAATGGTTTGGCTTTTAACAATTTGGCAAGGGAACAGCATTGAAAACTATAGTCTGCCTTATGATGAGAAATAAACTGAATAAAATCTTGGTACATTGAAACTAGTACTTAATTTTAAAACATAATAGAATTCCTAGCCAATATCGCTAATTCCACTAATGAAACTATGGTTCAATGTTAAGAAATATGTTTATTTAAAATAGGCTCTTGCAATGGTTTCAAAATAACTAAAGCCAAATATATACTAATTTATAACTGTAAAATGACACAATATTAAAAGGAGGCAAAGCATGACAAAATAAGTAAAATGTCTCTTAAGTGAATGACCTAAATATTTCCTAAACCTGTGCACTTCTCAATTCCAAGACTCCTAATGTAGTTCAGGGTAGTTCTCATTTACCTGGACTAAAACACTAACCTCCTGATCAGCATCTTTCCTTCCAAGATGCTCCCCTACCTTCAACATATTCTTCGCATTATAGTCAAAGTGATCTTTGAAAGATTCAGAACTGATTAGGTTACTGTGCTGCTTCAAACTGGCGGAATCTTGTTCGTGCCCTTAGTATAATGTCTACTCTTAGTATAATGATATACAAGTCTTAATCTAGCCATCATTGATGTTCTACTATTTGATATCTAAAAGTCACTTATTGTTCTATCCTTATTATGAATTTTATTTTATCAACATAAAATTACTTATTTTATCCTGATAATAATTATAATATTCAAGTCTCATTTTTCACATATGGCACTGACCTATTGACCAAATTTAAAACAAATGGTAAAGCATAAGAGCCATTCTTTCAAAACACTCTGTACCAACCAGTATTAGCAACTTTTTTGGTGACCTCTTTTACTTTATCTGTGAATGAACTTTACACCGTTTCAAAGTGAAGAAGACGTGGCTCAACTGATTGGGCTCCCATCTACCTTGTGAAGGCAAGCTGGCTCGCACCCGCGGAAAGCTCACAGCCCATGCCTCTGGAGATCTGGTGCAGCAAGATGATGCAACAAAGGGAGACAAGCAGACACAGAAGAATGCACAGCGAATGGACACAGAGAGCAGACAGCAAGCAAGCTGCAAAGGGGGAGAGGGGGATAAATAAATTTAAAAAATAAATCTAAAAGAAACAAAACAAAACTATGTACATATTTCTTCATCCAAACCCTTCAAATATTATCTTCTTCTCTAGTTTTCAGACTTATTAATTCTTTTTCTAGCCCTGTGAAATCAACCTGTCTTGGTGTGATTTCCAACCAAAGGAGTGAGAATGTTGTTTCCTTCCAGTTCCATATTTGGATGACTTCTTCCATCTCTAGGAATTGTAACTAGGGTGGATAAAATGTTGAATTTTTTCAGACAAACATAGACATCTTTTTCCTCTTCACTGCTTCATAACTTGTACACATCATCCACCCCATACTAAAGCTTTCTCTCTAGACAAGTATCAGTTTTAGTAATCTCACTTCCAATAATAAGAAGGGAGGTACAGAATTCCACTGTACAGAGAACCCAGCAAGTGGCCTAAAGAGTATCATAAGCACAATGAAGAATAAAAAATGATCAATAAATGAGAAAGGGTATTTTAAGTATGAACTTTTATTTTTTGCTTGTATTCTTCTTTTTTGATATGTCTGTAAGAGAAGTTGTAAATGGGATGAGTGGAGTTTGAAAATTGCTATTGTGAAAAGATGTACATGTATATATTTCAATAGTCATAGTTTTGTCACATGAAAGAAAATTAGTGGGAACATAATGTATAACAAGGTAGTTGGCTAAATAAATTTATTTGCAATCTCAGAACAATCATACTTTCATCATTTAATGAAGATTTAAATTTATATAGGAATATACCTATAGATATATAAACTTCAAATACATTTATAAGATCATGTTACATGAATAAAACATGCTTCACAGCAGAATATATTACATGATGCCATTTTGAAGGTAAACAATATATATTAATATATATGTCCAAACACACATATATGTCCACACACTTGTGGTGGTTTAAATCTGTATACCCCCAGAAAAACATGTTCTTGTATCTCATCGATTCCTGTGGGTGTTTGCCCGCTGCAAGAAGGAGATTTTGATGAAGTTACATCAGTTAAGATGTGCCTCAGACACATCAAGTTGGGTATTAATTCTTTTGCTGGAGTCCTTTAAAAGCAGAATGAAATTCAGACAAATAGAAGGCCACAGGAAGCAAGAAGTTTAAATAAATCCCAGAGGTGATGCTCCCATAAGGTCTGCCAGGTGACAGAGGGACCAAGGATCACCTGTAGTCAGTCAGCTCCAGAATGCCAGTTTTGGGAAAGAAAGTATCACCTTGATGATGCCTTGATTTGGACTTTTTCTCAACCTCAAAACCATAAGAACTTAATCCCCAATGTTTAATCTGACCCATTTCATGGGGTTTGTTTAAGCAGCCTAGGAAAGTAAAATAATGCTTGACAAACTCTCAAGAATACATACAAAATTTTAACAGTGGTCAAATCTAAAATTTTACATGTTTTACCCTTTTCGTTCAATTTTTTTTGTCTGTGGTTACTAATTCTTATCTATAATAATATATTCCTTATGTAATAACTACGAATAAATAAGTAATAAAGTATCTCTGAAAATCTTTAGCAAGAACAACAAATGCCCTAGCATCCTAGCAGAAAACAATCTTATAGGCAGTAGAGACTTGGAGAAGAAGACATATATAGGAAAACCATCCAGGAGATGACTTATAATCACATTCTTTTACTTTAAGTAGCTAGAAATTCTGGATAGTTATATAAGTAAATTGTACATTGTATTGTATCATATCATATTGTATTGTATTGTATCATATATAACTGCAATGAGGCTGATATAGAAATTGAAGTGGATATTTAGTGTAAAAATTAAAACACTAAATTTTTTATTGGAAAGAATCTCTCTTAGGTCAAAAATGAGCAATGGGAATGTCTTAGTTTTCAGCTGTCAGTGCTGTTTTGCATCTTAGTTGTTTTTTTCTCACTCCAATAGCTGTTTTCAATATATTACTATGCATTGTTCCAAATCTGTCAATTAAGAACATAGGTTCATATAACTTACTTAGCATTAAATTGTAACTGTGCACTGTTAAAATTATCTCTGATTTTATAAGTGAGACAACTTAAGAGACTTACTTTAGTCACAATAGAAGCCTGGGCTCAACCCTAGGCCCAACTGAATTTAAATTCATACTCTTAAACATATTTCTTTGAGAAAAATCACTATACTTTTTTTCTTCTTATACTATTTCTGATAACCATAGTCATTTCACTCAGTAAATGGTACAGGTTGATTGACAATCACTGAAGTGTGAGAATTGCACCCAGTAATTATCATAGCATTAGCTTCTTACTCAATGTACGGCTCCCCTCTTGCCTCCAAAGCTCTCTAACTACTCTGGTCAATTCTAGAATCTCAAACCTATAGTTACACAGTCTTTCTCTATCCATCTGAAAGCACATCTTTAGGGAAGGGTGAGTGTTATAAAAACATAAATTTCACTGAAAGTTAAGTTATCAGAAACGCAATATACTTTAAGAGCCTATTCCTCTTCAGAAAAGCAAGTTAGAGAATCAGCATCCCAAACACAGGAACTCCACACACATCTTTTCAAGTTCATAGAGTCAGAAACATGGTATTTGTTGCTTCTCAAAAGATTAAGAAATAAGTGTCTCTGACTATTATGTCAATTTATGATGTAATCATTTGCTTTACAGTAGAATAAAAATAACCCATACTTGATATACAGTAGGAATCCTTTAGACTTTTAATTGTATTTTTCATATTGAAAGCTTTTTAATAATATAAAGTAAGGTAGAAAAAAATAATGTCAACTGTCAAGACTTTAATTCTTTCAGTGTAAAAAGAAAGAATGAGGAGAAATGTCATAATAGGTATGTGCTCACTTAACTTTAGTCCTTACTATGTGTGTATTTTATGCTAATCATGTGACATCATTATGTAATTTAATCCTCATTTCACTATTTTAATTTTGTTGGTGCTATCCATGAGATTGGTGTTCCTATCAGAGTGATGTGCTAACTACTATGAGTTCTTTGTCTGAGATGTTTGGCATTATTTAGTTTTAGGTTTAAAAGGAGCTTAGGAGTAGGGTTTATTTTATATTTCTAAAGCTTGTGTGAAGTGAAATAACAAGTTTCAATGATTTCTTATTTCTGGGCTATTTTCTATGCATGAGCTGGTTTGGAGAAGGTTAAATCAGCGAGTACAAGAAGAATGTTTAACCCAATTAAATTTCATCCACAAAGCATGTTACTTGAGAGGAAATCAAAACTTAAATGTCTGAGAAATTATTTAGATTTTTAGACTTTGAGTGGAAAAAGATAGTTTGAATCTCTGACTTAAAGTCAAATTAAAACATGACTAGAAACAAATGTACTTTAGTTTAAGAGTTAAAAAAAATCAGTGATTATTTTTAAAATCAGTGAATATAATTAGTTCTATAAGAGGATGCACAGGTAAGAATTGGAACTATTTAACTTTACAAGTGTCATATCCTATAAATCTTGATTTAAATAGAGAAAGCAGTCTTTATAATTTCAGTTCAAATTATACAGATGAATACAATAAAGCTGAGACACTATGAGTATGCCTTCAAATTTTATACTGTTTTATTTCTTTAATAGAAGCAAGTACTTTGGGAACAAGTAAAATTTATTAAAGATACATTTTAAATTATCAGCTCTGATAGATGAGTTAAAGCTAAAATGTTACCTTAAATATCTTATGAATTTTAAAATGTATCCTTTTTTATGCTGTAAAATGACTGAAGAATTATTTTTGCATTCTTAATTTGTGTAGGAACCTCTATTTTCTCTCTTAAACTTGGTGGATTCTCTATTTCCCCTCCAGAAAGACCTTTTGGTCAGTAAAGTAAATTTCAGAATGACTTAAATCATAACTAAAATGTATGCAGGAGGCTTATGATATTCTCTCTAAAACTGTCAAACTGTTCCTCTAAGTAGCATGTAAAAATCACAAGCAAGGTGTAAAGAAATGTCTTATTCAGAATCCAATTTCTTTGGAGGCTGATGTTCACATCTATAGTGTATGTAAAATATAAACCTTTCAATGCTAGTGTGGTAAAAAGAATTTAACATTCGCTTTCATTACCATTTCAGTATTCTCACTGCCATACTCAGTATAGTGTTTTCTTAAATTCGGCAGTCAAAAGCCTTCATAATTACTACAAGTGGTGCAGAAAATTATTTTTGACTTAAAATTATTTAGTTATGAGGTTAATATTAATTTGATTGAGATTGAGGACATGGGAAAAAGTGACAGGAACACAATGGGTTCCCAGCAGTGTTTCACAACTGAAGAACTGCATCAAGAGAATTTCATGATCTGAAAGTATCTATTAGCTATGAACTTAAATCAGCCCTATCCAGAAACTCATGCAAAAAGGAAATATGTGATAATTTACTGCTTATTAATAAACTCTGTTACTGAACAAGATTTTGTAGTCTGCTCCAAAATATAAAATGAAATGAAATGAAATGAAATGAAATGAAATGATATAAAATGTAACAAGGTATGTAGGGTTGCAGAGACACATCTACAAATCTGGACACTGAAATGAATGTGCTCCTTCAAGAAATATGTGATTTATTTGTGAGTTCCAATATCTGAAATTTATATTAGGAAAGTCTTGCTTATAAAATCAATTATTGAAATAGATTTGCATGTCTTTTACTGTTGTGTACTGTCATGATTCTGCAGGCAGGCACTAATTTTGTTCTTTAATTTCTACCATAATATATACTACGTATTATAGGACCATTTTCAAACCATGAACCTATACCCAACCCCATATGCACAGAGAAGCTCCTCATTCTCTTGGACAGTGAATAGATACAAAATCCTGGAATTTTTTTCAATGACTTTCATCTCCATAAAACAATTCTCACATTCTTGGAAGGGAGCATCTTCAATACCTAAAGCAGTGTTGTTTTTTAAGGGAAACTGAGATGATATGCAGAACTTTAGATATAATAGGTGATTTTTAAAGTCAGTGAATGATATTAACAGACCTGAAGAATTCTCATTGATTTTACTAATAATATTATTATTATTAATGATTTAGAGGCTTCTAATAACTTAAAATGCAAAATTCAAGTTCTCTGCTTAGTACTTGAGACCATTCATTATTCCCACCACCAACTCCTCATGCTACTCCCTGCAGCTCCAGCCACACACACACACACACACACACACACAGACAATGCTTTCAGTAACATGAATGTTCAAAACAGTTTCATGGACTACTTTTAAACATACTTTAAACTAAATCTGTGTACTAGTTATCTATTTCTGCATATCAAGTTACTCCAGATATAGCAACACAACAAACACATATTTTCTCAATGTTTCCATGGATAAAAATTCCAGGACCAGCTGAGCTGGTTGATTCTGATTCAGGATTTCTAATGATGTTGCAGACAATCTATTAGTTGCTACAGCAGTCATCTCAAGAATCATTGGGTAGGATCTGTTTCCAAGCTCTCTCAAGTGGCTATTGGCAGACCTCAGCTCTCCTTCCAGGCATCCACAATTGCTTATGCAACCCTAGTGGCCATGTGGACCTTAGCATAAAACTCATAAGTGATGGCAACTAGCTTGGAACATGGTTTTAAAAAATGTTTTCCTCCCAGTAACAATAAACTCTGTTCCATGAATGATCAACTGGCATCAACAGCTCTTCTGTTCTTGTCTCAGTACTCAAATCAAAACATCCTAAGGGTCTACTGAAGTCTGTACCATTGCCTGATCACACTGCAATTATTTTTTACCTCCATGACTTTCTATGTCCTACTGCATGTGCCGAATGCACTTGTTCTGATGAACTCTCACTCATCCTTCAAGAAGATGATGTTTCAATTCCACCTATTCTTGGAAGCCTCTACCTTTCTCCCACCCCAAGAAGAATTGTTTGCATTCTCCATAGTATCCACGGGACCTGGTGCCTCATTTTCCAGTTATTTAATGGAGTAGCACATACTCCATTAAATAGTAATTTATCTGTTTATTGCCTCTAAATTGATTTACTAGTTGGGGACCAACTACTTTGGAGTATTATATATACAACTTAAACTCTTTGCTTCTGAGAATTTTGTGATTACCATATCTGAAAAAGGGTGCTTTGTATTTGAGTGTTGTAAATGAATGATACAATATTTCCTATGTATGTTTGTAGAATTTTTTATTTTATCATCATTTAGCTCAAATCTTTAAAAAGTGGCCTATTTTACATACCTTCTAATTTATCTATCTAACAATCATCTATTTCTAATACTTAGATTTAGAAATATAAATTACGAATATTAGCAGGAATCCTTTTAAATTTTTGGCAGCTTTGACTAAATAGTTAGTAGTAAACAAATTAAATATGATTAGAAGAGAAGATGATACGTATTTTGAAATTGTTATTGAGAAAACAGGAACCCAACCTAATAGATATAAAAGTATTGAATGACTCTTTTAGCATTAGGATTCTTTACAAAATCTAAAGTCTCTATATCATGTTATCTAATATTTTTAAAAGTTATTAACTTTATTGTGATTTTGTAAATACTCAATTTCAGAATTATTTAACTGCTCTAGGTGTCCTAATACACAATGGGTGAGTATAAATGTGAGCCCTCGTCCTTTGTTTTGTAGAAATGCAACTTGCTATTCTTATGAAAAATTTCCTCATGATTTTCTAATTGAAAAAGTAATTGCCTTTCAGAGTTGCTTTAGAGATTCTGCTTTTGCAGTTTAACTTCTGTGCATTTCTTGGGCTGTAATAGAAATTTTAATAGAGGTAAGATTATCTCTGCCCCATAGCTAACTAGCAACTCTAATTATATATGTCTAGATATTCAAAACTAAGATGAAAAGAGAAATGTGAACATGCTTCTTTAGGAATATTTTGACATTTTCAGTAAAATGTACTTTTCACAAGTGAACAAGGGAATATTCTTCAAACAATAATGAATTAACCTTTAACTTTTAAATCTATTAAGATCTGGCTTCTTGGATTTAAAGTTTATAATTTTAATTTCATGATAATGATTAAAAGTTATTAAATATTTTATTCAAAATATATTACACCAGATTCAGGTTGAAAGATAGATTTCAGGGTAGCTGAAACAGGGTAGTTGCATGTTTCAGCATCATAGTAGTCCTGTTGGTTTAGTATGATTAGCCCAACACTAAAGAAGGTAAAATGATGGTCTAGGGATAATTATTCAAGGTCAATTTAATAATACGTGAGAGAACGGAGGCTCAGATATAAGTTTATTGACTTCAAGTTGTACTCCTTCTATTATTCTACCCTATCCACATTTATCCTCATGTTTAAGGTTATGTCTTCATTAGGTTGACAATTTTCTTTTTCAGTTTAATTGAAGCAGTCTCTAGAATAAATCCAAAATAAATAATTTTTAATACTAATGAAGACATTTTTCCTAAAAACAAATTAGTTGAAATTACTCAGTAAATTATTAATATATTTTTAAAAATAATATAAAGGAAATCTTATTGTATAAATTTGCAATAATATCCAAAGAAAACTACAAAAATATTATAATATCTTTGAATATTTAATTTTTAGGAAAAATTCCACTTTTATAATAACAGTAGTTAGTTGCAGACAATCTTAATTTACTAAAAATTCTTAGACCTGAGTCAGCATGAAAATATAGGCAACTATTCTCTTGGATTTGGATTTTCATATGGAGGTTAGATGTTGCTTGAACTAAACACACACATGTACAAACACATGCACACACATATGGAAACATCTACAGAGGCCTGAGTTAATTGGATAAGGCCAAAGAAGTGCTTTGGAGAAAGAAACCACAGGACTGAATGCTAGATTGGATGTAGGATGCAGAGAAGAAAGGAGAGAGAGAGACCAAATAGGGAGAGAGGAGTGCAGATCCCAGCATGAGAAGGAATGCAATTATGTTGTGGACAGGTAACAGAAATTTTGTTGAACTTCTCCTATCTGCAGTATTGTTTGTTCTGAATGTAACAAAGAAATTAATTTTAATACAAATATATTTTTCAAGGAAAAATTTCAAATAAAATTAGGTTTAAGAACATGGTAAAGGATTACTGAATTATTTATTATATCTCTTACAGAGATATTTATCTGATCTTATGATGTATTACTCTAATTTTATTTCTCTGTTGAATGCATATCGATATAGGTTGTCAACCTCTATCCACTAAGGAATTCTGTTATGAAAGTCTTGATATGGGGAGAATATGAACATTTTTGTTGCTTTAGATTTTCTGTATGGGAGATGAAAACTTTGAAGATTTAATTTAAATGTCCAGGTGGCATTGTCCTTCATGATTTCCCAACCTCCAAAGAATTTCTGAAGTATAGAAAATGAAACTTGGAACATTATTTATTCAAATTCCATTTTAATAAATTTTATACATTGAAAAATTATTTTTTCTTATCATGTAACAAAAGCCATAATGGATTAAAGGAAACCAGATTAAGCCTATTTTATTATCATGGTGAGTAATTGAATGCCTTCTGGCTAGAGAACATATGTCGTCATTGTAGAGTAAAAGACTTGTCTTTGACCAATGTGTGTCTTTTCTAATAAGTTTAACTTGTGCCATTAAGGAACACAAAGTATTTTTGTAATTTCACCTGTAATAGTTCACAATTGTCTTTTATAAAATATCCATGAATAATATATTTGTATATATATTTTATTGAATGGAGAATATAATAACTATTGCAGTTAAATTTTTCTTTCAAGAAAACATTAAATTTTGATGGATGGAGGGCAAGATGGCTGCAGAGTAAAGAGCTCCAAGAGTCAGCTTACCAATAGGGCAGTTAGTTATTATTATCTAAAACACCTCCTTGGGTGACCCAGGAGACCAGAATAGCAACCTGTAACATCCTTGAAAGAATGGAAGGAGGAAACTGCCAATGTGCAGAGAAGATTTATGAGTAGAGCACTCCAAGCCATGGAGGCTGATGCCCATCCTCCACTGGTGGCGTAGGCTGCCTTGGGAGTTATTCCATGGAAGGAGGTGGAAGCTCCATTTCCAAAAAAGTGGGAGGAAGAGATAGTTGGGTACCAACTTCAGCTACTGATAAGTAATGTTGGCTGGCTAAAGTATAATTCTAAGAAGAGCTAAAGTCTGAACATGTCCAACTTGGAAAGAGGCAAGTAGCAACCATTTTTAAATCTGCCCCCAGCTTGAGGGGAAGCAGTTCTGATTGAAAATCACAGTGACAGTGGAAACCACCTTCATTCCACCCATTTGGATTGCAGATCTAGCCTAAGCTCAGCCCTGCTTCTGGCAAGGAGAAAGTAGGAGTGGGGGGAACCTACCACAGCATCTCTGGGCAACTACAAGTGCTTTCAGTCAGCACAGACTGAATAGTCAGTCACCTGGCTCCATCCAGCAGCCCAGTAGATAGGAGGGAACCTGTGTTTCCTTTGCCTCTTGGACACTTACAGGTGCTTTCGGCTAGCACAGACTGGATACTGAGATACCAGTAGATCCATCAGCATCCCACAACACGATAAGAGGGTGGCTGTATCTGCTCAGTCTCACTGGGCAACTGAGGACACTTTCGGCCCATATGGACTGGTTTTACTGAGTACCTCAGACTCCAACTCCACACCCCCATAGAATAGGAGGAGCCTGGAGTATCCTCAGCATATCTGGGCTACTGCAGGTGATTTCACTGCATGAACTGGACTATTGGATACCTGTGGCTCCAGTCACACACACCTCCCATAGGAAAGGAGGTGATCTGTGTTTTTTCAGCCTCTGTGGGCAATGGCAGGTGCTTTCAGCCCACAGAGACTGATCTGTTGGGTGCCTGTGGTTCCATCAACACCCTTAAAAGGAAGATAGGAGAAAGTACTCTCTCAGACCCTCAGGGAAACTGCAGATGATTTTAGCCCACATGGCTTAGATTGTTGGGCACTCTGAAGTCATAATACACAGCTCTGGCAAGGGAGGGGGGGGGTGCTGCCAGTCTCCTTGAGCAACTGCAATCATTTAGACCAACACAATTTAGTTTTCTGCCCATATCTGCAGTGCCATTCCCCACCCCAGGCAGCAGAGGAAGTGGCATGAATATACATCAGTCTCTGCACACACCTACAAGTGGTCTTGGCTTGTATGGTTTGGATTACTACACATGGCTGCAGCTCTGTCTCTACCCCTGACAAAGGAGAAAGTTCGGAGAAGCTCCGTCAGTTCCTGGTGCAATATGGCCAATATCAGTCCCCAGAGCTTGTAGTACCAACTACTTCCTTGACTCATACTACACAAGCAGCAAGGGATAAAGGACAAGAAGGCCCTAAACTAAAGAGAGAAACTGTGCCAAGAATAAATGTATACAGTAAACACAGATTGTAACAAAAAATTACAATCTATAACAAGAAACAGGAAAATACGGCCCAGTTAAAGGTGCAAGATAAGCCTTTAGAGGACAAAAGGGAGTTAAAACAACTAATCATAGATGTTCAAACAAATCTCCTAATAAATTCAATAAGATGGCTACAGTGATTAAGAATATAAAGGAGACACTGGGTGAACACAAAGAAGAATTTGACAGCATATATAGAAAAATAGTAGAACTTACAGAAATGAAAGGCACAGTAAATGAAATATAAACTACACTGGAGGCATATAACAGCAGATTTGTGGAGGCAGATAAAAGGATCAGTGGACTTGAAGACATGGGCTTTGAAAATGAACATACAAAAGAACAGATGATGAATAGAATGGGAAAAAAAATGAACAGGGTCACAGGAAACTAAATGATGGCAAGAGACATGCTAATATATGTGTCTGGGTGCCCCAGAATGAGAAAAGATTGGAAAAGGGGCATTAGGCCTATTTGAAGAAATAATGGTAGAAAATGTCCCAAACTTATTGAAGGGCATAGATATCCATGTCCAAGAAGCAAAACACAATCCCATCCAAATAAACTGAATAGGCCAACTCCAAGACATTTACTAATTAGAATGTCAAATGCCAAAGACAAAAAGAAAACTCTGAGAGCAGCAAAAGAAAAGTGATGCATCACATAAAAGGGATACCTGATAAGATTAGGTATTGATTTCTCATCAGAAACCAAGGAGCCAAGAAGGCACTGGCATTTAAGATATTGCAAGAGAAAAACTGCCAACCAGGAATGTTATATCTGACAAGATTGTCTTTCAAAACTGAGGGCAAGTTTAGAATATTCACAGATAAGCAGAAACTGAGAGAATTTGTACCCAGGAGACTAGCTTTGCAAGAAATACTAAAAGGAGTGCTACAGCCAGAAAAGACAAGACAGGACAGAGAACCTTGGAAGAGATCTAGAAATGAAGATGATATTGGTAAAAGTAAATTAAAGTGTAAAAAGATTGGAGAAAATGAAATATGACAGATAAAACCCAAAGATCAAAATGGGTGAAGAACTAAACAACAAAAAAAAAGGAAAATTCACAAATATATGGAGATTAACTAATGCACTTTAAATAATCAGTGTGTCAAAGAGGAAATTGTGAGAAAAATCAATAAATATCTCAAGATGAATGAAAATGAGAAAAAAAAATCAGAACCTATGGAGTGTAGCAAATGCAGTGCTGAGAGAGAAATGTATAACCCTCAATGCTTACATTAAAAAAGAAGCTAGATATAAAATCAATGACCTAACTACATAGTTGGAGGAACAAGAAAAAGACAGCAAACTTTTCCCAAAGGAAGCAGAAATAATGAAGTAATAAATATACAGCAGAAATAAATGAATTTGAGAACAAAAAAGCAATAGAGAGAATTAACCAAACCAAAAGTAGGTTCTTTGAGAAGATTAACAAAATTGACAAACCCTTAGCTAGACTGACAAAGAACAAGGAGAGAAGATGCAAATAAATTAAAAAATTAAAAAGGGGATATTACTACTGACCCAACAGAATTAAAAGTGTTCATAAAAGTATACTGTGAACAACTGTATGCCAACAAACTGGACAATATCCATGAAATGGAAAAATTCCTGGGAAAGTACAAACAAAATACACTGAACCTAGAAGAAATAGATGACCTCAACAAAGCAATCACAAATAAAGAGATTGAAACAGTCATCAAAAATCTCCACGAAATGAAAAGCCCAGGACCAGATGGTTTTAAAGTTGAGTTCAACCAGACAATCAAAGTAGATTTAATACCAATCTTACTCAAAATCTTCCAAAATGTTGAAGAAAAAAGGAATTCTTCCAAACTCATTCTATGAAGCCAATATCACCCTAATATCAAAACCAGGTAAAGATATTATGAAAAAAAAAAAAAAAAAGAAAATTACAGGCCCATTTCCCTAATAAATATGAATTCAAAAATTCTCAAGTATTTGCTAATCTCATCCTATAACACATTAAAATAATTATTCATTGTGATTCAGTGGGTTTTATACCTGTTATGCAAGGATGGTTCAATGCAAGAAAATCAATCAACATAATACACCACATTAATAAATTAAAGAAGAAAAATCACATGATCCTATTGATGGATGCAGAAAAGGTATTTGACAAAATATAGCATCATTTCCTGATAATACTACAATCCAAGATAAGAATTGAAGGAAAATTTTCAACATAGTAAATACTATATATGGAAAAACCACAGTTAACATTGTACTCCATGAAGAAAGATTGAAAGCTTTCCTGTTGAAATCGGGAATAATACAAGGATGCCTTCTATCATCACTGTTTTTCAATATAGTGCTAGATTTTCTAGCTATCTTTTTCTAGCTTTATCTTTCTAGCAACTGGGCAAGATAAATAAAAGGAACCCAAATTGGAAAGGAAGAAGAAAAACTTTTGGCTTAGGATATGTCCTATATTTAGAGAGTCCTGAAAAATTTGCAACAAAGCTGCTAGAGCTAATAAATTATTTCAGCAGACTGGCAGGATAAGATTAATAAGCAAAAATCTCTAGTGTCTCTGTACACTAGTAATGCCCAATCTGAGGAAGAAGTCAGGGAAAAAATACATTTATGATAACAACTTAAACAAATATTTAGGAATAAACTTAACCAAGGATGTAAAGCACTTTTACCATAAAACTACAATGTGTTGCTAAGAGAAATTTTAAAAGACCTAAATAAAGAGAAGACTATTTGGTGCATGGCTTAGAATGCTAAATATCAGCAAGATGTCAATTCTACACAAATTGACATATAGATTCAATGAAGTCCCAATAAAAATTCCATGAGCATCTTTAAGAGAAATGGAAAACACAGTTATTAAATTTATTTGGAAGGGTAAGTGTCCCCAAATATCCAGAAACATCTTAAAAAGGAAGAATGAAGTTGAAGGATTCTCCCTTCTGGACTATAAAACATGTTACTTAGCCACTGTGGTTGAAAAAAAATAGCATGATATGAGCATAAAAAATAGACAAATAGACCAATGGAACTGAATTGATGATTCATAAACAGATTCTCATATCTATGGTCAAGTGATTTTTGACAAAGCTGTCAAACTCACCCAGCTGGAGAAGAATAGTCTATTCAACAAATGGTTCTGGGAGAAATGGATATCCATAGCCAAAAGAAAGTAAGAGGACCCCTATCATACACCTTACACACAAAAAAATTACTGAAAATTGAGGGAAAATTTAAGTACAAAATCTACAACTCTCAAGCTCCTTAAAGAAAATATAGGGAAACATCTTCAAGACCTAGTAGTACGTACTGAATTCTTAAACCTTGCACTGAAAGTACAAGCAACAAATGAAAAAAGGATAAATGGATCTCCTCAAACTTAAACATTTTTGTGATTCAAAGGACTTTCTCAAGAAGGTCAATGGGAGAAAATATTTGGAACTACATATCCAAAAAGGAGTTGTTTTTCATTCTATATAAAGAGATCAGAATTGTGGGAAGATGATGACCAACTCAACTCTCATAAAACCAAGGAAGAAAGAGTCAAAACGTTTCCAAAGGATCTGCTTTTGGGGTCAGCAGACCAGGACAGTGTGACACACAACTCCCAAGAGGATGAGGGACAGAGAGACAAAGAACCCAAAGCAACACACATGAGTTACCAGATGCCCACAGCAGCCATGAATGGCTCAAACCCCACCCCCAACCCCCAAATGTATTAAGCTGGAGTAAAACCCCTAGTTAACTGCAGCTAATTGAAGGGGAACAGAAATCTTCCTTCCTGTTAGCTGGTACAAGGGAAAACAGAGGGGGAGTCAGGGGACTTTTCTTCAGTAAATTCTCCCAGAACTAGAATGTTTAATAGACTCTTTTCTTTAGAGTGGAAGCTTGGTCATAGAAGCTTGTGGTCTTAACAGAACCCGTATTAGAGATTGCCATATTTCATGTCATGAATGAAAACCTCTCTATCAAATTGTCCCAAGAATGGGAATTTTCTGTCCTATCTTCTAATCTATCACTCAATGAATTTAAATAATTTCCTGTAATTTAGTCAATTGCTTAAATACATCCTCCAAAACATCAGTGAACTCCTTTGTGCAAACTCCTTGGTGTAGAGAGGAATAGCATCTTCAGCTCTCACTTTCCACTGAAACCTCTGGATGATGTGGTGTTCTGAATTTTGGCCCTATTCTGCCTGTCATTAGAGTAGACATAATACTCCTTCCTAGATGATCAATAGAGCCTGTGAGGTCAAGAGAAAATTACTTTTTTTTTTGTAATAATAAACTTTATTTGTAGAGAAGTTTTAGGTTTATACTGTGGCATGGAGTCTAATTATTTACCAATAAAACAAAACTGGATGAGCTGTCGTACATGGTGACTTTTCCTCTATTGTCAGGCTTCTACAGAAAGTTTATACTCTGTGTTGAAGTTTTGCTTGGCAAAGGGACTTTCCTTGTATTTGAAAATGCTAGTTATTTTAGAGATTTCCAAAATGGGCCCAAGAAAAGAATGCCTTATTTTCTTTTTATGAATTCAGAAAGGAAGTAGTATAACTGTTCATTCCAACAAGTCATACCTCAAAATATTCAAAATATTAGAAGAGGTCAGTAATCTTTAAGCAGATGCCATTATTTTCTCTTTCGTAAGCCATTGACTTACAGAAATTTGCAGGATGTATCACTTTATAAAATGAAACTTTAGACCTTTAGTATGTTTACAAATTTATATGTATATATTTGGGAGAAAAAGAAAAATCTGCAGGGTCTGGATGGAATAGATACATATAAGATGTTCATTTTTTTAAACTGACCTCATTTCTGCATTGCTAAGGAATTTTCTATACAAGAAGTTAATATGTATACCACTATATTTGGCATATAAGAGCCAATAGACTGTCATATTTTCCCCTTGACATTTTCCAATTTAAGCATTATCTGTTTTATACAGAGATAAATGTCCAAATTACGAATAATTGGGTAGTTTTCTTTAATCCTTCTAAATAGAAAAATAATCTATATACCATAACGTAGAACTATGAAAGTACCTTATGACATAAAATAGCATTATAAGCCCTGTTAGATATGAAGTCATGCAAATACCATAACATAATATTTACATGTTTTATAAAAATAATGTCTAAAATATGAAATAAAATGCATTGTCATTATGTCCGTTTCAAGCACTAAGCCAAACCCTGTGAACTCTGGTTTAAGAACACCTTTTCCAAAGCAAATGTTATATTGCCTAAAATATAATCATTATAAAATTTAAAACATGATTTTATGCTTTCATTTCTCACAATTTCTTGTAAATACGTATCCCTTATTTTGCAGCCATATATTATTAGCCCTTATTAGTCTCAACTCAGATATAAATTCCAAGGATTCCAAATTCCTTACCAGATACGAATCATCATTTTCCTTGTTAACTAAAAAAAAATACTGTATTTTTTCCTTTCTCTTGTAATACTGAAAACTTTCTTCTTTGTGCAGTAGGTATTTAAATATAATCCATATTCCTTATTATTTTTCTAATTGCAATTATGATAACATTTTACAAAGGAGAAACTGAAGCTTAGCTTAGAAAAATATAGAAACTTGCCCCAGTGATATGGCATTTAGGGAAAAAAGTCAGGATTCCAACTTTGCTTAGCCATACTCCTGGTTTTGAGCTTGTAACCACTACCTATGTCAGGATTTCAAACACTAACTTGAGATTAAGGATGTTCTGAAAAATAAAATGAACATAGATTTGAAGACGTGGGTTCTAGTTTTGCCTCTACTGGTGACCTTGAGAAGACCATCAAATCTCTCATTCTCAGGTCCCCCCTTGTTAAAAAGAAATGAAAGCATCTATTTTACAATTTTGATATAGAAATTAAAAGATAAAATTTATTTGTTTGAAGTGTCCAGTAAAGTGTCCAAAAGTAAAAAGTAGACACTCAATAATTTTTAGGAACCCAGTTTTGAATACCCTCAAACACTTGTCCATGGTAAGTATGGAATAAATAAATGTGTGTCGTATAAATGAACAATTTTTCAATTACTAGTGGCTAGTATTGACCAAGGGAAACCATATTTCTAGATAAATATTTCAGGTCAGTTTTCCAAGCACCTATTTTTAATGCATTGACACAGGCCAAAGTGGTAGGTGATAGAACAATAATAAAAGTTACTTCATTTACTAGTATTCAAATATTTCGAATAATTACAACCCTTGAAAATATTTTTCAGGAATCAGTGGCAATATTTAAAATATTTTGTTTAGTATGCAATTTTAAAGGAATTTCTTTTCAAGATTGAATGTAAAAACAAACAAAAGTTATTAGTACCATTTTTCCTATTCTGAATCTGAGGTGGCTGTTAAGGTTACCAATGACCTCCATTTGCCAACTACACATTGTTCAATTCTCAGTTCTTATTGTACCTTTCAGTAGCATTTGACATTTTAACATCACCCCCTTCTTGAAACCTTTTCTTCACTTGGCTAGATTCCCTTTATTTTTCTGATCTCCAAGAATTGCAAGCCCTTTTCCTTCTCTATGTTCACTTCATAGACATTCTCACCCAGTTCCATGCTTTTGTTTTTGTTTTTTCATGATTCCTAATTTTATCTTTCCCCTGACTTCCAGGCTCATTGATATCTATCTGCAGACATCTTCGTTGTTTATTAAATATTTTGAACTTCAATTTTCCAAACCAAACTTTTAATTTCAACTCCAGATCTGCTTCTCCTCCAGTATAATACAACCCAGTAAGTGGCACCTCCATTCTCCTAATCTCTTGGGTTGGCTATTGCTAACATCTCATTTCCTAATACACTTCCTGTCAGAGCCTGGGAAAACTGCTGTTCCTTCTGCCTAATGACATGATCTTCCAAAATGTTCCTTGCCTCATTCAGGTCTCAGTTCATATGGCCACTTAATGAGAAATCATCCTTGAATATCCTAAATAACTTTCTTTCTCTCCTTACATGTTTCTTCAAACACTGACACTGAATACCTATTTGCATCTTTTGTGTTTTCTCACAGAAATACAAGATTCCTAAAAGTTTCTTTCAGTAATACTTTCAAACAAGGTTAAAAGAGGTTAAAAAAACAAACACATACATCTGGCCATTTTATTTTAATACCTAATGTAAAGAGAGATTAATCTCAGCAAGAGATGGCAAGTACACACTTCAGATTTGTTTTCATCACTTACAGAATTTCATTGTAGAAAAGAGGAAACATAACTTCAGATAATGACATAGTGTTTCTCTACCAAAGCACTGCTGAATTATTGATCTTTTCAATTCTGTTTGGCTAGTGACTTTTCTTACTTTCATTCATCTTCTCTTACTACAATTATCACTCAAAACTAATTCCAGGAAAAATAGAAAACTCATCACTGTTATCTTGGGGGAGGAGCCTAACTTGCTCTCATAAGTAAGCAAAATCTGTAAAAAGGCCACATATTTAATCAAAGTTCAATGATAAATGTCTTGATTAGATATATTTTATCTTGGCATATTCATATACCATGTACACAAATGCACATGCATAATTAGGAAAAAGGGGTTTATTCCATGAAACATGTGAAACCCCTAAGAATTATAATTATAACCAAAATTCAGAAGGATACAAGTTACTGGAAACTTATTGCCTGCTTAATTTTGTTTTTTAATACACTAAAGTAGTGATAATGTTTTTAAAATAACCAGCAGGGATTCGTTTCAATTTGTTGCAATATTTTACTTCTATTCAGAAAATTAAACAAAACATTCCTTATAAGACTAAGTATGTTTATTCTCCATTAGCTTTTTATCTTTTCTATAAACCGTAAGTATGGCCAGACTCTCACCTACTCTGTAATTACTGTTACTTAAGAAAGCTCCATTCAGAATGAAATTACAGGGAAATTATAGACATTAGCCATACTTAGGGTTGTTTAATATGACAGTTCAAATAGCTTTCACTCTGTTTGACTGTTGGAAGATACAGTATGATACAATTTTAGTTCAAACACAGACTATTAAAATTATTCTATTTCTCAGATATTTCAAGAAAAGTGATCTTTAAAGGCTAATCTTGGAACACAGTATTTCCCACTTTAACAATGTCTCATGAAAAAGATTATGGCTTGCTAGCACTCTTGTATGTCTAAAGCCTGTTTTGGTAAGTATCATAAGATACAAAAAATTGTTTTCACTTCAATATAATAATCTCCAGGGAAAATTTCTTAGGTTATGTTAACTAAGTGTTGTGATGCTCCAGTAATTCATACATTATATTATGTATAATCTATTTTATGTTTTTAAAAATATAAAAGAACTTGACTCAAAGAACTTTACTATGGAAAGAGTTTTTGTGAGAGATGGTGATGGGGCTTGAATATAGAAAATAGTTGTGGTTATTTAATTGGCAGTCCTCTGACAGACAGCTAAGTCAGAGGTTTCAAATTGTTGCACCAACACAGACTTCTTTAAAACTAGTTTAATTGGAACAATTTAAGACCCTTAATTTCATATGCTACTTTATCTAAAGAATTAGAAGATATTACTCCAAAAATGGCAGCACAGCTCTGTGATGAAAATGAGAGCCACTGAGTGCACACTTTGAATGGATTGTACAAATCATGGGATTGTATAACACAGGATATCAGTGGTGCAAGGTGAACTGTGGTTAACAGGACAAATATGAGAACTTTCTCTCATGAATGATAACAACTATATAATGCTAAATAAGTGTGTTAATAATCCAGTGGTTTGAAGAAAGAATACATCAAATGTAAGATATGGGCTATAGTTAGTAGTAATATTTTGATAGCTTGTAACAAATATTTCACAATGTAAAATATCCATGATGGGGAGATGTATGGGAATCTTGTGTGATGATATGGATGTTTGTTTTATAAATTCACTTTTACTATATACTTTTTTATGTATGTTTATATGTGAATGATATATTTCAATAGCATTTTATTTTTAAAAATTGGGCTTGCACTTCCACAAAGAAGCTTATACCAGTTTTAATTTAGCAAGGTCTCCAGAACTCCCTATTTTGTCTGCCTGCTCCATTTGTTTATAATATCTTCCAGAACTATATAATTTTATGAGCTTGTCACCCTTCCTTAAACAATTGTAGCAACTTATACTTAATAAATACAATTTAATACACACATAAACACATGCACACACACATTCTCTACACATTTTTTTTTTATATCTTACTCATTTTATACTCTACTACAATTACATCTGATTTTTAAATCCTCCTATATCTCTTGAATATAAGCCATTAGCAAAATATACTTTTGAAAGGCATGTTGATGTGCCAGGTTGGTGAGTATGGGTTGAGGGATGGAATTTGTTTCTTCTTTGTTTCTCCCATTTACTATACCTTTATTATTATAAAAACTGCTAATCAAAATCATCCATGATACCTGATTTCATCTTTGCCCATGGGTACCACATTAGTAATTTTTTTATCTTAAGACTTCTACATCCTTTCATCCACAAAAATTTCCTGATTCTGATTTATTCAACAGTCCCTGAGACTGGAAAATGGTGAAAAAATTTCTAGCCATTAATATGTTTGAAAGTTAGTCTTTTAATGATAATTTTTCTAAGAAGAGTATCTTGATGAATCATGTAAAATATTGGATTTTTCATAGTTTTGAAAGTTATGCAGCATACTTTATGAGTTGTAATTAAAAACTTGAACCTTTGAACTTCAGCAATAAATTCTAAGGGGAAAACTTACTTTTTAGTCATTATTGCTTAATTGGATTAGTTAACTGGAAAAATCTAGAATTTATATTCCAATACATGCTTTGCTCAAGACTTGTTTTTATTTTCAAAAAAAACCTTCTTAAAGAAGTACTTATTTGTCACTTTCCAATACTCTTAACATTTCAACAAAAAACATATTAATTTATGGCTCAAGTTCACTTCCTTTTAATGATTTCTCCTAAGGTCAGATATTAAAAATATGAATTATATAGCTTACTAAGCCTATTAACAGAGCTCTGACAATATCAGTGTACTCAAAAACAGGGGTCAATTTTGAGAAGAGATCTATTTAATTGGTTCACAGAAGCAAAAATTACCCCAATAGCTTTTATATTATATAAACCATACAACTTTGATTTAGAGGTTAGAATTTGGTACTTGTTTAATGATTACATAAGTATGCTATTTGTTTATATAAGCATATATTTTTAAATTTGACAATTTCAAGTGCCCTTGCTTAATGAATATATATCTCAAAGGAAATAAGACTTCATTATTATTTATCAATTATCTGCCCTTGCCTATGCAGCTAATGTTGTAGGAAAAATTAATAAATTTAAATTCTATACATATATGTTTACAGATGCTACCAGAAACCATCAACTTTAATTAGTATAAAGGGTAGGATTGTGATAAAATATTAATTTTTAAAAATAAAAATAATTTAAAAATTATTAATTTATTCAACGTATAAAATGATCAACTGTGCCAGAAATTGTACATTAAAAATTAGGACGTGGGGCTGGATAATAGTGATTCCTGTTCTCTGGTGTGAAATAAAACTTTTCAAAGTACCCACCGATAACCATGTAATTATAAACTGAGACATGTTCTCCGAATAAAAGGAAAGGTTATGAAAAATTAAAGCAAGTGACATAGGGGACTTAAAAAGGAACAGATTCTTACACTGAAATCTAAAGTAGAATGGAAAGCCTAGGTAAAAATAAATGAATGTACTAAAAATAAAATTTGATAGTAATAAAATAAAGTAGATGGTGGTGGTGGTAAATACTGGCAATCAGGAGTTACTCCATTTTGAAGAAATCTTAACTAAAAAAGCCCTGAAATTAGAAAGGTTGGAATATTGTCTCTTCTAAATGTAAATTTTCTTTCTGTGGTATGTTGGGAAATTAATATTTTCCATTCTTGAATTTTTTGAAAAATTGATAAATATGAAAATAACCTTAAAATAGTAGCCAACTTTAAAGTAACTATAAGAATTTTTTTTAAATCTCAGGAAAATGCAAAATGATCATTAGTATTCCCACTCCATTTTTATAGACATAACATTTAATGTCAATATCATATTAATAAGATAAAGAATATTATGCAGGCAATTTGTATTTATTGTATAACAGTAGAAAATAATATTTTTAAGGTTATAAATCAGTTATTTTTTTTAACATTAGAAACATTGAACTCTTAGATGGTTAACATGCCATATAGTGGACACAGGCACTGTATGAGAGAAAATAATTCATTTTCATTTTGGTAATTTTGGCAAAGATATGCTATAAAATTAGATATTAGATGGAGGGGACTATTTTGGCTTATTTCTTACTCATAAAGCATAACCTTTATGAATAAGAAAAAATACTAAATTATATCTGTCATTCAAAGAATCTAATCACTGTAATGGGTTATCATTGATTTCTTTTTTTACCGGAGCAGAGGATAAACCCCAGATCTGATATGTGAGAAGCCAGCACTCAACTACTGAGCTACATCGGCTTCCCCGAGTTTTTATTTATTTTTAAAATTTTTTTATTCAACAAATATTTGTTGGGTACCTACAATGTACCAAGCACTGTGCTGAGTACTTTGCATATATCATTTCATCTAATCTTTATGATCTTACAAGACAGGTATTAGTGTCTTCATTTTCCAGCTGAGATCACACAGCTGGCATGAGGCAGAGCCAGGGTTTGAATTCTCTGAATTTCTGATTCCAAGGTCCATGTCCTTAACCAGTACACTGAATTCCAGTAAGAAATTGTTTTCCTAACACCTAAATACTAAAAGTCCTTTAAATTGGCATATTCTTTCACCCAATAATCCATTTTAATAATTATAATGAGAAGTTGCCACTCATAGACTAGACTACTTGCTATGATCAATGTATTCTCCCCTTTAGGCATAATTGCATAGAAAAGAGTCGTGATCAGAAGGTTATTTGATGACCATGGAATCAGAACAAGAGGTTAGATAAGTAATATGCAACAAAATGTTTACTGGAATTATATTTCTATAGAGATGATATAATCTGTAGGATAAAAATAATGTCAAATCCATTGACTACAACCACTATTTTCATCTCCACATGAGGGAATTCCACACCCTTGAGGTCAGAATACTCAAATTCTTTGGCTAAAGTTTCTCTTCCCCAGACAGTAAGAGAGCACTAACTATTGTATTTTTTTTTCCTGTTCTTCCTTGTTCAACCAGAATTAATTCTATAGGCATTTTCTACTTAATATATTCTGTAGATATAATAGTATTTCATGTAGATAATACCCAGTTTATCTGGCATGGGACCTAACTTATCCCTTTTAGGTGATTTTAAAAAAATTATAGAAATATATCACTTATACATAAATATACATAAACAATAAGTGTATAATAGTTGCGAACTTACAAAACAAACATTTATAACATCAAACAAACATATATAACATCGCATCTTACCACCAATAACTTGCATTGTTTTTAAACCTTTTTAACTAATAAAGAGCACTGTCAAAATATTACTATTAAACAAGATATTTTCCCCTAACCAATCCTATTATTATCTTCATATAATTTATATATGAACATACATAAATAATTAAGTGTATAGTAAAAGTTGTGAACTTACAAAGCAAACATGCATAACATCATACAGGGGTCCCATACATCAACCCTCCACCAACACCTTGCTGTGTCATGAGACGTTTTTTACAAATTATGAAAGAATATTGTCAAAATCTTACTACTAATCATAGTCCTTATCTTATATTTTGTGTGTTTCCCCCCAATCCACCCTATTATTATTTTTTAAATATATTTTTTATGACAGAAGTTGTAAACTTATAAAAGTCATGCACATGTGCAGAATTCCCAAACAACATCCTACCAAAACACACCACAATGTGGTGTGTCATTTGCTACAGATAAAATAATATTATCTGATCGTTACCATGTCCTTAGTGTACATTTGGCTCACATTTTCCATACTGCCTCAGTATCAATGCAGTACACCTTTTGCATAGATGCAAGAATATTATATTATTACTACTAACCAGTCAATAGGTCACTCCAACTGTATTTTTCCCATGCTTCTAAACATCCCCAACACCCTGCAGTTGTGATATACACTTGTTCTAGCTAACAAAGGACACTCTTGCATCTATACCATCAACCACAATTCTCATCCACCTCTTGGTTTACTGTGCTATCCAGTTCCTAGATTATTATCAAGCATTCTCTCAATTGGCATTTATATAACTAGACTACCATTTTCAGTCATATCCCCATTTATAAACTAGCTGTTACTCGTGTGTTACCCTCCACTACATACATTTCCAAACCTTTACAGTAAAGCTAATTAAAACTTCTATGTACATTAAACATCAGTAGTCCACTCATTCCTTCTCTTATCTCCTTTAAGAATCCACCATCTACTACCGGGTCTTGAAGACATTTTCCTACAATTTCTTCTAGAAGTTTTATGGTTCTTTTATTTTTAGTTTTTTTTTATCCATTTTGAATTAATTTTTGAATAAGGTGTGACATAGGGGTCCTTTTTCCTTCTTTCAGCTATGGATGTCCAATTCTTTCAGCACTTTTGTTGAATGGATTGTTCTGCCCGAGCTGTGTGACTTTGACAGACTAGTCAAAAATCACTTGACCACATCTGTGAGGGTCGGTTTCTGAACCATAAATTTGGTTCCATTGGTCTATTGTGTCTGTCTTTAGGCTAGTACCATGCCGTTTTTACCACTGTAGGTCAGTATTATGATTTAAAGTCTGAAAATAATGGTTCACTTTTCTTTTTTATGATGTTTCTGGCTATTCAGGACTCCTTACCCTTCCAAATAAATTTAATGATGGTGTTTTCAATTTTCTTAAATGTTGGAGGAATTTTTATTGGGATTGCATTAAATTTGTATATCAACTTGAGTAGAATCAACATCTTGATGATATTTAGTCTTCCAATCCATGAGCATGGAATGTTCTTCCAGTTATTTAGGGCTTTTTTGATTTGTTTAACATTTAGTTGCAGTTCTCTGAATACAGTTGCTTTACATCATTGGCTAAGTTTATTCCTGACTATTTGAGTTTTATCTGTCATATTTTATGTTCACCATTCTTTTGACACTTTTAGTTACTTTCATTGATTCAATCTTCATTTCTTGACTCACTTCCAGGCCCCTCTCTCCTGTCTTTTCTTTTCAGGCTCCAGCACATGCTTTAGTATTTCCTGAAAATCTGGTGTCTTGTTTAGAAATTCTCTCAGTTTCTGTTTATCTGTGAATATTCTAATTTCACCCTCATTTTTGAAAGACAATCTTGATTGATATAAGATTCTTGGCTTGAAGTTTTTCTCTTATATTATCTTAAATATATCAAACCACTGTCTTCTTGTCTCCATGGTTTCTGGTGAAAAATAAGCACTTAATCTTATTGAATATCCCTTATATGTTACGGATTGCTTTTCTCTTGCTGCTCTCAGAATTCTTTTTGTCTTTGACCTTTGACATTCTGATGAGTACATGTCTTGCAGTTTGTCTATTTGGATTTTTTTGGATGGGAGTACATTATGCTTCTTTGACATGGATATCTATGTCTTTCAATAGGGTTGGGAAATTTTCTACCATTATTTCTTCAGATATTCCTTCTGCCCGTTTTCCCTTCTCTTTTCCTTCTGGGGCACCCATGACATGAATGTTTGCATACATTTTGCTGTCATTTAGTAACCTGAAACCTTATTCAATTTTTTCCATTCTTTTCTTCATCTGTTCTTTTGTATGTTCACTTGCAGAGAACATTTCTTCAAGCCACAAATCCTTTCTTCTGCCTCCTCAAATCTGCTACTATATGATTCTAATGTTTTTTTAATTTCATTTATTGCACCTTTCATTCCCATAAGATCTGCTACTTTTCTATGTAGGCTTTTAAATTCTTTTTTGCGCTCATCCAATGTCTTCTTAATATCCTTAATCTCTTTAGCCATCTCATTGAATTTATTAAGGAGATTTGTTTGAACATTTATAATTAGTTGTCTCAACTCCTTTATTTCATCTGGAGGCTTATCTTGTTCCTTTAACTGGGCCATAGCTTCCTATTTCTTGGTGTGGATTGTAATTTTTTGTTGGTGTCTTTGCATCTGGCTTACTAGAGTATTTATTCTGGGTGCAGTTTTTCTCTTTAGTTTAGGGCTTCCTATCCTTTCTCCCTTGCTGGTTGTGCAGTAGGAGTCAAGCAAGTAGTTGGTGCTATAAGCTGTGGATGCTCAGTCTGCCCTCATTGCCCCAAGGACCAATGAAGCTTCTTCCAACTTTCTCCTTTGCCAGGGGTGGGGACAGAATCACAGCTATGTGGAACAATCCAAGTGCATGCCTAGACTGTAGTTGCCCAGAGAGACTGATGAAGCTTCACATCTGTTTCTCCCCTGCCTGGGGTAGGGATGGAACTGTAGGTGTGGGCAGCAATCTATGCTGTGTGGGTTCAAGATGACAGCAGTTGCCCTGATAGACTTCTGATTTTCAATCTATTCCAGCCAAAGTTACCTGCAGTTACCTGTATAGACTGTTGCAGGGCTCCTCAGCCTCCTCCCCACCAGTCGCCACATGGCTGAAGCCTAGGCTAGGGCTGCAGGCTGATCTGTGTGAAAGAAACTGGTTCTGCAGGCACTGAGAGTTTCAGTCAGCCCGGCTTCCCCTCAGCCTTGGGGCAGAGTCAGAATGGTGGCTACTGGCCTCTTTCTGACTTGGGCTGGTTCACACCCCAGCTGTTACCAGGGTTATACCTTAGCCAGCCGAGTCTACCAATCAGTAGCTGGAATCAGCAGCCAACCATCTTCTCCTCCCCTGTTTCTGGGAAATGGAGCTTCCAATTCCAAGCACAGAACAGCTCAGACCGCCAGAGGAGGATAGTCACCGGCCTCCTCGGCATGGCCAGTAATTTCCTGGAGAGACTGGTGCAGGTCCCCGCAGCTTCCTTCCTGATGGAGGTGGCACTGGGCGTAGGCTAGAGCTGCAATATGATCTGGATGGAAATAAGCCAGACCCACCAGCACTGGGATGTTCAGTCCGCCCCGCTTCCCCTTGTGCCAGGCACAGAATTAAGATGGCAGCTCCCGGCCTCTTTCTGACTTGGACACGCTCAAACTTCAGCTGTTCTCAGAATTATACTGTAGCCCACTGAATTTCCTCATCAGTAGCAGAAATTGGTGGCCTACCATCTCTTCCTTCCTATTTTGGGGAAATGGAACTTTCAATTCCAGCTGCGGAAGAGCTCCTGAGGTGGCTTGTGCCTCCGCTGGAGGATGGGCACTGGTCTTCAGGGCATGAAGCACTCAATTTATGAGTCTTCTCTGCAGATGGGCAGTCTCCTCCTTCCATTCCTTCAAGGATGTTGCAGGATGCTCTTCTGGTCTCCTGGAGCCCTCAAACAGGTGCTTCAGCTAGTTCCAGAGGGCTCTAGGTGTTTGCTAACTGTCTTGTATCAGGAGCTGACTCTAGGAGCTCCTTGCTCCATCGCCATCTTGCTGGTTCTCCATCGAGTTGCTTTTTTCATTTGTTTCTTTGTTATTTGATTTTGTAATTAAGAGGTACTGGGATGAACCTGGCTCTTTGTATGTGGGAAGGAGGCACTCAACTGCTTGAACTACATCTCTTCCCTATTGATATTATTAATGTTGGTATCTGACCTGCAAAAATTAATCAAGTCTGCCTGATGAGTTGAAAAAGATGGTATAACTTAAATGATTATAGCATTCATTAGCATTTAGTCAGTTTCTTATTCATCTCCTCTCCCCCTCATCTCCTAACCATTCAACATATTTCTATAAAGTTAATATGAATAAGACCTTTGGATCTTCTTTGTTTAAACATAAAAAAAATAAATAAATAAAAAGTAAATAAATAAAAAAACCCATGTCATTAGGTCACTATTAATGTCCTGTAAAAAATATATAAGTTGTTAGCCTAGATATTCTGGCCCATATGATTTGATTATTATATATACTTTCAAACTTGTCATATAATAGTCAACTAAGAGGACTCTCTCTCTCTAGGTAACCTTGATTTTAATTTTATCCCTTTTCTGCCATTTGGTAACCCTATTTTCTCATACTTGGATTGATTTTACCTCTTCCTTTTTCCTACCTGGATCTTATTCAGATGTTAGTGACCTGTGAAAGTTCTATTACCTTCATGAAATGATTTTTGTCACTCTAGTGTCCAGTGACACTTTCATCCCTACTACTGTAGAAGAATCACCTCTAATCCTATTGTATATTACATAATACTGCTTATTTGTTTTGATTAGTGTATATTTTATTCTCCAAACTAATAATTCTCATATGATAGTCTTTATTTTTTCTGTCACAGGGCTTTAATGATTGTTAGGGAATTTGCAATATATTAATTGATAGTAAGTAACAACAACAGTATTTTTTATTTATTAACAAATCTTTTCATAACCATTTTACAAAATTTTGCATTCTCAATTCAGTGTTACAATTTGCAAACATACAATTACTCAAAATATTCAAGCTATTTTAATTCTGATGTCTCCTTTTCTTTCACAGAGCAGAGAATGACATTATACAGATATCTCCTTTAAACTTATATTTTTTAAAAAAATATAATAAGCTTTCTTTTTAGAGAGGTTTTAGATTACAAAAAAGTTACATCAAAAGTATAAGGGATTCCCATATATATTATTCTCCTTCATACATCTTCCCCTATTAATAATATCTTAAAATTTTGTGGCACATTTGTTACAATTGATGAATAAATATTGAAGGGTTGTTACTAACCAAGGTCTATAGTTTAACTTGTGGTTTACTCTTAATTCCAATGCCCTAAAAATGCCCTATATTCCACCTATTATTCCCTTCTCCACCCCTCAGAAACTCTAATAACCACTATCTTTTTTAACAATGTCATATGTTCTTCCATTATTACAATATTAATAGGTTTACTTTGTCCATGTTTGCATTCCTCCTTATATTTGAATATTTGAATATGTGAATATTCATTCATCAACCTTGAGGATTTGGGAACCATAATGCCCTTTCTATCACAGGTTGAGAAGGAGTTTAAACCTTATGGGGCAGATGGAAGGAATTGTTTGGCTCGCAGTTGTAGATATTCTGTTTTGTTTTGTTGTTTTTTTTGATGGGGGTTATCCATCATCATTCTGTTAGTTGTCTTTTGTGAGTACAGTGATTTGAAGAGGAAGTCTTAGCTGCAACTCTTTTGAGATTTAGAGCTCAATCAGCATATGAACAGACCGAATTTAAGTCTCTGAGACCTATCTTTAACGGGTATAGTACTAATTATAGGTTCAAATAAAAGGGATAGAATAATCATGTGTAGAGAAAGTAAAAATGAGTCTAACTCTTTTATATTGGGGAAATAAATTGTCATATATTTCAAGGTAAGGCCCACCAACAGCGTGCTGATTTGAAGGGATTGTGTGCTCTGTCTATAGTGTCCAGATGGCTCTAGAGCTTTCTATTTGAGGTTTTGTTCACAGCGGAAGTTAATGAGATCTGCCTGAGGCATGCATAAGTATAACCTCTGGAATGACCTCCCAACTCATTTTAAATTCTCTTAGCCATAAAAACTCTTTTGTATTGATGTTTCCCCCTTTTGGTTAAGGTCTTTTTCCAAATGCATCACTGGCTGGTGCTTGGTATTAATCCCTTGGTGCCAGGGAGGCTCATCCCTGGGAATCATGTCCCTCACTGGGGGCAGGGGTTGGGAAGGTAGTATATTTATTTGATGATTTGTCTTAGAAAGAGGCCACATTTGAGAAACATGGAGGTTTTTAGGAGGTACACTAAGGCAAAAGTTATTATTAGGTTAAGTTTCAACTTTACAACAATTAGGTTCATAGTAATGTGCATTAATATTGAAGGCATGACTTATTGGTATGTTTTCTTTTATTAGGCACTGCCTATATACTCCAGATATTGTTGCTCCTCTGTAAGAGTATGCAGCCAGACTCCCCAGGATGGGACTTTAATCACACCCTGTGATAAGGTTAACACACTCCTATTCCATAGAAGCATGTCTCAGATATACCCTTTCCCACACATTCTCCCACCACTGACAGCCTGAACTAGTGACCCTCCCCTGCCATATTTCCCGAAGGAATGTTATCACAATTTTACTTTTAGCCTCCACCTTCACCATACTTCACCTGTTCCTTCCTCCAGCTGTTGTCCCAGTTCCATCAATAGTCCAACTCACCCCCCCAACCCTGCTCACCCTCATACTTTAGCACTATCGACCTCACTCACATTTCTGCATCATCATCTCCCCAATCCATTGCCAAACCACTCCCTTTCATCCTAGCTTAGGTTCTGTCCTGATTGAACATTGGTTTGCCACACTCTCCTCCCTTTTTTGTCTCCTGGTAACCTATCTTCCAGACTATCTCTGTGAATCTGCTCAGTAAGCTTAGCTCATATCAGTGAGGTCATTCCTTTAATGACTGGTTATTTCACTCAACATAAGATCTTCAAGATTCATCTATGATGTCCTGTGTGTCAAAACTTCATTCATTCTTACAGCTGAGTAATATTCCATTGTATGTACATACCACAATTTGCTTATTTATTTATCTGTTGATAGACACTTGGGTTGCATCCAACTTTTGTCAATAGTGAATAATACTGCCATGAACATAGATCTGTTCATGTCCCTGCTTTCAACTTGTTCTAGCTATATACCTAGTAGTGAGATTGCTAGATCATATGGCAATTCTATCACCTACCCCTATTAGACTGGCTGCTATTAAAAACAAAATAACAAAAAACTAAGTGTTGGAGAGGATATGGAGGAATGGAAACATTCAACAATGACTAGTGGGAATGTAGAATGATGCTTTGGCAGTTCCTGAAACTTGCTTTTAAAATTATGCATGTACTCTCCTGAGCTTTCAGTCAATTATACATTTACTTGGTTATTCTAAGTTAAATATCCTACAGATAAAAATTGTGCTTGGGCTTTTCCCACTTCAGAGTGCATGCTCCTTTCAAACTAAGGTTTTTCCTCTGATTTTTCTAAGAATTTGTCATAAATGTCTTTATGCGTAAGACTAATATTTAGATGATAGTTCAGACATATAGACTGGATGACAATGCCATTGAATTGGCAGTTAAAATTTGATGCTACCCTAATTTAGAATTATTTTACTGAGGTATCTTGCAATAATACCATGACATTAAGTGAAAACTATGGGAACATGGTGGTTGGTCAATAGTAAAGCTATAGTTAAAAAATGGAATTGTTTATTTCTGCAATAGAAGAATAATATCTGACATATACTAAATATACAATAAATTCTTATTGAGTAAATATATGTATGTGTAAACACTAAAAAAATCTATGGTGATATCAAAAGCAAACATAGATATTGAATTTCTACTCTTTTTATTTATTTTTTTATTTATCCACACTTTAAGGATCCAACTTGTACTGTTAAATAATTATATTTGGCTTATATCTGTTATTTGTCAAAATGAATATTGGATCTCTCTGGTACTATACAATTTTAAAGTGTAAATTGAGTAGGCAAATTATACTTGGCAGTAATTTTTTTTCTATTTAGAGTTTTATGATTAAAGAGAAATATAGACTCTACAGACATGTTAAGGCACTGATTTAGGCTGTCAAAGACCCATTAAAGTTCATATTAGGAGAATATCTAAGCCTAGATTTGCCTTATATGTGTCATGTGAATTCAGGAAAGTTGTTTTGAATTAAAGCAGTCTCATTTGATATTTACAACTGTTGATTATACATTTTAAATGTTCTGATTTGAGTTGTAATATACTGACTTGTGGATTTTTTCTTCTCTTTCTCATTTCAAAAAATATTTCTGTGAACCATAGACTAAAATAAACTTACTAGTAGTCTTCCATAGACTACTTGTGATTCTAGCAGTGGAAGAAATACCATTGTTTAATGACTCCTGGATGTTCTGGGGTTAAGGAGAGGGAAAAACAGGTGTTATAGGGAGACATTTTCGGGACTTGGGAATCATCTGAATGACATTACTACGACAGATACAGGCCATTATATATCCGGCCATAATCTATAGAGTCAAATGGGAGAGAGTGTAAACTACAATGTAAACTATAATTCATGCTTACTGGCAGTGATCCAAAATGTGTTTATTAGTTGCAATGAGTATATGTAGGAAAGATGTTCCTAATGTGAAAAAATGTGAAAGGTGTGGGAAATGGGGGATATGGGAATCCCCTATATATTCTCTGTATCATTTATATAATTGAAATATCAAAAAATAAAAAAAGTGGAAAAATTATTTCCATCAACTTTGTGATGTTCCACCAAATTTACAGTGTTTATTGAAAGAGAAAAAAAACACTTTAAAATGGGAAGCCAAGGCACATTGTGGCATGTGAAAAGCTGTAAGCTCCAGCATAGATCAGGTAAGCCTGATTTGGCTGGACCAGGCTGGACAGACCCTAGACTCACACTGATAAAAGACAACATAGATAACTTAAGTGCCCTTACCTAGAGCTATCTGCGCCACGATCATTCCTGTCTTTGAATTGGAACTAAGATCATGACTGAAAAAAATATAAAGTGTAAGATATTACCAGTATATAAAAATGTATATACATAAAAACTTTTCCTTTATATAGATTTCTCTACTTTAAAGTATATAATATAAAAGCAATACCTATACATAAATTTATATTTATATTTAAAAACATATTCTGAGATAAAAAATATATAAAGTAGTCTAGAAAGGAGAATATATCTATAGAAAATAATGAATTTAGTTTCCCTGAAGTTATATTACAAAGAAAGACATAGAAATAAAAGATGATTCATCAGGTCATGCTTGTGAGTAGTAACTATTCCCTGTAGTAATGAAGACATTACTGCTATTTTTCCTCTATGGTGAGGTAGAGTAAATGTTCCCAGCCAGTCAGTGGATTCCATGTTTGGTGTGATGAGATATCGTGACTTTGGAAAGCCTTGTGTTTTCAGTTGGATATCTGAGGTTGCTTTGAAGTAAGTTTGCTTTTTTTTTTAAGCTAGTGGATAGCATATATTTCTCTGAAGGAATACAAAGGAATGCTAAGTTTTATTTTTATAGCTCTATCTAGTATTTTTCAGAGACCAGAAGCATCAGGAGTAAGATTGAACAGATTGTTGAAGGGCAAACTGCCTATGTACAACTCCCTCTTCCCTGAGAGAATCCAGCTTTTATCCTGATACTTTACTGGTATGAGATTTCTCATCATAGTAATGACAATGTTTTCCAAACTTTGATATAAAAAGAAAATTAGTGGTTTTCACATAGCAGAGAAGGACAGAGGCTAAAAAAGTAATTATTGTGAAAATGCCATGGTGTCAGCCTTGGTGACTTTAGCAATGTTTTACCACCACCAAGCAGAATGCAAGAAGCAGGAAAAATCATGAAAGATTTTTGTGTAGATTCCGCCTTTGAATTTACGCAGAAGTGAACTGCAGTGAAAGTCCTTTATTCCTTCAGGATATGAACAATAATCAGAACTCAGGGCAGTAGATACCATCAAGGGTGCATTTAGTTAGGGTTGTGGAATAGTTACACTTTCATTGCTAAGTTCTCCTTTAATTATATTGTCATGAAGCCTTTTGGTTTCTTTGGATAATGTTACTTTATTTTCTGAATAAGAATTAAGTGTAAAGTGACAATATAAAGTTTTGAAGACACTAGATGGTGTTTTGGAGTTTTCATATCACTTACTGCCTTTATGTAACTTACTTATGTTTTTATATCTATTATTTCCCTCTCTTCCCTCTGCTGGAATAGAAGATCCGTAATTGCAGAGATGTGTGTTGGCTTGTTCATTAATATTTTCCAACTGCCTAGAAGAGTGAGAGTATATACTAGAAGAGTGAGGGTGCCTAATAGATGCTTTACAGATGTTTATTCAGTAAATAATGTTCAGAAAACAGTGAATTTGCCAAAGAAATAAAGTTGGACCTTTATCTTGCAGGAAATACAAATAATGTGAAATTCAGAACAGGTATATTGTGTTTATAAATGTTATAGTAAAATATTCTTAAGCTTAAGGAAATATATCATAAATTACATTAAATGCAAAGAACTTGCATATAAGAATATACCATGATTGGAAAAGTCACTTTTTTTCTATATTTTTGACAACATAATATTATTTCCAAATCACTAAGGCAAAAAACAGTATCTCTATTAGCTATACCAGAGTGTTGAATATGCCAATTAAATTATCTCTAGAAAAGCAAGTCCAATTACCTTATTTCTAGGACAGCTACATTCCTTTTTTAGAATTAGACATATTCTAGATTGCTAAAGCATAACATTATTGGCCATAGAGATGCAAAGGGAAAATATGTACTCAATGTACATTGCAAGAGTTTGAAGTGAGTTCTAAAATAAAGATATGGCACCATGTTGGAGATGTTTGAAATGTTTTTCATTCAACAACAATCATTTAGCAATATGTGGGGTTTTGGCATCTCCTACATAATTTTTGCCTGAAATCCAAAAGATGTAAAGTTATTAATGTAGAGGGTCTCTTGTCTAAAGTGTTTTGTCTGTTCCAACTTACTTAATGGCAAAAGTACCACAATAAGTGGATGCTCAATTGTATGGCACAATGATGAAATAAAAACATTGGTCCTGTAGCCTTCTGAGTGAAGAAAGATAACCTTTTTTAAGACGTACCTTCTCATTTATTTAGAAGCTTTATTTAGAAACTGTTGTTTTCTCATCAAATCAGCATGTGCGATATGTTTTGAGGTTTCAGGTTGACATAATGTGTCATAGATTTCTTTCAGGTTGCTGTAAATATTAAGTCCATTGAAATTATTAAAAGTGCTTTGGAAATGCACTTAAACTTTCAATAGTATAAAAAATAAAGGTAGAGAATAAATTACTATCTTTCTCATTAGTCAAAAACAAATAAAACAAAAATCACTGTAACTCATTTTCTAAATTATCTTATTACTTCAGGGGTATGCATGATATTTTAAAAGAATTTTTTTAAACATTTTTTTCTCTAAGAATATATTCCTATCCATTCACTTCTTTAAAATTCAGTCTTATATAGTGTGTACTATTTTATCTCCGATAAGTAACATGCACTAACCAATCACTCAACTGGAGTGCTAGGTCCTATTTTATGTCCATTTTAATGATGAGGAAAGTGAGACACAGAACTGCTATTTAAATTTCTCAATGTAGCTAATAAGTTGAAGGACTTGAATTTAGAAAGAGGTCATAATCTTATCCACTGCTTTCTACAACAATTAGTGCTAATCAATTTTATTTTAATTTCCTCCGGGTAAACAGACTATAATTTTTTCTTGACATCTAATGTAATGTAGGACTCTTTTCTCTTTTTTGGGCTATCTGTGCCTAGAAGTTACAAAAACAGGTTCTGAATGCCTAACCAGTTATGAAAAGGAATGGAGGGCCAGATAAAAAGAAGGTTCCTTTCCCATCTTAGTAAGAATTTTTAGATGAGTGTGTGTTCTCATGTAGTGATCTTTGAACTTCAAATACTGTGAATCAAATGATTAAAACTTTTTGAACTTGTAATATAATTTTAAAATAAATTATCCTATTATGTGAATTTATAAGTATTTTAAAGTATACACACACAAAAACAGAAAAATGGATTAAATAGAATATAGATAAAAACAGAAATTCAAATATTTCCTTCCGTCCAATGAAACTTATCCACTTTCAAAACTAATCTAGTAAAGAGAATCTTGAGTAGAAGTCAGAAACTGAAGGCCTTCAGATAACAATATGTCCTGCCTTAAGGGTTTAGTCTTATAAAAAGGATTGCACAATCATCTAACCTCTGACGATCTTACATAAAAATTTGGATTTCTGACTTCCAGAAAATCAGAGACCTGTCAACACGGTCCTGTATTCCTACATGACTACCGTTTTCAGAAGGCAAGCACCAGCTGGTCTCTTTAGACAAACATTGTATGCCACAGTTTGTCACTGTCTTCACCATCTCTATTGTACCTTTGTGCTTATTTACTCTTTACTTTGCCTGCTTGTCCCTTGTTCCCATTTGGATTTAGAACCTCTGAATTAGAGAACTGGAGTTCCAATCCCTGTTATGCCAGGACCTATAATCAGGGGCATTTTGAACAATTCTCTGTGAATAATTTCCTCAGTTAACAAGGAGCTAAGCACATCATTCTTTCAAAAAGATTTGTTCGGTGTGCTAACTCCCCACTGATATCGCAAGATACCAAGTTTCTTTATCTACTGAAAGCCACAAAGAAATACAAAGAAATTAAAACAAAATTCATGTATCAATAAAATTGATTTGTTTGAAAAAAAATGAAATTCATCCAAATTCTTTGAATGACAGATGCAGTAAAAATTGATGGCTTATCCTCAATCTTACCTGACATAATTCGGTTTCTTATTGCTCCAATGGAAAAGATTACCACTTTAATGACCAATCTTTCTACTTAAATGTGTAAAATAAATATCCATATAAATTCTTTCAGACGTTATTAACAAGTAGTTCAGCATTGTAAATTGCTGTAGTACAATATAAAATATATAATGTACTTCAACTTTATAATTTAATTGTGCTATAGGCACAATTTTAGTAATTTACACTGTTAAACATTTGATTCACAGGGTTTTGATTTTGAAGAGTGTTGTTTCGATATTGTAAGTTTAACTTCTCAATTTCCTTGTTTGCAAATTAAATAACAGAAAAAATGTATTTCCTTAGAGATTACTTGTCTGCAAATTCATGTTGATAAAGAGTTCCAGTGCATTAAACAAGTGTGTTACTTTGTTAATGGATAGTATGTTACAGGTAATTAACTATGAAGTCATCGGACTGTTTTGTGTTGTGACAGTTGTGTTTACCTATAACATATTAATGAACATGTCACATCTTTCTTTTTCCCTCTTATAATTTCAGATAAGCCTTGAGTGGAATTTGACAGAAGATGTTACAAAAGTTTTATCTCTGCAAATATTTAGCTTCAGGAATTATCTTTGGCTCACTCTTCGCAATCTGCTTGGGCCAATACGAAGATGGTAAGGTTGTTTTTAATCTGACTTTTAGAGTTAGTCAAGATTCTGTTATTAAATAGAAAATCAAACACAACATAGAAATGAATAAGGCTAATTCATAGTTTATTTTTAAAGGCTAATAGTTTCATGCAACAATTTGCCTTAATTAAAATAATTTTACAAAAGTGGCATAAGATGCACTTTGTTTCTTAATAGATTGCACTATGATAGAAAATCCCACTCTAGGCCTCTGTTTGAATGCTTACTCATTTCATTAGGCAAATGCTCAATAGCTATGAAAAAATAAATAAATATTAGGTTCTATTTACTAACCCTTGAACAGCCACAAGGTCTCAAATAAAGCTTGGCGATATGAAAGACACTGGGTCAAAAGTAGAAACTATAAAAGTGAGAACACTTTACTTAAGCATTGTTTCATTTTATCCCTCATTGTTTTATTTGGAAGGATTGAGAAATATGTAGAAGACTTGGCTTTAGACTTCTTAAATCATTCTCTGATAGTAAGTCAGGCACCTTAGAGCGTTGTATTAGTCATCAGCACCTTTGGGACTGTTTAACACATTATGTCTGTGCTGGTCCAAATGTGCCTTAGATATTTGAGTATTGGAAGAATCTGTCTTTGAATACCACATAATGAGAGTTAGGACATATTTAATATGTTAGTTTAATGCATGAAAAAATGGACAGTGTCTGTTTGAGAGAATTGAAATTTCTTTGTTAATTAAAAAAAAGTGTTTTTAGTGAGCATGTGTTTGATGTTCAAATACATAGTCAACAGCCATCTCCTTACTCTTGTGGCCCTATTATCTAAGTGCTCTTAGTGGCAACGAAGAATGTAAACTTTTTTGTGTGTTTTATTTGGCAAAATTGTTTGGTCTGAAGATAGATTAATTTGAGTTTATCGCAACCGGTATTCAAATTATGCACACACTAGGACATTCTCAGTCCATAGTAGATAGGAGGATATGCACTCTTTGGGGTTTGCAGAATAATTCACAATAATAACTGTTTTTTATAAAGTAAACAGCCTAATCCTTTAAACAGTTCTGCTAATTAGTACAATGTTGGCATATACTACCTTTCAATTTCAAATTGTTATCTTTGCCATTTATGGATATTGTGAATTGGCAGTCTAAAACCAAGCAACATGTGTAGTAATAAAAGAAATATAAAATTACTTCTGCTACTTTGGAGCAAAATAATAAAAAATTAAGAAGAACATGATTTTTTATTAAAGGAACAGTTTTTAAATTGTCATAAGGCATGTTGTTTTCATTCATATTCTCAAATATGAAGCAGCAACATTTTTAATGTTCACACTGAGCAGGAAAGGATTCACTATCTATCACTCCTCACATTAGATATTGTTTTTTTTTTTTTTTTTTAGCAATGTGATTTAAAGTAGCAGAGGAAATCACTCCTGGTTTAACCCATAATGCTTTAGATTGTTTTCCTTATGAACTCATTACAGCTTGTGGTCTTTCATAAATATCCTAATATAAAATAAGAATAACAGGCCACTGTTGGTAATCTACTTTCTAAAGCAGAGTGGAACTTTGCATCTGTCACATGTTCTAAGATTCTATACTATGGGTGACACTTTATAGCTACAGTTAGTAAACCTTCCCAGTTTTTTCTCCTTGAAGTAAATGACTCAATTCTTAGAAAGATTAAGGAAATGGAAAATGTGGCAGATAAGCAAAAGTGTTGTATAATGTTGTATAGTGATTTCTTAATTTTATATGCATGTCAATATTTCATCTATACTTGCACTCTTCAATGTGTTCCAAGAAATAATAATACATTCTATATCCTTAGGCCTCCCCCCAGGTTTTCACTTCTCTCTGTCTTCCCCCTAATTAGGAGCTCTGCAATATTAGTTTCATTCACCTGCTATGTGTGATTGAAAGTGGTTTTTCATAGTTGCTTTTATAGGCAAAGCATAGCTAATACAAAATAGTACTAAACTAGAATATGTGATATGAATTTTTAAAGGAATTTTTTAATCCAAATTCTTGGGACTGTAGGTATGTGATTACTTTAAAGGAAGGTAGCATGACACATGAACATGATAGAAATGTGAAAAAAAAATGAAAAGAATACATGTATCTCAATGATCCACTGATTGGATTAGTCAATTATGTTTGTTGATAGCTGATTTGCTTACATAGTTAGTAGCTTCAAATAGAGAAAAATAAAGGAAAAAAAATATATACTATCCTACTACTATTGGTATCCAATTTCTGTTTTTCTTATCATGTTAAAGAGGAGTATTCTTCTAGACATTTAATTAAGAACAGTTTCCTATTTTTCTATATGCATTTCAGTCCTTAGGCATAAATGAGGTAGAAAGAAAAAAAGGATACTCTTTATATAATTAGTAATTAATTCTGAAATGGAATATTCCAGTGTTATCCAAATATGTGAAATTGATTTTAAGAAAAACATATTGTGTAATTATTCTTTTAAATATTTTATAATAGAATATTAGGCTTGAAAACTGACTAAATTTTGGATTACTCTGAAATTTATCATTAAAATTCCTGGGATAAGTCTTTAGAGGCAGTAATGAAATTTGTAGATCATCTCTTCCATAGTGGACATTTCATTTGGTTGATTCCCATATATTTAAGAAAGCATTAATAACACAAGTGAACTTGATAGGATTTTATTAAATTTAAAAATTTAGAAATTAGCTAATTATAGAATTAGATAACCTAACATATTTGTAGTTTATGGTGACTCTAGTATTTTTTATTCCTATAAAATGCATCAGGAATGAAATCTTATCTTATTTTTTTCCATGTGGTTTTGTTTTGTGTTTTTTAAATAACTTTATGGAATATAAAAAATTAGCATTTAGAAAATAAAAGGAAAATCCCCCCCCCCCCCCCCCCATTTCCTGTAAGCCTATCTTCCAGTGTCTGGCTCTCTCAGACAGCTTGATTTGCTTAATTCTTATCAGAGAGGTCATGTAGTATTTGTCTTTCAATGCCTGGTTTGCTTCACTCAACATAAGGTTCTCAAGTTTCATCCATGTTATCCTATTTGTTAGTACTATTTTCCTTCTTACAGCTGAGTAGTATTCCATTGTATGTAAATACATCAAAAGGTCCTATTTACAATAAATTCACACCTACAAGAATGGGATTAAAATTAAGAACATGTCTTTTTCTTGGGTACATAATTCAATCTACCACTATTGGTATTAGGTAGAAAAAATAACATTAATAAAATATAAGAGGAAGAATGTAAAATACATTTTGTTTGCATTCTGAGTAAAACAAAAGATACATCATTGGGGTAGGGCAATGATTAGGCTGATCATCATAATCATATCAGGGGTTGAAATGTTGATCAGCAGCTGAGACAATGACTGTTGTGAAGAGTCTGGACAATATTATGGGATGGAGGCAGATTCCAGTTAGGTATAACCAGAAGGCTTAGGTTTCATCCTCCAATTTTTCAGAGTCACAGGCATATAGCTATTATAAAATCTCACCTGCTACTGAAGATATAGTATACTTGCCCTGATTCTGTTGATTCAGGCACTAAGCAATGTTGAGTGTACAAGTACAGAGCCCCTGTGACTCCATTTGAGCACGACTGGGGGCAAAGACTGAACATATAAGATAGATAAAGAAGGCAGAGTCCTGAAAATCCCTAAAAGGAGAAGGAAAAGAAAGGTTCCTGAGAGCAGCAAGTGTGAGTAGAACGAGAAAGGTGACCAGTGAATCATTTCAAAACATTATGACTGATGGGATATTTCGCCTTGCAAAAAAATCTGTCTTAAAATGTTCTTGAATTTCTCTTGGTAATTTTCTGAAGACATTGATTCCCCTTTATTGTTATTAGCACCTGCCTATTCCCAGCTGATATTGCAATCAGACAGCACAGGAACTTCAAGGAACGGGCGATATTTTTCTTTGTTATTGAAGTTTTATAGACTAGTTCATATATTTGTGAAATAAATGAATATTGAAATGTCAAGACCTTGATCACATTACATCTGTAAGAAGCAGTAATACTTGGTAAATACTCAATTTGTTCTGCTGTATTATTTGAACATTATGCTATGAGGCAGGACTATGTAACTATATCTGTCCAATGAAATGTGAGAAGTAATATGGTTATTGCTGGGCTAATGCAGCAATAAGGCCATGTGCAATTCTTCAGTCTCTCTCTTTTTTCTGCCAAAATGAGTAATGAAGCCATGTATTCCAAGTTGTGAAGCTACTAAAGGTGATCCTCCATCAGGCTTGGTTCCTAAGTGATTAGATTAGGTGGAGTGAAAATCCTTTTCACCTGATCTTGTATACAGGTGACGGATATGTGCCATGAATGAGAAACTCCTTTCCCACAGAGATTTGAAGGCTAAATTCAGGCTCCCTCTTTCTTTATTCCTAATAAAAATAGTCAACTGCTAGTCTAGACTTTGTAAGACAGTACATTCCTTAAATCTCTCCCACTAGTTCCTCCAGTAATTACCAGGTTATTTCCACACTCAAACATTTTTGGCCAGTCTTTTCGTATACTTACTTTGCCTAACCATATCATTTCCCAGGATTTTTCAACGTATACCATTTACTCATATCAGATCCCATTCCATTATTGAGATGTTCAATCTTAATTTCCTTCTCTCTTGTTTGTTTCAAATATTCTTTTTGTTTTTCTTATTATGCCTTCCCCCTTTTCCTCTCTTCACAGTCCCATACATATCTCCCCCAACTCCTCTTTCTTCTCAGCTTCTCATTTCCTTTTCCCCTTTCTTTCCGGTTTTTCTCCTATATCTTACCTAATATCCCTCCTCCTACTCTCCCTTCTGATTCACTAGCTATGCAAGGCTCATTTATAAACTCATCACTTTCCTGAAATTTCAGCTGAAAATTATATCTCTCTTTCCCTCTCCCCTCTCTTAATCTCTGTCATACTCCTGGAGACTAATGCTTTAGATTTGAAATTGATTGTATTTAATGCCTTCTCATATATTATTATTCTCACATATAATTATTGTTTCATACCTGCCATTCCTATATATTAAACAAGTTTCTTGAAATCAGAAATCAAATATTTATTTTATATGTAAACAGAATCCATTAATAATAACCACAAATATTTATTTAGAATTTATTAATTAAGCCCTCCCCTGAGATTGTTTTATTTAATCTTCTCAAGTACCCTGTGAGGTCCCTATGATAATAGTAATAATCTCATAGTAACTGACTATTCTTATTCATAACTTAAAGACCACAAAGCCACAAAGGCACAGAAGAGTAAGTAAATCACCCAGCATGATACAACTACTAAGTGGCAAAATTGGAATCACGCCCTGTTAACACTGCTCTAATAGGTACAAGCAATGACGACATGCTGTACTATTATTTTATGGCATCCAAATCTTAACCTTTCCTCTCCTATTTTTTAAAATCTACTTATTCTTTATACTAATTTGTTCATTATTCTTCGATGTTGCTACTGATGACACGTAAACTAAATTCTATCTTCCCCTTTATGTTATAATATATAAAGTTTATTTTAATATTTAAGATAAGTTCCTGGAGCCAGAGGCCATCTCATATACTTTTGATTTCATCAATACCTGCCAGAATGACTTTCATATAATTAACTCCCTAATTTGTACTCTTTGAAATAAATAAACATTAAATGAAAAATAGAGAGATAAAATGCTTCTTTTTAACAATATTGTGACAATATCGTGGTGAACTTTGAGGACACTAGTTGGGGTTAAACAACAGTTCAAAAGCCTATTTAGTGAGAGCTTATGATTTCCAAGTCACTGCTCAACAATGAGAAGGGGGCAAATGCAATCAATAAATACCTGTGGTATGGAGATATTAGGCACAGCATACATTTTTTTCCTCTTGGGAAGAAGAGAATCGAGATACATTTTATAGATCCGTGTGTGTGTGTGTGTGTATTTGTTGTTGTTTGTTTGTTTCAGTTAGTATTTAGTCCACAGTAGCAAATAGTTTAGAAAAGTAAATTCAGACACTGAATCCATTCTTTCTTCATTGTCTTTCCTATCTCCCTCAGTCTTCTCTGATTAGCGGCCCCTTTCTGGGCATTTGTTCATAATGCTGGCAGCTCACACTATAAGGGTTTTTCTGAGATCAGCCCCCCAGTTCATGCTGCTGTTTTTCCTTATTCTTGTAGGAGTCTATATTTCCCTTCAGGGCTACTCAATTAAACTGTTCAGTGAATACTATTCAGCTGGTCTGAGTTTATCAAGAGTCTTTACTGAAAAATTGGAATCCTGATGGGAGCTATTCACACTTGGACTTAGATAATGAGTAAAAAGAACAGTGTTAACAAAGTCATCAATATTTAAAGTGACTATATCCAGAATTGGGCTATGCTGGTCTGTTGAATATCGAGGATACCAATAATGCATTGTGCTCATTATTTTCATTAATTTATTCAAGTATTACAATCATTTATTTAACATATATTATGTACACATCATTTTCTAATAATAGCTAGTATTTATTGAGAAATTTCTATGTGCTAAACACCTTACAAATACTACACCCTCTCCTGTACTTGCATTGCTTATTTATATATAATAACATGCTTTAATATATTTACTATAATATTTCAATTACACAGGTTTACATAGTTGCATAGTTTTACAAAAGCTTCATTTATTTTTCCTCACCATTATGTGTTTCTGCTCTCTTTATTGTACTCATTATTTTCATATATTTCACCCAACCCTCCCTTCCAGTTTCATTTTTTTGTATCTTTCCTGTTCCTTTGTCTTCTGTCTTATTATTTTTCTGTCTCTCTATGAGTTCTTATTCAATTCTTGTAGTCTTTCTGCCTCCTCTTAACTTATTTAAATTCTAGGAAGCACACTAAGCATTTTCTTGGCTTCAGTCACTTCACATTCTAACTCCTGGGTCTGATCCAGACTTTTGACCTCCATTGTTACAGAAAAGATTTAGGATAGAATTAAAAAAAAATCCCAGAGAACATTTATTTTATACACACACACACTTTTCAATATTGTTAAAGCTTCTATCATCAGAAAGAAATTAAGGAAGTGCTGTCCAATTTCCTTCCCAATGACAGTAAAGTTTGAAAGGCTTTTTGAAATTTAATCTCTAAAATGCTAAGATTTAAATTCATATTAGTACGTTTGTCAAATTGCATTTATTAAATATCATTCCATGGGTGTTCATTTGAAATTATAAAGTGAGATATATTCTCAGATAAAGGAAACCAAAATTGTGCATTCAGTATGTATCCATCATCAAGAACCCACTGGATCCATTAAATCTGACAGCAGCAGTCTCTTTCTCCAGCCAATTTAAACGTAGTGTGAGAGCCTGCCTCCCAAAAAGGAAAATTTGAAGACAATCCTTTGTTTCTGGTTTTCACAAAATATGAACTGCTTAACTCCTTAGCACACACACACAAAAAATGTACAGCCATGCTAACTTTCATATTTAAAATAGCAAGATAAGCAGCTTCTAGTTACTGAAAATTGTTTATCTAAGAGTTGTCTGAATGTAATGTCCATGCAAATGTTAAAAGATGTATTATGCAAATATTCTGAGTAAGAAGCTCTGTAAATGCTGGAACTTCTATTTCCTTATCCCATTACCAGTGAAGATTAATGGAAGTAATAACTAGCCAATGGTGAAATTGCTAATACGAATAACTGGTAACTTTTATAAGAAAGAACTTTGAAACGAAAGACAGTCAAACCATATCCTCAAAAACATGGAGGTACAAACTTGTAATACTCCTTGTTGACTTTGGAAAAAATATACTGCAATATGAAATGTCACAATTTTAAAAATATTGAAGTGTTTTGCTAGAGTAAACAAAATGTAGATTAATTTTAAAAACCTCAATGCTTAGAACAGAAAAACTATATTAGATAAGCTTTGAAAATAACTAAATCTCATCTAGATTACATGTTTATGTGACACCCTTACCCTAATTTCAGATGGAAGTATATTTTTATTCATTTGTTTTTTCTTTATTTTTAATGCTTTTTAAAAATAAAAAAAAATACTTGACATTACATAAATGTTACATAAAAAATACAGGGGATTCCCATATGCCCCCTCCCACACTTTCCCACATTAACAACATTCTTCATTAATGTGGTGCATTTATTACAATTGATGAACAAATTGAAGCATTGTTACTCAGAGTGGATTATAGTTTACACTCTGTCCGCACAATATTGTAAGTTATGACCAAATATATAATGGTCTCTATCCATCATTGCAATGTCATTCAAGAAAATTCCAATGCCCCAAAAATGCCCCCATATTGCATCTGTTTTTCCCTCTCCCTCTCCTTAGAACCTCTGGCAGCCACTGCCTCAACGTCAATTATAAAAGTTTTTCCATTGATAGAACAGTAAGTCTTTAGTAGAATAACTCCAAGTCTACTCTAGTCCGTCATTCATTCCCCAATCCTGACGATGTTGGGATGGTGATGTGCACTTCACCTCTAATTGAGATGAGGCTTGGAAATTTAGATTAAATAAAAGTTACTTCAAAAATGTAAGGGATTCCTATATACCCCACTCCCACCCCATCTCACACTTTCCCCCATTAACATATTTCATTAGTGTGGTACATTTGTTAAAATTTATGAACACATATTGAAGTATTGCTACTAACCATGGTGTATAGTTTACTTTTTAGTTTACCATTTACACTGCACAATTTGGTAGGTTTTGAGAAAATGTATAATGATTTGTATCCATCATTGCAATGTCATACAGAACAATTCCAATGTTCCCAAAATGCCCCATGTTATACCTCTTTTTGCTTCTCCTGCCCCTTAGAACCTCTAGTGACCACTGTCTTTATATCAGTGTTGCAAGTTCTTACGCTACTAGAATAATAATAAGTCTACCTCAGTTCACAGTTGCATTCCCACCTTATGTGTGTTCTTTCCTCAATCTCGAGGATTTTGGGATGGAGATGTGCACTTGGCTTCCTATTGAGAGAGGGCTTAGATCTCATGGGGCAGCTGGGTAGAACTGTCTTACTTGCTATTTTGGGGATGGGCATTGTCCATCATCATCCTTTTCTTAGTTGCCCTGGGCAAATCCAATGAACTGGAGAGTGGGTGTTGGCTGCAACTCTGCTGAGATTCAGGGCTCAACTGCCATATGAATAGCTGAAGGATTTGATAATTATAGGTTCAAATAAATGGAACAGAAAAACCATGTGTAGGAAAATTATAAATGGGTCTAATTCTGATATATTGGGGAGATAGGTTATCATCTATCCCAAGGTAAGGCCCACCAATGGGGTACCAAATTCCTCATATTGTCTGTCCTGCCTATAGTGTTCAGATGTCTCTAAAGCCTTCATAGCACCCCTGCTTGAGGCACTGTTTACAATGGTAGTCAATGAGATCCTCCTACAATGTGCACAAGCAATACCTCTGGAATGACCTACTGACTCACTTTGAAATCTCGTAGCTGTAAAAACTCATTTTTATTTAATATTTTATTTTTGGATGGAAGTATTTTTTTAATCTACACCAGATTACAAAGACATATTGCTATAACAACAAACTGTCTGTATTTAAATAAATAAATGTGTGTGTGACATGTTCTTTAGTAAATTTCAAGAGAACATTAAAAGGGGCAAAATTATAATTGAACCTCAAAGAACCTCAGACTAGATTCTCCCCTCATAGTACTATATGTATGCAAAGTTAAACAAAAAATTTAAAACTATTAGCAAATTATACTTATCAACTGGATTCTATTGTAAAACTATATACAGCTGGAGAAAAGAAAATATCTTTGCTGGCATTTCTGAAATATGTATTTCTTGATTATTTGATGAACATACTTTCAGATTTCAGGTTTAGAAATGACTTTGAACAGGTTTAATGTAAAAAATATTTCAGGAGGTGCATCTAAAATATATGAAAGTACATGTGTTTATCAAATTTTATAACCAATCCTCCTTTTTTTAACATTTGGAAGATTAAAACAGAAATTTATGAGGAATGAACTTGGGGCAAAGTCACTTTAGTAAAGACTGATACTTTTTCATTAAAAAATATTTTAGGTATTTATGGCCAAATATGCACCTCGGGCATTTTGTTTATTTTCCATGGATTTTGCTTAAAATGTAAGGGACTAAGAAAATGCAAAGTAAAATGCCACCTATAAACTGATAAATCATGATTATTCTGATTTGTGATATAATCACAATTGCTCTATAAGAGAAACAGATTTTTCTATAAACCACTGTGTTCTCAACTAATGCATATGTAATATATCTCATGTACTAATTGTTTTTGGCTACTAGTCATTCATTTTATTGTTTATTCATTCAACACACTTTCCTAAGTATCTACTCTATGCCAGGTCCTTTGAAAGGTGTTGGGGCAAGAAGTTCATTCCACATTTATAAAATAATATGTAAGGCTCCATGATCAGAAGTAAGCATGGTCTGACCAAAAATCTATATGAAAGCCAAATGGTAATGAGTCTGCTGAGGGAACCAAGGTTTGTTATCCAAAACTATACTTTTGAGGATGTTAAAGCAGGAATAAGAGTGGGAACAAAAGAGTGAAAACATGATCCCACTTACTCTAAAGTAGGTCATTACTACAGTGAGCAGAAGTGATTTGTATGAGGAGTGATATAGAAATATAACAGTGTAGACCAGATTAACACCAATGGTATAGTCCACGGAAGACATGATAGTAGTTTAAACTAAGAGAGTAAAAGTGGAGCTAGAGACAAGTGGAGAAATTGGGAAATTATGTGTTTCTTTTTTTTATGTGTTTCTGTTGGTGTATATATGTATATATGTATGTATGTGTTTTACTGGAAATGAGGGAGTAAGGTGAGGCAAAGGTTTGCACATATGTAGTTGAAGAGTAGGGGACAGAAGCCCTGAAAGGAGCAACTTTGGAGGCCAGATCATGATCTTAGTTGTAGACAGGTTAGGTTCGAGATAACAAATAATGTATTTCATTAAATAAATTCAGTACATGGGTCTGAATATCAGTAAAGGGTAGGGGCTGGAGATTATATATCTCTGATATATTTCTGAATAAGTTGGTGATTTTGATAAAGATAATTCCATATTTAATCCAAGAATTGTAAAACTGCTTATTCCATGCATTTCTTGGATTCTTCATGAAAAAAATATTGTGTTAGAGAATGTGTTTGGCACACACAGCTTTACCTTTAAATCTTATATTTTCATTTTTTAGCATTCCACTGAGACTCTTCAGAAGGGAAGTAAATAACTGATTACTTTTCCTCAATTTCCTTCTACTCTCACTCCTCCTTCCTTCCTTTATCTCTTTTCTTCTGGTCTGTAACTCATAAGAGTTTTTGGTGTCATTTATAGGCAATTTCAAGAGGATGGAAGGGGAAAAGGAAAAACTGTGCAGATGAAGGAAAACAGAGAGTACAAGTTGATTTTGGCCAAATATAGTTATATTTACTAGAAAATGTTTCAACAAATGTTATTAAATCTACACTATTATGTATGCTTTGTATCTATTTGTAGACATACCTTATTCATAGCTATACATATCAAGAAAAAATAATCTTTCAGTAATATATGAGAATTTCATCAGTTCATTCTTCCTTTTCCAAGGCTATATTAAAAAAATAGAAAAGTATTAAAGTTGCACACTTGTTTATGTCAAGTGTTTTTTAAAAACTTATATATTTATTGGCTTCAGAGGGGAGGTTGAGTTTTTTCAACACTAAAAGTAATAATGTTTTGCCCCAATTTTCTAAAAAGTTATCAGTAAAGTAGAAAATTGCCAATTTTCACATTTATTCTGTCTTCATGTTTTTCTTGAAAAAAATGTTTAATTATGGAAAAATAACTTTGTTAATAAATCACACCTTCAGATAAAAGAGGCAGCATTAACTGTAAGTTAATTTTGTTCTGATTTGTTTCAGAGGTGTTTGATGGTTTTTAAAAATTGTATAATTACCTAGCCAGAATAAAGATTACATTGTTTTTAATCCTAGGAGTTAATAAATCAACTTGTTAAATAGTCATTGTTTCAGGTGACAGGATGAGTGTTTTGTTGGGTGGGTGTAGGTATATTTTCATATATCTGGAATACCTCGAGTCTTTTGCAATTACACACAGTGTGATATTAAGTAATAAAATGAATACTATTGCAAAGTGAGAAATTTCCTGCTCCTTTAATCACTGTTGTATTAATTTCCTTCATATAATTCAATTAAATTTCTTTATAAGAATGCCCAAATATATTTGGTAGATTGCCTTGTATTTTGACATTCATGTCTTGTATTGGGTTAATTTTGTTAAAATAATTATTTTAAGCCAAATGATAAAGACATAAGGAAATCTCATACAAGTATCCAGAATGAAGAATTTTCCCCCATTCAGAATATTTAGTCTCCAGCCTTTTTTATTGTTCAATATTATAAAATGACTAAATTTGACTTTGCTTCAAGAAATATCTTTTAGCTCTTAACTCGTCAATCAAAAAATTCGTATTCCTCCTCAGGGATTCTTCTCAGGTTATGTTTGTCTGCATCTATATAAATCTTATTAAAAGCTATGGAAGTTGAAAATAATATTAAAATTTTTGGTGCCTACATGTATACACTACAACAAATCATAGTTTTATCGTTTAAATATAAACATTCATATGTTGCAAGCTTTTGAAAAGAAGTTGAAGGAAAATGATCTGCCATATTCATCTGTAAAATTCTATGTCAAATTATCGAATGCAAACATTAGAGGTTACTCACCTGAGGGATTTTGTACTTCCCCAGAGATACAGGAGATACAAGTAAAGAGGGAGTAGGCTTTTTACTAGGGACTGAGGTACAAGTATGAAACATGAAAATCAGGCACTATTCTAATCCCATCAGGTACCTCACTTTTCCTTTTTCCTCATTGCTCTTTTCTGATCAAATGTTTTGACTAAGAACATTAGGATTATAATTATTATGAAATGCCCTGAGTATAACTAGATATATTCTAGATATATCAACAATGTGGGATGATTCCTAGACATTTACTCCCCTAAACTCCAAATTTCAAATTTGAGTATACTCTTAAAGATCTCTCCGTTGTATGGTTGAGCATGTCCTATCTACTTTTCTTGAGGCTTTAGTCAATTTGCTCACTAGATGACAATCAAAATATAAGTGTAAAATGCATAGAATGTATTCCTCAAATTGGTGCCTCTGCCTAGTCTCCTCAATATATGTTTAACACAGTCATTAGAAATTGAAGGAAAAAAATCATATTTTCCTCAGAGACCCCGAGGCATCAAAATACAAGCAGGTCTTTGTGTTGTTCAAGTTACAAATGTGAAACAAAGGAGTGGATTGCAGTAGTCCACTCTTTCTATGAAGAACATAAAATGACTTAGTGCACTACACACTTTAGTGAATGAACTATTATTTTGTTCCCTGAGGACTTTGCAAATTTGGAAGCTCTAGGAGACAGAATCTTGACGTGGATATCAGTAAAGAAGACTGCTTCCCAATAACAGTGATAGGATCAAGATGCTAACTGCAAGTTACATTGAGAGAGGAGGATCAATAAGTGAAATCATAATATATGACTATTTCATCAAAAGGATATCCCAGAAATAACAAGGCTGGAATTTGAGAGGATTCAAAGTTTCAGTTACTCTACCCACAAACCAGATGGCCCTGACTGAAAATCACTATCCCTTTATCTAGGATACAGTTTCTTCATCCGTTACGTGAAGACACTCATGTAAAGTAGTTCTGTGTGAAGAGACCCTTCTACTGAACTTATTAGTCAGGTAGACCTGAGTATTTTTCATATACAAGGTCCTCAATTGCCTCATAAGTTCATAAATGTGCCGTCCATGGTATTGTATCAAACCAGCTAAAGATGTCCTAAAGCTGGATTGTTATAATAACATATTTGTTGAGCCCAAGACACAGATCAGATATTTTTATATCTAAACATAATAATCGTCTTCTAAAAATGTTCACGTCCTAATTCCTAGAACCTGTGAATATGTTAAATTTTATGGCAAAGTGGAAATATGGTTGTAGATATGCCCTGCCAGTTGGCCCTACTTTGGAATTTATGCACACAGTGTGACAGAATTGGACTCAGTTGTGGTTTCCCTACAAATGACTCTTCTGCCTCTTCTATTTGAATCCACAGTTAGTACTAGAGTTGATAAGTATATGTCCAAGGGACTTAACTCTTTGGTCTGTCCATGTGCTAATTTGGCCCTGAATCTCAGCAGAGTTGCAACACCTATTTTCAAATTCACTGGACTCACTCAGAACAGCTAACAAGGAGATGATGATGAACAATGCCCATCCCAAGGAACAGAGAGTGGTTGCAACTGCAAGCATGATAGTCTCATCTATCTACCCCATGAAATCTAAACCCCCTCCCAATTAAAGGCAGAGTATACTTACTGTTATTCTATTATAAGCCTATTGGTTATTCTAGTAATGAAAGAACTTTTATCATTGATGTGGAGGCAGTGGCAACCGGAGGTTCTGAGGAGAGGGAGAGGGAAAAACAATTGTAATACATGGGCATTTTTAGGACACTGGAATTGTCCTGAATGATGTTGCAATGACAGATAGAGACCATTATATATTTCGTAAAAACTTACAAAAGTGTTGGGACAGAGTTTAAACTATAATGTAAGCTATAATCCACACTTAGTGGCAATGCCCCAGTATGTGTTGATCAATTGTAACAAATGTACCACACTAATGAATGATGCTGTTAATGGGGGAAAGTGTGGGAGGGGTAGGCAGTGGGTCATATGGGAATCCCCTATATTTTTTATGTAGCATTTATATCATCTAAATTTTTTTTCTTAATTTTAAAGTATTAAAAAATGACATGAAAAATAGGGAGAGAATCCTGGATTATCCAAGTGGACCAATGTAATCACTAGGGTCCTTGAAAGTGGAAGAAAAGGCAGAAGAGCTCAGATTCAGAAGATATTGACTATGGAAAAAGTGAATGATGGGACATGAAAAGATTCAGCCTGCCCTTTTTGGCCTTCAAAATGGAAGATGGGCTAGGAGCCAAGGAGAATGAAAAAGACAAGGGAACAGATTCTCCCCTAGACTTCCAGATAGGCACACAGTCCTTTTGACACTTTGATTTTAGGCCAGTGAGACTGGTATCTTAGAGAAGTCTAATGGATTAAATTAGTTTTTGAAGCCTCTAGTCTGTGGTTATTTGTTACTGAATCAAAATGAAACTAATGTATCCCTTTTTGCAGCATTCTGGTATAGACAAAAAAAACTCTAAAGGCTGTCAAATTGGCATTCACAGAATATTTTGGGCGCACAAATAGGTCAACAAAATCATGCTGGGGTTAGCTTCATCGAATTGTCTTTTACAAAGAATGATTTTGATTTGAGTCTTGGATAGAAGTAGGCTAGGCAGAGGAACAGATATGTTGACGAAAGATAGAGTATCTCAAACAAAGAAAATATTATATTTGACAGCATAAAGCTTCAAAAAACTTTCATGTACTTGGAAGGATTACAGTTAACTAAAATTTTCTTTTAACTGACATTCCATCTTCAATGGGTTTCAGGATAGACAAGGTTTTCCTAAATAGGATTTTGGGTGAAGCACCCAAAAACTTGACTTTATATCTTAAAATTAGAAGACACTAAGGTTACAATATTTGGAGATGTGTGCCTCTTATTTATAAACTATAAAAATAAAGACTTTAAAATATTACATTTTAGATACTTGGGTCTATTTGTATCTGCCTATCAGATTAATCATTGATTTTAGAATGCCAAATAATAATAATAGACTGTGACATGACACCAATACCTATGTTCTTTTATCCATTCTGCTCTTTCTCCTCTTCTGTCAATTTCAGAGACCTAACCTAAAATCTTAACACACACAGAATTTATTACCATACGTGATTTCTTGAAAATATATTTGTATAAGGTAGTTTTATGGTTTGTCAACATCATTCTTTACATTTATAAATTTCAGATCAGGAAGAAAAATGCAATGTATTCAAATTAAATGCAATTTAACAATACTGTGTAAAGAATGTTAATATAGTAGACCTGAGATTTCTTTAGAAAGGTCTGCTTGCAAATTTGGCTCTTGGCTGTCGTTTGAGAACTCGAATTTCAGGATGGTTCCCATCATTCCCTGATAAATAAGAGTGACTCATTTTGTCATTGTTTGTATAAACAAGGTGATTTATGTGATGTACGCTGAGCACCTGCCTTCCTTCTGGGAATCTATAAAGTTTTGGTACCAGTGAGGCAGCAGGTGTCTATGTGTGCCATCCCCAATAAAAACCCTGTACACTTAGTCTCTAAGGTGCTACTTTGGTAGATGTCATTTCTCACGTGTTGTCACAATTTGCTGCTGGAGCAATTAAGCTCATCCTGTATGTTTCTAATGGGAGAAATTTCTCGAAAGCTGCACCTAGTTTCCCCCAGACTGCACCTCATGTGCAATTTCCCTTTGCTTTGCCATGAGTATCACTGTTTGCTGAATCCTGTGAATACTCCTAGCAAGTCATCAAACCTGGGCATTTTTTGGGCTCTCCTGACACACATTAGTTATTGAGAAACACTTTGTAAGGTTTTAACAGTTTAACAAAAAAGAGTATGTTGGAAAAAAATTGTCATGGACTATAATTATTTGTTTTCAACCATTATAAGGCTATCCTCAGGTGTTCACTTTTTTTAGTATGATTTTAAGGTCAGTGATGTTCTCAAACATCCCATACTCTGTGAAAGCATCCCCACTAATGTCATTTAATTAAAGATCTCAAGAAATTCTGTGTTTTATCCTTGATAAGGCATTGATTTCCAAATGAAACAATTTCCTAAAAATATTAGAAGAGTGCACAACAGACAGAAATGGAATTAATTGCAGCTACATGCAATAATATGGATATATCTTAGTGATACAATGAGTCACAAAAGTAAGTTGTAGAAGACTATGCATAGTACAATATCATTTTATACATTTCTAAAGTAATCAAAATGAAACAATACATTGTTTAGCATGCATACATGTAACATTTTTTATAAGCAATGGATTGATAAGCATACGTTTCAGGAGAGTTTATCTCTGGATGAGGAGAGTCAGGGACATGGTAGAGTAGAGATATACAGATGCATAGTAATTGGTAATGTAGTTCTTGGATAAATAAATGCCTTTTAAGAAAAGCACCATTCATTAACTAATTTATTGTGACACTGTTTATCTTATACTGTTTATGACTAATCTAATGTGCCTGTAAAGTCCAATTACAAATATTAATATAGAAAAAACAAATTACTGGCTTAGTAACTTCGTACCAGTTAACCTTATTTCACTTTTTTTAGCTTATTTCCTTATTTCAGAAGTGTTGGTAACAACTGTCATATTTATTTTGGTGGAGAGAGGGGTTAGTCATTAGTCCCATTACCAGATATTTCTAGTTTTCCTTCAAGGCACATGATAGGGCTGCACTTCTGTGACTTGTTTAAAGAATGGACAGCCATAACATTTGTGATTAAAAGTGAAGTTATGCAGGTCAGCTCTGAACAAAAACTTAAAAACCGGTGTATGATTCACCATTTTCTACCCTATGCTGAGTATGTCATTACTAGCTTTTGTCAGCCTGCTTCTCTGAACAAGTATTCTGCATAGCGATTTTGGAAATGTAGAATAAACAAGAAATACAAGATTTGTTGTTCTAAGAACAATTTTCTTTTTCTAAGAGAGAAAATTGTCCCATACACAAAGACATATATACATGTTGTCGCCGTTTTTTGCCTAGAGCTGTTTCTTGTTACTTGAGTTGTTAAAGCAAAAGTCAGCAAATAAGCCTCTGTTTTACATAAATTTCTTAAATAATTGTTTTCATTCCAGCCTTGCCTTGACTAAGAGTCAGAAAAACAAGACTCAGAAGACAGTTTTTATACAGGTCAGACCATTTTTATACATTTCTAAAAGAAGAAAAACTACAGAAGATATAGTTTAGGCATACTTACACACCTGTGGGGTTTTTTTTTAAGCAAGGAAAAGGTAGTCTTAAAATTCAGCAGAATTATTACATCAGCTCAATGGTGAGTTAATGACTCAAATTCTCTGTTCTATCAATTAGATCTCTAAACCACACTATTGTCCACCTCAAGAGCCCAGATACACCTAGGAAACCACTTTTTATTATTAATAATTTATGTAATTTGAGCTTGTTATCCAAACTAGGGACAGCAAACATCATAGGACATTTGTAGGACCAGAGAGAGGAATGCATTGCAATTTTACTGTTGTAAACAAGTCTAACCATGTGTCTTTTCTATTTCAGCAAGGTTCGAATGTTCCTTCAATATATTCATAGCCAATGGGAAGCTGAAGCAGTTGGGAGATAACTTATATGCATAGGCATCTTTAAAATCAACTGTTTTAATTTTCAAAGTTAAAACCAAATATGTAAATTTACTTCTTAATCTCTTTTCCTGTTTTTCATTTTGTCTTCCATTCTCCTAGACCTTTTTAAAAAATAGTTGCAGAACCCTGACTCATCCACTAAGAGCACAGCCACTCATAGATTAAAAAATAAATGATTCTCCATTTTCCTAACAAAAATGTATATTTTTGCATAAAATGAAATGAGTCAGGGGGTTATATGACCTTCAAGAATTAAAATAAATAAAATGCTATTCATTTTCCATATCTATGACAAATTGTAACTTCTAGCTACATGGCTGAAGTAACATTTTGTGAATTTAATGGTTTTTAAAATTTTTTTATTTGCCATATATTGACAGGTCATATGAATAACATTCCTGAGTATAGCCAGCAAGTGTCAAGATCTCAGGATTTTACTTGAAAAAGAGTATTATTCTTTTGAAATGCAGTATTGTTCTTGTTCTTTAAGGGAAATTGGTTGCTCTTAACACAAGTATATAAAAGTGAAAAGCCCTCCTAATTTCTAATCAACCTAGTCATTTAGCAGCTTTAAACTTATCCTTTTGTTTTAAAGAGTATATTTTTTTCAGATTGAACCATAAAAAGAGTAGCTAGATAAAAATCAGTCAAAAATTTGTCAATCCAAGACCTTGAGAAGTGAATGAATTTTGACTCTCACATGAAAAATGTGTGTGTGTGTGTGTTTCCTCCCATTTGGGCTTCTCTTCTAAAGTAGAAGGGACCTTGATATGGGAAATAAGTGGGAACTTCTATTTCAAGGTTAATGAACTTCTTTAAGTCCATTGTCTAAGCTTAATGTTCACTGATTAGCACTACTTGTTGGTCTATCCATTTTATGACCATTCCAAATGGAAACAAAGGAAGGAAATTGAAAAAACTGAGATGGAAATTCTGGTAATAACTGAGATGTGGCACACTGTATTTAAGGAATCTATTCATAAATTTCAGTCTAGCATTCTCACCATCTCTAACATCAACTCATCTCTTAAACAGTAATCTTCTGGAGTTCTGGAATCATGTCATATTTGTTGTTTCATCCTCTGCCCCTACTACAGCAGTTAGCACATGCGAGCCACCATGGACATGTTAATTACCAATCCTGAGCTGAGGACAAGATTTAAAGTAATCAGTCAGGTAACAGTCCAGACCTATTCCAATTGACAGTAAAATTTAGTCCAATTACTAACACAAGACGCTCTGTAGCATTACTTCCCATGTATCATTAATTTTAAGATTTGTCTGGTTCCCTGAAGTTTCTAAGTAATATATTTAAGGAAGAGATTTGTGAAAAGAGGACTGGTATGATTTGGGAGATATTCAGATAAGGAAAGTTTCCTCTTTCAAATAAAGTTCAGATGATATTAGCTCCAATGAAAGTTCTGTTTGGTGAACATTTAGAACCCTCAAAAAATCTAGGAAAAATTTAATACATAGTTCATGTGAAAAAAATACAATGCTAACAGGGGGCCTTATGTCTCCCTGCTCCTTCTTACACAAAGTAATCTTGGAGGATTCTGTGTGCAATTATTCTTCACTTTTACCCATATATTCAGGAGAAACTGTATTGCGTCTTCTTCCTTCTACTCTTTTTCATCGATTCCAATGCACAGTTACTAATTTATGAAAATACTCTTTAAAGAAATGAGGACATTAAAGTTATTTAGTATTTACTTAGCTTCTCTTAGCATGTTACTGCATTTCCAATAAAGGGAGTGATCATAATATATACCTCACGGGGGTAGTATGAGAATTAAATAAGATGATGTTTATCAACTACTAGCCTTATATATGATAAGTAGTGTGTGATCTACAAATATTACTCCTTATTAATTTCTTATAATGTTAGTAATTCATTATCAGATAATTTAATTCAAAGTCAATGGTAATATTATATATTTTTAAGATATTAAATACTTAACATTCTCATAAAATATTGAGTAAAATCTAGAAAAATTGTTCTAAATCTTTTCACCACTATTCTCTTCTTTTTTTCTTCCTCCAATATAATCCACAAGTTTGAAAGATGAGGTATACTAAGTTAGAGTTAGAATGTTACAATTCATTTATTTCTGTTTTAAGTAGCCAAACACATATAAAAATATCTACATAGAGAAACAGTGTCATACAAAGAATTAATTTTAGAATTAAATAAAAATGTTTTTATTACATTGTAGGCCTTACATAATCTAAACATATTAGTTTCTTTAATCTCTTTAGAAGATTTTTAAATGCCTTAAACACACACACACACGCCTTTTCTTTTTTGCAACCACCGAATGATTTAATTTCAAATGATACTTCTTGTCTAGTCAATTTATAAACTATCATTAGTTTCCAGATCTTCCTATATTTGTGACAGCAAACCAGAATAAGTAGCTAATGGAGCCCAATGCATAGCTATTAATCAACTCTTTCAGAAATAAATGCTTTACAGACTAGTTCATGAAAATTGTAATGACTTAGGAAGCAAAATATTTCAGCTTCATCTAGATGGATTTTTTTAATGCCCCACCTTGTAGCTTTTTGCTTGCTGTCTGCTCTGTTTCCATTCACTGTGCATATGTCTGTATTTAATTTTTATCTGCTCCCCCACCCCCGCCCCTTGGCAGCTTGCTTGCTGTCTGCTCTCTGTGTCCATTCACTGTGCTCTTCTGTGTTCTGCATTCTGTTTTTGTTTTTGCTTATCTCCCTTGTGTTGCTTCACCTTGCTGAGTTGGCACTCAGTGGTGCCTGCGGGCCGGCAGTTCTCTGTAGCATGTGGGCGAGCCTGCCTTCATAAGGAGGTCCCAGGACACGAACCCAGAGCCTCCCATGTGGTAGATGGGAGCCCAACTGATTGAGCCACAATTGCTTCCCAAGTAGATGGATTTTTAATGTGGTTCACATTTTATCTACTGATGATCAACTGATGCACTTTAGTGTCCTTGAGGATAGAGGTTTGTTAATTGCCGGAAGAACAGAATAGCTAAACACTTTTTTCTATTAAATATTGAATAAAATAAAATTAAAAAAAAAACACAGTTTACCCCAGACTGTATTATATATTCAATTAGAATGAAAGTGAGAAAGAATTAAAATTATGATTTTATTTTTAACCTGCTTTTTTAAGGCAGATGAGAAGAAATGAGTAAGGCAAGAGTGAAAGATAATCATGCCAAACGAGTTTAAATTTGTGCAGAGAGGAAACATAGATGAATCCTCAAAAACAACTTCCACTTACTATTTCCCCTTTATCAAGCTAATAGCCAACCTTAAAGCCCTGCTTCTGAGGTCAGAAATAGTCATTCCCTTGTGGCCATAGTTCAGGCATAAGACAGTAACAGATGGGGTGACATCAGTAATAATTATATCATAGCCACTAGCAAACTAAACTGACCTAATTTTATAACCTTCATAGCTTGAATGTCTGCAGTAGTGCCATGAGTGTCCCTTTCTTAAATCTTGGTAAATATTTTAGGACGTTAAAATTCAGTTGTATTGAATTTCTTGTTTGAGTAACTATTTACGATGTAATTCTACTTTGAAGGAATGCACATGTAAATACTTCATAAAGTAATCCTGTTCTTTTTAATTATACTTGTTTTCTTAAAACAGATAATGCGATAGTGTTTTTCACTTTAGGGACAGTTTCAATTCCTTTAAGTCAAAGCAATGATGAAATATAAGATAAAATTGAAGAAATGCAGTAAAAAATTTTTGATAATCCATAGAGGGTTTTTTGACTTGAGTATATTAATTTTTTAAATGTAAAATTATTTTGGGCTATTTTTAACCATGTGAAATCATTTGTCCTATAGACATCTCAATCTAACCTCTATTATGTAATAATTAATCCCCCTCCATGCACTCCCTTCCTTTTCTATTCACCTTCCACCTGATTGCTCAAGCCAAAATTCTGTGAAGTAACCTGAATTTCCTTTCTCCATTACATTTCATGTATTTATATACATTCTATGCATTAATACTGTCAATTCTACTATTGATCTATATTTTATCAGTCCCTTTCTCTATCCATCTTTCTATATTACATTAATTAAAAATGTCATGCTCTATTATTTTGACAACTACTTCAGTCTTCCAAATGGTTTCACTACCTAATTGAACTTGCATTCTTCTCCTAGAGTACTCTTTCTGAAAATAAATGCATTGAAGAAGTAATTCAAAAATAGGTAAACTCTTAATTCTGGCTCTATAATTCATGTTTCCTTCCTATTCAACTTACCCACTGCCAAATTTTACCTGATTACCAACCATAACAATTTAGGTACTAAAAGAGAACATGAATTTTACACTTCGGTATCTTTTGTGGAGCTAGTATATTATCTCACCTGGAAAATGCCTACTCGTCCTTGAAGAATCAGCTTAGGCATTTTTCTATGGAGCGTCCCTTTATCTTCACCCTTTGTAGAGTAATTTACTCTCTTCTCTCTATACCTAGAGTACCTTGTTTGCAGCATCATAACACTTACCACAATGAATTATGAATGCATTTTTATTCCTCTATTTCCCTAATGAGACTATAAGAATCTTGAAAATAGAAGCTATGTCTTATTTATTTTTATATGTGAATATTTTGTATGAAGTTCTCTCTCCAGGTTTTAAGGACTACTTGTCCTCAAGAATTTCGCTGTCAGCTCTGAATTAAGGATTCCATCCATTTCAGCCAGTATCTCCATTGTTAGATTCATGACACTGCTCGGTTTTTGTGTCTCCCTTCTACAGCAGACTTTTGAACTTAGATCAGGGATTTGTTTTTGGTGTGTTCTCTTGAACATGATTGGTTATATTATCCCTTTCTCATGTGCCTGCCCGTGTTTGGCCTGGCTAAATGGCCACATACATCCATTCTCATACCTAGTAAATTTCATTACATTGCCTGAATTTCATCACATTGTCTGAATGAGTAAATTGAATACCCACAAGTATAACAATAAATACTTTTTAAATATGTAAATAACTATAATTAAAAATATATGTTTATAATTAAAAATATAAAAATCTCTTAATGCTTGAATATTTATTTTAAACCAAGGAACAATATTATTTTTCATTTGTAAATTTTGTCTTATTTCAGTACATGGATGGAAGAAGTAAAAATCATTTCAACTCTAAGAAATAAGTTCTTACTTGCTCTTTTATAAGAAAATGGCACAAATATCATAACCTTGGTTTTATTTTTTAGACATGCTTTATGATATTCTAAGTATTGAGTACAGATAACAAACAATAATAATTAATCAAACTTGATCTGAGTTGCCTGAAACATAGTATATGAGGAAAATGGCAAAGCAAATGTTCTCATAAAAATAATTTGCTATGTGCCACTGAAATACAATAATAAAACAAAGATTAAGGATTTTCCTTACAATTTTTTTTGCTTTATCCTTTTGTGTTATTTTTTTCCAAGTTTTCATACATTCTTTTCCTATAAATGACTGTTAATTTATAAAGAAACTGAGGACTTATTATATTTCCATCTAACCATTGATTCTCTTTTTATCAGCATTGGATAAAAAGGATACCCAAAAACAGCAGTTGGCTTTTAAAAATAATTTTTAAAAAACTTTCATTTTTCATAATCAAATTTTTGTAAAGCATCAACCTCCAAAAAAGAGAGATAATTTTACCTAATTGTCAAATGTGTCATGGAAATGGCATAAAATAAACCATTGTGATTTTGCCAAAAGGTGGTTCTCTTCACTTTATTCTAATATGTTGGACGTGAGCTCCAGAATTCCTTGCAGAAAGATACCTGCCTCTATTGCTAATTGGAATAGTAAAATAAATACACCTAATTTCATGTGAAACAATTCCAAGGTTTTCATTACATAGGAAGTAGAGAAAGAACATCCACATCTGTTGCTTTTAGAGTTGTTTAACCTTGCCAACTAGTTCATTTGTGGATTTCTGAGTCAAAATGGGATGGGCAATAGTATACATTTAATATGAAAAATTGCCATGAAACAAGTAGGTAAAATAAAGATGGACATTTACCCAGAATCCATCAAATGTCGTATTCTCCATATATTAGAAGATGTGCGGATTTACAGACAGATACCCTTTAATCTCTTCTTTTCCAATTCATGCCCTCCTCCAAAGGATATAATTCCATAAACTGTAAAAATATAAGTCTTCTGATTATATTTAGGAAAGCCAAATAATTTGGTCAATAGAACATATTTATGTGGCAATTAATAATTTAATCTATATATTTTAGGAACCATGGGCTTTAAATTTTGCCAAGAGTTTAATAGCCAGATACTGACTTTTTATTAAATTATTTTTTAATTTATCAATTCATCTTTTCCACAGGCATTTACTAATGCTCTGTGTTCTGGCAGACAGTGTTACAAATGCAATAATAAGAGTTATGAATTATTAAAACTACTATTTTCCAAGAGTTTTTCTAGACTTATTATATTTATTAACTTACCTTTTGAAAACCCGAGACTTTAAGAGGCTACCTTATCCAAGGCTACTAAGTGAGATATCCAAGATACAAGCGCAAGTGCATCTTATTCAAAGCCCTTGGTGTGCTGCTATACACTAAAGCAAACAAAACTCTCCTTTAATTCTTAACACAGGTATGTAAAATGCTTTTTACTTGCCTGCCTCCTTCCCTCCTTCTACTCAACTTTTCTTCCCTCCTTTCTTTTCTCTTCCTTAATTTTTTCTTCTTCTTTTCCTCTTTTGATAATTCTTGACAAGAAATAAAAAAATGAAAGTAGATTCATCACCACATAATTAATTTCACTATGGATATTACTTTTATTTCATCTATTAAACACAGCAAATTCTAGATGATTTTTAAATTCTGCTCTAATTCTAAATTATTATCCCTTTCTGCATTCATTCAATTACAATTTTGGAATTTATTGGAGCTTTAAAAGTAAAGTTCAGCATTGAATATTTAATGTTTTATTTTTAAACATTTTTTATTATGAATTTATAAATTATATTTTTAGCTTGTAAAAGCAACTCCCAATTTTGGTGTTATCTTCTGCATTTATAAATACATTCCACATTATTTAATTAAAGGTCCCTAATTAGTACTATGCTTTATTCATGATTTGATTGATTGTTTTCCTGCTAAGACATCAGTATAAGTCAAATGTTTCTTTTCCCAAGTCATAAAATAAAGTTGAAAAGAATTTTGAAAACAAAACAAGTACTTCTTTAAAGATATCCATGAGATTCATTTTTCTAATCAACATTACGTACTAATAAAATATTTGACTAAGCATATATAAGAAGATTAATTAGAAAATATATTTTATCTGTGTATTTGTCAGCCACAAGGGTGCTGATGCAAAGTACCAGAATTCTGTTGGCTTTTATAAAAGGTATTTATTTGGGGTAAAAGCTTATAGTTATAAGGCCCTAAACAGTACAACTCAAGGTTCCTTCCTCACTGAAATTTAGTTGCCATGCGTTGAAGCAATATGGTGGGCAATATCTGCAAAGGTTCAGCTGCCTTCTTTCCTCTTAAGTCTCCACAGGCCCAGCTTCTTCCGATCTCAGCTGTAGGCTGGAAGGCTCATTTCTTTCTTTTTTTTTTAATTTATTTTTTTAATTGTCTTTCTTTTTGAAGATACATAGGGATCCCAAAAAAGTTACATTAAAAAATATGAGGTTCCCATATACTTCTTTCGTCATTGTGGCACATTCATTGCATTTAGTGAATACATTTTGGAGCACTGCTGCACCACATGAATTATAGTTTACATTGTAGTTTAAACTCTTCCCCAATCCATTCTGTGAGTTATGGCAGGATATATACTTTCCAGCATCTGACCCTGCAATATCATTTAGGATAACACCAGGTCCAGAAAATGCCCCACATTATATCTCTTCTTCCTTCTCCCTGCCCTCAGAAACTACTGTGACCAGTTTCCACATCAATGACAAAATTTCTACCATTGCTAGAGTCACAGTAGCTCTATAGTAGAATACCAGTAAATCCACTCTAATCCATATTTTATTTCTCCTTCCTGTGGATCCTGGGATGATGGTGTCCACTCCACCTCTAAACTGAGAGAGGGCTTAGATCCCACATGGCTAATGGATGCAATTCTCCTGCTTGCAGTTATAGATGCTCTTGGTTCCCTGGTGTGGTGGTAGACCATCTTCACCTCCCTGTTAGCTGATCTGGGTAAGTCCAATGAACCGAAGAGTAGGATTTGCAACTCTGCTGAGGCTCAGGGCCCAGCTGGCACATGGCCAGTCCAGAGATTTAAGCCTTCTTAGTATATACCAACCCCAGTACCAACCACAGGTTCAGTAAAAGTAACAGAAGAGGCATGTATAGAAAGCTCACGTCTGAGTCCAACTCCATCACACTCTGTTCTCTTCACCTACAAACTATCAGGCAAATGACTCATCTCAGGGCCCCAGCATCAAGTTTTCTCTTCTTCCATGTCTATGGGGCACTTTCTATTCCTTTGTGTATCTTCTCCTATCTTCTTGATTAAGTATCCATTTACATAGCTCACCAAGGAGGTAGGACCCAACCCTACATGCCCTAATGACATGTTCAAATCAAAGCTCTAATCTTGATTTAATGAAGGAAATGTAAAGCCTTTGAATTTAATTCAATCAAAGAGTTTCATGCCCAGAGGAATAGACCAGTTTACAAACATTATCAATATCTCTTGCTGGAACAAAAATAATATCAAACTGCCACAGTCTGTATTTGAGTATGTCCTACATTAATACCAACTCTCACTTATGCCTTGGCTATTCAATTTTAGACATATGTATTATAGATTCCAGGTTTTTTGTTGATATTCTACATTTATTCGATTATTTCATTGAACATATTAATTATACTTTTTTAAAAGACTATATGTGAAAAGTCTGATATCTAGGCCATTTAAGGCTCTACTTAAGTTGTTCATGTCTTCTCTTGGTCTTTATTCTAGGTATATCTGAAAATTGTTTATGGGATCCAGACATTGTGTATAAAAATTATAGGAGAGCTTGGTTATATCTCCCTTCACAAAGGACTCAACTATTTTATAGTTAAAACTAGAAGAATTTCAGATCATATAAGAGGGTTAAGGTGATGTCATTTTGTGATACAGTCATTATAAGGTTCAGAGTGTTGGTTTGACAGTCTGCTATGACAAATACCACACAATTGTTGTCTTAAACAATGGGAATTTATTGCCTCACAGTCTCAGAGACTAGAAGGTTTGCTTCCTCTGAGGGTCAGTTTTTTTGTTTTTTGGGTTTTTTTTTTGCTGGCTTGCAGCAATCCATGGGTTCCCTGGCTTGAATATGTTCCCTCCATCATATGCCAGTGTCCACTCCTATTCTACCAGTTTCCACTGATTTTCTGGTTCTTTTTTAAAGCTTCCAGTAATTCAGAGTAAGGCCCACTCGGCTTCAGTTGGTCATACCTTAACTAAAAACAACATCTTCTAAAAGTCCTGTTAAAATTGGTTCATACCCATAGGAATGCAGATTAAAATTAAGAACATGTTTTTTTCTGGGGCACATAACACAATCTATCATACTCAGCATACCTTAGGTTTATTCCCACTCCTAACCTGTATTCCTCTAGGGAGTCTCAACTAGAAGTAAGGAAAGATAATCTAGAAATAAGGAAGGAAAGAGAAAAAGAAAATAAAAACCCTGACCTGGAAGAGTATGATGATAAAGAAACTATTTTTATCATGTCAAGAGTAATGGAATTCTCCTCTGTAAATTCACTTTAATGAGTAATATTTCACTTAGGTGTGTTCTTCAGTTTTACTTTAACTCTATTCCTTAGGACCAGCAAAACTATGAGAAAACAAAAACAAACAAACAAAACGTGTTTGGGGTTAGTAATGCCCCTGGGTTGCCTGGCAAAGACAAATGAAAAAATCTTTTTGGAGGGGTACATACTTAACCTAGGTCCACAGGAATCCCATAGATAAAGCCTTTCTGAATATGAGCTCACAACTCAATACTAAAAACAAAACAAAAAACAAAACAAAAACACCTCGATCTGTCATATACACATATGAGTAGACAAATCTAACATACAGAATTGTGCCCCAAATACCATCGATTATGAGGATTCTTAGAGAAGGTTATAAAATGAGCCTTAAAAATATAACTACATGAAAGAAAATATTGAAAACATGAGGAAAGATTGACTATTAAACATAGCGCAGAAATTTTTAAAAAAGAAATAAAAGAATTTCTAGAATTATATATAAATACCAAATTGTATGTGAATATTGAATTTATTGAGGGACACCTTGACAGCATAGACAAGAAGCAGAAATTTTAGAGAAAGACATTTCTGGCTTTGAAAGACAGCCATGTCACCTATTAGGTGTGTGATTTGGAGACTCATGTTTAAATCTCTTGGTTTCAGTTTCCTGAAACTCAATAACTTGAAACTTACAATAAATAATAAAAATGCCTCATAGTGAGGAGTAGAAGTGGCTCAAGCAATTGAGTGCCTGCTTCCTACATGGGAGGTCTGGATTATTTCCAGGTGCCTCCTAAGGAAAATGGAAACAAACCACAAGCAAAAACAAATGTAAAAACCAACTCAGGGGAACCCATGTGGCTCAGTGGTTGAGCACTGGCTTCTCACATACAAGGCCCCAGGTTAATTCCCCAGCCCCCAGTACCTCAGGAAAAAAAAAAGCCTTATATTGTGTCTTTTACTATTAGGCAGCAAAGCTAACAATTATCACTAATAATTTTATATCTCTATTTTGTTGCCAGTACAGTTCAAAGAATGTTATTTATTAAAAACTTACAACATCTTATGAGATAGATACTATTATATAAAATCAATGTCAAACTAGAAAATATATTCTCCATCTTATAAATAATAGTTAATAGTAATACTCATACACTGAAGAAACCATACTTCAATAAACTTTTTGATTTTTTATTTGCAAAACTGTCTAGACAAAACAGAAATATCTATAGGAATTTTTTTATAGGAAAGATTTTTTTAAATAACGCAAAAGTTAGCCAAAGGCATTCTTGAAACATAGTTGAGACAAATTTTTACACTTTCAGAGAAGAAGACGTGATTAAAATCTGAGGGTTAAGGGAAGGTCACTGGACAACCTGCAACTTTAGTTTTATTCCAGCAGTCGTTGTCATTTTATCAGATGAATAGGCCTGGAAACAGAGATCTGGGGGCAAGAAGTTAACATAAAGGTGGAAACTAGTCTACCCAGAGTAGTTTAAGAGAAAAGTAAAGAAAAGAAGAAATATTAAAGCAATCGAACCACACTTTGAAGAATTAGGATGAAGAGATTGACATTTATTCTGAGGTAATGGGAATCAAATAGACATTCAACGAAGACCTAACCTGAAAAACAAAATGTGTTTAATAGTAGAAGGCATGGTGCATCAGGATTTGGGAAACTAAAAAAAATAAACAAAAAAAAAACTGCTTTGAAAGAATCCCTAAGGAAAAGGAGAGGTTGTGGGATACACTGGTGGCAATAGGAATGGGAAGGAACAAAATGACATGGTGTGAAATGCATTATGGAGGAAACAGTCATTGGATCAAATCATGGATTTGCAATGGTGAAAAGAAAAAAAAAGCCACAGAAATAATACTGATACTTTAAGAGTTTGGAATAAAAAAGTGAGACACGTAAGTCAGTTTTGCAGAACAAATTAAAAGCATTTAATAAATGTGGCCACAGCTGCCAAAGGGTCCAATTATTCAGGGACTGTGGAAACATGAAGGGTGAAGTCTCATTTCTGATCATCACTGTATTTTTCAAAATCACGAGCAACAATGAATTTCTCCACACTCACTTTCCCTGGAACGACAGTGATTCTCTTCAGAGATAAGAAAAGCCAGGGAGTTCCTTTCCATGACCCCCTTCCTTCTCCTCCTCCTCCTCTTCTTCTCCTTATTCTTTTTCTTTTAATTGCACTTCATAATATATGGTAGAGGAAATTACATCTTATGCTACATTCTCTCATTTTCACGCTGTAATGAAATGCACATAGACATATCACAGAGTCTTAGCTATGTGGAAAACTCTATCGTTTAGTCAAGTTCCACCTATAAAGGAAAAGAGTATGTTTTCTAAATCTTGTATTGTTATAATTTACTTGTGAACATGATTATTACTAAAGCAAAGTTTTACTATTATTGAAAGGCAGAAATGGAGACAGTTTAGATAATTAAGAAAGTGCTAAACATTTCATCCTTAAAATCTTAAATTCTACCCATGACTTTCTCAGTGGCTAATACTTCATTACAAATTAGTTTGATAATGTTCTCAGATTATTCGTGATTTTATCAACTATTAATGTTTTTAAAGATGCAATAAAATGAATTTATGATAAACACCTATATTCTATAATGATGTATTGCTTATGAACCAGGTTTTCTTTTTTATGTTGAATTATTAAAAATTTATGGAGGTAGAAATAACATTTTACAAAAAAAAAAAGTGATAGTACTATCAAATTGCTAATTCTATTAACAAAATGGGCAAATATTGTACCACAGCAACGCAAGGTTAACAATAGGATAGTATATGTGAATTCTGTATTTTTTGCATGATTGTTCTGTAAACTCACATGTTCTCTAATAAAAAAAGTCAACCAAAAAACAATATAAGTGAGACTGAAGACTATCTTAAACTTGTTATGAAAACAGATATCTTAGGTTCCAGTCCCTCCACCATAAAAAAACTCATTATCTGGGGTTCTAGTCCCTGGAGCTTACAGTAAGTTCAGGTAGGGCTCAGAGTCTCTGATTCAACTAGTGTCCTTAGTGGCTTCTAAGGAACCAGTCTATAAATTAATGTTGGAAAAGCTATGAGTCAAGTAGTATAATTCTGAAAATTTGGGGGTGGGGTGGGGAGGGGGGAATATGAGGACCTCATATTTATTTTAATGTAACATTTATAAGAAAATAAAGAAGAAGGGAAAAAAAGTTAATCAGAAAAACCCAGTTAAAAATCCAGATTTCTGTGCCCAACCAATAATATTATTTTCTGTAAATCTGTAATGGTGCCTCAGAATATGCATTTAACAAACACTCTAGGTGTTTTAGAATTGGGTGTCCAGAAGACATAGCACTTTGAGAAGCAGGCTTATCCATCAGGACACATTTGGAAAGACTTCTTTCAAATAATCCCAGACTGATAAAAAACTTATGGTCTCCCCAAAAATGAAATTCAATGACTTCGTTGAAAACTTTCTCATCTACCAAGCAATAGTTTCTAACTGAGCTAATTCTTATATAGACACTCTCAAGAGAGTAGGTCTTTCTACAGTTCTTTCTTTCCTTCTTTCCTTCCTTCCTTCCTTCTTTCCTTCTTTCTTTCTTTCCTTCCTTTCCCACCCCTGGTTGTCTGTTCTCTGTGTCTATTTGGGTCTTCTTCTTTGTCTGCTTCTGTTGTTGTCAGAGGCACTGGGAATCTGTGTTTCTTTTTGTTACATCATCTTGTTGTGTCAGCTCTCCATGTGTGCGGCACCATTCCTGGGCAGGCTGTACTTTCTTTCAAGCTGGGTGGCTCTCTTTACGGTGCACACTCCTTGCGCATGGGGCTCCCCTACACAGGGGACACCCCTGCATGGCAGGGCACTTCTTGCGCCCATCAGCCCTATGCATGGGCCAGCTGCACATGGGTCAAGGAGACCTGGGGTTTGAACCGGGGGCCTCTCATGTGGTAGACGGATGCCCTAACCACTGGGCCAAGTCCGCTGCCCTCTACAGTGTTCTTTCTGTATTTCCAATTTCTATAGTTTCTACAAAGCATTCCTTCATGATTTTTATTGTATCCTAATTCTTCTTAACTCAGGATCAAACCCTGGAAGCCCAAAAGCTGATTACAAACACATACATAGTTCCGAGTTGCAAAATATTTTTTTTAATTAAAAAAAATGCCAACACAGTGTTCTTTTTAAAAACAGAGTCAACATTTAAAAATTTTGTATATTAAAATCCAGATTTCTTCCTTCTCTTAAAAAATATGATATAATTTGATAATGCTGACCTTGCAACCATTTATATCAACAATTTCTACCTAGAAACCACTGGCTCTAAACAGAGTGTGACATTTCTAATTTACCAATAACTCTGCTATTCACTGTAATCTCACTGACATTGAAACCAAGTACCCATAGCAATTTTTCATTGGGGATTTTACTTTTATTGTTGAGATACATCTTCCTACACTCATGTTTGCATAGAAAAATCGTATATCACAAGATTGTAGAGAGAGTGCTGCATATTTCAAGCTAAATGAGGGAGATGATTTTTTATGAAGGTGAAACTATTTTTATGTCTTTATTTTATAAACCTGACTTGCTTCACACATTTCTTATCTATCGGCATTTGAGTTTAAAATTCCTGGTTTAAGTTTTTCTCTCTCACTGGAAGGAAAGTTTTGCTTCCCCCCTCCCCCCGCCCCCCCAAAATTCAGAATCTTAATCATCTTTGCCCCACACTTCAAGTTCAGTTTGAAGTTCCTGTGTGTACACATAGATGTACATTATGTGTGTTTTGTTGATTAATAGCATTGGTTTTTTTTAATTTGCGTCAACATTATAAATTACATAATTCTAATAGATCTATCATTTCTTGGTTATATTTCCCAATCATTAGCACATCTATTACAGGTCTTGAATTTTCTCCTTTCTATTCCTGACGTCATTCCATAATTTCAATACTTTTCTCTCTAGTCAGGAAAACACAGAATAATTATTGATTGAAAGTATTTCCATGAGAATGATTATCTCATGATCCAGGTTATTTTAGCCTTATGACTACAAATAGAAATCAATCATCTCATGCCTATTTTCTACTTTTTGTACTCAATTCATAGTACTTTACCACTTATTTAGTGCATGTTTGTTACCACTTCAGTCATATTATCTAATCATTTAATATATGTTTATTCTTTTAGGTAATAACCACCTTCCAGGGTGCTCTAAGCCATAAATTTAACAAACTTGTTGCATATTTAGAAAGCACTGTGTAAATGGATAAAGACAGGTCCAGCACTCAATACAAAATAAACAAAAAAATAATCTAAGCCCTAATAAACAATAGCAAGAATAATCACAATTTATTGAGAATTTATGTCAGACAATAGACTAAGACATTCCTGGACAATATCTCATTTGATCCTCTCCTCAACTCTTAGATAGACATTATTATTTTTACTTCTGTGAGGAGAAAATATAAGTTCAAGTAAGAGAAAATGAATGCCAGAGCCCAAAGTGGAATGGTAGACTCTTTGGTCCTATATCATTGCTCTATCCATAGACTTCTGCAGTGGAACTGGACAGCCTGGTGAGAGGTTCAGTGCACAAGCATATAGGAAGTCAGGAATGCAAAGAAGGCTGAGGAATGACAAGAAAAATCCTGACAAGACATTAGTTTTCAGTGACAGAGCACTTAGTTAATGCTTATTATGCGTAAAGCTTTAATATTTAGGTCAGATAAAGTAACATTGTATTGTAAAATCATTTTTTTGTGATTATTTTGATAAGGAGGATTATTCAAGTTTAAATTGCTTAATACTCCCTAAAGGGCAAAGTTCTTCACTTTAAAAGCCTTAAATGTTTAGCTATTAAAATTCCTATAAAGAAAAATATTGACTTAATAATAACCTCCTAAACATGAATAAAACTCTCAACATTTCCAACTGCTTTCATGTCAATTATCTATTTTTAAAATTCTTGGAAGAAGCAAAATAGCATAGATTTGCTTCTGGCAGAAAATTGTGAAATGCCTGAATGATCTAACAGATGGTAAAACTCAATCTCGTCTAACTTCAGTGCCCCTCTAGGCTAATAATGGCTTAGGTTTCTATTGTCACATTTCATATATTTCACGAATTTTTTCTCTAATACTAATATATAGTTTCATGTAGATGTAATATTTATCTATTTGCCTATCATCTGTGTGTGCATGTGTATGTGTCACATATTGCTTATTAATTCCCTCTCTAATTGTTATGTATCTACATTTGTCTTTATGTGTGTTTTAAGTAGTGATCTTTATAAAGAAACAGTCATGTTTATTTTTTAAAATAATTAAACTGATAGGTCTTCTGGTGAAAAATATAATCTTAAATCTGGAAGTAGTCTTGAATTTTCCTATCTTCTCCATTGCAAGATTAAGCTATATAATATAATATTTGTGAAAAGCCACTCAAGATTGGGGAGCTCACAAACTCAACTGTAAATAGAGACTGTTCATTTTTTTGTGCAGTTCCATTATCAATCGCAATCACCCTCTTCTAGTTTTCTGGGCTCTGGCCAGAATAAAACTCCTTATTTTTTCACCTTTTGGTCCCTGTTAATCTCATTTAACCTGCTGAAATTTTAAAATGACCACTAATTCACTTAATTATGTGTCTCTCAGATAATTCCAAGAAGCAGCAAGCACACAGAGACACTTAATCACAGCATTCTACATTTCTCTCACCTCTTCTGGTCTCAGTAACTGTGTGTGTGTGTGTGTATATGTGTGTGTGTGTGCAATACTAGAATATACATTGAATCTTGATATTGTGAAGGCACATGCTTCCTTATTAATTCTTCCAATATAGAAATACAGAATATAAATATTGTTTCTAGCCTTGAATCAGTATTTTTGTCTAACTTGTATTTCTATAGTTTACCCAAATACTGTAATTTCCTTAAATTAAAATATAAAATTAAACTTTCTCTTGTATATTTGAAGTGTAGTTAAGTGAAAATAGAAATTTTGTGTGTAATATCATTTATTTTAGGCAACAGCAAACCAGGTTATTAGAAAGCTAAAAAAAGATTTAAGTAGGTTCATTTTCTCTTTTTTTAAGTATTTGTTGTCATGTTAAAGGACGCAATGAAGAGTAAGTATATAAATGTCATCTCCAGATGGCTTTTTTAAAAATTTTATTTATTTATTTATTTATTTATTTATTTATTTATTTATTTATTTGTCTCCCCTTCTCCCCATCCCCGGCCCCAGTTGTCTGTTCTCTGTGTTCATTCACTGCATGTTCTTTTGTCCGCTTCTGTTGTCAGCGGCACAGGAATCTGCGTCATCTTGCTGTGTCAGCTCTCCATGTGTGCGGAGCCATTCCTGAGCAGGCTGCACTTTCTTTCACACTGAACGGCTCCCCTTACAGGGCACACTCTTTGCTCGTGGGGCTCCCCTATGCAGGGACACCCCTGCGTGGCAGGGCACTCCTTGTGCGCATCAGCACTGTGCATGGGCCAGCTCCACACAGGTCAAGGAGGCCGGGGGTTTGAACAGCGGGCCTCCCATGTGGTAGACGAACGCCCTATTCACTGGGCCAAGTCTCCCTCCCTCCAGATGACTTTTATAAATAGATAAGTATAATTAATGTCCTACTATAAAAAGGAAATCTGATAATTTTACATGGAATAAATGTTTTTGATTAAAGGTAAAATAAATATGTCTCCTTCACTGATTTTTTAATTCATATTTATGGCCAGTATTTTACTAGATACTGGCAATAGAGGAATGAATCAGAGTCAAAAATCCCATTTCCATTTTCTCTTACAAAGAGTTAGAACTTAACTTATTGTTGTATAGTGCTTTTCTCCATTCATGTTATTGTCCTGGTCTGCAAGAAAACCAATGTTAAAGAGAAATATTAATAACATAAATACTAAGATGGATAGTGCAAAGTCAATCTAATTAATGGTGGTAAGAAACTTGCTTGGAACTCTTGTAATGAAAGGTATTCAAATATGTTTTATGCTGTATCAATTATTACTTTATGTCCCATTCCAGTACATAATTTGTCCAAATGTTGGGTAAACAAGACATAATATTAAAACGTATTTCCACAACTAGTTTTCTTTACTTCATATAACTAAGTCACAGGTCAAGTTTTCATCTCATAATTTAGAACATGAAAAAAACAACAAACAATATATTTTGCTTTTTCAAACATTTACATCATGATTTTTTCCCTAAAACTTGCCATATGTTCCTTACTGCATATGTCTATAAGAAAGTATATTTTATTCTCCCAATATACCTTAGTCCAGAATTACTGTAGATAATTAGATTTGGTCATTTTAATGGAAAGAATAACTAATAGAAACTTAACAATACAAAAAGAGGGGAAGTTTTTCTGTTGGTAATAGTTCTGTGTTAGCAAATAGGTGAGCTTGAGTACTTCACCTTCCATGCCACTCTGTAATATCACTTGCCACTTCAATTTCTTTTGTAAACATATTTGCATAGCACTTTAGAAATATGTCCCTTATTTTGTTATGTACCAAGAAACCAAACAAAGATAGGTATTTTTTTTATTAAGCTCCAGATTTCTGGTTTTATTTCATTTGTTCACTTCATTTAAATTTTTTGCTCCTACTTTTTTGAGTAGTGATTCTTCAACTCCTTTAAAAATGACTTGTTATGGTCCTATTCTGCCAAATCCACTTACAGCCAGTCTACAGAAAGAGTCAGAATGTTCTAGGTTCCATATACTTTGGAAAAAGAAATTTAATAAATGAAGATGAAATTTATTTTAATTGATTTTAGTTTTTGCATTTGATTTTGTGTTTTTAGGTGTCCTGCTATTTTGTTTGTTTACTCCATACCCTTAAAGGGTAGAATACTCTAGAAAAGGACCAATAAGGTAGGAGGAATATCAATCTTCATACAATGTCTTCCTTTGTCATTTACCTTCTTCCTTTACTACTCCTAGTTGGAGAAGGTTTTAGAGATAAAGGGAATAGGAATATAACTAAACTGGTGGGACTGAATTAGGGAGAGCAATGAGAAAAATAGGAAGCTAATGTACCGGTTTACCAGGCTAATCGTAAATCTGCTATTAATACTTTGCGTATAAATCTGGATGGCCCTAACGCACTTGGATTACCTGCAGAGTAATTAAAGTTTGAGTTGGTTGCTCTCCTACATTTATCTCATTGTCCCTCTGGACAACTCTATCCCTCCTATGTTCTATCATTTTGCAAAAAAGGCCATCTTTTCAAATTCTATTTTCATAATCATATACCTTCTTTATTGTTTAATATGTTATTATCTCAGCTTTCAGCTTCAGATATTCATTTAATTAAGTGGACAAAATAATACTTCCTAAATACAAGTTAACTTAAAGTATTAGTGGACATTTTTATTTTAAAGAGGACCTACTAACAATTATAGAGGAATCAGAGGAGATGCCTTTGAGGATTAGTGCTTTTGTGTCTTTGGTGCTATTTGAGTCATTCTCATTCCATGTACTTAAACTATCTAGAAGTAAAAACCAAAAAAATATAAGTTTAAGAAAATAAGTATTCTTGAATTATGCCAAAGCTTGCTTGCTAATGTTTATAAGGAAACCCAGAGGGATCAATCTAAGGTTACATTTCTTGGGGAGAAAATGTGAGCTAGTCCAGAAAACTATAAGTATTCAAACTGGGAATCACAAAGTCAAGTTTTGACCTCTTATATTGTAAGAAAAAAGACGTAAGAAGTGTAAAATGAACATTAGCTATTTGATCTAAATAGCCCTCCCTTTACATACACATTTTCTTTAGGGAGCAAATGGAGTTATAAACTTTCTTATAAATTCAATGTTCTTCAAAGTGTCTTTCTTATAAAACTATTAAATTAATTAGGCGAGGGGTTAAGAAAACACACTACTTTATACCACCACATATAAATATGTGATTTGTATAATAAATGCAACCAGAGTAGCAGTATATTTTCTGGATGTTAATAGCCTAAATTCCCTTCAGTAGAAGCATTAATCAGTCAAGGATGGGTTATTTTATGGTCTTTAATGGCCTTTGTTGATAGATGGAGATTTTGTTTACAGATTATTCTTCATTGAACTGCCATACACTGCAAGCCATGATTCTTAAGAGATGTTCTCAAAATACAAATTGTGTTGCTGAGAAATCTGTTCACTGCTAAATTAAATTAGATAGCTGCATTCTTTATGAAGCATAGGTAATGGAGCAATATGCGAAAAATGCCTTTTCCTGAGACATTAGTGTGTAATGTTTTAAACATTCTGTTTACCCTAAGAAATATTTCTCTGCTTGTGTGCAAGTTTATGAGCCTACTTGTTGTTACTCCTAGGTAATTTATGTAAAATACATACCATTTGAAATTTACTTTATGATGTTTGACTGTTATAATGAATATTTGCCTTCAGGTCTGATATTACCAACAATTTTCAATTTTTAAAAATGCTCAAAAACAGAAGTGCCCATTTATATTTTACAAATGTTTTAAAAGTGTTGAATGTATTGAGAGTTTGGTGGTAAGAGTTTTATTAATTGTCGCAGTCAATTTTTGGTTTCACAGAGAGTATCTGTTTATTGTACTTTGCAGGGTTACATTATTCACATGCTTGGAATACATGATTTATCTTTCTTCTTGCTTCTAATAATATTTTGCTCACATAAGTTGTGTGGATTGAGTACAAAATCTAAGAGTTTGGGTATGATTATATTACTTTAGAACACATCATTTTCATTTCCCAATTCCCTAAAAATGTGTGACTTTTAAAATCTCTCAGGATATTGTGTTATTTTTTAATTGAGAGTAATAGCTGTAGAAAACTAAGATCACAATATTTTTTCAAGTGTTTGCACATAAACTGAAATGGTATAGGCAATGTCTTTTCCAAGAGACATATGGAGTGCAAATGTAGCATGAGTAGGTAAGTTTTGCCTCACATAATCAATAGGTTTTATGGCAGCACAGCTCTGCACCCCCTGACCTTTCCTAAATATCTTAAAGATTCTTTGCTCTGGACAGTAAAATATTTTTTAAAAGTTATTACTGATTTGTCGAGATTATCTAATATTAACTTTAATAAAATATTAAGGCAATACAAGTTCAAAAATTTTCACTACCCTCTGTGGCAGTTTGAGATTATTTTATGAATCCCAGAAAGGGAAGGATTATGCTTGTAAACTAATCTATTCCTCTGAGTTTAATGCCATTTGATTATATTGAATTCAGTTGAGGGGCATTTGATTATATTAACTGTTAAGATTGCTTTTAGGGCTTTTTGTTTTGACTATAGCAGTAAGGCATGACTCACGCTGAGTCCCCACATATTTGCTGGGTCTGATGTAAATGGATACTCACAATGACACACAGAACAAAGAACTCTGTCATTTTTTTAATCCTGCTACATGACAGAAAGAAGAAGGCTCAAACAGCTGAGGCCCAGGCGAAAGTTGAACCATTTTGCCGGATAGTTTATAGCTGAAATCAGAAAGACAGCAGAGTTGTCTGAGACTGATGTAAAGGCCCAGAAAGAAACAAGTCCTATGCCAAGAGAGAGAGGACTACAGGATCATTTAAGCATGAAACCTCAAGAGGCTAAGACAAGGATGCTCAGGAGGAAGAGGAAGCTCGGAGGGGAAGGAGAAACCAGGCAGAAATCACCCACCATCTTGCTTCAACACGTGGTAGCTGACTTGGGTGAGAAAGCACTTCTTATGGTGTCTTGAGCTGGACTTCCCATAGCCTCAGGACTGTGAGGTTTTACCCCAAGTAAACACCCTTTATAAAAGCCAACAGATTTCTGGTACTTTACATCGGCACCCCTTTGGCAGACAAATACACACTCTAATCTATTGTATTTCCTTACTAAAGTGTTTTTATGTTAAAGAACTTCTAATGTTAAGGGCCATAGGATATATTCTACTCTGTAACTAAAACTATAATAAATATGGCATATAGACAAATTAGCACAATGTGCAAAAATAAACATATGCCAAGAATTGAGAGGTTCTTGAGGGCAGGGACCTGCATTTCATATACATCCTTCAACTCTCTTCTCTTCATACCGCTTAGGTCATTATTTAGTATTATTTCCATATTTAATAAATTTCATTTAATATCATATATAGGTAGGTAGGAGTAGGAGAAGATCAGGAAATTTGTCCTAGAAGCCTCAATCAAAAGAAATCATTAAATTGAGATATATTTTATATGGAGTTATATCCCATTATCAATCTGTACCACATATAGTACATATAAATGCATTCTGTAAATAAAGCCTATAAACATCTTATGAATAGTTCAATTATATTGTTTTATAATTTTCTGTGCATAGAATGTTAATTTTTAACGTAAACTTTTAATGTAAAAATTAAAATATGCCATTATTTATACAAATATTTTCAGCATTATTTGCATTTTAAAAACCTACACAAATTGTACATATAAATGGTCTCAAAAACTGAAAGAACTTATTGATGATCTTAATAAATCTTTGCAGCTAACTCACATTGGCATAGTATGCCTTTTTATTTTTCATGCTTTTAACTCACTATCTTCCCACAGGTATTTGCAACCACCCACCTTTTGGCCTTAGGATGACAACCCCCACAAATTGTGTATTAAAAGTTGTAGACAAGTCAGATTCTGTGCAATACAAGACAGCGCTTTTAAGGCTGCTCGCTTGTATCTCTGTTCCTCTCTCATCCTTCCCTTAGGAATTCTGCGTTACTCCTGGTTTCTGATGGCTTTGATTGTGACTTTGCCTTGAGTTTTGACCATTCTTTCAACAATCTATCTGTGTTCCCTGATACATGCTTTCTGAACATGTTTAACCTGAGTTCTTTGCTTGGCTGATTTCCCACTTCCCCTTACTCTCTTGGTTGCCAACTGTATTTGAAATCATTACTGATTTTTCCTGGCCTAGATCTAAACTCTGGACTCTCCTCATAATCTTGATCCTGAACAATTGTTTCCATATCTAAGACAGTATATAGCTATGAAAACTATTTTTTTTTCTGTTCTTCAGTTTCCTTCTGTCTTTCCGATATCAAGAGGAATATAAATTTCAGAAGTGTTTCTAGGTTGTTTCTGAGTGCTTTCAAAAGTTGTTATATTCTTAGATTGTAAAGGAGCCTTGCCCTCTGTGAAGGGCATCTAGTAGTTGCTTTTAAAGTCCTTACTTTGTCTTCCTCCATCTCCCCACCCATGACAGGCATTCTCTGGTACAAATTTCTACCTCTCTGGAGGTAGAATCATGCCCCCTGTGGCCAGCTCCTCTAGGCAAGCTCTAGGGAGCAATAAGAATAAATGTCTAAAGAAACATGAACTATAAAATGAAACAAATATTTTTTCTATGCTTTTACACATTTAATTTTAGCTTCCATAGTTGTAGGGTGGCACCGTGTGGGAGCGCGGCGACAGCAAGGGTTGGCTTGTCTCCAGGCGCCGGTGCGAGTCGGACCCGGGTGGCGGGAACCTGCGTTTAGGCCCTCCGCTTGGGGTTCGGGTGTACAGCCCGCCCCTCTGCCCAGCTGCACCCGCCTCCCCCTCGGTGGCCTAACCCCGCCTCTCCCCCGAGGGCCACCGCCGCGCCATGACAGCCCCGCCTCGCTGCCGCCGAGAACCCTGGATACCCTGTCTTCTGCCCGCAACCAGTGATGCACCCCTGCACGAACCTATCAGCCATCTGCCGCCCCCCGGCCATGCCCCCTGCCCCTCCCCCGTCTTCGCCCTATATTAACCGCTGTACTTCCTGAATAAATCAGACTTGCGCACAGATCCTGGTCTCCTCGGTAGTCTTCTTCCTACCGCGCGTCCTCCGCACCTTGCCGGCCCCGGAGCACCTTATCAGAAGGCCCCTCCGTGTGTTGCAGCCCTCCGCCCGAGCCCACACCGCCCCTGCAGCGGCCCTCCGGGCGAGCCCACACTGCGACATTTGGCGTCCAACGTGGGGGCAACAACTTCCCGGCCGGACCCCCACCTGCCTCGCCAGCAAGGTAAGGACCCCTGTCTTCGCTAGGCCCCGCTGTCGGCGCCATGGGCGGCCGTCTTTCCTCCTGCCAGGCGCCTCAGGTTAGGGCCCTTGCCGGCCTTTTAGACACCAATCATATGAATGTCTCAGTAAAGCAGCTCCAAACGTACTGGGACCTTTTGCTGCCTTTCAACCCCTGGCTCTCCACTTGCCAGCTGTGGGACCCAGACACGTACACTAACCTCATTGACCACGTCACGGCAGCTATGGAGTATGAGAACAAGCGTTTTCCCCCCAGCCTTCTCCCCACGCTCATCATCATTCGCTCGTGCCTCCAGGGCACCCCCGTCAATCGGGATGCTTTCCACTGCACCTGTGGTAAGAGCAAGGGAGAGGTGTCTCAGTCAGACAGTGATTCCGACACCGAGTCCTTGTCCAGCTGCCTCAACAATGCCCTGGACTCTTGCCTGCCCAAACCGGACGTGCCTACCTCACCCCAAGATGGCGAACTTCCGCCTTCTTCTTGGGAGGATAAAGGGAAGTCCCTCCCCCTATACCCGCCCCCTCCGGCCACGGTGCCATCTTGGCCCCCACCGGAAGAGGAGTGGCCGCCATCTTACAAGCTGCCTACCCCCTGGGGCAGTCCGCCATCTTGTGAGGCGCCACCATCTTGGGACGAGCCACGTTCTCGCCCCACCCCCTGGGCACCCCCCGCCGCAGATCCCTCATCCGCCAGAGGGCCCATGGGTACTTGGCCCCCGCGGGCAGAGGCCCCCGCTCATCAGACGCCGCTCTTATACCCGCTGAATGCCGCCCCCTCGCGGCACCGTCCACAGGATTGGTACCCCTTTACAGCCGACGAAATAAAAAACCTCCGCAAGGCTAAGAGGATAGCCTCGGTAGCCCGTACGCCCAACATTTGCTTGAGGAGCTTAGCATTCAGCTCGCGGTTCCGTATGACTGGGTTTCCCTCGCTCGGGCCATTCTAACCCCCAGCCAATTCATCGACTGGCGTGCTCACTTTACCTCAGAGGCAGAAAAGCAAGTGGCACACAACGCCCGTGTCAGGGCTTGCCATCCCCCGGACGCTTACACAGGCACGGGCTAATTCGCCAATCCGGCCCAATATCACAACGCCCCCCCCCCCCCGAGTTCTGGCTCCACCTTCGCGAGCTGGCTTTCCGCGCTTTCCGCAGCTGCTCCGCCACCAGACCTGAGCCACTTGCCAAGCTAGTCCAACGAAAAGACGAAGACTTCGCCGACTTTGTATCCCGGGTTCAGGAGGCCTGCAAGCGCAAGGTCCCTGGTGAGCGTGCGCAACAAGCCCTCGCCCGGGAACTCATTCTGGAAGGGGCCACCAATGCCTGCCGACAAGCCATCCTACCAGTGAAGGAAAGGGGAGTACACGACTGGATCCTGGCCTGCTCCCACATAGGTCTGCAGGCCACCCCGCTGGCTCAGGCCATAGCCACGGCCATGTCCCTCTCCTCCGACTGCTTCAAATGTGGAGAAACCAGACATTTTGCCCGCGAATGCCCTCATGCCGCCCGACCACGACCATCCACGAACACGCCTCGAGACACCGGAGGAGCCAGACCACGCACACCTCCCACCCCATGTCCCCGCTGCGGCAAAGGATACCATTGGGCCCGTGACTGCCACACCGCCAACAGCCAACGGCAGCCTTTAAACGTGAGAGGGGGCAGGCCTCAGCCCCACCAGCAAGAGGCCACTCACCCACGCCACCACCCCCTGCTGTAATGTGGACCATTCCACTGGAACCCAAGAAACCAATAATGGAGTTAGAGGTTGAAGGCCAATGGTTCGAGGGAATCCTTGACACCGGGGCAGAAATATCCTGCTTCCCAGAAACAGCCGCACACAACTGGGGTGTGCTCCCCGGCCCCCGCGTCATTGGAGCCACCGGAACAGCTCCCTCATTCCAAACCAGCCGAGATCTTATTTGGAAGGACAAGGAAGGCCACCAAGGCACCTTCCGCCCCCTTGTCCTGCCCGGCATCGACAATATCCTCTGGGGACGGGATGTCCTCTCGAACTGCGGAGCCATTCTATCCACGGCTCCCCCCCAATGATATATGTCACTGCTCGCATTACACCTCCAGCACCCACTCCTCTTGAATGGGATACCGAGGAGCCCATTTGGGTGGATCAGTGGCCCATCTCATCGCAGAAACTGTTAGTTCTCCGAGCTCTTGTCTATGACCAGCTCGACACAGGACACATTGAGCCATCCACCAGTCTGTACAACTCACCCGTCTTCGTCATTCAGAAGAAGTCAGGCAAGTACCGGCTCCTCCACGACCTGCGTGAGATCAACAAGCACATCCGCCCAATGGGCTCCCCCCAAACGGGGTGCCCCCACCCCACGGCTATACCTAGACACTGGTGCGCCGCCACCATTGACATCAAGGACTGTTTCTTCTCCATTCCACTGCACCCAAAAGACCGTCCAAAATTCGCCTTCACGCTCCCGTGCACCAATCACCAAGAAGTAGCTGAGCGTTACCAATGGCGAGTCCTCCCGCAAGGAACGCTAAACAGCCCGGCCATCTGCCAGCTTTATGTCAATAAGGCAATTCGCCATTAAAGAACTTTGCATACATTGTTCATTACATGGATGACCTTCTCGTGGCGCATGAAACCCCCGGAGGCCTCCAAGCCATCGTCACGGCATTACTGCGCCATCTCAATGACCTTGGCCTACAAGTCCAACAAGATAAGGTACGCATGGAGCTCCCCTTCACCTTTCTAGGCTTCAACATCCACAGCACCATCACGCCTGTGGCCCCCCAACTGGCCATTCCGCAGAAGCTATCTCTGACAGAGCTACAGCAAATCTGTGGGCACATCAGTTGGCTCCGTTCGGCTCTCCCGATCACCACCGCTCAACTACAACCCCTCTTCGCCCTCCTGCAAACCGACCAAGACCCTCCGCAGGCCGTAACAAAGAAAATCGCTATTACCTCAGCTGCGCAGGAGGCCATCCAAGCTGTCAATGATGCCCTGCGAGAATGCCAACTGCAGCGTCACGACCCCAACCGAGCCATCTTGGCGCTGATCCTGCCTACCACGGGTACGCCCACCGGGCTCCTCTGGCAGAAGGGGCCCCTTCTCTGGCTCCATACCGCCAAAAGCAAGCTCAGAAAAATCGGCCCGCAAGTCACCCTCTGGATCTCCTTGGCCATTGACCTCATCTGGCAATGCACCCACACATATGGTACTCCCCCTGACACCATTGTGTGGCCGCTTGATGCCAAGAAAACCACCGCGCTGCTTCTGTCCAGTCCAGACATGCAAGTCCTTGCGGAACTCTTCCATGGCGAATTTGACAACCACTACCCCAGCCATCGGCTGCTTCAGGGCATCTCCCAGTTATCCTTCATCCCTCCGCCGCACCACCCCTTCCCGTCTCTCTGCCCCTACCCACATGCCACCACCGCCTTCACTGACGCCTCCAAGCAAAGGTTCGCAGCTGTCATCTACTCGCCTGGTACGTCAGAGCCTCAAATACTCATCCACATCAACGTGAACTCTGTCCAGGTAGGAGAGCTCCAAGCCGTCGTCTTAGCTCTCCGCGCCTGTCCCGACAGACCCCTCAACATCTTCACCGACAGCCTGTACACCTTGCAAGTCTGCCAAGTCTTGGCTTTCGCCACGTTTTTTCCTGCCAAAAGGCCTATCGACCAAGCACTCCTAACTCTCCAGAGTCTCTTGGAAAACCGCACGGCGCCCTGGTACATCGCCCATGTGAGGAGCCATTCTGGCCTTCCTGGACCTATCGCCGCCGGCAATAACCTCACCGATCAAGCTGTCCAAGCCCTCCCAGCCTCAGTAGAGCACTCGGGAGGCCGACCGCCCGCCCCTCCACCTGGCGACCTCCTCAACCAAGCCAAACTACTCCACTCTCGATTTCACTTCTCTGCCAGGAGCCTTCACAAGTTGTTCCCGGTACTTTCCATCCAGGCCTGCAAGCACATGGTCAGATGCTGCCGAACCTGTGCACCCCTTCTGCCCCTTGGGCCGCTACAGCCACAAGGAGTTAATCCGCGCGGGCTACGCCCCAATGCCCGATGGCAAATGGACGTCACCCACGTGCCCCAGTTCGGCAGGCTCAAGTATCTCCATGTGGCCATCGACACCTTCTCCCACCTGTGCTATGCCGTTGCCCTCCCAGGAGAAACAGCCAAGCACTGCATTCAGGCCCTCAGACAAGCCATCCTCTTCATGGGAGTCCCATGGGACCTGAAAACCGACAATGGACCAGCATATCACAGTGCTTCCTTCGCAGCGTTCCTGAGGCTATACAACATCACTCATCACTTTGGAATTCCGTTCAACCCCCAAGGTCAAGGCATGGTTGAACGCACTCATCTCTTCCTCAAGCATCTTATTCAAAAGGAAAGAAGCAACCATCCCCGCCACACACCTGGAGAAATTGTCACCTCTGCCTTAATCCACCACAACCTCCTCTGCTTTGATGAGGATGGCCTTTCCCCAGTACATGCTCATTGGGGCCCGTCCTACCGGCCCACACAGGCCCCCTTGTTCAGTGGAAAGACCCCAAGACTAACATCTGGTCAGGGCCTGCCCCCCTCCTTGCCCAGGGAAGGGGTTTTGCTTGTGTCTTTCCAGATGACGCCGCCCAGCCCATCTGGATCCCAGGACGCCTCATCCGGCCCGCCACCGCCGAACCGCCTGACCCGGAGAGAGAAACGTCGCCAGCAACACCTCGCCCCTCAGATGGCCATGATGACCCTGAATGCCGAGCCTGACCCTCTCCGCCAACAAGTTCTGTGGCTACTCCACCTAGCCCAAGCTGAAAGGGCCCGGCGGCCGCCGCCACCCACCTTCACCCCCCCCCAAGACAGGCTTCTCGAACGCACTGCCTGGCGAGGCCCCCCCCAACAAAATGAGCGCTGGCCCTTCCTCTTCCACCTTCTTCGGCGCTTAATAAAAGAAAAGGGGGAAATGTAGGGTGGCACCGTGTGGGAGCGTGGCGACAGCAAGGGTCAGCTCGTCTCCAGGCGCCGGTGCGAGTCGGACCCGGGTGGCGGGAACCGGCGTTTAGGCCCTCTGCTTGGGGTTCGGGCGTAGTGCCCGCCCCTCTGCCCAGCTGCACCCGCCTCCCCCTCGGTGGCCTAACCCCGCCTCTCCCCCGAGGGCCACCGCCGCGCCATGACAGCCCCGCCTCGCTGTCGCCGAGAACCCTGGCTACCCTGTCTTCTGCCTGCAACCAGTGATGCACCTCTGCACGAACCTATCAGCCGTCTGCCGCCCCCCGGCCACGCCCCTGCCCCTCCCCCATCTTCGCCCTATATTAACCGCTGTACTTCCTGAATAAATCAGACTTGCGCACAGATCCTGGTCTCCTCGGTAGTCTTCTTCCTACCACGCGTCCTCTGCACCTTGCCGGCCCCGGAGCGCCTTATCGGAAGGCCCCTCCGTGTGTTGCAGCCCTCCGCCCGAGCCCACACCGCCCCTGCAGCGGCCCTCCGGGCAAGCCCACACTGCTACACATAGTTATACCCTAAATATCACATTTTACAATTATTAATCATCTCTTCCTATAACAACACAGCAAAATATCCATGCATGATTTTTAAACAAGCTATATTCCCTATTATATTCACAAATATAAGACACTGACATGAGAATTTGATTATGATAGGCTGACGTCCAAGATATAGCTCTCTACTTTGAACTTCATTTTTCATTAGGCATTCTGTAGAACCTCTGCTGTTAGATTTAAATTGGGTTCTGGCAAGACAGTGTTGTGTTGAATATAGTTGCAACTGAATGAGCCTTATGTATATCACTTTTCATAAGGATGTGATGACAAGCAAAAAAAAGTTACTTTCAAGGGAATGACTACTAGACCAGCTGTTTGCTTCATAATATTGTTGAGGGAAGAATATTATGCTGCACAGCATTTTTAAATAATTCAGGTTTTTCAAATACATGATAAAGGAAAACTCATCTAAGTTCCATAGGTTTTGTTTTTTTCATTTATTTTTATTTTTTATTTTACTTTTAAAGAAACTTTAGATTGCATAAAAGTTACATCAAATATATAGGGAATTCCCATGCACCCCAAACTCTCCCACATTTTCCCCCATTAACATTTTCATTAGTGTTAATTTGTTAAAATTGATAAACACATATTGAAGCATTGGTATTAACCATGGTCTATAGTTTACATTATAGTTTATACTATCTATCATGCAATTTTATAGGTTTTGAGAAAATATATAATGGTGGCCTATATCTATTATTGCAGTGTCACCATAGGTTTTTATTTTTCACATTCCAATAAATTTATTCTGTAAAAACACTACATTTTTTGTTTTTTATTTTTTTACAGTAAATTTTTCAACTACAAACCTCAAATACACAAAAGATATTCCAAGGACAAGCATAACAGGACTGATAAAACCCAAACTGACTAAAGGTGTTCTCACAATAGAAGCTGGCATAAAAATAAATAAAATCTCTATCATCACAATAGCAACAACAATGTACATATAATGGTTTGTGGGATGGATATTAATTATTCTAACTCTAGTTTCAAAAGAAAACAATAGTTTAAAAGTCTATATTTAAATGTCAATGTTTTTTCTGGTTTCTCATAGTGCTGCTGCTGATTCCTGCTTAAAAATGTTATATATCCACCTTGAGTGATTAGCTCAAATTGTATTGGCTTGGTATAGTTTCATCACTTCCCATTTATGTGACCTATGGCAAAGTTATTTATCCTCTTTGTACCTGATATTTTCTGCTCATAAGCTGGGTATGATAACATTTCTTAGTTTTCCAGTGGCAAAATAATATAACAGTGTTTGATTTTTTTTAAATGATGTGCATTATATGGAAAAGAAAACTAATAAAATAAATGCTTAATAATGATGCAATATACTTCCTTCTAGAGATAAAAAGTTAATGTTCAAACTGGAGAAGTAAATGGTACCCTTTGTTATTTTCAAATTTCTCTTATTGAGTATGAAAATATAACTACCAAATTACTAACAACAGGGGTAAAGACAAATGCACATTGCTATGGTTGAAGTATTATTTTAATGACCTGAATTTTACCTCAAAGTTATGTTTCATTCATTCATTCAAAACCTTTTGTTGAATGCTTGCTATATATCAGATACTTTTCTATCAGCTTAGTATATCAGTGAACAATCCTGAAAGACAGTCTTCCCTTTTCGAGTCTACATTCTAGTAAAGAACAAGAACATAAGCAGTAAAGGGAAATATGGGCATAGAAAATTAACGGAGAGCTTATATAATATGTCAGCAGGTGATAGGATCTGTGTATAAAACGAAAGAATCGTGCAAGGAAAATGGGAGAGGGGATAGGACAATCTGGAATCCTTAAGTAAGAGTTGTCAGCTAGGCCTCATTGAGAAGAAGATGCTTAAGTATAGGCTTGAAGGAGGTAAACGAATTATCTAATTTGATTTTGGGGGGATTAGAGTATTGAAAAGAGTGAATAGCAATACCAACTTAGAATATTCAGTGTGTTTAATGAAGAGCAAAGACGTAAGCATTACTAGAATAGAATGAATGAAGAGTAGACCATAGGAGATGAGAGAATGTTATATCCCAGTTTCCTTGAAACCATCCATTCAAAAAATATTAATTGAATGCCTGCGCTTGGAGTATATTAGTAAATAAAACAAAGATTCTCTTATTTTTTCAAACTCTTGGAAAGCATTCGAAAATATGACAAGGTTCAGAGTGTCAACATTTTTTTCCCACTGGCAAGCAGCCATTCTCAGTCCTCCAAAGTGTGGCATATTGCTGATTCTGAAAAGACATAACCATATGTTGCCTTATGAATTGCCATACAGTTTTTAAACCTCTATGTTATGGAAAACTTTTACTTTATTTAAACAAATTGAATATAGAGATATGTGTCTTAAAATATGATTACAACAACAACATCGGCAAGATGAATTTAATCATGTAAATGAAAAATAACCATATGTTGCCTTATGAATTCCCATGCAGTTTTAAAACCTCTATGTTATGGGAAACTTCTATATTGTGTTCTACATTATTTACACAAATTTAATAAAGAGATATGATATGCAGTGAGTACCTTCTCTATGCCTTGACAAACTCTCATACTCCTAAGTGTGGATCAACTTCCAACATTTTATCTGAGGTGCTTTCAATATTGAGCAGTATTGCTAAGCATTCCTTTAATGAGAAGTGTTTTGTCAGTACCATTTCTTCTGGTATATATTCATCCTTTTCATTACAAACACCTTCTTCATTTGTGCTAATACGTGTGCCTTCACTATATTACTCTGACTGTATATCTAGAGTCTCTAGAATGGCATCAGTGTCAACATTCCCAGAGTCAATTATTTCTCCTGTAACTTCATTTTCATTGAACTAAAATTTTACTTCCCTACCTATCATTGTTTGTTTCCTTCCTGCACTTTCATATTTGCCTCTTTCCATTATACAATTTTGAAAAATGTCACTTGGATTTATCACTGGAAGATAAGGAGAAAACATGATGACTCTCTTGTCTGCACATTAACTGAGTAATAGATGTGTCGTGAGCTGACACGGACCAATTTTGAAAGAACTGATGTGATTGATCACTGATCACGAGACACATCTGTTATTTATATAATGATTTAGGTGGCTAAAGAATAAGGAGCAAAGTTTGTAATTTCTGTAATTATTCGCAGGTTATAAACTATGGTAACTGAAATTTGAACCAAGTTGTTGAAGAACTGATATTTTTAACTAAACCATGCTAATTTAATTTGTGCATAGGGGAACTGCAAACTGAGGACTGCTGGTAGTTATGAGCTTGTGCTATGGAGTCTGACTGTTCCAAACAAGACTTAAGCATTTATTTATTAAGTGACACAGGGAAGAAACTTAAACTTTCTAAGCCTCCATTTCCACATCTGTAACCTGAAGTACAATATGATATATATATATCCTGTAAAATTTTTAATACGTTTATGTAAAGTGATTCATGTAGAGCAAGCGTTTGATAGATACATAATAAATAGTCGATATGTATTATTTGGATTATTAATTCTGCTCCATTAGACAGTAAGCCCTTAAAACCAAGAGCAAGCATTTGATAGGTACATAATAAATAGTCGATATATATTATTTGGATTATTAATTCTGCTCCATTAGACAGTAAGCCCCTTAAAACCAAGGACAACTATATCCTCATTACCTAGAAGAAAGCCTGGAACATAGGAGGCACTCAGTCAATCTATCTTAAATGAATGATCCTTAGTTTCTCCAAGCTTAGAACAATACCATAATAAATAAAATGATGTGACACATTTTTTCCTTAAACCATCAAAATTTACTTCCAGAAAAATTTCAAGATTTATTCCTCTCCCTCCCCTATCCAGTCTATAATAAAACAGCAATAACGTTATTTTTAAAAATGAAAATTATATGACATGTGTGAGCATAATAAAATACTACAAAATTGTGTCTAATTTTCCTGAGAATTAGCCTTAAAGGGAAAATGAGGAATAATTTTTGGCTTGATTTAACAATCAGTTTTATTAATCCCATTCTTCCTTCTAGTGATAGGTCTGTCTTTGCACAAATCTATTGAACTTTTCCATATACCATCAGATTAATTCACTTATGTGTTTGAGACAGAGATGAAGTGGCTATTTTTCAAATCTTAAGTGCCTTACCCACAGGAAAGCAATATTATTTTTCATTTAATGAGCTTTAGCACATGAACAATTAAGAAGACATAATTGAATGAAGCTGATCAGCAAAAAGTAAGAGCTTGCCTCTGGAAACCTACTGAAGTTGATTGAGGCTTTTATCTATGGTGTTATCTGTTAAGCTAATACTACCAGTGGGTGGGAAAGCATAGACGAGTAATTGTTAGCTTTAACACCCTTATGTTGTAAAATTATTTTTTTAGTACATATTGTTAGGAGGACTGATGATACAATAAAAATAGAATGAAGCAATTGGTTGACCTACAGCTGTCAGCTTGTTGTTAAAGAAGATGAATAAAAAAGAAAACCAGTTCTTTATCTAGTTATTAATTACTATGAGGGTTAGCTTTAATCACTGTAAGAAAGCTTTCCTTATTCTAAGGTAAGAGGTAAGCCATTTAATGAAGTATAGATTGCTTAGAACTTCTGCCAAAAACATTAATGAGGGACAAGTTTTAAAATATTTAGCGTCTTAAAGAAACTAGAAATTTTGGTATCTCTTAGCTGGGAAATGGTAATAGCTTTTTGGGGGGTATCAGAATCAAGAACTGGAAAACCTCAAAGGATTGATGCCCCAATTAAAATAGTTCAGCTCTCAGTGGGGGAGTACAATGGCTTATTTAAACCAAACATTTAGACAGCCAACTTCCTTGATTTATTTATACCTTTTAAGAAACTTAGAGAACCTATGTATTTAGAGTTCCTGAAAAGTGGATTTCTTGAACTAGGCCTTGCATTAAAGAACATCTGAATATTGTTCTTGGAAGGTTTATGGATTTACAATTTAGTATAGTTTATATTTAGATGTTATAAAAAAGATATTTGCTAGTTAGATTTTCATATAATGGAAGCAAAGTTACCATTTGGTCAAGGCATTCTTCTATTTGAAATTGCTCCTGATATTCCCTCCCCCATCCTCTCCCCCCTTCTCCTGCCCTGTCCTCCCCTCTCCTCCCCTGTCCTCCCCTTCCCTTCCCTTTTCATTGTTGTTTCTTTGTTTGAAAGTAGTCACATTTATTTCTCTTGTATGACTGTAAAATTATTCTCAATGACTATTTGGCCAAATTCCTTCTCTTTTACAGCCATGATATGAACATATATTTATTCACTACTTGATTCCAGCTGCTACACTGAAGAACACCTGCCAGCATAGTTACACTTTCTACAAAGGCAGGGAGACAGTGTTTGGGAGATTAGGGGGACAAAATGGGGTACAGAAATCAGAGTGTGGGGGGAACAGAAGGAGGATATCAGAGAGAAAAAGGCCAGACATGAATTAAGAAAGAATAATTAGAAGAGATGTAAATTGCTGAAATAGGAGAAAAATTAAGAGACATAAGAAAGAGGATTAAAAAAAGACCTCATTATAGATAGTATATTACTCATGACCACAGATTTAGGAGATCATTTTATCAATATTGCAGAAAAATGAAAACTCATTCAATGTATCTAAACTTTGATATATTGCTATTGGTGTCTGCAACCAATTAACAAAAGCAATTCTTTTTAAAAAAATCATTTCATACATAAAGAGATGATTGATGCATTCTACAGATAAAAATAACAGCAGCTAGCTTAACTTTTTCCTCTCAAATTTGGATATCTTTATTGATATTTATTTGTATATCTTAATATCTTAAATAAAAGCTCATATGGCATGCTTCTATCTTCAGATGAAATATCTTCCAGTTGAGCTTTTATTTCAGTCTAATTTAAGATGATGAAATAGGTACTTTATATTTGGACAATAGTTTTTCTAATATTTTAACTTCAAGTAAATAATGTTAACTAAGTGGTTCTGCCTTTGAAGGGTTATTGTGCAAGTGGTGAATATATTAAGGGAGTGTAGTATCTATTTCATATATATCTAGTTTGATAGTAGGAAAAAAAATCGATTTCTTTACTTTCTAGACTTGTAATTAAGGTTTGTTTGTGATTGGCACAACTGATATGATTGATTAGCATATGGATATTTTTTCTTTGTCTGTTTTAAGTAGAATTAGAAAATTGATCATCTCATCTACCAGTTTCTGTATGTTGAGATACTTTTACACAAATAGGCATGTTTTAGGTAGAATTAGAAAATTGATTATCCCATCTACCAGTTTCTGTATGTTGAGATACTTTTACCCAAACAGGCACACTTGAAGAGATTGCAGTTTCAGTTTCAGACCACTGAAATAAAGAGAATTTTGCATAAAAGTGAGGCACGAATTTTTTTTGTTTGGTTTTCCAGTCTATATACAAGTTATATTTACACCATACTGTATAATAACATTATGCCTAAAAACACAATGTATATACTATGATTTAAAAAATACCTTATTGTAAAAAATGCTAACAATCACCTGAGCCCTCAGTGAGTCATACTATTTTTGCTAGGGTAGGGTCTTGCCTCAATGATGATAGCTGTTGACTGATATTGGTTGCTGGAATTGGGATGGCTATGACCATTTCTTAAGATAAGACAGCAGTGAAGTTTGCCACATGGATGGGACTCTTCCTTTCATAAAAGATTTCTTTGTAGCATGTGATGCTGTTTGATAGCATTTTACCTACAGTAGAAGTTCTTTCAAAATTGGAGGCAATCCTCTCAAATCCTGAGGCTGCTTTATCAACTATGTTCATGTAATATTCTAAATCCTTTGTTGTCATTTAAACAGTGTTCAATCAATCTTTAACAGGAGTAGATCCTATCTTAAGAAAACAATTTCTTTGCTTATCCCTAAGAAGCAACTTCCCATCCATTTTAAGTTTTATCATGAGATTGCAGCAAATCAGTCACATCTTTAGGATCCATTTGTGGTTCTAGTTTTCTTGCTATTTCCATCACATCTGAAATTATTTCTTGCCCTGTAGTCTTGAACCTCTCAGAGTTATCCATGAGGGTTGGAATGATCTTATTCCAAACTCCTGTTAATGTTTATATTTCATCCTTTTCCAATGAGTCATAAATATTCTTAGTAGGATCTAGAAAGATGAATCCTTTCCTGGAGGTTTTCAATTTCCTTTGCCCAGATCCATCAGAGGCATCACTATCTATGGCAACTTTCAACTTACAAAATGTATTTCTTAACAAATAAGAGTTGAATGTCAAAATGACTCCTTGATCTTTGGTTGCAGAATAGACGTTGTATTAGCAGGTGTTTTAGTCTGCTAATTTACCAGAAGCAATGGATCCCATTTTAAAATGGGGATTTATTGGCTTACAAGCTTAGAGTTCTGAGGCTGAGAAAAATGTCCAAATCAAAGCATCATCAGTTGATGCTTTCTCCCAGAATATAGGCTGCTGGCAAAACTGGACTCCTCTGTCACATGGCAAGGCACATGGTGGTGTCTGCTGGGCTCTCCCTTCTCTCTGGGGTTTTTCAGCTTCTTGCTTCCAGCTTTCTTTCTGTCTACTTCTCCTTATTCATCTATTTTATAAAAGACTCCCGTAAGAGGATTAAGACTCTCCCAGGGCTATGCCTTAATTGAAGCAACCTAATAAAAAAAGCCCTAAATGAAGTAACCTAATCAAAAATTCCCACCCAAAATAGGTTCACATCCACTGTAATGATCCAGCTTTAAGAACATGATTTTCTGGGATTCATACAGTATCAAACTACCACAGCTGGAATAAAAACACCATTCCACTCGTGGTACAGCTCCATCAGAGCTCTTGGGTGACCAGGTATATTGTCAATGCTTGGTAATATTTTGAAAGGAATCTTTTTTTTTTCTTTTTTCTGAACAGAAAGTCTCAACAGTGAGCTGAAAATATTTAATGAGCTATGCTGTAAATGGATGTGCTGTCATCCATGTTTTGTTCCATTTATACAGCACAGGCACAGTAGATTAAGCCTAAATTTAAGGGCCTTAGTGTGTTCAGAATAAGCATTGGCTTCAATTTAAAGTCACCAGCTGCATTGGCCCACGACAAGATAGTCAGCCTGTCCTCTGAAGCTTTGATGCCAGGCATTGACATATCTCTAGTTAGGAAATTCCAATAGAAGACCATTTTTTATACACTGAAAATCAGTTGTCTGTTGTAGTCACCTTCATCAATTATCTTAGCAAGATCTTCTGAATAACTTGCTATAGTTTCTACATCAGTCCTTGCTGCTTTACCTTGTACTTTTATATTATGGTGATGGCTTCTTTCCTTAAACCTCATGAACCAATCTGAGAGCTTCAAACTTTTCTGCAGCTTCCTCACCTCTCTCACCCTTCATAGAATCAAGGAGAGTTAGGGCCTTCTTCTCAATTAGGCTTTGACTTAAGAGAATTTTATGGCTGATTTGATTTTTTTATTCAGACCACTAAAACTTCCCCATATCAGAAATGAGACTTTTTCACTTACTTATCATTTGTTCACTAGCATAGCACTTTTAATTTCCTTTGAAAAATTTTCCTCTGCATTAACAGGTAGACTCATTTGTCATTTGGGACACCCTATCTCAGCTTTTGAAATGCCTTCTTCACTATGCATAATCATTTCTAGGTATTGACTTAAAATAAGAGATAGTCAACTCTTCATTTCACTTGAACACTTAGTGGCTATTATAGGGTTATTAATTGCTCTAATTTCAATAATGTCTTAGGGACTTGGGAGGCCTGAGGAGAGGGAGAAGGACATCAAGGGCTGTCAGTGGAGCAGTCAGAACATATCCAACATTTTTCAATTAAGTTTGCCATCTTATATGGGGGCAGTTTGTGGCATCCCAAAACAGATACAATAATAATATCACAGATCACACATCACCATGACAGATAAAGTAATAGTGAAAAAGTTTGAAGCATTGCAAACATTACCAAATTGGGACACAAAGATAGAAGAGCACATGTTGTTAGAAAAATGGTGCTGATAGACATGCTCAAAGCAGGGTTGCCACAAACCTTCAACTCGTAGAAAACACACTATCTGGTAAGCACAATAAAGCAAAGTTCAATAAAACAAAGTATGCCTGCACAGTTCTGTTTGTCCTTTTCCCATTTGCAGGTCAAACAATAAAACCCTCTGCCAAATGCCAAGTATATTGTTTCCTCTGTGTTCATTTTATTGCTCTCTACATGCCCACACCCACACTCTGTGATATCCTTAAGTTTGACCTGACAGTAAAATGGTAACATAAATGATCTTACAATTAATAAAGTAAAATAGAATGAAAAGAAAATCAGTTATCCAAGAAATACAAGTAAAACACAAACAAAAAATGTCTAGAAAAATTTATATTCTTCAATTGTTTGGTATAACATTCTACCTATTATGTCCATTGTGTCAAATGTATTAACTGTGTAGATTATATATTCCATATATCGTGTTTTGGTCTCTGTGCTCTGTCCAAGTATGCTTCCATTTACATGAAGTCATGGGGGAAAAGTAAAATGAACCAATATATTGTTCAGGGATGTATGCATTGTAGTTTAGCTATCAAAACAAGTAGTAATTAACATAAAATTTAGGATAATGATTAAATCTGGAGAATTGGAAAAGGTATACAAGAGATTATAATAAGGTTCTATTTCTAAGAGTGGTGGCATCAGATACATAATCTTTCATTTTATTTTTATTACACATCCCAGGGTCCACAGAATGGAGGAATAGAGTATGGATTAGAATGAACTTACTGATATTCTACTATGGAACTATTGTGAGTAGTAATGGAAGAAACTGTAGCATTGATGTTGAGAAAGTGGCCACGGTAGCTGCTGAGGGTAGGGAGAGGGAAAAAGAGATACGATGCGGGGGCATTTTCAGGACTTGGAATTGTCCTGGGTGGTACTGTAGGGACAGATGCTGGACATTGTATGTCCCGCCATGGCCCATTGGGTGGACTGGAGGAGAGTGTAAACTACAATGTACACCATTATCCATGTGGTGCAGTTGTGCTCCAAAATGTATTCGCCAAATGCAATGAATGCTCCATGATGATGAAAGAGGTTGTTGATGTGGGAGGAGTGGAGTGAGGGGTTGGGGGGTATATGGGGACCTCTTATATTTTTTGAATGTAACATTAAAAAGAAAAATGAAGAGAGAGAAAAATATATATGCTAAAGAGTATATATAACTCTGACAAGAAAACTAATGCCTTAATATGACCTGACTAATATACAAATTCCTTATTGGATTCCAGTTTTTCTAATTAATTACATCACAACTGGTGTCACTCAGGCTATCCCTTTTACTAATTGGTATATTCAGTGAAATAATCAGATGATCAACTAGAATTTAACAGTCTTTATGGCAGTGAAGTGTTATTTTATATGCTTTTAGATAATAAGGATAAACATAAAATAAGTTTATAGTAAACCTTCAGTGATTGAAAAACATCTTAAGATATAAGGTTTATTATGTATTTTAATGCTTGTAGTCCATTAAATAGTCTGTATGTGTATATATGCATGTATAACCACTCTCCAAATCAACACAATATGTCTTAAGTTAGAAATCACTCAAGTGAGTTCTGGCCCAATCTACACAGGCTGATACAGTGACACCAGGATTTCAAGAAAACAAAGCGCTAGCCTAGCAGAAACTGGAGGGAAATTCCACAGATCTCTCTCCCCAAGCTGAAAGCTGAGGTGACTTTTGAGGTTTTGGGGTGGCTGGCTTAGTATAACACGGTAGATGGTGTGAGATTATGTGGGGAGGAGGTAGATTTTAGCTGAGCATGTGTTGTTTCAAAACATGCTTGGTCATACATCCATGTAAAAAAAGTGGAGGTGTTACGGTGGCTGAGGTCATGATTTTTACTATTATAATGAAGCAAGGGTGATTTAAGGACATGGAATCTATTAATTGTGCATGTCCTAGGGGCCAAAACCTGTTTATTCCTCTTTGAAAGTGAAAGACAAAAATAGAATCTAATGTGGAACTTGCGTTAGAATCATCTAATAGTCCCATTACTGTGAATAAAGTGAGACAAATTCCCTATTAATATACATAAAGGGGATGGGATTTTAAAACTAAGAAAGTAGAAATTTTAATAAGCCAGGAGGGAAGGTAACTTCTTGCCAGGGATTAGTGAAGTAGCAGCTTCAGGTAATATAGATATGTCTTATAATGTCCATTGCACAGAAAACAAAATTAAGGTAAAGTGAATGCCCTATATTAAATCACCATAAATGGCAGAGTTTGAATGTAAGCAAGAGTATCCTGACTTCAAATATGGTAGTTTTCTGGAAAAAGTATTGTAAAAATATAATTTCAAATGATCTTTAACACTTCCAATAACAGAATACTTACTAGACTTTTAAATTTATCTTCTTATAGGTGAAATGAAGAGCTCACACTTTAAAGAAATATAGAAATAAAATTTTAAGTTGCATAAAGTTTTAAATTTCCCTATTAAAATTTATTTGTTTAACCCCACCCTCAGTCCTATCCAAAACACAGACACTATTTCACAATACTGTCCTAGAGTCCTGTTTATTATAGGGGAATATATTTTTCTTAAAATCCCATGTTGAAGTCCTACATGGATGTGTATAGACCTTGTTATGTCTTTTGGAGAAACATCTTTTAAGTTTCAGTTGTGAGACTTTGGGGAAGATGGTGGTCTAGAAAGACATGGGATTCCCTTCTCTCCCAGAAAAATAGCTAGAGGACAGGCAGAAATGGCCTAGAGAATAAAATGCTTAGGATTTAGGACATCAGGAAAATGGTGGACACTACCCAGAAGAGAGGGGCAAAGGAAAAGAATCTCAAAGGCAAACTGTGAGTTAAAGCTGCAGCTGCAACTGCTAGCACACTTCCCTACCCTATAGACAATTTTGAATTCTCAGGCCCCTTTGTCAGCTATTGAAAAAGGTGGTTGCAAGGATGCTTCTCCTCAGGAAACAGGAGAGAGGGATATAGCCTAAGGCTGACTCAACTTTTGACCCACAAATTTGATTTGCCAGGCCAGGGGTGGTTGCACCACTGTTTGCTTTGGGAGCCATCGTGGGACTAAAGAGATCCAACCCTCTCAACTACCCTCCCTACTGACTGGGACTGGTTGTTGATAGCACAGAGGGGAGTGGAATTATTTCCTACCCAGGAAAAGAGAAGGGGTTACCAGCAGAGGTTGGAGAACAACCTCTGAGAAAGTTAGAATTACAAGGCTCTTAACCTCCTGGCAGGATCTTTTATCACATTGATCTAGTCTGTGTTGCAGTGAACACACTTTGACAAGACTTTGAACTGAGAGGTCTGCTGAAGATCGCCATCTTCTGGCTCACCAAGGAAGTGCATGGGAGGAAATTAAAAGTAAGTAAGGAGCAGGTGTAGCTCAGTGATTGACTTCCAGCTTCTCATATATGAGGTCCTGGATTCAATCCCTAGTACTTCCTAAAAAAACCCAAAAATTAAAAATAAAGTAAATAAGTAAAAGAGGCCTTTTCTGGCCTTTACAACCTCCCTCCCCAAGGCCTTTGGAAGCAGGTCTGCAACCCATTCTTGGGTATAGGGCCCAGCTTTGAACAACTAATAGGGACAATCCTAAAGATCCAGAACAGGTTGAATCAAGAATTAAAGAACAGCAGTAACACACAGCCTCCTGCCACTAACTCCCTAAGAAAGAGAGAAATTCAGCATGAAATTAAACTCACTATCATAATCAGATGTATAGACATCAGCAAAAAATTACAGGCCGTACTAAGAAAATAGAAGAAATAGCTCAAGCAAAGAAATATATCAAAGCCTCAGATGAGACACAGAATTTGAGTCAACTAATTGAGATTCATGCAAATTTCCAAAATCAGATAAATGAACTAAAATATAATATGGCTAAAGATATAAAGATTATCAAGAAGACACTGAGTGAGCACAAAGAAGAATCTGAAAATCCAAATAGAAAACAAAAAACAAAAAGCACCAAAGCTTATGGGAATGAAAGACACCCTGGGTGAGATAAAAAACATATTAAAGACATACAACAGTATACTCAAAATGATAGAAGAAAGAATATATGATACAGAAGACAGAAGAACTGCAATTAGAAGAGAGAGAAAAGAATGGAAAAATTGAGCAGGAGCACAGGGAGTTGACCTATAACACAAAATGCAACATATATGTCATGGAAGTTCCAGAGAAAGAGAAGAGAAAAGAAGCAGAAAGAGTATTTGAGAAAATAATGGCTGAAAATTTCCAACTCTCATGAAAGAAATGAACTTACATGCCCAAAAAGCACAGCATGCCTAATCAGAATAAATTTGAATAAACCTATTCCAAGACACATTCTATTCAGATGTCAAATGTTAAAGAAAAAATTCTGAGAGCAGCAATGGAGAAGAAAACCATCACATACAAGGGAAACTCAGTAAGACTTAGTATGGATTTCTCATCAGAAATCATGGAGGCAAGAAGACAGTGGTATGATACAATTAGGAACCTGAAAGAAAAAAATTATCAGCTGAGAATTCTTTATCTGGCACAATTGCCCTTCAAATCTGAAGGTGAGTTGAAAATATTCACAAGCAAACAAAGACTAAGAGAGTTCATAAAAAGAAAAAAAAAAGTTTTTGCAGGAAATACTAAAGCAAGTATTACAGTCCCAAAGAAAAAGACAGGAGAGAGAAAGGCTTGGAGGAGAGTGTAGAAAGTAAGAATAACAGAAAGTAAAAAAAAAAAAAAAAAGATAAAAATAAGATATGGCATATGAAAATCAAATAATAAAATGTAATTAAATTTTTTTTAAAGCTTCAGTTGTGATTGTTTTAATCTGATAACTCTAGGCAGAAAACCTTTTAATACTAAACTATGGGTCTGTTGCTGATACCTTTTCAAAGCTTCACATATTTCCTTCTAAGACTGCCAGAGTTTGTTTCAGTTACTTTTTTATTTTATTAAGTCCCATTTTCAAGGCAATGGAGAGAATGAAAAAAAAAATAGCCGAAATTATAGCAGTAGAGATGACTCCCAAACTATTTAAGTCTCTAGATTAGTCTAGAATACAAACTCAGTAAGGGCAGGGGATTTTTTCCACCGCATGTTTATCCATAGGGGTAACATAACAGGCAGTTGATGAAAGTTTTATGAATGAGTGAATATGTAAAGTGCATTAACATATTTCTGAAGATGCATTTAGCTCAAACCTTACATGAATTCAAAAAGCTTAAAGAGTTTATAAAGATATTTTATGATTATAATATTTTCCAGGTGACTTGTACTCACTCTCCTGAATCAGCATTAAAAAGAGGTGAATTAATGTTGTATACAGGCAACAGGCAACTGAGAACAATATCTTCAACTATCAGACCTACTTTTTTTTCTTCTGCGGTGCAAACAATAATTGGAAACTTCTATTCAGTTTCATTTTTATAGCTAGTTCAAAAAATTACCATTTAGTTACTCTCTGTGGAGGAAATAACTAAAAATAAAATGATTTTTTACATCTGTTTTTCAAATATGTTGTTTTCTGTATCATGATAAATGCTCTGTAAAAGTCGTTTTTCCCTTTCCTTCTTATTGTAGTACTTCATGATTCACTTAGAGGGAAAAATATTAGGCTATATATGTACATCATATACAAGTGAATCAACGCTAATATATCTTGAGTGATTTCACTTTGACATTATTTTTTTTTTAAGTGTGGAGCGGCTAATTAAGGCCTAAGTGCATTTTACTTTATAAATACTGCTTTATATTTTTATGCTACCAAATCAAGTTTGTGGAAAACTGTGACTGCTATACAGGCCAGAAGTCAACTATGCTGAAAAAACTTACAATAGATGCTTAGGGACTTTTTTATAAATATTTCTTCTCATCCTACATTTTCTTCAGGTAAATCAGCAATCTTACAGTTAGTTTTTCATGATTATACTGTAAGAGCATCAATATTTTTTAAAATTACAGAATAGCATTCTACTTTGTAACTTTTATAGCTGAAAACTGATTAAAAGTGATCATTGCAATGATAGGCAACTTCCTTTAGGTACAAATAAAAAAAGAGTACTACATCAATAAAGGAAAATAAAATAAGTAAATAAATATATAATCCAATCCTTCAGCTTAACAAACTCTGAATCGCTGGTGTATGTGTGTACACATATATATGTAGCTTTTTTCTGTTCTTTTTTTAAATTTGTTTTGTTCTGTTTGTTTTTTGTTTTTGTTTTTTTAATTCAGAAACAAAAGATATTTATTTAATTTAAAAATTGGCCATTGGCCAGGACAATGGATTGACTGTCTGGCTCCTGCAGAAATACTGTTGTGACTTTGATGACCATGGGCAAAACTGTGTACTTACTCACAAGCAAGCCCCGTTAAAATCAATGTTGTATAGAATTAAGTGTGGCATAAAAACATGTGTCATCACTTCAGGGCCAGCCTTCTGTTAAAATTAACAAATCCAATGTGGAAATCTCTAAGAACTCTAGTTGTAAGCGAGTAGCTGACTTGTTTCTTACTATATAATATTATCTTTTCTTCCATTTATCTTTCCCCTCTCCTCTCCTCACCTTCCTACCCTACTTCTTTTCTACTTAGGTATAATAAACCTAAAGACATTTGAGAGTAAGCACAATATAGCAAAGTATTCAAAGTGAACATTGAATTACAGGAAATATGTGCATCTAGGTAATGTACACATGTAAGTTGAAAATGTTTCACTTTTAGTGTCCTTGATATATTATTAAATTCTGATACCACATGCATGAATACAATTTCTTTATATTGTATTATTAAATAAAATATATCAAAAATTTTTAGACTATAACTTTCCATTTCAATAAAATAACTTGGCTCATATTTAGGAATTAGTTACAATGAGATTTGATCTAGGATAGGATAGTATATCTGACTAGGACCTGATCAGAAAAAGATGAACAATAAAACAGGGCTATTGAGGTATTTTAGTAAAGGACTTATTTACTAAGTAAGGGTAGTAAATAATAAGTAAAGCATGAAGCAGCCAGTACCTGAGGCTTGTGCTAGCAGAACACAGTTATTATCCTATAATCCAGCCTGTAATATAGAGAGGGAGGGTGTGGTTGCCAGTACCTAAAGGCAGGGAAAATTGGAAAGAGAAGTCCACCTAATAGGAACTATGACCTAGGCACTGACCTTTACATTAATGAAGACTGTATTGTTTACAGTGACTTTTAAATGTTTTGTTGTATCTGGAAAAACTAACTACAGAGAGGAGGGTTAGAAACTATTCTTGGGCAACTATCTCAATTATAAGAATTTACTTTCTGGGAAATTGAGTCAAATGAAATTGATCAAAACATGTTGCTTTATTAGATTTGGAAAGCATTAATACTGAAACGTTCATCTTATAAGTATCCAGTTGGTGTTGCCCACTGTTATTTGTTTTGTTCTTGTACATGTGTGTGTGTGATGGCCAAGGAGAGAAGACAAATAGCTTTTTGTTGCCTCAGCCTCATTACTCACATAAATGACTCCTATAAAAATCAACATACAAGTAAAATAAAGAAGAGACAGAGCTTTTTTTTTTTTTTTTTTCCTCTGCTAATGCTAAGAGTTCCCACATTGAGGCAGTACCTCTATTGGGAGGAGATTTGACAAGAATCTGAATCAGCTTCCTTATTTAGCCACTCCTAAAACTGGAATATATATACATTCCAAGAGATACCAGTTCTAGCCAGGAAAGTGCCAATTCCAGAACATTATCACTCCTGGAAATTTGACAAAAATATGGATCAGCTTTCTCATTCATCTACTCATAACATAGGAAAAATTATAAATTTATATGTATATATTTATTTATTACAAAAGATGCATCATATAACTTAAAGAAAAAGTAAAGTAACAAAACATCAATATACAAATATAATCCTTGATTTGCAGGTGAACAATTAAAACTTGAACAGGTATTTGATTTCCCTAAGGATACAAACTTAGCACAGGGGTTGAGCTTTAACTTTCCTCTTCTTGCTCTGTGAGTTTAATTGCATGTACAGAAAATACAGGAATTACAATAGAGAAGGTAATCTTTCTTTTTCTCTTATATGTCTCTGGTTTTATGCTTCAACTCAACATTTCTTCTTTGTGAATTTTCAGAATATTTCTACAGCATAATGAAAAATTTGACTGGCCTTTCTAGGGAAGATACTCTGAATCTTTGGAATTTTCCAGAAAGGAGTGTCTTTCATTATTCATAATGTGCCCAGGAACACCCCTGATGGTTCATATTCTAAGTCCTTGAGAGAGAAGGGCAGCCATACCTGCAGTCTGAGGGTGGGGCCTGTCTGCACCTGAAAGACCAACCAAGTCTTCCTATCGGCCCACCTCCTCAACCACTGGGAGGTTAGGAGGGTGGCAGAGTGATTTCAACTACATGGACATTGATTTAATCAAGCATGCCCATGTAATGAGACCCATAAAAATTCAGGACACTTGAAGCTCCAGCATGCTTCCATGATTGAGAGAATGCATCACTGCTGAGTAGGGAGAATGACATATTCTGACTCCATGTGGAGAGGACACAGAAGCTTGCCTTTGAGGTTCACCCAGACCTCACACTGTGCATCTCCTCATTCACTTTCTCTTTATGTCATTTTGCTATAGTAAAGTGATACTCATATGTATAGTGCTTTTAGTGAGTTCTGTGATTCATTCTAGTGAATTATCAAACCCAAGGGGGTAGTGGGAAGTCCCAAATTTGTAGCCAGGTGGTCAGAAATGTGGTGGCCTGGGCCCTGCACTTGAAAATAGAATCCAAAAGACAATTTTAATTGCCCTTAAACTATGGAGTCTGCCCTAACGCCACGTAGAGTCTGAACTGAATTGAATTGAATTGCTGCAGTACTTGCTGTTGATGTTAGAAGCAGTGTTGGAAGTTGTAGAAAGTTTTGAAAAACTCTGTAGTTTCCCATAGACCAGTCAATAAAACTTAATAATTCATTATATAGGAAAAGAATTCGAACTCATTGTAATAATACTTGAATTAACAGGATAATGGATTCTTTTTGAAAGTGCCTACAATGTGCCTTGGCCTTATCATCAAAACACAATGTTTCTGCAGACAGTAGATCTGCAGAGTGTTTGACCTCAGGAGTCTGTTTCTACTCAAATTTAAAAGGAGAACTTGGCAAGATTAAGCATTTACAAAAAAGAGTTCCACTCTTGTTTCCCTTTCAAATTCTTATTTTATTTTTTAGAGTTCTAAAGACAGTGAATCCAATCCTTCACCAAAGTCAGCTCTCTGTGATCCTCTTCATATTTGATGTTATTTAGAATATTACCATTAATAGCAAACTCCTGCCAGAATCTAAGCACCAAAAAATAGCAAAGGTTTTGGACTGGTTTTTGAACTGTTATATTCTAGTACAGTGCCTAACACATAGTAGGTATTCAATAAATAATTGGATATAAATGAATAAATTTATTGCAGCTTCCTTTATGAGAGACATGATATTTTCTCATGTAATTCTCATAATAAACCTAGGTAGCATTATTTTACTGTTATAGATTAACAAACAGAAGTTTGGGAAGTGGAAATAACTTTTCCAAGGTACTCAAAACAGTTCCAGAATCTATTCAAGACCAGATGGATCTTACTCCAAAACCTTTGTCTTTAACCACATTTTTTCCATGCATACCCTTCTATTTTTCTATCCCCCGACATATCTTGCCATCATTCACTCTGGAAATTTCCAGACCTTTCATTTCTTTCCTTTCTTGAAATTAGCCCAGACCCTAAAAAAATTCTATATCAGCTAATGAAACAGCTCCTTTTGAGGCCAGGTCTAGAAAAATGGGAAGAAGATGAAGTGGTATTTAGCAAAACTGCACCTCTTTTTTTTTTTTTTTTTGGTTCTATCTCTTTCACTAACCCATACTGATGAGTCAGTGAGTGCTACTGGGTTAGTGTGTTGCCTTTCCAGGTGTTATAATTGAGTTTTAATGAGGATATTGTCATTGTGATAGATTAATCTTCTTCATTGTCTCTAATGGGAGTTTTCAGACCCTGCAAAATTTAACAGAAAAAAAACATTCCCTCTGGAAACCATTTCTCTGCAGCTTTTTCAAATTATGGCTATTTCTTCATACTTCCTGTACCTCAGAGCCAGAGGATGTGCCTTTATCCTTCAAAATACTCAATAATCATGAAAAATATTTTAATGCAATATTTAAAAAATAAAAATAAATAAAAATAAAAAATGAACAGCACAACAATATTTTAAATAAAGACAAGTGTTTTAGTTTGCCAAAGGTCTGCCAATATAAAGCACCATAAATGGGTAGGCTTTTATAAAGAATATATATTTGGGGTAAAAGCTTACAGTTCCAAGGCTGTGAAAATTCCAGAGTGAGGTACCATCAGATAATTTCTCACCACAATCAGCTACTGTGATCCTGGCATGTTGCCGTGTGATGAAGCAAGAAGGGCACTGATCTCTGCAGAGGTTTCAGCCTTTCCCTCCCAGCTCACCATCTCTTGCTGAGCTGTTCTGTGGGTCTAGCCTCTTGGGGCTTTGTGCTTCAGCAATCCTCTCTCTTACATGACAGGATCAAACAAGGCAGCTTCCTTTTCCTATGTCTTAGTCTCTTTCTGTGTTTCTGTTTATATCAGACCTAGAAAGGGGGCAGAGACTAAATCTGAGTCACTCTTCACTGACTTCACTGGCCCAATCAAAAGCCCTAAATCCATCTTACAAGTTCATCTGATAAAAGGCCCCTCAACCAAATTTAATGGAATCAAAAGGTATCATACCCACAGGAATAGATCAGTTCAAAAACTCAATTTTAGCTGCCACAGGCAGGATCAATAAATTGAAGTTAAATAAAAGGTCAGTTGGCCCTACTTTGGAGTTTGTGTTCCTGAGTGTGATGGAGTTGGACTCAGATGTAATCTTTGTTCACAAGCCTCTCCTGTCACTTTTACTAGACCTGTGGTTGGTGCTGGGGTTTAGTGTATACTCAGGGGACCTGAATCTTTGGACTCTCCATGTGATAGCTAGACTCTGAGCCTCAACAGGCTCTGGTTTATTGGTCTTACCCCAGCCAGCTAACAGGAAGGTGAAGAAGGTCAACCACCACACCAGAGAGCCAAGAGTGCCTACAACTGCAAACAGGAGAATTGCATCCATCATCCAAGTGGAATCGAAGCACCTTCTCGATACAGAGGTGGAGTGGATATTACCATCCTAGGGTCCACAGAATGGAGGAATGGGGTATAGATTAGAGTGGACTTACTAATACTCTATTCTAGAACTAATGTGATTAGTAATGGAAGTAAATATAGCACTGAGATGGAGAAAGTGGCCATGGTAGCTGCTGAGTGTGGGAATGGGAAGAAGAGATGTGATGTGGGGGCATTTTCAGGACTTGGAGTGTCCTGGGTGGTACTGCAGGGACAGTTACTGGGTACTGTATGTCCTCCCATGGCTCACTGGGTGAACTGGGGGACAGTGTAAACTGTAATGTGGACCATTGACCATGTGGTGCAGCAGTGCTCAGAGATGTATTCACCAAGTGAAATGAATGTCCCATGATAATGGAGGAGGTTGTGATTATGGGAGGAGTGGGGTGAGGGTGGTGGGGGGTATATGGGACCTCATATTTTTTAATGTAACATTAAAAATAAATTAATTAATTAATTTTAAAAATGTATATAAGATCAATAGTTGGTAAAAAGAATATGTTAAGAGCATTTTTATCAATTCAAAATGAGATAAACCAAAAAGTAGACTTTGAAAATACTGATCAGTTCGCTTCCACTAAAGTCAGGAAAGTAAAATCATAATAATCCTGTTTTTAGTATAAATAAAATATTTAAACGTTAAAATAATGTGATATGTTTTAATACCTTACTTATCACTTTTCATTATTTTTCCAACTACTTTAAAGTTCTAGAAAAAAATCTTTTTTAAAAAATCTTTTAAAAACATCTAATAATACATATATGCTAGCATACATTTTCCCTTTTGCCTCAGGCTCCAGTAATGTTCTATATGACACTACTCATCACCACTTGTGATTGTTTCATCGTGTCAGTGGATATCCACCCATCACCCATTCTCACTCCCAGGACAGTGAGATACACATACAACACAAAAACAACCTTGTTGGATTATCAAGAAGATTGTATTATTTATGAAATATTAGCCTGACTGGGCCTTTAACTCCATCTAGGAGTCTGACTTATGGCCATTGAATTATAGATATTATTTTAAAACTCAGAGTGTTAGAATATAACATATTCTCTGGAGCCTGGGTATGTACTGAAATTATCAACTACAAGTACTCTACTAGTAGGACTTTTGTGTTTCTTAAAGTCCTAGGCAAGATATTCTGAAAGAATCTTGTTGCACATGACAGATTAGTTGATGGCATAATTCTCTCACTTCTCTTTTTAAGGTTCCTCTGTTTAGTGTTGCCAACACCTTGGGGTCTGCAGGGAATAGAAATAATTCCAGTCAGACCTATTGTCCAAGTGTTTGTCTTCTTACATGATCTGAGAATCCCTAAAAACCAGCTCTGAGATGCTGTAGTTCCTTTTGGTTAAACTCCACTGAAAACATATTTTGGCACAATCAGCAAACCTAGTGCTAATTTCTCCAACATCCACTTATTGGAATGGAGCACTTTAAAATAAGTTAACTAAAGTAATCACCATAGAGTGCTATTGATATTAATATCTTACAAAAGTAAATATCTCTGTTCTTTTACAAATATGAAGGATAAGTTGATTCTAAGGAGTTTTGTGACACAAATTTTTCCTATGAATTTATATATGAGTATTTCTGTGACCATCATTCAGAGCAAATAAAAATGTGATTAAGTATCACAGATGATGGAATGGTTATGTGCATGAAATTTACTATACAATTTTCCTTCACACTGTAATTTTAGTTCATTTTCTGGTATTTTTTAATATATATATTTTTAGTGTAAAACTCTTGGTATTCATACCAAATTATCTATGTGTTGACTTTCTCTGCATAGTCGATATTTTTTTTAATTTCAAGATATGCTGAAAATCCCATGCTATCTGTAAGTATAATAGTTCTAGCATAAAAAGTAATTTAAAATTACACTAGAGCAAACTATTTTTTACAGATAGTTCTTTGAAACCAGACTTCAAATCTGAGTCCTACATGAAGAAAAAAAATTAAGTATAATGGGATATAAGGTTGCAATAGAGAAATTTTTTAAAAATCTTCATGAAGTTTACTAAGGTCTTGGTTTTCACCGATAGTTAAGTTCTATAGTTTAATATACTTCTACTAATTTTAAAAATATTCTCATATTTGCTTTTTCAGATCTCATTAAAATAGAAATACTATCAATACAGAATATAAATGTAACATAAACATAATACACTCAACACACTGTATGATTCCACTTATATGAAGTTTTGTGACAGAGAAAAAAGAATCCAGGTGAAAAAAATCAGACTACTGGTAAGCCTCGGTTGATTGTAGGGGTGGGTATTGTCTGAGTAGGACAAGAGAACTTTTTGGGATAATGGTTGTGCTCTGTGTCTTCACAGGAGAGGAATGGATTCCACAGGTGTACACATTATCAAAACTTTTCAACTGTAATACTTTAGATCTATGAATTTCACTGTATCTATTTTACCATAAATAAACCATATATGCATATCATACTCTTAGCTGAAAACTATGTTTTACTGATTTTTTAACCTGTGAAGATTATTTTTTAAACAAGCACATGAATGTGTGATATGTCAGGTAGTTACATGTACTATTAAATAAAATTTACAAAAACAACCAGAGTAAGGCAAAAGAGAATTGCAGGTTAGCTATTTTAGATAGGGTGGTTAAAGTAGGCTACTTTGAGAAAGTGACACTTGCATAGAGTAGAACTAAATGATGCCCTGAGCCATGCAGATGTCTGGGAGCAGAGCATCTCTGGCAGGAAGAAATGCAAGGACTGGCCTGAGATGGGAACATGCTCACCATGCTCGAATTTCAGAAAAAGGACTGAAGCAAACTGAGTGAGAAATTAAAAAGTAAGAGCTAAGGTTTGAAAGTACATTTTAAAATGTTACACCATATCTTAAGAACCAAAGTTTAAGAACTTAGCTATCTCCCGATTAAATATAGTTTAATTAATATAGTTTACTAATATTTATTTAATATAGTTGAAGTGGCCATGAGACTCTGTTCCTATGTATGCTCTGTGTTTAGATTAAGTGTACAAAGGGGTAATTTAAACAACATAGACTCACTCAAAGTAGTTTCAGCAGATGGTAGAAGCCTTACAAGATAAGTTAGGTATCTTGATCCATTTTGACATCCTTATTGCTGCCCTTATAAATGTATTTATAGAGTAGGAAAATATTTTGAAATAATTAAAATTTCTGCAGAAGGAAAGCAATAGTTTTAAAGTTATATTGCTTGATTATAGAACATAGAGTCCTTGAACTATTAAAATAAATACAAAAGTTTAGACTACTTCACTGTAGGAATTTTTTAACATTGCCATTTGAAAAGAAATTTTATCATTTGATTTTATAGCACAATCAAAATATGAGCACTTCAAAATGGTTTGGAAAAAAATATAAGTGTTGATAGAAATGTGAACATGGGACCTTACAAAAAGTATTTTAATTTTCTTTCTCAAAAGTATTATTTTTATCAAAACAATTATGCCACAAATTACATAGTCTATATCCAAATCATCACAAAACATTTTATTTATGTACAAGAAATATTGTAGATTGTTCTGTTGAATGAAGGTATTGAGGAATTGATGTATATTTTGTGTATAATTTACATAAAATAAAATGTAAGATCTTTTTTCAAGAGGTACCAGGGATTGAATTTAGGACCTCGTACTTGGGAAGCAGGTGCTCAACCACTTGAGCTACATCCACTCCCAAAATGCAAGATCTTAAGTATTCATTTCCATTAGTTTTGACAGTTGCTTACATATGTGCAAATTCTACTCTAAGCAGGGAATAAAATATTTCATTTTTTCAAAACGTATTATCATGTCCATCTCCAGCCAATTTTCTCTCCCACTGTCATAATTACCATCTTCAAAATCATCGTCATCACTCACAAATCAGTATAACCACATTGATATCCAGTTTCTAATTAAACATTTTTACAACCTACAGACATAATGCTATAAGGAGAGAAACACTGAATACAGTGCTCTTTAAATAGGCCAGTGTACTGTTCATGCCAGACCTCAAAGGAATGGAAGCGTCTAAGTGAAGAAATAAAGGGCTAGCAGATGATCCGTGATATAAACTATAAAATGATATAAAATGCAATTTTTTTTTGCACATCTAAAGATTATTGGACTCAAGGCATCACATTAGCCAAAACCACCAAAGACTGATCCATGTGACAAAACACCAATTTGTTGACTTAATAAGAAATATAACTGAGAAAGGCGCTGCAATGTATTAATCTACTAGGTAATACATTTTCTCTCTACAGGAACGTAGAAATGGGAAGCCAGATTTCAATTTAAGTTAGCAATTAGAACCAGAGTAAATAAAATTAGTTTAAAACTGGTAATGACTTGGATTCATAAAATTTTGTTAGCCCTATACATCTACTTGTGTTTTAGGAATAGACATCTCAAATTTTTTGTTTAAAAAATCATTTGTCTTGACAGAGCCAGAGAGAGAATAACATATTCTTTTTCTTAAATTATAGTTCTTTTTCGCAAGTATATGGCCCTTCTGTTAACACAAACTACCTAAATTCTTTGAAAATATAATGTATAATAATAAATAACATTTAAAATAACATATAAGAACATAAGCAAGCCTTAAAATTTTGATGATAATTTTGGTGAATTCAATAACATGGGGGAAAGAAATAGAAACAGAATGAATCTTTAGAAATTGCCATGAATTTGTATTTTATTGTAGGTGATTTAAATTTAATTAAGTAATTAATTAATTTGTAATTACACAACTGTTCTCTTGTCAGTTTAGCTATTTTATTGGGCTTGAGAGCATATCAATTAGCTTCTCTTGTTTTTTTGTTTGTTTGTTTGCTTGCTTGCTTGTTTTGCTTTACTTTTATTATGTTTTTTTATCCTGTAAAGTAAACAAATGAACATTTTTTTCCCTCAGAATTGATCAGGAAAACAGGAACTGTTTCACCTGTAATTTCTCAGAGTGGTGGTGACTTTTCCAAAAGTGGTTTGTTTGTTTTTTTAATTTATTAAAGTATATCATTCACACATTAACATACATAAACAACAAGTGTATAGTAATAGTTGTGAACTTACAAAACAAACATATGCAGCGTCATACAGGACTCTCATAACTCAACCCACCACCAACACCTTGCCCTGTTGTTAAACATTTCAAACTAATGATTAAAGAGCATTGTCAAAACATTACTACTAACCAAAGTATTTTCCCCCAACCCACCCTATTATTATCTTTATATCATTTATATAGGAACATACATAAACTATAAGTGTATAGTAAAACTTGTGGACTTACAAAGCAAATATGCATAACATTATACAGTGGTCCCATACATCAACCCTCCACCAACATCTTGCGTTGTCTAAAAGTGTTTTTGCTATAGTCAAGAAAGAGAAACTCTCAGAAATTGCTGGTAACCCAAAATGCTACAGCCGCTTGGCAAAACAATTTGAATTACTTTGGAAAGTTGAATATGTATTATGCATGTTACCCAGTACTTCTGTTCCTAAGAATATGTCCTACAATACTCTTCCTGTTATGTACCAAGAGAAAAATACCAGAATATGCATTGGGACATTTTTCATAATACGCCCCCAAAAATCTTATCACAATCTTAACCCACTAATAGGAGAATAGACAGATAGAGTGTGGTCTGTATATGTAATAGACTTGTTCATAGAGGTACATACATCATGTCCATAAAGGTTCATCTATCGGTATCGATTAATCTCAAAAGGTAATATTGCAGCAGAAAGGAAGTTGCAGACAAACACAGGCAGGGTAATTCATTATGCAAAGCTCAAAAACTTACAAAATTCTACCACAGGGCACATAGAAGGTTTGTAAGGTGCTGCCAACGCTCTATTTCTTATTGTGCATGGTGAGGCCATAAACACATATTTTATTGTAATTCTATAGATTTTTTTAAACATACAGATACCCTTGTTTGGTATTGTATATATTTGACAGTTTTTAAAAATGAAAAATAAAATAATAGTAGACAAAGAAAATAGTGGCAGATGATGGTTGACAACATGGGTTGCTACATGAATAAAACATTTCGCTTGAGAAAATTTAAATAGTGTTAGATATCATGTTAAACTTTATGTTCACCTATTTTATTTTCTCTCTTTAAAATGTGATTTAGCTTACTTTGTTCATAGTTGAGCATATGCTATAATACAATAAATGGAAGAAATACCGAATAGAAATAGAAGAAGGAGAATTGAAGTGTTTCAAACACACAGTGCTCCAACAAATACTGACTTGTTGATAGCTCTTCCTTTGATCTGAATGTGAATCTCCTACCTATTTCTTTCTACATCATGACAGCCTTCATGCAGGGAACTCCAGCTCAGTCACCCAAGGCATATTGAAGTTATTGACTCTTTGAGCTCTTCCTGTCATGGTGTCATCAGTGCCGTGTACCCAATTTCAAAAACTAAATTGATAGGAATCATGCTGAGGTGAAGAAGGATTCTAAGAAGAGCTCTAGAAGAAAAGGCATGTGCCATGTCCTTTAAATCCAAATGTGTTCTAATATTACATATTTCATCAGATGAAGCCCTTTATATTGTTTATAGCACTCTTTATTACATATTGTTTACAGTTATTTGTTCTATTTGGATTCTTTATGATATTGCCCATAAGTATTTTTCCAGATAAGTGAAATTCCTTATTTTATATCTCAAATTGTATTCATCCCATGTTTTCCAAAGTATAAAAGCAATTCATGAGCAATTTAAGAATTTAAACAGTAGGAAAACACAAATATCTATCATTTATTTATCCCTCAATATTGAAAGTTTTTATATATGCATAGTTAAAAAGATCAAAATTTGAATATATTTTTAAAACATGCTTTTTATGTTTTTAACTTCTTGTTACCATTGCTCATGACATCAAAATTTCTTTAAGAAGATGAGTTTTTAAATGGCTGTTTCATTAGTCAGGCTGCATAGACAAATGATGGGCTCCAAATAGCCCCTGTAATCTGGAATAAATGTATCAGCTTGTATTAGGTGACTTAGAAGGATCAGAAAACCAAGCCAGGCTACTATGGAGGCAAGAAGAGAAAGCCAGAGAAACACTCAGTCACAAATCCTATTTTGTAGCTGAAACTAAAATGGTACATCACCCACCGTAGAAACTAAGACACCTGACACTAATTTCTCTCCCACAGCTGCCCCCAAAGAACCATACATTTCTTTCACTGTGCTAGCATAAAGACCTGAACTTACTTTGGCTCACTTGTTCCACTTTTATCATGTGTCAAAAAATGTGTCCTGCTTAGCAGGTTACAGTGCAAACCCATCTGCAAATGAGTCTGGGGAGTGTAGTTTCAAGCCTCTATAGTACAAATAATACACGCCAAAAAGGGATTGGGGTGGGTGGACCAATCTGTAGTGACTTCCATATTGCAAAATATTTTCAAAGCATAGTGATAGCAAAATTACATAATGTTTTACTATTATAAATACTTTTCTCATTATCATATACTTACCTAATTATTTCTGTATTGGCTTTTCCACACAAAGTAAAATTACTATGCAAGGGACAATATTTATATTTCTCCCCAGAGTATCTGCAATTTGTTTCTTTTGTAAAAATCAATTTATTGTCTGGCCATAACTACGTAATAGCTTTTATTTCCTTAATCTCTAAAAAACAGTGGCTATTATACTTTCAATAAAATGTGTGACAGTTTGACAAAACAAAAATATCACTTCATTTTAATTAGCATTTGTTTTTATTATTACCATGTGGGTATAAATCTTTCTAAAATGTATTATTTATTTTTGTTTTAAAAGTTTACAGAAATTAAGTGTAATCTTGATTAAGGTAATTAGTGTAATCATTAATAATAATAAGTACAATGTTTCAAAAAGCAGTACTGGAACTATTTTAGTAGAGGACATTATTTGCTCCAGACAACTATGATTTGTGACTTCTTTTATCTATTTTTAATAATTTTTACCCTATTATCTTGCTGTCAAATTGAAAATGTATATTCCTTTAGCTTTGTCCTTTTATCCCATAAATTCTATTTATTACTGTCTTCAAGTCCACCTTGGATTAGAAAAACAAGAAATTAAATTTTATTATAATATTATGGTGCGGGTAGAGTAAGTTTGAGTCTGAACAAATGTTTGGGGTTTTTCTAAATGCCAAGTTCATGAGCTTTAATGTGCAGATATTTGGGAGTTTAGGGACCATGCTTATCTGACTTCCTGGTTCTTGGCTCTGATTACTATAAATGATTTTTTTTTTTTTTAAAAAAGCCAACCTGCTGATAGGAATATGATCAAAATCATTTAAGGGGAAAAAAATCTAACAGCAGAATAATAAGTCCACCATATTCAAATAAATTCATTTGTAAAAAAGGTATAATAAAATGCTGTTAGAATAACAAATTCTGAACAGATTGATTTCTGCTATTTTTATTGTTGCCCTCTTTTTGACAATCATATAGAAAACAATATGGTGCATCAATAGATGAGCAAGAAGGAGAATGGAAGGTTTATTGTAAAATAAGATTCCATGTAGCTTCGAAAGCAACAAGGAAAGCAGTTATCAACTATAAATTGTTCTTTGAGCTTACTGTTAGCAAAATGAATGCTATGAACAGACACAAAGAAATAGTGTCAAGTCCTACCCTTGAAAAGTTCTGTTAAATAGCAGAAAATATTAAAAACCGTAGGTGTCTGTATAGATTGTCTAAAAATAAACACATGTGTGGAAAACTGCAGCATATAAAGCTTTCTTCATCATATATTTTACATGTAGCTAGCAAACTGTCAAAAATTTCATCTTGAAATGCCAAAGGTGGTAAAACTTTATTATTTTCAGTTTTTGAGAACTCTAAAGAAAACTTCCACACCAAATAAAATCATCCTATCAATAACATGCTTTTATTCTTATGGTCAATGTCAAAACTGTAATGCTAGCATGCTTTTCTGGAAAGAAATAACTTCTTCAATATGCATATTCCAACCTGGGGCCATGATGACTTATGCCAAATTTTCCAACAGAATTTTTCTCTCTGCCCAAGATACGTCATTTTACTGACATATCTTTTTCTAACCTGACTTGTCTTTGATATTAGTTTCTGCAATGTTTATGATGCAGAAAGGGATTACATGTTAAATGAAACAGTGTCATTTTTAAAATAGTTGATACATGTAGATATTGCCCTCCTGTCACTTCATCTTCATTGTGAAACCTTGGTAAGAACATAGGTTCTTTTGGAGTTTGCAATTCTATATTCTCCTCTGGGCTGCCTGGTTGTACAACACAGAACAAGTTATATTACCAGGGAGAGATATATTGGAGGAAGCTGTGTGAAAGGAAGATGAGACACGTGGAGCAAGTAGGAATTGCTGTGTTTATTTCTTAGGAACTTCCTTCACCACAACTCTCAGCTCCAGCCTCCCTCTATCTTCCCATTATACCCCCAGATAGTCTTCCTTTGACAACAGAAAGTCAGATTCAACACTCTCCATGACTTTGAGAAATGAGGAAAAAAAAAAAAAAGCGGTGGGAAATATTGCTAAATTTCCCATTACCTATATATATTCAAATACATAAACTTTCTCTGCCAGAGAATGATACTACGTTCCCCTTCTTTCTCTAACAACTCCTCTGCTTTATATGTAAATGAAATTCAGTTATATTCTAGATGATGAAACAGGAAGTTAGATATTAGCACTCTACTTATAGGGTTCCAGAAATATAAGGCTATATTATTTCAGTTACGTAGGCAAATTACTTCAACATACTGCATCTTATAAATTGGCCTACTGTTTCTCATTCATGTATGTTACACCTCGAAAACAGATGTGAATTTTAGCATGGACATGGTCTTTAATATTATAATTAAATGCTTAAAAGTTTTTCTTTATATTTTAATCCAGAAGTTTGCTTTCTTCCTGACAGCTTAGGGACACGTAATTGGCTTGTGGCATGGTATTTGATTTAAATACACAAAGTTGACAATTTCTAAAACATTAAGAATCTCTTTGTTTGAAGAATACAATTATAAACAGTGATGCTGATGCTGCAGCTTTTATATTTTGGCCTTGTTGAGTATCTTAATAAGACTAGTGATTGTGAATTTCTTCTGAGTAACCTCATTAAGAATAATTAGAAAAAAAAATAACAAATTAGCTTTCAGAAACATCAATGCAAACTCTTTAACTGCTCTTCATAAAGCTTCTCTTGAATAATTTTGTTTTTCTCATGGACACAAACCCTTATCCCTTTCTTTCTTTACATTTCAATTATAAAATATAGAGACAAAGTGGATAATATATTAGAACAAGCCAAACAACTCAAACAAGTCTTTTAGAAATATTTTTAGAATAATAGCAAGAGCTTGTAAAGAGTTTTTAGAAGGGGTATTTTAGTTGTAAGCATACTTCTGACAATTTAAAAAAAGCAAATCCTTTGTACCACTCACTTATCCCTAATAGTCTGTGGCCATGTAACTAAATATATTGTTACTATTCCAGTATGTTAAATACCCATCAAAATTTTAACATCTCTCAAGCCTAATGGACTGAATAATAGAATATAGTTTTCCTTTGAATGTTGAAAATGTAAAAAATGCTAATTAGATAATTTTAAAATGCAAAAAAAAAGGATTACTTTTTAAATGTAGTGGTATACATATTTATACATCCTTAGCTCATCTGGTCAGAATAGAATTTAGCTAAGATTCCTTTATAAAGCACTTTTATATGCCAGACATTATTCTGTAAAACTCTTGTTTTATATATGATGCCATGGAACTATGTACAGAGTTTAAATAACTTGCAATGGTTCTAAAAGCTAGCAAATGGTTAAATGTGATTTACTAGTATTAAACTTTGCAGTCTGACTCCCAAGACCAGCCTCTTAACCACGACACTGTGCTGCCTCTTCATCATGGTGACATTACATGTTGGATCAAGAATTATTCCATCCATCTCAAATTCTTCTTAATGCAATCATTTTTGCTTGCTGAAAGATTAGATAATTGAGGAAAAACTGTCACTGGCAGGTAAAAGAAAACCCAAACAGTTTCTAACTCATGGATTATTTGTAAGAAAATTATCTTTTGGTAAAAATACTAACTTGTTTTGCAATGCATTTACATGACATTACAAAATAATGAAATTTGTTAATATTCCCTATGAACCAAACAGTCTTAGATTTAATTATCTTATCTTCTGATCAGTCTTCAAAGGACAATTGATGTTCTGTTCCTACCTTTTCTTATAGCCCCTGACATGTTTTTTTTTTTATTGTTTAGATCATTTAAATTCTCAAAAGTAAGAATGGGTTTCCTTTCTCTCACCTAATGTCATTCATGTGCAATGCTGATGCTGTTGATAAACCAAGTAGAATAAAAGAAAATAAACAGAAATTTAAAAAATAAATAAACAAAAGCAGAGACTGAGCAAGTCCTGGCCCCAAAGTAAGTCATCCTGATGAAAGCAATGATGTAGAGCAATTGTCATTAATGATTTCAATGGTTATTACTAGAACATGTAGTTGGAAAGATTAATCAAGTTATATAATCCAATTAATGATGACACTAAGGCAACATATAATATACTTTTTTCCCTCCACAGAAAATTTGAAATCTGAAGCTATAAGTGACAGTAACCATAAATAGTATATCCTGTTCTTGAAACAAAAATGACTTACATGCTATGTCCTTCAGTTTACTCAGATCATTTTGCTTTTCCTCAGTCATATTCTAATTCTTTGTCTTCGTAGATTGCAGTTTTAGATGATACAGCTTAGAGTATTGCTCCATTGATCTTATAAATTTCAGTGTCAAATTCCTTTTACTTTTGGACAAAAGAGTCAAAATATAAAACAAGGAGTTCCTATCTTAAGATTTCACTCCTGTGTGTATTTTTCGGAACGAATATGCCAAAGATCAATGGGAAGATGAAGAAACCCCTTCTGCTCTGACTTGTGGCAGCAAATTGAAAAGAAAGTGTTTGCTTAGCATGAAATTTAAAGAAAGCCTAGAACACCTTTGAATGACAGGTCAAATTGTTTTGAACTGAGCAACTGATTCATCGTGTATGAATGTGTGTGTATGCATGCACATGCACACATACAAGGTGCTTACAAACACAAGCACCTGAGCAAGAGAGATCAGGGGGTTCTGAATTCCCAAAGTGATAATATAAGAATGCTGAGAGGAGTAGAGGTTTCAGAAAATTTGTAACTCTTCCTTCTTCTTTCTGCTTGATCATTTGGACGCTAAAACATTTCAGGACTCCAGTGGGACCAGTGGATGGAAGATACCATCATATTATTATCTTTTTTTTTTTAATCTAGGGTTCAAAGATTCCACTTGCCTAGTGAATTCAATCCAGAATGGTATACTTAGATTTGTACCTGGAAAAGGAATTCCAGCTTATTTCTGTCCATATAGACCATTAATGGCATTATGTATGACTGCTTTTATGCTTAAAAAGAATGCAGTTCATAATCCCATATGTAAATAAAATCAACCATCATTTACTGAATATTTAGAGATTAATAAGGATTAATAAGGGATTCTCTGTTATCAGTCTATTATTAGTTAAAGGCCAAAATTAGGAATGAATCTCCAAATATATTCCTTGTGAAAATAAGCATACCATTTTTTAAAAAGTTATATCAATTCTGCCTATATACTTTGCCAGACACTATTTTTTAAAATTGCCATAGATTATTTCAATTAATTCTTGTTGTAATAAAACAATGAGGTAGTTACTCTTACACCTATCCTCGTTTTATGTAAATTGAGGTATTGAGAAGTTCATTAATTGTCAAAGATTACACAGCCGTTAAAATCTAGAGTTAGGATTTGAATTTAGGAATTCTGAAACCTGCACTCACATTCTTTGTCTCTCTATTATAATAGGAATCAATTTCTTTAATATCTTAAAACCCTCCTGCATAAGATTTGACATGACTAATGCTAGAGATTCAACTGCTTATTTATTGTATTTATTTGCTATGGAGAAGGGTATTCCCTGGTACAAAAAATATAGTGAATAACTGTGATTTCTCAAATACTTTTCTAGTTTCTAAAAAATTCATTAATACTCATAGGCAGCTGGTAAGGAGGACACTGAAGAAAAATAAGGGGACAGAAAAGTATTTTTCACCTTTATTTTTTTTAAACTTTTATTTTGAACTAATCTCACATTTACAGGACAGTTGTAAAAATAACACAGAGAACTCTTCAACATACCATTACCACCCTTTCCCCTAGATACCCACGTGGGAAGTTTACAGCCATTATTTCTTTGAGCATTCCCTCTGCCTCTTTCTCTCTTTCTTCTTCTGGGAGTCCCACGATGGATATATTGTTCTGCCTGATAGAGTCCCATAGTTGCCTTAGGCTCTGTTCACTTTCCTCATTTTTTCTTCTTTCTGATCATCAAAGTAAATGATTTCAATTCTCTTTTCTTCCAGTTTTCTGATTTTTCTGGCAACTACAATGTGCTTTTGACCCCTTCTAGGAAATTTTAAATTTCTGTTATTGTGGTCATCACCTCTGCTTGGTTCCTTTTCATAATTTCCATCTTCTATCCCTTTATTGACAATCTTTTTAGTTCTTTGTCCATGTTTTTGTATTTTAGCACTTTGAGCACATTTAGAGCCATTTTATTAAGGTCTTTGTTTAGTATGTCCCAGGAGTGGCCCTCATTTTTGATGGTTTTTATTGCTTTGATCTTCTTCTTTGCTTGGGCCATCATATCCTGTCTCTTTGTATGTTTTATAATATTTTGTTGTAACCTGGAGATTTTGATATTTTAGAGAGTTATTCCTGAAGTTAGACTCTGAGGCAGCTGTTTCTTAATCTTGTACCCAGCTAGTGATTACAGAGCTTTCTTTGAATACAAGGAGCCAACAGAAACCACAAAAAATAATAGAAGAAAGGAGCAAAGAAAATACCTTTTGCAGCCAGATTGACCTGTGGAAGTGCTCTTCTTCAGGGCTTATTCATGTAGTGAATTTAGGAAATAGATCCAGGCCAAAGCTTAGAAATCTCTCTGAAACTTTCTGTGCAAGGGTCTTGTCTTGGGTGTGTGCATGTGGCCCAAGCTGCATTGCCTAATTACACAGTTAAAAATGTCCCCTCTTCCTGAGAAACACTTCCCTCATGGTCCCAGGTATTGCACTGTATGTTCTAAAGCCAACAATCCTTTACCTCAGGCAGCACGACTGACTACTTTCCCGCAGAATTTTTCAGGAGGACTTGGAGATCCTCCTTCCACAAGCAGGGCAAATTCTGGGGCAAAAAATCCCTCAGGCCACCACCAGAAAAATTGGGCCAGACAAACATTCTCTCAACATGTGGATGAGAGTTACTCTGCTTCATCTGATACCGGAAGAGGAAGTTGTGCTGGAAGTGCAAGCCAGCCTGGGCCAAGCTGATGAGGGGTGGAGGAGGGGCTAGCCAGCATGGCAGGAGTTTCTACTACTTTTAATTTTAATGCAACCCTTTAACTGTTAACTGGAACTTTTAGAAAGAAGTTTCTGCCAGTTCCTGCTGATTGTTCAAAGCTTCTGTAGGGGGGTAGAGCCGTGAATCATTTCACACCACCGTCTTGATCATATTATAAAAGCTTCATGCTCTGAGGTCTCTGAGTTTTATTTCATTAAGCTGCTTATTTGATGAAATCACTAAACAACTTGGAACACATGCTCACTCTTGATAGATATTGGGATAATCTTCATCAACAGCAGTTTTACAACTCAGGCAACTGGATGATCAGAGTATGGGATTCTACTAAAATTTATAGATGAAAGGAAGCAATTGATTTTTCTTTCCTTTCTTCTGTTTTAATCTCCCCTCTTCCTCTACTCAGGTTCTTCTTTCTTAGAAATCTTTATGATCTTTGAATATCCAGTATTTCCATAGATTTTCAGAATTTTCTATCCATTCTTTATAAGGTTAATCTTTTACTTCTGCTGAGATAGCACCAATGATCTTGTCTTTAGGCAACTAATTTGTTGTTTATTCTTTCCCCATCACTGTATTTTAGAATATATCAAAGACTAGAAAGACAAAAGGAGGATTAAGCTATATAAATGTTTTTCATTGCTTCAAATGTATTGAAATCATTCACTGTTGAATTCTGTAAATAATTGCTGAGTATCTACTATGTGCCAGGAACACTTTCTTGGAGATGCAACCACAGGGAGGAGAAACAAGGTCTGGATCATCTTTGAATAGGCTGTCAATGAGGGGATCAGATATTTATAAATTGATATGAAGAGAAAGAGAGTTATGAGAATATATATCATAGAACTTTACCTAGTTGGGGTATAAGAAATGGATTCTTATGTAAATAAAATATGGGATATGATGTAACCATTTGTAATGAGAAATAATGCAAAATAGCAAAGTGTATGGTAGCTCACGATGGAGCATAGACTGACTAAGGAAAAGAAAACAAAGAAAAAAATGTCTAGAATGCTGCAAGCAAGGGGTAACAGGAAATAGACGGAAGTGAAGAGAAATGAGAGCTCCATATAATGCAGGACCTTGTTGACCATATAACACATTTTGGTTTCTATCCTAAAATCATACTATGCAGGAAAAATCATACTATGCAGGAAGGTGTAGACTGTTTTACCAAGAAATGTGTTGGGTTAAAAAAAAACGGGGGGATTTATTTGCTCATTGTTAAGATTGGAAAATATCTAAAACAAGCCATCATCAAAACGATGCTTTCTTCCCAGAAATCAGCTGCTGGCAATCCTTGCCTTCCACTACCACATGACAAGGCACATGGCAATGCCTGCTGGTCTCTCCCTTCTCTTCTGAATGGCATTACTTCCAGCTTCTTGCTTCTGTGACTCTCTCTCTTTCTTTCTATATTCATTTCCTTAATACATTGCTTCAGCGAAAGGATGGATCCCATCCTCAATGAGGTGGATTCACACTTTAACTGAAGTACCTTCATCAAATACCCTACTTACCTACAGTGGGTTCACACCCACAGGAATGGATTCGATTTAAGAACATGTTTTTCTGGGGTACATACAAACCACCCCAGAGGCCATAGAAATTATTTTGTTTTTAAGCTAAAGTAATAGCAACTCATTAAAAGATAAGCAAGTGTTTATTTGTAAAAAGATGTCTCTGCCAAAGTATAGGAAATTAGAGAGTGGGGCAAGAGTGTCTGCAGGGAGAGTGGCTAGGAAAACCTTCCATCAGATTATGTAAGCAATTGAACTGGAGTGGTGGTATCAGAGATTGAAAGCAGTAGATGGATGTGAGAGGTTTTTCTTTAGGAATTATAATAAATTCAAGACTTATTGATGGAATTGATATAGGATATTGGGGAAAATGGGCAGGATCAAAGGTGACCCTTTAGTTTCTGGTTATGCAACTGGGTGCAAAAATGTACCATTCACTGAGATATAACATACAGAAAGAGGCCAAGTTTGGGCTGGGGTTAGGATCTAGAATTTAATTTTGGACTGTTGAATCTAAGACACATTTGAAATTCCAGTTGGAGGTGTTGTCTGGCAAATGTAATATACAAGTCTTTGGCATATAGATGGCAACTGACATGTTGATACATGAAAAAAAATGTGAATGTATGAATTGTTATTAAAGACACATTGGACATAAAAGTATGCTTGGAAAATAGGCTAAGGGGGGGATAGAATTGTAACTTCTAGCTGCTCTTGGTAAAGGAATGAACATATTTGGACAATCTGGATTTTTGCCATAGTTTAGCCCATCTGTAACACACTCTTAAATCATAGGCTACAACAAAAACAGAGTATCACAGTTTAGTACCATTGAAACCAGTCATTACATATACTGCAAATATTTCCTTATGGATTTTAAATCCAAAATACTGCATGAGCTTATTTAAAAATTTTGACTTTTTTAAGTTTGGTGACACATTTGCATAAATAAATGACACTGAACATTCAATACTCTGTATTCATACCCTGCACTTTATAAAAATTTGTATTTAAGAAAAGGGTAGGGCCTGAGTGGTTAGAAATTTTAGGCATGAAAAACTGACTTTGTGATTTAACTGGAACAGTCAAGGGTGAAATTAAATAGATTAAGGAGGTTCATTTCCAAAGTACAGGTGTCATCAGCTAATCTGTCTTTCCTGTGGCAGAGAGATTATCCATAGAGCATGGAGAACAGGATCACCAGGCACCCAAATTGCTTTCTAGTCTTCATTTTGATCTCCATTTGGATATTTTGTTTGTGTAATGTATTCCTATTTCATCCAAAATTACTTATTTTTAAGACAATTCTGAATACATGCATTGGTATTAAAATATTTTGTGCACTCCAAAACTAATTAATTATACTTTCATGAATGCATCATTACAAAATACTCTGGCTGCTGTGAACAATGCTATTAATAGATTATTTTTATGCATCTGACTAACTTCTCTTCATTAGTTATGAGTCTAAAAAAATTTGATAAATTATTTTTGGCTTAATCGAGAAGAAATGAGGTATTTATTGTACATGAAGGTAACTGACTGGAGAGTTGTAAGCTGCCAGAAGAGCAAAGGTTAGCAGAAGTCATCTAAAGGGGTCTGACAGGAGGAAATGCAGCTGTATCTAGGTCTAGGCTGTTTCTGCTACTGACAGGTAGTGAGGACAGAGTTCTCTGAGAGATCTAACAGGGCATTGTTCGATGGGTATTTGTAGCTTAGTAGACTGTATAGAAAAGTTCCATTAATATTCTTTCAGGACCAACTCTCAACAAACACTATTCCAAGTTCTGAGATGGCTAAGAGGAATGTGACACTGACTTGGTCTCACAGAGCTCTTGTGAGTGAGAAAGACACACTAATATCTTTCCAACAGGGTATAATTTTTCCTGTGGAATTCTGTGTATACTGAAAGCAATACAGAGAAGCAACATTTAATCAAGATTGGCAACAGGGAAGATTTTCCTAAAGAGATGATGATTTTTCAGATTCTTGAATATGTTTTTGACAAGGAAAATATTGTAGAATTCTGAGGTTGCAAGTGTCATCTGAGAGAGCACATACCTGACAATCTAGAGCAACCCTGTAAAAGACCTTTTCATGCTCATGTGGATCATAAATAGTAGAGTTTAAAAAACAAAATAAACCAAAAATATCTTGAAATCATTTACTAAAAAAAAAACACATTTTTATATGTCCTTAAGCATAGTCGATCTATGGCCAGTGCAGTAATATAAGTGTACCATGTATGTACTTATATTCTTTAGAAGCCCATCAAGCTCACTGAGTACCTCTTAGGGGACATCTGACATCTTGTAAGTAAGGCCTTCATGTTTTAATTATCATGGAGCTTATAACTCATGATAATATTTTTATGTTCATTACCATCTGATACTTGGCAGGGTATTAGTAATGTTATCACTAATGATTGACAGGTACACTTTTTATGGTTCATTCAACATGGCATAATAGACTGTTAATAAATAGTGTGTGTGTGACTTCATAAGGAACACATAAATGCACTTCATGTTATTTCCAAGTCTATCCATAAAAGTTTTAAAATGCTAATGATGTATGTATATTATCAAGTCAATGTGTTAAAATATTATCTTAGATTTATCTATATTCCATTTCACATATCATTAGGTAATATATCTGTTATTGTATAATGCTTTTTTATATCTTTAAATCTCTTGCTAAAAATATGCATATATTCTTTCTTCCTTTCTCTCTTCCATTTTTCTGATCTGCTTCCTTGATGACTCTATACTTTTGACTTCAGACTGGCAATACGAGGGTAAGATGACAAAAATAAAAGTCCCAAACAGCCTCATGAGCAATGCTTGTCTGTCTTTGTTTTATTCTCTTTAGAACATTATTAAAATTCTATTCACTGTCTTTAATTAGACCCTTTATCACAATTAAAGTCCAATTATGTTTGTTTCTGTTGTGAAGCTTTAATTATAATTTATCCTTGTTAATCATTCCTTTATGTTATTTCTTTGAGTTAAATTACCATCCATTATCTCTGTCCTGAAGGACTTCTGCTCTCCAGTGGTCTCTGCTGGTGTTTTCTCAGTAAGATTTTAATAGTTTTGTGGTATACAAAGTGACTTGTGTTATAGTATTGTAAGAAATATGATTGGTTCTTATGAAAATATTTCAAAAGTTCCAATAAACTGTTAAAAGTAATAATAACTACTAATTTTATTGTAGAATTAAAAAGCATACCAATATACGCAGCTCTATAAATTTGATTTGTATAACAGTTCCTGCAGCTGTTAATGCTTATCTTTGGTTGTTTTTTCCTCTTTAGATTGCAAACTAGCTAGGGGAGGACCACCAGCCACCATAGTTGCTATTGATGAAGAGAGTCGGAATGGTGAGTGAGTTTTATATTTTTCAAATTATTTATCAAAGAGGGGCTTCTTCTAAATTCAATCCTAGCTTTATTATGTGTGTAGAAACAAAAGGAAAGCTTCAACCCAAATCTATTAATACAAATAGCCCCTCTCAAATTTCTTCCTTGAATGGTATGGAATGGTATGGTATGGTATGGTATGGTATGGTATGGTATGGTATGGTATGGTATGGTATGGTATGGTATGGTATACCATCTATAGACATGTTTTCCTTGGATTATACTCTGAGTGAGTCTTTCAATGAAGAGAAATATTTTTTAGTTTTGATTGAAAAAGAGTCATTTGATTCACGATCAGACCAAGAATGCATCCAGATACCAGGCTGGAATGTTTCTTTGCCTGTGGGTAGTGTTGACAATTATGTATATAGTCATCTCAAGGTAAGGCTTCTACTGCTTACTTAAATTGGTTGGAATCTGGTAAGGATCGAAATCCAAGGCTCATTAGACATGACAAATTGAGGATAGATAATGGGAAACCTGGGAATGTTTAGAAAGAGAGAACCAAACCAAAGATCTGGAGCAGAAGAAGTCTGAAGTTTACTTAGGCCTGTAGTTTATAACTAATACTTAAATCATATAAATTTTTTTCTTCAAAAAGATAATTCCATTATCAAAGTCAAAGGTAAATATAATTGTTTTCTTGTCCTTCAATAATTGTGTAACCTCTCTAAACTTTACTGTATGAATATTTAAAGAGTCTCTTCTTCAATTAGGTAGTAGTAGAACGGTCATCTCTTGGGAATCCATTTCCATTTCAAACTATCTCAGTGTGAGAATGTGTTCTGTGGCTCATTCCATCTCCTAATTCTGTGGTATACCTTCCAAGGTATTTATTTGATTCACTTTCTCTCTATTCTAAACAGTGTATTTTCCAGATTTACACTTAAAAAAAGAATTACATGAAATGGCTTATTAGGAATGACTTTTATTTACTGTAATTCAACCTCTATGTATTTTGAAAACTTTTATGACATATATAATAACTACAATTCATTTTGTCCATAATGGATTCATTGTGCTGCCTGATAGACATACTTCTGTCACCTTTGGAGAATTGGTATAAATTTTCTTTTTTTCTTTCTTGCTTATTCTTTGGAATCAGCCAATAATGTCCTCAGCACAGATGGCCTCTGTTGAAACAAATTTTAGTGTCTCCACTAAATATCTGCAATATTAAAAGTCCACAAAAATGTGAGTGCTTTGATTATTTTTAGTCAAACCCTATTCATCATGAAAGTAATTGGAGTTATTATAATCCACTGAACTAAATAGAAAGTCAGCCCAAAATATGTCTGCAGAGAAAATAATACACATACAACCACACACACACATACCCCTTACCATTAAAAAAAGCATTGCACATGTAGAAGTATGGTTAATGTATATGGTTAACTTTTTTATGTCAACAAATATGTATTTTCCAAAAGCTCTTTAAAATAGCTTCCCTTTTTATTCCAGGTGGGGGGAGGGGCACATGGCACACATAAAATAGTCATGGAAGGTCAATCTATATTTTATTTTTTTATTATCCACGAATTCCCTTGAACATACAAGCTGAGCCAAAATAACCCAGTTAGTTATACTAAATAATTTCATTTTAGTGTGTGATTCTATATAGAGCTTATTTTCCAATCAGGTAATTGTAGCCATAATCATGATGCTATTTTATCTCCCTTTGTGCTGATTAGATTTCACTTTTCAAAGGAGCTCAGAACTCTATAAAGATGTTGCCATAGCAGTGAGTGCAGTGTCATGTGGTAAAAGTTCAATATATGTGTTTTAGAAGAATGTGACATGATGTAGTGCAATAACGCTGTACTCCTTACTTGGCATATTTTGTAGAAACTGCCAACCTCTCAGAATGCTGCCAAAGTTATTTGAGTGTTATCATAATGAGTATAAATACCGACCTAGAGACCAAATATTTTGCATTTTTCTATTACCTTAAATTTGTAAAAAATATGGTGGTCAGATGAACTTCTGCCAGATAGTAATGTGGTGTGTAATTATCCTTGCCTTAAAAGTCTAAGAGAAACAACCCATGAAAATGTTTTTCAGATTTTTCTTTAGGCAATCTAAGGAAATTCCCAATAAGACAATTAATTCTGGTCCTGCTCTTAAATTCTCTTAATTTCTCCTTTCCTGCATCTTTTAATTGGTAGTAATAACCACAACTGGCCCTCTTTCAATAGTATAGTAAGCACTCATTTTTAAAGATTTTGGTCTTAAAAGAAAGATATAGCAAGCTTTTAAGTAAGCCAAGCTAGTGAGTTTATGGAGAGTTAACTTGGCTGTGGCTCAGAGACTGAGCCAAATAGAGAAATAACTCCAATTTTAAAATCTATACTCAATTTTCCTACATTCCTTACTGATCTACATTTATAAAACATACATGTTTATTTCGTCTGTGAATATTTTTCAGGATTTCTATATTCTGATGGAAATATTTTATCTTTTTGCATATGTATGCTAAATGCATTTGTAGATATGCATTTGCACAAGTTGGTTTATATATGAATAGTTTGATGAAATTAAAAATTTAGTAGGTAGAGATCCATCAACTTTTTTCCCACCCTGTGATCTGCTAGATTCTTCTCTTCCCTGGAATTTTTCCTCAGCAACACATTGGCAACAGATTCATAGTCTCACCTTCAGCCTTAACCAGGAGTTTATCTTCATCACAATTGATGGGAAAACAAACGTATGTTTTAAGAAAACAAAGAGGACATATAAAGAGCCATAAATGTCCCTGACAACCAACAGAAAGCTCAAAAGACAAGGTGTATTGTGTGTTAAATGTATAATTACATTTTTGGGGAAGAATTCATATAGCAAATAAACTTAGAACGTGTCATCTATGTTCAGTAAAATCAGAATGTCTAAAAAATCCTTCTGGAAGATTTCCATTTCTTTCTAATTTCATTAGACTCTGAGTTGCATATGGTATTGAGCCCTTACTGGCAGGAGAGAGGCCAGAGGCAGTTACTCTGGTATCATTTAAAGACCTGCCTCTGAGTGCCAGTCAAATCAGAGTCCCTGGCTTTACAGCAACTATGGAATGGCATTCCAGCAGGCTTTGAAACCACTGGTTCAGACTAATTCTCAGAAACTGGAGAACTATACAGGCAGTGCTGAGTCAAGGGGAGAAGAAAATTATTTCATTGTTTGAACATGTCATTGTGACTGAAAAAAACGGACAGATTCAGAAGTAAAAGGGTATCACTATCTATGAGAGAGATTAGAAGTACCACAATAAGATTCTTTTATGGATTTAACATTACAAATACATTGTGGGCTATCAGCATGTTGAGAAATGAGAGAGATACTGAAGAGTCTCCAGAATTTGAAAGCATCCTGCCAGCAGAAGATGTCACAAGTGACTAAAGGGAAAAGTTCCTATTCCTTATCAAGAGCACATTCCAGAGTCAGAGTGTGAAACCAGTTGGAGCAACTGGAGATTACAGACCCTTACCTGATTTCAGGGAGGTAGAGGACTTTATAGAAAGACACACCAAATTCCTTTGGTCACTCCCTCCTTCTAGTTTCTGTGGTCTAAACATACAATTAGGGGAGGAAGGGAATCGTGTTAGAGACAGGTCCTTAATTCTAAACAATTATGGCATTGAAGTGCATTTAGAAATTGTTCCCTTGGTCCTTTTACTTTCCATTCTCAAGTCCACTAGGCAAGGAAGAATAGGAGATTAAATTTTTGTGATGAAGTTTCTCTTTTTTATACTTACCAATTACATAACCCTAGGATTTACGAGAAGAGTTAGCCAAACTCTGTTCTACACACCTCCAAGGGGTCCAAGTGGAGTTATACACACTCCTTAGTAAAAGAGACCTGGAACTTAGGGACCAAAGCTTTAAATATCTAACATGATTTTTTTGAAAATCCACCAAGTGTAAACTGATATAATGTGTGCTGTGATACAACTTATTGACATTAGATGTTCATAATCCTAACCTTTTGCCTATTCATCTTCATTCTTCTCTCTCTTTCTCTGAAAAGAGAAAGTCTAAACTGACAAAAAAAATTTGAAAGAATAATCTGAATGGATAAGGAATACTTTTTTATAGGATTGCTCAAAGTAGAACCATGCAACATGACTAGAACCCTAGATGTTGAGACAGGAGGAAGCTGAAGAAACTAAATGGCAGGGATCATGCAACATGAATGAAAATGTTCTATGGCGATGAAGGGAAAGACCCTTGAGAATTTGTGGCTGCTAGGAACACAGAGTACATGGAAGATGGTTCAATAATAGTTGTCATAGACAAAGTCCTTGACTCATTAAAATCCTTGAGAGAGATGTTACTAAAGATTTAAATTCTTGCCTGGGCCAGTCTTTAGATGGGTCAGTACTAGGAAACTGGACTGAGATGTTCCAGGTTTACTACCTCTCTCTCTCTCACCCCACCCCCCCCAATCTCTTTCTCTTTCTCTCTCTCTTAGTTGCATAATAAATAAATATTTTGTTTATTTTAAATAAAGCAAATAATAGTTTTGCCGAGGTCACTTAACATATTTAAATAAACTCAGAGTTACAAAATATTTTCTTATAATGGATAATATACTTTTTAATATTTTATAGAATTTTGCTCAGGAACAAAAAAAATGAGAGAGAGAAATCTAGGAGAGGGATTTCTAACTTTTAGGTTTTAACCAGTTACTTTGTATAGGAACTTTTGTCCCACCTCTATTCTGCATATTATTTAGCTAAGGTAAACAGCTTTTGTCACTTGGATGGTTTTCATCACCAAATCTCATAATAATTCTAGGTCAAAGGGAGATGTCCTGAAATATGGAAAAATGAGATAACATATTTAAAATAGATAAAAAGAAGTACAGGTTCATACAGCAGGCTGTACACTTATAAAACCCAGCTCTAGCAATAATAGAAATCCTATAAAGATTTAGGTAATTTAACAGATAATTATGTAAGCTTACAAGGTATTAAAATAAAATTAATATGTTGTATGGGGTTATTGAGGAACATCAGTGTTGACAGCAAGCAAATGATCTTCAGCCCAAATTAGCATTTCTGATTTTCTAGATAAATAGGAAAATTATTTTCCTTTTAGTCCATAATTCTTTTTAAAGATTTATTTTTTTATTTTTATTTTTTTCTCTCCCCTTCCCCCCCCCACCATTTGTTTGCTCTCTGTGTCCATTTGCTACGTGCTCTTCTGTGTCCACTTGTATTCTTGTCAGTGGCACCCGGAACTTGTGTCTCCTTTTATTGCATCATCTTACTGCGTCAGCTTTCCTTGTGTGTGGCGCCATTCCTGGGCAGGTTGCACTTTTATTGTGCTGGGCGGCTCTTCTTATGGGGCGCACCCCTTGCACGTGGGGCTTCCCTACTCGGGGGATACCCCTGCGTGGCAGGGCACTCCTTGTGCATCCGCACTGCACATGGGCCAGCTCATCATACGTGTCAAGGAGTCCTGGATTTGAACTCGGGACCTCCTATATGGTAGGTGGATGCCCTCTCCATTGGGCCAAATCTGCTTCCCAGTCCATAATTTTAGAATGCCTAAGTTAATTCTTAACTAAAAAATTCAAATCATTTGTGAATGTTAATTCTATGGCAAGATTCCTCCTCATTGTTGCTCAGCACTAAGATCATGATTACAAACTTAATCATTTTCATTCCATAGCTTTCTTTTCCCAGTCATCAAATCATTCTGATTTATTTCCAGTGAAAGGTATATGTATTGATAAAGAGTTAAGAGTTTTTACATACATTATGAAGGAGTTAAATGAAATTCTCCAGATGCATTTTCCAGTAATGGATTTAAACTGATGTATTTTAATCCTCTTATAATTATGACCATAAAACAAATGTCATTGAATTAGAAAATAATTTGGCTCTGCTTATTACTGGTGAAGCTACATGTATAAGGACCCATTCTGTTTCTTTCATTTGTGCCAAAGTATCATTTTCTATGAGGTCAGCAGCTGCAAATATGAATAACAATGAAATAAATGACAAGCAAATAAAAAGTTTTTGAGCTTTAAGGAAATAGATTGTTACTTATCTCCCCAAATTACTTAGAATTTATTGACATTGAGTCATATATATTCATTTACAATCTCCCTTTTTCTCTTTTGTTGTGTAAGTTGCCTCAAATATGCAATGGTGTTGCTGAAGTGAGTGGAATGATATTAAGGGAAGGGACAGTATAAATATACAAGGCAGACAAAAAAAATAGCAATATGGGGCACTTTTGAAATGGAGAAATAACTATAAAACTAGTTGTACCTTAAGTACTATTTACATTTCAGAATGCTAATACCATAAATGATTATGAAAAGTTCTGAAAGGAATGAACTTGAATTATAAAAAATTGAATTATGTCACACATGCACATAATTAATCCCCAATGATATTGTGATAATGACATATTTCTCTATAAACAAAGTATTTGAATCTTAGGTCATTAAGGCAAATGATTTAAGCTAATATTGATGTCATTTCCATAGACCGAACATGGGCGGTGGTGGGCAACAGAAAATGATACTGTCTAGTGTAAGGAGAGAAGACTTGTTAGGTTTTACCTACTTATAACCATGTAGAAAAGCAGATCCCCCCCAATTTTTTTAAAATAGGAAATTTGTAAATTAAAGAAGTCATTCATTTATATCTTGACTCCATTTATAAGCCAAACAAAATATATCTGAGTTCTTCTTTTGGTCCTTAGGTCACCAGAATTTTGGCTTCTAATTTAGGCAACAAGAATGAAAGAATTGGATTAAGATGTAAAAGGCAAAGATTCTTCCATAAGAAGGAAGGAATGTCTATTGGGTGACAGTTTTGTTGGGAAAATGTGAAGGTACTTGGAGTTTGAGCTTCCTTTTGCATATGGATAAATGAAAAACTTGTCACATAGTTCTAGAATCTTACAGATTTATTGAGTGATTCATGAATTGGCAGCATCCTATTCAGAAAGTAGAAGGGAGCTCCAGCAAGGCAGTGAAAAGGGGAAGCTCATATAGGGTGAATGTGGAAGCAAGTGAGGAAATGTTTTGATTGGCTGACATTTAAGTTTCCATTTTACATAGAGTGATCTTACAAAGTGGAAAGCAGATAAGTATGGTATGCTTGTTCATTCTGACAAGCTTTCTCTAACTGGACCAAAATTTGTTTGATTCACCAGGTGCTGCTTACCAGCGACCCTCTAGTGAGTGTTCCATTTTGCTGGAAAACCCCTGCAAGTCAATTGTTTTTGTCCTCTGGAAAAACCTTCTCAGAAAGGGTTCTTTTCCCAACTAAACCCGATGCAGGTGGCCATTTTATTTTACTTCACAATACTCAGCACACTTTGTATTTAGAGTATGTCCTTTTTTGAGATTGATTAGGGAAAGAGTCTCTGATGGAAATTATTTAGGAATTTAGGATTGGCAGAAGCACCAAATTTCAAACACTTGTTTTAGAATAAAGCCCCTGTGGGTTTCCTAGCAGAGAAATTTACTAAATAATTTTTGTTCATCTGACATTCCTCATATGAATTCCCTTGAGGTTTTAGATTCCACCATCCCCTTCCCTCGAAGATTTTCTTTTCCTAGTACCTATTCACTATAATTGTCTGTTCCACATGATTAAAATTAGTTGCTAGATTATTGGACCTATGTAGCTGAGACACTTGGTCTACAAATTGTCTTCTGTGCAAGGGCACTGGATATCTGGAGTGGTCAACTACCCCAACTATTGAAGGAGAGCAATAATCAACAGTGTAAAGGTTCATAGCAATCACTGTGTGAAAATAATCATCCCAAAGTGATTTGAACATGTCTTAGACTTAAAATACCTCCTACAGCAGTTTTCAAACCAAACATACAAATAGTCCAAAATTGCAAATGTAATTCAACTAAGTATGTTATAAGTTTACTATTTGGGTTAGTGAATATGAAAATACTTAATTGCCCTCAATCAATAGCTACGTTATAAAATTGTGAAAGAAGCACTAAAAATAGCATTTGCTTTATATACAATGGTGTAGTTCAAATAAATAGGATATAATTATTCCTTAGAACAAATTAAAATGAATCTTAGTTATACTCAAAGATAAAAGTTTTAGGAATTGTTATAGGTTATATAGGTTATGCATGACTAAAGTATACTCGGTTTGGGTAAAATACAAATGGAATTATTATACAGAATGTGGAGATATGCTAATTTATTGAAGGAGCTTTATTTTTAATCGGCCAAAACTCCTTGCCACTGGTGACCAGAAGAAAAGTTTTTTAGTAGTTGTCCTATTTCTTGTTTACTAGCATCTGCAGTTTGCCATACTTTGATTCTTGGTTCTCAAGTCTTAAGGGCTGGGCTGGTTAGCACTAAACTTCTCATTTAACTCAGGACACTTTGGAAACAAATCTCTTTCCCTCATAAGAACAGTAAGCAATCTTGTTTTGTCTGCTATTGTTTCTGCTGGCAATTTTCTCCTTGGTTGCTTACTTTGGAAAATTTACAAATCTGCAGAACAGAGATTTGAACTGTGAAACTTATGCTTTATTGAGAGGGCTGCTTCTCAAAATGGTTTTGAGTAAGAAAGGAAGATCTACCGATCAAAGTGTATTAGAAAAATTATTCCCACAAAGTTCTGTCTTTTGCTTTACTACCAAGTGTCTGCAATAGAATATAAGTGAAAGAAGCCATCTGTTTGCAATTTTCTCTTCTCTTACTACAAAAATCTCTAACACATGCCCACTATGGGATTATTATGGTTGGTTGTTGTTGTTTTATCAGCAGTCACTTATTTATTCAACCATTACTTATCATCATTTTCATAGTCATTTTTTCAAGACTATACTTTGTGGGAGGTACTATTCTAGTGGAGATATAGCAGAGAAGTAAACACGTAAAATCATTCTGCTGAAGGAATCAGAGATTTGTGCTTCTAGGGAGAAAAAGCAAAACTAAGGTAGAGATTATAGAATGATGGAGAAGAGGCAGTCAGTGGTGCTATTTCAGGTAGTGTGGCTATTTCTGTGTAGAGGACACATTTTAGCAGAGTCCTGTGTAAAGTTAAGATGGAAGACATGAGTACTGCATTTACCCAGAAAATTTACATTACAGACAGAAGAAACTACAAATTCAAAGAATCTAAGCATGATTATAGTGAGAATATAGTGGAAGCAGTGAGGATTCAGTAATCACATATTGAAGGTTAGGACTCAGGAATCTCTGAGAAGGAAGATTTATTATGACTGGCCGGGCAGACCGGCAGACTTCTGTCCAAAAAGCCAAGCCCTGAGTAGGGCATTTAGGTTATTTTTATACAAGAGACATATGTGGTGGGGCCAGGAGAGGTTTAGGTGTGAAAAAGACTTTCTTTGTTAGTTTTAGGTTTAGCCATTTGTTTGAATACCAGCTAAGCTTGAATTAGCATATCGCCCACATTCCAGGTAAGCTTGAATTAACGTATCGCCCACATTCCATCTGGATGTGACTTTAAATACACATTCAATCTACATCCTTTCTGAATATTCAAAGCCTATAGGGCCTATATCACTTAATTGGCTTTTAGAAACTAGGTACACTCGGATACAGATTTAGATGTTTGAATTCATGTATAGGCTATATTAAGAAGGCTCAAGGAATGACAAAAGTCTAATTGGCAGAAGATGAGTGAGAGCAAATGCATTTGAAGAAACAGAGAAGATGAGTGTTAAATGAATATATGTAGATTAGTCAGAAATGCTTTTGATTTATTTTTTGATTTGACAAGTCAAATCATGGTGGTCACTCCTAGCTACCTACAATTTACAAAGGATAATTCTTACCACTACTTATTCAGTGTCCTAGCTTTGCATGATTTAAAATTCAAATTCACACCTATGTGTGTATGTGTTTATAATCTCAGATAATTTTATCTTTTTAAGGGAAAATCTGTTCCACTAAAAAAAAATAAAAAAATACATTAATTCTTCTTAAAATGAAGTAGTGTATCACTGCCTCATTTAACAAATAATAATAAATTACTGCAATCACCCCAAAGGACAATGTGGACATGGTAATTTTGAAAAGCAAATTAATGCCAAGTGCCTGAAAGTTTTATGGTATGGTTCCATCAAAATTTATCAGTGATCAGTTTGTCATATTGTATTGTCCTCAAACCATTATTAATAAAAAGAGAACATTTAGTACTCATAGGTTTGCATTTCAGAGAAATCCTTATAAATATATGTATTTTTCTGGATAAAATAGCCATCTTTATAGAAACATGTTTTGGTGGAAAATGTTGATTAATGTGCTTGGTTTTATCTTAATGCTGTAGGTTAGGCAAAATGTAAGCATGACTAGTGAAGAAGCAGCATTTCATCAATAATCTCTGAAGGGTTCATTTACTGTTCCTAAACAAGTTTATTTAGGGTTTGAGTATTCTTATTGACAACAGTCAGACCAAAGGGTTATAAATGAGTCAAAAACAGGAAATGATTAATTTAAATGCTACCTTCGAGAATGTTTCAAGTTCTAGAAACTGTCAGCTTAAATTTTCTTCGTAGTGAATAATCTCTATAGAAAGCTGTTATAAGGTAGGTTTTACTTTCTCTTTTTGTATTACTGATGATCAGTAATATCCCTACTAAGATTGCCATTCTCTATGTGTAGCAAGTATAAAAATGATACTTCCATTAGTATTGTTTCAGCATTCTTTTGGCACATTGAATCTCAATATTTCAAATGATGCTCCACAGTGAATAGATTCTCATCAGTTTAATAACATTTGTTTTTAGAAATCTATTATGAGTCCCAGAAGAAAAGCAATTATTTGAGTCTATTTCAAAATACCAGCTAAATCTGTATATCATTCTTCATACTTTCTCATTCTCTTTTACTAGCCTATGTTACTCCTTGCTTTCTTTTTCTCAGTTGAGGAAAACCCAGCTAAAACAGATGAATTGACTTTGAGGAGACTAAAATATCAGCAATTTGAAATTGAATAAGAATTAGAATAATTGTTGGTTCCCCACTTAATCGTAGTTAAGCTGCTAACCCTATGTATTTCTCTCATTGGAAATCGTTATTTTACTTGCAAAAATCATTATCATCATAGGCAAATTAGACCTTGATAAGGAATTTGTGAACATTGTCATGGCCATATATATCTACTTACTTTTGAAAAGCTTTAGAGATCATCTTTGGGGCTTTAGCTTTATAATTGAAAGCATGCTGCATAAATTAATATTTTTGAGGTGTTGTGCTGCATTTTAACTATTAGTGTGAAATTACATTCTCCTACATGATTTGTCTGTTTTTATATTAACTTAAACGTTAAATTTTAAATTATTGACCACCAGGTAGATTTGAAGCTCCAGATAGATGTGCCCTCTATGGCAGAGTTGATTAGGAACAACATGAGTATTCCTGGTAATATCTGAAAGAAATGTCTTCTGTGGGTTTTATTGCATGTGTAAAGCTTATAATTGTGTTTATATAAACACGGTGATTGAGAGACAAGGAGAATCCCCACTAAATATCCTGAATCCCCTGGGTCTGCAAATATAAAGCTATGCTTTAGGGGAAAAACAGAATTGAAAGCTAACATTTATGCCCATCGTTAATATATGTTTGCAAACCATTGATAGCACTTTTATCGCAAAAAAAAAAAAAGAAATATTAGAGTCTTATATTAGATTGTAAGTTCCATGAGAGCAAGGATGTACCTGTTTTGCTGCATTTCAGTAACCCCAGAATATAGTGCAGTGTCTGGCACATTTGCTGACTTTATGAATCCATAACATTTACATGGTTCCCACAATTGCCCACGAGCACAGAATTTAATAGCACTTACTTTCTATTTAGGATAGTCTGAAATATTTTCATTACTGAGATCTTTCAGAAGAACAAGCCCTTGCTCAAAATTCATTATGTACATATGAAAGTGGTATTTTGTCCACTTTTTAATTTCTATTTTTTTCTTTTTCTTTTTGCCTGCATGACCATGTCTACAACAATGAGATGAATTTGCTTTTGTGTTCCAAAGGATTTTATCTCAAAGAGTGAGAATAGTTATGATAATGTTCAAATGCAAGGGAACTCTGAAATATAAATAAAATCATATTGAATGCTACCTAAAATCTAAGAAAAAATAAACCTAATTTAAGTCAGTCAGTCAGTCCACATCATGGCATCTTAGTTTATGAAATGTACATATTTCATGCTTAATTATACTTTGTGTACATTTAAAAGTATTTCATGAAATGAAAAATATGATTAATTAGATAAAGTTATATTTGCAAAATTAGATTTTATTAATTATTTAGTGGGTGCTAAATAGTTTAATACAATAGTCAAATTTTATCAACCTAGTGATTTGTTTTGGTATCAAGGTGTCTATGTAAATCTCCACTGCCTGATTCTAGGAAAATGTAATATTTCAATCTTTAATATCTGAGAAGAAACCTCAGTTGGATCTATTAGTTATTATGGAAGTTGGACATCTTCCATAGCCTGTTATGGGGAGATTCTCTTTTTTTTTGAAGAGCATATATAGGCAAAATATAATGTTGTGAATTAAAGGAAAAATGAAGAATTAAAAGTACTAAGTGATATTTTATGTGATAATTTGTGGTGTACTTTTAATGTGTTGTAATTGAAGAAATAACTTTCATGCAAAAGTAAATCTTTATTATCTAAACCTTTCCTCTAATAAATTACAATGTATTTAAAATGCATCAATTCCATGTGCGTTTCCTGATCTTGAAATGGAAAAATGAATCACTAATTGCAATTCAGCATTCTCAGTGTTTAAAATTAAAATTCCTGAAAAAGTAATTGATTTTTGATAACTTATTTTGTCAATAAAATAAAGTTTAAATGTCACATTTGTAGGGTATATGTTTAGTTTGGTGCTGAGAGGTAAAATTTTAAGTATTTTAAAGCCCCTTTCAAATTTAATGTGGTCACTTGATATGATTACACACAAAATGAATATATTATATAATTTATCCAAAACTGAATGTTTCCATTGGGATTTGAGCAGGGAAACAAAATCACAGTAACTGATATGGAATAAGAAATTTCTTATAAAGAAAAGATCTTGCAAAACTGTGGAAATTGAAGAATTCTGTGGAAGTTTCTGCCCCTGCATCCCAAGGTAGGCATGAAGAAACTGTGGGTCATCCAGGCTGGCAAGCTGGGATGAAACACTGAAGTGAAGCATTCATTGGAGAGCAGGGACAAATTGACATTCCTGATGACAAACTAAATCAGGAGGACTAAAGTTGGAGCCTGTATTTGTTAAAAGCAAAACCATTCTTCTGCCTATCTGCCCAACATGAATCATCTATCCCTCCTATAACTGAATATACACCAACACTCTGTTCAAAAGAAGAAACAAACTTTGTCACTTTATTCACCTTTGGGAGATGTTCATTCTTCTTCTGAGCACCTCCCTGCCCCCTAAGGTATCTTGTGTAACTTAAATACTGAGATAAAAGGTGATAGAAGGTTTACAACTAGTAGCACATCTTATGTTAGATGGTAGGGAAATAGAAGAAGGGAAAACCTGTTTAATCTCTTACAAATATAGTCATATCAAAATAAAGAAGAAATATACATAACTCTTACCATCCTCATTTTTGCATCTGGTCACAGAGTCTGTGGTGATTTAGATCATCTGTGTTACCCTAGGAAAACATGTTCTTAAACTTAACCCATTCCTGTGGGTTATGAACTCATTGTAGGTAGGATCTTTAGATTGAGGTTACTTTAGTTAAGGTGTGGCCCAACTCAACTGGGATGGATCTTACCCTGATTACTGGAGTACTTTACAAGCAGAATGAAATTCAGACACAGAGCAAGAAAGCCAATGAAACTCAGAAGAGAAGAGTCCACCATGTGCATTGCTATATGACAGAGAGGCTAAGGACCAAAGATCACCAGAAGCAAGATCCTGTATGCCAGTCTTTGGGAGGAAAGCATTGCCTTGAGGGTGGCTTGATTTGTAATACTTCTAACTTCAAACATGAGTCAATAAATTCCTATTGTTTGGACCCCATTGCATGGTATTTGCTTTGGCAACCAAAAAAACTAAGACATTATTGAAACTGGTTTATAGTGTCTACATGGGACATGGATATCTTTAAACTCCATGCTCAGTTGGAGAGATTTAATTACATGCATCTTCTTCAAACCTTAAATGTTCCACTTGTGACCCTTCCAAGTCCTAACTATCCAGCAAATTATTAACTATTTCCCATACATCATTATAGATGTTTATCTTCAGCCATCTCTCCTTTTAGGAAAAATGAAGAAACAAGTATGTTGCTCAAAGTTCAGCTGATTTCAATTATTTGCCACAACACCGTCTTTCAGACCACACTCAAATGTGGTATTTGGTTCTGCACGTACCTATTTTCAGGTAGCTCTACTAGATACCACTTTCAGGATAGACATGCAGAACCATCTCTAAAATAGGCATGGTTATATTCTTCTTCAGTTAACTGGTCATGGGCTCCCAAGTGGCCACAGATGCTGAGTGAGAGAAGGGAATATAGCAGGAGTAGGCACAATGGTCATCTGAGCCACTTAATCATGCAATTTACTTCTGCCTTCAAAATCTGTTTGAACTCAATCTCATACATACCACATTTGTATGATAGTTAAAATGCTTCTGGGCATATCCAACTTTATGGTTAGTAGGTCAGAAAATACCTAACTCATGATGGGCAGCTCAAATCACACAAGAATTTGATCCATTGCCAAGTGTTCTGCCTCTACTAGAGTTCAATAGCAATCCAGAAGGTCTTCCTCAAATGGACAATATTTATCTTTACAGAATGGCAAACTGTGATCCAAATTTCTAAGGTCCTATGCTATAATTTACTTGTAAGAGCCTCCCAAAGACATTTCTGCCAGGGATACATTACTGCATCTGCTGGTACCAAACCACCAGATGGGATATTTTTGAGACCAAAAGGTAGAGACATTCATAATTATACTATCAACTGGGACTGTCCTGGGCAATCCAGGATGATTAGCAAACCAAATTAAATATTACATTTGAGATGGAATTCTCAGGCATTCAGGAGTAAATTTTGTAACATTTTTGCAGAGCTTTAGTGAGGAACTCAATACTCACTTCCATATATTTAATGATTTTGAGGGATATGCAGAAAAGCAAACAGGGAAAGTTAAAAAAAAAGCGCACAAAATTTCTTTGAGACAGAGGCAGTAGGATTTTAATTCTAAGTATTAAATTTTCTAGTTATATTACCTTGAGAAAATTACTTAATACACCTGGTCCTCAATTTCCACAACTACAAAAATGGGAGGATGTGCTCTTTGTCTTGGAGAATTGTTATGATAAGATGAGCTAATGTTCATAACAGCTCTGCTATACCTTAGGTGTTTGGCTTATGACCTATTATAATGATTAGCTAATATACTATTATTAACTGCTAGTAAACGGAACTGCCAGTAAATGGAAATTATTATTAGTGCCACCACTTGTACTACTAAGATTACACTACTATGAATCTAATAGATTGTTGATGTTGAGAGTATCCTGAGTTGCAATACTCCTACCTAAGTTTGCATGTGAAGAATCTGAGGCTCAGAGAGAACAAGTGACTTTCACAGGTCAAATTTGTTACCAAGGTAGTATGGGAGAGTGGGATTAAGACAATGTTAACTACCAGATATTTATAAGGTTGAAATCTTGGCTGTTTCACTCCCACTGAGACCTTGGAAACTTACTTACCATCTTTGTGCCTCAGTTTATTTCTCTGCAAGATGATGACAACAACATCCCCACCTTAAGGGATTGATGTGGGGAGTTATATGAATTAATGCAGGAACTATTTAAATACTTGGTGTGTTAGTCAAAGGGGTGCTGGTGCAAAATACCAGAAATTAGTTGGTTTTTATGAAGGGTATTTATTTGGTGTAGGAGCTTGCAGATACCAGGCCATAAAGCATAAGTTACTTCCCTCACCAGAGTGTTTTCACGTGTTGGAGCAAGTTGACGGCTGACGTCTGCAAGGGGTCAGGCTTCCTGGGTTCCTCTGGGCTCAGCTCCTCTGTTTTCTCCACAAGGTCAGCTGTAGAGTAGGAGGCTCTCTAGGCTTTGCCTCTCTCCACAAGGTCAGCTGTAGACTATCAGGCAAACGGTTTTGTCTCTCTCCCTGGGGCTCCAGCTTCAGCATCAAACTCCAACATCAAAACTCCAACATTAAAAGCTCCTCAATTTTGTCCTTTGCCATGTCTTTTATCTGTGAATCCCCACCCACCAAAGGTGGGGACTCAATGCCCTACTGGCACAAAAGGTTTATGTAATTACTTAATCAAGTAAACCTATGAATCCAATATAATCTAAAATGCCCAGAGGAAAAGATCAATTTACAAACATAATCCAATATTTTTTTTGGAATTCATCAACAATATCAAACTGCTACACTTGGTGACAGTAAAATGCATCTAATAAATATATGCTATTAACACTGTCAAAAGCTTTATTTTTCCTCTCCATGTACCACGCTTTATTTCTAGTAGTTGATGGAAGCATTAGCTTTCAATTGAAAGCATCACTTGATAAAATAGTGATCACAAAATTCTATTAAGGAAATTGTAAAAGTATTGAATTGCATATATGTGTGTGTATATATATTACATATTCAAACATACATTTTGCATTCTACACAGAAATAAAAGTATTTGATTATTTTTATTTTAGTGGAAATCTGTAATATTTAAAAGCCAGAAATTTACCTCAAAAGCATTTCAGGAGGGGAATGGCTGTGGATCAAGCAGTTGGACACCTGCCTCCCATGTGGGAGGTCCTGGGTTCAGTTTTTGGTGCCTCCTAGAAACAAAGGAGCAAACAACAAGCACACAAAGTAGCCAATTAAAGAAATGAAGTAGGCAAGTCAAGGGAGCTGATGTGGCTCGGGGGTTGAGCACTGGCTTCCCACAAAGGAGACCCAGGGTTCAATCCCTGGTCATAGTACCTCACAAAACAAAACAAAACAAAACAAAAGAAAACTCACAGGAGAAAACCAACATATTGGGGCTCCAAAATGGTTAAAGATCCTGAAATTACTTTTAGCTATAAAGTACAAAGTAAATATTCCCAATAATACCCTGACATATTCTCATTAGGAACAACTTGGTATTTTATATACACAAGGAAAACAATAGGTTTTTAGGCATGTAATTATTAAAGAAATCCAAAAGGTATTAATTTGAATACATCCTTGTTAAGAAAACACCTATGGGTTTTCTGAAATAACCATTCCTTTGCTTTTTTTTAAAGATCATTTAAAAAAGAACATATTTGAGACTGAAAAAAAGGTCTACTGTATTTACATCTATGTATTTGTTTCCAAATGCTATGTTGTCCTGGTGCCTGTAAACACTTATTTGATAAAAACAAGAACTCTTATATACTTCTTATTTGTTCTACTCTCTTTTCCATCCCTTGAATGGCAATGCCACAGAATGCTGATCAGTTAATAATTGGCTGTATTTCTTACATTAGCTTACTTTATATGCAAAAATTGTTTCTCTCACCCAACTTTTACAGGCAAGTCAGTATCGACTCACAGTTCGGCAAATTGAAAAATATCTCAGAAGGATTTCTACTTTATTTACATGGTCACAAATGTATTGGCCTTCACCCTTTAAAATATAAGGCAGAGCTGTGATCAGATATTACAGTATTCTATATTAAAGATAATTTACCAGGTGTCAGGTCAAACATTCTTTACATTTTGAACAGATTGTTCCAGTATTTTAAAAACCCAAACACCTGTGCTTTCTTACATACATTTTCATGAAAGCAGACATGATTTGATTTCCATTAATATCTCAAAAGAACAGTTCATCTCAAAAATTTTAAACTTGAAATACCCCATTTAGACACATTTTCTCCTACCTTAGTCCTTAATATTCACATTGTATAAGGTGCAATCACTTTGAATTACCCACCAAAACATTGAAACTATAAAAATTACTTTTAGTCAGAACCCATATTTCCAATATGCTTTATTTGCATTAAGAACAAAATCAGCATATCGATATTGCCTTTCCTCTCTAGTCTACAAGTGGTTCATTTGACTCTCCCAATCAAAGATTTCATGTTTAATAAATCATAATTTATAGGGCTTTTGAAAGAGCTGATTTAAGCCATGAGCTGTGCATTTTACACAACAAATAGTGTGATAGACTGTGTCAGATGGAAAATGTCTGACCATGACTACTACACATTGATTCATAGGTCAGAAAAACAATGACAAATGGCAGAAAAATTTGCTTTTTAAGTAATTTTAACTATCACTAAGCAAAGGTCATGTTAACTAATAAAATCTCTGCTATATGTAGGGGGTGATCTCCTTCATCACTGAGAACTATTTTTTGCTGCAGATTAGTTGAGTCAACTTAAAATAAAAATAATTTATATTTGTATCTCTTTAAAAATAATAGACCCCAAAAATGCTTAGTCTGTCTGAAAATAGTTGCAAATTATTTTAATTATTTTATATGATCAAACCAGATAGGATTTGGAAAGGAAATGTATTTACATATAATGGAAATCTCTTCAGGTAGTCTGTGAAGATTTGTACATTACACACAGATAAAATGGGGTTTTGTACTTAAGACTAAGGGAAATATCCCCTTCCTTTCAATTTCTTCCAAATATTATTTTAGCTTTACACACAAAGCTGCCTTTATATTGACATTCTTGAGAGGAATGAGGAAACTTTGGAATATTGTGTTCCCTTGGTGAAAGGGATATGATCTTTGAGAAAGATAAGAACAGTTTTATTAAAGCATGCCATTTTAGAATGTGGCTACAGTTCTCAAAATGAAGGTGTTGGGCTATTATTTATAATTCCATGACCAGGAGACATCTACAGTAAAAAACGTAGAGATTTAGGAAAAACAATAGGGGACCAATGTATATCTTTTTATTGTAAAAATGTCTTCATTTCTGTGATCTCACAATGTATTAAGCAGTCAGCCTTTTATGCTTTTCTAATTCCCAAATGAATTCCCCTATTTGTCAGAAAGAGTCCACATTGTAATGTAATAATTTCTTTCACATTATAAATCAGTCTATCTTAGGTGAGTTCTTCCATAGCCTGATTTATTGATTAAGAGCTAATGTTTTGAAATTCTAGATTCTTATATTTCTAGATCAAATGATCATGGAGTTCAGAGAGATAACAGTGACTCTACTTTTCCAGCCATTCAAACTCTCCCTCCTCCCTACCTATTAAGATTTGGATTTGGAAATTCTTATATTGAAATTGATAATGTAACAGGGATGCCAAACAAATGAAACATGAAAGATAAGACTTGTGTCTTACTCTTCATAAGAAATTCCAAAGTTCATTTTAGTTCAGTCCTCATTCATTCAAGATGTACCAACTATTATATTAACCACTGGGAATAAAGGGAGTACACAAGGTAGTTAAGCCATGTATTCTCTCTTCAATAGCTTGCTCATTAGTGATGAAGATAACAATAGAATGAGAATATGACATAAGCATTAAGATTAGTATCTACAAAACACGGAGTTAATACAGAGAATTAACTACTTGACGGAGAGAAGAGCAAAGAAAAGGTTGATGAAAGGAGCAATACCTGTGGAATACCAGAGCAGAGTTGTGAAGAATTTATAGCAAGTTTCTAAGACAAGATTGAGTGGGGAGGGAAGATGTTCAAGGCATTTAGTCATAAAATAGCATCATGTTTAGGGAACCACAGTAGTTCTGCATTGCTATGTAGAAGTTTATCTCACCTCCTAGGGCAAATGTAGAAATTAAATTGCCAGGTCCCATCCCAGAACCATAGAATTAGAATCTTTGAATCTTTGACCCAAAGTGGTGCATTTTTAAAAGCTTCCTGGGTGATCCAAAATATTTTAAGGTCAGAAGACATCTGAAAATGTGTGAATTACACAAGATAAGAGTAATGAGAGCAATCAACTAACTGTTAGCCACTGGGAGCCTATAACAACAGAAAGCTGTAATCAGATCAATTTAACAGGATGTATCCAGAGACTATGGATTGGCCTTTGGAGTCAAAGGAACCAGTTAGCGGGATGCTGTGTTTTTGTGTTTTTTGTTTTTCAACTTTTCACTTCTAAATACTGTCAAACTCACATGACAGCTGTCAAAGTAATACAAACACCATACAGAGAATTCCAAAATATCCCTACTGCCCCTGATCAACCAATTTTGATATTTAACCACAATTGCCATATCTATATATTTATCTAGTTTTCAAATGTCCAATCCATTTTCTGAGCACTTGAGTTTAGGTTGTATACATCATGCTCCTTGAACACTTAATAATGTCAGGTACATTTGTAAAAACAAGTACATTCACTTAAATAGCCACCTTAAGTGCTCTTATCAAGGTCAAGAAGTTTGACACTGATACAAAGTTTACAGTCTATATTTCAGTTTTTTCATATGTCCAAATAATATCCCCTTGAGCCTTTTTTCCTCCCATTGCTAGGGCCCATTCAAGATCATATATGGCCTTTAAGTGTCATTGTCTCTTTTGCTGCTCTCTCTCCCCTCTCCTTTTTTCTTTCTGTCTCTCATTAATTATGGAGACAAATATACAACATAAACTTTCCTTTCTCAGCCACTCCTAAATATACCAATTATGGGATTAACCACATTCATAATATTTTGCAGTGTCCTCACCATCCTGCATTACTGAAAATTTCCCAACTCCCCGCACCAAATCCCTACACCCCTTATATATATATATATATATAAAATAACACTCCCTTCCTCCCCCCCTCCCCACTGCCCTCTCTAACAACTTGTATTTTAATTTTTGTCTCTATGAGCTTGTGTATTCTCTGATATTCTCTGTGTGGCTTCCACTGGGCTTAAATTTAACATCTTAAATCTATAACAGTCTTGTTTTATTTGATACCAACTTAACTTCAATAGTTTGCACAAGCTATGTTCCTATACCCCTTTGTCCTCCCACCTTTATGTAGTTCTTGTCACAAATTACATGTTTTTACATTATGAATCCCAAACCACTGATTTATCATTATATTTTATACCTTTGCTTTTTAGGTCTTCTTGGAAGTAAAAAGGGAAGTGACAAAATCAAAATACAGTAGCACTGGCATTTATATTTATCCATGTTATTACCTTCCCTGGAGATCTTCATGCAGCTTTGATCTGTTGGCTATTGTCCTTTCCTTTCAATTTGCAGATTTCGCTGTAGTAGCTCTTTCTAGGGCCAGTCTAGTGGTGAAGAAATTCTCTCAGAGTTTGTTTATCACAGAATGTCCTAATCATTTCTGAATTTTTGAAATACAGTTTTGCCAGAGATGGAATTCTCTTGACTTTTTTTTTTTTTTTCCTTCCTTTTGAAGGAGACTGGAATGCTCCATGGGCTTGTGGCTTGGTACAACAGAATAAACAGTCACACTGAACTAAGCTAGGAAGGAAAAGTGGCTTTATTGGCTGGCAGAGGGCAGGAGATTTAAACAAGCTCAATCTGCCATCTTGTTAAGGGTTTGCCTTACAATTCTTATACAGGTTTGAAACCAAGTTAAGCAAGGAGTTGAAAGCCTTTGGAAAGGTCTGGGAGTTTCTGTAGTGTTCTGCTCTTATTGAGCTTGGTGCCTCTAAGTCTTACAGTGATAAGGACAGAAGAAAGAGTGAAGTGTTATCTGTGTGCATCTTATATTTTTTCTTTACAAAGAAACCTTAAAGAATTGGTTAAAATCAAACTAGACAGGACCACATGCTTTTCAAAGAATCTTTAAATCTACCTTAAGGTGCTTGCTATGTTACAGGTATATTTTATTTTATTCATGCCACAAATTATCCTTCATTACACAACTAGTTCCAATCATAGAATTAATTTTTGGGATCTGGTCATCATTCTATCTGGCTGCTTCCTGCTGAGATGGGGTATAGCAGTTATGGATTTTTTCTGACAGAATTGTTGATCCATGGTGTGCAAGTAAAACTCTTGTTTGAGGGATTGAGGTGGGTTTCTGAGGTATTTCTAGATGAAGAAAAAGGTTTAAAAATTGTGTTGCTAAGCAACTACACAAGAATAAAGTATGTTTTAAAGTGACAATAATTATGATTATTAGTAGAATAATCATTAGGCCTGTCTTTAAGATAGTGCAAAACCAGGATCCAACACCAGATGGAAATCATCTAAACAAATAAAAAACATGGGATGGAGTGGATGGGGTTGACATAATTTGAATTTGTTTATTCATATATGTTGCAAGAGGATAAATATTACTAGATTCATTAGGAATGGAAGTACAGAATTTGGTTTTTATTATTGCATATGTAACTCCTTGAGAAGCTGTTGGAATGCCTAATGCTATTCAATTGTGTAGAACAGCTTTACATGTCAGAGTTATTTTAGTATAATAAGAGCTATACTACAGTAACTATCATTTAGGGCTTGACAGATAAAATTATTTAGAGCTTCCACTCTAGTGATTACGTCTTTAATCCTATGGAGGGGAAAACAATTGCTGCTAGGTGATAGTACGAATGGAAGATGAAGCAGGTCCACCTAGCTTCTGTAACGGGGTAAATTAGCTGCAATAGATGGGAGGGCGGTATGAGCATTTCTTTGGGTCCATGGTAGCTCAAGGTGTTGAGAAATAAAAAGCATAACCTTGCAAAATATCTAACAAGTCACTCCTGCCCCTGTTTCTGTAAATCAGCCTGTGAAAACATAGCCTAGAAGGAAGATATCAAATGAGTGACTTCACCGCACGCCCCGCCTCACTTCTGTAAATCAGCCAGTAACCTTGCAGCTGCATTCTGCCTCTCTAACTCCCCTGCTTGCAAAATTTCACCTAGCAACGCATTAGCCAATGAGCAAAAGTTATGCTGATCCCACCTGAAATCCTATAGAAACTTTTGAAAACTGAAAAATGGGACTCAGAATTTGGAGATTGACTCTCCTCCGGGTCCATGCAAAATAAATCTGTTCCTTCACCTTTCTGGAGTGTCAGTTTTGGGTTTTTCTGTGGTTCAGAGCTCCTGGCTTTGCTGCAACATTTAGTTCCCTGACCAGGAAACCCATCCACGCTGGCCCTTTGAGCCTCCAGTTTGGGACTGGTGGGCATGGCCGGTGGAGATTTCCACATGAAAAAGCCGGAACCACCTGTCCTCTTGACAGAACCTTCTTCGGGGAAAGGATCCCTGTGGCCATGTCCTCCACCCTGGCCTGAATGGTGGAGAGGTGTATTGCACAATATCAGAAGATGTGGGAAAGGTAAAGCCCCTGCTTTCTGAGTCCCAGTCAGTCCTGTCTCCTCCCAAAATCTTGAGATTTGAGATTCCAGGATAGGGCAGTCCCTTGGGTGGGACTGTGTAACGTCTGAGTGATTGAGTGAATGAATGCGGACTGCAGAGGCTTGCCTCTGCTGATCCAGTTTGTGGCTCCACGGCCTGCACTACAGAGTTCGAGTGGGCCCCAACCTGCACTCAGCGGCTATATCATATGGCATAACGGCTATTCCAGTATATGGACCCCTTAGCTAAGAGGAGCCTAAGTTCTTGTGAGAGACATGGACAGGCTGGCACCTGAGTGACCTCGTGAGAGCCCCCCTCCTTTGTTTGTCCTGTAACATGGGTTCAGGGATGGAATCATCACAGTCCAAGCTCAGTTTTAGTGTATGTTAAAAAACTTCTAGAAAGGCTTTTCCAGGGATTGTAGTGTCCATATGTCCCCCAGGACTCTCCGGACTCTGTGCAAAGTAGGGTGGCCTAAGTTTAGTGTTAATTAGCCCTCAGAGAAAACACTAGAGATGGCCAAAGTTTGTGCAGTTTAGCAAGCAGTCACTGAGACCCCCGGCCACCCTGGTCAGTTTCCCTACATCAATTCCTGGTTAAAAATTGCCCAAACCCTGCCCCCTTAGGTTTGATTCTCTGTTCAAAGGAAGGGACAGAGCAGGGTCCTAGTAGTTCAAATGACCAGTCCTCAAAAGCCTGTTATTCTACGAAGACCTCCAGAGAAAGACATTTTACCCCCACCATATATTCCAGCCATTCCAGGGCATCTCCCTGCCCCAGAGCCTCTGCAAGCAGATATCCCAGAGACTCCTCCACCTTCAGTTTCCCTGGACCTGTCAGCCTCCCCCAATGGGGATCCTGAATCCCCTTTAGTAAATAAACTTTGGTCAACACAGTCTGTACTTCAGTTGCCCCTCTGTGAAACACAGAGCCCGGTTCTGATGGGTGCAGATGCGACTATCCAACCCAGGAGGCCAATCCTGTTTTATCAGCCTTTCACAACTACAGATCTTTTAAACTGGGAACACCACACTCCTTCATATTCAGAAGAACCTCAGACTCTTATCGACCTCATGGAGACCATTTTCCAAACCCACCGCCCCACTTGAGATGATTGGTGCCAATTCCTCCTAACCCTGTTCAATACAGAGGAGAGACACCGGATCCTCACGGAAGCCAGAAAGTGGTTGTGAGAACAGAGGAATGGGCCCGAGAGGCAGCGCCGGAAGCCAACTGGCCTGGCTGGGACTTTAACACAGATCAGGGGCAGGCTGCCCTTCAGCGGTATCAAGAAGCCCTCCTCAGGCGGATATGGGAAGGAGCAAGGTGGCCCACAAACATGTCCAAAATGGCTTCTGCCATTCAAACGCCTGAAGAACCTCTGGGAAATTTTTATAAGCAACTTTGCAAAGCCTTCAAGATTTACACTCCCTTCGACTAAAAGGCCCCAGAAAGCCAGAGGATGGTCAAAGCTGCTCCAGACATCAAAGGAACACTTCAAAAGCTAGATGGGCTCACAGAGATAAACATCTCCCAGCTCCTCGAAGTCTGTGAACAAAATATTCATCAGTTGGAACAAAATTGCTGAGGTGGGACCAAAAAAGAAAATGAAACATCAGGCCTCCCTGCTAGCAGCAGCCTTAAAAATCCAGACCCAACCAAACAAGAAAGGCCACCCTGAATAGGGGAGAACACTTCACCCTGAAACTCCACCCTGCTGCCAGTACTGCCTGGGGCTGCCTGGTTTATGTGTCTGGATTTAAAGGACTCAATTAACTTGGGCTCAGCTCCTGCAGAGCTTAAACAAAAAAAAAAATTCCCCCACCTCTTTTCCTAAGTCCTGCCACTTTCCTGCTGACCAAAAAAGGAACTCCTGGGTGCAACTGTGCAGAAGTGACAAGAAGACATGTACCAGCTGCCCCAGACTCCAGGATAGGCTTCTTCTTTGTCCAAATCAAACTGTGTTCACAAATGACAGCGGTTTTGTCAGAAATGAGAAGAGCTTACTAAGTGAGCAGTCACCGCAGCTAAATAAGTAGCAAAGGCAGTGACACTATCTAGGGAGAAGTCTTCACAGTAAGCAGAACTCTGGGCATGGATTCAAACCCTACAACTGGCCACTGGGCAAACAGTGAACATTTACACTAACTCTAAGTATGCATTCACTACTGTATATATTTATAAGGATATAATTGCTTATAAGGAGCAATTTATAAGGATAGGGGACTCCTAACTGCAGAAAAATAAAAGAAGATCCTTCAGGTCCTTGAACTGCTGAAGGTGGTTTAGAAGCCAGGGAGTGTGGCTGTCATGCGCTGTTGGGAGCATCAAAAGAAAACGGATTCAGGTGCTGGGGGAAATGCACTGGGGGTGGCTCAACAGGCAACCAAGGGGGCCCTTAAACTGCAGCCCCACCACTGGTGCTTCCCCTGTCCCTTTTAAAACAACACATTGAAAGGCTGAACTGTACCTGGGGGAGGCAGGAGTGGGCAAGGAAAAGAAGGGACTTAATCCAAAAGGGGGCCGCCTACATCCGTGTTCATCAATGCCACAAGTTTATCCACTTGAAAAATAAAAGAGAACTGCTTTAAAGGCACTGCTCAGAAAACATTGCTATGTTGCGCAGATGACCTTGCTCTGCACCACTGTTGGCAGCCAGTGCCAAACCTGCAAATCCAACACATGGAAACTGCCCCTTTTAAAAACTTAACACTGAACTTTGCAGAAGTGAAACCAGGTCAAAGCTATAGGTGCTTATTAGTAATAATGTGCATCTCCTCATGCTGGGTCAAGGCCTTTCCCACCCACATTAAAAAAACAGAAGAAAAGTAACTAAAGCTTTGCTCCAAAAATTAGTTTCCCAGCGCAGGATACCTTTATCCTTAAGCAGCAATAATGGCCCAGCTTTCATGTCAGCCATTGTCCAAGAGCTAGTAAAATGTTAGGAATTAAATAAAAACTCCACACAGCATATAGGTCCCAAAACTCAGGGAAAGTGAAATGTATAAATCAAACCCTCAAAACCACCCTAGCCAAGTCTGTAAAATAAAATTGAAAACTGGTCTCCCATGAGTAAATTTACTCCTATTAGCCTTCCTTAAAGTCAAACTGCATGCACCCCTGAATCTTCAGGCTTTTCGCCTTTTGAAGTTCTGTTTAAACAACAATCTCCAAGTATTCAAACCTTCAAGGGAAATCTCAGGCTCCTGGGAAAAACTGGCCAGGATTCTATCCTCTAGCAGTTAAAAATCTAGTCCAAATACACAAAACTGTCCTGTCTCAGAATCCCATCCCATTAGGAAACCTACTTTGGGTAAAAAAACTGAAAAAGAGCCCCTCCAACCTACCTAGATAGGCCCACATATTGTCATCCTTGTAACCCCCACTGCTCTCAAAGTTTCAGGTATCGGCCCTTTAATTCATTATACTAGAGTTAAAAGGGCACACTCCAATGAGAAACAAAACTCACCCTGCACCTGACTGCCCCTTGCAAATCCAAATTACCCAGAGCCACCGAGAATTGCCATCACCTGACTAAATGGACTCCTGTTCCCTCTGGTTTCTACTCCTCCTCAGACTACTTGGCTTGCTGGGTGGAAGTGAACTGGCAGCTATAGCTCCCAGAAACTGGAGTGTAGCTGAAAGGACACTAATCTTAACAGCGTACTTGTGTTTTGTAGAATGCTTTACTACCTTAAGTTGTTTTTCCACTTAGCCTGAGTGATGCCCTATAAAAAGTGTATAGGGGCATCAGAGGGGGGAAGTGTTGAGAAATAAAAAGCATAACCATAAAAAAAAAAAAAAAGAAAAGAAAAGAAAAGAAAAGAAAAAGCATAACCTTGCAAAATATCTAACAAGTCACTCCTGCTCTGCTTCTGTGGATTGGCCTGTGAGGGCATGGTCTTGAAGGAGAATATCAAATGAATAACTCTTTCCCCCTGTTTCTGTAAATCAGCCTGTGAAAACATGACCTAGTAGGAAGATATCAAATGAGTGACTTCCCTCTCCCCACTTCTATAAATCATCCCACAGCCTTGCAGCTGCATTCTGCCTCTGTAACCCCCATGCTTGCAAAATTTTGCCTAGCAACACATTAGCCAATAAGCAAAATTTATGCTGATCCCATCTGAAATCCTATATAAACCTATGAAAACTGAAAAATGGGACTCAAAATTTGGAGATTGACTCTCCTCTGGGCCTGTGCATAATAAATCTGTTCCTTCATTCTCTGGAGTGCCAGTTTTGGGTGTTTCTGTGATTCAGAACTCCTGGCTTTGCTGTAACAAAGGTACATCTCCATAACCAGCCTGGGGGTAGTCATGGCCACAGACTTGTTCTACAAACCCTTTGTATGCCTTTAGGTGTTACCCAGTATATTCCTGGTCTGTTTTCTCAGTTAGTTCCAAACCAATTGCCTCCTGTCAAGTGATTGTTTTCCATGAAGTTTTCAGGTAATAAGTGACCTACTTTATAATTAAGGAAAGGATTGTTTGTTGGAAGTGATTTTGTTGTTCCTAACACAAGGTGGCTACTTAACTTAATTTGCCATAACCATGGGTGAGCTAAACCATTGTGTCCCAAAGTTAGAAATGTCCATTTTTTCTCTAAGGTTAAATTTTTGTTTAATCATCTAACTGAAAAGAATATTGAAGAATATTATCTGGGAACTGGAGATGATGACCAAGTTTTAAGTTTACTGGCCAGTGGTCGGGATTGGCTCTGGTTAAATCTATGGTATTTAATATTCTTTGTTGTTTGTGTATTTCTTTTATAAAAGACTTTAAGTTTTCCAATAAGTACCTTGTAAGAGAGATACCTACCAGGGTAACCCAGAAACACTTTAAAGTGGCAGATGTCCTTGGATCCAACAATTAGACTAATTATAGAGTTAGTATAAGAATGAACACACTGGAGGAAAAGATTATTATATTGTGATTTTACAATTAAGGACAGGAGGAATGGTATAAGAAGGAGTTGGGTGCTCATTTTAAGAGGATTTTTTAAAAAAATAGGTATCCAAAAGGAATACGTTTCTTTAAATTAACCAAGGTCCATACTCCTAGAGTAAGGAGCAAAAGGACAATTAAGAGCACACCCAACAAAAACCATTTATTCATGATTTCTTAAACAAACAGTTGAGTCTATGCAGAGGTTCACAATTGTACTTATATTTTGTGTCTTGGAGTAGGTCGATGACTGTTTTTCGACTAAGTGGCAGAGAGTCACCATGCAGAATCAGTTGTGGCTTGACTCTAGGATGCTGTATCCATGGTTTAAATATCCTGTAACTTCAGAGGAAAGTAAGTGACCAGGCATGATCCAACCCACCTGGAGTTTACCTGTTCTTGGGGGTATTTGTCTTTCCATATATACAACTATTCCCATTTTCCAGGTTGATAATTGTGTAAAGGAGCATCCATGGGAAACTTAAGAAAAAGCATGACTGCATGATTATTTATTTCAGTTAGTGTGGCTCCTAGTTCAGAGCTAGGATGCATATTGTCAGCATATTCAACTTTTAGAAATGGCCTTTAATATGTCATTTCATGAGGGCTTAAACCTAGCTTGCCTCAGGATACTACTCTTATCCTCAGGAGTATAATATGTAGGGTTTAAACCATTGTAACTGTGTTTCCAGACAGAGTTTTGCTAGATGTTCCTTTAACATTTGGTTCCTTTACTCTGTTTTTCCAATGGGTTGAGGTCTGTAAGAAAAGTGTAGTCACCAATTAATACCTAGCAAACCAGAAACATCTTTGACTGCTTTAGAGATGAAAGCACTGCCATTGTCACTTTGAATGGAAAGAGGGAATCCAAGCCTAGTAATATTTTCTTTGAGTAGACATTTAACTATTTCATGGACTTCTTTTAGTCTGACACAGGAAAGCTTCTACCCATCCAGTAAAAGTGTCAAGAAATGCTAACAGACATCTGAAATTTCTGTGAACTTTAGGCATCATAGTAAAATCAACTTGCCAATCTTCTCTGCCCAGTCCTTGATATTGTACTTTTTTTGTCAATGTGCATACATTTGGGCAGGTTTGGAGATTGACCTTAGTCCATGTTACACACTTGTATAGGGTTTCTCGTCCATAATGTGCGATTTGGTGAAAGTGTGTTATGATAGATTTAAGGAGTCCCTCTGGGGACATATGAATATAAATGAATATTGTTGCATTCATTTTCATTTCTTAACCATCCCTATACAGTTAGATTTGTAAATCCCATTATTTTTGTATTTGCCAAGTCTTTTATTTTTTAATATTGGGGTTTTCCAAATCTTTTGAGAACAGACCCTCATTCACTGTGAGGTAACAGTGGGTGTTTTACATAGAACATTGCAAGAGTTTTAGTAAGGGTTTGCTTCTTGGCTGCTTCTTTTGCTACCTTATCAGCCCATTTATTGCCTCTAGCTTCTTTACTTTCAGTATACTGATGTCCTTTACAATGGATGACTGCCAATTCTTTTGGTTGTAAAACTGCATCTAGCAGTTGCAGCATTAAGTGTACATGTTTAATATCCTTTATTGACAGTGGTTAACAAGCTACACTCTTTTCCAAATAGTTCCTTGGTCATGCAGGATGGTGAACACGTACCTATAGTCAGTATATATATTCGCCTTTCAGCCTGCATTTAATTGCAGGGTTCGTAAGACGGCAATTAATTTGGCCCTTTGTGCTGAAGTCCCTGGGGGGTAAGGGCTCTGCTTCTAATATTTTAGTGAGAGTGACTCCTAAGTAACTTGCCTTGTGCTTTCTGTGGTCCATATAACTACTTCCATCAGTGAATAAGTCTAGGTCTGGATCTGATAATGGAATATCAGTTAGTCTTGGACAGCAAGTGTATATCTCATCAAAATGTTGCACACAGTTGTGTCTGGGAGTTTTCCATTCTGGCCTTTCATTAAATTCAGGTAGTAAGATAGCTGGGTTGAGTTTATCTATAGTTTTCAAAGTGACATTTAGGTTATTAAACAAAATGGCTTGATGTTTTCTTAAGCTGCCCATGGTTAACCACTGACCCCCTTTTTGTCCTAGCATAATATGAACATAATGTGGGATGAAGAATTGGGTGGAAGAGCCCAATGTGAACTTCTCTGCTTCTTGGAGGAGGTTACAGGTGGCTGCAACAAATTGTAAGCAAGCTAGCCATCCTCAGGCATCAGAGTTGGGCCAGATGTTTCCTTCAAATTCTTGTATTAATACTCCTAATGCAATGCCTTCTTTCTCTCATGTACTAATAAGTTCTTTCATTAGTCTGGGAGTCCTAGGACTGGGATTGAGAGGAGCTGATCCAAAGCTCCTGAAATGGTGAAAAACATTCTGGGGTCCATTCTAAAGGACCTTTTTGTTCTCCTTTTAAGCTTCATATAGGGGCTTAGTAATGAGTCCAAAATTTGGTATCCAGAGCCAACAATAAGCAGCCATACCTAGAAATCCTCTAAGTTCCTTTCCATTTTTGGGTTCTGATAAAAATAACATTTCCCTTCTACTGGCAGCAGGGCCCATTACCCCGATAATACAAACCCAAGGTATCTGACATAGGTTTGTGTTATTTGGACTTTCTTTTCTGATATTTTATATCCTTTCTCTGCCAGCCTTTTCAGCATTATTATTATTGGATTCTGATTTGAAGCTCCCTGGGTTTGACTAGCCATGAATATATCATCAACATATTGAAGGAAAAGTCCTTCCTGGAGTTGTATTTCTTGTAAATCCTTGGACAATACCTGTTCAAAAAGAGTTGGGGCATTTTTTAAGTCCTTGTATCAATATAGTCTAACTATACTGTTGGTTTATTCCAGTACCAGAATCTTCCCATTCAAAAGCAAAAAGGCTTTCGTGATTATTTTTCTAAATGATACAGTGAAAAATGTCTTTTAAGTCTAAAACAGTGAACCAAGCATAAGTATCTGAGACATTGATAGGGAGTGTATATGGATTAGGCACTATTGGATGGATATCTCTACTACTTGATTAACAATTTTTATATTTTGTATAAATCTATATTTTTGTGTGCCAACTTTTAAGACTGGTAAGATAGGTGTGTTGAAGTCCATCTGGCAAGGTCTAATTATGCCCCATTTGAAAAACTCCTTAATTAGAGGTGAGATGCTCATTTTTGCTTTGTGTCTAAGTGGGTATTGTTTTAAGTGTGGAGGAATGCTGTTTGGCCCCAGTCTTACTTTCACTTCTTTGTGTTCTTTACCCATCCTGGGGATTACTCCATATCCCCCACCTTGGCTCTTAACTATTGTTTTATTTCTTCATGACTCCATGTTTCTTGGTGCTTTCATTTAGTTTACTTGTAGGCACAGGCATATACTGCTGAAACCCCTGTGTTAACTTTATTGGGTAAAAAAAGAAAGTGAGGCTTGTAGTTTTAAGAGTTAGTCTCAGCCAACAAGGGGATTGGACTTTTAGGTATGTAGAGAAATTTCTTTGTTAATTTATTCCCCCACCTGGCATTGCAGAGGTTTAAGGAAGAATCAATCATTAGTAATTCTGGACACTCTAATAATAAGGAATGACTCATTTGATTTATGAGTGAATTTTTTATTTAAAACTGAAACATTGCTCCTGTGTCCACCCAAAAATTTACTAACTTCTTACCCACTTGGAAAGAGACCCAAGGATCCTTGTGGGTGATCAGGGTCATTTCCTGACCAGTGCAAAGTACTCCTTCATCCCATCATTCTAGATCACTGTCTCCATCCCTCGTGAGCTGTAGGCACTGGGCCCCAGCGTTAGGAGCCTTCAGTGCTCCTTTTTTCTTTGGGGGGAGAGTGATGCATTCTAGCTTCCAATGTCCATTTTCCTTGCAATAAACACATTTCTGGGGGTTCAAAGGTTTTCTGGGGTCCCCAGAGCTCTTACCTTTTGTTGGTTCCCTCTGCTGCTGGAAGGTTTTATTTAGAACTGCTCATAAAACATTAGCATTCAAGTTAACCTTACATGCAATTGTTTTCTTATGATGCTTTTCTTGGGTTAAGCTACCTCTTGGTTATAAAAAAGCAACCTCTACCAGGACTGAAATTGACAATCTTAGCCCTCCTACTTTTTGCAATTTGGCACGAATTATCAGAAGCACTTTGATAAATAAAAGACTGGTTAACATTGTGCCAATTAACAAGATCTTCTGGGTCTAGGTTATTGAACTGGCTGTATGCCTCACCTCTCATGGAACGTGGTTGGATCCTCATTCGGTTTTTGGACAATTTCTTGAATTTTGCTCAGATTATTTTGCTTGAGGCCCCCATTCATGAGCCCAAAATAATACAAGCTTTGTAATGGTCCAATTTACATATACAAGAAGCAAAAGTGTAAATTCATGAAGGAGACTCAGTACAAATAACACAAGCTTATGTTGTATTTACATAAGCTTATTGTTATATAAACAGGAGTCGATAACATTCATGATTTGAGGAGACTTAGAATCTCAGTGAAGAGGCTGAGCTTATTTTAAAAAGATGATAATATTAAAGAAACAGTGGAATCCGAATATTGAGCATTGAGAAGGGAAACTGGGTTCTAGCTCAATTCAATAGCTTCCTGAAACTTTGGAAAAAGTAGTTAGCTTCAGTTCCATTATTTATAAAATCAGGGAAATAATACCTACCTTAATGGGTTATTCTGAGTCTTAATATCAAAAGTGATCATTCATTCATTCAACAAATACATGTTAAACCAGAGACTATGTCATGTACGATAATAAGGTGTGGGGATACAGTGTAGAATAATACAAACCTGAAACCTGCTCTCTTAGTCCTTATATTTTAGCAGACTAAGATGAAAAACAAACAAAAGCTCATAAATAAATCAATAATAAAGTACCATACAGTGAAACAACTAGTGCAAAGGCCCTAAGGCAGGAAAAAGTTTCACCTGCTTGAGGAACAGGAAGACCAGTGTGGCTGGAACACTGTGACATGGATGAAAAATCTACCAGGAAAGGTTGGAAAGGTAAGTAAGGAGAAGATAATAACAGCTAAAATATGCTAAATTATTTTTATGTTCCAGGCAATGGACTAAGCACCTTATGTATATTGATATTTATTCCAAATATGATAAAACTATAATATAGGGATAATATAATATTTTATTCACATTTTAACAGGAAATGGTAACCTGCTATAAGCTACATACCTGGTGGACCTGAGATTTGAGTTGAAGCATTCTAATTCCAAACTTAAGTCTGTTAATCAGGGGGAGGAGTGATCCAATTAAAAGGGGAGGATGTGCAGAATAAAGGGCAAGGGAGAAGCTAAAAGATTACACTAATCTAACATGTCTGATATGCTCCAATTAATGCAAAATTATATATGGATGTGTAAGAGTCATTTATTGACTCTGTGGTTACCATAATATATTAATATTTTAAAAATCAAATTATAGATTAATATGTGCAGAATGATTTTACTTTGTTAAATATTTCAAACAAAAAAATCCTGTAAATATTTGTACTTAGATATTTGTATATGTAAACCACATAAAATCTTATAACATTGGTTATACCCAGGGAAAGAGTTAAAAACATTAAATTAGGGAAGCAATTAAAAATAGAAAAATAGAAGAGTGGAAGGAAAAATATAAGACACAGTGACCTTTGTGTTTGTATGCCATTGGGTATGCTTATAAAATATATGTTAAATCAAAAAGTATATAGAAACATAAGATTTTGATAAAGGTCGTGGATTTTAAAATGTGGAAATTAATTATCACATTATGTGGAATAATATGGTATTTACTTGATAACTTGCGAATCATTAACAAAATGCTCTTGGTTTGCAGACTGCAATAGGAAAATTAATGAGAAATTTAAAGTCTGTTTTGAGCATTATTTCTTTTTCAATTTCCCACTGTTTTCGAGACTTTTTCATTCCTAAATCCTCGAATATCCTATGCCCAATTTTTCCATTGTAACCACCCTTGTTTTGATTTTTGCCTATATAATATGGCAACTCCTCTTGTAAAAAACAAAGATAAGTTTAGTTTTCACATAAACGAAGAAAATATTAATTAATGTAACCTGGCAGTCTACTGCCTCAGTCTCCCTCTCCCGGGCTAAGCAGGAACAAAGAAAACCAGCTTAAGCCAGTCCTATAGGCAGTAAGAAGGAAGCCCCCCGCCCAAAAGCTAAGTCAACACCAATTCAGCACTTAATTCCATTCCTTATTTGGCAAAAGGGAGCAGGTGAAAACTAAAATGATTGATATGTAATGGGGGAAGCGGTTAATCACAAACTTTTGTGCTGAAAAGTTAGATCTCACTTAGATTGTAACCTCTAATGTATCCAATCTATGCAGAAACAAAAGAAGGGCTTGCATGCTAGGTTTAGGTGTAGAAATTGCATCATTCTTCTTTGTTCAGGGCATCAGCCACATTTTCTGGTTGTGCGCCCCTTCTTGCAAAATTAAAAATAAATTCTTTTCTTCTCCACAATTGGTTGAGCCTTATTTTCTTCCAAAAAATGATTTCTTTCTTACAGCTTTGGGGGCTCGTCCAGAATTCTGAGGCTTGAGAGAGTGGACCCCTGGGGTGGACGATGGGGAGGTGTGCCCGGCTGTTTAAGGGGTCTGGACTCCACCAGTGGGGGCCTCGCCTCTGGCAGCCAGGAGGCCTGAGAACAGACGCTTAGATCTGCTGACTGTGGATGAGAAAAGGGGAAAGGAAAATCTGCCTCTTGTTGACCAGGTGACTCCATGCAAGGACCAAGGTTAAAACAAAAGCTTTTAGTATACCTTGGTGGTCAGGAATTCTAATAAATCTAAAATTAACTGTGTATGCATGAAATGAGTGACATATGGCATGAATTCATGTTTCCCTTCTCCCGTGAGGGAAAGGGCCAGAAATGAACAAAGTGAAAGATTCAAGAGAAAGTGACCCAGACAAGATTCAAAATGGGAAACAGAGGTAGTCAGTCAACTGGAAGAAAGGGGAAGGAGGTATCTGTAGGATCCCCTGAAAACATTCCTCCAGATAGTCCATTAGGGAGGATGTTAAGGTATTGGACTGATAATAATCAGAGCAAGGGAAAAGACAAGAAGAAGCTAATTGAATATTGCCATTGTATCTGAACCAAGGAAAATATTTACTGCCTAGTGTATTCTGGCCAAAAAAAAAAAAAAAAAAATGGGGTAGATAAGGATTGGCTTTGTGCTGACCTTGTACTGATTGTTAATGGAAAAACACCCTTCTCCCAAAACGAGTCTGACTATGCCATGTACTGGTTAAAGGGAAAGGGGGCCACTTTCTATCCTATAAAAGCTAAAAATCTAGACCCTGAGACTAGGCTTGCAGAAACTAAGGCTGCAGAAACAAAAGCTGTAGAAGCTAAACCCTGGGACCCCTGTCTAATTCCCCTCCTCCTTATGTTCCCCCTCCCCTTCCAGGAGAAGGACCATTAAATTTGGGGGGCCCAATTAAACCTATTGTAAACCCTGGGGAACTGGAGAATCAAGCGGGGCCTACAACCCCACTGGTTACCAACCACCAACAGCTGAGGAAAGAATTGGAACAGTGTAAAAAAGATACACAAAATTTTCCATTCCCCCAAACATCTGAAGAGGAGCGTGAAATAACAAAACTCCATGAGCCTTTGTATCTGCTGAGAGAAAAACCATTGGGGCCAGGGGAGATTGGCTATGTAAATGCCCCACTAACAAGTACTGAAGTAAGGAACTTCAAAAAAGAAATAAAATCACTAATGGAAGATCCGGTGGGGTTGTCTGAACAAGTAAATGAATTCCTAGGTCCAAGTTTATACACCTGGCCTGAACTTATGTCCATACTGAATATTCTCTTTATGGGGGAAGAAAGAGGAATGGTGCAGAAGGAGTGAGAAAGGCTGCATCCACCTGAACAAGGGGTAATGGCAGCAGAACAAAAGTTCCCAAACACAAACCCTAATTGAGGTAATAATGACCTGGGTGACAGAGCACAAATAAAAGATCTTAGAAACCTCATTATACAGGGGATCAAACTGATCTTACCTAAATCTCAAAACATGAATAAGGCCTTTGAACTAGCCCAGGAGAAGGGTGAAATTCCCTCTGCTTACCTGCAATGATTGAGGAACCAAGTGAGGAAATATTCAGGAATGGACCCTAATGATCCTGTGGCTCAGGGAATGTTAAAAGTCAGCCATGTGAAGGGGTCTTGGCCTAACATTCAGAAAAAGATTCAGAAAATAAAAGGATGGATGGATAAGCCATCAGAAGGGTTACTGAGAGTCCCAGAAAGTGTTTGTAAGGAAAGAGGAGTAAAAGCAGAAACAGAAAGCAAAAGTTATGGTAAGCACAGTTAATCAAATGGTTAAGAAAAGATTGGAGTCAGGGAGGGAACAGGCAGAGGCAAAATAAAGATGCAAAATAGGCTTATTTAAATAAGGGGACAAGAAAAATGCAAGGCTCTGCAGGGTGCTATCAATGTGGAAGGCTTGGTCATTTCAAAAGGGAATGCCGAAGTTTAAAGAAAGAGAGTCAGGTAATCCCCCTCATGAATTTTGAGGATTAGGGGGGTCTGAGGCTCCTCACTTCTAAAGCCCACCGGAAACCTTTAGTAAATCTAAGGATGGGCCCATATCAGGAAAAAAGTACATTTCTAATGGACACTGGCACAGCCTGATCCTCTGTGACTCATCTCCCCAAAGAAACTAAACTCTCTGGCAGTTCCCTTACAGTCTCAGGGGTAAAAGGAGAAGAATTTGAGGACCCCATTCTTTCTTCCACTAATATTTGTTGGGGAAACAATCAGATTGTAAACCCTTTGTTGTACATCCCAGAAGCAGGGAGTAATTTGTTGGAAAGGAACTTAATAGTATTCATAGATTTAAATTTAAAAGTAAGGAATGGGCAGATAAAAGTAGTCTTAACCATGCTCACTAAAAAAAATAAAAAAGATATCATAGAGGAAGTGTGGGTGAGAAAAGGGGATAGAGGGGGTTTGCTGGTACCCCCTATTAAAATCAAACTGAAAAAGGAAGGAGAAATTATTTGTCAAAACAATATCCCATTCCCCTTAAGAGGAGGCAGAGACTTCAACCCATCATCAAAAGCCTTCTTTGGGATGGACTCTTGAAGCCCTGCATGTCTCCCTTCAATTCTCCTGTCTTACCCAATTCAGAAATTGGACAGTAGTTGAAGGATGATACTAAATCTAAAGGCCATTAACCAAATCATTCAGGTTCTATATCCAGTATTCCCAAATGCATACACTCTCCTTAGAAAGATCCCCTGCCATCATAAATGGTTTAGTGTAATAGATCTAAAGGATGCCTTTTGGGCCTGTCCCCTTGATCCAAAGAGTAGAGACTTGTTTCCCTCTGAGTGGGAGGATCCCTCTACAGGAAAAAAACAGCAATATAGGTGGACAGTTTTACCCCAAGGCTTCAAAGAATTCCCCAACCTCTTTGGGCAGGACCTGAAAAAAGTATTGGAAAATTTTGCAGTTCCATCTGAAATTTCCCTTTTGCAATATGTAAATAATATGCTATTATCAAATAAAGAAAGGCAAATAGTGGTCCAAACTACAAAGAGCTTATTAAATTTCCTGGGAAATCAAGGGCTAAGAGTGTCAAAAGGTAAGCTACAATTTGAAAAAAAAAGTCAAATACCTGGGTCATCTCATTAGTGAGGAAAAGAGAAAATAAATCTAAAAAGAATTCAGGCCATTACTAAATTACCTCTTCCTTGAACAAAAAGAAAATTACAAAAATTTTTGGAATTGATGAAATATTGTAGATTAGAAATAAATTCTTATGCATCCCAAACCAAAGGGTTATACCAAAAACTGTTGAAGGAGTCTAACAAATTAAAATAAAAGAAGGAGGAAGTAAAGGACTTAGAAGGGTTCAGACAAGCATTGGTGCAAGCTCCTGTTCTAGCCCTCCCCTCCCACAAAAAACCTTTCCATCTTTTTGTTACAGTAGATAAGGGGACAACCTTGGGAGCCCTAACCCAAATCTGGGGAGGCCAAAGAAAACCTATGGCCTTCCTTTCCAGAATCCTGAACCCTGTCTCCAGGGGATGGCCAGGATGTGTTCAAGCCTTGGCAGCAACTGCTTAGTAAAAAAAAAAGCAGAAAACTAACCTTTGGAGGGGCCTTAGTTGTTAGCATCCTCATCAGGTCAAAACTATTTGGTCTCAAAAAGCAGGAAGGTGGTTAACGGATTCCTGAATTCTAAAATATGAGGCGATTCTAATGAAAACAACAAAAAAAAAGATTTAATACTAACAATTAATCGTAACCTAAACCCAGCTTCTTTCCTTTGAAAAGGTCCAAACCGTTTTAAACTCCTAAACATGATTGTTTAAAACTAATTAAATACCAAAACCAAGTTCAGCCTAACCTAGGGACCTTCCCTTACATTCAGGGAAAATTTTATTTATACGTGGATCTTCTAAGGTCTTAAAAGGAAAAAGGCAAATGGCTATGCTGTTGTTAATGGGCTAACTTGTAGGTGAAAGAAGCTGGCCAATAATTGGTCAGCTCAAACTTGCAAACTGTATGCATTAAATCAAGCCCTTAAATTATTTAAATAAAAAAATGGTACAGTCTACACAGATTCTAATAGCAAAGGAAAGGAATTAGTCCATATAAAACTGGTAAAACAAGTGTTAGCCAGTCGGCTCTTACTTAAGGGTGTAAATTGTGTCATTCTTTACTCGGGGCTCCAGCCACATTTTCTGGTTGTGCTCCCCTTCTTGCAAAATTAAAAATAAATTCTCCTCTTCACTACAGTTGGGTAAGCCTTGCTTTCATCCAAAAAATGATTTCTTTCTTATACTCTGTTCAGGCCTTTTTACCCCAGATGTCTGTTCTCTTTTAAGTGAGTTATGGGTTAATCACTTCAATTATCCCTTGCTAATGTGTTCATTGCTAATACACTACTCTCACTAAGACAACGCTTTAATTCAATTGGAACAGCACCTTTAAGATGAACCATTTCTGATTTGTTCAGCAAAAAGTCCAGTGGTGAGGGTGGAGGATAGAGTGAACAAAGGAATGGTTAAAAAAAGTTTTCATGCACTGATTTTTTTAAAGCTGGGTATTGAATAAATGGGGGCATGTTACATCATTTGCTACTTTTATGTATATGAAGAGGGGCCAGAGTGGTCCACAGCTGGGCTCGTTAGTTCAGTGTGGCAGAACAGACAGACACACCAAACTAGGCAAGGAAAGAAGTGACTTTATTCATCGGCAGGAGGCCGGAGATGTACAATCACAAATCAGCCTCTCCGGTAAGTATTTTTCTCACAACTTTTATGCAATAGAAACAAAGGAAGTTAATCATGACAGTGACGTTTCTAAGAAGGGTCCAGCAAATTAGTTTTTTGCTTCCTCAGTTAATACTAAAGCATGCATCACACCTGGGGCCGGGCAGTCTTGAGGTGATAGGAGGGTGGTGTGGATATGAAGGTACAGATAACCTCATACAGAGATGAGGGTACAGGTAAATAGCCTGGATAATAAGTGAGAGAATGCACAGTTATACATTCATTGGTGGAGTTAAATCTGGTTAATGTTAAATCTGTAGCTCTGTGTGCCTCCTGACATATGAGCAAGAGTTACATTGAATTTTTCTAACATTGTAAAGTACAATACAATGCCTTAAAATTAAAGTATGCTAGGTTTTTCTGTACATTTTAACTTTTCCATTAAAAAAGTTAAAAATAGAAAGAAAAATTGAGAAATTGATATAAAGCTTTAAATTTTAAATTTTGTTCATCACGTTGTTCAGGGTTAAGCTAAGAAGAAAGTAGAAGTTTGAAATAATTACTAGAGTTTCTCTTTAGAGTGCATTAACATGTATGAACAGAGAATCTCCAAAAACAGCAGGTTAATTGAATTATGGTTTATTTTTCATGAGTCAAAGAAGTGTGTAGGTGGGCAGCTCCAGGATGGCGAGGTGGTGCTGTGTCATCACCAATGTCCTAGTCTCCTATCTGCTCTGCCATCTTAAATTCAAGGTCCCAGTTCTCATAGTCACAAGATGATTCCAGTATCTCCTATATTACCTCACCAGGCTTTTGGCATTAAGAGGAAGGAGGAAGCAACTAGAAGGAAAAAGTGTTACCTACCTAAGGAAACCATACCGCCTCCAGATTTGTTGTCCAGAATTTTGTCAGGTGAAACTTTCACCTGTAATGGAAACTAAGAAATGTAATTGGAAGCTGGGAAAATTACTATCTTCCAACCAAAACAAGGTAATATTTGAGAGGAAGAAAAGGAAAATGTATACTGGGTAGACAGGTATATTAGTCAGCCAAAGGGATGCTGATGCAGAAATTGGTTGGTTTTTATAAAGGATATCTATTTGGGGTAGGAACCCACAGATACCAGGCCATAAAGCATAAGTTACTTCCCTCACCAAAGTCTATTTTCACATGTTGGAGCAAGATGGCTGTCAACATTGGCAAGGATTCAGGCTTCCTGGGTTCCTCTGGGCTCAGTTCCTCTGTTTTCTCCACAAGGTCAGCTGTAGACTCTCAGCTGACTCCAACATCAAAGCCAACATCAAAACTCCAACATTAAGTACCTTCAACTCTGTCCTTTGTCATGCCTTTTATCTGTAAGTCCCCACCCACCAAGGGGTGGGGACTCAATGCCCTAATGACGTGGCCCAGTCAAAGCCCTAATCATAACTCAATCAGTCCAAGGTACAGGTCAGATTAACATGTAATCCAATATCTATTTTTGGAATTCATAACCATATCAAACTGCTACAACAGGTAACAGTCCCTGCTGGTGTCCACTCTTCTAGCTATGTAATAGCCATTTGTGATCTTCTCACACAAGGAGCACAAACATCTCCTTCCCCTTCCTTTGTGAGGGAAAATGTCTTAATGTTTAATTTAGATTTTATATCTCAATGTCTAGAATTTTATCCTTATCTGAAACAAAGTCCTCATGATAAAATTTCTGCAATAATTTTGCTAAGAAAATAGGGGAAGGATTGTGGTTATTTTAGCAAGAAAGGAACGCTTTCAGAGGAGTGTGTTGAAGATAAACCTGATCTGAAAAGGACCAAGTAGCAGAGTTTTTAATCTATTAGGTAATGGGACTGACTCAAGGAGTAAAAGTTAAGAAAAAGGACTTAGATTTCACTAGATTGGGTAGAAACCAGTAAGGAGAGAGAAAATGAAAGTGATGCAAAAATCTAAATGTGTGATGAATGGAAAAGGAAAAGATCTGCATGTGTTTTCTCCATAATTCCTATTCTCTCCATGGAACTAAAAATCAAATATGATTATAAAGTGTATCCTTCTTAAGGAAATGTTCTTATTTCTTAATGCTGCACTTTAATTTATAAAGAATGTTAATGATGACATTAAATATTATTTATTCTGTGCTTGTTATTGGCCAAGTTTCATGCAAAACATTTCAATATTATCTCATTTAATTATCACAACAATCTAAGAAGAAAAGAAATGAATTCCCTTTTTACAAATACAATGTTATCTTAGGAAAGATCATACAGCTGGGATTTAAATTCAAATTTGCATTACTACAAAGGACATGTCCTTCTCTCTCTATTATACTGCTTCACCTACATTATCATTCATATTCACATATATTTGCATTTTTGTAGATGAGATTTTAAACACAAAAGCATCTCTACATTTTAATATGGATGTGGAAAGTACATTGGAAGAGAAATGCCTTCCTAGGGATCTTTTACTACTTTAGCACTTTTCCCCCTGACTCGCACACCCTTTGTGCTAAAGCAAAAGAATTTTCAACCCATGACTTTTGAATAATGAAAACTTTCAGATTTCAAATACAAAATATTATCAGTACCACTGAGAAAGTAGAGAGCTGGGAAGAGGAGCAGCAGGTAGAGGTCAAAGCCAATGGAGTATGAACTTTTTGCTAAAGTCAAAAGACCATTGCTTAGACAATTAAAGGAAGGTTTTCAGGAACTGGATTAGGGCTTCAGGGATTGAACCATGGATTCAGGGTCACCAGGACATTCTTCCTTTTACTTCCCATCCCTCCTTGCCTCTGCTTTTCTTTGAACCTTACCCTTATTCTCTCCTTCTCCAGGCAAATGTTTTTCTTTGTAGAAGGTCACCTCAGATATACACTTCTAAAGTTATCAATGGGCAAAGGAAATCTGTCCCTCTTAATTTAGAAAATTCTAAACATGGATTCCAAGCTGCCATGTGCCAAGATCTGTGTTCAATGAAAATAAAGTAGTTGTTGTAAAATGCTGCTCTAAGTGGATGGGTAGGAGTGGGAAGGTGCCACTGTTCATCCCTTCCAGGACTTCTTTCTGCAGAGGAAAGAAAAGACGATTACCAGGATTAGGCAGATAATAAATTATAGTGAACAGCTAAAGATAATAGCTACTATATTCCTTTATGATCATTCTGTAATTTTTCCTTTGACTCATGCACATCTGGGAAATATTTTACTGAGACCTTATGTCTCATGATATTGGCCTCAAACAGCATCTTTGGCTTTTAAATGCTTCAGCATTTCTCTACACTGAGAATGGTAGAAATCCTTTTGTCTCTCACACTTCATTGTGTAAAGATGAATGTCTGTGCACATTCACACATCTTGCCTCTTCCATAATTTAAGGGGGTCTGTGTGTTACTGTGTGCCCTTAGAATGGGGTTCAACTTGCAGCCTTGTCCTGCATTTGAGACATACAGCTTTGCTATTATTGCAGATATTCTTCTAATGGGAAATAGAAACAATTGTTGAAGGGCACCTGGGTGGACACACCTAACTAGGCTAGGAAGGAAAAGTGGCTTTATTTGCTGGCAGGAAGCCAGACATGTACATTCTCAAATCAGCTTCCCCATTAAGGGTTTTTCTCACAGCTTTATACAGGTTGAAACAAAGAAAGTTAATCATGAGGGTGACATTTGTAAGAAGGGTCTAGAAAATTAGTTTTTTGCTTCTTCAGTTATTCTTAGAGCATTCACCACACCTGGGGCCTAGTGGTCTTGGGGTGATAAGGATGGTGGGGGGTGGTATGGATGTGAAGGTACAGATAACCACAGATATGAGGGAACAGATGAATAGTCTAGATAATGAGTGGGTGAGTGCACAGTTATACATTCATTGGTGGAGTTAAATGTGGTTCATGTTAAATCTGTAGCTCTACCTACCTCCTGACATGAGTAAGAATTACACTGAATTTTTCTAGCTGTATAAGCTATAGTAAAATGCCTTAATATTTAAGTTATATTGGATTTTTCTAGTAGTATATTGTTCTTAAAGAGCTGTAACACTAGCTATAAGAGAGTAATAAATGACATATTACTCTAAATTTGATAATCAGTTTATGTACAAATTTTGCTTATATAGTATATTTTTAAAACCTACCTTTTTCAAATATAAAATATTAGAATCTCAATTGGATACAAGTCATTTCTCAATGAGATTTTCATTCTTTATTTTGCAGAGAAATTAGTAATGAGAAAATGGGGCAACTTTTAAAAGATACTCCTAAAAGTGATAGCAGAAGTCAGAACTTTTAGTTTTCAGAAAATATCATAATAACTGGGCCAGTGTAACTTTATTTCTCCTTTATAGCTGAACTAAATCACATTCTCCTGAACTAGATTTTCAAGTTTAATTCTTTCCAGTTGAGTATTTGAAGACTTGGTGTCTTCAAGAAAGGGCTTTCTTTTTGCAAAATGTGTTCTAAAGTAGTAAACAGCAATCACTTTCAGAACATAGATTATTGAATTTTCTCTACATTGCTCTTGAGATGGCAAACATAAAAATAAAAATAAAAATGTTATAACTAGTTTCAACTATAAGAAATTATCTCTACTGCTTTCCTTATTTTTGCCCTAGCTGTAATAAAGGAATGTGATAACCGTCTTTTTGTAAGCTTAAGAACTTGTCACTTCTTAAGTATCTACTCTATAAAGATAATGAATAGGAAATTTACTGGGTAGTAGCTCAGAGTTCTTTAAAAATGTGTGGATTGTTGATGAAAGAATTTAGGAACTTGAAAATAGCTAAGTTTAAATTGTGAATAGACAATGCTAACTCTGTGAACTTAGGCAAGTTTCTTATGTTTTTTGAATCACCAAGGAGATAATACTTTGCCAGCAGATTTTGTAAAGAGTTTTAAAACATGCAAAGAACCTGGCACTCAACATTTATTATTAAAATTCAACCTTTAGTTTTAAACTTGTCTTACAGGTACCAATTTTTCTGATGATGTTGATGTCATCTCTTAACTTCTATAATTTGCAATTCTAATGAGTCTAGTTTAATTTTGCTATGTTTACCAACAAAGAAAAAATGATTGCAGAGAGCTGGCTTTCTTTAATATGTACATGTATTTCCTAAAGTTCACAGTTTGCTGACAATCATACTGAAATGCAGTCTTTGGAACATCAAGGTAAAATAGTCTATCCTCAATTCATGTCTTAATTTTTTGAGTAAAGCTAAAGAATGAGGAAATTGGCAAAGAGCCCTTTGTATGAAATCCTCAGTAAACATTGTTAGTCTTTCAACTTTTATTTCCCATCAGATTCTTCAGTTGAGATTTTTAAAAACACCCCACTTCAGACATTTTGATTCAGTTGATCATGTTGGGATGTTGCATGCCTGTTTTTAAAACTCTACAGCTGCTTCTAAGTTGCATTAAAATGTGAGAGCTTCTTTTTACATCTTCAGCATAAAGTTATAGAGATAAGTGTGATTGTGAAAGTTCTCTCTCATATGAGGCATTAGAAAGCAAAATGCACAAGTATTAAAACTTTGATATGATCAATCAAGTTTTCTTCTTTTGACCTTGATCACTCATTGTTTCTCTGTAATTAAGTGTAAAGAATATTAAACATATCAGATGAACAGAGCTATAATCCTAGTTGTTTCCCTCTTTAGATTTTCTTTTTTGCCTTAGATTTATAATTTATTCATCATATGCCAGTTATTAAACTCAAGATTTTATGCAGATTCCCTTGAAGTTATTATTTTCCTCATCAGATACTTAAGAAAGTACAGCTAGGAGAGTTGAGAAATTTTCAGAGAACTCCTAAATTCACATTCATTGATAAAGGGCAGGCAGGATATCAGCTTGATTCTAGCTGATTCCAAACCCTGTTCTTCCTCCTGTAAATAGGCATCATCTTTAGAAGTTAAATGAAAGCAATGACAAAACAAAATCTTAACATTTAGCTCTGGATTCTTACTATTTAATTTCTAATTTCTAGCATTCTTCTTTCCTGTTTTTTCCACTGAGGATTGCTACTATTCATCTTTGTTAATGTCAAATTTGTAGCGTTTTTATTTTTATCTAAAAATTTTTTTTTCTTCTTTATTTTCTTTTAAATGTTACATTCAAAACCTTTGAGGTCCCCATATACCCCCGACCCCATCCACCCCACCCATCCCACATCAACAACCTCTACCATCGTTGCGGCATGTCCACTGCACCTGGCAAATACATTCTGGAGCACCCTTGTACCACATAAACAGTAGTCCACATAGTAGAGCTTTCAGACAAGCATGGGACGGGATTGATTGCCTGTAGATATTTATCAAAGAACCAAAAATATCAGAATGGAGAATAGTTAAGTCCTCTCTCAGGGTGCAATATATAAAACTACTCATAAGGATTTTTAATAATATTTCTTTGAGGCTAAGAGCACACAGTAAGAATATTTGTACATTCCTAGAGAATGCACAGTTTCTAGAAACTGTTTCTAGAAACTGTTTCTAGAAACTGTGCATAGGCATATATACATTTATTCCAGAGATACTGTACTCAGCTGAAGATTAATAATAAACATTTTACCTGAACAAAATGATGTTAGTGAATATTGTGCTTAGTCCACCTATTTGACAAGATTGTTCAAGTAGTTCTCACAATACTCTTGAACTGTTTAACAAATATAGAACATATCAAACAAGCCAATTTATTTTAGCATTTATCTTTTTTTGTAGGGAAAGAACAAGTTTCCTTTTAAAAATTTCCTGTGGTCATTTAAAACATCTCAAAGCTAGTATTAGGTATAGTCAATACCTTGAATATTGATTTTTTCCATAATAATGACCTGATCTTAGGAAGACAAATCAAAAGAATTACTGGAGGAGATTGATTAATTTGATTAAAGTAGGAGAAGCTATATCTGAGAACAACAAAAGGCGTTAGTTTGACTACCTGTAATTTCAGCAGAAAGCAGTTATTCTGGTGAGGTACAGATTCTCTGTTATAAAAAGATTACATGAAAGGTAAGGGTAATCTCTTATTACCTCTTGTTAAATAAGACTGAATAATTCAAGACTAATTTATTTGTATGTTTTATTTTTCATTTGCTATTTTTTATTAGATAAGTCAATACAGCCTATTAACACATTATATTGGTGTTGTAAATTTGTTGCAAAGGATGAAAGTAAATTTTAATAATTATACTGAAATTATAGTGAATGCTTTAACTTAAGGTTCACCATTTTTTGGGACAGTTTTGTGGATTTTTAAAAATTTTTATTGCTGTAATGTATATACAACTACAAATTTCCCCTTTTATCCACATTCAAATACATAATTTAGTGCTACTTATTACATTCATAATATTGTGCTACCATCACAACCATTCATTACCAAAATATCTCCATGATCCCCAGTAGAAACTCTACATTTTTAGCATTAACTCCCTATTCCCAACCACCCTCCTGGTCCCCTGGTAACACAGAGTCTAAATTCTATGAGTTTGCTTATTCAAATTATTTCATATCAGTGAGGTCATACAATACTTTTCCTTTTGAGTCTGGCTTATTTCACTCAACATGATGTCTTCAAGGTTCATAATGTTGTTAAATGCATCACCTTAATTCCTTTATTATGGCTGAATAATATTCTATTGTACATTTTCTTAGTTTCAAAATTATCAGAAATGGGTTAGCTTTTATAATGGGAATTTTTTTTAGAATAAAAACTTACAGCTCCAAGGCTATGAAAATGTCCACATGAAGGCACTGTCAGAGATGCTGTTTCACCAAAAGTTGACTGCTGGCATATCCTGGAGTTCTGCCAAGTGGCAAGGCAAAATAGTGGCTCTCTCTGTCTGGGTCTCTGCCTTTTCCTCCAAGCCACTTTTCCTCAAGTTCAGCTGTGGGTGATCAAACACCTGGTATGGCTCATCTCTTCAGCATTGAGCTTCCCTGTGGGCCCAGCCTCTCAGGGACCTTATTCCATGCCTTTGTACCCAATGATTCCAGCCCCTGGCACCTCTCTCAGCCCTTCGGAGTTTCTCTCTGCCTCTTTCTCAGTTGTAGCTGTCCTGGAGTCTTCTTTCACAAGACAGGATAAAAATGGTGGCTGTCTTTCTGTTTTTGCTTTGAGTTCTCAGTTTATAAAAGACCCAGCAAGAGGGTGGAGACCTAAACTAGGCCATGCCTCTGTCCAATCAAAGGCCATAAAGCAATCTAATAAAAAATGATCTAATTAGGTATTTTGGAAGGTGAGGCTTTCCTGTCACAGGTTGCATGGAATTGACTCATGGGTCTCTAAGACCACAAAATTAAAAGTTTTAAATGCCCGAGGGGCTCAGCCTGGCAGCCCTGCACAGCATTCACCATGCCACAAAATGAATATACTGAGTTATACCATAATTGCTATGCATATCATTTGAATTATCTCGAGAAAAAGAGAAAGAAATTTGAGAGGTTAATGAATGTTCGAAGAAGGCAAAAAAGATGATTGGTCTGAAGGCTAAGCTCTGCCATTAACAGCGCCATGCTGAGAAAATACAAATGAAAGAGACTCTTGAAATGCATGAAAAGAGAAACACCAAAAAAAAAGATCAATGGGAAGACTCCACAGGGAGCAGTACCTGCCCATCTGCTGGACAGAGAGGGACAGAGCCGAGCTAAAGTACTTTCCAGTTTGATTAAACAAAAACAAAAAGAAAGAGCAGAAAAATGGGATGTCCCTCTGTCCAACCTTCATGCACAGGAGAAAAAGAAGTATTAAAAAGTTATTTGAATAGGAAAGAATTTAAAAAAAGCATGGAAGAGGATGGTTATTAAAGTCTGCTTTGTTGGAGATAGCTTTACATGAAGACCAATGAGCTTATGTTTCAAGAAGCCTTATGTAACGTATCCTAAACTTAAGTCTTCTTTTTGCCTGTCAGTGCTTGGTGTAAAGAATACACCTCCACTGTATACAACATTGGATGTTATTACCAAAGGTACTGTCATTGAAATAAATGTGAGCGAGCTGGGCCTTGTGACACAAGGAGACAAGGTTATTTGGTTGGAAATATGCTCAGGTTACCAACATTCCTGAAAACAATGGATGAACAAAGGCAGTCTTACTGGTTTAACAGCACTTTCATACAGATTTACTCCTTATAATTGTTGAAGATTACATACCAGTCAGGAACACCACTGTTACTGTAATGTTTCTGAATGTTACCAAACAGCCTTACACAGCTGTAGTCATCAAGAAAACTATTATGTTGGGAAAAATGAAACAAGAAAAAACCATGAAAATGGCCCAGTTTTATGAATTGTTTTTCATTTTTGGACCCATTTATGGTTTAAATGCTCAAAATATTGAATGATTAAAAATTTTAAAAATATCATAATTCATCAGCATCTGCACTAATGAATAGGTATTCAGATGCGAATCAATCATTATTACTGGGAATACCACCAGTGCTAGTTTAAAACACCTTTTTTTCATACATAAAAGTCAGCACATATTTAAATATGGAGATTAAGCTAAGAAAACTTTGTTAGCGACCTTTCCTGAGAGTTCAGAAGAACTCTTACTTAGATAAATATTTTTACCTTCATGATTAATCCTTTGTGACTTCATTATATATTAGGTCAAGGAATTTGTTCTCTTCTCATTCATCATTTATAGTAATATCTTCTTGAAACTATATATACATATATATATATATAAAATTACATATGAAAAATATACCATAATATACTTTTTATATTTTTTTATCTTCCAAATTTAAGTTAGTACTTTTATTTTCAGAATTAAAAATTGGTTTAAATAATCCAGTTTAAATAGTTTTAATAAGAAAAGACTGCACTGAGAAATTTATTTGCAGTTACTTAGATAATGTAACAAAGGTCATATTAGGGTTATAACTTGGTCAAAGCACTTTTGTAATTTGTACTATATATGCTTATGGCACTTTACTTTGAGTTTTAGGATGTCTATATATTACATTAATCTACAATAACCATATAAATGTTTTAAATTCTGTTTGTTTTTTAAAGTTTGTCTTCAAACTACAACCAATATGATTATAATTGTGCCTTTAACAAAAGCATTCAATATTTAAACAAATGCAATACCTAAAACACATCTTCATCAACTAAATTACGAAAAAGGGAAAGAATTTCAAAACATAGGTCAGGAAACAATCACAATATATAGATGTAATTACTACTTTTCAGCTTTAAAAAGTAAAACTATCAAAAAAACAAACATAAGTACTCCGGAAAGGCTTGCTATTCTGAATTAACATTATATCATTTCTAAGACTTTTGCAAAACACCTACAGACACTCAGGAAAAGAAAGGCTAGTTCCCTGGAAATGACCATCGGGTATGATTTAGTCACTTAGGATGAGATAGAAGCTGAATCTTTCTTAGGATTAGATTTTCACAAATGACTTTGTCATTATATAGAAATGGATGATATATGAATGACAAGTTTTAAAAGGTGAAAATAAATCAACTGCAGGTAAGCATTGGCTACTACAGAACTGAGGTTTGCCTGTTTTTTAGAACAAGAAATGAACAAATTACTCCCTCATAAAGGACAAAGAACACTTAAAATTAAGTATGCAGACTAACCATATCATTTGTAGTGAACAGTCACGAAAGACTGACTTACACCTTAACCCCTTAACCACCACATTGCTACTAGTGGACATACAAGGCAGAAATTTATTTCTAAAACACTATTACATAAATGAGTAATGTTACTATTAGTGTTTTATTTATATCAAGATCTGTTTCAGTTTGCTGGTGTGACTAAACTTTAGAATGGTAATCCCAAATGGTAAAGAATATAATAGATAATGAGATATAATATTCAATATAATATAATCATAAACTTTCATAGATATTTTTCTAAAATCTCAAAAACCATTTTAGGGATTGTTATGGTGGTCTGCTAAAAGTGAACCATTAATCACTATGAATTGTTATCCTCATCATAGTATATCTCTACATTGAATGGAAATACCATTAACATAAGCAAATTTTAAGTAGTAAAAAAGAGAAAGTGATCTAAGTAAAGGTCCCTTAACTGAATCTAATCAAAAGTCCCCATCTACACTGGGTTAACTAAAGAACATAATTTTCTGGAGTCCACAAAAGAAAACCAGGACATATATATATACCACAGTTTGTTTATCCATTTATCAGTTGACAGTTGACACTTTGGTTTCTTCTATCTTTGGCAATTGTGAATAATGACACTGTGAACATCAGTCTGCAAATATCAGTTTAAGGTCCTGCTTTCAGTTCTTTGGTGTATATTCCTAGAAGTGGAATTGCAGCATCGTATGGTAATTCTATACTTAACTTTCATATTACCACCAATAATGCATGATTGTTCCTATTTCTCCACATCCTCTCCAACACTTATAACTTAAAAAAATTTTTAATAGTTGCCATTCTAGTGAATATGAAATTGTATCTCATTGTCATTTTGATTTACATTTTCCTAATGTAATGACGTTGAGTATCTTTTCATGTGCTTTTTGCCCATTTATATATCTTCTTTGGAGAAATATCTATTCAAGCACTTTGTCCATTTTTTAATTGTTTGGCTTTTTGTTTTTGCTTGAAGGATTACTTTATATAATCTAAACATTAGATCCCTTTTGTATATGAGGTTTCCAAATATTTTCTCTCATTGTGCAGGTTGTCATTTTACTTTCAAAATAAAGTGCTTTGAAGCACAAGATTTTAATTTTGATGAGGTCCCAATTTTCTATTGTTTTATTTTATTGCTTATGTTTAGGCATAAAGTCTAAGAAACCATTGCCTAGAGCAAGTCCTGATGATACTTTTCTATGTTTTCTTCAAAAGTTTTGATTGTTCTTTCATATTTAGGTTTTGATCCATCTTTTACCCAATTTTTATAGATTGTATGAGATATAAGTCTACCTTCAATATTTTTATATGGAGATCCAGTTTTCCCAGCACCATGTGCTGAAGAGATTAGTTTTTCCCAATTGAGTGGTCTTTACTCCCTTGTTAAAAATCAGTTGGCCATAAATATAATGATTTATTTCTGAGCTCTCAGTTTGATTCCATTGGTTTATGTGCTTGTCCTTATGCCAGTACCATGCTTTTTTTAAAAAATAAAATTTGCTGAAGTATTTCATCCACACATGAACATACATAAATTGTAAGTGCATAGTAAAAGTTGTGAACTTGCAAAACAAACATGCATATCATCATATAGGGTTTCTATGTATCACCCCACCACCAACATCTTGCATTGTTGTCAAACATTTGTTACAAACTATGAAAGAGCATTGTAAAAAAATATCACTATTAACTATAACCCATATCTTACATTTGGTATATTTTTCTCCAACTACCCAATTATTAACACCCTGTATTAGTATTTATAGTTCATTATAGAATGTCCTCATATTTGTCCTGTTAACCACAGTCCATCTTCCAACATTGGATTCCTTGTGTTATGCAGCCCCATGTTTTGTACAATCCACTCAACATATACACTCAGCACCTCTCATTTTCATCACAGAGTTGTGCTATCATCACCTCAAATTTAGAACATTTTCATTACTCCAAAAAGAAAGATCTCATATTCCCTTATACCCCCTACTATTGTCTCTTAGAATTGCTTTATCTTCTTTGCCATTGTTAAAAATGATTATAATATTAACAATTGTCCATAATTTACATTAATTGCAGTTTTCCCATGCTTTGCCTTATTCTTAATGCTTTAGTACCATACTTTTTTGATTACTGTGGCTTTGTAATAAGTTTTAAAATCAGAACACATGAATCCTCTAACTTCATTCTCCTTTTTCAGTTGGCTCTGACTATTCAGGTTCCCTTACCCTTCCATATAAATCTGATGATTGGCTTTACCATTTTTGAAAAGAGAGTTGTTGAAATTTTTATTGAGATTGCATTAACTCTGTAAATTGTTTTGAGTAGAATTGAAATTTTTAATAATAGTCTTCTAATTTATGAACACAATGTCCTTCCATTTATATAGAACTTCTTTGATTTATTTTAGCAATGTTGTATAGTTTTATTTGTACAAGAACTGTACATTCTAGTTTAGATTTATTCCTAGATATTTGATTTAGTTGCTATTGTAAATGGATTTTTTTCCTTGATTTCTTCTAATCGTTTATTACTAGTGTATAGAAACATACCACTGATTTTACTAGTGTGTTGATCTTGCACCCTGCCATTTAACTAGGAGCTGTGTTGTGGATTTTACAGGATTTTCTGTCTATAAGATCATGTCATCTGCAATTAGGGAAAGGTTTTCTTCTTTCTTTTCAATTTAGATACTATTTTTTTCCTTGTCTAATTGTTCTGGCTAGAACTTCCAGGACAATGTTGACAGTGGGCATCCTTGTCTTGTTCCTGATATTAGAGGGAAACTTTCAATGTTTAGCCACAGGACATTATATATTATTATTTTGCCATAATCTAAAAAACTTTGCAGGAGAGAGTGTAAACTACAATTTGAACTATAATCCATGATTAGTGGCAATGCTTCAAAATGTGTTCATCAATTTTAACAAATGTACCATAATAATGAAGGATGTTGTTAATGTTGGAAAATGTGGGAGGTGTAGGGAGCAGGGCATATGGGAACCCCCTCTAATTTTCACATAATATTTATGTAACTTAAGTATCTTAAAAAAAAAGATTAAAGATATTGAAAAAAATAAAATCTTTTAGCTGAAGGTTTATCAAGTATGTTCTTTATTAAATCAAGGAAGTTTCCTTCTATTTTTAGTTTTCTAATTTTTTTAAAATCAAGCAGTTGTGTTAGATTTTGTAAAAAATCTTTTATTTATCATTGTGATGACCATGTTTATTTGTTTTGATAATGTAGTGCATTACCTTAATTGATTTTCTCATGTTGAACCACTTTTATTTTCTGGAGTAAATCTCACTTTATCTTGGTGTTTAATTCTGGTAGTGCTGGATTCCAATGGTAGTATTTTGTTGAAGATTTTTGCATCTCTATTCCTAAGAAATATTTGTCTGTAGTTTTCTTTTTTTGTGGTATGTTTATTTGGCTTTGTTATGAGGGTGATATTGGTCTCTTACAATGAATCAGGGTATGTGCCTTTGTCCAGGAAGGATTGGAACAATGGCCACTTTCAGTGATCCAAAGTAGATAATGAAAAGCAGTATCAGTGATCAGCCTGTGTCCCCCATCATTCCCTCTAGATCTTAGGGACGTTTTTATGTTCCTTTCTGCTACCAGCAAGCCACACCAAGGGACAGACCCCACTGCTGCCTGTTTTAATGGTGGGGGAGAAGGGATGGTAACTGCCACATGGAGAGAGCAATTCCCTGGTATTTTTCACCATTTATTAGCCTCTTTCTCCTACTGGATGCTGCACAGGGTTCTACTGGACTCCAGGGTTTCAAAATAGTTGATTCAGAAGTTCGGGGCTGTTTCATTTTCTGGTGGACAGATAGTTTTCTACTCTGCCATCTTCCTAGCAAAAAAAAAAAAAAAGAAAAGATCTCATTGTCTAATTTATTATTTTAATAGAAAAAATAAATTCTACATTTGTCTTGGTAATATTTAGTAGTAAAAGATTTACAAGTTCCTTTAATGTTTTTAATCTTATGAATAAACCCACCAAAACTGACCCAATCATACCAACTTTGACACATTTCACTGCATTTTATTTATTTATATGTATTTTTTAATTTTTAGTCATTATTTGTAATGATTATAATCTAGGATAATTAAATTCTCTTTCCACAAATCTACAACTTTCAACATCCATTTGGAATTCATCATTCACTGTTCTCTTTCAGATTCTTACAATTTCAGAGAGTTTACTAAGACAGAACTACTTTCTTTTGCCCTTAAAAAACAAAAGCATATTCTACTTTTCATACACAGTTGTACTGATATAGCCTGTGCATAAATTCAAAATTGTTTCCAAGTGTACCTAGTCCCTAAAAGTCCAAATAAGTAATATAGGCCCTATGGTCTTTGAATGTTCAGAAAGGATGTAAGACTGAAGGTGTATTCAAGGTTGCATCCAGATGGAAGGTGGAAGATACGCTAAATCCAAGCTGTGGAAGATACCTGTCATCAAGCAGCTACAGTATTAACTATCAGCATTACCCATAGTCTAAGGAATTTTAAAAAATCTTATCTCAAGGTACAAAGTCTAAGTGTTCTATTCACTACAAAAGGTATGAGCTCGTCTTTTCTTTCAGCCTTTAACAACTTGATCCTATTTGCCAGGAACTCTTAATCACCTCATTCCTTAGGTTGCCAGTGTAGCCATGGAGACAGCACTAGAATGGAGACAGCACGTCTCTCCTTGTGAGGCCACTGTGCCTCAGTTTCCAATACGTAAGTTTATATTTTTTTGTGATTCTATGTGGGAGTCATATTAGCACATTCATTAGTAAAGCAGTATAAAAAGTATAAGAATTTTAGATTAACTAATACCATAATAAGAAAAAAGCAAATTTTATTTGAACATAAAATGTACATTCTATTATGCTGTACTCTTCTAAAATCAGGGAAAAGGCATATTTCTGTGTTAAAACCCAAAATTTCATATTAGTTTGATTTGCCCAAGTACTCACTTGGACATGTCACTTGCTTTATCTTAGAAAAATGCTTCTGAGCTAGTAATTTCCATAAGAAAAGTGTACACATGTGTATGTGCTATTTTTGTTGTTTTTCAAGACAGGCTAGAAAAACGTTTTAGAAATTCTGTTTCTTTTTCTTTATTTTTCTAGCTTCAACCTACAAAACTAAATTATTTATTTATAAATCTAGCACCCTTCGTCAACTTTTGAACATGACGTTAAGGGGTTAGGGGGGCAGATTTGATGAACGGATGAATGTGTGGACACTTTTACAACCTTGACTAGTTAATTACCTTAAAAGTAATTGTGATATTTCCTTTGTAATTATTTTGACTGTAAGCACTTCTTAACAAATACTCAAATAAATCTTTTAAGGCTAATAAATCAAAAGCTGTCATTGTATTGATTTTAAGACACTTTAATGCTCCAACTTGTAAGATAACCTATTTTAGGAGTAAGCTTAGCCTCATGGAATGGAAAACCCGAAATAATAACGACTTAGTAAGAATGGCAGTTTGTGCTCCAGAAGAGAAGTCTAGAGACAGGGTAGCAAGTAGCTAATATTGCAGCTCTCTGAAGTTCTCATGATCTCAGGCCTCTACCAGCTCACCATTCCACCATTGCTAAGGTTTGGTTTTTCGCCTCATGGTTTGCAATGTAGCTTGAGTGATAGTTATTAGAGTCAAATTGCAGGAAAGACAATGTAGAAAGGAAGGAAATTTCCTTTCTCTCAAAGACACTTCAAGATCACAACTCACTTGAGCTAATGTTGTGGAGAAGTGGGGAGAAGACTATAGGGCCTATATAACTTATTTGGACTTTTAGGGACTAGGTACACTTGGAAACAATTTTGAATTTATGCACAGTCTATATCATATTCCCCCTTTGAGGCCAAGCTTAATTTATTAAGCTTCGGCATCACTATTGTCTGAGTCCCTCTGGACTGACTGGTATGTATATAGAGCCATGAGATGGGCAGCTGTTTGCCTTTTTACTATACCATTTATTAGGGTGCGCGTTCTGTTTATGATGAAAGGGAGGAGGCATGGAAGGATGGTGCATGCTCCTATGAAGAAGGCAACTATTCCCAGTAGAAGCTTGAAATTGTTTACTATTGAATGCCAGCTTCCAAAGGGATTATTTAAATTCCAGCCATTCCAGGTTTGCACTGGGACATGAGCAATTTTTACTATTTTTCTTATAATTTCATCAATAACCTTTCCAGTGTTATCTAATTCAAGGCAGCAGTTAGAGAGATTGAACTTTCCACAAACTCCCCCTTCAGCTGCCAAGAGATAGTCTAGGGCAAAATGGTTTTGATAGATAGCATTTCTGAATTTAGTTTTCTGTTGGGCTAGTAAGTTTAGTGCATGGGCAGTTTCATTAGTTATTATCTCTACCACAGCTTGTAGGCAGATGATTTGGTTTAGCATATAGATAGGGGTTTGATAACCCCACATGCCATCCTCTGCCCAAGTTGCTGGCCCATAGTATTGGATTATATGCTCAGGGGGCCATTCTTCACCTCCCCAGGTAGTGACGGTCCTCTTTTCTCTTATGTTTTGATACACTGGCTGGCTTAGCTCTTTCCTTTCTGTTAAGAGAATGAGAAAGAAAGGAGGGTTTTATTGTACCAAGAATACAAGTTCCATACCAGTTTCATGGAAGTTCTTGGAATGCAACCTTCCCACAAATCCAGTACAAACCATTTGGGGCAGTAAAAGGGCCCTTTGTGGTGGAGTTCCACACTGTGATTATTTTGGGGAAAGTACGATTTATGAGAACGTGGTCAGACACATTCCATGTTCGCCAAGGCTCTCTTGTATTTGTGGTATAATTTTGGAATTTTCCCCCTGCACATGTTGGATTTCCAACAGCTATAGAGGATCTTAGGCAGGTCCTTGAAGCACAATATTTTCCTATGACAGAAGTTTGCAAGGGCCACACACTATCTCAGGGGACAGCCGGGAGGTCAGTTGCATTATATGGTTGGCTGTAATTATATTCCCTGATTTCCCAGGGCCATTGGTCTCCCATATTAGTACGTCCACATACGTAGCATGAGGAGACATTTAAGGCTGCCCCTACCACTTCAGCCAGGCTTATAAAGAGGTTTCTTGCTGCTTGTGGGATGGAAAAGGGCTTTTCCATTTCTTCATAGAAGGAGTGGAACACAGAATGGGCTTTATTTGTGAGTAGGTATTCCTGATACTCAACCTAGACATAGGCTCCTGGGTCTATTCCTTTACCATCAATGTGGAGGCCCATTTGGAATCCCTGAGTCTGCCAGCATTCAGGTTTAAGGATGGTGAGGTTTAAGGGGTTACATTGACCACATGGACAGTTAGCCGGGGCCATACCCTTGGTGAGGATGGCTGTTTGTTTAGCTATGTCTATGTTCCAGGTGGCCCAGGTGACACAAGACCAGTAGGGGCAGTAGTATGGACCTATGTATTTACACCGAAAGCACCCCCTTTGGGCTGTACTTTTCATTTCTGGAGCACACATATACTTATTGTTATGAGTATACGTCTGCTCCCAGCTGAGCCCTCCACAATCTGTGTTCCATGATATCCCAGAGTCTATAACTTGACATGCGTCAAATAGGAGGGACACTCGTTGGTTCTGGCTAGTGACTGGGGTGGAGGAAAGTAGCTCTCCATTTTGATCAAACACTCTTATTTCCTATTTATGGGAGACTGTTGGGGGTCTAGGGTCATAGCAGGTTATTTGGCCAGATGCATTACAGACACTATAGGAGATACCCTGAAACTGACAGGTGGTTACCTGGCCCTTGCAGGTGTAATGACTATGATATATTAATGTGGTGTTGACATGGGCCCCTGTACGCACCTTTTGAATACATGGCTCACACTCTGTGGTGTCAACTTGGAACCAGGGGAGGGTTAGGGCTAGAAGTAGGAAAAATAGCCAAAGGGGTATTGTAATAGATTCCTAATTTTTGGCTCTGCATAGACCAATCAGCTTCCAGGGTGTGATTGGAGCAGAGCTCAGTGTTCCATCCTCAATCTTCAGCCGTGCGTGGACCAGTCAGCTTCTGGGGTGTGACTAGAGCAGGGCTTGGTGTTCCCCTTTTTTGCAAGATGAGTTTGGTTGAGCTGTAGGTATCTGGAATACAGGTTCAGGACTCTGGGGCAGCTTGCTTGACTCAGCTATGGTGTATCCACAGGGTGATTTCAGCTTCTTTAACTGCAGTGGGGGTGGATAAAATGACAAGATAGGGTCCTCGCCATTGAGGGGTTAGTGGAGCTGACTTCCAGTCCTTGACCCAAACTGCATCTCCTGGCTTGTACGGGTGTACAGAGCTGCTTAAGCTAATGGGGGCCCTTTCTTGGACCCAGTGATGCAGGTTATGTAGGGTTTTTCCTAAGCTGATCATCTGCTGAGCTATTGATAAGTTTCTTCTTTCTCTGAGACCCCCTTCTATATTTCTGATTAAGGGAGGAGGCCTCCCAAAGAGGATTTCATAAGGGGTTAGGCTTAGTTTTCAGCTTGGGCTGGCTCTAACTTGTAGTAGAGCACTTGGAAGTACTTGCACCCATGTTAGCCCAATTTCTTGGCAAATCTTGGCAATATAAGTCTTTATTGTACAGTTCATTTGCTCTATCTTTCCTGAGCTCTGAGGATGGTAAGGGGTGTGTAGTTTTCATTGGATGTGCAGTGCCTTTGCAATCTTTTGAGTGATTTCGGAGACGAAGGCAGGTCCGTTGTCAGAGGCAGTCCAGAGTGGTAGCCCATAGCGAGGAATGATTTCCCTGAGGAGAACCTTGGCTACTTCTTCAGCTTTTTCTGTTCAAGTGGGAAAGGCTTCCACCCAGCCATAAAACATGCAAACAAGGGCTAGGAGATATTTATAGCTTCTGGATGGTGGCATTTCAGTGTAATCAACTACTAGATCTTCAAGAGGCATACTGCCAATTCTCTGGACTCCCGGGGCTCCTGTGGGTCCCTGGTGAGGTTTATTCTTTGCACATGTCACACACCGTTGGCATATAGCATGGGTGATCGCGACTAGTCTTGGGATGTAGAAGAATCTTTCTAACACTTCCTTAAGATGGGTTTTTCCCAAGTGTGTGTTCTCATGGTAGTCTTGAGCTACAGTTGCTGCTAATATTTGTGGCACAACTATTCTGTGATCAGGCAATGTCCAGGGATCCAAAGTGCCCTCCTGGGGCCAGCCCACACCGAAAGTTGGCCATTCTAATTCACAAAGCATCCTAAGCTTTCCTGACTGAAACCTTATGCCATACACATCTTCATGGAATGCACAGGAGAAGTTTTTCAGCATACAACCTAACGGGGTTTTACTGTGTGTGTTTCCCATTTCCACCCTGTGCCGACGGTGCACAACAGTCACTCAAGCCTTACACTTCATCCGTCTCTGGCCGAGTCCCTCACGGGAGCTTTCAGCGCTTCTTGAACTTAGCAGATCAATATAAGCCCCCGATACAGAAGAGGGTCCCCCAGACCACCCTTGATCGTATGAGGTTGTCGCGGAACCACGGATCAGGCCTCCGCACTCGCCCTACAGAAGTGATTTTCTGCATCTCACTCAGTCACCACAAGCACATGCAAACAATCACCTGCCTTTCCTTTCCTTTCCTTAGACCTGGATTGTAGATAGCTTCCTCCTGTGTTCTCAGGAGTACTAGGGCCTCCCCTTTTAGAGAGTTGATCAGGCTCCCTCCTAATTTTAGAATTAGGCTTTTCCTGAGCTATGCCCCCCGGGGTCTTACCAGTCCAACATGTGGAGCTCCTTGCTTCGTTCTCAGGGTCTCTCAAACCTTCTGGTGCCCCCAGCTGCTCCGGGAGGGCTCCAGTGAAGACCACAACCTCTTTCTGTACTCAAATGGGGTGTCCAGGGGCGCCCAGGGCTGGGTTTCGTCCGGGCCCTTCTGGCCTCCTTGGAGAGGTCCAGGAGGGGCAAACAACTGTTGCCGCCTCTGACCTTCTCAGCGCATCCTGGACTAGCCCCCAAAATATTGTGGAGAAGTGGGGTGTGTGCGGTATTGAAGTCCAGGACACGAGAACTCTGAGAAGGAAGTTGGTTTATTTCCACCGGCCAGACTCAGCGGACTCTTGTCCTAATAATAACTGAGCCCCGAATAGCATTTTTTGGTCTCTTTTATACAGAGGTTTAAGATTAGGGAGACAAAGGGTGATGGTATGCGGACAGACCTTTGGTTAGTTTCTTCAGTGTTTGATCCGAGTATCAGATAGGTTATTTCCCCCAGGTGAGTTACATATTCCCCACATTCCAAGCCAGCTTGGATTTAGCATATCTTCCACATTCCATCTGGATGCACATTTGAATACACCTTCAGTTTTACATTCTTTCTGAACATTCAAAGACTGTAGGGCCTATATTACTTATTTGGACTTTTAGGGACTAGGTATGCTTGGAAACAATTTTGAATTTATGCACAGGCTATATCACTAAGAGTAGCAATTTTATAGTCTTTTTGTAATGGGCAATGTGCCTAGTAAAAGTCAAGGTTTTCCTACTAAAAAAAGGGAAAATGGATATTCAATGGCAACTGGTAGTGTCTGCCACATGAAAGTAGATCTAAACATACACCATAAATATAAATTAAGTTCTTATACATTTTAAATATGATTCTCAAAGTAGAAATGCTTCTCCAAAAGACAAAATTCTCTTAAATATTTTAAGCACATAAAATAGTAAAGATTCATAGATTCCAAATATTAATACTCTGATGTGGTTATCTTGAATATTTTTATACATATTCTAAGTCTTTTTCCCATAAAAAGATCCATATTCATTAAGGAAACCATTTTATATCATGCTAAATACTGTCAATTACCAAGCTATGCAGATATGCAGTTGCCTTCACAGCATGATAAGAGTTCTTAATGACCTGCAAGGCACTGATGAGGTTGTTGACTGTATTGTTCTCTAACACTGTTGGACTCACCAAGCCCCATTTATTATTATTATGTCAATGGGGTTTCACAATCTGGATTGCCTAGGTTCACTTACTAAGTACCTGAATCCCCTGACCACTCATGGAGGATGAATGTCATCTAACTCCACCCATGAGACTACAGATGCTACATCCCTTAACTGGATTTTACAATTGATATGACTGATCGGATATTTGAATCACCTCCCAAATAACCATTAATGACCATCTATACCTCTCCCAGCCTTATCTTTGTTCTACCTCTAATGTTATTCTACTAAAAAGAGAGAGTAAAAGGATTTCTTCAAGCTCTTGGTTGCCAAAGCATGCCTCAAAAGGACCTTTTGTACCAAATTTATGGACAAACAGGCACTCATGTTTCAGGACTGAATATGTTTTGCACACATTCATATGCATGCTCCCTGACGAGGTCTGGACTTTGAGAAATGAATGGCTAAAATCTTATGATATGTAAAACGGTAAAAAGCAATTCCATCTGTTCTGTTTAATTTAGGCTGGAATTCTCCAGCTTGGAACTTCTCATAAATACATTACAGTTGAAGTCTAGCAACTGGCTAACATCAAGTCTCATCAAAAATGGAAACAAGTGCCTATTGATTTTATTTTTCAAAGGGCAGAGACCAATATAAAATATAGCAAGCAGTATTTAATTTCACTTTTTAAAAGCAAGCTATAATTGACTCCATTCACTTCTTCTATATCCAACTTTGTCCTTACTTTGTATGCTGCTTGCAAAAGGAAAATAGTTTCAATTGCTTGTCTAAGGATCTAGAGGCCCACATAACATATTTTGGAAACCCTTTACAGGAACCCATTTTCAGTTAATGGGGTCCTTTGATTTCCTAGGGTAACAAAGAAAATCAAAGATTTTGTCATATGGAAACTTAGAATTGTATTCCTCAAAAATTCTGACAAATCATGAGCATTATTGGAAGAAATTACTTCTGCTTAATTCCAAAAAAATGGATAGTCTGAACAAAATATCTGAGAAAGAAAAGATCTCTTCTACTCTTGTGGCATCTCACAATCTCTTCCTGGTTTCAGCCTCATCTAATTATTGTTATAATTAGGAGTCTCTTCTCGAGTTTCATTCTACCTGTGCCCTTGACTTTTATATTAGAAGTTTTTGACCTTAGAGATGATTATTTATTCACATTCTTCTTTAACATCATCAATTACTATTTGAGTAGCCACAAAAAACTGTGCAGTGCTTGATAGGATGTTTAACAAAATCTTATGGATATGTTCATTATGGATGCAATTAATGTGATCAAATAAGGTTTCCTGGAATGTAGAGACTGTTAGAATAGAGATTTACTTATTATCTTTGTTTTTAATTTCTTCTAATTCCTTGTATTATGAAGCAAACTCTGGTTATGTGTCTGTTTGAATTTTTCATTGATTTTTAAATTTATCCCAGGGTTAAAAGAAACCCTCTATTCCTCTTTTGGGAAACTGGGATTGAATTTATTTCACACTTATTATCTCAATTCATTAATGTGACTTGTATCTGATTTATGGCTACCTGTTTTCTACTCTGTGACTTTCTAAATGCTGCTACTTGTGAATTTCCCATTTGAGGTATCCCAGCTCAAGATTCTTCCAGTTCATGTGAACAATGTTAAGAAAAATGCAAAACAATAATGTATTTGTAGAGGCTGCAGCTGGAGCCCCTACTCTGGCAAGTGAAAGCACTTTAACTGGGGAATTCCATTACTGATGCATTAAAAGGTTGAAAAGCACTATTAGGTCTTTGAGTGAGTCTCTTGAGAGTGTGAGAAGGAAAAGCAATCTCCTTCGTACTCAAGAAAGGATACTTCAGTGCTACTTCACACAGGTTATGTCAAGCAGCCAATTTGCCAAAATACCACTTTTGCTCTGTTCTCGTGGTAGAGATATTCTCCCCCTCTTTAAAGAAAATCATTACTGCCTTTTCATGGGACTGGCTTCACTTGAGTTTAATTGAAACTGTAAAATTGTATTTGGGATGGCAAGGGTTATTTTTTCTCCTTAAAAAAGCCAGAAAATGTTTCTGAAGATGACGGAGAACATGAAAGAAAAAATAATTTGAACAGTAGGGGAAATTATCTATATCCAACACAGTTTATTGGAAAGAGCATAGGTTTTATGACACAATGACTGCTTTGCAAATGGTTGTATTTTTTATTGATGGGGAAGATAAAATTATTTTCTCAATATAATTTTACTGGAAACAAGGCATGTTGTGTGACATCTATCTATATATTTACTTGAGAACTAAAGTTCTCAAGCCTATCCAGTGATGAGAGACCATTAAAGTACACTAAATTCAGTTTTTATAAAATGTGATGAAATCCTGTTTAATCATAATTTTTGAAATAGTAGTAAAAGTTTTACTATTTTATTGGAAATTTCATATCCAACACTTCATTACAATTCTTCAGATTTGTAATTTCTTATGAGCAATTCCAAGATTTTCCCAATAGTTATCCCAATAATCAAGAAAATAAAAATCAAGGTCTTTGTTATTTCTACATAAATTTATTTACAGATATTTTTCAATCAAATTTTTGTGGGTTTTGTTTGTTTAGCAATGTGAAGTAATTAAAATAAAAATGTACAATAAATACCTCAATGCCTTGATAAGAAAATGATATTTTTACATGAAAACTTTGTGCAATGTGAGTTACAGCTTAACAAAGATGTATTTAAAAGGGATTCAATCACTGAGTGGGTAGGTATATTTTCAACTATGTAACAATCATAATATTTTGTGAGTTAGACACATATATGTTTCTTGGACTGTAGGGTTTTAACCAAAACTAATAAAAGACCAATTAAAACTGTGAATTTGAAAATATATAGCATGAAATATATAGTCAATAAAGAATAAATGAACATGTCTGAAATATGAATCAGGTTGATATATGTGTTAGTTTTGATTTACTGCTATAAAAATTACCACAAATTTAGTAGATGCAAAAAAGACAAATTATCTCACAGTTCTGTAGGATAGAAGCCAGGTGTGGGATTGAATGGGGTGAAAATAAAATGTTGACAAGGCTAGACTCCTTTCAGGAAGGTCTGGGAAAGAAATCATTTCCTTGCCTTTTTCAGGTGTTAGAGGTTCCCCACATTGCTTGGTTTACAGCACCCTCCTCTATCTTCAAAACCAACTACAGAGCCTATCTCTGACTCGGCTTCCATCATATATCCTTCTCGGACTCTGTTCTCTCTTCTGCTTCCTCTGGATCTGACAAGTTCAGATTTTCCTAAAGTTAAATCTCTCCTCTCCTGGGCAGAAGAAGAGGATCTCTGTGTGAGGGCATAGGTGGGCAGAGGGCAATTATAAGTTAGCTGACTGTGAATTAGGGAAGAGGTCCTTGAAGTCTACATGACCTTACAAGTGTTTCAGCTAAATCTTCTTCTCTTTACCTTTCCACTCCCTTCCTGCTCCTCCTTCACTTTCCTCTTTTTTCTTCTCCTTTCAATCCAATCTAACCCACCTTTCCTTCTGAAGTACCCAGTGCCTTGTGTTCCTCAGCCAATTCTCATGTACAAATAGTGTTCCTTCTTGTTGGCTGCTTCCTTATAATTACATCAGTTCCAACTCTTTAAACTTTGGTAAGTCATTTAAACATTTGTTAATTCTTTCTGAATCCTCCTTTATTTTCTCAGCCTCTATATCTCTTTTCCTTTTGTTTTTAAGATTTATTTTTTATTTACTTCTCTCCCCTTCCCTGCCCCGTTGTTTGCTTTCTGTGTCCATTCGTTGTGTGTGTTATTCTATGTCTGCCTGGATTCTTGTCAGTGGCACCAGGAAACTGCCTCTCTTTTTGCTTGCGTCATCTTGCTGATGTCAGCTCTCCGTGCATGCAGCACCACTCCTGGGCAGACTGCACATTTTCGTGCGGGGCAGCTCTCCTTATGGGGCAGACTCCTTGTACGTGGGGCTCACCTACGTGGGGGACACCCCTGCGTGGCACGGCACTCCTTGCGAGCATCAGCACTGTGCATGGGCCAGCTCACCACAAGGACCAGGAGGCCCTGTGTTTGAACCCTGGACCTCCTACATGGTAGGCAGATGCCCTATCGATTGTGTCAAATCCGCTTTCCATATCTCTTCAGATTCCTTCATTCTTATATATTCAATCATCTAATTCTTTTAAATAGCATGGAAGAAAGCCTGATAAATTCACCTCAATATCTCAAGTTATTTGGAATTCCAAAAAGACGATTTCTGAACATTTCCTTGGCCTTCTGCATCTAATACTATTATAAATTACATTAGGAGTCTTTACATTAGGAGACAGTTCAATGGAATAACCTGTTTTTTTACTATATAATCGTTCACATTTGAGTTTTTGTTTAAAAGATTAGACTGAGGGTATAATTTGAACTGGTAATATATACTTATAAAACTTATTTAAAGAAATAAAAAGTTATTTAAAGTAATTTTGTGGTTGGAATCTAGTTCTATGCACATTTATTAATTATTTGGAAATCATTCTCAGAAGAATCCTATTCAAAGTTTGATCTCTGTGTATGCATAACCTTTGTTTATATCTAATTGATTTACTGGATATTAATTATAACACATAACACATACTCAGAAAATATACTATTGCTTTGGAAATTCAGTAGAAAGTTCTGTTTGCTTGTTGAGATTGTTTTATTGAATATTTGTATTTTATTTTCAAAAAGCAATTAGGGTACACATTTGTTTTAAATATTTTTGCTGTTTATTAAATGAAGAAAAATATTACGTGAAAGGTGGGGTTGGAGTAGACCCTGTACATTTCCACTAAACTTAAATTTGTATTGTATTATGCTCAGTCTCAACACTGGTTATTAGAATTGTATAATTTTTTTTTCCCTATTCTGTGTTTTGTATTCTTAATCTAATTTTGAAGTCATAGTGAATATTAAGTGGCATGAATTTCCACAGGGACGCCAGTGGGGTGCATCTGAATAAATATTATTTTTACTTATTTACTCACAATAAGTTTAGGGAAGTATTCTTTTTTACTGGACTTTATTTCAAGGCAATCTTATAATTTAGTTGGTGTATCAATCTCTATCACTTGAACCTGCTTTCATACTTTCTCTAGACTATAACATATGTTCATGTGATATAATTCAAATTCCACCCTGCTTTTCCACTTTGTTTTCTTATTGAAGAGAGTATTTTAACTTTGAATAGGATTCTTCTGAGAATGATTTCCAAATAATTAATAAATGTGCATAGAACTAGATTCCAACCACAAAAATACTTTAAATAACTTTTTATTTCTTTAAACAAGTTTTATAAGTATATATTACCAGTTCAAATTACACCCTCAGTCTAATCTTTTAAACAAAAACTCAAATGTGAATGATTATATAGTAAAAAAACAGGTTATTCCAGTGAACTGTCTTCTGGAAAACAGCTGTTATGCGTATGAAGGTTTGTTTTTACAGTACAGTTGTGATTCTTCTAAAACCAACCAAAGTTGGTTCTAAAACCAACTTTTATTAATATTAAAGTTCTAATTGATGGAACTATACATATAGATTAGCTTGTTTGGGGCATTGAAATCTAAGAACTCTATAGAGGCAGCGGACTTGGCCCAGTGGTTAGGGCGTCCATCTACCACATGGGAGGTCTGCGGTTCAAACCCCAGGCCTTCTTGATCTGTGTGCAGCTGGCCCATGCGCAGTGCTGATGTGCGCAAGGAGTACCCTGCCACACAGGGGTGTCCCCCGTGTAGGGGAGCCCCGTGCAAGGAGTGCACCCCGTAAGGAGAGCTGCCCAGCACGAAAGAAAGTGCAGCCTGCCAGAGAATGGCGCCGCACACACGAAGAGCTGATACAACAAGATGACGCAACAAAAAGAAACACAGATTCCCTTGCCGCTGACAACAACAGAAGCGGGCAAAGAAGACGCAGCAAACAGACACAGAGAACAGACAACCAGGGTGGGAGGGAAGGGAAGATAAATAAATAAATAAATAAATAAATCTTAAAAAAAAAAAAAGAACTCTGTAGAAATACCATTATTCACTTGCCAATGCTTATATAAAAATTAACAACTTTTGAGAAATAAAAACAAGACAGAAATAGAATAATTTACTTATTATAACTTAAATCATATTTATATGCTTGTTCATTGTGGAAATATCAAGAAATATAAAGTCACAAGCAATCCCATTACACAGAAATATGGAGTGATGGCAGATGAGTGTATATATTTCCAGAAAAAAACAAGCATTTGATAAATGGAGTTATTAGAGTGATTCCTAGATTGGTGAGTACCCAATAAAAATACCTATTATTGCAATTTGCCTTATTGGGTATAGAATATGCAAAATAATAATTTGTGAATTTTATAAAAAGTTGTATTTTTTGTAGTTTTTCTAATGTTTTGGTAAATTTGTTTATATTTTTCTAATGTATTTTTATAAATGAATAACATTTTTATAAAATAAATGGTTAACTCAGTCAATTTCCTATTACCAGTAGTTAATTTGCTTATAATTTTAAATGAAGTAATTTCCCATTTAAATTGATAAATTGAAAATGCAGTAAAAAATAGTAAAGAAAACGATGCAATATAAGAGTTTTTGTGAAGAAAATAGATTTCTTCATAAAGTAGGTAGGCCATTGTTAGCTTGGTTTGAGCGTGGAATGCATGATTATTTGTTTCTATTGGTATAGAAGGAAATCAAGTATTTTGTGAATGGATGAGAATTTTTAAAGTTCCTTTAAATCAAGAAATTCTGGGATACTAAAATCTGAGTTTATGTACAAGTTGTAGAATCGTAGATTATTAGAGATGGAAAGGGCTTTAGACATTTCTTTGCAAGAAAAGATCTTCAAATATAGAGCATTTTCAAGACTGTCATGTATCTACACAATTTGTACACTATCAATAGAAAAAATTGAAATCTTTATTTAGTGTTTGCTAATGTTTACTAGAAGTACACATTTTATTATGCTTAGAAAATACTGTTGATGTTTCTCAGAATAAGAATGCTTTTCTTTAGTATAATCATTATTACTCAATTTTAACTTTACCTTTTACTCTATTAAGTTGCTGAACATTCCCAGAAAGCTTTAGGACAGACCTGTGTACCAAATAATCATGAAACTTACAGTGCTTATCTTTGAGCTCTTCTATTTTCCCATGTGAAAATAATGATATAAGTGTGATGTGTTGAATAGGAAAAAAAAATCTGCAAGGAACTGTGAAAGGTGGCATCCTTTTATGTGATCACTATTCTGTCAATTAACTGGGAAAACTACTGTGCTTTACAACAGCAAGGAGACTTGTTAGTCTTGCTTCTGGAGTTGATTTTATTAGTGACTTTCATTCTAATCACTAATGAATCCTTTGTGGTTATATTTTGAACCCAGGAATTTCACACATCCCTAAACCAAATCACTAAAAACAGAAACTCAAGAAAAGTTTCAAGAAACAGTGGCACTGAGAACTTTTGATTCCGTAAGGTGTAATGACTGTGGGTAACAAGTAGTAAAATTACATCAAATATATCTACAATTATAGGGAAATGCTTTTTTATTAAATATGTTTAAATAATTTAAATAAATATTTACATATACAATACTTTCTGTTAGCAAGGAAAAGGTCTTTTTTCTTTGTTCAGGAAAGGAAGTGCAGGAAAATTTTAGTTTACAGAACTGCAGTTACATGCCAAAGGTATGACTGGTGGAAGAGTAAAGAAATGGTGTCAATAATTTTACCATAAAACACATGGTTTAAATATAGTTTTTCACTTTCATGTTACTTCCATAAGGAAGAAAGTGGTTCCTGTGACTTTTTTATATGAAAAATAACATATATAGACAGAATTCCTTCTGTATTACAATTCAGAAACAATCAGCACCTAGTGGATTATATAATTTATCACAAGCAAATTAGACAATTAATAAAGTATAAGATTGGTAGCATTTTATTATATTATTTCTTCAGTAAGTCATGCATACACAGGTTTCATCCAACAGATAAAATGCATTTGCAATAGATTGCTTCCAATACCAAACTGTACTATTGCTAGAAGACTAATAAATTAATGAAGCACCTCTCTGAATGGCTTTAGGATAGATTTTAATTAGGCCCATTCAAACTAGTAAATTCTATAAGTTAAAAAGAAATATAAGAAATCTTCTGATCTAAAAATCATTTTGTAAGCCCATATTACTATGGAAGAAATTTCTCTTGGATTGAAATTTTAATAACAAATCCATTAGTGCATAATTTCTTTTCAAAATTATTACCAAACCAAGATTAAAATTCTGCTATATCTCCATTTATATAACTGACACAGTTTTCCTTCTCTTCTCTTTTCTTTCTCTCCTAGCCTTTCCTCAGGTAAAGAGCATTTTGCGCTATTTTTGTGGACTGGATTTCAGTGTGACACACATGATAACTCTGCATTTATAGTGCATCTGCTGTTTCTATTTTGCCTCTAGTCTTGACTGTGATCCCAAGCAGCACAATATGTTACCATTTAATTTTATAATATGCCATTTGCACAGTTTGTTGTTGTTTTGTTGTTGTTTTAACAGCAGCTATCGTAATGTAGTTGCTAGAATAAGTATGTGGAAGATTTAGATGGGAGAGGAAAATGATGCCTCCAATGAGGATTTAATTCTGAAATTCTTTTATTGTTGTTTGAGATAGGCTGGCTTTTAGATGGAAACAGATGGAACCATGGAAAGAGTGTGGGAAGAAAGACCATGACTCATGACTCTACTGTATTCTCCTGAAATTAGGCAAATGCTTGTTTTGATGTTAAATATGGACTGTCAGTTTACTTAGAAGCTGAAATTTCTTTTACTGTGAAGGAAAGAAATAGATAATTAAATTCCAAACTTGGATATATATTATTATAATATTGTTACTTTCTTGAACAAATAATAGTTCCTCAACAACTTTGGAGCAATTAGTTTTAGATTTTACTAATTTACTGGTTCTAAACTCTTATAATTGGGACATATTGGAATGATTTTCTCTGTAACACCCATGCTTTGAAATGTTTTATTTTATTCTAAAAGTGTTCAAATTTACATATGTCCATTAATCAGACTTTCTCATCAAAATGAAACAACTACTGGCATCAGTGTAAACAGAGAAGCTGGATGTTTTGTTAGTTTATGTAGCTGTGGGTGAGCCAGTGGGGATGGTAAAAAAATGTTCAATATCTTTAGTCTTTATGAAATACTGAAATATTAGGGTGGCTAGATAGTTAGGCCCTTTGAACTCACTCACTTCTAAATTTAAGATTCCTCATAGCAATGAAAATGCAGTAATCAAGGAAAATAAACTTCAGTATGTAAAATTACTGATAGCATTTAAGAGAAATATAATGGTTGCATAATGAGAGATTATCTCTGCCAAGTGATCATTTAATTTTTTATTTGTTTTCTTTGTTCATTCATTCACCACCAATATTTTAGCATCTAGTATACAATAACCCTTTGTTAAACTCTGAACAAAACATATAGATCTTAGATTTTTAGTGATGGACACAGTTATGGAGAGTAGCAAGTACAATACATTTTATTCAAGCCTATTACAGGAAAAGTAATAAGAAAATCAAAAGGGACACTAATAGAACCAACCAACTCAGAGTTGAGTGATATCAAGGAGGGATCCCTATTAAAAAGTGGTTTCTTAAGTGGTAGCCACTCATAGGCACCAGCAGGGGTGACCAAGCATATGAACTGTGGAGTCAGAATACCTATGTTTGAAACCTGGTCCTACTACTTATTTTCTTGGCCAAGGTGCTTAAGTACTTCATTTATTAAGTGGGGTAATTGCCTTCTAATGGAATTATGAAAGAATATATAACACACAATGAGTGAAAGTAGTTAGGCCTCTAGCACAGGTCCTGGAAGGACCCTGTGAGTCTTAACGCTATATGTATATATACTGTGTTTAGCTCTGGCCTGAGGGAATTTGTTGACAGTCTTTATGCAGATGGATGAATGTAAATATATCACCAATGTGGAAATAATTTCCCGTGTCATTCTATTTCAATGATAATTGTCTTCTTTGTCTGCAAATATGTACACAAATATCATAGATACCAGTTTTTTTATTAGACGTTTCTTCTCCTCTGAGGCAATACAAAAATAGTAACAAATTATACACATTTGCGGTTTTTCTAATTGATTTGCATTTTCGTTTATCCAAATATGTATAAATAAGATGAATTTCAGATAAAATCATTTTGGATAATTGTAACAATTAGGATAGTTGTGATATTATGACATTCAATATGATATTTAAATATCTCTGTAGTTGTACCAAAATAAAATTCAAGTAAATTAAGATTTATTGAGTATTTTCTAAGTACTGATGGTAGGGTGATTAATTGCCTCCCCCCAACATGTCCATTTTATAATCCCTAAAACCTGTGAATATGTTATCTGACTTGGCAAAGGAGAATTAGGGTTGCAGACAGAATAAAGGTCGCTATTCAGTTGACCTTAAAATATGGAGATTGTCCTAGATTATTCAAGTGGCCTGAATGTAATAATTAACATCCTTAAAATGGAGAAAGAGGTGTAATAGACAAAGAGAGATGTGACAACAAAAGCAGAGTCAGAGAGCTGGGTTACTGGCCTTGGAGATGGAGGAAGGGGTCTAAGAGCAAAGGAAAATGCAAGGAAACAAATATGTACAATAGAGCTTTCAGAAAGGAACAGTCCTGTCAACACTTTGATTTTATATTAATCCAACCCATGTTGAACTTATAGAGCTGTATGATGAATTTGTGTTTACCTGTAAGAACTATAAATTAATTCGTGTCATTTTTTAAAATATATTTTTATTTATTTTTAAAAGTTACATAGATTACATAAAATGTTACATTAAAAATAATGCAAGGGATTCTCATATGCCCCACTCCCCACATCTTCCACATTTCCCACGTTAACAACTTCTTTCATTAGTGTGGTACGTTCATTTTAAGTCACTTAAGTTTTCGAAAATTTATGGCAGCAGCAATAGAAAATTAATATTGTGCCAAACACTTTGCTAGTTGCTTTGCATATATTATCTATAATCTATACAAGGACCTTGCCAGGTAAAAGTTGTTACCAAGATTTTACAGATAATGACATGAGGTTTAATGGTAGTAAATAGTCTACAGTTAATAAGAGCTAAAAAATAATGACATTATAATGTGAAGTTAGGTGACAGGTCATGCCTTTAGATGAAGTTTAGGTTCCCTTTTAAAAAAGGATGAAATAGTTATTATTTAATTTCTGTAATTTCCATACAGTACAGTAATTGTTGGCATTAACTGTAACCGAAATATTATATCAGTAAAATAAATGATTCAGAGACAAATTAGTTGCTATGGTACAGCTTGAATTTGCATGTTGAAATTTAATTACACTTAATATTTGAAAAGCTATTTGCATTTGTCGAGGTATGAAATTTCAAATGTATAATGTTGTGTACATTGTTATAAGTACCTTAATATAAAATTTAATATTTTTAAAATTTTAGAAAAGAATTTCTAAATTATTTAAAGATATGAAAATATACCACCTTGAGGTTAATTTCATAGTGTCTTCTATGAGTGATAATACATTAGGTGTATTTTTCCCATATGCCACCCTGTTGTTAACACTTTGTAATAGTGACGTACATTTGTTATAGTTCCTGAAAGGACATTTTTACATTTGTACTATTCATCATTGTCATCATCCACCACAAGGTTCATTGTGTTACATGGTCCCATGTTTTACTTCCTAGCTTTCCTTCTAGTAACACACACTACTCAAAACTTGTTGGAAGAACAATTGCAAGAAGTTGCTGGCAGGCTTTTATTTATTTATTTGGAGAGAGTTTATGAATGCAATGGGAAATATCTTCAACATTGCTTCTGAAATGCATATTTGAACATGAATGCCAGTGGCTATTATTTTTTCACCCTTTTAACAGGTGATATTAAAGAGCAACTCTGTAGTATAAGATCATCTAATGAATTAATAACTTATAAAATGGAATCATTTAAGCAACTTGCATTTGTTTATAAGGCAATTCTATAATTTGTATTGATTCAAAATATTTCCCGGGAAACCCACTTGGCCCAGTGGTTAGGGCGTCCATCTTCCACATGGGAGGTCCTCGGTTCAAACCACGGGCCTCCTTGACCCGTGTGGAGCTGGCCCATGCGCAGTGCTGATGCGCGCAAGGAGTGCCCTGCCACGCAGGGGTGTCCCCCGCGTAGGGGAGCCCCACGCGCAAGGAGTACACCCCGTAAGGAGAGCCGCCCAGCGCCAAAGAAAGTGCAGCCTGCCTATAGCGCCGCCCACACTTCCCCTGCGGCTGAGGACAACAGAAGCAGACAAAGAAACAAGATGCAGCAAATAGACACAGAGAACAGACAACCGGGGGAGGGGAGGAATTAAATAAAATAAATAAATCTTTAAAAAAAAAAAAGTTTCTCCTATGATTTAACTTCATTCCTTCTAAGTCTATCCACTATTATTTTTAGTGTATTATTCCTAATGTATTAAAAATAATATCAATAAAATAATAGAATAATAAAAATAATTATTAAAAATAAAAATGGTCATTTTAAAAGAGGAATCCCAGTACTGAATATAAAATGCAGATATTGGAAGTGACCACTAAAGCTGCAAATAAATTTAAATGACAAATCACAAAATGGAAACATATCATTTTCAATGAATGTTGCTTATTAAATTTGACTAGAAATGAGTATAAAACTTATTTAATATGGCAAGACTGTTTCAAACTCATTTGTACAAAACTCACATCTTTCAACAACTACCAAAAAAGATTTTCCTCTGGTTTCTCTTTCTCAGTAAATACCACCACCATCAGCCCTGTTTCCTGAGCCAGAAAGTTGGAAGTCATTTCTGACACCTCACAATCTCTTACCCTCAACATTAAATGCATTAGTAACTCTTGTCAATTATACTTGCTGTGTCTTTCAGTGCTTTTTTCTCTTCTGCCATGACTTTTTGTTTGCTTATTTCTTGGTTATTTCTTGCACTGCTGCATTAGCATCTTTTCTGGTCTCCCTGTATATATATCTTCCTCCCAACTTTCCTAAAATTTCTCTGAATGATGTTTCAAAACTGAAAATCTGATCATATTAGTCCCTTTTTGAAAGTTTGTCAGTGTCTTTGTACTGCCCCAAATTTCCTTCTAGAATCTAGGCTCATTCTTCCTACTCAGAATCTCCCCATTCTTTTACCCCTGATGCTGCCAGCCTTTCTGGCTTTCTTTTGAGTTATCAAATTACCTCGGTCTTTGTTTATATTCCCTGTGTCTGAAGCACTCTTCTGCTCCCTCACTTTCTGCTGGACATTCTTTAGTCATCCTTAAAACTTGATGACACTTTCAAGTAGGTGTTTTCTGACCTTCTAGTCCAGTTAGGTCTCTATAGTTAGGGAATTGCATATCACCTTATATTTCCCATTTGAAAGAAATAATTATACTTGCAGATTTTTAAAATTATGACTTCTCTCCCACAATGTGAACTTCATGAGTGTAGAAACCACGTCTATCTTGTTGACCAAAGCAGAACCAAATATATTGCAGGTAGCTGCTCAGGAAAATTTAAATAAAGGAATGAATTAAATTCTCCAGGAAATCGCAATTCCCAAACCATAATAAATATGGAGACATGGTTGTCTTACTAGGCTGCCTCATATGACATTTAATTCTTCTGTTTTCAGTTCAGTGATATTTTCCTCAATATTGAAATTAGAACTCCTTTGTTATTGCCAAGCCATCTCTAGAAAAGGAACCAACACTCGAATATTGCATTTTAAAAGGGTTGGGTTCAGGATTATAATGTACATGTGTAATAGGGTAAGTAGAAATAACCAAACCAAGTGGTCAACAAAACATCATAAAACGTACAGAAAAAAAAAAATTCTCTTTTAGGAAAATGTTTGTTGTATTTTCTTCCTTTATTTCTATCCTGTATATTCCTCATTTTACTTGTAATAATCCTTATAAAACACTGACTACTTGTCAGTCTCAGTTCTATAAACTTTGCATGTATCATATTTACTCTTCTCAACCTAGTGAAGCATGTACTACTGTTAGTATGTGATTGGGAAAATGAAAACACTGAAGGGTTAAGTTACTTATCCAAGGTCAATACAGCTAATACATGGCCCTGGGATTCAAAGGCAGGAATCTTTGTTCCAGAATGTATCACTTTAACCACTAGACTGGACTCCCTGTTGAGTTCTGGTACTGACTTATGTCTTGAAGGGATCATACAGAGGCATGTATGATAGTGTCCAACATCAAAGAGCAAATCAAGTATAAGACGTTTATATAAAGCATTCTATCACAAAGAGAAATGATTCAACTTGAAAACATCAGAGAGGGTGTTACCAAATTACCAAAGTGATGACATTTGAACTTTGTATTTAACTCTAAATACAAGTTAGAGACAACCTGGCAGGCAGAGAAAAAGCCATGAGTGAAAGCAAGGAGTCATGAATAGATATGACATGGCGGGTTTTAAGGGCTGAGTGAACTGTATGGGACAATGAAGAAACAAACTTAAATTAGTCCATATTTTGAAAGGATTATATAATAGGTCCATATATTTAATCTTACTACCAAAGGGGATATGGAATTATTAAAATTTTCTTAGCATTTCACATATATTTGAAATTTTTAAGGATGATCAATCTTAGGTGGAAGAAAGTAATTATCCATGTATTAAAGGTTGATATTGTACATGACTTCTTGTCCAACATTGATTAATAAGAAACAGATGGAGGGAAGCGGACTTGACCCAGTGGTTAGGGCATCTGTCTACCACATGGGATGTCTGCAGTTCAAACCCCGGGGCCTCCTTGACCCGTGTGGAGCTGGCCCATGCACAGTGCTGATGCATGCAAGGAGTGCTGCGTCATGCAGGGGTGCCCCCTGTGTAGGGGTGTCCCACGAGCAAGGAGTGCGCACTGTAAGGAGAGCCGCCCAGCACAAAAGAAATTTCAGCCTGCCCAGGAATGGCACCACACACATGGAGAGCTGACACAACAAGATGACACAATAAAAAGAAACATAGATTCCCATGCAGCTCACAACACAGAAGCAGACAAAGAAGAACATGCAGCAAATGGACACAGAGAGCAGACAACGGGGGGACTGGGGGGGAGGGAAGGGTAGAGAAATAAATATTTTTAAAAATTTAAAAAAGAAACAGATGGAGAAAGTCTATAAAATACACAATAAAAGTGTGTTGTCTTAAAGCAAAGGAGAATAGAATATATGACTAAGAGAAAATCATATGGGAATTGAAGGCTTTTAAAATAATAGAGTTACATAAAACACACATAAGACGTACACATGCTATTGTCAAACTTAAGTTTTACCTAGCATGTAGCTACTATATAACATGTCCTCATGAACAAAGAATGTATCGTTATTCAGTGGTCATTAGTATATGATAGTAAAACCATACCATGTATATCCCAATCTACTTGTTTTTGAGATAGGAATACAGTATAATGTTTGTGAACAGGGCTGAATATGGAGTAGAAACTTAACATATTTGTTTTGTGGATTTTGTAGTGTCTGAACACTTTTGTATTACGTTGTTCCCTAAAGCACACACTTTTATGTTCATAATTATTGTTTTGATACTATCTTTTTATGTGCTTTTCAGCTGTGATTTATCTTTAAACTTTAAGTACATTTTTAATATTTCCAAAGCAATTTTAGATATGGTTGTATAACTTTTATGCCTAGACTTTGTCCATGGAAACACACTGCAAATTAACTTTCAAGAAAAAATACAAAATAACTTCTTTTACCAGAAGAAAAAAATTACAATTTTAGATAAATCAGTTTTCTCTACACTTTTGCTGAGAGCAAAAACAAGTGGTCCACTTGCAAGGGAACATCTGATAATATTTCAAAGGTGAGGCAGGAAATTCTGAAATGGTGCAATATAGGAATCGATGTGAAGGATAAGGAGAGCTGTGTGGTTCAACAGCAATTTCACTTCCCATTAAAATGAAAAGACACAAAAGTTGGCTCTAAAATAAAGTATCCAGAGGTAATGGAAAGTAAAGGACATTGTAAGTCCTTGACTGTCACCCATTAAATTACATTATGGGCTTGAATCTTTCTAAAATTACTCATTGTTTAGTTGTCACCATTTTGACAGTGAAATAGTGCATATATTTGTGAGGACCGCTGACATTGATAGCTCATTTTCTTGTCACTTTAACAGTTAGATTTGAAATCAGTCATTTGTAATAGATCTTTTTGTACCATACAAAATATTGTATTCTAGATTAGCTTCTGAATTTGTGATTTATATAACTCTTTGAATGTCTGATTTGTACTTCATTATTCTTAACTTGACTTGAATTGTATCCCTAAGAAATAAAAGCTGAAAAAGATATGAACAAAAATTGTCAAAATATACTAAAATATTTTAAAACTCATGAAATGTAGCCTAGATATCCTTGCAAGGTTTTGCTTGAAAGAGACACAAACAGAAGAAAGTAAATATGTTTTAATAGCTGTCTTTGCACTTAGAATTGTGTTTGCTAGGTTTTTTATTTATAAAGAGGGAGGTTTTTATTTACACTCAAATACATATTTTTTTAACCTGTAAAACAACAGACTAAGAATAAAACACCATATGCAATACTTTGCGGACCATGAATGTGAATTTATGTCTGTGCATGTACATACTTTTAAAAAATTACCTCAAAGAAGTAATCCACAGAAATATTTCTCAAGCCATGATTAAATTAGATTCTGATTATATTTTATTAAATGGGGTGCAATACCTTTATTAACAAATTTTAAAAGGTATCATGTGCTATCTTTTCTACTACAATTCATGTCTTAAGAATTTAAAAATTCTATTTCTAAATATGAACTTAGAATTTGTCACATGCAAACAAAAATCTATTAAAAATAAAAACACAGAGTTTGTGGATATTTTAGTCTTTTACGGACCCCAGAAAAGTATGTTTGTAAATTAATCCATTTCTGTGTGTATGAACCTATTATTTGTGGCCTTTTGATTAGATCACTTCAGTTAAGGGACACTTGATTTGATTGCTTCAGTAAGGCATAGCCCAGGGTGGATCTTAATTCTCTTACTTGCATCCCTTCTAAATGGGATACATGTGCAGAGAAAAAAGGCCACAGACACAGAGAGAAACCCCATGAAGCTAAGAGTGAAAGTCCCAGGAGCCAGAAACTGAAATCTATGGAACTTAGGAGACAGAAATCCCCAGGAGCAGACAGAACACCACAAGAGCAAGAAGCTGAAAGCAACAGAGCCCAGAATAGAAGGAAGTGACCAGCAGATGCCACCGTTGTGCCCTGCCATGGGACAGGAGCCAAGAATCCCTGGCAGTGTCCATCTTCAGGGAGAGAGCTTCACCTGATGCCTTGATTTGGACATTTTTCTCAGCCTCTGACCTGTAAACTGATAAGTTAGTTGTATAAGCCAAACTTTTCCTGGTATATTGCCTTAGCAGCCTTTAGCAAACTAAAACAGTTCAATAATATTTAACACTGAGGTGAATGGTGAGGACTATGGATTGAATTATGGCCCCCACCAAGATACATTCAAAGCCTAAGCCCTGGCCTTGTGAATGAAATTCTTCCAGAGTAAGCCTTAATCCAGTGTGTCTGGAATCCTTATAAGCAGAGGAAATTTGAACATGGAGACAGGTGCGGAGAGAGAGAGCCATGGAAGAAGGCAGAGTCTGAGTTAGGGACTAACTGCAAGCCACCAACAGAATGCTACAGACTTCAGAGAAAGCATGATTCCACCCACAATTTGATTTTGGTCTTCTTGTTCCCAAAGCTGTGAGCCAATAAAGTCCTGCTGTTTATGCTCTCCACTTGGTGATGCTTTGTTACAGCAATCCCAGGAAACCAAGAGAGTGAGTACATGAAAGTGAATATAAAATCCTCTTTTATATAAATTGGAATGAATAAATTCAAACAAGAAATGCCCTATAATAATGTTTTAATGATATATATTTAGCACCATGGTATTTTTAAAAAGGTTTTTAATAAAATTTCCTCAAAGACTCATTATAATCTATAAGTGAAAATGGCATTCCTATTTTCTAATTATTAAAAAAAACAAATATTTTTTGTTTGGTTATTTTGTATTTTGTCTTATTGGATTCCATTAGAATAATTGTGGTCATTCAAAGTTAAGTTTGTATATATATATACACATATATATACTTATATATACAAAAATATATATACTTATATTTACAAAAATATGAATGCACATATACACACACATTATAGCTCCTTAAGGCCAATAGTTTGGAAAGACATTATCATATAAATGTATATAATTGGTACATGTCATTATATAATGACAACACAAAAAAACCTAATCCCCAGTGCTGCTCTTATTTTCCCTGTTTCTGCTTTGGGTTCCAAGAGAAGAATCTGATCCTTGAAAAAATATAGCCCTCTCTTATCTTCAATACCTCTATAAACAAAAGCTGTCCAGGGGCCTCCAGGAAGACTTCTAAGTGTTTGAAAGATTCCTGTGCTTTGTCCTTAGAGTGGAAGATAAAAAGTGAAGGAAAAGATGGAAAGTAAGGGAATTTTAGGCAACCAATTTTATTCCTAGGGATTTCTTGATTATGTGATCCCAGGAAGGGATATTAATTCTTTAAAATATAGCTGGTTAATTCTATATTAGGATAAAATATGGGGCAAATTCTATTAATCATCACAAAAGTAACAGGGAAAGCCAGTGATTAGGTGACATAGTTGACTAAATCTAACCAGACAAAGGTAAATGTGAAATCCTGTCTATAAACCCAAACTTTTCATGATGTAAGTATGAGATGATAAAGCATTTTACAAGGACACCTGTGAAAATCACTCAGGAGTTTTCTTTGGTTGGAAGACAAATAAGGGTCAATAATGTATGTGCATGTACCCTCAACACACCATAAATGTGAGCTTATCTTATTTTAGTGCAAAAATAGTGTTCAACTTGATTTTCTCTCTTCCAGTAGAGAATATGCCTGAAAACTGTATTGACAGTAATTGAACTGTGAAGCTTTGAGGAAAAATATAGTATATTTTTATTCTACATTATGAGATATATTAGTAAACTGACTTCTACATAATTTAGAGATATTAATATCAGAAAATCTAGCAATCTGTTTTGCTAAGGAAAAGGCAGATACTCTAAATGCTATATAAAACAGCTTTATTCAATTGATGGCATTTCAGGTTATATCAAATGGTTATAACAATTAAGCACTCACAACAGAAAGTAATCAAGTAAAGATATAGGAAAGAATGAAAGTATATACAAACACTCACCAAACTGGAGGAAAACACAACATCTGATCTTTTATGAGGCTGGGAAGATCAGAGTCCCAGTTGGAAAAACGGTCCCAGGCAGAGTGTCCTCTCCTCAGTAAGACTTCAACCAGCAGCCAAAAGAGGACCCCTTTTATAAGAGAGTAAATCTATGATCTCAGGGTGGTCATGCAACTCGTGATTCATCAGCTCCCCCTGGAACAACAATGCTAGTCTCCAGGGGAATGGTCAGTTCCCCCGAGGAGGGACATCATGCCCCAAAGTCCTCTATTCTGTACATGGTACACAGAATGGGAACATGAAGGTTTTCAGCTTTTAGTTTTTCAGGGGATACAAACAGGATGTGCAAATGCCATGTCTGGTAAATTGTTCCTTTTAAACATTTGTTTTTTGGTTACTAAGTGAGGGAGTTGCCTGCATAGCAGCATTACAACATTCCAAGGAAAAATGGACAAGTTAATTATTCAAAATTCTAAGCTAAAGCAACAGACACTATTGATTAGAAAGTTTATGAATTCACAATTCTTAATAATTTCATTATAGTACGTAACAATCACTTGAAGGTAATGGTGATATCTTTCCTAGACAGACAAATTCATAAAGGGAAACTTGATAGTTACTCTTTAATATTTGAGTGGCTATCATTAATTGCAGTGTTTGGACTTGCTCTGGACATATGAATGTCTCACAAAATCAGGTTGCTGCTTGATATGTGATGGGGAATGTACTTTTTAAATGTCTTACAAAGTCTGATGAAGATTAAAAAAATGTTGAGATGACATGTAAGTGATAGAACTTTAGAGTAGGAAGAATTTTAGATATTCCATTCATTTTTAATTATTAGAATGGTGAGGATGGGTTAAAGATCTACATGTGGAAAAGCTATTACTTTGAACATCTCTAGTATCCTCATCAGGTCTTTTATTTATTTATTTTTAATTTTAAAAAAGATATTTAGGTTACATAAATGTTACATAAAAAATATAGGGGATTACCATATGCCCTGCTTGCCACACTGCTCACATTTACCCACGTTAACAACATCCTTCATTAGTGTGGTACATTCATTGCAATTGACGAACACATTTTGAAGCATTGCCACTAAGCATGGATTATGGTTTACACTGTAGTTTACACTCTCCCATTCAATTCTGTAGGTTATGTCAAGATATATAATGACCTGTATCTGTCATTGCATTTTCATTCAGGACAATTCCAATGTCCTGAAAATGCCCTTGTATTACACCTGTTTACCTCTCCCTGACATCAGAACCTCCAGTGGCCATGGCCTCCACATTTATGATATAAGTTCTTCCATTGCTAGGATCACAGTAAGTCTATAATGGAATACCAGTATGTCCACTCTAGACCATAGTTCATTCCCCAATCCTGAGGATTCTGGGATGGTGATGCCAACTCCACCTCTAATTGAGAGGGGTCTTTAGTCCCATATGGCTGATGGGTGGGACTCTCTTGCTTGCAGTTGTAGACCCTCGGTTCCTCCCGTCAGGTCTTTTAAAGGTCAATTTAATATTAACCTAGTTCCTAACCTATTAGATAAAATGACAAAAAATTTCTGGTTTAACTTTCCAAAACACAGATGTTAATTTTGTAAGTAAAACTGTTTCCAAATAACTATACTAGAATCTATAAAATGGAGACATCTGTTGTTAAGATTCATCCAAGTTTTACCTTGTTCTGTATATTTATGAGCCACAAAAGATAATACTCAGTAGTTGTTGAAGTCTATAGATTTTCATGCATTATTTATAAATAGTCAGTAAAAATTTCAACTATTTACATAATAATTGATGTTAGCAGTAAGAGTATGAGGTTACAAATAGTTCCCAATTGTCAATAAATGCCAATGCTGGAGAAAATAGAAAAATGTGATTTTATCACACCTGAGTTAATGCTGTTCTTTTATACTTCTATGAAACCAAGCAGGATTTTGACAATGAAAAAGATAAATTGGAGTGAGTTTCATTTTTTTAGAAATAACATTTAGATTATATTTGTGTGTGTGAGCATTGTGCCAGGTAAGTACAAGACTTAGGTTTTTGAAGTATTCAGTGAATTTAGGTATCTTTTGAATAATTTAAACATATTGACAAAATGCTATTCACTAAAGGAAAACTATACTTTATATTGCTTATCTTTTTTCATTAGTCAGAAAATCCAACTCATAACTTTGTAATGCATCTTTTGGGGATGTGTGTTGCTATTGCTTAATTGCTTAATTATACTGTATGGCATTGGTACAGGAGGCATTTTATTTACAGAGAATTTGTAAAATAAAGTATGTCATTAAATATTTTGATTACTTGAGCTTGTTTTGGTTTCCTCTGAATGTGGGGAAAATGGAGGTAAACATCATTCAAATCATAGAATTTGTTTTTTATTTTTATTTTATTGAAGCTAGTAAGATTCCTTTGTTTATGGATATCTCTATATACCTAAGTTAATCATTTTTAGCCTTATTAATAACTTTATAAGTTTTTTTTGTTTTTGTTTTTGTTTTTTTTTGTGATTGCCTATATGTGTCTTTAGAAGCCATGATCTATGGAGTTTCAAACAAGGGGTCTGTGAGCTTGAATTGAAATTCAAAAAACAGTATTCTCACGGGGATGTGTTGATTTGGGTGTGATATATTTATTAAATAGCAATTAATAAATTATTAGTGTGGACTTATTAAGGGGTCTGTGGTTTTCACCTGACTGGCAAAGGTGTCCATGGAACAAAAAAATGTTAAAAACCCCTGATCTATGAAGAGGCAATGCTAAGTTAAGGAAACTAAGGCCAGTCTGCTGGGACGATTATTATCTTTTTTAAATCCAGGAAGTTACGGAAACTCTGAGGGGCTATACACTAAGTTTGTCTAAATGACAAACATTTTCCTTTCTAAATGCCTAAACTTTTTTGGGAAGAAAACTTATATAGATTAAAATAAAACAAAAACAAATGCACAAACAAAATGGAAGAAACAAAAAATGAATTAAAAATAATACTCTATTTTATCATACCGTTTTGCAAGTTGGTCTAGACTTCAATGCCTCCCCACAACCTACATTAATGACAGGGAGATGAGGAAATATTTTTTAAAGAGAGAGGAATAATCTTCTGACTCTTCAAATTTGCTCCTAAAAATGGGAATATTTTTCCTTAAGAAGTTTTCTTGTTTTTTTTTTTTCCTCTATTTGTACCACTAACATCTTGCTATCTCCAGCATCTATCTAAAAACTTGAGGTTATCTAGGCTTTGTAAGATGCTTGAAACCAAGGTTATGGCTTGGCACCTTCCTTAATTCAACAACACTAGATCAAGTAAATGACATACTTATGTAGATTCTACACATCCACCAAGAAAAAGCAACAAATCCTTGTATAACAAGAAGAAGGAAGTATTCCTCTGGTTTCACTGTGTGTGTGTCTTTATTTGTCCTCCCCATATCATCCCACCTTCCCAGCACCTAGGTATTTATGGATGTCAAGAATGATGCAAAGGAACCAATGGATGTGACATAAAGTTTATCTTCATGTAGTAAACAGCAAAAGGATTACCAAGGATAAGAGCTGAGTTTTAATCAGAAGTGAAAGTAATAAAGGAATCTTAGCCCTACAATTAAAGGGTAGGCCCCAATTTTGGGTTTCACTGCCTGACCCCCACCCCTATCCCTGCCCTGTGGGCCAGTGTGTACAAGGTTTGAACTTCAGTGTCAGAACCAAGGAGGGGAAATTCCCAGGTTTTCTTATAAGCTTTCCTAGATGTGAATCAAAAATGAAAGGGGATGATGTGGGACAAGCTTGAAAGCTGTCAGTGGCCAATATCAAAAATGGTTTAACCACAGACTTCCAAATCCCCAGAGTTCCCTTACTTCTTCCCCTGAGCCTCCCCCCAGTTCCATCGACAGTCCAACCCAACTCCCCACCCTACCCCTTCGCAGACAAGCACTGCCAACTTAATAGCATCACTGCACCACTGTCATATCCATCCACTGCACAACTACACCCTTCTGCCTTATCACTGATTTTGCCCATATGGGCATTGGCTCATAACCCTCTACTCCCTTTCTGTCTCCTGTAAATAAACCTAGCTTCCAGTCTTAGCTCTGTGAGTCTGCTCTGTTTGCTTAATTCATATGAGTGAGGTCATGTAAGATTTTTCCTTCAGTGCCTGGCCTGCTTCACTCACCTTAAGGTCTTCAAGATTCATCCATGTTATCACATGTGTTAATACTGCATTCCTTCTTACGGTTGAGTAATATTCCATTTTATGTATATACAATAGTTGCTTATTCACTTCATCTGTTGATGGACATTTGGATTCATCAAATGCCACTTTGGACATTGGTAATGTTACAATGATGGATACAGGCCATTATATATTGTGTCATAACTGTAATCCACACTAGTGGCAATGTTCCAATATGTGATTATCAATTGCAACAAATGCACCACACTAATGAAGGACATTGTTAATATTGGAAAGTGTGAAAGGTATAGGGAGTGGGGCATATGGGAATCCACTATATTTTTTATGTACTATTTTATGTAATCTAAAGTATTTAAAAAATAAAAATGGAAAAAGTAGTATAAGACTATTCCAATGTGAGGAAAAATTCTGAGAGATAAAAAATAGGAGATATGGCCCCCAGGTGCTTAAGAATCTCAAATTTTGCCAGAAAGACTAGCTTCCATTGGTTGAAAAGTTAAAGAACAATGAAAATTCTATTTGGTTAAATGATAGTATGAGTAGTATCAGGTAAAACATTTCATTGTCTTTCAGAAAAGAGAATTTAAAGTGAATAAAAAAGTTGTTTCAATCAGGTTTGCCTTTAGAGATTAGAAAGGATTACCATCAGCATACAGAGAGAATACTGTAACATTTTTATCAGTAAGTTTTATTGTTAAAATTTCCATTTTTAATGTCTATTTAGGGAGTTATTAAGATTCTGATGATTGTTTAACATAAATCACTTGTTCTTTCCATTGGGTTCTCATTAATTATCAGATACTAAGAGAGGCTGGTAATATTTCCATTCACCTACTCTAAAACATACAGTAACCCTCCTCACCTGAAATTTTAAAGTTGAATGTTTGAATAATAGCATGTAAATGATCCTATGGTATTAGCAACTCTGATACTTGAGAAAGTAATAAAATAATCAACTATCCAAAACATGATTAATAAACACTCCAGAACCTGGCATGATTAATGAATACTCCAGAACCTGGCTTCTTTTCATCCTTCCTCTGATTGTCATTATCTGGACATATCATGGCTCATAATTTAGGTGGTAGGTGAGACACTTAACTCCCAATAATGTTTTAAAACATTTTGTCGTATGTTTCCATTCAAGTCATACTGGAGAAAATGATAATTGGTATGTTTTAATTATGGGTGCTTTCCACAGGTCTCCATTATCATAGAAATGGAAAAGATAGTATTTTTTGAAGGCTATATAAAATATGCATGTAATATAGAGGAAATACTTATAATATTGCATAACTAAATGAAATCTTATTTTTTCAAGTAGAAATATTTGTACTCAAGTAAATATTATAATTAGTTACAGGTATATGAGATAACTGTAGAAAAAATGAATAATATATTTTCTAAGAATTTTAAGAATATATCTTTCTTTCCACACCAGGTGGTTCATACATAATAACAATAAGTGTTGCCCTCACAATATTTCTTGTCAAATCAAAATTTATTAAAAAATTCTTCTGTAATATTTATTGACTATTTTTCTACTATTTACTTTGTTCATTCTAATTAACCAAGAGTTCAAGCGTAGAAGGTTTTGATCAATATTATCTGTATCTTTAATGCAATTATAATATTTATAATCCAAATATGTTTCCTAAAATATTACTATCATTTGATCCTTCATGATCTGTCATGCTTCCAGTTTATTCAACCAGCTTATAACTGGCCCACAAGATTGGATAGTTTCAGTAACAATTCAATAAAAAATTAGCAGGAAGAATCCCAAAGGTGAAATAATAGCAAATGGTGAATAAAAAAGAGAAAAATGTCAACATGTTCTCAAATAATTAAATATAAATATTTTAATAAACATGGTATCTTTTGACAGAAATTTGTAAGTTAGCTAGGAAAAAAGTTTTAGAGAAATGAATAATTTTGTTTTATAAATATTGAAGACAAAACAGAAAAGAGTTCAGGGTACATTTGGGTATAAGTAATACAGTTCAATAAAGAATTGTAAACTGAATTTTAAAATTTTCACTTATAGTTAATGTCAAAATCAGTACAGACACAATCTTTAGAAGAAAAATATAGATAGAAGGTAGCCGAAAACTGCTACTTGAACCTTATGGAGTGTTATCATTCCTAATGTTTTATGTTCTACTTTACATATGGAAGCACTTGCCTTAAGAAAAATCAGAGAAGGCCTATCATTTAAACCACATGAGAAGACAATATCTTGAATTTTGGGACCCAAACAGAATTTCAGAAAAGGTGAGATCTATGGCCATCAGATTATATGTGTAAAGACTTAAGTAATAGAAGATTTGTCTGAAAATAAGCACTGAGGAAACTGAAATGCAACTTCCTATTAGAGAGAGACAGAGAAGAGATATGAAGACAGTTGGATGGAGAGGAGGATCACAATAAAAGAATTTCAGAAAACAGCCTAAAATAGAGAATAAGGTCATTTAAAATCATCCAGGAAGTTAAGTAATGGATAACATCTTCATGGATATGAAGACTTGGGTATTGGAAAAGTAAAGGAAAGTTATTAAGAACAAAATCCTAGCAAAGTGAGAGGCCTGCATTCATTAAGGAATATTTAATGGTTTAAATTCACAGCGAAAAAATTAGACATTTATTAAAGAGTACGTTATAAGGAAAACCATGGAATAGAGAAAAGCCTTAGTCAATCTCCTTTAACAATTATGATACATTGACTTTCGAAAGAGTTATCTGATTGTCAAACTGATGATAATATCTTTGACATCATAATCTAGCCTAAACATAGATCATCACAAGTATTTCTTAAATTCACTTTAAGCTCCCTGAGTTGTGTCTAGTAACAAGCTCATTAAGTAGAAACCTGTGGATTACCCTCAAGACATTAGGCATTAAGGGAGTAGATTGGCAATTTGGGGGTCAAGACTTTATTCTCTTTTTAATTTTTATTCTAAACACAAATTTGCTCCTACCTCCTACTATACAAGATCTGCTTGTATTCATTTTTTGCATGTTTTGATATGTAAATAAAGCGTGAGGGAAACGGACTTTGGCCCAGTGGTTAGGGCGTCCGTCTACCATATGGGAGGTTCGCGGTTCAAACCCCGGGCCTCCTTGACCCGTGTGGAGCTGGCCATGTGCAGCGCTGATGCGCGCAAGGAGTGCCGTGCCACGCAAGGGTGTCCCCCGCGTGGGGGAGCCCCACGCGCAAGGAGTGCGCCCGTGAGGAAAGCTGCCCAGCGTGAAAAGAAAGAGCAGCCTGCCCAGGAATGGCACCGCCCACACTTCCCATGCCGCTGACAACAACAGAAGTGGACAAAGAAACAAGAAGCAGCAAATAGACACCAAGAACAGACAACCAGGGGAGGGGGGGAAATTAAATAAATAAATAAATCTTTAAAAAAAAAAAAAAAAAAAAAAAAAAGCGTGAGAGCAAATACAACATGAAAAATGTGTGGATTTTCAGTTGGGCCTCTAGCAGCATGTGTGATATAAGAGAAATAAAGAAAGTAAAAATGAAACAATTGACAAGTTAAAGACCAAAGAGATCAAGACTGTAGTGAGAATCCTCATGAGATGTGAAGAGAAGGAATCCAGAGCACAGAGCAGAAAATTGATAGATAGGAAAAAGAAAAACATCTCTATGGAAACAGCGGAGAAGCTGTCTTTCCTTGATCTCAGGAGAAAAGGGAGCTATGCACATTTTGTCAGACCAAATAAGGTTTTCTCTGGCCATATGCATATATATAATGCAGTATGAAAACGAGTACTTCTCCCTGCATACGGCTAAACATGGAAGACTGGTCAAAAACACAAGAGCTGCCTAAATTTATGTGAGGGATTAGATGGTCTTATTAAATGCCAGGCACTGGGCTACTCACAGTGCTTAAGAGCAGCAGGTACAGTGAGTTTACCATCATCTAAAATAACTAAGAGATTAATAAATTGCCAAGGCAAGAATAAATATATGACTTATAAATGTTTGAAAGTATAATGATAAGACTAGCTCAGAGCCTAGTTTTAGTCTCTTTCAGTTTAGTAGGACACAGATCAGTATGTGAAGTGCTTCTCAGAGGTGTAACTATAGGAAATTAAAACTCATTTCAGAAAAAAATCATAAGTCTAATCTCAGTTATAGAATAAAATACTTCTATATGAATGAATATAAAATGGAAGTGCCTAGAAAATAGTCTGGAAGGAAAGACATTAAATTAATAATACTGTTTCTTTAGTTACCACTGCCATGGAGACAAGGGTCATCTATGTGTGTGTGAAAAGGAGAGGAAGGCAGATTGGACATCTGGGATGCACACCTCTTACATGTGCCATTCACTTGGTCTGTGTGAATACTGTTCCCTGGAGTTATGCAGTCTACAACATGCTTCCTTGAGTATGAGTTGGGGAATGGTTATGATGTGAAGGCATACTTTTTATTTTACTCTCTCTATTTTTTACAATAAGAATTGTCAAGTAAATAACCCCTGCCCCCAACTCCTGCTTGTGTCACAGAGTTAGTGGGTTATCTGAGACATACTAAATTATTTGTGAGAAAAAGTAAAGATTTATTTCTGGGAATGCTGTTATTTCAAGGTGGAAAGTATGTGAGAACTTTATGTACAGGTTCAATGAGAAGGTCCAAACATATGCTTTAATACTTGACAAACACAAACCACTTGTGTCTGGAGAGGTGGTTGGAACAGAACTTAGAGCTTTGTAAAAGATAATTCAGAGCTGGCAAAAAGACATCGATGAGCTGGTGGAAATCAGAGCAACCAGGTTAATTAGGACTCTCAATAAACACTTGAAAATAAGTAATGAGAAGGTCATCCAGGGGATTATGGAAACAGAATTCAAGGAGTCACTAGCCAACCACAGCTCCGAAAGTAATGGAGGACAGATTTTGATATGAAAATTAGAAGCAGGGGAAAAGTGAGTATGTTATGGAAAGAAAAATTGCTTTGTAGTCAAAGGGGTGAAGATTTGGTTCCTGCCTTTATTTTATTGGGCTAATGTATCCACCTTTCTGAATTTCAGTTTCCTCTTCCATAAAATGGATATAATAACATTTACTTCATATAGGGTTTTTGCTGTACTGTTACATTTCTATGGGTCCTGTGAATAATGCATGTAATTGCCTAGTACATTTCCTCACCCATCAGTTTTCATTAAATGTTAGTTTTCTTTCTACTACATGAAATTTGAAAAATAATTCCATTTTCTCAGGGATTTTAATAAGTGAATGTGAACTCATCTTAGAGATAGGAATATGTACCAGTAATGGTTACATTAGAAAAAAAAAAGATCCCACTCTATGTCATGTAAGAAGGTATTTAATATAGGAAATTGGAGATACCTATAACAATTGGAAGGTCTGTGCAGATGAAGAAAGGGGGTGAGGAGATGCTATTTTCATAAAACCTGCAACAGAATTTCATGCAACAGAAATTGCAGAGAAGCTGGTACCAATGATTTCAAGTGCCTGGCACACGTAAGCAGAAACTCAACAGGAACCTGCTCTAAATTTCTTCTATATGCCTTCCAATTCTCATATTACTTCCCCTCATCAACTAATCTTACCTGGAAGTCTTTTGCCAAGATATCCTGGAAAATGTAGTGCCCAGGCTTCTCCCTTGAAATGCAGGGAATAATTTAGAAGTCAGAAGAGATGATGATGAGTTGACAGCAGGTAACCTGGCACAGGATGAAACTTGATTAATTTAAGCATAAAGAAAAGTATTTCCTTGTTGTTACTGAGCAAGGGTTTGCTGCCCTACAGGTACAGAGGCTGACACTATGACATCAAGATTTTCAGAAAAGTTTTATTGTAAGTTCAGCTGGCAAGGAGATGAGAGACAGTGCTCAAATCTGTCTCCCCAATTTGAGATTTGAGAGATTTTATGGGAATGGGAGGTGAGAGGACGAGACAGAAGTAGAAAGGTTTGACTTGGCATAGCCCAAAAGTTTTATTATAGAGTTATTGATATGTAGTAGAGTAGATTTAAGGCCAGATCTTCCTTATTGAAGGGACTTTTACATTTGATCACATGTTCTGTTGCAAGGAGGCAAACATTTATTAGGTAATCTAAAGACAAATCTATTTGTAGTTTATGTACTAAATCTTTCCCCAATGTCCAGTTACTCATAAAAGTTAAAATGGTGAGACTACAGGCAGAATATTTTTACAATATCACAAACTAGTTTTTTCAAAGCAGAATAAATTCTGTTTTTTAAGCAACTTAAAACAAAGTTATTATTTTTATGAAGAATCTAGAATCAACCTGAATAAAAATCTTATGGTTTGCTGCTGGGCAAGGAGGACTATGACAACTTAAATATAACAATTATAAAGCATGGCATGTAAAAGGTATATTTAATTGAAAATAAAAAGCAAAGACAGCATGCATAAAAGTCAAAGCCCATCATTAGCATATTTCCCACTGCTTCCAAATAGACCTCACCCTCCTTATCTTAAACCTTTCAAAAAAGTTGCCTATAAATATAAATATTAGTCACAGGCATTTGAACATCTCTTTTCTTGTCGCTCTATGAAAATTCACTAGAGCAGGGAACAGCAGACTTTTTTTGTAAAAAGCCAGATAGTAAATATGTTTGGCTTTGCAGACCACAAGGCCGCTGATGCAACAACTCTGCAGTGTAGCACAAACACAGCCCTAGATAATACATAAACAACTGAGCATAGCTGGGTTCAAAATAATTTTATTTACAAAAACAGGTAGTGAGACAGATTTTACCACAGGCCCTAGTTTGCTGCATCCTGCACTGGAGTTATAGATATTCAATGGAATCTAGTGTTAGATTTTAATGAAATTCTTCTTTGACTATGAAGTTATTCAGTGTTCATTTCTCTCCACTATTTTCCAGATCACTAGCTTTGATTTCTGAGGAAGCCCTTTCCAATTTGTGAGATTAAATGTGTTTCCTTACAATTTCTATCCATATGCCTAGTTCTTCTGGGTAACTTTTCTACAAGGGAGTGTATCCAGTATTTTAATTACTAAGTTGTTTCTCCTTAGTCTTCACTCTGCTAATGTAATAATCCACATTCTTGAAAACATTTCTAGCATGAACATAAGGCCCTTCAATATTGCATTTGCTCTGCTATTGTCACACTCATTGCCAGTGAGTGCCTCATTAAAATACTTTACTAGGGAGTCCAACCACAAAATATAGCAATACTGTTCCCATGATACGGTAGTGTTTGTTGACCCTAACTAAAACAAAACATAAACATTTTTATTCCATAGACTTCTGCTTATTTGGATTCTTCACTTATTCTTAAATTTCTTCAAGTTTATTTCAGCTCACTCTTTCACACTGAGATAATGTTAAATCTTTATACATAATCAAATTATTGTCTAATACTCCCAGCTTAGTATCATCTGAAAATTGATATTAATTCCTTTTATAACTTATCTAAGTTTTAAAGGAGATATATAGAATGTTTTACTATATCTCAGAATTTTTCTTAATCCCAAATAAGTGATTGGTACTATTACATTATAAAGAGGAGCCAATAAGTCTGAAGAATTCAATAAAAAGTGATTAGAGCAGTTCTGTGACCCCCAAACCTTGACTAACCTCAGTTATCTATGTTCTAAAGTAAGGAGAATGGTAAACATTAAAAGAGAAATTACATAGACATTAAGTTGTTTGCCTAAGGAAAGGCGGTTCAGAAAGTGTCTTCCTTTTTGGGGAGAACTAAATGTGTTTTTCATCCTCTGGCCTAGTAAGAAGAGAGATCAAAGAGATCCGAAGTTATTTAATGAAGGAAGGTCTGGAGTATCTTCCTTCTATTAAGCTACAGACACTTATAGGTAGCCATTCATACAGTGGAACCTTACATGATAAAGTTTGGGGAAAGCTTTATACATGAGCCCTAGAGTTTAGGGATGAACCCAAACCTGGCCAAAACAGTGCTGGTAACTTGCTTTCCAAAATTCTGAAGTCTATATGCCTGTTTAGGTAGCTTGTGATGGCACCATTTGAGAGAGAAAAGCTGTCAGATTGCTCTTTCACATCTGGATGAGTGAATATCATATTGGGCCAAGTGGATGCAATGGAAGGCTTAAGAAACACAGGGTATCTGACTGGAGGCAGTTGTAAGATGTCAGTAGTAGAATAAACTACCCCAGTCAGAGAACTATGTAGGGATTAAGTTCCAAAAATCTCACAAGTCCATCATATGGTAGAACCAGTGAGTGTGTGTCTATGTATTTACACATGCATGCACACACGTGCATGTGTTTTGTTGTTGTAGTAGTATTTATGGTTTATAGAATTAAAATGTGATTTGGAAGATTAGTCCCCCCAAATTACAGGTGTATGTTTTATTTCACTGAATTAAGGACATAAATATAGGATTTGCTGATTCTTGTTTTCAAATTGGTTAGAGTGGACACCATAATTTAAAAATTAAATAAAATAAAACATACTCCCATTTTAGATGAGAATATCTGTGAATATATGTGACGTACAAGGAGATCCAAATATTAAGGCAATAAATGTTATGTTTCTCTATAGCTTTTTTCTTTTCTCTTTGCTCTGTTTTCTCTTCATCAAATTACCAAACCAGGAATGGCCCTGAAAGGATTGCGAAATAGATAAATAGAAGCACAATGAAATTTTAGATTCTTAGAGCAGAAGAATAATTAACTGAAAAATGAAAACTGATATTGGAGAGTGAGAGTTGCATGGTTTGGAGAAACAAGAGAGCAAAGAAGTTAGTTTAAGACTTAATCTGGTAGTGGGATAGAGTGAAACCAACCCCCACCCTACAAACAACTGATAATAAAGCCATACATTTTATTCAATGTGTTGACTGTTTCCTTACTTTGGTAAAGAAAAATACAGACTTATCTATAAAATCTTGTTTCTGACTCTAACTCCTTACACTTGAAAGACTGTTCTAGATTGAATTGTTTCCCTGCAAAAGGTATTTTGACATTCTACTTCCTAATTCCTCAGAATGTGTCCTTATTTGGAAATAGTGTTGTCACAGATGGACATAGGCAATTTAAAGTTTTCTACCATGTGGTTAATAATACAAATAAAAAATTGTTCTTCTATGAACCAAAATAAGTGTATGTCACTATTACAAGGTGGTAAAAGAACAGTGAAGCATGGGAAAATGCAATCAATATAACTTATGAACTACATTTAGCATCAGTATTGTAATATTTTTGCATCAATGTCAGAGAAGGTAATATAGCAACCCCAAAGGACAATAATAGGTAGAATGGGATTTTTTTCTTCTGGACTAAAGAAAATGTTCAAAGGTTTACTTGGGTGATATCTGCATAACTCTGTGATGAAAGTGAGGTCCATGGAGTGTGCACTTTGGATAGAATATACAAGGCGTGGGGCTACAACACAGTGAACCATATGGTGGAATGTGACTGTGGTTAACAGTACAAATATGAGAGCATTCTCTCATAAACTATAATAAATATATGACTAATACATACTGTTAATAATAGGGGGTGTATGGAAAAAATTATACCAAGTGTACATACAATATAGACTATAGTTAGTAGTAAAAGTCTGTTGATATTCTATTATAATCTATAATAAATGTTCCACAATAATATAAGTTGTTGTTGGAGGGCTGATGTAGGGGAAATCTGCACATTATGCGTGATTTGTTTATTAGCTCATGACTTCTCTAATAAAAAAATAAAAAGTTTAGGTGACATATGGATGAAAGATTTTGCAAAGTTAAAGTTGTTACACAAATACAAAGCATTTAGTTTTCCTCGATTTTCATTCGTATTACTATCTCACTTCTAACCTAGGTTAATATCTGCCAAACCTCTTCTTTCTGATCCCTATTTCAGATGACTCATATTAGTCTGTCTTTTGAGAGTAAAACTGTGTAAATGACATGCACAGAAACATGATCAACAAGTATAACTTAAAAGGCATGCTTAGCACAAAACATTTGAGAAATCAGACTCAGTAAAGGCATACATTTATATATGAATTTCCACTACCACCACTACAACAAAAATTACAAAGACTTATTTACTATAGATTTTGGATCTTGTGACATATTTCCAGTTCTAGACACAGCTAAATATTCTTCACTTTTCCTTCTATGGGCTATTTTATAAGACAAGTAGCCAATTTTAATTGCCTCAGGGTCTGTTAGATACTTCTCTGTAACTGGTGAGGATAACCCGTCATCATGAAAAAAAGTTGGAATCAGTTCTAGAATAAAAACATATACCCATAATAGATAAATGATTAAATTTTTGAACAGGAGAAATGTTTTATTTACTAACCAATTTGTTATTTTATGGGCTACATTTATAGTGAAGTGGCAAATGTACCATTTTGAGATCCAATATTGTAATAATCACCATGAAGTTCATTATAATCAAAGCTGTCTTTTACTAGATAATTTAGATATAGACCATTTTTATCTTTTTCCCTCTTAACAGACTTATTTTGAAAATATGGACTTTAAACCTACCCCTAATCAAGTCAAAAGATACAGATTTGTGAAAATTATATAATAAATACATATAATCTAATTAAATATTTTTCCCAATCAAATTCTTCAGTTTTTCTAAAAACATGAAACATTTCAACACCCAAAGTCAGATAGCATTAGAATGCATTGTTTAAGGGGGAGTGTGTAGAAAGACAAAACACAGAAAACAAAAGAAAATCTAAGACTAAAGTCAGATTCACTAAAAAATAATATATAATTCAAATAACCTTGGTAAATAGATTTTACCCCATGAAAGTGCTGATAGAGACTTATATGAATTTCTGTGTTCAGAAAAATTCTGAGGCCTTATCCACACTTATGCTATCAAGGCAAGTAAGTGGGAACAGGCGACATGCTTGCTATCTATTTGCAATGCTAGGCATAGAAAACCAAAAATGTTAAATAAATGCTCCCTTGAAATAATATTTGTTTACTTTCTTTGACTCTGTGTGTCTCAATTTCTTCATCTGAAAATAGAGTAATAGATTGAGTTCATGTAAGTAAAGTTGCTTAGAAGAGTGTTAGCATATAGAAAGAGATTCACAAATATTTTCTATTATTACTATTATGGAGTACAAATCTATATAAAGATAATATTATAAATGGGAATCAATCTTCAATCTTCATATTCTTTTTTTTTTGAGATCCTGGGGGCCAGGGATATTAAACCCAGGACCTTGTAAGTAGGAAGCCAGTGTTCAATCACTGAGCCACATTGGCTTCCCTGAGTCAGTTTTTTTCATTTGTTCTGCTTGTTTTTCATTTTTATTTATTCAGGAGGTACTGGGAACAGAACCCAGAACCTCCCATGAGAGAGGTGGGATCTCAACTCCTTGAGTCATGTCTGCTCTCTGTGTCCATTTGCTGTGCATTCCTCTTTGTCCGCTTGCATTGTTTTCAGTGGCACCGGGAATCTGCATCTCTTTTTGTTGCGTCATCTTGCTGCATCAGCTCTCCATGTGTGCAGTGCCACTCCTGGGCAGGCTGCACTTTTCTCATGCAGGGTGGATCTCCTTGAGGGATGCACTCCTTGTGCATGGGTCTCCCCCACACAGGGGACACCTCTGCATGGCACAGCACTCATTGCATCCATCAGCACCGCGCCTGGGCCAGCTCACCACATGGGTAGGAGGTCCTGGGTTTGAACCCTGGATCTCCTATGTGGTAGGCAGCTGCTCTATCAGTTTTCCCCATATATATTTTTTTTTTTTGACCATTCAAACTCTCTCAACTCATGATATTCTCTCACCAAAAATGCCTTGAATGCTCAGCTAGACATGATTTTAGCCTGTCATGCAATTAAATCTAATGAGATCCAACACATTTTATGGTATTTTATGGCATCTACATACAGACGCAAAATGAGGTACTCAGCACCAAGGGAAAAGAAACATGCTGTGTATCTGGCAAATAATGGATTTTAGTTAATATCCAAAACAATAATTACATATTTGTCCCTCAAGCAGAAGCTATTTGTTAGCCACCTATGATATTGAGGTAGCTAATAATAAAGTTGCCAGAGAAGTTGCCAAATTTTAAAGTTTATTGTTGTTTGCCAAGATGAGTTATCCCACAAATTGTTTTAGTTCAAGGCACAAGAAAAAAAATTTGTTTCATGGACCAGTGAGGAACTGGCTATAAACAAACAATTAAATTTACCAAGATGGTTGGATTAGGATATTGATATTAAAGTGGTGGTTCACATCTGAAGAATTTCCCTTCCAATCTGGTCAAAGAATTAATATGTGCACCAACAATGTACCCTCCAGATGATTTGTTTATCATCTTGGATGAATGCTCTTGATTTGATGTTAATGATTTATGCCATTCTTCTCAAATGACAACTTCAATATCCTTAGATTCTGGTGCCTGTCAAATCTGCAGGATGTGTATAACAAAGTGAATTTGTTGTCCTGGAGAAAGAGAAAGGCTCTTGGTCTCAAGAAAGATGATATACTTTTGTGATTGCTAGGTAAAGGATATGAATTTTATGATTCATAACAAAATGCCTTCTCAAGGCTTCCCTCCTCAAATTGGAACTTATGTCATCTAGCTAGGAATGATAAAGTATCACTCAAATTTCTCATGCCTTTAACAGAATGTTAAGTATGGACAATGGCATAATTGTTCTCTGGTCCATTTTAACAACCACCTCCTATAGCACTAGTGGCAACCCATGTTTGCTGGTGCAAACCTAGTGCAAAGGTTGGAGGCAGTTATAATTGAAACAGAGGACTGCATTTTGGTTAGTAACTTAACTTATACTTCTCTTTTCTCTTCAAGTGACAAGAATTCTTGAATCTTGGGTTTGTAATAGTTTTTTTTCAGTTATAAAGACTTACATGGTAAGTGCTATAAATTGTATTTGGACCTTAATAGGTACTTGATAAATATGTTTCTCTCATGTTTGTGAAGCAGTATGTATATGAACTTTCCCTTGTTCATGATCAAGTGTCTTAGTTTGCCACTGGGCTACTGATGCAAAGTCCTAGAAATGGGTTGGCCTTTATTTGGGAGTTTTGTTTTTGGCAAAAGCTTACAGTTCTGAGGCGATGAAGCATCCAAACCAAGACACCATCAGAGATGCTTTCTCACCAAAGTCAGCTAATGGTGACCCTGATTTAGTGCCTCATGGCAAAGCAAGATGGTGGCAGATCTCTGCCAAGGTCCCTGCCTTCTGCTCCAGGCTCACCATCTTCTGGAGCTCAGTTGTGGATAACTAGGCATCTGGCTTGTCTCTTGCCAGGACTCTTACCTCAATCTTGGCTGCTCCACTTTCTTCCTGAACTCATCTGTGGGTCATCAGGCAAATGGCTCATCTCTCCAGCCTTGAGCTGCTATGTGGGCCCAGTCTCTTGAGGGCCTCTCTCTGTGCCTTTGTGGCCTGTTCATTCCAGACTCTAGAACCTCTTTTAGACTTTCAGGGCTTCCCTTTCTTTTTACAGCTGCGGCAAGCCTGGAATCTTCTCTCTCTCTATGTTCTCCTTTCTCTCACATGCAGGATCAAAAATCGTGGCTTCCTTATTCTATGTCTCTCTCTCTCTGTATCTCCACATGAAAGGTCCAGTAAGAAGGCAGAGATTCAACCTGAGTCACACTTCACTGATGTAGTTCTATCAAAAGGACCTTGCACCCACAGGACTGAATTAGTTCAAAAACATAATCTTTTTTTTTATTCTTAAACACTTTCAAAATAAAATAAAATAACTTAGATGTGTAGGTAATGAAAATCAGAAAACTAGCACAAAAGGGGAAACCCCATACATAAAAATCAATGAAATGAACCTTTTTGTGTGCTCAAAATTATAATGAATCTTTTAAGCATTTCTAGAGCTATTATAACCCTAGGAATAAAGCATCTTAGATCATTTATTATTGGTATATATTCCTTATTAATATTTCAGAGAATTGTGTTTCTAAGCTCTAGATTTTTCTGTATGTTATTTTTTATTTTAATCTGTTCATTAATAAAAATATTTCTCTAACTAGTAAACCAAAATACATTGTGTATAAATGCCACTGACAAGTTTGTTTTTTATTTTTGTCAAAATATCTAACTTTATTATAAACCAGGATGTCTTTACTTTCTTCAGCTAAATTTGCAAAAAAATATCATTACATCATAGTCTGTGTTCTTTTTAGACTTCCATTCTATTTCAATTTTTGAACTGACTTCCTTTTCCATTATTGTACATGGTTGTATCTTTCCTTTCTACTTTGTGTCTGCTTATTACTTCTAATTTTCTTCAAGTTTGGAAACCAGAATAATACACTTGAAAGAACTGTGTATTAACCATGGTTAATGAGGTTCAGAGTAGAAGTATAAAGTAGAAATACCTTTATTCTTTCATTTGATATCTAACCATATGAGATTACAATATGGAAGAGAAAACAAACTTCAAACTAATGGTTAATCACAATGCTGAGAGTTCCCAGAGGTTCTGTGAGAGTTGGTAGTATACCAGAAGGATACACCTAGTCTAGGTCATGTGGTAAGAATTCTTTGAAGAAGGAACATTTAAGTGAGAGCTAAGGAAAAGATAAAATTTATCCAGAAGAAAAGTGTGGAGAACAAATTCCTGGCAGATGGAATCATACCGTTAAAAGTTTTGTTATGAGTAAAAAACCCCTGAGAAGTTTGGTATGGCTGGAACAAAAGATGACAAAGAGATGTGTGATAGGAAATGGGGCTGAAGAGGTGGAAAGAAATTATGCAAATTACCCAAAGATTTGTAGTCCACAAATTACCCAAAGAAAGTACACAATGAAATATATTAAAAACTTTAAAACATAGGAAGAAAGGCAAATACATTTTGCATAGTAGAGGGACAGCAAATCGATACTTCCTCTATTTATCTGTACCTCCCTGATCTCTTCTAATTCCAACCCTTCTATAGAAGATATTTTTCATTGTTCATGTCAGTTTTTTCCTATTAAATGCAAATATGTTCTCAAGAGTGCCATATACAGTACTCCAAACAATATTAATTGATTGCATTGGTACACAAAGAGGAAAATATTTTCCATCCTTAAATTAAAATATTATAATTCGCAAGGAAATCATGACATAATTTTTATGTTGAGAACCTTTTTACTTATTAATAACTCCAAAACTTTTTTCTAAAGGATTAAGTTGTCATAGAGTTGATCTTGGGTAAATACAGTGGTCTGATATGCATGTATTGGGGATAGATGTGTGCCAAAACACAACATGGCATTTACTACTTTCTTACACCACATTTAAGGGAGAAGAAACAAAATGTGGCTAGTAAAACTTAAAGCATCAGCATCCATAGTTTATGTTACATGTTATGGTATAAGTAAAGCTATTAAAATATGAGCATAAGAGCAGATGTTATTTCAATATACTAAAAATGCATATAAAGATGCCTCATGTGCATTGGTTTGGGAAATATTTCTACCTTACATTTGGTTGTCTTGATATAGGTTCAGAGATTAATATGTGCAAAATGTTTATTGGGACATGGAGCAGTGGGTCTGAGGTGCAGAACAATAGTCCTGGGAAACCAGCCCAACCTCTAGCAGGAAGGGCAGAAGAAGTCAATGTTCTTGATATGGGCTCCCCAAACACTGGCAGCAGTGTCTCTGGAAAAGGTATAGTAGAGCCCTTAGAGGATGGAGTTGGTGAGGAGATAAAGGAAAGATGGAAGAAGACTTGAACATAAGTGAAGTGTAGGAGGCACCAGGAGTTCAAGGGTCTGCCAGAGCAGAAAAACATTAAGGGTGCACAGAGGTGGGGGAAGCTGAGGGATCCCAGGGAACTATTGAGGACTCAGAGCCAGAAGGATCTTCAGGGGATGAGGACACCTCTGGTGGGATAGTAAGCCCAGAGTTGGCCTCCAGCACCCCTAAGTTTCTCTGGGCCAGATGACTTCATCAGTTTCTTGAGGCAACTCCACCACACAGTGCTGCAGACTTAGGTTCAGAACCTCTTGGGCCTCTTTTTGGCCAGTCTTCCCCCCCAGGACTTGAACTGTTAGATCCAGGCCTCATAAAGATCCCTATGAGGCTGGACTGAGCCACTATGTCAAACTCTTTAGCTTTTATGCTAAAATGCATAAAATGCTCTTGAGATGGTAGAGAAATACCTGGACAGGTATTTCCAGCCTTTCTGCAATAACCTGGAGGTATTTGCTGTTCATGCTAGCTGCAAGACTGTGAGGCCAGAGGACTTAGAGCTGCTGATGTGAAGACAAGTCCTGGTCACCGCCAAGTCTCACTGTATGTGCTTGTGGAGCATCACCTGCCCCTGGAGTACAGGCAGCTGCTCATCCCCTGTGCATTCAGCTGCAACTCTGTCTTCTCTGATCAGCAGTGGCCAGGCCTCAAACCCCCCTTGTCCCTACCTGTGCCCCCTTGACAGCACATACACATTCAATCTTCCTATGCACCCTCCAGCATCAATAAAGTGTCGTAAATAGAAAAAAAAAAAAAAAGTGAGAAAGGCAGGATTGGGCAGAGGGAGAAACTTACCTACAATGTGGATACAATTGAGGTAGTGTTGCTGGATTTTGAAATTAAAATTCAGGACACCCAGTTAAATTTGATTTTTAGATAAACATGAATAACTTTCAGTACAAGTATTCCCAAATATTGCATGGGGCAAACTTTCACCAAAGTTTTTTGTTCTTGTTTATCTGAAATTCAAGTTTAGCAGAGTGTCCTGATTTTATTTGACAACATAAAGTGAGTTCTCAGCTGATTTCAGTAGGAGTCCTTCAGAGTTGCCCCAAATAGAAACCAAGACAGCTGGCCCTTTGTAGCCCTGCATTAGCTAGTCAGAAGTCAATCATGCCCTCTGGAAAGAAGCATTATGTTGGGCAGGTTGGTTCCCCTTGGATTGCCTGAGGGCAATGTTGAGTAAGGGACACATATGTGAATATTCAACTGTGGTTATTCCCTATGATTTGTTGATAAATATGTCATGAAGAAGGAATTTGGATGGAGAACCACAATATCTAGCACAATAAATTTATATCATATTAGTTTTTAGATGATGTTTAGGTAGTATTTCTCTATCCTTGCTTGGGGTTAGCATGCTTGCTTTGTTATTTCTGTAATTATTATGACTTTTTTCCCTTTACAATTAATTTTTCTTCTACCACTGTGTCTCCTTTAGAAAACTGGGAAATTTAAAACTACTCTGACTATTGCTGTTAGAGGGAAAAACATTTACACTGAGTTATTTGAAGATATTTCTCTATCATGCACTTTTAACAAGTCAGAAAATACTGTCAGAAAAATGTATACCCCATGCAATTTCAGGCTATTGAAATTTCTTGGTGAAAGTAAAAAACATTGTAATTATGGCCTATTTTATTGTGGAAAAAGAGAGAGAAAAACAGAGTTCAATATTTCTACATACAGAAATACCTGTTACAAAAATTGCTTTTTAGAATTGCTATAGCATGTATTTACATAAATGGCTAAATTTGACATCTTAGAAATAAAGGAACAAGTCTAAAGAAATAAGAAGGAAATAGCTTCCTTGAGAAAGGAAAAAACAAAACAAAACAAACCATTTTATAGCCATGGAATGTTCTAGATACCTTCATAAAATAAACATCTGGGTTTGATGAGATTCTATATAGCAGCATAGGCTTAATTTCACATAAAAGTTGGTTTGATTTAAAGTCTAGCCTTATCCTCATATTGTTATTAATTTTAAAGGATAAAACTTTTCAAAGACCTTTTATTTAGCCAAACATTTGGTTAAGCATCTACACATTGACTAGTATGTTAAGTAGGCAACAAAGTTTAATCTTGTGTTTCATGCATTGTTTTTTCAGTAACATGTAAAAGCTTAGGTTTACTCATGGCTTTCAGTGACCTTACCACCACTTCTGCTCCAATGCTACTGGAACACTCAGCTTAAACTCCTTTAATCAATACACTAAAATATTTGGTATCCTAATTTAAATTCTTGCAAAAAAGTCTGAACTATGATTTTCTTCTCCTTGTGTCCGAACCGGCGGGGGCGGATTCCAGGGACCTGTGGGAAGAAGTGGGGGCAGGGGTACGAGAAGAATGGAGGCAAGACAGGATTCTGATCAAGCCTCGTTTATTGGGGGTAGAACAAGGGGATTTATACTGAGGGGAGGGAACGTGTCCACAGGTGGTGGGCTGGTCTTGCTGGTGGCAGACGTCCAGGAGGGGATTGGCTCAAAGTTCATGCTGGGTCTGCAGAGTTTCGTGCCTTGCACTTGCGTGCTGCTGTGGTTACCAGTTGTGGCAGGAAGGGGAGAACAAAGAAACAAGGAGGAAGAAGAAGGAAATGGAGGGGCAGGGCTGAGGTAGTCGTGAAATCCGCCCATGTTATTGGAGGCTGTAAATAGATTTCACAGCGGGTGGCTCCCCACATCCTCGAGTTATGAGTTCATTTTTGTTTACTGGGCTGTAACCTGAAGAGTAAGTTTATCTGGTACACATAGGCCCTTCCTTTAGCAACCTGTTTTATTACAATGCCAGATTAAGGCATTCATAGGCTCTACATGCTCAAAACATCATGGCACCCTATTCCTTATGTAATTAAAAAAAAAAGATACTATGAAACTATAAAATATATGCATGCTGTAGCTAAAAACCTAATTCCAGTCTGCAATATTTTGGGTAAGACCATAAATGTTGACTTTTCTAATTTTCTGTATGTAATTACATTTAGCACTCTAAAGGCTGACACACATTTTCAGTCTGCCTATGAGTCTGGCACATTTTGATCACTTGCTCAGACTTAATCTAATTTTGTCTCTCGGTCTGCATTAACACTCTCAAACTTAAGTCATGCCTGTGCTAACAAAGAGAGAAAAAATCTTTAGATGTTTCCAAAACTAGGATGGGAATAGATTCCTTGAGCTGACAAGATCAAAGTATAACTCTATTGAACACTTTCACTCTCGTTTATTTGCTTGAAACTGAGGTTCTAACCAGCTCTGAATCCCTGTGGCCATCCTACTTGTGACCAAGGCCATTATGACTAAATCATTTCCATAGTGTGATTTTTTTTTTCCACATTCAGTTTCTCTTCTTACCTTTCCCCTCAATTTTTTTTCTCCTTTTTTCTTAATGCCTTCTCTCTCCCTTATCCTTTTAATTTAGCAAGTTATGTTAGTATCAGTTTCCTAGTTCATTCAATGAGAATGATGGTAAGACACAAACAAATGATAGTAGGTAAATATTGTACTGTGCCATCAAATTTCCCCCCTTTCTTTGGCTGAGAATTCTTGACTAATTTAGTGACAAAGGTAAACAATGTATGCAATGTAATCTGGTGGCAGGATGGCATCTAGCCTGGTTGAGTCAAGCCCTGAATTTGTAAATACCATCTGGTAGTAAGATAATGTCAATAAATTCCAATTTGTTGCTGGTTGCTGAAGCTTCCTAGAAGTTTAGAAGAATCATAAGCCACCTAGAATTTGAGAAGTAGATTACAGTTTACCAGGGTTGGGGATAGGGGATGGGTAGCCAATGCTTAATGGGTGCAGAGTTTCTGTTTGGAGTGATGGATAAGTTTGGTAAAGCATGGTGGTGATGGTAGTACAACATTGTAAACGTAATTAATGCCATGTAACATGTGCTTGGAAGTGGTTAAAATGGGGGATTTTATGTTGTATATATGTTACCACAATAAAAAAAAAGTTCAATGAATAGTTGTTTTGGTAATACTATAGACTGTTATCACATGTGCAAGATTTTCAGGCAGAATGTCTCTGCACCCCCACCTGGCAGTAGCACAATCAAATCTAGAAGTTTAAAATTATGGTTATTCAATAATGTTAGACAAATCCAATCAAAATATTTGATATAGTCTTTGAATGGTTACTCTAAATCAGTGGTTCTCAAACAGGGGTAATTTACATCCCTGGGGTTATTTTACAATGTCTAGAGACATTTCTGATTGTCACAAACAGAGAGAGAGCACTGATAGTATTTAGTGAGAAGAGTCCAAGGATGCTGCTAAACATCGTAGAGTGCATAAGGCAGCCCCTTTATAGTAAAGAATTATCTGACCCAAAGTATCAGTATTGATGATGTTGAGAAAACTTTGCTCAAAATTGTTTTTGCTACTACATTCACCCGATAAAAGTGTGAAATATCTGTACCATAACTAACAGTAAACATGTTATGGAGCATGTATTATGTGCTAAGCTTTAGTTTAAGACTTTTATATGTATGAACTCAATCTTTGCTATATTATAAAATTGCCCATGTTCTAACCCCATTTTATAGATGAGGAAACTGAGGCACAGAAGATGTAAGTTGCTGACAATCACATAGCTAGTAAGTGGCAGAGCTAAGATTCTTAACCAGGAAATTTGGCCCCAGAACTCCACTCTTAATTTCTATGGGGAAGGGAATCAAATTCTTCATATTCTTTACCTTCACTTATCCTAATGCTCATGAAACTTTTAAAAAAGGACTGTTGAAAGTCTTAAGCTATAGAAGAACTCATAATTCTGACATGTTCTCAGAAAATAAGAATTTCATGTTGAATTTAGTGTTCTACTATAGGTATATTACATTTTATCTGCAAAACTAAATTTAAAAAAAAATGAAAGTACAACTTGACTACAACTTGACTGGGAAGAATAATATTAAAAAGGAAAAGATAGTCCTTAAATTCATTTCAATAGAGTTTGAATTTCACAGATCAAAAATTTTAGGCAGTTATGTTTGTACACATTTTACACTAATAATCTAATGTATTTTGTATTTTATTTCAATATTTGCTTCTGTGTTCAGTTTATAATATACATATATGAAATGACACACTGAATGTAAAAATATGTTACATAATTTAGTATTTTAAATATACATTATTACCTCAATGATAATATTAAGCTATTTTTTTTGCTTTATAATTTTTAGATACAAATTCCAAGAAGATTCCAAATATTTATTTCATGTTGTAGAAATGAAAAACTGTAAAATCAGAGATTATGTAAAAATAGTTTGCTTATAATTTCATCCAGTTTAGGTAATTTTACAATATTTTTATTTTTAATTTGGCAACAATGATCTAATTTTTTTAAAAGGGAAGACAAAGGGAAATGGATGTGGTTCATCCAATTTGGCTCCCATCTACCATATAGGAGGTCCAGGGTTCAGTGCCCGTGGCTTCCTGGTGAGGGCAAACTGGCCCACGCAGCAAGCTGGCCCATGCAGGGTGCCAGCCCACGTGGGAATGCTGCCCCACACAGGAGTGCTGCCCAGCGTGGGAATGCTGCCCAGCACGGAAAAGTTGCCCTGCACAGCAGTGCCACCTGACGTAGAGAGCTTGTGCAGCAAGATGACACGACACGTGACAGAGGAGAGAAAATAAGAAGATGTAGCAAAACAGTGAGTTGAGGTGACACAAGAGAGTAATCGCCTCTCTCACACTCTGGAAGGTCTCAGCATCGGTTCCTGGAGCCACCTAATGAGAATACAAGCAGACAAAGAAGAACACATAGCAAATGGACACAGAGAGCAGACAATGGGGGTAATGAGGGCTGGGAGAAATAAATAAAAATAAAACTTAAAAAAAAAAGGGAAGACAAGTACAAATTTTATTTCCCTTTGCATGTGATACTGGTGTTCAAATCTTCAGTAGTCATTGCTACAGATATGGTATTTAGAAATAGGACTATTATTTAATAAAGCAAAACATAAAATTAAGCAACTGGAAGTAGGAAGCTAGAGGGGGAAGTAATAATGTAGTCAATTCATACCACTCTTCTGCTTAAACCATCTCATTCTACTCAGTCACTTAGAATAAAACTCAAACTCCGTATTGTGGTTTATAATGTTCAATGACATGGTCCCTGAAACTCATTCAGACCTTATCAGTCACAACTCTACTCCGGATTCACTTCCCTTCAACCAAAGGGCCCTGTTTTTGCTGTTGTTCCTCCAAAGTCTAGAGCACACACTGGCCTTAGGGCATTTATACTAGCTCGTTCATCTGCAAGTATCACCCTTCCCCAAAATCTTACTGATACCTCTTGAGGTTTTTGCTTCAAAGGCATGTACTTGGAGAAGTATTTCCTAACCAATATTCTAGGCTAACTCCCAGGCATGCTGTTTTAATTTCTTCATTATCTTCATTGCCACCACTGATAGTTACTTGATGATTTACCTGTTGATGTGTTTGTTTTCTTTCATGTAGTAGAGTATAAGCACCATGAGAGCAGACTGCAGAAAAATCTATGAAGAAGGTATTAGTTTTCAAAGTTGAGCATATTCTGAAAAAAATTATGAAAAATATAGTTAATAAATAAAATATAAAAGGAACTCTACAGATATCTTAGTTTCACACCTTCATTGCAGTTGTTTTCTGTGTAGCTACCACCTGTTGCTTGCCAGAAAATTCTCAGGATTTCCAAGTGAGCAACATGCATTATAAGAGTTTATTTCTTCTGTGTCAGATTCGGCAACCTAATGTTCAATGCCTTTCTTATTTTCTTTTCTCATTTTATATCTCAAAGTAGTTGACTTACACCTCCTGTTCCCTTAAGCTTTTAAAGAAATAGCTGCAAAGAGACAGACTCCCAGTGCCTCCTATACACAACTCTCTTCTCTCATTCCTAACAGTCACAGGAGGGTTTTTCTATATTTACTTTACTTCAAATTCCTTTATCTCTCCAAAGACTTTGTGGTAAAAATCTGCACTCCTGCTCTGCCATCTGCTTTTACTATTTCTCTTTTATTCATCACCCTGTTGCCACTTTTATTGATTATAACCATCAGGATAAAGCTGTTTTCAGTAAAATTTTGCTTAAGGAGATTTGATAGTTGGGGAGAAATAACACTACCCAGAGAAATGTGTTAATAATAATGAAATTGTTGGCTCAGAAATTCAGTTAAGTTTTGGGAAATAATATTTATGTTATGGATCAGGAATACACATTTAAATTATTGAGCCCACAAGATTGAGTTGAACAAAGTAAACAGAATTTGACCAAGTAATGCACTGAGTCTGGTCAAAACAAGCCCCATATAGGGATTCAAAATCAAATGCAAATGAAATTTTCATTTATTAAAGGTGGAGCTACATACACAATTTTTGAGTCCATATTGAACAAAACTCAAGATAATTTGGGAGCAATTTGCAAGATGGACAAAAAGCGAGTTATGAAAGGAATGGAGTTGGAATTGAGTTGCTAATATGTGTGTATTTAAATATGTAAATATATGTATGTATGTGTGTGTGTATAAATTCAAGAGGTTTAGAACGTAAATTGTCCTAACAAAGGGTAAGGACCATACAAGAACTATATACTTATTGGTCCTTTTAGAAATGATGTAATTATGTATTTCTCTCCAGAAGTATATAAGAAAACCATTTTCCCAACTACCGTCCCCACCTAACATGGGGATATTAACAATTGCATTAACCTTTTATAATTTGGTAGTATTTTTGTAAAATTTTGTTTATGTACTTAGAGATTAAACAATTTTTATAAAGCTTTTATGTGAGTGTATGTAGACTGATTCTCATAGCTGTTTCCCCCTCATACTAGTATAATGAAATGGATTTATTGTACTTATTGTTTTATAAAAATAAACTCCTGAAATAAATGTTGCAACTATTTCCCATAGTTTGTCTTTTTCTTTTGACTGGTTTACAGTATTTTTTTTCTTTTCTTATTTGAACTATGTTTTTTTAAGTTATTGAATCAAATTTATACTTATTATTTATGATTTCTATATTTGGTCATTTTTTCAAAAGGCCTTCTGCACCCCAATTTTTAAGAAATAGTGGCCATTTTAAAAATGACCAAATTATAGAAATACTAAAAATATTTGTAAAACATAAGTATTAAATATATCTAGATTTTCTTTGAGGTAAGATAAATATACCAATAGCTATAAAATGATAATAGAAAATGGATGATTACAAAGAATTATGAAAACTTGTCCATGAGTATTGTTCTAATAGTTCTAATACTGATTCCTGTCATTTAAGAATGTAATTTCAGATCTGCTACAAATTTTAGATAAGAGTAGACTGGAATGAGTGAATAAATTGAATGAGCAGTGTTTTTATGCCTCAGAGTAAATTCAGTGTATTTTAGCAGACATTTAAAAACTGGCAAATCTTTTTATATCTAAATAAAACTTAATATCACATATATCTGTCCCTTTAGCCTGTATACTTTATCACTATTTTTACTTTAAAATTACAGCTATGTAATATTTAAATATTAAAAATAACAATAAAATGAATTCCCATTTACCCACTAACTAATATAGAAAATAAAATGTTACCCATATTCTAATCTCTAATAGTCCTATAATGTTGTTATACAGATTGTGATAATGAATTTTAGTAACTATTTGAATGTTGTGATTATGTTCACCCCTTTTTAAAAACATTTGTAATGACAGTGAATTTCGTTTTATCTAATTTTTCCACAAATCCTATGCTAGTTTCTTAATTTCCACAGGGAGGATTACTGTCAAATATTTCCCCAGAAAACTTGAACTAAATTATGTTCTCATAACTAAAATTCATGTCTCACTGCATTCTTGCCAACACAGACTGTTTTTCTTCTTTTTTTCTTCTTTTCTCCCTTCCTTCTCTCTTGTTCTTTCCCTTAAATACTACTCACCACCCTTCCTTGCTCTCTTTATTCCTTTTTTCTCTCTCCCTCGCTCTCATTCTTCCTTCTCCTCTTTCCTCCCTCCATCTTCCTTCCTTTAAATGTAATTTTTAGATGATGAACAAATATAATATTTTGTATTTGAATTTGCATTCACATAGCTACTGGTAAGATTGAATATTTTTCCAAATATTAATTGACCATTTGTGATTCTTGACTTTATAAAATTTACTCAATTTCTTTTGGAATATCCATGTTTTTCCTATTAAATTTTTAAAAATTAATTTACTGAAGTATATCACTCAAACATACATGAACAGTACGTGTATAAATAGTTGTGAACTTACAAAACAAACACATATAACATGATACAAGACTCTCATAACTCACCCTACCACCAATAACTTGCTTTGTTGTTAAACCTTTTTAACTAATGATTAAAGAGCATTGTCAAAATATTACTACTAACCAAAGTATTTTCCCCCAACAAATCCTATTATCATTAACTTTATATCACTTATATGTGAACATAGATAAACAATTAGGTGTGTAGTAAAAGTTGTGAACTTACAAAGCAAACATGTATAACATCATACAGGGGTCCCATACATCAACCCTCCACCCAACACCTTGCATTGTCATGAGATGTTTGTTATAAATTAAGAAAGAATTGTCAAAATCTTACTACTAATCATAGTCCTTATCTTAAATTTGGTGTGTTTTCCCTCAACCCACCCTATTTTTTTTAAAATAAATTTTTATGCTAGAAGTTTAAACTTATAAAAACAATCATGCATATGTGTAGGATTCACAAACAACACCCCATCATCAACACACCACACTGTGGTGTAACATTTGCTACACAGAAAATAATATCATCTAATTGTTACCATGTCCACAGTGTACATTTGGCTCACATATTCCATACTGCTTCATTATGAACACAGTACATCTTTCACATAGATGCAAGTATATTATATTATTACTATTTACCACAGTCCATAGGTCGCTCCAATTGTATTTTTCCCATGTTTCTTCATATTCCCAACACCCTGCAGTAGTCATGTACATTTGCTCTAGCTTACAAAGGACACTTTAGCATCTATACCATCAACCACAATTGTCATCTACTTCTTGGTTTATTGTGCTATTCAGTTAATAGATTATTTTCTAGCATTCTGTCAATTGGCATTTACATCCCTAGACTACCATTTTCAGTCACATCTCCATTTATAAACTAGCTGTTACTCACTGTGTGTTACCATCCACTCTATACATTTCCACACTTTTACAGTAAAGCTAATTAAAACTCCTACATACATTAACATCAGTAGGCTATCTCAGCCCTCCTCTTTTCTCCTTTAAGAATCCACCACCTACCACCAGGGCTTGAAAATATTTTCCTAAAATTTCTTCTAGAAGTTTTATGGTTCTTGTTTTTATTTTTAGGTTTTTGATCCATTTTGAGTTAATTTTTGGAAAAGGTGTGTGATAGGGGTCCTCTTTCCTTCTTTCAGCTATGGATGTCCAATTTTTCAGCACCATTTGTTAAGTGGATTGTTCTGCCTGAGTTGTGTGAGTTTGACATGCTAGTCAAACATCACTTGACCATACCTGTGTGGGTCTGTTTCTGAACCATAAATTTGGCTCCATTGGTCTATATGTCTGTCTTTTGGCAGGTACCATGCTGTTTTTACCACTATAACAAAGTAATATGATTTAAAGTCTGGAGATGAGGATTCACTTTTCCTTTTTATGCTGTTTCTGGCTATTCAGGATCCCTTACCATTCTAAATAAATTTGATGATCACGTTATCTTTTTTTTTTTAATGCTGGTACAATTTTTATTGTGACTGCATTGAATCTGTATATCGATTTGTGAAGAATTGACATCTTAATGACATTTACTCTTCTAATCCATGAGCATGGAATGTTCTTCCAGTTACTTAGGGCTTTTTTGGTTTGTTTTAACATTGAGTTGCAGTTTTCTGAATGCAAGTGTTTTATATCATTGGTTAAGTTTATTCCTCTTTGAGTCATATTTTATTTTCACCACTCTTTTGACATTTTTAGTTACTATTATTGATATAATATATGATATTCATCTCTAGACTCTCTTCCAAGCCCCTCTCTCCTGTCTTTTCTTTTCGGGCTCTAGCACACCCCTTAGTATTTCCTGAAAATCTGGTCTCTTGCTTAGAAATTCTCTCACTTTCTGTCTATCTGTGAATATTCTAATCTCACCCTCATTTTTGAAAGACTGTCTTGCTGGATATAAAAAGTTTTTCTCTTGTAATATTTTAAATATATCAGTCCACTCTCTTCTTGCCCCCATGGATTCTGGTGAGAAATCAGCACTTAATTTTATTGGATATTCCTTATATGTTGTGCATTGCTTTTCTTTTGCTCTTCTCAGAATTCTCTTTTTGTCTTTGGCATTTGACATTCTGATGAGTATGTGTCTTGGACTTGGTCTATTTGGATTTTTTCGGATGGGAGTACATTATGCCTCTTGGACATGGATATTGATGTCCTTCAATATGGTTGGCAAATTTTCTACTGTTATTTCTCAAATATTCCTTCTACCCCTTTTTGCTTCTCTGCTCCTTCTGGTATACCTATGACACATATGTTTGCATGCCTTTTGCTGTCATTTAGTTCCCTGAGACCTTGTTCAATTTTTTCCATTCTTTTCTTCATTTGTTCTTTTGTATGTTCACTTGCAGAGGCCATTTCTTCAAATTCACTGATCCTTTCTTCTGCCTCCTCAAATCTGCTACTATATGCTGCCAATGTTTTTTAAATTTCATTGATTGCACCTTTCATTCCCATAAGATCTGCTATTTTTCTATGTATGCTTTGAAATTCTTCTTTGTGCTCATCCAATGTCTTCCTAATATCCTTAATCTCTTTAGCCATCTCATTGAATTTATTAAGGAGATTTTTTTGAACATCTATAATTAGTTGTCTCAACTCCTTTATGTCATCTGGAGGTTTATCTTGTTCCTTTAACTGGGCCATAGCTTACTGTTTCTTGGTGTGGATTGTAATTTTTTGTTGGTGTCTCAGCATCTGGATTACTAGAGAATCTATTCTGGATGCAGTTTTTCTCTTTAGTTTAGGGCTTCCTGCCCTTTCTCCCTTGGTGCTTGTGCAGTAGGAGCCAAGCATGTAATTGGTGCGGTAAGCTGTGGAGGTTCAAGCTGCCCTCATTGTTCCAGGGACCAATGAAGCTTCTTCTAACTTTCTCCTTTTCCAGGAGTAGGGACAGAGTCACAGATGTGTGTACAGGCCTAGACTGTAGTTGCACAGAGAGACTGATGAAGCTTTACGTTCCTTTCTCTCCTGCCTGGGGCAGGGATGGAGCTGCAGGTGTGGGCAGCAATCTATGTAATGCAGGTCCAAGATGAACCGTAGTTGCCCTGGTAGAATTTTGATTTTTAGGCTGTGCCATCCAAAGATACCTGCAGTTACCTGTATAGGCTGTTGCAGGACTCACCATATTTCTCCCTGCCAGAAGTGGGGCTGGAACCTAGTCTTGGGCTGCAGGCTGGTCTGGGTGAAAGAAACAAGTTCCTACCATCACTGTGATTTTCAGTCAGCCCAGCTTCCCCTCAGGCTGGGGTGGAATAAAAATGGTGGTCACCAGCCTCTTTCTCACTTGGACTGGTTCACACCCCAGCTCTTCCTAGGGTTATATATTATCAAGCTAAGTCTACCAATCAGTAGCCCAAATTGGCAGTCAACCATCTCTTCCTCCCCTGTTTTTGGGAAATGGATCCTCCAATTCCAGCCACAGAATAGCTTCTGGGTCAGCTCATGCCACTAGATTAGGATAATCACTGGCCTGCATAGCTTGGCTGGTAATTTCCAGAGATGCTGGCACAGGTGCCTATTGCTGCCTCCCTCCTGGAGGTGGCACTGAGGCCTAGGCTAGAGCTGCAATCTGATCTGGGAAGAAGTTGGTCCCCACCAGCACCATGATTTTCAGTCTACCCCACTTCTCCTTGTGCCAGGTGTGGAGTTAAGATGGCAGCTACTGGCCTCTTTCTGGCGTGGAGTGTAGCTGAAATTGGTACGCAACCATCTTTTCCTTCCCTGTTTTTGGGAATTGGAGCTTTCAATTCCAGCCACAGAACAGCTCCCGAGGCAGCTTGTGCCTCTGGTGGAGGATGGGCACTGGCCTCCAGGGTGTGGAGCACTCTACTTACAAGTCTTCTCTGCAGATGGGCAGTCTCTTCCTTCTATTCCTTCAAGGATGTGTGAGGATGCTCTTCTGGCCTCCTGAAGCCCCCAGACAGGTGCTTCCACTAGCTCCAGAGAACTCTGGGTGTTTACTCACTGCCCTGTAACAGGAGCTGACTCTAGGAACTCCTTACTCCACTGCCATTTTGCTGGTTCTCTTTCCTATTGAATTTTTTTTACCCTCCCCACCCCCCGCCCCTTGCAGCTTGCTTGCAGTCTGCCCTCTCTGTCCATTCACTTTGCATTGTTCTGTATGCCTGTATTTATTTTTATTTATTTCCCCCTGCCCCTTGAGGCTTGCTTATTGTTTTTTGCTCTCCATGTCCCTTCACTGCATGTTCTTCTGTGATTTTACTTGTCTCCCTTTTTTTTGTTGTATCCCCTTGCTGAGGCAGCTCTCCGTGGCACTTGTGAGCCAGTGGCATTCAACTATACTTGCAGACCAGCAACTCTCCACGATGCTTGCAGGCCAGGCAGCTCTCTGCTGCACTTGTGGGCTGGCAGCTCTCCATAGAGTGCAGGAGAGCCTGCCTTCACAAGGGGACCCCGGGATGCAAATCCAGGGCCTCCTATATGGTAAATGGGAGCCCAACTGATTGAGCCACAGCCAATTCCCCTTATTGAATTTTAAGTTCTTTTTTAGTAAGGATATAACCTTTGTCTATAGTTAGGATGATAAACTAATTTATTGTAGTAATTGGTTCACATTGGGGAATAAATTGAGGCACAATTAATAATCATGCTGGGACAACAGACATAAACCAAACATGTTTCCTTAACTTATAATAAATAAAGCAAAGTATTTTTCCTTATTTTGAAATTTTTCTGTTTTTCACAGATTTGCCTGGTATGTGTACATTTTAAAAATTTCTATGTAGAAAAATCTGTTTTTTTCTGTTATGTATCTTTGATATTAAATATCATGCTTTGCCACATCTAATAATATTTCCCCATTTTTTCTAATATGTTTATTTTTACCTGTTTTTTTTTTTTTAATTTAATGCTTGAATCCACCTATTTTGGGAATAGAATTCTAGTACATTTTTAACTCATTTTCCCAAATGGCTACCCAAAATTCCCCACCATGGTAACAGAAAGGATGTGTACTACCTGACTCCACTACTTACTATTGATGTGAATTTCAGCAATTTATACAACCTATTTGTGTCTGTTTCTTTAAGCATTATATATTAAAAATAGTACTTATTTAATGATATTACTTAGAGAATTAAGTAACTTTGCATTTTTATATAAATTGATGCATTGTAAATACTTATTAAGTGTATTTTTAAAAAGTAAACTTTATTTCAACTTTAAAAATAAAATAACAGACAAAAGGCAGCTTAACAAATTATGGAAACATTACTTTTTAAAATTTCTTTCCTGGCACTTTTATCTCATTTAATCCTAAAAACAAATTCAATTGTTTCTTCAGTATTCAGAAAGATACATAAATGAGCACAGATTGGCTAAATGATATAAACAATGCCTCCTTGTTAATGAAGAAACTTAAGGAAAATAAATGCTTAGTCATATTCATGTCTCTTTAAACCATATCCCATGCTAAAATTGCAACATGGATATGTACAATAGTGAATGCATATGTAGAGTTAGTGTAAATGTTTACCGTTTGCCAGTTGTAGGGTTTGAATTAGTGTCGAGGGTTTTGCTTGCTGTGCAGACTACCTTTTAGGTAGGGGAGCTGCTTTTATTACTTATTTAGCTGTGGTGACTGTGTATTTAGTAAGCCTCTTTTCATTTCTGACAAAACTGCTGCTGTTTGTGAATACGGTTTGATCTGGGCAAGGAAGTGGTCCATACTGGAGGTTGGGGCAGCTGGTATTTGTCTTTTTGGCATTTCAGCACAGTTGTGTTCAGGAATTCCTCATTTGGTTGGTAGAAAAGTGGCAGGATTTAGGAAAAGAGGTGGGGGAGTTTTTTTGAAGCTCTGTGGGAGCTGAGTTCAAGTTAATTGAGTCCTTATTTATTTTTTTTGAGTTTTGAGATTCTCCCATTTAAAATCAAATAGTGACTGACTTCTACCTGAAGGCAGAAAATAAAGTCCTTTAAATCCAGATGCGTAAACCAGGCAGCCCCAGGTGGTACTGGCAGCAGTGGGGAGTGTCAGGGTGAAGTATTCCCCTCTTTTCAGGGTGGCCTTTTTCGATTGGTTGGGTCTAGATTTTTAAGGCTGCTGCTGATAGGGAGATCTCTTGTTTTATTTGCATTAATTACTTCCGCCTCAGCAGTTTTGTTCCAATTCATGAATAGTTTGTGACTTTGAGGAACTGGGAGATGTTTATCTCCGTGAACCCATTTAGCTTCTGACATTTTTGTTTGATGTCCCTTGCTGCCTGGACAATGAAAGCTGCATTGACCAGTTTCTGGTTTTCTAGGGTTTCTGGGTTGAAGGGGGTGTAACTCTTGGAGGCTTTGGAAAGTTGCTTATAAAAATTTCTCAGAGGTTTTTCAGGCTATTGAGTGATGGAGGCTGTTTTTGACATGTTTGTGGGCTGCCTTGCTCCTTCTCGTACCCCCCTGAGGAGGGCTTCTCGATACTGCTGAAGGGTAGCCCACCCATGATTTGTTTTAAATTCCCAGGCTGGTTGAGCTTCCAGTGCTGCCTTTTGGGTCCATTCCCCTGGTTTTAAGACACCTGCGGGGCCTGTTCTCACAACCACTTTTTGGCTTCTGTGAGGATTCGGCGCCTCTCCTCCATATTGAACCAGGGTTAGGAGGAGTTGGCGGCAATCATCCCAAGTGGGCGGTGGGTTTTGGAAAATGAATTCCATGAGGTTGATAAGAGCCTGAGGCTTTTTTCTGAATATGAAGGGGTGTGGTGCTTTCAGCTTAAGAGATCTATAGTTGTGAAAAGCTGATAAAACAGGATTGCCCTCCCTGGTGAAACTATTCCACCTGCACTGATCTGGGCTGTACTCTGTGTTTCATGGAGGGCATCTGAAGTGCAGGTTGCACTGGTGGGAGTCTTTTTACAAAGGGGTTTCAGGATCCCCCTGGGGGGACTCATAGGCCCAGGGAGACTGAAAGTGGAGGAGTTTCTGGAAGATCTGCTTGTGGAGGCGCCAGGGCAGGGAGATATTCTGGAACGGCTTGAACAAATGACAGGGACAGTGGGTTTTCTTCTAGAGATTTTTGTAGAATAATAGGTTTTCAAGGTTAGGCCACTTCAGTTATTAGGACTCTATCTGATCCTTCCTTTCAACACAGATTCAACCTAAGGGGGCAGGGTTTGGGCAATTTTTAACCAGGAATTGATGTAGGGAAACTGGCCAGGGTGGCTGGAGGTCTCAGTGACTACCTGCCAAATTGCACAAACTTTGGTCACCTCTAGGGTTCTCTCTGAGGGATAATTAACACTAAGCTAAGGCCACTCTACTTTGCACAGAGTCCAGAGAGTCCTGGGGGACATATGGACAGTGTAATCCCTGGAAAAGCCTTTCTTGAAGTTTTTTTAACATCCAATCTAAGACTGAGTTTGAACTGTGATGATCCCATCCCTGAACCGGTGTCTCAGGACAAACAAAGGAGGGGAGCCTCTCACGAGGCCACTCAGATGCCCGCCTGTCCACATCTCTCGCGAGAATTTAGGGTCCTCTTAGCTAAGGCATTCGTGTAAAGTCTGGATTAGCTATTATAACGTATGATGTAACCACGGAGTGCAGGTTGGGGCCCACATGAACTCCATAGTGTAGGCCGTGGAGCCGCAGACTGGATCAGCAGAGACAAGCCTCTGCAGTCCCCATTCATTAACTCAATCACTCAGAGGTTACACAGTCCCATCCAAGGGACTGCCTTTTCCTGGAATCTCGAATCTCGAGAGTTTTGGGAGCTGATCAGTCTCCCCTTCCATATGGACACAGGCCTGTGTGGGACTCAGAACCCTGGGGCTTTACCTTTCTGATGTCTCCTGATGCTGTTCAATCTACCTCTCCACCGAGTCAGGCTGGGTGCATGACGTGGCCCACAGGAATCCTTGCCCTGAAGAAGACCCTGTCAAGGGGACAGGTGGCGACACTTTGTTTATGTGGAGATATCTGCCAGCCACGGTCACCAGTCCCAAACCAGAAGTTCAAGGAGCCAAGGTGTTTGGATTTCCCAGTTAGGGAACCAAACGTTGCCACAAAGCCAGGAGTTCTGAACCACAGAAAAACCCAAAACTGGCTGTGAGGAGATGTGAAGGAACAGATTTATTACATGTGAGCCCAGAGGAGAGTCAATCTCTAAATTCTGAGACTCGTTTTTCAGTTTTCATAGGTTTATATGGGATTTTATGTGGGGTCAGCATGACTTTTGCTCATTGGCTAACATGTTGTTAGGCGAAATTTTGCAAGCAGGATTACAGAAGCAGAATGCAGGTGCAAGATTGTGTGCTGATTTATAGAAGGGGGGAAGAGTAACTCGTTTGATATCTTTCTCCTAGGCCGTGTTTTCACAGGCTGATTTACAGAAATAGGGAGCAGGAGTTATTCATTTGATATTCTCCTGCAAGGCCTTGCCCTCACAGGCCGATCCCCAGAAGTTGGGCAGGAGTGACTTGTTAGATATTTTTGCACGGTTATACTTTTTATTTCTCAACAATGTTAGTTGTACTTTTCCCTTGTGTCATCATATCCTCCCCCCACCCTGCTGCTTACACTCCCTGTCTGCTCTCTGTGTTCATTCCCTGCACGTTCTTCTGTGTCTGCTTGTCTCTCCTTTAGGAGGCACCAGGAACCAATCCCAGGACCTTCCAACATGGGAGAGAGGCTCTCAATTGCTTGAGCCACCTTAGCTCCCTGGTTTGTTGTGTCTCTCACAGTCTCTCTTCTGTGTGTCTTTTTGGTTGTGTTGTCTTCTTGCGCAAGCTCTCCATGTGGGCCAGCTTGCTTTCACCAGGAGGCTCTGGGACCCTCCATATGGCAAATGGGAGTCCAATTGCTTGAGCTACATCTACTTCCCTATCACTGTATTCTTAATGTATTGTAGTAGAGGAACACTATTGCATTTATATCATTAACCACAGTCCTCATCAACTACCAAAATCACTATGTTATGTAGTACTTAGATTATCCTCTAGCTCTCAGTAATTGTATTTTGAATAAAGAAAATGTGAAATATCCTGTAACTTGAAATGTTAATGCAATATAAACCACTGTTGTCATTATCTGAATTAGAAGTAGAAGAAAATAAAATAAATGAAATAGTCAAAGCAAGTAAGCTGAGTATATAACCATGGTGGACTCAATACTGATCTGACAACTCATACCAATTCAACTAAACTTTTTTAGGTGACTGCTGTGACACAGGAATTTTCTTGAATACAAGAGGTAAATAAGACACAGCCCTTACACTTAAGGAACTTACTGTCTAGTTTTATCAAAAACAATATTTATCCAGAAATATGCCAATCATTTTGATAACAACACCCAACACTTAAGTGCTTACTATGTTCTAAGCACAGTGCCAAAGATGTATCTGTAGTTTATTATTTAATCATATAAGAAAAATGATAGTATGATTCCCAGGTAGAAAATTGGGCACCAGTGGCTAGTTAGTAGTAGAGTAGTGATTCAAGTCCAGCAGTGTGATTCTAGAGTTTAAGCTCTTAAATATTTTCTAAACTCTTCTCTACTGCTCTACAGTTATACTGGTCTGTTTACTTTATTAAAAAATCAGTAAGACTATAGTTGTCGCTTAAAATTCTTTCAATTTGTTATGAAGTTACTAAAAAGATTCTGCATATATTTTGGAAATTGGTGTTTAAAATCTATCAAAAGAAAAACTCTAGTATATCAATTTATAAGTATAGGGGCTATAATATATATAACTGGAATACAAGCATGCTTATGTTTAAATATTCTATTATTAATATCCCATCACCTACACAAACAGCATGGGTCAAAGTAGATCATAAACTTTATGATAAGGTCAGATGCTTTTCCTTTGAACAGCTCTCTGTCCATAATGCATGCACATATACATTTACATACACACACACACACACACACTCCATATGCACTTAAACTCAATATATTATTTCTTTGCAAGTCCTGCCACTTATATTGTAGAACAGAACTACTCTGGCTTTTCCTATAATTGAAACCTGCAGAGTCAACTATTGAGCAGCAAATCGGAGTCTTGTTATGACAATGCCAGCTCAGCCAAACTCATTATCATCTCTCTTTTGTTCACAGTGGGTCTATCATTTTTTAAAGTGACTATTTCCATTGCATTTCTAATAGGGTCCTCACTAAAATTTACATTTAGCCTAACATGCAGTAGCCTACCTTAAGGTTTGAAAGTAAAGGTAATCATATTATTATATCTTCAGGAGACCTCCTGTTTTCATTTTCCTAAGTAATTTTGTATATTGTGAATTTCATCAAAAAGTGAAGGCAGGTATTTGGAAATAGATAAAAAGAGGACTCTGAGTAATTTATTACAAGAGAATGGTGTTTCTGTGCAATTATTTATATAAATGCTAGCATTTCAAAAGCTTTTCTAATATCTACAAGAATTATTAAACCCGTTGGTTTCTAGTAGAATATTTTCAGCCGAGTATTTTTTGAACTCTAGCTCCCATACCTTTACAATTGGTAAAGGCTAAAAGAAATAAATGAAAAGTCGTGGTCAAATTCAAAGGCATGCTTCTTCTGCATCCTGATTTGTTTTGTTAAGAAAGGTATGCCGGGGAGCTATGATGTACTTTCAAGCAATGAAAAAGGAAAGATGAGCCCATTTTTCCCCTCTCGGGTTTATTTGTATGTAAGCAAGAACCATATATGCAGTCAGAAAAACCCTTCTCTGGACCCATTCCTTCCCATTTTCTTAGAGGCTGCAAAGTTCATGGCATTCTTAATTCAGCCATGTATTTATGATTCCATTAATGGCTAAGATTTTCTCTAGACTCAGTTGTAACCATTAATTATGCAGAAGTATTCCATTTGCGTGTAATACTACACTAATGTATAAACAATCAAGGTGTGTAGGACCATTAGGGAAGAGCTGAGCATACAGTAAGTTGTTGTAGCCATGACTTCTACTATAGTACCTTGAATAGGAGGTTGGTCATGTATGCGGCATGGCTGGCTACCCCTGGGAATCAAGTTCTTTGTCAAGATTGTCAATGCTGTTTCATGTCATATATTCCTGAGACAAAAATCTTCCACCTCCAGTTGAGAAAAACAATAGTTGTATCTCTAACTCATATTCAACAAAAGCCTGGAATATCAGTCCAGGATCTTAACTACCAAAAAAAAAAAAAAAAAAAGAAAATGAACAAATGAAAACATATTCTACTCTAGCTTCTTTAGGTAGAATGGGTTTATTAAGCAAAGAAAATAGCTGCTATATTGTTAAAAGAACTAAAGGGATAGACTGTTTTGACCTTTCAGGAACAAGTTGCAAAACCATAATCTAACAGGCCTGTTGTAGGAAATGCTACCTTTGTCATATTCTGCAAGAGATGTAGGAAGCTTCTGCCACAGATGTCAATTCCAGAACCACACCACTTCTACAATGATCAATCTCTGCAAAACATGTTTTTGTATTTTTTTTAAGTGATGTGGTTGAGATTCAAACCAACATCTGGCTGGTGTGATAGCCTCATTCTTAACCACTCCACCATTGAAAAACATTCTTTCCCCTTGTATTCTGAACAATGTCTCATGCAAAAAGTATCATGTTGGAATAACCTCGATCACATATAAAACCCTAGTTGCAAGTAAATCTTTCAAGTATGTCTTTTGATTTCCCATCTTCTGCAGTTCAGGAACTGTACAAGGTGTTTGGAATAAATATTGTAGAAGCAATTCACAGTATCAGCTACTTCTGACCTGCTGTCTCATATATAGTGTTACAAGTAAGTGAAATTTACATGAAACAGTTTGTTAAAGCATATGAAAATAAATATATTTCCTTTTCTAAGTCACTTTGGACTGTAAAATATTACAGGAAAAGTCATACCACTGAATTTCTAGCCGATGCTAGTGATTTTAAGAGCAAATTTTACTGGCTGGCAAAGTCTCCTCATGTCATAAATATCATTACCGATTCTACATGCTGTACCTCCATGATGCATAGAGCTTACATTTAAACATAGCAGTTATATTCCTAAATACAGTGTAGTAAACTATTCATAAGTCACCCTCCAGAAGTAATTTTTGTTGTTGTTTTCTTTGTTCCTTTCACCGCTTCTTTCTTTAACAAAAGAAATTAGAATCTAAGACTCAGGAAAATAAAATTTTTAAAAACCTTGAAGCAAATTTTCCTGGATCATTTGTTTCCCATAGTGATGTAAGTGAGGAACTGCTGTCCCATTTTTCTGGAATACAGATAATTCACATTAAAAAGTATTCTTTAATTGGGTAAAAAGCTAGAAGGATCCAGCAGTCTAGCAAAAATGCATAAAAAGCTTCTTTAGTTTGAGGATCCTTAAAATTTCAAATATAAACAATCTAAATGGAATGCCATAATGAAACCCTACTCCCCATTTGCCCTTTACTTAGCTTTCACCAATTAATCAACATTCTCCTGGTTTTTTTTTTCTATGTCTCCACTCATTACCCATCACCATAATGATTATTTTTATTGGTATTTGAGTTGAAAATTTACCTATACTAAAATGCACAATTTGACAAAAGGTATACACATTTTGCAATGCCAATCAAGATATTATTCTTACACCCTCTCTATGAAACTATTTATTTGTTTTTTCTCAGTATAGATGAATTTTACCAGTTTAGAATTCTTGGTTGAGGTTAATTTTTTCATATGGCTATATCCAGTTTTTCCAGTGCCATTTGTTGAAAAGATTTTCCTTAATCCATTGATTCACCACCTTTGAAGCTATGAAGATCTATTTCATGATTTTACTAAGGCGATTGCCAATCTATGGTCTGTTTTTTTATAATCCATGAATGTAATGGTTATTATATTTTTCAAGTGTTGTCAAAAAAGAAGCAGAAACAAATGCAAAAGCAGAAGAAGCAGAGAAAAAGAAGGAGGAAGTCGAAGAGGAGAAGACGGAGGAGAAAGAGAAACAGGAGAAGGGACAGAGATCCTAGAGGTGTCCCACTAAACCTAAAATATTTACTATCTGGCTCTTTGTTGAAAAAGATTGGCAATTCCTGCTGTATTCTATTGCATTGGTTTATTTATCCACTCCCTTGCCAATCTGTCTGGATTTTTGTATATCTTTTATAGTATGTCTTCAAGTCAGATAATGTAAACCCTCCAGCTTTAATCTTTGTTTAAGGACTGTTATGGCTATTCTAGGTTATTTGCATACCCAAATAAATTTTGGAATCAGTTTACTAATTTCTATAAAAAATCAGTTAGAATTATCATTGTGATTTCCTTGAATCTATAAATAAACTTGGGATGAACTGATATCTTAATACTGATTTTGCAATCCACAAACATGGCATATCTCTACATTTATATGTCAATATTTATCTCAGCAACCTTTTGTAAATTTCGATATTGAGGTTTTACAGATTTTGTTAAATATATTCCTAAATATTGTGTGGTTTTTGTACCATTATAAATGTAATTTTCAAATGTTCAATTTTTTTCTGTGTATTAACCTTTTCTCATCTTATATTTTTAAATATTTATCTTATATCTTGAGACCATGGTAAAGTTACTTATGAGTCCTAGTAATTACTTTTGATTATTCCTAAATATTTTATACACAAACAAGCATGTTTTCTGTAATTAAGAAGTGTTTCAATTCTTCCTTTTAAATACGTATGTTTTTTATTCCATGCTTTATTGTAATGGCTAGGATTTCCAGTACTACACTGAATAGAAGGGATAAGATTCCCTTCTTATAGATAGTAACTGTAGGTTTTGAAGATGTTGTTTATGAAATTGAGGATGGTGCCTCCTCCTACTAGTTCACTAATATTTTTAATAATGAATGAATGTTTAATACTGAAAATTTAATTTTCTATATCCCTTTTTAAAAATTCAGGTAAAAATCACATAAGGTTAACCATTTTAAAGTGAACATTTCAGTAACTTTTAAGACACAATGTTGTGCATGCACTAACTCTGCCAAGTTCCAAAACATTTTCATCACTTCAAAATAAAACCCCTTACCTAATTAAGCTATTAGTTCCCTTTCCCTTCTCTCCCCATTTCCTGGCAAGCACTAATCTGCATTCTGTTTCTTTAAATTACCTATTTTGGATATTTCATGTAAGTGGAATCATACCATATGTGACCCTTTGTATCTGGCTTCTTTCATTTAGCATGCTTTTGTTTCATATATGCTGTAGTTGTATAGAACTTGATTAATTTTTTAAAAAGTTTTATTTCAACTTCAAAAAATAAAATAACAGGCAAAAGTCAGGTTAACAAATTATAGAAGTATTATTTTTAAAAATCCTGTCCAGGCACATTTATCATATTTATTCCTAAACCAAAGTATATTGCATTTCCTTGATGATTAATGATGTTGAAAATCTTTTCACATTCTTATTGGCCATTTGTATATCTTCTTTGGAAAAATGTATACTTAAGTCCTTTGCCTATTTTAAATTGAATTGTCTGTCTTTTTTATTTTAAATTGGAAAAGTTCTTTAACATACTCTGTATACTAGACTCTTATCAGTTATATAATTTACAAAGAGCTTCCCTTATTCTCTAGGTTGTCTTTTTATCTTTTCAAATATTCTTTGAGGCACAATACTTTTTCATTTTGATGAAGTCCAATATTTTATCCCTTTACTATCTTTGGGTTTAATTTGCTCTTCTTTGACCAGTTCCTTAAGGTGTAAATTTAAGTAACTGATTTGAGATTTTTTTAAAATGTAGGCATGTATAGCTATAAATTTCTCTTAAAGCATTGCTTTCACTGCATCTTGTAAGTTTTCGGTGTGTATTGTTTTCATTTCTCATTTGTTTCAAATACTTCAATTTTCATTGTAATTTCCTCATTAACTCATTGATTCTTTAAAGTTTATGTCATATCTTTTTCATTCCTCAATATTTGATGCTGCTAGTGTACTATTTTAATTCCTTCCTCATTTCCATTTTGGTCTATTTTTAAAGTTTTTTCCTTAGCAGTTACCATGAAAATTAAAATTAATATCCTAAATATAACAATATTCAGAGGTTATACCAACTTAGCTTCAATAAAATACTTAAACTTGGCTCTTGTGTTATTTTCACAAATTACGTTTTTATACATTGGGCACACATTAACATAGATTTATAATATCCATTCTATTTGTTGATCTTTTAAATCATATAGGAAAAAAAGGAAAGTTACTAACCAAAAATAGAATAATATTGGCTTTGAATGTACATATGTTGCCTAAAGGTAACCTTACTGTAGTTCTTTATTTTGTCATATTGCTTTAAGTTACTATCTAGTATCATTTCGTTTCAGCCTAAGGGATTCCTTTTAGCATTTCTTGGAGGGCAAGCCAGTAGCAATTCATCTTTCTCAACTATTATTTTTCAGGGATTATCTTATTTTCTCCTTTATTTTTAAATGATAAATTTGCCCATTATAGAATTATTGATTGAGAGGTTTTTTTTTTATTTGTTTGTTTTCTTTCAGCCCTTTAATATGTCATCTCACTCCCTTTTGTCCTTCATGGTTTCTGATGAGAAATCAGTTCTTAATCTTATCTAAGAGCACTTGTATGTGAAAAAATTGCTTCTGTCTTTGTACTTTAAAGACTCTCTCTGATTTGCTTTTGAGAGTTTGATTATATTGTATCCCTGTGTGGACCTATTGAATTTATCCTTGTTATACTTCTTTAAGTTGCTTGATGTGTAGATTTGTGCCTTTTATCAAATTTGAGAAGGTTTTGTCCATTATTTCTTCAAATATTCTTTTTTCCCCTTTCTCTGTCTCTCCTCCTTCAAGATTCCCATAGTGTAAATGGTACTGCATTTGATGATATCCCACAGGTGGTCCATTAGGTTCTGTTCTTATTTTTTCATTCTTGTTTCCTTCTTATCAAACGGACTAATTTCAGTTATCCTGTATTCCAAGTCTTCTTCTGCCATCTCAAAACTGCTGTTGAACCCCTCAAGTAAATTTTTCATTTCAGCTATTGTACTTTTTAGTTTCAGAATTTCTATTTAGTTACATTTTAATTTCTCTCTTATTACTGATAGTCTCTATTTGTTCATACATAATTTTCCTGATTTCCTTTTGGTTCTTTACCAATGGTTTCCTGGCTCTTTGAGAATATTTAAGATTCAAAAACTTTCTCTAGCAAGCCTAATGTTTGGGTAACTCAGGGACATTTCTGTCAACTTCTTTTTTCTGTGTGAGTGGGCTATAATCTCCCAATTATTTGCATGTTTTTTGCTTTTTTTGGGAACCTGATCATTTTGAATATTATAATGTGGTATCATGTGTGGTCACTGAAGTGTGTTTCATTACACACTCAATTAATGAGTCAAGCTGTCAGCCCATAATGACACAGAGATTTCTTTAATGCCTGGAGCCAAAATGCTAAATAAATAATTTAGTCTGAGTCTTTTCAGATTGGCTATGAACTAGGACCATGTAAACCAGGCAACCTAAACTCTATCTTAGCCTTCCCCTGCTGCTTGCTTGTAGCCCAAAGATGAGCCAAATGAGCAAGTCTTCTCTGAGCATTTATCCATTCCTGGATATGGACCTTGTACTCTGTCTTCCCCAGAAAATGTGTTAACACTTCAAAGCTCTTATTGCTGCCCCAATCTTTCTTTATAGCCTCTTCCTTCCCAGGCTTTAAAGTCTGTCTTCTGCTTGCCCCATCTGTATTCCCTTGGCCAGGCAAGGGTAGTGTATATCTTTAAATTTTTTCAGCCATCACACCTGTGAAACTACCCCAACCCCTTGGGGGCAAAGTTGGCTTCCTCAGTGGTCCTTCAGGGAACTACCAGGCAGGTCAAATACAAACCCACAGTTTTATTTATTTTGTGTTTTTTTGTTTGATTGGTTTTTGTTTTAATTTTTGTTATTGTTTTTTGTTTGCTTGTTTTTTTGAGAACATGGTGCTTATTGGCCCCTGTGAAACCAGCAGGTCACACCAAGAATGTGGACCATCATCCCCCTGTCTGCCACCAAGCTGAGGAATGAGGTGGTAGGTGAGTAAGCAAAAATACCCATGCCACTTTCTTACTGAATTGTAGCAGTCTCTTTTTTCTTCAGGCATTCCCAGGGTTTTTCTAAGTTGTTTTCTTTAGATTCCAGAGTTCTGAAAAAGCTAATTCTTTCCATTTTTGCTAGGTTAATGGCTGCTTTAGTGGAGGGAGTGATTACTGGGTCTCCTACTTTGCTATTTCTTTTGCATTTCTGTGTCATTTGTTATGCATTTTTGCTCTTCATTCTTTTAATTAGTAATATATGTTAAACTAGCTTGGCATTCTTGCTATGAATATAAAGTCCATTTATTTATGATGCCTTATCCTTTTTATATATTCCTGGATTTGATTTACACACACACACACAAATACACATACACACACATATATAGCTTTTTAGATAAACATTTATTGAATACATAATACATATCAAGCACTGTGCCAAGGGTTGAGGGAAGATTGATAGCCTGTGAAGAAAACATTTCCTCAGCTTGTTCTTTTGTCTTTGTTTTTGTTTTTTTCATTGACAATAAACTTTATTTTTAGAGATGTTTTAGATTATAGAAAAGTTACATAAAAAATATAGAGGGTTCTGAGATAGAAACAGCAAGATGGTGGTGGAATAAGGAGCTTCTAGTACTCAGGTCCTGCTACAGGGCAGTTAGTAAATACCCTGAGCTCTCTGGAGCTAGCTGAAGCACCTGTTTGGGGGCTCCAGGAGACCAGAAGAGCATCCTGCAACATCTTTGAGGGAGTGGAAGGAGGAGGCTGCCAATCTGCAGAGAAGACTCATAAGTAGAGTGCTCCATGCCATGGAAGCCGGTGCCCATCCTCCACTGGAGGCACAAGCCACCTTGGGAGCTGTTCTGTGGCTGGAATTGAAAGCTCCTCTTCCCCAAAATGAGAGAGGAGGAGACAGTTGGGCACCAATTTCAGCTACTGATGAGGAAATTCAGGGGCTACAGTATAATCCTGAGAACAGCTAATGTTTGAGCCTGTCCAAATCAGAAACCGGCTGGCAGCCATGATTTTAGCTTCATGCCTGGCACAAGAAGAAGTGGGGTGGACTGAAAATCCCAGTACTCGTGGGGACTGGCTTATTCCCATCCAGATCATGTTGCAGGTCTAGCCTAGGCCCCAGTGCCACCTCTAGCAGGGAGGAAGCTGCAGGGACCTGCACCAGCCTCTCCGGGAAATTACTGGCCAAGCTGCAGAGGCCAGTGATTGTCCTGCTCTGGCGGCGTGAGCTGCCCCATGAGCTGGTCTGTGATGATAATTGGAGGCTCCATTTTCCAGAAACAGGGAGGAGGAGAGGTTGGCTGCCCATTTTGGCTACTGATTGGTAGACTTGGCTGGCTAGGAAATAACCCTGGGAATACCTGGGGTTTGAACAAGCCAAAGTCGAAAGAGGCCAGTAGCCACAATTTTGATTCTGCCCCCAACCTGAGGGGAAGCCGGGCTGACTGAAACTCTCAGTGTTGGCAGGAACCAGTTTCTTTCATGCAGATCAGCCTGCACCTTTGCCAAGGTTTCAGCCTGCCTCTGGTGGGGAGAAGGCTGAGGAGCCCTGCCACAGTCTATACAGGTAACTGCAGGTAACCTTGGCTGACATAGATTGAAAATCAGAATACTACCAGGGCAACTACAGTCATCTTGGACCTGCACTGCATAGATTGCTGTGAAACCTGCAGTTCCATCCGTACCCCAGGCAGGAGAGAAAGGGATGTGTAGCTTCATCAGTCTTGCTGGACAACTACATTCTAGGCCTGCATGACTTGGGTTATTCCACACAGCTGTGACTCTGTCCCTACCACTGGCAAAGGAGAAAGTTGGAAGAAACTTCACTGGTCCCTGGTGCAGTGAGGGCAGCTTAAGCATCCACAGCTTACAACACCAATTACATGCTTGTCTCCAATTGCACAACCAGCAAGGGAGAAATGACAGGGACCCCTAAGCTAAATAGAAAAACTGCACCCAGAAAAAATATTCTAGTAAGCCAGATGCAAAGACACCAACAAAAAATTACAACCCACCAAGAAACAGGAAGCTATGGCCCAGTTAAAGAACAAGGTAAGACTCCAGATGACATAAAGGAGTTGAGATAACTAATTATAGATGTTCAAACAAATCTTCTTAATAAATTCAATGAGATGGCTAAAGAGATTAAGAATATTAATAAGACATTGGATGAGCACAAAGAAGAATTTGAAAGCATACATAGAAAAATTATGGGAATGAAAGGTGCAATCAATGAAATTTTAAAAAATATTGGAATTGTATAATAGCAGATTTGAGGAGGCAGAAGAAAAGATTGGTGAGCTTGAAGAAATGGCCTCTGCAAGTAATCATACAAAAGAACAGATGAAGAAAGAATGGAAAAAATTGAACAAGATCTCAGGGAACTAAATGACAGCAAAATGCATGCAAATGTGTCATGGATGTCCCAGAAGGAAAAAATAAGGGAAAAGGGGCAGAAGGAATATTTAAAGAAATAATGGTAGAAAATTTCCCAACCCTATTGAAGAACACAGATATCCCTGTCCAAGAAGCACAAAGTATTCCATCCAAAAAAACCAAATAGATTAACTCCAAGACATGTACTCATCAGAATGTCAAAGGCCAAAGACAAAGAGAGAATTCTGAGAGCAGCAAGAGAAAAGCAATGCATAACATATAAAGGATATCCAATAAGATTAACTGCTGATTTCTCACCAGAAACCATGGAGGCAAGAAGACAATGATATGATATATTTAAGATACTACAAGAGAAAAACTTCCAGCCAAGAATCTTATATCCAGCAAGACTGTGTTTCAAAAATGAGGGTGAAATTAGAATATTCTAATAAATAAACAGAAACTGAGAGGATTTCTAAGCACAAGACCAGAATTTCAGGAAATACTAAAGGGTGGGCTAGAGCCTGAAAAGAAAAGACAGGAGAGAAGGGTCTGGAAAGAGTCTAGAAATGAAGATTAGATCAATAAAAGTAACTAAAAGTATCAAAAGAGTGGTGAAAATAAAATATTACAGATAAAACTCAAATACTCAGGAATAAACCTAACCAATGAGGTAAACCACTTGTATTCAGGAAACTGAAACTCAATGTTAAAAAAATCAAAAAAGTGCTTCATAACAGGAAGAACATTCCATTGGTAGATTAAATATCATTAAGATGTGAATTCTACTCAAATCAATATACAGTTTAATGCAATCCCAATAAAAATTCCACCAGCATTAAAGAAAAATTGAAAACACGATCACTAAATTTACTTGGAAGAGGAAAGAGTCCTGAATAGCCAGAAACATCATAAAAAGGAAAAGCAAACCCTCATGTCCAGACTTTAAATCATAATACCTAACTATAGTGGTAAAGACAGCATAGTACTGCCTTAAAGACAGACACAGTAGACCAATGGAACCAAATTTATGGTTCAGAAATAGACCTTCACAGGTATGGTCAAGTGATTATTGACTAGCTTGTCAAACTCACATAGCTCGGGCAGAACAATCCATTCAACAAATGGTGCTGAAAGAATTGGACATCCATAGGTGAAAGAAGGAAAGAGGACCCCAATCTCACATCTTATGCAAAACCTAACTCAAAATGGATCAAAGAACTAAAAATAAAAGCAAGAACCATAAAACTTCTAGAAGAAATTACTAGAAAATATCTTCAAGACTAGTGGTAGGTGGTGGATTCTTAAAGGAGATAAGAAAAGGACTGAGTAGACTACTGATATTTAACATATGTAGAAGTTTTAATTTGTTTTTCTGTAAAATTGTGGAAATGTATTCTGTAGATGGTAACTCACAGTGAGTAACAGCTAATTTATAATTAGAGATGTGTCTGAAAATGGTAGTCTAGTTATGTAAATGCCAATTGACAAAATGCTTTAGAAATATCTAGGAACTGGATAGCACAGAAAACCAAGATGTGGGTGAGAATATTCTTGCATCTATGCAGAAGATGTACTGTGTTGGTACTGAGGCAGTATGGAAAATGTGAGCCAAATGTTCACTATGAACATGATAATGCTCAGATGATATTATCTGCACCAAATCACACACCACATTGTGATGTGTTGATGGAGGTGTGTTATTTGGGAATTCTGCACGTGTGTATGATTGTTTAATAAGTTTACAACTTCTTTCACAAAAAAATATATTTGAAAAATAATAATAGGTTGGGTTGGGAGAAAAACACACCAAATGTAAGATAAGAACTATAATTAGTAGTAAGATTTTGACAGTGTTCTTTCATAGTTGGTAACAAATGTTTCATGACAATGCAAGGTGTTGGTGGAGGGTTGATGTATGGGACTCCTGTATGACGTTATGCATGTTTGCTTTGTAAGTTCACAACTTTTACAATACACTTAATTGTTTATGTATGTTCATATATACATGATATAAAGATAATAATATTTGGATTGGTTATGGGAAAAATACTTTATTTAGTAGTAATATTTTGACAATGCTCTTTAATTATTACTTAAAAAGTGTTAAAAACAATGCAAATTATTGGTGGTAGGGTGAGATGTTATATATGTTTGTTTGATGTTATATATGTTTGTTTTGTAAATTCACAACTATTATACACTTACTGTTTATGTACGTTTCTGTATGAGTGATATATTTCAATAAATTTAAAAATTACAGGGAAACGGACTTTGGCCCAGTGGTTAGGGCGTCCGTCTACCATATGGGAGGTCCGCGGTTCAAACCCCGGGCCTCCTTGACCCGTGTGGAGCTGGCCCACGCGCAGCGCTGATGCGCGCAAGGAGTGCCTTGCCACGCAAGGGTGTCCCCCGCGTGGGGGAGCCCCACGCACAAGGAGTGCGCCCGTGAGGAAAGCCGCCCAGCGTGAAAAGAAAGTGCAGCCTGCCCAGGAATGGCGCCGCCCACACTTCCAGTGCCGCTGACGACAACAGAAGCAGACAAAGAAACAAGACGCAGAAGCGGACAAAGAAACAAGATGCAGCAGATAGACACCAAGAACAGACAACCAGGGGAGGGGGGGGAATTAAATAAATAAATAAATCTTTAAAAAATAAATAAATAAATAAAAATTACAAAAAAAATAGGGGTTTTCATATAGCGTCTCACCCCCCAACCCACATTTCCCCCAATTATTAGCACTTTACATTAGTGTGGTAAATTTGTTACAATTAATGAACCAATATTGAAGCACTGTTACTAATCATGGTCTATAGTTTACAGTTTACACTTTGTTCTCTGCAGTTTTATAGGCTTCGGCAAATGTATAATGTCATGCCTCCATTATGGTAGTCTCATATATAACAATTCTAATGCACTAAAAATTCCCTTTGTTTCACCTAATCATCCCTCCCCCACCACTCTAAACTTTTGATAACTATTATCTTTATATCATTATTACAAGTAATTACATTACCACATGATAATAACAATAAATATGCATTGGTCTATGGTTAATCTCACCCCTTATGTTTGTTCATTCCTCAATCTTGCAGAATTTGGAATGGTATCCAATCTGACTGTTTCAGACTGAGAGGGCTTAGATATTATGAGGCAGCTGGAACTGTTTATAGAACATCTACTTTAGTCATATAATAATTAGCCATATAATAAGTAACAACAGGCTGTCACCTAAAAATTGAATGATGGGTTAAGAAATAAATTAGTTTTATCCTATGTATTTTGCTCCTTTTCTACTTATTTCATATACTTTATAAACTTTTTGACCTTGTAGCCTGTTTTTATTTGTCCAAAAAGTGTGGTCTAAAATACATGAACTTTTTCAGTGCAGTATTATTTCAAATATAACCATATCAACACTTTTTAAATTAAATCACATGTAATTTGTTGTAACTTGTCAACAGCATATATGACATTGTAGTTTTCATCTTTTTTTTGAAAACTTGTCTTAAATGTTTAAAACATTTCATTGAATTATAGCCCATATACAGATGCATGCACAAAGCACATTTATACAGTTCAATAAATTTTCAGGAAGTATACATTGTAACTACCATTCAAGTCGGGTATCTTTGTTTGCCAGGCCTACTTTAACAGATGCCACAAACTGGCTGACTTGCTTAAACAAGGAGAACTAATTGTCTCACAGGTTTGGAGGCTAGAAACCCAAAATAAAGGCAGCCTATGCCTTTGTCAAGTGTAATGTTCTGGTGGTTTCTTGGTGGCAATCAGTCTCTAATTTCATCAAAAAGCAATCTATTTCTTCCTTCTCCTGTGGCTTCTACCTCTATGTTCAAATTCCCTTCTAAGTATTTCAGACATACAAGATTAAGACCCACCCTACTTCAGTTTGACCTCATCTAAATAGGATCACCAAAGACTGAAATTACAAATGAGTTCACACTCAAAGCACTGGGGGTTAGGACTTAAACATGTCTTGTTGGGGACATGATTCAATTCCCAACATCAGAAAACAGCTAAAAGGTCTACTCATGAATCTAAACTACTCATCTATTCTGCCTTCACAAAGATAACTGCTATCCAATTTCTTTTTTTATTTTTATTTTTTTTCTCATTTTTGCTATCCAATTTCTAACCCCATAGATTAATTTGTTTTTGAACTTTACATAAATGGAATCATACAGGTATGTTATCTATGTCTGCTTCTTTTGTTAAAAATATTTGTGAGATGTCTCCACATTATCCACATTGATGTATGTAGCTCTAGATTCATTTTTAAGTATAAAATTCCAGTGTATGATTATAAAAATGAATTTATCCATTCTGTTACTGACGGATATTCAAGTTGTTTCCATTTTGGGACAAATATAAATAATGCCACTAAAAAATTCTTGTATATGCTTTTTCAGGGTACATGTGCATCCAATACATTTGGGTAATACCTGGTAATAAAATATGTGTGTCATCAGGTTTGTTTGTGTTAAACTTTAGTATATAATGCCAAACAGTTTTTCAGACTGATTTAGCAAATTTATATTCTCACCAGTATTATATTAGTCAGCCAATCCTTCTAAAATCTTGCCAATAATTGCAATTGTCAGTCTTGTTATTAGATTGGTGCAAAAGGAATTATGGTTTCAGACCATGAATTTTAAATCATGATAACTAGGTTCAAACTCATCTTTATTAATTAAAATAGGAACCTTTACAATCAAAAGATTTTTGCCAGTGAGAAATAAGTTTGTTTATCCTGTAGTATAAAATCTGTGCTTTGGGATTTGATGAACTCTTGGAACATTTTCTACATCTTGCTGGTTGTGTAAGTATTTTTCCTGCAAAAAGTTTTTGAGATGCTTGAAGAAGTAGTAGTCAGTAGGCAAGAGGTCAGGTGAATATGGTGGATGAGGCAAAACTTTGTAGCCCAATTCATTCAACTTTTGAAGCATTGGTTGTGTGACATACAGCTGGACATGGTCATGGAGAAGAATTGGGTTCTTTCTGTTGACCAATGCTGGCTACAGGCATTGCAGTTTTAGGTGCATCTCATTGACTTGCTGAGCATACTTCTTGGATGTAATGGTTTCTCTGGAATTCAGAAGGCTGTAGTGGATCAGACTGTCAGCAGACCACCAAAGAGGACAATGACCTTTTGTGATGCAAGTATGGCTTTAGGAAATGCTTTAGAGCTTCTTCTCAGTCCAACATTGAGCTGGTCATTGCCAGTTGTTGTATAAAATCCACATTTCATTGCATGTCACAATCCAATCAAGAAATGGTTTGTTGTTGTTGTGTAGAATAACACAAGATGACACTTCAAAATGATGATTTTTTAAATTTTCGGTCAGCTCATGAGGCACCCATTAATTGAGATTTTTCACCTTTCCAATTTGCTTAAAATGCCAAACAACTGTAGGATGGTTGACGTTGAGTTCGTCAGCAACTTCTTGTGTAGTTTGTACAGATAAGCTTTGAAGATTGCTCTCAATTGGTCATTGTCAACTTCTGATGGCTGGCCACTACGTTCCTCATCTTCAAGGCTCTCGTCTCCTTTGCAAAACTTCTTGAACCATCACTGCCTTGTATGTTCATTTTAGCAGTTTCTGGACCAATGCATTGTTGATGTTGCAAGTTGTCTCCACTATTTTACAACCCATTTTGAATTCAAGAAAATGGCTTGAATTTGCTTTCTGTCTAACATCATTTCCAGAGTCTAAAATAAATATAAAATAAATAGCAAATAATGTCAGTAGCAAAACAACATAAAGCAAGAAATATATGTTAAAATGATATATAACAAAACCACATCCATTTAAGAATGTATGCCAAAACCAAACAGCAAATTTCAATAATGCAAAACTGTAATTATGTTTTCACCAACCTGATAAGTGTACCCTTACTGATAAGTGTTTAGTGGTACCTCATTGTGGTTTTAATTTGCATTTTTGTGATTATCAAAAGGGCATAATATCTTTCCAAATGTTTGTCATGTACATATCCTTTTATGACATGTCTGTTCAGGTGTTTGCTCAAATTTTTTAATTATGTTTTTTTTTATTATGAAATTATATTATAGTTCTTATACTCTGAACATAAGGCCATTATCAATTTTATGTATCTTCCCATATGCTATGATTTGATTTTTCACTCTCATAATGCTACCTTTGATCATATTATCACTTTTTAATAAACTTTTGATTCCAATCTATTGCAATTTATCTTTTTTTCTTTCTCTTGGGTTTAGGGCTTTATGCTTTATGCTCAGGAAACTCTTATTTTCCTAAGACCTTGAAAATATTCTTTTAAATTATCATCAAAAATTTTGCTCATTTATCTTTTGTGTTTACTTCCACAATTTAATTGGCTATGCTTTGTGCTTTTATGAGGTAACAATTAAATTTATTTTAAATATCCATATTGAACAGTCTCACTATATTTAATTAAGTATTCACTTACGTTTAGGCATCTTGTTAGATTCTCCATTTCATACCATTTTGACTATTTGTCAATCATTGCACCAATACCAAATGCTCTTAATTACTATAGCTTTAGAACATATATTGCTATTGAATTCTACAGTTCTTCTTCAAGATGATCCAGATATACTTGGCATTTGGGACTTTTATGTAAATTTTAGAATCGGCTTTTCAATTTCTACACAATTGTTAAAAATTTGATTGGTATTTCATTTGTATAAATGAATTTGAGAATAATTAACTTCTTTAATAATGATTTTTCCAATCCATTAATATTGACATAGCACTTCATTTGTTAGATTTCTTTAATTTTTTTCATTCATGTTCTTTCTTTACTTTTTGATTAGAGTTGTTATACATTTTCTTTGAATTTACTGATAGTATTTGATGTTATACCATGAACAGTATTTAACATTATATTTTTTTGTAGCTATTAATAATTTTTTTCTGATGAAGCTACTGCCAATTGTATTAATGGTTCTACAAATTTTTCTTGAAAAACATGAAAGCATGCATACCATAAATATTTTTTCCCCAGAATCTGCATTGCCTTCCCTATTTTGCTTGCCACTTTGCCTCATTTTTCTCCAAAGTTCATGTACAAATGTTTCCTTATAGGTATTGTTGAAATGGTTATTCCGTAATGCCATGGAACTAATTCAGAAAAACCTTCAGTGATGTAGAGCTAAAGATTTTTTTAGACAAAGCAAGTCTTCAGCATAATATAGAGGTGGAAGGAATCTATTAAAGCCAGGCAATGTCTGTGTGAATTAATGATATTTTAATACTTTTCTTCCATCTTCACGAATGTGACCAAAATGAGATTAATTTATTAATGATCAACTGTTCCAGATACACATGTCCTGCATTGAAAATCACTGATTACTTTTAAGCATCAAATTTTCCTTAATGGACTTTCTTTGTATATAGCTGTGTTAACTTCACCACAAACTGAAAGAAGGATACACATCCTCTATAAAAATAAATGAAAGAATTCAACTCACTCTTAATCATATGGAAGATGTTTTCCCTTTCTGTTGTTTGCAAAAATTCTGTTGGTAGACACTTGGAAGAAATCTGGACTCTGAGACAATTTTATTTGTTTGTTTTCCTCTAGTCTTTGCATGGGAATGATACTTTGATGATGAATAAATAATTTTTACTAATTTATCTGTGCTAAAATAAATTCTATTTTTTAATAAGTTATTTTTTAGTAGGTGTATTAGAGTTCTCTAGGGAAACAGAATCAATAAGAGATATCTGTCAATAGTAAGAGATTTTATCAAAGTCTCTCACATAACCATGGGGATACACAAGTTTAAGTTCCACAGGCAGGCTGCAACCAGGGGCTCCAATGAAAGTGCAGTGAAGGTTCTTGATGAGTTCTGGGAGATGTTGGCTGTCCAAAGATGAACTGGGAAATTCTCATTCAATGCTGAAATCACTTCCCCTTTTAAGGCATTCAACTGATTGCATAAAGTGTCACTCATTGTTGATAGCAATCTCCCTGATTGATGTAATTGTAAACAGCTATCTATGATTTACCACTTCAATAAAGTCAATGGTGACTAAAGTCCATAAATGCCCTTGTATTACGTTAGCCCAGTGCTTGCTTGACCAAACAGTTGGGCAAAATTACCCGGCCAAATTGACACATTAGCCTAACCATCACAATAAGTTTCTACTGCTGCCTTATTGAACAAACTGGAAGAATTTATATTATTTTAAATGCTTATTCATAGCCTAAAACAATTGTTCATTGGCTGAAATTGTGATTTAATAATCAATGAAGACTTGTATAAACTGTGTTTTATGAGGATATGGCATAATTATATTATGGGAATATATGCACCTTTTAACTATCAATTGATGGTGAATTATATTGGAATAATTAGAAAGAGAACATTGTAAAACAATAAAAAATTGAAGGATCTTCATCCATTAGTTTATTAGTGGAAGAAAAATGTATTGTTCACCTTCACAAGTTTTATTATAAAGTTACTTGGTTAAAAAAGTCATTTCTTTTGTCAAATTAGGGACCATATTTGCTGTTGGATTAGAGGATCACTGACTTTTACTGGTAAATATTCATGTGTTCCTTCCTCTAGATTTTCTTGCTAATAATTATCTTTTATCAAACAAATAATTTATCTCCTGTTTTGAAATGCATTAAACATGTAGGACTTGTAAGGCTTGGTAGAAAACAATGCTATTATTTCCTGCATGAATATTGTGTCTGTTATTGTAATTCTTTCCTGCTGCCCTGGATTCTGGGGTCTGGCAGCTTTGCTTCTTCCCTGTTATTTTTTCTACCTGTTCATTCAACTTCTTTCATTAACTTCTTTCAACCCTCTAGAATTGGTGCTGGAAGAGGCAAGAGAGGTTAATAGCATGGAAAGGATTTAATGTTGTTCTATCCTGAGCTGGTTTTGGAGATTCCTAAGATTTTGAACTGCTTGGGAGGATTCTTTGAATAGCTGACAGGCAGTTCCTTGATCTGGGTATTTCACCCTCCATTGGTCATTGGTCGCTTACTTTTACTATTATTACGTAAATGACTGTGCAACCCAGTATCTTACTGAGGGGTCTCCTCACTCCTGGTGACCTTCTTGGACAGTACCAAAGATCATTCCATTCTTGCTCATTCTCTTGCGTGGTCTACATTCGGTGCAAGGAAATTCTCACCTTACACATGTCTCTAGTTAGAGTGTACTTTATTCCTAACTATAGTTCTTGGCTCTCCTGGAAAAGCCTTCATCTGGTCCCTCATCCTTTAAAATTGATTAGTGTGAGTCAAACAGCAGTCAACTACTTTCTCTAAACTCCATGTAGTCAGATATTCTCAGAGAGATTTCCTTAAGTCCTCTCACTAGGCTTACCAAAGAAAGACAGGATCATTTTCCGCTCATGGTGGAGTGGACCCAGCACATACCATCATCCTCTCTTCCTAAATTCTCAAGTTTCCAATCTTTCTGATCCTCCCAATCTTTCACCTTTTTGACCCATTAAGTAGGTGAGGGGCCTCACATGACACATTGATTTTCAGTCACTTCTTTTTCAATCCTACAAAAGAGGACTGGTACTCAGTTCAGACTAGGAGAGTAGGTGGCACCTTTTTCTTGGGACTTGATTGAAACTAAGAAACAGTTTCTTTTAAATAGCTGTTACATATGTACTTGGGAAGGTATATTGAGTGATGATAGTTTTATATATACATATATATATAATTTTGTTTTAAAGAAAATGCTTTCCCTCTAAAGGTATTGAAAACCAGAAAGGATAAAGTGTATAAAAAATGTATACACATTTTCAGCTGAAATAAATTCAGCTGAAAATAAATCACTTTTTAAAAAAAATTGTGCTTTAATGTGTTGGAAGAGTTTGAAACAGTATTTAGTATAAAAGTTTACAATTTAGAAAAAATTTTAAATAGTAAGTTTAAGTTGCTTGCATTTTAAGCTTTGGTGCATAAAACTGAAAGTTGTCCAGATATTTTGTCAGTATCTCTTAATAATTTTATCTTGTTTTTACTTTATAATGCAACCCTCATCTCTGATACTCTTGCATGTATAGGCTATCAGGAAAATTGTTTGGGTTCTGAAATGACAAAAAAAAAAAAAAAAAAAAAAGAAAGACAAGGAAGCAGTGGCAAGGAAAATAAGTTGAGTTCCAGATATTATTTTTAAGGTTTTTTATGAAAGATAATTTTCTGTGGGTTAGAAATATTTAATTGTGGTAAGATCTCACATGTGAGTTTTTATTAGTTGAAAATTGAAGATACAGTCATCCAAATGTACTTAGTCCTTTTTCAAAAGCAATGCTCAGATAAATTATATCATTGTCCATTTTGTACCTAAACTGTAGTAATTTGGCTATCAATGTTGGCAAACTTATATTGTGAATAAAATTACCTGAGGTGAAAGTTTTAGGAGTTGTTTCTATTGTCTCCCAACACTGTTCGCATGTTTTGTTTTAGGAAAACCTATATTAATGTTTATGTTTATATACTATAACTCACCATCATGAGGATAATATAAATAATTTAAAAACATTTTTAATAGTGTTTCTTTTTTGATATTCTAATCCAATAATAAAACAAAAAAATTAGAAGAACTCTTTTTCTCTTTTTATAAAGACATAAAAAATAAGTTTTGTTACTTTCTGTGTATGAAATTTGATTAAATAGGGGCCATAATAAAGTGAGTGCCTCTAAGTATTGGTGTTACATAGAAATTAGCACAATATTCAAAGTATAACTTTAAAAACCTCACAGTCTAAGTTCTGCCTGCCTGGTTTAAAACAAAAATTATTTTCAGTGAGCAGTGGATAATATTTTCAGTAATAACAAAAATTATGTATTTATGACCAACTAGGATAAAAGTGAAATTGATTTGCTACACCTGCTCAGCTGGGTAATCAAAATAGGAGCAACAGATCATTAAACAAGTCACCATGGAAACTGTCCTTAACTTTTAAAGACTTAGGGGAATTTGTACATTGACTTAAAACAGATTATCTTCGTTTTGAAAGAAGTTCTAAGATCACTGCAATAATGAAGAAACTCTGCCCTGCAGAAAGATCTTCAGGCCAATTTCCAGGGAATTGTTATTTAAGAAACATCATATCCAGTGCATATAGAAAGTTTCTTTCAACACAAAAATTGTAATGATGACATTTTTTCAGTTAGAGAAGTTGTAGGTAATGATGACTATTTATTTCTTTATGCCTGGTTTGACATATATATTGCTTGTAGAAACATATTTGTAGTTCATTTTACTTTTGTTATCATTTTGCAATTTTTAAAATATGAAAATAGGGTCAAAATAGAACTTTGCTTCCAATACAAGACTTGTTTGGAACCATCTAGGTTAGGCTCTTCACTGTAATTCAAAAGAAATTATTGAGGAATGCAAAGATAAACTAAAATTTGCAAAATAAAATTATTTTAAAATACTCAAGAAAAATAATGCAGCACAAGAAGAAAATGCATTGGTCTTCCTCCTTAAACTTTTATTTTTCTAGATATTTTCTACTATGGGAATAATATTTGAAAGGAACACATTGGAATAGTTTTTGTCATATCCACACTTGGGATTTTCAAATCCTCTTTTATTTAGAATATTATTTTGAACTTCCAAACATGATCATTATACCATTCTGTGTTCTTGATGGCTATATTTTATTAACATATGTCTGTTTGACATGAAAAAGATTAGAAAATATTTCCCAGCTTTTTTCCACCCCATATTAGTATATTAACTTCCAGAATTGCAAAAGTGCCTTTTATTTTTTCTTTCCATATTTTAAACCAATTTCTAAAAAGGGAAATTGATTTTAACAATTGTAATTAAATTGCATCAAAAAGAATAGTGTTAAAAAGAGAATGAAATGTGACCTCCAGTGTGTCAATATTGCTCCTCTCTCAGCATGAAATAATTAATAGGTATCATTTCAGTGAGAACCTTTTCTTAAATGGCACTACCATATGTGTAGTGTGTAGTAACAATATAAAAAAGAATGGAATTCATGTAATTTATGGCATTACTTCTCTGTTTCTATACAGACTAAAATCAAGGCAAAATCATTGTATATTTTAAATTTATCATTTGTGCATTTGTCATTACTCTGTGCAACTGCCATGACTACTGCAGAGTCATATTTTATCTAGTTTCTAGACTTAGTATAAGATAATAATTGGAAAATATTTGTATTGCCTTATTCAACAACTTCATACATTGATTACCTTTATCTAGAAATTATCCTGACTCTGAAGTATGATAAGAGCAGTTTGCATTCCTTGAGGCGGATTTTATACAGATTTTAAATATAGAGACTGAAACAGATTTACAGAGTGCTTTAGTCTGAATTCAAATGGAATTGGGCCAAATATCTTAAATTATTAATTAAAATGCTCTCAGAACCTAAAATTTGGATTAAGAATTTCAGTCACATATTGATGATAAAAAGTTATGACACGCTTTCCTTAGCTGTGCTCTAGTTAGATTAGAAGCTTTCTCATTTTGTAAGAAAGCAAAATTTTTGGTAGGCATCTCATTATATCTTATCAGGAGACAGAAACAAGAAAAATGTCTTAGTGTGCTGTGTGTCATCACTTTACATATTAGAATAGTCAATTTAGGAATCTTGTGTGGTTCCAGAACTAGAGAAGAGTAAGATTTTCATAAAGTGATTAAGTTAATACAGAAAGATACCTTCATTTACGCTCTGCTGATGTTTCTTCTTTTGCATAATAGAATAAAAGTGCTGCCTAGGCAAGACATTTAAGGTAACAGTGGGATTATCAACATATCCAGGAATATACACTATCTGCTGAGGGTGTGAGAACTCTATTCATGTTTTTTGATGGCCTTCTCAGTCAGATTGCCATCCATACTGACATTCACATTTGCTAGTCTCTCTCTCTCTCTCTCTCTCTCTCTCTCTCTCTCTCTCTCTCTCTCTCTCTCTCTCTCTCTCTCTCTGTGTGTGTGTGTGTGTGTGTGTGCGTCCGTGTGTGAATTATGTATTCTGATAAAGCGTTATACTTAAAACATTTGTTATTCAGATATAAGTTTGAGGTTTGGGTAAGGAATTTAGAAATGTTGACTTTACAGCTTTATGTTAGATGAGTTTGTTGGCTTGAAGATAGAGGAAAAGAGGTTTAAGAATGTAATGGGATATAATAAAAGCCACAAGATGCAGAATTCTCTTAATGAGCTTTCAGACTGCAATGGAGACAATGTCATTTTTCAATGTCTCTCATATTAAGAAAATCTAAAGAAACAGGAGGTAAGGAAAATATATAAAATTCAAGAGTAATAAAGGATTTATTATATTGGACATTCACAAAGCAAATGAAAGGAAAATATTTACTATATACAATTAATTCCCAACATATGTTACACTGTCTTCCATTCCCTTGCTGTACTGGAATCAGAGTTCAATCAAATATGCTTGGCCTGATGGTAAGGAATATAAATTGCATAGGGTGTTAAAATGTGAATAGTCTTGAATAGTGTCTTTTATTTAATGCTTCCTGAATCCATTGTGTTCCTCCTGTAAATAAAACTAAGAAAAACTAGCATGTGGCTTGGAATGTACTTCTCATTCATCTTAATTATTTTTCCCCATCTAACTGTTAGTGGACATACAGCATTATGCAAATGAGTCTTCAGATAAAAGTAGCTGAGCATACTTATAGTCAACCCCTAGCTTAATGTTCCAAAAATAGTATTATTGTTATTATTTCATAACTATTTCAAAATATTTCCCTGTGAGCAAATACATGTCTAGTTTAAATGGGAGTCTGGTGGAAGGATACAGAAGTATCACGTAGAACAACTCAGTCCCAGAAACAGCAGGGACTACATTCTCAAACTCTTTGAAGACTTCCTCTCTCCAGCTTTCATCTCTACTACTTAATGCTACTACATCTCTAGTACTGCGTGCTGCTGTCTGCATATCTTATTGTTTCCTTTCCTTTGGGATCAGTTTCTTCAAAAAACAGAAACCTTTTATTTATATAATTAAGATGCAGTTACATGAAAGGAGCTGATCATTCCCTCTGGGACTCAAATTCAGTGGTCTAGGACATAGCTTTCTGATTGCTAGCTTCAGTGCCATATGCCCACATGACTCTAAGGACTTTGGCGCACTCTGTACAAAATAGCTGCTCCTGGACAACTTCAAAGTCATGCAAGAGAAGCAGTACTCACTGTTAGACTCTACATTCCAAATAGCAAAGCTTTTTGTGTGTATAAATGAATTTCTAATAATACTTTTGAGTATTAGATACTGCCTTTAATCAAAAAATTTTTCCAAGCTTAAGAAAACTCTGCTACACATATGCAAGAAGTTTTATTCAGTCTGAATCTAGGAGAGAAATTGTTCATTCACAGAGAAAGATGGTGAATTTAAATGTTCTTGTTTCAAACATAGCTCAGAGTGTGAGAATATCTCTAATAGTGACCACTTGACAGATACAAGATTCATTTTACTATATTAAATACTAATTTATAAAGCAGATGAAGTTATAAAATGATGTTGATACATGATGTTTACTATTTTAAAAGGAGCTTTTGAAACATTATATATGTATATATATATGTGGTGTCACAGCCACAATAACAACAACACGAGAAGAACTTGCATATGCCCAACTGGGGACACATATATAAATTAAATTAATTAGTTAATTTGGGAAGTTTTGGGTTGCAGAATCATACATAAAATACAGGATTCCCACATACCACCCCTATTGATATATATATATTAATTTATTGAAATATATCACTCAAACATAAACATACATAAACAATAAATGTATAATAGTTGTGAATATACAAAACAAACATATATAACATTGAACAAAAATATATAACATCTCACCCTACCTACAATAACTTGCTTAGTTTTTAAACATTTTTAACTGATTAAAGAGCATTGTCAAAATATTACTACTAAACAAAGTATTTTTCCCATAACCAATCTGATCTTATTGTCTTATATCATGTATATATGAACATACATAAACAATTAAGTGTATTGTAAAAGTTGTGAACTTACAAAGCAAACATGCATAACGTCATACAGGAGTCCCATACATCAACCCTCCACCAACACCTTGCATTGTCATGAGACATTTGTTACCAACTATGAAAGAACACTGTCAAAATCTTACTACCAATTATAGTTTTTATCTTACATTTGGTGTGTTTTTCCCCCAACCCACCCTATTATTTTTTAAATATATTTTTTATGACAAGTAGTAAACTTATAAAACAATAATGCACATATGCAGAATTCCCAGACAACACCCCTCCATCAATAAATCGCACTGTGGTGGAACATTTGCTACAGATAAAATTATCATCTGATTATTGCCATGTCCATAGTATACATTTGGCTCACATTTTCTGTACTGCCTCAGTATCAACACAGTACTTCTTTTGTATAGGTTCAAGAATATTATATTATTACTGCTAACCACAGTCCATAGGTCACTCCAGCTGTATTTTTCCCATGCTTCTCCACATTCCCAACACCCTGCAGTAGTGATTTACATTTGTTCTAGCTAACAAAGGACACTCTTGCATCCATATCATTAACCACAATTCTAATCCACCTCTTGGTTCACTGTGCTATCCACTTCCTAGATTACTCTCAAATTTTCTGTCAATTGGCATTTACATAGCTAGACTAACATTTTCATTCACATCCCCATTTATAAACTAGCTGTTACTCACTTCGTGTTACCATCCACTCTATACATTTCCACAATTTTACAGTAAAGCTAATTAAAACTTCTACATACATTAAATATCAGTATTTATCCTCTTATCTCCTTTAAGAATCCATCAGGTCTTGAAGATATTTTCCAGTAATTTCTTCTAGAAGTTTTATGGTTCTTGCTTTTATTTTTAGTTTTTTGATCCATTTTGAGTTAGTTTTTGGATAAGATGTGAGATTGAGGTCCTCTTTCCTTCTTTCACCTATGGATGTCCAATTTTTTCAGCACCATTTGTTGAATGGATTGTTCTGCCCGAGCTGTGTGAGTTTGACAAGCTAGTCAACAATCACTTGACCATACCTGTGAAGGTCTATTTCTGGACCATAAAATTGGTTCCATTGGTCTACTGTGTCTGTCTTTAGGCCAGTACTATGCTGTTTTTACCACTATAGGTAGGTATTATGATTTAAAGTCTGGACATGAGGGTTTGCTTTTCCTTTTTATGATGTTTCTGGCTATTCAGGACTCCTTCCTCTTCCAAGTAAATTTAGTGATTGTTTTCAATTTTTTCTTTAATGCTGGTGGATTTTTTTATCAGGATTGCATTAAATCTGTATATTAATTTGAGTATAATTCACATCTTAATGATATTTAGTCTTCCAATCCATGAGCATGGAATGTTCTTCCAGTTATTTAGGGCTTTTTGATTTGTTTTAACATTGAGTTGCTTTACATCATTGGTTAAGTTTATTCCTGACTATTTGAGTTTTATCTGTCATATATTATTTTCACCACTCTTTTAACATTTTTAGTTACTTTTATTGATCTAATCCTCATTTCTAGACTCTCTTCCAAGCACCTCTCTCCTGTCATTTCTTTTCAGGCTATAGCACATCCTTTAGTATTTCCTTAAAATCGGTCTCTTGCTTAGAAATCCTCTCAGTTTCTGTTTATCTGTGAATATTCTAATCTTGTCCTTAATTTGAAAGACAGTCTTGCTGGATATAAGATTCTTGGCTGGAAGTTTTTCTCTTGTAGTATCTTAAATATATCAGACCACTGTGTTCCTGCCTCCATGGTTTCTGGTGAGAAGTCAGCACTTAATCTTATCGGGCATCCCTTATATGTTATGCATTGCTTTTCTCTTGCTGCTCTCAGAATTCTCTCTTAGTCTTTGGCCTTTGATATTCTGATGAGTGTGTGTCTTGGATTTGGTCTATTTGGATTTTTTCAGATGCGAGTATGTTGTGCTTCTTGGACAGGGATATCTATGTCCTTCAATAGGGTTAGGAAATTTTCTATCATTATTTCTTTAAATATTCATTCTGCCCCTTTTCCCTTCTCTTCTCCTTCTGGGACACCCATGGCACATATATTTGCATGCCTATTACTGTCGTTTAGTTCCCTGAGACCTTGTTCAATTTTTTCCATTCTTTTCTTCATCTGTTCTTTCGTATGCTCACTTTCAGAGGCCATTTCTTCAAGTTCACCAATCCTTTCTTCTGCCTCCTCAAATCTGCTATTATACAATTCCAATGTTTTTTAAATTTCTTTGATAGCACCTTTCATTCCCATAAGATCTATTATTTTTTCAATGCATGCTTTCAAATTCTTCTCTGTGTCATCCAATGTCTCCTTAATATCCTTAATCTCTTTAGCTATCTCATTGAATTTATTAAGAAGATTTGTTTGAACATCTATAATTAGTTATCTCCTTTATGTCATCTGGAGGATTATGTTATTCCTTTAAGTGGGCCATATCTTTCTGTTCTTGGTGTGGATTGTAGTTTTTTTGTTGGTGTCTTTGCATTTGGCTTACTAGAGTATTTTCTCTGGGTGCAGTTTTTCTCTTTAGTTTAGGGCTTCCTATCATTTCTCCCTTGCTGGTTATGCAGTAGGAGCCAAGCATGTAATTGGTGCTGTAAGCTGTGGAGGCTCAAGTTGTCCTCATTGTAGCAGGAACCAATGAAGCTTCTTCCAACTTTCTCCTTTGCCATGGGTAGGGACAGAGTCACAGTTGTGTGGAATAATCCAAGTACAGGCCTAGACTGTAGTTGCCCAGAGAGAATGATGAAGCTTCACATCCACATCCCTTTCTCCCCTTTCTTGGGCAGGGATGGAGCTGCAGGTATGGGCAGCAATCTATGCAGTTGGGTTCCTAAGATGACCTTAGTTGCCCTGGTAGACTTCTGACTTTTAGTCTATGCCAGCCAAAGTTCCCTGCAATTACGTGTGTAGGCTGGTGTAGGGCTCCTCAGCCTCCTCCCTGCCAGAGAGGGGACTAAAGCCTAGGCAGGCCTAAGGCTGATCTGCATGAAAGAAACTCAGCCCAGCTTTCCCTCAAGCTGGCAGCAGAGTCAGAATGGTGGCTACTGGCCTCTTTCTGACTTGGGCTGGTTCTCACCCCAGCTGTTCCCAGGGTTATCTCTTAGCCAGACAAGTCTCCCAATCAGTAGCTGAACCATCTCCTCCTTCCCTGTTTCTGGGAAATGGAGCTTTCAATTCCCATCACAGAGCAGCTCCTGGGGTGGCTTGTGCCACCAGAGCAGGATAATCACTGGCCTTCGCAGCTTCATCGATAATTTCCCAGAGAGGCTGGTGCGGGTCCCTGCAGCTTCCTCCCTGCTAGAGGTAGCACCAGCTTCCTCCCTGCTAGAGGTAGCACTGGGGCCTAGGCTAGACCTGCAATATGATCTGGATGGGAAGAAGCTGGTCCCCACCAGCACTGGGATTTTCAGTCTGCCCCGCTTCCCCTCATGTCAGGCGCGGAGTTTAAGTTGGCAGCTCCCAGCCTGTTTCTGACCTGGACAGCCTCAAACCTTACCTGTTCTCAGGATCATACTGTAGCCCACTGAATTTACTCATCATAGCTGAAATTGGTGCCCAACTGTCTCTTCCTCCCCCGTTTTGGGGAAGTGGAGCTTTGAATTCCAGCTCCTAAGGTGGCTCATGCCTCCAGTGGAGGATGGAAACTGCCCTCCATGGCATGGAGCGCTCTACTTATGAGTCTTCTCTGCATATGGGCAGTCTCCTCCTTCTACTCCTCCAAGGTCATTGCAGGATGCTCTTCTGGCCTCACGGAGCCCCAAACAGGTGCTTCAGCTAGCTCTGGAGAGCTTTGGGTGTTTGTTAACTGCCCTGTAGCAGGAGCCGACTCTAGGAGTTCCTTACTCCACCGCCATCTTGCTGGTTCCCTATGGATATATTTGTAAATTTATAAAATGGATAATTAAAAATATATGGAGAAATGTTAAATGCATAAAATGTTATATAGTAGCGCAAATTAAAACTGAGATGAAAGAAGAAAAATAAAGATGGGGATAATGTGGTGTAAGATCTGAGGCTAAAATGCATATTACAATAACTTGTTCACTCAGGGGTGATAGGAAATATTTCTAAATCTAACCTTTATAGTATCCAGTAAAAAATAGATATATTTCCAGCCACACATTTCTAAATATGCAGGGGGCAGAAAAATATAAATGCATGGTATAACTGGAGTATTTAGAGAAAGCTTTTTTTAGAAAGTGATAGTAAAGTACAAACCAGAGGAGTTAAAAGAGCAAGGCTTGCATCTTTCTGGGCCAGTTCCAGGCAGAGGACACAGATAAAAGTGTTTGTTGGGGTCATGCTTGGTGTGTTGGAGGAATAGCATGTAGGCTAGTGGCCATGAAGAACCACATCATACCAGGCATTTTAGAATTTCCTATTATGAGGAAAATTGGGAACAATCAGAGAGTTTTTAAATGATTTCTGTTTTAGAATGTTAATTCTGATTAATATATTGTAAATGAATGAAGGCAAGGCAAAACTGAAAGCAGGGAGACCATGTAGAAATTTTTGTAAGTGTCCTGGCAAAAGATAAAGTTGGTATGAACAAAGGTGGTATTAATAAAGGTATTTAAAATGGTCAAATTCTGAATATATTTTGTATATAATCATATTTTCTCACAGACTGTATGACGTATAAAAGATGAGTCAACAAAGACAAAAAAAAGAATTTGCCAAAACAATTAGATAGAGTTTCCTTTAACCGTGATGAGAAAAACAGCATGAAGAACAGGTTCAGGAGTATGTTGAACGATCCAGAGCTCATTTTGATCTGAAATCAATTTGTTTATTGATTTGCTTATTAGTTAATATTAGTGGAGTTATGGAGGAGACAGCAGGGGTGTGTATTTTCAGTTCAGGAAAGTTGTGACACTGGAGATCTGAGTTTAGGAGTCATAAGTCAGAGTATAGATAAGGCTGAATGAGGCAATCAAAAAGGAAGAAGACATTCAATATATACAGTTATGAAGATAAAAGGTTACAAGGGAGACCAAAAGGGACAAACAATGATATAAAAGAATTCAGAAGAATATAGTGTCTTGCGGATGAGTGGAACGGTCTATAGAAGAAAAAGTGATTACATGTTTAAAATGTTGCTGATTAAACAAGTAAGTTGAAGATTGAGAACTGATCACTGAATTTAACAACATGAAGGTCATTGTAAATCTAGACAAGAGTTAGTTTGGTTAGGCATTAAGTTGAGAACCTGTCCGGATATGTTCAAAATAATTAAGGAAAAGATGTGGAGGAGGATGTATTAGCAGTTCCTTTTAAGAGATTTTCTGTGAGAGGAAGGAGAGTAATAAGGTAGAACTTGGAGAGGGAAGAACAACCCCCTCTCAATTAGAGGTGGAATGACATCACCATCCCAGAATCCTAAGGACTGGGTAATGAACTACGGGCTAAAGTAGTCTTACTGGTATTCTACTATAGACTTATTATGATTCTAGCAATGGAAGTAATTATATCATTGATGTGGAGGCAGTGGTCACTGGAGGTTCTGAGGGCAGGGAGATGGAGAAACAGGTGGAATACGGGAACATTTTTGGGACTTGGCAATTGTCCTGAATGATGTTGCAATGATAGATACAGGCCATTATGTATCTTGCCATAATCTACAGAATTGGATGGGGTAGAGTGTAAACTACAATATAAACTTGAATCCACACTTGATGGCAACGCTCCAAAATGTGTTCATCAATTGAAATGAATGTACCACACTACTGAAGGATGTTGTTAATGTGGGGAGCAGGACATATGGGAATCCCCTATATTTTTTTATGCAATATTTATATAATATGACTATCTTTAAAAAAGTTAAAAGTAAAAAAAATAAGATAAAATAAAGATAATTATAGACCAATGAAGTCATATTGGGAACTCAATATATAAATTTTTTTAATGACTAATACAATACTGTCATGTAATGGGGATTCTGTTTTGAATTTGCTTAATGTCATTTTTCATCAGACTTGGAAAGTAAGGGACCTTGACAAGAAGTTGTATAGGTAATTTAGAACTGAAAGAAGGGGTTTCCTGAAATGAGGTCAGCAAATATAATTTGGTTCAAAGTAGATTATACTTAAATTATCACTCCAGAATGTGAGCCTTCAGATTTCTGAACCCATTGCTCTTTTCTTGAGTAGGTCTAATAGTCAGCCAAAGAAAGATCCTCAGTAATATTCATGTGGAAATAAAGAGACTGCTTTCTAATTTTCTGAAGTACAGAACAATGTAGTTAGATGGGATATGTAATTTAATATTTATGGCATTTTGGAGGGAAATGTTTTAGGATTACATAATGTTACAAGTGCTGTCAATAGGACCTAAGCTCATAAGTATGCTTTTTGCTTGCTCATATTGGAATCCTGGTCTTTATTTTTTTATTTTTTTTCCTATCTGGTTGCATCATCATCTTTTTGATGCATTGCTTCGCCACAAGGGGCCTGCGCCTCTCCGCTCCACGTGGGGAACCGCACCTCACCACGCAGGTCTGGGATGAGTTTTTTCTTTCTTTTTTTTTTCATCAAGAAGTCCCGGAAATCAAGCCCAGGCCCTCCGTATGGTAAACAGGCACTCACTTGCTTGACCCACAGCTGCTTCCCCTGGTTTTCATAAAACTAATAGATTTGCTTTTCTTATGTTAGTTTTAAAACTGTGTTTACAATTTTGTGGGTGGGAACAGAAAGAGATGGAAACAGATATAACATAATGGTAATTAGATAATTAAGAACTGATGTAAAGACGTATTAACCTTCAATAGTCACCTCCTACAACTAAATGATGCCAAATGCCAAACCTTTATCATGCCTAATACAATACAGACCTATTGTCCTAAGCCAATCACAGGTTTTATTTTATGAATTTTTCCTCATTTCCACCTCGGTCTATGTTCTATAATTCTCAAGAGGACCAGTTCAGTAGACTGCCTTGATATGAGATGTATCATAATGCATATATAGCCCATTTGTATTTTGCTTACAATCTCTACCTGCCTAGGGCTATAAGTTTCCTGAGCTCTAGCTTTCCACTCGCTTCAACCAATGGGCAAACAACAAAAGGAAGTGAAGGCAGGGAGTTCTGTTAGTATTTCCCTACAGGCTTTTCCCTGTAGGTGCTCCTCTAGCTGGTTACTGTCCTCTTTAAATGTGGCTTTTAAGTGAATTTTATTTCTGGATCTGGTAATTGTTTTCTTTTTTCATTATATGACATTATGTCTTATAGTTTTCCTATACCCTGCTTCCATCTTTGTCAACCTTTCCCTTATTAAACCATCATCAAATTAGCCTAATTGGAGAGTGCATGTTCTTCCTGCTCATACACAAACTAATACAATAATTGGTACTTGAGTTGGCCCCAAGAAACAGAAACTCATAATGAGATTCTCTGATTGGAATGCTTATATATTTGAGGAGGTAGGAATAACATTCTTTCCTGGGGATGTGGGGGATGCAAATGGCATATTGTTAATCCATGCCAAGCAGTGGAATCACAACACTCAAATTAGCACCTGTGGTATCATGGGATGAAGTACAGGTGTAGAGAATTGGGAGATCAAGTAGCTGAGCCGTTAGTCACTGCAGCAACAGTAACACTTATGATTAGACCTGGTTTCTTCTGACAACACTAGAAAATATACACAAGGAAAACATGAAATTAAGAACTATGAAATATTATAAGAACACATGTGGAAACTTTGAAGGAGTTCCACACCTTTTTAGTTGCAAGGCAGATGTTACTGACTAACCCAGGCTTTACCTATAGTAGTTGCAGAGATGCAGAGCCTTCTGACTTTTCAAACCTCAGATCTCTTAAGCCAAAAAAATGGCCCTAATTGGGGAGAAGAGAGACCCTAGCATATAATATAGGAAAATGGATGAGACTGAGAACATTGAAACTCTAAAATGTATAACCCTCTATGACCAGTGAAAGTAGACCCTCCTCCCCGCTTCCTCCAGTCCTCAGGAAATAATCCCTCCTCTATTTAAAAGACCTACACTGACTGTACCTGAACAGATTCCTTACAGGTTGTTGATGGTGATTTTTCTCAGGACCTGCCTCTACCATCCTTTACTGCTTCTAGGCTCATAACAAGTTAGTTCCCAATCCAGACAAAAATAAAAGGGTTGCTCCAAAATGAGATAGCCTATTCACAAAAATAGGTATAGAACATTATCAAATTCTATTGACTGGAGCTTAGGGAGCATGTGAATGAATTCATTTTAGGGTAAAGGGATTAGACAAAGTAAACTGAAATATAAAACTTGACCAAGTTGATTGCTTTATCATTCATTCATTCATCCCAGATTCAGGGTATAATGTGTTGGTTAACATACTGAAAAAAATGGCATAAATAGTCTGTTAGATTGGCTAATATGAGCTAGATCTCAGTAATAGTTTATTGTAAATGAGGTTGAAATGTCTGAACTTCCCCAGTATATTATGGAATGCATGCTTTCAAATTTTAGCAAACTTCATAATCGCATGAAGGCCTTGTTAAAATACAGATTGCCAAGTCTCACTATCTGAGTTTCTAATTTAGTAGTCTGAGGTGAAGCAGAAAATATGGATTTATAACAAGTTCCTACGTGTGTAAGATATTCTGACCTGTGGACACCACTTTCAGAGTCAATGCAGTAAATGCTGGTTTCTTAAAGTGGAGTGTACCAACAAAGAGGAGCAGTGTAAACTAGAAGACCTCTCCTCAGATTTACTAAGTGAGAGTTTGCAGTTTTAAAAAGAGCCTTTGGTGGTACATATGTGCATTAAATCTGAGAAGGATTGTTTTAGAGAAGGAATTAAAAAGTTCAGTATGATGGAAATACAGAATGCATTTATTATGTGTAATCTGATATGCCATCCCTTATCCATATCCTGTCCTCCCAGAAAGAAAATCTTCCCCAAAGATTAAGAAATATATTGGTAAAGGGCAGTATCCAGCTTCCTTGAAGAGCTCAATCAACTGTTCTCTGCAGATTAGCCATGCCAGTGAGAGAAGTTTTAATGGAATGGGGTTTTCTGATTTCTGTGAAAATGAAGAAGTAATCCTATTTATAAAGTGGCCAGAGTGTCAGAGGTGGAATTTGTACTTGGGTTTAAAAAAAGTGGACTTACTAAGACTTATCCAGCTACCTCCATGGATAAATGATCAGCTTGCCAGCAAGAAAAGCCAATTCTGAACCCCTTAACTAGCATCATTCCCTAGTGGGATCAGTTGGCTGTGCCTTGCATATTGAATACATGGAGAAGAGAGCATATTGTCCTCATGAGGATATTTTTCAGTATGGATTTTCTTTTCTGTTTGCAGTGCGTCTGCTTGTGCCACCATTTGTATACTCAGAGAATGCCTTTTCCAATGCTGCTATATGGTAGCCATATAAATTTACTTCTGTCCAGGAGATTTAAGACAAAAGAAATATAGCAAAGAGCTCACATGCATAGCACCCAATGTTGTTACCCCATGCACCATCACCCATAAGCACTTGGCTTAACAGGATGATGGAATAGGCTGCTGAATACTCAGACTCAGAGTCATCTAGGAGATAATATCCTGAAGGGCTTCTCTCTTATAGTATCTGGCATCTGTCTTAAATTAGGGTTCAGTATATCATGCCATCTCCTACATAGGCAGAAATACCTGAGCTTAGGAACCATTGGGTATCTCTCACTGCAGGAAGTCATTTTAACTAATTTATTTACTAACCCACTTGAAAAATATTTGTTTTCTTGTTTGAGACCTCAGGCTTTTGGGATTAGAGGCTCTAGGAGCAGAGGATGAATACTTTCACCAGGAAATTCAGTCATAGTTCTGATGAATTGAAAACTGAGACTTCCCCCTGGCCATTTCTGAAATCCTCCTGCTTCTAAATCTCTAAACAGAAAAAATCCTTCCTGCTTTGATTTGGGATATTTGGTACTGAAAACTACAGGCAAATACAACTGGGCCAAGTGGAAGAGGGGCAAAAGAACAGTATTTAAACCCAGAAGACAAAATGGAATATTGTTTATTTCTCCTCTGCCCAAAACACCTGGGCAGTGGAAAACTGTGGCAAAAAACTAAAGATGTAGATTGTTCTTGAATGGAGATTTGGGTCATCCTGCTGTCTAAATAACTCAACTCAGATCCTAACACAAAGTCAGGAGAATGCCGAATGAGCAATAGATGAAGGCAGCTGTGATTACCTGCCTCCTGACCAGAACCAGAAGTGGGGATAGTAGAAGCATGTATTATTATACTTTATCCCTACTCATGCCATTAATTTTCTGTACCCCGTTTTCTGATAGTGGCTAACCTTTAGGGAGCATATTGATGTGATAACTGATGGGATTTCATGTATCCTCTCATGAACCCAAAATTTCCCTTCTATTTGTCCTTCCAGGTTCTCTCTCTATTTGTCTCTACCCAATTCTGTGCTCTAATATACAAAACACAATTCTACTTATAGTGTTCATGAAGGTCTGAACTGTCTTTTAATGATTTACAATGAGACAATTACAGAAATATTGAAAATAAGTTATTTGAAATATGGTAGCAATTTGTCATGACATCTAAGTGTGTCACCAGCAGATTCATACTGATGAACAGAGAGCAAAATAGTTCAGGTGTTTGAGGGCTAGTCTAGTGAAGTAGAACTATTTTACAGTGTATGGTATTTTAAAGTTAATTTGCCAACTAGAATCCAAAATAATGAAATAGCTGATAAATGTAAAATTTATTTTTAAAATTTATTGTTTTCATAATTTTAATTGTAATAAAGTTATTTTTGTTTAAAAGCAAGTATGTTAAATTAAAAGCCAACAGATGTACATTTTCAGTATTTCACATATAAAATTTAATCCTTTGTAGGCTTCTTATAGAATAGCATGTCAAGATGCTAAGACTAAGAAAACACATACACTTGCTGAAATTTAGTGAAAGAATCCATAAATGATGTTTTATTGAAGATCTTGAGTGAATCCTGAAAAAAGAAGGTAACACAATTATCACTTTCAAGTGGCAATATAACTTGGCATATTCAGAATAAGGATGTGGAAAGTCAATTCATAGAACAATTAAAGCTAGATTTTTTTCACTGCAACTTAGTGAAAAGTATAAAGAATTTTATTTTTAACAAACATGGTTTAGATGATAGTAAAACATTCTGGAATGTAAATTCAGATCTTTTGGAGCAGTATATTAGTAATCTATTGCTAAATAACAAACTACCCCAGAATTTAGTAGCCTAAAATATCAACAACAATTACTTACAATTCTGCAATTTGAGTAAACACTGCAAAATAGTGGCTCTCTTCTTCATAAGATATTAGCAGGGACTCCTTAGCTTGTATAGGAGGATCCAAAATTACTTCACTCATGTGTCTTGTGCCTCAACTGGGAAAGTTGGCATGTTTGGGTTTTGTTTATTTCCTCTCTCCACAGAGCAATTGGACTTCTTTAGGTGGTGGCTCAGGATCCCAGGAGATCCTAAAATGAAAGCTGTCAGGTCTTTTAAGACCTAGACCTGGAACTGGTGTAGTATCACTTGAAAATATTCTAGTGGTCAAAGCAAATTGATGAGCTAGTCCAGATTCTCCACTTGATGGGTGTGTAACATGTGCATGCAGGAAGAGAGGGAATTGTTGGTGGCAATCTCTGCAGATCATCTGCTATCAGTGTTTCCCAAAAGTTACTCTCTTCTTTTTCTCTATATTGTTTGTTCTGATTATGTGTATTAAAATGTGATTTTATAGTCTGTAAAATTAGTAAGATGAAATGCAGTCTTCGTATATTATATAGTTTTGAGCTTTCTCCCTCTTCCATTCTCTGTAATTCATTTTTATTGTATCTTACAAAAGTACCAATCCATAACAAACTGAAAATTAATATAATAAAAAAAAGTTCCACCATGATAAAAAGTTTGAGAAACACTGGTGTAGCTTTCAAGCCTTCTGTTCTAGTTGGGTTTAAATCCTGGCAAGAGATTGGAAGGAGGAAGTAGAGGTCAGGTTATTGATGGCCCTGGTCTAATCTCCGTGGGCCACCTCAGGTTGGCTGCTTCCCTGCCCGCTGATAATGCACCTCTTAAAGTGACCCTCTAGTCCCTTTCTTGCAAGTGCCTTTATATATCACTCCAGATTTGGAAAGTTTTCATAAACTAAGATCTAAAGCTTTCAAACCTTTTCCATTATATTTATGTCAGGTTTTTTTTTTTCCATGAAATTTAACAGTCTTATAGAAACATTAAAATAAACAGAATAAAACTGATAATTGATGTAGTGTTGGTTTAAGGTAAATAACTAAACTTGTTGAAATTTAAAAAGCTTTTATAATGATGTGCTTACTAGAATTAAATATCTTAGTTATCAAAAAGTTATTCTCTATTTCTGAAACAGCTCAAGAAACTACAAATTTTCTTAATTTGTACTTTATTAGGATTAAATTACAAAACTAAAAGTTCTCAATCAAGTGATCTACTTCCATGCCCTGGCCCACAACCATTCAACCATTGCTGCCTCTCTTTGCCTTCTTTTATACTTTTTGTCTGAGTATGCTGATTTTTCACTGTTACTGAGTTGTTTATTTTAAATTCAAAGGTCACGTCTTTGTTTATACTGAGTTCTCTATTTAGAATGATTTTGTATTCTTCCTTCAGTGCTTAGATACTTGCCCAACTTTCAAAGTTGTTTTCTTTTAGATCTAACTTGCCTAAAGTCCTTCTCATCATACAGACATGGATCCTGAGAAATACTGGTGAACTGATCAATTTGTGAATTAAAGCAACTTTATGTTATAAATTCACTTTTTATTCCTCTTGGTAGTTGTCAGGATGACTACTGTATGTTTTGTTTTTGTTTTTGATTTTATAGTGAAAGGGCATCTTTGTGTGCAGGAAGGACTATTAACTGTTTCTTGAGTAATAAATTAACATTAAGCCTTAAAGACATCCAATTGCAAAATTACTGTTTCCTTGAAGTCAGTCCAATCAAACTTTTTATTTTATTTATTAATGATCTAAGGAACTAAAAAAATCTTATCTCAAGGTACAAAGTCTAAGTGTTCTCTCTAACTGCAAAGTGTATGTGCTCATCTTTTCTTTCAGCCTGTAACAGCTTTGTCCTGTTTGCTCAAAACTCTTAATTGCCACATTCCTTAGGTTGCAAGCATAGCTGTGAAAACAGCACGTCAGACTGGGGTATATATAGAGCCCCTTGTAAACAATAAAGTTGTCTGAATTTATAATTGTAGTAAAATCTATAGAGAGTGTGGAGAATCACTTTTAGGTAAGTCTATTATTAATATAGAATCAACTAAAGGTGAATAATCTTCATTTCTCTTAAATTAGAGAGCTCAGGATGGCATAGACTCTGGAAATGTAGTATTGCTGGCCTTTAAAATAGCTTTGTCAGTGCTTAAAATGTTTTTTTCCCCCTGACTTTCATCATGTTGGAGACAAAGTGAATAAAATAACCTTTAAAATTTCTGAAAGAGTGAAAGAGACTTATTTAATTTAGTTTTGATTATTTATTTGATTTTTTAAATGGCAATTCTCCTGTATGATAAAAGGATAAGAATGAAAGTTTATTTCATTTGTAGTTAGAAAGTACATTAAATTAAATTTACTTCATCAATTCAGTTTCTCCTATGAGGAGTTTATCTTTCTATATTTCTTACAGCTAAAAAAATAATACATGTTTTTTAAGATAATGTTAAGGAAAATACTTTAAAGAGGTAGTCTTAGTTTTGCAAAGCATTTAACATTTGTAGTTCTTTAATATCAAACTTAAGCCTTTTTACTTTTTCCATAAAGAGACATTATGGTAGGGAAAATGACAGACTTTATTCTCATAATACTTTTCTGCTTTTATATAGGAAAGCAAACTCTTGAGCATATTGAGCTTTTCCAATATGTCCTACAATTCATTGATTGCTTCCAGAGGTAAATTATCTATTGAAAGAAAATATTTTTTTTTGTTATTTCTTTCAAATTGTCATTTAGAATAGTTATAAGATCCTCTTACCTGAATTTCTCATTAAAGAACCTTACCTTATTGCTCATGGTATTTGTTCCTTTGAATGATTTTGGAGGTGAGAAAACATATTTAACATTAGAGTTATAATGATTCAGAATTTCTTGGAGGTAATGGAAAGCCACATTGTCATTTTACGATTTACAGAGTAAAATATTTTCAAGATCTTATTGTGTAGTAAAGGATTAACCTTTCTCATAAATAGGATATGCCTTTGCACTTGGTTAATAAGAGAGACTTTGGTTAAGAGGTGTATAGGGGAGGTGGTTTAGGTTTGGGTCATACCAGACTGGACTATGCCAGACAGTCTATGCTAACATTGTGATTTTTGGTGCAGGGCCTTGGGCCATTCAATATGTTTGACCTCTGGAGGGGTTGGAGACTCATGCATAGCTATGTGACTGAAACCAATAAAATGCTGAATACCATAGTTAAGGTGAGCTTTTCTGGTTGACAATTCCCCATATGTATTGTCACACGTCACTGCTAAGAGAAATAAGTAAGCTCTGCCTGTATATCTTCACTGGGAGAGGACAACTGGAATCTTTGCAGCTGGAACTCTATTGGAGTTCTGCACCTCTTCCATTGGCTGATGTTAGTCTGTATCCTACTGCTGTAATAAACTCTAACCATGATATGTGAGTCCTTCTAGCAAAATATGAAATTTGAGGGTGGTTTGGAGGCTCCCAAACTTGCAGTTGGTGTCAGAGTGATAGTGATTGTGGGAACTCCCAAATTTTGCAAGTATATTAAAAAATGAAATCTGAAATCAGTTAAAGGAGAAATGGGGGAAAGACTAAGATGTGATTTTCTTCCTAGCTCAAGTATAAACTCATATTGGATCAACTGGAAACTTGAAGAACATACAAAATAAGTGAAGGTATTGGAAGATATGTTAATTGTTTAATTCCCACAATTTATCTTACCTCTTTTTTTTTTTAACATCTCCTCTTTTATACATCTTTTTTTGTGGTCCTTCTTTAAATACGGTGTTTTAATTATTTTTATTATGGAAGGTCTGTTCACAGAAAGTTGATTAGCTTTTTACTAATATTACTTTCTCTAAGTGTTGCTTTTAAAACCAACATTTAAATTCAGCTTAGGAATCTTGCTATTCCTATAATAAATAAAAGTAAGAGAAATCACCTTTCTTCGTTCTTGGGTTAATATTCTATTAACTCATAAGTTTAACAAGCTTAATTCTTCTATACAACTTCATGTACAATCTTTAATAATTGAATTCTTTCAACTTCTAATTTACATTTACAAATTTGATACCAACACTTCAAACATCTAAAAGTGTAGACAAGTATATGCAAAAGATGTTTTTTCTTGTGTACTTAAATAACTTTCTTCAATCCAATCAATTATGCATATAACTTTACTGAACTGAATTATTTAAACCATTGAAACACTGTTTCAAAATTAAGTCAAATAAATTATAACTTGAATCATAGATCTAAAGCAATGGAAACTTTCTACAGTTGCAATTTTACTAAAAAAAGCAAATTCCTATTCTCAATTACAGCAAAGTCTATCCTAGTAAAATCTAGGATACTTATATTTCTAGAAATATTATTTATTGGTTAGAGAATTGAAGAATATACAAGACTTTTAGGTTTCTTCTAGGTTTATCTTAATGGAATTACAGGTTAAGAAGTTGAGGCTCTTCCTCAATAAAGGCTCCTTTCAATTGATGCCTTGTTTTCCATCTTTTAGAATTATTTGTTCAATCACATAATTTTTAAAACTGCACTTTCTTGATTTTTGTTTATCTTATTTCAACCACTAAGATTTTTTTTGTGATCAGAGTGTATAATCTTTCTGTTGGAGCAGGGGTGTTGTGGTTCATCTTTTAACCATGACTCTGTGATAACAAAGTTGAAAAAAAATTGTGGTATGGTATTTTTCATTATTTAAATTGCATCAGTTTGATGATCTGGAAAAATAAAACCTTGCCATAATCTCAGAGTATGAACCTATATCATTTTCATATAGCCATGAATCAGATCTGTTGTAATTCTTTTAAAGCCTTTATATTTTATCATTTAGTCCAGCTGATATTACAAGCTAATGTTAATATGCATTTTGACCTCAGTAACATGAGATTCCTTACTTGTTATCTTGTACACTTCCATTTTTGCCAGCAAGAAACTGCCTTTTTTTAAAAAAAAAAAGGTACCAAGCATTGAACCCAGGACCTTGTACATAGAAAGCAAATGCTCAAACCACTGAGCTACACCCACTCCCCAGGGAAACTGTCTTTTGTTTTATTTCATGACAAATTCTTAGTGATAATTATGAATAAATCTGTGCTCTTTTTTTGTTTTGCCTATGCATAGTCTTATTTTTTTCTGTCAGCCTTTATAATATTCTTCTGCTTCTTTTATCTCATTTGTAAAAAAGTTATGCTATGTATATGTACATTATGGTTAATGTTCCCAATTTGATGAAATAGGCTGTTTAAATCCTTCATATGCTTCAGTTTATATAATCTCCCATTAGCAGTATGATGAAAAGTATCATTCATTTATTAGCTGTGGGCCTCTACTTACATGTATTACCTGATTTTCTCCTTATTTTTTATTACAAGAATCAGGGTAACTTGCCTGAGATAACAGGGTTAGCAAATGGTGGGAACAATATTTTGAACCTTGATATTTTGGCTTTAGAACCTATATTAGTTAGCTATTGCTTCATAACAATATTAACACAAACTTAGCAGCTTAAAGGAACACACATTCATTTTCTCACCATTTCTGTGGGTCAGAAGACCAGGCACAACATATCTGGGTCATCCAATTAGGGTCTGATGAGGTAGTAGTCAAGGTATTGGCTGGGGCTATAGTCGCATCTGAGGATGACTAGGGAAGGATCCACATCCAGTCTGACTCAAGTTGTTGGCTAAATTCTATCCCTCATGGCTGTAGGACTATATTCTTCAGTGTCTTGCTGGCTGTCAAATGGCTGTCACCCTCAGCCCCTAGGGGCTGTGTGCAATTCCTTCCCATGTGGGCCTTGCAACATGGTTGCCTGCTTTGTTAAAGGGAAGAAGAGAGAGGGAGAGGGAAAGGGAGAAGGGAAAGGGGAGAGAGAGAATCATAAGCAAAACAGTCACTATAATCTCATATAATCATGTAATTTTCTACTTGTATGTAATCATAGAAATTTGATCACCATTGCCCCATTATTTTAGTTGGAATCAAGTCACAGGTCCTGCCTACCTACAGCCGAAAGCAATTGAGCAATTCATAAACACCAGGTAGCAAGGATCATGGCACGTCACCAAAAGACTCTATTCAATACAGGGCTTTGCAGCTTCTCTAAGCTTAGGATCCAGATTTTGTGTTTGCATTCTTTTCTGTGCCTCACTGGAAAGGACATATCATGGTTTTGCCAAGGTACTTTAGCTCAGAATGTTCACTTCTTAAACTTATCCTCCCAGACTGACTTGAAGTTTATGTGGGCCACCATCAACACCAACAATTATTTTCTCTTTCTAGAAATAGCAAGTTGTAAGATCAGAGACTTTAGCTATATGCACATATACTATGACCTGGGGAGATTTGCTCCAGGGTCAAGTCATTGATAAATACATTGAAATAATTTTGTCATAGCTTACTTTAGAGTTGTTTATATTTTAGTAGTCTAAAGCTTTTATTTGTCAAGCAAGTTATATCATGGGGCCCCAAGTAGTGACTATATATCTACAGGCTTTTTGTGTGTGTTTACTATGATCCCAAAGCAAAACTGACATGGTATATTAGTTATAGGATAATCCTATATAGAGGTTTAAACTATGTTTTACATTTTATAGGTTACAAACCATTTTGTAGTAGTATTTGTCATAGCAGTTTAGCAAACTAAGTCATTAAGAGTGCCAAGTTTTCTTCTAGTTCTAAAATACTATGGTTTTATGTCAAGTTGGATGAATGACATATAAACAAAAGGAGCCATGACTTCTACACCAAAATGCACAATATGCATGCATGTACTTAATACTTTATTTACATCAGGATACAAGGATGCAGATAATAACAGTTGTCTAAATGTCAAGATGTTTATATCTGTTGCTAAGAAGGAATGCTAAATTAAAAGAAAAAAAAGTCTATATTCCTGCAATTTTATTCATGGATTTTGATGCCATGCTTGATACATCAAATATCATACAACGTAGAGAAATAAATAAACAAATAAATTGTATTATCTTTGAAAAATGAATCAAGTGCACTTTGCTAAATCCTACTCTGATACTAATTTTCACTCCCGTTTTGCAATCATTTGTCCTTGAAATAAAAGAAATGCAAATTGTTAAGGACCAAGAAAAGTTTACAAAATGTTGTGCTTTTAAAACAGGAGTTTGCATTTAACCACTTTTCACTAAATGAAAAAATACCCCCAAAATAGCCAAAAAGTATTGGGTATTTTTCATCCTTTTGTGTGTGTGTGTGTGTGCTTAATTTGGAATAATTTTAGATTTATAAAAAAGTTGCAAACATAGTATAGACAGTTGTATACCTCCTTCACCCAGTTTCCCCAGTATCATGGTTATGTTTTTCCTAACACTAGAGCATTAGTTAGAGCTAAGAAATTAATATTTGTATATTAGGAATAAATAAACTACAGACTTTAATTTCATTTCACAAGTTTTTCAATCAAGGTCTTTTATCTTTTTCATCACCCCAGTACCAGACAGAACAGTTCCAACACTCTCAATATTCCCCTGTCAGTTCCTTTATAATCACCCTATCCTTTCACAACCACTACTCTGTTTTCCATTCCTATAGTTTTGTTTTTTTTCAGACTGTCATATGAGTAAAGTTTATTATATGTAGCCTTTTGGGTCTGAATTCTTTAACTTAGTGAAAAGCATTTAAGATTCGCCCATGTGGTTGTGTGAATCAATGACATTCTTTTTTTAAAATTTTTCATTTATTCTTTTATTTCTTTATTTTTAATTATTTTTAGAGGTTTACAGAAAATCAGTGACAAAAGTACAGTTTCCATGTATACCCCCTCACAGTTTTCATATTATTAACATTTTGCATTAGTATAGCACATTTACAAAATTAATGAACCAATATGATTACTATTATATTATTAACTAAAGTCTACAGCTTATATTAGGGTTCACTGTGTTGTACAAGTCTGTTTGCTTGTAATTCTTATCATGGCAACATGTATGTAAAATGAAATTATCCATTTCATCTTGGGGTTAAATTTATCATCCTAGGTCAATAACAATAATGTTTATTTTGATACCAATTTAACTTCAATAGTATACACAAATGCAGTTCCTATTCTCTTCTGCCCCCCTCCAAATTTTTGTTATACTTGTTACAAATTATAACTTTATACAATGTATTCCCAAACCATAGATTTATCATGACTTTTTATGCATTTTCTTTACAGAACTGGTTAAGTGTAGAAAATGGAGTTACATCAAAATTAAAAATTGAAAAAAAAAAAACCAATACAAATACAATGCTACTAGTATTTAAGCATTGCTCATAGGGCAGATCCGGTGAAGATAGATTCCCTCAGGTTTTGTTTATCTGGGAGTGCCTTAATATCTCCCTCTTTTTGAAAGACAGTCTCATTAGATATACAATTCTTGGTTGACAATAGTTCTCTTTCATTACTTAAAAAATTTCATCCCACTGCCTTTTTGCATCCATGGTTTCTGATGAGAAATCAGCATTCAAATCTTTTTGAGGTTTCCTTGTACATGATGCATTGCTTCTCTCTTGCAGCTTTCAGGACTCTCTGTTTGTCCTTGACATTTCACAGTTTGAGTATAATGTGCCTGCCATTGATCTTCCTATTTGGGGTTTGTTGGGTTTCTTGAATGTATACATTCATGTGCTTTATTAAATTTGGGAAGTTTTCAGCCATTATTTTTTTACTATTCCTTCTGCTATTTCTCTCTTTCTTCTCCTTCTGGGCCTTCTATAATGTATATATTTGTATGTTTCATGGTATCCCATGAATCGCTAATGCTTTATTCATTTTCCTTCATTTGTTTTCCTTTTGCTCTTTAGTGGGAATAATTTCAATTGTCCTATCTGCAAATACACTGATCCTCTCTTCTGCCAATTCCAGTCTGCTCTTGTAACCCTATTGACCATTTTCTATTTCAGTAATTGTTGTCTTAAAATACATTTTATCTGTTTGACTCCTTTGTATACTTCTCTTTATTGAAATTCTCATTTTGTTTATTTTGTTTTTCTAATGTTCAGTGGTCCTTTCTCCATGTGTACCTTTAGCTCTTTGAGCATACTCAAGACAATATTTTAAAAGTCTTTGGTAAGTCTAAACTATTGTCTTCTTCTAATATTTTATCTTGTTCCTTCAGAAGGTCCATCATTTCCATTTATTTGTATTCCTTGTAATCTTTTGTTGTACACAATAATATTTTAATGTGTTAACTCTGGAATTTAATCTCTGATGTGACTGTTCCTTAAGTTTGTGTCAGGTTAATATTTTCCTTGAGTGATAAGAGCTAACAAAAACAACCACACAGGTACAAAAAATCACCTTTCACAATCTTCAAAGGATGGCTCTGCAGTGGCTGGTGCTCTCTTCAAAGCTTAGCCTCCTTTTAAAGAACCTGAAGCATAGACTGAGGTGAAAGCACAACATCCTTTCTAGTCTTTTCTGAGCACGTATTTTGTCCTGAGCATACACTAATGGCCTTAATAATTCGCAGTGTACAAAGATCCAAATGTCCCCTCTAATCTTATGAAATAGTCTTCCTGGGAACTTCATTGTATACCTTAAATCCTGTAAGCCTTTACCTCAGGCTGCTGCAATTTAATTGTTTCTTACACCGATTTTATTGTTGTTAAGCTGCTTCTACCTGCAGGGCTAATTCTGAGATGGTGAACCAGAATTGAGTATGTTACTTCAGTTATTCAATTATTCAGGCTGCCACCTGAGAGTGGCACAGAGCATTCTCTGCTGTCTCCAGAACTGAGACAAGGCACTCAAAGCAAGAATGCAGTCAGGTCCACACTGAGCTGGGGAATGTTTGGGGTGGGGGCACCATGGGCACCATAAGGTTTTCCTACCAATTTTAAGTGGCATTTTTCCTAATTTGTTGCTTGCATAGTTACTGCAACCCTTTAACCCTTTTTTTTCCCCTCTTCAGATGGTCCATTTCCATTTCTTTGTATTCCCTGTAATTTTTTTGTTGCATACTGTGAAAGTCATCTATGCCAGTTTACTAGTTATTCAAAGATTTTTATGGTGAAATGGAACCTGAGTATCTTACTCATCTTACTCTGCCATCTTGGTTAACTAGAAGTCATTTTTCATCATGACTGTGACTAATAATCCCCAACATTCAAACAAAGGCCAACCAAATTTTTATTTTCTTTATGAACTTGCTAGACACTGTGTGTAATAAAACATATACATAATATATTTCTTAACCTATAAGAGTTTATCAAGTAGCTGTCTAGAGACCATACATATATGGTATATATTTGGCTCTATAAAAATAGCCAAAATTCAGTTTATATAATTGTAAGCCAAGTGTGAAAAATTAAAGAGACCACTTCCAGGTTAGTCCTGGATAATTTGAACAAAGAAAATTTGAACATAAAAAGAGTCTTGGTTTAACTTAATAAGTTTGTTATCTGTTTTACTCAATAGTAACTATATAATGGCCATTTTCACTGGTTAAGACATACTGACATTCACTGAAAAACTGATCCTCCCAGTCTGATCTGATTCTCTCAGTGTGACAGGAAGTTTTCTTGGACCATCATTAGTGCCAACTATCTATTCTTTTTCTAGGAAAGTCAAGTAATTAAGGTAGGTAGTTATAGATCATGACCTGGGGAAGTTGGTTCCAGGGTCAAGTCATGCATAATTACATTGAATTGTTATATATTGTCTTACTGAAAAATGGAAAAACTACATAGCTCAATTTTTAACTCTTTTGTTTTAATCAAGTGATGTACATGTGGAAACTTCTGTTTTTGTTTTTGTTTTCATTTGAAGGGAATACGATGCAAGAGAAAACTGTGGATGCTCCTGGCTGTATTATGCAGCTTAGCATTCTTCCAGTTAATTTAATCTGGGAAAATTGTTGGAAAGTTTGATGCAATCCATATTTTTTTACACACCTTTGAATAATCAATTGTTTTACAGCAAAAGGTGGTGGGTTTTATGCAGACTGTTCATTTTTTAGTATTTGGAAGGGGCCCTGTATTAGCCAAAGGGGTGCTGATGGAAAATACCAGAAATTAATTGGTTTATAAGGGGTATTTATTTGGAGTAGGAGCTTACAGATACCAGGTCATAAAGCATAAATTACTTCCCTTACCAAAGTCTATTTTCACACGTTGGAGCAAGATGGCTGCCGGCATCTGCAAGGCTTCCTGAGTTCCTCCCTTCCTAGGGCTTGCTTCTCTTTCCTCTGTGTGCTTACTTCCTGGGGTTCCTGCTTAAGGTGTCAGCATCAAACTCAACATCAAAAACCCTAACATTAAGAACCCCTCGAACTCTGTCTTTTGCCATTCCTTTTATCTGCGAGTCCCCTCCCACCAAAGGGTGGGAACTCAATTTCCTACTGACACAAGAGGTTTACTTCTTCTAGAAATTGAGTAAACCTCTGAATCCAATATAATCTCATATGCCCAGAGGAAAAGATCAGTTTACAAACACAATCCAATATTTCCTTTTGGAATTTATCAATAATATCAAACTGCTACAGGCCCCAACAGTCAATTTTCATTTGTCTCTCCTTGCAAAACTTACCCTCTCAGCTTCATTGAATTAGACTAGTTAGAAAGGCATCACCCCCACACACCCACACCCACATACATATGCCTCCACAGTATTTTTAGAGATTAATGCATTTTGTTATAACTGCCTATATAAAGAATCAAATATCTTTTGAAGGAAAACATATTAAATGTCCAGTTATGACTTATACCTTCATCATATCTATCTATCTATCTATCTATCTATCTATCTATCTATCTATCTATCTATCTATCTATCTACCTATCTTAGAACCAAACAAGTACTAGGCAAGAGTAAAATATGATCAAACTAAAGAATGCTTCTTTAGTAATATGTAGTTGTTGAATAAGACCTTCTCCTGCTCTCAAATCAAATTTGAGTCTTTATGAGAAAATTCAAAATTGTCTGAAGATAAGGAGTAGTAGAAAGTGGAAAGAGCATGGGTGACTCCGTAGTTTGGGTTGCACATCAGTTGGAATGACATGTAGGAATATATGGCCATTGGAGAGATGGAGCCTTATTTAAAATTTTATTTAGGAGGGCATTCCCGCCCTACTTTTAACATCCAAGAAGGTCAATTTTGGGTTCATAGCATTTCAAGCCATATAAATTATTTCAGACTGCTTGCTACACCCATGTGTTGACCAAGCTTGATAACCTTAGCTTTGTGACATATCGAGGCAATTTTATTTACACAGACATCAATGACATAAAATGTCATTTTTCTTTAGCCTCAAATTAACTAATAACATCAACAAAAATAATCACAGCTCACATTTACTGAACCCTGATTCTGTATCAGGAGCTGAGATCAGAAATTCACATGTGTTATCTCATTTAGTTTTCAGAGCAACCTAACACACGTTTTTTGATGCAAATTTCCCTATACACAATAAATAGGGAAATTAAGTTTTTTAAATGAGGAAGTTTGTTGATTCATAAATTATTTTCCAATATATTTATGTTTTGAAGTAACTTGGTCAATCTTTTTCAAAATTATAAAGAAACCCATAGCTATATAAGATGTTCTTAAGAAAAAGGCTGCAGCCTTATTGAAATGTCTTAAATCAATTAATGCCTGCATTCGTGGCTACATGAACCTCCTATAACTAATACCTTGTTGCTCTCTCTGGCAAAGCTGTGAATACAGATGAAGGAGTGGCAAACTTATTTCTCTGAATTGAAACAATAGATTAAAGAAGAAGAATAAACCCTAGATCAGGATTTCAATTTGTTTTTCAATTTTGATAAAAATAATCTCTATTAGAAATAAAAGAACCTCAATACCTTCTTCTCAAAGGTAGAAGTACAATCCCCAATATTTAAGGCTGTAAAAGATTGAATGTTATGCATGGTAAAAATATTAAGTAAATATTCAACCAAGAAAGTATTTTTATTGTGATCATAATTGTTTCAGTTTTAATTAGTACTTTGGATATAAGAACACAAGTTTTTTTTCCAGGAAGATACTTAGAGTTTTATTTATTCTGGCGCTCATTTTAAAGAAGAGAGAAATTGAGAGTCAGAGTTAATGGGGTTAAGCAATCTGTCAGTTTTCACATGACAGCTAAGTGGTGGATCTAGGATGGTATTCTAAACTTTGAATTCTAGGGCTGGCTCTCCTACTTTCTATGGTGAAAGAATCAAACTCAATTTAATTCCCTCTCTCTGATTGCCATTGGTCTTTAGTATGATGAAAATAAATTTTCATGTAAGAAGGAGCATACCTTAGGCACCACCTATTCTGTAAGGCGGTCCTTTCAGGGTCAACACTGTTGACTATCACATGTTAAAGTTCTCTCTTTTTCAGCACACTAGCACTAGAAACAGAGTTTCTATCAGGGAAGAACACAGATGGGCTGAGAGCAAAAATCATTATTTAGATGCACGCCATGAAATTTTAAAAATATCATTAAGGAAAATATAATTCCAGACAGTATTTTTCTTCCACTGTTTTAATAGTGATTAAAATACCTATTAAAACTTGCTTTAGTTGTAATCCAGTTGCTTTATGGAGAGGAATGCCCCTTCCTTAGCCTGCCATGGTATGTTTGAATATTATTAAAATACGTGCTGCTGCTGTATTAAGCACTATTGAATGGAGACATTAAATTTTTATGTTAGTTAAACTACCTATTGCACATTTCTTATTTTTTCCTAGATTGGAATATGGATTTTCATTTAATTTCTTAATTATATATTGAGTTACAGACCAAACAGTTTTCCAAAGGCAGTTGTGTGAAGTATTTGAAAATAAGCACATACCCAGGACTTGAAAATATTCTTGGGGTAGTTCAGAGAATATCATCAGTGACTGATTTGTAATTCCAGGTGTTTTGTCTGTATATTACCCATCCACCATTTCATTCAAAAGATAGAGGGATCAGTTTTCTTCACTATACAGGCTAGTAAGTGTTAGTATGTGAAAAAGTAGAAGAAAAAGCTACCATTTAGATAAGTATTTGTCTTATTAGAGGGTGTTATTTAGGTTTGTTGTTTTAAAAAAAGAATGGTTTCATTCAACATTTCTTGGGCAGATAAACCTGATTAATAATAATCTGATAAAGATATATTATATACCATTATTATATTTGCTGAGAAAATCTTCCAAATGAACTGTCCTCTTATATTATTATACAAGGGTGTAACATTGCAGCTAATGTCCCTCAAGAAAATGCAGCTGATATATTTTGTAGCCTATTTTTCAGGCCAGATTTATATTTATTATATATATATTTATTATATATATATACATATATACACCCTAAGACAATGAGTTCTCTAGATATTTACCATTTATTCTATGTCTTTAGGAGAGCACATATTTATTTGCATGGCCACATCTCACATCTCTTCTGTATGCCATAAGTTTAATAAAAAAGATCACTTGAAAATGATTGCTCTAAGCTATGGTACATTATTATTTGGTAAAGAGATTTTTGCTGTGTGGGAAAAAATGGGATTTCAGTTGCATTAGTGCTGTTTGCATTCAACTTGTAAAATGCATGGAATCTTTAAAATGGTAGCAAAGATTTGAGACATACTGTATTTGCAACTCTCATACAACAAATATCTGCAATTCAGCCTACTGAAAAAAAAATGAGAAGAAATGAGGATCAAAATGTTACATTGGAATATTGTGTTGTTCTAGTCAAGTGCCTCAGACATGTTTTAAGAAGAACGGCTTCTACTGTGTGTCTGCATACTAGTTTTCTCTTTCTTATTAAGATTTATGCTTTATGGATTTGCTCTAAGATAAGAGAAAAAGAAGCAGCTCTTCACCATGGGAGACACTACTCCTTTAGCTCTTCCTTTCTCTTCTTCTTTCTTATTTTCAGATGTCTCTTTTCATATCAGAAGTCTTACTGAGTGAATTGATGTATCAGCCTCTGTTATTATAGGCATTTCCCTTTGTTCATGATGAAATTCAGTGATATCTCCTGTGAAAAGTGATGGAAAGAAACAGATTCATGTTAAAGGGAACCAAAATATCATTTATAAATAGCAGAATGAAGATAGTTTTGCTTTTTGGACAAAGAACATTTTCTATCTGATGCTAGATATAAAGTTGAATATTTTCTGCTTTAAAACAGATTTGCAAACCAGAGGGGGTTTAAGTGCATGATCTTTGCTAAAGAAAGCATATGAGTAAAATGGGTTCTCAACTTTCTTTGGCTTGCAGGTACGATTCTGGTGGACAACATGCTGATCAAAGGGACAGCGGGAGGACCAGACCCCACCATAGAGCTCTCTTTAAAGGACAACGTGGATTACTGGGTGTTGTTGGATCCTGTTAAACAAATGCTTTTCCTGAACAGCACAGGCAGAGTTCTGGATAGAGATGTTAGTTTTTTGGTTTTTTTTTTTCATTTTTCCCCTTTTCCTCTGTGTCACAACTTTATTATAATTTATCTGCATGGGTTTATTGATTGCACATAATATCTTATTTATTTAATTTGAGGTTATTAGCTTAGCCAGCAAAACCTTTTTTTCTCCAACTCCTTGAAAGAATGAGAAATAAAGGGAAAATCTGTGTGTGAGTGAACCATTAGACAGTATTTTCCTCTAACATCCTGAAAGCTGGTCAAATTTCCAATCAAGAAGAGAATACATTGCTTATAGTACAGGGGTGTTGAGCCTTTGAAAAGCAAGATAATCGTAGCTGTAATCCATTTCTTCCTGAAAATGGTGAAGGGTGAGAGTGCCATGTCAGTGTGGCCTGAGGACAGAAAGTGTGTTAGCTGCTTTTACAAACAGTAAGCATTGGTTGAGGAGTGTGGGTTTGTCATTATACGTGGATAATTGTTAAAAAGAAAACAAAGATGAGCAAATTTTCTCGTCCATGTGACAGCTCAGTAGATCTCAGCATAACTTACGTGTTTTGTTATTAAAAAACAGCTAAATTACCAAATTTTCTGAATTTCTCTTTTCTGAAAAATTTAAACAAAACTTGTAGATTTAAATAGACCTCTAAAATAACTATCCCAGTCTTTCTTGAGTAAAGCGAAGGGAAGAAGTAGTAATCAGGAATTGCACAGAACCCTGGGAAAACTTGGGAAATGCCTCTAAACTCTCTTATCTCCAAATTCCCAGTTTATGAAGTCCGAATAGGAGATATTCAACTTTGTAGACCTGATTCATCTTACATCATTGCTCAGGGTTTATGTTCTTTCCTTTTCATAATAGAATGTGGAGTAGATGATCACTTAATCAGTTTCACTTATAAACTTTGGAGTCACTGAGAGTGATGGACAGGGCAGTACATGGGACTATCCCTCCGGGACGTGCTTGCAAACTTTAAACGCTGGGGGAGGCCGATAATTCAGCAGACTGAGCAATGTGACAGGCGTAAAATGTGGGTAGCAGTATAGGTATAATTGGGGGAGTTGAGTTCAACTATCTATCCCTCCAAAAAAGTTATCTTTAATGCTGCCTTCTTCTTCACCCTTGCAGCTTGCTCTGACTTCTTTTCCTCAGGGCAACATTCTTCATGCCCCATAGTTTACACCTTAGGCTGGGTGGCTAAAAATGTGTAAAATAGAATAAAGACAGTTCAGAAGAGGTGCCTTAGCCTCCTGAGAATAACCTGGCCAATGGCACCTTCACTGCACCTGCAACTCACTGATTCGTCCCACCTGCATTAATCACAGGGCATCCTTCACTAGAACTTAATTAGGAATATTGATGTCATAGTAATTTTTAAATGTAATAGCTTTGGAGCATTATAAAGTATTCATCTATTTTAGACTGCTGCTATTTTATACTTTATTTCCCTGGTAATTTTTTTTCCTTTTTATAAAACTTAATAGATGATTTAAAATCATACTGTATTACTGATAAATTACTTTCTTTATGGAATCATTTTTTCTTCATCAGATATTAAAAGTCCAACGTCTAAGCCTGAACTATGAATAGAAAGAAATGATATCTTCAGTATAAATAAATTGTACCCATATCCCCAGACTATAACATTATTTTAATTAATTACTGAACAAATATCAACTTCACTTTTAAAATAATACTTTCTATTGGTGTTATTTTTCAAATCTGATAAGGGTAGCAGTTTTTTTTGGACATTGGCTAAAGTGAAAGGGTATAATGGAAACACCTTTAAAATGTATTTGACTTGAAACTAATATTTATAAAAGTTTGCAAAGATATTATTTAAGAAGCATCAGACTGGTTCTTTAAGTCAGCAATCAGAAATGATTTACTTTCTGTTCAAAATGTTCTTTTGTGTAAGGAGTGGTATGGTCATGTTAAACCTGCAAAGATAGCTTGTAAGCAAAGGTATTAGCAGATGATATTGGCATCCACCTATCTAAAATTAGTTAGAGTAGCTGGAGACTAGGGTACCTAAAATGTTTATATATTGAATGACTATTACAGAGGAAAAATCTGTAAAAATTTGCTCCCACACTCATAACATAGTTAACATTTGGTAATTCGACAAACTCAATTTTTGAAATATGGCAAGGTAAAACATGCTCTGATCCTTAGTAACATGTGAAGATAAGCCTGATGGTTAAAGAAAGTCATGCCAAAGATTTAATATTACCATCCTGTACAAGCACTGTCACCTGGTTGGTGGGGCTTACAAAAAGTGAATTAAAAGAGGACAGGAATTGAACCTTCTAATACAGAGGTAATTTGCAGTATTTATTCTTCTTCCAAATAGGACTTGTGATTATGGAAGAAAGTGTCACAGATGCACTGAGAAATGCTATGCCTTTATCTTCTTTCCTAGCAACATTAAAAGTGGAATACTAAAGAGGAAAATATTTTTGGTTTAGAGCAAAATATAGTGATACAAAGAATGCTCTCAATGTAGAAAACTGAAGATTGAGGATATATGTTAGTTTCCTAGAGCTACCATAACAAATTACCACAAACTGGTTGGCTTAAAACAGCAGACATTTATTCTCTCACAGTTCTGGAGGCCAGAAATCTGAAATCAAGTTATTGTCAGGACCACGCTCCCACTGATATCTCTAGGGAAGAATCTGTTGTACGTCTTTCTCTTAGCCTCCAGTGGTTGTAGGCAATCCTTGGAAGGCCTTTGCTAGTACATGCATCATCCAGTCTTGGCCTCTGTCTTCATCTGGTGTTCCCTCTCTGTGTCTGTATGTCTGTCTCTTTAAAATGGAGGTCATCAAATTAATGACAACCAGAAAATGAAAAAAATGGAAAATAAGCCTGATGTGCAGGAAGCTGCTAAATCATTACAACATACCAGAGATGAAATGAGTCATTAATAAATATTTCTTTGCAGGCCCACCCTTAATATTCCCAAGTAATAAACTTCTATGAGTAAAGGGAATTCTGATAAGAATAGGCTGAAATAAACTTTTTGACTTATAAATTTGGTATAAAGTCTTCATCTTTTTGAAGTGGAGCATACTGTCAGGATTCTGATGAAATCTCTGGTCCCATTTCTCAGTAAAAAAATATTTGTTTGCACATAAATTACTTCCCACGAAATTCAGTGGTTTCACTGACTGCCAAGTGAAACCTAGCCTCAAAATGTTAGAGAATCTTGCATCTCAAAATTGATAATTCTAAATATAACTAAGAAACGGGATGCTGATTTACCACATATCTTTTATACGAAATTTCACTCGACTAACTTGTCATTAAGTGATTTTTTGTTAGGTATTAGGTATCTGTCACATTCCTCTAACAGAAAGTGATTGATCTTCATGTGACTTGGAAAAAAATAAATCTCAATTAAATGTCTTATTTTAGTGTAATTCACTATGTCCTATTTTAGTTTTGAAGTTTTTTACTTCTTGTGAATTGCTCTTTCTGCAGCCATAGTGCTTTTAGGGATTTATTCATTAAAGTGTAATTGTTTTTGTTTTCCTGAAAATCCTTGACCCAGACCCCATCCATTTTGTCTGAAGCATGCATAAGCCATTGCTGCTAAACAAGTAAGGTGGTAAGCCATGCTTTTAAATCCAAGTCTAATCACAACAGGAAAATACTATTTAATAGTAAAATAATGTAAACATATATTAAACATTTCAGCAAATAAAAATATTATATGAGGAAGTAGTTTTCCCATATAGAGAAAATGACTTTTAGTATTTTTCCTGCCATATATTATTCTTATATATGTGTGTAGGTTCAGGTATATTTATAAGACTATTTAATTAAAATTTGTTCACAGTAAATATTATTGTAACTTGTAATACAAATCTTTCCATGTGAATGAGTGTATATTTACATAATCACAATGGCTAATGGTTGCATAGAATTTTATTGCATAAATAAATCAAAACTATTTTTTGAATCAGTCACCTTTTTAATATTGAGTTTGGTTGCAGTTCTTGGATGATTACAGATTTCTGCAGTGAAAAATGTTGTACATGAAAATTTGGATACCTCTCCTATTATTTTGTAAACTCATTAAATTACTGATCAGTGACTTTTACTAAACTGTCCTTCCAATGTGTTGTACCAATATACTTCCCTGCCAATATTGCTAAATAATTGCAGTGCTTGAAATAAAATAATTGTACAGTTTATGCATTTGAAATGACTTTAGTCTTTTTTGGGGAGCTGTTGTTTGTTTTCACTTTACTGTTTAACATCATTCATACTGACTTGTAATATATGATTTAGTAGATATTTTTTCTTGGCCTTATTTCTTTATACTACTAGTTAATATTTCCTATAAAAATATAACAGGTAATTCATTTGAAAAATGTGCAGGGGCCTATTTTTCTCATATAGATTCTGTTTGTAAATAGTGCAGTCTGAATATAAATGTGTGTATATTCCTAATATATTCTAAATTCCACTTAATATCAAACACATATGGTTTTACCCAAAAGCTAAGTATTTATAAAAAATGTATTATTATTGAATAATTGTATTAATAACAAAAAAAATGCCCAAACATTTGTATTTTATTTTAAAATATAGAAAATGTATCTGAAATGTAATTCTTTAGAGTGTTGTCCAAATTCTTTGCTTTGTTTTGTGAATTCTATGTATCATTAAAAATGTGACTGCTCTGAATAGCAAAATAGAACCAACATTTAGCGTTTGACCCTACAAATGACTGTCAAACCTCCATATTGTTATCTTTGGGCTAGAATTTATTTTAATCATCCGTAGGGGACAATGCTCTGGAAATTTTTTCTTAATGGAAATTTTTCCACTGAGTCCTTGACATACAACAATAACTTTCTAAGAATATTCTGATTTTAATTGATGTTCTTAGGCTTATAAGAAAGGCACAGAAAATACCCTCAAATAACTTCAAGTCAATGAGGGAAAGTATTAAAAAATATCAGCATGTTAGATTGAATTACGTTCCCCAATTTAGATGCATTCCTATTCTTACTCCGTGTTCCTGTGTGTGTGAACCCATTGTAAATAGGCCCTCTTAAAAATACTATTTTAGTTAAGGTGTGGTCCAACTGAACTAGGGTGGGCCTTAATCCAATTACTGCAATGCTCTAAGCAGACGAAATTCAGACCTAGAGAAAGCAATGGGGAGGAGTCAGAAGCCAAAAGTCAACAGAATCAAGAAGACAAAGGAGAGGACATCGCCATGTGACTTGAGGCAGGGATCAGAACCCAGGAACCCTAAAGATTGCCAGCGAGCCAGGATGCTAGGAACCCCAGAAGGAAACAAGCCTTCTAGCCAATGCCTTGATTGGGACTTCTGGCCTCTGAAACTGTGAGCCAATAAATTCCTGTGGTTTAAGCCAACCTATGGTGTGGTATTTGTCATAGTATCCTGTCAAACTCAGACAATCAATATCACAGAAATGAAGCATAATTTGGTTTTAGGAAAATCAGAAATTTATCAGGAACAGAAAAAACTACTTGGTCTTCTTGAGTTGCAAGTTCTCTAGTCTGCATTTCTCTGTGTCTGCTATGTTCTTCTCTTTGCTGATCAGACTACACTGTTCACTTATATTTTTGCTCCCCTTTTTCTTTGGTTTGGAATTGGCTTTTGCTGCTTTGGTGTTTTTTCAATTTCTCTGTAAACTTCCAATACAATACTACAGACTAACCAGTTACTGTGTTTTGCTAAATTAGTGAAAGAGAACATCTAAATACTCAATGTCCTGAGTCAGTTGCAGCCAGGGAGGCAGGTCATGTGGTTGATCCCTGTTTAACTAGAATTGGCCTTTCGGCAGCAGTTCATAGATGGTGTACTTCTCAGAGAATATGCCCTAAATCATGTTTTCTATACCTTGTTCACAGAGGCCATAATCTATCTCTTAATGGGAATATTTGAATAATCATATCTACATGGAATTGAAGGCAAATTTAATGTAACCATAAATATTTTTAAAGTTAAATGTTGAAAAAATTATTGAATAAATGAATGAACTCATAAAAATTTCTGAGGATAAATTAAATATTTTTTATTTAATTGCCAGAATTTTATGTGAGGTAGTATAAATATGAACTGTGATAATTTTCAGGTATGGTTCATAAGTCCTTCCCAAATGGTCATTTTTAATTCTTATCTTTATCCATGTTTATGAAAGTTACATAAATATTCTGCATTTAAAGAAAAGGAGAAGGTGTAAAATGAAGAATATTCATGAATGATAACACAACCAGAATTTGTTGCCTGGCTTGAAAATGAAGAGGCTCCATAATAAAAAAGCATCACATAAGAATCTTCAAAATGTCAAATTATCGTCTAACTTAACCAATTTTCTCTACTCAGTATTGACCATGAAATAATATTGATGATAATAATTAGCATTAAAGTAGCAAGAAAAAAATGATTCTGGTGCAGTTCTGCAATACTTATCACAGAACTTGGGCAAAATTTTAAAAGTTTCTGAATAGAGAGAGATTATGTTCATGACAACCCCAAACATATTAACTTCTCTTTTTCCAGATTCTAAGCTGGTAGTTGCACAAAGAGCTACTCCTCTGCCCTGGTCAATATTTAGTATTAGTAGTTTTATCTCCACAGCGAGTCTTTGTATCCATTAGCCTAATGTCATTATAAGCTCTCTTTTGTTCTCACTTGAAACTTTGGGCATCTCCTACTTGTTTCTAGTATCTTTTTTTTTCTTTGTTTTCTTTTAAATGTTACATTCAAGAAATATGAGGTCCCCATATACCCCCCACCCCCCTCACCCCACGCCTCCCTTGATGATGGAAGAGGTTATTGATCTAGTATCTTTCTTGATTAAACCTTTCCTTGATTCATTGCTCCAGAATATAGATCTGATCTTGTCAACAGGAGTCTTTTCATTGCAAACTGTTTTATCTGGCCCATGAGTTTTTTAGAATCAAGCTTCAGCCTGTCTATCTCATTTCCTTATATAGAAATAAATAATATCTAAGATTTCAGAACTATTCCTAATCTTACCACGTCTCCACTCCTATTCTTTTGAACCTAATGCTTTGAAGTCACCTCTACTCCATGTCATCATTTGAATGTTACCTACAATGAAGAAAAGGGACATGTTTTAAATGCTACTTTCTATATGGAATATTTACTGATGTTAACAATGACATATGCTTTCTTGCTCCAAAGTCTATAGCCTTTATTTAATTCTCTTGTTTTTTTTTAACTTGCATTTTAATTATTTATGTACATCTCATGTCAACTTTACAATATTTATTCTTTGCATACAAGAACTATATCATATTAATCCCACACATGTTGGATTTTGCATATAAAAACATCTACTCTTAAATAAACTGAATATCTTTAATAACTTATTATGAAATATTTACAAATTTATCTTAATATTACATATACCTAATTATATTTTCAAACCCAAGTCTCCTTCTACAGACAACATTTTCTATAAATATACTCTTCATTGTGAAAAGTTTAATTTGTGAAGAACACACAGCTCTAGTCAGCCATTTACTTTAAAGCTTATTTTTACTTGTTTTTTCCTAGCACACACTTATTTCTTTTCACTGTTCTCTAGTTTATTCAGCAATGAATATTCCTCATTTTGTTCAGATAATAAACACATAGGAGTAAAAATCATGACAAGAAACATTCATTCTCTGAGGAATGGATAAACTTTGCTTATACTTTATGAAAGTTAAAATTGATTCCTACTCAAGTTTGTTAAACTTTATTTTCCATAGGTCTTAAGTGCTGTGAGTTTTAGAAAAGCCCAATTCCCCTTAGGTTGAAGATGTATGCCGTAATCTCCAATATTTATATCGCTTTACATGTTGAATCCTGAGTGAAAAACTCAATAAAATTTTCTATTTTTTTTATTTTTTAAATATCTACAAATTATAAAATTCATACGTATTAGTTGGAAAATTTTCTTTCCTTACTTCCTTCTCCCAGCTTCACTTTTCAAAGTTAACCTTCTTTTACTGTTGGTGTGTATAATTCCTGAACTCTGTTTATCCTTATCAAAACCCATATGTACCCATACATACTGCTATGCAAATATGCAGTTATACATTCTGAGTACTATGTTAAGCATTGATTTTTTTAAAATAAAATTTTATTTGAAGTATATAATACATACACGAACATACATAAACAGTAAGTGTATAGTAAAGGTTGTGAACAAAGCTAACATGAATATCGTTACACAAGGTTCCCATATATCACCCCACCACTAACACCTTGCATTGCTCTGAAACATTTGTTACAAACTATGAAAGAGCATCACCAAAATATTGCTACTAACTATAGTCCATATCTTAAATTTGGTGTTAAACTGGGAGAAGAATATATATGTCTAAGAATATATAACTGGCAGTTGTTTTAATTAATTACCCCAGCACATGGTATACCCAATTTTTTCCTTCTTTGTTTCTTGAGTATAGTGATTAAATAAAATTAAAGAAGATAAAATTAGTGTGACTTATTTTTGCTACCAGTTATGAAAGAAAACCCAAAAGTTCCCTAACACATCCCTAAGCATTTTGGAGTTCCTAAACACTTACTAATCAGCATAGAACTGCATTTGATGTATTTATGATCTTCTTATATTGCAGAATAGAATCTACTACAATGGAAGATTACAATATATGTTATATATCAGTCACAGGGAATTCTAGCCTTCAGTGTGATCCATTATGGTTGAAATTTATGGCCAGCTAAGTTTCATCCATGTTACTAACTGTTGCACAGGGAGTTGAAGCTGAGAGTGACAATGGTTTCAGGTGACCTGGTTTATCTAATTTATGATACTGAGCAGGACTAAGTGGGAACTCAGTGCATGGTATATTTGATCCTCTATTTAAAATGATTGTGAACTTTCTGTCCCAATGCTACCACTCAAGGTAGAATTAGAAGTTGAAATGGAATGGCTTTATAGGTCTCTTTTGCAATATTTGGAAGATAAATGAGATTAGAAGAACATAATTCACCTGCTTGTCTTCAAAGAGGTTTGTCGAAGGCTAATAGTACAAGTATTTATTCTGTTTTCACTTCACCATTGAAAGCTGCAAGACCTTAAAAAAGTCTTTTAAAGCAGACATCTTGGAACTACTGGTAAAGATGAAAGTCATCTGGTTCAAATTTTCTTTAGAAAACTTTTGAACTGTAGTCCTTCTAGAAAGATCTTTTGACTCAAACTTGCAGATTTTCAGTATTGGGACCCAATTTAGACAATAGTGCATTCTATTTTGCAGCACTTTGAATAGAAAATCCTTGCTTCTATTGAAGGCATATGCTTAGTAATACTTTTTATTCGTTATTATTTTTTTCTATTATCTAGAATGACAATGAATAATCTCATAGATCTTTTCATAACAACCTTCAAATATCTACCAAATCCTCTCTTGGTTAGCTTAAACATACTTAAATGTCATTATACATTGTAAAGGTGTTCAGAAAGCATATCCTATTTACCCTTAAAATGTTCCTTTCATAACACACCTATCTCTGCATCTGATACTTGTATTAATGAATATGAAATTTTCATTGGCGTTCCAGCAGACCATACACTGAGTAGGCAAATCAATAAAATCAGCTTTTTTTAAACTTCTTATTTAGAAATAATTTCAATTTACAGGACAGTTACAAAGGTGCAGAGCCAATACAGAGAAATTCAACATACTCCCACACACCCAGAACAACCAAATTTAATACTTTGCCACCTTAGCCTTATTTTATCTCTATCATCTTTCTTTCCTTCCTTCCTTCCTTCCCTCCTTCCTTCCTCTCCTCCTTTCCATCTATCTACCTATTTTCTGAACATTTGAGAGAACCTTGCACACATTATATTCCTTGAACACATAATACTTCCATGCACAGTTCCTATGAACAAGAATATTTACTTATGCAATCACCTTAAGTAATACAAGAAAGTTAACATTGATATAAAGCTTAAATTCTATATTCCATTTTTAAATGTCCCAGTGATGTCCTTTTGAACATTTTTTCCTCCTCTATTCTTTGGTGCCAACCAATATCATGAATTACATTTAATTGTCAGTACCATTTTAGTTTCTCTTTTTTAAAAATTGTGGATATGTTTATACAACCTATCTTCCCATCTCAATGCCTCCCAAGCAAACCATTCAGTGGAATTAATCAGTATGCTTACCAGGTGCATACCCTCACCACCACCTTTTACTAGAACTTTCCCTTCACAAACCCACAGAAGCCCAACACTCATTTTGCAATAACTCCCAATGCCCCAGCACCCTACCCCTGGCAACCTGTACTGTATTTTCTGTCTCTATGAGTTTGCATATTCTCTGATAATTTCTTTGTGGCTACCATGGAGTTTAAATTTAACATCCTAAATCTCTATTAATCTTGTTGGTTTCGATACCAACTTAACTTTAATGACATATATACACTATATTTCTATACCCCTAAGTCCCCCCACCTTAATATAGTTCTTGTCACAAATTACTTGTTTACACATTGAATGTAACAACCACTGATTTATCATTATACTGTGTGCATTTGCATTTTTTTATCATGTAGGAAATAAAAAGTCAAGTTACAAATAAAAATACAATAGTACTAGTATTTATATTTACCCATGTTATTACCTTTACCTGAGATCTTCATTTCTTCATGTGTCTTCAGTCAGTTTCAACTGACAACTCCTTTTAACATTTCTTGTAGAACTGGTCTAGTTTTGACAAAATCCCTTACTTTCTTTTTAAATCTGGGAATGTATTAAATCCCTCCCTCATTTTTGAAAGACAGTTTTGCAAGATGTAAAATTCTTGGTTAAAATTGTTTGCTTTCATCACTTTGAATTTGTCTTCCCACTGTTTTTGTGCCTCCATAGTTTCCAGTGAGAAATTGGCATTTTATCTTATTGAAACTTCCTTTGCATAACATGATGCTTCTTTCTTGCATCTTTCAGAATTCTCTCTTTATCTCTGGCATTCAACAGTTTGATTATAACATGGTACAATGTGGGCCTATTTGAGCTTATCCTGTTTGGAGTTCATTGAACATCTTAGATACCCTTCATTAATTTTGGGGAGTTTTCAACCACTACAGAATATTCTCTCTGTTCCTTTCTCGCTTTTTTTTTGCCTGGGATTCCTATAGGTTCATCAGGCTCTGTTCACTTCTCTTTATTTTTTCCTTCTTTCCGCTACTTAGGCTGCATGATTTCAATTGTCTTACCTTTGTGTACTCTGATTTTTCCCTCTGCCAGTTCCAATCTGCTTTTGAACACCTTGTAAATTATTTTTGTAAATTCTTTTACTGTGGTCTTCAGCTCAGTTTGGTTCCATTTCATGATTTCTGGTGTTTTATTAACATTCTCTTTGTGTTCATCTAACGTTTTCTTGATTTCCTTTAGTCTTTTTTCTACTTTTTCAATTAGCTCTTTGTGCGTATTAAAGTCCGTTTTTCAAAAGTCTTTGTCTGAAATGTCCTAGGTCTGATCTTCCTCATATGTAATGTTTTAATTTTTTCCTTTGCCTGGATCATCATTTCCCATCTTTTTGTATGTTTTATAATCTTTTGTTGAAACCTGGGCATTTTGATATTTTAAGGAGTCATCTCTTGAATTTAGGTTTTGAGTCATTTGTTACTTAATGTTGTGTTGAGCTAGCATTAGGAGAGAGCTTTCCTTGAATGCCAGGAGCTAACAAAAATGAAAAAAGGAAAGACTTTCTTAGTCTTTGCCGTTTGACTTGAGGAGGACTCTCCCTCACAGTTTATCCATATAAAGTATTTAGACTTTAGTTTTCACGCCTAAGGGTAGGAGCCTCCCTGTTCCTTTGTGAGCATGAATCTTGTCTTATGCGTGTCCATTAGACCTACGAATTTCCCCATTTACACAGTTCCAAAAGTGCTCTCTTCCCTAGGTAGCAGTTTCCTCACAATCCTGGGCACTGCACTGTATGTACTAGACCTAGTAATCCCTTGCCACAGGTAGCCAATTGACTGTAGGAGAGTTTTTGGTCATAAAACTATTTCATGTCTCCTTGTGAACTTTGTGACATTCACAGATCTTATCTACATGACTATAATTCCTTCTTTCATATTAGTGATTAAAAAGGAAATGGAGTGAATATCAAAACATAGATACTTTCATCGTATCTTAAATGATGCTTCAATTTGCTACTTTGTTATTTCTACTTATAGTCATTCAGTCAGGTTTAAATCTATTCAACCACCTTAGCATTCTTCTCAGTAATAAATGTGGAATGTGACTTTCTCAATAAGCATGGATCTCAGTTTCAAAGTTATATTTTTAACTGGTTTTAAGCTAAATATTTAATAACTTATACATTCTGAATTTATTAGTTCATATTTTATAGATTTCATGTTTTATACCTTTCTGAAAATTGGGTGTTTTAATAAATAAAAATAATTCACATGTTTATATGTCCCAGGTACAGTATTATCCTATATAATATTTGCAAAAATTCTGTGACGAAGGTATAATTATAATTATTATCCTCATGTTTAGAGATGAGGCAACTAAGCACAGAGAAATTTTGCAAATTTCCTTAGGTCATATAAAGTTAGTAGGTTGTAGATTTAGACCTAGAATCCAAGCAACTTACTTCAGGTAGTATATACCTATTTGTTTGGCACAGTAGCAGTTCAGTGGTGTAGGGATATAGTAGTGACCAAAGGAACACCCCAACTTTTAGGGAGTTCCATGCCATAATACAAAATGTGTATTATGCCAAGTGATGGATGAGAAGTTCATTAAAAAAAAATAGTGAGGGAGGAATTCGGAAGGGTGAGCATGGTACTTAATTTAGATGGGGTGGTCGGGAAAGGTCATTCTGATGAAGTGATATATTTAGAGGGAAATTTTATAAGCTTGGAAGAGACTTTAAAAACATCACCAAGTAGTATTTTGTATTATTAAGTAGTCTGACTCTGGAGTTAAATAGGTATAGGCAGTCATCCCAATTCTGCAAGGTCAAAACTATGTGACCTGAATAAGTATCTGCCACCTTTCAATGAAACGGTTTACCTTCAAGGAATTTCTCATGAAAATATTTAGGCAACTGAGCATATACTGATGTACAGGGTATTTCTTGAAGTTTTGTTTGTAATGACAAGAAATTTTCAATTTAAACTATTTCATTGTAAGTTATTAGATAAATTGTGTTATATACTTAAGGGAATCTGTTAAATCATGGAACAGAGCTGCAGAGTAGTCTACATCAAAGTGCTATCATAAACCTACATTTACAAATATCAGATGATGTTCACTGTGTGTATAAGAGGTATATATTTAAAGAGAGGAAAAAAGTAGCAAAACATCTTTTTAAATATACAGGATGATTAATTTTGTTTGGTAGTATTATGAATGTGTTTTTTTTTCCCTCTTGTGGTTATCTACATTTTAATTTGTATCACTCAGAAACATATAATATTTTAGCAAAAATGCAAATAAACATAAAGGTATATAATCTCTTGTCCCCAAGGATTTTTTTATTAATCATCACTTGTTTAACTATAGGAGTGTCAATATTTGTTTCATCCTATAAAATCTCAGCACTAGTATAGTGGTAGTAGTCATCCTTCTTCTGTGTACCTAATGAGGACTAACATATTGAGATACAAAACGAACAAGGAAATAATTTGTCTTCCTGTGGGATAAATTTTTCTAGATTATAATTTAACAATGAACTAGTATAGAAAATGTTGCTGAACGAATATATACTTTGATGAGAAGTTTCAGTTTTGTTAAAAGATGCAATTTCTATGTTACAGCCACCAATGAACATACACTCCATCGTGGTGCAAGTCCAGTGCATCAACAAAAAAGTTGGCACTGTTATTTACCATGAAGTGCGAATTGTGGTAAGAGACAGGAATGACAACTCGCCCACGTTCAAGCATGAGAGCTACTATGCCACAGTGAATGAGGTCAGTGTCTATCTACTCTCTCTATGTGCCCTTTTTGTTGATCTATATAACTGATTGATTTTGAAATGATTCTTATGTAACAATAGGCTTAACTAATCAGAAATACCCCAAAACACATAATTTTACTGGATAAAATTTTTAAAGAAATAAGGTCTAGGATGACATCTCATGTAATGATAATTTGCTTTGTTATAGAAAAAATTATTTTTCTATAATAATTTCCAAAAGGATTGTTATTTTTTATTATCTTCAGAAATGAATGCCTGAATCCATGTACATGTTTACTGAGATTCAACAGGAGTTACTTATTCTCACTCTAAGACATTGGATTAATGTCTTTGAATCTCTGAGGTGCTAGTGCTGATTAAATGACAGAAGAACATACGTATCTGAGCCTCCATTAATTTCAGGTTTATTTCCTCAATTTTAAATTCAAGTTCTGTCATATTCAAAAAATTTAAATATAAATCACAACACAATTCTTACTAGAGAATGTTTGTAAAATTAGGAAATACATTTTTAAAGCAGTATAAATACTTTACTAGGAAGTGCATTTTTGTTGTTGTTTTGCTTTGCTTTGGTTTCCCTTTGTGAGCCAAAATCCATCAATCAAGAAGCCTTTTACCTTTTCTTTAAACAATGATACCTCTATCAATTTTTTGTTAGTGCTTAAAATTAGAAAATGTTTTATAATTAGCTCTAATATCACTTATTATGTATACTTTAGAGAAGTAAAAATGAATCACTTTAATGTGACCCTCTATATTTTTAACAGATAATTGCCTCCAAGATGATTTTTATTTACCTTTAAAAATACATACCTTACATTATAAGGGAAATCAGAATATTTTGAGTTTTAAACAAAACATAACTTTAACCCCTAAACTTTTTTCTCGAATTGCTTAAAATATAAAACTTTTGTCTCAACATTCTTCTATTTGTAAAAGGTTGCAAAAACTGTTATATAAGCCAAGACTTTTTAGCCTGAATTACTTAAAAAGCAAACTTTTAAGTTTAGCAATGCAAGTTACTGATTAGTAAATGAATTCTGAGCTAATTTTTTAACATGTTTTTCCTGTAACAGACAGATCTTAATATATTGTCACATTGGTTTTAAATATAGAGTGAGACAGTCATTTTTTAGTATCTGAGTTGTATTCTTTGAATTAGATATTACTTTTTTTTGTTTGAGTGTTAACTTCATTTGGGTATAAACTGAGATCAGATGAATCCTCTTAAGCAACAGATCTTATACCATATTCCACTGCTCTTGGAATTCAATTTTTTTAAAAATTAGAGTGTTCAATGGGATTTTGAAGCATCCTCTGTGATTTGACTATCCCCACTCCCTTTTCCAGTGTTTTGAAAACTGATCTTTCTCAAAACCATTTTAATGTGCTACTTTCATCCTCAAAATTGTGTAATTTCTCAATATTGTTAGTTAAAAGTTTGGCTGACTTTCAAGGTCTTCCATATTCTGACCAATTGTCAATGTACACAACTTCACATTCTCTTTGATAATGCCTCACTTTGTTCAGATTAGTTCCTTCACATCTCACAAATATTTCCATTTCTTGGGCTTTGCTCACACTATTCATCTTACTTAGAAGTAGAATCTTTCTACCCTATAAGAATCCAAATTCCACTCATCTTTCTAAGTTTAGCTCTAGACCTATTTTCATAAATGTATGAGTATTTACAATGATTGATATTTAACTTCTCCAAACACTGAATTCCTATAGCATTTGGACAAATGTGAACTAGAGTGATAATACTTATGGAAAAGTTATACATTTTATTTTAATATTGATTTGAGAGCCCCAGGATTCTTTACAAGCTGTCCATATATTGTTAAACTGATATTCTTCTCTCCATGCATTTTCCTACAGCCGTAGGGGGCAATCCTATCCTACTGATATTATATTACTATCTTTTGTGGTTTGCTTATAAAAAAAGGATATACTTGATGATCATATTCCCCCTTTAAAACAATTTTGAACATTTGTTTTTATTCTCCCATGTGCTTTTTTTTCAATTCAAAGTTTTATTTAAATCTCAGAACAGCACGAAAAGAAAGAAAAATGAAATTGAGCAATTTTTTTTAACCTTTACTTGAGTAGCTGTACCAAAGAAGCAACATTACATGGGTAAATTAGCCTGAGTGATGGATGGTTTGAGATGCCATTATATAGCTACTGGGTAAATACATCTGTATATAAATCTGTTTCCTTCACATACAAGTTTGTTTGTAAAATAATAGTAAATGAAATAGATTTTAGCTTGTACAAGATTGAAAGATATGTTCCATTTTATATCTTCATTTAGTCCAAGACATGCAGTTATGACTAGAAATATCTAAATAGCCAAAATATATTCAAGGTTTAATAGATTATTGATGTCAAAACATTTCACACTTCATTAAAATCCAAATTACAGATATAAAGTCATTAACATAGATTTATTAAAGGTACTTCCAAACTTAAGATCCTAATTAATTACTCTCTTCCTTTATTTTGAGATAAATGAGACCTGAATAGTAGCATGAATTTTCTGTTACACAGAAAACTGATCACAAAGTTAGAAATAAAACCCAAGTCCTTGGTTTCATCCATCCCTTCTTTATTTGATAATAGACACCATGATACGCTTTATTATTACCACTTTCTTCTACTTGATTTTAAAATATTTATGTTGTATCTTAATATCTTAATCATAATCAGCACTTTTAAAAATACATTAAATGTTAGCCTCTTACAATTTTGTAAGTTTGTTCTTTTATTAATGTGTTTAGATTTGATTAATATATTATTAATGCCCATGTCTAATTGACTAGCAAGGATTATAATTCCATGTTTGTGAGCAAGACATAAGATATCGTGAGTATTTTATCTCTCTGGTTAAGTGATTTTGGACAATGGTATCATTAAGTAATTAGCCTGGATAGTTTAAAGACTAAATTGCACAGAGCAATTGTTGCTGATCACTTGTAAGCAATTTTCGGAAAATAAATCTTTCCTGAAAGTGATATCTTTAATAGCTCACACATTCTGCCCCCAAAATTCCTCTCAACATTATAAAAGTAAACAAGGGCAAGTAAAGAAAGATATAATGCTGTCTTGGGTCTGTGAAGAATTTATCTCATGTAAATTCAGAGGGCCTCAAATTGAGATTAATTGGGATCTGTTTAGTTATTTCTTCCAGTTTAGAAGGGAAAGAACTTAATTTAGAGACATGTTTTCTGAAGTTTTATAATTCCTCCTACTTTACTACTAAAAATACCAAAAGAAGTGCTGTATTTTGCTTAGATTTAATTATGTTTTATTATTCTATAGATCTATTTTTTTAATTAAAGAAATAACAGTTTCAAAGAAAAACATCCATTTTAAAAATATTGAAATAGTGTATTTCTATACTTTATTATTTTCTTAAAATGATATTTAACACAAATAGAATGAGAGTAATCTATATTTATTTTAATGATTGAATTGTTATATTCATTCCTGAAAATATTTCTTTGGATTATTAATCATCATGGTTTTTCAAATAATTTGTATAAACAATTGTAGTAAATATTTGGATTACTAGTTTTCTATTCCAATCAATACCATGGGGGTAAGGGTCTCACTTAAATTTAAGAATTGATAATCTTTGTTTCTGATATTACTTTAAAAGTGTAAAATGTTATATGTGTAATAAAATTGCTGCACATGCAAAAATATGTGTTGAAGCAACATTGAGTGGGTTGTAGGACAGTGGGTGAAAATTTTTTAAAAATTATGATTTCTTAAATTTTTGTAATGAAGGGATATTTTGCCTGTAGAGTATATAAAATTATAAGGATGGTGCTTTAATTTAAAATATTTGACCACAAATGAAGTTTTAAATTAAATTCAAAAGTCTGCATTTTGCTCCTAACAGATATAAGCTTCAAATGTCTTTAGGGCAGCCTTTTGAGATTCAAGTTATTGGGTACATGATGGTCCACAGGCCAAATAAAACCTGTTTACATTTTTGTATGGCCAATGAGCTAAAATGTTTTTTTACAGTTTTAAATGTCTGAAAAATAATCAAGGGAAGCAGATGTGGCTCAAGTGATTGGACTTCCATGTACCATATGGGAAGTCCCAGGTTCAGTTCCTGGGGCCTCCTAGTGAAGGCAAGCTAGACCACATGGCAAGGTGACTCGCACAGAGAGCTGCCCCACACAAAGTGCAGGCCTGTGTGATGAGCTGACACAACAAGATGATGCAACACAAAAAAGAGACACAGAGGAAAGACAATGAGACACAACAAACCAGGGAGCTGAGTTGGCTCAAGCAATTGAGTGCCTCTCTTCCATGTTGGAAGGTCCTGGAATCAGTTCCCAGTGCCTCCTCTCCTAAAGAGAAGATGAGAAGAGAAGACAAGCTGGCACAGAAGAATACACAGTGAATAGACACAGAAAGCAGGCAGACAGTGAGCTCAAGTTGTAAAAGGGGGGAATAAATAAATAAAATAAAATCTTTAAAAAAATCCAAAGGTGAATGATATATTGTAACATGTAAAATTATATAATATTTAAATTTAGTGTCCACAAATAAAATTTTATTCAACACAGTTGTGCCCTTTCTTTTAAACATTGTCTGTGGCTACATTCACACTATAATGGCAGAATTGAATAGTAAGTTTCAACAAATGCAGGTAAGGTCCACAAAGCTGAATATATATACTCTCTGCTCCTTTACAGAAAATTATTGCTGACCCTTACTATCCATATTTGAAATATTTTAAGAAGATAACAACTAAGCAGATACAAGACAATATTTGTTTTAGACTCCTGGGCTGCCGAGAGCAATAGACAAGAAATGGGTTGCCTTTTAACACAGGGAATTTATTAGTTTACAAGCTTACAGTTTTGAGACTGAGAAAAATGCCCAACTCAAGGGATCATCAGTTATTGCTTTCTCCCCAAAGACTGCCTATCAGTAAGAGAATTAATGTCCATCTTGAGCCATACCTTAAACTAAAGTAATCTAATCACAAGATCCTGCATATAATAGATTTACACTCAAGAATAGATCAGCTTTAAGATCATGATTTTCTGGGGGTACATATAACTTCAAATCATCACACTCCACCCTCTGATCCCCCAAAAGACATGCTCTTTCCATATGCAAAATACATTCATTCCATTACAATAATATTGTTACAATAAAATTGTTACAAAGCCTTACCAAAATCACTTATACAGATATTCTACAACAAGGCAAGGTGTTTGAGATGGATTATGTATGGGAATCCTGTAAACTCCTTACTTTTCTACCTAAAAAATAAGTAAATAAATCAAGTATAAGTGTGGTCTGTCCTGGGGCACAATTCTCCTCTGGCTAGGAACCTGGGAATATTAGAAAATAGACTATCTGCTTCTAATATGCAATATACAATGGAAGGAAAATGGGGTAAGGTCTATCAAACAATTTCAAAACTCTACAGGGCATAGTCTCTTAGATTTCAAGGTCTGAGAGTCATCTATAGAAAGGTGCTTTGTCTTCAGGGCCTGATGAAATGGCAACCTCTCCCTTTCCAAGTGCTTTTGCAGATGCCTCTGCTCTCCTCAAACTCTGGGGAGAAGATGCCAACATCTTCAAGCATTGGGATGAAGGCCAGGTTCTCAGTTCCACCTTTGTCAGGCATGATTTTTGGCAAGACTCAAGGCTCCACCCTCCTCAAGCATCAGGGTGGCAAGCAGTCTCTCTGCAATCCCCTAGGTATCTCTAAAACCTTGGGGTGGTAACACTCTTCCTGAACAGTGGGAAAGGAAATCCAGTTTTTCCAAGCTCTGGGATATACTCACCTTTTTGACCTACATGGGTGAGTCCACTCTCGGGGCCTGAGAAGATAACTTCAGTCCAGACCTCAGCTTCCATGGTATGCTTTTGCAGTCATTTTTCCTTCAATCTATCCCTTTTATTCCTGGCTTGCAGTGGTTCCATTCATGCAGATCTCACAAAAAACAAAACAAAACAAAAAAAAAAAAAAACTTGTGGGTTTCACATATGGTACACCTGGGTCCAGGCCCAAAGGCAGTAGGGCTTTCCACAGATCCTTTCTGAATAACTGCATTTCCAGTCCTGACTTGCACTGAAATGGCTGACTGAGTTCCATGTTCACTTAAATTCTCACATGGAACACTATTCTGTCAGGACTTGTTTTCTGGAAGCTCGGAAATCTCCAAACTATTAATTTCTGGTTTCTTAGTGCCCAGGAGTTCATTTCTCAGCTTATCCCTTTCCTCTTGCATTTTACTATGAGCTCCAAGGCCAGACTTTCCACACTTAGTTTGGAAATTTTCCTTATCACTTTCAAATTCTGCCTTCCATCTGATACCAGGACTCAGTTTTGCCAAAATCTTTCCATTTTAAAAGAAGTGTTAACTTTCTTCCAGTTTACAATGACAAATTCATCATTTCTAAGGCCTCATCATAAGGATCTTTAGCATACATACTTCTACCAACAGGCTCTTCAAAACAATCTAGGTCTTTTCTATCAAGCACCTCACAATTCTTCCAGGATCTACCCCTTATCTACTTATATATATATTTTTCCAAATTCTACTCAATTTATTCATTTAAAAAAAATATTCCTTATCTACTTATAAAGCCATTCCCAAATTTTTGGTGTTTGCAATAGCAGCAAGCCACTTTCCTGGTACCAAAATCAGTTCTAGCATTCTGGGCTGCCAAAAGCACTATACCAGAAATAGGTTGGCTTTCAGCAGTGGAGTTTATTAGTTTACAAGCTTTCATTTTTGAGATTGAGAAAAATGTCCAAACCAAGGCATAATCAGGCAAGCTTTCTCTCTGAAGATCGCTTGCCGGTGATCTTGGGCTCCTCTGTCATGGGGCAAAGCACACGGTGGCGTCTGCTGGTCTCTTCCTTCTCCTCTAGGTTTCATCACTTTCAGCTTCTTGCTTTTGTGCTTTTCTTTGTTTTTCCTCATTCTCTTTCCATATTTATTCCATTTTTAAAGGACTCCAGTAAGAGGATTAAGTCCAACCCTGTGTCATGCCTTCACAAAAGGCCCTACTTAGAACAGTTTTACACTCACAGGAGTGGATTAGCTATAAGAATATATTTTGTGGGGTTGCTACAGCTTCAATATTTTTCTTTAGAGACACACAAAAATATCAACTCAATAAGAAACTTGGAAAAGAAATACTGTTTAGAAATAATATGTTACAATGAAGACAATTGCCAATGTTCAACTATTTCAACCTCTGATTTGGTAACGTTTTAAGGTCCAGCATAATAAAAAAGTATGCTAAATAAAATTTTCCACCACTGTTCTATAACAATATTTATGCTGTGACCTTAGTCTAGTCAGAAATATGTGCTTTACATTACCAACACTGTTATTTGTTGATGGTGTTTTGCTTAATTTGATAAACAGTTTTCTGTACCACTTAATATTTAACTTAATAGACCTTATTATCTTTAATTACCACTAATTTAATTATAAGGCATTCTGCTTACAACAAAAATGACAGAATAGAAGACAACGGAACTGGAGATCAAGGTAAGGGACAAGATCCTAAAAGGTATCACTTTTTATAAAAAGGAGTTATAAGCAATAAGGAAACATTGGCCAAATGCAATAGAAAGAACATTCAGATTTTCATTTTCATGAGCTTATTCTAACAGCTGCATGGAGAATGTTTGGAGGTGCTAAGCTGAAAATAGGGATGCGAGATGGAAAATCTTGAACTGAGTAGAACTGGGAAAATAGGGCATGTGGGAAGGATATTTAGGTTGACAACTTCATGGGTTAAGGATGACCAGTTGAGTGTAGAGAATGAAGGAGGCAAAAAGACGTAGACTACATATTGTTTAGATTAACTCACAGATTCTGGCCTAAAAGATAACAAAGGAAACTATGTTTATATTAAAAGTAAGCACTTTGGGAAAGAAGATGTCAGTCTGGGGAGAATTCAATGAGTTTTGGTATTTGTAAGGTAGGGTGTTATAATTGGTATGATAATATTTTGTGAGGCAGTAGTGTGGGGCTAAATAATAGAAAGTGTTCATTTTCACATACATACTCTTTTAAAGTCATCCCTGCCACCAGAGGATTTGGGTTTCTTAGGAGAACATGGTAGTGTTTCTTATTATTATGATTTTAAGTGACAGTGTTTTAGACAGATATAGTTTTTAATTCCCTGTCTACCTATTCCAAGGCATTTGATCTTAGAGAAATTACTAAATTCTCCAAAGTCAATTGCACTTTCTGTGAAATGTATATAATAGTATGAACTTTGCAGGGCTATTACAAAGGTCGAACAGTGCCCTATATATTTACAGTCCTGGAATAAAGTAAATGCTCAATAAATGTCAACTACCCATTATTATTATTATTATTGTCCACATTTTTCATTCATCAGTTATGTTCTTTGAATAAAAATGGAGGAGTTCAAAATACGGACACTCTGGGAAGAAAGGGGTCTCTGGAACTTGAAAGGTCCATGATAGAGATACTTATGGATGATATGTAAGTAAGCCTAAACTAAGACTGCCTGTTTTAATGTCTGTGAAAACTGAATATGCAGATGCTCTATGACTTAGCAGTTCCACTTTGGGTATACACCCAAAAGAAACTGGAGCATATATCCATGAAAAAACATTACAAAAGGTTCATTGAGGATTTATGCATAATAGTTACAAACTGGAGCCATCCCAATGTCCATCAATGGTAGTGCCAGTTGTTCACCAGTTGTCAGTTGCATTACCTTGATTTAAAAAAAAAAGTTTACTATCCTGACCTGAAAAATAGGCATGATATTATTATAACACCTACTTCCTTGGTTTAAATGAATAATTACATAAAAATAGAGAGCTAGTGATGATAGATAGGTACATATAAACAAGACAGGTTATAGATGAATAGATTTAGAACACATAATAGGGAATATGTATTAGCTAAATGTATTTCTGTTTTTCATATTGATGCAATATTTTTTAAAACAGAAAGAAGACTTTCATTTTATAACACATGGCCTGTATGTTTTGTAATTATGTTGAGACACTGAAACTGATTTTTAAAATAACACTTTTTACAACTAATATTTCTACATATTTTCCTTGTTTATTGTCTCTCTGCCCATTAGATTGGAAGGTCCATGGGGCAGGTATTTTGTTTCGTTCACTGAGTAGAACAGCACCTTGCCAATTGTTGGAATTCAATAAATAGAATTAACAATGAATTAAAGAGCGGTACAATCATGAAACAGGAAAGTACTGTTTAACATATCTATTCACTTTGGTGTTGGCAGAGGTGAGAGTGAGATAGAAGTAAGAGTTTGTATTGAGCTAGATTTGAAAATTTATACATGGTAAAGTTTTTAAAGAAACAGTAAGAACTTTCAGGATGATAGTAATAATTTACATAGTTTAAATTAACAATGATGCTATCAACCAAAGAAACAAACATTTTTAATATGGTAAACATTAGCTATTGTGTCCTTTATACACAACTCTCAGGGGAAACTATGTATTTATTTTTAATATGCCTATTATACCACTTGAGAATCTTTACCCTACTTTGCATGTCTCAGAAAAATGAAAGTTATATTGATCAAGGAACATAATACTATTCCCTTTGACAAGTGTCCCTGTTTTTCTCTACCAGATTTTCTTACATGCACAGCTTTACGAAGCTCAGTGCACAGGGTCCCAAGAGCTTAACAATCAGTTTAATAAATCTTTGTTTGATCAAGTTCTATTTCTTTCAGTTTTTAATAACATGAAACTTTAAATGATACTTCATAAATCTAAATTTAAAATGCCTTTTATAATTTAAGTATGCAAGGATTACCAGTTGATATAAATGTAGACTGCAAGAGCAATCAAACTTTTTCATAAATGTTGACATTATAAGTATATTGCAAATTAAATCTTGGCCAAGAGGTGAAATGTCTGCAAACTTAACTTTTATAATAATTTTTATATTTATTTATTTATTTCTATTTCCTTTTATTATTAGATATACTACTTAGGAACTAATTTCATACCATACCAATATTAAATTTGTTTTTATCCAAAAACTATTCAAAGCAATATTTCTAAGTAGATTTTGTTGTCAATTTAGTGATATCACATTTCCTGATGTTGAATGGAATAAAGGTGGATTGTAATAATAATAAGTAATTAATTCTATTAATTTCATTTATTGAGTGCATTGTGTGCCAAATAAATGTTAATATTTCCATGAAAAATTTCATTTAAAACTCATACACAACTACACACATGATTCAAATTATGTGTTTATTGTTTTCACTTTACAAAGAAGAAGGAATAGACACATTAATTAGTTTGCCTAAGATCTCACAGCTAGTTAGTGGCAGATGTAAGCTGGAAAATAAGCCAGCCTCCTTTCGAGACTGTTTGCTTGATCACTATATTGTACAAAATACTTCAGACAAGTGAGTCATAGGGCATGTATACATAAAGAAAATTTGATGCACTTTGAAAATTTATGTTGCTTTTCCATGTCTTAAAACTATGTTTTCTGAAAGAGTAAGGAATGATTAAGTAAGATAATTAATATGAAAGCATTAATGCTAATTTCAAAAGAGTAGCATTTTTTCATTTGTTTTAAATTACCATCTTGAGTCACAGTTGAATAAAATAAGTGTTTCAGAATGAGCATATGAGAAAAGAATCACAATAACCTATGTTCCCATTTCAAGATGATCATGTCCTCTCTGTAATCACAGATAAATTAATTAATCTATTGTCCTTGGTTTCTCAATGAAAATTACAAAAGAAACAATATCATCAACCTGAAGGTAGTTACTGAAGATTAAAGGATATAGAGACTATAAAATGTATTCTGTGGTGCTGGATACATTCCAAACACTCAGTGAAAGGAATGGTGATGAAAAGGAACTTCCTAATTATTATCAGCAATCTCCACTTTCCTTAACTCATACTTTCATCAAATCATGCTTTCCAAATTATTAAATCTCAACTGAAATTCCAAATTATTAATTCTCAGCTGAGAGTTCATAATTTGTGGAGCTCATGAAGAATTCTAAAAGGTGATGAAGCACATTTTGACTAACTACATATTAGCAGTTGGATATCAGGATATTTCATATACGCAGGTCTCATTATGCTGGTTTAATTAAGGTATTTTACTTTAAATGATGCTATACCTATGTCTCCTAAAAATATATACTCTTTAATAATACGTGTTTATAATATCCTCATTAAAATAATTTAGTACTAAATGTTTTATATTTTTTGAAGGTTTAAGAGAATGATTAAAATCATTTCAGTTATCATATAAATCAACAGTAACCAAAAGCTGTTCTTCAGCTAAGTTGAATCATTAAAGAGCATGAAAATCTCACTTGCTCTCTCACTTTTTTCATTCTTGCTCTCTCACTCTTTCTCCCTTATTAAATTGTTTGATTAAGATTTGGTTCAAATGCATATACTTACAAAAATCAAAGGAAATGTAAGTGAATGAAACTCATTTATCTTTAAAAATATCAGTTTGCCTGAAATCTGTTCAGTTTTTGGACTTTTTGTAGTAAAAATGATCATGGATACAAAATGTTCATAGTCAAATTTTCAATTATTTCCATGAGATCAGACATTTTAGAACAAAATATTTTAGTAAAAGTAAATATTTTCTTTATACCATAATTTTTTGTTTAGTCCTCACCATATTCCTCCTTGCCCTCAAGATGTTTCTCTCATCTGTCTCCTCATTGTCTGCTTGCTGTGTCTGTTCATTGTCTCTGCTCATTGTGTCCACTCATTATCTCTGCTCATTTTGTCTGCTCATCTTCTTTAAGAGGCCTGGAACTGAGCCAAGGACCTCCCATATGGGAAATGAACGCCCAACTGCTTGAGCCACATCCACTCATTGCTGGCTGGGCCTACTCATTGTGTCTGCTCATTTGTCAGCTTGTTGCATAAAATTGTCTTCTTTAGGAGGCACCAGGAACTGAATCCGGGACCTCCCATGTAGTAGGAAGATGCCCAACTGCTTGAACCACATCTGTTCTCCCTTGTGGTATTTTTAATAAGCATTTAATTTTACAATAATTTTAGGTTTAAAGAAAATTGAGAAGATAATAGAGTGTTCCCATATAACTCTCATCCAGTTTTCCCTGTTTTAACATCTTACATTAGTATGGAAAATTCGTAGCAACTTATGAAATGACATTAATATATATATAATAATTAAAATGTATTATACTTATTAATTATAATTAATAATATAACTAAAATCCATACATTGTTCAGATTTTCATAATTTTTACCTAGTCACCTTTAACATAGAATATTTTTCAATTTGGATATATATTTCTTTATAATTTATACAAGTACAGAAATTCCACAAAAATGATACTGTGTTCTTCATAGTACGCACTCAGGTATACAGTGTCAATTTATCCCAACAATATTAGTGATGACAGATTTTATCATTTTAAGTACATCATGTCTGCAGGTTTCGTCACTGTAAAGTATTTAATAATTGTAAAGTTAATAAGTAATTAAAAGTATCTTGCCAAGGACTACTTTAAGACTTTTTAAAGGTCATCAATCATTAATCCATTATTTTTATTAACAATTTATAAAATAATGATTTGTTTGAAAAACATTGATGAAGATGTCATAAAGGATATATTTTCTTGCTCTTCTCTTTTTCCTTTCAGCATTTAAGTGCTTTTTTAGGCCTCACAAATGCACTAGCAATGAAGTGAACAGGATAGCTTCCTGAAATCATGATGCATTTTGGAATTTATGAAATAATTTTCTTTCTGAGAACCAACGTGTTACCAATAATAGTGGTTATTTAATATGACTTTTCTAAAATGTAGACATTGACACTGTTCATTATTACTAAGCTGAATTTCTTTCTCTTTCTGTGAAGTATTAAATAACTGAAAAGTATTTTTCCTTAGGAACAAATGTAATTTATCTTCATTGAAACACATGATCTAAATTGCATCAGTTCAGATTATTTGTATATATTGGTTTCTGTTACAAGGGCCAATATACCAAATTACATTTATTTCCACTTTTGTTTCTTTTTTTCCAAAAAGTTTATTAGTAGGAAGTTGTAAAATTTCTTAAATAATATATTGCATAGTACTTGAGAATGAACACTTTAAACTCAGACAATTTGTATTTTAGTGTTTGTTACCATTTATTAGAAATAAACATGGAGCAATAATTCTCTTTGCCTAAAAAATGTTAAACTTTAAAATTAAGTATAACAATAAAAATAAATGTTATAAAGCTTCATCGAGGATTAAAAGAGTTGTTTTAAAGTACTCAGTGTAGAGTTTTGACCATCATTTCTTGAATTCAACCCTGCTTTTGAATTATGATGCAAAAAGATGATATTTCTAAAAACAAAAAATATCTCCAGAAATCAAGTACAGAGATGATTTTGTAAACAGGCAGTAATTAGTGAGAAAATAATTACTCAAAATTTAATAAAATTGCATCATCTCTGAATCTGATTTGAACTTTCACTTTCTTTCTTTTTTTTTTCTTTCAAAGATTTATTTATTTATTTATTTAATTTCCCCCCCTCCCCTGGTTGTCTGTTCTTGGTGTTTATTTGCTGCGTCTTGTTTCTTTGTCCGCTTCTGTTGTCCTCAGCAGAATGGGAAGTGTGGGCGGCGCCATTCCTGGGCAGGCTGCTCTTTCTTTTCATGCTGGGCGGCTTTCCTCACGGGCGCACTCCTTGCACGTGGGTCTCCCCCACGCGGGGGACACCCTTGCGTGGCACGGCACTCCTTGCGCGCATCAGCACTGCGCATGGCCAGCTCCACACGGGTCAAGGAGGCCCGGGGTTTGAACCGCGGACCTCCCATATGGTAGACGGACCCTAACCACTGGGCCAAAGTCCGTTTCCAACTTTCACTTTCTTAATGCAGTTCTCTTACTTTTGTGCCATTCTTTTGTGTTTTGTCTTGATTTTGTCATTTTGTCATTTAATACGTGTCTTTTTGAATATCTCTTCTTATCAGAATAATTCTGGTAGATTTTATAGCATGAATGATATCCATGAGGAAGCATACCAATAACACTCCACATTTGGTTAAGTATTTTTTCCACATATTTTGTATGTTTTCTTTATAAATTCTCTATACAATTAGGTGCTTGTTTTCATCTAAATTGAATAAATAAATCCTTAGAAACCTTGTTTAAGAAATTGGAAACTTGCTGAAAATCTTCAGTTATTCATGGCATAAAAATCACTGGATCTTTATAGTCATTGCTACCCACAGACAGCAATAACATTTAATCCACACATACGAAAACATGGTAAGACAGGACTAAGATTAAGCTCTAGTTTCTCTTAATTGTCTCTGCTTCTCTTCAGGTGACCCATGGAAAAGCAGAAGACAGGTAAAGGAGGAAAAGAGAAAAGGAGATTAAGGGAAGGGAAAGAAGTACATATTAAAATATTTTCTATTTTAAGAATCTAAGTGATCATCTTTCACATATTTTTAAATATTAAAGTATTCAACTATTGAACAACTTTCAATTTTAATTGGCTCTTTAAGGGAGCACGTGTAGCTCAGTGGTTTGAGCACCTGCTTCCCATGTATGAGGTCCCAGGTTCAATCCTCGGTACCTCCTACAAGCAAACAAAACACAAAAATAATTGGCCTTTATATGTATGTAAATAGGTATGTATATCTATCTATCTATTAATATTTAACTATACACCCTCAATTTAAGCCTAATTCCTCCTCAGTTTTTAGTAAAGATGAATAGAGCTACTTATCACTCTCTCTAGAAATTATAACTCTTTCTCTTATTTGAAGATACTTATCTATATGTATTAGCCCTGAATATTTTCTTCAGAGGAAGTTATCTTCAATACGAATTTTCTAACATTCATGATAAAAAGTGGAGTAAAGATTTTAAACACTGTTATGTTCAAAAACCAATGTTAAAGGAAGCAAGAAGAATGAATGTAATCCTTCCTTTTTTGTTCTTTCCTTTTTTGACTTAAATAAATTTCTGAGATGACCTGCACAAAGTGTGAATTCAAGAATGTACTATTTTCCTTCAGCTCTAGAAGGTTCTAACATTAACTTCAAATAGACACTGGATTTGAAGAAATGCTTGAATAAATTGTCATATTTAGGTGTTAATATAAAACCAACATAATTTTTGAAACAAAACCTTGGTCCATAGTAAGCTCTCAATAAATAATCAAAGTTTTAGAGATAATGTAATTTCATAATTGTGAGAAAAAAGCTGAAATTCTCAATGATGTTCAGCTAATTACTGCCTGTTTATAAATTCATTGCTGCATTTCATTTGTAGAAACCCTTTGGGTTTTCAGATATATCACTATTTCCAAAGCATATTTTTAAGTCAGGACTGACTTGCAAGAAAAGATTAATAAAATTATTTTATCTGAGGAAGATATTAACTGTTGAATCATAGTTGAAAGATGAATGACTTTAAATTTGGAAAGATTATTATTATAAGAAGCTGATATTCAGAGCAGACAGTAAAATTGAGAAGAACCTGAAAGTAAGTGGGAGATGGAAAGAAAAAGATAGTGTCTAATCATTTAAACATTTAAACTAGACCAGTTTTACAAGATGATATAATTAGAGTTCAGGAATCTGCAATCCCTTTACTAGGTGACAGTAGAAACACTATGAATAATTGAAGAATCATGAAGTACAATCAAAGTACTGGAAGATTGTGTGGCCCCCGTTGTAGTTAAAGCGAGTGTGCTACAGACTGCCACACAGCGGTGTATGGACCTTGATGAGTTGGAATATTGGAGGCTAGGTCGGTCCTTACCTCTGCTAAGTGAGATACTCAGTTTTCACTTACTAAAGAGAAACTGGCATCTGAGATCTGGATTCATGCTGCAAACTACATGAGAGATAAATCACAGACTTGAGGTTTCATTGTTAATTAAACATGGGAGGTGCCTATCGCTCTCCAGGAGTGTTAATTTATACAGAATGCAACTTTCTATTGGATGGGTTTTCTTAGGAGGCTAGTACAGAGTAAATCAGGAAATCACATTGTGAACTGAAAAATAATTGTGTGTGACTCTAATATAAACTGATATGTAATCTTGAGCCACTAAAGAATATATTTCTATTTTGATAATGTCTATTGTAGAAATTAGAGCACTTACTACCCTTGATAGTGTTTCTGTCACTAAATCATTATCATGCTATAAGCTGGATGTGGTTATTAATTTTATTTCAGCATATCTAATGTTCTTGACCTCTCAGATGGTCTTCTTTCTGGGGGAAAAACAAAGTAAAACACTTGAATTATTGATGACATATGTAAGAAAGTAAAATTTCATCAAATACATTTGAACTCATTCCTTAGTTAAACTTTTTCTTGGGAAGGTTTCCAAAAATAGATAACATCATAATTTGTATAAATTGTTTCCCAGTTGAAATGGCATTGTTTTAGGTCTATCTATTATATAAAAATATTCTTTTCTGGACTCTAGATGGCTTCTCTTTAATTGTTAAAGTCACTGAAGTATATCAGAAGGCATTGGTTTGGAACATATATGTAAAAATATTATAGATATACAGAAAATTTTAGCATTTTCTTTCAAAATGTTTGCTTTCATGTATAGATACTACATGGGACTCCATGACATTGATTCCTTCTTTGACATTTATGCAAGAATATTACAATGTTGCTGTTAACTGTAGTTATAAGTTACATTAATTCTACTTTTCCCATGCATCACCATATTCTTACCAGCTTGTAATAGTGATACACATTTCTTCTATTTCGTAGAGGAAAAATTTTGTATTTGTACTATTAACCACACTCCTCATCCACCACTGGGTTCACTGTGTTATTCAGTCCCTAGTTTATTCTCAAGGTTTCTTTCAGTTGACATTTACACCCCTAAATTTCCCCTTGCATTCACACAATCCCATTTATAAACCAGCTGTGTTAGTTGTACTCACTATAATGTACAACCATCAACTCTATCCATTTCCACACTTTGAAAGTCAAATTATTTAAAGATTCTGCATACATCAAGCATCAGTACCCCTTCTCAGCCTTTATCCTATCTCCTAGTAACCTATACCCTGGTTTTAACTCCATGTGTTTATTCTTTGTACTTAGTTTAGATTAGAGACCCAATACAGTATTTGCTCTTTTGTGTCTGGCTTATTTCTCTCAACATAATGTGCTCAAAGTTCATCCATGTTGTTACGTTTGCCTCAATTTCATTTCTTCTTTCAGCAGCATCATATTCCGTCATATGTTTATGCTACATTTTGTTTATTCATTCATCAGTTGATGGGCATTTGGCCTATTTCCATCTTTTGGCAATTGTGCATAATGTCCGTATGAACATCAGTGTGAAAATGTCTGTTTGTTTCCCTGTTTTCAGTTCTTCTGGATATATTACAAGTAGAGGGATTTCCAGATCATATGGTAGTTCTATATTTAGCTTCCTAAGGAACTGCCAAATTGTCTTCCACAGAGACTGCACCATTCTATATTGCCATAAATAGTGAAGGAGTGTTCCTATTTCTCCACATCCTCCCCAGCACTTGAAGTTTTCTGTTTTTTTTTTAATAATGTCCATTCAATGAGATGTACAAAAATATATCTTTGTAGTTTTGACTGCATTTCCTTAATAGTTAGCAATATTGAGTATTTTTTCATGTACTCTTTCACCATTTGCATTTCCTCTTTGGAAAAATGTCTACTTAAGTCTTTTGCCCTTTTCTCTTTTTAGTCTAAATAACAGGTTTTATACTATAACTATTTTTGAAAGACTTATGGAGCATCTCGCATATATCTCACAGATATATGGATAAATACAGTCATAGTCATTGAAATAATTTTTTTTCCAAAGACAATAAAATCCCTCCAAAAGAGAAGTCTTCTTAGGTGTACTACTATTTTTTTTAACTCTTATTAGATATGTGGTTTCCAAATATTTCCTCCCATTGAGAAGGCTGCCTTTTCACCTTCTTGATGAAGTCCTTTGAAACACAAAAGTGTTTACATTTGTGAACGTCCCATTCATCCATTTTTTCTCTCATTTCTCATATTTTCAGTGTAAAGTTTAAGAAAGCACCACCTATGACTAGGTATTGAAAATGTTCCCCTACATTTTCTTCCAGGAGATTTATGATTCTAGGTCTTATATTTAGATCTTTGATAGGCTTTTTACTTATTATTTGTGTATTAAATCTTTGAATGCTTGGTAGAATTCACATGTGAAGCCTTCTGACACTGGGCTTTTAATTTTAGGGAGGTTTTTGATTACCATTTCAATCTCTTTAATTGTAATTGGTTTGCTGAGGTCTTCTATTTTTCCTAGGGTCAGTGTAGGCTGTTCATATTTTCTAAGAATTTGTCTATTTCAACTAAATTGTTGAATTTGTTGGCAAACAGTTGTTCATATTATCCTCTTATGATCTCTTTTATTTCTATGGAATCAGTAGTAATGTCCCCATTCTCTTTTATGATTTATTTACTTGCATCCACTCTCTTTTTCCTTTTCAGTCTAGCTAAGAGTTTGTCAACTTTGTTGATCTCAAAGAACCAACTTTTCATTTTGTTGATTCTATTTTTTTCGTCAATTTCATTTATTTCTCCTTTGATCTTTGTTCTTTCTTTCTTGGCGAACTGTTTGCTGTTCTTTTCCCTGTAACTCAAAGTACATAGCTTGATATTAGGTTTTACTATTTCTTCTTTTTTAATGTAAGCATTGAGGGCTATAAATTTCCCTCTCAGTACTGCCTTTGATACATCCTATAGGTTTTGATATCTTGTATTCTCTTTTTCTTTTGTCCCAAGATATTTACTAATTTCTCTTGCAATTTCTTCTTTGACCCACTGATTATTTAAGAGTTTGTTGCTTATTCTCCCTATATTTGTAAATTTTCTCTTTTACTGCATGTTGATTTTAATCTTCATTCCACTATGATCAGAGAAAGTGCTTTGTGTAATTTTGATCTTTTAAAATTTATTGAGATATGTTTTGTGAACCTATATGGTCTATCCTGGAGAAAGATCATGAGCACTTGAGAAGAATATATATCCTGCTGTTTTGGGGTACAATGTTCTGTATAAATCTATTAGATTTAGTTCCACTATCATATTACTAAAACTTTCTGTTTCTTTATTGGTCCTCTGCCCTGATTTTCTACTCAATGATTAGAGTGCTGTATTGAAGTCTCCAACTATTATTGTAGAGATGTCTATTTGTACTTTCAGTTTTGCCAATTTTGGCCTCATGTAATTTGGGACACCCTGGTTAGGAGCATATGTATTTTTTATTGGTATTTTCTCCTGGTGAATCACCCTCTTTATTAACATGTAATTTCCCTCCTTGTCTATAATAATAACTTTTCTTTTAAAATCAATTTCATCTGATATGAATATAACTACTCCACATTTTTCTGGTTCTTGCATGTATGAAATTCCAATCTTTCACTTTCAATTTATTTGTATGCATGGGTCTAAGGTGAGTGTCTTGTAGACAGCACATAGAAGGCTTATATTTTCTTATCCATTCCATCAGTCTGTGTCTTTTTAATTGGGGATTTTAATCCATAGCATTCAAGGTTATTACTATATAGGCAGTTCTTCACCTATTTTCACCTTTGGGTTTTATCTATCTTATTTTCATGAATCTTTTTGATACTTTTACTTTTACTGATATAACCTTCATTTCTCGACTTTCTTCAAAGTCTTTCTCCCCTGTTTTTTTTTTTTTTTAATTTTATGGCTGTAGCACTCCCTATAGTATTTCCTAGAAAGCTTATCTCTTGGTTACAAACTTTATGTTTAGCTTTATCTGTGAATATAGTAAACTTGCTCTCATTTTTGAAAGACAATCTTGCCGGATATATAATTTTCAGTGGAAAATTTTTCTCTTATAGTATCCTAAATATATCATACTTCTGCCTTCTTGCCTCTATTCTTCTGATGAGAAATCAGCACTTAATCTTATTGGACATCCCTCATATGTGATGAATCTCTTTTCTCTTTCTGCTCTCAGAATTCTCTCTTTTTCTTTGGCATTTGGCATTCTAATTAGTATGTGTCTCAGAGTTGATCTACTCAGAATTATTTGGACAGGGATATGTTGTGCTTCTTGGATGCTTCAATAGGGTTGGGAAATTTTCTACCATTATTTCCTCAAATATTCCTTCTGACTCTTGTCCCTTCTCTTCTTTTTCTGGGATACACATGCTATGAATGTGTACACCTCTTTTGCCATCATTTAGTTCCCTGAGACCCTGTTTAATTTCTCCATTCTTTTCTTTATCTATTCTTTTGTATTTTTGCTTTTGGAGGAAAAGCTTTGTTTAAGCTCACTGATACTTTCTTCTGCTTCTTCAAATCAGCTCTTATATGCTTCCAGTATATTTTAATTTCATTTATTATGCCTTTAATTTGCATAGGATCTGCTTTTTTTCTATGTATGTTTTTGAATTCTTCTTTGGGCTCACTTAGTGTCTTCTTGATGTCCTTAATCTCTTTAGCCACCTCATTGAATTTATTAAGGAGAGTTTTTTTTTGAACATCTGTGACTAGTTGTCTCAAGACCTTTATACCATCTGGAGATTTAGTTTATTCCTTTAACTAGCCCATATCTTCCTGTTTCTTGGTATGGCTTATAATTTTTTGTGTTTGGGTTTTAATGGCTTTGTGCTATAGTCCATCTTTGCTATTTGATTCAACTTAATTTAGCCCTCTCTAGTGCCCCATGTTCACCCAATCTGAATTTTTTTCATCTCCTTTTCATCTGTTTCTTGCCTTTTCTCTTTTTCTTGCTGGTGGCAGAGTTGGAGCCAAGAATGTGGCTGGTATTGTAAGTCATGGAAGCTGAAGCATTGCCCCAGGAATTAATGAAGATTTTATCACCTTTCTCCCCTTTCAGGGGAAAGACTGAACCATAAGCCATGTACAGTAACCCAAGCTGTGCCCAACAATCTATTCCTTGCTGGCTGAAAGTAACTGCAGTTTCTGGGAGAGACTGAAGGAGCACTGACCCTTCTCTTGCCCTGTCAGGGCAGGTATGGAGCCACTGGTATGGCAACAGTCTAGTTCATGTGTGCCTGAAGCAGCTGTGGTTGCCGAGCTGCTGAAAGAGCACTGTCCCTCCTCCTACCCTGTCAAGGGTGGGGATGGAGCCACAGATATGCAGGACAATCTAGTCTGTGGTGTCAGTTGCCTGGAGAGAATGAAGAAACAATTGCCTCCACCTGTCCTAATAGGGGTGGGGATGTAGCCACATGAGTACCCAACAATCTCTTCCATGAAGGCTGAAAGTGACTATAGTTGTCCTGGAGGCAGGACTGGAGCCAGGCCAGGGCAGCAATCTGATCCAGGTGGGAAGAAGCTGGTTTCTACCATCACTGTGATTTTCAAACACCCCTGCTTACCCTCAGGCTTGGGGTATAGTTAAAATGTAGGTCACTGGCCTCCTTCTGACTTGGACAGGTTCACACTGTAGCTGTACTTAGGATTGGATTTTAGCCAGCTGAATTATTAATCAGTCGCTGACAAAGTTTACTAATCAGTAGCTGACAGACAGGCCCTTCCCTCCTCACATTATAGTTACATTTTATTCATTGAAATTCTAAAGATTTCCTTGTAAGAAACTCAGCAAGAGTGAACCATACTTCACAAAGAACTGTGCATGTTTTTCTCCATGGAAGCAAGGAATGATGGGTAGGGTATGTTGGCACTTGAGCCACCAGAAATTTTGACTATCCTATAGCTATGAACAGCTTAATGAGGGGATTGGAAATAGCTGTAAAAGGAAGGTTGTCCAAGGAGGTGCTAGGAAGAGGTAGATGGGAGATGCGGGAACGTTGTTGCAATACAGAGAGCCTGTGGTGGATTTAGTGTAGACAATGTGCAGTAGAGGTTAGAGGACTACACTGAGAAAAATAACAAAAGCTGGTTTTAAGGAGTTTCAAAACCTATGCATTTTTAAAAGAGACCATATAAATGTACTCTTATTGATTATATTTCAGTTACCAGACATGTTTCTATGTATGAGATATTGAAAGAGTATAGACAAGTTGATATATGTTATATTCGGGTTATTTTCAAAAATTCTCTTTCCTTATGTTAATGAAATTGCTGTATTTCCAAAACAATTATGTTATTACTGGAACCTACTTCTGCCACCCATATTTTCTCAACCGTCCAAAGCCCTAGTTCATTTATCACATACATAGGTTCTATTCCTAAATATTATAGAGATTATGGTTTTAGAATTTGGGAAGCGATTCATGAAAATATATGTAAAGTTAGCACTGTCATTTGTGAGAGTTTTCAGTTTCAGGTGCATAAATACTATATGTATAAATTAGAGGAATTTATCGAGTTTCTACTGACAAGCCAGTTTCTGCAGTAGGTGCTATGGGAAATAAAGAAAAAAGAAAAAAAAATACATATGGTACACCCTCAAAGGGCTTTTGTTAAAATTGGATAATAAATCTTTTTAAAATCCTTTTTTAAATAAAAAAGCTTTTGAGCCTGAAGAAATGAGCCTTGGGTAATTTTGGACCTTGGATTATGTGATTATACAGATACCACATTTTGATCCAATATTCACTTTCTCACTTAAACTTAAAAGAGGAATTTTTGGAGATATGAAGGTCATTCCATTTGAGTAGGGGATGGACAGAAAATAATTAGGGTTGAAAGAGAGAAAAGAAGAAAGAGAAGATGTAAGGGAAAAAGAGAGGAAGAAGGAAGGGAGGGAAGGCAGGAGGGAGGAAGGAAGGATAGAAGAAAGGAAAAAAGAAAAAAATTATATTCTCAGACATGGAAATTATTTGGAATGGAACTAGACAGAAAAGGACACAGGTCAACATTTTGGGGGCATATAGACAGAAGGACCATTGATTAAGAACAAAATTGTACAGAAGTTTTATTGAATTGCTATAGTGAGGGACTCCAAGTTAGTTTTTTAAGCAAAATATTTGTATCAAAATTTATATTCCCAGAGGATTGTTTTAATTTTATGTCTTTCCTATTTGACTGTGAAGGCATTAAAACAACACATTTCTTATTTTACATAATATATGATAGGTTATAAATCATTTTCTTCAAAGGAAATTCACAATTATCTTATTCCATTGATTGTAAGATAGATGTTTTTTCACCTTTAAACACATTGTCAATCATTAAAAAAGGCATCTTACAATATGACATGTCATATTTTAATAGGTAGAGGTTTTTATGTTAAATAAGATAGTGAATCTTACAATCAATCAATCATGACATATTCAATAAAATATAACACTTTAAATAATCTCAACACTCTGCACATAAGCCCTTCCATAGGTTCTAAAAAAGATATCTAATTTATTCAGGAGACCTAATTCAGGCTACTAATAGATAAGATCCTTTATGGAAACCAAGCTCTGTCTTAAGGTCTAACTGACTGATTTATCAGAGTTAATGATAAGGTGACTGTATCTGAAAAATAGAATGTGAAGGGTCAACACAAGAACGAAATATTCATTTTGTATGCCATTAGGCTAAGGAAAATAAATTAACTAAATGGTGTGCTTTGAATTCTGTCACTTTTAATATGTACTGCTTAGCATTTTCCGGATTTTCAAATAAAATTTAGAAATATTTAAAAATAATTTTCAATGAAGAATGGGAAATATTCAAATGTGTTTTCTAAAGTGCACATATCACCAAAACGTGCCATTTATTAGTGATACGTAGCAAAATCAGCAAAAGCAAACAAAGAAAAACAGGAAAAAACTGGTTCATAGTTGCAGATCGATCATCCATGTTCCGCCATTGTTTCCAAAGGTCAACAGAGGAAATATGGCTAAGCATAGCGATTTTTACTGTGGATATAGGTTTCAAGCTCTTTAGAAAGACCCTCTTTTTCTTTCCCTACCCTATTGTTTTGTCAGAAACTTGTCTCATGCATCTTTTTTTAAGACATTTGCTTTCTGTCACTTATTTTCTTTCTTTTTTGGTCATCATAATAATTTAAGGGATCTGGTAGATTTGAGATAGAGCATTTAAGTGTTATTCTCTAACAAACATGAGGAAGTAAACCCCAGGGTTCACAGTTTCCTAACAAGAAATAGATCTGAATATTATGTGATAGATACATAGATAGAAAAGTAGATATAGGTAGATAATAGATAGATGGATGGATAGATAGGTAGGTAGGTAGATAGATAGATAGATAGATAGATAGATAGATAGATAGATAGATAGATAGATAGATAGATAGATAGATTTCAAATCCTTTGAAAAGTTTGCTGGAAATATATGTTGTCTAAAATCATGTATTGCAAAGCACAATACAGCAGAGTAAATTAAATATAATTTCATTCCCAATGTTAAAAATCAACGTTTAACCACTTGTTTAAAATATCTTGCTCCATTTTATTTTTCTTCACTAGTTCCTGTAATACAGTATGGCATTGTATTAATGAGAATGTTCTTACGTCTAATTCCCTACTGTGACACCAAAATACTGTTTTATTTTATCCTGGAATTCTACTCCTTAGAATTGTTTCTGTTTTGGAGTTTGTAAAATTTTTAGTATGTTGAGGTTATTGATATTTTGCATTTCTTTTGTAACAGGTGAGTGATGTTGGAATAAGAAATATTGTACCTTTATTTAAAAAATAATATTTTCTATTTGTATTGCTATTTCCTGCAGAAGCCAGAGAGCTTTTCTTTTTAATAAAAACATTTCCTGAACTCACTATTTTATATCCCCAATTGTTTACAAAACGCTGGACTGACGGACTGACTGGAAAAATAGATTTTTGATAGCCTATGGAAATAAAAATACCAACACTATGAGACATACAAAATATTTAGTGTGCATGATGCCAATATAACCTAAGTATGTAATGCACATCTTTATTTTCAGTTCTTCATATTGACATAAGAAAATAAAAAATAAATTTGGTAAAATATAAACATAAAAAAGTGTAGAGATATATTGAGCAAACAATAAAAATGTTCACTCTACTGTTTTTATTGTTTAACTTTTTTTTAAGTAAAATTCCAAATATATACAAAAGTTGATGCTTATCACCCAGCTCCGACAATTATTAGTACCGGGTAAAGGTGTTTTATTCATAGCTTCCACTTACCCCAACCCATGGCAAAGATTATTTTGAAGCAAATCCTAAAAAGCATATAATTTCAAGTATATATGTGCCAGTGTTTATATTTAAAGGATAAAGACTATTATTAAAGTGCACTTTTATTGAAAAATAATACACAAATCATATTTTTACCTAAGTGAATTTTCTCAAGTAAACAACTAAGTATTACCACAACCTGGTCAATGATAGAATTATTGTCAACTCTTCCAGTCACTAAATTCCCAAGGGCAAACTGATGTCTAACAACTTTATGAGTTTTGCTAGTTTTGAACATTATAAATGGTGTCATATGACATGATTCTTTCTTGTCTGGCTTGTTTTTCACCATTATGCTTGTGATTCATCCACAGGTGCAATGTTGCTGTAATTTGTTTATTTTCCTGGTTCTTTAATATTCCATTGTGTAAATATCCCTTCCTTTATTTTTCTACTCTATTATTATGGACATTTGAGTTATTTACAACTTGGGGCTATTAAGAATACTTGTATATGACATTTTGGCACACATATGTACATATATCTGTTAGATATGTGTAGCAGAATTTCAAAAGGAAATGTATTCAGAATTTCAAAATGTAAATGTTCAGAGTACCAGATATTGCCAAAAAATTTCCACAGTGATTAGGTTAAGTTAGTCCCACCATCAGCACAACAGAATAGAGTTGCAGCTACTCCACCTTCTAGAAAAAACTCAGTATTTTCACTCATTAATTTTAGTCAACCTGTGGCCATATGGTAATTTTTCATTGGTATTTCAATTAGCATTTTCCTGATGTCTGTTAAAAATGCATATTTTTAGTATGTTTATTGGCCATTAGTAGATACTCTTTTTTAATGAATTTTGTATTCAAGTGCCTTTTTCTGTTGTGTTTTCTGTCTTTTCCTAAATGAATTGTAGTTCTTTGTATATTCTGGACATGTGCTCTTCATTGAATGTATGTACAGCAAATAGTTCTATTTTGTAACTTGTATTTTTCACTTTCTTATTAGTATCAATGGATGGAAGTTCTTATTTTTTACTGTAGTTCAATTTGTCAATCTTTTTTTTGTTTTGTTTTGTGGTCTGTATGTCCTGTCTAATAAATCATTGCTTACTTTATTATTATGAAGATATTAATCACGTCTTCTTCTAGAAACTTTATCTTATGTTTACATTTTTATTTACAAACACAATGAAATTTAATTTTAAGTATGCTATGAAGTATGATACAGATTGATTTTTTTCCCCATGTGAATATCTAGTTGACATAGTACCATTCATTGTAAGGGCCATCATATCCCCGTTGCACTGTAGTTTATTTTTTATGAATAAGATGACTATATCTTTCCTGGTTGTTCCTGGACTGGACAAACTATTTCATTGGTGTATTTATCTATTCTCGAGGCAATTTCACACTGTTTCCAGTTCTGAATTTTATTTAAATAAAAATTTGTTAAGTATATCATTCATACATGAACATACATAGACAATAAATGTATAGTGAAAGTTGTGAACTTACAAAACAAACATGCATATCATCATTCAAGGCTCCCATATATCTCCCCACCACCAACACCTTGCAATGTTGTGAACATTTGTTACAAACTATGAAAAGGCATCATCAAAATATTACTACTGACTATAGCCCATATCCTAATTTGGTATGTTTTTTCCCCAACCCTCCTGATTAGTGACACCCCTCAACTTCTATAGTTTTTTAGTGAAGTCTTGGAAGCTACAGTATTAGTAAGCCTTTCAACTTAGTTTTTCCTTAAAATACTCTTTCCTATGCTAAGTCATCTCCATGTTCATTGTATTTTAGAATCAGCTTGTAACTTTCTATAATAACTAGTACATATCAAAAAAATTTGGGAAGAACTGACCTCTTTACTATATTGAATCTGTGGCTCACAAGATATCTGAAGAGACTGACACCTGCTTCCCTTTGCATTCACATTCTAATTTATCTTGCTATTGGCATTTCTTTTAAATATTTAATTTTTTATGCTTTTATATATTATATTTGCATTTATCTTTTATATTTGCTTTTATTTTTACTTTATATGTATTTCCCAATATCTTTGTAAAATATTTGTGAAAAAAACATATCTTATATAAGCTTATGACACTCTTGGCAGATGTCCAAGCTGTTCGTCATTACATGCACAGGATGCACTTCAGAAAACCAAATTTATATTTCTGAGGATTGTTGAAATCTTGAAAAACACAGAACATGGCCATCTGTATGGCAGATGTGCCCTGAAAACTGTGAATAATAATGTAAGGGACAATATACTATAATAGACAAACTGTTATGTGAGTTATTTCAACCCTCACATAATGTCCAGAAATTCACAAAGTATTACTATACCATGTCTTCTTTAATAAAAAATAACTTTAAATCCAGTTATGAGTAAAGGGTGTGTGTATGTGAACACATATATACATACTCCTTTTGGGTATATACATGAAGGAAATGAACAAAATAGAACAATAAAATCTATCCTAAAAGAAAAGAAAATTGGACATTCCACCTCTCTTCTGCTTGTTTCCATCTAGTAAAGGATTTTCTATTGAAGATTTTTTAATCTTGTCAGACCTCCACTATTCGCAAAACGCCTAATCTCTTTTCTCTGTTATTTCTTTCATGGTAACTTTTAACATTCCTAGCTCCAGGCTATGTCTGAAAAGGTCCTCCATTTGAGTGGTAGATCATAGGATCATGGATAAATCCATGAGGTTCAATTACTGATCATTTTTTTTGTGAGTACATCTTTGAGTGAATACTTGTTTCTTCTGTCTCTATAGAGGAGCAGAAAGAATCTGCTCTAAAGTGTTTGGCATAAATATATAACAATGTGAAAGACCAAAACTCAATAGTCTAAGCAGACACCAAGCTCACCGTCTTTAACAATGTGCACTGTCCAGGTACACTTTCCTTCCAGTGTTAAAAACTAAATAATACATTCTCAGGGATATGGGAAAAATATTTAATTTTCAGTGAAACTGTAGACACAGATGGCACCATGAATTAAATAGGGTATTAAAATTTACTACTGTGCATTAATACTTTCTATTTTATTTTTAAGGAAAGTAAATAGTAATTGTAAAATCCCTTTTAAAAAAGAGATTAAAATTCCACTTAGAAAACATTCATAACCTCTATAAAGTATCATTATATAAATCATATATTTTTTTCTCTCTTTCCTTACCAGGCAATTGCTTTTTTTTTTCCCCATGGATATTGACTAATAGAATTTATTATAGAATCATATTTCTACTTGCAATTTAAAAGAGTGATAGAATATGTAAAGAATATTGGGGAAAATTATGGGTAGTCATACAAAATAAGTGCAAATCCTAAAATAAGAGAGACTGAATAGTCATTTTGGAATCCACTTAAATTACAATTGTAAACAAATACAAAGCAAACTCCTCTTCCTGTAGTCTAATATCAATCTTTGTGGACTTTGCCATCAAATGTCTTAGCTTCCTAGCTTAAAACAAATATCATACAATGGGTTGGCTTAAACAATGCAAATGGATTGGAGGCTAGGAAAAGTTCAAAATTGAGACATCAGTGAGGCAGTCCTTTCTCCCTAAAGAGGGTGTCATTCTGGGGCTGGCTGCTGGAAACCCTTGAGTCTTTGATTTTTCTGATCATGACATGGCAATGCACATGCCAATGTTCTCCTTTCTTTTCCAGATTCTGTTGATTTCCAGATCCTATTCCTCTATGGACTTTCTCTTCATAAAGTCTCCAGTAATAGGATTATAGCCCAATCTCATTCAATTGGACCACACCCTAACTAAAAATAATATCTTCCAAATGTTTACAATGAATTCACACTCACAGGAACCCATTAAAATTAAGAACATGTTTCTTTCTGGGATCCAAAATTCAACTTACCACACCAAGTATAATTTTCTAAAAGGCAATATTAGTAAATCTTCTTATTTAAAAATGTGTTTCTAAATGTTAAAAAAAAGTACTAAAATTTTGAGCCATGAATTACTGTGTCAAAGTCAAAAGAAAAACATTAATGATGATAATATGTAATATAGTAAGGTACCATAACCTTAACAATAAAAATTTATGTTGCCTTTTGTTAATTTTTTAAAATATATTTGGACAGCTAGAGGAAATATGGAACTATTTTGGAGCCTGGGTCTTTGAATTTGCAACCATGTCTTTGAATTTTCAAATATTATATTGTGAAAAATAAAATCTTCAAATTATGTATCAATACCAACTTCTGTCATATAAATATTTTCTTTCTGGAAATTTAATCTTGAATAAGACTTTTTTAAAAAATTGAAAATACTCATTAAATTTGGAGACCATTATGCTTTTATTTTCTCCTTAATTCAAAATAGTTCCTTTCTCATAACAAGTACCATTCAGTTACTTAGCCAAGCCATTAGGACGTTTTCATTTGCAACTTGAATTCATTCGGGGACTCAAATGCCAAAATCCTTCTTTCCTTTTTTTCTCTTTTACATATATTGATAATACTTCAAACTTTATGTATGGTCAAAATGAATTCATATTACCAAACCAGCATGAAGAAAACTATCAGTATAATTTTCTATAATTAAAACTTTCAAAAGAAAATAGTCATGCATTAAAAATGCACTGTTGGCAGCAGACTTGGCCCAGTGGTTAGGACGTCTGTCTACCACATGGGAGGTCTGCGGTTCAAACCCCGGGCCTCCTTGACCCGTTTGCAGCTGGCCCATGCGCAGTGCTGATGCACGCAAGGAGTGCCGTGCCATGCAGGGGTCTCCCCTGCGTAGAGGAGTCCCACACGCAAGGAGTGCACCCTGTAAGGAGAGCTGCCCAGCATGACAGAAAGTGCAGCCTGCCCAGGAATGGCGCCGCACACACGGAGAGCTCACACAAGATGACGCAACAAAAAGAAACACAGATTCCCGTGCGGCTGACAACAACAGAAGCGGACAAAGAAGATGCAGCAAATAGACAGAGAGAGCAGACAACCAGGGTGGGGGGTGGGAGGAAAGGGAGGGGTGGGAGGAAGGGGGGGGAGGGAGGAAAGAGAAGGAGGGAGGGGAGAGAAATAAATAAAAATTTTTAAAAAAAGGAAAAAAAAAGGAACTGTATTCACATCTTTCTTTTTTACTTTTTAAAAACCACTTGCATGTAATAATCACTATGTAGACTACAGCTTTTCATAATGTAGATAGATGGTCTGTCAAATCATTCATATTCTCTAATTAAAAAATACTTGTTAAAATGAAAATAAAATTGATTTTAGTAGTAAGTTGATATTTTAAATAACATTGGCTTTACACTTCATTATGGAAAAAAAAAATCAGTCTCTGCTCCTACCTTAGAGAGGCATGTGCTCACTAGTTTGCCACCATTCTGATCTGGCTTGCTAATTTATGGATTTAGTTCATTTATGTTAATTTATGGATCCTTGTAACCTCTGAAATTAGAATTTCAAGAGGTAAATATTTTCTTCAACTATTTCTCTAGAAGAAACCCCATTCAAAAACCAACAAATTTCTATTCATGAACTATTGTGATTAGTAATCAAAGAAAATGTGGCATTGGTATGGAAAAAGTGGCCATGGTGGCTGCTGGGGGTAGGGAGTGGGAGGAAGAGATGTGATGTGGGGGCATTTATGGGGGTTGGAGTTGTGCTGGGTGGTGCTGCAGGGACTGTTACCAGACATTGTATGTCCTCCCATGGCCCACTGGGTGGACTGTGGGAGAGTGTGGGCTATGATGTGGACCGTTGACCATGAGGTGCAGCGGTGCTCAGAGATGTATTCACCAAATGCAATGAATGTCTCCTCATGATTGAGGAGGTTGTTGTTATGGGGGGAGGAGTGGGGTGAGGGGGTGGGGGGTATATGGGGACCTCGTATTTTTTGAATGTAACATTAAAACCTCCTATTTTATGAATGTAACATTAAAACATAAAATCAACAAATTTTACAATGAAATTTAAAAGCCTCCGCTCTAAACAAAGGTACATAGCCTATGTTCACAACTACAACATACTTAATGTATAGAGATAATGCCATGATTAAGGAAGTAAAATATAAAATGAAAGTTCAACAAAAAGAGCCCTGTAATCTGATTTGAGATGAGGAATGCTATGTTGGGGAATGCTTTAGGTGAGAAGAATGCCTAATTAAGTTAGAATTTGACTAATAAGTAGGATTCCAGCTCAAACTTTAAAACTGAAAAAATGAGAAAAATGTTTCTGGATGTTGGAATAGATTGACTAACAGTTCAAGTGAAAATAACTGTAGTTCTGTGAAGGAGTGCATTAAGAAATAAGGCAAGATCTAAAGCCAGAATGTCAAATCATGGTCATTAATGTATTATTAAGCTTTCAGGTTTTCAAATTTTTCTAAATGAAAAGATGTGGCCATCTCTCTTAGTCCTTTCAGATACCTGTTTTCTACTCAACCAATATTACAAGTACTGAAGAAACTCCTAGTATTCTCTCTCCTTTGATACACAGGGCATCTTTTGTTCTCAAGTTCTTCTCTTGCTCAAATTTCCCATTTGTATATAATTAGCAGCCTAGATTTCATTGCTCTCCCTGAATTTTGCTTTTAAAGTAAAAAGACGAACTTTTATATACCATTTAAATTCCATCTTGTAGATAATGCATCAACTTTTTTAAAGGAGAAAATGAGTTTTCTTTGCTGGCACTAAAATTCTAATGGTTATAAGTGGGTCCAGTTGTGCTTCACACTGAATCAGGTTCTTCTACGCTCAAAACAAGGGCCATGAAGTTGGAAATTTCAGGCTTTATAAGCACTTCTATGGAAGATCTGCATGTGTTCTTTTGAAATAGTTCAGGCTTATGGTTGTGAGCGGCTGCCTACTTCCCTCTGTGTAATAAAGGATGGTTTTTGTGCTGGAATTCTTTTGGTGGGCAGTTGATGAAGTAATAACTCACAAGTTTTATTTTCCTTTCAGCTCACTCCAGTTGGCACCACGATATTTACAGGATTTTCAGGAGACAATGGAGCTACAGACATAGATGATGGCCCAAACGGACAGATAGAATATGTTATTCAATATAATCCAGATGATCCGGTACGTAAATACATACTTTTAATGTGGCTACTACGGAGGAATAAAATTAATGGTTATTTCAACTGATATTTATTAGAGTTTTCCATTTCACCTCCTTGAAACCACATTTGTAATTATACTATTAGTAAAAGTTATCTCAGTGTTCCATTATTTTGTTCTAATATTATTGCTGTAGTTTTCTTTTTAACAATCACTTGATATACACCAAGTATCAACTCTCTCAGTACTCTCCTCCTGTCCCCTAAGAACCTTCAATTTACTTTCCGCCCAATGGATTTGCTATTTCTAGATATTTCATGTAAGTGAAATCATACAGTATTGTCCTTATGTGCCTTGATCATTTCACTTAGCATACTGTTTTCAAGTTTTATACACATTTGCACTGTTGTTTAAACAACTAATTCATTAGTGGTATTTGTAGATGCAAATTTAAATTTATTTTTAGACATAATTGGATTTTTTACTAAATTCCCATTGTGTTTGTGGATTCCTAAGTATTTTAAAACATAATATTGGAATCAATATAACCAGTATGATGTCTATGTTCTATGAAACTTACAAATAAATACCACTACCACCATATCTACACTCACACACACACACACACATACACACACACAGACACGCACACTTCTCTGTGTTGACAAACCCCCCAAATCCTAACATTACCACCAAATGGAACCTAAGGTAAAGTAGAAATCAAAGCTTCTATCTACAGACCCATTTTGTTTTTTTGCATTAGGCTAGATGATTTTGACATTGCTTTTTAAAGCTGTGAAATAATTTCTTCCAATGAAATATAAATCAGAATCTTTGGTTGTAGTTACACCTGAAGGCCTTTCTGTCAAATTCCCATTTTTTATTTTCCCAAAGCATATTCTTATAATGTTGTATATTCTCCAACATGTTATTTTCATACATATAACTTTATTACAATGAAAAGACAATATTCAAAATAATGCAAAAAAATGAATTAAATCTTTTTTTCAATACTATATATAATGCAGAGATCAGTGCATCTTTCTAAGGCATGTTTTAACCTTCATTTAGTTCATACTACAATATAATAAGCTTTAGCTCAAATAATATCCTTCAGAAGTTTAAATTTAAACAGCTTGTTTAACTGTTAAGAGGACATTATGGTAATGCACCTCCATTAGTGACCACCTTCTCTTTTGTGCTTATTTATACAAGATAAATACATTAAAGTATGTGAAAATAGGAGCACAAGCTGTGTGTCTCGCTGGATTGAACTGAAGCAGTGGAGCAGCCACTTTAAGAGTTTTGAAAGCAGAAAGATGCTGATGTAAACTCTAGAATTAAGACATACTGTGTTATTGGTCAGAAGTGTTTTATATAAAAAACAAACAATCCCCAAGAAATACTGAATAGGACAGGCTTGTGTTTTGTTTATTAATACAGTCTAAAAAACAAAAAGAAGAAACACAACACACATTCCCACACAAAAACTATCAATTACATAGCTAACTGCTTCATTATTGCTTGAAACTGACATCCTGAATACTGGCAATTAGAACGCTTTCCATCTTGTGTCTAAGTGCCCCCCTGTCTCTGTATGGCACATACTACAGTGGGCCATTTCAGTGGGTGGGATAAAGCAGGAATTGTAAGGAAAAATTATTTCTTAATTCTATCATCTTTTTATTTTTCAAAATGTGAGACAGATACAGGTGAAAATATGGTTGCCAGATAAACTGCTAGCCCCTCTGTTCCACAAAAACAGCAACATCAAAACAAAACAATACAAATATTAATAAAACCCTGGAAATAAAAGACCTGAGGTTGGTTTTTTTAAACTACATAAGTACAGTTATGGTAAAGAATGTATACCCCGCTCTCAGTGGAAAATACCATTGGCATAAAAAATAAATGAAACAAATGTAATAGGTCTAAAAGCCAGAAATTTTCAAACTTGCTAAACAAAAATAATTCTTAATGATTCTGAGATAAACAATTCTGTATTTTCTTCCATTTGCTCAACTTTTAGTTGATCGAGAGTCATTTCTCCAGCTTGACGTTTTTATTATTCAGAATATATATTACTGTAAGACAGTACCTAATTGGTTAACTGGCCACTATGATCAATGGTTACTGCACAAGTTTATATATCATATATGATGTATGCCTATATAAATAACTTCCCACCTCCCACACCCCCATAATCACATCTTTAAATTATAGAAATGAATGGACTTTTCTCCAATGCTAAAAAAATCTGGGCTACTTAATAGGACAACACCACACAATTGCTCTAAACTACCCCCTTTGGGACAGAGAAGGTTCAAGTATTTATTTTGCAATATAAAATATCTTTTCTGTGAATTTCAATCATATTGGAAAACTTCTTGAGAACCATTCACTCCTATGTAACCTCTGTTGAAATATGACTCAAAAGTCTAAGGGGGAAGTGGACTTGGCCCAGTGGTTAGGGCATCTGTCTACCACACGGGAGGTCCACGGTTCAAACCCCAGGCCTCCTTGACCTCTGTGAAGCTGGCCCACACGAAGTGCTGATGTGCGCAAGGAGTGCAGTGCCACACTGGGGTGTCCCCCACATAAGTATCCATACACCCATGGAAACTTTGCCTGCCAGGAAGACCGTATTTGAAGTCAGAAGGTATACAAAGGAAGTCTGTATCTGAGCTAGTTGGGAACTCTGAATCACAGTCTGTCTCATCCAGAGAGGTCTTCAGATATATGCAGTGGCAGAAGGGGCCTCGAACCCCAATCACAAAGAGCAGCAGAGGTGAAAAGGGAAGATCACTTTTTTAAGGTTCTAAGGGAAGGGTGGAAGCACAAACTCCATTTACTGAAAGTGTCTTAAAACCAAGTGCAGCTTCATCCTCTTCATGCTGTCCCAATCTTTCACTTGGGGGAATAAAAAGAGGGGGCAAGCTGTACATCTGAGGTGGACCACTTTCTGGAAAGTGGCCATCCATTGGAGATTTTGAAGTTAAGTCCAATAGATGTTAAGTGCACCTTGGCAGTGGAGTTCAGATTGCAGGTCATTGTTATTGGGTCAATATTGAAAAAGTTATTTTTCAAATTCACTACAACTGTCCCAGCAGGTCTTGATATTCCCCCATGGCTTGGCCATTATGTTGACATCCAGTTTTTCATGGAACTCTAATCTCCTGAGAAGCAACTTCAGCTTTTGACATTGTGCCTTATTTTGGGATGACTCCAAACCGTGAAGCCTTTTTTGTCAACTAGTAGCTTTTATTGCCTGTGGTGGAGCCTCGGCTCCCAGGGCTCTCTCCAGAGCATGTCTGTTGAGGGTGGCTCAGCGCCTCTGGCTGGGCTCAGGGGCCTCAACACCGGGCAGGCACCTCGCAGCTCTCCCGCTGTCTCCCTTGATCCCATTCACTGCTTCTTCCCCAAACCAGTTTTAAGGTCACACCTTAAGGAGTGTTGTAGTTTAATGCTTCTCTATTATGTTTAATACTAGGAATGTGCAAGGTGGTTAACATGTCTTTATTTTTAACCTTCCATATTTTAATATAAGCTTTAAATGAACAAACCAAAAAGCAAATAAAAACAAACAGCAAATATCTCTGTTGAGCTTGTAAGGATTGAGAATCTGTAATAAGTTTTACCTTACAAGATTTTGTGATAATTTGTGAATGTATTTTCTCATTTTAGTCTTACAAATCAGTTATTAGTAGCATCTCCATTGCATAGGTGAGAAAACAGGCACATAGTTGAAGTCATATCCCAGAGCCACTTCTGAGCTGCAGTCAGGACTCAACTATATATAGCTCAGTTTCCCAGCATGTACGCTACTCTTCCTCACTTGTGTTTTGAGGAAATCTGCAGTAAATTTTCAAAAAAGTTGGAGAACTATTTTTTTTTAAGCCTATGGGAATAGGAGACTGAGGGGTGGTTTTTGTTTTCTTTTGAATAAAGTAGGCCTAAATGTTTGTAGACAATAACAGTGTTGCTATAAAATGGGAGAGAATGAGAATGAACAGAGAAGTGGGAGGATATGTGGGAAGATACGTATTTAGGATTACAAAGAAATGAAACAGCAGAAGAGAAACACATTTTCTTTAAAAGTAGAAATAGACCCTGACTACACAGTGTATCTCTAAACAAATTATTTTGTTTGCTATTTAGATTTCTTTAAGAATTTACTGTATGTGTGCGTTATATTTGAAGGTCATTTCTCAATCTTTACTCCCCAAGCTATAGAAAAGAAACATCCCAGCACCTATGGAATGGTCAGGCCATGTATTTTAGGGAAGTATTTATTGCAGTGCATAAAAAAAAAAAAAAAAAACAGATCTACCCAAGGTTAAGATATAATATGAGGCAAATATACTACCTAAGAGCTATTTTTGGAAGTTTTGTGAGGTGTAGATTCTTTGCTAGTTGTGTAGTAATTCCTTCAGAATATTTTCTCCTCTCAGGGATCTGGGGGCTTTGCATCAAATCTAATATATACCTTTTATTGCTTACAGAAGGGATGAGCCACTCAGCTTCATGCAGTTCCCAAATTATATATATGTGTGTGTGTATGTAAGGCAGCACTCCAGTGGAATAAATTAAAAAGTACTCTGAGTAAGGTCTTATTTCATGAAAAAAGAAAAAAAGACATCATGGCAACAATTTAAGGTATATTGAAGGGAAAAGCATTAACCAAAACCATCCTTAGGGACAGAATCCATCTTTAACCTTAAACTTAACCTTAAACATAAAGCATAGTACCAGATTCTTGTAAGATTTGTATGAGAGCAATACCTGATGATTTTAACCTTTTACCAGTGTTAAATCTCTAGTAATTCTGCGTATATTAATAGCATCATAATGTTCTCCTGCATATTTCTTACATTTGAAACAAAATTATAATGAACATATTTAGCCTGAATATGTGTCCTTCTCTGGTATTTTGTAATTACAATTTTATTTTCTTTCACAAATTTGTCTCACTGCCATGCTGCTAGGACAAACACCACTCAATGGTTTGCCTTAAGCAATGGGAATTTATTGGCTCACTGTTTCACGGGCCAGAAGTCCAAATCAAGGCATTGGCTGGAAGGTTTGCTTCCACTCAGGATGGTATAGCATTATGCCTGCTGGAAATCCTTGGGTTTCTTAGCTTCCTATCACATGGAAATGTTCTCCCCTTTCTCCTCCAGGTTCAGGCTAATTTCTGGCTTCTGGTTTCTTCCCATGGCTTTCTTTCAGTATGCCTGAATTTCTTCTGCTCTTAAAAGATGCCAGTAAACTGAATTAAGACCCAACCTCCTTCAGTTGGGTCATTCATTTACTCATTAATTTAAATTAGTGTGTTCAAGACATTCTATTTCCATGGATTCATGCCTACATAAATGTGGATTAAGATTAAGAGCATGTAAAATTGGAGGACATAATTCACTCTATACCACTTCCATTATGGTAAAGGATAGAAAGTGTAGATTGGCTGCTGGACTTAAAAATCCCAGTTTTTTCTTTCTTCCATCTGATGCGACATTATTCATTATCATTAACAAATGTATAACATGGAGCTTCTTTCAATTCATAGACATTTTGTTTAGACACAAATTATTTTTAAGGAAAACTTCAAGCCAGAATGTAATATCAAGATCTTTGACACCCAAATCTGTATTTCTCACATTTCTTAAAAGAAAAACAGATATTATGAAAACACTGGTCCTGATTTCCAGTAAGATGACAATCTAAAGTTGAATTAAATCTTTCCCGTTAGGTGTATATTCCCACATGTCAGGCAATACAGCTATATTCACTTATGCCCTGGTCAGTTTACTAATTTGCTATCTGCTTCATCCTTATAGACATTTTCAAGAGTATCTCCTATCTTAAAATTATACAATTAATAATGTTAATTTTTTTTCAGAATTTTAAATACAAGCCTCCAGTGATTCTAAGATAATTCAGTGGAAATTTGAATCATGATTCCTTTTATGTAATGTGTCATTTTCTTTTGCTGCCTTCAAGATTTTCTTCTAATCTTAAGTACTTAGAAATTTGACTATGGGATGCCAATGCGTAGTTTTCCATGAAATTATAGTTTTTGGGTTTTCCTGAACTCCTTGAATCTCGAATTTAAGTCTTACACAAATTAAAGAGATTACCAGTCATTTTTTTCTAATGGTTTCATGCTCATTTCCCTGACTTTTCTTCTGGTCCTCCAGGAACAGGCCTGTTAGACATTTTGATATAGTCCCACAGGTCCCTGAGGCTCTGCTCAATTTTTTCCAGTATTTCCTTTCATTCTTCTGCAAATTGAACATTTTCTATTTATTTTCAAGTTCACTGAATTCTCTGCCATGTTTATTCTGCTCTTAGCATATCCAGTGGTCTTTTTAAAAAATCAGATAGCGTATTCTTCAGTTTTAAGTTTCCCATATTTTTATTTTGTTTCTTTGTTGAATTTTCCTATCTCTTCATTTAGAAGATTTTGCTTTTTGTTTTTACATCCATGAGTGTATAGCTATAATTATTGTAGCTATTTTAAAACTTTGTTTTTTTCCTAAAATTGGTCTTCCTTGATTGTCTCTCCTCTTAAAAATGAGTCACATTTCCTAGCTCATCATATGTCATGTTGTTTTGTACTCTATCCTGTATATTGGGAATGTTACATTGGGTATACTCGGGATTCGTTTTTTTTCCCATCGAGGAGTGCTGGGGTTGTTTTTATGTTTGTTTATTTAATTTTATCAACTATTAACTTGACTGGACTCAAACTGAAAACTCTTCATTTTGAATGCAGCTCATATCTCAGTTCAGTCTCCCCCAACCTCCTCCACCAGCTTGCATTAGTTGATCGGCTTATTGCCTGTCCCATGCAGGTGTGGTTTAGGGCTCAACCACACATTTAGGAATAGTTTATAAATTGAAAATTTCCCTCTCTTTCTGGCTTCTCCTTTCCAATATTCTCTCCCTCACTTTCCATTATGTTTGGTTGCTTCAAACCCTATCCCTGGGCTCTTCAGGCTAGAAAGATTTCAGGCTTTCTGTCAAGAGTGTTAACTTCACCGTATTGTGTTGAATTCGGCCCGTCCTCAGTTTAAAAGCCATAAACAGAAATCTCACTCTTGTTTCTTCTTCCAAGGGTCTACTACCCTTCAGAATATACCTGCTTTGCTTTTTTCTCCAAGAACACCACATATTTTTGTTTGTTTTCATATTTAGTACAGACTTTATAGGTCTTATCTGTGAAGGATTTAGTCAAGTAGGAGTTACTTGACATACTAGAAGTTCAAGAAATAATCCTCAATGAGTTCCTTTCTTCAGTATGTCTTTAGAAGACTAATTTTCTTACTCAGTTTTGCTTCTGAACCTTCTTATCTTTCCTAAATATTGCACAATACAATGATAGAAAAACTGTTAACAATTAAAAAGAAAGAATGTATACTTAGTTCATCAACAACCGTGGATCTGTAATGATGTGCTATTGGATATATTATCATTTGTGCTAGGTTGTAATTAGAGTTACTGAAATTGTAAATCAAATTCAGAATGTTTTCCCTATCAGAAAGGCGAAATTGGGGACATTATTGAAAAAGGAGGGGAAACTGATGTTTCTATTACTTTTAATATATAATAAACAGAATAATGCTTTCCCCTACAAAAGCATATATAAGAATACTCCCATTGAATGTATTCCTAAAGTACCAGAGAAGGCAAAATATAACACCATTTAAAAATTTTTAAGTTGAGGTCTCCACAAATATAATACTTATCAATTACCAGCACTATAAGTTAGCACCAATCCTTCAGACAAGTCTTAGGGAATACCATAATGCATTTACTATCTGTTGCTGTATAAGAAATTACCACAAACTCAGTGGCTTAAAGCAACACACACTTATTTTCTTATAGTACCTATGGCTCAAGACTTCTGCACATCTGAGCTGTGTTCTTTGCTAAGCCTCTCACAAGGTTGCAGTCAAAGTGTTGACTAGACTGATTTTTCATATGGAGGTTTGATCAGGAAGAATCTACTTCAGAGTTCACTCTGATTGCATGAGAATTCCTCATGATTATAAGAGAGAGGGCCTTGGCTTCTTGCTGTCTTATCAGTTGAAGGCTACCCTCATTTCTTCCCATATGTGCTTTGCCAACATGGCCATTTACTTCATCAAACCAGCAAGGAGAGAATAGAACTAGTCTGCTTGCAAAGGTGAGTCTTATATAACATAACATAATCATAGTAATGACAGCTTATCATCTATGACATATTCTATTTTTTAGAAACAAGCCAGAAGATCTTGCCCACACTCAAACACAGGGGATTACGCAAAGGTGTGAGTTGCTTATCAGAAGCAGAGATCAAGGGGCTCCTTTATGAATCTCTGTACGACATATAATATAATGTCCCATGTTCTTTTTCATCATTTAAACATATTTATTTTGAAAAAAATATTTTTTGTTTGAGTCTCTTTTTACAAAGTTACACAAAATGTAGGACATGATCCTATTTTGTTCTAAATAGAGAAAAAATTGGATATAGTCAATTTGCATTCTTAAGATCTGTCTTACTCTGCCTAAGTGTTCTTTATGGCATGCATGGAAAATTATAGTAGGAAACATGGAGTGAGGAAGGATGGAACATTTTTACTATCCAAAAATCATGAAATTGGAGACATATCCAAACATTACAAACATTTCCTCTACAACAAAGAACTTTTATTAACTTGGAAAACAACAACAATAAAACAACAAAGGAATTAAAACTGAGTTTTTCTTTTCTCTTGCCACTGTTTTTGTTGAAATTCTAAAATAAAGAAGGGACAAGTTTGGGGATAAAAAGCTGCCAAACTGATTAACCAAATTTGAAAGCAAAAAATTTGTTCTGCTTACCAAAAATTTATGATTCTTTCTCTTTTAAACTGCATGTAAGGGGTGCACTTTTCTTGCTGGGTAGAAATTACTAGCTCAATTTAATTAAAGGTGAGCGCAAAGAAACAATGTACAATTCACCATATCCCCTCTTACTGCTCCCATGTTTGGAAAAAAATGCATAAAGGTGACACATCCATTAGCCTGAGTCTCAGAATCACAAAAATAAATAAGGTACACTGCTGATGAGATTTAAATATGAAGATATTAAATTGGGGTATTGTGTTCCCATAGAGATACCGATCAAAAGTAGTTTCTTTTCTCCCAGTGTACTTTTTAAAGCCAATTTCTGAGATACTGTGGTTTCAAAGAGAGAGAGAGTTTACACTAAGGAGCACAATGGCCTAATGGCCTAAAACTGCCTCCCAGATCTTAAGAAATTCTAATCGTTTTAACATAGGGGTGCTAATGAATAATTGGACTGGAACTGGACACAGATTCTTCCATTAATAAACATTAAGGGGCTGAACAGGATAGGGGGGTGGGCATCTAACCTGGGTGAGTCACAATGTAACAGTCAACACCAGAGACCAAGGTTCTGGGATAGGAAAGTACAGAGCAGATGTCAGCCCAAAGGTTTTCCATCTGGATATTAAAGAGGAGGAAGGAATGGTTACCATCATGTAGCAGGTGTACCCAAGGGTGAGCCTGATGGTATAAGCAAGGGTCTCGTCAATCTAGATTATTATTTTTTTGATCATAGAAGAATTTTTCATCTCAATGTAAGTACACAGAAGGGTGAGCCCAAGTCTACAGTAAACATAAACAGGGGTGAGACCAGTTTAGAATGATCATGACAATAGCTGGTCTAGGTAAATCCAACCAGTTTCAGATATTCAGCAATTTCAGATATTTACCTTTTGCTGTTTTATTATATAAAGGCATCTATATAATGATTTTGTAATGGTAATTATTTCTTAATGCTTAACCCTCAGTTACAGTAGCATTAGTTATCCTTTCTTGACTGTTACATGTATTTTAAAAAACTAGTAAACATTTTATCCCTTTAGGACCTTTGAGTGTAAACTACAAGAATTTGTACTATGCACATTACTCCTATTGTAAAATATCATATTAAGTACCCTCATTCTAACACAAAATGAGGCGACTTATAAATCTTGAACTACTTAGATTGTTAAAAAGTATCTTCTCTTTGAGGTAGGTCAAATTTTGTCATCACATGCTCTTCAGCACCATTTTTCTTTCAACAAAAGAAATACCTTTATTTTGGCCCACATCTAAATCCATGTATTTACCATGCATACTGTATTTAAATGAGCTTACATCAAATAATATATCCTAAAAAATGAAGCTTACTTTTAAAAATGAACCATCTCTTTCTTCCCCAGTACAAATGTTACCATAATAAAAATGTTCAATAAATAGCTAAATTACTTAACATAAATATGAAAGTTTTTATATATTTCCCCAATATATTGAAGAAAATGTCTACGTGTAAAGTAAGTTCTGCATTCACCTACGATGTATAGAATAAAATGCTAATAGAAACATTCAGTTTTGAGAATTTGTTATATGGAAAAATGCATTTACAAAGTAGGTATCATTTTGATGTTTAAATTACATTGTTTGCAAGATTGATAAGACTATATATACAGGAGGTTATCATTTCACACTGCTTATTTTAAGCTTTTTTTAAAAATGCCAGAATGGAATGATGTTTATTCAACATTTTAAGTGTTTCCACCTAAAGTAAAGAAGAGGGAACTAATGACATATTCCTTGTAGCAGTCCCCCTTGGGCATAGCATTTCTATTAAGTGCTGTTGCCACTCAAAATAGCAAGGAGAACATTTCAGTAATATGCATAAGCTTCTTTAGTGGAGGTATTAGAGTGCTGGCTGTATCAGTGGGTGGTAATGTCTTTTATCAACTCCTCCTGAGTCGATTGTCCTTCTTTGTATTATGCTTGACTCCCTATAGCTTTGGGAAAATTGAGAAAAAATGAAACATAATTTCTTTTATAATGTGTAAGCATGTAATACATTTGAATTTCCTGAGTCAGGAAGTTAAAAACCACTGTTCAAATGCAAAAGGTTTTGAACAAATCAGTATCCTGAAGTAATTTGTACATAAATCAAAGTCGAACTTTAATATGCTATTAAAATATTTCAAGCTAAGCAAAACAGTTATTGTTTATTTTAGGTGAGTTGTAAAGAAAATTATCATGTAGCTTAATAATGCTTCATAGGGTATATTATATCATGAGAGTCTTATGGCCACATAAAACTATAATATTCTTAATTTACAGTTCAAATTCAGATTTAATCAAGTTATTTCTAAAGCCTGCTTTGTGTGAAATTTTCAACCCAGATCCTTCCATGCCAAGTATAACCCATTAGCTACATAAAATGCATGCACCCAAAGCCAATCAAGCACTTCCAAATATAATTTCTTACGGAAATAGGGAAAATTGACAATTTTCCATGAAATAGAGAAAACAATGATCAGAATGTTGGTACTTTCTAATGGGAATAGATTTATTGTTTCCTGTTCAAACTTCAGTTCTTCCTGGTTGTACAAGGAACACATAACCTTGTCCAGCCCTCCATTTCTCAATTCAGTTAGTTAAATTAGGGTAGACACTCAGTCCGTCCTAATTTAACATACTGATTAATTAGCAGCTAATGGTATATTGGCTTGGCCGAAGCAGAGACGAGTTTAAGACTGATCTGATTCTACCTTTGGGATTTTGTAGTAGAGACTGATTAGGGCGCAAAGTTGGTGCTGTTTGTTGGAACTAAGGGATACAGTAAGTGTCATGTTCAAAGTGAGCAAACAGAGAAAGCCTGGGGAGGGGGACAGAGAGAGTGAGAGGGAGGGAGGAAGGGAGACAAAGAGGGAGAGGAATATAGGGACCTCATTTTTTTTAATGTAACATTTTTAAAAAAGAAAGGAAAAAAAAGAATTATAACAAATATATAACACTAATGTAAGATGTTAATAATAGGGTGGTATATGGGAAAAAAGACTCCTAATATATTAGTTAGTAAAATAATACTATTTTAATTATATTTCATCATATGTAAAAAAGGTAACTGCTATTTTTTTTAAACTACAATAAAAAAAATGCCATCATCAATTGTAACAATTGTTCCACAACAATGAAAGATGGTGGTGGTTTTGTGGTGTATGAGAGTCCTGTATTTTCTGCATGATTTTTCTGTAAACCCATAACCTCTATAATAAAACATCTTAAAACTTTTAGGTTCAAAAAAATAAAAATAAAAGATATAGAAAAATAAAAAAAATTATAGTCTCTGGGAAACAGAGAAAAAAGTCCTTTTACCTAAATTCTCACCAGTTACCAGTTCCAGTCCTAATGAAGCACATTTTTACTTGTACTAGAATCTTTCCTTAGATCAGCAGGAAATATACACACCTGCAAATACACTATGTATGTGTGAGTGTGTACACACACACACAATCTTAAAATAACCCTCTTTTATTTTGAACTGCTTTAATTTTCTAGAACTTACAGCTAAACTGAAAGTACATAAGTGATATTTATAAATAAACCATAGGTATGAGGGGCCTAGTAGAATCTTTCCTGTTTGTTAGAAAATGATGAATGACCAGAACTCTCAACTTAGAACAAATAGGTCTAAGTACTCTCACATTCCGTTTTCCCAGCATCTCCAACTGTAAAGCCCAATAATTCCTTGCAGGTAGGGCTAGCAGAGAGGTATTATTTCATCTAAACTGGCACTAACCCTCCTTTCACACATTATTGAAGAGGGTTATGCGGGTGTTAGGGGATTTTGTATAGGTTCTTGACTATGCTGCAGAAATAAATTGCAGGAGCGTGTTGGGTGAGTTAGGTCAGTAATTTATTCAGGTAGGGAGGGAAGAGAAATGGGAGAAAATGACAGATCGTGAGTCCCAGGTAGAGAGGAAAGGGCTGAAAAGTGATAAACTGGGCTGATTTACAGGCTACCATTCCCTGTTATAGGTTATAAATCCTGAGGTTTTCCATGTGGGGGGAGAAGGCAGCCAGAATCAGAGTCCCAAGGGGAGAGAGTAGGAGTTCAGGCTTTGTGCCTGCTTTTTGAACTGTTAATTATTCCACCCCTTTGCTAATGGCAGGGAAGGCATCTCAGCTGTTTACTGGTTTGACTGATTACCCCATCCATCGTTCCCCTGGGACTGTCCAAGATAGAGTCCCTGGGCAGTATCTGGGGCTCTTCCTGGCTTCTAGAGGAAATCTTGTTCTGAATAACAGAATCTTGGGGTCTTCCAGTAGCCATCTTGGGGGTATCGATGTCCGCATGGACTCTTTGCCATGTTCCAGATCCATCTATCAATTCCCTATCTTACTAGCCAGCTTCAACGGGAGGGATGGAAACTTATCTCTGGGAAAACACAGATTTGTTAGAGTGTAAACATGTTTTCCACCTCCCTTGCCTACATGATTTTATAGGTGTGTGACATGGGCACTAGATTTACCTGCCCTTCCGTCAGTGATAACATTGCTTAAACCATCCTCCTCCTCGTTTTACTAAGTGGAAGATTGTCCTTTATGTGGCAGTTACTGGTTCAGTGACCTATCTTGGGAGTGGTGGCAGGGGTCATTCTTGGTGGAGACCAGATGTTTGGATCTTGTGGGGTACTAACAGGCTTAGCCATTTTTGGATTTGGAGTTATTGGAAAGTTATGGGATCATACTTTGACTTACTATTTATTATTAAAGGGATTAGGTATAATTAGGCAAAACATAATTTCCAGTACTTACTAAAAAAATGAAAACATTTAATGCTTACTACCCCATTGAGTTGAGAATCCTCACTCAAAGTATATTTAAAAGTTCATCCCCATCTGAAATCAAGCCACTTTGCTAACATAATGTATCTAGCTCCAAAATAAAGAAAAATTAAAATAATTATATATCTTTAAATATATTATGGAAGCTTATTATCGAGTTGAAGTTATAAGCAAATGCTAAAACTATTGCTTATAATACTTAACTTGGTCGACTCCATCTCCTAGATCAATGTTTCTCAAAGTAAAACCTAAACTACCTGCACCAGAATCACCTGTGAGGCTTGATAGAAATGCAGATTCCTGAGGATGTCTGTAATTCCTCAGAATGAATACTGGGGCTCTACAATCCAAATGATGCATTTTTAGGATTCATATGCATTCTAGAATTTTAGAATCATCATTCCATTTCCTCATTGACCTAATGTAGAAGGTTTAAAAAGTACTATGGTTCTTTTACTAATTTTAGATTTGTTCTCTCCCCGCCACCACCTTTGGTAAAAACTTTAGAAATATTGTTATGTCAGTGTGTATACTTAGAATTGTTCTAATTCAGTATTCTTTTTAGTAGAGCAAATAAGAGTTCCCTAAAGATATAGTTACATTTTGCTTCTGATTCTTTACATGATTTTTGTACTTTTTGAGATATAATGGATATCAATAAGTACTTGCCCAGTTAATTAATTAATCAATACAGAAGCTTTCCATAGGCAGCAATTCATAAGCATATTGACCATGAAGCAGATACTAGTCTTATGTTTCTTATTTATGAAAGCTTCAACAAAATGAAAACTTCAGGTGTCTATAAAGGATGGATTTAGCTGTTAAAAATTAAGTTCAGTTAAAAAGAGATAGGGTTTAGTTCTGAAAAGCAATAAATCACTAACTACTACAAAGTATAGCATATAAAAATTCTGTAAATGCCTAAAGGAAACTGTCAGTTTGAAAAAAAAAAGGTTTGTAAACATCCATATATTAAATCCCTGCTTTATTCAAGTTGCTTTGCTAGAGCTATAAAGAAAAATATCTCCATATCATAGGCAAAACCTTTGAGGAGTCTGTGAGGGGAAACAAAATACACAATTAAAAAGAAGTCAGTATAATAAGTTTTGTTTGGAAAAAAAAATAATGTAACATCAGAGTAGAGACTTAATCCTAAATTAGATAGTAAAGAAAGGCATCAGTGAGTAGGATTTGCAGGATTTCCTACACATTGAAAAATGGAATGGGATTTTGAGGTAGGAGAATAATAAGAGCAAAAGTAAAGTATTAAGATCTATGGAAAAGGGAGAGGACTAAAATGTAAGGACACACAGGCAGGTGATAATTATATATCAAGGTGCTTTTAACTGCAAACATTGAAAAATTAAATTAAAAGTGGGTCAACTGATAAGGTCATTTATTATCTTTTTTAACAGATTGTTCAGAGATTGATAGTATCAGAATTTGTTCCTTCAGCACCTCAAAGCCATCACAAATACATTTTCTGTTTTGCCTTCATCAGCATGCCAGTTACTTCTCCTAGCCTGGCTCCCAAAATGACTGCTGAAGTGCCAAATTTTTATTCAGACAACAGTATCTGTAAGCAGAAAAGGGAAACTTCGTTACCTGGGTCTCTTTTTATGATTAATAAAAACTCTTTGGCAAGTTACTCAGAATTGGATCACATATCTGTTTCCAAAATAAGTATTGGTAAAGGGAATGTTTGGGTTAGACTAGTTGTAACTTATCCAGTTGGTGATATAGACTGCCCTGAAGGACAAGATCACTGGATATCTGAACTATTTTGGAGGTCTGAGAGCAAAGGCAAGGTTCAGTGATGGGGTGATTCTTGGATAAGCATCCTGTAATCTCTGTCATAGAGATTGGTCTTTTTACTGACTTGTCATTATTGAGCTGCAGATGCCAAGGCTTTAAAATGTAAAAACTCTTTAACATCGCTGTAACAACACATTGGGATGTGTTGTTGTAGTATAAATGACAAATATTAAATAAGATTTACCCATAATTAAGATATTTAGTTTCAGCAATTCCTGTACTTCCCTGGCATGACTGAGAGCCACACCCACAGATATAAGCTATAAGCAATGTTTGAGTAATAGAAAAATTAGTCTAAGTGTCAAATAGCCCTTTATAATTGTAAAAATCCTTCCAGATGCATTTTCAGTATTTATATTTAAAATAATACTGTTACTTAACTGTGTTCTAGAAGGAGATTTGCAAAGCCAATTATTTAAATCATTAAAAATTTTCAATTTTGTTATTTCTTGTGTAGAGGGTGGTGAGAGAGAGGGAGAGAGAAAGATTATAACTCTAGATATTGAAGGTTAATCTTCCCCTTTATGAGCCTCAGATATGAGACCTAAGTCTGCTGCTTCTTCATTGAGTTTCCCTTCCTTACTGATACTCTGTGTGAGCTCAAGGTATAAACACACACACACACCCACACTGACATAGCAAATAGACTTTTTTCTTTGCTACTTCCTTTCTTCCATTCTGTTTTATCATCATCATCATCGTTAATATTATTATTATTTTGTAACAATCCAGTGTAGACCCAAGCTAAGTGTATCATCACATGTACATGGTGATAACAGTTCCAGATGAGAACTAAAACTGATTGTTTTGGAGTTATTGAGAGACTATATTATCTATCTTCAAAACTACACTGAAATACAAGAGCAAATTAAGATCTTTTTCAGCATAAGAAACTAATCTTGTGAGTTATACGCTACTCTCATAGAGTTTGAATACAGCACCTTATACTTTGGGTTAAGCACCAGGTCAGTGGTGCTGGAAGGTTCTGTATGGATCATCTGAATGGCTGCCCATTACCAGGAAATCAGTCCCTGAGGGAATAGGATTCTTAACTCCTAAGCAGCAGTGCTGAGACCTGAGAAAAAAGGAACCTCCATTCCAGGTTTCAAGTTAATACTTGTATGTAATGCTCAAAAATATTTACAGTTTGGGCACCAATATGCAAATATATATTGTAATAAATAACACATTAACAATGGTTGGACATTTCATGATAAAACAAGTGAAAAACTATAACAGGTATTTTAGTTTGTTTAATGCTGCCAATGCAATATACCTGAAATGGGTTGGCTTTTATAATGGGAATTTATTAGGTTAAATGCTTACAGATTTACAGCCATGAAAGTGTCTAAACCAAGGCATCATTAGGAGATCCTTTTCTCCAAACTATACCTGTAGGGAGTCAAGAACAATGGCAGTGTTGACTTGTCTCACTTCTCTCCTCCTAGCCTCATTGCTTTCAGCTTCTGGCTAAGGTGGCTTCCTCTCAGCTCATGGTTCCCACAGCCTTCTCTCTCAGCTTCTGGGTTTTTCTCTGTCTCTACAGCCTTCTTTCTTTTTGTATTTGTACCTTTTTATTTCTCTACTTATAAGGGACTTCAGTAGGATGATTAAGATCCACCCTGGGTCATGCCCTACTGAAATGATGTAATCAAAAAGAAGGTCCCTAACTGAATCTAATCAAAAGGCTCCTTCTACAATAGGTTTGTTTTATAACATAATGTATTTTATTGATGTAATTTGCTACATTAATGAATTAAGGAGGAAAAGCCATATAATCTTAAAAAATAATTTTTGTAGAAGCTTTATATTACGTAAGTGTTACATATGCCCATTTCTTCCCCTTCCCACACTTTCCCACATTAACAACCTCCTTCATTAGTGTGGTACAGTTGATGAACACTTATGGAAGCATTGCTACTAACTATGGACTATAGTTTACATTGTAGTTTACACTGTCACACACAAATTTGTAGGCTATGGCAAAACATATAATGGCCTGTATCCATCATTGCAGTGTCATGCAGGAAAATTTCAATGTCCTGAAAATGCCACCATATTATACCTATTCTCTCTCCCTCTCTTCAGGACCTCTGGTGGCCACTGCCTTTATATCAATGATCTCCCTCTCTTAGAACCTCTGATGACACTGTCTTTATATTAATGATAAAAATTCTTCCATTACTAGAATAATAAAAGTCTATAATGGAATTATAATAAGTGTACTTTAGTCCATTTTTCATTCCCTAGTTGGAAGATTTAGGGATGGTGATGCCCACTCTGTTTTTAATTGAGAGGAGTTTAGATCCCATGGGGCAGATGGAAAGAACTATCTTGCTTGTAGTTGCCAGCACTCTGTTCCTTGTGATAGGCATTGTCTATCATCACCTTGCTAGTTTTCCTGGGTGAGCGCAATGGATTGAAGAGTAAGTGTTGCAACTCAGCTGAGATGCAGGGCTCAACTGGTACATGAAAAGACCAAAGAATTAAGTCTCTGGGACATATTACAATCATTTTACATGTACAGGAAGGGATTAACTTTAAGTATAGAATTTTCTGATGTCCACAAGACTCACCGTGCCACAACAGGGGAGATTTTCAGATACCTGTCTTTGATTTAGAAGTATACCAGGGCTATTGATGGATCACACTTAGTGTGATATACAAAAAACTACATACATGTCTCTGGGTTATCAATATCAAAGGACTGTGGTGAAATGTATTGATCAAAATTAAACATCTTGAGAAATGATAAGAATATTAAATCTGGAGCTTACACATATATTTCATTTTCAGATGATGAGTGTGCTATCTCTAACTTTCAAGGGCACTAAATCACACTATTGAATTCTCTAATCCCTCTTATATTGAAATAGTCTTAAGTTTGTATCTTTATATGTTTACAGACATCCAATGACACCTTTGAAATCCCCCTCATGTTGACGGGAAATGTTGTGTTAAGGAAGAGGCTCAATTATGAAGATAAGATTCGCTACTTTGTCATCATCCAAGCTAATGTAAGTATCGAATTTCTCTAACATTATTCCTGTGAGTTTATGAACTGAAGAAGTGGTTCAAATGTTATGAGTGCTTTCAGAATACCCTGTGAAATTTATGGCCTGAACAAGTTACCCCTGCCCTTGGTGGAATTTACATTTTATTGTTTTACATTCTTCTAGATCTGGAATGCGAAAGGGTGGGTGGGAAGATTGTTTTACTTACTGAACTCTTTATTCTTTGAATCACTTGTTTTTATTGCCTGCTCTCCAATCATTTGGGTTTAGCTCAGGCTAAAGTATTCTTCAAAGCATGATCTGCTAAACAAGTGTAACAGAATCAAGTTAGGAGCTTATTAAAAATGCAGATTCCTGAATCCATCATCAAACCTTCTGAATAGGAATGTTAGAGAATAGAACTAGAGTATCTGCAGTTTTAAATAGTTGCCCAGGAACTGTAAATTGCACTTATGGTAGAGAACCACTGCCTAATTGGTAAGTCTTTTCTTCAGTGTTATCACTTATTTATTATTTGTTCACCAGATATAAGCTACTATGTCAATAACATTAGTAGTTGTCATCATCATAATTTAGTAAAATTCCTGGAGTTATATGGCTCAAGGCTTGGTCTGATAGCTCAAGTGTATCACCAAAGACTTGTTCCTTCTATGCTTAACTCTATGCCTGTTTTGAGATTTGGCTATTTTTCCATTGACTTATCTGCCAGGTGCTTGTTGAATACCACAAGGATCATAATGTTATTTCAAGTCTGAGTGTAGCTAGGTAGAAAGGAATTATTTTATGTTTGTTCATTTTCTTTTCAAATCAAAGAAATCCTTTCCTAGAGTCATCTCCTATCTGACTCCCTCTTAGAGTAATGGGTCACATGTGTGAGCATACCAGAAAAGAGGGCTGAGGAAGCTTGTATTGGCAGTGGGCAATGAGATACTTATCCCTGTATTACACTAATTATAGGTCATCTCCTGGGCTGGGATCCTAAAAAATGGTCTTTTAGCAAGGAAGAAGAACAGAACTAGCATTTGAGCAGAAAACCACAAGGGCCAGCAACAAATAGCTATTACCATTAAGCTATTCTTAATAAAGAAAAGGAAATTTAGAAATGTTATTTGCTTAAGATTCCATAGGTCCAATTTCTGAAAAGGCAGTTAGAGTCTAAGGCAGGGGTTCTTAACTTTTTTTATTCCATGGATCCCTTTGCCAGCCAGGAGAAAACCATGGACCTCTACTAAGTCCACACTATATTGTGTATTATTTAATAAATTTATCACACCCACACCAACAGGAGCCACAAGAATAGTGGTTTTTTTAAGTAAAACTCTTTAAATTAAATTTAATAGATCATGTAAAATGTTCCATTAAAAAAAACATGAGGTTCCCATATAACCCACACCCCACTCCCCCACCCCCATCAATTTTGTAAATTGTATTTTTTTTAAGATACATACATTACAAAAAAGGTTACCTTATAAAAAAAATAAGAGGTTCCTGTATAACCCCATCCCCCCACCCCACTCCTCCCACACCAGCAACCTCCCCATATTGTGGCACACTCATCCCTCTCAGCGAACATGTTTTGGAGCACTGCTGTACCACGTGGATAATAGCTTACTCTGTGGTTTGTTTGTTTGTTTTAATTTAAATTCAAGCTCATGGACCCCTTGTTAAGAAAATTCGCTCTAAAGCAAGCCAGTGTCTTCACTGGCATCTGAGCATTGAATTCTTACTTATATAGCAACAGAACGATACCAGAGGTGGCAAAAGCAAAACACCCAACAGCTGTTCACAAGTTTATATACAGCCAGGTATCACTAAATTGTCATTTATTTAGCCTTTCTTAGTTATTTTTCACCTTAAAAAGTGTACATATGTCTATGGATGTGGTTAGATAAAAGTAAAGATCTAATTTTTGAAGCTACTTTTCTAGACTTTCATTTAACATTCTTTAGGTTCTGTAATGGTTCTGTATGTGCCTCAAAAACATAAGTTCTTAAAGTTAATCCATTTCTGTGGGTGTGAACCTATTGTAAGTAGGATCTTTTGGTGACACATCTTATTCAGGGTGGGTATTAATCCTTTTACTGGAGTCCCTTATAAAAGAATGAAATTCAGAAAAAGAGAGAGAAAGCCACAGAAGCAAGAAGCTGGACGCAAGAAAAACCAGAAGAGAAGGGAGAGACCAGTAGGCACTGCCATGTGCCTTGCCATGTGACAGAGAAGTCTGGGATTACTGGTAACTGGTCATCAGGAACCCCTTGATGATGCCTTGATTTGCACATTTTCATGATCTTGGAATTGTAGGTTTGTAAGCTAATAAATACCCATTGTAAAAGCCAAACCATTTCTGGTATATTGCTTTCTGCAGTCTAGCAAACAAGAACAGATTGTTTGTTTTCAATTCTATGTGGTTTGTCTTGGTGTCAAGATGAGAGTGGAAACTGGATATAAGAAAAAGGAAATAATGTTGAAAAGAGTCACTCAGCCTACTCAACTCAGCAATCTTTGTTTTTTTTCTACTTAAACGAAAAAGTGAAGGAAAGGTAAAATTTCTATCTTCTGCCTCAAAATCACAAATATAAACTTCTAGAAAATTTAGATTGCTATGGAGTGTATGTGAAAGCTAGTTTATATTGTGCTAACTTAAATGTGCTATTTTTAAAAAATAAATGCAAGCTAAAAGAATCTTTTAAATTTCTGTTTAATTCGAAAATATTTGCAAAGAACTCTGGAACAGTTTGTATCCATTTAGTTAGATTACCCCAAACTGAGAAAGGGATGATAAGTGCTTAGCATGTCAAGGATATGCTTATGAAATAGAAGTATACACATGAATCATTGAGATCAAGGAATGGTATTGGAGAGAAGTTGAAAAAAGGTTTTAATTTATCTTTAGTGATAGTTCTTTTTTTAAATAAATTTATATCATACATTATAAAACAGATATGTTTTATTTTAGGGGATTATAAAACTTTTATGTGCTTTCAAAAGTTTTCAGGACTATATAATTTTTTAAAAGTAAACTTTATTTCACCTTCAAAAATAAAATAAGGGAGCTTAACAAATTATGGAAGCATTCTGCCCATGCACATTTATCTTATTTAATCTTAAGAACAAACTCAGTTATTTCTTTAGTATTCAGAAGTATAAATAATGAGCACATATAGGTTAAATGATATGACCAAGGTCTCTTTGTTTATGAAGATAATGAAGAAAAAAATGCTTGATCATATTTGTCTTAGTTTGCCATAAGCTGTGGATGCAAAGTACCAGAAATGGGTTAGCTTTTATAATGAAAATTTTATTTAGGGTAAAATGTTATAGTTCCAAGGCCATGAAATGTCCAAATCAAGGCACTTTCAGAGATGTTTTCTCACCAAAGTCAGCTACTGTTGATCCTGGTGTGTTGCCATGTGGTTTGTTGCCATGTGGTGAAGCAAGATGGTGGGTGATTCTGCCGAGGTCTCTCCTTTCCGTTCCCAAATCTCCCATCTCCCAGAGCTCATCTGAGGTCACTGAGGCATAGGGTTTGTCTCTTTCCTGCCTCCTCTCTCAGTCTCTTGGGGTTTCTCTACCTTTCCACAGCTGCAGGTAAATCTGGAGTCCACTATCATGACAGGATCAAATATGGTGGCTTCTTTTCTGTGTCTCTGTTTATATCAGACCATGCAAGGTGGCTCACAGCTCACTGTCATAAGTCCAATCAAAAGCCCGAATATGATCTTATCAAGTAATCTAAGCAAAACCCCTCAACTGAATTTAATGCAATCAAAGGGGTCCACACCAACAGGAATGTACCAGTTCAAGAATGTAATATTTTTTGAGATTCACAGAATTCAAACTGCCACAATATTCATATATTATAGAACTAAATTCCATACCCCTTTTACCTTTAGCATTGATATACCTTCTTTACCTTTACTACAAAAATATTAAAATATTCCTGTTAATTATAGTCTATAAGTTATATTAGTTGTATTTTCCCATGTATCACCTACTCTTAACACTTTTTAATAGAGGAACATTATTGTATTTATATTACTAACCACAATCCTCATCTATCACCAAAATCACTATATTATACAGTTCCTAGATTATCCTCTAGTTGTCTTTCAATTAACATTAACCTCTCTAGATGGTTCCTTTGAACCACAATAACATTTATAAATCAGCAATGTTAGTTATACTGTTTGTAATGTGCTTCCATCAATTCTGTCCACTTCCACATATTTAAAATTCAGTTTATTAAACATTCTACATACATTCAGTATCAGCTTCCTCTTCTCAACCCACATTCTGTCTCCTCCTAATCTATACTCTAGAGTATACTCTATAAGTTTACTCATCATATTTAGTTCATATCAGTTAGACCATAAAATATTTGTCCTTTTGTGTATGGCTTATTTCAATCAACATAATATCTTCAAGGTTCATCCATATTGTTATGGGCTTTCCCAGTTTATTTATTCTTACAGCTGTATAATATTCCATTGTATGTATATACCACATATTGTTTATCCATTCATCTGTTGGCAGACATTTAGGATTTTTTCATAATTTAGCAATTGTGAATAATGCCTCTATGAGCATTGGTGGACAAATATCTATCTGTGTCCTTGATTTCAGTTCTTCTGAATATATTCCTAGTAGAGAGAGGCCAAGATTATATGGCAGTTCTATATTTAGCTTCCTGAGGAACCACTAAACTGTCTTCCACAGAGACTGCACCATTTTACATTCCTACCAACAGTGAAGTATTCCTATCTCTCCACATCCTGTACAGCCCTTGTTGTTTTCTGTTTTTCAATATTAGCCATTATTTAAGGCATATAATAATATCTCATAGTTTTATTCTGCATTTCTGTAATAGCTAGTGATGTGGAGCATCTTTTCATGTGTTTTGGGGCCATTTATATTTCCTTTATGGAAAAATATCTAATGAAATCTTTTGCTGATTTTTAAATTGGATTGCTTGCCTTTTTGTCATTGAGTAATGTGATCTTTTTATATAACATAGAAATCAAACCTTTTTGGGTATGTGATTTCCAAAAATTTTCTGTCGTTGAACAGACTGCCTTCTCACTTTTTTAACGAAGTCATTTGATGTGCAAGTGTTAGCAACTAGTTTTGAAGAGGTCCCATTTATCTAGTTGCTCATACTTTGGGTGTAAAGTTCAAGAAATGACAACCTACCATAAGTCTTGAAGATGTTTCCTACATTTTTTTCTGGGAGTTTTATGGTTCTTGCTTTTCTATTTAGGTCCTTGATCCATTTTGAAGTAATTTTTATATGAAGTGTGAGATCACAGGCCTCTTTCTTTCTTTTAGCTATGGGTATCTAGTTTTCCCAGGACCATTTGTAAAATAGACTATTCTGACCCAGCTGGGTGGGCTTGACAACCTTGTCCAATATCACTTGACCACAGATATGAGGGAATAGTTATGAACTATTCTGAACTATTTAGAAATAGTTCTGAACACTCACTTCAGGACTATATCATTTTAATAGCATTGTAGTTTATCAAAGTAAGGACACATTGTAGCTTCTTCAACTATATTCCCATTGACTGACATTTGGATTGTTGCTGAAGGTATTTTGCCACCAAATTGATAGCTATTGTCTTGTTTCACATGAGAGGCAGTGACTGTAGTGGTAAATTTATGGACTCTGAAACCAAAGTGCTTGGATTCAAATACTAATTCTGCAATCGATTAGTTGTGTGACTTTGGGCATATAATGTATGTCAGCATTCCTAACCAGTGCAATGTGGATGCTAATAAGACATATTACAGAGGGTTCTTGAGATTAGCAAGTTAACAAACACAACAAGTGCTTAGAATAATGCCTGGTGTATATTGTGATATTATTATAGTATCACATAAACCACTTAAGTACTTGTATTTTATTTTTAAAATTAATAATTAAAAATGAAACTACTAAGGGAAAGGTTAGATATAGTTTATATATGTGTATGTGTATATGTGTATACTTTTAGTAGATACTGCCTTATTAATTTTTCAAAATATTGCAATATAACACATTCTCACCATTTCCTCTGCATTTAAAATATTTAATCAAAACAGACAGCCTATAAATGCTTGGGAGTACTGAATTTGCGTCTATCTTCCTAGCGCTGAGTTCAGTGCCCTCAAATTTGTGGTCGTGGTCAGAATATTTACACAATGGAAAGTGGTAGATGCTATGAATCCCGGCCCTATATCTCAGAAAGCTAGTAATTAATCATTTACCACTTACATATCATTATCTATATTAGTATAATTCATATCTTTATGATTATAAAGGAAAAAGTAGAATGATATCCACATGTCTAAAATATCTTTATAATAATTCTTTTATATTCCTCTTTTTTTAAATTTTATTAGTGGTGTAAAACAATGTATAATGTAAGCCATGTATATTAACAAGGTACATATTTTCTTGGATTTATAAGGAGTGTTGAAATATGGACAATCAATTTTGACTTTAAAGTAGCTGGTATCTAAGAGGTTAATTAGAGATCTGAGGATAAGTAATTGAACATTACTCAGCTTTGCCCTGGTTTTACTTACTGTACAAAGATTTGATTGATTTGCAAAGGGAACCCTTAAATTATATGCAGTTAGGAGATTTCTTTTTATCAGTATGAACATGTTATGTTTCTTTATTAGCCTGGGAGAGTTTTGATTGACCCACATTAGACCCATAATTTGTGGGGGGGAGAATATTTGCAACATTCTTGTTCATACTGACTATTTTAAATGTGAATTTACAATGGAGGAATGATTAATTTTAGAAAAAAGAAGAGGAAGCCAAAATCTAGAAAAGTATAGAAATCAATGGATTTTCCTTTCGTTGAAATGTACAGTACATTCTGTTGCTACAGGCTAAGAGTTTTCTGTAACCCTAAATCACTGAGGAATCAAACTCATCTGTATATACATAGATTTTCTTCAAAGCTGTCTTTTGTGTTAGTACTATTCCAAAGCAAATATTAAAAGTGATTGGGTGCTTAACTAATTAGTTATTGGAAAGGAAAGGTTTCCATTTAATTTGAGTCATAGTAAGTATAATTTCTGAATTAACATCAATAACTGGTTATTCTATATTTTCTCAAATATAAAAAAATCTAGAGAAGAGACACTAGCTGTCTGTTCTCACAAGATATATTTCCTAAAAAGCCAATATTATTTCTTTTCTAGTGCTGTCTTTTCATTTGGCCATGATTATTCAAAAAGTATATAAGCACTGCAAACAAAATGGACTTGGCTATGTAAAAATCACAATCTATACTTTGATGTTTTATCATCTGTAAACAACTTTTCAGAAATAACCTCCACGTTCACCTCACCTTGTGTCTCCTTCTCAATGATAAATGGAATTAGTTCTGATTTTACACCCATTGCTTTTAGCTCTGCTTGTTTTTGTGGCATTTTCTGGGGAGTAGGGGTGGAATGGAATGACAGTGGTTGGTAGTTTAAGGGAACAGAATGCACAAGATGTTCAAGAAGCAATGATGTGTAATCGTGTTGAAACATAAAAATGTACACTATTCTGCCTCCCATTATGCTAAAAAATTAAGGAACAGTAGGTAAACATTTTGAACGAAAAGATGCTTTCAGGAAAGGAACAAAAAATACCCCACTTCTAAAGTGATTTAGAACAAGGCAACTGGTTGCTGTTACATGTATTTAAATGAACTAAAATAACAGAATCAAGTCACTAGAATAATTTTTAAAACATTCCTCTTGGTGTTATCCCATCTATCATTAATGAAGAGATGCAGTCAAGCACCTCTGTAGTCTTAGGTAACTAATTTATGGTCAGAAGTCTCAGGGCAACTCTAATTATGTTGCAGTATTCCTTTTTTTTTTTTTTCCCCTTTCTCTGCTGCAAATATCTGATAAAGCAATGGAATAATATTTAATTTGTGCATCTATGTCTAGTAGGCATTTTTAGCTATTTTGTTGCAATACAAACTATTTGAATACTGAACATTTAAATGTTAGAAGTCTCTTTATTCCAATCATATGATGTTGCCTCAAAAAATGAATCACAAATCCCAGTTTCAGTTCCCTGTTCCTCCTAAAAACAAAAACAAAGACAAATGAATGAAAAGAAAACAGCTCTTGTTGGGGAGCAGATGTAGCTTATACTGTTTCCCATGTATGAAGTCCTAGGTTCAATCTCCGGTACCTCCTTAAAATAAGTAAACAAATAAATTTTAGAAATCAGAACATCACCCTGTGCGCATTCATTTTTCAGTCTGGTTTCTCATAATTTCAGTTTTTTTTTGTTAGAGTCCACATCTTTGTTGCCCCCATTCCTCACAGTCAATGCTTTCTTACCACAGTGCCTCACAGAGAAGAGGTTCTAAGATTAGAATTCAGCATATGTCATTAGTTTGATCAAAGAATAATTTGTAATTAAACTATTTTACGCAAAAAGCCTTTCATTTTGAATGAGGGAATTTAAGTCTCACTTATCAAACAAAGATGTTTTATTGCCTTAACATTATCACAGTTTAATTATTTGTTATTTTATAAAAATGTGCTTTGTGAATAGAATGGATTGTCACAATGAATTGCTTATGTCTTAACTATTTGCAAAAATTAAGTCTTCTTTGATGTTATATTAGGTACTTACCTTTTGTAATAAAAATCAGTTCTTCTTTGTAATATATTAATGAAAATTCTACCTATTTGCCAAATAACATATTAAAAAACTTTTGTTTGCCTTTCTTATGCCAGATACGATGTTACAATTTGACCCCGAAGCATTGTACATTATATTGTCATTCTTTATTAGTCAGCCAAAGGGGTGCTGTTGCAAAATATCAGAAATTGGTTGGTTTTTATAAAAAGTATTTATTTGGGGTAGGAGCTTACAAATACCAGGCCGTAAAGCTTAAGTTACTTCCCTCACCAAAGTCTATTTTCATGTGTTGGAACAAGAGGGCCGCCAATGTCTGCCAGGGTTCAGGCTTCAGGCTTCCCGGGTTCCTCCCTTTCTGGGACTCGATTCTCTTGCTTACTTCCTGGGGCTCCAGCTTAAGGCTTTAGCATCTAATTCCAACATCAAAAACCCTCAACTCTGTCCTTTGCCGTGGCTTTTATCTCTGCCTTTTATCTTTTAATATCCTACTTGCACAAGAGGTTTACATAATTATTTAATCAAGTAGACCTATGAATCCAACATAATCTAATATGCCCAGAGGAAAAGATCAATTTACAAACATAATCCAATATTTCCTTTTGGAATTTATCAATAATATCAAACTACTACACATTCCATGGGGACAAGAGGATTGTAGGCCTTGTGTAAAGGTGTTAAGGATTTAAAGAAAATGTGAATACTGTCTCCTCAGTGAGGCATTGATAGAATGCTCTGCTCTCTTAGTCTGATGAATATTCCCTATAGATTTTTTAAAGATTTTATGTTGAACATATATTATATTTTTAAACTCTTATATATCAGCCTCTTGATTTTACTCTGTATTACCTGCAATTCTTTCCATATACCTGTCATTCAAAATTGTTATTAAATAGTGAATTTTTAAAATTATGTATGTTAGTTAAAGCTTTCACTTCAAAATTGTTTAATGTTTGGAAATAAAAATGAGATGTGAAGTAATAATACAAGTTGAGAAAATATAAACTAAATATCAAACTTAGATAACTGCTTAAAAAAGAAATTCATGCTTGCCAATTACAGGCATCTTTTCTATAAATTAATTACACTTTATCTTCTTTTTAAAAAGGGAGAGAAGAAGAGAAATGGAGATGGGAATGAAAGGGTGAAAGGAAGAAACATTTTCTTGGACACTTTTAACATATATTGGATTTTAATATATCAATGAATGAAAACCCAAACTTAAGGAAATTACACAAAATGTTTGTGCAAATAAATATGTTGTGTTTCTGCCACTCACAATTTAAAATGCTCTTTCCTTTATCCAGAAATATCTTGGATTGTGCAGTTTGCTAGAACAAAAGACTTTTTATTTTTTGTTTTGCTTTTGAATTCATTTGCCAGGTGCTTGGTTTAGAGGAATATTTTTTTTTAAGGAGGTAGCAGGAATTGAACACAGGACCTCATAAATGGGAAGCAAGCACTCAGCCACTTGAGCTGCATCTACTTAAGAACATATGTGGTTCAGATCTGGAGAAGATAATTAAGACTTAATGTTTTAGTTTGTTAAAGGCTGTCAGTGTAAAATATCTGAAATGAGTTAGCTTTTATAATCGGAATTTATTAGGGTAGAAGCTTGCAGTTCCAAAGCTGTAAAAATGTCCAGATCAAAGCATCATCTATAGACCCTGTCTCACCAAGGCTGGCGGCTGGTGATCCTGGACTCCTGCACATGGCAAGGCAAAATATTGGCCAGTCTCTAACTTCTGCTCCAGACTCTCTTTCTCCCTATGTTCAGCTGTGGGTGATCAGGAATATGGCTCACCTCTCCTGGGCCTTATTGCCCCAGCCTTGGGCTGCTCATCTGACTTTAGCCTCCAGAACTTCTCTCTCAGCTACTTAGGGTTTTTTTGTCTTTCTGCAGCTGTAGGTGAACCTGGCATCCTCTCTCACAAGGCAGGGTAAAATGGCAGTTTTCTTTCTCTCTGTGTCTCTACTTTATTGTCCTCAATTTATATAAGACTCCAGCAAAAGGTTTAGGACCCACCATAGGTCCCAAAATCTAATCAAAAGGCCTTACCTGAAGCGATCTAATCAAAAGTGTTGTAATCAAAGGTCCCTGCATTGAATCTAACCAAAAGGTCCCACATGCAATAGGAATGGGTTAGCTTAAGAACATAATTTTCTGGGGTCCACAAAAGACTTGAACCAGGATACTTAACATCTTTCATGGGCTCACATATTAGGAATATACATGATACCCAAATATTTTCATATTTTCCTTAATGTTTTATATATACATGATAGATTATGGAGAATACTTGTGAGGAAACCATGTTGGTAATTTTCATTTCCACATCTGTGCTCATATAGATATTTCCCATCTTTTTAGTCCATATATAAAAATAAAATTTTATGGGCCAATACTTTATAAGCAATATTATACCCCAATATAAGATAAAAGTCAACATTATCCATTTTAGCAACTCTATTATACCCACTCTTATATACTGAAGTCTATTTTATGGAGTAGTAGCAAAGACCAAATGAGGTAGAGAATAGTCAGAGATTTGTTGGTGATAGACTGAAAATAAAGATTGTAAATGAGAACACTTCATTTTGTCTACTACAGTGATTTGAGGGTGACACAATATATATTGAATGGTATGGAGTTATAGAATACTGCTTTTAAGCTACCCAAACTTCAGATATTAAAATACATTTTTGCCACATCCACATATCATGCAGAAATGTTATTTAATATTTTTCTTAAATTTAGACGGAGTCAGGTTTCTTTTCTGATCATAACTGAATTAATCAATCATAATGTTTAAGTGGCAGTTTGATGAGCTCGCTCTTTCTGAAAATTTAAAATAAACCCATGTATTAAAATGAAAATCAAGTCTTTTTTCTTTGCACTTAAAAACCCACACATTTAAATTATAATTTAAAATATTTACTTGTAAATCACCAAAATTATCTCCCAGTCCTCTTGCTGATCCCACTATACTCTCAACTGTATTGGATAAAATAAACAGACATGGAAATTTTAGTACAATTTCAGAAGAGCATTGGAAAAATAATCTCTACAAGCCATACATTTAATCAATCATAATTATCAGTGAATTATTGAAGAGGTTGATCTTGGTTTATTTATTTTCTGACAATTTAAACATTGGTAATTTTTTTTTGGGGGGGGGGGCATGATTTGACCAATCTTATAATGGATGGAAGCATCAAAAATATATAGAGCAACAAAGCCATTACAGTACAGATGAGGCTGTGCTTTCAAAATTCCACCAATAGAGATTTCTACTTTCTGAGAGCTTACCTTAAAGCTTCTCTTCACAACTTCTCTTGAACAGCCAGAAGGGAAGGAACGTAATTGGAATGCAACATTGCAGATAGCTTAAGAGGGAGTTTTAAAAATTGGCAACCAAATGTATTATAACTATCACACCAGAAGATATTTTATGAGCAACATAAAATAAAATACCAATCTGCTATTATAATTAATTTTAGAGTAGTACAAAATAGAATTTTAAAGAGACAGAACAATATAAGAATGAATTTTCAGGATAATTACTACTAGTCAGCATAGACATTTTCAAATTCTACTATAATGCTTCTCTTTATATAAATATAAACAATGTGAAATTCTAATAAAATCACTTCCCACTTCTTAAGTTTGTACTGCACGTAGTGCTATCTGTTCCCCCAAAATGGAAAGCTACCATAGTGGACTTTGAAGACAAATGGATTTCAGTCTAAAGCCCAGCTTCACCAGTTTTAGTTTAAGCAGGTCACTTACTTATTTTTTTTTTCTAAATATACACGTGTCTTGATACCTGTAAAACATGCTCTTGAAACCGTTTTCTCTCACACAGGACCGTGCACAAAATCTGAATGAACGGCGAACCACCACCACCACTCTCACAGTGGATATTCTGGATGGAGATGACTTGGGTCCAATGTTTCTGCCTTGTGTCCTGGTGCCAAACACTCGTGATTGTCGCCCACTCACCTATCAAGTCTCTATACCTGAGTTGAGAACTCCGGTAAATATACTCTTATCCTTCAGTCTTCACTTAGAGCCCTTTAACCCCAATGAGATCCTGTTCAAGTATATTTTGCCAACCCAATGTGTTAGAATGTCAAAGTTCACTGGATGTTGTTGAAAAATATTTATGGTTAAAAATCATTTTCAGAAAGTATAGGCCAATTTTTTTGTAACAATGCATAATTAATTATATCATTTACAAAGTAAAAAGTATATCACAAGGAACTATTCCTTTGACATTAATTGCTGCACTATATTCCTTTCCATCTATAAATCACAGCAGAGTTCTGTTACCATTGTATTCTGGGAAACTGTAAGAAATAATGCTAGCTATTCCCTCAATTTATATTTAAACTTGCAGTCCTAAATCATTGGACACACAGGTCAATAACCTGTGTTTTAACCTCTACGAGTTCTAAAATGTTATTGGTGATGATGCTTGGCTTTTTGGAGCTAATCAATTCCAAATGCAAATACATATCCAGTAGAGATATGTTTTAAATGATTACAAAGTACAAGGCATAAATACATATTTTCTACAACTGGTTCTGCATCTGCTTTTAAAAATGCTAATGGACTATTAATTGCTGTAAGGTTGGAATTTATACCTTGACTCTTCCTAGATGATAGATGTGTATAACTGAGAGGGAAGAACTATAAAACAATTAGATATCCTGCTGATGCTAAAATATCAATTTCTGCCTTAAAATTATTTTTAAAAAATCGATTTTAGAGAAGTAATATTCCTGGGACCAACAATTTGACTAAGTCTTTGTTGTTCCCCTTGCAAGCATTCCATTCTTGGGGTAACATGACTCATGGTGCCGATTTTTTGGAAGATGTTTGAATTATTTCTCAAAACGTGAAAATTGTCATTTGGGAGGGAGGGCTCTCTGTATGTAAAACTTTGAAGAATAAAATAGGACTTGCTTCTCCTAAATGTAAAGAAATTACATTGCATTTACCTCACTTCAAAGAGTTCTTGTGCTATGGTGTAATGTATCTATCTTCTTTACTCAGAGTAGATGTTAAAACAGGTTGAGAATCACTTTTGCATCTACTGGCATACATAATCACTGACCTAATTGGCTTGTTGAATAAAACAAACTGGAGAAAAAAGGAAAAATGTTCTTCTGTGAATTGTAGGAAGAAAATTGTACACATTTTCAGATAAATGGGGTAATTTTGCAGGTAAAAAGACTAATGTGAAACCTATCTGAACAGATACATGTATATTACCTTAAATTATATGGTATCATTTTGCTGAACACCAGATAAATGACTATTAAAGGTGATGAGCTTGTCTTCATAAAATCTTAATTGAAATCATAAGTAAAAAGATAAAAATTTTGCTATTAAATTATATTCCTACGTAAACTCATGTAGTTAGTGTGCCACAGAGACGACTAGAGAAGTTATATATTCATACTGTACTAATTTCATTTCATGAACTAGTGTGAAAACTCTTTAATAGTGCTTAATGCATTAAGGGAAGGGGAAGCAATGGAAGATAGAGACTAAGTACAGTGACTTTATTTTTAATAAAGGGTCATTTGATTTTTTCCCCCATCACAGATCCTCAAAACCTGGATAACATACATGCTTAGCTCTAAAGTGATCACTTAATATTGTAGTTACTGTTTTGATTTCCAAGATATTTATTTATATTGGGTTGTATTAATTAAGAACAGATAGATGATTGTCTCATTTGAAAACTTGCCTTGATTATGCATGAGATTATTTTTCTTCTTTGCTTTTTTAATACATTACTTACTGACTTCTAAGACTAGAAGATGAAATTCAAATCTCTCCTCAACCTATTTTCCTAATTGATAGTAGAGAGCCAATTTTTGTCAGTAGTTTTAATGTGTTTATTCACGTATTTCATTTTTCACAAAAATTTGTGAGAGTCCTTACAAAACTTTATTTTCTAGAAAATGAAAAAATATTTTTAAATGTCAAGGATCTTTAATTTTTAAAATAGGTACTAACATTAGGGTAATTCTATTAAGTCTAAACATGGTATTTTAAACCATTCAGTTAGAAATGTCTTATTAGCAGGCTACGAAATGTAATGATGACCTTAGGTTTGCCTTGAAAAAGACTTAAAAATTTAGAACAATTCTAATTCCAGGAAGAGGTCTGTTGCAAGCAGATCTCAATAGGTTGGCTCAAAGGGAAGGCAGTATATAACTTAAAGAAATAAAGGACAGAGAGAGACACAAAAGAGGAGACAAAGATGGGATCAGGGAACTCACAGCTTCTCCAACTAAGAGCCTTAACCCTAGTTTCCATCTCATATTTATTGGAAACTACCAAGCAGCTATTTGTTATTATAACTCCAACATCATCTATAACAGGAAATAACTACAATATCTAACAACTGCAACATCTGCAATAGAACAGGGGCAACTTTTACAATAAGGAACAGGTAAACCAGTTTCCCACAACAGAGATCTTTGAGTCCTTGAGGTATGGTCCATTGCTAGCATACAAGAACTTTATTTGGCAATAGAGATTTTTGGGGTGAGGGTAGTCTTTTGTCCCATAAAAGGAGATTTTATTAAGAGTTTGTAGAAATTTTTAAGTAGCTTTTTTTCTGTGCCTTTTTCCTAGTTATCCTCTTTTCTCTGGTTTGGGAAGGTTTGTGTGTGTGTGTGTGAAAACTGACCCATCAGTAATTTATCATGAAACATGTATTTCATTTTTTGTTATTACCTCTGCTAATTTTATATGGTTTTCCTTTTATTGAGTATTGGCTGTTATGGTGAATCCCTTCCTTTCTTTTCCATGTTGTAGATTGACTCACCTCTTTTGTTCCTATGCTAGAGATCAGGCCATCATGCTTCAGATTTGGGGGTGACAATATAACTGATAATAATGACTAATGGTCCACTTCATAAAGAAATGTGCTAATTTCTGTACCAATATTAACCAGTTTAATATCCACAAGAATTCTATTGGATAGGCACCATCATATGCACATTTTATAGGTGTACAGACTTTAGTCTTACAACTAATAACTACAATGTGTTTTAACATCATGTTTCTTGAATTAAATGATTCGAGAAATCATTTACAATTCTAGAATAATCAATCTTTTTGCTTCATCATTATCATTTTTAGAAGATTGAACCATTCTTTAACATTCTTGAAACAAATAAGATCCTAATTCTACATATTTAAATAATTATGGCATATATTTATTAAGAGGCATATTTTATTGCCATACTATAGAAGAAAATTAAATATTTACTTGTAAAATTGAATACTTGTGTTGATTATCAATTGCTGCATAACAAACTACCGACATTTATGGCCTCAAACATAAACATTATTTTATTTTGCTTTTAAAGCTACAATTTTGGCAGACCATGAGGGAGCAGTTCATTTCTGCACCACAAAACTCCACCTGCGGCACATTGACAAGTCCTGGTGGCCACTTTCAGAGTTGTTCACTTACATAGCTGTTGGCTGGGAACTTAGCCACATTGTGGGCTAGAGGCTTCATTTCAAATCAGTGTGGAGCTCTCATAGATTTTGGGCATCTTCACAGCAAGGCGCTAGGTTTCAAGAGCAAACTTCCCAAGAGAACTAGGTAGAAGCTGAGCCACCTCTTACGAGTTATTGTCTTGGACTTTGCATAGTGTCTCTTCTGCTGTAATCAGATCTCCACTAGATTCAAGGGGTAGTGACATAGACTCCACCTGTCCAAGTTATTTTGTAAGAAGAAATATGGGGAGGGGAATTTGGCTATGGCAATCTTTAGCAAATGAAATCAGTCATGGTAAGCGGATCAGGTTTTCATATAATTTCTTTATTACCATTGGAGATCCCCTCTGAATCACTGAGGGTAAGTACTGGAGCTAGATCTTGAACTTCGCATTCAAATTGTTGTGTTTATGCCTGTCCTTTCATTATTTTTTATTTTCTCTCTTTTCCTTTACATATTCTGCTAACATTTCTGCAAATTTCAATAAGTTAGATCTTGCTATTCAGAAGGAACTAACCATTTATGTCAGCTAAACAGTATATGATGACTCTATATACTTGCTGATCCTTTTGCAAACTAATTCTTAAAATTTTGAAAGCTTTGACACCTACGCACCTTCTATATTGATGTGAAATTTTCCGCCAGTTACCTTAGTGGTATTCTTGACTTGAGAGACTGATCTTTGTGCCACTACAATGCATGCAGAATTTATCAGCTTTGAAAAACTTTTAAAAAGGTAGTCTACTACCCTGTTTAACTCATGAACTATGAACTAGGATATAATAAGAAAAAAAAACTAACATTTATTAATATTTAAATAATTATGCCTTTAGGTAAAATAATATAAATATAAATTATATATATATATTATATGATAGTAAACTGTCTCCAGCAAAAAATTGATGTCTTCAGAAACATTGATATTAATATTATATTGATTATGTAGATATATAAGTTTGATGTTCCAAGGATACTAAAGCAATTGATAGTCCTGTGCTAACTGATATTTATTTATTAATTTGATAAATATCTAATGGGTCCTAATATATCAATCTGTATGCAAATCAAGGAGCAAAACTACGATAAATAAAATGCTTCCAAACTGTTTTATTACATAAATTAAATCCCACTTTCTCCATGGTGTTTATATTTTCTATTAAAGCCCAGACAAAAGCACAGTAAATTCTTAACACATTTCCTCAGTATTGAACAGGAGCATATGTTTTCTTGGTTTGTTGGGTAATTTTTGACTGAGTAATTTTTCTCTGGATAGAAACAATATGAGATATTGACGTATTATCTATCAGTTTTCTGTACGTATTTTCCTTTATTAATTGCCCCATGTAGTTTTCAGTATTACAGCACTAGTTGCTTACCAGATATAGTCATGTAGAAGCTAGAATCTACATCCAAATGAATTATTTCCTCTCCCACTTTAAATCCTTGGGTTGTGTGCCAGTAATCTTTACCTACAAATAACTTCACTAAATCTTTGTCATGAAGAAGTAAAGGTTTCATGTAACTGTCAAAGCTATCTCCTCTGCTTTATTTCTGGTGCTGCTTCCCTAACTTTCCAAGGATGCTTGCTCAGTTATTAGAAGAGTGGTGCTGATATTCAATGATCTACAACATTTGTAATTTCCTGTTGGCTTAGAGTCTTTTAAAATGGGTTACAATGTGACAACTCTTTCTATGCTTGTCTTTAATGAACCTAATGGGTTTTCTCCTTCCCTTGATGACCGTTTATCTGGGTTTCTCCTCAAATTTTTGCAGGCTTTTTAAGACTCAATTTCTCTGCTTGAATATTTTTTATATTTGGGTTTAGTCTTAAATTTTAAGGATTTTCCAAGCTTCTATCTTTTGCATTTTATGTTGCTATAGCTTTCCCAAGATTGATCAAACCTATATCAATAAGAGTCTATCTTCTCACAATAAGGATATGTCTTCTCTCTTTGAATCGCTCCTGCATTGAAACCTGATATTTATAACTTTTTCTGGATATTTTTTCCTGTATTTTCCACAGATATCTCATTATCCTTTCTAATGCATCCTGATGCCATCTGTGCCTGTTCTCATTTTACCTCCTGTTTCTTTTGGGGCCATTTCTGATTTGGACCTAAACTTCAAAGATTTCCCACTCTGAACTCAGTCAAGTCTCTAAGGACCCTTTATGTACTAACTGTGAAATGTTAGTCAGATCTGTTCTACTTCTCATTTCACTGCCAAAAAATGCCCCTTTAGAGACATACTCTCAATTCTGAACCCCCAGCCTCCAGATTCACCCTCCTCTAACCACCATCCTACTGAAACCAAAATCATTTTTCTGAAATACAATTCTGATCTGATCTTTTGCTATTTATAATTTTTAAAAACTTTGATGGTTCCTCTCAGATATCAAATAAATCCCAAGGCTTTTAGCATATCATTCAAAGTAATTCTGTATTTGTCCTCTTTCCAACCTTTTCTATTTCAGAGACATAGAACTCTGCATATGTCCCTGAACTTTTCAAATAATTACCCTCATTTCTCTCCAGTTTGTTCCATGTATTAAGCTTATATTTGTTTTTCAGAGTTTATCTTGGTGAAGATGCAATGCTAATTCTACAAAATTAGCAGTTTTTCTCTGTATTTTCATATATATCTACGGTGAGTATTGAACTGCACATTGTATTATCATTGTTTAGTCAAGGATGACCTATAAATAGGAAGAATCTGCTAAGTAGTCTAGATAAAGTAACCATATGCCTGAGTTTCAATAGGGGGTCTAAATTTATAATTGTTGTGCTGACACAATGCCCCATTTCCTTTCATCAGTGTTTCAAAGATTAAGTTACTTCCTAACTTACCTTTAGATCAATGATTTTCAAAATATATTCTGTGAAGCTCTCTTAGGAGAAGCAAAGTAATGTATTAAGGGGAAACAATTAGGAACCTCCAAACTGCCCACAACCTTTTAATGAGAAGATTGTTTGTCAATATATGTGGAAGGAGGAAAGCATATTTGGCTCAACTGATAGAGCATCCGCCTACCATATGGACGGTCCAGGGTTCAAACCCAGGGCCTCCTGGCCCAAGTGGTGAGCTGGCCCATGCACAGTGTTGATGCACACAAGGAGTGCTGTGCCACGCAGGGATGTTCCCCACATAGGGGACCCCCATGCACAAGGAGTGCACCCTGCAAGGAGAGACACCTTGCATGAAAAAAGTGCAGCCTGCCCAGGAGTGGTGCCACACATATGGAGAGCTGATGCAACAAGATGATGCAACAAAAAGAGACACAGATTCCCTGTGCTGCTAACAAGAATGCAAGTGGTCACGGAAGGAAACACAGAGAGTGGACACAGAGAGCAGACAATGGGGCAGGTGGTGGGGAGGGGAGAGAAATAAATAAAAAATAAAATCTTTGAAAAAAATATGTGGAAGGAAAAATTATAAATAATATGTCTAGAGCAGACCTATTGCATATCTGCCAATATTTCCCTCCACCAGTCATCACACACACACAACATTAATAGCAAATGACCAAATAAACTTAGATCCAAGTTCAAGAAAAAATATCTACCCCATCCCCAAAAAAACAATAACTGGAATTTAGATGTTGTCTTGAGTGTAAAATTGTATTGTAATTCTGAAACTTTTATGAAATCATATGGTGAGAAAAGAAATCATTTGTCCTTTTCATTATTGGTCATAGTATGTATTTTGAATACATTGAACTATTTCTGATCTCCATTTTATAGGCAATGTATATTTGCAATTTTTAGTGGAAATATTAAAGGATGAAAAACAATAGGAAGAACTGAGTCTGTTGTTGTAACTTGTAGGAACAAAGGTACCATTCTGCAGAATAGCAAGATTGCATTTTAACTCTTCTAGTTGAAAAGTTTATTCAAAATGAAGTTTTAAATTAATATTTGAGTGGGTTTTCTATGAGACATATGTATATACCAGTAACAAGACATCAAGTTATGTAGATTTGGGCTTGATGTTTATATTTTTCATAAACATTTATTCTGAGTCTCTCTCACTGATGACTTACTAAGTTATGTAGAGTAATTTTCCAAAGGTGTTTAATATGACATTATACAGTAATTTGTATGAACTCACATTCTGAGTTGAAACCCTGTGTGATTTTAGGAATGTTGTTTAATGTCTCCAAGCCTCAGTTTGAGTTTGTTATTTGTAAAATGTGAACAATAATACATAATATTTTGCATTTTTATGAGTACTTTTAAAGAAGATTCATGTAGTATACTTAGTTCCTATCAAATCTTAAAGGTTTAATATATTAGTTGTTGCTATTATTCCCTTTGCCACTGAAATTTCTTCAGCTGGCTAAGTGTTTACTCAGAGACTCATGGCAGGAGATGTCAAATTCAAAATAGTGATGAAATACCCATCTGTCTTTAACTGAAATTCCACCTTTACAAATTGAGTTGTATATGCCAACCCAGCCTAAATTGTTCAGAGTGTGCTTTATTTTTTTGGCATTTTATGAAACTTTATTTTTTTATTTATTTTTATTTATTTGTCTTTATTTTTTAAATGTTACATTCAAAAACTATGAGGTCCCCATATACCCCCACCCCCCTCACCCCACTCCTCCCCCCATAACAACAACTTCCTCCATCATCATGAGACATTCATTGCACTTGGTGAATACATCTCTGAGCACCGCTGCACCTCATGGTCAATGGTCCACATCATAGCCCACACTCTCCCACAGTCTACCCAGTGAGCCATGGGAGGGCATAAAATGTCCAGTAACTGTCCCTGCAGCACCACCCAGGACAACTCCAACCCCCGAAAATGCCCCCACATCACATCTCTTCCTCTCATTCCCTACCCCCAGCAGCCACCAAAGCCACTTTCTCCACACCAATGCCACATTTTCTTCTATTACTAATCACAATAGTTCATGAATAGAATATCAGTAAGTCCACTCTAATCCATACTTTATTCCTCCATCCTGTGGACCTTAGAATGGTTGTATCCACTCCACATCTATATCAAGAGGGGGCTTAGGTTCCACATGGATGCTGGATGCAATTCTCCTACTTTCAGTTGTAGGCACTCTTGGCTCCCTGGTGTGGTGGTTGACCTTCTTCACCTCCATGTTAGCTGAGTGGGGTAAGTCCAATAAACCAGAGTGTAGAACTACAAGTCTGTTGAGGCTCAGGGCCTGGCTATCACATGGTCAGTCCAGAGATTCAGGTCCCTTGGGTATACACTAAACCCCTGCACCAACTACAGATCTGTTAAAAGTAACAAGAGAGGCTTGTGAACAAAGATCACATCTGGGTCCAGCTCTATCACACAGAAACACAAACTACAAAGTAGGGCCAACTGACATGGCACTGAACTCCATCTGCCATGACCATAGAACCTGTGGGTCTCTGTAGCCCTCAGAAGAACCAATACCTGGGGTTGTATCTACTTTATCTGTCTCTGGGACTCTGCTCAGGTGTGCATAAGGGCAACCCCTCTGATAGCCTCCCAGCTCTTTTTGGAGACTCATAGCCATATAAACTCATTTGTTTTTGGTTTTGTAAAAAAATGCAATACGTTTATTGAAATGAACACTAGAGGCAGTTTTTAAATAGCTTTTGCACATTCACTGCTTGCACTGAATTAATTATGGAAATTATTATTTCTTTGGGGAAAGACAATAGTTGATGCAAAATGCCCTAAGGTAGTGTTGTGAGCCAACAAATATCAATGAATCAAATTCTAAATGTCAGAAGGGAAGTATCCTGTTCTCTTTCTTTCTTTTATTTATGAATATAAAAATAACAAATTTCAATCAAGTTTTTCAAATTTCCCCACAGAGTCATGAATTCTTCAGTGTGCCTCAGGAGCTTATACTGCAGGTGAATATAGGACTTCAACTTCCTATCAACACTTAACACCCCCTCACACCCCACATATGTGCACACTGATGCAGAATATTTTTTCATAATTTACTTTAATGACAAAGGAATGACTGATAATTGTAAATTATAAAAATTTAAAGTTGGAAACCCTTCCTCCTTAAATCACAATCTCCAGAAAATCATTATCAATTTAATATATTATCTTTCTATAAAAGCTGAGGCCTGCTTAAGGCAATTTTAACTTTTCAATTTCAAACAAATCAAGTGATTTGTCCAACATAAAACTAATTATTGAAGTTCATTGTGACGTCACAGAATCTGTGATTGACTTTGTTATAGGGACTGGGTACTAGAGGTTGAGAAACACAAACTGCAGCTATGCTGTCTGGGCAGGATCATGTGATCTGAATGTGACTGCAGGGATGGAATGTACTACTTTGTTTGACCTTTTACTCAAATGCAAATTTGGAAGAGAGTATTTGATTAGCCTAGCACAAGTTATCCTTTGATTAGAGGGGATGGAGCCGTTGATGAAAATGGAAAGGTAATTTCTCTAAGAAAAAAAGAGATGCTGTTAAGAAGGGAAAGTGGATGCTGGGCAGCCCAAAACTCAAATATACAAGGCAAATATATAAACAAGACATCATGAAGTATTGCCAGCAGTCCTACAACAGCTGGGAATTGGTCTGCCTGAAATCTAGTCTGAATGATACTTAAACATATAAATCAAATCATCTTCATTATTCAGTTTCAATACTATGATAATTTCTCATTAACTAATCATATTGAAATGTCTTCCTTTACTACAATCTACAAGTTCCTACACAAAAATATCTCACTGACCTCCTCCCACCAATCTTTCTACCACATGCTCCCCAGCCTTTCCTCTGTCTTTTAACATACCAATCTCTTTTCAGCTGAGGGCCTAAGTGTGTGTGTACCTTTTTCCTGGAATGTTCTCTTCTGGTATTTTCCTGTGTTAGCTCCTTTAGTTATGTATGTTTCAGCTCACATGTTATTAATTCCTCCTCAGAGAAACCTTTCGTCACTACACAATAGATAGTAGCCCACTTCCAGTAATACATGGCCTTGTTTAATTTTCTACAATAAGTTGGCAATCTGGAAATTTCTTGTTTAATTATTTGTTCAGTCATTTAATGTCTCTCCCCTTCTGGTGAAATATAAAAACTCCAAAAACAGGGACCTTGTCCATTTTGTACGTTATCTCCTAGAGCAGTGCCATAAACATAGGATGCTTGGTTACTATTTATTTAATTGGAATTAATTGAAATTTTTCTTATTAATGCATATGTATCTTTTAAAAATAGCTGCATAAAGAAAAAATGCCATGCAGTATGCTTTTCTATAATTTTACCTTAATTTATCTGTTTTATATTTTGGGATGCTGAATAAAATATTATTTGATTAAAATGATCCACTATTTAAAAGACCTATGTAAAGTTATTTTCCTGTAGGAAATATATTTTTATCTGATACGTTTCTTTTTTAAAGGATTTTTATTGAGGTATATCGACACATCTTATAATTCATCCAAAGTGTGTAATCAGTGACTCTCAGTGTAATCCAGAGTTGTACATTTATCACCATTTTAGGACATTATCATTGATTCAAAAAATAAAAAAAACAACCCATGCCCTTTGTACAGCTCTATTATTGACATTTAGCATTGGTATGATACCTTTGTTACAATTGATGAAAGAATATTAAAATATTACTGTTAACTATGGTCTGTAATTTGGATTAGATGTATTTTTCCATATACCACTCTATTATTAATACCTTGTAACTAGTTGCTATTTTTAAGCATATATTTTATGTGAATAGAGTGTAGTACATTGTATCTGGTTTCTTTCACTTAGTACAAAGAATTTTGTACATATGATGGAAGAATATTAATATATTACTGTTCACTGCACTCCATTGTTTCCTTTAGGCATAATATATTTTTGCCCATAATTTGCCAAAGGGCTGCCAATGCAAAGAACTAGAAATGTGTTGACCTTTATGAAGAGTACTTCTTTGGGATAAAAGCTTAGTTTCAAGTCCATAAAAAATCCAATTCAAGTCATCATAAGAGATGTTTTCTCATCCAAGTCAGCTGCCCCGTTTTGAAGCAAGTTTGCAGGTGATTTATGTCTGTTCTCTGCCTTCTCCTCCAGCCTGTCTCGGAGCTCACCTGAGGACAAGCAGACCAAGGGCTTTTCTCTTCCTGGACCTCTTTTCTCAATCTCAGTTACTCCACTTTCTTCCCAATTTCAGCTGCAGGCTGTCATCTATCCCCAGAGTCTCAGTTGCCTGAGCCTCTCCTTTCTGTCACATAGCAGTATAAAAAATGGCAGAGCTCCTCTCTTCTGGTTTATGCCTGTTTTTTTAACTGGACCCAGCAAGAGGGTGAAGGCTCAACCTGAGTCACATCTCACTGACACAGTACAACTGAAAATGTTTTTCAAAATCACAGGAGTGGACCAGGCCACAAATATAATATTTTCCTTTTGGGGATTCTTAAAATAATTTCAAATTACCATACCACCCTATTATTAACACCTTGTAATAGTAATATACATTTGTTCTAGTTCATGGAAGAACATTCTTACATTTGTACTATTAACCACACTCAAAGTCCACAACAGGATTCACTATGTTATACAGGCCCACGGTTCATTCTCTAGCTTTCCTTCTAGTGGCATACATGACCCTAAAATTTACCGTTCAATCACATTTGCACCCACATATCAGCATTGTTAATTACAGTCACTATAATGTGCTACCATCACCTCTCTCCATTACCAAACATTTAAAATCAGCCTTATTACAAATTCTGCATAAATTAAGCAACAGCTCCCCATTCTCTACCCTTATTCTAGTGACATATAGTCTAGTTATTAACACCATGACTTAGCCCTTTATATATAGTTAATGTTAGTGAGATTGTTACCGGATTTTGTCTAGGTTTTTGACTATGCTGCAGAAATGAATTTCAAGAGCATATCGGGTTAACAAGTTAGGCCAGTAATTTCTTCAGGTAGGGAGGGAAGAAAAATGGTAGAAAATAAAGATCATGGGTCCCAGGTGAAGAGTAAGGGACTGAAAAGTGATAAAGCAGGCTGATTTACAGACTACAATTCCCCATTATAGATTATAAATGCCCAGGTTTTACTTGTGTGGCCATTATGGCAGAGGAAAAATGGCGAGAGCAGGGTGCAGAGAGCAGGAACTGGGGTCCAAAGGTGAGAGATAGTGAGTTCAGGCCTTGAGCCTGCCTTTTGAACCATTAATTATTCCACCTCTTTGCTAATGGCAGGGAAGGAGTTCCAGCTGTTTGCTGTTTTGATTGATTACTTCACTTATCAATCCCCTGGGAGGGTCCAATGGTAAAGAACTTGAGGAATATCCAGGGCTTCTCCTGGCTTCTGGAGGAAATCCTGTAATGAATGGCAGAATCTTCAGGAGGGTCTTCCAGCAGTCATCTTGGGGGTTATTGATGTCCATGTGCACTCTGCCAGGTTCCAGATCCCTCTATTGATTCACTTTCTTACTAGCCTGCTTCAAGATCCTACATCTTTTAGTGTCTAACTTATTTCATTCAATATGGTGCCTTCAAGGTTTATCCATGTTGTCACATACAACATTTCATTTTTCCTTATAGCTAAATAATATTTCTTTATAGTATAACCACATTTTAAAAAATCCATTCATCAGTTGATGGACACTCAGGTTATTTCCATCTTTTGGCAGTTGTGTATAATACTGCTGTGAAAATTGATATGCAAATATCTGTTTGCATCCCTGCTTTCAGTTCTTCTGAGTATAGACCTACTAATGGGATTGTCGGATCATAGGGAAGTTCTAGATTTAGCTTCCTGTAGAAGTTTCTGAGGAACTGCCAAACTGCCTTTCCACTCTGGAAAGTGTCAATTCAAGTATTTCTCCCATTTTTTTAAATGGGTTGCTTATCTTTTTATCATTGGTTTGTATGATCTCTTTATAAAACATTGATATTAAACCCTTATCAGATATATGGTTTTCAAATCTTTTCTCTCATTGAATAGGCTGCCTTTTCACCTTCTTGACACCATCCTTTGAAGCACAAAAATATTCAGAAGTCCCATGTATTTTTTCATTGCTCATGCTTTGGGTGTAATGTTTAAGAAACCACTTCCCATCACAAGATTTCGAAGATATTCCCTACATTTTCTTCTAGGAGTTTTATGGTTTTGGTTCTTACATGTAGGTCTTTTATCCATTTTAAGTTAATTTTTGCATAAGGTGTCAATAGGGGTCCTTTTTTGTTTTTTGGGTATGGTTATTCAATTCTTCCGAAGCACTGCTTTGTCCTAATTAGGTGGACTTGATACCCTTGTGAAAAATTAGTTGATCAGATCTATGAGGGTCTATTTTTAAATGCTGAATTGAATTCTATAGGTCAATATGTCTCTCTTTATACCAGTGTCATGGTATTTTACTGTAACTTTATAATAACTGGGTGGAATTTACATCTTAACAATTCATGATCATGAAATGTCCTTCCATTTATTTAGGTCTTCTTGGGCTTCTTTTAACAATGTTTGGTAGTTTTATGAATACAGGTTCTTTACATAGCTGATTAAGTTTATTCCTAGATATTTGATTATTTTTATTGCATTGTAAATTGATTTTTTCCCCTTATTTACAGGTAGATTCCTCATTGCTAGTATATATAAACACTATTGATTTTTGCTTGTTAATTTTGTATTGCATCACTTTTTTTTTTAAGGAGGTCCTGGGGATTGAGCCAGAGACATTGTACGTGGGAAGGAGGCACTCAACCACTGAGCTCCATCTGCTCCCCTCCCTCTACAATTTTTTTTGGATGCATAGGAACTCTTTTTTTTTTTTAATTTTTTAATTTTTGATTTTTAAAAACATAGATTACATAAATTTTACATAATAAACATAGGGAATTCCTATATGCCCCACTCCCTACCCTTCCACATTTTCAACATCCTTCATTAGTGTGGTACATTTGTTACAATTGATGAACACATTTTGGAGTATTGCCACTAAGCATGGATTATAGTTTACAATTTAGTTTACACTCTCTCCCACATAATTTTGTAGGTTATGGAGAGATATAATGGCCTATATCTGCTGTTGCAATGTCATTCAGGACAATTCTAAAGTCCAGAGAATTCCACCTCTTTTTCCCTCTCCCTCCCCTCAGAACCTTCAGTAGCCTCTGTCTCCACATCAATGATGTAAGTTCTTTCATTGCTAGAATTGCAATAAGTCCATAGTAGAATACCAGTAAGTCTCCTTTAGTCCATATTTCATTACCAAATCCTGAGAATTCTGGGATGGTGATTCCTATTCCACCTCTAATTGAGAGAGTGCTTTGATCCCATAGTCCCTCTCCACTTTTTGAACTTATTTATTAGCTCTGGTAACTTTGTTGTAGATTTTTGGGAACTTTCTAGGGATAGGATTATGCCATCTGAAAATAGTGAAAGTTTTACTCCTTCCTTTCCAATTTGGATGGTTTTTATTTCTTTTTCTAGCCTAATTGCTCTGGCTACAACTTCTAGCACAATGTTGAATAACAGCTAAGACATTGGGCATGCTTCACTTTTTCCTGATCATAGCTAGAAAGCTTTCATTCTTTTATTATTAAGTTGAAGTTAATGTGGTTTTTAAAATATATGTTCTGTGTAATGTTGAGAAAGTTTCCTTCTATTCCTATATTTTGAAGTGTTTTATCAAGAAAGAATGCTGGTTTTTGTCAAATGCCTTTTCTAACATCAATTGAGATGATCATGTGGTTTTTCTTCTTCTGTTTCCTAATGTGGTATATTAATTGATTTTCTTGTGTTGAACCACATTTGCATACTGGGATAAAACCCACTTGATCATGGCATATAATTTTTTTAAAAATATGGTGTTTGATTTGATTCACAAGTATTGTGTTGAGGATTTTTGCATCTAGTTTTACTAGAAAGATTGTTTTGTACTTTTATTTTCTTGTAGTATTTTTATTTGACTGTAGTATTAGGGTTATGTTAGCTTCATAGGATGAGTTAAGTAGTGTACATTCCTCTTCAAAATTTTGGAAGAGTTTGAACAGAATTGGTACTAATTCTTCATGGAATGATTGGTAGAATTCACCTGTGAAGCCATTTTTTTCTCTGACTTTCTCCTCAGGTTGTGCACTACCAGTGTCTTTTAAAGTCTGTTTCATCTGATATAAAGTATAGCTACTATGGCTCTTTTTGTTGTTGTTGTAGTTGTTACTGCATGCGTGGAATATCTTTTTCTAACATTTCACTTTCAATCTATTAGCGTGTTTGGGTATAAGGCGAGTCTCTGCAGGCAGCATATTGATAGCTCACATTTTCCTATTCATTCCCCAGTCTGTGTCTTTTGACTGGGAGCTTCATCCATTAATTTCCAATGTTATTACTGTAAAGACAGTTCTTATTTCACCCATTTTGACCTTTGGGTTTTATCTGTCATATTTTATTTTCACTACTTTTTAAACTCTTTTAGTTACTTTACTGACATAATCTTCATTTCTAGACTCTTCCAAGCCTCTCTCTCCTTTCTTTCCTTTCAGACTATAACACACCCTTTAGTATTTCCTATAAGGTTGGTGTCTTTGTTACAAACTCTCTCAATTTCTGTTTATCTGTGAATATTCTAAACTTGCCCTCATTTTTTAAAAACAATCATGCTGGATATAAAATTCTTGGCTAGAAGTTTTTCTTGTTCAGTATCGTCAATATATCCAACCACTGCCTTCTTGCCTCCATGGTTTCTGATGAAAAATTGGCACTTAATCTTTTTTGGGTATCCCTTATCTATAATGCTTTGCTTTTCTCTTGTTGCTCTCAGAATTCTTCGTCTTTGACATTTAAAATTCTAATTAGTATGTGTCTCAGAGTTGGTCTTTTTGGATTTATTCAGATTTGAGTACATTGTACTTCCTGGTCATTGGTATCTTTTTCTTTTAAAAGAGTTGGGAAATTTTTGACCATTATTTCCTCCATTATACTTTCTGCCCCTTTTCCTTTCTCTTCTTCTGGGACACCCATGTCACTATGTATTTTGTGATTTGGGCTGTCATTCAATTCCTTGAGTCCTTGCTCAATTTTTTTAAATTCTTTTCTCTATCTGCTCTTCTGTGTGTTTGATTTCAGATGTCCTGTATTCTAGATCCTTTCTTCTGTGTCTTCATATGTGCTGTTGTATTCCTCTAGTGTATTTTTAATTTCATCTTGTACATTTCATTTTCATAATGCCTGTTAATTTTTTTGCATGCTTTTGAATCCTCTTTATGCTCAACCAGTGGCTTCTTAATATCCTTTATCTCTTTAGCCACCTCCTTGAGTTGATTTAGAATATTTGAATATCTTTGATTAGATGTTCTAAACTCTTTATGTTATCTGTCTTTTTAATTTGCTCCTTTGATTGAGCCACATCTTCCTTTTTCTTACTATGACTTGTAAATTTTTACTGCTGTCTGGGTACCTGATGCTCTTGATGAGTTTCTCTGAAGGTCTGATTCTCGTCTAAGATTTTTTCCATTGATTTGCTTTTTATTAGTTTTCTTCTGTAGTACTTGTTTTTATGAGTATTACCCAACCAAAACAGTCAAAGACCCACAAAAGGAACACACACCAGTTCCAATTGGCACTGGGTAGATGGTAAGGAAAGAGGCCAAAAAGCATCTAATTCTACCCCCCCAAGGGTGCACTTTACTGGCCTGTCCAGCAGATGGCTGTATTCACCCAAAAGTCTTTGATGTCTTCCTGAACATGTGCTTTCCTGGCCTGTCCAGCAGTTGGTGCTCTTTGGAAGTCTATTCATCCAAGCTCTTAGTAGGCAGGCTCTTCTGACCAGACCTTTGGGGCAAGTCAAAGTAATAGTGGAGAGTGCGTGGCCCTATAGTATTGAAACCGTAGGACCCAGCAGTTTAAATTATCTAGCTAAAGGCTGAAACAGTACTAGGCCATGTCCCACCGTGTTCTTGGAGAAGTGAATTTCCGTGACCTTCTTAGTCCATAGCTGCCTGCCATATACTGACTGGATAACCTGAAACTGTTTGCCCTGAGAGTAGGGGATGGGTGCTAGAGGCTGATGCAACCTGTGTTACTCATTCTTTCACTGTGGTTTCTCCGTCTCTTCCCCCTGCTCTTTCCTGAGTGCTCCACAGCACTACCCTGATCTTTGGAGTTCCAGAACAGTCATTCTGGAGAGTTTCTGCCTGTCACCTGTTTTTTTGTTTTTGTTTTTTTTCTGGGACAGAAGTGAGCCCCACAGCTGCCTAGTCCACTGTATACCTGGACATCTGATAATATGTTTTCTTGTTAATAAAACAAAAATTTATGTCATGTATGCTTGCTTTGCTAGTTATTTTTTATTAAAATAAATTAATGAAGGACATGATAATGATTTTTACAATTTAAATTATATTGAGTTTTTCTGTGTCCAAAAGGTAATAATAAAATGGGTAGTTAAAAATCAGTGAAGTCACCACAAAAACAATTAAACAAATGATTCTAGAAACACTTAGAAATATAGCTTGTATAAATTATTCACATACAGCTTCACTTTTTAAGAAACAATAAGTATCTAGACTGGCTTTTTGGTAAAGCTTTCCCTGAAAGCCTATGATTTCTCTCCTACAATAACATTAAAGCAATTAAATTCACAGGCAGCCTAATAGTGATTTCTTTGATATACACCTCACTGATACGGTCTGCAAAGATATACAAAGAATGGACTTAATAGATGGAGGCAAATGAACTGATTTATTTACTTCTTAGGTGATGTTATTTCATGATGCTTTCAAGACCTTTAGAGTAAATCTTATCTAGAAGCCATTGTTACCTTATTTCCCTGCTTCCATTTTTGTTCCCTAGAACTCATTCTTCACAAAGCAGTCAGAGTGACCTTTAAAGAACATAAATCAGACCAAGTTAGTCTCCTGCTTAAAATACTCTAGTGGCTCTGATTTATAGTGAGAATGTAAACCCAATAGCCTGCCAAGGCCACACATGATATACTTCCTGCCTATAGGCTTCTCTGTCAATAGGAGTTTTGCCCCAGTTCTTGGACCTACTGAGTTTGTTCCCATGTCCAGTCTTCTCTCAGACCCTCCACTGGTAAGCCATTTTCCTCAAATCTAACTTTCAGGGAAAACATCATCTCTTCTAAGAGACCTTGCCTGGTCACACTTCTGAAAGTAGACTTTCTTTTAAAAATTGTATAGATTAATAGAGGTGCTTTGTTTTCTATTGTTTCAAGAGCTGAATGAAACTTATAATAGCTCTGTAATACTTTAATGAGATTTCCTTGAAGTTTGCAGCTGGTTTGTAGCAATGTTGATGATTTAAAGAAAACAATGATATAGGCTAGTAAATAGCATATAAGATAGCTGTTTTCATCTTAATGAAATTGAAAAAATCCTCTATGTCAAAATAATAAAAAAATAGTTATTGTACACAGTGTAAATATTTATATTACTAATGCCTAACAGTTATAATAACAAAGAGTTATAATAAACATCCAAGGAAGTCTAAATCCCAATCAGTAAAACTTGGCAGACAGTTTATCTGAAGACATATGGAATGAAAGAAAGCTCACTGCTAAAAATATTGCTCTTAAGGTGACATTTTCATATAAGAGGGAAAGTGAAAAATGTAGAATGATTTAAATATGTCTCTGCCAAGAAGTGTCTCTTTAATATGATCTGAGGGTCATATAAAAGAGTTTGCATTTATCAACATGGCATACATTCTTTGGGTTCAAGAGTTATTTAAAATACCACTCTGCAGAATGCTCATTTCTCAGTCTGATTGCTTCTGTATAAGTGTCAGAAATAAGGAATTTCTCAGATTGTACACTTAGGTTATAAATTTTTTCTGTGTTCAAAAGCAATTTTTTTTACCAGTATTTAAAAACAATATGTACCAGGTTCCTGAATCACTTTGTGTCCTTAAAAATTATTTTATTACATACACTGCAAAATGTCTCATTTATTAAAGCAAAGGTAATTTGACTTTCAGTTGTATTACTCTAAATTTTGAGTTCTAATTATATTCACTATAAAATAGCGGTATCATTATACATACTGAAATCTGCAGAGGAATTTAGGCTACATGGACATTGGTGTCAAAAGACAGTAAATGTGATCACCAAATTTCAAAAGCATTGCACTCCAAAAATTTGTTTATAAATTGACTGTTTGGAATGTGATATAGTTTCCCTTACAAACAATACTACTAATAATTAGATGAGCCTCCTGACAATGCAAAAGTATAATCCTTTGGGAAAAAATACACGCATAGATTCAGCTTGGAGTAACAGCAGTAAATTGCCTTCTCAGCAATTCTCAGAGTGATAATTTTCCATGCTCTAAACAGCTTCACCTGCTGGATGATGGGAACAGGATTGAGGCAAGGTTATGACCAGTTCTTAAAACAGCCTCCCCCTGAAGGCTTGATACTGGAAGTGGAAAGTTTAATTAGAAGTTTACTCATTATTCAATATTATTTTCCTCTTTTTCTGAAAACCCAGATGAAATCAAATTAAAAATTTAAACAGGGGAAAATAAAGTTTACTTTTTTATGTACCTAAGAATACAGTGTAAGCATTTTGAAAACATTTGTAAAATTTTACCAAAATGATGCCTTGGATCAAAGGCAAGATTGCCCAGTACAATGTCTGCTGTGTGTTGCAATGTTATGTAACTATCTGGTCACAAGAGGGTAACAAATGGAATTTAAAACTAGACTAATATAACTGAAGGGTACATCCATACATGCTTTATATATGCAGTGTTTTGTTCAGTATACAACAAAACATCATTTTTATGGATCCAGTGTGAGTTATTGATTTGGTATTTGCTGTCTTTAGGTATCATGACCAATACCACATTTCTTGGAAGTGGGTAAGAAGGAATTAGTTTCCATGTATCTAAACCAGTAAAATCATCTTGAAACAAACTGCCCAAAAATTATTTTTAAGTCCATTCTGTTAATTTTCACTAACTGAAAATTTAAACTATTCCTGGTTCTAAGAGAAGCAGTACATTGTGCTGATTTTGAAAGCAATTAAAAAGCATCATTTTTACATTTTATTCCAAAGAGTAATCTTTTTAAAATTTTATTTTTAATTATCTTTTTTTAAAGTTAATAGATCACACAAAACTTTACATTAAAAAAACATAAGAGGTTTCTATATACCCCACTCCCCACCCTATCATTTTTTGGTCTTCTTTTTGAAGATACATAGATCACAAAAAATGTTACATTAAAAAATATAAGAGGTTCCCATATACCTCCCCCCCACTCCACTCCTCCCACATCAACAACCTCTTTCAGCATTTTGGCACATTCATTGCATTTGGTGAATACATTTTGGAGGAATGCTGTACCACATGGATAATAGTTTATATTATAGTATACCCTCTCCCCCAGTACATTCAGTGGGTTATGGCAGTATATATATGATGTCCAGCATCTGTCCCTGCAATATCATTTAGGACAACTCCAAGTCCTAAAAATGCCCCCACATCACATTTCTTCTTCCCTCTCCCTGCCCTCAGCAACTACCATGACCACTTTCTCCACATCGATGCTACAATTTCTTCCATTACTAGTCACAGTAGTTCTATAGTAGAATATCAGTAAGTCCACTCTAATTCATATTTTATTCCTCCATTCTGTGGGCCCTGGGATGGTGATGTCCACTCCACCTCTGTATCAAGATGGGGCTTAGATTCCACATGGATGTTGGATGTGATTCTCCTGCTTGCAGTTGTAAGCACTCTTGATTCCCTGGTGTGGTGGTTGACCACATTCATTTCCCTGTTAGCTGACCTGGGTAGTTCCAACCAACCAAAGAGTAGGAGTTGCAACTCTGCTGAGGCTCAGGGCCCAGCTGGCACAAGGACAGTCAAGAGATTCAAGTCTCCTGAGTATATACCAACCCTAGTGCCAACCACAGTTCAGTAAAAGTGACAGAAGAGGCATGCATAAAAGGTCACATCTGAGTCCAACTCCATCACACTCAGAAACACAAATTCCAAAGTAGGGCCCACTGAACTCTAGAGCCATCTGCCATGGCCATAGAACCTGTGGTTCTCTGTAGCCCTCAGGAGAACCAGTACCTGGGGTTGTATCTACTTCGGGTGTCTCTAGGGTCCTACTGAGGCGTGTGTAAGTACAACCCCCCTGATGACCTCCTGACTCTTTTTTTAAGACTCTTAGCCCCAAAGAATAATCTTTACTGCATTTAGATACCAATGAAGCAGTCAAAATTAAAACATGATTATTGTAATGGCTATTGCAGCATATCTGTATTGATTGGAATGAGGCATATAAGGAAAAAATGGGAAAAGACTAGCAAGATATTCCAGTAAAATATTTGAACCCTTTTAGGTATAATAGATGCTACAGACACCTCTTTCAGACTGAGGCACTCAATTTCCCTCTTCCAATAACTTCCCTTCCACAGGAGCTTGGAGTGTTGGTGGCTGACAGAAATTATTGAGTCACTTTTGATGAATTGTCCTCTGCTAAGTAGTGCCATTTCATGTAGCATCATATTCCATCTCTAGGGGTAGCTGCATTGAGTGGCTCCAGTGGGTACAAAGGCCTGGCCACCTGGCTTCATTGTGTGACATCTCTGTAAGGCCATCCCCTTGAGATCTTCTGCTGTATTTTTGTGTCTGTCTGGCCAGTATTGCATTTCACCTCTTTCACGTTCTCAATCCATCTTCCTTTTTTCTTCCACAGATTTCTTCCTCTATAAACTTTCTATATGAAAATCTGCCAGTCTTTTCTAGAGGAAACCAACCCAAGAGAATGGTCTATCCTTTAGTCAATTTCCATAGAGGTACTTTAGAGACCTACTTTATTTGCACAAAAGAATTAGAGATGACATATTTTGAACACAACTGATTGACATTTTAACTAGAATATAAGACTTATGTAAAGAGCTTGTTTATATGAATTGTCTTGCCCCTGAAATCTCAGATTCCATAAGCTTGGGATGAGGCTTGAGAATTTGAGGCTTTAACTCCTGTGGTTTCTGATTCAATATATCTAGGATCAGAACTAAGACTTTTTTTTTTTTTTTGCTTTTTAATATAGGTAATTTCAAATATATAAAAAAATAGAATACTATCATGAATTCCCATGAACTCATCACCTAGTTTCAACAATCATTAATTCAGGGGTATTGTATTAGTCAGACAAAGGGGTGCTGATGGAAAATACCAGAAATATGTTGGCTTTTATAAAGGATATTTATTTGGGGCAGGAGCTTACAGTTACCAGACCATAAAGCATAAATTACTTCCCTCACCAAAGTCTATTTCCACATATTGGAGCAAGATTGCTGCCAATGTTCAGGCTTCCAGGGTTCTTCTTTTCCCAGGACCTGCTTCTCTCCAGGCTCAGGGTTCCTCTCTCCCCAGAGCTTGCTTCTCTCCTGGCTGAGCATTCCTTTCTTCCCGGGCCTGCCTCTCTTTCCTCACAACCAAGCTTCTCTGTGCTTACTTACCAGGGCTTCAGCTCAAGAACTCCAGCATCAAATCTTCAACATCAAAAATTCTAACTCTGTCCTTTGACATGTCTTTTATTTGTGAGTTCCTACCCATCAAGGGTTGAGATTCAACACCCTACTGACATGGCCCAATCAAAACCCTAATCATAATTTAATCATGCACAGGTACAGACCAGTTTACAAACATAATCCAATGTCTATTTTTGGAATCCATGAACCATATCAAACTGCTACAGGCATTATTATTTTTTTAATCTATTTATTTTAAAGGAACTTTAGATTACATAAATGTTATATAAAAAAAAATAAAAATAGGGTAGGAGGAAAAATACCTTAGTGTAAGATAAGGACTATAGTTGGTAGTAATATTTTGATGATGCCCTTGCATAGTTTGTAACAAATGTTTTACAACAAAGCAAAAAGTGATGGAGGGGTGATGTATGAGACCCCTGTGTGATGTTATGTATGTTTATTTTATAAGTTCACAATCTTTACTATACAGTTATTGTTTATGTGTGCTCACAGATAAATGATATACTTCAATAAAAATTTAAAAAATATATATATAGGGTATCCCATATGCCCCACTCACTTCCCTCCCACACTTTCCCATATTAACATCCTTCATTAGTGTGGTACATTTGTTACAATTGATGAACACACATTGAAGCATTTCCACTAACCTGGATTACAGTTTACATTATAGTTTACATTCTGTCCTGTGCAATTTTGTAAGTTGTAACAAAATACATAATGGACTGTATCCATCATTGCAACTTCATACAGGACAATTTCAATGTCCTGAAAAAGCCCCCATTTTATACCTATTTTCTGCTGCCCCTCCCCTCAGAGCCTCTGGTGGCCACTCCTTTATAACAATGATACAAGTTCTTCCATTGCTAGAACAACAATAAGTCTACAGTAGAATAATAGTAGGTTTACTTTAGTACATTGTTCATTCCCCCAATCTGTAGGATTTTGGGATGGTGAGGCCCACTCTGCCTCTAATTGACTAATATAAGCCTTAGATCCTTTGGGGCAGATGGATAGAACTACCTTGCTTGCAGGTGCAGATTCTCTGTTTCTTGGGATGGGCCTTGTCTATCATCATCACCTTGTTAGTTGTTGTGGGTGAGTCCAATGAACTTGGAACTTATGCTCCCCAGTGTGACAAATTGGACTCATTTGTGGTTTCCTGACACACTGCTCTTCTACCCCTTCTATTTGAGCCTATAGTTAGTACTATACTTGATAAGTGTATGTGCAAGAGACTTAAATCTTTGGTCTGTCCATGTGCCAGTTGGGCCCTGAATCTCAACAGAGTTGCAAAACCTTCTCTCCAGGGGTATTCTTGTTTCAGCTACATCTTCCCTTATCTTCTCCTGCAGGATTATTCAAAGCAGGTCTCAGATATCCTGTCATTTGTCATATTTCATTGTGTATTTCCAATGATATTAAGTCATAACCAAAATGCCATTATCATAAATAAAAAGATTTAGAATTAGGAATTTGTATTTTAATATGTTAAAATGATGTCAGTGATCCAGAAATATTGAGTACACAGTGAGCTAAGTATAAGCTTGGCATGTGATCCTTGATAGATTGACTGTATGTGAATGTGTGAATATGAGTGTGTGTGCGTGTGGGGGGGTATTATTCTTCCTTTCAAGTGAACATCTGCGCATGTATTTAGGTGTGCCCTCAATCATGCCTTAAAATCATCAATTAGATAGGTGTTTTACTAATTATACCTTTGAGTTACTGGATTTATATCTTTTACTGTCTTGATGAGCTGTGCTTCAGTAATTTGGTAATATGCATCAAAGCCCTTTAATGCAGAATAACAATCATCTCCAAATTTTAGCTTTGATTCTGATAGGTCTGTTCCAACTGCATTCTTTTTTATTAGAGCTGTTTCTTACATTCTGGCATAATGGGAGTGTCGCTCATCCATTGGTTACAGAAAAAGATTCTGCCCTCCCCCCCCGGCTTATGATTATCAAGAACTTCAAAAACACTTATCCTGAAGGGTAGTTGAGTCAAAAAGCCCAATGTGTATGGAAGCAACCAGTAGGATAAGTGTATTAGTTAGGGTTCTCTAGGAAAACAGAATCAACAGGAGATATTTGCAAACAGTATGAGATTTTGTAAGAGTCTCTCAGGTAACTGTGGGGATGCCTAAGTCCAGGTTCCGTGGGCAGGCTATAAACCAGGGACTCAGAGGAAAGTCCAATGGCAGTCTTTGTCGAATTGTCCTGGGAAACATTGACTGTCCAAAGACGAGCTGGGAAATTCTCTCTGAATGCTGAAATCACTTTGCCTTTTAAAGCATTCAATTGATTGGATTAAACATAACTCATTGCTGACCACAATCTTGCTGATTAATTTTAGATGCTATCAACCATCTATGCAGTAAACTCACTGATGACTAAAGCCCATAAATGTCGTTGCATTACAGTTAGCCCAGTGCTTGCTTGACCAAACACACAATTATCTGGCCGAATTGACACATTTGCCTAACCATCACAATGAGCTCTAAAGACACATTTTAAACTAGACATTTTATCCATAGTCCAGAGTCTGTCTCTAGCCAGAATAGATAGTTTGGAGGTCACTCCAACTGTGAATTTGGAGAAAACTTGTTATCGTAAATAGAAATGAATCCAGAGTTTCTATTCATTCGACAATTAGATTCAGATAGAATTAGTATTTGTTCACGAAACTAGTGACATAGAATTCAGTGGTGTTAATCTTGTCAGAACTACATGAATGTGTAAATGACAGAAAGTACCTATAAAATTTATCTCCTACCCTCAATCCTTAAAACTGTTAAATCATGACTTGTCTCAGAAAAAGAAAAATAGGCAAAGATGATTTTTTTAAAAAATCTAGGATTAATTTAAAATTGTTTCCAGAAATTATATATATATAAACCTCTCAGAACATCAGTGTTCAGCCAAGAAGGACTCCAGGCCCACCAAATTAACAAGCAGAGAAATTAGGTATGAAATCTAGCTTTGCAAAAATATATACACATTTTAAAACACTTTAAAAGATGAAAGTGCTAAACCACACAGAGTTTCATTATCTCTAGTATATCCTCATGTGCTACAAAGCAAAAAAAAAATAGTATTATTGTTTTATGTCATCAAAATTCCTGACGAGTAGCCAGAGGGAAGACTAATTGTTGTTTTCGGATGCCAAGTGCACCATTTGGTGACAATTTCCTAAAATCTTTCTCCTAGTTAATGCATTGATAGATGTATAACTCATTAAAATTTGATAAAAAATAATTTTAATAAGTCTCTAAATTAACCAAAAGTGTAATACAACTTTGCAAATGTACAGTCTCTGAAAAAGAAAGATTTAGAAGTATCAGAGGTCTTAAGCATGAATCAAATACAATATTTAATGTTTAATATATTGATCTGTGACAGGCTCTGTGCTATTCATTTGCTTTTCCCCTGCTCATCTATAATCTAAGAGAAGATGTAGAGGGAGCTGAGTTTTTCTAATATAGATAAAAAATGAAGCTCAGACCCAAAATGCCTTTTCTTTACTCAAATATCCCAAGAAGTCCTATTTTTTAGGTAATTGATGACCAAAATTTCTGTCATAAAATGGTTAAACTACTCGAGTTTTTATTGTGTTTGTCATATCACTGCTTGATGAGCTGACAGATGCTATTGAAATACAGTATTCTGCAAGGTTAGAATAAATGCTTTCTGTTAGGATTTGGAGCCTTTGGCAAAATGGATTTTTTAAAAATCATGGGTGTATGTGCCCAAGTATAATTTCAGTACAGCCAGTTTACTTCTCACTCAGATTCCAAACGGGTAGAACAGGAATGGATGAATAGTAGACCTTTAATAAAGTATTTTTCTCAATACAATTTGTTGAAAATGTGTGTTCAAATTTTGTTCAATAAAATTTGTTGAACAATAGTCCCTTTCATGCAAAATTATCATTGGCAACTTAGACTGAATTTTATTTGTATTATACCAAAATCTATTCCTCAAAGTTTGAATTATTGGTCTTATTCTCCAGTCTATTCTAATGCAGTTTATTAAACATCATTTTAAATCTCTTATAATCATTTTAATTTTGACATTTCATTACTTAAACCATGCATCCTCCCAGCTCTACTGGCATCTGCAGTATCAAGTGAGGCACATCATTTAATCTGTATCATCTTATTGAAAATGCTAAATTCCTACTTTGGTTTTTGATATAATCTTCCAATATAGAGGACTTTTTATTATGGCTTCCTTTCTTGTTTTTTAAATAAATTTTTGCTTATCATAATAAATATTACAAAGAAATACTTATTTGTGTTTATATTGTTATTGAGAACTAGAGACCTGTGTAGTACATTTCCCAAAGAATAGTCTTTGAATCTTAATGGTTGAAGGGCTTGACCTCTAAGGCCACCTCTTATAATCCACTGAGCTCATATTCATAAAATGGGCTGTACCTGTTTCCATTCTCCTGACACGTGACTGCCAGATTTAATTAGTACCCACATGAAGAACTAGAAGTTCAGGTTGGTTACATCCTAGGAATCCTATGAGGTTGAATGAATATAAGGTGAGAAGTAGAAGGTGAAACAGGATGCAGGAATTTTCCTTCTCCTATTCCTCCTACAAACAAAATGATACTGCAAAAAGTCAAGCTTTATTGCACTATCAGATAGTGATGGAACGAAGCTGCAGTCTTCCAAGATATTGAATAAATACTACCCTGTTTTCTCTAACCCCATCAACCTCCATTGATTATTTACAGTGTTCAAATAACTTGGGAACCTTTAGCACAGGTTACTTTCTGTCTTTGCTATATTTTTCTCTTAAGTAAAGTTCACCCCCTCTCATTTAATGTAGTGGATGTATCTGTATTTCACTTTTGTTTGTTTTCTCTTCACAATTTATAATGGAAATCTTTTTCATATTCTTCCCCCCAATAGGCAACTGACCACTATTTATTTATAAAAATCATGAACTTATACAAAATAAAACTTGACAAAATTTCTAAATTCTATTATCCAGAATATAGGCCTTTGAGTCTGTTTTTGGTCACTGATTATTCAGAATTCCAACCCAATTTTTGGTAGGGTACAAAACCAGAAGACTCATCACCCTAATTATAAATGGAGCTAAGCTCATATTAGCTTAAATTCCACAAACACATAACATTGAAGTAGGCAACTCAAATTCATTTGGGCTTTACTTGGTAATAGGAAAGCATTATATGATTAAGAATAACTTTTGTACAATAAGTAACCAGGAAATTAAGGTATTTATAATCAGACTGATGGGCTTCCTTCCCTTGGGTTAAAGTCTCAGAAATAATTCATCTCTACTTTTCAACCTATTCTAAAGCCTTGGAAGTGATGGCCTAGGTAAGGCCTCTTTCTTTAGTACAGCGTGCATAATCTAGTTAAGTCACTCCTCAAGTGGTTTTCGAACTTTATTATGCATCAGAATCATCTGGACAGCTTGTTAAAATGGTGATTGTTAGCCTCATCTATAGTTGCTGTTTCAGCAGGAGTAAGATGGAGCTTGAGAATGTGCAGGTGTCTAGGCGATGCTAAATTTGCTGCTCTGAGATCAAACTGAGAACCACTGCTATAGTCATTCGTGACTGGTTAGACAATTGACTCCATTGATAAAAGAAGCAATTGCAAGGGTTTTACTGGAGTCTTAACTCAAGAAAGATATCCAATAATAAATGTCCTAGAACTCTGAACCTTCCCATAAATGTTACAATTGTTTCCAGAAATTAAACTGTTATTTAAGACTCTTTGGTTCTAACAATTTTAAAGCACTGAATTATATTCTCTTTTGACTAATGTGGGAAGATGTTATTGCTTTTGATACTTAGCTAAGATAATATATTTGAAGAGTACTAAATATTTTATTTGTTTAGTACCTGTGATATTACTTTAAATTAAGGACCTGATAGTTTTCTACAATTACATAATGGTTATATTATGCTGGCATGAGCAACCATTGGAGTTTAATTATACAGCCTCTTCCTTCCAGATTTATTAATCTCTTTTATAGATAGTGCTAAAATTATCCTTCCTGGTGTACAGTTATTCTGGCACCTGCTATAACGAAACATGCTTTTTAAACACTACACTGAGGAATAGTATAAAATATATTGTAAAGCAAAAGGTCAACTTTCCCTAGCAGCAAACCAAATCCCATTGGTACTCTGAGCACATTTAATTATGACTTTTTCTATTACTGGCCTCAGGAAGTTCGTTCTTAGAGAATATTCCAAAGATAATTTAACTTTAAAAAGTATTTTGTATTTTCAGAGAGACTATTAATAGAATCAATGTTCATGTTTTCATGTAATTAAGCTTTCCTAAAAATGAAGAGCATAAATTAAGGTTTGGAAGAAAGTAGAATTGCTGTCTTTTCCTTAAACTTGTTCAATTTTACTTTCATACATTTTTAGATATGATTCCAAGTAATGGTTTTTAATTGTAGGTTTTTCTTATTTTTCACACTGTGGAAAAGAATAAAATAGATGTTTTAGTCAATTTCTTTAAAGAGAAAACAAACTTGTTGCTAATATAGGAAATTTACTCCAATATCTCCAAATTGGGAAGGGTTCATTTAAACAGGCTGAGAAATTTTCTACCTAAGTAAAGGTAAGGCTGCATTCCTTTATATGAATTAATTTCAAGGCAAATTATGGAGAATATTGACAGTATAAAAATTTTTATGAGGCTTGTAATTTATAAATGTATAAATATATGTGTGTATATATTAAAATATATTTAAAAGTTAGTAAAACAACTACCTTTGTTTTAAAACAAAGGTATTTTAAAAATACTTTAATTTCACTTAAGTTTTGGGACTGCATTAAGATTCATTTAGGCAAACACTTTGTTGTTATAGACACACCATTTACTTTACCTATCATGATTACTTTTATATTTGTTATGTTTATAGGCCAGTAAAGGTTGAGAAACAGGACAATTAATTTAAGATGCAAACATGCAAACCCTTTAGCAGGAGCATGTACCCCTTGAGAAGAACAAAGGAACAATCAGTAGAACTGGGGCTAAGGAGATACAAATATATAGGTAATTAAAAAGGGAGGAAAGAAAAGTAAAAAAAAAAAGATTCCCCTTATTTGAAGATAGTATTTCACCACTGAAAGTAAAATTTCAAAGCAAAGACAGCAGGTTGGAGGCAAAAAAAACAAGAAATGGAATGAAAAAAGGCAGTACCATAGACTGCTCATACCAACATTTGGCAAGGAAAGAAGATTAAAAGATAAAGTGTCTGGAGTTGAGATTATAGGTCAGAAACTAGGGCTCCATGAGGATCATAGGGATGGTGGAGAGAGGGGTATGGGAGCAGAGACTTAATAAATATCTTTTACAGTAGAGATGACCTGGTTGTGGTTAGAGGCTTGGATTAGAAAAGGTCTTTTATTCCATTGAGCTGCTCTATGGGCAAAGAAAAGCTAGAAATGTTGTGTATTAATATCTAACAAAAATATAGTATACACTTGAATAGACCATTGTAAATTTGTTCCTAAAATGCAAAAGTATGTGATGGAAATTAGGTAGTAGGGTTATACTCAATCCTGTGACCTTGTAAGTGAACTTGATTTTATTATTTTTAATTAGCTAGCTATAATCTTCAAAGTTCCTTATTGTAATGGAAAGGGGAAGTTTGAACCCATTTTCATCATAAGTGTATAATAAGTGATATGATGGCTTAATGACAACAGTGATCTTACACTAATATTTTATTGGGACATGTCTTTCAGTCATGTCAAAATAAGTTTTGATGAGCTAATGATTTGTAGAAAAGACTCAAGGTAGCACAAAATGCTTGATGTCCTATATTTCTTTTTGCTCTCCTACATTTTAATAAATCAGATGTCTACCTGACTAAGTGTTTTGAATAAATGTCATTGTAAACAAGTGAAGCATAAAAAGGTTAAAATTATAAAGATGCAAGTTCTAGATAATTAATTTTTATATATCTGAGACTGCTCTAAGAAGGGCAGGGATAATTAAAAGAAACTGCTGCTAATTGTAATGGGAAAGTAAAATTTGAGAGGGCAATCAGTATCATACCCTTTTAAGAAATGCCTGATAACAAGAAATGGTTATTAGGAATGAGAATTTTCTTCTTTCATATTGGGATGGCAAATAAATATGATAGTTTCTTTAGTAGGTAAAACTGATAGTATTCAAATACTTTTTCCTATTATACTGCCCCCTACATCTTTAGAACCATTTTCAGTTTTGAAACTGTGAATTTCCAAAATTATTTAATTATTAATATTGAATAAATCTCTGTATTTTGTACTCTTTTAGTTTTTTTAAACATATTCAGAAGGTGGAGTCATTAAATATCAATATACTTCCTTTCATCATAAAAGAAGAAATGGTTTTACCAGTAGAACATATTGTTATATATATTTTGTATGGAACTTTAAGTTGAAATCATGAAATCATGCCCACAAAAAAGCTGTCCAATTTAGTGTGCCCAGGTATTTTTATATTTTTCTACTAGTATTCATTTGCTATTTTTGTCCATTTTGTCATATACTCATATTCATTAACAGTGAGATGAGCAGAATAAAGTCTCAGAAAAGATATTATTGCAACAAATTTAATTTTAAGTACTTTCTAAATATTAATCCATGTGTCTGCAATTATTTGGAGAACAAATGTCACTTCTACATTAATAGAGATAATATCTTGGTTCAGCTGACAAAATGTAACCTGAGAAACCCTGATCATAGATCTATGATATAGTATCCACTTTTGAGAAACTTAAAATGCAGACATATGAAGAAAATGTATATATTTGAAAATAATAGGAAGTCCTCAGAGCAAGATCAAATAGTATCTTACAGTGTGTATAATACATAATTTTGGAGATATATCAAATGAGTACAGAAAAATTTTGGTGAAGTAGATTCAAAGTCAATGAGGGCTTCTCAAACTAGGGAGAACTGCAATGCATATTTGTGGAAGTTTGGAAAGAGATCTTGGAGCATTCTGAGCAAACCGAGGAACATGCTGCAAGTAACATGCATGGAAATCCAGTCATTAGAAAACATATATTCAACGCATTGCCAGCCTCTTCAGGCCTCACCTATAAATGAAATGTGACTTTGATATCTATGCCCAAAAGTACTACTGTAGTTGCCAACTCCCTTTCACCCCAGTATCTCTGTAGAGGTCCCCAAGATGATGATGTCTCAAATCTATACTTAGTCAAGTCCAAGTCACTCCACCCTGATTTTTCCCCCTGAATTTTAAAGAATCTTATTTCGTTGAGCTTCTTATTTTCCCATGAAGGGAGTAGATAGAATTTTCCCCTTTCTACACCCAAAGGAAGCTAAGAGGAGGCTCTTTAAAGTTCACCACAATGCAGGTTAGTCAAAGCTGACATTTTTTAAAGATGACATTAAAGGTTCATTGTTAATGAAAGGAAATTCCAACAAGTAAAAGAAATTTCATTAGGCACTATGTCAAGGTTCACTGACTAGGCAACTCCTAAGAATTAACTTAGAGATCAGGTCAATTACTAGATTCAGGATGATTGTAGGTTGAATATTGTTTAAGTCTCCCCTTCTAATTTGACATTTTAAATAATGCAATAAAAATAGAACCAACTTATGGAGTTCTTGGAGGGATAAATGAGATCATATATGAAACATTTAATTCAAGATCTCGTACAAGGTAAGTTGTATATAACAATATTATTTTACCTTTATTTCTATTTTGGTACCATATCATTTATGCCAGCAATGTCTGTATTTACATGATCAATTTGTACCCCTCTCCTGAACCCCCAGACTTACATATTCCCCAGACTTATATGTACATGATATTCCCATTTGGATAGTTAATGATGATATCAAATTAAAAATGTTTATCTCTCCAGACCCAAATTCATGCTTGTAATTTTCTCCATCACAGATAATTGATATTCCATCTTTCTAATTCTTCAAACCATAAACTTTAGTATTATCTGGTCTCATCTGTATTTCTCTTACATTACAATTTTTTGTGAAATCTGGGCAACTTTACCACCAAATATACCCACTTACATGACTATTACCTAAATTTAACCCACTGTTCTCGCCTGGTTTATTTCATTAGCCTTGTAACTGGACACCCTGCTTCTGCCATTGCCCTCTTTACTTTATTTTCAAAAATTATCACTTATGTGATCCTATTAAAATGCAAGTTAATTACGTCATACCTCAGTTCAAAATTTTCTGGTGATTTTCATTAGAGGAAAAACCCATGTATTTTAAATAATCAGTCTCTTTATGGTCTGTGCTCTGCTTCTCTCTTAGTTTCCAGCTGCTAAAACAATTACCGTACAATGGGTTGGGTTAACAATGATAATTCATTGACTCACTGTTTCAGAAGTTAGAATACTTGCTTTCTACTGGAATTGGTATCTTTTGCTTGGCCAACAATCTGCTTTTCTGTCACGTGACAATATGCAAGCCTGCCTCGTCTCTCTGTTGACTTTGGGCTTCTGGCAGCTGCCTTTGACTTTATGTCTGTGATGATTAGGTTAATGTGTCAACTCAGCCAGGTAATTGTGCCCAGTTGTTTGGTCAAGCAAGCACTGAGTTATTTGTAATACAAGGATATTTATGGACTTTAGTCACCAGTGAGTTTCCTGCATAGATGGGTGATTATATATATATATGATCAACCAGGGAGATTGCTGTTAGCAATGAGTGATGAGTGATATTTTATCCAACTGATTGAATGCCTTAAAAGGGAAGTGATTTCAGCATTCAGAGAGAATTTCCCAGCTCGTCTTTGAACAGCCAACATCTCCCAAAAACTCATCAAGGACTTTCATTGGACTTTCATTGGAGCCCCTTGTTTGCAGCCTGCCTGCAGAACCTGGACTTGTGCATCGCCATGGTCATATGAGAGAATTTTATAAAATCTCATATTATTTACAGATGTCTCCTGTTGATTCTGGTTCCCTAAAGAACCCTGACTAATACAGCTTGGTACCAGGAGTGGTTCTTGAGGAACAGAATCTTAAATGTTCCTGAGGTGGTTCTGGGAGTTTTGTAGTTGGCTTTCTAATTGGACTCAAGCGTGCTAATGACTCCCCTTCCAATATTGAAGAGGTCACTAACAGTCCTTGGCATTAGTTGGCAATGGAGATATGCAAAGTATCATCACTGGATTCCCCTACTTCCATGCTTGTAGGAGACAAGGATCTGTGTGAAACTGTTTTCAACACCTTACCAGAGTTTTGTAGAGTCAAAAGGTACAACGATACTGACTGGCTCCTCCTAGATATTCTGGATACAGTAACAAAACTAAGAGATGCGCTAATGGCTTCAAATTTGCAATTTAAATGCCATATGAATGATTTGAAACTTTCTGTGTGTGCCCTGAAAGAAAATCTTATTTCCTGCAGCCACAGGCTTGAGATCCCTGAAAACCAGACTTAGAATATCACTGTATGAGTAGCAGAGTTACAAAGGAAACTAAAATCTCAATCTCTCAGGGTGTGTGTGGTTAAAGTGATTGGTAACGAGTAGAACCTCAAGGATTGGGATGGAGACATATGGGTTGATGATAATGTCAGTGGGGACATTGGAACCCTAAATTCTCCTGAGGCTTGACCAGATAAACCTGTGATGGCCTGGCCTGTGGAAAGCACATTTTTTCAAACTTATATCACTCAGCCTCCAGCTTGCCTCAGGGAGTCTGGACCTCCTTCTTTTCTTGAGGTGAGTATCAGCCTTGGGTAATATTTAAGGATATCATGGTTAAGATTGAATATTACCCAGAGACTTGTACCCTATTCTATAGGGGATTAATGCATTTCCAATTGGATGCAGAAGAGTTTAACATTATTAGGTAGAGCTATATATATATATATATGCATGTCTGTTATTGTTTTATATATATATATATGCATATCTGTTATTGTTTTTACTTAGAGACAAAGTATGGTTAAGATAATATGTATGGTTACCAAGTTGATAAGGGGCAGACTGTGATGTTTACGTTTGTGTCAACTTGGCCAGGTAATTGTGCCCGGTCAAGCAAGCACTGGGCTAATTGTAATAGAGGCATATTTATGGACTTTAGTCATCAGTGAGTTTACTGCATAGGTGGCTGATTACATCTGTGAACAACCAGGGAGATCTCTGTCAGCAATGAATGATATTTTATCCAATCAGTTGAATGCTTTAAAAGGGGAAGTGAGTTCAGCATTCAGAGAGAATTTCCCAGCTCTTCTTTGGACAGCCAGTGTCTCCTAGGAGCTCATAAAGGACCTTCACTGGACTTTCATTGGATTCCCTGATTTGCAGCCTGCCTATGTCATACGGCATTTAAGTTGCAATCTGGACTTGGGCATCCTACAGTCATGTGAGAGAATTTTATGAAATCTCATACTATTTACAGGTCTGTTCTGTTGATTCTGGTCCCCTAGAGAATCCTGACTACTACAGTGTCTAAATTTTATTTATAAAGGACTCCAGTAAACTGAATTAAAGTCCAACCTGATTCAGTTGGGCCATACCTTATTGAAGTAGCGTCTTCAAGGTGTCCTACTTATAATGGGTCCACAACCACCAGAATGAAGACCAAGACCAAGATCAAGAACATGTCCAAACTGGGGTTCACAATTCAATCCACTACAGGCCCCTTCTTCTCTATTTTCAGGGTTCCTAATAGAATCTGGCCTAACAGCTTCAATAATAACAAAGATATAATGCTACTATATTACTTTATGACCTCTTTCCCTGGATAAGGCTGGCAGATAAAATACAGTATTCCCAGTTAAATTTGACTTTTTAAATTTAAGGTAAACAACATTTTTAATGTGTATGTATATATACTTATTTAGTATAATATTACACAGTGCATACATTAAAAACATCATTTGTTATTTATCTGGATTTAAAATTTCACTAGGTGTCCTACATTTTTATTTTCATTTTCTAAATCTGATAAGAAAAATATCCTTGAAACTGCAAATTTATTAGGGACACTATCTGATTCCAATTCTTGCCATTGAAAATTTTCCCAATTATTTTACAACTGCAGGCTGTGGATCACCATCTTCAGGCCTTGAAATAGTTGCCTTGCCTTTCATTCCCCAAATGATCACTAAGGCAATAGCAACAAATTTTAGAATTCCTGGCAGCAATTTTTGTAACAGTCAGAATAGGCTAGTTATGGTATGGCAACAACTTCTTCCCTGATCCAACTCCAACCCCTTCCCCCCATCTCTGTGTCTTAAAATAATTCAACTTATTTTTTTATTTCATGCTGGTTCCAATGCCAGTTCAGTTAGAGAGTTTCCTGCTATGTTGTACTCTCTCAGGAACTGAGAAAAAGGGAATACAGCTCCATGTTTTCATGACTGCTAATGTAGGAAGGAGGAAAAATATATAACGAATTTATACTGGCTTCTAAAGCTTTGGTGACAGATCATTTTAATTTTTGAGAAAATTACAGAAACAGCTTTAATTGTTTTTCTTCTTAAGTAATTGATCATCCCAAATATTTGTCCTCTGATTGTTATGCCATTTCTGTCATAAAATAATTTCCTTTTGTAGGTCTATTTGTTTCTGAGCTTTTTTCTTCCATTTGCCCTGGCCTGTTTGTCAGTGCTAGGTCCAATTCACAGCATATAAAGTAAGAACATTTTTAGTTATAATAAGCCTTGATATCAGAAAGGTAAAATCTTTATCCTTCTTCAGAAAGTATTGGGTATTTTTCACCATTACTTTTAAGAGTGTCTTGCCAAGTTCTTAAGGGTTTTGGTTGTAATGACACTATATTTAAACATTGATTTTGAAGAAAATGACTATCTTCATGACTTTTTTCTCAAACTTGCACTAATTTAAATACCTTTTCTCTTAAGTTCTTGAGCAACAAATTTATTTGTACCACCTAGAGAAATAACATATTATAGTATTTATGAGCACAAATTCTGAATCCGTATTTTCACATTTGTACCCTACTTCTGACCCTTACTAACTTATTATTTGAGAAAAATAATTGCTTTCTGTGTTTATATGTTACAGTATCCTCACCTATTGAAATGAAAAAATAAAAAATAAAAGCAAATCAGCATCTATTTTGTGATAATTCTAGGAGGATTAAGAGATTTAGCATTTATAAAAAACATTTCAATAAACCTGGCACGATAAGTCCACTACTTAAATGTATTTTGTATCAAGAAAATTAAGAAAAAACTCATTTTTGTTGCTTCTCTGAATGTTAGCTATTATATTTCTAATTGGTTGTTGCAGAGTTATAGGAACATTGATGGTATTTTTTAGAGAAGTTGTAGGTTTATAGAAATATCATGCATACAATATTTATAAAATACAGAGTTCCCATATACCACCTGTGGCAGTTTGGCATTGTTTATGAATTCCAAAAAATAGATAGTGGATTATGTTTGTAAACTGGTCTTTTCCTGTGGACATGATTAAATTATGATTAGGTATTTGATTGGGCCACATCAGTAGAAACCACATCACAGAGAGGGGAGGTGGGGGTTTTGATCTGGAGCTTGGGAAGTAAATACATAGGAGAGAGCAGAACAGCTGAGCCCAGAGAGATTTGAGCCCCGGGGAGAGAGACAAAGCCTAGAGAGCCTGATAGGCTATAACTGACCTTGTGGAGAGAACAGAGCAGCTGAGCCCGGAGAAAAACAAGCCCAGAGAGAGAGAGACTAGACTTATCCCAGTTTACAGCTGATACTGGAAGAAGCTGAGACCACAGATATTTAAAAGGAAGAGGAAGGCTGAATGTCAGCAGCCATCTTGCTCCAACATCTGCAATAGACTTTGCTGAAGGAAATAACTTACGCTTTATGGCCTTGTGACTGTAAGCTTCTACCCCCAAATAAATACCCTTTATAAAAGCCAACAGATTTCTGGCATTTTGCATCAGCACCCCTTTGGCTGACTAATACACCACTCTATTATCAACACCTTGTATATTGAGGTACATTCTTTATAATTCATGGAGAAATATTTTTATAATCGTGCTATTAACTATTGTCCTCCATTTGCAATTTGGTTCAAAGTCTCATGTTTTTTCTTTTAATTTTTATTCTTGTAACTTATATATAACCTAAAATTCCCACTTTTAACCACATTCACATATGTAATTCAGTGCTGCTAGTTACATTCACAATGCTGTGCTATCATCACCAGCAGCCTTTACCAAAATTTAACATAAATTTAACAATCAACCCATATAGATATTCTGTACAATTAAAGCATTTACTCTCCATTCTCTACATGCAACCCAACCTATGAGTTTGTTTATTCTAATTATGTCATTTATATGAGCTCATACAATATTTGTCCTGTTATATCTGGCTTATTTCATTCAACCTGATGCCTTCAAAATTCATCCATGTCGCATGATTAAGAACTTCATTCCTTTTTAATGCTGAATAATATTTCATTGAGTGCATATACCATATCATATTTATCCATTCATTGGTTGATGGACACTTGGGTTGGTTCCATCTCTTGATAGTTGTAAATAAGGCTGTTATGAACATCATTGTGCAAATACCTGTTGAGTTTCTACTTTCATTTATTTTGGGTATATACCTAGTAGTAGAATTACTGGAGGATATAGTGATTCTTCACTTAAGTCTGAAGAACTGCCAAACTGTCTATGACAGTGGTTGCACCATTTTACATACCCACAGCAATGAATGAGTGTTCTTTTCCTCCACATCCTATCCAACACTTGTAATTTTCTGTTCTTTTAATATTATCCATTCTATTGGGTGTGAAATGATATCTCATTGTGGTTTTGATTCGCATTTCCCCAATAGCTAATTATGTTGAACATCTTTAATGTGACTTTTAGCCATTTGTATATCCACTTTGCAGAAATGTCTATTTGAGTCTTTTTCCCATTTTTTAGTGGGGTGTTTGCCTTTTTATTGTTGGGTTGTTGGATTTTTTAATATATTATGCATATTGAACTCTTATCAGATATCTAGTTTTGTAATTTTTTTCCATTGTGTAGATTGTTTTTACTTTTGTGATAAAGTCCTTTGATGCATAAATTTTTAATTTTGAAGATGTCCCATTTATCTATTTTTTTCTTTTGTTGCATTGCGCTTTGGCTGTGAAGGCTAAGAAAGCATTGGCTACCCATGATCCTGAAGATGCTTTCCTACATTTTTTTCCAGGAATTTTATAGTCCTAGTTCTTACATTAGATTTCTGATCCATTTTGAGTTACTTTTTGTAAAAGATAGGGGTCCTCCTCCATTCTTTTCATTATAAACATATGGTCCTTTCAGCACCATTAGTTGAAGAAACTATTCCTTCTCAATTGAGTGGACTTGGCAGCATTGTCAGAAATCAGTTGGCAAGGGAAGTGGCTGGGGCTCAGTCAGTTGGGCTCTTGTCTACCATATGGGAGGCCCTGGGTTCACATCCCAGGGCCTCCTTATGAAAGTAGGTTCACCTACACGCCACAGAGAGCTGACTCAGCAAGGTGATGCAACAAAAATGGATACAAGTAAAAACACAGAAGAGCGCTCCGTGAACGGACACAGAGAGCAAACAACAAGCAAGTTGCAAGGGGGAGAGTGGAAAAATAAATAAATAAATACAGACACACAGAAGAACACACAGTGAATGGACACAGAGAGCAGACAGCAAGCAAAAAGCTGCAAGGGGAGGGGGAATTTTTAAAAAATACAATTGGCCATAGAGGTGAGGGTCTATTTCTGAACTTTTAATTCAATTCCATATACCTCTCTTTGCACAAGTGTGCTCTTTTGACCACTGTAGCTTTGTAATAAGTTTTAAAGTCAGGAAGTGTAAGTCCTCCAATTTTGTTCTTTTTTAAGATGGTTTTGTATATTCAGGGCTCCTTACTTTTCCAAATGAATTTGATCATCCTCTTTTCCATTTCTGCGAAGTAGGCTGTTGTGGTTGTAATGAATCTGTCAGTCATTTTGAGTAGAACTGACATCTTTATAATGTTTAGTCTTGATAATATTTAGTCCATGAGCATGGAATGATATTTCATTTACTTAGGTCATCTTTGCTTTCTTTTATTTAAGTTTTGCAGTTTTTCCTGTGTAAGTTCTTTTTATCCTTGCTTAAATTTATTCCTGGATATTTAATTCCTGAATACTTGCTATTGTAAATAAGAATTTTTCTTGATTTCCTCCCAAGATTGCTCACTACTAGGATATAGATACACTCTTGATTTCTATGTATTGATCTTGTATTCTGTCACCTTACTAAATTAGTTTATTAGCTCTAGTAGCTCTAGTAGATTTTTCAGTACTTTCTGTATATAGGATCATAGTATCTGTAAATATTGAAAATTGAACGGCTTCCTTTCCAATCTGGAAGCATTTTCTTTTTCTTTTTTTCTTTTTTCTTTTGTCAGATTGCACTATCTAGAACTTACAGTACAGTGTTGAATAACAGTGGTGACATATGACATCCTTGTCTTGGGCATTGATATTTTTTTCATTCTTATTTTGTTTTCCCCAAACTTGATTTTCTCCTTTTGGCTATAAATCATTTATAGTTTCTCTTGTAATCTCTATGAAAATAGCATGCTAACTTGAATAGATTAAATGTAAATTACCTATATGTAATGAATTCTAATATTTTCTTCTAGTCCAAATGCTTTTTGGCTCTTTTTTTCTGATGCAGGTTTCTAAAATACAATTTGAAAAGAAGTCATGATGACAGTCTTTTTTGTCTTGTTTATTTTAAAAAGAATGCTTCTAATATACTCAATTATTAAGTATAATATTTACTGTAGATTTTTCATAAATGTCTTTAAATTAATTATCAAATTTCGAGTTATTCTTCTTTTGCTTTTTCTGCAGTAGTTTAGAAGGTTGTAAGTTAAACCCTTTATCTGCCAATATTTTAATGACAAATTGTCCCTTCTTCCTCAAAATATTCCTTCACTCCCATATCGCTCATATTGATTCATTTCTTTCACAGAGAACTTAGAATCATGCCAGGTTTATAGGTTCATACTCACAAGTATGTTCTGAATCATTTATTTCCAAGAAAGATACTTTGTGTGTTTAGTTGCACTTTGGAATTATTTGCAGGAATCCATAGTACAATTGAATGGAATTAGGGATTTGTCTTAAACTGTTCATCAAATGACCATTCCCTACTTTCATCCATATGCTATTTTAAGATTTAAAGGATTATATTTAAAAATATTTTTACAATAACAATTTAACAATTGATTTTACTTCATGAAAGCATTACATTCATCAAATTTCCTTATCTGTAAGGAATCATTTTAATTTCAATATTAATTGCCAGAATATCAATTGAGAGCACAAATAGCTGCATATTAACAGTAAGGAAAGAATATTTTCTATCATGGTTATTGAAACAGTAAGATGCCTGAATGATTTGATAGCTGTACAATTAATTAAATAATAGACTACCTAATTGAATCTGAGTGAGCTAAAAATAGAAAATATATCCGTAGATAGCTGGAAACAAAATTAAAATTATATTTCCAGTGCTCCTGGGGCCTTAAATACTGTGAAGACCAAAAAGTATGAACTTAAATGATGATTCACATTACTTTTCTACTGGAAAAGAAGTCCAGGTGGCAGGCTTTCTTTCTTATATAGAATGAGAATAGTGTAATCTGGCTCTAAGGATAATAATCTGGTTATGCAATGGATACTTAGTGCAAAGGATTTTATTTCTGTTGGACTGTATATCCAGAACATTATAATATGAAGATGTATGAGATATATTATTTTTCTCTAATTTCCCACAAGTTTCCCTTTCTAATTAAGTTCTGAAAATATAAACACTATGCATGGTTGAAACAGTATGCATGAGGAAAGGGCAAACAGTAAGCATGAAATTCTTTCATTTTATTCCTTTGTATTTTTTATATAAATCCTCACTTGTTAAGTGGGTAAAAAAAATGAACTGCTAAACAATGCTTGCCAAATCCAGTCCTTTTGTACCCAGTCAAAATCATATAGTGCTTATAGTGGGGAGAAGGTAATGTGATTGAATATTTATATGTAAAAACATTGGGTGTTCATGTTAATGAGAATTAAACAGTTTTAATTTTATATTAAATACAAAATCATAGCATGGTTGCAGTTATAGGAGAAGGTCAAATTTTAATTAGCTGCCTCTCCTTTCCCTCCTCAGTACCTGTTTTTCTGGAAAAATTTAGCTGCTTATATAGAATTCACTGATAAATATCATCATCTATAATTTCTCTGTAAAATGGTGAAAATTTTGATCATATATGAAATTTGCAACCAAATATAGAAGTCAACTAAATTCATATACTCATTAACAATGTGAGAAATTGGAATAAAATATAAAGATAATAGTAACAGGGCTCCTGGCCGGGGGGTCACTGTTGTGGGCCCTGGGGGAGCAGCGGTAGTCCCCCAGGTGCAACGGCAAGAACCAGGAAGGAAGGAGGGCCCAACAGTGGGCTCCTGATACTAATGGCTATGCTTTTGAGCCTATACACCTGCAATAAGAACAAGGCCTAGAGTAGCACTGTGCCTGGGAGTTTCCTCCTGACAGCCTTCATGTTACTCAAATGTGGCCACTCTCACAGCCAAACTCAGCATGTAGATGCAGTGCATTCCCCTCAGCATGGGACATGACACCCGGGGATGAGCCTCCCTGGCACCGAGGGATCACTACCACATACCAGCTGAAGATGCAACTAGAAAATGACCTTGAATTAAAGGTTCAATATGGATCAGCAGAATATCCCTGTCTACATATAATAACATGACTTAAAAATGCTGTTTGACCTAATGGAAGGGGGAAATGGAAAGGAGAAATGAGATTATAAGGCTGTGAGTCTCTAAAAAAGAGTCTGGAGGTTGTCAGAAGGAATGCCCTTATGCACAACTGAGCAGAGTCTAAGAGACAGATAAAGTAGATACAACCCCAGGTATTGGTTCTTTTGAGGGATAAAGAGACCCACGGGTTCTATGGTCATGGCAGATGGGGTTCACTGCCATGGCAGGTGGCCTTTCTTTGGAGCTGGTGTTTCTGCGTGATGGAATTGGACTCAGAGGGGATCTCTTTTCACAAGACTTGCATGCTACTTTATTGGAATTGTAGTTGGTGCTGGGGTTTAAGATATATTTAGGGGATTTGAATCTCTGGACTGATAATATGACACCCAGGCCCAGAGCCTCAACAGACTTCAGCTCCTACACTTTGATTTATTGGACTTACCCCACTCAGTTAACATGAAGTTGAAGAAGGTCAACCACCACACCATGGAGACTAGAGTGTCTACAACTGAAAGCAGGAGGAGTGCATCCAGTATCCATGTGGAATCTAAGCCCCCACTTGACATAGATGTGCAATGGACACAACCAATCCAATGTCCACAGAGAAAATGTGGAATGGGTGTGGGAAGGGTAGCCATGGTGGCTGCTGGGTTTGGGGAATGGGAGGAAGACATGAGATGTGGAGGCATTTTCGGGACGTGGAGTTGTCCTGGGTGGTGCTTCATGGACAATTATGGGATATTGTAGATCCCCCCAGGGCCCACTGGATGGAACGTGGGAGAGTGTGGGCTATGATGTGGACCATTGACTATGGGGTGCAGTGATGCTCAGAGATGTACTTACCAGGTGCAATGGATGTGTCACGATGATGGGAGAGAGTGTTGCTGTGGGGGGAGTGGGGGGTGGGGGCGGTGGGGTTGAATGGGACCTCATATTTTTTGAATGTAATTTTTTAAAAAAAATAAATAATTAAAAAAATATATAATTCATAATGCAAAGTTAGTTAAAGCACAATAAAACCTAATTTAAAGCCCAAAAATAAAAATAAAAATAAATACATTCAGTAACTGGTCTCTGGCATTTAAAAAAATAAATAAAGATAATAGTAATAATGACAAAAAAAAACAATGTAAAGGAGAGTGTCTTAGTTTGCCAGATCTGCTATAACAACACAGATTGGGTAGCTTAAACAACAGAAATTTATTGTCTCACATTTTTGGAGCCTGGATGTCCAAAATCAAGACATCAACAGGCTGTGCTTTATCTTGGAACCTGTGGTGTACTGGTGATGACTTTCTGGCATGCCTCTTTCATGTAGCAATCTCTCCTCCGATTCCTACTTCCTTGTCTTTGCTCATAAGGACTTCAGCTATATTGGATTAAGACCTGCCCTCACTCAGTTTGGCCACACCTTAATGAATAACATCATGAAAATATTCATTTACAAATGTTTTCATACCCACAGGGTCATGCCTTTTTTAGAAACATGATTCAATTTCCCACAGAGAGGAATTGATGTTAAATAATAGATTTACTCTTTTATTTAAATGTGTCCCTTTTAAATGAATTATCTATCAAACTTCAGGAATTAATGGGAAAGGACTTATATTTTACTTGAATATTCAGTTGCATTGAAAAGATTGCAGAACATGAAAATAAAATGCTGGGAGAAGAAATGTCCTGATTCAAAGGAAATAGAAAAAGACAAAGAATGTAGACAGAGGTTGTAAACAATCATAATAAAGGTATACACTCAGTTTAAGTGTTAAGTGAAGAAGTAAATGCAAGGATTTGAAGTGGGGTTTTACATTAAGGTCCTTATCAAAGTACATTATTAGAGAAGATTCTTAGCCATTGCAAGGCACACTTCTCATACTCTGCTAGATCTCAAAGGATTTATGAGGGCAGAGGTTTAAAGCTTTTGTTTAATTAAATATGGCATGGAATCCCTGGATATAAAGCAGATTCAAGTAGGGATTTTTTGGTGATGCTGTAGCAGTGGCTTGGAACACTTAGAGTGTCCCTTTGTCCCAACCATAATGGATACTGATAAAATACTCTTAGGGATTCTCAGAGAATAGTTAGAAAATCATTTATAGAGGTCTTTAATCTTAGGTTGTTGAGTCTAATTAGCAATTCAGTGCACAGTTTCTGGTCAAATTTCTAGATTAAAACTCTCAATCCTCACATATCCAGACCTAGGTGAGTGAGATAATATGTGTAAATTCTTATCACAGTACCTACCATACATACAGTGTGCTGTCTGTAAGTGATGTGCTCTTTCCATCTTGTTCTCTCCTTCCATTTCTCCCTCACTCCTTCCATCCCTTCCTCTGTCTCTCACTCTCTCTAGGTAGAGTAATACAGTCACTAAAATCTAGGACTTTTCAATCACCCTGGCCCTGATTTCTATCCTTGTTCTGCCACAGGTTGTAATCTTAGGCAAATTTTTTCATCATGATATTCTCAATTTCTCTTCTATATTATGAAAAGTATAGAAATTTCTATACTATGGTCCACTTCTGACCATAGTTTTTATATGAGAATGAAATGAGATATTGCATATAAATTCTAGCACATAGTGACTGCACTACAGAAAAGACTGATTTTTTGGGAGCTAATGTCACAACATTAACTCCCTAGTTCTTGATAATGTATTTTTAAGTTTTAAGGATTAGTTCATCTGCATGAAAATAAAGATCATTGGAAAGTCTAGAAGATAAGGACTATAATCATGAACAATTGCTTGAGAGAATGAAATTCAACTTTTGTAGAAAATCTCAGCTTTCTTCTGCGCAAGGTTTGAAGCCATTTGTTCTTGAACCCAGGCTTTTCATGAACTTGTCCCTTGCTATATGGCTCTGATGATCCCCTGTGATTCTCTTGTTATCACCGTGTCCATTTCAAACACACTGCTGTCCTTTCTGTTCCCAAGCACATCAAGTGTATTTTCCCTCAGGACCCTTGCACATGATGTCCTCTGTGTTTAGCATTTCATTCTTTGGACTATCCCCACAGCTGCCTCCCTCACTTTCCCTAGCATTTTGCTCACATTTTATTTTAGCAGAAAGGCTCTTTATGACCACCCTATATAAAAAAAACTATTCTTAGAGAGGCAAGATGGTGCCAGAGTAAGGCACTCTCAGATTTAGCTTGTCCTACAGGGCAGTTAGTAGTCATCTAAAGCTGTCTAAAACACCTTTTGGGGGGCCCCAGGAGACCAGAAGAACATACTGCTATGTCCTTGAAAGAATAAAGGAGACAGACAATATACAGAAAAGAGTCATGAGTAGAACACTCCATGCCTCAGAGGCTGGTCCCCTCCATTGGCAGCAAAAGCCACTTTGGGAGCTATTATGTGTCTACTGCTTGAAGCTCCATTTTCCAAAACTGGGGGAGGAAGACATGGTTGGGCACCAACTTCAGCTACTGATTAGTAAGTTTGGCTGTTTAAAGTATAATCCTAAGAACAACTGAAGTTTGAACCTGTCCAAGTTAGAAAGAGGCCGGTAAGTGCCATTTTTACTCCGCCCCAGCATGAGGGAAAGTGGGGTTGAATGAAAATCACAGTGATGTAAATGCTAGGGACCAGCTTCTTTCCACCCAGATCAGATTGCAGCCATATCAGCCCATCTCAAGCAGTGAAGAAGTTGGATGGACCTGCACCAGTTTCTCCAGGTAATTGCAGGTGCTTTCAGCCAGCACAGACTGAATAGTAGGACACCTGGGGCTCCATACCCACACTCCAATAGGATAGGAGATGAACTGTGTTTCCTTGGTCTTGGTGGGCAATTGCAGGTACTTTCAGTCCAGAGAATTGGTTTGTTGAGCACCTTCAATTCCCCCTCTGTTTTTCTGCCCCACCCCCCACATAGTATGGAAGGTGGCTGGTGATTCCTCAGCCTCTCAGGACAAATGCTTTTGGCTTAAAGACTGAACAGTCAGGCACCTGTAGCTCCATCCCTACTCTCAAGTAGGATAGTAGGGAAACTGTGTCTCCTGAGCCTTTCCATGCAACAGCAGGCACTTTCAGCCTGCACTGCCTGGTTTGGTGGGTACAAGTGGATACCCCCTCACCCTACCAATAGGATAAAAGTGAGCCAGTGTCTCCATAGAATTTATGGGCAATGGCAGGCACTTTTGGCTACACAGATGGAACTGTTACTCACCTGTGGATCCACCCTCACCCCCTAATAGGATAGGAGGTAGCTGGTGTTGCCTCAGCTTCTCTGGGCAATGGCAGGTACTTTCAGCCTAAATGGACTGAACTCTTGGGTATTGGTGGTTCTAGTTCACTCCCTCCCAAAGGTCAGAAGGGACAGTACTCCCTCAGCCTCTCAAGGCAACCACAGATGCATTTGGCCCACATGGATTAGATTGTTGGACACTCCAGAGGGTCAATCCCCACTCAGGGAGGGAGGGGTGTGGTGTTATGTCAGTCTACCTGGGTAACTGCAGTCATATTGGACCTGCACAGCATAGATTTCTGCTCACACCTGTTGCTCCATCCCTGTCACAGGTAAGGAAGGAAAGAATGTGAAGCTTTATCAGTCTCTCTAGGTAACTACAGACAGTCTTGGACAGTATGACTTGGATTAATACATATAGCTGTCCCTACCCCTGGAAGAAGAGAAAGTTGAGAAAAGCTTTATTAGTTCCTGGGGCAATGCTGGCAGCTTCAGCCTCCACATCTTACAGTACAAACTTCATCCTTGATTCCTACACACAAACAGCAAGGAAGAAAGGGAAAGAAAACCCTAAACTAAAAAGAAAAACTGCACAAAGAATAAATACATTTACTAAGCCAGATGCCAAGACACCAACAAAAAATTACAAGTGATACCAAGAAACAGAAAGATATGGGCCAGTCAAAGGAATGCACAAAACCTTCAGATGACATAAAGGAGTTGATACAACTAATCACCAATGTTAAAAAATAATCTCCTTAATAAATGCAATGAGATGGTTGAGATTATGGACATCAAGAAAACACTGGGTGAGCAAAAAGAAGAATTTGAAAGCATACACAGAAAAATAGCAGATCTCATGGGAATGAAAGTCACAATAAATGAAATTAAAAATACACTGGATGCATATAAGAGCAGATTTGAAGAAGCAGAAGAATCAGTGAGCTTTAACACAGAGCCTCCACAAGTGAACATACAAAAGAATAGATAAAGAAAATAATGGAAAAACTGATCAGTGTTTCAGGGAACTAAATGATGACAAGAGATGGCAAACACATGCATCCTGCATGTCTCAGAAGATGAAGAGAAGAGAAAAGAGGCAGAAGGAATATTTGAGAAAATAATGGTAGAAAATTTCCAAACCCTATTGATGGGCATAGATATCCATGTTCAAGAAACACTATGTGCTCTCATCCAAATAAATCTGAATAGATCAATCTGAGACACTTACTAATCAGAATGTCAATTGACAAAGACAAAGAGAAAATTCTGAAAGCGACAAGAAAAAAGACATTCATTACATATGAGAAATGTCCAATAAGATTAAGTACTGATTTCTCATCAGAAGCAATGGAGGCAGGAAGGCAGTGGCATGATATATTTAAGATACTATAAGAGAAAACCTGTCAGCCAAGAATCATATATCTGGCAAGATTGTCTTTCAAAAATGGTGGTGAATTTAGAATATTCACAGATAAAGATAAAAAGAAAGTTTGTAACCAAGAGACTAACTTCACAGGAAATACTAAAGGGAGTGCTACAACCTGAAAAGAAAATATTGAAGAAAGAGGTTGGAAGAGAGTCTAGAAATGAAGATTATATCAGTAAAAGTAACTGAAGTAACTGAAAGATTAGAAAGAGTGGTGAAAATAGAATATGACAGATAAAATCCAAAGGTCAAAATAGGTGAAGTAAGAACTACCTATATTGTGATAACGTTGAATGCTAATAGATTAAAATCCCCAATTAAAAGAAACAGACTGGTGGAATGAATAAGAAAATATGAGCCATCTATATACTGTCTACAAGAGACTTACCTTAGACCCATGGATAGAAATAGATTGGAAGTGGAAGACTGGAAAAAAGTTTTTCATGCACGCAGGAACCTAAAAAGACGGAGGATCTATACTTATTATTAGAGAGGGACATTATATATTAATAAAGTGGGTGAGTCAGGAGGTGAAAATTACATGAGCCCAAAATTGGCAAAACTGAAAATAGAAATATATGTCTCTACAATAAGAGTTGGAGATTTCATTACACCCCTCTAATCATTGGATAGAATATCTGGGCAGAGGCTCAATGAAGAAACAGAGTTTTAACAATATGACAACAGAACTAAACCTAACAGTTATATACAGAACATTGCACCCAAAAGAGCAGGGTATATAGTCTTCTCAAGTGCTTATGGATCTTTCTCCAGAACAGACCATATATAGGTTCACAAATCATATTTTAATAAATTTTATAAGATCAAAATTATACAGAACACTTTCCCTGATCATAATAGAATAATGCTAGATATCAACAGGCAATAAAAGAGTAAATTTGGGGAAGTGGTTGTGGCTCAACTGATAGAGCATCCATCTACCATATAAGAAGTACATGGTTTGGTACCCAGGGAATCCTGACCCATGTGGTGAGCTGGCTCACATGCAATGCTGCTGCGTGCAAAGTGTGCCATGCCACACAGGGGTGTCCCCTGCATAGGGGCGCCTCATATGCAAGGAGAGCCGCCCTGCACAAAAAAAGCACAGCCTGCCCAGCAGTGGTACTGCACACACAGAGAGCTGATACAGCAAGATATCACACACACACACACAAAAATGACACCGTTTCCTGGTGCCATATGACAATAATGCAAGCAGACATAGAAGAACACATAGTGAATGGACACAGGGAGGAGGGGGAGAGAAACAAATAAAATAAATCTTTTTAAAAAAAGACCACTTTATTTTAAAAAAAGAGTAAATTTACAAATACAGGGAGAAAAAACAGCCCACTCTTAAATAATCAGTGAATCAAAGAAGAAACTGTAAGAGAGAAATAAGTAAATATCTTGAGACAAATGAAAATGAGAATACAAGACACCAAAACTTAAGGGATGCAGCAAAGGCAGTGCTGAGATGGAAATTTATAGCCTGCCCATGCTTACATTAAAAACAGAAGAAAGAGCTAAAATCAATGACTTAACTACACAGCCAGAGAAACTAGAAAAAGAACAACAAACTAATCCCAAAGCAAGTAGAAGAATAGAAATAATAAAATTGGAGCAGAAATAAATGAAATTGAATAAAAAATAAACAATGGAGAGAATTAACAAAACCAAAATTTGGTTCTTAAAGAAGATGAACAATATCAACAAACCCTTATCAAGATTGCTAAATTAAAAAAGAGAGAAGATGCACATAAAGAAAAACTGAAAACAGGGACATTTCTACTGATCCCAAAGAATAAAAAGAGATTATAAGAGGATAATATGAATAGCTGTACACCAACAAAGTAGACAATGTAGATTAAATGGAAAAATTCTTAGGAATGTATGAACAACCCACAATGATCATAGAAAAAATAGAACCTCAAAAAAATAATCACAAAGATTTCCAAAAAGTGGAAACATTCCAAGTGTCCATCAACCAATGAATGGATAAGCAAAATGTGGTATATACATACAATGGAATACTGCACTGCAGTAAGTAGAAATGATATTGGGATGCATATGATAACATGGATGAATCTTGAAGACATTATATGAAGTAAAGTAAACCAGACTCAAAAGGATAGATATCGCTTGGTACCACTAACATGAACTCAATATGAATAAATTAAAACCTGGAGTATAGATTATTAGGATATAAGAGCAGGGCTGAGATGGACTACTAATGCTTAATGTGTGTAGAAGTTTTAATTACCTTGACTGAAAAAGTGTGGAAATGTATAGACTGTTGATGGTAACACATTATAGTGCATAACAGCTGGTTTATAAATGGTACTGTGGCCGAAAAAGGTAGTCTAGGGATGTAAATGTCAGTTGAAAGAAAGCTAGAGAATAATCTAGGGACTGAATAATACAGTGAACCCTGAGGTGTGGTTGATGGTACAGATGCAAGAATGTCCATCCGTGAGCTAGAACAGATGTATATCAATTACAGGGTGGTGAGAATGTGGAAAAGCATGGGAAAAACGCAATTGGTGTGACCTATGGATTATGCTTAACAGCAATACTGTAATATCTTGCATCAATGCTAAAGATGTATTGTCTTGATAATGGGGGCCATATAGAAAAAGTGTGCCAAATATACTTATGGACCATGGTTGGAGGTAATAGTCTGATGATATACTCTCATAATCTGTAACAAATGTTCTACCACAGTATACTATGTTGAGAATTCTATACATGTGCATGATTGTTTTGTAAGTTCACAACTTCTGCAATAAAAATATATTTTAAAAAAATGTGATCCTTTGCTTTCCAGGATGCCCTTCACCTCTTATTCTCCTTTATTTTTCTCTACAGCACTAATTGTCATATGACTCATCCTATATCTGTGTTTGTTATTTTCTGACATTACAATGAAACATTCACTAATGCTGGCCTTTGTCTGTTTTGTTCACTATTATATCCTAGGTACCTAAAATATTAATAGTGCTGACTCTAAGAAGGCACCAGGTAATATTTTTTGAGCGAGTTAATAGATATAAAAGAGGAAGTAGAGAAGGAAGGCAAATCCCTTAAAATGTCTATGTTGGTTACAAAAAGAGAATATAATTTATTATTGTTTTTAAATTATTATTATCATTAACTTGTCCTGTAAGTTATAATAGAATTATTGTGGAAAATTTACATAATTATTATTAGAGCTACTTTTATTTTAAACATTATACTTACAGTGATTTAAGAAGGACTGAGACATGAACTAGAGTCTTTATAGCTTCACCCTTCCCTTCAGCCTATGTCAAAGAATTATTAGGGTTATGCCGAGAACAGTTGACACAATTCTTGAAGTGTTTGTTTTAAGGCACCAAGAATGAAGACTATCAAACTTTTGAATGTGTTTATTTATTCTTTAAACAATAACAAAGTGTCCAGCTTTGTGCTGGGCACTGTTGGTTGCTGTGTTGGAAACAATGATGAGAGAATGCCCCTCTTTTCAATGAAATAACAATCTAGAAATGAATATAAGATACAAAGATCAATAACTATCCCATAAGAAAGTTTATTTTATTATATATAGTACAATGTGACAAAAGAATTTAAATATGAACACTTTTGAGATAAACTGTGCAATAATTCATTCCAGGTGACTTCTATTTAAAAATTATGGGCAATAATGATTATTTTAAAATTTGTTATCTGTAGCATTTTACAGTTCCTGTAGAACATTTTGATTAGAAAAACAGTTACGAGCTATTTTCATTAAGATCAAGTGATTCTCTAGAAATAGTTGATTGTAGAATTATTTTCTCTAAAAACAAGAAATCCAAGGAGAGTAAGAGGTAAAGGAATAAAAACTAAGAAAATTACAGTAAATTGCTTTTGTGAAGGAAAAATAAAATGTCAAAGAGAAAGTTTGTATGGTTCTTTAATCACAATCATTAAACTGTAACAAATAGAACTTTCAAAATGAATTCCTCACTTTTGCTTGAATTGCACATGAGATTATACCTGCATACCAAGTAAAGAATCATATTTCATAATGCATTTCATTTGGCTTTCAACATAGTTATTCTGTTGTTGACATTTCTGTAATGCTTGTCAGATATAAGTCAAGCAATTTAATAAACACCATGATTAGATACTGGTACAATTCTTCTTTATCATCATTTTTTTTTTAAACTTTCAGTGCCCAGGGTAGCAGGATATCATTGTTAGAATAAAGTGTATATTTTTCCCTCTTCACTCTGATTCACAAAACTGTATTCATTGCTCTTTACAAAAAAAAATCATTGCTCTTTTGGTATACCTCACTATCAATTTGAGGAAAATATTAGTTACTTTTGTTCAATAGAAAACACATGCTCTTTAATAATATCATTTCTTAAAAACAAATATTCACTTGTTTCCTTCAGTTTCTCTTTTATAGTCGTTTGTTCACATTCACTGAAATCTGAACATATGCTGCCTAACAACAGCCTGATTATGTTTCTTACATATATTTCAAATTAAATTTACAGTTCTCTTTTTCATGATTATGATACTGAGAGAATGAAGCTACACCTGCTACCATAAGAAAAAGTACTGGAAGTAGTTCAACTTTAATGTAAGATATGTTCTCAGTATATTTGGAAATAGAGAAAGTGCCAGGTACTATATTGCATTCAAGGCAGATATGAGATAAAGAAAATGTCAAATACTATACTGTATCCAAGTCAGAAAGGAAAATGCGCTAAAGAAATAAGTCATAGACATTCTTCCCTTGATGCATGTTGTAAATCCTATTAATGTTTCATGGAATAGCTTAAAACAATGAAGATTTCCTTGAGCACCATACAAAATAGTTTTGCTTCTTTTTGTGTGTTCCCTTAGAATTTTGTGCATAATTGCAATATTATAGCTAGTGGTGTTCTTGACTCTTTCACTCTAAAAATTGAGTGGTGAGAAGGCTGGAGGAATGGCTTAAATATTCCTTTTGTGTCCCAGCTTCCAGCCCAGTGTCTAGTATGATGTAAACTTATGAATGTTTATTCAATGAGTAAATCAGGAACTGACATACCAGTAACTAAGTTCTCTCACTCACGTATAGTCTCCTATACTCTTTGTCCAGGACACCTGGGAAACCATGAACTAAAAATGACAGAATGTCCGTTAGCTTAGATCTCTAGGTAACACCTTGAAGTTTATCAGAGTAAGAAATAAGCATGTATTATAATGGGCCATAGAGATGTGAGTATGCATCTTTTCTAGTAGTGGGCATTAATTTAACTAGCACGTGCTATTTATTAGATGTATAAATTAACAAAGAAGAAAAACAGCAGAACACTAATTTCCCATACTCCATTCATATGCTCCCATCTCCAGGGAAGAAGATTGTCACTGGACTGGCAGCACTGAAAGGCATGATGCCAGCAGCTCCTCTTGGGTTGAGTAGGACTTGTTCTCAGCCCAGTATGAACATCCTGATGGGATAAATGTAGGGATTAAGCTTAATATCCAATATCCTGACAGATGGCAGTCATACAAAACATAACAATAAACAAAATACAAAGGTCTCAATCTGTTCTTAAGACCCAGAACATGCAAAGTATCTTCCCCTCTCTTCTCCATATGAAAACAATCACCTTCTCGACAGTTTCTCTTCCACCCAAAAAGCAGCATGATGAGGGAAATGTAATTGGCATATGGGTTCCTAAGACACCCAAAGGGGGCAGTGGTTGTAACTATTCCTTCTAAGTGACTTTATCTTAAATAGGAAAAAAAAAAATAGATTATTCTCCTGGAAACCATGTAATATCATGCTATTCTTTTATTATTATTGATAATTATATATATTATTATTTATACAGTTAGGAGGATGGAACTAAGCATTTCCTGACATTTTACCACATGGTGATAGTTATTTTTTCATTTGTGTATTTATGTAAGTAAAATATAATTTTTCACATACTTCATACATGCTGTGTTTTTGCTTCCCATTATCTTTGCTACTTCTCTTCCCCCAATACTATTTTGTATTCCAACATGTAATTCTGAATACTCAACCTTTAATAATTAATCAAAAATAAACAAGCATGTGTGTGTATATTTCTTAACAATATAATCACTTTATACACATTTTTCAGTATTCTACTTTTATTTTGTAAAAATACCTATTAGAAATACCTACAAGTCCTCAGGTATAGTTCTAATACTTTCTTTATAATAAGTTCATCCATTAAATCCAAAAATCTAATGAAACTGACAATATTTTCAAGTATTTATAGACAATATGGATTTACTCATCTATGTCTTGTCTGTTCATATCTTTTGTCCAGATTTTCAATTGATCATTTGCCTTTCTTAATTTAAAGGAGTATAATTAACATTAGCATTATTATTATAGGTGTTAGGCTTTATTCTGGTAAATGACAGTATTTTCTCATAATCTATCATTTATTAGTTATGTTGATATTTTTCCCTAAAAATTTTTTTAAATGCCTGTATTTTTTTTTTGGCAGCTACAGGTTATCTTATCTCAGATAAGGTCTCCCAGGCTTAATATTTATATATAGTATTCTACATTTATGTACTGCTTTATTTTCTAAATGTTTTATATAATTTGCCTCTAAAAATATAAGGCCACAAAAAAGGTCAATATTTAGATGCAAAGGATGCTTATAAATAAAATAACTGCCTAAACATTATGAAGGTTTACTGTCCAAACCAACAGTTGGCATCACTATAAACAAGGAGATCTAAAGTCATTGATAACATAAGGTTTGACCAAAGATGCCCACTAAAATCATTATTCAGAATACTTTTGAAGGTTGTATGAATTTGCTAAGATGGTTAAATGAAAAGAATTGTTTTAAATATTGAGGACAAAGAGGAAAATTTTGGCAATGAAATGATATGATATGTGGAAATTCAAAAGATTCTATTGAAAAAAAAGCTTACTAGAATTGATAGGATAGTGCAATCAACTTAATTTGGTAATAGTTGACTGCATACACATTAACTATTTTTTTAAAAGTTAGTAGAATTCCTCTATACTGCCTCTCCTAGGATAGAAATGTATATAATTATTCTAATTATAATAATGACAACGGTATATTAAATTTTAACAGGGAAAATTATGCAATCTATTGTATTTTAACATTTTATTCAATATTTTAAAAATTGATTTTAATTTTATTTTACTTATGATAAATACTGTCACTGTCATTATATAAGTGGTGGCTGTGCAAAATGATTCAAAGTTTATGATTTACATGTCCCCAGTGATTTCCCTTGGTTTTGGTAGCATGAATTTAGCAGCCATGAGCCTGGCACAAACACAGAAAGTCTACGTTTGTTTTTATAATTCTCAGGAAGATTATTTGTTTTAATCTAGATTAAGGTCATTCTTAGCTTTCATGCAGAAGTGATTATCATTTCCTAATCTCTCTGAAAATGTCTATGGCATATTTGTGATTAGGTTTATTACTTTTTGGCCTAGGGAACTTTGCAAAGTGATAGAGTTTACAAGAATCAAACAGAGAAAAATGAGTTTCTGGGACAAAATTGTGTCCTTTTCCTATACTTTCCTGTATTGTTCAGGAAAAAAAAAATAGAGAAGAATCACTTCATGAGGATCTTGCAATTTCCTGGACTTAACAGGTCCACTAAGTTAATGGAAAGAGCTGTAACAATTATAATAAAAATGCTGGTTTCTGGACTTCATTCATGAATTTCTTTAGGTTATTCTCTATATATTTGACTCCTACCTCTCTTCTTATTACCTCCTCTGAGTCTTCATCTTATTTAGCTTTGTTTCATTACTACTGTCTTCATCTAACACATTGGGGATAGGTGATCCAGTTACATTCAATTTACTCTTACTTCAATTTAATTGTTTCATGGTGATCCTGATGATTTCTTCCCATCTCCCTATTCTGCCACAACAGACAAGAGACATCCTAATTCTGACTCTTTCAAAGCCCTCAGGACACAGTTCCGGCTAGACCCAGAGCAACCTCTGATAGGGGCCAATAGATGTTTGGCAAGAGGACTGGTGATGAAATTAAATTTTCCTCCAAGGCTATGGCCTGCTTAGGCCTGCTGAATGTCATCCAATTTGTTATTTTCTAAAAGTGAAACTTTGAGCCTTCCTGCAGCATTCCATTATGGTGAAGATTACTTTCCTAGTAATTCTAGGTCACTGTTGCTGCAAGTGCAGAAGTTCTATAATTTTTTCCAGAAGCTTTTCTCTAAATGCATACATTTCATAAGAATGAATGTGGATAAGAAATTTTAAAGGGAAACTATCATTTTAATTTGCTCATCTCAGAGAATACACATTCCTTATTTCAAAATGAAATAAGCACAATTTCTAAGTGGAAAATAAAGAGGTGCTTTTTTATGTTTTATATTTTAAGATCTTGTATTATGAACTCTACAGCCTTAAAATTGGTCTTCCATAATATTTATTAACTATATGGTATTTTTAAAGAAATACAGTTATTCTAGTTATTGAAAAGTATTTTCCCTTTCAGTTTTGTTGCTTTAGTCATATTGGTTATTATTATTTTATTTTATTTATTTCTTCTTATCAAATGTTTTCATTTTTGTTGGAAAATAATTAAATGGGGGAGCAAGTGTTTGAAAAATAAATTTAAGAAGATAGCTGTTCACTTTATAATGAAGATAAATCAGCTCTGGATTTATCTCCATTGTACTTCTGGCTCTGTCCTTATCCCAATGTCTTGATGTTATTCTGCTGGCCTTACAGCAGTTATTTATATTTAAGGTCAATTTGGGAATTTTTCCCAGTTAAAACTACCTCTTATACCTCTGAATCCATGTTAGTAGAAGAAAAAGCTAATGTTTAGGTTCATAGTTTTTCTACTCTAAGTGGATTATTCCTATAATAATATTCACTACACATTCATGTATATGTTATTTCTTAGTGAATTTCATTCTTATATCTTACCTTCCTTGACTGTTCATATTTTCCTATTCTGTCAGCAAAACTAATAAATTCTGTTTTCAAACAAGAACAAGACATCAATCTAATTCACTCTTTGACCTTCAGCTTCCTCTTGGCTATGCAGGATTTGCCGTATCTAAGCAACCCCGACTCCTCTTTTTTTTATTACTGCCAGAAATAGCTATGGATATTGGGTAAAAATCAGAGTACAGAAGGTTGTCTCCAAAAGGAAAAGAATCACTATGGGAGACTGTGGATTTACCAATTTACTAATTACTTTCACATGTGAAATATCTGACATTGTTTCAAACTCTAGGAATTTTAACACTGAACAGATGCCATTTAATAGGTCAGTAAAATGTGTACAGGACTATGCATATAGAACCTGTTCATTAGCACATTTTACTGACTATCTTTACTTCCCACGCGAAGCCAGATTGGCAGGTATATTATTGTAAAAACAAATGCTTCTGTCATTTGATTTTATTTTTAAAACAGTGGGTAAATATATTTATATGACATCCCACTCTAATGCTAGTGTTTTATTAGAATATACTGAATGTACTGAATGCATATGCACACCTACCACATTCCCAAATGAACCTATAAATTTTCTTAATTTAGAAATTTGGTCTGTGAGTATTTCAGTAAGCTAAATACCATCAAATATCATCCATGTCATAACAGTAGCAGAGCTTTTCAGCTCCTCATTTGACCTAATTTTACGAATTGAGGTTATTTTTTCTGTTCTGGAAAATAAACGAAAGAAGGTAGCATTTTCCACAAGTTCTGTCTTCTTTAGGAAGCCTTATCTCACCACTGGATTTGTGGTTTGAGAATGTTATTTAACCTCTCTGTAAAATATGGGACAATTCTCTCTAATTCACACTGTTGCTATGAAGTTCAAATGAAATAAAGTATATAATAGGCTAAAACACTGCAGAAATGTGAAGCAAAATTCTTATTATTCAGGTTCATGATGATCATCCCACTTTCTGCCCTCTGAATAATTTGGTAGAAAGTTAGTGCTGTATGCTTTTCAATTATTTAACTACATCATATATTTACCAGTCTTGTCTTAACAGTTATATTTTAAGCTCTTTGACAAGGGAAATCTTGACTGACTTTTTTATTATCCAAAAAAGAATTGGCCCTTGTTATGAGTATACATTATATACCCATAATGTATATGTGGATATATTTTTTGCAATATAAAATATACATATGGAAAAAGAGAAGGAGGGAGATTTTTATTAGAAAAGACAGCCTTTTGGGTGCTAGTGTTATGGAGATTGTGATCAAATACTTTTAAGGAGCTAAATTTTTATTGTAGGAAGACAAAAATTTAAATTTAAATAAATAAGGTAATGGGCACTGATACATACTTGGAAGAAGACAGCATACAGGGATAGGAAGGCAAATTAATGAAGGGTTTTGTTAGTTGGATACACAGGGAAGGTCTCTCTGAGGAGGTGGCATTTGAGTTGAGACGTGAGCTATAAGGCAGACTAACCAAACAGCAAATGTAAAAGACCAGGCATAGGGAATATTTGGCATACTTTAAGAAGGAAAAGAAAACCCGAGATGCCAGATGCCATAGTGCAGGAAATTAGAAACACAGCAATGGGGGATGCACTGGACAAGAAGGTAATGTCTATGAAATGTTGGTCTTACCTATATAATAGTGGAAAGAAAGTCAATGGGTTGCAAAACTCGCAGGCTTTGAAGTCATATTTTAATTAAAACTGTTCTTCTTGCTAATTGAGACTTGAAAATTTTCACAAAAATTATTTTGTGAAAATTAAATGTATAGCACCAGGCACAAGTTGATGATAAATAAATATTTGTATACTTCCATTTTTTCTTTTTTCTTTTTTCAAAATGTAGTTGTTGGTTAATTGACAAGGAAAACTTATCTCAAATGTTTTATCAGTAAATAATGCTATCTGGTTTTCCTTATCCTTTAAAAAGTAACATTTATGTAATTTCTTTATTGTTCATTAGTTCGTTATGGAATAATTTGAAACTCCACTTTTTCCTGCTATTTAATTACCAGGCTACTTTTTTGATATGTTTGTTCACTTTAATTGAACTAAGCTTAGAAATAACATATTCACTCAGTTAAGTTTTGCATTGTGGACATATTGTGATACAGTTCTGCTAGTTTGAATCCTTTAAACTGGTGTTTGGGATATAGACTTAGCAATAGGATTCTGGAGGTAGGCTGTCCAATTATTCTTTTAAGTCAGTATTCAAATTTTAAAGTTTGGGAGTACAATCATGGAGTTCAACATTAAGAACTCAAAATAACACATAATAAAACCCTAAGTGTGAGAGTTGGCAGGCCAATGAAAGTTCAAAGGCAATGTAAAGATTTCTCTAGTAAGTTTACAACGATGGTAATGTGGATGCACTTCAGCCTTTGTGACATTACCCATTATCTGTCTCCTTTTGAAAAGAAGAGTATGGAGAAAGAAATAAACTCCAGGCTTGTCAGAAAAGGATAGATTGGTATGAAGTGTTTGTATAAATAATTACGGTAAAATTTCCTGAGGTGCTTGTTCAAAATACATGTTACCTGAAGCTGTCATCAGGTCTTATGATTATATTTGGTTTCTGGGGTCACATGCAACATTTGAAAATTTTAAACAAATGCTTCTGATGCAAGTGTACTAGAACCTACACTTTGGAAAACATTGATATAATGGGAAATAAGTGAATCCTATGTGGAAAACTCACTTGCTACCTATGGAAGAGAGGGATGGGAAAAAATTACATTGAACTTCTGAAGAAAAATTGAAAAGTTTAGTGAATGTTTCCAGGGACCCTGTAGACAAATATCAAGAATGCCATTTGAAAAAGATTTATAAAACACCTATCAATTTCCTGCAGGCACCAGCATCCAGAGTTATCAACAGCTCCCCTGTAGTGGTTTATAGTAGTAGCTTCTTTTGTAAGGACAAAATAGATGTCTAAAAACAATCTTAGGTCATACTTCTTGCAAACATTCAAAACAAATTGTTTTGTTTTGAAAGGAGCCAAATCTCCCCTCCCTCCCTCCCTCCAGTATGCAGGAGGATTTAAATGTTGGTAATGATTTCATATTTGAGAAGATTTCATTCTATTTGCGATTCAGAAGCTGACTAAGGGAGTCACATAAGAGCACACTAGAAACCATGCCACAGGCAGTTATTATAGACGTTCCTCCAAGTGTTTTCACTGTTCAGTGAGGCAGACACAATCTCATCAAGTTTATCCATCAAAAAAATGAAACTTTGCTTCTGCTACCCTCTCTCCTTACATTTTTAGGGAATCCAGTTACTACAAGCTCCATATAGCAGTATTACCTTATGTTACTAGTGTAATCTGATATGCATGTTCATTTTAGTGGTTTTTTAAAAATTTTCTGTTTGTTAAGAGATGTCATGCATAATCTCTTCAAGTTCTTCTCCCTGATGTTTAAGTTATGTGGAATAACCCTAGTGGAAGGTTGTATGCTCTGTTGGTATCAATAAGATTCTTGTTCTTCACCTTATTTTCAATAAATAAATAGGTCAAAAGCTTGAGGTATTTGTGTTCCAAATTAACAACCAGTGTGATAAGTTTAACTTCTCAGTGCCTGGGATATAATTAAAAATGATACCTATCATCCAAAATGGGTTATTTATATTCCTACTTTTCATTAGTTTCAGGAATGTTTCTTTAAAACAAAATGAGGGGGGTATCATTATTTCTAGTATATACATTTCATAAAGCTGATGCACAAATAGGGTTCTATTTGTAATAATATCAAAATATCATATAAAATATAACTGGAAAATGGTATTAACATTTCTTACTTTAGCTAGTATAAAATCTTATCTGCTAAAAAAAAATAGAGAATTTTATAGTCTATGATCACGTGCAATCAAAGAAAAAGCCTTAAAACAATGTTTTCTGAAAACAGAAAAGTACAATTCCCTTATATTATAGTATAATTTAACATATGCATAGATAATGGAAACATGCTAATGTTGAAATTATGTTTGTATGTCTATACATATATATGCACATATATATTTTGAATCAAGCCACTAATGCTTCATTGGTCCAATTTTAAATATAAAATAATATTTCATGTTTTTAAGGAATAAAATAATTTATTCATATTTTTACAAAGACTTCACTAGCAATTGCTTATAGAAAGGAGCATATGCTTGTAGAAACACTGTGATTTATACTTCATAAGAGCTGGATTTTCATAGAGAATTCTCCAGCAAATGAATACATCTTAGAAGTGTCAGATCATGAAATATTTTTTCTCCGCCCCACCCCCCCCGCCAGTTGTCTGCTCTCTGTGTCCATTCTCTGTGTGTTCTTTGACCTCTTCCATCCTTATCAGCAGCACCAGGAATCTGTGTTTCTTTTTGCTGCGTCATTTTGCTGTGTCATCTTGCCGCGTCAGCTCTCCGTGTGCGGTGCCATTCCTGGGCAGGCTGCACTTTCTTTCCCGCTGGGCGGCTCTCCTCACGGGAAGTACTCCTTGTGCGTGGGGCTCCCCTGCGTGGAAGGGCACTCCTTGCGCATCAGCACTGCACATGGACCAGCTCCACACTGGTCAAGGAGGCCCGAGGTTTGAACCTTGGACCATGAAATTATTTTTGAATGAAATTTGAAATTGTCTTTAACAGTAGAATTTGAAAATGAGGAAAATGTGAGAAAGTTAAATGCTGCCATTTATCACAGTTCCTACTTGTGTCAAATTTCAGAAGGATTCCACAAATATCACTGTAAAATATGTCATTACTTCACAGAGCAAGGGAGTGTACTTTAGTTGAGCAAATACGAAATGTTGTACTATGTGTTATATAGATACATAACTCTGAGTCAATAAGGGACACAGAACTCACAATATTCTCAGTAAATTTTCATGAAGAATCTACAGAGTGCCAGAAAATGTGCTTAATGAAAGAATTTTTTGTTATTAGTAGTAAAAGTGATATTCAAACATGTTGACAGTAAAGTTACTTTTTGTTAGTTCTCTATTATAAGATATAGCTACAATGAGGTAAAGGAAGAATGCAATAACTTCAAACTCCTCACACAGAATCAAGAGTCAATCAGTATCTGAATATAAATATCAAAGCACTGAATTAATTTTACATGTTTATTCTATTTCATCATCATTTCATTTTCCTTAGCTCTGAATTATTCACTTAAAATTATTTCTTCTCCAGTAAACAACCCCCCAATAAAATTTACTCACCGATCATTTTCCCAGGTTTGTTCATTATTTGGCTTTTCCTAACTGCAAACTTTATCAGGCTGTAGTTATTTTGTCTCCTGAATCCATTCAATAGGAAGAAAATTGTTTTACTTATCAAGTAAACAGTAATTGAGTATCTACAAGTGTAAGACAACAAGTATAGCATTAGCAATGAAAGAATAAGTAGTAGTCCCTCTCTTCAATGCATTTATATTTTAGACCAGAGAGAAATCCTTACATAGCTAGAATTATGTGAAATTTAAAAACTAATATTTATTGAATGTTTACCTGGATTAGTCACTTGCACTTTGTAAAAGTAATCATGAGATAAGCTCAATGAGATAAATATCAGTGTTGCTCTAATGCACTTTAGAACACTGAAATTCAGAAATATTTATTACTCTCACATTTAATAAGTTGTGGAGTCAGGATTCAGACCTTGAGCTTTCTACTATATCTCTGGTATATGCTTGCTTTCCACTGGACTGAACAGCTCTATAATATAATATGATGAGTTAAGAATATGGGAGTTCTGACCAATAGTCTAATGCAGATTAAAACAAGTGCCATGGGGACCGTAAGGAAATATCAATTATTCTTCTACCTGGAAATGATGGAGAAAGCTTTCCATCAAAACTTCCATCTTATTCAGGGATAAAACCATATGCTTCATGTAAAACATCTTTCATATCACCTTTTTCCTGCTTATAAATCTAGAGTAGAAAGTTCTGGATAAAAATGACAGGTTGTTGTGAGTATCTGCTTTGTCTTTACTTGTGACCCTATTCAAATACTTGTGGAGACAGAAATGAAATGAAAAGTTTCATCAATACTATAAACAAGGAATCTAAGTCAGATTTTTGCCAAGACTGGTGTAAGATTGTTATAATAAAAGAGGACCTTAAAAGAGGGAGAGATAAAAGCACAAACAGGGATATAGGATCAGTGTTCATGCTCCTCACTACAATAAATCGGAACTTTGCAATCACAAAGTCAGCAGTCACCCATCTAATATGCAGGAAGTATGGCCTAGGAAAATCTGGACCATTTGACTACAATCACTCCCTCCTCAAACATACACGAATCCAAGGAAAGAGTCTGAAATATTAGAGAAGAACATTTTATATGCAAAAGAAAAAAACATCCTGTCTTTGAGAAGAAACATATCTTTACTAGAAGAAACACAGTTTAATTGCTAAAAAACAAATATGTTGGCTTTCCAATAAAATCCAAGAACGAATGGGATTTGTAAAACAAGAGATTAAAGATAAAATTAAGAATACTATAGAAGACAATAGAACCTAAATAATAAAATTAATAAAACTAAAATGACTATAAGTACAGGCAGGAAAGAAGAGAACTGAAGATGTGGAAAACAAAGCATACAATACTATCAATAGCTAATAATAACTAATACTTTTATAGAACTTGGAGAATTGCACTAATTATTTTACAAGCATTTCCTTATTTAATTACAACACCTCTTGGTAATGAGATAATATTAATCTCTTCATTTTAGGGAGAAGAAAAAGGTGAAGCTCATAGAAGCTAAGACTCAGTCCATATCTGCTATATCTGGTTAACAAATACATAGTATTCACCATTTCACAATTCATCTTATTATGTTTGAGAAATCTTCCAGAGGTTTTCTCCTCCATAACAATTGGAAAATATAATGGAGGAAAGTTTGCCATTTTTTGAAAGGAAGTGTGTGAATAGAGAATGTAAATCTCAGTCAAGTTTTCATTCAGTTGTGAGGCAAATATTTTCAGATGTAAAAGAACCCACATGTTCTTAACGAAAACAATAATTCAAAGATGTATGTGAGTAGATTGATTATTGAATACAAAGAATTAAAAAATAAATCATGGTATATATATTTAGAGATGACCATTAACACCAATAAATCAAAATCTCAACATAAACCCATAAAATTAATTTAATCTAAATATTTTTTTATTTGGAACTGGATGTAGGAATCTGTTTCTTCTTAAAGGATGGTATAAAATAAAAAATAAGGATCTCGGTCTTTTTACAAATTTTATTAACAAGGATAGCAATTTTAATGTGTGTGTGAGAAAGTGTGTGTTTGGGAAGTAGATGTGTAACAAATTAGAGACAAGTGAAATTTGATGGTCTTGTTTGGCATTCTATCATCTTTCTACCACCAATTTTTTTGGCTAACTTTTAATAAATCCAGATTATTTGGAGACCAATGCCATATTTTTAAGTAATTGTATGTCTTTCCAATACCTAGTTTTCACATACAATCTCATATACACACTTAATGGAGGAAATCTGGGTTTCTATTTTAAATCACTGTAGACATGGACAAATTAAAACAAATATTTTAAAAGCAGTGTGATAAAATGCTATAAAAACAGAGGATCGATTGATTTTGTAAAAGAGTTAAATGTTATGTTGATATACACAGAAGTCATAAAGAGGAAGGGAACAAAAGAAGAGAGGTTTTAAAACTAGTTTTACTGCAGTTTTTTAAAGCTTAAAATTCCAGTCACAGCTTGGTGCATATTAAAGTTTTTTCTGTTCAAATTTCTTGATAAAATTGAAACATTAAATTTGAAATGTTGAAATCATAATACTTGAAAGAAAATACAATTAAACATTTAGGTACCTTTCAGATGTTGAGAAACTGTCTAAACAGAAATCAAAGAGAGTAAAAGGGATATAGTTGAATATTGTACATATAAAAATGCCAGACCTCTAGATGTCAAAAACAAATGACATTAAAGGCAAACAAACCATAACTGAAAATATTTCTGTGCTATGCATGTTTGCCATGGAAATAAACATTTTAAATAAGAAAACAGACAAAATGAATGAACAGTAAGTAGTACAAACACACATATTCAGAGAAATTATACTAACAACCAAAGAAATCCAAAATTAAACCTTACATTTTTTTGGAAATAGTCTAGGTATATATTGCCTTCAGAATTGACAAGTTTGTACTGCTATAAACACACTGCTGGTGAAAAAAATGAGTCATTACAATCTTTCAGGAAAGCCATCTGACAATTTATATGAAATAGTTCAACAGGGTTACATTCCTTGATCCATATATTACACATGTAGAGATATAACCTATAAATATTTATTTAAGTACATATAGTAGTAAAGAGCACATTATTTATGTTGTCAAAACATTACAAACAAAATAAATGTTCAATAATAGGACCCTAATTAATTACATTAGTGGATATTGCACACTATTGCAAATTTTATTTTGAAGCATATTTTTTTTTGGCCCAGAACAATTGTCATGACATAAGGTGAAGGAAAGAGAGTCAATTAAAGTAAGATATTAATATTAGGGGAAACTGTGTGTGCATATTGTGGGGGAATGGTCTTATGTGGGAATCCCCTATACTTCTAGTATATTTTTTCTGTAAACCTAAAACTTCTCTAAAAATAAGGTTTATTACAAAAATAGTCAATGAAAAATTTTATGTATGCAATGAGATGAAAGTTCACGTGTGTAGATAGATGATGATGATAATGAGGATAATAATAAAAAATACTGATAGAAAATATTTAAAATGATTAGCAGTGGTTTGTAGGGTCATACATATATTTATTTGTAATTGCCTGCACTTATAAAATACTTGAGAATGATTTTTTTATCAGAAAAATTGTACTTTTGCTATTTACTTATAGATGTTTTCCATAGCCAACTATAGAAAATAAAACTGTTCTGCCTTTAAGGCACTTTAATAACTCTCCTCAAATGTATTCTACAATCTATCTATACATGTGCCATTTTTTCTCTCCCATATCTTCTGGCCCCTACCAGAGAGAAGCATATCCTTTATATCCACCAATCTCACCTTTGAAACCTGTGTCAAAGTCTACTTCTATGGAAAACTGTGCATACTTGAATCTTGTTGGTTCTTGTTATTTTTGAAGAATTCACCCATAGTATTTAAAAGTGAATTATCTCACAGAATTACTTCTTAATATTTATTGATATATGCCTTTGTAACAAAGTTTCTAAAATAACTTGTGGTACATGCATTTTGAGTCTCCCTCCTCATAGCTAGGCACTCTTGTATAGTTAGGCACTCTTATCTCATTTATTTTATGCTCCTTGAGCAATTAGTAGAGTTCTTTGCAAACACCATCTTGGTGAAACACTATAACCCCATTCTGTGTATCTGGACACTCACTCAGAGACACTTTATTTTTTCTTTCATGTAGTTGCCACAATTTTATAAGCTAAAATATCTTTTTTTTTTTTTTTTAAGATTTATTTTTATTTATTTAATTCCCCTCCCCTCCACCGGTTGTCTGTTTTCTGTGTCTTTTTGCTGCGTCTTGTTTCTTTGTCCGCTTCTGTTGTCGTCAGCAGCACAGGAAGTGTGGGCGGCGCCATTCCTCGGCAGGCTGCTCCCTCCTTCGCGCTGGGCGGCTCTCCTTATGGGTGCACTCCTTGCGCGTGGGGCTCCACGCGGGGGACACCCCTGTGTGGCACGGCACTCCTTGCGCGCATGAGCACTGCGCATGGGCCAGTGTTATACAAATATACCCAAAGAATCTAAGTATGTTTAATTGGAGGTGCTTCATGAACACAGAAAGCAAAACCAGGGACCATGAGGCTTAAGCATATTCTAGATAATCTAGAACTGAGAAGGTCTTTGTTCAACCATTTTGAGTGACTGTATGCCACATATGTTACTTGGTTATGCAGGTACAAAGTTAAAAGACCTTATTTCTATCCTTAAGAAATTTATAAGCAAGGTTACTCAAACATACAGTTAACAAGAGTGCATGACAAATTCTTATATGCACGAGCACAATATTTGCTTGTAGAAATAGTTAAAAATTACCAGCTGTAACTTAGGTGGCTAGAGTACATTTACAGGTAGGAGAAATAGACACATATAATGCAAAGAGAAATGGACATAGGACTATATTAAATTTAGGACCTTCTCTTCAGAAAGATACTGTTAATAGGGTCTACAGGTAAACCATGGGGTGGGATATAATACTTACAAAATATCAAAAGACCTGTATTCCAATTTATAAAAGAACTCTTAAGAATCAGTAAGAGGAAGATAGAAGACTAAATAGAAAAATAGGTAAAATACATGAAACAACACAAATATGAAATATCTTAAAACAGTGGTTCAATGTCATTAGTGATCAAGAAAATTAAAAATCACTATGAGACAACAATGCACAACAATCAGAATTGCTACAATATAAGAAGACCAAAAATACTGACTCTTGGGGCATAGGTGTAGATCAACTAGAAATCTCCTGCTGTATGATAGAATGAAAGCTTATACAGCCACTTTAGAAAACAACTCTGTAATACCATCCTTTGGAATGTTAGAAGTAAGTTTGAAACAAACATGTTAAGAAATCAGTTCATGTGCAAACCTCAAGTGGCTATTGCTGGGGTACTTACACTTAGAGGAGTAGGTGCACATTTCCCTATTCCTTCTATTAAATACAACTAAAACCTATGGATGTTATAGCATAAGCAAACACAAGAAAACAATGAAATCTGGAGAGAAAAAGGCAGATTGGCTAGGAATCTTGGGGCCTGGGGAACAACATGGTAGTGTCTCTAGGACACTAGTTCAAATTTAACCTGAAACGTTATTTGGCATGGAAGAAAGATTCTCAAATGGAAAAAAAGCCTGAGCTTCAGAGACTAAGGGTCCCAGAGGAAGCTTACAAAGTCTCACTAACTAGGAGGGGCTGAATAGAATTATTATTTTGTGATAAATTGAAGCCACTACAAAAGATAAACATCTACTGACCCATAAATGCACAGGATGAGAGTCTATTGTTCATAGAACTGAAATGCTCATGAACATGTAATGAAACTAAAATTATGAAGAAAAAAGTATTCCCAGGATTTTATCTTCATCTTCACAAAAAAAGCACTTTCTTTTCTCTCAGTTTCTTTGTATCCTCTGTCTTCTAAGTGGCTCATGCCCTGTCAAAATCATTTTGAGGATTTGTTAAAATGTAAGATGGGAATGAAGGGGAACAGGGAGAACAAGAAGAATTTGTACTATGCCTTGAGACAGCAAAAGGTGCAGGAACAACAGTAGCTGTTAGAGCAATGGATGGAAATGTCCAAAAGGGTTATAAGAAAGATTTCTATTATCTTTGTATCACCTTTGTAATACCTATGCAATGCAAATGCTTAAATTTGAGTTATTTAAAAGTTGCTTTTTGTTTGCTAAATCATCTTTCTTTGATTTCAACCCTGGTTTGGAACTCTTTCACTTGGGTAGTGTGGAACAAGATCACAGTCTTGGAAATTTTGTAATATAGCTTTTGTTATTTACTCACAGGAACTATTGAGGGAAGTTGGCCAAAAGTCAGGGTCTTTCTTACCTGTCTAGGAATCATTTGTGGATCCACAGGAAAGCAAGAAGCACACTCCAAAGTAAAAAATCTCAGAAGGCAGAAAGATTCAAAGAAACATTTGAAAACAGATTAATATTAGTAAAAGTGTCATATATGCAATTGAAAGGATATTCAAATGTACATTTTATAAACAGTCATTCAGAGTTTGTAGATAAAATACATATCTGAAAAGGATTCACAGACATGTTGGAATAAAGAAGAATATGGCATTGAACGGGTCATGAATTTGCTCATGTGAATAATAAAATGAGGATATTTTGTTAGTTTAGCAAGTATTATTTGTTTGTTTTTAGTATGTGACATAGAATTCCATGGATCATGTAAGATCTGATGTGGTTTACATGGATTGCTGTTATTCAAGTGTTTTACACGTGTACTCTTTTCTCTCCTTCTGAGGGATGATAATAGTTATCAAAACTGTTTGGAAGTCTTTGATATGATCCATTTATCCTCTATCTTTTATACAAGCTTTAATGCTGCATGTGAATGTTTCACTTGTTTATTCAATAATGTGAGAAGTCCAAAGTTATTGGCTTGGCCCATGCCCCTACCCTAATGTTACACATTTTTAAAATGATTACAGAGGAGAACATTCCAAATTTTTTCCATACTTTTTCAAATAAGTTGATATTTCTGAAAGTTGAGTAAAAAGAAATTAATCAAAGGAAAAACAGAAGTGATGATGCAGTCTCTCAAAGAAATATGTAAATGTATCTGTGCCTATGTGAGTATGCATGTTAACATATTTGATTTGTTCTTCCTATCTGTGTCAGTTAACAACCAAATCTGGATGAACACTTCCAAAGCTCCTGGGATAATAATACATTTACCGTGTAATATTAGATGAGAATATTAATGTCCACAGCTCTTTTCTTTCATGCAGTCAAAATCTGCTTTGTTAAAAGGAGTATATGCTGGATACAAAATATAAATTGGACATTAGGATTTTTAAAATTGATATGGAAGAAGAGAAGTGTCTGACTATTTTTGTGTAAAGAACACAGAAATTAATAAAAGCAATTTAAAAATAAATAAAATTTAATAATTTAGGTATTGACATAGATTTGACATGTTTTTAACTTTGTCCCTATTGGAATATTTACAGCTGCTGATGAAGTTTTTGCTATTTTAGCATGTCTATCCCTTTGTATAAATACTGTAAAATTATTATTTTGATTAAAATAATAATGATGAGTCTATTGCCATATAAGTGATGTGTAATTCAAAATTACAGAATTCTAATAATGAAGATAACTTCCAACTTTGGCTTTTCTGCCAGAGGCACACATATGTGCTCAGTTTACCCTTCCAGCGTTATCCCAGAACTGATACTTTTTTATTTCCTATCTTGGCAAGGCTTTCTACAGACCACCCTTGAAGGTTAATATCTTAATTTACTTTAAAATATTTTTTTGCAATTTCAATGTAATAATATGCATGAGTTACTCAGATAAATATGTCACTCTCATGCTGAGTTGGAAGGTACTTGTCATTTTAACAGTGCTTCTTTTATCTGTTTTTCAACTATTTCAGGAGGTTTTACTAATCAGTATGATAAATATAAAAAATGCTTTCTTATTAGAAAAAATCAATGATCTCTGTGCTTGCATGGTAATGATAAATATTAGTAGAATTGGTGAAATTAAAAATATTTTTAAGAATTGGCTAAAATTAATTTAAAGAAAATTTACTCATGTGTGGAACAGATTTAAGAATCAAATGAGTTGTACACCATTTTAACTTTAGGGGTGATATGATAGGATGATCCTCTAGTACTAGGCACTATGATGCCAGTTTGCTTGCAGCCAGCTAATAACATTGACAATATCCTTTCTCTGAAATCTCAGTGTTTTTCTTGAACATATGTTTTATGCAAGGTGATGTTTTAAACACCTAAAAGAATGGAGAACTTATACTTCCTTAAACCTATATAACAGGTTAAGAAATCATTTTTCATGTGTGTTCTCTTGGTAAAACATTTTTATTTAAATCTAGCAATATTTGGACTGAAACTTGCTTTCATACCATCTGGTGGTGAGATTATATGGGGAGTGGCTAAACTTCACTTACCTCAAACCTTCTTCAGTGCCTGCTACTATCTTCTCAGAAGAATCCAAATGTTGTACATGAATATTTGGGCTTAGATAGTTAAAAAAATAGGGCACTTCTCCAGAAAAGCTAATGAATATAAAGTATATATCCCAAATGGAACAATCTTGGTTTTGTAATATAATCACACAATATAGAGAGATTTTTATAATGTTTAAAATACTTTCTATGATTATTTTCACAATAGCAATCACTTTACATGGACTAAATTCAATTTATGGATGAATCCCTAGTGCTAGGCATCTCAGGGAATTTAGCTCTTTCTGTTAAACATTAGTGAAATGCAAATCTACTATCCCATACACTTCTAATGTATACCTATTAGCTGGGTCAAGATTCAGGAGAAATGACCTCTCAGCAAAGACAAAGGAGAGTGCAAAGAAAGCAAGTTTGCACCAAAGGCAAGATACCAAAGAGCTGTGCTAGTGTGTCTTATTTTTATGTATTTCATTAAATTAATGTAAGAAAGTTTGTTGAAAGCTATCAGGCACTAAGCTGAGGTTAAAAACTCAAATAAGGTATTTTCTGCCCACAAGCCTAAAAGGCTATAGGTAAAATGATAATTATAGTAGCAGAACATTTTGATCCTTTCCATAAAAGATGCCCAAGTATGTTTGAGTCATGGGCATATTTCAGATTTTTTTCCAGCACATACCTCATCTATAATCAAAACAAGAAAATTTGAAGCTAAGCAAAATAAGGGAGACAGGAAGAGTAGTCATAACTCTCTACTTGAACAGAGTCCGTTCTTCAAAAGAAACAAATCCCTGAATTGATCACCTTCTCAGAAGAGATATGGAATTTCTTCTGGCAGTAATCATAGCTGAACTATTTGCTTGTTAGTGAGTACTACAAAGTATAACTTAAGAGTAGTAATCTCTCACCAGATTGTATAATTAAATCAAATATAAAATGGCAAAGAATCCATATCACTATTTGGCACACCCTGTAAATGACCGAAAGGCTTGAATTGGATGACAACACAAGAAGGTTCTTCATAGAACAGAAGTCAGAAGGTAAAGGGAAGCAAGATCCAATCATCTAGTATATTTTTCCTGACCTACTTATGTAAACTAATACTTAGTTCAAAAGTCCCAGAAACATATCTCAAAATAACTTAAGGAGACAAAGCATGAATTTGAAAGGAAAAGATGCTTACAGATTAATTTTCCTACAAAAAAAATCTAGAAGACACTGTGTTTAAATAGATATTTAAATGTTTTTGAGATTTAGTAACTGATTTTTTAGACACGGCTAAGCACATGATCTGTAAAGCTGTGTGTGTTAGATGTAAGAGATCTATAAGCTATATGGACTGGAAGTTGATTACTCCCCTCTTTGAAAAACTAATTCTAACAATTTGGGAAAATATCTGTTGGTAATGATGGAACGATAGATTTAGATATTGTGAAAATAGGTTGTTTAACAAACAGATTGGAAAAAAGCCCACTCAGTTAATCTACTTTAATATGCATTCATATGTAAAGAATTTGTTTTAACATAAATAAATTGTTTCAGTGTTTGTGAAGAAAATGCAAAAATGATTGTTAATGATCAGTGCTCTTAAAATGAGCTTAAATAATGATCTAAGACCTTTTCCCAAATTTGTTCTGTAGTTACAGCTATTCTAAAAGATTGTTGGTGTTTCAAGATCTGAAGTGTGAGTAGAATGTGTTCAGCTGTTTAACATGTAGTTTAGATATTCAAACATATGCATGTAGAACTTAAGAATATGTTTAAAATTAAATATTAATTTTAATATTTGGTTTGGAAAAGCATGTTATAATATAATGTTTTCACTATATGAAAAAAAATAACTTAAGGAAAAAGAGGTTTATTACAAGGACACTTTTTTCAGGAAATTGAAGAACTAATATACTTGGTTCCTAGGTATAACTGGTGCTGGACATTTTGAACACCAGAATTCTTTCTGTCTTCTGTTTCTTTTTGTTTATCAGCATCCTATTCCTACATACTATAGACTGCTTTCTCTCCTCTCATATTTACTATTTTTCACTCATTTTTATTTGTATTTACATTGTTCTTTAAAAAAATACTTAAATTGAACTCAACCCATTTATTTTCAACTTTCCTGCTTCCTAATATACATATTACAAATACCATTTGTCCTTTTTCTCATGGGATTTGGTGTATAATGCCATCATTGTCTTAACTTTTAAATATTTTATAATTCAAGGTTTATTCTTTAACACATAAGTTATAAATTTGTAAAATATGTTTGTTGGCTTCTAAATGTATGGGTATTTTTAAACTATTATTTTTATTGATTTCTAATTTTATTTTTGTTAGAGAATGTAGCATGTGTTATATGGATTATGTGTTATGTCATGAAGATTACTTTTGTAATTTAATATCTGTTCAGTTTTAGTAAATGCTCCCTGTGTATGTAGCTACATGAGTGTTCCCCAATTTATACAGAGGCAAGATTTTGGCTTTTGGTCTCTCTGCAAAACCCATGATTATTCTAAAGAGTTGTTTCTCTTTGGGTTTCTTCTTGCTCATATGTGCATCTCTCCCATGCCTGATTCCATATGCCATAGAAATTTTGATAGAAGCTCAAAAAATGATACATGTTATTTATGTTGTTATGTAAAAAGAAACGTATAATTTTATAGATCTGACATAAATACCATTTATCTTTATGAAAAATTATATCGAATATTGAATATTATTATGCTAAACAAATATCAATTCCCCATATCATTCAGTGTTATTTATTAGTATTCTTAAAAATTCTCAAAATTCAAAGATGATGGTCTACTTGAGAGGTAATCTTAGAAATCATCTTTAACAATTCACTTTTTTACTTTTAATCTTAGTTTCTTCTGACAAACTCAATAAGATGAGAAAAAAATGTTTAAGTTGCTAATTTCTGTAAAACAAGATAAAATGTCAGTCCAATAAGTTTTTATATCAATTCCACATCTCCCAATTTTCTGATAATGTATTGAAGCCCTTAGAGAAAGAGTTTGTTTTGTTCTCAGTTGTGCCTTTTATTTATACTATCAAAAATAGTACAGTAAATGATATAGACATAATGAAATGGGGCAGAATGGCTTTAGGTAATATATCTTTCAACACATCTACCTTCACTTACAAACTCACTCTGGAAGATACTTACATTTTGGTGTTTTTTTTTCCATTTTTAATTCTTCTGATGAATCTCAATATCATTCTAAATAGGGTACTTATTTCTTTCTATTTCTTTAGTTCTCATTACATGATGATTTTTAACAACTAACTATGAAAGTCGAGAAATGAAATTAAAACTTCTTCCTCATTCTTGGTTTTATTTGTTGTGCTATTTTTAGTTTTTCTGTTGTTTATATAACTTTAAATAATGTAATTAAAACTCCAATTTTGGGGGCAGGGGGCAAGATGGCAACTAAGTTGCTCCAAGAGTTAGCTTATCCTACAGGGTAGTTAGTAATCACCCAGAGCTATCTGAAACACCTGTTTAGGGGACCCAGGAGACTAGAAGAGCATCCTAAACCATCCTTGAAAGAATGGAAGGAGAAAACTGACCATCCACAAAGAAGAGTTGTGAGTAGAATACTCCTTGCCACATAGGCCAGTGCGCATCCTCCACTGGCAACATAAGCCTCCCCAGGAGCTATTCATTGGCTGAAATTTGAAACTCCATTTTCCCAGAACAGGGGAGGAAGAGATGGTTGGGCTTCAGCTTCAGATACTGATTAGTAAATTTGGCAGGCTAAAGTATAACTCTAAGAACAGCTAAATCCTAAGAACCTGTCCAAATGAGAAAGAGGCCAGTTGCTGCCGTTTTACATCTGCCCTGGCTTGAGGGGAAATGGGGTTGATTGAAAATCATCACATTTATGGTAGGGACTAGCTTTCTTTCCACCAAGATTGAATTGCACCTCTAGCCAAAGACCCAGTCCCACCTCCAGTAAGGAAGAAGTTGGTGGGCGGACCTGCACCAGCCTCTCCAACACCTGCTGGCTCTTTTGGCTAGCACAGACTAAATAGTCAGACACTTGGGGCTCTATCCCTGCACCCCACACGATAAGAGAGAAACTGTGCTTCCTCATCCTCTCTGAGGGCACCTTGGAGGCCATCTCTACCCCTCCACCCCCATAGGATAGGAGGGGGCTGGTGTTTTTTCAGCCTCTCTGGGCAACAGCAGGAGCTTTCAGACCCCACAGACTGTATACGTGGACACCTATAGCTCCATCCCCACCCCCCAGTAGAATAAGAAGGGAATTGTGTTTCCTTAGCCTCTAGGGGAACTGCAGGAGCTTTTAGCCCACAGAAACTGGTTCCTCAAGCAGCTTCCATTCCATCTCCACCCTGCCCCTCCCCATAGGATAGAAGAAGGCTATTGTTTAGATTGTGACCTGCACAATCTAAACCATTGGGTGCCTGTGGCTCCATCCCCACCTCCGACAGGACAAGAGAGCATTGTGCTTGCCTCTCTAGGTAACTGAAGGTGCTTTGGTCCACATAGACTGAATAGTCAGACACCTTTAGCTCCATCCCTGCCACCAAGTAGGATGGGAGGGAAACTGTGTTTCCTCAGCCTTTCTGGACAACTTTTAGCTTGCAGGGACTGAACTGCTGGGCACCTGTGAATCCACTTCCACCCCCTAATAGGATAAGAGGGGGCTGGTGTTACCTCAGCCTTTCTGGGCAACGGCAGGTACTTTTGGCCTACAGGGACTGAACTGTTGAATGTCTGTGGTTCTATCACCACCCCCTAAATGCAGAAGGAACAGCACACCCTCAGACTCTCAGGCCAACTGCAAGCACATTCAGCCCCCCGGATTAAATTGTTGGGCACTCTGGAGGGTCCATCCCCACACAAGGCAGGAGAGGAGGGGAACTGGTGCAATGTCAATCTACCTGGGCAACTGCAGTCATTTTGGACCCTCATGGCATAGATTGCTGCACACACCTGCAGCTCCATCCCCACCTCAGGTAAGGGAGGAAGGAGTGTGAAGCTTCATCAATCTCTCTGGGCAACTACAGACAGTCCTTCACAACTTGGATTAATTCACAGAACTGCAGCTCGCTCCCTATCCCTGGCAGAGGAGAAACGTGGGAGAAGCATCAAGGGTTCCTGGGGCAAGGTGGGTAAAACACATCTTACAGTACCAACTGCTTCCTTGGTTCTTACTATAAAACCTGCAAGGGGGAAAGGATAAGAAAGTCCTAAACTACAGAGGGAAACTGCACCTAGAATAAATACATTTAGTAAGAAATCAACAAAAAATTACAATCCATACCAAGAAACAGGAAGATATGGACCAGTCAAGAAACAAGATAAGCCTTCAGATGACAGAAAGGAGTTGAGACAACTAATCATAGATGTTTAAACAAATCTCCTTAATAAATTCAATGAGATGGCTAAAGAGATTAAGGATATTTAAAAGACACTGGATCCATCAATGGAAGAATGGATAAACAAAATGAGGTATATACATATGATGGAGTATTACTCAGCTGTAGCAAGGAATGAAGTATTGACACATGCAACATCCTGGATGAACCTCAAGGACCTTATGTTTAGTGAAGTTAGCCACTTCCTTTAGTGAAGTCACTAAAGGACAAATACTGTATGATCTTATATGAATTAAGAATATTGAGCAGATTCACAGAGGTAGAGTCTGGAAGATAGGTTACCAGGATATAGAAAGGCAATAGTGAGTGATGAGTCAATTCTCAATCTGGGCAGAATATATGATGAGGAGGGCGGTGGTTTGGCAGTGAATGGGGTAGATGTGGGTACAGTGGTGTGAGAGGTGTTGATGGTACTGGAGTGTGAGTGTGTTTGTGGGGATGGATTGAGTCATCCATGGAGCTGGAGGGAAGGTTGGAGAAATGAACATGTGAACTCTGGGGAGGATGTGGACTGCAGTTGACAGTAAAATTGTAGGAGTGTTCTTTTGGCATCTATGTCAGGGAGGGTCATCAGTGCATGGTGTCAGTGATGAGGGAATTTGTGTGGAAGGGTACACCTGGGGCAAGTCTCTATGGAATATGAATGCATTCATATTATAATAGCATAATATCTTAGAGAGTGGATACCCACAGAATAACCAAAAACTACTAACCTCCCATCCTGGTGAGTCCTGCTGTGTTCACAGATGGAGTGGCAAGAATATCTAGAGTACACAGGCAATGATTAAAAAAGCAAAACAGACTAATATGCCAAGCCTACAATTTTAATTCTTGTACTTATGAACCTTATTCTTATAAAATTGAAATGTAACTTAATAATAACTATTGCCTATTAATTACCTCCTGAAAACCTCCTTGTTACTCAAATGTGCCTCTCTCTAAACCAAATTCAATAATCTCACTACCTTCCCCCTGGCATGGGATGTGACTCCTGGGAATGAGCCTCCATGGCACCAAGGGAATTAATAAAAAGCACTAACCAATGATGTACTTGGTTGGAAAAAGACATTGACTGAAGGGAGAAACATTAACTACAAAAAAGTTTATGGCTAAGAGATTTCAAAGTGAGTCAGGAGGGTCTTTCAGAGGGAATGCTTATAAATGTCTCAGGCAGATCTCACCAATGGCCACAGTAAAAACCAAAGCAAGGCTGCTCCTGAGGACTCTTGGCACATCAGGACTCTAAGAGCAGGCACACAAGCCCATGAAATCTGCACCCCAATGGTGGGTCTTACCTAGGAATATATGCTAATTTAGTTCCCCAACATATCAGTGTTACATTCATTTATAATTTCCCTACAAATTATTTTTCTACCCCTTTTATTTGAACCTACAATTAGCACCATACCAATTAAATATATGTCCCAGATATTTAAAACTTTGGTCTGTTCACATGCCAGTTGAGCCCTGAATCTCAGCAGAGTTGTGGCCTAAAACCACCCTTCAAGTCATCAGACTGTCCCAGGACTACTGAAAAATGATAACGGACAATCTCCATCCCCCAAATCAGAGTATCTACAAATGCAAGAAAAACAGTTCCATCTGCACCACAAGAACCAACCCTCCTCTCAATCTGAAGGAGAGTGGGCATCATAATTTCCAAATCCTCAAAATTTAGGAATGAAAAAACCTAAGGGGGATTGGAAACAACCATGGACCAAGTACACTTATTGTTGTAACAGAAGAACTTGTAATATTGATATAAAGGCCTTGATTACCAGAGGTTCTGGGGAGAGAGGAAGGAAAGAATAGGTGGAATACAGGGCATTTTTAGGGCATTAGAATTATTCTGCATGATTTGCAATGACAGATACAGGCCATTATATATTTTGTCACATCATATAAAGCTGTAAAGTCAAAAGTATAATGTAAACCATAATGTAAATTATAGACCTTGGTTAGTAACAGTGCTTCAATGTTTGTTCATCAAGTGTAGCAAATGTCCCACAATGATGTAAGATGTTATTAATGGGGGAAATGTGGGAGGTAGAGGGGTGAGGTGTATAGGAATTCCCTATACTTTTGATGAAACTTTTAAACAATCTAAAACATCCATAAGAATGAAGTTTATTATATGAGATAAAAAAGAAAAAAAAAAGACATGGATGAGCACAAAGAAGAATTTGAAAACATAAATAGAAAAATAGCAGATATGGGGATTAAATGCACAATAAATGAAATAAAAATACACTGGAGACATGTAATAGCAAATTTGAGGAGGCAGAAGAAAGCATCAGTGAGCTTGAAGACATGATCTCTGAAAGCAAACATACAAAAGGATAGATGAAGAAAAGAATGGAAAAAATTGAGTAGGGTCTTTGGGAACTAATGACAGCAAAAGACATGCAAACATACATATCATGGGTGTCCCAGAAGGAGAAGAGAAGGGAAAGGGGGCAGAAGGATTATATGAAGAAATAATGGTAGAAAATTTCCAAACCCTATTGAAGGATATAGATATCATTGTTCAAGAAGCACAATGTACTCCATCTGAATAAATCTGAGTAGACCAATTCTGAGACACATACTCATCAGAATGTCAAATGACAAAGACCAATAGAGAATTCTGAAAGCAGCAAGAGAAAAGCAATGCATCACTTATAAAGGATACCCAATAAGAGTAAGTGCCTATTTCTCATCAGAAACCATGGAGGCAAGAAGGTAGTGGTATGGTATATTTAGGATACAGCAAGAGGGAAACTGCAGCTAAGAATCTTATATCCAGCAAAATTGTCTTTCCAAAATGAGGGCAAGTTTAGAATATTCACAGATAAACAGAAACTGAGAGAGTTTGTCACCAAGAGACTGGCTTGCAGGAAATACTAAAGACTGTGCTACAGCCTGAAAAGAAAAGATGGGAGAGAGGGCCTTGGAGGAGAGTCTATAAATGATGATTATATCAGTAAAAGTAATGAAAAGTGTAAAAATAGTGATGAAAATAAAAAGTGAAAGATAAAAACCAAAGGTTAAAATGAGTAAAGTAAGAACTTCCTTTACAGTAATGAAATTGAATGTTAATGTATTAAACTTCCAGTCAAAAGACACAGATTGGCAGAATGGATAAGAAAATATGAACCATCTATATGTTGCCTACAAGAGAATCACTTTAGATTCAAGTATATCAATAGATTGAAAGTGAAAGTTTGGAAAAGATATTCCATGCTGCAGTAACTAAAAAGAAACAAACAAAAAAAACTAACCCTGGATTAGCCATACTTATATTGGATGAAACAGACTTTAAAAGCAAACTGTTTTTAGAGACAAGGAAGGACATTATATATTTTTTAAAAAAGCAATATTCTAGGAATAAATATGCTCCTAACCAGGATACCTCAATATATAAAAGGTAAACACTGGCAAAACTAAATGAAGAAATAGATATCTTAAAAACATTTAAAAAGTACAAAACAAAATAACAGCAAAAGAAGGAAAGCAAAAAAAATATATAGATATCTACAGTAATAGTTGGAGACATCAATTTAACACTTTAAGCAATGGATAGAACATATGGGCAGAGAATCAATAAAGAAACAGAAAGCTTGAATAATATGATAAATGAATTAAACCAAATAATATATACAGAACTTTATACCCCACACAGGATGGTCATTCTTCTTAAGTGCTCATGGATCTATCTTCAGCATAGACTATAGGTTAGGTCTCAAAGCAGATCTCAACAAAATCAATAAGATCTAAATTATACAAAGTGCTTCCTCTTATCCTAATGGAATAAATTTGAAAATAAACAAGAAGCAGAAAAAGAGAAAATTCATAAATATATGAAGATTAAACAACACACTCTTAAATAATCAGCTGGTCAAAGAAGAAATTGTGAAAGAATTCAATATCTCAAGATAAATGAAAATGGGAACACAACCTATCAGAATCTATTGAAAACAGCAAAAGCAGTGCTGTTAGGAAAATGTGCAACCCTCAGTGCTTACATTAAAAAAAAGAATAATGAGTTAAATCAAAAGACCCAACTACAGAACTGGAGGAACTAGAAAAAGAACAGTAAACGATTCCCAATGCCAGTAGAAGGAATGAAATAATGAAGATCAGAGCAGAAATACATGAATTTGAGAAAATTATCAGTAAAAAGAAATAACAAAACCAAAAGTTGATTCTTCAAAAAGATTAACAAAATTGACAAATCCTTACTACACTGACTAAAAAAGAGAGAAGATGCAAATAATAAAATAAAAAATGAAAATGGAGACATTACTACTGACCCCACAAAAATAAAAGAGATCATAAGAGGATATTATGAGCAACTGTATGCCAACAAAGTAGACAATGTAGATGAAATGGAAAAATTCCTAAGAATGTATGAACAACTTACATTAACCTTGGAAGAATGTAAGTAAAGAAATGGAAAAAATCTTCAAGCAACTCCCCAAAATGAAGAGCCCAGGACCAGATGGTTTCACAGGGCAGTTTTACAAAGCATTCAAAGAATTAATACCAGTCTTACTCAAGCTTTTCCATAAACTTGAACAAGAAGGAAATCTACCAGCATAATTCCATGAAGTCAATATCACCCTAAAACCAAAGCCATATAAAGAGCATCCAAAAAAAGAAAATTACAGCCCAATTTCACTAATGAATGCATATGCACAAACCCTCAACAAAATGCATGCTAATCAAATCTAGCAACACAATAAGTAATTATTCATCATGAACTAGTGGGTTTTATAGCAGGCATGCACAGTAGTTCAACACAAGAAAATCAGCATATTACACTACATTAATAATCAGAGAGGAAAAATCACATGATCCTATCAATTGATGCAGAAAAGGCATTTGATAAAATACAGCATCTTTTCTTGATAAAAATACTACAAGAGACTGAAATTAAAGGAGACTTTGTCAAGGTGATAAAGGCCACATGTGAAAAATCCACAGCTAACATTGTACTCAATGGTGAAAGATGAAGTCTTTCCCTTTGAGATCAGGAACAAGACAAGGATGCCCACTGTCAACACTGCTGTTTAATATAGTGCTAGAGGTTCTTGCTAAGCAATCAGGCAAGAAAAAGAAATAAAAGGCATCTTTATTAGTCAAAGGGGTGCTGATCCAAAATACCAGAAATCTGTTGGCTTTTGTAAAGCGTATTTACTTTTGGGTAGAAGCTTACAGTTACCAGACCATAAAGCATAAGTTACTTCCCTCACCAAAGTCTCTTGCCACATGTTGGGGCAAGATGGCTGCTGACATCTGCCAAGATTTCAGGTTTCTTGGGTTCCTCTCTTCCCAGGCCTCCATTTCTCTCTGGGCTCAGCTGCTGTGCTCTCTCCAGAAGACAGTTGTAGACTATCAGGCAAATGGTTCTGTGTCTCTCCCCACGACTTCTGCCATGTCTAAGGAGCTGTCTCTATTCCTCTCTGTTGTTCTCCTGTGGGTTCACTTCTCAGGTTCCAGATCAAATTTCCAACTTCCCTTCTCTGGGGTTTGGTTTCTCTGTCCTCCTGACATGGCCCAATCAAAGCCTTAATCATTATTTAATCCAGTAAAAGTAAAACCTCTGAATCCAATGCACTCAAGTCCATGTAGAGGCAAACATAGTCCAGTATTTCTTTTTGGAAATAATTGATAATATCAAACTGCTGCATCATCTAAACCAGAAAGGAAGAAGGAAAACTTTCACTATTCACAAATGATATGATCCTATACATAGAAAGTCCTGAAAAATCTACAACAAACTTGCTAGAGCTAATAAATGATTTCAGTAGAGTGTCAAGATAGAATATCAATACACAAAATCATGGTGTTTCTATACTCTTATAATGCACAATCTGAGGAGGAAGTCAGGAAAAAATTCCACCTACAATAGAGACTAAAAGAATCAAATATTTAGGATAAACTTAACCAAGGATGTGAAGCCCTTATAGTCAGAAAACTACAATGAGCTCTAATAGAAATTTTAAAAAGACCTAAATAATTGGAAGAACATTTCAAGCTCATGGATTGGAAGACTAAATATCACTAATATGTTAATTCTACCCAAGTTGATATACAGTTTCAATGCAATCCCATTAAGAATTCCAGTAGGAAAAAAAAAAAAAAAAGAATTCCACGAGGATATTTTCACAAATGCAAACTCAATTATCTAAAGTTTTTGCAATGGTAATTGGCCATGAATAGCCAGAAACATCTTAAAAATGGGAAAACAAAGTTTGGGGACTCTCACTTTCATACTTTAAATCATATTGGCTAGCTACAGTGATAAAAACAGCATGGTATGGGCATAACAATAGACATATAGGCCAATAGAACCAAACTGATGGTTCGGAATCAGATCCTCACATCTATGTTCAAGTAATTTTTTAACATTCTTGCCAAAATTACCCAGCTGAGGTAGAATAGACTACTTAACCAATGGTGCTTTGAGAACTGGATATCCATAGCCAAAAGAAAGAAAGAGTACCCCTATCTCACACTTATACAAAAAAAAAAAAATAGCTCAAAATGGATCAAGACCTAAATATAAAAGCTAGAAACATAATGTTCCTAAAAGAAAATGCAGGAAAACAGCTTCAAGACTTGGTGGTAGTTGGTACATTCTTAAAACTACACCAGCAACAAAAGAAAACATGGATAAACGGGAACTCCTGAAATAAAACTTTTGTGATTCTAAGGACTTAGAAGAGAATGTGAAAAGACAGCTTACTCAAATGGGAGAAAATATTTCGAAAGCACATATCTGATAACAGTTTGATTTCCATTCTATATAAAGAGATCGTATGACTTAATAATACAAGAACAAGCAATCTAATTTAAAAAAAGAGCAAAAGATTTAGACATTTCTCCAAAGAGGAAATACAAATGGCCAAAAAACATAGTGAAAAACTGTTCAATATCCCTACCTATTTGGAAATGCAAATAAAGACGAGATATCATCTCACACCACATAGAATGGCCATTAGTAAAAAAAAAAAAAAAATCAAGAAACAATAAGTGTTGGAGAGGATGTGGAGAAATAAGAATATTTCTTCACTGTTCTTGGGATTGTAAAATGGTGCAGCCTCTGTGGAAGACAATTTTGTAGTTCTTCTGGAAGTTAAACATAAAATTGGCATATGATCCAGCAATTCCTGTACTAAGAATATATCCAGAAGAACTGAAAACTGACACGAACAGACATCTGCATACTGATGTTCATGCAGCATTATTCACAATTGCCAAAAGATGGAAACACCCCAAGTGTTCATTAACGAAAGAATGGATAAACAAAATGTGGTATATACATATGATGGATACTATGCTGCAGTAAAAAGAAATGAAATTGGGACACATATTATAACATGGATGAATCTTGAAGACATCATGCTAAATGAAATAAGCTAGACACAAAAAGATAAATATTGCATGGTCTCATTAATATGAACTAAATACAAAGAATAAACATGGAGTTAAAACCTAGAGTATACATTATTAAGAATTAGGAGGGCTATGAAGGACTACTAATGCTTAATGTATACAGAAGTTTTAATGAACTTGACTGTAAACTGTGAAATGCATAGAGTTTAATGGTAACACATTATAGTGAGTAGCAAATGGTTTATAAAAGGGTTTGTGTCTGTAAGGGAGTCTAGGGATGTAAATATCAATTGAAAGAAAGCTAGAGGATAACCTAGGGACTGAAGAAAACAGTGAACCCAGATGCATATGAGAATTGTGGTTCTTCTGTGAACTAGAATGGATGTATGTCACTATTGCAGGGTGGTGGGAATATGAAGCATGGGGAAAATACAATTAATGTAACCTATGGATTATAGTTAATAGTAATACTGTAATACTCTTTCATCAATGCCAAAGAGAGACACCCTCACATATCCTGTGTCTGTTAGCATTTGGCATACCAATAAAAGAGCTTGGATAAAATTTTAAAACTTCCAACTAAGGAATTAAGTTGTTATAAGAAGCTGGAGTCTGTTTTGCATCCCTTGGTATGTACCCTTGACCATGGGAAGCAGACTAAGACTGCAGAAAAGTCTCAGATTCAAAATTCCTTCACACTGACTGAATGATACTTTTGAAAAAGCTCCTATTAATTTTATTAGTGGAACCAGTGAGTTGACTTTGGTTGATATGTTCAGATACCTTTGAGAAATGACTCAGAAGAGCTGGTTAGCCCTGAACTCCCATGATCAAATATACATTCTTCAAAAAGCCTCAGATTTTATTTTTTAGTTTAGGAAGAAAGAGAGTTATTACAGAGGAAATAAACTCAGTATTGGGAATGTGAGAGAGGGAGACTGAAGTGGTGTTCAGTGGATGTGTTGCATTGTGAGATGGACAATAGCTATCTGGATTTAATGGAGTAATTTTAATATTATTTTGATATTCCCACAGTTCTTAATCCACATTTAAAGATGGCAACAAAATATTAGTGTTATCTCAGTAAGTTGTTCTTCCCAATAGCTCTTTATTTTTAGAAAATTCTAAGTACATTTAACCACTAACAAAGTGAAATCAACAGAACCCCTAAGATGAAATTATTGGCTAGTATTATCTTTAGTTAATATAAAACTGTGCAGGCTATATTTTTTTTTCAGCATAGTTATCACAGTCTATCCCAGGGATCGGCAAACTACATCCTAGGGCCAAATACCACTGATCACCCAGTTTTGTAAATAAAATTTTATTGCAACACATTCATGTCCACTGTTTATGAATTATTTATGACTGTTTTTGTACTGCAATGTCAGAGTTCAGTAACTGCAACAGATACCTTATAGCAAGGAAACTGTAAACATATTTACTATGTGGTTGGTCCTTTAGAAAAAATTTGTCATAACTAATAGCTGAAAAGATACCACTGGGTATCAAAATGAAAAACACATTAGACTATTTTATTAATATTTTTAGATAGAAAACACTTAGAAATGGGTTACAGTTTTTAAATGTAATCTTTTTGGAGATCATCATAAATTAAATCCACATAACTCCATAATATACAATTAATTTTAAATTACATGTAATTTGCAAAGCTGTGGCTTTGATTTATATTGAATTAAAGCATCATTTAAAAGTTTTATTTTAATGTAATTTCTAGGAATCTTTTTAAGAATGGTTTAGAAAGAAAAGAATATGAATTTTCTTAAAATTCTTTTCTAAAACCAGAAAGGAAAACTTTATTTCATGAAATGTTTAATTGCATTGTATTTCTTTTGATGAAATTTCCTAGAAAAGATTAAAATACATTTTGTCTTTCTTCCTTGCTTTTTTTTAAGAAGCAATGCCTGATAAAACATTCCTTGTATGTAATGCCTTTGTATTTTCATTTTGACTTTAAATACACCTTGCTTCCTCTTCAAAGTGAACATTTACTATTAGAATATGTTAGATTTCAAATCTTGAAACCTGAATTTAACTACTCAGGAAGAGATGTTATCTAGCTACCCAAGCTTGTCATGTCTTACTGTCCATACTCCATAAGATATCAATAATAAACTTATCTAAACCCTCTGATTTTTTTTCCAGGAAGAACTAAACCCCATCATTGTTACCCCACCAATCCAAGCCATTGATCAGGACCGAAATATCCAGCCACCATCAGATCGGCCAGGCATCTTGTATTCCATCCTTGTTGGTTTGTATCTGAAAATTTTTTACTATTTGAGTTACCACCCTTGAATCATGGAGAGAGAAAAAATTCTTTCAAAGCAAAGGAAACACTTTGTATTACAAAGGTTTTCTTTTTGCGCATGATTGTTACTTTTATGTTTAATTTAAAAAATAATAATTGGAAGTTTTCCCCACACAATTTGTTTTGGTGAAATGTATAGAAGGATAAAAGGAAACACTTTTGTGGAGGAAGCTAAAAAAAAGTACAAAGGTACTAATCTTCATATTGTTTAGCTTTCTCTCTATTACCTAAAGAAAAAAAAACTAAAAGAAACCAATTTAAAAATTAAATGAAAAACTTAGATTCTTCACTCTACAGTTTCTTTCTCATTGGTTAGATACTATTACATAATTCTGATGATATATGACTGAATTAAATAAGGGCTAATTTGGAGCCATATGGGAGAAGGATAAAGATTATGTTTAGCACAAGGGCACACCACACATTATACTCTTAGTATAATTTTTATTTAAAAAAAATTATTGGCTAATTTTTCCTTGCAGAATTCCACAGAAGCTACTACCAATTTGTACCAAAAAAAAAAAAAGATTAAAATCTTGATTATGCTACTCTTTTTAAATTGCTTTGCTAAAATATCAATGTTATTGGTTTGCATGGTTTATAATCTCTGAAGAAATGCATGTAAGAAGGGCTATATTTCATATCATGAAGAAGGGGTTACTTTTGAATTATGCTTGAAAAATAACTACTTAATGGAATTCAACATTAACCCTCAATCCCTTCCTGCCCCCTGCCTCTAGTTATATGCAAATATATGTACACATACATAACAATCTAATAGCAAACAAACATTAGACAGATTGCAAAACATTATACATGTTTTATTTTAGACATGCTGTCCGTAAAGAAAATTCAAATACTTCTCTTTTAGGAGTTTGGTCTTTGGAACTACACATATATTATAAGCTATTTGCTGAGATGATACTACAGATTTTTAAAAAAGTTCTTAAATACAAAAGCAATTTAATCCTCTGTTAAGTATACAGGGGCCTTGGCCTGGAAATTGGCATCACTAATTTCATTAATTAGAGGCTAACTATATGTCAATTAGTGTGAAAGATACTACAGATACAAAAATAAGAAAGAAATGTTTTAAGCTAAAGAGGGGTGAGATTAGTAAATACAAACAGGTCAAAAAAGAAATTAAAATACTTTGTTTCAGAACAACAAAAATAATTTAAACCACATACCATGTGGGCTCCTGTGAGGTCAGTGCTATGTATTTCTAGAAGAATCACTTAGGAAGTACCATTTTAACTGAAAGAGTGGATCTCCATACAGTAAATGAGAGGGAAATTATCTGGATAGAGGAATCAGAAGATGAAATTTAATGATAAATTTGGGGAACCATGCTATTCTGAGGGTGCTGCATGCATTGGTGTTAAGTTTCTTTCACCCTTAAAATTACATTCCTTACTTTAAAAAAAATAAAACTTTTATTAGTAAGTTTATAGAAAAATATTACAGGAAGTAGAGTTCCCTTATATACCACCCCCATACACAAACACAATTTTCCCAATTATTAACATTTTGCATTACTGTAGTAGCTATGTTACAATTAATGAAACAATCCTATAAATATATTATTAACAATAGTCCATAATTAACATTAGAGTACACTCTGTGTTGTACAGTTCTATGTAGCTGCTTTTTAAAAATATTTTTATTCTGGTAACATATGTAACAAAAAATGTCCCATTTTAACCACTTTCAAGTATATAATTCAATGGTTTTAATTACATTCACACTATTGTGCTACTATCACACCCTTCCAGTACCAAAGTTTTCCATCACCCCAAACAGAAATTCTGTACCAGTTATATGTTAACCTCCATTCTCACTCTCCCAGCTTTACCTCTGCCTCTGGTAACCCCTATTCTAATTTCTGAACCTATAAATTTGCATATTCAAATTATTTCATATAAGCGAGATCACTCAACATTTGTCAGGGGAAAGGGAGGCAAGATTGCAGCAAAATAAGTTGCTCCAAGAGTCAGTATGTCCTAGAGTACAGTGAATAATCAGCTAAAGCTATCTAAATCACCTTTTGGGGGTCTCAGGAGATCAGAAGAGCATCTTGCAACATCCTTGGAAAAATTACCCATCTGCAGTGAACATTAGTAAGTAGAGCACACCATGCCACCAAGACCAGAGACCATCCCACACTGTTGGTTCAAGCTGCCTGGGGAGTTATTCCCTGGCTGGAGCTGGTAACTCCATTTCCCAAAAAAACAGAGTGGGAAGAAACAGTTGAGCACCAGTTTCAACTAATGATTAGTAAATTTGTCTGGCTAAAATCCAGTCATCCAGTCCTAAGAACAGCTAAAATTTGAACCTGTCCAAGTTGGAAAGAGACCAGTAGCTTCCAATTTAACTCTGCTCTCAGCATGAGGGGAAGCTGGGCTGATTGAAAATCTCAGTGAAGGTAGGAACCAGCTTCTTTCCACCCAGGTTAGATTTCAGCTCTAGCCTAGACTCCATTCCCACCTCCTGCAGGGAAGAAGCTGGAGGGACCAGCACCAGTCTCTTTGGGCAACTGTTGGCATTTTTAACCAACAAAGACCTGACTTTTGGACACATCTGTGACTCCATCCCACCTCCCAATAGGACAGGAAGGGGATAAGATTTCCTCAGCCTCTCCAGGCAACTGCAGGGACTTTTGGCAGATGGAATAATTAGACACATCTCTGGCTCCTTCCCAGATATGAAACATTGTAAAAGATAACCACATATGCAGTAACTATACTAATAAGAGGGGCAATTCACCAGGGGGAATAACAAACATAAATGTATATGTACTTAACCAGGATGTCCCAAATTACATATGGCAAACACTGGGGAAATAATGTCTCTGCAATAATAGCTGGAGAATTCAATACACCACTCTTATCATTGGATAGATCATCTGGGCAGATAATAAATAAATAAACAGAGCTTGAATAATATGATAGACAAACTAAACCTAATAGGCAAATACAGAACATTGTACCCCCAAACAGCAGGATATATATTCTTCTCAGGTATACATGGATCTTTCTCCAGGATAGACCATATGCTGGGTCACAAAGCAGATCTCAATAAATTAACAAGATTGAAATTATGCAAAGCATTTTCTCTGATCCTAAAGGAATAAAGCTGGACATCAACAACAGGCAGAAAAAGGGAAAATTCATAAATATATAGAGATTAAGCAACACATTCTTAAATAATCAGTGGGTCAAGGACAAATAAAATAAATAAAAATGAATAAATAAAAAAAAACTTTTTCAAGAAAGTAAGAAAGTAGCATACTCAATGGGAGAAAGTATTTGGAAACCATATATCTGATAAGGGTTTGATACCTATATTATGTAAAGAGACCATACAACTCAACAATAAAAAGTAAAGCCAACTTAATTAAAAATTGGGTAGAAGACTTGAATAGACATTTCTCCAAAGAGGAAATGCAAATGTCCTAAAAGCACATGAAAAAAACATTTAATGTCACTAGCTATTAGGAAAATGCAGATCAAAACTAAATTGAGATACTGTATCACACCTTATAGAGACACCATCATCAAAAAAAAAGAGAACAAATTACATGTGCGGGAGAGGATGTGGAGAGAGAGGAGCTCTCCTGCACTGATGGTAGGAATGGAGAATGGTGCAGCCTCTGTGGAAGACAGTTTGGCAGTACCTCAGGAATCTGAATATAGAACAGCCATATGATCCAGCAATCCCTTTTTTTCAGAATGTATTCAGAAGAACTGCAAGTAAGGGCATGAACTGATATTTGCACTCCAATGTTCATAGAATCATTATTCACAATTGCCAAAATATGGAACCAGCCCAAGTGTCTATCAACTTATGAATGGCTAAACAAAATATGGTATAGACATCCAATGGAATACTATTCATCTGTAATATGAAATGGTATCGAAATATATATGACAACATGGATGGACCTTGAGGATATTATGTTCAGCCAGACACAAAAGGACAAATATTGTATGGTCACACTAATATGAACTAAATATGAAAACAAACTGATGTAGGTAAACTCTAGAGTACAGATGACAAGGAAATAGAATGTGGATTGAGAATGGGAGCTGATGCTCAATGTATGTAGAATTTTTAATAAGGTTTATTGTGAAGTGTACAAATGAATAAAGTTGATGGTAAAAAATGTAGTGAGTATAATTAACACTGCTAATTTGTAAGTGTGATTGTGGCTAAAAGGGGTAGTCTGGCCATAAATGTCAATTGAAAGGAAACTGTAGAGTAATCTAAGGTATGTATAACAGTGATTTTGGTGGTGGATGAGGATTGTGGTTCATAGTATAACTATAAGAATGTTCTTTTTCAAAGTGTTAGGAACACAGTGATACATGGGAAAATTATAACTAATGGACAATAGTTAGCACTAATATTGTAATATTTTACAGCAACAGCAAAGAAGATATTTTATTAATTCTAAAAGACAACTATAGGGGCATATAAAGGGGTACAGGATTTTTCCCTTTGGAGTAATGAAAACATTCTAAAATCCACTTGAGATGATGACAGCAAAACTCTGTGATGAAAATGAGAGGCACTGATAATACACTTTGAATGGATTGTATAAAACATGGGGCTGCACAACACAGGGAAGTCACTGGTGGAGGATCAACTGTGGTTAACAAGACAAATATAAGAATGTTCTCTGATGAACTATAACAAATGTATAGTAGTAATAAAGGGTGTTAATATTCAGGTGGGTTGGGGGAAAATACACCAAATGTAAGATATGAGCTATAGTTAATCTTTTGGCGATGCTGTTTCATAATTTGTAACAAAAGTTTCACAACATTACAAGGTGTTGGTGGTGGGGTGATGCATGAGGGTGCGGTATGTTGCTATGCATATTTGTTTTGTAAGCTTGCAACTTTTACTATAAATTTATTGTTTATGTATATTCACATATGAATGATTTACTTCAGTAAAATTTTATTTAAAAATTAAACATTATCCAACTTCAAATGAAAAGAGCAAAACTATATTTTCAAATGACATACAATTATATATAGAAAACCCTAAAGAATCTAATAAATATCTTATTACATCTGGTAGAGTTCATTCAAGTTTTAGGATTCAAGATTAATATGCAAAAATCAATTAAAATTCTATATAAAACAATAAAAAAGGAAATTAAGATAATTCCATTTACAGTAGCATCAAAAAGAATAACATATATAGAGATAAATTTGGCAAAAGAAGTGCAGTACTTGTTCACTGAATGTGACAAAGCATGACTAAATGAAAAATTTTAAAAAAGATCTAAGTAATTGGAAAGATATGTTCATGAATTGTAAGACTTAATGTTAAGATTGCAATAACCCTCACTGGCATGACTAAATGAAAATTAAAAAAAATATATCTAAGTAACTGGAAAGATATATGTTCATGGATTGTAAGACTTAATGTTAAGATTGCGATAACCCTCACTGATCTGCAGATACTATGCAATCCCTACCAAAGCTCCAAGTGTCATTTTTTATACCTGATCCTAAAGTTTGTACATAAATATCAGAGACCAAGAATAGCCTTTAGCAATCTCAAACATGAAGAAAAAAGTTGGAACATTCACACTACCTGAGTTTTAAAACTTACTAAAGCTATAGTATTACAGTATTTAACTAGAATAACAGTAGATTCATAGATCAACAGAAGAGAATTGAGAGTCCACAAGTAAACACACAATCTATAGACAGTTGATTTTCAATAATGGTACCCAAGCCATCCAATGGGAAAAGAAAGATCTTTTTAAGAAACAGTGCTGAAACTGATGGATATCCCCATAGAAAAGAATGAATTTGAATCTCTACCTCACACTCTACAAAAATTAACTCAAATGGATCAAGGACCTAAATGAATATAATTAAGCTATAAAAATGTTAGAATTAAACAAGGGTAAATATTTGTTAACCTTGTATCAGGTGGTATTTTCTTACGTACAAATCTAAAGCACATGTAATCAAAGAAAAACATAAATATGTTATACTTCCTTAAGATGAAAAACTCTTGTGCATCAAAAGACACATTCTGTTATTTTAAATGAATATATAACAAGTAATTATTATTTTTATTTTTAAAGATTTATTTTTATTTATTTATCCTCCCCCTTGCCGCTTGCTTGCTGTCTGCTTTCAGTGTCCATTCGCGGCATGTTCTGTGTCTGTTTGTCTCCCTTTTTTGCATCATCTTGCTGCACCAGCTCTCTGCGGACATGGGACATCAGCTCTCTCTGGGCATGGGCTAGCTTGCCTTCACATGGAGGCCTGGGGAGTGAACCCAGGGTCTCCCATATAGTAGACGGGAGCCCAATTGTTTGAGCCACATCTACTTCACAAGTAATTATTTTTTTCTATACAAGGTAAAGAAAATAAGAAAGCCTGTTACTCTAGGTTTTATTTTATGTTTCAAGGCCCCAAATTAACCAATGTTAAGGAACACTCTTTACATATAAGAATTTTGATAGATGTTTTAAAACTGTATTTTAAATTATAGGAAATATAGAAAACCTGAAACAAATAAGATGATTTTCAAAAACGATTGGTTTTTCAGAAGGTGTGTTGGAGAGTGAAGAGAGCAAAAATAAACTGAATGTTTCCTCTTTATCTTTCTATCTACCTACCTATTGGACAGGTACCAATTAATTTTTGTCATTAAATTAAGAAAACAGGATTAGCTATATTTGCCAAAAATATAGGAGAAAAATCCACTGTGAACATGTAGTGTCATTAAACCTATAGTCATTTAAGGACCTGTCATAAAAATCTATATAACTGTATTAGAAATAAGAAAGATTTTGACAAATATTTACCATATTGGAAAACTTCAAAGAACTCCCTCAGAACCTGAAATACTGTCTTGACTAAAATTAAGTAAACATATAGTAATTAAATGACTAAGGGTTTTAAAAAGAAAAAGAGAATTTGAAAAATAATTTTCAAATTATTTTTAAGAACTCATGAAATATTTATTTAATAATTTATCATGTATTAGGTTTAAATAAAATTTTGATAAATTTGAAGAACTAGAGTTTAAATATTTTAAAAACAATTCAGTAAACGTAGAGAACCAGGGAAGCGACTGTGGCTCAATTGACTGGGCTCCCATCTACCCTATGGGAGGCCCTGAGTTCATGTCCCAGCGCCAACTTGTGAAGGCAAGCTGGCCTGTGCCTGCAGAGAGCTGACGGTCCACACCGCCAGAGAGCTGATGGCCTGCACTGGTAGAGAGCTGGCACAGCAAGATGACAAGCTGACACACAACAACGCATAGCGAATGGACACAGAGAGCAGACAGCAAACAGGTTGCAAGGGGAAGAGTGGATAAATAAAATAAAATAAAATAAGTAAGTAAGTAAGTAAGTAAATAAATAAATAAATAAATAAATAAATAAATAAAATCTTTAAAAAAAAAGTAGAGAACCAAAGCCAAAGAATAGAAAAGGAATTTTTTAAAAAAGAGAAATATGTAATGTTATCTTAAGCATTTGTTTGAAAGTCTACATATTTAATAACAATAGCTACAGGGAGGACTTTATACTCATTTTAAAGTATTATATGATAAAATTATTAGAGAAATTGCCTTGTCCTAAGTAGTAAAATAAAATAATGCTAATAGTTTAAAAGAGTCTTAATGACAATTGCATATATTTAAGAGCAATGGTATGTTATAAATATGCATCACAAATCTTTTCAATAGAAATAGTTATATATATACTATCATGAATATGATGAGTTTTAAGATAATATAAATGTTTAGGTTTAAAAATAATTTTTAAGATTTACATTTGAAAAATTAAATGAATTTCTGGAATCTATATTAAAACGCCCACATAATCATACTTTCTTCAAATTCTCTTCCTTCCCAATGTATTATATTTGTCCTGAGACGTTTCTAATTCTACCTTATCCATTTACCTTGATTTATTATGTGATATTTCAAATGTATCATGAATAGAGACTCTTTTGAAACCCTACTAAACCTCAAAACCCCCAAATTACCTGGAATTGATATTTCAGATCATTTAAATATACCTTCCTTACTATTTTCATTCTATCTCCATTTTGCTGAGATTGTAACTAATTTCAGTACCTAGTGGCAGTTGCTTAATAGCACTTTCTAACTCAATCAAGTAAAAGGAAGAAAACGAAGATGTAGATGTCATTTAAAGCCATCCTGCTTGTCAGAGAATGGGGGAAAAGGACTAGCATTCTGTCTTTCTGAGATATTGAAGCCCCATATAATGCACAGCATTAGAATTTTAGGAATCCTAGCTCACAAATAATTTACGGAATATAGTGACCTAGTGTATTAAAATCATCAAATACTATTCCAGTGCTGTTAATAACACAGGTAAAATAGAATATGTGCTCTTTACTTTTTAAAATGTGAGGCCCACTGACTTTTGAGATTATTTTTTATAGGATCTATCTCTTGGATTGCTGTCATAATTTATTCACTCCTCTAAAAATTTATATGGCTAAGTGATAGGAATTGATACAAGGTATCTTCATGACTTTAATGGTCAGAAATATTAAACATTGGCACTTCATAAAAAAATATCAAAATTTCTTGGCCTCCCTTATAATCTTTCCATCTGTTTGATCAGTAGGAGAAATTTTAAGAGCTAGATAAAGGGTAAATGAGAGTGACTCTGTTTTCTTCTATTTCTTAGAAATATTGCTAATGATGTACTGTGAACAAAGGAGAGCAACTGAATTAGTTGGATTTTTTTTGTTTTTTGTTTTAATTTTTTTAAAAGATTGAATAAATGCACTAACTTCCCACCAGATCATATCTCCACATCTCTAGTCCTTCAATCTCTGACTTCTCTAAAGGGCATACTATTTTTTTTTTCTGTGACTTTTGGCACATTGATTTATCCTAGTGTCATGTTTAAATAGCTAGAGTATTATTTCTTAACACTCTTCATTACATATTAGTGGATAAACTAATGATTTATTCCTAGATGATTTATTAAAATATGAATAAACCTTAATAAGTGTATCATGTCCATTCATTGTTATCAGCTAATGCCTATTGAACATCATTATACAGGTGTGCATATGTGAAAAAATGCCAAACTAAAAATATCTCTCCATAAATAATGTTTCTCCTCCTGAATGATTTTTAAAAACACAAAATCATATTGTCATAACACTGAAGAACCAGATTTTGAAGGTTTTTTTTGTGTGTGTTTTTTTAGGTCAAATTTTTTCAAGTGTTTTTTTCCTTTATTCTATTTTTCAATGGAAAGAATAATGCATGCAGTTATTGATAAAATCCTATGGTAAGTTTTCATATTGGTAGTAATTTCTTGAGGGGTAGTTTTCCAAAATTACTTGGCAATGTCACTGTGAAAAAGTGTCATTTAGAGAATGTGAAAATGATAGCTAATCATGGAAAATCCATAATAAGATACACTCATTTATACAAGGATAGGATCAGGTTCCTCCCTCTGAGAAGATGAGAGATTACAGGAAGATATGAAAGCAATCTAGTTCAATATGCAAGTGAGGTATTAACTTTTCCTCAAACATTTTAAAGGCAAATGCACTCAATCAACTGTGTCTCAACACTTGTTCTTAAGTTGGGGTGGGGGAGCTTTATATTTAAATTTTATTTTTCCAGATATCTTTAGAAGTTGTGTCCCATTTTATTCTAATAAAAATATTAAATAATGGAAAGGGAACATTTAGTTGTTTAATTATCTCACTTCATTTTTATTTTTATTTCTGGGATATATTTATCCTTTGAAGTGAGAGATTGCTCTAAAATATACTCCAGTCATTGCAGCCTGTATAACAAGCACATTTCACGAATTATAAATTAATGCTATTGTCAGAAGGAGAAAGACAATTGAAAACTTCAAATGTGCTTAACTTATCCTTTGGAATTTAATGAGATACTATCACTGTTAGATTCTTGTAAAAAATAATTACCTTTCTTTTGGTGGACTCCTCTATCAAATCTGGGTTTGATCTGGACGATGGAGGGGAGATATCATTGTGTGATAGTCAAGGGGTAGAGCAGACAATCCAGAAATGATGGTGTCACAAGCCCCAGAAAAATTTTGCATTTAAGAGCCACATATATATCAAAACAGGCATAATCTGGCAACTACTTAACAGTATGTGCATGTAAATTTCCAACATTTATTTATGTTGAGTCTAGCCATTTTTTTACTAGATAAAGATAGGTTCTTTTAACTGAGCTCCTATTGTATGATATTAAATAAAACAGGTATGCAACATATTGTAAATTTTATATCACTGTTCATATCTACTCTCCCTTATTGTCCAAAATAAGTATTATGATTATGATAATATTATGATAATTCTAGCAACTGAAAAGTTGGCGTTGCACATAGACTAAGAAATTCTTTTAGCAACCTGTGTTCACTCTGATAGTATTAGCAAGTATCAGAATTTTCTTTGCTGGGTATACATTATGCCTATATTGGGAAAACCATGAGGAAGATATGGATTTGAATGTATATTTCAAGTCAAAGAAGGGATTAAAACTTCCTGGGCCCAAATTTCTTCTTTTATGTATTTCATGTTTCACAATTAAAGAGAAAGAGGACAGGTTTTTTTTTGTTTTGTTTTCATTTTTACTGCTTTTTTGCCCCTTGGTTTTTCTTTTTTAAAATTTTGAACTGAGAGTTAAATTACATAAATTTACATAAAATGTATAGGCAGATTCCTTATACCCCACCCCCTCTCCCTCTCCCACTTTCTCCATTAACAACATCTTTCATTAGTATGTTACATTTGTTACAATTGATGAACATATATTGAAGCATTGCTACTAACCATGATCTATAGTTTACATTATAGTGTAAACTATGAACTGCACAATTTTATAGTTTTGACAGAATGTATAATGGCCTGTATCCATCATTGCAAAGTCATACAGGACAATTCCAATGTCCCAATAAAATAATACTCCTATGTTATACCTATTCTTCCCTCTCTCTCCCCTCAGAACTGCTAGTAGCCACCTTCTGTACATCAGGGCCATGAGTTCTTTCATTGTTAGAATAATAGTAAGTCTACTTTAGTCCATAGTTGTCTTCACCCCTCGTGTTTGTTCATTCTTCAATCTTGAGGATTTTGGGATGGTGATGCCCACTGTTTCTGATTGAGAAGGGGCTTAGATCCCATGGGGTAGATGAATGGAACTGTCTTGCTTAGAGTTGTAGATACTCTGTTTTGGGGGATGAATATTGTCCATCATCATCCTATTTTTCAGTTATCTTGGGCAAATCCAATGAACAGAATAGGTGTTGCACCTCTCCTGAGATTCAGGGCTCAACAGGCATATGAACAGACTGAAGATTTAAGTCTTTGGGCCATATATTTAATAGCGTAGGTTCAAATAAAATAGGCAGAAGAGCCATGAGTAGGGAAGTTATAAATGAGTCTAATTCAGTTACTTTGAGGTGCATATATACCAAGGTAAGGCCCACTGACAGGAAGCCAAATTCCTGAGGTTGTCTGCCCTGTTTATAGTGTCTAGATGACTCTAGAGCCCTCAGAAGACTTGTTTGAGATGTTGTTTTCTGTGGCAATCAATAAGATCCTCCTGAGACATGCATAAGTGTAACCTCTGGAATGACCTCCTGAATCACTCTGAAATCTATCGCCATAAAATCTCATTTGTATTTAATATCGCTCACTTTTGGTCAAGGTCTTTTTCTAAATGCATTGCTTGTTGGTGTTTGTTCGTAATGACTCAGTACCAGGGAAGGTCATCCCTGGGAGTCATGTCCCACACCAGGGACAAGGTAGTGTATTTGTATGCTGAATTTCAATTTGAGAAGGCCACATTGAAAGGAGACTTTCAGCAGGCAACTCTTAGGCAATATATAATACTAGGCTAAGTTTTAATTTTTTGAGAACAAGGTTCATAAGTACAACCATCAATATCAAGGATCTGGCATATTGGTCTCTCCTTTTTCACTAGGCACTGCCAATGTACTTGGATTCTTGCCACTATATTCAGTAATGTAGCAGGACTTCCCAGGATGGAAATACAGTATTCTTTCAGATATTGTGTGGGTCTCTACCCACTGAGAAAACACCCCATGACCACTTGAAAATATTCATATGCCATAGAGGCTTGCCCCAGGTACACCTCTCCCTACACATCCCTCCATCACCAACACCCCACACCAGTGGTCCTCCCCTACCACAGTTGTTACCCTTCTATAATGCAAAACCTCCCCAAAAACAAAGCCAACAAAAAAATAGCAATATTAAAATAAATTAAACAAAAATTTTAAAAAATCTTTCATCACTTTTAGATCTATTATCTTTTATGTACAATGACAGTTTCTTCCAAATGTTCCCCCATTGTCTAATTTTTTTTCTTTATTTTTGAAGAAGCTTTCGGTTGCAGGAAATTCACATAGAAAATACAGGGGATTCCCCTATACACAAATCACTCCTCCTCTCTCATTCTCCCCTATTTATAACATCTTACATGAATATGGTACATTTGTTACAATTGATGTACAGCTATTGAAGCATTGCCACTAACCATAGTCAATGGTTTATATTATGGTTTACATTATGTACCGCACACTTTTATAGTCTTGACAAAATGTATAGTGGCCTCTATCCATCATTACAAGATCATGCAGAACAATTCCAATGCCTTAAATATGCCCTATATTCCACCTATTCTATTCTTCAGTCCCTCTTCCCTCAGAGACCATGGTAACCACTAAATTTTAATTTTTGGAAGAATAAGGTTAATAGTTTCATGCAATAATGTTGATGGCTTGAACTATCGGTCTGTTTTATAAGTTACTCCTTATATTACTGAGAATTTCTTGCCCCTCTAATTGAGAAAATAGCAGGACTCCCATGATGGGAGTTTAAGATTTTGTTTATCATGTGTCTCCATCCAGTGAGATAACACTCTATGACAAGAAGACAACATTCATATTCCATAGAAGCATGCCCCATGTGTGTCCTATCCCTCATATACTCCCACACATGATATCCTGCACCAGTAACCCTTCCATGCCATAATTGCCAGAAGAACATTCCCACCATTGTTGTTTTAACCACAGATGTAGAAATCCCCAGAGTTCACCTGTTCCTTCTTCCAGCCTTCCCCCCAGTTCCATGGACAGTCTAACCCAACCATCCCACTCAACTCCCCCTAACATTCCAGCACCTTCAATCCCTGTTACATCACTGCACCTCTAGCACCCCCATTCACTGCCCCACCATTCCCTTCATAGGTTTTGCCTATATTGATCATTGGCTCATCACACTCTACTCCTTTTTCTGTTTCCTGATAACCTGTCTTCCAGACTCTAGTTCTGTGATTCTACTCAGTTTGCTTAGGTCATATCAGTGAGATCATGTAATATTTGTCCTTCAGTGATTGGTTTACTTAACTCAAAAAAAGGTCTTTAAGATTCATCCATGGTATCCCATGTGTTAATACTGCATTTCTTCTTACAGCTGAGTAACATCCCATTGTATATATATATACAATTTGCTTATGCATTCATCTGTTGATGGACAGTTGGGTTGTTTCCAACTTTTGGCAATAGTGAACAATGCCACAATGGACATTGGTGTCCATGTACCTGTTTATGTTCCTGCACTCTGTTCTTCTGGGTATATACCCAGAAGTGGGATTGCTGGATCATATGAAAGTTTTATATTTAACTTCCTAAGGAACTGCCAAACTGTTCTCCATAATGGCTGCATCATCCTACATTAATCAGCAGTGGGTGAGTGTTCCCTTTCCACCACATCCTCTCCAACACTTCTAGTTCTCTGTTTTGTTTTTGTGCCTCCCCACCCCAAAATGACTCCCTCATCTGTTTGCTCATTGTCTGCTTGTTTTATTCTTTTAGAAGACACCAGGAACTGAACCCTAGACCTCCCATATAGGAGGTGGGCACTCAACTGCTTAAGCCACACTCACTCCCTGCTCATTTTGTTTTTGCTCATTGTTTTGCTTGTTTTTGTTCATTGTCTGCTCATTGTTTTTTGCTCATTGTCTCCTCATTGTTTTTGTTGTTGTCTGCTCATTGTTTGTTGTCTTCTTTAGGAGGCACTGGGAACTGAACCCTGGATCTCCCATGTGGGAAGCAGACACTCAACTGCTTGAACCACAGCTACTCCCAGTTCTCTAATTTTTTAATAGCCATCAGGCTAATAGGTGGAAGATGATATCTCATTGTAATTTTGATTTACATTTCCCTAATAGCTAGTGATATTGAGCACCTTTTTATATGCTTTATAGCCATTTGTATTTCATCTTTGGAGAAGTATCTATTCAAATCTCTTGCCCATTTTTTAAATGACTTGCATTTTTATTTTCAAGCTAGGATTTCTTTATACATGCTGGATAGTAAGCACTTATCCAATAAATGGTTCCCAAATATTTTCTCCCATTGAGTAGGCTACCTTTTCACTTTCTTGTCAAACTCCTTTGAAGCACACAAGTTTTTCATTTTGAGGAGGTCACATTTATCTATTTTTTTCTTTTGTTGTAGATACTTCCCTACATTATCTTCTAGGAGCTTTATGGTTGGCTCTTATATTTAAGTTTGATCCATCTTGAGTTAATTTTTGTATGGGGCATGAAATGGTGATCCTCTGTCATTTATCTCTTCTCCCTTGTTTTCTTTTCTTTTTTTTTTCTTTTTTTTAAATCTGGTGCTACACAGCTTAAATCTGAATCCTTTTCACACATATTGCCCTTTCAGCACTACAGTGCCTGAGGGGCTTTTTCCTCATGCTTGATGTTATTTGGATCCACCCCTGAATGTTGATTCTTGTTTTGATCCACCTCTACCACTTCAGAAATCTGTTTGTTCTTTTTCTTTTGGGATTTTTTTGGGTTAGCTTGTAATTCTCCCCCTGTAAAGGCATTATTTACTGAATGTCAAGACCCTTCATATTTTCATAAATTCCACTAGAAAACTATTCATTTCTAAATACACTGAGTTTCTTTTCCTTTCCCCATAAGAATCATGTAGTATATAATAATAAGCGATGAATACTGAACTCACAAAAATAATTCCCCTGAAAGCTAGACTGAATTCATAAATTGATATGTTATCCATAGTAATGGACTAGATAGCAAAATTATTACTAAATTTATAGACTAAGGTGCTTTACAAGGAGCCCTAAAACTCAGTGGCTTAAATTAAATAAAAGTCTTTCTCTTTCTTGAAAGCATGGTCCTGTTTTGTTGGGAAATTTTACCACTCTCAATACTTGATGTCATACATTGCTCCAGGACTTAGTATATCACAGCCAGTGGGAAGGAAGATAGAAGATGTCTTTGTGGAGAAAAACTAAGTTTGTTAAAACATGGAAACAATGTAATTACATGAAATATAAGGAAACTTATAAAAATAGTGTATATATTTCATTTGCCTATTGCTGCATAACAAACCATCCAAATTTTAGTGGCCTAAAATGACCACAGTTTATTATTTCTCATGTTTCTGAGGGTGGAATGGCAGCAACTGGGAAGTTATTCTGCTTCATGAGGTATAGTTAAGGCTATGCAGATGACTGCATTCAGCTGGAACCTAGCCAGGAATGGGCAACTGAGACTATTTCTCATCACTTAGGTTCTCTTTCCATGTAGCTTACATCTCTCAGTAGTCTTTACAGCATGCTGACTGGTTTCCAAGAGGACAAAAGTGAAAGCTACCAGTCACCTTAAGACCTGGGCTCATACCAGGAACATCATCGCTTCTACCACCATCTTAACAAACATAAAACTAGCCCAGATTCAAGGGGAAAAAATAGACTCTGCTTTTGATGGAAACAAATAATTTGTGGCCATCTCTGTTCACGTAGTAGAGCTTTGAATTATAAGATTTAAATATAAGTTTAAGCAAGATTGTATGTGCACATTAGCTTATGATAGTTACGTATTTTTTGATCCCTCATCCCATGAGTTAAAAGAAAATGTTTGAGTAAACATTCTAATATTAAAAATTATGCAAGTGATAATATCATTAGTTAAAATGTCAAAGTCTAATAGCTGCTTAGAGAACTGATTACCATTAATTATATTACATGTAAATCCACATTTTAAATAGCTTTCTTAATCATTTCAAAATTGTCAGACCAATTTCTTGTCAGATCTGCATGGGTCGTCATGGTTTTGATTAATAACAAGACAGATGAAGCCCTCTTACTAGGAAGAAAAGGAAGTGATCACTCTGTCCCCTTTTTGGTGTTCATTTATGTCTACATAATTAGTGTTGCTTTTTAAAAATATATTTTTGTTGATGTTTTTCATTCATACATGAGCATGCATAGACAATAAGTATATAATAAAGATTTTGAACTTATAAAATAAACATACTTAACATCATACAGAGACCTCATACATCAGCATTGGTACGCTTTTCAATGCTGTTGGTACACTTTGCATTGCTGTGATACATTTGTTACAAACTATACAAAAGCATCATCAAAATATAACTACTAACTATAGTCCCTATCTTATATTTGGTATATTTTGCCCCAACCCACCCTATTTTAAAAACTATATATTTTTATTAAAGAGGTTGTGAACTTGCAAAACAGTCATACACATGTGTAGAATTCACATACAACACCCCTTCACCAACACACCACACCATGGTAGAACATTTGTTACAGATTATGAGATAACATTATCAGACTATTACCACCAACCATGATAGAGTACATTTGGCACACTTTTCCCATGCAACTCCCTTATCAACACAGTACATCTTTGGCATTGATGCAAAAATATTACAGTATTGCTGTGAACCACAGTCTACAGACCACACCAGTTAGAGTTTTCCCATGCTTCTCCACATTCCCTCTATCTTACAATACTGGTATACATCTTCTCTAGCTCACAGAAGGACACTCTTGCATTTATACCCTCAACCACAGTTCTTATCTACCTTTGAGTTCACTATGTTATTCAGTAGCTAGATTATTGTTTAGCTTTCTTTCAACTGACATTTACTTCCCCAGACTACCCTTTTCAGCCACAGTCTCATTTACAAAACAGTTGCTACTCACTCTAATGTGTTACCATCAACTCTATCCATTTCCATACTTTACAGTCAAGTTAATTAAAAGTTCTACATATATTAAGCATGAGTAGCTCTTCGCAGCTTTCCTCTCTCTCCTAACAACCTATACTCTAGGTTTTAACTCCATGTGTTTATTCTTTATACTTAGTTCATATTAATGAAACCATGCTTTATTTGTCCTTTTGTGTCTGGCTTACTTTGCATATTATGTCTTCAAGATTTATCCATGTTATCATATGTATCCCAATTTCATTTCTTCTTACTGCAGCATAGTATTCCATCATATGTGTATACCACATTTTGTTTATCTATTCATTGGCTGATGGACATTTGTGTTGATTCCCTCTTTTGGCAATTGTGAATAATGCCACTATGAACAATGATGTGCAGATGTCTGTTCATGTCCTAGTTTTATTCATGTCCTAGATTATATTCTGAATATAATCCTAATAGAGGAATTGCTGGATCATATGTCAGTTCTATATTTAGCTTCCTGAGGAACTGTGAAACAAACTTCTACAGAGGCTACACCATTTTACAACCCTACCAACAGCGAAAGAGTGTTCCTATATCTCCACAAACTCTCCAGCACTTGTTGTTGTCTGTTTTTTTTTTAATAATGGCCATTCTATACAAGTGTTAAATTATAACTCATTGTTGTTTTGATTTGCATTTCCCTAATAGCTATTAATACGGAAAAATTTTTCTTGTGCTTTTCAGCCATTTGCATTTCCTTTTTGGAGAAATGTCTATTTAAATCTTTTGCCCATTTCTTAATTGGATTGCCTGTTTTTTTATTGTTGAGTTGTATGATCACTTTATATTGAATGGAAATCAAATGCTTATCAGCATTGCAGTTTCCAAATATTTTTGCCCATTGAGTGGGCTGCATTTTCACCTTCTTGATGAATTCATTTGAATCACAGAAGTTTCCCATTTATCCATGTTTTCTTTCACTGCTTGTGCTTGGTGTACGGTTTAAGAATCCACCACCTATTACTAGGTCTTGAATATGTCTTCCTACATTTTTTTTCTAGGAGCTTTATATACTTGCTTTTATATTTAGGTCTTTGATCCATTTTGGGTTAAATTTTGTATAAGGTGTGAGATAGGGGTCTTTCTTTCTTTTAGCTATGAATATCCAGTTGTCCCTGCACCATTTGTTGAATGGACTGTTCTGTCCCAGCTGGGTGGGTAGGACAGGCTTCCCCATAGATGTGGGGGTGTGCTTTCTGAACCATCAGTTTAGTTCCATTGGTCTTTATGTCTACCTTTATGCCAATACCATGCAGTTTTTACTACTGTAGCTAGGTAATATGATTTTAAGTCTGGAAGTGAGAGTCCTCCAACCTCACTTTTCCTTTTTAAGATGTTTCTGGCTATTTGGGGCCTATTACCCATCCAGATAAATTTGATAGTTGTGTTTTCCATTTGTTTAAAAAATGGTGGTGGAATTTTTATTGGGATTGCATTGAATCTGTGTATCAATTTGGGTAGAACTGACATCTTAATGATATCTAGTCTTAAATCCATAAGCATGGAATATTCATCCAATTATTTAGGTCTTTTTGTATTTCCTTTGACAATGCATTATAGTTTTCTGAATAAAAGTGCTTTACATACTTGGTTATGTTTATTCCCAAATATTTTATTCTTTTAGGTGCTATGCTATTATAAATGGAAGTTTTTTCCTGACTTCCTCCTCAGATTGCACATTAATAGTATATAGAAACAACATTGATATTTGCATGTTGCTCTTGTATCCTGATACTATATTGAAATCATTTATTAGCTCTAGCAGCTTTGTTGTAGATTTTTTGGGACTTTCTAGATATAGAATTGTATTATATGCAAACAATGTAAGTTTTACTTCTTCCTTTCTGATTTGGATGCCTTATTGCTTTTTCTTGCCTGATTGCTCTAGCTAGACCTCTCACACTATAATGAACGACAATGGTGACATTGGGCATCCTTGTCTTATTCCTGATCTCAACAGGAAAGATTTCAGTCTTTCACCATTGAATACAGTGGTAGCTGTGGGTTTTTCATATATGGCCTTTAACATGTTGAGAAAGTTTCCTTCAATTCCTATCTTTTGTAGTATTTTTTATCAAGAAAGGATGCTGTGTTTTGTCAGATGGCTTTTCTGCATCAATTGATAAGATCATGTCATTTTTTTTCTTTGATTTATTAATGTGGTATATTATGCTGATTGATTTTTCTTGTGTTGAACCACCCTTGTGTGCTTGATATATTGATCATGATGAATACTTCTTTTAATGTGTTGTTGGATTAGATTATCAAGTATTTTATTGAGGATTTTTGTATCTGTATTAATTAGAGAAATGGGTCTTTAATTTTTTTTTTTTTTGTAATATCTTTATCTGGATTTGGTCTTAGGGTGATATTGGCTTCATAGAATGAATGTGGTAGTATTCCTTCTTGTTCAATTTTTTGGAAGAGCTTGAGTAAGATTGGTATTAAATCTTCCTGGAATACTTGGTAGAACTCACCTGTGAAACTGTCTGGTCCTGGGCTTTCATTTTGGGGAACTCTTTGATGACTATTTCAATCTTTTTACTTGTGATTGGTTTGTTGAGGTCTTCTATTTTTCTAGGGTCAGTGAGTGTTGTGTGTACATTCCTAGGAATTTTTCCATTTTGTCTAGTTTTTTGGCACACAGGTGTACATAATTTTCTCTTACAATTTCTCTTATTTCTGTGGGGTCAATAGTAATGTTCCTCTTTTCATTTTTTATTTCATTTATTAGCATCTTCTCTCTTTTTTTCTTAGTCTAGTTAAGGGTTTGTTGTTTTGCTAATCTTGAAAAACCAACTTTTGGTTTGTTTAATTCTCTCTATTGCTTTTTCGTTCTTGATTTCATTTATTTCCACTCTGATGTGTTTTTTTAAATTTCATTCCTTCTACTTGCTTTAGGATTAGTATACTCTTCTTTTTCTAGTTCCTACAGCTGTGTAGTTAGGTCATTGATTTTAGCCCTTTCTTCTTTTCTGATGCAAGCATTGAGGTCTATAAACTTCCTCTCAACACTGCCTTTACTGCATACCATAGGTTCTGATATGTTGTATTCTCATTGTCATTCATCAAGTTATTTATTGATTCCTTTTGATATTTCTTCTTTGACCCACTGATTATTTGAGTGTGCTGTTTAACCTCCATATATATGTGAATTTTCCTTCTTCTGCCACTTGTTGATTTCCAACTTTATTCCATTGTGATCAGAGAAAGTGCTAGTATAATTTAAATTTTGTTGAATTTATTGAGATCTGCTTTGTGACCCAACATATAATCTATCCTGTAGAAAGATCCATGAGCACTTGAAAAGAATATATATCCTACTGTTTTGGGGTGCAGTGTTCAGTATATGTCTATTAGGTTTAGTCCATTTATCATATTATGCAAGCTCTCTGTTACTTTCTTGGTCCTCTGCCCAGATGTTCTATCCAATGCTGAGAGTGGTGTGTTGAAGTCTCCAACTATTATTGTAGAGATGTCTATTTCTCCCTTCAGTTTCACCAGTGTTTGCCTCATGTATCTTGGGGTATTCTGGTTAGGTGCATATACATTTATGATTATTGTTTCTTCCTGGTGAATCATCCCTTTTATTAATATGTAGTGTTTTTCCTTGTCTCTAATAAGAGTTTTGCTTTAAAGTCTATACAGCATATAGACAGCTCATACTATTTTATCCATGCCATCAGTCTGTGTTTTTTGCTGGGGAGTTTAATCTATTGGTATTCAATGTTATTACTATATAGGCAGTTCTTATTTCACCCACTTGCATCTTTGCATTTTATCTGTCATTTTATTTTGGACACTCTTGGTTACTACTACTGATATAGTCATCATTTCTAGACTCTCTTCCAAGCCTCTCTCTCCTGTCTTTTCTTTTCAGGCTGTAACACTCCTGCAAATCTGGTCTTTTTGATATAAACTCTCTCAGTTTCTCTTTATCTGTGAATATTCTAATCTCATTTTTGGAAGTTGGGTGTACAATTCTTGGTAGGCAGTTTTTCTCTTGCAGTATCTTAAATATACCACTGCTTCTTGGCTCCAGGGTTTCTGATGAGAAATTCGCACTTAATTGTATTGGGTATCCCTTATATGTTATGCATTGCTTTTCTCTTGCTGCTTTCAGAATTCTCAGTCTTTGGCATTTGACATTTTGATTAGTATGTGTCTTGGAGCTGATCTATTTGGATTTATTTGGATAGGAGTGCATTGCGCTTCTTGGACCCAGATATCTATGTTCTTCCATAGGGTTGAGAAATTTTCCACCATTATTTCTTCAAATATTCCTTCTACCCCTTTCTCTTCTCTTCGTCTTTTAGGACACCCATGACATGCATGTCTCTTGCTGTCATTTAGTTTCCTGAGACCCTGTTCAATTTTTTTCCATTATTTTCTTCATCAGTTCTTTCGTATGTTCACTTTTAGAGGCCATGTCTTCAAGCTTATCAGTCCTTTCATTTGCTTCCTCAAATCTGCTGTTATATGCCTCAAGTGTACTTTTAATTTCATTTATTGCACCTTTCATTCCCATAAGTCTGCTATTTTCTACATATGCTTGCAAATTCTTCTTTGTGCTCCCCCAGTGTCTTCTTAATATGCTTAATCTCTTTAGTCATCTCGTTGCATTTATTAATTTATTTGAACATCTATAATTAATTATCTCAAGTCTTTTATGTCATCTACAGGCTTTTCTTGTTCCTTTAACTCAGCCAAATCTTCCTGTTTCTTGGTAAGGATTGTAATTTTTTGTTGGTGTTTTCACATCTGGCTTACGAGATATATTTAATCTGGGTGCAGTTTATCCCTTTAGTTTGGGACTTTCTTGTCTTTTCTCCCTTGATTGTTGTGTAGTAACAGTTGAAGATTTAGTTGGTGCTGTAAGCTATGGAAACTGAAGCTGTCCATGTTGCCCCAGGAACTGATGAAGCTTCTCCCACTTTTCTCCTCTGTCAGGGGTAGGGATAGAGCTGCATCCATGAATAATAATCCAAGTTGGGCAACACAGTACTATCTTTAGTTGCTGGAGAAACTGATGAAACTTCATACCCCTTTCTCCCCTACCTTGGTCAAGGATGGAACTATAGTTGTGAGCAGCAGTCTGTGCTGTGTGGGTTTAAAATGATAACAGTTGCCCAGGTAAACGTATATAGCACCAGATTCCCTCCCTGCCGGGGGTGAGAACAGACCCTCTGGAGTGCTCAACAATCTAATCCATGTGGGCTGAATATGCCTTCAGTTTCCCTGAGAGGCTGAGAGAGTACTGTCCTTTCTGACATTTAAGGGGTGGGAATGGAACTACCAGTGTCAAACAATTTAAGTCCCTGTAGGCTGAAAGTACCTGCTGTTGCCTGGAGAGGCTGAGGAAGCACCAGCCCCCTCCTATCCTATTGGGTGGTGGGGGTGGTTCTCCCAGAGCACAACAGTTCAGTCCCTTTGGGCTCAGAATACCTTCCTTTGCCAGGAGTGACTGAGGAAACACCAGTCCCCTCCTATCTTATTAAGGCATGGGGTTGGATCCACAGGCATCCTACCATTCAGTCTCTGTAGGTGAAAGTACCTGCCATTTTCTGGAGAGGCTGTGGAGACACCAGACCCCTTCTATCCTTTTTGGAGTGTGGATGGATCCATAGGCTTCCGGCAGTCCAGTCCACACAGGCCAAAGTGTCTGCCATTGCCTGGAAAGGTTGTGGAAACATCAGTCCCCTCCTTTTATATTGGGGGGGTGAGGGTAGATCCACAAGTACCCACCAGTCCATGCTGTGTGGGCCAAAAGCACCTGTAGTTACCCAGAGAAGCTGGGTAAACACAGCCTGTCTCTTATCCTATTGGGGATAAGGGTGGAGCCACAGGTGCCCAACAGTTGGATTTTTGCAGGCCAAAAGTACCTGCAGTTGCCCTGAGAGGTTAAGCGACAACCATCCCACTCCTATCTTATGAGGGGGCAGAATTGGAGACAAACTTGGAGTCACTCAACAAACCAGTTCATGTAAAAACTCCTGACTTTGCCCAGAGAGGTCAAGGATACCCATCATCAATCCTATTCTATTGGGATGTGCAAGCATGCAGCCCCAGGTGGCCAACTATTCAGTCTGCACCAGACGAGAGCACTTTCCGTTGCCTGGAGAGCCGGGTGTAGGTCCTGCCAGCTTCTTCGCTGCTGTGACAGTGCTGAAGGCTAGGTTAGGGCTGTAGTCAGATTTTGGTGGAAAGAAACCAGTCCCTAACTTCACTGGCTTTTCAGTCAGATAGGATTCCCTTCATGCCGGGGTTAAAGACTAGACTCTTTTTAACTTGGACAGGCTCAAACCCTAGTTGTTCCTAGGATTATAGTTAAGCCAGTAAAGTCTACTAATCAGTAGCTGAAGTCGGTAGACAACTTTCCCTTCTTCTACCATTTATGGGAAATAGAGCTTTCAACTCCAGTCACAGACTAGCTTCTGAGCCAGCTTGCACTGCTAGAGTTGGATGGGTACCAGCCTATGTCATGGCTTGCAGTTTCCCAGAGAGGTGGTACAGGTCTCCCCAGACCTCCTCCTTGCTGGAGGTGGGGCTGGGGTTTAGGCAAGATTTGCAATTTCCTCAGGGTGGAAAGAAGGTGGTCCCTACCAGCACCGTGATTTTCAATCAACCCCTCTTCCCACTGTGCTGGGGTGGAGTCAAAATGGTGGTTACTGGCCTCCTCCTGACCTTGACAGACCCAAATTATAGCTGCTCCTAGAATTATACTTTAGCCTACAGAATTTACTAGTCAGTAGCTGAAGTCAGAGCCACCCCATATCTTCCTCCCCTGTTTTTTGGGAAATGGAGATTCCAATTCCAGCCACCAAATAGCTCCCGAGGCAGCATGCACCATGAGCACTGACCTCAGTAGCATGGAGGCCTCTACTCATGAATCCTCTCTGCAGATGGGCAGTCTCCTCCTCCTGCACTTTCAAGGAAGTTGCAGGATGCTCTTCTGGTTTCCTGGGGTCCCCAAACAGATGTTTTAGATGGCTCTGGGTGGTTACTAACTGTCCTGTAGAAGGAACTGACTCCAGGAGCTCCTTACTCTGCCGCCATCTTGGCCTGCCCCTCCCAATTAGTTTTACTTTTAACTTCGGTTTCCTCTGTAGGAATATTTCTCATCTGTTTACTCATTTTGTCAGTATTAAGTCAATGAAAAATGAATAACATGAAATCAGATCACTTGCAACAGTCATTTGTAAAACAAAAACCATGTCGATGCACTGAAAGCAAACTACAGGGAGGATACAGTAATCAACCCTTCACTGTGCTGCCACTCTTCCCTTGAGACTACTTCCCTGTGTCCTACAAACATTCTGAGAGTAGCAACAGTGTCCTTAAATGTGAGCAAAGCTTCTTTTGTCTTATTTTTTAATGAAAAGATACATATATAAAGTTCGAATTGAGGTGGTGAACATAAAGGTCTACAAAATTGTCCAAATCATTGCAGCTTGTTATCTGTGCATTTTATTGCATGTAAATTACACCACTCACTTAAAAAATAAAACTTTGGATTTTTTTTTCCTGCATCAAAGTTCTGTGATATCTACAGTAAACAGTAGGTAATGATTTTGTCTACACACTTTGGAGATGAAAATGGCACTTTAGGAAGTTTACTTTGGCAATTATATGTAAATGAAATGTCAGGAGAAGTAGGGGATGTCTCAGCTGAATATGTATAAAAACAAGGCTTTGTAAAGACAAATGAGTTTGTATGGCTAAGAGACTTGAAAATGAGTTGAGAGGTCATCAGAGGGGTCGTGCTTATGCACATCTCAGCAGGATTCCAGAGACAGCCAAAGTAGGTACAACCTCAGGTACTGGTGCTCCTGATGACTATGGAGACACACAGATTCTGCAGTCATGACAGATGACTCTGGAGGTCAGTGCCTTGCCAGTAGGCCCTGCTTTGGAATTTGTGCTCTTGAATGTGATGGAGTTGGACTCAGATGTGGCCTCTCTACACATGCCTCTTCTGTCACTTTTACTGAAACTGTGGATGGCTGTATACTCAGGAACTGTGAAACTGTTGGGATGGTGTATACTCAGGAGACTTGTATCTGTGTACTGTCCATGTGCCAGCTGGACCCTGAGCCTCAGCAGAGTTGCAACATCTACTCTCCAGTTCATTGGACTTACCCAAGTCAGCCAAGAGAGAGGTGAGGATGGTCAACCACAACACCAGGGACTGAGAGAGTCTACAAATGCAAGCAGGAGAATTGCATCCATCAGCCACGCATTATCTAAACCCCCTCTCAATTTAGAGGTGAAGTGAACATTGCCATCCCAGGGTTTGCAGGATGGAGGAATAACATGTGAACCACAGTGAACTTACTGGTATTCTACTATAGAACTATTGTGACTCTAGCAATGGAAGAAAACGTACCATCAATGTGGAGACAGTGGCCATGGGAGTTGCTGAGGGCAGGGAGAGGGAAGAAGAGGTGTGATGTGGAGGCATTTTCAGGACTTGGAATTGTCCTGAATGATATTGCAGGGACAGATGACGGGCATTATAGATCCTGCCATAACCCACTGAATGGGTTGGGGTAGAGTGTAAACTACAATGTAAACTATAATCCATGTGGTGTAGCAGTGCTCCAAAATGTATTCACCAAGTACAATGAATATGCCACAATGATGAAAGAGGTTGTTGATATGGCAGGAGTGGGTGGGGAGGGGTGGGGTATATGGGAACTTCTTATATTTTTAATGTAACATTTTGTGTAATCTATGGGTCTTTAAAAAAAGACAAAAAAAATTTCTCTAAAAACAACAACAACAAAACAAAACAAAAAGCAAGGTTCTGAAACAGGAAAGAAGGTGGGACTAAAAAGAAGAAACACATAGGAGAAAATGGCATAAGTGAGGCAGAATCACTTGGAATATGTAACAAAGAATAGAGTAGCAAGAGGAAGTTTGATATTATAACCAAATAGAAAAAAAAATGGTGGTACTATTGGCAATAATGTGATTGCTGGTTTTATAATTGATTTTATGTTTAAATAACGTATACGAAAATATCATATACCTTAAAGTGATATTTCTCAAAATTTAGAGACCATGATAATCCATCCCCAGAGATTATTATTCAAAGTGCACATTCAAAAATTTTCTTTTCACAGATTCAAATTCAGAAGATATGGGACAGAATCTTGGTCTTTCTGATGAAGTACACCAAGTGTTACACTCTCAGAATCATAGCCCTCAAATTCATATGAGAAACAACCCAAAAAATACTGGTATGCGGTCACCCCTCGGGCTGAAGTGTGGTTTGCTGGCCTGGCGGGGGAGCAGCCGCGGCAGGCCAAGCCGCTGCCCCCATAATAGGGTGGCTGGTCGGACTCACCGCCACCCCTGAAGGGAGCTCGGCATGGGCGCAGAGTGCCCTCGGGTCTCCCCTTCTCGGCAGCCATGCTTCCGCGGCCGCCCCTCCTCCTGGATGGCGCCACATGATGCCTGTGGGGCGGCACCCTTCTTCTTCTTTCTCCCTGCGCAGGCGCAGGGCGGAAAATTCCAGTCTGCCCTTTTCCCCTCCCCCGACAGCAGCAACAGCCAGGCATGGGCAGAAAGATCCAGTCTGCCCTTTTCCCTCCCCCCCCCCCCCCCCCGACAGCAGCAACAGCCAGGAGTGGGCGGAAAAATCCAGTCTGCCCTCCACCCCAGCAACAGCAGCCACCAATCCCTAAACCCTGCCCCTTCCCCCAGCAACAGCAACAGCCAATCCCTAATCACCACCCCTCCCCCGTCCAGTACCTCCCACTGACCTTTCGCCGGCAACCAATCAGAACAGGGCGTGGCTTCGACCAATCAGCCTTCCCCAGCCCCTATAAAACTGTTGCCTCTCCCTCAATAAAGTGGACTTGCGTGTTTACCTTGTCTCCGAGGTAGTTCTTCTGCCGTGCGCCCTCCAGTCCTGAGAGCCCCCGACAAGGGCCTGGCCTCCCTGGTCCCCAGTTCGTCGCCTGCTTCTCCGGGCGACCCCTTTGTCGCCGGCTTCGCCGGGCGACACCGTCAGCCGAACCACGCAACCCCTGTGAGACCGATCCCTCGTCTGCTGCCGGACCGACCCCTCGTCCCAAGTGGGACCGACCCCTCGTCCCAAGCAGGACCGACCCCTCATCCAGAGCTGGACCGACCCCTCGTCCGCAGCCAGACCCCACCTCTACCGACCGAGCAAACCGTCGCACTGGTAGACTTTTCCTAATTGAGAAAGTGACTTCTAATATAAGAATTTTAGTTTCCTTAAGTGACAAATAGAAGAGGATTTTAACTTTGGGGATGGGGGGGTGGTGGGAAGGATGATGACAGCATTATTAGCAATATTTTGGATAAGTGGAGTGTGATACTCATCAGAAATACCCTAAAAAGAAGCGCTCAAACGGATTTAGAGCTGAATGATTTGAAAAACATGGTAGTGGGGGAAAGAGGGTTTTCCATTTGCAATTAGAATTATCAAAGAATTCATAAAGAAAATGGCATAACTGAAAAGAAAAACAGTTGCTAAATTTAAAGCTAATCGGAGAGAAGAGCAAGAAATTAGAGGTTATGTTTATCATGTAGATTTGAAACTAGGGATTATCTGATACAGAAGGAAATGTTAATTTAAGACATAGAGGAAAATATAGTTACAGTCATAGACAAGGAATTAGTTAGAAAGATGGATACCAGCTAATCAGAATATAAGGAGAGTAGAATTTTAATACAGTCAATTCTGAAATTAAATAAAGACAAAGACTAGATTTTGAAAATCCATGGTGTTGTGGGTGTTCTGTGACAAGTAAAGTGTTTGCATGCATTAGGTGTAGTTCAGCTAATTGGAATGGATATCACACTTGCCAAATGGGATATATTGAGTGAATCTGTAGGGGCCTTGAACTTGCACATCCTGTTCTGTTCTTGCATATTTTTGTATTTCCAATAGTACCCTAGATTCTGTAAATTAGCCAATATTCAGGGACCACTAAAGGATTCGCACTGAAAATTCAGCTGGAATTACATTATATATTGTAATTGCTTTTCTTCTATCAAAGGAAATTATATGTGTACACATTAACACCATTTGCCTGCGACTGATCATACATTACTAAGTGTCCACAGTGCCAAATTTTGGAGAATGGTCATGAATTTCCAAAGCAACCCAGTGGATCATATTCTCTACTATATTTCTAGGTGTATCCTATTCCTACTTAAATACTTTACATGCAATAATCTATGTGCTTGTTGTACAAGGAAGTAGCAATACTGCATTTGTTTAGAACAAAATAGATACACATTTTCAATTCTTCAAGCATTAAAAATATTTTCTTAAATGGGACTCTAATACTTGCAAATAACACGTGAACTTTAGTTTGCCTCAGCACTAAAAAACAAATTATTGAACACTTTGGTTTTATGCGTAATCTATGGAAATGTTGAAAACCCTGGCATTTTAAAGAATATAAGCAAGAATTTCAGCAACAAGAATTAATTTTTTGTCCAAAATCTGTATTAAACACATTCAGCTCTCAAGTCTATCTTCTAGTCTTTTTCAATAAATACAAATGATTGATAGAGGAACTGATAATTACAGATTTTAAATCAGGTGCCCACCCCTCATCTAATCATATATATTTAAAGGGTAGGAATTAAGATGTTCATCCTTAATGGCTACATAAAACTCTTAGAAAACTCTGATAGGGTATATGTACTTTAAAAATATTATGAAGTGCAAGGTAATTCATAGGGGAAAATATCTTTTCAACTGGTGATAGTGTAATGATTGTAAAGCCATGTACAAATAAATAAACTTCAGTCTATACCTCACACCACATAGAGAATTCATTTGAAAGGGTTCCTATACCTAAATGTAAGAGATAAACCTATAGAACTTCTAAAAGAAAACATGGGTGAAAATATGAGTGATCTTAGCTTGACAACATATCTTAAATTGGGGAAAAATACATCCATGCATGAAGGAAAAAGTGGTTTTCATCAAAATTAAACATTTGCTCCTCAAAAGACACTTAATATTTTGAAAAGCAAGAAGCAGAATAGGTTATATATTTGCAAAACATATATCCAACAAATGACCTATACTTGGAATACATGAAAGCAAACCCAATAAGCATAAAACAAATAACCCAGTTACAAAATGGGCAAATGATTTAAACAAATCCTTTATTGTAGAAGATAGGTAGATGGCAAGTAAGAATGTGAAAAGATGCTCGATAATTATTAGCTATAAGAGAAATGCAAATTTAAATCTCAGTGTGTACTACTACATTCCAATTAGAAAGACTAAAATGGAAAAGAGTGACTACGTAAATAGTTGGTGATGTGGAGCAACTGATGTTCTTATATGTTGTAGATGGGAAAGTAAAATGGTACATCCACAATGAAATATAATTTGGTACTTTCTTGAAAGTGCTAGTGATACACACAGCCCCATGGATGAATCTAAAAGGGTTTATGCTGAGTTGAAAGAAGTCATCACCAAGTACTTATAGAAATATTCTATTTTTATGGCATTCTCAATAAGACAAAAATATAGTGATGATGCTAGGGATTAGAGCAGGAAAAGGGAAAACACAAAGGAATTCTTTAGGATCATGGATCTACTCTGGATATTGATGGTGTGGTGATTATATAAACCTACACATATCTGAAAATTCATAGAACTTCACATCAAAAAAATAAATGAAACAAATAACATACATATATAATATGGCCCAGACATTATATTTCTAGATATGTACTCAAGAGTAATGAAGGCAGATGTCTATACAAGACCTACACAAGAATGCTTATAGTATGTTTATTAATAACTGGACACCACCAGAAAACCCATCAGAAGGTGAAGAGATGAATTATGACATATCTACACAATCCAATAAAGCTCAGCATTAAAAATAAATTAATTCTTTATATAAAAAGCAACATGGAAAAATCTCTCATTCCTTATGCCAAACTTAAAAAGCCAGACAAAGAGAATATATACTGTATATAATGCCATTTATATACTCTTCTAGATCATTCAAATTAACCTATACTGACAAAAAATGATCAGTGTTGTATGGGGATGAAAATATGGGTGGGAGAGGAAAAATAACAGTCAGATGAAACTTTTGGCAGTGATGGATAAGTTCATTATCTCCATTGTGGTGAAGGTTTCTTGGGTTATATCTCCACACATCAAATATTTATTTTACATATGTGCAATTTATTACATGAAACATATCTCATGCCTATAATTTAAAAGTAAATTATAAATCTTTATAGATGGCATTTCAGTTATTTCAACATTTAAGTTTTCCCAGACTTAGTAGCCCGTATTAGAAAAGGGGTTTAACAGTGTGATTAGACCTGAATGTGAGCAATGACATTCAAAATAACAATGATTAATAAAGATAAAAGTGTACTTCTCCCTCAAGTAAAAGGGAAGTTTAGGGATGAAATGAAGGTGCCATTCAGTAAAGTTCTCAAAATGACTCCACACTGAGTCATCAGAAAACCAAGATACTTCCAGTTCATTGCATTGCTAGTTCAGACTATCACCTTTGAGGATCAGGCAGAAGGAAAAAAAGAATCCAAGAAGAAAGAGGCAAAGGATACAATATATATTATGCTATTTAAAAGAAAAGTTCTTGGGAGCTATACCCCAACACTTCAACTTGCTTCTCTTTGAAGACAAGAGTCATATGACCATACCCAGCCTTAAGAGAGACTAAGTTAGCAGCCTTGACTTGGGATCCTACTCTTCAGTTCTGCCCAAGGATCTTATGTTATGGTGCTCAGTGGATATATTTTCAAAGGAACTGTAATGTAGTATGTTGACAACTTAGTCCCTTTGAGTAATATCAGCATGTTTTCCACATTTGAGAGAAAATTCTTCTCTCCTTACTTCTTTTTGTGTGTAATAGATAAATCCTCTCATTTCTAAGGACATATATGTAGCAATTCTTTTATGAATTTATGTCTTATATCTAGCCCATGAGAATTTAAAAAAAAAGAATTTTAAATATTTATTCATTATATATTATTTTTATACATATTTTTTCATATACTCTCCTACATAAAAAGATCTTTAATCCAATATATTTTCAATGCCCAAGTAAAGTCTCACCTTTTTCACAAAGCTGTCATTTGTCCATTTTCTGATTTTTGCTTAAGACTTTTGCAGCTTTATCTTATCAAAAACAATCACATTGGGTAATTTATTTAAAGAAAGATCCCAACATTGTATTATTTTGCACTTTTCTGCTGATCCTAACTAATGGTACATAACAAGCTATAATTTATTAAAGAATTTAGAAGGCGAGAATGTATAAGATGTGGTAAAATTGTTTCTTTAATAGACAAAAAGTGTCAAATGTGTGCAAATCTCATTTTAGAAAAGAAGTTACAGCAATATAGCACTTTTTATTACCCCATATATGTAACTTTTGAGAATATTTTGAAAGAACACTAACTTGCATATGAGAAATGAATACATAATAGGGGCAACAACTGTTATTTATTCATTTTATTTTGAGATTACAGAAAGGTTGGGAATTATACTTGTTCAGGAGATGCTTTAAATGTCAGGGTTTTGTTTCTCATGACTATTTCTTCTACTCCAACATTGTTCTATGTCTTTTCTTCTCTCCTGTTTTTGTCATGTCTCATACCTAGCTCTTTCTTCCTCTGGCATCTTGCAGCTTGTATTTACTGTTGCTTTTGTTATTTTGTGTCACCCAAGACATTCTGGAAGATGAATGAAATGCCAAATAATTTTATTAAGAAGTGATTTGTTTTATACTAACAAAGCCATATACTGACACTGTTATTGAGCCAGTCAATTTCTCTATTTCAGCATAATTTCTCTAGACCTTCCCACCCTGTGCTCTCATAGGGAGTGCTAATCTGCCAAATATAAGAAAACAAAATTTAAGTGAATATTAAAATGAAAAAGTATAATGTCCGAAATCATAAACTTTTCACTGAGAGATTAATTTAGGTTACTGTTTTCTTCATGGTAGAACTGTAAAATTTTCTAAATATATATAATCATAATAGTTTTGATGACCATCAATTCTGTTAACTATAATAGAGTAATAATTCTGAAATTCACTATACTATTTACAATGCTGATGGTGATAAATATAGCTCTCTATTAGCTATCTAGTTTATGTCTAAATTTAGACAGTCAAATAACTTTCAGTGGAACAACTGTTGACTGTAAAATTTTAAGGAATATAGGAACATAAATTGTGATTGTCTTTGCTCTTTATCCCAGGAAATGCTTGTTAGCTGTATTTTTCACTTTGTTACTAATCTATAATAATGCCTAAAAATCAACTGTCTACAAAGAGAAGGCCCAGAGAGTCCAAGGGTCTAATTTTGAGAGCATAGGATGCATGGTATAGTAAGAAAGAGTTTAGACTCTGGAATTAGATGTCTTGTATTTGAATAAGTCGCCTATCAGTTGTGATGGTTCAGAACATTTATTTAACTTCTCTGAATGTTAGCTTCTTCATAGATCAAATAACAAAACTTTCCCCACAGAGTTGACTTTTAGGTGAGGTAGAACATTTGTAAATAAAGAGATTACAATGTTTTCCCCATAGTATTCATAGAAAATATGTTAACTTTTAGAATAAATGTTATTTTCTGAGAATTGAAAACCTTTTCTCAGATCTATGTCTATCAGATTCACTATTTTCCTTTATCCTTCTGTGTTCCCTGCTCCATTTTACTCTGATGTATGCTATGTCAGGACCCAGACAAATCTAACCATAACTAATATTAGAATTAGATTATCAGAGATGTATAGAAGAGGATGGGTAGAGGAATTGAAAGTTAACTGCAAAGGGTGTTTTTTCTTTTTTCCTTTTGGAGCAATGAAAATGCTCTGATATTGATTGTGATGATGAGTACAATACTGCATAATTATATTAAAAGCCATTGAATATACACTATGGATGGATTGCATGATATATGAATATATCTCAACAAAATTGCTGGGAAAAAAATCAAACATGTTAAAAAGAAAAGAAATAGTATGAAAAGTCACCATTTAACCTTACTCAGTGTCAAAAAGTATCATTACTTAGCCAAATTAGTTTCATCGCTTTTCTTATCCACTTCTCATATTATTTTGAGCAAATCCCTGATATCATTTTATACATTAATATTTATTATATAGCTTTATAAGGTAACTCATATTGAAACATCACATAATATCATACACCAACTAAAAATAAATGACAATAATTATTTAATGTCATCAAATATCCAGTGTGTTTATTGCCGTTGTGTCACAATATTATATATTTTTTATATATTTTTTGAGGGTTGGGAGGAAAAGTAGGGGAGACAAGAATTCATATAAGGTTCACGTATTAAAGTTAGTTAATATGTTGTTTCTTTTAATCTATATAGATTCATTTTCTATTTATTTTTAAAGTTTCTCTTGTAATTTCTTTTTTGAATAATCAAATACTTTGTTTCAGAATTTTCCCATAGTTTGGATTGTGCTCCCCTTGGTATCATTTTATATGTTGCTTTGTCCCTATATTTCCTATAAATCTAGAGGTTTAAATCAATTCAGGTTTTTTTTCCAAATCTTTTTTATAGGTGATATTGAGTTATTTCTTCCACTGAGAGGCAAGAAATAGGTGGTTGTCTCTTTTTTTTATGCTAGCAGCTATTGTTGTGATTCATTAATTTATGAGAGGTTGCAAAATGATAGCATTCCAATTCTTTCATGTTTTCTTCCACTGTTAGCTGGAATAATTCCATAAGGAAAAACGTCCTTTCTCTATTATTTGTCCACCCATTATTACAGTTCCCATGGAAAAAGCTGAAAGTGAATGATATTTTTTGAAATTTTGAAACTCTTTCTGTAGCATTCTCCAAAAGTGACCAATAAGGCAATAAGGCATATTGAGTTAAAAACATCAATATGCACTATAGAATTAGAGCACATTTGACTTATTTTAATTCATTACAGATATTATCAACTTGCCCCATCAATGACCAGAAGAAACCTTTGGCTTCGGAGATCTTTTGATACTACCTTAGTAGTCGTACATAGCTTTCTTGTTCCCTGCCAAAATGGGATATTTCACACTTATTTTATTCATCGTTTTCCCTGAAACTGGAGTTACCGATTACTTTCAGAAACCTTGATTACTCTTAATTATCACTTATAATTCAAAACTACAATCCAAACTCTAGGGATATTCATTGTTACTACATTGATCATTGATTTTAGTTCCCTTGTTTAGTGTTTAGAACTAGGGAGTATATATATTTTTTTCTTAAGATAAAGTACATCCTGAGTTTATACTAATTTGCAAATTCAAGCTAAAAGCTATGGCATTTAAAATTTAACCTCTTTAATCCTATTTTTGGGTCTCCTTACTTTCTCTCGATAAGAATTCAGTTTTCAACACTGAAAATGGTAGAATTAGAATACTTCATATTGCTGCTTTTTTTTCCCTTCTCTAATTTATAAATGTCCATACATTGAGGATATGGACGTTTTGTAAATATTGCAAATATTTTCTCAAGCTTCCACCTCTAAATTTACTTTATTGTGTTTTGTCATGGGAATATTTAAGGCAATCAAAGTTACTTCTCTTTTCCCTTATTGTTTTAAGTTTTGAGTTACAGTTAATAAAGGTTTGGCCATTCCCACATTAGAGTGAAATTTATCCACATTTTCCTCTATTATTAGCACTTGTACTCTTTTATTGTTTATTATACATAAATATCTGCTCCATTTGGAATTTACCTTAATATAGCATATAAAGAATGTGTCCAATGTTATTTTCTATATGACAATTTTTAGGCAGATGCCCCTATTCAAAAGTCCATTTCCCTCCACTATTTTTAGATGACTCCTTTATCATATAGTAACTGTTTTTCTGTAATTTTGCCAATTTCTGGATTTTCAAGTTTATTTTTATGGAGTAACAATACATCTGTTTTGTTTTCCTCAATAATGCCAAGTAGGATTTCCCTTCTTGACTCAGAATTGAGATAAAAGAGAAGCAGCAATTAACCCATTTTTCCATATCTTTGGCTTTAAGTATCCTGGATTTGAGTGCAAACTCTGTCACTCGGTGTCTTTGAATTTGGACAAGTTATTTAATCTCTCAAAACTACTAAGTGCTATCTCTAAAATAGGAATGGATTTATACTGTTATTGATAATTAGTTATATAAAGTTTTTGGCACAGAGTAGGCTTCAATAACTGGAAGCTATGCTAGTCTTACTCTTATGGCTCTTATTGCCACATGTGTATATTATATATTATTGTGATTAGATCCTTATTTTTTCTTCATTTTGGGAGGAAATATAATACAGTACAAAGAGGAAGATAATACAATTGGTGGAAATTTCTACAGCAAGAAATCTACTTAAATTCATTGAAATGCCTGCATTCCTTAGACATTGTATTATCATCAAAACCTTTATTTTTATTTATTATACCTGAAGTAATATATTGGGTATTTAACTTAAAAAAATAAGTCCAGATGGAACAGAATATCCTCAGATTAATTTCCATGCCTCTTGATACTTGTTACAAACTGCAAGTCATTGTTTAATTATAAGATATGTTGAAACACCATGCATGATATAATTAAGTTTTATGCACCATTATAACACAATTTTATGATCCAAAATTTTGCTCCCACTACACTTAACATCATTCCTCATTTGATATAGCTTCAAATTAATTAACAAGATCTCTTAATAGAGAATATTTAGAAAACCATCCAAACAAGAAAATATTTTCCATTCTCTTGTTTATAAGCAAAGTAATTATACACCACATTTGTGTCTGCTTTCCTTAGACTGCATAATTTTGAAACTTAATTTACTAATGAAATTGTGATTTTGTTCCTTTAGTTAATGAAGGAAATAGATAAAGCAGATGCACATCTTACTTCTTTATCGCAATTATGTGCTGAAATCTCAATGTCTTTCAGGGACTCCTGAGGATTACCCCCGATTTTTCCATATGCATCCTAGGACTGCAGAACTTAGTCTTCTGGAGCCAGTAAACAGAGACTTTCACCAGAAATTTGATTTGGTTATTAAGGTAAATTAAATTAATTTTTTATTTCCTTGTGTTTATAAACTGCTAACCAGAGAAACCTGTAGAGACTACTTGCAGGCATTTTTATGTTACAAAAATTACTATTAATTTGGACAAAGAACCAATTTTTATAGACAAAATTGGAATGTATTTTTAACACATTGTGTTGCATTTCTTTGAGATAAATGTTTATATTATTATGCAATTCAAATATCACATATTTTATGTGTAATAAATACCCTGGTCAAATGCATACTCTACAGCACAATATAATTTATCATGTCTTCTAACATTTATTATTTCACAACAAGGAATACATTTTTTTACCATGAAAGCATAAATAATGTGTATAATAAAATAAGCATATATTTATATTTTAATAATATATTATTTTTTTAAAATTTCGCTGCTCTTTCTAACATAAAACTAAGAGCTCATGCATGTTCAGAGATTCTTTTAATCTATGTTTCACTGTTTTCTCTCTGTTGAAAGTTGATCCTAGCCCTGAAAGATTTTCAAAGCTAGGGGAATACATTTTTTTATTACAGTTTTGGATAATAATATGTAGTATATTAGAATGAAATCATGCAAAAGGAACTGTGGAAACCCAGGACAACTCGCAATTAATTCTCATGGATTTCATTTAGAAGGTGAGATTTGAGCTGGACGGTAAAGAAGGAGTAGATACTTGAGAGAGAGTCTAGACCAGGCATTCTATCTAAGAGAAGTGGAATAAATAACAACATAGAGTAAGTTCTGTGTGCTTCGCATGACTTTTGCAAACCTGAAAAAAATGAAATGCTGCCTTATGGTACTTTTCTTATAATTTTTAAATTATTTCAGAATTATTAAAGTAAAAGAAAGCAAGGTAAGGAAGTTTACTGAGCATGTATATTGTACAGGTGCTCTATGTCCTTTTTTTTTTAACTGAGTTATTGCCATAACCTTAGTAGCTCACTCATTTGTACAAATGTGGAAACTGAAGCTTTGACAGAGTAAGTGATTGGCTCAGGTTTATGTAACTAATAAGCAGAATATATGATATTCAAAAATATGACTATCAGTTCAAAGCAATAAATGTTCTTTCCACAACTAGGGGCACTTGTTTAGAAATGGTTGTCTGTTTTTAACCACCTAAAAGTGATTGGCTCAGGGTTATGTAACTAATAAGCAGAATATATGATATTCAAAAATATGGCTAAGTCAAAGCATTGTTCTTTCCACAACTAGGAGCTGTTGTTTAGAAATGATTGTTGGTTTTAACCACCTAAGAGTCCAATTGCAAACAATATTATGTTCCTGTATACTTCATTTTAGCTCAAATTAAGAGAGATTTATTTAGCAGCAATTATATTGTACATCCCAGAACCTGTGCTTATTGAGTGGTCCTTTATCCTTGAAAAGCTTGTACTGGCATAAGGTAAAGTCACATGAGCAGGTAAATCAAATACAGTACATGAAATGCCAACAAGTGGACAGAGAAGATATAAAAAGTGCTATCAAAACACAGGGTAATCATTTAGATTATTCTGAGTGTCAGGAAAGATTTTCTGGAGATCACCCCAAGTTAAATGCTACTGGATGCAAAGGATTGGATCAATTAATAAAAGTGGAAAATGCATTTGAACAGAAGGAAGAGCAGAAGTAAAAGCTTGGAGGCATGATGGTGCAGGCTACAAGCAGTTAATGGGGAAATGAGGGATAGACCCAGAACACAGAAAACTTAATGTGTGATTACAATTTCCTTGGATTTCATTTATTAGGGGTTAGGAAGTCATAAAATAGCCATGCATGGGATTCATCTTCTTTAATTATCATGGGACTATATAAAACTCAAAAGCATGTATCCGTTGTCTACTGTCAAGGTACCTGGAGTCCTGTGGCGCTGCTGAGCTATCTGTGGGAGTTCAGACACTTCACAAAGCACAGTTTCCAAACTGCCATATTTGATATCTGAAATTAATTATTTTCTTTTATTATTGAAGTCAGTTGTCTTGGTGTATCTGGGGACAGAGTAGCTTAGCCCATCAATTATGAAAAGAAAAATCAATTAGAACAGACCATAGACAGTTTTTTTTAATGTTTTAATAACACTTTATATTATTAATGGAAGTTTTTATAGACATTATTAGATTCAAATTACTGTGTTTTGTGTGCAGTCAAGGGTATAATAAGCAAAGGTATCAATCTGTAAGAATAATAATGTGCCACCTGCTTAAATAATAACAGTATTGTGGCATTATTCAGAGGTCCATTGAAATGCTACAATCTGGCCATTCTCATCTGTGGTAAGTCTTGCAAATTCTTCCCTTTTCCTTATTTTAATAATTCTTCATTTTTCATTGACTATAGTTTTTACTTTACTTGATTCCAATTTCTGTTTGGGGAAGCTGAGAAAAAATAAAATAAAATCAAGTATCTTCTCTTAGATTTTGAGCAAGAACTCTACAAAACTATGTGTACTTTTAAGAGCTGGTGAGTGTCATCAATTAGAGATTCACCAACTTCATTTTTTCTATGATTTAGTTAACATATTGACAAAGAAAAATGTTAAAAAAGTGACAGTAGGAAGATGAACTGAAGTAGTTCATAAACTTAAGAGCATTAAAGAATTAGAAAATGTGCATTTAAAAGAGGAAAGGACATTCCATTTCAAGACATAATCTCAAACTTTAATTATTTAAGCATACCTTAAAATGAGGTACATTTTGAAATTCTAACTAACTAGTGCTTTGACATATATTTTTAGACATCATGAGTAATATGATATTTATTCTCATCTGGAAAGATTCATACATTTAATTTGCCTAAAAAAGTTCATGTTTATACCTTTTGTCCTTGAATGATTATAACAACACTCCTTTCACTTTCAAAAATGTCCCAGTTTGGATGACAAATTATGTGATCACTTTACTCATAATGTAAAAAGTACCTATGATGTAGAATATGAAAGCAGATGTAAAGATGCTAGATGATAGTGAATGAGTGAATATATGAACTATATATATACTTCATAGAGATATATCAAAGGCAAAAAAAAATTACCTTCATTTTTGTAAGTGGAATATTTTTAAAATTGTTATCTGTTGTATTTATGCTCTGGGTCATCTAATACAAAAACAGATAAACTTTATTGAAGCAGATTTAAATGTGTAAAGATTAATAAATCTGTGGCTCTCAGTTGCTCAGAAAATAATTGCATTTTAAAAAATCTAAATCCCTTTGATTAATTACTAATAGCAAGGATCACAATGAAAGCAAGACCATCATTGTATCATGGTACTTCTGAATTTCATGTTGTTAGTAGAAGACCTACTTACATTGCCAGCAGTCTGGCCTTTAACTTCTTTTACTTCCAATCATGGACAGTTTGACCCTTTTACCAGTCACTGCTCATACTGTTTTAACCATACTGAAGCACTTAGTACCATAAATTCATCATGCTCCAGGCATTTGTCTTTCATCCTGAATCATTCCTCCCTTTTCTTGCCAACAGTCTAATTCATATTGATGTTTCAGATGTCACCTAAGAAGATGCTTCCTCAGAAAAGGCATGAGCGCTAGATTGGAAGCCCCTTCTTCCATCCTGTTTGATCCAATGTTGGCTCTCAACACAAAATATTCAACCTGCCTTTTATTTTCTCCTGGCATTTACAGAAGGGCAGATTGTAATGCATTTCTTTACATTTTGTCTCAGTTCCCTAATTTTACCTATGGGCATTGAAGATGCTTAATAAATATTTGTTGTAATGTGTTTTCATCCCTTGCATGGTAAATCTTTTAAGGATGCTGGTGTTAAGTACATACATCATCACTGCATTTAAATACATACATTAGAATGTGTATCTGTTTGGTACAGTTTTATCTGTGTGTCTGTCCAAAATAAAGATGCAATGAAATTTTCACATGGATTCAATCCCTGGAGAAAAAGACCCATCTGAAGTTAAGTCATAGTTTGAAGCCATCTTCTTGATTGTATCAAAAACAAAAAACAAACAAAAACTCCTTTCTTTTAAAGAATAGATACACTTTTCAAAATGGAAAATGAGCTATGGAATTGATACCAATGAGTCATCCTGAATATTACTGCTGATGTACCACCACTCCTGACAAATTGCTTTTCTTCAGTTGTTTGAGAGTCACAGGACAATAGCATGTGAAAAATGGTCAAGACCAAGAGAACCCTACAAAATGATTAGTTCCTATTTGAATAACAATTCTTATTATAAGTTACTTTACAGGGCTTCAATGATAAACTTGAATTCATTTTTTTTAGGCATATAGCATTAGTTAGTTTTCAATTTTCCAAATACTTTTCCAGTGTTTATTAGGTTCTTGGCATTTTGCTTAATGTTGAAGAGATAGAAATGTATGAAAGTTCTGCTTCAAGGAAATCACAAGTGTGGAATCAGTGCTATTAGATTTATATCCATTCTGATCTCTTCACCCACATTTTCAACTCCTAGCTGAATAACTAACTCCTAGTTTTATGTAGTTGTGACAAATTTAGTACATCAAAAAATAAATACATTGTTTTCAGATTTCAAGACTTCTACTCTTCAGTCTCTCTTTCAATAAACAATACTATCATCAGCCAGTCACCCCAGCTAAGAGTTTGCTTTGATACCATGTCTCTACATTCAATAACTTATCAAGTTTCACACAGATACCTCTGGAAATTCTGTTGCATATGTCCCAAACTTTTCAAACCCACTGAAATTCTCTATTCGTCTTCCTGATGGTCCACTATCTCACTCCAGTGGTCTATCAAACCTTAGCTTCTTTATTACACTCTCCATCCTTAAATCTTTCTCCCCATGTGACTAATAGAATTCTTCTTAAACAAGAACATTGAACATCTGCTCCATATTTCTTTATTAACTTTTTTAAAAAGAAGATTTAGATTACTTAAATGTTACAGAAAAAATATAGGAGATTCCCATATGCCCCATCCCTTCCCCTCCACATTTTCCTACATTAACAACATCCTGCAGTAGTATGGTACATTTGTTACAGTTGATGAACACATACTGAAGCATTGCAGCTAACTGTGGAGTATAGATCACACTCTGTCCCACACAATTTTATAGGTTATAACAAAAGGTATATTGGCCTGTATCCATCATTGCAATGTCAAGCAGAGCAATTCCAATGTCCAAAAAATGCCTCCATGTTACACCTTTTCTTCCCTCTCTCTGCTAAGAACCTGCATTCAAGTTGTTTTACAATTTGTCCCCTGCATGTATTTCCAACAAAGAACTGTGCAGAGTTAAAAGATCAGAGGTATCAGGGTCAGAGAGGCTGGGTAGCAAGTCACAGATAATCAGTCATCAGTTCTCAAAAAAAAAAAAAAGTAATCATCCATTATAATGAAAGAACTATCCAAATTCATTCTATTACCTAAGGAGATTGGAAAATATAGGTTTTTATTCATTCTGCTGTAGTATAAGTATGACACTTTTTATGAAAAAAAAAGAAAGAAGTGAAAAGAAAGCCGTGAGCATTACCTTTGGGAGAGAGGAAAAAAATGAATCATCAATGATCCAGAGTTAGGAGAAGAATAAAAGAAAATCTGGGCTGAAGTTGCTGGTCCGTAGTAAACAAGACAAAAACTATGGATGGCTATCTCTGGAAATACTGCATTCAGGCTCACCTGGTACTAGAGTAATCTTATGAATTCTTGTTGAAAGAATCACTCATACACACAGTTCAGTTGAGCATGTTAGTGAAGAATAAGCTTATCTTAACTCTCCCAATAACAAGGTACCTAGTGTGAAGTTTGAGGCCATTAAGAGTGAAAATCCTTTATACATTTTAGGGAAAAATTATCCCACAGAAATTTCAGGCATTACTTGGTAGTAGAAATGAAACTGGAATTCTTCCACAGATTTTTAAAATATTCTTTCTGAAATCCTTTGATATATTTGATAAATACTTAAATTTTAATTTAATTTTGTGCTCTATATTTTAAAAAATACTATATTTACACATAAAACATTATTCATATTTCATCTACAAGAATAATAACCTTTTATGTCCTCCTACTTACCCACATTTCTTAAAATTGGAAGTACTAAGCTAGTTTCATTTGTTCTTTGAGCAATTTAGGAAATTAATAAAAGGAAGGAATTATAGTGTCCTCTTACCTCATCCTTTTATTCATCCAGCTGGGTTAATCAGAACAGAAATAGAATATAGAAGGTGAATTGTGTGTCTGTTGACAATAGACACACAGAGGTGATATTTTACTTGGCCTCTTTACTTCCTCAAAATGTGACCTGCAACTGCTCGGAAGGAGAAAGTCCATTTATCTATTCTTGTCACAGTACCTTGATTTTGGCAAGGCCTTCTTGTCTGTAAATGTCATTGTAATACTATATCAGCAATCCAATCATTGTAAAATATTGAAACTTAAGTTATTTTCTGAACAGCCTCTGCCACATCTCCCCATGACACACACCTCATCATACAAAAACTACCTTAGCACTCTCACACCATTCTTCTAAGTAATATTTCTTCATAAGCTTCTTGATTGTTGCACTGAAAAAATAAAATATAAAGACATATTGGGAAAAACATAGATAAATATGTCTGCAATTTTTTTTTGCTTAATAACAGTCTGTTACATAGACTGTTAGGTTTTTATTGTTTCCCCCTCCCTGGGATGGTGTCCTCGTCTGCTTCCTCATTGTTTTTGTTTGTTTGTTTTTGTTCATTGTTTGCACTTGTTTGCTTGTTTTCTGTTATTATTATTTTTTTTTAGGAGTCACAGAGAACCAAACCCAGGATCTCCTGTATGGGAGGCAGGCGCTAAACTACCTGAGCCACATCTACTCCCTGCTCATTTGTTTTTGCTCGTGGTCTGTTTGTTGTTTGTTCATTGTCTTGATTGTTGCTTTTGCTTGATGTCTGTTCATTGTTTGTCTTCTTTAGGAGGCACTGGGAACTGGACCTGGGACTTCCCATGTGGGAGGCAGGCACTCAACTCTCCGCCACATCTGCTCCCAACTGTAAGGTTTTTAAAGGAGAAGCATTAAACCATCACTCTTATTAATACCTTCCAAGCTCTGCAGAATATCCATTTATAGGTCTTTATTTTTTCAAGTTGATAATTTTTTAAATTCAAATATTCCAGAATGGGCTGTTTCAGACAGATACTTCACAGATAGCATTTCAGTGGGATTTTCTTCTGGTTGGGAGAAAACCAGGGGAATAGGATCAGAGCTCAGCATAGACTTAGACAGCTTTGTTGGCTGGGGAGGGCAGATGCAGGGCAACATAAAGGAAATAAAACATGAGTTATAAGAGTTCAAAAATAGTCACTACTTCAGAGTTATCCCAAGTTTGTCCTTTTTTTTGGTCCTGCTGCTTAAAGCAAGATTATTTTGATCTTCAAAACAATGGCCAAATAGTTTGACTAACAGTGATTACTGGGAGTTCTTCTGAGTCTGTGGTCTGCCCAGAGCAACTGAAGTTTTCTTCTTTAAATCATTCAAAATTGCTTAAGTCATACTGATGTCAGTTTATATTTCAAACTGTAAGCAAAGAGAAGGATTTTTATTACTGAAAGGAAAAAAGGGAGCTTCAAGAATTCATGTTTTCTTTGCAGTAAATTATAAACAGAATTAACGTGTTCTTATTTTACCGATGATAAAACATCTTGTTTTATTAAAAATATTCCCTAGGTTGGAAATGTGTCAATATTACTTTGTTGTCATATTGTATGCCCTTTTGGAAAGTGCATGGTCTATATTCTGTCTAGTGAAGGTGCCTTTTCCTTTTTATTGTGCAAAGAGAGTATTTCCAACCCAAAATGTACCCTTTCTGATGTGTTTAAGACACTACATGCAAATAAGTTGTATAATATAAGTTATTGTATGGTTTTATTAGTTCTTAAATATTTTTAGTAATTGTCATAAGTAGACTTGCTGTCAAACTGTTTGTGTATTCCTTTAATTTTTAAATATTTTTTTAAATTTTTTTCATCCTTTCATTTTTATTGTGCTAAAATTTGCAAGAGTTTCCTCTAGGTATTAAGGCAGTATAATCACGTAGTAAAGGTCAAGAAACAGGAAAGCAGACTTGGCCCAATGGATAGGGCATCTGCCTACCACATGGGAGGTCCGTAGTTCAAACCCCCGGCCTCCTTGACCCGTATGGAGCTGGCCCATGTGCAGTGCTAATGCGCGCAAGGAGTGCCCTGCCATGCAGGGGTGTCCCCTGGGTAGGGGAGGCCCACGCGCAAGGAGCGTGCCCCGTAAGGAGAGTGGCCCAGCATGAAAGAAAGTTCAGCCTACCCAGGAATGGTGCCGCACACACAGAAAGCTGACACAACAAGATGACTCAACAAAAAGAAACACAGATTCCTGGTGCCACTTATAAGGATAGAAGCGGTCACAGAAGAACACACAGAGAACACAACTGGGGGAGGGGGAGGGAAGAGAAATAAATAAAAAATAAATCTTTTTTTAAAAAAGGTCAAGAAACAACAGAATACTCTTATTTTTAATTATTAACTGGTTGGTAATATTAATATGATCATTGATCCAACAAACACTGGTTTGCCATAACCATTCCTCCCAAAGAAAAGTAATCATGTGCTAGTTATGGGATCTTTGGCCCCAAAGTTCTTACACAACTCTCAAGAGCCGGAAAAGATCTTACAGAGAACATCCTTAAATATGCTAGATTCCTCTACTTTATTTCTAACTCCCAAATCCAAATTGAAATTTGAAACTTTACTCAAAGGTGAAAAACAGTAACAATCACCTACATAAAATGCTAGAGCAAAGTTAGCCTAAGTCTCTCACCCTAGGCATTTATTTTTGTAAGAGCTGTCCACAAGCATGTGTGAGAAAACAGAATGTGAGACTCAATTTATTCCAAGGGACTATTGATCAGAATCATTTGATCCATATAATTTTGAAAGGGAGATTTCAGGGCCCCGCCCACTGATTCAAGCTGCTCTATGATTTTTTTGGACACTAAAGTTTGAGAGTCAGACATGCATCATAATCACTTGGTAACCTGTTAAGGCATGGTAAAATAATAATTAAAAAACAAACAAATCAATGAATAAATCATATCTGAGATCCTTATTGAGACCCCAGGAGTCTGACTTAGCCATCATTCCCTAGTGATTCTAACCCAGCAGACAAGAAGCCGAGAGCTTTGGGAACCACAGTATCTGTTTGAGAAATGCTAGTGGAAAAGTACTAAGGACTGAGCCTACTTTTAGGCTCTGCCTTTAATGATATGCATATTTGAAGAGGCATGGATCTGTAAATTTGAAGTATCTTAATGATGTTGATTTTTTTATGTCACTCGCTAGAGCAGCCATTATTAATCTGTAATATGTGGAGTTCAGTGAACACGGACTGGTTTCCTGTGGTGGAAGAGTAGAGGGGTGGTCTATGTGTACTTTCAGGGGTAGCAAGTTCATAGTATTTTTAAAATAACATTTTTATTAAAATATTACTTCCTTTCATAAAAATTTAACAGTAAGTGTACATCTTTATGATTTTTTTAAAAAAGAAAGGCAATCATGTAACCAGCATGTCGATTATAAAAACAAATATCTTTCCAGCATCCCAGATGGCTAACCCTTGCCCACCTCCTAGTCACTAAACACACCCCACAAATATACCCTGATCTGATTATAATAGCACAGATGAGTTTTGTCTGTTTTTCTAACTTCTCATAATTAGATTAAAGTTTTACATTTTAATCAAAATCTTAAAAGCTTTGCACACATCACTTATTTTTAACTAAAGTCAAATTAGTAGGTACAGATAACTCCTTAACCCATATTCCAAATCATATGTTTTCCACTTATAAAAGAACTCAATTAAAATGAATCACCTTTGTATACAGAAATCTTGGAGACTTTTACAAACTTTTGCTTTTCCAACAATAGTATAGCTAATTCATATTTAATCCCCTTGCAAATGTATATAAAATGCCTAACTTTTAGAAAGTTTTAAATAATATTAGTAATGCAAACACACTGGTTGAAAGGCTAACCTAAATGTATTTTAACAATCTAAATAGATAATGAAAACTGGTAAACTAATATAATTTCTAATTATAGAAATTATAGAAATAAACTAATAAAATTTCTCCAAAACTAATTCTCTTCATTGTCTCCTTGAGAGTTGAATTTAAAATTGAAAAAAATAGGATAAGGGCATATGTATGAAATATTGGTAGTTGGATGGACCTACCCATTTTCCAGATTCAGCCTCCTATGAAAGTAAATAAACAGTAAGTACTTAAAAATTATATCCACTGTATAGTGAAGACTTTGCTACATGGGGTAGCAAAGGGTGAGATGTTAGAGAAAGGGACATTAGAGGGATTTGAATTAAACAGTAGCCTTATATCCTATTTTGGAAGCCACAACCAATACAATTCTCATCATACTGCTATTCAGAACTTTTCAATTATCTGCTTTCAGTATACATTATATATGCTCTTGGTTTACTATGATGAAGTACTAAAAATCTTGTGTGTGTCAAATTCTTCTTCCTTGGCCCTCCTCTCATCTCCTGTTCCATTTTCTTCTTTTTTATAAGAATAAAAACAGTGAAGTAAAAAATAGTTGCTTCCACCCAAGACTGTACTCATGCTACTGTACAATCTGTGTTGGGATAGATGAATTGTGCCTCCTTCTATTTTTCTATTTTTATTTTTTCATTTTTGGAGTCAAGGTTAACATAGGTCTACGACTTAAGAAGTTTCCATAAAGGCTAAATGAAGATTTCCTCTGTACTACTTTTCTATTACCCATCAAAACATTCCATCTTATTTTCACTGAGAAATGATGCAAAGTGAGAAAAAACTTAGAGACTCATATAGGCAGATGAAAACCCTGAGATTTCAGAACACTAACTTAGTCAACAAACCTTGTCAGAGACTTTACCAGGGCTGCCAGTTGGAGCAGTAAATGGAAGGCTTTGGCAATATCCCCACTTCTTAGGTTTTCCTAGAAAATATGGAAAAAGCTTTTCAGTTGAGAGCAACATAATCAGAAATTTTACACACACACAAACACACAAACCCACACACATAGTTAAATTCTGATTAATTAAGAACAATAAAATATCAAGAATATTTGACCTTGACATATGAACTGTCACTGAAACTGAATTAAGTATTTGAAGTCTTTACTAACATTTGTATGCAAGTAATCCTGCATCAGTCACAACAATTTTAGTGGAATTCAACTTGCAAAGCTCATACTTATATAAGTAATTATATGTAGCTTCAATTATTAGAATCTTAGTCTTCTGGCATGATACCAGTGGCTCTTGGATATGTAATAATAACAGGGAAACTTATTGGTCATCTTTGCTAACCAATAGGTCTGAAATGAAGGTTTTCTAAAAATTTGAATTTGGTAATAGTCCAAGCATAATACATAGCTACTTAGAAGAGTGTCTCTCAAAGTATATCTCCTCACATTAAAATCATCTAAAAAGTTTGATAAAAATGGAGAGTTTTTAACTCTATACCGGACATATGAACCAGATTCTCTGTGGATAGGGTATAGCAATCTCCTTTATAGTAGATTATCTAGCTGATTCTTAGACACACTGAAGCTTAAGAACAATTTCCCTATGCAGTTTCTATGATTTTTAACGTTACCTGTCATTTACTTTCAGTAAAGAGGGAAGTGTGGCTTTTCCACCTCTTTTCTGAGCCTGTCTCTTTCCTTATTTTCTTTTTACCCTTTTTTGGTCCTACCTAAGGTATCTAATATTCATGAAAATTGATCAGGCAAGTTCTTAAGAGCTATGTATTCAAGGTTGTAGTTAAAATAAAAAGAATAGGCAAGAAAATTGGCAAATAAAATGAAGTGTATTAAGTACATGACAATATGCATACAGTTACAACTCTGCCTTTTTAGAACTTCAGTTCAGTATAGCAAACTAATAATGATATATTTTTTAATATTCTGTTTCTTTTAGCTAATTCAATTGAAGTCAGTTTTTTGAATCAGGAAAAAAGCCAATAACTTTAACTGAAAAATTGGTACTTTGAGTCACAGAGATGCTTTGGTCTTATCCCTGATCACAAAGCAAATTATAATTTGAAGAGTTGTTGTTTCATATGTCACTTTAAACCATGAGACATAGGGAACATTTTTAAAACTTTTTGGGTCATGAATTCACTTTTCAGCTTATTGTTTTTCTGTAATTGAGGGAGAAAAAAATCCCATATTTTTCAAAGATAACTTTCTGTATTCCTTCTTTACTTGGTTAATTATGATGTCATAAAGCCCACATGCTTTGATAATAATACAAACAAAAACAAAAATCTTATTTCCTATTTGGGATTCTTGAATTTTACTAAGAAACTCTGACTTTTCTTTCAACTAGAATACCACTAAGTAATTAATATGAAAATAATTAGGTAATGTTTACAAAAGGAGCTGAAGTATTAACTTTGACTTCCTTATTACAGTCCACATATTATATATTCTCTTAGAGAAACTACAGTATGAGAAAAACATGTAAAACTACATCCATTTTCTGTATTGTAATATGTCATTCTAATTTGACAGCAGCTATTTATTACTATATTATTTTAAAACAGTACAACAGAATTGGTATAAATTCAATTAGAAAAGGTAGCAAACCAATATATATTCCAAATTCTGAAATTTCAGCTCACCACTGTAGACCTGTGGTTCTCAACTGTGATGATTCTCCTCTCACAGGTCATTTGGCATTGTCTGGATACATTTTTGTTGTCACAACTGGACAGGGGTATGTGGTGGATTGAATTATATATTCCCATTTAGACTAGCACGCCTGTGGGTATGAATCCACTGTAAATAGAACATCTTGAAGATGTTAATTTTAGTTAAGGTGTGGCCCAAATGAGTGGGGTTGGGTCTTAATCTGGTTTTTTGGAGACCTATAAAAAGAAGGAAACTGGAAGCCAAAGTAAGAGAAAACACGGAGCCAGAAACCATAAACTAACTGATAACAGAAGAAAAAAGGAGACGGCAGCACCATAAAACACAAGGCAGGAATACAAAGCAAGGAACCTCATAGATCCCCAGCAGCCAGAACCAGAATGTTATGGCCTTTGGAGAGAAAGAATTGTCTTACTGATTCCTTGATTTTGAACTTTTCCTATCCTAAAACCATGAACCAATGAATTCCTGTTGTTTGTCACCTTATTGCATGGTGCTATTGGAATCTGGTGGGTAGAGACCAGGTATGGTGCTAGATAAACTAATGCACAGCAATGCCACCCCACAGCAAAGACTTATCCAGTCCATAAAGTCAGGAGTGCCAAGGTTGAGAAATTCTTAAGTATATATGTTGAAAAATAATCAATTTTAAGGTCAAATTTAATCTTATTGATGATTAACCAGTTTTTAAAAAAATATTGTGATCAGGTGTATATATTATCATAAGGATCCCATATAAGCAATTGTTAAGATGATAAAAATGAAGGTCAAAATAAATATTAAAATGATGAAATAAACAACAACATAATCTGGAGATTATGTATATATTTAAATAATTTCATATTTCAAAATAATTAAAAGGCTTCTGCATCTCCTTAAGTTCTCTATTGGTTTCTTGATCGCCAAATGCAACAAGATAATGAGGTCATGTTTATTAAATTTCTACAATTGATTCTCCATTAAAATTTCAGTGTGTTCTACTGATCCTTCTCTTGAGTGTTTGGTAGTTGTCAGAAAGCAGGTACTTTTCTTTCTCTAATAAAATAAGAATAAGAATGATAATTCAGTTGATCAGCTCAAAAATTTTCTACATTTCTGGCATTCATTAAGTATTTAAATGAAATAATGTTTCTCATCATTAGGCTATTAAAGGACAAAAGGAACAGAGTCTATTGTTGACTTCCTCCCTTGTCTTAATTGCTAAATTTTGGGGAAATAGTAGTAACTTCTCCTGGATTTCAAGCTGTTAAAGTCCTCAGTTTGACTCTGTCTGACAAGAAATATGTCTAAGCCATATTGCTCAGTGGAAAACAAAATATGAGCAAATATCTTTTTGCCTAAGACAAAACACCAAAAAATTCTAAAAATATGTATTGGCTTGTTTGCATTATTGAATATAAAAACATAAAAATTCTGGAGACTATAGCGCATCCTATTCCAAGCACTCATCCCTAAAGAGAGAGAATCATAAATGATGAGTTAGGGTGAAATAAAACCCATTTTGTACCACTGGACGGAGTGTGTATTCATACTAATTGTAAGCTTGGTGAAGATATCAAAACCTTTAAAAATGCAAGAATATATAGTATAGAGACATTCTATAACATAAGGAGTTCATGTTGTTCACTCACGTAAATTCATTATTGCTTTGTTTCAATGTCCAATTTTTTTTAACCCCACTAATAATTATTAATCGGGAATTAAATAAATCATAACACATTTATTTGATTTGTAGAAAAGATTAGATGAAAAGAAAAAATGTGCATAGCTTATTGCATTTAAGAAATACTCAGAATTCATACCAGATGTTTGCGCTTACACTATATAGCAGGGACTGGCTGAAGGTTTAATAATGAGAAAGATAAAATTACAGTGTCTTCTTTCATAGAATCTAAGGTTCTAGTAAAAAAAGATGCTAAAACACTAATTACAATAAAGACTTAAGTTTAGAGCAAGAGAATTTGCTTTGCATAAAATGATTCCATTTTTATTTTAAATTTTATAAATATAGCAAAAAGTAGAAATTTTAAGAATTATCAGAATTGATTTTCCTTGTAAGACCATAATTCACTACATTTGCAAAAGGCCTTGGTTTTTCATCTCAAGGTGACTTTCATGGAATATTTTTTGGCAAATAAAATTCATAATTATTTTTTATCAATTGAGAAGATTAAAATTAAAATTATTAATTTTCTTAAACTGCTTTCCAGTCTTTCCCCATCATCTGAAGCAAGAGTTTTTCTCCAAACTATTTTTTTTAAATAACCTTAATAAGACTATCAGTTTTTGAGCTGGGAATTTTTATAAGGTGTTTTTGTAAATTTTTGTATACATTGTCATTTAATTGTCACATAATTTATGACTTATAATTGTTATTTACTGTAATTCAGGAAAAATAAGGGATCTTTTAGGGATCATAAGATTTGTTGGATGTAGAGATAGTAGACAATATGTTTCTGTATAAGCCACTTCTCTCCTAAAGAATTGTTTGCTTGTTCAGTAACTTCTGTTAATTTTCCCTAATTTGTTACCCAAAGTCCTCTGATTCATAAATATTTATTGACTGGCTATTCTATTCAAGGCCCTCTTCTAAGTTCTGGAAATCAACATTGACAAAATAGTCACAAATCCCTGCTTTCTTGGAAGTTATGTTCTGATGATAGCATTCAGACAACAAATGACAAATATAATAAAAACATCATAAAATATTCTGGAAGGTGGTGAGTGCTAGCAAAATATGTAGGAAGAGAGGGTGTTTTAGTTTAAAGAAGGCAGTAAGGTTGGGTCTTGTGGAGAAAGTGATAGTTAAGCTATGTGAACATCTGTGTGAAGAGCATTTGAAGTACAGGTAAAACCAAAATAAGACTCTGCTGTGAGAATGTACCTAGTTTATAATGGAGGAGAAAAAGAACATTATGGTTAGAGCACATTGAATGAGAAGGAGAATTTCCTGATAAAGGAAAGAAGAGATCAGATTCTACAGAGCCTGAAAAAATTGGGAATTATTGGAGAGATTTAAGCATAAGAGTGACATGATCTGGCTATTATTTAACAAAATCACTGAGATGCAGTTATGAGAACAGGCTCTTGGCAAAAGTAAAAGCTGACAGAGAAGTTAAAATAACTCAGGAGAGACTTGATAGTAGGTCAGATCAAGATGGCACCAGAGGAGGAAGTAAAGAATAGTTATATTCTGTACATATTTTGAAATTATAGTCAGCAAGATTTCCTCATAGATTAGATGTGAGGTTTCAAGGTGACTCCAGAGTTCTTGGCCTGACAGACTGCAAGTGTGCAGCTGTTTTTTTTTGTTTTGTTTTTTCCTATCTGGTGCATCATCATCTCTGCACCTTACAGGGCCTGCACCTCACTGTGCAGTTCTGGTACACATTTTTTTCTTTTTTTACTTTTTTTACCTGGAGGTCCTGGGATCGAACTGGACCCGGATCCTCCATATGGTAAACGGGAGCTCAATTACTTGAACCACAGCTGCTTACCAAGTGCAGCTGCTTTTGAAATGCATAAAATCTGTCTCGAGCAGGTTTGTGAGGAGGGAGAGCAGTATTTCATTTTTGGAGAGGGTAGATATGAAATGTTTATTAGATGCCCAGGTAGAGTTATTAAGTACAGAGTTGGATAGAGATTCTGGAATTCAGAGAGATTCAGGCTGGACACAGAAATTGGGCCATTATAGTAGTGATATATTGAAAGCCACAGACTAGATGAAATCAGCAAGGGAGTAAGACTAGAGAAGACAAGTAAGACCTGCGCTCTGGGCCACTCCAACTTCAAGAAGTTAGTGGGTAAAGAAGAAACCAGCAAAGGGAAATGAGGAAAAGCATAGTAAGATAGGATGAGAACCAAGAGGGATTGTTGTCTTAGAAACCTAGTGAAAATTTTTAAATGCTAGTAATAGGTCAAATAAGAAAAGTACTGAAAATAAATTGCTTTCATCAATATAGAAGTCTTTGGTAGTTTTGACATTCATTTATTAGTGATTATAAAGGGGCATAGTAAGTCAGATTTTTGAACCTTCTTATTTATATTAAATAGAAAAGGAGAGGATTTGATGAGAGGTTTGATACCTAGGTTCACTAAAAAGCAAAGTAAAATTATCGAATTGTTTTAATTCCATATTTTAATTCTAATTCAGTAAGGATTATCTAAACTACTAATATTATTTTCTACAATGAATTTCTCCCATCAGTCTCACTTTTGGATATTCATTTGCATTTTCTAAAACAGAGAAACATGTGCTAAACTTCCCTATAGCCTCTTATGAGTCAGAAGAGCTGAGTTTGACACCTAGGTCTATCTGTCACTTACATGCTGTGTAGCTTTAACTAAAGTAACCCTTTTGTTTCTCCATCATTATAAAAATACATGCTTTAACATTTAGAGAGGCAAAATTCATAGGAATTAAGAACATGGGTTTAAGAAGATATCTGATAAACATTTGTGACAACTCATTAGGACAAAACAGACAATAGCAATAAAAAAAGTCATTCTTGCCAACACACAAATAACAGGCAGAGATAAATATATGTTATTTTTAAAGATATGGGGATGCTACAGAATTAGATTGTTTCCATAGAGATAATTAGAGTTTTATTTCTCTCTTCGTTGAATCACTCCATTTACTTAATGCAAATAATACATGGTTTTACTGGCTTCACAGCTGGCAATAAAAATTAACAGCATATGAGCTGAATGTAAAATATAAGCTTCTTTCATTGCTATACAATTTTGCTTAACTTTTCTCCCCACCATCCACAAACTGCATGTGTGTGAGTGAATGTGTGTGCCTCTGTTGGGGAAAGGGATCCATTACACAATTAGCACTTTTCATAGCATTATTAGTATGTCTTGGATATGACATGATTGATAGTACAACAGTTATATAAGTATTAAAGGAGCAGGGAGAAAAAAGTCCTATTTAGAATGACTTACACATATAAACTATTCAAAGCCTTGGAAGAGCCAGCAGAGCATCCCTGCTTTAATCTGAACAACGTTATTGGGTTGGAACCCTAAGTGGTCCAATTAGTTTCACACAGTGAAAAAAATGATATTTTCTAGCCATAGACTGTACTTCTTGCCCTGGTCAGCTGTCTCCAGAAAGCCTGCTGTATGTCACTGAGGGAATCATAGAAGAGCTTCAGTAGCTCAGCACAAATTAATCACGACCTCTGAACAGAGGAGGTCATTCATACGCATGGTGTCAGGAGGGTCCATGATTCTGTGACCCATTCACACGTTATCCCAATACGGATCTCCTCTGCAGCAAAGAGGTTCATAAAGATTTTGAGTCATGCTTCCAAATAATATTTTGAATGCATTAAATAAACTATGTAATATTACAAAGGAAATCTAATACATTGAAATAGAGTTACTGAAATATTAAAAAATAAATATAAATAGTTCTTTTCCATGCATTATATAACATTATTTGCCAATGGGTTTATTAACTACCATAATTTTAAAATAGTAATTAGCATAAATTATATTTTAAAATATCATAATAAAATGAAATTAAAATATATTGTGATTTTTCTTGGTGCATATGATCCCCAGTACTAACAAAAATCACTGTGATTTGTTATCTGCCTTCTTAATTGAAGAAAACTAAATTACAATTAGAAGTAAGTAAAAAATTTATCTTCTAGAGGCCCAAGTTTATGTGTCTGGATAAAACAATCAGAGACAGCTATCTGCACTACCTATAAACTCTCATGGCCAAAATTTCATTATTTTATCTAGGAAAGCACACCAGAGTTTATTATGATATATTTTACTTTTACTCTGAGTTTACTTCAAAATATAACTTTTCCAACAGTGGGGAAAATATTTACATCTGGCAATAAAAATATATGACTGAATTTGAATCTATTTCAATAAATATACATGATGTTGAATTATATCAATGGTTTCTCATAAAGTTTGGAGATTTTAGAAATCAATTCTGATGAAATCTTTAGCTAAATTAAACTTTTTGGATTATTATATTATAGGATACATTTTTTAAAGAGAAAAGTTAAGAGTTGATGATTTTGTATTCACATTTTTACAACTTTGATCTTTTCTAAGAAAATTTAATAGAAATATCAATTTCTTACACTTAAATCAAGGAAAGAAAATAACTATATGCTTAATACATGCATGTTAATTTTATTGGATAACATGTTTTTATTTAAATAGTTTGAAATTCCTCAGCTATTAAATATTACATTGAAATTATCTTTGTCGTTTATATGATGCTGTTGGGAAATTTCAATGGGCAACAAATAGAGACATAATCTATTAATTTTATAGAGAATTATGAATTATTTGAGTATTTAATCATTAGTGTGGAATGAGATGATATGGAAGAGAAAAAGTATACGTTTTTAGTTTATGGATATTTTTCTCTTTCATTTAAACATTTTATTAATAATTCCCTCAAACTATCTTCACTTTTTATTTCCACAGAGTCTGCATCATTTGACATTTCATAAAAAATTACAGAAATTCCAAGTTCTCCCCAATCTTGCCAAGACTTTTTTATTACATTTTTTTTTTCAAATATCATTATATCCTAGTGGGTGTGAAGTGGTATATCATTGTGCTTTTGACTTGTATTTCCCTAATGGCTAATGATATTCAACTTTTCATATGCTTATTGATCATTTGTATATATCCTTTGAAGAAATAACTATCCAAGACCTTTGGCCATTTTTTAAATTGGATTTTTGCCTTTTTTGTTTTTGGATTGTAAGTGTTATTAAGCCCTTATTAGCTATATGATTTGCAGTTACTGTCTCTCATTCTGTGGGTTGTCTTTTTACTTTCTTGATAATCTTTGATGCACAAATTTTTGAATTTTTATAAAGTTGAATTTATCTGTTCTTTCTTTTGTTACTTGGGTTTCATTGTCATACCTAATAAACATTACCAAATCCAAGTTTGTGAAGATAACTTCTCTGTTATATTCTAGGAGTTATTTGGTTTTAGTGCTTTTGGTTAAGTCTTACTGCATTTAAATCCAGAAATTGATTGTATAATACAGTGAACCATGTGGTGGATGATGGACTGTGGTTAACAATACAAAAATAAGATTGTTCCTCATGAACTGTAATAAATGTACAATACTAATTCATAGTGTTAATAATAGGAAATATATGAAAAAATATGCCTAGAATATGCCTATGGACCTTATTACATTTTGAGTTAGCACTTTCATATGGTGTGAATTGGGAGTCCATCTTCATACCATTACCATTTGTTCAAGAGACTCTTCTTTCACCATTGCATGTACTTGGTAACTTTGTCAGAAATCAACTGATCATAAATGTGAGGGAATTTATTTTGGGATTATCCATTCACTTTTATTTATCAATCTGTTTATCCTTATGCCACTATCACTCCATTTCTGTAAGTTTTTTTAGTAAGTTTTGAAATCAGGGAATGTGAGTTCTCCAACTTTGTTATTTTTTTGTTTTGTTTTGTTTTAGCTATCTGGATCCCTTGATATTTTATATGAATTTGAGGATTGCCTTTTCCACTTAGGCAAAAAAATCTGCTGGCACTTTGATATGGATTGCTTTGAATCTGTATTGGCATCTTAAAAATATTAACTCCATGAACATAGGATGCCTTGTCATTTATTTGTAATATTTCACTTCTTTCAGAAATGAACAAGTCTTTTACCTCTTTGGTTAAATCTATTCCTAGATATTCTATGCTTTTAGATGCTATTGTAATAAAATTGTTTCTTAATTTCCCACTCAGATTGTTCATTACTAGTTATAGAAGTCCCTTTCATTTTTCCATGTAAATCTTTTACCCTACCATTTTGGTGGATTCATTCATTAGCTTTAATAGTTTGTATTAGTCATGGTTCCTAGGGAAAAAGACCAGCAGGGCACCTCTAAATATTATGAAACTTTATCAAATTGTCTCACATGACTGTGGGGGTGCACAGTCAGGCTGCAAGCCAGAAACTCTGATGAAGGTCCGTGATGACTTCCCCAAGAGAAGATGGTTGTCTGAATTAGAAATGGAAATTCCGTCTGCTGAAATCATCACTTCTCCTTTTAATGCCTTAAACTGATTGGCAGAGACATCTCTCATGGCTGAAAGCAGTCTCCTCAGTTGATTGTTGATTTAATCAGCCACAGATGTGATCAATTTATGTTGTAGAAATCGAGAAAGGTTCAATTATTTGCGTATAGAAAGGCCAGGACTCAGGAATGATTTTGAGAAGGAAAAATGATTTATTGATGGCCCACTGGACTCGGGAGTTTCCTGTTTCAAACCTGAGCCTTGAACAAGATTTTCAAGTTCCTTTTATACAGGGTGGGGAGTCAAATGGTGCTTTTATCAAAGAAAACTACTTCCTTTGTTAGTTAAGTGTTTGCCTGAGTACCAGATAGGTTTTGAATTAACATATCGCCCACATTTCAGGTGAGCTTGAATTAGCATCTTGCCCACATTCCTTCTGGGTACAACTTTGAATACACATTGAGTCTTACATCCTTTCTGAACAGTCAAAGCCCTTAGGGCCTATATCACTTAACTGGATTCTTAGAGACTAGGCACACTTGGATACAGAATTAGATGATTTTTAATTTATGCACAGGCTATATTATATTTCCCATTTGAAGCCAAGTCCAAGTTCCCTTAAGCTTTGGCATCACCACCATCAGAGTTTCCATGGACTGACTGGTATAGAGTTTGCATTACTCAATTGCCTCCGGCGACTGGAGTTTTTGCCATGGTCACCAAGGGCAGGACTGCAGCCTCCTACTGTCCCACACCCACAAGTCAGGACACAAAGAGACCAACAGCCTCCAACCCATAGCCCACATCGATAGTGATTTGAGTCCATGAAATGTCCTCACAGTAACATTTAGGCCAATGCTTACTTGACCAGAACAACTGGGCACCTTTACCTGGCCAAGTTGAGCCTGACCATCAGTTTTCTTGTGGATTCCTTAGGATTTTCTCTAATGGCATTTTGTGGACTGTGAATAGAGATAGTTTTACTCTTTCCTTTCCAATTTGCATGCCTTCTTATCCTAACCTAATTAGTCTGGTTGTTGTAGAATTTGAGAGAGGTTCAGTTATTTGCATATAGAGAGGCCAGGACTCAGGAATGATTTTGAGAAGGAAAAATGGTTTATTGATGGCCGGCTGGACTCGGGAGCTTTCTGTTTCAATCCTGAGCCCCAAACAAATTTTTGAGTCCCTTTTATACAGAGAGGAAAGGCCAAATGGTCCTTTTGTTTCAGTTCTCATTAGGCTTGAATTATCATATATCTTTCATATCTTAGGTAAGCTTTTGGCATAGACTTCATACATTCTAGATAAGCTTCTAGCACATTTGGTTTGCATTTTCCCTGAATATTTAAAGTTTATAGACTTTTCATAATTAAACTGTTTCCTGGGACTTGAGTCATTGCCATGGTCACCAAGGGCAGGACTGCAGCCTCCTACCGTTCCACACCCACAAGTCACAGACCACTTAGGTTATCTCTTAAGAGACAAAGAGCCTCCCACCCATAGCCCACATCATTTCCCCCCTTATGCCAAAGTTTAACTTGCTAAGCTTTGGCATAATTATTGTTGGAGCTATGAGGTGGATGGCTGTTTGTTGTTTTGACTGATTACTTTACTTATCAATTTTCAGTGTAGCATTCAGGAGCTTGTTCCTAGAAGTTTAGAAGTTTTTACTCCAGACAGCAGAATCCTGGGGCAGGGGTCGCCCTGCAGTCATCCCGGGGCCACCAGCACCCATCTAGATTTTCAGCCAGGCTCCAGATTCATCTATCAATCCTGTTTTACTCTTAAAGAGTTTACACCTTTAATTTTAAAGGGGTACTGAAGGGAAACGATCTCTTTTCTGTAACTGCTTCCTGCTGGCTATGGACTGTAGTCATTGCCTAACAAGATGTGAAACTCTTTTATTTTAACTGGAGGAATATGGATCTGGCCTTCTGCATGAAGTTGGATGAAATTTTCATATGGTTAATTAGATGTTCGTTCTGAAAGAAACAAACTTAATTAAAAATTTGGAATACCCGTTTTTAAAAGAGGACATTGGATTACAGAGGTAGACAAAGTTAGGTGCCTATAAAGATGGCACCTCTTTTTAAAAGCTGGTGGAAACAGTATATATATATATATATTCTAAGTTATTTATTTTTACAGAGAAATTGCAAAAGATACTTAGCTTTGTTTGAAGACACATTTCAAGCTGTTTAATGACTGGCACTCATGTGCTCTGTCAGTTGCTCCTGGTGAACTGGCACACTTTGGGCAACTGGTTTCATTCAGGATTAGAACACCAAGTTGGAAATTTTCTTAGTTTTTAGTTGTGGGAGTGATTAGAACTACAGAATAAAGGGTTGTTTTTTTTTTTACATTTTGGTTTTAATTGCACAATTTCTGGTAATTTTGACTTGTTCAATAGGTGACTCATTATTAGCAAGCAAGCCTCATTTTTGCTACACAGTAGAGTACAGTGGAATAGTAATTTGATTGAGCTTGGTTGAGACTGCCACTTTATTCTATAGACATATTTATTAACTGTTTAGAAATGAATTTACCAGGAATTTAACATGTCTACTATACTTTTGCACTTGATCCAAAATAGAAAAGATAATGTTATAATTATTAGGCATATATTTATTACAGGATAAAAGTACAGCACTTAATATTAACTAATGTATTACTTAATGCATAAGGATTCAGAGTTGCAATTAATAGTTTTAAGTATCAGGTTTGTAATACTTTACATGTTATCTCTCCATGGGAGCAGGTCATAATGTCAATTGTGTTTAAGTTTTACTTACAGTATCCTGGTATTGTGGCTCCCTTTAGCATGTTCTTCACACAGTGAGCAAGTCGCAGCATTGTTGATTCTAGAGAGTTTCCAGAATTCTACCAGCCTGGTGCATAGTCCTCTCTGGCACTATGGAACAGTGCCAGTCTGGAGGCAATATCCATTGTACACTTGACTGTTCCAAGTCATCATTGGCTGCTGCAGGAGCTTGAAACTGCAACGTAGTTTCCATCGACTTCAGGAGCAGAACCAGAGGCTGATATAGCAAATATTTTTAATTGAGGGTCAGTGACCAGCCTAGCCAATAACTCACATGGAGAGGCAACCTGCAATGTATTCAAGGCCTGGTTTGAATGCACAAAAGAGTTTGACAATGTTAAAGTTTATTCCTTGTTTTTATATATATATTTTAAACAATTTAATGCAACAGATCATATATCAAATGACTGTTTACTTACACAATTTTACCACTAAGATAACAGTAGGTACTTTACTTTAGTAATAGAGGGAAAAAAACTATTTTCCATTGTTAAAATGAAAACAGAAGATTCCCAATAGAATCAAGATAACTTTTTATTACATTTACTTAAATATGCACCTTGCAGTGGCCTTCAGACAGGTTTTATTACCATCAAGTTATTTTTTGCAACCAATACCAATCCAAGTTTTTATGTAATAATGACTTCTAGAACTAGAATTATTTAAATGCTTTCAGTTTGGAAGATGTTTTACAAACTTTTTATAATTGACTACAACCACATTGACTAGTTACCTTACATTTAAGTAAACTTAGTAAATTATAATTACTAACCAAAGAAATTTACTTTATTTCTTTAAGAGAGCATATCTACAATTTCTTTAGCTTAATTTTATAAACATGAACTTAAATTTTATTACTTTAAAGATTTTGTACATATAATGTTAATTTAGTTTATAAATTAACTATGGGAGATTACACTTAAGCTAAATAAAATTCAAACCATTATAGTTTATGCAAGGAATGTTCTCTTTTTCTCTTTATAGGAAGCTAAAATTTTCCTTTGTTTAAGTTATGAAAATGAATAATTTTTTTAAAAGCACATTGACTTCCAGGTTTCAAAACACATTACACAATTGCTTAGTTCATTTAATTATAATCCTGGAAAGATCTCTCCATAGTTTTTTGTTGTTTTTTTTTCAAAGATTTATTTTTATTTATTTAATTCCCCTCCCCTCCCCCGGTTGTCTATTTTCTGTGTCTTTTTGCTGCGTCTTGTTTCTTTTGTCCGCTTCTGTTGTTGTCTCCATAGTTTTTATGGACTTTTCTTTACTTACTGAAATTTTTTAATAGAGCCACGAATTACCTTTATTTTTGTTGGGAAGAATTCTTCTGAAAGAAAATAAGGCTCACCCAATTGTGGGGAAGAAAAGAATTTATTCTCAATCTTGCAAGAAGGGCCACACAACCAGAAAATATGGCTGGTGACCCAAACAAAGAAAATGACACACTTTATACCCCTAAGCCTAGCACACAAGCTCTTCTTCTGTTTCTCCATAGATTGGTTACTTCAGAAGTTACAGTCTATCCAAGAAGTTGTAACTTTCCCGTGCAAAAGTTTGTGATTTAACCCCTTCCTTCATTACGTTCTAACCATTTTAGTTTTTACTTGCTCCCCTTTGTCAAATAAGGAATGAAATTTAGTGCTGAATTGGTATTGACATAGCTCTTTCTTGGGCATCTTTTATTGCCTATAGGACTGGCTTAAGCTGGTTTCCTTTGTTGCTGTTTAACCTGGGAGTGGGAGACTGAGGCAGTAAGCTGCCAGGTTACATTAATCTGTATTTTCTTCTTTTATGTGAAAACTAAACTAATCTTTGTTTTTTACATTTTATGGCTGCCAAGAAGTTTAAACTGGGAAATTACAGGGCAAACTGATTCTTAATTCCCTAGCCTAGTAGATAGGTTTAATCTGCCACACCTAGTTTTGCCCTCAAAGCTCTTGCAAGGAGGAAGCCCTTTCACAATAGTTTTTATAATCAGATTTTCATATGACTTTTTAAAATCCTGCTTAGTCTAATTTGGGCTCCAAGAATATTTATTCACATATATTTAATTTTTAACAATTTGAATAGAGCTCTGTTAAGAATTCTCATTTGTTAATTTGATACTATCATCCTGATGTATGAAGACATACACTGAGCAAATGGGAAGACACAAATAGAGTTAGACACAGAAACACAACTTACTGATGTTACTTATAACTTGTATTATTTTATATACTGTTTGGCTTAATTTGGGGTCCAGAAATATATATATATTACTTATATAACTGCATATTTAATGTCAACAATTTGAGCAAATAGGCAGACATGAATAGTTTGACACAAAAACATAACTTTAGTTACTTAAAACTTCCATTTTTTACAAAATAAGTGTGACTGCAAAACATTTCAAAGACTCCTGAAACTTTTCTTAATTTGCACTATGACTGTGCAGTTTTACACTATGACCATGCAGTTTTACACAAGAATTTTGTTTCTTAACTAATGGCTTGTAACCAAAATGTTCCCAATGCTTTAGTGCCATTTTTTTTTTTAGAACTTTATATTTTACCTTGAATTTAGCAGAATTTTGATAAGCAACAAGACTAATTCTATGTATATTCACTGAGGCTATTGGAAGCCTCAGGGAGACAAACTGTTTCTCTCATGAATTGCCACTCCTAGGAACACTGACAGTCAAGGCAGGAGACTCCCTTTATTCCCCCCAGGCCTTGGAGATAGTAAAACTCCAGTGGTCCTTTAAACCCAAGGGCTAAGAATTCCACCAGGTAGCAATCCAGTCCACACTTACATTCATGAGAGAAAGCAGGGTTACTAATACAAGTAGGAGAGGAGCTGTTATGAAACAACCACAGGCAAAGGCAAGGGGTGAGGCTAGGCTCGAAGCAACCATATATGAAGGTAAAGTTAGTTTAGAATTTACACTTAAATAATAGTTTCAGGCTAAATTCACCCAGCTATAATTTCAGTTGTTATCTTTCCACTGTTTTATAATATAAATGCATTTATAAATGATGTTAACTCAGTCACAGATTTTATTAATTTTTTAACCTTAAGGTTAATTGGATACCTTTATTAATTAAGCTACAAGAATTTTATTAATAACAATTCTTTGAAGTCCTGCCTTTTCTTAGTAATGGGACAAATTCTCATCTGCAAGTTTTGCATGTAATTCACCAGCAAGAAAGTATTGGCATTTAAAGATTAATTTTAAACTACCTTTTTATCTTTTTACCGTGAATTCTTAGGCGCCAGCAACTGACAAAAGCCAAACATTGATTCTAAAGTGGGGTTTCATTCCTTTTTTTTTTTTTTTTCCCCTCTGTAGTTTCACAACCCTGAAGTTCCCGCCAGACCATTGAAAAGTGATTAGCGGTCTATTGTTTCAAACCATAACCTCCTTTCTTCAGATGATTTTACAGTTCTAAAACATTCCAAAGTATTTCTACAGTCTTACAGAGAGAGAGATTTTGGCCTGGACACCCTAGGGAAGGAACTTTACTTCATTTATTTTGATTCTGTTTTTCACCCCTTCACTTCCCCCCCTTCCAGGCAGTTGGGTGCTCAACAATCAAATAGGAATGCAGCTTATGAATAGAAGGTGTGGACTCACTGGAAAGGGGCAAGCTGCTCCCCTCTTTCCAGCTTTCTGCCAAAATGGGCAGGCAGAACCTACTCAAATTCGGCACCCCTCCTGGGGACCCAGCCACCCTGACTGGGGCAGCCCCAACAAACTTGGGTGCATGGCATAGACACAGATGGCCTCCAAGCCCTGGCAAAAGGGCAGACCAGAGATAAGACAGCAGAGCATGCACAAACATCTAGACTCTGCAAACATCCAGACTCCTCAGTGTTGCCCCATAATCATTTCACCCCCTTGCCAATGGCAAGGGATGGTTCCAGCTCAACTAAATTCTTCTTTACATAACCACACAACTCCGACACTACCATTGAGCTGACACAGACAGAAGCACAAAGGTCACTAATCTGACAAACAGGTTCTATATATATTTTCAGCATGGCTGCCCCTGCAGCCATCACAAACCTTAGAGAGAACACTTAATATTAACATTTGGTATAAAGTGAATTCATTCACAATTCAGCACCATAACAAAGATTCCAGCTAGACCTTTTTCACTGCTAAACTTTACACCCAGACCAAACTTCACTAGCAAAGCCAATCCATTTTCTGGTAACCAAGTTTTTTAAAAATCCAGACCAATTTCCAGTACATTAGGACTCGAACCTATAAACAACCCTTCCTATTAAAATCAAGCTCCACTCCTTTAGTGGATATAAGACCAGCACCAGATTCTAACATGCAGTTAGACAAACCCAAAACACCAGGCTTTTCCCTGTTTTTTCTCCTTATTCCAGACCTAGAGAGAATGGCTTCCCCCCAATTTTCTGGGACTACTAGGGTTCTCTCAGGAGGTGATCAGCCTCCCCTTCCTAGCAATTAGAGCTAGGGCTTTCCAGACTGTGCTCACCCAGGGAGTCTTACCTTCTTCCATGTTCAGAGTTCTTTTTCATTCCCAGAATCTTTCTCTTCAGACCTCCCATTGCCCTTGATTTTTGTCAGGAAGATTCTGGTGGAGCCCACATCTTTTCTGGATTAAATTTAATCCAGAGGCACCCAGATTTGGGGTTCACCCAAGTCCTCCTGACTTCCTTGGGGAATTGGAAGGGGCAGCAAAATGCTACCATCTCTGGCCTTCATTTGCAATGCCGGATGAGTCCCCCAAAATGTTGTAGAATTTGAGAGAGGTTCAGTTATTTGCATATAGAGAGGCCAGGACTCAGGAATGATTTTGAGAAGGAAAAATGGTTTATTGATGGCCGGCCAGACTGGGAGCTTTCTGTTTCAATCCCGAGCTCCGAACAAGATTTTTGAGTCCCTTTTATACAGAGAAGAAAGGCCAAATGATCCTTTTGTTTCAGTTCTCATTAGGCTTGAATTATCATATATCTTTCATATCTTAGGTAAGCTTTTGGCATGGACTTCATACATTCTAGATAAGCTTCTAGCACATTTGGTTTGCATTTTCCCTGAATATTTAAAGTTTATAGACTTTTCATAATTAAACTGTTACCTGGGACTGGAGTCGTTGCCATGGTCACCAAGGGCAGGACTGCAGCCTCTTACCGTTCCACACCCACAAGTCACAGACCACTTAGGTTATCTCTTAAGAGACAAAGAGCCTCCCACCCATAGCCCACATCATGGCTAGTACTTCTAGTACAGTGATGAATAGCTATGGTGAAAGTGGGTATTTTTTCTTGTTTCTGACTTTGGAAAAACCTTTCAGTCTTTTACTATTGAACATGAAGCTGGCAATGGATTTTTCATTAATGGTCTTTATCATTTTGGAGAAGTCTCTTTCTATTCCTCTTTTTATGACTTTTACTCATGAAGGGGTATTGAATTTTGTCAAATGTCTTTTCTGAGTCAATTAAGATAATCACATCATTTTTTACCTTTGTTCTAATAATGAGATGCATTAAAGTGATTGATTTTTTTTTATGTTAAACCATCGTTGTATTCCTGGGATAAATTCCACTGATCATGATGTATAATCCTTTTCATTTGCAGTTGCATCTGGTTTGCTAGTATTTTTTAACATTTTTTGTTGTTTTTTTTTTAGGCAGAACAAGACAATGGTCATCCTCTTCCTGCCTTTGCCAGTCTACACATTGAAATATTGGATGAAAACAATCAGAGCCCATATTTCACAATGCCCAGTTATCAAGGCTATATCCTGGAATCTGCCCCTGTGGGAGCAACCATCTCTGACAGTTTGAATTTGACCACACCTCTAAGGATTGTAGTTCTGGACAAGGACATAGAAGATGTAAGTTTTTAATATATATATAGCTTTTTGTTAACACATATCTTCTTATAATTATATTAAAAGGAAATATTACAAAGACATGCTTACATGAACTATAGACAGCAAGGTCTTAAAAATATATGAGAATTTTAGTGTTGCAATTGAATACCACAAACAGGTTACTTTAAAAATATGCTTGATTTCAGAAACAGTTCTTCTCAGTTTACAGATATTCAGTATCTTGGAGAAAATAAATATTAGATTAGGGGTTTGCTAAATCACTAGGGCGATCCTCCTTTATTAATACAGGTTCAAAACTTTTATATAATTGTTGATACGTCAAAAACACTAGTATTACAAAATGAATTTAAAAACCATGAAGGAAGCCCAGAGTGTGATATATTTGGACTTTTTTTCCAATATGATTATATGTTATTTAGAAAGAGCACACACATTCAGGGGCAGATGACCAGCTCACAGTTCTGGCAGTGTTTATGTTTATGCTAATGCTCTCCAAGTACATACACCATTTTCTTCTTTTTTTCTTGTACTGACACTAATTACATGAATGGGAAATGATCCCAGCAGGGAAAATCAGAGTATTTTACCTCCATAGACACAGTGATTGTTATGACAAATGGCCAAAAATTTGTACCAGAACAGCCATATTCCTCTCCACAATTAAAATATAAAACTAATAGAATTTGGCATCATGTTTTAAAGACATGGATGTGCTCTGAGGCCATTGTATCTGAGCGTTTTCTGACATTATGGAGAAAGCCTATCATCAGTGGGAGAAATGAAGCCTACCAGAGGTAAGCAGAGAAGAGAGTACTATGGAGTCTCAGTTTTATAAGTTAGCAGGTCTCCAGAGCCATCCTAGTTCTAAGGATTGTCCTTTGATTCTATAAACTACCATAGTATTATACAAAATGTCTTCTTTTTCAAAAAAAGAGTGTCCCGTCACTTGCAAACAAAAAAGTCCTGACTGAACAATGTCACCCTCTAGAATAGTATTGTTCAGCAGAGATTTCTGCAATGACAGCAATGTTCTGTAGCTGTCCTATCTGGTATGGTAGTTACTAGCCACATATAACTACTGAGCAGTTGAAATGTGGCTAGGCTGAGAAAGGATTCTTTCAATTTAATTTTTATGAGTTTAAATAGTCGTATGTACCTGGTGGCTACATTATTGGATGGTATAGCTCTAGAATAACACCAATAATCTGATTATATGGAACTTTCAATCAGTTTTGTAAATTAAGAGGCCAATTCTACATTTTTTGTTTTTGCTTTTTCTGAAGAAATTGTATGACCTTTAATAGAGGCTATTACAGTGGATGTGCATACGCTGCCTTTTCCCACATATCTCCCTTAGCTTTCTTTTCTACTCCCATCCCACATTTTTTGTCCTTATTCTCTCCCATTCTCTCCCATCTCTTTTCTTATCATATCTCAACAACTGTCATTGAGGTATAACTGTCATTGTGTTCTTGGTACATTTCAAACAATGTACTGAATACCTCACTCTATTTTCCTCAGATAACAAAGCGAATATAATAGATGGACACTGTTATTATTCCCATGATATAGAATGGGATATTGGATCTATTTTAAATGCCTTAATCATGATCACAGACTTAGTAAATGGTAGAGCTGAACCTACAACTAAGGCCTATGGGAATCAAAACTCTTGCTTATAAGCACTAGGCTAGATAGTCCCTATTTACTTTATATAGACTGACCATTATAATGAAACATAGTGATAAAATAATTCAGGTAAAAGCATTAATACTTTCTTAAGGTCATAACATTTTCTTCAATGATGTTTTATTTTTGCTAGAGTCCTAGTTGATCTTTACTGCCCAAATAAGGGATTTATGTAGGGTTAATTATTGAGTGAAAAAAATTAGACCTGCTTTGGTAGTTTTCATTGACTTATTGCCAAGTCTGATTGTTGAGATCACCAAATTTTAGGGAGCAAGTTGAGTATTTGTATGTCTGTCTGTATGTGTATAAGATCACACATCAACATACCCCCATGAAAAACTGACACAACAAGTAGTAAATTTCTTTTGAGTTTTAAATTGGGGTTTCATTTCTAATTAAAGATATTAGCTTTTTGGACTACAGAAGTTATGATTATAGGATAAGTAAAGATTAAGCAGCAAGTTCTATTTTTATATTTTTAAAAGAATGGGTCCTGTTTTTAAGGAAATATAGACTTGAATTTTTGTTCACATACTTAGTTGGGGAAAGATTAAGTGGACTGGAATATTAAATAATGAGAAATATAGATTACATTTAAAATCTATATTTTAAAAGATATTTCCATTTAAGGATCTGCTATATAATTAATATTATTTGCTTTATGATATACATAGAAAAAATACTGCTTTTGAAGGCTCTTTAAAAGCACTTATTTTTTTTTTTACTGTTATATACACACACATATGTAATTGCAAGATTATTTATATAGGACTGAATGCCTCATATTTAATTGTGCTGGTATTAATTCGATCTAGACAGTTTGTTTATATACCCCACATCATACTTGTGTTATTTTCAGAAAGAGATTGTATAGCCCCAGTTTGGGGAATACAAAATTGTGTTTATATTTTTAGAGTGATATACTTTCAGGAGAAAGGGTTTTGTGGTATAATCTTTTCATTTAACAAATGGACATTTTAGATAAATTTTAAAGTTGTATGAAAATAATGAAAATCAATGCATACACACAATTGGCTGAAAAAATTCCTGCTAATGTCAATTAATGCATATTTGCCAAGCACTGGCAATAGTATAATTATTTCATCAATAAATATATTTTAATCAGGCTATTTAATCACATTTAATGCCATTATTTAATTTGGAACATGAAAATTAAAAGTAAATATTGCCAAAACCAAATTAAATATTTTATGATGGTTCTGGTTTTTCCTCCAACTGGAGGAAAAAGAAGACAATAGACGGATTTTAGTCTCTAGCAGTCTTGGTCTTTGACATTTCCAGCACAAAGTAACTATAAACATTTAGATCTACTTCTTTCTAGAATACTGAGAAAACCTAGGAATGTGGCTAGTACTCTTTTAGAACAGAGCTTCTTTTGGCAATCACTAAATTTTAAAGCTGATGAATGCTATAAAGCTTTCTTTCTAGAAAAGTGCACATATATAGAAAATTGCATGTCAGTTCAGGGCTTTATGGATTCCATGACTTTTAATAATTTCATGAGTAGCACATAAAAAGTCTTCAGTTAGTCCTCATTAGAATATACCTGGAGTCTTCTTAGTAAGTTTTATCCAGACTAAGGAATATATTTTGCAGGCCTGGTGAGGTCCCACAAACTTTGATATGGATATTATTTCATATTGTTTAATTAGATGCATCCCCATATTGTACGCAGTGACTAGAAAATTTGGAAGTTTATACTAGTTTAAGCCATACCTTCATGGATGGAGTGGCTAATAAAAACTAAATCCTAAAGAGAAATATTCAGTGGTAGTTTTTATACAATAGCAACATTTTATTTGTTTATGTTTGTTCAGTGTGTCTATATTATTTAATAGTTTCATGCTAAACCCTATTCTTGCTTATGTACATCCTTATTTCTCTGGATTTTTCCATTCACTTTAAAACTATTAATGTTGACACTGGGTTCCAAAGAACTTTGAAAGGACAGTAGGATTCCCAAAGTGTTGCTGTGGTGAGGTATGGAGACCTCTTGGGTCTAAAACCTTTGAGAAATGCTACATAGAATTCTACCTTTGGTGATTTATAGTGCCGGTTTTGTCTATTAAATACTCCCAGATGTTTCTGGTAGAAAAGGTGGGAAGAGGAAAGCATTTTGTGCTACTTAAGAGGTTGAACTTTGGAATGGATAGCATTGGGTTTGACTACTGGCTATATCATATAACAGCTGGGTAACATTTTGGGCCTCATGTTCACCGGGTGTTTCCTCTCATTCAAGCAAAACGTTATATGATAGCAATCACTGATGCCTTGGCCTGACCCTTTATTTGGAACTAGTGGAGAGGGCTTGGAGATAAAAATTTCCCAAAGATGAAACACAAAGAGTGTCATGATTGCTTTTTCCCTTTTTTTTTTTTTTGTAAAAATGCCAAATAAGTAAACAATAGATGTCTAGTAACTTATTTAAGATCAATCTCTTTCTAAAATTATCTACGGCAAATGATTATCATTAGGTTCCCAAAAGGTGAACAAATATGTCCAATATCCTAGTGACAAAGGTTTCTAATATACCTATAACTTACAACTTCTTTATAGCTATATCTTTAAGTAAATTCATAGAATATTAGAGGTAGTTTAATCTGACTTTATGAAGTCTTTTCCTAAAACCCGTTACTCAGGCACTTATTAACAGCTTATTGGACCATACGAGCTGGAAATTTAAGTGTCTTCCTAGTTTTTCTCTGTTTCTTTTATTCATTATAACTGAAAATTCTACAAATATTTCATTCCCTAAATATTTATTGAATCTTTTTTTCATTTCCATCCTTACAAATATCACCGTTAATCTTTCATTTTAGAATTATTGCTTTCCCTCTTGCCTCTAATTTTTTTCTTACACAAATTCACCACTCTCTCATTCACTAGAGTGTTCAATAAATCTCATATCTTACTATGTCAAGCGTCTATCCAATATACATGTGTGGGTCCTATTTATCTACAGAAAAAATTCTAGCTCACATACATGAAATTTAATATATGGTTTACATGACTTTCTGTTACTTGATACCTGAATATTTCTGAAGCCTCATTTTCTAAAACTTTCTATTTAACCTATTAAACTTGGCAACTGTTTGTTTCCTGTATATGCCAATCTGCACCTTATTTACTTGCCTGTTGATATATTTCTATGCTTTGAAATCTTTCATCTTCCATCATTGAAGCTGAATTTATGCTCAGTGTTTAGAATTCAACTCAGGTATTCCCTTGTTATAAAAACCTTTTCCTGACTGCTTATTCTCTAAATTGAGTTTCATGCCCTTCATCTGCATTTCCCTAATGTTATACTTCTAGCTTTGTTGTAGGTGTCTCTCTTGCTCATTAAATTTAAGCCCTTTGAAGACAGGTCCTATACTCAAGCATTTTTGTGTACAGAGGACATTACATACTTCCCATCACTTAGTAGATACTAGTAATTACTTAATGAACCTAATAAATTCAGACATAAATGAAGGAATAAGGATCTCTAACATATGCCTTAAAAAACCAATGATGTTGAATTAACTGTTTCACAATATGGCCCATTCCATGGTTGAACAATTCTAATTCTTAGTAAGTTCTTCATTATATTGCATTGCAATCAGTCTTCTTGTAACTCATCCATTATTCCTTAAATTTTCCATTTGCTGACATGAATAAATCTGTGAAATAGTTATTAATATATTTGAAGATGGATTTATGCCCTTCTAAATCACCTTTTTTCCTGCCCAAGCTCTCCTTATTTTTATAAAGTAAAATATGATCATTGCTTGGTTATTTAAAGATCTATATAACAAAAGAAAACTTCAAGACCTTATTAATTTATAGACAAGGCTCTTACTACATGCTAAAGCCTTACTGTTTCTTAGAGCCAGAATTACTGAAATTAATCACCATTGAGATAAAGGTTTGAGAAGAGAGACAGAGAAATGTTGCTTTATACAGGGATCATTAACAAATACGTAGATTAATTATCAAGCACAGAAAGAGAATTTCTTATTGAAGAATTTGCAGTCGGCCCTCCTGAGTTGCTTCAAGAACAGGCTGTACCAAAGAGAAAATGCCAAGAAGAGAACAAACATGGACCTGTTAGTCCAAAAATTAAGTTATTTTTCTTCCTTTGATTCAATGAAAAGTGAGACAAAGTTTTTTTGTTTTTGTTTTTTTAAAGATTTATTTATTTATTTCTCTCCCCTCCCCCCCATCAGTTCTCTTTGTCTATTTGCTGCATCTTCTTCTTTGTCTGCTTCTGTTGTCAGCGGCACGGGAATCTGTGTTTCTTTTGGTTGCGTCATCTTGCTGTGTCAGCTCTCCATGTGTGTGGCACCATTCCTGGGCAGGCTGCACTTTCTTTTGCACTGGGCAGCTCTCCTTACGGGGCACACTCTTTGCGCGTGGGGCTCCCCTATGCGGGGGACACCCCTGTGTGGCACATCCCTGCGGGCACAGCACTCCTTGCACACATCAGCACTGCGCATGGGCCATCTGCACACGGGTCAAGGAGGCCTGGGGTTTGAACCGCAGACCTCCCATGTGGTAGACGGATGCCCTAACCACTGGGCCAAGTCCGCCGCGCCCCCAAGAGACAAAGTTTTAAGAAAAAGAAGCCGGGATTGTGAGTTGTGATGTCATTAGCAGTATGGATAGATTTTTGATCAAAGGAAGTCTAAAGGTCACAGTGAAACTGTAAACAAATTAAAAAATATATATATATATATTCATATTCCTTTTCTATAGATATATTTTATATATGTATGTTGATCCCTCACATTTATGTTTTTCAGAGTATTCTTACCTCCTCATAGTTTCAAAATAATACATGATATAAGAATAGTAGGAAACGCACATGGTTTTTAAGATGCATTTCTGAGAACAGTAGCAGAGTCACTCAAAGTCAATTATATTGAATTCTGGTTATGGAAAAAATAGGATGCAATAATCAACAAAGGTTACACACTTGGCTTTTAGAAAAGCAATGATTCAGTTATAAATCCATTTAAATTCACCTGCCTGTATAAGGTGCTATTGCTTAAAAATAAAGGCATGTATGAAATTAATTCAGTCCACTCTTAAAGGTACTGTGTACTAATTTGTTTTATTAATATCATTTATCCATCATATGTATGTTATAAAATGTATCTCAATATTAAGAAAACAATATACCTTGGAAAAAATTGTGGGTTTAATCGTATAGGAAAATGGTTTGGTTTTTCTCTTCTACTACATTTATATATGTGTATGCCATATGCATGCCTGTAATAATTTATATTTACATTTTTATTTCATATTTAATTTTCAAATAGGTTCCACCTGGTGGCATTCCTGTAGGTACTAGGTTTTAATTTTGTGATTTGCTGTTTTGTTAATTGCTGTGGTTCATTTCCTTTTCTTTTCTACTAAAACAAGTGGTCAATTGCTTCCTTATCATTTATTAAGATAGCTATAACTAATTTATAAGTATTTAAATATATTTAAATCTTATTATTGGTTATAGTGCCTGAAATTTTGTAGAAACCAAATCCCATTATGAATATAAACAAGTATTTGATTATTAAATGTTGTATAGTCCATGACAAACATTAATAATTCATCATGGCATTCTCTCTGTGATTCTAAACTTGGAGGCAACACTTTTGAACACAGTACTTCAGACAGCTGCTACTAATTAATTCAAATTGGCAGATGAAATGAAAAATGCTTGTCACTCTCTTCTTATGCTGTGTCTTTTATATGTATGCACCTAGGCATGCATACATATGTATGTGCACATTTGTGTATATATGTATATGTTTTGTGCATATATATGCATATTATTCTGTATGTGCAATATCATATTTTGATTCCCATTGTAAACCCAAAATTGATTTTAACTCTGAAATACTATCTCTTTGAATGTAGTTCTTCTATATGATGGGATATTTTTATTTATTTTATTCATACTTTTTAACTTTGCATTTGTATGTATGTTAATCTTTGCATTCCTATTTTTGCATGCTTAGTGCATATCAGAGTTTTTATTATCCTTGCAGAAAAATAATATACAATTCAATGAAGTAAAATATCATATTTTTTGGTATACATGGAATGTGCATTTTAGGGTAAAATAACATATTAGTAGGAAAAAACATTTACTAATCATCCTTTTGATACATATTTATTTGGAGCATTAATTTTTTAAAAATTATATTTATAGGCACAGGTACTGTATGAAATCTACCATGTCTAGCACAATAATAAATCGGAAGCTTATCTGATCATTCATATCCTAGTTCATGAAAACAATGAACCTGGTCAGAGATGTGACATTATACAAATTGTTGCCTGAATTTCACTCCTTAACTGTAAGAACTGTAAAATTCAATGTATTTATGAAATCAGCTTGCAGCTTGGCAAAGAAAGAATTTTGTTTTGTAAAGGAATTGATAAAGAAGGACTTTGACTTGACATGTCGCTTATCCTTACCAAAATTTGGTGTGTACCCAAACTTACTGCTTATTCAAGAACTGCAAATTTACAATTGTAAATACTGTCAATAAAAAAATAGGTTTCTGGTTTTTGGCATGTATCCTTTGAAAATTCATGTTGATACTACATAAAATTTTCATAAATTAAAAAAATGATATGGTGTCCTTTGTGAAATGCTTATAATGTACCATATCTGAAATGTAATGTTCCACATTTGTCCTTATAAGTATATCTAAATGTTTAACGTTTGAATGATAATTGGATGAACATTTCCAAATCTGCCTTCTTAAATTCTTGTGTTCAAAATAAGTATCAGGATACTCACCAATAACATCTAGGCATGCAATATATACATATAAAAAGGTTACTAATTTAAGTACATATAAATTTCAGGAGAGTTATATTTTAGTCAGAGATTAGCCATGCAAGGTAAATTGGAATGAACTATGATCTGCATATACATTACTAGCCGGATGTATTACATTATCTTATTTACCTAGAACAGATAATCTGAAATTCTGGGAAAGATTCTTTTATTCTCCACCTTGTTATTATATAAGGACTGAAGAGGTTGAAACAGTCAAATTATCAAGAGTTCTTTAATATTTCAGTTTGTCACATAGAAGTCTGAGTACTGATGATACTATCATCATTCAGGTAGTATGCATTTGACAAAGAAAATCTTGGGGTTTTTATAAAATTGTCAAAATGAGACTGTTGCTTGTGGGACAATGATATTATACTACAGTCTCATATACCCACTAGTTCATAACTTAATACTAATTGCAATATTGTACTATCACAATACTTGGCATGGTCAAAATATTAAAAAAATTCGTGGTGAACATGTGAATGAGTATATGTAACAAATTTTCTAACAGAGGCTAACATTAAGTAGCTGGAAAGAAAATGAGAGAGAATTAAGATATAAAGGACATAGAGGAGGACAATGATTTGAGCAGAGAAGAAGAAGAAGCAAATATTTGGGTAAGCAAGTCATTGAGTAAGACATACACAGTTTGGGTTATTATTGGCCTAGAATTATGAGTAAAAGAAAATATGCTAGATAGCATCCTTGCTTAATGACTGACAGTCATACTTAAGTTTTTTATTAATTAGAACTTCATATTAACCAACATTTTTATAACTACAGTTGAATTTAAATGCAACAAAATAAGAATCCACCAAAATGTGGTGTAAAATATATTTAGTTATATACATTTTACAGTTTATTTGTATAAATAAATAATCTAACTTTGTTTTAAGTAACATAGTTGATTAATCAAAATACCCCACTTTCTAGCAATGCCAAGTAATTGAGTTAATGACACTGAACTGAAAACATGAAGTACTTCTTTGAAAACAAAGCCTCTTGATTATTTACATCTTTTAACATCTTTGATCATTTTATAATATATAGGCCAATGAAAATTATTAATTTTTCTTATTGTTCCAGGATAATAGTCCTACACTTAAACTCACGGATGTAGAAACTATCCCACAATGAGATATTATGAATATGTAACTCCTCATCTAAGGTTCAGATGAAAACACTCATTTAAAGGAACTTGAAATACACACATATTGAAGGTTTTAAAAGATGCTTTTCTTGTAATATAAATTACAGTGATCCTATAGATTAAAATATATTTTGGGTTAAAGAATCCCCACTTTTATTATAGAAGTGTGTATTTCAACTTTCTCACTTTTATGTAGACCTTTTTATAATGTGGGTTCTATTTTTGTCAAATCTATAAGTGTTTTAATAACTCCCTACTCTCTGCTCAGACCTCAGGTCTTGACATCAGATATAGAACAGTTTTCTATAATATTAACTCACATTTCACTAAAGGAGGCAAATTTGCTACTTCTTTGGATATCAAAGGGACTGTTTATGCACTATGAAAGCACCTTACCTCCCTGTATCATACTTTGTGCTATTTTGCACAACCTCACTGTTAGCACACTATCTCTCAATATTTCCATTTTATTGGCTTCAAATGCCTTCTGATTTCAATGTGCAGACCCCGACCACTATGCAGACACCTCCACTTTATGCCTTTTTTTTTTTCTCAGAATTGCAGAGACTAGAGCCTTCTGCTTAAAGGAGACAGTGGGTTGCTTCCTACATACACATACATGTATAAATGCAATGCTTATCTTTCAGGGGTGACAATAATTTTGTGAAGGTTTCCAATGCTAAGTGAATTATCTCTCATTCATGAACTTTTGTCATCACCTCTTTCTTTGAGTATATATTATTTTTTCTAGACATTTATCAGGCATATGTGGTAAATTCATTTATATTTAACATAATCTGAAATATTTTAATTAAAATAAATATTAAGTCTCCCCTTAGAGAGACATTATAGCAATAAAATACGATAAAAATACAAGCATGACATTTATAGATAATGAATAATATATAACCAATTTTATTCTTACATTTTTCACTAATCAGCATGGTATGTTTATGTGCAGTTTATTACTACAAATGAAGTAATTGTAAATTACAGTTGGTAAAACTGTGAACTCCCATTTCTTTTCTTTGATTTTTGTTCATATTTCTCAAGCTCAATGAAGTTTTGGAAAATATTGATATTAAATAAACAGTATAACTATATTCAATTGGATCATTTTCTATTCTTCTTTTTATTATTTTTATTTTTCCAAATTAATTATACTAGCACTTGTTTCAATATTTTGTTTTCCACAAAATGGATCACAGTATATTTGGATAATTTAGTTCATGTGTGATTTAAAATTTAGTCAATTCTCTATTTTCTTTAGAAATAATTAATATAGCTATATTTTTTTTCTGTAATATTTTTTTCAAAGTCACGTTACAAGTATTGAACTAAGTATAGTTATTTATTCAACATTGTGGATAATGGTTTTTTTTTCCCCCAAAGACAAAAGACCCAGAAGTTCACCTTTTTCTGAATGATTATACCTCCGTCTTCACCGTTACGCAGACTGGCATCACTCGCTTCCTCACGTTACTTCAACCGGTGGACAGAGAAGAACAGCAGTATTATACCTTTTCGGTAAAGAGCTTTCGTCTGTATATGGAAATAACTGGAAGGTTTTTTTTAACTGAAAAGAGCAATGATTTGAGGAATTCATATACTATTTTCGAGTAAAACCGAAATTATAAAAACTTCTCCACGTCTGTGCTGCCGTAGAAATACAGCCTCTGGTCCCAGCACATTACTGCCCTTGCCTAGAATCCAAGGAACACAGGCGGATCATAAAATCCTTTATTCAGGGAAGTTCACAGACAGAATTTCTCAATGTGAAGCAAGTTACATGGGGATTATTTGGAGGAGAACAAAGGCACAGAGACAAACAAGACCTCTATCAGACGGAGGAATGTGATTGTGACCTTTTGGTGCATGTATGGAGGGACTTTGTACAAAAACAACTTCATCCATTAAGATGATAGTGCAGAGTTTTGTAACTGAGGGTTAAGAATAATTGATAATAGGAAGAATAAATAATTGTGATTACTGCATCATTATATAGATACCTTTTCACTTCTAGTATGTTATAAAATATCCAAAGGTTAATATCTGAAATTACTTAAGCTGACTAGAGCAACCTTACCCTTTCTATATGGTCATTTCCAACTAAAACCTGCCACTGTGATATATATTCCAGATGGATCTTACTTTTGTATATGGTCATTTCTAAGACCTACTATTATGATGATTATTCTAGACTGATCTTACCCTTGTATATGAACATTTCTATTGAAATGATAACCATCCCACCTTCCCCTAGTTGAAATCCATAAGAAAAACCTTGTAACTGACCGTCATTCTATATCTCACTATCCCTAGATGCCTTGATCTCTGATTGATTGTCTTGCCATTGTAATAACCTTGTGACTCACCCCCATTTTGCACCCATCCCCCCATGTGTTCAGTCCCTTAATGTTTATTAATGAAGGAATCTGAGCCAGCCCTATCCCAATTACTCTTTAGCATAAGTTGCTATACCTGGATATTATAAAATTATCAAGATTATTACAGTTCTTGGGCATATTTTGGGCCCTTAGACTACTGACCTCCTTTGCTTTGCACAAGCAAATAAATTCTGTTTGAAACCCTGGTGTCTCAGGAATTAGTTAATAAAGTGCACTGGGCATAAGAACTTGTCTTTTGCTCAGTATCAGTAACAAAAACTATTGTCTGCTCTGCATACCAGGTATCTTCTGATTAAGCAAATACTCCTTCATTTCTTCAGGCTTGGCCAGAGCCCTTTTAATACTTTCTGTACTGTTCCCAGGAAACAAGGGAATAGGGTGTGGGGGATGTGGGGGAGGGGGGGGAGAAGGAAGGGAGAGACCAAGTTATGCATGTGGGAAAATATTCACCTTACAACATGCATTTCTCTTTTTCTGCTTAAACGTTTGTGTAGCTAAATTGACATTATTTTCCCCACCAGAAAAACAATTTTCAGGACAAAAACAAGAAAATGGGAATTTCTGTCTTCAACATACTTTCATTATTACTTCAATTAGGGTACTATGGACTAGAATCTACAGAGTCAAGAATTATTTCATAATCTATATGGTTACTGTATTTTTAAAATTTTGACATAGGGTCAGGTAAGTGGTTCTCAACTGAGAATGATTTCCCCCTCCCCTAGGAGACTTTCAGTAATGTCTGGGGACCACTGATTTTCACAGCTGGGAGGGGATGCTATTGGTAGGTAGTCCCAGAGATGTTTCCAAGCATCTTATAATGCACAGAAAATTCCCACAACAAAGAATCATCCTCTTTAAAAATAAATAAAGAATATATTAAAACAAAACACAAGACTATATTTATAAGTACACTATAGAATATTATTCAGCCCATAAGAATGAATGAAGTACTGATACTTCAATTTGGATAAACCATCAAAATGTTAGGTGTGAACAGAAAAGAGGATATATTTTATACTTCAGTTAATATGATAGTCCAGGATATGAAACTCTTTAAAAACAGTAGTTTTGTGGTTCCTTAGGATTGTGGGAAATTTTCAGAGGGTGATAGCTGAAGAGTATGGTGTTTTTCTCAAAATGATAAAAATGTTCTAAATTCAATTATAATGATTGTTGCACATATCTCTGAATATAATAAAGAAAAATTCCACATTTTAAAAGACTAATCTGTATAGTATTAAAATTATGCCTTAATAGAGCTGTTTTAAAACCTAAAAAAAAGAGAATCATCTTCCCCATAAGATCAATAATACTGAGATTAAGAAATCCTGGATTAGGCTAATCAAGGAGGAAAAACAAAAACCAAAACAGTAACAGACATTAAAGTGTGATTGTAAATAGTTATCATAAATTAGACATGCACATATATAGATATAGGACTAGTAAGGTTGAGAGGTCCATACAGATTAAAAGTAAATTCTCTTCTTTATTCAAATTCCTTCAGATTGAAGAGAGAGATAAGGCATAAATTTTGGAGCTGTGTATTCTTTCTGGAGAAGCTTAAACAGGAGAAGACCTTGAACCAGAGCTTCTAGAAAAACCTAGATACAGAGTCTTAAAGCAAAGTGGGTTTCAGAAGTCAGCCAGAACAAGGCTAATGTTGTTTGCTCAGCAGGCATCCTTGAAATGTATACAATATCATTAGGATATCACTATGAACTTTTACCCAATAAATCCTTTAAAAGTTGCCATTTTTTTAATTACTAGAAAAATACATTACATGTGCAGGATACCTATTTTCTTGGTTGTTGTAAGTAAGTTAACTATAAAAGCAATTATATGCATTGTATACAATATAGGAAAAAATGTATACATTTTTCTATTAAATTTTTAAGATCAAATGATAGTTCACTTCTAAGAACCAACTATTCCATCTACCCCTTCAAGCCTCTAAGATATTTTAAGTATCTTCTTATTTAAAATGTGCTTGGATTTGAACATATTAAAAACAAAACAGAATCCTCAATAAATGATTCCTCTCACTTTAAAAGTTTTATATGTAGATTACAGTTTTACTCATTCCTTCTACTGAAAAAAAATTCAGCTCCCTTTTTAATCCATAAATCATACCTAAGAAGCGTCTTAAAATTTTAGGAGTGACTTATTTGCTGTTTGTATCTATGTAACTTCTTTATTAAGTGGATTTTTCTTTCCTCAAAGATAACAGCATTTGATGGTGTACAGGAAAGTGAGCCAGTAATCGTCAATATTCGAGTGATGGATGCAAATGACAACACCCCAACCTTCCCTGAAATATCCTATGATGTCTATGTCTACACAGATATGAGCCCCGGAGACAGTGTCATACAGGTATAATATATATATTTATATATTTATATATTATCATATGAGGATATATTAAAAGCAGTTATTTCCATGGACATCAAACAATGCATTGCTTAAGAAATTGCTTAAAAATGAAAATTAATTTCAAGCTTCTCATATAGCATAATTTAACTCTAGAAACTTTAAATTTAAACTTGTTTTTTTTCAAATTAATGTATACCCATATGCATTCTAAAGTAAACTTAAATAACTAGTACTTACATGTAAACATCAGCATTTAACCTGTTCATACCTTTTTCCTTTTTCTTTAATGTACTGAAGTTTCAAGTGTTAGACATGTAGTTTAAACCTTTGAATTGCATGGCAATATTGCAAAAATGGATTGAATTTGCCTTGGTGATAAATACAAAGGACTGCATTAATAAATTAGCAGGCAATCCTATTAGATATTGGTTACCTGGACTATAAAATGGGATCATTACAGCAAAGAAAATTTAGATTAGATAGTAAATGATACCTTTCAAAATATAGAAAGCTGACAAAATCTTTATCTATTTTTCTTATTTTTACCTTTAACTATAAGAATTAAATTTAAATAAATTGTAAGTCATCTGAAATCCTGTGGAAGTATTCTGAGAAAAATCATAAAGAAGTAATAATATTCTTCCTTGCAGGTTTTTAGGAATCTGAAGACTCCAATACTTTCCAAACTGGCTATCCATCAAAATTATCTAAGGAGTTGTTTAGAAATACAGATCAGCATGATTCACTTCCCCTTTTCTGAATTTGAATCTTCATAAGCAATGTTTACATAATCAATATTAAAAAACAAACCTTAAGTGTTTCAGATGCCCAACCAGAAGGGACCACTGATCTAGATTTTCCTTTTAACCTGAGGATCACACTTAATAGTTTTAAGTTACTTTCAGGCCAGGAATATCTTGGTTCTTGATAATTTTTAGAATACTTGAATGGCTCCGAAGTAACAAACATTATTTATATATGTGAATTTTATTAAATAAATAGTTCAAGGTAAAAAAAAAAAGTACAACTACTTCAGCAGTGTTTTTGTGTTGTGGTCCTTGTTTTTCTCTCCAGCTTCATCTTTGGATCTCTATCACTCTACTTAACCTTTAGCCCCCCAGTTTTCTAAATGTGTCTTGCTTTTTCTCATAGTATCATATTATTTCCTGCGTCTTAATCTCCTTCCTTTCTATTTATGGCTGGATTGCTTTCTTCTAATCTTTTAGATTCCTTCCTTCTAATGAAGTGTTCCTTTGTATTTCTCAGTAGGTAGTTTTAGAAGTTCTTCCTTAGTAGCTTCAGTTCCCATAACCCAGCAGTACTTCAGCAGTTTATAGTGAAGACAGTATGATACACTGCTGCATGCTAATCAGTGTGAAATGTATGGGAAGAAATAGTGAACAATAATAGTTAGCACCCTGCCTGATGGCCTATGTATACTCTTTTCTGTTTATCTAGAACACTCTTCCTACTCCAGATCTTTTTAGAAAACTTCCCCACAGCTGTGTTAATGTCATTAGCCTCCTCCATGCTATTACACATTCTTTCTCTATTACTTTATCCTTCCCCATCAAATCATAGCTCTTATAAGCATCTGAAATTACCTTCTACCTTATATTGAAGTTTTGTTTTCTTCTACTACCCTCTCCCAACACAGACTGAAAACTTTGAGAGATTGTCCACTCTAATGCCAGCACATGCAGGCGTATTAGCCATGCAGTAAATATTTATGCAAAGGATGAATTACTATCAACTTTTCCTGATTTGTCAATATAAATTAAAATTATTCAGTATTTTATTTTTTATTGGATAATTAGGCTTCCTTGAGTGACACAGGGTAGGATAACATTATATTCAGTGTGCTAGAAATTCACCTAGAAGTATATACCATATGTAAATATCCTTTGTGTATGTATATGGAAATGGAGGGGAGGGGGATATGCAAATTGCTACATGATATTCAAATCTTAGTCGTGGCACTTGTCACATTGCTGAACTCCATCTTTTTGCCTATTTGTCTTGAAAACATATCTGTAATTAATTTATTTCTGTGTCCATGGAACTATATTTCCTGGCATATAGTAGATGCTTAATAAACAATTATTCTAAGTTGGATGATATGAAGACCTGAAAACAAGCAGGGACTGAATGAAAGAATATATGAATGAATGGGAGATGCAAATGCATTGGACTTTATTTCTAATTGATTGATGAACCAAGAGAGTTACATTTTTCTTTAATGAGGCATTTTTTCACAGAGAGCAAAATTATAGTTTACACAGATAAAGGAAATGACAATTATAGTCGTGCTGTTACTTAATTAGACCTGAATCCCAGCTCTGTGATATAATTAGAAATAAAAGTAAGTTTTCACAGATAAAAACAGCCAGCAGGGAACTAGAAAGTATAACAAGGAAATGAGAGCAATTATGTAGAACTGTATCTCAAAAAATGTTTGCCTTAAGGGGTCAAAGCTTATTTTTGGCATTTGAAGGCTTCTAAAGTTAATTTCCCTTATATATCTTTCCATAAAACAGATCCTGCCTTGCCTTTAAAGGTTTATATTTTATTCCCCTGAACTATGTAGATCATGAAGACAGATTATTGTTTTTATCTACATACCTCTAATTTTTAAAATTATTTAAAGCCAAGAAAAGAAGCTTTATAATTAGCTTTTTGATTGTTCCTGGTGTGTGGCAAAAGAGTGGTATGGCTATAAATATCAATCAAGAGTCAAGAAATAAAAGGAAATAGATCCACCATTGAGAGAAAAAATTTTTTAAAAAGCAAAAATAATTTAGAAGGATGATATGTAAATTCCCTTTAAGGATCACAAAATAGGTTCCTACTCTCTATCCATGCCCAGCCTGTAAGCAATTCCAAATTTCTCTATTAACCCAAAAGAAGATCGTTTATTTTTGGTTAGTTACTCTCTTAGTTTGCTAGAGGGCTGCCAATGTAAAGTACCAGAAATGGGTTGGCTTTAAATTATGTGGATTTTATTTAGGGCAAAAGCTTACATTTCCAAGACTGTAAAAGTCCAAATCAAGTCATCAGCAGAATGCTTTCTCACCAAAATCAGCTATTGATGATCCTGGTGTACTGCCACGTGGCAAGGCAAGATGGCAGCTGATCTCTGACAAGGACCCTGACTTCCCTTCTGAGCTCCCTATCTCCAGAAGTGCAGCTGTGGACTACTAGAAGTGGAGCTTATATCCTTCCATGCCTCCTCTTTCAGTCTCAGCTGTTCCCCTTTCTTCCCGAGTTCAGCTGTAGACTATCAGGCATATGGCTCAGCTTGTCTCCTCAGCCTTGAGCTACTCCCTGTGCCCAAACCCTTCAGAGCCTCTTTTCATGCCTCTGTGCTCTGCTGATTCCAGACTGCAGAACCTCTCTTAGCCTCTCTGGGCTTCTGCATTTTTCTGCAGTCCTCTCTTTCAGATGGCAGAATCAACATGGCAGCTTCCTTTCTCGGTGTCCTCTTTCTCTGTGTGTCTCCATTTAAATAAGACCCAGCAAGAGGGTGGAGACTCAACCTGAGCCATGCCTCACTGATGTAGTCAATCAAAAGGGCCTCACACACACAAGAATGAATTAGTTCAAGAACACAGTCTTTTTCTTTTGTGGATTCGCCAAATTCAAACTGCCATGGTAACCTAATACCAAAAAGAGTGAAAGTGTTAGAAACCAAGGTAGCAACAAGCACTTTCTAAAAAAGAGAGCCATATGTAACAGATTTAAATAATATAATATCATTTCCAATGTAGCCATGAGACTATCAACATTATGTAAGTAAATACTCTGTTATTTGGGTCCTCTTTCTTATTTTGAGGCAACCATCTTTGCCTAGAGGAAGTGAATAAGTTGGTCATGGAGATGTGAAGATCCAGGTACTATACTAAATGTACAGATTTTAATTTATGATTTTAATATTTTGAAAATGTGGATTTTAATACCAGTTGTTACTATCCAGTCCTTACTCTATGGACATCATTCTTGAAATTTTGGAAGTCTGATAATTCAATGGTTTTCAATTCTAGCTGAATATTAGAATTTTACCTGAAGAACGTTAAAAATTATTGATGCCTGGACTCTACAATCAGGTATTTTAAAAAAGTAATTTCTCCGTTATTAAAATCACTTGAGAATTTGTTAAAACCAAAGTTGCTAGTATGCAGCTAACTTTGAGAAACACTGCCTTTAACCTTAACCTTATTTTTGTATAACTGAAAAACCATAATTCTTAATTCATTGGGGTCCCATGAGGAATTGATTCCTTTGATTCTACTCCATCCCTTTCCATTTTTCTCTTTTTTCAATTTTTCTCATCTTCTTCTATCATTCCTTTTACTCCACTTTATTGCTTGAGAGTCTATCTCTTCCCATCTCATCTGTACTAGTCAGTCAAAGGGGTGCTGATGCAAAATACCAGAAAGCAGCTGGTTTTTATAAAGGGTATTTATTTAGGATAGGAGCTTACAGATACTAGGCCATAAACCATAATATACTTCCCTCACCAAAGTCTATTTTCACATGTTGGAGCAAGATTGCTACCAATGGCTGTGAAGCTCTGGGCTTCCTGGGTTCCTCTCTTCCAGGACATTGCTTCTCTCTGGGTTCAGGGATACTCTCTTCCCAGGGCTTGCTTCTTCCTGGACTCAGGGTTCCTCTCTTCCTGGGGCTTGCTTCTGTTTCCTTACTTCCTGGGGTTCCAGCTTAAGGCTTCAGCATCAAACTCCAACATCAAAACTCCATCAAAAACCCCCAACTCTGTCCTTTGCCATGCCTTTTATCTGTGATTCCCCACCTGCCAAAACCCTATTGACATGGCCCAATCAAAGCCCTAATCATAACTTAATCACACCCAGGTACAGACCAGATTATGAACATAATCCAATATCTATTTTTGGAATTCTTAACCATATCAAACTTCTACACCCTCCACCTGTGAGCTACTAGTCATTCCACTTCTTTCATTACAACAATCCCTCCCTCTCCACTGATTTCATCCTTTGTCCCATTAACCTACAAATATTCTTTAAACTACCCAATCCCTGGTTTGACCACTTCTCCCCAATAAAAAACTCTTCATCTTGATATTTCATTCTGAATCCTAACTTCTTTGACAGTTACATAAATCTATGGATCAATCTATGTGCCTGCTTATCCACATATCTATACTCCTAAGTTATCTGGCTGCCACTCGTATCACTTCACTGAAATTATATAAAATAATGTTTTATTTAATGAATGTCTCTCTATTTGTCAAATTCAAATTCAGACCTTAATCTCAACTTTAACCTTTTGTGGAAAACTTCTGTAATTCTCATACTACCTCTCTGATGACTTTGGGTCTTTGTTGCTTGTTCATTGTTTAATTCCATCCATTAAATATTAAAATTCTCCAAAAATCCATTTTTAGTGCTCTTCTCTTTCAGCTATTCCCAAGTGTTCCATTATCACCTCTATTTGTACTCTTGCCTCCCAAAGTTAAAAGACCTGTTATAATCTCTATACTGAGCATCAGGCTGACATTTGGATTTTTGATGAGCACTTCAAACTGAGCATATTCTAAGATTAACTCTATCTTTCTTTTAATACACAAAACACACAGACCCAAACATGTGCATAGGCACAAATACGTACATTGCATCCTTTATGGAAGCCACTATACTGTGAAGAGTCTCACTGTTATTCAGGTTATGCAGGCTCTAGGCTGGAAGACTAAGAGTCTTTTTTGTTTTATCCCCTTCCTTCAATGAATACATACACATGATTGTCCGGTTTTTGCCATTTCTATTTCAAAATGTATTGATCAGTCATCAATTCCTTTCCATTCTCTGCAATAATTTAGGCTACTTACAGTAGATTCTGATTGACAACCCTATTTCTGCAAATTCCCCACCACACTGTTACTTTCTGAAACATGAGTCAGAATAGATTCCTTTTTTCCTGGAAAAATTACCTAAGGAAGGGCTCAATGTTACACATGGCAGTCAAGAACATCTGCTTATTTCTCTCAAATACTTTTGTCTCATCTCCTGCTACATCCCTTCATGAAATCAGCTTCAAACACAGAACATTTCCACATCTAGTTTGTTTTTTGCTTTGTTTTTCTTAGCCTGAAATGCCCTCCTTCATTCTCTGCCTATTGCAATCCCTCAGGTTTTATGTTTTGATTCAAATTATACTCTTTTACATATCTTTCTTAACACACTGTTCAAATGTTATCTCTTTAGTAACATCTTAATTTTTCTAGCCTCCTACCCACCTAGCACTTCTAGTTCCCATGCATTCTATTCTTACCCGCCTTAAGGTTAGCTTTTACATGTCTGTCTTCACCACTAAACTGTAAATTCCTTTAGGGCAGGATTAGGAAATTATTTCTGTAACCACCAGTGGTCAACCCAATGACCTTCACACAGCAGGAATTCATCCAATAACCATTGAATTTAATACTCTCAATGCCCTCTCAATTAATGCTTTGTTCAAGAAAATTGTTCTATTTGACTTAAAAATTGTCTCTCATGCACAAAGTGTTATATCACATAGCCCTTTCTCAGTTCACTATGTAACTTCACAGCTTCAGCCAGGCTACCTCTTACTGCTCTTAACATAGGAAAACTCTTTAAATTGAAAACATTTCTACTACAGTTCTTTCAGTTATGCTGTGTCATACATAGGTCATTGAATATCAGAGAAGTGAACTTGAGAATATTTATGGCTTACATCCTAATTTTATAGAGAAGATTTGAGTTAATTTGAGTATAAATAATTAGTCAAAATTCACAAATTTTGTTAGTGGCAGAGTTGATGTTACATCCAATTTAAAAAGAACAGAATTTGACACTAGATTACCTTGTTGTATACCATTCTGCCCCATTTTGCCCTTATATGATAATAATACCAGACTCAAAGGGTGTTGTATGATGTTAAAGTACTAGTACATGTGTACTGTGTAATTAAGTCTTATGTGTTATCTAGTTATTATTATTGTACCAATCTCATTTATGTAAAACACTTATGATAATTATAAATATTCCATGCTTTCTTATCTGTGTTTATCTGTGTGTCATGTGTATTATTTAGTACTCTGGAGAGGACACATAATTATATATTAAAATTATTTTTAATATTTTCCAATATTCCATAGTAAAATTTCAGTTTTAGGATAAAACTATATAGTATTTTAATGCCTTTTGAATTTTTATGTCAGTAATGATATTGTTCTCTGTGTTAAGCATGTGCTATGTGTGTACCTGTGTGTATGAGATAATAAAATTTGAAGTAATATTTATTTAAATATCAAACAAAGTTTTGATGAGCAAAATTTGCAAAAATGCAGACATTTACATTTGTGCACTATTTAATTTATTTTTGAAATTTTGAAAAAAATTAATTTTACAAAAGAAAATGAAATCTCTTACCTAAACTTCTTAGCATTATCATAAAAATATAACAGAAATGATTTTCAACTTAATATGAGTTAGTCACTCTGCATGGACTTTAATTGAATTTGGAATTTTTTAATGGCATCTGTATTTTGTCAAAGTAGATTCTATTCCCTGTCTAAGCAAATGGCAACACCTCATCTAGTTGCTCAAGGTGGAAACCAAGGAATTATTCCATTTTCTCCACCATTCACTCAATATATTATGAAGTCCTATCATTTTTTCCTCCTGTATTGAATATATCCACTGATTCCTCTTCCTCTTCTCACCATGCCAGTAGGAGCTACCATAACTTTTTATTGACCTGCAGTGTCCTTCTTTGGGCTTTATTTCCATTTCCACTCTCCTTTTCTCCATTCAGTAGCCAGAGGGCTTTTTAAAATTTAAAATTAAGTGAAAAGTGTTCCCATGTTTGAGTCATTCAATGGTTTTCCAAAGCTCTAAGAATAAAACCCATTAATTCTTATACTGCTTGGCCAGTCCCCTGACCACTCTCCTTTCTGTTGCTCATCATAATGCTCTCACTATGACTAGTTAACTTCTATTCATATGCTTTTCATTTTCCAGATCTCAGTTTTAATATTACTTTCTCAAAAAAGACCTTCATAACTTTCCCTTCTAAAATACACTCCATTTATTCTCCCAGAGCATCCTGATTTTTCTTCATGGTTCATTTAAAAATTTCCAATGTTACTTTTTAAAATATCTGTTTCCCCTATTATGTATAAGTTTGGCATGGATCAAAGACTTCGTCAGAATTTTCCTTCTTTCCTTCCCTCCCTCCCTTCCCTCCTTTTCTCACCACTATTGTATAACCAGCATGTTACATAGCACCTGGCCCATATCACTCTTCTAATGAATATTTGAGGAACTAATGGAGGTACATAAAATAAGTGTTAAAGAATGTGTATATGGGTATAGAAAATTGCCTGTATTTCAGGTCTAATATATTTTTAAATTATCCATCTAACTGCAGATATATTAGTATCCCTAGAATTTACTATTTTGAGTATTTCCTAATTCAATTATTCAGAAGAATTTTTCCAAGGAAGGTTCTCGGGAGGCTAAACAGTTTCACTGAAAACATATCATGAGAAGTTAATGAGATATCTCTTTAGAAAAACAAAGTTGAATAATTAATACATTGATTTGAAAATCATTTTTATTATATGGATTGTCTTAACTGCTGTGGGTACTGTGTCAAATCATAGAGATTTAAAAAACTACTAACATTTAATCACTTACCTTAAATAATTACTAGTGTAATAGGGAAGAAAGAATATTATATTTAACATATATGACGTATGATTTATCAAACTAAACATTTTTGATTTTTAACATTAAAGTATCAAAGACCTTAAGAGCATTAGATTGATGCTAATCTAAATTGAGCATTCCCATTTGATAAATTTGGAAGAAATATTAGTGAGATTGATATAGTGATTACAAACACCATCTTCCATAAGTAAATTTGCTTCCTATGAGGGAAAAATTTTTATATTTGACCTTTATATAATTTGTCAATCATCCTCTCCCAATATATTTAGAAATGTAGTATTTTAAAGAAAATGTATTTGTGAATACAATTAAGTTATTTACTTTTATATTCATTTATATTTATAGATTGTTATAGTGAAAACTTTCACAGCTCAATTTCAATGATTAATATTTAAGTCCTTACATTTTTATGAAGCTTTTATTTGTATGTGCTTATTTTTATAATCATGTAAATTGTGAATTTTTGTGGCAATATTGTTTCTCATTGTTACAGCTCTAAATATTCCTGGTTTACTAGAAAACTGACTTAAAATTTGATAATACCCTGGAAGAAACACAAATATAAAATATATTCTTTACTTGCTCTTTTTCCTTTACTGGCTATCCTATTCTGAGAGAAATAAACTAATTCTCTAAAGTGATTTTCTTTTTAAAGCAGTTGCTTTTTAAAAAGCTCTTTCCCTCTCACCTCCTCTTATAGTAAATTATGATCCAACATAAAAGCATAGTCATTCAGATGAAAGAAAAATACATGGTTATTGAGATGTTTTGAGTATAGGGAAACTTAGGGAAAAATAAGATTCCCTCAGAGCAGGTATTGATAGGAATCCTAATAAATTTGCTAATTCAGTTTGGCAAAGAAAATAAAAACACTGCCATGCAAGTATCTGTGTGTGTGTATGTGTGTTTTGTGTGTATATCAAATACATACTTTATATGTATTTACTTGGCCAATTATAATATAATGGATATAGTTTGTTTTATGCTTGGTACTAAGCTTGGTACTCTGAAAAATACAAAGGATGAATAAGACCCAGTCCTAATCCCATGAGGATTTAATAATCCTAAATCACAGTAAAATAATCTGAAAATATCATAAATCATTACTGAATTGTTAGATTAGATTAAACAGACTAAGAATATTCTGAGAGCTCATAAAAAATGAGTGGCGGGATAATCTGTTAGGTCTGATTAGAACTTCATGAACATATAGGATGTTTTGTATTCAACAAAGGGAGGTGACATTATTGGAGAGGGAATGATATGGCCAAGGGCATGGTTATTACGTGAGCCACTGAGGGTACCAATTGGACTGCCTTTAGAGGGGAGGAACTGAATGGTAAAAGATTTGCTTTCTTTTTCTACGTTAAATATATGTTGGCTGTTACCTCCACCAGCCTCTATCCCTGTGCCATGACAGGCTATCTGTGCTCTTGTAATGACTTTTGTATTCTTCTGTAATAGCCCTTCTATCAAAGATACTTTCTTTTCTCTCTTTTCTCCTATTTCACAAACAGGTGGAAATTATTCTTTCAGCATCTCCTACACTGAGCCCAATGTATGGCTCAATTTAAGCTCTGAATAAATGCATCTGTTTATTGATCAATTAAAGAAGGAATATTTGCATAGCAGAGTAATCTAGTTTTGTCACTGTGTACAATTTAAGATTTTGAAGAAATATTTAAGATTGTGTCTTTAAATTGATGGGTTAAGGGCTGTAAGTTGGATATTGATTGAAGCCAGCTTTGAAGAAATCTTTACTCGAGGTAATGAAAGAGGAAGTTGAGTGAGAGATAATACAATAACATTAAAGCCTTTAATTTTCCTGTTTCCAGCCTTAGAGTTTGAGTAACTCTTGACACATAAAAGAAAGCCCTACAAATTCTGAGGTAATATAAAGTAATTTTTAAAAATCTTGCTGTTGCTTTTCTTTTTGCTTTTTGTCAGGAAGAGGACTGCTTAGACGAAAGATCTGCTAATAACATTTTATTGATCCATAACAAAATTAATGATGATGATATTATTAATGGCTCTGATACCTCCTCCTGAATTATGTATCCAAAAAATACACTTAAGAACAATCTACTCCACTGAGAAGAATCTAAGAGTGTTCTAGGATAGGCTGAGCAGAAGAGGGGTAACCAGTAAACTCATATTTTTTTCAGATTTGAAACATCACTGATTCACACTAAGGTACCAGAAAGTATAAATCTAAAGATGAATAAATTCTGCAGTGCCCAGTTTTCTTTACCAATAAGATTGATCTTAGCCTCAGACTGACCGACAACATTGAGAAACCTAACAGGCCTCACCTAACAAGTTTATTTTAACTTTAAGTGAGCATTCAGGGCAGGCAACAACATAATTTTTATGGCAATACCATAGTGGAAGTCTTGTAAATCATAGATATACTTTTAATAATTTCTGAATCATGTGCTCTCAGGTTGTATTGCCTCCTTGCTACACATTTCTGAAGCATGTTCTTAAAATTTTGCTACAGCAAATTCTATTAAATCTAATCCATAAAATAGACTTACTGACAATCACCAGGATAGATCTGTTCTAGAGAGGAGTTGAAATTCTATCTGCAAATCAAACTAACCAATCATACCTTCCCTTAAGTTTTCTTATATCCTTTAACATTTCAATTATTCTTTCTTTCTTTTATTCATTACTTACACCTTTTTATAAATGTTAATAATGACATGAGATAGTCTCCGTGGATATTATGCAACTTTTGTGTTTTAGATTGCATTTCCAAATAATTTACTTGTTCTAGAAAGCAATATCAACCTAAATTTCATTTTCTTCTAGCAGGATAAGTAAATCTAAAACCCTTTATTATGTCATAGAGATGAAGCAGCGAAAATGAATGTTTCACCCAACTCACTCTAGTTACAAACACCCTTTTCCCATGTCATACTTTTTCCATTATCAAAATACTGCAGTCACTAGAGACTATTTCTCAGGAAATTCTCATGTCCACCTACTGGCATGAATATACATCATATCCTATAGTATAAATATACACCATACCCCACAGTATACATTTTTGCTGACAGAAACTTCTGAATGTCTTTCAGAGCACCATCCATTTGCTCATATGGGAAAACACAGCATTGATCCATACATAACCACATGCACCATGGAGAAGATAAGTTCCCATCTTATTTCGTGAACTGTGGCTCTATGAAAGCGTTGCCACTGAGAGTACTCATAAATGACACCTTGCTATGGTTTAGCCATAGTTTCCCGACATATAAATACACCAGATTTAATTATAATCATTATGTCAGGAAGTCATTCCTGATCAAGATTTAACATTCTTTCCTAAAGTTTTTAGGAATTACTATTCTCAATAGTAATATGGTAATCCATTCATGTATCACTTGGCCAGCTTTCCAGGCAGACTGTGAAATGTTGCCAGCTTACTGGAAAATAAGGTTCCCTAATTTGCATATCTGGAGTAATAAATTTGCCTTTGTAGATTGGGCATATTCAACTTCTGGGTACAGTCCAGACTGTGCATACATGACTTTCAGAGCTAATCTGGCCCTTCTACAGTGCTACTTCCTGCCAAATTTCTGTTTGCAATTTATCCCAAGCTTAGACTGGCAGAGCTTAGGTACCATTTTCCCATTTTATTCCTGCTGTACTTGGTATTTTTATTTACTCCACTTCAAGGTGAATATGACCTCTTTTGAAATAATACTGTTGTTTTTCATGGGCAGCCCTATCTTTGAAAAAACGTCTGTCCCAATCCAGCTTGGGGATAGGCCAGGAATGTAATCAGATCCAAACAAGAAGGTCACTGACTCTTGTTTTCCTTACCTAAAGTTGTAGCAGTTCTTATGAATAAGACTTCTCAATTGTTGTTTACTTTGGTATATCTCTAGAATCCTAAAGTGGTGATTTTTGACAACTTTGCGTAGATTTTTATTTGTTTTTTGGGGCGGAGAAGATTCTCTGGCCTTTTCACACCACTGTAAAAAGAATGGGACAAAATGTATAGTGTAATATAAAGGAAAGAAAAGAATTTTAAAAATATGGAGTTCTATGAAGAATTGGTGGGAAGCAAATAAAATAAAGCATACCATATTAACAGTAAAGAATGTTTTTTCTTATTACTCAAATCATTTAAATCGATATTTTCATGCATCAATTATAAGTCATAGATTATAGTTTATTTTTATAAAGGAAAAATTCCATACTTTTGTACATCACTATTATGCAAATGTATTCATTTTATAAGACTCTAAATTTTATATTAGACAGAAATCTCTTGTATATGTTTAATAAAATTATATTTCAATTGATTTGTTGGTAATTGAAACTCTATGTTAATTTTTTAGAAAAATGAAGGAAATAGCTTTGTGAAGAAAATTAGACTATCAATAATTGCTTAATGTAAAATTAATTCTGAACTTGTTACAGAAGTCTGTAAGAGTTATACTTAGTTACACCTAACTACTAACATAGTGCCTGTCCATTACAGATGATAATTACCTTGAAAAAAATGAATGTCTTTCTCCAGATGATTATTTTTCCCAAATCAGATTTAAACTTAATTCTGTTATTATAATTGCTAGATAATAGTTCCAAATGACTTAGTTTTTTTTAGAACATACCAGGGATTGAACCCTGGACCTCAAACATATGAAGCAGGCTCTCAACCATTGAAATACACCCACTCCTCCAGCTAACTTACTTTTATAACTCTCCTTTCATGGAAAAGATGCAGATATATTCCAGACTTGTCCAAATCCAGGTTTACATATTTTAGCATGTCATCAGTACAGAATTCACTTGGCAAATTGAAATTCATCTCCCACATGAATACCTTCTTCAACTTAATTATCATTCAGTTTATCCTCCCTTCCTACAGCATTTATGAAAATGTTAAATAAGACCAGCCTCAATACCAAGGTCCCTGAAGCACGCTTCTCAACACCTCTTCTTAATTTAATGTGTTGCCATTTATCATTAAATTCCTTTAGCCAATTTATGTCTCAAGAAGAATGCTAATGTGGAATCTAATTTGAGATAAATTTTAATTAAGATTTCCTGAGACATTGTGTTAAGTGATTTACTATAATCAAAATTGATATCATCTCTGCTACGACATCATTTAATTTTCTAATTTTATCCACATACAAAGGAAAATAAATTCATCAAACTTGAATAGACCTCCATAAATATACATCATTCATTTTGACTATTTCTGTAAAACATCCCCTTCTTCTTTTGCCTTTAGGACTATTTCTGTCATTCTCATACAAGTTCCAGAATTATGTCATAAAATGCCTTCCCTTCTGGCAACTACATCTGTCTACCCCCAAATATCAAACCTCAGGTTTTAGCATTAATGTCAATCTCTCAACTTCCCTTTTTTCTTCTCAGTTACTTATTTCTGTTGCTGTTTTATGCACATTATCACCTTAAATGCAGAGCATAATAAAAATAGAAATATAATAAGCACAATATATTGTTTTTCTAGGGCTGCCAAAACAAATTACCACAAAGTAAGTGGGTTAAAACGACAGAAATCCATTATTTCACAATTCTGGAGGCTAGAAGTCTGGAATCAAGATGTCAGAAGAGCCATACTCTCTCCAATGGCTCTAGGGAAGAATTCTTCCTTGGCTCTTCTCACTTCTGATGGTTGGCCAGCAATCTTTGACGCTTCGTGGCTTGTAGCTACAAAACTCTCGTCTTTACCTCTTACTTTACATGGCCGTCTCCCATGTGTGCTTCTGTCTATCTCTTCTCATCTTATAAGGATTCCAGTTGTATTGGGTCAATGGCTCATCCTACTCGAATATGATTTCATCTTAACTAGTTAACTTCTGCAATGACTCTATTTCCAAATAAAGTCACATTCTGAGGTACTGAGAGTTAGGACTTCAACAGATCTTTTGGAGAATACAATTTAACCCACAACACAATACATCCCCTAAACTATGCTGACCTGTATAAACTACTTGGTTTACATTTCCTCAGTATATTAAACATGGACTTTCAAACGGACCATTTCTTAATGTGAGGTCCCTGAAACTGAATTCAAATTTTAAGGGAAATATGCACATTCAACGTTTTTTCTAAGTGTGCCAAGAGTTTCTACTATATTGCCAAAGGAGTCTATGATAAGAAGTAGATTTAGAACTACTACTTAAAAGCAGTAAAACCCAGAGATTAGAAAAACATTAAAAAATGTCAGTAAATAAGAATAGTTTTTCACAGGTTAATTATAATTATGCTTATTGTCTTTAGCCGGCAGAAAACTTTTAAGTGTTTTCCCTTTTGTGTAAATTGAGACCGTCTTTATTTTCTCAAACCATCACTTTCTGTGATGAAAATCATGTGACTATAGGTGAAATGCATGCTACAAGATTTCATGAAAGATTTATTTTTCTTCTCTTTTTTCCCCTTAAATAAATACATATTTATCAGAACTCAAGGGTCTTTAGCTAACCTGATAAGTCATTATTACCTTAATTCTGCCTTATGAAATTAACAGCGGCTATTCTCTTTTCACACACTGCACCCAAAAATAACCTTTAAATATTAGATACAACTAAGCCTGAAGGGATTCTAAACATTAAAATATTAGCCTTTCAAGTATTCTAATATAGTATAATTTCAGGGACTCTGAATAGATTTCCAGTCTTCTAAAAAAAATATTTCTTAGGCTACATTAGATTTTATATTCTACAATTGGAGATGCATTTGCTTGATTTTGAGAAGATAATACTCCAGGCCTTTTGGGCCCTTTATAAGTCAGTGTGAACAAGAGTCTTTCCTAAAGCCAAGTATAAATAGGAAAGACAGGAAGACAAGACAGTACCTGGGAAACAAAAAGAGAACATTATGAGTGTGAAAATGTGAAAGCAGAAGGAAGGATGGGAATAATAAAGAGAAACTTCACCTATTCCATTTTTTTCAGATCACACTTTGTAGTAATAGGTGTTTGTGTTAAGAACAGGTGGTGAGAAAGTGAAAATAAAAAGGATATTAGATTTTCTGTTAGGGTTTTCCTCTTTTCTCCTTTATTAAATTAAAATACTGATAATATTCAAGATTCAAAAACCTTCCCTTTATTATTCTCATAAGGAAAAAGAAATACCCGTCCAGGTGTTATTGCCTCAGTAGCATAGCAGAGCACAGTAGACTCAATTGAAGGAAACAAGGCTATATATACTAAGAAAACTTTCTTTACTTATTTTATGCCTTTGAAAGCAACCTCTTGTGCGTTGGGGGGAGAGGGGTATAACACAGTGGGAGAAGTTTGAGTCCCAAAAGGATTTATGTTGTGATTTTTCAATTCCAGCTCACTGCAGTCGACGCAGACGAAGGGTCAAATGGGGAGATCACATATGAAATCCTGGTTGGGTCTCAGGGAGACTTCATCATCAATAAAACTACAGGGCTTATCACCATCGCTTCAGGGGTGGAATTGATAGTCGGGCATACCTACGCCCTCACCGTCCAAGCAGCAGATAATGCTCCTCCTGCTGAGAGAAGGTAATTTATACTAGAACCGATGCAGTCCTTTCATTTTTCCGTTTAACCCTATAATTAAGTTTAAGAAGCACAGCAAGCATTCTTTTATCCTCTAAACATCTAAATTAGATAAGAAAATCAGAGGGTCCAGATTCTCAGAAACTGTATATTCTTATTTGGTTAAATGGTGGGGATAGGACAATAAAAAGCAGATTAAAGCACAAAATAATTAACAATGATTTCACAGGTGCAGAAGGACTCAGGTCTCTGTTCTATGTGGGAAGTGGGAAATAGCAGGGGAATTTACATTTATAAATATCAGACACAATTTATTAATGAAAAACAACTGTTCTGACAGTAAGAAAATGTATCTTTCCTTCAAAGAAGGTCACAGATGTGCCAGGAGCAAATAATGTCTCAGCCTTTGAAATCACTTCTCTGTGTCTGAGTAATTATTAAAATGTGAATATGTGTGTAAAAAATAAATTGACTTCCTGTTTCTCTAATGACACCTACTTAATCTCCCACTGAATATATTCCTTTTATTAATTTCTTGTTTATTTCCACATTTTCTTTAATGAATTTCAAGAAAATGTTCATGAATATAAACATACCCCTATACTATGCTCTTTTTTTCCTTAATAATATATCTTGAGGCTCTTTCCATAATAATACTGGATAACTCCTTTCACAGCTACATAATATTCCTTCACATACATATAATGCTGATTTAAGAAGTTCATTTTAGTTGGACATTTAAGTTTCTTCCAGTATTTTCCTTTTAGTGACAACGAAGAAATATGTAACATTGCATATGCATCATTTTGAATGTATGCAAATATAGCAATAAAATAAATTTCAAGGAGTGAAACTAAAGCATAAATACAATTAATTGTAAGTTTTATAGGTAACTGCCAAATTGTCTTCTATGGATATTATAACAATTTATAATTACTAATGCAAAATCTGAGCATGAAATGCATGTTTGTTTTGTAAGTTCATAACTTTTACTATATAGTTATTATTTATGTATGTTCACATATGAATAATATACTTCAATAAAATTTTTAAAATAAGACTATTTCAATCCCTTTACTTATGATTAGTTTGTTGAGATTCTATTTCTTCTATGGTCAGTGTAGGTTGTACATTCCTAGGAATTTTCCCATTTCATTTACATTGTCTACTTTGTTGGTGTACAGTTGTTCATAGTATCCTCTTATGATCTCTTTTATTTCTGCATCCTCTCTTTTTTTTAATTTATCAATTTTGATAAAGGTTCATTGATTTTATTCATCTTCTCCAAGAACCAAATTGTGGTTTTGTTAATTCTCTCTATTTTTGTTGTTCTCAATTTAATTTATTTTCACTCTGATTTTTGTTATTTCTTTCTTTCTACTGTTTTTGGGAATAGTCTGCTCTTCTTTTTCTAGTTTTGCCAGCTGTGTACTTAGGTCATTGATTTTAGCTTTTTCTTCTTTTTTAGTACAAACATTAAGTGCTATAAATTCCCCTCTCAGCACTGTCTTCCCTGCATTCCAAAGTTTCTGATATGTTGTGTTCTAGTTTTCATTCATCTTGAGATATTTATTGATTTCTCTAACAATTTCTTTGACCTAGTGATTAAGAATGTTTTGATTAATCTCCACATATTTGTGAATTCTCCCTTTTTTGACCTCTTGTTGATTGCCAACTTTATACCATTATGATTAGAGAAAAGGCTTTATACACATTTGATCTTGTTAAATTTATTGAGATCTTTGTGACCCCATATATGGTGCCCCATCTTCCTTCCTGCTGGAGGTGGGGTTGGAGCTTAGGCTAGAGCTGTAATCCAATCTGAGTGGAAAGAAGCTCCCTATCAGCACTGTGGTTTTCTATCAGCCCCACATCCCCTCATACTGTGGGCAAAGTTAAAATGGCAGCTACCAGCCTCTTTTTGACTTGGACAGGTTCAAACTAAAGCTGTTTTTAGGATTATACTTTAGCCAGCCCAATTTACTAATCCATACCTGCAGTCAGTGCCCAACTATCTCTTCCTCCCCTGTTTTTGGAAAATGGAGCTTCCAACTCCAGCCACAGAATAGCTCCCCTGGTGGCTTGCACTACTCATAGAGGATGGGCATCGGCCTCTGCAGTGTGGAGTGCTCTACTTTTGGCTCTTCTCTGAAGATGGGCAGTCTCCTTATTCTATACTTTCAAGGATGCTGCAAAATGCACTTCTGGTCTCCTGGGGGTCCCCAAACAGGTGCTTTAGATAGTTCTGGGTGATTACTAACTCCCTGTTAGGATGAGCGGTCTCTTGGAGCTCCTTACTTTGCTGCCATCCTGCTCCTCCTCCTCACAGATTTTTAAAAAGTATTCTTATATAAGTCCTATACACTTATTTGGTCAACTATTTCTATATCTTATGTTGTTATTATAAATAGACTCTATTCTTCCTTACATCTTCTAACTGGTTGTGGTTTGTATATATAAAACCTATTTCTTTCTATTAATTTTGATTTCACTTTCTCATTTAATCATTTGATGTTTGCACATTTTTCAATTGATTCTCCTAGAAAATCCAGGAATACATTTTATAAATAGAGATAATTTTATCTCCTTCTTTCCATTTTTCTTCTTTATTTTCATTTCATTTTCTAGTTCTTCCAATAAAATGTTACATAAAGATATAGAGATAATGGCCATTCTTTTCTTGCTTCTGACTAGATAAGGAATGCCTCCCATGTTTCTTCACTGGATTGTATTTTGTTTAAAAAACACATTTCATTAAGTTAAAAAACTATTCATCAATTGCTATTTTATTACCTTCTTAAAAATAAGAGTGGTTGTTTAATTGGATTAAATAAATATACAGCATCAATGTAGACAGTAATGATCTTTCTTCTTAAGCTACTGGTATGATGATTGATCATGTTACATTTTAAAAAATAAATATATTTTGCATTCCTGGTGTCAATGCTTCTAAGCCATGTTGTTTTATTCTGGAAATAAAGTGATTAATATTTGTTGATGTTTACTTAGTGAAATTGTTTTTTTTGTTGAAAATTTCTTATCATTGTCTTATATGTTTGTTACTATACTTTATGAAAGAAACAAATACACAAGGAAACACAGGAAAGAATACATGTAACAGACTGAATGAATGAGTTACAAACAACTCAAAAAAATGAATAAATCCAGATTTGAGTCAATAAAAAGAAACCAATAACAAATATGAAAACATATTTCAGTGGATTTGTCTCTAGCTAACCCAATCAAGAAAAAAAGGAGAGAGTAAAAATTTACCTAATAGGACTTTCTAAAAGGGGAGTAACACAGAAATCGAATAAATTAATAAAATCATGAGATACAATGTCGCTTTAAATATACAAATATTTGAAAACCTGAATGAAATGGGTAATTTTCCAAGAAAATATAATTTACCAAAAATAACTGCAGATTAGAAAATCTTCAGATACCAAACTAGATAACAGTTCTCAAAGAGCTACTATCCAAAATTGCACTTTAACAGAACTGTAAAGAAAAAAAAAATCATCCAATTTAAAGATTTAATAATCCCCATGTTTTACACCTCTCCCAGAGCAGAAAAAAGTGCATTGCTTCCTTTGCAATACACTCAAAGGGGGAGTTTTTCTCTTCACTTCTCCAGTTCTGTAGTCATTAAGCAAGGAGTTGTGGTAGGTGAGCTCCTCATTGTTTATGATAGTCCTAGATTATTCTCCCTTCTGCTCTTTAATACTTCCCCTTTGACTCTCATGCCATCAGAATATACTACCCATTATTTTCCTTTGTTCCTGTCATCTATAGACCAGAGTTTCTTTTCGGCATCTTTGCCATTCACTTCAACAGTATTCCTGGCAAGACTCTTGGTGACTTAAATATCCAACATGTGGTTTAATGCAACTCTAATCTTGCAGTTCCTCTGACCCAACACTCTTGAGTTATCCTTGATGCCTTTCTTTCTCTCACACCTCAAAATATAACTTTTAACAATTCCTATAAAATCTACCCTCAAAATTTATTCAGAAGGCACAATTCCTGCCACTTCCATTATTAACACCCCCATCTAAGCCACTGTTAATCTCTTTTCCAGATTGTTGAAAACCCTTTAAATTAGACCTCTGCCCTTGCCCACGTCAGCCAGTTTCAACATAGTAGCAGAGTGGCTCTGGTAATATGGAAAACATTGCATCTCTCTATTCAAATTCTCCTGTGCTTTTTTATCTCACTAAGACAAAGTCAAAAAAGGCCAACGAGACCCAACATGGCTTGCTAGTCTTCATCAGAACACAGGACTCATCTCCAGATCACCTCTTCTCTCTAACCTCATCTCCTGCTCAAGCTGCTTCTCTTACTCCACACCAGTCGTGTTGGCTTCCTCTCTGTCACTGAGACCAGCCACTACTGTGGAGCCTATGGACTTAACTTTCATCAATCTCAGTCTGGATGGTTCTTCCCTCAGATTTCTCTATTTCGTGTATATCATCACCCAATTGTTGCTTTCTCTGTGAAACAATTTCTGAAAACATATTTACAATTGCAACAACCTTCCAATAATTTCAGGCCCCTTTGAATGATTATTTTATCAATTGCATACCATCATCTATGTTTTTTCCCATTTAGAGTGTGATGTTTATTGTCTGCCTCCTCCTGACTAGAATGTAAGTTCACAAGGACAAGAATCATCATGGGTCCATGCCCTGTTTTGACCTCAGAACCCAAAACAATTCCTGCAATGTCCTGGGTTCTTAAACATTTTTTTTAAATTAATAAATGGGAATAAAAGATTGTGATTCAAAACACAAATCTGTTTTGGAGCCCCCCAAAGTAGGAGGCAGATTTGAATTTTGTCTGCCTTCCTTCGTAGTAAACTCAAATTCTGTTTAAATATAAGTCAAAAGATACATGTCTGTGACAGTAAGATTTTCTATTCAGTCTCAATAAATATTTATTATATAACTGCTATTACCAGTCTAGGGATACATAGCAGAGTAATTTGCTGGCAAAATTTAAAAATATATATAAAAAGGTAGGACTATGAATAAACAATTTCAGTTTAGCATGGTGAGTTTAAATTTAAGGTAAATTCTTGCTGCTCTGGGACAGTGAGGAGGGGACATTATTTTTATAATGTCAGGGTACTAAGAAGGCTTCCTAAAAAAGATGAGTTTAGATATATTTTTAATGTAATATTATTACAAAGTCAATAAAAAAAAAGAAAAAAAAAGATGAGTTTAGGAGATTAAGTAGGAGTTCACCAGGTGGAAATAAAAGTATGTGACTTTTTACTAAGCCTCAGACGTCTGAAATAAATGTTTATGCATAATTACAAATCCTTTAGTGTTACAAGTGCACAAACTGCAGTTAAAGGAGGGGCACAAGAGATCAGGGCTATATCATGGAAAACTTACCAAAAAGTTCAGACATTATCCAGTCTGTGGAAGGAATTCTTTGACAATCACTCTGGTTATCCCTATGGAAGATGGATTTGAAGAGAACAAACATGAAGACACTAAAACAGTCCAGGGGTAGTACTGCTTGCTGCTGATGCTTGAACTGGACATTTTAGAAAGAATGGAGAGGAGGTGACAGAAAGGATATATATTATATTATAAAATTTTCAAGACTTTATAAATGATTATAGTGGTTAGGGAGATAGAATTGTCAAGAAAACCCCCCAGTGTTGGGCTAAGTTGACTGGATGTTGGTAATGCCCAGGTGAACATGGATGATAGCGATGAGTTGGATTTTGACACATTTAGTTAGATGTGGCTATTTTTAAGATAGGCAAAAAACAAACTTATATATGTCTGAAACTATAAAAACTATATATTATTTAAAAATATTGGATATATTTGTATATTGACTAGTTAATCTAAAATAAGAGTCAAATACAATTTGGATAAATTTTTAAAAATAACTACATATGCTAGGTTACTCTGAAGAGGAATTAAAGATGATTGATACTATTTTTTGAGCAAACAGTATGATTAATCATGCTAGATAGTTTATATATAGCATTTCTAATCTTAATAATGTTAGCTTTGCAAAACTGTGTTTATTTTGCATACCAGGAATCTAAGGCTTGGAGGAATGCCTTGGCTAAGGGAATTCTACCAGTAAATAATTGGTAGAACTATATAATTTGAACTCAGAGCTCTTGGATTTCAAAACTTTTTCCTCTACACTCTGTTCAGTACCTGGAACTTTTGTAATTACTATTCTGGAGAAAAACTACTGTACTCGCTTAAGAGTGGTACTTATATTGGTAGTTATAGGAATAATGGGACCTTTTTTTTTTGCATTGAACCTTTTGTTAGAGCCTTTTAAAACTAATCTATTTTATAATATAATTTATTTATCAAATATAGCACTGTGCTGAATAGATCTGGACTACCCTGTATATGCTTATGTATTACGATTGATATGATTTTATAAGTCTGTTAATTATTTAATGAATGAGCTGTTATATACTTCTTGCTCAGTTCCTGTTTGTAAGTCATATCAACGATTTGCCTATTATAGCTGCTACCTGTAATAATTAGTAAAATAATAGGCTTTTACTTGAGTAAAATTGCACTCCACTCCAGGAAAAAAAGTACCATCTTCAAATTCTAAGTTTAAAGACTCTTTAGGTGATACCAGGCATTTAGTAGCTTTACTAGTTGTTTTTGTTCAGCTGTTTGTTTGTTTGTTTAAATAGACAATGGTTTGAGTATTAAAAAGGATCACCTGTAATATTTGGTTAAACCTCAAGTGGTAACTACAGAGAATAAAATCTAACTTCATTCTACCTACTGGGATAATGTCATAGTCACTTTAGGATAACACTTGCAATCTTTTGGTAGCAAACTCAGACTTCAGCTTGAATAGATGAATGAACTTAAGAGTTCTAAAGCTTTACTCTCAAAAGTCCTTACCCCTTGTATGGTCTAAGACACAGAGACCCTTGAACGACCCCTCCTCTATTTCATATGAACCTCTGTATCTTTGCAAGAATTTACACTGGTCTCACCCAGTCCTATGGCCTTTTTAGGGAGGCGATAAGGACATCCCTCTTGCCCAACTAAAGCAGGTGACAGAATTAAATGGTTCCCAGGGAGCCATCCTGTGCCTCTTTGCACATCCCTGGGCTCTTGATGGACCCACAATTTGGAGGGCATAACCTAGGCAACACCTGATGGACACAAAGGGTGGCCACGCCAAACAGTTGCCAAGAAACTCCAGCAAGCAGTGGAGCCTTCCCCAATGATACTAGCTTCTTGGCACAGCAGGTTTGTAAGCAAAAGCATCATAAAAACATTTCCACCTGGCCACCCTTGGTCAGTGTCGAAACATCCAGAACACTGTGTCAGTTGTTTCAGATATTACGTAAAATTTTTTTGGCTGCAAACACAGATAGCCAGCCAGCCAAGCATGTAAATGTTAGGTCAAAGGCCCTGGAGAGGAAAGGGGAGAATGAGGCTTGCATAGGGGGCCCTCTGGGTTTACCTACCCTCAGGTCCTGCCAGAGTCCGAGGAGGTTGGGAGGAGGAAGTGTGGGTCCCAGGCATTTGCCTTCTTTATGACTCAGACGGGAGAGATGCGGCTTTCCCTCTGATACTAAAGATTGAACATTTCAAATTATACAGCACAAAAAGCAGAAAAGCCCCTTTGGAGATGCAGCCCTTTCTAATAAATAACGTGTCATGAACGGGCAAGGTGTTGTTCTGAGAAGAGGAAAAGCAGCAGGGCCATTTGGAGAAGTTAAGGGCAAACCTTAGGGAAGTACAGATCCTGCTAGTTGCAGTTATACACCGGTCAAGGCTAACTGCCGGGAGGTGGGGGGATGTCACTCAAAGGGAAACTTATGACTAAGCAGACAGAATGACGAGGCCCCAAATATAATTTCTTTTATGCTATTGCAGGGCTGATCAAGAAAATGAATCATCTATTTTTCCTAGGTTATGTATGAGTGAGGAAAAGATGCAGAGAAAAGAAGTTCATGATTAAAAGCAATCTAAAAGTTCACCACTTGGAAAGGAATGTGAATGGGGTTTCCAAGTAAAGGGAATAACAAGAGCAAAGATAAGGAGACATGAAAGAGAACAGTATGTTGTTGAAACTATGTATAGCTTGGCACATCTAATCCTATCACTACCTGCTTAAAATCTATCAATCAGCCCCCCTTGTTGAATGTTTAAATCAACATGCTTTGCACATGTGTGATCTGGCTCTTCCCACTACTCTAGCCCTAACTCCTGCCACTGCCTTCCACTGACTCCCCCCTCCCAAACAAATCTTAAAGTTCCAGGTTAATTGCTCTGTGAATTTGTGTAAGTTTTTCCCTCTACCTGAACTGTCCTGTATTTCTACATCTAAATTCATCTTGCGTTTTAAAACGCTATCCCTGTAACTTCTCCCCTAAGAAGTTTTCTCCGACTTCTCAGGTTAGTTTTGAAACAAAGCCTTGTTCCTATAGACAGACATATGTACTTCCAAAATACTAACCTATGAACTTTGCACTACAAATATAGCTTTTCTAACACAGTGTTTGTGGGAGACAAAGGAATAGAAGCTAATTTCTCCATCTTCACCTCTATTAGGAAAAGCAATATAAGCACCTACAACCTTCAACTTGGAAAGAAGGTAGAAATGTGGAATGACAAAGAGAAACTTTGTAGCACATACTGAAACATTAATAGTAAATTACAATACAGAATGTTCATCCTCAAAAAGTCAGCAAAATCTCTTCATTACTACTGAGTATGCTTGCCATAACAGAGAAATTTGACTTTTCATCTTCTTGAATCATTTCCCAGATGAAAAAATTTAAATGTATCTTCCCAACCTCCTCTGTATTCATATTTTATTTTCTGCTCACAATAAATGCTAAGCTGAAGCTTCATTCTTGATATAAATAATTAAAATTAATTGTCATGTCATAGTCCAGTCCAAGACGGGAAGTATTTTCTGATTTCCTCTAAGATAACATTCTTCATTACAAACCAAAGATATTTTATATTCACACACACAGAAAGACACATCAAATAAGTGTAAGTTCTCTGATTTACTTCTCAAATCTGTTCTTCTGGGATGTGGTATGAAAGGGCAACCAGATTTTTAATCCAGAAGCAGAAAGTTTAATTTTTAGTTTGCCTGTTTTTGCTAATTAATTTTGAAACTTTGATTCAGTTATTTAATCTATCTGACATTTTAATACCCTTTTGTAAATGAGAGGGTTAAATTAGATGGTTTCTAGTGTTTTTAAAATGTTAAATCACCCGAGGAAATAGTTTTCTTGTTCTATTTTGATTTTCATGAAAAAGACAACCATTATGATTTTCATTTTTGGAATTGGAGATCTATCTACATTATGCTGGCTATATTATAAAAATAAAATTTATATTATATAGATGCTCAATTTTATGTATTCTGGACTAGCTATAAAATCTAAATACAAAATGCTCACATAAAAAGTTATTTATCTAGTGACTGCAATGTTTTATTATGTGCTTAACTGATGCTGTTGAATTACTGCTATTTATTACAGCACTAATGCTGTCATTTTATTGTTAATACTATTGGTATTCAATTTTAGAAAAGCTAACTCTGACACTGTGCTGACATCGGGGATAAAATGGCAATAGCATTTTAAAAGGCAATTACCCTCAGGAAGGTTGCTGCTTGTTTGCACACATTATAGTAAATTCCAGTATGTTGACAATGGCAATTTTCAAGGTCTTGAGATGTGATCTTCCCAAAATAAGTCTAAGATTTCAGTCCAAGAGGGGAAACCTGCAAATTTGCAATTTTAGCATCCAAATAATTGTGGGAAGGCAAAGTGAAGGAGATACCTATGTTGGACCACACATTTGGACTCCTCTCTGTTGTGTCTAGATTTTTGTGAGCTTATTTGAGCATTCTAATATTTTCTTTTCTGTGTGAAATAAGTGCCTCACATGTGTTAGTGGTTCTTGTAGGACTGGACTTATCTGGGTGAAACAGTATTTGTTTTAACCCTCCAAAATGTGAAAGTCAAAGGAGAAGACTAAGGAAATGGACAAATTATAGTAGGTTTAGTGTCAGCTAGACCTTAATGAGCCCCAAGATACTGATAGTCTTATGAAGGTTTTATGAAGTATTCCAAAACCCATAAGCTGAAGTTCTAAAGAGTATCAGAAATAGGAAGGGCCTAACTGGTTGAAATATGTCTTTGATTTTGAAGTAGGAGTGTGTTCTAGGTAAAAAAAAATAATAAAGTTTGAAAAATTAATTAGTGAGGGAATCTTTTGCCTCCAAAGGTTACTGAGAACTTTCAGACAGTTCGTATAGGAACGTCCTGGGCTGTGAATTTAAAAAGCAGGTGATTCTGCATATTATACCTTCCACTAGAGCTTCTGAGGCCGTGGCTTTCAATATCTAACGTGTGTAAGTAAAGTCTTGCAAATCTGTGGAAAATTAGAATCTTGATCCCACCCCCAGAGACTTGGATTCAGTGTGTCCAAATGCAAAGTCTACCACTTTGGAGAGGGAGCCTCAAGCCTGTGGATGGTAAGCCTCGGAAAGTGAAATGATGCCCTTGAAGTATCTCAACTTTTAAAGTATACAGATAAGTAGATACAAATTTATTTACCCCATTCCATAGAATGGAAGAAGAAGCCATATTTTGAGCACTATAACTCATATATATGTATGTATGTATGTGTGTATATTGTACATATACGTTATATATGAATAAATATATATATCTATCTATACTCTCATTTAATCCTCATGATAATCCTTTCAAGATAGGTGTTGTTGTTATTCTTATTCAACACGTGATAATAGTGAAACAGAGAGAAGTAATTTGCCCAAGATCACACAATGGCAGTAATCAAGACTCTAAACCAGGAACATCTGTATACCAATCCTGTACCCCAAATCACTCAGCTGTTATTACCGATATGGTAGGGGATTAACTTATAGGAGTTAGTATGCAAAGAGAATGTGTTGAAAGGAGAAGGAACTGATTTATAAAATGCTTGAATGACTTAATGAATAACATGCTAAAAGAAGCCAGGATCTCCCAGAATAAAATGAGAGAGAATATCTTGGAGCTGCTGTTGGGGACGGATCATCAATATGGGAGGATAATAGGTCTATGTCAAAATAACAATTCCTTTGTTCCTAAAATTTTGTAACTTCCAGTTTTTTTCTTTCCACCATGTTTTTTTTTTATATCCAGTCATGGTAAGATTAATAAATACCTACAAGTTTATAAGCAACATTTCATCATCCATTTTAATCTACTTTAAACATTCTTAAAATTTCAGTTGTAGTATTTATGAAATGCAATTAGAATTTGATTAAATTTATGGAAAATTTTTAATAATAAAGTGTAAATATCAGGCAAGAATAAATACAGAGATTTTAAGTGATTATAAAAGTCTAAGACATTTTAATTTAAAATACTATTTGGAATATCATTGTGATACAAGTAAGTATAAAATTATTTAAAGCCACTGCAGCTTTGTAGAAATGCTTAACATTCTGTAAGTACTTAACAGTTACTGAGGATATGCAACAACTTGGATTCAGACATATTGTAAGATGATGAGCTACAAAACCAATTCTCTGTGCCCATCATATGTATTCTTTTAAATGATTTTACAAAAGTAGTGTTTTAGAATAACAATCTCAGAAAATTGTTGATTTTCATGACTATGGTTTTAATTTAAGATAGTTAATACAAAAGCAATTTTGGCTATTCTAAGAAAATCCTAGTCCTTAAATAGAATTTATAACAAATTTGTTTTGAATAAAGGCATTATGGTTTTGTTAAAACAATTTTAAAGCATACAACTCAGGCCCTGGTGGTGTGTTCGTATGAAAGTGTTTGGCATAAAAAAGTGCTTCAAGATAAATGACTAACTTTGTAAATTCCCAGGTTTCATGAAAATATTTTAACTAGTATTTCTTTTCACAAATGTCTTGCTTCTTTACAAACCTCTTGTTTCTTTAACTTTCATTATGTAAAGAAATTTCAGAGTTCAGTGATATCAAAAAGATTGATTATGTCAATGCTAATGTTCTGTCTTGACAATAATATTTTCTTATCCTTCAAAATAATTCCCTATCAAATTATAACTTCTTCTAGCTTTTCATATTATTCACCTTTAAAGAAGCTTTTAAAATATATTTAGTTCTGTTTGCAGCTCTTTATACAATGATTATTTTATGATTCTGACTTCTGACATACATTGACATTAAGCCATTTATGTCAGTAGCACAACTAATAAAACACAACCCATATTTTGTTTTGTGTGTTATTTTAATCAATACTCCCTCTACTGGTTTTATAGACAGAGGGCCCCAGGACAGCTCATATTACCAGATGTTTATAGATGTTTTTATTTTTTATTTTTTTGCTATTAGAAAACCATAAAAAAATAAAGTTGGAAGTTAAAGCAAATTATTTTTCTAGCTTTACTTGTACAAATATTCCTTCTTAATTCACACTATTAATCTAAGTAGGAAAAATAAATACTGGAGGCAATTGCTTTCCTTTTACTAAGACAATTTCATGGAGAACATTATTTTTGCTGGTACTTTTATTTTTCCAATCTTTCACTCTGAATTGTTTTATTTTCTATTTAAAAAGTTGAAATTTTCTTTCCTGTAAACTCAAAAACTGAATAGTCAATGCAGTCTGTCTTTAAATGTGATGTAGATTTTTACACTTCTTGTTCATTTTTCTTTCTCTGCAGGCACTCCATCTGTACCGTGTACATTGAAGTGCTTCCTCCAAATAATCAAAGCCCTCCCCGTTTCCCACAACTGATGTATAGTCTTGAAATAAGTGAAGCCATGAGGATTGGTGCTGTTTTATTAAATCTACAGGTATGCTCCTTGGTCCTTGGTGTATATATGAGTGTTTGTACATATAGAAAAATATGTGTATATATATGAATATATATATATTTATAGCCAACCTTGATGACTATGGACTTTATATTTGTGCATGGTGGAAAAAAGTTGCATTCCTGCTTATACGCTAGTGAATGAAAATTCTATCTGGAGAGGAAAGCAGTGGCAAAGTGGATGGAAGGTTTCTACAGCTAATCTATTCTATTGATTGCCATAACTGAAGGACTAACTTTTGGCTGGCAGGGATTAGCTGCAATCATTACAGGAAAGAATGAAGGATTTGGAAACATGCACTTGAATATTTTGTACTTTGCATCCAAAGAGTCTGCAGCTGACTATTATTTTCTTTCTTGGGTACTTTGGCCCCAGCAGGATTTACTTTTGCAGCAGTGGTATTTGGAGGAAATCACCTTAAACTCAAAGGCTCAAAAGCATTCTAATTGTGGGGCAGGCTGTACTTCATTTGTGACCATGGACAAATCTTCTAATTGCTGTGCCTCAGTTTATTCTTTAAATGGGAGGAGGGGAGTAGTGTTCGCTGCTATTTCCATTTGCAGGTCAAGATTCATGGACATATGAGTCGATTATAAGATGATAGCTAAGTTTTCACTATTTCTGAGCAAAACATTTTAGTCTGGAAGGCCATCTCTGACTGAATATGCAGTTTCAAGTTATGCTCTATAGCTTTTCATAACTGTCACATGTACAAATAATAAGAACCATAACATGACATGCTATTTTACCTATGGATATTCAGATCACAGGAGTTTATCTTTTCCTGGTTTTATATGGGAATGATGGGATTTGCTGATATGAGAATTCAGGAATCCAGCCTTGACGATTAGAAAAGATTTGAATGTGAGGAAGCCAGACAAATCCTAGCATCAACCTCCCATCATATGGGGTGACACAAGTCCATTTATATCTCACTCAAATCCCATTTGAATACTGACACCCTCTCATTCAAATTTCTAATGATATAAAAGTGAAACCATATAGTGTACTGGGAAGAGTGTTTAAAAAAATCATCTCTTTTACTCTCATTTTCCAGATATGGAAAGTGAACCACATAGAAAATAATGGATGCCTAAGATTAGTTGATTCAGCTCTCTTCTAAAACAAGGCTCTTTATATAATATGTCACTGAGTTCCTCTGATTGCCAAAAATTTGGTGGGCATTATCAGATACTTTTCTGTGCCTCTACTCTAGTATCTATTTTGATACTTTTTCTCCAGGTAACTAGAGAAAGCTTGACTTCATTGTTCATTTAATATTAAATGAATTGGGAAACGGAATTGGAGAGGTTGAGAGATTAGTATCAAGGAAATATTCGGGGTTTTAATTGACAAATAAAAAAGAAAGTGAAAAACAAACCAAAAAACACTTCAATATTTTCAGGATGGAGATAAAAGCTAGTATAACTGTGATAATGACAAGGAATGGAAAAACAAATATGAGCATATGTGTATTTATTTTAAAAATGCGCATCTTTTCTTTACTTACCTGGGGATTTGTTTATTGAAAGAGAAAGAAAAAGATTTGGACAAAAAATTATAAATGTTTTACATTTAAGTATATCTTAGGAATGTGCCTTTATGTAATTTAGCCTTTATGAGGTAAAGCATAATTTTACTTGCAAGATGGCTTAGGTTTCATTTCAATAAATCCTGGAAAGATCTAGGAACAACATTATAAGAGACCTGTGAGTTAAAGATGAAAAGGAGCTGACTTTATTTATATCTCAAATTTCTCTGGTACAAAGACTGAGAAAATACTTGAAATGACATTTCTACTCAACCTTTCTGCTTCTGGAAGAAGGGTGCTGATTGTAGTGTCAGTCTCTATTAAGAAGAGCTAGAATGACAATATCAAGGCATTTTTCATGGGCCACCAACCATTCACTTTTGTTCAAGATCAACTGAGATTGAATTTGAACTGGTGACCTAAAAGTTGAAAAGCTCCCATCAGCTCCCTCTTCCAAATACTTCTAATAAGACGATGTATTAGAGGTACTTCATGCTGCCTGAAGACCCTACATCCTCATCCTTTTCACACATGTAACACTACCCACTCTTCACTCAATGCTCAATTTAGAAAGACAGGATTTGTGGGGAAACATATTTACAGATATGACCTTAGACTGGATTCAACATAATCAGTTTGGACTGAGATCAGAGTAGCTTCTTTATAGACAACAATCTTGGTTTATCCTCTCCCTCCCCTTTCATTCTATTTAAAATTGTTTGGGAGGCCATGATTTTCCTCTGCATATTAATGCTGTTCTTCTGTTTTAATGGTGTTAAGTGGAGGAAAACGTTACCTAGGGCTCTGCTTTTTTAAACCTCTTGTGCCAATAATTGTAAGTTTTGGGTGGAGTTTTTCCACCAGAGTTGGTCAGATTTTGCAGAAGTATTACATATATTTCTGACCTGCCAGTGGTATGCTGAAGCCAGATCTCACCATGATCATGAGAGGTAATTGTGCATATCTCTCCCCAACTCTATATTCTCTGATATCACATTGGTAGCTTGAAATCGGTGGGCATATTTATGCCACAGAAATTGGAAGATACTACAAATAATTGCCCTCCCTCCAACTCAACTGCTGGGTGTTAAACATTCATGAATGTATCATTGGATAAGGAGCCAATTTGGTCAAATATTCAATCACTAAAATGTGTTGACTTCCAACAGCTTCTTCCCACTTTATCACTCTGAAATTCTGATCAATGTTCAGTACACTAAAAATGAGCCACTGTTACAAAATAGGATTAGGTGTTATACTCAAATACAGCAAGTTTCAACTTTCTTGTGTCCTCACAAGAGTATTATTTCCTTCCACATTACTCTTCCTTATACATGGCTCCCATTCCCTTTGACTATTTGACCATCCCCACCATCATAAGCCTAATTCCCCTTGTTTATTCATGAAATCTCCCTGTATCCTTGCTATCATTTTCTTCATCCTCTTTATAAAATAATGATAGCCAACACTTATGTGCCACTTATTATTGAGGGAAGTACTGTTTTTCACTTACTGTATCAGTAACAACAGCCAGATTGTATTATTGACACCGTCACACATACACACTTAAAATCTCTGTGGTTTACAACTACAAAGATTTATTTCTCACTCATACTGCATATCCATTGCAGATCAGCTCCAGTTCTGTTCTTTATCATTTTCACTCCATTTCAGAATGATGGATCTGGGACGATGTCCTCCTGTCTGAGTGAAAAGAGAGGCACAATAAACCATAAACTGACTCTTAATGTCCTTCCCACAAGTGAGACATGCCCTTGTGACTAAATTTCATGCACCAAACCAAGTCACAAGGTCACTTCTGGACTAATTAGGGTAGGAATGCATAATCATCCCACAGGAGGCACATACAAGCCATGGTTAAATTTGATGCTAAGAGCTATGTGTCCTTTTGATACATAGTTTGCTTTCCAGGGTAACAGTTTTACCACTGCTGACATGGTTTCCCCTTTTATATCATCCAGTAACAGTTTTCTTACCACCCATCATACTCTTAAAGACAGTGTCCTTTATTTTTGATCATTTGTTATGACACATTTCACTTCTAAGTACAAAATTATCACTCAATTAGGATGGCTAGGTGTTTCCTGCTATAACACATAACCGAAATTTCACATTCTATGCTCATCACAATTTGGCAGTGGCCTGTTGTATTCAATCTTCACTTCACTTCCCAGACTGATGAAAGAGGCTCTGTTTAGCACTTTGCTGATCTCTTGACTAAGGCTATGTTTGCTATGCAAACAAAAATCTGGCTCTTACCATTGCCCAGAAGTAATGCTTGTAATATTTGACCATATTTCATTGGTCAAATCAATTCATATGGCTCTACCTGAATTAACAGTTCAAAAATGTGTAATCCTGTTATAGGCACATGGTACATAGCAAGTCAGATGGCTAAGCCTGATGTTACTGGGAGCCTCTAGGAAGGCACTGCTAACATTTAGAATAATAATGTACTTTAATACACATAATTTTTAAAATTTAATTCAGATAAATATACCATGAAATTTGCACTATTATAGTCATTCCAATTTTACAAATAGGGAAACTGAGCCATGCAAAAATAGGATCTTTTTCCAAGCTCAGTGTGCTAATAAGTGACAGAAACAGGGCAATCCAGTTAAACATGGATATACTTACCAATTATATTGCACTGTTTCTCCTATGTACTGAAATCCACTCTGCAAATGATCCAACTTCTCTTATTTGTCCTACACAAAAGGTGGTGGTGGTGGTGGGGGGTGTGCCTAAAACTTACTTCCCCAATGCAGCCACTTTATCGTTTGACTGATTGGCATTATTCAACATTCAAAGTCCCCAACTATTTTTTTTTTTTTTTTTTTTTTTAGTCCCCAACTATTTATCACTCCCTCACCCCACTCCTGACTATAGAAAACTGCCTATTTCACTTTCTAATCAAATAAAAAGTGTATATTCCCCTTACAAGCAGTTTATTGATAAACAATTTTTTAGTACTAACTGATTAGTGCATATTTCATATAGTCCCTTTAAAAGATAGAAGATTAACATTATCACATCCATGGTCCTAAGAAACAAACAAATAAAATGAAAAAAAAAAAGAGTAAACTTTGTTTTAGTAAAACTTGATGTATCCGGGTATTCAATACATTTTCTTAATTTGAATTCTTAGTTGTCTCTTCCATAATATTTCTTGATGATTTATTTTAACTTAACCCAATAAAAAAGTTATCTTTCCCACTTATGTATAATGCATAATTTCATTTGGTCATTATCCCAACCCTAATAAATAGATATTAATATCTTATTATTGGTAGATGAGGAAATGAAGAGTCAGAGACAGGAAGGTCTATGAGCCAAAATAATTTTCTCCACTGAACTCTTGATCAGGGTTCTTTTTGTTATATCACACTCTTATATTTTAGGCAGTATAAAACTATTAAATTTTATTTTTGCTCTATTTTGGATGATGGGTATGTTTTATATTAAGTTAGTTTGTGTTTTTCAAGGTTAATTTTATTATGTTATAAGAGAAGGAAAGATAATAAATGCAGGGGGAAGATTTAAGTTATTTCAGTAGTCTTGGGAAGGGACAAAGGGAATACTAACTAATATCCTACTTCACTTGGAGGTTTTTGAACAAAATATGGGTTATACCTGGTGAAGGCACAGTTGAGCAAAAAATTATTAAATTCCTGGATCCTAACTGAAAGATTTACTGGTTCATAGTACAAGATCCAAGGATCCAGGGAGAGATCCCAGTCTTGGAGAACTTCATCATAGAAACAGATGAGTACACCGTGGTTTTTATTGTTTTTGTGTTTTTTGGTAGTAAAGTGTAGAGAGAGGCTATTAACTTCTGTCACTTCTTCATATTTCTCTCTCCGAGAAGAAAATCCAAAGCATTTCCCACAGACATCCAATTCTTGAACTGAAAGGGTGCTTGGGCAGTTTTCTCACTTAAGTCAGTGAACCTGTGACAGAGGAAAGGACATTGGAGAGAAATGGCATAGTTGAGTGAGTAGTGGGCAAAAGGACAAGAACTGTCCCCGCAAAGACCTTGTTCCAGAGTCATGGGTAAGATGGATCCTGTCTATGTACACAGATTTAAAAACTGGGGCTTCTAAGTATAAAGGAAAATTAAGGTGACTCAGCATGTGAAGAAGAGAAAAGAGGCCACCAAATGGGCATTAGTTAGCAGATACATCAGAATTTCAGATACCACCAATTCCTAGGATGGCCATTTGGCATTAAGCCCCTTAACAGTGGAGTCTCATGGGGCCAAACCCCTTCCACACAAATCTTAGAGCAACCTCAATACAGGCATCTCCTCTCTATTCCAGCCTCAGAAGGGTGAGTAAAAGGACAAAGGATAGGCATGTGAGAGAGAAGATAACACAAATCTCACTCCTGAACTGTGGAAACAAAATTATTTTTTAAATAAGGAGGAATCGGTCTTATTAATGAAAAGGTGGCAGATTTGGTAAACAACAGTTATAGTCTTAAAGTGAGATATCATTAATGAAATCTACAATGTACCAGGAATCAAGGTGCTTGACTAGTAGCCTGGTAGAAAATTAGGAAAATTAAAACCATTTAATTTTATTCCCCAGTGGGTGAGATGCCTTATTCAAATTGGGTAAAGGATAATGAAAACCTATACTTTTGTCCTTACAGTGAAAGCAGAGAAGAAGGGAAAATCTGGGGTGTTTCATGGACAAGTAGATCGGATTGTGTTTCAAAACTGAAATAATCAGCTTTGGCTTTGCCTCACTTCATTCCTAGACCTCTAGTTGTGATATTTTCCTTTGTAACATATTAAGCAAAGGAATAAAGGCTATTATTTTTGAGGCCTTGCACTATATCTAAACATGGCTTATTCAGAACCTAATTGGAATTCTTTGCTTATTTCAAACTTCTGATAGTCAAAACATGCAGTTAACAACAGTAAGCTTATGCCTGTCTGAAAATAATAGATCTTAGTTATGAATAAGCTTTGAATCAAATGACCCATTCATCTATTGCTACTGAGGTCATTTCAAAGGAAAGTTTACCCCCACTTTGCAAATTGAGAAGAAAAAACTGATAAGTATAATGGAGTAAACGTATGATCTCCTTTCTCAAAATATGTTTCCTTGGGGATAAAGGATCGAGGTTAGGGGAAAACACGAGATGGTAATTGTTCCTTGTTTAAAATGTCTTTCTTATTGCTCTATTTTTGCTACTACTCTCTGCATATTAACAAGTGGACTTATTTCTGAAGATGAGTGGTAATGGAAACATATATTTATTTGAACAGATGTCAGTGTTGATTTAAAGAACAGGAACAATATAAAAAAAATTAGCAAGCTAAGTCCATGGGCCAAGCGGTCTGTTTTAGTGTGGTTTATGAGCTAGGAATGATTTTTACACTTTTAAAGGTTTGTTAAAAGCAGACACCAAAAAATAAATAAAGAAAGAAAGAACAAAGTATGAGAACAAAATAGAATATGCACAGAGATGATATGTAGCCCACAAAACCTAACATTTTTACTAGCTGGCCTTTTATATAAAAGTTTGCTGACTCTTGCAATGTATTACTGAGTATCATATGAAAACGAACAAACAAAAAAGGCCCATTATGTGTAAATAAAGTAAAAAGCTACCTTTGGAAGAGTAAAAAGGTGAAAAGACATCATTATCTGCTAAGACCTACTTTTGATTTATTACATTAAGTTGAATTAAAAATTCGTTTAATATTATTTCATCATATAACAGGATTTCTTTTTAAAGGGAGATATTTCACATTCATTTTTTCGGACAAAATTCAATTTTTATTGAATGTTACTATAAGCCAGGAAATAACCGAACATTTGCAAGCTTCATCATCTTAAATACTCCCAACAAAGCAGGGAAGTAACTTTGTCTATGCCAAAGAGAAGCCCATTGCAGAGTAGATTTGAACTCAAGGTGTCTGACCCTAGAGTCTATGTGCTAACCACTATCCCATGCTGCCTTTCCAAGATTGACTCTTGCTTATAGTCAGTCTCTTGAGCTTTGCAGTAACCTTTGCTCAAACTTGCAATTCCTTCAATATTGGAGTATAGCTACCTGCAAGGCTAATCACTGTTTTTCTTTCTAGTATCTGCTTGATCAGCCTTGCGTTTATTTTCTTTATAAGAGTGAAGAGAAATATTGTGCAGATAATGCCCATTGACCCTGGGAAACCTTAATTTAGCCACTGCTTTAAACTTCTCATTCCACCTGACTATCAGTGAGGTGACCGGCACTGACATTTTGATCCTCTTTCCTTTTCCTGGCTTTCCCTTGTTGAAAAGTGCAATAGCAGGCAAAACAGCTCAGATGGAAAGAGAAAATAGAAAAAGTAAACCAAGAAGTTAGATGTTGCTACCTCTGATTACTTCAGAAACAGAGATACATTTTACTAATGAACTACTACGGTGTAAGGTTAAGGGTCACTTACAAGTGCCGGCTTGCATAATACATTTTCTTTTAATCTTTCTACATTTCCCCCTTCTTATGTAGTTCTAAAAAGCTGTGGGATTTAACCTATATGCCCAAAGGAATTCTTAGTTTTAGTCCTGAAGAAAAATCCCCGCTGCCTTGCGCTTACTACAGAATTGGTGCATTTCCAGAACAGTTTGATTTAAATGCAAACTGTCTTATAACTTGCCCCTCTGCATTAACAGGTCCTGTCAGAGGTGCTAATTTGTTTTTCTGATGCCTTTGAAATGTTCTAAAAGTTTAAGGGTTTCTCTCTTCCCTCTCTCTCTCTTTCAATGACTATTTCTTGTACAATAAGATGTATTTTTCCCCTGAAGATGATACAGGGGTTTATGATTCATGAACGCTTTGCAGTTGGTGCAGGTTCAGCATTCATGAATTATAGGCCCTGCACCATAGAATTTATAGTGCCATTTATAATAAAGGCTAACTTTGGATATTTTATTTAGAGATTGGCTTTTCTGTAATCAAAGAAGCTTTTCTTTTTGGCATTCTGGTTCTTTCATGTATTACTGCATAGATAAACACTAAAGATTGTACTAAAAGATGACAATTTCCCTTCAATTTCATAATATATGATTTATTCTATTTAGCAGGTTACCCTGATTTTGATAAGTATAAGGAATGGAAGTGTCATTAATTTTCCTCTTTATTTTCAGTTCATGTGGTAGAAAAAGCATTTTCTCTTCTTTCTTTGCACTAGATTTCAGATGGCTCTTTCATCATTAACATTATTTCAAAATGATAACTTTTGTGAGTAAGATAAGGAAGGAGAAATACATTGAACGTTAATATAGGTTACCTGCTTCCAAATTAGAATTTATATTTTATAAAAGGATAGCTATATATATGGACAAATGATAGGCAGGTAGGTAAGTAGGTAGATAAGATACAGAAAAATAGAGATAGAGAAAGAGATATATAGATGTCTTACAATGACAAGCATCTGCATCTTGCAAAAAATAAAGTAATAAAATAAAATGTAAAGACTTCAGCATCTGAAATTTTCTCCTTTAAAGGTGATGTTCCAATATGTCCATGTTTCTAAAAACCTTTGATCCCCTGACACTATGGGAAGTATATTATCTAAGGCTGGTTTTGCATCTCTAGACATATAAAACTGTCAAGGATGAGAAAAAGATATTTTCCCTACTAATATATGTCTTCCTCTCCCCAAGGAATAGCTTATATTACATAGACAACAGTATATTCAGATGCTTAGAGCCAGAGAGGTATCAGAAAGAGTAGAGAAAGGAGAAATTTAGGTCTCAAACATTTAAAGCAGCTTTCTCCAAATTGTTTTTTCCTTGACCCTGTGTAAGAAAGAAAGAAATACAATTTTTTTTTTAAAGTGAGACTTTGACCCAGGAGAGGTACACACTACAGCTTAAATGTTTATTTTTTAATGGGGTTAGGATGCGTTTCTATTATAGGGGAGAGCATATGGGAAATGGGTTAAAATTATCTTATTTTCCACTCAAAGAGGACTGGTAGTTTACAAAAACGTGATATGCTACAAAGAATACCCTTTTTTTTTCAGCTTTTTTGAAAATAATTAAAAGCATAAAAATAAATTAATAAGATAAAATAGTCTTCTCTAATGTCACTGAGCCTAAAACAGAGGCAATATAACTAGGTGGACAGATGGACACAGATAATGACTTATGGTTTACATTCTGCCTAGAGGCAGAACTCCACTGGTGAGGATAATAGCTTAATTTTGGCACCTCTCTTGCTCCATATTTTCATCAAACACTTGGATGAAGACTTCTATAGCTTCCCACATTTACCAATCTCTTTGCACCTGTATTTATATGCTTTGCTTTTACTTGTGTAATTTTAAAAAATTAACACTTTTTGTTTCTATCTAAACCATCCCCTTCAGTTGCATATTAGACCAATGCTACTCAGAGCCTCTATGATGAAGGATGCCTTTAAATGAATTAATAGAAAAATGAAATACAAAAAGCATACCAACTAGAAGCTAATTCTTTTTCAGATAGATTCAACAGTTATAAAATTGCTCTGTCAAATTGCTCTAAAATTTTCTAAATAGTCCCAATGTCTTATCTTATCATGGTCCAGAATAACCACTTAGAAGAATGACATAGGTCCATGGACACAGGCCCATGGACCACACTTTGAATAGCATTCAGTACTGGCTATCTAATTTACAGGGCCCCTAGCATAATGAAAATTTAGATCCTCTTCTTGAAAAATCATTAAGAATTTCAAGAGGATGACAACAGAACATTAAATCAAGCACAGGGCCCTTAGAAGAGCAGGCCCTCTGCTCTGCCCTATAGAGCACTCTATTAGATATCATCCACTCTGCCCTATTCAAGAGCATTATTCCAGAAATCACTCCCTTTCTCTCCTACTTTATAACCATTTCTTGATCATTTCTATCAGCATTCTAACCTGCTATGATATATCTCAGTTAAAGACAAAGAAACAACAACACAATTTCCTTGACTCTATAAACTCCTCTAGCTATGTACCCATTTCTGTGTTCCCTTCACAGCAAAACTTCTCAAATACACTGTTATACTTGCTTGGACAATATCTTGGCCACTTTCCATACTACTATTATCTCTTGATCCCATTGTAATCAGAATTTTAATAACGCTATTCCATTGAAACAGCTGTTCTTGTAGTCCTAATGTCTAGTCCTTTGCAAAATCAAATGGTCATTTCTCTTTTTCCTCTTACTCTACCCATTAATCAGGTTTGACAGAATTGATGATTTCCTCATATAAACACTTACTTGTCTTCTACCACAATCTCCTGGCTTTCTCCATCCTCCCCAGTTGCTCTAAATTTTATTTTATGGTTCCTCATTTCTGTGACCTAGAAAAGTTGAAATGTTCCAGGGTTCTAGCTTCTAAACTCTTTTCTTGCTGCTTATAATTCATTCCAAAGATGATTCCATCTGGGCTAATGGCTTTAAAGAATTATATGTTCATAAATTCTAATTCATATTCCCAGCTCAGATCTCTGCCTTAAAACTCTAGACCTATATTCGCCTTCAAGATTAATTTCCTTGGATATTGAGTATCTGTCTCCATTGAGTTTCCAGGGAAGCAAACTTTGAAGTAAAGATGGGTTGCCGAATGTTTATTAGGGAATGGTTGAAAGCAACACCTGTGGAAGAAAGGTAAAAGAAGCAAGATTAGACTGATGGAGAAGTTGAGCTTCAGTGTAGTCCCAATAAAGACTTCATCTGGTCCCAGTGGAGAGGTCTAGAGCTGAGATGGTTCTTCAGAATTGGCAGGTTGGGATAAGGGGACAGAGCCTTTATATACCTCTTTAGTTTCAGGTTACCTTGAAAGTGTCAGGGCCTTGGACATGATGGTCTTCAGCCGAGACAGCCTCTGAATAGGACTGACAGAAACGGTGCTTACCAGGCAGCCCTCCCAGCACATGCAAGGGAATAATTCCTTTATTCTATGAAGAAATATTTGGGAGACACATCATAGTGTTATCATAGCATCTCAATTAATATATCCCATACTTAATTCCTAATACTGAATCCCTTCCCTATCCACAAGGAAAAAAAATACTGGCTCCCCTATATTTTCCCCCTTCTCGGTAAACAGCAATATCATCCTTCCAAATTCTTAGGCCAAACCCTTGAAGTCATTTCTGACTTTATCCTTCCACACATTGATGACTTGGAAAGTCCTGAGCTTCTGGCAAGCAAATCACCAGAGCATAGTGCTCCATGTGAGGGTTTCGATGAACAAGGACTCTGTCAGGAATTTTCATAGAAGTCAGAATAGGAAATGTAGGAAGTATCTGTGGAAAGTCCTCCTGGCTAATGGTTTGGACCCTTGTGAATTACATGCAAAACCAACAAGTTTCTTGCATGATTTATATGATTGGAACCACTGCCATCCTGAACTAAAAGAGAAAGAGGAGTGAAAATTGAAGGAAAAATCACTTTAAGAGCAAAACTATGGAAGCTGAGGGCTAGACTGAAAGTATCTTTTCACACTAAGAGAGTAGACTGTCACATGTCTGTGGAGAATTGAGTCAGTCCCAGCACTTGGAGAGAGCAGGCCTTCTGCCCTGTTATTTAGGAAGAGCTGCCACTCCAGTGCTCAGAGAGGATGGAACCTAGACCCCAGTATTCAAGTAGAGCCTGGTCACCATCTCCATGCTTGTAGATGGTAGGGCCTTCACCCCATTGGTGAGGAGAGCATGGCTACTGGGCAAGCACTTGGAAGGGGTGGGACTCTCATTCCATCGGGCCAGGAGGACAAAACATAATGCCATAGTTGACTATCAGATGTTGAAATCTATGTATTAGTATTGCACATTTGTTAGAGTTAATGAGAGAGCACTCTCACATTTGTACAGTTAACCACAGTCCATCTTCCAGCACATGGTTCACTATGTTATTCAGTCCCATGCCTTATACTTTCTATCCAAAGTGTGCACTCAGTGGTTCTCACTTTCATCACAAGTGGTGTAGTCATGTTCCCAGTAAATCTTTGGATGTTTTCTTTAGTCCAAAAGACAAAATCCCATATGCCCTTTTTATAAGGCCCCTAGTGTTGATATAGTACCTTTTTTTGACATTGATGCAAGAATATTACAATATTGCTGTGAACTCTAGTCCATAAGTTACACTAATTTTATTTTTCCTATGCATTACTATGTTCTTACCACCTTGTAATAGTAGCATATATTTGTTCTAGTCCATAGAAATACATTTATTTGTAATTGTATTATTACAATTGTAATTTTACTATTAACCACAATTGTAATTGTACAATTAACCACAATTCTCATCCACCTCAAGGTTCAAGCAGGTGGCTGCAGACTTGGCCCAGTGGTTAGGGCGTCCGTCTACCACATAGGAAGTCTGCGGTTCAAACCCCGGGCCTCCTTGACCCGTGTGGATCTGGCCCATGGTTAATGCTGATGCACGCAAGGAGTGACCTGCCACGCAGGGGTGTCCCCCGCGTAGGGGAGCCCCACACGCAAGGATTGAGCCCTGTAAGGAGAGCCGCCCAGCCCAAAAGAAAGTGCAGCCTGCCCTGGAATGGCACCGCACACATGGAGAGCTGACGCAACAAGATGATGCAACAAAAAGAAACACAGATTCCTGTGCCGCTGACAACAGAAACAAAGACGACGCACCAAAATAGACACAGAGAACAGACAACTGGGATGAGGGGGGAGGGGAGAGCAATAAATAAATAAATAAATCTATTAAAAAAAAAATTCAAGCAGGTGTGATTTTGCCCCTATGGGCTATCTGGCAATGTATAGTCATTGTCTGCCCTGGAATTATTGTTTGTCACAGCTGGGGAGGGAACGCTCCTGGCATCTAGTGGGTAGAGGCCAGGGATGCTGCTAAACATCCTAAATTCATGGGACAACTCTCCATAATACAGAATTTTCTGGCCCAGGGAAATATCAGTAGGGGTGAACCTGAGAAACGCTGGCTTAAAGAAATATGTTCAACAGAGCAATAAAGTTGAATACAAGATCTTTATCTTTAATGGAATTTATGTGCAACCCCTGGAGGTTCGTATGTAGTACTGAAACCATATTTTGACATCCTGGGCAAGAGGCAATTCAAATAGATCTTTGTTTCCTATATATTGCAGTGTGTTTAAGCTTTTTCCCATTTTTCTTTTTCTATCATGTCTCTTCTAAAGCCATGCAAGATACTTTCTATCTTCAAGATGACAGTCAACAGGCACTCCTTGGTCTCTTTTTAATCAAGCTTTGTGAAAGGTGGTGACCTCCTTTTGACCACTGTTTCTTATAAATTATTTTTCAACAAAAGCTTAAGAACTACAGTAGAAAGTGTGAACTTTCATTTATTTCATGCCAGAAGTATATTCCAAAGAAAAGCTTAAAATGTCTAAATCTGCTTGGCATGGGGTGTTGTTTCTGTTTTTGTTCATTTGTGGATTTTTTTTTCCTTTTTTAATTGAGCAAAATTAAACCATTCTCCTCTTTTAAAAGCTAAATGAAAAGAGCCTAATTTGGATTCTGGGTTTCAATGCTGAATAATTGCTCCAGCAGCTATTTGATAAGTACTGATATTTTAATAGCAGTAATCTGTATTGCCTTTAGTAACTTGGCAATAAATGATTCTCACTGTGTTGTTTTGTAAATAAAACTCGGAGTTTATTGCATACCTTGAAGCTGTTTATTGCTTCACTTACTGCCAGCTATTGTTGATTAAAGCTTAACTATGCCAATGCTGTGATTTCCCTGAGATTCTGACAACTGGGAAAGGAGCAAAAACAGTTTTACTGAGGTTTACTCAATAAACAAGCATAAGTTGTCTAAGGAAAACAACAGGAGACAATTAAATTTGAGAAGCACCTATGGAATCTACACAATTAACTACCAGGAAATGGTTGATTAGGAGCAAAGAAAGCATCTGAATTTTAAATTAAAAAGTATGCGTATCTGCATTGGAATAGCTGCATAAGAAAACTGAATACTTAAATTTATGTCTCTTGTTCTGGGTTTTGCACACTTTTTATTTTACATGGATTTACAAAATCCAATACCAACAAGCTTTAAAACTTATATAAATATATATATATATATATATCCTTTTCATCTTTGGGCACTTCACATATGCTTCACACACACACACACACACCACATATACACACACCATCAAGTCACAGCTTTTGTATTTCAAGCTCTGGATTAAGAAGGCAAACTTTCAGATATGGAAGTGAGGCAAATGATCTATTGATGAAAGATAAAATATTTCTGTTTCGCTATAACTCGGGTCTTCTACTAAAGTTATTCCCCAGTCCCTTCCCTGAAAATAAATTTAGTTCATGTTGACTATGATAAACAGATGGTTAGAAAGAACAGTAAAACATGATTGCCACTTGAGTTCTATTAATTTAATCTTAGCATATTGGGTGATTTTGAATCTGAAGCTATTTTTGTGAGTCAAGATGGAAAATTCAAAGATTACTAATCAAAGATTAGTCATCCTTAAAATATACATGACTCATAAATGTAATCATATCATTTTACTTTGTGTGCAGCTTTCTTTTCTATTTTCCATTTTTGCTTGATTTCTCAGTCACCTGCATCTCTTTCCTCGATAAACTCCTATCCCTTCCTCACCAAATAAGCCAAATTAACCAACTGTTTTGTGTCATTCATATTTTCCCTTCATGGTCATATGGTTAGGTAAGGCACATATATGTGTGTATTTGTTTACATATTCACACATAAATTGCACACAGATGATATATTTTCTGTTTTTGTGATTATCATAAATATATATTTTATTTTAATTTTCCTTCCATTTATTTTCTTTTAAAATAATTTATAACTTACAGAAAAGATGCAAGGATAGTGCAAAAACATGTGAAAATAATTAAGTGCCATGATGTTCCAGCACCCCCAAATATTTTACTGTCCAATTCCTATAAGAAAGATAATATCTTATCATTCACTTAATCATTACAATTAGTAAACTAACATTGTTATATTACTAGAGTCTAGCCATCTGATTCCTTTCAACTTTCACCAGGGGTCCTTTATAGCAAAAGAATCCAATCCAGGATCTCACATTGCATTTAGATGCCATGCCTCTTTAGTCTTCTTCAATTGGAAACATTCCTTCCTTCACTCTTCTGCCCCTGACTCTTTTGAGGGCATAGGTCAGTTCATTTGTACAATGCCCGGCAATTTGGAATTGGCTGATGTTTCTCCATTATTAGGTTTAAGTTATGAATGTTGACAAGCATATCACTGCAATCATGCTATATTCTTCTCATTGTATACTGTCAGATGGTACATAGTTTTAATTTGTCTCATTACAAGGAATGTTAACTAAATACATTGAATAAAGTTGCATCTGCCATAAGGGACATGGGCACATACTTTAAGATTATGTAAATATATCCTCTCCATGTTTCTTTTCACCCATTTCATAAAAACATCTATTGTGCTCCTTGGTGGAATTAATTATCATGATTGTCGCCATATGATCATTTTCTAGTGCCATAATGCCTTCTACATTTGTCAGTTGGCATTGAAAAGAAAAGCTTTCTTTTCTCTTCTATGTATTTATTCATTTATGTATTATATAATTGACCACATAAAGTTCTGTTTTATTCAATTTATTATAGTCTGTTATTATTGTTATTTATTTTGGTGATCAAATTATCCCAATTATTATCCCAGAATGGTCTCTGTGAGCCTCTTCTAGTAGGCTCTTTATCCCTTTGACATATCGCCATCATTCTTTTTTTTTTTTTTTGGCACTTTGTTACCTTCTGGCACAGCAAGATGTTCCACATACATCTAGTACTTTTCTCATTAAAGCTCTGGGCATTTTTCTAAAGAGCTCTGACTCTTTTGAGTGGATAATGGTATTCAGAAACGATGATTTGGCTGCACAGAATATTCATTGCTACTTTTTATCTCTGCTTCTAAGTCCTTTCGGTGGATAGAACTAAGGCAATATAGGCATGTCTTTGTGTGTGCGTGTATATATGTGTATATTTATCACATACACATTTATGTATATTCATTTTCTCTATCTATCCATCCATCCATCCATCTAATCTTCTGTATTGAAAACCATTAGTTCACATGAATAACTCCAATTCCATTCTGACACCACATGGTTTACTTTAGTTTTCTTCCTTTCCAGGTTTCCGATTCCTCTCTATGATATTGGGAAGCCTATATCTTACTAAGTTCAATGTTATTTAGTCACTGAATACATTTCCTTGCATATAACCAGTCTCCTGTCTCTCACCATGCTAATGCCTACCTCACCCCACTCATGCTCTCATGCCTGGCTGCTACTCCACCCCTCTCAACACAGGTGCATCCATACCCTCCTCACCCTACTCAGGTAATATACCTGTTAGGTCTAGTACATTTATAGTCTTATTCAGGCCCTATATTTCATTGTGGATATTCTGTCTAGATGTTCTACCTATTATTGAAAATGAAGCATTAAAGTCTCCAACTATGATTGTAGAACTATCTAATTCTCCCTTCAATTCTGGCAATGTTTGTCTTACATATTGTTTGTGGGGTTTGGTTGTTTGGTGAAGATATGTTTGTAACTGTTTTATATGTGTGATGAATTAACCCTTTATCAATACATAAACATCTTTTTCTCTTATAAAAGTTTTTGACTTAAAGTCTGTTTTGTCTGATGTTAGTGTAGTTACTCCTCCTGTTCTCTCAATTTATCTCTTTAGCTGTTTTTTCTTTATTAGGAAAGTTATGGGTTTACAAAACAATCATGCATTAAAATATAAGATTACCATATATTACCTTATTAACACCTTGGATTGATGTGGGACATTTGCTATTATTGATGATAGCACACTTTTTATAATTGTACTATAAACTGTAGTCCATGGTTTAACTTAGGGTTCCGTAGATTTAAAATAATATATTATTGTTACCATACATGCAATCTAGCATTTCCTCTTTTTCATCACATTTGGATATATATATTTCAATGGTATTAATGACTTTTACAATGTTGTGTGGACATCATCACCACCTATTACCAAAACATTTCTGTAATTTCAAGTAGGAAACTTCTACATTTTAAGTCTTAACTTCCCATTCCGTACCCCCACCCTGACTCCTGGTAACCTATATTGTAGATTCAGACTCTCTACATTTGCTTATTCTAATCATTTCAAATCAGTGAGAACACAGAGTATTTGTCCTTTTGTGCCTGACTTATTTCATTCAGCATGATATTTTCAAAGTTCATCCATGTTGTTGCATTTATCAGAATTTTTTTTCCTTTCGTGTGACTGAATAATATTCCATTATATGTAGTGTATTTTATTTATCCTTTCATCAGTTGGATTGTTTACATCTTTTGACTATTGTGAGGAAGGTCACTATGAATATTTGTGTGAAAATCCCTGCTTTCTTTTGGTTACTACTTGCATGGAATATCTTTTACCATTCTTTCATTTTCAACCTATTTTTGTCTTTGAATTTAAAGGGATTCTTTTGTAGAGAACGTATAGTTGGATCATGTTTTTTATTCATCCATTCTGCTTATCTCTGCCTTTTGATGGGCAAGTTTATTGCATTTACATTCAAAGTAATTATTGATAAAGAATGACTTATTTCTGGTATTTATCTATTTATCTGCAGGTCTTAAACCTTTTTTTGTCCTTGTATCCTCCAGTACTGCCTTATATTGTAGTGTTAATTGATTTTGTCATCTATAGTTTTGACTCTTATTTCCTTTCATTTGTATTTTTTATAAATTATCTTCATGGTATCACAATTTAACATATTACATTTATAACAATGTCATTTGAATATGTACCAACCTAGTTTCAAAAGCATGCAAGAACTCTGCTACAATACAGCTCTAATCTCCATTTATGTTGGTTTTGTTATAAATTATATCTTCATACATTGTGTATTTATTAACATAGAATTATAATTAATTTTAATGCATTTGTCTTTTACATTATTACAAACCATAAACAGAATAATTCAGGCTTTTATATTTACCCATATAGTTATTTCTATCAGATTTCTTAATTTTCCTGTATGGCTTCTAGTTATTGTCAAGTGTCCTTTCATTTCAGTTTGAAGGACTCTTTTTAGAATTTCTTGTTAGTAAGGTCTTTTAGTGACTAACTCCCTCAGCTTTTCTTTATCTAGGACAGTCTTAATTTTATTTCTGAAGAATAGTTTTGCAAGATATAGAATTTTTGTTTAACTTCTTTCATTACTTAAAAAAATGCCATCCTAACTCCCTTCTGTCCCCTATGATTTCTTTCAAAAATCTGTTGCTGATCATACTGAGGATGCCTTCTACTTGACAAGTCAGTTTTTTCTTGGTGCTTTCATGTTTTCTTTCAGTCCTTTGCTTTTGACAATTTCATTGTACTATGTCTAAGGGTGGATTTCTTTGCATTTATCTTTTTGGGATTTGGTATGTTCCTTGAATGTGATACATGTCTTTTTGTCAAATTTATGAAGATTTGTTCATTATAGGCTCAGATATTCTGTCTGCCTCTTTCTTTCTCTCTTCTACTGATTGGACTCCCATTATACATAGGGAGGCATGCTTGGTAATGTCCCTCACATCTCTTAGGGCTTGATCATTTTCTTTCATTGTTTTCTCTTTCTAACACTCAAAATGGATTTTGATTTTGATTCAATTTCAGTTGACCTCTTTTCAAGCTCAGTAATTCTGCTGCTGCACCTCAAATCTGCTATTGAAATGGTCTAGTGAGTTGTTCACCTTGGTTAGGGTATCTTTCAGCTCTGAAATTTCTGTTTGGTTCATTTTTTATAATTTCTATTTCTGAATTGATATTCTTTATCTGTTCTTACTTTCATCTCCTGGTCTTTAGTTCTGTGTCCGTTTTTTTCCTTTAGGTACTTGACCATTTTAAAAGAGTTGGTTTAAAGTCTTTGTCAAGTAAATCCTGTGCTTCCCAGCAACTGTTTCTGTTAATGTCTTCTGTGAATGAGCCATGCATTCTGTCATAGTTTCCAGGCTCTTATGACAATTACCACATAAGTGTTGGCTTAAGCAATGGGAAGTTATTGACTAACAGTTTCAAATGCTAGAAAGCTTGCTTTCCCCCAGGGTTAATAATGTTCTGACTGATGAGCAATTCTTGGGTTCCTTGGTTTTTTGTTTGTTTGTTTGTTTGTTTTTTTTAATATTTTTTATCATATGGCAATGTCTTCTCCTTTCTCTACCAATTTTAGGGGATTCCCCACTTCTGGCTTCTCTGTGTGTGTGTGGTTTTTTTTCTTTTCTTTTTAAATAAGGCCTCTAGTAATTGCATTAAGACCCATCCTGATTCATTTGGCTACACCTTAACTAAAAATAACAACTTCAATAAGTAGTATTTACAATGGGATCATTCCCACAGGAATGGGATTAAGATTAAGAACATATCTGTTCCCAAGAGTACATAATTCAACCAACCACTGTTAATCTTCTTTTTGAATGCTTCATAATTTCTTATTGAAACCTGGAATTTAGGAAATTATTATGTGGTAATTCTGGATATCTAATTATTTCCCTATGTTCAGAGTTTGTTTTTGTAAATTGTTGATAGCTATTTATTTAATGAATTTTCAAAATGATTTTTATAGAAATTGTATTCGTTGTCAGGTGTGGTGCCAGAAAGCACTATTCTTTAGCTTGTGCTCAGCTAGTGCATTACCAAATATTTTTTTGAATGTCAAGAGCCAAAGACAGAATGAGATAAAAAGGGAAATGAGAAAGAATTATAGCAACAGCAAGGAAGAGATAGAGGAGAAGAGGAAGAAAAATTCCACCCTTCCCAGTCTTTTAGATTGGCTGTATTCTAAAACTTCTAAAAGCACTCCTTAAATACATATCCAAACCATTTACAGCTCTGCCTTATCTTTCACTTCCTAATACTAGGAAGTAGAAGTTAACCAGAGGTGAAAACTTAGGATCTTCTCAGGCTGTTTATAGATATGTTATGTCTTGCTCATGTGTATAGTTTCCTAAATTCCCCTGTGTAGAGAGGTACATTTAAATGTCTTAATTTCACAAAGAGACTCTTTCTCCAACTTTTCCTTCCAGGTCTTTTGTGCTTTATTTTCTGTCTCAGTCATAATAATTTGCCCTAGTTGGCTGTGGATTGCTTATTCACTAAACAATATTTTCAAAAATGCCTACCACTTTTCCACCTTGAGTAAATTCTGATTAGGTAAAATAAAGTTAAGCATCTTTGACAGTCCGCTAGATAGCCCTCAGTCAGGTTAGACAGAAAAACAGAATTCCTTGTGAGAAAAGACTGCTTTGCTCTTTCCAGAACCTGGGGTCAGGGTCCCACACTGGAAACACAGCCTGCCATCTTCAAGACCACTGCCTAGCCAAGAAGTGGGTGGGTCAAGGGTAAATAAAAATGCCACAAGTATTTTAAAGTGCTTTTTTTAAAAAATTTAAACTTTGCTTATTGTTGTAACCTTTGACTGCTTTTGTTCTAACAGCTTCTGTTTATTTTGTGATGTTTCTGTGGAGGGATAGAGATTTAAAGTTGCCTACTCTTCCATTTTGCTGACACCATTTTAAAACTTAAGTAAAAATGATAATATTCACTAGTTAGGATTGTTTTAAGAAGTAGATAAAATGGTATATAAAAGTTCCCAATGCATAAAAATGGATAATGAAAGGTAACCATCATTATTTGAATAGGTTATTTTGAATATTTACTTAAGTTATGAGGATATTTTGTTGATTATTCCTTAAGTCCTAGACTAAATTAGCATTGTAGATTCATTTTAGAATATGTTAAATCCATTTGTGTCTCAGGGTTAGCCATTTTGAACCATAAAAAGAATTTTTGAAATTGCACCTGCATAGATTCTCCCAAATCAGACAAAAGTCTAGTGAATTTCCTTGTAGGCATTCATTAAATTACAGTATTTTCACTAGATGAGTCAAGTAAACATATACTTTTCTTTAAACTCTATTAATTTCCTGCATGATCAGCAGAGAATCTGCTTTGCCTTCCTAGCTTAATACATTTCATTTGGCTATATGAGAAAATGATCATGAATCAATTACATTTTGGTAAGAAAAAGAGGTATTTTGAGCTCTAAATCCTTCCCATGTGTCATTTCTCCAACTCTTTTGACTTAGAAACATATTTATGTTTTTGTCATTATATATTTAACTTCATTTCAAAATTTCAGTTATGCCATATTTGTGTATTATTTTTCATATTATTTATATTTTTTGAAAACTAAATTAACTAATGTCTGTATTTGAATGAACATATTTCAAAGGTAAATTTTAAATCAGGATCATAAATGACAAAAAAGCACTACTTGGTCTAGATATGCATTAAGTCCTATTGAGATATATCCATAAACATTAATATTTTTTTAAAAAAAGAGTCACCAATTTCCCGCCAGGATTCCATGTATATTTTTGGAATTACTGCTGTACTTACTGATAACTTAAATCTTTGCTCTCAAGTAGCTTAATAACATGAATCAGGACTTGTTTGCCTAAGTGAGAAAAAAAAAAAAAGAAAATCTAAATCCATTGATTTGTATCTATTTAGAATCCCTAAGGGCAGGTACTTTGTCTTAATGTTTTGTGAAATGTGTAGTGTCATTCTGTGTGCATAAAGTGCACTCTGCCAGATGGTATTGGATGGCTGTGTTCATCTTGAACATGAACAGAATATTAGTTTAGAGAATATTTGTTTTCTTTTCCAAAATTTCTGTTTTCTAGTGTCTGAGTGTATTGCATATTTAGACAAATACTTTTGGGTCCCTAATGGGTTTTCTGCAGAATGGGTTACTCAAATTCAGATGCAGTAAGCAAATAGTTGAATAGACTAGGCACAGATGCTTTGATTTTTAGAGATGTTTCATCCTACAAGCAAAAAATTAAAAGAAAGACCAGCTTTATCTCTGGTAATCATGATGACAATGTTGTTTTACATATACCAACAAACCAATGACTAGATTCCATTACTAGTTACCTATGAAAGTGAACACCATTCACTCATTTAACCTGCTTTATTTAAATGGCCAAGTGAAACTGAATAGCTATACAGACTTCTTTGCTGTTCCTCAAACTCATCAGGCATGTTTCCATCACATGGCCTTTCACTTGCTGTACTTCCTGCCTGGAAAGGTTTTCCTTAGATATACACATGACTTGTTCCCCCATCATTTTTAAGTGTTCCCCCAAAATTTCACCTCTTCAATAAGGCTCTCCTAACCACCCACTTATAAGTGCAAGTCCTCACCCTGCTCACCCTATACACCTTCTGAATTATTTTATAATTCAATAGACCTATTCACATTTGAAAACTATATAGTTTGTTTATTGTCTTTCTCCCCCTACTTAATTTTTTTTTGAGATAATAGTTGTTTTTTATTTTCCAGATTTGTTCACTATCAATAGGCAGGGATTATTTACTGTCTATGCTATACACTGGTGAAGCACAGTCCTTATAATATAGATGATCAATAAATATTTAATGAATTAATGAATGAAAAGTATAGATGTTATTGTATTCATAGATATCTTACTTGGAAGTTGATGATAGAGCCAGAGCTGGACACCAGATAGCTGGTTCCAGAATCCACTTAGAAAACTCCATTATAAATCTATGGAAGATGATTGTAACTACACAAAATCTTGAAGAAGAGATCTTGAATTTGATTTCCTTTTCAAAAATAAAGACTAAGGAAATTTTTTTGCACTAAGTGGGTATAATTCCTATCCATTATATTATGGAACATATTAAATGATACACTCTTTTTCAAGATGAAATGTTTCTATTTTCTCTACATAAAAATATACATATTTCAGTTAAGCAAATAATAGAGAACTCTAATTGGAATGATGACAGAAATTGTAATGTAATTGAAATTTTATGCCTATACCATTTACTTAGGAAGTTGTTGTGAGGCTTAAATGAAACAAGACATGAAAAAATGTTTTATATCCCTGACATGTAAGAAGGCTTTAAGTTTTGACTTAAAGAATTGTCTATTAGATATTATTTTAAATTTCTACCCATCACTTGGAAGAGGTCGTGTAGACTCATACAAAACAAAAACTGTTTCAAAATTATTTTTAAAAATATATTTTAAAGCACATACACACATGATTAAATCTCAAGACACCAGTAATCTTTGCTTCTATTGATATTTCTAGTTATTCCTTGCACACTTTATTCTTCCCTTTTGACATTTTCAAATAGAAATATATATTGTTTATATAAGAGACAACACATGTAAAGGATAGATTTCAGAACTCTGCCTCAGAGATCACCATTCCCTTCTGCTCTTTTGACTGAGAAATTATGAATCCTCCCTTATTACTACAAAATTCACTACCAACCCTGAAACAACAATAAAGGATTGCCAAGGAGAATAAAATAAAGAAAACAATAAAATAAGGATTTGCCTCTAAATCCTGAGCCTCAAAGTTTCCAATATGGGCACAACGTCACATGAGAACAAAGTAGGCAGATTATTGACACACAGTCCTTAAAAGCCAGGGATATTCAAATGGCCAAAGGAAACTGAAGAAATATTTCAAAGAACTTCAAAGACAGAAAGTAATTAATTTGATTAACAATTTTGAGAATCCTTTCCAAATTTCTCCTCACTGTTTCATTTGCATAAAAATGATTTATTAAACAAAATGATGCAATATTCACATTGCTCTCATCAAGACAAAATTATTTCTGGATTCTAAGAATGTTAAGTTTTAGAATAGACTAGATTCACTGAAAGGTGCAACATTAACCCAGTTTTATAATTATTTCTGAAAGGTGTCTTGCTTCAAAATATAATTCTAGTTTTTATGAAAACACAAGACCATAAATTGTTAAACTTTTAAAAAAGTAAATAAACACAAAAAATAACACTTATATATCAATAAACAAACAAAAAGAACTTGGTGATATCTGTAAGACCATGATAGAGAAAGATGCCTTATTAAAAGAGAAAGACAACAGAAAAAGTTTGATGTGTGCTTTTTTAGTGATAAAATATAGTGTCCAGATATAGCATAATTCTTTATTTCGTTAATATTGAGTATCATTAGTAGAATTTCCATTTTATCTTCTTGGCTAATACTTGTCTAACAAAGAGCAGAAAAGAAGGGAAAAATATCGAGCATCTTTTACTAATCAAATTGACTGTATTTCTTGAATATTTGGTTTCCTAGTTTCTATTCCTTGGCTTCATGCAAGTTACATTTTTTAGTGTTAGATTAAATAGAATGTTTAATAAAAATATTAAATGATTTTATCCAAGTTATTTCATTTGCAAATTAAACTACATTTTATTATATTTTATTTTATTATTGTTTTGAGAATATAAGAAGGCAATAGCCTTTGCCCCAAATAAATAAAATCTTGGCCTGGAAAAAAATGGTTACTTGGTCTGTTTAACTAAAAATAGGCTGCTTGGGGATAAAAGTGAAGTCAAGGCTGCAAGTAAGATGGTTATTATAATAATATGTGAAGAAAGTGGCAGTAGAGGAGTTCAGACACAGTCAGACACAGTCTCTAGCTTAGAGATCCATATATGAGAGTGTTTTACATATAGATAGTATTTAAAGCTATACAATTGGATGAGATGATTAACAGAGTAAGAGCCAAGCACAAACCCTTGAAGCAATCCAATGCAAAAATACCTTATAAATAAGATAATATCAGCAAAGGAAAATGAAAAGAAGTAGCCAATAAGATAAAAATAAAAGCAGGAGAATGTATCGTTAAAGTGATATGAAGAAAGTGTTCCAAGGAGAAGGGAGTTTCATGAGGCATAGAAGAAATAATCCAGCAAAACGTCTCCCATAGACCTTGGCATATAATAAATATTATCTGTTATCGTTCAGTTATTCTTGGACACTGGGTTCATGTAGTACAGGAGAGCTCTGGCTATCAATCCATTGTGATAACTGGTTGAGATGATCCTTGACCAGTGTTATATAATCCAGGTCAAAGTCATTGACTCTACCAGTAGGAATAGGCCCTCTCTGCAAGTCTGGGTATGAGATTTCATACTTTGGCTCTTATTGTTGGGACTGTTAACGTCCATCATTGCAAGGACCCCACATAGCTTCACCTTTCTGAGGTCCTGCCAATTCAGGGCAGTACATAAAGGCAGGTGTTTCTGCCAGACCAGTAACCTTGTAATCTATAAATAAAACTCTTCTAGCCCTTTTTCAGGCATTTCCCTTTTCCCTAAGGTCATATTTAGACAGGTCCCTCTCACATCCCTGATTTATCATCCACATGTCTTTCCTTAACCCACATCTTTTGTAACCAGACTTAATGGCTTATTGAAAAAGGAGCTTATTGGATGTTTTAGAAGATCAGACCCCAGACAAAGTAGAATGTAAGTTTATATTTTGGGCAGGAAAAATCCACAGCTCAAATTCAAAGGCCACAGGTTTTTCTTCTCTGACTTGGATGAGAGAGAGAAGGGAAAAGGTTAATATGTATTAAAAGCTTACGGTGCCTTGGATGTTCACCTGTGTGCCTTGATACAAAATATTTCATTTAACCTCTCAACATCAACAAAATTTTCTATTGTTATAGTCCTCAATTTTCAAGTAAAGAAATTGAGAAATATAGTTGCATAGTAAGTGTACCTGGTTTTGAATTCAGGCATTCTGGCTCCAGATTCCGGATTCTTGACCATAAAGCTTTATTGACTTGAATTATTATCTTGGCAAGTCAAGAGCAGAAATTATTTTTTTGAAAAGAATACAATGAATAATTCCTTAATACTGGTTTGTAATAGTAAATTATTTATTTATGTAAAGTTTCACACACTTGTTTAAATTGCAGAGAGAGACTCATAACATTAAATGAATCAACCCTGGGAAAATCATTATTGTATTTTCACACCAAGTTAGATTATGTGTACCTAAAGGGGACACTCTTCTTATTCATGATTACTGCCTCTGCATGACATAAAATGACAGAAAAGCTGAGAGAGTCAGGCATGAGTTTCTTTATTTTATACCTTATTGTTACACTGTGCTTTGACATTCATTCTTAAGAATGCCACAGATATTTTGTGCTTTTCATTTCAAGCTTCTATAATATTCTTGTATGGAACAGGAGCCATATCAATTACTTTATAATTGATTTTTTTCTCTCTGAAGGCAACTGATCGGGAGGGAGACCCAATAACATATGCTATTGAGAATGGAGATCCTCAGCGAGTTTTTAATCTTTCAGATACGTAAGTTAAAAATGATTTCCAAAGTGATCTTTTTTTCCTTTTTTAATGTTAAACAATGTACTGGTAGCAAGGGAACAGACTCTTAATCAGAGGGTTTCAGCTGTTTGTTTTTTGATGTTGTTATTATTTTAATTTACCATGAATGTTAATGAGAGCTGGGAGGTACTTCTAATCCAGAAATTTTACCCAGAAGACTATTTATTTTAAATATTTCTACTAGGTAAAATCCACTGAGGTGAAAACATTTCATTTGCAGGCATAAACTGGGATTAATTAGATCCTTTAAAGTTGTCAGGTATTCATATGAACAAGACCATTTCTACAGAGTATTTTGGCACTAAACAATTGATTCAAAAGAAATTTTGTTAAGGCATGGTACAGACACATTTAAGGTGCCACCAAAACCCAGCCTTCAATTTCTTGCCCATTGAGTCTAGAAGAGTGTCATTCTACTTATTTCACACAATGTATCAGAGACAATGTTAGTCACAACTGTTGGTACCAGGCATGAAGTGAAGGCATTGTGGCTTCTGAGAGATCATTGGTTTCCCCTATGCAACAGCAAAATAGCTGTTCTGCTGTCATATTTGACTTGTTGCTGTGGAGCTGTACCTTTTTCCTCTCTGATGTATTCTGTGTGATTGTGAGTGGTTTTACTTCCTGAAAAAAATGGAATCCTAAACTTGGCCCATGATTATAAAGTAGAAAAGTTGACAAATGAGCTAGTCCATTGCTTTAATCTCACAGAATGCCAAATCAAGAGAATCACCTCTGGTCACTTGGTCTTGTAATGAACACATGCAGTTTCACACTCCAACTGTGTTCTTAACTGGAGGATGGGGAGAATCTGTGGAAAGATTTCAGGGGGTCTATGAGCTTAAATTGGAAATTCAAAAAAACATTATTCTTGTGGGGATGTGTTGGTGCGGGTGTGATATATTTCTTAAATAATATACAGTATAGAGTGGGCTTATTAAGGGGTCCATGGTTTTCACCTGACTGGCAAAGAGGTCCAGAACCCCTGGAATACGTTTTACAACCATGAGCTAGTAATGCTTGGAGAACCACAAGCAAGAACAGTATTTCTCAGACTTTTAGATTCACAGATGATTAAAATTCTGTTTAATATAAAACCTTAACTATTTTGAAATCCCCCCCGTGGGGGGAAAACCATGAATTAACTATCATTTGTAACCACCATTTAAAAAGAAAATTTGGTTCTGGTATAAGGATAGACATAAAGATGAATGGGATAGAATTAGGAGTCCAGAAATAAACCTTAACACTTATGGCCAATTGATTTCCAATAAAGGGACCAAAACACGTCAGCAAGGAAAGAAATTTTGCAATAATTGGTTCTGGGACACTTGGAAACCCACATGTGAAAGAGTGAAATTGCATCCCTTCCTCACACCATAGAAGAAAATATGAGAGTATATTTTCATGATTTATATTAAGCAGTTATATCTTAGATATGACACAAAAACAAAAGTGATTAAAAGAGAAGATTGAATTTTAATTTTTTAAAAAATGTGCTTCAAATGACACCATTGAGACAAAGACAATTTACAGACTGAGAGAAAATATTTTCAGATAATATATACATAAGGGACTTGTATCTGGAATATATAAAGAATATCTATAACTCAATAATAAAAAGACAAATAATCCTATTAAAAATGAACAAAGGATTTGAGTAGGTATTTTTCCAAAGATATTCAAATGGCCAATAAGCACACAGAAATATGCACAAAACCATCAATCATTAGGGAAATGCCAATTAAAACTGCAACATGATACCACTTCACATCCACTTAGAATAGTTATAGTCAGAAGGACAAATATTATTAACAAGTTCTGGTGGATTTGTAATACAGTGCTGCCACTTTGGAAATCAGGCGTTCCTTCAAATATTAAATTTAGAGGTTCCCTATAATCTAGAAATTCCACTCCCAGGTTTCTAACCAAGAGAAATGGAAACATATGTCTTAAAAAACTTACACACAAATGTCCATAGCAACATTATTTGCAATTGTAAAAAAAAGTGGAAACAAGCCAAATGTTCATCAATTGATAAATGGATAAGTAAAATGTGTTATATCTGCAATCTGCACAACAGAATATCTTTCAACAATAAAAGCAAATGCAGAGCTGAAACATTCTACATCATGGATGAACCTTGAAAACATTCTGCTAAGTAAAGTCAGTCACAAAGGACACATATTGCATGATTCCATTTCTTTGAAATGTCCAGAATAAACAAATCTATATAGACTAAGGAGACTCGAAGTTATCTGAGGCTGAGAGGTAGGGGAGAATAAGGAGTAATCACTAAAGGGTACAATGATGAAAATGTTTGAAAATTTATTGTGATGGTTGCATGACTTTGTGAATTTAGTAAACACCATTGAATTATAATCTTTCAATGGGTGTATTTGATGGTAGGTGAATTATATAACAGTAGAGCTGTTAAAAAAAAGAATACTGAAGTTTTCACCTGCCCTAGTAAGCAGGAAGCCCATTTTCCACTGCCTTTTAAGGCTTCACATGCCTGCTGTTATCTGTTTTTCCCTGATATTGAAGGACTCTATTAATAATCATCATTATGCCATTGCTTTTCCTTCTTCCATTTGGGATAAAAAATGTGCTGAAAAGTTTTTGTTAATTCTTTTAAAAATATTTTCTAATGATAAATAATAGTTTCAATGCCACTATGGATTTCTAAATGTGGAATTGCCATATTCATTTTATTGAATTGGATTAATCACATAGCAAAAAAGAAACTCACTGTTTAAAGAAAAGATCTTACCACTTTAAATATTGCAACCATTGGTAATGGAACTCATTAAATAGTTAGATCTGTGTGGTTTTGAAATATGACACATTATTTCAATGATTTTCCATAGTATCTCTGCCGATAGTTGCATATGATTCGGAAAATATTTATTCAACAAACCTCCACATATAAGTAACTTTTTAAATAAAATTCTAAAGAAACTTTCCAATAAGTATGATGGCCAAATTTTTTAATCATTTATTGGACAACATAGAGGGAGTTCCCTCTCTCAGTCTTTGTAGATTACCATCATTTTAGCATGGTTAAACAGAAGTTGAAAGCAAAGTGCTAAAAAAGAGAACCTCAAAGAGTTATTTCTGTCCCTTATTATAATTTTATTTGGAAAATTTTTATTTTCATTGACATTTTTATTTATTTTTATTGTGACTAATTCATTTTTGAAACTGAATTTAAAGCTTGATTATATTTTTCCCATTTGTTTGAAATTTTGACTACTTTGAATATTAATATATACGAAAGATATGTATTATATTTTAAGCTCCTGTCAGTTCTACTTTCAAAATATATCTTTAACCTACTTCTACCAACCTCTGCTCTACCAAATGAGTTCATGTAATCATCATCTTTTCCCTTAAGCTGCTACCAATACCTAACTCCATCTATTGGTCTGTGGTTTTTAATCACCAATAATTATGTAACATTAAGCATCAGGCCAAAATTAAGGCATCCAAACATTTTGAAGTATGCACAACCCTTTCTAAATATTATAAAGACCAAAACATGGTTACCGAAAGCAACATGTTGAATTTGCCAAGGCTCAGTTCTTAAGTATGTTGCAAAGAGACTAACATCAGAATACTTAAGTGTAAATGATGTTAAATCACAACTTGTAAAACTCATATGAAAACATTTGGGGAAGCAGACTTGGCCCAATGGATAGGGTGTCTGCCTACCACTTGGGAGATCTGCGGTTCAAACCCCGGGCCTCCTTGTGTGAAGCTAGCCCATGCGCAGTGCTGATGAGCGCAAGGAGTGCGGTGCCACGGAGGGGTGTCCCCCGCCACAGGGGAGTCCCACAGGAAGAATGTGCCCCGTAAGGAAAGCCGCCCAGTGAGAAAGAAAGTGCAGCCTGCCCAGGAATGGTGCTCTGCACACACAGAGCAGAAACAACAAGATGACGCAAAAAAAAAAGAAACACAGATTCCTGGTGCCGCTGATGTAGATAGAAATAGTCAGAGAAGAATACACAGCGAATGGACACAGAGAGCGGAAAACTGGGGGGCGACGGGGGGAGGATAGAGAAATAAATAAATAAAAATAAATAAATAAATCTTTAAAAAAAAAAAGAAAAAGAAAACATTTGAAGGAAACATAGTCTCTATAGCATGAATCCTGTAAGATAATCTGTCAGTAAATCATGCTGCTAGGCAGGATTTCCTGATAAATGATGTGATTTGGGAAACTGGTTACTTATTGAACCAAATTTTAAATTCAGCAGGCTGGTTTGTTTGGAAGCAGATACCTTTACTAATTTTTATTTAAATTGTTTAAATAAAATTTTAATTAACTTTTGAATACTAATTTTATAGTTATGTAAACCAGCTCTTTCTGTTTGGGAGCTTTATTTTAGAAAGCACAAAATATTACACAAATGTCATCCTCAAATTTGTTGAGGAAATTCTGTGCGATATTTGTTTTGTCTGGATACTTTGCACTTTACTGATGGTACGTGACAGGGTACAGTTCTCAAAGCCCCTCCCCTTATTAAGGAGATCCAGGAAAGAACTGTGTAAGAGAAGGGAGATTCTCAATATTGGGGTATCGTATGCATTATATTTTTAATAATTAAAATTTTAAGTATCATTATTTCTGGTGTCTTTTCAAAATTAATACTTATGTATTTTTAGTATATGAATTTACAAAGTTTATTGCATTTCTAAATTCAGACCAAACGTATCCTGACCTGATTGCTCCATCAGTTGGTAACAGGAATCCCTTTTGCCAATTATTTCTAGGATTTCACCAAACGATGCCTTGTATATACCCATAAACCAATCTATCAGCTAAGAATACCAAAAAACACTGCCTGTACTTTCTCTTTTCCTTCATCTCCAAAATATTCCATTCTATTGTCAAAAACTTTGGGTGACATATTATCTCAAAGGACTATCTCTGTTGTGATTACCAGACAATGAAATAAATTAGCTGCTTATCAAAAAAATTAGCTGCTTCTTTACAATATAGCCCTAAATGGAAACACTATAGAATTTCTAGTATATTTTTAATGTTATGTATAAGGGAGACTATAGAGTCTGGAAACTTAAACTGAGAGGGAACAAAAAGGAAAACAAAACCGCTTTTTTTTCTGACAGTGTACTATGGCTATGTTTTCAGATTTCCTGTTTCTTAAGTTGACATGTAAGTCTCAGAAGCAATAAATGTCTTACCTTTCTCTTTGAATGTCATTTTAGAATGAGATTATCTGAACCATCTGCAGTGTGGAAAGTTAATCCAAACCTGATTGTTGTGAACACACCCTGGAAATTGGTTCTCACTTATTTTGACAAAACATTTTTAAAATGTACAAGAAACAAAGTCTGTGTTTCATAGTAATACCATCTGTTTAGAACTTTTTTAAAAGTCCATATCAACAACGCAAAACAAAACAAAAAGAATAACTGGATTCATTGCCTTTGACCAGATGTGTTTAACAACTACGTGTGGCATGATTTGCTTAAATTTGGCTTAAATTGCTTAAATGCCACAATAACAATAAAGACACTTGCATTAAAATGAAAGTTTTTATCAATCAGAAGCAAATTATATTTTTATGCTTGATAAATGTTTAATTTTTTATTATGTTGAGATAACCAACCACTCCTCCACAACTAATTCTTGTTAGGTCTTAATTAAAATGTTATGTGTAATATCAGACTGTAAAACCTAGGAAATAAATGTAGAACTTGTTTTAAAGAGGAATGTAAATGATCAAACTAATATAAAACAGATTCCACTGGGGAATAAAATCTTATTTATTTGGTAGCATTTATTCTGAACAATGAAAAGATAAGGAGAAGTAGTAAATATATTTCAGAGTATGAGAACTTGCCTGTAGGCTGTTCATCCCTCATTGTGCTTAACAAATAAAATTAAGAACCTTCTAAATTTCAAAAGAACAGCCAAATATTAAAATTGTTAGTATATCCACAAGGTAGTTTGTTTTTATAAATTAGAAAATGATGGAGTATATGCTCATAAAATTATGATACTTAAAGAATATAAAATATACAGCTTGAGACTTTTTTTAAAATTTAAGTATGGTTATAAAAGAGAATAAAAAAACATAAAATAATATTAACCAGGATAGATAAATTTATATTTCCATAATGAGTCTCATATTATGAAATTTAAAAGGAAATAACCCTTTATTGATGGTTTGTCAAAGTTGAAATTCAGATGTTTGCATTTCCATAATGGACATATATGTGAAAATGAATGATTAATAGAAATAATTTCTTGGCTTAAAGACTTGTTAGACTACTAAAGAATAATGGTGTCTTTTACCTTTGAAATAATCAGAAACAAGATAGACATCTCTCTTCTTGGAATGAATTACACATAGTGCTCCCACCCACCTCATCCCAGGGTAGAGAATTAACTTTATCTCATTCAGTTTTTCAAGATTTCTTCATTTTTACTAAGAATTCAACAGCCTTAAAAGTTTGTCAGTGTTCAACATGAATCCTAGATTACATAAATATTAAATGCTCAAGCTATGTATGTTGAGTGAGAAAAACTAATTGAAAGCAGTCCACTATAGTTGGAAGACTCTCTTTGTGACATAATGCATTTTGTATCTTATTTTCTTGTGTGTTTTCTCTCTCAATAGTACTGGAATTCTAACCTTAGGAAAAGCACTGGACAGGGAAAGCACGGATCGTTACATTCTGATTGTCACAGCTTCAGATGGCAGGCCAGATGGGGTGAGTATACTCCCTGGGCAAGTGTTTTAAAAATAGTATTAAAGAAATTTAGTCTTGCATTTAAAATAATTTTTATAGTCATGAATTCATTTCTTTTTTTTTTTTTTTTTTTAATTTTTTTATTTTTTATTGACTTTGTAATAATATTACATTAAAAATATATATGTGAGGTCCCATTCAACCCCACCCCCCCACCCCCCCTCTCCCCCCCCCCCCCCAACAACACTCGTTCCCATCATCATGACACATCCATTGGATTTGGTAAGTACATCTTTGGGCACCTCTGCACCTCATATACATTGGTTCACATCATGGCCCATACTCTCCTCTATTCCATCATGTAGGCCCTGTGAGGATTTACAATGTCCGGTGATTACCTCTGAAGCACCATCCAGGGCAGCTCCATGTCCCGAAGACGCCTCCACCTCTCATCTCTTCCTGCCTTTCCCCATACCCTTTGTCCATTATGTCCACTTTTCCCAATCCAATGCCACCTCTTCTATGTGGACACTGGATTGGTTGTGTCCATTGCACCTTTATGTCAAGAGGAGGCTCAGATTCCACCTGGATGCTGGATGCAATCCTCCCATTATCAGTTGTAATCACTCTAGGCTCCATGGTGTGGTGGTTGTCCTTCACCTCCATCTTAGCTGAGTGTGGTAAGTCCAATAAATCAGATTGTAGGTGCTGGAGTCTGTTGAGGCTCAGGATCTGGCTATCACATTGTCAGTCCAGAGATGAATTCATTTCTTAACCTCTTTTCACCTAGAACAACTTTTTATATTTACTTGAAGAATTCATTTTTCTCCAATTAGCTCATTTAATAAATAGAGTTTGAATTTGTTATGGTGTTGCAAACTTTGACCTTACAGAATAGATATTTATGATTCTCATTTTTACACAACTTATGGAGAAAATGAAAACTATCTTATTGTAACAAATGTTACACTATGTCTTTCATCAGCACATTACTCTGAAATGTGTTCTGGTAGTTTTACTGTGTTGGAGACTGTCTCCTTTTACCTGTCACTTTTTGGGATAGATTGTGGATATACATCTTGAAGCACATAGGAAATGAGTTTAACTGATTTAATAGATATTTGTAAGCATCACTCGGAATCCTGACTAAACCTTGATGATTTAAGTGGCTTAAATAGTCTCATAATTCTAGAGACTATAAATTCTTTCCTCTTGACATAAAAAAAAAAAACACCTTTAAGAATATATCAATTATTTTCTCACTGTGATATATTTTAAAATCATTTGTCCATGTTCTTCAAACTATACTACCTATAACCAACTCTGCCTTGATTTTAGGCATTGTAACTTCTCAATTTTTGGTAATGACGTTAGACCATATTTTCATGATTTCTCTGTAACAAGTCAGTTATATATTTTTGATCATGTGCTTAAGGCCCAACTCTGCATTATTCTCTGGGAATAATTTCAAGCCTCAATAGGCATATAAGTAAGGCTCATCCAGTTCAAGTAACAACTTATCTCCAATTTACTTAAAATGATATATTTGATCTGTATGGTACATTGGCTGGAAGCCAAGTGATAATGCTCTCCTCACACTTAATTTCAGCCTGATGAAACGTAAAAAGGGATACCTTTACAGTTTTATCATCTTAATTCAAAATGAGAAAAATAGTTAGGAATAATTAATTAAACTTAGTACTCACAACCTGCCCATAATAAGCTATTTGACATTTTTCAGACATTAAATAGCTATCTGTAGAAATTATTTTTGGAAAATGCAAAACACTTTTAGGAAGAAGGAGTGCCAATAGAAAGCGTTTGGGTATTAGAAAAATGATGAAAAAAATAAAACTGAAATTCTTTTTATATATGTAGTGCCTATGTTAGAGATATGTAGAGATGTCATTAGGAGACTTAAGAAGGAAATAATTGAAGAACCTGACCTATGATGGAAATTTGATGGGTAACTTAGCCATACAATAACTAAGGGGGAAATTCCAAGGAGGAAGAGGAATTACTTACCATAGAATAAGGGGTATATTTACAGTGAAGCAAAATTAAGAAGGAGCATTCAGATGAACAAATAAGAAGGGAGAGCAGGAAGGCATAATACAATAGCTTTACAATGTGTCACATTATAAATTAGAAAAGTAATGGCAACAAAATTAGCTAGCACATTTTAAATCTAGTCTTAAAAATAAAATTTTTTAGACAAGAGAACAGATGGAAAAGAAACAGTATATTTAGATGTCTGGTATTATTTACATAGACTATGGTTTTGCCCATATTAAAAACTGAAAATAAATTCTAGGATAAAATTAGTGGTTTAACTCTTTCTAGGATGTTTTTCAGTTATTTATTTGTGCATTTCACTTTCTCTCAGCCAGGTTCTTTGTTATTCTAGGTCCACATTTCCTCATTCTTATTATTGAAATGGTCTCTTTCAGTTTTAAAATTCTTATTCTTTTATTCAAATTTTCTTTTTTCTTTTCAAAGGTTTGTATTGAGAATATCAATAGAGAAACATTTAGATTTCATCATTTATATAATTTTAGTGCTAATCATATGTATAGGCATATATAGGGGGTTCCTGAAGAAGAAACAGATTGTGTAAAAATATCTTCACATTTTGACAGCTCTTATCCAAATATTAAAACTGATGTCCTTTGTAGAATTACAGTAAAATTAATATTTTAACCTTAATAATTATTTGCTTCAAGAAAGATATTTAAATGAACACTGACCACAGGTGGAGGGCTTTTTAATCAAAATGACTGGCAGTGTATCTGAAACAAAATGCTAAGACATGATTTGAAACTTTCATTATAAGAAACCCCCTTTGCCACCACCCCCAAAATGGTGGTGAAGAGAGTTCACATTTTGTCATTGGTAATTTCTTTGCAGACAATATTGAGGAAGTTTGAATTCACTTTCATATTTTGTTTCCCTTTTTCTAAATTCACATTGTCAATAATTGTTAAACTATATGTCAAATATCTTATGTAATTTATTGTTATAAGTATTTTGATTTCTTCAGCAATCATGAGTATAGATAAAATTATATTTTATAGAGTTTAATAAATGCTTACATTTGTGTAGCTTGAAATTACTTAGAAACTTTTGAAGTGGTCAGATTCCTTAAGAAAGCTTCTACCAGTTTATTTCAAATAGTCTAATATTTTTTCACATTTTCACTGAAATATACTTTAATGGAAATTTTTTTATGTTATAGGTTAGTTTTTAAACCAGTTTATAAAGTTTATTAAGAGCTTCTTGGAAGTATTGCAAAATAAAAAGTTAAAAAGAAATCTGTCACTTCCAAATAGCATCAGACACCAATTACAAATGCTGCAGTAACTGTCCAATTCAATTTTTACTCTACCAGGAGTTAGACCAGACTCTAAAAGTTAAGGGCAAACCTTTAAAGACTGCCCATGAAGCCCAGGTGCAAGCTCAGGGCCTTAGGCCACCCTGCACTTCTAACCAACTGACTACAAATTCAGTGGTTCCCACCATCCTCTAGATTTTGATAATTTGCTAGTACAATTCAAACAACTAACTGAAAACACAATACTTAATGTTATATACAGCTGTACATAAAGTTTTATAGTTAACTTGCTAAAAATTATAGTTGGATTATAGCTGGACTATAGTTAAAAGATACAGATAAGGGGAAGCATAGGAGCTGACTTACAGGACAAGACCTGGGAGGATCTCAAGTGCAAGCTTTCCTGTCCTCCACTTGAAATTAGAAGTCTTCACTCTCCCTGCACAACAATATCACTATCAGTCATGGAAACTCATCAGCACTGCCAGTGTCTTCAGTCACCCTTCCCTCCCAGAGGTCAGGGTGGGAGGCTGATAAGATTTGTCTTAAAGCCCCAAATCCCTAATCACATGATTGGTCTTTCCAGCAGGAAAGCACCTGCCCTAGGACTGCAGGTGTGGCTGGCCTCTCCCTGTAATCTTGTCAGTATATGAACTATCATCTGGCTCTACCCTGAATAACAAAAGACAATCCTATCATGGGAAATTTTTAAAATATAGTGATTTATCTCCACAAGAACTAAGGACCAGTCAAGTTTTCAATAATTTAATATACAGAAATAGCATTTAGGAAAACTTCTATAATACATATATATATATTTTCTTTTGGAGGAATATGCTATTTACTTTCTCTTTTTAAAAGACACCATGTAATGTTCTTTACTTGAGTCCCACCAATCTTAGCTAAAAAGACATTTTGTTGAAAACCTGTACAAACTATTATGTTTATGAATATAATTTGATTAACAATTAATGGCAGCATAAGCATTTAGGAATGTGAATATAAGTTACAGAATCTCAACCATAAACCATTAAGCAAATCAGGGTTTATTCTCCAATAAAAAGAAAGCTGGAGGTGGGTTATAAAGGGATGATGGTGGGGCTCAACAATGTCATTAGGAATGTCACACTTTATTTTCTGCTCTGCTATTTTTACTGTGTTTACTTTCATCCTCATCCTTGACACCAAATGATCTTAAGATGGCTACTTCAGCTCCAAGCATCAACTTTCCATTTGGAAAAGAAGAGGGTAGGCACAGGATAAAGAAATCCAGAAATCTTTCCCCACCCCTCCACCCCCTTTTCTAAAACAGGAAACCAAAAGCTTTTACCAGAAACCCTACATAATCTTCCATCTTATTGGCCATAACTAGTCATACCCAGTTGAGAGTTAGCTAGTAGTTTGGGCTTGTGGATCTTGCTTGTGCCAATCAATCAATAGAACAATGAAAGATAAATATGCAAACAGTGAACAGATTTTTTTCTCATTTTGTTTCTTAAAAACAAATTTTTCAGTTGTCATCTCCCAATTATTCCTCTTCTAAATGTAAAGTTGTTCTGTACTTTGAATATTCTGACCAGATTACATGTGTTTAGCAATATTATTTTTCCTTAATAGATACTATGGGCAACTTGATTCTATCAAGGTTTTTTCTTTCTTTAAAATGTACTTGAATTACTGGCTTGAATTACTCACCTGTGGCTCGCAGAGTGAACACTTGTAATGCTTTACAATTTCAGATGGCCAGAAAGCTCAGCAACTTTGTTGTGGCCTTGAACTGTTATTATTCTTTAACATTGCCTTAAACATTACAATACAAATAAACATTAGAATCTAGAAGCTGAGCATTTAATTATTTACTCAAAACCTAGGGAATATATATGTATAAGAGGAAATGTATAAAATTCATATAACTTTGAATTTCAATATAATTTGTTATAATAAGATTTTAGAACAGAAGATCGATGGTTACAGAGTAACAAAATTATAGATTCAAATATAAAAAATATATATACTTATAGATATAACATATCCTGATATTAATTTTTAGTCTATGATTGATTTATTTGTATATATATTCTCTTGATTTTAAACTATGTTTTAAAATTAATATACATAATATTGACATTTTTACAGTTATATGAATTTTAGTACCTGTCTAGATTCAATATGACCATGTAATTTTTAAAGGAGAGCATTTCACATGTTCATTCTCCTTTGAAAAGATAAATTTACATTTCTTGGTTCTTGGAATAAATTAATTAAATGTTAGATATTTTCTAAAACAAGTCTTCCAGAGTTTTTATTTTTGTTTTTAAAGTGTGAGATAATCTATAATGCTCTACTATTCCTATTATGTTTTATCTAACATTAGATAAGCTTACAATGGGCTTCAAAAACAGAATTTAAGCAAAATTAACAATAAAATAAATTTATAGCTGTAGCAGTTTGATAAGGTTATGAATTGCAAAATTAGATATTGAATTATGTTTGTAATATCATCTGTACCTGGCTGTGATTAAGTTATGTATTCACCAAATGCAATGAATGTGCCATGATGATGACAGAGGTTGTTGATGTGGGAGAAGTAGGGTGAGGGAGGTGGAGGGTATATGGAGACCTCTTACATTTTTTAATGTAACATTAAAAAAAAAATAGAGAAAAAAAAGAGTTAAGATTAGGGTTTTGATTGGGCCACATCATTAGGGAATTGAGTCCCCACCCCTTGATGGGTGGGGATTCACAGATAAAAGGTATGGCAAAGGACAGAGTTAGGGTTTTTGATGTTGGAGATTTGATACTGGACTTTAATGCTGAAGCCTTAAGCTGGAGCCCTGGGAAGAAAGCTCACAGAGGAAAGAGAAGCCAGCCCAGGAAAAGAGGAACCCTGAGCCCAGGAAGAAGCAAGCCCTGGGAAGAGAGGAATCCTGAACCCTGAGAGAAGACCCTGGAAGGGAGGAACCCAGGAAGCCTGAAGCCTTGCAGCCATGGCAGCCATCTTGTTCCAACACATGAAAATAGACTTTGGTGAGGGAAGTAACTTATACTTTATGGCCTGATGTCTGTAAGTTGCTACCCCAAATAAATACTGTTTATAAAAACGAAACAGTTTCTGGTATTTTGCATCAGCACCCCTTTGGCTGACTAAAAGAGTAGCCATTTGTTAAATATGTGTTATGTGTAATAATTTAAAACTCATCTGTTATCTCCTAATTAGTAAATAGCTTTTGTATAGATAAATGTATCTAGTGCTTAAATATTTTTATTATTTAAGGTTTATGATTATATTTTATATTTATTTACATAACTTGGAAAATTGTCTGAGTTATAATATTAGTGAAGATCGCATTATTAAATTGTTATGATGAAGCAACTTTTATTATCTTTATCTACTCATGGGTTTCTCATTTGATTAAATGGTACATATGTGTATGTATGTATATGGATTCTGAATAACTGAAGAGTTCTTTCTATTTTATTTATATGTACTTACATTTTAATTATATTTCATAACCAAAAACTATTAAACACTAGAATAATGTTCAAAATCTAAATATCTAATATTAGATAAATATTAGATAGAATTCAAAGTTCTTCTGTAGTTTTATAGGTGAGGTTGAAGAGGTTAAGAAAGGTAAGTTACATCAGAAAGGTTAAATCCAGAGCTCTACTACCACTCATGACTTCTCAGAGCTCAGTATATCCTTAGTGTGCTTCAGTCTTGTCAATGGATCCACCCAGCCCTTTGTAAAGCTTCTTTTTCTTCTTGGACCAGAGTGATATGTTGAGCATATCAGAATTCTAAAGAAATAGATTGAGATAAAAACAATTATTTGGCCCATAAAAAGATGAATTAATGCAAATTCATATCTCCATAATTGATTCTTTGGGATTGAAAATATTCTCTAATTCACACTTTATTTAATATATATTTATATTAAACACATTTGATAAGTGCTGTAACTGATTAAATAAATTGGCATCATAATTCTGTTAAATTTTTCATCTCTTGACATGCCTTGATATTCAGATATTCACATTATGTGTTTGTGTATGTATGTGTGTGTTAAAACAGTTACTCATGCTGTGTTTACCAATTCTGTGTGTGTGCTGTTTCTCAAGCATGAATAATTATAATATTCATCCATAGTAAGAATAATCATTTATTATGGAATCTTAAATCTACACTTCTCACGTAACAATATTATAAATAATTTATGCCCTAGGTAGAGCAACTTTTTATGTGTATTTTTAAAATATTTTGTGTAGATATGTCTCTAGACACATTTTCACATTGGCAAAAAAGGCAGTTAAATAGTTCTAGTCTCTTTTTCTCAGTTATGTAGACTATGGTACACATTTTCCTGTTTATTTACAATGTGTTTCATTTACAACTATCAGAATATAAAATCATAATACTTTATCTTCAGCAACTTGAGAATTAAAAAAATTTGAATGCATTATATTCTAGTTCCAATAACTTAACAGATTATTAGCTTGACTGAACAAATTCCATAAAATTAAAGAAAGGAAGATTATAAAACACTTTTTAAAAATATATTTTATTAGAGAGGTTGTGAACTTACTAAGCAGCCATGCCCATGATTCACCAATGTACCACACAGTTGTGGACCATTTGTTACAGATTATGAAATAAATCTCATCAGACTATTACCACAAACTATGGTCCTGGGAATGTTCATACATTCCTAGGAACTTTTCCATTTCAACAGCATTGTCTACTTAGTTGGCATGCAGTTCATAATATCCTCTTATGATCTCTTTTATTGCTGTGGCATGAGTAGTAATGTCCCCATTTTCATTTTTTATTTAATTTAATTGCATCTTCTCTTTTTTTTTGGCTATATCAGTCTAGCTAAATGTTTGTTGATTTTGTTAATATTCTTTAACCAATTTTTGGTTTTCTTAATTCTTTCTGTCATTATTTTGTTCTCATTTCATTTCTTTCTGCTCTGATCTTTGTTATTTCATTTCTTCTGCTTGCTTTAGGAATAGTCTGCTGTTCTTTTTCTAGTTCCCCCAGCTGTGTAGTTAGGTTACTGATTTTAACTCTTCTTTTCTAATTTAAGCATGAGGACAATAAATCTCCCTTTCAGCACTGTCTTTACTGCATCCCATAGGTTCTGATATGTTGGGTTCTCATTTTCATTTGTCTTTAGATATTTATTGATTTCTTGCAATTTCTTCTTTGATCCACTCATTATTTAAGAGTGTGTTAGTTAATCTCCTTATATTTGTACATTTTCCCTATTTCTACTTTTTGTTGATTTCCAACTTTTTTCCATTATAATCAGAGAAAGTGCTTTGAATAATTTTGATCTTGTTGAATTTATTGAGATATACTTTGTGGAAAGATCCATAAACAGTTGAGAATAATGTATATCTTGCTATTCTGGGATGCATGTTCTATAGATATCTATTAGGTTAAATCCACTTATCCTACTATTCAAGCTCTCTGTTTCTTTTTGAGTTCTGCCAAAATTTCTGTCCAATGCTAAAAATGGTATATTGACATCTCCAACTACTATTTTGGAGAAATTTATTTCTCCCTTCAGTTTTACTAGTGTTTTCCTCATGTAATTTGGGACATTCAGATTAGGTGCATATACACTTTTTTTTCTCCCTCTTTATTTTTTTTAATGTTACATTAAAAAAATATAAGAGGTCCCCACATACCTCCACCCCTCTCACCCCACTTCTCCCACATCAACAATCTCTTTCATTATTGTGGGACATTTATTGCATTTGGTGAATACATTTTGGAGTACTGCTGCACGACATGGATAATGATTCCCCCATCCACCCAGTGGGCCATGGCAGGACATACAATTTCCAGAATCTGCCCCTGAATTACCACCCAGGACAACTCCAAGTCCTGAAAATGCTCCCACATCATATCTCATTTCTTCCTGGTGAATTGCTCCTTTTTATTAATATATAATGTCCCTCCTTGCCTCTAGTAAAAGTTTTGTTTTTAAACTCTATTTCATCTGATACAAGTATAGTTAAACCACCTTTTTGTGAGGGGTGGGGGAAGTGGTACTTCATGCACAGAATATCTTTTTCCAGCATTTCACTTTCAATCTTTTGGTATCCTTGTGTCTAAGGTGAATCTCTTGCAGACAGCATATAGGGGGCTCATATTTTCTTATCCTTTCTGCCAGTCTGTATCTTTTGATTGGAGAATTTAATCAATTAACATTCAAAGTTATTACTGTAAAGGCAGGTTTTTATTCTACTCAGTTTGACCTTTGGGTTTTATCTGTCATATTTTATTTTCACCACTCTTTTTACACTTTTAGTTACTTTTACTAATATCATCTTCATTTCTAGAATCTCTTACAAGGCCCTCTCTCAAGTCTCTTCTTTTCAGTCTGTAGCACTTCCTTTAGTATTTCCTGCAGAACTGGTAATTTAGTTACAAACTCTCTTGGTTTTTGTTTATCTGTGAAAAATCTAAACTGGCCCTCATTGTTGAAAGACAATCTTGCCAGATATGAGATTCTTTGCCAGCAGTTTTTCTCTTGCAGTATCTTAAATATATCATACCACAGCCTTCTTGCCTCCATGGTTTCTGATGAGAAATTAGCACTTGGTTGTCTTATTGGGTATCTCTTAATTTGTTTTATATTGCTTTTCTCTTGTTGCTCTCATAATTCTTTCTTTGGCATTTGACATTCTGATTAGTATCTGTCTTGGGGTTAGTCTATTCGAATTCATTCTGATGGGAGTACATTGTGCTTTTTGGACAAGAGATGTCCTTCAATAGGGATGGGAAATTTAATACCATTATTTCTTCAAATATTCCTTCTACCCTTTTTCCTTTCTCTTCTCCTTCTGGGACACCCATGACATGTATGTTTGCATGTTTCTTGCCATCATTTAATTCCCTAGGATCTTGTTCATTTTTTTCCATTCTTTTCTTTATCTGTCTTTTGTATGTTCACTTTGGGAGGCCATGTCTTCAAGCTCACTAATCCTTTCTTCTGCTTCTTCAAAATCTGCTGTTATATTTCTCCAGAGTATTTTTAATTTCATTTATTGTGCCTTTCATTCCCATAAGATCTGCTGTTTTTCTATGTATGCTTTCAATTCTTTTTCATGCTCCCCTAGTGTCTTCTTAATATCCTTAATCTCTTTAGCCATCTCATTGAATCTATTGTGTAGATTTTTTGAACATCTATGATTAGTTGTCTGAAATGTTTTTATGTCTTCTGGAGGCTTATTTTATTCCTTTGGTCCATATCTTCTTGTTTCTTGGTATGGATTGTAATTTTTTATTGGTGTCTTGGCATCTGGCTTACTACAAGTATTTATTCTGGGCATAGTTTCTCTCTTTAGTTTAGATTATGCTTGCCCTTTCTCTCTTGCTGGTTGTGTAGTAGAAGCTGAGGATGTAGTTGGTACTGTATGTTGTGGAGACTGATGCTGCCCACATTGCCTGAGGAACCAATGAATCTTCTCCCACCTTTCTCCTCTCCCAGGGGTAGGTACAGTGCTACAGCTTTCTGCAGTAATCTAAGCCATGTAAGCCAAGACCATCTCTTATTATCCAGATAGATTGCTGAAGCTTCATGCCCCTTCCTCCCCTGCCTGAGTTGGGGATGGAGCTCCAAGTGTGGGCAGCAATCTAAGCCACATAGGTCAAAACTAACTGCAGTTGCTCATGTAAACTGACATGGCACAGGCCCTCCTCCTCCCCTGCCAGGAGTGGGAATGGACCCTCCAGAGTGCCCCAAAATTGAATTTGTATGCACCAAATTCTTTCACATTTGTGCTGAGAGGCTGTGTGAATACTGTTCTCTCTACCCTTTAAGGAGTGGGGATGGAACCACAGAACAAACAGACCATGCCATGTGTACCGAAAGCACCTGTAGTTGTCCAGTTAGGCTGAGAAAGCATAGCTTTCCTCCTATCCTATTTGGAGGGTTGGGGTGGAACCAAAGGCACCCAACAGACCAGTCCATGCAGGCCATGAGTTCCTGCAGGTGCCTGGAGAGGCTGAGGAATCACCAGGCCCCTCCTGTCCAATTGGGGGGTGAGGGTGGAGCTGCAGGTGTCTAAATGTCTAGTCTCTGTGGGCTGAAAGCACCTGCAGTTGCCCAGAAAGGCTGAAGAAATGCCAACCACCTCTTATCCTATGGGTCGGGGGTGGAGATGGAATCGAAGGTGCTCTACAAATCAGTCTGTGTCTGCTTAGAGCACCTTCAGTTGCCCAGAGAGTCCAAGGAAACACAGCTTCCTTCCTATCTTATGGGATGCAGGGATGGAGCCCTAGGAATCCAACTACTCAGTCTGTGCTGGCTGAAAGTGCCTGTAGTTACCTGGAGAGGCTGGTGCAGCTTCCTTCCTGCTGAAGGTGGGGCTGGAGCTTATCCTAGAGCTGCAATCCAATCTGGGTGGAAAGAATTTGGTCCCTATAATCACTGTGATTTTCAATCAGCCCTGCTTCCCCACAAGCCAGGGGCAGAGTTAAAATGGCAGCTACCACTGTCTTTCTGGCTTGAGTAGGTTCAAACTTCAGCTCTTCTTAAGATTATACTCTAGTCAGCACAATTTACTAATAGCTAAACTCGATGCCCAACCATACCTTCCTCCTTTATTTTTGGGAAATGGAGCTTCTTCCAACTCCAGCCACAGAATAGCTTCTGAGGTGGCTTGCACCATCAATGGAGTATGGGCACTGGTCTCTGGGGCATGGAGTGTTCTACTCATGAATCTTCTGGTCAGATGGGCAGACTCATCCTTACATTCTTTCAAGGATGTTGCAGGATGCTCTTTGGTCTCCTGGTTCCCCAAATGTGTGATCCCTAACTGCCCAGTAGGATGAGCTGACACTTAGAGCTCTTGACACTGATAAAGCATTTATAATGAAAGTATGATTCTGTGAATTTTTAAAAAATGCTTTGTGTAGATGAATGTACATCATTTTCTTTGAACTGTGCTTTTTCATCTCACAATTTTTATAGCCTACTAAAACAAAAGTGCTGTATTAACATACTTATTTCAGATTCTTACCAGTTTATCAGAAGAAATATATTTTGAAAAACAAAAATGTCTACTTGCATAGTGGAGGTCAAGATATATGTTGTGAGGTTTCATCCCTGCTTAAAAAAATATGACTTATTATAATTAAAATAATTAATACCCAATAAAGTGATGAATTGTGATATTTAATCCTAGAATGCAAATATTTCCTACAAGTAGAATTCTATGTTGATAGAACTTTTGAGACTATATTAATAAAGCAAATTCCCTTAACTTCATCTCCATTTAAAATGTTTACTAAGGGAATAATCATGGGTATTAAAGATATATTAAAGATATAAACTGGTGTTTAGAATGTTACTTCTATTGATGAGAAATAGAAAATAGCTAATTGTCAAAGAATAGGGAAATATATTAGTCAGCCAAAGGGGTCCTAATGCAAAATATCAGAAATTGGTTGGTCTTTATAAAGGGTATTTATTGGGGGTAGGAGCTTACAGATACTAGGCCAGCTTTAAGAGGAAATCCTTGGAAAATAGACCAAAGTCTATTTTCACGTGTTGGAGCAAGATGGGTGCCAACATCTGTGAAGGTTCAGACTTCCTGGGTTCCTGTAGGCTCAGCTTCTCTGTTTTCTCAACAAGGTCAGCTTTAGACTATGATGCTCTCTAGACTTGCCTCTCTCCGCAAGGTCAACTGTAGACTATCAGGTGAATGGCACTGACTCTCTCACTGGGGTTTCTGTTTTGTTTAAGGAGCCATCTCTATTCCTCTGTGTTCTTCTCCTGGCTCAGGTCCTCCCTTCCTGGGGCTTGCTTCTCTTTCCTCTGCATGCTGACTTCCTGTGACTCCAGCTTAAGACTTCAGCATCAAACTCCAACATCAGAAATCCTCAATTCTGTCCTTTGCCATGACTTTTATCTGTGAGTCCTCATCCCTTGGGAACTCAACACCCTAATGATGTGGCCCAATCAAAGCCCTAATCATAACTTAATCATGCCCAGGTACAGACCATTTTACAAACATAATCCAATATCTATTTTTGGAATTCATAACCATATGAAACTGTTACACTTCACCCTCTGAATTCTAAAAAGACATTACAATATTCGAAATAAACCAAAGTCTTTTTATTATTTATTGTGTGTAACATGAAAGAAAAAATAAAATTACAAAATACCGAAATATGCATTTAGATTTGAAATTGAATAACTTCTAAAAGCTCCAGGCATCTGCTGGCAACTGTAAAATTTCAAAATAGAAAAACATATAGGAATAATTTATTGGAAATAATAATCTTAATCTTCTTAAAGAAATTACACAACAAAAGAAAGTCCTCCTGAATAGATACCATTTTCTCTACTAATGTCAAAACTTCCCAGTTTAGTTAATATGGTCTTTCATAATGAACTTAAGAAGTTATATTTCCTCAAATTTATCTGTATTAGTCAGCCAAAGGGGTGCTGAGAAAATGTACCAGAAATCTGTTAGCTTTTACAAAAGGTATTTATTTAGGGTAAAAGCTTACAGGTACAAGGCCTTAAAGAGTCCAATCCAATGTTGGTTTCTCACCAATGCTAGCTGCCATGTGTTGAATCAAGATGGTTCCTGAGCTCTGCAAAGGTTCAGCCATCCTCCCTCTCAGCTATATACTGGCATAGAACTTTTTTCTTTCTGTCATCTCTACCCGGGGCTCCAGGGTCAAAGGTGTCTCCTCTGCTGTGTCTATGGAGCTCTCTATCTCCGTGTGTCTTCTTGAATCAATGTCCATTTATATAGCCCACCAAGGGGGCAGGGACTCAACCCTGAGTCACACCCTACTGATGTGGTCAAATCAGTGCCCTAATCCTAACATAATTTAATCAAAGACATCTCAGCTGAACCTAATGCAATCAAAGGGGATCATACACAGAGGAACAGACCAGTTTACAACATAATTCTTCTTTTTTGGAACTCATAATTAATATCAAACTGCTACATTTTCTATTGATTTTTTATTATGTTCTTTAAAAATGTAATACATGTATTAACAATGACATGAACAATGAAATCTCTCAGAGTAAAGCTTTAGTAGATGGATAGAGCAGTAGATCTTAGAATGGTAAATTGATTGATGGATAGATAAAAATACTAATATTTTGAAGTATTCACTGTAAAGCAATTAATTGCTTCATATGTTATATAGAGTATAAAAAAATAAAATGTGATTAAATCTACCCACGCTATCACCATTTACCCACTGTGGGTATTTTTGCTAATGTAGTGAATTATATTGCCTTGATATAAAAAAATATGACCATGCCTTATGTCCCTAGAACCACAGTGAAAGTAATCACAGCTATATTTAATTTAAATTCACAAAAGGAGAAGTTGGTAATGATAATGGTACTTTTTTCAGTGTGGCATAATTTTAGGAAACATATTCCAGCATATTAGTTTTAATATTGAATACATAATGAGCTAAGATATGTTAATTTCTAAGTTGCTTAACTGCTCACAAATCTTATTCTTATAGATGGTTCCCATATATTTCCAGTTTATTTATTTCTCTAAGAGTGGTCTATGAACTACTCACATCAGAATCACATGGACAATCAACTAAAATTAAGATTTCTGGGCTACCCATTACATTTATTGAATCAGCATGTGTCAGAATGAAACCCAATGATTGACATTATTAGCAAACATGTAAATACTGGTAAGGAGTTTCTTATCAATACTAAAGTTTGAGAACCACCATAGGAAGCATCTTGAAAATTAATAGAATTAATTTTGAAAATTAATAAAATTAAGATTTAATTATATTCTTTTCCATGTATTATGCACATAAACTATATGTTATGCAAAAGAAAGCTTCATGTCAATCCACACAGTAACCCAAACCCTTTGATATAAGTGTGTATTGTGTGCCCCAGTTGGAGCTGGTCATTTCTAATAGACTGTGCTTCTAAGCAGTCAGTCAAATCCCCAAATGCTATGAATATCAGGATTTGAATTGTTCAGATTTTTTTTTAAGGACCTCAGTTGGAAATACAGGTTGAATTTAATTCATAATAAGAAATGAAATTGAGCCAAACTGCACAGACTTTTATCCTTTGTGCCTTTATAGTTGATTATTTTGAAAGATACTAATATTTTTGCTTCTGTGTCCCAAATATGTAGAGAAATCACTTCTTGAATTTCCTTTCTGCTTATTATTTTAATACAATTATTTTTAAGTTAATAAAGAATAACAGTGTAAGCAAAGCAGAGAAATTGGTAGCCTTCTTATTAGTTTTATATCTTATATTTTATTGAATTTCCATGGACTAAATAGATTTTTAAAATTAACAGGTATGGAAATATATTAGTTGGTATATTGTTTTTTTCACCTACTTTACTACCAACTTAATTGGTACTATATAATTCCTGAAAATCGGTGTTATTTCATAGTATTTAAAATTAAACAAGTGAAAATCTCTTGGTAAGCTATGCAAACATACTGTAGAACATAGATCCATACTGAAGCAAATCGGTGCCATCCTTCTCAACCAATCTAAAAAATTTTATGTGATCATGTTATATGGCTAACAAATCTAAATGATTTCAATTAAAATTATGTATGTTTATAGCTTTACATTTCTACCAGAGACATTGGTATTGTTCATGTCTTGTAAAATCCACTAAAGCATTGAGAAACTTGTCTAAATGATCCATAAATATTGGCCCCTATTGACACAAAATTTGGGGACTTGTTATGTATCTTCTTAGTCTACTTAGTGATCCAGTTCTGTTTCACATTTCCAAGTTACTGGCCATAGTCTTTGATTGAGGACCCAGAATAGTTCTGACTATATCTTACTCCACAATGTCAATATAGAAATTTTAAAGGCTATGATGAGAAATGCAGCAGAGTAGATTGCCAGCAAGATTGGCAAAAAGGGCATGAGCAGTCTGAAGAAAAGCCAACAAACAATAGGATGGCTACCTTTAGATTTTTGGCTCCAGGCAGCCAGTTTTGATGTCCTGTTCACCATCAATCAAACTGGTAACTACTGCAAATAGAAACACACATCTTCATTGGTTTCAACTCTAATACAGCTTTTAAAGAAATAACATTTGTTAAGCTTTTTTTAAAAAAAAATAAAAGCAATGTGTCTTTTCTGAAGAAAATTTAGAAATTATATAAAAGATACAAGTAGAAAACTATCTCCATTCCATCTAAACAGATAGCGTTTGAATTTGTTATATATATATTCAAATACACCTACACCTGCCTGTGTGTGCGCACATGTTTTTAATCACACTTTTCGTGGAAACAACATGCACACAGAGGAGTGTAGTAACTGTAATTGTACAGTTCAATGAATTTTCACATAGTGGACAAACCTATATAGCCACTACCTAGAGAAAGAAACAAAAACTAATCAGTGCTCAAGAAACTTAGCCTTATGATCTACCTCTTCCCTTCAAAAAGATCCCCTGTGCTGACTTTTTCTCCATAAAGAGATGGTGCCTGTTGAACTTTAATTAAACCATGTAATATGTCTTCTTTTATGTCTAATTTTTTCAGGCAAATATTCAGCCTTATATTTATGAAATTCTTCTATGTGATTACCTATAGCAGTAGTCTTTCTGTTCATTCTCTCTAATGTATATTATTCCATTGAATGCAAAAATCACAAGTAATATATCCATTCTACTGTTGACGAACATTTGGGATGGTTCAAGGATTTGGCTGTATAGCACTGTTCTGACAACCTTCGCACATATCTTTAAGTAAAATGTTATTGAATGATTACTTACAGGACATGTGAATAGCTGTATGGATAGCCACTTGATAAACACACTTTTGTAATCAGTATATAGATAAAGAAATAAGCCATTACCTATACTCCAGAAGGCTCATCCATGCCTTGTAATTTTTTAATGACTCCTGGACATTGTGTATGAAAAATTACAGAGGTTTTGGATAAAGTTATATTACTCAAAAGAGACTTTGTCTTTAGTTCTGTTAAAAATAGATTTAGATCATTTAAATCCAATCAGAGTTTTATTATTGGGGTTTATTCTGAGACTGCTGGTGTAGAAACTTCAGTGATTCCAATTGAAAGCCTGACATTATGTCTCCTCCTTGGTATTTAGTATACCCAATTTTTCATGATTGCTGTATATTCTCTTCAGACTTACTCTCTCTGGGCCACTTCTTTGTGTTCAGCTTTTCAGCTTCTCACCCCACACCCTTTAAGAATTAGTTGAAGGTGTGTTTGCATTTTTAAAACTTCATTTGGATAATTCTCTCACCAGTTTCATCTTGTTCTATTCTTCCATTTTTTAATTTACATGTTGTCTTCACTTCCTAGTTGCTAAAAACAAGTAAGGAATTTATTGGCCCAGGGTTTCAGATGCTAAAATATTTGCTTACTTCTGGGATTGGTACCTTCTAAAAGGGCAGCAATCTTTGCGGTTCCTTGGATGTTCCATCACATGGCAATACATGTGATGGCATCTTCGCCTTTCTCTTCCAGGTTCCGTTGCCTTCCATCATCTCGCTATCCCCCATGGCTTCTCCCCTGTGTTCAGTTTCCTTTGCTTTCAGTACTTCAGCCATGTTGGAGTAAGGACCACTCTCATTCAGTTTGGGCACACCTTGACTAATAAAATCTTCAGAGGTCTCATACCCAAAGGACCAAAGATTGTACTTGAATATGCCTTTTATCGGGACATGATTCAATCTCCAACATACGTTATTAAATATTTTAATATATCATAATGGATTTTTATTTTCCAACTTAGGGTTCATTCTTTCTCTGACTTTGCTCTAAGCCTTCTGTGATCTGCTGCATATTATTGTATGCTAGGTGAAGGTCATTTACTTTCCTCAGAGTTTGATTACAGAGAACAATTTCTGGCTTGTGTTACATGTGAAGATTTTCCTGGACTGTGCAAAATTTGTTGACCTACGTAATATTCTCTGCTTGTATCAGGCCAGGGATTTACCTTTTGATCAAAAATCACATGCTACTAGTAGGTTTATCTGCTTACCAATTCCTTATGCTGTTTGCTTGTAAGATAATCTTTTAATGGCTAGTGTATAATCTTTCAAACTCTTTTATTTAGATATGAACCTAGGAAATTACTAATGGAGTATTTTATAATAGCATTAGTTTACCTGAAAATATCCATTTGATGTACCATGTTATTTTAAAAGGTACTAGTTTTATTAGTAAAGAGTTAAAAATATGAGTACTAAACACTACGAAAACAGTATATCTCAGAGAAAAAAGGGTATGTGTATTTAAACAAAAGCTTACTACCCATAAAATGTGAGCAAGATAAACATAAAATCACTTTCTGAAAGTAAGCTCTTGGGAAATACTTGACATTTTCAAGATGTTTGCCCTTTAATAGTGTCATTTGGTTTTTCCATCTGTTTTGAGGTATTTTCATATTGCAAGCTTCTTGTTCTTGTTGTATTCTTTTTTCTTAAGGAATAGGAATAGTAATGAGACATTTTTCAGATAGACAAATGCCAGCAGGAACATGCAACTGACTTCAAAATAAAATTGTTAGCTCCTCTCACATTTAGTCCTTTTTTCTTTCAGACCTCAACTGCTACAGTAAATGTGGTTGTGACAGATGTCAATGACAATGCTCCAGTGTTTGATCCCTATCTGCCTAGAAATCTGTCTGTGGTGGAGGAAGAAGTCAATGCCTTTGTGGGTCAAGTAAAAGTAAGTGGAATTGTTTTATATATATCTTTTTTTTAAAGATTTATTTATTTATTTCTCTCCCCTTCCCCCCACCCCAACCCCGGTTGTCTATTCTCTGTGTCTATTTGCTGCGTCTTCTTTTTTGTCCGCTTCTGTTGTCAGCGGCACAGGAATCTGTGCTTCTTTTTGTTGCATCATCTTGTTGTGTCAGCTCTCCGTGTGTGCGGCACCATTCCGGGCAGGCTGCACTTTCTTTTGCGCTGAGCGGCAGCCCTTATGGGGCCCACTCCTTGCCCGTGGGGCTCCCCTATGCGGAGGACACACCTGCGTGGCAGGGCACTCCTTGGGCGCATCAGCACTGCACGTGGGCCAGCTCCACAGGGGTCAAGGAGGCCCGGGGTTTAAACCGCGGACCTCCCATGTGGTAGACAGACGCCCTAACCACTGGGCCAAGTCCGCCACCTATATATATCTTAAATGTACTGTTTAAATGTACATAAGTTTCTCACATTTTCAATTTGTTAAGAAGTTCACCTAATTTAATTAATAAAATCTTATAAATGAGGGAGTGTCACAATTTTTTGAAAATAATAAAATCATGGGTGTAAAGCAGGGTAATAATTGACATTCACTCTTGATCACTGTAATAGATGCTCTTCAAGATATTTTTCAATAAAACATATCTTGTATATTTGGATTTAAGTTATTAAGATATTGGTATGTATTTTATGGTCTTTTATAATTTAAAAATAGATTAATTTGGGATAATTATTATTTAATATGTATTTCATTTTATGGAATTATAATAACATAATTTTGGAGAAATATATAATTAGGTATATTATTACAGTATGGATTTGGAATTCCTATCTCATAATAAATATACTTAGTTATAGATTCCTTTGATTATCAAAACATATCTTTATAATTAACTATGTGCCTTATATTTCACACTCATCTTTGTCCAGTGCACTAAAGATTCATTTCTAGGTATGTTCTCCTGTTTCCTGCCTGGACATATCAGCTAGTTTCTGCAGTTCTTGTAATGAATAATTCTTTTATTCTTAAAGCAGAGATAGTGCTTCCACTGTTGGGTTGTGCAGGGACTTGAATATGGTTAATGGTCTCTAAGAAAATTTTAAGAAGTCATGTAAATTTTAGAGAGACTTATATGTGGTCTCCAGGCAAGGAAAAAATCCTCCTTCAGCAAGGAATGTGTCACCCTGGTGTACCACGTCCAGGTTTCAAGGTCCCACTCCTTCCCCATTAGGTTCCTGACTTTTGCATAAGAGGCTTGCTGGTGCTTTGAATTAAGCCTTTTCTACAATCCTGCCACTCTGACAATCAAGCTCAGAACCTGTTTTTCAGTCCAATATTCCCTCTGGCTGCAATATTACAAGTAAGCAGCAGCACTGTATAATTATCATAGACCCTATTTCAGATCCTGGAGAAAATATATAAAACATGATGCCATTCCACCCTTATTCCAGTGCAGTTCATCACTGGGGAGAGTCTGGGTAATTGTGCTGTTACAGCATGCCAGAGGTAATCAAAGCGTTCTGATGCAGTCTGGCCAGCAAGCAATTCAGCTCTAGAATCTCTTCCCATAATGCCAAATGTCTCTTACATAGGATTCTTCCAGAAGAAAACCAAGTATAATACATTTTTTGAGTAGTTTCACAAATAAGGAAATAAGGAAGTGATGCAGAGAAAGGAAAGGCAGCCAATAAAGGGATTACTAGTAAGTCAGCTATCACAGGAAGCATTAGAACTTAATCTCGAGGGGAACCTCTAGGAAATGATACAAAACTCATGCTTGAGAATCATCCCTCCTGAGCAGTAATGGGACTGGAAAATTCCTACCCTAAACCTTGAGAGTTCTTGGTTGCAGATGCTGTGGAAGGCAGATTTGGGGCACTTACAGTTTCCCACTCAAGTAAGCAGCCAGCCCTCTGCTATTCTGATACAACGGCATTCTATCACACTGCAGATACAGTCAGTTGGAAGTTGGCCAGAGTTTGCCAAATGCTCTCAGGGACATACATGGGAAATGACAATTTCTGCTACTCCAAGCAAATGTTGTGATAAAATCTATAATAGAAGCATGTGCAGGAAGCATAGTAAAGAGAACACTGCCAAATTTGACTCAGGATGGGTGAATACTTGTGAGAGGGAAATTGGGGGGTTGGGAACAGTCTAAGGAAAGACAATTGCAAAGTAAAGGCATAGGGAAATGAGAGAGTGAGACATCTAATTACAAGAAATAAGATGTGCCACATCATGAACATTTCTCTATTCCATATTATAGAATGTTCTGGAGGAACCCTCTCATGGTTCTGAAGATGAGATATGGCATTATCAGATTTGTGTTTTATAATTTACTCTGAAGTAGATTGCTATAGAAAGTTTCTAAACCCAGAAAACTGAATCAGGAGGCAATTTTAATAGTCCAGAAATATGAGGCTTGACCTAATATAATACTTAATCAAATTATATTTAAATTACATTAAAGTTATCACTCTAAGATGCCGTGTTAATGAAAACTGGAAAATGTATTTAGTCATAACTATTAAAGATTTAGATAAAGCAAGCAGACATTGAAATAATTCAGAATAATTATTTTTCACATTTTCTTTACTATATTCAACATTAGAGATTTAGAGCCCATATGGAATACACAACTAATAATGTGTAATTAGACATCAACATTAGTTTTTCTTTCATTTTTTAAACTTATTTCTTGCTGCATTTCCTAGTGATTCTTTGTCTTTGACTGACTTACAGTGTGAAGCTTCTTTCTTATCTCCTAATTCTTAAATTTGAGGAAAAATGGTCTCTATAATGTTTTAACTTTAAAAATTGATGTTAAAAATTGATATGGACCTTAGCACTGATACGTTGACAAAGAAGTAATTGTCCTGCTCTTTAGGCAATTTAACATTTACATAAAACTAAAATGATTTTGAATGTACAAAGATAGAGGAAACCATCCAAAGCAGCCTGCATCCAACTGATTCTGCACAGTTCCAGAAAAGTTGTAATATTCACAGAATGGAATTTTGATGCATCATAATGGTCTCCTGTTGCTACATAATGATAATTATATAATACATTAATTCCTCTAAATGACTCATGCTCTGCTTGTAAAATTTAATTTTAATTGTCATTAAAAGCTATTAAGACACACTTAAAACCAAGATACATATGGCTAATTATTGTACTGAATTTAAGTTATTGGCTTTGTGTTTATGTTCTACTGACAGTTTAATATGAATAATCCAATATTTGGATTCTAATGCTGTAATGGTTAAGTTTGTGTGTCCACTTGGCTAGGCTATGGTATCCATTTTGTTTGGTCAGGTCAAGACTGATTGTTATTTGAGGATATTTTGTGGATTTAAATCATCATTAAGTCGATTGTATCTATGGCTGATTATAACTTCAATCAACTGAGGAGATTGCCTTCGAAACTGAGAGAAATCTCATCCAATCAGCTGAAGGCATTAAAAATGAAAGTAATGATTTCAAAAGTCAGATGGGAAAATTTCCATCTCTACTTCAGCCAGCAAGCTTTTTTGGGGAATTTATGGAAAATATTCTGCATTGCAACCTGCCCTACAGAATTTGGATTTTCCCATCTCCACATTCGCATGAGCCAATTTCTATTTAAAAAATAAAAACCTCTGGCTAATGCAAATGCTGAAGAAACTTTTAGTTTACTTTTTAAGGTATTATAGCTCTCCATTCTCACTTTCTTTAGCCTGCTTTTCTAGGATCTCTTTATGCTAGACCATGATTTCTACTAAATAAGGAATGCTCTGTGATAATATATGTATATATGTGTATATATATATATACACACACATATATATATTTATAATGCAAAACAAAAAATAATTTATCCAGCAGGAAAAGATAAACTACCAACCAGCAATTTTTTAGTGTAGAAATTACACAAAAGGATAGTACACCACATTTAAAGTCTTAATCAGTATTCTCAAAGCACTTCCGATGTAGTTGGGAAGAAAAAAATGTATGTAAAATAAATGTAACAAACACAGTAAAATGATACTCTATGTCAATTGAATGATACAGATTATTTACTCAAAGGAATGAAACCAACCGCCGTGGTCTGAGATGGCCAAGTGAGGGTTCATGGGAAAAGTGTAACATCTGCAGTACTTTGACATATTAATGAGAATATAGAGGGAAAAATAAAGAAAGATGACAGGCAAAAGGATATGGAACAGAACTGAACTGAAGAAGAAATTTAAGAAGTCAACAGTCTGAAATCAACGGAAATTTTGTTTACAGAAATTGTGAAACATTGATTGAAAAAAATATTAAGTGCTGCTGGGGAAGGCCAGGAAGGACTAATGAAATTGCAACTGATTCAAAGACTTAATATCATACCAGTGATACCTTAAGTAGTAAGTGTAGTGTTTTGTTTAATATCATTCATACTATTTCATAGGAGACATAATACAGAGGCTCTGTAAAGTCCTGTATTCATATCCTGACAGTGGACTACAAGCATTCCAATAGTTCACCAATCTTAAGAATGAGTTTTAGATATGAACCCTCATACCAGCTTCCTTGGAATTCTAAGATGATTTGCATGGTATGCTTATTCCCAGGAGAGCATCCTAGGATGTTGTGCCATTAGAACTTTCTTCTCTCTGATAAATCCCGACAACCCTGACCTTAGTATCCTCAGGGCTTTGCCCAAAGGATCAAACATTTGTTTTGCTACTCTGTGGAGTCTACACCAGCAGAGCACGGCATGACCTCTGTGAAGGGCTAATCAGCCTTTTGTTTCATTGTCAGGCAACCTCCTGACTGCATCCAGCTCCCCATCTTCACTTTCTAAAGCCTGTTTTTCCTGAGTCTCTTTTTTTTTTTTTTTTTTTTAATTTTTTTATTTTTTATTGACTTTGTAATAATATTACATTAAAAATATATATGTGAGGTCCCATTCAACCCCACCCCCCCACCCCCCCCTCTCCCCCCCCCCCCCCAACAACACTCGTTCCCATCATCATGACACATCCATTGGATTTGGTAAGTACATCTTTGGGCACCTCTGCACCTCATATACATTGGTTCACATCATGGCCCATACTCTCCTCTATTCCATCATGTAGGCCCTGTGAGGATTTACAATGTCCGGTGATTACCTCTGAAGCACCATCCAGGGCAGCTCCATGTCCCGAAGACGCCTCCACCTCTCATCTCTTCCTGCCTTTCCCCATACCCTTTGTCCATTATGTCCACTTTTCCCAATCCAATGCCACCTCTTCTATGTGGACACTGGATTGGTTGTGTCCATTGCACCTTTATGTCAAGAGGAGGCTCAGATTCCACCTGGATGCTGGATGCAATCCTCCCATTTTCAGTTGTAATCACTCTAGGCTCCATGGTGTGGTGGTTGTCCTTCACCTCCATCTTAGCTGAGTGTGGTAAGTCCAATAAATCAGATTGTAGGTGCTGGAGTCTGTTGAGGCTCAGGATCTGGCTATCACATTGTCAGTCCAGAGATTCAAATCCCCTATCCTGTACCAGATTTCTGGTGTCATCAAACAGGAGCCCCAAGCTTCTCACATTGTCCACCATCCCTCACCTCTTTTACTCCTTCAGCATAGTAATGAGATCACCTCTCCCTGGTCACTCTTCATGCTCGCATAAGATCTTATGATTCCAGTGCCCCAACAACATGCAGAACATGGGTTCTGGGGTTGGACTGACTCCATCTGACTTACTAGGATGACTAATGTGATATGGGAGGAGTTACGTAGACTCTCTGGTCCTGGGCTTTATCTGCAAAAGAGGGATAGTAATAGAATTCAACACGTACTGATGGAAAGGAATAACTGTGAATTGGACAATTTCCTTTATCTGAGTCCTTGCTCCTTTTATGTAAAAATGAGAGTCTGAAAATCAAATATTATTCATTAAAAATCATCCAGTATACTATCTCAAAAACAATAGTTTTCCAGTAAAGTCTAGCTTTCTGACATTTCATTTATTCTAAAACATAGCCTTTTGCCTCATATAAACCCAGTAAGTATTGTTTTGTTTATGTTAGGAACATTAATACCAATACTTGAAAAACGGAAGCAAATAACAGGAAGAGTAGTGTGTATGTGTGTGAAAGAGAGAGAGAAAGAGAGAGAGAGAGCACACATGCACATGGGTAAGGGAGAATATGCAGTAGAGGAGAAAATATATACGTAACAAAAATGCTTTGATAAAATTTATTTATTTATTTAATCTTGTTAAATAGGGTAGGTAGTTTAGAGTAAAGCTGTGCCTATTGTTGGGATTATGCTATGCAATCAGATTTGGCAGAAAGCTTGGGTGGGTATCTCAGAATCCTATTTATGCATGAAATTGAAGAGCCTGCAGGGAAATGATTCATCTTAAAGTGTTAAGAGTTATTTAGATGAGTTTTGTCCCATTATAAATATCTGGGTCTTCAGAAATGGGGAAACATGATGCCTGTCACTTTCATTTACGTTCTCAGATAATGTCTTATGGACTCAATTTTGAGTCTGGGTTGGGGAGTGAGGAGATGGCAAAGGAATATCTATTTCAGTAGACACTGTGTAAGACGCAGAGTCACAAAGAGAACTTTGTACTTTTTAAATAGAGTTAGCATAAAAGAGAACAAGGCAGTGTTTTCATCAAACTTGGGGCAGTAGGAGCCTCAGCAGCTCTCTGTGTGTGGATGTGTGAGGGGGTGGTGGTTGAAGGAGACAAGTGGAGGTAGGACGCCAATTAAACTTGCATATGAGCTGTCTAGCCATCATGGATCTGGTTACAGAAATTTTTAGGGGCCTTAATTCTCCAGATTAGAAACAAATTCCTCATCTTTGTTCTTCAGAATAACTCTGAGAATAAATCCATGCACAAATGCATCAGAGAAAACATACTTGGAAACAACTCTGTTAAGTTTAAACAAGGCTTTCACATTGTATACAATATAGAGTGAGCTGCTTCCCAGCTGACTTTCAATTAATGCCTAGTAGAAAAGAAATTCTTATGCTGAGCTGACTTTTATGAACTCTAGGTAACCAAAATAGCGTCCTGAGTCAACAAAATGTTCTTAGAGTTCTAAAATAAAAGATGCTGAATTTGTTTAACCTGAACCACAAATGTATTCCAGTGTAAGAGCTGCATGCTAAATCTTAGCTAAGATGAAGTGGTATTAATTCAATTTAAAACGCTTAAAGTTTTAAATCGTTAGTAAACTGCAGTATTTAGAAGGTTATGATGGTGCCATTTTAAAAACAAATTGATGTGTTCTTCAACTAAACAACTTATTATTAAACAAAATATACCTTAACATCAGTGTTCTGTCTAAGATTAATGTAGTTATCTTCTCCTTTTGTGAGGTTCTAAAAATGAAGTGAAAGTGGGGAGCTATATGGAGTTTTATTTATTTTTTTGTAGCTCAGCACAACACTCAACAGTTCCTACAAGTGTAATACTTCTTTTTTTAGTGGGCCACAAGTGGGAAATTTTATAAATTCTCTTGTCAAGTCAACTATATAATGTAACTACGCTATTCAGCCAAGTAAAAAAAAAGCTCTCAAAATTTGAAAACTTGGTGACATCCGCTTTAATGCCGATACCTAAAAATTTTTATGATGGAGATTTATCAATTAATTGTGAATATTTTTGAAATTTAACATTTCAGCTATTCAATTAGCAATTAATAAATGGATCATACAATTTTATGGATGAATTTTACAAGAATTTATTTGGGGTCTACTCTTCAGTTTTTGTCTTAATATCAGGTATAATAATAAATATATGGGTATATGTATACAGTCTTGTGTGTGAATGTACATGTATGTATTTTTTTCATAGTTTTACAATACCAAATATAATGAATGATATATTCCCCTTTTCAACCACATGTTTACCAATAACTGTTTTATTACTATTAATAATTGTCATATTTATCTTAATAATTTCTCTGTTCCATTTGTAATGGATCTCCTTCTCCTTCTTCAGGCTCTACTACCTCCTTGTTTCTGGTTTTCATATTTAAATATGTTTGATTCTTTCTGCCTACCCCTTCTTGGCCTGCTCCTTAAACCGTGAATTTCAGAAGTGGTTTCCATGTGTCTCTTCTGCTGCTGTACATTCTATTTGGGAAATTCTTCTCACTCCCACAGCTTTAATTGTATTTAGATGTTGATGTTTTCCACAGCTCCTTTAAGCATCTACATTTGATCCCCATTGAGCTACTGGCACTTACATCGAACATGTTTAAGACTGAACTCTTTATTTTCACCTTCTGTTGAAAGGGCTCTTTCGCCAGAATTCTGCCTCCCACCCCTCAGACAAAGGCTAGGGAGCCATCTCGGGTATCTCCTCCCCTACTCCTAACATCCAACCAATCACCAGTCTTGATAATTTTGCATAGTCAGGCTCTGATTATTTCTCACTTGAACTATTTTTACAACCTCTATATTGGTTATCCTGACAATAGTCTTGACACCTCAAATATATTCTCAAAGTAATAGCTGAAACAGTGTTTCCAACAACCATAATTTAACTATAGGAGATTGTTTATATTCCTCAATGCAGCAAGCAAGACACACGCCAGCCACCTGCTGCTACTCTTACAACTTTACCTCCAGTAATACTAACAGCAATATACAATCTGCATTAATACTACCTGCTTTATAATTCAAAATGTATGTTCTCTGAATCAACATGTTTCTTTCCTTATACGCATGTCCCCTGCCTTGATTTTCTCTTTCCTCCTTTTCTTGGATATCTCATCTTTGAAAATACTAGTCAAATAACCATCTTATTCAGAAAAATGTTCTGAACTTTTCTTTGCCTTAAGTATTCCCTAATCATGGGCCCATGTTATACTATGTACAACTTTGTTATAGTACTTATTGAAAGTATATTTGAATTATATATTTATCCAACTTTCCCCTAAGTTTGGGTCTGTGCCACATTGGTATTAGAATCCTCACTACTAGATAAAATGTTTGGCTCTTAAATATGCTAAATTAAATTAGACTTACTGGACTAAAATTGTCAGAAAATAAAGTTTTCCATTGAAGATTCATAAAGGTTGTAGAAATAGTAAAATTATAGTATGTGTCAATATCTAAATCTACATATTTGGCTTAATTTACAAGCATAAACAGAAGTAAATTACTTCCTTTGATGAACAGAGAAAGATTTTGATATTGGTTATCTATTTAATTTTAGAATTTCAGCACCTAAAATAAGGCAATGTTATTGCAAAGAACATTTGAAATTTGCACTTGATACAGGACCAAGTAACATATTTGTTTGCCCACCAGTGAGACAGGACAACTGTTAACAAAGGATTTTTCCAGGTGTAAGAAGATTACATGGAGAAAAATTGTACCAGATATGCTAACAATCTATTTGGTCACTTAAGTAGAAATATGCTTTCCATTTACCCATTTAAAATATGTGCTCCATTTAAATTATTTATTTAGGAACCTGAAATATCAACTATTTTTTTCCCTACAAACTCCTGCTCCATTTATCTAACTGTGGCTTTTAATGGTACATTACTTATTTATGAGTTCCAAGTTAATGTAAATTGCACTTCTGGTTTATGGACTGATGAGAATTCACAGCCTATTCTCTTTAGTTTGATTCAGTTCTCTTCTACAAATCTAATAATTCACTGCAATTCCTACACTGATTTTACTGCATAACTGAAGAAGATTAGTAATCAACTTTTGGTTTTAAAGGAAGAATTTCAACTATTTCTCTGAAGTATTTTACTAATAATAATGCTTGTCCTTTAAACTTTAAAAAATTGTGTAATACATAGAAAGTGATTTAAACATAACTGTGCAGCTTAATAAATCATTATAAAGTAAAAAATACATATACCAGGCAAATAATGCATCACTAGGAAAGGTCCCTGAATGCTTTTCTCCACCTATAGTTAACCACTATGGTAATTATTCCTTGCTTAGTATCGTAAATTACCACCTAAGTAAGCATTTCTAAATAGTATAGTTTAGTTTATCTCTTTTAGAAATGTATATAAACAGTATTGTAGAATAAATATACATTCCTTCTTTCATCTTTATGTTTTTTAAAGATTCACCCACATTTCTGCATGTTCATTCACTTTATTAGCTGTATAATATTTAATCATGTGGCTTTGCCACAGTTCATTTTCACATTCTATTATTATTGATTATTTTAGTGGTTTCCATTTTGTGGTAATAATAATTAACGCTTCTGTGAATACTTTATATTATTTCTCTTGGTTCACATGTATGTGAGTTTCTCTTTGTTATGACTATGAATTTTTTGAACTTTATTGAAAGTGGCAAATTGTTTTCTCTAGTGACTGTGCCAACGAATTGTATGGGAGTTAGCGCTGGCCCCTATCTGCATTCTTGATGTGTCCATCTTTCTAACTTGAACCAATCTAATAAGTTTAGGTTCATCACATTGTGATTTTGATTGGGATTTCCCTAATGAGATGGAGCATCTTTTCATGTTTATTGCTAATTTGAATTTCCCCTTTTCCTGAGTGCCTGTTTAAGTCTCTTGTGCATTTAGCTATTGGTTTTCCTTGGTTTCTTTCCTTTAATTTTCTTTTTTCATCAAAAGGAGTTCTTTGTGAATTCTAGATATGAATTCTTCCTTTTCAAATGTACTTCAAATATCTTCTCCCACACAGTGGCTTCCATTTCACTTTCTTAAAGGTATCTTTGATACACAGAAATTTTAGTTTTAAGATTGCCCAATTTATCCATCTTTTTCATTGTTACTGTTTTTTTTTGTCTTGTTAAACTCTTGCTATCATCAGGTCATGAAGATATTCTCCTGTGTTATTTTCAGAAGCTTTATTGTTTGATTATTCATGCTCAGTTTATAATATACCGGGAGTTAATTTTTATGTATGGAGTAAGAGTCCACTTTCATTTTCTTCTGTTAAACATCTATTTAAAAGACAATATTTCCCTCCTTCTCTGCAGTACAAGCTTATCAAAAATCACACGTACATATATGTGTGGCTTTGTTTCTGGATCTTCTATTCTGTTTAATTGGTTTATAACATTTTTCTTTAATTAATAGCACACTCTATTAATTACAAGGGTTTTCCAATAAGTCTTGATATCTGGTAGAGCAAGCTCTCTCACCTTTTTGTTCAACAGAGTGTTTGCTATAATTGGCCATTTGCTTTTCAATATAGATTGTAAAATTAGCTTGATAAATTACACACACATATACATATACATGTAATAACTTTGAATTTTAATTGCAATTGATTGATTTATAGGTGAAGTTTGTGGAATTCTGCCATTATAGTTTTAAGTCTCCTAATCAATGGACTGGGTTTTTTTTTTTTTTCCCTACATTTCCTTAGCTCTTGTTTAAAGACCCTTGAGTGTTACATTTTCTCCATATAGGACTTAAACAACTTTTTGCTGGATTTATTCCCCGTCCTTTGATAATTTGTGAAGTTATTTTAATATAGTACCTTTTAAAAGTATTATATTCTGTTTGTTGATGAGTTTTAAAATACATTAATTTTTGTATCTTCATTTCCTACCAGTTAAATTGCTAAACTTTTATGTATTCTAATAACTGGTATTACAGATTCCTTCGGATTTTCTACATACACAATTATATCAGTTGCAAATAATGACTATTTTATTTATTTCTTTCCAATATTTATACATTTTATTTTTATTGACTTTTAGCTCTTCCAATATTTAATAGAAGTGACAAAAGCATGCATCTAATCTAAAAGGAAATCTCTCAATATTTCTCCATTCTCTATAGAATTTTCTGTAGAAATCTTTTAACAAATGAAGGAGGAAAATTTGTGTGTATGTATAATGTATATTGTATTATACATTTACACTGATGGAAGTTTAATTGTACTCAGCTTTTTTTCTGCATTTATTGAGATAATGAAATGAGTTAACTTTCTAGTATTCTGATAATGTGGTGTAGTTAAATTGATTGACTTTCCATTATTAAACCTATCTTGCATTCCTAGTGAAAACATAACTTACTCATTGCCTTATAGGATTAAGTTTACCCTGATATAAAACCTGAGACAGGCTCTTCCATGCAAGTAGTTTATGTGGAAGTTGCCTACAGCAGCCCAGCAGGAGAGTAGGTAAGTGAGAGAAGGAAGAGAATGAAGCCAAGAAAAAGGATACATTATCAAGTCAGATGTCACTGGGGATAAAGAAAGCATAATTCTGTTGGAAACTCTGAGAAAAAGTATCATACATGTGCCTCATGTTATCTGCCAAAGGGATCTGGTATATAAAAATATCAACCCCATCAGTGGATTGAGGTTGCTGAAGGAAGGGGGAGAGTAACTCTGTGTGACATCTAAAATCTACTGCACTCCTTTGCAACATTCAGATTCTCTCTTGCCTCACTTGGAGTTAATTCTATTCTTTGACTGATTCCTCAAGGTGATGACAATTCGTTGTTTCAAAAAAAGTAAAATGAATGGGAAGGAAGAAAGGAAATGGAAGAAAGTGAAGAGAAGGAAACAGGATGGTTAGTGGAATAACCTACAGTGACAACTAAAGTTTGTTCTAAAGTCATATTTGATATAAATTCTTTCTGATTTCTGTCCTCCACATTGCCCTCATCTTCTAATAGTCTTGGTTGCCAGCCCATGGGAGTAACCCACATCTTTATGCTTGGGGAGTCTCAGCATCTGATTATTTTGTCTAGTCAAACCATGGTTGTGGAAATTGCCCATTCCCAGTTAGTATCAGACATGGTAGCATGACAATTCACCCCCAATGAATCCTCTGAACTTCATGCATACTCTTCTTTGCTCTGTTACAGGGAAGCGTGTCTATTTCTTCATATTAATCAAGATCAATTTCCTCTGCCAGTTATTAGCAACTCCTTTTTGTGGCCTATAGGCAAAAAAAGACAAAATGACCACTGATTAACCATAAATTTAGGTTTAGTGGAACCATTCCTGGATACGCAATCATTCCTGTTCCCAGAAAACCAAGACTTTGTTACTGTGGAGTTTGAAGATGCAAAGACAGGAAGCATACAGTCCCCGAAGTGGTCAGACAGGATGATGGCAAGAGAAATCACTCCTATTTATAACTCTTGAATCTCAGACTCATCCATTCTGCCTATCAATAGCAAAGTACCATGCAATGGATTTTCTTCCTTGGCTCTATAAAGAATCATCCCCAAGGTTGCTCTTTCTTTAAGAGATCATTCCAGTATTCTACCAGCCCAGCAGTGTTGCATTGTACAAAATATTAGGGTTGATAGACCGAGTGATCATGTGCCCACTCTTTCCAACATCATTTGCTACTACTCATCTCACTCATTTTTCTCGAGCCACACAGACCTTCTTTTTGATCTTGAACACAACTACTACTTCCTGCTGACGAATGAAGTTTGTACTTGTTACCTCTGTCTGGAACACTCTTTAAACTCCCTATGTTGTTCACCCTTTATTGAAGTGTCTGCTTTATAGGACACTGTAGAAGTTTGAGATTATTGATGAATTCCAAAAAAGAAATATTGGATTATGTTTGTAAACTGATCTTCTCCTTTGGGCATATTAGATTATATTGTATTCATAGGTTTATATGATTAAGTAATTATGTAAACTTCTTGTGCCAGTTGGGTGTTGAGTACCCACCCTTTAGTGGGTGGAGACTCACAGATAAAAGGCATCACAAAGGGACAGAGTTAAGGGTTCTTGATGTTGGAGTTTTGATGTTGGAGTTTGATGCTAAAGCCTTAGGCTGGAGCCCCAGAAAGTAAGCAGACAGAGGAAAGAGAAACAAGCCCCAGAATGGGAGGAACCCAGGAAGCCTGAACCCTTGTAGACATTGGCAGGCATCTTGCTCCAACACGTGAAAATAGACTTTGGTGAGGGGAGTGACTTATGCTTTATGGTCTGGTATCTGTAAGCTCCTACCCCAAATAAATACCCTTTATAAAAACCAACCAGTTTCTGATATTTTGCATCAGCATCCCTTTGGCTGAATAATACAGATACTCTTTAAAGAGGTATTCCTCGAGTACCCCATTTCAATAGCCTGCCTTGGTGATACCTTGGCCTCAGTGTACTCTTTTCCCTTACCTGGCCTTATTTTTATTCATAGCATTTAACAATGCCTGAGATTTATCTTTTTGCCTCTCCCACTAGAATGTTAGTAAGATCAGCAAGGACAGAGAATTTATTGTGCTCATTACTAAAACCACATTGTCACTCCACAGTGCTTGCCACAGAGTAAACACAAGAGTGAATGAATAAAAGGTTTAATAAATGAATGAGCTGGTAAAACCAAAGGAGATCTTACACCACGTTGTTACTAACAAATTTGCGATATTTTTAAACATAAATTCATAAGATTAGGAAACCGAAGCATACATTAATAAATACTTTTGTTGATGTCCTTATTAAGAGCTCAACATATTTGGCAATGATGGTTTCTAATTAAATTTGGAAACTTTGCTTCCCTAATCAGTATTTTATTCTAGTTTCAGATCTTCTTTATTATATTTTTTGTTTCCTTCAATACTGACATTTGGGTCATCAATTGATCTGGTCTAACGTCCCTGAGCCAGGTGACTTTATCAAAGCTCATCTTTCTTGTCAATATAAGGCTCCAGGAAGAGTTTCAGAAATCTTTGCTGGAGAACTTTACAAGCTCTTTAAGGGCCTATATTGTATATCAGGATATCTATTGTCTTTCTGAAGGAAGAGGTTCATAATACCTTTTTTCTTCTCTACTATTAAACTTTTATTCCTTGTATGAAATAACTGATGCACTGAATTCTTGCTAGGTGAATTTCTGGTTCACCATGTGCTAATCTATCATTTTAATTTTTTTAACTCCACAGCTTAAAAAAACATGAGCTTGACTTAAGAAAAGGTTAGACAATTTTTATTTCCTTCTCTCACTGGCTTCACACTCACCACAGGAGAGCATTATCAATCAAGGACTTAGTTTTATAACAAATAGATTTCAGAAAAACTTCAAAATCACACCAACAAATAGATATTTTCCCATGAATAATAAATCATTATATATATATTTATATATGTACACTAGTTTTTTATATTGGTTCAGTAGCTAGGCTGCTTGACATATAAAAATAAATGAATGGAACTCAAGATTTCACTTTGGAATTGGTCTAGTAGAAGCAGTTATATTCTCAAGTTCCTGCTTCAGTGAATACTGTCTCGTTTTATACCTTGAATTTGTATATGTAAAATTTAATCCCTGCAGTAATCAGTTTTTGCTGCAATAATGCTACATAACAAGCAGCATCAAAATTTTAGTGCTACATACCAATAAATATTCATTTTTATTACTCATTGGACTGCAGGTAGATTGAGTTTCAGCAGGGGTTTAGCTAATCTAAACTGGACTCAACTGGTAAGTTTCTAGGCTACAACTCAGGTTTATTATGTCTCCTTAAGTTTCTAATAATCCTTGGAACAGAATTATCCAGAATATGTTATGAGGGAAGGCAAGAATACAAGAAGCAAAGTTTAATCATTCCTGTACATTTAAAGTCTCTTTTTGCTAACTGATGTTCTTAGCGGCATTATTCACAAGTGTCAAAATATGGAAGCAATCCAAGTGTCCATTAACTGATGCATGGATAAACAAATGTGATATAGGCACACAATAAAATATTATTGAGCTGTAAAAAGGAATGAAGTTTTGATACTTGTGACAAAATGGGTGATCTGTGAAGTCATCATGTTGAGTGAAATAAATCAGACACAAAAGGACAAATATTAAATGATCTCATTGATATGAAATAATTAGAATAAGCAAACTCATAAAGTCAGTATCTAGAATATAGGTTATCAGGGGACAAAGTAGGGGTAGGAGATAGGGAATTAAGGTTTAAAGTATAAGAGTTTCTATTTGGGACAATGGAAAGGTTTTGGTAATGGGGTGGTGATGGTAGCACAATGTTGTGAATGTAATTAACAGCACTGAACTATGTATTTGAATATGACTAAAAGGGGAAATTTTAAGTTGTATATAGGGTACTAGGATAATTTTTTTTTTAAAAGCCTTGAAATTATTCTATGCAAATAGTGAATCCTAAATTAAACCATGGACTATATATAGCTAATAATACAATTACAAAAATGTACTTTCATCTGTTGTAACAAATGTACCACACAAGGCAAGGTGTTAATAACAGGTTGTTATATGGGAATCCTGTATTGTAGGAATGATTGTTCTGTAAACTCACAACTTCTCTAATTAAGAAAAAGGAAGCCTCTGTTTCCATAATTCCCCTATGATTTCATGGACCAAAGCAATTCAATGGCTGAATTCAGTGTCAAGGGGGAAGGGAAATATATTATGTCTTCTTTAATGGAAACTACCACAAAGTCATTTGCCAAAAGGAATGGATGAATGATTCAATAAAAGGGAGAAATTGAAGAATGGGGACATAATAAATCAACTTACCCATAATCCACTATTATTTCCACAAAAATCTATTGCACAAATAATTCATAAGAATAATTGACTTAGCTAAGCAAGTTAGAAGAAAGTAGAGGCGTTCAGGAAATATAAACAGCTTCTTACTGTTCAACCACATTTTTCAAAATCTTTTGGGTATCGCACTCTGAAGGATTGTTCATTTTTCTCTCAATCTACATTGCAACAGCCTGACCACAGTCCATCCTTGTGACTCTTCTCCGTCCTCTCTTCTTTCTTCTAAGGAGAAAAAAAAATCTTTTTCAAACAGTATAGGAAATATTTTTTTCTTGCTTCTTGCAAACATCTTTACTTTCTGTTCTTCCCTATTAGCCCAAGTTTTAAGTTTATCAAAATATTTTTCTCTGAAAAATAAAAAATTCCTTCCTGGGAGTCATTCTCATGCCTATTGTTAAATATGATACTTATACATTTTAAAATTTGTCCATATACTATCTTTGAACAATTCAGATAATTTTAAATATCTTTTTAAGATTATGCAAAAGGAGAATTCTACATATCTTAAAGTATATTGTAAAATAATAATAAAAATTGTCGTTACTTTTAAATGTTTTGGTTATTTTTTTACTACTACTACCATTTAATATTTGCATTGTGAACCACAATTGACAAAGGGATTTTAAATAAGAACATGAATGAATAAATGAATATTTTTGGTACAATAGTGGAAGTCACCCCAATTATATTTCCCTATTTCACAGATAAGGTGACAGAGGCTCAGAGAATTTAGTGACTTGACTATTTTCATACATCTATTCAACTCCTACTAGAATTTGTGTCCTCTTAATCCCAAAGCTAAATATATTTTTCTACCATACTACACTGAATGATTGAAAACTTCCTTATTTTCCTACCAACTTGAGAAACATGGAAACATTTTTATGAACAAAGGATATGAAACAGATTCTGAGAAAAAAAGTTCTGTCCCTAAGCAAAATATAATTGTATGCTTGCTTTAAATTTAATTTATTTTCATACTTACTTTCAATAATACACATGTATTGATCACATGTCACTATGATCGTTTTAGAGAGAGAAGCCCATTGTGAAAACTTACTTTTATGATTTGTCCTAGCAACTAAAGAGGAATTTAAGAAAGCATTTACTAAGTATATTTATAATAGCATATCCAAGTTAAATACATATATATCTTAAGAGACTTCATTTGAGCATTAGGTTCAGCTATGTTTTTAATAAACACTTGCTACTCATGCAGATAAAATAATAGGTCTGACTTTATCCAGTCTTGCTCTTATATCCTGAACACATCTACTATCAAGGCAGTGACAACATTAACTTGGTAAATTAGAAATACCAGTAACTAAAATGAATTATAAAAGCACAAAATTATGTCCTTCCATGGCCCACTGGATGGAACGTGGGAAAGTGTGGGCTATGGTGTGGAACACGGGACATGGGGTGCAGCGATGCCCGGAGATGTACTCACCAGACGCAATGGATGTGACATGATGATGGGGGAGAATGTTATTGTGGGGGGGGGGAGTGGTGGGGTGGGGGCGGTGGGGGCGAATGGGGACCTCATTTTTTTTAATGTAATATCTTTTTAAAAAATGAATTAATTGAGTAGAATTTGAAAAAAAATTTTTAAAAGTAAAAAAAAAGCACAAAATTGTAAAGGCAGAATTTACCATACGAACAGCCCATCTTAGAATAGTATTTTAATTTTATGAATAGAGGGAATGAGACCCAGAGACCGTATACTTAGAGTGTTAGAATGAGGGTGCAACCTCAGGTGGTTCACTTCCAACTTAATGCCTTTTTAACAATGCGCATAGAGGAATGTATCCACTTTTCCAGCACTCAGTAAGGATCTCATGACAAGTCTTAAGAGCTTACTGCTGGTGAGATGGCTAAATTATGTTGGATCCTATTAATCTACTTATGTGAGATTGCAACTATTTTAACGGTTTTGCTTTAGAGTCATAAAAGTTATCATAACATTAAAAGTTATATATATTAAGGAGCAATCTAATGATACATTTATTTTCTACCGACATTTACTAATTTAATACTTTTAGAAAGAAAAAAGTATTACAATATTTTGCAAGCAATCTCTGACCTAATATTGACTTATTACAAAGAGAAGATCATAAAATTTTTTTCAAAAGCCGAATTACCATGAAGATATATAAGAAAGTTCACTTTTAAAATTGCTGAGCATACCTCAATGATCAAAGTAACCAAATCACCTTAGAAGACAGTTTAAATAATGGTATTGTAAAGTATGATGAAGGGGTCAAGGTGCAGCTCATTTTTGATACATAACATATATTTAGAATATGTAGATACCTAAAGAAAAAATAGGAATATTACAGATATAATAACAATCAAAATGGCAGGAAATGTTAATGTTATTGAGCTTATTAGGTTCATTCCATGGCAGTTTAAATTTTATAGTAATATCAAAACAGACAACTCTTCAGATGCAAAATATTGAAGAAAAGCTTGTGTAGCTTAACAAGCTTCACATAAAGCATTAAAGCTGATGTCAGTCTTTCCCTATGGAAGCCTGGTATCTGCTGTAATTGTCTACTACCTGGCTATTATTTTTATACCTGAAAACTATGCATTAGGTTGTAACTTTTTCTCTTTCTTTGACTCCTCTTATCATTTAGATATTAAGCTAGAATTACAAATATAATAAAAATGAAAAATAGTAAAATAAAGAGGAGCCAGCAGAATCATGGGATTGCTAAAAACGTATTCGGTGAAATATAACAGCACCAGATACTTTTGATCATGTCACTGTAGATATCAAAATCAAATGTCAAAAAATAAAATAAAATTACTGCAAAATTTGTTACTAATAACTGCTTCACTTTCATTTAATTGAGCAGTTACTCAAACCTCATTGTACTAAATAATTTCTGGCTTCCAAGGTTTTTTGGTCTTGAGTGCAGGAAAGTTTAATAATATTAGGAAGGAAGAGAAGCAACACAAAAGTGAAGACTTAGGAGGGCCCTGGGGAAAGAAAGGAAAAAATGAAATAAGTAATAGAGGTGAGAGGACCAAATGAGCAGATTTTCTTTTGTACTTTCAAACAGGGCAATCTTTAAAACACATTTCAAAGCAAGACAAGAACACTTTCCCCTCTGAATCTGTGGGTTATTTTATCAGAGTTAAATCTAATAAACTAGACAAATATATTTCAAGTAGAAATATTCATACTTAGAAAACTGCATTTAATATAATGGTATCACTTAAAATCTCAGGTGTTCTAGGTCTCGAAGAGACTAAAAATTCAATATTGGTATGTTGGAATAACATCATTCACAGCAAGAATTTAATGAATTAGAACAACTCACAAATATTCTTCAGTTACATAAATATAGTTGACTTTTCTAAGCAAGTTTGCTTTTATGATTTTTCTCTTTGATTGTCACTCAATTACAAATCATAAACCCCATGAGCTCAGCATATTTCATAAATGCATCAAATCTTACAGACTTAATGTGGATCAGTTTTTATTTTAACGCAAATGCTGTCCATAAAAATATTTAGAGAAGATATTTTAAAGTAATAGCATCATATTTTACATATTATATTCCTTCATCTGACTTACCTTATGAGAAAAGAATGGGTGTGTAGAGAATATCTGAGTCACAACATAAACATAGTTTATGATAGAAAATAAACAAATGACAGAGAATGAGTTAGCACTAAATGCATTTTTTAGTTTGTACTTTCATTTTATTAACAGTATCTTTTGTAGAGAATAAAAGTTTTATGTTAATAAAGTCTACCTTATTATTTACTTCATAGATCATGATATTTTCATTGTATATAAGAGGCTATTTCCAAACCAAAGATTTTTCCTATATTTTATTCTGGAATTTCATAGTTTTGCAATTTACATTTAAGTCTATAAACTATTTTGAGTATATTGTTTTTGTAATCAATTAAGTGATTTTCTATAACTATATAGAGCTAAATGTATTTTTAAGAGATTATCTGGATACCACACAGACCTATGAGCATTTAACCATGATTATTAAGTAGGAAGACAAATATTATAAAACCTAAAAAGTAATATTGTCAGTATTAACTAATATATATCGACTGTTGGATACATGCCGGAACTGTTCCAAATGCATTCTATTATCTGATTTAATCCTCAAAAAAAACCTGGTGCAGTAAGTGCTAATATTAGCACCATTTATGCCTGCAGTCTCCAAGAAATGAAATTCTCTACTAAGTTTATGCAACTGGCTAGTGGCAGATTCAGCCCCCTCAAGCTGTGAAATCCTAAAGAACTTTTATTTACTTCAGTGGATAAGAGGATTGACTTTAGCATTAAACTGTCCAGGTTTGAATGCTTACTGTATCACTTGGCATTTCTATGATTTTGGGCAAATTATCTACTCATCCTGAAAATCATTTTTCTCATATGTAAAATGTAAAGATAATATCCAGTTTATAGATTTTTCTAAGGCTTCAAGGCAATTATTCACAATCCCCCCAAAATAACCTTGGTAGCCAGTGGGATAGTGCTAGTACTGCGAGCAGCAGAAACATTTTGAACCGGTATTGCAATTCATTTTAATCTTGATTCTTTTACGGAATGAACCATTTTTCTAAGCTTTGTATTATGCACACAAAAAGCATGTGATTTTTGCCTTCAACGAAATGGCTTATTATATTGTACCCATCAGTAATCACTTATAGTAATTCCCTGCTTGCCACCAGCATCTCCTCCAATTTGGTGTTCAACTTTGAGTTCATTCTTCAGTCAGCTAAATCCTTATGCCATCATCCAGCGGACATTTTTCCATCTTGACGAGTAAGATGTAATGAGAAAAATTCTCAGTAATTTTACTGAATTCAAGATCTACTCTATCTATTGTCATTTCCCAGTAATGACACAGTAATTAATGGAAAAATATATTAATACAATTATTTTGTCATGAGTTCACATAATACAATTAATTTGAAATTTAACATTGGGGCTCCAAGTTTTCTGATCTTATTAAAACTATAGATTAAGAGTGATGGATATGGATTGAATGTTATTTCTTTTCTTAGCCCTCCAAGTTTAGATCAAGTACATCTATTTATGTGTTCTCAATGTACATTTTTTTTTTAGCAGAAACACTCATTAAAATGTGAAATTGTTTATTTGTGCAGGGTTTTTTACAATTATCTGTCCTATTAGAATGTAACTTCAAGAAAGACAGGTTAGAAGCCCTGCTATATATCTTAATACTATACTGTATATTTACTTTATTACTGGAGCTTATCATTATAGTAATTTAAAAAAACAGGCAATTGTTAATTAATATACTTTCTCCACTATAATTCAAATGCCATGAGATTGAAGAGCATATCATCCTTGTCCTTCATTGCAGGTCCAGTCCCTATAACTTTGTCCAGCACAAAATTGACAATAAATACGGTTGAACAAATGAAAGAATGAAAACATGCAAGGTTGAGTCCAGTCAAATTTTTGCCACAATCATTTTGTATTTGTATGCCCAGAATATATTATTTTAATGTGGGAATGGAATATAATAATACTGGTCAAAGAAATTCAGGTAATATTTACTGATCCAGAAATTCAATTCTGTACTAAGGCATTAATGTGAACAGAAACATTCTCTGCCCTTTTAGAATCCACTTCTGGTAGCAGAGGCATAATTGCAAATAAATATATACAATGCAATGTGAAATGTGGTAAAACCATATTTACAAAGAGCTATGGGGTGAAAAAAGGTAGGAACTAATTCAATATAATGTTCAGTATTTAAATGTTTACATAAAAATATATGTTTTTATTTATCTTTGTTCATTGGATTTTGTTTGATGAAAAAAGCATTGGTTTAGTGTGGGCACAACCATGTTTCAGAAAGTGCTCCACTAAAAACATTTTCTTTGGTATAACATGCTTTCCAGGAAGGTGAAAAGGATTTCCTGTCTTTATCTTTTCAGTGTTTATTCCTCCTTTATAGGTACTCAAGCCCAAGTAACATCGTACACTGTTATTTAAATAGATTTCCTTCCTGTTTCAATTTGTATGAAATTCACCAAAGCCTACTTAAAAGCTACTTATGACAACAGAACATTGCTTAAGATTTGGAGCAAGTAATTGAATCCAGATTTTCATACATTGACACGCTCAGCTTTTATGATTCCTGCCATTATCTATATTCTACATGTGTGCATTGATAATTTTATATAAAATTAAAATCTTGATTCAAATGTATGTTAGTTTACTGTCATGTTTTTCCCATCATCCCTCTGAACCTTGTAGTATACCTTGATGGGCCATGCTTTATAAAATAGAAATTGCATAAAATCAGTTATGAGAAGGAACATAAGATTGTCACGGTTTACTTTAGATGTAGTAGTAAGCTTTTTGAGACACATCAAAACTAAATTTGTATCTAAGACTAGTATTCATTGACTTCTTAACTGAGCAAAGTTTATGTTTTTGTGTTTTATGTCAATTGTGTTTTATGTTTATGTTTTTGGGAATAAAATAAAATTATAATAGAAGGGTCTGAGAGAAAATGAGAGAGGAAATTTGATGTTATGGGTAAAGCAGACGTTTTAGTGGTAACTTCTAGGTAAGATTTTTAGTTCTGCTCCTTCCTAGTGGTACAAATTGGTTTGTTTTAAGTTCTTATACCATCAGTAAAATAGATGTGATAATAATAACTTCCTTACAGCTTAGATGTGGTGATTAAATGAGATAATGTACATAAAAGTAACTTTTAAACTGGAAGATAATGAACAACTATCGGGTTACTATGTATATAAGCACATATATATAATCATGTCTAATTGGCATGTGGCACTACATTAGCATCTGCACTCAATGTTCAACTTTGTTCATGGAACATTTTTAGTAACTGAATATAGGACAGACTATGATATAATTCTTTATATTTCAACTTCACCTTTTAAATAATTTGTTGGACTTTTAAGAGCAGTTAAGAAATTAGGGAAATGGCTTATGCTTTTGTATATCTGGTACCCAGCATAACACCTGGAAAATATTATATGTTTAAAACATGCCTGTAAAATGAATGATTATGACAGTTCTGACACTGAATGAATTTGAAGTTATTGCAAACCATGAACTGTGGCAGATACAGTGTCTGTAAAGCACTTTAGAACCTAGATTATTTTACTACTTTATTAACATGGCATCTCAGGTAGAGGTAATTGAGTGGTGACTATAATAAGTGACCATTAAGGAATAAAAGGCCTAGAAATAAAAAGTGGATCTTTCAGAACAAAAGTCCAGTATTATTTAAACTACATTTTTGCTAAATAAAAATATAGGGGCTAGAAGAATGTGATCAGAATATTATTCTTCAAACAATAGAAATAAAATATTTTCAAGTTTAATTGTATTTCCAATTATACATTAAATAATATCATGCCCCTCTTGCCTTGACCAGTAAGTTAGATTCTCTCAGTTATAAAAAAGGAATTATAAGATTTTGGCAATATATTATTCTATTTAATATAATATAGGGTTAAGAAAATACCATCAATTTATTTTCTACTTGAATTGGTGCTTAAGATCCTTTTTTTCATTTATCCATTAATTGAATGGATATTTATAGTGGACTCATGGTGCTAGAACAGAGAAGTGTCTGCTCTCATGGACCTCACAAACCAGTAGAGTCAGATGTTTAATAAAGAAACACACCATTAAATATGAAAGTAAAAATTGTCATAAGCACTATGAGGGGAAAATATAGAACATTCTGTGCATGCTAACATTGAGAAGCTAGGGAAAATCCTCTTTGAAGAAGTGCTAGGTAAGCTGAGACCTAAAGATTGAGAAGAGTAGTGAGAAGACTACTCTAAGCATAATAAAGTGCAAAGGTTGAAAGAGAGAAAAAAATAATTTAGCATGACAAGGCTAGCTTGGAGTTCAAAGAATAGAGTTGGGTAAAATAGAAAAGGTAGTTTGGGGCCAGATCAGGAAGAGTCTGATAGGACACATTCACAACTTAATACTATTATTTCAAGTACAGTGGTTTACCTTTGAAAGGTTTTAAAGAGTTAGTGAGGGACATGGCTGTGGCTCAAGCAATTGGGCTCCTGTTTGCAATATGGAAGACCCAGGTTCAATCCCAGGGACTCCTGGCAAAGCAACATGCTAAAAAAAGAAAGACCATGATGCAATTAGATAGAAAAAAAGAGTTAATGATGTGCTTCAGTTGGTGCTTCCAGTGACCAAATGGGTTCCTTTGTGAAAAATGGGCATTTGGGCAGACCTGTATGCAGGGAGAGCATTAGAGGCAAGAGATATTGTTTCTTTGGTTTAATGTGGAAGCAGCAGTGAAAATGGAGTATAGACAATGAATTGTGGATCTATACTGGGCATAAACTTGAAATCACTTATTGATGGTGGGAAGAAAGAGGACGGTAACAAGGCTGATTTCTAAGAATCTGCTATGAACAATTATGTGGATTAGTACTTACAGTAAGGGAGAATTTGGGGCAGAGATCTTGGAGAGGAAGATTCCCAACTTCAATGTGAAGTATTTAAGACCTAAACTACTGGAGAGATATTGAAGTGAAGAAATCAGAGTTGGATATAAGAATGTAGAGTTCAAATGATAGTTTTAAATTAAAAATATACATATGAAAGCCATCAGCATGTGGATAGCATTTGATGCCAAAAGGAATGGCTATGATTCTAGAGGAAGAAGCTATAGAGGGGAAAGAGAAGAGGGGCCAAGACCAAAATCCAATTACCTTGAAGATATTGTGTTAAGTAAAGGAGAAACTAGGTTATAAGTCCGTCCAAGTGTCCAGAAAAAGGGAAAGCTAATCAGTGATCATGGTTGCAAGAATCCAAAAGAAAAGACTATTTTAAGGAGGAGAGAAAAGTCAAGTGTGTAAAAAACTGATAAGAGTAGAGCTAGAGAGAGGGTTGAAGAAATAAACAGGGGAACTCTGGGGAGATAGAGGACTGTGGTTGAGAATACAGTTGTGCAAGCGTTCTTTTGGCAACTATGGCAGGGGAGGGTCATTGGTGTAGGGTGCTGGTCGTGGGGAAACATGTGGGAAAGGGTACACCTGAGACATGCCTCTATGGAATATGAATGTGTACATGTGGTCATAGGGTGTTATCTCAGCAGGTAGAAACTTACACAATAAGCAACAAAATATTAAATTTCCATCCTGGGGAGTCCTGCTACATTCTCTAATAGAGTGGTACAAATCTCTAGAGAACATGTGACTAATGCAAGAAACCAGAACACTATGTATACTTGTGAAATTGAAACTTAGCCTAATAATGTTTATTTTCTAAGAGTTACTTCCTGAAAACCTTCTTGTTTCTCTAATGTGACCTCTCTCTAAGGCAAACCCAGCCAATAAACGTACTACCTTTTTCCCAGTGTGGGACATGACTCCTGGGGATGATCCTCCTGGCACTGAGGGATTATTACCAAGTGCAAACCACTGATGCATTTGACCTTGACCAAAAGGGGAAATTAAATACAAAAGAGCTTTACTAAGTAAATTTCAAAGTGATTTGGGACACCATTCCAGAGGTTATGCTTATGCCTATTTCACATGGATTTCACTAACTGCACAGTAAACAAAGCCTCAAACAGGGATGCTCCCCCAGGGGCTCTAAAGACATCCAGACACTATTGGCATGGCACACAGCCCCATGAAATTAGCACTTCACTGGTGCACCTTATGTTGGAAGATATGATAGCCTATTTCCCCCAGGGTAACAGAGTTGTATAATCTCCCTACACATAATTCTTCTACCCCTTTTCTTTGAAACTATAACTAGCATTATACCTTTTAAATACATGTTCCAGAGACTTAAGTCTTTGGTCTATTCCTATGGTAGTTAAGCCCTGAATCTCAGCAGGGTTTCAGCCAATACATGCTCTCCAGGTCATTGGACTCACCCAGGACACCTAACAAGGTGATGACAAATGATCCCATCCCAAAAAGCAAAGAGTATCTACACATGCAAGCAAAACACTTCCTTCCTTATGCCCCATAAGATCTAAAACCCCTCACAGTCTGAAGCAGAGTGTGCATCATCATCCAAAATCCTTAAATTGAGGAATGAACAAGCATAAGAAGGGAATCCAACATTAGGCCAAAGTAAACTTATTACTATTGTATATAGTAAAGAAGGAAATTGTAACATTTATATAAAAATAGTAGTTACCAGAGGTTCTGAGGGTAGGAGGAACAAAGAATAGATGGAATATAGGGCATTTTTAAGGCATTTGGATTGTTCTGCATGATATTGTGATGATGGATACAGGTTATTATACATTTTTTCAAAAACTATAAAATTGTATAGTGCAAATGTAAACTATAATGTATATTACAGACCTTGGTTAGAGACAATGCCTTAATATTTGTTCATCAATTGTAAGAAATGTGCCATACTAATGAAAGATGTTATAAATAGGGGAAAATGTAAGAGGGTGGGGTATAAGGGAATCCCTATATTTTTATATAACTTTTCTGTAAACTAAAGCTTCTTTAAAAGTAAAATTTTTTTTTTTAACTGATGAGAGGACTGGTATGATAAGGAACTAAAAACATGCCTTAGATATGGCAAAGTGAAATCCACTTCGGTATATTTAGTGGAAGAAATTTTGAAGGTCCGGTGCTAATAAAAGAGAAATTGGAATTTGTTAAGGAATGAGTGAGAGGTATACCAAGGGATATATTGTACATGAATATTTAAAAATCTATAGTCCCTAGAACATAGCACCTGGGAGTATAAAAGGGATTTTAATCTGTTGATGGGAAGTCTCCTTTTTGAGTAGATGGAGAATGATAGTGAAGACAGATACAAATGATGGATGGTGTATTATTCAGGGTTCTCTAGGGAAACAGAATCAACAGGAGATATCTGTCAATAGTATGAGATTTTCTAAGAGGTTCTCATATGGCTATGGGGATGCACAAGTCCAGATTCTACAGGCAGGCTACAAAGCAGGGACTCTGAAGAAAGCCCAGTGAAGGTCTTTGATGAATTTCCAGGAGACATTGGCTGTCCAAAGACAAGCTGGGAAATTCTCCCTGAATGCTGAAATCACTTCCGCTTTTTAAGGCATTCAACTGATTGGATAAAGCACCACTCATTGCTTATGGCAATCTTCCTGATTGATATAGATGTATATCAATTTATGCAATAAACTCACTGGTGACTAAAGTCCATAAATGTGCTTGTATTGCAATTAGCCAAGTGCTTGCTTGAACAAACAACTAGGCACAATTACCTGGCTGATTTGGGACATTAGCCTAACCATCACAGTCCACTCCTTGTCAATTGGGCAACCATACACAGTACTTTAAACCATACTTAGTCTCTAAGTAAAAATAACAGACATGCAAATATATATATATATACACACACACACACACATATATATACATATACATATACATATATATATACACACACACACATATTTCTGCCTAACAATGTTCAACTGTCCTGTGTACAATGAGAGACACATTAATTCCCTACAGAATAGGGTACAAGTCCTTGGGTAATATTCACTCTTTATTGACATCTTTAAATATTCAGACATGAAACAAATGCAACTTGTCATATGATAGGGGAAAGGTGGAGAAGAAAACAAAGAATTTTATTTTGTGTACATATATAATCACACTCATAACAAAACAAGAAAGATTCATGACTATTAGAGTCCTTGCTTCTGTAACTGGTCATGTGGTCTAGGTTCATATTTATCCCTACCTTCTTCCACTACCCATTCCATGTTACCATTACCTTCAGCAAGCATTCAGATGGCTGTGGTTCTGGGCAGTTTAACAGAATCCTTCCCCAAGGGGACCTGGCCTCCTCTTCATTCAAGGGGCTCTTGGTCTGTAAACTGTCTCAAGTCTGGGCATTGATTAAGGAGTCATGATTATCTGCATCTGTACTTTGAGTTAGAGTTTTGTTCACTCAACCTTGAACTCTTCTGTTTATACAGATCCAGAAGAAACTTAGTAGACTGCTCATCTGTTTCACTTCTAGGTACCCCATGATGTATTAGCCAATGCCATAACTCTATGCATCTCAGACTATTTGGAGTGCTGCTTTGAATCTGCCTTTTGTTGGGTAACCACAACCACCTTGTCTTTGCCTATTAACTGCCCATACTTGACATTCACCAGATGGACATCTGATCATCCCCACAAGGTTTAAGGATTCTAATTCCACCACATCTCTCCCTACACTAATATCTGGATTACAGAGAGGAGCAAACACATAGCTCTTCAGGGAAGATGGAGTTAGTCTTACAAATTTATTCCTCACAGTCCTGGTTAAAGGTATGTCCTCTGGACATTCCTGGGATGGGTGGACAACTCTCAATTGATAAATCCATTCTAGCATTCCAATCTCTCTACGCCTTTGAATTCCCTCTTCTACTGTATATTAGGGCAAATTGGGCATCTCAATCTCAGAAATGCTAGGCCATCTTTTGGTCCATGTTTCAGTTAGCCACCCAAACAAATTGTTAGAGCCCTTTCTAACCCCTCAAGTTGTCAATGTTGAATCCAGAATTTCTGTTTAGTGGGCTCATATCAATAAATTTAGCCTGATCCAACTTTATATTCCTTCCACCATTATCCCATACACTTAGTATCCATTCCCACACATATTCTCCTGACTTTTGTCTATATAAGTTGGAAAAGTCATGCAATTCTTTCAGAGTATAGCATTATTCCTCATGAGTCATACTTTGTATTTCACCTTTGGGGAACTGTTGTGATTTTAGTTTAGTAATATGTCTCAAAGATAAGAGGGGTGGCAGGGGTGGGTAAAGAGAATGATTAGAAATTCTTGCAAGCTACTGATGTCAGGGCCCTTTGCATTTGCTTCTTGTGAGACTGGATTTATCTCTTCAGGGAGAGGTTAGAGAGTAGATTCCTTAGGGCAGACTGGAGGCTGGGCATGCATGCCAGAGTTTGGCTGGTACCTGCCTCAGTGATGGGAGGATGTCCAGACTTCCTGGGGGCAGGCCAGAGACTGGGTGATACAAGGTTGACAAGGTGTGGTCTCCACAGGGCAGGTCATTGCAGGTTTATCTGGTAAAGTCTCAGCAGAATTTAGGGTTCCACTGTCCCCACCAGTATTATCACCATCCAAATCCTCTGGGCTCCACTCCTTTCCAATCAATGCCTTCACTTTAACTGCAGAAAACCTGTGGGGTTAAGATTTTAGTTTCCTTTATAACTCTGCTACTCATACAATGAAAGTCTGAGTTTGGTTCTCAGATATCTCTAGTCTGTAGCTACAAGAGACAAGGTTTTCTTTCATACCATAGAGAAATTGTCACATCACTCATGGGCATTTAAGTTGCAAATTTGAAGCCTTTAGCTCATCTCTTTCTTTTGTAACTGTATCCAGAGTATCTAAGAGGAGGTAGCCAATATCATTATACATTTGACTCCATTAATCTCTGTTAAGGTGTTGAAAACACTTTCACCCAGACCCTTCCTTCTTATAAGCAAAGAGGTAGAGGAATCCAGTGATGATATTTTGTGTATCTCTATTGCCAACTCATGCCATGGACTGTTAGCAGCCTCTTCATTGTTGGAAAGGGAGGCATTAGTACTTTTGAGTCCAATTAGAGTAGAGAGCCAGTTATAAAACTCCCAGAACCACCTCAGACATCCCATGTTTAAGACTCTGTTCCTCAAGAACCATTCCCCATACCAAGCTTATTAGTCAGGGTTCTTTAGTGAAACAGAACCAACAGGAAAAATCTGTCAATAGTATGAGATTTTATAAGTCTCTCACATGACCATGGGGATGCACAAGTCCAGGTTCTGCAAGTAGGCTGCAATCCAGGGGCTCTGATGAAAGTCCAATGAAGGTCTTTGATGAATTTCCTGGAGATTTTGGCTGAAAGACAAGCTGGGAAATTCTCCCTGAAAGCTGCAGTCACTTCCCCTTTTAAGGCATTCAACTAATTGGATAAAACGTCACTCATTTCTGATTGCAAACTCCCTGATCGGTGTAAAAACCTTACCAAAAAAAATATCTAATGAGCCACTTCTGCCCCCCCCCCTTTTCTGTAAATCAATCCATGAAAACATCACCTTGCAAGAGACTATCAAAGTAACCACTCCCACCCCCTGCTTCTGTAATCTAATGAACCACTTCTGCCCCCCCTTCTGTAAATCAGCCCACGAGAGCACCTGGCTTCTGCTTCTGTAACCCTACTTGCAAAATTTTGCCTAGCAGTGCATAAGCCAATGAGCAAGAGCCATGCTAGTCCTGCATAAAATCCTATATAAACCTATGAAAACTGAGAAACAGGGCTTAGAATTTGGAGATTTACTCTTCTCTGGACCCACAGATAAAAAATCTGTTCCTCTGCCTCTCCGAATACAGTTTGGGTTTTTTTGCCACTCAGAAATCCTGGCTTTGCTGCAACACTTGGTTCTCTGACTGGTTAACCCAACTATGCTGGCCCTTTGAGCCTCTGGTTTGGGATTGGTGAGCACAGCCGACAGAGATCGCCACATGAATGAGGCAGTGCCACCTGTTCTCTCAATGGGGCCTCCTTCAGGGGAAGGATCCCTGTGGGCCACATCCTCCATCCCAGCCTGACTTAGTGGAGAGGTGGATTGAACTACATCAGGAGATTCTGGAAAGGTAAGGCCTGGGGTTCTGATTCCCAGTCAGGTCTGTCTCCATACAGAAAGGGAGACTGATCACCTCTCAAAATCTCAAGATTCGAGATTCCAGAATAGGGTAGTCCCTTAGGTCAGACTGTGTAACCTCTGAGTGATTGAGTGAATGAATGGGGCTGCAGAGGCTTGCCTCTGCTGTTCCAGTTTGTGTCTCCAAGGCCTGTGCTACAGTCTGATTGGGCCCCAACTTGCACTCTGTGCCTACGTCATATGGCATAATGGCTAATCTGGACTCTATACAGACACCTTGGCTATGATGAGCCCAAGTTCTCATGAGAGACGTGGACAGGTGGGCATCTGAGTGGCCTCATGAGAGGCACCCCTCCTTTGTTTGTCCTGCAACACCGGTTCAGGGATGGAATAATCGCAATCCAAATTTACAGTCTTAGACTGTATGTTAAAAAACTTCAAGAAGGGCTTTTCCAGGGACTATGGTGTCAGTATGTCCCTCAGAACTCTCCAGACTGTGCAAATTCTAGTGGTCTAAGTTTAGTGATGACTAGCCTTCATAGGGAACCCTAGAGGTGTTCAAGGTTCGTGCAGTTTGGTAGATAGTCACTGGGACCCCTGGCCACCCTGATCAGTTTCCCTACATCAATTCCTATTTAGAAATCACCAAAACCCTGCCCCACTGGGTTCAATTCTGTGTTAGAAGGAAGAGTCAGAGTAAGGTTCTAGTAACTCAAATGGCTGGACTTCGAAAACCTATTATTCTACAAAAATCTCTGGAAGATGACCCATTACTCTTGCCATATGTTCCTGCCATTCCAGGACATCCTCTGCCCCAGAACCTCCACAAGCAGATCTCCCAGAGACTCCTCCACCTTCAGTCTCCCTGGGCCCATCAGTCCCCCACCCCAAGAGGATCCTGAAACCTCTTTAGTGAGGAAACTTTGGTCAGTGCAGCTTGTGCTTCAGATGCCCCTCCATAAAACACAGAGTACAGCCCAGATCAATGTAGACAGGACAGTCTAACCCAGAAAGCCGACCCTATTTCATCAGCCTTTCACAACTACAGATCTCTTAAACTGGAAGCACTACACCCCTTCATATTCAGAAAAGCCTCAGGCTCTTTTGGCCTCATGGAGTTCATTTTCCAAACCCACTACCCCAACTTGGGATGATTGCTGCCAAATATTCCTAACCCTGTTCATTACAGAAGAGAGGTGCCAGATCCTCATGGAAGTCAGAAAATGGCTGCAAAAACAGGTCCCCACAGGTGTCTTGGAGCCAGAGAAATGGGCCTGAGAGGTGGCACTGGAAGCTCAACTGGCCTGGGACTTTAAAACAGATTAGGGATGGGTTGCCTTTCAGTGGTATTGAGAAGCCCTTCTCAAAGGGTATGGAAAGAAACAAGACAGCCCACAAACATGACTAAAATGGCCTCCATCACCCAGAAACCTGGAAAATCCCCAGGAGATTTTATAAGCAGCTCTGTGAGGCCCTCAGGATCTACACCCCCTTTAACCCAGAGGCCCCAGAAAGCCAGAGGATGGTCAACAAAGCTTTCATTGCTCAGGTGGCACCAGACATCAGATGGAAACTTCAGAAACTAGATGGGTTCTCAGAAATAAACATCTCCCAGCTCCTTGAAGTTGCAAACAAAGTATTCGTCAATTAGGATGAGACTGCTGAAAAGGAAGTGGAAAAGTTAACAAAACAATGTGTCTCCCTGTTCCAGCAGCCTTAGAGAATCCAGATCCAACCAATCAAAAAGGGCCACCCCCCAAAATTGGGAATACTTTGCCCTGGAACATTCCGCTGCTATCAGTAAAAAGCCCAACAGAACCCCTATGGTCCATAACCCATACAACTTAATGGGGCAATTACCATCTGAGGCCACCTGGTTTACTTGTCTGAACTTAAAAAAAAAAAAATGCATTTCTCTACCTGTGGGTGGCTCCCCAGAACCAATCCCTATTTGCTTTTAAATGGGAAAATCCCAAAACTCAACAAAAGACTCAATTAACTTGGACTCAGTTCCCACAGGAATTCAAAAACTCCCCCACCCTTTTCAGAGAAGCCCTGATGGTAGATCTAGCTTCCTACCCACTGATAAACTTAAATTGTACTCTCCTTTAGTATGTAGATGACCTCTTGATGGTTAGAGAGAGGGAAGAAATTTTCTGGGAGGGAACTGGGGCCCTTCTACAAATTCTAATGCAAAATGGCTATAAATTGTCTTTGAAATAGGCTCAGATTTGCCAGCAACAAGTTAGGTATCTAAGGTTCACCATCTCAAAAGAGCACCAGACCACAGAAGAAAACTGGGTACTCCTGGATGGTCAAGTCTTCATCCCAGAGGAGGCCACCTACACCCTTTACCCATAATACCAGAAGCTCACCCACTTGTGAAAGACAGCTTTAAAAGCCCTGCTCAGAAAATATTACTACATTGCCCAGATGGCCTCACTCTGCACCACTGGTAACAGCTGATACCAGACCTGCACTAAAAGCACCCCTCCCAGGATCCCCAGGACCTGGTCAGCATCCAACACACAGAAACTGCCCCTTTTGAAAATTTCACGGTGGACTTTACAGAGATATAACCAAGTTGACAGTATAGATACTTATTAGTAATAATGTGTACCTTCTTTGGCTGGGTCAAAGCCTTTCCCACCCATGCTGAAAAAGCAAGAAAAATAGCTAAAGCCTTTCTCCAAGAAATAGTTCCCCAGCATGGAATACCCTTATCCATAGGCAGCAACAATGGCCCAGGTTTTGTAGCAGCCATCTTCCAAGAGCTAGTGAATTTGTTGAGAATTAAGCAGAAACTCCACACAGCATATAGGCCCCAGAACTCAGGGAAAGTTAAACATGTAAATCAAACCCTCAAAATCACCCTAACAAAGTTCTGTCAAAAACTGGCCCTCCAGTGAGTAAATCTGCTCCCATTTCATTAGTCCTTCCTAGAGTCAAATGCACCTCTGGACCCTCAGGCTATTCACCTTTTAAAATTCTGTTTGAATGACCACCCCCAATTACTCAAAACTTCAAGGGAAATATCAGACTCCTAGGAAAAACTGGTCAAAATTCCACCCTCCGCAGTTAGAAAAACCCTAGCCCAAATATACAAAACTGTCCTGTCTTGGGATCCCATCCCTTAGGCCACCCAGTATACCCACACTTACTTGGAGACCTAGTTTATGTAAAAAAAAAAACTAGAAAAAGGAACCTCTCCAGCCCACCTGGATGGGCCCACATATTATTATCCTTATAATCCCCACAGCACTCAAAGTTTCAGTTATGGCTCCTTGGATTCATCATACTAAAATTTAAAAGGCACACTCCAATGAAAAACATGACTGGATAACTCACCCTGTACCTGACTGTCCCTTGCAAATCTGAATTGCCTGGTGCCACCGAAAATCGCCATCACCTGATTAGATGGAATCCTGTTCCCTGTGCCAGCTCTTCAAATCGCTTGACTTACTGTTTGAAACTAAACTAACAACTACAGCTCCCAGAGACTGGAATGTAGTTTAAAAAATACTAATCTTAATGATATATTTGTGTCTTGTAAAATGCTTTGATACTTTAAGTTGTTTATCCATTTAGCACAAGTGATGCCCTATAAAAATTATAAGGGCATCAAAGGGGGGGAAATGTTGAGAAATAAAAAGCATAAACTTGCAGAAAAATATCTAATGGGCCACTCCTGCCCCCCACTTCTGTAAATCAGCCCATGAGAACATGGCCTTGCAGACTATCAAATGAACCACTCCTGCCCCCATTTCTGTAATTTAATTAACCATTCCTGTCCCAACTTCTGTAAATCAGCTCATGAGAGCATGACCTTGCACCTGCGTTCTGCTTCTGTAACCCCACTTGCAAAATTTCACTTAGCAATGTGTTACCCAATGAAAAAAGTCATGCTAATCCCACATAAAATCCTATATAAACCTATGAAAACTGAGAAACGGGCCTCAGAATTTGTAGATTGAGTCTCCTCTGAGCCCATGCATAATAAATCTGTTCCTCTGCCTCTCTGAGTGCTGTCTGGGTTTTTCTGCTGCTCAGAACTCCTGGCTTTGCTGCAACAAATAAAGTACATAAATTTCCTTGTATTATAATTAGCCCAGTGCTTGCTTGTCCAAACAATTGGTCACAATTACCTTGACACATTAGCCTAGCATTAACAGATGGATAATAGATTTCTTTTAAATTGATTATCTCTCATGTCTCAAAATAAACAGAGACATTCATAACTATGGGTATAGTATGTACTGTATTTCCCATGATTTCATGGTATCATTTTCAGGAACATTCTCATATGACTTCAGATTGGCTTGCCTCAAAAAATAGGGAGAACATGAAAAAAGCCACTGACAATTTTCTGTAAATTAATTTTTATTTCTCCAACTGAATACATGGTAAATTCTGTTTCTATATATAAAAATCATCATGAAGTGGTGGATTTTTGTTATATATTTCTGAACTTTCCTAATTAAAATAAGTAAACTATTTCAGAATGAATTCTAAATTGTTTCCTGCTCATATTACTGCTTATCTCTGAGTTCCAATCTATCATGCAGCTAGTATAATTTACATTGCCATACCAATTATAACAGCTCACCTGTCTGAACACAGATCACAAACACCTTTCCTATCAATGTCCTAAATTCAAATTCCAGGTCTATTACTCACTAGCTGTAGGAACCTTAACAAATTTCTTAGCTTTTCTGTAATATTCTTCTCTGTAAAATGTGGATAATAATAAAATTCTCCCTGGGTATTTGTAAGAAGTAAAAGATAAAAAGAATGTATAGTTCACCATATATAAAACTTCCTCTCTTACATGGGAGCTATATTCAAAGAGAAAATATAAACCACATCTATGGGAACAGGATGAAACCCATCACTATGAAGTTTCATCAGAACAATCAATCCATACATGATTTTAGCTTTAAAACCATACTGTAGCTGATTGCTCATTTGAAAACAATGAATGTTGATGTAATGATTCTATGTATATATGTTAGAAATGCTATATTCTGTTGAACAAGGAGTTTATAATCTTAAAGTCAATAAAGACTTTGGCTTCTGATGGACAGGAGATGCCCTAACTAGATTCCCCTTCAAGGTAGGTCTTAACTACCTTAATTGCTTGGCATCATATAGGCAAACATCCTTCAGCTGTCAGACACTTTAGGTGACAGAGCGCTGCCTTGTCCAAGATCACATCCTTCCTAGGTTAGACCACATTCTGAATGATGTCTGTGTACAAAGGATGGGCCAGTTTGGACTAATTCAGAACCATGATGACAAATCATTCAAATTCCAGAGCTCATTCGCAAATTAGCCAAGGTTGTTTTGGGGGTGCTGTGTTGCAGTTAGACTTCTTTTAATCTGATCCTGCTTTCTTTTTCTCCCATCCATAGGAGTGGATTCTACAGACATGCCCCAATAAACCATTTACAACTAATATATATCTCTTTGTCTACTACCCCAGCCTGCAAACAAAGACCTATATAGTACAGCTTTCTCCTCCATTCATACAAAGATCAAATCTGGGAGGCTTTTGTCCTTCATTTTGGCTAGGCACAGTTTGTAAAATAAATAAATAAGTAAAAGCAGACAATATTTCCTTGGCTTGTTTTCTCTTAATTAGTTTATAGTATCTCAAAAGGATGAACTCATTGGGATTTCTGAAAGCCAGGACTAAACTATTCCCACGTGTGTCATAACTCATGATGTGGCTATGTAGCGCATGCAGTCTCTTTTTCACCGTCTCATTCCTTCTCTCTGAACATTTTTATGAGGAGCTCCTCTGAGCCTACATTCTTCTTTAATGATTTTATGACTCTTCAGTATCATACCCATCCAAATCTGTGAAGACAGATTTCTGTCAAAAGCAATCACTCTTTATGAAAGTAACAGAATTAATTCTTCCTCTGGGCAAATCAAATCAAAGTGGTTCAAAATTGTCATGTTGGATAGCAGCTTCAGTCTCCATTTGGATTCCTCAGACTTTTAAGTTTGAATGAAGTCAATAACTCTCTTCTTTATTATCTGCAAATATTCTTGGTAGACAGATTATAGTTTCTGTTTCTCAGACTAATGTATTTTTTGTATATTTATAATTTTCATCTATTCCTTTACACTGAACTCTAGTTTGATATCACTTAATTATACTGACTAGATTTCTCCTAACATAATTAACATGTCTATGGAATAAATTCCTTTATCCCCAGGAAAACTTTCTGCTCGACCCATTACTATTAATTTTTTCTTCTTATTAAATATGTGCTGATAATAAAAATTAATGTATGCCTGAATGAAATTTTCCTAGATATTTTCTCTCCAATTTTGATTTTTTTTTCTTTTTTAACCAGAAAAACTTAAGGATGCTGATAAATACCTGAGCCTTTTATAAATCTGTAATTCTTAAAGGTTTATGTATATATCTAATATTAAGGTGAGCATCAGTTTAATTTTTTATCAAAATTAAAGGAAGCAAACTGGGATAGCACTTTGCACAATGTCTATTGAATGGTAAACATTTCAAAATAATTATCAATTATTTTTATAGTCATATAGGGATGTGCTACAAAATTATGTTGTAAAGAAGGTAGCTAAGAAAGGAAAAACACAGCAGAATTTGAATGCAGAATTTATGCTCGCAAAGGCAATACATTTTATTCATGTTAGCTCTTTTCCTCTATAAATTAATGCAGTTCCATGGGTAGATATAAGATAAGTAGCTTCTTCCAATAAATTCTATTTTGCTAATTTAAATTAATATTATGGATGAGCAATAGAAAATATATTCCTTCATAAACTCAGTGCATTCTTGGCCGTGGAATGAATATAAAGCATACATTTTTAAGTCAATCCATTTAGTAACATCCCGGATAAGGGTAATGGAACATAATTAAAAATTGCAAAAATTTAAGTCTAACTCAGGGAATAAAATACCAGCAAAGAATCTGAATCTGTATCCTGCTCTATCCTGACAATGTAAAATAACATTGAAAATACGATGTTATATAAATTTTTCCATAGTTAAAAACAGAGAGGGGGGAGGGGAAAATAAAGACAATGTAAATTAAATGCAATACATGATCCTGGACTGAATCTAGGATTGGAGGAGAAAATGTCCAAAAGGATATATGTCATTTTACAATGTTAAATATGATAGGATTATTGCAATGTTTTATCAATGGGTGCTTATATCTTATAGAAAGCAGTAGATAGTACTGAGGAATTAGGGTAAATTTTTCTGTCATTGAGTGAATATTATACTTGCAAATGGCACTTTTATTTCTCTTGCCTTAGTTATTTATCCAATAATCTAATACTTAAATATTCTCCAGAAAATTCAATTATCGAGATTATCACAGTGAATTCAACCTGTTTGCCACAGTCTTTTCAGTTTTCAGTTAGCGTTTTCTTCCATCACTGATATTATCACATAATTGTGAGAGAAATGTGTATAACAAAATGGTTGGCAACTGACAGACAATAGTTAGGGATTAGATTATTCTTTGCTCCTTAGGAAAATCCATGGACATGTTTACATTTAATACAAAATGATACTGGATAAAAATGAAATTAAAACTGGATATTAGTAGATTATCATTATGACATCTAATGAACAAACTATGACACTTTCAATAGGCTTAGAGGAAATCATTTAAAATGCTTTTTTAAAGATTTTATTTTGAAATAATTGCACTCAGAGGTCAGTTGCAAAATTAATATAAAATCCAAGCAGAGAACTCCAGCATAACCTTCACCCAAATATGAGAACACTGCTTTTTTACATTTTGCCACATTTGCTATATCATTCTATCCATGAATCTATCAATCTATTTATCTACAAAATATCTAAACATTTGAGATTCGGTTGTATATAACATGCTCTTTCAACTTCTGTACTCCCATATATATATCCTAAGAACGAGATATGCACTTCTGTAACAGCCTTAACTAGAATTTTCAAGTTCAAGTAATTTAACATTGATATAAAGCTTACAATACATATTCCAATTTTCTCATATGCACAAAAATGTCCTTTTGGACATTTTCTCCTCCAATCCTAGATTCAGTCCAGGATCATGTATTGCATTTAATTTACATTGTCTTTATTTTCTCCCTCCCCCCTCTCTGTTTTTAACTATGGAAAAATTTATATAACATCATATTTTCCATCTCAACTAGCTAAGATACAGTTTAATGGGATTAATCACTTTCACATTGTTTTGCTACTCACACCAACATCCATTACCAGAACTTCCCCAGCATCCCAGATAGAAATCTTGCACCCATTATGCGTTAACTCTCCATTCCTGCTCACCACCCCCATGACTTGTATTCTTTCTTTCTCTATGAATTTGTATATTTTATCTCTTTCATTTAAGTGGAATCATACAATATCGTCCCTGCATCCCTGATTTATTTCATTCAACATAATGTCTTCCAGGGCGGTGGACTTGGCCCAGTGGTTAGGGTTTCTGTCTACCACATGGGAGGTCCGTGGTTCAAACCCTGGGCCTCCTTGACCCCTGTGGAGCTGGCCCATGTGCAGTGCTGATGCACACAAGGAGTGTCCTGCCACAGAGGGGTGTCCCCCGCATAGGGGAGTCCCATGTGCAAGGAATGCACCCCATAAGGAGAGCCGCCCAGCACAAAAGAAAGTGCAGCCTGCCCAGGTGCTCCGAACCGGCGGGGGCGAGTTTTGGGACCTGTGGGAAGGAGCGGGGGAGGAGGACGAGAAGAATGGAGGCAAGACAGGATTCTGATCAAGCCTCGTTTATTGGGGGTAGGGCAGTACAATTTATACTGAGGGAAGGGAACGTGTCCACAGGTGATAGGTTGGTCTTGCGTGTGGCAGACGTCCAGGAAGGGAATTGGCTGAAAGTTCGCACTGGGTCTGCAGTTTCGCGCCTTGCGCATGCCTATCGCTGTGGTCACCAGAGTTTGTGGTGGGAAGGGGAGAACAAAGAAACAAAGAGGAAGAAGAAGGAGGAAATGGCGGGGCAGGGTTGTGAAATCCGCCATGTTGTTGGAGGCTGTAAATGGGTTTTACAGCGGGTGGCTCCCCACACCCAGGAATAGTGCCACACACACAGAGAGCTGACACAACAAAATGATGCAACAAAAAGAAACACAGATTGCTGTGCTACTGACAACAATAGAAGCAGACAAAGAAGACACAGCAAATAGACACAGAGAACAGACAACTGGGGTTGGGGGAGGGGGACGGGGGAAGGGGAGAGAAATAAATCTTTAAGAAAAAATGTCTTCCAAATCCATGTTGCAACCTGTATCAGAACTTCATTCCTTTTTACGCCTGATAAATATTAAGTTGCATGAATATACCACAATTTTTTAATCCATTTATCTACCGATGGAATTTGAGTTGCTTCCACCTTTGGGCTATTGTGACTAATGCTGCTATGAACACTGGTGTACATATATCTGCTTGTGGACCTTTTTCAATTTCATACTAGTTTTTTTTAGTCTTTGAGGACTTGCCAAACTGTTTCCATAGTAATACTTCCCACAAACAATGTAAAAAGGTGCCCATTTCTCTACATCCTTTCCAAAACTTATTTTCTGTTTTTATTTTTGTTTTAAATAACCATTCTAGTGGTGCAAAGTAGTATCTTATTGTGGTTTTGATTTACATTTCCCTGATGGCTGACAATGTTAAACATCTTTTTATGTGCTTGTTGGCCATTTGTATTTCATCTTTGAAAAGATCTGTTCAAGTAATTTTTTAATTATTTAATTGGGTTCTTTGTCTTTGTTGAGTTATAGGGGTTCTTTGTATATTCTGGATATTAAACCCATTTTACTGGGTTATTGTCTCCCATTTTCTTGGCTGTCTTAACAGAGTTCCTTAATAATGTGCTCTGATGCACAAAAATTTAAATTTGAATGAAGGCCAATGTATCTATTTTTCTTTTGTTGCTGGTAATTTTGGTGTAAAATCTAATAATCCATTGCCTAATGCAAGGTCCTGAAGTTTACCTATGTTGTTTTCTACGAGTTTTATAGTTTTAGCTCTTATATTTGGTCATTTATCATTTGGCATTAAATTTTGTATATGGTATAAGGTAGGGTTCACATTCTTTTGCTTGGGGATATCCAGTCTCTCAGCACCATTTGTTGAGGAGACTATTCTTTCCCTACTAATTAGAATTGGCACCCTTGTCAAAAATCAGTTTGCAAAAGGTGTGTGGGTTTTTCTCTGCACTCTCTATTTTATTCCATTTATCTAAACTGTTTTGATTACCGTAGCTTTATTATCAGTTTTGAAATCAGGAAATGTGAGTCCTCCAACTTTGTTCTTCTTTTTCAAGATGGTTTTAGTTATTTAGGGTCCCTTTCCTTTCCATATGAATTTGATCATTAGTTTTTCTATTTCTTTGAAGACAGCTGTTAGAATTTTGATTGAGATTGTGTTAGATTTATAAATTGCTTTGGGTAGTTATTGACATCTTAACAATTTTAAGTCTTCCAGTCCATGAGGGAATATCTTTCTATTTATTTAGATCTTCTTAATTTCTTTTAGTATAATTTGTAGGGTCTATATACAATTCTTTTGTACCCTTGGTTAAATGAAGTTCTTGATATTTTGTCTCATAGAATGAATTAAGTAGTCATCCTTCTCTTCTATTTTTTGGAATAATTTGAGAAGGATACTAATTAATTATCATTTTGAATCAGTGATACAATTCACCAGTAAAGCAATATAGTCTTGAACTTGTCATCACTGAGTGGTTTTTGATTACTGATTCAATCTCATTACTTGTTATTAGTATGTTGAGTGATGTATTTATTTCTTCTTGAATCAGTTTTAGGTAATTTGTGTTCTTAGAAAGTTGTCCATTTCATCTAAGTTAATTACTTAGTATAGAGTTATTCATAATACCCTTTAATAGTCCTTTTATTACTTTACTGTCAGTAATAATGAACCCCCATGCAGATTTTTGCTATTTTCTCTTTTCTTTTCTTTTTTTTCTTTTTTCTTTTTGTTGTTGTTGGTCTAGCTAAATATTTGTGATTTTTTTTTAACTTTCAAAGACCCAACTTTTGGTTTTGTTGATTCTCTTTGGTTTTGTTTTCTATTCTCTATTTCAAATTTCACCACTCAAATCTTTATTATTCCCTCCTCTTTTTGTATTTAGTTTGCTCTTCTTTTTCTAGGTGTTCCATATGTGAGGTTAGGTTACCGATTTGAGATCTCCTTTTTTATATAAGCATTTTAAAAGATTTATTTCCCTTTGAGCATTGATGCATCCCATAAATTTGGTATGCTTTGTTTTAATTTTCATTCATCTCATCATATTTCCTAAATTCAATTTTAATTTCTTCTCTGACTCATTGGTCGCTTAAGAGTTTATTGTTTAATTTTCACATATTTGTGAATTTTCCAGTTTTCCCTCTGTCATTGATTTCTAGCTTCATTCTGTTGTGGCTGGAGAAGATACTTTGCATGAGATCCATATTTTTTAAATTAATGTAGTCTTGGTTTGTGACCTAAAATATGTCCCATCCTAGGGAATGATCCACGTGCACTTGAGAAGATTATTCATTCTGTTATTGTTGCATGAAATATTCTAAATATGTCTCTTAGGTTTGGTTGGTTTATAGTATTGTTCAAGTCTGCTATTTCCTTATCAACTTTCTATCTAATATTTCTACTGCTAAGAAAAAGATATGTTTAAGTTCTCTCCTATGAAATGGAAACATCTATTTATCTCTTCATATGTTTGGGGATTCTTTTTAATATGTTTTCTTGATAAATTGACCCTTTTATCCTGATATAGTATCTCTTTTAACAGTTCTTTGGCTTTTTTTTTTTTTTTCTGACAAGAGTATAGCCACTCCTACTCTCTTTTCATCACTACATGCATGGAATATCTTTTCTTCCTTTCACTTTCTATTCACTTGTGTTTTTGAACTTAAAGTAATTCTCTTGTAAATGTCAGATTGTTAGCTCATGCTTCTTTTTATAAAAACTTATTTTTTAAAAGAAAAAATACTTAGATTACATAAATGTTACATAAAAATTATAGAGGATTCCCATGTGCCCCACTCCTACCCCTCCCACATTTTCCCACATTAACAACATCATTCATTAGTGTAGTACATTTGCCACAGTTGTTTAACACATTTTGGAGCATTGCCACTAAGTGTGGATTATAGTTTACATTGTCACTCTCACCCACACGACTTTGTAAGTTATGGCAAGATATATAATGTCCTGTATTTTCATTGCGATATCATTCAGGACAATTCACAAGTCCTGAGAATGCCCCCATATTACACCTGTTTTTCCCCCTCTCTCCCCACAGAACATCTAGTGGCCACTGCCTCCATATCGATGATATAAGTTTTTCAATTGCTAGATTGACAATAAGTCTATAGTAGAATACTAGTAGTCCACTCTGATCCATTGTTAATTCCCCAGTTCTGAGGATTCTGGGATGGTGATGCCCACTCTGCCTCTAATTGAGAGGGGGCTTTGTGGATCATGCTTCTTAAATGTATTCTATCAATCTCTACCTTTTGACTTAAGTGTTTAACCCATTTACATTTATTTACATTTAAAGTAACTACTGATAAAGCAGGTCTGACTTCTACTATTTTGTGTTTTTAAAATTTAAACTTCTTTTGTCCCTCAGTTCTTCCACTTCTGCCTATTTTTGTATTAAGTTGATCCATTTCAGTGAACCCTTTAGATTCTTTTTTTCTTTTATTTTGTAATATATTTTATTTTTTGTCTTTATTTTTTAATGTTACATTCAAAAAATATGAGGTCCCCATATACCCCCAACCCCCTCCTCCCACTCCTCCCCCCATAACAACAACCTCCTCCATCATCATGAGACATTCATTGCATTTGGTGAATACATCTCTGAGCACCGCTGCACCTCATGGTCAATGGTCCACATCATAGCCCACGCGCTCCCACAGTCCACCCAATGGGCCATGGGAAGACGCACAATGTCTTGTAACTGTCCCTGCAGCACCACAACTCCAAGTCCCAAAAAAGTCCCCACATCACATCTCTTCCTCCCACTTCCTACCCCCAGCAGCCACCATGGCCACTTTCTCCACACCAATGCCACATTTTCTTCAATTATGCTTTTTTTCCTGTGCGTATTTTCCCAATATTTTCTTTGTGGTTTTATGGGGCTTTAATTTAACATCCTAGATCTGTAATATTCTTCATTAATTTGACAGCAGCTTGCCTTCATTAGCATACACAACTATGTTTCTATAATTCTTTCTTTGTTTTTGTTTGCTTTAAACTTTTTATTGACATTTATCATTGATACAGGAACATCCATAAACAGTAAGTGTGTAATGTAAGTTTTGAACTTATAAACAAATATGCATATCATCATCCAGGGCTCACTTACATTACCCCACCACCCTCACCTTGCATTGTTATGAAACAATTGTTACAAATTATAGAAGCTAATCATCAGAACATTACTATTAATACTAACTATAGCCAATATCTTACATTTGGTATATTTGTCCCCCATCCTACTCAGTTAATGACACCCTGTATTAGTATTTTATATTTGTTATAGTTCATGAGAGAATGTTCTCATGTTTGTTCTGTTAACTACAGTCCATCTTCCACCACATGATTCATAATGTTATACAGTCCCATATTTGGTACAGTCCAGTCCATTCAAAGTGTACACTCAGTGTCTCTCATATTCATCACAGAGTGGGCTGTCATCACCTCAATTTTAGAACATTTTCTTTACTCCAACATGAAAAATATCATACCATCTTATCTCCTATTGTCCTTTAGAATTGGTATAATATAGTCTTTGCCATGCTGCAAAAAATAGTACAATAGAGCTATTAAATATAGTCCATACATTACATTAGTTGTAATTTTTTGTGTGTACCACCATATACTTAAAATTTTATAAAGGAGGAATATTCTTATACTTAGACTATTAACCACAATCTTCATCCACCACCAAAATCACCTTGGTATACAGTCTTTATATTATTCCCTAGCTTCCTTCTAATTGAAATATTACATCTACAGACTATCCCTTTCAATCACAATCACATTTATTACTTTTATTTGCTGAAATGTATTACCATCAACTCTATTCATTTCCACACATTTACAATAAACCTTATTAAAAATTCTAAAGACATTAATCATCAGCTCCCATTTTCAACCCAAATTCAATTTCCTAGTAACATGTATTCTAGAGTTTACTTCTGTGGGCTTATACACGATTTTAGATCATATTAATAAGACAATAACATTTGTCCTTTTGTGTCTGACTTATTTCACTTACCATAATATCCTCAAGGTTCATCCATATTTTTATATGCATCCAAATTTCATTTCTTCTTACAGCTAAATAGTATTCCATTGTATGTATATTCCATATTTTTGTTTACCCACTCATCAGCTGATGGGCACTTGAGTTGTTCCCATATTTTAGCAATTGTGAATAATGCTGCTATGAACATAACTGTGTAAGTATCAACTCAGGTCCTTGCTTTCAGTTCTTGACAAGATATTCCTAGTAACAAGATTGCTGGATCATACATCAGTTCTATATTTCATTTCTTGAAGAACTGCCAAACAATCTCCCACAAAGGCTACTCCATTCTACTTTCCACCAAGAGTGAAGGAGTGTTCCTATTTTTCCACATCTTCTCCAGCACTTACAATTTTCTGTTCTTATAATTGTGGCCATTCTATAAGGTGTGAAATATCTCAGTGTAGTTTTGATAACATTTCCCTAATAACTAATGATGTTGAACTTTTTCTTCATGTCCTTTTCGGCCATTTGTATTTCCTCTTTAAAGAAATGTCTAATTAGGTCTTTGCACACTTTCTAATTGGGTTGCTTGTCTTTTTATTATTGAATTGTATGATCTCTTTATATAACATGGATATCAAACCCTTATCCAAATATTTTTTTCTCATTAAGTAGGTTGCTTTTTCACTTTCTTGACAAAGTTGTCTGAAGAACAAAATAATTTAAAATTGAAGACATTCTAATTACCTCTTAATTCTTTTATTGCTCATGCTTTGGGTGTAAGGTTTAAGAAATCACCACCCACCACAAGATATTGAAGATGTTTCCTTACATTTTCTTTCGGGAATTTTATGGTTGTGACTTTTATATTTCTGTCTGTTCCATTTTGAGTTAATATTTGTATAAATTGTGAGATATGGGTCCTCCTTCTTTCTTTTGGATATGGATATCCAGTTCTCTCAGCACAATTTGTTGAATAGATGCTCTGGCCCAGCTGGGAGGGCTTACAGCCTTGTCAAAAATCACTTGACTGTAGATGTGAGGGTCTATTTCTGAATTCTCAATTCAATTCCATTGGTCAATGTATCTGTCTTTATGCCAGTACCATGCTGTTTTTACCACTGTAGCTAAGTAATATGTTTTAAAGTTAGAAGTGAGAGTTCCCCAACTTCTTCTATTGAAAGATAATTTTAGTTTATTCAGTATCTATTTCCCTGCTAAATAAACTTGATAATTGACCTTTCTAATTCTGTAAAAAAAAAAAAAAAAAAAAAAAAAGGGTATTGGAAGTTTTGTTGAGATTGCATTAAATTAGTACATAAATTTGGGCAGAATTGGCATCTTAATGATATTTGGTCTTCCAAACCATGAATATGGAATGTTCTTCCATTTATTTAAGTCTTCTTTGGTTTCTTTTAGCAATGTTTTGTAGTTTTTCAAATACAAATGCTTTATGTCTTTGGATAAGTTTATTCCTAAATACTTGATTCTTTTAGTCTCTATTGTGAATGGGATTTTTTTCTGGCTTCTCCTCAGATTGCTTTTTAGTAGTATTTAGAAATGCTACTTATTTTTATGTATTACTATTGCATTCTGTCACTTGGCTGAACTTGTCTATTAGATCTATTAGCTTTTTGGTGGATTCTTTTGGGATTTTCTAGATATAGGATCATATCATCAGTGAATAGTGAAAGTTTTACTTCTTCTTTTCCTATTTTGGTGCCTTTGATTTCTTTATCTAGCCCAATTGCTCTAGCTAGAACTTCCAGCACAATATATTATATAACAATGGTGACAGTGTGTATCTTTATCTTGCTCATGAGCACAACAGAAAAGCTTTCAGGTTTTCACTGCTCAATACAATAGTGGCTGTAGGCTTCTCATATATGCATTTTACCATACTGAAAAAGCATCCTTTTCTTCCTATCTTTTGGAGTGTTTTATATCAAGAAAGGTTGCTGTATTTTGTCAAATGCTTTTTCTGTCATTCAAGAGTACCATGTGATTTTTCTTCTTCAATTTATTAATGTCTTTTATTACCCTAATTGATTTCCCTGTGTTGAACCATCCTTGCAGACCTGGAATAAAACCCATTTGATCATGATGTATAATCCTTTTAATGTGCTGTTGGAGTTGATTAGCAAATATTTTATTGAGTATTTTTGCATCTATATTCATTAGAGAAATTGTCTATAATTTCCTTTTCTTCATGTTTCCTAATCTGGTTTTGGTATTAGGGTGATGATGGTTTCATAGGATGAGTTTGCTAGTGTTCCCTCCTTTTCAATTTTTTAGAAGAGTTTGAGCAATTTTCATATTTATTCTTCTTTGAATGATTGGTAGAATTTATCTGGGAAGCCATCTGGTCCTGGACTTTTTATCTTTGTAGGTTTTTTATGTCTGTTTCATTACATATTTGTGATTGGTTTGTTGAGATCTTCTATTTCTTCTAGGTTCAGTGTATGTGTTTCTAGAATTTGTCCGTTTTACCTACATTGTCTAGTTTGTTCATGTACAGTTATTCATAGTATTCTATTATGAACTCTTTTAGATCTGTGGGGTCAGTAGTAATGTTCCCCCTTTCATTTCTGATTTTTAAAATTTGTATCTTCTCTCTCTCTCTCCCTCTCTCTCTCTGTCATTCTAACTAAGGGCTGCCAATTTTGTTGAAATTTTCAAAGACAAAAATTCTGTCTGTGTATTTTTTTTCCCACTTAATTCCTGATGGGGGAGTGGTTGAGGTTGAGGTTGTCAGCCTACCTGGGATGACACTGTTACACAGATCCCAAATCTTGAGATCTGAGTTCTCAGAGCAACTACCACCCCCTGTGTTGTGCTATTCGCAGGTGGATGAGGTGACTCTGCCTGCACTCTCTTGAGAGAGAGTCATCAAAAGGTTTTCGGTTTCTCTCTTTTCTTGGGCACTTTGGAGATTAGAGTGCAGCAACTGCTCAAGGTGGCAGAGTGAATCTGCCTACACTGTTCACAGAAAGAGTGCAAGCTTCCCCTCCTTCCAGGGGTCCTTGGAACCCAGTGTGCAGCAGCCCTTTTTAAGGTTTAAGGGGTGAATCTGCCTGCCCTATCAATGAGAGAGTGCGTGCTTCCTCTCTGACCAGGGGCATAGAGTGTGCATTAGCTCTTCAAGGTGGGTGGGGTGAACGTGTCCACTATCACATGTGCACTGCCTCTCTGTTTAGGGGTCCATTGGAACCCAGTGTACAGCAGCCCTTCATGGTGGGCTGGCTGAATCTATTGGCACTGCCTGTGAGAGAATACACACTTCCCCTCCTTCCTGAAGGCATTGGGGTCCAGTGTGAATCTGCTTGCTCTTCCCTAAGAAAGTATTCATACTGCTCCCAATTTCACTCCTGCTGAGAGTGGAGGGCTAAACAGTGGCTTTCCAAACTGGTCTCACTGGACCAGATCCCTACTATCCTGGGAGAAAGGTGTATTTTTCAGTCACCCCTGCTTTCACTATTGCCAGGGGTGGAGACAGCACAAATGCTGCTGGCTTCTTGGTGGCTTGGGCAGGTTTAAACCTAAGCTGTGCTCACGTTTGAAATTCAGGTAGCTGAATTTGCCAATCAACAGCTGTAGTTGGTGCCAGACCACTTCCCCTCCCCTGCTTTTGAAAAGAGAGCTTCTGCTTCCAGCTGTGAAGTGAGTCCTAAGGTGGCAACCTCCCCAGTGGGGATTGGGTAACCACCTCTGCAACATGGAAAAATCTACTCACAAATCTTCAATTTTCATCACAGATGGTCAATCTCTTCTTGTTCTTCCCTATGTGGTGTACTGTGTTCTCCAGATTGCCCCAAACAGTTCATCCAGACAAAGCCTGGCTGACTGTTAGGTGCCCTGTGGGATGAACTGACTGTTCAACCTTCCTATTCTGTCACCATCTTCATTCTTTAAGTTTCTATATTTCTTGATTCCCTACCTTTATGTAGTTCTTTTCACAAATTATATGTTTATACATCATGAATCAAAAACCATTGATTTATCATTATTTTTATGCATATCTATTTTAGATACTGTGGTAAGAAAATTGAGTTATAACCTGAGAATATATTACTGGCATTTATATTTATTCATCATTATCTTTCCTGGAGCTCTTTATTTCTTCAAGCAGCTTCCATCAATTGTCTAATGTTCTTTTCTTTCAGCCTGAAAAATTCATTTTAGCATTTTCTGTAGGGTCTATTTAGTGTTGACAAACTTCCTCAGTTTTTGTTTATTTAGGAATGCCTTAATTTCTACCTCACTTTTGAAAAATAGTGTTGCTGGATATATAATTCTTGGTTTACAATTGTTTTTCCATCCAGCACTTTAAATACATCATCTCACTGTCTTCTTATACCCATGGTTTCCAAAGAAAAATTGGTACTTAATTTTACTGAGGTTCTCTTATAAATCATACATTGCTTCTCTCTTGTGGTTTTCAGAATTTTCTCTTTATCTTTTGGCATAAAACAGTTTTATTATATACGTCTTGGTGTGGATCTATTTGGGTTTTTCCTGCTTAAAGTTTGCTGAGATTTTTAGATGGTTATATTTAGGTCTTTCATTAAGTTTGGATTGTTCTCAGGCATTAATTCTTAGAATATTTTTCTGTCCCTTTCTCTCTTACTTTACCTTATGGGACTCCCATAATGCATATATTGGTGTACCAACGTCTTAAAGGCGGTTTCACTTTCTTTATTATGTTTTGTCCCTCAGAATGAATAATTTTAATTGTCTTATCTTCAAATTCACAGATACTTTCTTCTGCCAGTTCTAGTGAGCTGTTGAACCCCTTTAGTGTATTTTTTTTCTGTTACTGTGATCTTCAGCTCTCTTTGGTTCCTCTCATGACTATATTCCCTTTATTGATATTCTCTTTGTGTTCATCTGTAATTTCTCTGTTTTTCTATAGTTCTCATCTCTGTTTTCATTTAGCTCTTTGGGGCCAGTTTTTAAGTCTTTTTCTGGTATGTGTAAGGTTTGGTCTTCCTCATTGATGCTTTCCAATAATTTATCCTACAATTTTGCATGGGCCATTATTTCTTATTTCTTTGTATATTTTGTGATCTTTGCTTTCACTATACATATTTTAATATTTTAATGTGTTATTGCTGATATTTAGACACTGAAGTGTCTGTTCCTTAAACTTGTATCCAGCTAGTATTACGTCAGAGAATTCCTTGAATGCCAGAAATTAACAAAAAAAAAAAAAACTCAAAAATTTTTAAAAAGGAAAGAAAAGAAAATAACTTTCCTTTCCCAGACTTTGTAGATTGACTTCTGCAAGTGCTCTCCTTCAGAGCTTCTTCTTCCCAAAAATTAATTTAGAGAACAAGCCTGTGGTGAAACCATAAGTTCTCTCTACACTTTCCTGAGCATGTATCCTGTCATGGACATGCTCTCTTGGTCCTAAGCAAATCCTGCCTTTAAACAAATGCTCCTACTTCTCCCTTTTAAATAATCTTTCCTCTCATCCTTAGGTACTCTGTTGTATGGCTTAAAGCAAGTAATTTGATTGTTTCTTGTACTGAATTAGTTATTCACAAGCTACTTGAGCATGTAAGGGAAAGTTCTTGGACAGTGAATCAGAGACAAGTGTCCTGGTCCAGTACTTTTAGACTACCATCAAACCAATTGGCACAGACATACACGCACCCCAGTATGTGTACAATAATTTCTCTTCTCCCTCTGGAACTGTGAGCAGGTACCTGTACTGGAGAGGGTCCTTGCCTGTCTTGAAAGAGGATAAGGGAAGGTCCAGCAACGATGCTAGAAGATATTTCTACCATTTTTAATTTACCTTTTTCTTAATTCCAAGCTCTTCCTGTTATTGAAATCCTTAACTGTTTTCTAGAACTTTGATAAAATTGGTTTTGCCAGTTCTTCTTTGTTGCTTTAAGCTTCTTTGAGGGGGCAGAGCCCTGGAGCATCTCACTCTACCAATTTAACCTAAAATAATTTTTTTTAAGAAAACAATATTTTGTGTCATAACTCACAGATAGGCACAAACAAAGAAATAGAAATGTCTGGGCCAAATGGATTATCATATATAATGTAATCCATGGGAATTATTTCCTCATACCTTAACACTTAAAATGACCTGAGAATTGGCTGCAACTAATTATTCTGCAGAGTAGTTTGAGCAAATATTTTAAAAAACCAATGCTATTATTATAATGAGTATTGAAGGAACACTATAAAATGAAAACATTTATCTATAGTTTATTAGGAAGTTATAGGGGCTTTCAGTTGACTACAACATGCATACTCAACTGGGAAAATCACCTACAACAAGATAAAAGTTAATTCTTGGGAGGCAAAAAAAAGTTACTCTTTTTATGCATAAAGCACAGATAAACATGCACATAAACAGATATATTGTGTGTGTGTGTATATATATATATATATATGGCATTAAAATTTTATAAGGAGGAAAAATTAGGAAGAAAAATTTATGTAAACCTTCTTTAGGGCCTTGAGAAACACTGGGATAGAGTGTTGAGCATGAAGCAATTGTTAATAGCATAAAAATAGATGCTGTATGTACTAATTTATTTTCAAAATGTTATATTCATCACACGCATCAGGAGGCTCTGGATTTGAACCCTAGACCTCCCATGTGGTAGGTGGATGCTCTATCCATTGAGCCAAATCTGCCCCTCTAATGCTTACTTTTTAATCACCTGAGGTTAAATTGCATTCTATCCATAAGGGGTCTATAGGCTGTGTTGTAACTGCTTAAACTCACTTTCTTAATATGACACCCTCAATTTATTTGCATTACATATCACCTGTCCCTTGGAAGATAGTTTATTTCCAAAATGATTGCTATCTTTTTTCTCTGTCTTCTGAATGCCCCTCCCTGCCCCCAGCTCTTAAGTTCTCATACTTTACAACTTCCGTCACCAACAATTTGCAGATTTTTTTAATGTCCCAAAGCCCGCCATTTCATCATAAATGGATCAGCCATAGCTTTTTCAGCTAATTTGCCTGCATAACCCACATAAATAACAATAAGACAAGGTTTATGCTAAGTGCTACAGGGATTCAAAGGCTAGAATGGAGAACAAAGACTTCCCAGATGGGTGGAACTGAACCTAGGTTTTGAAGGAATAGATAGGACTAGAAAAAATAATAATAAACCTACAAGAAAAAGTGAGAGAGATCATAGTATACTACAAGGGAAATATGGGTGATAGATTGTACTATTTTTCCAGATTTATTGTTGCTTCACTGTGTGAGCATATGCTACTCACCCATTCCTTGATATCAGCCTTAGCACTATGATTTGCTTTAGCCAATGAGGTAGACATTAAATGATGCACTGCACATCTAAGGAGAAGCATGAAAAACCATGGCATGGTTATTAAATCCCTTGATTTCCCTCTCCTATATGAAGGGCATGTTCCAGTAGAATCTGTTACTTCAGCCTGATTTCTGGAGTAATGACAATACAAAGTAGTGCGGCAGGAAATTAAGGGTGGATGCTGTGTGAGAAGCAAACCTTAGTGACTGTAAACCATTGAAATTTTGTAATTTTAAGTTGACTGATAAAAGGAATAAAACACAGTGACTAAAACTTGAATTTGCATCAGAGTAGTTGTGGGAAATGAATGCCTAAAGATGGGATAGAACAAGATCATGTGGAACCTTAAATTCTGTGATAAAAACAAATGGAATTTATTGTGTAATTAGTAGTAATTGCTTTGACTATCAGTAGCTCCAGCAAAATTTTGAATATATCCACTGTTTGATAAGATAGAAGTTCTTAACTCAACATTCATTCAACATTTATTCATTGAGCGCAATGAAGAATAGGCATTGAAAAGTCAGCTGTAAGCAATGCATTGTTCTTACCCTCAAGTTGCTTGAAGTAGACTATAGTAGACAAATAGGTAATCACGCAATTACAGTATATTTTATGGCTGAAGAAATATAGGAAGCCCTGAAGTCTCAGTAGAAGAAAAACTAACTCAACTTGAGGGAATCAAGGCAGGCATCCCAGAGAAATATCTAAGCCCTTAAAGACAGATTCTAGGTTTCTGTCATGATAAAGGAAAGAATTTAGGAACACTAAAGAAGACATAGCCTTGGAGAAAAATATAGACAGTTGTCCAGCCTTTTATGTTTGGAAACACTCTTTACTGACTTCTTCCTGTGGGATTTTTTGAGATAATCTTTTGAGATTAGGGAGGACAGCATGCAGTTGTACTTTCTTTCTTAAACATGATGAAATTACTTTAAAATGCAACTGAAATTTATCTTCTTTTCTCTTCTACTTTCCAATAGAATGGATTTTTAAGAAATTATTTTTTCTCAAGCCAAATGTAGCAGATTTTTCTCAGTATGAGAATTTCTATAAAACATCAAATGTACTTTTTCATAGAAATTCATCTATTATGTGACTAATACTACAGAATTCCTGCAGCAAAAGGATGTATATCTCCATCATTGTTTCCTGCTATAAATCACCTAGTCATATAAATCACCCTGATATTGTTTTTGGTTAAACAAAAAATAATGCATGATTATCTTTGATACATAACCTAAACTTAATATGTATATCAACATTCTCAGAAAACCTTGAGAATAATGTTAATAAAACCTAATGGATGCTCTGTACCAGAATGAAAATGATCCTAAGGAAAATGAAATGTATAAATAAGTCAAACAATAGGCTTGCTTTTCACCAAAAAAAAATGTATTCTTTAGGCAAAAATGACTATATAGTTTCAAAATGGTTATTGATAATCACAATAACAATAAATATACCCATTTTTTATTGATTACTTAACAAGCCAAGCATGCTGCTAAGTGTATTTAATCATCACAGGAAGTAGTAAGATAAATACTCACTGTCATCATCATTTTTCAGATGAAGAATGGGAGCTTAGAGTTATTGAGGATTCTAAGGCTTTAGAGTTGATATGGGAAGGATCTGGGCTTCTAACTGAGGGTTGAGCCTTGAGAAATCTCAATTTATATTACGTGCTTTCTAGTTTCCTAGGCATTTATTTGAGAGTTCCACTATTTGAAGAAAAATATTCACTCCAGTTATGTTTTGATTTGAGCACAAGTACACCTGTTGCCTTTCACCTATAAGTCTACTTGCCATTGTTCAATAATGAATTTGAGGCATTTGTGTGGAGAGAAGGAAAAAATTCCCAGCAGTTTGAGTCACTAAATTGCTTCTCTTTTTATACTAATAGTCATAGCTCTTGAAATAGCTCAGCTTCTTAAAGAAAGAAGAAAACAACCCTTTCATATTCTCTTTGAAAATAGTATATAATTTTAAAATATGTATTTCCATTAATAATAGTATTAAGAATGCACTCCCCAACTTCTCCATCTGACCTCCCTGTACAAGTTTTGTGATTCCTGCTCCAAAGTGAGAAAGGAGTGCATGGCCTCTCAAATTGCTGCCAAGAACAAGCAAAAAGTGGAGCTAAACTCCCTCTTAGCTTCACACTGGCCTAACTAGGTGATACATGGCAGTTCACGCCTCTCCAATAGCTGTATTTCCTTTTTTTCCTCAAAGTTCTTTGCTCATACATCCTATTTGTGAGAAAAAAAACAGAAATGATGTTATATGTAAATAATCTGAATTGATATGAATATCGAGAAATATTTTAAGCTGGAATTTTAAAAACATGGACAAAATACATGAGTCATTTACCCAGAGGCTTCCCAACAGAAGGGGTGCAGTTATCAGTCTCTCCTTTGAGGTTTTATGCTAATATTCCACCCAAACAGATTTACTTTGATATCTCTGTTACAAGATTGGTAGCCCCCATGTGGAATTCTCAGTAATGGGATTTCACTTTTAATGATGGGAGAGAATGTGGAGTAGACCACTCCAAATAGATAATGAGCAAATTTTATTTGTAGTAAGTATCTACTCCTGGTCTCTTTTTTTTTTTAAGATTTATTTATTTTATTTTTTATCCCCACCCCCCCACCCCAGTTGTCTGTTCTCTGTGTCTATTCGCTGCGTCGTCTTCTTTGTCCGCTTCTGTTGTTGTCAGCAGCATGGGAATCTGTATTTCTTTATGTTGCGTCATCTTGTTGTGTCAACTCTCCGTGTGTGCGGCACCATTTCTGGGCAGGCTATACTTTCGCGCTGGGCGGCTCTCCTTACGGGGTGCACTCCTTGTGCGTGGGGCTCCCTTGCACGGGGACACCCCTGCATGGCACGGCACTCCTTGCATGCATCAGCACTGCGCATGGGCCAGCTACACACAGGTCAAGGAGGCCAGGGTTTGAACCACGGACCTCCCATGTGGTAGATGGAGGCCCTAACCACTGGGCCAAGTCCGCTTCCCCTGGTCTCTTTTCAAGTGGTATGCCACCAATTAGGTGCTCAATAAGCATTTGTTGTATAAGTGCTTTTGTAAATAACCCAATTTTTAAGTAGTTACCAGTTTGTCTTTAATATACTCAAAATTTTATTTTAATGAGAAGGTTTACTAGTACTTTTTTTGGAAACTTTCTTCAAAGTTTTATTCAGTGAGGTCTTTATTTGAGTAGAGACTATCAGTCAAGCTCCCAATAATATTTACTCACAAATAAGTACCCAGAAATCAGACCCCATAGTAAGGTGTATATAACAAAAAATGTGTTAAACATGGACAGATGATTATAAAGTTTCAGCTCTTACTGTTTATTGCTTTGATGTAGTACAAGGGGAGAAGAAATGTGTGATTTTCTTATTAACAATTTTAATTAGCTTTTAATTGATTTCTAGGAAGATAAATGGTTTCATTACGGCATCACACGCTGAGCTCCTTGCTAGATATTAAACATTGATGCATACTTCTTGACAGTACTGCTGATGATAAGGGATTTTATGTTTTGCTATCCTGTCTGGTGTCTATAAATTCATCTATGTAGTAAATAAATGAAATTACCTCACCTTGCCAGCCCATGTCACTTAACTTACAGGACCTTAAGTATGGAAATATTAATTTAGAAATAGAATAGGAAGGAAGTAACCCTGTATTTTGCAAATATTCAAGTCCCTATATCTCTGTTAGATGTGGGCCTAGATCAACTTAAACATTTTAAAATAGTTTCCTGCAGAATATAACAGTCCTTTATTCCATGAACATCAAATACATTTCCTTCCATGACTGGTAACATTGAGTAACTGGAGGTATGTCTGGTCCTAGTGTATGTGAGTATGTACACTTGACTTTGAGCATTACTCATATTCTACACTCATTTAAACAAAATCAAGAAGCCTTATTATGAGAATGCTTCATCAAAGTTTTACTTTGTCCACCTGTTGAATATTGTTTTATTTTCTTTAAGATAAATCATACTATACTATAATAAAGATTGCTATGTATATTCTAAAAATTCATTATATGAAGAGCTATAAGACATGTCCCAACCTAAATGGATTTATGGTCATGGAGAAAGGAAATAAACATAAAAAAATATGGGGGAGCATTTGTCAAGTGTAATGCGATTAATGAAGCCATCTCTAAAGGCTAGAGTTCTTTGAGAAATTTTCCTAGAAGAGATGGAATGGGGGTTGGGATTTGGAGACTGGTGAAAGATTGAAATTATGAATGTGAATAGGGAATCATATTGTCAAGCTTGGAAGAAATGTCAAAAAATGTATGCTGAGTCCTACAGAAATGTGGAAAATTTAATTTAACTTCATCGAAGAGTTTTTACAGGAAAGTGAATAGTAAGAGGATGCTGAAAATGTTGTTTGGTATTAAATAATGCATAGGAGTTTGGACTTTTTCTATGTTTTGGTTAATATGTTGAAAGGAATTCATATTTCTGTTATTCAAGATTTCCAAATATGCTCTGTATGATATCCCTCTTTGGGAGCTTTGGCATTGTCATTAAAATATTAATGACATTTGAGAAGTTCTTCTCTAGTGAACTCTTTAATTTTCCTTAACCCCCAATTTTCCATTTGGAAATAGAACTTCCCTTCTCTTTCCCACCTCCCCTTCCTTTATTCCCCATAGAAAGCATGTCAGAATCATAAGAAACATTAACATTCCATGAAATGTAGCATAGAGAAAACAAAAATTATACTTAGTTTTTCCTACCATAACAAAAGTTCAATTTTTAATTCCTTTTCCATGGCCGTTCCTAGCAATTTCTTCCTTTTAAAGAAATAACTCATTGTTCGTACTGCTGAAAGCACTGTTAGTTCATTACCTTTTCTTTGCCACTCACTATTTTTTTTTTTTGCAACCCTTGTAAGAATCCCATATACAGAACATGATGTAGAATAGGCAAATGTGTTCTATGAACCTAGAATAGGCATTTTCAAGTAATATGCTGTGGAGAACAGAAAGAAGAAGAAATTTTATGGAAAATATCACATTAATAAACAAACTATTAAAAAGAGGCCTTGAGAATCCAAGAAGGTGAAATATGGCATAGTAGGCTGCATTCTTCCTCTAGAAACTGTGGGAAGGTTAGCAGGCTTGCCAGGCAGGGAAGCTTATGTCATGGGGTGATAGGAGAGTGTTGCTAAAGTGGAGAATTCCAGTTTGGCACCAGGGAAAAGGAAGCCACTCAACCATCCCTGGAAAGAAAGGAGCCTCTCTTTCCCCCTCCTTCCCTGCCCTCACTGGGATACCTGCAGAGAGGGGGTAATGGGGTGACTGGCCAAACAGGTAGCCTCAGAAGAGGAGCTTAGTTGGTCCTGGTGTTTTGTTTTGTTTTGCTTTGCCTTTTTGTTTTTTGTTCTCCTCTTCATTATTTTCTTTCATTCTTATACTGTTTATCTTCTTCTCTTTTTTCTTTCCCTATTTCTACTGTCTTTTATTTCTCCCTATTTTGTTGTTTCTTTTTCTTCCCTTTTTATCTTTTATTATTCTTTTGCCATCTTTTTTCTTTTTAGCTCTTCCCTTCCTCTTCTTCTTATTTTTCTTTTTTCTTTCATTTTATCACTCTTCTTTTCTTCCTTCCTATCTACCTTTCTTGTTTTATCTTTCTTCTCACTTATCTGGTCTTTCTATTTTATTTTATTTTTTCCATTTTTTTTCACCTTTAATTTTTTTATTCCTGTTTACTATTTTTCCCTCTTATTATGTTAGTTTTTGTTTTACTTTTTTTCCTTCCTACCTTTTTTTTTTCTCTTATTCTTTCCTTCCTTTTTTTCATGGATCTAATTTTTTTTTTCCATTGAATATGGGCAACTATAAGGATATAGACTAAGTGGAAAAGGCGTAAAGAGAACTCCTAACATAGCAGCAAACAAAAATAAAACCCTGGACTAGAAAGAGAAATTAACCAATTGAATAATTCCATCAAGATAAACAGATGCCTAGACATCAGCAAAAAATTACAAACTGTACTACGAAACAGGAAGTGATGTCCCAGTCTAAAGAACAAACTAAAAAGCAGAAGGAGATGCACAATGTGGAACAACTAATGAAGGAAGCCCTATCAATTAACCAACTCACTGAAATGAAGGAAGAGATAAATTATACCAAGAAGAAACTACAGAAGAAATTGTAAACATACATAAAAAGATAAATCTCATGGTGATGAAAGGTACAATGCAAGAAATTAAAAATACTGTTGTGACAGTTTGATATTGTTCATGAATTCCAAAAACAGATATTAGATCATGTTTATAAATTTGTCTGCCCCCCTGAGCATATTAGATTATACTAGATTCAGAGGTTTCACTTTTATTTTATTAAATAATGATTAAGGTTTTGAGTGGGCCATGACAGGAGGATATTGCATCTCCACCCACTTGGTGGGTAGGGATTTACAGAAAAACTGCACTGCAGAGAAGGAAGTTTGGGGTTTTTGAGCTGGAGCCCAGGAAGCAAACATATGGGAGAATGCAGAGAAGCTGAACCTGAAGAGAATTGAGCCAAGGGAGAGAGACAGAGCCATTCACCTGATAGTCTACAGCTGGCCTTGTGGAGAAAGCAGAGGAGCTGAGCCCAGAAAGAACAACCTAGGAATCTGAATGCTTGCAGAGGTCAGCAGCCATTTTGTTCCAACACATGGCAACAGACTTTGGTGACAGAGGTAACTTGTGCTTTATGGCCTGGTAACTGTAAGTTTGTACCCCCAAGTAAATATCCCTTATAAAAAGCAACTTATTGCTGGTATTTTGCATCAGCACCTCTTTGGCTGACTAATACAACAATAGAAACACATAATAGCAAATTTGAAAAGGCAGAGGAAAGTATTAGCAATGTAGAAGATAAAATATCCAAAATCACACATATAGTAGAACAGATAGATATGAAAAAAAAAAAAAAGGGAAAAATTCAGCAGGGTCTCAGGAAAGTGAATGACAAAATGAAATGCACAAACATATGCATTATCAGCATTCCAGAGGGAGAAGAGAATGGAAAGAGACACAAACAGGTTGCAAGTGAAAGGTTGGAAAATGATTTTACATGCAAACAGCGACCAAAAAAGGGCTATACTAATATATCTGGCAAAATATTCTTTAAATGCAAAACTGTTGTAAGAGGCAAAGAAGGACACTGTATATTAATAAAAGGGGTACTCTACCAAGAAGAAAGAACAAACAAATATTTATGCACCTAACCAGGTGCCCAAAAATACTTTAGGCAAATACTGGCAAAAATTAGGGAAGAAACAGACAGCTCTACAATCATAGTGGGGACTTCAATACACCATTATCACCACTAGACAGAATATCTCAACAGAAACTAATTAAAGAAACAGAGACTAACACTTTAGAAGAACTAGGTCTAATGAATTTGTACAGAACATGACAATTCAAAACAGCAAGATATACTTTTTCCGATGTGCTCATGTATCATTCTCAAAGATAGACTATATGCTGGGTCACAGAGCAAGTGTCAACAAATTAGAAAGATTGACATTATACAAAGCAATTTCTCTGAGCACAACAAAATGAAGCTGGAAATCACCAAAGGATAAAGAACTGGAATAGGCACAATTCTATGGATGTTAAGCAACATGCTCTTAAAGAATCCAAATGTCAGGAAGGAAATTGCCATAGAAATCAATAACTACCTCAAAGCAAATGAAAATGAGATCACAACATATCAAAATATATGGGATGCACCTAAATTAGTGCTGATAGGGAAATTTATAGCCCTAAATGCCTACATTAAATAAGAAAGGGCTAAAATTAAAGACCTAAATGCACACATGGACAAACAAAAAAGTACAACAAACTAATCCCAAAGCAAGCAGAAGGAAGGAAATAATGAGGATTAGAGCAGAATTAAATGAAATTAAGAATAAAAAAACTTTAGAAAGAATTGACAAAACCAAAAATTGTTAATCTTTCAGAAGATTAACAAAATTGTCAAGCCCTTAGCTACATTAACAAAGAAAGAAAAAGAGAGAGAAGATGCAAATAAAGAAAATAAAAATCAACAGATGGGATATCATCACTGATCCCACAGAAATAAGGAGTATCATAAGATGTTGCCTAAGAGTTACCTCCTGCTCAAATGTGACCTCTCTCTAAGCCAAACTCAGCATATAAATGCATTACCCTCCCCACAGAGTGGACATGACTCCCGGGGATGAGCTTCCCTGGCACTAGGGATTATTACTGAGCACCAATTCGCAATGCACCTGGAAAAGAAACGTTGACCAAAAGGGGGAAAGGATAAATAAAATGAGTTTTAATTGCTAAGAGATTTCAAAGTGAGTTGGGAGGTCATTGCAGAGGTTAAAGGAAAAAATTACATGATCGTTATCTCTCAATGTAGAAAAGGCATTCTACAAAATATGTTTTTTGGATAAAAACGCTTCAAAAAAAGAATTAGAAGGAACTTTTCAACATTATGAAGGGCATACATGAAAAACCCACTGCTAATATTATACTCAATGCTGAAAGGCTAAAGGCTTTCCTTTTAAGATCTGAAACATGACAATGATTCCCATTGTCACCCTCTTATTTAATATTTATTAGAAGAATTTGCTTGAGCACTTAGGCCAGAAAAATAAATAAAAGGCATCCAAATTGGAAAGGAAGAAGTAAAGCTTTTGGTATTGCAGATGACATAATCCTATACGTAGAAAGTACCAAAAAATGTACAACAAAGTTTCCAGAGCTTATAAATGAATTCAGTAAAGTTATAGGACATAAGATCAACATGTAAAAATAAGTAGCATTTTTGTACACTACTAAGAGCAATCTGAGGAGGAAATCAAGAAGAAAATTCCACTTACAATATCAATGAAAATAATTAAATATCATGAAATAAACTTAACTAAGGATGCAAAGGACTTGTATGCAGAACACTATACAACATTGCTAAAGAAAAGCAAAGAAGATCTGTATAGATGGAAGAACATTCCATGTTCACAGATTGGAAGATTAAATATCATTAAGATGTACATCCTACCCAAATTGATTTACAGATTCAATACAATCCCAATAAAAGTTCCCAAAGCATATTTTACTGAATTGGAAAAGTCAATTATCAAATTTATTCAGAAGTTAAGTGGCTCTTAGTAGCCAAAAACAGCTTTAAAAAAAAAAAATGGAGGAATCATGCCACCTGACTTAAAGCATGCTACAAAGCTATAGTGGTCAAAACTGCATGATAGACATATTGACCAATGGAACTGTATTGAGAATCCAGATATATACCCATGATTATTCACAAGGCAACCAAGCACACTCAACTAGGACAAAATAGCCTCTTCAAGAAATGTTGCTTGGAGAACTAGATATCTATATCCAAAAGGATGAAAGAGGATTGCCATCTCACTTTATACAAAAATTAATTCAAGGTGGGCCAAAGACATAAATATAAGAGCCAAGACAATAGAAGATAATGTAGGGAAGTGTCGATGAGATCTTGTAGTAGGAAATGGTTTCATAAACTTTGTACCTAAAGCAAAAGCAACAAAAGGAAAAATAGATAAATGGGACCTCTTAAAAATTAAAAACTTTCATGATTCAAAGGTGTTTGTCAAGAAAGTGAAAAGGCAGCTTACTCAATGGGATAAAATATTTGCAAACCACCTATCTGAAAAGAGCCTAATATCTAGCATATATGAAGAAATTTTACATCTCAAAAATTGAAAACAAAAAACATTTAAAAATGGGAAAGATGTTTTAATAGACACTTTTCAAAGAGAAAATACAAATGCCTAAAAGTACATGAAAATATGATAAACACCACTACCTATTAAGTATATGCAAATCAAAATTATGATAATATATCATCTTATACCTATTAGACTGGCTGATATTAAAAAAAAACACAGAAAACTACAAGTTAGAGAGGATGTGGAGGAATAGGAACACTCATCCATTGCTAGTGGGAATGTAGAATGGTGCAGACACTGTGAAGAATAGTTTGGCAGCTCCTCAGAAAGCTAAGTATAAAATTTCTATATGATGCAGCAATCCCATTACTAGGAATATACCAAGAAGAATTGAAAGCAGGGAACCAAACAGATACATACACACCAATGTTCATCATGGCATTATTCGCAATTGCCAAAACTTGGAAGTAACCAAAGTGTCTATCAACAGATGAATGGATAAACAAAACAAAATGAGGTATATACATATGATGGAATTTCACTCAACTGTTAGAAGGAATTAAGTGTTGACACATGCAACAACATGGATGAATTTTGAAGACCTTATGTTGAATGAAATAAGCCCATCACTAAAGGACCATTATAGAATAATCTCACTGATATGAGTTAAGGATATTGAGCTTAGTTATGAAGGCAGAGTCTGTAAGATAGGTTACTAGGAGATAGAAAGAGTGTATAGAGTGGGGAGCCAATGCACAATCTGGGCAGATATGGTGAATGATAAGGTGAATAAGGATGGTTCAGCAGTGGACAAGGGTGATGGTGGTGCAGTAATGTGAGTAGAATTGACAGTGGTGGAGTATGAGTGTGGGTGGAGTTGGAGGGATAGATTGGGCTATCCATAGAGCTGGGGGGAGGGCTGGAGGAAGGCACAGTAATACTCTGGGGAGTTTGAGGACTGTGGCTGATAATACAAATGTGGGAGTGTTCTTTTGGCACTTATGGCAGGGGAGGGTCACTGGTGCAGGGTGCAACTGGTAGGGGGATGTGTGGGGAAGCATGTACCTCAGGCATGCCTCTATGGAATATGAATGTGTTCAAGTGGTCATAGGGTATTAAATTCCCATCCTGGGGAGTCCTGTTACATTCTCTAATAGAATGGAAATAATCTCTAGAGTACATAGGCAGTGCCTAATAAAGGAAAACATACCATTACACTAATCCTTCAGTATTAATGCTCTTACTTATGAATGTTATTCTTGTAAAATTGAGATTTAGCCTAAAATCTATTACCTATGAGTTACCTCCTCAAATGCTCCTTATTATTCAAATGTAGCCTCTCTCTAAGCCAAACTCAGCAAATAAACTCACTAACTTCCCTCTACTCATCCCGGCATGGGACATGATCCCCAGGGATGAGCCTCCCTGGCACGGAGGGATTATTACCAAGTGCCAACCACCAATGCATTTGGAAAAGACTTTGACCAAAAGAGGGAACATGAAATACAAAAGAGTTTTTATGTTTAAGAGATTTCAAAGTGAGTCAGGAGGTCATTCCAGAGGTTACACTCATGCACTTATGCAGAACTCACTTGTGGCCACAGTAAACAATGACTCAAACAGGGATGCTCTCAATGGCTCTAGAAACATCCAGACACACAACCCCATCAAATCAGTAACCCACCTGTGTGTCTTACCTTTAAATATATGGCAGCCTATTTACCCAATGTAACAGAGTTAAAATCATTTTTAATTTCCCTACATATATTCTTCTACCCCTTTTGTTTGAACCTCTAATTATATTATAGCCATTAAATATGTGTCCCAGAGACTTAACTCTTTTGTCTGTTCATATGTCAGTTTAGCCTGAATCTCAGCCAACATCTGCTCTCCAGGTTATTGGACCCACCCAGACAACTAACAAAATGATGATGATGGACAACCTTATTTCCAAAAGCAAAGAATATCTAAAACTGCAAGCAAAATGGTCACTTCCATCTACCCCATAAGATATAAGCCCCCTCTCAATCTGAAGCAGAGCAGACATCACCATCCCCAAATCCTCAAGATTGATGAATGAACAAACATGAGGAGGGGAAATGAAAACATGGACCAAAGTAGAGTGGTTATTATTGTTGTAACAGAAGAACTTGTAACATTAAAATAAACATAGTGGTAAGAGCTTCTGAGGGGAGGGAGAGGTAAGATTAGGTGGAATATAGGACATTTTTAGGGCATTGGTATTGTTCTGCATGATCTTGCAATGATGGAAACAGACCATTATATATTTTGTCATTATTTATAAAATTGTATGGTGCAGAATGCAAACTATAATGTAAACTGTAGACATGGTTAGTTGCCATTCTTCAGTAATCATCAATTGTAACAAATGTACCACACTAATGTTAGATGCTATTAATAGGGAAAAATGTGAGAGAGGAAAAGGTGGGTATGTGGGAATCCCCTATAATTTTGATTTTTTAAAAATGTATTAAAGTGTATCCACAACATATTGCTATTAACCAAAGTATTCCCCCAACTCATCATATTATTATTATTTTCTTTATCATTTATACATGAACATGCATAAACAATAAGTGTATAGTAAAAGTTGTGAACTTACAAAGCAAACATACATAACATCCTACAGGGATCCCATACTTCAACCCACCACCAAAACTTGCATTGTTGTGAGACATTTGTTGCAAATTATGAAATAATATGGCCAAATCTTACTACTAACTATAGTTCTTATATTACATTTGGTCTATTTTCCCCCCAACCAAACCTATTATTATTTTTGAAATATATTTTATGACAGAAGTTCTAAACTTATAAAACAATCATGCGCATGTGTAGAATTTCCAAACACCCCTCTATCAACACACCACACTGTGGTGGAACATTTGTTATAGATTATGAGATAATATCATCAGATTATCACCAGGTACATAGCATACATTTGGCACACTTTTTCCAGACTCCCCCATATCAACACAGTACATCTTTGGCATAAATACATGAACATTACATTATTACTGTTAATCGCAGTCCATAGGTCAGTCCAGTTGTATTTTTCCCATGCCTCTCCATATTTCCACCACCCTACGATAAGTACATCTGCTCTAGCTCACCAAGGACACTTTTGTATCTGTAACACCAATAGAAATTTTCATTCACCTCTGGGTTTACTGTGCTATTCTGTCCCTAAATTAATCTCTAGCTTTCTGTAAATTGGCATTTACATCTCTAGACTACCATTTTCAGCCACAGTCCTATTTATAAACCAGCTGTTACTCACTATAATGTGTGGCCATCAACTAGTACATTTCCACACTTTTACAATAAAGCTAATTAAAACTTCTACATACATGAAACATCAATAGTCCATCTCAGTCATCCTGTTATCTCCTTTAAGAATCCATCACCTACCACCAGGTCTTAAAGATATTTTCCTACATTTTCTTGGAGAAATTTTAAGGTTTTTTTATTTTATATTTAGGTTTTTGATCCATTTTGAGTTAATTTTTGTATAAGGTGTGAAATAGTGGTCCTCTTTAATTCTTTTGGCTATGGATATACTGTTTTCTCAGCACCATTTGTTGAATAGACTGTTCTGCCCAAGATGGGTGGGTTTGACAGGCTAGTCAAAAAAATCACTTGACCATAGATAATGACGTTCTGTTTCTGAACCATCAATTTGGTTCTGTTGGTCTATGTGTCTCTATGCCAGTACAATGCTGTTTTTACCATTTTAGCTAGGTAAGATGATATAAAAACCAGAAATGAGAATCCTCCAATTTTGCTTTTCCTTTTAAAGATGTTTCTGGCTATTCAGGCCACTTACCCTCCCAAATTAATTTGATAATCATGTTTTCCATTTATTTAAAAAATGCTGGGGAAATTCATAACAGGATTGCATTGAATCTGTATATCAATTTGAGTAAAATTGACATCTTAGCAATAGTTAATCTTCCAATCCATGAGTATGAAATATACTTCCAATTAATTAGATGTTTTTAAATTTCTTTTAACAGTGAGTTGTACTTTTCTGACTACAAGTGTTTTACATTGTGGATTAAGTTTATTCCTGAGTATTTGGGTTTTATCTGTCATATTTTATTTTCACCACTCTTTTGACAATTTTAGTTACTTTTATTGATGTAATTTTCATTTCTAGACTTTCTTCCAGGCCTCTCTCTCCTGTCTTTTCTTTTCAGGCTGTAGTATACCCTTTAGTATTTTAGGCAAAACTGGTCTCTTGGTTACAATTTCAGTTTCTGTTTATTTGTGAATATTCTAATTTTGTCCTTATTTTTGATTGGCAATCTTGCTGGAAATAAGATTTTTGGCTTGAAGTTTTTCACTTGCAGTATCTTAAATATATCAGACCACTGTCTTTTCACCTCCATGGTTTCTGATGAGAAATCAGCACTTAATCTTAGTAGGTAATGCTTATATGTTATGCATTCTTTTCACTTGCTGCTTTCAGAATTCTCTCTGTCTTTGGCATTTGACAGTCTGATTAGTATGTATCTCACAGTTGGTCCATTCAGATTTGTTCAGATGGGAATACGTTGTGTTTCTTGGGCATGGATACTTATGTCCTTCAATCGGTGGGAAGTTTTCTACCATTGTTTCTTCAAATATTCCTTCTGCCCTCTTTTCCTTCTCTTTCCTTCTGGGGCACCAATGACACATATGCTTGTATGTCTCTTGCTGTGATTTAGTTCCTTGAGACCTTGTTCAATTTTTTTCTATTCTTTTCTTCATCTTTTCTTTTGTATGTTCACTTTCAGAAGTCATTTCTTCAAGCTCACCAATCCTTTCTTCTGCTTCCTCATAGCTGCCATTATATGATTCTAGGGTATTTTTACTTTCATTTCTTGCACCTTTCATTCCCATGATATCTGTTCTTCTACTATGTATGCTTTCAAATTCTTCTTTGTGCTTATTCAATGTCTTCTTAACATCCTTAATCTCTTTAGCCATCTCATTGAATTTATTAAGGAGATTTGTTTGAACATCTATGATTAGTTGTCTCAAGTCCTTGATGTCATCTGGAGCCTTATCTTATTCCTTTTATTGGGCCATAACTTCCTGTTTCTTGGTGTGGATTGCAATCATTTGTTGATGTCTTGACATCTGGCTTACTAGAGTCTTTATTCTGTGTGCAGTTTTTCTCTGTAGTGTAGGGCTTCTGCCCTTTCTCTCTTGCAAATTGTGCAGTGGGAATAAAGGATGCAGTTGGTACTATAAACTGTGGAGGCTCAAGCTGCCCTCCTTCCCCCATGGACCAATGAAGCTTCTTCCAACTTTCCCCTTTGTCAGGCATAGGGACAGAACCACATCCCTGTGTAATAATTTAAGACTTACAGGCCTAGACTGAAGTTGCCCAGAGAGACTGATGAAGCATCATGCCCATTTCTCCCCTGGAGCAGGGATGGAGCTGCAGGTATAGGCAGCAATCTATGCTGTGTGGGTCCAAAATGACCACAGTTGCCCTGGTAGATTTCTAACTATTCAGTCTGTGCCAGCCTATTGTACCTCTGTAGGGCCCTCTAGCTTCCTCCTTGCTAGAGGTGGGGCTGAAACCTAGGTTAGGGCTGCAGGCTGATCTGGGTCAAAGAAATTGGTTTGTAGCTTCACTATTATTTTCAGTCAGCTTAGCTTCCTCTCATGCTGGTGGTGGAATCAAATTCTTAGGATTATACTTTAGCCAGCCAAACTTACTTATCACTAGTTGAAATTGGTGGCCAACCCTCTCTTCCTCCCCTGTTTTGGGGAAATGGAGCTCCCAATTCCAGCCACAGAAAAGCTACTAGGTTACCTGCACTGTCAAATTAGAATGATTACTGGCTTCCATGGTGTAGGTCCCCCAGCTTCCATCCAGCCAGAAGTGGGACTGGTGTTTATTCTAGAGCTGGAATCTGATCTGGATGGAAAGAAGCAGGTCCGTACCAGCACTGTCATTTTCAGCCCATCTCACCTCTCCTCGTGCCAGTGGCAGAGTTAAAATAGCTGCTACCAGCTTCTTTTTGACTTGGACAGTTTCAAACTTGAGCTGTTCTCAGGATTATACTTTAGTCCATCAAATTTACTAATTAGTAGCTGAAATTGGTTTTCAACCATCTTTTCCTTCTCTGTTTTTGGGAAGTGGAGCTTCCAATTCCAGCTGTGGAATAGCTCCCAACATGGCTTGTGCCTCCAGTAGAGGATGGGCACTGGTGTGCTCTATTTATGAATCTTCTCTGCAGATGAGCAGTCTCCTCCTTCCATTCTTTCAAGGATGTTGCAGGATGCTCATATGTCTCCTGGAGCCCCAAACAGATGCTTTAGAAAACTCTGGGTGATTACTAACTGCCCTGTTGCACAACCTGACTCTTGGAGATCCTTACTCTGCTGCCATTTTGGTGGTCGTCTGGAATCCTCTATATTTTCTGTGTATCTAAAAATTCTTTAAAAATAAAGGTGAAAAAGGAGGCTTTGATCCTTTCATCGCTCTGTGAATTATATAGGTGTTTCACAAACATATGACCCAGAAGACATGAATAAATATTCTGCTGAGCAAATAACAATGAAAAAGGATCTATGATCAAATTAGTTTGGAAACTCTGGGATAAACATCACTAGAGTTTAGGATATCCTATACCTTGCCCAGTTTAAAAACCAATTCAGAAAAAGAAATGGGATTCTGGCAAATGAGTGAAAATAATATTGGAAGTAAAGAAGCTTAGTATGAAGTCCATATGGGTTTACTAATACTGCATTCTAGAATTAAACTCACCCACATAGCCTCAGGGGAAATATTTATGCAGTTAAATTAGCAAACTAGACAAGGTCTTCATAAGTAGTCAGGTCCTAACGAGGCAGAGTGTTTGCCCAGTTCCTTCTAAACTTACCACTCATGAGTGAGTAGGAGTCTAAATAGAGGTCACTTTTCTTGGCAACGTGAAGCATGGAAAGAGTTTCCCACTCAACACACCCAATTATAGACACTCTTTTAATGCAGAACCTCTCAAAACTAATGTGCATTTTGAAGCTCCCAAGGGAAAATACAGTTAATGCAACCTCATGTGAAATACTGACATCGAGGAAGTAGTTTATTTGAGAGATAGGGTTCATTCTGAAATTGAAGTTGATTTTTTATTGCTGCTCCTCTTGTAGAGCAAGTTTCCTAGCAGTCTTCTAACACAGCTATTTGACGTATTATAATAAATGAGAGGCATCTACCAAGTTACCATTACGTTGTCCTAATATTAATTATTAGGTAATACTTATAATAATGACCACTCACTCAAGTTTTGATATATTTTCTATAATGGAACAGAAAATTTCATTGCATCTAGGTTACAGAAAATAGTTATATCTATACCTCATCTCACTTTTGCTACAATTCATAATATGTGTCTGCCTGTGCAAGTATGCCAGTTATATGAATTTCATGTCTGAAATGTGTAATGATAAAAAAAAGTTCACATCTTTTATTTTATAGTTGAGAAAACTCGACCTAGAGAGAATAAATGGCACAACAAAATTCATGACTTCAATATATATATATTGGTGGACTGTACTTTTACTAGAAACACAGAAACAAAGCAGCCCTCTATTTTTATATATTAAAGAAATTTGCCATCTTACCCTATATAATTCCTCTTTGTCACTTCACAAAATACTTGAAATGCAAATATATTTCCTTGCTTTCATGCCCTTGTTTAAGACATGACAAAATACTAATATATAGGATTTGAAAATATAAAATTTTTTTTCAGCATAGATCTGGAATCAATAGTATTGAGAAGAGGTTATATTCCTATTAGAGCCCCAGATGCAAGTATCATAATCCCAAAGTGATTGGTTTGAGATTCTTAAACAAAATCAGTTTCAGAGGATCTTAAAGAAATATAACCTGAAATAAAATTAGATAATAGAGATAGAACAAGAAAAATATATTTTAATGAGAATTCTGTCTATGTATTTTTGTCTGTGTTTTATGGATTAGGCAGGTTGGCTGGATTTATTCATTTATATATGTTTATATATGCTATTCAAGTACATATGTAATGAATATTTAAATTGTGCTTACTATATGCCAGGCACTATACTAGTCATAGAGCATTCAGCGGAAAACTAACCCAGACCCTACCCTCATGGCTTCCATTGCACAAAGGGGGACACCGGTTAAACAAATAATCACACTAATAAACATATAATTACAAATTATGAAAAGTGTTAGAAATTACAGGTATATAGGTCTATTGGGATGTATAAGAGGAGGGTGTAATTTACATTTCAGAAGTCAGAGAAGACTTCCACCATTTGGGGAAGTGATATTTAACTTGACACTTAAAGGATTAGTGTATTTTAACCTGGCAAATAATAGCAGAAGCTCTCAGGCAGAGAGCTTTGGAGAGATTTGGGTGCAGGACAGGTCTGCAGTATTCTTTGAGCTCACTGTGAGAAGAGTGTAATTTGAGGCTTTTTTGGTTATGTCAAGAGAGTTGAATATTGCCTTAAGCAATGGAAAATCATTGGAAGATGTTAGGCAGGGAATTGATATCATTAATTTATACTTTATAAATGATCTCTCTGAAGAGAAATAAACAAAAGAGAACACTTAGGCAATAATGTAATAATCCAAGACACAGTTGATGGTGGTTTGGACCAAGATGGTAGCAGAGTCAGTGGCAAGAAGTAGTTAGTATTAAAATTCTTTAAAGAGATAGAAGTAACATGAAGAGAATAGGAATTTTTCTAAATGCTGTGATATCTTGTTACCTAACACGCCACTGCATCTTACTTCTTGAGGTCAGCCTCATGTATAGTGGTTATAAAATAAATATTTATGAAATGATTGGGTGAATGAAAAATTGAGAAGAAAGGAAGGAAATCTCAGGAATGTCTCCTTTATTTCTTGTATGATCTGTTGAATTGATGGAAGGGCCATTTATGAAATGGGGAAAATTGGAGGTGGAAAAGATTTGAACAGAGAAGTAATCAAGACTTCATTTAGGGGCATTTTAAGCTTCTGATGCTATGATAGGCAGAATAATGACTCCCAAAACATGTCCACATCCTGATCGCCAGAACCTGAAAATTAGTTATTTTACATGGCGAAAAGGATTTTGCACATGTCATTATGGTTTAGGACCACAAAATGGGGAGATTATCCTGGATTATCCAGATAGGCCCAACCTAATCACAGGAATCATTGAAAGTAGAGGAGGAAGGTACAAGAGGGGATCAGAGACATGGCAATGAAAGGAAAGATTCAAATATGACAGGGATGCACCCACTGTTGCTGACTTTGAAGGTGGAAAAAATAAACAATGAACCAGGAAATATAGGTGGACCCGAAAAATTAGGATCAGCCTTCATATAACAACCCACAGTAAAACAGAATTTTAATCCTGCAACTAAAAAAACCTGAATTCTGTCTATAATCTGAATGCAACCCTGTGGACACATTGATTTTAGCTTGGAAGACCCATGTCAGACTTCTGGCATACAGACCTATGAGACCATTTGTGTTGTTTAAATTGCTGTTTGTGATAATTTGTTATGGGAGCAATCGATACAAATATATATGAGGCTTCTCTGTGGACACACATAACATTGAACCAGCCTATTATAATAAATCTTCAGTTATATGGATGAGTAAAAAAAAAAGCTTGGGCAATAGTCATTTAAATTACTGATTATAAAAATGATCAATTTTGTGATTTTAAGATATTCCACAGGCAGAAAAAGTGGCTGAAATCAATAGTGTTAGTGTTATGGAGTAAAACCTATTTTTATTATAATCTTGGGTTATATTTTTTCTATTCACTTGACAAATGCTTATGATTTTAGGCAAAAAAAAAAATCAAGTTCACATTTTTGGGGACTGGAAGGGGCACTATTGTTTGTTTGTTCAACTAAGATAACCAGCTTTACTAATTTGCTGACAATTTGTGAGGCAGATTCTAGGCAAAATTTGAAAGAAAAAAATATGTCTATGGAAACTTTTCAACTCTTTTACAGTATTTTTCCTCCTCTGGCATTACTGTAATTCTTCTCCATCTTTTCTCAGATTTAAGCCTCAAAAGGTATTAACTAACGATCAAGGACTTTTATGTTTTGATGAGTCAAAGGAACAAATCCTGCTGGAATGTCTAACATTGTGTGATACAGAAGGAGCACAGTTTTAAATGTGATTTTCAGAATTGGACTTTACCATTCAAATAAGACACAAGAATACAGCAGCCCCACTCTGCGTGATTCACCAGTGTTTATGACACTAGATATTTGATTACATAAGTGCTGTTAAAAATGCATCATATTCCATTCCAGGCTTTATGGACATAAAGTGATTACTGTGTCACTGGCCCATCATATAGGCAACTGGTTTGTTCTACTTCTTTTCATTGGTGATAGTTTGGGGCATAATTATATTATTTTCCACAGCTTTTAAAATTTATTCCAGTTTCTTTGAAGAACTGTAACATAGAGTTATATAACACAAAATGTACAGTATCTGATGGCGAAAGATCATAATTTATATCACAATTGAGATTAAATAAGATTAAATCTCATAATCCTCCATTAGAAGGCTGTTTACTCAATATTTACTCATTTTATTTGATGCAATGGAATTTTATATGACAAATTTTCAGTGAATATAACTTTGTCATAGTATAAAAAATTCCCAGTTATTGTTTAGAAATTTTTTTTCTAATATTAAAGAAAAGTCCATCCTTAGTACTTTACAGTCACTATACTTTTACTCCCATTTTTGTTTACAGATTGAGTTTTAAATTTTGGTTCCATGCATTCATTCAGTCTTATATTCATTAATGCCACAAGTATTTATTAAATAAATTTTATGTGTGAATACTATACTTAGAAATAAGAATTTTACTATTTCTTTCTTGTGTGACCCAAAGCAAGATAATTAACTTCAATAAGCCACAGTTTTCTCATTTGTAAAATAGAACCAATGATATATACCCATAAGAACCTGGAATTAAGTGCATGAACAGAAAACAACTTTAGAATCATATGTTGACACGTAGTAAAATTATATTATTTTATATTACATTATTTTATTCAGAATCTATTAATGAAATGATAATACAAAAATTGGTCTTTTTGTATATTATTTTCTTTGCCTAATCTAGAAATGTTACTACTAATATTATAAACTTATGGTATTCTCATTTTGAATAATAAATATTAAACTATAATATATTTATTTTCATATTTTAGGTTTTGCATTATATTGTCATTATTTTCTTTTCATTTTCTCTTTAAAGAAATAATAATACTGGGTTAAAGATACGCTATACTTCATTAACAGTTTCCCTCTGGCATGACAAACATGTATCAACAGCGTAACAAAATTTCTGTGAATTCTGTGTTTTTAATTTCATTTAGGCAACAGATCCAGATGCTGGAATAAATGGCCAAGTGTATTACAGTTTGGGTAACTTCAATAATCTTTTTCGCATCACGTCCAATGGGAGCATTTACACAGCAGTGAAGCTCAACAGGGAAGTCAGAGACTACTATGAACTTATTGTTGTGGCAACAGATGGAGCTGTACACCCGCGTCATTCAACCCTAACACTGGCCATCAAGATTTTGGATATTGATGACAATAGTCCTGTGTTCACAAATTCAACTTACACTGTCGTTGTTGAAGAGAATTTGCCAGCTGGGACCACCTTCCTTCAAATAGAGGTGTGTGAAAGTACTGTTATTTTCATGAATTATACTTTATAATACAATTTGACATTAGGGTAAGGTTGCCAGAGTAACAAATAAAAATACAGGTTACCCAGTTAAATTTCAGCTTCAGACAAATGATGAAATTTTTTTAGTATAAAAGCATCTCAAATACTGCATATTGTATTTTATTTGGCAAACACACATTAGGGATATCTCAAAAATTAAGGGGGAAAAGGTGCATTTGTGTAAATTAAATAGCTTTATACATTTTTTAATTTACAAAGTAATGCTGCATGTTTATAACAGCTCAGATGATATAGTAGTCTATAAAGAAAAAATTAATCTTCCACCCTGTGCCTTAATTACTCAGTGTCAATTTTATGTATATTCTGTCTCTTTTATCTTTATGATCACATGCATATCAAATAAATATTTGCATATACATAAATTTGCATGTGTAAATATTTACGTGTATATATGTATATGTGTGTATAAATTTTCCCTATATTTTACAGAAATATAGAGAATTTCTGGGATATTACTATAATCATTCTTTAATATTTTTCACTTTTACTATATAACCAGCATCCTCGCCAAAGGTCTAACTCCTTTTTAATAGTGTCACCATATTTAAGCCTCTTTTCTCAGTTCTCAATAATAATTTTATCAGAAACTGGATATTTTGATTAGTAGGTTAGTTTGGTCCAGAAATCTGTTTTTGTTTTTTTTTCCCTCCACAACCACCCATTTGAATCTGATACTAGTGACCTCTGAATTTATTTTGGATAAATAAAATAAAACATTCTATACCCTCCTCCACCTTCAGTTTATAACTTGAATGTTGTTAGGATGTTCTTTGAGAAGCTATATTCCTTCCACAACTCAATTTAGAAAATATGTACCTACCCAAAAAATGTTAATACATCTAAGTAAAGAAGATATTAATCAGGAGGAATCCATTAATTCTTCCATGCATCTGTTCATTCATTCATTAATTCAACGAGGACAACAGTAGTGAGTATGTCAAACCCTCTGCTAGATGGGATGCAAAAATGAACAACATAGACTTCCTGCCTTTGTAGAGTTTTCAGTTTGGTAGGGCAGACATAAAGTGAACCTTGATTAAAATAGAGGGCCTAAGTACAAAGGTCCTGGGATCGCACAGATAGAACTCTTAACCTAATTTGGAGGGCAAAGAGAACTCTTTCTAGAAGATGTTTTGTCTAAATTGTGACCTACAGGACTAATAGGAGTTATTTAAACAGAGTAGCAGAATCATTCAAGACAGTGGAAAGAAAACATGCTCACAGTCCTAGACTACAAAGGAGAGGGTGAGAACGGCTGCTAAAGGTCTAGATAATGTAGAGTCCTCCTTACCACATTAAGGAGATTGGAGTTGATCCAAAATGGAATTAAAACAAGAATTGTAGGCAGGGAATAATATCATCAAATCTATGCATTAACAATATCTAGAAAGATATTGCAATTTAAATAGTGAATTGGAGGAGGCCAAGGCTGAAATCAGTTCAAGAGAACACAGGGAAAATGTTTGCATTACTGTATGCATCTTCTAACAAGCCTTGATCTTCCACCATTTGCTTCCCTTATTTCCTCTCTCTGTCATGTCTTTGCCAGTCTGTACCTACTGAACGAAATATCTATTCTATGAAAGTTCTATAAAAACCTATCCATTCAGCTAAAAAATATCACACCCAATTCTAAACACCTTTCATTTGGCAGGCCAATTTCTTCCTTCTAATTTTACATTTGTGTCTTATTTGCTCTTGGATACAATAACCTTAGGGGCAGGAATCATTTCTTGATTCATCTTTTTACTCTTTACACTATTTTGTGCATAATAATGAAATAAATATTAATTAAATGCAAATATTAATTAAATGAAGGTATATTAGAGTGATCTGTAGAAATGCATAATAGGATCCCATGAGAAGAAATTATTTATATTTCTTCAGTTTTCTTATAGTAATTTAGTAGTCTTTCTTGTTTATGGAATGCCATCAATAATACTTATTTTTATTTAAAATATTTTCAAGTCTGTACAATCAGCAGGAAAATAATATGCAATCATTTATGAAAATAATTATTTCTGACTCTGGCATGATTATTTAGTGATTTTCCAATAAAATAAATATAGAAAAAATATCAACAGTGACACTGGGTCTCTCTTTCTCTCTTGCATTCTCTCTTTCTTTAGTAAATTACTTAACAAAGTGCTTTTCTTTAAAACCTGTATTTGGGTCATGATTAAATAAATTCATTCTTTCCTAGGCAATTACACATGATTTACATCAATCCTCCCTTTTGGTAATATCACTGACATAACCATTATTCTACTTAACTCCTTACAGGCCAAAGATATTGACCTTGGGGCAAATGTGTCTTATCGAATAAGAAGTCCAGAAGTGAAGCACTTTTTTGCACTGCATCCATTTACAGGAGAACTATCCCTTTTAAGGAGTTTGGACTATGAGGCATTTCCAGACCAGGAAGCAAGTATCACTTTTCTAGTGGAAGCCTTTGATATTTATGGAACAATGCCACCTGGTATTGCTACCGTGACAGTGATAGTAAAGGTAAGGAATAAAGATGGTGTTTGGTTGCCTGCTTTTGTTCTCTCTACATGTACATTCTGGTTTTTTGTTTGTTTTATTTATAATTATAATGTTTATTGGCAACAATTCATAATACCACAATGGTAGAAGACTTAAAGCAGATTTTTGAATGTGCATTGTTTATTAAGACAAGAAATGAATAAATTTTAAATTATAAATGATACACATCTGATTGAGGCACTATAGAGTTCAAAGACTATGGTTGACTATCTTGCTATTAACTATGTGACTTCAGTCAAGTCATCATTTCTGTGGACTACAACACCAGGGATAATTTAGTCCAAAGTCATCAATTAAAAAAATGTTTTTAAAAAGGAAGTACCTGACTCTGAAAGATAAAAAAGCTCTAGGGCCCCAGAACTAATTAGTTCACTTAGGAATCCCAAGACTCTGGAGTCAGATGGAACTGAATTTAAGTTCTGACTCAAGAACTTTCAACCTTGGGGACTTTGTAAACCTCTCTAGATCTGTTGTCTCATTCATTGAACTACCATGGCGAGATGATTGCCAGAAAGAACATGGATATCTTCAATCTTTTGATTTTCTAGTGATTTTTTTTTTTAAAGCAAACATTAGGCCACGAAGAAAGACAATATGAGCAAAGGTCACATAAGTTTATTAGTCCTCAAATATTTGTATGTGTGAGGATCACCTGGGCTGCATGCTAAACTTTCATATTCCTACTATGTTCCTTCCCCAAAGGAGAACCCTTCCCAGGAGACCCCAAATACATAAGCAATTTAGAAATACACAAATGATTCTAATGTTAGATTTCTGATTGACACATGCTGAGAAACATATTTGAGTTACAAATATAAAATGTTAGGAGTATATGTAAATTTGAACAAATGTCTAGTATTGGTTCACATGAGAGAATTGGAATACAGTGCTTGACAATCGCACATTGGTTTACTATACAATGTTATTATTTGTACTTCTTGCAGTCATCTTGCATCACTTGATATGTATAATAGCTGAAAAGGTCAAGGTTACTTGGCTCACCAGCTTTGTTAGGTTATATGCTCTTGGATATCATGCAGAAAACCATAGATATCTATAGTCATTAAACTTCACTTTACATTTTTAAATTGTGTATGTTCCCATTAGTTCCTTTAAATTTATACTTTCGAGTTACAATATACAGAGTATTTGAGGTGAGCTATTTAGCGAAATTTACCCCTGGTAAATTACTAAGGATTTCAAATCAGCTTGTGCTTGTTAGCTACCTAACGACTATAGAAAACACTACTGCATTTTTGCCTAAATTAGAGAAATGTTGATTGTGAAGATTATTCTAGTTCTTGAAGGGTGTTTTCAGTAGTTATATGTGCACAGGGTTATAACATGAGCATAGTCAAAGGCAACTTTCCTAAAATGCTCATTTTATAGGGAACTACAAGTACATAAAAAATTAAATGAGAAATCATCACTTGCTTCTTTGTTTAACTGATAAGCAGATTATGCTATTTATTTCCTTATAGAATAAAATGTTGATATGAAAATATGAAAAATTACTATAGATTTCACCAATATATAATTAGCAAAACTATATCATGCAGTTTAATGCTCTTGACCATAACATCTTTGATTCTAGCATTCTTTTCGATAATCAGAGTAGGCACAGGGATTATTCTGCTGCATTTTCTTTACACTTAACCTAGGCCTGTCTGCTGTAATTTCTTCCGTGGGGTCTTGCTGTCTCCTCTAAACTATCTTGGAAAGGAAAACACGAGTCCTCCTCTACTTTCAGGTCCTCTAAACCTAGACCAGATGAAAAATTTAGGCCATCTTACTCTTGTCCACCTTTTCCTAACCATATGGTTAGATGGAAATGAACATCTAAAACATTAAAAATAGAAAAATGGACCATTTATTGACTATGTTGAACAAGGAAAGTAAGAATAGACTTGTGGTCAATGACCTTGTATCTATTTTCCTCAAATACACAGATGATAATCAAATGGTATAGACTTCTTTCTCATAGTAAATGTAGATGATAATGGATAGTTAAATACCCTCATAGACTCAGAATTGGTCACTTCTGCATTTCAGTTTGGTTGCATTAACTTGACTTGTTTTGATGGAAGAAGTCATTGAAGTTGTGTCCAAAAGTACCATCTAAATAAGCAAAATGTCCACTAAATATACCCCATTCTGCGTGGAAACTCAAGCCATTTAAAAAGCTCTCCATGTTCTGTGCCCACCCCATTCTTTTAATATTGGTCTGATCTGTTTCCCTTAAGATTTTCTATATCAGCATCTAGGAAGAGGAGGCTCATTAATAGGCTCATTTCTTCCTCAGAAATAGAAGAGTGTTGCTCTAAATTTTTATTGGCCTACTTGCTTTTTCTTATTTAGAGATGTCCATTCCATTGTTCATATCTAGCTGACCTTCAGAAAGTTATATCTGATTTATTGTACATTTAAAACAAAAAACTTAATGTTAACTCCTAGACATATTCAATGACACCTTTTTTCTTTTTCAGGGTTATTATGCAGAATAAAATTTGCAGGAAATTTCCCAAATATGAGCTCACACTTGCTTGCCTTCTCCTATTTACTTAAAGTGAGATGATCACAAACTGAACTTTGAAACTCTATTTTACACTATTAAGGCCCATGAAAATATCATATTTGTTTGTTTTGAAGGAAGGAACAGAGTTCAGTTCTCATTTCTCCATAAATGTAGTTCTTCCCCGAGCTTGCAAATTTTCTGCTACCCTTCTGTTTACTTGCAGTAATGACAAGCTGTTCTGCTGATAACATAATTACACGGTATTTGATGAGAGATATTTGTACCCAAAACAGTCACCACAGGGAAAGCATTATGAATATCTCACTTTGAAAGTGAGCAGAAACATTATTTCTTTTGTAATGAAGGAGAAAAACTATTTCAAATGCTTAATATATAGTCCATCAAACATTTAAAATTGGAGCAAATGTGGGAAAATTGAAGTAATATTGGAAGGCGAAATATTTTCACACTAGAAAGTAAATGTAATTTTATCTTAAATACCTGGAAAGTTCTTTGTTGGTGTCAAATTTCTAGGATCCAAAACAAAACCAATCATGATCATAAAAATAACGTATAATTTTGCAAAAGCTTTATAGAAAAATGGTAAAACAAGGCCTCTATTGTTGTTTATCTTTATGAATATATAAGAGAAGTAAATTTTTGTTGATAGTAAATTAAATGGGATGGACAAATCTTTGTAAAAGAAAAATAAAATTCAAAATAGTTTTAAAAGGTGAAATCCAGACAGAAGACTGGCTTTACAAACTCAGTTGTAGTAAAATATAGAAAATACACAGAAAGAAAAGGTCTGATTTCTATAGTAAACTAAAAGTTGAATACAAATCACATTTGTAAATGGATATATGATACTGGGCAGCATTAAAAGAGGTGTAAAAGATTTGTTCAAGATAAACAAAAGAGTTTAAGTCATTTAGCGGATTTAATTTTGGATGGAATGGCTGCATAAGAGTAGGAAAGAGAGTTGGAGACATTTTGTAATGGAAAGAGATGGATTCATTCCTGGCTGTGTTTGTCCATCCTGGAGGATGCCATGTGTGGGTGTACATGGCCTGATTGGATCATAATTGAAAGACCATCCACATGGGCGAAGGTCTTTGTGAAATGCACTGGATCCTGGTGGCAGGAACTACCACTGTCATCTTTCAGAGAATTTTCCAGCACTGAGAAGAAAAAAAAACGCTTCTACTCCATAGAAGATGGTAAAGAAGACAGCTTTTCTGGATGGAAACTCAATGCTCAGTATCAAGCAGCATTTGTCAAATCAACAACTATCGGGAGGCAGCAAAAACACCACTGATGCTCCATTGTGACAGTGTTGGTGAAACACTGGATTTTATTTGGCCAAAGGAGCTGACCAAGAGGTAGTCCAGAAGTCAAACAAAGTAGAAATTCTGGACTCCTCAAGAATTACAGCATCTCTCCTTCCCCTGCTCTGGAAAGAATTTGGATTAAAAAAATTTCAGTGAGCCAGCTAGTGGGATTTTAACATAGTAAGTTGATTTTTTTTACTACTTGCTGATTGATTTTTTCCATTGAGTTTTTGACCTGGAAATATTTGTTTCGGGTTGCAGCCTTTAAACATTGTCCTCTATCCAGCTCTGCACTGTGTCAGGTTCTTACTAGTGTGTTCTTTTAATACATTCTCCATCAACTTTAAAGAATGTGAATACATCAGGAAGGGCATGTGATGGAACTGAGTCAGATGATTTATTAAAATAGCTTCATACACTATTTTAAATTATTGTGATTAATATTACATATTTTCTCCAAAGAATCAAACTTGAGGAAACAATAAAATGCAAATGGCCAGATTAAAAATCATATTTCATAAACAATAATTATTCATATTTCTATTGGTCTATCTTGTGGCTCCTGTTGTATTATCCACTAGTTTCCAGGAATCCTGGAAAGCACATTACTCTTATACACGAATAAATCCTATCCTTTACTGATTATGACATTCTCCTTTTGCTGACCAAGGCAAATGAGACCAGACTTGCTGCAGCCATACATCTCCAAAGTTGAACTGCCTCCCAGTGTGGTTATGACTGCTGATAAGTCTTTTTTATACCACTTATTGCTAGCCACAGTCACCATTTCTCAGGAGCCTCTACTGCCATAGCCAAGGGCCATCGTTGCTCTAGCTAATATCTCCATGGTGATGAGTTGGCTGCCACCACATTGGGGGCAATCTTGATGAATTGAAATCCTCAGTATATTCTCTGTACACTTTAATGCACAAAAGTCACACAATATTCCAAACAGTAATACTTTGTGTCTGAAATATCTTAGAATATGTTTCATAGAACACCAGCTCCTCGACATGATAACGGGTATCTATGATAGTTTGAATTCCATGAATCGCCCCATAAAGATTATGTTATTAAACTAATCTGTTCCTTTGGATGTGTTACTCTTTGATTTCTTTAGATTCTTTTTAGATCACTTGATTAGATTGCTTTAGATTGGACTATGTAAGTGAGGCATGACTCAGGTTGAGTCTCCATTATCTTGGTGAGTCTTATATAAAAGAAAACAGAGAGACACAGAGAAAGGTAGTTACTATTTTTGACTCTGCCATATGAGAGAAGACTCTAGGATCTCCAGCAGTCAAAGCTTAAGCATAAAGTCCATTTGAGGCTGGGCCCATGGAGTAGATCAAGGTTGAAGAGCCAAGCAATATGCCTGATAGCTCACAGCTGCATACAGGAAGAAAGCTGAGCAGCCCAGACTGAAAGAGAAGGCCAAGAAAGAGACAAGCCCTATGACTGGTGGTTTCCCACAACTGAGCTCTGGGGAGAGGGTAGATTATGGAGGGGAAGGCAGGGACTTTAGTCAAGAGCAGTGACCACCTTCACCATGTGCAAGATACCAGGATCACCAGTAGCTGACTTCGTTGAGAAAACATCTTTCATGGTCCTTTGCTTTGGACATTTCATGGCCTCAGAGCTGTAAGGTTTTACGCTAAATAAAATCCCCATTATAAAAGCCAACACATTTCTGGTATATTGCATTTGCAGCTTTTGTCAAACTATGACAATGTCTTGTAAACAATTACATAGGCAAATAAATTTGTGAAACACTGGACTTTACAAAAGAAACAGATTTCTTCATTGCAGGCCTTCATATCAGAGGTAGTGTGCTAGTTTACTTTGTGAATCCCAGGGAAAGAAAGTGTAATTTTCCACATTTCTCAAGAATATTTGGTCATGGGATATTCTTAGTTTGTGAAGCCTCTTATAGGGTCAATTTTCCACAGAACACAAATTGCAGAAACTTTCTTAGATTTTAGTGAAGATAATGGTTGATAGGATCAAATATTTACTAAGTATTTGTTTTGCATGTATGAAAAAGCCTGCTACAATACTCTAAAAAAAAACAAGCTTAAACTGTGAAAAGTATCTTAAGGAAATTTGTTTAGCATTATTCATGGTTTAGAAGCTCAACAGGTTGCCATGACAAAATACAGTAATTAGTTGATAGAATAAAAAATGTATAATATTTTTGGAGAAAGATATTTTTTAAGTTACCTGTTGAATTTTCAAATGAAAATCCTATAGAAATCATCTTACATGGAACCTTCTGATGATTTTGTCAGTTCCCTTTATCCTCCTCTCCAAATATCAGAATCTTGGCTTTAGGATCTGATATATCAAAACTGAATCATATTTATCATTTTGTAGCTGGATAACCACCATGAACAACTTAATATCTCTGAGCTCCAGTTTCCTTATTTTTGAAATAGAAATAATAATAATAACTGATATATATTTTAGGCACATTAATTGAGATGATATATTTAACATTGCCTAGCACTATGAGATAGCGGCAGAGAAAGAGTCAGCATTATGATGTCCATTTGAGAAAGTCTGAAATACAGTGACTTTCAGTTGGAACCAGCTAAAATAATTCTGACCCATAATATGTACATATTCTCCCAGTGACCATAGTGCCATGGCTTGACAAATAAATTTTTTAAATAATCAACTCCCTTATCCCCATATTAACATCCCAACATAAGGGAACCACATGAGGAATGGAATTCTCTGTTATATCCTCAGACAGGTTGTCCTCCTCTAATTTTGTCCTCTATCTTGAAGGATTATTTTGCCTGCCAGAGTGCATGAGTGAACAGGGCACTAGCTCAGGCAACTGAGGCATATCCTATATCATCACATTCTTGTATATTCTCTTTCATAATATTCAGCACACCTGAATTTTTAAATTTAATTTCTGCTTTCCATACTAATCTCTAAGCTCAGTACCAGCAAGCATCATGCCTTTCTTGAATATACCACATGCCCACCTTTAGGGTTTTGCCTGATGCACAATGGGTGCTTAAGCACCATTTTTGATATCGAGATCTATTTTGTATTCTTTGCTATTTGTAGCTAAGCAAAACTTTCATTACCCCTACAACAGGTATATACTACCCATGAGACTCTGGAATAGTTCCAAATTCAAAAATAAAAGAACAATTAAAAAAATTTTAGGCACCTAAGAAAGAAGATTCTAGTGTAGGTTTTAATGAGAAACAAAGCAAACAGTTAACAGAAGTAGAAGATATGTGTTTAAGAATACCCCATGCAAAACAGGGAAAAAACATGCTGGTCTGCTGATGTGGCCTTTTTTGACTCTTCATCAACAAGTTAAAAAGAAGGGAAAGAAGTCAGAAGAGATAAGAAGAGAAATGGGGAAATGATGAGGGGGAAAAAAAACAGCAGAAAGCTGATAATTTGAGAAACAGCAACTGGGACAGGAAACAAATAGAGGTGTCTGGTAATGGAAAGCAGAACTGGTAACTGGTAACAGGCAGACAAGAAATCAGTTTTTCTGCAAATGAAGAAGTGTATCAGCTCAATAAACTTCAAGGGGTTTTGGAGGACAGGACAACTAAACAGTTCACGTGCAAGGGAGTTCATGTGCTTGAAAATAGTACAGCAAATAACTGAAGTGATTCCACCGAGTGGATGATAATATCTGCACTTCCTAATGAAACATGCATAAGAGTTTAAGAAGATGAGGGTTGGCATTGTGCATATGTATAATATTTTCATCATTCTAAAAAATGAAGATGTTCTTATGGTATGTAATGTATACCAATAAAACTGCTTAAAAAAATGCTCTGGCTATAACTGGTTAGAGTTTTTACCTGTGATTCCCCAAAATCAATTTTTTTAAAAATAATTTCTTTCTTTTTATTTTTTTTATTTTTTGTGTCATTAATTTATAAACTCACAAGCAAGTGGTCATAATACAATTCCTTAAATCTGTTTTTTAATATTCAAAAGTAGAAATGGTTTCTATGATAATTTTAGACTTTAATTTAAAAGTAATTAAATAAAACACCTATTTTCTTCATTAGCCAACTGTACATTCAGGTGCAATTTCAAATGCTTGATTTATGAAAACTAATTGCAAATGTTACTAGTATAACAATTTTTGTTTTTGAGAAGAGCATGGCATTGCACTAGTTGAGAACACAGTGATATTCAGAATAGTCTTTTGAAACTCAAAAACTAATTTTTGTTCACACCAACAAAAAGTATAACCATAATAATAAAACTATTATGAGTCTTAAAATTGCTAAAGACAAAAGAAAATGTTTCTTTTTTTTGCCAACACTACCCTCTAGTGATCAACAGAAGGCATGCTTTTGGAGAGAGGAAGCTTATCCTTTTTTAATTTGCTGCATAATGGAAAATTTGTGCATTAGCAGATTTATGTACATTTTTCTTCAATTGTCCCTGGGGCATAAATATAATGAACTATTGATTATACTTGGCATTGTATTTCAATAAATTATCTTATCTTAAATAATGCACTGTGGAGGAACAATGTGCAACTGCTGCACATTTAACCAACAATAAAAGATTGTAACCCCAAAGTATGTATGTGGGGCCATAAAAAGAAATACTACCACAATAACTGCTTTGATTTATTCTTCATATTCTTTCATTTACCAAAAAAAAAAAGCGTGAGGGGACAATACCAATCTTTTAATGGTCTTCAGTTATTTAGAGTCTTAGTTTGTCTACTAATCAGTTTGTAAGGGTGGATTACAAAAATGTCCAATGTGCACTCAGTTAGAAAATGAATCTCGTGAATATCTTCCCATCAAAGAAAAAGAAAGGCTATTTTGATCATCAGTGTTAACATTGTATTATTATAGTTTGAAAAGCACAGATCATTTTTGTGAAAAGGGTCAAATTTTCCAAACGGTGCCTTGTAGCATAAAGGTTTTAAATTTGCCCTAGGAGACAAAAAGACAAAAGAAAAAAAATTGCTATGTGAACATACTAGACTTATATGACTTTGGGAACTCATATAAGGAAAAGTTGCAATTCTATGCTCCACATTTTCTAACCTTCAGAAGTTACAATGTATAGGTGCCATATGATTTTAATCCTTTACTCATAAGATTCTATCGTTAAATTAATTAGCACTCAAAAAGAGTGAAAGAAAACGTGCATGCCAATCTTTTGTATATTTACCCCCTGCTTTGAACCTCAAGATCAATACCCTATACTGTCCTCATTTTAAAGAATCAGTGCTTCCTACACTGTTCATTTACTTTTTCAAATTTTAAAGGTTTTATAAAGGAAGTATTCTTTATCATAGAAGAGATGGTGAATGCTATGTCAAAACAGTGGAAATGATTCATTTTTCAGTTTTGCTTGCACTTCAAGATCTCCTATTTCTTATTAGAGTCTGCAGTTTATGCATATTCACAACTACTGAAGTCAAGTTATTGTGAACATAAAAGCAAGCTCTGTTTGAGTGTAATAGAGAATTAATTATCCTGACCTCTTTGTAAAAGCAGCAGCTGCAATCAGTTTGTATTAGTGTATTTCCAATTTACATTGTACAGAAAAATTGTTGTATTGGAATAAATAGCAAATACTATGGAGAAGAATATTTTTTGTTTTGTTTTCAATAGCAAGGGAAAAGATGACCTAGAAAGGAGTAATAAATAATTAACAAATTTTGCTTTGTGCCCAAATGTGTTTGACCTAAAATACCCAAACACTGCAGGATGTAACCATTATTAAAAATAGTACACTGTAAATTTTTAAAATAGCAGTCATGCTAATAAAAACTATTTATTAAGAAAAAATTATATATGTAATTCTCCCTAAAAGATAAAATGTTTCAGAAAAATTAAAAGGTCTTCCTCTCACCTGGTTTATTATTTGATTCTGCTTAATAATAAGTAGATTAATTTAGACAAAGTCACTAGCTTATCAGTGGACAAGAGTCTTTATCTGTCAAATGGCAGTTAAGTGCATGAAAGCAAGGACATCTTCTTGAGTAACCACAGTATTCCCAGTGCCTAGCAATGGGTCATAAAAATGGTAGGTTCTTGATACATATTTGTTTAATGACTAATACTATGTGAATAACAATGCACTTTTAGCACCAAATTGTGAAAATAAAATAAGTTGCTGCATATAAACTACCTTGAAACTATGTTTAAGTATCTATAATCCTATGTGTTGTTTTTGTGGTATACCGCAGTGAAAAACATCCTTTTATCATTTTACGCTTGTAAAATGGCATCAAAAGATACTTCACAGTTTCCATTTGAGATGTTCTAATCATGGCATTATGCTAAGTACATAAAATAATCCGTTTCAATACAAACATAAAGAGCTTTTAGAAAAGCATCACCGACAGAAAATACTATTTCCTACACTGCTGTCAGAGAATGGCATCTCTTAGAGGAATTTGTTCATAGGATTTTTCAAATTTGAAAACTTTAAATCATGCTGTTAGAAGTATCTTAGAGAAAGCATTCATCATAAGCATTATTTCAGTCTCTAAAAAGTGTATTTTAGTTGGTGACAGAGGTTTACTAGAATGGAATGGCCTCCAATTGTTATCACACATTAATACTGTATGAGAACTCGGGCAATTTCCTCTGGGGTGCCAGGCTGAAGTGAGAATAATGGAACTGAGAGATGGGAGGCTGACAGTGGCAAACTGAATGTCAGATATGAATAGAGGGAGTGGTTTCATAACTGTCTCTAACCTAGTTTCAGCTGAAAAACTAAACTCTTAATTGTGTTCTACAGGATATGAATGATTATCCTCCAGTGTTTAGTAAACGCATCTACAAAGGGATGGTGGCTCCAGATGCAGTCAAGGGTACACTTATCACAACCGTTTATGCTGAAGACGCAGACCCTCCTGTAAGTAGAAGATGTTGATTAATACTATGCACTGTAGTGAGGAAAATTTTTAGCACTCATAAATGAATCAATTCCCAAGACAACAAAGGTGGTTCATGTGCGTTTCACTCTACTCGCTTGCCTATTTCAGCACCAGGTCACATTTCAAATGATAAGGGAGCCAGTGGAGCTCAGCTTTGAGTGCCTGCTTCCCATGTACAAGGTCCCAGATTCAATCCTCAGCACCTGCTAATAAAATAAAAGATAAAAATAATAAAAATTTATAAAGAGATTTAGCAAATGATGATTATCGAATCTAGGCAATTAGTGATATGCTTTCTGTTTTACTAGATTTCAAAAGTTGTTCTTTACCAATTTGTCTAGTATTAACGATAAATATATGTGAAGAGTCATCTTCATTTGTAATCATTCTCATTTGGTTTCTTTACTTAGAATGGTGTCAGTTTAATTTAATCTTGGATAGGATATTTACTTACGTATTTTCAGTTTTAGTCACATGTCTCTATTGTTAACAAATTCTAAATTCAACATAAAATACTTATGTCAAATATGCTTACTTTGTTTAGCTAAATATTAATATTGTTTTAGAATATATTTAATAGACTTTTTTATTGTATGTAATTGTGCCTTTTGGGGGATATCCCACATTAACTTTCAAGACAGATTTTAATAAAAACAATATTGTAGCAAAAGTGACATAAACTTCCTAATGATGTTTTCTTAAAATATCAAAAATAGTGTACAGAAACAGTAGTGCATAAATAAAATTGCTTTCTATAGTTTGAGTACTTTATAAATATTCTTTATTCTCATAAGACCCAAATGGTAGAAATATAAATTTATACTTTGAGTGAGTCAGCCACTGATAGATTCTAGAGAAGTATATGTAAAAGTAATAAAATGAACCAATTTAGAAAAGTGAGAAAATAGGAAAACATCTGAATCTTATTAATAATTTAGAAGTTCTGTTTTCTAATCCTAATATAAAAAGTATTTCTGTAATGCTGTAAAAGGTGACAGGCAGTAATAACATTCTTTGGCTTCAATTGTGACAAACCATATAAAGTCTGTTGTGACTATAAGGTCTTGAAAAATAATGATGCTACCATGAAAGCGGCGGCTTTTAACTCAGAAGCTCCTTTTCTTGAGTGTGTTAAAAATGTCTTTGAAACTGATTTATTGCATCTTGGGAAATGTGATAGGCAAAATTTCATAATCTTAAACATACCAATAGAGATAGGGAATGTGAAATGGTGTTTTGTCTGTCTTTTTAAGTCAACTGTCACAGATGCAAAATACTTTGAAATCAGGAAATATACTCTCAATTATATTCAACACATGCTTTGAGCAAAAACTCAACGCTGGTCATTGTGCTAACCAATTTTTGCTCTCAAGAAACTTACAATCTCACAGGAAAGACAGAACTTCAAATAGAAATTTTAACAACTATACTAAATGAATATAAACAAACTGCATTTTTAAGTATGCAGATTTCTGAAATTCATCTCACAGAATTTAAGATAATGTTGTTTAGTGACTTCAATAACTAAAGACTACATAAGTGATCCTCAGTGCATCTATGTGGGAAAAGCACAAAGCATTAGTATGGATGGCAGAATTCTTACTTCATCTTAGCACCTGTGACCTTGGTACGTGGCTTCACATTCAGGTCACATTCACTGATATGAGAGAAGCTGTCTTGAACTGTTGTCTGTTCTTTAACAAAGCTAAATTACTTATTTAAGGCACTTATCTAGAGAGATGTCTCTATTTTCACACCTTAAACTGTTTTATAGAAATTTACCAAGCTCGTATTCCACATTTTTAAAGAAGTTTTAGTTTTTCATTTCCAGAGTAGTTTTTGGCATTTATTGTTTGATGCAGACTTTCCAAGAGATGAATGTCGAGAATCCTGGAATACTGAGCATGCTTATTTGAGTGTGCTTATTTAATCAGTTACTAAGTACACATTTGATCAGACTCAGTTTTCATTCTCAAAATACTAACATTCTTTTGGTAAAACTATTATTCAGTATTGTGATTTTGAATTATTGCTGCAAATTGGGTCCCTTAAATTAACATAGTCACAATTTGGCTATACATACACCATTCCAAAATAAGAACTCAATTCCTGAAAAATTTCAGAAGATAAATACTACATAGCATACTTTTAAAAATTGTTGACATGATTTTTTACTCTTAAAATTTTACTTTGGTACCTAAAGACAGTATTTTTGGCATGAGTTTGCCAAGTGTTTTACACTCAATAATTGCTTTAAACATTCTTTCATTGATAAGAAAATAATTACAACTTCATATTCTCAGGGCTGCTGTGTCACTTCCACCACTTGGGGCTGCAAATATCTTCCTGAACACTGCATGTTTATTTAATGATCTGTATTCGAGACTAGACTGTAAGGTCCTTGAGGTCAGAAATCAAAACTTATTCTGGTTTTATTCCCACGTCTAGTACTATGCCTTGACTTATAGTCTGTTAGGAAGTATCTGCTGAATAATTGAATAATTGAATAAATTAATAAATTAGTTGTCATGTCTATGTTCTTCAGGATTGACAAAATGTGCCAAAGTCTCTAAATTTAGTTACTTAGGGTCCTGGGTAAATTTCTTAATGCTTCCAAGCCTCACACTGGCCTTCAGAGATATGTAAGAATTAAATGAGGCAACTCTGTTTAGCATAGCCTCTGTAACTTCATTAGCACTCAGTAGATACTAGGTATTATTATTTTGCAATAATTATTTTCATTTCTATGAGGCTGGGTGCATTTTTTTCAAGGCATCATGAGTCTTTGGAATGAAGTGAAAGCCACCTATCTTACACTAAAAAAATAGCAATAACAAAACCCTTTGAAGTATCAGATGGTGAAACTGGGAAAGGTCTGAAAGCCAGAGAAAGCATCATTGCTGAACATAAATTAAGAATTATAAAATGCATGATGTACAAAACTAAAGTGCTCTAAAGGAAGGAAAATTCTTCCAGGGATTTTTTTTTTCCCCACTGAATTAAAGCTGTTACGACTTTTATTTTCTGTTCTGCTTTTGTGACGGCATTGACATTATGCAGTTCACAGGAGATGAGAGTAGTGAATGATTGATCATTTGGGATATTAAAAAATGCTAACCTTTTCTTTCTGCACACCAGAGATTTCTCACTCAAAACTTTCACAAAACAAAACTGCAAGTATAATTTCCATCTGTGTAGGCTTTTTTCTTTTTGAAACTGCAGGCTATATTCATGATGCTGGAGTCCTCTTTGAGAGCAGGGTAAATACCCAAAAGAACAGTGTCCGTGATGAGCACATGGGTGTGAAACAATCAGGATAAATAAGAGCGTAAGAGAGCAAAGTATGGGGAACCCAGGAAAACTTAACCTCTTATCATTACTTTTAATGCATTTTAGGAATTTATAAGATTCTTGTTTAAATTAAGGCAGTAATAGAACATGGTTACTATTAGCATATTAACAACTTTCTTATTTGCATATATATACATGTATCTATATATAGAAAAAATATTTTGGGTGATTATAAACAAGACTAATCCCTTGGGGACATTTGGTATGGACTGAGTGCTTACATGTGCCATACATTAAATCAAACCTCCAATAACCACAGTGGATTATCCATACCCTACCATTGTATGCTGAACATAGGAGATTCTCTAGATCATGATTAGGGCTTATTAATGATGAATAAACAAATAAATCAATGTTCTCTCTGTGTCTGAGTAGGAGGAAGAAAAAAATTGACTATATTTGCTTAAAAATTTAAATTTGGGACCTATATAAATGATGCTCATGAGAATTATGGAAATGTAATTCTCAAGGACAAGGAAAGATAATACTTTTTTGTCCTTGTTATGTTGTAGAATTAAAAATATTCATATACTTAAAATTTTCCTCTAATTATGATCTGATAAGTCCCTTGAGATTTCACTGTATTGCAGGAATAAGTCCTTCATCTAAGCATCAAACCTACCCTCTAGAGACCTTCAGAAGACTTGGCTATTTGGCGACAAAACACCTTTGTAGCAATTTTTTTCTTTGAGTATAGCTGAATTGATAACAATGTGTAACTCAATTTTAAATTTGGATATGTTGAATTCTTCATTTAGATAATGAAATTTCCTTCTAAAAACAAAGTAGTCTGAGACCAGATGGTAACAAAGTAAAATATTTTGAGCATTATATTTTACCATAATTTATTCTAAAAAGCACAGAAAAATTTTCAATAAAACTCAGTGCAATTTAATTTTAAGAAAGTGAGCCAAGTTCAGGGATAAATGTATTGCCCAACTATGTTAACAGTTGGAAAACATTTTGTATTTGTTTGGCTAAGAGCTGAAATAAAAACGCAATTTATTAATGCTGCTGTTCTTTAGAAAGAAAGTTCAGGAGAGGGGATTGTGGGAAGATGGTGTAGTAGGAAGCTCAAGAATCAATCCCTCCACCAGAACAACTAATAAACTGGAGAAACTGTTGAAATCAACTATTTTGAAACTCCAGAGTCTGATAGAACACTTGTACAGCATCCGGAGCAGAGCTGGAGGAAGAGGCTGGTAAATTGCACTACATACCAGGGAATTTCACTCTCCTTGCATCCATTCCCCAGCCTTGTGGTAAGCAGCAGTGAGGTACTCAAACCAGGCCCCTGGTGCAGCCTGCCCGTGCCAGGTGGGATATAAAATCCTAGTTCCCCAAGAGCCAGGTGTGTGCAGTCTGATTGCTGATCGCTGTTTTGATTGCTACTTCAGAATGCTGGCTCTGAGGGCAGTTAAATGTTCCAACCCACCTCGGGCAAATGCAGCAGAGGAGATTTAAAGACAGTATCTTTCCTCAGAACTATGGAAAGTAGTTAAAGGGCTGCATTTACTGGGCAAGTTGCAGATCAAGAAAACTCAGCTTCAAAGAGATTGGCTTCCTTGCTGGTCCCTCCTTCGCCCCTCTCCAGGGTATTCTGGAGCAGGCGTGTGCTTCCTTTGGGAATCTCTTCTCTTCCCACCCCACCTCTACCTTCCCCACTGAATTTGACCTCCCTGCAAAAGCAGCTTGAGACAGGGAAAGTGGCCAGGGACATCGGCTTAACTGCTTTAAGTTTAGTGTTGAAACACCAGGAAGGAGAAGGTCAATTTCTTAAGGAGTAGAGGATAAACTAAAATTGCTGTCAGCAGGAGAACTCCTAAAGCCCCTAGCAAGCGCAAGCCCAGGAAGACATAGGCCCAAAAAGGACAGGGAGGACCCTATGCTTTGCATTCACCTTGGGCTGATCTATTTTTAATTAGAAATATGTATTTCTTATATCAATGTTAGAAGATACTCAGTTAACACAAGATAATAGCTAAAATAGCAATAATATCAATGGTACAAGATACTCAGTTAACACAAACAAGATAATAACTACAATAACAATAAAACTGCTTTGTTTAATCCTCAGTCCTGAAGGAATTGGGATGATGTCTTTAGGCTGAGAAGGACTTAGATATTGTGGGGCAGTGAAAGAATTATTTTGCTTGCAGTTGAATATACTCCTTGTTTTTGGGGTTGAACTGGTCCCTCACCATAGTTTTGTTATTTGTCCAGGACAAGCCCGAAACTAGAGAGTAGGAGATGACTGTACATCTGTTGCATTTCAGGGCTCAACCAGTATATGAAAAATCCAAAGACTTTAAGTCTCTGAGAAATTTACTTAACAGGTAAATTGAAAATTATAGGCTCAGATAAAATAAGTAGAAGTATCATGATTTCATAATTAGGGGATTTATAAATAAATATAATTATGTTATATTAGGCAAATAGATTCTCATATATTCCCAGATAGGACCTGCTGAGGGAGTTTTGACTTCATGAGCCCATGTGGTGGCTTGACTATGGTGTCTGGACATCCCTAGGGCCCTCAGGAGCAGTTTCCTTTGAGGCTTTGTTGGATGTGACAGTTTGTGAAGTCTGGCTGTGACCTCTGTAAGCATAACTTCCAAAATGACCTCCCAACTCAAGTTGAAATCACTTAGCTATAAAAACTCTTGATCTTCTTGATAGGAGTGCTGAGATCTGAAGGAGAGCATCAGACAAAGCAAAACCAATTTGCAAAGACTGTGAGAATGGTTTTTTACATTGATATTTTTGGTTTTGTTAGATGGTGGCACTCAAGAAAATCTGTCATATCATAGCTGGTACAACTCAAGAAATAGACAACTCAGGGACTAAACCCTAGAATTAATGTTTTAAAATATTAAAATGTACATTGTGCAGCAAAAGACTACAAGACAAAGAAACAGTGAGAGATGGCCCATCAAAGGAAGAGGATAAAAATCCCGAAAATATCAATGAACACCAGACTGTGGACATACCTAGAAGATCTTCAATAAACTCAAGAAGATGAAGAAAAATACAGAGAAAGAACTAAAGGATAACAGAAAAACAATGAATGAGCAATATGAGAATATCAATAAAGAAATTAAAAATTTAAAAAGGAACCAAAAAATCTAAGGGATTTTAAAGCCAAAATAACTGAAATGAAAAATTCCCAGGAGGCTTTCAATAGCAGGTTGGGGCTGGCAGAAAAAAGAACAGTGAATGCCTACTACTAAAAACAAACAAAAAAATCTGAAATTTGCAAGAGTTGAGGAGGATTTGGAGAAATAGGAGAACTCATTCATTTTTGATGGATATGTAAAAAGGTGCAGCTGCTCTAGAAGATAATTTGATCGTTCCTCAGAGAGTTAAGTATAGAATTACCAAATGACATGGCATTCCCACTTGTAGGTATATACCTACATACCCAAAAGAATTTCAAGCAGAGACAAACTAATATCTGCACACTGATGGTCATAATAGCATTTTTCACAATTGCCAAAATATGGAAGGAACCCAAGTGTTCATCAACCAATAAATGGATAAAAAATAGGTGGTATATACACTCAATGGAATATTATTCAGTCATAAAGAGCAATGAAGTTCTCATACATGTGACATCATGGATGAACCTTGAAGACCTCAGGTTGAATGAAATAAGCCAGACACAAAAGAACAAATATTGTATGATCTTGCTGATATGAAGTAATTAGAATAAGCAAATTCATTGAGTCAAATTCTAGAATATAGGTTACCAGTGGCTTGGGTTGGGGTAGGGAAGGGGAGTTAATGCTTAATTTGTACACAGTTTTTATTTGGGATGATGAAATTATATTGGTAATGGTTGGTGGTAATGGTAGTACAACATGGTGCACATAATTAGCATCAGTAAAATATATAATTGGATGTGGTTAAAAGGGGAAATTTTAGGTTTATAAATGGGACTAAAACAATAATTTAAAAAGCTATCCATTGAATTATGCAACAAAAACAGTGAACCCTAGACTAAATCATGGATTTTAGGTAATAGTAATTTATAAAAATGTTCTTTCATCAATTGCAAGCAAATGCATCATACTGATGTGCAAAGTGTTAATAGGGTAGTGTCTGGGAACTCTGTTATTTTATGCATGCGTTTTCTGTAAACCTATGCAAATTTTTTTCTGTAAACCCACAAATTCTGTAAGAAAAGAAAGACAATTTAGTAGTCTGTGCTATAGATCTAGGTAAACATTACCATAGTTAATTTTGAAAGTTTTGGTTAATACTGGTATTGAATTGGGTTTAGGGTCACTCATTGCTGATGGCAATCTCCTTGATTGATGTAACTATAGCCAGCTATCTATGACTTACCACTGCAGTAAAGTCAATGGTGACTAAAGTCCATAAATGCCTTTTATTACAGTTAGCCCAGTGCTTGCTTGACCAAACAACTGGGCACAATTACCTGGCTGAGTTGACACAATAGCCTAAGCAGCACAGTCCACCTCATCAACTCAGCAACCATACACATTACCTTAAACCATACTTAATCTCTAAGTAAAAACAATAACAGACATGCATATATATCTATATATATTTCCACCTAATAGTGTTCAACTTTCCTGTGTACAACCAGAAATACATTAATCCATACAGAATAGGGTGCAAGTTCTTGGGTAATATTCACTCTCAAACTTGACATCCTCAAATATTATGACTGAAATGGATGCAACTTTTTGCATGATAAGGGGAAACTTTGGGGACGAATACAGAGAAATTTGTTTTGTGTGCATATATGATCATAATCATAATGAAACAAGGAAGGAAGATTCATGACCATTATAGACCTCATTTCTGTAACTGGTCACATGGTCGATGTTCATTTTTATCACTACCTTCTTCCACTACCCATTCCATGTTTCCATTACCTTCAGCAAGCACTTCAGCTGGCTGTGCTCTTTGCTTGGTGGGGAGACCCAAATTTTCATTCCTGAAGATTCTGGGCCATTGACAGTCCTGCTTTGATTGGGTTGTTGCAATTTTCCATTGACTTTAATCATAGGACAAGGTAGTACTAGGAGATGCCCTAGAGGATCTCCTGTATTCCAGACATCTCTTTTTTACCCCCATTATATTGATGCAGTCCTATTTCCCCTTGATTGTCAGGATCAATCACCCCAGCCAGTACAGTAATTCCCTTCTTTTACTGTTAATTCAGAGGTAAGAGGAGCCCAAAGTGGCCCAGTGGCAGTTTTAACTTCCAGTTCAATGGAATCATTGTTGTGTCCCTGGTGACAGCACTCCACCTTTTGGGACTAAACCTGTAGACAAGCAGAGTTTGAGGTTGCAGGGACAGGAAGCAAAAATTTTCCTCGTGGGTCATTAGGGATAATTGTGAGTGGTGCCACTTCCATTTCCACCCCTTGATTCCTGGATCAATGGATCCTAGTTATGGGAGAAACAGCACCATAGAGTGGACACTGATTTAGAGCATATACAGCCTCCTGGAGAACAATTGCCTCAGGGCTGCAAGGTATTGCCACCTAGTTGGCACCATAAATGAGTCTTTAAAAGGCCATTCCACCATTCTATCAATCCAGCTGCTTCAGGGTGATGGGGAACATGGTAAGACCAGTGAATTCCATGGGCATGTGCCCATTCCTGCACATCATTTGCTGTGAAATGGGTTCTTGGATCTGAAGCAATGCTGTGTGGAATGCCATGGCAGTAGATACGATATTCAGTAAGTCCACAGATGGTAGTTTTGGAAGAAGCATTGTGTACAGGAAATGTAAACCCATACACAGAGTATATGTCTATTCCAGTTAAAGCAAATTTCTGCCCCTTCCATGGTAGAAGTGGTCCAATATATTCAACCTGCCACCAGATAGCAAGCTAGTCACCTCGAGGAATGGTGCCATATCAGGGGCTGAGTGTGGGTCTCTGCAGCTGGCAGATTGGACACTAAGCAGTTACTCTTGTCAAGTTCGTCTTGGTAAGGGAAAGTCCATGTTGCTGAGCCCATCCATAACCTCCATTCCTACCTCCAGGGCCAGTTTGTTCATGATGCCACTGGATAATGACAGGAGTGGCTGGGGAAAGAGGCTGAGCATTAGCAACAGAGAGGGTCATTGTATCCACTTGATTACTAAAATCTTCCTCTGCTGAAATTACCCTCTTCTGAGCATTCACATGGGACACAAAAATGTTCATGTTTTTTGTCCACTCAAAAAAGTCAATCCACATACCTTTTTTCCAGATCTCTTTGTCCTCAATTTTCGAATCATGTTCCTTCCAAGTCCCTGACCATCCAGCCAAACATTGGCAACAGCCCACAAAACAGTGTACAAAGGCACCTCTGGCCATGTCTTCGTCCAAACAAAATGAAAAACCAGGTGCACCACTCGAAGTTCTGCCCACTGGGAGGATTTGCCCTCAACACAGTCCTTCACAGATGTCCCTGAAAGGGACTGTAGTACTGTAGCTTTCCACTTTCAGGTGGTGCCTTCATATTGTTCAGAACCATCTGTAAACCAGGACCAAGTTTTCTCTTCCTCCGTCAACTGATTGTAAGGGACTCCCCAAGAGGCCAAACTATGGGCTGGGAAAGAGAAGGTAATATGGCAAGGGTGGTGACCATGAGCATTTGGGCCTTCCTCATGTAACTTACTTGTGCCTTCAGGACCTGCTTAAGCCCTATCTCATATACACCATTTCCACTTTATTATGGAGTGCTACCATGCATGCTCAACTTGATGGTTTGGTGGGTTAGATAATACTCAGCTCATAATAGGCAACTCAGGTCTCATGGCAACTTGATGGCCCATGGTTAAGCATTCAGTCTCTATGAAGGCCCAGGAACAGGCCAAAAGCTGTTTCTCAAAAGGGTAGTAGTTATCTGCAGAGGATGGCAGGGCTTTGCTCCAAAATTCTAAGAGTCTGCATTGTGATTCTTCTATAGGGGCCTGCCAAAGGCTCCAGACAGCATCTCTATTTGACAGTGAAATTTTCAGCACCATTGGATCTGCTGGATCATATGGCCCAAGTGGTAGTGCAGCTTGCACAGCAGCCTGGACCTGACACAGAGCCTCTTCTTGTTCCAGTCCCCAATCAAACTAGCAGCTTTTCTGGTCACTTGGTAAATGGGCTGGAGTAGCACACCCAAATGAGGAATGTGTTGTCTCCAAAATCTAAAGAGACCAACTAAGCATTGTGCCTCTTTTTTGGTCATAGGATGAGCCAGATGCAGCAGCTTATCCTTCACTTTAAAAGGGATATCTCAGTATGCCCCATATCACTGGACACCTAGGAATTTCACTGAGGTGGAAGGATCTTGTATTTTAATTTTATTTATCTCCCATCCTCCTTCATGCAAATGCCTTATTAATAAGTCTAGAGTCTCTTTTTTAAAGATTTATTAATATATTTATTTCTCTCCCCTTCCCCCCCCCCCCCTCCACCCCAGTTGTCTGTTCTCTGTGTCTATTTGCTGCATCTTCTTTGTCTGCTTCTGTTGTCATCAGCGGCACGGGAATCTGTGTTTCTTTTTGTTGCATCATCTTGTTGTGTCAACTCTCCCTGTGTGCGGCAGCATTCCTGGGCGGGCTGCACTTTCTTTTGCACTGGGCGGCTCTTCTTACGGGGCGCACTCCTTGCGTGTGGGGTTCCCCTATGCGGGGGACATCCCTGCGTGGCAGGGCACTCCTTGCGTGCATCAGCACTGCACATGGGCCAGCGCCACATGGGTCAAGGAGGCCCGGGGTTTGAACCACAGACCTCCCATGTGTAAGTCTAGAGTCTTCTTGCTTACTAGGTCCTATCTGCTGAGATCAGCTCAGTGATAGGTTGGCTCTAAGGGAAGGCAATGCAGAACTTAAAGAAATAAAGGACAGAGAGAAAGACACAAGAGAGGAAATAAAGATGGGACCAGGGTACTCATATCTTCTGGAACTGAGAGCCTAGACCCTAGTTTTCACCTCATATTTATTGGAAACTGCCAAGCAGCTGTTTGCTGTCAGAAATGCAACATCATCTACAGTAATAGGGAACAACTGCAACATCTACAATAAGGAACAAGTCATACAAATTTCAAATACAATTTAAACTCTTTTTCCCGCACTTATCAACATGATATCATTAATATAATGGACCACTGTGTTGTCTTGTGAGAGGGAGAGACAATCAAGATCCCTGTGGACAATATTATGACATAGGGCTGCACAGCTGATATACCACCAAGGCAGGACAATGAAGGTATACTGCTGTCCTTGCCAGCTGAAAGCAAACTGTTTTTGGTGGTCCTTACTAATAGCATTTGAGAAAAAAGCATTTGCAAAATCAACAGCTGCATGCCAGATACCAGGGTATGTGTTGATTTGCTCAAGCAATGATACCACATCTGAAATAGCAGCTGCAATTAGAGTTGCCACTGGTTAAGTTTACGATAATATACTGTCATTCTCCAAGATTCATCTGTTTTCTGTACAGGCCAAATAGGATGCTTGAATGGGGATATGGTGGGAATCACCACCCCTGCATTCTTCAAATCCTTGATGGTGACACTCATATCTGCAATCCCTCCAGGAATCCAGTATTGCTTTTGGTTTACTATTTTCCTAGGTAGGATTATTCTAGTGGCTTCCACTTGGCCTTTCCAACCATAATAGCCCTCACTCAGGGATCCTCACTCAGGCATCCAATAAGGGGATTCTGCCATTTACTGATATGTCTATTCTAATTACACATTCTGGAACTGAGGAAATAACCCCAGAATTAGTCTGGGGACCCACTGTACCAACTGTAAGATGGACCTGAGCTAAAACTCCATTAATCACCTCACTTCCATAAGCCCCTACTCTGACTGGTAGACCACTGTGACATTTTGGGTCTCCTGGAATTAATGACACTTCTGAGCCAATATATAATAATTCCCAAAGTGTCTGGTCATTTCCTTTTCCCCAATGAACAGTTACTCTGGTAAAAGGCCATAGATCTCCTTGGGGAAAGGTGGGAGGAAGATTAACAGTATAAATTTTGGGCAGTTTAAGGGGATCCTTCCCCAAGGAGATCTGGCCTCCTCCACATTCAAGGGGCTCTGGGTCTGTAATCTGTCTCAAACCTGGGAATTGATTAGGGGGATGTAATACTCTGCATCTGTAATTTGCATTAGGGTTTCATTCACTCGATCTGGAACTCTTCTGTTTATACAGATCCAGAAGAAATTTAGTAGACTACCCATCTATTTCACTGCTAGGTACCCCATGATGTCTTAGCCAACGCCATAATTCTACACAACTCAGACTATTTTGAGTGCTTTTATGAATCTGACTTTCATTGCAGTAGCCATACCCACCTTGACTTTAGTGAGTAACTGCAGATACCTGACTTTTACAAGACCAACATCCAATCATCCCCATAATGTTGAAGGATTCTAATTCCATCACAGCCCTCCCTACAGTAATACCTGGACTGCAGAGAAGAGCAACCACAGAGTTCTTCAGGGAAAATGGAGTTAGTCTTACAAATTTATTCCTCACTGTCCTGGTTAAAAGTGTGTCCTCTGGACATTCCTGGGGTGGGTGGGCAGCTCTCAGATGGTAAATCTATCCTAATATTCTAATCTTCCTAAGCCTTTGAATTTCCTTTTCTACTGTATACCAGGGCAAATTGGGCATCTCAACCTCATACATGCATGGCCATCTTTTGGCCCACGTTTCAATCAGCCACCAACCGAACTGTTAGAGCCCTTTCTAACCCCTCGAGCTACAGCACTGAATCCAGAATTTCTGCTTAGTGGGCCCATATCAATAAATTCAGCCTGATCCAACTTTATCTTCCTCCATCATTATCCCATACCCTCAGTATCCATTCCCACACATATTCCCCTGATTTCTGTCTATATAAGCTGGAAAACTCATGCAGTTCTTTCTGAGTATACCTTACTTCCTCATGAGTCATACTTTGTATTTCACCTTTGAGGGATTGCTGTGATTTAAGTCTAATAATAGGTCTTGAAGGCAAGAGAGTTGGTGAGGGTGAAGGAGAAGGATTAGAAATATCTTTCAAGCTACTGAAGTCAGGGCATTCCCTTGCATTTTCTTCTACTGAGACAGGATTGATCTCTTCAGGCAGGGGTTGGAAGGTAGATTCCTCAGGTCAGACTGGAGGCTTAGCATTGCATGCTGGGGTTTGGCTGGTATGTGCAGCAGGACTGGGAGAAGGCCCAGATTCCCTGGGGCAGGCCAGAGGCTGGGTGGGGCACACATCAGTTTGGCTGATACCCACTTCAGGGCTGGAAGTATTTCAGACTCCCTGGGGCAGGCTGGAGGCTGGATGATACGAGGTTGACAAGGTGTGATCTGGACAGGGCAGGTCATAGCAAGTTTATCTGGTAAAGTCTCAGTAGAATTCAGGGTTCCAATGTCTCCATCAATATCATCATCATCTCGTTTGTCTCCATCCCCATTTTCTGAATTCTACTTTTCCAATCAATGCCTTTACTTTAACTGCAAAAACCCTGTAAGTTGAAATTTTAGTTTCCTTTGTAATTCCACTACTCATAAAATTAGAGTCTGAGTTTGGTTCTCAGATGCTTTGAGCCTGTGGCTACAGAAGACAAGATATTCTTTCAGAGCACACTTAGAAACATTTGCATCATCCATTTGGTGTTTATGTTTCAAATTTGAAGCCTTTAACTCATCTCTTTTTTGTAATAGTATCCAGAGTATCTAGGAGGAACCTGCCAACATCATTATACCATTTGACTCCGGAAAACTCTGTTAAGATGTTGAAAACACTCTCACCCAGATCCTTGCTTCTTTTAAGCATGGAAGTAGGGGAATCTAGTAGTGCTATTTTGAGTATCTCAATTGCCAACTTGTACCATGAACTGTTAGCAGCCTCTTCATTATTGGAAATGGAGTCGTCAGTACCCTTGAGTCCAATAAGGGTAGAGAGACAATTGCAAAACTCCCAGAACCACCTCAGACACCCCATGTTTAAGACTCCTCAAGAGTCATTCTCAGTAACAAGCTGTGTTAGTCAGGGCTCTCTAGGGAAACAGAATCAACAAGAGATATTTGTCAATAGTATGCAATTCTATAAGAGTCTCTCATGCAGCCCTGGGAATGCACAAGTCCAGGTTCCACAGGCAGGCTGCAACCAGGGACTGCAATGAAAGTCCAATAAAAGTTCTTGATGAGTTCTAGGAGATGTTGGCTATCCAAAGACAAGCTGGGAAATACTCTCTCAATGCTGGAATCCCTTCCCATTTTAAAACATTCAACTAATTGGGTTTAGGATCACTCATTGCTGATGGCAATCTCCCTGATTGATGTAATTATAACCAGTTATCTATGACTTACCACTGCAGTAAAGTCAATGGTGATTAAAGTCCATAAATGCCTTTGTATTACAATTAGCCCAGTGCTTCCTTGACCAAACAACTGGGCACAATTATGTGGCTGAGTTGACACAATAACTTAACCATCATAGTGCCTTACTGATGAAAGGGGATATTGATGTGGGAGGAGCGGGTGGGTTGGGGAGTGGGGTATATGGGAATCGCTTATGTTTTTTAATGTAACCTTTTGCCTTATCCACTTACCTTTAAAAAAATAAGACAATAATTTTAAAATAAATAAATTTTTTAAAAAAGAAAAAATTAATCTTTAAAGGCATTTATGTTATCTCTAGATTTTATCTGTTAAAAATTTTTAAATTATATAATGTGCAGAATTCTCAGTATTGTTGAAAATAGTAATAAAAATTTTCCCTACTTCTACCTCAAAACACAAAAACTAAAGCAACCTATATCAATAAATAGCCTTTGCCTCCCCCCCCCCAAAAAAAAGGATAATCAAATGTATATTGACGTCTCATGAGTATCACTGTCAGGCCTAACTTGGAAATGTACCTTGCCCATTGAACAAGAAAAGACAGTTTATATTTATTCTTACATGTGTTTCTTCAGTAGAGTATATTGGTAGAAATTTTGCTTTCTCTTCCTTCTCTGTGCCTCAGTCTTCTTAGAGATAGGAATGGTAGTTGTACTTACCTCATTGGTCTCTTAAGAAGAATTAAATTGGAAAGTTAAAGTATTTGACAAAGTGACTAGCAAAAAATAAGCCCTTAATATATGTTAGCTACCATTTATTTATTGAATACTTTTCTTTATCAATTAAAATATATACCTTTAAAAAGTATTGCAAGAATTATATAGGCAGTTAAGACTTATTTTTGTTGGCTTTGACATTGATTTATGAAATACATATGCTTCATAAAAGATGGTCTTGAAAGGTCTTCTGGTAATTGACTTGAAAATCATTTCCCAAATATTGCGAGAATTTCCGTTCTACTTTTTAAAAAAATATAATTATTAAGAGACAAGTAATTGTAAATGTGGTGTATAATCTTTCCCTCTATTGGAATTTGAAAGTTATATTAGCCTTTCAGAGTTCAGACAAACTACCTGAGGCATTATTTGTAAAGTGATTCATAGGTGGCTTTAATGCTCCTCTCAATCACTGAAGGACGCTTTTGTTTATCTCTAGAGAGTGAAAAAGATGGTTATTATTTTCCTTTTTTTATAGCGTATACCTTGTGTTTTATTAAAATACCATGTTGTCACCAAGTGATGCCAAATAATTGTGGTCATCTTCTCAAGATGCTTAACCCTCCAAATAGTTGTTCTCTTACAATCTTAGCAAGGGTGTAACAGAAGAATGAACACCACAATCTTCATCCACAATTTGTTGTTTGCTTGTTTTGGATACAATAGATAAAACTATTCAGGGCCAGAAGTGTTATAAGATTGTATTTTTATCTCTAGATAATATGACTATTTCTGCATCAGTTTTCATTGATAACTGTACAGTTCAGTTTTTCATCCCTCACCACAAACTGTCTTCTTTGTAATGCTATGTTGATTTTGGTTATTGCTAGCAATGTAGCGGAAACTCCAGATCTAAAGGTCAGCAGCCCTAAGCATGATTGTTGACCCTGGAGCATGTGGGTGGAATGTCCATAGCTCAATGTTTGTTTTTTTTTTCTCCTTCAAATCAAAGTTCTTAGGGAAATAATCAGGTTCTATTTTTACCATGTATGCCAGTTTGTGAAAACTATGATGATCTAGCCCTTGCTTGAATCCCTTTGGTGTCAAATACTTAATTAGAAAGAAAGAGCACTGTGAAACAGTTGGGGCTTGATCTTTAAAATGAAAATGGACTATAATTAGATTTGAAAGTGTAAATGGGTACAAAAGGGAAGGCTTTATGAGCAAAGTTTATATATGATTAACTTCTAGAAAAGTCTTATCTAAGGGTTTTAAGATTCTATGCCATATTCTTTCCTTTTTGTCATTTATAGATTCCCTTCAAGAACAATTATATTGTTAACTTACTTAAGATCAATATTAGTGTTACCTGTTTCAGATGTAAATGTTGCTCTTCTAATTTAGAAACTGCAGTGTTCACCAAGGATAAAGGGGGAATTTTTCTTTTGCTAAAAATGGAAATGTCTATAAAGATTTTTTTTTTTTGCCTTTATAAAGTGTCACCCAGTGATGCATTAATGATTGCCTTTATTCTTTTGGTATGAATAAACCTCATTGGCCCAGGGTCCCTATACACGTGTTATATAAGATAGGTTACCAAGGGAATTGAGTGAAACCCAACAGGCTCCCCCTAGGACTCACCCATAGGCCTCCCTCCTGGCAGTGATTGCTCTGAAGTTCTTGCAAAGGATACAGGAATGGAGATACTCAATAAGGGAATTCTGGCTCCTCATGGCCTGAATTCTCAGCCTTAACACTTTCTAAGCCAGGTCACTGGTAAGTCTTGGTCTTATCTTAATTCACGTCACAATTTTTCCATATTTTTGAATGTTGGTAGCACTTGGGCAGTACACATACAATAAAACCTATTTCTAGCACAAAATAGACACCTCATAAATGCTTATTATATTTTAAAAATTAAAATATATCCTTACAAATAAGGATATAACAAGATAAAGACAGATAAGGCCATGATTGTGTGTATGAAAAAATACCAAGAAACGCTGTAGTTACTCAGAAAATGGAGAGATGAATTGTCTTGGTCTGGTCAGAATCCATTCTGGGCAGGAATTCAGCTTTTAATAATGTGGGGGATTTGTGTAATTGAGGGTAGGAGAAATTGGTCAAAGGGCACGTATCCAAAAATATTCATCATATGTTCATGAATTTGTGTAACACGTCTAGTTCAATAAATGTTATCTGTGAATGCCCCGGCCAGCGGGGCTGCGAACTGGGGCTCGTGGCTTGCGTGGAGGAGAATGATGAGACAGGAGACGCGAGGAATGACAGCGAGACAGGGTGAGGATCAAGCTGCAAATTTTATTGAGGGGAACAAAGGATATATACTCTTGGGAAAAGGAGGGGTAATGGGTGGAGGTGAAAGTTAGGGATTGGTTGTGGTCACTACTGATATGTAGAGTGGGTTTCAGTTTACCTGCCTAGCACCTGCGCACTGCCTTGTCAGCCTGGGCAGTGGCGGGAAGACAGAGAACAAAGACCTGAAGGGGAAGAAGAATGAGGAAGTGACAAGGCAGATTTGGATTCTGCCATGTTGTGGGACCTGACATATTGTGAGGGGCTAATTATAGTTTGCTTAGTTGAGATGGTTGGCTCTTCTCTGGCAGCCGTGCTACTGATTCTTGCTGAGTTCGACATACATTCTTTTTATCGCTCCCAACAGTTATCTATTTAAAAGAATTTGTTAGGGTTGTCTTTAGAGACTCATTTGTAGACAAAAATTGTCATAGATATGATACTGAAGAGTCTGAGATCACATATAATATATAGAAGATGGATGGTTACTGAAAACTTATGAACATGGCAATAACAAAATTAAAGCTATGTATTATCACAATTTCCTGTGATATGCACTCTTCATTGGATGAGATAATTAATGAAAGCTAGGTGACAAGTTAGCAGCTACTACAATTATCTAAGAATGAAGTGAACAATTTGGGCATGGAAATGGAGAAAATAGTCTTTCAAATGGAAGATCTGATAGCGATTAGGTAAAAAGTTGGAGATTAGAGGCAGAATAAAGGCAGAATCAAAAGTGAATTTGGAGTTTCTAGCTGGAGTGACAAAGATGTTTATGATATTAGGTGATAGAAATAATATGGATAGAAGATAGAGCTATTTTTAAGAGAAAATGATGAGCTCAATTTAGGAAAAAAACTAACTTTGAAATTACATCTAAGTGCAACTAGCTACAGAGTGATAGAAATTTCTCTGTTTACCCTACGCCTGACATGAAAGCTGAGAGAATAAGTCAGGTGACTACCTAGTAAAGGAATAAGACTCACCAGATTCATCAAGGAACCATGGTGCCAACACTGATTGAAGGCTTATATCTTGCCCTAATTATAGTGATGTGGGCTATGGGTGGAAGGCTCTTTGTCTCTTCAGAAATAACTAAGCTGTTTGACTTGTGTCTCTTCAGAAATAACTAAGTTGTTTGACTTGTGGGTGTGAAACGGTAAGAGGCTGCAGTCCTGCTCTTAGGGACCAGCAGGCTCCAGTCCCAGGAAATGTTTAACAAAGCAAGGGCTATAAACTTTAAGTATTTAGGGGAAATGCAAAAACCAAGGCTTATCTAAAATGTCTGGAGTCCTTGCTAAAAGCTTACCTAAGATGTGGAAGAGATATATGCTAATTGAAGCCTATTGAGAACTGAAACAAAGGGACCTTTGGCCTTTCCTCTCTGTATAAAAGACGTTTGAAAATCTTGTTCGGGGCTCGGGATTCAAACAGAAAGCTCCCGAGTCCGGCCGGCCGTCAATAAACCATTTTTCCTTCTCAAAATCATTCCTGAGTCCTGGCCTCTCTATTCTCAAATAATTGAACTTCTCTTAAATTCCACAACAATAGATTCATCAGACCAAGGAATGCATGATACCTAGGGTTAACAGGAGACTGGAGGCTGTTGAAAGATGGGCACCAAGATCTCCTTTGCACAAATGAAATCTACAAGAAAGATCTGAGGCAGATATTGGGTTACCAAAGCAGCTTTAAAATTGGAATGCCAAGATGATTAGTTGCATTTAAAGGGTCAGGAATGGAGCAGGCAGAAAATATGGGACTAAGAGCTCAGGAAGGAGATATGGACATAGAAGTTGAAACTTTGAGAGTGAATATATTCTCCAAGAGAGAAAATATAATTAGATAAGAGCAAAACCTTAGAAATAAATCTTTAGGTTATACCCTTTTGGGGAGTTAGGCCAGAAGCTGAGAGTGGAAAGAGCCAAATAAAAAAGGTCAATAGAGAAAACAAGGTCAATAGGATGGGAGAGAAATGTTCTAGTGATATAGTGCAGGTTAAAAAAAACAACTGTCAATGAAAAGAAGGAAATAAGTGGTGAAAGATTTTGCAGACAGGGCAAAGAGAATAAAACCTAAATAAAGGGTCATAGTTTGTTGATTGGAAACTCATTGTCAATTTTATGATAAATCGACCTCCTGCTCATCCTTCTATTTTTTAATGTTTCTGAATTACTTTGGGGTATGACTTTTATAAAGAGTTCTTTTTTTGTTTTATTTTTGATGCTATCAATATATTTTATTATATTCTCTTTAAGTAATTATATCCATCCACTATAAAAATATTTACGGCATCTTAATTATATTTGGTAGACAAATTTACAATTACTTACACATTTCTACATTTAAGGCTATATATGATCTATGCTCTTCCTCTCATATTTTGACCCATGCATTTTTAAGTTCCTCATTTTGTGGCATCTCTTTGTCTACTCATTTGTCTTTAGTTTTTTGATAATTGTTATTGAATGTTTAATTTATGAAACTTTCTTTTGCTTATATATATAAATTAAAACTTGACAGACTGTTCAAGTCTTCCACTATTTCCTGATATTTAAAACTGAAGAGCGATGAGGTCAAATTCACTATTCCCACTTTTCAGGCACTTTTTATTTTTCTGCTTATAGGATTCTTTATTCTTAAAATTAAATATTTTCACTTATATATGTTTAGATGTTCTTTTCTCTTTATTAATTGTGTCTGGTAAATGATGACCTCTTTCAATAAGTAAACAAATAACGCATCCTCTGTTCAAGAAAGTTTGAGGTTTAGCTCCCAGAGTGTGGGCTCTGGAGTAAATCTGATTGGTTTCAATTCAGAGCTCCCACTGACTAGTCTTGTGCCCTTGAGCAATCTGTTGCAAAAATTAAATGATATTATGTGGAGTAGGCACTACCTAACAGAGTAAATGCTCAATAAATAATACCTATAACTCGTTTTATGTTTATTCTCATCTATTTATTCTGGTCTTTTTCATGCTTTGAGTCTCTAAATTTTCTTACATTTTTCCTTTGTTTTTAATTGTTTCCATCTCTTTGTCCTTTTCCTCTGAATTCCAGGAAAGCCTATAAAGGTCAGAAATCCAGCAACTGAGGGGTTAGGATAGCAGGTATTAGGGGTGAGAAAGGACTTGGGACTCTGAAAAGTACCATCATGACAAAGTTTTCTTAGCTTGGTCTCGTCTCAGGACAAGTACCAGACTGAGTGTTTGGTATTCAGGTTTCTGTCTGAGTAGACTACCACTGGTATTGATGTGGGGTATGGGTGGGAGGCTCTTTGTCTCTTTGGAGATAACCTTAACCAAAGCTGTCTGTCCTGACTTGTGGGTGTGGGATGATGAGAGGCTGCAGTCCTGCCCTTGGTGACCATGGCAACGACTCCAGTCCCAGGAAACAGTTTATCAATGCAAACTCTATAAACTTTAAATATTCAGGGGAAATGCAAACAAAATGTGCTAAAAGCTTATCTAGAATATATGAAGTCCATGCTAAAAGTTTACCTAGGATGTGGAATATATATGCTAATTCAAGGCTATTGAGAACTGAAACAAAAGAACAATTTGGCCTTTCCTCTCTGTATAAAAGGGACTCAAAAATCTTTGTTCTGGGCTCCTGTTTACAACAGAAAGCTCCTGAGTCCAGACGGCCATCAATAAACCATTTTTCCTTCTCAAAATCATTCCTGAGTCCTGGCCTTTCTATACACAAATAATTGAACCTCTCTCAAATTCTACAACAGTATTACATGCTGCAATTTGTCTAGCTTCATACCTAGCTCTTCTACCACCTCTGTAAGATAAAGACCTTTACCTGCTCCTCTCCCCACCCCAACTCTAGCTATCACATTGTCAAAGAATCACAAAGGTTTCAGGAGTATTCCAGTGGGTCAAGGAAATTAGCTGTTATATTGGGGCCTAATACTCCATATTTCCTTCTTCAGGGACCCATGACAGGTCTGCTTTTCATACCATGAAGAACAGATTCTCAACAGGGCTTGATTAACTATACAATCACATATAAAGCCTCTAGTGGTGTCACAGACACTCACATTCCATTGGTCAAAGCAAGTCACATGAACAAGCCTAAAATCAACGGGGTAGGAAATGGAGAAGGAAAGAGTGAATATTTTCTGAACAATAAAATCATTGTACCACAACAGTAAAGTCCGTGCATCAAAATGATATCCTTTGGTGAGGAAGGGAGGTGATAGTCAAGTGTGAAGATAAAAGGAGATAAAGAAATAAGTAAATAAGCATGCCTTGCAATTCCACTCATGATAATGTACCATAATCTAGGGATTATATTTACTTAAACCTCTACCCCTGAAACCCAACCAACAAAAATGAAAAATCCCTCAACATTGGGAATGGATATAGCTCAGTAGTTGAGAACCTGTTTCACACATATGAGGTCCTGGGTTCAATCCTCTGTACCTCCTTAAAAAAAAAATCCCTTAACATTTATTACATGTGAGTGAGTCCAATATTATTTAAGGAGGACCTGTTATGTAATAGATGCTGTGTTAATTATAAAGCATTAAAATTGTCATATTTTCTAGGCTCACAATTTCAAACTTAGTTAAAGAGATGGAAATTAATAAAATTAACAAAAGAAGTAAATAATAAAACTCTAAGACATGCTTAGGATATTGTGAAACAGATGAGAGGGATCCTAAGTTCAGGTCTGGAGAGTGAAGATATGTTCTAGAAGGAGTGACTTTAAGCTGAGGTCTAAAGGAAGCAGGTTGTTTCCAAAGTAAAGTGACATGACAGAAGTAGGCCCTAAAATAGGAGGAAGAAGAAGAAGTTTCAGAAACAAAAGGAGGCCACTTTTCAGAATGAGGCTTGAGAGCTAAACCTGAGTGGGATCCAGTAGGGTCTTATAAGCCATGAGGACTGCGTTAAGAATTTTTGCTTTTGTTCTGAGAAAAATGGGAAGGTTTTATGGCAGAGGGGACAGAATCACAAATTACTAGCTCTGGCAAATGTTCAACTCTATTTTGAAGTTACATTGGTTATGTCAGTTGATTTCTAAGAAGAAAGTTGAATGGGTGCCCAATGGCATCTTTATACAAAATTTAACAAACTTGTCTAGGTGAAAAAATTTTATAAGGAATATGTTATTTGGTATCTTTAGGGTATTTGTTTACCTTTAAAAAACATATTTCACAAAAGACTTAGTGATAATTAACCATGCAGTAAATATTTCTTAGAATCTTTAATAGCTATGTTAATACCATATCTGTGTTAGGATTCTGACAAAAGAGTGTTGGCCCACTAAGTTGTCAAAACATATTAGTCACCTTAGATATTAAAAGTGGGAAAGGGAAAAAAAGAAAGAAAAGCACAATGTCTTCATAGTGGTTAGACAGAGTTTGGCATGGAGTTTTTGCTAGTCTCTTTGAAGGAAATATTAGCATTCAGTTAGACCACTAAATATGACTAAGTCATTATGACTGCGAAGAATAATACAAGTCAATTTGCAGTAATGTTTTATACTAAATCACATTTGGAAGATTTTGTTAATTACACTGTTACAAAATAAATCAGATTAATTGCTTTCAAAGACATTGGGGAAAGCATAATTTTGGAAACTACACTAGGGAGAGAAATCTTTGTGTACTTGAGAATAAATTTCTTAATATGTGTATTCAATGATAATAATAGGTTTTCATATTCCCTAACACAATGTGATTGCCATTATTATGAAGAAAATTATGTGAGTCTGAGTAAGAAATTTCTTGATAATTATGTTTTTAAGAAAAATGTCTAAATCAATATATTCACCAATGTTAAGGACATAATTACCTTGGTCCATTATATCTTCATTGAAATCCTCTGTGTTTGCAAGTTTGAAATATCTTTCATACAGGATTACAATTATCTTGTATAGTTGTTAATTATATTATCACCATCATAAAGTCAAACATATTGTATTTAATATTCAATATAAGAATAGAAACCAAAAAGTATATTTTACTGAGAAAAAAGATGGCAATTAAAATTTTAAGATTTGATTTTTTCTATCTTAATTTACATTTATTCTGCTATAGCAATATTCTCACCTGGTTATTGTATAAAATTATATAACTTTTCTATCAGCTAATGTAATGTAAGCTTCATCACTACAGGATTTTTTGTCTATCCCCATTGTCTAAAACAATGTCTCATTCATAGTATCATTATGTAAATTGAATGAATGGCTGTTCTAGAAATACTGTCTCATGCTAATATTTGTTGAGTTTTATATATGTCAAGTTTGTTAGGTAAAAGGGCATCACATAGTTGGTTTCATGCCTTTCACATTTTAGAAACCCATAATATTTAAATAAGCCACATGCTATCTCAAATTATATTTGGAAAGAAGTTTAATACATGAACAAACAAATTAATTCCTTCTTTCATTAATAGATGTCATAAATCAAGTCCTTCCTGAGGGCAATTAGGGTTGGCAAATATTCCTAGAATCTCTCAAAGCTATTGCTAATATCGCTAGTGATGGCATTTGTGTTAAAAAAGGAAAATAAATGCTATTGCATAGCATTTACTTAACTTTTTTAAGCCTCATTTCCATCTTGGGATAGTAAGATCCATTTGACTGGATTGTTGCTTGGGGTTAATGGAGGATAAAAGGAGTTAGTCACAATCAAGCACAGGGATGTTAATTTTTCCTCTTCCTCATTTTCACCCTCAGGATTATGGCAAAAATGCAAAACTTGGCTCCTGGTTTGGAACAAGGCTTATATCCTCATCATTTGTAACGCTTAGGATATCATTGCCCGCACTCATGTAGTGATTCTGTCACCTACTGAATTTTAATATTTGAATTAGAAGTTCTCATGAAAATATCATGCTAATAGGGCCTCTACAACCCCCAAAATAAAATAGCAAATAAGTATGTATTTTAATAAGATTCTTACCAAAAACTAGTATGGACTTTTCTTTAAATAGATGTTTTAATTAATGTAATTTAATTCTGATACATGTCTACCTTTATCTCCTTGAATATAATATAAATATACAAAATATTAACACATAAAATGAATTTTATTACACCTTTTAATACTTAAATGATATAACAAAACAAATTCCACATATAACAAAGTGATTACAATTTCTATAAATTAATATGCATTTTAAGGCACATCAAATGCTCTATGTGTTTATATGTGAATGTCTGTACTGTGAAGAATAATGTCCACTTGACTTCAAATATTTTGTGCTCTGTTTCTAGCTTCTTCATTTGCTGACTGAATAATTTAATACCATTGCATGCTTCTCTTTTGTAGTTATTATCAGAAATATTAGTAGATAATTGTGTTTATTTGTGTACATTTGGTCTCCCCCACTTAACCAACTGTGAGGTCCACAGGAACAGAACCATATCTCTCTTTCCCATCATCGCCTGTCATCTTGAAAGATGACTATGAGTAAATATGAATGATTTCTATGAGCAGATTTTTCTGGGTTCCAAACTGAAAATTTGCTAAAAATTTAGCCACATTCTGTGTTAAGTACAATCTTAGAGATTCTCTAGACCATATAGAAAATTACCAATATCTAGCTATGCTTCTTTCAATGACCAAAAATATTGCTCAGAAATCTCAGTCTTGCTCAATAATAGGTTAATCGCCTGCATCACTCGGACTTAACATATTGTGAGGGGCAGTTAGTATAAGACAATATCCTCTATATCCTATTAATATAGATTATATGAGGATATATTCATTAAAAAAATCCAGAGAGTTATAACATCCATTTTACAGGACTGACTCAACAACATAATGCATTAAATATAATTAAGAAAATAATATAGGATATAAGAGGAGAAGCTGAAAAATAGGGGAAAGATAGTGATTTACATTCATCCCGTCCAGAAAAAAAAAAAAGGAAGATTTTTCATGCTGATAGATGGTCTCACATCTTCAGTTTTACACAGGAATCTATTTAAAAAACATTTTTTTCTCCTCCTGCCCTCTACTTTTTGGGAGTTATGTTTTCATAGACTCTATTACCTCTTTTTTGAAGTCTCTTTCCTAAACACAAAGCATTGAAGTAATCTTTACTTCCTTTCTGCTCTCAAAACAACGGCACAAAACAATTACTTCTATCTGCCCCATAATATCTAAGTCCCCTCTCAGCCTGATATCATCCCAAATCCCTCAAACTTGTGGAATGAATGAACATAAGGAGAGAGTATAACCATGAACCAAAATATAGTTATTCTTATTTTAGTTATTATTTTGTATTAACAAAAGAATGTATAATATTGATATAAAGATAGTGTTTGACCTGGGTTGAGAAGGGAGGGAAAGGAATGAATAGGTGGAGCACACGACATTTTTAGGGCAGTGAAATTGTTCAGTATGATACTTCAGTGACAGACCCATGACATTATACATTTGTCAAAGCCTATAAAACTGTACAGCACAAAGTGTAAACCATAATGTAAACTACTGACTTTGGTTAGAAGCAATACTTCAGTATTGTTTCATCAATTCTAACAAATATACCCCACTAATGTAAGATGTTAATAATAGGGGAAACTATGTGTGTGAGGGAGGGCAATTATACAGGAATTTACTATACTTTGGTGTAATTTTTCTGTAAATCTAAAATTTTTCTAAAAATAAAGTTTATTATTAAGATAAAAGAGCAAAAACAAAACAAAGCATGCTGCAAAGGGGAGAACAGGTTATATGCATCCAGTATTAGGGAGTGTTACTCATGTAGCCACTCCTATTGAGATCTCTGTAAGCACTGCCCCCTGAGAAATAGAGGTTTAAGAAGAATGGTGTATGGTAGGTATATATAGAGGAGGTGTTATTTGAGTCCTGAATATTAGAAGAAGGTGGCCTTGCAAAACTGTTGGAGTCTGAGAGAAGAGGTGGAAAAACCCTGTTTTATAAGGCCAGTGTGGCTGAATTATTGTTAATGAGCTTCAGGAAAGAGGGATATGAGATATGTTCTGTGAGGTTCATTTTTGAACTCAGCAGTGCCCTGTCATTAAATGTGTTAAATGAATGAACAAATCAATGAATGGATGAATTAAACACACACACACAATGAACATTACCTAGAATTAATCCTGGTTATAAACATATGAGAAAGATGCTAAACGATAGGGAGTAAGAAATGTCTAAACTTTTAATATTTCTCAATGAAAAAAAATATGTGAAATGAATGTATTATTATTTAGTCCTATAATACTAGTTTTTCTCTGAAAGTTAAATATATTTTATGTAATGTCAAGCAAAAAGTCTGTAGGAAATTGTTGGTAAATGTGATTAATTCTAATTATTATATCTGATGTCAAATCAAGGTTTTCAGCCCAGCTTGAAAGAATAAACTTTAATTAATGTCATTCTTCCATTTTTAACATTATATTTATGGAAATGTACCCCTGTAAAGGAAAGTGTTTTGTTTAATAGAAAATTCTGGAAAAATATCAAAGAATGTTTTGGAGAATGAAAGCTGAAACAAAGGAATTTTGCTGTACCCGCTCTTCATCAGTCTTTTAAGACTGTTATCTGAAGTAACACTTGTTCTAATGGATGGAATCGACTCAATTTATAGGAATAATTGTCATGATAAATAAGGAGGCTTCAAAAAAGCTATCCTGTGCTGTTTCTCACAGGTACTCTGTTTCCATAAAGTTTTAAAGCAGGAATTAATTGCATTTACCCTCCAAAAGATTCCGAGCAGCAGAGTGATGAGAAACTCTTCCTTATCCACCCCTGCCAGCTAAGAAAATCTTGGCATACAATTTCCCCATTTTTGTATTAAATTAATGTGTATGCTTTCCTTAATTCCTTATCAAAAATTTTCCTTTGATAATGCCTTTTCCTGGTGAATAGGCAAATAACGTTAAATTCACCAATTGTTTAAACACCCTTCCTTCTTTTTTGTGATATTTCATAAATTTTATGGAATTCCATACTAATTGCCCATAATGCATGATGAATCAAGACTATTTTAGCTTCCTTTAGAATTTTACCTTGATTGGAATGGAAAAATAGTTTACCTCATGTGATTAAAATATCCATGCCAATGAAGAGATATTGTAATTAAGCCAGCTGAGCTAAAGAATAAAATCAAAGGCATTCCATTGGGTGGATATCTAAATTATGTTTTCCTTGAAGGAGTCATAAAACGATCAGATAATTTGCTTTTTAAAAAATTTGATTAAAGTATATCATTCATGCATGAGCATACATAAACAATCAGTGCATAGTAAAAGTTGTAAACTTACAAAACAAATATGCGTAACATTATATGGAGGTCCCATATTTCAAACCACAGCCAATACCTTGCATTGTTGTGAGACATTTGTTCAAATTATGAAAAAGTATCTTCAAAATCTCACCACCAACCATTCCGCATCTCACCCCTGGTATACCCCTCCCCCTACCCATGCTGCTATTAATTTTTAAAATATATTTTTATTACAAAAGTTGTGAACTTACAAAACAATCATGCACATATGTAGAATTTCTATACAACACCCCTTCAACATACCACACCATAGTGGAACATGTGTTACAGATTATGATGTAATGTCATCAGACTATTACCATTAACCATGGTCTATAGCATACATTTGGCACACTTTTCCATACTCCCCCATTATCAATACAGATGCATGAATATTACAGCATTGCTATTAACCACAGTTCACAGATCATACCAATTTTATTTTCCCATGCTTCTTTACATTCCCACCACCAGGCAATAGTGGTGTACATCTGCTCAGGTCACAGAAGGACACTCTTGTGTCTGTATCATCAACCACAATTCTAATCTACCTCTGGGTTTATCGTGTTATTCAGTCCCTAGATTATTCTCTAGCTTTTGTTCATTTGACATTTACATCCTTAGATATCTCATTAATATGAACTAAATATACAGAATAAATGCATGGAGTAAAACGTAGAGTATAGTTTATTAGAAGATAAGAGGAGGACTGAGAAGGACTACTGATGCTTAATAGAAGCAGAAGTTTTAATTAACTTTACAGATAATTTGTTTTTATTCTTTTTAATCCAGAGATTGAATACTTTTCTAAAACACCTCTAAGTCAAAAGGGCATGGAGAAAGAGATAAAAATATATTAAATACAAGAAAAAATTGCCAAAATGTGGAACAAAAGAAATAGAAATATCTGTTGAATTAAACAATTGTCTCCAAAACTAGAATTTATATTGGCCTGAAGAAAAGAAGCAACTATATTCCATCATATTCAAGGACAGACTGAGGTTTGGGTTCAAGTGTTTAGATACAGGGAAGAGATTTCTAATTGACAATGTCCTTAAATGCTACATTGGGTTTCTTAGAAAGATTATGAAATTTCTTTTGTGACAGTATTTTAGAAACTTATCTGACTGCTATGGTTTAGTGATGGTAGTGTCTGAAGACAGGGAATTAGTTAATGAAATTCCCAAGATTCTTCCAGACCTAAGTAGAAACCAATAACTTTGTTGGACCAGAGTGTGGCAGCATGAAGTAATTTGCTTGTCATTTATAAATCGAACTATAGCCTAATTCCAAATCTAGTTTCAATATATTATGAAATTTAAGAGAACAGTTTTTGAAAAATTCCTTTTTATGTATTAGTCTTATTCTATCACAATTTGTAAACACTATCAAAATTTTAATGATTGACTTACTTATTAAAAAGATTGCTCTTCTCCTTTGAAGTGATGACCCAAAAAAATTTCTCAAGGGATGGATATATATATATATAAAGAGATACAGTTTAATGTATGTAGCATATTATCATAAGTTGAAATAGAAAGTATAATTTAAATATTTTCATTTTCATTTTAAGTATTTTTTATAGATTGGTTTATTTAAAATATGATTTAACTATGTCTTGTAATCAACTGGAAGGAATGTCAATTAATTGAGACTATTTAAGAGTAAAGATGAATTCCTAGCATAATTTAGTGGATAAAGCATATTTGATAAAGTAACATTTATCTGAATGATAATTTGTATGTTTACCAGTGACATAAAATTATTTAAATGTATGATTCATAAACCCAATAGATTATATTTTATTTTACTTAAAAAAAATCCTTAATGATAGTGATCTTTGTACTTTAGAATATATTCATCTATTAATTTATTTTTACGGAATCAAATGTTAGAGAGTAATGATAAATAATTTTAAGTCATAAAATTTATCATGACATTTAAAAATTTTTTCTTGAAATTCTGGGTTTCAGAATGATATTTTTTCTCCCAAATTAAAGCTGTAGTAATTTTTATGAATTCTTAAGACCAGACATTTGACCCGATTCATGTTGTAAAAGTGCCAGTGATAATGTTAGACATGTTGACTGAAGCAGTTTCCTAATATCAATACCTTCAGGTAAAATTATTTTTCTTAAAGAAGTTGTGCGTTTACAAGCAGGAAGGAGAGAAAAATAGAAGGAAAGAAGGGAGGGAAGAAAGGATAGATGAAATAGAGGAAGGAGGGAGTGAAAGAGAAAAAGAAACTTTTTAATATAGTTGAAGGAAAGTCTAAAAACTTTTAGGTATTTAGTTGTCTTATCATATGATACAAAATAAAATGTGGTGCCCTGATAATAAGAGTAATAGAGGAAGTGATCTACATTAGAGTGTGCTTTCATTGAGACATTGGCAAGACTCCGTGATAATCTAGTTTTGGGGTGAGAAGGAGAAGGGATCAAGGGTCATTCTTAGGCTTTGAAAGAAAATATGATAAAAGGTGAAAACCATTTATCTAGAGTGAAAGAGATACAAGTTTAAAAAAAGAAATGGGAGTTTGGTTTTGAAATTACAGCTATGTATACTCATCTGGCATTAGAAGGATGAGAGCTTAATCAGAAATTTAAGTTTGGGAGTTATGAACAAATTGAAGGTATTTAAATGCATGAGACTGGATGAGGTCACAGCTTCCTAGAGAATAGGTAGAGAAGATAGAAGTACCTATGACAGAATCATGGAACACTCACAAATTTAGAAGCCATGAAGAGTAAGAGCAAGCAAAGTGTCTGAGTCAGGAAAAAGAAAGAAAGAAGAGTAAAATAAATAATGTGGCAAGGAAGCAATGTTCAACTGTGATGTGTAATGTATGTAAGGACTAGACTTGCAGATAATAATGAAGGAATTAGATGTGCCCTTAAAGTTATCTTATTTTTGCTGTAGCCCAAATGTTAAAATTCTCTGCCTCAAAAGTTCAGTCATGTGAAAGTGTGTCACAGTAGAAAAATGGATGAGAACTATTTTTAAAATAATATTTTGTTATTTATTTCTATATAATTTTACTTCACCTAGTTCCTAGGACTAAAAGTGACTATAATGACATTTATTTTAAAATATAGACATACAGTAATAAATCAGAGCCAGAAAAATATAAAATGTATGTCCTCAAATTACAGACAGAGAGAGAGAGAGAGAGAGAGAGAGAGAGAGAGAGAGAGAGAACAGGGAGACATTTGCTCTTAGGCAAAAAAGATTTTTAAAAACTAAATTTTTTTTTAAATTACACTTAAAATTTTTATTAATAATTTTACTTAATTTTAAAATATTTCCATGTGCCAAAAAAAAACAACCACAAAAACAACATAAAACAAAAAAAGTTCCCAGTTTAAGAGGCACTAAAAAGAGAACATTAAAATCAAGAAATCAAAAGACATTCTACTAAAGAATAAACAATACAAATTGGAAAAATGTTTGCAACCCATTAATTAACAACACATTATTTATGAGTCATTTCTAATAAATAAAGAAAAATGGACAAAAACGTGTCAATAGACACTTTACATGAGGGTTCTGAAAGCCCATCAGAAATATAAATTTTCAATATTCAGTCATATAGTCACTAAAATAAACTGGTTGTGCAGAAGTCTGGTGAGTCAGGAACAAATTCCACTTGAGGGCTGTTATAAATGCCAAGAATAATGTTCTCAGAATCATTCTTATACTAGGCACCCTGACTCCCGAAAGTTCCTCAATACCAATTAATGCCATCACACCAAAGCATCATTAAGTCCAACCAAATCAGCAGGCTTTGGGATGTATTATTTTATTTCTCCCACATTGGAATGATATCAAATAGAGGTGATCTACAAGGAATTTTTTCTTGAAGAAATTTTGTGCTATAGTGTAGTGTCTATGTGAGTTTGAAGTCACACTTTACCATGTACAAGCTGTGTGCCTGAGTTTGACCACCGGACCCCAATTAAGAGACTTACATCGTCTAAGTACTGAAAATATTACAATGTCCACTCTAGTGTTATCCTATGCAATTCAAAACAAAACTGAACTCAACCCTAATATAAAGAGTCTATACAACAAAACGTTGACTATTCTCACTATAGTCACTGACTCTTTTTAGAAATTATCAAATATTAATTTATTTCATTAAAAATGCATGATTTTGTTTGGTGTTTTAACTTATCTTGACCTATGTTTGGGACAATCCAGCATTATTTACCTCTTTCTAAGCTTCTGGTTCATTACCTATGTAATGGTTATAATGGGTACAAGAGTATAAATGTACCATTTTTATTATGGTTCTTGGCAGATAATATGTGATTGTCCCGACCCGCAGGACACTAGCGAGGGCTCAGAGACCTGCTAAGGAGTAATGGTGGGACAAGAGACACGAAGAATGACAGCAAGACAGTGTTCTGATCAAGCTGCGAAATTTTATTGAGGGAACAAAGCATATATACTCTTGGGAAGGGGAGGAGTGGGTGAGGAGGTGGAGGCTAGGGATTGGCTGTCGCTGTTGCTGGGGTAAGTGGCAGGGTTCAGGGATTGGTGGCTGCTGTTGCTGGGGTGGAAGGCAGACTTCAGTTTCGTGCCTTGCGCCTGCGTACTGCTTTATCAGCCTAGGCAGTGGCGGGAAATGGAGAACAAAGGAGTGGGGAGGAAGAAGAATAAGGATGTGGGCTCCGCTCTGGCGGCCATGTTACTGGCATTGCTGAACTCAGTGTATACTTGTATTGACTGCTCCCAACAATAATAAGCATTTAACAAAAGAGATATGCTATCTTTATTATTTCCCTTGTACTATAAGCATTATTATTAGTGTTTTCCTAAAGGATTATGTGAGAATTTATTAAAGTGATTTAGGTAAAGCACATAGTACACGGTAGACAGTAAATAATTTTAGTTTCCTTCCATTCCATTCCCATTCCTCCACTTTGCCACAATTATCTATGCTTTATCATTCTCTGAGAATCACAGACAGAGAACAAGTGAATATTATAAACAATAATAACAACTTATGATAGCTTCAGAAGGAGACACTGGATATTTGGGGCAGACGGTGTAAGTCACATAATGTAAGAAGGAGAAGATGTCCAAAGCAACTTTTAATTTTTTTCTCTAACATAAATCATTTTCAAATAATCTGTAAAAACAAAATACAATCATTGATTCAGATTAAGTTTTCCTAAAGAAATAAAAATTCTGTTACAATTCATACTTAGAAGTAGGAAATCATGAAATGCAATTTTTACCTTCTAAAGATCTAATCATTGTACAAATCAGTTTAACATGATCACTCCCCTTTATTTGCCTTTTGTGTGTAAATTCATAATATATAATTTCATTGTAGGGATTACCAGCAAGTCGTGTGAGGTATAGAGTAGATGATGTCCAGTTTCCTTACCCTGCCAGTATTTTTGATGTAGAAGAAGATTCTGGAAGAGTAATAACTAGAGTCAATCTTAATGAAGAACCTACTACAATTTTTAAGGTTAGTGTGTCATTATCTCAGTGTTGTATATTTGTTGTTTGACTTGATTGAAAGTTTGGTTGAACAGATGATTGTATTTCTTTTCTTTCCTTTTATCTTCTTTTAAAATTTTTTTTTAAGATTACAAGACAATGTATGTTTACTCTGTACAAGTTTAGAAAATACAGTTAAGTAAAAAGAAAAAAAAAATCACTTGATATCTCACCCCTTGGAGATAACCAGAGTTTACCATTTAATTTCCATCCATATGATTATGTCTCACAAAAATAATGCATAAGAACATAACTTTAAAAGTAGCATAAGCATACTATCCATAGTGCTTTTTAAAGATAATACTATATTGTCCATGACAATAAATACCATTGATGTTATTACTTTCCTAGCTACACGATGTCCTACTATATGAATATATCGTGTGTTGTTTTTTTAATCTAAAAACCTGTTGCATATTTAGGCTGCTTCTGATTTTTTTTGTTATAATAAACTCTGCTGTCACAAACCTCCTTCTATGAATATCATTGTTCACTTGCCCAAATTTGTCTTTATGATAAATACCTAGAAGCAAACTCACTGGAACAAGTTTATTTGCTTTTGATATATTATCCTTCAAGAAAATTTGAAATAATGCTACCACCCTAGTCTGCATGCTCAGCCTTTCAGAAGAGTACCCATTTTCCTAATACCATCCAACTTTGGATATTTTTTATATTTTTAATCTTTGCATATCTGCTAGAGAAAATAAACATTCATTTGGGTTTTTGTTATGTTTTACTTTTCTTCAATTACAGTAGAATTGGATGTACTACCTCTTCACATTTTTAAATATTTCAAAAATATAACCAATAAAATAATGCCTGTTTCTACATGTCAGGAAGGTATTGAAAAATATTATGAGTTATCATAAATAATCCATTTTATTAAATGTTTTGAGTGTTCTAATTTTATATAGATTTTAAAAATAATTTTTGTCATTTGTAAATAAAACCTTTGGTCATACACAGAGGAAATACTTTACCAGTCAACCTTGTGAATACCAATAAGTCCTCTGTCTCACATTGTTTTATTACTGTTTTGAATACTTGTTCAGTTAATAAACTAGTATCCATCCGAAGGTAAGTTGTCACCTTCAGGAAGATCTCCGGTTCTGAACTTCTTTGATCCAGATTGAGTTAGTTCAGATTAGTTACCTGTAACTTCCAAAATAATATATATTCCAGAAAAAAAGCAGAAAGTTTTGAAAATATTTGACAGTTCTTAAAAGTAAACATTAGAATTCTTTTTGGTATAATAAAGTTTATCAAAGAAAATGAGCAATTATAAAAACTATTGAAGTATAATAATGTGTAAGTATCTAATCTTAATGATTTAGACTTAAGTATTTCTTTATTGCATCATTTAAACAATTTGTTATACCATATGAGCATGGTTTCATGCATTTTAATTGATTTTATGAGATTACATTTCAAATTATGTTAAAACTATAAAGGAATTCATGGCTTATTCTCCAGAGCAAAGTATTTTTGCCCTATAATCTTCCAGATGATTAATTCATTGAAAAAAGATTAGTCTCTTTTCACAAGCAAAACAAATAGCTTTTTGCTATTGATGTGACTGAATTTAACACTTTGTAAATAAGTGTGTTGATGCTATAAAGGCAGATGTTTTTATTGTAGAACCAGTGGGTTGAGGAAAGAGGAAGATTTATAAGTGGAAAATATAGTATCATATATTAGTTTTACTGTTATTTTTGTATCATAGCTTTTATAATATAATGTCTTAGAGTTCCTACCTGGCAAATGTAAATAATAACATCTAATTGGTGGGATTATTGTGAAGATCAAATGAGAGAACATAGGTAGCATATCCTCAGACCATGCCTGCTACCTGGTAAAGTGATCACTGTTCCCCTCTGGCCCTCTGCAATCCAATGATTAAAAACATACCTGTAACAATATTGCTTTTATTTTCTTATTGTTACTAATCTTTCACATGAATTATTTTTACTTTTTAAGTTGGTGGTTGTTGCTTTTGATGATGGTGAGCCTGTGATGTCCAGCAGTGCCACAGTGAAAATTCTTGTCTTACATCCTGGAGAAATCCCACGCTTCACACAAGAGGAATACAGGTATTGGTTCCTATCCATTTTTGAAATTTATAAAGGTTTCATTGGCCTCTCAAAATTGATATGATATGAATGTAACAATGAAATGGGCTTCCAATTCTAGTTCAAGCGGTTCTAAATCAGCATCACATTAAGTTTAAAAGTTTGTATGCTTAATGTGTTAATTTAGTATAAAAACATGTTTTAGTGATGCTTTGATAAATAATGGTTCTTTTAACAATAATTAAAGCAAGCTAGGAAATATCCTTTTTTCACTTCTGGAATAAATACCAACTGGTTAATGAATTCAATATTGAGAAGTAGATATTTAGTTTCCTGTTATTACCAGGTAAATATATCATCAAAGTTTTGACATTTTTACAGATAATTATAAATGATATTTCCCATCTAGTCTGTTATGCTATTCATCAGTAATGAAGACTCTATTGACAAAATAAAGAAATTCCAATTACTGTATTTCACGATTGCTTCATGATTATATTTGACTAATGACAAAGTTCCTAATGTTCTCTTGCAAAAATAATAGAATTTTCTTTCATGATTATTTTGGTCTCCATTAAGTTAAAACATTAAAGTACTTTTATTAAATGTTAACCCTCATAGGATATAGGGTATTTCAGCAAACACTTGCAGAAGGCTCACTCTATCCTATGTATTTGCTGTATTCTTAGACTAGATATAGTACTAAAGGACTGACATCCAATGCCTTCCAGAGGCTCACAGCCCAGAGATGGAAACAAAGATATATATGAAAAATTATAATAAACCGTGAAAATAAAATAATAGAGGTACATAGTATTCAGGAAGCATGATAGAGAAACATTTAACACTGAATATGAACATCAAAGGTTTCAGTTGTACATGGAAGAAAAATAGATTTTAGACAGTCCACAAAGATGTAAAAGGATGTTAAACGCTAAAGAAACAACATATACAAAAGTATAAGTTAGGAATGTAAGAGACTATGTTGAGTTGCAGAAATTTTAGTAGTTTAGCCTGTCCAGAGACAAATTGGAAATTGGATAATGAGACTAATGTGGCTCTGAAAAATGAGTATTTCATACAATGGAGGTCTTTATTGTGTTCTGGAATTTGTATTTTATTGCTCTCATAATTTCTAAAATTATTTCAGAATTTTAATCTTAAGGTAGGACTTGGGTAGTGAGGGAAAAGGGAAAAGGATGCTGATATTGTGATAGCTTCATTTTAGAAAACTTACCTTGGTTTTTGAACTTAAAACTGTCAAGCATGGAGGCAGAGAGAAATAATGAGGACCTGAATGAAGACAGTTCACATAGCAGGACAAGGAAAAAAGATCAAAGATATAAATAAGTACATCAAATCACTTCTTATGAAAAATTGGGTGCTATCCACATGAAATCATATACATGTTTGTGATTTGGAGCAACTAAGAAGCATTAATGGATAGCAGGTATTGTGAGAATGTAGATTCATATATTTTGGATATTTGCATTGATGTGCCTAAAATATATACAGTAAAAGTTAAAAAATATGTATATTAGTTAATAGAATTTGTAAAACTGGGACTCTCAGGAGAGAGATCTTGGCTGGAAGTAAAGATCTTAAAGTCATCAATGTGTAGCTGTATGTTAAGGTCATATAAAAAACTTGAATCACTAAAGTGAACACCTTCAACTAGTAACAAATGCCTTTAATTATCAACACCATCTTCATCACTATCATGATTAAATCATTTGAAAGGTTCTGTATCTGAGCATTTATGCCACTTCAAATCAAGTAGTAGTTTTCTGTTTTCATAACAAGTTGTGTTTATAATACTCTAGTATGACATTAAATTATGTAAAATAATTAACAGATAATCTTGCATAACACATACATAAACCATAAGGGTGAAACTAGATGTAAAACTATTAGAAAATTGATCAGTCTCCATTTTACAAGGATCATTCTCAGTCTCTTGTCCATTATTGCCAATTAGCTAATATTTTTCTCTGTATGGTTGAGCTTAGCTGTGAGCTCAAGTTCTTTTCTATGGAACATACTATCTTCTGTTTGGAGACTTTCCTGAAGGGCTAATTTTGATCCTTTCAAGAACTAAGATGAATGTATACTTACTAGTTATGTTTTTCACTTACTTATTTAATTCAGATGCTTACAAAAATTATAGTTTTTGAGGTAGGTGCAGAAAACCATCACAGTTTTATACCAACAAAATTCCCACCTTTTTTTTTCCAAAATTCTAATCATTCTTGGAAGCCCCAAGAGAAGAAAAATGTGTTCAGGTGCATAACTCTTCCCCTTTCAAATATTCACAATGAATGGTGCCATGTTGCTTTGGGCTTTCTTTTGGTGCTCATTTTCTTACTAGCATAGTTATGTATCCAAATTTTTCTAACTATCACATGACATGTTAACTCTTTTTGATGTGGGCTATGGGTGGGAGGCTCTTTGTCTCTTCAGAGATAACCTTAACCTAAACTGTCTGTCCTAACTTGTGGGTGTGGAATGGTAAGAGGCTGCAGTCCTGACCTTGGTAATCATGGCAATGACTCCAGTCCCAAGAAACAGTTTAACAATGCAGAGTCTATAAATTTTAAATATTCAGGGAAAATGCAAAACAAATGTACTAAAAGCTTATCTAGAATTTTGAAGTCCATGCTAAAAGTTTACCTAGGATGTGGAAGATATATGCTAATTCTATTGAGAACTGAAACAAAAGGACAATTTGGTCTTTCATCTCTGAATAAAAGGGACTTAAAAATCTTGTTTGGGGCTCGGGATTGAAACAGAAAGCTCCCGAGTCTGGCTGGCCATCAATAAACCATTTTTCCTTCTCAAAATCATTCCTGAGTCCTGGCCTCTCTATACACAAATAATTGAATCCAAGTGTAAATTCTACAACATTTTTTGGGGCTCTCCCAGGATTGCAAACAAAAGCCAGAGACAGTAGCATTTTGCTGCCCCTTCCAAATCCCTGATGAAGCCAGGAGGACTCAGGTGAACCCCAAATCTGGGTGCCCCTGTATTAAATTTAATCCAGAAAAGATGTGGGGTCCACCAGAATCTTCCCGACAAAAATCGAGGGCAATGGAAGGTCTGAAGAGAAAGATTCTGGGAATGAAAAAGAACTCTTAACATGGAAGAAGGTAGGACTCCCAGGGTGAGCATAGTCTGGAGAACCCTAGCTTTAATTGCTAGGAAGGGGAGGCTGAACACCTCCCAAGAGAACCCTAGTAGTCCCAAAAATTTGGGGGGAAACCATTCTCTCCAGGTCTGGATAAAGGAGGAAAACCAGGAAAAAGCCTGGTGTTTTGGGTTTGTCTAGCTGCATGTTAGAATCTAGTACTGGTCTTATATCCACTGGAGGAGTGGAGGCTTGATTTTAATAGGAAGGGCTCTTTATAGGTTCAAGTCCTAATGTCCTGGAAATTGGTCTGGATTTTTAAGAAAACTTGGCTACAGGAAAATGGATCAGCTTTGCTAGTGAAGCTTGGTCTGAGTGAAAAGTTAAACAGTGAAAAAGGTCTAGCTGAAATCTTTTGTTATGGTGCTGAATTGCGAATGAATTGTCTTTATACCAGACATTAATGTTAAGTGTTCTCTCTAAGGTTTGTGATGGCTACAGGGGCAGCCATGCTGGAAATATATATAAATAGAACTTGTGGGTCAGATTAGTGACCTTTGTGCTTCTGTCTGTATCAGCTCAATGCTGTTGTTGGAGTTGTGTGGTTATGTAAAGTGGTGGAATTTAATTGAGCTGGAACCCTCCCTTGCCATTGGCAAGGGGGTGAATTGATTATGGGGCAAAACTGAGAAGTCTGGATGTTTGCACATGTTCTGTTGCCTTGTCTCTGGTCTGTCCCTTTGTTGGGGCTTGGAGGTCGTCTGTGTCCATGCCATGCAACTGGATTTGTTTGGGCTGACCCAGTCAGGGGGGCTGGGTCCTTGGGAGCGGTGCCAAATTTGAGTAGGTTCTGTCTGCCCATTTTGGCAAAAAGCTGGAAAGGGGGGAGTGGCTTGCTCCTTTCCAGTGAGTCCACACTTTCTATTCATAAGCCGCATTCCTATTTGATTTTTGTGCATCCGACTGCCTGGAAGGGGGAAGGTGAAGGGGATGAAAAGCATAATCAAAATAAATGCAGTAAAGTTCCCTCCCTAGGGTATCAAAAGGTGGAAATACACTGGGATTCTGCCCAGATTCTTTACTTCTCAGAACCTCCGTCTCTGTAAGATTGAAGAACTACTTTAAAATATTTTAGAACTGCAAAGTTGCCTGAAGAAAGGAGGCTATCGCTTGAAACAATAGACCTCTAATCACTTGATAGCCTTTTCAGTGATCTGACTGGGAACTTCAGGGTTGTGAGACTACCAAAGTAAAAGGAAAAAAAAAGAATGAAATGCCTCTTTGAAATCTATGTTTGACTTTTGTCAGTTGCTGGTGCCTAAAAATTCATGGTAAAAAGGTAAAAACATAGCTTAAAATGAATCTTTAAATGCCAATACTCTCTTGCTGGTGAATTAAATGCATAACTTGCAGATGAGAATTTGTTCCATTACTAAGAAAAGGCAGAACTTCAAAGAAGTGTTACTACTAAAATTCTTGTAGCTTAATTAATAAAGGTATCCAATTCACTTTAAGGTTAAAAAATTAATAAAAACTGTAAGAGTTAAGATAATTTATAAATGCATTTATATTATAAAACAATGGAAAGATAATAACTGAAATTATAACTGGGTGAATTTAGCCTGAAACTATTATTGTAAGTGTAAATTCTAAACTAACCTTACTTTCATTTATGGGTACTTCAAGCCTAGCCTCACCCCTTGCCTTTGGCTATGCTTATTTCATAATAGCTCCTGTCCTACTGGTATTGGTAACCCTGTTTTCTCTCATGAATCCAAGTGTAAACTAAATTGCTGCCTGGTAGAATTCTTAGCCCTTAGGGTTAAATGACCACTGGAGTTTTATTATCTCCAAGGACTAGGGGGAATAAAGGGAGTCTCCTGCTTTAACTGTTAGTGTTCCTAAGAGTGGCAATTCATGAGAGAAATCAGTCTGTCTCCCTGAGGCTTAAAGAATTAATCTTGTTGCTTATCCAAAATTCTGCTAAATTCAAGATAAAATATAAAGTTCTGAAACAAAAAAGAATTGTTAAAACATTGGGAACATTTTGGTTACAAGCCATTAGTTAAGAAACAAAATTCTTGTGCAAAACTGCACAGTCATAGTGCAAATTAAGAAAAGTTTCAAGAGTCTTTGAACTGTTTTGCAGTTGCACTTATTTTGTGAAAAAAATGGAAGTTTTAAGTAACTAAAGTTATGTTTTTGTGTCAAACTATTCATGTCTGCCTATTTGCTCAAATTGTTGAGGTTAAATATGCAGTTATATAATTAAAATATATTTTTGGACCCCAAATTAAGCTAAACAGTATATAAAATAATGCAAATTATAAGTAACATCAATGATTTGTGTTTCTGTGTCTAACTCTATTTGTGTCTGCCCATTTGCTCAGTGTATGTCTTCATACATCAGAATGATAATATCAAATTAACAAGTGAAAATTCCTAAAAGAGCTCTATTCAAATAGATAAAAATTAAATATGCAGTTATATATGTAAATAAATATTCTTGGAGCCCAAATTAGACCAAGCAAGATGAAAAAGTCATATAGAAATCTGATTATAGAAACTATTAGAAAAAGACCTCCTCTTTGCAAGAGTTTTGAGGGCAGGACTAGATGTAGCATATTAAACCTATCTACTAGGCTGGGGAATTAAGAAACAATTTGCCCTGTAACTTCCCAGTTTAAACCTTTTGTCAGCCATAAAATAAAAGTAATTAGTGGCTCTGTGAACAAATTTCAGTAGTAAAAAAAGGTCCACAAAATCTATGGAGAGATCTTTCCTGGATTATGACTAAACAAATTAGGTAACTGTGTAATGTGTTTTGAAACCTGGTAGTCAGTATGCTTTTAAAAATTATTCATTTTCATAACTTAAAGAAAAGATGTTTTAGCTTCCTTTTTTAAAAAAAGAGAACATTCCTTGCATAAACTATAATGGTTTCAATTTTATTTAGCTTGAGTGTAATCTCCCATAGTTTATAAATTACCCATTAACTAAATTAACATTATATGTACAAAATCTTTAGAGTGATAAAAATTGTAAGTTTACGTTGATAAAATTAAGCTAAAGAAGAAAGATTGTGGATGTGCTCTCTTAAATAAATAAGGTGAATTTCTTTGGTTAGTAATTGTAATTTAATAAGTTTATTGAAATGTAAGGTAACTGATCAGTGTAGTTATAGTCAATTATAAAGAGTTTGTGGAACATCTTCTGAGCTGAAAATGTTTAAATAATTCTAGTTCTAGAAATCATTGTTAACTAAAAACTTGGATTGATATTGGTTGCAAAAAATAACTTCGTGGTAATAAAACCTGTCTAAAGGCCACCGCAAAGTGCATATTTAAGTATATGGTAATAAAAAGTTATCTTGATTCTATTAGGAATCTTCTGTTTTCAAATTAACAATGAAATATAGTTTTTTTCCCTCTATTACTAAAGTAAAATACCTATTATTATCTTCATGGTAAAATTGTATAAGTAAATGGTCATCTGATATATGATGTGTTGCATTAAATAGTTTAAAATATATTTTAAAACAAGGAATACATTTTAACATTGTCAAACTCTTTTGTGCACTCAAACCAGGCCTTGAATACATTTCAGGTTGCCTCTCCATGTGAGTTATTGGCTAGGCTGGTCACTGACCCCTTAATTAGAAATATTTGCTATATCAGCCTCTGGTTCTGCTCCTGAAGTTGATGGAAACTATGCTGCAGTTTCAAGCTCCTGCAGCAGCCAATGATGACTCGGTACAGCCAAGTGTACAATGGATATCGCCTCCAGACTGGCACTGTTCCATAGTGCCAGAGAGCACTATGCATCAGGCTGGTAAAATACTGGAAACTCTCTCTAGAATCAACGATACTGCGACTTGCTCACTGTGAAGAACATGCTAAGTAGAGCCATGATACCAGGATACTGTAAGTAAAACTTAACCACAATTGGCATTATGGCCTACTCCCATGGAGAGATAATGTGTAAAGTATTACAAACCTGAAACTTAAAACTATTAATTGCAACTCTGAATCCTTTGCATTAAGTAATACATTAATTAATATTAAAGTGCTGTACTTTTATCCTGTACTAAATATATGCCTAGTAATTATAATGTTATCTTTTCTATTTTAGATCAAGTGCAAAAGTATATTAGACATGTTAAATTCCTAATAAATTCATTTTCTAAACAGTTAATAAACATGTCTATAGAATAAGGTGGCAGTCTCAGCCAGGCTCAGTCAACTTACTATATTCTACGGTACTCTACTGTGTAGCAAAAATGAGGCTTACTTGCTAATAATGAGTCACCTATTGAACAAGTCAAAATTATCAGAAAATGTACAATTAAAACCAAAATGTAAAAAAAAACACCTTTATTCTGTAGTTCTAATCACTTCCACAGCTAAAAACTAAGAAAATTTCCAACTTGGTGTACTAATCCTGAATGAAACCAATTGCCTAAAAGGTGCCAGTTCACAAGGAGCATCTGACAGAGCTCATGAGTGCCAATCATTAAACAGCTTGAAATGTGTCTTCAAACAAAGCTAAGTATCTATTGCAATTTCTCTCTAAAAATAAATAACTTAGAAATATATATATATATGTATACTGTTCCCACCAGCTTTTAAAAAAGAGTGCCATCTTTATAAGCACCTAACCTTGTCTACCTCTGTAATCCAATATCCGCTTTTAAAAATGGGTATTCCAAATTTTTAATTAAGTTTGTTTCTTTCAAAATGAACATCTTATTAACATATGAAAACTCCATCCAGCTTCATATAGAAGGCCAGATCCATCTTCCTCCAGTTAAAATAAAATAGAGTTTTACACCTTGTTAGGCAATAACTACAGCCCATGGCCAGCAGGCAGCAGTTACAGAAAAGAGAACATCTCCCTTCAGCACCCCTTTAAGATTAAAGGTGTAAACTCTTTAAGGGTAAAACAAAATTAATAGATGAATCTGGACCCTGGTTGAAAATCTATGTGGATGCCGGTGGCCCACTGATGACTGCAAGGGGGCACCTGCCCCAGAATTCTACTGTCTGGAGTGAAAACTTATAAACTTCTGGGAACAGGCTCCTGGATGCTACACTGAAAATTGATAAGTAAAGTAATTAATCAAAACAACAAACAGCCATCCACCTCATAGCTCCAACAAAAATTATGCCAAAGCTTAGCAAGTTAAACTTTGGCATAAGGGGGGAACTGATGTGGGCTATGGGTGGGAGGCTCTTTGTCTCTTCAGAGATAACCTCAACCTAAACTGTCTGTCCTAACTTGTGGGTGTGGAATGGTAAGAGGCTGCAGTCCTGACCTTGGTAATCATGGCAATGACTCCAGTCCCAGGAAACAGTTTAACAATGCAAAGTCTATAAATTTTAAATATTCAGGGAAAATGCAAAACAAATGTGCTAAAAGCTTATCTAGAATTTTGAAGTCCATGCTAAAAGCTTACCTAGAATGTGGAAGATATATACTAATTCAAGGCTATTGAGAACTGAAACAAAAGAACCATTTGGCCTTCCTCTCTGTATAAAAGGGACTCAAAAATCTTGTTCGGGGCTCAGGATTGAAACAGAAAGCTCCCAATCTGGCTGGCCATCAATAAACCATTTTTCCTTCTCAAAATCATTCCTGAGTCTTGGCCTCTGTGTATGCAAATAATTGAATCCAAGTATAAATTCTACAACATTTTAACTAGAATATTGTGGTTTTGAGGCAAAAGTTATACAGATCGTATAAGGACATTGTTAATTTAGCTTTCTTAATGTGTCCTTGCTTAATGCCACTTTTAAAAAGTATATGTTTTCCAATAAATATCATTCTTACCTTTTATACATAGATCTACTAACTGAAAATAGTTTCTATTACTAAGATTATAGAAAGAAAAGTAGCCAATTACAGGTGATATCATTAAGAGCAGTTACATGAATACATGGGAAAAAAGTTTGGGCTCTCCAGTAGAAAATTTCTATCAGTTGCAACTGTAGCCCTTGATTATTCCAGTTCATTTGTTACTCTGAGGTATAGAGTCAATTTAGTAATCTTGTTGATACTATAGTTAATGAAGAGAATCCTATTTAAGAATCAATATTAGAGCAGTAATAGATTCAGTAGTATCTGAACACTGTAAAGGATTGTTTTTGTTTTCTATCAGATACTCAGAAAATTAGGATAAGAAGAAAATTATGCCAAATATGTGCAAAGGAGACAATTTTTTGAATAAATGCAAATAATGAATTTAAATGTTTATATAGGTTTAAATTTTACCCAAACCATGGAATGAACCAAAAAACAACTTGAATCTTCTGCTGATTACCTTCTTCTGTGATTATTTCTTCATTCTTTTGAAGATTTGGGGGAATGCACATAGAAAATATCTAGATGCTAGATGCTCATAAATACTTTTCTCTGATTCCTGGGCATACAACTAGACTACATTTCCTGTCCTCCTTGCAATTAGGTTTAGCTTTGTGAATGAGTTCTGGCCAATAAAATGAGGAACTAAATGATCTGTACCAGTTTCTGACCTTGCTTAATTTTCTCTCATTATGGCTGGCTGGAATAGAGAAAATAACCGTGGATAACTTGGGAGCCATATATTAAAGTTTGTGAAAGCATAAGACAGAAGCAGCTTAAGCCCCTGAATCACAGCTTGTAAGAGAGCTGAGTAGGAATAACCTTAATGGACTGTTATGTGAGGAAGAAATATAGGATTTTCCCATTATGTTAGCTAGCATCATTTTCACAAATGTAAGATATTTAACATTTTACTTATTTGCAATAACTCAATCTGTAATATATTAATCATATTAAAATGTTTCTCATTTATGGTTTAGTATTTCCCAGTATGTCATTTTTTCAAAAGAATATTCATGGTAGAATATTTTAATTCTTATATGGCATTTAATTTTTATATGTTGAACCACTAGCATTGTCAATATATTGACACGATTTGTGAATGCTATGAAGGTCAACACTAACTCCTTTTATATTTTTTAAAGCCATTGTATTGAAACATATTCACAAACCTAGTCTCCTTTCTTAACATGAAATAAATAACAAGCAATAAAGAATGTTTTATGCATATCACTTTTATCTTCTTTTCTCTCATTTCTTCAAATCCATTTACTGCCTCTGCTGGATATACACAATTCCCTGAGATGCTAAAAGATGTTAATAATCCTTGATTATCAAAAATGTACTTGTGTTAGAATTACTCCTGTTGGAAAATCTTCTCCTTTATGGGATCAAACTTTTTGGGGAATACAAAATGATAGTTCAAATTTCCTGTTCCTTTGAGGGTATAGGATATAGGATAGTAATCAGTTATCACTGTAAAGCAATAATCGAGAATAAGTAGTATTGCAGGCTGAGGTATACAAGTTTGTGCATCTCAGGAATGTCTTCATTCCAATAGAGAGTTTGAATTCCTTAGGAAAAACTAGTTGCCAACAACTCATTAGGGATTAAAGAGAAAATTACTTATCTAAGAATTTTAAACTAATTCTTGCCCATGTCTCCCAGGCTTTGTTGTTATATATATATGGCAGTTAAACCTTTGGACAATCATATTAGTTAGGGTAGGTCAGAATACTGTAACAAGGATGTCCCCAAAATTTAACAATTTAAAGAACAACAAAAAAAGCATATATATTTTGTTCACATGACAGTCCAAGATGAGTGATCTAGGTTGGCTGGTAATTCTCCTTTATGCAGTCACTCAGGGACCCATGATGACTCAAGTTCTGCTATCTCCCCTTTTTGTTTCAAAATAACTGAGTTTTCATCATTGGGAAGGGGAAAAGGAGCAGAAGTCCACAGTCAGAGATTTCTTCTTAACCAAGTGAAGTGGGGGTGCATATTTCATTCAGCTCACATGCCATTATAAAGTTTAGGTATATAGCAACACCTGACTGAGAAATACTCTTCCTCGCTATGCTTTTTTGCCCCAGTTCTACCTCTATTACTGAGGAAGATGGGAAAGTCGTAGTGGAGAACTGGCAATCTCTGACATAAACATGTAATTTCAGACTAGTTATAAATGGTCATTTCTGTAGCAATTTTAAATGGACTTGAGTTCTATTAAGAATGCACAAATTTTGGTACATGAAATAATGACATAATAAATTAGGAAACATGTTATTTGTAAATATGTAACAAAGAAATATATCAAATGGTTCTTAATTTAAGAGAATTAGTATCTCTGTTCTTTAAAACTCAATGAATATCTCAAATATTTTCTATGCATTATATTTCTACTGAATTCAGCTTATCAAGTATTAATATAATATACTCCAAACCAAATTTTTTCTGGACTTTAGCTAAAATTTGGCAATTTGGTTACAATTCATTTCTCCAGTCATTTTTCTGAGATGTCTAATCTCCTTGATCATGGAAACAAAAGAAAATATACATAGCAGAGTAAATGAGCATTATGAGTTTAAATTGGCTTTGTGAAAACCACTGAAGAGGTTTGGGAGGTGCCATTTATTATTTAATGAAATATTTCCCAATGTACCAGTTCTACCCAAATGGAAAAATAAAATCTTTTATTCCTTTTTTAGATTTGAAAACAGTTATATGTTGAACTACTGGTAATTGCTCAGTAGTTAGAGTCTGACAATAAACTTATCATTATCTTTCTTTAAAATTATAAAAGCATAAAATAGTGGACAACAAAGAAATAATAAACATAATAAGTACTTTAAAGCTTAATAAAGGAAAAAAAACCTGCTGGGTTTCCAGTTATATTTTTGATGCCAGATAATCAGTAGATTATCTGACTATATTGCAGTAACAATATAATAAAAAGCCAGACCCTCCATCATATATTTAATCATGTAAAGCCTCTGTCTCCTTTTCATATTTAAGCACTTCCTTCCTAATAGAATGATTCTTTTAAAAATAAATAATTAAGTTTGTAAAACAATTTGAGGATTTTACAAAGGCCACCCAATATTTGGTGAAATAATTTGGGTTACCATTTAAAAATAAATATCTCACATATTTTCTTGTTTATAATATATTAATATAATATTGTGATAATTGATATTGTATTAGTCAACCAAAGGGGTGCTGATGCAAAACACCAGAAATTGGTTGGTTTTTATAAAGGGTATTTATTTTGGGTAGGAGCTTACAGAGATACCAGCCCATAAAGCATAAGTTACTTCCCTCACTAAAGTCTATTTTCATGTGTTGGAGCAAGATGGCTGCTGACGACTGTGAGGGTTCAGGCTTCCTGGGTTCCTCTCTTCCAGGGTCTTGCTTCTCTCTGGGTTCAGGTTTCCTCTTTTCCCAGGGCTTGCTTCTTCCTGGGCTCAGGATTCCTCTCTTCCTGGGGCTTGCTTCTCTTTCCTCTGTGAGCTTACTTGCTGGGGCTCCAGTTTAAGGCTTCAGCATCAAACTCCAACATCAAAACTCCAACATCAAAAACCCCCAACTCTGTCCTTTGCCATGTCTTTTATCTGTGAGACCCCACCCACCAAGGGGTGGGAACTCAACACCTTAATGACATGGCCCAATCAAGCCCTAATAGTAACTTAATTAGACCCAGGTAGAGACCAGATTAGGAACATAATCCAATGTCTATTTTTGGAATTCAAAACCATTTCAAACTGCTACACTCCACCCTCTAAATTCCAAAAAGATATTACAATATTTGAAAAAACCTTAAATCAGTAACAATGCAAGTTACTGAACCATATTACAATCAATTTAAAGAAATACAGTTGTCTTGTGGCAAAGTTCTGTCTGCTGTAGATCTCTGAAATTTACAAAACAATTTATCTGTTTCCAATACACAAATGGACAAAGGATAAATATTTTCATTACAATAAGGAGAAATTGGAAGGGAAACATAAGTTATGGGTCCTCTACAATTCAGTAAACCTGCAGGGCATCCTCCATTCAATTTCAGTCCAGTCCGAGAGTTATTCTTAAGATGCTGGTTTCCTCTCCTTGGTGCCTAATGAGAACCCATCCTTTCCACAGGCTTGCCCAAGAGCCATTTTCTTGGTTCCACCCTCATCAAGCATCTGGACATTGACCAAACTCCAGACCTCATCCTCCAAGAGTGTTGGGGTTATTGACACACCTTACCCAATCTTTGGGTTAGAGTCTTAACCCCCCTAGTACAGTGACAGGAAGACAACATTCTCCCTAACCTTTGGCATACAGGCTCAACCCTCTCAAAGCAATGGGTTGACCACCTGGCCTTCCCTAACCTTTGGGGGATAGGTCGACCCCTCTAAGACCTGTGGAGTGCTGACCTTAACTGCCCTAATCCTTGTACCCTGGGGCAGCAAAACTATCCCAGAATATCAGGCAGGACTTCCACTCACTTCAACTGCTGGGATAAACTCACCATTTCTGTACACATGAGTAGGGTTCTTTTCTTGGTCCAAGGTGATGTCCTAATTCCAGATCTCAGCCTCCATGGTTTTCCTCTTGACATCATTTCCCCTTCAATCTCTCCTTTCCAGGTCCCTTTTATTCCAGGCTAGCAGTGGTTTTGTTCACAAAGCTCTCTCAAAAACCTTGTTGGTTTAGCATGCAGGAAGCAGGGGTCCAAACCAGCAGACAGTAAGTCTTTCCACAAGTCTTTCCTAGATAACTGCATTTTCAAACCTGATTTTTAAGTTCCAAGTTTAGTTAAGGCTTCCAATGGGGCACTCTCATCTGGAATCTTGATTTCCAGAGGCTTGGAATTTCCAGAATCACTTTGTACCCAACAGTTCAGTTGTCAGCCTCTCTTTCATATAGCATTTTGCTATAACCTGCAAGCAGAAGCCAAGCCATATTCCCAGGGTATACTTTGGAAATTTCTTCAGCTAAATGCCCAGGCTCAATAATTTCAAATTCTCCCTTCTGTAAAACACTAGGAGTGAATCTTGCTATGTTCTCTGCAACTTTAAAACACAGATTGCTTTTCCTCCAGTTTCCAATAATAGTTTCATTGTTTATCTCTAAGACATCATAAAAGGTCTCTTTCTCTTTAGCATTCATATTATTATCAACAGTCTCTTCAAAACAATCTAGGCCTTTTCCATCAAGCATCTCCCAATTCCTCCAAGAAATAACTCTTAACCATTTATAAAATGGTGCCAGCATTTTGGTAATTGCAAAAGTACTACCTCACTCTCAGTACCAAATTCTATATTAGTCAGCCAAAAAGGTGCTGATGCAAAACACCAGTAACTGGTTGGTTTTTATAAAGGGTATTTATTTGGGGTAGGATGTTCTCTGAACCTTCAATTTCTGCTTTCCCTCTTTTAGGTAGTATGACTGAAAGTGAGTTAAACTCCTTAAGATAGGTGTGGTTAATATAAGGTTTCAGACCAAGATGAAAAAATGAGTCTTCTAAAGTGCTTCCCTGACAATTATTGCCAGAATCTTCACAAAGACTGTGCTTATTGGGAAAGAGAATTCTGCATAAATAGCAATGTCTGCCATAAAAGTGAAAATAAAGAGGAGTAGCTTAACTATGTAGTTGCTGGAATGGAAGAAATGTTAATTTTCAGTTTCCTATACTGCTTTAATACATCTCATAACTTATGGCAAGGTTTTCTACATAGCTATTATATTTAATTTACGGTCAATTACATTCCTCAAGATTACCTTTTTAAAAAAATTGCTTCATCTACACATACATTAGTACCATTATATCTATGCAGCTCCATTTTTATCTTAATGTATTAATATATAAATATCTACAATAACATATGTTAAAGTTCTATATTAATATTAAATTTCACATCTTTGTTTTCCTAGAACTGTTTTTCTAAACACCTATGGTTCTTTTTAATTTATGTCTTTCAAAATATTAACAATTCTTTTAAACTTTAATCCACTTAATATCCTGTTAGTTCAGACCCTCCAAGAAGCAGATGCCAAGATGAGCTATCACAAAGAAGGATTTTATTAGGGGAAATGCCTGTGGGAGAGAAATGAGGAAGAATAATAAGAAGACTATGAGAACCTCATACTACTTTGCACTCTGACTACAAATACAGAAGAGATGGGGCAGAAAGTTGGGTTAAAACATCATAGACTGCTGAGTCATTTAAAAAAGGTTCTGGAAGACCACTGGGTTGTCTTCAACCCAGGCTCATCTGTCAAAGAAATCCTATGTCTCCCAGAAAGAGATGTGACTTAGATCTCTGCTATTCTTGGTCATTATCTGAGAGACTCCCTAGGAATAAGATCCTGGTACAATAGATTTCGAGGCACAACAACTGGGGAACTAGGTCAGTTGTCCTCTCTATAGTTGGAGGTCTGGGAGGCACATTATCATAACTGCCACATGTCCATATTTGATGTGAAGTTACAAGTGGCTTATTGACTTGGATCGTCTGTGAAATATTTACACTGTCATAGTCAACAAATACATTTTATTTATCATTTAATTCAGACAGAAATAACAAAATACTAATAATTGTGCAAATATATTTTATACTTGAAAAGAGATTGTCTCTAATAGATTAAGTTTGTATTCTGAAGAATAACATTTGACCTTCATCTCAGGATGATGGACTGAAACTTAGACACACTGGAATTAATTCACTTGTTATCTGTTTTAGAGGTAAATATCATGGAAAGGTCAATTTGCCTGGAATAGATCATAGAGTACAAATATGAATATTGATTTAGAGTAAGAAATGCACTATTTTACACGAATTATTAAAAATTTTACCAAAGACAATTATTTACACATTTTCCAGAGAAAGGTGCTATCTCTATAAATATACCTTTGGTATTTATTTAAAATGAAAGTGTATAAAGCGTGAATAAAATTCTTCCATAATATTACATTATTTTTCATTTATAAATATTTGTTTATTTTTAAATGTAATTTCCCTAAAAGCAGAAATTCAAATTTTACATTTATATAAAAGAAGAAGAGAATGGGTAAATATTCCTAAGGTATGTATGTTAACCTCTTGGTCAAGCTGATATTTTGCTAACTCCTAAAGAAAATATTGGGAATCACTTTACATTTCCAGTATTATTAATTTTAATATATTAAATTCAAAACAAGAATACTATACATATGAATATCATGACATATTTTAAAAATTCAAACAACCTTTAATGAAAAAATGCATAGCCTTGTCATTTTCTCTATTCAAGTATGGTAGTTTGAGTCTTTTGTGGACCCCAGAAAATTAGGTTCTTATATTGGTCCATTCCTGTGGGTGTGAACCTATTGCGAACTTTTGATTAGAGTAGCTTCAGTTAAGGATCATTTCATTAGATTACTCCATTAAGTCATAGCCCGGCGTGAGTCTTCATCCTCTTACTGGAGTCCTTTATAAACTGGAATTAGCAGAGCCTCTCAAAGTCAGAGAAATCCCCAGAAACTGAGAGAGAGAATACCAGGAGCCAGAAAATTAATCAATGGAATACAAAGAAGTTGAAAGGAAGCTGAAGGCAATGGGGCCTGGAGTAGAGTGGAGAGATGAGTGGACACCACCATGAGCCTGAACCCCCATAGCTGCAGCTCAGGAAGATAGCATATCCTGATGCTGCCTTGGTTTGGACACTTTCATGGCTTCAGAACTATATGCTTACAAATTAATAAATCCCTATTGTAAAAGTTAACCCATTTCTGATATATGCCTTTAGCAAACTAAAATATAAAGTAAAAAAAATCAGTAATTGACTGATTAATGTGAATTAATTTTGTTTTAAATGACTGGAAAAATTTATGCAATTATATTTAAAATACTTAAAATAAGTTTTTAAAGAGGCTTTATATTGAAGAATTAAAATAGTTGATTTTATCAGAGATTGTAAAAGTTTAATATTATACTTCCTGATTGCAAAAATATAGAAAATCTATAATTCAAATTTTGGATACATCCACTTTTATATACTTTGAAAGATGAAAACAGTGTTACCACAATGATTAAGAAAGTGATGAGTGAGCTCTTCTAGTTAACATCTCATTATGCAAGAAAATTAAAATTACTTTATATTGAAGAACATCATCATAATTCTTACATGTTTGGAACTTGGATTTTGAGAAAAGAAGTTTAATCATTAAACACAATCATTTAGGCAGAACCACTGGTTTTATTTCAAAGAATAAAAAGGGAAATTTTCTTCTGAAAAATATTATTAAAAAAAGCCCACATGTAGCATACATCACTTGTTTGCTAAGGTTGTTACCTATTTTAATTTGAATTTAAAAGATAACTTTTTTTGTCTTTTTATGGCAATATTTAAATCTTGCTTCATAGATAACAGATTTACTCTGTTTAACTTTTGAAATGGTGACTATGACAATCTTTCACTAAAGCTAGCACAAGCTCCCTCTGTGCCCATATGAAATTCATTTTCTTGTTCACATCTTCCTGGTTATGCATGGTTTGACATTTAAATGCTCATGTGGCAGCATATAGCAAGTTTTCTAGCAACAGAAGACTCACATTCTAGCAATTCACTTTAAAGCCACTGTTTAGAATTTAAAACATACTTTTCCAAACAGTGAGTGTTATTATAAATCCCATTTTTCTTTCACATTATTTTGTCTATGAGAATTGTTGATTCGAGTAAAAAGCTTAACATGGTACATCATTATTACTTCATAAATAATTAACACAAACATTTTTGAGGCAAGTAATGTAATCTTTGACAGTATAGCCTTTGAAATCAAAATCTTGAGGTTTGATTTGAATCCTGGGTGTACCACTATCTGCTATTTGAATGTTGCCTTTTTAACTGTTATAGACTTCCTAGGGATACCAGTATGTCATGAGACTGTGTGAAAAAGCTTGTACAATGCCTAGGACAGACAACATACCAAAGAAAGTCTTACTGTTATTTTTATTTAATGGGCTTATGATGGGTGTTGGGTGGTCATAGATTTTTAAAACTCAGTCCTTTTTCTCACGGAGTTTATGCACAGAAAGGGGTTTGTACACTCAGTCCTAATTGCCTAGTTATTGTGGCTCTGCATCCCAGGTGATGAGAAAAAAGTCTTCTCATCTTTTTTAGAACCTAGCCATAAAAATGCCATATCATCAAAACCAGAGACAGAGGAAGAGTTAATCACCTAAAGGCAAATTAGGATATTGGTTTCCTAGGGCCGCTCCAACAAATCACCACCAACTTGGGGCTTTAAAACAATAGAAATTTGTTCTTTAGCAGTTCTAGAGGCCAGAAGTCGGAAAACGTGTCAGCAGAGATGGTTCCTTCTAGATATTCTGAGGGAAAACCCATTCCATCCCACTCTCCTACCTTCTGGTGACTGCCAAGCATTCTTGGCATTCCTTCTGCTTCCTTGGTCTCTATCTCCAGAGATTTTATAATCTATGCACTAGACAGAAATTTGTCAAATGATCATAGGAATCAGACTATAATTACAAAGTATGATTAATGTTTTCAAAGGAACATGGTTTTATAAACATTCATAACAAAGACAAAAAAGTGAGGGATAGAAAATGTCAGATAAAATTTCCTTGGGAAATGACAGGATTTGAGCTCGGAATAAGTAGCAGCCTTCTAGGTGAAGGAAGAGTGAGCTTTGGAATGGGGAGGAAATTGCATGTGCAAAACCCTAAATTGGAAAGGTGCAAGACACATTCCAAGAATTTAAAGGTTGGTAAGATTGAATGATGGTTGAGTGGTGTAAGGTGAGGCAGAAATTTTGGCATGGTAAAGATTTGAGATTTTATCTGTGAACGCTAAGAAAACACTTGACGCACAGTAAGCATGGAGTGGGTTAGGAAAGCTCAGAGTGATGGTGATAAGATTAGATGTGAACTTTGATAAGATAACTCTTGCCATTATGTGTTCTTCTGATGAGAAAAGAGACAATGTGGGTAAGAATGTACCAGTCAGGAGGCAACTATAATATTTCAAGCAAATAATGAATGCAGTTTTCTTTGAGCAGATTTAGTGGTAATTATGAGAAATGGATAAGACCTACAAGAAAATCTTCCCTGCAAAGCAATATGAAAGCAGAGGTCCAAAGAATGAGTAGGAATTAGTCAGGGGAAGATTGTTCCAGGGAGAAGGAGTAGCATGCAAAAAGACCCAGCAGGGAGGACGGGGGTAGAGGGGAAAGAATTGCAGAAAGAGCTAAGAGTTCGAAGTCCATAGAGCATAGATCTAGAGGGGTTGGTGATGAGACTGAAGAGATAGAGGCAGATTGAAAATATTTACCTTTATTAGCTATATTAATATAGCTAAAAATTAGCTATATTAAAGACTTTGATCATTATCACAGAGAAATTTGAATGCATTGAATGGTGTTCAATAGTCCAGTAACATGCAGAGGCTCTTTTTGGATGATCACTCTGTACTTCTGTTGTAAAATTTGAGAGAGGTTCAATTATTTGCCTATAGAAAAGCCAGGACTCAGGAATGATTTTGAGAATGAAAAATGGTTTATTGACGGTCGGCCGGACTCGGGTGCTTTCTGTTTCAAACCAGAGCCCCGAACAAGAATTTTGAGTTCCTTTTACGCAGAGGAAGGGCTAAATCATTCTTTGTTTCAGTGATCAATAGGTTTGAATTAGCATATATATCTTCCAAATCCTAGGTAAGCTTTTAGCATGGACTTCATACATTCTAGATAAGCTTTTAGCACATTTGGTTTACATTTTCCCTGAATATTTAAAGTTTATAGAGTTTGCATTGTTAAACTGTTTCCTGGGACTGGAGTCGTTGCCATGGTTACCAAGGGCAGGGCTGCACCCTCTCACCATCCCACACCCACAAGTCAGGACAGACAGCTTAGGTTAAGGTTATCTCCGAAGAGACAAAGAGCTTCCCACCCATAGTCCACATCACTTCCACGTTCTTTATGGAAAAATATTTTTCACCCATTAAATTTTATTCACAATCCTGGCATTTTTATAGTCAAATCATAATGGTAAGCTAATTCATCTCCAAATTCCTCTGATGCATTTATTTCATCCCCTTCTAATATGGCATTTTATCACTAGTTAAGGTTTCACATGTGTTTCTATGCCATTAAACAACATATTTACACCAAAAACATGTAAAAAAAAATATAGAGTGATAGAGAAAGACATATCAGGCCATTACAAATAAAGTAAAGCAGAAATTACTATATTAATACCAAACAATTTGAGACTAATAACTAAATTTTTGATTGTCAATCTATATACTTAGTTTCACAACATAAATTGGACCTTTCTTAAGAGGATTAAAATTTCACTTTACTATATCCAGATAATATTTAATATAGTTAAGATCATAGAATTTATTGTCCAAAGCAGGGAACTTTTGAGTGTAAAGAGGGCCACTATTAGAAATTAAGCTACAGCAACCAGCTTAAACAGGGACCATGCCAGGTAAATTGATCATACAGTCATGCGCACCATTACATATAACCCATTGTCCCTGATAGATATCCTATAAATGCTTAGGGACATACTGGCAAGGTGTTTGTGATTAGAGTTGTATTAAATGCAGGGTTTTCTGTATGTGTTATCAGTGATTGATTGCTGTATAACTACCTTTCCTACATGTAATGGCTTAAAACACAGTAATTGACTCGTGATTCTGTGAGCTGACTAGATGTTACTCTGCTATTGTCACCTGGTCTCACTTACACATATGCATTCAGCTGTAATGGTTGGGATTCCAGTTGAGATCTTCAGGGATGGCTAGACATCTCTCTTTACTTAGTTTTTCATCTTAAAGGAGTCTAGCTAGACCAGGTAACGTCCCATAAATCTCCCAGGGCAGAGTGGAAGCCTCAAGCCTTTTTGAATCTGAGGCTCAAAGTCACACAATGTTACCCTTAGCGCCCCCCCCAACACTGACATACCCCACACTTTATTGATCAAAGCAATTCATAGGGCCAACCCAAATTCAAAGGGAGGGAAAATAGGCTCTCTCTCTTGATAGAAGGAACAGCAAAAATTTTGTGCCCATTTTTAATTCACCACATTCTATCTTCTGTTCATAGAAATTTACATTACCTCTACATGCAAAAAGATGCTTAACATCTTTCATGATCCCCAAAAGTCTTATTCTGTTATGACATCAGGCTTCAAGTTTACGATCTCATTATCTAAATCAAATCTGGATGAGAATGAAGTGCCTAGGATGTAGTGCCTCTTGATTCAAGTATCTGAGAACTAAGACAAAATATAATGCCTAAAATATAATGGAACAGGGACTGGAGAACTAAAATAGGCACTCCTTTTCAAAATGGAAAAAAAAGGGGGGGGGCCATATGCTGCCACTTCCCTCATATCAAATGGTCATGGAATGTGCCTCTAGTAATGTCTGCTTCTGCTTTGTAGGATATTGGGGCCCTAATACATTGTTTTCTCTGCTCTTTGCTCCACTCTCTGAGATGTCTTTCCTTTATAATAAAAAATGGCCTTATATTTGCAGCTGTTTAGCTTTGGCAAGAAACCTTTTAATTATCATCTGCCTCAGTTCCTTTCGATTCTAATTGGGTGGGCTTTGACAAATGAACTTTCTTAAAACTCATGTAGATTATCTGGGAATCTAATGAGGGTTTGCTCCATTCTCCAAAAGTCATATCCGAACTTCTTTATGAAAATGGCTTCTCTCTAATTTGGTCTTTAAGTCTACTGTGGGAAAATATGCTAAGGATCTTAGAAATCCTTTTGTCTAGCAAAGAAGACATACTAGGCTCTGCCTTAAATCTTTCTGATGTCTTACCAGACCGTCTTATTTGATTTTTATCTCAAGACCATTTCTTACTTTGAAAGTCTTTTGCCTGCTTGAAGGACTGGGAAGTGAGAGCAACAGTTTTATTTTCCAACTCAACAAATCGTGGCTCCTTTATATTTTCTCTTATTTCCACTTGCAAACTGAACAATGCTTTATTTAACTGATCTCTCCATTTATATCTCATCCCACATAGCAGAAAGAGATGAATTGACATTGTCAAGATTCCTTAGCTAGATCAAGAAGTTCATTAGATAAATTTCTTCTCTTCCTAGTTACTACAGGTGACAATTTTGCCAATTATGTTGCCACTACAAAACAGCATTGCCATCTTTCTAGTCTGTAATAACCGTTTTCTCATCACTTTTCCTATCTCCACCTCTCATTCGCCCTTCTTCAAACCTCCATTATCAGTTTCTGGGATTTTTTTTTTTTAACAATCAGATCTTTATTCAAAAATCTGATTTGCCTACTTAGTGTTTTCCACCAGCTTCGGGAGCAGAAATCTTCCCAGGCTTCACAATCTTTTGTTTAGGTGCTGCCTTTGTGGGAGCCTGAGCAGCAGTCATCATCAACCTGCAACCCAGTCCCAAAACAAATTCCACAAGTTTTAGGTTTTTGCTATGGAAGTACCCCACATCTAGGAACCAATTTCTTTATCTGTTATTTATTCCAAAATTTGTGACTAGGGACAAAAAAAATATGTAGATTTTCCTAGGACTCTGAGAGTTGCTTTAATTAAATCTTACCTTGGCACTTTCATGCAGTTAGAGAACAATGTGATTTTTGATAGTTGAAGAGGATATATCTGGATTCTTCACATACCATCCCAGAGCAGCCTTTAAAATATATGAAAGCTGAATCTCCAGGGTTTCTTGAGGCTGAGGCTTATAAAGTCACTTTCATCCCATTATATTGGTGAAAGCAATGAAAGAGCCAACATATCAGAGAAGTGAAAATAGACACCACTTCTGAATGGGAGGACAGCAAATAATTTGTGTCCACTGGTAATCTACCACACCATGGTAATAGTCGCTTATCTTCTTTGGCAAAAGTTGCAAGAAGACATAGTTTAAAAAAGCTAAATAGTGTGGAGCTGGCGCATGCCAGTGCTGATGCAAGCAAGGAGTGCCCTGCCACGCAGGGGTGCCCCCTGCATAGGGGAGCCCCACGTGTAAGGAGTGTGCCCCGTAAGGAGAGCCGATCAGCATGAAAGAATGCCCAGGAATGGTGCCACACACACGGAGAGCTGACACAACAAGATGACAGAACAAAAAAGAAACACAGATTCCTGTGCCGCTGACAACAACAGAAGCAGACAAAGAAGAGGCAGCAAATAGACACAGAGAACAGACAACCGGGGTGGGAGGGGGGAAGGGGAGAGAAATAAATAAAATAAATAAATCTTAAAAAAAAAGCTAAATAGTGTGTGCAAATATTGCATTGAAAGCAAATATCACTTCACAAATACTGACAAGGAATTTTTGCACATAAAAATATTCAAAATGTGATATATTACTTCTAATTTTAGAACAATTGGATTATAGGGCACAGGCAGTTTTAGATGAATTGTATTATTTGTTTACTTTCATTTCTTGATATATTATTAAATAGGTCTATATAAAAAGTAGGGGAAACAAATTTGCCACTCAGGAATAATAAGCATAGTGAATTTGTTTTGGGTAAATGGATATTTAAAATCTTTAGGTAATGAACCCTAAATAAAAAATTATCATTTTATGAGAAAATTTTCGTACTAAGATTTGCTTGTTAAAATGACCCCTCAAACTTTTTTTGAAAAGTTTCAAAGTTTATTGGGGGAGAGTGAATAAAGCAACAGGGAGGTAAAGCTATAGATGTACATTTATTTTTAAGCAAATATAAGAAAGAATGGGAAAAATCAGTTACATCTGGAGGCAGATACACATTAGAGTATCTTTTGTATTTTATTTATAGGTATTTCATTTTTGTTTGAAAATTTTAAGAAAAATAGAAAACTTTCTTCATTTTTATTCTTTCATTGCCTTTGACTTAATAATGAAATGATTGTGCTGGGGGAAGAATTTTGTTTTTCTTTATCCTAATCATAAAATAGACTAAATCTCCAAATAATGTATTCATTGCAATTTCATTGATATAAATACAAATAAAGAAAAGACTCTCTCTAGAGATGAATTTGTCTACCTTAAGGAATTGAATATGAACTGTATATCCTTCTCCCAAAGTAGCATCCATAATTTTAAATGTTTCCTATCTTAGTGTCTATGAAAGATACTTTTGAAAAAAATGATGTATCTCTGTTTTCCTAAAAATTCCTGAAGAGCTTAAATGTCTGCTTATATTATGTTACTTTTGAACAGTACATTTAACTGTTAAAGTAAAAGAATTGAAAGATCAATTCTCTCTCTACGCATCTTTTATTATCTTTGGTTTTTTTTTCTTCTCGATGTTACTTGTATTACTACACTGATATATTAAGAAATGCTATGATTTCTCATTTTTATATGACTATTTCATACTCAGAGGCATAGAATCTTGTCTGACAAATAGAAAATAACAAATAAAAGCATTAGAGCTCCTCTTTTAAAAGTTTACTATGGTGTCCTTTGAACATTCTGGGATGGTTTGAAGCCGTATGGACCCCAGAAAATCATGTTCTTGAAGCTTATCCATTTCTGTGGATGTGAAACTATTCTAAGTAGGGCCTTTTGATTAGGTTACTTCAGTCAAGGTGTGGCCCAGAAGGGTTTTAAACCTCTTACTGGAATCCTTTATAAGAGAATTACATTTATAGAGAAAGAAAGCATAGAAATAAGAAGCTGAAAGAAAGGCACAGAAGCCATAAGCTGAAACCCAGAAGAGAAGGTAGAGACAGGCAGACTTCACCTTGTGCCTTTGGATATGACAGAGGAGCCCAAGGTCACTGGCAGCTGGTCTTTGAGGAGAAAGCATCACCTGAGGGTGCCTTGATTTAGATATTTTCACAGCTTCAAAACTGTAAGCATGTGCTACTAAATTCTCACTGTAAAAGCCAACCCATTGCTGGTGTATTGCTTTGGCAGCCTAGCAGATTAAAACATAGTCCAAATGCACCACTTCATCCTAAAGGAGGAAAGAGCAATACCTGTGTAGGAAAATAAGCTAAAATACAAAATTGTTTTCTCAGGGATTATTAGTAAGTATATGTGACATTTTAGTCTATTTCTAGTAAGTAGATCAATCAACAAGGAAAGAATATATTTGGTCTAACCATCCCACCAAACCATGAAAAACCCGATTCCCATTCACTGTTAGGAAGTTTTGGTGAACAACAATGGATATTGTGCATTCCATGTTTACTATTGAACTTCTAACCAGGGACCTGATATTAATGCACTTACCGCATTTTACTCTAATTGTTTACATAACTGTCTGGTGTTCCTGCAAGACTTTGCACCCCACAAGCTCAGGATCTACTTCTTGTGCTTCTTTGTATGTGTATTGCCTAGTGGATGCCAAATACATAGTATGTTTTCAATATATACTTACTGAATGAATAAAATTCTATGACTAAAACCATCTGATTTTAAGTGATTTTTATTATTTTTGTTTCTGTTTCAGAGCCAACCTTTAACCATTCCAAGCCTACCACATAGCAAGTGTTTTTGAACAAGGCTGGAAATTGTCTACAGATATAAAGCTATAAAAATAATGCAAAGGAAAATATTTTCCTAATTTCAGATAAAATATTGATATATGCTTGAGAACAAGAAAGGACAAATCAGAATGCATAAGGCAAACTATATGATATTAAATAAAATAGGTGTTACTTAGGAAAATTGTTTCATTTTTTATTTTTCATACTGTTTAGAAGATAGTTACTTATCATTATAATATTTAATCTAAATTTCCAGGAGCAGAACTTCTAAAAGAATGATATTAATAATAGTCATAGTTTGTTAGTTTATACTAATGCTAGGTAAAAGGAAAGATTTTTTTATACATTATGTCTTTTAGTACATTTAACAACCTTTTAAATAATGCCTGCATTTTACAGATAAGTAAGATCAAGAAAGCTAAGCAGTTTTCCCAAGGTACTATAGTTATTAAGTAATAGAGCCAGAATTCAAACCCAGATCTATTCAAATCAGAAAAGAATACTCTTAAATTAATTCTAGAACTTCAATTACTGTAGAATTAAACTTGGTGAATTAAAGATGGGAGGAAGGGAAAGAAGAAGAAAGGCAGCAGGGAGAGAGAGATTCATTACTCATAGCAGGGTAGTTTACAAACCAACTAGTATCTGAAACATCCAGAAAACTTACGTATGAGTGTTCCTGGATCTAACCCTGTGGACATATTAAATTAAAATCTTTGTATGTTATGCTAGGAATTCTGAAAATTTTAGCAATTTTCTCTACCTGATTCCTAGGAATTCTAACGTTTGAGTGCCACTGACCAAGAGGAATGGAGAATAAATTCTATTAACGGAAGAAAAATGAAATAAATGAAGCAACCACACAAATGAAACAGCAAAAATAATATAAAATAAAAATATAAATAAAAATCGTAGGCTGTAATTTGAGCTTTCAAATAATTTTAAGAACTTGAGAAATCATTTACCACTTGGGCCTTCTGGTTTTGTATCTTCAAGTGAGGGTGCGCCATGGGTCTGAATAGAAGCAATCTAATGCAAAACTCTTAGTGATAGTAAGCATTCTTTGGAAAATATGTAAAAAGCAGTGTCTAAACTTTTGTTCCTTTATTAAATTTCTTTTCTACAATCCATCCTGAGAGTCCTGGGAGAGCTGGCATCTCTAGCCTACGTCATGTCTTTTTATAAACTGTTTATAAAACAGTTAAATATGTAAAATTAAATCATTTTGAAGCAATTACTCCAAGGTTACAAATAATAGGAGTTCCAGTGGGTGTTTTTTTCCTTCCCATTTCCATTAAAATCCCTCACAGTAGATATAAAAACAGTTCCTTAATTGGTACTGATTTGCAAGTATATTGAATTCAAACATGTCAAAATAAATTAGATTTGTTTCTCAGAAGAAAGAAAACAATTGAGCCAGACTGAATCCCAGTGAAATTTTATAACATCTATTTACAAAACACTTTTATAATCCGGAACTGCATAGCACTTAAAATAATTAGGAGCTTTGTGTGGCACATATACCATTTACTTTTATTGTTATTTCTTGAATCCAACAATAAAAGTAGCTTTTAAATTGTAAAATAATCATTTCACCTATATTTATACTGTGAAAAACTGGGTATAACATTTGGACACTGCAATTCTGTTATTTTAGTATAGTCATTGTTCAGATGACTCAGATATGTTAAAATATATTTAATTAAAAGGGATTTATTATAATCTATATTTTCAAAGCTAACAATTGGAATATTAAATAGCTATCTCAAAGTGAGTTTATATCTATCTGAGGAAAATTAAGTTGTAAATATTTTGCATATAAATTCTGTATCAGTTAACCTCTCTGGGTCACACATTCTTCATCTGTAAAGATTTATTTTTAAGCAATTAACAGATTTGGGGAGGTTTTGATCAATTTTCTTCTTACTAAAGTGCAGCTCATTTTGTAAAATTTAGGGGATGTAAGGGCAAGGTAAAAGTAAATAGTAAGGTATTGCAATTAATGAGAAAACTTAAATTTGATATTTATCAAAATTGTGATGAACTAAACTATTATTTAGGCTTCTATTTATGTATTAGTTGAGGTGATTTCTTTTTATATTTAATCAGAACATGTAGATTTTTCTTAAAAAGGCCAATAAAGTCCAATGTGTTATACTTTGGGGCTAATAGGAATCAGTGCTGCCACCAGAACTACGTCAGAAAATATGGGCATCAAATTCAATTTGGATAAAGTCTTGTCAAAGAGCCCTTCCTGAAGTCTATTTTAAAAATATAAATCTGTCAGGTTCTCTAAAGTTTGGGGTCTGTTTCTGCCAAAGAGATAACAATTTCCTCAGCATGTTCCTAAATATCCTAGTCTGAGAATGGGAATCTAGTTCATCTCTTGACTCTTTGGTCTCATCAGTGAAGCTGTTTTCAGTTACTAAACCCAGTCTGTTTCTAGTGTCCCCTTTATCTTGAGTGACTTTTGTCAATTGTATTTATAGTAAATCTTTCTTTGAAAACTGGAACTCTCAAATTTAAGACACCCCAAAAATATTTGTTTTGAATTAATGTTAAGAAGTTAAATTTGGAAGAGATTATGATGTTATTTATTATAAAATGAATGAAGTACAAGAAAATTAATAGCAAAAAATATTTGTTAAATAAGCTTCTGAACATTCCTTTATCTGGCCATCATTTCATTATTTCGGAAATTAAACAATAGATTTTGATTATACTTAACAGAAAGAGAAAGTGGAAATGATTAATCACTTATTTCAGACTCAGAATGGTAGAAACAAGATATGTTACAGATAGTTTACTCTAAATCTCACATACTGGCACTTCATAGTCAAACCTCACCAGCTGATGCTTTAAAAAAATAAATTTATATTGATTGTCATATGATAAGAGTTCATAGAATCCACATAGAAAATTGAATTTCCTCTTTCTATTGAAACCAGACTGAACTTGTATTATTGCCTAACAATTATACTGTATAAATACAGCATGCAGTTTCCAATTCCCTACATCCATACATTCATTTTTAATTGATGCCCACCCTCTTATTTAATTTTATTTTTCTGGCCCCTCTGTACATCTGATTTTATGGATCTTGATTTATACCAACTCCTTCATTTTGTCCTCAAGTTATATGTAACTAGAAAGAAGTTATGTAATTGGCCCCAATCATGTAACTGATCTTTTCAAAGGCATAAAATAAAAATAAAATGGATCCTGTCTAGTAATAAAAAGAAAACAAATGAAAATTTTTTAATCTAATGCTCATTATCATAGAAGTTCATTTAAGTCTAGTCAGGAGAAAATTACGTTTTTATAGTATATTTTGACTCTGATAGTAAGAAGTATGTCAGACAATTAAGATAAGGGTTAATAAGGAGATGTGTTGTTTAAAGCAAATCTGTTTTAAACATTTACTAATAAATGAAATTTTAAATGTTTTCAGTGGTGTGCATAGAATTCAATTTACATCTTAAATTATGCTAGTTGATTTTGCTGGTATTAATTATTTACATCATATTTGCAAAGTTGAGGTAGCAAAAATGCACACCCTTTTTCTTAGTACTTGAAATGATGACAATTTTCTAATACTGAAGCTAAAGACACATTAGCTACAGACACCATATTTTTATACTTTTATAGATCAAGAAGTAGATTAATAACAGAAAGTAGAAAAATTAGTTCTTATTTCACATAATAATGCAATAGCAAGTGTACAATTTAAACAATACCTACTTCCAAAAGAAGATTTTAAAAATTACTCCAGAATGTAACTAACATATTTTTCTTATATAAAGCATTTTTTTAAGTTTTATTTAATTGGACATAGAGTAAATTAACATTTCATTCCCTTAATATTCAGGTCATGTGCGTTAGTTATCAATTATTGTGTAACAACATTGCCACAAATGTAATGGCTTAAAACAACCTGAATTAATTGTCTTGGAGTCCTAGTATATCAGGAATCTAGACATGGCCTATCTGTACCCTCTGCTTCATGGTCTTTCAAAAGGTTGTAATCAAGGTGTATGTCAGGGCTGGGATCTCGTCTGAGGGGCCTCTGGGAATGGAGGTTCTTAGTAGGATGTGGTTCCCTGCAGGATTGGGACTGAGGGCCTCAGTTCCTTATTGGCTCATTGTCAGTAGTTGCCTTCTGTTCCTTGCCATTTGGACCACTCATAATGCAGCTTACTTCATTAATGCCAGCAAGGGAGGCAATGAATAGAGTTTGCCAGCAGGTAGGAAGTTACAGTCTTAAGTAATATAATCACTGAAGTGACTCCTGTCACTTTCACTATATTCTATTTGTTAGCAGTAAGTCATAGGTTCTGCTGTCACTAAAGAGGAAGGACTACACTAGGATATAAATACCAGGAGGCAGGGAAAACCAGGGCCACCTTAGAGACTGTACACGACACCATGTTTCCAAGCTCTCTAATTTCAACCATTTCCAATTTTAATTGCAGTTACCATGGTCAACCACTAAGCGATATGTGCAATAGCAAAGTATTAAGTTAAAGTCTCTCTATAATCTAAAATATTGTACAAATATGTATCTATTTATATTCAGAACAGCCCATCAGAACCAACCTTTGTATCTCACATGTAAGTGCTTTCCTTTTTGTGGTATGTTATCATTTTAGAGTCAAGGTCACCAAAGCCATCTTTATTTTACTGAACCAATATGGTGACAATGTCTAGATAAACTGCTTATGGAATATGTGTGCTCTATTAAAAAATTTTGTTTTAGAAGAATCTATGTAAGCAATTGTACCCTTTTCTAACCTTAATACTATTATTTTAATTACCTGAGACTGTTTTGATTGGCAGTGATAGAAATCCTAAAGAGGAAAATAAATAAAAGGAAAATTATTTTCAGTAGCCAAAATGGGTTTACTAAGCTTCAGGTACAACTGTATTTACAATCTCAGTCAAAGTATTAGGGATAAGAGTGAACTTTATGATACATGGATTATATCTCAATAAAACGTTCATTAAAAAAAAGTATTAGGGAACTATTTTCAACCTTGACTTCTTCTTTCATTGTGTTGGTCTCATTATCATAAAAAGGTTTTCTCATAGGATATCAAATTTAAAATTCTAGCAAAATAAATAAATAAAACTTTTTTCCTAATAGTTAAAGCAAACTTCCTGGGAGGGACTCATTAGCTTCTCATGGGAAATATACCCATCATGAACAGTGAGCAAAGGATAAAAAGCCTTTATTGGCCAAAGATGAGTAATGTATCTGTCCATGCACTAAGAGGTTGGGTCAGCCCTACCCTAACCACTTGAACTGAGACTGGAGGATGGCTATCCAAAACAAAGAAGTCAGAAAAAATGCAGGGGAAATTTAAAAAAAAAAATTATATACCTATATGAACATACTTTTTATTAAAAATGATTTAGATATAAATTGGTTCTTATAATTTAGTAAGAATTCATTGAAAATGCACTGAATATATGGGCCACCATTGGGTGCTAAAGTTTTACATTTAGGTAATTAGTCAATCAAGCATAGGGACTATGATGGTAAAGAGCATAACATTTTGGACAAGCAATTTGGATATTTGTGAATAAGTCATGCAAAATTAATTTCTTGGTATATTTGTAGTTCAGCATTTTTAGAAAAGGCTTCAAGGAATGAACAATATAATCCATACAATGTAATCTAAATTAGAATTACTGAGAAGCTGGAAATAAAAATGAAAGGGGTAAAAGGGGCCATGTGAAAGAAATGGCAATATGATATGTTTTACTTGCCTGAAAACAGAGGCTACAAAGCTTACTGGAACCAGATGATTAGACAGAGAGACTGGTCTGCAAAATCATTCAGAGAAGTTGTTAATACCTTGTATTTAATAGGTTTCTATGTCTGTTGAATCTGGGAGACATAAACTACTATAAATTATAAAAAGGGAGATTATTTGGCCTTTTTTTTCAGATTTGATTATTATTTATTATTATTTTTTTAAATTACATTATGAAAAATATGAGGTCCCATTCAACCCCACCGCCCCCGCCCCCCACTCCCCCCACAGCAACACTCTCTCCCATCATCATGACACATCCATTGCACCTGGTAAGTTCATCTCTGAAGATAAAGTTATGATTGCCTATTTGCAGAGAAAAATATTTTAAAATCAATTGAAATTTTGTTAGTAAAATAATGTGCTGTTGAAAATACAGTTTTTGAAATGAGATAGATACAATGTTACTAGATATATAGCAGTTCACTAAAAGGTGGGTTTTGTGACAGTTAATCCATTCAAATATTTTTGGTACACCTAGAGCCTCAGAGCTGGGCAAGAATAAGGACTAAAAAGAGACATCTGGAAATCACTTGCATAAATATGCTAGCATCAATAGTGCTTGAGCAACAACAATGTAATTTAGAAATTTGGGGTACTCAATTGTATCCATCTATTGCTTTTAGTCAAGGGGTGCTTCAGAGACAAGTGAAAAGAAATTTGCATGACATTTGGCAGAAAATATGGTAGTTGTAAATTTAATATAAAATTAAATATAGCATAGCTGGCAAGACACTTTTAATTAAGAGCTTTTGCTTAGTTTTTAACATAGCTTGTTGGGGTGATGCCTTCATATAGTACTTCATTGAAAACTTCAGAAAATTGTAACATACACCTACACACACACATAATACTATACATACTCAGTTATTAAGTTCAAAACTCTATATGGCAAAATGGACCTTCCCAAAATCAATAATCTTCTCTAACTCTGCAGACCTCCTCCAGTAAGTGAACTTGCAACCAGAGGGACCACAGTTGGTGTAATTTCTGCTGCTGCCATCAATCAGAGTATTGTATACTCCATTGTTGCAGGAAATGAAGAGGGTGAGTGGATTCTTTATTCTGTGTCTTTTCCATAAACCAATAAACTTGGACTATGAAGTTAACTCTAGATTAAATTAGTATTTATCATAGAATATCTAATAAAGTGTCCATCATAAATATAATCGGTAACTTAAACCGCCAGAAAAATAAGGTTATGTTAACAAAACTCATTTTCCACCATAGGAAACACTAAATTTCTAATTCTGGAAACTTTCATCTCCTCTACTCTTGGTGATATTTTAATGACATGTCTTCAAAATTAATAAATCATGCTTTGGCTTTTAGTCATAGTTATTATCTGCAGTAGCCTCTTCCCATTGTTCCTTACCATCCCTGACTCCATATCATGCCTTAGCCTAAGCCTGAAGAAATTTTAGAAACATAAAAAAGTGTGAATTCTGAAAGATCCTCATCCATGTTGAGTCACATATATTTTACATTATGAACTTCCAGACGGTCAAATAAGAAATACAAGTAACAATTATAAATAAATGTATTACGTGTAATTTGAGTTCTGTCTACAAATCATTTCTCATGAAGGATAGAAATGGTTTGCTAGCCTCTGAGATTAATAACTCATTCTTTTTCACTGATTTCTTTTGACCTCCACCTGTCATCCATAGAATAGTCTCCTCTGTTGTTCTTTTGATAAGCTGGATAGCCTGGCATATTGTAGTTAGTCAAGAAATAGTTAATATATTTAATAAATAAATGAGTAAATATTAAATAATAAATGGATAAAAGTTAATGCTGTTAAGCAGCTTGCAAGGGAATTATAAAGGTCTTTTTTCAAGCATTTTAATGAGCATTCATTACTAGAAATTGCTGCTTTTTCAGTTTGTATCCAACTTCTTACTTATCTAATCTTTCTTCTTTGTTTCTATGGCACTTCCATGCCTTCTCTCTGCATATTACTGATCTTTAGTTTTCCTTCCACTGCCAAAATTTGAGTAAAATCTATGATTTCTCAATTGGACCAGATATTTTCTCCATGTGTATCTCCCTTGAAGATAGCAAAGTATCTCTACTTATCACTTTTTTCTCCTCTAACAATGACTATTTTATCTTCAATTCATTTATTTAATTTATAAACTAATGTTTATTTAGCATCTACTAAGTACTAAAACCTCTTCTACCACAAGAGATAGTGAATTAATAGGAAAATCCCTACCCTCATAGAGTTTAATATTCTACAAAGAAGAGACAATAAAAATTAAAGTAATAAATGTGCAGTATTTTAAGTAGTGATATATGCTATGGAAAATGTAAAAAGAAGAAAGGATGTGGGGAGCAAGAGATGGTAAGTTATACAGAGTTATCAGAAAAAGTTTCTCTCTAATAAGGTGACATTTGGGAGGTGACCTGAAAGGAGTTAGTAAGTGAGAGTGTAAGCCAGCCAATTATCTAGAGGAAGTTTTTTTAAGAGAAAGGGACTATCAGTTTCAATATTTGGGTAAAGAATGTTTGGTAAGTTCAAGAGTAGTGAGAAATCCAATGTTTAATTAGATCTAAGTAAGGTGGGAGGAACAGAGTAGAAAAAATGCCAGAGACTTTGCAGATGATGGCAGGTTGGAAGGGCATGCTATGCAAATTATGTTGGGTCTTACAGTTCATCATAAAGTGTTTTTATTTCTCAATATGGGAAGCTATTGAAATATGGTGAAGTATAATCTCTCTTTTTATAACCCTCTCTCTCAGTATTATATAGGGAATAGATCCTGTTGTCAGGATTTGGTATATTTTGAAGGGAAACTTAAAAATTAACAAAGGAATGAATGTGAGATTTGAGAAAGACAAGAGAAAATGACTCTACATATTTTTTTCTAGGCAACTGAGAAAATGCAATGCCTTTATTTAGATGGGGAGTCTCAGAGTGGAGATCTTTGTTGTTTTTAATTTAGGGGTTGGAGATAACTGACTTTGTTTTTGACCCATTACCTTTGACGGGATTACTGGATATCCAAACTGATAATTCATTTATAAATATTGATCTTCCAAAGTTTAGATCAGAGGTTCTTAACCTTTTTTATTCCACGGACCTCTTTGCTAGTCAAGTGAAAACCACAGACCCCTTATTAAGTCCACACTATATTGTGTATTATTTAATAAATATATATCTCACTTGCACCAGCACATCCCCACACAAATAATGTTTATTTGAATTTCAATTCAAGGTCCCTTTTTAAGAACTCATTTAGATGGATTGAATTTTGAATCTGGGAATTCAATAGAGAGATAAAGGCTAGAGATGTAAAATTGAGAATCAATATATAAATACAGCATTTAATGCCATACACTGAATGAGATTGCATGGGTTATGAGTATAAATAGAAAGGAAAAGAGATCCAAAGACTGAACCTTAAATCATTCCAATACTTAGAATCAGATATATGACGATAACAACAAAGGACTGAGAAAAACAGTCAGTGGTTTGAGAGTATAAATATTGTTACAAAACACTCTTCTTCTGCTTGGATAGTCCCAGTTTATGCTTGCTGATCTGGCAAAATGATTAATAACTCTCTTTTTTCTAACTATCAAATGGCCCCAATTTATATGATGAATTATATGGTCACCCTCATTTAAGCTAAAAAAACATACCATTCAAAAAAACCAAAAAGAAATTATTTCAAGAAAGAGGAAAGTGTCAACTATGAAATGTCCTTGATGGTATGAGTAAGATGTTGACTGTAGTGGTTTGAAGCTCTATGTATCCCAGATCTTAAATTAATCCATTCCTGTGGATGTGAATCCATTTTAAGTAGTTCCTTTTGATGAGGTTACTTCAATTAAGGCATGACCCAGGACAGGTCTTAATCCTATTACAGGAGACTTTTACAAGAGAATGAAATGCAGACAGAGATAGAGAAATCCATGGAAGAATGAATCTGAAATCAACAAAACCTGGAAGTGAAGAGAGAAACTAGCAGCTGCTGCCATGGGGCTTGCCATGTAACAGAGGAGCCAGGATCACCAGCAGCCAGCCCAAGAACACTGGTCTTTGGGAAGAAAGCATCACCTTGATGATGTCTTTTCTTTCTTTCTTTTTTTTTTTTTGAGGCTCCAGGTACTAAATCTGGACCTCATGCATGGGAAGCAGCACTCAACCACTGAGCTACACCAGCTCCCTTGATGATGTCTTCATTTGGACATTTACCCAGCCTCAAAACCATGATCAAATAAACTCACATTATTTAGGCTGAACCATTTCATGTGATATTTGTTTAAGCAGTTCTGCTACTGCAAATACCAAAATGAGCAAACAGCTTTGGATTTGGGTAATGGAATTACCCAAATGGAAGAACTGATAAAGAATTTGATACAAAAGACCTAAATTCCTTTGAAGAGACTGTTGGTAGAACTGTGGATACTAAGGATACTTCTGATGGTACCTTAAAAGAAAAAGATTAATTTATTATTAGAAACTGTAGGAAAAGTGATTCTTGTTTTAAAGTGGCAGAGAACATGACAAAATTGACTTCTGATATCACCTAGAAGGCAGTACTTGAAAGTCGTGGACTTGAATATTTAGCTGAGATTTCCAGGCTAAATATGGAAAGTGAAGACTGGTTTCTCCTTGTAGTTTATAGTGAAATTAAAAAGAAAGTAGTAAAGCTGAGAATTGAACTCTTGAGCACAAAGAAACCAGAAATTGATGGTTTGGAAAATTCTGAGCTTCTAGAAAGCAAGTTCCCAGAGAATAATGCTCCATGTGAGGCTTTAATTGAACACGGATCCAGTCAGCCATTTCAGTTCAAGTAAGGACTGAAGGTGCAGTTATCCGGGAAGGGCCCATGATAAATTCTAGAGTCTGATGGTTTGGAACCCTGTGTTACCACATGCAAAACCAAGTTTTCTGAGTAATTTGTATGAACAAAACCAAAGCAAGCCTGGACTAAAAGGGGCACAGAATGGGCAAATTGAAGGAAAAATAACTTTAAGGACTGAACTGTAGAAACTAAGGCCTGGACTGAAAACATCTTCTCGGACCAAGAAATCACGCCCACCCATGGTATGGAAAGGGTGAGTTTGCTCCAGCACCTAGACAGGGCAGGCCTTCCGCCCCATTGTTCAGGAAGAATGCTGAGAGATTGGAGCTGTGGCCTGGGGATTGCAAAGAGACTGGACACCATCCTGATACTTGGAGAAGGTGGAGCCTTCACTCCAGTGAAGGGAGAGCAAGACCACTACACAAGCACTGGAGGGGGGGAGAGGAATGTCTGCTACTTCATAAGGACCAATGGACAAAACATCATTTCATACATGACTCTCTGACCTCAAAATCTAATGGAGTATGCCCTCCTGTTTTTCAGAATTTTGGGGAATCTATGATTCCTGTTTCAATTTCTCCCTATGGGAATGGAAATGTTTATAGTATGCCTATCCTCCCGTTGTATATTGGAAGCAGATAACTTGTTCTTTAGGTTTCACAATTCCACAGATGGAGGGGAATTATGCCTCAGAACAGACCACACCCAAAAAGACTTTGATGAAAGTTTGTACTAAGCATTCTTCTGAAATGATTTAAGACTTTTGGGATATTAAAAAAAAAAATGAATATATTTTGCATATAGAAATAACATGTCTTTCTGAGGTTCATAGGGTAGAGTGTGGAGTTATGAAACTGTATATACCCTAGAAGAGCATGTTCCTGATATTTAATTGTTTCCTGTCAGTTTGAGCCCATTTTAAATAGGATCTTCATGAGAGAATGAAATTTAGAGAGAGAAAGAAAAATTGAAGGAAGCAGAGGCCGAAACCATTGAAACCCAGAAGAGAGAGACTAGCAGATGCTACTTTGTGCCTTGCTATGTGACAGAGGAGCCAGGATTGCAGGCAGCCAGGCCCAGAACTCCAGTCCTCAGGAAGAAAGTATTGCACTAATGATACATTGATTAGAACATTTTCCTGTTCTCATAACCATGAGCAAATAAATTCACAATGTTTAAGCTGAACCATTTCAATTTATATGCTTAAGCAGCCTAAAAAACTTTTGAAAAGTGTATGGACAATAATCATTGAATTTTTCAAGCAGAAATCATGAAACAAGTACTGTTTTGGTCGAGTGGTAAGAAAGAAGTCTGATTAGAGTATAGACAAAGTGAATAAGGGGGATGCAAACTTTTAACTAAAGAGTACACTAACTATTTTGAAGAGGCGTCTCACCACATTGCCACTCAATTCAGGAAAAAAAGAAACCAAAGTAATTGTAATGTTCTTCTGAGTTCTCAAGAAAGTAACAGATATCTCTAGGGCTAAAATAATGAAACAAAACAAAAATAATTCACTGAAATGAGAGTACATCATAGTAAGGAAACTCAACCTTAGGGACCTCTCAAAATGGGGGAGTGAAGAGACATTCTTCCTTTAAGTGAAGAACATGAAGGAGGTGAGAGTAGTTCCAGGTCGATAGTATTCCTAGTTTCCAAGTGAAGTAAATTTGAAACCTTCCCCAATTTATACCTGTAAGATTCTGACAGATTATCTCTAAACAAATACATATTCACAATAATCACTTAAAATACAGGAAGACTAGTAACAGTGAGCAAATATAAAAACAAAATAAAAAGTATTTAGATGCTAAAGTCTAGAATACTATTATAAAAGTTATTAAAATGTTTGATAGAATATGTGAAAATGAGCAATGCAATCATAAAAATGAAACTATCAGGAAAAAAGAATATCAAAATAATCAGGGAAGAATTTATATTGCAGATAATGACAGCCTTTATCATTTGATCCAACGTTCCTACTGAAAACAACCAGAAGAGCTGTTCAAAAGACATTTGAGGCAGTGTAAATGGCCCACTGTTTAGGGCATCCGTCTACCACATGGGAGGTCTGTGGTTCAAACCCCGGGCCTCCTTGACCTGTGTGGAGCTGGCCCATGCGCAGTGCTGATGCGCCCCAGGAGTCCCTGCCATGTAGGGGTGTCCCCCGTGTAGGGGAGCCCCACACACAAGGAGTGCACCCTGGAAGGAGAACTGCCCAGTGCAAAAGAAAGTGCAGCCTGCCCAGGAATGGTGCCGCACACACGGAGAGTTGACACAACAAGATGATGCACCAAAAGAAATAGATTCCCCTGCCACTGACAACAACAGAAGCAGACAAAGAAGAAGACGCAGCAAATAGACACAGAGAACAGACAACTGGGGTGAAGGGGAAAGGGGAGAGAAAAAAAAAAATAAATAAATCTTAAAAAAGAAAAAAACATTTGAAACCATTAGAGATATTACAAGTGAAATTACTTGTCAAGATCCAGAAAAATGAAGCAAAGAGAAGTGAACTAATCTTTTAAAAATTGGAGTTCAGGAGCCACTAGTGAGAGGAAACATTAGACTTTGTGTTAGTACTCAAAAACAAAACAAAACAAAATAAAAAACCCTAAGAGAAAAGAGTAAAAGGTTTGAATTCTCTCATGATGTGAGCTGACATGGCTGTGCCCATGTCCTCTAGTTGTACCCAATGGTAAATGCACCTGACAAGAAGAAAACATGAATTTTAAAATAAGTATGCTGGAAAAGTTCAAGGAAATTAAATATATGGATTAAGGCCAGGGTGGTAGAAATATTTTTTAATTAGTATGGCAATTATATAAATGAAAAATAAAATAACTGAAATTAACTCATAGGATAGATTTAACAGCAGTTTAAACTGAACTGAAGAGAGAACTAGTGAACTCAAAGATAGGTCTGAGGAAATATCCAGAATTAAGCATGGGTAGACAAAAAAGACAACAGCAAAAAGCTAATAGGGGTTACAGTCTAAAGATCTAACATGTACCTGGAATTTCATAAGAGGAGGAGGAAGAGAGTAGGTCTTAAGCAATATTATAAAAATATGCCTGAGAATTTTATAAAACTGATGAAAGATTTTGTGGTAGTTTTTAAATCTCTCTTCAAGAGATGAGCCTAATTCCTGTCACAATTATGTAATTTTCCACTTTACATAAGAAAACTTATAATGTGGCTTTAAACCTCACGGTTTATAAATGTGCCCTGCTCTTCATTTAAATGTACTTGAATATATTTATAAATCTCTAGATTAGAGTGAAATGTTTTAAGATATTTTAGGGTAATGAATTCTTTTTCTTAAATGACCAACATGTGAAGTCAGTTTGGTTTTCAACTACTTGAAATTATATTTCTTAAACCAACTAGATTTAAGTTCCTCCATTAGAGAAACTTCATCTCTCTCTTGTTCCTGTAGAACTTTGTACATTTTTGCCAGTTCTAAGAATTTTACTTAATAAATATAGCCTACTGGTTGAAAGATGTAATGTTCTTATCTGTATGTACATTTACAAAGATGTAGCTATAAAGTCATAAATAACAACTATAATCTAAAATATGTTTTCAAATTTATGATTAAACAGCCACTTTATAACCATTCTTTCTCTCTCTATGTCTTTTTATCAAATAATAGGCATGTAATTATTGGGCTTTTCTTCAATCCTATGGTGAAAAATTTTGACTCATTCGAAAACAGCTTTTTTATATATGAAGCTTAGTTGTCTGGATATGTTCCCTAAAGTGTCCTCAGCAGAACACTAAATCCACAGAATAATAATATGTATAGAAATACAAAAAGTAAAACAATCCAGTAAGAGTGGAAAATGCTTGGTCAAACAAAATTAAATGGGTTTCTTTACAAGAGAACTTCTTAAAGCCTATAATATATTAAAGGACCCTCTACATTCATGATGAGGTATATAGTATGCCACGTTTCCCCAACTTAATTGACCATAGAAACATTTTCTTTCCAGGAGAATCTCAAACAACAACAACAACAACATAGAATTTCAAGGAATGTGCTTAGTGAAACACTAGTGTTAATAATTTCTAGAGCTGGAATGTAATTTCCAAAGGCCAGCATCTTGTCACTTTTATGCTTGACATTTGTAACAAAATAAATGTGTGGTGTTTTTGTTTTTATTAATTACAGTGCTCTTAAAAGATAACTTTAATTACAGTGCTCTTAAAAGATAATCGTATTTTAAATTCTAGATAAATTTGGAATTAATAACATCACAGGTGTTATTTACGTGAATGCTCCTCTGGACTATGAGACAAGAACGAGCTATGTACTTCGAGTTCAAGCTGATTCTCTGGAAGTTGTCCTAGCCAATCTCCGAGTTCCTTCGAAAAGTAAGTAATATCTCTTAAGGGTTTTAAAAGCATTTTATGGTATTTCTCTCATTATTTATTTAAAATACATATGTGTAAATTAAGTTCTCAGTGAGGAAGATAGGCAGACCATTAAAAATCAGAAATGACTGCCCCTTATTTTAACAACTGAAATATTACAATGCAGGCAGTGTTTTCATAAGCAGAAATGATAAGCCAATAACACAATGTTTTCAAACTTCGTGTACAATAATAGAATAAAATCGTTATCTGTGTATGTTAAATAATAAACCTGATTCTTAAATCCATTGTAAGGTTCAAATCATCTGGAGTGTATATTGTTGTTAATGAAAGCATGACTTCTAGACATTTTGTGCATTATGTGACTTCTTGTACTTATACATATTTTTTAGAGGAGAGAACAAAAGCATCTTCAGATAGGTGATTAATATTTATTGTAATTCATATATAGCATCATTTAATTCACAAACATTTCCATAAGATAAGCATTTTTACTCGCACTTTACAAAGACAAGGTAAGGAAAGATTGAGTGATTTTCTTCAATGACACAGTCAATAAATGCGAGATTAAAGAATATCTGACTACAAAATCTTACACGAAGAAGCAAATGAGGTCTAAGTTTGGAAAGAAGTGGCTAGCACAGAATCTGAGAGTTATTACCAGTAATGAGGTAAATGCTGTTAGTTTCCAACATAGAGGTAATAGTTTTTTTTATGGTTAAGTAACACATCTTTATCTAATCATATTCTTAGAAATCCAAAAAACTCACAAAATTTAATATAAATCTTTAGTAGAACAGAGGCCCAAATAGAGTGTGAAAGGGGAATAGAATATGGCACATACACATTTTAAGCTGGGAACCTTCCTAGACATCCTATCATAATACCCAGTCTGTTAGCTCCTATAGAAGGAGGATGAAGTTAAACGTAGAGAATGTGAGAGTCAGAGCAAGGAAACAAGTATGAATGAGGTCAGAGCAAATAGCCTGGACAGTATGAGGGAAAGGAGAACAAGATGATAGAAGAAGGCAAATGATGCATATGGAAAATATAATGTGTACAATATGTTCTGCTTTAGTTTAGTAATTGATAATTATAAAAATAAGTCACTTCTTTTCATTTGTTTCAAACCTTACTTACTGATCTCTATGGGCAGTAGAGTGTCTTGTAAAGATACAACTAAATCATTTGAATAATCAGATTATACACAGTGTGTCTTTGGAATTGAATGAATGTAATTGCCTCAATGAGTATGGGTCACTTATATAATTAAATCATTTAAAAATAGAAGACCAGGTCTTTAAGTTTTAAAATCGTTAAACCACAAGCAATTATATTTTTATAAAATTATGGAGGATGCTTCAAATTGTAAATTTAATTGACTAACCCAGGAGTCAAAAGGTTAGACTAGTTCTAAATTACACAATGTAAACTATCTTAATACAATTACAAATAGATGGGGAATAATAATTGAAAACTATATTTGTCATATTTCTTTGAAACAAATAAGCAGTTTTAGAAAGTAAGTTTTGCTAAATATTTGGGTTGTAGAGCCTAGCATTTCTTCATAAATACCTTTGATTTCAAGGAATAGAGATACAATGACTTATATATGAATAATATTTTGAAAACTATCAGAAATTCAATGCAACTAGCTTCCATTATGATAAATTAAGAGTTAAATCTAAGGTTAATAAAAGTTCAGCTAATTCATGCAAATATACTTCTACGTGCCCCAGTGTCCACATAGAGTTAAGAATAATTGGCAAATAAGTGACCTGTCTTATCACAAATGCATCAAGCCTAAAATCTAAATGTTAGTTTCTTTAATGCCTCATGCTTTGAACATTGTTATTAATACTTTGTGGCTGATTCTTGCTTCTTAGGTTTGAAATAAAGAATCTACATTTTTAAACTATTATTTAGTGGCTGTTAATGGCCTATAATCAATCTGTAACCAACTAACTATACAAATAATAAGACTACTATTTAAAATGAGGCTAAATAATTGTCTGAAAGTTCAACCCTACTTCAAAATTAGCTGCTTTATGATCTTTAGCTGTATCGCATACCATGTGAATAAAGATAATAAGCTGAAGAACTTTAATTCATAAAAGAAGTATTTTTAATTGTGAATTTACCAAGAATTTGTCAATGAAATCCTTTTCAAGTAAGTTTTACATCCATGTTGTTACTGGATTTAATATTTAAGTGTATATTAATAATAAAAATAGACAAATTCTAGAATTTATTTCTTAAAATTTTAACTAAGAATACTTAAAATATTTTAAGCATTTAGAAAATAATATTTTAAAAATATACGATATTACAGATAATATGATAATGAATCCCCATGTATCAATTACCCAATTTCAACATTAGCCAATTCCTGGGAAATATTGTTTCATTTATAAACCTATCTACTATCTATTTTGAAGCAAATCAGAGATATTTCATCTATAAATATTTCATTATTTAATTCTTAAAAATAAATAAGGACCCTGTTGAAAGTTAACCATAATACCATTATTATTCCCCTACACATTAAGAAAAAATTTTCAATACCTGCAAATTTCCAGTCAGTACTCATATTAAAAAAATTATTCACATCCAAATCCAAACAAGGTCCATACACTGAAACTGGTTGATAGATCTTTTATGTTTCTTTTACTCTATGGGTTTCACCATCACCACTACCACTAATACCACCCCTTTTTAATTCACCTTGATATATACTTGTTGAAACCAAATTAGTGGGCTTGTTCTCAAAGTGAATGAATTTGAGAGAATTGGAGTTATATAGCTCTCTCAGGTTTTTTACATTGTGTTAGTTGATACAAAGTTTAAGTTTCCACTCACTTGCTTTGGATTTTTCATCTAGGACTTCTGTAGATACACATTTTTCCCCTTTCTTAACCAGTAGTTATTGTCTTTTAAACTGCACTGATTATCTTTGGAAGTAATGAGAAATGTAAATATATAATCAAATTAATGAAAACTGTAGCAAAACCAATGAACAAAATCATATTTTAAAGAGCAAATTTTCCCAAGAATTGAAAAATAAATATAAAGAGAAAGATTAAGTAATTTTAGCCTGCTGGTTCATTCGTCCCTACTAAAAAGAAGTAATGAAGGCAAATCATATTCTAATATGTCCCAAATATGATATATTCCTTTTTTCTAGTTTTTTTCTCATCAGCAAACTCTTGGCTCAGCGAGTATCTGACAACTGTTCCAGGCATGCAGAGATTTTTTTTTTTTTTTGTGGGGGGATATGTATTACACCATTCATTGCCTTGACACTTTTTTTATTAAGTATCCATACAATGTCAGGTACCCTAAAAGGATTTCAGGACACAAAGATCCTACTCTCAAGATCTCTTGGTTCAAAGCAAGACAAATGTATACACAGTTAGTGATAAGGTAATGTCTTCCAAATTACAAAGTGTGGTAAGTGGTGATAGAACACAGTGCAATGTGAGAGAGGCGTAAGCAAAGAACTCATGAGTAATCAGAGAAGAGTTTCAAAGCATAATTCCAAAAACATTAAGCACATATTAGAGATTATTAAAAACAAAATATTAAATTGAAACTTTTGTCAAAAGTACCAACAAAAAAAATTACCAGTATAAAATAGACTTAAAATTAGAAAGAAAGGTGCTAGAATTAGACACTGATTATCAAAGATATTAAAAACAAAAAACTGTTTACCATTCTAAAAAACCCTTATTCCCACAGAAAATAAAAAACAGCTCAAGTGAATGAAGATTTAGAAAAGGTTTGGGGAGAAATAGTCCTTTGGGGGAAAAAGTTATGCTTGTGATTTCTGCTAGGACACCCTTATCCCCCCAAAGAGAGCTTTCTGGGAATGGAATATGTACTCTTTCTTCCCAATTTCAGTGTTGGAGGCTACAGTGGATCCACTGTGTCCCTCTGTTTGGGAAGGAGTATACTGAATGTGTGTCTGAGACCTGTTAAAAAAATCTAGGGGAATAAAAACCTGGGGCTCACTAGCTATTTTGATTGCTGGAGAAGAAGAGAATTACATTTGCATGTAGATAAGCCTGCATTCTTAGAATGAATGCAGACAGTGAGTCTGGGAATGTTATCCAATATCCAGAGGCAGACACATGTGAAGAGAACTGGCATGCTAGTTTTCTTACATTGTTCAGTAGGGTCACCTGGAGGTGTGATAAGAATGCAAGTGGCAGAAGCTGGGGATGAACGACTGAATTCCAAGTAAATTGGCAAGCTGGAATTAATTGAGATGCAATGACAAAAGCAAGGAGCTGCAGGAGAGCATACCAATCCTGAAAGTGCCCCATTAACAATATCTGTTTTAAACACTAGACTGACTGAAAGTGCATTGTGGCAATTGGTATTAAACCATTTAAAAACTGAAATATTTAACAGAAGAGGCACGAACTTTTCTGCCTATCTTACAACTCTTTTCTCCTCAAACTTCATTGCCAGATCATGGCAGTGTTAAGTGTTCAAAAACAGCTGCTAGTGAATGGAGAAGGAGGTCATTAATAAAGAAAAAAAGAAGTCTCTTGCAGCCTTTCCCTTAAAGGCAGGAGACCTGCCCATAACATATTGTAGCTGAGGAGGAGAGAAATTGTACCTTGAAATGAAACTTGAAATTTGATTAATATATTCAACTAGACATTCTATTTTAATTATTTAATTTTTATTTAACACGATTACAATACTTTCTTTTCTTGAGCTTTTATTCGACAGCAGGGGAAAGAATACTACCAACCAGCAGGATAAAAGGGATAACAGAAAGGAAAAACATCACTTTTCTGATTATATTCCATATGTTCCATATTGAACATATTTCATTGTTGCTGGATAGCAAAATATGGTGGGAGCAGTTGTAATGAATTTAAGCTACAGGAGGGTAGAGAATTTTGTCTGTTATATTTTTTAATATATCCCATTGTGCTGATGTACTACCTGGCATATAAAATAAATTCCATAAGGAGTTGTCTGATGAATAAGTGAGTCTGGAGCGTTAAGTTCAGATTGTGAAAGGTTTTGAATAATCACACAGGCAGTCTGCAAATATGCAGCATCTACCACCCATACTCCCTATGCCATAATAGGCTTCGCTAACTATGTATGCGCTCCACCCCCCCCCACCCCCCAGCACCACTGAATCAACACTAGATGTGCTCTTTGTGGCCTTTCCATTACAGAAATTCATTATATTTCAGTTAAAAAGTATAAGTCATTGTTACAATAGATGGAGCCAGTCCACTCTTTTAATTGTGGGAATGTGTTTAGATGCTCCCTCACAATACTTAATATTGTAGGAACTCTGAAAATCTTGGGGAATTTCTCTCTTCCAACACAGTGGAAAATGAAGTATTTATTTCTCATTCATCCTTCACCACAAACTCTCTAGCCCTCTAGACCACGTCGCTTTTATTTCTCATCTGTTCTTCCCATTTTATCAGGTATCTGTATCTGCTTTCTTGGATCACTTGTTGACCAGGATTTTCAATCAAATAATTATGAAGAAGAGGAAAATGAGAATTCATTGCTGTTTCTAATTTTATTTAATAATTATGAGTCCTTTGTTTCTCTGCCTGTCCTTATTCTACACTTTTCCAAACTGAGTCAATCTCTCCTGGGTTTTCAGGACATAATATTATTGGTCCCTTTCTTAGTTTGCCAGAGCTCTATGATAAATACCAGCCAATGGTTGGATTAAAACATGAATTTGTTGGCTCATTGATTGATTCAATTTGGACATACCTTGACATCTTCTAAAGGTAATAATATCTTCAAAGGTTCCCATTTGAAAAATGAGTTCATACCTACAGGAAAGCAGATTAAGATTTGAATATGTCTATTGTGGAGACACGAGTCAATCCCCAAGAGCCAAGAAGAACTATCACAGAAACTTGTATTGATATTTCTTCCCCTAAAGTCATCCCCATTCTTTTATTAGTATGTAGAATCAAAGCAATAATATGCAACTTCACAATAAAGTTTGGTTTACAGAATTCCATAATTAAAGTGGCAGCTATTCCTTCATGATAAAATTATAATTATCTTTAAATGCACAGGGGGAGAAAACATAGCTATCTATAAATATATCATTCTGATTTGAGTCAGTAACTAGTGGTACAATTAAGATAAACCCTAAAATGGCAATAAAACAACTCAAAAGCTATTGATTTTATTTTATGGTTTTGCTTTAGGGTACAAACTTGTAATGCACTTTAATTTCTTGGATTTCCTAGTTCCAAACAGAAGGTCTGTGACATATAATGCTAATGACTCCTTACCCATGATTGACTGGCTTATAAAAGCATTACTTATATAACTTGGATAACATTATTGCATCATGTCAGATGTTATTTTCTCATTTTTAGAAACCCAAGCTAGGATCAAAGCCTTATCTTTGTGTTATAAACATATGGCCATATTTTTAGAAACTTTATTCATATTTTATTACTTTAAAACTTGGAAACCACTTTATGGAAAAAAATGCCATAATGTCTTTTATGGTATTTTTGTCACCAGCATTCTAGCATCTTATACACAGTTAAAGTAACTACATTTTTAATGAAACATATTCTAGGAGGTTCATGAATTAAAATAATCTGCCCAAGAAAACATATAGTGTGCAAAATAGCTTTTCTTTGGAAGGAAATTTCAACTGGGTTATGGAATTCATTAATGCATTTCTGAAACCAAGTGCTTTGAGGTGATGCTATTTCCTTGCACCAAAAATTGCTTTGCTGACCCTATGTCAGTGATGTATGTCCTACATTAATAAGTTATAACATAGATTATAATATATATTTCCTTATTTTTAATATGAAGAAAAATCATGTTTTATGGGGAAAACATTTTGTGTAGTTTCCATGGCAATTAATGTATTTAACAGTTTAATAATTCATAAAATGGTTCTTCTTGTTTATACCTGTATTAGTCTGCCAAAGAGATGCTCATGCAAAGTACCAGAAATCTCTTGGCTTTTATAAAGGCTATTTATTTGGAGTAAAACCTCACAGTTACAAGGCCCTAAAGAGTCCAACTCAGGGTTACTTTCTCACCAAAATCAGCTGCCACGTGTTGAAGCAAGATGGCTGCTGATCTCTGCGAGGGTTCATCCTTCCCCTCTTAGCTTCCTTTCTCTCAGCTGCAGGATGGCACAGGGCTTGTCTCTCAGGGATTCTTCTCTCTCCTGACATAGGGCACTTTTCTTTCCTGGCCTTACATATCAGTCTTGGTTCTCTTCCCAAGGTCAGCTGCAAACTATCAGGCCAATGGCTTATCTTTCCCTGGGAACCTAGGATCAAATATGACAGAGCTCTCTCTCTCTTTTCTTGTCTTCTTGAGTGAGTGTCCATTTATAACAGTCCACCAAGGGGGCGGGAACTCAACCTGAGTCCTGCCTTAATGATATGGTCGAAACAATGCCCCAATCTTAACAGGTAATTTAATAAGAGCCCCTCAACTGAATCTAATACAATCAAAGGGTATCATACCTGCAGGAATAGATTAGTTTATGAACATTATCTTTCTCTTTTGCAGGTTCCTAAAATAATCTCAAACTGTCACAACACCTAACAATGAGTGCAAGGGACCAAAGACAAAAGCTACCATATTCCTCAATATTGGAAACTTCTTTCTGATTACAACAGTTCATAACTAATTTTTTTCTTAGTCTCTTCGATCTAAATTAAGTTTCAAAGCAGAGACCATTTGCTGATCCACACATATTTTTAAAACCTTATATTGTTTTAGAGAATAGCAAACATTTCATTAATAATGAGGTCTCTGAGCTATACAATAGAAATGCTATGCCATTTGTTTTAAGAAAACTTCTATTTCCATAGAGGTAAACTATTCCCTATTAAATGCACATGAAAGTATGCACTGACCTTATATCTGTTGAATCTTGCACTTTCCAGAAATATTAATGTTCTCAAAATGAAATGTACAACTGAATAACTATCTAGATAACATAACGTGAAGTATATCCTAGCAGTTAAAATATGAAGAAAAAATTATCAGAATTTTCAGCTAATATGGAATAATCCTCCCTTATTGTTTACAGATGCAGTTGTTGACTCTCCATAGTTGGTTGCTACAGAGTCAAAATCAGTTCTTCACTATAGAGTAAGGTGCCTCCAAATTTTTAAAAAATATTTTGATAATGATTTAATGTAATTATTAGATTTATTTTATTTCTTTTTTTCTCTTATACTAAAACAAAAGTGAACATCCTTTTCTCTTAGTGGCTTTTTTTAAATTTTTATTTTTTAATGTTTTTTTATTTATTTTTTAAAAAAGATACTTATGGAAGAGGATATGGCTCAACTGATTGGGCTCCTGCCTATCATATGGGAGGCCCTGGGTTCCCTTCACATCCTTGTGAAGGCAAGCTGGCCTGTGCCCCTGGAGAGTTAATGGCCCATGCTTGCAGAGAGCTGATGGCCCATGCCCACAGACAGCTGGTGCAGCTAGATGATGCAACAAAGGGAGACAAGCAAACACAGAAGAATGTGCAACGAATGGACACAGAGAGCAGACAGCAAACAAGCAGCAATGGAGGGAGATAAATAAATATAATAAATCTTTAAAAAAAAGATATTAGATTACACAGAAAAATATAAGGGATTCTCATATGTCCCACTCCCCACACCTCCCACCCTTCCCCACATTAACAACTTCTTTCATTAGTGTGGTACAATCATTGCAATTGGTGAACATATTTGGAACATTGCCACTAAGCATGGATTGTAGCTTACATTGTAGTTTACACTCTCTTCCACACAATTTTGTAGGTTATGGTAGGATATATAATGGCCTGTATCTTTCATTACAATTCCTTCAGGACAATTCTAGATCCCAAAAATGCCCCCATATCACACCTCTTTTTCCCTCTCCCTGCCTTCAGCACCTCCAGTGGTCACTGTCTCCACATCAATGATTTAATTTCTTCCATTGTTAGAACACCAATAAGTCTAAAGTAGAATACCAGTAAGTCTACTCTAGATATTTTATTTCCCAATCCTGAAGATTCTGGAATGGTGATGCACTCCCACCTCTAATTGAGAGGTGGCCTCAGTTCAATAGAGCTAATGGATGGAACTCTCTTGCCAGCAGTTGTAGACTTTCTCAGTTCCTTGGTATGGTGGTTTTCCATCCTCACCTCCTTGTTAGTTGTCCAGGGTGAGTCCAATGAACTGGAGAGTAGGTGTTGCAATTCTGCTAAGGCTCAGAACCCAGCTGGCACATGAACAGTTCAAAGATTCAAGTCTCTTGGATATATACCTACAAACTCCAGCATGAACTGTAGGTTCAAACAGGAAGGACAGAAGAGGCACATAGAGAGAAATCACATCTGAGTCCTATTCTGTCATACTTAGGAGCACAAACTTTGAAGTAGGGCCCTTGAAGCACCAAACTCCAGAGCTATCATCCATAACCATAGTATCTGGGTGTCTCCATAGCCCTCAAGAGCCCCACTATTTGGGGTGGTATCTACTTCAGCAGTCTATGAGATCATGCATAATCATTACCTCTGTGATGAACTCCCAACTCACTTTGAAGTCTCTTAGCCATATAAACTCATTTGCCTTTACCTTTTCCACATTTATTCAAGGTCTTTTACAGTTGTATTGCTTGTTAGTGTTGGGTAGTAATCCCTTGGTGCCAGGGAGGCTCATCCCTGGGAATTATGACCCATGCTGGGAGAAGGAATATTTTATTTTGACCAGCCTTAATAAGCAACTGAACTTATTGGTTGACTATTGTAAAAGGGGGGTGGCAAGGAACTATGTTTACTAGACAAAAGTAAATTTCTGCTTTATTTTTGAATAATAGAAAGAAATGTGGGGAGAAAAACTACTGCACAGAAGGAATGTAATTAGTAGTAAGCCTTCAGAAGTTTTAATTGCTTCAATTTCAGTCAGGCCCTCAATCTTGCTCAGCATTTCTAAGGTCAGTTTGTTTCCCACTTTCCATATTAACTGAATTATTTCCCTTACTCTCTGGAATGGTTATGCTATGATGTCTGCTTGCACCATTTCTTTGTCTAAAAGTCCTTCCTTGTTTTCTGAATAATTCCTGATTATTTCACAAGGTTAATTTTAAAAGTCATCTCAATTTTAAAATTTCCTTATCCTATCTTTTGTCTCTGTCATATAGGAGAAGCAATGATACAAAGTATAAAACAAATAGTAGCACCAAGAATTGTACGTATAGTTGAACTATAAGAGCTTGTTCTGCTAAATAAAGAGGCAGAAACTCTAAATGCTATGCAAAGGCAGCTTTATTCAGTTAAATGTGTTTCAGGTTATATCAAATGATTATAATAATTGGGTAATTACAGTAGAAAATAATTGATTAGAGATATAGGAAAGAATAAAAGTATATATAAAAACTTACCAAATTGGGGGAAAACACAACATCTGATCTATTATGAGGCCAGGAAGTCCCTTTGGTGACCGATCATAGTCCCAGTTGGGAAAACAGTCCCAGACAGAATGTCTCCTCCTGGGTGAGACTTCAACCAGCAGTCAAAAGTGGTCCCGCTTTTAGAAGAGACCAAATCTATTATATCAGCATGGTCATGCAACTCATGATTTGTCAGCACCCCTGGAACAATGATGCCCATCTCCAGGAGAATGTCCAGTTCCCCTGAGGAGGGACATTGTGCCCCAAAGTGCTCTATTCCTTACATGGTACACGAACAGGAACATGAAGGTTTTCAGCTTTTAGTTTTACAGGGGATAAAAACAGGATGTGCAAATGGCAAGTGTGATAACTTGTTCCTTTTATACATTTGTTTTTTGGTTACTAGGTGGGGGGTTGCCTGCATAGCAGCATTACAACATTCCAAAGAACAATAGACAAGTTAATAATTCACAATTCTAGACTGAAACAGCAGACACTATTGATTAGAAAGTTTATGAATTCACAATTCTTGATCATTGTCTCATAGTACAACACATATATAGACAGACATGGTTTGAATTTAGAGATGGTAGATTACTGTGGTGCATTATGCTTCTTGAATGAGATTGGAAATAGAAACTACTTGAAGTAATAAACTGTTTTGTTTAAATTGATCTGTTCTGACTCAGGTAGATGGAGGAAGGAAGGGATAGCATTAAAAGGAAAAGCTTGGAGAAGGAAATTTACAAGAAGACTTCATAAGATTGTGAGTAGCTAAATAAAGAATTAATGAAGGAAAAAATGGGAAGTATATAAGTAAAAGACACATCATAAAGAGGTGTTTCTCAAAATATGGTCTTTGAGCTATTTGATCAGCATCACTTGAGATACTTGTTTAAAAAGTTATATTTCATGGGAAGCGGATGTAGCTCAAGCAGTGGGTGCCTGTCTACTACATGGAAGGTCCCAGATTTGGTCCTCAGTGCCTCCTAAAGAAGATGAGCAAGACAGCAAGTTAACCAACAGGCTGGAGCAGCCAACTGATGCAACAAGATGATGCAATGAAGAGATACAATAAGGAAACACAATGAGAGACACAACAAGCAGGAAGTGGATTTGGCTCAAGCAATTAGGCACCTTCCTCCCACATGTGATGGTCCCAGGTTTGGTTCCCAGTGCCCGCTAAAAAAAGAAGAAGAACACACAATGAACAGACACAGAAACAGACAATGAGTACAAACAATGGAGGCAGAGGGGAATACATAAAATAAATCTTTTAAAAAATTAAATTTCTGCACATCAAAAGACCTACATATCATAACCAAGTGGGTTTAATCCTGGTGTACAAGGCTGGTTCAACATAGGAAAATCAATCGATGTAATACACCACATTGACAAATTGAGGAGTAAAAACACATGATCATCTCAATTGATGCAGAAAAGACATTTGACAAAATCCAGCATCTTTTCTTTATAAAACACTTTGAAAGAAAGGAATAGAAGGAAAGTTCCTCAATACAATAAAATGCATATATGAAAAACCCACAGCCAACATTGTGCTCAATGGGGAAAGGTTGAAAGCTTTCCTTCTAAGATCAGGAACAACCCAAGGATGGCCACTATCACTACTGTGATTCAACATTTTACTAGAAGTTCTAGCTAGAGCAATTATGCAAGAAAAAAAAATTTAACGGTATCTAAATAGAAAAAGAGGAAGTAATATTCTCACTATTTGCAGATGACATGATCCTCTATTTAGAAAATTCTGAAATATCTATGACAAAGTTCCTTGAACTAATAAATGAGTTCAGCAGTGGCAGGATATAAGATCAATGCAAAAACTCAGTAATGTTTTTATACTATTATTGAAAAATCTGAGGAGGAAATCAGAGAAAAAATTCCATTTACAAAAGCAACAATAAGACTCAAATACCTAGGAATCCATTTAACCAAAGAAGTACAGGACCTATATGCAGAAAACTACAAAATGCTAAAAGAAATCACTGAAGACTTAAACAAATGGAAAGACATTCCATGCTTGTGAGTTGGAAGACTAAATATCATGAAGATATCAATCCTATTCAAACTGATTCATAGATTCAACACAATATCAATCAAAATTTCAATAGCCTACTTTATAGAAATAGAAAAGGCAATTACCTAATTCATTTGGAAGGAAAAGTGCAACTGAATAGTCAAAAAAAATTCTAAAACAGAAGAACAACTGAATTTCACTGCCTGACCTTGAAACACATTACAAAGCTACAGTGCTCAAAACAGCATGTTACTAGCACAAGGTAGACACACTGATCAGTGGACTAGAATTGAGAGTCTAGAAATAAACCCTCACTTCTTCTGCCAACACTTTATGTTTTATCCCCAAAGAATGTGGCATCCTATGGCTGACTGCTAGTGACGCTTGAGTTGATTTTTCTATAACATGGTCATGCTGGATAATGCTGACTTCCAGCTTCTGTCTGTCTTTCTATGTCCAATTCCCTTTGCTTATAAGGCTCATCCTTAATCACTGTGTGTACACCTTAGCTAATAATATCTGCAAAGGTCCTATTTACAAAATGGGTTCACACCCACAGGACCAGGGGTCAGCATCGTTTGTGGGGGACTTGATCCAATCCCCAACAACTAATTGTTTGGTAGATTGTCAAAAAAGGAAAATGAATGAGCCACCTGACCATCTGATTTGGTCTCCCTGAGAGATGGGCAAGAAGGAAGAATGAAAGACTGGGTGTGAGGGAAGCTTTCCATTTATTGGATAGGAGAAATGAACTATTGAAAAAGATAGTAAAGGAGAGGGATGAAATGTGTGTGGTAATGACTTGTTAGACATAAGAGAGGGGAGTTTCAAGAAAGGGAGAGGATAGCTAACATGTCCAACATTGCAGATATGCAAGAAAATTTATGCCTATGAAAATATATCGGATGACATTTAGTTGGACCATCCTGTGACTCTAGTTAGTGACACATAAATAGAAAAGGCCCATTTATGCAAGAAAATCAGGAAATTCCTGCTTTTATCTATTCAATAGACAAAATTTTAAATTTAATTTATCCTAAACAATCTCTGATTTTATAAACTTTTATATTTTTATTTGTCATGCACTTCAATTTAATTTATATACTATATTAATTCAAAAGCAGAAATTGAGGGTTTTTTTTTCAGTGATAAACATACATTTAAATTTAATTTTTAATCATTATTCAAAACATAAATCTAGTAGTCCATTCTTCTTCCAAAGTATACTGGTTTGGTGCTATTATGTACCCTAGAAAAACATGCTCTTAAATTTAATCTATTACAGTGGTATGGAACACAGGTACTAGGACATTTTGATGAGGCTACTTCAGTTAAGGTGTGATCCACCTCGTTCAGAATGGGTCTTAATCCTTATACTGGAGTCCTTAATAAGAGAATGAGATTCTGACAAAATGAGAGAGAGCTATGGAAACAAGAAGCTGAAATAAATGAAACCAATAAGAGAAGGGAAAGACCGGCAGATACTGCCATGTGCTTTGCCATGTAGCAAGGAACCAATAATTATTGGCAGCTGATCTTCAGGAAGAAAGCATTGCCTTGATGATGCCTTGATTTGCACATTTTCCTGGACTGTGAGCAACTAAATCCCCATTGTCTAATTGATATTTGCTTTAAGCAACTTAAGAAACTAAAATACAAAATTAATTCATTTTTTACTCCCAGAAACTAATATAAGTTCAAGTAATCATTTTTATTCCTGTTGCTATCTTGTACCAGTTTAGTCCTCCATGTAATATCTTACAAATAATTGCAGGCATGCAATTTAAAAGAAATAATTATTTTAAGTGTTGTCACTTTCAGTTTCAAAAGTCTGTTGCCAGTAATTTATTTAAAGCACATGCTCACCAACAAGCTTTCTTGGTTGAGATTACTGTTTATAAATGAAATGCACAAATTATAAAATACACAATAAAGTTAGATACTCTGTCTAGTCCAGTGGCTCAGTTTCATATATGTAACATTCCTATTAGATGGTATTTTATAAATACTAAGATATGCATCAGTTTAAAGGACAAATGGTAAAGGGAAATTTTATAAAATAAGCATATTAGGAAAAATGTTATAAATTAAATGTTTACCAGTAAAATTGTTCCTGTTTTAAATTAGATTGATAGAGCAACAACAGCAAAATCATATAACTAAAAGTTAATATAATGAAGTATTTAAGAACTCTGACTTTGGTATAAGACAGGCCTGAATTCCATACCCAGCTTTTGCCTTTAGAACATGTCAGAACTTTAGAATCTTCATCTTTGGATCAGGACAAATGTGTCAACATCTCATATGCTATTTGAGAATTTTAAGCACAATGAAGTCTGCAAAGTATTTAACTTATTGGGACATAGGAAATACCCAACAAACAAATGCTATTATTATTAATAATAATATTACTAGCTATAATAGTAATCCAGAAAAAAACTTCTCTTCCCCAGAAAGAATAGGCTATGAGTATGCTAAATATAACATCTGGTTAAACTTCACACTCAAAATGGAAAATTTGCATCTTATAAAATCTTTTGGTTTCAGAGGAGGGAAAATCCAAACTTTTTCTGGAAATATTGTCCTCTTGTCCAGTATGGACTATAGAGGAGGGAGGGATGTTGAGCAGACAAACCCCCAAAATTCTACTTTACCATTTAAAGAAGGACATTAAGAACTAAGTGTGGTTGACTGAAATGCTTGGGTGGGTAGAGTGGGGTCAGGTGTAGGGGGTTAGTGCATTACTTCAAATTATAGACTTAGTTTTTTACTTTCTATCATAATGAAAATTTAATATCCATTTTTAGTGTAACCGGTGTTTGAAATTTTAAGCAACTGATTACTTGAACTTTTGAAAGTTTTGCTAATTCTTGTTATTTCAGAACATAATTTTTTTCTCTTTGAGATTAGGATAAGACTAAAGATCATGACTGAATGATTTGATGGCATATGGCAAGATCTCATTAAATAGTATTCATTAAAGACTTTCCAAGGGCTAAATTGTGCATGTTTATTGCACTAGTTGTACTTAAACTGTTTCACCTTACATGGCTTCTAAAATTACTGCAAAAAATCTAATTATTAACTATGTTGCATATTATATGACTAATGAAATCAGCACAGATACATAGTAAAGAATAATTAGATTGTATTTTCAAGGTTGTTTCTCTCTTTAGTCATTACTTTCAGGGTTACTTTCTTAGTTAAGTCTTCACCAATATATCATGTATGCCTGGGTGGGTGTATTAGTCAGTCAAAGGAGTGCTGATGCAAAATACCAGAAATTGGTTGGTTTTTATAAAGGGTATTTATTTGGGGTAGGAACTTACAGATACCAGGCCATAAAGCATAAGTTACTTCCTTCACCAAAGTCTATTTTCGCATGTTGGAGCAAGATGGCTGCCAACGGCTGCGAGGCTTCAGGCTTCCTGGGTTCTTCTCTTCCACGGTTTTGCTTCTCTCTGGGTTCAGGGTTCATCTCTTCCCAGGGCTTGCTTTTTCCTGGGCTCAGAATTCTTTTTTGCCTGGGGCTTGCTTCTCTTTCCTCTGTGACCTTACTTCCTGGGGCTCCAGCTTAAGGCTTCAGCATCAAAGTCCAACATCAAAACTCTCAACTCTGTCCTTTGCCATGTCTTTTATCTGTGAGTCCCCACCCACCACAGTTTGGGAACACAATGCCTTAATGATGTGGCTCAATCAAAGCCCTAATCATAACTTAATCATGCCCAGGAACAGACCAGATTACAAGCATAATCTAATATCTATTTTTGGAATTCATGACCATATTAAACTGCTACAGTGAGGAAATACCTTGTCAAGACAAATATGCAAACACGTAACCAAAAATCTTATTTTATTTTAGAAGGGAAAATTACCTGCCTTACTAATATGACCCAGGGCTTATTGAGGCAAAAAGTAATGATTCACACAGTGTTTCTTCAGACTTCTTTAAACAATAAAAATATTTTAGAAGAGGCATAAAAAAGACTAAGGATGTTCATTTCAAGATTGTTCATTCATTTTTGTGTGCAATATTATTTGTAACTTCTGTTTTATTCTACCCCTTTAGCTTTCTAACATTATACTTTACATTATAATTAAAAAAGAATTACCTATCATTATAAAATTAGGGAAAATGTATAAAGTATAAAATAAAATTCCTCTATAATCCCACATTTTAGAATTTTTGTAATTTGTATATTTTCTTCCAATCTTTTTTACTGTGGGTAGACGCATATGTACATACATCAACTTTTGATCATGCATATTATAATTTAAAACTTGAACTTTTTCTTTATATTAGTATTATATAAAAATATTTTATGTCACTAGATGTTCTTCAGAACATCATTGCAATGACTACTTAGTATTTTACATGTGAATATATCATAATATATTTCTCTTTTTTCATATTACTAAAATTCTAGTTTGTTTTACATGTGACATTTGATACAGCAGTTGTCCTTACTCTGGGATACCTGGAGTCCATGACTGCATTAAAATGAAAAATCTTCATTCATATTCCTACCTCTTTTTTAATGGAAATATAGTCCATAATTTTCATTAATAATTTCAGAACCATCCATATACCAAAAGGTTAAGTTCTGCTACTCAATATTCCATAGATATAATATCTTCTTTTCTTTCCAAAGGATTAATTATAATGATTAAAGTTGCTGATATCATAAAACACTAAGACAGAGCAATTTAATTTAGATATAATTTTACAGTTTTTTTCCTCACCATGTCCATAAATATACTGAAGTGTTTGAAAATGACAAGTATGTCTAAACACTTTTCATTCTTTTTTAGACAAAAAGCCTAAAAACTTTACATTTATGTGGTAATGAAAAGCACATACAGGCTCATTATCACATTTAATCAGCACAATAATTCTACTATTTATTTATCTACAATTTTTAGATGAGAATGCAACCCTTGTTTTTAACTGCCTTATCTAAAATTAGTAAAAAAGAAAAGAAGAAGCAAGCATTCAAATATATGGGAAGAGAATTTCTCATTTTGGGTTAGAGCTGATTCTTTACTTTCTGCTTTACCTCTTGCATTATGAGGTAGAGGTGAAGGATATTGTCAGCTAGTGATGTATAGAAACACTTCCACTGAGCAGTTTTACTTTTAAGCTGGATATCTATATAGTCTTTAAATCATTTTCTGGATGCAGTTTAGAAGTAGGCTTGCTTTCGCTGGCCCTGTTCTATTATTCTATATTCCTCGAGGTGTTTACTAATACTTAGGAAAGCCTTAAGAATTTCCCCATTGAATATAAACTTGTCTTGCAGTTTTAGGTATAAAAATTTACCTTAATACATAATATCTAATACTTAAATACAAATAGAAATTTTATTCAGTTTGAAGCAAACTGTCCTGGACTCTCATAAATTGCCTCAAACGTTAGTGAGGCTTAAGGATTACTTTGGAATTTTAAAATTATCTAAATTGGAGACCATAAAGTGAAACAGTTTAAATTGTATCTTACATTTGCTCTTACTAGACAACTTATTTAAAATCTCTAAGCACCATATCTCCATCAGTAAAATGTGTGTAATCAATAACACTTAGAGTGTTGTTAAGGGGAATAAATTGAAGTAATGCGCCATAACAACTTAGCCCAGAAAATTCTCAATTATTATCAGTAATTAATATTAATGACTCCCTTCAGTGATGCTGTTTGTATGTAAAAATGAGCTATAGAAATCGCTCATAATTATTGCAGAACCTTGTTTTTTTTCCCCTAAATTTACATCATATGGGTACACCTTAAAAATTGTTGGTTTTGATGGAGGAATAGAGTATGGAGTAGAGTGGACTTACTGGTGTTCTGCTGGGGAACTATTGTGATTAGTAAGGGAAGCAATCGTAATATTGATGCATAGAAAGTGGCCACGGTAGCTGCTGATGATAGGGAGAGGGAAGAAGAGATATATGTGGGGGCATTTTCAGGATTTGAAATTGTCCTGGGTAGTGCTGCAGGGACAGATGCTGGACATTGTGTGTCCTGCCATGGCCCACTGGGTGGAATGGGGGAGAGTGTAGACTACAACATAGACCACTGTCTATGTGGTGCAGCAGTGCTCCAAAATTAATTCACCAGGTGCAGTGAATGTGCCATGATGATGGAAGATGTTGTTGATGAGGGAAGAGTGGGGTAGAGGGAGTGGGAGGTATATGGGGACCTCATATATTTTGAATGTAACATTTAAAAGAAAATAAAGAAGAAAAATTTGTTGGTTTTATAAATATACTATCTTCTCTGGATTTTGATTTTCTAATAAAAGCAATGGTATGTCTGTGATAGAGTAATAGCCCCTGTATGGCTGTTCACTTAATATATACGCAGAACCTGTGAATATGTTACCTTATATGGCAAAAGGAACTTTGCAGATGTAAATAAATTAAGGATATTGTGATGGCGAGATTATCCTGGGTTATTTGGGTGGACCCAATATAGTCCCCAGGGTCCTTACAAGTAAAAGAGGATACAGAAGAGTCAGTGTCAGAGTAATGCAGCATGAGAAAGATTCAGCCTTCCCTTGCTGGCTTGGAAGATTGAAGGGTACTACCAGCTAAGGAATATGGTTATAGTAGTTTGATATTATTTATGAATTCCAAAAATAGATAATGGATTATATTTGTAAACCTGTCTGTTTGCACATTAGATTGTATTGGATTCTGAAGTTTCACTTTTACTTGATTAAATAATGATTAAGGCTTTGACTGGGCCACATCAGTATGACTCACAGAGAAACTACATGGCAGAGCAGAAGAGTTAGTTGGAGTTTTGATGCTGGAATTTTAATGCTGGAGCCCAGGAAGTAAGCACACAGACAAGTAGGGAGAAGTCTCGATTAGACACAGCAGAGGCCCCAGGAAGAGAGACGAGCTGTTTGCCTCATAGTCTACAGCTGTCCTTGTAGAGAAAGCAAAGTAGCTGAGCCCAGAGAGAAGCATGCCTTGGGAACAGAGGAACCCAGGAAATCTGAACTCTGGCACACATCAGCAGCCATTTTGCTCCAACAGGTGGCAACAGACTTTGGTGAAGAGAGTAACTTACTCTTTATGGTCTGGTAACTGAAGCTTCTACCCTAAATAAGTGCCCTTGTTTTTGTGCACAGGTTTATGATTATAACTGTCAAAATATGTATTCAAAATAGCTGTTATGTTACCTTTGTGGAGTTATGTTTAAATATTTTTACCTTAATTTTTCAAATATCCCTTATTATAGTGTTTTGATAACAAAGTTTATTGCATATGTTTCCATTAAGTGCATAATACATACCCAGAGGAAAAAATTAGACAATACAATAAATTAGGAAAGGGAAGAAATGCACCCTTATTTCCAACACCCTACAACTACAGCTAATATCTTGATATATTTCCTCCATCTTGTTTCAGTGCACAAGCTTGTATTGTAATGGTGTTAACTATGTACGCTTAAAGTCCACATTAATGAAAAGAAACATGGAAAATAATAAAATACTTTTGTTGTGAGATTATGGCTAAATATTTTGTCTCAAATTCCTTTAATGGTCTTTGGTGTTTTGGTAATAAAAGTTTATGTTTGTATGTATTTTCCATTAAAAACATAATGCATACTCATAGAAAACCTTGGAAAATTTAGCAACATGGAAGAAAAAAATTTCATCCATATTCCCAAAACCAACTGCTGTTAACATCTTGATCTGTTTCCTTCAGCCTGTTTCTGTGCACCAGTCTGTGGTTATTATGGTGTTAACTAGAAGTTCACATCGAGTCAAAGATGGGAAGAAATGTGGAAAAAAAATGAAAAATAGTTGTATGGTCATTGTGGGATTACAGTTAAATATTTTGTCTCGGTTTTTTTGAATGGTCTTATTATAGTGTTTTGGTAATCCACATTTGTTCCTTGTATTTCCATTATAAACACAGCACATTATAGAAACTTTGAAGTTGCAGAAATGTAGAAGAGAAACTCACCCATATTTTCACCATCCAAAGACTGTGGCTAGCATCTTGATATATTTTCTTCATCTTGTTTCTGTGCACAGGTTTTTGGTTGGTTAATATAGTTGTGGTCATTCTATATATCTGTAATAGTGTCAACAATAAAAATAAAGTTAAAAGAAAAAGAACAAAACAAAACAGATTTCTGGTATGTTGCATCAGCACCCCTTTGACTATTACAGTGAGATACAGATAAGCCTGTACTTTGATTTTAGCTCAATGAGACCCATTAAGACCTACAGAACTATAAGATAATAAATGTGCCTGTTTCAAGTCACTACATTTGTGGTAATTTATTGCAGAAGAAAAAGGAGACTTAAAATGCTAAAACATTGTTTACACTAAAGATCAGGGGCATCTATTTGAGTTGCTATTAAATAGTTAGCATTTTATTTAAAATGCTGTTTTCTCCTTTAGCAAAGCCATAGGCATTTATAAATCTTTTAAATTATTTTTCATAGCTCTTAGGCTATTACCCAAATATAGAAGAGGTGACAGTAGTAGCCTACCCTTTGAAATAGACTTACCCTTTTATTCCTTTATGGAGTTTCTACTATTTGCTTGCCTGTATTCTAGAAACTGGGAGAAAATGATTTCTACCCTCTAATTTGCTTTTATTACAAATCTTATTTGTGTTATGGGGAGGACATAGGTATGAATTTTAGCCATTCCTGAACATAAAGCCTGGCTCTTCCATATAATTGTTGACTAGTTTCTTAAATTCTGAGTCTCAGTTTCTTTATCTAAAAAAACAGGAATGACAATAACTATTTTATGGTTTTGTAACAAGGTTTTAAAGAAAGATTATGGATAAAGCACATTTCAGGGACTATTGTAGAGAACCTATTCATAAAGGAGCAATGAACCTTCCATCTTTTCTGTTAAAACATGCTAATTAATATATTGGGCTTGTTAATGTCTTCTGAATGTATTATCTATTCTTTGAGGTACAGCTCCTTTATAGTCTCATGAAAGAGGAACATAGTATGTTTTTGTTTTCTTAATTGTATGGTTGTGTATTTGAGTGACATGTATGACAACTGCCCATGTGACAATTGTCACTGTGATTAAGGAACCTTTAAAAAAGTGAATTTCTGAGACAATTTTTGTTTGTTTAGTTATACATTTTTCTAAATTTACCAATCATAGTTTTTATTTAAATAAAACAGCTTTTGAGCTTAAAATTTTTGTTTTTAACTATACATCAAAGAATGCAGGGGTTAATTTAGTGGTCTAGTCAAATATTTTTTCTCAGCTGTAGTTTGCATGTTACAGTAAAATGAATCCTATTAATCTTTTTTCAGCAGAATATTTTATATGAAATATTGCATAGTGTTTGTATGTGCATGTTTTCCTTGAAGACTACTAGCAGTTTAAAATCAGTTGTCTGTAAAATTGTAGTCTTGCCATTTAATGAAAGTATGGATATTTGATAAGGCACTTTTAATATCTGTACCAATAAATATTCATTACTATTTCAAATTTCTCTATTTGCAGTAAAAATGTATATATTTTCTACTTCCTTATATAATATGCCCTATATAATATCCCATGTGAAAACAATTTTCTTTTATAATTCAGAGCTAAGAAGGAATTTAAAATATCCCATGGTATTGCTATACTTCCTTCTTCTGATAATAGGAGTAATAATAATCATGATAATGATGTTACTAATATTTATTCCTTCCTTCATTTATAGTCAGAAACTCTCAGATATAGATATATATGACATAGTAAAACTATGTATTGAATGCTTTTCATGTTTTTGCTCATTTAGTCTAGTTAGTCATGCATGATTACTGCCACTTAATGCATTAGAAACTTTATCTCAGAAAGGACAAGTAACCTGTAACATGGCAAAATGTAATTTTTAATGCAGGCTCTGGTTCCAAAGGCTATGCTTAAATAATTTTTTGCACAATTTACAACTACAACTACAAGCATTTTGTTGATCCTTAGGAGTCCTATAATAAGCTACTTTCTGGAGAGAGTTGGAGTTTAATAAATCCAAATGAATTAAAATATTGCCTGTTTATTTTGAATGGAAACAGATTGCATTAAAATCCACAATCAATCCCTTCTAAAAGTTCTAAATGCATTAGTTTGATCTAACAAAATGCTAGAAACATCAATGAACAGAAACAATACTGCAACCTTAGCTCCTATTTAGATGATCCCTGTTTTAAAGAGAAACTTAGTTCATTGTTTCACCATAGGAAAATATGTTAGTAAGAGTACAAAGTCAAACTTTAATTATTATTTAGAATATTACTCTTCTGTGATTATCAGGTCATCACTCTGGTACTAAATTGTCAATGGCATCACTTTCTTTATTAAAAGTCTCAGGTAAAATCAAGTATTATATTATATATTATAGTAATTAGAATGCCAGTTTCTAGAGCCAGTAGTAACATATAGTTATTTTCTTAGTTATTAACCTTCTAGCAAACACATAGACACAAAAGGTATGTTTTAGACACAAGCAATTAAAGTCACGCAAAGACTAATTAAATCAGTGTCAAAGCTTAAATTAGAAAACTATTAAATTGAACCTCAAAGATTAAATCTCTCTTGCTGCCTAGGTACTGAAAATAAACAGTGTGTATAGATATAACTAAGTATGATTCCTGCAGAGCAAAAGCTGAGGAATAGGAAGTAATGACTTTTCCCATTCTAATATATTTAATAATGTATTTTTCCAAAGATCTTATAAGTATATTCTTGCTAATTTCTTCGAATGAACTCACTGTAACATATTTCTTCCATACTCTTTCTTTTCCTTTAAATTCTAGTTTTTAAAAATCAATAGCTATCTATAAATCCCTAAGATCAGATTAAATGCTTATTTAACATGATCCTTTAGTTCTTAAGCATCACTTTATTTACAAAACCTGTAATTTATCTAGCATAAAAACTAGGGCAGAAAAACAGAAAAGAAATTAATAATACCATAAAAACATAAAAGCTAAGATCCTAAGATAGTTCCAAATAGCCCTTAAAATTACAAAATGGTTTCAGAACCAACATTTTCCCAATATTAAACTTAAATATATATATATATATATATAATCTTTTTAAAAATTGCTCTGAGTTTTAATTGCAACAACATGCATTTGTTTGGCAAAATGATTTTAAATTCTTGGAAATCTATTATCTCATTTAATTTATGGGGCTATAAAATATCATGATTCATTTTATTTAAATGAATACCATGGGTGGCAATTTTACCTACTGTATGGGAGTCTTGGTGCTTCTAAATTTCTCTGACAATAAAACATATACGAAAATAGTCAAAGTAAAACCAACATAAAAAGATATTTGCTTTTGTTTTAAATGAAGGACTGACTCCAAACTCTTGGCACAAGCAAAGTAGTAAATGTAAATCCTGTAATCCAAACACTTTGAAAGTTATCTGCTATAGGATCATCTGGAGAGCATATAAAATCATCTACCAGTGTTGTGTTAGGATACAATTTCAAAAAATTTATATGTTAGGCCATGAAGGACATATAACAATAAGAAAAATTCAGTCCTTGCCTTCAAGATTTTAAAATCTAGTCTAATGTATGTTTTCAAATCAGATTCCAACTTCCTAAGCATGGCAATACTGTTGTCCTGACACACTTTGAGAAACACAGCAACATTAACTAGAGATGTGTTTGTTGTTGAGAGCATGTCAGATGAAAGGAATGCCAGGGGCAAAGGCCAGCAAGCAGAGACAGAAGAGCAGATGAGCAGGCAGGAGCCCCTAACCTTTTCAGTCCTCAGTCAAAATTAAGGTGGCCAATGTGTGATCAAATATTGTAGCATATTTTGATAAATCCCACATTAAAGGCATGTGCATGTAGGCTGATTTAGAAGAGGGTGTCAATATATATCTGTACAACTTTCCATTTTATTTAACTTGTCTTAATCATTCTTTAATTTAACTCAGGGTTTCTCTATCTCTTTACTGTTTTTTTTTATTGACTTTGTAATAATATTACATTAAAAATATATATATATGAGGTCCCTTTGAACCCTACCACCCCCACCCCACCTCTCCCCCCCCCCCCCCCCCCAGCAACACTCCTTCCCATCATCATGACATATCCATTGCATTTGGCAAGTACATCTTTGGGCACCTCTGCACCTCATGGTCAGTGGTCCACATCATGGCCCATACTCTCCCCCATTCCATCCAGTGGGCCCTGTGAGGATTTACAATGTCCGGTGATTGCCCCTGAAGCACCATCCAGGGCAGCTCCATGTCCCAAAGATGCCTCCACCTCTCATCTCTTCCTGCCTTTCCCCATACCCATCAGCCATCATGTCCACTTTTCTCAATCCAATGACACCTTTTCTATGTGGACATTGGATTGGTTGTGTCCATTGCACCTCTATGTCAAGAGGAGGCTCAGATTCCACATGGATGCTGGATGCAATCCTCCCACTTTCAGTTGTAATCACTCTAGGCTCCATGGTCTCCCACTTTCAGTTGTAATCACTCTAGGCTCCATGGTGTGGTGGTTGTCCTTCTTCAACTCCATCTTAGCTGAGTGTGGTGAGCCCAATAAGTCAGATTGTAGGTGCTGGTGTCTGTTGAGGCTCAGGACCTGGCTATCACATTGTCAGTCCAGAGATTCAAATCCCCTAAATATATCTTAAACCCCGACACTAACTGCACCTCCAGCACATTAGCATGAAAGTCTTATGAAGAGAGATCCCATCTGAGTCCAGATTCATCACACATAAACACCAGTTCCAAAGAGGTGCCATCTGACCTGGTAGTTAACCCCATCGGCCATGACCATAACTTCCATGGGTCTCTTTAGCCCTCGAAGGAACCAATATCTGGGGGTTGTATCTGCTTTATCTGTCTCTCAGACTCTGCTCAGTTGTGCATAAGGGCAATCCTTCTGACAGCCTCCAGACTCTTTTTTAGAGACTCGTAGCCATATAAACTCATTTCTCCTTTACATTATCTCTTTACTGTTGATGTTTCTGTCTGCAAAGTTTGTTGAGTCATTTCATCTGCAGTTACCTGCAAGATAGTTTAGCAGTTTCTGCTACCAGTATTTTAGAACTACCTATTCTCTTTTTGAACCAAAATGATTCTTTGGATTTTTGGACTTGTATCCTTCTGATAGTAAACTTTTTGCTTCCAATAACTAGATCCTAATGTTTATAACCAGAAACATCTAACTGATTAAGTAAATATCAATATTTTTACAGTAAGAACTAGGAAAATCAGATAAAATATTATCTGAGACAAAAAAGACATTGGAAAAATTACCAACAAACTAATGTATTATAGTACTAATAGTTGTACAAAGTACAATCTCCATCTTTAAGGACCTTATAATCTAATAGAGATCAAAATCTACTTATAATTAAATGCAGTGCAAGAGAAAGTGTAAAAAGTTTAGTCACAGAGAAATATTTTTAATGTGCTATACGGTTTAAAAGGAGGTATACCTAACATATGCCTAAAATGAACAGGGAGAAGGAATAGAATAAAGAAGGTGGATTAATCCGTTTTATACAATGGGGGGAAAAGTGTTTTATTCTGAAACCTAGGTCACAAACTTAAATAAGAGAAACAGTTGTTTCACAGCTTTATATTTATTTTTGATTAACTATTATAATTAGCCTTACCTAAGTATGTAGATATATAGGAAACATAATACAATTTAAAAGTCGTAAGACAGTATTAACTATTAAATCACCATTATAGTGTTTCCTTTGTGAAAAACACTAAATAGCCTGTTTTTTTTTTTAATTAATTTGTAACTTTCAAAAAAATTAAATACTTTGTGTTTTGTGTTTGTATACCTATTTTAATATTCTGGAATCTTATATATTCATTAATTTCCATAGAATTACATATAGCTAAATTAAAATCTCTCAAAAGTTCATGATGATGAGCAACTTTGTTTATAGGTGACTTTGAAGAAGTCAGAAAAGAATTAACTGGAACTAGATTAATGTACAACTATAGATGCTTCTGATTAAAGTATTTTTTTCTTGTTACATACCATTGAACAGATGAATCATATTGGGGTTTGGTAACAGAAAATTGATGAACAGGTCTGATTTTTCAAATGGCACTGAAATAATAAACAATTTTAGCATTACATAAAGTTTGATAGTGCTGGATCAATAACAATTTTCATAACTAAGTGATCATGACTTTCATCAACTTACAAAGTAAGTTTTACTTCTTTTAGGTTTCTAGTAGGATGCAATTCAATTGTTCAAAGCAAGTTCTAGTTTATTTGAAATCAACTTATTGGATGAAATTGGAACAAAATAAATGAGCATTGAATGCTAAGTTTTACTCTCCATTGATTCTTGAGAGACATGGTGAAAATTATTGAAGTAATAAATTGAGAGACTAATGAATTCATAGAATTTTAACAGACCAATGTATCCATTCTTCTGCCCTAAAACACTAAAATAGCATTTTAAAAGATGAACTACATGTGACAACGGAAATTTTGCTCATATGTTAAAACATAGCAACTGTGCTATTTTGTGCATTAAACTTGCAATCATAATAAGGCTTTAAAGCATTATTTAATTTAATCATATAAATTATTATTTAAAGTTTCAGTACACTGTACCAACTCAATTTAAGAATTAGCTAGAATATTTCCAAGCTTAGTACACAAAAGAAAAAAAAATAAATATCTTGGCAAGAATTTGAAAGATTCCACACATTCTTTGTATTATTCTCAATGTTGAATTAGAAAATATTTGTTAGAAGATATGAAGTAATTATGATAGAAAAAGCCCATGTCTATTGTCATGGTCTAAATTCTGTACTTGGCTGTTTTTATTGGATGAACAAGACTCTAATTGATTCAAAAAAGAAAAGAAAGGTGCTGTGCAGTGTAAAGTCAGTGTAACTGTATATAAGGCTTTTGCGAGTCTTAAAATATTTCTGCACTTCATTTTTTTTCTTTAAAATAGAAGAGTCCTGTTGTACTGTACTTTAAAGTCATGGTTACCTGGACAGGTTAGCCAGCAAAACTGTCTGTTTTCACCCATATAGTATTCTTTAAAAGAAAAAAAGAACAGAAAAATTGAATCATACTTAAAAGAACGGATTATCTCACTGAAAAACCTATATTTCTCACTGAAAATTTTTCTGATTTTTAATCAGAAAGTCAGGCAATACTGGCCAGGTTACCACCCACAGGAGCTGAGCAGCTTGGCTTGCTTTCGACTGAAAGGCTCACCCTACCTCCTGCATTTCCAAATTCTTTTGAGATTTTGACCCATGCCTAGATCATCTCAAAAGTGGTTTTTGACCTCTTTGGTCCCATATTTTTGTAATAAATTAACAATAATTTTTTTAAAAAGCATGAATGGGTAAAATATTAGGACTAAAATCGAAAAGACCTGGCTGTTCTCCTCCCCTACTTTATCTCCTGATTCCCCTAGTTGTGTATGATGGTATATATGTGTGTTTTGTAAGTTCATAACTATTATTATACACTTATTGCTTATGTATGTTAAGTATGAGTAATATACTTCAATATATTAATTTTTTTTAAAAAGCGCAATGTTAAAATTAATAACTTATTGTATGTATGTAGTTATTTACTCATTCAATAAAAACATGATCTAGTAGAAGCTAGCAAGTACTTTATATTCTAATTAGGGAGTCAGATAATAAATATACAACTACAATAATTTCAGAGAATGGTAATGGCTATATAGCTAGAATTGACTGACATGGGGATGAGTCAGTGAAGACTTCTCTAAATGGCAATAAGCACAAAGTAAATAGACTCCTTGTGAGAAATCAAAGAAAATCAAGATGTTTTATTAATGTAAACTTTAAAATGTTGTTTCCAAATACATTATAATATTTTTTTCAACCACGTTAAGGTACACTAATTTGTAGTTTTCCTATGGAGGCAGAGGCAGCAGTCAGCATTGTATGTTAACTGCTCTGGTTCTGTTAGATAAATTGGGTTCAAATTGTTAACTACACCATAAACTGGAGGAATGAGTTTGGGCAATTTACTTAACCTCACTATTTCATTTTATTCCTCTGTAAAAATAAGAGTAATAAAATTTTTTTATAATTGTTTCATTCTCATGGTGTTAATTCTGTACCACTTAAAACAGTATTTGCCACATACTGCTCAATGAATAATAACTTTATATTGAATATTAACTAGGCATAGAAAGAATATATAAAAGAGTTGATTGTGTGAGAAGTTTTTCAACTTTTAAAGAGAAATAAGGAAGTATTAAAAAAGAAAATATTCATGTTGATGGTTTTAAACTGGGACAAAGTCATGGTTAAAATGAAAAATGACTTAAAATTATTCATATAGCTATTAGAAGGAATTATTCGTACTAATAGCCAAACTTTAGTAATGCTTGTATTTTCTATTTTCAATCTTATTGAAAATAAGAACATTATCAGATGCTACTGCAGTGAATGTCATAAAATTATTTGGGCATAAAAATAGACTAGAAAGAGACACACATGGAACCTGATAGTATTATGTAGTGAGTATATTCAATATATTATTTATAATATTCATTTTCTGGCAGATGAGTTAAAAATTACACTTCAGTGTGGTACATTTGCTATTATGGTTTACACTTTTCACTGAACAATATTATAGATTTTTCAAATTTAATTTTTATTTTTAATGATACTTAAATTACATAAATATTCTATTAAAAATATAGGAGATTCCCACATCCCCAGTCCCCACAGTTCCCACTCTTTCCCACATTGACATTAGTGTGGTATATTCATTGCAATTGATGAACATATTTTGGAGCATTGACCCTAAGCATGGATTACAGTTTACATTGTAGTTTACACTCTCTCCTGAATAATTTTGTAAGTTATGATGAAATATATAATTTACTGTATCTGTCATTGCAATGTCATTGAGGACAATTCCCAAGTCTCGAAAATGCCCCCATAGTACACCTATTTTTCCTTCTTGCTACCCTCAGAACCTCCAGTGACCACTGCCTCCTTATCAATGAAATAGTTTTTTCCATTGCTAGAATCACAATGAGCCAGTAGTAGAATACCAGTAAGTCTACTTTAGTACACAGATAATTCACCAATTTTGAGAATCCTGAGATGGTAATGACCACTCCAACTCTAATTGAGAGGGGACTGTGATCTCATAGGGCTGATGGATGGGAATGTCTTGTTGCAATTGTGGACTCTCTTGTTCCTTGGTGTTGTGGTTGTCCATCATCACATCCTTGTTAGTTGTCCTGGGTGAGACCAATGAACTGGAAAGTAGGTGTTGCAACTCTGATGAGATTCAGGGCCCATCTGGCACATGTACAGCCCAAAGAGATATATCTCTTGGATATACACCTACCAACTCTAGTACTAATTACAGTTTCAGATAGAAGGACAGAAGAACCATGTGTAAGGAAACTACAACTGAGTCCAGCTCTGTCACACTAGGGAGCATAAATTCCAAAGTCAGGCCTACTAGCAATACACCTAACTCCTGAGCTATCTACCCTGACTATAGTTTCTGGATGTCTCCAGAGCCCTCACTAGCCCTGCTATTTAGGGTAGTATCTACTTTGGCATTCAATGAGATTCTGCTAAGATGTGCATAAGCATAATCTCTGGAATGACTTCCCAACTCACTTTGAAGTCTCTTAGCCATATAAACTCATTTATCTTTATCTTTTACCCCTTATGGTCAAGGTCTTTTTCCAGTTGCATTGCTAGTTGGTGCTTGGTATTAATCACTCAGTGCCAGGGAGGCTCATCCCTGGGAGTCATGTCCCACACTTTGGGGAAGATAATGCATTTATATGCTGAGTTCGGCTTTAAAAAGAGTCCATATTTGAGCAACAAGGAAGCTCTCAGGAGGTAACTTTTAGGCACCCTATAATACTAGGTTAAGTTTCAATTCCAAAAGTTAAGATTCATAAGCACAGTCATCAATACCAAGGGCCCATCAATGGACCATCCTCCTTCACTAGTAATTGCTCCTGTACTCAGGGAATTCTTGCTGTTCTGTTAGAGAACATGGTAGAGCTGCCCAGAATGGGAATTTAATATTCCTTCAGTTATTGTGTGAATCTCCACCCACACTGAGAATGCCCCATGAGCATTTGAACACATTTATATGCCTTATATATATGCCCAGGTGAGCTTCCTCCCATGTATCTCCCATTAATGACACCCTTCATCAATGATTCTCCCCTGCCACTGTTGTAAGACTTCTGTGATCTAAAACCTCTTCAAAAATGGAGCCAATAAAATAACCAAATACAATTAATAAGAAAATGAAATAATAATGTTAGTTTTAAAATAAGAAATAAAATACAAACAAATTTTTTAAGATATAAATAAAATTTGGGAGCTAATAAAAAATGATGAAAAATATTTTAATAGGTTTTCTTTTTGACATTTTGTCTTTCATCACTGTAAGATCTGTTGTCTTTTATGTACAGTGATATTTTCTTCCACTATTCTCCCAATGTCTTACTTTTTTTAATTCATCTTCAAACATGTTTTATGTTACAGAAAAGTCACATACTAAAAACAGGGGACTCCCATATACCCAACATCCTCCCTCTTTTCCCCCTTTCCCTACTAATAACATTGTATATTAATTGGGGAAGTGCTATTAATACTGTACATTTGTGACAACTGATGAACAAATATGGAAACATAGCTACTAACCATAGTCAATAGTTTACATTGTGGTTTACATTTTGCACCACACAGTTACGAATTTTAAGGAATTTTAACATGGCCTATATTCATCATAGCAAGATAGCATAAAACACTTCCATTGACCCCCAAATGCCCCCTTTTCCATCTCTTCCATTCCTCTCTCCCCCACCCCTCAGGACCCATGTCAACTATCAGGTTTTACTCTTTGAAAGACAAGATTCATAGTTACTTGCAACAATACCTAGGGTTTGGCACACTGGTCTGTCCTCTCCTATTTGGCACTGCCCATGCTCTTAAGAGACTCCCACCCCTCTTTTTGAGAACATAGTGGGTCACCCCAGGATGGGAGACCACCACCTTTTCTCTCATTATGTGGGTCTCCACCCACTCATATAACACTCTATGACAAGATGAACACACACACTCCCTAGAAGCCTGTCCCAAGTGTAAGCTATCCTGTGTGCCTCTAACTTCCAACACCTTAAACCAGTAACCCTACCCTGACATATTTGCCAAAAGAGCATTCCCAACATTGTAGTTTCAACTACATACCCACCAATCCCCAGTGTTCATCTGCTCCCTCTCCCAACCCTCTCTCCAGATCCATGAATAGTCCATTCCACCCTCCCCACCTAATCCCCCTGACAAACCAACACCACCCAATAGTATTACTGCACCATTGTCATGTCTCTCCACTACACAACTACACACTTCCACCTTATCATAGATTTTGCCCACATGGGCATTGACTCACAACCTTCTTTTCCCTTTCTATTTCCTGTAAACCTGTCTTCCAGAATCTAGCTCTGTGAGTCTGTTCAATACACTTAATTTATATCAGTGAGGTCATGGAATATTTGTCCTTCAGTGCCTGGTTTACATCACTCAACTTAAGGTCCTAAAGATTCATCCATGTTTTCCCATGTGTTAATACTGTATTCCTTCTTACAGCTGAGTAATATGCCATTGTGTGTATATACCACATTTTGTTTATCTATTCATCTAGTGAAGGGTATTTGGGTTAATTCCAACTTTTGGTATGACATTGGTGTGCAAATATCTGTTCAAGTCCTTGCTTTCAGTTCTTCTGGGTATATACACAGAATATTTTCTCCCATTGAATAGTCTGCCTTTTCACTTTCATGACAAACTCCTTTGAGGGGCAAAAGTTTTTACTTTTGAGGAAGTCTCATTTATCTATTTTTTCTTTGGTTGTTCATGATTTGGGTGTAAAATTCATGAAACCATTTCCTATGACAAGATCCTGTAGATACTTCCCTACATTATCTTACATGATCTTTATGGTCTTTGATCCATCTTGAGTTGATTTTTGTATAAAGTGTGAGATGGTGTTCCTCTCTCATTCTTTTGGATGTGGATATCCAGTTTTTCAAGCACCATTTGCTGAAGAGGCCATTCTCTCCCATTTGAATGGGCTTGGTGGCCTTCTTGAATATCAGTTGACTGTATATGAGAGATCTGTATCAGAATGTTCAATTTGGTTCCATTGGTCACTATGTAAATCCTTGTGCCATTACCATATAGTTTTGACCACTGTAGCTTTGTAGAATGTTTTAAAGCCAGGTACTGTGATCCCTCTGATTTTCTTTTTCATTTTCAATATGTTTTTGACTATTTGGGGCCTCTTGCCCTTATAAATAAATTTCATAGTTTTTCCAATTCAATAAAAAAATGCTGTGGTGATTTTTATTGAGATTGCATTAAATTTGTAGATCAGTTTAGGTAGGATAGACATCTTAATGATGTTTAGTCTTTTTATCCATGAACAGGGAATATTCTACCATTTATTTAAGTCTTCTTTGATTTCCTTTAATAGTGTTGTTTAGTTTTCTGCATGTGTCATTTACATCTTTAGTTAAATTTATTCCTAGGTACTGGTTTTATTTGCTGTTGTAAAAGGGATTTTTTTTTTTTATTTCCTCCTCAGGTTGTTCCTTATTGGTGTACAGAAATGCTACTGATTTTTTCATATTGATCTTATAACCTGCAACTTACTGAACTCATTTATAAGCTCTAGAACCTTTGTTGGAGATTTCAAGGGCTTTCTATATATATGATCATGTCATCTGCAAACAGTGAAATTTTGGGAAGGAAAGATTTTATTAGCATTTCAACATTGAATCTGATATTAGCTGTGGATTTTTCATATATCCCCTTTATCATGTTGAGTAAGTTTTCTTCTATTCCTATCTTTTGTAGCATTTTTATCAGGAAAGGGTGTTGTATTTTGTCGAATGCTTTTTCTGCTTCTATAGAGATGATCATGTGTTTTTTTCTTTCAATATGTTTATGTGGTGAATTACATTGATTTTCTTATATTGAACCATCCTTGCATACCAGGGATGAAACCCTCCTGGTCATGGTGTATAATTCATTGATGTGTTCTTGAATACGATTAGGAAGTATTTTGTTGAGGATTTTAGTGCCTGGGTTCATTAGAGAGATTTAACTTTCCTTTCTTGTGATGTCTTTGTTTGGCTTTGCTATTAGGATGATGTTGGCATCATAGAATGAGTTAGGCAATGTTCTCTATACTTCTGTTTTTTGGAAGTGTTTAAGCAGGATTGGTATTAGTTCTCTCCAAATGTTTGGTAGAATTCACCTCTGAAGCCATTTCATCCTAGGTTCTTCTTAGTTAGGAGGTTTTTGATTACTAATTCTATCTTGTCACTTATGATTGGTCTGTTGAGTTCATCAATTTCTTCTTTTGACAGTGTAGGCTGCTTGTGTGTTTCTAGGAATTTGTACATTTCCTCTAAATTATCCATCATGCTCACATATAATTTTTCAAAGTATCCTTTTATGATACTCTTTATTTCTGTGGTGTCATAGTGATATCCCTTTTATTATTTCTTATTTTATGTATTTGCACCTTCTTTTTTTTCCCTTTGTTAGTCTACCTAAGGGTTTGTCAATTTTATTAATCTTCTCAAAGAACCATCTTTTGGTTTTATATTTTCTAGTGCTTTCATTATTTTCAATTTCATTTAGTTTTGCTCTAATCTTTGTTATTTCTTTTTTTTCCTACTTCCTTTAGGGTTACAGTTAGGTGTACAGTTAGGTCTTTGATTTTAGCTTTTTCTTCTTTTTTTAATATAAGCATTTATGGCTATGAATTTTCCTCTCAGTATAGCTTTTGTTGCATCCCATATGTTTTGATATGTTGTGTTGTAATTTTCATGTTTTAAGATAGTTACTGATTTCTTATGAAATTTCCTAGACTCACTGTTTGTCTAAGATTGTTTTGTTTAACTTCCATATTTTTGTGCCCAGTCTGTTTCTGTGCCCCATAGTGATTTCTAGCTTCATTCATTGTGTTCAGAGAAATATATATTGTATAATTTCAATCTTCCTGAATTCATTGAAAGTTGTTCTTTGGCCTACCATGTGATTTATCTTGGAAAATGATCCATATGTACTTGAGAAGAATGTATATCCCACTGTAATTGAGTGAAATGTTCTGTATATGTTTATTAAGTCCTATCCTCTAATGTTTTATTCAAAATATTTGTTTCTTTATTGATTCTCTGTCAAGATGTTCTAATGGTGATAATGATGTATAAAGTCCCCCATTATCATTGTAGAGGTATCTATTCCTCCATTTAGTTTTTCCAGTGTTTGCCTTATGTAATTTGAGGTGCCCTCGTTAGGTGCATACATTTGTATGATTGTTCTTTCTTCTTGATAGATTACCCCTTTTATTAATTTATAATGTCCTTCTTTGTCTCTTACAGTAGTTTTGTGATTAAAGTCTATTTTGTCTGGTATTAGTATAACTACTCCTGCTCTTTTTTATTTATTGTTTGCTTGTAAAGTTGTTTTCCAACCATTTGCTTTCAGCCTCCTTCACCCCTGGGTTTAAGGTAGGTTTTTTGTATTCACCATATAGATTGGCCATATTTCCTTATCCATTCTGCCAATCTGTGTCTCTTGACTGGTGAGTTTAATCCATTAACATTCATTGTTATTACTGTCAAGGAATTACTTACATTAGTCATATTTTCTTTAGGTTTATGTGACCATATGTTGTTTTTATTTATTATATGTTGTTTTTATTTCTCTTTTTATCTTTTTAGTTGTTCTTACACTTTCTTCCAACTCTTTCTCTCCTGTTTTATCCTTTCAACCTGCAGAACTCCCTTTATTATTTTTTGAAGGGCAGATTTCTTATTGACATCTTTCTTAATTTGTTTTTCTGTGACTATTTTGAACTCTCCCTCATTTTTTAAAATATCATCTTTGCTGGATAGAGAATTCTTGCCTGAAAGTTTTTTTTTTTCTTTTAGCACCAAGAAGTATTTACTCTACTGTGTTTTTCTAATAAATAAGCACTCTGCAAAATATTTAAGATTTGAAGATTTTCTAATATTGCAATAAAACTTATATTCTATTTTATTCTCTAGGCAATACAGCAAAAGTGTACATCGAGATTCAGGATGAAAATGATCATCCTCCAGTGTTTCAGAAAAAAATCTACATTGGAGGTGTGTCTGAAGATGCAAGAATGTTTGCTTCTGTGCTCCGAGTTAAGGTATGACATAATATATTAAGTACATACATCAGAAAACAAAAAAGAAATCAGATTTTGCAGATAAATTATAGCATACATTGCATTAACTGCATATTTATTCATATTGTTTAAACAATAGTGTGAAACTTGGAGATGTATGAGTTTAATTATCCTAAATTAATACAGATTATTTATATGAAGTGACTAAAAAGCAAATTTTCATGTTTTATTTTTACTATAAAAAAGGAAACAAATTACTTTATATTGAATAAGATATTAGGATGTATATAATTATTTCAAGTGGTTTTTTTTTGCCTCAATTAGAATTACTTCAGGATAATGCAAAAGCATCTCAAAATGGAATTTCTAGTGGCAAATATTCAATAACCATTTCTAATAGAAGAAATAACATAATGCTTTCTATAAGATTATTTTTCTGTAATAATTTTTAAAATCCAAGTGATGGTTACATGAATGTAAAAAAAACACACTAATTTTAGTGCTTTATTAAACATTAAAAAATTCTTGATCAGTGAGAAAACAATTTGCTAATTTGTTTAGAATTTTTAAATATAATATCTAAGACTGTAGTTGATTTTTTCCACTTTTTATCTAATTTGTTAGTATCAAATATTTTAAATGACTAGCAATAGCATTTTTATAGTTGCATTCATTTTGTTACTAAAATGTAATAAATTTTAAAATATTGCATTTCACATAGGGAAATCTTTAGGGACTAGAGTCCTTTATTTTATTTTATTTTTTTAAAGATTTATTTTATTTATTTATTTCTTCCCACTCCCTTGTTGTTTGCATTTACTCTGTTTGTTGTGTGCTGGTCTTCTTTTAAGGAGGCACTCAGAACCAGACCAGTGTCCTCTTGTGTAGTAGGTGGGAGCTCAATCGCTTGAGTCACATCCGCTTCCCAGGGCTAGAGCATTTTGGTTCTCAATTACAGAGTTATTTTTCTGAAAGTATTTTAATAATCAATTCTTTAAAATAGCTACAAACATACACACCTAAAACCTAAATATCGCTAAAGAAATCCAGCCATTGTTTTTCTCTAGTTATACACTTGAATAGTTGCCTTTATTTTCCAATTACCAGCAACACCGTAATTAAAGCTTTTTTTACATATAATTTCACCAATACCACAAATAAGAAAGAGAAAAATCATATAACTCTACAAAGCATGTATCTTGTGCCGCAAAATAGTTCTTGTAGTATCCAGTTATTACCAGTTATAAGTAAATGGGGTCTACAAATTTGTCAATCTCATTATACTCAATTCACATCATGATTTACAAGTAATATTCCTTTGTAGCTGATTTGATCTTATTATTATGTTTTTTGCCTCAGTAAGTAGTAATTGATTCAGTTCATTCATTTAATCAACAAATATTTATTGAGTGCTTATACAGTGCTGGCACTGTTCTAGAAGCTGGGTATAGATCAATAGTAAATACCATCAAACACACAAACAACAACCAGTTTCTGTGCTAGGCAGACAAACTAGTGGAAGAAAAATAGATAAGTAATATTGTTGGAGAGAAGTGGGGTGTGTGCGGTACTGAAGGCCAGGACATGAGAACTATGAGAAGGAAGTTGGTTTATTTTGACCAGCTGCACTTGGCGGACTCTTGTCCTAATAATAACTGAGCCCCAAATAGCATTTTTTGGTCCCTTTTATACAGAGGTTTAAGATTTAAGAGATAAAGAGTGATAGTATGCAAACAGATCTTTGGTTAGTTTCTTCAGTGTTTGATCTGTGTATCAGATAGGTTATTTCCTCCAGGCGAGTTGCATATTCCCCACATTCCAAGCCAGCTTGGAATTAGCATATCTTCCACAGCTTGGATTTAGCATATCTTCCACATTCCATCTGGATGCAACCTTGAATACACCTTTAGTTTTACATCCTTTTTGAACATTCAAAAACTGTAGGGCCTATATTACTTATTTGGACTTTTAGGGACTAGGTACACTTGGAAACAATTTTGAATTTATGCACAGGCTACATCATATTCCCCCTTTGAGGCCAAGCTTAAGTTATTAAGCTTCAGCATCACTATTTTCTGAGTCCCTCTGGACTGACTGGTATGAATATAGAGCCATGAGATGGGCAGCTGTTTGCCTTCTTACTATACCATTTATTAGGGTGCACATTCTGTTTATGATGAAAGGGAGGAGGCATGGAAGGATGGTGCATGCTCCTATGAAGAAGGCAATTATTCCCAGTAGAAGCTTGAAATTGTTTACTATTGACTGCCAGCTTCCAAAGGGATTATTTAAAGTCCAGCTATTCCAAGTTTGCACTGGGACATGAGCAATTTTTACTATTTCACTTGTAATTTCATCAATAACCTTTCCAGTGTTATCTAATTCAAGGCAGCAGTTAGAGAGATTGAATTTTCCAAAACTCCCCCTTCAGCTGCCAAGAGATAGTCTAGGGCAAGATGGTTTTGATAGATAGCATTTCTGAATTTAGTTTGCTCTTGGGCTAGTAAGTATAGTGCATGGGCAGTTTCATTACTTATTATTTCTACCACAACTTATAGGCAGATGATTTGGTTTAGCATATAGATAGGGGTTTGATAACCCCACATGCCATCCTCTGCCTAAGTTGCTGGCTCATAGTATTGGATTATATGCTCAGGGAGCCATTCTTCACCTCCCCAGGTAGTGACAGCCCTTTTTTCTCTTATGTTTTGATATACTGGCTGGCTTAGCTCTTTCCCTTCTGTTAAGGGAATGAGGAAGAAGGAGGGTTTTATTGTACCAAGCATACAAGTTCCACACCAGTTTCATGGCAGTTATCAGAATGCAACCTTCCCACAAATCCAGTACAAACCATTTGGGGCAGTAAAGGGGCCCTTTGCAGTGGAGTTCCACACTGTGATTAATTTGGGGAAAATACGATTTATGAGAATGAGGTCAGATTTTGTTCCATGTTCTCCAAGACTCTGATGTATTTGTGGTATAATTTTGGAATTTACCTCTATACATTTAGATTTCCAATAGCTATAGAGTATCTTAGGAAGGCCCTTGAAGTACAATATTTTCCTATGACAGAAGTTTGCAAGGGCCACATACTACCTTGGGGGACAGCCGGGAGGTCAGTTGCATTATATGGTTGGCTATAATTGTATTCCCTGGTTTCCCAGGGCCATTGGTCTCCCATATTAGTACTACGTATATTAGTACATATACGTAGCATGAGGAGACATTTAAGGCTGCCCTACCACTTCAGCAAGGCTTATAAAGAGGTTTCTTGCTGCTTTTCGGATGGAAAAAGTCTTTTCCATTTCTTCATAGAAGGAGTGGAACACAGAATGGGATTTATTTGTGAGTGGGTATTCCCAATACCCAACCCAGATGTAGGCTTCTGGGTCTATTCCTTTACTGTCAATGTGGAGGCCCATTTGGATTCCCTGAGTCTGCCAGGATTCATGTCTAAGGATGGTGAGGTTTAAGGGATTACATTGACCATGTTGACAGTTAGCCAGGCCATACCCTTGGTGAGGATAGCCATTTGTTTAGCTATGTGTGTGTTCCAGGTGGCCCAGGTGACACAAGACCAGTAGAGGCAGTAGTATGCACCTATGTATTTGCACCAAAAGCCCCTCCCCTGCCTTGGACTGCACTTTTTAATTCTGGAGTGCACATATACTTATTGTTATGAGTATATGTCTGCTCCAGCTGAGCCCTCCACAATCTGTGTTCCATGGTATCCTGGAGTCTATAACTTGACATGCGTCAAATAGGAGGGACACTCATTAGTGCTGGGTAGTGACTGGGGTGGAGGAAAGGAGCTCTCCATTTTGATAAAGCACTCTTATTTCCTATTTTCAGGAGACTGTTGGGGGTCTAGGGTCATAGCAGGTTATTTGGCTAGGTGCGTTACAGACACTATAGGAGATTCCCTGAAACTGACAGGTGGTTACCTGGCCCTTGCGGGTGTAATGACTATGATATATTAATGTGGTGTTGACATGGGCCCCTGTACGCACCTTTTGAATACATGGCTCACACTCTGTGGTGTCGACCTGGGACCAGGGGAGGGTTAGGACTAGAAGTAGGAAAAATAGCCAAAGGGGCATTGTAACGGATTACACCGTATTCCTAATTTTTGGCTGTGCGTAGACCAATCAACTTCCAGGGTGTGACTGGAGCAGAGCTCGGTGTTCCATCCTCAATCTTCAGTGGTGCATAGACCAGTCAGCTTCCGGGGTGTGATTGGAGCAGGGCTTGGTGTTCCCCTTTTTCACAAGATGAGTTTGGTTGAGCTGTGGGTATCTGGAATACAGGTCCAGGACTTGGGGCAGCTCGCTTGACTCGGTTATGGTGTATCCATGGGGTGATTTCAGCTACTTTAACTGCAGTGGGGGTGGATAAAATGACAAGATAGGGTCCTTGCCATCGAGGGGTTAGTGGAGCTGACTTCCAGTCCTTGACCCAAACTGCATCTCCTGGCTTGTACGGGTGTACAGAGCTGCTTAAGCTAATGGGGGCCCTTTCTTAGAACCAGTGATGCAGGTTATGCAGGGGTTTTCCTAAGCTGATCATCTGCTGAGCTATTGACAAGTTTCCTCTTTCTCTGAGATCCCCTTCTATATTTCTGATTAAGGGAGGAGGCCTTCTAAAGAGGATTTCATAAGGGGTTAGGCTTAGTTTTTTGCTTGGGCTGGCTCAAATTTGTAGGAGAGCACTTGGAAGTACCTGCACCCATGTTAGCCCAGTTTCTTGGCAAATCTTGGCAATATAAGTCTTTATTATACGGTTCATTCACTCTACCTTTCCTGAGCTCTGAGGATGGTAAGCGGTGTGCAGTTTCCATTGGAAGCACAGTGCCTTTACAACCTTTTGAGTGAGTTTGGAGACAAAGGTAGGTCCGTTGTCAGAGCCAATCGAGAGCAGTAGCCCATAGCAAGGAATGATTTCCCTGAGGAGAACCTTAGTTACTTCTTCAGCTTTTTCTGTTTGGGTGGGAAAGGCTTTCCACCCAGCCAGAAAACGTGCAAACAAGGACTAGGAGATATTTATAGCCTCTGGATCGTAGCATTTCAGTGAAATCAACTAATAGATCTTCAAGAGCCATACTACCAATTCTCTGGACTCCTAGGGCTCCTGTGGGCCCCTGGCAAGGGTTATTCTCTGCACATGTCAAACACCATTGGCATACAGCATGGGTGATCATGACTAGTCTTGGGATGTAGAAGAATCTTTCTAACACTTCCTTAAGATGGGTCTTTCCCAAGTGTGTGTTCTCATGGTAGTCCTGATCTACAGTTGCTGCTAATATTTGTGGCACAACTATTCTTTGATCAGACAATGTCCACCATCCATTTTCTCCTTGTGTCCCACCCTCAGAGAGTATCCACTCTCTCTCAGCTTGAGTATATTGCGGCTCGTGGTGACACAAAGGCTGTGGGGTGAGAGCAGGCAGTGTATACTGGAGGATTCTGATAATTAAAAAGTTGAGAAATGAGAGTGGTGGCCAAGTTTTCAGATAGTGATCCTTCCCATGCCACTCTTTTTGCTTTAGTGTCTGCCCTCCGATTTCCCTGGGCAATGGGGCTGTGGCTTGTCTGGTGCCCCTTACAGTGCATTACAGCCACTTTGACAGGCTCCCAAACTGCTTCTAGTAGCTCCAGAATCTGTGTACCGTAATTAATGCTCTTCCCTCCCAAGTTAATGAGTCCTGTTTGTTTGTATAAGGCTCCATGCACATGCAGGTTAAGAAAGGCGTATTTGGAGTCTGTGTAGATGTTAACTTTGGGTCCAACTGCAAGTTGCAGGGCTTAGGTGAGGACAGTGAGTTCAGCTTTCTGTGCTGATGTGTTATCTGGGAGGTGTTGCGCCTCTACTGTGGTTTCAGATGTTACTACAGCATATCCTGCTTGCTGATTGCTGCCCTGCATAAAGCTACTCCCATCTGTGAAGAACTCCATGTCAGGATTTGCCAGTGGCTGGTCTTGAAGGTATGGCTGGTTAGAATACACTTCTTGCAATGTTTCCAGGCAGTTATGGGCTGGAACCCCTGGCTTCATGGGTAGCTGGGTGACTGGATTTAGGGTTTTTACAAGTTCCAGCTGGATGGATGGATTTTCACATAATAGGGTTTGATATTTAACCAGGCGGCTGTTAGTAAGCCAATGTGTTCCTTTCGCTTCTAAGATTGTGATTACTGCCTGCAGAACCTGGACAATTATAGGCTGCCCAAGAGTTAATTTTATAGCTTCTACTGTCAGCATGGCTGCAGCTACTATGGCTTGCAAACATGAGAACCATCCCTGGCTACAGTGTCCAGTTGTTTGGATAGATACGCTACAGGTCTTTGCCAGAAACTGAGGTATTGAGTGAGTACTCCTACTGTGACACTTTGGCGGTTGTGAACATAGAGGTAGAACGGCTTAGTGAGGTCTGGAAGTCCAAGGCTCGGTGCTTCCATTAGAGCTTGTTTGAGAGCAGTGAGAGTGTTTTTCTGTGGGCTTTCCCAGAGCAGGGCATCACAATCTCCCCACTTTGTGGCTTCATATAAAGGGCGCGTAAGGAGCCCAAAATTGGGGATCCAATTGTGGCAGAATCCTGCCGCTCTGAGGAGCTGGCAGCTTCCGGTGGCTGTTGGGCTCAGGGAGACTACAGATTGCTTTCTTTCTTTCAAGTCCCAATTCACGGTGCCCCTGCATTATTTTTTGACCTGAGGTAGGCAGATTTGGGCTTTTTTCTTCCTTAAGATATAGTTATGAAAAGTAGATTGCTGATGAGGGTATTAAACTGAGAAAAGTATAAGGATTAGAAATCACAGAATTAACCACTCATAAGTCCTGGACTGGGCAGTAATCTCCATCAGCATTTTTAACTGGGAAGAGTGGGGTGTTCCACGGAGACTGGCATGGCTTCAATATGCCCTCACTCAGCAATCTCTGAATATGTAGCTGGACCTTTCCTTGCACTTCGTGTGGAACTGGATATTGCCTTATGCTTACTGGACTGGCTGTAGGCTTTATTTCAGTAATAATTGGAGGAATGTCATGTGCCATCCCTGTTGGGTTACCCTCTGCCCATACTTCAGGCACATCTTCAAAGGGGAGCTGCATGGCCATGAATTGGCCAGTCTCACTGAGGCAAAACAGTCTCCATTCCTCCAGCAGAGGAAGGGTTAGTACTCTTTTCAGAGGGTCTTGTGGCCCCAGTGTCAGTGTGGATTGCCCTGTGGCATCAAAGGTAATTTAAGCCTGCAGTTTAGACAGCAGGTCTTGACCCAGGAGGGGAACTGGGCACTCTGGAAGATAAAGGAATTCGTGAGTGACCTCCTTTCCCCCAATGTTGCAGGTCCTGGCTTGAAGGGAGGGCCATTGGGCACTTTTGCCATTTGTCCCTATGATAGTGGCTTGTCTTTTTGATAGAGGCCAAACTGGCTTGGTCATTACAGAATGTTGAGCCCCAGTGTCAACCATCATATGTATGGTGTGGCCCCCAATTTAGCCTCTGACCATAGGCTCCTCAGGGCCAAGAGAATAGGAGCCCGGTCTGTCCTAATAATCTCTATCAGAGTCCTCCATTCCTGCCAGCCCAATGATCTGATCTGCAGGTTTTTTTCTGAACCTCTTCGGACCCAGCATTTGGGCTGTGATGCCCCACTGGCTTTTCTGGCTAATGTTTTGGCCACAGAGGCTGGGTCAAGTGGCCAGGTGGGACACTTTCGCTTCCAATGCCCATCCTCTTTGCAGTATGCACACTGATTTCACCCTAGACATGTGCCTTTCCCTCTCCTTGGGGCTGGGACTTGCCAGGTTACTTTCCTTGACACAGGAATGTATTTTTCCACAATTGCTGCTGCCAGAAGATCTGCCTTTTTTTCATTTTTCTATTTTCTTCCCTTCTTGTTTCTACATCACAGTTAGCATAGACCTTAGTAGCTACTTCCACGAGCTGAGAGATATTCATTCCAGCAAACCCATCCAATTTCTGCAGCTTTCTTCAGATGTCAGTCTGTGATTGGGCAACAAATGCTGCATTGACCATTGTTTGGCTCTCTGGAGCATCTGGGTTAAAGGGCGTGTATACATGAAACCTTTCACACAGTCTCTCATAGAATTGAGCAGGGCTCTCATCCAGAGCCTGTAGAATTTGACTGGTCTTTGCCATATTCACTGCCTTGCAGCTCCCCGCCTTGAATCCTTCAACTAAGGCCCTATGGAACATTTCTAGTCAGTTGAGCCCGATGGCGATGGCGCTATTCGGCTTCCACAGGAGGTCCTCCTCTGGGAACTGCAGGTGGGCATATTGATCACTGTCCAAAGTTCCCTCAGGTGAGTGCTCTCTAAGCCAGGTTAGAGCTCCCTGCGTGACACCCATTCTCTCTTCAGAGTTCAATAAAGTCATTAGAAGTTGTTTACAATCAGCCCAGGTAGGTTTGTGGGTCTGTATGATGGACTGGAAAAGGTTTGTCATGGCCTGAGGCTTCTCCAAAAATGGTGGGCTGTGGCTTTTCCAGTTAAAGAGATCCATTGTCATAAAGGCTGATAGATGAATGTCCAGTTTCCCTCCTGAACCTGGTCATCTGCATCATAAAAGATTGGGGTCCGGGCTTCACCGAGAGGTACCTGGAAGGCAGCCTTTCTCTCTGCTCCCTCTGCCCCCGGGGCTCCCTGTGGTTTGAGTTACCACCTCTCAGCATCTCCTTCCTGACTGATGGACAGCACTGCAGCAGTCAGCTGGTCTGCATTTTCCCTTGCAGAAGGTGCCAAAGACCTCTGCGGAAATGGTAAAAGCTGCTGTGGGGATGGCGGTAGGGCTCTCAGCTGCAGATAAAGGCAGTGGCGGGGATGGTGTGGGCGTTGCACTTCCCTGTGTGGATGATGACAACAGGGCACTGCTTATGGAGACTAGCTCATTTTTATTCCTTAGTACTGCCGGGGCAGGAGTCATCGCATAAGGCGGCGGAAATTCATTTTCATCTGGCCCCTCTAAAATGGGTGGATCGGCACTGAACGTGGGGCACACTTTCTCTGGGCCCTTTGCATGGTGATTGTTTAGTCTGGTCCCTGGGACGGCACTCCTTGGTTTCTGTATTAAGCAAATTCTAGCTTCCTTAGTCATGCACTTCCCTAACCAAGGTGGGTTTTGGCTCACAGCATTTTCCCAAGCATCGATGTAGGGGAATTGTCCTGGATTTCCAGTTACTGCATCGTGGACTTTACGAATGATCTGGGGATCCAAAGTGCCCTCCTGGGGCCAGCCCACACCAAAAGTTGACCATTCTAATTCACAAAGCATCCTAAGCTTTCCTGGTTGAAACCTTATGCCGTACACACCTTCACGGAATGCATGGGGGAAGTTTTTCAGCATACAACCTAACGGGGTTTTACTGTGTGTGGTTCCCATTTCCACCCTGTGCTGATGGTGCACAACAGTCACTCAAACCTTATGCTTCATCCATCTCCAGCCGCGTCCCTCACAGGAGCTTTCAGCGCCTCTTAACCTTAGCTTACGGAAGAGGGTCTCTTTGCAGGGACCCCCCAGACCAGCCTTGATCGTATGAGGTCGCCATGGAACCGCGGATCAGGACTCTGCACCCACCCTGCAGAAGTGATTTTCTGCATCTCACTCAGTCGCCACAAGCACATGCACACAACCACCCTCCTTTCCTTTCCTCGGACCTGGAGAGGAGACAGCTTCCTCCTGTATTCTCAGGAGTCCTAGGGCCTCCCCTTTTAGAGAGTTGATCAGGCTCCCTCCTAATTTTAGAATTAGGCTTTTCCTGCTCTATGCCCCTGGGGGTCTTACCAGTCCCACATGTGGAGCTCCTTGCTTCATTCTCAGTGTCTCTCAAACCTTCCAATGCCTCCGGGTTCATCTGGGAGGGCTCCAGTGAAGACCGCAACCTCTTTCTGGACTCAAATGGGGTGTCCAGGGGTGCCCAGGGCTGGGTTTTGCCCTGGCCCTTCCTGCCTCCTCAGAGACATCTAGGAGGGGCAAACAACTGTTGCCACCTCTGACCTTCTCAGCACAATCCTGGATGAGCCACCAAAATGTTGTAGAGAAGTGGGGTATGAGTGGTAATGAAGGCCAGGACACGAGAACTGTGAGAAGGAAGTTGTTTTATTTCAACCAGCTGGACTCAGTGGACTCTTATCCTAATAATAACCAAGCCCCAAATAGCATTTTTCAGTCCCTTTTATACAGAGGTTTGAGATTTGGAAGACAAAGAGTGATGGTATGCAAACAGACCTTTGGTTAGTTTCTTCAGTGTTTGATCTGAGTATCAGATAGGTTATTTCCTCCAGGTGAGTTGCATAAACCAGCTTGGAATTAGCATATCTTCCTCAGCTTGGATTTAGCATATCTTCCACATTCCATCTGGATGCAACCTTGAATACACCTTTAGTTTTACATCCTTTCTGAACATTCAAAGACTGTAGGGCCTGTATTACTTATTTGGACTTTTAGGGACTAGGTACACTTGGAAACAATTTTGAATTTATGCACAGGCTGTATCAATATCAGTAGATATTTGATACAATGGTCATGTAGTGATAAATGCTAAAAAGGAAAAATGAAATCTTGGTTAAGAGGAGAATGAGAGTGGTGTTATTTTAGATAAGAAGATCAAAAAGGTCCTTTCTGAGGTGGCAAAGTTGAACCCTGACCTGAATAAAGGGAAAGAACAAAGCTTGTGGCTTCCTGGGGAAAGAACATTGCCTGCATTCTAATTTCAATTCCCTAAGGCTAGAGTATGTGCATCAGTGCTTGGAGTCCAGAATAACAGAAAACAAAAACACAAACAAAAACAAAACCTTGTACATGAGTTTGTAAATGTAGCCAGGGACTAGATTATGGGGTTTATTCTGGTGTGTTAGAAAGAAAGTCTGAATAGTTTTGACTAGAAGTGTGACAAAATCCTATATAAAAGGATTACTCTGGCTGCTATGCTCAGGGGAGGGTGTTGAGGTGACACATGCAAATTGCTTACAGACAAGACTAGAAGTAGAGCCTAAGGCATATTAATTAGTCCAAGCAAGATTTGATGATGTCTGGTACCAGGATGGTGGACTGTGAAAAAGGAGGCAAAAGGTAGAGCCAAAACAAATTGCTGGTGAAAATTTATGTGAGGCACTAGGGAAAAATCAAGGCTGACTCTGAGGTTTTTGTCCTTTGCAGGTGCCGATCTCTTCCCCAAGTATGTGGTGGCAGGAATCTTATGTTCAATTTTGAACATTTTATGTATGTGCTGTTTTTAAATATCCAAGTGTAGTTCTTGGAAAAACATTTGCAAATGCTGGTCTAGAATTGGAGAAGAAATCATGGGCCATGAATCTACATCCTTGAAAATGGGTGTAAATAAAACTTCCAAAGACTGAGTCCCATGGAACTTTAGCATGTAGAGGTCAGGAAGAGGCAGGGATCCATCAAAGGATGCTGAGAAGTTGCTGCAATGAGGTAGCAGAAATAATAGGAAATTCAGAGTCCTGTTCACCATTTAAAGAATGTGATTGATAGAAAATAATCAACTGTCAAATGTTGCCCTAAATAGGACATCCATGTGGATTTTTACATCACCATTTTGCCAACAGAAGTAAATTATGGTAGAGAAATAAGCAATAAGTCAAATGCTAAACTCTGCCATTACTAAAGGGTATTATTCAAGAGTTCTATAGATCTATAGACTATAAGAAGGAAATGTAGTGGTTGGTATAATCCAATGACATTTATTTCATAGGAATTGGGAGAGAGTCAACAGGAACTAAAATAATATCCCAGAAGTAGCAATTTAGAGACAGGAAGATGTGTACCATCTACCCTAGGCTGTGTACTGTGTAAACTGGTGGGGACCATTACTTTAGGCAGCTGTAACTGTATCTGCTGTATATTTGTAAGTGTGTGTTAGGGAGAAGGCAGGGGGGGTCAGAGAGTAAAAGTAATATTCAGAGGGAAGGTCGAATATTAAACACATTTTTTAATGATAGACTATATATTTCACAAATCCTAGAGAAAGTTTAGAGGTAGAGCTAAAGATGAGGTGGAAAACATTCATATTAGGGTATGAAAAAGAATCACATTTGAAGAAATAATCTGGGTTTAAGACACCCTCAGTCTTGGGAAAATGCTTGGACTTCTTCGATAAGGTAAACGAGGATGGGATTCACCCCAATGGCTTTCTAGAAACAGATGTAATTAGTTGCAATGATAGGCTTATTCCTGGGCCAGGTTTCTTAGACAGTTTTTAGTGATGAAGCAGGGACTTTTGCAAGGGTAGGGGGATTATAGGAATATAATTGTTTCTCCGGCACTACTGAGAACTCTGTGGGACCCTTGCCCTTCAATTCCTCAATGGATTATCCAGATTAGGCAAGGGGTTTCTCTCATAGAAAGTAACTTAACGCAATGTATTATTCTAGGCCACTTAGAGTAAGGAAAGCAAAATAGACAGAATGAGAAAGAGAGAGAATTTCAGGCCTCCAGAAGCACAGCTGTTAGCAATGTATTAAGGCAAGTATTTGCTGTAATAATTCAATAAGGAAAGTTGGTTAAAAAATGAGGAAGCAGCCTCAAATTATGAAAGTGACTTGTATACCACTGACTATGTAACATTGGGGTAATTCTAGATTTCATTTACCATGCACGTCAGTTAAAGTTTTTACTCCACAACAAAATGCAGAATAAATTTTTTTAAAGTGCTGTATATAGAAAACAAAAAAGTAAATCTTGCATAGAGTAGGATTAATTAAAGAGAGTATCTGAAATATCAATGAATAAAACTATACTAGTTTAAAATAGAGGCAATAGATTATTAAAAGGAATATAATAAGAAAGACAATACAATGAAGGCAATGTTGAAATTAATTATTTGCTCTAAGTGAGAGTATGATAAAGAAAATTGTATATCTACTTGGAAGTGGCCTATCTAATATGCTTAGAGATTTGTTAAAGTTCATTCTTTTGGTACGTATATACAACATTTCTGCTGTGGACTAAAAATACATAGATAAATATGGAATTAATATTCTAGTAAAATAGACACAAATAGTAAATAAATAAATATGCAAATTATAGATTGGTGCAAAAGGAATTGTGGCTTTGGACCATGAGTTTTAAATCATTATAACTAGGCTCAAACACATCTTTATTAATCAAAATAGTAACCATTATAATCAACACATTTTTGCCAATGAGAAATAAGTTTGTTTATTCCTATAGTGTAAATATCCATGCTTTGAGATTAGATGAACTCTTGGAAAGCATTTTCTGCATCCTGTTGGTTGTGGAAACATTTTCCCTGCAAAAAGTCATCAAGATGCTTGAAGCAGTGGTAGTTGGTTGGCGAGAGGTCAGATGAATATGGCAGATGAAGCAAAACTTCGTAGCCCAATTCTTTTGACTTTTGAACTGTTGGTTGTACCACGCACAGTTGAGCATTGTCATGGAGACGAATTGGACCCTTTCTGTTGACCAAAGCCAGCTGCAGGCACTGCGGTTTTGGGTGCAGCTCATCAATTTGCTGAGCGTACTTCTCAGATGTAATGGTTTTGCTGACATTCAGAAAACTGTTGTGGATCAAACAGGCAGCAGACCACCAAACAGTGACCATGACATTTTGCTGGTGCACGTTTGGCTTTGGGAAGTGCTTTGGAGCTTCTTCTTGGTCTAACCACTGAGATATTCATTGCCAGTTGTCATATAAAATCCACTTTTCATTGCACATCACAATCTGATCAGGAAATGGTTTATCATTGTTTTTACATAGAATAAGAGAAGATGAGACTTCAAAACAAATTTTTTTTTTGTTTTTAGTTAGGTCAGGAGGCTCACTTATTGAGCTTTTTTCACCTTTCCAAGTTGCTTCAAATGCCAAACAGCTGTAGAATGGTTGGCAAGTTCTTTGGCAACTTCTAGTGTAATTGTAAGAGGATCAGCTTTTTTTTTTTTTTTTTAAGGAATAAATTTATTTATTTATTTACTTCTTTTTTTATTACATTCAGAAAATAGGAGGTCCCCATATACCCCACACCCCCTCACCCCACTCCTCCCCCCGTAGCAACAATCTCCTCCATCATCATGGGACATTCATTGCATTTGGTGAATACATCTCTGAGCACCACTGCATCTCATGGTCAATGGTCCACATCATAGCCCACACTTCCCCACGTTCCATCCAGTGGGCAATGGAAGGACATACAATGTCCAGTAATTGTCCCTCCAGCACCACCCAGGACAACTCTAAGTCCCAAAAATGCCTCAACATCTCATCTCTTCCTCCCATTCCCCACACCCAGCAGCCATAATGGCCACTTTCTCCACACCAATGCCACATTTTCTTCAATTACTAATCACAATAGTTCATGAATAGAACTATCAATCAGTAAGTCCACTCTAATCCATATTCTGTTCCTCCATCCTGTGAACCTTGGATTGGTTGTGTCCACTCCACATCTATATCAAGAGGGGGCTTAGGTTCCACATGGATGCTGGATGCAATCCTCCTGCTTTCAGTTGTAGGCACTCTTGGCCCCATGGTGTGGTGGTTGACCTTCTTCAACTCCATGTTGGCTGAGTGGGGTAAGTCCAATAAACCAAACTGTAGGAGCTGAAGTCTGTTGAGGATCATCTTTGATGATTGCTCTCAATTGGTCATTGTCAACTTCTGTGGTCAGCCACTATGCTCCTCATCTTCAAGGCTCTCATTTCCTTTGCAAAAATTCTTGAACCACCACTGTACTGTATGTTCATTAGCACATCCTGGCCAAATGTGTGGTTAATGTTGCTAGTTTTCTCTACTGCTTTACAACCCATTTTGAACTCAAAGAAGAATATTGCTTGAATTTGCTTTTGTCTAATGTGATTTCCATAGTCTAAAATTAATGTAAAGTAAACATCAAGTAATAAGTCATTAGGAAAAAATCATAAAGTGAGAAATACACATTAAAATGATGTATAGCCAAATTTATTTAAGACTGTATTCAATATCAAATGGCAAATTTCAACAAAGCAAAACTGCAATTACTTTTGCACCCAACTAATATAATTAAATTTGTATGGACAAATACCTAATGTATTAAAGTTTATAGTTTTATTATACTGGGTAAAAAAGGAAATAATTATCAGGATAATTTAGATGAATAAATAATGAATTATTTCACTTGTAACTTGGGATAAAAGTGAGGTAGCTTTACTTTTTATTTACTCAAATTGTCTAAGAACAGCAGACACCATTTAGTTGACCTTTCCCTCTTTCTCATACTTAAGTACTCCAATTGTAATCAGGTATCTACTATTCCTGAGGATCATGCACTTCAGGGGAGGTAAGCTGTATTCCAAGAGGGAAAGAAAATGACCTTAGCCAATCATGCTTTACCTATTATCCTTGCAAATGATTGGCTTGGTATGTATATGTGATTGACTTTTTACCAATTTTTGATAAAGGGAAAGCTGACTCAAGGTTTCCAGGGCAAATTTATTTTATACAGACATACAGAGACTTTGTTTCTGACTCAGTGCATGTCAAAGTATTTCCTGGATTGTTTCAAAAGGGCATAGAACAAAAGGACAAATTTGGGAAGGTTTACCACATTTATTGTAGTTTAATGATGTTTTCACAAAGTTGATTTCTGTTGGTGAGAAGGAATCTGTCACTTTAATGGTGGGGAGAAAAAGAAGAAAATCAAATGGTAATTTTTCTCTTCAGTAATTTAATCCAAGCAGTTTAAATCAGTTAAAAGCATCAAACTTATTGACAGAATATGAAAACTCTTTTTTCCAAAGTTATCATTCTTCAGAGGTACCCATTCTTCTTAAGTTGATATTAATATAAAGCTTATGTTCATAATAGAAGTGATTCGTGCTAGTCAGCTTATTTTTTGATTATATAACTGTGATGTTTTTAGCATTTTATCCTACAATATACCATAGTGATATCAGTACTCAGTCAACAAGGAATACATATCAAAATCCACAGTACTATGTATTTTGAAATGTTCCTAAGTAATTCTAATCTATCTGTCTTTGGGAGCAGGCCATCAATTGGTTTGAAAATTGCTAACTGAAGTGCCTTACTCTATGAAATATGACTGCTAAATCTGACTACAAAAGCATAACTGCTATGACAGAGAAGTCAATTAACAATTAAAAGACAAGCAAGAAGCTAGAGAAAAATATTTGCAATATATATTTTAAAAAGCTAAAAGAAATAATGTCCAGAATATAAAGAGAACTCTTAAAAGGCAGGCATTTGGGCAATAAAATCAAGCTTAAAATAGTTATCATTATATGTCTAAAAATAATAGAAAGGAAAAAAGAAAACCTATGTGGTAACTGTAGTTATTTCTTATTGAATCACTGGGGAGAAAATAAAAGTTGGTGAGGTTAAGTAATTTTCCTAGGATCACAGAGCCAATAACTAGTGAAGTCAGGATTTGAAGATAGACCTACCTTAGTTCAAAGTTTCTTCTTGTAACCTCTACTATATGCTGTTTCCTGTGGGATGTTTGGAGAAGAAACTTGGTAGAGGTAGAATGTTGGCAGAAAATAACACCATATCAAATTCACATAAAAAATTAGGATATAATTAATTAAGTACTAATTGCTTTAAAATTGAAATAGCTTCTGAATTGTGATCCCCTTTATTAAGGTAACAAATAAGATCTGATTTCAGAAACACTTTTCAGATTTTTTTTCTAATTAATTGTATGAATTTCTAACTATAACTGTTAACCTAATTTATCACAAATATAGGGAGAGATTAAGTATAAATAAGATTAGTGAAATAAATCTCTAAATTATAAAGATACTTTCCAGAAGTTAATTCCTTTCTCTAAAAGTTGCAGATAGGAAGTTTTCAGTGTAAGAAACATTGAAATATAATGTTGAATTAAAGTTGCCAGATTTCAAAACTTTATGGACTAAAAGAGAATACTTGGGAAAAGCAGTAAGAAGGCAAGATTTCTTACTCTGAAATTGCTAGTTTCATTACATTTTTCTAATTAAGCATGAATGGTAGTAAGATGTTTTAAATGAGAGATGTTATTGACAGAAAAAAGCAACAACCAAGGTTAGACAACTCAAATTTTCTACAGTGGCACAAGGTAAAGAAATTTGTGGAGACAGCTAACAAATCAGGTGGCAATACAGTTAGCTTCTAGACAGAGGTTTGGGCTTTTGAAGGTTCCTGGCCCCCAAACCTATGCTTCCTCATCTAGGTCATAGGGAAATTAATTCCAGCACATTCCTGAGGATTTAGTGACCGTTTCCTTGGTGCAGCATATTTTAGCAGTTTATAATGGCAATAATAGCAAAACTTCAGTGTTTTTTTTTTTAAGCTAGACAATCTAAACACTTCTCAGGTATTAACTCATTTATTCTCCTCAAAAATTCTATCAGGTACCTACTGCATATTATTATCCTCAGTTTACCAAGGATAACACAAAGGAGGAATAAGTAACCTGCCGAGTTGCCCACCTAGTAAGTGGTGAAACCAAGCTTCATGGCCAGGCATTCTGGCTCGGAAACCATGCTTCTACTGCCTCTCACTGCAAGAGCACTGGGTCAGGAGTCAAAATTTACTTGGATTCAGTTCTGGGTCTGCTCAGAACTCTCTGTGACATATTATGCTTTATCACTTGGGGCCGCAGAGGTCTTCTGCTGTGCAAATATTGGTTTAGAATTAGATGCCCCTGCCCATTTCTGTATGTTAGTTTATTGTTAGGAAAATAATGGCATGGGAAAAAATGTCATGTGCCATCAAACAACTATTATATTACAGAGCTACTTTTTAAATGCCAGATAGTCTAGATTACTTCTGAAATCACAAACAGTACATTGCATGTGTGGTAGATGTCACTTGAAGCTATTGCTGATTTTATTTATGACAATTTCCACCTAGTCATTATTTACAATAGACACCTAAACAAATACCAGCCTGAAGTAAAGATCTCATTAAATACTAATTTTTGTTCCCCTTTACCAACTATGAAGAAACACAACCTTACTCAAACCCCTCTTATTTTTTCAAGAGAATGGTTTCCCTCAGATCTTAAAACCACTGGCTTCCTTCATGATTTCTGACTTCTTGTGGTTGTACCCTGAACAAGGTGAAGGCACACTGTTGCCTGAGAGTTCACTGTGTTCTTGGCTATGACACACAATTCAATTAGGATGTATCTAATTTAGCCTAGAACACATTGTTCTGTTATCACTTCTTTATGTGCCTGCTTCCCTGTTAGAATTCAAACCTAATCTAAACAGGTATAGTGTCTTATTCATTTTGGTTCCCTGCAGTGTGAGACAATGATAATTTTGGGGGTGGTAAACTTAATGACTTTATAGATATATTTGTGTTCAACATTTTTAGTTGATGTTTATATAATATTTTGTTTATTTTTTTTACATATAACCACATCTTTTAAACTGTTTAATCAAAATCTTCCATATATATTGCACAAATTGACTAACAATTTTTAAATTAGCAAAATACACTTTACAATGACCTGTCTTGGGCCTTTTAGGTTCCCGTTTGGGTATTTAAATGGCATGGCACTATTTTCTGAAGAGACCGTTCTTTCTCCATTCTACTGAGATGATGCCTTTATTCTCTAACCATTAATGAGAGGATTTGTTAATTTCATAGATCTATTTGTTTATTTTTGCATCAGTAGTCCATTATTTGAATTACTATAGATTTTTAATATCTGATATTAAAAATACTTGATAATCTAAGTCTTTCACTTAGTTTTTTCTGTTTCAAGATTGCTGTGTCATTTCTAGGTTCTGTACTCTCATAACAATATGAAGTTTAGAATCAACTTCTAAATTTCTGCAGGTAAAAACTCTACCTTTTAGAATATTTATTCGGATTTAATTGAAACTACAAATCAATTTGGGAAGAATACCAGATTTTACAATATTAAGCAGAGACAACTTTGGATTTATATAGTCCAGTTAATCCTCTTCCTTTGTAAAGAAAACCTGCAGGGGTAGAGTGTGTACAAGCTGGGATAGGAAAAGAAGTTTAATAATCCATTACTATGCTTTCCCTTATTTTGTATAATCTGTGGTATACTGTGTCATAAGTTAAATGCTAGATGAGTCAGACCATTTCAGTATACCTCCAGTTGTTTATGACTTTAATTTTTAAGCATCCTAGGTTTTCTTGTTACATAAATTTTATGAATTTGAAGGATGCTGGGAAGAGAGTTGGTAGCTGGGATCCTATGAAATAACCATAATGCACAGAGAAAAAGAGATAATTGAAGCCATAGAATTATATTTAAAAAAATGAAATACGTATTTTTAAAAAGTGTTTTAAAAACTTTAAATTCAGAGAAACACAAAGAAGGAGGCTACTAACATCCTAGTAATTTTAGGCTATTCTTGGAAAGACAATAAAATTGTGACAAAAGACTTTTGAACTGCATAGTTTGCTACATATCAATTTAAACATTAGACCTCTATTCAGTTAATATTAAGGAATCCTCCATTTTTAGTGTTTGATGAAAAATTGCCACATTGTTTAAAGAACAAGGAAATGCTATATTTTTTATTAGCAGTCATGAAGAAATATCTGTAATGATGTCAGGCTAGTTGAATTTGGAAGATGAGGTTGGTAGAGGGAATGAAATTCAATATGAACAAGTGCATGGCATTATTCTGGTTCTTTGTTTCAGCATTCAGGGTTATAAGCCAGAGAAACGAGATTTAGAGCAGAAAGTTTATAACCATATCTACAGGTCAGAACTACATTCAGATGCTTGCTGGACAGGTGTGCATAATTTTATGTTGCAATTTTATGCAATTGGATATTAACAAGGAATCCAAGCAGGGCAGGAAGAATAAATAAAAGAGATGAGCCTGAAGCTTTGGAGGAGGCAAATGTAAAGATTTACACCGTCAGTAGAGAACAGGCATCAAAGGAAAAGAACAGAGTGTCAGAAAACACTCCTGCAGGTACAAGTAACATGTGGGAATCCAGTTACTACTGAGGCAACTTCTTTTGAGAAAGGGGCTTTTTGTGGATTTAACATTAGAGAACACAGCTAAGATTAAAGTATACATTGGGTTGACCCTAAAAGTGAAAACAAGAAGGCACATCTGTGGGCAGGACATGAATAGTAGCTCCTGCTCCCAAAGCATGAATTAGTAAAGGAACTTTACATTAAAGTCAGTATTACTGAAAGTTTAATCAAATATTAATAAGCCAAGTTTCAAAAAATCATGGAAAATAAGGTTAATGAATTCAAAATATAAAGGACAGAAAAATAAAGTTTTAATATTTAAATCTACACCTCCTTTTCAAAAACATGAGGAAGACACACTTAGAATTTTGCCCTTAACCACTAATGGGCTATGTTAACTCGGGCAAATTTCTTAATTTCTCTACACATCAGGGCTGCACAGTGATGAGAATATGCCCTCACAAATTTGTGAAAATATATGAGAAAGTCCATAAATGACACTGAGTACAGTGTTTGGTTCCTTGAAATCTCTCAAAAAAAGTTTCATGGTCATTGTTAGCTATTATATCTGAGTAACTTTGTTTGTTTGTTTGTTTTAAGATGGAACGAGGGATTGAACCCAGAACCTCATATATGGGAAGCAGGTGCTCAACAACTTGAGCTACATTTGCTCCCTGAATAGTTCTTTTTACCTATAGGACAATAGTAATCTCCAGCACAAGATGTTCAAAATGTATTATGCACAGAGTATATAAGTCATTGAAAACAAAATTTTCATGAATGTTCAGGTATTTCATCATTGTCCTTGAAATAAAATAGTGGACATATCTTTCTAGAAATCACCTTCAGCATCAGCATAGAATATCAATTTTTGTGCTTATATTAATGGTAAAATAAGCTATAATTATAAAACACTGAAAATTAACATATGAGCGATTTCTTCCATTATACCATGCTAGATGAATGCTAGCTTTGAAACACATCTTAGTGCATGATTTTCACTAAAATATGTATCCCATTGAAGAATGATAAAAACAATTTTCCTACTTGTTTCTATGTTTTAAATAAGATAGTTAATTCTCTTATATAGCCATTGACCAGATTAACTGAAATTTATAGAAGGCAGGTTTATATGTTTAAATAGTCTCATTTTAAGACTATGTTACAATAATATTTTTGTATACATTTTTCTAAATATTTATCAATGGCTTGCTCTTTCCTTTTGAAGTAGCCATAGCAAATTTATGAAAAAATAATCTCTATATATGAATGTATGAGACTGAGGAGAAAAACCTGGCAGCACAGCTAAGACAACTTTCAATGTTCAGGTAGCACCAGGGTCAACTTATCTAGAGGACAAATTTAAAATAATATTTAAAAACATGGCTATGTTGACTTTTTTTTCCCTTATCATGCCATACCATAGCATACCATAAAATAGATATATAGTAATCACTATATATCTGAGAAGTGGAAAAGTATCTTGAAGTTCTGATATATAAAATAGGAAAATAATCAAGAAGGCAACAAAGTTTGTAAAATAGACTTTTTTTGAAAGGAAGGTGTTATGTCCTTATGAAAAGGATAATTCCAGACTGGAAAAGACCAACAATTTAGGAATGATTATAAAGATCCCTTTGATTATCCTCTTGTATATAGAAGTAGTCAAAAATAGAAATCTCTGAATTGTGTAAAAACTATTTTTCGAGATTATAAAATGAGGTACCTGGAAAAAAATATATGAAACTGTCCTTTCTCTGTCATTAATGAATCACAGCATGACACATAATCTTTTATCGTAACTACCGAGCATATTAATGATATATTATATTGATAAAGATCTTGAAAAATTAGGGATAACTAATGAGAAAAGGAAAGGAATACAATAGAATGTGTATCACACATACATTTATAATAGTCTGATTAATACTAATTACAATTAAAACACCTAATTCTTTTTAACATGTTCATATAATAGAGCAGAATCACTCATGTAAGAATATTAACATCTCTGTTTCTTGCCAGTGTTTGTGTTCTCCTTTGACCTGAAAAAGAGTTAGAGATGAAACTAAATTAAATTAATTCCTACTGGACTCTGATGGTATTTGCACAGAAGGAAAAAAAAAAGTTCAATTGCAATTTTTAATGAAATCTATCTGTTAAATACAGACATATCCTGTCTACAGCAAGGAACCTGAGAATAATCTTCAGTCTACCCTATCCTTTTTTCAGTACTTTCAGTGTAGGGTCAAACCCTATATGGACCTTGGAGTCAAAGATTACAGGTTCTGTTCACCAGGAACAATAGCTGCAGAGCTGGCTGTTGCTATATCTACTTACCAGAATAAGTTATATGATACCTTTTTTATAGAGTGCTTAGCACGGCACAAGGTCAACTCTCAGATTTTCTTATATTTTACCCAGATCATCATTGGTTATACTTTTCTATCCTCAATCCATTTCAGTACTGACATTTAAGTTATATTTTATCACCCCAATCTTTGTTAGTGGCAGTTCCTGGTTGAAAAGATATTTATATTTAGACTTAATTGGCTAAAGGCAATCTGGTTAAAGACAGGCTCACCAATGTTATTTTTTGACAAAAAGCAAACTGACAGGCAAACAAAGACCTAGCAGTTTTACTAAAACTATGAATTTTATCTAGAAACTGTCTTTTAAGCTTCGGTAACTTTGATGTTCTATGGGGTTGTTTTAAAACCATTTATAGATGTTTATGTATTTTTCTACTTAAAATAGTCATATTTTTAATAATTTTGTTTATTCAAATTTATTTTTATTGCAATAAAAATTCCACATACAGATACTTTTGCTTTGCTACAGTATAATATGGTTTTCACTAAAATAATAATAATAAATGAATTTTCCATGTGAAAAAATGATTCCTCCAACAAGTATTTACTAAGTACATCTGACATGCAAGGCACTGGCCAATAAGGCTTATGAACTACAATGATAAATCAGAACACAGTCCTGCTTCCAGTGAATTTACACCTAAGCACACACAAGGTAGACAGTGATAAATACCTTTAAATGTACAGTAAGTTCTAAGAAGGAGAAGAAATCAGCTGAATTAGAACAAAATATTTGTAGAGAAGATGAAATAGTACCTATTTTTCTTGTTTAGTTTGTTCTAGCTACTATACTTTATATCTCATTGAATATTGATAACCACCTATTCAGAATATTCTATTTTCCCCCACTTTCCAGATGAATAACTAAGCTCTCGAGAGTTACTTGCCTAAGCTTTTATAGCTAAAAATTGTTTGAACTTAGTTGATACCTGTTTAATTCTAAATATTGATCCCTATAATCTCTGTGTTATTCACCTACTGACATTTAACCAGAAAATACTTAACCATTTACCGGGCCTAGTACTACAGTCATAAACATGAACAGAAATAAATTTGATAACACATAAATAATTACAATATGCCATGACACATAAATAATTATAATATGCCATGACATTTACATATAAATATATAACTGGAAATATGTTTGTAGCAACAATACTCCCTGGGGAGTTAAGAAATTCTGAAGAAAAGTGGACTTATTTAAGCTGAGGTTTTGTTTGTTTTACTCAACATTATATATATAGGGGTTGGGAGGAAAGGTGATTTATATAATATTTTAAAGTGAGCATCCTTTGGCCTAGCAGACAAGGAACATTTCATTTTAGGTAAAAGAGACTATATGTGCAAAGTTTGAAGAAATGAAATAGTGTACATTCTTCAGGGAGAATAGGTAATAAAGTTTGAAATTATACAAACATAAGGCAAGAAATTGGAAAGATAAACTGGGTCAGATTGGGCTTGTTTTAAAGTACATTTATGGACTTGTTTTAAAGTACATTTTCTGGTAACTGGGAGCTATCAGTTATTTTTAAGCTGTTACTTCAGAATAAAGTGAGAAATGATGAGAGTCTGAAGTTAAAAAGTGTCAGTTTGACAAAGAGTAACAGAAATGAAAAATATTGCAGAGGTAGAATCTAGAATGTTTGCTGATAGACTGTAAATAGGAAGGCAGGGGTATGAGATTAAACGGTTGAAGATGACAGAGATTTTTAACTCCATTCAACCCATAAATGAATATGCCTTTACCATGCACAAAGAATATAAAAAGAGGATCAAGTCTGGTAGCCAAAAAGATGTGCACATGAGAGCAGAGAAAAATAAACTATATTTGGTTTTGGATTATGTGAGGTTACTGTAACTAAGGAACAACCCAGAGCTAGAAATAATGTCTGTCATTTAATTTGCTTTGAGTGCTGAAAAGGTAAGATGTAAACGGCACAGTTATTATGAAATGTACAACATTCACAAACAATTCAAGAATAAGTACACTTTTGGCAAAAATTAACATTTTGTTATTCAAAAGCAACATTGAAACTAGTTTTCTGTCTCTTGCATGAGGCTCAAATTGTGCATGTGTTTTTCTTTGTTAACATATCTATTGAATAGGGCACAATTTTTTTCCTCATGGATGAAAAGCTCGAGTAAATTATTTGAGTTCATTTCAAAGCATCATTGAGGGATTTATGATCAGTCATTATATTTGCAATAATGAGGAAGAGAACATAATTATTTATGAGGTAATGGTATTATTTTCCAAAATATTTTACATGGAAAGGAAAATAAACCTAAACATAAATACTTTAGCTATTATATAAATTCAAGTTTTGTTTATTTTGAACTTATGCCTTCTATAATATAGACTATTTCAATATATAAACAAAAAAATAATGGAAGAAGGGGAGATGGGCAAGATGGTAACAGAACAAGGAGCTCCAAGAGTCAGCTCATCCTACAGGACAGATGGTTATCACCCAGTGCTATCTAAAGCACCTATCTGGGTGGTCCAGGAGACCAGAAGAACATCCTGCAACATGCTTGAGAGAGTGGAAGGAGGAAACTGCCCATCTGTAGTGTAGATTCCTGAGTAGAGCACTACACATTGCAGATGCCAGTGCCCATCCTCCACTGATGGCACAAGCCACCTTGGGAGCTATTCAGAGATTTTGAGTTGGAAGCTCCATTTCTCAAAAACAAGGGATAAAGAGATGGTTGGACAGTGACTTTAGCTATTTATTAGTAAATTCAGCTGTCTCACCCAAGAACAGCAAATGTTTGAACCTGTCCAAGTTGGAAAGAGGCCAGGGGCTGCCATTTTAACTCCATGCTGATTGGGAGGCTGAGCTGATTGAAAATCAAGTAAGGGAAGGAACTGGCTTCTTTCCACCAAGATCAGATTGCCGCCCTAGCATAGGCCTCAGCCCTGCCTCTAGCAGGGAGAAAGCTGGGAGACATGCACCAGCCTCTCCAGGTAACTGCAGATGCTTTTAGCAGGCACAGACTGGATAGTCAGACACCTGGGGCTAAGATAGGAGGAAAGCTGTGTATCCTCAGTCTCTTTGGGCAAAAGCAGGTGTTTTCAGCCCATACAGATGGGATACTTGGACACATGTAGTTCCATCCTTGCCTCCCTCCCAATCAGATAGGAGGGGAGTTGTATTTCCTCAGCCTTTCTGGGCAACTGCTGTTGCTTTCTACCCACTTGGACAGTTTGTTGTGTGCCTGTGGCTCCATGGTCACCCCTTGAAGGGCAGAAGGAACAGTACTCCCTCATTCTCTCAGGGCAACTGCACACAATTTTGGCCCACATGTATTAAATTGTTGGGTGCTCTGGAAGGTCCATCCCCACCCCTGATAGGGGAGGAGGGAGACCAGAGCAACATTAGTCTAGTTGGTCAACTGCATTCAATTTTGACCTGCACAGTTTAGTTTGATGCCCACACCTGCAGTTCCATCCCCACTGCATCCAAGAAGCACAACATACTCCCAACCAAATTGCGGCGGCTTGCTCGGTCGGTAGAGGTGGGGTCTGGCTGCGGACGAGGGGTCGGTCCAACTTGGGATGAGGGGTCGGTCCCGCTTGGGACGAGGGGTCGGTCCGGCAGCAGACGAGGGGACGGTCTCACAGGGGTTGCGCGGTTCGGCTAACAGGGTCGCCCGGCGAAGCTGGCGATGAAGGGGTCACCCGGAGAAGCAGGCGACGAACTGGGGACAAGGGAGGCCAGGCCCTTGTCGGGGGCTCTCAGGACTGGAGGGCGCACGGCAGAAGAACTACTGCGGAGACAAGGTAAACACGCAAGTCCACTTTATTGAGGGAGAGGCAACAGTTTTATAGGGGCTGGGGAAGGCTGATTGGTCGAAGCCATGCCCTGTTCTGATTGGTTGCCGGAGAAAGGTCAGTGGGCGGTACTGGACGGGGGAGGGGTGGTGATTAGGGATTGGCTGTTGCTGTTGCTGGGGGAAGTGGCAGGGTTTAGTGATTGGTGGTTGCTGTTGCTGGGGTAGAGGGCAGACTTGAGTTTCCCGCCCACGCCTGGCTGTTGCTACTGTCGGGGGAGGGGAAAAGGGCAGACTGGAATTTTCTGCCCTGCGCCTGCGCAGGGAGAAAGAAGAAGAAGGGTGCCGCCCCACAGGCATCGTGTGGCGCCATCCGGGAGGAGGGGTGGCCGTGGAAGCATGGCTGCCGAGAAGGGGAGACCCGAGGGCACTCTGCGCCCATGCTGAGCTCCCTTCAGGGGTGGCGGTGAGTCCGACCAGCCACCCTATTATGGGGGCAGCGGCTTGGCCTGCCGCGGCTGCTCCCCCGCCAGGCCAGCAAACCACACTTTAGCCCGAGGGGTGGCTGCACCAAATAAACCCTAATAGACCTACTCTGAAATACATACCAATCAGCATGTCAAATGCCAAAGATATAGAGAATTCTGAGAGCAGCAAGACAAAAGTGATGCACCTAATAAGATTAAGTGCTGATTTCTTATTAGAAACCATAGAGGCAAGGAGGACATTTTATGATGTTTAAGATCCTGCAAGAGAAAAACTGTCAGCCAAAAATCATATATCTGGCAAGATTGTCTTTCAAAATGACGGTGAGTTTAGAATATTCACAGATAAACAGAAACTGAGGGTTTGTAACCAAGAGACCAGTTTTGCAGGAAATACTAAAGGGAATGCTACAGCCTGAAAATAATAGACAGGAGAGAGAGGCTTGGATGAGACTTTAGAAAGGAAGATTCTGTATGTAAAAGTGACTAAAAGTGTAAAAATAGTGGTGAAAATAAAGATATGACAGATAAGACCCAAAGGTCAAAATGGGTGAAGAATTGTATTTACATTAATAGCATTGAATAGCAATGGATTAAACTCCCCAGTCAAAAAACACAGAGTGGCAGAATAGATAAGAAAATATGAGTCATCTATAAGCTGTCTACAATAGACTCACCTTAGATCCAAAGATACCAATAGATTGAAAGTGAAATGCTGGTGATATTCCATACATGCAGTAACCAAAATAAAAGCTGTATCACTTATGCTTATATCAAATAAAATAGACCTTAAGAGCAAAAGTGTAATTAGAGACAAGGAAGGACACTGAATATTAATAAAAGGAGCAATTCACCAGGAAGAAATGACAATCACAAATGTATATCACCTAACCAGGATGCCCCAAATTATATGAGACAAACACTGGTAAAACTAAAGGGAGAAGTAAATATCTCTAAAATAATAGTTGGAGACTTCAGTACACCACTTTCAGCATTGGAAAGAACATCTGGGCAGTACTCAATACAGAAACAGGGAGCTTGAAGAATATGATAAATTGACTAAACCTAATATACATACACAGAACATTTCACCCCAAAGCAGTGGGATATTCATTATTGTCAAGTGCTTATGGATCTTCTTCCAGGGTAGATCATATTTTGGATCACAAAGACAAATCTCATAAATTCAACAAGATTGAAATGACACAAAGCACTTTTTCTAGTTATAATGAAATAAAGTTGGAAATCAACAACAGGCAGAAAAAGGAAAAACTCACAAGTATATGGAGATTTTTAAAAAACACTCTTAAGTAATCTGTGGGTCAAAGAAAAAATTGCAAGAGAAATCAATAAATATCTCAAGACAAATGAAAACAAGGACACAATATATCAGAACCTATAGGATACAGTGAAGCCAGGACTGGAGAGGGAAATTTATAGCCCTCAATGATAACATTTAAAAAGAAGAAAGGGCTAAAATCAATGACATAACGGCACAGCTCGAGGAACTAGGAAAAGAACAGCAAACTATTCCTAAAGCAAAAAGAAGGAATGAAATAACAAAGATCAGAGCAGAAATAAATGAAATTGAGAACAAAAAACAATATAGAAATAACAAAACCAAAAGTTGATTCTTCAATTAAATTAACAAAATTGACAAACCCTTAGCTAGACTGACAAAGAAAAAAAGAGAGAAGATGCAAATAAATAAAATAAATGAAAATGGACATTACTATTGATGTCAAAGAAATAAAAGTGATCATAAAAGGATTCTATGAACAACTGTATACCAATAAATTAGTCAATGTAGATGAAATGGAAGATTTCCTAGGAATGTAGGAACAAACTACACTGATCTTAGAAGAAATAGAAGACCTCAACAAACCTATCACAAGTGAAGAGATTGAAACAGTCATCAAACAACTCCTCAAAATCAAAAGCCCAGAACCAGATGGTTTCACAGGTGAGTTCTACTAAGCGTTCAAAGAAGATTTAATACCAATATTACTCAAACTCTTCCTTAAATTGAGCAAGAAGGAACACTACCAAACTCATTTTATGAAGCCAATATCACCAAATATCAAAGCCAGAAAAAGGTATTATGTATTATGAAAACAGAAAATTACAGGGCCATTTCCCTAACGAATACTGCTACAAAAATCCTCAACAAAATATTTGCTAATTGAGGGGATGTGGCTCAAGGTTTGAGTAGCTGCCTCCCACATGGGAGGTCCTGGAATTTGTTCCTGGTGCCTCCTGAAGAAACAAAAAGAAACACAAGGAAAACACACAACTCATGGAAGCCAATGTTGCTCAGTGGTTAACTACCAGCTTCCCATGTAGGAGATCCCGAGTTCAATATCTGGCCCTCAGTACCACAAAAAAACAAACAAACAAACAAGCAAGCAAACAAACAAAAAAAGCATTATTCATCATGATCAGGTGGGTTTTATGACAGGCATGCAAGGGTGGTTCAACACAAGAAAATCAATCAGTGTAATATATCACATTAATAAATCAAAGAAGAAAAATCATATGATCCTATGAACTGACCCAGAAAAGGCATTTGACAAAATACAACATCCTTTCTTAATAAAAATACTACAAAATATAAGAATTGAAGGACATTTTCTCAACACAATAAAGATCATATATGTAAAAACTACAGCTAACATTGTATTCAATTGTGAAACACTGAAAATTTTCCCTTTGAGTTCAGGAACAAGACAAATTTGCCCACTGTCACCACTGTTGTTCAATATAGTACTAGAGGTTCTACCTAGAGCAATCAGGAAAGAAAAAGAAATAAATGGTATCCAAATTGTAAAGGAAGAAGCAAAACTCTTGCTGTTCACAGATGATATTGTCCTGTACCTGGAAAATCCCAAATAAATCTATGCCAAAGTTGCTAGAGCTAAAAAACAATTTCATCAGAATGGCAGGATGCAAGATTAATACGCAAAAACCATTAGTGTTTTTATACACTAGTAAGGTGCAATCTGAGGAGGAAGTCAGGAAAAATATTCCATTTTCCAGGGTGGCTAACAGAATCAAATATTTAGAATTAAACCTAACGAAAGACGTAAAACACATGTATTCAAAAACTACAGGGAAGTGGATTTGGCCCAATGGATAAGGCATCCACCTACCACATGGGAGGTCCAAGGTTCAAACCTAGGGCCTCCTGACCTATGTGATGAGCTGGCTCATGCGCAGTGCTGATGCACGCAGGGAGTGCTGTGCCACAAAGGGGTGTCCCCCACATAGGGGAGCCCCACATGCAAGGAAAGCACCCTGTAAAAAGAGCCACACAGTGTGAAAAAAGTGCAACATGCCTAAGAATGGCACTGCACAAACAGAGAGCTGATGCAGCAAGATGATGCAACAAAATGAGACACAGACTCCGGGTGCCACTGACAAGAATACAAGTGGACACAGAAGAACACACAGTGAATGGGCACAGAGAGCAGACAAACGGGAAAGGGGGAGAGGTGTGGGGAAGGGGAGAGAAATAAAAAGATAAAATAAAAAAATAAAAAGATATTTAAAAAAACAAAAAACTACAATGCATTGCTAAAAGAAATAAAGACCTAAATAAGTGGAAGAACATCCCATGCTCATGGATTAGAAGAATAAATTGCATAATATCATTAAGATGTCAATTCTCCTCAAATTGATATACAGTTTCAATGCAATCCTGATAAAATTCCACCAGCCTTTTTAAAAAAAATTAATCTATAGAAGTATTTCACTCATACATAATCATACATAAACAATAAGTGTATAATAATAGTTGTGAACTTACAAAACAAACATATATAACATCATACAGGGAGCTCATAGCTCACCCTACCACCAATAACTTGCATTGTTGTTAAAACTTTTTAACTAATTATTAAAGAATATTATCAAAATATTACTACTAACCAAAGTATTTTTCACCCAACCCACCCAATTATTACCAATTATTATTGTCTTTATATCATTTATATATGAACATACATAAACAATTAAGTGTATAGTAAAAGTTGTGAACTTACAAAACAAATATGCATAACATCATACAGGGGTTCCATACATCAACCCTCCACCAACACCTTGCATTGTCATGAGATGTTTGTTAGAAATTATGAACTAATATTGTCAAAATCTTACTATACAGTACTTATCTTACATTTGGTGTGATTTTCCCCTGAACCTCCCTATTATTATTTTTTTAAATATATATATTTGATGACACAAGTTGTAAAGTTATAAAACATTCATGCTCATGTGCAGAATTCCCAAACAACACCCCTTTATCACCACAACATACTGTGGTGGAACATTTGTTACAGGTAAGATAATGTCATCAGACTGTTACCATATCCATAGTGTTCATTTGGCTCACATTTTCCATACTACCTCATTACTCAACACAGCACATCCTTCTCATAAATGCAAGAATATTATATTATTACTACTAACCACAGTCCATAGGTCACTCCAGCCATATCTTTCCCATGCTTCTCCACATTCCCAACACCCTGCAGTAGTTACGTGCATTTGCTCTAGCTCCCAAAGGACACTCTTGCATCTGTACCATCAACCACAATTCTCATCCACCTCTTGGTTTACTCTGCTATTCAGTTCCTAGGTTAGTCTCTAGCATTCTGTCAATTGGCACTTACATACCTAGACTACCATTTTCAGCCATCATCCCCATTTATAAACTAGCTGTTACTCACTATATGTTACCATCCACTCTATACATTTCCACACTTTTACAGTAAACCTAATTAAAACTTCTACTTACCTGAAACATCAGTAGTCCATCTCAGTCCTCCTCTTATCTCCTTTAAGAATCCACCACCACCACAAAGTCTTGAAGATATTTTCCTACAATTTCTTCTAGAAGTTTTATGATTCTTGCTTTTAGTTTTAGGCTTTTGATCCATTTTGAGTTAATTTTTGGATAAGGTGAGAGATAAGGGTCCTCTTCCTTCTTTCAGATATGGATATCCAATTCTTTCAGCACCTTTTGTTGAATGGACTGTTCTGCCTGAGCTGTGTGGGTTTGACAGGCTAGTCAAAAATCGCTTGACCATACATGTGAGGATCTGTTTCTGAACCATAAGTTTGGTTCCATTGGTCTGTTTTTATATGAGTACCATGCTGTTTTAACCACTATAGTTATGTAATACGAATTAAAGTCTGGAGATGAGTGTTCACTTTTCCTTTTTATGGTGTTTCTGGCTATTCAGAACAACTTACCCTTCCAAATAAATTTGATAATTATCTTTTCAATTATTTTTTTAATGCTGGTGGAATTTTTATGGGGACTGCCTTAATTCTGTATATCAATTTGAGTAGAATTGTCATCTCAATGATATTTAGTCTTACAGTCCATGAGCATAGAATGTTCTTCCAGTTATTTAGGGCTTTTTTTTCCCCCTTTAAAAACTTATTTATTTTGGAGTAGTTGTAGAAATACATGCAGTTGTGAGAAATCATTCAGAGAAAGCCCATCTATTCTTTTTATTTGTTTATTTATTTATTTAGGGCTTTTTTGATTTGATATTTAGTTGCAGTTTTCTAAATACAAGTGCTTTACATTATTGGTTAACTTTATTCCTGACTATTTGAGTATCTGTCATATTTTATTTTCACCACTCTTTTGACAACTTTAGTTACTTTTATTAATATAACCTTCATTTCTAGACTCTCTTCCAGGCCTCTCTCTCCTGTCTTTTCAGACTCTAGCACACTCTTTACTATTTCCTGAAAATCTGGTCTCTTGCTTAGAAATTCTCTCAGTTTCTGTTTATCATGAATATTCTAATCTCACCCTCATTTTTGAAAGAGAGTCTTGCTGGATATAAGATTCTTGGCTGGAAGATTTTTCTCTTGTAGTATCTTAAATATATCAGACCACTGTTGTCTTGCCTCCATGATTTCTGGTGAGAAATCAGCACATAATCTTATTGGGCATCCTTTGTATGTTATGTATTGCTTTTCTCTTGCTATTCTCAGAATTCTCTCTTTGTCTTTGGCATTTGACATTCTGATGAGTATGTGTCTTGGAGTTGGTCTATTTGTATTTCTTTGATGGGGGTATATTGTGCTTCTTGGATGTGAGTATCTATGTTCTTCAATAAGGTTTGGAAATTTTCTACCATTATTTCTTCAAATATTTCTTCTGCCCCTTTTCCCTTCTCTTTTCCTTCTGGGACACCCATGACATGTATGTTTGCATGCCTTTAGCTGTCATTTAGTTCCTGAGACATTATTCAATTTTTCCATTCTTTTCTTTATCTGTTCTTTGCTATGCTCAGTTTCAAAGGCCATTTCTTCAAGCTCACCAATTCTTTCTTCTGCCTCCTCAAATCTGCTATAATATGATTCCAATTTGTTTAAATTTCATGTATTACACCTTTCATTCCCATAAGAGCTGCTATTTTTCTATGTATGCTTTCAAATTCTTCTTTGTGCTCATATTGTCTTCTTAATACCCTTAATCTCTTTAGCCATCTTGTTGAATTTATTAAGATTTATTTGAACATGTATGATTAGTTGTCTCAACTCCTTTATGTCATCTGGAGGCTTAACTTTTTCCTTTAACTGGGCCATAATCTTCCTGTTTCTTGGTGTGGATTGTAATCTTTTATTGGTGTCTTAGCATCTGGTTTACTAGAGTATTTATTCTGGGTGCAGTTTTCTCTTTAATTTAGGACTTCATGCCCTTACTCCCTTGCTGGTTGTGCAGTAGGAGTCAAGGATGTAATTTTTGCTATAAACTGTAGAGGCTCAAGCTGCCCTATTGCCCCAGGGACTGATGAAGTTTATCCCAACTTTCTCCTTAGCCAGGATTAGGAACAGAGTCACAGCTGTGTGGAAAATCCAAGTTATGCAGGCCTAGACTGTAGTTGCCCAGAGAGACTGATGAAGCTTCAAGCCCCTTTCTCCCCTGCCTGGGGAAGGCATTGAATTGCAGATGTGGGTAGCAATCAATGCAGTGCAGGTCCAAGATGACTGCAGTTGCCCTGGTAGACTTTCCGATTTTCAGTCTGTGCCAGCCAAAGGTACCCACAATTACCTCAATAGGCTGGTGCAGGGCCCACCAACTTCCTCCTTGCCAGAGGTGGGGCGGAAGTCTAGGGCTGTAGGCTGATCTGGGTGAAAGAAAGTGGTTCCTACCATTACTGTGATTTTTGGTCAGCCCTGCTTCCCCTCAGGCTGAGGGTGGATTCAAAATGGCCACCACCAGCCTCTTTCCAACTTGCACAGATTCACATGCCAATTGTTCCCAGGGTTACATCTTAGCCAGCTGAATCTACTAATCAGCAACCAAAATCAGTGTCAAACCATCTCCTCTTCCCCAGTTTTTGGAAAATGGAGCTTCCAATTCCAGCCACACAATAGCTCCTGAGGTGGCTCTTGCCACCAAAGTAGGATAATCACCTGCTTCAGCAGCTTGGATGATAATTTCCCAGACAGGCTGGTGCAGGTCCCTGCAGCTTACTCCCTGTTGAAGGTGGCACAGGGCCTAGGCTAGGGCTGCAATGTGATCTGGATGGAAAGAAGCCAGCCCCCACCAGCACTGTGGTTTTCAGTCCACTCCACTTTCCCTCATGCCAGGTGTGGAGTTAAGACGGTGGCTAACTGGCCTCTTTCTGACTTGGACAGGCTCAAACTTTGGCTGTTCTCAAGATTATACTTTAGCCTGCTGAATTTACTTATCAGTAGCTGAAGGTTGTGCCCAACTATCTCTTCCTTCCCCATTTTTGGAATTGGAGTTTTCAATTCCAGCCATGGAACAGCTCCCGAGGTGGCTTGTGCCTCCAGTGGAGAATGGGCACCAGCCTCTAGGGCATGGAGCACTCTACTTAAGAGTCTTCTCTGCAGATGAGCAGTCTCCTCCTTCCATTCCTTCAAAGATGTGGCAGGATGGTCTTCTGGTCCCCTGGAGCCCCCAAAGACGTACTTCAGCTAGATCCAGGTAGCTCTGAGAGTTTACTAACTGCCCTGTAGCAGGAGATTACTCTAGGAGCTCCTTACTCTGCCACCATCTTGTTGGTTCTCTCCACAAGCCTTTTTTAAACAAAAGGAAAACACAATTATCAAATTTATTTGGAAGGATAAGTGCCCTGAATAGCCTGAAACATTTTAAAAAGGAAGAAAAAAAAATGGAGGGCCCTCACTTTTATACTTTAAATAATTTTACCTAGCTACAGTGCTAAAAACCACATGAAACTTGCATAAAGGCATTAAGAGAGACACATAGACCAATGGAACCAAACTGATGGTTCAGAGACAGATTCTCACATCTATGGTCATATGATTTTTGACAAGACTGTCAAGCTTTACCCTCTCCCCCCAGCTGGGCCATAATAATCTACTCAATAAATGGTGCTGAGCTAACTGGATAACCATATCCAGAATAAAGAGGACCCCTATCTTACACCTTACCCAAAAATAACTCAAAATGGATCAAATACCTAAATATAAAAGCCAGAACCATAAAGCTCCTAGAAGAAAATGTAGGGAAACATCTTTGAGACCTGGTAGCTGGTGGCAGATTATTAAGCCTCACACCAAAAACATGAACAATGAAAAAAAGCATTGATAAATGGGACCTTCTGAAACTTGAACGTCATTCAGAGGATTTCATCAAGAAAGTGAAAAGGAAGTCTTCTTAATGGCAGAAAATATTTGGAAACCACATTTCCAATATGGGTTTGATTTCCATTCTATATAAAGATATCATACAACTCAACAATAAAAGAACAAGCAATCCAATTAAAAAATATATAAAAGACTGACACATTTCTCTAAAGGGGAAACACAAATGTCCAAAAAGCACATCAGAAAAAAAAAAAGTTCAATATCACTAGCTATTAGGGAAATGCAAATAAACACAACAAAGAGATATCATCACATACCACATATACTGGCCATTATTAACAGAAAAACAGAAAACAATAAGTGCTGGAGGGGATGTGGAGAAATAGAAACACTCCTTCACTGTTGGTGGAATGTAAAATGGTGCAACCTCTGTGGAAGACATTTTAGCAGTTCCTCAGGAAGCTAAATATAGAACTGCCAAATGATCCAGCAATTCCTCTGCTAGGAATATATCCAGAAGACTGAAAACTGTGACATGAACAGACATTTGCACACTGATGTTGATAGTGGCATTGTTCACAATTGCCAAAAGATTGAAACAACCCGTGTCCATCAACTGATGAATGAATAAACAAAATGTGGTAAACATATGATGGAATACTATGCTGCTGTAAGAAGAAATAAAATTGGGACACATATGATAACACAGATGAAACTTGAAGACATTAAGCTAAGTGATATAAGCCAGATATAAAAGGACAAATATTCAGATATTGCATGGTCTCACTAATATGAACTAAATATGAAGAACAAATGCATGGAGTTAAAACCTAGAGTATAGGTTACTAGAATATATGGTGGGGCTGAATAGGGGTAGTGATTCTTAATGTATGTATAAATTTTAACTAACTTGACTGTAAAAATGTGGAGATAGATAGGGTTGATGGTAACACATTATAGAGTGTAGAACAAATGCAGCTGGTTTATATAAATGGGATTGTGGCTGAAAAGGGTAGTCTGGGAATGTAAAAGTTAATTGAAAGAAACCTAGAGATTAATCTAGGGACTGAATAACACAGTGAACCCAGAGGTAGATGAGAATTGTAGTTAATAGTCAAGTATAGACTGTCCTTTTATGAACTAGAACAAATGTGTATCACTGTTGGAGGGTGGTAAGAATGTGGAGAAACATGGGAAAAATACAATTGTTGTAACCTATGGACTATAGTCAGCAGCAATAGTGTAATATTCTTGCATCAACGGCAAAGATGTGTTGTGTTAATGATAGGGGGTTATAGCAAAAATATACCAAGTGTTTGCTATAGACCCTAGTTGTTGGTAATAGTCTGATGATATCTCATAATTTGTAACAAATGTTCCACAACAATGTAGTGTGTTGGTGGAGGGGTGTTGTATGGGAATTCCACACATGTGCATTATTGTTTTTTAAGTTCAAAACTTCTCTAATAAAAATATATTTTAAAAATAGTGAAAGGAATATTTTGCTTTTCTTCAGTTTGAAATTTTCTTGAATTTTTCAAATAGATGTTACCTATTGCTTTTTGTGCTAACTCTCTTTAAATGAAGAATAAAATTTTACAAATTCTAACCCTGTAAGGAACTGTATGATTCAAAGCGTCATCTGCATATCTCTACATATTACGTTGCCATTCTGCACAAAATTGTATTTTACTCAGAATATCTTTAAGTCATATTAGCCTTTATAATACATAGTGTAAACTATTGACCATGGTTAGTAGCAATGCTTCAGTATGTGTTCATCAGTTGTCGGAAATATACCACACTAATGGAAGATGTTGTTAATGGGGAGAAGTGTATGTGGGGGGTGTCATAGCGTATGGGAATCCCCCTATAATTCCAATGTATCATTTATGTAACTTAAGCGTCTTTAAAAATAAAATAAAATAATAAGAAGTAATAATAATGGATTGAAAGATAAGTCCTTTAATTTTCTTTTGCGCTACTTAAATGAAAAAAAAATTGCACGTTAGTTACTTTTAAGTATTCTTATTCAAAATCAAAAGCTAAACTTTCTCATTTGAAATCTTTCCTTCCTCTCCTTTTCATTTTTGCAGAAATCTGGAATACCCTTGTAAATACCTCAAGCAAGCTGACATTTTTCTTATGCATATTTTATTGTTTGTGGACATATTGTCTTTGGGGTCTTAAAATAAAGATTTGTCGCTAATTCCTAAAAATATGAGCCAAATTAAAATGGTTTTAGAAGCCAAAGTTCTACTTTTATTGCCCATTGTAAATGCAGCTTGGCATACTGACCTTAGCAAGCAGAAATATGAGGTTTGAGTGTTTTTAACCCAACATTCTAAACCACTTTTTACTATATTTTAGGGAAAATGAGCCTTCAGTGCTGTTAAATGTTAACATAGGGTCTAACGGAGAAGCTTCTATAAGCACTACTGGACTTCAATGAGTTTCAAAAGTTCTTAGGACACTACAAATTATTCCACTAATATTTCTGTATCCATAGTATTCATTTAGGTGGCACAGTAGAATCGTTATTTAGGCCATTAGAAAAATTAGCCTTCTTCCCTGCACAATATAAGCAATTAATTGGTGATTCTCTCTTAATGTTGGGCATCTTTGTGCATTAGAAATTCCAGAGGAGGTCTTAGAAATGGGTAAGTGGTTGCCTGTGCCTAAATTTTCATTAAAAAATATAATTACAGCGAGTATAATTATAATATTTCTGTCTTTTATTCTTTAAAACAAATTTAGACATAATTTTCTGATTTCATTCACTAAGAGAAAGTCATATAACTCAGAAAAATGCTAAATGGCTATTTTGCTTTATTCATGTTTAAGTTCCCTAATGACATTTAAGTTCCCTTTCAAGCTGGCTCTTCTAAACCATACAGCATGCATAAGGCCTGACTTCTATTATTGTTGGAACTTTAAAATAAAATACCTGTCACTCTCCATCCACTATGTACCTCCTCTCTCCAATAAACTCTAGAAGATAAACTTCTACCTGAAATTACAAGAATCCTAATAAAAGCAGAAATGAATTTTGGGTTATGTTCCAATTATACTTCAACATTTAGGCATAATATTTTATGCAGTAAAATTCTACCCAATCTGAATAACCTTGTCTTTTAAATGAAAGATTGAAACAAAAAAGACAAAAAGACAAAACAAAAAAAGAAATGGAAGATTGAATTATATTTGTTGTAAATTATAATAGCTTTTCCCTATCATATTATTTTGTGTTTTTTCTTTGTCCTGTATTTTTCAATATTTCTTTTTCTGCTCTCTTTTGCTTTCTTTTGGAATTGTTTTTTTCTTATCCCTTGTGTTCCACATATATTCAACAAATTATACAATTTATTCTATTAAATAAGGGTTACGTACAAAATGTTAACACATACATATGTAAAAACATTGATGTCCCCTGAACAACATAAGAAGCTAAATTTATTTAACTTCAATCACTGCCATGCTGACATCTTTATTATTGTGGTTGAATATTTTATCTACCTTTTAAAATTGTACAAGAAAAATCTTATTGTGTTGTAGAGTCCATACTTGTATAAATTTACTTACATATTTACTACTTTCTTTGCTTTTCTATTTCTTACTAAGCCTTACATATTCTATCTGAAATCAGATTCTTTTGCTAACAGTACATAATTTAGAACTTTCCAGTAGGAATCCTTTCATGGTAAAGTCTCAGTGTTTGTCTGAAAATGTGTTTATTTCAACCTTGTTTTTGAAAGATATTTTCATTAGATCTAGGATTCTAAATTGAATTATCTCTTCTCTCTGTACGTTGAAGATATCATTTCATCATCTTCCTTTCAAAATTACTTTTGGGAGTCAATCATCAATCTATTGCTCCTAAAACGTCCTATGCAATGGAAGAGGAATTGATTGTTCTGCAGTTTGTATATGATGTGCAGGTTCTTGCCATGGGTTACTTGTTTGGTTTTCTTTATTATATTTTTTAACCTAGTTTGTGATTTACTAGGCTTATTATATCTGTGGATAAGTTTTTTTTTTTCTCAGTTCTGGAAATTTTTGTTCCTTTTTCTCTTTTCTCTTTCTGAAACTCTGCATAAATGTTTTTTAAACCTTCTCATTCAAAATACTGTCTCAAACATTTTTTCCCAGAGTTTTCATCTGTGTCTTTCTATGAAGCATTCTGGGTCATTTCCTTTACCCTATTTCTTTCTTCAGTTGTGCCTCCTCTGTTGGCAATCCCATCTCTGAATTCTTAATTTAAATTAATATACTTTTCATTTCTAGGAAATACTTTTTGTTCTCTTCAGTTATTCTTGTCTATTTTAAGATTTTTATTATTTACTGAGACATATCAAATTTGTTTGCTTTTTGTTCTGTGTCTGTTAACTTAAATATTTGAAGCATTTTTAAATTTGATTTTTTCTTGTTTCTCTTGTGATTGATTTTACTCTGAGATTTTCATCTTTTTTGGAAATTCATTTGTTAGAATGATGCAATGCTTGGATTGAAGCTAGGTTCTTCAAGATGGTACTAACATTTGCTGTCAGGAGATAGGGTCATTCTCATTTGAAAATCATTTTACAAAAATACTCAGATTGTAGCTTTTCTGTTCATTCAGATAGAGTTCAGGACCACTAGACTTCACAAATCCAGACTATTATGCCTCCTTCTTGATTGGTGGTGTGTGAAAATAGGTTGCAAGCTCAAATGAGGGCTTGCTTTTGGTTATGGATACTCAAGGATGATTTCCTGCCTCCTCCACTCAATATCAGATTTAAGCCTGGCAATTTTCTTTAGAGTTTTAGGGTAGTTAGAGTGGTCGTGGCTGGGGAGGACAGATACATTTTTCATTATCTATCAGGTGAAGATTTAGCTTTCTGTAGAGGGGAGACTCTTATTGGACTCACTTCCATGAGTCAAACCTTGAGATTTGCATCCTATTTTCTGAGCCCCTCAAGACTGTATAAACCGAAGTTTAATTCCGTGCAAATCAACATAAAATGCTATGAGTGAAAATCACCTTCAGTACTAAACTCTGTAATTCGTTCCTTCATTCAGTTTCCGTTTCACACCTGTATATTTATTATATTCTTTCCATTTCCATGATACCTTTAGAAAGAATTTAAAAAAATTTTATCAAGTATTTGTTAACACTTGGATTTGATTTCTGATACCTTGTCTGAAATGTTGAATGTAGTAGCTAGAGAGTAGATTTTAAAGTGAGACCTACCCAGCTCTGCTATCAACTATCTGAGTGATTGTGAGCAAGTTACTGATCTCTCTGTACCTCCATTTCTTCACTTACATGATGATAACAATAGAATGTAATCCTATGTAAATAATGTAATGAGACAATTAGATAACATATGTAAAGTGTTTACATAGTACCTGACAAATTTTAAGTGTTCAATACATGTTAGTTTGCAGCCTCTGTAACATTATACAAATAAGATAAATGAACTGATTGTTGGAGCTCTGATACTGAGTTCAGCCTTGATAACTGAAATTAGCAGATTCAATGGCATTGTCTGAGTTTGCAAGAGCTGCTGTGACAAATACTGCATACTTGTTAGCTTAAACAAAATTTATTTATTGACTTACAGTTTTGGAAGCTGGACATCCAAAATCAAGATGTTGTCCAGATCAGGCTTTCCCCAAAGTGTGTAACTCTCTGTGGTGACTTGCTGGTAATCCATAACTCATTCTCTAGCTTTGTCACATGGTGTTCTATCTCTTTCTGGCTCATCCTCATTCACTGCTTATAAAGACTAGAGAGATGTTTGATTAATTTGTCTAATAAGATTCAATTTGTCCTCATCTTGATAGTATTTTTGAAGATTCTATCAAATGAGTTCATACCCACAAGAAAGGCATTAGAACTTGAAAGTGACTTTGTGGGAGACATAATAAGGACAGAAGTCTCACTCCAGTAAAAGAATGCTTGGACGTTATTAGAAAATTTACTGAGGAGCTTAATTGTGAACAATAATATTGAAGGTGTGAGGATGTCAGAAGTGAGTATAGATGGAGCAAAAGAAAAATTTTATTTTGTTTTAATTAAAGAGGCAAGGCATTTTATAATCTGTAGAGGGAGATATTAAAAAGACAGATAAACTATAGAAGTAATAAATGCAGGAGAGATGGAAGTGATTGAGATCAAGGCAAAATGCATGTCAGAGAACTCACTAAATATAGCAGAGATTTTCTAAATGGTCCAAAAACACTGTTGATTTCAGGGACCATGGTGTGAAATTAGTACAAGTCTGCTTGATGATTTAATTTTTCTTAGTCACCCAAAAATAGAGAGAATACCAGGTATTGTGGATGGAAAAAGAAATGAGGATTAATGTGGCTGGTTGTGGCATCTTTATGATAGTGAGGTAAGGAAGAGAATTCCTGAATGAATCGGATCAAAGAGACCATTCATGGAATTGAAAATTCACTAATATCAAAGAAGGAATCTTAAATGAATAAGAAAGTGATGGGAGGTCATGGTCAGAAATTTATATACTAAAGTGTAAGCTTCTAGGGATGGAGTATTTTCTTAAGAAGAATATCTCCATAATGCAAAAGACTAGAATATGGCTATGGAATTGAATTTATTCAGTGAGGCAACTCAAAGACTGATGAAAGTTATTTATGCCAAGGAGTTTGAGGATAGGATGATGGACTGGTCATCTACATTAACATTAAAATTCATAGAGGAAGAGGAAGTTGAAGTAGACAAAGTAGACAGAAAGCTAAATACCAACAGCTTCATTCGTTCAGCAAAAATAAAGGGTGGGGAGTGCAAGTTCATGGATCTCAGTTGAGAAAAAAGTTTTCTGAGATTGGGTCAAACAACATTACTCACAGTAATCAAAAAGTGAAAGCAACCCAAATGTCCATCAACAGATGAATGGATAAACAAAATGTAGTATGGATGCATAATGGAATACTATTTAGCTGTAAAAAGAAATGAAGTTCTGATGAATGCAACAGCATGCATAAACCTTGAAGACATCATGTTGATTGAAATTAGCCAGACACAAAAACGACAAATATTAAATGATCTTATTCATGAAATACCTAGAAGAAGCAAACTTCATAAAGACAGATTGTGGTTTATAGGTGTTCTGCTAAATAAAATGCTTTGCTAATGCTTTGCTATATATATATATATATATACACACATAGAGAGAGAGATAATAACTCAATTAACTCAAGCATAAGAAAGCTGTACACAGACATGTATTTATTTATTTTATCAAACTTCTGTTAATAATTGGGAGAATATAAAATAAGCAAAGGATTGTCTACAAACGGGTCCAACTGCTTTATCATAATCCCTTACAATATATATACTATAGATATAAATTCATCAAACCAGGGAACATGCCAACATACCTGGCCCACCTCCAGCCAGAGTCCTGATTGGATGCAATATAAATATGTATATATATATAGCTAGTGAACTATATAAAGAATATAAAGTAAGTGAAGGATTGTCTACAAGGGGGTTCAACTGCTATATCCCAATCCTTCACAATATGTATACATACATTCACAAGCTCACCAAACCGGGGGACATACCAAGATACCTGACCCACCTCGGGTCAGAGTCCTGATTGGATACAATATAAATATATATATATGCATATCTAGTTTAATAAGTCCATACTGACAATTAAAATGAGAAACAAGAATGGCATAATCAGTCAAAAGATTAAATCAATATTGATCAGTCACAAAATGACAAAATAGTACAGTCTTACATACAAACTCACCACCATCTAGCTCATGTCTGGGAAGTCCCTGAATCAGCAACCAATACCACAGTCTTGATTGAAAGCAACACCTATGCAGCGCACCCTCTCCCAAGGAGGGACTTCAACTGGCTTGACCAGGGACTTTTCCTTTTATTGAGCTATAATCAATGAACTTGATACATAGATGCCAACTTGCGTGTTCCCAAGGAAGTGGCCAGTCTCCTCAGGAAGGCACACAACACTCCCCATATGCACCCTGTCTGTTCTTATTTGTTACAAAATATCCCTAATGTGTCCACTGTTCTAGTTCTCAGTACTCCTCCTGAAATATGAAAAGTGCTGACCAGCAAGGCATTGGTTCACTGATTAACAAAGCTTCCTGCATGATTTTTTTCACTTTTAGGTTTGAAGAATACTCAAATTTTTCCCAATACAGTAGGTTACCAGGGGCCAAGAGGATGGGATGGAAAATAGGAGTTATAGCTTAATGGGAGAATTGTTTCTCTTTGAGATGATAAAAAAAGTAGGGGTAATTGATATTGGTGACAGTAGCGCAATATTGTGAATATAGTTAATATCACTGTATTGCACCTTGAGTGTGGTTAAAATGGGAAATTTAGTGCTGCATAATTGTAACTACAATAAAAAGTTTTAAAAAAATGACCTGGAATAAATACAGGAGAACTGGGAAACATTTTTGCTATAAATATCTTTGGTATGACTCTGTGCATGTTTAAATATCAAATCTTATAAATTCTTTCACAAGAATTCCCAGATATGAAATGTGTAAGACTGTAATGTATTTACTGCATGCAGATCAGAGTCATATCTGATCTATAGGTTTAGGCTCTAAGTCATGTGTTTATTGAAAATTGAGTTGGCTCAAAACTAAACTTGAAAATTCCTGAAATCTCTCTTAAAGTTTAGCACCCACAGGAATTTTCATCATTCTCTATTTAACTTACTAGTATTCAAATATTCATACTTTTGAGATGAGAGGAGAAGGTTTCAGAGAGTGATAATGGTAATGGTCCTGACAACTATCCCCAATGTATGTCTCTTGAAATGAGGACTTTGAGCTTGCAAAGTGTATCAAATCCACCCAAAGAAATAGAAATAGAAAGTGAAATTATTGGGTATGTGTATATATATATACATAAAATATATGTCACAGCCAAGTTATTTATTAATAAAAAGAGTTCCAGTAAACATGATCTTTAAAAACTATATCTCATTTTTGAGAATTTTCTCCAAATAAACTATAAAATCTCATAAAAGTAAATGGATATTTCTTAGTTAAAATGACTAATTGAATACACAAACTTTTGCACTAAATGAGTGTTTCAGGGAAAGTCATGTTAAAAAACACATACTTTAACCTAATATGAAATATCGTCAAATTTTGGTTATAAAAATTGAATAAATTAGGAATCCTATAAAATGAAATGACTTGTTTATTGGAATTTAATCATTAAGAACAGTGCAAAGAAGCTCAAAGTACTAAGTAATATACAGTAAGTTTTGTTGTAACTATCTTTTAATTTCTAAGTTTGATTTTGTTATGTGAAATTTATTTTAAATATAAATGCTTAGAATTTCACAACAAAAAATGTGTAAAAGAAGTCAGACAGGAAACAGCATATTTTATGATTTAATCAATATAAAGTCTTAAAACAGGCATAACACATACTAGAATTCAGGGTAGTGATTATCCTGAAGAAGGCAGCTATGACAAGAAGAATGCATGAAGAGCTGGGATGCTGGTAATGTACTATTTCTTGATTTGGGTGCTGGACATGTGTATTCGTATATTCTGCAGAAAATTTTTAGAAGTGTAATCCTAAAATTTTCATGCTTTTTCTGCATGTTTTTATATACCGCAATAAAGTTTGTATTAATCGTAAAAAGTTTATTTCAGGGGAAAAGCCCATGTTAATCAGAAGTTAAAGGATAATATACAACCAAATACTTGACTAATTTGACATTAGTCCCAAATTTGCCTTTAGTATATATGGAAGAAATGTCTTTGATTAATTTATTTAAACTTTGATTTTAATTTTAGTTAATAATATGCTATTTCTTGTGTTTTGCTTTGTTAAATGAAATAAAACTTGTGTTTCCAAGCTCAGAAAGAAGAACTTTAATTAATATTTTTTCCTTGTTCTTTTTTCCCTTTCAATGAGCTTTGATATTATGTAAACCATACAGGTCATTTAAAGACTGAGCTGATAGTTTGCACTTGTCTTATAATAAAGCTGAAAATTTTAAATGCATGGAAAATTCAAGAAATAATTTATTCTGAAGTGATAATTTTGGATAACTTAAGTTACCCTGCCTATAGATGTACAGCCAGATCCTGAAATGTTTTAAATGGTTCCAACTCATGTTTCACCTTAATACAAATTTATTATTTGTTGATAATGTAATTATTTGTATCCTGACTACACCACTTACCATGTAAACTTTGCCAATGTAAATATAATTTAAATTAAATTAAAATTTCATTTTCTCAGTCACATCAGCCTCATTTTAGGTGTTCAATAATCACATGTGCCTCGTAGCCACTGTATTGGACAGAGCAGATATAAAGCGTTTCCATCTTCACAGAAAATTCTACTGGACAGCATTGATTTATGTAATTAAAACATTACATCCACAGAGAATTTTTTGTGATTAAAAAGATTATTTTCTAAGGAATTCTTAGCATTTGAATGGTAAATCAAAGGTCTTGGACGTGATAGTTTAATATTAATAGCATTGGTCAAAATAAGAATAACCAGACCCTCTCATAATGAAAATCTATAACGAAAATATTCATATTTTCATTAATAAGGAGCATATAGCCTTGTTTAAATTCACAAAGAAACTCCTACCTTCTAGTCCTCTTCCAAATATTTCACGATGATAGAGTTCTCAAAATGGCATTCTGAAAGGAACAAATCTGGTTAGCCAAGCAACAAGATGATTGTAAAAGGAAGTTGGATAAGTGTTCTGTCCCTCTCTAATGAAGTGGCATTATTTAATTGAGATCTCTTTATGTATGTCTAAAGTTAATTGTTAAAAGCTCTGAATTTTGGTTTATTTTATTATCATTATATATGTGTTTGTGCAGTATTTTAATTTTTTCTTCTTTAGAAAATATATTAAATTGAAACATAATCACATGCTATGCCTATTAAACAAGACAATGGTTAGGTAAACAACCAATCCTACCCTTAAAATAATTTGAATCACAGACTGGAGTTTTACTCATCAGACATGCCCATCAAAAAACTTGATTTATTGATTCTGTTATTCTCTATGTCCTATGTCCTTCGTAGTCACATTTTAATAGTCATTATCATTCAAACAGCAACCATTCAAACTTATGGGCACTAAGACTATAAATCTACCTAATGATATCCATAAAAATAAATAGACTTTTAGAAGGGCTTTATTGTTGCACTGTCATTATACAATAAACATCAATTTATAAAAAGAAATAAATCTTTTAATAATTAAGGTATTTTTCCTGCTTATTTATGGAGTGTTTGTTTTCTCTTCTAGGCTACTGATAAAGATACTGGTAATTACAGTGCGATGGCATACAGACTCATAATACCACCAATTAAAGAGGGAAAAGAAGGATTTGTGGTGGAAACCTATACGGGGCTAATCAAAACAGCTATGCTCTTCCATAATATGAGGAGGTCCTACTTCAAGTTTCAAGTCATTGCAACTGATGACTATGGGAAGGGACTAAGTGGCAAAGCAGATGTACTTGTGAGTACATAAATTTTCAGATAAAGGAAGTACATACAATATAGGTATTTAGCCAAGGTGTTTCAGCTCATAGACATTTTTAAATTTTATTTTAAACAGGTTTTCTAAAGCAAAAATGGGATTGATTTTAATTTATCTTGTTAATACCTATAGTTTAGGATAGGAACAATACAGTTTTTTGGTTACTTGTTCCTTTTTGTTTTTGTTTTTCACATTTGGGAAATATAGCTACCTGTATACATATATATAGCCTTTTATGTTACATACTTTCTCATTTATAATAGAAAAGTTGCAGTAGAATAAATAAATACTACTCTAATAGTTATTAACTCCTAAACTAAGAAGATTTGACAAAGAAGATAATAAGTTTGACCTAGATTTCTGGTCAAAATAAGATTTGTAAAGTATATAAGATAATGCCAGTTCCCTTCCTCTTTATTTAAGATATGAACATTATGGTGCTTTAAGCTAAACATCTGTATTAGCCAAAAAGGTGCTGATACAAAATACCAGAAATCTGCTGGGCGTTATAAAAGGTTTTTATTTGGGGTAGGAGCTTACAGATACCAGGCCATAAAGCATAAGTTACTTTCCTCACCAAAGTCTATTTGGAGCAATATGGCTGATGACATCTACAAGGGTTCAGGCTTCCAGGGTTCCTACATTCCTGGGGCTTGCTTTCCTCTGGGTTCAAGTTTCCTTCCTTCCTGGGGGTGGCTTCTCTTTCCTCTGTGAGTTTACTTCCCAGGGCTCCTGCGTAAGTCTTCAGCATCAAACTCCAACATCAAAACTTCAACATCAGAAACCCTCAACTCTGTTCTTTGCCATGCCTTTTATCTATGAGTCCCCACCCACCAAGGGGCAGGGAGTAAACACCCTAATCATAACTCAATCATGCCCAGGTACAGATCAGATTACAAGCATATTCCAATATTTCTTTTTTGGATTCATCAATAATATTGAACTGCTACAACATCTAAAGTCACTTCACTCAGTATAATTAAAATATTATAAAAATCAACAAGAACAAAATATAACTAAGTTATATGGACAATATGGACATAAGCAATAAAGTGTAAGCACTTTTTTATTTGGACTCCACAATGTTTTGTGTGAAAATTAAAAGATAGACTTTTGAAACTATTAAAAATATTTTTATAAAGAAACTCAATTTTAAAAATCATATATTTATTTATCATAATAAGATATATATATATTTATGTATACATACATACATGCATATATATATTCTAAATATATATATATTCTAAATATATATTCTAACACAAACTTAAGGCATCAGGGAAAACTTCCTAGAAAACTTACATTTATGAGCAGATCTGAAATCCTTTCAGACAAGAGAAGCTGATATGAGAAAAAATAAGGCTTCTTTGCAGAGGGAACGACAGGTGCCAAGACAAAGAAAAAGATGCAATGATGGCAAGTCCAAATACCAATAGATAATTACTTAAGTTAGATGAGTGAAAGAGGGAAAGTAAGTAAGAGATGGGGCTGAAGATGGATGTAGGGGGTCCATATGAAGGTAAGCAGACAATATGAAAAATGTTGTAACTTTTCTTCTGAGAGTAATGGGAAAGCGTTGAAATTTTTTCAGTAAGTGATTGAAATCAACATTTTTTAATTAAGAAAAACCTTTTTGCCTAATGGAAACCTGGTTCACCCCTTAAGAAACAACTTCTTTTGTTGCCTTCTCAAGTGTCAGTTTTTGTTTGTTTGTACTTTTTTTCTGTTTTGGTTTGCCACAGCTTTTGTATTACACAGGTGTAAGGCTCTCAGTACACAACATTGCTACCTCTAGACACTCCCTCTTTTCTCAGAATCCAGCCTCGATTCTCATTAGCTGACTCTATCGCTCACTGACCTACAGTGCTGCTGCCAATTCCAGGCAACATGGTCTTCCCCCTCATATCTCATGAATTTAGCTCCTGAATTACTATCATTTTCTCCAAAAATGTTCCTGTTCTACATTCTGGCAATTTTATTACACACAGAAATGATCCCTCCAACATCCTGAATTCAATTTCTTGAATGTCTTGCCTTCACCCTCCTTCGACAACCTAATACCATACTTATTTATGTATTTATTTAAGAGGTACCAGAGATTGAACCCAGGACCTCATATATGGGAAGCAAGCACTCAACCAACTAAGCCACATCTGTTCCCCACCATAGTTATTTTTGCCAATCCAATTATTATAATCCCTGCACAACCTCCATTTCAAACCTCTCACTCTTTGTCCATATACTAAATATTTTCAGCCTACTCCAACAGTCTTTTGTCCCAACTACAGTTTTACCTTCCCTCTATGCACTCCTGTTCTCTTTCTTGCATCCCAGAAATTATCAGTTAGTATAAACATTCAGTCACACAGAAACATTCAACTTCCTTGCCTTCTCTAAGTCATATTGACATGACAAAACCATAACTCTTATGAATTTCAACTTTTCGCCTCTCCAGACTTATACTCATGCTGAATATGTCTGCAAAAACATTCAACTGTATCACTTGTTTCATCTTAAATTGATGACTAAAGCCCTTACTATTGTCCAATAACAACACTGCATTTTCTGCTCCATTCACACTCCTGCTCTGCTAGATGCCATTTCTTCCTAATCTGCTAAACCATCTCATCTTCACTGCTACCTAATGAACTGGTCTCTTATTGCACTACAAAAATAAAATTAAAGCATTTAGAAATATTCTTCTACAGATTCCCACCACTAAATCTACCTACCTAACAGCATTTACACTGACAGTCTTGGCCTTCTTTCCTGCTACTTTAAATGAATTCTCTACGCTTTTATCTGAAGCTAATACTTCCATCTGTATAACAGGCCCAATTTCCTTGCATCAACACAAGGGCACTGTTTCCACAGTTGTCCCATGTCTTTTCTACATTGTCAACAGTAATTTCCTCTCTTTATCTGACTATACACATGACCATGCATTTTTTCTTCCTATCTTAAATGAAATGATAAAAAAAAACAAAACCTTGAGCCATATCTCCTTCCAGCTACCACCCAATTCTCTATTTCTCTTTCTAGAAAAATTTCTTGGTAGAGTTGACTAAATTTCTCACTATCTAATCTCTCTTAAACCTTCTTCAATTGCAATTCCATTTTCAACACTCATCCAAAACTTCTCATGTCAAAGTCACCAGTGACTTCCTTATTACTATATGCACTGATATTTCTAGTCCTCATCTTACTTGAACTATCAGCAACACTTCACTCTAATTAGTTCATCCATCAGGCTTTCAGCACACAACACTCTCTGTGTTCCTCCTAAATCATTGTTCATTTATTCTCAGTCTCTTTCACTGGTTCATTTTCTTCTTCCTGGCCTTTTAGTAGTAAGGTTCCTCAGAACTCTGACATTAATTCTATTCTCTATTTGTACTCACTGACTCAGTAATCTCATTCAGTCTCATAACTTTAAATATCATCTATATACTGAAATTTATCTAATTTATTATCTACTCCAAAACTTATTCCAGAACACCAGACTCATATATCTAGCTATACATGTAACGATTCCACATGAAGTTCTAATAAAGATGCCTCATATTTAATATTAAACTGAACTCTCCTTATCACATCTGTAGACATTTATAGTCTTTCCCATTTCACTTGATAACCAACCCATCTTTGAGTTCCTTAGGCAAAACAAAATGAAAAACAGAAACAAAAGAAAGTATTGACTCCTCTTTTTCCCATCCCCATATTCAATCCCTCAGCAAATACCGTTATTACTTTTAATGTATACCCAATATAAATGGTACTTGCAACTTGTTTCAAACTACTAACATACTTTAGATGGATTATTGCAGAAACCCTTTAAATTGTCCCAATGCTTATACTCTTGCCCAATTAAACTCTAGTTTTAAAATAGCCATCAAAATGATCCCTTAAAGTATAATATAGGTCATGTTATTTCTCTGCTCTAAACCTTGTAATGCTACCCCATTTCTTTCAGAGCAACAGTCATGACCTGAAAGAAGACTATAAAGTCCTTAATAATCTGGAATCCCATTTGCCTCATCTTCTACTCCTCCCCCTCAAACTCATTCAACCCCAATAATATTGGCTGATTTGCTGATTCTCAGACAGCTCAACTTGCTCTTTCACTGTGGAGCTTTTGCAGTGGCCATTCCCTCAGCCTAGAATGCTCTTTCCTCAAATGTATTCATGGCAGACTCCCTCACCTCTTTCAAGGCCTGGTCAAAATGAAGCCTGATTTGATGATTGTATTTACTATTGCAATCTACTGTGTCACCATCATATCTCTTTATGGTTTTCTATTCTCAATGAACACATCCTATTCATTTGTATTGTTTCCTCCACATGAAAATAATTTCATTATCACAGGTTTTCTTTTTTATTCCATTCTGTGACTTATCTCAAGCTTCTAGAATTATGCATAATATATATTTTGGGTGCTCAATTAATATTTATTCAATAATCAGATGGCCCCTATACTGTATTGTAGGTTCACACTTCACAAAGTGCACTGCAGAGAACCCTGAGGGGTCTCAAATTCATTTCAGGAGTTATTGAGCTCAAAATTCGCCTCTAGAAAACACTAGGATATTATTAGCCATTTTTACTATGCTGTACTTGCACTCATAGTGTCATTTTATCCTTGCAAATACATTCACTTTTTAAAAAATTGCCAGTTTCAACTAACTTACCTCCTTGTTTAAGTTGTAAAACTTAATAATTTTAATAAATCTCCTATCTTGACTACATTTGGAGTCTGTCACTCCAAGAATAACAACAGACAATATTTGTTTTTAACTTTCAAACATTCAAACACAAATTAGAATTTTGGAAAACTTGCATTCACCAATGTGAGCTTAAATCTTCCCATCATGTAAAGACTTTTTTGATAGCATCAGCTGTCATGTTAAAGAATGTTATTTTTTATATATTGTGAAATGAAATGTATCAACATATAAAAAACCTGCATTATTCAGTGGGCCAATATTTTCCAAGTGACCAATATAAGATGTTAAAAATTCATTCAGAGGTAAAAGATCCATTTGAAGCACAAGATAGATAAATGAATTTTAATGTAACTGAACATGGTTTCAAATTTTGCATTGTAATTAACCTTGAAGAAACTGCCACTTGAATATAGATGTAGTATAAAGAAGAATATACACCATTCTTGAAAAAGGTTATTTAAACATGTCCTCCCTTTCAAGAAAAGTGAGGTTGTAGCAGAGACTGTTGCTGCCTTTCTCCACCCCTCCTCCCCTTCCAGCCCCCGCCGTCCTTCCCGCCAGTCCCGCCCATATTGCCAACCCACAATCTGCCCTCTTCCCCAGTAACTGCTTACCTCAGGTCTATCCATCAGCTTCAGCCTGTCCACAGCCGCCCCTTAGCCAACCCTCCCTTCATCACGCCCCTCCCTCTACCCAACCCTATATAGCTAAGTGTACTTCTGTAATAAAGCAGACCTGTTCTTGCGCTCAAGCGGTCTCCGTGGTTTTTCCCTAACCGCGCGTCCCCCACGCCTGGAGAACCGGTGCTCCCTCTTGGGGCACCCCCCGCTGGCTGATCGGCAGGAGCAAGCCCCCCCGACTCTTGGGCCTGAGGGAGGACAAAACCCTCTCGCTCAGCTACAACTGGCGCCCAACGTGGGGCTCCTCCCCCGGCCCCTCTCTGCTGCTGCTGCTGCTGTGATTGTCCTCCTCTCCAGGTAGGGACCCCTCGCCCGGACGAGCCCCAAGGGACCCCTCGCCGTCGTCCCGTCCCTATCCCGTCATGGGTGCCTCTTTGTCATTGCGTCAGGCGCCGCAAGTCAGGGCCCTCGCTGCCCTGCTCGATGCCAATGGAGTCCGCGTCTCCTTGCAGCAGCTCCAAAAGTACTGGGATCTCTTGCTCCCTTTTAATCCGTGGCTCGCCACCTGCCAACTCTGGAGCCCAGACACATACTCGCGACTCAGATCGAGTCACCTCCGCCATGGAGCACGAGAAACGCACCTTCCCAGCAGGCCTCTTACCCGTTCTCGTTGCCATTCGCGCCTGTCTCCTTGGCGCTCCGACCGAGGCCGTTTATGAAGCTTCTCTCAAACGGCCTCTAGACTGTGATCCGGATGAGCCCGCCGACACTGACTCTCTGTCTAACCAACTTGCTGCCGCTCTCGAGCGCGAACCTCCCCGCCCGAGCTCCCCACAGCAGACAGAAACCATTCCTGCCGCTCCCCAAGATGGCGGACTTCCGCCTTCTTCCCCCACTTCTGCCCAAGATGGCGCGCATCTGGCTTCTTCTTCGCCGGTGTCCTCTTCCCGCCTCTACCCGCCTCTTCCTGCCCAGTCAACATCCGGTTCAGGCCCGGAAACTGCGTGGTCGCCATCTTCCACTAAACCGGAAGCACCCCTCGCGCCATCTTGTCCGCTGCCATATGTTGCAGCTTCGCCATCTTGGCCGGCGCCCGGAAGGGTCCCGCCGCCATTTTGTTATCACCCAGAAGCCGCTAAGCCGCCATTTTTCCACCCGTGTTCCGCTTATCCCTTGCCGCCGCCGTACGGCAATAGCCCTTCACCTGCCTTAGCTGCTCAATCAGTCCCCGATGCCACATCTTCTCAAACCCCTCAGCTGTATCCGCTGAATCCGCAGCCCACGCCACAGCGACCCCAAACTTGGTTACACTTTACAGCGGAAGAGGTCAGAACCCTCCGCAAAGCTGTGAAGGAAGACGGGATTGGCAGCCCCTATGCGCAGCAACTCCTTGAGGAGTTGGGGACCCGACTCGTTCTCCCATATGACTGGATTGCACTGGCCCGTGCCATCCTGACGCCGGGTCAATTTATTGAATGGCGCGCCCATTACCAAGCGGCTGTTGACCGGCAAATCGTGGAAAATGCCCAAGCTGGCGTCCTCGATCCCTCCGATGCATATACGGGGACCAACAATTATGCAGACCCTCGTTCTTATCTCCAAATTGACCCAGGGTTTTGGCACCGGGTAAAAGTCCTCGTCCAGCGGTCTTTCTCTCTAGTCTCCACCAAGCAGCCCACCAAACTCGCGCAACTGCTTCAAGACTCTAATGAGACTTTCCCAGCATTTGTCACCCACGTCCTTGAAGCTTGTCAGCGAAAAATTTCTAGCGAGGATGCCCAGTTTGCGCTGGCCAAAGAACTTATCATAGATGGATGCCTTGCGCCATAGTCCTTCCCATACGTGATAAAGCTCTGCACGAGTGGGTCCTTGCTTGCCGCGACGTCGACCCGCAAGTCAAAACGCTCACCGCTGCCTTTGCGTCTGCCATGGCTGTTTCATCCACCTCCACTTCCGTCTGCTTTCGGTGCGGCCAGCCCGGCCACTTCGTCCGCGAGTGCTCCCAGCCAGGCCCAGCGCCTCGCTCAGACCCGCCGATGCGACGGCCAAGGGGCCCTTCTACGCCGTGTCCGTGTTGTGGGAAAGGATATCACTGGGCCCGCGACTGCCGTTCCACCCAAGGTTCCCAGCAGCCTTTAAACTCCCAGCGGGGCAGGCCTCAGCCCCACCCCCAAGAGGCCCCCAGAGGAATTCCCAAGCCATAATGTGGACAATACCCATCACACGCCGCCAAAAACCTTCACTGGAGCTCAAAATCAATGGGCAATGGCTCGATGGGCTCCTGGATTCCGGCGCTGAAGTCTCCTGTGTTCCCTTCGAAATTGCTGCATTCAATCACTGGCCCCTGGAAACTGGCCCTCAAGTCATCAGCGCCACTGGGGCCGCCACCTCCTGGAAAACATCCCAGCCTCTGCATTGGAGCGACCGAGAAGGCCACGAAGGCCAAATTCGCCCACTCGTCCTTTCGTCTGTCCAAACCATCTTATGGGGGAGAGATGTCCTCAGCCAGCTAAAGGCCCGAATCACCACAGAAGCCTTCTCAGCTGCGCTGCCCCCCCCCCTTCTAGGGGCCACTGCTCCCATCTCAAAACCTGACCCTATCCCTCTGGAATGGGACACAGAGGAGCCCATCTGGGTCGAGCAGTGGCCCTTGCCAGCTCACAAGCTGCAAGCTCTCTCTGCCCTCGTTGAAGAGCAGCTACAAGCAGGGCATATAGAGCCGTCCACTAGTCCCTACAATTCACCAGTCTTTGTCATTAGCAGGAAGAACACCGGCAAATACCGCCTTCTCCACGACCTCCGTGAGATTAACAAACATATTAAGCCTATGGGGTCACCTCAGCCAGGATGCCCGCATCCCACCACAGTCCCCCAGCATTTTCATGCGGCAACCATCGACATCAAGGACTGCTTTTTCTCCATTCCTCTTCACCCCCAGGACTGTCCACGATTCGCGTTCACAGTTCCGCGCACCAACAACCAAGGCACAGCGCTGCGATTTCAGTGGCGAGTGCTGCCTCAAGGCATGCGCAACAGTCCAACCATGTGCCAGCTTTATGTTAACCACGCTATTGAGCCGCTACGCTCAAAGTTCAATCCAGAGCAGGTATACATCCTTCACTACATGGATGACCTCCTCCTAGCCGCGAGTTCCGGCGCGCTCCTCAATGACCTGCTTTCTGCAGTGATAACAAATCTCTCCAGCCTCGGGCTTTCCGTACAAACGGATAAAATAAACCGCCAACCTCCTTTCCAATTCTTAGGCTTTCATTTTCATCGGTTTATCCAGCCCGCCAGCCCAAAAATCCACCTCTCTCAAAAAATGACATTGACTGAACTCCAACAGCTCTGCGGGCAAATCAACTGGCTTCGCTTGGCGCTTCCCATCACAACAGCGCAAATGCAGCCCCTCTTCGAGCTCTTGCAGACCAAGGATAGCCCACCAACTGCAGCCACTCGCAGCATCATCATCACCCCCGCTGCCCGAGAAGCCGTCCAACAGGTCAGCGCTGCTCTGCAGCAATGCCGCCTAGAGCGGTTCTCCCCTGACCTTCCAATTTTGGCTTTAGTTCTGCCGACGCTGGTCACTCCCACAGGTCTCTTGTGGCAAGATGGCCCCCTCCTCTTTCTTCATACATCAAAAAGCAAGCTCCCAAAAATCTGCCCTTTTACAAGGGCCTGGATCGCGTTGGCCACTGACTTAGTACTTCTCTCCATACAAACGTATGGCATCCCGCCACACACCATTGTCTGGCCTTTAGATGCCAAGGAAGTTACCTCCCTCATCATGAACAATGCCCAAATGCAGAGCCTGGTAGAGCTCTTTCGCGGCTCCTTTGACAACCACTATCCTCATCACCGATTGCTGCAGGGAATGTCTCAATTGGCGTTTTCCAACCCGTTCCATCCACTGCCCGCGCGGAACCCAATCCCCTCAGCCATCACTGCCTTCACAGATGCCTCAAAAACGGCATTTGCAGCCATTATATACACTCCTGGAAATCCTGAGCCACAGCAACTGCTGTTCGCAAATGACTTCTCTGTTCAAGTAGGTGAGCTTCTAGCTGTCGCTGCAGTCCTTAACCTCCACCCAAACCAGTCTCTCAACATCTTCACTGACAGCCTATACACTCTTCAAGTGTGCCGCAGCCTCCCGCTTGCCACTTTCTTACCGGGTGACTCAAACATTGATCGAGCGCTCGCTTTCGTACAGCGACTTCTTGAAGCGAGGCAACAGCCCTGGTTCATTGCTCATATCAGAAGCCATTCTGGCCTACCAGGACCGCTGGCTCAAGGGAATGACCTCGCTGATGCTTCTGTGTCAAGCCGCCAGATACCGCACGGTCAGGTGATGCCTCCATACAGCCTCGCGGCCGTCTTCTTCATCCTGGCTTCCCTCGTTCTCCCAGCCGCCGCCAACCCGAGTCACCAGCCCTTCAATTGGACACTCTCCCTCTGGCAACAAAAAAGACTCCTCGCCTCAAACGTAACCGCCTCCACCCCCTCTTTCACAACTGATGTCGCCAACCTCACTGGACGCACGAACCTTCCATCTTATGAGTGGGGGGGACACAACCCCGCTGCCACAGGTTTCTACATGTGCCCATCCTCCGCCAGAGGATGCCATGACCCAGCGCACTATTACTGTCCTCTCCTTTGTACAAGTTCACTACCAACGCATCGCCACCGCTGAGTCCCCCCCCCCACCGTCCACCACGCCCCTTCCGCCCGCGCCACCTACTCCAGACCGCACGCCTATAGCTTCTTGTATTCCTCTCCTTACTTCTCCCCAACTACTTCTCCCCCTCGGGCGAGGGGTACAAGGGGCATCACAGGCCCGTTTCGCTGGCAAGGCTCGGCGTGCGCCAGGCGCCGGCGTGCGCCGACCCTAATGGCGGGCACATGCATCCTGGCCAGATGCTATGTTGTCCGCTCACGACCGGCCGATCCTCGTGGTCTCCCCCCACCCCTCGTCTTATCCCCGTGCCGGTCCCTATAACCTCCTTTTCCTCCTACTCTTCCTCCTAATCCTTGTCTTTTGTTGCTGCGCACGCTGAGCCATTCACACCCACCGTGCGCACCAAAACTTGTTGCTTCAATTTCTTTTTAAAACAAAAGGAACAAGAGACCATTTACGAAACTTAGTTAACATTTCTATCAAACGATGATGAATGAGTTTCTCTAGAGCTACGATGACCAATATGCTAGCTATTAGCCATATATGGCTACCGAACACCTGAAATGTGTCTAGTTTTCATTGAGATATACTATAAGTATAATGATACACACTGGATTGGAAAGATAGTATGACTAAAATGTAAAATGTCTCAATTTTTTAATATTGATTATGTTAGAATAACATTTTGAATATATTGAGTTAAATATATTATTGAATTAATTTTACTATTTCTCTATTTTTATCTTTCTAATGTAGGTACCAGAAAATTTAAACTTACATACGTGGCTTTTATTTGTGGCTCACATTATTTCTCTATTGGGCAGCACTGTCTAAACTATATGGGGGCATACAAAATACAAACTACTGCCATGAGTAGCTGTTTGAATCCATTACAAAGATTGATCATAGCAATAATAAAAATATTCATGAAACTTCCATTAGTGATCAACTTAAAAAGAGATAAATTAAGCAATTTTATAAGAAAAAATTTCAATATTTGGTGTAAACCTGACAAGTATCTGGAAATACTTACTTTGAGGCTACGCTGGAAAAAATAACATAAAATATAGTGATTGGAATATCTTTGCAATAGATATAATAGAGGAAAACAGAATCTAGGGTGTAGAAATTCTCTGAAAGAGCAAAATATAAACTGTCAGATCTTATTTTCTTTATTTTGTTGTCAAAGATATATATGTTTAGCATAAATAAAATATTAGCACTTCAAGGAGAATTTTAATTTTAAAAACACCTGTTTAGAATTAGCTTTTAGAGGCAAATGCAGTCTGACTTTAGTTAATTTTTCAGAATTAGATATAATGTTTTATTTTAATATCTTAAGAATATATAAGCACATTTTTGATAAGTTTAAGATCAGAAAATCTCTTTGATAAATTGAAAGCTTAGTATTTCTATATTCCAGAGGACTTTACATCCTGACTCCTTTACTGTTGTTTCAATCAGAATTTAGCCCAAAAGCTCATTAACAAATTAAAATTTCCTTTGAGTAAGGAATCTTTCCTTCTCAATGAAGTGAAATGCTGACTGCCCTTAAAAACCAAGGCCAAATTTTGCTTACAAAAAGAGTCTCTGGCATGTGAAGTGAATACATTCCAAAGTCTACTTATAGATCAGCTGCTGAAACTTAGGACATAGTTATGCAAAGAGAAATTCTACCACTTCCTTGTACCTACATATAACTATCCTGTTTTACATTGCTGCTAGTTTTAGTGTAACAAACAGCCCCCAAATTTCAGTGGCTTAACCTAATTAATTTTCTTTTTCTCTCACATAGCACAAAAATGAGAGCGTACACCATTAGATGGTACTTTTAACAGCTCTCGGGCAAATGGAGACTCGGGGCTCAAGCACCTTCCAGTCTGTGTCTCTACCCTACTCTACATCTTCTTTACTCAGATGGAGGTGGAGAGCGAAAAGAGTGGATCACACATAGGATGGATATAAGAACATAGGATACATATAAGAACATTCAGGTGCAAATTGAGTAATTAAAAGGAGGTTTACTAATGGGACTATTTATTAAGGTGTCTGTAGGATATAGGGAAACAAGAGATAGTGCAAGATCCTGGGGATTGTAATAACAGGGCTGCATTGCCTGCGACAGGCCTAAAGGTGTGAGAGGAAGGAAGTGTGTGGCCACCCTGTATCAAAAGTTTCAGAATTGGAGAATAAATGCCCCTCCTCCCCCTCCTCCCTTCTCCAATATCCTGTGATGCCCCCAACAACTCCCTCTAGTCATAATGTGTGGCATCATATCCCAAGCCACTTCCCAATCAGGAACCCCTTCAGCATCAGTCCACTGGGATAGCTCCTCTGTCCTAAGGCCATGATTCCAGCACTTCTAGGTCTAGAGGAGTGAAGGTGTTAGGAGGTGATGAGGCTCCAGGGGTCAGTGAATGAATAAAATCCAAAAGTTGCTACTTATTCCAGGCTGTTTACTTTTGACCACAGTTTGTTTGTTTTTTTTTTACCTTCCCTGGGCCTATGTTTAGAAGGAGAAAAAGTAGAAAAGAAAAAAAGAAAGGAAAGGAAGGAAGGAAGAAAAAAAAAGAGGAGAAAGGAGGAAAGATAACAGCTTCACGAATCTCACATTCAGATTTCCAGATTTTCACAATGAAATTTTCCTGCAAAAAACTTAAAAAACAATACAACAAAATTTCTTTTCAATCTTTTTTTTTTCACTCAGAACCAATAAGCAGAGACAAAGTTACTCGTAACCAGCAAATTCAATTCCTTTTTAGAATGAGGTTAAATGCTTTTTATAAAGACACAATTAAGATTTACCCATATGTTTAAGGGAAATTTGGACATTTGGTCACAGACACCTATAATGAGTAAGAGGCACAGACTGGAACAGCCATTATTGAGTACTTGCTCATACGTGGTAATTAGACCCTGACTTAATAGAGTCTGCAGACATGATTTATTCAGCTCCCAAGGTGGCTTTAAAGATTTTAATTAGCTGCAAATATTTCACATAATATTTTGGATTTCTTCTTCCTTGAAAAACTGAAAATTCTAGCAAAATGGATCTGTTTTCCTACATGGCATTATTCACTCCATCTGAGTAGTAGCTGCCCTTCTTAAGTTGAGGCTGTGCTCTCTGATTTGCTGCAGTTCTACTTCTCCCTATCCTTTCATAATCTTAGCTACTTCACCTATTCATTACTTCCCTGGATCCTGAAATCATTTGAGTTTAAGATCCCTGATAGAGCATATAGGGACAATTTTATAAGTAGAAAACTTAAAGCCTATATAAAAGATATCTAGGTAAATGAGATTATTCCCTGTTATAGATTATATTCTGGTAAATGGTGACAAATATACCTAATCATGAGTATTAAAATCATGGTTCTGGTACATATGTATTTACCTTATTTTAATAATGTATATACATATGTGCAGGACCATGTATGATTTGATTAATCAGCAAATTAATTTAAAAAGTGCCATTAGTGCCTTAGTAAATAACGAAGGTGGGGGGGGACATAAAATCAACAACAGTTGACGTCTTTTATAGTTCTGTAACTTCTAGGTAGGCAACAAATAGTCTATCATTCTCAAACTACCACAACTAGTTTCTAACATCTATTAGAGATACAGTAATTAATTTAAAAAATTATTCATTCCTGAATTAAAAATGAAAAACCACTGTGTCTGTGCATACTACAGAAGAAATACTTTTTTGTTTTATTTTTTATAACTATGTTTTTTTATAACTAAATGAATTGTTTTTCTATTTTTCAGGTGTCTGTGGTCAATCAGCTGGATATGCAAGTCATTGTTTCTAACGTTCCCCCAACTCTGGTGGAAAAAAAGATAGAAGATCTTACAGAGTAATGGACTTTTGTTTGCTTATATATTTATTTCCAAATGATATTTCATGCCTAAATATATTAACTTTGGTAATGTCATCTACTCAGTCTTTCTCTGACTAAACTATTCAAAAGGGGCCACACCCTTTTCAACCTCTAATCCTTATTCTGCTTTATTTTTCTTTGAAGTGCTACCTAATGTTTCATTATATGTGAGTTTTCCTTTAGAACATAAACTCACGAGGGTAGGAAATTTATTTTCTTCACTGCTATAACCCAATTATATAGTAATCAGTGCTTAATATGCATTGAAAAACATAGACAAACAAAATCATGATGCCCTTTTCTTCATATTGAGACAAAATTTATAAAACCTGAAACAGAAAATGTCAAAACAAAGAATTTTATTTTAGGAACTTTTCAGACTTAATGATTTTTAGATGGATATGATGATTGGAATGAGAAAAATTGGGCACTTTACAGATCTTGAGAAAATGTATCAATGTGGAAGGATGGTTGACTTTTTCTAATGTTGAATGTGAAACATAATATTGGGCAAATATTTATTCTTTCCCAGTACTCATTCACAGTTTGTTGACAAGAGCTGATAAAACTTTTATCATAGGATGGTTGTAGGAACTAAATGATATAAGACATCTAAGACAGAATAGAAATTATTAACATTAACAAAAAGTAACTATTTTATACAAATGTGGCTAGAGGATCAAAGGTAGTAAGGTTATGCAGAAATTCCAATGTTTTTACAAACAATTCTATTAAAATAGCATAGTTTAGTAATAGAGCTCAGATTATGGATTCAGACAGATGGATATTATTGCTGTGTGGCTTATAGGTAATACATTGACACAGGACCACAACAATTACTCATCTGGAAAATTGGAAGAAGGATGCTGTGGTAAGTTGAGACTGTATGTACCCCAGAACATCAAGTTCTTAAAATTGATTCATTCCTTTGAATGTGAACCTACTGTAGGTGGGACTTTTGATTTGGTTATTTCAGTTAAGGTCCTTTTGATTAGGTTACCTCAGTAGGACATGACCCAGGGAAGATCTTACTCCTCTTTCTGGAGTCTTTTATAAATGGGATGAATATGGAGAGAAAGAGAGACAGTCATGGAATCAAGTAACTGAAAGCAATGAAACCTGGAAGAGGAGGGAAAGACCAGCTAATGACACTATGTGACAGAGGAGCCCAGTATCATTGCAACCAGTCTTTGGGGAGACAGCATTACCTGATGATGCCTTGATTTGGACATTTTCACAGCCTCAGAACTGTAAGTTTTCAAGTAAATAAATCCCCATTGTAAAAACCAACCTATTTCTGGTATATTGCACTTTGGCAGTTTACCAAACTAAAACAGATTTTGGTTCCAGAAAAGTGGGGTGCTGCTACTGCAACTACCAAAAATGTTTAAAGACTTTTAAAATGGGGAAGGAGCAGATTTGAGAAGAATTGGGAGATGCTTGATAGAAAAGGCCTAGACAGCTTTGAAGACACTGTTGGTAGAAATATGGAAGCTAAAGGTACTTCCAATGATGCCTTAGACATAACTGATGAATGTGTCATTGCAAGTTGGAAGAAAGGCAAACCTTGTTTTAAAGTGGCAGAGAACTTAGCAAAATTGTCTCCTGATATAAGATGGAAGGTAGAATTTGAAAGTGATGAATTGGATATTTAGCTTAGGAGATTTCCAAACTAAATGTGGAAAGTATGGCTTGACTTCTCCTTGCATCTAAGAGTAAAATATGAAGAAAAGGTATAAGCTGAGAACAGAATTCCTGGGCACAAAGAAACCACAGATTATTCATGGTTTGGAAAATTCTGAGCTTCCAGAAAATGAATCCCCCACAAATAGTGTCTCAGGCAAGGATTTAACCAAACACGGAAACAGTCAGTGTTTCAGTGCAAATCAGGATTAGAAATGTGGTTATGCAGCAAAGACCTGTGAAAGGTTTTACTATTTGACTCTTAGGACCCCTGCATGTTACATTTTTTTGGTGAGATGTGTATGAATGGAACCAAAGCCAGCATGAAGTGAAAGGAACAGAAAAGAGACAGATTGAAGGAAAAATGACTTCAAAGGCAGAATCATGGAAACTGAGGTCTGGACTGAAGACATCCTCTCATGCTAGGAGACCAAGCCCACCCCTGTGTGAGGAAAGGAGGAATATGCCCCAGCACTTGAAGAGGGTGGCCTTCTTCCCTGTTGTTCAGGAAGAGTGCTGCCACCCCAGTCTTCAGAGAGGGTGGAGCACTTTCCCCAGGAATTGGGAAGAGTCTGGCCACCACCCCACTGTTCTGAGGGCTTGAGCTTGTGCCCCAGAGACTGAGGAGAATCTGGTCTCCACTTGACTTTTTTCAGAGGGTGGATCCTATTTCCTAGGGATTGTGGCGGGTCTGACTGTCACTCCAGTGTTCTCAGAGGGTGGAACCTAGAGTCTGGCTGTCACCCAGATACTTGATGAGATTGGAATGGAGAGCATGGCCTTTGGAAAAGCAATTGGAACAGGTGGGTCTGCCATACCATCAGGCCTCAAGGACAAACTATCATTCCATAGGTGGCCCTCAGAACTTGAAATCTAATACAGTATGCACTGCAGTATTTTGGAACTATTTGGCACATGACCCCTGTTTTCTTTCCAATTTCTCCCTATGGCAGTGGGAACTTTATTCTATGACTATCCCTCCTTTGTATATTGGAAGTAGATAACTTGTTCTCTAGTTTTCATGGTCAGACCACACCTGTAACTTGTTTTGATGACTTTGGACTTATGACGGTTACTGAAATGATTTAAAGCTTTAGAAATACTGTGATGGAATGAATGTTTGCATATAGAAAGAACATGTCCTTTTAGGGGTCCAAAGGGTGAAGTGTGGTAATTTGAGACTATATGTACCCCAGAAAATCATGTTCTTAGAGCTGATCCATTCCTGTGGATGTGAACCTATTGTGGGTGGGAACTTTTGATTTGATTACTTCAGTTAAGGGCCTTTTGAATAGTTTACTTCAGTAGGGCATGACCCAGGGTGGGTCTTAATACTCTTACTGGAGTCTTTGTAAATGGGATGAATATGGAAAGAAAGAGAGACAGCCATGGAACCAAATAAGCTGAAAGCGTTGAATCCCGAAAGAGGAGGGAGAGACCAGCTGACATTGCCATGTGCCTTGCCATATGACAGAGGAGTCCTGTGTCACCTGCAGCCAGTCTTTGGGGAAAGAGCATCACCTGATAGTGCCTTGACTTGGACATTTTCACAGCCTCAGGTCTGTAAGTTTTCAGGCCAATAAATCCTCATTGTAAAAGCAAATACATTTCTGGTCTACTGCATTTTGGCAACCTACCAAACTCAAACAAATGTCTGTTTTGTGATTTTTTTTGACAGAATTAAAATTAAATTTCCTAGTCCAGTAAGCATCATAGACAAATGTAGGATTTCTCTTTATAGATTTTTTTTTTTGTTAGAGAATATATAAGTTTACAGAAAAATCATGCAGGAAGTATAGAGTTCTCATATACCCCACTTTACACAAAATTTTCCCTATTATTAACAAATTGCATTAGTGTGGTACTTTTGTTATAATTCATGAAACAATATTATCATAATTCTACTGTTAACTATATTCCATAGTTCACATTAGGGTTCACTGTTTGTATTGTGTATTTCTATGGTTTTTTAAATTTTTATTCTGGTAACATAAGTATAACCTAAAATTTCCCATTTAAAAGCTGTGATAACTTCAAGTTTTCATAAGCAGAAATATTTCTGACCCCACTTTGAATGCTACTTTAATAGATGAAAGTGTTAGACATAAGAATTCTTGGATCTGATTCTACACTGTTAAGCTCTAAACATTCACTCTTATTAGTATACAGGGATGAGTAATTAAAATTGACATGTACCCAAGTAGACAAGAGAATGCCAATTTGTTAATTAAAAATGAGAATTTATTGTTCCGGTTACCAGACTAACCAGCACATGCATTCCCTGTAGGTATTTATAGAGGGCAAGTCACATCACATCAAAATAATTTTCTTTATTTCCCATGAGACATTCCATTCCTATGAAGTGGGAGACTTAAATTTTTATGATTGCCACTTTTATCTTTTCCTTTAGGCAGTTGCATATATGAGGTCACATCATAATGTAATGTTTCCTTGGAAAATATGTAATCTATACAAACTGGGAGAGTTGATGGAAGGAAAAATCAATAACTTGATATAGTCATTTCACAGTGAAGAAGGCTTTGCAAAGGGAACCAATTTCCTTTTATGGCTAAGAGCACAGTGCCTGAAAACAAGTCATATAATAAATGTTAGCTGCTATAACGATAATAATGATTACCCTCCCACTCCTTTGAAAGGCTTTGATGATACTACTGAAAAAAGACTTTAATGACTTTTATTATTTTATGCTTATAGAATTTACTAAATCTCCTTTGTAAGGAAACATATCTCTTTTTAATTATACTAATATATTCAACAGATTCCAATGAGTACCTATTTTCCTTACAGGTGATGCTGCATATACCTATACTCTGAAGCAGTTTTGGTTGATTTTAGAACTTATCTCTTTGTGAACCTTGTGTATTCTCTTACTTATGAATTCTTAGGTTTAAGGTGCAGTTGTGAGGATAAGGGTACAACACCTTACCATAACCAGCAAATGATTCACAGTAATGTCTAAATAAGAAGTTAAGAAATATATGCATTTCATGGTTTTCCTCCTTTGTTCTTCCACTTTACCATGAAGCTCAAACGAATAAAAGGAATTTGGGATTTCAAAACTTAAATCCTCAAGGATCTACAGAAATAGCATTTTCAAAAATGTATAAATTAGAAAGTTATAAATACCATTTGTGGAACTTGGAACTGTACGTACCTCAGGAAAAAACATGTTCATAAAGTTAATCGATTTCTGTGGGTGTGAGCTCATTGTAAGTACAACCTTTTGATGAGGCTTCTTCAATTAAGAATTCCATCAGGATGGGTCATAATCCTATTACTGGAGTCCTTATAAGTGGATTGAAATTCAGACACAGAGTGAAAAAGCCACAGGATGCAAGAGGCTGGACATTGACATCACCCAGAAGAGAAAGAAAGACCAGGAGATGCTCCCATGTGACAGAGGAGCCATGGATCACCTTGATGATGCCTTGATGTGGACTTTCTTTCAATCTGTGAGCAAATAAATTCTCACTGTATAACATGGTCCATTTCATGGCATTTCCTTGAGCAACCCAGGAAACTAGCACACTGTTTTATAATATGAATTGGGATGGATAAATCAGGTCTCAGAATTGTTCAGATACTTCAAAATACAATATGAAAACCCAATAACACCTGGGCTTTATTGGACTAGTTATTGATTTGTGAGTGGAAGAATCCTATTTCCATGAAATATTTATATAGCCTCAGAAATGTGTCTGTAATTAATTTATAGTTCCTAGAATTAAGGTTACAAAATATGCTGTAAAAACCTAGCCAAGATATATATTTCTAGAATGAGATTTAGAAAATCTCTTGGGAAGATAAACTACAAAACAATAAACAATGAATTCGAGTACTCATATTTTCTTAAATCAGTATAGTAAAGAATTGGTTTTGAGGGGAAAGGTTAAGTTGAAACGCAAATTAATAAACACATTATCTTGTATCATTTTAACACTCTTTGCTTTAGAGTGGGAGTCAGCAAACTTTCTGTAAAGGGACAAATAATGAAACTTTAATAAGTAATATTATCAATAATATTTTAATAATAAATTTTACCATAATTATTTTTAATGTTTAATAATGTTATTATCTAAACTTTAGTATTATTTTATTGTTAGTAAAATTATCATTTAGATTTTAATAGCAATTTGAAAATTAAATATTTTTTTCAAATAAAAATTTTCAAAATATAATTCTTTCATAAGTGAAGCTTCATTGACAAAAATGGGTAAAGGGTTGGATTTGGACCATGGGCCATAATTTGCCAATCCCTGTTTTGGATATTAAATAATGTCCCCCAATAAAGACATGTCCAGGGCCCAACCCCTGGTCTTGTGAATATGAACCTATTTGTAAATAGGACCTTTGAAGATGTTATTAATGTGTGCCCTTATGGTATGAAAGTGGGCCTTAATCCAATATGACTGCAGTCCTTATAAACAAAGGAAATTGGACAGTGGAAAAGTCACTGGAAGAATCCAGAAGTGAACAGAACCTGGAAGATACAGGGAAAGATGCTGCTATATACATTGTCATGTGACAGAGAAACCAAGGAACAAAGATCACTGGCAGCCAGCCCCAGAGTGCGATATTCTTCAGGCAGAAAGCATACTTTTCTGACACATCAATTTTGGACTCCTCCTAGGCCTAAAACCATAAATCAAAAAAATTCTGGTTGTTTAAGACAACATATTGTATGGTATTTGTTTTAGCAACTGAGAAACTAATAGAACTTGCTTTAGAGCATTAATCTTGAGAGAAAAGGTTATACTTATTTGTTATATTCAAATTCCTATAAGTAGGCACTTGTGGAAAATCTCATATGAAATATCCTTTATCTATCTATCTATCTATCTATCTATCTATCTATCTATCTATCTATCTATCTATCTATCTATCTATACTTTTTTTTTTCTTCCAGGAAAGTGGCTCTTTCATTAAATCAGAGGACCCAGGATCAAGTCCCACACCCACCAATGATCAGCAAGGGGTCTTAGGCCAGTAGATTTTGATCCCTAGTATCCATATCTTGAAGTTGGGGGTTTATTCATTTATAAAATAAATTTACTGAATATCTACTAATAGTCTCTGGGTCTAATCACTGAAAATTTAGCATGAACAAATGACACTCCCTGTTCCATTGGAGCTTACATTATATTGGTCGGAAAACAATAAATAAAGTATTAATATTAACATAAAATATGAAATATCATGATAGTTAATTGTAATAAAGAACAAATAAAATTAGAAACATAAAATTATGGAAGGGAAGCATTATTTTAGATATTATGGTTAAGAAAAGCCTCTCTGATAAGCTGAAATCAGAACAGAAATATGAATGGAGGTAGAAATTCATGTGGCTATAGGGGAGGATATATTACTCCAGGAAAATGGAACTTTAGCTATGGAAACCCAGACAGGCTTGGCTTGACCTATCAAGGTAGGAAGTGAGTCATATAGGCCCTCATGGGTCACTTTAAGTATTTCAATTTTTACTCTGTATAAGATGGAAAGTCCTTAGAACCATGGTATCCAGTAGCTACTAGCCACATTTTATTATTAAACTTGAAATGTGGCTAATATAAATGATAATTCAAAATATCTCACTAATACTGAAAAGATAATTTTTATATATTTAGTTATATTATTAAAATATATTTCACCATTTTTATTTTAAGTTTTATAATATGCATACTAGAAAACTTGAGATTACATATGTGGATTGCATTATATTTCTTTGGGGCAATTTTGCCTTAGAAAATTTTGCACAAAGAAATAACCTGTTCTGGCAATTTTGCACAAAGAAATAACCTGTTCTGGCTTAAGTCTTAAAAAGTTATTGAGTAGGAAATCAGGGAAACAGAAATGATTCTATTGCAGTAGTCCAAGAGAGAGATCATGGTGGCTTGGACCTTTGGTTAGGTTGGGCACAGCAAGAAATGATCAGAGGAAGGATATACTTTGAAGATACAGCCTACAGAATTTGCTATGGATTGGATAGGTGAGAAAGGTAGGAATCAGTAAAGGGCCTGAGCAAATAAACAAAACAAAAATATTTGCTCTATTTGGCCACTGCAGAATTAAATAAAATTATACATGTAATGGTAATATTATTCTCTTCCTGGAGAAGTCTGGAGAGGATATATTAATAGTTGGTGGGCATCAATAAATTCCATGGATATCAGCCCCCTCCTGCACCATCATTTTCCCAATGTCACAACTTGGTAATGGATTACATAGGTAATGGATATCCTCCCCAAAGTTACTTTCTTAACCTTACATTAAGGTTATTTTCTCTTGTCTCATTTATTCCATATGAACTGAGTATATGACATATATCAGATATACTGTTATCCTATTAGACCAGTGAAAAATCTGTTTAAAAATACAAACCCAGCTGGAACATGGAACATATGAAGTAGACTATTGTATCTGAGAGTTTCTTTAGTTTTGTAGTTTCATAGCTTCTGTATTCTAAATGAAATTGCTGTATTGCCAATAAATGCTAATTTTCTCTAGGTATAGTTATCACACAAATATGAGTTGAAGTCAAAGAGGTTAGCAACAGAGATTGAAAATTAGACCACGAATGTTCTAATTTTATCAGATAATGGACCTCAGCCATTTCAATAGTACAATATTTGAAAATAGTAACCTTTTTTTTTTGTAATAGGTAAGTAATAGCTATAAAATAAATTGAAAGCCAGTTATGAAAATAAAACACAAACTCTGACTATAATAATGAAATCCTGATTTTTAATATTTAAGCTCCAACTCACTATTCTTTAGAAGGAAGATAAATATAATTTCAATTTTATTCAAAGCATTGAAAATTTAATTGTTTTGATAAAAAGGAATTTATTTGCTGCTTCTAACTATTCAGTTTTGGTCTTTATTTTGGTAAGGAAGGTGGAAAGAAATTTCCTGTTTAAAAATGACTTGTTTGTAACACATTAGGTCATAAGAAGTTATAGTGACTTCAAATATGTAGTTCTTTACAAAATTGAAGATAACCTACTTTGGAATTAGAGTTTTAGTAAATAGGTTTTAATAATGATGTTCATATAAATTGCACTAGTATCTTTGTTTTTACATATCATTTTTATTGATACATATTAACAAAACATAAATCCATCTGAGGTTTATAATCAATGGTATTTGATATAATCTCATAATTGAGCATCCATCACTTCAGTCATTACTAGAGTATTTTCATTATTGCAAAAATAATAATGATAATAAATAAAAAAAGACAACAAAGAAATAAACAAAAAAACCTCATCAGCTCTCAATCTTTCTGCTTCCTCTGCCATATATTAGTTTCTATTCTGTTGCCGTCTCTCTAGTTTATTTGTATTTATATTTCAAAGAAAACAGGTCTTATATATGCAATATCGCCCATATTTGTATTGCACATGAGGTTTTACTATGTTATACAATCCCAAGTTACATTTCTTAGCTTTCCTTCTTGTAACACACTTTCCCGTTATATTTCCCATCCAACCACTGTCATACCCATATATAGTTATAAACACTATGATATTCTTTCCCCATTTCTCTTCATGTTCAAAGATTTACAAACAAAAGTTTTACCAGTTCTGCACAGATTAAACCTCAGCTTTCCATTCTCTACCCTTATTCTTTTTTCTGGAGAACAGTATTCTAGTTATTAACTCCATGAGTTTACACAATATATTTAGTTGGTAATAGCACAATCATACAGTGTCTGTCCTTTTGTTTCTGGCTTGCTTCACTCAGCAAAATGCCCTCCAGTTTCATCCATGTTGTCATATGCTTCATGACTTCATTTCTTATTACTGCTGCATAATATTCCATCATATGTATACAACACAATTTGTTTATCCATTCATCAGTTTATAGACACCTGGGTTGTTTCCATCTTTTAGCAATCATGAATAATGCTGCTGTGAACATCAGTTAGCCAATGTTTGTGTCACTGCTTTCAGTTGTTCTGGGTATTGGTATTGCTGGGTCATGTGGCAAGTCTGTATTCAATTTATTTAGAAACTGCCAAGTAGTCCTTCACAGTGGCTGTACCATTCTACATTCTCATTAATAGTGAATGAGCATTCCTCTCTCTCCACATCTTCTCCAACACTTACAGTTTTCCAACTTTTTAATAGTAGTCAGTCTGCTAGGCGTGAAATGATATTTCATTGTAGTTTCGATTTGCATTTCCCTAATCACTAGTGATGGTGAGCATTTTTCAAGTGTTTTTTTTTTTAATTTGTATTTCTTCTTTGGACAATTATCTATTCAAGTTGTTTGCCCATTTTTAAATTGGATAGTTTGTTTCTAGTTGTTGAGTTGTTGTATCTCTTTCTGTATCATGGACATTAAACCCTTAAAGGATATGTGATTGCCAAATATTTTGTCCATTAAATAGACTGGCTTTTCACCCTTTTGACAAAGTCCTTTGTGGTGCAGCAATGGTTAATTTTGAGGAGATGTCATTTATCTATTTTTTTCTTTTGTTGCTTGTGCTTTGGGTGCAAGGTTTAAGAAACTATCACCTACCACAAGATCCTGAAGATGTTTTCTAACATTTTCCTCTAGGAGTTTTATGGTAGTCACTTTTATATTCACATCCTTTGTCCAAATTGAGTTAATTTTGATGTGAGATAAAGGTCCTCTTTCTTTCCTTTGGATATGGATACCCAGTTCTCCTAGCACTACTTGTTGAATTGACTATTCTGCCCCAGTTGGGAGGGCTTGACCACCTTGACAAAAATCACTTGAGTGTAGAATTGAGGATATTTCTGAGTTCTCAGTTCGGTTCCATTGGTCAATCTGTCTGTCTTTATCCCAGTAAAATACTACTGTTGTTTTTTACTGCTGTAGCTAAGTAATACACTTTTAATTAAGGAAATGATAATCCTCCAACTTCTTTCTTCTTTTTAAAGATAATTTTGGCTATTAGGGAGGTCTTACCCTTCCAAATAAATGTGATAATTGGTTTTTCATTTCTGGCAAAATGGCTGTTGGGATTTTTATTGGGATTGCATTGAATCTGTAACTCAGTTTGGGGAGAAGTGACATCTTAATGATATTTAGTCTTCCAGCCCATGAACACAGAATTTTCATCTATTTCTTTATCTTCTTCAGTTTCATTTAACAATGTTTTATAGTGTTCTGTATACTGGTCCTTTATGTCCTTGGTTAAGTTTATTTTGTCATATTTGATTCTTTTGGTCACTATTATAAATGGAATGTTTGTTTTTTTTTTCTGTTTTCCTCCTTAGATTGCTCATCAGTAGTGTCTAAAGAAGCTACTGGTTTTTGCATATTAATTTTGTAACCTGCCACTTTGATGAACTCATTTCTTAGTTCTGGATAGTTGTGGATTTTTAAGGATTTAATAGATATAGGATCATATCATCAGTGAATAGTGAAAGTTTTACTTCTTGCTTTCCTGTTTGGGTGCCTTTTATTTCTTTATCTAGCCTAATTGCTCTAGCTAGAACTTCTAACACAATATTGAGTAACAGTGGTGACATTGGGCATCCTTGTCTTCTTTCTGATTTCAGAGGGAAAGTTTTCAGTCTTTCCACATTGAATACAATGCTAGTTGTAGGTGTTTCTTATATACACTTTGCCATATTGATAAGCTTTCTTCTTTTCCTATCTTTTAGAGTGTTTTTATCAAGAATGGATACTATATTTTGTCAAACAACTTTTCTGCATCAATTGAGAGGATCATGTAATTTTTTCCCTCACTTATTAATGTGACTTATTGCACTAACTGATTTTCTTTTGTTGAATCACCCTTGCATATCTGGGATAAGACCCATTTAATTGTGTTGTGTAACTGTCAAAGTGCTTTTGGATACAGTTTGTATTTTGTGGAGGATTTTTGTATCTCTATTCACTAGAGATATTGGTCTAATTTTTTTTTCATAGTATCTTTATCTGGTTTTGATATTAGGGTGATGTTGGTGTCACAGATTGTGTTTCGTAGCATTCTTTCCTGTTCAATTTTTTGGAAGAGCTTGAGCAAAATCAATATTAGTTCATCTTTGAGTGATTGGTAGATTCACCTGTGAAGCCATCTGGTCTGGGCTTTTCATCTTTGGGAGGTCTTTGAGGACTGTATCAATCTCTTTACTTGTGATTGGTTTCTTGAGGTCTTCTATTTCTTCTAGATTTAGTGTGGATTGTGTGTGTGTTTCTAGGAATTTTTCCATCTTGTCTGCATTGTCTAGCTTGTTGCCATACAGTTGTTCAGAGTATCCTTTTATGAACTCTCTTATTTCTGTGGAATCAGTGGTAATACCCCCCTCTCATTTCTGCTTTCATTTATTTGCATCTTCTCTCTTTTTCTTTTGTCAGTTGAGGTAAGAGTTTGTGGATTTTGTTGATCTTCTCAAAGAATCAACTTTTGGTTTTGTTGATTTTTTCTATTCTTTTTTTTCTCAATTTCCTTTATTTCTGCTCTGATCTTTATAATTTCTTTCAATCATCTTGGTTTGAAATTAGCTTTTTGTTCTTTTCATAGTTCCTCTAGGTGTACAGTTAAATCTTCAATTTTAGCTCTTTCTTCTTTTTTAATGTAAGCATTGAGGACAATAAATTTCTCTCCCTGCCTTTTCAGTTTTCCATAGGTTTTGATATGTTGTGTTCTCATTTTCATTCATCTTCAAATGTCTACTGAATTTTCTTGTAATTTCTTCTGTGACTCATGAGTTATTGAAGAGATTAAAAAATATATATTAAAAAATATATATTAAAAATATATATAAAAGTCATGTATTTATGACTTTTCTCTTTCACAGCCATTATTCATTTTCAGCTTCATTCTGTTATGATCAGGGAAAGTGTTCTGAATAATTTCTGTCTTTTTAAATGTATTGAGACCTATCTTATGACCCAACATGTGTTCTATCCTGGAGAAGGATGCATGAGTGATTGAAAAGAATGTATATCCTGCTGTTCAGGGATATAATACTCTATAAATGTCTTTAGGTCTAATTCATTTATCATATTATTCAACTCTGTTTTCTTATTTATCCTCTGTCCAGATGGGCTATCCAATACTGAATGTGGTGTATTGAAGTCTCCACCTATTATTGTAGAAACATCTACTTTTCCCTTCAGTTTTGCCAGTGTGTACATCATTTATCTTGGGTCACCCAGGTTAAATGCATATATATTTGTTATAATTATTTCTTCTTGATGATTCCTTTTTAAAATATATAAAGAACTTCTTTATCACTCAGAACAGTTTTGCATTTAAAATCTATTTTGTCCGATATTAGTAACACTACTCCAGCACTTTTTTTGGTTACAATTTGCATGGAATACCTTTTTCTAACCTTTCACTTTCAAACTGGACATGTCCTTACATCTGAGGTAAATCTCTTTAGACAGCATTTAGATGGCTCACATTTTTTTATCCATTCTATCAGTCTCTATCTTTTGAATGGGGAGTTCAATCCACTAACATTTAATGTTTTTACTGTAAAGGCATTACCTACTTCATCCATTTTGTCCTTTGGCTTTCCATTGTCAAACATCACTATTGTCTGTGTTTTTACCCTTTATTTTACCCTTCCTAAGGATCTTCATTTCTATATTCTTCTCAAAGTCTCTCACCCTTGTTTTTTTCCTTTTAGGCTGCAGTACTCCCTCTCATATCTCTTGTAATTCTGGTCTTCTGGTAACATACTCTCTCAGATTTTGTTTGTCTGTGAAGACTTTGAACTCCCCTGCATTTCCAAAGGACAGTTTTGACAGAAACAGAATTCTTGGCCAGCCCTTTTTCTCTTTCAGTATCTTAACTATATCATACCACTTTTTTCTCACCTCCATAGTTTCTGATGAGAGGTGGATATTTAATCTTATTGAGGTTTCCTCGTCTGTGATATTTTCCTTTTCTCTTGCTGCTTACAGAATCCTTTTTTTATCTCTTATATTTGTCTTTTTGAATAGTAGGTATAAGGGGTAGGTCTATTTGGAGTTATTCTATTTGAAACACTGTCCTTTTTGGATATTGATATGTATGTCTTTCATAAGGGCTGGGATGTTTTCAGTCATTATTTCTGTCAAATATTCTTTCTAACCTTCTTCCTTTCTCTTCTCCTTTTGGGATATGGGTAATGTGTATGCTTGTGCATTTCATGTTGTCATTCAATTTCCTGAGCCTCTGTTCCAATTTTTGCATTCTTTTCTCTTTCTGTTCTCCAGTCTTTTCAAGTTCACATGTTCTGTCCTTGAAATCGCTAATTCTGCTTTTGAGCAATTCAAATCTGCTGTTATGTACCTCTAATGTATTTTTCATCTTATCCATCATGTCTTTCATTCCCATAATCTCTGTTACTTTTCTTTGCATGCTTTCAATTTGTTCTTTATGCTCACCCAGTAGCTTCATAATATCCTTTATCTCTTTAGTCATATTTTCCTTCAATTCTTTGAATGGATTTAGAAGATTTGTATGATTATCACTGATTAGTTGTCTTAAATCCTGTATCATATCAGGATATTCAGTTTGTTCCTTTTGCTGAGTCATTTCTTCCTGTTTCCTAATATTGCTTGTAATTTTTTACTGATGTCTAGCCATCTGAATACGTTGATGAATTTACTCTAATGATCAATTTCTCTCTCTTGCCCAGTGTTTTCTTTTCACAAATCTTCTTTGATTTTCAGTTCATCTAATTCTAAGTTTTTTTTAAATTGCCCAGCTTAAATTATCAAATTGGGATTAGAGACTCACTAATGGGGCACAGATTTTCTCCCAGGGATGAGGCTAAAGAGACCTAAAAACAGATTTTGTCCTTGTAGTTTCCTGGCCAGCCAGAAGATGGCTCTCACTGGAACACCTTTTCACAAAGTGTCTCTTTCAACCTCCACTTTCCTGTGTTTCTGGCCTGCCCAGATTGGAGATTCAAAGTGGGCTATGCTGGCCAAATTCACTGAAGAGAAGCCTTCTGACTCACTGTCCCTCTTCCTTTGTAACAGCTGACAGAGAGGAAGGTATCTTATCTGCAGTGAGCCAGGGATTTTATCCAGGCTTAATGTCTTGGTGATGAGGGATTGAAACCCTTCCCAGCTGCTTCAGGGCATTATTAACTCATGTTTATTCCTTTTGGTTCTTTACTTCTTTGTCCTTCACCCTCCTGGGAGTTGTCCAGCACTGTTATGGTCTGCTGACCCCCAAAGAAGTTACTTTGGGCAGCTTTTGGCCCTCTCTGCATTGTTTCTGTGAGAGAGTTGAGCCCTGCCTGCCTACTCTGACATCATCTTCACCACCATCTTTATTCCACAGCTTGCAGTAGTATCTTTAATGCTTGCTTCCTTGACATGTACAAAAGTATGCATGTCCAGTTAGCTTTATAGGGTTAAATGACATAATTTTGAATTATTCCCATTGCTTCAGTATTGAGCTAGCAACATGAAACAACAGTTATAAGGAAGACTAATCCATGACTTTCATTTCTCTTACTTCTAATTTTGAGGGTTAAATGTTTCATATAAGAATTCTTACTATTTGATGGGATGTTATCTTGGTGCATGATATGAATAAATTGTGTATACTAACAGTTAAACATCTGTCAAAATGGCAGCTCAAACTCAAGTCTTTCAAATATATTAATGCAAATTTATTTTATTTTGTATCACCTGGATTTTTCCTATTCTTATGCATTTTCCTATAAGCACTGTTAACGAAAAACAAATGCATTATTAACTAGAGTTTAATTTTTCTTGAGAGAAAATTTAAAAAGCCATATATGCTGATGTTTTTTCTTCTTATAAGTTTGTTTATTATTTTAATCATCACACTATTCATCATTCATTAACTAAGAAATTTCTGAATGCTTCTATTTTTTTTTTTTAATATTCCAGCTTTACTTGGGAAGAAATAAAACATATGGAAGGATAATAAATCAACTTTCTTAGTTAAATTTGGCACATAATGGAAGAGATCATAGAAAAAATTAAATACATAAATGCTCTTCCCTCATACTTTCTCAACTATATACATAAAAAATAAGAGACAGTGTGTGACTGCTATATTTACATAATATATTTTGTCAGAATCAATATTCTTTCAACTTTTTTAGTAGTTTTATATATTTTTTGGTATTCAAACTTTTAGAGAAAGTGAAAACAAAGCCAAAACAAAACAAAACAAAACAATAATTCTTTTAATTTTGTTGAGGACATTTTTATTTTGAATTGATTTGATTTTTTAAAGTTTGACATCTTTCAACTACTGCTGCTGTTTTCAAGAAGACATAAGCAGAATCTCCCAAGTCTAAAAACATAGTTTAATAGTAGACACCATTTTTTGAAGTTTAACAAAGATAGAGGCATTATTATATTGTCTTTATGTATTAAAATGTAAAGAAGTTTTGAGGCAAGTATTCTGTTTAAGAAAATAGCATGGGAAACAGATGTGGTTTAAGCAATTGGGCTCCCATCTACCGTATGGAAGGCCTTGGGTTCAATTTCCAGGGTCTCCTGGTGAAGGCAAACTGGTCTGTGCCACCAAGAGCTGATGGCCTGTGCTGTGGAGAGCTGGTGCAGCAAGATGACACAACAAAGGGAGATGCAGAGAAGAGACAGTGAGAGATGCAGTAGACCAGGGAGATGAGGTGGCTCAAGCAATTGAGTGACTCTCTCCTACACTGGAGGTCCTGGGATCAGTTCCTGGTGCCTCTTAAAAAGAAAGATGAGAAGAAAAGGACAAGCAGACACAGAAAAAACACATAGCGAATGGACACAGAGAGCAGAGAGTGATCGCAAACAATGCCAGGGTGGGGGTTGGGGAGAAAATAGCATAATTAAGGGATAAATTTGAGACAGATTAAGGAAGAGAAATGTCAGTTTAATTCATGAGACAATTTTGATGAAGTTTCCAATATAAACTCTAATATTTTTGAGCTATAATTTGTGCTACATATCATGGAAATTTTTGGCTAAATTACTATTAACATCGTATTGAAAAAAAAAGTTAATTAATACAGATTTCATAGGAAGTGTTTCTTCATATTCCAGAGGTGTTATATATTAATACAAGCAATAAGAATAGGAATTTTCCAGCATCCTTTTCCACTGTTCTTTACATACAAATTTTTTAAAAATTAAAAAATAAAAATAAACCACTTTGGAAACGCAGTTGAAGTAAGAGGAGAGAGAAGCAGAAAGAGGTAGAGTAGGTAAAATTAAAATGGATTATAATCTGTTTTATTCTTCCCAAGTGTCACACCATTCTTTTCAATTTGTGTTCTAGAGCTTGTCCTTGTATTACATAGAAAATAAGCTACTGCTGTGTAAAATCAAAGATATCATTATGCATTGTTCCATGAAAACATTAGAGTCACAGTTGTATTACAGAGATTTCTAAAATATCTAGTAGACAATTGTTCCTTTCAAACTTTCTCTTCTATCTCTATGCTCTCTAACCGCTGCTAGCTGGCTCTCGCTCTCTTGCTCTGTTAGCCTCCCTCCCATCTTAGTTTGCCAAGGCTGCTCTAACAAATACCACAGACAAAATGGCTTAAACAACAGGAATTTATTGTCTCAGGTTTGGAGTCTCAAAGTCCAAAATCAAGGTGTCAGCAGGATCATTCTTCCTCTGAAGACTGTAGCATGCTGGTGGTGGCTTGCCAGCAACCCCTAACTCTGTCACTGCCTCTGGTTCCTAGCCATTGCTGTCCTTCCCCCTCTGTCTCCTTCTTTCTCCTACTACTCCTAACTGGTACAAATTTCCTCTATTAATAAGAAAATCAGTCTCTTTGGATTAAGACCCACCCTGATTCAGTGTGGCCTCATCTTAATAAGATCTTTGTAGATCCCACTTACAAATGACTTCACATCCACAGGACCAGCAGTTAAGACTTGAACGTATCTTTATGTGGGACATGAGTCAAGGCATAACATCTCCCAATACTTTAACTAAACTGAGTCGTATTATAACATATTGTTTTATGAATTATGATCCTGAAATTTTGCCAAAAAGTACCAGATTATTCTTTTTATAATTCCATGATTCTATGTAAATACTTCTTTGTCTCAGGCAACTATTCAATTCAGATACCTAATCAGGAAAAGTCAATTCCTTGATTCCCTTAATTGTATTTGAGGGTATTTTTTTGTTTGTTTGTTTTTAGCTTTTTCCTATTCATCTACAATTTATTACAGTCTGAAATGCTACTTTTTTAATATGAGAAATAAATTCAACCATACCTTTATATGAGAATATTCCCTCTGTATCAGCAAAATTAGGAGTGGTATTTTAGATAATTTCATTTATGTCTAATATGTATTACAGGATACATTTAATTATTTTTTTTAACTTTTCCTTCTTATTCCTAAGAGAATTTAGGCAGTTTACAAAAATTCATACAATAAAGCAAAATAAAATACATCTAAGCCAAGTTAGGAAAAAGGCAAACAGAAAAATTTATTAAAGTGTAGATTGAAAAAAAGTAGTATTAGAGATGCTACGAAACCGTTAGTTGCTACTTATTAGGGTCAAAGTGAAAGAAACAAACAAAAAGAACAGAACCAGTTGTAAAATTCACAAAACCAAACTTTCTGGAGGAAACACTTTCTGGAGGAAAAACAATTATTTCTGAATCTAAAGTCAGAGTGTGGAAAAAAATGTTTTAATCCTACGAGGCAGTATAGAGAATTCACGACATACTGTATAGCACAACGTGCTCTCTGGGTAGACTCTCTGGGTCTCTATTTTAACAGAGGAAGGAAGCTCAGAATGTTAGGGAATTCTGGATTGAGTTCTGCGATGCCTATTGATTGCTTCAGCCACACTTTTGAAAAAAAGTATTGACAAGTGCCGCAGGGCAGCTCCCTGTACTGCCAGTTAAATATAAGCCATTTACTTCAGCAAAAGGCTAATTAGGGTTACTATCATGTACTCTGAGTAGCATCTATAACCATGTCAGCAAAGAGCTAATATGTATGGAGCTCTTTGTATTTGTTTGGCTTTGTGCCCTTTCTGGGTGTTATCTAACTCCTCATCTCTGAGGTAGTTATTACTTTCCCCATTGTTCTGATGAGTTCCCTGAAACTTTTGGGGTTGAGAAATTTCCACAAACACAGAAAGCAAGTGGTGGAGGTCTGATTTTAATCTATATCTATCTGCCAGCAGCTGACTGTGCTCCTAACCACTCTCTCTGTTATACTGCTTCTCAGGAGGCAGAACTAATTAAAAATCCAACCCACCTTTTCTCGGCAGTGAACTGGGCAGACAGGGTCAGAAAATCTTGTCAATTAGTAGTTTTAGCTTGGCTCATTCAAACAGACAAATAGTTAATTGAGAAGATGGCTGCTGTAATCATTTCGGTGTGAAAAAAATTAAAGTTAAACCAGCCATGAGTAAATATCTGACTCAGCTATGAAACTATTTCAGTAAAACTCTTACACTTTAATTTTTTAAAACATAATTTTCTGGTTGAAAATAAATGAAGATGTAGATGTAGGAAACTGAATAAGGTGATGCTGTAAATTAAAATATGGAACCATTTATCAAAAATAACTTGGTTCGCAAATACATTAGTTAATAGAGCTGGTGGTTTACTAAAGATACCCTTAGTTTGTGATTTCAAAATGTTATTGGCATAGGAAAAAAAAATTTATTTAAATATGCTTTTTCACATTTATTCTAAGAAAGCTATTTAGATAAAACTGTTTTTGTACTGGACAGTAATTAGCACGAGGTAGCACACTAAATTATGTTCTTACAAAATGTACACGTGAATTGTATTTGAAGAAGTTTTTAGTTTTCCTAAAGATAATGTAGTTATATTAATGCTATGGGTGTGCTATGGCACTTTTAAACTAAAGTAGTACAATAAATCCAAATTAAAGTTGAATCTTTGTTTAATAAATATAATTATTCTAATTAATTTGCAGTTCATTCTCTTCTTAGACAAATCAAAACCAGTTCTCTGTTTTGAGAAAGTTTGCTATAATGAAATACTATTTTGCTTTACATTTGACTATACAACTTGTATTTTAAAACAGATAGTTGCCTCCAGGAAACTGGATTCAGGAAAAATTTAGATGCCTAAGATTTTCCAGAATACAAATTTCCATCAAACTCTCTCACTAGCAATCATTGCAACTTTAAGTGGGATGCAAAATATGTGACCAATAGGAATAAAAAGGGTCTGGTATAACTGATTTGAAGAAGGAAGAGGATAACCAGACAAATGTTGCTATGAGGAGAGAATTAGTAAAATGATTAGTGCTTTTGTACTGCTGTACCTTAAAATGAAATATGCATAATACTTGTTCTAATGAGCTAGAAATTGACTGAGGCTAACTTCAGCAAAAGGAAACATACTGGAAAACTATCAAGAACTGAGAATATCAACAAAAGGATCATTAAAAATGGGCTGGGAAATGGTCAAGAGCAAGGAAAGCTGCAGAGATCTAGGAAGCAAGAATTGCAGAAAGGGGTTTATATATCATTTTAGTCTAGGGCAGGCAGATGTTGCACCTGGAGTGGATAAAATCCAGCCATTCTAGACCCTTTTGTCTTTTGACTCAAGAACTAAAATTTCTAAGAGCTAGTGACTTGATTTGGGTCTCATGCTGTCTTTTTTGGCATGTGGCTTGACGAGGGGTTCTAAACAGGGTCCACAGACTCCTTCGAGGTCTGTGGAAAAACTTCAGAGGGTCCATGAGCTTGAATTTTAAAAAATCAACTTATTATCTTTATTTTCTCTGACCTCTAACTGAAATCTAGCATTTCCTTCACTTATGAATGTAAACAATAAATTACAGTAGTAGTTATTTCATATCATATTAAGTTGTTGCATCTCTAAAAAAATTGCTTATGCTCACACATATTCTAAATTACAGTAGTTGTTAGACCCAATGCTAGTTAAATGTCATAAAACTGTCACTACATTCTGAGACATGGTCCATGGTTTTCACCTGACTGGTAAAGGCATCCATGGAACAAAAAATGTTAGTAACCCCTGAGCATAGCAGGACCTACCCGATTTGACTGTTGGAGGGATTAATTCCTTAAATCAACATCAGGGTGCTATTAGGAAGAGAACATCAATGTTAACCAGCCAAAAAAGCAACAAATCCTAATTCTAAAATGAAGGGATCAATGCCTTCTTTATCCCGTGTGCAGCTGGTCCATGTGCAGTGCTGATGCGTGCAAGGAGTGCCGTGCCACGCAGGGGTGTCTCCCGCGTGGGGGAGCCCCACGAGCAAGGAGTGCGCCCCGTAAGGAGAGCCGCCCAGCGTGAAAGAAAGCGCAGCCTGCCCAGGAATGGCGCTGCACACAGGGAGAGCTGACACAGCAAGATGACGCAACAAAAAGAAACACAGATTCCTGTGCCGCTGACAACAACATAAGTGGACAAAGAAGATGCAGCAAATAGACACAGAGAACAGACAACTGGGGTGGGGGGTGGAGGAGAGAAATAAATTTAAAAATTAAAAAATTAAAAAATTTAAAAAAAATTTCCAGATTTATTAAAAAATGCCTTCTTTATGAATGCCTTCTTTTCATGTGTCTTATGAAGATTATTATTTTAGAGTTTAAACAGTTTTTAATTATAACCGGGCCCTGCTGACAAGAATTCACCCATATTACAGAAGAAAGGCAAATGCAATCAGATTTTGGGGGCTTCTTGCTGTTTCACAGAGGAATAGGAAAGCAAGGAAAGGAAATAATGACTATTCTTTTGTTTAATGTATAGTTTTCTTGAAATCCATCGCATATCTCCTACTTTGGCTGGTAATACACAGACTCATTTAAAAAATAGTAAGTAGGAGCAGGAAACCATTTTCCTTCGCTGTCTTCTATGCTGTGTGTCAAATGAAAAAGAAATATGGATTTAGGTAAGAAGAGATTATATTGCAAGAGAGGGGTGATTATTGCCTTAAGGTGAGGGTGACTGTTGAAATAGGGAGAATTCTCTGACCCTGAGATCTGTAAGTTTCTCAAAGATTAGGCTGAAAAGGCTTTTCTTTTATAGGGTGCAGTAAACAAGGCTAGAAAGAATCTGGCTGTGAAGAAGTGAGATGAAAGGGAGTGGTATAATCAGATGTAGATCAGACAATATTTCAACTGAGGTCAGGCTATATTCAGGACATGGCATTAAGAAGGGGTTTTATGCTGACTCAGGCTGTGGGTGAGCAAAAGTTCTGGGACCTGGGGGTAGGAGAGAAACTATACCAAAGTTTAGTTAACAAAAATTTGTTCTGATTGATAAGTTGGGCAAAACAGTTCAGTAATCATTTCTGAGGCAAGGAAAGGGAATTTAGAGGGTCTGTGTCTGACTTTGCCATAGGTAGGAAAGGATGTTTCTTTGCAGTAAGTTTCTTCCTGGAACACAAAAGGTGCAGTGATTTTTTTAAAATATTAATGTTTTTCAGTAGCACAGGTCTCAAGTAAAGTTCAAAATTGTCAAGTTTAAAATGGGATATTTTACAGGACCATAATTAGTTAACAAGCTTAAAATATGTGCCTCTTTGTTTTGTCCCCAACTGGCATTGCTATATTAGAGGTCCCCAAATAGCCTTTTGAGTCTTGTACTTAAACAACTCAACAATTATGAAACAGTAAAATCATCATCTATCCAGACCCAAAACAGCACTTAAAATTTCTTTTTATTTCTGTATTAGGTAAACTTCCAAAACAATTCTCTTGTTAATCCAATGTGGGGGAGGGAGGAAAAGGAAAGGGGACTGAAAGATTGTAGAAGAAAATCAATCCAAACATTATTAGCATCAACTTATATTTGAAAATGTGTCATGTGAGAAAGCATGGGAAGTCTCTCAAGGACATTGGGGAAGAAAATCAGAATGTTTTATGAGGCTTTAGCAGGAGGGGTTTGGCTGAAGCTCAGCTACTTTTGAGAACAGAAGGATTGTTTTATGGATTAGCAGCCATTGTTTGGGATAGTCCAGATTTTATCAAGAAGGATACAGAGGAATGCTGCAAGAGGTGGTAGAGAGGAATACCTGCAGGGACAAAGACATGTCCTATTTTATTCAGTAAATACTTCTCTATTGTTTTTTGCATTAAGATGCATTTGTTTCTCTGCATTATTAGCCTAATTTTCATTGAAAGTTATCTAGTGGTAATGACAACCTCTACTTTTCTTGGAATGTTAGTAAGCTTTAATAACATGATGCATAATGCTGTCACTATAGCATTACCACCATGAATACTATTCCTCAAATACAAAACACTGGGCTTCACAAAGAAATAATCCATTCAAATAGTTTAAGGTAACAGAGACAAAGCAGAGAAGGGACCTGTGCTCCGTATTCAATAGGAAAGATGACAGAAAGAAGCAGACTGAATTCTAAAAAATGTTGCTCTCTTTTAACAGTCATCCATGCTTAGACACACCTTTAGTGGAAGGTGATAAAGCATTCTATGTTGGTCTCTAAGCTTTATACTCTCTGTTATGTTTTCCTTAAAGACTGATCTATAAAAATTGGCCTATTTTAAAACCAGGAATCTCAATTGCTAGAGTTTATCTAGGTTAACCTGTAATTAATATAAGTATCTGTCCCAATAGATTTTACATTCTTGGTTTATTTTATGACTTAAATGGCTTACAAATGATACATCCTGAACTAGGCATAATAATAAAGCACATAATAGAACTCAGTGTTTAATAGTCAAGGATTAAGTTGTGTCTTCTTTTACTCTAAATTACTGAGTAGGCTGAGCATTTAATGAATCTCTCATCTTCTTAAAGTCTTTATTAAGTAGTTTCCATGTTTCTACTCTTGGCTATTTCTTCAGACTATTCTCGAAAAAGCAGCCAGTGTGCTTCTACTAAGTATAAGACAGATCATATTACTTCAATGTTTAAAATCCTCCGATGGCACCATATTTCACTCAAAATGAATGGTAATATCTTTATGATGACATAAAATTCCACCATGTAGCCTGCCCCCACCTTTTTCTGTTCTGCCACATACTTCTGCATCAGGGCTTTTTCATGTGCAGATATCAATGCCTCTTCCTGGAATATTCTTCCTCAAGATATCCAGACCTTTCTAGACTCCTGAAAGACTGGTCAAGAATCAACTTCTCAGTAAACACTGCCTGAATGCTGTTACCATTTTATTATTCTATTGTCTATTGTCTATCTTGCTAAATTAGAATGCAAGATTTAGGATGGCAGAGATATTTGTTTTGTTAATTAATATTCCAAGTGTCTAGAACAGTGCTGGCCCCTGGTAAGCATTAAAAAAATCTGTTGAATGAATGAATGAATGAATGAAACGTTTTTCTACCTAACACTTGCTTGAGTTTTATTATATCTTCATTAAACAACGCTGAGCCCATTTTAATATTCTATACTTTTAAGCTATCAAAGAATATAGATTTATAAAGTGTTATTTTTTCCTAAAAAAGTTAGTGAAGAGAAAATAAGGGGTTAAAAATTGTTTAAAATATGTAATTATTGTTTTTATCATGCCCATCATAAGAAATTCAAGCAACATAATAATATATAACAAGGAACTTATATAAAGTGAACATAAAATTATACCATTTGGCCTTAAACATTATTAAATTTATAAAGACATATCCTTTGATATATATATATGTGTTTATGTGTTTGAGACATGTAATTCACAGTAGGAAAACATCATTGCAGGACTCTAAACCTCTATTATATGTATGATGGAGATAGGTACAGAAATTTTAGAAAATAGTTAGGGGGAAGCAGATGTGTCCCAAGTGATGGAGCTTCTGCCTACCATATGGGAGGACCTGAGTTTGTTCCCTGGGGCCTCCTGATGAAAAATAAGAAAAGTGGGCCCATGTGGCAAGCCAGTCTCATGTGACTGCCCACATGGTGAGCCAGTGCCCCATGCAAGTGAGTGACACAGCAAGATGATGACGCATCAAAGGAGAGACAAGGGGAGACTCAAGGTGAAGTACAGCAAAAACCAGGAATTGAAGTGCCGCAATTGATAGGGAACCTTTCTTTCCATCAGAGGTCTCCAGGATCAAATCCAGGTGAATCCTAGAGGAAAGAAAATGAGAAGACAACACAGACAGCAAAATAGCAGGGCAGGAGGAGGGGGAAGAGGGGATGGAGGGCCAAAATAAATAAAGAAAAATAAATCTAAAAAAGAAAAAAGGAAACAGGTATATGGATATTAGTCATTCTCTTAAAATGCATTTAGCTTTATATATTAGAAAATCAAAAGTAAATCTTTTAATTCAGACACATTTTTCTTTATCATAAGAGATGTTTCGTCTTAAAATATCCCTAAAAAAATGTAAGAAAAATATTAAATGAGAAGATGTTGTGTGTTTTAAATGGCATAGTTCTTTTTTAGACTTCATTGATGGATTCTCTGCTCTGATGAAATGAACAAATTACTACATTTACATTTCACCCCACATCTAATTTTTTACATATGATTCAGCAGTGGTACACTGAAATAGAACAAAAGACACAGGCTCAGTAGACAAGTTTCTTCATTGTAGGAAAGCATACAGTTTATCTATTCATACATAAGGGATTTCCTTGGTACATACTTAATGAATGCTTAAATATACTGCAGCAGCTATAAATAATCACTGATTTGTAGTATTGAGACAGAGACCCTCTTTCAATATATACTCATGTAATTTTGCTTTTATTTTGCTTAGTTTTAATTTGTGAACTAATAGTACTAGTGAGAAATATACCTTCTTAATAATTCCACAAGCTCATTAAATATTTTGAATGAAGCAGAGTCAAGGAAGAAGTTTATCAATGCAAATGTTTTTAAGCCAAAATGATAATATATATAACAATAGTATTTTATGGAACATTTACCATGTGCAAAAATTGTCCAAAAATTTGCATAAAAGCATTATTTAACTTAATGCACATAACAACCCCAGGTCATAGACAGTTCCCTCACTTTGCAGATAAGGAAACAGACTTTGAGAGATTAAAATTACTTGTCTAAGGTCATGCAGTTGTTAAGTAAAGGAGCTGAAAACGGAAGCCAAACCTCCATGCTCTTCACCACAATGTTATTATCACTTATACCTCCTGGAAACTGTCAAGAGCATAATGCTGACTCCGAGAACTCTCTTTTATTTTCTTTTAATGAGCACAAGTTTCCCAGGAAAGGAATCCTTGGAATCAGACTGAATGACTCCATACATCTAGTATGGTCATTCAGGGGAAGGGCATTCAACATTAACTGGTAGTTACTAAGTGGATTTACTCCTCCTGTTTTCCAGGTCTTCCTTTATTCTTCATCAGAAATTCATCAGAAAAGATACTGTCAGGCAGAAACCAATGGGAGTGGGGTGGTGAAAGAAAAGGAGGAGAGTGAACAGGACTTTGAAAAAACAGCCATTACCTATTCCAGTCGATAAAAATTTAAAAAAAACAAATAAACAGAACACTTCACTATCATTACAGTGGTCCCTGGTGTACTTACCATAGATTTCTGCTCAGCAGTACAGACATTTCCTCCAAAGTTTAATATCCTGCTTGTTCTTTTAACAAAGGCAAACCAAGCATGGACCAGACTCTTAAGGGAACATTATTTTCCCTTTTTAATAGAGCAGAATGCTGGATAATTTTGGTGGCTGAAGCAAAAAGACTTTAGCATGTATTACCACATCCCCACACACAAAAATAAGGTGCACAATATAGAGTTCAAAAGGAGCATCGAATCTACAAATAAATTTCAAAATATATGCTGTATAATTTTAAAACTTAATCCATTCACATTTAAATATCAACCTATATCTAATAATATTTATTCACTCTGAATTTTCATGCTTAAGGGTACATAATATAAAGGTTTTTTGGAGGTAAAGGAAAGGACAATAAAAAATTGCCATTTGTGGAAAAACAGAAAACATCATTATTTACATGATAATAATTTCCACCTTCAGTTTAAATTAAGTTATGCAATTGGAAAAAATAGTATTTTCCAGAAAATTACCTACAGTTAACATTATTTCTGTCGTTTCTCTTGAATATTACTAATTCTACACAAGATGGTATATCTTTGTAGTGGTCAATATTTACCTAAACAGCTTCTGAGATTTGCATGCACTGGTAAATATGCCATAACAAGTACTTCTACATTCTCCCATTGTTATATTGCTCTAAGGATATTATTCCATTAGGAAAACAGGTCTCCTAGTCTTGTACCTTTGCATATAGCTATATCCTACGTATCACAGAATTTGTTGGGAGGTGTAATTTTTGACACCATCCATATGAACTCAAGAATTCTAAGGACCCCATGACTCCTATAAAGCATTGACAACACTGTATAACATGTTTGGCCTTTCCCATAAGCCACATAAAGCTCAAATGGGATCATAAATTCAAAAAGTCTAGACTTAAATAGGACATGATGGATGACCTCTTTCTACCTTATTCAGCTTCCAGCATCATTGGGAGTTAAATGCTGAGAAAATATGGAGAGTTTTTTCCCATAAGTTCAAATTCAGTAAACATTAGCAAGAATCAAACTGTCATCATTTTTCATTTACTAAATGTCATTTCAAGTTGAGGGTGATTTTTGTTCTCAGCAAGTCCTCAGAATGTCATGTTTGTGCTTGTTTGATTTATAGGATTTTGGATCGCTATGTTCAGGAGCAAATCCCTGGTGCCAAGGTAGTGGTAGAGTCCATTGGTGCTCGCCGGCATGGAGATGCCTTTTCTCTAGAAGATTACACGAAATGTGACTTGACTGTCTATGCAATTGATCCCCAAACCAACAGAGCCATCGACAGAAATGAGCTCTTTAAGTAAGTACTTCTTATTGTTTGCAACAGCTTTCTCTAGTCCTTTGTGCCATCTATATTTACATCACCCACTGATAATCCTGACGTGCTATGATAATAACTACTAAAAGTTTTAAACAAGCAAATTATTGTTAAAGTAAGTTATAGACAAAAGTCTAAGAGCCAGTACAGAGGATACTATACCACTGGCGTTTCCAAGCCCAAGTTTGGATGGAGCGGTTTCCAGGGACTGTTCCTATGGCCTTTAGAGGCAGCAAGTTAGTCTATTTCTATCACCTCACAGGAAAGCCTCACTCTTGCTCCAAAGGCCTGACTAAAGCACAGATTCTTTTTTTTTCCCATTTTTTTGGTAGTATCTTTTTTCCCCTTAAACTACTTATTTTTAAATAGTTTTAAACTCACAGAACAGTTGCAAAAATAATTCAGTTCCCATACAGAGAACTCCAAACCCCCTACCACCAAATATCCAGGTATATATGCTAACATTTTGCCACATTTGACTTATCATTCTACCTATCTACCTACAAACAATCATCTCTATATCAATCTAACTTTTATCTATCTACCTACCTGTCTATCTATCTAGTCTCATGTATCTATATGATTTCCTGAATGTTTGAGAGCAGGTTGCACACATTGTACTCCTTAAACACACAATATTTCCGTGTACGTTTCCTAAGAACAAATCCAGCTTTCCTCAGGATATATTAAAGCACAAAGATAGTTATTTGACTTTTCCTTTGCCTTTGGGGTTTGAAGGTAGGGAGTAGAGGAGATAATCATCTCCAGTGTTTCATCCTGGTGTGAACTTGAATATTTGAGTTATAAATTCTGAAAAGGAAAATACACACAGAATCTTAAACAAAACAGTCCTATATATATTCTCCGTTAGATGTTATTCTAGCAGTCTCTTTTTTTTCTTTTAATCCGTTAAACTTTTATTTTACACTAGTGACACCTAGTGTCCATCAGAGATTATTGGGATGCAAGTCTTTAAATTGAAACATTAAAAAATTATATATATATAATCATATGCATAGTTTTGTTGCCCACAGTATATTAATTTTATCGTGTTCTATTTTAGAAGATTAGTCTGAGGACCTAAGGAGATAAAATACATTTGTAAATTATGCTGTATAATTGGAGACATTATTTTTTATTCCATCTCAATAACTTAAAAATATAAATAATCTCATCACAGTGACAGTAAGTTCAATAATATGAATAGTAAGTTTTCTCGTGTCTGTAAGCATAGTAAGTAAAGGTCCTTACTATTAATAGCTTTTTGTTTGCAGACATGTATTTACCCTTCCTTATTGCTCATAATTATTATATGTTCCTTTTTAATTATTTGTAATAAGACTTCTGACTCAGTTTGTGTTTCAATTAAAGAAAATATTTAAAATATTTTATGAAAAGAAAAATCCAGTAGGTTGTTTTAACATCACTGATTTTACTCTTTATCTAACAATAAAGATTTTTGGATGGAAAATTGCTTGATATCAATAAAGACTTTCAGCCATATTATGGGGAAGGAGGACGCATTCTTGAGATCAGGACTCCAGAGGCAGTGACCAGCATTAAAAAGCGAGGAGAAAGTCTAGGCTACACAGAAGGGGCCCTGTTGGCTCTGGCCTTCATCATCATCCTCTGCTGTATTCCTGCCATCTTGGTGGTTTTGGTCAGCTACAGACAGTAAGTATTCATGGTTGCTGAACATGGGTAGCTCTTCAAGGAAACATTATCAAAACCATCTGTGGTAACATGGTTTCATGGCTGTAAAACATAGACAGTGTAACTGTTGTAGAAATCGAGAGGTTCAGTTATCTGCGTATAGTAAGGCCAGGACTTAGGAACAATTTTTGGGAAGGAAAAATGATTTATTTATGACCAGCTGGGCTTGGAGCTTCTCCTTCCAATTCCTGAGCCCCGAACAAGATTTTTGAGTTCCTTTTACACAGAGGAAGGGCCAAATGGTTCTTTGTTTCAGTGCTCAATAGGCTTAAATTAGCATATATCTTCCACATCCTAGGTAAGCTTTTGGCATGGACTTCATACATTCTAGATAAGCTTTTATCACATTTGGTTTGCATTTTGCCTGACTATTTAAAGTTTATAGAGTTTGCATTGATAAATTGCCTCCTGGGACTGGAGTCATTGCCATGGTCACCAAGGGCAGGGCTGTAGTCTCTCACTTTCCCAAACCCACAAGTCAGGACATATACAGCTTAGGTTATCTACAAAGAGATGAACAGCCTCCCACCCATAGCCCACATCATAACCACTCTAGCGTTGCTGTATCCTTCTTGTACCAAATCATCTCCCTCAAAGAAAAAACAGTATAAACTTTAAATATATTTTTCACAGGTGGCTTAATGTTCCTGTACTACTAATATGCTCTCATCCAATAAGAGTTTTAGGTTAGCTCCAGGCAGCTTTGTTAATGGTTTTCATCAAGGAGAAAGTTGTAGGAGAGAAGGTCATAGGTATCTTGAGGAAAAGGCAGTGGAATATCAGGTATAGATACTCATTTTGCCTTTTTCCAAAGTTAGATCTGTAACCTCACTGCATTGTCATGATAGGTTTTTATTTATACTGTTGAATTTACCTCCTTGCAGATGATCACAATATTAGCAAAATCATTTAAAAATTATAGCAAACCATATATATCCATCCTGGGTATCCATCCTGGGTACCCTTGCCAAAGCCTGTATTGCAACATCTGACAGTATATTTTGACTGTGCAAATTTTTCATTTTTTTGGTTCTCAAACTCAAAAACATGTTAGAAAAATGTCTACACTTTTCTTATTTAGGCCCTTGAATGTATTCAAAGTAATTACAAGGAATTTATAAGTACAGTTATGAAGTAGGCTAGAAACCTATTTTTTATTTAACACTAGATACGGAGTCCTTTGTGATGAAAGGCTACACATTTAAAGTATATCCATCCATATTGACAATGATTGGTGAAACAATTGGAGAATAAGGTTAAGAAAAGAGGCATCCCTCAGGGTGGCACAAAAGGAAAATAAATAACAGACAGAACTCATAAATCATATAAATTACTTGGCATTACATACAGTAAGAAATAATGGTAGAACTGCTATTCATCATTTAAGATACCTACAGGGAAAGTACTAAAATAATCTATGTATTCTTAACTTACCTTTGTTCTCAAGCACTGAGAATTTTCCCTTTAATTAAATAAGGTAAGGTAATTCCAACTTAAAGTCCACAGATATGCTCTTCATGGAGATGCTATAGAAATATTTTCCATCAGAAAAACAATGAGAAGTTGCCAATATATTTAGATTGATAAATTGGAGCTTAATGGATACTTAACAAATCAATTGATATGCTTAATCTAAAGTGTATGAACAAACTTACTATTAAACTATTTTAAAAACTACTAACCCATCAACCGACATTAATTTTCATGTTAAATTTGTTCTATATTGCCTTTTATCTTTTTTCTTTCAACTTTTTCCCAGAGTAGTATTATTAAATCCTGCTAGCAGTAAAATAGTGAGAAACCTTCTCATGTTTGGCCTATAATGCAAGGACCAAACCAAAGTACCCTGAATGTTACACTCAGTGGCTGAAATTGAATCAATAATAAAGATGCTTAATATTTAAACATTTTGTCTTTGGTAGTTTTATTATTTAATTCTTGTGAAGTTCAATAATCAGCTCAAAATCCAATGAATTAATTTTAGTCACTTCTTTTTGTAGATTAATGGAATTAAAATAAGTTTTGTAACTTCTCGTGTTTCAAAGTAAAATTTTAATATTTAAAAATCAAAATTTTGTACCTTCAGATTCTGCTTATAAATAAGATTAGAAAAGATAGTTTTTTATATTACCAAGTGTCTTTGAAATCTGCTATGCATGGAAAACTAAGAGGGAAAAATATGAGTGTCAGAATTCATTACTCAGGAGTGGTAACTTCCAATACTAGCTTCAATTTCAAAGTGAGACCAAGAGAATATTCAGTGCTCACTGTATGACTCCATTCCTTTAATATTCTTCAGGAGGAGTAAACCAAGGCACCAATTACAAAGATCAGATAATTTTAAATATTCCATTTCTTTATCACAGATGAAGTTCACATATCCCATGTTTTAATCCAGTTTTTCTTATTCCGTTTAGTTTATTTCTTCACTTCCCTGTAATGAACGTTTTTAAAGTATGTCTGATTGTGACTGTGAGAATAAAGTGCTCACCACTTTTCACTTTCTGTATCGAAATACTTAGTTTCTACTGTCTCATTATCTGTGCCATTATGAATTCAACCAATAAGCTATTCATAATTTAGAACAAATCAGATGTTAAAATTTTATGAATGCAGTATTTCTAATGCAGGTTTCTCTTTTTTCTTTACTCTTTGCTTTCCCAAACAGATTTAAAGTGTAAGTATAATTACTAATATTTTGCACGTTCTTTTATGTAATATGAAAAGAGAAATCCTAGATAATATTCATAAAGTAGACAGTAATACAGAGCCATGGAGTATTTGTTTATTTGTTTCAGTAGACGTATGTACTTTTTGGTTTAAATCCTCTTGTAGTTTTGTATACGGAGAAACTGGATACAACTGCAAGAAATATGAAAAAGAGAATTTGCCCTGATGGTTTATACACTTTAAAATCTTGGTGTTAAGGAAGGCATTCCTCAACAAAAGTGTTAAAGATATTGAAAAATAGTAGCCAATCTCTAATAAAGAATCATAGGCATACCTAGCAGGTAAAAGGAAATAAAAGCTAAAGTTAACCAAATTTCCCTCCTATATGTGTCTCTGTGAACTAATATCAAAAATGTTTCAAAGAACTTTCAAATTAAAGAACTTTTCTTTAAATACATGGAAGACTAATAATAAAGAAAAGTTAAATGTCTTCTATATGCTTCACAGTATGAAAGCGATCCATAAAACAACTTCCAATTGTGATCATATTTTTATAAATATTTTCTCCCTTTTGCTAATACTATAATTTAATTTGCAAATATTTCTACTTAATGCTGCCCGTTATTCATGGGTAAAGTTTTTAAAGAACTAAGGAAAAGGATAACATTTAAATAAAACCCTGTGGGGATACTTTTGTAATTTATATCTATTTGCAAGTTCAGATATTTGCATGAAAGATTTTTTTTTGGGGGGGGCCTTCTAAAAACTGGGCCTCATTATTAAAAGTTAGCCTGTTAATAAGCATGATTTCAAAAATGAGTTTCACAAAACATCCTTACTTTACCCAAGACGCCAAGCTGAATGCACCAAGACTGCTCGTATCCAGTCGGCGATGCCGGCCCCCAAACCAGCAGCACCTGCCCCTGCGCCAGTGGCTGCGCCCCCACCCCCGCCACCACCACCTCCTCCGGGAGCGCATCTTTATGAAGAACTTGGGGACAGCACAATGTAAGTCGATTTTTCAGGAACTTTGAAAAACAGATGCGTTTTAATAGGAGCTGTGTGGTAAGTATTTAATTTTAGCCTTACGTGGAAATGCAGCTTTCATCCTCCTTTGATTATTTTATTTTTTCAACAGAAAATTAAGAGACTTAAAAAAGGTCATGGTGAAAAGTTATAGGCTAAAAGCAAAACAAAACAAAACAAAAATACTGAGAGAAAATAGTAGTCAACTTGAGGACACATTTTCAAGCTAAGAGCTTGAATATTATACTTAATCTCTCAACCTTCAGAGTCATGAAACACCCCCATCCCCAAACATTATAAATAGATTCTGGGGAAAAAAGTTTAATCATTTTAGATGAAGAGAATAAAGCACCATAATAATTCCTGATTTAGTACCAAAAACCAACTCCTGATTTGTTAATTAAAAGCCAATCCCTTGGTTTAAAAATCATAGACTTTTCCAAGATGCTATTTTAGGACATCATGCAATTAAAATCTTCATGAAAGTCAAGGCCATGTGTTAAATGCCCAGCCACATAGAGAATATCCTTTTTAATATATTCTTCTCAAAAGAAATGGCTATGAGAGCTTAATATTTCTGTTATACTGTTTGGCAACTCTTAAGCAATATTAAATCGTACATTTTTGAGACTTCATTTTAAAGGACTTCTCAGTTATATCTATAATCATCCTCCTCTCATCCTTCTGGAGATATTTAACTTATCTATATAAAAAATTCAAGAGTAATTATTTCTGGATGTGAAATGCAAAGCAACCAAGGAGATTATACAATTTAGAATATGACTAAATTAATCCAAGAAATCTTTAATTAACTGAAAGTTGGCGCAGTAGAAGAACTAAAACATGTTGTTCTTATGTATTACATCTGCATAATTTACTAGTGGGAGTAAAGCAAGCCTCAAAAAGTATGGTATTCATTCACCTTTTAAGGGGAAAACTGGTTTTTAATAGATATTTATCAATAGAATTTGCCATACAAGGTGAATGTTTAAAATACTTTTAATAATTAAAACTGATATTAATGACTATATTTTAATGTTAAAACTGAACTTACAGAAACAATGTATGATATTTTTCCAAAATAATAAAATGTAAGACTCATTCTTCAAGGAGATTTTTTTCATTTCTTTTCATGTCTTCAAAACTATGATGTATTTTGAATTATTGGTGAATGTAGGAATTGAGCTGATATGATTTGATTCTCTTTAATTTTGTTAACCACCTCTCTCCAGCAAAAGTGTTTAAAAATGAAAAAAGCCATTTGTGTAAAGTAAGGTATGTTTATATATGAAATCAGTGAATGATACATATATATATATAATTTTTATTTAACAGAAGGAGGTATCTGATAACATCTGGAATCAATACAGTTTGATGGTAGTAATTTTCAAATACCAACTTAAGAACTACTTTTATTGAAAAATTATAGTAGACTTAATAGAGGATTTTTGTGATTCTAGAATGTTTTTATCGAAATATTTTAAGTTCTACACTTGTAATTATCAGCTTAAAAACTTTAAAATTTATCTATTAAAATTTTTTCATGAATTTTAATCATGTTTCCAAAAAAAAGAGGTAACTCCAAATTATCAATTATTTTTAAAGAAAAAAATTAATAGTCATTTTGAAAAGAATTTACTAATAGCTTCATTAAGTAAATAGCATGCCATTAAGTAAATAGCATGTAGATTCAACAGTTGTATTGGTTTTGATACTATTTGTATGTTTACTTTCTTTCAAATAACACCTATGCCTTCTTTTTTATGAGCATGCATTAACTCCATTTTCAAAGTTAAGACATAGAATCAATTCCTAGAATCTCATTTAAAATTTCTGTTTTAGGATTGAATTCATCCACACTCATAAAAATGCCTTTCACCTATATGTGTGATAAGACAGCCAAACAAATGCCATATGCTGTTATGTAAAACATCATTAAATATTATTATTATTATGAATAAATACAAAGGAAACATAAATATATGTATTTTCTTTCTTGGATATACATTTTACATGTTTAAAGAAACATGATAATATTTTCAAAATCATCTCTAATTAACTATAGTTAAAACAACTTTTTCTTTTCTATCACATGTTTTCTCTTTCTCATCTGTGGATACATAGGCATAAGTAAGTAAATAATATCATTCTAATTAAAAGGGTATTAGAAAAAGATGCAATAGAATAAGTATCCCTTTACTCTAAATACTGTGATTTTCATGTTTTACAGTGGAGACATTTACTTTAAAAGAAAATTTATTTATTCCCCATTCCATTTCTTTAAATTGTCCTTTAAATGGTGTGAACTGTGTTATTTAAAATTAGTGTTACCAGTGATAGAACCCCAACCCTAACAAGTGGGGTTGCAAAATGCTCATTGTTTTTAATTTGTTAAAAATATTTATATGTATTCTCAACTAAAAGTGATGTTGTATCAAGATCTGATAGTTTTCTTTTTCCATGAAAAGACCATCAAAAATAGATCTACACAAAAGCAATCGCCATGCAATGGCAAGCCCAATGATTCTTGACATTTTAAAAAATGGCTTCTCAAGATCAGGAAAAGTAAAAATGTTTGGTCCCTTCAGTCCAAATTGTCTCCGCTTCATGAATTCTTCAAGTGGGCCTGATACCGCGAGCCCACCTGTAGAATTCTCTCTTGCAGATTTTATCTTCACCAAATGACCCAATAGCAGCATTGGTGTCATATAACATTTTTATTTTCTCATCTATCCTCTTACTTTTTCAATGTGACTATTTCAGTTGAGCTTGTAGTCAAAGTATTTCTCTTTTATGTCTTTCTGTCATGTGGGTAAATACTAAGCAAAAATTAAAATTAATCTGTTTTTCTGTTTGGGCTTAAGAGCAAGGTCTAAAGAGAGGCTATTCAAAACTACCTATCACCTAGCCTTTCTTGGGGAGGGGCCCATGGTTTTCATTAGAGGCACATTTGTGCTTTTAACTTCTTTAATTTTTTTTTTTTTTTTTACTAATTCAGTGTCCTATGACTCTTTGTCCACACATGAGCAAATTTTTCAATGATATGAAAACTGTTATTGTAATATATTTTCATTTAAGTGAGTATTGACAGAATTTTCATTCAAATCATAATTTTAGAGTAACTTTAAAAATTGATAAGCATAAAATTTAAGTAGAAGGCAATGCTATTTGTCAAGATTCTATTATAAATTCAATTTTTAAATTATAATTTTGAATTCTGTAAGAGAAATTCACTCATTGGTCCTTGGGGACTTCAATTCTCTTAACCAGGAGAACAGAATATACCTTTTTGTATATTCTTGCATGTTTTGTCCCAGATAGCATTAAGATGAGAGATAATGGACAAATACTGAATTGGTACAACTAAAAGGTCTTTTATCAATAACATTTGGTTCTCAGCATCCCCAAGTAAGCAAAGGATATGAAATTGGTGCCTAACATGCTGACTGGAAATTTGGACAATTGTGATTTATACATGAGAGAACTGTTATGTGTGGACATAGATATTTTGCTGTATCAAACAACTGAAAAAAAATCAGTCTACAAATTGACACATTTCTTAAAAATGAACATTTTTCATGCTACTCACAACTCCAAAGATTTTCCTGTTCTACTTTTTTGAGAACAAGGACATGAAAGTAATGTCTTGCTTTAGTAGATTAGTGTTATTTGATCTTTTATATTTTGAAATAGTAATGAGAATCATAACATCTTTCTCATGAAAGTTATGTCACAACCTGTTTCCTTACATTTCATTATCTTCTTTTCTTTCAAGTCTTTTTCTTCTCTACCATTTTCAACAAAGCAGGGGAAATAAGTCTGTCTCAGAAGACAAGAAACATCAGCGAGTTGTGACACCTTTTCCTTCTTGTACTATTGAGGCTCACAAGCAGACTCACATAGACAAATCACTTAAGAACAACCAGCCCACGTCTCCAAGAAAATTCAAATTTCTTTCTGATGAAGACTCCTTAAGTACCCACAATCCCCTTTATATGGAAAATATAAGTCAAGGATCAATAAATTCGAATTTTTCTCTAAGAACAGATTTTCTATGCCCATTTTTATCTAAAACACAAGCCAAAATTGAGTCGCTGAAGAGCACCCGAGAAAACACACAAAGGACACAGAATCAGCCAGTTTGCTTACCCATGAGACCAATGTGGGAAGTTCCAAACAGACAAGAAATCATAAATCCGGAGCTATGGCGAAGCGACAGGCACAAAGCTGAAAATGAAAGTACTGGACACTATCGAAACAAAAGAGGTAGCAGTGATCCCTTGTTTACCACTAACAATGCAAATATAACAGAGAAAGAAGAAATAAAGCAAATTGAATCACTGATTATACAAGAAACTACACAGTCGAAATCTCTATCTTCAGACTCTACGTTTTCTTCTCCTTGGCTTCACTCCTCATTATCTGCTTTGCCAACTGTTTCAAGAATAGTGGAACTCAAATCAGAACCTAATATCATTATTTCTCATGCTGACCGTTCCTTAGAACTTTCTCCTTCAATGTCTTGCATTTATAATTCTCCACTTTTTAAAAGAAAGACACCCACGCATATGATGACTGTTGAAACCAAAAGGAACATTTTTGAAAATCTTCCCCATTCACCAAACATCCTTCCTCCTCCTCCTATTTTCCTTACTCCTCCTTTTCCTCTTTCCTGTCCTCCTCTTCCTCCTCCTCCACCTCAACCTCTTCTACTTTCTGTTCCTCCTCCTTCTCCTCCTCTCTCTTCTCCTCCCCCATTTCTTGCACCATCATTTCCTGCTCTTCCTCCACCATCTCCCTTTCTTCTTTCTTCACTGCCTCCTTCAGATTCAGTTTCATCCACAGAACGTAGTTGTAAACCAATTGACAAATGCACTGTCAACTTGACACCTGTCAAGCAAATTACATCTCTGTTACAGCAGTCAACATCGACAGTGTGTAGACAAAGAGAACCAAAAGGCATCCTCAAACATATTAAAAACTTAACAGAAATTGAAAAGTCAGTGGCTAACATGTACAGTCAAATAGAGAAAAACAACCCCCCCACACACAGTTCAAAACTTCAATTTACTTGCTCTCCAAAGTTAACAGATATGGAAATTACATCTGAACAAACCCAGGAGAATTTGAACAATATTGTCCAGGGATCTGAAAAACAATCTCACCATTAACCTACTTCACTCTTATGTTATTCTTCCTCTATTAATTGGGCAACTATTCTGTTGACCATAACCTTGGAGCTAAGGCAAATTTGAACATCAGGATTCCATTCTTTTATCCTAAACTCTATGCAATGTTGTTTCTTTTCCTATTTTTAATTTAAAAGATTATTTAAGCTCATCATGTTAACTCATATTATAGATTTACCTTACTTTTCTTAACCACAGAGTAGCATTATTTGTCCTACATTGATTTAAAAAGTAAGTAATAATAATCTTCTTTTTAATGGGAACATATGAGGATGAAAGATATCCAACTTAAAGCAATGGCTTGTTTCTCATGTTAATGCAGTAACTTTTACATTAACTTTTTGATCATAGATTTTATATGAGTGCTGCAGGAATAAAAGCAGACTTATCAACAAGCTAAAAATATCATAGGTTCTGCGATTTCCTAGAAGATTTCCTAGATTTCCTGGTAAGAAGAAATATTACTAAAGAAAAACATTATTTATCTAGAAATATAGAGATGACAGACAGAATTTCAAAATAAATTTCAGGTGCTATAAAAATAATGTACTGATCTATTTTCTTATAAGAATATCCTTTATTCAGGCTTGCTTTTATCTTACTAGTATGCTTATAGATTTGATAAATATTTTCCTTTTTCTAATTACTGTCTCAGAAATTCTATTTGTTTTTCATTGTGCTTTGCCTTCCCTTTTTATACTGAAAATACATTTTGAATTGTTTACTTTTCTAAGATATTTTATTGCCCCCACAGATGTTTAAAGTACTATTAAATTTTGCTTATTCACATTATCATATCTTCTCCTTAATAATAATTTGATCATAAGGAAAGTATTTGTTTACTTCTAGTTTAATAAAGAAATTCTAATCAGTTTCATCAATAGAAGGATAAATAAATGTCTACAAAGATTTTTCTAGTGTGAGTTTAGTTACTGCTGGTTTCATTAATTAAAATGTTTGTCAATAATATAAAACTTGCTTCTCTGTTAAAATTTTAGAAAAGAACATCATTGACTTAAGCTATACTTTTTTTTAGTAACTATGTGTAAATAACTCAAAATTAGCCCATAGTACTTAAATAAAATATAAGTACTTTAAATAAAAAATCAAGACGAAATATATTTGATGAAATGTCACTAACTTTATATTGTCCTTTGCAATTTATTTTAGACAAAGTAGGTAAAAGTAGACACTCTAAGAAGTAATTTCTATAGTTTCAGTAGTTGTTCTCTTATCTTAGAGCTCAACTTCTTAAATTCCTCAGTGTATTAGCTAAGCTGAGTGGTGTCTGCTTATTGGAACCCACATTTTCATCAAGCTCAATTCTAAGCATACATGTTTACATATACACACACACACATTTATAATATATGTGACTACCAAGTAGATTTAAGTCTGTACAGAGGAATAGGTAAAGGTCATGCTTTATAATTCCCATTCTAAGTTTATCAATACAGATTCAGGGTCCTACAACGTATCATTTTAAAGTTTTTATTTAGCTTTTATGTTATATGACATTTCTTCAAGTATTGGTTCTGGCATCCCTTAATTAACAAGACCATACAAAAGGTAACCTGTAAGTCTAATTATTTTCATTAGCTCATCTGCTTCGGATTCTTTTCATCCAATTCAAGAATAATTTCTTTCTTGGGGTTGAACATGATTTTTTTCTCTCTTTTACTGAAAAACTTCAGTTGGAGTTTTTGTTGGCAGCTGGCCATATGCATGAGAACTTGTGCTATTTGGAGGACTCTGACAAGGTATTATTCACAATTGTGTAAGCTTTTAACATGCCTGTGTCTTTTTAAAAGCCAATTTTTATGCACTTTCTAAGGTGAAACTAATAATTATTTGGTAATAAAATCTCTAAATAATGACCAAGAAAATATTATAGGAAATCCAAATAACTATTTTATGCGTGGAGCTATAGTCATTAAATTATTGCATTGCACCTTTCTAAAAGAATTTTGGGTTGTATAATTTTAAAATTTTATTATTATTTTACCCTTTTCAAAACAAACATCCATACCCATGTTTTATATTTAATCCGTTCTTTTGCTAACACATTATCTTAATAGTTGGAGATTCCTGGCTTCAATCACACAAGTCAGTTAAAGTATTTCCTTAGTAAGACCTGTTAATATTCTCAGAGTACAAAGCCAAAAATATTCTTTTCTTCCTCAAACCCCTCTGCAACCCCCTAAAAAAACAACCAGCAACCAGCCTCCAGAGCAAGAATATCCTTTTTTTCCTGTAATTTTATTATGTTCCATTTAAATGCATAATGAATTTTTATATATATTATTTAAAAGACATAAAATTATCATGCATTTGTCCTTATTGTTAAAAGCAGACTCTAATACTTTAAAATGGTATAAAATGAATAATTAATATGCAGTGGAAATAAATTGCATTAAAATTGCTTAAATATTATATGAGTGATTTTATAAGTATCAACAGGGAGTGATATTAATTGAAAGCACCAGCTCATTATAAATGTTGATTCTTAAATCATTTTCTGCCTTAAATAAAGACAAGCAATACTGCTGAGCAAATCAAAAGTAACAAAAATTGTAAATGGAAATACTAGTCCATATATTGATATTTTTATTTCCCACACTGCTGTTGAAACAAGGCAGTTTATTCTAGAAAATAAAGGCTATTTGTGGCTGAACATTTTATATGATGTATGTGTTTCAGTTGTCATTATTTAAAAATAAATATGAGCCTCTTTTACTTTATTTCTAAGGGATATAAATTAAGCAAAATTTGAAAAATGCCTAAATTTCTAAAGGCTCTAGAAGAATCATTCCCATAAATACTGGCAGAACCCCATATAAGCACTCTACAAAATTCACTACAGACCATTTTCAATAATAAATTTCTGATAGAATTACATTAGCATTATATTAGCTTTATTACTAATGATTTTAATCAACAGAGCCTAAACCTCTTAAGGCACTTTCAGAAAGAGACTCTTTTCTTGCCAAGGCATTTTGATTTTTTTTTTCAATTTTCTAAACACATTATTTTCCTAGGCTTTACAAAGTTATGTATTTATCTCTTCATAAATCTTTCATTGCAGTTGTTTATCACTTCCATTTAACATGGTAAATAGCATCAATTTAATACTATAAGTCAACTGGTTAATGAACAATAAGAAGAAAATCATTAAAATTGATAACTTTCAGTATAGAAAATATTCTGTACTCTTTCTCTCCTCTCAAGTACAAACTTGTAGTCCATGAACATTATAAATGTTTAGATAGTACTGAACGTTTATCTACTATATCTCTAACCACTTTTCATTTCATATTTTATAATATATCTGACCCTTAAAAGATATTCAATTTTTTGCATCAATTATTTATAGACTCAAGTTGAAACAAACAGAAAAGTAACCTTCAGACATTTGGAAATTATACTTTCATAATGGAGGTGATTTTTCATCCTGTACCTATTAACTTTCTTCACTATGAAACATTTTCCCCATATAAGTACCTTATATGTATCAAGAACTGGTTAGGACAGAGATTACATAGAATATCTTTCAACCCCAATTGATCCTAAAAGAGCCAATGCATATTGTTATATAATGTAAGCTAAAATAGACTATGTGTGCTTTGGAGTTCATATGGATTGAGGGTCTAGAGTGATAATTTCTTTTAATAATGCAGGCATGAAACCTTGATCCTCATCTTGATAATGCTACAAAATATATTTCCCACTGAATCATTTTCTAGTAAAAATTACCTTTTCAGTTTTGTTCTCTTATTTTTAAAAAGCTCTTATCTGTAATTTTATTTACTCTGAAATACCAAAATGTTTAATACCAATTTCTTTATTTCTGCCTTGCAGGAGAGGTTATACATCAGAGGTAAGAGCTTTATAGTGTTACATTATGCCAAGCTTCCTCAGAAAATATTTGTGTTATAGTCAGTACTAATTTGCATTCTTTTTTTAAACAAAAGGCTATTTTATCTTAAAAACCTTATAAGTGTGCCATTTATTTTCATCTTTTATGTTTGCTGCTTCTTTGTTTTTGTGTTTATGTATATTTTTCAATGAGAAAACAAAGAACAACTGTTCACCTTTTCAAGAACAAGTGACTTTTTTTTCTGACTCACTTACTACTTAATATCATGACATTCCCCCAAATTTCTTTTTTCTGGGTTATGAACCCAATTTGGAAATTGTAGGATTAATTAACATGTGATCTTTCTACCAGACCCAGGTTCCATTCTTTCATCATATTTGAACTTGGGATCCTAATGAATACATTTTAAAAAAATAAGGTTGTTAGGAAACTTTAGCTGTATATTGTCTTCATTTGACTCTGAGCATTCTGTCCTATAATATTTAGCTATTCACAAATTCAGTGGTGATATTAATGAAGTCACCAAGAACTTATTGTGATTAGCATGCAGCTTCTCAGCCAAAAGAATGAAATAAGCGTGGGACCTATTTGGCTCTCTATTCTAATGGCTTGGAATGTATAAGCCCTAAATTATTTGGAAATCAAGTTGAACATCCAAGAATAATTATTTTTTTCAGAGATGTTTAAAATATTTAACTGATTGAATCAGAGCATCTCTAATTTAAACACCGCTCTTATTTAACGAAACCCCTGAACTAGAACAACTCATTAACAAAGGTATCATAAAAACCTTATCCCTCCAGTTGAATAGTTGTTCCAGTGGCCATTTCCAACAGTTGGTTCTACTGGTGGAATTATCTACCAGACACTCTCTGTCTACCTCCAAATGCTCACTTAAATATCTGCTTCTCTTCAAAGAGTTGAAATCCAAAATTTTATGACTTGATCTGATCTGGTTAAATCAATCTACTTTCAAAATTACCATGAAATAGACTAATAGAAATTGTATTTCTTTTAAATAGTTGTGGATTGAAAGGGATGTGAGAAGGAAGCCATCCCTTCAAAATCTGAGGAACTAGAATTTTCCTAATCACAAAAAAAATGTCTGAGAACTTGCTTAATACTTGAGTGGAAAACCTCCACATTTGGTAAGAAGGAATGTGGATTATATTTCAAATATGATGATGACTACATTACAACTGTATCATTTTGTAGTTCTATGTATTCAACACTTCCTCCCAATTACCCTGATTACATTTACTGTGACTGGCAAGAAAAGGGGGACAAGAGGCAACTTAAAACAAGACTGAGTAGTTAAAAAGCAATGTGTGATACTTGGTGCTTTTAGAACCACAAATGACACAGAACTAAGAAGCTTAAACCAAAAAAATCAGATTCCTGCTTATTAAGATGAAATTTGATGTCAGCAAATCATGAGATTAAAACATATTCCTTTATTATTTTATGTTACAATATAAAGACTTAGTCAAATATTATTTAATGTTTTTTTCTTAGCTATCATATGAATAACGAATTGTAATCACAAGGTAACCAGTTTTAAGCTGTCGTCTTTTTTTATTCTCTTCCCAATCATGACATAACTTTTCTGTCTGAACTATTTTCTGAATCTTTTTCTATCTGAATTTCTTTGGCAGCAACAACAACTGCTGAGGCCTTCTCTTCTTAAACCAGAGGTATCAATTTTCGTTTTTCTTTTCAACTTCACTGAGTTGTCACAATATTTTGTATGAGTTTAAGGTCAGTCTTAACATGTTGGCAGTGTTGGCTGCCAGTATGTTATAATTTCACAAAAGAAAGAAAGGGTGCCTTCACATTAAAACAAACAAGCAAAAAAATCTGTATACTGCTGCTTGCTAGTAGCTGAAATTCCAAAGTTTCAGCTTCTATATCTGGGAATAAGACAAATAGAACTTTTGCTCCTATTAAAAATAAGATTATTGAGTGAAGTATTCATGAACGTGATCAATCACTTGTCTTAATGAACTTGGATTTATCAAAACTGTTTCTGAGACAAAATTTATTTAAGGCAAAATTTGAAAAAAGAATGTTGACATATGTACTGAAATAAACAAAGGTATAAAGTGAGTTATAATCAACAGATTTTACTAATTTCATATGATTTGAAAGACTGTCTTCGGGTCTATTTCAAAATGGCTATGACATTATCTTCTATACTAAGAGAAAAATATTCAGCATTATATAACAAACATATATTATATTTTTGTTTTATTTGTATATTCAAATTCTAAAATAAAGTAGTGCTAGTTTTATGTATGTGTTCCTCCTACACACCCCCAGCTAATTTAGTCATTTATAGGCTCCATTTAAATTAAATTACATTTTCTTTTATTAAGAACAGAATCCTAACTGCTAAAAAGAAGTATTTCTTAGTTAAAATTTATTCCTTCAAAATAAAAGGGTGAGAGATGGCAGGAATATTAAACTTTTATAAAGTTTATAGCAAAAGTTTCCATGGGAAGCATTCCATAGGCTATTGAAACAGACAACTCAGGATTAAAATCTAAATGCCAATTACTGGATCCAAAACCTTAGTCAAGATATACATCCTCCTGCATATCAATGTCATCTTCTGTTAAATATTGGTGGTAATATTTACCTTAGTCCCTAAAGTAATGGCTATATATTTTAATAAATGATTAAGCCAATACTGAATATATTAGGAAGAAAGTCAGTGAATACTAGTTACTGTTTTTGTTTTCATCAGTATAAAGATTTATGCTTGTCAATAAATTACTATGTGAATGCTTCCTATGTCTTTTCTGTGTGATAAGCAAAAATCAATTTTAAAAATATCAGGAAGTATTTGCTCTATGCTTAAAATTCCTTTTGAGAATACTACTCGTGTTTGCTCTATGCTTAAAACTCCTTTTGAGAATACTACTCAGTATGATTTTCTAAAATCTAGCTTTATCTAGTAAAGGGATGACAACAGAGACTGCACGCAGCCCCACAGCAGGCCATCATTCTATCGTCTATTCAGGCAGGCTCATAGATCTTCACGGTCACCAGGACCTGCCTCGATTTTTTTCTGAAGGGATGATGCTCTGCCTTTCAGTTATAGATGCTACCAGCATCCAAGAGACACCGTTCAGATAATTCCCTTCTGCCAGCTCCTATCCCACCTTACCCTGGTCAGAACTTCAGAGTGGCTGACTGACTCTCATGAAGTTGTATGTGTTACTATCTCAGTCCCTTCCATGCTTCCATTACATTTTCAAAAACACTTCATGCTGAATATATATTGTGGGTAGCAAGAGCTGAGCCTTATTCCTCTTTTAAGAAAGAAAGAAAAGTACATGTCAGTAATGCAGGTAAAAGAAAATACTTCTATTCTAGCTTTCAAAATCTGAAATTCCCTAAGTTACATTGTCTTCATAAATATTTGCTTGAATATTTTTTTCAGTCTTTATTATTATTGAAAGTTATTAAAATTCAACATTAAAATCTTTTAAAGGTCTTTACTCAGTCTCTGTTCATGTTAGGTTAAGTTTAGTAACTTGGACAAGCAGTTGAAAAGTATTAATTCTGAGATCTATTTGCTTCCTTTAAACCCATATAATTAAACTGGGTTTTAAAAACAACTTACCAATATGAAACATATATATATATATATATATATATATATATATATATATATATATACATATATACACACGCATTTAAGTTTTTAGTTTGATTAACTTAAATTTAGAATGTGACATTATCCCACTTTATTACTGGTCTTTCTTGACCTTGTCCCCCCAGCCCTTGTTATAATGAACCCTTAAAAGTAAAATAAAGTCTATTTGTACACATAAAATGTACAAGCCATACTGTACTGATAGATGAATTTTCAGAGTACACATACCCTACTAACTCTCCAGAAGTCCCTTATATCATCTTCCAGATATTACTTCCTCTTCTCTAACTACTCACATGACTTGTAATAGACATATTTGTTTGTCTATTTCTAAGTTTGATTAAATGGAATAATATAGTATGTTTGGTTTATGGCAGACTTTTTTTGTGCATCATTATATTCGTGAGATTCATCTATGTTGTTATGTGAAATAGTATTGTATATTTCATGGATGGTTGCATTGGTTCCAGTTTTTGGTTTTTATTGATAATGTGTTTTGGTGTACAACTGTAAACATTTCATTTGGATATGAGTTGAGATGTTATGAAAGAAGGCAAGCAATATATTTGACTTTAGGATTACTGTCAAACATTTTCCAAAATTTTTAAGAAATTTATAAGTTCCCTATGAGTATATGAGAAATCCAGGGACTTTATGTCTTGACAACACATGATATTGCTGTTTTGTTTTTTTTTTTGAGTCAAGAAAATTTAAAGTCTCGTTCTTCATCCCATTAAATAATTTGCTCACGTATTAATAAAACACACAATCCATCTAAAGTGTACAATTAGCAGTATCTGGTACAATCACGTAGTGGTGCATTCATCACTTTAATCATTATTAGAGCATTTCATATTCAAATAATAATAATAATAAGCAAAAAACAGACAAACAAAAAATAAAGGATATTAACACTCTCTGTTCCAAGCACCAAAGTATATTATATTGACCCAATGGGTTTATTATAAAATGGATGAGTGGATGACAGAATGAACTTGAACTATTCTAATGTGTTCACTCCACCAAGCAAGTTATTTGATTTTCAAAGAGCACTGGATGAGTCAGGATGAGACCACCTTCACGATGGATGCATGTTTCTGTGTTCTTTGCTCTATGTTCTGTTACCTCAGCAATAGTTTGAATTTCTTTAAAACGGACTCTTCCACTGGCCATACAAATAAAATAAAATTTCATTGTAAATAGCCTAGGAAAACGTATGTTTTGATATAACATGCTACTCTATGCAGCACCCTTTAAAAGTAATCGTCACTTCTGTGAAATACCAGTTATAGAGCTATGTGCTCTACTGGCTTTCCCTACATATCAAAATTCTATTCATCCTTAAATTTCCACATAATTTTCCCCTTCTTTATATGGATTTTCTCAGTTCTCCCAAAAGCAGAATTGTTTCTTGATCTCATTCATTTGTCTTTCTCATTAGGCTGTAAGTCATGTTTGAATCCATATTTTACTCACTTTTCTAATATACCTTCAATAAGATATATGAAACATATGTACCCAGTAATCATTTTTAACAAGCTTAACAACTTCAGAAATCCGTACTGGCTAAGTCATTGAGGAGAGAGCTGTTATATCTGACTTTTGAAAGATTTTTAGGTTCTGAGGTTAGGAAAGAACATGAAAGGTAAATTGTTAACCTTTATAGTCCATCATTACTTTTACTTGAAGTAAATCAAGAAATAGCGTATTTTTGAAATTACCTCATTATAGTTTCCCACTTTTTGCAGACAGCCTATGAAAAGGCCAAAGATGGCTTCATCTTGTTTCTATTTAGTTTTCACTGCCATTAAATGTAACCCTCTTATGAGGTAATCACTCTCTAGATAAGCAAATTAAGGGCTCAGAGAGAGATAGAAACTGGAGGGGAGGGATTGGAATGAAATGGAGAGTACATGTCTTATCTACGGGGGAGGGGGGAGGGCACTGACGAACTATGGGGCTAGTGATGACATTTTTCAAAATGAATGGAAATGCAGATTTTTATGTAAAATCTGTAAATTGTTAAAAGTTGGCAACAAATTCAATTCTTAAAAATACTGACTACATAAATATCTGTCAACTGTAGGGTTAGTTTAGGATGCTTGTCTTTATCTCTGGCATTGTTCCCACTGCTTGAAAGCTTAACACATCAGCACATTCCATAGGAGAATTCAACCAATTTAATGATGAACACTGAAAATTCTTGTCTTCAAATGTGCATGTTCTCTGTGAAAATCTTGGAGCTATATATATTTGTATTTTTAACAAATCAATTTTATTGATAAATATTAATAAAGAATACAATTCATCCAAAATGCACAATAATTATATATGCTATATAATCACAGTTATTCATTCATCACCTCAATCATTATTAAGCATTTTCATTATTTTAGTAACAATAATTTTAAAAAATTATTCAACTCTCAGTCTTTCTATGCTTCCCCTGCGGTACATAGCTATTATTTCTGGCTATTCTTGCACAATTATTTATTTATTAAGCAGTTTTATTGGATATATTCACATACCCCAGGGTCTATCCAAAGTGTTTAATCAATGACTTTCAATATAATCACAATGTTCTGCATTCATCATCACAAAAAATTTTAGAGGAATTTCATTACACCAAAAAGAAAAACTCCACTTGATATTTGTAAATTTTAGCAATTCTGGTGAGCAAACTCAGTCTGTTTTAACATCAAAATTGGATTCCTTTTCCATGAGTCATAACATTTGTAAACTACAAAATAATCAGAGTACATAAGCAGAAGTTGCAAATTTAAATGACTACATGATCCAGGGAAGTAATGTAAATGGATGGGGTTTATTGGATGTAAAACAATAGTGCATGAGGGATGTTATGGAACTATGAGTATAGATGTAAACAGTATTATTGGTGTCTTAGTTTGCCAGGCTGCTATGACAAATACCACAAACTGGTTTTAGTTTAAAAAACAGCAGTTTATTGGCTCACAGTTTTAGAGACTAATAGATTAAAACTCAAGGCATTAGCAAGACCATGCCTGTTCCCTGAAATCTGTAGCATTCTGGTGATATCTGTCAGCATTCCTTGGGGTTCCTTGGCTTGTATTTCTGCCTCCTATCACATGGCGATGTCCTCTCCTATCTAGCTTCTGTTACTTCCCACTTCACCTCATAAGGCCAACAGTAATCCGGGTTAAGACCCACCCTCGTTCAGTTGGGCCACACCTTGACAAAAAAAAATAATGTCTTCAAGAGGCCCTATTTACAGTGAGTTTACACCCACAAGAATGTAGATAAAGATTAAGAAGATATTTACATAGTGGTACCTAATTTGACTTACCACAGTTGAGGATACTGTGGTGACCAGGATAGAACATGCTTGCTTAAAGAAGGAATACAAGTAGATTCCTGGCATGTAATAATGTGGGCCCAGTGTTTCCATCTTTTTACTTTTCAAGAGAAGACAAAATCCAGAAGTTTTTGGTGACATTTCTTGCTTAGAATTGTTGGCAACTATTTCAATTTTGAGAAATTATTTTGATCAAACAACCCACAACTGAGGATCATTGTTCAAATCTACCATTTAGTCTATAGATTTCCACAGACTTTTAATGCTATTTTGTGCCCTCAGAGGAGGGCTTTTTCTTTTTTCCTATTCATTACTATACCTGGATCATCAAAATTAATTCTTATGAATAACATATGACCTTAGAAATAAGTAACAACACATTTTCCTTTGGCTACTTATCCTTTTTCCTCCTTTTCTCTTACTCTGTTGTAAAATTAATTCGGTTAATCTTTGTCATTCAAAGTGCTTAACACATTAAAGTAGAACTAAAAAGGGAAAGGTAAGGAAATTGAACTCAATATTGATCAAAATCTAGTGTCAAGGACATGTCTCAGGTAAAGCACATTTCTTATAGAGTAGAGCTCTTGACAAAAATCAGTATCATCTAGAGTTTGGAAATGGAGATCTTGAAAAAGCCTCTGTTCCCACAAATTCCTGTTGAAAGTCCTTAAACCCCAAAATAGCTATGTGTTTTAAGTGTAAACATCCTTGAGGGATATCACACACTAATTTACATCATTATTAATGTATAAATATTGTTTTTAGATTCTTTCATATGAACAGTTTTGTTGAATGAAGGGCACTGGGTACTAGAAAACTTTTAACAGGAAACTGAAACTATGCTGAAAGTAAACATGACAGTTTTTCTCTTTTCTTAGTATTAGTTAAAATAAAATTAAATATCAGCTGCCTATTGGTTGTTTTAAATGATATCCAAGAAAAAATTTAAAAGCTCATTTACAATTTAAGAGATTTACTATTAGAAAAAATGAGGCTTTACTTTTTCTCCCCTCCGCTCTAATATTACTATCTTATTTAGTGTAAAATAGTACAGCCAGAAAAATATGAACATGTTTGACTAACATTTTTAATTAAAGTTATTTTGGCAGGACTATTTTGAGAGTCATCAAATTCTAGGTGTGGAAATCTGACTTTGAGCTGAAATGTGATAAGAATTTGCTCCCAAATGTAATTTCTCTTTTTGAATAATAGGAGTTATCCATGGAGTCTGGAATTGATCCTGGCCAGGAATATGGACAAGATTATTACAGTTATGAGCATGGGTACATCTTTAGATTTTTTTCCAGTATATTAATGTAATATTTTTATGAATAGTTGTAAGGTATTAAATGATTGTTATTCCCAGCATTTGCTGGGCAAATGTCATTTTAGCAGTTTTACCTTTGAAAATGTAATGTGGTATTGATTGTAATTCTAAGAATTAGGTGAAATTATTTAAAATTATCTAAATGAGAAATAAAAGTCAAACATATTTGCTCAATTCCTGAATTCACCATTTTGTCCTTATAAGATGTTTCACATTTTATTTTATCAGACTCAAATTTTGACCAGCAGCAATTAAGAAGCAGAAAATGTACTTTAGAATTTAGTAGCAAGCATTTCAAATCTCATTTCTATACACAAAAGTTAACTGCTTTCTAAAACTACAGCAGAAAAAAAGTGCACACTCTTACAGACCATGTTTGAAGCAGATCTTTACTATTAATATGTAGGCTTTATATTTTGAACGAGCCATTTCATTTTAGAGAGATTCTCTTTTGTGCCCTGAATTCTTCAGTAAATTAAGAAGCAATAGGCCTTTCTCTTCATTCTATTCTCTCCCAAAATTTATATTACAAATAACTCTTTTAATTGTAATTCTCGTGTATAGTTATGGCAAAATGCATTGGTCATCCGTTTGTAATTCTTATCCTATAATTTTGTAACTAATCTACAGGGAGCCTTGTACTGCATAAATCTTGTTAGGTGAATGATGAAGATAAAGAAGAAAACAAAGATCATTCATGGTAGATTCTATATAGACCAGGTGAAAAGATGTTTAAAGTTGTAAGTTTCTATTACAGGTATGAAATGCCTCGATATGGAAGTCGCCGTCGTTTGTTACCACCAGCTGGTCAAGAAGAATATGGTGAAGTGGTTGGTGAAGCTGAGGAGGAATATGAAGAAGAAGAGGTAATTACTATAATTTTATGTAAAGTAATATTCCAAGAACAGTATTTTTTAACTTTATGTGAAAATCAGGCTATAGAACTTCTTCAATTTTCAGAAATCCTATTTGCTTAGTACTTCTTTTCCGTATAAAGGTAACAATGCTGACCATTTCATTGCTTTTTCTATAGAGGGGAATTCATTTTCATTTGCTTAATTTATTTCCTTTAAAATATTAAACACCTGGGAAAAAGACACAATTCCACTTATATTTTCTAAAATTCTATGTTACTCCATAAAGCTAACATACTCAAATACATAAAAATGTATTCTGCAGCACAGTGGTTACTATTGTTCCCACACTGTCTACCATACTTGTAAAAGCCATGAAAAGGTATAGTCTCCATCTTTCAGAAAATAATGAAACATTACCACCAAAGGTTTTGAAAGACTTGTGTAACTTATGTTTAATTTATCATGGTTCATTTTTATCAAATTCTTATTATTTGCCTGAAATATTTACTCAATAAATTTATCTAAAAATATAATAAATGAATGCTGTTATAGCTTCAACCTGTTCAAAATTAAGAAAACATTCATGTTTTTCCTAAGCTATTCAGATCAACTATCATAATTTCATGAACTATTTAAAGTACTAGACTTCAGTTAAAGAAAATATGCAGAAAAATTATCCAGTGTGTAAGGATGATAGAGGGAAGGGATAATGAGTAATCATTTTTTCTCCTTTGATACACAAAAAATAAATTTTGAATAAGTAAAACAATGAAGTACTCGATTTTGATATTATGAGGTAAGAGCCAAACTAAGATAATTAGCTTTCTTTATCTTCCTCTTTCTATATGCAATGGGGATAAACAGAGAATTTTGTGATTGCTCTCTGAGTCCAGTTATATAACTGCATAAAGTTATCACCTTACAGGTATATTTCTGTTTAACATGTGTGGGACAAGGTCACATCATAAACATGGCCCAGCTGACATTTTCATTGCATTTTCATAATTTTCAGGAAAAGCCAAAGAAAATTAAAAAACCAAAAGTTGAAGTTAGAGAGCCTAGTGAAGAGGAGGAAGTAGTCGTAACTATTGAAAAGCCGCCAGCAGCTGAGCCTACATACACAACATGGAAGAGAGCCAGGATATTTCCAATGATATTTAAGAAGGTTAGAGGATTAGCTGATAAAAGAGGCAGGATTGATCTTGAGGGTGAAGAGTGGCAGAGACGTCTTGAGGAAGAAGATAAAGATTATCTGAAACTAACTCTGGACCAAGAAGAAGCTACAGAAAGCACTATAGAATCAGAAGAGGAATCCTCGAGCGACTATACTGAATACAGTGAAGAAGAATCTGAGTTCAGTGAATCCGAGACAACAGAAGAGGAATCTGAGTCAGAGACACCTTCGGAGGAAGTGGAGAGTTCTACCCCGGAATCAGAAGAATCTGAATCCACAGAATCAGAAGGAGAAAAGGCGAGGAAAAACATTGTGCTTGCAAGAAGGCGGCCCATTGTTGAGGAGGTCAAAGAAGTCAAAGGTCAAAAAGAGGAGCCACCTGCAGAAAAAGAAGAAACCAACATGGAAGAAGAAGAACACCCAGAAAAAGGAGAAGAAAGTGAACTAGCCCCAATGGAAGAATCAACAGACCTTGAAGCTCAAGCTGTCACTGAGGAGGGCAGTGTAGAATCAGCTTCAGTGGAAGGAGGTGTGGAAAGTGAGGAGGAATCAGAATCAGGCAGTAGTAGCGGTAGCAGTAGCAGCAGCAGTAGCAGTGAAAGTCAGTCTGGAGGTCCATGGGGCTTTCAGGTACCAGAATATGACACAAGCAGGAAAGCAAACCAAAAGAAGTCTCCAGGCACAAACTCTGAAGGTTACAACACAGCACTTTAAAAGATATCACAGTAGGTGGGAGTTTTGCAGTGATGAGTGCTCTTGTGTGCAGTGCCTTCTGTGTGTTCTCTCAAATCAGACTTGAAGGGGAAGAAACTGATCATGATTTGGATCTGACTTAAGATCAGAAGCATGCCAGAAAAATGAATATATATGCTATTGAAATAGATATGTATATTAGAAATGTAAGGGTAAAACTGACTAATCTTTGCTATGTTAGTAAGGTGAAACAGCAGTTAATTAATGTTTAAAATTTTTCCAATGGGATTTCTGTTAAAAAGCAATGTAGCCTTATGTAATATCCGAGATACTTTTTCTACTGGATCGTGTGGTATGGATGAATATGATATTTTTTATGTCACCTTTCCAAAATAAATACTTAGGACAAACAGCAACAAATGAGATCCCTACAAGTCCACTCTCGCATATATGTACATTTCCACTGGCAAATGCATCATGAAAAATATCATGAATGTATTCAAATGGGTTTCTATCTGACATTTGCAAATATTAGGAGCTAAATATATTTTTAAAAATTGAATTTCTTTTCTGTTCTTAATGTAAGTTAAAGTGGATTTTGAAAAAATTTGAATTGTAACAAATATAATTTTTTTCTGAGTAAGTAAATACTATAATATGAAATATATATATGGAATTCAGAAAGCATGAATAGTTTAGTGCAAACTGTTTAGAGTTCACATATCCTGAAAATGCAATATTATTTTGTGAATAATATAGTTTAATTTTTGCTCCTTGCTATTTTTAAAATGGATTGGTAAAAGGAAAAAACAAAAAAAACAGTTAAAATGTCCATTGTATTCCAGTTGTTGAGAGGAAAATTTACATTAGCTATATTTCAATTTTGTGTGTTACTAAAGTGAATTATGAGGGTTATGTCTAAGTGGGATGACTCAGAAACCAGTAAATAAATGCATTAATTATGCAAAATATTTCATTAGCGATAGAAAATGAATTAGAAACTAGAGTCATGTGGTTTTAAAAATATTTTTAGTGGGGAGGGTGTAGCTCAGTGGTTGAGCATGTGCTTCACAGGTACAAGTTCTTGGGTTTGATCCCCGGTACCTCCTAAAAAATGTCTTTATAATCTTGTAAATAAAGCATTAGTATGAACAGAACTTACTAATGTTATGCATACCTTTCCACTTGACATTCCTGGATAGTACAGCAACTGTCAAACAATGGATCTGATATCTACTGAAATATAAATAATATACGTTACTGTTTGTGTGTGTAGAACAGTAATTTAAGGGTTTTTTAGAATGCCTTCTTCCTAATTCAGCAACACTTTTTTCAAATGCTATTAAGCTCTAAAGCTCTAAAAACCAATAAATTATTCATGGAAAACAAACCAATGATAATAAAGAGTTGCTTCCTTTTACCTTTCTATTAACCTTTGATAGCTGTCCAAATAGCATTATTTTGGATTTACACATGCATTATGTCTTTACCTTTTAAATTTGTTTAATAGTGACTCATATAATGTTTATTTGGGTTTTTTTTTTGTTTTATTTCATTTTTGTTTTTGACAGTGGGCAAGAAGAAGAATGATCAAATTGGTTGTTGATCGAGAGTATGAAACCAGCTCAACTGGAGAAGACAGTGCTCCTGAATGTCAGAGAAACCGTCTTCACAATCCTAATATCCACAGTAATATCAATGGCAATATATATATTGCACAAAATGGTTCTGTGATTAGAACCCGCCGTGCCTGCCTCCCTGATAATTTAAAAGTTACTTCCCCTGTCCGACTGGGGAGGCACTTTAAGAAACTAGACAAGTTGGCCGTGACACATGAGGAGAATGTCCCCCTGAACACGTTGTCAAAGGGACCGTTTTCTACAGAGAAACTGAATGCAAGGCCACCACTGGTTACATTTGCCCCTTGCCCTGTGGGGACTGACAGGACAGCAGTGAAGCCATTGGGGAACAGGCTGAAGAGCACAGCTGAACAAGAGCCCCTGGGTGACAGTAAGAATGGCAAGGAGGCTTTGGAATTCCACAGTGATCACACGCAGTCAGATGACGAGGAGCTTTGGATGGGCCCCTGGAACAACCTCCACATACCAATGACAAAACTGTGACCAGTTTTTAAAAAGTTATTTTAACTTTTACTTAAGTTTGTAATAAACTGTGCTTTTTATTGTCACTGAGAAAACGATATATGGAATTTATATCATGCACACAAGCTAAAACTTTGAACAATATGCTTTAAAGTTTAAAAGGAGACAGAGTTACACTCACATTTGTACCAATTAATTGTTCTTCCCAGAAAAACTTTTTGGACAGACTCTCAATACATTAAATAGCATACCATTTAAACATTAGACAGTTTTGTTGGATTTTGACTTTTTTTTTCATTTTAATAAAAAAGAAATAATTTACTAAATAATCATTTATTTTTTATTGACTTACATAGAATTCACTTCATGACTAGCTTCACAGCACTCTTCTGTGTACATGTAATTTTATTTCCACATACAAATGGGAAAAAATTTATACTGGAAGATTTTTACTGGTGACAAGTTTATACAATTGCTGTGTCTATACTGTCCTGATTTTTTAAATGAAAGAGAATTGCAAAGTTTATGATTGTAATAGTAAATGTGAAATCTTCTATAAATTATTTTTGAATCATAAACTTATTTTCCTTCTTTAATATAAAGTTTTTCATACTTTCACATATATAAATATTGAACTTTCTAGGAACACTTGAAGTTGTAATCAGGCTTACCCATATTATCTACAGTTTTCCCTGTCACCACCCCTCCTCACACACATACACACATACACACTATCCATACCACAGTAGAAAGTTGGTTTAGCCACTCAAAGTTACGAAACTTTTTGTAGCATCACAGAAATCTTACTTTCAGTGAAAGCTTACTGAGGGGTGGAAAAGGATCAAATAGGCAATAATTCTTCTAAAACCAGAGTTTAAGTATGGAAGAGGTGGTAAGGTCAGCACAGTTTCATATTGCCACTGGTCATGAATATTTTATAGACTCAACATAAAGGAATTGGGACAGTCAAGAAGTTATATAATATGCAATATGCTATGTGACCATAACTTCAATGTATGGTATTTAACGTCTCTCAACTCTAGTTTATTTATAGAATATTTCAACACACATAATATTTATGTGTGTAATGTGCAGAACCAGAAAATGATTGCCTGGGCATATTTTATCTAAGAACATAGTCTTGATTTTCACCATTGAACAAAGCACAGTGTTTCACCATTAATAAAAGCTAAAACAAATATCACTAAAAAAGAAAAACAACTTTGCCTTGTGTGCTACATATTCACCTTATGTAAAAGGATAAAATATTATATTTTAAAGGAATTCTGAACCTAATGAATATGACTTAGTATGATATAGATATAGTGCACCTCAAATTTGTACAGGATTGACCAAGTTCAGACTCCATTAAGATTCTCTCATGCATGCTTATTATATGGTTGGAAAACTGAATAATGCACTGCAATTATTTATTCCCCTCTTACATGTATCACATTTTAAAAAAAATTTTATTATAATTTTATTTCCTTATTTGCAAAATGTGTGAAATTGTGTGTAACATAAACTTGCCAACTTCTATGAGTAGAAACATTTTTATTTCAGACTTCCAAAAGTATTTGAGAAAAAATACAATAACATCTCATTTATCCGACAATCTTGGAGGTTAATGCATTCAGTATCTTTGCTAGGAAAACTATTAGCATCAACTGGGAACTTGTTAGAAATATAGAATCTTGTCCCCACCCTCAGGCCTACTAAATAAGAATCCACATTTTCACATCCCCAAGTGGTTCATATGCATATCACATTTTGAAAAGCAATGATCTATCCCATTGAACTTCACTGATATCCAGGGCTCTCTCTTTCAAGCACCAAAGCAATGTTTTTTTAAATAAAATATTTTAGATAGAAGTTAGATTAAGCATTTTATACTTTGCAACAAAATCAATCAGAAATCACTGAACTTAATTTAATATTTTATTGATGGCCCAGGGTTATCTCAACTAGCATCCCTTCATAATCTCTGCATACAACTTTGTATTTATTTCCTCTTCCTTCAGTTTCAAGCTCTGATATTTAACTTATTTTGGGGCTGTGTCTCTCTCTAAAAGTTCTCTTCCAATTTATTGCTTCTAATCTTTGAGGGATAAAAGTTTGTGTTTTTTTGTTTTGTTTGTTGTTATTGAGAAATTATTAAGCCTGAGATAGGGATCAGGTATGTGGAGTCAGGCAAAATCTTTGTGATTCTCGGAAGATTTATTTAGTCATTATTGGTATCTGAGCACTGCTCTGGAAATTTGCTGTCAGCAGAAGACTAATGCCCTGGTCTTTGAGATGTCACTATGGTAAAGTTCTTATTTTTCACAAGGCAATGTACAGAATTTTGCCAGTTACTTAGCAAACATATTTCAACAATTTCAAATGTTTCAGTTCAGGAAAAAAAAATATCACGAAGTAATCTATTCCTAAGTTAATTGATATAGTATATAGATGAACAGTGTTTACGCAGAGCAACCAAATCAAATATTTGGTTATTATACTTTAGGGCAAAGTATATACAGCAGCAAAAATGTAACTAACTCCTGAACTAAATGAGTGAATCTGGACCAATTAAATAGTTATTTTGATAGCACTATCACTATTCTATAAAGTCCTGACTCAGGAATTAAAACAGTGAGACCCAAGGGAGATATTCAAGTATGATTAATCTGAAGACTATTTCATATATATGATTTTTCTATGTAAATGTTTATCAATAAATTGGTGGTTATTTTTCCTAGATAGGCATAGCATTTTTGTTGTTGTTCTTAATCAGCACTAGCGTTCAACTAGCAGAAAAAACAGCAGACATTGGTTGATTGTGATAAGAAAAAACTCATATGACTATAATATTGTTAAATCTATTGATTTCAGGAAAAGGTCTTGTGGACATAAAGGGCAAGGGGAAGAAAATGAGAAGACAAGGAGACTAGGCCATGTGTGACTCAATGACCATCAAATCACAGATTCTGATCTTCTCTCACTCCCTCTCCCTCAACTTGTCTTTTTCATTAATTACAATCTTTGAGAGTTGTCATAGAATTACAGATGTAGGTTGGCCAAAAGCATCTTTTCAAAATGCAGAAAACAATTGCCTTGAATTTTATACATGGTATGTTGTTCATGTTATTAGATCACATTGTTAACAGATTTATTAAAACTTGTTATTTATTCTAAGTGGTTCTTCCAAGGGGGATATGGTAGTTAATATTAAAATATTGTTAATAAACCTTTATATATCTTAGAACCAGGAAAAAAATGAATGTTGATTTTTGAGGGGAGATATTTTCTTTCTTTTATTTCATGAGCCTTGCTATTTCCCTTGTTGTTCTTCACCTTTTGCACTTTATACAATAAGTGGGTATATACCACTTTAATTAGTAAAATAAGCAGAAAGTGCTAATAATCTATTCTCAGGGCAGATGCCTATTGGTGCCTGCAATTATCACAGTGATAAGGCTAAGATGGTTTCAAAATAATATGTAGGTCCTAAATTATTTTTTATTGAAAGTTTCTCCCTATTTTCAAATAGTAATGTGAGTTCCTTTGTTCTACCTTTTGTTTTTCAATTGTTGGTCTTGAATTCTGTAATGACAAGCTTTACTTTTCAGATTTTTTTTTCCATTGCAATCTACTTTAAACTTAGGGTTGGTTAAGCACAGGTATGGAAGACTTGAACAGTGTCTATAGTTTGAAAATTATCAACATATTCACTGCTTACCCAATTTCTTTATCTAAGCACCTGCTCTTCCTTAACAGATATTTTGTTACTGTATGAAGACTACGAATTAGAAAATTTAAGTTAAAATGCATTGTTATTCACTACACAATGTTTCAAAAATAAATTTCCATTTGAAAAATGATTTCTTATTATTTTGTTGAGTGGAGATAAAAATCAGGAACTATTTTTCCATTTACATATTGAGTATTTCAGTTTGATAATAATAAGAAAAGCCTCCTCTTATCATAAAACAACGTGAAGAAAATAAGTATATTTTAAAAGTCACATCCTTTTATTTTCATTTCAGTATTGTACTGTACCATGACATCAAGTTATAAGAAGAAGATGAGTGTTGGCTGTCTTTCCTAATATACCACCCATACATTTATAAAAATATTTTATGATCGCATAGTCACTAAGGTTTTCATATATAATCAGTTATGTTCATAGAAATGACAGCAGGAATGTGTCAAAAGCATAGTCAATGCACAATTACATATATGTCTTTTAACATTTCAGAGACTCATAATTTACATTTATCTATCTCTTTATCTCTCTAAATCTATTGCAGAATAATCTAACTGGGGTGTTCTCTATCCTGTTTTCATGTTCATTCTTCCTCTACTCTCTACCCTATATAGTGTATTTATATTTCCCTGGCCACATGAAGCTTGCCTAATTTTATGATGTAACATAGTACAATTTCAACTTGCTCTCATCTCAGACATTCAGAATTGGGGAAAATAAACATTTCAAAACAATGATCTTGAATACAGAGATAATTTTTGACCCTCAGCCCCCCTGTAGTAGAACATAATCTTATTTATACCTGGATCTCCAAACCTTGAATACCTCCTTTCATAAACAACAATTGTTGAGTAAAATATTGCATTTGATAGAATGAAATCATTCCAATTGTGCCACTGCATAACCTTGTGCAAGACATTTCATGATTTACCATATTGTAAAATGACAATAATAGCATCCACTTAAATTAAAAAATGAAATCAGATATTGAATCTGAAAAATGTTGCCAACTCTGTAATACTATATGTGGGGCATAAAAGATTAGAAAGCTATCTTTGTTTTCTTCTTTTCAAATATGACCAGATATTAATATTTTACCAGTGGCAATTTTATTCAGCTATTCCACATAGTAGATATTCTAAGTTATACGAAAATGCATTTTCCTATAGTCCTAATAAAGTTGTATGTTTTTAAAGTAAGTAAATTTACATATTTTTTTTCAAATTAATGAGTTAAGCTTTGGTTTAAATTTTTAAAAATTTGATATTTAGAGTATTATGAAAGCCTGTGCTCCTAGGAGGATGGTTTTCTATCTGTGGATATGAAGGAATATTGAGAAATTTGTCCTAAAATTTATCTCTTATCAACCTAAATATTTAATCTAAATGCACCTTTGAATTAGGAAAATTGCTGAATTAACAATAGTTCTTTTGGATTTGTTGTGAAAAACAGTTTTTATCATACTCTAACCTAAGCCAAGCTGTTGTTTCTTCTTAATCTCAACAGCATGGTTTACATAAATGAATGAACTGACAAAAGGTGGCTCTGTAACTTTAATATCTATGACTATATGTCTCTACGCCCTTTATTTTGTATTTCCAATTTGATCTGTTTACTTTGCCATCTTTTATAAAACATTTTGCTTTTCTAATCATTTAAAAATATTAGATATGACTCAAAAAAGAGAGAACAAGGAACTTTAGTCATCTTGATATGTGTAAGATGGTATGTTAATGTCTACTTTTATATAATTTTACTTTATTTACATATGCATATTTAAATGAACTTAAATAAAAGTATACATTAGTATCAAAATATTACTTTTTAGATTCTCATCTGCCAAATAATTTTATTTTTACTGTTGAATTCATCTTCAGGATCAGTCATTTAACTTAAAGCACTTTCTGAATCTCCTTGATACAGTTACTGAGTATTTTTCCACAGGTGTAGGTATATATTCATGTAACATTTAGACAGATCTTTTTTTGAAAGGGAGATAAAGACATATACTCCTATTGCAACAAATGCATGTCTTTAAAAAGTAAGACATTTTTACTGCATGCCTTTTAACTCTAGCCTTTAAATATGCAGTTATGCTAACAGATGTTATTGAAATATCATAACCATAACTTACTTGAGGAGTATGAAGTATAGGCTAGAAACAAGGATCTAAATAACATCATCAGGTTCATATCAGGTACATGCTACTAGGAGATAAATTTACTCAAAGAATCATCAGTCTTGATATCAGGGCTGAAATAATTTTATTCCTAAACTACCAACCTGTCATCATTATTCAGTCATTTTTCCAATGTTTACATGTACAGCAGAGGTTGGAGGATAAATCTTGGCTCTAGTCATTCTTTTGCTATTATGTTATTGGTCACTTCTCAAATTCCACATATCTTCAAAATGTGTTTGGAGAAAAGAGTCCTATGTAAGGCCATTTTGTGAAGATGAAATATTGCAAACAGTATTTCTTTGAAAACAAGCAAGTTTGCAAGTACAGCTGTGCTTTACAGAACCAGCCACTGTGTCCATCTCCTCCTTTATGTTATTTATTTAAACCCCATTTCAGAACAAAATTGTCTAACAGTGACTTACAATAAAGTGTGGATTAAAAGAGGAGAGAAGAGGTTGGAGGAATGAGACAAAGGCAAATTAAAGGCAGGGGAAGAATAAACGTAGGGCTTAGATTAGCAGTACCCAGACATATGTGCCCGGTACTTCCATACATTAACTATTTAGGCCACAAATTTAGCTCTAATCTCTAAACTGTCAGAACAAAAAGGGAAATAGAATTAATTACAAGATTCATAGTGTGCATAAAGTTAAAACACAATTACTGAAGAGAATTACAGATTTACTTGTTGCTGAAACCAAGGAGAAATTTTTCCTAAGGGTCTTTCTTAAGTGTACACTCTGTGATACATTGGTTTAGTTGGAGTCATTCAAAGTTCCTTTGATTCTCAATTTCCTCTTGCAGAAGCTCTCAAACATCAGCTTTTCCTTGAGATCAAGTCACTGACTGTCACCCTGTTATCAATGTTTCCTACAGTAACTACTGGGCAGGTGGATTGCTGGAATATTTTCTATTTTCACTAGCATTCTTTCTTGCCAGCAGATTTATATTAATCCTACCTTAATTAAGTCATTAATCAAAGGCAGGGTTGTAAAGGTCTGCAATTTTCACAGCCCTATAGCTATGATCTTTGCTGATGATGGCATATGTAAACTCAGGCCTATTGCTATAGTATATAAATGTTTTGTTTGTTTGTATGTTTGTTTATTTCACTTGAAACTCTATCCTGATTTAGGGGATGTTTTTAAACTAATGAATGGTTCTTATAAAGTAAGTAAAAATCTGAAGAAAATGGCATTACATTAATTGCCTGTTTAGACAAGGACAAGGCTAGCCTAGGTTAGCCTATTATGTCTAGTTTATTAGCTTTCATAAAATTTTGATAAGAAGGGACATGGTAAGTATTATTTTCAGGGGTGTGCTGGTTAACCAGTTCTCCAAAATCAAAACAAAACAAAAAAATTCCTTTGTTTGCAGATTTCCTTGATATAAATACGACTAGCTCAGTTTATTTCAAGGTACTAGTGACTTAATAAACAGCTTCCCATGTCAGATTTCGTCATCTGCTCTCACAACAGCAGAGAAAATCAGTCCTGTCTTTTCCTTCCCTTTTAGAGCTACTTAGCTTTGCAAGATAATTCAATTGTGATATGTCCCTTTGCTCTTGGACATTTTAGTCACTGCCTTCTTCTTGTATTTCATGTGAATAAATGCTAATTAGGCTGAAACCATTTATTCAAACCTGTTTAGTTTCTAAAGAAGTAGATAAAATATTAAAAAGTGGGTAACAGGTTGATAAAAGAATAACTGAGGCAGGTTAGAATAAGGAAAGGGAAGACTTAGGACACAGCTGAAGACCTGGCAGACAACATGGCTGACAGACCACATGGTGGTAAGACCCCTCCTGGAAACCTCCTGAGGAATCTCGGTAGACCTTGGCCATGAGAATCCCATTTGGAATGAGAATCCCATTCAGGGTCAAGGGAAAGCCCTGGATACCCTCAAAAAGCCTCACCATTGGCCCCTGAAAACTGACAGGAGGGACAACTAATCAGAACAACAAATAGCTGGAGCTCCTCCTCCAACATTATGAAGGGGGAGGAGAAAAGATTTCTAAAAGGCCTGACCTAGGGGCCCATGTGTGCAAATCACTCTGCAGTTGGTCCATGATCCATACCTCAGAACAGGTACTTTTCTCTTTTTCCTGTTTCTTAGTAAACTCTCTACTCCCTTGCCTACCCTATTGGCATGTCCATAAATTCCTTTATGCTATATATTCCAAGAATCTAGAAACCCAGAAACCAGAGCTATCTTGTAACAATTGTGCCCAGAATAGTGCTTTATAAGTGCACATGACTGAGTGAAAATCTAAACTCACCAGAGAGGTTCTATGGAGCCTCATCAAGCTCTCTGAATAGAGCTTACTTTTGCTGTTAGAAATTCATTTTTGGAAATGCTCCTGACTCATTGAAGAGTAGCCCTCATTTGAATCTATTGTCTTAAGAATCTCTTCTACTTTTTCTGTGAGCTTCCTAAAGATCCCAGATTCTCTTGGCTCACTACTATATATTTTAAGAGGAAATGGTCACTTTCTATTGAGATTATGTTTTTCTTTTTGTCAGGATTACATTTAATATGACTATTATTTTGTCACTTTCTTTATCAACTGAGAGGCACAACTGCTAGCAGAATTTGTCCAAAATTTGCAGTTTCCCTATGCTTAGTGAAATAGGACTTGTAATTATTTAATTATTGTTTCTATCTCACCTTTTGCTCTTTACCAAAATGTTTTCTAAGGGTTTTGTAAATTCTTAATCTCAGGGACTTCCTTCAAGGTGTATTTCATATTTTTACATGGTAAATTACTGTCCTCCCTTTCCCCCTGTCCTTCATGTATCTTTTGAAATTCCAATTGAGGGACTGTATTCCTGATTGTAATTCCAAATATAATTTTTTATTAGAAAAATTTGCAGAGTAACATTTTGGAAGAAAACAAGATTTCATTTGTCAAATAAAAAAGCATTGATTTTATAAGAAAAGGAAAAGTACTTCTTGAACAGTGATTTAAATTTTGCCTGAAATAACTTAGCCCTAAATAGAAGCTACCCCTACAGAGCTTAAAAAATTATTTTAATCTTTAATTTATGTTGAACTCCTCTAGAAAAAATTCTGATTATTTTAAAAATACACTCAATTTAAAAAAATTTTAGAAACATATGACATTTCCCCAGTTCCCACAATAGTGGTTATGCCTAGGACAGCTAGGAGAGGTATGAAGAGGGGCACTACCCTAGACATAAACTCACAAAGACAGTATAGGCAACAAGAAGACAAGTGTATTGTAAACAAAATAAGAACAGTACTTAAGAGAGCCATTGCTTTATCTTATAGGCACATTTGTTAACTACTTAGAAAATGAATTAAATTTACCAGGACTTTTAACATATTCAATATCCCTCTGCATATGACCTAAAATAGAAAATATATCATAATCATCAGGCTTATAGGTACAGTAGTTAATACTAACCAATGCACAATTTCTTCTTTGAGCTGCTGTTAATAGATCTAAGCTCCAGATTTTCAGTACCATACATGTTATCTCTCCATTGGAGCAGGCCATATTGCCAATTGTGTTTGTTTAAGTTCTACTTACATTACTCTGGTAATTATTGCTCTGATTGGTATGTACTTCACACAACTAGCAGGCTGCATCACCATTGACCCTAGAGTAAAGCTAGGAAGGTAGACTCCAGTATTTCACTAGCCTGGTGCATAGCATCCTTTGGCACTATGAAAAGAGCCAGTCTGGAAGCAATGTCCACTGTACATCTGGCCATATCAAGTCATTGCTGCCTGCTGCAGAAGTTTGAAATTGCACTGTATTCTCCATCCACTTCAGGAGCGTGTTCAGAGTTGTAGTAGATACTTTTACTGTTTTAGGGGTCTTAGTGACCAGTCTACCCAATAACTCAAATGGAGAGGCACTATGCAGTATACTAAAGGTCTGGATTGAATGCACAAGAGAGTTTGAAAATACCAAACTCTATCTCTTTTAATCTTTATACACTTTCTAAACACTTCCAACTCAGTATATAACATAGCAAATGAACTTACCTATTTTAATACTTTGCTTTTCACTTCTACACATTTACCATGATGACATTAATTAAAGGCTAGTTACTCCATTATTTCCCAATGGAATCAAGGTTATCTTTCCTTATCAACACTTTAATATGCAGACTGACGTAGTCTCTGATAGATTTCCCTGTTATGTAGTTACTTTTTGTTATTATTATCAATTTAGGCTCCTAATTAATAATAGCTTCCTGGAATTAGCCATTTAAATGCTTCAGTTTAGCAGATGCTTTTTATAAACCCCTTATAATTAACCATAACCACATAGACTACTTTACCTTTAAATTACAATTAGCAACACATGAAATTTACTTTATCCATTTAAGAAAGGACAGATCTACATTTCCTTCTTTAACTTAATTGCATTGGACATGAACTTACAACTTTCATCATCTAAGAGATTTAATACATATAATATTAATTCATTTGTTATCCTATAAACCTAGGGAGATAATATTAGAGCAAAATAAAATTGAAGCACTTATAGTTTATGCAAGAAATGTTCTTTTTCTTTTCTTTACAGGAGTCTTAAACCTCTTTTCTTTAATAAAATTCTAAAACTATGAATAATCTTAAAAAACATATTGACTGATAGGTTCTGGAATATAATTATTTAATTTGCTTAATTATAATTAAAAAATCTTTCTATAGCTTTCCAAGACTTTTCTTTTACCTATTGAAATTCAGTAATATAATTACTACCTACCCTTATTTTAAGGCTGTTAAAAGGTTTAAATTGGAGAATTACAGGACAAACTATCATTCTTTTATTAAAAATTAATTTATTGAAATATATCACCCACACACAAACATACATAAACAATACATGTATAGTAATGGTTGTGAACTTACAAAACAAACATATATAACATCATACAGACTCTCATAACTCACCCTACCACCAACACCTTAATTGTTGTTAAAACTTGTTAATTAATGATTAAAGAGCATTGTCAAAATATTACTACTAACCATAGTAGTTTCTCCTAACCCTCCTATTATTATTATCTTTATTCATTTATATATGAACATACATAAACAACTAAGTGTATAGTAAAAGTTGTGAACTTACAAAGCAAACATGCCTAATATCATACAGTGGTTCCATACATCAACCTTCCACCAACACCTTGTATTGTCGTGAGATGTTTGTTACAAATTAGGAAAGAATATTGTCAAAATCTTAGTACTAATTATAGTCCTTATCTTATATTTGGTGTGTTTTTTCCCCCAACACACATTATTATTATTTTTTAAATATATTTTTTATGACAGAAGTTGTAAACTTATAAAGCAATCATGCCCATAGGCAGAACTCCCAAGCAACACCCTTCTATCAACATACCACTCTATGGTGGAACATTTGTTACAGATAAATATCATTTGATTGTTACCATATCCATAGTATACATTTGGCTCACATTTTCCATTCTGTCTCAGCATCAACATAGCACATTGTTGACACAGATGCAAGAATATTATTTTATTACTGCTAACCACAGCCCACAAGTCATTCCAGTTGTATTTTTCTCATGTGTTCCCAACACCCTGCAGTAGTGATATACATTTGCTCTAGCTCACAAAGGACACTCTTACATCTGTACCATCAACCACATTTCTCATCCACCTCTTGGCTTACTGTGCTATTCAGACCCTAGATTATTCTCTTGCATTCTGTCAATTGGCATTTACATCCTTAGACTACCATTTTAAGCCACATCCCTATTTATAACCTAGCTATTACTATTTTTATCATCCATGCTATACATTTCCACACTTTTACAGTAAAGCTAATTAAAACTTCTACATACATTAAACATCAGTAGTCCATCTCAGTCCTTATCTCCATTAAGAATCCACCACCTACCACCAGGTCTTGATTATATTTTCCTACAATCTCCTCTAGAAGGCCCATGGTTCAGACCCTCATTTTTATATTTTTGATCCATTTTGAGTCAATCTCTGTACAAGGTGTGAGATAGAGGTCCTCCTTCCTTCCTTTGGCCATAGATGTCCAGTTCTACCAGTACCACTTTGATGAATGGACTGTTCTGCCTGAGCTGTGTGGTCCCAACAGGCCAGTCAAAAATCACCTGAGCCATCAATCTGGTTCTACCAGTTCATGTATCTGTCCACATACCAGCACCAGGCTGCCCCACCACTATAGCTTGGTAGTGTGATTTAAAGTTCAGAGGTGAGTGTTTGCTTTTCCTTTTATGATGTTTCTGGCTATTCAGGACCTCCTATCCTCTAAATAAATTTGCTAATTGTGTTTCCAATTTCTTTTTTAATGCTGGTGGAATTTTTATCAGGGTTGCATTGAATCTGCATATCAATTTGAGTAGAATTGACATCTCAGTGATATTTGTCTTCCAATCGATGAGTGTGGAATGTTCCTCCAGTCTTCCAGGACTTTTTTGACATCTTTTACAATTGGGTTGCCATTTTCTGAATACAAGTGCTTTGCATCATTGGTTACATTTATTCCTGGCTACTTGAGGTTTATCTGTCATATTTTATTTTCACCACTCTTTTGACATTTTAGTTACTTTTATTGATATAATCTTCACATCTGGACTGTGTTCCAGGCCTCTTTCCCCTGTCTTTTCTTTTCAGACTCTAGCACATCCTCTATAAAATTCTTGGCTGGAAGTTTTCCCCTCATAGTATCTTAAATATGTCAGACCACTGTCTTCTTGACTCCATGGTTTCTGGTGAGAAATCAGCACTTAATCTTATTGGGTATCCCTTACATGTTATGCATTGTTTTTCTCTTGCTGTTCTCAGTATTCTCTCTTTGTCTTTGGCATTTGACATTCTGATAACTATGTATCTCGAAGTTGGTCTATTCAGATTTTTTCAGATGGAAGTACGTTGTGCTTCTTGGACATAGATATTGATGTCCTTCAATAGGGTTGGGAAATTTTCTACCATTATTTCTTTAAATATTCCTCCTGCCCCTTTTCCCTTCTCTTCTCCTTCTGGGACACCCATGACAGATATGTTTGCACATCTCTGGCTGTCATTTAGTTCTCTGAAGCCTTGTTCAGTTTTTTCCATTCTTTTCTTCATCTGTACTTTTGTACATTCACTTTCAGAGGCCATTCTTTCAAGTTCACCTCAATTCTGCCTCCTCAAATCTGCTATTATTATGATTCCAATGTTTTTAAAATTTCATTTATTCCACCTTTAATTCCCATAACATCTGCTATTTTTCTATGCATACTTTCAAATTCTTCTTTGTGCTCATCCAGTGTCTTCTTAATATCCTTAATCTCTTTAGCCATCTCATTGAATTTATTAAAGAGATTTGTTTGAACATCTATGATTAGTTGTCTCAACTCCTTTATGTCATCTGGAGGCTTATCTTGTTCCTTTAAATGGGCTATAGGTTCCTGTTTCTTGGTGTGGATTGTAATTTTTGGTTGGTGTCTTGGTGTCTGGCTTACTAGAGTATTTATTCTGGGTGCAGGTTTTCTCTTTAGTCTAGGGCTTCCTGCCCTTTCTCCCTTGCTGATTATGCAGTAGGAGTCAAGGATGTAATTTGTGATATAAACTGTGAAGGTTCAAGCTGCCCTCATTGCCCCAGGGACGAATGAAGCTTCTCCCAACTTTCTCCTTTCCCAGAGGTAGGGAAAGAGTCACAGTTGTGTGGAATAATCCAAGTAATGCAGGTCTAGATTGTAATTGCCCAGAGAGAATGATGAAGCTTCATGTCCCTTTCTTTCCTGCTTGGGTCATGGATCAAGGTGCAGTTGTGGGCAGCAATCTCTGCAGTGCAGGTCCAAGGTAACCACCATTGCCCCAGTGGCCCTTTAATTATTCAGTTTGTGCCAGCCAGGGGTACCCTCAGTTACCTGGATAGACTGGTGCTGAGCTAGGCAGCCTCCTCCCTACCAGAGGTGGGACTGAAGCCTAGGCTAGGGCTGCAGGCTGATCTGCATGAAAGAAACTGGTTCCTACCAATCTCTGTGATATTTGGTCAAGCCAGCCTCCCCTCAGGCTGGGGGCAGAGGCAAAATGGCAGCCACCAGCCTTTTTCAACTTGGACAAATTCCTACCCTAGCTGATCCTAGGGTTATTCCTTAACCGTCCAAGTCTACCAATCAGTAGCTGAAATCAGCAGTCAACTGTCTCCTCCTTCCCTGTTTTTGGGAAATGGAGCTTCCAATTCTGGTCACAGAACAGCTCCCAGGGCAGCTTGCACCACCAGCCTCCATGACTTGGCTGGCAATTTCCTGGAGAGGCCAGAGCAGGTTCCTGAAGCTTTCTCCCTGTTGGAGATGGCACTGGGTCTTAGATTAGACCTGCCATCTGACCTGGATGGGAAGAAGCTGGTCTCCACCAGCACTGGGATTTTCAGTCTGCTCCGCTTCCCCTGTGCCAGGCACTGAGTTAAGATGCCAGATCCTGGCCTCTTTCTGACTTGGACAGTCTCAAACTTCAGTTGTTCTCAGTATTATACTTTAGCCCACTGAATTTTACTCATCAGTAGCTGAAGTTGGTGCCCAACTGTCTCTTCCTCCCCCATTTGGGGGATGTGGAGCTTTCAATTCCAGCCACAGAACAGCTCCCGAGGTGGCTTGTGCCTCTGGTGGAGGATGGGCACTGACCTCCAAGGCGTGGAGCGCTCTACTTAGAAGTCTTCTCTGCAGATGGGGAGCTTCATCTTTCCATTACTTCAAGGATGTTGCAGGATGCCCTTCTGGCCTCCTGAAGCCCCCAAACAGGTGCTTCAGCTAGCTCCAGAGAGCTCTGGGTGTTTACTAACTGCCCTGTAGCAGGAGCTGACTCTATGAGTGCCTTACTCTGCCACCTCTTGTTGTTGGAACCAAGCTATCATTCTTAATTCCCCAGCCTAGAAGACAGAATTATTTTTGTTTGGTTTGGTTTTTTTTTTTTTTTTTTTGGTTTGTTTTTTTGATACCGGAGGCCAGGGATTGAACCCAGGACCTCATATGTGGGAAGGTGGCATTCAACTACTGGCTCCATTGGCTTCCCTGAGTTGATTTTTTTCATTTGTTTTGCTTATTATTTGTTTTTGTTTTTACAGAAGGCATCTCCCACGTAGGAGACAGGTGTTCAACCGCTTTAGTCACATCTGCTCCAGAGGATAGAGTTTTAATCTTTAACAATTTGAATAAACCTCTCTTTAAGAATTTTAATTTGTTTACTTAATATTACCATTCCGATGTATGAAGATATACACTGAACAGATATGAAGATATGAATACAGTTAGACACAGAAACACAACTCACTAAAGTTTCTTATAACTTTCATTCTTTTAGAAAATAAGTTTAATTTAAAAATAACATTTAAAAGTTTTCTTTGAAGCCTATTTCTAATTATTCTAATTTGCACTGTGACTTTGCAGTTTTGCACAAGAATTTTATTCCTCTGAATTATTGGCTTATAAGCAAATTGTTCCCAATGGGATAAAATACAATTTACAATATTTTCCTTTACTTCTGAGCTTTGCTTATGTCCCATTTTGACTATGACAGTTTTGGGATGAAAACACCAATTCCAGTATATACTGAGGTCATTGAAGCTTACAGAAACCTGTTTTTTTCTTATACTTGCTGCTTTTAGGAACATCAACACTTGAGGTAGGAGATCCTCCACTTCCCAGTCCTAGGAGATAACAGAATTCCAAAAGCTGTTGGACTGGAAGAGTGGACATCCAACTCCAAGGATTGAGAAAACCACCAGAACAATCTAGTCCACACCTGGAGTCATGAGAGAAAGCAGGGTCATTTACACCAGTGGAAAGACAAGAGACTGGGGTGTCTCAAATTTGCCTCCTCCTGAACCATGGGGGGTAGAAGTTGTCATGAAATAACCATAAGCAAAGGCAAGGAGTGAGGCTAGACCTGAAGTAACCATAAACAAAGGCAAACTCCATTTATAATTGCCATTACTATAGCAAGCATAAACAAGGGTATGGCTAGCCCTGAGATAAACATAAACAAAGGTAAATTCAGTTTATAATTACCATTTCAGTAGTATTTCTAGGCTAAATTCACCCAGTTACAGCAATTTCAGATATTATCCTTCTGCTGTTTTATAATATAAAGCCTTAACTCTTAGTTTTTACTAAGTTTTTACTTTAGAAAAAATTGGGCACTTATGTTTATTAACGAAGGAACTAAAATAATTTTATTACTAACATTAATGTTGGTAAGTTTTTCTGCTTTTCCAACAGTTGAATTTTTTAATTCCACTTATGATTTCTTTTTTACATCAAACTGAATTGCAAAATGGTATTGAAATTTAAAGACTCATTTTTGGTTACCTTTTACTGTTATCCAGTTTTTAGTGGGTGAACTCCAAATCCAATTTACAAGTTCCTAGGCATAAACAGACTGACAAAGTTAAAGCACAGATTAGAATAGAAGAAAGAATTTTACACACTTAGCTTAGCTTGGGGAGAAACCTGTCTTTAGAATCACCCCAACGCAAAGCTCCCAATGTCTGTCCATGGACAGAAACCTCGTGCAGGACCCTGCAGCAATAGCCCTTGGTAGCTGCTAAATACTGAGCTAGGGGGCCATAGGAGCCCTGCCCCCCATGAAACATAAATTGGGGCTGCTCTGGAGGATGCATTCCATTAGTTATCTCCCTGTGAACCTTTTTGGCTGTAAGGATTGGAGTATTGGAAGGGAATAGGCAGGGAGATAGTAATAGCCAGGAATTTAAAAATCTTAATTGATGTCATATGAAGCATTCCTTATTCTACAGAGGAGAGGTTTAGTCAATGGCCTAGATCACGATTCCCCATTCACTCACCTTATTAGGCACAACCAAGGCTAGGAGTGATCCACAGTGCAGGCTAGGACAGAGTCATTGGCTCCCATGTTAATTAAGAAATTAACAATCTTACCTTCCACATCAAGGGTCACCTGATGCTCCCTGGTTGATGGTTCATACATGGCTTCAGGCCCCTTCCATTCTACTGGAGCAAGGCCCTGATGGTGAGGCAGCTTGGAGCCAGGTTCCTACTGATATGGCGCCTGGATTCAGGTAACCCTGTGGTGACCAGTACCTTTAACAAAGGTAGTTAAAAAGTGAGCCTGTTCTGGACCCTGAGCCCATCGCTCCTTACCTTCTCCATCTTGGGGTTGTGGTCTGATTTGTTGAAAACTGAGAAGACTGTCTCTAAAAAGGAATTAATGGAAGTGTGGGGGCTCAGGGAACATTTCTGCAACTTTCTACAGGTATTCGAGGCAAACTGGAGTTCTTAGGAGGATCTACCCATCTCTAGTGGTTAAACTTCGATTTGAGTTAGGCTGCCTAGGTCCGAATTGTGGCTGTGTCACTAACTGGCTAGAGACTTTATCTGTAAAAGGGGGTGATAGTAGTACTTACCTTCTGCCTTAAGAGGAATAAATGAGTTAATATTTATAAAGCTATGTAGAACAATATTGGTATATGGTAGACATTACATAAATGAAACAAAAGTGTGGAAAACCAGTTCAAGAAGGAAATGGGTCAACATATGAAAAGACCGATATAGACAGGAAAAAGAAGTAAAAATTTTTCTTACTCTATCATCCAGTGTATTGTGAGAAGGAGAAGTGATTTGTATGGGTTTCGATTTCTCTTTCCATTCCTACCCTCACCCCCAAGTCAGTGAATGGTAAAGCATGTTAAAACACATGGAATTTTGTTCTGGGTTTTCATTTGAGACTATCAGAGACCTTTTCATAGGAAGCTCTATGCCAATATGGACAGCCTCATCAGAATAAAATGCATATCTGTATGGGAGAAAGGGCCTGAGCCTAGCTCCTGGGAGCTACTTATACTCCCATACTATAGGAAAGATATGCAAGTTTTACAACAAATCCCCAATTTAACTATGTGTTCTGATGTGAGCAAAAATAGTTCACAATATACTTCTCCCTTAGGGATTAAGGGGTTTTGTGGCCCATTTATTTCCAACAATGCCAAAGATTTGCAATTCAATTTAAATTCCTCTGTTGGATAGTGACCTGGCTTCATACTGCATCTTAACTAAAATGAGACTTACTGGTCTTTCTTAGGACTTACTTGCTATTGGCTGAGTCTAGGACTGTAGAGGGAGGCATGATTGTAAGGTTAATCTCATTATGTTGCTTCATAGCCTAAATTAAATACTATATACATATTTGATCCCAGACTCTAACAGTCAGATTAATTAGAATGGCCAGTGGAGTGGCACACTTCTGTGATTTTTTAAATTCAAGCCAAGAAAATAGACTTGAAAAAGGCAATCCACCAAAGGCCCTGAGCATTACTGCACCTTCTAACTAGACGTGCCAAGAATGCGAAGTCCTGAATATTCCTTACCTGGGACATTTCTCACAGTTGTATTTACAGGAAGCAACCTTGAAAGATGAGCTAATGTCTCCTTCTAGGAAAAGAATAGGTTTGCCTTTGCTTGGTATAAAGCTCAGTATTCCTGGACATTGATATAATTCCATTGTTTGTGCAGCATATCTGGACCCCTTTCCATAGCAACCATCAGGCTTGGCGGAGCATGGGGAACTAGTGTTATCATCCTCAAGCTTGCTGTGCCATGAGTAATAAAGTCTTTTTTCTATGGCCTGGGAGTGTCATTTCTTCAGTCAACATCCATGAGGCTAGCTTATTAGTTTGCAAGTTGGGTAAAATCCAGACTTTTCACAGTTCTTGACAAACACTTGAATTTGAGGCTTGAAAGTTAATCTCATTAATAGTGCATGATGATATTGAGTATAACATTATTATTAGGAGTCTCACTTGATATCTTGTGATAATGTATTTGATGGATAAATTAAAGCTACTCTTTTTTCTTTACAACAGAAATTCATTTCTTAAATTCAGTATTAAAATCCAAGTGCGTTAGATTTTTATTATTGCTGTAAAAATGAGCACAAAAATAGTGTCTTAAAAAACAACACAAATTTATTAGCTTACAGTTTATAGTTCTGTAGGATAGAAGTCTGACATGGGTCTCACTGGGCTAAAATTAAGGTATCAAATTAAGGTTTCTTCTCTGGAGGTTCTAGAAGAGAAAACTGTTTCCTTGCCTTTTTCAACTTGTAGAAGATACCCATAATTCCTTGCATTTGGTACCCTTCCTCCATCGCTAAAGTCAGTAACATTGCGTCTCTCTGGCCATTCTTTTATAATCATATCTCCATCTGATCGCAGCCAGTAAATGTTCTCCAATTTTAAGAATTCATGTGATAAAATTGGGTCCATTTGGATAATCCCAGATAATCTCCCCATTTTAAGATCATTAGCCATAATCATACCTACGAAGTCCCCCCCCTTTTTTTTTTTACTTTTTATGGTTTTATTCACATAAATAAAACTTGCAGATAAGCTGTCTATTCATTTTCCTCACTGCACAGCTGGGCATTGGGATTGGTGACTCTAATGGCCATCTGGGCTGCTCTTTCCGTGATGCCTTGCAGTTCTTGGAAGAAATATTGTGGGCAATCTTAGCACAGTAAAATTTGTTGCACATCAGCTGCACTTCCAGCTCCTTGACATTGTGGACCATTTGTGCTTTGTTTCCTTAGTGTTCCCATAACCTTTGTTGGGCATCAAGATCTGGCACTTGAATCTTCTCCACACTCTGTTGTCAGTGCCTCTGGGTTTCTAACAGTTATGCTTAATTTTGACATGCCTGTCTGACTGGCACTGAATGAACTTCCTGATCCTCTTTTTGACAATCTTGGGCTTCACAAGGGGTCTGAGGGCAGCCATGATACTAGAGGGAAGTGGGACTAGATAGAGACCGTAGGGGCATTGATGGCCAGTGATTGAGAATCACCAGGTGGGAAATGGTGGCCTACAAATTCCCTTTTGCCATTTTAAGGTAACATGCTCACAAGTTCTGGGGATTAAGACATAAACATCTTTGAGGAGTCATTATTCTGCCTACCACAATTAAGTTTCTTCCTTTTTAAAATATTTATGAGTTATTGTCTCTCTGTTCCCAGTTTAGCAGGGAGCTGTATAAAATGACAGCTTCCCACCAAACTGAGAAGGATATGTCAGACCAAAGAAAGACTCTGCCAAGTCCAGCTTGGCAAGCAAGTGAGCATTTAATAGAGGTCTTATGTGGGGCCACACTCTCTGGCTGGAGGGAGGTCCTTTCTCTTGGAGAGTCTGAGGCTGGTCATGTCTGAAATCCTCATCCATGATGTCAAGGGGAAAGCATGGCACTTCTAAGGTTTGCATCTGCTCTGCACGTACCACAAGGCAAGAGGGGTCTTTTATTTACATGTTAACACGTGATAGGAAGGGCCTGTGGAGGGCAGGAACATGATTAAAAAGTGAGGTACTCAGAACAGATAACCAAGGAATGGACACTCACAATGTTTCCCAGCAGGGCAGAAGCTACACTTTTACAGTAACTATGTAAAACCATTTACAATGATTGTCAGTAGGACTGAAGTTACATCATTACAGTATTTATGTAAGGGCTCTAATGACATGTAGGTGGTCAAGTAGTTCACAGAACAGATTATTCTTAGAGTCCCTGGGAGAGAAGTCAAAGCATACAAAATTTACTTAACAGTCATGGGCTCATAAACAGTTATTTCTTTTCTTTTTTTTCTTTTTTTTTAAGATTTATTTATTTATTTATTTATCTCCTCTTCTGCCCCCCACCCCGGTTGTCTGTTCTTTGTGTCTATTTGCTGCATCTTCTTTGTCCGCTTCTGTTGTTGTCAGCGGCATGGGAATCTGTTTATTTTTTGTTGCATCATCTTGTTGTGTCAGCTCTCTGTGTGTGCGGCACCATTCTTAGGCAGGCTGCACTTTCTGTCGCGCTGGGCGCTCTCCTTACAGGGCACACTCCTTGTGCATGGGGCTCCCCTATGCAGGGGACACCCCTGCATGGCAGGGCACTCCTTGCATGCATCAACACTGCGCATGGGCCAGCTCCACACGGGTCAAGGAGGCCCGGGGTTTGAACTGTGGACCTCCCATATGGTAGATGGATGCCCTAACCACTGGGCCTAGTCTGCTTCACAAACAGTTATTTCTTAAGGCTTGCCTTGTAATTATTAAGAAATGAAATGCTGCTCTGACTAGAAGGGGAAATAACTGGAAGCGTTGTGGGACAATGTAAGCCATATACCTTACACTCTCAAAACCAAATTTATCCATTTGTCTCTCAGTGAAAATGAATCTGGACCCTTTTAATATTTTTCCTTTGCTAGCTGACATAATGCTAAACTTTTGTCAGTATGGGACATTGGAGAAACATAGCAAGGGAAAAAGTTTTACTTCTGCTTCCTGTGCCCTCACTTGGCAGGTTCCTGCAGTGAGAACTTCACCACTCAGATCCTGCAGCACATACAGCATCTTTAGCCTTTGGCTATTGCAGCATTCATAACTTCTGCAGTGACCAGCTCCTGCAGCTCAGATGGCTTCTCTAGCCCCAGGGTCCTACTGCCCTTGCAACTTCCTTTTAAAAAAAAAAAAAAGTTTTTAATTTTTTTTTCTTCCCTTCCTCCTCCCCATCCTGCTTCTTTTGCTGTCTGTGTCCATTCGCTGTGTGATCTTCTGTGTCTATTTCTTTCTTTTTGTCTTCTCTTCTCATCTTTCTCCTCTAGGATTCATGGGGATTCTATCCTGGGGACCGCCAATGTGGAGAGAGGTTCCCTGTCAATTGTGCCACCTCAGTTCCTGGTCTGCTGTGCTTCACCTTGACTCTCTCCTTTGTCTCTCTTGTTGCAAAATCATCTTGCTTCATGACTCACTTGTGCCGAGTGAGACACTTGAGACTTGTCCAGTGAGACACCTTCCTGTCAATAGCTTTTCCCAGAAGCCTAGAGGTCAGGATTCTGGTCAATTTCAAAGGATGGATTTCCAGCACATTTTTCCAATGTAATATCCCAGTATATTCTTTGCCATTAGACAACCTCAGTACCATGTTATCTCCAACATGGTCTGGATCTCAGGCTTGGGGGAAAGGATTTTTCTTGGACACTCTATTGTGACCTAGGAATAGTATCTAGTGTATATATTTCATTATATTACATAGCTGCTGTTTTATTCCTGATTTTGTTGGAATTCTGTATTTATTGAATTTCTCTTTACTTTCTACTAGCCAATCTCTCTTCATTCTGATCCCATTAAACTGAAAAACAGAGTTAGCAATGGACCAGCATCAGGTTAAACCATATTCTGATAACTTTGCTTTAAAAAAGGCTATGTCACCCAAAGATCAAAATACTGTGTGATTACTAGTGGAACATTCTTACCAAATGTTTTTTCATCCAAGTAGTAATTAATTGTTTATATGAACTTAATGTTTTTCTATTGAGGTCTGCAAAAGTTTTGATTTCAATGTGATATTTCTGTTTCTTACCTTTTGAATTATACCATTGAAAAAAAAGAATAACTCAACAAATTGTAGACTAGATTAAATGTTTGGAGAATACTTTATGAACCTCTCGTGTAGCTATCAGATTTTTTTAAATTAGAGAAGTTGTGGGTTTACAGAACAATCATGCATAAAATACAGGATTCCCACATAACACCCTATTTCTAACATGTAACCTTACTATATTCATTTGTCACAATTAATGAAAGTACATTTTTATGACTGTACTATTAACTATAGTCCATGGTTAACTTAGGGTTCTCTGTTTGTGTTGTGCAGGTTCATGGATTTTATTTTAAAAATTTTAATTCTAGAACCATATATTCAATCTAACAATTGCACTTTTAACCATAATCAAATATCTAATTCAGTGCTGCTAATTACGTTCACAGTGTTATCATCTCCACCAAAATTTATCCATCATTCCAAATAATAAACTCTGTACATTTAAGCCTAACTTTCTATTCCCTACCTCCAGCCTACTCCTTGGTAACCTATATTATAGATTCTGATTATATAAGTTTTCTTATTCTAATTATTTCATATCAGCAAGATCATTCGATATTTGTCCTTTTGTGTCTGGCATATTTTACTCGACATGATGTCTTCAAGTTCATCCATGTTGTTTCACGTATCTATCAGAACTTCACTCCATTTTAGGGCAAATAATATTCCTTTATGTTTATTTACCCCATTTTGTTTATCCATTCATCAGTTGATGGAAGCATCTTTTGGGAACTGTGAATAACAACACTAGGAGCATTGATGTGCAAATATCTATTCAAGTTCTTGCTTTAAATTCTTTAGGGTATATACCTAGAAGTGGGATTGTTGGGTCATATGGTAATTGTATAAATAATTTTCTGAATAACTGCCAATCTGTCTTACACAATGACTGTACCATTTTACATTCCCACCAGCAAAGAATGAACCTTCCTACTTCACACTTGCAATTTTCCACTTTTTAATGGTAACCATTCTAGTGGGTGTGAAATGATATCTCATTGTAGTTTTGATTTGCATTGCCCTAATAGCTAGTGATGTTGAGCATCTTTTCATGTCATGTGCTTTTTGGCCATTTGTATATCATCTTTAGAAAATTATCTTTTCATGTCCTTTGCCCATTTTTTTTTATTGGGTTGTTTGTCTTTTTGCTGTTGAACTGAAGAATTTCTTTATTTAGTCTGTATATTAAACCCTTATCAGTTATGTGGTTTCCAATGGGAACACTTTATGTATCTCTAGTGTAGCTATCAGACATCTGCCCATTAATATTTTTTAATACCTATATTACTTTTTATTTATGTTAAATGTGGTGATCAGGGAGAATTCTCTGGATTTTTTTTTCAGTCAGTGTTTTCCAAATACAAAAACAGTATAGGGTCTGCTGTTTATAATTTTATTTATTATAATTTAAATTTCACAGAGTATAACTACTAATGGATGCCCCAGAGAGCAGTATTTTGGAAAGAACCTTACTTGATAGTCTAATTAATATCTGGAATAGAAAAAAATGACTTTAATGAAATATCTAACCTTTGGAAGGTGCTAACCACATCAACAGGGGTAGAAAATCATAAAAATAGCTAGAGTATGAACAATTGAAACAGATTCATATTTTACACACACACACACACACAAAAGCAGTCTAAATAAAATTAAAATAATGTTCCCATACTATCAAAGTTTCCACTGCCAGGAATGGATTAGCTTAAAGAACATGATTTTCTGGTGTATGTACAGTTTCGAACCACCAACAGTAAATGGATTTTGTTTTTGTTGAAGGCTTATTTCTTTCCTATTAGAAATATTTATAAAACTATAAAGAAATTATTCTATATTTTATTCTTAGATTCCTTATACTGGTTTGGTTGGTTACTCCATCATCCCTCTCTCCCCATGAGCAGTGTCTAATTTCCATAACCTCCAAAATTTGATATTTATCAAAATTTTTAAGTTTTTGTCAATCTGTGGAAAATGAAAATATCTAATGTATTTAATTTACATTTCCCTTTTTACTAATGAAGTTGAGCGTATTTTCATGTCCTCACTGACAACTTGCTTTACTTCATTTATGACTTTGCCCACTTTTATATCAGGGTTCTTTATTGTATATTTTTAATACAGTTTGTCAAGGAAGTCAAACCTTGTCATGTTTGTTATACTTATTCCACTGTATGGTGTGTTTTTTTTCTAATTGAATTTTTTTGCCATATAATTTAATTTATAATTATTAATATATTTGTCTTTGTTCAAAGTTTTCCCCATTCCTAAGTTAAACAACTATTTTCCTAAATTTTCTCCTAATTAAGAAAATTAGATCCATGAAAGGTTTAAAATTCTTTTTTTTTTTTTGCATAGATATGCTTTTAGTATTTGGAAGAGTGAGAGGCATGACAGTAATTCCACTTGGACTAGTCTGAAGAATATAAGCTGATGTCAAGAGACAAGGGTCTTGTTCTAGGCCCTGCCCTAGCTATATGACCTTTGGTGTATGTTTAATTTCTCAAAGCCTTAGTTTACTTAATAATATGTATCTATATCTATAGCAGTAGGTTATCTCAAACAGAGCCATCCCTCACATGTATGTGGATGCTTCCAGAATATATTTATTACAGGAATATATTTATTACTACCTATATTACAATTTGAATCACCTCACATTAGCCTGGTAATCAATATTCTATCATCCCAATCCCATGAGAGCTTTTAAATGAAATAAAGTCCTTGTTGGTAGGAAAAATCCTCCATGGGTATGAGACCAAGAACTGTTAGGGGTCTAGGGTTAAACCCTAGAATGGGTCAGATTGAGAATTAGAGTGTCTCTAAAAAGGGAAAAATGGGATCCTGGCCCATGTGGGTTTTGGTCCAGGCTCAGTGTTCTGCCAAAAAGGCATTGTCAGTCTTAGGTTCTACATAGTGACTTTAGGAAATTTTGAGGAAAGCTCTTCAAAGCAAACCACCTCCTCACCTTGCCTATGTCTAAAAGCATTTCTGATCTCAAATCTTTCTCCCCTGCAACCCCAGCAGGTGGGCATTCTGATGAGAACATGAATATATATGATCTTATTCCTTCATTTAAAAGCTCAACCTTGAGTAAAATAGGGACAGCCTTCCCTCACCATGTGCACTTGGTTTTTTTCTATTGTGTATCTTCATAAATTCCATAGGCTTAGAATATTTAATGAGCTATGATGTCCCCTATGGTAGACTGAAATATGTCCCCAATTTAGATAATTTCTTTTTTTTTTGCATATTTTATTTATTTATTTTATTATATATTTTTGAAGATACAGATCACAAAAAAAAGTGACATTAAAAAATATAAGAATTCCCACACACTTCACCCTCCATTCCCCCACTCCTCCCACATCAACAGCCTCTTTCATCATTGTGGCACATTCATTGCATTTAATGAATACATTTTGGAGCACTGCTGCACCTCATGGATTAGAGTTTACATTGTAGATTACACTCTCCTCCAGTACATTCAGTGGGTTATAGCAGGATATATAATATCCAGCATCTGTCCCTGCAATATCATTTAGGAAAACTCTAAGTCCCAAAAATGCCCCCACATCACCTCTCTTCTTCCCTCTCCCTGCCCTCAGTAACTACCATAGCCACTTTCTCCAGATCAGTTTCTTCCATTACTAGTCATAATAGTTCTATAGTAGAGTAAAAGTAAGTCAACTCTGATCCATATTTTATTCCTCCATCTTGTGGACCCTGGGATGGTGATGTCCACTCCAGTTCTATATCAAGAGGGGGCTTAGAACCACATGGTTGATGGATGTGATTCTCCTGCTTGCATTTGTAGGCACTCTTGATTCCCCGTGTGGTGGTTGACCATCTTCACCTCCTTGTTAGCTGACCAATGAACTGAAGAGTAGGAGTTGCAACTCTGCTGAGGCTCAAGGCCAAGCTGGCACATGGCCAGTCCAGGATTCAAGTCTCCCGAGTATACAGCAACCCCAGTGCCAACCACAGGTTCAGTAAAAGTGACAGAAGACACATGTGTAGAATGGTCACATCTGAGTCCAACTCCATCACATTCAAGAATACAAATTCCTAAGTAGGGCCCACTGATGTGCCACTGAACTCCAGAGCAATCTGCCATGACCATAGAACATGTGGGTCTCCATAGCCCTCAGGAGAACCAGTACTTGAGGTTGTATCTACTTTGACTGTCTCTGGAGTCCTGCTGAGGTGTGAATAAGTGCAACCCCTCTGACCTCCTGACTCTTTTATGAAGACCCTTAGCCATATAAACTCATTTGCCTTTGCCATTTTCCCATTTTATTCAAGGTCAAAAAGCATTTTTAATACATGATCCTACATGTAGGCTAATATATTCTGCTGATCTGAGTTGACCCTTTTATTCAAGGTCTCTTTCTAGTTGCATCACAAGTTAATGATTGGTATAATCTCTCGGCACTGGGGACGTTCACTCCCAGGAGTCGTGTCCCATACCGGTAGGAAGGTAATGCATTTATATGCTGAGGTTGGCTTAAAGAGTGGCCACATTTGAGCAACATGAGGCTTGGGAGCTAACTCTTAGGTACCCTACAGCTCTAGGCCTAGTTCATATTTCAGGCATGCAGCCACATAAGCATAGTCATCAATATCAATCTCATCTCTGGATCATCCTTCTTCATTGGTCTTTGCCATTGCAGCAGTGCTCCCAAATGTAATGATTGTGACACAATGATGAAAGAGGTTGTTGATGTGGGAGGAGTGGGGTGAGAATGTATGTGGGGTAAATGGGAACCTCATATTTTTGAATGTAACATTTTTTGTGAACTATGTATCTTAAAAAAAATACAATTAAAAATTGATGGGGGTGAGGAGTGCGGAATGTGGTATATGGAAAGCTCTTATGGTTTTTTAATGTAATGTTTTTGTGATCTATTAACTTTAAATAAAGATAATTTTTAAATTAAATTAAATTTTAAAAATAAATAAGTAGGAACTCTTGAAGATGTTATTTTAATTAAGATGTGACCCAAATGAAAGAGAGTAGGTTTAATCAGTATTACTGGAGTCTTGTTAAGCAGAAGAAATTTCAATATAGTCACAAAAAGCTGCAGGAAGGAGCCGGAAGTTGAAACAGAACCAGGAAGAGAAAGAAGATATCACCATGTGATATCAGGCAGGGATACCAGGCAAGGAACCCAACTTTGTGGAACATACAGACTTTGAGAAAAAAGCAAACCTTGCTGATGACTGGATTCTGGACTTCACTTAGTCCCACAACCATGAGCCAATAAATAAATTTTCATTGTTTAAGCCAACCTATGGTGGAGTATTTGTCATAGCAACCTGGCAAAGTGACAACCCCTTTTCAGCAGCTGTAGTGGTGGTGGCAACATGCCAGATGGAGGGGTAGCAACTCTGGAGGAACTGACAATTTAAAAAGCTGCCAGGCACATGCTTCTTTGTGATAGGATCTCAGAGAATGGAATTACAATGAACTGAAGAGAGAAATTTGAACTAAAAAATATTGGTGATACATGGTTTCATGAAATAAATTTGGTTTTTACATTTTGCAGGGTTTCTGAAAACTAATCCCTCCTGTGAAGTAAAGGGGAAAATGGAGTTAAGAGGCTTTCTTACCTTGGCTCTGATATTCAAATAGAGGTTTCCTATTAATGTTAAGGGGCCTCCCAAAATGATCGTGTCTGAGGTTTATTTTGTTGTTTGTTTTTGCATTCCTATTCTCATGTTTCCAGATGAATTATTTGATCTTACATATTTAGTCATCCCCTTGGATTCTTATCTTCTAATCAAAATTCTTATGCAAATGTTCTTCATGATCACAGTAATTGCCTCCCCATTAAAATATTTGTACAATTTGTACTTTGAAGAAGTACATAAAACTTCATGTATTGATTTTATGTGACTAAGAGCAGAGCCTTTTCTGTGAAACATCAGTAACACATTCTCTAATCCGGTCTTTTTTTTTTTTTTTTTTTTCTGTTCTACCAATTGTTTTACTTTTAGGAACTTACACTCTATGTATATCCTCTTTCAAATCTTTATCAGAGTACTACTTTTCATCTTCACTGACCATACCCCAAAATCTACTCAACTTGAAAAAACTTTATCAGCTGAATTCCCTGAGTTGCTTAGATGGTACAGATAGATTTACAGATAAAGTGCCAAAAATATGCTGGGAGTTTGATGGTTTTCTTGCTGAGGACAATTCAGTTGAACACGTATTAAAAGTAAACAGTTGACTTTTGAATGATCATCTCTCATGCAGAAAATAATGTGGACCCCTGAGCCATATACTATATTGTTGTGGCAAGAATAGATTCACAGTTGATGATATCTCTTGAAATAGGGAATGCTGTAATTTTGAAAGCTCAGGGTTCTTTGATTATATTCAACTGAAGTATTTGGTAGAACTAGGTGGGCCTCTGAAAGTACAGTTTCATAAGTACAGTTGCTTCCCTTATGGTACCAGTGTGGCTATATGTGATTTTCTGGATACTAACACCTTGGAATAGAATATAGGGACAAAGATTCCAGGAAAATTTTGAAACACTGCAGCTTATTTACAAGTACATTATCTCCTATTTCTTTCAATGATTCATCTACTGATGTCTATTAAAGTATATTGTCTGTCCCATGATTCCCCCTTCTAATGGCTCTCCCCATGTATTCCCTCTCTACCAAAAGTACTTTGCTCTCATAATTATAAGTGTTTTCATAGACTGTCGTACCTTTTTGGGAATTCTAGAAAAGTACTTCCCTGAATAGAGCCTTTTTGTTACTTAATGATTATTCAAGGGAGCTGCCTTTCTGTTTCTTTCTGATCCCCAGGCTCCACTCTTTCAAGGTTAATTGTGGTTGTAGTTTTTTAGTAACCTGAATTGCTGCTAATAAAAATAGCTATCACTTACTAGGCATATAATAAACTACCAGTTACCTTGCATTAAATTAAATAACATTTTAAAAACCCTATGGAAATGTTATCTTTATTATTTCTGTTTTGTAAATGAGCAAAATGAGACAGACGTTACATTTTCACTCAGTGTTACATAACTACTAAGTGGTCTAGCACAGACTTGAAAGCAGGTAGACTCCAGGATCTGCCTTAAACACATTAGCAGATAGAGAAATATGGCATTGGGCCAAGCTGGGGGAGGGGGATCTTTGAATAGGACTCGTAAATCTATGATGTCAATCCATAGGAGAATCTACATTTCAGGGCCTCTGTGATATCAGTAAAACTCCAACTTTGTGGATGGGCTTTGAGTAAGCACCCATCATCACATAAACTTGACCTTCCATTCTTTGGTCTTGGTTAGTGCCAGATCTAAGTGTTGATTAAATTTACAGTGCAGAATCAACTTTAGGTTTATTAAGTGTGTGCATAAATATAATCTGCATAAAAGAAAATGTATTTTATAGTCACTCAAGAAATTTCTCTAAGAATCTATGCTCTGTCCTTCATTAGTTAAGCTTATATATTTTAAATTGCCATTAACTGTTAATAAAATAATAATAATGTTCAATAAATTGAAATGCTAGGCAAATATTTGTTCGAACCAGTTTATTGATTTCCTTATGCTATCTGTAGACTTTTTTTCACTCTCACACTTTCTACCTTAACATTATAGGAATTAAAATCTCACAAAAACCCTATTTTGCAAATAATAGCTTAATAACATCAATGTGTTTAGCTCACTAATGGGCATTCTGTCATTGGCCACGTTCATCCTTTAATTGGGCATCTAAGTTTAGTCAGGATAAAAAGCCTTACCCTGTCTAGCTTCACCTGGACTGGCTGGGAAAAGGACAACCTACTATTTTTAGAAGCTAGTTATACCCAGTCTGAAAGATATTTTTGTTTTCCATTCCTTTTGAATTTGGACATTTACACACCATTAAGGGAATTGTTAGGTATATTTTTTCACACACTGTCAGGCAGGATTATGGTCATTGACATGCAAACCTTCAATGAATCAGTTTTGCAAATTGCTTTGTGACAATTGGGATCCACAAGTATTAGGTTATGTGTTCACACATAAGCTGGCAGGTATGAACCCAGGAAAACAAAAACAGGAACTATTAGATTCTCCAGCAAGCTTAAAGCTAATACATCTTCGGTTGACTAACTGGCTTCTTTTTTTTTTTAACTTCAATCTGGACAGTAAAGCTAACATTATCAGCATGTTGGAAGACTTATAATAAATATACATTTGATTTACTATGCACAGGATTCTCCATTGTGCAATGAAAACAAAACAAAACAAAATAAAATAAAAACAATCAGGAGAGGTACTTCCTGTTTCTCTCCTATAGTAATATCGTTAGCTACCCAGTGGTATGTATAGTGAGAAGCAGGAAACCCAACTTCCTCATTTCCTGCAGCAGGGTCATTTAACTTGAGTACTTTTTGCCATCCAGAGTTGTTTGCAGATAAATATTACTTACTGGCCTGTAGATTATCCTGAGGCATTTTTTTCCTTTATATCAAAGAGAACTTGGAAAAGAATTTTGTGGAGGACTTCTAAGGGATTGATATTTTCCCTAGTTTACTGTGCTGATTCAGGCCTCTGATCCCTGAATCAGGCTCCCTTTACTTTTTATATTAGGTGTTCATCTTAAAAGGACATGAGTGCACTTATGTTTCTACCATACAGGAAAATGTCCTTTTTCTCTACTCCTACTAATTACTCAAAGTGTCTTATTTACTGGGAAGCTTTCTCTGACTCTGGGACACAGAGAACTGTACTTCTTTCTGAGTCTGTCAGACTGTGTATTACATTGTTTTATATTTATTCATTTATGTATTTTGCCTTTTTACCTGACTAAGATCTCTTCCAGGAGAAGAATTATGTCATAATCATTTTACATACACTGTGGAATCTGAAAATATTTTGTTAATTAAATGAATGAATGAGAAATTCATTGCAAAATATAGGAAAGTATTTTGACAGATTTTTATATTCTTCCTATAATATTAATAGTAACTTGAGATCAGTGTCTAAAATCAGTTGTACAATTATGTGGATGAAAAAGGCAATACAAACTATTTTATCTCAGAGTGTGATTTACTGGTTAAATTTTTTTCAATTCATTTATAAAATATATTTCCTTTAGGAGAAAGCATTTCTATGAAATCACTGGATGAGAAAAATATCACATGGATACATTTTATGTTTTTAATAAAACTTGCTATTTAAGCAGAGGTATTACTAGTAGAATGGAAATGAGTCTTTCTCCAATATTAAATGCCAGTCAAATGTCACAGGAAAGAGTACCAAACACTTAAGACGTGGTATAAAATTGAGAGATGAAACAGATTTCTCTGTAGACTATTCTGTGGCCTACTTTCATAGGAATTCATGTTTTCTCTCAGAGTTTTAAATTTCCTTTAAAAGATTGTAGAATATCTAGTGTAGAAAGAAGAGCTGGAGGTCTTTATTTGAATCTTAGAGAAAAACAGAAAAATTGAATGAAGTAAACCTCGGGTAGGTAACGACCTTATAGCTAGTTAGGATGAAACCCATTTAAAGGATCTGAGGACTGGAATGATGTCACATTTCTCAAAATTATTGTTAAACCTGAAATTCTTCATATCTTTGGCCATGTAATTATGAATGTCATTTGGGTTATCTGTAATTCATGTTTGAATTGTAGATTAGTAGACTAAGGTTGTTTCCTGTAATCACAGTACTCTTTTTAATTAAATTGATTTCTCCATAATGCCCAACAGTATGCTAGGAATTTTGATAAGGATAGTAAAGTATGAAGTACTAAATGTGAAAAAACATGCCTGTTTGGACACTGAAGTTGGACCTTTTTGAGTAAAAAGACAGAAAGCTCACCAGGAATTGGATGCACAAAGAAAACAAATTGTTACAATACCAAAATCCAATTTCAATAATCTAACTATGGAGTCTTAGATAAATTGATAAACAATCTGAATGTAAAATCCATTTTTTAGGGTCTCTTAAATGATGGTCAAAGGACTATCTACACCTGAACAATGGATTTCTGATAAATATATTCCAGGGTTCCATTTAAATTTTCTCACAGTAAAATGTCATGTGATATTCTTATCTTACAGGTTATTCACAGAATTAACATATCCCAGGATCTAATTAAAGATAAAAAGAATCATTAAACCAAAAAATTAAAAGCAAACTTAGGTTCAAGTTGAAACAGACTTTTTTTTTTAATACTTAGATTATATAAATGTCACATAAAAAATATAGGGGATTGCCATATGACCTGCTCCCCACACCTCCCATACTTTCCCAGATTAACAACATCCCTCATTAGTGAGGTAAATTCATTGCAATTTGATGAACACATTTTGGAGTATTGCCACTAAGTGTGGATTAAAGTTTACATTGTAGTTTACACTCTCTCCCACCCATTTCTGTGGGTTATGGCAAGATATATAATGGCCTACTTCTGTCGTTGTCATTGAAGATGATTCCCAAGTCCTGAAAATGCCCCCGTATTGCACCTGTTTTTCCCTCTCCCTACCCTCAGAACCTTCAGTGGCCACTGCCTCCACATCAGTGATATAATTTCTTCCATTACTAGAATCACAATAAGTCTATAGTAGAATACCAGTAAGTCTACTTTAGTCCATAGTTCATTCGTCAACCCTGAGGATTCTGGGATGGTAATGACTACTCCACCTCTAATTGAGAAAGGGCTGCGATCCCATAGGGCCAATAGATGGGACTCTCTTGCTTGCAGTTGTAGACTCTCTTGGTTCCTTGGTATGTTGGTTATCTATCATCTCCTCCTTGCTAGTTGTCCTGGGTGAGTCCAATGAACTGGAAAGTAGGTGTTGCAACCCTGTAGAGATTCCAGACTCAGCTGGCACATGGACAGCCCACAGATTTAAGTCTCTTGGATGTACACTTACCAATTTTAACACTAATTATAAGTTCCAATAGAAGGACAGAAGAGCCATGTGTAGGGAAACCACAACTGAGTCCAACTCTGTCACACTAGGGAGCATAAATTCCAAAGTAGGGCCCACTGGCAAGGCACCAAACTCCTGACCTATCTGCCCTGACTACAGTGTCTGGATGTCTCAAGAGCCCTCAGGACCTCTGCTATTTGGGGTAGTATCTGCTTTGGCAGTCAATGAGATCCTGCCAAGACATGCATAAATGTAAGCTCTGGAATGACCTCCGGACTCACTTTGAAGTTTCTTAGCCATGTAAACTCACTTGTCTTTACCTTTTCCCACTTTTGGTCAAGGTCTTTTTCCCCAGTTGCATTGCTGGTTGGTGCTGGGTAAAAATCCCTTGGTGCCAGTAAGGCTCATCCCCAGGAGTCATGTCCCACACTGGGGCGGAGAAGGTAATGCATATATATATACTAAGTTCAACTTAGAGAAAGACCACATTTGAGCAACAAAGATTCTCCCAGGAGACATATCTTAGGCACCCTATAATACTAGGATAAGTTTCCATTGCAAGAGTAAAGGTTCATAAACACAGTCATCATTATCAAGGTACAAGGAATCAGCCTTTTTAATTACTAGTAAGGAAACAACCCTAACAGCACTAAAGAGACTTACCAAGTATCATTTGTATAAGAATTATTGAGAACTCATTGTTTTAAAATTCATAGTAGGTGCTATAAAGTAATGCCTCTAATCCTAAGTCATCTCATGTATTCATTCAACCTATAGTATTAATCAATATACTGTATGCTAGACATTATTTGAGGTTCTGAGGCTGCAACATTGAATAAAATGCCTGCAATCATGTACTTAAGAGTTAGCTGCTTATCATTAATAGAGACACGGAACTAGACACACCTAAATAACATGGCAAGTTATACATTTTGCCAACTCCCATTTCTATTCATCTCATTCCAAACACATGATGATCAATTTGGAATTTGGACTGGGTATGTTAAGACTAGTCATTGGGCCTGAATGCCAGTAGTGTAAGTCTGCTTTCTCTTGGGATTCTTTCTTCCTTCTCTGAGGTAGAATACAACTGTAAGCCAGGGACAGTTTTTTCTTGGAAACTTCTTTGTCTAGAAAAATATTTCACATTGAGTACTATTCCCTGAAAAGCAATAATAATCTACTCTTTAGGTAAATGCTGACCATTTAAAGCTGTTCAATTAATGAGTTTTAACCAAAACAAAGGGGGAAAAACAAACCACACAAGTAGATAGATAGAGATGAGAGAGAGAGAGAGATATGGATAGATAGATTGGATATATGGACAGGTAGATATATAGATGATAGAAAGATAAAAAATAAATGCTAGTGTATGTACACAATAGTCTATTGTTTTAATCACTGTGAGGAGTAAAATTTTCCTAGAATTTTTTTTTAAGGAAACAGTTACTTAAATTTTTAATTGTGAGATCTTCATATAGAAGTTGTGTGAAACTCAAGAGATGAGTGTAGGCTTCTTCACTAACATTCTGGTGCCTTGGCTGGCTGGGATGATTCAAAAGTTGAATAAACTGATACTGCTGACCAAAGGTCCTCTATTTGTTTTAGGCTCACTCACAGTATGAGGGCTTCTAGGTTGATAGGCATCTTACATGGTATTCTGGTGAAAAGATGGAAGCTGCACTGCTGTTTTTTTTATGCTTATCCTTAGAAGTTGCATAGTACCATTTCTATCAAACTATAGAAATACAATCACAAACTTACTCAGATTCAAAGTGAGAGAACTCAGATCCCTCCTTTCAGTGCAAGGAGTATCAAAGAATGTCAGCCATATTTTAAAACCTCTGCAGTCCACCATATGACCATATGACCAGAAATTATTTACATTCTTCTCATATGCAAAGCACACTCTGTCCACATACCCTTCAAATATTGCTTTCCATTATGTCACTGGTTCAGGGTCCAAGACCAGGATCTCTTCACTGAAATCAGAGACAGGGTTAATTGAGATTTCTCATGAATGGCTCTTCATGTCCAGTTCCTTTCTTTCTGAAGATCTGTGAAATAAGGAGACAAATTATTTGCCCACTATGCTGAAAATATAGTGGTGAAACAAGAATGCATAACTGCAATAGATTCCCATTCAAAAGGGTGTCAAGACAGGGCACACAAAGCAGTTACTGAAATTTAACCAGTTCCTTGGTTATAGAGCAATGTTATTCCCTGAAATTGTTTTTTCTATAGTTCTTGATTCTGTTGTCTGGTTCCATACCTCTCAGTCTTCATAACTTTTCCATAAGAAAAGGCTTGTTTCTACAACAAAAGTGTTATTTCAGTCTTCTTCCTGCTCACAGAAGCTTTGAGGTCCAAAGATCTCTTTTCATTTTCAATTCTCTCTGTCCTTTTTATTCCACACTAGTTAAAAGCAAGTTGTAGCAAAAACCTTGTTTCCTCTGTCAAATTTTTTCCCTATCTTTATCAGAAATGTCTCTCTCTCTCTGTGCATACACAGCACCTTTTATATATCATTTATTCATTCATTGATCCATTATTAAATATATTATTGAATATCAACCATGTGTCAGGCAATTAGGCAATGGGGTATAAAAATGAATATAACCTAATATCTTTTCTAAATGAACTTACATTCTATTGGGAATACAGTTAAGAAAAAAGTTATGCACATAGTCACAATTATGTTATCAAATGTATTTATGTGTTCATCCATCTATCTACAGATGGTAAACTTTTTTTAGAGATAGTTTCCCTGTTTCATTGCTTGTTAGATTGTCATTTTCTATCTAGTAATGTGTCAATTGTTATTATTCACTAATCATTTGTTAAATTTTATTGACAAAGGCATTCTTAGTATGTATTCACATGACATAATTATAAATATCAGTTATAATAATACATATTCCCCACAACTATGACTGACATTGTTTATAATAGAGCAAAGGGTTGCCTACAGACCTTTATATAGAACCTGGGAAGGAATTCATTTACCCAGAATCTGCCCATTGGATTTATAACAATTGGAATTAGTTTACAAAGAAAACATAAACACTGTTTTCAAAAGTATAATAAAAAATGAAAATTGTCAATAGAGGGTGGATTAGATATGTTCACCTTAAAATATGACATCAGATTTCTCCTTAAGCACCATGTAATATGGAGAACAAAGAGCAAAACAAAACAAAAATAGATTTCACAATTTCCTTGGATGTTATTAAATCATAGCACAAGTTCTGCATAGCCAATGAGATCTTATGACACCTCCTGTATTCCAATTAAACAAACCCTAAATATTATATGCCAGTTATTGCAGTTAGCATAGGTATAGTTACAAAGATAACTAAGACGGACTCAGAATTCAAGTTTATGGTGGTGTAGTGTATTGGATTTGCAGTGGTAATGAATGAGTCTGCATAAAGTAAGTAAGCATAGATCTACAATATGTAACCCCAGAACTATGCTCTTGACAAGAGGAATAAGGAGATATACAGTACATTATTAAACAATCTTTTCATTAGCTGGTCATGCACAAACAATCCAGCATAATGTTTACCATGGTCTTCCATTTGTACATGATACTATTCGACTCATAAACAGTACACAGAATGTACTTGACCTCTCAGAGAGAAGCATCATTAGAAAGAGATACTGTTTAGCTTGGACATTAAAAAATGACATTAGAAGTGGCATTAGAAAAAGATTCTGTTTAGTTTTCTCAGCTTCTCAGAAGCACAAGTGTTCTAATTTTAATCCTAAGGGCACTTGGATGAAAGTTTTGAGTTGCAACACATATAGAACAATTACAGTTTTCTTACCAAAACGATGCAGAGAGAGGACCAAAACTCTATGTTCACTGTTTCTATTTTATCTTCCAGTGGCCATGTTAGATATCTTCTTGACCTGTCAAAGCTAGAACTATATAATGTAAACAAACTAATTTAACACAACTATTTATCAACCCAAGGGGTTCTTACAGTTTTCTCCACCTTCTGAATCTTGGTCTTTTTCCTCTACACTTTCTCCAAGGTTAATATTCTGGGAAGGACCCGGCATCTACCTTGGTAGGAACTGAGAACTTGTATTCAGTGGATTTGATTCCATCTATAATTTAAGGAGGCAGTTCTATATGACCAACCCTTTTAAAACATCAGAAAATAAAACTTTTCCTCTCAGAGGCCACTTTAATTTTATTTCCGTGGTCTCTAGAATCTTTGATTCTTCTACTACCTATTGCTTCCCTTAATTCTCAGTTCCTCTTTTCTTTTTTTAAATTAAATTCCATCTAGTTATACACTGAATGACTTCGGTAGTTTTGATGTGGGAAATAAAGCAATAGGGAAATATCTTCAGTGCCTGTGTGAGGATCATACGTAAGACAACCAAATCCTTTACTTTGCCAATATAGCCACCTCCTTGTTTTATAATTTTAGCCCCAGTATATGCCAGGCCTAAGAAATTTGAATAGCTAAAAGAGAGATTTTAAGAAAAAAGATTGAGAAGAAAGAAAAATACTAGCTCACCAAAAAATGCATGGTCTCTTTGAGTTCATGAGTGTGCAATTTTTTATCTCTATTTTCAATTTAAGAACAAAGCATATAGTAGGCAGTGAGTAAATAAATAAATAGTGAATGACTACAGGAGCTCTTTGAAGAGAATGAATTATGCTAAATTTAGACAGATACCTTTATGAAGATGCCATTCACATATTAATTTATATATAAGTTTTTAAAGTTACTTTTAAATGTCCTAAGGACATTTAATAATAACAGTTATTAAACCCTTTGATTTCAGCTTATATGACTGACAGCAGTTCAAAAAAATAGCCTCCATTTTCCTGGTATTGGCAACCTTATTCCTGCAATCAATTAATATGAGAAGAAATCATGTTTCCTCAATAGTTAGAAACCTCAGTCTAAAACTAATAAACATTCCATCATTAGGTATAATTAACAGTAATTTTTTCTGTCTTTTTGTAGTATAGAATGCTCTCAAGGAGAATATAAACTTAGTTCATTTACATTGTGCTGACTCTGCATATATAACTGAGTTTTTAAACAAGAACAAAAACACCAACTTTAGAGAATATATTTGTTTTTTAAGAACTTTAACAATTACCGAATGTTCAAAGATATGAACTTCTGACATCATCTAAACATTTATAAAACATTAAAGAAATTATAGACTTTTAAAATTAGCTAATTTTTTAATTCAAATAAAATGTCATTATGTTTTCTAATATTTATGTATAAAATGAGTAATCTATATTTAGAGTTATTTCCTTGACCCACTCACTCCTCAACCCATTAAATGTGCCTCTTCTGTAGAACTTCAACAAGCCTTTTTTCTAGGTGATAAAGAATAATATCCTATTTGGTCAAACATTGTCCTACCTTCAGCCCTCATATGATTTCACTCTGTTCATTCGCTGAAATCAATATATCAATTTTCTTCAAAATTGTGCTTTGTAACCTTAAGGTATTTTGTAAAATTATGTCTTCCTTAGACTTGTTGAAGATGACATAAAGAATTTTTCAACTAAAATTTAGAATGTTACTAAGTACATAACATTATATAAATATTGATAAATATTAAAAACTCTTAGAGCTGTCATTTGTATATTTCTTTTCCAATGGAATCTAAAAAAAAAAGTAAATTGATAAACACCATCATCCATTTAAAAATATTTGAACAAATTTTTCTGTCGTGTTTAGTAATTTATATTGTTATTTTTTTCTCTTTGAACTCATATATCTATTCCATATCTCTTCAGAATTCTATCACAATGAAATTTAATCCTTGAAAGTCTATTGATCACCTCATCATTTCTATCACCAAATTTTATATATATATATTGGTTTTAAATATTTTTCTATGATTCCAAGTCCCTAGTGTTAAAAATTCTTTTTGTTATTCTTAGTAATATTATAACTATAATGAATGCACAATTAATAAAAACATAAACACATATTAATGATTTTGACAAAATATTGCCAGAAACATGTCTCTTAAGGATACATTAATACATTATGAATGACTTACCTATGATTTACTAAGTGTTTAAGTGATCTTAGTTTTCTGGCCTCCATTTGAATGCAAAAGTGTCTGGAAGTCCAAACTATCCTTTGGCATGTAGAGACTTAGGGGAGTACAAAGTTAATAAGTGAAAAATAAGAGAAGCAGATGATGGTACAGAAGCCCCGAAAATTTGGAGTAAATTTTTAAAAATGTCATGCTGAAATGTCACCTAACAGCAACCAAGATATATAGTGCATGTTAATAGTCATTGCATTCACTTGTGTCCTATGACCTCCTTCTGGTAAGAAATCACACATCTTCATATTCACACTGCTTAGCAATAGGCCTGGCATGTAGTAGGGACTGAAGAACTTTTGATTGTTTTGGATATCACCCAAAAGATTTCTTCTAGTGGGTTAAGTAGATACAGTTATATACTACAGAGAGTAATAAACAACAGAATATGCCTAGTGCAGGTGTAACACAAAGGAAGAGGAAATAACTTTAAGGTGGATTTGGGAAAGTATTAATGGAAGGTGTGGATTTTCATCTGGGTCACAAAATATGCGTAAGATGGAAAATGGGGACATGTAGTAAGAATACCTTAGGACTAAGATGTCAAGGAATAGTCTCTAGTGATGTGACCTTAAAATGAATGCATAGGCAAAAATAAATAATACCTTTTTCTTTAATAAATTAAATGGATACACCTCTCTTCATATTTTGCAATCTTGACTTTTTACTTAGCAAGCAAAATTATGGAAAACTATTATGTATCCTGATTTGATGTTTTGCAAAAAATGTCATTAAGTCTGGCATGATTTTCAGGTTGTGAAATACAAAAGGGAATCTGTTACTGAAATCCAAATTAATACAATTTTCAAGGAAAAGTAAAGAACTCAATAGCAGTAAGTCTCAAACATGTCAAAGATTCAAATCTAATCATTCAACAAATATTTTTTGAGCAATTACTATTGCTCTGTACCACATGAAGAGTCAGAGATTCATCCATATGGATGAATACAGAAACATGTTATAGCCACAAACACTATCTCCTTGTGTTTAAATTACACCACAGTGGGTTTAAATCACACTATTCTTTTTTTTTTTTTCTTTAAGGAGATACCAGGAATTGAACCCAGGATCCCATACATGAAAGCAGGTACTCAACCACTGGGCTACACCCACTCCCTCACACTATTCTTTTTATTTTCTTTTACACTTTTAAAATTAAAGTTCATAATCACAAAAAATGTTACATTGAAAAACATAAGAGGTTCCTGTATATCCTCCATCCCCCCACCGCACTCCTCCCACACCAACAACCTCCCCCATCATTGTAGCACACTCATCACGCTTTGTGAACACATTTTGGAGCACCGCTGCACCACATGATATTCTCCACCCTTTCTTAATAACCATTTCTTTCTCTTTTTTTTTTGCTTTTTATTTGGAAAATGATCTTCTCATACCCAAGTGGTCCAAGTGAACATTGCCTCAAGCTTGTACATTTTATATGGAAAATTTAGACCTTTAGAAAATTATACAGGGGAAGAAGGCATTTGGAGTTCAGTCATTGGATTGTATCATACTGTGACAGTTTGAAGCTTTTTGTAGATCCCAGAAAAGATCATGTCCTTAGAGGTAACCCATTCCTGTGCCTGCAAACTCATTATTGATGGGATCTTTTGATTAGATTCAGTTAAGCAACCTTTGATTAGATCATTTTCATTAGATGGCTTCAGTTAAGGACCTTCCATTAGACTTGGGACCCAGGGTGGGTCTTAATCCTCTTATTGGGTCCTTCATATATGGAGGACTAAAAAGCTGCAGGGAAAGGGAAAAAGTTGCAGAGATGGAGAGACTGAACCTAGGAGCTCAAAGAGGATACTGGAACAGAGAAAAGCCACAGATGGAGCAGCTTGGAATAGACTAGCAACAAGATCTGGAGGAGTGGGAGAGACAAGCAGAGCTGCCATTATGCTCTGACATGTGCCTGATGACCCACAGGTGCATCTTGATGAAACAGCATCTCTGATGTTACCTTAACTAGGACACTTTCACAATTTCAGAACTGTAATCTTTTAACCTAATAAATTCCCATTATAAAAGCCAACACAGTTCTGGTACATTGCTCTCAGCAGCTTTTAGCAATCTAAAACAAGTACCTAGAGCAACAGTCAGTAGATTTCTGCTGTTGAGATTTTCAAAGTGAGAGGGATTTTTCCTCATTTTATAAAGAAAGTCAGCTTGAGTAAAAGAAAATGGCTAAGGAAAGTAGAGTTCAGAGATGGAGCAAAGGAGAAAAATGTATGAGTAAGAAAGGCACTACTATGACATTATTTAAGCTCCTGAATTTTGCAACCTTGGACTTCTGAACTTTCCAGTTACACATATCAATAAAATATTATGATAAATGCTATAAAGGAAAGTTTAGCTTTTATGACAGCATTTTAATTTTAAGGATATACAAAGCAGAGAGGTAGGGGATAATACAAGATTTTGTATAACTGATTATTTATTTGTATTTGTCCCTGGTAGAAATGGTGAAGGCAGTGTCTAGGTAGAGTATGTGAAGTGAGTAATTGATATTAATTGCTCAAAATATTAAATCCAAAGAAACAGCATTAAGGGAGCATTTTAGAGCCCAAAGAGAATAGTATACAACAAACTACCTGTAAAACCCCAAGTTTTCATGACTTTTGCCTGAAGATAATAGGTTGAAAAAGAGATTTTGTAATTGAGCCAGGGAGAAAATTGGAAATCAGATTAAAATTGAAATGATAAATGAAACCAGTTAGAATAACAAGGAAGTAGCTGAATAGTGAAGTACAAAAAATTAGAGAACCAGAGGGCATTTTTAATTTTATTGAAATTTTTCTTTCTCTTCTCAATTTGTTCTCCTTCCTTTTTTCTTCCTGTTCCCAGGCCTTTCCTTCTTCCTTTTTCTGTTGGCCAATGGCAATTTTGTAAGCTAGGTTTAATGAGAATTCTGTGTTCAGTCTGAATATTTTCTTTTAAAAAGTATTCAAGCCTGTAGTTAGCAAGTCAGATAAGTAGATAAATTATTCATGCTTAATATATCAAGTGATATACTTGCGCTTTTCTTTTCTCCGTATTCACCATTTTTTCACATAGTGCATTTTTGTTGTCAGAATGAAATAGTTTATGAAATGCAAAGTTGACTGATAACTGAACACTATCCTTTTTATAATTCTTAATTGGGGAATATTATTTCCCCAGATAATGTCAAATGAAAATAAATCTGCAAGTGTTGCCTAAGCTCAAAAACAATAAATGTTTTTGCCCACCTGGTACCCAGCTATTAGTACAGCTATTAAAATGGGTGGTTCTGAGTAGTCAGATTAATACATCCATTACAGATTAAGACCTCTCTATAAACATCTCCATTTCCAAATAATTAAGAAATCTTTCAGGATCAATATGAGTAAAATTATCAACTGCCCAATCAACCAACTAAAACAGTGAAGTTATTCTGCAACTGATTTGTCGAATGCTGATGATTTATCTTACACAAAGAGTTATTTTCTCATTTCCAACAACCTATATCCTTGCTACAAATCATGAAGGAACAAGGAAGATCTCTATGTTTATGGTCTAGAGGACTGAATGAGGCACAGCTTCTGAATTTTATGTGCATCTTTTATTAAGGCATTTTTCATCAGCAAAACTATATTCATGACTACTTTATATCTGAAAATGGAAAACTACCTACATGTAGTCAAATTAAGTTATTTGTGGATTTTAACAAACTCTCTTGATTAAGTGTTTCACCTATTTGATGACATCTGTAGGCAAGGGAATAAGAGGAGATACAAAATGTCAGAGAAAAACACCCTTCTCTTTGCTAGTTTTACAATTGCTTACTATCTTCTCAATAGCCAGGGGATAATACACTGCCACACAATTCATACAAAGACAAAGATATTATTTTAGAAGTCTCCTGGTTTTCTCCATCTAGAAACTTAACGTAATCACAAAAAAAGAAATAGAATGTGTGATAAGCATTTTTGATGAGAGAAAACTCTAGTGACATTGCAGCACGGGATTCATGTACATTGTCCTGTTTTTGTCTTAATCTATGGCACTTAATGAAACTCTTCCCTGGATCCTGAGATATCTCATTAAAGCTGTCAGTCCACAAAATACATTTTTAAAAAATCATTAATGAATTATTGGTGACAATTGCCATTCTTTATTTAAAATGTTGCCCTCTCTGGGATTTTAAAAACATTGTTAAACTCTATTTTTACCTTCGCAATTCTAAGGATTATGCTAAGAAATGATGTACTTTCTGTGGTTATTTAGTATTTTTAGATGAAACTTCTGTTTCTGCTGAACAGTTCGCCTTAATTCAATGTCTATTCAGGTTACTCTGTGAGTATTTAAAAGACAGGACTGAAATAGTTTACAACATATTTCCTGCTTTCTTTAGACTATATAATATAGTTTCTAATATAATTGACTATAATATTGCTTTAAAATAAACTATAATCATTCTTACCTGCCAGTATTCCCAATTAATACTAAATATTAGAGTATTATTGTGACCAAAGTTATCCAAAATACATGTGAGACCACGTATTAGTCAGGGTTCTCTAGGGAAACAGAATCAACAGGAGATATCTGCCAATAGTATGAGATTTTATAAGAGTTTTTCATGAGACTGATAGTCAACAAGTACCATAAGTGAAAGTTGAAATGAACTTTGTAAAGGGAATTAAAGCCTTCTGATTGAGACCCAGCCTGTGGACCATGTGAGGTTGGCAGCGGCCCCCAGTGCAATGGCCTGGGTCTGCCTAGAGTCGGGTTGCAGCCCAAAGAGGGTGGTAAACTCCATCTAAGGCTAAATACTGGCACTAGAACTTTGTAGGTGAAGTGGAGAAGGGTTCCATGTGAACTGGGACCAGACAAGAGACACAGGAGCCCCCAATCCCCATGGATACCTTGCCATGAGGAGTAGGAGGGTCGCTGTGGTGAGCCTTGAGGTCTAGGGCACCAGCCCGAGTGGAGACACCGCAGGTGCAGATCTTGGTGTAGTAGTAAATATTCAAACGAGAATATCCCAGCTCCTCTTTGGACAGCCAATGTCTCCTGGAAACTCATCAAGGACCTTCACTCTACTTTCATCAGAGCCCCTGGTTTGTAGCTTGCTTGTAGAACCTGGGCTTGTGCATTCCCGTGGTCACGCGAGAGACTCTTACAAAATCTCTTACTATTGACAGATCTCTCCTGTTGATTCTGTTTCACTAGAGAACCCTGAATAATACAGATCATATCCACACACACTTTCACTTTGAAGTCTACACAATTGCGTTCACCAAGAAGTCAGTTGATATTGAGTGTTCTGTGGGGATACCTTTGTGTTGGTAATCTATATTTAATATTGTACGTCTTGGTTTTCCTTTCTTCTTTCTTTTTATGAATAGTTTTGAAAAATAATCTGAAATATAGGTTCCTTTTTGAAATATGGATTTAAAGGCTTTGTTTTGTTTTTACAGAATATGTGATTAAGAATAAGATTGAAAGTCGAGGAACCCTTAAATTCCTTGCAAATTGCTACACTACATGATCCTTATGCTAATATGGCTTCTTCAGAATTTTAGTTTTACAACTTATTCCACCAAAAAAGTATGAAGAATAGATTGTATATGCTTATGTTTTCCTTCCTTTCATATGATAAAATGGGGAGATATGTAATTTTTTCTTTCTTTTGGCTAGATTAGTAATATGATATAATGGTTTAGGACATAGATTCTTGGCCCAGAATATGCACAAATCCTATCCCCATCTCTTGTTCTCTGTGACTGGGGATGTGATTTGATCTTCGTAGGCTTCAGTGTCCATATTTGTGAATGAAAAATAATTGTATCTACTTCAATGGGTTCTTATAAGTATTAGAACAGTGTCTAGCATATAGTAATTTCTCATTTGCAGTTAGGCTAATAAAATTTTAAATTTTTATAGCTATTTCTCAAATTTTATTTTCTTATTGAACTGTTTGTCTCTTCCTTGTCAATTCATAGGATTCACTGTTAGTTGTGGATATATGCTATTTTATTCTAAGTTATAAGCAATGCAAGTTGATTTAGGGTGCTATAAGCAGAAAAGTATTCATTTATATTATATAAGGTAGCTCATGGAGTATTGAGACAATTTAAAATCCATATTATTGGTGTTTGATTTCTCCACATCATGGTGCAAAATTGTTATTGGTAAGTAAAGTGTAACTGACATCACGACAAAGAACTACCTGTTTTACTTTCTTTCTAAGTATTTGGTCATAAAAATTAATTACCAAGACATAAAATATATGTTTTATATTTTAGGGTAAATCTGATTTTTTTATTCCCCTTCTTGTAATCTCTTTGCTAGCTTTAAAAATGTATTCTTTCCATACATTTTAAAATGAATTTTCCAAAAAAGCTTCCTGAAATTTAATTGGAATTCCATTGTAACAAATACATTAATGGGGAATTAATATGGTTTTAATTTTAAGTATTCCAGTCCATTAATTTAACATATTTCTTCATTTATTGAGATTATTTTCCATATGTTTATAGCATATGGAAACTTTCTCCACAAATACACTTGTATATTTGGCTTAGCCGTTTTCTGGGTGTTTTTTGCTGTTTTGAATTGTAAATCTTTTCCATTATTTTTCTGAATGGTTTTTAATGGTGGAAAGGAATGTCTCTGACTCGATTTTATTTATTACTGATTTTGGTTCTTTAGGTACATAATCTACATGGATTATGATATCATTTTGAAATAACTACACTATTACATCCTCCATTCCAAATGGTAAAACTTTTTCCTTTCTTTTTTCTTATTGTTTTGGTCATTTTTTATTTAATATGCTGAACAGTAATGTAGATAACGGATATCTGTGTCTTGTTCACTTAAAGAGACTTTCTAAAGATTTTACCTACTAAAAATGTCATTTACTGTAGATGTTTATCAGCAAGTTTTTACAAATTACGTTGTAGAAAGTCTCTTAAAGTTTTCTAAAGGTTTTATCAAAATAAACATAAATTACTAGACAGCTTTCTTTTCTTAATGCATTATATTGACTCAAAAATAAGTATGAAACTTTAGAAGGTACTTTGCTGATCACATTGTTTTCCTTCATTAGTCAAATAATTTAGTGCATTATAATAATAGATTTTCTGATGTTGAACAATTCATATATTCTTGGAATAAAAAAGCTTGGTAATTACATATCTTAAACAGTGTAAAGTGATATTTAAAAATACTCACTATTTGTATTTGTAAATAAAAATTCAAAGAGTTTGCTAACTATAGTTTTGTTTAAAAATTTTGATTTTATATTTATAAGTAAAATTAATCCGAACATTTTTTATCTGTCTATTCTTATCTAGTGTTGTTATCAAAATCATACTATCCTCATGAAATAAATGATTGGAATTCCAAATTATCAGATTTTTTGAGAAATTTTGTCCTCCCAGACTTTCAAATTAAGGCTTTGTATTTATATGGACTCTTAGCAAGTCAGAATATAACAATCATTAGGGAGTCTTCACTTCTTATTTAATAGCTGTTTTTGTTTGTCAAAGGACTGCTAGTGTAAAATATTAAAAATGGGTTTGTTTTATGAAGGGGATCTATTTGGGGCATATAGACTTACAGTTCCAAGGCTTTCAAAGGTTCAAACTGAGGCACTTCCTCACCAAAATCACAAGTGCTTTCTCACCAAAGACACCTACTGTTGATTTTGCTGTCTGGGTGAATGGCAAAGCAAGATGATCACAGATCTCTGCTGAGATTTGAGCTCAGCTGAGGGCAACCAGGAATTTCTCCTCTTGAGCTGCTCTGTGGACCCAGTCTCTCTGAGGCTTTTGAAGGCTTGTGTTTTCCTGCAGTCCTCTCTCTCACACTATAGAATCAAATACGATGGCTCCCTTTTCCTCTGTCTGTGCCTCCATTTTTATCAGACCCAGCAAATAGATGGAGACTCAAGCTGGCTCAAACCTCACAGATATAGTTCAATTAAAAGCCCTAAATTGATCTTATAAAGTAATCTAATCAAAGGACCCTCAACCGAATTTAATAAAATCAAATGGTATCACACCCACAGGAATAAATTAGTATATCTTTCTCTGCTTGGAATTCATAAAATAATCTCAAACTGCCACAATAGTCAAGGTGTAATTTTAGCCTATGACAGAGAAAGAGGATACCGTCGATGAATGCAAAGAATGCAACAAAGAAACTGTGGGAGAGATACGCACTCTGTACTCCAAAATGTGGTGGAAATTTTAGGCTACATATCCCAAATTTGTATATTTAAGTATGCAAACCAGGCCAACCAAAATAAATTCATTTCAGTATACCAGAAGCTTTTAAAAGGCATTTACTTCATGGTGTTTAGCAATGTCTATTCCACTCTGGTCTACGCTTTAACCTCATCATCTGTCAAAGTGTTAACCACTGCAGAGATATGAGTGGAAAAAAATGTAAGCATCAACAAGAGATTCTGCAATGGTCTTCCCCTGCCAATCACAATGATGAAAAGATTTAACTGAAAGAAGTGAACTGGTAATTCAATCACTGTGAGTATATCAGAGGAGAGCTGAAGTAAAAAATATTGGGTCAGCATGAAACCAGCTAGTAAGATAGGGAATCAATAGATGGATCTGGAACCTGGCAGAGAGTCCACATGGACATCAATAACCCCAAGATGGCTGCTGGAAGACCCTCCCCAAGATTCTGCCATTCAGAAGAAGCCTTCCACCAGAAGCCAGGAGAAGTCCCAGATATTCCCCAAGGACTTTATCAGTGGGCCCTCCTGGGAGACTGATGGAACAAATAAGCAATCAAAGCAGTAAACAGCTGGGACTCTTCCCCTGCCATTTGCAAAGGGATGGAATAATTAAGAGTTCAAAAGGCAGGTCCCAGGCCTGAGCTCTCTCTCTCTCTTCTCTCTCACCTCTGTTCCCATTCCTGCCCTCTGCACACCACTCTCACCACTTTTCCTCTGCCATGTGGCCACACAAGTAAAACCTGGGCATTTATAATCTGTAGCAGGAAATTGTAATCTGTAAATCAGCCCACTTTATTACTTTTCAACCCCTTCCTTTCTACCGGGGACCCCTGATGTGTTAGTCTCTCTCATTTCTTGTCCTTCCCTCCCAGAATAAATTAATGGCCTAACTCACCTGATGTGTTCTTGAAATTCATTTCTGCAGCATAGCTAAGAACCTAAAACAAAATCTGGTAACAAGTGCACAAATGTAAAAGATTAATAATAGGAAAACCATAGGGGATTGTATGAGGATCCTATTTTCTTCATGATTTTTCTGTAAATCTATAAGTTCTCTATTTAAAAATAGTTTTTAAAAAATACTGTGTCAGTGAAAAGACATTTGGCACTGCATTTCAAGAAAGAGAACTTGAAAATATAATGTTCCTGCTTCTAATTATAGCAACTCTTCACTTCTCCAGAGTAACATCTTGGAATCATTTTATTCTAATGCTCTTGTCCACTGATTTCTAGGGAGAAATAAGATAATCATGAGAACATGAGCACTGCTAGGGTCTGAAAACACAAATATTATCAAACAACAAATCTCAGTTTAAATGGAGATTTTTAATCATTTATGTACTATTTGAGTACCATAAGTCACCTTTTTACTTCTTCAATAATATTTATTTTAAGGTACAAGGAGATATTTAATCTAAGTAACAGGGAATTTCTTAGGATGAGTGTTACAGTGTAAGGATCAATGTGAGAAAACTTTAAAAAAATAAAAAAAAATAGTTAGCTGAAGGTTTTCTGCATCAGTGATTTAAATTGAAAACAAAAAATAAAAGAATCTCAAGGGTAATGATTTTCAAAGCTTTATAATAGATCCAAACTATGTCTGATAATTTTCTGGCCAAGTAAGATCATCTCAAAGGACCCCACAAGTTTAGAAAATGTCAAAGTAATGCGAATTTAAATGAAAGGGCCCAGTTATTTACAATTAAATAATGCAACAGTTGTAATATTAAGACTATGAGCGCCAAAATACTATCAAGTAACTTTATGAATTATAGAAGTTGAAAGAGGATAAATAATACATTTATTTAGGAGCATAAAACTGATTTTTACCTTACTTCCTTTGTTAGACACAGAGAACATGCACTTATTATAATATTTAATGACTAATACTAAGCCATTATAATACCAGCTTCTATCTTTTCAAAAAACTGTTTATCTCATTTTAAATCTAGTCTCCATTTGTTCTATTACAAGACTTGGGGAGGGAATCAGCCTTATGTATATTAAGTTGAAGCTCATGGTGGGAGATTTAGCCTGTAGATTAAATAATGTTACAAGGAAAACTTACTATTCATACAAGGCAAACATAATGGCATAAGAGAAAGAGTATGGGCTTTATATCCAGAGAGCCCTGGTTTCCTTCTTTCATTCTCTATTTAATATTCATTCATTTTACCTTTAATTTAACAAATATTGTTTGAGTACCAACTATGTACCAGGTTCTAGATGAAGTTGGGAATCTGTGAACATTTCATAATTGCTCTGAAACTTCTCCCTTTTTTTCTTAACTGGGCTAATATCATCAGCTTCATCAGATGTTGCCAAGGATAAGTGAGGTGATGTGTGTGAAGTAGATGAAACATGGTAGCCACTGAATAAATACTAGCCGTTACTATTTTTTTTAAATTTCTCTCCCCCACCACCCCAGTTGTCTGTTCTCTGTGTCTATTTGCTGCGTCTTCTTTGTCCGCTTCTGTTGCTGTCAGTGGCACAGGAATCTGTGTTTCTTTTTGTTGCATCATCTTGTTGCCTCTGTTCTCCATGGGTGCGGCACCATTCCTGGGCAGGCTGCACTTTCTTTCACGCTGGGCGGCTCTCCTTACGGGGCGCACTCCTTGCACGTGGGGCTCCCCTATGCGGGGGACACCCTGCGAGGCATGGCACTCCTTGCGCACATCAGTACTGGTCATGGGCCAGCTCCACATGGGTAAAGGAGGCCCAGGGTTTGAACCGTGGACCTCCCATGTGGTAGATGGACGCCCTAACCACTGGGCCAAGTCCACCACCAGTCATTACTTTTTTACTTCAACTATTCCTGATGTGGGCTATGGGTTGGAGGCTCTTTGTCTCTTCAGAGATAACCTTAACCTAAGCTGTCTGTCCTGACTTGTGGGTGTGGGATGGTGAGAGGCTGCAGCCCTGCCATTCGTAACCACGGCAATGACTCCAGTCCTAGGAAACAGTTTATCAAGGCAAACTCTATAAACTTTAAATATTCAGGGAAAATGCAAACCAAATGTGCTAAAAGCTTATCTAAAATATATGAAGTTCATGCTAAAAGCTTACCTAGGATGTGGAAGATATATATGCTAATTCAAACCTATTGAGCACTGAAACAAAGAACGATTTAGCCCTTCCTCTGTATAAAAGGAACTCAAAATTCTTGTTCAGGGCTCGGGTTTGCAACAGAAAGCTCCCGAGTCTGCCTGGCCATCAATAAACCATTTTTCTTTCTCAAAATCATTCCTGAGTCCTGGCTTTTCTATAGGCAAATAATTGAACCTCTCTCAAATTCTACAACATTCCAACTTTAATATAAATAATCATTGTACTCTTGTGGAAGCAAAGAGATTCAATAATTGCATATGGAAGGCCAGTTCTCAGTAATAATTTTGGGAAGGAAAACAATTTATTTATGACTGGCTGGGCTCAGGAGCTTCTCTGATCAAAAACCTGAGGCCACAAATAAGATTTTTAAATACCTTTTACACAGAGGATATAGGAGTGAAGAGTTAAATGGTGCTTTGTTTGAGTGCTAGATAAGCTTGAGTTAACACATATCTTACATTCCAAGTAGGCTTGAATTAATATATTTAGTTTGCATCCTTCCTGAATATTCAAAGTCAATAGAGCCTATATCACTTAATTTTTGTCTTTCTGGGACTGGATTAGTTGGCATGGTTACAAAGGGCAGGGCTGCAGTTTTTTATTATGTGACACACACAGCCAGGTTATTCATGAAGAGATGCACAGCCCCCACCCATAGCTCACATCATTCCCCATTTTATGCCAGCTTAACTTGCTAAGTTTAGGCATAATTATTGTTGGTGTTACAAGATGGGTTGTTGTTTGTTGTTTTGATTGATTAGCCCACTCATCAATTTCCCAGTAAGGGATTAAAGACAAAGCCCCCCTGAGGGAAGCGGACTTGCGCAGTGGTTAGGGCATCTGTCTACCACATCGGAGGTCCGCAATTCAAATCCTGGGCCTCCTTGACCCATGTGGAGCTGGCCTATGTGCAGTGCTGATGTGTGCAAGGAGTGCCCTGCCACGCAAGGGTTTCCCCCACATAGGGGAGTCCCAGGCACAAGGAGTGCACCCTGTGAGGAGAGCCGACCAGCGAAAAAGAAAGTGCAACCTGCCCAAGAATGGTGCCACATACATGGAAGCTAACAAAACAAGATGACACAACAAAAGAAACACAGATTCCCAGTGCTGCTGATAAGGATAGAAGCAGTCACAGAAGAACACACAGTGAATGGACACAGAGAACAGACAACTGGGGGGGGGGGGGGGGGAAGGGGAGAGAAATAAATAAATCTTTGGGGAAAAAAAAGACAAAGCCCCTGAGCAACATCTGGGGTTTCTACCTATTCTCAGAAGAAGACCTCATCCTGGACAGCAGAATCCTGGGGGTGGGGCCCCCCCAGCAGCCATCCTGGGAGTTACCAGTGCTTATGTGGATTTCTTGCCAGGCTTCAGATCCATGTATTAATTTTTTATTTTCTCTTTAGAGAGTTTACACCTTTAATCTTAAAGGGGTGCTGAAGGGAGATGATTCTTTTTCTGTAGCTACTTACTGCTGGCCATGGGCTGAAGTCTCCTACCTGACAAGGTGCAAAAACTTTGTTATTTTATTTTGACTGGAGGAAGATGGATCTGGCATTCTGTATGAAGCTGGATGAAGTTTTCAGAGGGCTAATAAGATGCCCATTCTGAAAGAAACAAATTTAATTAGATTTTGGAATACCTGCTTTTTTTTAAGAGGACACTGGATCACAGAAGTAGAAAAGGTTAGGTGCCTGCATAGATGGCACCCTTCTTTTTTTAAAGTTTAAAAAAAAAATTTTTTAAGCTAAAATATATGTATATATTTTAAGTTATTTTATGTTCTTGGTTAACCCCCAGAGAGAAATTGTAATGGATAATGGTATTAGGTATTTAGCTTTGTTTTTGAAGATGCATTCTAGGCTTTTCAATAATTAGCACTCATGTGCTTCATCAGGTGCTTCTCGTGAATTGGCACTTTCTTGGGCAGCTGGTTTCATTCAGGATTAGTGCACAAAGTTGGAAATTCTTTTAGCTTTTAGCTGTGAGAGTAATCAAAACTACAGAGTAAAGTTTTTTTTTTACATTTTGGCTTTAATTGAATAATTCTTGGTAATTTTTTTTTTTACTGTTTTTGCCAGGCTTTGTTTTTGATGCCTGGACAATGCATAACTGCTAATTTTTGAAGTAACAGTATGGTTTGTCCCTAGGATCTGATTTTGGACCCTGTACCAGTAATAGGGTGGCTGGGTTAAGAGTTTGACACACCCTTATTTGTTCTTTGGGTTTTTTTTAGTAATTGAGCCTGGTATTAATTAACTGGTTACCTGTAAGCCACTGGTGGCCCCTGGCCTTAAGCACATCCTTCAACCAGTATGGGGTGAAGAATACGAGAGATTGCCCCCAAGTCAGTTTGGTGGCTTTTTATATAAAAAGAGCATTGCCTCCCAAGATGACTTTTTATTTTATAGACATGTTTATTATTTACTCAGAAAATGAAGTTTACCAGGACTTTTAACATGTTTAATGTACTTTTGTATGTGATTTAGAATAGAAAATACTATAATTATCAGGCATTTATTTAGAATAAAGGTGCAGAACTTAGTATTAATTAATTATTCATGCATGAGGTTTGTTTTGAGCTGCAATTAATAGTTTTAAGTTTCAGGTTTGCAATACTTTACATGTTATCTCTCCATGGGAGCAGGCTATAATGCCAATTGTGTTTAAGTTCTCCTTACAGTATTCTGGTATCTATTGCTCCACTTTGTATGTTCTTCACAGAATTTGCAGCACCGTTGACCCTAGAAGGAAAGTAGGTCATAGATCTTACCAGCCTGGTGCATAGCACTCTCTGGCACTATGAAACAGTATCAGTCTGAAGATGATATTCATTGTACATTTAGTTGTACTTAGCCGCTGCTGGCTGCTGCAGGAGCTTGAAACTGCAAAGTAGTTTCCATCCACTTCAGAGGCATGGCCAGAGATGTAGTAAATATTTTATTGTTTCAGGGGTCAGTGACCAAACTAGCCAATAACTTATATGGAGAGTCAACCTGCACTGTATTCAAAGCCTATTTTGAATGCAAAAGAGAGTTTGACAATGCTGAAGTTTATCTATTGATTTTTATATACCTTTTAAACATTTTTAATGTAATCTGTTACATATTAAATGAACTTATTATTACTTGGCTTTTTATTTTTATACTTTTATCGTAAAGATGTTAATTAGCAAGTATTTTACTTTAGTAGTAGAGGTAAAACAATTTTTCATTGTTACAATGAAAATGGAAGATTCCCAAGGGAATCAAGGTAACTTCGCACTGAATATTCACTTGAATATTCTCATTGAGATGATCATTAGACAGGTTTTATTGCTATGAAGCTACTTCTTGCCATCAATATTAATCCAGGTTTTTAGTTAATAATGGCTCTTTAGAATGAGAGCCATTTAAATGATGTAGTTTAGAATATGCTTTTACAAATTTTTTTAGAATTGACCATAGCTACAGACTGGCAAATTTACCTTAGATTACAATTAGTAACCAACGGAATTTACTTTATGCATTTATGAGAAATCAGCCCTATATTTAACTTAATTTTATTAAACATGTATTTACAACTTTTATTATTTTAAAGATTTAATTCATATAATGTTAACTTATTAATCTGGTATTCTATAAACCAAAGAGATAAAACTCAAGCTAAATAAGTTGAAATTGTTAGTTTAAACAAAGAATGTTGTTTTCTTTTTCTTTACAAGGGCTTAAAACCTTTTGTCTTTGATAATTTTAAAACTGTAAATAATTTTAAAAGCATACTGACTTCTAGGCTTTGGAATATAAAGCAATTATTTAATTTGTTCCAATTATAATTTAATAAGGATTTTTATAGCTTTGCCAACAGTCTTTATATTCAGATTTCTATATGATTTTTTTATACTGCTTAGTCTAATTTGGGTTTTAGGAATATTTATTACTTATATAACTGCATATTTAATTTTAACAATTTGAACAAATAGGCAGACATGAATAGTTTCATACAGAAACTCCACTTAGTTATTTTTTTTCTCTTTTTTATAAAACAAGTTTAATTGTGAAATAATATTTGAAAGATTTTTCTGAAGGCTTTCTTTCATTGACTTTTCCAGATTAGGGGTTCATGGTTTCCCCACTTTGTGGCTCCTTTTAATTAATGGCTTACAACCAAAATGTTTTTAATGCTATGATACATTTTCTGCTTCAGAACTTTATATTTTACTTTGACTTTTGTAGACTTTGGATGAGCAAGACTAATATTCTATGTTTATTTACTGGCGCTATCGAAGCCTCAGGGAAACTGGTTTCTCTCATGAATTGTTACTCTTAGGAACTCTGACAGTCAAGGCAGGAGGCCTCCTTCACTTCCCAGTCCTTGGAGATAAAAGATTCCAGCAGCTGCTTGGCTGGGAGAATGGTCATTCAACCCCAAGAATCAAGAATTCCACCAGGCAGCAATTTTATTCACACTTGAAGGCATGAGAGAAAGCAGGGTTACTAATGCCAGTAGGACAGGCGACAGGGATGTCTCGAGTTTGCTTTTCCCTGAGCTATAGGGGCAGAAGCTGTTATGAAATAACCATAAGCAAAGGCAAGGGGTGAGGTTAGGCTTGAAGTGACAATAAATGAAGGTAAGTTCAACTTAGAATTCACACTTACAATAATAGGTTCAGGCTAAATTCACCCAGTTATAATTTCAGTTATTATCCTTCTGCTGTTTTATAATATAAATGCATTTATAAATGATCTTAACTCTTAGTTACAATTTCTAGTAAGTTTTTCTTTAAAGTGAACTGGGTACTTTTATTAACTAAGTCACAAGAATTTTATTAGTAACAATTTGGTGATGTTTTTCTGCTTTTCTCGTAACTGAATAAATTTCATTTGCAATTTATGCATTAAATTTACCAGCAAAACAGTATTGACATTCAAAGATTTGTTTCTAGGTTACTCTTTTACCATTATTCAATAGGTGAACTCCAAATCTGATTTTCTAGGCACAGGCAAACTGACAAAGTTAAACACAGATTTTAAAGTTGAACACAAAATTAAGCACAGATTAAAACAGAAGAATTTTATACTTTTAGCATTTCCAGTGCACTAAGAGATAGACTGCCATAGAGTTGCCAAGCAAATTGGGTTTTTTTTTCTTGCATTTTTTATGACTTTATTGTTTGACAGTTTCCCAGTTAAACCATTAAAAGGGCCATTAAGTGATTAGAGGTTTATTGTTCTAGGCAATAGTTGTTTTGTTTTGTTTTTTTTTTGCTAGAGTAAGGCACTTTACCAGTTTTATAGTTTTTAAAGCATTTCAAAGCATTTTAACACAGACTTGCAAGGAGAAATTTAGTAGTAAAACATGGGCCAAGGTTAATTATGCAAAGGTATTCTGGCTTGTGATGCCCTGGGGAAGGAATTTTCATTGTATTTATTCTGGCTCTTCCTGGTGCCTTTCCACCTCCCCCATCCCAGGCAGCTGGATGTACTTAGATAGGAATGAGGTTTATGAATTGAAGGAATGGACCCACTGGAAGGGGTAAACCCTCAGCTCTCCACCTTTGCCATGCATCTCCCTAAGGGAGGAGGTGGGAGAAGGTAATGGCAGGTAGATTCCAGGCTGCTAAAATGGCTTGAAGTAACTTTCCAGGCTTGCTACCCTCCTGGGGGACCTCTGCCCTGGCAGGGCCATGATTTAAGCTACTGCCTATCAGCCATCCTCAGGCCAGTTTTAATAAACTTGGGTGTGCAGTGCAGACATGGATGATTCCTTAGTGTGTGCACATTCAGACTCTGTGGTTTTTTAATAAATTACAATCATTCCACTCCTTTGCCAATTGCAAGGGAGGACTCCAGCTCAACCAAAGTTTACTACTTCACACAATCACACAATTTAACATCATCATCCAGAGGCATGAAAATACACACCAGCACCAAAAAGACACAGAAAGAAGCACAAAGGCCATCAATCTGACCCACAACTCCCATTCCTCTGGCACAGCCACTCTTGAGGAACAATTGCAACCCTAGGAAGAGGGAATTTCCAACACCAAACTCTGAACAGGACTCTTTGCCTACCTTTGCTGTTTACAAAGCAAGCTGATTTGCAATCCAGCACCAAAACAAAGACTTGTTTCTGGCTAAACCTTGTCCACTGTTTAACTTTTACTCAGAACAAGTCTTACTACAAAAACCAATTCATTTTCCTGTAACCAAGGTTTTCCAAATCCAGATGAATTTTCAGGATGCATTTAAGGCTTAAACCCATTGATGTGCTTTTCCACTGTAATCAAACCTTCACTATCTTAGTAAAGGCAGAACCAGATGCCAACCTGCAGTTAGCTAAACCTTAACATCAGGCTTTTTCCCTTTCCTTTCATACCTGGAGAATATAGCTTCCCCCTGAATTTTGGAGGTACTGGGGTCTCTTGGGAGTTGATTGGGCTCCCCTTCTAACATTTAAAGTTAGGTTTTCCTGACACTATGTCCCTCCCCCCCCATCCCCAGGGCTGCAGATTTTCATTGTTTGACACACACAACCCAGGTTATTCATGTAGAGATGCACAGCTCCACCCATAGCTCATATCAGTCTCTCCATGCTGCTTGCTTCTAGCAGCTTTATTATTTTACTCCCTCTCTTCATACTTGAAATTAGCTTTGATTCCCAATTTCTGATTCTTTTGTTTGAATTATTTCTTAAGCCACAAACTTTCACCTCACAATTCCCCCTCCCCACCCCCCCTTTTTTTTGTATGATGCCCTTTTCATCAATTTTAGCTGTTACTCCCCAGGCCTAATGTTACTTATCCCTCTGAAGCATTTGAAACCCATCAATTCACTCAATCATTAAAAAAATATATATTAACTCAGTGTGTACTTGCTGTCAATTCCTGGGCCACACCCTGGAAGTGCAGTGTTGAATACCTTTAGTGGGGCCCTGATGTCAATAGACATCCTAGTCTGGAACTACTGGTCACAGCTTGCTTCTTAGAACTCTTCTTCCTTTGGACTGGTGAAAACTTTTACTGTCTCTTGATCCAACTTCCATTTTTTTGGTATTTTAAAAAATAAACTTTTCATTGGAAAATAACATTTATACAAAGCAGTGGAAACTCATACGCATAACAGGTAGATGAAGTTCCAAATGACTCCACCAGTGTAACCACCACACAGATTTTTAAAAAACAGAGTTTTATAATTAAGAGTTCACCCTTGGTCAAACTCCAATTGCTGTCCACATTCCTCAAAGTTCACCATGATCATGATTGCTAACATTTAGGATTAATTTGGCCTGTAATTTGGGAAAATGGGATATGTATTGTATATCATTTGTCTTATTTAATATCTATTCTTCTGCACATTTCCTGCCACTATATCACATATTACCTTCTATTTCACTGAAACTATTGCTATATCATCCTAACCCATATTCTTGATTACAAGACGCCCATCCAATTTCTTTATCCTTTCTTGCTGCCAAAGTGATCTTTCTAAATTCACATGTGATCACATAATTAATTCACATATTCATTCATTCAACCATTTCCATATATACTTCAAATATTTTTGGAGTAGTGATTATTATAAGGGTGAATGCAATATCTGATAAGGAACAAAATGCTTCTCCCTGGTGAAAAAAACAGGCAGGAAATAAATACTGCCCACCCACTTTCTTATGGCATTCACTTTTAGAAAACATGTAATTTTAGATTCTTTGCTCTGCCCCTTTGAAATGTATGTAAAACTTTTTAAAAGCTAAATAAGCCTCTAGCAGCTTTGCAAACAAGGAGTGTCTTTCTCAAGGGCCTGGAAGCCATCTCTTTGAAATGTAATCCTCAAAGAAGATAAAGCCTCTATCTCTCAGTTTCTAGAGGAGGGTAAGCAAATGACTTTAGTTACTGCCTGGCTCCAAATTGCAAAACTACCTGTCATAAAAATATGAAAAGCTTATTTTTCCCTGGAAAAAGGCCATTAGCAAACACAAATGGCTACCTAATTTCCAGGTGAGTTTAAAATGTGTGACAAATGGTTCTGTCAAGTCTTCTTATTTGAGGGCTAGTTATCATTTATCATTTATCTTGAGAGCATTTATGTGTCATATTTGTTTGGCTGTATAAAAGGTTGAGATTTCTTTCTGTCTTTGCAATCTCTTTAGTGAACAGCCTGCAATGCACATCACATAAAGGTTTAATGCTAATCCAATAATTAAATTATTTTCTTTCTCTTCTTTTGTGAGTGGTTTTCTGGGTGGAAAGGAGATTTTGATTTTAATTATATTTTGCTGAAACAATATATCATATTTTTATTTTTTTAAATATAATAAACTTTGTTTTTAGAGAGTCTTTAGATTACAGAAAAGTTACTTCAAAATTGAGGGATTCCTGTTGTTAGAAGTTTGCAATAATTAACAAGCTGTAGTTCAGTTTCCCCTGATATGCATTGGGAACAGGCAAACCCCCTTGCCTGTGTCTGAGGGCACAGCACTTCCCCACAGGTTAAACAAAGAAACCACATAGAGACAGGAATAAAGGGAGATAGAGATCTTCACTATCTGCATATCAGAGGGAGATGGAGATCTTTACTACCTCTACCTACATAGCAGAGGGAGACCAGAAACCTTCACTATTTACATATTGAAGGAAGATAAAGAAACCCTTTAATCCCTACAGATCAAAAGAATCATCTGCTCCTGCAGCATTCCAAGAAACTATAAACCCACTATTCTCTAGTCATTATCAGGGAAAATTTTCACCTCTAGGGCTTCCTACGGACTCTGCACCTCACTGGGACCCTCAAACTCCCTTCCACTATCATTTCCCTGTCTAGGAATGTTCTATATACATTCAAGTCCCCCCTTCCAGGAGTGGGCTGAGGTCTCTCTTCAGACCCCACCATGGTGGTGGGGGTAGGTAGGGGGCTGAAGTCTGTTATTCAGATCCCCTCCATTGGGAGAGCTCTTCAATAAATTTTTTTCTGCCTGTGGTCATATCAGTCTCCATGTCCCAGTGAGTGCCATTTTTCTCCAACACATGTGTAGCCCCCACATCATCCCCTATTTAACAAAAAAATGTTAGTAGTACACATTATTATGATGTGTCTGTAAAATCTGCTCATTAAAAAAAATGCACATTTAAAAAAATGACTCACTCGTGGTAAGGACTAACCTATCTACAGTGATAATCAAAAAATAAAACCATTATTATGACATTTATCAGTACTTCACATATCTAACAAATACTGAAAAAGGCAACTACCATTGTTATAACTTCCTTAAAGCCAAAAACTTAAGCACAAATCAAAATTAAGAGAAACTTCAGAATGTTCACATTTGCATGCATTTTGGCTGAAGTTTCAAAGATTCCACATATAACAAAACTACAACTTTTTGATTCAAAATGAATATTAAAAACATTTAAGCCTTGTGACAAACTCACCCTACAGAAGCAAGGAAAACAGAGGGAATAGCAACAGTAGTATATTTCTAGGAGAGAAAGAAATCTCTTATTTCCTTTATCATAAAACAAAAATTAAAGAGTCAACATTTTAATAACACTGACCAAGTTATTTTCTATTCAAGAATGCTTTTCAAGTTGTGTCTTTAAAATATATCCATCCATATATTTGGATTAAATTAAATTTAAACATCAAAAACATGCTCAGAATTCTAATCTTAAGTATAAACCATAACTCATTAAAGCATAGTCCAAACACTATACAATAATGCTACCATTTAGATTTATATGCTTCATCTGAAAGACTTACCTTACAAACAAGAGTTTTGCCCTGTTTCTCCAGAGTAAATGTCCCTGTGCCTAAAATGTTAAATGGTAATCAAAAGAGAGAGATTCAAATAATTTATGCTATGCATTTTCCTTCATTGGGCTTTGATAAAATCTTCTTCAAACTCCTCACCCTTCTTTTTCCTTTCAGACTGCAGCACCCCCTCTAGTATCTCTTGCAAAGCTGGTCTTTTGGTAATATATTCCATCAGTTTTTATTTATCTGTGAAGTCTTTGAACGCATCCTTACTTTTGAAGGACAGGTTTGCTGGACACAAAATTCTTGACAAGAAATTTTTCTCTTTCAGTACTTTAAATACATCATACCACTTTCTTCTCTCTACTTTAAATACATCATACCACTTTCTTCTCTCTTTCATGGTTTCTGATGAGAGGTCAGCATTTAATCTTATCCAGTTTCCCTTGTGTATGATGCTTTGCTTTTCTCTTGCTGCTTTCAGAATCCTCTTTTCATCTCTGACATTTGTGATTCTGAATAGCAGGTGTCTCAGGATGGGTTTGTTAAGATTTATTCTGTTTGGGGTGCATTGTCCTTCTTGGATATTGATATTTATGTACTTCATAAGGATTGAGAAGTTCTCCATCATTATTTCCTAAAATATTATTTCTGCCCCTTTTCCATTTTCTTCTCCTTCTGGGAAACCAATAATGTGAATGTTTGTGCATTTTTCATTGTCATTCAATTCCTTGAGATTCTGTTTCATTTTTTCCATCATTTTCTCTTTCTGTTCTCCTGTCTTTTCCAGTTCAGATGTTCTGTCCTCTGAATTACTAATTTTGTCTTCAAACAATTCAAATTTGCTCTTATGTGTCTCTAATGTATTTTTAATCTCATCCATTGTGTCTTTCATTCCCATCAGATGTTACTTTTCCTACTTTTCAAATTGTTCTTTATGCTTTCCCAGTGTCTTCTTAATATCCTTTATTTCTTCAGCCATATTTTCTTTAAAATCTTTGAAGTCATTTAGAAGAGTTGTGTGATTATCACTGATTGATTGAATTAAATCCTGTACCTCTTTAGCATATTTGTTTCATTCTTCTGTGTGGGCCATCTCTTCCTGTGTCCTAGTATGGCTTGTAATTCTTTGCTGATGTCTAGGCATCTGAATATCTTGGTGTATTTACTCTGATGACTAATTTCTCTCTTGCCTATTGTTTTGTGTTTTCTTCCCCTTCACATCTCTTCTCTGATATTTGGTTCAGCTTACTCTAAGTCTTTAAAATTGCCCAGTTTAAGTTTTCAAAATTGGGCGTGGAACTCACTATGGGGCTCAGATATTCTCCCAGGGGCTGGATATAGAGTGCGCAGTTTTTGCCCATGCAGTTTCCAGACAGGCCAGCAGATGGCACTAATCAATGCACCTTTCCACAGGGGTGTTTCAGTTTGGGCTTTCTTGTGCTCCTTTGTTGACTTTCCAGATCTCAGATTCCAAGCATGTTCTGCTGGTGGAATTCACTGAAGAACAACACCCTGAACTCCCTCCCTTTTCCCTTGAAACAGCTGACAGGGAGGAAGATATCTGCTCACTTCTCAGTCAAATACAGTGAGACTGGGGCTTTACCCCAGTTTAATATCTTGGGGGTGGAGGAGGGGAACCCTTCCCAGTTGCCGTGGAAGCTTGGTAACTCATGTTTGTCTTTCTGACTTCTTCATCTCTGTCCAGTGCTCAGTTGTGTAGCACTGTCCTCCTGTGCTGAACCCCAAAGCAGGTCCCTCAGACAGCTTTGGTTCTTTCTCCATTGTTTTTGTGAGAGCATTCAGCTCTGCCTATCAGGCTGTCATCTTCCTCCAAACTGATTCTTCTAACATGTATTTTTCAAGATAATGTTATCAAGCAAAGACTTTCTGCTCATTGTTCACACAAGTCAATATGATAACATCAAGATTTTGAGGGGGAAAAAAGGGCTCTTATTTCAAGGTCAACCAGCAGTGAGACAGGAGCAAAAGTTCAAATCTTTCTAAGAACCAAAGGAAATTATAGGATGGAAACAAAGGGAGGTGGGATGAGTGATGAGATTCAGGTTGGCATTTTCTGATTGGCTGTTTGTAGAAATATGCCAGAAGGAGTGAGGGAGTCTCAAAACACAGGTCCTAAGCCTGAGCATATGGGCTGTACACAGAAGCTCTACATAGGAAGTCATACAACACATGACCAGAAAATCGCATCTTTAGGGTGTTGAGTAGGTAGAGCTTTAACAGGGCAGACATCATTAGGTTACTTTTGTTCACAGTTTATAGGGAGTGCACAAGTGTGGTTTCCCAGGGAATCCCTGAGAACGGGTTAGAGCTAGTTGGAGTTAGGGGAGACTGACCATCAGGGGGCCAGGTTAGAGGGAGGCCAAGGAAGTATCCAGCTACAATAATTAATACAGGGTTAATGAGTTCTGTTGCCACAGCTTCAGTAACAGGAATGTATTACTGAACAAATCAGTCAAGGTTGCACTCAACACAGAGATTCAATGTTAGTAAGAAACAAACAAATGAACAAAACAAAAACTCAGAATTACACATTAAGATATGGATATTGTGTATTTATAAAGTACAAGGTTATATGACATACAGTATTGTGGCATGTGGTATTGTGGTGAGAGTAGACTATTTTAAAGTGGGTGGTTAAGAAAGGTTTCTCCCTAAAGAATACAAAGAAATCCAACAAAAAAGTAGGTATAAATCTGTTCAAGTCACAAGGAACACTATATATGACAGCCCGGTAATATGACAGAGACTAGTTTATGTGTGAAAGTACGGCAATATGGCTGAAAATTCAGAATTGAGTGTGGTTGTAATGTTAAGTCAGATAGTAGGTCTCAAGTTATAAATTATGATTCTTTTCTCAAACTGAGCAAGCTTCTATTTTTATAGTGGTACATGACTATAAATGTGGATGGATTGAAAATTTCTTAGGTAACTGGGACAAAAAAAATAATGAAACATGATTGTATGTGTGCTTACTTTAGATGAAATCTTCTGAAGAATGAATTCCCTGGAGTTGTAACCTATGAATTCTTGGAGACACAGCTCAGTCACCTCCACCTTATAAAACCTTCTCTGTACTTTTGTACTGTTTTGTATTCCATTTCAGTGGTTCTTAGCATGAGCGTGGAGTGGGGAGTGGTTCCAAAAGAGATATTTTGCGATGTCTGGAGATATTTTTTTGTTGTCATAATTGCAGTGTGAATAAAGATGTCACTATGGCATCTTGTGGGTTGACTTCAGGTCTGCTGATATACAACCTGCAATGCACAGGGAAGCCCTCTACAACAAAGGATTATCTGACCGCAAATAGTAAGAGGGCAAAGTAGAAAACTCTACATAGAGAAATGGTTCTAAAATTTTAGTGTTGAAGAAGTACCTATGATTTTGTTGCAAATATACATTCACTGACCCAACTCCAGGATTAAACTCAGAAAACTGCATTATAACAAAGTCACTCGAGATTCTGATGCAGGTAGTTTGGGGAAGGTACTAGGAGAAAACTACTCATAGCTATACTTCATTGAAATATCTGTTTTCTCTAATGTACTAGGTGTTCTTTTTAAGAGCATTGCTGGTTTTGTTGTGTTTTCATTTTATTTGCCTAGCACCACCATCAGCTTTGGGCATGAAAAATGAACTTAATAACAGATAATAACTTTTTAAAAATATATCATTAATTTTCTAAAAAATTATATGACACTTCATAGAGGCTAGGTTCAATTTTAAGCTCCTTATAAATATCAAGCTCATTTTTAATCTTCATTACAGTTCTCTGGAGTTGATACTATTATTACTTCTATTTTACAGAAGAGAATATTGAGGCACAGAGAAGTTAATAAGTTGTTCCAATTCACATATACAGTAAATGTTGATTTGGAAGTCACAGTTGAGAAGTCTGGCTTCAGAGTTCATGATTGAACTATAATGTTATCTTTCCTTGCACATCAATGTTTCTTGTTCTCGACTATTAAAGCATCTGTACATATAGAAATGTGTGCATATCTTAAGTATAAAGCTCAATGAATTGCACAAGATGAACATACCCAAGTAAACACCACGTAGATGAATCTATGTAAGCGTAAGCGTATATATAGAGAGAGACAGAGACAGAGAGAGACAGAGAGAGAGACAGAGAGAGACAGAGAGAGAGAGAGAGAAAGCGCACCTCATCCTAGAAGCGCCCTTTTGGCCCCATCAGTGAATACCCTCTTTCTCCCCAACTGTATTTACTATTTTAGTTCTATCACCATAAATCATTTGTCTTTTTTGGAACTTTATGTAAGTGGAATCATGCCTTCAGTTAATCCTAGCCGCAAATTGCTAAGACACTGCAACTGCCAAGTCTTCTCAGAGAGGCTCAAGACATTATGGAGTAGAGAAAATTTGCCCCAGCCATGGTCTGTTTCATCTTTTTATGCTTTGCTCTTAGTCCTAGGTCTTAGTCTTAAAGTGGAGGATATGATCTTTACTCTGAAGCGTGGCTACTCTGGGGTGCCCATGAAAACCCAAGGGATTTAACAAACTTCTCTACCTCGGTGGAATTTGAACTCCTCTGCATTTTTTTAAACATCTGGCAGTTCTTAAAAACATGCTCAGCTTTTTTATTTCCAGGTACTGCTATGATCTGGACTTGTTGTTTTCCTGTTCCATGTATGTGTACTTCACTGACCTAAAGATTGGAAGTGATTTCTCTTTTCTTGTTTATTTTTTTTCTTTTTCTAAAATATTGATTCTTAACTACATTAATATAAATAACATGCACTTTATTTTATATAGAGGTGTGGAGATAGATACAGATATGAATATAGATATGTAGTGTCTTATTTTGCCAAAGGGCTACTAATGCAAAGAACCAGAAATGGGTTGACTTTTATAATGGGAATTTTATTTGGAATAAAAGCTTACAGTTCCAAGGCTGTGAAATATCCAAATCAAGGCACCATTAGAGATGCTTTTCACCAAAGTCAGTTGCTGTCGAATCCTGGAGTCCTGCCACCTGTGATCAGTTCTCTCCTCAGCCTTGAGCTGCTCTATGGGCCCAGTATCTCGGGCCTCTTTCTCTTCCTCTGTACTCTGGTGATTCCAGACTCTGGCATCTCTCTCAGCCTCTCAGGGCTTCTTTGCCTTTCTGCAGCTGTAGGTAAACCTGGAATCCTTTCTCTCTCATGGCAGAATCAATGTGGCATCTTCTTCTCTCTGTGTCTCTTTTCTGTCTCTGTTTATATAAGGCCCTGCAAGAGTTTAGAGACTCAACCTGACTCACGCCTCACTGACAGTCCAATCAAACTCCATCTAATCAGGTGATCTAATTAAGGCCCCTTCACAGAATATAATGCAATCAAAGGGTATCATACCCACAAAAATGGATTAGTTCAAAACATAATCTCTTTTTGGGATTTCCCAAAATTCAAACTATCACAAGGGGTTTTAGAATAACAGCAATAAAATTATAACACCAATGTGATTAATAGAAATCTCTCGCTCTCTTTCATTCTTTCACCTTTCCATTTATTTGTATGTGTGTTTTTTACTTATTTATTTATACAATTTTGACTGTTCTTGTGATATATCCCAACAGAAATATACAGTTAACTTACTGTTTTAAATAAGTCCTTTCAAAAATCCCTTTCACTTGTGTTAAGTCAACAACTCAATGCATTGGAAGTTAATTTGTTTTATTTTCCTTTAAAATTTTCTGGATTGCTTTTAAAATTTGATTTACTTTTCTATTTTAATTATATAAAATATTTACATGGTACCAAAGTCAAATATACAAACCAAAGTATCTTCATGGAAGCCTAGGTTCTGTTCTGGACCTCACTGCCCTGGTCACTATAGGTAAACTTTTTATAAGCTCTTATTTCAATTTTCCATTTATTAATATATATGCAAATGAATATTCTTCCTAATCCTTTCTTAGATAAACAATAATAAAACATATACACTTATTTCTACTTCTTTTTTAAAAATCTAATAATATATTCTCTATATACTTCATGTACCCCAATGTAGAGAGAATACTCATTCCTTTTTACTCCACTGTCGGGATGTACTACACCTTACTCAAGTGATCACCCTATTGAAAGACGTTTTTTTCTCTAGTCTTTCACTATTATAAACATTGTTGCAAAGAAGAGCCCAATTTATGTGGGGGTTTTTTGTTTGTCTTTTTTGTTTTTTGTTTTTTGTATTTTTTTGTCAGTTTATTTCAGGGATGGTGTCCTGGAATTGGCATTGCTTGGATAAAGCAAAACTGCAGATGCAATTTTTCCAGATATTGCCATTCACTCCATAAGAGTAGTACCATTCAGCATGCCTACCAACTACATAGCAGTCACATGGTACATTGCCAAATTTTGGGGTGTTTTGCCTTATGATTGTGATAAATGGTGTCTTGGTGTAGTTTAAAGCCCATTTCTCTTATTGTGAATGCCATGAAACATCATTTACTTATGTTGATGGGTTAATTATATTTATTTTTCTCTAAACAGGCTGTTTATATTTCTTAACCAGATTTTATACAGTTGTTGGTCTTTTACTTTTCTATTTTTAGAAGTAAAGTTTCAGTAATATAACTTGCAAATATTTCCCCTATTTTCATTTGTCTTTCACTCTCTTTATGGGGGTTTTTCTTTACCATGAAAAATATTCTTAAATATTTTAAGTAAACAGATAATTGACCATAATTTCATTTCTTCTGTATTTTGAATAATAGAATAAGTTTTCACCCTGTCATGTTAATTAAATATATTTAATAATAATGCTTTCATGGAACGTTATCTTACATATAAAATTCTAATTCATTTGGAATTTAAATAAAATTAGAGTGTAGGGAACTGAACAAACTTTATCTTTAATCCAGATGACTATCTAGTTATTCTAAAATCAGATTTATTTAAGTTACTCATTTTCCCACTGATTTTAGATGCTGCATTTATCATATATCAAAAATCTATATGCAATTGTAAAACTTAATCTGTACTATTGTTCTACTTAAATTCCAGCAGCACAGTTTTATTTTTTTAATTTTAGTAACTCTATGTTTTAATTTCCCTGTGCTAAAAGAAATACTGTACAATGAGTTAGCTAAATAGGAATTTATCAGCTTATGGTTTCAAAGGCTAAATGGTTTCCTTCCTCCCAGGGTTGGTATCTTCTGCCTGGCCATCAAACTTTGGGGTTCCTTCGCTTTTCTGTCATATGGCAATACACATGGCAGCCTCTTCTCCTTTATCCTCCGACTTCCAGCTTCTTCCCATGACTTTCTTCCTCTTATCTAATTTCCCTTGTTTATAATGACTTCAGCCATCTTGATTTATTCTTAACCTCATTGAGTTTTGGAACACCTTAGCTAATTACATCTTCAAAGGCCCAGTTAACAAGTGGGTTCACATCCATAGGACCAAGAACCAAAATCTGCCTTTTTGGGAGGAACATGATTCAATCCCCAAGACTTCATAATATATTTTAATATCTGATGAGGCTGGTCACATCATGATTCTAATTCTTTGCATTTTCTTGGCTAGCCTTACTTTTTGTTCATCCAAATGAATGTTATAATCAATCTATGTGTGGGGTAAGATGGATAGATGTTATTATTGGGATTACATTATATATTTACATTATATATATATTATATATAAGGTAATCCCAATAAAATATATGTAATATATATAATAATATATAAGAAATGACATATCTAATGCTTCATCATGTGAATAGAACTATTGAATGGCTTTCTTAATAATTAATTTGAACTTTGTGTTGTTTCATTTTTTATTGTATTTTGCAAACCATTTTGATAAACCCATGTGATTAATAACTATAAGAACAAATGATTGCTTTAATACTGGTTATTTCTTTAGACATAAACCTCAAAACATATGAGAAATTTCTAACATTCGACAAATACCACCTTCCAAAAGATTATAGCCGCTAATTCTGAATACATAAGAATTACTATTTCCCACAATCTTCATCAATCTTTATATAATATACTATTACAATATTGTTAAACTTGCATTCCTTTTACTACTATTGTGTTTTAATATATATTTTTGTCTAATTTTTAGTCATTTGTTTATCTTCTCTTATTGATTTCCTTTATTCTTTATCTATTTTTGTCAGTTAAGAATTTCATCTTTTAATTGGTTTCTTAAATCACTCATTATTTAGAATACAACATGAAGGTTTGATTCTAATCTGAGATTGATTTTTAATTTTAAATTAAACCTATTGAATTTTTTTCAGAATACCTTCTTCCTTAGTTTCTGCTTTTTCCCTTGTAAATATTTCCATTTTCTTTAATATACACCACATCGTAATATTTGTTGTCTTAGTTTGCCAGGGCTACTGTAACAAAGAACAACAGACTGGTTGGCTTAAAGCACAGGAATTTATTGTCTCAGATCTGGAGGGTAGACATTCAAAATCAAGGTGTTGGCAGGATCATGCTTCCTAATAAGGAATCTGGTAATATTGGATTAGCGTCTAAACTGATCCAGTTTGGCCTCATTTTAGCTAATAACATCCTCAAAGGTCCCATTTACAAATAAGTTCCCGTTCACTGGACAGGGGGTTAGGACTTAAAAAGGTCATTTTGAGGGACATAATTCAATTTGTAATAGTGTCTATCAGATTACCTCTCTCCCTTCTGTTTAGGCTTATAGAGATTTTTTTCTTCATAGTGTCTTGAACAAAATGATGCTTAGAAAGTCAGATTATCTTGTACTTAAACCTAGATTTCTATGTAGGCTGAGGAAGTAAATGATGTTTTCAAATGTTAGCATATCCATGGGTTGCTGGTACAACAAAATGCTAATATTGATTAAACAAGGATTAGTCTATCTGTGGTCTGTCATCACTTAATGTGTCTATGTGGTCTCTTGTTTGCTTTTCTATTCCCATTTTCTTCAGTCCATTAATTTCTTTTTGGAGTCACTAATATTTAAGTCAAAGTTAAGAGTAAATTCTTTTAACAAATATAATATTCATATAACATAATTTAAATAATTTAATATTTACTTTAAATAATTTAATATTTATTGGCCACACCTTTTGTAAAGAATCCCTTTTATCTGAGGAGCAGCAACCTTAGATTTGGATGGCCATGGGGGCTCCTTGCCTCTCCCTTTCTTGGGGTACTTGGTGTGCTTTGCTTCTACTATACTAAATTCACAGAGGATAGAGAAGGAAGAGGGGGTTCCTCCAGTTTCACAATCAAGGTTGGTACCAAACCTACTGGTTGAGCTCTGGAGACTCTGTATCATTGCATCACCTAGATTATAAATATATAAAGCAGTATGGGGATGGGGTACCTACAGACACATCCAACTCTACCAGCCCAAGCATGCCACCAAAGCAATAACTGTTGGGAACAGAGTTTTCCATGTCTTCAGCTATACTACTTCTATTAAGCCATTTTAATAAAACATCATGTGTCAATTATAGTGTGGGTCACATTGCATCTTACACAACATTATAGCCATTGAATTATGGTTTTATTTTACAAAAAATCAGATTTTAAAGCATAATTTTCCGATAAAATTTTAGTATGAGAGTTATTTTTTTCAAAAACAAATATGACTAACTGTATGAAATGTTGTGTAAAAACTAAATATTCCCTTCACATTTCAGATTATGTTTATTAAACTATATAACTGGAAAATGCCCCCAAGACTGATGATAACATTTACATCTCTTTGACTCCCAAATACTTTGCTATATGTACTAGATGGGCTATTAAAAAGAAAGTAATTTCCTCTTCTTACTTATAGAAATTAAGCCTAGTTACATTATTTTTATAGCATGAATATCTACAGAGTTGAGGAAGGAAAGTCCCACAAGTGACTTGAATGTAAAATAAAAATAATACACTTTGTTGCCTCTAGAATACTTATATCTGACACTTAATGAACAACAGACACTAACAAAAAATTTAGCTACCTGGATGATTCCCTAAAAGATTTGGCTTTGTTGTGCGAATCCTATGTCTGCTCCTTGATCTGACACTTTCTATTTATATGATTTTTGGCAAATTCCATAATCAATTCCAGAACTTCAGTTTTTGTTTCTGTTAATTTTTTATCTGTTAAAATGTGTCTAGTAAGATCTGCTTCATGAGTTTATCAAATAATACATGATTTTCTATGGGCACCGTACTTGACCTATTGTATCTATTATAATATTAACTATTCTGGCTTTTTTTTTTTTTTTTTTTTGGTTACTGCATGCATGGAATATCTTTTTCCAGCTTGCTTTTCACTTTCAATTTATTGGTATCCTTGGGTAACCTGAGTCTCTTGCAGACAGGCTGTAAGTAGCTCATAGGTGGCTCATATTTTCTTGTCCATTCTGCCAGTCTGTGTCTTGTGATTGGAGAGCTTAATCCATCAATATTCAATATTATTACTGTAAAGGAAGTTCTTATTTCACCCATTTTGATCTTTGGGTTTTATCTTTCAAATTTTATTTTCACCACTCTTGAGACTTTCAGTTACTTTTACTGATATAATCTTCATTTCTAGATTCTCTTAATATTTCTAGGGATAATTGTTAAAACAAATCACAGTTATATGTGTGGTCCCACACACTGTCAATAGTAAAACTACAAACAGGGTATATTTGATGTAGAAAAAATAAATGCCAGAAACTTTCTAGTCTTAGATGGTTTTTAGGTCTTCATTTTAGTCAGTTTGGTTCTGCCTACCAAGCAAATACATTTTACTGTAAGACTTCAAAAGGCAGTTAAGACGGGCACTCATTCTGTTGATGGGCTGATGGAAAAACTCAAGAAAGTATGAATACCTCAAGTGATGCAGTTACAACATAATCTCTTTGCCCTTCTTCTGTAGGGGCTATCAGGAAGGAGCACATTAAAAATAATAGAACTTATTTCAGAATAAGTACTTCTAGATCTTGGGAAATTCCACTTTAAGAAAACATTCCTAAGATGTAAGAATCTCAAAAAATTGAAATAAAAATTTGTTGTTTAAAAATGATTTTTCACTATTAGAATCTGTCAGGTGGGAAAGTTTTTGCATATTTAACCCAGCAATTTGTGGAACACAAAAATTGCTTTACTTTTCAGTAGCTAAGTTGTACAAAACTGTAGCAGTAACATTATATATTATAGATGAGTTTTGGTGAAAGAAGTATCCTCGACCATCTGGAGAGAGATAGGCCCAGAATTTATTATCTGGAAAAAAATATTTGGAGACAGATAAAACAATATTTATTAAGGGCTGTTCAGAGCATGTTTTCATAGACAGGCTTGTAAAAATAAGTTTTATAAAATTTCACTGACAGGTCTGTAAGAGTGAAAATTAACCAGCAGATAATAGCATGCTTATGAATTTCTAACATTCTCTTTGGGCTTGAATTTGCCTTTTGCAGTAAAACTAAATATTTACCATTTAGGCAATATTATATTTAAAATTCACCTTAAGTTATCCTCTTGGGTAAAAATTTGCTTTTATTTTTTAATGAGCTTTGCAACCTCAGTGTTCTCTAACACATGGTTAAAGAAAAGAAATGACTTCCTTTCTAGTAATCTATGTATCTGCCCCAAATGTTCAAGTTTTTGAAACCCTAGAGGGTCACTTCATGGAAAAAGGCATATACTCATAATTGGAATGGAGATGCACATTTCTTTGTCATATAGGAGTTAATGACTTAGTGTTAAATTTGATAATAATTGTGCAACTACTCTTGGAAGCTAACTACAAATTATTTATAAATATAAAGAAAGTCAGACTCCTATTTAAATAACAGACATCATGAAAAGCCATCATTTGAAAATTATAAAATCCTTCATGGACTTAAATATTTGTTGATGCACACAAAAATATAATTTAGTTTTGTCTAAAGAAAATGTACGTACTTAGTTTTTAGTAGTGATTGTTCCTTAAGAATAGTCATTTTTCTCATTGACAGCCAAAGTAGATACTACCTCAAATAGCAGGGCTCCTGAGGGCTCTGGAAACATCCAGATACTACATATCAGTCAGGATAGATAGCTCAGGAGTTTGGTCCCTTGCCAGCGGGCCCTACTTTGGAATTTATGCTCCCCAGTGTGACAAAATTGGACTCAGTTGTGGTTTCCCTACATATGGCTCTTCTGTTCTTATATTGGAACTTATAATTAGTACTAACATTGGTAGGTGTACACCCAAGAGACTTAAATCTTTGGGCTGTCCATGTGCCAGCTGGGCCCTGAATCTCAACATGGTTGTAATATCTACTCTCTGTGAAGGTCATCCCGGCCCGCGGGACACTAACGGGGGCTCGAGTACCAGTCAGGGAGGAATGTTATGGGACAAGAGACACGAAGGACGACAGCCAGACAGAGTTCAGATCAAGCTGCAAGCTGCTGCTGCCGCAAAATTTTATTGAAGGGGCTGAGCATATTTACTCTAGGGAGGAGGAGGGGTGGCGGGTAAGGATAGGTGGCAGTCTCAGATTGGCAGCTGCTGTTGCTGGGGGAAGTGGCAGAGGTAAGGTGATTGGTTCTGGCTGTTACTGAGGGAAATAGCAGAAGTAAGGTTAGGAGGCAATTACTGATTGGTGGTCACACTGACTGCCTGAGGCGTTGGCTGGGCGGTAACTGCGAGAAAGGGGGCGAACCTTCTTCCATGAAGAAGGCTGAGTATACTGTAGACCGTTACTGTATCAGCTCTGGCAGCCATTATGTGCTCTTTGATATTGCTGAAGGCAAATGCTGTCTTAAGCGTCCCCAACAACTCTCCAGTTTATTGGACTTACCCAGGACAACTATCAAAGAGGAGATGAAGGATAACCAACATACCAAGGAACCAAGAGTGTCTACAACTGCGAGCAAGAGAGTCCCATCTATTGGCCCTATGGGATTGCAAGCCTTTCTCAGTTAGAGGTGGAGTGGTCATCACCACAACAGAATCCTCAGGATTGGGGAATGAACTGTGGACAAAAGTAGACTTACTAGTATTCTACTATAGACTTACTGTGATTCTAGCAGTGGAAGAAATACCACTGACGTAGAGGCAATGACCACAGACAGTTCTTAGGATAGAGAGAAGGAAAAACAGGTGTAATACAGGAGCATTTTCGGGACTTGGGGACTGTCCTGAATGACATCACAATGACAGATACAGGCCATTATATATCTTGCCATAACCTACAGAATTGGGTGGGAGAGGTGTAAACTACAATGTAAACTTTAATCCATGTTCAGTGGCAATGCTCCAAAAAATGTTTATCAATTGCAATGAATGTACCACACTAATGGGGGATATTGCTAATATGGGAAAATGTGGGAGGTGTGGGGAGCAGGGCATTTGGGAATCCCCTATATAGTCTCTGTAACATTTATGTAATCTAAGTATCTTTTCAAAAATAAAAAAAAGAAAAGAAAAAAGTAAATGAAAAAGAATAATCGTTTAGCAGAAAGAATGATATAGAGCGATAAAATTGGAAAATATAATTTAAAATTTAATAAGATAATACAATTATTTTTAAACTAATTTTTGAAATTCTTGTAAGGCAAATATAAATTAAGGCACTGCATTAAGTTCTGCCTTTTAAATTAGTATTTTGTGTTATCTATAATAAGAAAAAAATAAGAAATAATGCTTTAAATTGCACTAGCTTTGTTGAAGTGCATTAAAAATCTTCCCTGATAAAGATTTTTTTACTACATACTACAGTGCTAGAAATGTTATATTGTGAATTTATATATACACAGACTAACTCCTAATAACTTTAAGATGTCCATCTAAAAATTGGGAACATTTGAGTTAACTATATTGCTATGATTTCCAAGCATTTCTATGTGTAACACAAAATTTCTACTTGGGTATTATTTTTTTCTTTTTTTTTTTTTTAAATGAAGTTCTAGGTCTATTTGTAATAAATGGATTAGCCTTAAATACCTACTTAATTGCACTAAAATTTTCATCAAAGTGATATATTTAGTTCATGAGATAGTGATTGTTAATGGTCTTATGGCTAGATCCCTTTGCAAGATACTGTATAATGGCACTATCTATTGTGTACTTAAGTTTGTCCTCTCATAAGCTAATAATTTAACTCACCATTTTTCAAATTTTGTGCCTATAGAGTATTGTCATTTTGTGAATTGAACTGCTGTGTTCCATTATTAGCACTATTTAAAATAGTATTTGTCCAAATCAAAAAACAATTATGTAAAAATAACAGTATTTATTACAAGTTTTTCCACATATAATTTTTTAAATCCTCTGTATTACCATTTATGAGACTTACTTGAAACTATTCTAAGAAGGAATTCAATTTATTTATTTCATGTATTTCTATTTATTTCATGTACATTATGAGTACTTTGCAATGCTCCTCAATAAAATGGTTTGACTTTCAAAGGTTTTGTAATCTGATTATAATAATAATTACTGAATAGATCTTATTGACTTTGAATTTCAAGAAAGAATGGTATCAGGATAAAGGAAAAAAATAACAAGGAAAACTAGAATTCTGGGAAATGTTTGTAGTTCAACAAGAACTTATGAAGAAGTAGCAACATAGAATAGAAAGTCTAAAGATTTTAAACAATAAAGGGCACCACGATCACAGTTGGAGCTTGAAGGAAAAGAGCAAAATAATCAACTTAGGCTAAAGTGCTCATACTACTGCTTGATAAATATTAACTAACTCAGGGACTGTGAGTGGTCCAGCTAAGTCCAGTCTGGAGGAAGGTCTAGGGAGGAGATAATGAGGTGTCTGTGCCTCAGCAAAAAAAAAATGGATGAGTACAAGGGATGGGTTATATAAAAGAGAATAAAATTGAACCAGAATGTTGAGAGAGCTTCAAATTCTGCTGAACCTTTGCTTCTCCCACTCTTTCAAATTAAATCAGTGTTGGTAATGAATCATAAAGTTGAATACTCTCATTTACTTCCTTGTCATACTTTTTAGAATCACTGACTAAAAAGCTCCATGGCCTGGGAAAACACGGTAGTGCCATCTTTTAATCCCTGTAAACGTTGGCGTACATTCACATCCAGTAAGACAACTTGCTGCTATTTAGATTGCTATCCTTTGTTGTTTCTATTAAAGGAAGTAAGTGTGAAAACTCCTAAAATAATAAAAGGTAACATTATTATAGCTCTATAATCTCGTATTTAAAATTTTTGGGACTAGAAGTGATTTGGGATTTAAAAATAGTCCATTTATAGAAAAGTATTGCATTACATATGTCTTAGTTTGCCACAGGGCTGTCAATGTAATGTATCAGAAATGGGTTGACTTTTTTAATGGGAAATTTATTAAGGGTAAAAGCTTACCATTCTGAAGCTGCAAAAAGTGCGCAAATCAAGGCATCATCAGAGATGCTTTCTCACTAAAGGTCTGCTACTAGCAGATCCTGGAGTCCTGCCTTGTGGTGAGGCAAAATGGTGAGTCTGCCTGTCTACTTTCTTCTGGAGCTCAGCTCTGGGTAATCAGGCATCTCTCCATGGATCACATCTCCTTGAACCTCTTGGGGCTTCTCTGTCTTTCTGCAGCTATAGGTGAACCTGAGTCATTTTCTCACATGGCTAGATCAAAATGGCACATCTCCTTTTCTGTGTATGTCCCTCTTTCTGTGTTCTGGTTATATAAGACTGACATATTCCAATCAAAAGCCCTAAAACAATCTAATAAAATGATCCAATTAAAGGTCCCTTAACCAACTTTGATATAATCAAAGGGCCCCATACCTACAGGAGTATATTAGGTTAAGAATATTATCTTTTCTGGAATTCACAAAAGAACTTCCAGTCATCACAGCATATAATAAGTTTAATGCTGCGTCTGAGACAGAACTCTGCAATTAATATATTACTATCTCTGTAGAATATAAATATTTACAGTATATAAATATCATAAATATTATTATACCATTTCAGGTCAGACTTTGAAACCTAAAATTATGTCTTTGCCAAACCTTTAGTTTTCAAAACTTTCTGGATTTCAGAAGTTGGAGTAAGGAATGTAGTCTTATACTATTATTGTATTACTATTTATTGCTATCATTAAATCTTCAAAATTACTGTTATTATTTCTTTTATTTTATAGATGTGGAAATTTAAGTTCTGAGAGTTTATTTACACAACTAGATTGTAGCTACTAAACTGTGTAACAATATTTAAACCTAACTTCATCTGACTCCAAAACACATTGTTTTACCATCATATTACAAACACAAAAATTACATCAATCTCAAGATAAGTATATGACAAAAGATAACAGTAAAAAGAAGTACGATTTGAATTTTGGTTCATAGTGTATTGCTTCAGCAGTATCATTATGCCTGTTGGTAAGATGTGCATATCATAACAAGCTCAAATATATTATGATTACTATAAAACACAGAAAACAGAGTCCATCCAAACTTCTGAGTTTTAGCTCTTGGTTCATCCTCAAGCCTTATGCATGAGTTATTAAAAAGAAATGATATAAAGATAATAATAATAGGATTGGTTAGGGGAAAAATACTTTGTTTAGTATTAATATTTTGACAATGTTCTTTATTAGTTAAAAAGGTTTAAAAACAATGCAAGTTATTGGTGGTAGGGTGAGATGTTATATATGTTTGATGTTATATATGTTTATTTTGTAAGTTCACAACTATTATACACTTACTGTATATATGTTTATGTATGAATGATATATTTCAATAAATTTAAAAATAAAAAATGGAGAAAGAAAGAAAGAAAAAGAGAGAGAGAAAGAGAGAGAAAGAGAGAGAGAGAAAGAGAGAGAAAGAAAGAGAAAGAGAGAGAGAGAAAGAAAGAAAAGGAAGGAAAGAAAGAAAGAAAGAAAGAAAGAAAGAAAGAAAGAAAGAAAGAAAGAAAGAAAGAAAGAAAGAAAGAAAGAAAGAAAGAAAGAAAGAAAGAAAGAAAGAAAGAAAGAAAGAAGGAAAGAAAGAAAGAAAAGAAGGAAAGAAAAGAAGGAAAGAAATGGAGGGATTTCCTGGAAGAATTACAGAGTTGAAAAATGAGCTGGAAATGCAGAAGGGCTTGGCTCTAACTGGAAGTTATTTATGTATGGGGGGCGGGGGATTCTAAAAGGGATAAAGATAAAGGTGCAGAGTAAAAGAAGTTGAGACAATTCAGATCAGACTAAACTTTAGAAACAAAGTGAGATAAAGTCTTTCTGGATTGCAGGAATGGCTGTGTAAGAGCTGGATAATCATAGTGGGGTGACTGTTTAATGGACTCGTGGGTATGGACATGTGTGAATGTGTGGTGCTGAACTCCATGAGTTTCTCTCCATTTATAAAGATCTTAGTTTTGAAAAAAGAGGGAAATATTTCAGATGGTTTTTTGTACAGAGGAATAGACACGAAAGGATATTCTAGAATTACAGTGAGTATTATAGTAGCCATTAGCCCCTTGAGGCTTTTTAAATTTAAATTTTATTAATCAAAATTAAATACTATTAAAAATTCAATTTGTCAATCACTAGGCACACTTGTCACTAGGCACATTTCAAATGCTGAATAGTCACATGTTACTAAGAGCTACCTGGTTGGACAGCACAGAAATAAAAACGTTCACCATCCTATAAAGTTGTAATTACAGTACTGTTCTTAATAAAGGAATATAGCAAGAGTGTGAAAGTATAATAATGAGTTTGGTGAAGTGGGACAGGCCCTCAAGGAACAAAGATGTGAGAATGTGCACACTTGCTAGGTGTCAGAGTAAATAGGAGTAGAGGGGCAAGGTAACACATCTCCCAAACTAACTAGTATTAGGGTTAGGAAGACTATCCTGGCCCCAAAGTGCTGGGCTAGATGTCTAGAGACAGACAACTCACTCACAGGGCTTGCCTTTATTTAATCTGATTCAGAGCTCAGTCAGTGCACCAAGCCTTGGAGATCATTTACCAAAAACATTCAGCAGCAATTACTCAATATTGCAGCTCCCGGTGGCAGTGATAAATTTGGGGCAAACAAAGAGCTAACCAAAAACCTAAAAGGAAAAGCTGGGGAACGAATGTCCATAGGTTCTTTGAAAGCTCCAGCATACTCCTGGGACTTTAAAAGGCTGTGCACATGCCCCGGAAAGGAAAAAGGCCCGAAGTTCCCATTTCCGGCTGACCTTAGGGCTCAAAAGGCAGGAAGTGGAGGCGCTGAGGCAGAATTATAAACTCAGCCCTAAAACACATACACTCACAGAGCAAAGACAAGGGGACTTAGTGCCTCGTAGAAAGGAAAAAAATGAATGGGACTTCACCGTAATCAAAATTTTCTGCCCTCAGGTCTTAAGAGAAAGAAAAAACAAACCACAGACTAGGAAAAAAATATACACATATCACTTATATGATAAAGGACTTGTATCTAGGATGTGTAAAGATACTCAAAATTCAATACTAAGAACACAATCCAATTAAAGATGGGAAAAAAATTTGAACAGACACTTCACCAAAGAAGATATCTAGATGGCATATAAGCAAAGGTCATGATGCTTGACTTTATTATTAGAAAAAGAAAATTAAAAACATAATGATATACCATTTAAACCTTTTAAAATGGTTTAAGGAATCATAACAATACATAAGCAAAGAAACAAATAAAACTGACAATAACAAGTGCTGGGGAAGATGGTGAGTAACTGAAGCTCACATATATTGCTGGTGCAAGCACAAAATGGTATGTCTGCTTTGGAACAAAATTTGGCACCTTCTAATAGAGCTAAATATACACTTGATAAATGAACCAGCAATATCACTCTTAGGTAGGGTATTTACACAAGTTAATTGAAAACATGTGTTCACATGCACTGAAAAAAATAAAGTTATGCAAGCATTGATAGGAGCTTTATTGATTCCTATCTAGAACCTGGAAACACCTCAAGTATCAATCAACCGAGAATAAATAAACTGTAGTATGTCTAAACAATGGAATATTACTAAGCAATAAAAAGGAATGAACTATTGATAGCTGCAAACAATGTGAGTAAATCTCAAATGCATTATTCTGTGATGAAGAAAGTCAAAAATTTATATACTGTATTTTACATTTGTAGGGCATTCTTGCAAAGGCAAACTGTATCAACAGAACACAGATCATAGGTTCCCAGGGTTGGGGATGAGAGGAGTGGCTGACTGCAAAGGACCACAGGTGAAATTTGGAGGATGATACAACCGTTGTTGATTGTTTTGGTTGTTACATAACTATATGCATTTATCAAACCTTGCTGAATTTTGAAGTAAAAATAGCAAATTTTACTACATTTAAATCAGACCTTAATAAAAAAGGGAATAAAATAAAACAGCAGAAGCTCGATTTAAGTAAAGGTCATGCAACATTGTTGAAGCTGGTGGCAGGCAGAGTGGAATATTGTTGAATTCAGTGTTTGTTTCACAATAGTGATTTTAGTATAGCATATAAATTTTAAAAAGTCAAATTTAGATGTTAGTGATCAACAGATATATCTCACAGATATAGATAATGTTAATAACTGGTTCATACATTCCCTACAGAAACATCTGTTTTTCTGGAAAGTAGTACTTTTCAAAGTCAGCCAAATTAAATAGAATGTTATAACATGTTGCAGTGAATAAGAATACCTAACCATTTATTCCACAGCAGTGACAATGGTTGAATTTATCTCTTCTGCTATTATTAGCATTTCTTATCGTGATTTCTTTTTTTAAAGTGTAGTCCTATATTTTCCTAAGTGCTCATAGCTTAGGTGCTTCTTGGTATTCTAATTCACATAGATCAATCTTCAAGTTCAAGAATCAGCAGACATGCATATGTATAAACCAACATCTAAATTACCCATTTCAATGTAAAAGACTGTTTATAATCTTCTTGCATGTTATCATTGAAACAGAAGTCCTTTCATCTATTATTATGGCATAAACAATAAGGAGGGATCAGTCCTTCAAACAGAAAAACATATATGTAAAACTTCTTGACAATACTACTTATTTGGAAATAAAATAATATTGCTTTATTGTGTCTTTGCTTCTTTTAATTCTTTTCCCTTACTCTTGTGCCCATTACTTAGTTCATTTGTGGCTTAATAAGCACAGATTAGGAGATCACTACTTGGCCATATGGTCTCAGGTCTATTCTTTCTGATACCTTTTTATGAGTGATAATATTAAAAAACAAATCAGTTAAATGATATGTCAATAGTTTGATTTAAAAATACCTTTCTTTTTTGTAATATTTTTAGCTGATTAGTATAGGAATATTAATACATGCTTGCAATTTGCCAGGCTCCGTTAAAGGTACTGTGGGTTCCATGGTGAAGAATATGAAGCCCCTTCTCTTAAATGCATCCATTTCCCAACTCCTTATTCTAGAAAGAATTTAAGGTGTCCAGTGTAAGGCAGAAAAAAATAAATCTAAAAGTGAAAGAAGAAAGAACAAAAGTGGAGACAAAGATAGAGCAAAGGATTTTCATCAACAAATTCATACATTGAGATATCACTATTCTTCATAGATATCCACGTCATCTCTACTTCTGAGCACAAGGGAGGATTGTTCTCCCCTGTCCCCTTGAAGACTGGCATAGTCACAAAACTGACTTGACCAGCATTACCTCAAAATAAGGGACACATGTCACTATCATGTGGAAACATCTAGAAGTTTCTGCATGATTCCCCATCTTCTCTCTTATATATCTGAAGAGCTCACCAGAGCCCTTATTAACACAGAGGTGTCATAATATCAAACAGCTGGGGATGGTGGACAAACCCACAAAGGAACAATGTCCTGGAGAGACAAATGAGAAGAGTTCAAGTCCAACAGCAACAAACTTTTATATTAAACTACTGAAATCTGAGAATTGTTTGTTACTGAAACATAACCTTAACTGTTCTAGTAAACACAAATACATTTATGGGTTCACCATTAACGTGACTCTAAATTGTCTGGCAGCCAGGCAAATCTCATTTACACAATTTGCAGGCCTTAATATTGAAGATGACCTATTTCTCAAGAGAAGTATTTCTATATGTGATACTGAAACTAGCAGAAATTCTATTCAAGGGTCTCATAGGAATGGATATTGTGTGCTATAAGGAGTAAGAATAACAATAGCCATCTTTTTTCAGAAACCAGAAAATATGCTAAGCACTTTATTTATAAGATTATTTTCCTTAATCCTCACAAAAAAATGCATTGAAGAATGTAGTATTATTGTCCACAATTTAGGGATATGGTAAATGTGAGAGAGAGAGAGACTAAGGATTTTGCTCATTATCAGACAGCTAGTAAGTGGCTGCAGAAAAACTTAACATTTTACTTTTCTTCTGAGAAATATAAACACAAAATTATATTAGTTTTTGCTTTGATGAGGGAAAATATTAAATTAGAAATGTAGAATGATAAATCCTTTAAGCATGGAATCAGTTTTCATTAAAGAGAAATTATAAACAAATTCACAGAGGCCTACAAAAGCTTTGTTGTTCAGGCACTATATTATAACATTTCTCTTTGCTGATAAGAGAAGCTAAGGATACAAAATACTCATCATGACCCAGATCATTAAACAATAAATTCACCTGCTATTTTATCAGGACAAGCAAGGAAGTAAAATAAAAAATGTTTCTTCATGATCATATATGGCATATTTCTTTGGCTGCATTTTTCTATTAGTGATTGCAAAAATATTCGATATTTTCTGTGGTCAATATTTTACTAAGATAAGAAACATGTACATTATTATCACTAATAAATGATACTTGAGTTATGAAGAATGTTTATATAGAAAAAGTGTTAGCTTATACTGTTTTGTTTTTTAACTTAATGTATATGATATAATGATATTCCATTTTTGTTTATCTTCAAATACATAAAAACAACATTTTATTTTTCTCAATAACTGCTCTATCATTTTTTGCAAAAGTTTAACAAAGTAGATTATTTAATATATTAATGTTCTCTGACAAATGCAAAGCTTTGTTTGTATGTCAGCCATCAACAAGTAGGAATTTGAGCACATGTTTTTCTGACACAGGGCACAGACCTGGTTGTAACTAATAAGCATTACCCCTATTCTGTATTTTTGGAATTTTCTAAAAGAAACCATATCTTGACTGTCTAGATAATCACAAAATTAAGTCTGTATTCTTTGTCCTGGACATCATGCTACTGTTATAGATCTAAAGAACCTCTCCAAATACTTTGCTTCATTATTTTTGCAATAGATTTGTTAATATTGTGCACTAACTGATGCCTTGTCATTAAAGGGAGGCATTTATGAAAGAGCTGGTCAAGGTTATAAAATCCTGGGGACCTCAAATTTTCCCAAAGAAGTGAACAAACTATTTATTTTACCAAGTAACCTCAGTCTTATTAAAAATAGAGTAAAACCACAGAAATTCTCAATCTGGATGAAAATTCAGATTCACAACAGTGCATGTTGTTTAGTGATACATAAGCCACAGTTTGATCAGATTATCAAATCAGGGCAACAAATAATTTTATGCTGCAAGATTATCCTTTGCTAAACTGTAGTTACAAGTTATCTGAAACTGTCTTGCATGAAGTAGAAACATTTCTTATTTCCCCCAGAATTAGCATTTCCTGAAAATGTCATTGTTTCATAGGTGAATTTGTTTTAAGGTAAATTATCTCCTTGTCAGAATTTAAATTTCAACACCAGCAGAAAAATTGTAAAGGTACCTATTTTGAATATATCATTTGGCAAAAAAATATTTGTTATCATTTATTTTAAGCTGCTTTTATTAAGCTGCTTTGACACATGATTCATTTCTATACCTTTCTCTCCACGGCTATCTAATTGCAAGTATCATTTATCCTACTGTATACTCCAGCACTAGGAGCCCTTATCTGTAAGATAAGTAGGCTAATAATTTAAGTGAAAAATACCATTTTTCTCTTTTTTGGTTGTCTAAATGGAAATGTTGTTTGACACAGAATAAAAGGGTAAAATAAAGAATGGATTTCTTTTTAAAGACTGTGTCAAGTCTTCAACAAATGAGTATAAAAAAATGAGAAGACAGATTTTAGCATTTACATGGATGCTATGCTACTACGAAAAAAATGTGTTGAAAAAGATCATTTAGGTTATTTTCCTAAAAAAAAGCATAGTTTTTATGGAGAATGCATATATTTTTGTTTATTGGTGTTTGTCAATTAAATTATTTTTTGTAAAGATAAAGCATTTTTCACTTAGTTACGATTTTAGTCATTTCAGGTTCTCTTTTATCTTTGCTAGTTCTTTAGCATCTATTGAAGTAGATATTTATGACATAAATTAGCCATTGGAAACTGGTTAGTAGCATACAGCTCAGATAGGCCCCTATAATATTTTATAGGATGCATCATATAACATACTGAACTACGAGTTGAATACAATTTAGCTAAACTTATAGCACTTAACAATAGAAAAACTAATGTAAAATATACTAACATAATTCTAATTTTCAAAAGTGGGTAATTTCATATTCCACCTAATTTTTTCTTTGCTAGATTTTATTTTTTACTTCTCAACAAAGAAAAATTATAAAAAGCATTACTGTTGATATTATAATATGCATAAACTCTTTGGTACCTACATTCTCAAGTTAAATGATCCTTATCTTAAAACTATGTTATTGATACATTTAGTTTGCAAAAGAGATAGCACCTGATTTCCACACTTAGACTTTCTGAAACTTGTTGCCATGTATAGGTCTTGATAAATTGAGCTGAGAATAAGTTTTTCTTTTAACACGGAAAAATGAAAGTATCCCAAACTAGTCTGAACTCTAACAAGCCAATCCACTGAGGTAATTATTTTGTTCTTCTAATATTTGGTTAAACAAATATCATTATTGTTCATTTTTAGAAGTATATGTATCAGTACTCATTATAATAAGCATATACTTTATTTTTCAGATATGTTTATGTTTAAAGATTCTTTACATTCTAATTCTTCTATTATTTTTACTAATCCCTGTCCCCTGTTCACTGCGGGATTTTTTGAATTCTAAGTTGCTTGAGCACAGATGAGAGATCAGTTCAAATGAAGAAATGATATCCAGTTCCAGAAAAAAACATGTTAAACAAATGAATCTACTGCTAGAATCTTTTATTATTTTAATATTTAAGGCAAGTGTGTTTTGCTTTTGTTGTTATTTTTGTTTTGTTTTGCTTTTTTAGGGTAGGCAAGGGAATAAAGAGTTTATTAAAAACAAGAAAATGAGAAAAATACACGGTCTGAGGCATGGACCATCGGCATACTGCAAGGTGAGTTGCATGCATGGGTCAGGTCAGGGCATTTTAAAGTCTGTTTGCTGTTCTGATTGGTTGCCATACCTGTCATTTTTCAGTGGGCCAAATGTGAGGCCTTTTGAGGATCTATCAAGGGCTTTCCTTGACCCCAAATGGGATTCTCATTCCAAATGTGATTCTTGTTCCAAAGAGATTCTCATTCTAGTGTCTTGTGGGATCCCACAGGAGGTTTCTGGGTGGGGTTTCACAGCCATGTGACCTGCCAGCCATGTTGTCTGCAAACCATGTTGCCTGCTGGGTTTCAGCTGTGACCCAAGTCTTCCCTTTCCCTATACTAACCTGCTTCAACTCCCCCTCAGAAGGTTTATACCCTTATTCTCAAGGGGATGCTGAAGGGTGGTGATCATTCTTCTGTAGCTACTTCCTGCTGGCTAGGGATAGTAGGCCCTACCTAACAAGGTGTAAAACCTTATAGCTATTCTGTTGCAGTTGAGGGAAGAAGAGTCCAGCACCCTGGTTGGAACTGGAAGAAGTCCCCACATGACTAATTAGGTATTGATTCTGTAAGAAATAAACTTAATTAGAATTTTGAAGATACATGGTCCTATTAAAAGAATAAAGAAGGTGGTGGTAGGTGGGCCCACAAGGGTTTCTGCCATGCCATACTGGACCATGAGAGTGAGAAAGGACAGGGCGTGCCTTCAGAAGCTGCATCCTCCCAAACTGATGGAAAATTACATTCTTCCTTTAGTTCTTTAATGCTGTTTGTTAACTCTAGGGAGAGATTGTTGTAGACCCTGCTGGATTTGGGTATAAACTGCCAACCCAGTTCCTACAGAAGTGGTTATGCCTAGTACAGCTAGCACAGGTATGATAAGAGGCACTGTCCTAGACATAAACTCACAAGGACAGTATAGAAGCAATAACAAAACAGACATATGACAAGCAAAATGAAGATAGTGTTTAGGAAAGCCATACTTTTGTCTTATAGGCACATTCATTAATTACTTAGAAAATGAGTTAAGTTTACCAGGACTTTTAACATGTTCAATATCCCTCTGCATATAATCTAGAATAGAAGAGATATTATCATAATCATCAGGCAATATTAAGTATTAGTACTTAATACTAATGAATGTACAAATCAACACATATGTTTCTCTTTGAGCTGTAATCAATACATCTAAGCTCCATGTTTGCAATACCATACATGTTATCTTTCCATGGAAGTAAGCCATAATGCCAAGTGTGTTTAAGTTCTACTTACATCACTCTGTAATCACTGCTCCACTTTATGCCCTTCACGCAGCCAGCATGCTGTGGCACCATTGATCCTAGAGGAGAAGTTAGGAAGACATGCTCCATTGTTTCCCCAAACTGGTGCATAGCCCCTTTCAGCACTATGAAACAGCTTGTCTGGAGGAAATGCCCACTGTACATCTGGCCATTTTGAGCCAACACCAACTGCTGCAAAAGTCTGAAACTGCAATGTACTCTCTATCCATTTCAGGAGCATAATCAGAGTTATAGTAGATACCTTTATTGTTTTAGAGATCAGTGAGCAATGTAGCTGACAAATCAAAGAGAGAAGCTCTGTGCAGTGAACTGAAAGTGTGGTTTCAAGGCATAAGAGAGTTTGATACTGAAGTCTATCCCTTTTGATTTTATATACTTGCTAAATATTTCCAATGCAATGTGTAACATATTAAGTTATTTAACTATTTCAGTACATTGCTTTTTACTTCTACACCTTTTCCATGATTAATTAGCAGGTGTTTTATTTTACCGGTACAGGAAAACTTTCTCATTTTATGAAAATCTAAGATTCCCAATGGAATCAGATTATCATTCCTTACCATCACTTTAATATGCAGATTCACATGGCCTCTGACAGGTTTCCTGTCATGAAATTACTTTTTGTTATTAACATCAATTTAGGTTTCTAATTAATAGTGACTTCCTGGAATTAGCCATTTAAATAATTTAGTTTAGGAAATGCTTTTACAAACTTCTTATAATTGACTAGAATTTACTTTACCTTTAAGTAAGCTTATTAAATTATAATTAGCAACCAATGAGATTTACCTTTATCTTAATTTCATTTAAAAAAACATAATTTTTATCATCTTAAAGATTAAATACACATATTGTTAATTTATTTAATTGCTATCCTATAAACCTAGGAAGATTACTACCCAAGCTAAATAAAATTGAAATAATTTTAATTCATACCAAGAATGTTCTTTTTCCTTCCTTTACAGGAGGCTAAAATCTCTTTACTAAAACTCTAAAACTGTGAATAATCATAAAAGCTAGGTTCTGAAGTATGTTATAATTGTTTAACTTGTTTTACTTATAATTTAGAAAAGATATTTCCGTAGCTTTCAAGTACTTTGGCTGTACTTACTGAAATTTGACAAATGGATTATTAACTACCCTCATTTTAAGGAATTACAGGATGAACTGATTCTTAATTCCCCAGCCTAGAAAATAGAATTTTAATCTGCTACACCTAGCTCCTCCCTCACAAAGCTTACAAAAAGGCAGCCCTGGGGATTGGGTAGGTCAAAGAGTTTAGGAAAACCTTTTTCCCTTTCCCAATAGTTTCTATATTCAGATTTCTATATGACCTTTCCATCCTGCTTAGCCTAATTTGGGCTTCAGGAATACTCATTCACATATATATTGCATATTTAATTTTTAACAATTTGAATAAAGCTCTTTTAAGAATTTTCATTTGTTAATATGATAGTACTATCCCAGTGTATGAAAATACAGCAAATAGGCAGACCCAATTAGAATGTTAGACAGAAAACCACAGGTCACTAAAGTTACTTGATATTTTCATTCCTTTAAAAAATTAGTTAAACTGTAAAATAACATTTAAAATATCTCTTTGAAAGCTATTTCTAATTACTCATTTGCACTGTGGCCATGCAGTTTTTCACAAGAATTTCATTCTTTAATTATTGGCTTATAACCAAACTGTTCTCAATGCCTTAAAATACAATTTAAAATTTTTCCTTTACTTCAGAGCTTTGCTTATTTCCCATTTTCACTTTGACAGACCTTGGATGAGAAACACTAATTCCATTATATATTCACTGAGGTAACTGAGGTCTCAGGGAAACCTGGATTTTCTCTTAACTTGCTACTTTTAAGAACATCAACACCCGAGGTGGGAAGTCCCCACTCTCCATTCCTAAGAGATAACAGGGTTCCAGCGGCTGCTAGACTGAAAGAGTGAATATCCAACCCTGAGGGTCGAGAATTCCACAAGACAGCAATTTAGCCCATAACTGGAATTATGAGAGAAAACAGTCATTAATACCAGTAGAAGGACAGGAGATGGCGGAGGGTCTCAAATTTGCCCCCTCCCCCTGAGCTATCATCAAATAACCATAAGCAAAGGCAAACTCAGTTTAGAATTATCATCATGATAGCTGAAGTCTAAAGGCAAGGTGAAGCTAGTAAACTAATCACAAAATAACTATAATCAAAGGTAAGTTTAGTTTGTAATTACCATTATTATAGCAAGCATACACAAGGGTGTGGTTAGACCTGAAGTAACCATAAACAAAGGTAAATTATTCTAAGTTTACCATTACACTAGTAGGTTCTAGGCTAAATCCATCCACTTAGAGCAATTTCAGATATTATTCTTTTGCTGTTTTATAATATAATGGCATCTATATAATGATCTTACCTCTTAATTTTTAGTAAGTTTTCACTTTAGAACAAATTGGGTACTTTAGTTTATTAACTAAGCAACTAAAACAATTTTGTTACTAACATCAATACTAAGTTCCCCCCTTTTCTAGAAGTTGAACCAATTCTACTTGTGAATTATACATCAAATTCAATTGTAAGACAGTATTGACATTTAAAGACTCATTTTTAGGTTACATTTCACTGTTTCCAATTTGTAACAGGCAAAGCCCAAATCCGATTTATGAGTTCCTAGGTGCAAGCAGACTGACAAATTAAAAGCAAGCTCAGATTAGAACAGAAGAGAGAATTTTTTTTTAGCTTAGGGAATGACCTGACTTTAGAATCACCTAGACACAAAGCTAGAGGTGTCTGTCTATGGCAGAAACCTCATGAAGTACCCTCCAGCTTCGGTCCTCCAGAAAAATCCCTGGGCCTCTGCTAAGTGACCAGACCCGCTGATCAGTCGAACCAAGACCTGAGGGAGGGAGTGAGAATGAAAAGGGACAAGAGACACAAAGAATGGAGATAAGACAGGATTCTGATCAAGTCTCATTTATTGAGGGTCAGTCAGGGGTATTTATAGCCAGGGATGAATGAAGTGGTACATACTGATGACAACACATGTGTCAGTAAATGATTGGTTAACTAGATTTTGATTCTTGTGCCACACGCACGGGCAGGTGGTTATTTGGCAAGTCCTCTGAAAAACTTTTGTGCTCTTTAGGGAGTGCCCAATTGGACTGGGGGGGGGGGAGTGGCGTAAGAATAGAAACTTAATTGCTTCAGTGAAGGTGGGGAATCTGTAATTTAACCAGGTTAGTATCTAAAAATAGCGCTTAGCAACAAGATGGCCAATACAACATCTGTGCCAGAGGCAGCTTCCCACAGCTAAGTATGGAGTTAAGGAGTCTAGAGGATTTCTGATGGCAATGAGACACAAATTGGGCCTATTCTCGGGGCTGCATCCTATTAATTACCTCCCAGCAAGGGGTAACACCCTGAGAAGACTTTTTTCCCACTGGAAGGATTTGAGGGGAATAGGAAGGTAGCTAGGAATAGTCAAGAGCCTTTTACTTTTAAGTGATGGCACATGAGAAGTTTCCGTATTTTAGAAGGAAGAGGTTTAGTAAAATCTTAATTCCCCATTCACTCTCCTTATTAGGTATAACCAAGATTAGAGAGGTCCAGAGTACAGGCTAGGACCAAGTAATTGGTTCCTATGTTAATTAAAAAATTAACAATCTTACCTGCCATGTCAAGGGTTACCCAAGGTTTCCTGGTTGATGGCTCATGTGTAGCTTCAGGCTCTTTCCATCTTCTCCTAAGGAAAGGCCCTAGTGGTCCATGTGGTGAGGCAGCTTAGAACCAGGTTCCTGCTGATGTGGAGCCTGGATTCGGGTAATTCTGAGGTGATGGTGACTTTAATAGCAGCAGTTAAAAGGTGAGCCTGTCTCAGCCCTGACCCACCCCTCCATACCTTCTCCATCTTGGTCTCAATTGTTGAAAACTGAGAAGGCTGTTTCTAAATGGGAATTAATAGAACCTTGGGGGCCCAGGAAAAGTTTCTGGTGCTTTCTATGGATATCCGATGCAGACTGGAGTTCCTAGGAGGATTTGTCCCTTCTCTAGAGTTAGGGTCTACAAGTGAGTATTTTATTACCTCTGCCAGCTTTCCTTGAAATAAGGCTGTTTTCTAGGTTCTGCCTCTGAGTAATTTCCCTGAGCTTTTAATTGACTGGTTTGGTAGAGCATTTCCTCATTCCCTTTAAGAAGATATGACCATGTGCTCTCGGGCCCTCAGATCTGTTGTCCTCTCCTCTCTTACACAGGTTTAACTGGAATTAAGGGTCCCATACAGAACGCATTCTCACACATACTGTGGCCACATGGTATGTCAGGAAAAGATTAGCCCCTTTCTTTTCAGACTATCAGTAGGCAGGTTGTCCCAATTAGAAGCTGCCCATTATCCTAGGGGAGGATAAGTGCACTCATCTGTCTGGATGGCATCCCACCACTAGACCTGTTAAAACAGATTGCTCACCAAGCCAGTGTCCTGGAGATTGGGAGCCCTGCTTCTTGTCCCCATGTTCCAGGGATCAGGAAACTTATGTCTCTGGGAATCCCCAGAGACTTAGAGGTCTCTGGAAAATTCTGGGTCTGATTCCCAGACCTTAATTTTCCAAATGGGTTTTCCTGCTAGGAAAGGGACTTGCTAAGGACCTTTCTTTTGCCTACTTTGCTGTGGTCTTAGGAAATAGCTATGAGTGAGCTCATCGCATGGCCATACCCAGGGTCTGAGTTCTGCAGTTAAACCCAACATTTAAAGGCAATTAAGAAGCAGAAACTTGGACACAGATATGGCTCAAGCAATTGAGCTCCCATATACCACATGGCAGGCTCCAGATTCGGTTCCTTGTACTTCCTGGAGAAGATGAGCAAGGCAGTGAACTAGCATGATGGGCAGGCACAGCTAGCTGATGCAACAAGAGACACAAAAAGGAAACACAATGAGAGAAACAACAAAGCATGGAACAGAGGTGGCTCAAGTGATTGAGAGCCTCTCTCCCACTTGAGAGGTCCCAGGTTCAGTTCACAATGCCTCCTAAAGAGAAGAGCAGACAGCGAGTGAATGGACATAGAGAGCAGACAGTGAGCACAGACACAAGGTGGGGGGCATAAATAAATAAAATAAATCTTAAAATAAAATAAGAAGCAGACTGTGATTTGATTCACCTGATCTCTATTCCATGAATATTATATTTTAAAAAGCTTTTTTGTACAGTTTGATAATTTTGACATATACACAAGTAACTTTCATAGTAATCAATATAATGGACATTTCTACCACTCCCCAAAGTTTCTTTGTGCTCCTTTGTAATCCCTTCTTTCAATACCTCCATACTTCATCCCATCCTAAGCATCCAATGATATAATTTCCATCACTATATATTAATTTGCAATTTCTAGAATTATGTACCATTTTGTCAGGTCTATTTTCTTAGCATTTTTCATTTTGGATAGTTACTATTGCTATGTATTCATTTTCACCTATGTTTTCTTCTTCATTGTCTAAGCTGTTGATTTTGGCTTTGGACAGTTTGATTATAACATGTCTTGGTATTGATATCTTTGAGTTTATCCCTACTTGGAGCATATTGAGATTCTTGGAGGTGTTGATTCAGGTCTTTAATCAAATTTGTATGTTTTTTTCATTATTTCTTCAAATATTCTTTCTGGAACTTTTTTTCCCTCATCTTCTTTTGAACCTCCTATAATGCATCTGTTAATATGCTTGATAATGTCCCATTGTTCCTTTAGGGCCTGTTCATTTTCTTCATTTTTTTTCCCTTGTTTTCCTCAGTTAGGATAGTTTCAATTGTTCTATCTTCAAGTTCATTGATTATTTCTTCTGCCTGCCCATATCTTCTGTTAAACTTTCTATTTATCTTTGCATTTCGGTTCTTATACTGTTCCCAAAAAGAATAGTAGACTTTTTGGTATACATATAATATATATATTATTCTTCCCAATGAAGCAACTTGGTTAACCATTCAACAATGTGTTTGTCCCAATTCTGTATATTTAAGGGGAGACTCATCTGAACTAATTTCTCAGTCTCAAGAATTTCCTATAACAAGTGAAAAAATTATTTTTTCTTCTATATAAATAAATGATCTGCAAGAGCAAGACATATAATATGAAGCAATGCCCCAGATGGTTAGGTCTTAATTTCACATCTATTTTTCACTAGAGAAAACTTTAAATGATGACTCTTTGCCCATTTAAAATTTCTTAGGAATAACACAGCAGAATGAACATTCTCAAAGTCCACTCCATTCTATATTACATTTCTAGAATAAACTAATTTTAACTATTTCATGATTAAGTAATGTTAATTGGAGAAATCTGATACATAAAAGGATAGTGGAGTAGATTTCTTAGCACTAATTAAAGATATTTTCCCTAAAGAGTTAGTTAATTGTTAGCCAATAAAAAAAGTCAATGATTTTCATATATTTCTTTTTGTGATCATAACTTATACATATATATATATGATTTATTTATTTATTTCTCTCCCCTCTTCCCCACCCCCCGGTTGTCTGTTCTCTGTGTCTATTTGCTGCATCTTCTTTGTCCGCTTCTCTTGTTGTCAGCATCATGGGAATCTGTGTTTCTTTTTGTTGTGTCATCTTGTTGTGTCAGCTCTCCGTGTGTGCGGCACCATATGGGCAGGCTGCACTTTCTTTTGTGCTAGGTGGCTCTCCTTATGGGGCACACTCCTTGCATGTGGGTTTCCCCTACACGGGGGACACCCCTGTATGGCACGGCACTCCTTGCGCGCATCAGCACTCCACATGGGCCAGCTGCACATGGGTCAAGGAGACCCGGGGTTTGAACTGCAGACCTCCCATGTGGTAGACTGATGCCCTAACCACTGGGCCAAGTCCACCACCCATAACTTTTATATTTGAAATTTCAAAGTCAATCAAACTTTTTTTCTGAGGGAGGTTGCACTTGCATTTTAAAATAATGTTGTAATTATTTAGAAACATATATACCCCAGAAAAACATATTCTTAATACATTCCTGTGGGTGTGAACCCACTATAAGTAGGATCTTTTGATGAATCTACTTCAGTTAAGGGGGAGCACACCTCAATCAGAGTCTTAATCCTATTACTAGAATCCATTATAAGCAGGGTGAAATTCAGACAGAAAGGGAGAAAACCATAGGGAGTATCGTAAAGCTGAAATTCAACAAAATTTGGAAGAGAATGGAGAGGCCAGGAGAGGCCACTATGTGACAGAGGTGCCAAGGACCAAGGATCACCACTAGCCAGCCCCAGAATATCAGTCTTCAGGAGGAAACCATCCCCTTGTTGATGCCTTGATTTGGGTTTCCTTTTAGTCTCAAAATCATGAGCTAATAAATTCCCATTGTTTAAGCCAACCCATTTTGCATGGTATTTGCTTGAGCAGTCTAAGATTGAAACAAATGTAATGTCAAGCCAATTTCTTTAACCTGATTATCCTCTCTCTTATCCAGATCATTTTTCAAGGTCCTAGAGAAATTCTATTTTGGTGAGAAACCCCTTTTAACTCCAGCCCAGTATCAGCTTGAATGAGCTTTTTATGTCCCACAGGTATATGCCTTACCTTTTCAAATTAAATGTTAAACCTCAGTTTCTGGATTACAGTTTAAAAAGTGTGTTAGCTCCACGATGTATAACATAAGGTTTGGCACAGGAGAGACATTAAAATGATTTTTATTAATTGTGTTTTGGTTTCCACCTTTCTTAAATTAATATAATTTTTTATCATAGTGTGTTAAACATCAAGAGCCTAAGACTCACCTCTTTCCCCCCTCTTCTATTAAATAAAGCATATATTCAGAAAACTGAAGCTAAACATGATACAAATACCTGGTTTATACATTCAGAAAGTTGCTCGATAAATCTCAACATAGATTTGCATGCAAAAAAAGTGGCTTATAGAACATGGTTCAGGCCTGAGACCAAACGAAATTTGTACTTCTTCTGACTTGAATAGGAGGACAATTTTCAGCAAAAACTTGACTTGATCTCTTGCCGTTTGACAAAAAGTTGGGGGAGAGGGAGGAAAGATAAAAAGGGAGAGGGAGAGGGATAGTGAGAAGGAGAGAAAGAGAGAATGGGAATCCTGGGCATCTAGTTGTTGACAGAAACCAAAGGAGTATCTGATGAGCTTCAAGAAAGACAAGCAGAGTTTCCTGCCACTGAAGCCCAATATCCTTTAGGATGAATAAAGCAAGTCTTAATGTCAGTATCTGACCAATCAAATTGGCTTTTCTTTTTCCTTGTGAAAAAGAGAAAGGTTAGAAGTGTTCAAACCTCTTCCGTCATCGAATGGGCAATCATCGGCACATTGGTCAAAATAAAATATATTCATCCTTTTTGAATTATGATATTACAAAATAATCTTTATACAATCACAGGAGATATTCCTATGGAAGTTTTTTGGTGGCAAGTCTTCAAAATTGCTTAAGAAAAATCTGTATTAAAATAATTATTTTTAATGTACATAACAACATATTACTGCATATAAGTTGTATAACAACAATAATTATATATATAAGCTAATAGGGTATATTCTAATTCTAATTCTAATTGACTTACATAATCATTAGGGCTGGTAAGTTTGAACTTGTTAGGGCAGACCTCAAGCTGGATGCTCCCATAAACATGATGCCAAAGTCCTTAGTCTGAATTCCCCAGCAAAGGCTGGCTGGACTGGAAATTCTGCCAAGAACCAATGGTGAAGTTGAATCTGAGTTTCACCTCCTTCTCTGAAATTAAGGTCCCTAACTTATGCATAAGGAGACCCCACATTACAAGGGTTATCTCTTGTTGAGTGTAGATTCAGTCAATTGATTTTATATGTAAATCCCATTCTGAAATATCCTTGAAGCACGCCACATACATACACGAATATATTCATAAAAAATAGGGAAGAAATACTCATAAACAATTGCAGTCATCTTTTCTGCATTTGGCCACATAATTTCTTCTATTACACTTTCCATATTTCCTTTTTCCCTCAGCAAGCACCTCAACTGGTCATAGTTCCATGCTTAGTGAGGTGACCCAAACTTTCATTCCTGAAGGCACTGGCCTATATTGGGCTGTTATAGTTTTTTCGCATGGACACTAATCACAACACTGTACTATTAAGAGATGCCCTAAAGGATCTCCTGTAATCCAGACATACTTTTTATAACCTTCAGTGTATAGTAGCAATCCAATATCCCCTTAGTGATCAGGATCAGTTACCTCAGCTAGTGCAGTAACTCTGTTCTTTGCCTATTAATTCAGAGGCATGAGTAGCCCAAAGAGGCCAGGTAGCACTTTTTAACTTCCATCTGTGTCTCCTAATGTAAGCGTTCCTCCATTTGGAACCTCTAGACCAGCAGAGAATAAATTCGTGGGGACAGGAAGCAAAAATTTTCCTGATGGATAATTAGGGATTATAGTGAGTAGTGCCACTCTCATTTCTACTCCTTGATTCCTACTAGTGATTCTTGCCTTTGGGAGAAAGAGCATCATAGATCAGATGCTGATTTAAAGCTCATACAGCTTCTTGGAGAACATTGCCCCAACCTTTCAATATATTGCCACCCAGTTGGTGCCATATTCAGGTCTTCTAAATGCCATTCCATCATTCTATCAATCCAATTGCTTCAGAATGATGGGGAACATAGTAATACCAGTGAATTCCATTGAGCATGGGTCCATTGCCACACTTAATTGCCTGTGAAGTTAAAAAATTCCTTGATCAGAAACAATGCCATATAAAATACCAGGTCAGTGAATAAGGCAGTCTGTAAGGCCACGGTTGGTAGTTTCAACAGAAACTTTGCATAAGGGAAGGTAAATCTGCATCTAGAATAATTGTCTACTCAAGTAAAAAAAACAAAACAAAAAACACTGCCCCTTCAATGATGGAAGCAGTCAAATATACTCAGCCTGCTCAAGGTAGCTGGCTGATAATCTCAGGGGATTGTGCCTATTAAGTACAGAGTGTCAGGATCTGCTGCTGACAGATTGGATGCTCAGCAGTGGCTGTAGCCAGGTTGGCCTTGGTGTGAGAAAGTCCATTTTGCTGAATCCATGCTTATCCTCTATCCCTACCACCATGGCTACTTTATTCATGAGTCCATTAGGTAATGATGGGAAAAAATATGGTATCCACAAAACAGGTAATCTTATACAAGTGATTGTCAAAATCCTCCTCTGCTGAAGTTATTGTCAGGTGAGCATTTACATGGGACACAGGTATTGTGGCAGTTTGAAATTATTTTATGAATCCCACAAGAAGGAAGATTATATTTTTGAACTAATCCATTCCTCTGCAAATGAGACCCCTTTTGATTGGACTAAATTAGCGAGGCATGACTCAGGTTGATTCCCTGCCTTCTCACCGGATCTACTATAAATGACACCGAAACAGGAAAAGGGAGATCTGCCATTTTTGACCCTACAATATGAAAAGAGAACTCGAGTATCACTAGCAGCCAGGGCTGAGAGAAGAGCCATAGTCCTGATAGTTCACACCTGAACTTGGGAAGAATGTGGAGCACCTGAGAAGAGGAGACCTGATAAGAGATAAGCCCCATGACTGGTTCTCCACAGGTGAGCTCCAAGACATGGTAGATTCTGGAGAATCTGGAGTGGAAGGCAGAAACAGTAGAGATTGCCAGCCATGTTGCTTTACCACATGGCAACATGCCAGGATCAACAGTAGCTGACTTTGGTGAGAAAGCATCTCTGATGGTGCATTGATTTGGACATTTTATGGCCTCATAATGTAAGCTCTTACCCCACATAAATCTCCTTTATAAAAACCAACACATTTCTGATACATTGTATCAGCAGCCTTTGGCAAACTAAGACAGGTATCTTCATAGTATTTGCCCATTCAGAAAATTCTATCCACTTATCTCTCTCCAAGACCTGCTTGTCACCAATTTTCCAACCATGTTCCATCCAAGTCCTTGACCATCCAGCCAAACCATTGGCCACAGTCCATAGGTCAGTATATAAATGCACCTCTGGCCATTTCTCCTTCAAAGCAAAATGTACAACTAGGTACACTACTTGAAGTTCTGCCCTCTGGGAAGATTTCTCTTTACCACTGTCTTTCAAGGATGTCCCAGAAGGAGAGTATAGTATTGCAGCTGTCCACCCTTACAGCCAGTTTATTAAACTGAATTTTATGATTATTGGAAATCATTAATTATTTAATTTCCTTTCATATTTCCTGCTTACCACTCATATCAAACTGTCTTTCCCATCTTGCTTCCTCTATGACTTTTTAGGATTTGTTTTACTGTTGTCAATATGAATCTTATCCTGTTACAATGCTATGGCTATATTGTCCTTCCCTGTTAATTCCTTTCTTTCCTTAAAAATGTTCTGGTTGATTGAAGACCCCTTAAGAAGTACTTCTGCACAATAAAAAAAAATGTAAATTATGCTTAGATTTCAAGACATCTATATGCAAAACAATAAAACAAAATGAAATATAGCATAACTATTTCCTGCAGAACATTTCTGCTTGAAAAGTGCTTTAATCTCAATGTAAAAGACAAAAGTAGTTCTCACACTTTGATGAAATCCATTGTTTATTCCCTGAAATTCAGTTAAGTTTCTTTCCCAATCATTTTAAACAAGAAACTACTTAGATCTGCTATATGTTATATTGGTATTACCTTGCTAATTTTAGTCCATTTAATTGTGGCCCTCAAGAAGATATGTCCAAGTACCAACTCCCCAAACTTGTAGCTGTCATTTTATTTGGAAAAATTGTCTTCTTAGATGTAATTAAGCTAAAGATCTAAAAATGAATTCATACCGTGTTAACCAGATAGGTCCTAAGTCCAATGACAAGTATCATTACAAGAAGAGAAGAAATAGAGAGAAAAGGGGAAACTCAGGGGAGGTCATGTAATGATGTAAACAGAAATGGAGTTATACAGCTACAAGCCACAGTCATGGGTATTTCAAAAATGATTCCAATTTGCTATCAAATGCATTAATAAATTTCACTTTTCTGATATGCACTGTAACAGATATATCTTCAAATTTGATTGCATTAGCATAGAATCTTACACGGATTTTTTTGACTACATTCTGAGCCAAAGAAAAAAGTGGTGCCTGAGATGGTATGGAGGGTACTCATTTGGGATGAAATTATTTTATATTGCCCCTAAAAAGAACTATTAGCATATTATGAAATGGTTTGATTACACTAGGGGCAATACAACACCATGTGCTTGTATGAATATGTGGGAGATGTGAAACTTGAACTTGAGGTCTGGTTTGTAGAGCTGCTCTATAACCTTTTAACCAATCACTGACATTTGGTATTGCAAAGATTGGAAAAAAATATCATAATGTCTTTATATTTATAATATTCATTTTCAAGATATCAGTAGTATTTTACTCATCTTCATTATTGACTACCACTGGTAGAATCCTTTAGAAAATTAAGATGAAATATACAGAATATTTGGGATATATTTGCACTGCTTGCCTAAAATATGGGAAAGAGGATGGTAGTTGCTTCAGAAGACAGCCAGCAAATGTGATCATATAACAGATGCTATGTTCTTGGCAGTGGATAGTTCATTTAAGTTCCCATTAAATTTTCTTACAGTTATTTAAGTCTCTGGGCTCATGTGCTCCTTAAACCCACTGAATGACAATACAAATCTCTTATCTAGGAATATACGTATTTTATGAGGATGAACATTAATGCAGAGAAGTTGCCTACAGCCAATATACTTGTGACCATTATATATTATGGGTCAACTTGATTTTTGGTGCTAAATCAGGAAAGAGAGACAACATGTTCTTTAAAACTTAACCACATATACCAGATTTATGTAGTTAGCAATCATCATACTCAAGAGGACAAAATTCTCTGCATTCTGTCCAAGTTTTTGCAGCAATAATCTTCCGTATTTTGTAACAGTTTCCGACTGATCTACAGCAATTTGTAGGTGTGCTTATACTGTTTTTGCATATATGTTCTATTCTTAGACATTCTGAACTGTAATTTGTTTTCCCAAAGGAAGCCAATTGCAGAGCCTCCTCTTGTGTGCGTGATTGGTGCAGTGAGTGTCTGAAGGTGAGATTGGGTCTGTTTCCTTGATTCAGCTCCCCCCACCTACCAGATACATGCATATATCCAGTGCCCATTCTACCTATGAACAACCAAGTGAAAATAAAATTGCTGCTTTTTAGTTACTTGATAACATCTCAGAAGAAAAATTGCCTTGTCCAGTATAGACTAACCTAGGGATTTATTCTGGGAAGGTTTGTACTTAGAAATGCCAAATGTTTAACTTGAAAGCTGTAGCATCCTTTTAATGCCTTATTAAGTTATCAAAGATCTCACAGAATTCCAGCAGGAAAGGAGACAATTTATACATTATTTCACTTGGTTGAATATCTAAATTTATGTTATTAATTATCATAAATATGTTTTAACCATAATTGTAATATTTACTTTTGTTAATTGATATGTGCGTGATACTAGGTGCTATTTTTCAGTATAAATGATTTTGATTTGGTTGTCAATAGCATTGTTTTTAGAAGCAGGGAGTTCAATTTTCAAGTCCTGTTTTGAATATAGAGAGTTGCTGTATAAAAAAAAGTTTCCTGCTAAACTGAAAGAGATACATCAGACCAAAGAATGACTTAGACAAGTCCAGCTTGGTGAGTAAATGAGCATTTATTTGGGGGCTTACATGGTATCCTCATCCTTGGCAGTGGGAGGAGAAAGGACAATTCCTGGTTTGATCATCCATTCTCACCAAAAATGTGAGAGGTCTTTTATTATGCATCTGTACAGTGAGAGGTAGCAGAACTTGTAAAAAAAATCCAGTGTTCTGGCAGATAACCTTCACCAAGTTTCTCAGTAGGGCAGAAGTTATATATTTACATAAATATGTGAAGATCACATAATCAACAGAAGAGATATTCTTACATATTTCCAGGGTCAAACATTTATAGTATAAGGTTTACTGATCAGTCATAACTTAGTAAACAATCATTACTGGAGACTTGCCTTTTAACTATTTAAGAATGGAATGAGGGAAGCGGACTTGGCCCAGTGGTTAGGGCATCCGTCTACCACATGGTAGGTCTGCGGTTCAAACCCCGGGCCTCCTTGACCCTTGTGGAGCACGCAAGGAGTGCCGAGCCACGCAGGGATGTCCCTGCATAGGGGAGCCCCATGTACAAGGAGTGCGCCCCATAAGGAGAGCCACCCAGCGCAAAAGAAAGTGCAACCTACCCAGGAATGGCACTGCACACACAGAGAGCTGACACAACAAGATGACGCAACAAAAAAAACACAGATTCCCGTGCCACTGACAACAACAGAAGCGGACAAAAGAACACGCAGCAAATAGACACAGAGAACAGACAACTGGGGGTGGGGGGATGGGGAGAGAAATAAATAAATTAATTAATTAAAAAAAAAATGTTGCTGCAACTGGAGAGGGAAAAAAACAGAGGGTTAGGGGACAATATGCAGTCCTAATATGCCATACTCCCCCTACCATTTTCACACATGGAAAGTTGGGGAATTTGCCAAAATTTCTTGTCTCAAAGGGTAAAAATATATCCTATTTCACAGTGTTTATGGAAAGATTAAATGAGTATTAGTGTGAAATGCTTCGCCTAGACCCAAACACATTGCAAATGTTCAATAAATAGTGGTCATGCTGGAAATGCTGATTTGCATTTTTTGTGGGTACGTGGGAATCAGAAGGAAAAGTTATCTTTATTTCAGTCAGGAAAAAATCTTTTTAAAATGTAAATCTGATCATTTAAGTCACATCTCTTTTCAACACTTCAGTGGTTTCCCTTCACTGTATTTAATTAAATAAAATACAAAGTCCTTATATTATAAAGGCATGCAAGGTCCACATGATTTGACCTTGGCTTCAATTCTTTCACTCTTCCACTTACACTGGGAATTTTAGTCCATTGACCTCACATGGCCTTCAAGCATATCAAGAATTTTTCCCTCTCAGCTCCTTAATGCTCCTCATCTTCCTGCCTTGGTATTTGCATGTCTGACTCCTTTATATCCTTCAGCTCTGTGCTGAATTATCACATCCTCAGAGAGGTCTTTCCTGACAATCTTAAGTACAACCTGTCTGTCCCCTTAGCTTGTGTGTATATGCACAAGTATAGCCTATAGATATAAATGTTCCCCTCACATGAATCAAATATCCATGAAGTTAAGGATATTATTTTGTTTGCTGATTTATCCTTAGCACCCAGCATAGTACATTTCAGTTAGTAGATATTTAATATTTATTGAATGAGTGAATTTATTCCAAGTCTCTCACACTATCCAAATGATTGATTGGTATGCTATTCGTAGTTGTAAAGAAGAAGTAAAAAAGATTAATTGAATTCTATAAGATGGTGGTATGATATAATGAAAAGAATCTTAGGCATAGAATTAGAAATCCTGGGTTTGAGTTCCCACTACTCCTCTTACCAGCTATATGGTAAGTTTCAGTTTCCTCACTTACGTAGATTACAAAAGTTGCAACAGCTGAAGTTAATGTGAGGGGAAGTTTTTAAAACAACTAGAATAGGGCCTATTATTCCACATATGCATAATACTGAAAAGTTGAATAATTAATATATGAAATAATTAATAATGGAAATAGAAAACATAAAAATATAAAATAAAAATCATAAAAATATAAAACAATAATTTTTAGGAAACAATCTACCTGAATATGATTGTAGTTTTTTAACCAATTAAATATCTTTGTCTTAGAAAACATTTTAATGCAAAAAATTTATAGGAGAATATCATTTTTAAGTAAATTCTTGTGAAAAATTGACATTTTATTTTAGGTGATAATTGCCAGAGATCTTCCTTATGCTCTAATAATTTTTTTAAAACTCATTAACTATCATAAATGTTAAGTGAAGTCAACATATATAAAGCCAAATAACATGATTTCCCTAGGGTCAAGATTTCAAGGGAAAGAGCTAGAACTGTGGAGATAAATGAAGACCACGCAAATGAAAACAAGCAATAGCTATTTATTCAGAATTTGCTGTAACAAGGGAGTCAACCATGATCATTTGTTTTTGGCAGACATTCAAAGATAGCTAGAGACATTGAAAATTTATAGTGAATAAACGGCAAGATTTAAGGATGTCCTGGTTGAAAGTTGATGACATGGGGAAGCTAGGGGTGAGCTAAATAGAAGTGGACATCCTATAAGATTATTTAGGGGAACATATTTAGCTTTCTCCGCTCAGTACTAAGTAAGAAGCATGAACAAAAATCAGGGAAGTAGAGAGTTATTGACCAAGACCTGAACATTTGAGGCCAATTGCTGCAGAGGTTGTGGGTCAGCGTTCTATTTTTATATATGGCTACTGTCTGTTTGTATATTCAGTATCTCGGTTCCTCTGTTTGATGAGCAGTTGACCAATTTAAAGTAGGCTAGAGATCCGTATATTCACGCTTGAGATTGTTTAATCATCACCATAGTCAAACTTATTGCAAGATCTTGAGATTTTTGTTTTTGGATCATCATGGTGATAATTTGATGAGAGATTGGCTAGACAGAAGCATGTAAGATTGGATAGAATGCAATTACCAGTAGCACAACTACTATATCAAAAATAAGAACACTTAGTAATCCCTGTGAGACTCATCATAACAAGGAATCCCAATTGCCCAACTTAGGCCAAGAGAACAAATACCATAGACCATAGGAATATAACTTAGAAAACCAAATTTCTTTTCCCTTGAATAAATTATATCCTATTCCATTTAATCTGTTTCATTAATCCAAGTACTGTAAGAAATATCAGCGAAGAACAAGGTACCACCATGACGGACTAACAAGAAATGACAATCATTGGTGATTGTCCAGCCAGACAATCTAGATGTATGAGGATTGTGATTGTCCATCACTACCCATATCAATGAGTTGAGACTAATCTATATTACATCTAGAATAGAAGTGGTATCATTAACAACTTTTGCCAGAGTTAAAAGACGTTTCTTATAGTCTTTTCTATTTGGATGATTCCCACTAATAGAAACATTGTTCTGATTTTTCATACAGAAAAATAATTCAGTATATTCCCCAGGTAGAATGCCTGAATAATCAAGAGTAGCCTTATTTGGGAGCTTTCATCTGAATTTGAATTTCTAGCCTTGGTGATTTATACAATTGGATTCTTGCCTTACACGCAAGTTTCAGAAAACTATTTCTAAAGTCAAAAAGGTAGCAAACAGGGTAAGGTACCCTGGTCACAAAGGAAGTAGGATCTAGTAAGGACACATGGTGAGTAAGGAAAAAGAAAGAAATTGTTCATGACACAAGGTCAAAATCAAGGCTTTACCTTAAATGAGTTAGATATTTGAACTCTATTTTTCTTTTTTAGGTGGTAAGTATTTGGTTCTTCACCCTACAAAGTCTGGTGAATTCTAATTTAGAATTATCTAGGATCTAATCAATAGATTTTAATGATTGGGTCTTTTTCTGAGAGAGAGTCACTGCAAAGTTATAGGTTGATTTACCAAAGGTTATTTGTCTATGTAGGTATAAGTAAAAATTAGGTATAATTAGCTATAATTGACTATGGTCTCATCTGAAGAGACCAGATTTATGCAGAGGTTTTTATTATGAGGGCTGGTGATGAATATCATATCCAAACTGAAGATAGTGGCTAAAGTTTGGAATAATTTAATAATGGCATTAGAGTGAGTAAGTTCTGACCTAACAATTAAAATAAGGAGTGAACAAAAGAGAAAATGGGCTTTTATGGGTGGATTAAAACAATGGATTTATATACAATAAAAAGAAGAATATCAGTATGATTAAAAAAAAGGATTAGATAAGGGTCTTGGCTCTATTTCTTAGGTAGAAACTGACCATTATCCAAGGGCATCAGCTTGTTCTGAATTCTTAGGTCAACTGTCTGCTTCTGAAAATTGGCTGCATCTAGAGGATCTCTGAAAATCATCATTTTGAGGTTCCCTATTAGAGTTGCCTTCCAATTGTGTGGACTTCTGAATTGCTTCTTTAGCTGTGAAATGTGAACCTAAGGTTTGACTCCCTGGAGTTTCATACTGTATTTGCTGTTAACAGTACCTGGTAAAGTCCCTTCGAACAAGGCTCAAGAGAAGTTCAAGGGCAGTTTTTCTCTCATGTCTCTTCCACTAGAAGAAATCTCCTGGTTGAAGATTATGAAGAAGCTGTTTAGGGAGATTTTGTTGGAAGGTGCTCTTAACTATTGGTGACAAGACTGGGCATATGACCTGAGAACATTGTAATGTTTTGCCATGTTTGTATGCATTACGTCAAAGTATAGTATTGGAGGTGAAATCTCTAAACACATGGGCCTTCCAGTTGCAGTTCATCATGGGATAACCAACATGTCTCCAAGGGAGTGAACATATGGCCTTACGAGCTAGTGAGAGTACCTTGGGCCAGGAGAGTTCAAGGGTTAATGGAAGTTTGAGTAATTTTAATTTAAGGATGTCATTGGCCCTTTCAACCTTTCCAGAAAATTGTGGGTGATAAGGGCTATAGTTTTTGAATACTTGGTAATGCTTTACAGAGTTCTTTTATAATGGTTCCTATAAAGTATGTGTCTTGATCACTTGATTTAAAAGTGTGTATGCCCCAGTTTGGAAACATAAATCAAGCAGCTTTTAAGCTATTGTAAAAGATGTACTTTTCAGCAAGAAAATGCTCCAAACTATCCTGAAAATGGACATACAATAACTAAAACATATTTAAATCCCATGTAGGATGGAAGTAGGATAAAATCCATTTGAAGATGTTCAAATGGCCCTTGAATCTTTGATTACTGACCATATCCCACCTTTACAGTTTTTTCATGATTATACTGTTGACAAGTGATATGTGTCCCCAAAATTAGTATGGATGTCTTTCTGAAGTTTCCTACCAATGCTGATTTAAAGTAGTAAGCAATTTGTCTATTCCAAGAGAAGCAGTTTCATGGAGACATTTTGCTAATATCCATGACCTGGTGTCATCAAGTAGCCATCTTGAGAGAATCAGAGTGAAGTATGCAACCAGTTTTGTTCCATTCTTCCTTTTGAACATCGGGGCTAAATACCGATATTTTACAATAGTCTCCTTGTATACTTCAAAAAATTTATTTGGCCCAAGCTGTCAGGATTTGGTAAATATTGGCTGGCTTCCCTAATTTTGGCCCCCACTTCAGTTATGCTTTTGGAGCAATATGCGATGTTGGGATACTATGGAAACAAAGCAGGTTTCTAAGGTCTCCTGAAAGCCCCATAAAAATATGGACAACCTGCAAAGGAACTTTTAGATGCACCCGTAATTCCTAGAGGAGACAGCTATTATAAAGTTTGAGGCCCATGTAAAAAGACATAACGTGGAAGCTAAACGAAATGTTCTGGCAGGTTGTTATGCCAAACAAGTCGCTTTAACCAAGGTTATACTGAACTTGTCCAATTTTTTGAGGGAGAGTAGTCTACCTGTTAGAGCGAGAAAGATCTCTCACCAAATCCTTCTAGCACACTCCCTCTCAAATTTCATTGACCAGAATTAGATTACATGGGCATTTCAAGCTACACAAGAGGTGGGGAAAATAAATATTTTACCTTTCTAGCCTATCTAGTGGAGACAGGCGATTCAAAAGTTTGCTGGGATTGATTTTAGAGTTGGCAATTACCTGTACCTATAAGAAAACTATCACATGGGACTTACATTTCTCTGGGATTTCCCTTAAAGAGGGAAAGAAGAGTGTGGAAGTTAAGTACAGGAAAAAGTAAGAATTGGAAATCAGGAGATAAAATTTTTCAGTAATTCTCCATTTTTGTTTTTGTTCCACATTAGAATTAACTTAAAATGTTTCAGAATCTCTAAGAATAGGACCAAGGCATCAATATTTTATTCCCAGACAATTCCAATGTACATTCAAGTTTAAGAAACAATGCTTTAAGGAATCCCTTAAAAGAACAGAATTCAAAGCCAGGTCACTTTTTTTTTTCACATGGACAATGTGCAGAGAATCTGGTGATATTGAGTCTGGGGGTATCAACAAAAAGCTTGCCCATCAACTCTGCTTTCCCTGGGACTTTTAAGTGAGACATATGAATAATGGAAAGAAAAATAAAATGACATACTATTTGTTAAATTGGAGAGAGTCTGTTAAATTAAGCTTATGTGAATGTGTGGGACTGTGCTTTATCAAGTTCCCTAAATCTGGGGAATTTTTCCTAGAATCATACTCCTGCGTGGTTCCAGTTTAAAACTGGCCAAGGAGGAACTTGCATGGAGATGGAAGTGAAGCAGAAGTCATTAACTCCTGGAAAGTCATTATGATAAGACCTGGTGGTGGACAGATGCAGAAGTGCCCCGAGGCTCCCAGTTTATCCTAAATCTCCATCAATCTATGCCCAGCTCTTCTTTTCAGAAAGCTGACTATGCTAACTAAGAGCAGACTTAGTTTACCTAACACATTTTCACCTGACAATGTATTTTTCATGACAGTGTAGCAGAGAGAGCTGCAACAGAGACAATAGCTTTCCTAGAGACTGTGGTTTCTTGCTATGATTCTACTTAGGCAGTTGAACATGCTTATCTTTTAGTATATCCCAGTAAGCTCCATTTTGTCCACCCACAGAGGTGCATCAGCCAGAATCATTACTGACACTTTCTCTGATACCCCAATTTCCTGCTTTAAGACCATCATTTCCCAAACTCCTCCCATATTTGTGTAAGGTATAATTTTTTTAAAAATCTCAAAATGCTTATAGTGACTCTGACTGTGTTGCCGACTGAACCCTGACATATGCAGCACCAAAGGCATTCAGAAATATAGTATCTTTTTCCTTTTTTTTTAATAGTTTCATATAAATGCTTACCTGTTAATTAATTAAGACTTCTCTGACCTCGCATGTTCAATAACTAATGGGAAATACTATTTTTTAATTTTTAGTAAAGGAAGGATACATAAAAATTCCCATTAAATGTTTTCATTTTAAATAGATATCTCTGTATGTAACTACTAGTTTGTGGATACCTTAAGATATATTATTATAGTAATTTGTTTATTCATTTACTCAATCACTAATCAATCTTTTATTTAATGTCTCTGTTTTTTTCTGTCCTGTGCACTAGACTAGCCAATACATACAAACAAATCTAAAATATACAGAGTTAAGTTGAATAATTACTTCATATTTCAATATTTTTAAATATTAGGTGGAAAACATCATGATACCTGATATTCCTTTTCTTGATAGTCTTTCTTTTAAAATGGAGGTACAGAAGGGAGCAGATGTGGCTCAGGTGATTCTACTCCTCCCTCCCACATGGGAGGTCCTGGGTTCAGTTCTTAGTGCCTCCTAAAAAAAAAAGACAAGTAGACAGTGAGTGCAAACAACAAAGGGGCAGGGGAGGACAGAAATAAATAAATAAAATTAATCTTTAAAAAATAAAAAAAAAATCGAAGTGCAGCTTTTTTTTAACAAATTTTTTTTGTTGTTCAGACTACTATTGCCATATTGAACCATTTGAGAAAAACTGTCTGGATTCAAGTCTTTGGGTAAATGTTCCAGTTGTTGAATTTAAAGCAGAAATTAAAGTGGAATTAATCTCTTCACATAAGAGCAATTAATTTATGGTTAGGATTGCAATCTACCCAGAACAACTTCTCAATCCAAAGATTTGATTTAGACTCTGACTAATCTGTTTAGCACTAACTTATCAAATGTGCAATTGATGAAGTTCCCATTAGACAACAGCTAGCACAATCATGAAGGCCTTGGACTTTGTAGACAGTCTTCTGACTAAATTAATTAGGCATTGTTGGACTCTAATATGGATTTAACTTTGATTACTTTTTAAGGATCAAGAAGTATGAATAACTCCACAGGTTGGATAAATTCAGGAAAGATATTTCCACGGAAGTGGAAAATCCCACCATTGAATAATTGGCATATAGTTCCCTCAAATTTAAAACCATAACGACTAAGTGGGTTGGTATCTATAATCTGCAATAGTGAGAATGTGATTACAGGAAGTGTTAGTGACTTTCCTCATTTCAGATGATTTGGTTTAGATCTAATCCACAGACATGTGATTTATAACAAATTGAACTCTAAACTTGTGGTTTTCATCATACTTGATTCCTCCTCTCGAGGTTTGCCTCTCAATGATAACAAGCTCTAGGACTCCAAATTTGACCTTTTCCTCACTATTTAATCTCTTCCTACATCAGTGATTTTCAGTCTTCTGTGACTGTGACCCAGGAAAAGAAACACTTTTACATTGCAATCCAATGCACATGTATCTATGAATTCATAACTGAAACAAAAGTTCCCTTCATTATGTGTGATTGAATCTGGTATTCTCTATTCTATTTATCTCATTTAAAAACCTTCGTCACATTCCACTGAATTGATTTCACAATGCATTAATGATCCATAACATTGCATTCATACTTCTAACCCCCAAGCCCGTAATCTTTTTGATTAACTATATGCTAAGAACTCATATTCATATAATTCTAACCTTATTTTTCTCCTGAGGTACAGATGCATTTACATTCACCTGCCTATTTCACATCTTCAGTAAAATAAATAATACTTCTCTAAAATGTACCATATCACAGACTAAATTCTCAATGTCTATCTGCTATCTTTCTGCTCACACTCATTCCTTTTCTTCCCCAGGATTTCCTTTTCCATTTAATGTCATCATCATCATCCTCCCAGAAACTCTAACTCCCAAACAAGGCATCATGCATGACTCTACCCTTTCCTTTAACCTTCCTTGTCCTACATTCAACTTATTGTTTCTAAAATTTATTCTGTTCATGTCCCAGTTTCCACAGCTTCTATCCGAAACTAACTTTTGCTTGGACTACTTTAGCAGCCTCCTAAATAGTCTGTCTGCTGTTGCTTGAATGAGTCTTACCATCTATTGCCCCCTTTTTACACATACACGACCTCTCAATTCTATCAGTGGATTCCCTTCAAATCCTGTGTTTGCTAATGATAAAATAACATAATTCTGGGACATTATTATTTAATCTTTTAAAAAAGGAAGCATTTTAAAGTTTACAGTTTATCTCTATAGTAATTCACACTTTACCAATTGTTTCCTTTTGGTTTCTAATCTCAACAAACAATAGAATTTTTGCAATTTGACTTATCATGTTGATTAAATCCAGTTATGTAAAGGAAAGACTGTTTTGATATAATTTTTATAACTGTATCCAACTGATACTTTATGTTTTCCATACTATAAATTATTATTCTATGCCAGGGAAAGGTAAATATTTTTCTTCCCTGGAGAAGGGCCAGAGAATAAGTATTTTAGACTTTGTGGGCCATTTGGTCTGTGTAGCTACTCTACTGTCAGCACAAAAGCAACCATGGATAATATGTAAACAAATGAGCATGTCTATGTTCCAATAAAACTCCATTTACAAAAACTGGCAGCAGGCTAGAGTTGGCTTATGTGCTGTCGTTTGCTGATCCAATGTTATAATTTTAATCCTGCATAATATTCCATTGTGTAGATAAACCTTAATTTATTTATTCTTCCAGTAAAATAGAGTAGGAGGTGATTACTGTAATCCAATCAACACTCATTGCCTTAAAGGCAGTCAACTCTTGAGGGACATTCTCACTCTGCTTCAAAACTAGTTCTAGGACATCGAACATCTGGCTTGTAATGTTCATTGGATGCTCTTCCACTTAATGATTCTGAACATTTTTTTCTCAGTGTGGTGAGCAAGCAAAAAATTCTTTTCTGCCTTTCAGTGGTATTTGTTGTAGATTTTTCCTGTTACGTCTCACTTCTACAAATTTCTTGAGGGAAGAAACCAATCATATGAGTCACCCAAGTCTCCAGTTTTGTCACTCAAGACCTTTTGTGATTGCCTAAAGCTTTGGTGTGTTTTTTTTTTTCCCCCTCTTTGCCCAAAAGTGGCTCCTTCTTGAGAAAAGCCCATTTAGTCTCATGCTCATGCCCAGGATCAATAAATGGCTGCAGGGAAAAAACAGTTGCAGATAACTACCTTAGCTCCCTGCTGTTCTCCCTTCCCTGAAATCTTAGTCACTAATTTTTATTACTTCTATATTTCATTGACACCTGTTAGGGATTTTTTTTAAGTGTTTTTCTTTTCTAGTTCTTATTTGCAGAGACAATGGTTTGTTGTAAACCATCCTTCTTCTGGAAGCAGAGGCACCTTTGAACATTATATAAAGTACATCTTTGGGAAAAAATGACCCAAATTGTGCCATTCTGCCCGACTTAGATTATAAAGTACATCTTCATGTTTTATATAAGATGTAGTAAATAATTTCCAATGCAAAGTGGCTAAAGCCTACTTTGTTGTAGAGTGTGATTGTCCAAGGATCCAAGAGTCTCTAACAAAATGTTTATTATTATTTCTTTAATATATTTTCTTCAGAATACAAATATTGGGTCAAAGATATGCATGGACTTAAGATGTTTGATATTTATTTCCCTCCTGGGAGCAATCCAATTTCCGTTTCACCAGTAAAGAATTTTGAAATTGCCTGTGCTTCTAAATCTTCCAACCATTGGAACTTATTATTTTCACTTATATTTGCCAGTTCAATCAATGTAAAAGGAAATTTATTTTATTTTTTTCCTATAAGTAGTAGTAAAACTATATTCAAGTTCAAAAATATTTGTTTTCATATTATAAATTGATCTTTGTTATATATGTGTTGGTTTATAATTGCTTATTCATATTTTTTGACCATTTATATTGTCAGGCTTTCTTTTAATTATACTGATTTTTAAGAACTCTTTATATTTTAAGGATATTTATCTCAGTTTATAGTTTGTCTTGAAATTTATTGTAGAATAGGTTTAATGTAGACATTTTAAATTTTAATATGATCAAAATCTTGTTTTATTATTTTGTTTTTTGGTGTTTGAAGAATTGTTCCCATTATCTGGAAAAATAATTCCTATATATTTTTCATTCATCAATGCTTTCATGTTGTTCATTCAATTAGATTTATGTAGGTAGATGTTATAGATCTGCTGACTTTGGTGCTAAATTTGACCAATTGCCTTTACATATTACCTGAGTAATCTCTTTTCCCTCTCTCATCTTCATTAGAAATGGCTTTTAAAAAATAAATTATTTATACATACCATTGACATCTCATAAAGAAATTGTTTGCATCAGTCCTTTAGTCATTGTTTCCCTTTATGTGGGTACATCCTGAGAGAGAAAGATGATCAATTCAAACTGCTTGTTAAAATATGCCAATGCCAGACCTGTCAAGCACACTAATTATTACTTACTAGCAGGATACTCCTGATCTATCTAAGATTGCTTATCAAAAAGTATCCTGATATCTCTGAATTCATGAGACATTATTAAGTAGAAAATGTATCTTAAGTTCTGCTATATTCAGATTATAAAATGGAGATATTTCATGACAGAAATTACTTGTTTTTCCATAAGTGATCCAAGAACACATACTATCACAGCCAAAGAAGACTTGAAGAGCAGTTTTGGTGGTCTCAGACTTATCCATAATTTGCTGCTAACTCACAAGTATGTGGATCTTTGAAATTTCAGCAAAACTTGCTGCTGGCTAAGATCTCTTATTTTTCTGAGTCTGATTTGTTAATTCAACCCCTTAACTCTTAAGTCCTAATAAACTTTTGTTTATTGTTTGTAACAATTTTATTGAAGAATCTTCACTCAGCAATACACAGATATAAAATGTCTTTATTTTTTCATTTCATCTGCCTTTAGCCATGCTTCTGTGAATCTTCTTTTTTAGTCCTTAAATACACCTTGGAAAAAATATAAAAATATCAGGTCACTTCTGGCCCATGTAAGATGTTACACTTGTACTAGATTTACTTTTTTTTTCTTTCTGCTAGCACTCTAGAGAATGTTTAAGTAAGACTGTTTGGAGTGGCCCATGCTAGGAGTTTGTAAGTGCATGCATCACAGCTTACGTGTGTGTAAAGGGGTGATTTGATTCTGGAATATCTCTTAAACCAAACTTCTTTTAAAATTCTCCAATATGTTGTTGTGGAGTGCAACTTTCTGAACTCTCAGTCTTCTCCCTGTTGTCACTAATTCACTGAAATCATTAATTGAATGAGAGGAATTCAAATGTTGGTTTTCTAAGTGGGTACTTGTGCGAGATCTTTGGTACCTCAGCATTGGACAATCAATACTTTGTCATGGGGATCCATCTCTACTCAGACTCAGCTCTGACTCTTCACCTCATTCTTCTTCCACCAACTCCTATTCTAGCTGATACTCCACAGCCTCTCCCTGCTAAAGACTCCTCTCCAGGCAGGCATTCTTTTTGATGGAGGACAAGGGAGCAGGAGATGTAATGCAAGGATGGCTTAGGATCAGCTACTTTCCCCTTAACCTACATAAACTAACACTCTTTGCTGTGCTAAATGATGAAAAGTCAGATTGTTGTATTCCTGTCCCTTCTTCTCACACTGGAATCTCTATGGGAGCTGTTTAGGTTTAGAGGTAAGATTTGTGAGAGGTTAGCAAGTGTGCTACTTCATACAAGTTTGACTTGGGAATAAAATGACAATGTGGCTTTATTGAAGACACTGCAGTCCTTAAGAGTAATATTTTAGAAAGACAGTATCCCTTTCCATTTCTAATGGGAATTACTTTGTATCAGAAACAATGCACTCTCCATAAAGCTAAAAATTCTCTCCCACCTCAGCACTTCCTTATACAGACTAGATGGGGTGATATGAGGTTTTCTGGGGATGGGCTGGCTATGTCAAATTTTTGTAAACATGAACATCAGTCTAGCATCAATTATGACCACTCTATTAGAAAGATTATACAGATAATGTTTCTTTTTCCTAAGTTTGGGTCTTAGTCAATGATTCTGATATACTATGAAAAATCTCATGGAAAATCTTTTTCTGTATGATATAATGAAGATCTGGGGGAAAAAACATGTTTTCTCTGCTCTTTTTGTCTTCTGTACTTTTGCATATGCAGTTCTCTCAATTTACCATGTTCTCCTCTCTCATCATTTTCACTGACTAACTCTCATTCACCCATCTTATCTCAGCTTAGATAACAGTTCCCCTATGAAAACAGTTTCTGACCTTCATTTCCACCAACATTTTTAAGGTAATGTTCATTATAATTTCCCTCATTGATCCTTACTGTCTCCTGTGCTTTCTCTAATGCATGGCCTTCCACTACTATTTTGTGTGTTTAAGAGTTTATCATCTTCAGTCAGGATCCACTACATAATTTTCAGGGCCCAATGCAAAATGAAAATGTGGTGGACCTTGTTAAAAAGTTATTAAGAAATTCAAGTTAACAACAGCAGAGCTTTAAACCAAATGTGGGACTCTCCTGAGCATGGGGCTTTGTGTGACTACACAGGTGGCATGACCATGTAGTTTCCACTGAGAAAGGGGAAACTACATCATGTTTCGTATTCTAGTAATTATCACAGTATTTTTACATGGCTACATAATATTTTAGTATGTATAATTTAATGAAAGTATGTAAAATATTGTTCACATTTAATTACATTAGCATGACTATGGGCATAACTTGGAGATATTGTGGGTTTGGTCCTAGACCACAATAAAACAAACAAATATAACAATACAGCTTGTCACATGAATTTTTTGGTTTCCCAGTGCATGTAAAAGTTATGTTTATACTATAATCTATTAAGTGTGCAATAACATCATGTCTATAAAAACAATGTACATACCTTAATTAAAAATACTATATAGCTAAAAGATGCTAATCATCATCTGAGCTTTCATTCAGTCATAATCTTTTTGCTGGTGAAAGGTCTTGCCTCAATATTGATGGCTGCTTACTGATCAGGTTGAACTTGCTGAAGGTTGGAGTGACTGTGTCAATTAAAAAAAAAAACAGCAATGATGACTGCTGCATTGATCAACTCTTGTTTCACAAAAGATTTCTCTGTAACATGCAATGCTGTTTGATAGCGCTTTACTCATAGTAGAACTTCTTTTAAATTTGGAGTCAATTTTCTCAAACCCTGCTGTTTCTTTATCAATTAACTTTATGTAATATTATAAATCCTTATTGTCCTTGCAACAATATTGACAGTATCTTCATCAGGAGTAGATTTTTGCCTCAAGAAACCACTTTCTTCATTCATCCATAAAAAGTAACTCTTGATTCATTAAAGTTCTATCACAAGAGTGCAGCAAATTAGTCACATTTTCAGGTTCCACTTCTAATTCTATTTCTCTTGCTATTTCTACCACATCTGCAGTTACTTTCTCCACTGAAGTCTTGAACACCTCAAAGTCATCCATGAAGCCTGGAAAAATTTCTTCCAAACTCCTGTTCATATTGATATTTTGACCTCCTCTCATGAATCACAAATGTTGTTAATAGCGTCTAGAATGGTGACTCCTTTCCAGAAGGTTTTCAATTTACTTTGCCCAAATCCATCATAGGAATCACAATCTATGGTGCTATAGCCTTATGAAATGTATTTCTTCAATAATAAGAATTGAAAGTTAAAATTCCTCCTTGATCCATGGGCTGCAGAATGGATGCTGTGTTAGCAGGCATGTAAATAATATTCATCTCATTGTGTTCATCTACATATTCATCTCCATCAGTGCTCTTGAGTGACCAAGTGCATTGTTAATAAGCAGGAATATTTTGAAAGGAATCTTCTTTTCTGTGCAGTAGCTCTCATCATTGTACTTAAAATATTCAGTATTTGATTTAATTTAAACACATGTTTTGTTTGTTTGTTTTAAGGGGAGTAATAGCCAGTAACCCAGAGGAAGAGCTAGTATGCCTCTCTCAGTGGTATTCAAATCAGTGACTTAAAGTCCTTTGTCCATGATGTTGATGTTTTTTCAACTTAGCCTTGGTGAAGGACAAGTCATATATACTCTATCACTTTTATTTTTTATAATAAAAACAACTTTCACCCTCTGACCCCCAAATATTTTTGATCCCTGATGACAGATGCAAAGTGATGTTTCCAATTATAACGTACAGCTAAGTGCAGTCCATGCTGGTCTAGGTGTAACTAGATTCAGATGGGTCAATTTTCCTCTGAAATGTGTGTGCATGTGTGTGTGTGGTGGTGGGGAGATAATCCAGCCTGGAATCTCTACCATAAGATTTTGGTCCATTGATTTGATGAACTGTCTATTCTTACTTTATCAATATCTGGCAGATCATAGCCACCTGGAGAGGTGTTTTTCTTATAATCAACTTATTTCATTCATAAACCTAGTGTGGGATTTTAATGCATAAAGGAGAAAAAGTGATATATTTAATTTGCTTCCAGCTTGAGGTTTAAAGTGAGAATTAAATTCTTGAAAGTATAGCACCATATAATTATTTTAAAAAGTGAACTGTATGTTTTTGTATACATCTGGTTTCAGCTATTAAAAAGGGGAGAAAGGGAATGATTTAATTTTTTGCTTTTCAGGGCTAAGTATTCAATTTCCTTTGCTATCTCAGTAATATAGCGGGGTCATCTGGGTGCTCTTTAAAGATAATACATGCTCAGGCTCTAGCACAACCCTTTTGACTCAGGGCAGGGAATGCAAGAATAGTATTTAAAACCTCTCCAGTAATTCTGATATGTACCACTAATGTAGTAGAGGAAACATTGACTTGGATTCTAGCTGGGGCTTTTCTGTTTGAAGTCTTATTAAGACCCTAATCTATAAAGTGGAGAATGATTTAGATTCTCTCTTAACCATGGGAGAAGGTATTTGGCCATATGACATTGACTGGTGTTAAAATAGCTTTACTACACTGTCTCAAAATACATAAATATAATATATTCTTACCTCAGCAGTCTTGCAAATAACATTTGTCTGGGGGAAAGATAGTTTATCCAGGTATCACTAAGAAGCACTGCTATTGCTGTTTTGGAGGTGGGAGGAGTAGACTAAGAGACTGATATTTTTGGTGACTTTGTAAATACTGGAAGAATCATTTCATAATGAGCTAGACACAGCACAACAACAACAAAAAGAACTTTTCCTTTGCATTCACAACTTGGCTAACTGTTTGGCACGGATATCTAGCTGTCATTCTATCTTGGCGTTCAACATGCCTTTCTCACTATGCTTAATCATTTCTAGCTTTTGATTTAAAGTGAGAGATGGGAGACATTTCCTTTCAGTTGAAACTTAGAGGCACTGTCAGGTTATTAATTGGCCTAATTTTAATATTGTTTCTCAGGGACTAGGACAGAGAGGGAGAGTGACAGGGAATGGCTGGTCAGTAGAGAAGTCAAAACACACACGTTTATTAAGTTCACCATCTTCTATGGATGTGGCTCCTGGAGCCCGAAGCAATTGCATTAGGTAATATCCAAGGTCACAGGTCACCATAACAGATGTAATAACAATGAAAAAGATTGAAATATTGCGAGAATTACCAAAATGTAACACACAGATTTGAAGTAAGCACATGCTATTGGAAAAAATGATGCCAATAGATTTGCTTGATGCAGGATTGCCACAAACTTCAATTTTCAAAAAAATGTTTCCCTTGGAAGTGTAATAAAGTGAAACATACAAAAAATGAAGTATGCCTGTATTTACTTAGGGAAAGTAGAAGATGCAAAAAATTAGTGAAAACAAATAGGTAGAATAAAAGATTACTGGGGCATGAAAAAATTGAGATACTGCTTAGAACTCTGAAATAAAAATAAGGAAATCAGATGCGTACAGAGCCTTTATAAAAGAACTATATCATAAAAAGGGACAGTGCAGGTGTCTTAGAAAATTTTAAAAATCACAAAAGCAAAGCAAAATGCAAAATTCTAAACCAAGAAAAGGGGACATACTATTTTAAAATTTCATTGCTGTTGGTGTTTAAAGAAGAAATATATAACTGAATATACCTGGTAAATAATATGATTTTTCCTCTGAAATAAAATGGCCTACATGGCAAAAAGGGAAAAAAGTAATCTCATTTTCTCCCTAAAAATATTTATTTTATAGATCATACTTTAGGGCATGAAAACCAAAGGCTCACCTTCCAGATTTGTATTCCCCATTGAATTTCCTTTTCTCCTTGTATGCATCCAGACTCTCCCCTAGTGATTACTCTTTCTCAGCAATATTTCTTTGTCACTTTTAGTTTTGGGTTATATAAATCTATGCCTGTGGAGAAAATCAATGCTACTACATGGAGAAGGATTTCCAGCTGGCACATGTGCCCTGTATGTTTTTCTTGCACTGACTTGAAGCATACTTTATTTTCAATTTAGTTTTTAATTCAATTTAGTTTTAATTTCAATTTAGGTTTTAGTATGAATGAATATTTTTCCACCATGCAAAGAAACAGCAGCAATTTAGAGGTGGAGATGGTGACACAAGAGAGGTAAAGAGTATTTGTTTTTTATCTCCCACTAAGACTTAGTTTTCACTCAAATTTGCTTTGTGATTTAGGTAGATTTATTTGTAATGAGATTTGACCTATTCCTTTCAATATTATTTCTGCTTATAGAGGAACAATCTTGATCAGCAGTATGGTATGTTGGTGGTTATGGAGTTTTGAGTCAGGATTTTTGGATTCAAATCGCTCCTGCATCATTTATTATCTATATATCTCTGGGGAAATTACAAACCTACTCTGTGGATCACAGATTTGCTGGGAGAAGTAAATGAGTTAAGACATGTGTTTTGATAAGTAAGCATTCACTAAATGTTAGATATTATTAGTAACTTGAAGCAGTTCCTTCTGTTTCACTTGCCTGCTCAACTACATAAAGTGCCTCTCCTATAGATAGCACATGGACCTGTGAAACCTTCCTCAGCAGGTACAGTTCATTAATCTCATTTCACCTTATTCCTTCAAGTGGGCCCTTGGGCACCTGAGTTGGTATGACTCCCTGACCTCCATTCATCATGATGTTCCTGCCTTTGAAAATACTTTTACTTTTATTCTTGATTCTCTACTTCCCCACAACCTGTCAGATCCTTAAAAATAATTCAGTCATCAGGAAAGCCTTTCGAATCATTCCATCTGACTTGACTCACACATGCTTTAACTTTAGGTCCTCTCAACTTTTGACTTGTATTTATAAATAGAGAATGGTATAAACTCTTTTTCACCTTTTTTTTTTTGTCAAGCTACATATTCATGTCATTGAGAAGAGTTTTTTATTTCATAATCTCCCATTCCCTGAAAAACTTATTCCAGATGTTAACACCATTGTGAATATTCAATACATGAATGACTGATTTAACATGGGTAGATAAACTGATTTATCTTACGTAACTTAACACTATATGTGGAGAATTACATCCATAGTTTTTGTTTTCTTTTTAGAAATTACAATTGCTTTTAGAAAACAACCTGTTTTCCACTAACAGTTCTAAATGCTTTCAAATAGAAAATATACAAACAAAATTTATGAAACTCACAGGATCATACTTTTAATTTTGCAGGTAAGGTAAGAAGCCACAGAGAGTGTATCTGTCTTAACTATCTGGTGGTTTCTGGTCCAAGAATCCTATGTCAAAGGAGAACTTAGTTTTCCTCCCTATTAAGTCTACTTATCTCTCTTAATCATTAATTCACATTCTATAATGAATGGGTATTGACTCAGAAATGACCATGAATAAAAATTGGTCTTAATTAACTTCTTGTATTGTGACTGATGCCTCCCACAGGTTTCTGGCAAATATTATTTGTGTATATCATGAAGTTGCTTTTATATAAATTACTCCTTTGGTACAACTGCAAAGACTTACCATTTGATACCTAATTCCCCTAATGTCCTTTCCCATTGTTAATAATGTTGCATGCCTAATCTCAGTTTTATCCCTAAAATAGTGTATCTTGCCTAAAAAGTAGTTATAAGAACCCTTGAGGCTAAAGTAGCTACAGTCCAAAAAGGAAACAGTCTCTATCATTTCAGCTCTAGAGAATAGTAAGATTGCAAATTGAAAAGTTGTTCTAGCAAAAGGTCATCAGCTTTACCTTCTTAAATTAATGTACAATTATAGCTGTAATAAAGCATCTTAAAATTTACTGACCTGCTCCAAATAAAGGCAGGCATTAAAAATTACTGAAATGATTGAGCACAACATAGTCTAAGAATTGATATCTTTGAAATTCTTGAGCAAAATATGAAAAGATGGTGTTTGTATTTGTATTTGAGTGTATTCTATTCAAAAACACATATTTTTGACCACTTATCAGTTGTCAAGTACTTGACAAGGAAATAGAGGTATAAAGTGGAATTAATATATAATAATAAGATGATCTACAAGAATCTTTAAGTCTAGTGAGGGAGATAAACAGTCAAAAAGACAATTAATATAGGGAGAATGAATGTTATGATTATGTTTAATGTGATGCTTTGGGAGCACAAAGGACCAAAATTTAACCCAGTCTTAGAGGTTTGGTTTCTAAATTGCTACAGATGAACCTTGTTCTCTTAACAAGAGACAAGGCCATGACAATTTTACTGTGGATTTTAGGTTGTAATTTATCATTTCTCAGTCATGACATGAACCAAGTCAAAAGATTGTTAATGATGTTGAATTACTTCTACATGACAGAGGACAGAGTTCAGCCCCACCTCACACACTTCCGTTGCCAGGGCTTTCAAATTAGATGTTTCCCTGATCAAAGCATGCACAACCTTGTTCAATTCATCATCATTTTACCACAAAAGCCAGAATGCACCTCTCTGATCCCTTTTGCTCATGATAGCCGATGAACTGAACATAAATGATTAGAAAACACCACCTGCTCTGTGCTTAATACAAAGGAAAATATGTGGCTCTGCTGTTTGAAATGGAAATTCATTAGCTTAAACTCAGTTTGTCACTTATATTACCAACCATGAAAGTATAAGTTATTGAGTCCATTGGATGAAATATTATGTGACAGATATCTGTTTTCTCTCTGGGAATTTCCCTCTGAAGACTGTCAAGTAGAGAGTGTGACTGATGAAGCCATTGCAGCCCTTTTTCTAGATCACAACTCTTGCTCTTTGGAATATAACGATATTGGTAGTTGTTTTGAAAGTTACAATTTATCAATAAAATGCATCAGAAGTTCCAAAAGGTCGCCTGCCAAGCACTCAGCTGTGACCTACAGTTACCCTGAAGTTAAAAAAAATGCAGTTAAAGATGGTTTCCAGCTCAAAACACAGAATAGTTTCATTTATTTATACAGGTAGAACTGAAGAACACAAATCTTATGAATTTGCATTAATTTCTGAGCAAATATAAATAAATAAAATTCAAGCAAGCCACTAAATACAAAGGACAGAGTCATCATACAGAGTATGAGAGTCAAATAGATACACCCTTCATCCTGAGAGCCAGTGTTGCAGGCAAAAGAAAGAATTGCCACATATTTTAAAGCATGTTTTATTCTATTCAAGAGAATTTTGAGGAACTGTGCCTTCCGATGAATTTCAAAACTATAAGAAGAGAGATGTGGGAAACTTTAAAAAGGGCCTGTGGTTTGAGAATGGTAAATTTTGGAGCCAGCATACTGGGAAGTGGGGAAAATATTTAAACAAAGCTATCTTACACAAACAAGGATTAAAAACAAAACAAAACAAAACCATGCTTGTATACTCAGGAGACTTCAATCTCTGGACTGGCCATGTGCCAGCTGGGCCTTGAGCCTCAGCAGAGTTGCAACTCCTACTCTCTGGTTTGTTGGACTTGCAAAAGTCGGCTAAAAGGGAGGTGAAGATGGTCAACCATTACACCAGGGAATCGAGAGTGCCTACTACTCCAAGCAGGAGAATTGCATCCATCATCCATGTGAAATCTAAGAACCTTCTTGATAGAGAGATGGAGTAGACATCACCAACCCAGGGTCCACAGGATGGAAGAATAAAATATGGATTAGAGTGAATTTACTGGTATTCTACTATAGAAATATTGTGACTAGTAATGGAAGAAACTGTAGCATTGATCTGGAGAAAGTGCCACAGTAGTTGCTGAGGGAAGGGAGAGGGAGGAAGAGATGAGATGTGGGGCATTTTGGGACTTGGAGTTGTCCTAAATGATATTGCAGGGACAAATGCTGAACGTTATATTTCCTGCCATAAACCACTGAATGGACTGGGGGAGAGTGTAAACTACAATGTAAACTATAATCCATGTGGTGCAGCAGTGCTCCAAAATGTATTCACCAAATTCAGTGAATGTGCCACAACGATGAAAGAGATTGCTGATGTAGGAGGAGTGGGGGGATGGAGGATGGGGGATGGGGTGTGTGGGAACCTCTTATATTTTTAATGTAGCATTTTTTTGTGATCTATGTATATTTTAAAAAGGCAGTTTAATTTAAAAAAAATAAATTAAAAAAATGCAAAAAACATGCTGAGTGATTAGAAAAATATGTCCCATGCTGGGGGAAAGACAACACATTTACATGCTGAGTTTGGCTTCAAGACTGGCCACATTTGAGCAACACAGAGGCTCTCAGGAGGTAATTTTTAGGCACCTGCAACTCTAGGCGTTATTCTTATTTCAGGTGCACAGGCTTACAAGCATAGTCATTATTATCAAGGGCTCATTGTTGGACCTTCCTTCTTTTTTGGTCTTTGCCATTGCACTTGGGGCATTGTTGCTGTTCCTTTAGTGACAGTGATAGAGCTCCCCTGGCTAGGAACTCAGCACTCCCTCAGTTGTTGTTTTTAACTGTAAACACTATGAAAAAATCCAAACATTTTTATGTACCCTGGATATGTGCCCTGGAGAACTCCCTGCCAATCATGTGTCCCCTGTCAATAACATCCCACACCAGTATTCCTCTCCTGCCATTGTTGAAACTCTCTGTGATCCAAAACTTCTTAAAAACTGAAACCCAATATACTGCCTTCCCCCCAGCATGGGACATGACTCTTGGGGCTGAGCCTCCCTGGCACCGAGGGATTACTACCAAGCACCAGCTGATGATGTAATAGAAAATGACCTTGAATAAATGGGCCAACTCGGAACAGCAGAATATCTCAGTCTACATATAATACCAGGAGTTAAAAATGCTTTTTGACCTGAATAAAAGGGGGAAATGGAAGGGACAAATGAGTTTATATGACTATGAGTCTCCAAAAAGTGCCGAGAGTTTATCAGAGGGGTTGCCCTTATGCACACCTGAGCAGAGTCCCAGAGACAGATAAAGAAGATACAACCCCAGGTATTGGTTCTTCTGAGGGCTACAGAGACCCACAGGTTTTATGGTCATAGCAGATGGAGTTCAGTGCCATGACAGTTGGCCCTACTTTGGAGTTGGTGTTTCTGTGAGATGGAGCTGGACTCAGATGTGATCTTTGTCCACAAGCCTCTCCTGTTACTTTTAACAGATCTGTAGTTGGTGCTGGGGTTTAGTGTATACCCAGGGGACCTGAATCTCTGGACTGACCATGTGATAGCCAGGCCCTGAGCCTCAACAGACTTGCAACTCCTATACTCTAGTTTATTGGACTTACCCCACTCAGCCAACATGGAGGTGAATAAGGTCAACCACCACACCAGGGAGCCAAGAGTGCCTGCCACTGAAAGGAGGAGAATTGCATCCAGCATCCATGTAGAATCTTGATATAGATGTGGAGTGGACACAACCATTCTAAGGTCCGCAGGATGAAGGAATAGAGTATGGATTAGAGTGGACTTACTGATATTCTATTCATGAACTATTGTGATTAGTAATCAAAGAAAATGTGGCATTGAAGTGGAGAAAGTGGCCATGGTTGCTGCTGGGTGTAGGGAGTGGGAGGAAGAGATGTGATGTGGGGGCATTTTCGGGGGTTGTAGTTGTCCTGGATGGTGTTGCAGGGACAGTTACCAGACATTGTATGTCCTCCCATGGCCCACTGGGTGGACTGTGGGATAGTGTGGGCTATGACGTGGACCATTGACCATGAGGTGCAGTGGTGTTCAGAGATGTATTCACCAAGTGCAATGTGTAGGAGGAATAAAAGCGCCCAAGAGCACCCTGTGCACAGCCGACAAAGGCATAGCTTATCCATTGCCGACACACTGTCTCTGGGGCAACCACACAGCTAAACAAAATGGCAGCTGACCATGAAGTCAGACAGAATGGCAACCAAGTCCTGTGCAGCTACACCACGTCTTCTTCCTCCTCTCCGAGCCCCTCTCCCTTTGTTTGATCCCCACCAATCAGGCAGTATGGTGTGAAAAAACTCAGCCTATGTGATCAACCTGACCGTTCCCCATAGCTTACCCCTCTACTTGTTTGGGCATATATTCACCCCCGCCAATCAAATACTGCCTAGCCCCCCTTCCCTAATGCTCTGAACTATAAATTGCTGTTCCTATGTAATAAAGTTAGACTTGGTACAGAACCCTGTCTCTGGAGTGTGCATAGTCTCCGTATCCATCCTCACTCCCCCGGGGCCAACTAGTTCGAGCCCACCAGCCTGGGGGACACCTCAGTCTGGTGGAAAATGGTAGCAGTGTTGACTTGCGACACAATGAATGTCTCATGATGATGGAGGAGGTTGTTTTTATGGGGGGAGGAGTGCAGCAATGGGGGTGGGGGTATATGGGGACTTCATTTTTTTAATGTAACATTAAAATTAAGTAAAGGCAAAAAAAGAGAAAAATATGGAGGTTCTGAGGAACTAGATTTGAAACTACTTCTAGTGGTATTGATCCACTGAAATTTTGGTTATTTTAAACAAAGGGTTCTTAACAAAGGGTCTGTGAGCTTGAATTAAAATTCAAAAAAACATTATTCTTGTGGAGATGTATTGGTGTGGGTGTGTTATTCTTATTAAATAATACATAGTATAGTGTGGACTTAGTAAGGGGTCTGTGGTTTTCACTTGACTGGCAAAGGGGTCTGTGGAACAAAAAAGATTATGAACCCCTGTTTTCAACTGAGAAGGAGTGCTCTCATCACTAATGTGTTCTTAGGGATTGCAAGAGAAAGTTCCTCACTCCTCTCTTTGGTATCCTTTTATAATCTCAGACATCTAAGAAACTGAGGTGGGAGGGAGTTCAAATTCATGTCTTTATCTCACTGTCCCTACCACAACCACCACCACGGGATTCATGTAAATCTATACAAAGTTGCTCTCATGAACATTCCACCTCCCATATACTTCGTTCATAGACAAATGAGCAAAACTTTTCCATATGAAGTTAGACAGTGATGAATAGCTCTCAAAGTTGTGGCTAAAATGGCATGCCCTTGAATGACCTCATTAGACACAGAGATGTAGGGAAGATGATGCATTGCTAAGGACTGAAAATACCACATTATATGACTCACTCAAGGTAACATTACCTCACTACTTGACAATGAATAAAGATCCGTATGTCCTTGTCAGGGTGATAGCCTCTTACATAATGACTTCTCAGTAAATTGGAAAATAGAGCCTTTAACTATTCTCAGGATACATGGATTGTTTCCTTCAAAAGAAGAATATAGAATGCATTAGGAGACAAGCTGAAATATTAAAAATTCATTGGGAAGGGACTAGTAGTGACCTTAGACCATGGTCTAATTGACTATTGTCCAGTTGGTCGCCAAAGTGTTTTCTCAAAAAAAACACACTCGAATAGATTTAGAGCAGATAGAAAACTGGAACTTTGGCATACTAGTTAATATTACCCCAAATTCTATATTTGGGGTCTGTCCAACTTTGTGCTTCTTAAGGTAAATGTGAGCTATGTCAAACTCTTAATGAGCCTAAGTAACATTTTGTTAGTTTAGTTCTTATTATATTTGCAATAAAAGTTGCAATGAAAGTTTTCTTTTTAAAGGGAAATGCCAAAATAATCTTGTCAGCTATTGTCCAAATCTATGACTTCAAACACCAATTAAATGCATAAAACATTATAAAAATATCAACATGACACTAACTACTTTTCAACTTTTTGTAAACTCTTTTAAAGTCTAAGAAATGAAAAAATTTACTGAATGTAGTAAATTATTTCACTGTTGAATATCAAGTGGCATAAACTATGAAAAAAATTTAGAAAACTGAACGATAATATTAATATGAGTCACAATATTTAATTTGAATAGTAAAGTATTTCTAGAAACATATAGATTTTTCCATGCTCTAATGGTTGTGGGAAAAGGTGAAGGATAGCCCTTGGACGCTGTGCTGACGGGTCACACTCAGATAACAGCGCTTAGGTCTATCCAGAACACATCTGATAATGCACAGAGATTCTATGACATTCAGCAGATTCAAAAAGAAAGATGAAGGAACTCCATCTTTATGTGAAGTCGTTGAAATAAGTAAAGACTTAGGTATTATTGGGTAGGGGGATGGATGTGCTAATTTTCTTTAATTTATAAAATAATAGGCAAATTAGATTTCTTATTGTGGTTTAAAGAAAAGAAAACAAAACATATATGTGCCAATAATGGAGAATATTTTTTAGCAAATTCTGTAAAATAATTTTCTAAATATCAAAACTGTCTAACCTGGGAATGGTTGAACAAGATAATAATGATTATATCACCCATAAAATTGTATAGGCATAAATGTAATGATTACTTGTTAAAGATGCTGTGGAGGAATTCAAGCATCAAATGAGAAGCTATATGTTTGACCCAGTGGCAATTTGGTGGTTCTTCAGCTAACTATAGTTCCATGATATGATTGATTGGCTGCAAAATATTATTTGTAAACAAAATAAAACACAGTTGTTAAGATATAATATTTGGAATATCTCATATGAAAATCTTAATTTTTGCCATCTCTTTGGAAAATAAGAAATTATGGCAAGAATGGACTATGTTATTCTCTTTGGAAAATAAGAAATTATGGCAAGAATGGACTATGTTATTCATGAAAACAATAAATTAAAGTCAAGTAGATGCTGACTCCTTTAGGCAGCTTTTTTGTTGTTGTTTCCAATTAACAAGAGATAATACTGTGTTCTATTATGTCACTACATCCCCAAAACTAATTTTTAACTACTTATCTTGTTTGAGTTATTGTTATACTTTCTTCATTTTAATTACATGCATGGCTTCATAAGCATTTCAGGGTTTGTTTGTTTTTTATTTGCTTGGTTTTCTTTTTGCTTTTTGTTTTGCACTTTTTTTTTTTTAACCTTAGGACTAGATAATGTAAGATCCTTTCTGACTTGGAATTTTTCAAATTCTTTACTCTGACTTGATTAAAGAAACTTCCAGACTCCCATCAGTGCATTTAAATTAGTGCATATCTAGCAAACTTATCCCATTTTATTGATGAAGAATAAATTGAATAAACAGCCCAAGATCACACAGCTAGTTAGTGACAGATCTGAAATTAAGGACACTTGGCTCTCGATTCTGGACCTATTACAAATTACAAATTGTTAATCTGATTTATTTTAACAATTGTAGCAAAAACCTGAATAAGCAATTTATTAGACATTTTAAAATACCTTGGTAGGCTTTGGTTACTCTATTATCCACTCTTCAGTTTCTAACAGTTCCTAGCTATTTTTATTTTAATTCAGGATATAGCTTTCTGTTGAAAAATAAATGGCTTCCCATGTATAGGTAAGGTCTTTGAAAGGTATAATAAGATCTTCTAATGCAGAGATTTTAAAACATCTTTGTGATGGTATTGCTGTAGACGATGAGAGAGGTTCAATTATTTGTGCAAGGAAAGGCCAGGACTCAGTAATAATTTTGGTAAGGAAAAGAGAATTTATTTATGACTGGCCAGGCTCGGGAGCATTCTATTCAAAACCCGAACCCTGAATAAGATTTTTGATTCCTTTTATACAGAGTAAGAGTTAAATGGTTGTTTCAGTGCTCAATATGTTTGAATTAACACATAACCCCCACATTCTAGGTAAGCTTTTAGCATGAACTTCATATATTGCATGTAAGCTTACAACACATTTGGTTTGCATTTTCCCTAAATATTTAAAATTTAAAGAGTTTACGTGGCTTAATTGTTTTTCTGGGATTGGAGTTGTTGCCATGGTTAACAAGGGCAGGGCTGCAGCTCTCACTCTCTGACACACACAGGTCAGGTTATCTACAAAGAGACTAACAGCCCCTACCCATCACCTATATCAGCATCATGATCATTTGTACATCTCAGCAATGAGTTATTAATAAAAATATATGAAAGTATAATTAAAGCATATCAGAATATTTAATAAATCATTTAAAAGGAAGATATAAAGCCATGTGCAAGATATACAGAGGCTTTTAAGATTAGATTTTATATCCATTTTAATCATCATTGACATCCTATTAGTTAGGTACCACTGTTGTCCTGATTTTGCAAATTAGAAAACTGAGGTTTAGAACTGTTAAAGCCAAAAGCTAGTAAGAAGCAGGCAGTCTAATTCCAAAACCTATGAGCTAAACTTATCTACAGTATCTCTGCACAACCATTCTTCTCACTCACCAGTCTTTAAGATGATCTATTGAGGAGAAGTGGTGGTAGTCCCATAGCATTATCATTAGGATTATCCTCTTTATGGTTTGTATGCATATGAAAGGAGAAGGGTATGTAGGATGGTGTAGTCAGAGGACCTAGAATGTGAAAGCTCCAGCCATTGATCCTGGTGTCTTTCAAGTAACTTAGGACCTAGTTACATATTGATTCCATTCAATGGTGGCATTTCAACATTATTCAGATACAATATGATTACATGCTATTCTGAAGTTATAGTTGACTTAGTGTGATAATTTGAAATGCATAAAATCTGTCAGAAACATTTGCTTTGTGTTTATATACAGTGGATTGCAAGGAATATTACTTTCAGAAAGGATGGAATAGTTTGAGATATACAGTATCACCCTTGCCCTACAGGGTTTGTAGATTAATAAGAAGAACTCATTCTATGATTACAAACCTAAGAAATGAAATAAGCAGGGCAAATTTTAATTAAAAAATATTTATAGTAATGTAAACCATGTAGTTCTAGACCAATTATGTAGTTTCTTTTCATAAAATAAAAGAGTTATGGGTGGATAAACTAAAGCAATAAAAGAAAAAACTAATTATAGGAAAAGGCACTACCTATAAAGATTGTTTTCAAAAGCCATTAATTTCAACACATATAAAAACTGTGAATAAGCCTATGCGAACAAATAAGATTGAACAAGAGTAGCCTCTGTGTGTATGTGTGTGTATGTGTGTGTTGTGTGGGGATGTTAATTGGCTCGAACAAAACTTATTTAAATAAACAACAAAATGAGGCTGTTACCAATATGTATAATGCTATTGAGAAAAGGTATTTAAGTAAACCTTGACAGAAATACTGAAAATATATTCATGTAATTGTATTTAAAGTGACAATACCTTCATGCCTTTCAATTCTCGTAAGGTAATTAAGGAGACATTATATTTAGAACTTGGAAGTTACTAATATGTCATCGTTAAGATTGAGTTGTATATTGCTCAAGGCATCCTTGAACACTGTTATTCTGTGTGTTAGAATGTATTCATTTCTTTAGCGAAGACATGAATGCTTTCATATTGGACATTGCCTGACTGAAACAATTTCTTCATTAACATTCCCCAACTCTTTTGGATGTTGATAAAATTCACAGCTGTGTTGAGTCTGAGTTAGAAACAATAGGTAAGTCTTTATAGATTCTATTAGTCAATCAAAGGAGTCCTACTGCAAAGTACCAGAAATCTGTTGGCTTTTATACAGGGTATTTATTTGGGGTAAAGGTTTATAGTTAAAAGACCCTGAAGAGTCCAACTCAGGTTGCTTTCTCACCAAAGTCAATTACTACACATTGAAGAAAGATGATTGCCAGCCTCTCTGGCGGTTCAACATTCCTCTCTCTCAGTTACAGGCTGGCATAGGGTTTATTTCTTTCTGGGTCTTTTCAGCTGCTCTGGTCTCTTTACAAGGTTAGCTGTAAACTATAAGGCAATATGATGGCCAGTCTCAAAGCCAAACTCAGCATGTAAATGTGTTGCCTTCCCCCAAGCATGGGACATGACTCCCAGGGATGAGCCTCCCTGGTGCCAAGGGATTACTACCAAGTACCAGCTGATGATGTAACTAGAAAATGACATTGAATAAAAGGGTCAACTTTGGCCAGCAGAATATCTCAATCTACATATAATACCAGGAGTTAAAAATGCTTTTTGACCTGAATAAAAGGGGGAAATGGAAAGGACAAATGAGTTTATATGGCTATGAGTCTCCGAAAAGAGCTGGGAGGTTATCAGAGGGGTTGCTCTTATGCACACCTAAGCAGAGTCCCAGAGACAGATAAAGTAGATACAACCCCAGATATTGGTTCTTCTGAGGGTTACAGAGACCCACAGGTTCTATGGTCATGGCAGATGGAGTTCAGTGCCAAGTCAGTTGACCCTACTTTGGAGTTTGTATTTCTGTGAGATGGAGCTGGACTCAGATGTGATCTTTGTCTACAAGTCTCTCCTGTTACTTTTACCGAAACTGTAGTTGGTGCTGGGGTTTAGTGTATACCCAGGGGACCTGAATCTCTGGACTGACCATGTGATAGCCAGGCCCTGAGCCTCAACAGACTTGCAACTCCTATACTCTAGTTTATTGGACTTACCCCACTCAGCCAATATGGAGGTGAATAAGGTCAACCACCACACCAGGGAGCCAAGAGTGCCTGCCACTGAAAGGAGGAGAATTGCATCCAGCATCCATGTGGAATCTAAGCCCCCTCTTGATATAGATGTGGAGTGGACACAACCATTCTAAGGCCCACAGGATAGAGGAATAGAGTATGGATTAGAGTGGACTTACTGATATTCTATTCATGAACTATTGTGATTAGTAATCAAAGAAAATGTGGCATTGGTATGGAGAAAGTGGCCATAGTGGCTGCTGGGTGTAGGGAGTGGGAGGAAGAGATGTGATGTGGGGGCATTTTGGGGGGACAACTTGGAGTTGTCCTGGGTGGTGCTGCAGGGACAGTTACCAGACATTGTATATCCTCCCATGGCCCACTGGGTGGACTATGGGAGAGTGTGGGCTATGGTGTGGACCATTGACCATGAGGTGCAGCAGTGCTCAGAGATGTATTCACCAAATGCAATGAATGTCTCATGATGATTGAGGAGGTTAATGTTACAGGGGGAGGAATTAGGTGAGGGAGTTGGGGGGTATATGGGTACCTCATATTTTTTGAATGTAACATTTAAAAATTAAATAAAGACCAAAAAAAAAAAGAAAAAGAAACTATAAGTCAATATGATATGTTTAAATACATTTCAATAAATAATTTGCTATTTCTTCCTTATATGTGTAAAAGAAAAAGAGAAATTCCCAGTGCCTTTTTTGCCAGGGAGTAATTTAGTCATTTCAAAGTTGTCACTTTTATTTCCATAAGATATAAGAGCTTCCTTCACTATAGATACCTTTATGAAGCTCTTGAGTTATGAAATTTTCCCTTTCAGTTTTCTATAAAGTGCTTCCCTTGTTAAACGGAAGGACATTACTTGTGTGTTATACACACTTTCATTAGACTACCCAGCTCTTCAGGATTCAGTTTATGAAGGAACAGACTTTGAATAGTCAAACACTATAATGATTTTGATATTGACATATTCTAAAAGTCTGGAAGATTAAAGGAACTAGTCATCAGAGTATTTCACTTATTTAATTTTAAATAATGCAAAGCATAAACTATTAATAGTGAGAAAATACCTGGCCTTACTATAATCTGACCTGAGACTCTTTAATTATGTAATCTAGGATTATGACTATATTTGGAAACCTAATTCTCTTTTGTCTCCTTTGCTCCTTTTGATTCTGCATCCAATCTTCAAGGCAAAGCTGTTCTTGCTATTCTGAGAAGGGTGGACAATGAGAGACAGTCATGAATGACTGTCTAGCATGTAAATGGTAGAATGATTCCTGTAATTTAAACTAAATGTAAATTGAATCAAGTAGGCCTAGTTAATTTTAAACAACAAGAAATTCTTCTATACTATTACTTAAAACATGTATCCACTAACATTTGCTGACTCTTTCCCAAATGTGTATTTATCAGATTGGATGGGGTAAGAGAGTATTCTTCTTTTAATTAGCAAATAATTACAGAGTTGATGCCAGATATTAAATGTGAAGACAATTGAATTAAACAGCGCCTGAGATATATCTTTACCTTCAAGGAACTAAGGATCTAATGGGTAACAAAAATAAATAAATAGGAAATTATAATCCAGTTTAGCATGTTTTACTGTAAGTTTAAGGACAGGATGCTCACAAAAAGGAGCAAAGCAGTGGTAAACTTTATATAATTCAGGAGGGTCATGATCACAACTGGAAACAGAATTTAGAACATATATTAATTTGAAAGAGAGTCTATATGTTTTTTCCCACTACTTTTAACACTGAATCAGGATTCATGAGTTGCCTATATATATACCTTCTTTACAAACTAGTGAAAATTAGTGAAGTGGGAAAATTTAACACTATTCTTACTTATTTTTCTTTTACTGTATTATATATAAATATGTGTGTTTTCTCAAACTTTCTATGAAACTTATCAAATATTTAAGTATAGAAGTGGAAAAATTAATAAAATGAATGAATTACAATATAAAAACAGTTTTCAGAGAATCCTTATACAATTACATGATGATCCTAAATGATGTAATGATTTTAATAGAAGCTTTATATGGAATCATTCTTTGCAAGACATTCTAGCTTTGATAAGAGTTGAGAGAAATGTGCTTTTATAGCTAGCCAAATACTATATATTTTGTGGTATTATGAGATGTATGGTAACCTGAAGAGCTACATTGTATATCTTAAAAATTGTTTCCCTAGAGATTTAGTGGAAAAACACTTGTCCCCAAGATCTGCACGACTATAAGAATGTGACTCATTGTTGTGACAAGTAGATCTGTCAGAGCTCATTCCAGACCCAGTCTTCCCAAAGTAGTAATGACCTTAGAAATATATAAATTGGCCATTCCAGAACTCTCTTCTCAGCTGGAAGAGAGGTGGTGATATCACAGGCTCACTCTTAGCTCTAATTGACACTCAAGGTAACAGGTTTAGATCTTGGGGGATTATTAAACCAGACCAACATAATGCCCTTGCCTTCCAAACTGATTTACAGGTCATCTGTCAGCCCCGGTGATATATCAGGGTGCCTGAAAAATACCGGTTCAATGTCCTTTATTCTAGGGCAGAATAATTTTAAGTAGAAAACTTGATTAAATTGATTAGGTTTGGGCTCTGAGTTAGCCAGAACTGTGTCTAAATCAAATCAGGGCCATTCACTAGGTTTATGACCCTATGAAATTTTCTGAAATGTTCTGAACCTTGATCTTCTTGACTCCAAACAATAACACCCTTATCATAGAGTTTTCATTCATTCATTCATACATTCTTTGATTACTGGTAAGTAACCTGTGTCAGCAGTCTTATAGGCAATGATCCTACTCTCTTGAAATATATTTTAATGTGTTGTTATAGTGAATAAGTAAATTAATAAGTAATATATATTCAGATTGCAATACGTGCTACAGGTTGATCTGACAGAGAATAAATGAAGAATACATGGACCATGGGAGGCCCTCCGAGAAGGTGATATTTGAGTGAATAAGAAAGTCTATGTGAAATGCTGGGGGGTGGGGGGTGAAGAATGGGAAGTAAGCTGAGAAAATTCTTGGAATATTTAAGAAAATAAAATGTGGACATTATTGATGAAATGGAATAAGAAAGAGCAAAGAGTTATGGGAAATAAATTTGGGAAATTAGGAAGAGGTTATTGTAAAGAGTATAGAGTTCAATTAATAGCAATGGGAAGACATTAAAACAAAAAATGGATATGATCTGGTGGATGTTTTTATAAGACCATTCACTACCTTGAGATAAAGGGGCCAAGACTGGAAACAGAGAAATTGGTAATGATGCAAAAATACAAAAGGTAACAGAAAGTGGGTTAGTGGATTAGGATGGTGGCAAAATAAGATAGACAAAAGTCCTTAGATACTTTTTGAAGATTTGAATTGATAGGATTTAACAGTGTATTGGATGTAGGAGTCACACTCAAGTGTGACTTCCAGGGTATTGGCCTGAGCAATTAGGTAAGAAACCATGCCTGATTCTGAGAGTGAAAGGAGAAGGGGCGAACATGTTGTCCTAGAAGAGAGAAATGTCTTGTTGAGATTCGGACTAAATGACATAATTCTTTGAGAATGCATAGTGCTGTGCTTGGCTTGTACTCAGACTCAGTGACTATCAGCCCTTATAAAATTTTCAGTACTTTAAAAGTAGGATATACAAAAAATTTTATATTGGAAAATTTTCTGAATTTGCCTTTTTAATAATGAATAATATACACAAATATTCATGTTTTGCCTCATAAATGCAAGTTTAATTTCTGTAATGGGAACAGAGACAGTGATGCTTGAGTTATTCTAACCTAGTATTGTCCTGTCATATTTTATTTAAGTGAAAAATCATAAGTTCATCAACTTTATGACATAACAAAGGGTATTGAGAGACAACTTCATGTAGATACTAAATGTGGGCCCTAGTGTCAGATAGAAATTCCAGTTCTGCTACCTTTTAACTCTGTCACCAAGAGAATTGCAGTAATAACAGCAACTATTTCAGAGGTTTTGAGAGGATTAATTAAATAATGCATATAAAGCATGCTAAGTAACAAATGTTTACAAATGTAAAAGGATGGACTAGGAATAGTACTTGTGATATGTCATTCTGAAAAAGGCTGGGGGAAAATGATAAAGTTAGTGGAAGAGTCTAGTAATAAATTAAGAGTTTGAAAACAAAGCACTTATAATTTCACAACACATATCTTCAGACCTTGGTCTTAAAAGGGGAGGAACAAATTTTAGTAAAGGGAAATGCTCCAGGACCTGAGAGATAGTTCTTTACAACACACAGTTGCCAACATAAGCAGCAGTTTTACCATGGTGCTAATATGGCCTGTGCATGAATTCAAACTTATCTCATTGTGAATCCAAGTTTGCCTGGTTTTCAGAAAGCCAATTAAATGATATAAGCTCTATAGGCTTCAAATATTCAGGAAGACTATAGACTGAATGTGTATTCAAACGTACATCAAGAGGGAATGTGGGCGATATGTTAATTCAAGCTTACCTGGTATGTGGGCAGTATGTTAATCCAAGCTTACCTGGTATCCAAACAAACCCCTAAACTCTAAGAAACTAACAAAGAAAATCCTTTATGCATCAAGGTGCCACTTAACCCCCACTCCCAAATCCTCTATATAAAGAAGACCTGGAAATATTGCTCAGGGCTCAGTATTTTTGGACAGAAGTCCACTGTGCTTTGCCAGTCATAATAAATCTTCCTTCTCAGAGAATTCCTACATTCTAACCTTCAATATGCAATCGCTGAATCCTCTCATTTGCCACTACAGTGCTACTCACCAAAACCGAAGGAACATTTGAACATATCCAATATGTACATTTTTCTGAATCTGAGCTAAGAGACGAAAGCAATAAAAGAGAGAAGCTTGTAATAGATTTTTTAAAGCTGGGTATGCATTAAATTCACACACTGCTGTAATGAGAGCCTGTGAAAGCATTACAATTCTGATTGATTTTTCTTGGTGAAGGGGTAACAGACTCTCCTACTTTTTAAGACTGAGTTTCATACTGATTTGATTATTTTCCTCAGATAAAAGGAACAGAATCTACTCGAATGGACTTCAGAGTATGTGGTCTCTCTATCTACAGTCAATTTAATTGGCAGAAATTTACATAAGCTGTTCTCTGAAGCCTGGGTTCAATTTCTACAGCACATTTAAATTCAGGAGATGATTTTGTGTGAGGGAATTTGCTTCTAAAGAGCTGTTGTATATGTTGCTCACTTGGGCATGGACTCAAAGCAATGACTTCCCCCTTTCCTGCTTCTACTTAGAGGTTGTTTGCAGGCTCTCTTGAGATTGGTAGCTGAGCACAGTCACCTCAAGAGCTTTCCCTACTTTGTTTTATTCTGTGATGCCCATATCACTTGTATCTTTCAGAATTTCTTCCCAAAGTGCTAATTCTACTTAAAGAGGTAGATTTATTTCTCAACAAATGTTTTGTACTTGATAGAGTTTTATTTCACAAATATGTGCTGCACAGATTGAATAGAAGAGGAGTTGGCACCCCTTCTGCTGAAAAGAAAGATCTCTGTCTAGGAAGAGAAAAGCAAAATGTGTCATGTGTATTTACCATTTGACCTTCTAATCCCATTTCTGGGAATTTATCGTGACGCTATACTTCTGACACTATGAGTATGTGTACCCAGTAGACTATTCATTGTAGCTTTGGTTGTAATTGTGAAATATAAGAAAAGCCTAAATACTTTATTTTGGGTGTACCATAGTTTATTCCCTAAACAGTGATAGAAAGTTGTAAAAAACAATAAGGCAGATTTCTATAATCTGATTGGAATCAGTTCCATGTTATATTGTTAAGTGAAGAAAGGAAAATATGCAAACATTTCTATATTATGCTATTTTTTGTGAAAGGAAGAAGATGAAGTAAGGACTAAAAATAAATATGCAAATATCTGCTCATTTGAGCTAAAAGAAGCATAGGAAGAATAAATAAAAAACAATGAGATTGTAGAGAATGGATGAGAATACTGGGAGAAAGGATAGAGGGAATGGACTGGGAGGGTGATGGTGATGTGTGTGTGTGAATATTCTCTGAATATGAATACATCTTTTGGTTCCATCCTGAGCTTTGGAATCACGGTAATGCTTCACATTCTCTAAAAATAAAAAAATAACATCAACAGGGTTAAGGGAAAGCATAAAATTGAAAACAAACAGAAACAACTGTATATAACCACATTGAAATGTTGATGGGAGGGAAGAACCAACCCAGATAACTTTTTGAATGAACTGTTTGGATATATACTCCCAGGGCAAAGTCAAAAAAGAAATCTAATAAAAAATTAAAGTCTAATTAGTGCTCCTTTTTTCCTCAGGTTATTATTAGGAATCTTAAAACTTTGTGTATATTTAGTATGTATATAGCAAATACATAAATATATTGTTGATAGTAGGAGCAAGTTTTCTTCTAACAGGGAGTTACAAATATATATATACCCTGCCAGGTGAAGATGGCTAGTAAGATAGGGAATCAATGGGTGGACCTGGAACCTGGCAGAGTCCAGACATCAATAACCTCCAAGATGGCTGCTGGAAGCTACCCCACACACACAAGATCCTGCCATTCAGAGCAAGACTTCCTCTGGAAGCCAGGAGAAGCCCCGGATATTCCCCAAGAACTTTATCATTGGGCCTTCATGGGGGATTGATGGGTGGGGTAATCAATCAAAACAGCAAATAGCTGGAACTCCTCCCCTGCCATTAGTAAAGGGGTGGAATAATTAATGGTTCAAAAAGCAGGTGCAAGGCCTGAATTCTCACTCACTCACCTTTGGACCCCAGTTCCTGACATCTGTACCCTACTCTCACCATTTTTCCTCTGCCATCATGGCCATGCACCTAAAACCCAGGCTTTTATAACCTATAATGGGGAATTGTAGTCTGTAAATCAGTCCTATTTATCATTTTTCAGCCCTTTCCTCTTTACCTGGGCCCCATGATCTGTTATTTTCTCCCATTTCTCATCCCTCCATACCTGAATAAACTGCTGGCCTAACTCACCCTATGTGCTCTTGAAATTTATTTCTGCAGCATAATAAAAACTTAACCAAAAGCAATGAATGTCTCATGATGATGGAGGAGGTTGTTGTTATGGGGGAAGGAGTGGGGTGGGGGGGTGGGGGGCATATGGGGACCTCATATTTTTTAATATAACATTGAAAAAGTAAATAAAGACAAAAAAAAAAAAAAGAACTTAAAATCTGGTAACACAGGTTGGTTTGGAATTGGAGGTATCAGTGTGAACACATGGGTTTCAATATATATTAATAGCCAGGCAGAAAAATGTTTATAGACATGTGTAAATGTGTTTATGTGTGTGGAGGGAACCTTGTGCATACATATATGAATAGTGTATGCATTTTCTTGCTCTGTTCCCTGAGAGGGCCTAGATGCAATGACAACCAAATAATAACAAACATGTTTCTTAGTTTCTAAATACCATTATCCACTAAAAGCTTCTTAAGAAATGACTGCTTCTAAGACTGGGGCAGCAAAAGGAAAAGAAGAACCTGGAATATCTTCATATGTCAAAAAGTAAGGAAGTGCTCAGGGAATAATGGGGACATAACAAAAGGAGTTGGAAGCCCGTTTGAAGAGGCTCCAAGTAGCCAAAACTGGAATAACTGGAGCATTAAAATAAATAATGATATTAAAGGATTGTATAGTCTATTGAATAAAGTAAGAATCCTTTAGTCCACACATATATAAACAAGCAAACAAATGGAGAAGCTCTTTCTTGCAGTAGAAAGACAACTAATAAACATAGAAGAAATGGAATTAGAAAATCACTATTTGGCAATCTCCATTATAATCATTGATTCAACCAAGTACTTTTATTATCCTTTCTAGCTCTGTTTCCAGTGTGACTGAAATCTCTTTTCCAGTGGCCATCTTCATTTCTTTTATTCCTTGCCAACCCGAACATGGAATTCAGTCTTCTTTCTACGATATCCTAACAATAAAACTTCTCATATAAGATAACATATATATATATATATATAACTTCTTTGTATGTCCTGCCCAGTTGAGCAAAGCATATATAGCATATGACTTGAAAATGAGTGTTAAATGCCCTTTTTCTATAAGGTTTTCCTACTATTGTACTGAGCAGTATTAATTTCTCATTGCCAACATTTCTTGATAGGTTCCAGATCTCGGCCATATTGCTTAGTCACCTCTCTGCCATATTGCTTGGTCACCTGTTCCCTTCAGATATCTCCTCCTCCAAATAAAATTCCTCTTCTGTTATTTTAAAGAGGCATAAACCTGCACGGTCCCACCCACATTGGGATCTCTAAAACTCATTAACGTCTCTGCTGCACAAAGGTATCCTGACTCTGGAGCCTCACCCTTACCCATAAAAACATCAGGGTTTCCATTCTTTTTATGCTAAACAGTCGATGAGAATGTGTCATTTGTTACTTATTGACAACTGTTTATTACACATAATTTTATTTAGAAATAGCTCTGGAGCATATGAAAAACCTCAAAAGTCATCTTGAGATACTGGACCTCAAATGCACCAGTTAGAGTCACCTTTGCTTACGTGAAGAATATATAAGAGGGTAAAAGCCTAGAATCTGGAGTCAGTCTGACTGCATTCATTTATATTTTGATTATACAACTTCGTCACTGTGTAACCTAGGCAAAGCATTTGAATATTTTGTGCCTTCTTTCCTCCTCTGTATAAATGGGAAATAAAACAGCAACTTACTGTATAGGTTTCAGAATTAAATGTACGATTGTCATAATGTGTTTATAATAATGACTAGCATTATAATAAACATTTATTGAATGTTACCTATTATTATAGGGAGTGGCCAATATCAGGAAAACATAAATGGCAAAATATATTTTAAATCAACAGTTCAAGATACTGCCATTATTATTCAAGAAATAAAGAACTAGTCAAAGAACAATGAGATTTCACTTTCAAATAGGCAAATATTTTTAAAACTCTAATGATGATAAAACTTAGTGCTGTTGCAGATGTGAAGAAATATATATTTTCATATATTGTTAATGGGAATGTAAATTAATCCTATTTTTTGATACTATAATTTGGCAATATTTAACAAAATGTAACACTTAATTTCCTTTATTTCAGAATTTCTTCTACTTTGAATTAATCCTACAAATACTTGAAGAAAAGTTTTCCATCCAGAAAGACAAACACACAAACATACACACACACACATACACAAGCACATGACCATTCTAGCTGTTTTGTAATAATGAATCCAAAGGCAAACAAAGTGTCTATTAATAGGGGACTTCTAAACTAAACAGTACACATGAAGATGAAATAGTTCTGTATTTGCTCCTTTGAAAATTGCTATCATTAAATAAAAGATTTTAAAATGATGCTTATTTATAGGCTACATACACATGTAACTTAAAAAAAAAAAAAAAAAAAAACCTTGGAAAACTCATCACGAATTTGATTACCTGGCAATGAAGAGCTGGAAAGTGAAGTATGCACTTTTCATTTTGTATCTATTCACAGTAGTTGAGGTTTCTGACCTCATAATATGGTATTATAGTTTAAGTCAGCAAGAGTTAGCGAGGCAGTGAAATTATGGATAATTTTATATTACTTGTAGTTTCCTATTTATTAAAAATGCAATATCTGTCCTGGTTATAAATTATGAAGGAGAGTAAATTATTAATAGTATTCATGCCAGGAATTAGCTGTAAATTGAGGAATGTGCTTGTGAGGTTTTGGGTTTTTTTTTGTTTTCTTTGTTGGATTTATTTTCCTTTTATGTAGAAGAATGAAAATGGATGTAATCACACTGAAAGAAAGAAAAGGCAAATAAACACATAAACAAAATCATATAGGCATGCAAAGAAACCAAGGATGTAACAGCTAGCAACTTAATTTGCATAGTGCCTGGTTCATAATAAATGTTCTATATGTTTTAGTTCTTTTTTTATTTTTGATATTGTTGTTGATGGTATTGATATTAAGCTAGAGTGTACATTCAGTTTTTTCAGGTGGGGTAAGTAGGGATAAATGTAGGAAACTAACCTCATTTAACACGGTCAAATTTCAAGAAAGATGTGGTCTTTTTAAAAAAATGTCTTTAAATGAAATTCTATGAGACCATCAATCCAAATAAATAATTATTATCTTTGACTAATTTTTCTCCTATGTTTACTAAGTTAATAAGGCTGTGTTTTGAGATCTTTAAGAAAATCTTGTGCCTTGAGACAATGGACAACTGTGTGGTCTTTTGAGAAAGAATGATTTTTATTTCTCTTCTTTCCAGGAAGGAACTCAGGCCTCTCTGAAGTCTACAGGAACAACTATCATGATAAAAGGATGCTTTTCCTTTGGTACCCTGTTGTGACAACTACAGAGAAATCGGGAGTCAGCATAGGCCAGACAGTTAAGATCTTGATGTGGACATTCCTCAAAGAGATGAACCAGGGATTCAGCCCTGTTAAAGAATTAAATTCTTTTGGAAGACATTTACCATTTGTGCAGCGGCAGGTGGGTATGATAATAGAATGATTTGGGTTTTAATTAGCAGCATTTCCCTAGGAAGTAATTACATATTTGTTTACTCAACTTTTTTTAAAGGGCCATTAACATTTTTTGTAATCATCTTTCTTCCAGACTGCGCTCTAAAAAGCTTTTAAAAACTTGCTTTTATTATGAAAGGAATATAAAACAGGCACTATGCCTATGGCAAGTTTTTGTTCCCTATGTAATGTTCTTTCCAGAGAGTCAAATAAACATGCTTACAACCTTACAGGTGGTGTTCGCTTTGATTTTACAAACTTTATTAGGGCTTCTATTATAAAGAATCGAGTCTTAAAATCTAGAGCAGAGAAAACAAATTTTTGAGATATACACAAATGGATATGATTACTCCAAGGAAAACTCCTACAGTTACCATAGAAAGAAACTACCTGATTAACATATTTGAAGGTTGGACTGTCCAATCAGCAATCCATGCAATTTTGTAAAAAGGCCCCATGGACTTGTGTTTCTCAGGAAGGCCATATGTCAGATAAAATCAACTCATTGAATTCTTCAAAAGTCTTAATTTTAAAAATTCCTGGATTATAAGATGTCCATAATACCTTATTTCAATATGCTGAACTTGGCTTCTGAGGATCCTGTATTTCAGCATTCTTATTTTTATCTTCTACATTTGGATAGGGAAAGCATTGAAGTAGTCTCAATATACAAATGTTACAGCACAGAAATCTTAAAGCAAGGAGGCAAAATATTTAATTAGATTCAATTAGGAGATTGCAAAGAGGTTCTCTATTTTGTTTGCCTCTACCTATGAATTGTTCTGTTATCTATCCAGAAATACACAGCAGTTCATGGTTTGGAAAAAATGCCTGGTAACAAAATATCATTCATAATTTCATTGGCAAAAATGATCCTGGGTAAGCCCTCCCAGATTTTATGGGAAGGCACAAAGTGTGACTGACTACTCAGACGATATGTCATGGCTGGTTAGATCACAGTGTTTTTCTCTCAAAAGAATGGCCCTTGATCAGTCAACATCAGATATTCAAAGAGACATTCTTACAGTCATCAAAAAAGTTGAAATGTAGTTCAAATGTATGTACCAACCATAGCAATAAGCATCGTATATTCTTTCATAGACTGACCACAATCTGAGGAAGAAACTATAGCTGGCTTCTCATGAAGGGAACTAAAAAGCATACTTTAAAAAGAGTTATAGACAAGCCATGAGAACAGATTTTACAACTAAACCTGTGTTGGAATGTTTTCCTCAAGTGTCTTTCCTATACTGTAGAGTCACACATTTTCTTAATGATCAAGCATAAAATTATTCTTTATGGTTTAGCAATGATTATCGGTAATTGAAGCAAAAGCATAAAATCACATTTTTTAAGAGTCTTTGACCAGCTGTTATCTATTTCATGAAAGAGATGGCATACCCATTAGACTAAATGAAGAGCAGCAATAAGAAAACCTCCCCCTAATAGTATAAAATTGGACTGAAATAGAAAAAGATCTACCCTTACAGAGGTGGTCTTCACTTTTTAAGGAGTTGAAGGAGCCACTGACATCACATCATGATCAAGTATTTCTAATGTTAAACTAAGAACAGATTTACTGCACTTGATTTTAGCCAAAAGACTAAGAAGCAAAAAAATAATACAGACACCATAGGATAAGTATAGTATGATCTCACTGATATGAGTACTTTAGAATAAGCAAATTCATAGAGTTAGAATCTAAAATAGAGGTTATCAGGGGACAAGATCGGGATAGAGAAAGGGGATTTAATGTTTAAATTGCACAGAGTTTCTATTTGGGATGATGGAGCGGTTGGGGTAATGAATAGTAGTGATGGTAGCACAACACTGAGAACATAATTAACAGTACTGCATTACATATTTGAATGTGGTTAAAAGAGGATCTCTTGGGTTATATATGCGTTAGTAGAATAAAAATGTAAAAAAATGACTGTACAATGCAAACAGTGAACCCTAATGTAAATAAACTATGGACTATAATTAATGGAAAACTATAAAAGATGTTCTTAAGAAAAAAGTGTTCCTTCATGAATTGTAACAAACTATTAGCTAATGCAAGGTGTTAATAATAGGGTGGTACAGAGATTCTGAGGGATGGGAGAGGGAAGAACAGGTATAATATGGAGGCATTTTCAGGACATTGGACTTGTCCTGCATGGCATTGTAGTGACGGATACAGGCCAGTGTATATTTTGCCATAACCTACAAAATTGTGCAGGGCAGAGTATAAACTGTAATCCATGGTTAGTAGCAATGCTTCAATATGTGTTCCTCAATCAATTGTAACAAATGTACCAGAGTAATGAGGGATGTTGTTGATGTGGGAAAGTGTTGGAAGGGGTGGGAGTGGGGCAAACGGGTATCCCTTATATTTTTTATGTAACATTTATGTAGTCAAAACCTTCTTTAAAAATAAAAAAACTTAATTAAAGAAGAATAGGGTGGTATCTGGGATTTTCTGCAGGATTTTCTAACTTACAACCACTCTAATGAAAACAAAAGATGTTAAAAAGCATACCTAATGTATCTAATACAGGAAACTTAAAAGGTATGTAAAACTGAAGCCAAATTTTAACTCCAAGCAAATGGGTCTTTAGTGTGTGCAAGAAATGGCCTGATAGAGCTTTCCACCTCTAACAATCCTCTCAGTTCTTTAAGTGACTACATTTTAAAAATGAAAATAATGAATAGTTTGCATACCAAAGTAAGATGTCTTACATACAGGTTATTGGGGAAAATCTTTACAAATATAGGCACATTTGATTGATTAAGACTTTTGATAAAGAAACTCCCACTATTTTATGGATAGCACTGATGGAGACTGGTCTCCAATTTTAGTGTGATCTTGGTAAAGGATCCGTGTCTCCATCTAATGGTTTAAAAAATAAGAATAAGAGCATTTGCTTGCAATTATGGTCTTTAATTTTGGAGAACTGTATATATGGTAGAAAATCCAGGATTATCCAAGTGTTTATCACTCCTATTATAAGAAAGTCTTACCCCACAGAAAGTAAGAGTAGAATAAACTGCCATTTAACTAAAGGTTCCAAGTTTATGTCTCCAATAACTTATTAGATGGAAGGTGGGGAGCATGAATTATTCATTTTGCATCCTTTGTAGCTGATGTAGTAGGTAGCAAAAAAGTTTCATATACTTTATATGAAAGCCTAAACTAAACCCTGAGGAGCAGAAATGAAGTATTTCTTAAAAGACCCACTTAAATGCCAAGGGGAATTTTCTTATGCATTTCAATGTAATAGATAAATGTTATATGTATGCACGATTATAAATCTTGCAGCTTCAGAATTCTAGAAAGAAGATATAACATTGAGTTAGGCATTCATAAGAGGAGAAAATTGAAGTTGTGACAATTACCTAGGAAGTCTAGATTGTAGATAGGCAAACTTGATAATTAAAGCAGAAATTTAAAGTTAATGCTTGCCTTTTCTTCAGACATGCTATAACATGTCCAGAAACTGTGCTCTATTTTGTTAAATAATGAGGTGTCAAGAATGCAGTATTTACTGGTGCATAATGAATACTGAATATATTTTGATACATATCCAAAATCTTAACATTAAAACAAGTTTAGATAACATTTCCACTAATTTGATTCAGTTAATGCATATATAACCCACTGTGTTACACTTCCTCTTAGTCTAATTAAATATAGTCCTGCTGTGCTCTATGTTCAAGAGATATCATGAAAAGTAATGAATACAGTTGTGCATAGTCAAACAATCTATCCATTTACGTTTCATTTTATCAAAATATCATTTCTACTGTTGTTTCAGCTGCAAAACTAAGCTGGATTTCCTTAAGTAGGGCAGTTAATTAGTTTGAGGCTCCCTGGTCAGTATATTTATTTTAGCTTCAAATATTTTCTTAAGAAGAAAAAAGGGAAAGAGAAAAATCTGATTCAAGAGAAGATATAGTTAAAATAGATAACCATCCAAGGATGGAAGAAAACATAAATTAGACATCAACTTCACAACCAACTATAAATGATCTTGTCTATGTTGAAAATGGTTTTCTATAATGGACTTCATGGGAAATATTCAGAAATTCCTTTTTTAAAAGGCAAATTTGTTGGAATGATTCAATTGCTTTTTCTCCATCTGTTTTATTGTTTGCTGTTTCTATAACAACAAAATTAAACTCTTCTACTTTTTTAGAGTAATAAAACAAACAAAACTCCATTTGAATTGTTTGCCAAACTTCTGAGCCTGTGAAGTAGGTTGTGAAATATATATCAGAAGATGTATAAACAATTCAATTGGAGGTGCATAATGGTTAGTATATTTATTAGAAAAAGCAAAATAATATGTTTTTGACAAGAATACTTCAAAACCCAAATCTGCCAATAATTATGGTCTGGTTGGGAATTATGTGCATGGCACAAAATAGTTTTTTGGTTGAACCTGTTGACAAGTTGGCACATGTAAAGATTTTTTTTTTTTTTTTGCTTCCTTGGAAATGTGCACAGATATGCACATATCTACTTACCCTCTCTCGCACCTAGGGAGCTGCTGGGCATCATATTCTAAACCCTTGTCCATGATTCCAAACTCTTTATATTGGGTTTTACATAGGAAATAGAGTATAAGAAGTGAAAGGACTTACTGTACACAGCAGGGCATTGCAAATTGTGAACAGTTTGGTCTTGTCTCATCTTTCCAAAGGTGGAGGGATGGAAGTATTGGTCTCACTTATTTCTTTTTATTTCTTTTTATTTCTTTTTTGGGGATTGTTTTAGTTTAATGAAAGAGAAAGTGAATAATGAAGGTACATGAAAAAAAGAAAACTAAATAATGCAGATAATAAAATAATATTTTTATAGCCATTCAATGCATATCCATTATTTCATGTAATCCTTACAGTAACCTGAGTCTGTGTTAGGATTGCATGGGGTGCAACTGATTCCTTTTTCTGAATAAAAGAAATCAGAGTACTCAGGTGGTTTGCTAAAAGTCACACAGAATGTTAATGCAGAGCAAGATCCTCTTAAATTCGTGTCATTTTTGTTCTTCGTTCCAACATGCAACAGAGATGAAAGCAGATAGAAAGCAAGTTAGTTATCTAATAAAGAATGGAGAGAGGGCAGTATCTGAAAACTCTATACTTATTTTTTAAATTATTCCTAATTAACAACAAGTAGTCAAGGAGAAATCAAATGTGCAGCCCCTCTCCATATTAACTTTCGGCTTGGGAACTTGAAGAAATCCAGTCAACGCTTAAACTGACTTGAGAGTGATGATTTTCAGTTCATTTTCATATGAAAATTACTTGCAACATGTGGCCATTTGAGATTATTTTATGAATCTCAAAAAGAGAAAGATTATGTTTGCAAACTAACATGAAACAATTCCTCTGGGTGTGGTACACTTTGATTGCATTAAATTCAATTGAGGGACCTTTATTAGATTACTAGATAAGATCATGTTAGGGTTATTATTCAATTGTGTCAGTAAGATATGACTCAGGTTAAGTCCCTGTCGCCTTGCTGGGTCTGGTATAAATAAGACTCATGGACAGACAGACACACACAAAAAGAGGGAGCTCTGTCATTTTTCATCCTGCCATGTGACAAAAAGGACAAGGCTGAAACAGCTGAGACCCCAAGGAGAGATGAGCTATTTTGCCTGACCGCTTACAGCTGAAATTGGGAAGACAGCAGAACAGCTGACTGATATAGAGGAAGCCCAGAAAGCAACAAGCCTTCTGCCAGGAGAGAGAGTACAGCATCACTTAAACATGAAGTCTCAAGATGCTGGGCCCACAGAGCTCAAGAAAAATGAAGGAGCCCGGACGGGAAGGCAGAGACCATCCAGAGATTGACGGCCGTCTTGATTAAAAATGTGTCAACTGACTAGGTGAGTAAGTTCCTTTTAGGGTACCTTGAACTGGAATTCTTATGATCTTGGAACTATAAGCTTTTACCCCAAATAAATCCCATTTATAAAAGCCATCAGATTTCCAGTACTTTGCATCAGCGCCCTTTTGGCAGACTAATACACAACCATTTAAGTGTAAGACGAAAGAGTTTAAAAGTACATGTGAGATACTTAGCAATAAAAGAAAAGTCAATCTGATTTTAAAATGGGCAAAAGATTTGAAAAGACACTTCTCTAAAGAGGAAATACAGATGGCCAAAATGCAGATATCTCCTATCGACTCTGTTTCCCTAGAGAACCCTTACTAAATACATATGCTATGCTGCAGTAAGAAGAAATGAAATTGTGACACATATGATAACATAGATGAATCTTGAAGACATTATGCTAAGTGAACCAACCAGACACGAAAGGACAAATATTGTATGGTCTCTTTAATACGAACTAAATAGGAAAAATAAACGCATGGAGTAAGAACCCAGAGGATAGGTTATTAGGAGATAAGAGAGGGCTCTAAAGAAGTACTGATGCTTAATATATGTGGAAGCTTTAATTAATTTCACTGTAAAAGTGTGAAAATAGAGTTGAAGGTAACACATTATAGTGAGTAGCACCTGGTTTATAAATGACATTTTGGGCTGAACTGGGTAGTCTAGGGATATAAATGTTAATTGAAAGAAAGCTAGAGAATAATCTAGGAACTAAATAATAGAGTGAATCCAGAGCTGAATGAGAATTGTGGTTGATGGTACAAATGCTAGAATGTCCTCCTATAAACTAGAATGGGTGTTGGTAATGTGGAGAAGGATGGATAAGATATAGCCTATATTTAACAGCAATACTAAGAAATTCTTGCATCAATGCCAAAGATGTGTTAATAATAGGGGGTATGGAAAAAATATGTCAAATGTATGCTATGGTCCATCGTAAGTGATAATAGTCTGATATTATCTCATAATCTGCAACAAATGTTCCACGATGGTGTGGTGTGTTAGTGATGGGTTGTTGTATGAGAATTCTACACACTTGCATGATTTTTTTGTAAGTTCATAAATTTTGTAATAAAAATATACTTAAAATAATACATGTGAGAGAAGGCTTCTGCCCTCAAGGAACTATAAATCACATGAACAACTGCTGATTCAATATATAGTATGTATATAACATTCCAAGATGTTAGGGATTTGATAGAAACTCACATTGTACTCCATGGAGATCTTTGATATACATCATTTTCTTTAAAGAAAATTCTGGCTGTAGTTTTTTTGTTTGTTTGTTTGTTTTTTTAATGCTGCTGTTATTTTTCAGGGATTTAGAAATAGTTTTTGTTGTATTTTGTTTTTTGTTGACCGAAGTATTGTATGTTAGTTGCATAAATCTCCACAATGCACAATTTAATTTAATCGAGGATCATCTTATGGTCCAGTACTCAGGCACATTGTTACTATTTTCATGCATTTTTGTCTAATGACTTTTTTTCCTTTTCCATATTTATACAATTGAGCTCCCATTCCATACATAGTTCAGTAACTTTCATTTTATTTACTTTCCTGTGTGGGAAAGACAATGTTTTTAATAGTTTTCTAGCAATAGAGTTTTATATAATAGCTATGATTAAATTTGATGTCATTCCCATTTGTTTACTGAGTTGAAACTAAGTGATCTGAGTATGTGCTCTAATTACCCACCATCTTCTCACCTTGACATGACTTAGACCCTTATGATTCAGTGGTTGAGTTTAAGTGAGACCTTGATTAGATCATTCAGGAAAACTTTAAATGATATGAGATTGGCCCTGTTTATACAGTGGATGACCAGATCAAAACTGAAGTAAGTTAGTAATCCTATATAAGCACCTTGGTCATTGACTCTTGAACTATTCTGTTCTGTATAAATTTCTCAGTTGCCCTTTCAAATAGGCAGAGCACAGTCTAATGTGAGAATCCTGTTCACAAGAATATTTCATACAGGTATTAAGTGCAGGCATGGGGGAGAACACCAGCAGGAGATCAGTTCCAAGGGCAGGGAGGCATATGAACAAATTACGTATTTAATTAAAATAGTTTGGATTAAGGAAGAGTTGACTGAACTAACAGATCTTTTATTAACCTGATAAATCTAAAGTTACACAGCAGGCTGAGGGGATCTATAAAAATTGTCAAATATTATTACATGTCATGTAGTTGGCAGCTTATTTTTTAGACAGTTGAATAAAAATATCAAGCATTGTGTTTATATGAGAAGAAAATAGTTATACCTTAAATTTTAAACTAAAAGTTTAAACTGGTAAACTTTTGGAAAGATCTCTAGAGGAATTCTGGGATATTCTTGTTCTTGATATATAATTATGTTAACTGTTAATATTGAGATCCAAACACAACCTTCATGTGTGTATTTCTCAGTTAATGAGAAGTGTTTACACTATAAGTCGTCAAAATTGGCTGCAGGTTTTTTTTAATTTTTAACATCTCAAGAATATATCAAAATATCCACTGATCATTCAACATTTTTTACAATATTTTAGTAATATTCAAAAACCTATGCTAGGCATTTTTAGGAGGGTAGAAATGGTGCAGACTTGAACCTTGCACTTACATTTTATTTCTATTAGTTCATTTATCACACAGATATGATGTAATAATACCACAAAATGGGGACTAGAACTAATATATTAAAAGTCAATTATGTAAAAAAAATTTTTTTAATATTATTTCAGGTACCTAAAATTTATTATCTTCTTTAATTCTCAAACCATTAAGTATTGTTTATCTATTGCTGCTTTAAAAAATCTACCCCAAAACTTAGCAGTTTCAAATAACAAAGATTTATTGTCTCTCACAGTTTCTGAGTGTTAGGAATCTGAGAGTGGCTTAGGTAGGTGGTTCTAGCTTAGGGTCTCTAATGAGGTTGTAGTCAAGCTCTTATATGGGACTTTAGTCTTTGAAAACTAGACTAAGGCTGACATATTCACTTTCAAGCTGACTCACAAGGCTGTTTGTAGCAGGCTTCAGTTCCTTAGCACAAGTTCAAGTTGCTCAAAAATGGCTTCCTCAGAGCAAGTGATATATGAGAGACAGAGGGAGAGAGAACCCAAGATAGAAAGCTCTATCATCTTATAACTTAATATCAGAAGTGACATCTTATCTCTTCTTATAAAGTACGGGTGGGGACAACAGAAGGTACAAATAACAGGAGGCAGTTATTGGGGGATATTTAGACTGCCTACCACACATGACTATTATGAAAAAGATGGCTGCATCTAAATTCTACAAACAAAATTTATGAAAAAGAGATAAGTACTTGGCTCAAGTCATAAGAATTGTACATGGGAAAGCTGGAATTTGAATCTAGCTCTCTTTGAGTTCTGATCTTTCACTACCAACATAGGTTCCTTATGTAATAGTTTAAATGTCAATTGTGCTTTGTAATTTTCAAAATGTTTTGTTTTGCTATATTATAAGTCTAAAATAGCCCATCACTGGTAATATTCTTTTATGTATAAATCTTTCCCACTGATAGTCATTTCACTATGCATTTTCCAGTTTCTAAAATATTTCCATTCTTTTTAAATATATTTAAAATTTATTTGTATGTATGTTACCAAAAGAAAAATTGATTTGGTATTTTTACGACTGCCAAGTTTTCTCAGTTTATTTGTTGAAAAATTTTATTTCATAGGTTTTGCAATATATTTAATAATAAATACATATAGATAGAAAATTATATTTGGTCAATTTAGTCTTCTTGTTCAAATCTTGCTCAGTGATTTAAAAATTACACATCTTAGCATTCTATGGAAAGTTTATATTTACCTTCTATTTCCCTTAACAAAAAATATTATTCTTTTTTGCTTCAATAGTAGAAGCGAAATGGTGCTTTTGACTTATTTCTATGTAAAATGAGGGTCATATCATTCTTTTAATTTAACCCAATCTCTAGGTTTAGACTAAGATTATTCACATATATGTGATTGAAATAAAAATATCAAAAGATGAGCACTTAGAACCATCACACCTTTGTGCATCTGCATTCATAGTCCTCTGTGCCTCTGATTATGATAGGCTGTCTTTGGTTAGAGCAGCATAATTGAAGACTAACTTTCCAAGGGCAGGGGCATGAGCTAAGAGCAGAAGTAAAGAAGAGTAAAAAGTTAGGAAAGGGATCAGAGTGAAGTATGATAGGTCTTCAGAAGTCAGAGAGAGCTTAGGGAGTAGATGTGTGGAGGAAATGGAAAAACCATTTGGAAAGAGTACACTGTATATTTGTTGCAATTCATCCATTTGCAGCCTCTTCAAAAATTTCAGTAGTCAGTGGAAGAAGCAGCTGACATGGAGACAATGAGACTGCCTTGCTACATCATCTTCAAATATTTAGTATTAAGAAAGATTAAGTTTTTCTAATTACAAATAAGAGGGTGATAACCATCTCTATGAATAAGATTTTCTCTTATTTAGGATTTCCGATGTAAGATAAATTTTCATATACCTGCTTTCCAAAAGAATTATAACTCTTATTCTGCCAGTAGAATGCATAAATATAAGAATTTCAGTACACTTTGGTTAGTACATAGCATTTTAATACTTTAAAGATTATCAGTTCAATGGGTGTTTTATTTTTCTTTTATCTTGTATTTACTTAATAACTCTGGTTATTAGCTATATATCGCTGTTTTTGATAATACTTGTAAATTTTCTTGTGGAAAGATAGTTTTATGTTTTTTGCCTATTGAACTTACTGATAATATTTTAATCACTTCATTTAAAATAAAATATAGGATAATAGTGCTTCATCTATCATGTTTCCTACAAACATATCCTAATATGGTCTTCCTTTTACAACTTTAGTCATATTGTTTACATTAAAACAAAATTTTATTTGCAGATAGATGTATCTGTTATTCATTTGAAGAAAGAAGAATTATTTTTCAGTTCAATAAATATACAGTCTTATAAAATTAGTTTCAGAAGGACAGAGATCTCTAACTATCCTAAAAATACCTAACTTTATTATTTTGGGATAAATTATACTTAAATGTGATTCCATGTCCTTCAGTGGGAAGCATTAAGATCAAGTGCTACCAAATTCCTTTTGTGCTTTCCCTGACCTAGTAGCAACTCTACCTTTTCTCTGCCCCTTTGATTGACTTATTTACCTATAAAAGTGAAAGAAAGGGAAATGATGGTCAGAAGCTAACTTTGTAGACCAGAAAACATGAGGGGAGGAGGGATTATAGGTCTTTAAGGAAGGAAACAGGAAAATGACAATAGGGGATTCTAAAGAATGCCAAGTGTAGTTAGGTTTTTCAGAGCAGATGTTTTCTCCAGTGTGATAGGTTTGTTTAGCTGTGTTGATGTTTTTGCCATAACTTTGTATTTCTGTGACAGCTTATCAGAGGTCTGAATGAAGTCTGCTCTTCCATCTGAGATAGAATCCCAAAAGCACTCACTGGGGAGCTAGGTTGAGACTCTACAAACTGTATCTGTATGTGTGTCAAGATTTCTTTGTGTGTTTGCTTGCTTGATTTTTACACTGTCTATATCTGTTTTATATGCTTAGTAGCCCATCACTTCTTATGTGAGCAACTTAAATATCTTTTCTCTGATGTTTATTGGTAACTTTCCCCCTGGGATGCACTGAAGGGTACTATACCATCATTTAGGTAATGCAGCAGCTATTTAAATAGTTGATGTGCTATCAAAATTAAATATGGTAACTGACTCTATGAAACACCTTATATGAAATTATACTCTTTGTCCATGTTTTTATTCACAATTTTTTTCTATTTAGAGGTAATGCTGGGCAGTTTTAGCATCTTACTTCACCGATGTATTCTATTTTGTGTAAAGTATAAATTGCATGTTTATCAACATCTTTAATGAATTTTGATAAGCCTTTTTAAATACATCCATGAGTACACAAGGGACACTTAATTTTTTTATGATTTTCTCTATGGCTAAAATAGTCTTCATGTCTAGAAATCAGATCAGCCAGGTTGTATTCCATAATAAGCTTTCTTATTTTCTCAATTCTTCAATCATAAATCCAGAGACAGACAGATATGTAGCAATTTGACACTGCCCAAGCTTTAATCAATGCATTCCATGGGTTGTGATGGATGGATGGCGAAGTATAGTAGTAACCTTTATTCCCTCAATAAGTGGTAGATGAAATAGTGACAGGACTCAGAGGCTAAAAAGCATTGATTTTGTTTTTTCAATCTGGTAAATTTTCCCATGCACAAAGCTCAGATTTACTCTCTTCAGGGAGATTTTCCTATAGAGTTGATAAACAAGTTTAAAAAGAGAAAAAATAAAATGTGATCCCATTGAAACACTGCACACATACACATGCACACATGCACAGATAAACTTTGATATTAATGTTTCTAATTACACATGCAGACACTCATTTGAACAGATATGCCCATCTTCCAAGTTATTCCTGTCCAACCATGGAGAAAGGTTTACTGCTACACAAACATTCTCAGATCATGTACTTTTGGCTCTGTACATAGAACGCATGATCAAAGACTGGAGTTCAAATCTTACCATTATCAATCTCTTGCTCTATGTCTTAGGACAACTCATATAATGTCCTCATGTTATATGGAAAATTATAAACTTTTCAGTTTGACAAATAACTCTTCCGTTTACTGGTAGCAATCTTAAAAATGTATTGAATATGATTGTGCTTCAGTCTCTTCACCTGTATAACAGAAATAAGGACACTTCCAAAATAGCAAGAGATTTAAGTAAAATAGCCTGACACAAAGTAGGAATTCAATGGCAGCTTTTATAACATAACACAATGTTACATAAAACTCATAACACACACATACATGCTTTAAAACACCAAAACATCCAAAATAAGTGGTGATTTCATATGCAAATCAAACTGTATTAGCAATGTTTTAGGATAATATCTTAAATGTCTAAACCTCAAATGTGTCATCCCTAAGTTTTTCAGACTTGCATCTCAAACAATATCATTATTTGTGCCTGCAATTTAGTCTAGTTTCTCTGCTTCTAAAATAAATCCTTTTTATCATATAATTTTAATTTTGGAAAGAAATCTGAAATAATTTCTATCTAAATTGTACTAAAAAAAAAAAGCTGCCTGACTTCTGATCTCTTCTGATATTACCAGGAAGGATGTTACTGTCAGAGAATGGAAGTTGGTCTCACTTCTGAGAGTAATATTTCTTATTTGATTTAATTCACTCTGCCAGACTCTCAGGCTCTAGTCTGTGATTCTATTGAATGAAAATTGAAGCTATCAGTACCTTGAGTTGGCATGAGTGACTCTGATTTTTTTTTCCTGAAGTTATTTCCAAGTAACAGATCACAAACTTTGTTCTCTATAATGTCAGCAGCCCCTGTTGGATGCACTGAAGCATTTTTATCAATCTGCACTGCTGCATTTGTTTTCATGCTCAGTGTTCTTTTGTGGGGAAACTATCAAGCATTTAATGTGCTTGTCACATGTTGTGTGCTTTAAAAATTATTAACCACAACTTTCTACAAGAGTCCAATATGTTCCAGCTGATACTAAAAAAAGAAGAAAAAAGTAAAAAAGGAAATGGTTATAGTAATGCTTTTTTTTTTTTTTTTTTTTTAATTTTTTTATTTTTTATTGACTTTGTAATAATATTACATTAAAAATATATATGTGAGGTCCCATTCAACCCCACCCCCCCACCCCCCCTCTCCCCCCCCCCCAACAACACTCGTTCCCATCATCATGACACATCCATTGGATTTGGTAAGTACATCTTTGGGCACCTCTGCACCTCATATACATTGGTTCACATCATGGCCCATACTCTCCTCTATTCCATCATGTAGGCCCTGTGACGATTTACAATGTCCGGTGATTACCTCTGAAGCACCATCCAGGGCAGCTCCATGTCCCTAAGACGCCTCCACCTCTCATCTCTTCCTGCCTTTCCCCATACCCTTTGTCCATTATGTCCACTTTTCCCAATCCAATGCCACCTCTTCTATGTGGACACTGGATTGGTTGTGTCCATTGCACCTTTATGTCAAGAGGAGGCTCAGATTCCACCTGGATGCTGGATGCAATCCTCCCATTTTCAGTTGTAATCACTCTAGGCTCCATGGTGTGGTGGTTGTCCTTCTTCACCTCCATCTTAGCTGAGTGTGGTAAGTCCAATAAATCAGATTGTAGGTGCTGGAGTCTGTTGAGGCTCAGGATCTGGCTATCACATTGTCAGTCCAGAGATTCAAATCCCCTAAATATATCTTAAACCCCAACATTAACTGCACCTCCAGCACATTAGCATGAAAGTCTTATGAAGGGAGATCCCATCTGAGTCCAGATTCATCACACATAAACACCATTTCCAAAGAGGGGCCATCTGCCCTGGTAGTTAACCCCATCGGCCATGACCATAACTCCCATGGGTCTCTTTAGCCCTCAAAGGAACCAATATCTGGGGGTTGTATCTGCTTAGTAATGCTTTAATACTTTCATAGTGATTATAATAAATATTCATGGTAAACTTAGAGGAACTTTGTTAATTCTAGGGGATAGTTTCTTAATTAATCGTACTCTATTTAATCCAAAAGAACTAAAATGGTTCATATATTAGTACTTGAAGTTTTTGTTGTGTTATTAAAATTCCATGTCACATGTAAGTCCATGTACCTTCTTTTTTGAATTTCTGTTAATGTTGAAAGATTTTTCTATGGCCAAATGTTATTCTGATTTTTAAAAATATCTTTTTTCCCATTGTTGTGTTATTGTGCTTGTTAGTTCTTTTACATCAAGGTAAGTTTGACAGAATCCCAGAATGGGATACTAAAGAGAAAAGCAGACCAGATCTATAAAACACTGTGAGGCAGCATTTTAATAAAGCCAATGTGTTTAGCATCAATTGACCCAATAAATTAATGTTGTTTCAACCATAGTAGTAAATAGAATTTGAGCAGATTTTAAAATAGTACTCCTGAAGACATTTGTGTTTATTATATATAATCCAATAAGAAAGTCAGGGCAGAAATTTTTATCCACAATTTAATGACCTCAATGAGTTATTTTTTAAAAAGTGACTTTCTCATACTTCTTTTCTGAATTATTGCATTAAGAAAGAGTCCTGAGAGGGAAAGGGGAGAAATCTTAGCCAGTACTTGAGGAAATTTTAAAGTTCATCCTTCTAGTACTAATCAAGTTATCTTTGCTCACCCTGGGATCTCTCTTTGAACACTCTGTGTCAATTATTTTCATTATGGATGCATTGAATAGTCATATTTGATTTTTAGGGGAGATTTGACAGTTTTATTTTGCATTCAAGATGTGTGGGAAGCCATATAATGAGTTTGATAGACATTCTCAATATCTGTTGCTTCTGATATTTCTTTAATATAGTCTTATAAAGTCACCAATCTCTCAATATTTTGTACAAATGGGGAATTCAGATTTTTTTGTTGTTGACAATTTTGAAAGTTATAGCACTAGCAACAGTAGGAAAGTCCCTCATATATGAACAATATTTATATTGTGCTGGGTTTGTAAGGATTTGATTATACAGCATTCTTTCACACAACCAGTTGAAATTAAAATACCCCCCATAAAACCCACTAATAATTAAATTACCTCAGAGTAAAGCAATGATTAAATTTTTATCTCCCCAACAGAATATCAATGATTAAATTGGATGATAACTACCAAAGATGTTGAAAATGAAGGATACTTTTATTTACTGTGGGAATCCATTATTTGAGCTAATAATTACATTTCTAAGAATTTATTCTGAATAGTATTCACTGACTAACATAAGAAAGTTTATGAGTGCTTACTGTAGCATTCTTTTGTAAAAAAGGAAAAAAAATCAAGTCCCTATTATCTACAAAAGAAGAAATGCTTGCATAAGTATGAGGAAGTCAGTATACAACTAAGGCTTATGAATGTAAGGAAATAATAAAATTCTGGGCAGCCAGTTGAAATATGCATGGTTTCATCCCATTTCTATTTGAAAAATTATGTTGTACACATTAAAAAAGAACCCTCAGGAACCTATGTATAAAACACTGCTCACTGATTATTTCTAAGGTTAAAATTATAGGATAGTGTCATTTTAAAATAATTCTGTTCTGAAATATGGATTTTGGTTAAGTGTATAATACTCTAATAATCAGAAAAAATAAGATGCAATTAAACAAAAATGTACAACTATGGCATGAGTTGCATTGTTTCATATTAAATAACCCAGGAATTCAGCTCTAAAACTACATATCCCAGATTACCCGGCACTTAGATGTGGCTATCTGACACAATTCTGGATAATGAGTTTTAGGCAAAATTGTTGGGAGGGCTTTCTGTCAAAGCTACTTTAGTGTCAGAGTTCTCTGATGTGCCTTCTTTTGCGTTTGTCCTCTTTCTCCCTATTTGAATTATGGATGAGATAGCTAGATTTCTAGGATCCATCCTAAATATAAAAGAGTGGCAAGCAAGCTGTAGACCCCTTGTGACATTGTGGCACCAATATTCCTTGTACTGCCTGCTTGTGAACTTCTTTTGTGGAGGAAAAAAATTGTACATAAGCCGTTATTATTCATTATTTGGGTTTTCTGTTACATTCTGTTATATTTCTATGACATTTAGAATTCTGAAGTGAATTCTTTTTTTAAAAAAGATTTTTTTTAATACAACATACCTATTTATTTTTTTTCAAATGTTACATTCAAAAAATATAAGAAGTCCCCATATACCCTCCAGCCCCTCACCCCACTCCTCACACATCAACAACTTCTTTCATTGTCATGGGGCTTTCATTGCATTTGGTGAATACATTTTGGAGCACTACTGCACCACATGGATAATGGTGTACATTGTAGTTTACACTCTCCCGCAGTCCACCCATTGGGCCATGGCAGGGCATATAATGTCCAGCAATTGTCCTTTCAGTATAACCCAGGACAACTCTAAATCTTGAAAATACCCCCACATCATATCTCTTCTTCCTTCTCTCTACCCTCAGCAGCTACTGTGGCCACTTTCTCCACATCAATGTTACAGTTTCTTCTATTACTAATCACAATAGTTACATAGTAAAATATCAGTAAGTCCACTCTAAACCATATTCTATTTCTCCATCCTGTGAACCCAAGGATGGTTGTGTCCGCTCCACCTCTATATCGAGAGGGGGCTTAGATTCCACGTGGATGATGGATGCAATTCTCCTGATTCCAGTTGTAGGCATTCTTGGCTCCCTTGTGTGGTAGTTGACCTTCTTCACCTCCCTGTTAGCTGGCCAGGGTAAGCGCAATAAACCAGAGGGTAGGAGTTGCAAGTCTGCTAGGCTCCGGACCTGGCTGTCACATGGACAGTCCAGAGATTCAGGAGGAGTATATACCAACCCCAGCGAGAACCACAGGTCCAGTAAAAGTGACGAAAGAGGCATGTGTAGAAAGGTCACATCTGAGTCCAACTCCATCACACTCAGGAACACAAACTCCAAAGTAGGGCCAACTGTAATTGAATGTGGTTAAAAGGGGAAGTTTTGGGTTGTATAAATGATACTAGGATAATTTTTTTTTTAAATCAGTGGAGCATAGTCAAAACATTACTGTTAAATGTTTGTAACAATTGTTTCACAATAATGTAAAGTGTTGGTGGTGGTGTAGTATATGGGAACCCTGTATGATGATATGCATGTTTGTTTTATAAGTTCACAACTTACACTATAGACTTATTGTTTATTGATGTTTGTGTATGAATGCTAAACTTCAATTTTAAAAAAAGAAAAAAAAGTTGTTAGTAGCAAGGGTGAGTGGGTGGCTATTGCAGTGTTTATTGGGTCCAGGATCTTTGCAAAGGGGTTCAAAATCATATTTACTAATCAAAACCAAACAAAAAATGTCAATAAATGTTACTCATGACCAGTTAAAAAAATCAATGGAAATATACAACACAAACAATGAACCCTGAGTTAAACCATGGGCTATGTTAATAGTACAATTGTAAAATGTGCTTTCATCAATTGTTCTATTAACTATAATCCATGATTTAACTTAGTGTTCATTATAACAAATGTACCATACTAATATAAGGTGTGGAATAATAGGGTGGTAGATGCAAATCCTGTATTTTATGCATGATTTTTCTATAAGCCCACAACTTCTCTACAAAAACAAAAACAAAAACTTGTGGACATATTCAACACTTTGTACAATTCAGTAAAGTAAAAGGTGATACAGTTTTCAGTGCCTGTCTTGTGCCAGACACATAATAGGTGCTTTGGAAAGATTAACTTTGCCATCCTACGTTTACATAGTGTGTGTGGTAGTATACCTAGACTTCAATGCATGAAGCTAAGATATTGCTGCAGCTGTATCATCTCATGAGTAGGTGACCTCGGCTTGTTTTTAAGGGAACTCAAGCCTCCTTTCTTCTCTTGTTCCAACTCTCTTCATTTCTTCAAACTTATGGTCAGAATCTAGGGCATAATTTTCCACTAAGGAAAGGTTGTTGTAATCATGAACACATTGATGTGTGTAGGTATCTAACAGTTAGAAATTAAAAGGTTTAAAATATCAGCATATATTGCAAGTGGTCCTTTCTTTCTTCCGCACTTAGTAGTCAATGAGTGGACCCCAGGTTAGAGATAAAACTCTAAATACTTACTCTCCACTTTTCCTCACTTACACACTTATACATACATGCATTTATAAACATAACATAAAACTGCCACACACACACAAAAATAAATGAAACAAAATTTTAACAACCACAGAAAAAAATTAAAATTGAAACAACCCCAAGAATACAATCTTTGTCCAGATTTCTTTCCTGATTTAAGAAGACTTAATACCAAGATACTGAGGTAAGTATTTCTCTTCTCTTCCCCTCCCCTGGTTGTTTCCCCTCCTCTATACTCTCTTTTTCAGTCTCTCTGGGTATCTGCAGAGGTGGCTTAGTAGGCTGCATAAACTTGCCTTATTACAGGGAGATAAAAGAGTCCAATCCAATCTAGCCCACTAGATTGTACTATTGGTTTTTGGACACAAAGTCACGGGTAATAATGGGGGGAGGGTCCTAGCATTCCTTGTCATGACTTTGTACATATATTGCCTTCAGGAGCTGTGTGGGAATAAAAGATTGGCCAGAAACAGAATTTAGTCATTCTGGCATCCACTGTCCAGAATGCCATTTCTAAATTTCATGTAATGTGTTCATATTAGCCTCTCATTATATTATCCACATCAAAGACCATGTCTGTTTGGTTCTAACACCATGTTCATTCCTCTATGCATTGCTTTACTCTCTATATTCAGAGGTACTGCAGTTTTCAGTCTATCTTCTCATGATCTGTATCTTAGTTTGCCTGAGCTCCTATCACAAATACTACAAAACAGATTGACTTAAACTATGGGGATTTATTGTGTCAGTGTCAGAGGCTAGAAAGCGTGGTTCCTCCCAGAGTCAGTAGTGTTCTGGCGTTGGCTGCTGACAATCGGTGGGGTTCCTAGGTTTGTAATACTGATCTTGTCACATGGTGATGTCCTCTCCTTTCTTGCTTCTGTGCTTTCTGGGTCCTATTAATAAGGCCTTCAGTAATGCAGATAAAGGCCCATCCTGCTTCAGTTGGCAATATCTTTATTTTAAAAATAGCATCTTTAAGAGATCTTATTTATAATGGGTTCACACCTACAGGGGTGTGGATTAAGAATATGTTTTTTTTCTGCAATATATAACTCCATCTACCATAAACTACATGTAAAGTTCCCATCTTCTCATCATCTTTCCCTTAACCAAAACTTGCTCTTGAATAGGGGATTTTAAGCTGCCATCAATGGACCTGCAGATATTAAATGGGATTCATGTATCTACATATCCCCTAGAATTTTGAAATATTTTGTGCATCTTTGTATTACTTTGGGGAAAAGTAAGATCAAAATGTTTTATCAGATTTTTAAAAGAGACCATATTCCTTTACTCCATGTTCAAAATCATTGTTCTACAAAATGCATAGTAATTACAGTAATTATAGTGACCACGTGAGAACTAATAATCACTACTATTTCTTTAAGTAGTATTGTGAAGCTTTTATATAAAGAAGCTCAGCTAATTCTCATAATAAGCAAAATGTAGAAACTGAAGCTAAGAAAGATTAAAAAACTTCCCTAAGATCTTTCACTAAAATAGAGGTTGTATCAGGATTATTCCCAGGTCTGCCTGAGTCTAGTGTCCACATCCTTAACATGCTACTCTGTTAGCTTCATTGAGACCATAAGAAAAATTTCTTGAAAAGCTGAGTGTATATTCTTTTAGGACAGGTAATGAATGGAAGCAGGCATAGCACATTGTTTTAATTCCCTAGACTGCTCATGCAAGTACCATGAAATGGGTCAGTTTAAACAATGTGAACTTATTCATTCACAGTTTTGAGTCTGCAAGAAAGTCCATATCAAGTCATCATCAAGACGCCATTTGCTTCCTGAAGACTGATGTTCTGGGGCTGGCTGCCAGAGCTCCTTGGTCCTCGGCGCCTCTGTCACAAGGTGGTACTCATGGTGGCCTCTTCTAGCCTCTCCATTCTCTTCCAGGTTCCATTTAAGTTCAGTTTCTTGCTTCAATGGCTTACTCTCTCTGCGTCTAAATTTCCTTCTCCTTATAAAGGACTCCAGTCATAGGATTAAGACCCATCCTGATTAAGTTGGGCCATACCTTAATAGAAGCAACCTCATCAAATTTCCTGCAGGTCACACCCACAGTAATGGATTAAATTTAAGAACATGTTTTTTGGGGGTACATAGAGCTTCAAGCCACCAGGTATGTGCATTCTAAAGTAAAAAAAAAAAAAAAGTCAAGTTGAACTTATTAGTGAAGGGGGGAGATATAGTCTCTTCTTAGATCAGTGAACTATTTTTCTCACTTCCCTTTAATAGCAGAGCAAATAGGCTTCATGGACAAATGTTCATATGATTCTAGGGTAAATTAGTGTTTCATTCTTTTTTATAATTAGAAAAATGCGGCATTATTTTGCATTTTGCGTTAAATAAACCCTTTTATTAAGAAGTGGTAAGACTGTATGTTCTAAACTGTGAGCTCTTTGATTGTATCTTGTATCCTAAATTTCATGCAAGGAAGGTTAACGTTCTTTATGGTTTTTACATTGCTGTGTAAAGGAATCAGTGGACCAAGGGTTGGAGGACCCAGGCTCTATTTCAGAGCCTGCCATGTGCTATATGACATTGCATATGTCAACACAACTCTTTAAGCCTCATTAACCTCAAACATAAGAATAGGATTACTTTTATCTCTGTCTCTTCCTTCTTCAATATGAGATAATTTTATTCAATTTTATGTTCTTTGTTGGCAAAATCTAGAGAAATGTAATATCAGGGCATTATTTTACTTTTTATTCTATGCTGTGTACATCCCTAAATTAACATCTTATGCAGCAACAATGTTGCAAGGAATTTAGCTGTTACTGTTTACTGTACTAAACCAAGACATGTATTAAATGTATATCATTTTCCTCTTCAATTATCTTGATTTCCTTATCAACTATAAGAATATGCATGTAGAAGCACTTCACACAGGTAACCTGATAAATGCCTCCCAGAGTTATACTTGTTGCCCTTCACACTTTTTCCCCTCCAAGGATCAGATTACATAATAGACTAAATAATTAAAAGTTTCAGTATGACTTATTGGATGAGTTGTAGAACATGGTACATTAGCAATCTGCTTATACTGAAAAAAGAAACTAGCAGTTTTTTAAACCTATACATGCAAAAGCATATGGTTTCTTGGAATTTTCTATCTGTTCTTTAGTTCTATTTGGTCACAGAATATTTTCTGATTACTAATTTTTTCCCACTGTACCATGTGGGGTGTTCCCTCTGGTTTATCCTGAGAAAAGTTAATGATCATTAAAGTGATTAATCAGCTAATGACTTTTAATATGATGAAACAGATGAAGAGAAATTATTAGCAAAATAGTGTTTAATCGTTGGTAAATGACAAGGAAATGTTGATTGTTGCCATATGTAATTAAACATGTTTTCCCAGCTTTTAAAGGCTAGGATTATCCATTGGTTAGGAAAAAAATGCAGAAGTGAATAACAGTGAAGTTCCTTCTCAGCAAATATTTATTGAGGGCTTTTTGTCAAACCTTGGTCAGGCAATAGTTTGACTAATATGCTGACAGCTTAAGCACTAATGATCTGAAGCAGTGACAGAGGAACCACCATTTCCACAATGATGCTGCAAAACCCACAAACATTCTGTTGTATCGCTTTAGCTAATGATCTGTAATTTAGTACATGCATTATTTGACAGAACTCGTATCAATAATATGAAAAAGAAGATTGCTCAGTCAGGGCTGAAAATAGTGAAGGCATGACATGAAGTGACATGAAAGTGACATAGAGTTCATCATTTAAGTTTGGGATAAGGACATAATTTAGTTAATGGGATTAAAAAAGGAAGCGTGATCATTAAAATAAATGAAGTGACTTTTACTAAAAAGTCTATTCAACTTGACTTGGCTGTTCATCTATCATTTATATCAAACACAAAGGAGAGATTAGTAGAGGAAAAGGATATTGAAATATTCATGGCCAAATTTCCAGAGAATCTTTATTAAGCCACTCATTTTGGATGAAAGTTCATCTTCTATATGGAAAATCATATAGTTTGCATTTAAATCAAGTCAATTAGTTATAAAGACTTCCTTAGGACAACTTAACTCTCTGATATGCAGGTAAATTAATGATCTCTTTGATTTATAACTTCCTTACAATAGATATGACTCTACCTAGAAGAATATGTTCTAAATATTATGCATAATCCTGGCTTGCAAATTGAAGTAAAATTAAAATCTGAGTTATTTGAAGAAAGGAACTAAAGCTGTTGATGTGCTTGACAGAAAATGCCCATCAATTCATGCAAATAAAAAGCATATTTTTCTTAATTGTACTGTATAAACATCTTGTATATTTTGTATATATGTGAATGATAGCACCACAAATAAACTATTTCGAATAAAATATTAATTATCCCTTCAAGGCTAATACTTTCAGAAAGAATGTCTCCCATTACCCCGTTACTTTTTTTTTAAAGTAGTATAATTTTAGATGGAGTTTGTTGAATGACTGTATAGATGCAAACATTCAGATAAGAGGTTCTTGACTAACTGTGATTTTTGCCCCCCCGCCCCCCAGAAGACATTTGGACAAATCTGGAGACATTTTTTATTGTCACAACTTGATAGAAAGTTGCTGCTGGCATCCAGTGAGCAGAAGCCAGGAATCTTCTAAAGATCCTACAGTGCACAGGCTAGCCCTCCACAACAAAGGATTATCCAGCACAAAATCTTCATAGTGTTGAAGCTGAAAACCCCCAATTTCAATGAATCCTTTAATTTCCTACTTGGTTTCCAAAACTCCTCCTCAAGTCCTAGATAATTGCCTCATTGAAATATCATGAAATAATTAAAAAGTAATTTTAAGGCCTGTAGTACGCTTGATTCCAATCTTCTCTTTCCTTTGTGGCTGCCTTGGTCTAAATGAAAAAGAACACAATTTCCATAATATAAATATCTGGCTATTTGGAATGAATATTTGAAAAGGGAACTGAATTTACTTTGGTGCTTTGGGATGTTAGAGTTTTCAGTTTCAAGCCTCTGTCTCAAATAAGCTCTTCCCAGGTTCTCTCATCCCTAGAAAAGCCTTAGTGGACCCTTAGCACAGTCACATTGATTATATTACTATCAATATCCTTTGAGCAAAGCTAAAGAAAGTTTTTGGTAATTTTCCTCTCTGGAACAAATTGCTGTGACTATGAAGCCACTCTTGTGTTCCAATCCTTAATATTTATCAAGAAACAATGTTTAAAATGATACATTTTTTTCCTAGTTTCAATCTGCAAAGAAATCTGATTAAAAAGTAAAACCCAGTCCATTTGTATGTATGTATTTATGTCAAGTGTATTAAAAGTCAGAGAGAAGAAAAGTTAAAAGAAAGTCCTAGTATAAACGTCAACACTAGATTATAACTTTGTAGTACGGCATATTTCCACATAATGTAAAAGATGATTATCTTCCACAATTCGCACTAAAAAAGCATTGGTATAGGAGACATAATTTATTAAGTTTCCTCAAAGCAAAACCATACTTACATTATAAGCAATATGATAAAATCCAAATTTAAAATCTAATTACAACTTTTACATTTTACAAAGCATGCATTGTTTTTTTACTGCACAGAATTAAATTATCAAGGCGGAGCCAAGTTACCAATATATCCGCTCCTGGCCTTGAGTGAAGCCCTGAAGGAAGCCAGACTTGTCAGAGACCAGTGAGAGAAAACAAAATCCATAGCAAAACCAGAATCTGGCACAAAGAGCCTAGATATCCAAAGGACTTAGTTACCCTGGACCCTGGTTTGCATATCTATTCTGGGATGAAGAGAGTTATGACGTTAACATTCACATGGCTTCTTGAGGAAACCCTCTGATGGTCTTATGGATGACCTCCCTGCATGGTCTACACTCTGTAGCCCAAATAGGGCAGAGCATGCCACAGGAAATGTTCCTGGTTTGTATATGAAACATGTGGTCCTGACCCCCATCTGGCTCCTCTTTATCCACAAAACACACTCTTTAGAGAGCCTCAGGGGAGATGCTTGATGGGCAGGGTCTGTTTCATTGATAAAGCTTGGAGACCATGTGTTAAAATGACCTCATCTAGAATCTGTTAGAACTTAATGGATATGTATCTCTATCATGTAACTAGCTAGCTAAAATGTAGATATGTATACTACACATAGATAGATAGATGGATAGATAGATAGATAATGATAAGTAGATAGAATACTGTAAACTTTATCTCCAAAACTTATAGTACATAAATTTAGAAAAATGTGATGCCCTGCTCATAATTCCAGAAGGTAAACTATAAAGAACTTTGATTTGTTTAATAAAACAAGCTTATCTTCCAATTATTAATAGTAAGTGTAGTCATATTAGCATTGCTAATATGTAACATACATGGTGGGGGCTCAAGAAGTATAAATGGCAGCCAATTATATCAATTGGACATTTCATCAGTTGTAGAGGATTTTGAGAGTATAAGATATAAAGAAATAGATGAAAAGTCGCCTTGAGGCACGAGAGAGCACCATTCTTTATTCTGTATGGTTTAATCCTAAGAGCTGTCCCCTTCAGAACACAGGGTTTATGCAGCCCCTCTTAGAGAAGAAAGCATCTTTGCTCAACGTGAAGTCCATTTCACTTTCTGTTTTCTGGTTGGTTTTGTTGCTTAAAGCAGCGTGAATAGTTTTCAATGATAGATTATAAAGATGAACTTTTTGAACCTGTATAAAAGAGAAAGGGGCAAGGCAATATGAGGTATATTTAATTTTTTAGCACTACTACTTCAATAAAAATAATGATCAACAGTTTGTCAGTTTTTAACAGCCCAGAACCATTTTAGTAACCAACCACTGATTATTTTTAGAAGAAAAGACTCATTAACCAAAAGATTTCTTCGCATTATTTTAAGTCAAATCCTCCCACCACCCAACGTGGTGCCCACAATTTTTATTTTTATCACTGTAGAATAATTGCCTATTCCTAAACTTCATGTTTGAGGCCATGTTATTAGATACATACACATTTAAATTGGTTATTATACTTAGTGAATTAATCCTTTTCTATTATGAGGCATTTCTGTGTTTTAATGAAATTATTTTCTTTCATATGAACACACCAATAGGAAGGGAAATACATCAAGGAATTTCCTTATGCAACAGAAACAGCATATTTAAGAACCCAGATGGGGAGAGACAACATTTTCATTAACCTAAAATATTTTTTTTGCATTATTTTAAGTCAAATCCTCTCCCCACCCAAAACAGTGAACAAAATTTTGCTTTCTGTCACCATAGAATAATTGCCTAATTCTAAGCTTCACATTGGAGGCCTTATTATTAGATACATATACATTTAAATTGGTTATATCTTCTAAGTGAATTAATCTTTTTTCATTATGAAGCATTTTTCTTTCTCTCTATTAATGCTTTTTTAAAAATATTTATTTTATGTATTTCTCCCTACCCCTTCATTGTTTGCATTTGCTGTGTCTGTTTGTCTTCCTTGTTTCTTTTGGAGGCACCAGGAACTGAATCTGGGACCTCCAATGTAGGAAGGTGGTGCCTAATTTCTTGAGCCACCTCTGTTCCTTGCTTTATTGTGTCTCTTGTTATGTTTTTTCTTCTTTTGTCTCTTGTTTTGTCTTCTTGTTGTATCAGCTTGCTGTGCCTGCCCGTAGCATCGGCTTGCCATCTTGCTCATCTTACCAGGAACATCCAGTCCTTGCCTTTATTGGGCCTCTCACTTGTTTTTCTTCTTGTGTCTCTTGCTGCATCATCTTGTTGTGTCAGCTTGCCATGCCTGCACATCGCACCACCTTGCTGTCTTCCTTAGGAGGCACTGGGAACTGAACCACAGGCTTCCCGTGTGGTAGACAGGAGCTCAATCACTTGAGCCACATCCACTTCCCTCTACTAATGCTTTTTTGTCATATATTTATATATGTCTAGTAAGAGTCATACAGAAATGGATTACTTTTTAAAAAAAATTAATTATTGAAATATATCATCCACAAACAAACACACATAAACAATAAGTGTATAGTAATAGTTGTGAACTTATAAAACAAACATATGACATTATACAGGACTCTCATAAATGACCCTACCACCAACACCTTACATTGTTAAAACTTTTTAACTAATGATTATAGAGCATTGTCAAAATATTACTACTAAACAAAGTATTTTCCCCAACTCTCCCTATTGTTATTATCTTTATGTCATTAATATATGAACATATATAAACAATTAAGTGTACAGTAAAAGTTGTGAACTTACACAGCAATTATGCATAACATCATACAGGGTCCCATACATTAACCCTCCACTAACACTTTGCATTGTCATGAGATGTTTGTTACAAATTATGAAAGAATATTGTCAAAATCTTAACTAATTATAGTCTGTATCTTACATTTGGTGTGTTTTTCCTCCAACACACCTTATTATTATTTTTTAAATATATTTTTTATGACAGAAGTTGTAAATTTATAAAACAATCACAGATGCAGAATTCCCAAACAACACCCTTCTATCAACACACCACACTGTGGTGGAACTTTGTTACAGATAAGATAATATCATCTGATTGTTACCGTGTCCATAGTATACATTTGGCTCACATTTTGCATACTGCCCCATTACCAAGACAGTACATCTTTGGCACAGATGCAAGAATATTATATTATTACTGCTAACCACAGTCCATTGGTCACTCCAGTTGTATTTTTCCCATGTGTTCCCAACACCCTGCAGTAGCAATATACATTTGCTGTAGCTCACAAAGGATACTCTTACATCTTTACCGTCAACCACGATTCTCATCCACTTCTTGATTTACTGTGCTATTCAGCTCCTAGATGATTCTCTAGCAGTCTGTCAACTGGCATTTGTGTCCCTAGACTACCATTTTGAGCCACATCCCTATTTATAACCTAGCTATTACTATTTTTACCATCCATTCTATACATTTCCACACTTTTACAGTAAAGCTAATTAAAACTTCTGCATACATTAAACATCAGTAGTCCATCTCAGTCCTTCTCTTTTCCCCATTAAGAATCCACCACCACCACCAGGTCTTGAAGATATTTTCCTACAATTTCTTCTAGAAGTTTTATGGTTCTTGCTTTCATTTTTAGATTTTTTGATCCATTTTGAGTTAATTTTTGGATAAGGTGTATGTAGAGGTCCTCTTTCCTTCTTTTGGCTATAGATATCCAGTTCTTTCAGCATCATTTTGTTGAATGGACTGTTCTGCTCGAGCTGTGTGGGTTTGACAAGCTAGTCAAAAATCACTTGACCATACATGTGAGGGTCTGTTTATGAGCCAGCAATTTTGTTCAAAATTGGTCTATGTATCTGTTTTTATGCCAGTACCATGCTGTTTTTACCAATATAGTTTGTAGTATGATTTAAAGTCCAGAGATGGGGGTTTGTTTTTCCTTTTATAATGCTTCTGGCTATTCAGGACCCCTTACCCTTCCAAATAAATTTACTAATTATGTCTTCATTTTTTTTTTTTTAATGCTGGTGGAATTTTTATTAGGGTTGCATTGGATTTGTATATCAATTTGAGTAGAACTGACATCTTAATGATATTTAATCTTCCAATCCACGAGCATGGAATGTTCTTCCAGTTATTTAGGACTTTTTAAAATTTCTTTTTAACATTGGTTTGCAGTTTTCTGAAATCAAGTGCTTTACATCGTTGGTTAAGTTTATTCTTATTCCTGATTACTTGCATTTTATCTGTCATATTTTATTTTTACAACTCTTCTGACACTACTTTTACTGAAATAATCTTCATTTCTAGACTCTCTTCCAGGCCTCTCTCTCCTGTCTTTTCTTTTAGGGCTCTGGCACACCCTTTAGTATTTCCTGAAAATCTGGTCCCTTGCTTAGAAATTCTCAGTTTCTGTTTATCTGTGAATATCCTAATCTTGCTCTCATTTTTGAAAGACAGTCTTGCTGGATATAAAATTCTCGGCTGGAAGTTTTTCTCTCATAGTATCTTAAATATATCTGACCACTGTCTTCTTGCTCCATGGTTTCTGGTGAGAAATCAGCACTTAATCTTATTGAGTATCCCTTATATGTTATGCATTGCTTTTCTCTGGCTGTTCTCAGAATTCTCTCTTTGTCTTTGGCATTTGACATTCTGATTAGTAGTGTCTTGGAGTTGGTCTATTCAGATATTTTTTTGTGGGAGTATGTCATGTTTCTTGGACATGAATATCTATGTCCTTCAAAAGGATTGGCAAATTTTCTAACATTATTTCTTCAAATATTTCTTCTGCCCCCTTTCCCTTCTCTTCTCCTTCTGGGACACCCATGACATGTATGTTTGCACATCTCTGGCTGTTGTTTTGTTCCTTGAGACCTGTTCAATTCTTTCCATTCTTGTCTTCATCTGTTCTTTTGTGTGTTCACTTTCAGAGGCCATTTTTTCAAGCTCACCAATCCTTTCTTCTGCTTCCTCAAATCTGCTATTACATGATTCCAATGTTTTTCTAATTTCATTTATTGCACCTTTCATTCCCATAATATCTGCTATTTTTCTATGTATGCTTTCAAATTATTTTTTGTGCTCACCCAGTGTCTTCTTAATATTCTTCATCTTTTTAGCCACCTCATTGAATTTATTAAGGAGATTTGTTTGAACATCTATGATTTGTTGCCTCAACTCCTTTATGTCATCTGGAGGTTTATCTTATTCCTTTAACTGGTCCATAGCTTCCTGTTTCTTGGTGTGGATTGTAATTTTTGGTTGGTGTCTTGGCATGTGGCTTACTAGAGTATTTATTCTGGGTGCAGTTTTTCTCTTTAGTTTAGGGCTTTCTGCCCTTTCTCCTTTGATGGTTGTGTAGTAGGAGCCAAGGATGTAATTGGTGCTATAAACTGTGGAGGCTCAAGCAGCCCTCATTGTCCCAGGGATGAATGAAGCTTCTCCCAACTTTCTCCTTTCCCAGAGGTAGGGACAGAGTCACAGTTATGTGGAATAATCCAAGTCATGCAGGCCTAGACTGTAGTTCCCCAGAGAGACTGATGAAGATTCATGACCCTTTTTCCCCTGCCTGGGGCAAAGATGGAGCTGCAGGTATGGGCAGCAGTCTATGCAGTGCAGGTCCAAGGTGACCACAGTTGCCCTAATTGACTTTTAATTATTCAGTTTGTGCCAGCCAAAGTACCCTCAGTTACCTGGATAGACTGATGCTGAGCTAGCCAGCCTTCTCCCTGCCAGAGGTGGGACTGAAGCCTATGCTAGGGCTACAGGCTGATCTGGGTGAAAGAAACTGGTTCCTAACGTCACTGTGATATTTGGTCAGGCCAGCTTCCCCTCAGGCTGGGGATGGAGTCAAATGGTGACCATTGACCTTTTTCCAATTTGGACAAATTCACATTGCATCTGTTCCTAGGCTTATTACTTAGCCATCTGAGTCTACCAATCAGTACTGAAATCAGCAGTCAACTGTCTCCTTCTTCCCTTTTTTTGGTATATAGAGCTTCCAATTCCAGTCACAGAACAGTTCCTGGGGCAGCTTGCACCACCAAAGTAGACAATCACCAGCCTCCATGGCTTGGCCGGCAATTTCTCAGGAGGCTGGCACAGGTACCTGCAGCTTCCTCCCTGTCGGAGATGGCCCTGGGTCTTAGGCTAGACCTGCAATCTGACCAGGATGGAAAGAAGGCAGTCCCCACCAGGACTGGGATTTTCAGTCTGCCCCACTTCCCCTCATGCCAGGTGCAGAGTAAGATGGTGACTCCAGCCTCTTTCTGACTTGGACAGGCTCAAACTTTAGCTGTTCTCATGATTATACTTTAGTCCACTGAATTTTACTCCTCAGTAGCTGAAGTTGGTATCCAACTGTCTTTTCCTTCCCTATTTTTGGGAAGTGAAACTTTCAATTCCAGCTGTGGAACAGCAGCCAAGGTGGTTTGTGCCTCCAGTGGAGGATTGGCACTGGCTTCAGGGGCATGGAGTGCTCTACTTATGAGTCTTCTCTGCAAATGGGCAGTCTCCTTCTTCCATTCCTTCAAGGATGTTGCAGGATGCCCTTCTGGCCTCCTGAGGCCCCCAAACAGGTGCTAGCTCCAGAGAACTCTGGGTGTTTACTAACTGCCCTATAGCAGGAACTGACTCTAGGAGCTCCTTACTCTGCCGCCATCTTGGTGTAATCTCCAGAAATGGAGTACTTTTAACCTTCTGATAAGCCTTCCCATTTACTTTTACTTTTAGACCTTTTATAGTTAATGCAATTAATGTAATTTGGGTTTAAATCTCCTATCTTATTTTTTACTCTCTATTCTTCTCATTTGGTCTGTGTCTCTTTTTTTTTTTTTACTCCATTTTTTTCTTTAGGATTATCTGAGTATTACCTATATACTTTTTAAAATTTTAATTTATTGTAGGTTGGGGCTAATACAGTCCTTTTGTTATTTTTCTTGGTTACTCAAAGTATAACATGCACATGCTTTTACTTAACTTTTCATTTGGAATAATTATAGAGTCATGCGAAGGTGCAAAAATAGCACAATAGACCTTTGTATGATCCACCTAGTCTCTCCTAATGGTAGCATCTTATTTAATTATAATACAATATCAAAACCAGGAATCTGACCTTGGTAGAATACTGTTAACTAAATTACAGGTCTTAATTATATTTCACCAGTAAAACACACATGCATAACTATCAAATCTCCTAGTAGACTCTTTAACCTCTATTTCCTTTCCCACTTTAAATACTATTGCTGCCTACTATTTCAAGTTTATCCTTTTATAAAATCCCAGGGACCTTAACGTTAATTACAGCCAGTATTCATTTACATTCATGCAATTATTCACCACATCCTTTGCTTTTAATACTTTCTTGCATTTATTTGCTTCTTACTTTTTCTCTTCCCAATATATGTATTTTAGAATTTCCTTAGTGTCAGTTTTCTAGTGATACACTCAGTTTTTACCATCTGCCAAAGTTTTTTTTAGTACTCATCTTAAAAGATAATTTAATTGAGTGCAGAATTCTAATTTGTCAGTTATGTAATTTTACCTCCACAAAAGTACATTCAACTGGCTTCTGACTTTGTTTGTTCCTGTTGCTCTCCGTGGTCCGTCAGACTGTCACTCCTTTGAAGATGATCTATCTTTGGTCTCTGTCTACTTTCTATATTAGAGGTTCTCTGTGGTTTAATATTATTATGCCCTCGTCCAAAGTTGTTATGAGTTTGTTTTTGTAGGATCCTGACTGCACTACCAGTTAGGGACCATCTTGAACCAAAACAATGGTTCTGGATTACCTGGCTCTCCCAGACCATGTGTTCTCACGTTCTCAGTGTCCATCTGTAGGAGGACCAAGTCAATGTATACAATTTCTCAGGAAATCATTTGTATTCCTTTTCTCATTTTTTCCTCCTCCCCCCACCCTGTTCAGTGAGCAACATTCCTGCTGTTTTTTGAGTTTCCGTGTGCTGAGGTCATCTTACCTCTGTTTTGCCCTATCAGTGAAGTGTTCGAGCAGCTCCTAAGGACTCCAGAGAGTCAAATCCCTTCCCAGTTCCTCATTCAGCGTCATTACAGTGGTAGCTTGGGACTGTTCATGGTGGAAATATCACGTCATAGAATTTGGCAAATGCTACAAATCAGAGTTTATCAGTGGGCAACTAATCTTAATTCTGAGGGGCCTTTGGATGTCCTGATTGAGTGAAAGGCTAATCTCTAACAAGAGCACCCTTGGGTAATCCATTGAGTCTTTGTGTTCTTAACTTAGAGCATCACCAGAAGGATTGCTTTTATTAAAAGCCAAATATGTGATATAGAGAAATTGTTATATTGGAAACGTCTATGAACATTTTATATTTCTCATTATTGTTTCTATGTAAGTGGTTTTCTATACTGGCCCAGGTATTGTTTGTATTGCCTAAATATTTATATTAGGAATTTCATTTTATATTTCATAAGAAAGTAAATATTCTATATTTAATACTGAGTAATCTTGCTTTTTGTATTTTCCCAGTAAATTAAGCTTTATTTTTCCAACTATAAAATTAAACATATTCAGTGTAAATGTATATAAAAATAAAAATTTCAAGAGTAAAATGAAAATTAATAAGATAATTCTATATTCTTTTATTTTTGCACAATTAGGTAAACAGAAAAATGCATAACAGATAAATTGATTTAGATATGGAGATTTACATTCTAGGATATATTCAACTTTATAAATATTTTAAAATAAGATCATACACTATCATGTTGAAATTTTTTGGTATTTTTATAATCATGCACATCTATCCATGTCAGAATATATATTGAATGACTTATTCATCCCAGTAGCTACATAGTTGTACAATACAAGGAGAGACCATAGTGTATTTATTGCCGAACATTTAGGTTTCTTCTAAGTTTTTGCTACCATAATGAATTCTATAATGAAGGAACTTGTACATCTATATTATATAGTGTTTCACTTCAGCATTCGGGTAAATTCCTAATTGGAATAGATGAATATTCGCATTATAAGTTCATAAGCACAATTTTAATGCCCTTCATAAAGACTGTGCCAAGTTGTAGCCTCTTAATGATATTTCTTAGTATCCTTTTCCATGCTTTCTTGCCAGTTGTAAATTTTAATATTCTATTTTTTTAACCTTGCCTATTTTCTATTGATGAATTTCTATTGAAGAAAATAAACTTTAATTTCAGAAATAAATGATGAGTATTTATGGGTTTGACCTTTTGTGGAGTAAGACCAGAAAAAATATAAATTGTGGAATTGAAGCAAGAAAAAAAAATTGTTAACTCCAGTTGAAATCAAATACTTCATTTTACAAATATTTATTGAGTATATATTATGTTTGCTAGGTGTGAATTAAACACTGACACCACATTAATGAAGGAAGCAAATGAAATACCATTGGCCTGAATTTATGGTTGGAAGTATAGATCTTCTTATAGACCTAGACCATAAATTCTAACGGTGGGATGCATATAACAAACCAAAAAATAAATTAATATATTAACAAAAGTAATCATGTATTAACATTCAAGAAATACTTATTGAGTACCTCTTTTCTTTGAGATATACCACTGAACAAAGCAGACAAAAATATCTGTCTTGTGCAACTTGCATTCTAGTACTAATTACATGATATATAAATAAATTTTAGAGTGTGCACAAAACTGCTAAGTGCTATGAAAATCAAATGATCAGGTGAGCAAGGTAAAATGGATTAGATGTGATATGGGGCAGGATTATACATAGGCTATGCTGAGAATTACTACAAGGAGTATCATAGAGTACTGAAATGTCTCAAAGGAAGTGACATAATAAATGGATGAGATTTGAGTGATAGGAACGAGGCAGCTATTTAAAGTTCACGGGGAACAACATAGGAAACAGGAATAAGTTCTATACAAAGTCTGTAGGGCTTGCACAATGAACTTGCACATTTGAGGTAAGAAAAAAAGTCCATTTTGCCTGGGTCCAGAAAGTACAAAGTCACACATGCTTCAGCCTAAAAGGGAGGCATGGACCAGTCCCACACAGTTATGTAAACATGGGGGAGGAAGGCAAGCATCAAAGGGGTACTGCCTGATTTTTTTTAGAATCACATCATATATCCATCTCAAGAATTCATGTCTTTTAAATGTGTTCCATATTTATGAGTTTAAATAATACACATTTTTATGTTTGAGTGTGTTTCTGGAATTAGCTACTTAATAACATGAATTTAAGAAGAGACACCAACTTCACTTTGGCTCTTTCTTTCACTGTGTTTGTCATATGGTTGGTGGATTCCTCTGGATCACTGTACCAAATTAAACTTTAGGAGCAGATCCAACTTATTTTTTATGTAACAGTTCAATGATAGAACATTAAGTTAAAAAGGCCAGGGAAGTCTTAGCATGGGATAAGGTATTCAGGTCTCAATGTATTAGATGGGGAAATGACAGAAAGAGAGCATGGCATGTACTGAGATGTCAAGAATAACATCACACTAAACAGTGGATAAGAAGCTCATATTAAACACACACAAACACACACAAAGCATAACATATACATATGTATATACATATTACACATATAAATATTTATTTCACTCAATTTATTTTTGTGATAACTCTTTTCTATTTCTTTAACTCCCTTATTTTACCAGCATAAAATAATAAATATATTCAGTTGACTTGGATTTCCCACCTCTTCCTTATGTTTCTAAATAAGGTGTAAGGGGAGCTTACAATATATAATGCCATAAGTAAGGGACTACAATTTCTTCAGAAACATCTGTCCATACTGTCATCTTCAGGTGCATTTTCTAGTCTAATCTTTAAACATACAAATTGGCATAAGTTCCCATCCACAGTCTCTTTTAGATCTGGTGCTCTCTTGCTACTTCCATGTGGTGCAAGGAGCACATGATTTATTCTTCACGTATATTAATTGGACATCAAACTGCAGGGAGCACTTTCTAAGCCTCAGTCTTCTATTTCTTTAGGCTTTTTCCAGTGTGAGCATTATAGTAGTGTTAGAAAATGAGCATAATTACCCTTTGTTCTTAAATTTATTCAGTCAGTGTGGGTCTTTCTTTGATTGATTTTGTTGCTCCTCTGAAGTTTAGCATGAGAAGAAAGGATCTATTTTAATCTGTGCACTCATTGGATTCTCTTTTATTCCTTCCCCAAACTCCTTGCCCTGAGGGACGAGAATTGCTTATGTGTCAATATGCCCCCCACCCAATCTATTGTCTTTGCTCTGAATCCTTATACTCCCTAGGAGGGCCTAATTTTGGGAACATAAAGGCATGGAAAGTATATTTGGGGGGGAGCACATCCCTCTCTTGAGTGTAGGTATGTAGATTGTAGGGCAGCCTCTGGTTTGGTGTTGGTGATGATGTATGGAATCAAAGACCAATGGCCTAAAAATTATATAAAATATAAAAAAATATATTAGTGATACAAAATTATTATTCTGTCACATCAATCATCAAAATGGCAAGATGAGATCCTAGACTACAACATAGCAGTTTTGTTCTAAAGAAAATTCAGGGGAATCGGATGTGGCTCAAGCAATTGGGCTCCCATCTACCATATAGGAGATCCAGGATTTGATGCCCAGGGCCTCCTGGTGAAGGCAAGCTGGCCCATGTGGTGAGCTGGCCCATGCGAGGTGGCGCCCCATGTAGAAGTGCTGGCCAATGCAGAGAGTTAATGCAGCAAGAAGATGCAACCACAAAAACAAAAAAGAGACACAGAGGAGAGAAAATAAGAGACTTAGAAAATCACAGAGCTGAGGTGGCATTAGAGAATGATCACCTCTCCCCCACTCTGGAAGTTTCCAGGATCAGTACCCAGAACTGCCTAAAGAGGATACAAGCAGACACAGAAGAACACACAGTGAATGGACACAGAGGGCAGACAAGGTGGGGGGGGGGGTAGAGAAATAAATAAATAAACCTTTAAAAAAAAAAGACAATTCAAATTTGTAAAGAATTGAAGTACCACTTTTATAGGTCATATAAGAACATAGCGATACGTGCCCACAAAACATAGCAAACTTAGAAAAATTTTTATAGTGAGAAAGTTTAATTATACAGAAAAACAAATACTAAAGTACATTAAGTTGCTGGATAAAAGATAATAAAAGATAATTGACACATTTTAAAAAGGTTGAAATTGAAAATAAATGTTTTACTTATTTAAACATATTTTTAAAATCCCCCTTTTTACATGCTTGCCACTTAATTGAATGTATTATTGTTGTAGAATTTGAGAGAGGTTCAATTATTTGCGTATAGAGAGGCCAGGACTCAGGAATGATTTTGAGAAGGAAAAATGGTTTATTGACGGCCAGACTCAGGTGCTTTCTGTTTCAATCCCGAGCCCGGAACAAGATTTTTGACTCCCTTTTATACAGAGAGAGAAGGCCAAATGATCCTTTTGTTCCAGTTCTCAATAGGCTTGAATTAGCATATGTATCTTCCACATCTTAGGTAAGCTTTTAGCATGGACCTCAGGCATTCTAGATAAGCTTTTAGCATATTTTGTTTGCATTTCCCCTGAATACTTAAAGTTTATAGACCTTGCATTGTTAAACTGTTTCCTGGGTCTGGAGTCATTGCCATGGTCACCAAGGGCAGTACTGCAGCCTTTTATCATCCCACACCCCAAGTCACAGATAGTTTAGGTTATCTCTGAAGAGACAAAGAGCCTCCCACCCATAGCCCACATCATTATATTATAATAGTTTGTAAGAAATTTTATTATAGTTCATTATAATTTGATTCACCCCAGATATAACAATAATTTGAGAAGAAAGCCAGGTATAGATTTATTGAAAGAGGAATTTGTTTTTGAGTCTAGGAAGCTGTAGACCTCTATATAGAGAATATTCAATTACAAAGATTCCTGGTTAGAGGAGAATGTCCACATTTAATTTTTAACCAAATTTCTTTTAGAATACAAGCCTTACAGCAAGCCATTTTGAAAGTTTTGTGGGTTCAATGTGTGTCTTTAAATTTATAAGAACATTTTAAATGAGTTGAGCTAATTAAAGAAACATATAATGGAATGATAATTTCCTTGTTAAGTATAATTGATATCAGGAACATAATTTGAAATTTTAACAAGCACTTTAAAGCTATTGAATCAAGTACAGAGCAACTGACCTAATATCATATGTATTTAGAAAATAGCATATCCCTTTTATCTTTATATTAAAACCCATATTCATTATGCAATAGAAACTTTGAATGGTAGATGTTGCTATATAAGAAAATAAAATACGAATAGATTTTTTAAAAGATTTATTTTATTTATTTCTCCTCACTTCTTTGTTGTTTTTTGCCTGCTGTGTCTATTAGTCTTCCTTGTTTCTTTAGGAGGCAACAGGAGCCAAACCTGGGACCTCCGAAGAGGGAGGGTGGAACCTCATCTCTTGAGCCACCTCTGATATAGCCTGTGCATAAATTCAAAATTGTTTCCAAGTGTACCTAGTCCCCAGAATGGCCAAATAAGTAATATAGGCCCTATAGTCTTTGAATGTTCAGAAAGGATGTAAGACTGAATGTGTATTCAGGGTTGCCTCCAGATGGAATGTGGAAGATATGCTAATCCAAGCTGGCTTGGATGTGGAGAATATGTAACTCACCTGGAGGAAATAACCTATCTGATACTAAGATCAAACACTGAAGAACCTAACCAAAGGTCTGTTTGCATACCATCACCGTTAGTCTCCCTAATCCTATATCCTCTGTATAAAAGGGTCTGAAAAAGGCTATTCAGGGCTCAGTTTTTATTAGGACAAGAGTCCGCCGAACCCGGCTGGTCGAAATAAACCATCTTCCTTCTCAGTACTCTCGTGTCCTGGCCTTCAATACCACGCACACCCACTTTCTCTACAACACCTCCACTCCATGCTTTGTTGTATTTCTCATTATATTTTTCCTCCTTGCATCTCTTTTTGCATCATCTTATTGTGTCAGCTTGCCATGCCTGCCTGAAGGTTGCCTCAGCACTCTATCATCTTTAGGAGACACTAGGAATCTCTGCTGCCTGCATTGCTGTGTTTCTCATCATGCCCTTTCTACTTGTGTCTGTTATTGTGACAGCTTGCCATGCCTGCCCATCGTGCCAGCTTGCTGTCTTCTTTAGGAGGCACCAGAATCTGAACCAGTGACCACCCATGTAATGTAGTAGGAGGGAGCCCAGTCAACTGAGTCTCATTCACTTCCCTGAACAGATTTTTTTTTAAGTATCATAATAAAATCAATTAATGTAGTCAACCAATATTTGTAGTTAGTTGTCTCTTTTTAAATATTAGTAAAAAAAGTCTGATTTTCATATATTCAATAAATAGTTACGTTACTGAGGGTTAAGAATTCAAATGATTATGATTAAAGAATCATAGAGATGCCTTTTTACTTTCTAGTATATTATAGAAAAATCAAAAGTATATACCTGAAATGATTGAAATGCTGAACTAGAACTCAGATACCTTGATCTCTGATAATGATTGTAAAATTATATAACATTTCTCTTGTGAATGCAGAAAACTTGTGACTCACTGCTGTTTTGTATTCAGTCCCTTATCCTATTTTGCAACTTTAAAATCTTATGCCCCTTAAAGTTTATTAATAAAGGAAAACTAAGCCAGCCCATCCCAATAATTTATTAGTATAAATCTGCTAAACCTGTATACTGTAAAACTATCAGAATTACTGCATTTTGGGGAGGCATATTTTAGGCTGTTAAGCTTCTGACCTCCTTGCTATGTACTGACAATAAAACTCTTTCTCTCTTTGAAATGTCTCAGGCATTGATCTCTGAAGTGCATTGAGCAGAGGACACTGACTTTGCTTGGTAGCACTTACTGGGTACCTGATAATGTGCTAGACATGTGCTAAGCAAAGGATTATCAAAATGAAGAAGACATGGACTCTGTTCTCAAAAGCAAGCATCTAGTGACAGGTCTACATAAGATCAATAACAGTTTTTTAAAAAACTATAATAAGTAATGAAATAGGGGAACTTGGAAGATTTTTATGGATTTCTTGTAGAGGCATCTAATTCAGATTTAAATGAGAGAAGAAGGATTAGAAAATGTTCCCAAGTGGAGGTAATATTTAACTAAACATGAGGAGTTATTTTTGGGACTGAAGAAGGAAGCTCAAAGAAGAAAAGCTTGTCATATTTTGAAAACTAAAAATAGATTAGGACCTAATGAGAAATGAGGTTAAAATTGCTGGAGGAGACCAAATGAGAAAGTGCCTTTTCTGGTGAACTGAAAAGTTTGAACTTTATTTTGAAGGTCCCTTTACGTATTTTAATCATGAGAGTGATATGAACACTGTTTTGTGTTTTGTTTTTGTTTTCTTTTTTTATTAGAGAAGTTGTGGTGTAAACATGCATAAGATAAAGGATTCCTATATACTGCCTTATTATTATTTTTTTATTAGAGAAACTGTCGGTTTACAGAAAAGTCATGCATAAAATACAGAATTCCCATATACCACCCTATTATAGCAACTTGCATTATTGTGGTACATTTATTACAACCCATGAGACCATATTTTTATAATTGTACTACTAATAATAGTTCATCATTTATGATAGGGTTCACTCTTTGTGTTGTTCAGTCCTATGTTGTTCTTTACTTTTTATTCTCGTTCCATATATGCAACCTAAAATTTCCCCTTTTAAACACATTTAAATATACATTCAGCCCTGTTAATTACATTCACAATATTGTGCTACCACTACCACCATCCATTGCCACAAAGGTTTTTAATGACTATAGCAAGAACCAGTTAATCGGACTGTTTGGGGGAGAAACCAGATTGTAACAGAGTTTAAGTGGAAAATGAGTAAGTGGAAATGAATATAGGCAACTCTTCAAGAAGTTTGACTATGAAGAAAAAGAAAGATAATGATTGGTGAGGCTAGAAATGAAAGATATTTAGGATGTTACATGCTAATTGCAGGAAACCAATAAAGAGAGGAGTTGAAAATACATGCTAAAGAGTGGATTGTCCATAAAAAGGAAAATAGGAATGAACTCAGAACAAAGGTTGAAGGATTAGCTTTAGAGGAAAAAAAAGGACTTCTCTCTCATTGTAACAGAAAGGATAGTAACATAGACGTGTGTGGATTCAGGTAACCTCTAAGACTTTGTTACAAAAATTTGAGGTTGCTCTTATAAAATGACTTCAATTTTACTTCTTCTTTAAAAAAGAAAGTAAAGTCATCTATTCATAATAAAACAGAGGTGATGTAACTAGAGAGATCGCACAAGTAAAAGAGTTTTGAAAAAGCTTCCATAGAGTGTGGGGGATTGATATTTAGGGGGGAAAAGTGATTATTTGACATTTTTGAAGGCCCAAGTAAGGTCAATGAATATTAACATATTGTTTCAAAAATCTGGGAGTTTACATAATTTCCTTCAGTAGCACTCAGCAACTGAGCTTCATAGAGAATGTTAATAGTTAAACTGACCTTGAGCTGGAGATTTTCAAGACAGTTTTGATGGAAGGACAATGGGATAAGAAAACTGAGGGTATTTATAGGAGTGTAACTAAATTGGATCATAAAACTTGATCTAGATAAGAATATAAATAAAAACAGAAGATAATTGCAAAAAGAAGAGTGGATCAAAGACTGAACATCACTTTGAATTCAAGAACAGATAAAGAAGTGGAAATAAGTGAAAAACAGGACAGACAGCTTGTTGTAGGATATTTGCAAAAATAGTTCATAAATGGGTTAGTTCCAGATGATAAAGTCCAAGAAAGTTGATGTGGGCTATGGGTGGGAGGCTCTTTGTCTCTTCAGAGATAACCTAAGCTGTCTGTAACTTGTGGGTGTGGAACGGTAAGAGGCTACAGTCCTGCCCTTGGTGACCATGGCAACGACTCCAGTCCCAGGAAACAGTTTAACAATGCAAGGTCTATAAACTTTAAGTATTCAGGGAAAATGCAAACCAAATATGCTAAAAGCTTATCTAGAATGCCTGAGGTCCATGCTAAAAGCTTACTTAAAGATGTGGAAGATATATATGCTAATTCAAGCCTATTGAGAACTGAAACAAAGGGACCATTTAACCTTTCCTCTCTGTATAAAAGAAACTCAAAAGTCTTGTTCGGGGCTCAAGTTTGCAATGGGAAGCTCCCGAGTCCAGCCAGCAGTCAATAAACCATTTTTCCTTCTCAAAATCATTCCTGAGTTCTGGCCTCTCTATACACAAATAATTGAACCTCTCTCAAGTTCTACAACAAAGTGACTATGGAAATATGTGGCTGAAGTGAATTGTAAGACAAAGTTACTGGAAATAACTTCAAAATCAAAGAGGTTAAATTGTTGGGTTGTTTTGTTTTGTTTTGTTTTGTTTTGTTTGGTAGGTCATCTGGACATTTAGAGTCACCAAAATAATAACAGGATCTCTAGTAGTAAAGAAAAGAATAATCCATCTGGTTAAGTATTTAATGAATAGGAGTTGTATGTACATCTGCAGATGAAAGTGATGAGCAGGAATAGGTGGTACTGTATATACCAGAGGATATAAGGAATGCAAGACAGTAAGCAATCTATCAAATATTTTTTAAAAAACATGGATCCTCAAGACAGCAAGAAGAAATGTGGCTATCTCTCTTCCTAATACAGATTCCCTATTCTCTTCCCACTGTTTGTTATCCACATTCACATTACAGCAATGATCTCGTTATCTCGAGCTGTGTAAAAAAAAAACACCCTCCAAAATTGAGTAGCCCAAAATGACAAAACCATTTATTTGGCTCACAAATCTGTAATTTGGACAGAGCTCAGAGCAGATAGTTCACCTGAACTATTCTTAGCACCAGCTGGAGCAGCTTGAAGTCTTAGTGGTAGAAACAACTGAACTTAGTACTCACTCAAAAAATCAGCTGATTGTCAGCTGAGACCTTAACTGGGCAGTTGGCAGAAGATCCACATGTGGTTTCTCTGGGTGGCCTTTGCTTCCTCATAACATTGTGGCTGCTTTCCAATGGTGAGCAACCTGCAAGAAAGAGTCCAAAGGAAGCCACTTATCTTTTTAGAACCATACCTCAGAAGTCACACAGTCATTTCTGAGTTGGTCATGATATATTAACCCAACAAGAGGTGAAATAGATTGGACCTTTCAATGGGGATATTGCCAAGTTCTGGACTTGCATATAGGAACAGAATATTTCTGTTTTCATTTTTGGAAAATACAGTTTGCCACAGGTATTCACTTAACATAGAAAGGGTAGTCTTTATGTTGAGTGTGCTGACCTAGTTAAGGACTTTCCAGTATACCAGCAACCTGGCCACCCAGTACTCTACTGAGTACTGCCCTGCATCTTCTCCCTGCTCTCCACTCCCAACAAGTTAATCTCCTATCATCATCTAGTCCTTTGTTAGGTTCTATCTGAGATGCAAATTACGTATAAGGTGAGATGACTGATTAAATTTTAAGTTACCATTTTGACCATCTACATGATAACAGGACAACTTTTGTCTGGAAATCTTTTTAAGTCAGGAAGCAAAAACATGAGCCCAAACAAGCAAAAAATCCACAATAGTAAAAATGCTTCAGGCAAACCTGATTTCACCATAATGCTAATTCCTGCATATGTTTGCATAAACTGGTAGATTATATCACAAAACATTTGCAATTACAAAGCTATAAACTGAGTTTGATTAGGGAAAGATTATTTTCAAATTGGTAACTAGGTGTTATATCTGTAATATCTTCTCATAATTAGAATTTTTAAGTTATCCAAATTTAAATGTATTAAATCTCAGAGATTCTTCCCAAACCCTTAATCAAATCCTTAAAAGAATAAAATAGAGTGGACCTAAAAGTTGCTTGAGAAAGCTCCTCTATAACTTTGTATTACAGAGTTCTTTATTTGAAGGAAACTGAAGCTTAGACCTGATTGTGGAACTGTTTGTCACAAGATTACATTCTTAACCTTGTAACTAAAACAGATTAAATCGTAACAGATTCCTTTTTGCTCTAGACAGTGGCAGAGGGCTTGATTTACGATGTACTATTTTCTCTTCTATTTACAAGCTTTGTCACAGGAATTAGGTTTTAGAATTTTATGGTCTCATGAGTCCTTTGAAAGATAACACTAAACTGTATAACTTTGAACGTTTCCATGTTCCATAATTTCACCAACTCCTCATTCTCATTCTTGCCTTGACAAGCTCAGCAGCCAACTATGCAAGAGAAAAAGGCACAGAAATGCCAAGTGTACTTGATTAAGTGCCCAAAGGCCCCTCGTTACCAGCACTCTTGGCTTTCTCAGGTTGGTTCCTCACCTTTACACATAAATAATCATTAAAATGAAAGCAGCAAAAACAAAAACTAAAGCAATTTGTGGGAAAAAAAAATCATTGCCATAAAGAGGTATAGTTATCTGTTTCCTATAATTCACAGAAGAATTTGTCACCTAAGTAATTATTTAACTTATGAGTCACATAAGGAAACAGGGCTACTTCCTGCACAGTTCCCACACATTTGTGACATCATCAGCTATTATTTAAATAAAAATACATTGATTATTTTACATGGCAAGCACTAAGGAAACAGACTTAAAAGACACAGTCCTGCCAGCAAAATAAATTTGATACCTTGAAGGGATGTTGTCAGCAAATTGGAGGATAACAAAATTTCTCTCTTCAGCCTCAGGATTCTGACAAAAATGTGAAATTTCCTATGAGCTGTGAGAACATACACTTTGTGTCAGGGATCCCTATTACACCACTAAGTATATGCCCATCTGCTTCATCTGTTTGAGGCATTATGTTCAGTGTTAGGCGGCTGGCCCAGATGAGCACCAAAGTCCCCTTTCAACTCTCAGATTCTTTTGATTCATTGCTACCAAGGTACATGACCATCACATAGCTAACTTTCTGTTTATCTGTGTTCTATCATTCTAGAATAAAATTGACTCAGACTGAACATTTGCCTTCCAACATAGGCCAACATACCTAACATTGTACTCTTTAAATTATTAAAGAAAATGCTGGTGATCTAGCCGTTTGACATGGAGAATGACATGAATGATTATGAAATTTAGGCTCAAACAGAAAGTGATTTGAAAGTAAGCTATTTTGCAGATGCCACTGTTACCGGATTTTGTCTAGGTTGTTGACTAAGCTGCAGAAATGAATTTCAAGAGCATGTTGGGTGAGATAGGCCAGTAATTCATTCAGGTAGGGAGGGACAAGAAATGGGAGAAAATAAAAGATCATGGGTTGCAGGTAAAGAAGAAGGAGCTGAAAAGTGATAAAGTGGGCTGATTTACAGAATACGATTCCCCATTATAGATTATAAATGCCCAGGTTTTACTTACATGGCCCTCATGGCAGAGGAAGAACAGCAAGAGCAGGGCACAGAAGGCAGGAACAGGGACCAAAGGCGAGAGAGAGCGTTCAGGTCTTGCGCCTGCTTTTTGAACCATTAATTATTCCACCCCTTTGCTAATGGCAGGATAGGAGTTCCAGCTGTTTGCTGTTTTGATCTATTACCATCCCCATCAATCCCCATGAGAGCCCAGTGATAAAGTCCTTGGGGAATATGTGGGTCTTCTCCTGGCTTCCGGAGGAAATCCTGTTCTGAATGGTAGAATCTTGGGGAGGGTCTTCCAGCAAGCCATCTTGGGGATTACTGACTCCACATGGACTTCTTGCCAAGCTCCAGGTCCATCTACTGATTCCCTATCTTACTGGCCAGCTTCACCACAGCTTTGAAAATTGACTAAATTTTCAAAGGAGTTGAAAATGGCAAATAAATATTTTAGGAAATTTCAGGTGGAGTAACTCCCTACAATAAAATGCTCCATTTAAGTCCTTTTGAATTCCATGAGTTCTAATGAATGCAAGTTGCAATTTTTCTAATGATCTCAAGTTGCAGAGTAGAGGTACAGTTGCTGTAGATTTGTTTTTTGTTATTGTTGTTTTGCCAAAGCTGTATAAACAAAAATTAGAGCAGTAAATCTGATGTAAAAGATTCAAAAGTGACAGAAATTTTAATAGACATTTTATTCCCTAATCAGAAAGAAGAAAAAGAATCAGCGAAACCACGTCAATAAATTATGCGATATAATTGAAATGAAATAATCCCATTGCTCCATTCATCTTAAATCAAAATGCAAAATTTATCTCAATGCTCCACAGGTTGCATTATCTTGTAATCAAATGCATAACATCTCTTTATTTCAGGTGTTAGTTTGGTGTTACTTAATTAGAGGTCTTGGTTTTAAATTATTGGGAAAGAAAAACAAGAAAACCTCACTAAAAAAAAAAGAGTCACAACTACTCAAAAATCATTAGAATGGTCTTTAAAAAAAAACAGTTATTTTCTTGTCCCCTGGAGCTGTCATTTTTCAATGTTTCCAGCTCAAAATTTGTAAGAAAGAGAACATCTATGATTCACCCTGAGGTGAAACACAAATGAAGGATCTATTTTTTTTTAATTTTGTTGTTTTCCATTGTTTCCTGTTAAATTGATGTTTGCCAGCTTTACCTCATTTCCCTCAAGTAAATATCAAGTTCAGTGGTTCATAAATTAGTAAATATTTCAAGTCCAAACCCCCATTTTATATATGTACACAAACACAATTCTTCTAGTTATTAAGCCCAGCTCCTATGTTTTGTCTGGGACTTGCTTAAAGACATTACTCAAGTACATGCCATTTTTCTTTTAATATTACTGGAAAAATAATTAAAGCCTTTCTATTTAACTAAGCATAAAATGAAAATGTGATAAGCAGATATTTGTCTTATAAAAAATGTTGTGAAAACAGTACTATTCTTCTGACTAGGATGTATTTTTCTCCTCTTCTGGCTTGTACTTTGGTCCAACATTCTTCATGTCTCATCATTGTGCGATGGCTCCATTATAGATTTAATAGATGACTACTTGCTTTAGCTGTTTAGGGCATTCACTTGTACAGTGATAGGAAACTGGTCCAGAAGAGAGTCAAAGGACCCATTCAGCTCTCAAATTCTTTGGTTCATTTCTTCCAATATGCATGACCCCCCATAGCTACTTTCTGTTTATCCATCGTCTGGCATTCTAGAATGCAATGTACCATTTCCCTCATGAGGTCTTCCTTATTCTTAACTGACCCAGTTAGAGTACCCAGCAAAGTACTCTAGTAGCACAATGTAATTTTCCCTTGTGGCACTTATACTTGATCTTTACTGCTGGCTTAATCCTTGTCTCTCTTTAGCGATATGCTGAGCAAGGGAAGTGAGTCTGTCTACCTTGCTCAATGTTGTATACACTCAGGGCCTAATACCATTCTTTGTTCAATAAATAATGTGGTGGGGGAAAAAAAGAACAATTAAGTAAATATGAATGCTGCAGTCAGTCTGGTAAAATAGCCAGAATCTCTGTTACACTAATTAAAAAAACAATATCTGGTTATTTGACCAACTGATTCATTCATCATTTAAATGACATGTATTGGGAACCACTAGATTTCAAGCATTATGTGGATGTTATATGACGTGTAAATTTTTTCTTAATTAAAAAAGACTTAATGTTCCTTTTTAAACATAATGAAGGAGACTTCTTCCTCCCTCCCAACTTGTCTTATTTACTTTAGAAAACCTGTAATTGTAAGTTCTCTCTTTGTCCTTTTGAAATGTAATCAAGGAATATATTGTCTCTATCTTGAAGTTTCCCTGGGAAAATATTTCCAGGGTGTTCCTAGTCCCAAATTGTAAATCAACATCCAAAATATCTAGAGTATATATATGTAATTAGTTGTATCCTCTCATCCACATTAAAAGGGTGAGGTCTCTTTCTTTTTTTGCAACTCCTTTGTGGATTGCCTGTGATGCATCCCATTCGGCTTTAGTGTTTATTTAATAATAAAACTGATTTTCTTTCTCTTCCATCTTTTTGGAGAGGTTATCTGGGCTGGGAGAAGATTTTGTTTTTAATTATACATCCCTAACAGCGACTTTAGGAGAACTGGCTGTCATTGAAATGTTTAATCATCATGGAGAGTCTAGAGAGGCTTTCGAGTAGTTTAGTTTATATTTCTACAATTTTTGTCACTCTCAGGACTTCCCCAAATCAGAAGAACCAAATCTTGATGTAATTTCTTTTGTTAAGGTTTCTTGAGAACATTAACTTTTTTTTATGAATCCTTTCGAGAATGATTTCATGGATTCATAAAAATGAATATCCATACTGAATTTGTTTACAATATTATACCATTAATGGACCTCCTCAACATGTTCATATAATCAACATAGACTGGTCATTTAGAAAGGTGATAGCACTGTTCAACAGTAGGACATTTAAACAATTTAATTATATAACCAAAATCCTTAGCTCTATTACTTGATTTTATTAGAACAATCCCATATAAGTACTCTAATTAAGTCACTTCCCCACTTTGACAGTCCAAGTTGTAACATAGAAAGAGTTTCTGTATCATGTTTATAAGAACATTTGAGTGCAAAGTGATACTTGTGTCTGCTTTCCTAGAAAAAACATACTATTGATAATTGTGATTTACCAGGAAAACCTGTTAGCTGGCACCAGACAAACCACCTGCATTTGACAGCTGGTTTATATAAAAAAGCAGATTCTAAACCACTGCCAAGAGAAGAAGATCCACATTCAGGTCAACTTGTCTAGACCCTCAAACAAGACTTCATTTTTATATTTTCCAGTATTCCTCCTCGGGCTGAGGCAATGTGTTCTTCAAGAAATATGTTCATATGACTTAATGGATACTTCAAATTTAAGAATCGCTGCTAGCATCTTCTTTGGATATTCATGAGTTAAAGTTCTTAAGATATATTCTCTGTTGATTTTTTAGCTACTCTTGGGCAACGAATTCTATACATTTACTGCCATGGTAAATGGTGTTATTGAGCATGTGTGCACACAGAGGCCAATATTATGACATCAGGATTTTGAGAAAAGAGTTTTGTAATGAGGTCAACCAGCAAGGAGACAAGAGGCAAGGCTCAAATCTGTCTCCCTTTCAGAGAGTTAAGGGAGATTTTATAGGAACGGAAAGTGAGAGGTGGGGACAGAAGTGCAGAGGTTTGACCTGGCACAGCCCAACTGGTTAATTACAAAGTTGTCCATATGTGGTAGAGTGGATTTTATGCCCACTCTTCTTTATTGAAGGACTTCGCACATTTGATTTGCTTCCAGTGTTTCTCTGTCCTCACGATTTGGGTTCTGAGAAAGATGACCTTTGTTCCTGTGTTTCAAAGGTTGTCTAAAGGCAAGATAGGCACGCTCAGATTATATGACCTGCAGTTAAGCTTGGCTGCCTGTAAAACAAGCTCAGAAGAATAGGTTACAGGAAAGGAGGACATCCCTACAAACTGGTTTAGGCTGCCCGTGGTTTCAACGGTAACTTTTTATTTCCCTTTAAACTTACTATTTCTAATTTCAAGTTTTGTTCCACAAGTTTACTTGTGGTTGTTCTGTAAATTAGCATACTGAGTAAGCAATTATAAAATCACACAGCTAGAAGGGAATTTAGCTTTACAAATTCCTTTATAGAATGCCTCTAAAGACACACACAGAGGAGAATAATTTAGTTACAGAGGACAGTGCCTGAAACAGTTCTGGGAGGAATCTCTTTTAAGATGAATTATTTATCTAAAAAATCATGCCCATTCTGCATTTTATTGTATATCCATTAAGTCTTCAGACTGATCAAGAGGGTTGAAAACTCTAGTCAGCTAAAAATGTATTACCTCAAGTAGGTTAAAATTTTGCATTCCTTTAAGCAATATGTAATAATCTTACTCAGCACATATTTAGAGGAGAAGCTGAGCTCTGTTTAGGACAAAAGCAGAGGAGAGCCTCTGGTTCAAGCATTTAGAGTGGGGGTAACTTTCCTGTGTTCAGAGCATTTATCTCTATATCCAAACCTTAACTTTCCCTAAGGCAAAACAAAAACTCTGTACATGATCAACAAATGGAGACACCCTTGTAAAAGACAATTTAGTTACCATCTCTTGTTACACAAGCATGCCCCTTGGTATTCCTTTAACATTTAAATGTGTTTTTCCTGAATAACTTTTTTAATCTATCAAAGTTCCTGATAATTCAGCATTCCTTATAAACTGGCATACCAGGAATTTGACCAACTCACTGCCTTTTATTCATTCTCTGATTTAACAAGATGCCCATATTTTTTCTATGACATTTTGTATACCCTGCAATATTACCTCATGTCCATGTGGGCACTTCAGCCATAATCTGAGGAGCACATTATGAGTTGAATCCCAGTTATTTCAAAGATGAATAGCGTGAACTGGTGCTGCTGTGGGCTATGGGTGGAAGGCTCTTTGTCTCTTCAGAGATAACCTAAGCTGAAGGCTGTGGGTGTGGAACGGTAAGAGGCTGCAGTCCTGCCCTTAGCGACAATGGCTACAGGCTCCAGTCCCAGGAAACAGTTTAACAATGCAAGGGCTATAAACTTTAAGTATTTAGGGGAAATGCAAAAAGTAAATATGCTAAAAGCTTATCTAGAATGTCTGGAATCCATGCTAAAAGCTTACCTAAGATGTGGAAGATATATATGCTAATTGAAGCCTATTGAGAACTGAAACAAAGCGACCATTTGGCCTTTCCTCGTGGTATAAAAGACATTTGAAAATCTTGTTCAGGGCTCGGGATTCAACAGAAAGCTCCCGAGTCCGGCCGGCCGTCAATAAACCATTTTTCCTTCTCAAAATCATTCCTGAGTCCTGGCCTCTCTATACTCACATAATTGAACTTCTCTCTAATTCCACAACAGTGCCACATGAACTCACTTATCCAAAGAGTAGAATATCTCACTAGAAAATGAGTTCACTGGCTGCTCAGTGATATTTTCCCCGGGGAATGAATTTAGAGTGTCAGGATCTTTCATCAGAATGGTATGATATTTGGAAATAGAGAATGATCACAAAGATCTTGAAACACTGAGAGATTCACTGGTTTTCTTTATTTTCTGGGACCCCATAATTATTACGATTTTCTTAACAGTGAGGAGACATTACCAACTGAATGAATAGCAAATTATGAAGAAATTTAAAAGTATCTTAAAACATAAGGTCTTCAAGATTCATCCATGTTATCCCATGTGTTAATACTGCATTCCTTTTTACAACTGAGGAATATTCCATGGTACGTTTATACCACTGTTTGCTTATCCATTCATCTGTCAATGGACATTTAGGTTGCTTCCAACTTTTGACAATAGTGAATAATGCTGCTATAAACACTGGTGTGCATATATCTGTTTGTGTCCTGGCTTTCAATTCTTCTGGGTATATACCCAGCAAAGGGATTTCTGGATCATATGGCAGTTCTATAGTTAGCATCCTGAAGAACTACCAAACTGTCTTCCACAGTGGCTGCACCATTCTACATTCCCACCCGCAGTGAAAGAGGGTTCCCTTTCCTCTACATCCTCTCCAGCACTTGTAGTCCTCTGTTTTTTTAATAACCACCAATCTAATGGTGTAAGATGATATCTCATTGTAGTTTTGATTTGCATTTCCCTAATAGCTAGTGGTATTGAGCATCTTTTCATGTATTTTTTAGCCATGTGCATTTCTTCTTTAACAAAGTAGCTATTCAAATCACTTGTCCATTTTTTAAATGGGTTGTTTGTCTTTTTCATTTTCAAGATGTAGGATTTCTTTATAAGTGTTGAATATTAGGCACCTACTGGATAGATGGTTCCCAAACATTTTCTCCCATTGAGCAGGCTGCCTTTTCATTTTCTTAACAAACTCATTTGATGCACAAGTTTTTAAAGAAAGTGCAAGCAAGATAATCCCACTCATCTGCCTCATGGGATCTAAGCTTCCTCTTAATTAGAAGCAGAGTGGGCATCACCATCCTCAAATCCTGAAGACTAGGGAATGAACACTGGACTAAAGTAGACTTATTATTATTCTATTATAGACTTGTTATTATTCTAGCAAATGAAAGAAATTTTATCATTGATGTAAAGGCAGTGGCCACCAGATGTTCTGAGGGATGGGAGAGGGAAGAATCGTGCATTTGGGGTCGTTGGAGTTATCCTGAATGACATTGCAGTGGTGGATACAGGCCATTGTATATTTTGTCATAACCTACAAAAAATGTGCAGGACAGAGTGTAAGCTATAATATACACTGTAATCCACAGTTAGCAGCAATGCATTACTATGTGTTCAATTGCAACAAATGTACCACTTTAATGAGGGATGTTGATGTGTGAAAGTGTGGGAGGGGATGGGAGTAAGGCATAGAGGAATCCTTTATATTATTTATGTAACATTTCTGTAATCTAAAGCTTTTTTAAAAATTAAAAATCAAAACAATTAAAGATATTCTCAATGTGATTTAAGATTATGAATGAAAGATCAAATTATAAGGACAGCTTTCAGAGAAAAGAGGACAAAAATATTTACTCTGAAAATGTAAAGGCTTAAACAAATATTAGGTAGGTTTAAAATAAAATTCTAGTAGAAAATAATCAAGTCAATTTGGGAAAAGAAAAAAGAGAAGTACAAAAATAATAAAAAATTATAATTCAATGAAAATATTTCAAGTTTTATGAGACATTTTTTAAGTGCTCAGAGAGAAAAGAGCTCTAAATGATGCCAATCCAAGAATAGAAAAACTCAAAATTATAATTTGTTCAATATCAAAATCCAAAGTAGAGAGGCTTAACCATCCCCACCATCAGAATGCCATTTCTGTTCTAAAGAAGATGATTCTGGAAAAGAACCAGGAGAGGAAGAGCAGAAAACATCAGAGGAGGTTAAAATATACTAGGGCAGGGTTCAAGAACTGGAGATAAATGATAGAAAACGAAACAAACAAACAAAAAGCAGGGAAATTTTCATAAAATCTCATATTTTAAAGATAGTCCATGACTACTTAGTTACTTTACTTCAGCAAGAACTCTTTATGGAGAGATATACCAATTACTAACCTTGCAATTCACGTTAATACAAGCAAACCTAAAGATGATCTTCCTTCAAAGGCAAGCTCCTAGAAGATTATTTATCAAATCTTTTCAGAGAAAGTAGCTCTAACCCAAGAGGACTTCATTTTTCCTCCACCATCAAGGATGTGCAGCCTGAAAATATTCCCTTTTTAATGAAAGACATGGGTCCATGTCTAAAAATATTGACCTTCCACTTTAATTTGTATTTCATACATATTTATTTTGAAAGAATATAATAAATATGCAAATCTGAATTTTGATTTTGCAATGAATAAACTGCTAGGCTCTATAAAAATTATTAATCTTCCAGTAGAACATATAACTTGAATTTGGAACCTGATGCAGCTCTGTCATCTGTTTCACTATGAAGAAGGGCGGTTACATGGCTGCCCCAAACCCCAGGGCTTGGCCTCAGTTATCCATTATCGTCTTTCCATGGGAGAACACCAACCTCTTCCCAACTAATTTCTGCTACCTCTTCGACCATGGCATCTTTAAGTCTCCACTCCTTCAACCTCCAATTCCAGCTGAACATTATCTTTAAGAGACCCCAGTAAGAAGCTTGCCCTCTAAACTTGAGGATTTATACATAGATACATACCTTAGATAATTCATTTCTGGATTTTAATGTTTCATTTAAAAAATTCATTAATAAAAAGAAAAAAGAAAAAAAAGAAAATTACTTAAGCTTTAGAAATCTATAGATTTACCTACCTGTTTTAATTTATATCTCCTAGCTCATATTGATAGTAAATGATTAAGAAATTGTGATACACTTTTAACTACATAATTTTTTTATATATTTATATGTTCTCTTGCTTTAAAAAGTTATTGAAAATCATACATTTAACTCAGAAGTTGAAATCATATCTTTTAACATTAAATAAAGGTACATATATAGTTTCTAAAATATGATATAAAAGATTTTTGTATTAAGAATACACATTTTGATTTTTACAAAATATTTCAGATTATTGGCTGAAATCTGATTTTTCAGTTAAACTATAATCTCAACTATAACATTTACCATAAAGAAAATTGCTCTCTTCTCTTCCCCTGAAAAATTACACTACAATTAAATCTAGTTGTCTTCTTAACCATAAATATTTGCTGGTAAATGTTTCTGTACACAGTCGCAAATGGTGAAATGGCACAAATAAACAAGAAAGGATCCTTTAATCACCTCATTGCAAATATTTGCAAAAAGAACATTGCAGGCCTGATGTGTTAACTTCTTTTTCCCTTTACTGCACTCTCCAGCAAAATTATCATTGAACGCTTTGCCAAACTGCCCTATTTACAATACATGTCCTTATATTACTGCCATTCCTTAGTGTGATTGAGCTATACATTCCCAGGTATGTTCTAAAATAGAGCTTTTCCATATTAACAAAGCTATATGACCCAATTGTCGAATAATTAGCTCTCTGACCATAACAACACCTCAAGGAAATGTGTTTCTTTTAGCTTTATTGAATCACGTAAAATAATAAGAAAATGAGGACTTTGAAAATAATGTTTAAGCTCCTTAAGGGTGTAGATAATATTCATATTGTATGTATTCATATTAGAAAAAATAAATAAAAGCAAGACCATCCCAAAAAGATTACAGATATTAAAGCTTAACATCTCTATCAAATATATTACCATTTTCTGCTTGAGGATACATGCGTATCCTATACTCTATGATTCTCTTCTATCATCTTTACTTAGACATAATATATATTTATACCAGAACATTTTGTTGGCAGAAATGATCAAAAGAATGTAAAGATGTAGCATCTAAAGTCAGCAAAAACTATGCACAGTTATTATTAGAATAATGATTTTTATTTAGCTCAAATGTAAAATCTATTTCTGTTAACATCTTAAGAAATATCTACTTTCTTACATTTTTTTCTTAGAGAAACTTCAAATTATAGCAAATCTGGTGGTTTAGTTGTCTAAATATAAAGTGGTCAATTTGGCTACCATTTTTAGTACTAACTTAGTTATGTTTTCAGGGTATTAATATATCTACATAAGAGGCATCTAATGTCAGTTATTTCTTACTGGTCTGACCATGTTTGACCAAATTCTCTTTGGTTTAAGGGTGCCCCTAGTACTGTGGCTTCTCTAGAGGAAAAAACATATTTAAGACTGCAGGCTTTTGATCACTAATTTCAATGGGAATGAAGTATTGACTAGAAGAATCAGCATCAGATTTGAGTCAGAAAAACATAAATCTTCTAGGATTAATGCAGGAAGGAATTTTTGTACAAGGGATTAACTGCTTATAAACTGTTGTAAGGCTTGCAGGAGTAAAAGGCAAGGAAGTTCACCTCCAGCTCTCAAGTTGGCCTCCTGTGCCTTTCAGGTGTGGATTACCAATGGTGAGAGAGGCCGGCAACCCCAAGAAGGGGGTCCTCAGAGTAAAATATTTTAGCCATGAGCCGGGTTATATCTCTCCCAAACATTTAGAGAAGACTTGCTTTTACAGTTAGTTCAATTCTTTAAATTCTTTGTTTAACCTTCTCTCTTGGCCTTGAAACTCTCTCTTGTACTAATTAGTGCATCACTTTCATTTATTGCCAAAATGTTATTTGGTGTGATATTAAATTTACCTTCTAATAATCAATTCCTTATAAAAATCATCTTCCTCTAATCTGTCTTAAGTTTTTACTATGCTACTAAAACTCTCTTCATTATGTCAGAAATGAACCCCTTTAGCCTACTTTTCCAAACTATTCTTTTTGCTGTTTTTATAAAAATATTATATGGCATTGAGTATTTTTGTTAATTTTAAACATTTTAAAAAGATTTTTCCACATATATCAACTATTTTCCAAGGTACCAAATGCTGGGAAAACACAGATGAAACAATGTCATCCACACAATTAAGAAATAGAAAGTCTGGTAATGAGATGACCATGTGAATAATTATAATATAGAGGAATATAAACACAGAAGAAGCACATAAGAAAGAATGTGTAAATCCTTCTAAAATCAGCATAGATGTCTTCCCTTAGGGATTTAGGAGTGAAAAATGAATGAAATATTTTTAGAAGGACATGTGAATAAAAGGTAAGAAAGTAAGCGTGGCCCATGCCGTGTTTAGAACTCATACAATCAGTTTGGCTTTAGTCTCTTCTTTTGCTGCCTGAGAATGAATTTTTTTTTTTTACCACCGCCACCTAACCCTGTCCCCCTCTCTCTCTCCCTCTCAGTCTCTGTCTCTTCTTTCATTAAATCTTAAAAGTAATGCTTATGTTGGCTAAATCTGGAAATGTACCATGAACACTTCACAGGTCTTGAATCTCTATTAGTGCACTTTTAAAGCTTGGGATTGATAACTAGGAAGGGAATTATGAGAAAATACTTAATGTAGCTATTTGGAAAAATGGTTAATTTTGAGTTGTAATAGAGATATAGTAAAATCCACAGCTTTCAGGTATTCAGTTCAATCTAATCATCTCCATAAATGATTACAGAATCATACAAGATTCAGAAAATTTCCATTGCCACAGAACATTTCCTCCTGGCCCTTTTCCAGTTTATCACCAACCCCCTTGTCTTTGAGGCAAACCTGTTTGATTTCTAGTACCTTAACAATGGAGTGTTGGTCTCAAATTTTTGTAGAACAATATGTGGAAGCTGCAGTATGCAAAATTTTCCTTCATTCTGGTTCTATGCTTAGGTTGATAAACACATTTACTATAGGGGCCTTTATTTTATCTACATTCATTCTCCCATGCCAGCACTTACCATCATGTTTTCTGTATGGTATCTTCTCTATAAATGCTTGTAGAATCGAATTCCAACCTAATATTGTGGTCCTTCTACAGAGGGGTAAAGGAACCAAACCTAAGATTATTCAGGTTGACTTATATTAAGCTGTCTAAACACAGAGTTAAATGAGCTATTTCTTGCAATATTCTTTTTTAAAAATTTTTGTTAAAGTTAATAGATCACATAGAACATTATATTAAAAAAACATAAGAGGTTCCCATATAACCCACCCCCCACCCCCATCATTTTTGTAAATTGTATTTTTTAAAAATACATCACAAAAAGTTTACATTATAAAACATATAAGATGTTCCCCTACACCCCCCATTCTCCCACTCCATTCTTCCCACACCAACAACCTTCCCCATCATTGTGACACACTCATCACACCCGGCGAAATCATTTTGGAGCACTGCTGCTCCACATGAATAATAGTTTACTCTGTAGTTCACACTTTCCCCTGGTACATTTAGTGGGTTATGGCTAGATATATAATGTCCAGCATCTGACCCTGTAATATCTTTTAGGACAACTCCAAAGTCCCAAAAATGCCCCCTCATCACATCTCTTCTTCCCACTCCCTGCCCTCAGCAATTACTGTGGCCACTTTCTCCCTGTCAATGATATAATCTCTATTCATAGTCACAAAAGTTTTATAGTAGAATATCAGTGAATCCACTCTAATCCATATTTTATTCCTCCATTCTGTGGGCCCTGGGGTGGTGATGTCCACTCCACCTCTATATCGAGAGGGGACTTAGATTCCACATGGATGATGGATGCAACTCTCCTGCTTACAGTTGCAGACACTCTCAGTTCCCTGATGTGGTGATTGGCCATCATCACCTCCCTGTTAGCTGACCTGTGTAAGTCCAACAAACCAGAGAATAGCAGTTGCAACTCTGCTGAGGCTCAGGGCCCAGCTGGCACATGGACAGTCCAGAGATTCAAGTCTTCTGAGTATACCTCTGTGCTAGCACCAACCAAAGGTTTGGTAAAAGTGACAGAAGAGGCTTGTGTGGAAAGGTCACAACAGAGTCCAATTTCATCATACTCAGAGACACAAATTCCAAAGTAGGGCCCACTGACATGGTACTGAGCTCCAGAGTTATCTGCCATGACCATATCCCTGTGGGCCTCCATAGCCCTCAGGAGAACCAGTATCTGGGGTTGTATCCACTTTGGCTGTTTATGGGGTACTCGTGAGGAGTGTGTAAGCATGACCCCTCTGATGACCCCTGGACTCTTTTTTGAAGACTCTTAGCCATATTAACTATTTTGTCTTTGCCATTTCCCCCTTTTATTCAAGGTCAAAAAGCAGTTTTTAGCACATGATCCTACATGTGGGCTGAGATATTCAAGGTCTTTTTTTATTTACATCACAAACTGATGCTTGGTCATAATCCCTCTGCGTCAGGGAGGCTCATCCCCAGGAGTCATGTTCCACGCTGGGGGGAATGTAATTCTTGCAATATTCTGAACACTTCAAAATAACTTTGCATCAAAATCTGAGGTGAAAGTGACTTTTTATATTTTGAGTTTTAAAGGAAATTACTTGGATTCTCCCCTTTTCTTTGTAAAATGTGACTTTACATCTATAGCCACTTCAAGGAAGCCAATTCACACCCTTTTTAAATGCAATTTGGGGGAAAAGATTAATATCCTTTGCTCTTTTCTTTTAAATTTAATAAATTCAACAGTGCCCAGGTTTTTTAAAAAGCTTTACTAAAATGAAAAAGCCAAGAGATTAACATAAGATATTTGACATAGGAACTGGGAAGTGGTGGGGCCCACACTTTACTTCCACCACCTTTCTTTTCTTTTTTGTATTTATTTTTGGTAGTCCAAATTTTGCATACAGATGAGTGAATTTGGGGCAGATATAGAAATTTTGTGCATGCCAGGGAAGATAAATCATCTATTGTAGCAGAAAGGTTCATCTGCAACTTGCTGTCAAGATTTTTAAAATACTAACTGCTGTATATGAAAGGGATAACTTTGTAAACAGTTAAATAAATTAAGATGAGAATCTGAATTGTGTAAATGTAGATAAAACTGTCTTTACAAGAATATTTAGATTTAATGTATCAATCATTGGTATTCTTTAGGAAAATAAATTACTACGTTTTAATTATCAAGTCTAAATACCACTGTAGTGGCAGCAGAGAGAACTTGGTGATCACGTTTTGAAGGCTAGGATGTGGGAAGATTTATTACAATCAGCTAGGCCCAGCAGACTCTTGTCCAAAAAACAGCCCAGAGCAAGATTCCCAGGTCCTTTTTATACAGAGGATTTAGGAGCCTGGTCAAGTGGCACTTTTAGTTAAAGAGGAAATTTCTTTGTTAGCTTCTTAGGGTTTAGGAGTTTGTTTGGAAACCAGGTAAGCTTGAATTAACATACTGCCCACATTCCATCTGGGTGTAAGCTCAAATAAACATTCAGTCTATATCCTTCCTGAATACTCAAAGCCTATAGAGTCTATATCATTTAATTGGCTTTCTGGAAACTAGAAACTTGAATAAAGAATTAGATATGTTTGAATATACACATCTACACGTACAGGCTATATTACCACCACTTGCTGTATCCTAAGAGTGGAATTTGAATTTTTGAGGATTTGAGCTGAAATTATGCAAGTTTTACAGACTCCTTTGCTTTTATTTATTACATTGAGATAGACAATTACTGTTCAATAGAATAAAAGATAACATATCCTATTGATGTTTTTCACCTTTAGGCTAAACCAGGAGAATTCATCACAAAAGTGATAACAAAAGGCAATTTTTAAGTGGAAGGAAAAAAATCTAGCAAAGTCTGAAAATTATAGATACCTATATATAGATCTGGGTATAAAAGGGTGTTAAAGAGAGAAGAGAAAAGAACAGTAGTGCTTATTCATTTATTTATCTAAGAAATGATCCTTGAATGGCAATGTGAACTGGAGTTCAACATTAAAAACAAAAAAGACAAAAAATATATGCTTTTGCGAAATATGTAGGAGATAGGCAATGAAAACAGTGAATCAGAAATTGTTAGAAGGCAATGAATGATAAGAATCAGTTAAGGGGAATCAAGAATTCCAGGGAGAAGTGATAGCAGAATTCAAAGTAGGGTGGTCAAGATCAACCAAATTCAGAAAATAACCTTGAACAAAGATTTGAAGAAGGTGAGGGAATTAGGGTAAAAATTCCAAGCAGAAGTAATAGCCATCATTCCAGGCAATTACATTTTCTGAAATATTACTCATTTCAGCAAAGAAGAGTAATTTCTGGCATTCTTTCTACTGATCAGAGACCCCTATTATGCTTGCTGCAGTCATCTCTTTAGTGTGGATTTCTTCTAAAAGGACTTTAACTGATAACTAAAAGGTTAAATATCTTTACCTAAGACATAGTTTAAAGTTAATGTATGCTCTTTTTTATACTGAAAATAAATTACAGACAATATAGCACACACTCACTTAGGGGGCCATTGGTGGGAATGGCAGGAAGAATTGTCCACACAATTTACATTCTTTATGACAATCTCTTTCTCATTTTGTATTTCACTACATCTATTCACCACAAAGTACAGAAACAGTTGAGTAAGTGAAATGTTTGTTTGATGATACACCATTTTGCCACTGTCTCAAATAAATTAAATAGCTACAAATCACTGCACTGTACCCACAGGTGCTGTTGAGTTCACATAGCTCATCTAAAGTATTATATATGTTCAAATTCATAGCTTTTTTAAAAAATTTGGGATATAAAATCAAATATACCAAAAATATGACAAGCCCAGTAGGATAAGGAATAAAATGATGAAATATGGACCTTGAAAAACAGTAGTATTTTACAAGCTGTTGATACTTAACATGATATATTTTTTGTTTTTTTTAGTTGATCCTCATTGCAATAATGAAACCCAGATGTGTCATCCATGACTGCTTTACTTAAGGATTTTTTTTTTTTTTTTTTTCGTTTTAATCTGGTTACATCATTGTCTTTTTGGTGCATCACTTTGCCACATGGGGGTGTAAACCTCTCCGCACAGGTCCGGGATGCCGTTTTTTTTTTCTTTTTTTACCAGTAAGTCCCTAGGGAATGAACCCGGGTCCTCCAAATGGTAAACAGGAGTTCAATTGTTTGAGCCACAGCCGCTTCCTTAATTTAAGGATTACTAGTACTAACAATATGCTAAGATTCTAAAAGAAAAAATAAATTTTACTCTATGATGAGACATGTATTCTCAGTCTTGATTAAAGTTAACATTACCACCAAGAACTCAAAGAAAGAAAGCAAATGCTTTTATTTACATTTTATAGATAAGAAAATTAGACTCAAAAATTAAATTATTTACTCATGACAGAAGAATTAGATTTCAAACTCAAGTCTTCGGTTTCCTATATTTTGTTTTCAAAACTTACTTTAACTGACATATAGTAAGGAAAATATATTACTTTGTAACTGTTAGTGGTAGCAGTTTCCAAGATGATATTCACACCCTGCTATAGTCACTTCCCACATTAAATAGGGATGCCTCATGCAACTAATAAGAATTGGTGTAAGTGATGGAATGTGAAATCTGAAACTGACTCAAAAGACATTGAGGCATCTGTTTTGCTCTCCTTTTTGGATCCTTTGCTCTTGGAGAAGTCAGCTGTATTTTCGGAAGGAACTCTAGCAGCCTTATGAGGAGGTCCACATGGTAGGGAATTAAGGATTATTGTCAAAGCCATATGAGAGAGTCTTCTTGAGAGCTGATTGCCCAACCCCAATCAATCCATCAGATGATTGCATTTCTGGCTAACATTTTGGCTGCAACCACATGTCTGTGAGGAAGAGTCACTGCCTAAGCCATTCCCAAATTCCTGACTGGGAGACCCTTTGTGAGTTAATAAATGTTTATTATTTTAGCCCATTAGTTTGGAAGAACTGCAATAGATAACTAATGCACCCAGTTTACACCTATGTAAAAGTGTAAATGAAATAAATATTTCCTAAGAACCAGCCCTTGCACTTAAAATGAATGAATATTTACCCCTGAATTCTCTAGTCCTTTGTTAAAATCATTCTGTTCATGACCCCTAAAATGGAAAAAAAAACTGCACTATTCCATGGATTGACCAGCATAATCATTACTCTACCACAAAGGTAATCCAGTTAGTACAGTTTCTAACCATTTGGGTATTTGAACTATTTCTATAGAAAAATTCTGGATTTTTACTGCTGTCCATTTTTTTCTTTCTTTATGATATTGTGACATCACTCATTGAATTTCCTTTTGGAGACTGAAACTAAAAGAGAGAAACTTTACTGTATGATAAAAATGCTCCTATCTTGAGTCAATTTATTTGAGAATCATTGTGGAAATATAATCTATCATCACTCTTAGATATCTGAGGTTAAATAAACTGAAACTGTTGTCTATCATATGACATTGATGGTAGCTAATGATATCAATGAACAAGATACAGTAGCAATAAAAATTCATTAGTGCCAAACTGTTGTGCTTACATCTTCATACTAGTTTGGAGAAATTATTTAAACTCTGAATTTTGGTTTGTCATCTAACAGACTCTTGAGTAGTAGGAACTTCAGAGAGAAGCTTGAAGAGTCTGAGAGAAAAGGAGATCTTTAGAAAGGATAATTGCTTGATGACTTCACTCAGCCTGGGAGGCAGAGTAAATTGATGGTGCTGGGAAATAAGGTGCTTCATGTTGGCTGAAGACCTTTCAGGTAGTTGGAGCTGAATAAACCTAGGAGTGAACCTTATAAATTGTGATTGACACATTGTATTTTATATATATATAATGTACATTTCTTGCACATCCATGCTTATTATGGACTGAAATCCTTACTTCCAATAATATGGACAACAACCAATATTTTGAACAATCACTCTGCAATTGTGAGCTTTACTGTTTTTCCTGTTTTACAAATAAAGAAATGGTAGCTCAGAATGGCTAAGTTACCGGCCCAAGACCACACAGATTACAAATACCAAAGCAGACATTCAATCGCTAGCATGGTGTCTGGCACCCAGTAGGTTTTCAGGACATACTGATTTCTTTATCCGTACATACTGATTTCATTATCTTTATAGTTATCTCAGTATCTCAGTATTATTCAATTTTAGAGTTGAGGGACCATTTTACCAAATCAGCTTAACTGCATTCTAGAGTATTTCTGAGAAAGGTAATGATAATTTTCTCTATTTGAACGTGCTAGAAATATTTCTTTCAAAATCCCAGGTTGGATATCACTTGTTGGAAAAATTCTCCTATTGGGTTAAAATCAGCTTCTCTGTAACTTTTATCTACTGATCCAATCTGTTGTATAGAAAAGCACAGTGGAGATCTATATATTTTCCTACATGCCAGATTTTCTGTATTTCATTACACCCCTGCCTTCCTCTAGTTGTTCTTAAAATACATGGCTTCAGGAAATCTCCTTTCCCTGGTCCCCTGGAGATTTTTTGTTGCTGTTGCTGTCTTTCATGTTACACTAAAACATTGTCTCTTAGATGGCATAAGATTGGCATAAAACATGATATGATTGTAATCTCCTTTGATGTAGTTCCCAGCCATATTAATGGCTTCTGAGGCAGTTTTTCCTCCTTAGAAAGTAGGTTATGCTGCTGGCTAACATTAAATTATGGCAACTCAAAACTTGTAAGCAGACTTCTTTCTATTCTTGAAAACAAATTTTTTAAAACCTAATTATGAATTTTTATGTTAAGCAAGTGATTGGTATCAACCAAAACTCCTGAGAAATCAAGAGATTTTACCTTGGAGAGGCAGAATGGTATAATGGTTAAACATATGCACCCAGGAGCCAGACTTCTTGGGTTGAATCCCTAATCACCATTAAGAAGCAGGGTAGGGAAGCGGATGTGGCTTAGGCAAGTGGGCTACCACCTTCCACATGGGAGGTCACTGGTTCAGATCCTGGTGCCTCCTGAAGAAGACAATGAGCTGGCATGATGGGCAAGCATGGCAAGCTGACACAGAGACAAAAGTAGAAAAAACATAATGAGAGACAAAACAAAGCAGGGAACCGAGGTTCCCAGTGCCTCCTAAAGAAGACAGCAAGCTGACATGATGGGCAGGCACAATGAGCTGATGCAACAAGATGACCCAACAAGAGAAGTGGGGAGGAAAAACAAAATGAGAGACACAATAAAGCAAGGAGCAGAGGTGGGCCAAGTGATTGGGCACCTCCTTCCTACATCAGAGACCCCAGGTTCAGCTCCCAGTGTCACCTAAAGAAACCAGGAAAATGAAAAGACACAACAAGTGAAAAACAATAAGGGGGTGGGAAGAAATATATGAATAAATAAAATCTTTTTTAAAAAAGCAGGGTAAATATTGGAAAATTACTTAATCTTTATATATATCTCATTTTCTCATCTATACAAATGTTATACTACTACTGGCCCAACAGAGTTACTAGGAACTTTTTAAATGAGTTATTCCCTTTTTAAAAGCAAATTAGCACCATTTTTGATAGATAGGAAACCCTATGTTGCTCTCATATTCCCCATCCAGCTCTCCTTATAATGATATTTAATAGTTATTTAGTTTCTATTAATGACCAGGCCTCTGAATGTTTTATGTGTTGCTTTCTTTAAATTTCACATCAGAGTAAGAGAAGAATCATTATTTCTGTTTTCCAAATAAGGACACTGAAACTCAAATAATTTAAGTGACCTAAGAAAAGATGCGGCTACTAAATGGCAGTCCAACAAAGCTCAGCCTAATTTATAAGTTGGTTAGTTTAGGCAGAAAATCAACTTATGATTTGAGCCTCAATTTGAGGACCTGTGCAAAAGTTTTCCCAAGACACTGGGAAACCAGAGTATGTCTGTTCCAGTTCATGCTAGAGACACTTGCAGTGAAACTGTTCCTTTTTCCAGGTTATGAAAATGCCTCTATCAACTGGTGAAGCATTTTCCACTTATTGGTCCTTAATAATCTCCCTTTAAAATGTGTGGGATTTAGAAGAAGAAGACTTTCTTAACGTAATAATAAAAAGAAGCATTGTTGGCAAATGCTTAACTTAATTACACATCAAAATGAAGCTTTGGGAATAAAATATTATTGGATTCAATATTGATGTGGGTTATGGGTGGGAGGCTCTTTGTCTCTTCAGAGATAACCTAAACTATTTGTGACTTGTGGGTGTGGGATGATAAAAGGCTGCAGTCCCATGTCAAGGACTCCAGTCCCAGGAAACAGTTTAGCAATGCAAGGTCTATAAACTTTAAGTATTCAGGGGAAATGCAAACCAAATATGCTAAAAGCTTACCTAGAATACCTAAGGTCCATGCTAAAAGCTTACCTAAGATGTGGAAGATATATATGCTAATTCAAGCCTATTGAGAACTGAAACAAAAGGACCATTTGGCCTTTCCTCTCTGTATAAAAGGGAGTCAATCTTGTTCCGGTCTCAGGATTGAAAGAGAAAGCTCCTGAGTCTGGCCGGCCGTCAATAAACCATTTTTCCTTCTCAAAATCATTCCTGAGTCTTGGCCTCTCTATAAGCAAATAATTGAACCTCTCACAAATTCTACAACAATATCACAAACATAGAATAATACAATTATTAACATTGTCAGATGCGCCACTTGCTATTTATTTGTACAGCCCTAAGTTGCCACATCTCTTTGGGGTTTGCCTCAGGTCATTCCCCCTTTCATTTAGAGCCTGTATCCCATAATTAATCCATGTGGGAGAACAAATACCTGACTCTTCCAACCTGGGACAGCTTTGAAGCATTATCCACCTTCAGGATTACTTGTAGGATTGACTGAGGATCCTGTTGAAACTTCATCACAGTTTCACTTCATCCTCTGCCCAATCTTTTCTTTCTTTCCTTTCCAGAGACTTTGATCCTAAGAGCATTTCTAATAAGATTTCCACATGCTAATCTTTACCTCAGAGTATGCTTCTCAAGGATCCCTAGAGGGCTGCAACAAACTTACTAGAGAGCATTTCCTCCCCAAACAAACCTTTCTCCAGTCAAGCTCCATTATTAACTTTTTAATGGGCTATAAGTGAGGGATTGCATCATACTTGGAGCAACACTTCATTGAAATACATTTCTTTGCTCTATTCTGATTTCTAGTATTTTTAAAATATATCAGACTGGCTTAGTTAGGTTGCCTAATGTTCCTTTTATCTTTTTGGTGCACAGAAGGCAGTATCTACTTACAATTTTTGCAAATGACAGATGAGCTGACATTTTTCAGAAACTATTTTCTTGATCATTTTTAACATTTGGATCTGTTACAATAAACCTTGAGCAAATTTTTGGTAGACCTCAGAATTTTATTGAATTAGTTTATGAATTGGGGAGACTCCAATCACCAAGAGGTAGAAAGGAGTTCCTCTGAACAAAGAGAGCAATAGATTTTTATAGGCAGAGTAAGCCAAGTACATTGGGAGAGAACTTTTATTGGTTGGTATAAACCACATTTCCTAATATGGTTTGTGCAGGTGGTTCCTTGGGAATGAGGCATTTGGCTGGCCTAAGAATGAGGAAGTTAGCTGACATTAACTGTTGGACTATGTTTAAGTTTGGTTTTCTGGGCCAGCTGGGCATTTATAGGAAATAGAAAGATGCTTATGTTTTTGGTTTTGCTGATTTGGGGCATAGCATGGGAACCTCCCATACCTGGAACACAAAACTTAATGTTGGACTTATTAGATTTTATTTATCAGATTTCAGTCATCCATGGAAAAAAAAGTTTTGAAATGACTCTTCCTTGCTGTAGAGAAAATAATATCTTTTTGGGTTTTTTTCCTGAAAAGGATGTTTGAAAATATTTACCCTAATGTAAGATTCTGGAATTTTAGATGTGAAAGATAGCTGGAAGTTCAATGAAATGCAAGGGGTCCCTCAAAAGGATAAGTTGTTGCCACTGGCATATTTCTCCCATATATAGACAACCAATAAGAATATTCCAAACTAATCCCCATCCCTGTCTCTACTCCCTTTGTTTCCATCTTAAATTCTCTCTTAGTTCTTGGAATGGGGAGACAGATTTGAGCTTGCTTCCTGTCTCCTTGCTGGTTGACTGCACTAAGAAACGCTTCCTTTTCTCAAAATCCTGATGTTACAATATTGGATTCTGTATACTCAGGCAGTGAGCCCATTGCTCAGTATGGAAATGAGTAGGAAGAACAATACAGCCTCCTAACACTTCTATAATATAATGTTTAATTTCAGGGCTCATGTGAAAATCAAATCATAGAGCCTAAGTTTTCTTCTACCTATCAATCCTAAGAAATTGTTGTACAGATGCCAAATAGGAAAAGATTGCCAAATCAGGCTGCAAATTTATTTTAAATTTTGACGCTGAAAATAAATAAAAATCTCAATAACTGGACATATAACTCTTAAAGTGTTAGAATCAATGATATACGGTTGGGTTTCATTATTTGTGGCATTTACTTCTATAAGAATGCCACAAACACAGAATTAGCAAATACTGAATTATGGCTCCTGGAGAAATATAGGGTTAGGTTCCTGCCAGCCTCTGGCCATAGCATTTTCATCAACCAGTCTCATTCCATAATCTTGTTTCTGTTTGAAGATACCTTAATTAATATACATTGTTGGCTCATTAACATTGAACTCACAGCCAACAGCACTAAAACTCATGCCTGAAGAAGTTTATCTAAAACACATATATTCTCTATATTTCATAGCTTTTTACACATAGGAACTCTAGAAAGCACATTAGCACTATAATTAGGGGTCATTTTAAGCAATGAAATCATCAAAAAAGAGCTCAAAAATGCAATTCACTGTACCACACAAAAAATGACACCTGTTAAAATATGAGAGCTGAAACAAGAATGCAGTGTCATCTGCTTTAAATGCAACTGGGAACATGAGCCTTGGACAACTCAAATCTCTCACAACTCTGTGCAAGTTGAAGAAAGACCCAAAAGTTCTGTGACTAATGATTTTGAGGTTACAGATAATTTTAGCAAGTAGGCAAATTTGCAAATATAGAATTCATGAATAATGAAGATAAACTGTATAAATGACTCATATAAATCAAAAGAAAAATAATGCCTAATAGAAAAATGGGTAATACCAGGTATATGACCTGACAAATTGGTAAATGTCTAATATGCTGTAAATCACTATGAACAAAAATGATTGTTAATGAAAAGTACAATATTGCTTTGTAATTATCAATCTTTGAAAGTTTAAAAATTAATAAGAACACTAAATAGAGAAGGAAATTTTGGAAAATACTTTTTGTATGCTTTTAGGTACGTAACAATATGTATACTTTTAAAAAATGCAATTGGTAATAACATTTAAAATTTATAATCCATTTTGAATAGAAAGTCTACTTTTAGAATGTATCTTATATACTTTCTTGCAAAAGGATAATTCATCATAATTGGTAAAACTGTCCTTGAGGAAAATAATCTCAATATGTATTCATTCATAAGATAAGGTTAACTGATGTAATAAACCCCCAAATTTCAGTGGCTTAATACAATAAAATCTTATTTCTCAATCCTGTAAATCCAATTTTTTATTCTCTATTAGCATCATGGGACTCTGCTCCATGCAGTCATATAGAGACCCAAGTTGATGAAGACTCTAAACTCTTAAATATATGACCTTCCACTGTCATTTCCAGATGATGGAAAAGTAAAGAGGATCTTGGAGATTTGGGCATCAGAGATTCATATGGTCCATGCCTTCATATGGAGTACCTCCTTGCTTCATTAAAGCACGATGCAGCAACAGCAGCATCTCCTTGGGAATATTGAGAAGTTCTCCTGTGCAAGCCTCATTCCAGACCTACTGAATAAAAATCTGCATTTTAATAGCCATCATGTGAATCATATCTGTATTAAAATTTGAGAAACAATGGCCTAGAGCTGGGATAGACAAACTTGCTGCCAAATAAGGTGTGCTACACTACAAAAGATTATTATTTTTGGGAATTAGGATCATGGAAAGGATATGGAGAGCATCACAAGTTATTTTGTATACAATTCTGTTTCAGTGAACATGTCTTATTTTTCACATACAAAGTTTTCATTTTAAGAACTTAGGAAATGACATTCTTGCCATCTTAGTGTTCATCTTGATACCAGATAATGTATTAATTTGTAGTTTGTCTGGATATATATGATTTAAGCTCTTGAAGGAACTCTAATTTAGTCTTTCTGTGCTCACATTTAGACAGTAATATTCTGAAAAAACACAACTCCCACTTTAACAATATTGGGACAAATTCAATATGGAATTATACTAAGATATATCGAATAGAATTCGATAAAAATTATTCCAAATATGGGGAGAAAATTTTGCTTTTTGCGATCTCTCTGGGAGATTATAAACATGTTGGCAATTCAGTATCATCTTTAAATTGGGAATGCATACACACATATGCATAAACACATTCATATCTTGTATTCATATGGCTCAAGGAAGTTTTGAATAATCAAGGAATCATTTCTACAAAGATGAATTCTGTGAAGATGGTTGAGAAGTTTCATCATCAGATTTAATGTTATTTTGGCACTTTGATCAAGCACACTCGTTTTGGTGGTACGATCGAACGTTGAGGCTTATCGTATTTAAATATTAATTTTCACAACTCAATTAAAAATGAGCCCCTTTCCTAAATCGGTAAAGGAACTAGCACAAATCAAAGCAATATGAGATCTCCCCCTGCAGTCAAGTGGCAGAAGCAGCAAACCTTCACAGGCAAATAGCATCCTACACTAAAGTAGATGAACTTGGAGGTTAACACCTACATAATTAGAAGACATTTTATATTCTAATTTTTAAAAAATAAAAATGTTTTCTTCTTTTTTGGGGCCTGTCATATATAGTAAGTCAAGCTTGTAAAACATTAAATAGACCTTTTTTACCCATGAAACTATTTACAAAAAAGATAGCCAGCAGCTATTTCCCATAGTGCTTGCTTTACAAACAGTAATATCTTTTTTTTTTTTTTCCTGAAAACGATGTTTGAAGATATTTATCCTAATGTAGAACTCTGGAATTTTAGATGTGAAAGGTATGTGAAAGTATTACTCTTTCAAAATTTATTCCCTAGTGAAAAATCTGAGAGAAAAAAAGCAATTGCTAAAATTCATATAAACGCATTATGTCAGGATCTGGATCAGACCCAGGTTGATGTCCAACTGTGGCTCCACTGTTCTCATTCCCCCTCCATTATATCAGAGTACTTAAAGTTGTATACAATGAACCAAAGTTTTTTGCTTGTTTTCCAATCTTTAAAGAAAGTAAAAAGCAACAAAAAATTGGAATTAAACATATCCAAGAACAGAATTCTTGCGACAAATTCAACTAATTAATTTCATGAAATGTGAGTATTTTTAATTATACAAAGTAGGGACTAGTTATAATGTTGAAAAAAATTACTACATTCTTTAGTTTTCATAATAAAATATTGCACTGACCTACCTGGCTGATTTGTAAGCAGTTATCCTTCTACAAAATCTATGGGGATCAATTAAATTCAGATAATTCAAGCTATTTCAGATTTTCATTTCCCTGAGAAATTTCTGAAAAATTCAGTTTCAAATGGAAATTGCCATAAAATTCTAGAATAATTTTGGTGGTGTGAAAATTAAATGGTAAATGACTTTACCATCCACCTTGATCTGCTTGAGTTTTCCATTTTATCCAGGCAGGACTATGAAGAAGACAAGGAAGACAACTGTACTAAACCCACATACCAAATTTGGACAAAATTGACATACCTCTGTCCCTGTGAGGAAACTCATTTGACAAGACTAGTGACAGACATTCTGTTAACAGTCACCAGATGTCCCAGATCTTTCACAAACATCTTGCTCCTGAGTTTGTTGAACTGCCCAAGGACACTGTGCCTTGATTAACTCATGCACCCTTTCAAGCCTCAGCCACCCATCCTGAACAGCCATAAATACTACTTCTACAGCTTAGCTTTCTGAACAGAAACCCCCATATGGTGCTGTTGTAGAATTTGAGAGAAGTTTAATTATTTGAGTATAGAGAGGCCAGGACTCAGGAATGATTTTGAGAAGGAAAAATGTTTTATTGACGGCCGGCCAGACTCGGGAACTTTCTGTTTCAATCCCGAGCCCTGAACAAGATTTTTTAGTCCCTTTTATACAGAGAGGAAAGGCCAAAAGGTCCTTTTGTTTCAGTTTTCAATAGGCTTGAATTAGCATATATTTCCACATCTTAGGTAAGCTTTTAGCATGGACCTCAGGCATTCGATAAGCTTTTAGCATATTTTGTTTGCATTTCCCCTGAATACTTAAAGTTTATAGACCTTGCATTGTTAAACTGTTTCCTGCTCACCTAGGGCAGGACTGCAACCTTTTATTATCCCACACCCACAAGTCACAGATAGTTTAGGTTATCTCTGAAGAGACAAAGAGCCTCCCACCCACAGCCCACATCATTTCCCCCCTTTGCCAAAGTTTAACTTGTTAAACTTTAGCATAAATATTGTTGGAGCTATGAGGTGGATGGCTGTTTGTTGTTTTGATTGATTATTTATCAATCTTTAGTGTAGCATCCAGGACTGTTTTTAAAAGTTTAGAAGTTTTCATTTTGGACAGCAGAATCCTGGGGCGGGGGCCTCCTGCAGTTATTCTGTGGCCACTGGCGCTCACATGGATTTCCAGTCAGGTTCCAGATCCATCTATTAATTTTATTTTACCCTTGAAGAGTTTACACCTTTAATTTAAAAGAGGTGCTGAAGGGAGATGATTTCTTTTCTGTAACTACTTTCTGCTGGCCATGGGCTATAGTTATTGCCTAATAACTATATTGCCTAAAAACTCTTAATTTATTTTAACTGGAGGAAGATGGATCTGGCATTCTGTACGAAGTTGGATGAAGTTTTCATATGGTTAATAAGATGTTTATTCTGAAATAAACAAACTTAATTAAAAATTTGGAATACCCATTTTTAAAAGAGGACATTGGATTACAGAGGTAGACAAGGTTAGGTGCCTATAAAGATGGCACTCCTTAAAAGCTGGTGGGAACAGCATATATATATATATATAAAGGTATATAAGTTATTCATCTTCAGAGAGAAATCACAACAGACACTTAGCTTTGTTTGAAGACACATTCCAAGCTGTTTAATGATTGGCACTCATTTGCTCTGTTAGATGCTTCTGGTGAACTGGCACTCCTTGGGCAATTGGCTTTACTCAGGATTAGAACAGTAAGTTGGAAATTTTCTTAGTTTTCACCTGTGGGAGTGATTAGAACTACAGAATAAAGGTTTTTTTACACCTTGGTTTTAATTGTACAATTTTTAGCAATTTTGACTTGTTTAATAGGTGACTCGCCATCAGCAGGCAAGCCTCACCTTTGCTACACAGCAGAGTACAGTAGAATATAGAAGTTGACTGAGACTGGCTGAGACTGCCACCTTATTCTATAGACATGTTTATTAACTATTTAGAAAATGATTTTACCAGGAATTTAACATGTCTAATATACTTCTGCACTTGATTCAAAATAGAAAAGATAACGTTATAATTATTAGGCATATATTTAGTACAGGATAAAAGTACAGCACTTAATATTAACTAATGCATTACTTAATGCATAAGGATTCAGAGTTGCAATTATTAGTTTTGAGTTTCAGGTTTGTAATACTTTACATGTTATCTCTCCATGAGAACAGGCCATAATGCCAACTGTGTTTAAGTTTCACTTACAGTATTTTGGTATTATGGTTCTATTTAGCATGTTCTTCAATACAGTGAGCAAGTCCCAGCATTCTTGATTTGAGAGAGATTTTTCAGTATTTTACTAGCCTGGTGCATAGTGCTTTTTGCAACTATGGAACAGTGCCAGTCTGGAGGTAATATTCATTGTATACTTGGCTGTACTGAGTCATTACTGGCTACTGCAGGAACTTGAAACTGCAACGTAGTTTCCATCGACTTCAGGAGCAGAACCAGAGGCTGATATAGCAAATATTTTTAATTGAGGGGTCAGTGACCAGCCTAGCCAATAACTTACATTGAGAGGCCACCTGTAATGTATTCAAGGCCTGGTTTGAATGCACAAGAGTTTGACAATGTTAAAGTTTATTCCTTGTTTTTAATGTATATTTTAAACAACTTAATTCAACACATATATCGAATGACTGTTTACTTACACAATTTTACTATGAAGATAACAGTAGGTACTTTAATTTAGTAATAGAGGAAAAATATTTTTCATTGTTAAAATGAAAACAGAAGATTTCCAATAGAATCAAGATAACTTTTAATTACCATTTACTTAAATATGTACTTTGCGGTGGCCTTCAGACAGGTGTTATTATCATTAAGTTATTTCTGCTACCAATACTAATCTAAGTTTTAGTTAACAATGACTTTTAGAACTAGAACTGTTTAAACATTTTCAGTTTGGCAGATGTTTTATAAACTCTTTATAATTGACTATAACCACATTGACTAGACACCTCATGTTTAAGTAAACTGATTGAATTACAATTACTAAAGAAATTTACTCTATTTATTTAAGAGAGCATATTTACAATCTTTTTCCTTTAGCCTAATTTCACTAATGTGAACTTACAATTTTTATTACTCTAAAGATTTCATACATAATGTTAATTTAGTTTATAAATTAACTATGGGAGATTACATTCAAGTTAAATAAAACTGAAACCATTATAGTTTATGCAAGGAATGTTCTCTTTTTCCCTTACAGGAAGCTAAAAACTTCTTTTTTTTTTTTGTTTAAGTTATCAAAATTAATAATCTAAAAGCATACTGACTACCAGGTTTTAAAACACATTACACAATTACTTAATTTTTTAAATCATAACCTAGGAGAGATTTCTTCATAGTTTTTATAGACTTTCTTTTACTTACTGAAATCTGTTAATAGAGCCACTAATTACTTTTATTTTGTTGGAAAGAAATCTTCTGGAAGAAAATAAGGCTCACTAGATTGTGGAGAAGAAAATAATTTATTTTCAGTCTTGCAAGAAGGGGCGCAGAGCTAGATATGGCTGGTGCCCTGAACAAAGAAAAATGACACAATTCATACTCCTAAGTCTAGCATGCAAACTCTTCCTGTTTTTCCATAGATTGGATACTTCAGAAGTTACAGTTTATCTGAGATTTAACTTTTCCACGTAAAAGTTTTGTGACTTAACTTCTTCCTCTATTACATTTCAACCATTTTAGTTTTTACTTGCTCTCCTTTGTTAAATAAGGAATAGAATTTAGTGCTGAAATGGCACCAAATTAGCTCCTTCTTGGGCATCCTTCTACTGCCCATAGGACTGGCCTAAACTGGTCTTCTCTACTGCTGTCTAACCGGGAGTGGGAGACTGAGGCAGCAGGCTGCCAGGTTACATTAACATTTTTTTTTCTTATATGAAAATTAACCTAATCTTTGTTTTTTTACATTTTAAGGCTGACAAAAGGTTTAAACTGGGAAATTACAGGGCAAACTGATTCTTAATTCCCTAGCCTAGTATATAGGTTTAATCTGCCACACCTAGTCTTGCCTTTAAAGCTCTTGCAAAGAGGAGACCCTCTCCCAATTGTTTCTATAATCAGATTTCTATGACTTTTTCATCTTGCTTAGTTTAATTTGGACTTTAAGAATATTTATTTACATATATAACAGCATATTTAATTAACAATTTGAATAGAGCTCTTTTAAAAATTTTTATTTGTTAATTTGATATTATTATCCTGATGTATGAAGACATATACTGAGCAAATGGGCAGACACAAAGAGTTAGACACAGAAACAAAACTCATTGATATTACTTAAATTTGCATTATTTTATATACTGTTTAGCTTAATTTGGGGTCCTGAAATATATATTACTTATAACTGCATATTTAACCTCAACAATTTGAGCAAATAGGCAGGCATGAATAGTTTGACACAACAACATAACTTTAGTTACTTTAAATTTCTAATTCTTACAAAACAAGTGTGATTGCAAAACATTTTAAAGACTCTTGAAACTCTTCTTAATTTGCACTATGACTGTGCAGTTTTATAGTATGACTATGCAGGTTTACACAAGAATTTTCTTTCTTCATGGATTGTAACTAAAATGTTTTCAATGCTTTAGCACTATTTTTTTGTTTCAGAAATTTATATTTTACTTTGAATTTAGCAGAATTTTGGATAAGCAACAAGATTAATTTTATATATACTTACTGAGGCTATTTGAAGCCTCAGGGAGACAGACTGGTTTCTCTCATGAATTGCCACTCTTAGGAACACTGACTGTCAAGGCAGGAGACTTCTCCCCCTCCACCCCCCTTTTGATTTTAATAAAATCAGAGATAATAAAACTCCAGTGGTCATTTAACCTTATTCCATCAGGCAGCAATTTATTTAGTTTACACTTGAATTCATGAGAGAAAGGGTTATTAATACCAGGACAGGAGACAGTGATATCCCAGCTCTTTTCTGGCCTGTAGGGGCAGAAGCTATTATGAAATAACCATAGGCAAAGGCAAGGGGTGAGGTTAGGCTTGAAGTAACTATAAACTAAGGAAAGGTAAAGTTTAGAGTTTACACTTAAATAATAATTTCAGGCTAAATTCACCCAGCTATAATTTCAGTTATTACCTTTCCACTGTTTTATAATATAAATGCATTTATAAATGATTTTAACTTAGTTACAGTTTTTATTAATTTTTAAAAAAACTGTTAATTTTGTAACACCTTTTATTTGACTTATAACATATTAAATGAACTTAACTATTACTTTAGTTTTTCTTTTAAGGTAAAAGAATAAATTTCTTGCAGTTAGTTTGAAATAAAAAGCTACTTTTCAGGATTTGATCTCTAGAATATAATGCTTTTTAAAAGAGAAGACCCCTTCTTTTTCAAACACTGAGGAAATGATGAGATTAAAGCACGAGAAGCTATTTTGATAAAACAGATTTTCTTTGTATACTGATCTTACTCAATTTTAATCATAAAATTTTCCTTCCACAAACCTTCTACACTTTCAGTATTCATTCAGGGTTTTGTCCCACACTCTACTCTTTCCAATAATCAATCATTTTATCTTAGGACAAAATCATCTTCTGTTTCCTTAACAATAAAAGCACATTCCATATATCCCACATACTAAGTTACCAGGCACACTTCTTACAACATATAATTGCCATTAATACTAAACAAGCTTGTTAAAATAATGAACTTTTTTTCACTTTAAATACTTAGTAGCATGTAATACCAGAAACAGTTTCTTTGGAAGCAAGTTGGCAGGGGAGGCTGGCTGCCAAATAAATTTGTTATAAAATTACTTTTTATTATTATTATTATCAATTCAGTTTTTGTTTAATAATGACTTTCTGCAATTAGCCATTTAAATACCTTAATTTAAACAATGCTTTGTAAAACTTTTATAATTATTTATACCCTTAAGACAAATTTTACTTTCACAGAACACATTCTCTTACTTAAAGTAACTACAATACCTTCTAAGAACCTGGGCAGAATGCAAACGTATTTTGGCTTTGACACCCTATGGAGGGAACTTTACTGCATTTATTCTGATTCTGCTTTTCACTCCCTTCACTTCCCCCCCTTCCAGGCAGTCGGGTGCACAACAATCAAACAGGAATGCGGCTTATGAATAGAAGGTGTGGACTCACTGGAAAGGGCAAGCCGCTCTTCCCTTTCCAGCTTTCAGCCAAAATGGGCAGACAGAACCTACTTAAATTTGGCAACTCTCCCTGGAACCCAGCCACCCTGACTGGGACATCCCCAACAAACTTGGGTGCATGGCGTGGACACAGATGGCCTCCAAGCCCCAGCAAAGGGCCAGACTAGAGACAAGCAGCAGAGCATGCACAAACATCTAGATTCTGCAAACATCCAGACTCCTCAGTTTTGCCCCATAATCATTTCACTCCCTTGCCAATGGCAGGGGAGGGCTCCAGCTCAGCTGTAATTCTACTTTACATAAGGACACAACTCCAACACTAGCATTGAGCTGACACAGACAGAAGCACAAAGGTCACTAATTTGACCCAAAAGTTTATATATATATATTTTCACCATGGCTGCCCCCACAGCCATCACAAACCTCAGAACACTTAACATTTGGTATAAAGTGAATTCATTCACAATTAAGCACCATAACAAAAGATTTCAGCTAGACTTTTCCACTGTTTAAACTTTACACCCAGACCAAGCTCCACTAGAAAAGCCGATCCATTTTCCTGTAACCAAGTTTTTTTTTCTTTTTTTTTAAATCTAGACCAATTTCCAGGACGTTAGGACTTGAACCTATAAACAACCCTTTTTATTAAAATCAAGCCTCCACTCCTTTAGTGGATGTAAGACTAGTACCAGATTATAACATGCAGTTAGACAAACACAAAACACCAGGGCTTTTTCCCGGTTTTTCTCCAGGACATTAGGACTCGAACCTATAAAGAGCCCTTCCTATTAAAATCAAGACTCCACTCCTTTAGTGGATATAAGACCAGTACCAGATTCTAACATGGAGTTAGACAAACCCAAAACACCAGGGCTTTCCCCCGGTTTTTCTCCTTTTCCCAAGCCTAGAGAGAACGGCTTCCCCCCAAATTTCTGGGGCTACTAGGGTTCTCTCAGGAGGTGATCAACCTCCCCTTCCTAGCAATTAAAGCTAGGGCCTTCCACACTGTGCCCACCCGGGGAGTCTTACCTTCTTCCATGTTTGGAGTTCTTTTTTGTTCCCAGAATCTTTCTCTTCAGACCTTCCATTGCCCTTAATTTTTTTTGGTAAGACTCTGGCAGAGCCCACATCTTTTCTGGATTAAATTTAATCCAGGGGCGCCCAGATTTGGGGTTCACCCAAGTCCTCCCGGCTTACTCAGGGATTTGGAAGGGGCAGCAAAATGTTACCGTCTCTGGCCTTCATTTGTTGTCCCTTCGTGGTCACCAAAAATGTTGTAGAATTTGAGAGAAGTTCAATTATTTGAGTATAGAGAGGCCAGGACTCAGGAATGATTTTGAGAAGGAAAAATGGTTTATTGACGGCTGGCCAGACTCGCGAAATTTGTGTTTCAATCCCGGGCCCTGAATAAGATTTTTTAGTCCCTTTTATACAGAGAGGAAAGGCCAAAAGGTCCTTTTGTTTCAGTTTTCAATAGGCTTGAATTAGCATATATTTCCACATCTTAGGTAAGCTTTTAGCATTACCTCAGGCATTCGATAAGCTTTTAGCATATTTTGTCTGCATTTCCCCTGAATACTTAAAGTTTATAGACCTTGCATTGTTAAACTGTTTCCTGCTCACCTAGGGCAGGACTGCAACCTTTTATTATCCCACACCCACAAGTCACAGATAGTTTAGGTTATCTCTGAAGAGACAAAGAGCCTCCCACCCATAGCCCACATCAGTGCTGCTCCACGTGCATGCTGTTTTGCTCAATAAAACTCCCTTCTTCCTTTACAGAAGGTCTTCCAATTATTTCTTTCATCAACAGTGGTATATTCTGACTTCTGAAATACAACTTGTAGGAAAAAAAGTAAAATTGATTTTTCTTAAGACATAAGGATGTACACAAATACTTTCTGACTCATTTTAAATGCCTCAACAATTGTGAGCAGTCATCAACTAGTAAATATCTAAAGATAAGAGTACCATTTCAAAGACGTTACAAACCTTTTAAAAAAGATTTTGGTTTGGGTGATTATTTTAGAATCATTAAGGCTCATTTTAGGATAAAGGTTAAATGACGTGTGTGTGTGTATGTGTGTGTGAATGTGCACACATGCACATACTTATGTATAAACAATCAATAAAGTTTCATGGTAAATATCCTTCCCTTGTCTTATACTCCATGACAACAAAAACAGTAGATTTGTTAATATAGATATTTAAGCCCATTATTATACCTGGGTCTGTGAAAGGTTTTCTTTATAATGAGAGCTTTTATTTTCAATCAATGTGTAGTATGAAAGCTGTCTATTTTCAAAGTATTTAAACACTAAAGGCAAAAAAATAAAATAGATTTTAGATGAAACCCATAATATTGAGATTGTGATTATATTCAGGAAGGTGAGGATAACTGAGTACAGGACAATAGTTAACCATCAACAATGGAATTACCTTATATTTTCCATCAGCAAAGATGAGACCCTGAAGAATCTGAAATGAATTGATTCATTATGCTTAGTTTTCTTGGAAAACACTAGCTCCTTGGGAAGACACAGTGCTCATAATTTCAATTCAATATTAAATAATGAAATGAAAACTTGTTAAAAGAGAATATAGCTTCTTATTCAAAACAATCGGTTCTACTAAATTCTGCTTTGATACATGATGAGAAATGAGGAGGTCACTTCTAATTTTAAGGAAGAGCTGGAAGCTGCAGAAACCATGCAGAAAGGGGCCCTGACTAAACCTGACTGCTATTAGTATCTGTTCTGTGGGCAAAATCATTAGAAATAAATTCAGGGGGACATATCTGGAACAATTTTTAAAGCTTAAATTCACTTTGAAGCATAAAACACACATACTTCTCTTGAGTGGCTTTCCCCTAAGATTTTTCAGTCTATCAATGGCCTCAAGAAATGTAGGCAAAGGAGACTCTGGCACTTGAATATCTGCTTTTAGCTGCAGTTGTAAATAAGGGTCTCTTGAGCTAGGACATGATATGATTAAGTTCTTTGAACAGTGCCTTTGTTTGAACACACTGACTAGAAGGTAATCTAGCAAAGAAGTCATGTAGGAAAGGCTGTTTGATTAATGTTTTCAAAGTAATAAAGAGATCAAAGTGCTACAAATCTCACTGGGAATTCCGTTCACTTAGAACTACAATTCTAATTTAACCACCTTGTCATCAAGAGGAGAAGGGTCAAGTGAGATTCTGAAAATTTGGTACTTAACTAAAGATGTAAACTTCTGCTAAACTCTATTTTGTTCTTTAAATAATTAAATTTACACCTATACTAGGAGGTCTTTTTCTCTGATATGATCAAAGCCAGTAATTTTTCAGTTAAGTGAAAAAGAAAATTAATCTAGAAAATTATAACAATGTATAAATATATTAAATGATTCATTATAAATTTAAACCCATACACATTCACGTGCACACACATACATATAAATATACCATTTAATGTACAACCAAGACTTTTCTAGGGCTGTTAGTCCCCCATTTGGCATGCTATATGATTTTACATTAACAAGAGTTGCATCATTTATAAATTTTAGTTTTGGTGTCTTTAAAGTGGAGTTAGAAGGTAAAGATCATTGCAAAGCAATTTGAGGGTAGAATCATCTAGAACTTTGCTTCTCCCCTATCTTGAATATTTTATAATAGTGTCACCTATGCCTGATTCAACAGAATTTCCTTTTTTTTTGCTATTTGTCTTTATTGAGTCAGCTCAAAATTGAATTAATTTTCATGAAACAACTCTTTTTTCATAGTTATATCTCCTTGGTTTACATAGCACTTAACCAAATTATGTAATTTCAAGTAACCAGTATAGCTAATTTGATAACTATGACCATTTGGATTACTTATGCATATCTCTCTCTTCCTCTGGGCGGAGAATCCTTCCCTGGCCTTTGATGGTGGACTAGGTGGTGTGCCTTGATTTGGCCAGCAGGATGTCAGTGGATGAGATTTGAACATAAGCTTAAAAGGTACTTCCTCTCTTGCCCTGCTGTCATCACAAAGAGAAGAACATGACCTGTGTAGCTGCTCCTGCCAAAAGAATGAGAAACACATTGAGCGGAGCAGCCTGGCTGACCTATAGATGTTTAAACAATATAAAAATCCTACTGTTGTATACCACCAGGTTTTGAGGGGTTTGTCATGTACCAATAGATGAATGCTAGAGAAATAAACACAAATGGTTTTAAGAAATATACAATTCAACTGGCAAAAGCAGATGAATGTGGGTTAATAGGATCTTACTTTTGGTAACTGTTTAGCATGACATGACATCAGAACTATAAATTGGGAGGAATCATATTTTCTTGTGGCCCAGGCCTTTGCATCCTCTGCTTATTATGCTTTCTCCCTAATCAAAAGTGACTTGGTATACAGCATTTACCACCATAGTGTGGGGTCTAAAGAAACTGCTGCATGACACTGTGTTATTACAAAGTTAATAAAGAAATGCCATAGTTTGATTTTTTGCTCAAGCCATTATTGGCAAAGCTCATCATTAAAGTTATTTTCTCAAAATCCTAGTGAGCTTGAGACCTTTGTTGAAAACACACACACACACACACACACACAAATCTGGACTGCTTACTATTTTGTTGCCTGCCGTACCTACTTGTTCATCTCTGTGCCTGTCTTAGGTATTCTCCCGATCCTCCTCAAACCTGCTCCTCATGTTATAGTAACTCATTTGCGGGTCCTTACATGGCAACAGCATAAGATACAATATTGATTCACTCTACAGGACCACCAACCATGACTACAACACAGTCACACATGACAGATCATATTTCCTGGCTCCTAGACTCCGGTCTGCTTTCCCTCCCTGCTTGGTGGAGCACTTCCACTTCTAACAGCTAGCTGCCTCATTGAAACATGAGAAAAAGAAATATACCAGTGCAGTGCCTTCACCACCAGGTTTTCCTTCAGCTGAGTACATGACCCTTCTATGAGGTTATTTAATTTATTGTGCCTCACACACTGCATTTCTCATTCCTTCAAATTTTAAACAGAGAGTACTTTCCACAGTTCAGGCATCACTCAAAGATCTGGGATACAGCAAAGAACCCAACATAACAAAACCCCAGGCTTCAAAAACTCATATTCTAATCCACACACAGAGGGTAAACAGAATGGTAGAAATTTAAATATGATCATTTTCAGCCCATCAAATTAGCAGAGATAAGAAATAATGAAATATTCAGTGAATAAAAAAGAGGTGAAAGAGGTGCGACCATGCACTGCTGCTGGAGTAAACGGGTTAATCTTTATAGAAAGCAAAAAAAAAATTAAATTATTTTTCTGCCTCTTTGAGATCTATGTAAATCTTTTAAAAAGCTAAATAAGATCTGGCCAACTTTAGAACCTGGGAATGCCTTTCTCAAGAACCTGGGTGTCCTCTCTGAAATTTAAACATCAAGGAAGGTAACACCCTTATTTCCCCAGTTCCATGGAAGTTTGAATTAGGAGCTGGGCTCTAAATGGTAACTACCTATTATAGAGATACAAGTTTTATTATTCCTTAGGATGGAGGCAATTGCCAAACACAAAGCTCAGCATAACTCCCAGCTGAATTTAAGACATGAACTGTATATGACAAATGATGCTGTCAAGTCCTCTTACTTGAAGACTAATTATACCTTGAGATCTCATAGATGTATTGATTTGGATCTACTTGGCTATATAACAGGATAAAAGTTCTTTCTTTTTTTGCAGTCTCTTTATAGTATTGCCTGTAATGCATCCCATTTTGATTTAATTCTTATTCAGTAATAAAATTGTTTTCTTTTCTCTTTTACTTTTGTGGAAAGGTTTTCTGGGTTGGGAGCAGATTTTCTTTTTAATTATATTTCCCAAACAATGGGCACATGTATTTAAATAAAATTATTCTTAGTTGAATTAGCCGGGATATACCTGAGGGGGGTGGGGGCTCTCAACATCTAAAGGTAATGATTAGGTTAAAATAACTATATAATCTTATAGGGAAAACTATGAAGACACTGAAATGAAAATTTTTGCTCATAGAAACTTTTGTCTATTGTATGAAGGTTCTTCCCTGACTAATCAATGTGTCCACCAAGAAGTGATAAAGTGAGTTGCAAGGCAATGAAGACATTTGTTTGAGGTCTTAGAATTGCAATTCAGAAAGCACAGATTCAGGTAGCAACTCCAAATCATATCCTTCCTTGGTATTTCCAAGCCTGGGTTTTTAAAGAAAAAGATTACACAAGTTATTTGTGATTGGTGAATATTTGGCATACTCTGTCTTTCAGATCAGATAATTAACTGAGTTCTTTATTTTGTGTTTTGTTTTTTTTAATTGTGTCCCAATGTCCTTAGGGTTCTTAGGAATATTGCTGCTTGAAGCTTTGTATATAGTTGCAGTTTGTGATTTCTGACTCAGATTTGCATTTGAATAACCTATAGAATAATTTTCCAACTCCTTTTGAAATCTCTCAGCCATAGAAACTCTATTTTGCTTTATTTCTTTCCTCGTTTCCCCTTTTTGATCAGATCTTTCTTTGAAAGCTTTGTTGGTCAATATTTTTTAATAACTTTTTTTTTAATTCAAAAAAATAAAATAATAGAAAAAAGCAGCTCAACAAATTATGGAAGCCTTACTCCTAAAAAGTTCTGCCCAGGCACTTTTATCTCATCTAACTCAAACTACTAACTCAATTATTCCTCTAATGTTCAGAAATATACAGAGATGAACACAGATTATTTAAATGACATTGTAAAAGATCTCCTTAATAATGAAAAACATGGAGAAGAGGAAAAATGCTTAATAATATTCAGAGTTCACAAAACGAACACATGGTATAATCCGTTGGTGCCAGGGAGGCTTATCACTGGGAGTCATGTCCCATGTAGGAGGGAAGGTAGCCAGTTTATTTGTAGAGTTTGGCTTAGGGGTGGGGGGTGGGATTTTTTAGCAACAAGGAGGCTTTCAAGGGGTCACTCTTAAGCAAAAATAATTATTAGGCTTAGTTTCATCAATACAGAAATTAGTTTCATAAGCAACAAACTTCAAGATCAAGGGCTTGGCACATTAGCATGACTCAGGAGGTAGTTGCAGCTGTTCTTCTGGAGATAAGACAGTGAATAAGAGTTATTGTAGTTGCTTTGCTCTAGCAGTTTGGTTCATGCCTTACTTGACCTCCAAATGTGGAGGTGTCTGAACATCGTAAGAAAAGTAAAAATTTATGGGACCTGGTAGAGTATGAACAATGGATGTTGCCGTGTACACAGAAAATGGTTAGAATGGAGTGAAGGGCAGTTAGGTACTTGTGCCCAAGTGATGCCTGAGAATTGGTCTAGATAGATAATACGTTTATCAGAGTTATAAGTAAGGACAACATTGGTGTTCTAACACCTTGACAATTTTCCAATGGAAAAAGAGGCTGTTTCACTTAAGTTAAAGTAGTAAGTGTTGAATTCATCTTTATCAGAATCTTCATAGTTTGAGGCTTTTATGGACCCCAGAAAAATGTTCTTACTGCTAATCTATCCTGTGGGTATAAGCCTATTGTAGGCAGGATCTTTTGATTAGCTTACTTGGTTAAGCTTCTTTTGATTAGATTACTTCAGTAAGGTGTGACCTAGGGTGGATCTTAATCCTCTTACTGGGGTTCTTTATAAATGGGATGACTACAGAGAGAGAGACAGAGAGAAAGCCAGAGGAAGCCAGAAGCTAAAGCAAGGAAACCCAGAAGAGAAGGGATATCAGCAGATGCCACCACATACTTTGTCATATATGACTGAGGAAACCAGGATTCCTGGAAGTCAGTCTTTGAGTAGAAAAGTATCACCTGATAAAGACTTGATGTGGACATTTTCATGGCCTCAGAACTGCAAGCTTATTAGTTAATAAATCCTCATTGCAAAAGCCAGTCATTTCTGGTATATTGCATTTTAGCAGCCTAGCAATCTAAAACAAGAGTGATGTTTGGTTATTGTGTTATTATAGAAAAGATGCTATTTACCTTCTTCCTGTTCATATCAAAGGGTTTGTTTATAGTGGTCGACTGCAATAGTGCCTAGGTAAGATACTGGGCTATTATCATTGTTTATACAAAGAAAGAAATTCCTTAGTGTGAGTCATTTGTGCTATGCAGCTTCCTTTCTCTTCAAGAGTAAGGTATGTCCAATGGGGTGATATTTCTGATCTTTATCTATCGAGTGTCCATTCTTTTCATTCTGTATTTAGTCTATACAAAAATGCTTTCTATGTCCATCAGGATTTGAATATCTAGGGGTACAGCCAATAACTGGAGCCTTTCATGGAGTTTAAATTAGCACAGACCCAGCAATTTGGTAGATTGTCTAGGTCATCAGTCCTTTGTATGGCTGGGAAAAAAAGGATAGTGAATGGCAAGGACCAGGAAGAGAGGGTAGGGTGAGAATGAGGAGTTTAAAGTGGGTAGGATTCATTGTAGCCATGACAGAGATAAAAAGTGTACAAAGAAAGGGGGAGGAGAGAGAAATGAAGCTTATAGTAGTTGTTGCTGAGTTCATTCAATCTGATGAAAATCAGATCTGGATCTCATTCCTGCGTTAGCCATCTCTATCAGATGCAGTCTACTTCTGGGCGACTTGAGCCTAAAATCACCAGGAATTATTAATTATACAGGACTGGTCCTAGGTCTTGGAATAGCTATCTACATCAGATGCCATTTACTTCTCATCCTTGGTAGTTATGAGCTTTAGGTCCCCATCAATAATGGATTCACAGGCAGAGCTGGGAGCATTCTTTAAATGAGAGATTTGAATACAAGAATCAGTGTCTTCTAGTGTAGCTGCAGATGGGTTCGTTAAAAGAACCTTCTATGCGGTTGGAGTGTTCCTTTGTGGATATGTTTTTTACCATGGCTGAAGATTGTGGTTCTGAATATCTTTGTCTCCTGGGAACACACTACTAAAGGATTGTTCTAACAAAGTTTCATTTTTCTTTAAGATTTTGATTAGCTCCCAAAAATTGGTTAGTATATTCCCTTTTATAAGGCAAGGCTCATATATTCCAGAGTTTATTTTCATTGGTCTCCTTGTTATAATTTCAAATAAGGAAAACTGATGTTTTCCAAAAGGGATGGCTCTTAGATTTAGTATGATTATAGGTAAGGCTCTTTGCCATGATAGATTGAGGGTGTCCATGGATTTAGCAAATTGAGTTTTAATTACACCATTTGTTCATTCTACTAACCCTGAGGATCGTGGGTTATAATCACAATGAAAATGTTGTGAAATAAGCCACATTTTGTGTATGGCTTTCATAATTTGTCCTGCAAAGTAGGTTCCTCAACCATTGTGAGGTTCTGAGGGAATTCCCCAATTTGGAATATTTTTTTTTTCTAATAACACCTTTGCAACAATAGGCACAGTAGCTTGTCTATAGAGAAAGGCTTCAGTCCCATGGGAATTCATACAAATCATAAGTAAAACATATTTATAGCCTTGGGGTGGGAGTAATTAAATAAAGTCCCACTGACAAACTTCAAAAGGTCCGGTAGGTAAGGGAAAACATCCTTGAAAGCTATGGAAAGGTTTTCCTGGATTATCCTTGGGGCAATTTAAATAATTGTGATATATTTTCATAGCTGTTTTAGGGCATGATTTCTAGAAATATTGCTTTCCCTACCTTACCATTTTATCAGTATTCAAATGTGTTATATTATTAAAAAGTTTCTAAAACTGTTTCTTGGAGGAAATTAGGTAGGACTGGTTTACCATTAGGACCCAAGCATGATTTAATTTCAGGGTCATAAAGCAGCCATTGTATTTCCATTTTCCTATCTCCTGGGGAATAACATTTTGCTAAACATCAGAGAGTAAAATTTTGTTTCCAATAGAGTAATATGGTACAAAAGTCATTATAGAAATAAAAGTAGGACTAAAATTTATCACTGCATTTTTTGCAGATGTATCTATCAAGTGGTTGCCAGTGGTTTCCTTTGTATTTGCACAAGAATGACCAGGAATTTTAATTATAGCCAAAGCCTTTGGTAATAGTATAGCAGCTGGCAATTACTTAACAGAAAAATTGTTTCCATAACATTCTCAAATCATTAGCAACCCCAGAGGCATATCATACCACTATCAGTATGTATATCTCATGTTTTCCCTTCTGCAAGTATTCAAGTTCTTGTGAGGGCAGAGTTTAGCTCTCTGGCCTTAGGTAGGAAGATTGCTTCTATTGTCTCATGGTTTGAGGTATTAGTATGTTCAAAAAGATAGATTCCTGGTTATCTTTTAGGTGGGAACCATCTATATATATAGATAATGTCTGCATTATTAATTGTAATTTCTTGTAAGTCTATCTGAGATGTTATTAATTGGTCAGGTAAAGCTATGCAGTCTTGAGTTTCCCCAGAAGTAAGAAGAAAAGGGGCAGGATTAAGGTAGTGACAAGGAATAAAAGAGACATTGGAAGGGGAAAGTAAGGAAATTTCATAAGAAGTTAATCTGCTGGTAGAAAATGTTGAATGTGATAAGAATTAAGAAGGACTTCAACTATATGAGGGGCATAAATAGTGAAGGGAGATCCTATAATTAATTATTCAGTTGATTCTAGAAGTTTCGCTACTGCGGCAATGGACTTCATGTGGCTATGGCATCCAATTGCTGGCTGTAATGTCCTAGAGATCTATGACAGTCTTCGTATTTTTGTGTAAGGACACCTAAATTGTGCTCTTCTAATTCATGGACAAAGAGGAAAAAAGGTAATTTATAATTAGGGTGTCCCAGAGCCAGAATGCTGAGCAAATTATACTTTATTTCCTTGAAGTAGTTTTGACTAACTTCATCCCAATCAAGGGGCTCAGTTTGTTCAGCTTTAAGCAAAACTTATAAAGTTTGAGCCATTAAAGAAAAATTATTAATCCAATTTCCACAATATCCTGCAAAGCCTGAAATACTTTGAATTGGCATTTGGTTTGTTGAGGAGGGGAAGTTAAAATACTTTGAATTTGGTCAGGATCTAAGAAGAGGCCCTGGGGGGTGATTAAATGTCCTAAATATTTAACTTTCAAGGAAATCAATTATAGCTTTTTCTTAGATGCTTTAAGCCCTTTTGTTGCTGCTTCAGTAGGTAGATGCCATCTTTGAGACAGGCCTTTTTAGAAGGGGTGCAAAGCAACAAGTCATCTACATGTTACAGCAAGGTTGACTTTTCTGGAAAGATGAGATCTGCAATGTCAGTTTTAAGAATTTGGGAAAAATAAGTTGGACTTTGGGTATACTCCTGGGACACAACTGTCTAGGTGAACTGTTGTCTGCTCTAGGCAAAGGCAAATAAAAACTGACTTTCTGAGGTTGCTGGTATGCTGAAAAAGGACTGCATAGATTTACAACTGTAAAATATTTACTTTCTAGTCGAATAGCCATAAGTAAGGTGTGTAGATTAGGTACAACCAGGTGGCAGGGGATTATTATATTATTAATTGCTCTTAAATCCTTTATAAATCTTCATCCATTTCCTTTAGGTTTACAGATGGTGAAAATTATGGTACTGCATGGGCTCGTATAAGGAATAATTAATCTTTTTATTTTATTTTTAAATTTTAAGCTTAATTCTTGCAATTGCTTCTGCATTTAAGGGGTATTGTTTTACATAAGGAATGGTTTATATGGGTCTACTTGAATTTGAGTAGGTGGGACAAAGAGAATGCATCCAGTATCAGTAGACAATGTGAACCATAAATAGGGTAGAATGGCATCTAAAAGAGGATGGTGTTTAAATTTTATTTACTTGTCTGAAAAAATGAGAATATGTATGGGGCTTAATTCCTTACCCTGGTTTATTGGATCTGGTTCTAAGAGTTCCAAATTAATTTCCCCCTTTAGTAGAAAGTATATGTGCTAGGAATAATCCAAGGAAATACCTTCTGAGAAAGTGAACTGAAGCAGAGGGAACTAATAAGTACTGATGAATGCCATGTAGAGGTCCTATTTGAAAGTGAATTGGGAGCAATTTAAAAATGGTCATGGATTTGTTGAAAACTCCCACCATATGAATTGCTTTTGTAATTGGGGGATGAGAGTTAATGAGGTCGATGAGATTTAAGACAGAGAAGTTGGCCTCAATATCTATTAGAGCCTGAATACCTTTTTTCCAACTCTCATATCTATTTTGCATAAAGATGTGGTGTGGACAATTGGAAAGACCTCTGCTGTACCCCTGGAGCAGCACTAGTGGTTACACTGAAAGGCATTTTGTGTTCCCCACCAATGACACCCATACCAGTGCTCCTACCCTGCCATAGTCAAACTCCTCTGTGATCCAAAACATCTTCAGAAATGAAGCCTACTATATTACCAAATTCAATTAGTAGGAAAATGATATAGTAATGATAGTTTTAAAGATTAGAAATAGAATACATACTAATTTAGAAAAACTAAAAGTGAAAAATAAATTGGGGTATTAAACAATGAAAATATCATAAAACTTTGTTTTTGACATTTTGCCTTTCATCACTGTGGTAGGTGTTGCCCTGTAAGTACAGTGGCAAGGCAATCTCTTCCATTCCTTCCTCAGTGTCTGCATCCTTTTTTTTTTTAAGTCTTTAATTTTGTCTTCAAAAAAGTTTTAGATCACAGTAAAGTTACATGTACAATATAGGAGACTCCCATATACCCAACATCAAACCCTTTTTCCCCTTCCCCAATAATGATCTTTTTACATGTGGATGTTATATTTGCTACAGCTGATGTGCAGGTATTGAAACTTAGCTACTAACCATGGTTCCATTTTGGTTTACATTATGGTTTATATTTTAGACTGTACAATTTTCTAAATTTTTAGTTATATTATGGTTTACATTATGTTTTAAATTTTAGACTATACAGTTTTATAAATTTAACATGGCCTATATCCATCATTGCACAATCTTGTGGAACACTTCCATTGCTCCCCAGTTACCCCTTCTTCCATCTAGTCTATTCCTCTCCCCCACCTCCCCTTGGGGCCCAAAGTGACAACCAAGCTTCACTGCTTGAAGGTCCTGATTCATAGATACGTGCAAGAAAGCTGAGGACTTGACACACTAGACTGTTCTCCCACATTGGGAGTCACCAATGCTCTAAGGAGATACCCTTCCCTCTATCTCAGAACATTAATCTTCATGTATATAGGGTATATAAAATGTTCGGATATCCATTGGGTATTGTCACACAACAACTGAGAGATTGCTGAATTCCTAGCTGGGAGAGCTCTGTCACATTCCCCAACAGAGCAACAACAATCCCCGAAGTGCAAGGGCAAAGACCAGTGAAGAAGAATAGTCCATTGATGGGCTCTTGCTAGTGATGACTATGCTTATAAGCCTGTGTGCCTGAAATTTGAACTAGGCCTAGAGCAGCAGGGTGCCTAAAAGTTGCTTCCTGAAAACCTCCATGTTTCTCAAGTGTGGCCACTCTCTAAGCCAAACTCAGCATATAAATGCATTACCTTCCCCACAGCATGGGACATGGCTCCTGGGGATGAGCCTCCCTGGCACCAAGGGATTACTACCAATCACCAGCTGGTGATGCAACTAGAAAAAGACCTTGAATTAAAGGGAGGCATGGTAAAGACAAATCAAATGAGTCTGTATGACTAAGAAACTTCAAAATGAGTTGGGAGGTCATCAGAGGGGTCATGCTTATGCACAGCTCAGCAGGACCCCAGAGATGACCAAAGTAGACACAACCCTAGGTACTGGTTCTCGTGAGGGCTATGGAGACACACAGATTCTATGATTATGGCAGATGGCTCTGCAGCTCAGTGCCTTGCCAGTGGGTCCTACTTTGGAATTTGTGTTCCTGAGTGTGATGGAGTTGGACTCAGATGTGACCTTTCTATACATGTCTCTTCTGTCACTTTTACTGAACCTGTGGTTGGCACTGGGGTTGGTGCATATTCAGGAGACTTGATTCTCTGGACTGTCCATGTGCCAACTGGGCCCTGAGTCTCAGCAGAGTTGTAACACCTACTCTCTGGTTCATTGGACTTACCCAGGTCAGCTAACAGGGAGGTGAAGATGATCAACCACCACACCAGGGCACTGAGAGTGTCTACACTGCAAGCAGGAGACTCACATACATCAGCCATGTAGGATCTAAGCCCCCTCTTGATTTAGAGGTAGATTGGACATCACCATTCCAGGGTCCACAGGACAGAGGAATAAAATACGGATTAGAATGGACTTACTGGTATTCTGCTATAGAATTATTGTGACTCTAGCAGTGGAAGAAATTGTATCATTGATGTGGATACTATGGCCACGGGAGTTGCTGAGGGCAGGGAGAAGAAACAAGTGTGATAAGGGGGCATTCTGGAGACTTGGAGTTGTCCTGAATGATATTGCAGGGTCAGATGCAGGACATTATATATCCTGCCCTAACCCATTGAATGGACTGGGGAGAGTGTAAACTACAGTGTAAACTATAATCCATGCAGTATAGCAGTGCTCCATACTGCATTCACCAAATGCAATAAATGTGCCACAATGATGAAAGAGGTTGTTGATGTGGGAGGAGTGGGGGATGTATATGAGAACCTCTTATATTTTTTAATGTAACGTATCTTTTTAAAAAGACAATTAAAAATTTAAAAATATAAAAAATTAAAAAAAAAGGGTACTTTGATTTTGTAGAGGGCAAAAAGTGAACTGAATGGGTTGCTGCTGTTGTCATTTATTTTTATTTTTTTATTTCTATTTTTTGAGTTTTTGGTAATCTCTTTCCCAATGTCCAAGTTGTTTACAGTAATTACAAGTACCATTGTCCAGAACCCTGATGCCTAGAGGGTTCATTGGGAGTTTATTTAGATAACTGTAATTGGATACTCATGGTTTGTGCTAATTGTATTTGTGCTTTTAGCTTGGGAGGATTTCATTTTCTCAGCCTTTTTAAAGGTGCAATCTAAATCATCTGAAGATTTACAAAATCATTAGGTTCCATGGTGGCCCAATTTAGTTGTTTACATTTTAAAGTGGTACTTAAATCTTCTGAAACGCCATTTTAAAAAGTAGAATTTAAAAGGGCAGAAGTTTTAGAGTTAATATGGTCAAGAAATGAGAATTGTTTAAAAGTTTTTATAAGCCTGTTATATTTGTATATGAGCTGGTTAGGTATTTGGGTACATTGTTGGATTTCTCTCCAATCAATAATTTGGAGAAAAGCTTCATTGATGACCCTATGAAGTTCCTTAGCCCTTTTAAATGCTTCAGTTTTGTCATAGCTTTGCTAGCAGAATGTTGTAGGTTCTGGGCTTCTAGATTCTTGCCTTATGTTGTATAAAAGAATTTAATGACATGCCATAGAGTAGGTAAGAGAGTAAGGAGTTTATTAAGAAACAAGAAAACAAGAAAAATGCACAGTCTGCGACAAAGCTGTGAACATAATGCAGGGTGAGTAGTGCACATGGGGCCCAGGCCAGGCCTTTAGGTTTCATCATTCCCCTTCCTAATGTTGGGGAGGGGTCCCAGCTGTGCTGTTCTGATTGGGTGCCCCACCCATTAGCTCTCAGGAGACTAATGGTGAGGCATTTTCTTTGAAGGTATCTGGGGCTTCCACTTGACCTTGGAAAGCATTCCAAATGGGATCTCATGGCTAGGGTCTCACAGGATCTTTCCGGCAGCCTTCCCTTAAGGAGGTTTCTGGGCAGGGTCTCTTATCCATGTGGTCTGCCAGCCATGTTGCCTGCCAGCCATGTTGTCTGCTGGATCTTCAGTTGTCACCCAAGTCTTCTCTTTTCCTATATTAACCTGCCTCAGATCTTTATTTTGAAAAGTTATTTAAGGATTTTTCCAATTAGCTTTGTCTATCCAGATTTGGGCTTGACCTTCATCAGCAGTCGTATGAATTAACTGGTAAAAGTTTTGAGTATGCAGCTCATAAATATGAATAAGAATGAATTCTTTTGCAAAACCTACTGTGTCTATAGTAGGATTAGAGAAGTCTTTAATAATTGTTGTAAATTTAGCCTTTGTCCAAGGGTATGTATACAACAGATGAAACCCCTGATTCTCCTTCATTTGGTTTAGTTTTGAAGTGAACAAGAGATTGAGGGACTTCAAGGGAATTGTTATAGAAGGGGAGTTCAGCTAAGCTAAGATACAGAGGAGACAGGCAGGAGGGATTTAAAGGACAGTTAGGATTGAGTCAAGTGTTTTGGATAATTTTTCAAACTTGATATACATTTCACTGGTCTTTGTTAATTTAGCATTTACTTATTGAATAGAGGCAATTTTAGAATTAATAGCATGTTTGGAAGCTTCCAAGTCTCAATTTAAAAAAATATCCCATTCAGAATGCTTCATTTTAGATGCTCCATTTTCTCATTGAGCACACAAATATATCAATTCAGTCATATTGAAGATCCCTTTTGTGGCTATTATAATTCAGGGTATTTTCTAGAGCACCATGTAAAGCAGGGTAAGAATATGCCTGAGGCAGGACCATAATTTTTATACATGAAACTAGCTGGTGTGCTACATGGGAGTGCACCCTTAGAGATTTTAGATGGATTAGAAGGTTTAGGGAAATTGTCCAGGTTTGTCTAGGTTTGGGGCAAGTGTAATGCTTGACAGTGTGACTTTCAAGGAATACTTATTTTACTTGATGAAGGGCCTGTGTTTTTGTTGTCCAACCTGTGACCTGTGTCCCTAGTTGCATGGAAATTGTCTTGAGGGTAGCTGGTAACCTTGTGTCAATCTAACCTACCTGTGATCACCTTATCCTTTCATGGGAGACTTGTTCTTCAGAAGTCAAGGTTTCACATCAGAAGGTGGTGGGCACACTAATAGCTTTTAATTACCTGTCCAGTTCCAACCCAAATAGTTATTTGATTGCTTATAGTCCGAACAGAGGTCAAATTGATTGTTAGAGTGAGTGAGTGCAGCTCAAGTGGTTGAGCACCTTCTTCCCATATATAAAGTCCTGGATTTTATCTCTGGTACCTCCTACAAACAAACAAACAAACAAACAAAAGCCAACTCTCATTGGGGAGCAGTTGCAGCTCAGTAGTTGAGTGCCTGCTTCTCATGTACGAGGTCCTGGGTTCATTCTCTGGTACCTCCTAAAATTTTTTTTTCTATTGATTGTTTAGGTAGGGGTCCCAACACTGAAAAGAGCTCATTACCAAAGTGGGAAAGTCCCATTTGACTACTCACCAGACAAGGAAATTTTCCTTCCATATGAAAAATGTCAAATACAAACTAGCTTCTGCCATGAACCCAGAACAGGTCAGGACTGTTACTAGCCTAAAGCAAATTAACCAAAGTTCACAAAATGAACTTTTGCCCCAAGCCCAACCAGATGAACTAAAATTCACAAAATTGGGAAGCAGACTTGGCCCAATGGATAGGGTGCCCACCTACCACACAGGGGGTCCGTGGTTGAAATCCTGGGCCTCCGTGACCGGTGTGGAGCTGGTCCATGTGCAGTGCTGATGCGCACAAGGAGTGCCCTGCCATGCAGGGGTGTCCCCCAAGTAGAGGAGCCCCACATGCAAGGAGTGCTCCCCATAAGGAGAGCCACCCAGTGTGAAAGAAAGTGCAGCCTGCCTAAGAATGGTACCACACACACAAGATGATGCAACAAAAAGAAACACAGATTCCCAGTGCCGCTGATAAGGATAGAAGCAGTCACAGAAAAGCACACAGCAAATGGACACAGAGAGCAGACAACTGGGGGCGCGGGGAGAAGGGGAGAGGAAAAAAAAAAAGTTCACAAAATGAGCTGCTGAACCTAGCCCAAACCCAAAATACAAAAGTTCAAATTACCCTTTATAGAAGGCACCCAAAGACTAGAACCTTAACTAAGAGGTAGAATTGGAGCCAAGAGAACTCACCGACAGGACCCGGGGCCACTGGGGAGAACACAGAGTTCAAGGGACTTTGGCCATTTCCAAGCTCAAATCCAACAATGGCTCCAGAGTCAGATAGGCCGTTGCTTCAGATTCCGTTTCTGACACCATGTAATGTTAATCTAGAAATAACAAATGGAGTTGTGAGGTAATAAAGACATTTCTTTGGGATCTTAGAATTGCAGTTTGAAGAACACAGATTTAGATAGCATCCCCAAAACCTGTCCAATCTTAGCATTTCCAGGCAAGGGTTTTTAAGTTATTTGTGATTGGTAGATATTTGGGGGTACTCTGATGGTCTTTCAAATTAGATAGTTAACTGAGTTCTTTATCTTGTGGTTTGTTTATAGTGTCCTAATGTCCTTAGGATTTTCAGGAGCATTGTTGCTTGAAGCTTTGCATACTGTGGCAGTTTTTGCTCTCTGGTTGAGACTTGCATATATGTAACCAGGAGAATGACTTCTCCACTGCACTTGAAATCTCTTAGCCATAGAAACTCTATTTTGTTTTATATCTCTTAATTAATGTAAAAGTCAGGTAGTATAGTTTTATCAAAATAATTTCTTGTAATTCAAATTGACTTTATCATGTCTTTAATTGTTTAAAAGAAACAATTCTCACTTTTATGGGAAAAAAAGTATTTTTTTAACCGTCATATTATGTCCTATATTCACTTTTTAAATCTTCTATTGTCACTTTAGTTAAAGAAAAGAGCCAAGTATTGTTTCATAGTGATCTATAATCCTACTTTGATGTGGGCTATGGGTGGGCTCTTTGTATCTTCAGAGATAACCTTAACCTAAGCTATCTGTCCTGACTTCTGGGTGTGGAACAGTAAGAGGCTACAGCCCTGCCCTTGGTAGCCATGGCAACGACTCCAGTCCCAGGAAACAGTTTATCAGTGCAAGCTCTATAAACTTTAAATATTCAGGGAAAATGCAAACCAAATGTGCTAAAAGCTTATCTAGGATGTGGAAGATATATGCTAATTCAAGCCTATTGAGAACTGAAACAAAAGGACCATTTGGCCTTTCCTCTCTGTATAAAAGGAACTTGAAAATCTTGTTCGGGGCTCAGGATTGAAACAGAAAGCTCCTGAGTCCGGCCGGCCGTCAATAAACCATTTTTCCTTCTCAAAATCATTCCTGAGTCCTGGCCTTTCTATATGCAAATAATTGAAACTCTCTCAAATTCTACAATAACTTAACTAAGTGTTCAACCTTCTTGACAACATTTGATATTTTGCATTCTCAAACCAAATGCTAAATGATATCTTTTTAATTTGAAACTGTCTTTGTGATTTTCCAGAGGGTCCCTGGAAAATCACAAAGAATCTACTCTTTCACTTTATAAAAGAGGGGTAATAGAAATAGGTTTATTTGATATATAATAAATTGCATAAGAAATGTCAAATTAAAAGGGATTTTTTGAACTTCTATTAGTTGAAATCATATAACTTAAATGTTCTTAATATATATGTTCCAAAAATTATATAATGTTCCTAAAGATTTGCCAATGTCCTCACTGTTCATCTGTTATCTAGAACTAATCTGCCTCCATTTCAGTTATCTTAGCAATATGTTACATGCCAGAAAAGATACATTATTTTATAATAAACTCATTAAATCCTTCAATTTTATAAAACAATAATAAGTTAACCATAGCCATTCTTGCTCTTTTAGGTTTTAAGTCTTTTGTAACAAAGATTTTTTAAAAATTTTATTCTGATGTCTTTTTGAAAACCCTTGTGATCAGCTATAAACCAAAGTGTTCTTTGTTCAACAATAAAATTTCTGTCTTAGAAAATCTTTGAGAAAAACCATGCCAGATATTCTACGGCATAGATTCTACTGATATTGCTTAAAGAACTTTAAGACCATACCATGGTACTGACTCAGAATTTCCAAAAATCTAGTAGGAAGCTAATAGATTCATGACATTGCTGACACAAGATCGAAAGGAAAAAGAATTAATTATTTAGAATGGAATGAATTAATAAACAATAATTATAGGTTTTGTTTAAAATACTGTTGATCTTTTAATTTTTTTTTAAATACAGGACTCCTTTTGCTTTTCCCTTAAACTATCTATAACTCATAAATTGTTTATCTTTTTCTCCCTGCCTGATTCCCTAAAATTTGGAAACTCTTATTGAATATTCTTATTTTTATGGAAATATAATTATTTGCATAAGTTCAATAAGAAAATGCCCTCCTTGTTAACAGGGCGTAATTGGAAACACAGGTTATATAGCCAAATCTTTAAATATAAATCATAATTGAAAATAATGCTGACTAAATCTCAATTTTTAAGGTGTCTAAATTCATAGCATATTTCAAACCCTGCTAATCTTTTTTAAAAAATTATAATTGTAAGTTGTCTATTATTCATTGTCTCATCTCTAGAATAAGAGCCCCAACTGCCTCTGAGCCATGCTAATGAACCAAATCCTTTATTTTGAAGCTTATACTTATGTAATTTATAATAAATCTAAACTTAACTATAACTAATGCCTAGGAGTCACTCCCTGAAAACCTGTTTGTTACTCAAATGTGGCTACTTTCTAAACCTCTAAGCCAAATTTTGCAGATAAATCCCACAACCTTCTTACAGAGAACATGACTCCCACAGATGAGCCTCCGTGGTGCCAAAGGATTCATATAAATGTACATTGGCAATTGTTTTGGAAAAATATCTAAATCAAAAGGGGGAAATGAGCAAAGAGGTAAAACAACATGTAGTTACTATGGCTAAGAGATTTAAAATGGAGTCAAGGTGCCATTCAGAAGTTACTCTTGTGCATGTCTTAGCCAGATATCACAAACTGCTAAAGTATGCAAAATAAAAAAACAACAATGTTTGTGAGGACATGTGGATGTCATAAATCATTTACAAGTTAAAGAAATTAGGAAACTGTCTAACCTGAAAAATATTTCTTTAGTCACAAATTTCCACTAATCATAATTATTTACAAGCAATTTATATAATCTGCTTTTTAAAAAATCCTTGCTTGGATGCCCCAAGCTGGGATACAGTTTGGGTTGCTATCTGATTCTGTGATTCCAAATTGCAATTCTAAGACCCTAAATAAACACTTTTGTTGCTTTACAGCTCATTTGGAATTTCTCAGTCAACAATTATTAACTTTAGAAATTATATTTGTGCAATATTATTTCCTTTCCTGAGAACTTTTCATAAAGGTCGTCATATATGTGTGAAAGAATACAAGATACAGATATTGTGGAAAAAATTATAGCCTTATGACTACAGATCATCTTTACTGAAAGAATCAGATTTTTTTTCTGTAGTTCATGTGATATTAAAAATCTGCTTCACATTTTGTTTTTTCCATGGATAAATATTAGAAAGCTGTAAATATATGTCAATTAGGATCAAATGTTAGCATATGTAGTCATTATGGTAATAATTTCTGTTAACACTATTTATCTAAGTAGTTACAGCCCATGTCTTGTGGAAGTGAAAAACAATTTTTGAAAGAATACTATTCAGTTTCGGTCAGAATTTAAATGGTGCAATGTCTGTGGAAGATGATCTGGCAGTTCTTCAGGAAACTAAATAAAGAACTGCCATATGATCCAGCAATCCCACTTCTCGGAATATATTAAGAAGAACTAGGGAATGGATATGGTTCAGGCTGTTGGATGCTCCTCTCTCATGTGGGAGGTCCTGGGTTTGGTTCCCGGTACCTCCTGGAGAAGGTGAATCAACAATGACCAGACAGACAAGAGAACCATGTGGGGTGGGGGTGGGCGTGGTTAAATAAAGAAAAATAAATAAAAAATAAAATAAGAAGGACTGAAAGCAAGGACATGAACAGATATGTGCATTCCGATGGTCATAGCCACATTATCCACAATTGCTAAAATTGGAGACAGCCAAAGTGCCTGTCAACCGAATGGATAAACAAGATGTGGTATATTCATACAGTGGAATATTATTCGGCTGTAAGAAGAAATCAATTGGGGATGCACATGATAACATGGAGGAAACATGAGGATATTATGTCGAGTCAAAAGGACAAATATTGTATGGTCTCATTGATATGAGCTAAACACAATGAGCAGACTTATGGAATTGGACTATGAAGTTTAGGTTGGTGGAATGAGAAGGGTGAATAGATACTGGATGTATGTAAAATGTTTTATAACATCAAATGCAAATATGTGGTAATGTTTGGACTTTATGATAAGGCATTAAAATGAATGTAACAATACTTGATTTATGGATGTGATTGTGGCTGAAATGAGTAGTCTAAGAAAAATTAATGTTGGAGGACAGCTGGAAGATAAATTGAGAATGTGTAACAATGATTTTGGGAGTAGATGAGGATTGTGTTTAATACTATAAGTACAAGGATGTTCTACTACAGGGTGTTAAAAATGTGATACATGGGAAAAACATAACTAATGTAATTTATGGATATAGCTAACAACAATATTGCAATGTTTTTGTAGCAAAAGCAATGTTGGTACTATGTTAATTCCGAAGGTTAAAAAAGAATATGGGGTTTGGTTTTGTGAGATATGAATACGATTTAGCATTTTTTCTCTTCATTTTTTATCAATAATAAGGAGATCTTAACTATGTAAATTATTTTTACAAATAATTAAATAATGTTCATCTGTGTATCTTTCTGAACACTAGAGGAACAACTGATTTAACAGCTGGAATTAGATGAGATAAAAGTGCCTGAAATAGAACATTTAGGGGTAATGTTTTCATAACTTTTTGAGCTGCCTTTTTCTATTCTTTTATTTTTGTGAATTTGAAATAAAGTTGTAGAAAGAAAGAAACAGAGTGAGAGGGATGGAAAGAGGGAGGGAGGGAAGAAGGAAGGACATTTTCTTCATTTTGTTTAGCTTTGTTATGAGTTTTCCAACCACTTAGTACTCAAAAGAATCTACTTTTTTGCTTAAACAAGGAACATTGTATTTAGGCAACAGATTTTTATTGTTATTGCTTGTTAAAAGCACAGCTAACAAGGTACATGAGATGACAGGTAGCTTTCTAACAATAATTGACAGTTGTTTGTTTCCTGAAAGAGGAACTAAAATTTTACCTATGGATGGAGCAATTTTATCAATGCACAATGGAATTGATGTATGAAGATGCAATAAGACCTCTGTGAGAAAGCTTAAAGTACACTTTTGATGAACATCCTACATTCATTTGCCACAGAACATTCTACTATAGTCTATTCTGAGTCCCTGGATTTTATGTAAATACATTAAACAAAATAATATACAAAAAAACTCCTGGTTCTGTCAATGAAGAAAATACAGATTTCAATCCCAGTTTTCAAAGAAATGCTAATTAATTAAACAAACTCACTGAGATCTGAGTTTTAATTCTTCTCTACAACTCCCCAACACCTGATCTTTATTTGTCACTTTTTTCCATGGTGGACTTTTCATAGTTTTTTAAATTTTGAACCAATATAGTCTACAATTAATTGATATGAAGATCTCTTAAGTTTGATTCAAAGTTTAATTTGCAATCAATGCCTATTCAAATAACCATCTCATCTGGGAACTTTAATGATGCTCATTAAATGCCAAAAGAGAGCAACTATATTATTTCATTTGACTTTTGATTGCTAATATTAAGAGTAGCAATGCTCCCCCACCCCTATTCACTAGGTAAAAACTGAGACTCAACAACTCTAACATAAACTTTTACTTTTCCAAAGACTGCCAATCTAAGTGTTCATTCATTTGCATAATTACCACAAATGACTCTAATACATAATTTATAAAATTTAAAAAGTATTTATTCACCTTTCTGAGATATAATTGTTGACTCCCTCTTCTATCTCAACAAAACCCAACACAGACTTATATGTCCCCCATGAAAAAAACACATATACTGTTCCTGATAGGTATGGGTAAATATGGCAAGTTAGATCCATGAAAACATTTACTATTCTTATATCAAATAACAAAATTTTCAGTGGGAGATATAGCAGGTATTTACAATTCTTAAGAAGGTCTTCACCATAGGGAGTTCAACCAAATCCTTCTTTTTACAAAGCAGCTCTTGACTATTTTTCTTATTTTTTATCCATTGTACAAATTCCTCCCAACAATTCCCAAAACTTTCCTCCCAAGTAAAATTACTGTAGTTGGATAATCATTTGCTCCCTCCCCTTGCAATATTATTAGCATTTGGAAGGGTATGTACTGCCAGGGCTCCTGTAAAATCCAAAATTGGAAGGACCTAATTTAGACCTGTTTTTGCCAAGATCTTTGTCATAATCAGCTGGGTTCCAATATATACTTCCTGGCTCATTTCACTTTTGTGAAGTAACTATGCTACCCTTTAGGATCTTCTTTCTCCACTTCTTGTGTTTTCCTTCAAACTGTGAAGACTTTTCTCTTTTATTACCTCTTTGTTTTATTCTCCAGAGCAACTGAGTATAGGACTTAAAATATTCCTATATCTTTTTTCACACTCAATTGCCCTCCTGTCTTTAACTTTTTACCAAATATAATGATTACTTATATTGCTATGTGTGTTTATCTATATGCTGCTATTATTCCTTTGTAATATAGTGCATATGATATGACATGATATAATGATATAATCTATTGAAGTATTTTATCATTTTTTATCTTTGGTGATGAGGACAAACCTTGTCTTGTGAAAGCTATTTCCCTCAAATCAATGACAAATTGCTTATGATAATCTTATTATTGATAAAAGCCTATACCTAAATTAATCACACCAAAAGTAAGTCTTCTTCTAATTTTTTCAGAGATTCTGATGGAAAAGGAGAGGAAATTGTATGCAAAACCTACCCATCCTCTATCTTGAATTACAATGAATGAATTCCAAAAGGTGAAATAAAAAATAATGCAGTTATGGAAGTAAGAATCATTTGAGAAATATGATAAATCTCAGTATAACAGGGCTCCATGTATTAGCATCTAAAGTCACATAAATCTAATTCAATATAGCTGCTTCCAAAAGGATTTTGAAACACAAATTTATCTAAATCCAAGTACTTTTCCATTTAAATACAAGTGACAAAAACTCACCTTTTTCTATAACATATTTATTTTAGCCACACTCAGTTATTCATTATTCTCAATTATCTGAATTTCTGTGTAATAAATTAGTAGGAAAGCCAAAATTACAGAAAATTAGATGACATCATTATATCTCATAAATTATATCCAGTTAGTACATGTGTTTGGTGATGCCAATCTTGGTTTCTTGCAGGTGTTTGGGCTGTCTTTATAATTTTTACTCTGCTCTTTTATGTAAAATTATAAGAGAACTTGTACATAAGCAAAGTGTTAAATAGAATATTATCCAGATACTGTAACTAGATGGAGTATCTTCTAGAATACTAGACTATTGGTCATCTATAATATTGCTATTCTTCCATATGCTTTAAATTTTGTTTTCAGGAATGGTTCTGAGAAGAGAGAATGCATTGGGATTCCTTTTGCCTACTCACTCTAAGCCAGGGGCAATTTAACAAGGGGTCTGTGAGCTTGAATTGAAATTCAAAAAAACGTTATTCTTATGGGGATGTGTTGGTGCAGGTGTGATATATTTATTAAATAATACACAGTATAGTGTGAACTTAGTAAGGGGTCTGTGGTTTTCACCTGACTGGCAAAGGGGTCTGTGGAACCAAAAAAAAAAAAAAGTTAAGAACCCCTGCTTTAAGCTATAAGCTATCAATTTGAGAATGGAGAAAGCAGAAAAATATTCAGGTTCTTGCACATTTTTAAAGTAATAAATAAATGATAGATATTACAAAGTATGTATTCCCCAGAAGGTCAGAATGGTACAGTGAAAGCCCTAAATCTTTGGGTCAGCAGACCTGACCTTAAGTCTTGGATCCATTACTTACTGAGGCATTGAGAAAGACCTCCTAAAAGTCTATGAATCTTGACTTCCTCCCTGTAAACTGCCAGTCGAATGAACTCTCTGTGCTATTACTATAACTAATGTTTAAAATAATAGTAGAAAAATATCTGTGAATTCTAAAGAAAATACACATTCATGTTAAAAGATTTGTTAGTCTTCAAAATAATCATTTCTCTTAGTAATCTAAAGCCGTGTACCCCTGGGTCTTTGAGACCCTTTGAGAGGATGTTTCATTGCTATTTCTTATATATTATCTGCTTTCCTTCCGGGAAATGTAGGATTTATCATAGTTTATTTTGGAATTAGAATCAGAGACTTGTGGCTGACATTTACTGAGAGCATTGCATCCCACTGAGTAGACTGGGTACTAAAGAAAATATCTATTTCTCATGCTGGCTTCAAATTCTGGCGTTTAGGGACATCGATAGATGATCTTTTAGTTCCTCTTAGAAAGTACCATTTATAATCCTTATCTGTTGAGTTGTTACAAGGATTAGTGTTTGTAAAACATTTTTAGAATCCCCATTTAAAGCTATTTTATGAGAGTCAACAATAATTGCACAAGTTTAATTTCCACTTCTGCAGGAAATTATATGCATGCACTCTTTATTATTAAATAAATGTGCTGAATGATTCAGCTGATTGTAACAGCCTACAGACTAATATAAATTTCATTCTTATAATGTTTATTGATGGAGAGTTTTATACTGAAAAGTGTACAAGCAGATCTGGGGTAATAAAGCTGATTGAACCAGAGAGCTTAAGGCAGTGATCTGCAAAATAGTCTAAAAGGATTTTCATGAAAAGTTATAAGCTAAAGTCCCTTTTTCCTAGACTTAACTTCTAGAAGTGAAATTACTCTGTAGTCATAAGTTTATCCTATTATTGGAGCTTGATTTCAATTACAAATGTATTCACTTCCATCTTCCCACCCCCTGCCATTCCCACATACTTTTAGTCCCCTATTTCTCTTTGATAAATAAATATGAATCAATTTAGATGGAAAACAGAATAAAAAAGGAGTATGCAGACTGGGAAGGAAGATCATATTGCAGCTATACTTGAATGAATGATTTTTATTTATGAAAAGCAATACAGATTTGAAGTAAATTATAAAGGTGAAAACTATAGAAGTGTTAGCCTAGAATTTCATTACGAAGTACTTCAAGTTATATAAAGATGTCTAAACTCTTCCAGACAGTTGGTGGTTGAGAATAAAAGCTAAGTTCTATGTAAGAGCATTATGGAAATAGGAGAAATAGCAAGCCTTATGGAAAAATATATTCCATTTTATATTGTAAAGAATAAACATTCTAGTGTCCATACTGATATAAATGAGTGAGTGAATAAATAAATGAAGGAGACAATTATTTGCTATGGAAGAAATCAAACACATTTGTGAATATACTCTGCCTACCAAGAGGTGGAATATAACTTCACACTCCTTAATGTGGGATGGGCATAGTGATTACTTTCCAAAGATTATGGCCTGGTCAGGAGGGTGAGGGGCGTAACATTACAGTGGAGAAATCTGTCCAACCCTGACTCAGCCAGGCCATCAAGATCAACATTGCCTGCTGATAAGTATTGTTGAGACTAGGTTCCTGTGATGTGATGTGATGAGATTAGCATTTTACTTCTTCGATCTTATTCTAAAAAAGCCATAATCCCAGACTAATCAAAAGAAAGAAAAATATCAGATTCATCCCAACAGAGGGACGTTTCACAAAATATTTGTCTGATACTCTTCAAAACTGTCAAGGTCATCAAAAATAAGGTTGTAAGACCGGCTCAGCAATAGGTTTTCATGAGAGGAAGGTGAGGCAGAATTTAAGAAATAAAAGGACAGAAAAAAAGACACAAGAGAGAAAATAAAGATGGGACCAGGGAACTCAACAGCTTCTGGAACTGAGAGCCTCGACCCTAGTTTCCACATCATATTTATTAGAAATTACAAAGCAATAGTTATCTATGTTTACTCTCAAGGCTGCTTGTTATTAAAACTGCAACACTTGGAATACTAGGGAACAGGCCATACAAAGTTCAAATGCCTCCCCATGCAAACAATTTTCGTGCTGATCAGACAGCGTTCCATCTAGTTAAGGCCGGTGTTCCTAAACCCACACTTTTTATCTGCATTATGGAAACGTTTCAACTTTAAGCCAGGTCCCAAGTTCAAATTCAAGCTATTTTCCCACATAAGGTAATGTTTAGATACCAACTTAAACATAAGAGATGGTACAGGTAATTTTTCAAAATATTTTGGGAGTTTTGGAACAAACGTATTTTGAATAGCCTCATAGAGATAGTAAAGAATTCATGATTTCAGAATTGTTTAAGATTTGAAGTGTGCCTGCTACTCTGATAGCACTTTTCAAGAAAATAATTTTCTTATTCTTGGTATAAGAGAAGCCTCCCATTCCTGGGAAGGGAGCAGCTGGAAGTTCCCAACAGCTTTTTCTCTAAAACAATGTTTAAATATGATTAAATTAATTATACTCTTGCATTTCACATTTTGCACAGCAAAAAACAGTGTGATTTACAACCCATCTTATTTGTTATTAAACAATACTTTATTCAGTGTGTCTATCTAGTGCAGTGGTAAGGATCAGAGAAGTTACAAAGCTCCACATACTTGATGAAAAAGTAGATATTCTAACTTTAAGTATTTGTGCCACATGTAGAGATGTACATGTAGGACTCTAAGCCATTTTTTTTTCCTCCTGAACTATCCATAGGAAAAAAAAAATGTGCTTCTAAATTTTTGAAACCATGAGCATTTGAAATGCTTATAGCACCCTCTATTTTTAGAAATGAAAGGGAGTTTTGGGATCATTTCTGCATTGCACAGATGGGTAAATTGAGGTTCAGCAAATCTCAAAGACAGTCACATATTCCCAGTCCCACAACTATTTAAAACACACACTCAAGGCAAGAATCTGATTCTCTTGGTTTCTATCACAGTGCTGTCTTGATAATGAATTTTACAGTGAAATTTTCCGAAAGGACTGCCCCTCTTAAAGGGGAATATTAGTATCAATGCCAGTGTCTTTCTTTTTTTTTAGCTCATTCTAGTAAGTTGATTTTCAAGGAACCACTCTTGGTGCACCTAATGGTCTACTGTATTAGTTTTTTATTGCTGAGTTATGAATTATCACAAGCTTAGTGGCTTGAAACAACACACATTTGTTCTCTCACAGTTTCTGTGTCAGGCGTCTTGTCAGAGTTTAGGTGAATCATCTGTTTGGGGTATTATGAGGACGTAGCCAAGGTATTAGCCAAGCTATGATCTCCTATGGAGGCTCAACTAGAGAAGAATCTACTGTTAAGGTCATTAGGAATGTTGATAGAATTCATTTCTTTGCGAGTTTAGGATCGAAGGCTTGCATTTTGCTGGCTGCAGCTGTCGGCTGCCCTTCCTTATTAGAATCTACCCTCAGTACCTAAAGACACCAGTTCCTTGACACATAGCCACTTATTTCATCAAGACAGCAAAAAGAGTCTCAAAAGTAAGCTTGCTAGCAAGAATTTCATATGATATAAAGTAATCATGGGAGTGACATCTTACCCTCCTTGCCACATTCTACTGGCTAGAAATAAGTCAGAGATCCTGCCCAAACTCAAAAAAGAAGATTACACATAGGTTCATGAATACTAAGATTTGGGAATCATAGAGGGGAGCACATTAGATTCTTTCCATTAATTCCCAAAATAAGATTGATGACCTACCTTCTATTTTATTTTTTTATTTTAATAATGAAGTTTTAGTTTCCTAATTTACAGGATGAGGAATATATAAACACACACACAACTATATGCATATACATCTATATGCATACATTGAAACAGTGCTATATATGTATATATATGTATGAATTATATTTATTACAAGTTTGACATACAGAAAAGTACTCAAAATATAAATATCTGGCTTAATAAATTATCACAAAATGAAATCATGTAAATACTTTGCTAATCAAGAAATACAATGAGCATTTCAGAAACTCTCTAGTGTCCAATACCCATCACTACCCCTGTCCTTCCCAAATAATAACCATGATGCTAACTTCAAACACTTAGTTTATGTTTGCTTGATTTTGAATTTTATGTAAATGGAATTATACAATATGTATTTTTAGATCTAGTTTATTTTTCTTGATATCCTTGGAAAGTTCATCCATGTTGTGTCAGGTAGCTATAGTTTGTTCATTCTTATTGTTTATTAGTATTTCATTGTATAGATAGAATACAAATGATATATGGATTCTATGATCATGGATATAGCAATATTTTTCACTTTTTAGCTGTTAATAATAATGCTGCTAATGACATATATATACATGTATCTTTTTCTTGGTGTATATGCAAGTATTTCTTTTATATGTGTGTATACATACACATCACATATTGTTTAGTTTCCCAAAGGGATGCTGATGAAAAGTACCAGAAATGGATTCTTTTATAGAGGGGATTTATTTGGGATAAAAGCTTACAGTTTTAAGGCTGTAAAATGTCCATATGAAGGTACCATCAGAAGTGCTTCCTCAGCAAAGTCACCTACTGTTGATCTTTTCATCTGGCTATGTGGTGAATCAAGATGGCTGCCAATCTGCGCCAAGGTCTCTACCTTCCCCTCGGGAATGCACCACCCTCCAGAGCTCAGCTGTGGGCAGCCAAGATCTAGGGCTTGCCTCTTACTGGGTCTCCTCTATCAGCTCTGGCTATTCCACTTTCTTCCAAAGTTCAGCTGTGAGCTATCAGGCATATGGCTTATCTCTCCCTGGGTCTCAGCTCTTTGAGCTTCTCAGGGCCTTCTTTCCTTGTTGCTCAACTGTGAGAAAAACTGGACTCCTTTCTCTCACATTGCAGGATCACATATGGCAGCTTCCTTTATGTATTGCTGTTTACATCAGATCCAGCAAAGAGCAGAGACTCAACCACAGTCACACCTCACTGGTGTAGTCCAATCGAAAGGGCCTTGCACCCAAAGGAATGGATTAGTTCAAAATATAATCTTTCTCTTTTTGGGATTCATAAAAGAACTTCAAACCATCTCACATATGTGTGTACTTATATAAACCTATATGGAATTGCTGAGTGATAGAGTAGCCAAATTATTCAATAGTCATATATTGAGTATGTATGTATATATTAAAACTTAATAGACATTGTTAAAGGATTTTTCCAATCAATGGTACCAAGCTATACTCCCCCAGTCATGAGGAAAGTTTCATTTTATGCTCCAAAGTTAAATTGTTTTGCTGTTCTAGCACTGACACTTTCAATCCAACCCTTATGGAATTGAAACCTGGGCCTAAAGAACATATATATGTTCACATCTTCTAGTATTGAGAGAAAATATACTGTAGTGCTGGATCAAAAATACTCCAAATACTTCTCTGTGCCATACCTATTGAAAACATTACTAAATAAATATGGTTCAATGACTTACCCATTAAAATTAAAAGAAAACAAAATGCCAACAAAAACTAGTATAGATTTATACTATGTTTATAATAAAAATGTTTATACCGAATGTTTATAATAAAAGTTGTACTCCTGTGCTACTGTGAAATATTATTAGAATATTAAAATAAACACTTAGTTGAGACTCTAAAATGATAGATACCAGTCAGAACTATAGACACGAGAACCAATATGAATTGTAAGACTGACCACCGTGTATGCATATTTGCTATTCAGTGGGAATAAAGGAGAGCCATGGTACTCAGGGGAGCCCCATGCACAAGGAGTGCACCCCGTAAGGAGAGCCGCCCCATGCAAAAAAAGTGAAGCCTGCCCAGGAGTGGCGCTGCACACACAGAGAACTGATGCAGCAAGATGATGCAACAAAAAGAGACAGAGTCCCGGTGCCAATGACAAGAATACAAGCAGAACACACAGCAAATGGACACAAAGAGCAGACAACTGGGGGGAGGAGGGGAGAGAAATAAATAAATCTTTAAAAAAAAAAAAAGGGTATGCCAGTCGCAGTTGTTTCCAGACAACTGGAATTTGATTGATGGTGCCCATGCCAGAATGGTTGTTAAATAATTTGACAATAAAGTCTGCCTCTAGGACTTACAAAAATATATCTGTTTATAAATTGATTAGATACTTCGTAAGCTACTTGTATTAGTCAAGTTTCTCCAGGGAATTAGAACAGGAGATACCTGTAAATACTATGAAATTTTATAAAATTGTCTCTTAGACCATGGGGATGCACAAGTCCAAATTCCTAAGGGCTGGCAGAAAGCCAGGGACTCTGATGAAGGTTCTCCATGAATTCCCCAGGAGATGCTAGATATCTGAAGTAGAGACAGAAATTCTCTCTCTGGATACTGAAATCACTTCTTCTTTTAAGGCCTTCAACTGAATGCATGAGACATCACTCATTGCTGATGGCAGTCTCCTCAGTTGCTTGTAGATGTATTCAGCCATCTATGCAATCAACCCACTGAAGATTAAAGCCCATGAATGCCCTTGTATTACAATTAGTCCAGTTCTTGGTTGGCCAAACTATTGGGTACCATCACCTGGCCAAGTTGACACATTAGTCCAATCATCCCACTACTCATCCAGATAAAAAGAGAGAAAATATTGGATGGAAGTTTTGAAAAAGAATTTCTTTGGCAAAAGCTCTGCTCCAAGTTCACCAACAAGTACGGATAATTGAGATGGGTATGCTATATCCTAATGCTATGTAAAAATCAGAGAAATCATTGAGAGAGCTTGAAATGCATCCCCTTTTTGAGTTTGCAGGGACAGAGTGGATTGTGGGTCATGCCTAAAAAATCTAAAGGTCAAATATCTAGTAGAGGTAGCTTATGATACTAACATAGAGGGCTATTAATTAGAAAATAATTTTATCCCAGAGTCTTTGGGGGAATACAGTGGCTGGGTGTTTTCTGCAGATAAGCTATAGGCCACACGTGCAAAATAGCTAGTTTGGTATTATCTTATGTCCTATCCAAAAGTGCCACTGAGGAATAGCAAGATCTCAGGCGAGAGAAGTTGGAAATACATTGCTTAACATGTAAGGCAGCATGCAGAGTCACAAGTACCCAGAAAGTATAAACATAAAATCATCATCCTCAAGGCAAGTATACATGACACCCCCTGCAAAGGAGGTTGATGTAAAATAACCCACACAAATACCTCTAGAGAAAGAGTCGGTCTTTAACATCTGCTGTTGTCAAATCACATTGTTATTAGTCAAGTAAGAATGTTTTTCCCTCTTTATTTCCTCTTAGCTCTCTAACCTCAATGCATCAGAAACTTGAATTAACTAGCTGGAAGAGAAAGACCAGAAGTACCAGGTAGAAAAAGGACAACATAAGGATTTAGCCATTTGCAGCAGATAGAGGTGATATGGGAGGAAGTTTCAATTTAATGGAAGCTTGAAGTTTTGATTAATACATGGGACCAGATTCCTGAGGGCTTTTTTTTTTTTTAGGGGACTAGGGAATGAACCCGAGACTTCCTCCCTGCAAAGCAGGCTCTCAACCTGTCAACTGAGCTACATTCATTCCCCTGAGGACTTCTTATATCCTGAAAGATGGGAAATACATTCAAATTCTTCACTTAAAAAGCAACTAACATTTTATAGGTTTAGGGAGTATCTCTATTTGGATATATACTTATTTTCATTCAAATTACTTCTTTTAATTTTTATAACAACCTCTTTTGTGGATAAGAAAACCAAAATGGTTAAGTAGATTATTCAAAGTCACTTGAGTAGTAAAACACAGAGCCAAGCCTCTCAAGATATTTGCAGAGTTCAAATATCCTTGTGTAAATCTCGCTTTATCAATTAGATCATGATTCTTCGAGATGAACTACAGCATATTCCCCGTTGGCACTTTTGTGAGCATTTAAAAATGCTCATTAGATGATCTATTACTTAACTGATGTATTCACAAGGATAATGAGAACAATGAAAATAATGAAAATAAGGCTCTGGGGTTAACAGAATAATAAAAGTTGAACTTGAGTGCATTTGGAGTTAAATGTCAGTTCTTAACCCATGATTAATAAATGCTTTTGGAGACAAATCCAGTATAAGACACTGATATACGATGGGATTATCTTCTCATTCAGAAGGTTTCTGTCAATGTTATTCTGCACTTTGAAGGTGGTTTTGTTTTGTTTTGATCAAGTTTACATGTAAATCACTTTTCTCACTGGTTTTATAAGTAATTTTTCCTGCACTTTAGCAACACAAACAAGTTACTGTTTTCTAAACTCTACCTCTGTGTTTTTTCTTTGTTTTTGCAAGTATAGATTTTATTTAGCATGCAAGCTTTATCCTCAGTAAACAGTCATTGCTTTCCTCCTGGGTTGGAATCTAGATGAAGAACTGCCCAGAAGACAAAACTTGTCTTTGTATTCAATTGCCATTCTTTATCCAGATAATGGGAAAGAACTGAAGTTACACAATAAAGTAATTACCAGAACAGAAAGTGTTCATTGGATGCTTGTTTTGTAACGGCAAGGTTTGACTTACTATCAGCACAAAGCTTGCAAAATGGAATTTAATGAACTGTCAGAGAAAACTATATTGTATCACACTTGCATTACTTTTACTTAACCCAAAATATTTATCAGAAAAAAAAGTGTTTTAGTTTATGATGCAGATTTGATTTATGCTTCTACTTAAATACACATGGAAAAGCAGTTTGTAACCAGGTTTCTTGCTGCCACTATACCAAAAGTAACATTTTTTCCATGATAATTGGTTAAACATTGAGTGCTAACATAATGAGCAAGTTTCTCCCCAGGATACTGTTTAGGGTAGGTCTGAGATAGCTTTAATTAAGGTCAATATGAAACCCATCGTACAGAACTATGGCAGGTTTCTAATTGCCAGACCCCACTTTGAAGCTTGTCTTGGGCAGGGATTCAAAGTCAAAATGTGAGAAAATACGTTTGCAGCCCTGTCTATCTAGACAAAAGGGACTGCCATTTCCGAGACATGCTTTTTGAAACTTTATGTTGATGTTTTATCCTTCCTTTGCTTTACCTGCAGATGTCTTTGTAAATTTATCTTATCAGAACATTAGTCTTTCATTTGCTTTCTTCATTAAGGACAACTTTAGGCAAAACTGCTCATTTTAGCCATTTGCGGACATGCTTCTTTTTCCTTTGCAGTTGTCTTGATGAGCTCTGGATCCCACTTCTCTTTTTCATCTTTTCGAGAGAGAGGCTTTTCTCATTTTTCCTGACCATTCTCCCCCATATATTCCTTTCTTTTATAAAGTCATATAAATGGAGATGCACCTCTTGTGAGTTCTCTGAGATTTTTGTTTAGAAAGAAAATTTAAAAACACAGCTCTCTCTAGGGGCCAAACATATGAAAACTGAGGGAAACTTTTAGGTTAAGTTGCATGGCACCTTTGCCTGTGTGTTAAAATAATTAAATTGTCTTCACTGTAAACGAAGCAAAAGAAAGTGTACTCATCAATTTTCCATGAAATATTCAGCCTCTAAGTCTAACTTTTTCCCACGTGTGGTGCAGATTTTATTGTAAAGAAATTGTTTCTACCTTAAAAATATTTGTGCAAGATAAATGATAAATGATGACTATTCAGCATCACTGCTAGAGAATTAATAAGAAATGTTGGAGAATGTTTTACACTTGAATGCAGATCATGATTTCTCAAGGGGGCAGCCTTTATTCATAGCAAGCATCATTTTTCTTGCTGGGAATCTGGGACTAACAATGTCAGACTGCTTTTTCAAGAGACACAAGAAAAGTAGATTTTTTTTAAAAGTTAATGATCTTGATTTTTTAAACGCTCCCTCCATTTTTTAAAAAACACTTTAATGGCTAAACAAAGTATGTCTGCATATCTTATCTACCCAGTAGGCCAGCAGTTTTAGCCTTGAAAATAAGTTATGTAAAACAAATAATTCATCATGAGATTACTTGACTCAGGAATGTCAACTATTTCAACTGTGCTCAGCAAGACAGTTCAAAATATGTTAGTGAACACAATTGCCAAGCCCAAAACTTACCAATGTACACAATTATTCATGTGCACACAACTGAAATAACTACTTTGGAGAAGTTTTCTCACAGGAAAATTGTGAGTGAAAATAGGGAATTCTTTGCCACCTGTTTTGTAGTCACTTGTTTCTCTATACTACCATATCACTGGGTGTTTCCCTGGCATGTGCACAAAAGATAATGTGCAAAAGCACAGTGTTTCTGAATTTGTTTAGTGCTAAACTCTAATGAGAACATAATAAATTTAAACAAAGGATATAAATTAATTGGTTTCTTCTGTACTTCCCTTTGCAAAAAATAAGAACTGAGAGCAGAATACTTTCCACATGAAAATGAATGGGTTTCTTGATGTCAGATGCTTATAAACTTTTAAATGGTTTAATCGACTTGTAATAGGCATCAAAAGGGGATCCAAATCACAGTTGTACACCTTGATTGCACACCCATCTACCCAGCACACAGATCACGACGTGTGGATGCCCCGGCCAGCGGGGCATGGGACGGGGGCTCGTGGTCGCGCGGAGGAGAATGGTGAGACAGGAGATGCGAGGAATGACAGCGAGACAGGGTGAGGATCAAGCTGTAAAATTTTATTGCGAGAACAAAGCATTTATACTCTTGGGGAGGGGAGGGGTGGTGGGTGAGGGGGTAGGGGCTAGGGATTGGTAGCTGCTGTTGCTAGGGTGGAGGGCAGACTTCAGTTTCGCACCTTGTGCCTGCGTACTGCCTTATCAGCCTGGGCAGTGGCAGGAAACGGAGAACAAAGGAGTGGGGAGGAAAAATAAGGAAGTGGGCTCCGCTCTGGCGGCCATGTTACTGGCATTGCTGAACTCAGTGTATACTCGTATTGACTGCTCCCAACAACGACGAGCACAGAATCCTTTAGGCACTTTCCCTTCATATAGGGTCATCACCATTAATCTGATTCTTAACATGGCCTGTGATATTTTTGAACATTTTGTAAATGGAGTCATGCCATACTTACTTATTTGTATCTGGTTCCTTTCATTCAATATTTTGCTTATTTGTTTCATCGATATTGTTGGGTGTAGTTATTGTTTGTTGAGTTTTCATTTTTGCTTAGTTTCTCTTGTGTAACCCTAACACCATTTATTTATCCATTTTAACGATTATGCACATCTGGGAAATTCCATTTTCATGCAATTATAAATAATATTGCAATTATAAATAAAATTGTCTTTTGGTGAACATAAGTATGTATGTGGTAGATCTGTCACAAAGTTTTCAGTTGTATTTGTACCAATATATACCTCCCACCAGAAATTCATGAGTGTTCCTGCTCTTCCACATATTTAACAATTCCTAGTATTGTCTACCTTTCTCATGTTCACCATTCTTCTGGGTTTGCAGTGATATCAAATTATAGTTGTAGTTGGCATGTTCCTAATGAAACTGTGTAGCTTTTCATCTGTTTCTTGGCTATTTGTATATCCCTCCTTATCAAATACCTGTTCAAGTCATTTACCATTTTTACTATGGAGTCCTTGTATTTTTGATTTGCGTAAACCAGAACTAATTCTCTGTAATTAAATTGAAAATTACATTATTTTATTTGATAAACTAAAACAGTTTATTAGACTAGTAATAGCAACTAAAACTCTTCCATTCCTGAAAACTAAGAGAAACCACTTGTAGGATACCTTTCTGAGAAAGAACACATTCTTCAGAATATATTTATCCACAGCTGAGATTCTCTGGAAACAAGATAATCAGTAAGAAAAAACTAGAATACAATACAATTTTATTTATTGTTTCCAATTTTGAGCAACAATTAGTTGCTAATGCATTTTTCTAGATTTTAGGGACAGAATAGCACAAAAATTCCTGCCCATGCTACAAGCAGAATATTAAATTCAATTCAGTTATCACAAGAATCAATATGTTTATATAGACATCAAATAAAAAGTCATCACTCACTCTACAATACTGGCCCTTAGCAGCATTATAAAAAAAAAACAACAGAATCCTGAATCAAACAAATCAGTATCTTCATCAGTGTGAAATTTCCTTCATTTTTACCTTTCTAAGTTTCCTATAGTCTCAAGTAATTTGTTTCCTGGGAGAGAGAGAAAGCACAGATGAGTCTAGTGAGGTTTTGGCTTAAGGATTGCATTGATTTCCAATGAACAAATTGTCCAGGACGGTTTCTGATGATGAATTATGTTCTGTTCAGAGAAGAAGGCCTCCTACTACTTGATCTGTTCTTGAACTAGTTGAAAGTATCCATTGTTTCAGAGTCTCTGTACCAATAACAAGATGTATTTCAACCAGATAAAACTGGCCTCTGACTTTAAACTCAAACTATATATGAGAAAAGACAAACCATTAGGTTTGAAGAAAATAAGAAATGGGTGAATTTAAGCTGCACTTTTCTTGACATATCTAAGAGTAAGGTTAGTCACAGATTTCCAATCATTAAGAGTAATTAGTTTTGCCATAGCAATTAGCTATAATACTTTGAGAACTGCTTTTAAAGATGGTGTAAAAGGGTACTGATATAGCACAATAAAGAAAGGGGATTGGGGTCGTTCTCCTTTTAGGTTCAATTAGTAAAGAATCATTCTTCCCAAGGACTTGGTAATCTTGTTTTTACCTTTTTTTTCCCCCTTTTTCTGTTATGTGATAGTTTATTTGTTCAATCCAAAACAGGGAAATTCTGTGTTGGGACTGGGTCATCAGGTAAAGCACTGTCCATAATTCATCTGTCCAGGAAATCCTCAGATGCTTTTATTAATTATTAATTAAGTTATCACTTCAGAATGATTTCCTTCTAGGGGAATTTCAGTTTGGTTTCTAACAGTAGTTTGTGATAGGAAAATGATGCCAGTTTATAAATGGCTAAAGTAATGTATTCGCATGTGAGTACTCTTGGATCTCTCTTCTCATTCACATTTCTACAACCCTTCTCCAGACCAGACAGCTAAGGCATGAAAGGCATGTTGTCCTCACTGTAGTGTTGTTTTGGAAATGCAGGGAGGCAGGAATGAGCCACTACTCCACTATTTAATTTCCAAATAAGCATTTGGAAGATGTCAGAGATAATAGCAGAAAGAGTGTCCAGGGTAACTTAAAAGTGCTCTTGATCAAAATTCTATTCCAGCCACCACAAGAGCTATAGAAAAACAGCCCATGTAAATATAGCTCCATCAAAAGAGCTATCCCAGATGAATATCCCCTCTAGCTGTTTTATACTAAACTAGCCACACCTATCTATCCCTTCCTATATAGTCTATAGTTGTGGGCACCGAAAATACTCTCAGCAAAAAGTTTTGAAAAGACATTTTTAGTAACAAAAGATTGATATTTACTTTACAAAATCAGTGTTGAAAAAAATCAGGGGCTAAATGTTAGTTTTTGTTTGTTTGTTTTTTTGTTTTTTGCATGCCAGACATGTGAATTCAATAATTGTAGAAACTCCAGATGACATTATCTTCCTCCTAAGAGAACTATATTTTTCTTCATTTAGTAAGTTGTATTGAGGCCCTGATTATCTTGATGCCATGAGAAACTGAGCTGGATAGGGGCTGGACTGGATTTTTTATAAAGTACAGGCTATTTCTGGTTTTCCCTTGTTCCTAGGCTGTATCAAGACTTTAACCGAGAGTATGCTGGATTTTGTTTCTTTAGTCTTGAAAGACTTCATGAAATTCAATTCTGTCTTATAAATGTTTTTAGCTTAGCTTTTAGCCCTGATTCAATTCAGCTGAATAATTTGACAAATGGGTTGAGAAGGACATTTGCTGTTTTTTTGAATCTCCTTCACTTGCCAATTTTGTCAGCTTAGCCCAGAGTGACAATCAAAATTTAGCCAGTTTCTCTTCTCACCAGAAGTTTCCCTGTATTTGGGCTAAGATCCAATTCTCAACATTTAGTCTCTGACATTTACAAATTTCCCCAGGGAATTGGTGTGGAATTTTAAGTTATCTTGGAAAAATACTCCCCTCCTGAATTTTTTTTATCCCTCAAGTATTCCTTGGTTTCCACAGATCATTGATGACTTTAAAACCATTTTTTTTTATAATTTATTAAACTTTACTAATTGGATAGCTGCAAAACTTCATCTTATTCAAAAGAACAAGTTCCCATGCTTGTTCATTTTGATTGAGAAAGAAATATTTTGAGACAGCATTACACAGAACACTAATGTTTCAAAGAAATTTTAAGGTTTTGTATACATTTCTATAAAGGTATCAAGGGCACAGTATTTTTTTATTTTTTAGGTATCATGGTTTCAGAACAATTATTTTTGCAATTCCCATCATCTTAAATGATATCTTTAATAATGCAGTTAATCTGATACAGGTTTTGGATGAAGTTTGGATTTAGGCAATTCTGCTTGAAGATATAATCAGTTTGAAAGCTCCTGGCTCTCAAATTCTATTAATGAATCTTATGATATTCTTGGTCATTATTGACTGAAGTGTTTCTGTCAAATGCTAGGTACTAAGAAGATCTTGGTTAAAGAATTATGGCTAGGAAAGTTTTGAAATTCTGAGGAGTATTTTTACCCTTTTAAGTTTTTCAGAATAAGCTAGCAATGTAAAGTCTCTGAAAAGTTATAATAATAAATAAAATCAATTAATACTATCTCTGCATTTCCAAACAAATTTTCCCATGGGATCTCTTTTACTATGTCTGTTTACACATTCCTAAAACATATTTTGGGAAATACCTGTTTAAGCTCTTTGTGTATTCTGAACATACTTCAGTAATTATTCCTTCAAATGGAAAGTGTAAGGAAAATTTCACCAGCCCAAAGGCTAGAACATTACAAAAATAGTATTTGTTTTATTGAAATATTTTTAAATTGAAGTTGTTCCAGTCCAGCTCCTAAAGGGCATGAATTGGGGCAGCCATGAGACCAAAGAATGCACCTGGCACTGAGTCTGACAAAGTATTCGGATATACAAATAGGAAGGTTCTCCGGTGGCAGACTGGAATATAGTAGTGGTACTATTCAAAAAGACAGGAAAATGAGGGGTGATATAAGGATTTCAGAACAAAGACATTTCTTAGGGTAGGAGAGCTGAGTTTTTGCTAGGGACTCATGGCATGTACTTACGGGGTCTAGTAATGTTATTACTATGTATGTGGAAAGGACGTTTACTGCTCTGAGGAGATTATGGTTTATGATACTATCTATACAATATTTCCCTTCTGAGGAGAGTTGTTACTCTTTAATTTATGTCTGGGTCATGTAGGCAGCTATGTGCTGTGGACTTAGGGGAGTCTGGGCCCTGAGTTTCCACAATCCACCCATACACAGCAGCCTATATTGACCATAGGACAAGCATTGCATCCACCTTCCACAGCAAAAGAATAAAGGACAGCAGAATAGTAGGATTCCTCCACCAAAAGTTGGTAGACTTACAAAAAATATGCTGCCAGGGCCAAGAAAGGGAATTAAATCAATTAGATGGGGTGGTCAGTAGTTAATTTACCAATATGCTGTATGTGCTCTTGCAGATGATTTAAATCTTGTGAAATATTATGGGAGTGATCAGGAATATATACAAAACATTGAACATTAATTAAGGCATGTGTCCCTCCTTGTGCCACATTTAGAATGTCTAAAGCCATCCCATTTTGGAAAACAACCTTTCATGGTTGGGTAGTTTCTTCATTTAGTAAGGAAATTGCAACTTTGGAATCATTAAGGGCCTGAGCAGTGTGATTGGCTAAAGCACTTATGTGTTTTCCAGTGACAATTGCAGCACCACCTGGCACAAAAAATGGCCAATGGGTAGAATCACCAGGAGGTGTGCTTTACTCTATATATAGCCTTGACCATTTCCCAATTACTACGAGCATGGGGTAATGAGTCATATAGGGTGCTGGGGGCATGTGGTTTTCCCCATGTGCATCGTCTGGTCCAGTTATAGGGCAAATGCAGCCATCCATTTGCCTGAAAGTCATAGCCATCCTTTAGAGAATGGGTAAGCCTCAGAAAATTAGTGTGCCATTGGAAAGACTATTATTTTCTAGTTTGATAGTAAAATTCCACCACTTATGGGTAACCACCCCATATCACAGATTCCCTCTAGTGGTTCCATGCAGACAGGGGCAAGGTGATCTAGGATGGCAGCCTCAGCTTTAACCATCTTAAATCATCATATACAGCATATCCTAATAAAGGCTTGGGCTTTTTCACCTATTCTTTTACAAAGGAAACATAATTACAAGTCTCATTGAAAGGCAGCATCTGGATTTCAGTTTTAAAGGAGAAGGTCTTTTTACAAACTTGCCAGTGGGTCATATCCTGCCACACCAGCAGGTGCTCTACACCTTCCAATTTACAAGAGTTATAGTCCAAGGAAGGCCAGTAGCACCCAAGGATAGTAAGTCTGTGCAAACCCAATATTGGATTCGATTGTGGGTATGGATAACTGCCAAAGCCCACTATAGAAAGGTATGGGCTAGGGCACTACATGTGAAATGAAAGATGTTTATGGGGAACAATAAGAGGCATATTGTGCTGGTCTAACAGTATACAATTTCCATTAGTAAATAACAAAGTACCAGGTAGGGAAGTCTTATGAGGAGGCTTCCAGGACCATAAATTTTACCCTTCTAAATTTTCTGAGTTTTCTATGGTGACATGAATAACTAGTTTAGCCATAGGGGGAGTCCACATAGACAGGCAGCTGGAACTGCTGGGCTAAGCACGACAAGATCTGGTAACCACAATGCCTGCTTTTCTTGTGGAGCCACTCTGCTGCTTCTCATGTCTTAGTGGTGTGGCTCTGGACATTTGTGAGAGCATCTGCCTCAACATTCCCAAGAGGGGTGTTAGAGGGTGGGCAGTGACATGATAGACAGTTACCTGTCTTTCTAGATGTCCTCCTATAGGTCATTCCCCACAGAAGGTGGCCCATGACAGTGCATTGTTCTTGTTGCCAAGTTGCCATGCAGGTGTACAATCAGTACAGATTGTTAATGAGTTCCTGGGCTCATGTACTATAACCATCCACATGGCTCTTAATTCAGCCACTGACTACTTTGCACAGTGCCCATTTCTATCAAATATTGTCAGTGCTGGGCTGCACAACCACAACCTCCACATGTGAGTCTGTTCCTTTGCCTTTCTTAGTGGGCACTTTAATGGCCACCTTGGATGTTGTAATTTGGACCAAAGAATCTTCCATATAAGGCAGTGGGCCTAGGATCTCGTGTATTACAGTACTCAGAGGGCTAATCTTGAAGATGCTGTGCTGTAGCAGGTAAGCTTTCCACTTTTTTAAGGTACTTAACTGCATACTTTCAGAGTGAGGTTTGTTCCCAGTATTCAAAATCCACCCTTGGATAGGGATGGTAGTCTTCAGAAAGACCAGATACTTCTACTTGCAACAAAGCCCTCCGCTTGCAACAAAGCATGGTATGCTATATGTACTTACTTTTCTAAGAGGCTGTACAGTAATTCAGCTCCTTTCCATAATTGTGGCCCAAATCCAGGGGATACTCATTTTGAATGTTGTCTTTGCCACAAACCCCACCCAAAACTAATAATGGTGCTGGCCACATCCAATTGACAGGTAAGGCAGGATCCACCCCCCCTTAGTGGTTGAGCCTGTGCTATTGTCATTTTTCTTCTTCAAAAGTAGCATGCTGGGGGTCTTTCCATCCCCATGTATGATCTATTCTGATAGGTATATACAATGGTTTCAAATATTTGACCTAAATGAGGGATGAATGGTCTCTAAAACCCCAACAGCCTCAGAAAGATCATTTATTGCTTTGGAGTTTGTAGTGTGGGGAAATATCGTGCATTATTGATTACAGCAGAAGGTATAGCTTTTGTCTTTCCAGACCAAACAGTCAAGTATTTGACAGAGTAGCCAATGCCTTGCAGCTTGTCTGGATTGATCCCCATCCCCAGCTCTCAGATGAGATAATATTGTGTCTGATGTTTCCTTTAATTCTGAGAGAGAATTACTGATTAACATAAGATCATCAATATAATAAAATAGGGGTATAGGTCCAGGTTTCTTCCATGTGGACAGATCTTTTGCCATGAGGCCATGTCAGAGTTTGAGCTATGCACATAGCCTTGGGGAGCACTGTAAAAGTCAGTTGTTGGCCTTCCCACATGAAGGTTAATGCTGGTTGGCTTGACTTATTAAGGAGGTATCAAAGAAAAACTATTAGCAACATCTAAGACAAAGTGAGAGTGACATAACTGGGTGCTAATTTTTTTTTTTTTGGTGATAAACCAGCAATGTTGGGGACCACTGTATACAATGGTGGTGTTACTTTATTTAATTCATGATAATCTATTGTCATGTGCCATGTTCCATCAGGCTTTTACACCAGTCATACAGGACTATTGAAGGGACTATGGGTAGTTATTTTTCCTACCCTTTCTAACTCCTTAATTATAGCAGTAATTTCTTGGTATCCTCCTCGGAGTCAGCTCTTTTTGGTTGCCACAATTTTGGGAGGCAAGGGCATCTTCACTGGGGACCATTCAGCTTGTTCCCTTATCACCGCCTTTATTGTTCTGCATGCTCCTATGGTAGTCTGTATTGTGACACTGTGGAGACTGTAAATTCAAAAAATGTATTCAGGGTAGGAGAAATATACATTGCATATTTTGGGGGAGGTAATCATCTAATTTTTAAAACTAAGTTTTGATGCTTAGCATAAATTGCTTTTTCTCCATAGCTGTCTATAGCCAGCACTGGCCTGAGGAATTGTGCTACATTGCTATGACTTAAAACACAATCAGCTCCTGTGTCTATTAAGGTTAATACTCTGCTGATTATAAGGGGACCAATAAATAGTTAACTCTACATGTGTCCAATGATCCCCAGCCTTGACCCGTCCCATATGATAGGGGGAAGTATGTTTGCCAGGATTATGCCAGAGGAGCAGAAGGCTCCCAGGGGTGGGGCAGCAGCTTTTTTCCTTTTCCCTCAGCATTCTGAGGGGCAGTTTTGTAAATCTTTTGTCCCTAGGAGGCTTGCTCCAAAGACTCACTAAGATCACTTTGGACTGCTTATTGATTGTTTCTAGCTCAGTGCCTACTAAGGTCTACCCATGTTTGCTTGCACAACACATGATTAGGGCCATTGTATCCTCGGGGCACTTTCCCTGCCTCCCAGACCCCAACACCATTTCTCTGCAGTATTTCCAATTCCCATAAGTCTGCTATAACCTGTACATGTTGCTTTACTAGGTAGCTCAGGAATGACACCAGAGTTCGATAACACTGATTGGGAGCAGTATGTAATACAGTGTATTAGTCAGCCAAAGTGGTGCTGATGCAAAATACCAGAAACTGGTTGTTTTTTTATACAGGGTATTTATTTGGGGTAGGAGTTTACAGATACCAGGCCATAAAGCATAAATTACTTCCCTCACCAAAGTCTACTTTCATGTGTTGGAGCAAGATGGTTGCCAATGTCTGTGAGGGTTCAGGCTTCCTGGGTTCCTCTAGGCTGAGCTCCTCTGTTTTCTCTACAAGGTCAGCTATAGACTATGAGGCTTTCTAAGCTTTGCCTTTTTCCACAAGTTCAGCTGTAGACTATCAGGCGAACAGCTCTATCTCACTCTGTCTCTCTCCCCGAGGCTCTAGCTTCAGCATCAAACTCCAACGTTAAGAACCCTCAACTCTGTCCTTTGCCATGCCTTTTATCTGAGTCCCCACCCACTACGGGGTGAGGATTCAATGCCCTGATGATGTGGCCCAATCAAACCCCTAATCATAACTCAATCATGCCCAGGTACAGAACAGATTAAAACATAATCCAATATCTATTTTTGCAATTCATGACCATATCAAACTACTACACACAGTATCTTTCACTCCTGCCATAAAAGCTTCAGTGTTAGGTCCCATGAAGTTGGTGACATAAATAGATGTCTCATTTCCAATCCCCACCCTGTAATTCTTCCATGGATTCCCAATGAGGTGTGGCATAGGGTATATCTCCTTCATTAGGTCATGCATCCTTGCATTCATTAACCAACATTACCAATAACAAAGCTGTTTTTGTTTCACTAGAGGTGATCTATAAATGCTGACACGGAGAAGGGTAAGTGGTAATAGGTGCTAATTTACTCATTTCTACCTCCAGATAATACAAGTCCTTTCATGCCAGTGTCCTATAACCTTAGAAGCCATTTAGACAGGGACTCTCTTGATCTCTACCTGTACCATTGTTCTAAATCATCCAAATCAGCAGATGTATAGTCCCTCATGGTTACATGTAACTTCTGTTTGGGGGTTGGAAATGTTGGATTCCAGGAGTTGGTCCTGTAATGCCTTCTGCTTCTGTTGCATTATAGGGTACACCATCAGGGGTTCCTCATCTTCTTCCAATTTCCATTCTTCCTTATTTTCCTCATATGAGGAGGAGTCCATAGGATTCCATGCCTTAGGGTCCCACCTATAAGTGGTTAATATCCTCTGGACCTGGACTCAAGGCAGACTATAGCCCCTAGCTTGAGCATATCTACAAGTCATGGTTTCTGACTGATCATCAACTAAGTGTAGGTGATCTATTAAAGAATCTTTCATCTCTGCCTGTGCTAGGCATATATCCCTTTCTAACTTTTCTTCCAAGTGGCATGTAGACATTTTGGCCATTTGTTCTGCCTTGGTAGCCACCTGCAAGTTCCCTAACAGGGACCATGCTATAGCTGCTGTTGTTTGGCAGTCTCACTTCTTCTTATTTAAGTGCAGTTGCTCTGCTATCTGCTATAATACAGTCAGTATACCTGCTGGAAATTAAAGGGCATACCTGTACTTTCTAGGTGGTCTCCACTCATCCAGGAGGGCAGCCACCCCTCCCCACATGGATGTTATAGACCAACCCAGGATATCCTCCACTGATTCTCCTTTCCCTGAGCTCATGCCCACTACTGCCATTGGTCCTTTAGTGTTCTGGCAGGGTCACCAATGGTTCCCCACCAACTCCTGAAGGGCACAAGTTGGGGCAGCCATGAAACCAAAGAATGCAACTGGCACTGAGTCAGACATAAGCTTTATTTGGACTTATGGACAGCTTAGAGTCTCTGGTGGCATCGGTATGGAGAATGGGATTAGCACTCCACAAAGAGGCAGGAAAATGAGGGCTAATATAAGGGTTTCAGAACAAAGGCATTCCTTAGGGTATGAGAACAAAGTTTCTGTTAGAGTCCCATGATGTGTACCTATGGGGTCTAATAATGTTATCACTATGTATATGGGAAGGAAGTTTACTGCTCTGAGGAGATCATGGTTTATGATACTATTTATACATTCTTTCCCTTCCAGGGAAGGTTGTCAACCTTTCACATACATATGGGCCATGTAGGTGGCTACGTGTGGTGGGTAGGATCGACCCAGGCATAGGGTGGGCCCAGATGTAAGCAATAGACAAATATTTTTTATTTATATGTAGACAAATATTTTCTTTTAGTCTACAGGTAATGTTTTTACTCTCCTAAAAATGCCTGTTGAAGAGGAAACTTTTTAATTTGTATGCAGTTCAATTTATCAACTTGTTCTTTTATGGATCATGCTTTTGGCATGTGTCTAGGAATCCCCCTAACCCAGGCTCACGAAGAGAGTATTTTATGTTTTCTTCTAAATGTTTTACACTTTTAGGTTTTATATTTAGTTTTGTGATCCATTCTGAGTAAATTTTTGCATTTGGTATGCAGTTTTATCCAGTCATATGTTTTACAAATGAAAATCCAATTAATCGACCCCCAGTTGTTAAGAGACTAGCCTTTCTCTATTGAATTGCCACTTTGCACCTTTGTTGAAAGTCCTATGTGTGGATCTGTTCTTGGTCTTTATTCTGTTACAGTCTATTTTCTTTTTATTTTGAAAGATAATGTGTTCAATGCTGACACACACAAAATTGCAAGCTTCTTGATTCTGTTAAGGAGCATTCTGGCTTCCTCTTGACTCCTTTAAAGAGGAGGCTGTAGAGTTGACTTCTAGTTTTGTGAAAATTTCCAGGTCCCTTTCATATGAAATAAGATAAGATAAAATGAATAGTGCAATCCACATTAAACTAAATTAAATAGTGCTACTGGAGAAACGGGGATAAGGAAAAGTATGTGAAAAGACCTTCTGCTTCCACAAATGATCAAGCAACTTGCAGCAGACTGCCTTTCTGGCTACCAACAAGAAAACACCTCATTAAAAAAAAGAACAGAAGAGAACAGTTCAAAACAAAACAAAGCACTGCATCTTGAAGGTATTGGAAAGATAATAAAGAAACAGGAGTAAGGGAAAGTAATTCCAGAGAAGAGAGGTTTTTTGTTGATGAGCCAGCAGCTTTTCCTTTGGGGTATTTGCTGATTAAGCCTGCATAACAAGAAGCTGAATATCAAAGAGCCCAAACAGAGGACTATATTAAGAGGCAAGAAAAGCCAGTAGAACTTTTGGCAGTCTTATAGAGATAGAGAGACAAAAAAATTAGATACCATTCTTTATTGAAGAATAGAGAGGTAAAACACAAGTAGATTAGAAGGGTTGAACACTTCACTGAATTTTTCTTAATGATATTTGCAAAAATTCTGAGACTACAAAGGACAGATGCAGACTTCTATGCTGAAAACTACAGCAGATTATAAAGAGAAACTCCAATAGACCTAAATAAATGGAAAGGTTTACCGGACTTCATATTGTTTCCAAGCAAAAGCAGGGGGTTCTCTGCTAGATTCGTTCAAATGACTGATTGAAACACCAGGGTTTCAAAGAGAGAGTTTATTGCTAAGTGTGATGCAGGAAATCAGATAGTCTATTGGCCTAAAAAAATCTGTCTCTCTGAGTCTAAGGAGTTTAAGAATTTTGTGGTTTCAATCAAGAAGAAGTGGAGTGATTACCTTAACAATAGTAAGTATAAACAAGGGCGGGGACTAGCTCAGTGACTTTTAGTAATTTCAGGTATTAACTTTTGGCTATTCTATAATATGCTAGAAAGTATTATAAAAAGCAGCAATCATAATAATTTGTTAATTCTTAACTCTAAGTTACAAAGATGTAAATTGTATCCAATCTAATCTATAGATTCATTTGAATTCTAAAGCCCCATTTGTGTGTGTTTGTGTGTATGTGTGCGTGTGTGAAAATTGATCTAGTCATTTGTTTTGAATTGCAAAGGGCAAAGACTAGGTAGGGTTAACAAGCTTGTAGGAGAAAAATAACACCAGATATTATGATATATTTTAAAGTGACATTAGTTAAGGCATTATGGTATTATGTGAGTATAAACAAGTAGACTAGTGGAATAGAATAAAGAGTCCAGAAATAGATCCGCACATATTATGGACATTGCATGAAGATGACATTTCATGAGTGAGAAAAGACAGTCTTTTTAATAAATGTTAGTGTGTCAGTTGAATATATATATGGGGAAAATGTTTCTGAACTACTGTCTTAATACATAGGACACAATTCTTAATATATTATAAATTTAAATGTAAATAGTAAAATAAAAGTGCTCTTTGGAAATGAAAGGAAAATATGGTCATAATGTTGGGGCAGGCAAAGATTTCCGTAAGTGAGACACGAATAGCAGTAAAACTGTAAAGGAAACATCATGATAAATAAGGTATTTTAAAATTAAAACTTCTATTGATCAAAATTCAGCATTGTTAGAGTTTTCCCCTTATGAGGTTTGCAATGATTGACAGGCTATTCCAATCAATTAAGCAAGATGCCTACGTGTGGAGGACATTCCCCTAAGGATGAGCCATATCATAGTGGGAATGGAGCAGATAAGGACCCATCACTTCCAGACCACTGCATTCCAAGAATACCCTACCCCCTAGCCCACTACTGCCAACCCATGCACAAAAAGAATCCACTTTTACAGCCCCTTATTAACCAGACGCTATACTCATACTCTCACCCCCTCTCCACTGATTAATGTGTCCCCACCTATTGATGTACTGTATAAAGTCATATCCACCAACTTCCATGAGTGGGCTGAAGTCTCTCTTCAGACCCCCACCATGCTGGTGGGGGGGCTGGAGTCTAATCTTCAGATCCCCTCTGTTGGGAGAGCTTCCCAATAAACTCTGGCCTGCCTGCAATTCTCAGTCTCCATGTCCCAGCGAGTGTCCTTTTTTCTCTAATATTTGGTGCCGGAACCTGGCATAGAAACAGGGACACTCACTGGGACATGGATTGAAGGGTTATCTGTATCCCAACAATATTATAAAGCTTCACTAATATGAGAAAACATTGTAATTTATCAGTTACAGTACAGGGTAGAGTTTTTTGTTTTACTCAACTAAACACCATTTAAGAATTTGATAGACAGGACTTTGTAGCTTGTTATAATTGTTTGCCTACCTCAGGCTGTTAATATAAGATACCATTGTCTTTGAGCTTTTTTAATTCTGAGTAAAAAAAGGATTACTAGTTAACATAATATCATCAATAGGGCTACAACCACTGGCTTTTTTCCCCCGCAGTCAGGATCTTTGCGACCAGGCTAGAACAGATGTTTGGGAAAGCACTGCAAAATTCACCATTGGCTTTTACACATGAAGGTGAATACAGGTTGGCTTGACCTGCCTAAAGAGATACTAAAGAAAGCCTTAGCAAGTTTTAAAACAAAGTGATTGTGACATAACTGGATATTAATTTTTGTAACACACTTGTAATATCTAGGACTGCTCAGACAGCAGTGGTGTTACTTTAATCCATGATAATTTACTGTTATGCACCACTCCTGGCAGCTCTCAATGGTCACTCTTTTTCTGAAGCCATAAAGCTGCTTCTGTAGCAGAGATGGGACAAATGAGAAGAACACAAGCTAAAGTATCTGTCTCTTGATTTCTAGGCAGAGAGATTGTTTCTGTGACACATACCATTTTAAAAAATAATTAAAGCCATGATTAACAACACTATATTTTATCTAATATTATTTCAAAACTTTTAGATTTTCAAATGTTTTATGCACTCTTTTATTTATTCATATGAATATTTTGCTGATACTTCTTTGATTAATAGAGGGTTAAAGAATCCTTTTTAATTTCATAACACTTGAACATTTTCCATTTAACTTCTAATATATCAAATGAACGCAACTATTATTTCACTTTTTCCCAAGGTGAAAGATATTTTTCAGGATTAGACTCTGAGAAGATATGTTTGAACATTGTGTTCTTTTAAAAATGATAAGATTTATTTTTCTTAAACAGCTAAGGAAAAGATAAAGTATAAGAAGTATTTTGATAAAAGAGATTTTTTTTCTTTTGTATGCTGATTAGTCAGGAGAAAACTTTTTGCAAACTTTTGCTAAAATGAACCACTGATTTGGGGAATTTTGTTATTTTAACAGAGAAAGAACAAAATTTTAACTTTCATCAGTGTACTGTTTGATGTTACAGATTTTAAAACTTTATAGATAGATCCAAAAAATTTTACTCAACCTTAACTACAAAATATCTTTTCCACAAACTTTTTGCACTTTCTGTCTTCATTCAGGTTTTGTTTTATGTTTTAACTTTTCTTAATAACCAGTTGTTTTATCTCAGGGAATTGTCTCAAAGCAAATTTCTTACAATATCATGATTACATTAATTAAAATGTATTAGGAAAAACTACTTTCCTCATTATTTTATGAAAACCTGAGATTCGCAATGGAATCAAAATGATCTTTTCCCTCTCACCACTTTAATATGCAGATTGAGGTGGTCTCTGACAGGTTTTCCTGTTATGAAGTTAATCATCAATTCAGTTTCTGTTTAATAATGACTTCCTGTAATTAGCCATTTGAATAATTCAGTTTAAGCAATGCTTCTACAAACTTCTTAAAACTATTCATAACCACATAGAATATCATTACTTCCTTTCAAGACAAATTCCACCTTCACAGAACACATTCCCTTACTTAATGCTACCACAATACCTTCTACAACTTGCCATATGCATTCAATTTTGTCTTGCATACTTCCATTCTAATTTTATGAAAACTAGCCCTTTTAGGACAAAACACATTCTTTTGAACAAACTTATCAAATTTCAGTCAGCATTCCCACAAACTTTTACTTCTTTTAATATCCTTTTAAGTTTCATGTCTTTCATTTCATTCTGTGAAGAAAAATAAACTATTCATTTCAATTTTGGCAAAAACTATTTTTTTATGAAGAGATTTGTAGTAATTTCATTAGTCAAGACTTAGAATTTTCATCACTTTGAAGATCTTATTAGCAGTCTTATTTATTAGTATAGGCACTTATTTAATTTTGGTCATTTGAATAGAGCTCCTTTAGGAATTAATATTTCCATCTGGAGATATTAAAATATACACTGGCACTGAACAAACAGACAAACAGAAAAAGAGTTATGACATACCAACAGAAACAGAAACTTCATTAATTTGACTCATAATTCTTACTCCTTTGTATGGTTTTTTTTACAGTCTTTAAGATTTTTTTTTCCTTTGGAGACACTTTTACAAGTAATCAGCAGCAGTTAGGAATATTTGCAAATGATAAATGAAGTTAAGCTTTAATTTAGCAGTTTAGATAGGTATTTAACACATGTTTTGGGTTATTGCTTTTCAGGAGTGCATTTAGGAGTCAGCTAAAAGGTTACTTGTAAGAGGCGAGCAATTGTAGGTTAAGTAAGGTAAGGGCTAGCTGGGTATTATAAACTGAGAGGGATCAGAGGACTAGGGTGTGAGAATGTGTTTGATTTGGGAGAGATCAGAGAGGGAGAAAGGGACCTAAGCATGCCTGTATGAGGGGAGAAAGTTGGGGTGGAAGGCAATTTTTATCTAACAACCATCAAAAGAGTTAAAAAAGCAAACCATGAAATCAGAGAGGATATTTTAAAACATTATGAAGTTTCAATATATTAATTCAATGAGTATGTAATAATGAGAATGAAAGGATTGTTACATGCAGCAACATAGATGAATCTTACAATCAAATTATGTGAAAAAAGCCAAATTCAATGTAGTACATACTACATAATTCCACTTGCATAAAGTACAAAAAACTTGCATCTATAGTGTTAGAAGTCAGAAGAGAAATTGCATTTGGGAGAAGTAACTAGACAGGAGACAAGGGGACTTCTGGGTGCTAGTATTATTCTATTTTTTTATTTGGGTGCTGCTTATGGGAATTTGCACACTTTTTGAATAGTCATAGATCTGTACACATGGACTTGTTATATTTTTGTGCATATGTATTTATCTCAGGTTTTTTAAAGTGGTGAGTGATTTTAAAAATGGGCATTCATTTATTCAGACAGGTATAATGAACAACTACTATGTCAACTTTGCTAGGTGTTGGAGAAACATCAGGAGGCAACATAGAAATGGTCTTTTCCCCATGCTTTCAATCAAATATGAGACGACATGAAACAAGCACAAATAATTATTTGACACATTATTCCTACATATTCATGCATTTTTAAATTAAATTATAAAAAATATAGGAGCCTCCTGTTTCTTCTTTCAGCTACTAAATTTCTTTGAAGCAAGGAATTCTTATCAGTTAATTGTATTCTCAATGAAAATATCCATGTTATAGAAACTTTTTGGTACTCAAATACCTTAAAATCATAAAATCTGATATACTTTTTAAAAATAATTTTTGATAGAAAGTGAATTGGTATCTAAATATTGTGAATATTTTCATAGCATTGTTACATTTCTCTTGCAAACTTTGTTACTCATGTGAAGCCATTCCCTAACTATTTTAACTTCAGACAATATGTTCTTTGTTATGGCTCTGAGTACATAGATTGTCTATTTCTGTTGACCAGCCAGATATACACAGAGCCCAGGGATGAATGTACAAGTACCATGGAAAAGTCCTAATTTAGAATGGTTTAGTTATGGCTTGTCCATAGGCACAGTAGAGACATCAATAGTGTATTCATATAAGCAGAATGTATTTTCATAATTCTATCATACATATTTTCTGAGTCTAGTGCTTAGACCAAAAATAGGAACCAGATATCAAAATACATCATCACTTCATAATATCATTGTACTACATGTTCCAGTTTCATGACAATGAATCATTGAAGCAGAAAATGTTAATGGAGCATCAGCAGTCAAATGCTGCTTGTTAGCTTGAGGCTAAATATACAGGATCCCTGTTAAGTTTATTTAAAACAAACAAACATAATGAAATTTGTTTGTAACAAATTATCTAACCTACTTTATTTATTCAAATTCTTGTGACTGTTTTCACTTGTAATTTGTATTAATGCTTTGAATTTTTACAAGATTTTCCACTGCCGGAGGTATCCCTTCCTTCCCAAGTTATTTGGTTCTCTCTCACATCTTCCCATATTATAACTATGAGATTATATTCTCGCTGGACAGGAGAACTGTGTGTTTCAAATTTGTGGAGATTTCTAAATGGGCGTGGCAACCAAAAATTGTAAAATAAGTTGTCACTGTGCACTCTTATTTCCTTTTTGTTTTGAACAATAGCATTTTTAATTGAGGTCATTTCTACATATTAGTGAATGATGTTTGCAGATAATAAATATGCATTTTCAAATGAATATAGGCATTCCTGTTCCCAATTCAATCTCCTTTCTCTATCTAGTGGAGATGGGGTAAACTACTCTAGCAGATGTTTCCTTCCATTAGTATATATCAACTCTAATACTATAGTAAATTGGCAAACTGGAATGGTGTTACTTCCAGATATTCGTTAGCAACTCTTAAGTGCATTTTCTGTACTACCTAATATTAACCAAAAGTTTAGTTCAAGAAATTATATGTAAGATTATGTGTGATCTGTAATCCATTGTTCTCTGCAAGTAGTTGACTTTGTATCTTTGCATTATTCTGGATCATAATTGTGCATTAAAAGTTACTTAGCTCCTATTGACTGGGCTTTTATGAAATCATGTTTTGTTGTTATATAAGACCTATACATAGAAGAGTGTAATGGCAAATAGCTTTTGACTTTGGTTTATATAGTTCTGGTAAAGGTGTTATTTCATGTTCATTAATTACATAGCACCCTGTAAGAAATAAGGAAACATCTTATTGTAGACCTTAGAAAAAGCAATGGCTTTGATTGGACTCAAAGTTTTATTTTGTTTTGCTTTTATATTATGGGTCTTTAAAAAATAATTATTTTCTCTCTCTTTCCTAGGGTGGTTAAGAAATACAAAGCTCAAATCTGACCTGCAATTGGTAAATTGCTAGATCTTCTGACATGTGCCTTGAAGACTAGGTTTCATTACTGGCACCATCTGAAATTCCTTTCTTTATTTTCTTTATGGCTTTCATACCTGACATGCAAATAAAAATTACATGTATTTCAAAAGTCCCTTTCCATTAAGTTGGCATTTTCACATTAATTTTCCTTATATAAATTAATTTTCCTGTACGCTGGCTATTTTTCATCCTATATCTGTTTTAATCTTAAAGACTTTTGGAATGTTTTTATTGTTTAATCTAGTATCTTGGGCAGATTTAATTATTCCTTTACTATATCTTACAGCCAACTTTATTTATAAAAATAGAAAAATTGTGACTAAAATGTATCCTTCTGGAACACCATATATGCATTTTTTGATAATCTGATATTTTGTTTTTTATTATTGTAGTATATTATATATAAACTATATTAATATATAAAGCTATATATGAATAATATTAAAATGTCACCTTATTCATTCCAAATCTGTTAAATTAATTTAAATAAAAATATTTGAAATAAAGTTTTCCTTTGTAGCATATTGTAATCATAATAAGAGTGTTCACTAATCAATTCTACCTATAGTAGTAAGATTTTGACAGTGTTCTTTTGTAGTTTGCAACAAACGTCTCATGACAATACAAAGTGTTGGTGGAGGGTTGAAGTATGTGACCCCTGTATGATGTTATGCATGTTTGCTTTGTAAGTTCACAACTTTTACTATATACTTAATTGTTTATGTATGTTCATATATAAATGATATAGATAATAATCGGATTGGTTAGGAGAAAAATACTTTGTTTAGTAGTAATATTTTGACAATGTTCTTATTCATTAGTTAAAAAGGTTTAAAAACAATGCAAGTTATTGGTGGTAGGGTGAGATGTTTGTTTGATGTTATATGTTTGTTTTGTAAGTTCACAACTATTATACATTTATTGTTTGTGTATGTTTATATATGAGTGATATAGTTGAATAAAAAAAAGTTTAAAAATAAGTAATAAATCTTAGTCTATTACCTAAAAAAAATATTCTACCTACAATTACTTAGTTGCTAATTTAACTTGTTTTCATATTGGAAACAATGATCACTTTAAAGTGTGCTCTTGAGCACTGAACACGTTGGTAAATTTGGGATTAATATTGTGCAATAAGAGTAATCAGATTTGATTGATCATGTGGCAAACCAGTGTTTCTGCCTGGCCATTACACTGTTTGAAAAAAACTATCGAACTCACATATAGGTCAATTGACATAAGCATAGACATTCACCCCTTACTAAGAAAATAGAAAAGAAGAATCCAGTGAAATGCTTTTCAGAATTGCTTTTCATAATCCGTCAGTGCAGTGACTTTTCCAACTCTTTTGATATGACTCAAAATAAATATATATATTCCTCTTGACTGAAAATATAAAAAAGAAACCTAAAATTTTTAAAAATCAATAAAATTAATAACAAGACTAAATTGACTTTACAACTCATTAAATGACTTGCAACAGGCAGTTTGAAAAATATTGTGTTAGTCAGATTTGAAATCAATGTAGCAAGTAAGTATAATTAGAAAAAAGTTAATAGAAGAGAAGAGCACAACAATAAAAAGAAATGAAAAGAAAAGTAAAGGAAAGAAAGGATCAGAGTGAATTGCTGATAAGAATGATAATTGACTTCTTGTGAAATAATATTTCAGTTATGTGTGCTTATATGTGTTTCTGTGTATATGTGTGCACTTGGGCACTGCAGCACAACATAAAATGTATTTCTCAATCTTAGTGTAGACAGAAAGTTTGAAAGCAGATGCTTTAATGTGTAGCTGTCATATTATTAACCTATATGTATGAAGGTCTCAGAAATTTCTGAAATTTTATTTTTGTATATTTTTTATGAAGGTGAACTACTTCAAATAAAGAACAGTAAACCAAGGAAAAATAAAAGAAAGGTCTTCAGGAGAAAACAAAGAAAGGAAAAAACTTCAGAGACATTCATAAAAATATTGCTCCATGAACTTCCAAGTTCTGGTCATATTACTCATCACTGTGGGTCTTTAGCCAAAACACTTCACTTTTCTGTGCCCCAGTATCCTCTAACAAAAGTGTGGTATGTAGGCTATACGGAGAGTAAGATCCTTTTCATCTCCAATATCTACTCACCCATCTGACAGTCCCCTAACAGATTAAAAGTATATTCCATCCTTCATTTTTAATAAAATAAAAGATCTCTTCAAAGGAACCCCTAGAAAATTTTACCTTGCAATAGGAAGGATTGAGTATTTCATTGACATTATTTGGTGAAGTTTTAAAACCTCATGCTTTAAATTTTCCTGTTGCTTTTTCAAGACTGTATTGTTATATTTTATTAATAGTGATATAAATAAAACTCAAGAAGCCAGATATATATTATGACAAAAAATAAAGCAATCCTAGGATATAGAAATGCTTAGCTAAAATACTTGCAGTAAAAGTAATGTTTATTTTACTCTATGAAATGCATAGTGTAGTGCTGCTAAAAGTAATGGGGAGAGAGTTAACTGGAAGGAGAAATTTTGTTTTACTCCTTTTAAGTCCACTTCACCTTTATGGAAGTTATTTTATGAAGCATAAAATAAGAAACTTGGACAAAACAATCTTGAAAAGAATTCAACTCCTAAAATTCTATGGTCCAAAATATTTAGGAGTTGTATTTGATTTTACGCTCTCTCTCTTTCTATATATATATATATGTATATACATATATATACACATATAATTCTTGCATAGTGATCTATTTAACAAATACTGTAGCAACAGCATTTCTTTTTGCTTGTTTACTTGTGTGTGTGTTTTCATTTTTTGTAGCAGCAGTTCTTGATCAAGATATTATTTCTGCTGAGCCCAGATGCTACTTCAGACACTTTCATTGCTAAAGCCCCATCCCCAAATCAAGAAATTTTGGTATGCAAGAAGAAATCCACTTTTCATCTCTTTATTCTTATGTCAGGGTTAGTGAAACAACTTAAAACCTCCAATGTTCATATAGTTAGTTTTTTCACTTTTTATATGCCTAGTCTTAAGTCCATCAGGTATTTCTTCATAAGCTTAGTATTTTGCACTTTTGTTGCCATGTTCTCTCAGTGATTCATGTTAACAACCAAAGTCAGATGAAATAGTAGTATAACGTTGTCCTTATTCAATTCCAGAACACATTATTTAGATCTATCTTAAACAAAGTGGTAATATACTGACTACAATTTTCCTACTTTTTGTTTGACTTCATAAAAAGCTAAAGATGAAAAATCATTGTCATTGAAATCAGATGACATGTATTGAAGTCTTAATTTCCTAAATGACTGTGGACTCTGCCACTTTACTTAACTTCCAAAGGACTGTTTACACACCTTTAAAAAGAGGTGATACAGACAACTAGCAAGATGGCAGCAGAGTAAGGAGCTCCTAGGGTCAGATCGTGCTTCAGGGCAGTTACCAATCACCCAGAACTGTCTAAAGCATCTGTTTGGGGGCCCCAGGAGACCAGAAGAACATACTGCAACATCCTTGAAAGAATGGAAGGAGGAGACTGCTGCCCATCTGCAGAGCAGATTCATGAGTAGAGCACACCATGTCAGTGCCCATCCTTCACTGGTGGCACAAGCCACCTTGGGTGCTATTCTGTGACTGGAACTAGAAGCTGCACTTCCCAAAAATAGGGGAGGAAGAGACAGTTGACTACTGATATCAGCTACTGATGAGTAAATTTGGTGGCTAAAGTATAATCCTAAGAACAGCTGAAGTTTGAACTTGTCCACATCAGAAAGAGGCCAGAGCTGCCATTTTAACTTCACCCCCTGCATGAGGGGAAACTGAGCTGACTGAAAATCACAGTGCTGGTAGCTTCTTTCCATCTGGATCAGATTGCAAGTATAGCATAAGCCCTACCCTACCTCTGGCAGGGATGAAGCTGGGGTGGCTATTCCAGCCTCTCCAGGAAAATACAGGCCATTCAGCAGAGGCTGGTGATCATCCCACTCTGGTGGCAGGAGCCACCTTGGGAGTGATTCTGTGGCTGGAGTTGGAAGCTCCATTTCACAAAAACAGGGGAGAAAGAGATGGTTGGCTATCAACTTCAGTTACTGATTAGTAAATTCAGCTGCCTAAAGTATAACCCTATGAAAAGTTAAAGTTTGAACCTGTCCAAGTTGGAAAGAGGCCAGGAGCCACCATTTTGACTCAACCCCTGGCATGATGGGAAGGCAGCTGACTGAAAATCACATTGATAGTAGACACCAGTTTCTTTCACCCAGATCAGCCTGCAGCCCTAGTCTAGGCTTCAGCCCCACCTCTAGCACAGAGGGAGCTGACAGGACCTGCACTGGCCTCTCTGGGTAACTGCAGGTACCTTCAGCCAGCACAGACTGAATAGTTGGAAGTCTATTGGAGCAACTGCAGTCATTTTGGTCCCACACAGAATTACTTGCTGACCACACCTGCAGCTCCATCCTCTCCCCAGGCGTGGGAGAAAAGGATGAGAAGCCTCATCAGTCTTTCTGGGTAGTCAGGGCATGTAACTTGGATTATTACAGAGCTGTGGCTCTGTTCCTACCCCTAGAAAAGGAGAAAGTGGAAGACTCTTCATTGGTCCCTGGGGTAATGAGGGCAGCTTGAGCTTCCACAGCTTACAGCACCAATTACATCCTTGGCTCCTACTACACAACCAGCAAGGGAGAAAGGGCAAGAAAACCCTAAACTAAAGAGAGAAAGTGCACCCAGAACAAATATTCTAGTAAACCAGATGGCAAAATACAAACAAAAAATTACAATCCACACCAAGAAACAGGAAGATATGGCCCAGTTGAAGGAAAAAGATAAGCCCCAGATGACATAAAGGAGTTGAGATAACTAATCATAGATGTCCAAACAAATCTCCTTAACAAATTCAATTAGATGGCTAAAGAGATTAAGGATATTAAGAAGATATTCGATGAGCACAAAGAAGAATTTGAAAGTATACATAAAAATATAACAGATTTTATGGGAATGAAAGGCACAATAAAGGAAAAAAAATACACTGGAATCATGTAATAGAAGATTTGAGGAGGCAGAAGAAAGGATTGGTGAGCTAGAAGAAATGCCCTCTGAAAGTGAACATACAAAAAACAAATGAAGAAAAGAATGGGAAAAATTGAACTAGGTCTCAGGGAACTAAATGACAGACAGAGATGTGCAAACATACATGTCATGGATGTCCCAGAAAGAAAGGAGAAGGGAAAAGGGAAAGGAATATTTAAAGAAATTATGGTAGAAAATTTCCCAACTCTATTGAAGGACATAGATATCCATGTCCAAGAAGCACAACATACTTCCATTTGAATAAATCCAAATAGAATAACTCCAAGACAGTCCAATACTAATCAGAATGTCAAATGCCAAAGACAAAGAGAGAATTCTAAAAGCAGCAAGAGAAAAGCAATTCATAACATATAAGGGATCCCTAATAAGATTAAGTGCAATTTCTCATCAGAAACTATGGATACAAGAAGACTGTGGTATAATATATTTATGACACCGCAAGAGAAAAACTTCCAGCCAAGAATATTGTTTGATTCTGTATGATGTTATGCATGTTTGCTTTGTAAGTTCACAACTTTTACTATACACTTATTGTTTATGTATGTTCATGTAAAAATGATATAATAATAAGGTGGGTCAGGGGAAAATACTTTGGTTAGTAGTAATATTTTGAGGATGCTCTTTCATCAAGTTAAAAATGTTGAACAATAATGCAAGGTATTAGGGATAGAGTGAGGTGTGAGAGCCCTGTATGATCTGTATGTTTGTCTTGTAAGTTCAAAACTATTACTATGCACTTATTATTTATTTGTGTTTACATATGTGATAAATGCAATGAATGTGTCATGATGATGAAGGAGAATGTTGCTATGGGGGGAGTAGTGGGGTGAGGGGGTGGAGGGTACATGGGGACCGCATACATTTTGAATGTAATATTTTAAAAAAATGAATTAAAATTTAAAAAAAAGGAGGTGCTAAAAAGTTTTTCTTTCTTCTTTTCACAGATATATACTTAGTGCTTCCTATATGCCAAGAACATTCTTAGGTCCAAGTGAAAGAGCAGAACTAGTTCTCTACCGCTCAAAAGTGTACTTGCTAGTGGTCAAAGGTAATAAATAAATATGAGATTATGTATTATAAATTTTTGATAATTTCCCTATGAAGGGAAAAGAATTTAAAGGGATGAAAAACATAATGAAGTCACTGGAAGATATGCAACAACAGCTTCAACAGAATTAGAACCCAGTACTTTCTTGTCTCACCTTCATCAATATTTACTAATATGGACTTAGTTTTAGTTGATTTGAATTGTCAAGGTTATAGATTTATAGATTATGCACCAACTTTATTCATTTTTCTCTAGCCTAAGTAATTCCCCAGGTTCATTGCTTTATGATGGGGTCTTATTCTAAAGAGAAGGCAGGAGTTTTGGGAGGAAGGCAGGAGTTTAGTAAAGTAATTTTATTAGGTCCACTACGTACTAATCAGTATAATAAAGAGTCAGACACTTATCTATAAAACACTGTTTCAATATATCCTTTTTGCAGGGTCATTATGGATGTTAACAAAATTAATGTGTTTTCATCAGATAATGAATAAAATGATTTTTCCAAATTTGAGGGTTCAGAGAAAGTATATAACTGTTAAGTGGAAAAATTTTCAAAATCTAAAGATTTCCTGTATACCTCACCAGTTCTGGTTTTTCGTCTTTTCTCATATCCTTTTTCTTTTTCTTTTTTAAAATATCACCAAGCTAGTTGACCTATGTTTGCTAAGAACTGAAAAATAAAACAAAATGAATAAAAAATCTAGACTTTGTTAAAACTTTAAAAGAAATGTTTGGGACTCTGTTCTTGGGAATGAGTGGGCTTATGGTATAGTGGAGAACTATTTTATATTACTTGCAACATACTTGGGGCTTCTAACTACTGAGTACCACAACAAACCATTACCAATAAACATTCTCTAAGTTGTCTGTTCTCATATGTCTCACTACGAAATTATCTAGGCTTTTTTTTTATTTCAAAAAAGAAAGTAAAAATAAAAAATGTGTTTATTGTAATAATTTCACTATGAGAGAATTAAATAAAAATATAAAACAGCAAAGAAGAGGTGATAAATTGTTGATTTTTTTCTTCAAAATGATTTTATTTTCTTTACCCTACTGGAAGAAGAATCCAGTGTAATCTTGTGTGTGTGTGTGTGTTTTGTTTTGTTTTGTTTTGTTTTAGCTGGTTCATTTAATGCCATAGAATCCTGAAAGAGGTCCCTTCAGCTTTGTTTGCTTGTTCAACTTGTGTCAGTATAATAATTAATTCAGGTTAGGAATCATTAAACATCTTTATTTTCTAGTTCATAAGAGGAAATTTGACAGCACCACTCTATAATACATTAAAAACACTTTATTTGCAAGCTTGATTGTAAATGAAATTTATATAAACAGACTAAAACTTTTTTTGCAGTCATATACTTAGAAGTAGAATGATACATGAGATTAATTCCTAAACATCATTTCCACATCCAATATGTTGCCATTTCAATAAAATTTACTGGTGTTTTTATAGCATTATTGCTGAGGTTTGTGCCTAACTGTCATACTTTTAGAGATATTCTTGAAAAACCTCCTTATATTTTTGTAAATCAAGAATAATAACAGAAAGGCAAGTCTTTGTTTTTGTGTTTTCCTCATGGAAAGGCAGGGTATGGCATGGTAAAGAATGGGACTTGGTTTTGGATGGATCTGAGTACCATTCACAGATCTAGATTGACTTAAGTCTGTAGCATTGCAAATTGAATATTTCTTTCCTCTGGGTTTCTTTCTTGAATTAGAGGCATGATTTCTACTTTGAAGAATCATTCCCAAAATTAAATGATGGAATTTATATGAAACCACCTAACCTGATAATACTGGAATATTACAGGTACACATTAAATATTTTATTCCTATTCCCATTTTTAAAAAATATTGTGAACACAAACCTAAGCTTAGATTATTGCAATATCTTCGATAGCTGACCTACCTTACATTCTAGCTTTTGCAGACTTCCATGCTTTATTTCCATGTGTTACTTCCTTACTTTTCCCAAGCTCAGTTAAGAGTTCAAGATCCTCCCAGTCTGGTTCCAACCAAACTTGGCTTTTATTACACATATGGAATATTTACTTTAGGTAAAATTTTTCTTCAGTAATGGATAGGACAAATATGGAATTTTCAGTCCAGGTTATCTTGTCTAATAACTTTGTGTAATAACACCCCAACTACTATGCATATCTCCACTTTGCACCTGCTTTTACTGTAGCACAGATTTCTGGAATGCTTCTACCTCACGCCCAACCACAACATGCACAGAAGCCTCAGTTCCACAAGGAACAGCATGGGTAACATCTACTCCTGACCCCAACTCTTCAAACTCTCAGTGACTATTCCTTCTTCTGAACATCTTTTATAACATTTCTATCACCCTATCTCATAGTGCAAAATTAGGCCTAAGTTTTTGATGAAAAGTGAAAAAGCTTTGGAAAAGAAAAAATACCTTATTTTCATCCTAACTTTTGTCAAGCTAATTGAATTAATCCTTCAACATACAGATGTTGATTTTGGGAGACAGTGGTGCAAACAGGAAACAATGTGCATACCTTTCATTTCCTTCATCTCTTCCCCTATTTTGCATCTCAGTGCAATAAACAGGTAATTAATAACTTAATAAGCAGTTACCTAAAAGTACTCTGACCTCATTATATGACCCTAACTTCAAATATTATTTCTGCTACTAATTCTGAGGTAGCTTCAACTGCTAAAGAAGGAAATGAACATATAGTTTTACAATTTTTCACTTCTAACTTTCTTTCTTGATAGAGTTAAAGTGAATCATTTTGCATTGTCCAACATTTAGGGGTATATGATATGGTCCAATATAATATTGAACCATTGACATTAAAACAGTTTTGAAAGAGCACATTGATAAAAGCCAGAGCTCTCTGTGATCCAGTGTAATCATATAGTACAGAATCATTTGATAGAGAACCAAACAGAGGGTACTCTGAAGAGGATTGACCCAGTAGCCTGTTGGGGGTGAGTTTCCTATAAGGCCTTGACTGAGAGTTGAGCTGGTCATGCACAGACTGAGACAGAGCATAGACTACAAAGTTGAGAATGGAACAGAGATACTAGAAGTAACACACTTCAGGGGACATTGGAGGCCTGGTCCAGTCAGAGTAAAGAGATCTTGATCACACCCAGCCCTCCAGGGGAATCACACAATTTATACTCAATAATATGCAGTACAAATAAAATATTCCTAGAGAGGTCAAAAACAAAATAAAACAAACAAAAAAGGCAAAGAAGTATGTCTATTATAAAAAGAATGGGAAGGATAGTATAAAACTAAAAAGCACGATAACAAATGAAAAATTTACTAGAAGGGCTTAACAACACCTTGGAGATGACAATAGAGTCAATTAATTTGAAGAGAGATTAATAGAAATTATTCAATGCAAAAAAAAATGAAGAAAAATGAACAGAGACTGCAGGTTCTGTGAGAAAATATCAAAAGATTTTTAATAAATGTAAATAGAGTCCCTGAAAGAAAAGAAAGTGAAAATGGGGCAGAGCTATATATGAAGAAATGATGGTTGAAAATTACCCAAATTTAATGGCAAGTATCCACTTTAATATACACAAAGCAAAGCAAACCCAAAGCAAAATAAAAAAACAACAAAACAAATTACATACAGGCATGTCATAGTTAAGCTGCTGGAAAACCAAGATGAAGGAAAAAAACTTTGAAAGCAGCCAAATAAAGGGACAGAGGGGAAAAAAAAAAAAAACACATTAGAATCACTGTTTTCTTTTCATAAGAAATAATGTAGACCACAAGGAAACACTGTAAAATGTAAAAATATAAGCCATCTACTCAGAATTGCATGTCCAGTGAAAAGATCCTTCAAACCTGAAGATCAAATAAAGACATTTTAGACAGGTAAAAGCTGAAGGAGAGCAGTCTTACTCTGCTCTTGTAGCCAATGATTGAAAACAACTGCTTTGTTTATTTTGGACACTTGTTTCTGCCATCATGAGTAGTTGGGTTGCAGTCATACTGTCATGGCCAAAAAAGAAAGTTCTCCTGTTACTAAACTTCTTAATATAATGCAGGTGTGATTTTATTCTAGCATAGAATTTCAATCATTTTTTTGCCTTATCAAGATCCAATTTCTCATTTCTAACTCAGTTTAGACTTAGGCTGTAGAAGGTGTTATGAGCTTGGATAACACCCTAGAAAGGGTATGAAGAGGACAAAAAAAAATCCTACTGCAGATTATATAAGCACAAATTAAGTTATTGTTTTGGCCCTAACATTTTCTCATGTCCAAAAAGATCTTCTGTGTTCATATCATCTGTCGACTATATTTAAAAATAGCCATATGAAGGTAATAAGAAGCTAATCTTACAAGAATTTTGAAGATATATTTTGTAAATATATCAAGATAATAATATAAAGACTAAAAATGGTTCCACAATATGTTCTGCTTAATAATTTCTCAGAGTTCTATCAATTGGCAAAGGAACACTACTAATTAATAGACTTTAGTTTTCACCATGGTATTATACTATCTTTACAAGAGAATGTAGGTTCTCAATTTACAAAATGCTAATCCTTTAGTATTCATTCAGTTTGGAAAATGGATTTTTAAGTTATATTAATAAAAGTAAGAAAAGATCACTGAATATGCAAAAGATTAGTCTGACTCAATACATTTGAGGTGAAAAAGTACTAGATAAAAGAAACATAATTAAAAATTAATACTCATGCTTAATAGAAAGGATATGTACCTTAATTTTTAAATGGATGCACATTACAAATAACGTTATTATTCAGTGACGTAATCTAAAGCATCAAACTGTCATAGGAGGTATGAAATGTTGTAATGTAAGCAGGCTGGCTTTGGAGGCAGGCAGAATTGACTTTCAATTTAGATTCTTTCATCTATTGAGTTGTAACCCTTAGCAAGTTAATTAGGTACCGTGTTAGTTTTGCTAAGCTGCTATCACAAATAACAGAAACTGGTTTTGGCCTAAACAAGAGGAGTTAATTGGCTTACTGTTTCAGAGTCTAGAAGACTTGCTTTCCCCTCAGCAGAGTCCATGGCATTTTCACTGGCCAGCAATGGTCCTTGGCTTTCCCATCACACGGCAATGTTCTCTCCTTTCTCCTCTGGGTTCCATTGACTTCTGACTTCTGGCTCTTCCCTATAGCTTTCTCTCTCTTTGTGTGAAATTCCTCTGTTTATAAAGGACTCCTGTAATTCAGATGAAGGTCCAGCTTCATTCAGTTGGACCACACCTTAACTAAAATAACATCTTCAAGAAATCCATTTTATAATGAGTTCACATGCACAGGAATGTGGATCTAGACCAAGAAAATGTCTAAATTGGGGTGTATGATTCAATCTGCCACATGCTCTTAGTCCTAACTTTCTATTGGTAAAATAGAGATGCTAGTTTTATAGTATTTTAAAAATTAAATAGGATAATGTATGCAAAACGTTTAGCACATAAGCAGATACGCAGCATTCATTCAGTAAATGCTGATTATTGTTATTTCATTATTTAATCTTATTTCTTTTGCTATGTACCTCCCACTTATTCCCTATTCTATTCCTAAAACAAAATTTACAAGAATGGGTCTGTATAACAATTCTCCCTCTAAATCTCTTCTACACATTACTAATCAGAATATATTTTCCTATTCAACATAGCATTCAGGGCAGCTGCTACCAATTGATGAGTGCTAGATCTTACATTAAAGTCACTTTCCATTCCTAAATCAGGATAAAATAGTATCTGAATTCATACAACCTCCCTGATAGGCTCAGCTGCTTGCTTATTGCTATCCTAAATCTATTAGTCATTTCTTCCAGAGCAAACAGAGATGTACATGGCTGCCTCTGTAAGCACTACTTGTCCAATTTTCTCTTGTAGATGAATATGGCCTTATTACTTAAGTTTTTACTAATAGACTGTTAATGATTGATGTTTGCAATTTCCTCATCAATTAGTAAAAACAATATTCTTCCCTATTCACATTCTTTATTTTGTCTTTTGCAAGTCTAGAGTAGCCCAGATTCAACTATGCAGATGGTATCACCACTCTAGGGATGCTGTAGCAATAAGAGAAAAAGACTCTCTGTTCTAGGGATACTTTACAGTCCAGAGTGGTCACTCCAGCTTGAACTACTCATTTTGTATCAATACAACTTCTCCAGAGAAAGGCAATCAACAGAATATATTTATGTAAGTATGCATTTATGTGTTTAAAAGGAATTGGCTCACTCAATTGCAAGGCCTGGAAAGTTTGAATTCTGGAGAGCAGGTAGCAGACTGGAAATTCTGGTAAAGTGATATTGAAGATGTGAGGCAAAAGTTCTTTCCTCTGAAACCCTCAATTGTTGCTGTTAAGACTTTCAACTGATAGGATGAGGCCTACCTACATTGTGGAGGGCAATCTCCTTTACCTAAGGTCAACAATTGTAGATGTTAATCCTACCACCACAGCAACAACGAGGCCAGTATTTGATAAAACAATGGACAAATACAACTTTGCCAAATTGACAGATACAACTGATTATCATACATCTGTAAAATTTTATGTAAGAGAAAAATGAACTAACATTCATAGGTGCATGGTGTTCAGTCCTTACTGAAATAGAGAAAAAAAATAAAGAGGAAATAAAATCAATTCCAGTCTTACAGCATATACTAGGTGCTTATTTGTCTCAATAAAGGGACTGCATCTTCATAGCGGACATAATTTAAGCCAGCATGCATTGTCATGCGCCACATCTTGTCAACTTAAATAAAACATGTGAATTATTACTAAGTGGAGACAGGTTAGGATTCACTAAATCTACATTTTTCAAGTCCTTAAAGATAGCACTAATCTCAGTTCCCCCACAAAGATGTATTATATTTTGGCAGGAGGGGTAAATTCTAGGGACTTCTACTTGGCTCTTCAATTTAATCTACACTGTACATACAAAGGAGCCCATATACAGTTTCCATTCAAACTAGCTTCCAGTAAATGGAGAAATAATTTCTTTTTCTCTGGGCAGGGATGTGCTGGAGCTGGCTGGCACCAGTCTGCAAGACTAGACTGTAAAATTCTCAATTATTCAAGAAGTGATTCTTAAACACACACCCATTATCAAAAGATTAAATTATATAAACTTACAATTAAACAAATTTATTAAAAAGAAACACATTGATATCTAACTATTTATAATTTGAGGTTGTTTACATCTACTTATCTGAATGGGAAATATTTGATGACATGCAACTGCACATCTCTCCCCAATTCCACATTCAGTGATAACATGTTGGTAGCTTGATATCAGCCATGGTGGGAATATTTATACTACAGAAATCATCCAATACCGTAAATCAGGGCTTTTATTCTCTCAGAGAATGATCGTTAAACATTTAAGAGCTCAGTACTGTTTTCAGGTCTAGAGTGTTTTGCTGTTAAGATTAAATAGAAAAGAACTATGTTGCCCAACTTTTTCAGTCCTAAGAAACATTTTGTTCAAAGCCCCAATTAAAGATCCCTAGGGATCAAAGCATTCTGACGACTAGTTGGGCCTTCTTACCCACTATAAAAACCACACACACCTTGTCTCTGCTGGTACAACAGCTCTGCAGCTCCAGGAGACCCTCATCCCAGTTGACACAAGGGAGCCCATGTCCATAGCACTTTGGTTCCTGGTCTACAGTAGACAGCTGTCATAGCACTTCTCAACAAAGCTGTTCGTCCTTCACCAAGGTATTTCTCAGAGCCTTGATGTGAAGGTAGTAGGCTCTGGGTATTTTCAACAAATATAATTACAAGATAATCAACTGATTTCAGAGGGTTGTGTCTAGCAAGGGATTTATTTTACTCTCAGGGCAGGGAGTACTCATAATTTCGACCCAACATTATTTGGTATCTGCTTTCTATCACTGAATGCAGTGACTCTCTCATTCTTTCGAGTAATAGTTTTTATTGAGGTCATTTTAAACGTAATCCGCTGCAGTATATTCACTGATAGCGGACAGATAATGTGTCATCTGGTTTATATGCTACTACAAAACTTTGACTAGTCATACCTGCACTTGAAGAGATTGCATTTTCATAACCTAGTGATGTATCCTCTGGGACATATATGTTTGTGTATTTACATGCTCCATATGTAGGAAGAGGGTGACAACAGATAATTGAGTTGCCAGAGAGTCATACTGTGGAAGACTACAAATTGTCTCTTCAAATTCATATTTTTTTCTTTTTCCATTTTAATGAGTTTTTTGCTTGACATATAAATGACCTATTAAAATCTCTATTACCCAGAATTTTTTGGAGAAATATATGTTTATATGCCAAAGTTCTTGCCAAATGAAATGTGAATGTACTGATTTATACAAGGCCCATATTATTAACTTGAAGAGAACTTGCTTACTCTCCACTTCTTTACTCTGCTTTCTCCAGAATGGAATGTTTAATAATGGCAATGAAGTTTCAACTACAGAGATGAGGACAAGCCCCTAGAGAATGGTGGTACGATAAGATGAAAGGATTGTGGATTTTGAATGACCTTTCTATACAAAACTCTCCTAGCAGCAAAGACAATTCATCCTCTGATTATTTCATGAGAAAAAAAGAAAAAAAAAAAATCCTGCCTGAGCCACCGTATTTTTAGATTTTTTTGTTATACTATCTTAGCCTGTGTCCCAATAAATTCTGTAGTAGAATACTTTCCAACTTCAAGCAGTATAGATCATTTCTGCTTTTTATAAATATTCCCCAAGATTATCTCCTTAGGTTTTCAAAGTAGTTAATGTTTATCATAAAATACATCCCTCCTTCTTGAACATACACTGTTTATTCCTACTTTTAAAAGACCAACTTTCCCATATTTTCAGTGCCCCAAACAATGGACACAAATGTTTGCATAATAAATTTGCCCTGGATGAATTTGGCAAATTGCAGGCAGTCACAAAGATAGTTATGTAATGATCAGCTTAGTTGTGTTACAGTATTGTTTGGAACTGTATAAAATTGATCTTAGGACAGATCAATGTCAATTGCATGTATTGAAATCATAGGCATGCTGAGAAAAAAAATGCCTTATTTCATTTTGTTCAACACCCAACTTGAAAATTCTATAGGTTTCATAAATAAAATTTCCTTTGTGTGGCATAATAGTTAAATAGGGTTTAAGTTAATAAAATCATTTTGTTAAATGAAAGTTCACAGTCACACAAAACATGAACTCTTTGTTAACTACTACCACCATGCTTCTGCTTGTGCTATTCATTCATTCATACATTTGTTCAGTATATTTCTATGGAGTGACTATAAAATCTCAACCATTATACAAGGTCCTGGAAATGTGATAATGAGCAAGAGAGAGACTAGTTTCCTCTTTCTACTTATTCAAACCCTCTCTGATACTATACCTCCCAATTTATTTTTTAAAGTACACATGCCAGTAATGGGAAAACTGTTAATTTTGGATTTTTAAAGAACCTATGTTAAAATGATAACTCTGAATTATTATAGCTAACTGAACTTGGAAAACTGTTTAAATTTGGTGGTTTTCAGTTTTCTCATAGTGAAAATAGGAATAATGACATTTTGAAATCAGTGTGTTTTTAGGTTTGAATGAAAGCACATGCTCCTTATTTTTCCAGTTCTATTGCAGATTCTGACCAAGCATTTTTGCAGACTTCTCATTCTCTACAAAATAGTAAATGCTGGATTTTGTTAATGCCCAGTTCTTTGTTGTCTTCTCTTCAGAATTTATACTCTCTCTCTCATTCAGTTTAGACACAAATCCTATAATGTTTCTTTCCCACAATTCCTCTGGTATACATTCTCCCTTGCTGCAGTAAACTAACTAATGCTGGCTTGTTGCTTTTTTTGTTTCACAATGTTGTGCTATTATCACAACCAATTATGTTTCCCATTAAGTGTAGTCTCCAGCAAGGGTAGGAATGTAATATTTTTTCCTTCACTATTTTAATCTTGACATCCTATGCATATTAATAATTTTGTTATTTAATTTATCAATTAATTCAAATTATATGCCTCAAAGAAATTATTGGATGAAGACATTGAAGAAGAAAATAATTCTGTAAATCATTGCAATTAATTAAGCTTGGAACTACATAATTGCTTAATTAACATTTATCTCCCTCATTTTCTTTTAAAGCTTTCATAATGTTTTTTTATCATCACACAATGCAGTATAATATATTCTGTTTTATATTGTTTGTCTATTGTGCCATCTAAATTAGCCTTGTATTCAATATATTGGAAGCCACTTAAAGCTTTTTCCAATGTTTCCTGGGGTTTTCTACAGTATCTATCACTGTGCTTAGAGCATAATAATTAATATAAGTGAAAAATTAATATTTTTAAAGGCATAATTTTGGTAACATATTAATAAGCTTGGAGTAAAAATTCTAAACACTTACAGTAATGAGAAATGTTTTTAAAAATACTATGGAAAAGTAAGGTGAATACAGTACAGCAAGCATGCAAATGCTTGCACATACAGCATTTTGTATGGTAGATGATTTTTGCCTATGTAGATATTTTGAAAAATGATCATCTAATCTAATCACACAAGAAAAGTTATGGTGATAGAAAATATAAATCACTAGTGAGATTGTATATGTCTAAGTAACAGGAGCAATTGATGATTAAATAAGATTTTTTAGTTTTAGAGTAGAAACTACATAGAAATGGAAAATCCAACTACAGCTGAGGTAATCATCTACCACATTTGGAGGTGGATAGGCTGGTTACAGAGAAACAATAAAAAAAAATCTGTATCCTGTCCAATCCAAACATAAACCCTCTACATGTATAATGGGTCCCATTTCTTACATGGCATTAAAACAAAGATTGGGTAGAACAGAATCCATATTCAACATTTGTATATTGTCCAGGCCAGGTGTAATGAGATCAAAGCCAATGGAACTTATAGGGAGTATCCATAAAGAGAATAATTTATTAATTCAGCAATGTTTTGTTTTTTTTTACTATCTCCTACTATACTAGGTATTAGACATAAAAAAGAAATTAAAATATTTAACATTTTGGCTGTCATGAAGCTCCATTTTAGGAGAGATTTTGAAAATGTTAAAAAGCAATCATGGTTTATTTGGAGATATAACACACTGAGTCACAGTCTGTCTTTCCTTCTCCTCTTTCCTCCTCTTCCTTTCTTTTCCTTTTGTTTTTTGCTGTTGTTTATTTATCTTTGACCATGGATTGGCACTGACCAGGGTAGTCCAGATAACTTGTATGTAACAGTATTTCCCTTCAAGTCTATAGCTATTATCTATGCTAATGTATTATTTTGTAATGTATCTCTTGCTGTCTTTGCAACTTTCTATAAATTATTCCAAAAAGGGGAAGATTTTTTCAGTTCCTTTTTATTGTCCATGTAAGAAAATAATTTTCTCTAAAAGCATATGTTCAGTAATATTTTTTATATCCCCCTCCTTTGCGGCTTTTTGCTTGCTGTCTGCTCTCTATGTCCATTCATTGTGCCTTCTTCTGTGTGTCTGTATTTATTTTTATTTATCCCCCCTTGTGGCTTGCTTGTTCTCTGCTCTCTGTGTCCATTTGCTGTGCACTCTTCTGTGTTTTTATTTGTCTCCCTTTTTGTTGTGCCATCTGCTGAGTCGGCTGTCTGTTGCACTTGCAGGCCAGGCAGCACTCCGTGGCTTCCTGGCCAGCAGCTCTCTGCAGTGTGGGGGTGAACCTGCCTTCACAAGGAGGCCCCGGGATGCGAACCCAGGTCATCCCATACGGTACACGGGAGCCCAACTGATTGAGCCACAGTGTTGTAGAATTTGAGAGAAGTTCAATTACTTGAGTATAGAAAGGCCAGGACTCAGGAATGATTTTGAGAAGGAAAAATGGTTTATTGATGGCCGGCTGGACTCGGGAGCTTTCTGTTTGAATCCTGAGCCCTGAACAAGATTTTTTTAGTCCCTTTTATATAGAGAGGAAAGGCCAAATGGTCCTTTTGTTTCAGTTTTCAATAGGCTTGAATTAGCATATATTTCCACATCTTAGTAAGCTTTTAGCATGGACCTCAGGCATTCGATAAGCTTTTAGCATATTTGCTTTGCATTTCCTCTGAATACTTAAAGTTTATAGACCTTGCATTGTTAAACTGTCTCTTGCTCACTAAGGGCAGGACTGCAACCTTTCATCATCCCACACCCACAAGTTACAGTTTAGGTTATCTCTAAAGAGACAAAGAGCCTGCCACCCACAGCCCACATTAACAGCCAATTCCCTGTTCAGTAATATTTTGACAATTTGATTGTGCATACATGGTTTCCTGCAATGAGTTAAATATAAAATGATTATATGTACATTTATAAATTTTTATGAGAAGGTGAGTGAAAATTTTGTACAGTTCTTTATTTACAAGCACACTAACCTTTTTCCCCTTCCAATTCGAGAGAAAAGATCTGCCTGATGGTATTAGTTTTATTTGGACAGTAGACTCAAAGAGAATTAAATGATGCACCTAAGCCATTTGGACTACCCAGGTCAGTGTCTATTCATGGTCAGAGATGAACAAACTACAATAACAAAGCAGCAGTCAGAGGAGGCAGTGGGAAAGAAATACAGAGTGTTCTTTTTATTTTCTCCCTTCCCACATTTTAGCCAAAACACATATGTCTAGATTTCATAGTAACTCTCTCTAGGAAATTAAATAATTTTTATTCTTATTCCAAATCCCACTGTATTGATTTTACTAATATCTCATTAATATGACACTTTTTTGAGCAAAACTCCTATTAACTAGGTATATGTGAAAGATGTGAAATCAAACTTAGGCAATAAAATGTGTTTTTCACAAACTAAGTAATTAGCAAGAGGTCAATTACAAAGCCCGAAAATATTAAAAAATTTTTAAAACTTCCTTTTTTATATATACTAAAATGTATATTTTATGGTTTTCAGGATTGTAATAACCAGGAATCCTCTCTGGGTTGAAATCCTTGAAAATCTCATAATCCTTCTCAGTTCCCATGGGCAGAGTTCCACTGGGCATGATTACTATTCTACTTGGACAGGAAAGAAGCTGATAATCTCTTTAAGCCAGGCAGAATTTACCAACGTACAATTATATCTCGGATGATCCCTTGCAATATGTGTGAACATTTTAAATTATTTCAGCTAAATATAATCAGAATTAACAATTTATTATAAATGATGAGTTATTTTAGTAATTTTGTTATTGTTATTAGAGTGCCTAAAATGTGCAAAATACTATGCTAGGTTGCAGAACCAGTGCTAAAAAATGAATCAAACATGTTTTCTAACATTAAGAGTTTATGATCAAATGAAGAATTTGGACTGAAATGCACCAAATTTGTTTATACAAGGCATATGGTGAGAGTGTTAGTGCTGTAAGAAATGTGGGCACAGTGTTGAGGGAACAGCAGTTCTTTTACATTTTTTATTTTTTTATTTTTTTTGCCAAGGGTAGTCAGAGAAAATTATGTAGAGAAGGTGACCTTTGAAGTGACTTTGAAGGATTAGCAGGGCACTTACAGACAGAGAAATTAAGGTGCAAAGGTGTTGGTAGTAAGAAACCTCATGTGGAAAGCTGTGAAGATGCAAAATCAAATGGTGAATTTCAGAACAAAAATTTTATGGCTATGTGCTCTACATAAGGTATAATGATGTGGGCTATGGGTGGAAGGCTCTTTGTCTCTTCAGAGATAACTTAAGCTGTTTGACTTGTGGGTGTGGAATGATGAAAGGCTGCAGTCCTGCCCTTAGGGACAATGGCAACTGCTCCAGTCCCAGGAAACAGTTTAACAATGAAAGGGCTATAAACTTTAAGTATTTAGGGGAAATGCAAAAACCAAATATGCTAAAAGCTTATCTAGAATATCTGGAGTCCATGCTAAAAGCTTACCTAAGATGTGGAAGATATATATGCTAATTGAAGCCTATTGAGAACTGAAACAAAGCGACCATTTGGCCTTTCCTCCCATGGCCTTTCCTCCCGGTATAAAAGACATTTGAAAATCTTGTTCAGGGCTCGGGATTCAAACAGAAAGCTTCCGAGTCTGGCCGGCCGTCAATAAACCATTTTTCCTTCTCAAAATCATTCCTGAGTCCTGGCCTCTCTATACTCAAATAATTGAACTTCTCTCAAATTCTACAACATTTTTGGCGACTCTGGTGGGACAACAAACGAAGGCCAGAGACGGTAGCATTTTGCTGCCCCTTCCAAATCCCCAAGGAAGACGGGAGGACTCGGGTGAACCCCAAATCTGGGTGCCCGTGGATTAAATTTAATCCAGAAAAGAGGTGGGCTCCACCAGAATATTCCCGACAAAAATCGAGGGCAATGGAAGGTCTGAAGAGAAAGATTCTGGGAACGAAAAAGAACTCCGAACATGGAAGAAGGTAAGACTCCCCAGGTGAGCACAGTCTGGAAGGCCCTAGCTTTAATTGCTAGGAAGGGGAGGCTGATCACCTCCCAAGAGAACCATAGTAGCCACAGAAGGTTGGGGGAAAGCCGTTCTCTCTAGGCTTGGGAAAAGGAGAAAAACCAGGGAAAAGCCCTGGTGTTTTGGGTTTGTCTAGTCTTATATCCACTAAAGGAGTAGAGTCTTGATTTTAGTAAAAAGGGCTATTTATAGGTTCAAGTCCTAATGTCCTGGAAATTGGTCTAGATTAAGGAAAACAAAACTTGGTTACAGAAAAATGGATCGGCTTTTCTGGTGGAGCTTGGTCTGGGTGTAAAGTTTAAACAGTGGAAAAAGTCCAGCTGAAATCTTTTGTTATGGTGCTAAATTGTGAATGAATTCGCTTTATACCAAATGTTAAGTGTTCTGAGGTTTGTGATGGCTGTGGGGGCAGCCATCGTGAAAATAAATATATAAACTTGTGGGTCAGATTAGTGACCTTTGTGCTCCTGTCTGTGTCAGCTCAATGCTAGTGTTGGAGTTGTGTCCTTATGTAAAGTAGAGTTAAAGCTGAGCTGGAGCCCTCCCTTGCCATTGGCAAGGAGGTGAAATGATTCTGGGGCAAAAGCTGAGGAGTCTAGATGTTTGTGCATGCTCTGCTGTCTTGTCTCTGGTCTGGCCCTTTGCCGGGGCTTGGAGGCCATCTGTGTCCGCGCCACACACCCAAGTTTGTTGGGGATGTCCCAGTCAGGGTGGCTGGGTCCCCAGGAGAGTTGCCGAATTTGAATAGGTTCTGTCTGCCCATTTTGGCTGAAAGATGGAAAGGGGAGAGTGGCTTGCCCCTTTCCAGTGAGTCCACCCTTCTATTCATAAGCCGCATTCCTGTTTGTTGTGCACCCGACTGCCTGGAAGAGGGTTAAGTGAAGGGGGTGAAAAGCAAAATCAAAAGAAATGCAGTAAAGTTCCCTCCTTAGGGTGTCAAAGCCAAAATACCTTTGCTTTCTGCCCAGGTTCTTAGAAGGTATTGTAGTAACTTTAAGTAAGAGAATGTGTTCTGTGAAAGTAAAATTTGTCTTAAGGGTATAAATAATTATAAAAGTTTTACAAAGCATTGTTTAAATTAAGGTATTTAATTGGCTAATTGCAGAAGGTCATTATTTAACAAAAACTGAATTGATAATAATAATAATAAAAGGTATAACAAACTTATTCGGCAGCCAGTCTCCCCTGCCAACTTGCTTCCAAAAAACTGTTTCTGGTATTACATGCTACTAAGTATTTAAGTGAAGAAAAGTTCATTATTTTAACAAGCTTGTTTAGTATTAATGGCAATTAAATGTTGTAAGAAGTTTGCCTGGTAACTTAGTATGTGGGATATATGGAGTGTGTTTTTATTGTTAAGGAAACATAAGATGATTTTGTCCTAAGATGAAATGATTGATTATTGAAAGAGTAGTGTGTGGGACAGAACCTGAATGAATACTGAAAGTGTAGAAGGTTTGTGGAAGGAAAATTTTATGATTAAAATTGAGTAAGATCAATATACAAAGAAAATCTTTTACAAAATAGCTTCTTGTGCTTTAACCTCATCATTTCCTCAGTGTTTGAAGAAGAGTCTTACCTCTTTTAAAAGAACATTTATGTTCTAGAAATCAAATCCTGAAAAATAGCTTTTTATTTCAAACTAACTGCAAGAGATTTATTCTTTTACTTTAAAGGAAAAATTAAAGTAATGGTTAAGTTCATTTAATATGTTATAAGTCGAATGAAAGGTATTTAAAGGTGTTATAAAATTAATAGGTTTTTTAAAAAATTAATAAAAACTGTAACTAAGAGTTAAAATCATTTATAAATGCATTTATGTTATAAAACAGTGGAAAGGTAATAACTGAAATTATAGCTGGGTGAATTTAGCTTGAAATTATTAAGTGTAAACTCTAAGCTTTACCTTTACTTAGTTTATGGTTACTTCAAGTCTAACCTCACCTCTTGCCTTTGCCTATGGTTATTTCATAATAGCTTCTGCCCCTATATGCCAGAGAAGAGCTGGGACATCACTGTCTCCTCTCCTGGTATTAGTAACCCTTTCTCTCATGAATTCAAGTGTAACCTAAATAAATGGCTGCCTGATGGAATAAGGTTAAATAACCACTGGAGTTTTATTATCTCCAAAATCAAAAAGGGGTGTGGAGGAGGAGAAGTCTCCTGCCTTGACGGTCAGTGTTCCTAAGAGTGGCAATTCATGAGAGAAAGCAGTCTGTCTCCCTGAGGCTTCAAATAGCCTCAGTAAATATATATAAAATTAATCTTGTTGCTTATCCAAAATTCTGCTAATTTCAAAGTAAAATATAAAGTTCTAAAACAAAATGGTGCTAAAGCATTGAGAACATTTTGGTTATTACAATCCATTAAGTAAGAAGGAAAATTCTTGTGATAAACTGCATGGTCATAGTGCAAATTAAGGAAAGTTTCAGGAGTCTTTGAAATGTTTGCAGTCACACTTGTTTTGTAAAGATTAGAAGTTTAAAGTAATTAAAGTTACGTTTTTGTCTCAAACTATTTATATCTGCCTATTTGCTCAAATTGTTGAAGTTAAATATGTAGTTATATAAGTAATATGTATTTCTGGACCCCTAATTAATTATGCTAAATAGCATATAAAATAATACAAATTATAAATAATATCAATGAGTTTTGTTTCTGTGTCTAACTCTTTGTGTCTGCCCATTTGCTCAGTGTATGTCTTCATACATCGGGATAATAATATCAAATTAACAAATGAAAATTCTTAAAGGAGCTCTATTAAAATTGTTAATTAAATATGCACTTATATATGTAAATAAATATTCTTAAAGCCCAAATTAAAATAAGCAGGATGAAAAAGTCATAGAAATCTGATTATAGAAACAATTGGGAAAGGGCCTCCTCTTTGCAAGAGCTTTAAAGGCAAGACTAGATGTAGCAGATTAAACCTATCTACTAGGCTAGGGAATTAAGAATCAGTTTGCCCTGTAATTTCCCAGTTTAAACCTTTTGTCAGCCATAAAATAAAATTTAAAAAAACACAAAGATTAGGTTAATTTTCACGTAAGGAAAAAATTGTTGATTGGTGTAACCTGGCGGCCTGCTGCCTCAGTCTCCCACTCCCGGGTTGGACAGCAGTGGAGGAGACCAGTTTAGGCCAGTCCTATGGGCAGTGGAAGGATGCCCAAGAAGGACTAAGTCGATGCCGTTTCAGCACTAAATTCTATTCCTTATTTGACAAAGGGGAGCAGGTAAAAACTAAAATGGTTGGAATGTGATAGAGGAAGCAGTTAAATCACAAACTTTTGTGTGGGAAAGTTAAATCTCAGATAAGCTGTAACTTCTGAAGTATCCAATCTATGGAAAAACAGAGGAAGAGCTTGCATGCTAGGCTTAGGGGTATAAATTGTGTCATTTTTCTTTGTTCGGGGCACCAGCCATATCTGGCTCTGCGCACCTTCTTGCAAGATTGAGAATAAATTATTCTCCACAATCTGGTGAGCCTTATTTTCTTCCAGAAGATTTCTTTCCAACAAAATAAAGGTAATTAGTGGCTCTATTAACAAATTTCAGTAAGTAAAGGAAAGTCCATAAAAACTATGGAAAGATCTTTCCTGGGTTATGATTTTAAAAAAATTAAGTAATTGTGTAATGTGTTTTAAAACCTAGTAGTCAGTATGCATGTGTTTTAAAACCTGGTAGTCAGTATGCTTTTAAATTATTAATTTTCATAACTTAAACAAAGAAAAGAAGTTTTTAGCTTCCTCTAAGGGAAAAAGAACATTCCTTGCATAAACTATTATAGTTTCAATTTTATTTAACTTGAGTGTAATCTCCCATAGTTAATTTATAAACTAAATTAACATTATATGTACAAAATCTTTACAGTAATGAAAATTGTAAGTTCACATTGGTGAAATTAGGCTAAAGGAAAAAGATTGTAGATATGTTCTCTTAAATAAAGAGTGAATTTCTTTCATTGGTAATTGTAATTTAGTAAGTTTATTTAAACATGAGGTGGCTAGTCAATGTGGTTATAGTCAATTATAAAGAGTTTGCAAAACATCTTCCAAACTGAAAATGTTTAAATAGTTCTAGTTGTAGAAGTCATTGTTAACTAAAAAACTTAGATTGGTATTGGTAGCAGAAATAACTTCGTGATAATAAAACCTGTCTGAAGGCCACTGCAAAGTACACATTTAAGTAAATTGTAATAAAAAGTTGTCTTGATTCTATTGGAAATATTCTGTTTTCATTCTAACAATGAAAAATAATATTTTTCCTCTATTACTAAAGTAAAGTACCTACTGTTATCTTCATAGTAAAATTGTGTAAGTAAAGTCATTTGATATATGTGTTGCGTTAAATTGTTTAAAATATATATAAAAACAAGGAATAACCTTTAACATTGTCAAACTCTTGTGCATTCAAACCAGGCCTTGAATACATTACAGGTGGCCTCTCCATGTGAGTTATTGGCTAGGCTGGTCACTGATCCCTCAATTAAAATATGTGCTATATCAGTCTCTGGTTCTGCTCCTGAAGTCGATGGAAACTATATTGCAGTTTCAAACTCCTGCAGCAGCCAATAATGACTCGGTACAGCCAAGTGTACAATGGATATCGCCTCCAGACTGGCACTGTTCCATAGTGCCAAAGAGCACTATGCACCAGGCTAGTAGAATACTGGAAAATCTCTCTAAGATGAAGGATGCTGCAACTTGCTCGCTGCGTTGAAGAACATTCTAAGTGGAGCCATGATACCAGGATACTGTAAGTGAAACTTAAACACAATTGGCATTATGGCCTGCTCTCATGGAGAGATAACATGTAAGGTATTACAAACCTGAAACTCAAAACTAATAATTGCAACTCTGAATCCTTATGCATTAAGTAATACATTAGTTAATATTAAGTGCTGTACTTTTATCCTGTACTAAATATATGCCTAATAATTGTAATGTTATCTTTTCTATTTTGGATCAAGTGCAGAAGTATATTAGACATGTTAAATTCCTGGTAAAATCATTTTCTAAACAGTTAATAACATGTCTATAGAATAAGGTGGCAGTCTCAGCCAGTCTCAGTCAACTTCTATATTCTACTGTACTCTGCTGTGTAGCAAAGGTGAGGCTTGCTTGCTGATGTTGAGTCACCTATTGAACAAGTCAAAATTGCTAGAAATTGTACAATTAAAACCAAGGTGTAAAAAAAACAAAACAAAACCTTTATTCTGTAGTTCTAATCATTCCACAGGTGAAAACCAAGAGAATGTGCAACTTAGTGTTCTAATCCTGAGTGAAGCCAGTTGCCCAAGGAGTGCCAGTTGACCAGGAGCATCTGACAGAGTGAATGAGTGCCAATCATTGAACAGCCTGGAATGTGTCTTCAGACAAAGCTAAGTGTCTGTTGCAATTTTTCTCTAAAAATAAATAACTTAAAAAAAAAAAAAGAATATATATGCTGTGTCCACCAGCTTTTAAGAAGGAGTGCCATCTTTATAGGCACCTAACCTTGTCTACCTCTGTAATCCAATGTCCTCTTTTAAAAACGGGTATTCCAAATTTTTAATTAAGTTTGTTTCTTTCAGAGTGAACATCTTATTAACCATATGAAAACTTCATCCAACTTCATACAGAATCCCAGATCCATCTTCCTCCAGCTAAAATAAATTAATAAGAGTTTTACACCTTATTAGGGAATGACTACAGCCCATGCCCAGCAGGAAGCAGTTACAGAAAAGAAATCGTCTCCCTTCAGCACCCCTTTTAAATTAAAGGTGTAAACTCTTTAAGAGTAAAATAAAAGTAATAGATGGATCTGGAACCTGACTGGAAAGCCACATGAGTGCCAGTGGCAGCAGAATAACTGCAGGAGGCCCCGCCCCAAGATTCTGCTGTCCAGAATGAAAAGTTCTAAACTTCTAAAAACAGTCCTGGATGCTGTACTAAAGACTGATAAATAATCAATCAAAACAACAAACAGCCATCCACCTCATAGCTCCAACAATAATTATGCCAAAGCTTAGCAAGTTAAACTCTGGCAAAAGGGGGGAATGATGTGGGCTATGGGTGGAAGGCTCTTTGTCTCTTCAGAGATAACTTAAGCTGTTTGACTTGTGGGTGTGGAATGATGAAAGGCTGCAGTCCTGCCCTTAGGGACAATGGCAACTCTCCAGTCCCAGGAAACAGTTTAACAATGAAAGGGCTATAAACTTTAAGTATTTAGGGGAAATGCAAAAACCAAATATGCTAAAAGCTTATCTAGAATATCTGGAGTCCATGCTAAAAGCTTACCTAAGATGTGGAAGATATATATGCTAATTGAAGCCTATTGAGAACTGAAACAAAGCGACCATTTGGCCTTTCCTCCCATGGCCTTTCCTCCCGGTATAAAAGACATTTGAAAATCTTGTTCAGGGCTCGGGATTCAAACAGAAAGCTCCCGAGTCTGGTCGGCCATCAATAAACCATTTTTCCTTCTCAAAATCATTCCTGAGTCCTGGCCTCTCTATACTCAAATAATTGAACTTCTCTCAAATTCTACAACAATAAGATGAGGAAAGAAGAATGGCAGGCTAGCTTTGGTGAGTTTATAAAGCACTTTGGGAATACCAGCCTTAGGGAATATGCACTTTATTTCAGGAAGGCTTAAAGGACTTTGAACAGGAGAATGGGGTTGTCTGAATTGATCTGTGGCAACTTAGCTGTTTGCTGTGGTGAGAATGCTCAGGTGAGAGATACTGAAAGCACAACCAGGAAGGTGGAAGTAGAGGAATTTTATTTGCAACTGAACACTCAAAGTGATCTATTAATAAATGAAGTGGGTTGGCAGAACTCTATCATAATTTCTTAAAAATCGGGGTACCATCAATGTTAAATGTCTGTTCTTCCCTTGCCTCTACCATGTCACCCGACAAGCACATTCTCTAACCTTTTCTCGCAAACATGCACACTGTAACAAAATGAGCTCACCAAAAATAGGGAAAGAGAACTAACTTGGCTTTATACTTTGATCCTGCTGGCTGGCTTCTATTAGACCTCTTTTTTAAATTTTCCCCTCTTTTCTATTAATAACATCTCACAGTAGTGGTACATTCATGACAGTGGATGAATAAATATTGAAGCATTGCTACTAACAAAGGTCTGTAGTTTACATTGTGGTTTACACTTAATTCCAATGCCCTAAAAATGCCCTATCTTCCACCTATTATCCACACATTCCCAAACATCTGGTAACCACTATCTATATCAATGTTACATATTTTTCCATTACTATAATAAGTTTTATTTAATCCATGGTTGCATTTCCCCCCATATTTTGTTCATTCTTCACCCTTGAGAATTTAGGGATGGAGATGCCTGCTTTGCTCCAGATTGAGAGAGGGCTTAGATCTTATGGGGCAGATGGAAGGAAATGTTTTGCTTGCACTTACCTCTTAGAACCAAAGAATACAATGTACATATGTCACCTTTATCCTGGGCACCTCATTCTCAATGTGCTTGAAAGTGGGGTGACTTACCTTCACTGTTGACCACTGGAAAAGTCCCAAAATAGTAAGTGCTTTGCAATTATCTTTGGTTAAATCTGATTGAATGTACCTGCTTCTGTCACTTTGTGAATTGCTGTAATATTAGAATTCCATGTCTAATTCAATTTTATTGATTTCTAATATGCTTCTAACTTTAAAAATAGGAAGAGAATAAGAATAGTCATTGAAAGCAGTTTACTAATTTAATAGTATTAGAATAAGATGGTAGTCCTATTTAATACCACAGGAAAATATCATCTTTGAAAATATTTTTAGTAGATGATTGAAGAGGAACCTCACTTGAATATCTAAAAACAAGGATGATAATAATGGCATTAACATTTTCTTTAGTCCACATTACACCATGATCTTTATTAGGTATATTTAGTTCTAACCAAAGTTTGTATAAAGCCCAGTGACCAGCCATGCACATGGCTAGTGGTTTATACATATGATTTATTATTACTACATATTAATAAAGCTTATAATCCACTGAAAGAGTACAATAAATGGCATTTGGTATATCAAACATTGTGCATTCATCATTTCAATCATTATTAAAGCATTTCCATTATTCCAGTAATAATAAAGAAATTTAAAAAACTCATCACCTCTCCCTTTCTTTATGGTTCCTCTGCCACACATAGCTGCTATTGTTTCTATCTCTCTAGTTTATTTGTATTTATATTTTTAAAAATCAGTCTTACATATGCAATATCATCCATATTTGTATTTTACATGAGGTTTCACTGTTATACAGAAAAGGGCAAAATTCACACAAATAAGGAAATTGAAAAACACCTAAAATAGTCAGTGAGTCAAAGAAGAATTTGCAAGAGATTTCAGTAAATATCTTGAGACTAATGAAAATGATATCACAACATATCAAAACCTATGGGGAAGGGAACAAGTATAGCCCAGTGGTTGAGCACCCGCTTTGTAGGTATGACGTCCTGGGTCATTCACCAGTATCTGCAAAAAAAAAAAAAAAAAGAGAAAGAACATTGCAAAGGAAGTGTTGTGAGGGAAATTTAGAGCTTTCAATGCTTACATTAAAAAGAAGAAAGAGTTAAAGTAGAAGATCTAACTGCACATCTGGAAGAACTAGAAAACAGAAGAGTAAACTAATCCCAAACCAAGCCAAAGGAAAGAAATAGTAAATTTATGAAATAAATGAAATTGAGAATAATAACAACAACAAAAAAAAATAAGGAGAATCAACAAAACAAAAAAGAACTGAAAAAATCTTCCCCTTTTTGGAATAGTTTATAGAAAATTGCAAAGACAGTAAGAGATACATTACAAAATAATACATTAGTGTAGATAATAGCTATAGACGTGAAGAGAAATACTATTACAGAGAAGTCATCTGGACTGCTCTGGTCAGTGCCAATCCATGGTCAAAGATAAACACCAGCAACAAAACAAAAGGAAAAGAAAAGAAGAGGAGGAAAGAGGAGAGGAAGGCAAGACAGACTGGTTGTGACTCAGTGTATTATATCTCCAAATAAACCATGATTTATTAACATTTTAAAATTTATTTATTAGCATTTTAACATGCTTTTTAACATTTTCAAAATCTCTCCTAAAAAGGAGCTTCATGATGGCCAAAATGGTAAATATTTTAATTTCTTTTTTATGTCTAATACCTACTATACTAGGATTTATTAAAAAAACACACACATTGCTGAATTAATAAATTATTCTCTTTACTGGCACTCCCTATAAGTTCCATTGGCTTTGATCTCATTACACCTGGCCTGGACAATACACAACTATTGAATATGGATTCTGTTCTATCCAATCTTATTTAATGTCTTGAAATAAATGGGACCCAGTATACATGTAGAGGGTTTATGTTTGGATTGGACAGGAGACAGATCTGTCCATTATTGATTTCCAGCTTCATACCATTATGATCAGAGAAAGTGTTTTGTATAGTTTCTATCTTTTTAAATCTATTGAGGCCTAATATATGGTCTTTCCTTAAGATGGATCCATGAGTACTGGAAAAAAGTATGTATCTTGATGTTTTGGGGTGTAATGTTCTATCATTGTCTGTTAGGTCTGATTCATTTATCATATAATTCAAGTTCTCTGTTTTTTTAATCTATCCTGTGTCCATATGTCATATCCAAATACTGAGAGTGGTATACTGAAGTTTCTAACAATTATTGTAGAGACATTTATTTCTCCCTTTAGTTTTTCCAATGTCTCGTGTATCTTGGGCATCTAGGTTATGTACATAAATATTCATTTTACTTGTTTCTCCTTGGTGAATTGCCCCCTTTATTAAGATTTAATGACCTTCTTCATCTAACAATTTTGCATTTAAAATTTATTTTGTCCAATGTTAGTATCATTACTCCAGATCTGTTGTGGTTACGATTTGCATGGAATATCTTTTTCCAACCTTTTATTTTCAACCTGGTTGTATCCTCACATCAGAGTTGTGTCTCTTGTAGACAAAACATAGATGGCTCATGTTTTTTTAAACTGTTCTATAAGTCTATGTCTTTTGATTGGGGGCACAATCATCAACATTCAATGCTATTACTGTAAAGGCATTACTTATTTCATCCATTTATCCTTTGGCTCCCATTGTCATATCTTACTGTTGTCTGTATTATTACTCTTTAATTTACACTTCGTTATGATCGTCATTTTTATACTCTTCTCTGAGTCTCTAGCCTTTATTCTTTTTCCTTTTAGGCTGCAAAACTCCCTTTCGTAGCTTTTGTAATTCTGGTCTTTTGGTAACATACTATCTCAATTTTTGTTTGTCTGTGAAGTGGTTTAATTCACTCTCATTTTTGAAGGGCAGTTTTGTCAGGTACAGAATCCTGAGCTGGCAGTTTTTCTCTTTCGGTACCTTAAATAATCATACCGCTGTCATTTCACCTCCATGGTTCCTGATAAGAGGTCTGCACTTAATCCACTGAGGTTCCATTGTATGTGATGCTTTGTTTTTCTCTCACTTATTTCAGAATCCTCTCTTTACCTCTAATATTTGTCATTCTGAATAACAGATGTCTACTTGGATTTATTTTGTTTCAGGTGTGTTGTCCTTCTTGAATATTGATATTTTTATCTTTCACAAAGGTGGAAAAGGTTGGGAAGTTTTTGATCATTATTTCCTGAAATATTCTTTCTCTTCTTTTTCTTGGACACTGATTACACATATGTTTGTGCATTTTGTGTTGCCATTCAATATCCTGAGACTCTTGTATTAGTCTGCCAAAGGGGTGCTGATGCAAAGTACCAGAAACCTGTTGCCTTTTATAAAGTGTATTTATTTGGGGTAAAAACTTACAGTTATAGGGCCCTAAAGAGTCCAATTCAAAGTTGCTTTCTCACCAAAGTCAGTTCCCACATGTTGAAGCAAGATGTTCATTGATCTCTGCAAGTGCTCAGCTTTCTCCTCTGGGTTTCATCTTTCTCAGTTACAACCTAGCATAGTTTGTCTCTCAGGCTTCCTTTCTCTTCTGGCAAAGGGCTCATTTCTTTCTGAGTCTTCTATATTGTCTCTTCCCCAGGTCAACTACAAACTATCAGGTAAATGGTTTATCTCTCCTGGGGGCCCCAGGATAAAAACTGGCGAGGTTCTCTCTCTTCCCAACATGTCTTTTTGAGTGTCTGTTTACATCATTTACATACATAAAGCCCTAATCTTTTTTAATTTTTAATTTTAATTTTTAAAGAATTTTAGATTGCATGAATGTTATATAAAAAAATATAGGGGATTCCCATATGTCCCACCCTCTCCCCTCCCACACTTTCCCACATTAACAACATCCTTCATTAGTGTGGTACATTTATTACAATTAATGAACATATATTGAAGCATTGCTACTAAATGTGGACTATGGGTTACATTATAGTTTACACTCTGTCCCTCACAATTTTGTAGGTTATGAAAAAATATATAATGGCTTATATCCATCATTGCAATGTCATTCAGGACAATTCCAATGTCTTGAAAATGTCTCCATATTACACTGATTCTTCCCTTTCACTCCCCTAGAAACCATTGGTGGCCATGGCCTTTATATCAATAATAAAAGTTCTTTCATTGCTAGAATAATAGTAAATCTATAATAGAATAATATTGTCTACTTTAGCCCAATGTTCATTTCCCAGTCTTGAGGGTTTTGGGATAGTGATGTTTCTAATTGAGAGGGGGCTTAGATCCCATAGGACAGATAGATGGAACTAGCTTGTTTGCAGTTGCAGATACTCTCTGTTCCTTAGGATGGGAGCTGTCCATCATCATCTCCTTGTTGGTTGTCCTTAGTGAGTCCAATGAACTGGAGAGTAGCTGCTGCAACTCTGTTGAGATTCCGGGGCACAACTGGCACATGAATGAACCAAAGATTTAAGTCTCTGAGACATATTTAATAAGTATAGTGCTAATTATAGGTTCAAATAAAAGGGGCAAAAAAAAGTCATGGGTAGGGAAACTATAAATGAGTCTAACTCTATTATACCAGAGAGGATAAATTCCAAAATAAGACCCACTGATAGGGTACCAAATTCCTGAGCTTGTTTGCCCTGCTTATGGTATCTAGATGTCTCTAGAACCCTCAGGAGCCCCACTGTTTTAGGCACTGTTTACTGTGGCATTCAGTGAGATTCTCCTGAGATATGCATAAGTGTAACCTTTGGAATGACATCCCAACTCACTTTGAAATTTCTTAGCCATAAAAACTCATATGTATTTAATATTTCTCCCTTTTGGTTAAGGTCTTTTTATAGATGCATTGATTGTCAGCACTAGTAATGATCTCTCAGTGTCAGGGAGTCTCAGCCCCAGAAGTCATGTTTCACTCTGGGGTATGAAAGCCCTAACCTTAACAGGTAATTTATTCAAAGACATCTCAGCTTAATCTAATGCAATCAAAAAGTATCACACCCAGAGTAATAGATTAGTTTGCAAACATAATTTTTCTCTTTTTGGGATTCACAAAATAATCTCAAAGTGTCACAACCCATTTCCACTTTTTTCCAGAGTTTTCTCCTTCTGTTCTCCTGTCTTATCCAGTTCAGATGTTCCTGTCCTCAAAATCACTACTTCTGTCTTTGCCCCCACTCTGACATGGCTCCCTTGTCTGTTTGCTCATTGTTTTTTCTTGTTATCTGCTTATTCTCTGTATATTTTTTTCTTTAGAGGCAAAGGGAACCAAACCCAGGACCTCCCGTGTAGGAGCCAAGTGCTCAACTGATTGAACCACATCCATTCCTGGCTAGTTTGTTTTTATTCATTGTTTGCTCATTGTTTTTGCTTGTTGTCTTGTTCATTGTCTGCTCATTGTCTGATTGTTTTTCCTTGTTGTCTTCTCATTGTCTGTTGTTATTTGTTTGCCTTCTTTAGGAGGCACTGGGAACCAAACCTGGGCATTCCCATGTGGGAGGTGAGTACTCAACTGCTTGAGTCACATTTGCTCCCTTAATCCTGACTTTAAGCAATTAAAATCTGCTGTTATATGCCTCTATTGTATTTTTAATCTCATCTATTGTGCCTTTCATTCCCAAAACTCTGTTACTTTTATTTTCACTCTTTCAAGTTGTTCTTTATGGTCACCCAGTGTCTTCATAATATCCTTTATCTCTTTAGTTATATTTTCCTTCAATTCTTTGAATTAAGTTAGGACATTGATTAGTGGTCTTAAATCCTGTATCTCATCAAGATATTTGGTTTGTTCCTTGGGCTGGGCCATCTCTTCCTGTTTCTTAGTATGCCTTGTAATTTTTGACTGATGTCTATGCTAGTGAATTTATTCTGATGGTCAAGCTCTCTCTCTTCCCTAGTGTTTTTTTTTGTTTTTGTTTTTTTCCCTTTTGGCAATTTAAAAACTTTTGGTTCAATTTATTCTTAGCCTTTAAAATTGCCCAGCTTAAGTTATCAAAATTGGGTCAAAACTCACTAACAAGGTACAAATTTTCTCCCAAGAATTGGGACTAAAGAGAGTCTTAAAAGTAATTTTTCTCCTTGCAGTTTCCTGGATGGCCAGCAGATGTCACTCATCAGCGAATCTTTCCATGGAGATTTTTCAAACTCTGCTTGCCGGTGTTTCTTGTCTGGCCAGAGCCAAAATTCAGAGTAGGCTCTGCTGGCTGAATTCACTGAAAAGAAACCAAACTCCATCCTCAGACACACCCTCCCTTTCCCAGGGAGAAAGATGTCTATTCCCCTCTCAATCAGCTGCATTGAACCAGGAGTTTTATCCAGGCTGTACATCTTGAGGGTGGGGAATGGATATCCTTCTCAATAATGTGGGGATTTATTAACTCACATTTGTTATTTTGGGTTCTTTGTCTCTCTGTCCTTTGCTCTCCTGCAGGTTGCACAGCACTATCCTGGTCTGCTGACCCCCAAAGCAGGTCCTTCTGACAGCTTTTGGCCCTTTCTCTGTTATTTTTATGAGCTAGTTGAACCTGCCTGCCAAATCTGACACCATCTTCCTGGAACTCGCTGACATTAACATTCATTTAAACTAAAGAGGGTTCAGGCACTGTATTACAAGCTGTGTGTGGTAGGTTTAATTATGTACTCCAATAAACCTGTGTTCTTATTTTAATCTGCATCCTCTGGGTGTGAACACCTTTTTAAATGGAACCTTCTGAAGATGCTATTTTTAATTAAGTTTGGCCAACTGAATCAGTGTGGGCCTTAATCTATACTAATGGAGGGCCTTTTAAAGAAAGCATGGACATCACAGAAGCCAGAACAAAAAAGACATCACCACATGATAGGAGACACAGTTACAAGACAAGGAACCCCAACCATTGTTGGCAGCCAGCACCAGAATGCTACAGATTCCAGGAGTAAACAAGGCCTGCTGGAATCTTGATATTGGAATTCTAGCTTCAAAACTATAACCCAATAAATTCCTGTTCTTAAACCAACCCAATGTGGAGTATTTTGCATAGCTTGGCAAACTAAGACACTGTGCATGAATGATTTATTTTAATCCTCATAACTATCTCATAAGCCAGATGTAATTTATATGGCCATTTTACATTTCAGAAATTTAAGCATATATAAGCTTTATTATTGTTAAAAATCACAATACTGATCCATGGAAATTTAGCTGAAACACAATCCTCTCTAATGATAATCCCTGGCTCCTAACCATTCTCCTATAGTGTATTTCTTAATATTAAAGTACTTTCTTAAAATAACTGAAACCACATGACGCTTTTCATGGCATTATTTTTACAAAAGGCTCAGGCTCTTATCTGTCTTCTAGGAATACTATGAATACTAGCTCTTACTTCTACTTTTTCATGGGACACCTCACTGGCAAAGGGTATCTGAAATATTTGCATTTCCTGGGATTACCTGAGGGACATAAGACACCAAGGATAACAATACAGTGGTGGTGGTGGTGGCAGTAAATACTTACTGAGCATGGAATACATGCTATGCTTTGTTGTAAATGGGTCCCAATCCACTTCATACTGGATACAAAATATAGAAACAGTCCTATAAATCTTTGTGTAGGAATTATAAGGCTTTATTTTTTCCTACCTGGAAAATATCCCCTCCTTTTTTTGCCTCTAAAATTTCAACTCAGTCTTATCATTAGCTTAGAAATCACTCTTTCAAGCAACCATTGTGTCACCCCTTCAGAGTCTGCCAATCCCACTTATGTTTCATTGACAGCCTATATGGCCCTGCTATAACATTTACTGCACTGTGATTTAATTGCCTACCTCTTTCTCTATTTGCCCATTACATTGTGAATTCCAAGAAAGTAGGACCTTACTCATTTGGTATTATTTAGAAGTTAGTATTTCTTGACAGAAAATGGGTAGTTGATAAATATAGGATGGATAAATACATACATACATACATACATACATACATACATACATAAATAAATAAATAAATAAATAAATAAATAAATCAGGATACTTTTATCCACTCACCCTTTGTCATTGAAATTACATATAATTCTTATTTTATAAAGCTCAGTTGAGATGGAGTCACAGCCTCTTGGCTCTTCTCTTTTTTAAGAAAAAGTTATGATGGATTCTTCTGATTCCTACTGACAGGGGCCACCCCACCCTGGTTTTGTATCTCTTTCCATTTTCTGCCTCAGAGTCTTTTCTGATTTCATAAGGTTGTTCAGCACACATAAAATAAAGGGGAAGTTAGCAGGAGACAATGCTCAATAATGGGAGTATCAGAACCAGGTGAAAAGTCAGTTTTCCAGCTGCTACATAGATCATTCAGGAAGATAATATGTGCATTTCTGAGAGTTTTTGGCATAATTTATCTAGATTACTACTGCAGTATCCTCATTAATGCACACTAAAATAGTCTTTTTTCTCTTGATTCTACCACCTCCCTCCTTACATTGAACAATGTCTCAAATAAACAACCTGAACCACAAATCTTTGACTCAGGTTCTGCTTAAAGAGAAGTCAGAGTAAAATACTCAGGGAACATAAAACTCATTTTAACTGGAGTTACTTTAATCTGTCCATTCCATGATTTCTTTCACTTACTCTCTGAACCTGACCTGTTAAATGTTATCTAATTTGTGTGAGATGAGATTATTTTGACAGATACAGTAACAGGATCGTGACCTTAATACAGCCAAGGTAGAATATAATCCTGGAATGCTTCTCCCACTCATTCCCATGATATTTAAATCCATTTTACCAGTCTCCTTCCACAGCCTTAGATCCATTTTGCTCATCACTCCACAACTTTCTCCCTCTAGATATTGGAATGAAATATCTAGGAAAGCAAGAGGGGAGAAACTGAAAAATTTTCTATTTCACCTGAACTTTCTTTTTAGGTACCAAGGGCAGGGATTGAAGCCTAGACCTCGTATGTGGGAAGAGGCACTCAACCACTTGAGCCACATCTGCTCCCCTCAACTGAATCTTAAGTCAAACTTCTTTTAATTACTTAGATACACCCGTAACTCATTAGCAAATCTGGGTGGTTTCTGACTTCTGAATCATCTAAAAAATAATGATTCATTTTGGGTTGACTAAATATAGCAGTTTGATTTGTTTATGAATTCTAAAAATAGATACTGGATTATGTTTGTGAACTGGTCTATTCCTCTGGGCATATTAGATTGGATTGTACTGAGAGGTTTCACTTTTACTTGATTAAATAATGATTAAGGCTTTGATTGGGCCACATAAATAGGACATTGAGTCCCCACCCCTTTGCTGGGTGGAGACTCACAGAAAAAAAGGACATGATGGAGGAGACAGTGGTTGAGTTTAATACTGGAGCCCTGGGAAGTAAATACACAGAGAAGCAGGTATTTGAGGAAAAAGAGAAGGCTCCATTAGACATGGCAGAGGCTCTGGAAAGAGAGATGAGCTATTCGCCTGATAGTTTACATCTGGCCTTGTGGAGAGAGCAGAGCATCTGAGCCTGGAAAGAAATGAGTCCTGGAAGAGAGATGAGACTTATCCCAGCCTACAGTTGATACTGGAAGAAGCTGGGACCATGGAACCTTAAGAGGAAGAGGAAGCATGAACCCTTGCAGACATTGGCAGCCAAGAGGTGTCTGAACCCTTTTGGACATCAACAGCCATCTTGCTTCAACACGTGGCAACAGACTTTGGTGCAGGAAGTAACGTAGGCTTTATGGCCTGGGAACTGTAAACTTCTACCCCAAATAAATACCCTGTATAAAAATCAATGGATTTCTAGTATTTTGCGTCAGCACCCCATTGGCTGACTAATATACCAAAATACCACTTTTTTGACTCTCATTGCCCCTGCTTCTCATTACCAAAATAGTACACAGTCTCTTTATGGTCATTCATTTCTACTTCTTACAGCTCCCATATTCGTGGAAGGTGCTCCTGGGCTTCAGTGGTAACTTCAATGACTTGACGCTGGGAGAGATATTTCACTGTCATTGTATAGCTGATAGATTTGGTTGGGAAAAAGAAGATGTTCCTTCAGTCAGAACTAGGGTAAAGGTAACCTCAGAGTTAAATGTTAGATGTATTGAGTACCTATTATATGAAAAACTATGTGTTAGACTATTTCTCCTAAGGCATTTCATTACATCCTAAAACAATTTGCCAATTGTCTAAAAAAAATTAAATAACTTTACTAAACTCTTATTGCTGGGTCAGGGCAGGAATAGACTTCAAATTTAAGTACTTTAAGAGGTGAACAAAAATGTGTATACTGTCTTTGGGCTCTATTAACCAAATATAGCAGTGTTTTCTGGAAAACAGACTCCAAATGTGCAAAGGAAAATTTGATAGTACAAATAAAGTGACAATTTAGTTAACAAATATTTAGTCTATGTTTAACAGCCTATCTCTGTGAATATGTCTTTTCATTTAGTAATATTCCATGTCTGTTTTTCTCCCTCTGACACTTGTGTATGTGTGTTTCTACATAGAGAAATTAGCTGAATCAATAAGAGACAGAATTAGAGGTAGAATGAGAGCAAGATGAGAGAGAGTGAACAAGAGAGAGAAATTGGTTTGAAAAAGGAAGTTAGAAGTTATAAATAAATTCTATTTATTTACAAAGAATGATTTTAGTTAACATTAATTGCTCACCACATTTTGGAACAAAATTTCTTCCCTGTTTGAAAATGTTAAATTCCAAAATCTGTTCATAGGTCTATATTTTCTTAAGTCCAAAATAACTAGGAAAAGGTGGTTTTGACATTTCCTCAAATCAAAGTGTGCCCTTCAAAGTTTTCAAACCAGATATTTTATCCTCTCCTTGCTGATTGAGAATACAGAATAGAGTTTTCTAATTTAGAACAGTTATCTCTATATTGAAATCTATCTACTTTCAAATCCTTTTTATCTTTTTCTTAATATCTTTTTAATTTTCTTTAATTTTCCTCTTTTCAATTTTTATTTCTTATAAGGAATTATATGAGGTGTTTATTTGATTTTTATGTTTTTTATGATTTATTAATAGTTTTCAATTTGGAAATGACTTTTCCTTTTAACTCTAATTCTTTTCTGAGTACTATTTTTCCAATTGTACATATTTCCATTAATCTCATTTCTGAGTTTTTAATTCTATTAATGTTGTTCTATAGCCTCTATTGTTTTCTTAAATTATTTTATCTTGATCAAAATACAGTATTAGCTTGAAATTATGATCAACTCTGTTGGCAAGTTTTGAGTGTCATTATTTTTCAAAAATATTTATCTGCTCATTATTCTTTTTAAGCTCATACTAGCTTTGCACAATTTAAATTTAATATGAAAAGGTAAAAAAAATACAGGAATAATTCATGACTCTAATGAAGTTTACAGAACAGATGTATAAAAATACAAGCATGCATATTTGTGGCCCTTAAGCATATAACTAATTATTCTAGAGGTTTATCTGTGAACAGATTTTGTTCCTGTTTTTTAATTGTTTTTACTATGTAAGCTTTCTTAGTGGTCTGTTACCTATTCCATCCCCTTTGGTATTAAATACCTTTGTCTCAACTATACAGAAATTCCCTGCCCTTTCTTTTGTTCCACATCAAATTAAACCATAAACCATCCCTCAACACTCACACCCTAAGATAGTTCATCAATATATTTGACCACAATCTATCATACTAAATGTGCTGTGGTTATTTAAGAGTACCTATAAATTTCCATCAAAATCATGGGGAAAAAATGACCCAACTTTATACTAATCATTTAAAAATTGAATGGGAGAGAAATCTGGGAAGAGAGGGTTTCTTTGGGTTTTTTTTTTTTTTTTGTATACATACAAGGGAAACTTTATTAAAGTAAGTAAAAAAATTAACGACTATAAAATTAGTCAAATGTATGAGGCATAGGTATTATTTAGCCCTAAATTTCTATTGCTTGCCAAACCCATTTAGCATATTCCATTGCACATTTTGTCTAGGTTGGAGAGGTGAAAAGGGTGTGAGCTTTGAGAGCAAACAAGTCTGGGTGTGAATCTCAACTCTGTCATTGGTTAACTGTGTGACCTTGGGCATTTACCCATCTGCATCTCATATTCCACGTCTTTAAAATAGGAATGATAGTATTTCCCCCACAAGATTGTTGTGAGAATTGAATGATATGGTGTATGTCAAGGAACTGGTAGATTTTTTGTTCAAGATGTTAAACTGAGGACACTTGTCCACATCTTCTTCCTCCCCAAATGCCATAGAAATCACAGAAGAGTTAAAAAAAAAAAAAATTCTTAACTGCTTTGTGAGAAAAGGTGCCATTTTCAGTCCAAAAACTGAGGAAGTTACTGGAAGATAGGTAGTAGACAGTATTGTTATAGAAAGTGGACTCTGTCTTTCTATTCCTTTTATAGCCAAGTTTCTTGGGAAAGTTATCTACATGTCCTCTACATTCTTGCCTTTTGTTGATTCTTGAAACCACTTCAATCTGACTTCTTTCACCATGATTCTGTGGAAACTGTTCTTGTTAAGGTCTCCCATAACTTCTACCTTGCTAAATCCATTGGTTGTATCTTTGTCCATATCCTAAACAATTACTTAGCAACATATGCCACAGTTAACCACTTCTTGTAACACTGTCTTCTCTTGGTTTCCATGATACCACATTCCTCTGGTTTCCCTCCATCTCACTGGTGGTGTCTCCTCTGTCTATTTGATTAGTTCCTCTTTCTCTACCTGGTCTTTGAACTGAACTTCTGTGTTCCCTGGGAAGTGGTCTTGGTCCCTTCTCTTCATCCTCAACAATCTCCTAGGTTACCCTGCCCATTCCCATGAATAAACAGCATCTGTGTCATGGCTCCTAAAATTCTTCCTCTAGAACAGGTTTTTTGGGAAAGAGGTTTTTAAGAGCAGTCATGTATTTGCCATGATAATCATTTCAGGAAGTGTGTAAGGTACCCAAATCATTGGGGCAATAATTACAAAAGTAATTTTGGTTTTTGTAACATATCAGAAAAGCTAAGTACATAATGGCCTATGATTATTTGGCTGTTTGCCAAACTATTTGGTATTTCATAAATGAGAGCTATCAATAGCTGCTAGTTTTAGATCTTTGGGTCAAGCAATTGATGGCCTGAATCTGTTTGCTTCAAAAACAACCAATAACATTTGATGGAAAAATTCTGTCTTCTCACTAGTTACATGGAGAGTGAACATTTATTCAGAAATCAAAATATTAAGATGAACCATATTAAATGATAAACTGTTGTGAGCATTTGAGAATTAAATCATCAAAATATTTTCTTTAATATAAGAACTTGTTTCAGTAAAGCAGCAGTAATTGAGTGTGGGTATGTGTATGTTTTTTAAGTTGATGTAGTCATTTAGTGTTTTGAAATTCTGCAATGCTGCACATCATCAGTTAAAGGGAAAATAACTACTATCAAAAACAGAGAGAGCCTAATAGGTAGGCAACTTTCTGCTCTTTCCAGCAAGGTGACAAGTTTAAAAATTTGTTAATGGTACAATTCTCTGAAAGAATGCTTCCTTCTTTATAAGGCTCCCCTATCTATCATTACCACTCCAAAAAGACCAAAAAAATTAAATACAAAAAAAAAAAAAATAAAGGAAGCAAATTGGTTTTCTTTTCCTTTGGATTTTTTAAAACATGTTTCCCACTGAATAATTCATGGAATCCACAAGTTGGACACATTTTCTGTAGATAGAGTTCAGGAGTTTAGTGCTTTTGACCTCTGTGTCACTTTAAGTAATTTTGCCTCTGTACGAAACCAGTGAACATGAGGAGGCAAGCATTATTTCCATTTTACCAATGACTAAACTTGGTCTAAGCTCACAACACTTATTTCAGGACAGTGCCAAAATAGGCGCTGCTCATAATGCGAATATCAGTATCAAATGTATGAGCTACTATTTTGTTAACTGAAAGGCATTCTATAAATATATTTAAACTTGTTTTAAGCACTCTTTCAATTCATCTGTTTTCTTCAAATTTAAACAATATATGGGGCATTTTAGCAAGCAATAATCACATGATTTCCTTAAGAGTGATTTAAATTATATTTATTTTAATGTTAATTTCATATGTATAAAATAAGTTTATCTTTTGCATAGTGCTTATATACAAATTAATTACAAACAAAAAAACCAAAACATTTAAAACTCTAATTAAAAACTATTTTAGCATGATAAGTAATTTTTTAAATTAGAAATAAATAATCAATTATGGGTATAGATTTTAAAAATGTTGCAAGCTGTCTTATTTTGTATTTAATCTTTTTTCCTTTCTTTTTTCCTTTCACAATGCTATTGTGCTATTCTTTTCACATATCTATGGTATGCAACATGAAATCAATAATGTTATTTCTGTTTGCTGGATAAATATAAAAATCAGACTTCAAACTTAACGAAAAATCCTATTAAACAAGCCATTGCCACTTTAAAAAGTATGTGCCTTTTAATAAACATAAAGCTATATTTTTATTTAATATAAGGCTAAAACTTTAGTGTTAATAAAATCTACATTAAAAGAGTATTAATTTTTCCTCAGGAGCAAAAGATCCATTACATATAGAATGCTACTTTGTCAGAAAATACAGCACTTTCATACATATAAATGGGTGATAAATATTCAAGAAATATATCAATTTAAAATGTGTATAAATGCTGTTATTTTTAAAATCTTTATTGAGTTGGCATTTGCATAAAATACAATTCACCAACTTGCAATGCACAATTCATTCATTTTGCAACTATTTATTTCTGTAATCACCAAAAAAAAAAAAATCATTATATAGGATATTTCCATAATAACAAAAAATTTCCTTCTGCTCTTATGCAGTTATCCCTGTTCTTTGCTCCTATCCCCTGGAATCCACTGTTCTGCTTTCTGTCATTAAAATTTGTCTTTTTAGAATTTAAAATATACAGAATCAGAGCATATGTAGTGGTTTGTGTATAGCTTCCTTTACTTAGTATAATACTTTAAAGATTCATCCTTGTCATTGCATGTACCAGTGGTTAGTTTCTTTTCCTTTCATTTTTTTTTTTTTCTGAATAGTAATCCATTTTATGACTATACCATAATTTATTTATCCTTTCACATGGTGATGGATGTTTGGGTTCAATTGTTTTATGTGTTTTCTTGCCATTTGCAAATCTTCTTTGGTAAAATGTATATTCAAATATTTATTCAGTGTTTTTATTTTTTTTAACACATTCTGGAATCTATTCCCTTACCAGATATATATCTTTCAAATATAATCTCAGTTTATAGCTTGTCTTTTCATTTTCTTAACAGTGTCATCTTAAGAACAGAGTTTTTAATTTTCATGGTGTGCAGTATATTGAGTTTTTTCTAGCTTTTTCTGTACTGCATGAAAAATGTTCCTACCCCAAATTTGGAAAAAAAAAATTTGTTTTAGACGTTTTATATTTTTCGTTTTTACAGTTAAATCTAAGATCCATTTCTAGTTAATTTTGTGCATGGAATGAGGTAATGGTTCAACAATTTAAAATTAATTTGCAAACATTTGCTGGTTATTTCTTCCCCATTGAATTACCCTGTATATTTGTAAATTTAAAAATCAAGTGTTACTGTATCTATGGGCCTATTTTGGATACTCTTTTCTGTTCCATTGATCTTTATATTTAAGAATATGTCAAAAACCAAACTTTAAGGATTATTGTAGCTTTTTACTAAATCTTTTCTTAAAATTAATTAATTATTTTTTCTGGATGAGGGATTTTTTTTTTAAGGATACATAGATCACACAAAATGTTACATGCTTTTACTAAATCTTCAATTGAAGAGTATACGTCCTTTTCCTGGTTCCACTTTTTCAAAATTGTTTTGGCACTTTAGTTGCTGGATAAATATAAAAATCTGAATTCAAACTTAACGAGAAATCCTATTACAAGCCATTGCCACTTTAAAAAGTACGTGCCTTTTAATAAACATAAAGCTATATTTTTATTTAATATAAGGCTAAAACTTTAGTGTTAATAAAATCTACATTAAAAGAGTATTAATTTTTCCTAAGGAGCAAAAGATCCATTACATATAGAATACTACTTTGTCAGAAAATACAGCACTTTCATACATATAAATGGGTGATAAATATTCAAGAAATATATCAATTTAAAATGTGTATAAATGCTGTTATTTTTAAAATCTTTATTGAGTTAGCATTTGCATTTCTATATAATTTTTAGATAAAGCTTGTAAATTTCCATAATAATTGCTCTTTGGAATGTTGATTAGTATTGTCTTAGATCTATAGATCAATTTTGATAAATTGACATCTGAATAACATTGAATCTTCACATTTATGACCATCGTATATCTTTGCATACAGATTTTCTTTAATTCTTCTCAAAAAAGTTTTGGAGTTTTGAACATGTTTTGTTAAATTTACCCTGAAACATGTTATATGTTTTTTTATATTTTAAAATTGTAATTTCCAATTTTTATTGTTAGCAAATAGAAATATAATTGGTTTTATATGTTCATCTCATATCCTTTGACTTTATTAAACTAATTTACTTCCAGTAGCATTTAGTAGATTCCTTAGGGTTTCTACATATAGACAAATATTTTTTGAAATTAAAGGCAGATTTTTTTGTTTGTTTTGAACCTTTAATAAAAGTAAAAAAAAAAAGAAGACAGTGTGGAAAACTGTATGAATGTGAATCTCACTAGACATTCAAATCTTGTATAGTGCAAATTTTGTTCATACCATTTTACATTTTTCCAAGCTCAAGTCATTTTGGTTCATATAGTTGCTATAAAGTATTAGCAAAAAATTTCTTTAGCTTCACATTTTTGGCTACATTATTTAACAGATATAGATTTACTTCCAATTTAAGAGAAAAAAATACTTACATTGATTATGCATAATCAAGTATAATTTAAAGATTCAATTACTGCTTTCATCAAATAACCTCTGGTTTTTCATAAAATCCTGATACTGTCATTGAAAAACTTTTTCACATAATTAATCATTTGTTTTTAGTTTCAAAAAATGTGTAAGGGATCATTCCAAAGTTCAGAATGATCCATTTTTCCCTCTAAAACAATTTAGCTAAGTAACCTAATATTAATTCCAAGATATTTCCCTCAAAATGAAACAAAACAACCCCATCAAGGATCATCATGTAAACAAAATCAAATTACTACATTAACACAGGCAAGTTAGTCTAAATTTCTGTTCTGCTAATTGGGGACTTATATTTAAAAGCCTTTTAATCAAGCCTAAATTAACAAAATTTAAAACATAATACCAAAAGGTAAATGTGTCAGTAAAAATTACAAGTTTACTAAAACCACAAAACTGGAGTATTTCAAGGGACTACAGTCCAGTGGAAGGTACAACAATAAAGTAAATTTATATCTTAAAGAAATCATTGCTGAATTTTGCCTCCATGCAGCACTGAAATGCATGCAGACCCCTTTCTTTAACATCTCAAACATTAAAAAACAATATTTCAGAGAATACAAGGCTCAGGTTGGTTTTCACATTCATTGCACTTGAAGTTTTAGACCCAATACTTGCAAATTCGGTCTAATATAGTGTATGCCCTTATAGGAATACATTGTGCTCACCAATACAATTGAATATTTAGAAACACCAAATGCTTAATGTAATGACATATGCACTTTTCCTTTTACAAGGCAATCCAAAGAAACAAGAAGTAATTTTGGATAACTAAGATTGAAATACATGACAAAGATGTATTCACTCTTAGATGATTATGGATTTTGGGTAAGATGTCATAAAGTGAGGTGAAAATTTCAATCAAACACATTGTTGAAATATGACTTTTCATTGCCTGTTGCTTTAAATAAGACTGTCTACACAAAATTCCATGAGTAGAGCAAAAAGTATAGTTTACATACTGGTGATATATACATAAGTGTGTCTCACCACTGAATGTGCTACTGCAGGATTAAATGAGAATGTGATTCCTAAAGCACAGCAATGCTATAATTTGACATGGAGGAGAACCTCCCTATACTAGCTCCATTTTATTTTTTTGTTTTTGTTTATTTTTGTTTTTAAATGCAGCCCTATTTTAAAATATCTTTAGTATTCCTGTCATATTGCATTTCATCTTTTGTTAAGCACCATCAACCTATCTCCTTTGGGCACTGATACAAAACCAATAATTGGTAATTAAGCTTTCGTTCAAGATTGAAATATGGCAAGTTGTTTTTAATAACATAAATGAAATCTAATACTTGGGAAAATGCCACCTGCCTGAACTCCTATACATAGCCTGGGATCAAATGTTTTCAAAGTACAGGCAGGTACAAATACAATCGATCAATTGAAGATTTTAAGGTAAGTAGTTATTCTTTCCACATTACTATTCTAAAATAGGTGAATTTTTTTTTTCCAGGAGTCATTAGTACAATCAGACCAATCTAAATAAGTTATTTTGGAAAAAGATAATCTTTGTCAAAATCCAAAATCGCAGATTTCCTTCCCAAATCTTGCTTACCCTTCTGAATCAATGGGTTTAAAGATTCAAAAGCTATGTGGCTTTTCAGGAACACTCATGGCCAGTTGTCATCCTATGTTTCCTACTGTTACACCTCCTGAGAAAGTATACACAGTAGTCAAGAATGAATATAGAGAAAATATGGGAATGTAACTGATAAACACCATTATAGATAAGAAACTAAGTCATCAGAGTGGCTAGAAATGCTATGGTAATTCCAAGCCCAAGACCACTTCTTAACCAATCAAATGTCTACCAAAGACCCAAAGATAGAGCTGCTGAAGTCAATGACAGGTGAACATTACTGGCAAAATCCAGTTTAGTACTTGCATGGTTAACGCCAACAAAACCTTCTATATGTGGCATTACACCAGCCCACGCTATCTTAAACCTGTAGAGTTCTCCAAAATGGCTGTCAGTACAGGGGTAGAGTGAGCCTACAACAGCAGCTTCTGTCCCACAGCAGGGAGGAACCCATCAGGCTGAGGAAAAGGTTGTAGCAATAACTTCTTCCAGGAAAAGGGTGACATTCCTCTGTATCTGCAGCAGGTTGAGCACCAGGGCTAGGACAACCCCAACTAAAAAATGTATAAGGCCCCTTTGCACCAACAGAGGAATTGATCATCTCTCACACTTTTGCCGTCAGCCCTCCAGTGCGGGCTTTCAGGTCTGTTGTGTTCCTCCCGCTGTTAGCACAGGAACAATTCCAGAAGTCATCGTCTAATCTGGGCATGTGTTACCACCAGGGTCTGAGATGAGTTTTCTGCTTGAGAGAGCCTACTTGCGGGTTCTCCGAGGCAATGCAGGTGGGGTTACTGAAGAGGAGCCACTGCTGTCCCCGACTAGCCCCCAAGTTTCCCTCACTGACAGATTTATTTTTTCATTTTCTATTTTTATGGGTTTTTTTTTTTTGCTTGCATACAGCATAGGCTAAGACATACAGTACAATCCTAAAATTTTTGCAAAATGCATAGGAGAAACAATATTGCATCCAACATACACAAAGAACTTTTAAAAATTAATAATAGGAAACAACACAATTAAAAATGGGTAAAAAAAAAAAACTGAATATCTACCAAAGAATATATATAGATGGCAAATAAGTATATGAAAAGGTGGTCAACATCATATATCATTAGAAAATAACAAATTAAAATAACAGTACAATACCACCATACACCTTTTAGAATGACTAAAATCCAAAATCCCAACACCAAATGCTGGCGAGGATATGAAGCAATAGCAACTTGCCATTGTTAGCGGGAATGAAAATGGTCCAGTCACTTTGGGAAAGAGTTTGGCAATTTCTTTCAAAGGCTTACCAAATGATCCAGTGACTACATTCCTAGCAGTTACTCAAAGAGTTTGAAAAATTATTTACACACAAAAACTTGCATGCAAATTTTTACAGTAGCTTTATTCATAATTGCCCAAAACTGGAAGCAACCAAGATGTTCTTCCATAGGGGAATAAATAAACCGTGGCACATCCATAAAATGGAATATTATTCAACAATAGAAAGAAATGAGTATAAAGACACAAATTAACATAGAGGAAACTTACATGCATATAGCTAAGTGAAGGAAAGCCAGTCTGAAGAGACTACATACTGTATGAGTCCTACTATATGACATTGTGGAAAGAGCAAAACAGTGAAAAGATGAATGGTGGCCACAGGTTCAGGAGAGACTTCAGGAAAGGGATGAATAGGTGGAAGACAAGGCAATTTCAGGGCAGTGAAATTATTTTGCGTCCTACCTTGGATGCATGATATTATGCATTTGTCAAAATTCATATAATTGTACACAGAAGAGTGAGCCTTAATGTAAAATATGGACTTCCATGATTGATATAGCAGTATCATTTCAACAATTGTAACAAATGCACCACACTAATGCAAGATGTTACTAATAGGCAAAACCATGGGTGTTTGGAGTGGATGGTATATGGGAACACTTTACTGTCTGTGTAATTTTTAAAACTGCTCTAAAAATAAAGTTTAAAAAAAATATGCAGACATGAAAGATGTCTGATAAAAGTGTGCTCTTTCATATGTTGTTCCTCTGGGTATAGCATGAGATTTTTTTTCTCTTTCTGCTATTGTTTCCTTTTTATCACTTGTTTTCAGCAATTTCATTATGGTGTTCCTTGCTGTGCTGTCCTGAAATTCACTGAGCATCTTGGACACACGAACTGATGATTTTCATAAAATTTGGAAAAATTCCACCCACCAATTCTTCAAATATATTTTGTAATTCCTTCCCTCCTCTTGGGACCCCAAATACATGTTAAGTCCCTAAAATTTCCCCACACATAGCTGATGCGCTGTTGTTTTATAAAAACATTTTTTCCTCTGTGCTTTATTTTGGATATTTCTATTGATGTGTATTCAAGTTCATGGATCTTTTCTTCTGAAGTGTTTAATCTTCTTTTAATCCTATCTTAGTACATTTTCTCAGATGTATTTTTATTTCTAATATTTCTATATTTCTTAAAATCTTCCATCGCTCTCATTTTGCTCAAGTTATCTTCTATTTTCATGAATGTATAAAATACATTTATAATGACTTTATTAACTGTGGGTTTTTTTGTATTGCTTTTCCTTTAAGCAGGAGTGGCAGGGCCTGGGTCCCCCTATGGGGCTGGGTGGAGTACCAGGAGACTACCACTGTTGATGCTGTTGCTGACACTGCTGATACCAGCAAATTAGTCCATAGCTTCCAGAGAGTGGAGTGGGGATTGGAGCTTGCTTTTTTGTTTTATGTCGGGTCTATCTTTTCCTGGGTTTTGACCAGAGAGCGTAAATTATTTTGGTTGTTGTTATTTTGTATATTTGCCTCATTGACAATTCTGTATTGCAGTGCTTTACACGTGAGATAAAATAAAAGACCCCTTATGTAACTCACTGAAATATCATTCCTCAAATCCTGAGGTTTCCAGCTTGTCTTCCATTTTCTTCACAGCTTCCAGAGAATTTTTATGGTACTCTGTTGAATTACTTAAGTGTATTTACTTGTATTTGGGTAGGGAGGGAGGAAGAAAACCATGCCATTGTGTCTGTTCCATGAAGTTTTTAAAAATTTGCATTGTAAAATATATGTAACAAAATTTGTCATTTAAACATTTTAAAGTGCACAGTTTAGCAGCATTGATTGCATTCACAATGGTGTGCAATCATCACCACTACCTATTTCCAAAACTTTCTCATTGCCCCAAACAGAAACTTCTGTAAACTATATTTTCCATTCCCCACTACCCTCCGCCCCTGATAACCTCCAATTTACTTTCTGTAGTTATGTTTGTTTATTCTGTATACGTCATATAATTGGAATTATACAATATTTGCTGTCATATCTGGGTTTTTTTTCACTTAACATAATGTTTTCAAGGTTAATCCATGTTATGGCATGGGTCAGAATTTCCTTCCTTGTGTTGTTTACTGAATAATATTCCATTTTATGCAGATACTACATTGTGTTTATTCATTCATTTGTTGATGGACACTGGGGTTGTTTCTACTTTTTGACTATTATAAATAATTCTACTATAAATATTGGCAAACAAGTATCCTGTTAACTCACTATTTTCAATTATTTGGGTATACAGTTTGAACTGGAATTGCTGGGTCATATGAAAAGGTGCTAAATATCATATATGTTTAACTTTTTTGTGGAACCACCAACTTGTCATCACCATTTTACATTTAAAACACAATCTACAAGAGTTTTAATTATTCTGCCTCCTTGTCAATACTTGATCTTTTCTTTTTACCTTTTTTTTAAAAAGTCATAGCCTTCTTAGTGATATGATGTAGTATATTATTTTTGGTTTGGTTTGCATTTCTATAAGGACTATTGATGTCAGCATCTTTTTATATGATTACTGGCTATTTGTATATCTTCTTTGGAGAAATGTCTATTCAATTCCTTTGTCTGTTTTCCCAAAATTGGGCTGCTTTTCTTTATTTGTTGAGTTGTAGCTATTATTTATATATTCTGAATATTAAAGTCTTATAAAATATATGATTTGTAACTCTTTTCTCCAACTTTTTAGGTTATTTTTACATTTTCTTAATAATGACCTACATGAAAGCTTTTAATTTTGATGAAGTCCAATTTATCAATCTTATCTTTGATTACTTTTGTTTTTAGGGATGTTATCTAAGAATCCATTGCCAAATTCTAGGTCACGAAGTCTAATAGCTATTAATGCCCTTATTTTCTTGTTCCATCATCACTGCAATTTTTGTGTCTGTTTCTATTTATTAATTTATCTCCTGGTTATTTGTTATGTCTTCCTGCTTTTTTGTAGGGCCAGTAATATTCCTTTATTCTAGACATTGCAAATTTTACATTGTTGCTTGATTTAAGTGTATATCTTTAAAGAGTGTTGGATTTTGTTCTGACACAGATTTACTTGGAAAGCTTTGTTAGAGTTTATACAGAGCAGCCTACTTAGGAAATTTCCTTCTGAGGATTTTATCTGATGCAAGATATTTCCCTTTTGAGCGATGGAAACATAACATATCTCCAGCCCTCACTGAGCTCTAAAAATTGTTCTGTCCAATTCTTTCTTGTTCTTTTGCTTCTGGCCTACCGATATTTACATCTCATCTTCTTGCAGTGCAGTACTTGCACTGCTAAACCAAAGACTAAAGGGGATCCCTATTCAGATTCCTAGAGCTCTCCTGCCATGTAGCTCCCTCTTCACCAGTATTCTTCCTCACAAATTCTAGCTGCCCTGTGCTTCTGAAATCAATCTCCTCAACCCATTACGAATGCTGGGCTCTTTTTGGGTTCTACCTTCCTGTGTGGCAGGCTGGAAATTGTGTCTGAGTAATAAACCAGTGCTTTCTCTAGACATACCTTATTTGTTTCACTTGTTTCAGGGATCATAATACACTGTCACCTCTGTTTCAATGTCTGAAAATCATTGTTTTGTTTATTTTGTCTGTTTGTCTAGTTATTCAAGGCAGGGGGCTAAGCATATCTCCTTTATTTCATCCCAATCTTTTTTTTTAAATCTGTCTGCTTACACATCTATGTTTGCAGTTTGAACTATTGAAAAACTTTCACAGTATATGGTATTTTCTGCCCCTTACTGAGCATACGTTCTGATTATAAACACAAATTTAAGCAATGGAATGTTTAGTATCATTTTGTAATGTAATCATCAATATTATACAGAACGTTTATCAATTGAATACACAAACTTTAAGAAATTTGGAAAGACTTCATGGAATCACCAGAAATGTAAATATATCATACTCAGTTGTGTGATACTCTTCTAAGCCAAGTATCTTAATAAAATTAGTTATTGCTTCATTCCTATTTGCATGAGGCAATTAAAATACAATGTCCTTTTTTTATCATTATTTTATCCTAATTTTAATATGTACTTATTTAATTTTCAAATGGACAAGATATCATGGAGCATTCTATTCTTGGAAATTATGTCTTGCTTTTCAAGAATCAATATTCTCTATGAATGAGTTCTTTCTTTCAATCTTTTCTGAGAGTTTATATCTTCTCCAAGAACTCTGAATAAAATAGGAATAATTATATTGGTTTTAGGAGGAAGTACCCAATATATCATAAGATATCTCCTCAGTAAAAGATTGCAATAGAGCAGTTTCTCCTTTACTTCCTGAAGCAAGTTCTCATAGGATTACATAAAATAAAAAGTGGTGTTAGGAAAGAGTTATGTATAAATAATGTAAATAAATAGCTTAATAAGGAAAAGCTGCTGTGTAAATAATATGTCAATTAAATGAGTATATCCAAGGAAAATTTTTATTGTAATATTTAGTGAGAAAGGAGAGCGACAGTGAGTTAACAGAAAGGTGTCATTTATACAGCACATAGAATGTCCTTGGTCAAGAAATAAACATATTAATCTAAATTATTAATAAATAAGCAAGTCATGCTTCATAGTCAAATATATCATGAAGAGTTTAACAATACTTAAAATGTGTGAATAGAGTTTTAAAATAACAGCTACAAATTATTGAAAGGAAATTTATATCATAATTTCTACTTGTTATTTGACAGCATAAAGAATATTTTTTCCCCTATCAAAATTACCACCATTATTCTTTGATGATCTCCAAGGCAAGTTCAGTTTTATTCAACTTGGCTTTAAGGATATTGCTTATCATTATGACAATGATGTATGATCTCCTATCTGGGTTCATGACCCTGAGCATTGGCTAGCGACTCTGCAATGATACATAGCACTAATAAATAAATAAAGTGACTTCTGTGCTCCGCAGTGCTCTCCTGGTATGTGACACTCAGCAGTATATTATCAAAGAATCATTGTACCAGTGATATATTGAAATAGAACATCACCAAAGAGTCATTTCCTGTGTGATGTATTGGACCTTTGCAGGGTCTTAGAGATCTAAGAATGCATTTCCAAACCAGGCCATGGGCCTATTTGAAGAATAAAATCATTTTTTTTCCTAACAATTTTAAGAATGCAATGAATGCCTATGGTAGATATAATCTCAGTCAATCCAAACTTATGAATAATGCATTTTTCTTGTATCTGTATATATATGAAAAGTGAGGAAAGAAGCTAACAGTATAGGGCAGACACACTGAACAAGATAGATTTTGATTATGGCCCAGGAGATTTATGTAAGCAGTATATATGAAGTTAGGAAAAACAGTCTCTGTAGGAGTTCAGATCTCCCATGGAGAAGTGATTTAGTGAAGAAGGTTTTTAAAGTTTAAAATAAGTTTGAAAATCTTCCTCTCCAAAGTCTAAAGTTTATGGATTCATTCTCACATATTTATTTTGAAAGTGTTATTAAAAACAGTAAAAAAAAACAATGAGATCGATGTGAGTAATTAAGTGTGCTGAGAAAAAGATGCAATATGTAAAGCCTGTGAATTCTGCTGTGCCTTCTTCACAGCTGCTCAGATGTAACTTTTTCACACAGGTTGGATTATTCTATGTCAAGAGAACCAAACAATACAATCAACTTTACCAAACACCCGATGCTATGAATACAATTGGGAGTTCATCAAAGTCGCTGTATACAAAGGTATAGATAGTGTTCTGCTTGGAAATGCTTGTCCAAGGTCTTGGCTGGGCAAGGAGGAAGGGATGGTGGCAGGCAGGCCTTGAAATCCAGCCGATGCTCTGCTCAACAAGTCACTGTCATGGGGGCTCAAGCTTCTAGGAAGGAGCTCATTCCTGTGATTTCTCTAGATGGGAATGCCTTTTTGTTTATGGTTCCTCTAGAAGGGATGTCACTTTGTAATTTTCACAAAACTAACCTATCTGCTTGTAGAGGACCTGAAGTTCATGGAGAGGTGGAAAGCATATTTGCTATTCTATGGGTAAAAAAACATTGAATAGTTCTCAGAAGAGTCAATACAGTTCCCTCTTCTTAAGTGTTGCCTGGTTTGTAACCACACAGCTTGCAGGTTCCTTTATGTTTTGGAAAAGAATTGGTGGTCCCAAGCCATAACTTGAAAAGTAGTCTACATCCTCCCATGCATGTAATACAATACTCATCCTGTGGTTTCCTCTAAGCTCCATGATCCCTGCATTTCTGATTGCTATTAAAGTGGTCTTATTTTCCTGAATCCAATATTCTTAATCCTCAGCCTTTGCTCTCCGAGTCATAGTCCCCTAGAGGAGCTGGCTAAGGTCCCTGATTCACATTGACATCTAAACCCTTGCTTTTTGCCTTGGTAGAATCAGGGAAGGTATTTAAAGCATTTGAAGATGCAAAGTACAATGTAGATCTGTCAAAATGATGCAGACTTTAGACTGGAGCTGGGGCCTAGAGGCTCCCTGACTTCACTAACACTTATCGTTTTTTCCTTTTCCTTTTTTTATTTTTTAAAAGATACTTAGATTACATAAATAATACAGAGAATATATAGGGGATTCCATATGCCCTGCGCCCCACACTTCCCACATTTTCCAACAATAGCAACATCTTTCATTACTGTAGTACATTCATTGCAATTGATAAACACATTTTGGAATTGCAGGATCATTTAGAATCTGAGGATTCCTACAGGCCAGTAAAGCAAATTATAGTAGAAAGGGCCCCTTAGGGACTAGGAGGGGAAGAGTTTTGTTTGCTGTTTATTTTTAAACCAAAAGGTATATACTCATTTTAATGTTTTCAAAACATCCATAGATGTCTTAGTTCATATGGGATGGATAGCCAAGATGGAATTGAGAGTTCTCTATATCAGATTTTTTTCCTATTTATAGTTAATCCCATCTCTTTGCTGGCATTCCTGATTCTTTGTTAACATTACTCTTCCATTTCCATAACTGACAAAATCAAATGCCTTCTTCTATAATTAGAAATTATGAGCAAATACATTTCTTTCCTTTGCTTTTTCAGATTTCCATTGAATTAGTTTAATGTGTATTTCCTCTTATGCAATGAAGAGTCCCTATTAATATTCCTTCCTATCCATCAGAATTTTGATTTAACAATTATATTATCTTCTATATTTCCAATATCTTCCTATATATTTCTTTGCTCTTCTGTACAAAAAAGAAAATAAACTTGCTCCTATTCTAAAATCTTCCTTTCTCAATGCCAAGATTCAGGGAAGTGGTGAGTAGATTTGACACATGAGACATAGTTTGGTGACACCTAGTGTAAAATGGAAGGGCATGGAGTTGAAGACAGATAAGTAATTTAGAAATCCAGAATAATAGTCGACTTGACAAGTAATAAGAGATGGTCCTTACATCCCCTAAAACAGTGTTTGTCTAAATCAGGCATAGACAAGCTGTGGCTCATGGGCCGAATGACCTGTTGTCTGTTTTTATAAATAAAAATTCATTGGAACTGATCAAAACTGCCTTAAATTCCTTTTAGCTTGGCTAAAGTTTAGACAGGCTTCTCCCTGACTCCAGGAACCTGCTTCTTCCTCTCACCTCCCCAATTATACTATGCAGGTGACTGAGAGATTCCTAAGTAGGTAGTTCTTCATCTCTTTCCTCCCCTTTCCCAACCCATATGGATTCCAGAGCTGAGTTCTACATTCTCTCCCCTGCTTTAGTAACCCATGAATAAAGTCATCCTGTCTATTGAACCTTGACAAAATGAGCCATGTCCCTTAAATTACTAATTGTATATTGCCATTATTGCAGTATAACTGCAAATTTGAGTAGTTATGACAAAGATCATATGACCTTCAAATCTTGAAAGTTTACTATCTGCCCTTTTACAGAGTTTGCTGCTCTGTGCTCTAAACTCTCTCTCTTTGACTTTAACTATTGTCTACACCTACCAATTTCATATATCTATTCATAAACTCTACTTTGAGCTACATAATTGGATATAAAAACTGCTTATTTTATCATTCCATTTAGGTGTCTTGTAAGCATTTCAAACCTAATATATCCAAATAAAAACTCTTCATCCTAATATCTCCCTTCCCCATCTCAGATCTGTTTCTGGTGTGGTCCTATATGACCTTAAAAACAGCATGTAAATTCAGTACCATCTGCTTGGAAGATTCTCTTCCAATTTCCATCTGTTAAGTATTTTCAAGACTCAGTTCAAAGTTTATTTTTGCCTTTACCAAACCCAAACCTCTGCAACAGCATTAAAGTTTTTTTTCTTTTTGTGTTATCTTCATGCTTTTCTAAAGAACTTCATTATGTGTATCTATATTATAATTTTTATTTTTCTACTTTTTTTTATCCTAGTAAACTGTTAGCATCAGGAGTTAAGGGACTTTTAAAAAATATATATACATAGGTCCTACATTCATAATAGGTATTTAACAATTGAACATACATTTAAATAGTGCTCAGAATTATGCCATCTTTTAAAGTGTGAGTTTGTCTGAGCTGCTATTACAGTCTCACACATTGAACTGGCTTAAACGAAGAGAATTTTTTGGTTCATGTTTCATAAGCTGAAAGTCCTAATCTAGGTGTTGGCAAGGCCATGTTATTTCCCCAAAGTTTTTAGCATTCTGATGTTGGCTTGCCACATTCCTTGGAGTTTGTTGGCTTGCAACTCTGCTTCCCACAGTGATCTCTCTCTCCTTGTGCTTGCTTTTAGAATTTCTGATGATTTCTGGCTCCTGACTCTTGTTGCTATGTCTGAATTTTCTCTTTTAATAAGGCTTCCAGTCATATGGATTGAGACCCTTTCTCATTCAGTTTTGTCACACCTACATATGAGATAAGAAAATTCTATTCACAAATCAATCCATGCCTTAACAGATATAAATCTATGTAGTGTCCTATTTACAAATGAGTTCACAATCAAAGGTATGTGGATTAAAATTGAGAACATATCTTGTAAGGGTACATAATTCAATCTATCACAGTAAGTAATGGAATAACTAATTATATTTTTCATTATTGATTTTTGAAAGAGTTATGCTTGTATTAGAAAAAGCAATATTGTGTGAAAATGATGATTATGTAGTTTTTCAGTTAAATAAACTCTTGGGATGTCTAAGCATTAGTAATATGGCCTGTGTATGAATTCAAAATTATCTAATTCTGTATCCAAGTTTATCTAGTTTCTGGAAAGCCAATTGAGTGATACATGCTCTATAGGCTTTGAATATTCAAGAAAAATATAGACTGAATGTGTATTCAAACTTATATCCAGACAGAATGTGGGCAATATGTTAATTCAAGCTTACCTGATATGTGGGTGGTATGTTAATCCAAGCTTATCAGGTATTTAAACAATCCTCTAAACCCTACTGGAAAAAAACTAACAAAGAGTCTTTTTGGTGCCAAAACTCTCCTGGCCCCACCCCATGAGTCTCTTGTATAAAGACTCTACTCTGGGAGGCAGACTTGGCCCAGTGGTTAGGGCATCTGTCTACCACATGGGAGGTCCATGGTTCAAACCCGTGACCTCCCTGACCCGAGTGGAGCTGGTCCATGCACAGTGCTGATGTGCACAAGGAGCACCCTGCCACGCAGGGGTGTCCCTCACGTAGGGGAGCCCCCATGCACAAGGAGTGCACCCCATAAGGAGAGCCGCCCAGTGCAAAAGAAAGTGCAGCCTGCCTAAGTATGCACCACACACACAGAGAGCTGACACAACAAGATGATGCAACAAAAAGAAACACAGATTCCCATGCCGCTGACAACAACAGAAGTGGACAAAGGAGAAGACGCAGCAAATAAACACAGAGGACAACCGGGGCAGCGGGGGAGGGGGGGAGAAGGGGAGAGAAATAAATAAATCTTAAAAAAAAAAAAAAGACTCTACTCTGAGCTCAGTTTTTTTGGACAGAAATCGGCTGGGCCCAGGCAGTCATAATAAATTTTCCTTCTCAAAGAATTCCTGCATCCTAGCCTTCAATACACGATCACTGAATCCTCTTGTCTGGCACTACATTCCTGGGGGCTTATCCAGGATCCATGCAAGGGCCAGAGATGACAGCATTTCATTGCCCCTCTTAGATGCCTCCGAGGAAGCTGGGAGGGCCAAGGAAAAACCCAGTCCAGTGCGCCCCTGGACCCCTTCAGTCTAGAAAGAGGTTTCAGAAGCCTTCCTGGAAGAAATCGGAGGCATCAAAGGGTCTAAAGGAAATCCTGAGAATGAAAAAGGAGCTTTGCACCAGATGGGTAAGACCCCCAGGGGCATGATGTAAGAAAAGCCTAAATGCGAACATTAGAAGGGGCACCTGATCAACTCTTAAGAGGATCCTAGTACCCCCAAAAGTTTGGGGGGAAGCCGTTTTTCCAGGTCTGAAAAGGAAAAACAAAAACAAAAACAAAAACCTGGTTTTAGCTGATTGTGGGTTGGGATTTGGTTTGTCTTCACTAACATAGTGAAGGTTTGATTACAGTGGGAGAAGCATTGATGGGTTTAAGTCCTGCTACCTCCCTCCCTTTAAGAAAAAGGGAAAAAGGCCTCTTATGCCTTTATTTTGGCTGTTTTCTCTCTTTCTCTCTTTCTGCTACCATAGGAAATGAGGCATCAGTATCTCAGTGCTTTCTACTGGGATGTGTCCTGAAGAATTGGTTTAAATTTGGAAGATCTTGGTTACAGAAAATGAATTGTTTTTTGTGCTAAAGCTTAGTCTGATTATGAATTGAGTGATGGAGAAGTTTGGCCAGAAATAAGTCTTTTAATTTTAATGCTGGATTGCAATTGAGCTTGTTTTGTAAACAGAAAGGGTAGGCAAAGAGTCCTGTTAGAAGTTCCCCTCGCTAAGTTTGCAATAATTAAAAAAGTGTAACTCAGTTCCCCCTGATATGCATTAAAGAAAGATAAGTCTCCTCCCCCCATAGCCTATGATAGCACTTTCCAAAAGTTAAACAAAGAAACCTCCTAGAAATAGAAGTAAAAACTAGAAAGCTTGGAAATGGTCATACCGGAGAAATGGAAATTATGAGTCAAATTGATGGGCTTTGTGTTTCTGTCTTCATGCTGTGGCTCTTTAGTGTTTGTCTGTTTGATGTCAGTGTTGGTTTTCATGACTCTGGATAGTGATATTGAATTGTGTGAAATGGTGAACTTTGTTTTCTTTTGTTTTTTAAGATTTATTTATTTATTTCTCTCCTCCCCCCCCCCCCCAGTTGTCTGCTCTCTGTGTCCATTCGCTGTGTGCTCTTCTGTGACTGCTTCTATCCTTATCAGCAGCACCAGGAATCTGTGTTTCTTTTTGTTGCATCATCTTGTTGTGTCAGCTCGCCATGTGTGTGGTGCCATTCTTGGGCAGGCTGTACTTTCTTTCACACTGGGCATCTCTCCTTACAGGGTACACTCCTTGTGTGTGGGGCTCCTCTACATGGGGGACACCCCTGCATGGCACGGCACTCCTTGCGCACATCAGCACTGTGCATGGGCCAGCTCCACACAGGTCAAGGAGGCCTGGGGTTTGAACCATGGACCTCCCATGTGGTAGGCGGATCCCCTATCCATTGGGCCAAGTCTGCTTCCCAAAATGGTGAACTTTGGTTAGGCTGGAACTCTCGGATGCCAGGTCAGTTAACTAAAAAGGTGTCTCTTCATTCTTTCTAGAATGATAAGCACAGCTTCTGGCATGCCACCAGGATCCTTATGGGAGTCTCTTCTCAGGAATCAGGAAGTTCTGTCTGCTACTGGTCCACATGGCGACTGAGCAGCCTCTGTGTGGAATCCTAAATTCCAGTTAAACTGGCATTTAAAAAAAAGGGAACAGATAGATCTGAGGCCTAGAAACCTCATATCCTATCTCCTTAAGGAAATAAGAAAATAAACCTTGAACTTCCATTAGTGTAAACTCGGTTGTGCCTATAAAAGGTGTAAATAGTGATCAAGATAAAAAGAGCTCATATGCCATCAATTAAGATTGAGGAGTTCCTAAGAATGTTAAAAAATATAGAATTTTCTCATCTGTTTTAATCTGTGCTTAACTCTGTGTTTGACTTTAAAATCTACTTTTGGCTTTGTCACTTTGCTTATGCCTAGAAAATCAGGTTTGGAGTTCACCTGTTAAAAATTGAATAACAGTGAAAGGTAGCCTAAAAATAAATCTTTATATGTCAATACTTTCTTGCTAGTGAGTTTAATTCATAAATCACAAGTGAAATTTATTTGATTGATGAAAAAAAGAAACTACACAAAGTTGTTACTAGTAAAATTGTTTTAATTGCTTAGTTAATAAATAAAGTTGCCCAAACTGATTTTAAGTGAAAACTTTCTAGAAACTAGAGTTGAAATAATTATATAAAAACCTTTATATATAAAACAGCAAAAACTAATAATAACTGAAATTATTACAATAGAGTAGATGTAGCCTAGATTTCAGCTATTGTAATGGTAATCTTAAACTAATTTACCTCTGTTTATGGCTACTTCATGTCTATCTAGAGCTTACTATATTAATGGTAATTATAATTTAAACTTACCTTTAATTTTGATTATTTTATAAATAACTTCACCTAGGCCTTAGACTTCAACTATTGTGATGATAATTATAAACTGAGTTTGCTTTTGTTTATAGTTATTGCAGGTGTAGCCTCAGCAAATATACATATAGTTTGTCTTGCTCATCCAAAGTCTGCTAAAAGTCAAAGTGAAATATAAAGTTCTGAGGGAAAGGAAAATTGTGCTAAAGCATTGGGAACATTTTAGTTCTAAGTCATTAATTAAAAAAAAAATTCTTGGGCAAAACTGCATGGTCATAGTGCAAATTAGAAAAAGCCTTCTGTAAAATCTTTCAAATGTTGTTTTACAGATAAATTTGATTTATGAAAGAATGAAAGTTTTAAGTAACTTAGTTCTGTTTCCATGTCAAACTATTCATGTCTGCCTATTTGCTCAGTATATATCTTCATACCTCAGGATAGTAATATCAAATTAAAAAATAATTCTTAAAAAGCTCTATTCAAATTATTAAAAATCAAATATGCAATTGTATATGTGATAAATATTCCTAGAACCCAAATTAAGCTATAAAAGGGGGGGGGTGCAAAAGGTCATATACATATCTGAGTATAGCAACTATTACAAAGGGGGAAAGATTTTGCCTGAGCTCTTTAACCTACCCAACCCCCAGGGCCTTCTCTTTGCAAGGGCTCTGAGGGAGGGGCTTGATGTAACAGATTAAAAGTCTTCTAAGCAGAAGAAATTAAGAATCAGCTTCTGTTAAAAGAGGGTTTAGCTCCCTGTAAAGAAATGAAAAAAAACGTACTTTGTATAAACAATAACTATTTTGATTTATTTAGCTTGAGTGTTATCTCTTTGGTTTATAAAATACCAAGTTAATAAATTAACATTATATGTATTGTCTTTAATATGATAAAATACTAAGTTCATATCTAATGAAATTAAGTTGAAGAAATGTAGATCTGCCCTCTCTTAAATGCATAAAGTAAAATCTATGGTTACTAATTGTAATCTAAGGTAAATTAACCAGTCTGTGCATGTGTAGTTGTGGCTAATTATAAAGAGTTTGTAAAAATATCTTCTAAACTGAAACATTTGAATAGCTAGTTCTAAGAAGCCGTTATTAACTAAAAAACTAAATTGACATTAACAGCAAAAAGTAACATCATAACAATAAAACCTGTCAAGAAATCACCTTAATGTGCGTATTCAAGTAGTGGTAATGAAAAGTTACCTGAATTCCATTGGGAATCTTCATTTTTCATTTTTAAATTGAAAAAAAAAAGTTTTTCCTCTACTACTAAAGTAAAGTACCTATGTAATTAGCATCTTCATGGTAAAAGTGTAGAAGTAAAAAGCAAAGTACTAAAAATTCATTTAATATGGAACACATTGCATTAAAGATGTTTAAAAGGTATATAGAAATCAAAAGATAGATTTCAGCATTGTCAGACTCTCTTGTGCATTCAAACCAGACATTCAATACACTGCAGGTTACTTCTTCATATGAGTTATTGGCTAGGTTGGTCACTGATCCCTAAAATAATAAAGGTATCTACATCTCTGGTTGTGCTCCTGAAGTGGATGGGAACTATGTTGCAGTGTCAAACTCCTATGGCAGACAACAATAACTCAGTACAGCCAACTATGCAATGGATATCACCTCCAGACTGGCACTCTTTCATAGTGCCAAAGAATGCTATGCACCAGGCCAGTGAAATACTGGAACCTACTTTCCTAGCTTCTCTCTAGGGTCAACAGTGCTGCACTTCTGTAAAGAACACACAAGTGGAGCTATGATCACCAGAGTACTGTGAGTAGAACTTAAACACAAGTGGCACCATGGCCTGCTCCCATGGAGAGATAACATGTAAGGTATTGCAAACCTGAAACTTAAATCTATTAATTAAAGCTCAAAAAGAAACTTACGCATTGAGTAGTACATTAATTAGTATTAAGTACTGTACCTATATCCTATTCTAGTTATTTGTCTGATGATTATGGTGATATTTCTATTAAATCATATGCAGAGGGACATTAAACATGTTAAAAGTCCTGGTCAACTTCATTTTCTAAGTAGTTAATAAACATGTCTGTGAAATAAAAAAAAAAAAATGGCCATCTTGCCTGAAAAGAGTGGGTCCAACAGGCTTTTTAATTTAAAAAGCCACCAAATTAACTTGGGGGCAACCTCTCAAAATCTTCACCCCACATAAGGTGAAGGATGTGCTTGAGGCCAGGTAACCAGTTAATTGATACCAGGCTCAATTACTAAACACCCCCAAAGTGTAAATAAGGGTGTGTCAGACTCAACCCAGCCCCTTACTACTGGTAGAGGGCTCAAAATCAGAGCCTGAGAAACCCCTTCTCCACTCCTGCCATAAAACTCTTAACTAAAACTACTCAAGCAGGCCAGATTTAGAGGATGAGCCTCTTGTCAACCCAAATATTAAAAAGTTCACAAATGAAAATGGTTTTATTAAAAAAGGAATTAAAAAGGCAGGCTATGCAGTGGTTTCTCAATTTGAAACCATAGAGGCCAAAGCTCTTCCCCCTGAAACTTCAGCCTGGAAAGTAGAGCTAATTGCCCTTACCCAGAATTTAAAGCCAGCAGCTGTGAAATGGGCTAATATTTAGACAGACTCTAAGTATGCTTTCACTCTTCCGTGTAATAAGAACAAGGTTTACTTACTAACAGTGGGTCACCTATGAAACACAGGCAAAAATCCTAGATTTACCTAGAATCTGTACTGTTACCTCAGGAAATAGCAGTTATGCATTATCCAGGGTATCAGTAAACAAACACTGCTATAGCAAAAAGAAAGCTCAAGCTAATGCAGCTGCTAAAGCAGCAGCACAAACCCAGATTTCCCTCTTGCCCCTTATTCCAGTGTACCAGTACTTGAAATTCCATAGTATACTCAGGATGAACAAACCAGGGTAGCTAGCCTGGGGTTCATCCTGGAAACTGATGGGTGGCTTGTTAAAAATAGTCAAGTCTACCTGCCAGGAGCAGTGCAGTGGAAAGTCCTTCATGAACTTCACCAAGGCACTCAGCAGGGGAGTGATGCCCTAACCAGCTTAGCCAAATGGGTTTTCACAAGACAAAGCCTGGTAAAAACAGTCAAAGAAATTACCAGGAATTGCCCAATTAAAGCCAAAATGTAAAAACTTTCCTCTGTAATTCTGATCACTCCCACAGATATTAATGTTAAAGGAATGTCCAGCTTGGTGCACTAATTCTGAATAAAGCCAGCTGCCCAAGAGAGTGCCAGTTCACCAGAAGCACCTGACAGAACACACGAGTGCCAGTCATTGGATAGCCTGAAATACCTCTTTGAAAGACAAAAATCAACATCTTGTTAGCCATATGGAAACGTCATCCAGCTTTATCGAGGATGCCAGATCCATCTTCCTCCAACCAAGATAAGACAGCAAGAGGGTTTCACATCTTGTCAGGTAGGGCCGACTGTCCCTGACAAGCAGGAAATAGCTATGGAAAAAAAAAAAATCCTCTCCCTTCAGCACTTCCTTTAAAATTAAAGGTGTAAACTTCCTAAAGAAAAAATAGGGCAGGCTTGTAAAATAGGAAATCAGTAAATGGATCTGACACCTAGCAAGATATCTTCCCAAGATTCTACCACTCAGAGGAATACTTCCTCCAGAAGTCAAAAGAATCCTTAGACGTTCCCAGAAATTTTATCATTAGGCCCTCCTGAAAAATTAATGTAAAAAATGAGCAGTTGATGTGGTGAACAGCTGAAACTCCTCCTGTGCTTTTATCATGCTTCCCTGCTTCATCCCTTTAAAAATAAAAATAGAGTACACACTTTAATAAATAATGCAGTAGGAAAACAGACAGTGGCCCACCTCATAACCCTGACAATAGGGAGACCAAAGCTTAACAAGCTTAAGCAGACATCAAAGGGGGGAAATGATATGGCATGAGCCTGAATTCAAACTTATCTAATTTTGTATCTAAATTTGCCTAGTTTTCAGAAAGCCAATTAAGTGATATAGACTCTATAGGCTTTGAATATTCAGAATGAATATAGACTGAATGTGTATTCAAACTTACATCCAGACAGAATGTGGGTGATATGTTAATTCAAGCTTACCTGGTATGTGGGCAGTGTGTTAATTCAAGCTTACCTGTTGTCCAAACAAACCCTTAAACCCTACTGAAAAAAACCAACAAAGAGTATTTTTGGTGCCAAAACCTCTCCTGATGCCACCCTGTGTGTCTCTTGTATAAAAATAACCTAGAGGTCCTACTCTGGGCTTGTTTTTTGGGACAGAAGTCCACCAGGCCCGGCTGGTCATAATAAATCTTCCTTCTCAGAGAATTCCTGTGTCCTAGCCTTCAATATGCAATCACTGAATCCTCTTGTGTACCATTATATTAGTATTATGAAGACATAGACAGTTTCATTGGTGGTAAAATATCCTCTTTGGAGGATATTCCACACTAATAAGTTATGACAAATATTCTTGTTTTTTCAAATAATATGTTAGCTTAATAGTATGATGTATGTATGTTTTGCTTTTTGGCCTTTGTAAATTTGGAGTGTCTTATATTGAAATGTATAAGGCACATTTTGAAAGAGCAACACTAGACCAGATACTAAAGAAAAATTGGATAGCCAAAAATTTCTACTGTATATATTAAGATGACAATAGTTACCATAATAATTTACTCTTAAGACATTCTTGTGAACTGGACGTTGGGCAAGATGATGTCTGGGTGAGTGCACTTCATAATCTCTCCCACAAAGGACCGGCTGAGTAGGTTTGGAATCTTGCTGGAGCAGGCTGCTTTGGGGGCTTGCAAGTCAGGAGGTGTCTGGATGTCAATTTGGAGAGTCTGTGACAGAAGAAGTGCTTGCTAAATGTAGAATTGTGGGTTTCTAGCACTGAGTTTGGAAGTTGTGGAGAGGTGGGACCCTTCCCCCTAGGGCTGGCACCTGCAGCATTCCCTGAAAACTGTTAGTACTGTGATGGCGTTCCCAAGCCCTGTGTTCCCCAGGTGCATGGTCCCCAGGTCCATTCCCCTCAGCTCCCATAGCCCATGTTCCATAGATCCACATACCCTGAGTCGGCAATATCCTGGACTTCCCTTTCCTGAATCCAGCATTCCCTGAGGCACAGGATTACCCTAGCCCTCTGGTTTTGGACTGACTCTGTGAGTGGGAGAGTTTTGGTAGGAGGTACAGATGGGCCAAATGAGTGCAGCTTCAATTTTCTGATTCCCGCCCACCCCCCCCTTTTTTTTTGAGCTTGGAGGAGCATACCAGCTGGCTTGGGGAGAGCCTGGGAAGAAAGGAGAGGTAAATCTGCTGAGAAAGCCCAATTTACCTGAAAGCCCTGAAATAGGAAACTTGGTCTGGGAGAAGGTGGAGTCGGAAAATCAACTAGCCCTCCTGTAGCACACCTAAGGACATGTTTTGCAAGCTTCCAATAGGATATTTGGGGTTTCTGGTGAGGTGTGGGTGCTCTCTCTTTGGAAATTAAAATTCATTGTTTTCTCTGGTGATTTGGTTCATCAAGGAACCACTTGAATCTCCTACTGGACCCCTCACACATCTTTCCTGCTGCCCTGGGAGAGAGGAAAGTAGGGATGGGAGAAAGGGGGAAGGTCAGACTCCTAAGCATTTTATTCAACTGCAAAGAGGATTCCTTGCTTGAAATTTTGGTCTTTTTTGCTGATTTGTTTTCTTGTTTTTCCTTCCTTTTTATCCCCCAACAGCCCTTTATTCCTTTTTGAAGTTGGGGGTTCCTTTGGCTTTGCCCAGGCTGCTTGGGACGAGGGGCTAGACGGACGCACAGCGGGCGCGAAGAATGCTGCGGAGATGGCAAGTGGTGGCAATGTGCAGTCTGCTTTATTCAGGAAGTGCTGGACAATATATATAGTGTGGAGTGAGGGGACAGGGCAGGCAGGAGACGGCGTGTGGGGCATTGGTCGGTTGGGGCTGGTGGGAGTTAGGCGATGTGAAAGTTGGCCGGTGGGGATTGGCTGGTGGTCGTTGGATGGCATGGCCCCGGCGAGGGGGAAGTGGGGGAGGCAGTAGGTCGGGCTTAGCGGTTAGGCAGGAATGGTCGAGAGGGCGTGGCTCGCCCGTACCTCGGCGAAGAGCGGGTGGCCCGTTCGCCAGACAGGGAGGGCGGGACTCGCCCATGCCCCTGCGGAGAGCAGGAAGCCTAGATAGCCTTCCCTCACCTTTTTTCTTTTTCTTCCTTGCTTTCCACCCCCTCTTTTTTCCCTTTTTTTTTTCTTTCTTTCTCTTCTTTTTTATATTAGGTGCCGCAATGAGCACTTCATGTTTGCTGTGTTTCCTCACCCTTGATTTCCTCTTTTCTGTGTATACTGATTTTGGCTACCAATGCTATCCCCTTTCCTCTATATCTTTTTATCCTTCATCTTTTATTATTTCTCTTACATTTCACCACCCTGTGTTTGGTCCCCAATTTTTCTAAACTTTTATTTCTAATACCTTTGTACTTTTTTCTGTCTTTTATTCAATCTTTATATTATTGTCCTTTCTTTTCTCTTTCCCTCTATCCTTACCACACTGGTCTTTTAATTCATACTATATTCCTCCCGTATTCACTTTACTATCTCATTATAATTACTCCACTTTTCTTACTGTTATAACTCTACACAGCTTACATGAATTTAATAGCCATTTTCCTAGAACCCACATGGTTCTTCTGTTAACATTTACTATCAATATTACTATCACATTTTTTTCTTTTCTTACTCCTTTTACTTTCTCTTGCCCTTATATTTTCCTTCAAGTGAATTTAGACGATAACAATGAAATAGAATAACAAAGTGACAAAGAGAAGACTTAACATGCACACAAAAACAACAACTAATTAAACTCCAAGACTAGACAAAGAAGCTAATCAACTGAATAAACCCACCAAGATAAAATGATGACCAGACAACAACAAAAAACTACAAACCAAACCAATTATCAGAAAACATGGCCCAATCCAATGAACAAACTAATAACCAGCAAGAGGAGCAGAATATTGAACAAGTAATTAAACTTCTCAAAACATATACTAGGAACCAATTTAATGAAGCGAAGGAAGAGACTAAGAATATGAAGAAAACACTTGGAGAGAATACAGAAGAAATTGTAATCACACACAAAAAAGATAAGGGATATGATGGGGATGAACAGCACAATCCAAGAAATCAAAAATACACTCTCTACAACACCAGGTATTGGTTCTTCTGAGGGCTACAGAGACCCACAGGTTCTATGGTCATGGCAGATGGAGTTCAGTGCCATGTCAGTTGGCCCTATTCTGGAGTCTGTGGTCCTGAGTGTGATGGAGTTGGACTCAGGTGTGATCTTTGTTCACAAGCCTCCCTGTCACTTTTACCAGACCTGTGGTTGGTGCCAGGGTTTAGTGTACACTTGGGTGACCTGAATCTCTGGACTGTCCATGTGATAGCCAGGCCCTGAGCCTCAAAAGATTTGCAACTCCTACTCTCTGGTTTATTGGGCTTACCCCAGCCAGCTAACAGGGAGGTGAAGAAGGTCAACCACCACACCAGGGAGCCAAGAGTGCCTACAACTGCAAACCAGAGAATTGCATCCATCATTCACGTGGAGTTGAGGCACCCTCTGGATAGAGGGGTAGAGTGGACATAGCCATCCCAGGATCCACAGAATGGAGGAATACAGAATGGATTAGAGTGGACTTACTGATACTCTATTCTGGAACTAATGTGATTAGTAAATGTAACACTGAGATGGAGAAAGTGGACATGGTAGCTGCTGAGGGTGGGAGTGGGAAGAAAAGATGTGATGTGGGGGCATTTTCAGGACTTGGAGGTGTCCTGGGTGGTACTGGAGGGACAGTTACAGGACATTGTATGTCCTCCCATGGCCCACTAGGTGGACTGGGGAAGAGTGTAAACTGTAATGTGGACCATTGACCATGTGGTGCAGCAGTGCTCAGATATGTATTCACCAAGTGCAATGACTGTTCCATGATGATGGAGGAGGTTGTGGTTATGGGGGGAGTGGGGTGAGGGGGGTGGGGGTATATGGGGACCTCATATATTTTTAATGTAACATTAAAAATAAATAAATTAATTTAAAAAATACACTCTCAGCAAATAACAGCATATTTGAAGAGGCAGAGGAAAGAATTAGTGATGTGGAAGACAGTATATCTGAAATCAAACAGTAGAATTGATAGATAAAGGATAGAAAAAATCCAGCATGGACTGCAGGACCTGAATGACAATGCAAAATGGACAAACATATGCATTATAAGTATCCCAGAAGGAGAATAGAAGGGAAAGGGAAAGGGAACAGAAGGTGTGTTGAAGGAAATAATGTCTGAAAATTTCCCAAACCTACTGAGGAAGATGGACATCCATGTCCAGGAAGCACAACACACCCTAAATAGCATAAGTCCCAACAGGCCTACCCCAAGACATATACTTGTCAAATTATCCAATGCTCAAGACAAAGAGAAAGTTCTAAAAGCAGCAAGAGAAAAGAAAACCACCACATACAAGGGAGGCTCCATAAGATTAAGTGCTGATTTCTCATCTGAAACCATGGAGGCAAGAAGACAGTGGTATGACATAGTCAAGGTATTAAAAGAAAAATTTTTCAACCAAGAATACTCTATTGAGCTAAACTAGCATTCAAAATTTATGGAGAATTCAAAATATTCACAGATAAACAGAAACTAAGAGAGTATGCCAACAAGAATCCTGCCCTTCAAGAAGTACTAAAAGGAGTTCTGCAGGAGGAAAGAAAAAAACAGGAGAGACAGACCTAGAGGAGAGTGTAAGAACAAATAAAAAGACAAAACAAGAAAAAAAAATCAAACAAAATATGACAAACACAAATCCAAAGAAAACATGGCTAATATAAGTAATTCCTTGAAAATAATAACACTGAATGTCAATGGATTAAACTCACCTGTCAAGAGACTCAGACTGGAAGATTGGATAAGGAAATATGACCCATCTATATACTGTCTACAAGAAACACATCTTAGACCCAGGGATTCAAGGAGGTTGAAAGTGAATGGTTGGAAAACAATCTTACAGGCAAACAATAACCAAAAAAGGGTAGGAAATAGCTATATTGTTATCAGACAAAATAGATTTTAAATGCAAAACACTTGTGAGAGACAAAGATGGACACTACATATTAGTGAAAGAGATAATCTTTCAAGAAGAAAGAACAATCATAAACATTTATGCTCCTAACAAGGGCACCTCCATATAAATGAGGCAAACACTGGAAAAACTAAGTGAAGGAATAGATGCCTCTACAATTATAGTGGGAGACTTTAATACAACACTATCAACTTTGGACAGGAAATCTCAAAAGAGAACCAATAAAGAAACAAAGACTTTGAACAATATATTAGAGGAACTGGACCTAATAGACATATACAGAACATTACACCCAAATATAGCAGGATATACATGCTTCTCAAGTGCACATGGATCATTCTCCAAGATAAAGCACATGTTTGGCCACAGAGAAAGTCTCATGAATTCAGAAAGATTGAAATCATACAAAATAGTTTTTCTGACCACAGTGGAATAAATCTGGAAATCTGCAAGGGGCAGAGACCCAGATTTGGACCAAGATATGGAAATTAAACAACATCCTCTCAGAAAAACAGTGGGTCAAGGAGGAAAACTCTAAAGACATCAATAATTACCTTGAAATGAATGAAAATGACAGCACAACATGTCAAAACTTATGAGATGTAGCAAAAGCAGTACTGAGGGGGAAATTCATAGTCATAAATTCATACATCAAAAAAGAAGAAAGAGCTAAAATTGAAGAACTAACTGCACACTTGGAGGAATTAGTAAAAAACAAAAAACAGAAAAAACAGCAAACTAAACCCAAAGGAAGAGGAAAGTAAGAAAGAATAAAGATCAGAACAGAACTAAATGAAGTAGAAAATAAGAAAGCACTGGAAAAAATAAACAAAACCAAGAGCTGATTCTTTGAGATGATCAATAAAATTGACAAATCCTTAGCTAGACTAAGAAAAAAAAAGAGAAGATGCAAATACACAAAATAAGAAATGAGAAAGGAGATATCACCACTGACCCCACAGAAATAAAGACTATCCTAAGAGGATACTTTGAAAAACTATATTCCAACAAGAAGGACAAATTAGAGGAAATGGAAAAATTCCTAGAAACACATAAGCAACCTACATTGATGAAAGAAGAAATTGATGATCTCAACAAACCAAACACAGATAAAGAGATAGATTTGGTCATTAAAAATCTCCAAACTAAGAAGAGCCCTCGGCCAGATGGCTTCACAGGTGAATTCTACCAAACATTCCAGAAAAAACTAACACCAACCTTGCTTAAACTCTTCCAAAAAATTGAAACAGAAGGAACATTGCCTAACTCATTCTATGATGCCAATATTACCCTAACACCAAAGCCAAACAAAGACACCACTAGAAAGGAAAATTACAGACCAATCTCCCTAATGAACTTAGATGTGAAAATCCTCAACAAAATACTTGCTAATAGTATTCAACAACACATTAAATGAATTATACACCATGACCAAGTGGGATTCATTCCTGGTTGGTTCAACATAAGAAAATCAATTAATGTAATTCACCATATAAACAGATTGAAGGAAAAAATTACATGATCAAATCTATAGATGCAGAAAAAGCATTTGACAAAGTACAGTATCTTTTCTTAATTAAAAAATTCAAAAGATGTAATAGAAGGAAACTTTCTGAACATGATAAAGGGTATATATGAAAACCCAGAGCTAACATCATTTACAATGGTGAAATCCCAAAATCCTTCCCTCTAAGATCAGGAACAAGACAAGGATGCCCACTATCACTCCTCTTATTTAATATAGTCTTTTTTTTTTTTAAAGATTTATTTTTATTTATTTAATTCCCCTCCCCTCCCCCGGTTGTCTGTTTTTCTGTGTCTTTTTGCTGCGTCTTGTTTCTTTGTCCGCTTCTGTTGTCGTCAGCGGCACAGGAAGTGTGGGCGGCGCCATTCCTCGGCAGGCTGCTCCCTCCTTCGCGCTGGGCGGCTCTCCTTATGGGTGCACTCCTTGTGCGTGGGGCTCCCCTACGCGGGGGACACCCCTGTGTGGCACGGCACTCCTTGCGCGCATCAGCACTGCACATGGGCCAGCTCCACACGGGTCAAGGAGGCCCGGGGCTTGAACCGTGGACCTCCCATGTGGTAGACGGACACCCTAACCACTGGGCCAAAGTCCGTTTCCTATAGTCTTGAAGTACTTGCTTGAGCACTGAGACAAAAACCAGACATAAAAGGCATCCAAATTGGAAAGGAAGAAGTCAAAATTTCACTATTTGCAGATGATATAATCCTATACATAGAAAACCCTGAGAAATCTACAATAAAGCATCTAGAACTTGTAAATGAGTTTGTAAAGTCACAAATTATAAGATCAATGTGCAAAAATCATTAGCATTTCTGTACACCAGTAATGAGCAATCTGAGGAGGAAATCAAGAAACAAATACCATTTACAATAGTACATTAAAAAATCAAATACCTAGGAATAAACTTAACTAAAGATATAAAAGACTTAGACACAGAAAACTACACAATACTGTTCAAGGAAATCAGAGAAGACCTAAATAAATGGAAGAATATTCCCTGCGCATGGATAGGAAGACTAAATATTATTAAGATGTCTATCCTACCAAAACTGATCTACACATTCAATGCAATCCCAATAAAAATCAGCACAGCATTCTTTAATGAACTAGAAAAACTAACTATGAAATTTATTGGAAAGGAAAGAGGCCCTGAATAGCCAAAGGCATACTGAAAAAGAAAAATGAAATTGGAGGGATCACACTACCTGAGTTCAAAACATACTACAAAGCTACAGTAGTGAAAACAGCATGATATTTGCACAAGGATAGACACATTGACCAACGGAATCAATTGAAAGTTCTGATATAGATCTTTATATATACAATCATATGATTTTCGACAAGGCCACCAAACCCTCTCAACTTGGAGAGAATGGCCTTTTCAAAAAATGGTGCCTGGAGAACTGGATATCCATATGTAAAAGAATGAAAGAGGATTAACAACTCACACCTTATACAAAAATCAACTCAAGATGTATAAAAGATCTAATTTTAAGAGCCAAGACCATAAAGACCTTAGAAAGCAATGTAGGGAAGCATCTACAGGACCTTGTAATAGGAAACAGCTTCATGAAGTTCACACCGAAATAACAAGCAGCAAAAGAATGAATAGATAAATGGGACTTCCTCAAAATCAAGCCTTCTGCACCTCAAAGGCATTTGTCAAGAAAGGGAAAAGATAGCCTATCCAATGGGAGAAAATATTTGGTAATGATGTATCTGATAAGAGACTAAAATCCTGCATATATAAAGAACTGCTATATCTCAAAAATAAAAAGACAACCCATTTTAAAAATGGGCAAGAGATTTAAACAGACACTTCTTTAAAGAAGAAATGCAATGGCTAAAAAAACACATAAAAAAATGCCCCAAATCACTAGCTGTTAGGGAAATGCAAATCAAAACTACAATGAGATACCATCTTACTTCCATGAGACTGGCAGCTATCAAAAAAATAGAAGACTACAAGTGCTGGAGAGGATGTGGAGGAATGGGAACACTCATCCACTGCTGGTGGGAATGCAGTAGGATCCAGCCATTCTGGAAGATAGTTTGGCAGTTTCTCAAAAAACTAGCTATAGATTTGCCATATGACCCAGCCATTCCACTGCTGGGTATATAACTAGTAGAACTTTAAACAAGGACACAAAGTGATATATGCACACCAATGTTCATAGCAGCATTATTCACTATTGCCGAAAGTTGGAATCAACCCAAATGCCCATCAATAGATGAATGAATAAATAAAATGTGGTATATACAAACAGTGGAATACTACTCAGTTATAAGAAGGAATACAGTACAAATACATGTGATAACATGGATGAAACTTGAGAACTTTCTGTTGAGTGAAGCAAGCCAGCCATTGAAGGACAAATACAACATGACCTCGCTGATATGAAATAAGTAAACCAAGCTGACTCAGAGAGCTAGAGACTGGATGGTAAGCTTAAAGGATGTTGGGGGGAGAGGAAGGTTGTGGGCTGAATCCTACATAGGTGAAATCTATGAAAAGCTGGAGATAAGTATTTGTACAGGGAATGGATAACATGGCAGCATAGGGATATACCTTTGGATGGGGATTTGCAGGCTTCTAGGGGACTAGAGATGGGAGGATGGGTCAGATAGCCCAAGAAATTGGGGGGAAGGTGGGGGGAACATTTGGACATAGGAAATTGTTAGGTATATGTTTGAAATTATAATGTTGAGAAGACTCTTTAGAAAATATAATAATTAAGTTTACCTGGTTAAGACACTTAAGGGGGGCATCTGACACAGCGCAGGCTACTAGGGAGTGTGTGAGTGCTCCTTTTGTCATAGTGGCGAATAATGAAGATTGATTATCACTGTGGGTCCTATGGGGAGGGGAAGAGAGGTATTGAATAGATGGGATTAGGGTAACTTTGGGGCAATGGAAGTGTTCCACATGATCATGCAATGATGAATATAGGACATGTTAAATTACACCAAAAATGTATAAAAGTCTATAGGCTAAAATATAAACCATAATGTAAACCAAAATGGAACATTGTTTGAAAGCTATCTTTCAACATTTGTACATCAGCTGCAGCAAATATAATATGAACATGTAAATATATCATTACTGGGGAAGGGACAAAGTGTTTGATGTTGGATATGTGGGAATACCGTATACTGTGTGTGTGAATGACTGTGATCTAAACTTTTGTGAAGACAAAACTTATAATTAGGAGAAAAGAAAAAAGAAAGGATGTAGCAACTGAGGAAGAAATGAAAGAAATTGCCTTGCCACTGTACATACAGGGCAATACCTATTGTGGTGATGAAAGGCAAAATGCCAAAGACAAAGGTTTTTCATTTTTTCATTTTTTGATACCCCAGTTATTTTTATTTTATTTTAGTTTTTCTAAATTAGTCTGTATTCTATATCTAATCTTTAAACCCATCACTATATTCTATTTTACTCTTAATGGAATTTGGCAATATATTAGGCTGCATTTTTGAAGAAGTTTTGGACCACAGAGAGGTTCAACTATGGCAGGGGAGGAATACTGGTGTGGGGTTTTATTGATGGGGGACACATGGTTGGGAGGGATTTCTCAAGGGCATGTATACAGGGTACATAAAAATGTTTGGATATTTTCATAGTAGTTATAGTTAAAAACAGCAACTGAGGGAATGCTGAGTTCCCAGTCAGGGGAGCTTTATCGCATTCCCAGATGGAACAGCAACAATCCCCCAAGTACAATGGTAAAGACCAACAAAGAAGGATGGTCCAACAATGAGCCCTTGATACTTATGACTATGCTTATGAGCCTGTGTGCCTGAAATATGAACAAGGCCTAGAGCTTCAGGGTGCCTAAGAGTTATCTCCTGAGAGCCTCCATGTTGCTCAAATGTGGCCACTCTCTAAGCCAAACTCAGCATATAAATGAATTACTTCCCCTCATCATGGGACGTGACTCCTGGGGATGAGCCTCCCTGGTGCCAAGGGATTACTACCAATCACTAACTGGTGATGCAACTAGAAAGAGACCTTGAATAAAAGGGTCAACTCAGATCAGCAGAATATCCTACCATCCCAGGGTCCAAAGAATGGAGGAATAGAGTATGGATTAGAGTGGACTTACAGATATTCTACTATGGAACTATTGTGACTAGTAATGGAAGAACCTGTAGCATTGATCTGGAGTAAGTGGCCACTGTAATAGCTGAGGGCAGGGAGAGGAAAGAAGAGATGTGATGTGGGGGCATTTTTTGGGACTTGGAGTTGTCCTAAATGACATTGCAGGGACAGATGCTGGACTTTATATATCCTGCATAATCCACTGAATGGACTGGGGGAGAGTGTCAACTACAATGTAAGCTATTATCCATGGGTGCAGCAGTGCTGCAAAATGTATTTACCAAATGCAATGACAAAAGAGGTTGTTGATGTGGGAGAAGTGGGGTGAGGGAGGGTAGGGGGTATATGGGAAACTCATCTTTTTTGAATGTAACATTTTTTGAAAAAATAGAGATCATAGACCCAAAAAAAAAAAAAAAAAAAAAAAAGAAGGAAATGTATAGCCCTTAATGCTTACATTAAAAAGAGGAGAGAACTAAATTTGAAGATCTAACTGCACACCTGGAGGAACTAGTAAAAGAACAGAAAATGAATCCCAAACCAAACCAAAGAAAAGTCTTTACACCAATCATAGGAATGTCTTTAAATAGAAAAATGAATTTGGAGAACTTTCACTTCCTGAATTTAGAGCATATTACTTAGCTACAGTGGTATAAACAGCATGGTACTGGCATAAAGACAGAATGATGGATGAATGGAACTGAATTGAGAACTCAGAAAATGACCCACACACCTGTGCACAAGTGATATATGATAAAGATTCCAAGCCATCCCAGCTGGACCAGAACAGTCTATTGAACAAATGATCCTGGAAGAACAAGATAACTATATCCAAAATGAAGAAAAAGAACTCCTATTGTCAGAGTCCAAGGGCCTGAAGGGTATCAGGAATGAAAGACAAAGAGAGACTGGGATCAGGGGTTCCGAGAGCATTGACGCCTCAAGCTCATCAGACAACTTTATTGTTTACAAGGGGCTCTTTATATACCTCAGTGTACATGTCTACAAGCAGGTCCACAGCAAACTACATGCCATGAAGCACAGACCTAACACAAACATAGCGTCCTTGACATTAAGGAGCAACATGTATTAACTATCAGCATTACCTATAGTCTAAAGAATTTTAAAAAATCCTATCTCAAGGTGCAAAGTCTAAGTGTTCTATTCATTACAAAAGGTATGAGCTCATCTTTTCTTTCAGCCTTTAACAGCTTCAGCCCATTTGCCAGGAACTCCCTATCACTGCATTCCTTAGGTTGCAAGCATAGTCATGGAGACAGCACCAGCATGGAGACAGCACGTCTCTCCTTTAGAAGCCACTGTGCCTCAGTTTCCAACATCTTATCTCACTCCTTATACAAATATTAACTCAAAATGGATCTAGGATGTAAATATAAAAGTGACAACATAAGAATCCTAGGAAAAAAGTAGGAAAATATTTTCAAGATCTTGTGGTAGGCAGTGTTTTTCTAAACTTTACATCCAAAGTACAAGCAACAAAAGAAAAAATAGATGAAATGGTTCCTCCTCAAAATTAAGCACTTTGCACCTCAAGGGACTTTGTCAAAAGGGTAAAAAGGCAGCTGAGTCAATGGGAGGAAATATTTGAAAATCACATATCTGATAAAGGTTTAATATCCAGAATGTATAAGGAGATACTACAACTCGGCATTTATAAGACTAACTACTTGATTAAAAAATGTGCAAGAGACTGAAAAGATAATTGTCCAAAGGAGAAATACAAATGGTGAAAAAACTCATGAAAAAATACATGATGTTCAACAACACTAGTGATTAGGGAAATGCAAATCAAACCTACAGTGAGATATCATTTCACACCTATTTGAATAACCACTAATAAAAAGTCAGAAAACTACAAATGTTGGAGAGGATGTGGAGAAATAAAACACTTATTCAACTTTGGTGGGATTGTAGAATGATACATCAACTGTGGGGGCTGTTTGGCAGTTCCCAAGGAAGGTGAATATTGATCTGACATGTGGCCTGGCAATACCCTTGCTGGCTATATAACCAGAAGAACTGAGAGCAGTGATACAAGCAGACATTTGCACACCGTTGTTCATAGCAGCATTATTCACATTTGCCAAAAGATGGAAACAATCGAGGTGTCCTTCAATTGAAGAATGGATGAACACACGATGGAATGTTATGCATCTGTAAGAACAAACGAATTCATCAAGTATATGACAAAGTGGAAGAACCTGGAGAACATTATATTGAGTGAAACAAGCCAGAAACAGGACGACAAATACTGTGTGATTATGCTGTCATGAACTCAATATATTGTGTAAACTCATGGAGTTAATAATTAGCATATAGGTCACCAGACAATAGAATAAGGGTAAAGAATAGAAAGTTGAGGGTAAATCTGTGCAAAATTGGTAAAAAGGTTGTTTGTAAATCTTTGAAAATAAACAAAATTGGGAAATTACAACACAGTGTTTGTAACTAGCAGAGCTAAATTATGACAGTGGTTGAAAGGGAAATTTTAAAGACATGTATTTTACTAGAATGAAAGCTAAAAATTGCAACATGGAACTGTATACCATAGTAAAACCTCTTGTGAAATATGAATATCAGTAATAATGTATATATAAGACTGTTTATACAAAATATAAGTATAAATAAGCTAGAGAGATGTAAACAGAACAGCAGCTATGTATGGCAGGGGAAGCATAGAGAGATTGAGAGGGGATGAGTTTGGTTTTTGTTTTTCATTATTTTTTCTAGAAAAATGAAAATGATACAAAGTGATTAAAGTGATGAATGCACAACTATGTGATTTTACCACTGAATGTGCACTTTGGAAGGACTTATGCTTATTAATATGTATCAATAAAATTCATACTTGTGTATACTTGTGTATAAATGACTGTTACATAGCCCATTTAGATTAAAAATTTATTTCCATGATTTTAATAAAGATAGAATATTTTTGCAACCTTTCTTCTGTTGTACTAAGTGTATAAAAAAGAGAAAATGTGCAGGAAAGCATAGATATTTTAGTTTTTAAGCCAACATTTATAATTTTTATCTTATTCTGTTAGCTGTTTTCACACTTAACAGAAGGGTAATTATGACAGTTGATAATGCCAGCTGCTTTAAAAAAAACAGTACTTGCCAAAGTACAAAATTGTTGCAATCATTTCACAATTTGACAATTTGACAGTGATACAGCTAACATCAATTTATAAAAATATTTATTATCAAAGATGAAAAAAATTCATTTTCTATATATTATTTTTATTCAGTAATCGAATTCTATTTCAATGTTGCAAAAGGACTTTTTTATCCTAAGATTATCCAAAGAGATTTATATTCAATAGGAGTCAAATGTTTTACAACTACCATCTCAGGCTAATCTCTTGGAGCACTAAGTGTCACATATTTTAAGATAATTATAAACAATAGACATTTAAGACCAAGAGTAACAGACTTATATGAGAGAATCAATTTAGCTTAACAGTAATTTTCATCAAAATATAACTGATTTATGCGTTCTAATGTACTGAAGGGATGAAATAATTACCATTTAGATTATTATATATAATCATCCATACTACTTGTAAGGATTCTTCTGTTAAATTATTATTCCTGAAAAAAATATTCCACATGATTTTTAAAAAACTATTTACTATTTTCTTTCATTCTTTTCATTATATTTTATTTATTTATTTTTCATTTTTTTCTTTTAAATGTTATATTAAAAAATGTTACATTCACCCACCCCACCCTTCCCACATCAACAAACTCTTCCATCATTGTGGCACATCCACTGCACCTGGCAAATACATTTTGGAGAACTGCTGCAGCACATGGACAATTGTCCACATTGTAGTCCACACTCTTCCCAGTCCAGCCAGTGGGCCACGACAGGACACACAACATCCAGCACCTGTCTCTGAAGCACCACCTAGGACAACTCCAAATCCTGAAAATGCCCCCACACCACCTGAGGGTCACTGCAGCCCTCAGGAGAACCATCACCTGGGTTTCCATCTACCGTGGCTGTCTCTGGTACCCTGCTGAGGTATGCGTAAGCATCATCCCCTGACGACCTCCCAGCTCTTTTTTGGAGACTCATAGCCATATAAACTCATTTGTCCTTTCCATTTCCCCCTTTTATCAAAGGTCAAAATGCAATTTTTAACACCTGATATCACATGTAGGCTAAGATATTCTGCTGGTCTGAGTTGCACATGATTTTTAATTACTATGACTATGTAATGCTTCTCCTTAAATGTTTATTAGTTACTCAAAAAAATCTTCAGTAATTTTAGGCTCTTCAATCCCCATTTCCATTACTTCTCCCTAAAAACATTTCTGGAACTCATGTTAAACAATAATATTTGCAAATAATTTCAAATATATGTAGCAAAGCTCATCATCAGGAATTTAGAAATGCAGTAGTGTAAGTAAATATTGTGATGAAAGATGCTATTACAAAATAAATAGATGTGGGTCCATGCATGGCTTACAAAAGTGTCTGAGTTTCCTACCTGCTAGAAGAAATTCTTACAGTGAGTTGACTTAAAAACAGGAGTTTATTGGCTCACGGTTTCAGAGGCTATGAGGCTCGCTTTCTCCCAGTGTCAGCATATCCTTGCTGGCCAGAAATCTTTGAGGTTCACTGGCTTTTCCATGATTTGCAATGCACATGGTGGTGGCTTCTTGTTTCTCTTCCAGGTTCTATTGACTTCCAGCTTCTGGCTACCTCTCATGGTCCTGACTTGCTGTGCCCAATTTCCATTGCTAATAAGGTCATTGCTAATTCAGTCATTTTGGATTAAGTCTTGGACACATTTTGTTTGGACACATTTTGACTAATAACATCTTAAAATGTTGTATTTACAAATAGTTTCATATAATAGGACCTGGGGTTGGGAACTGAACATGACTTTTGTGGGGGGCATGACACAATTACTCAATATAAAGCCTTTTCATTTCTTAAGAGGTGTGCATCCATACATCATGTTTTAGTTTTTCAGGATAAGAAAGTTCAAAAATAAATTATATGCCAGTGAATTTCTTTACTAAGTAATTTTTAACCTCGTGTACCAAAATCCCATTTTCATCTCAAATTGCACATTATTCCAGGGAGAAATTTGGTATGCAAAAATAAAAATATATTATTATAATGATAACCAAACATATTCTGCAATAACTGAGTTGCCACTATTTTTTTTTAATGTAGAAGCTTACCCAAAAAAATATTTTTTTTAAGTCATTTGACAAAAATGAAAGGTATGGTTCTTAAATATTTTTGGAATAAGATTTGTAAAGCTTGTTCAAAAAATCTGGTAGTTATATAAATAAGCTGCAACCCTAGACAAATATTTTTGTTGAAAATATCTTTACTTAACAGCAAATACTTTAATGTTTGGTCATTTTAAAAACAATAGAAAATGTTCTCATTCATGCAAAGGAATTTGATTTGAATTACTCCTTCTAAATCCTTGAATATTTTCATAGAATACACACAGAGCCCCTGAACTGTAAAAAAAATGATGCAAATCATTTTTGTGCAGAAAAAATAAAGTTATCTGACATTTAGACACATTAGCAATCAACATGCAATATATAGAAATTTCAGTAAATATGTATTAAGCAATTAAGTATCCACTATATTCCAATTAGTGTGCTTTACATGGGTTATAAAAGTAAAATGGCTGACATATTGTCAGTCATAAGATTTACAGTAGAGCAAGGGAAATAGGCAATATACAAATAATTACAAAATAATGAATTATTTATGTGGTAACAAAAAGTTTCCATTTCTATGCAAATTCCAAACCTCTTCTACCTTTTCAGAGTTTAAAGAAATCATAAATCCACTTTATCCAAGTCATAAGTTCTTTAATGTGTCATAAGTAAGGTTTATCTTTAGGAAAAGCAAAGATGACAGGAAACAAATTGCATCTCTCATTGAAGAAATTCTTAATTTATGAAGGTCACCTTCACAGAGCATCATTTTGATTTTAGTAACATGAAATCTATGCCAATATCTTGTAATCAAATTCCAATCTTTCTTTAAAGCCAAGAAAGTAGTTGTTATATCCTACTTCTTCCCCCAATTTTCATATAATCTCAGAAATAGGAGGTGTGTGTGCCTAAATTTGAAAAAAGTTACTTGATAAGGCAGTATGGCCACTGCTTTCTTAAATTAAAAACCTAGAGGAAAACAAATAATTATATAAAACCACATTAAATTATGCTTCACTTTAATTTTCTTGAGTTTTAAGAATCTAAGTGTCCCATAGCTACACTTATAGTACTAAGGGTGCACTCAAAGAGGTGTGAGGGAGGAAGTAGTTGAAGTAGGCCTACATTGCTGAGACTTTACTCAAGATCCTAATTTTCACAAACATATATGCTTGAAAAAAATGGGAAAATATCAACTTATACAGACATCTATATCAATTCTAATATGGGAAAGGTATCAGAGACCAGTAGATTTATTTATAAGATTCACTTATCATCCTTTCAATATTTATAAGATTGACTTCACTTGTCTCTTTCATTTTTTTATTTTCTATCTTCCATTTTTGTTTCCTTCATCAATCTAGATAAGAATTTGTCAATTTTATTGTTCTTGTCAAGCAACCAACTCTCAGTTTCATTACTGCAATGCCTATTTAATTTATTTTGTAATCTATTCTTTACTTTCCTTACTTCTTCTTGTTTAGGTATAGCTTGCTCTTCCTTTTGTAGTTTTTTTAATGTTGAAGGGAACATTTGAAATCTCTTATTTTTCTAATATAAGGTTTTTGAAAGATATATATAAGTCCTATAAGTACAGCTTTAGCTGCATTCCAAAAATGTGGTATTCTCTGTTTTCATTTTCAATCAGCTCAAAATGTCTTCTGATATACCTTTTTTTCTTTGATCCATTGGTTATTTTAGGAGTGTGTTTTTAATCCACATATTTGTGAATTTCCTATTTTTTTTCTGCTTTTGGTTTCTAATATAATTCCTTTGGGACAGAGAAAATACTTTGTAGAATTTCAATACTTTTAAATTTGTGGACTTTCATATGGTCTATACTAGAGAATATTTTATGTGAGTTTGAGAAAAATGTCTATTCTGCTGTTGTTTGTTTCTATAGATGATAGTGCAATCTTCTTGGTTGATCATGTTGTTCATGGTTTCTAATTCCTTCTTGATTTTATTCCTACTTGTTCTATCCATTCTTGAAAGTAAAGCATTGATATATGCAGCTATCATTATTGAATTATCTATTTCTCCTTTCATTTTTCTCAGTTTTTTCTTCATATGTTTTGGCTGTGTTGTTAGATGCATATTTGTTTATAATTATTGCATCCCTTTGGGATCCTCTTTATCTCTACTAACATTTTTGCCTTCAAAGTCTATTTTGTCTGATATTAGTGTAGCCACTCAGACTCTTTATTGTTACTGTTTTTTATAGTGTTTTTTAAAAATCTCATTATATAGAACTATTTGTTAGATTTAAAGTGTGTTTCTGGTAGATATCACTTTTTCTGGTGGACATTGAAATTTTATCAAGTCTGGCAATCTCTGTATTTTTATTGTAGTGTTTAATCCATTCACATTTAATATTTGTAATGATACAGTTGGAATTAAATCTGCAATGTTCTTATTTGTTTTCCATGTATGCCATATCTCTTTGTTCCTCTGTCCTCCCTTAAGTCCTTTTTAATTGAGTGATTTTTTTAGTGTACTATTTAAATTCCTTTCTTGATTTTTAACTATATAATTTTGAGCTATTTTCTTCATAGCTCTCTAGGGATTATAATATGCATTTTGATTTATCAGGATACATTTATGTTTAAAATTCTGTTTCAGCAATATCTATAAACTTTTTCCAATATAATTCCTTTCCAATTATTGTCAAATATATTATTATTTATTGGCCCAAAAATACACACTTTCTGCCCTTTGACTTCTGATATGAATTCAGGGATTAAATGTTCTACTGTACATAATGAGTCACGTTATTGAGTGAATCATGTCCCCCACAAAAAATCATGCTTATATCTTAAACTCTGGTCCTGTGGATTTGAACCCATCTGTAAATAGGAACTTTGAAGATCCTATTAAGATAATACCTGGGAAGTGGATGTGACTCAAGCAATTGGGCTCCCATCTACCATATAGGAGGTCCAGGGCTTGATACCCAGGGCTTCCTAGTGCAGGCAAGCTAGCCTGTGAGGTAAGCTGGCCCACATGGAGTCCTGGTTCGTATGGAGTCCTGGGCCACATGGAGTGCTGCTTCACACAGGAGTGTTGCCCCATGCAGGAGTGCTGCTCTGCTCAGGAGTGCTGGCCCACACAGAGAGCTGTCACAGTAAGATGACACAACAAAAACAGATACAGAGGAGAGGTAATAAGAGATGCAGCAGACCACGGAGCTGAGGTGGCATAAGAGAATGATCACCTCTCTCCCACTCCAGAAGGTCCCGGAATCAGTTCTCAGAACTGCCTAATAAGAATACAAGCATACACAGAAGAACACACAGTGAGTGGACACAGAGCAGACAATGGAGGGAGGGGTGAGAAATAAATAATTTTTTTTTAAAAAGATACAAACCTGAATATGGTTGGGTCACAATTCAATATGACTAAAGTCCTTACAAGCAGAGGAAATTTGAACACAATCAGGAGTAGGAGATAGATAGTCATGTGGTGGAGGCAGGATTTTAGTAATGGCATTTCCAGCAAGGCATCACTGGAATATTACAGATTTAGGAGAATGTATGGTCTGCTGACATCTTGAATTTGAATTCTTCACCTCTAAAACTATAATGCAATAAAATCCTGTTATTTAAGCCAATAAGTTTGAGGTATTTGTTACAGCAGCCCTGGAAAATTAAGACAAGTTGTTTATCTCTTGCTTCTTTCAGGATTTTCTCCTTTTCATTGGATTTCAACAGCTTGACTATGATGTATTAAGATGTGGATATCTTTGTGTTTCCTATGAACTTTGTAGTTCATTGAACTTCTTGGATTTGTAGACTGTTTTCCATGATATTTGAAAGTTTGGATCATTATATTTCTGAATATATTTTCTGTCTCTTTCTCTATTCTCTCCTTCTAGACAACTAGTATATGTTTGTTTTATGTACAATGGTTTCCCAAATATCTTTGAGGCTATGTTTATTTGTCTTCTTTTTCTTTCCGTTCCTCAGGCTAGATAATCTCAACTGACCTACCTTCAAGGGCTGATTCTTTATTCTGACTGCTTATATATGCTGCTGGTTTTTTGTTATGGGTTGAATTGTGCCCTGCCCCAATATTTTCAGGTTTTAACATCCCCCTTCCCATTCCATGAATGTGACCATAGTTTGAATTTGAATCTTTGAAAATATGACTGGTTAAGACAAGCCAAACTGAATTAGGGTGGATCCTAATCCAATAATTCCTCTTATAAGAAGAGGAAATTTGGACACAGTGGAGAACCTCATGTGACAAATGAGACAGAAATTGAATTGCTACAACTTCAAGCCAAAGAATTCCAAGGATTGCTGACAAACAACATAACTTAAAAGGCAAGGAATGAATCTCTCCTACAAGTTTCAGAGGAAGCTTGACCCTGACAGCACTTTGATTTCAGATATCTAGTTTCCAAAACTGTGATAAAATATGTTTCTCCCATTTTAAGCCACTAAGACTGTGGTATTTGTTTTAACAGTCCTAGGAAAGTAATACAGTTCTCTCTAGTGCATTGTTTTCAAGAATGTTATTGCACTTATTAATCCCAGAATTTTCATTTGGTTCTTGGTTTTAATTTATATTTTTGTTGATATTCTATATTTGTTATACATTATGACCATACTATTCCTTATTTCTTTAATAATAGTTTTCTTTCATTTTTAACATATTTAAAATTGCTGCATTGACATTTCTGTCTGCTAAGTCCAACATCTGGGTCCAAAAGTATTTTCTTTTGCCTGCTTTTTTTTCTGTGTGTTCTTCTCATTCTTCTATTTCTTTGCATGTCTTATAATTTTTTTGTTGTTGAAAAATCTAAGTTTTAGATATGACAGCAACACTGGAATTGATATTCCTCCCCCATCCCTCTGGCCTTGCTTTTGTTGCTGTTTTCTGTTTGTTTGCTTAGTGATTTGCCTGAGATAATTCTATAAAGTCTATTTACCTTGCAGTGTGCAATCACTGATGTCATTGCTAAGTTCTTTCTTACCTTATTTTCATTTTAAGATTTGTCTTCCTTAGTGTCACCCCTAGATCAGCATAACTTAGTAGTCCAGTCAATGACTGATAGGAATTTGTCCTTACTCTTACTGAAATAAAGCTTTCACACATTGTTGTTGCATATGTATGTTGCTGGGGAGTGCTTTTATAGTTCAGGGAGTTTTCAAGTCTGCTGTGCATTTAGAAAGGTATTAATACATTTAAAGAGCCCTCTCTGGTTGTTCCTGCGGAGATGCAGTCTTACATGTATATACAGCCTTCTGTACCACCAGAGATAGTGAAAGTAACAGGTCCTGCTCTGCTGTCTCTTTCCTTGGGTCTTTTTGTTAAGTTTCTAGTGGGACTGCCTTTTTGTATACTTCTACTAGTATCTTGGAGATGTTAGCCTGCCCAAATTTCTTACCAGTGTGAGCTCTATTATTCTGTCCATGCGCTTCTCCAAATAAAGTTAACCACCTAAAACAGAGGCTCTTAACTGGGGGTCCATGGAAAGATTTCAGGGGTCCATGAGCTTGAATTGAAAAAAAATCAACTTATTATCTTTATTTTCTCTGACTTTCAATGTTGGGTGTCAAAAACTATCTACTGCTACCTTCTGAGAAGGGTTCTATGGTTTTCACCTGACTGGAAAAGGGATCTGTGGGACAGAAAAAGGATAAGAACCCCTAACCTAAAGCTGCATTTGCTGCTGCATGGAACTGGAGCTGTCGGGATATGGGAACCAAAAGTCTTCATAGGCTGCTTTGCATGCTTAGTATAGAACTTCTGCAACATAGAGCTATGAGAGATGAAAGCAGCCCTGGCTTTAAAGTCACAGACTCCCATTGTTCTTCCTGAGATTCAGCAGATATTCAGTAAATATTTCTTTCTACCATGCTTAGAAAATAAATTTATTGAAACTTCGTTCAATTTCTTAGACTCTATATTAAGACTCATTTTGACTCTCAACTCCAGGGTAACCTTTTTTACATTGTGACACAGGGACCACATGCACCAGAATCACAGGTGGATACTTCCTAAATATCAGTTTCCCATAGCCTACCTAAGTCTTACTGAATACCAATCTCTGGGGTTGAGATAATTCAGTTTGTATGCTTAACAGTCTTCTCAAGTGATTCTTATACTCTGTAAAGTGTGAGAAACAGGAGGAGAGGACACAGCAGTTACTGAACATGCAAATAACAAAAATGGTTCATCCCTTACTTCCATAATCATGAAAATATGCATACTATTATCATACTCTGAGGTCATAAAATATAAGTCAGAGGATCAATATTTTGTCCAGTATTGCATAACTTTACCATAAGTATTTCAAAATCATGTTTTGTAAATGATTACATTCATAATTGTTTTCTCGTCATTAAATAATATGTAAATAAAACTGCCCAGAAAAATGAGGAAAGTAAACAGTGCAGTAACATTTAAAACCTGAGAGTAAAGTTTCTGCCTTACTTACTATATGATAGTATAGGCGATAAATTCAGAAGCAGTGAATTCACTGTGATGTGTATCACTAATATGTTGTAAAAAAACAATTGACTAAAAGTCTCTATCAAGAATAGCCAGAATGTAATCTTGCTGTTGTTTATATAATTCTCTTGGCTAGAAAACAGAGAAAAATCTTTGGTTAATGGTGACTAGAGAAAGGTAACCTAAATATGTTAGGCAACTATGGTTTCTTTGTCCTATTTGGGTCATGTAACAAGATAATGGCCTCGCTACCTCATGAGCACCATTAAAAGAAGTAATTGTTCATTTACTTTTTCTGAATTATGTTCCTAAGTATATTGGTAATGTTTTATTGAGAACATATTAATAAGGCAAACTTTTGAGCTCAGAGATCTACATTTGAAATTTAGGAGAAATATTGTTGGCTTTTAAGATCTATTGCAATGAAAATTAATAATTATGGAAATTTAATCACACTTGTAAAAATACTCACAATAGAGTTTTGTTTCCTTGAATCACACTAAGCAAAAATATTCATATCTGCACTCAAATCCACCCACTAATATGAAATTTAATTTCACTTAATAGTCATTTATAGTTCTCTTACTAACAATTTTCCAATTTGTGCCAATTTTAATACATTTTATTTTCCAGATTTTCCTAACTTTGCAAGTAACTGATTTTTTATTCATTGGTCTTAATGCATTCAGCTCTGATATTAAATCCATCACCAATTAAACACCTGTGACAGGCAATTTTTTGCTGATCCATTGTGAAAATTTCCAAAAAGGGATACATTAGTGGTTTATGAATTGTACACTCAACTCCCATTAAAATTAGGAAATTAGTGGCTAGTTTCCTAAGTGCCAGAAAGAAAATTGCCCCATTCTATTCAACAGTTCTCTAAATTTCTCATTTCTTATCTGGTATGCCAAATTTCATATGCACCTATTTGAGTACATATTTATCTATACAGGAAATAAAACAAAGATGACAGAGTAGGGATTTAATTGTTAAAAGGTTCCAAAGCATTTTTTAAGATGGGAACTATATAAGTAGTAGTTAGAAAGTTATCAGCTGAGGATAAATTGATATTTTGCAATAACTTTTTTTAAGATTTTTATTTTTTATTTATTTCTCTCCTCTTCCCCCCCATTGTCTACTCTTTATGTCCATTTACTGTGTGTTCTTCTGTGTCCACTTGCATTCTTGTCATGCAGCACCAGGAAACTGTGTCAGTTTTTTTGCTGTTGTTGCATCATCTTGCTGCATCAGCTCTTCTTGTGTGTGGCACCACTCCTGGGTTGGCTTCACTTTTTTAACATGGGGCAGCTCTCCTTGCAGGGTCCACTCCTTGCACATGGGGCACCCCTATGCAGGGGACACCCCTGTGTGGCATGGTACTCCTTGCATGCAGAGGCAGCACTGCACATGGGCAAGCTCACCACATGAGTCAGGAGGCCCTGGGTATCGAGCCATGGACCCTCCATATGGTAGGCAGATGCTCTATCAGTTGAGCCACAATCACTTCCTCCAATTAATTTTAATGTGAGAAAATTGCTAAAGAAAATTTCTAAGCATTACATAAGCCATAGGTATGAAAAATTTGGTAGAGAACTATTAATTACCCAGAAGTCAAAAAATAAGGTACTAGGGGGAAAACACTAATTGATAACTCAGTGGATAAGTTTCACAGCAGCACTAAGAAGAAATTAGTAAAATGGCGTAGAGATTAGATGAAAATGTACAGAATATACAGAATAATGAATGGAGAAGAAAAAGGGAAATAGAGAAAAGAGAATAAGAGATATATGGAACATGGTAAAATGATGTAACTTTGATATAGTTGGACTTCTAGAGAAAGGAATGTTGGAAATGGTATAAGCAAAATTTAAAAGGCTGAATTTTCCAAAGTTGATTAAAAATATCAAGCAACAGAGTCAAAGTGAACTATGAAAAAAATTACCTCTGACTACATTGTATTAAATGTGGTATAAATCAAAACCAGAGAGAAATTGAAAAAAAATCAGACTAAGGAAATACACACACATTACCCTCAAGGAAGCAAGAATAACACCCATGTCTGACTTTGCAATGGATATGATATAACCCAAATCATAAATTACTATCTTTAAAGTGCTAAAGAAAAGAACTTCAAATTTACAATTTTATGAGTAACTAAACATATGCTCAAAAGCAACACCACACAAAAATTGAGGAAGTTTCTCAATGGCAATCCTATACTAAAGAAAATACTGGGCACATTTGAAAATTAATTCGTAATAGTCATGGATGAAGAAATAGATGAAGAATAAAAAATTAAGATAATATATAGGTAATTTCAAGACATACTGACTGCATAAAATAATAGTATTGATAATAAAAATATAATGTAGAATATATCAACTATAATATTTTCTAAATTTTTAAAGGGGTTTAAAAATACAATGAGAATTAAAACACATAGTAATAATATATAAACTCGGTGGAGTTAAAGTGTTTTGATATCAAGGTATTATGTGGGAAATGTTAATTTATAAAAGTTATTAATTTAGAGTCTGAAATATGCCATTGTTGGCACTTTCCTTGCTGCCCCAAGTGTCAGCACCTTACACCCTGTGCCACACTGTTGGGTAGAAAGAGAGATATCTATTACCATCTGCAGGAGAGGAGATGACCTCTGACCAGATTGCATTAAATGTGGTATAAATCAAATCATGGAGCGTAGTGAAGAGCACAGTGCCTGCCACCAGGAGAAGCAGTCTTAGGGTTTGCAGGTGTTGGGGGTCACCAGCAAAGTATGACTCGCACAGGCACTGGACGGATGATTACTAACATAGAGAAGAAACAGAGCAAGGTCAGCTTCACTTGTGCACATCTGTCCCCCATGGTCTGAAAGCCTTGATCTGCTGGCCAGTGCAGGGATATGTGATATGTCTTTTGCTCACCTCACTCATGGCACAAAATAAAGGACTTTACTCCTTCACTGCCAGGAACAGTGGGGCTGTGCTAGGTGCCTTAAAATTTACATGCGTTGTCTGGCATGTTTATTTGCTCAGTGCAAAAGGGGAAGGAATGCGCAGGCAGACCACCTAACAAGGGAATCAGTCTCATTGTTATCCATCCTAGGCACTAGGCCAGCGCAGCCAGTCCAGAGCACAGGGTTGATTTGTGGCTCTTGGGGAAAGGCAGCAGGCTGTACTTGGCTTCCACAGTTGTAATCCCTAGTGTAATCTCAAACAATCTTGAGAAACCAATAAATGTTATAAAAATAACAGGTGAATAAGGAAGAAGGAAATACAAATCATTGAACCCATAAGAAAGCAAGGAAAGAAAAAGAAAGACCCATACAACAAACAGAACAAGCAGAAAACAAATCATTTAAACCCAAACATATCAGCAATTACATCCCAGATTGTCTATTGGATTTTTTTAAAAAAAGTCCAAAATATATGCGGTACATAGGAAGCACATAGAAATACAAAAATACTCAAAGAAAAAGGTTGGAAAGAGATATACCATGCAAGCATTAAAGGAAAGAAGCTAGTGTAGTTATACTAATTTCTGACCAAGTCAAATTAAAGGGAATAAGCATAACTGGAAGTAGAGAAAGGTTTTCATAATAATAAACAGTCAATTTACCTAGAAAATAAAACAACCCTAACTTTTCATTTACTTTATAATATGGGCTCAAAATACAAAATACAAAAATTGACAGAACTAAAGGAAGAAATAAAGGCAGGTAAAATTAATTCCATTCTCTTAGTAAGTGATGGAATGAGTAGTCCAAAAACCATTTATATACATAGACTATTTTAAATTTATGATTTAAAAAATAATGTAATTGATCTCTACCACTGTATTCAACAATTACAGAATATGCAAAATATACTTTCCTTTCAAATGTGCCTAAAGTATTTACCCAAAATGGCTATACTCTAAGGCAGAAAATATTTTGAGTTATCATAATTTTTAAAACATGGATAATCATAACTTGTGATTGCAGGGGAATTCATAATTAGAGGAAATTTTATATTTATAAAATGCACCTATTTCTAAAAGGAAAAGAGAAAATTAATGTTTGTCTTTATGGAGTTTACATAATCCTTGGCATGGAGGGAGAAGAAAAAACTCTATCAATAACTGTATGGTATTCACTGAACATTTAGATTAGCAACTTCTTCAGCTGTTCACCCAGGTGTTTTGTTTTTAGTCAACATTGGGCAACAGCCTAGTCTACAACTATCTGCAGAAGAAGATGTTCAGATAGTATGAATGACAGATATTCCAAGACCATGCTGCAATTGACTACATATTGCTAGGACGGCTGGCAGAAATTTCTCAACCATGATGCTTGCCACAAAGGTAAGAATAAGATAAGTATCAATGTTATAATCAGAGATAAAGTGAAGACATGCAATAGAATACGTTCTCTAGGAATAAGAGTAATTAATGTTAAAACACAAGACCCATTTCACTCTAAAGTCAGGAAAAAACTACAATTTCCATCTTTATTGTTCAAGTTAATCTTAAATTTCTCAAATCAAATAATATTAAAGAGTTGTACTTACTAGAAATGAGGAGATAAAATTAGCATTACATGCAAAAAAATATGATCTACCATGCATACCTAAGAGAACCAACTGAAAATAATAAAATGTATCATTAAAATGTCTTATTAAAGTTTAATGACATATCTAAATGTTCTTTATATAATAAAGGAAAAAGGACACAAGCTATGTAGTTTGTAAGTAAATATATAACACAGAATATGAAATAAAAGCTTGGTATTAAAAATAAGAAGGGGATCTAGGAAAAATTACATTACTACTGATTTTTTTGTTGTTAGTTGTAACCTAGGAGGGATTTTAATTTTCTTCATTATACATTCTGATAGTTTTCAAATTCTTTACATGCAAAATACATTAATTCCATATAAGTAATTTGTGAGAAATATAAAAAAATAAGACTCTAAAATATGAAAGTTATGTTACTTTCTGTTTCAATGCACATGTAAATTGAGATCCCATTCAACCCCACCACCCGCACCCCACCTCTCCCCCCCCCCCCCCCAGCAACACTCATTCCCATCATCATGACACATCCATTGCTTTTGGTTAGTACATCTTTGGGCACCTTTGCACCTCATGGTCAATGGCCCACATCATGGCCCATACTCTCCCCCATTGCATCCAGTGGGCCCTGTGAGGATTTACAATGTCCGGTGATTGCCCCTGAAGCACCATCCAGGGCAGCGCCATGTCTCAAAGACGCCTCCACCTCTCATCTCTTCCTGCCTTTCCCCATACCCATCAGTCACCATGTCCACTTTTCCCAATCCAATGCCACCTTTTCTATGTGGACATTGGATTGGTTGTGTCCATTGCACCTCTATGTCAAGAGGAGGCTCAGATTCCACATGGATGCTGGATGCAATCCTCCCACTTTCAGTTGTAATCACTCTAGGCTCCATGGTGTGGTGGTTGTCCTTCTTCAACTCCATCTTAGCTGAGTGTGGTGAGTCCAATGAATCAGATTGTAGGTGCTGGAGTCTGTTGAGGCTCAGGACCTGGCTATCACATTGTCAGTCCAGAGATTCAAGTCCCCTAAATATATCTTAAACCCCAACACTAACTGCACCTCCAGCACATTAGCATGAAAGTCTTATGAAGAGAGATTCCATCTGAGTCCAGATTCATCACACATAAACACCATTTCCAAAGAGGGGCCATCTGACCTGGTAGTTAACCCCATCGGCCATGACCATAACTCCCATGGGTCTCTTTAGCCCTCAAAGGAACCAATACCTGGGGGTTGTATCTGCTTTATCTGTCTCTCAGACTCTGCACAGTTGTGCATAAGGGCAATCCTTCTGCCAGCCTCCAGACTCTTTTTTAGAGACTCGTAGCCATATAAACTCATTTCTCCTTTCCATTTCCCCCTTACATTAGGTCAAACAGCATTTTAAAGTCATGTTATTTTATGTAGACAGGGATATTCTGCTGATCCGCATTGAACCTTCTGTATAAGGTCATTTTCCAGTTGCATCATCAGTTGGTAGTTGATAGTGGTCCCTCGGTGCCAGGGAGGCTCATCCCCAGGCGTCATGTCCCACCGTGGGGGGAAGGCATTGCATTTACATGCTGAGTTTGGCTTCGAGACTGGCCACATTTGAGTAACATGAAGGCTGACAGGAGGAACTTCCCAGGCACAATGCTGCTCTAGGCCTTGTTCTTATTTTAGGCTTATCAGCTCACAAGCATAGTCATTAGCATCAGGGTCTCACTGTTGAACCCTCCCTCCCTCCCGGTCCCCACCGCTGCACCTGGGAGACTGTCACTGCTCCCCTAGGGACCACAACAGAGCACCACTGGCCAGGAACCCAGTACCCCCCCTGCTGTGGTTTTTAATTGTTGCCACTATGAGTATATCCAAACATTACCATGCACCCTGGACATATGTTCTGTACAGCTCCCTGTCAGCCATATATCACCTGTCAATGGTATCCTATACCAGTATCCCTCCATTGCCATTGTTGAACCACTCTGTGATCCAGAACTCCCTGAAATTTGAAGCCCAATATAATGTCAAGGTCCCTTACCAGGAAATGGCATATAGCGATGGGTTTAAAGGTTAGATAAAGAATACGTGTTGACTTGGAAAAAATTCTACATCCTATCTTTTTCTTTTTTTTTCCCCCCCTAATTATTGAGCTTCTCTTCACAGGAGCCCTAGACCACAGCAATGCATATATATAATATACAGCACTCCCATACATCCACCACAAAACCTTTTCTCTTCCACAGGGATACCCTTACACCCTATTCACATCATATTTACTTAACGTGATGTACAGAGTCTGAGACAATAGCTTTCTAACAAGGTGACATCTGTGCTTACATTGTGGTGCATACTTTAGGATACACGGTTTTTTACATTCTTAGTTATCCTATGTTTTACATTATGGTTTACATTATCAGTCTGTCATCTCCTATATGTTATGGTGTAATATTACATGTTTTATATCCATCCTTGCATACTCTCACGAAACTCCTCTCTTACCCCCCATTTACCTTGGTTCCATACATTTAACATCCATTTTCCCTTCCACCTTGGTGCCCACAGTGACAGTCAACCTCCATTTCCCGAGGAGCCATGTCCAGAGATAGTTGGAATAGTGTTCAGGGCCTAACTTGCTCAACTGCCCCAATGCCCTGGGAGCCACCCTTTCTCTCGAGAGATACAGTTCCCTCTATTTGATGGCATTAGTCCTCCCCAGGATGTGGGTCCACCCCCACTCTCACTACTTGGGTTTCTACCCCATGGTGTCACCCATTCTGGCAGAATGAGCATTTAGACATTCCCCAGGAGCCCGTCCTGCATCAGACCCTCCCCTCCGAGCATTCTAAACAGGTAACCCTCTTTATTATATTTTGATATGATTTTCTCGGCCTTTTACTCTCCACCAACACCTGACCCTCTCCTGTGTTCGTATGTTACCCCTCCTTCCGCCCACTTTTGGGCAATGTTACCCATCTGCCCCTCCCCAGCCACCCTCAAACCCGCAAAGCCCCAACCAAAGGCAACCCCTTGCCCCCCTTTTATCTCTTCTTTGTGTTCATACTTACCACCATCTCATCTTAAATTCCACCCCTGCAGACATCGGCTCACATCCTTCCTCCACCCTCTGATTTCCTGTAAGCCTATCGTTCAGTCTCTTGCTATTTAGGGCAGCTTGGTTATTTCATATCATTGAGGTCATGTAGTATTTGTCCTTCAATGTCTGGGTTGCTTCACTCAACATAAGGTTCTCAAGATTCATCCATGTTATCACATGTGTTTGTAGTGTGTTTGTTCTTACAGCTGAGTAGTATTCCATTGTGTGTATATACCACATTTTATTGATCCACTCATCTGTTGATGGGCATTTGGGTTGATTCCAACTTTTGGCGATAGTGAACAATGTTGCTATGAACATTGGTGTACATATATCGGTTTGTGTCCTTGTTTTCAGTTCTGCTGGGTATATACCCAGCAGTGGTATTGCTGGGTCATATGGCAAATCTATGGCTAGTTTTCTGAGGAACCGCCATACTATCCTCCAGAATGGTTGGATCCTTCTGCATTCCCACCAGCAGTGGATGAGTGTTCCCTTTTCTTCACATCCTCTCCAGCACTTGTATTCTTCTGTTTTTTTCATAGCTGCCAATCTTATGGGTGTAAGATGGTATCTCATTGTGGTTTTGATTTGCATTTCCCTGATAGCTAGAGATTTGGAACATTTTTTCATGTGGTTTTTTGCCATTTGTATTTCTTCTTTGGAGAAGTGTCTGTTTAAGTCTTTTTCCCATTTTTTAAATGGGTTGTTTATCTTTTTATTTTCAAGATATAGGAGTTCTTTTTATATGCAAGTTATAAGTTTCTTATCAGATATATGGTTGCCAAATATTTTCTCCCACTGTGTGGGCTCCCTTTTTACTTACTTGACAAACTCCTTTGAGGTACAGAAGGCTTTAATTTTGAGGAAGTCCCATTTATCTATTAGTTCTTTTGCTGCTCGTGCTTTTGGTGAAATATTCATAAATCCATTTGCTATTACAAGGTCCTGTAGATGTTTCCCTACACTGCTTTCTAAGGTTTTTATGTTCTTGGCTCTTATATTTAGGTCTTTGATCCATCTTGAGTTGATCTTTGATTAAGGTGTGAGATGGTAATCCTCTTTCATTCTTCTACATATGGCTGTCCAGTTCTCCAGACACCATTTGTTGAATAGGCCACTCTCTCCCAGTTGAGAGGGTTTGGTGGCTTTATCAAATATTATGTGGCTGTATATGTGAGGTTCTATATCAGAGCTTTCAATTCGATTCCATTGGTCTATGTGTCTCTCCTTATGCCAATACCATGCTGTTTTCACCACCGTAGCTTTGTAGTATGTTTTGAAGTCAGGTAGTGTGATTCCTCCAATTTCGTTTTTCTTTTTCAGTATGTCTTTGGCTATTCAGGGTCTCTTTCCTTTCCAAATAAATGTCATAGTTTTTCTAGTTCCTTAAAGAAGGCTGTGTTGATTTTTACTGGGATTGCATTGAATGTGTAGATCAGTTTTGGTAGGATAGACATCTTAATAATGTTCAGTCTTCCTATCCATGAACAAGGAATAGTCTTCCATTTATTTAGGTCTTCTTTGATTTCCTTGAACAATCTTGTATAGTTCTCGGTGTATAAGTTCTTTATCTATTTAGTTAAATTTATTCCTAAGTATTTGATTTTTTTATTTACTATTGTGAATGGTATTTGTTTCTTGATTTCCTCCTGATCTTGCTCATTATTGGTGTACAGAAATGCTACTGACTTTTGCGCATTGATCATATAACCTGCGACTTTACTAAACTCATTTATGAGTTCTAGAATCTTTGTTGTAGATCTCTCAGGGTTTTCTATGTATAGGATCATGTCATCTGCAAATAATGAAATTTTGACTTCTTCCTTTCCAATTTGAATACCTTTTATTTCTGGTTCTTGCCTCAGTGCTCGAGCAAGTACTTCTAAGACAATGTTAAATAGGAGCGGAGACAGTGGGCATCCTTGTCTTGTTCCTGAGTTTAGAGGGAAGGAGTCTAGGATTTCTCCATTGTAAACAATATTGGCTTTAGTTTTTTCATATATACTCTTTATCATGTTCAAAAAATTTCCTTGTATTCCAATCTTTTGGAGTGTTTTTATCAAGAAAGGGTGCTGTATTTTGTCAAATGCTTTTTCTGCATCAATAGATATAATCATGTGATTTTTTTCCTTCAATCTTTTTATATGGTGTATTATGTTGATTGATTTTCTTATGTTGAACCATCCTTGCATACCTGGAATGAATCCCACTTGGTCGTGGTGTATAATTCGTTTAATGTGTTGTTGAATACGATTAGCAAGTATTTTGTTAAGTATTTTTGCGTCTAGGTTCATTAGAGAAATTGGTCTGTAATTTTCCTTTCTTGTGATGTCTTTGTTTGGCTTTGGTACTAGGGTAATGTTGGCATCATAGAAGGAGTTGGGTAATGTTCTTTCTGTTTCTATTTTTTTGAATAGTTTCAGCAGGATTGGTGTCAGTTCTTTCCAGAACGTTTTGTAGAATTCACCTGTGAAGCCATCTGGCCCTGGGCTCTTCTTAGTTGGGAGATTTTTAATAACTGATTCTATCTCTCTGCTTGTGATTGGTTTGTTAAGATCATCAATTTCTTCTTTTGTCAATATGGGCTGCTTATGTGTTTCTAGGAATTTGTCCATTTCCTCTAGATTGTCATTTTTGTTGGAATATAGTTTTTCAAAGTATTCTCTTATGATAGTCTTTATTTCTGTGGAGTCAGTGGTGATATTGCCTTTCTCATTTCTTATTTTGTGTATTTGCATCTTCTCTCTTTTTTTCTTTGTTAGTCTCGCTAAAGGTTTGTCAATTTTGTTGAGCTTCTCAAAAAACCAGCTCTTGGTCTTGTTTATCTTTTCAAGTGCTTTCTTATTTTCTATTTCATTTAGTTCTGCTCTTATCTTTGTTATTTCCTTCCTTCTTCTTTCTGCTGGGTTACTTTGTTGTTGTTTTTCTAATTCCTTCAAATGTGCAATTAGATCTTCAATTTTTGCTCTTTCTTCTTTTTTGATGTATGAATTTATGGCTATAAATTTCCCTGTCAGTACTGCTTTTGCTGCATCCCATAAATTTTGGTATCTTGTGCTATCATTATCATTTGATTCAAGGTAGTCATTGATTTCTTTTGAGATTTCCTCTTTGACCCACTGTTTTTCTAAGAGTGTGCTGTTTAATTTCCAAATCGTGGTGTGAAATCTGGGCTTCTGTCCCTTGCAAATTTCCAGCTTGACTCCACTGTGGTCAGAGATATTGTTTTGTATGATTTCAATCTTTCTGAATTCATTCAGCCTTTCTTTGTGGCCTAGCATATGATCTATCTTGGAGAATGATCCATGTGCACTTGAGAAAAATGTATATCCTGCTGTGTTTGGGTGTAGCGATCTATATATGTCTATTAGATCCAGCTCCTCTAATATACTGTTCAGATGTTTTGTTTCCTTGGTGATTCTCTTTTGAGATGTTCTGTCCAGAGTTGATAGTGGTGTATTAAAATCCCCCACTATAATTGTAGATGTATCTATTGTTTCACTTAGTTTTTCCAGCATTTGCCTGACGTATTTAGAGGCACCCTTGTTAGGGGCATAAATATTTATGATTGTTCGATCTTCTTGACAGATTTTCCCTTTCACTAAAATGTAGTATCCTTCTTTGTCTCTCACAATTGTTTCACATTTAAAGTCTATTTTGTTTGATATTAATATAGCTACTCCTGCCTTTTTTTGGTTATTGTTAGCTTGTATGATTGTTTTCCAGCCATTCACTTTCAATCTCCATGCGTCTCTGGGTCTAAGATGTGTCTCCTGTAGACAGCATACGGATGGGTCATATTTCCTTATCCAATGTCCCAGTCTGAATCTTTTGATAGGTGAGTTTAATCCGTTGACATTCAATGTTATTACTTTCAAGAAATTATTTGTGTTAGCCATATTTTGATTGGATTTATGTTTGTCATATTTTGTTTGTATTTTTTTTTGTCTTTTTTGTTGTTGTTGTTGCTCTTATACTCTCATCCAACTCTGCCTTTCCTGTTTTTTCCTTTCTTCCTGCAGAACTCCCTTTAGAATTTCTTGAAAGGGAGGTTTCTTGTTGGCATACTCTTTCAATTTCTGTTTGTCTGCGAATATTTTGAACTCTCCATCATGTTTGAATGCTAGTTTAGCTGGATAGAGTATTCTTGGTTGGAAATTTTTTTCCTTTAGTACCTTGACTATATCATACCACTGCCTTCTTGCCTCCATGGTTTCAGATGAGAAATCAGCACTTAATCTAATTGAGCTTCCCTTGTATGTGATGGTTTTCTTTTCTCTTGCTGCTTTTAGGATTTTCTCTTTGTCTTGAGCATTGGATAATTTGACAAGTATATGTCTTGGGGTGGGCCTGTTGGGGTTTATGACTAGTGGAGTGTGCTGTGCTTCTTGGATATGCACTTCTCTCTCTTTTAGTAGATTTGGGAAGTGTTCAGCCATTATTTCCTGCAACACTCCTTCTGACCCCTTTCCCTTCTCTTCACCTTCTGGAATGCCTATAATACGTACGTTTGAGCGTTTTGCCTTGTCATTCAGGTCCCTAAGTCCTAACTGGATTTTTTCTATCTTCTTATTGACCCCTTCTACTATCTGTTTGATTTCTGATGTACTGTCTTCCACATCACTAATTCTCTGCTCTGTCTCTTCTAGTCTGCTGATATTTGCTGCAAGTGTATTTTTGATTTCTTGAACTGTGGTGTTCATTCCCATCATATCTGTTATGTTTTTGCATATGTCTTCAATTTCCCCTCCAAGTGATGTCTTCATGTTGTTAACCTCTTTCATTACTTCATCAAATTTATCGGTGATAAATGTTCTGAGATCTTTCATTGCTTGTGCAAAGTTTTGCTCCCCCTGGTGATTTTTGGTTTGTTGAATGGATTCAGCCATGTTTTCCTGATTACTGGTTTGATTTGTAGATTTTTGTTGCTTTCTGGTCATCTTTTTATCTTGACGGATTTAATCAGTTCCTTAGCTTCTTTGTCTACTCTTGGAGGTTAATTAGCTGTTATTTTTGCATAGGTGTTATATCTTCTCTTTGTCACTTTTTTCTTCTTATTCTAATTTCTTGTTGTTGGTTAAGTTCACTTTAAAGGAAAGTATTAGTGTTGGGGAAAGGCAATTGTGTAAGCAAGGGAAAAGTGTAAAGTAGTATTGGTGATTTATGTTAACAAGGCAAGAATATGAGATCTGGGAGGATGGAGGTTAGATTCATGTAAATTGTGTAGAGTTATAGCAGTAGGTAGAGTACTTATTATGAGGTAGATGATTGAATATGGGAGGAATATGGTATGAGCTAAAAAGCTATTGTTTTCGTGAGAGAGGGAAAGAGAAAAGAAAGGTAATAGTTTCAAGAGTGGATAACAGACAGAAAACAAAACAAAGGTATTAGGAATTAAGACTTAGATCCTTCGTGGATCGAAGAAAGGGAGGTGGGAGGTGGAGTATAGGAGAGACAGTAGATGGTGGCGGATATCAAGATGTAGGGGAAAGAGGATAGTGTAGGTAGCCTAAATCGGTTCACACAGAAATGAGGCAGTGGAGGATGAGAAAACCCAGCGAATGTGAAATGTTTCCTGTCGCACCTATTGTATAATTGAGTTAAAAGAAACTAAGTAGAATATGAGGGACAAGAGGGAGAGAGACAACAGAAAAAAAAGAAAAAAAAGGGGGGGGGGAAGGGACAAGAGGAAGAAAGGAAAAGAGGGTGGGCAAAGGGTGGGGAACAGGTAGGGGAAAGAAAAAAAAAACAGATATACACGAATCAGAATTAAAACACCCACTACACCCACTACACAGCACCTACCACAAAAAAAAAAAAAAATCCTTAAATAACTGAGTAAAAAAAGACTTTGGGGGATACGCTATGAGAGAAGACTCGGGGATAATGTGGTGTTAGCAATCAGGAAATTGAAAAAAGTAAAGAGTAAGTCAAAATGAAAATAAAAACAAAACAAAATGAAACGATAAAGAAAAAAACACCAATGTTGAAGGCTAGGGCATTTAAGGACCTCAGATGGACCTCAGTGTGTGATGGATTCAGGGATGGAAAGTCTGAGATATTGAGGACTCAAGAGGTGTGAGTCTCTGTGGTGTGGGCCACCAGAGTTTAGGGAATTCAGACCTGGCAACCTCCAATCTGGTCAACAGGAAGCCTGGGAGCCCCGCAGTGTAACACAGCCCACAGGGATCCCCACAGCTGGGTGCCAGCCCTTTCCACCCAATCGATGTCCAGGCACTTCTGCCCTGCAAAAATCCCGAAAAAGCCCTGCCTTGGAGAACCTGCAGCCGCGCCCAGCCATCTCTTCCTGGGACAGACCGCAAAGGCAAGTTCACTCAGCGACCATCTTGCCTCCTTCTCCCGGGAAGGTAATATTTTGATGCTTTTCTGGATCATGTATAGATTTGCCTGGGATTTCTCTAGACTGCTTCTCTGGCCACTTCACTGAGATGTGAAAACAGTCTCCAACACGTTTTGTTTGTTTGTTAATTTAAAAAAATTTTAATTGTCCTTTTTTTAAGATACATAGATCCCCAAAAATGGCACATTAAAAATATGAGGTTTCCATATACCCCAAACCCCAGCCCCCCACTCCTCCCATGTCACCAACCTCTTTCATCAGTGTGGCACATTCATTGCATTTGGTGAATACATTTTGGAGCACCCCATGGACCATAGTTTACATTGTAGTTCAAACTCTCCCCCCAGTACATTCAGTGGTTTATAACAGGGTATATAATGTCCAGCATCTGTCTCTGCAATATCATTTAGAACAACTCCAAGTCCCACAAATGCCCCTACATCACATCTCTGAATCCCTCTCCCTGCCCTCAGCAACTACCGTGACCACTATTTCTACATGGCAATACACAATGCTGCAGTGATATAACCTAGCATACAATAAAGTGGATAGACATAGGAATGGCAGACCAACTCCTGAACTGGCCTACTGTTTATATCTGGACCACTCAAAGATGAGATAGTCCCAGTGCTATGTAAATTAACCCATAGTCTATTATGGCTATTTCCATTTTAAATGAAGATTTAAACTGGTATTTAAAGCTGATAAAGATTGTACCAAAATATAAAACTACAGCCAACCTAGGCTCATGAATAGTCATGTAAAATCACAACTGAAATATTAGCAAGCAGAAACCAAAAGCTCACTAAGAAATAAGTAAATCACAGAAAATTGAAGTTTATTTCATGTATGCAAAAGTGTTTCAATGTTAGGGAATACAGTCATACAATCCATATATTAAGAGAACTAAGGAGAAAAATCACATAAATGTCTCAGATGTCAAAAGATATTTGACAAAAGTCAACACCCACTGATGTTAAACATACACAATAAAATGGGAATTGATAAATACATTTTATATAAATTGTAGATTTTTATAATTAAAGACAATTTTTATTACTTGAATAGATAAACCAATCTGAATAAAAATATAGGAAGTGGGAAAATACACTTCAAAATTTAGTTAATGATAAAGACATATTTTAAAGCAGTGGGGAAAAGATGAATTTTTAAATAAATGCTCTAGGGACTATCTGAAAAGCCATATGCAAAAAGATAAAGTTATTTTCACTTTAATTTTGTGCTACTCCTTAGTCTTATAACATTTCTTCTTTATGCCTCTTGTTTGATCACCCTTCTTTCTCCATCGACTCAGCACCCAGCTCTGCTTCAGGGTGCCAATTTTATCATATCATTTTCCTAAGTAAATTGCAACTCCCAGTAGGGGATATCTTTTTGTGAAAAAGTATGCACAAGTATGCTTTGTCATTTTCACAAATGTTCTGTCTCCTCACACTATAATTAAGGGGTATATTCACATGTAACTTTGAGAAATAGTGAAATGCCTCTGATTCTGGATATTGCCATCATGTGCCTTGTTCTTAAACTAATTTTACTAGAGCAGATAGGACCCTTTGGGATGTCTACTTTAAAAAAATAGTGAATGGTTAAGGAAACAGGAATATGGGATCTTGCGAAAACAGTCTCCAACATGTTCATTTTTTAATATAATTGTACAATTTTCAACATTTTTGGTCTTTTTTCCTACGACTTTTTCTAAGACCTTAGGAAGCCCGAACTACTTTATTCTTTGACAGATCTCACGCATCTCTCAGATTACTTCAGTTCTAAAGAAGCCTCCTCTCTCACTCTCAAGTCTGGCATTCAAAACTGTAACCTTGACTCAATTTGCTCAGCAGGCAGTTATCTTTATGATTTCCAAACCAACAGGAGGTATCATTATGTTGCTTTGAGTGAAAGCTTAGTTATGGGTAAGAAAGTACTTTAACCTAGTGTAACCAAAATAAAGTTACAGAGGGGGGCTTTAAATCCCACCCCTGCTCCCAAACTCAGTACAGCAAGCTTAATAGGTGATACAACAAGGATTTGCAATTCAAAACCCAGATAGTCTGATTCAAGTGTAGTTAAATTTTACAGATTATGACCTCATAAACAATAAACCACAACAGCATTAAGTTGAATAGTGTACTTTCATTCTAGTTTTGTCTATGTCTTTTTGTTCACAAGCTGTGTTTTAAAAGAGTAAACAATTTACATAATTCCTTTTAGGAATTTTTGAAATAACTTTGGTGATGATGCAGAAACTAAGATATAGTGACATTTCGTTTCTTAATATTTCAATATTCAGTGCACTCTCTTAAACAGTACCATAGCGGCTTAATACAAAAAATAATGACTTTAAATTTTTATATCACCACCATTGAAACTAGAAAGTATTTAAAATCATATTTAAACTATTATAAAGAGGAAATTGATGCTAAATAGTAATGTATGATTCTGATAAGTTTATTTTTAAAACTTAGAATGTGACATTAAATAATTTTTTGGAAACCAATTGCTGTGATCAATATCAATATTCAATTGATAATTTTTACCTCTATATGAAATTTGTCTCATTTTAAGAAATTGTAAGTCACACTACAAAATTACCTATTATACTTGTTTCATGGGAGCATGAGTAAAATTTTATTAACAACGTCAATATAAAAAGTTTTGTATGTACTAGTTTGTTGACCTCCAAATAGAAGATGTAGATTAATTGAAGTCCATATATCTAATTAACTAATTAAATTATTACTGTTATCTAACAGCACAATTTATTTTCATATGCAAGTGCACAATGGTTTTCCCCAAAGGCAAAATCTACCCTATAAGATAGTTGAAAAAACTTAAATTCATACCCAAGAAAAGAAATTTCATTCAGGCTTAGAAAATTGCTTGATAAGTAGTATAGATTAATTAAAACCATGTTTCCCAAAATAGACTACTTTTTAAAAATCCCAACTACATGATTTATTAGACATGTGACCTTGAATATACATATTCTATACAGGCATGCCCTAAATGCATCCTTCTCCACATATCCCCCCATTGCCAATATCCCACACCACTGATCCTCTCCCACCACAGTTGCAAACCTTCTGCAAAAAAAAACCTTTCCAAAAACAAGGGCAAAATATAAAATAAAATAAAAATTAAATTAAATAACAAATAAAATACAAAAGTCTTCAGTCTATGCATATTCCAGGTGAGCCCTGAATATCAGCAGAGTTGCAACACCTGCTGTCCGGTTCAATGGACACAACCAGGACAACTAACAAAAGGATGATGATGGACAACACCTATTCCGAAAAACAGCAAATCTCCAGCTGCAAGCAAGGCCTTCCATCCATCTGCCCCATGGGATCTAAACCCCTCTCATTCAGAAACAGAGTGGGCATCACCATCCCCAAATCCTCAAGATTGGGGAATGAACAAACATAAGGGATGGGTACAACCATGGACTAAAGTGAACTTATTGTTAGTCTAGCAACAGAAGCACTTGTAACACTGATATAAAGACACTGATATAAAGACTGATATAAAGATACAGATATTCTGAGGGGAGGGAGAAGGAAGAAAAAGATAACATGATGCATTTGGGGGCCATTTGAATTGTTCTGCATGACATTGCAAAGATGGATACAGGCCATTATACATTTTTCCAAAATCCATAAAATCGTGCAGTGCAAAGTGTAATCTATAAAATATAGACCATGTTTAGTAGCAATGCTTCAATATGTGTTCATCAAATATAACATATGTACCAAACTAATGAAATATGTTGTTAACAGGGAAAAGTTTGGGAAAGGGAGGGGGACGGGTATATGAGAATCCCCCTGTATTTTCAATGTAAAATTTATGTATTCTCATACTAAAAATAAAATAAAATAAGATAAATATAAATATTTGGAGTCTCTTTAGTTCTCACTACCTTTATTACTACTCTTTATTACCAAATACAAGCCCAATAACCCCTCACTTAGATGATTACACAGAGCCCCTAAATGGTTTCCTTCCTTTTTCCCTTGTCTCCCTTCTTTCTTCCAGTCTATTTCCAACAAAACTGCCAGGTGATGTTTAAAAAATGTCAAATCATGTCACTTTTCTGTTTAAAATTCTCCAGTGGTTTCTCTTTTCCTTGAGTAATTGGGAAAAGTCCAATTACTTTTATCAAATCTGAATTCCATTACCTCTGAGACACATCAATTGTGATTTTCTAATAAGAACATGAAGGGAAAGGAATTGGGTGGTTGAAGATAGAGGACTTTTTGTCAGTCCTGGCATGGGAAACTTAATTGGATTCAAAGTCTAGTTGTTTCATCAAAAGATTTTAACATGCATTTGCTAATTAAAGTAAAAAGAAAAAAAGATTCATTTCAACTGTTTTACCTTTTTGAATTGCTGAAAATAAGATTTTACAAATTTTATGACCCATTTTGTAATGAAACTTTTTCATTTATGTTGATTACCAAGAACTTGAGATCATTATTAACTTGATAAGAAATTACATATAACTATTTCCAAAACAACTTTTTTATAAGAATACTTTTCTGTTTGAAAAATTTTCACAAATTCTGTATTTAATATCTTCTTCAATATTTATTTCATAAAATCATACATGCAAGCACCTCCAAACATCCTCTTGTTTTTTTCTTGTGGGCCATAAAATATTATTTATGTGTCATGAAATGAAAAAGATTGATAAGTACTTGTCTACATATTACTGGAAAATAATTTAATTTTGGCAATTTTTAAAAATTTAAACTATTTATAAGGGATTAAAAATATAACTCCAAACATTTTTTCATTATTTAGTGCCTAGTTCAGAGAGATAAGCAATAATTTTTTACTTGACTTATGAAGACTGCAAATCACTTTTTTGAGAAATCTGAGAGAAAATAGAACAATGGTGAGTTCTGCTTGTGAATTATGGTGATTTTGTTGGATGTGAAAGCAAATATGGGCTTTGTTTCCTTCACTGTTTTGAACAGGCTAAGAAGCAAAATATCAAGTCAATGGAGATGCTCTTAAGATTATTCAAGCAGTCAACTGTAAAAAGAATGAAACTGTTTTTAATTGGTGTCATCAGGTATAAAGAAAAATTCACCTGAACAGCTTTAGTAAACCCCAGAGCATCCAAGAGGTTGACTGGCACTTTCCTGTCCTGAGCTTTCTGCTCAGCACGAATCCCTAAGGAAAAGACATTTCTATATTAGTCAGATTATGCTGTCTACATAAAATGTCTTTAATCACCAGTTTAGGAAGAACCACACTGCATGCAAAACAAATGTCGCTGTACTCCTTATCACTAAGGAATATCTATTTTATTAACTGATAGAAAAATGTAATCAAAAGATTGTTTGTAGAATGAAGTATGGTTGAGTTTTCTAGACCATATTCCTGATATTCACTTGGAATTTTTTCCTTTTTAATCTGTATACTATTTTCTCTGAGGCATCATATCCAGATGGGCAGCAGCTACGAATGTTAAGTAACACCAACACAAGTAGAAGTAGGATGTGATTTTCTTTTTTTCTCTCTCTTTTTTTTTTTTTTTGGTAAAAGAGAGAGTGTAATACAAAGAATATTACTCTTGTTCAGAATAATACAATAAGCAGAACAGTCTGCCAGGGATAATTCCTTGGACAACAGTCATTCTTTTTCCTCTCAGTTTTGTACCCATGACTTGGGCTTCTCCACCACATTACATCTTAGCCTCTCATCAATTTTCATACTCTTCAGTCACCCAGACAGTTTTTTCCTCTGGAACTTTTCTTCCCCTTCCTCATTTCATTTTTTTTTACCCCAGTCTTTCACCTGGTGAGAGTTTCTCTAAGAAAAGTTTATTCTTTAAGATGATAAAAAATTTTGAAATCCTGATATACTCTGTATTAGGCCATAGCATTCCCCTTAATAGGCATATATTAGACAATCTTGAATAGAGTCTTGAAATCATATGAGGCAAGTGATGTGCATTCATTTTTTAAAAATTTATTGAAATATATCACTCATACATAAACATGCATAAACAATAACTGTATAATAGTTGTGAACTTACAGAACAAGCATATATAACATCAAACAAATTTATTTAACATCTCACATACCACCAAAAACTTGCATTGTTTTTAAACTTTTTAAACTAATAATTAAAGAACATTGTCAAAATATTACTACTAAACGAAGTATTTTCCCCAAACCAATCCTAACTTTATATCATTTATACATGAACATAAATAATTAAATGTATAGTAAAAGTTGTGAACTTAGAAAGCAAACATGCATAACATCATACAGGGGTCTCATAAATCAACCCTCCACCAACACCTTGCATTGTTGCATTGTCATGAGATGTTTGTTACAAATTATGAAAAAATGTTGTCAAAATCTTACTACTAATCATAGCTCTTATCTTACATTTGGTGTGTTTTTACCCCAACCCACCCTATTATTATTTTTTAAATATATTTTTTATGACAGAAGTTGTAAACTTACACAACAATCATGCACATGAGCAGAATTTCCAAACAACACCCCTTCATCAACACACCACAATGTGGTGTGCCATTTGCTACAGATAAAATAATATCATCTGATTTTTACCATGTCCATAGTGTACATTTTCCTCACATTTTCCATACTGCCTCAGTATCAACACAGTACATCTTTCACACAGATGCAAGAATATTATATTATTACTACAATCACAATCTATAGGTTACTCCAGCTGTATTTTTCCCATGCTTCTCCACATTCCCAACACCCTGTAGTAGTGATATACATTTGTTCTAGTTAACAAAGGACACTCTTGCATCTATACCATCTACCACAATTCTCACCCACCTCTTGGGTTACTATGCTATACACTTCCTAGATTATTCTCCAGCATTCTGTAAATTGGCATTTACATTACTAGACTACCATTTTCAGTCATATCTCCATTTATAAACTAGCTGTTACTCACTGTGTGTTACCATCCACTCTATACATTTCCACAATTTTACAGTAGAGCTAATTAAAACTCCTACATACATTAAACCTCAGTGGTCCCCTCACTCCTTTTCTTACCTCCTTTAAGAATCCACCATCTACTACCAGGTCTTGAAGATATTTTTCTACAATTTCTTCTAGAAGTTTTATGGTTTTTTATTTTATTTTTAGTTTTTTGATCCATTTTGAGTTAATTTTTGGATAAGGTGTGAGATAGGGGTCCTCTTTCCTTCTTTTAGCTATGGATGTCCAATTCTTTCAGCACCTTTTGTTGAATGGATTGTTCTGCCTGAGCTGTGAGACTTTGACAGGCTAGTCAAAAATCACGTGACCATACCTGTGAGGGTCTGTTTCTGAGCCATAAATTTGGTTCCATTGGTCTATTGTGTCTGTCTTTAGGCTAGTACCATGCTGTTTTTACCACTATAGGTAGGTATTATTATTTAAAGTCTGGAGATGAGGGTTCAGTTCACTTTTCCTTTTTTGATGTTTCTGGCTATTCGGGACTCCTTACCCTTCCTAAATAAATTTAATGATCATGTTTTCAATATTTTCTTTAATGCTGGTGGAATTTTTATTGGGATTGAATTAAATCTTTATATCAATTTGAGTAGAATTGACATCTTGATGATATTTAGTCTTCCAGTCCATGAGCATAGAACATTCTTCTCATTATTTAGTGCTTTTTTGATTTGTTTTAACATTGCACTGCAGTTTTCTTAATACAAGTGCTTTACATCATTGATTAAGTTTATTCCTGACTGAGTTTTATCTGTCATATTTTATTTTCACCACTTTTTTGACACTTCTAGTTACTTTTATTGATATAATCTTCATTTCTAGACTCTCTTCCAGGTTCCTCTCTCCTGTCTTTTCTTTTCAGGCTCTAGCACACCCTTTAGTATTTCCTTAAAATCTGCTTAGAAATTCTCTTGCTTAGAAATTCTCTCCGTTTCTGTTTATCTGTCAATATTCTAATTTCACCCTCATTTTTGAAAGACAGTCTTGCTGTATATAAGATTCTTGGCTGGAAGTTTTTCTCTTGTAGTATCTTAAATATTTCAGACCAAGGTCTTCTTGCCTCCATGGTTTCTGGTGAGATATCACCACTTAATCTTATTGGATATCTCTTATGTTATTCATTGCTTTTCTCTTACTGCTCTCAGAATTCTCTCTTTGTATTTGGTCTTTGACATTCTGATGAATACGTGTCTTGGAGTTGGTCTATTTGGTGTTTTTCAGATGGGAATACGTTGTGCTTCTTGGACATGGATATCTACATCCTTCAATTGGGTTGGAAAATTTAGTACCATTATTTCTTCAAATATTCCTTCTGCCCCTTTTTCCTTTTCTTCTCCTTTGGGGACACCCATGACATGTATGATTGCATGCCTTTTGCTGTCATTTAGTTCCCTGAGACCTTGTTCAACTTTTTACATTCTTTTCTTCATATCTTCTTTTGTATGTTCACTTTCAGAGGCCATTTCTTCAAGCTCACCAATCTTTTCTTCTGCCTCCTCAAATCTGCTATTACATGATTTCAATGTTTTTTGTTTAAGTTCATTGATTGAAACTTTCATTCCTGTAAGATCTGCTGTTTTTCTACGTATGCTTTCAAATTCTTCTTTGTGCGCATCCAATGTCTTCTTAATATCCTTAATCTCTTTAGCCGTCTCATTGAATTTATTAAGGAGATTTGTTTGAACATCTATAATTAGTTGTTTCAACTCCTTTACATCATCTGGAGGCTTATCTCATTGCTTTAACTGGGCCATAGCTTCCTGTTTCTTGATGTGGATTATAATTTTTTGTGGTGCCTTGGCATATGGCTTACTAGAGTATTTATTCTGGGTGCAGTTTTTCTCTTTAGTTTAGGGCTTCCTATCCTTTCTCCCTTGCTGGTTGTATAGTAAGAGCCAAGCATGTAGTTGGTGCTCTAAGCTGTGGAGGCTTAAGTTGCCCTCATTGTGCCAGGGACCAATGAAGCTTCTTCCAACTTTCTCCTTTGCCAGGGGTAGGGAAGGAGCCACAGCTGTGTGGATTAACCCAAGTCACACAGGCCTAGACTGTAGTTGCCCAGAGAGAATGATGAAGCTTCACATCCCTATCTCTCCTGCCTAGGGCAGAGATGGAGCTGCAGATGTGGACAGCAATCTATGCAGTGTGCGTCCAGGATGACTGCAGTTGCCCTGGTAGACTTCTGATTTTCAGTCTATGCTGGACAAAGTTACCTGCAGTTGCCTGTATAGGCTGGTGCAGGGCACCTCATCCTCTTCCCTGCCACAGGCGGGACTGAAGCCTAGGCTAGGGCTGCAGGCTGATCTGCATGGAAGAAACTGCTTCCTGCCAACACTGAGAGTTTCAGTCAGCCCAGCTTCCCCTTGGGCTGGTGGTGGAGTCAGAATGGCAGCTACTGGCCTCTTTCTGACTTGGGCTGGTTCACACCCCAGCTTTACCAAGGTTATACCTTGGCCAGCCAAGTCTAGCAATTAGCAGCTGAAATCAGCAGCCAACCATCTCCTCCTCCCCCATTTCTGAGAAATGGAACCTCCAACTCCAGCCACAGAATAGCTCCTGGGGCAGCTCACACTGCCAGAGTAGGATAGTCACTGGCCTCTATGGCTTGGCCAGTAATTTCCCAAAGAGGCTGGTGCAGATCCCCGCAGCTTCCTCCCTGCTGGAGGTGGCACTGGGGCCTAGGCTGGAGCTGCAATATGATCTGAATGGAAAGAAGTTGGTCCCCACCAGCTGGGATTCTCAGGCCACTCCACTTCCCCTTGTGCCAGGCGTGGAGTTTAGATGGCAGCTCCCATTCTCTTTCTGACTTGGACAGGCTCCAACTTTAACTGTTCTGAGGATTATACTGTAGTTCACTGAATTTACTCATCAGTAGCTGAAATTGGTGTCCAATTGTTTCTTCCTCCCCCATTTTGGGGAAGTGGAGCTTTCAATTCCAGCCATGGAACAGATCCTGAGGCAGCTTGAGCCTCCAGTGGAGGATAGGCACAGGCCTCCATGGCATGGAATGCTTTACTTATGAGTCTTCTCTGCAGATGGGCAGTCTTTTCCTTCTACTCCTTCAAGATTTTTGCAGGATGCTCCTCAGGTCTCCTGGAGCCCCCAAACAGGTGTTTCAACTAGCTCCAGAGAGCTCTAGGTGTTTGCTAACTGCCCTGTAGCAGGAGCTCACTCTAGGAGCCCCTTACTCTGCCACCATCTTGCTAGGTGTCTCGCATTTTTTTAATCATAAAAAGTTAAGTAAAATTGTTTGTAGTGATTTAGAGCTGTATGTACCCAAGAAAAATATTTCCTTAAATTTAATCGATTCCTGTGGGTATGAACTCATTGTAAGCATGACTTTTTGATGAGGCTACTTCAGTAGGATATGATCCAACCCATTCAGAATGGTTCTTAATCCTATTACTGGGGTCCTTCATAAGAGGAATGAAATTCAGAAGGAGAGTGAGGAAGCCACAGAGGCAGCAGCCAGAAGCAGAAATCAATGAAACTTGGACAAGAAGGGAGAGGTAGAGAGGCCACCATTTGCCTTGCTTGTGACAAGCTAAGGACCAAGGATCACCAGCAGTCTGCCCCAGAATGCCATAGTCTTTGAGGATAAGGTGCCTTGATGACACCTTGATTTGGACTTGTATTTTAGCCTCAAAACTGTGGGCAATTAAATTCCCATTATTTAAGCCATCTCTTTGCATGATATTTACTTCAGCATCTCAGGAAACTAAAACAACTTATAATCCTGAATTTTGACTAGAGAAGTAAAACATTTTTTAAAGCCTGTATACCTGAAACACTGAAACATATATACTGTTATAATAGATTCATTTATTTTTACACTTTTCTACACATGATGTTTATACAATTAATATGCATTTTATATTAAATAACACTATAAAATATATGTGGTTCTTTAAGGTCCTTTAGAAAAATAATAGGAAAGAGGCAGGGTGATTTGGAAGATAATTATGTCCAATTGGAACACATAAGTCCTAACCATTGCAAAAAAATTAGTAATTTGTACTTATCTGTAAATGGTAAGGGTACTCAATATGTATGAGGAACTGATTGTTCTTACATTGTGTGAGTGTAGTTCTAGGCTTGACCACAATTACTCACTGGAGGTGACAGTTTTCTAGCAAAAGGGGCTTCTTCTTTCATGATATTAATTTGACTATGCATTTATTTTATTTCAATAATTCATTAATTATTTTAATAAATGAGGATGCTGAGGTCCCTGATAGGTTAACATGACCCAGGATTCTTGTCAGTATAAACTATTTTTTTTTCTAAATACTATGAAATGTGTGATCCTACAGCAGAAGACACGGATGTATATGCAACAAGAGGTCTAGCTGCAATCTGAGCATGGGAAAAAGAACCACTAGGGCATTTAGTTTAAACAAAGGCCTCTGGGGAATTTCATTTTATTAGCGTTTCCTTAATTGGTTATTATAGATACTATAAAATTCCTTCAACAATTCTTACAGTAAAGTTTGGGTTCATGGAGCTTCCAAGTCATCTGATTTTGCATAAATTGACTGGACATTTCAGCCAAATCATTTTGACACTTTGAATATTAGATACAGTCAGGATGTAGGGGAAGTCATTAAAGTCTTTGAATCTTATATTTTTGGAACATATTTATAAAATAAATAAATTATAAATTAAAAACAGGTCTTGAGAATAATTGGAAATATTTTATTTTCCTCTTTTCACTTAAAACTTTAATTATGATGTGTTATGCTATTTTCTCATTTTCTAATTATTTTGGGCTTTTCTTATATCTTAATTAATATATATCTGTGATAACCAATTATTTTATCTTTGGTTACACTGTAGCAAATAAAGAATATGGAATTTGGCTACTGATTAAGAAAAACAAAAATAAATACTTTTCTAGAGCAAATGCAGTTAAAAAATTGAGATCAAGAAAAATAAAAACTAAATAATTACAATTAAATGGATAATTAATTTGCACAATGATGCTGCCAAAAGTTAGGGCTTTAAACTTTAAGATCAATACAGACACATCTTTGGAAACTTTAAACCACTTTCAAAATTACTGCATTATCATATTTAGAAGGTTGAAAACTTTACCATAGATATTTGTCACAAAGAAAGAAAAAATTCACATAGAGAGAAAAATTAATTTAGGATTTTAGCTTTTATAGAATCCTTTGTAAGAAAATGGCTCATTTAAAGAAAAAATGTTCAAATAAAATCATACTACAGTGACTTAGTCTAATAAAGTAATTTAATATCTAATTATGATTTTTATTAAGGTGTCATCATTCACCTAAGTATTTTTTGAAAAATTCTATTATGCTAATTAATCAGAAATAATTAGAATTGCAATATCAATGTCATAATGGCTAAACTTCTTATTTTTACAATGTTGTCAAGTTTCAGTAAGAATTTTGTTTTCCTGCTACAAATTAAGGAATCATGACAGTAAATGGGAATCTAAAATATTTTAATTAATAGTGAACTCACCATTCATTTTCTTATATCAATTAGTCATCAATTTAAATATAACTTAATTCTTATAAATTGAATAAATTTAGGAAATAAACTGACTTACAGATTTCTATCCTCATTCGTCATTATGGTATACTGTTAAACACTTTGGCCCAAGGCACCATTGTTATATCCTTTTATTAGAACTAACCTGATTCTTAGGTTTATAGCAGATTGTTATGCTTGCAGATTATGACTTGACCTTAAGAATTCTATAACAAATAGTCATTCTGGCTGAATGATCTGGAAGGATGCTGACAATTTTCCTGAGCAAACAACTACTCAATTCTACCAACATTAATTCCTTGAAATCAAGAAGAATTGGATATTTTAGCTGGCTCTAATAAAGGTAATAAGAGAAAACCTTAAGCTTTGGTCATGTAACACTAAATTTATCAAAATAATATGTTAGGAATATGATGTTATGAATGAATACAGGGAGAATTTAAAAGTCAAATATGTTTTCTGTGCCCAGCATAGTGCTATATAAAAATTCAGCTCAGTATTTAAAAACTAGGGAATTTCACATAAAAACTTGAACTCTTGACAAAGTGGGAAATCTAGTGCCATATTTCCCACAATCAAGTATTCATAAATGGAAGTATTTAGGAAATGGTCCTGATTAAAAGGCACAGACATTCATGTTCTCTCATTTTGCCAAAATTCCCATTACTCATTTTATCACATGCAGACACAAAGAATATATTACTGTACATACATATATATGTACTTACATTCTAGCTATCTCTTGCATAATAATTATTTGCCTGAACTTTGTAGACACTTAGCTTTTGACTCCTGCATCCTGCATACACATATGCATGTGTGTATATATGTGAGCATGTATAATTTTAGATGGTGTATGGAGACAAATGAAAATATAGCCTCTGCAAGGAGAAGTATGAGAGAGCAAGAGAAAAACTTGTATTTTTTTTAATTGTTTATTTACAGTTTTATAAATCCTACTCTTCATTTGTCAGGAACTAGCTGTATTAGAGTTGACATTTGCAGAGTGCTGAAACTATTTCTCTCAATGGGCTTAGAGACATTCTGTCAACAGTATATGTTGTAATATCCTTTATTGCTTGATCTGAGGTTGACATTTTCTTCAGGCTCTGTCCTTTCAATTAACCAAGCATGAGAACAAAAAGTCAAATGTACATTTTTATTAAATAATTTTTTTGCTAAGTTAAAGAAATGCATTAAACCATGGTGGACACCATGTTATGTGCTTTCAGAGTTGTATTTGCATCAGAACACACTAAGAGAACATGATAGTCAATCCTTTATAAGCATCAAAGCTACAAAAAAAAAAGAAGATATAAATAAGACAAATATTATCATAACTGAAAAATGAAGTGTACAAACTCTACACCTTTCAATATAGAGAATTAATATGATATATGAAGAAACAGATGGCACCTAATTTAAAATAAACTAAGGGTGATCCCATCAACAGAAGTCTCAGAGTCTGCAATGTAGCAGCTATACTAATTGGAATATAGTGATGAGCTCAATAAAGGGTAAACAGGTCCCAGGAAAAAAATGACTTAATTTTTTAGGTTGTTTGTTTCTGAAAGGAATTTCTTTCATTTACAAATCCAAAAACTGGACCTGACATGTCTTGGAATTTATTATTTATACAATATTGTCATTTAAAAGTCCCCTTTGATTCAAGCCTTACATATCTAGGGGGAAAATGTAATTGTCAAGTAGACCCATATTTGAGTTTGTTAATTAGCATCCATTCTTCCCATTAGGGATATTAACAGAGCATGCTAAATGTTCAGAACACTTATTATTGAAACCATTTGTGGTTTAACTAACCTCTCTGGACTTGAATATCCTGGTCTAAAGGAATGTATCTGGATAATGAACAGTAGGAGAAGAGGATTCTTTAAAATATGCCATTTGTTTTCCTCTTCTAGCCTTCATACCTATACCATCCTTGCAGCTATTGTTTAATCTGAGTAAATCATGAATATGGCAGATGTATCAGTTTCCCATTGCTGTTAAAACAAATTAGACAAACAGTGGTTTAAACAATAACTTATATTTTCTTACAGTTCTGCAGTTTGGATGTCCAAAATCAACCTTCACTGTTCTAAAGTTGAAATAATGGCAAAGATGATTCCTTTTAGAAGCTCTGTAGAGAAAGTAATTTCCTTGACTTTTTCAGTTTTCAGAGGGTGGCTGCTTTCCTTGGTTCAGGGAGTTTTCCTCCCATCCCTTCAAACTCCTTTTTCTATTGTCATAGCTCCTACTACTGACCCTGATTCTCCTACCAATCTTTAATAAGGAATCTAATGATTACCTTGTGCCTACCTGAATAATCCATGACCATCTCTGTACCTCAGGATTCTTAATCATTTCCTCTGAGTTCTCTATACCCACTGTAACACATCACAATAAAACCTTAAAAAAAGGATAAATAGAAATCTTGACAGCAGCCAGAGAAAAGAGATATTTTGTATAGAATAAATGTAATTATAGGAGACAGTCTCAGACACTAAACAAAAACAGACCTGTTAACCCAGAATTGTTTACCCAGTAAAAAGAACTTTCTACAAAGTTTAAATAGAATATTTTTAGGCAAACAACCACTAAGAGATTTCATTCCAGATCACTTGCACCAAATGAAATGCCTAAGGAGTTTTTCAGAAATGAAAATCTATAAAATGTTCAGAGAGAAAACCATGACACCAGACAATAATGATTACACAAAGAAATGAATATCTATAAAATGTTTAAAATGAAGATGCCTATAATAAACATTTTTCCCCTTTTTTAAGTACTCCAATATAGTGGTGGGAAAACATTTTATGTAACAGGTATTTTTAAGTTTAATATTTTAAGTTTGAGGGACCATACAATCTCTATTGCAACTACTCAACTCTGTCATTGTAGCATGAAGTCAGACATAGAGAATATTTCAATGGATATTTCAATAAAACTTCATTTAAATCAAGCAACGGGCAGATTTGGTCCATAGCTACAGTTTGCCAACTGTTGCACTAAAAGATAATTGACTTTATAAAGAAAATATTATCAAGATCCTGTGGGTTTTGACATAAATTTAAAATGCCTGACCACAAAAGTTCAAAAGATGGAACAGAGAAATTGGAAATATAATGTGAAGTTCTTACATCACACAGGACACAATATGATACTTGAAAGTGTTGTAGCAGAGAGAAGTTGGGTGATCATGGTATTGAGGGCCAGGATGCAAGACTCTTCTGAGAAGGAAGGTTTATTAATAGCTGGCCAGGCCTGGTGGACTTCTATCCAACGACCAAGCCCTGAATAGGATTTATAGGTCCCTTTTACACAGAGGATGTAGGAGCAGAGGTCAAGCAGCACTTTTAGGCAAAAAGGACTTTCTTTGTTAGTTTCTTAGAGTTTTAGGAATTTGTTTGGATACCAGGTAGGTTTGGATTAGCATATTGCCCACATACCAGGTAAGCTTGAGTTAACATATTGCCCACTTCTGTCTGGATGTACTTTCAAAAACACATTCAGTCTGCATCTTTCCTAAATATTCAAAGCCTATAAAACCTATATCACTTAATTGGCTTTCCAGAAATGAGGCAAACTTGGATATAGAACTAGGTAAGTTTGAATTCATGAACAGGCCATATTATTTCCCCCTTTGATGCCTGCCCTGTGGTTGTTAAGCTTTGGCATCACTATTGTTAGAGTCTTTCTGGACTGATTGGTATGTATATAGAGCCATGAGAGGGGCAGCTATTTGTGTTTTAATATATTACTTATTAGGGTGCATACCCTGCTTATGATAAAGGGGAAGAGGGAAGGGAGTATGGTGCATCCTCCGATGAGGAAGGCAATTATTCCCACTGGATGTTTGAAATGTTCTGCTATTGACTGCCAATTTCCAAAGGGATTACTTAAATTCCAACCATTGCAAGTTTGCACTGGAACAAGATTAATTTTTACCATTTTGTTTGTAATTTCATTGATGACCTTTCCAGTGCTGTCTAATTCAAGGTCACAATTAGAAAGATTGAACTTTCTGCAAACTTGCCCTTCAGTTACCAGGAGATAAGCTAGGGCAAGATAATTTTGATGGATAGAGTTTCTGAATTTGGTTTGCTGTTGGGCTAGTAAGGTTAGAGCATGGGTGGTTTCATAAGTTATTATTTCGACCATGGCTTGTAAGTGGATGATTCAGTTTAGCATATAGACTGGGTTTTGATAACTCCACATGCAACCTCCACCCAAGTTGCTGGCCCATAGTACTGGACTATATGCTCAGGGGCCCATCCATCACCTGCCCAAGTAGTGACAGCCCTTTTTTCTCTTATGCTTTGATATACTGGCTGGCTTACCTCTTTCCCCTTTACTAAGAGAATGAGGAAGAAGGAGGGTTTTATTGTACCAAGCATGCAAGTACCACACCAATTTTGGGGAAGTTCTCAGAATGCAACTTTCCCACAAATCCAGTACAGGCCATTTGGGGCAGTAAAGGGCCCCTTTGCACTAGAGTTCCACACTGTGACTTATTTGGGGAAAGTATGATTTATGAGAATGAGGTTAGATTCATTCCATGTTCCCCAAGGCTCCGTTGTATTGGTGGTGTGATTTTGGAATCTTCCATTGTACATGTTAGATTTCCAACAGATAAAGAGGAGTTTAGGCATGCCCTTGATGTGCAATATTTTCCTATAACAGAAGTTTGTAGGGGCCACATACCATCTCAGGGGATAGCTGGGAGGTCAGTTTCATTTTATGGTTTGCTGTAATTGTATTCTCTAGTTTCCCAGGGCCCTTGGTGTCCCATATTTGTACCTCCACATAAATAGCATGAGGAGACATTTAAGGCTACCCCTACCAACTCAGCTAGGTTTATAAAGACTTTTTTGCTACTTGTGGAATGGAAAAGGATCTTTCTATTTCTTCATAGAAGGAGTGGAATGAAGAGTGGGTGTTCCTGATACCCAACCCAGATATAGACTTCTGGATCTATTCCTTTACCACCAATGCAGAGGCCCATTTGGACTCCCTGGGTTTGCCAGGATTCAGGGTTTAGGATGGTGAGGTTTAAGAGGTTGCATTGACCATGTGGACAGTTAGTTGGGGCCATTCCTTTGGTGAGGATGGCTGCTTGTCTAGTTGTGTTTGCGTCCCAGGTGGCCCAGGTGAAACAGGACCAATAGGGACAGTAATATGCACCTAGATATTTGCACCAGTACCCCTCTGCCTTGGGCTGCACCTTTCATTTCTGGAGCACACAAATATTTGTGGTTATAAGTATATTCTTGGGCTCCCAGTTGAGCCCTCCACAGTCGGTGTTCCATGGTATCCTGAAGTCTATGACCTGACATGCACCAAATAGGAGGGACACTCATTGGTTCTGGCTAGTGAACTGGGGTGAAGTTAAGTAGCTCCCTGTCTTGATTAATGCTCTTATTTCCCATTGACGGGAGACTGTTGGGGCTTTGGGGTTATTTGGCCCAAGTTATTTGGCCAGATACATTACAGACACTATAAGAGATTCCCTGAAACGGACAGGTGGTCATATGGCACTTGCAGGTGTAATTGCTGTAATACTAACCTACTATTGACATGGGTCCCTGTTTGCACTTCTTGGATACATGGCTCACACTCTGTGTGCTAACCTGGGACCAAGGGAGGGTCAGGACTACGAGAAGGGACATTGTAACTGGGGTTAAACCAGATTCCTACTCTTAGGCTGTGCAAAGACCAATCAGCTTCCAGGGTGTGATTGGAGCAGAGCTCAGTGTTCTGTCCTCAACCTTTGTCCGTGCTTGGACCAGTCAGCTTCCAGGGTGTGACTGGAGCAGGACTCGGCATTTTATTCTTTCACAAGATGAGTTTGGTTGAGTTGTGGGTGTCTGGAATATAGGTCCAGGACTCTGGGGCAGCTCATTTGACCTGGGTATGGTGTATCCACAAGGTGATTTCAGCTACTTTAACTGCAGTGGGGGTGGATAAAATGACAAGTAGGGTCTTTGCCATTGAGGGGTTAGTGGAACTGATTTTCAGGTTTTGACCTAGACTGTATCTCCCAGTTGGTACAGGTGTATGGAGCTGCTTAAGTTAATGGGGGCCCTTTCTTGGACCTAGTGATGCAGGTTTTCTAGGGTCTTCCCTAAGCCGATCATTTGCTGAGATCTTGATAAGTTTATTCTTTCTCTGAGGTCCCTTCTATATTTCAGATAAGGGGGGCTCCCAAAGAGGATTTCAGAAGGGGTTAAGCTTAGCTTTTGACTTAGGCTGGCTCGAACTTAGAGGAGGGCACTCAGGAATATTTGCACCCATGTTAGCCCAGCTTCTTGGCAAATCTTAACAATATAAGTCTTTATTGTACAGTTCATTTGCTCTACTTTCCCTGAGTTTTGAGGACAGTAAGCAGTATGCAGTTTCCAATGGATGTGCAGTGCTTTGGCAATCTTTTGAGTAATTTCAGAAATGAAGGTGGGTCTGTTGCTAAAGCCAATTGAGAGGGGTAGCTCATATCAAGGAATGATTTCCCTGAGCAGAACTTTGGCCACTTCTTCAGCTTTTCATTCCAACTGGGGAAGGTTTCCACCTAGCTGGAGAAGGTGCAAACGAGGAGGTATCTGTAGCCACCAGATCATGGCATTTTGGTGAAATCAATTACTAGATCTTTGAGAGTCATATTGCCAATTTGTTGGACTCCTGGGGCTCCTGTGGGTCCCTGGTGAGGGTTATTTATTGCATATATCATGCACCACTGGCATATGGCACTGATGATAGTGGTTAGACTTGGAATGTAGAAGAATCTTTCTAACACTTCTTTAGGATGGATTTTTCTCAAGTGTGTGGTTTTATGGTAGTCCTGAACTATGGTAGCAGCTAATATTTGAGGCATGACCATTATGTGATTGGGCAATGTCTACCACCCATTTGCTCCTGTGTCCCACTCTCAAGAGAGTATCCAGTCTCTCTTGACTTGAGTATATTGAAGTTCTCGGTGATTCAGAGGCTGGGGGATGAGAGTAGGTTGTGTATACTGGAGTTTCTGATAATTAGGAGGTTGGGAAGTAAGGGCAGCAGCCAGGTCTTCAGATAGGGATCCTCCCCATGTGGCTTTTTTTTGCTTCAGCGTCAGTCCTCCAATTTCCTTGAGTGATGGGACTATGGCTTGCCTGATGTCCCTTGCAGTTCATCACGGCCACTTCGGTGGGCTCCCAAACTGCTTCTAGTAGTTCCAGAATCTGTGTACCATATTTAATATCCTTTCCTCCCAAGTTAATGAGTCTTTTTGTTTGTATAAGCCTCCGTGTGTGTGCAGGATAAGGAAGGCATATTTAGAGTCTGTGTAGATGTTAACCTTGGCTCCAGCCACAAGATGTAGGGCTTGGGTGAGGGCAATGAGTTCCACTTTTTGTGCTCATGTGTTATCTGGAAGATGCTGAGCTTCTACTGTGGTTTCAGAGATCACCACAGCAACCCCACTTGCTGGTCACTGCCCTAAACACAGCTACTGCTATCAATGGAGAACACCATGTTGAGATTTGGTAGTGGCTGGTGTTGGAGGTCCAGCCTGCTGGAATACACCTCTTGCAATGTCTCCAGGCAATTATGGGTTGGAACCCCTGGCTCCACAAGTAGCAAGGTAGCGGGATTCAGAGTTTTTATGAGTTCCAGTTGGACAGACAGATTTTCACACAATAGGGTCTGATATTTAACCAGGTGGCTATTAGTAAGCCAGTGTGTTCCTTTGGCTTCTAAGATTGTGGCTACCACATGCAGAACCCGAACAATCACAGACTGCCCAAGAGTTAATTTCATGGCTTTTAGAATTACCATTGCTGCAGTGGCTACAACTTGAAGGCATGAGGGTCATCCCTGGGCTACAGTGTCCAGTTGTTTGGATAGATAGGCTATGGTCTTTTCCAGTAATCCAGGTACTGAGTGCATACTCCTACTGCAATGCCTTGGTGATTATGGACGTAGAGGTAGAACAGTTTACTGAGATTTGGCAGCCCAAGGCTTGGTACTTCCATCAAGGTCTGCTTGAGGGCAGTGAAAGTGTCTTTCTGTGGGCTTTCCCAGAGCAGAGTTTCATGATCTCCCTGCTTTGTGGCTTCATACAAAGGGGACAGGAGGACGTCAAAATTGGGGATCCAAATGTGGCAGAATCCAGCAGCCCCAATGAATTCTCACAACTTTTGGTGAATACTGGGCTCAGGGAGGCTACAGATTGCTTCTTTTCTTTCAGGTCCTAATTCACAGAACCTCTGTGCCATTTTATAACCTAGATACTTGACCTGAGGCAGGAAGATTTAGGCTTTCTTTTTAGACACCTGATAACCCTTTTGTTGCAGATGTTTTAAGAGGGCTTAGGTTCTGCTAGCACAGTCTTGGTAGGTGGGACCTCCAAGGAGGGGGTCATCTACATATTGGAGGAGGAAGCAATTATGGCTTTCTGTTTAAAGGACTTAAGATCATTGGACAGGGCTTGTCCAAAAATAGTGTGCACATTTTTAAATCTTTGAGCAAGTTGTGTCCAGGTTAGCTGTTGCTTTTCCCCAGAGCTCAGATAGTTGCATGTAAAGGTGAAGATCAGTTGACTCCAGGGTGCTATTTGAATGCAGAAGAAGGCATCTTTGAGATCCAGGCATGAAAAGTAGACTGGCAATGAGGGTATCAAGGCAAGAGTGTAAGGGTTGGCGACCACCGGGTGTATGGCCACTACCGCTGAGTAGACCCCTCACAAATCCTGGTCCAGATGATAGTCCCCATTGGCCTTTTTAACTGGGAAGAGTGAGGTATTCCATGGAGACTGCCATGGCTTTAGTATGCCTTCATTCAGCAATCTCTGAATATGTAACCATATTCTTTCTTGAGCTTCATGTGGAACTGGATATCACTTTATGCTCCCTGGGTTGGATGTGGGCTTTATTTCAACAATAACTGGAGGAATGGCATGTGCAATCCCCATTGGGTTGTCTTCTGCCAATACTTTGGGCACATCTTTGATGTGGTGCAGCCATAGATTGGCCAGCTTTGGTGAGGCAGAACAGTCTCCAATCTTCCTGCAGAGTGAGAGTTAGCGCTACTGTTGGAGGCTTTGGTGGTCCCAGTGTTAATGTGGATTGCCCCGTGGCATCAAAGGCAATCTGAACCTGTAGTTTAGACAGCAGGTCCCAACCCAGAAGGGAGACTGGGCATTCTGGGAGATACAGGATCTTATGAGTGAATTCTTTACCCCCAATGTTACAGGTCTTGGCTTGGAGAAAGGGCTTCTCAGTCCTTTTACCAGTTGCCCCTACGATAGTGGCTTGTCTTTTTGATAATGGTCCGACAGGCCTGGTCATTACAGAGTGTTGAGGCCCAGTATTGACCATCATATGTATGGTGTGGCCCCCAATTTGGACTCTGATCATAGGCTCCATAGGGCCAAGAGAATAGGAGCTTGGTCTGTCCTAAGAGTCCTCATCAGGGTCCTCTACTCCTGCAAGGCCAAATGAGCTGATTTGCAGGGTTTCCTTCTGAATTTTTGCAAACCCAGGATTTAGTTTTCAGTGCCCTGCTTGCTGTCCTGGCTAATGCTTTGGCTACCTTCTGGGGGGTGATGGGGTCGAGTGTCCTGTTGGGGCACTCCTGCTTCCAGTGTCCTTCCTCCTTGCAGTACATATACTGATTTTGCCCTAGGTATGGGCCCCCTATCCTTGGGGCAGGTGCATCCCAGTTTACTTTCCTTGACATGGGATTTCTTCTTTCAACTATTGCTCCTGTGACAAGGTCTGCTTTTTTCCCCACTTTCTGGTTTTCCTTTCTCCTGGTTTCTATACCACAGTTGATGTAAACTGTGGTGGCTACCACCATGAGCTGGGAAATGTTCATACCAATGAACCCATCTAACTTCTGTAGTTTTTTTTTTTTTTTTTTGCATGTAAGCCTGTGATTGGGCAATGGATGCTGCATTGGCTATTGTTTGGCTTTCAGGAGCATTTGGGTTAAAGGGCATGTATACATGAAATGCCTTGTACTGCCACTCATAGAGTTGATCAGGACTTTCATTGAGAGTCTGTAGGACTTGCATGGTCTTTGCCATGTTTACTGCCTTTTCACTCCCAGCTCTGAACCCTTAGACTAAGGCCCTTTGGAAAGTTTCTAGTTGGTTGAGCCTAGTTGTGTCATTGGGATCCCATTGGCAGTCCTCGTCTGGGAACTGTGTGTGGGCATATTGGTCTCTGTTCAGAGTTCCCTCAGGTGGGTGCTCTTTGAGCCAGGTTAGAGCCCCTTTTGTGACTCGCATTCTCTCCTTGAAGTTGTGTAAGGTCACGAGAAGTTGTTTACAGCCAGCCCAGGTGGGTTTGTGGGTTTGTATGATGGACTGGAAGAGATCTGTCATGGCCTGATGCTTCTCTGAGTATGATGGGGTGTGACTTTTCCAGTTAAAGATGTCAGTGGCAGTGAAGCATTGGTACACAAACATTTGATGTCCTCCTTGTATCTGGCCATCAGTATTGTAATAAATTGGCGCTCGGGCTTCATGAAGAGGTAGCTGTAGGGCAGCCCTTCTCCCTGCTCCACCTGTCTCTAGGGATCCTTGTGGTATGAGTTGCCATCTTTCAGGGACTCCTTCCTGAATGATGGTTGGGACTTGTGCTTGGGAGTATGGCACTACACTGCCAAGGATGAGATTTGTGGAGACAGTGGTTGTGGGGGTGAAGAGGGTATGTAGCTTGGAGAAAATGGCTGTGGGAAAGGCAAGGCTATGTTGCCTGGAGAAGGCAGCAGCAGGTGCAGCTGTGGGAAAAGCAAGGTCTTGCTGCTTGTGTGAGTGGCTATGGGAATGGCAAGGATGTGCAGCTCAGGGGGAGTGGTGGCAGGTGCAGCTGTGAGGATGGTGAGGCTACGCAGCTTGAGGAAGGCAGCTCATCCCCATTCCTTAGTACCGGCGTGGTAGGAGCAACCACATAAGGTGGCAGAAGGTCATTTCACCTAGCTCTTCTAAAACAACTGGGTCAGAACTAGATTTTAAGCTCACTTTCTCTGGAACCTTTGCAAGGCTCTTGTTTGTTCTAGTTTCTTGGACAGCACCTCTGGGTTTTTGCATCAGGCAAATACTGGCTTCTTTAATCACACATTTCCTTAACCAGGTCAGATTTTGACTCACAGTATCCTCCCAGGTATCAATATAGGGGAACTGGGCAGGGTGTCCTGGTTTCCTGATTTCCACACTGCGGACTTTACAGATGATCTGGGGATCAAAGGTGACGTCTTAGGGCCAGCCCATACCAAAAGTCAGCCATTCTAATGCCATTCTAATTCGCAAAGCATTCTAAGCTTCCCTTGCTGAAACTTTATGATGTGTACATCTCCATGGAATGCCTGGGGAAAGTTTTTCGGCACATTACCTAGTGGAGTACTACTCTGTGAGTTCCACATGTTTCCAGTCTGCGTTGATGCTACACAACACTCACTCAGCCTTTTGTTTTGTCCGTCACTGGCTGTGCCCCTCACAGGAGCCCCCAACTCAGATGAAGGGCTCCAGTGGGTGACTTCACTGCCCTTGACCAGATGAGGTTTTCACAGAAGCGTGCATCAGGACCCTGCTCTTGCCCCACAGAAGTATGTCTCTGCTTCTCACTCAGTTGCTACAGTCACAAGCACAAAGCCACCCATTTTCCTTTCCTTTCTCAGACCTAGAGAAGACAGCTTCCTTCCTTCTCAAGAGTATTAGGATCTATTTAAGAGCTGATCAGACTCTCCTCCTAACTTCCAGAGTTAGGCTTTTCCTGCACTATGCCTCCAGAGATCTTATTTGTCCGGTATGTAGAGATCCTTGCTTCATTCTCAGGGTCTCTTTTGAACCTTCTGGTGCCTCTGGCTTCTCCTGAGAGGGTTCCAGTGGAGTCCACAATCTCTTTCCAGACTAAAGGGATCCAGGGATACCCTGGGCTGGGGTTTGCCTAGGCCCTCCTCACCTTCTCAGAGGCATCTGAGAGGGGCAATTAACTATTGCTGTCTCTGGCCCTCACAGTGATCCCAAATGAGCCCCCAGAGATGCTGTAGCAGAGAGAAGTCAGGTGATTGCAGTATTGAGGGCCAGGACGCAAGACTCTTCTGAGAAGGAAGTTTTATTAACAGCTGGCCAGGCCTGGTGGACTTCTGTCCAAAGACCGTGCCCTGAATAGGATTTCTAGGTTCCTTTTACACAGAGGATGTAGGAGCTGGGGTCAAACCATGCTTTTATGCAAAAAGGACTTTCTTTGTTAGTTTCTTAGAGTTTTAGGGGTTTGTTTGGATAACAGGTAGGTTTGGATTAACTTATCACCCACATACTAGGTAAGCTTGAATTAATATATTGTCCACATTCTGTCTGGATATAAGTTTGAATACACATTCAGTTTGCATCTTTCCTGAATATTCAAAGCCTATAGAGCCTATATCACTTAATAGGCAAACTTGGAGATAGAGTTAGATAAGTTTGAATTCATGCACAGGCCATATTAAAAGGAGACTGATTAAAGATGTACTTGGAAACCTTAGGGATACAATTAAAATATTTTAAAATTGTATACTAAGATGTTAAAAGTGGAGATGGAAAGTAGAATTAAAAATACTCAAGGCAAAGCAGGCAGAAAGAGAAAAGAAAAAAGTCATGAAGAGATGGTATACATGACAACTAGAATGATGATAAATTTAAATAAAAACCTACCAGTAACTATATTAAATGTTAATGGTCTTAAAATACCAATTAAAACACAAAGCATATAAGATTTGTAAAAAGCAGGACCTAATTATAAACCATCAATATGAAACTCATACTAAATATAAAGACATATATAAATTGAATAGAAAACAAATGGAAAAAAAATACACCATGTGAAAACAAATCAAAAGAAAATTGGATATCTATATTATCTGAGAAAGTTTACTTCAAAATAAAAAATGTTATAAGGGGAAATAGAAATATTATTTTATCACAAAAGTGTCAATTCACTAAAAAGACAAAGGTTAAAAGGTGAGTCAATATACATATAAGAAAATATTTGTGACCTGGAATTTGGCACAGAGTTTTGTATGTACTATAAAAATAATGGTCTATTAAAAATAGTAAATTGGACTTCATAAAATCTAACATGATTTGTTCTTCTAAAGACACTGTTAAGAAAATGAAATTCAAGTCACAGACTGGAAGAAAATATTGGCTAAAAATATATTTCATAAAAAATTATATCCAGAATTTATAAATAACTCTTCAAACTCCATAATAATAAAACAAGCAACTCATTTTTTTTTTAATATACTAAAGGCTTAAAAAGACACTCAAGCAAAGGAGCTATGCTGATGTCAAACACAGAAAATGATGTCCAACATCCTTAGTACTTAGGTAAAAGTAGATTAGAACCATAATGAGTACTATAAACCTAAGGAATTAGCAAATAAAAGGAGGGGGAAGGAGGAGAAGAAGGTGAAAGAGAATGAGAAAAGTAAGGAAATGAGGAGGCATGATGGTTAATTTCATGCCTTAACTTGACTAGGTTATGGTGTTGAGTTCTTTGGTCAAGCAACCCTGGCTTGATTGTTACGGTGAGGGTATTTCCTAGGTGGATTAGCATTCATAGCCAGTTGATTGCATGCACAACTGATTACATCTACAATGACAAAGAAGGCTGCCTTCAGCAATGAGTGTCTCTCATTCAATGTGTTGAAAGCCTTAAAAGGAGAACTGAGGATTTCAACAGTCAGAAAAAAGAATTTTAATCACTCCTTCAGCTGCCACCTTCTCCTGGGGAATTCAATGACCTTACCTTCATTGCAGCTCCAACTAGCAGACTGCCCTGTTTGTAAATATATAAGCATACACATATCCCCCCATACACATACACAGTTTATATGATGGCAAAGTATTGTTCATCATTGGCCTGTTTCTCTATAGACTGGCATTTATAAGGTAAAACAAATAAGGAGATATCATAGTAAACAAAGTGGTAACTCTACTAAACTCCTCTGTTTATTGACGAATCTTGATGTCCTCCTAGCTCCTATGTCTCCATATGACCACATCTATTGTTCCATGACAGTAGCCAACCACAGTTTTTTCTGCTTCTAATAAACAGCTGATTTTAGTAGCTCATTGATTATTGGTGATTTTAAAACATACTTGAAGCAAGCAAAATGTGTTGAAGGGATGAATATGCCTTGTAGGTGACAGCAAACCAGTTAAGAAACTGAAGATCAGTCTAAACAAAGAAATTCTATGGAAATGTCAAGGAATAACTGGTTCATGTCTCTGCATGCCTAACATGTCAGCTTCTAATTTTACTCTAGTGACTAATTCTAGAGGCCAAATCCTCACCCTTACCAATTTGACAAAGAGAAAGATGCTGGAATCAAAACTTCATCTATTAAAGGCTATTCCTTCCTTTACTGAGAAAGTGATTTGAGATTTTCTTAAATTAACTAAGAGGGATTTTACTATTTATAATTTCACTAGTGGGACCATTCCATAGGATTACTGCTTCTTCTTTTCTTGGACACTATACTTCTTCAAAATCAATTAAAAACACAGGCATACACATATTAAACACAAGCACATGGAAGAGTCATTTTCAGTTTACTGCCAAAAGAAAATAGCATGATCTTTTAGCTTATGCTATAGTTTTAGTTAATTTTTTTTTCCCATTCCAAAAGAGAAAAGAGACAAAAAGTAAAGCTTGTACCATTGGGAATACAAGAAAGAATATCCATATGTTTAACATCTATGTTTTATTAAATCATTTTATAAAAATAAATCCTTTTAAAGAAGTTTCTTATATGCCTTGGCACAGTTCCTATTAAGCAATCATAGAGTTAAAATTCTATGTTTTCTTGGGTAAAGGATAGAATGAAATCTTTCTTAATCTATTTCAAATATTACAACAAAGCTTTTTTCATACGTTTGTCTCTCAGTGCATTTCTACTTCACTTTGGGAATAATAAAAATGAGAGACTTAATTATCTTTAGTTATGTCTCCAAAACACATTGAAAATGTCTCTGGTAAAAGCAGCAGCATGGGAACTATTTTTGTTTTAACTTTAAAGGAACTCTCCCATATCTTTAATACAAAACTATTTTGTTGAGTAATCAGAACATATTTCTGTCTCCTGCCACTTCCAGTTATAAACTCAGAATGAAATGAAAATCAAGAGTTCATAATTATACACTCAAAATTTTCATTTTGCCATTCTAAGTGTGATGGTAATTAAGTTTCTTACTTTTCCTAACTTCCACTGTTTGCTCACACACACACACACACATATACACAACACCTAAAAATCACAGTATGATTTTTTGTATTTCCCATCCCTGAGATGGCTCCCTTGTCTGTTTGTGTGTTGTTTTTGCTCATTGTTTGTGCTCAATATCTGCTCATTGTTTTTTGCTTGTTTGTTTGTCTTCTTTAGGAGGCACTGGGAACCTAACCCAGGACCTCCCATGTAGGAGGCATGTGTTCAGCTGCTTGAGCCACATCCAGTCCCTGCTCATTTATTTTTGCTCCTTGTCTTCTGCTTTTGCCTGATGTCTGCTTGTTGTCTGCTTGTTTTTCGCTTGTTTGTCTTCTTTAGGAGGCACCAGAAACTAAACCCAGGATCTCCCATGAGGGAGGCAGGCACTCAACTGCTTGAGTCACATCTGCTCCCCAGAATGTGGTTTTTCTCTTAAGATTATAGGCCATGGTAGAGGATGATCTTGGTCTAAAACAGGGTTCCACCACATGTGTCACATTGGACAAATGTCTTTAGCTCCCTGACATTTAGGCTTCTTATTGGATAATTGAAGATATTAATATCTAAATTAAATGTTGATGACTAAAGAAAAGAATACATGTAAAAGAATTTGCTAAGGACCTGGCATAGTCAGGTTTCAAGAATAGAAACATGAAAAAGAAAAAGAAAATCTCTTTAGACTTGTTCTGAAGAGTCTCATTTTCTAATAGATTCATAGAATTATAGATAAGGATGTTCCTCTGAGACCAGCACTTCACGAGACTATACTTGAAATTCAGAACTTATTTTCTCCAATGTGTATGTTTTGGACTGTAAGATTTGTTGGGGTGTCCTTTTTCTTTTATTTAAATCTGAGACTGTGGCATAAGCTTGTTACATGTGTATATACATTCTCCCAAAGATTATAAGGTGAGACAGAAGCTGAAGGCAAGGTGCACACCCAGTTTTTAGGAGCACAGACACTAAGCCAGTTTGTCTGAATTCCTATTTCTCCTTTACCATTTATTAGGTGCTTGAGACAAAGAAAGGTACTTATACTTTTTCAGCCCAAGTTTCCTCAGCAATATAAAAATAGTACCTACTATATACAACTGAGTAGATTATGAGTTAATATATGTAAATACTTTAAATAGGGTCTTGTATAGTTTATATACTATTTCTGCTATTATTTTCACAGCTGTTACAAAAATAGTGTTCTATAGGAATAGCTATGTATAATATCCTATGTGAGAAGATGTGGGAAAAAAACAAAACACAGCCCCATACTATAAGATTTCGTGATTGAATGGGAGTTGAAGGTGACATACTAGTGAAGTTTATGCTGTCACATAATCATGGTTCAAATTGAAAATTTTGATTGGTTGCCACATCTTTCCTTGTTCTGACCTCTATAATCAGATTGTGTTTTTCTTTGATCATCTGGTCACTGTGGCTCTTTCTGGAGACACTTTTCAGGCTCCTTTAATATTTTTATTGCTTTTATACTAAAATGAAACCATAAAGTTTGCATTTAAACAGAAAGTCTGAGTATTACTGAATCTTCTTTTCCCATATCCCTCAGGAAGAGATGTTATATTTTTCCCTAAGAAATGATAGGAAAGACCTATAAATACCATTTTTCCTCTACATTAAATGAGGCTTTTCTTCTCTTTTTGTATGTGACCTTGCATTTGGCCACAATGTTTGGGATCATCATCACTCTCACATTTCCACCATAAGGATACTAAGCTTTTCTTTAATTTAGGTTGATTTTCAAATAATTATAGTCAATACCAGTGGTTCTTCTGGTGTAGCAGGGTCAATTTTGATTTGTGCCACAAAGAATATGCTAATAATAGAGGCATCTCAGATCAAAGATGCCAATTCATGATTTTTAAAACTAATCTTAGATGGATCTTGGCTTTCTCTATAACAGCATCATTGCCCTTCATTTCTATTTGTGGAGGCCTTCTTGGATAGATGAAAACTGGGTTCATGCTGAAGCTTGTACTCAGTAAACAACTATGAAGTTCAATTAAGACCTGGGGAAAATTTAAGGATGTGATCAGTGTGCACTGTGTACTTGGATGTTATCCAACCTATAAGTGATTGAAACCATGGGCAGGAAAAACTGGCTTGTGGAGATATTCTAAATGCTGACTACAGTGAATTTACTTATTATTGTAATTTATGTTAACTAAGGGATTTATAACATTGCTTAAACTGGATGCTTTCCTTGCCCCTCTCTTATAGCCAATTTATTTAGCTTATTTTGATCTTTTATTTGTTATTTTATGCTGAGATTTATAACTCTTTTGTAACCTGTAACCAAATGTTTGCCCTCCTTCACAGCCACATGCTACCCCAGCTGGCTTTTCTTAGTTTTCAAGGGCTTCTCTGGCCAATGTTTGCACACTCCTTACGAACTATAACTTAAACAAAATTGACCAATATATACCAACTTAAATAATGTCACTATCTTCACCTCCCTTTGTTTGAATCCCATTTAAAAAAAACAAAACTAAACCCTAAGCTCTTTAGATTCAGGGAGACAGATTTGAGTAGAAGGGTGTGTGTGTGAGGGGGTGGGGGGATTCCTACTTTTATACCAGTCAACCTTGCATTAAAACTTTCTTTTCTCAAATCACCAATGTCATGGCATTGACTTCTGTGTGTGCCAGGCAGCAAACCCTTCTCCTTGTCATGATGGTGAAATTAATGACTGTTCTAAACGCCTTTCTCTGACATTTTTGTTTGAGACAATGCAATCATTAATTATGTAAATATAAAAGGTTTCCTAGTCATTTAGCTTTTTAAGATTAAGCTCTGTCTTTGTCTGCATAGCTTTTCAGAGTCAGCCAATGATTTAGACTGATGTAGTGGTTAAGTTTCTTGAGCCTGTAAGGCTTCTACCCTCAGCCAATTGATCTGCCTACATAAATTAAAAAATATATTTAATGTTGCAAATGTTGCAGCCAGTTCTCAGAACTCCTTGGTTTTTACTTCTTGGATGCTATCCAGCATGTGTACATGATGACCTGCTCCAGTTGCTGCTGAAGGTTCTTTCCTGTCTCCCCAATTCACGTGTAGTTTCATTTCAGCCAGAGGTATGTGGGGATCTTATCATGGATCTTCTGTGGGTCTCTCATTGCCAGTATCTCCCATTACATTTCTGGTTGTTGCACTGCTCCACCAGGGCAAGTTGTTGCAAACACACATGCACCACACATAAACACACAAACACATGCAAACACAAAACATCCAGAATGCTGAAGTTTCAGTATTTAATATCCATGTTAAATACTTAATATTTCAATTAACTTCAAATAAATAGTTAGTAATGTATGTTTAATTCATTTAGTCAAATTTCAATAAGAAATTCAAATTATAATTAGAGGTTTGGTTGGCAAAAGTGAAATCAGAGACAGTCAACACTGTAAATGGTCTTAATGACTCATCTCAACAAAACATGCCCATCTATTTCATGTATTCCACTCTTCAGAGATATTATTTGTGAATGTGGGTCAAGGATTGCTTCTCCCCTAGCAAGTGCTAAAGGTAAATGTTTTGCTCTGAAAGTTGTCTACCCCTTATAACTATGCCAGCACTAACATGTTAGCCTTTTCTATTGCTGTATACACATTTGAAAAACTCTGGTATTGTTGTGGCATCAGAGAGAAGTTGGTGATCATGTATTGAAGGCTAGGATGCAGGAATTCTCTGAGAAGGAAGATTTATTATGACCAGCTGGGCTGACTCCTGTCCTAAAAACCAAGCCCAGAGTAGAAGCTTTAGCTTATTTTTATACAAGAGACACACAGGGTGGGGCCAGGAGAGGTTTAGGGGTCAAAAAGACTTTATGTTAGTTTTTTAAGGTTTAGGGATTTGTTTGAATACCAGCTAAGCTTGAATTAACATATCACCCACATTCCATCTGGATATAAGTTTGAGTACACATTCAGTCTACATTCTTTCTGAATAGCAAAGCCTATAGAGTCTATATCACTTAATTGGCTTTCCAGAAACTAGGCAAACTTGGATACAGAATTAGATAAGTTTGAATTTATACACAAGTGTGCTTAAGTTTTTTAAGCTTTGGCATCACTGTTTTCAGAGTTATGGGGTAGGTGGCTGTCTGTGTTCTTACTGCATTATTTATTAAAGCATGTTCTCTAGCTGTTATTAAGGGGAGGAAGCAGGGAAGTATGATGAGAGCATGGGAGAGGTTTCAGCTGTTCATCACCTTGACTGCTTATTTTTTTCCATTATTTTTTCAGGAGGGCCTAATAAAGTTTCTGGGAATATCTGGGGCTTCTCTTGGCTTTTGGAGGAAGTCTTCTTCCAAGTGGTGGAATCCTGGGAAGATTTTTTTGAAGGTTCCAGAAATCTACTGATTTCCTATCTTAGTACCCTGGCCTACTTTTTCCTTTAGAAAGTATACACCATTAGTCTTAAAGGGCGTGCTGAAGGGAGATGATCTTTTTCTGCTACTTCTTTTTGGCCAGGGGCAGTCAACCCTACCTTACAAGGGGTGAAATTCTCTTGCTATCTTATCTTGGTTGGAGGAAAACAGATCTGGCATCCTGGGTGAAGATGGATGACATTTTCATATGGCTAACAAGATGCTGATTCTGGAAGAAATAAACTTAATCCGAATTTTGGGAATATATGGTCCCACTAAGAGGACACTGGACCACAGAAGTAGAAAAGGCCAGGTGCCTGCAAAGCCTGCATTTTCCTAAAACTGGTGGGAAACAGTATTTATTTATTTATTTATTTATTTATTTATTTATTTATTTATTTTAGTTATTTTATGCTGTTGGTTAACTTCAGAGAGAGATTGCAATAGACAACAGAGTTAGGTATTAATTGTCAATACCAGTTCCTATGGTAGAGGAGAAGAATGAGAAAATGTATTTTTCTTTTCAGTTAAGCTAAAGGAGATGAAAAAAAGGCAAGGTTTTTTTTTTTAGAAGGGAAGTCTGGTTTGCCATTCCCCTAGTAATAGGCATTTGGGCTAGAGTTAGAGGGAACAGTTGATTTTGACATAGACACAACCTAGAACTCTTTTTTGAAAAGGTATCTCAGGCTGCCCAATGACTGGCCCTCATGTGTCCTGTCAGGTGCTTCTGGTGAACTGGCACTCTCTTGGGCAGCTGGTTCTATTCAGGATTAGTGTACCAAGCTGGACATTCCTTTAATAGCTGTGGGAGTGATCAGGACTGAAGATTTTTAATATTTTAGCTCTAATTGAGCAACTCTTGGTAATTACTTTGACTTACCAGGTTTTGTCTTTTGAAAACCCATTTGGCTAAGCTTGTTATGGCATCCCTCTCCAGATGAGTGCCTTGGTAAAGTTCATGAAGGAATTTACCTGCACTGTTCCTGGCAGGTAGACTTGAGTATTTTTAACAAGCCACCCATCAGTTTCCAGGGTGAACCCCAGGCTAGCTGCCCTGGTTTGTTCACCCTGGATATATGTGGAACTTTTAGTAATGGTCCAGGTGCTGGAATAAGGGGTAGGAGGGAAACCTGGGTTTCTGCTGTTGCTTTTGCAGTTGCATTAGCTTAAGCATTTCTTTTTGCAATAGCAGTGTTTGTTTTCTGATGCCCTGGATAATGCATAACTGCTATTTCCTGAGGTAACAGTGTGGCTTCTAAGTAAATCTAGGATTTTTGCCCGTGTTTCATAGTTGACCCACACAGCAGAATGAGCATGAAGGACAAGGAAAGCATATTTAGAGTCTGTATAAATAATAGCCCATTTCCCAACTGCTGGCTTTAAACTCTGGGTAAGGGCAATTAGCTCTTCATTCCAGGCTGAAGTTTCAGGGGGAAGAGCTTTGGCCTCTATGGCTTCAAATTGAGAAACCACTGCATAGCCTGCCTTTTTAATTCCTTCTTTAATAAAACTGCTTTTATCTGTGAACCATTTAATGTTTGGGCTTATAAGAGGCTCATCCTTTAGATCTGGCCTGCTTGAGTAGTTTTGGTTAAGAGTTTTAAGGCAGGAATGGAGAAGGGATTTCTCAGGATCTGATTATGGGCCCTCTTCCAGTAGTAGGGTGGCCGGGTGAGAGTCTGACACACCCTTATATACACTTTGGGGGTTTTTAGTAATAGAGTCTGGTATTAATTAACTGGCTACCTGTAAGCTACTGGTGGCCCCTGACCTCAAGCACACCCATCACCTGGTACAGGATGAAGACTGTAAGAGATTGCCCTCAAGCTAATTTGGCAGCTTTTTCTATTAAAAGAGCTGTTGGCCCCACTGCTCTCAGGCAAGGTGGCCATTCCTTTATCTTACAGACATGTTCATTAACTATTCAGAAAATGAAATTGACCAGGACTTTTAACATGTTCATTGTCTTTCTGCATATGATTTACTAGAAGTATTACCATAATCATCAGACATGTATCTAGAATGGGATATAGGTACAGTACTTAATACTAATTAATGTACTACTGAATGCATACGTTTTTCCTTGAGCTGTAATTAATAGCTTTATGTTTCAGGTTTGTAATACCACACAGGCAATCTCTCCATGGGAGCAAACTATAGTGCCAATTGTGTAAAAGTTCTACTCACAGTACTCTGGTATTCATTTCTCCACTTCATATGTTCTTCACAGAAACTGCAGCACCGTTGACTCTAAAGAGAAGCTGGTAAAGAAGGTATTTCACAGTATTTCACTGGCCTGGTGCATAGCATTCTTTGGCACTATGAAACAGTGCCAGTCTGGAGGTGATATCCATTGCACAGTTGACTGTACTGAGTTATTGTTGTCTGCTATAGGAGTTTGACACTGCAACATAGTTCCTATCCACTTCAGGAGCACAGCCAGAGATGTAGTAGATATCATTATTGTTTTAGGGGTCAGTGAACAACCTAGCCAATAACTCATATGGAGAAGTAATCTGCCATGTATTGGATGCCTGGTTGAATGCACAAGAGAGTTTGAGAATGCTAAAGTCTATCTCTTGATTTTTATTTATCATTTAAACATTTCTAATGCAATGTGTTTTATATTACATGAAATTTTAGTACTTTGTTTTTTACTTCCACACTTTTACTATGAAGATGTTAACTACACAGGTATTTTACTTTAGCTGTAGAGGAAAAACTAATTTCCCCATTTTTAAAATGAAAACTGAAGATTCCCAATGCAATCAAGGTAAGTTTTCATTACCACCACTTGAATATGCACATTGAGGTGACTTCCAGACAGGTTTTATTGTTATGAAGTTATTTTTGCCATTAATATTAATTTAGGTTTTTAATTATAATGGATTTTTAATACTAACCAGTCAAATGCTTCAATTTGGAAGATGCTCTTACAAACTTTTTATGATTAAACACAGCTACATAGACTGGTTAATTTACCTTAGATTATGATTAGCAACCAATGGAATTTACTTCAGGCATATAAAAGAGGGTATATCTACACTTTCTTTTTTAGCATAATTTCATTAAACATGAACTTACAGCCTTTATCATTTTAAAGATTTAATACATATATTTTAATTTATTAACTTGGTATTTTATAAACCAAAGAGATACCACCCAAGCTAAATAAATTGAAACAGTTATAGATTATAATTATACAAAGAAGGCCTTTTTTTTTTTTCCATTTCTTTATGGGGGCTAAAACCTCTTATCTTTGATAAAATTCTAAAACTGTGAATAATCTTCAAAGCATACTGACTTCTAGGCTCTGGAATATGTTATAATTATTTAATTTGCTTTAATTATAATTTGGCAATGATCTTTCCATAGATTTCAAGGACTTTTCCTTGAACTTTTACTGAAATTTGGTAATAGGATTAATAATTGCCCTTATTTTAAGGTTGTTAAAAGGTTTAAAATGGGAAACTATAGGAAAAACTGACTTAATTCCCCAGCCTAGAAGACAGCTTTACTGCATCAAACCTGGCCCCTCCCTCAGAGCTCTTGCAAAGAGAAGGCCCTGGGGACTGGGCAGGTCTAAGAGCTCAGAAAAATCTTTTTCTCTGTCTTAAGAGTTTTTATATTCAGATTTCTATATGACCTTTCCATATTGCTTAGCCTCACTTGGGTTCTAGGAATATTTATTACATATATAACTGCATATTTAATTTTTAACAATTTGGAGAGAGTTCTTTTAGAAATTATTTGTTAATTTGACATTATTATTCTGATGTATGAAGATATACACTGAGCAAACAGACAGACATGAATAGTTTGACAGAAAAACATAACTTAATTAAAACTTTCCTTTTTTTTTCTTTTTTTATGAAACAAGTTAAACTGTAAAACAATATTTGAAAGATCTCCTTGGAGGCTTTCCTTTGTGGGCTTCTCCAGACTAGGGGTTCATGGTTCCCCTCTATGTGGCTTTCTTAATTAATGGCTTATAATCAAAATGTTTCCAATATTATGATACAATTTTTCTTTGTTTCAGAAACTGAAGCAGAAGCAAGGGATGGGGAGAGACTTGCAGTAGCCATAAATGAAGACAAACTCAGTTTATAATTCCATCACAATAGTTGAAGTCTAGGGGCTAGGTGAAGTTAGTTATAACATAACCATAATTAAAGGTGAGTTTAAGTTATAATTACCTTTACTGTAATAAGCACTAGATAGACTTGAAGTAGCCATAAACACAGATAAATTAATTTAAGATTACCATTACAATAGCTGAAATCTAGGCTCCATCTACTCCGCTGTAATTATTTCAGTTACTAATTTTTTTTTTTTTTACTGTTTTATATATAAAGATACTTATACTATGACTTCAACTATTAGTTTCTAGAAAGTTTTTACTTAAAATCAATTTGGGCACATTTATTAACTACGCAATTAAAACAATTTTATTAGTAACAACTCTGTGCAGTTCTTCCACTTTCAAGCAATTAAATAAATTTCACTCATGAGTTATGCAATAAATCCACTAGTAAGACAGTATTCACATTTAAAGAGTCATTTTTGGGTTATCTTTCACTGTTATCCAAGATGTAATAGGTGAATGCCAAATCTGAGTTCCTAGGCACAAGCAAACTGACAAAGTTAAACACAGATTTCAAAGTTGAACACAAGGTTATGCACAGATTAAAACAGAAGAATTTTATACTCTTAGCATTTCTAGGATTTCTTCGACCTTAATTGATGGAACATGAAGTTTCTTTATTTTGGTAACTATTTTCACCTTTCATAGGCCTGACTGAGTTTAAACTGAGATGTGTGAGGATTATTTCCTCATTTCTTTAAGGAGACATGAAATGAGGTTTCTAGGTCTCAGATCTATCTGTTCCTTTTTTTAAATTTTTTATGCCAGTTTAACTGGAGTTCAGGGTTCCACACAGAGACTGCTTTGTGGCCATGTGGACCAGCAGCAGACAGAACTTTCTGATTCCTGAGAAGAGACTCCCATGGGGAGCCTGCTGGCATGCCAGAAGCTGTGCTTATCATTCTAGAAAGAATGAAGAGACACCCTTTTAGTCAACTAATCTGGCTTCCCAGAGTTCCAGCCTAACCAAAGTTCACCATTTCACATAATTCAATACCACCATCCAGAGGCATGAAAACATACACTGGCATTGAATAAATAGACAAACACTAAAGAGCCATGGTACACAGACAGAAACACAAAGCCCATCAATTTGACTCATAATTTCCATTTCTCTGGTATGGCCATTTCCTAGTTTTCTACTTTTTACTTTTATTTTTAGGAGGTTTCTTTGTTTAACTTTTGGGAAGTGCTGTCATAGGTTATGGGGGGAGGAGGCTTATTTTTCTTTAATGAATATCAAGGGTAACTGAGTTATAGCTAGTTAATTAGTGCAACTTTAACAAGGGGGAACTTCTAACAGGACTCTTTCGTCACCCTTGCTGTTTACAAAACAAGCTCAATTACAATTAAAATTAAAAGTCATTTCTGGGTAAACTTCTCTGTCACTCAATTCATATGCAGTCTAAGCTTTAGCACAAATCTAATTCATTTTTCTGTAACAAATATCTTTCAAATTTAGACCAATTCTTCAGGATGCATCCCAGGGGAAAGCATTGGGATACTGATGCCTCATATTCTATGGCAGTGGAAAGAGAGAGGAGCCAAAATAAAGGCACAAGAGGCAGCAGGTCTTTTTCTTAAAGGCAGGTAGGGAGCAGGACTTTAACCCAATAATGCCTCTCCCACTGTACCCAAACCTTAACTATCTTAGTGAAGGCAAACCAGATGCCAACTCACAGTCAGTTAAAACCAAGCATTGGGCTTTTGTGTTTTTTTGTTTTTTTTTTTTTTTCTTTTCAGACCTGGAAAAGAAGGCTTCACTCTGAACTTTTGGGGTAGTACCCCCAAAAGTGTCTTCTTGGGAGTTGATAAATCTCCCCTTCTAATGTTCACAGTTAGGCTTTTCTTACACCACATCCCTGGGGGTCTTAACTGTCTGGCACTTGGAGCTCTTTTTTCATTCTCAGGATTTCCTTTAGACTCTTTGGTGCCTCTGGTTTCTTCCAGGAGGGCTCTGGCAGAGTCCACACCCTCTTTCTGGACTTAAAGGTGTCCAGGGCACCCTGAGTTGGTGCTTGCCTGAGCCTTCCTGGCTTCCTCTGAGGCATTCAAGAAGGGCAACAAAATGCTGCCATCTCTGGCCTGCATAGCAATCCCAGATGAACCCCCAGAATGTTGTGACATCAGAGAGAAGTTGGTGATTGTGTATTGAAGGCTAGGACACAGGAATTCTCTGAGAAGGAAGATTTATTATAACTCCTGTCCTAAAAGTCAAGATCAGAGTAGGGACTTTAGGTTATATTTATACAAGACACACACAGGGTGGGGCCAGGAGAGGTTTAGGGGTCAAAATGACTTTGTTATTTTTCTAGGGTTTAGGGGTTTGTTTGAATACCAGCTAAGCTTGAATTAACATATCACCCACATTCGAGGTAAGCTTGAATTAACATATCACCCACATTCCATCTGGATGTAAGTTTGAATACACATTCAGTCTGCATCCTTTCTGAACAATCAAAGCCTATGGGATCTATATCACTCAATTACCTTTCTAGAAACTGGGCAAACTTGGATACAGAATTAGATAATTTTGAATTTATGCACAGACCATATTAGTATGGTGAAAAGTTATTTTCAACAGTTACACCCTCTTTCTTTATCTAATTCAAAAGGTAATTTGGCATGAAAAAGCATTAGAGAGGTGATTTGCATACTTCCCCAGGGGTATACCAAAAAAATGATCTCAGTTCTCAAGATTAACTGACTAGATAGTTGGAAGTGGGGAAGAGATATACCTTCAAACCTATGAGTTCTAAATAAAACATAGTATATCTTCAACATTACTTTAACTAAATAGACACAAGACTTAATCTTCTCACTTTCATTTTTCTGTGTAATTCTTGATAGTGCTTGAAGACTCTATAATGCAAAATTGTATTGTAGAATACATTATCTCCCATCAGAAATAATTGACAATTCAATTCTAAACTTCATATATTAAACTTTTTTTAAAAGTTGTAAAAAGTTATCTCCTGTGAGGAAAAAAAACACATGAGAGTTTATAACAAAAACAACAAATGGGATCTTTAAAAGCAATTAGGAATAGGACAAGTGTTTTTAAAATGATAATATATGCCAGAAGATACATGATGTATATTTTATAGCAATAGGCTGAGCAGAAAGGACTAATGCATAGATAGAGATTATTTTATTTTATTATCTAAATGTTCCTAGGACACACTGCATTACATTCTAACTATATATTATATGCTTTAAACTGCTTTACATTAACAGGTTTCCACCACCAAAATTTTCTCTTCAATTCTATAATAAAATGTTATGAACATTAATGGGATTTAAAATTATCTATAGCTTTATAAATATATTATAATAGAAAATAAATGTTACTTTCCTCTCCAGCCATATTTAATGGTCAAATGGCTCTGAAAGAAATTGGCTTACCTGCCATTGATATATCTGACAATATCAAGGTCAGGAAGTATAATAGCTAAATTTGGTCTTGATGGTAATTTTGCAGTAACAAGATTGTTTTGCATTGTATTTGTGGAATGTACAAAAATAATTTCCTTTTCTTGTCTGGGAATTGCTTTTTTTCCCAAGTTTTGTTTGGCTTTATTTTTTTGTTAGAGAAGCTGTGAGCTTACAAAATAATCATGCATAATGTATAGAATTCCTGTACATCACCCCTTCACTAATACCCTATACTGCTGTGTAACATTTGTTACAGATTATGAAAGAACACCATCAGGCTAATACCATTAACTATAGTCCATAATATACACTTGGTATATATTTCCATATATCCATTAATAATACTTTGTATTAGTATTTGTTATAGTTCATGAGAGAACACATTTATTTTTAATTTATTTTATTAATTTATTATTTATTTATTTTAATTTAGTTTAAGGAGGTACCGGGATTGAATCCAGGTCCTCATATATGGGAAGCAGGCACTCAAACATTGAGCTACATCCACTCCCCAGGCTTTAATTTTTTAAAATTTATTGAAGTATATCACTCACACATAAACATACATAAACAATAAGTGGATAGTAATAGTTGTGAATTTACAAAAAGAAACATTCATAGCATCATGCAGGATTCTTATAACTCACCATACCACCAATACCTTGCATTGTTGTTAAACATTTTAAACTAATGATTAAAGAGCATTGTCAAAATATTACTACTAACCAAAGTATTTGCCCCCAACCCATCCTATTATTATTATCTTTATATCATTTTTATATGAACATACATAAACAATAAGTGTATAGTAAAAGTTGTGGACTTACAAAACAAACATGCATAACATTATAAAGGGGTCCCATACACCAACACTCACCCAAGACCTTGCTTTGTCATGAGACCTTTGTTACAGATTATGAAAAAATATTGTCAAAATTTTACTGTTAATTATACTCCTTCTCTTACATTTGGTGTATTTCCCCCCCAACAAATGTTATTATTATTTTTAAATGTATTTTTTATAACAGAAGTTGTAAAGTTACAAAACAATCATTCACATGTGCAAAATTCCCAAACAACATCCATCAACACACTATGCTGTGGTGTAACATTAGTTACAGATAAAATAATATCATCTGATTGTTACAATGTCCATAATATACATTTGGCACACATTCTCCTTACTGCCCCATTATCAACACAGTACATCTTTGGCATAGATGTAAGCATATTACACTATTACTGCTAACCACAGTCCATAGGTCACTCCAGCTCTGTTTTTCCCATGCTTCTACACATTCCCAATATCCAGCAGTAGTGATGTGCATTTGCTCTAGCTCCCAAAGACACTCTTGCATTTGTACCATCCACCACAATTCTCAGCCACCTCTTGGTTTACCATACTATTCAGTTCCTAGATTATTCTCTAGCATTCCATGAATCGGTATTTACATTACTAAACTACCATTTTCCATCACATCACCGTTTATAAACTAGCTGTTACTCACTATTTGTTACCATCCCCTCTATACATTTCCACTTATACATTAAAGCTAATTAAAACTTGTACATAGATTAAACATCAGTAGTCCATCTCAGTCCTCCTTTATCTCCTTTAGGAATCCACAACCTACCACCAGGGCTTCAAGATATTTTCATACAATTTCTTCTAGAAGCTTTATTGTTCTTGCTTTTATATTTAGGTTTTTGATCCATTTTGAGTTAATTTTTTAATAAGGTATGAGATAGGGGTCCTCTTTCTTTCTTTTGCTGTTGATATCCAGTCCTTTCAGCACCATTTGTTGAATAGACTGCACTGCCTGAGCTGTGAGACTTTGAAAGACTAGTTAAAAATCACTTGACCATATACGTGCGGATCTGTTTCTAAACCATAAATTTGGTTCCATTGGCCTGTGTGTCTGTCTTTATGCCAGTACCATGCTGTTTTTACCACTATAGCTAGGTAATATGATTTGAAGTCTGGAGTTGAGAGTTTGCTTTTCCTTTTTAAGATGTTTCTGGCTATTCAGGATCCCTTATCCTTTCAAGTAAATTTGATAATCATGTTTTCAATATTTTTTTCAAAAATGCTGGTGGAATTTTTATCAGGATTGCATTGAATCTGTACATCAATTTGAGTAGAATTGATGTTTTTATGATAGTCTTCCAATCCATGAGCATGGAATGTTCTTCCAGTTATTTAAGTCTTTTTGATTTCTTGTAACATTTAGTTGCAGTTTTCTGAATACAAGTGCTTTACATCATTGGTTAAGTTTATTCCTATTTGAGTTTTATCTGTCATATTTTATTTTCCCCACTCTAAAGTAGTATAATCACTGGATTCTGTGGCTTGGCCCAGAATTTCCAGGAGAGGCTAGTGCAAGTCCCCCCATCTTCCTTCCTCCCAGAGGTGTGGTTGGGCCTCTCCTAGACCTGCAATCTGATCTGGATGGAAAGAAGCCAGTCCCCACCAGCATTGTGATTTTTGGTCCAACCCACTTCCTCTCCTGCCAGGTGCAGAGTTAAGATGGCAGCTACTGGCCTCCTTCTGACTTGGACAGACTTAAACTTTAGCTGTTCTCAGGATTATACTTTAGCCTGTTGAATTTACTCATCAGTAGCTGAAGTTGGTGCCCAACAGTCTCTACCTCCCCTGTTTTCAGGAAGTGGAGCTTTCAATTCTAGCCATTAAACAGCTCCTGAGGTGGCTTGTGGCTCCAGTGGAGGATGGGCATCAGCCTCCATGGCGTGGAGTACTTTACTCACAAATCTTCTCTGCAGATGGGCAGTCTTCTTCTTCCATTCCTTCAAGGATGTGGCAGGATATGCTTTTCTCTTCTCCTGGAGCCCTGAAACAGATGCTTCAGCTAGCTCCAGATGGCTCTGGTGTTTACTAACTGCCCTATATCAGGAGCTGACCCTAGGAGCTCCTTAATCTGCTGCCATCTTGTTGGTTTAGGAATTACATTTTACTTCTTTCTTTGATTGCCATGGTTTGGAAGAAAACAATCAGGTAACCTTGGTGAATATAACTTAGCAAATATGAGAAACTGATAGAAAAATAGCACTTGGCCAATTGGCTACTTATGTCAACAATAATGCTGTATTCAGAAATGATTTTGCATACTACTTTTCTAAGCTTTACCTTATATTTATTTCAAAGTATTCTGGCCTTCAGATGATACATTCTTATACCCCCAGACCATTTATTAAGTTTATAAAAATAAAAGAAAGCTTAGAACCATTCCTTTCAGTAGTGAGATTTTGGTAGAGGAAACATCCATTTTCTCAACTATGTAAAGTCTTCGTATATACCTACTTGGGCTACCTTAGTTTCCAAATAGACCCCTGAGGAGACACTTCCTCTCTTATCTATAGAGTGATTTAATAAAATATAGTTAACTCTTTGGCTTGGCATATGCTTTTGAGAGAAAATAGAACATATCATTAACCTGATACAACGTTGGTTAATGCCTTTTATTTTTAAATCAAAAAGACATTCTAAACCTTCTGTTATCTTTCTTGCTACTGCTGACAATTGAAACAAAGATACAACTGGAGAGTATAAGGAATCCAAACTAAGAAGGGAAATCAACTTGCTTGGGTGAACTATCATCAGTTCTCTCATTTTCCTCTGTGCCTTTCAAAAGAATATTAGGTTCAATAGGCCAGCATGAAGTGGTGTTGCTTCAGAATAATGCAGTATTATATGATACAATGTCTATTAGGTGATCTAACATAGAAAATGTCCTTGAATTAGTTATTAAAAATACAAAGAAGCAGAATACTAGAATGAATGAGACAACACAAAAAGGGTTCAAGGTTGGAATTTGATTTGATTTAAAAATAGTTGTACCTACAATGAAAAAAACTGAAAATAGCTCAATCTTTCAGGGCACTAGAATTCAGTGTTTTCCAACAGTATAAATTCTTCACTACGTTATTTTATCAAACTTTTCTGGAATGTATAGTTCCATCCTTGACATCATATAATTGAAGTCATTGGTGCAATTTAATAACATTCATGTATTTTCTTTAATTTTGCACAATCTAGCATTTAATTAATTGCAAATTTACTAGGAAGAAAGAAAAAATAAACTCTTTTTGTTATTGCAACCTCTTAAATCTGCATGCGTGGAATCTAACTCCAAAATATACAATTCTTGGAGGCAAGATGGCACCAGAGTAAGTGCACCCACATCATCTCTCCTGCAAAAAAGTGGCTGAGTGAGGACAAAATCCTGCCTGAGTGAGATGTTTTGGGAACCCACCAAATGGGAGACATCAGGTCATCAATCTGGAGAAAGTGCAACAGGAAGGGTGATTGCTCCAGTTAAGCATGAGTTTTTGGCACTTGAGGATGGAACTGTGGGATGAATGGCTAAGACCCTCCCTCAGGGCAGGAAGCCACGGCATTCCCCTAACCTGGCCAGTCACACAGTTGGAGGAGCCAAACTCTGAGGGTGGGAAGGTTCTGGTGAAGGATGGAGAAGAGTCATGAGTGTGGGTTCAATTGTCTGGACCTCCCTTTTGAGCTTTGAGGAGCATACCAGATGGCTTGAGGAGAAACCAGGAAAGAGGGGAGGCGAATCTGCTGAGGCAGCCTGATTTGCCTAACTTCCCTGGGAAAGGGAGAATTGGTCTGGGAGAAGGTGGAGCTAGGTAATTTACTGGTTCTGTGCAGCATACCTGGGGGAGGGGGACAATGGGAAGTGCTTGGTAGGCTTCAAGAAGCATATTTTGGATTCCCTGCATGGTATGGTGCTCTCTCTTGGGGAGACTGAGAGTTATTGCTTTCTGTGGTGGGTTGGTTCATCAGGGTCCCATATGAATTTTTGGAGAGGAGCTCTTATGTGGGCTTCCTGCTGCCCTGGGGGAGAGGGAAGTGGGGAAGGGATAAAGAAGGAAGGACAGATTCCTAATGAGTTTGTTCAACTGAAAGGAGCAGGATGACCCGGAGGGAGGGTTTGCCTCATTGGAGGAGTTTCAGCCTTGAATGTGCAAGGTCTCTGGTTCAGTTTCCAGCTTCTCTTAGAGTAGTGACCCACTAGGATATTAAACATCTAGCTGATACTTTGGGACAGGAAAAACATAGATATTGTCCTTATATTAGCTTCAATTTAGTCTCTTATTTTTCTTAAAAAAAAAAACATAACTTTTGTTATGTAATTTAACTTAGTTTACTCACTAAAACCCACTGCAAAATCTGCAGTGAGAAAGCTACAGGATAATTGATTGGTAAACACCAGCAGCCTGACAAGCTCCACAGGGTCTCAAGAGGGAAGTCTGGTTTATCTTAACATTTGGTTGACTCCTTATTGAGGGCTTGTCTTTTTTATCCCCTTGTCTTTCCTTACTCTTTATCCCCCCACCCATTTTTTTTTTTTTTTTCAATTAGGTGCTGCTGGTTTGTTTCTTGTTTGCTGTGCTTCCTTTTCCCCAATCTCCTCTTTTCTGTGTGTACTGATTTTGGCAACCAATGCTATCTCTTTTCCTTCCTATAGCTTTCTACTTCCACCTTCTGTTGTTGCTCTTACATTTTACCTCTCTTTGTTTAGCTCCCAATTTTTCTTTTATTTCTAACACTTCTATTCTGTTTCCTATCTTTTATTAACTCTTTATCTTACTGTCCTTTCTTTTCTTTTTCCCTCTCTCCTGATCACACTGGCCCTTTTAATTCATACTATATTCAGGTTTCCATTTCATTGTAGGTACTCCAAATTTTTATTCCTATAAATTCCTACACTGTTTACCTGAGTTTAATATTCATTCTCCTAGGTCTTATATGGTTCTCCTGCTACCATCTATTATCAATACTGCTATTATACTTTTTCTTTTCTTACCCATTTTGCTTTCCCTGGTCCTAATCTTTTTCCTTCAAGGGAACTTAGACAACAACAAGGAAATAGAATAAGAACAAAGTGTCAAAGAGAAAACTTAACACACACACACACACACAAAGAGCACCTAAATAAAACCCAAGGCTACATGGAAAAGCTAATCAACTGAACAAACTCATCAAGATAAAATGATGAGCAGACAGCAACAAAATACTACAAACTATACCAATAATCAGGAAGACATGGCCCAGTCCTATGAAAAAACAAAATATACCATTCTCTTTTCTCTATCTTAACTGCCACCACCCAAGGCATCAATGTTTCTCCTGTAGAAGGTTTTATGGCCCTTGAACTTCTATCACCAGCCTAACCTTGGGCAACACAAAGTACCTGATTGTGTACCTGAATCAGTACCTGATTGTGCCAGCTACTTTGCCTTCCCTCAGTTATTCTAAAGTAGCAAGTATAACTCTGCTTTACAGCTTTCTTCTGTCTTTCCTCTCCCAAGATTGCTTTTCCCTAAGAATTTATACTGATTTGTCACTATCCCTCAGGTCAAAAAGTAAATACCTTTCTCTGACTCCTGCTTAATATCTAGGGCAGAAGTATATCTATTACTTTCATAAAAGTTTCTGTAATTTGTACTTGTATACGTATTTTTCTTTATGTTTTTTATTTTATTTCCCTTCCCCCAACTATCCAAAGAAGTCTAATGTGTACTGACAGGCAAAATTTCCATCTTTTTCATTTACTTGGGTAAACAAAGCCAAGCTCTGGACATTTGGTATAATTATTCATTATTTTTGCAATATTTCACTCTTTTAAAAATGGGAACATGTGGTAGGGCCAGAATGTTTGATTTATTTATTTATTTATTTATTTAGGTTTAGTTTGGTTTAGTTTCTGTTATTTTATTATTGTATTCTCCACGACTTCCCTATATATAACAAATGTAATAGTAAACATTGTTGAGTGAGTGTCTTATTAGGTCATGGCAATTTTGAAAGGACTATGGAGAATACAAGATGATTTTTTTTTCTGCCAAGGCACTCTATTTTAATAGATTAACTCACTGAATCATTAAAACAGCCTAGTACAGAGTATACTATTATTATCTTCATTTCACCAGATGGAGAAACTGATGCCCAAGTTTACTCAAATAGGGAGACAGAAATTAGATTTAGACCCAGTTTTAGGTGACTCAGCACCCAAGCAGTCAACCACTTCTCTATAATTTCTTTTCCATTTACTGCAGAACATCTATGCAACATAAAATTTACCATTTTGACCATTTTAAATACAAAATTTAATGGTACTAATTGTACCATTAAATTGTACCATTAAGATTGTACTAATTACAATCTTGTGCTAATATCAACACCATCCATTATAAAACTTTTTGATCACCCTGAACTGAAACTCTGTACCCATTAAGCAATACCTCTCCCACTTCCTGCCCCTGGCACTCTCCAATCACTTTCTGTCTCAATGGATTTGACTGTTCTAGAGATATTACAATATGAGTTCTGACTAGTTACAGTAACTGACCTTAAATGTGTGACATGCTCAGTAACAGGATAAAGGGTCATAAAAAAATGTTTCAGAAGATCATTTTCCCCTCTATTTAGTACATATCAGTGAATTACTTGGATGTGCACATACCTTTGGGACATTACACAAACTAGTTACAATCATGCATTATCTGAAAGCGAATGCCAAGGTAGTTTCCAAAAGACATGAAAAATTTGTGAAAAAAAAAATTTGTTGTCAAATAATAGATCACAGATTATGAGCTATCTTTAATTAAGTGCAAATAATTTATAACATTAATTCCAGAGAAAAATCCTTTGTATCATGTTACCATTATCTTTATTTCTAGCTATTTGTTGATCCGTATGTTTTGTCATTTTCTCATGATTCTCAGTTTACCCTTAAGAACTCTGATTGATTTAAAAATATTATAAAAGTAAAAAATACATTTTGAAAAGAACTATTTTAAGGTCATATGCATGATGATCATTCCCACTCTTTATATATGCTTTGAGGAAAAGAAAATAAATTTTTCATGTTTGTTAATTTCCAAGGAATTTTTCACATTCTGTTATAAATTCATGATAAACTTCCAGTTCCTTTTCTTAATATTAAAAATTATTTTTATTTTATTTTTATCTTTTTTAAAGTTAATAGAATACACAAAATGTTACATTCAAAAACAAGAGGTTCCCATATACCCTACTCCCCATCCCCCATCCCACTTATTTTTTAAATTGTATTTTTTTGAAGATATAGATCACAAAAAATGTTACATTAAAAAAATATGAGTTTCCCATATACTCTTTACTCCCCCTCACCCCACTCTTCCCACATCCACAACCTTTTTCATTAATATGGCACATTCATTGCATTTGGTGAATACATTTTGAAGCACTGCTGCACCACATGGATAATAGTTTACATTGTGGTTTACACTCTCCCCCAGTACATTCAGTGGGTTATGGCAGGATACATAAAGTCCAGCATCTGTCCCTGCAATATCATTTAGGACAAATTAAGTCCCCAAAATGCCCCTACATCACATCAGTCCTTCCCTCTCCCTGCCCTCAGCAACTACCATGGCCACTTTCTCCACATCAATGCTACAATTTCTTCCATCACTAGTCACAGTGGTTCCATAGCAGAATATCAGCATGTCCACTCTAATATATATTTTATTCCTCCATCTTGTGAACCCTGGGATGGTGATGTCTTCTCCACCTCTATATTGAGAGGGGGTTTGGATTCCACATGTATGATGCACACAATTCTCGTGCTTGCATTTGTAGTCACTCTTGGTTCCCTAGTGTGATGGTTGACCATCTTCATCTCCCTGTTAGCTGACCTGGGTAAGTCCAATGAACCAAGCGCCAACCACAGGTTCAGTAAAAGTGACAGAAGAGGCATGTGTAGAAAGGTCATATCTGAGTCCAGCTCCATCACACTCAGAAACACAAATTCCAAAGTAGGGCCCACTGACATGGCACTGAATTCCAGAGCATTCTGGCATGACCATAGAACCTGTGGGTCTCTGTAGCCCTCAGGAGAACTAGTACCTGGGGTTGTATCTACTTTGGTTGTCTCTGTGGTCCTGCTGAGGCAGGCATAAGCACGACCCCTCTGATGACCTTCTAACTCTTTTTTGAAGACTCTTAGCCATATAAACTAATTTGTCTTTGCCATTTCCCCTTTTATTCAGGGTAAAAATGCAGTTTTTAACACATGATCCTACATGTAGGCTGAAATATTCTGCTGATCTGAGTTGACCCTTTTATTTGAGGTCTCTTTCTAGTTGTATCATCAATTAGTGATTGGTAGTAATCCCTTGGCACCAGGGAGGCTCATCCCTGGGAGTCATGTCCCATGGTGGGGGGAAGGTAATGCAATTACATGCTGAGTTTGGCTTAGAGAGTGGCCACATTTGAGAAACATGGAGGCTCTCAGGACATAACCCTTAGGCACTCTGCAGCTCTGGACTTAGTTCATATTTCAGGCACACAAGCTCATAAGCATAGTTATCAGTATCAAGGGCTCATTGTCAGACCACCCTTCTTTGTTGGTCTTTGGCATTGCACTTAGGGGATTTTTGCTGTCCCATTGGGAAATGTGATAGAACTTCCCTGGGTAGGAACTCAGCACTCCCTCAGTTGTCATTCATAACTGTAAATACTGTGGAAATACCCAACATATATCCAAACATTTTTAAGTACCCTATATACATGCCCTGGGGAATTCCCTCTGAACCATGTGCCTGCCATCAATAACATCCTCATCCATGTTCCTCCCCTGCCATAACTGAACCTCTCTGTGGTCCAAAACGTCTTCAACAATGAAGTCTAATATATTGCCAAATTCAATTAATAGGAAAATGAAATATAGTGAAGGGTTTAAAGAATAGAAATAGAATACATATTAATTTAGAAAAACTAAAATAAACTAAAAATAAATTGGGGTATTAAAAATGAAAAATATTATAAAGCTTTCTTTTTGACATTTTGCCTTTCATCACTGCAATAGGTAATGCCCTGTATGTACAGTGGCAAGGCAATTTCTTTCATTCCTTCCTCAGTGTCTACATCATTATTTTTCTCTCTCTAATTTTTAATTTTGTCTTCACTAAAGTTTTAGATCACAGTAATTCACATATACAATATAGGGGACTCCCATATATCCAACATCAAACTCTGCTCCCCTTCCCCAGCAATGATCTTTTTACATGTTCATGTTATATTTGCTGCTGCTGATGTACAGAAATTGAAACATAGCTTTCAAACTGGGTTCCATTTTGGTTTACATTGTGGTTTATATTTTAGACTGTACAGTTTTCTAAATTTTTATGTACCTTATGTTTTACATTATGGTTTACATTTTAGCCTATAGACTTTTATACATTTTTTGTGTAATTTAACATGTCCTATATCCATCATTGCATGATCTTGTGGAACACTTCCATTGTCTCCCAGTTACCCTGATTCAATCTATTCTATTCCTCTCTCCCTCTCCCCTCAGGGCCCATAGTGACCATCAATCTTCTCTACTTGAAGGACCAGATTCACAGATACTTGCAACAATGCTGAGGGCTTGACATACTAGACTACCCTAACACATTGTGAGCCACCAATTTTCTTTAGAGACACAATTTCCTCTGTTTGGGAACATCAGGCCTCCCCAGGATATGGGGACACCTTCACACTCATTGTATGGGTCTCCACCCAATGATATAACACACTATGATAAAATGTGTACTCACATACTCACACACTCTGTAGAAGCCTGCCCCTGTGCCAGATGCCCTCCCCCCTTAAGCACCTTAAACAGGTTATCCTTCCTTATTATATTTTCTAAAGAGTTTTCTCAACTTTATAATTTCAACCACATACCTGACAATCTCCCACGTTCAACTGTCCCCCCTTTAACCCCCACCCCCAATTCCTTGGGCCATCTGACCCATCCTCCCAACCCTAACTCCACTCAAGCCCACAAAGCCCCACCCAAAGGTATCCCTACTGCCTCCATATTATCCCTTCCCTGTACAAATACTTACCTCTTTTTTGAGCCTTTGCAGGTGGCAAAATGGCAAAATCTTGAGAGTATATTTCAAAGTGACTAAATTAATTCATTGTCATTTGTAGGTGTGCTTTTAGCTTATCTACAATTATTTTTTTATATTTTATTTATGATCACATTAAAATAAATTAAACTTGCCTCTCAAGTTGTAGATAAATGCTAGTGCTACATCCAAAATATCTAATACCATAAAAAAATCACTCTTCATACCAAAAACAAGTAAAATCACAACTAGAATGAGAAAAATCAATTAACAGAGATAAACCCTGAAATGAATCAGAGTTCAAAATTATCTATAAATGATTTTAAAACAGCATATATATATGCTTGAAAGAAAAAAATTAATGGAAGATATAAAAAAGAACTAAGTGGAAATTATATAACTGAAAAATAAAATAACTAAATTAAAAAACTCACTTGATGTATTTAATTGCATAATGAGTATGACAGAGGAAAGAACCAATTAGCTAGAAGATAAAACAACAGAAATTACCCACTCTAAAAAAAAAAAAAAGAAACATCAGACCCCAAAATTAAAAAAAAAAAAAAATGTAAAAAACAAGAAATATGGATGATGGCTCTGTAGAACAGTAATGAAAGATCTAAAATTTGTATCATCAGAGTCCAAGAAAGAAAAGAGAAAGTGGGTGGGGCTGAAAAGCACTTGAAGATATAATGGTTGAAACCTTCCCAAATTTTGCAAAAGGCATAAACCCACAGATTCAAGAAGCTGAGCAACCCCAAGCAGGGTAAAACCAAAGAAATTCACACCAAGTAATATCAGTGTATATATTCATAGATGGTGATTACTTATATATACATATACACACATATATACATATATACATATCATATATACTCTATTACATTGTAATACTAGAGCAACTACTAAGAAACAATAATATAATATAATCACACATAATTAAATAAATCCAAATTAAAATCTAAAAATTGTTAAAGTAACTCACAAAATGTTGGGAAAAGAGAAACAGAAGAGCAAGAAGTAGAGGTTGCAAACAGAAAGCAAATAATAAAATGACAGATTTAAACACTAAAATATAAATAATTACTCAAAATGTAAATGGTGTAATCAAACAAATTAAAAGATAGAGACTGACATATTGAATTAAAAAAAAGACCCAAATATCTGCTATCTATATTAAACATATTTTAAACATAATGATGTGGGAAGGTTAAAACTATCAGGGTGGAAAAATATATACTATGCAAAACTAATTGAACAAAATCCAGAGTGGATATGTTAACATCAGATATAGTATATTTCAAAGCCAACAAAATACGAGGGACAAAGAGGGGCATAGAATGTATTAATCTGCCAAGTACACATAGTGATTATAGTAACAGAGCTTCAAAATATAAAAAGCTAAAATTTATAGAACTGAAAAGAGAAATAGAAACTCCACAATTATAGCTGAAGACTTTAATAACTCACTCTCAACAAAAGATAGGACTACTAGACAAAATATCAGCAATAATATATAAGAATTGAGCAACACCAGCAACCAGCAATATCTAATTGACATGTATAGAATATCTACAGACTGCAGAATACACTTTTTTTTCCCCAGGCATCTGAGGAACATTAGCCAAGATAGATTTTATCTGATACCATCAAAGAAACTTCAACAAATTTCAAAGAATTGAAATTATACCAAGTATGTTCTCAGACCATAATGGAATCAAAGGAGAAATCAATAACACATACACTATAGAAATACTTGGCAACAAAACAACACATGTGTAAGTAAACACTAGGTCAAATATAAAGCTTGAAAGGCAAATAAAAATACATATTATTGAATGAAAATGAAAATAAAAATAAAAATACAGCATATCAACATTTATAGGATGCAGTTAAAGTGGTGATAAGAGGGAAATTTATAGCATTAACTGCTTACATTAGAAAAGAAGATCTCAAATCATTAATTTTAGTTCCTACCTGAAGTAGAAAACAGGAGTGCAAACTAATCCCATAAGAAGCTCAGCAGAAATCAATAAAATTCAAAACAGAAAATAATGTTGAAATCCAATTAAGGAAAAATAAATTCTTGAGAAAAATCATTAAATTAAGAATCCTCCAGCAACAATGACAAATATAAAAAGAAAGAAGATACAAATAGCTAAAACAAAGATTGAAATAGGAGATATCACTATATTTCTTTTTCTTTTTCCTTTTCTTTTCTTTTTTTAATCACTATATTTCTTGAAGTCATTAAGAGGGTAGCAAGGGAATGTTATGGCCAATTTTAAGTTCATACTTGACAATTTAAAAGAAATGGACTAATACCTCAAAAACCACAAATTACCAAAACTCAATCAATATAAAATACATAATCTGAATATTTTCAAAAATTGCAAAAGAAATCTACAGTTTCAGATAATGTTGCTAGAGAATTCTACCTCATATTTTTAAAAGAATTTAAACCAATTTTACATGATATCTTCTAGAAAATACCTGTCTTTGAGGCTTTTATTGCCCTGATACCAAAACCAGGCAAAGACAATACAAAACTAGAAAACTCTAGACCAATATCTCTCATAAGTCTAGAAGGGGGAAAAAAAGCTCAATAAAATATTGGCAAACTATATCTAATAATATGTAAAAATAATTATACAATTATACTTCATGACTCAGGTATGCAGGTATGCAAGATTGAATCAACATTTTAAAATATATCATTTGATATCGAAAAATTGGTTTTTTGGTGGTGTTAGAATTGTTGACAATGTTCAACAGCCATTCAATATAAATACTATCAGCAGTTAGAAATAGAAGGCACTTACCTCAACTTGATAAAGAACATTTACATAAAGCCTACAACTAAAATCACACTAAATGGTGAAAGAATGAGAAAAAGCACTTTTATTCAACTTTGTGCTAGAAGTTCCAGCAAGTGCAATGAGGCAATTAAAAAAAAACACAAAAGCTGATTGATAAGAATATATAGAACTCTATTTCCACATGATATGGTTGTCTGCATAGAAAATCCAAAAGAATCTCTTGACAATAAATATAAAAAAAAATGACTGGGAAAAAAGTAAATGCAAAAAAAAAATTCCTAGCAATGTCATAGGATTCAAAATCAACATGCAAAAAATAAATCATATTTCTACACTAATAATTAACCCATGTTAACCAAAATTAAAATCATAATACCATTTGCAGTTACTCCAAAGAAATCAAATACTTAAGTAGAAATCTTACAAATCAGGTTCAGTATTTGTAATCTAGAAATGACAAAATGTTGATAAAATAAAATTTAAAAAAGATCTAAACACATAGTGAAGAACGCCGTGTTCCTGGATTAAAAGATACAACATGGTGAAGAGATCACCTCTCTCCAAACTGATCTATAAGTTTAATACAATTCCTATCAAAATCCAAGCAAGATGTTTTGCAGACATAGACAAGCTTATTCTAAAATTTATATGGAAAAGCAAAGGATCTAGAATATTTCAAACAATTCTGAGAAATAGAGTTTAAGAAATCACTCCAACCAGTATTAAATCTTATATAGGTACAGTAATCAAGACAGTGTGGTAGCTGTGAAGGTAAGGACACATGGATCAATGGAACATAACAAATAACCCAGAGAAACACTCCTATGAAAATGTTCAACTGATATGTGACCATGGTAAAAAAGCTATTCAACTGAGGAAGAATATTCTTTTCAACAATGGTAACAGAATCTCTACCTAATCCTCACACTCTGTACAAAAAATAACTCGAAATAGATCTTGTATTTAAATTTAAAGAAATTATCACTCAAGCCTTGGGTTAAGATAAAGTATTTTTAGAGTTGACACTAAATACCATGAAAGGTAATATCAGTAAATAGGACTTCATTAAAATTAAAATATTTTTCTGTCAAGCACATTGTTAAGAAGATAAAAAGATAAGCTTCAGAGTAGAGGGAAATATTTGCAAACCACTTATCCTACATAGACCTTGTATACAGAATATAAAAAGATTTTTCAAAATTCTAGATGAACAAATCCAATTACAAAATGAATATTAAACAGGAACCGACATTTTAATGAAGAGAATATTCACCTGGCAAACAAGCACATAAAATGAAGTTAATCATTATGAAAATGTAAATTAGAACTGCAATCAGGTGCCAGGATACACCTACCAAAATGGTGACAATAAAGAGTAGTTATAACACTAAATGCAGAGAAACTAGATCACTTATAGATTGCTAGTGAGAATGTAGAATGTTATAGCCACTCTGGAAAACAGTTTGGCAGTTTCTTTAAAAAAAATTCTAGACATGCAAATACCATACAACCCAGTAATTGCACTCTTGTGCATTTATCCCAGATAAATGAAAAGTTATACCTATATAAAAATCTGTGAAAGAATGTTGATAGGAGCTTTATTTATAATAACTAAAAGCTGGAAGCAATTCAGATGCCCTTCAAAAAGTGAATGGTTAGACAAACTGTAGTACATCCATAGCAGCAATAAAAATGAATGAACTATAGCTACATGAAACACATTGAATATACCCCAAGGAAATTATGTTGAGAAAGAAAAGTAAATCCCAAAAGATTAAATATTATGTGATTCCATTTATGTATAATTCATAACAGAATTATAGAGATGGAGAACAGATTAGTGTTGCCAGGGATTAGGGAAGTAGTTGGGGAATGGATGAGACAATAAAGGGGTAACATAAGTAGTCATGTGGTAATGGATCAGTTCAGCTCCTTGATTGTGGTGGTGGTTACATGAATAAGCACATCTTATAAAAAATGCATAGATCTATACAAACATGTGCACATATATCCATAAAAACAAGTGCATGTAAAACTGGTAAATATGAATAAACTCAGTGTCAGTTTCTTGTTTTTGATATTGTACCACAGTCATGGAAGTTGTTATCCTTTGGGGAAGTTGGGTGAAAGACACACAGGACATCCCTGTACATTAATTTGCAAATTCCTGTGAATTCATAATTGTTTCAAAATAAAAAGTTAATGAAGTAAATAAAAATATGTACTATGACATATATAAAAACTAACTTGAAATGGATCATATTAAATGAAAGTGAAAAAAGTATAAAAATATATATTAAGGCCTATATTAAAACTGCCTTGAAATCAAAACCTAAATGTAAAACGTATAGTTGTAAACTTTTAGAAGAAAACATTGGAAAATATTTGTGACCTTGGGTCAAAAAAACCACAAACCATTAATCATAAATTGATCTTCATCAAAATTTTAAAACTTCTGTAAATTCTGTTTTTCAAATGATATTATTAAGAAAAGGAAAGACAAGATTAAAACTGGGATAAAATATTTTCAAAACACTTACCTGGTAAAAGATTTATATCCTCTGTGTGCATGTATTTGTAATAAGTAAACAATGCCATAATTAAATAGGAGAAATATATGAGCAGACACTTCACCTAAAAAGAGAAACAGATGGCCAATTAATACATGAAAGCATCTTCAACATAACTAGTTATTTGTGAAAGGCAAATTGAAATCACACTTTGCATGAACCTACTAGAATGCCAAACAAAAACAGACATACAAATCAGCAAATAACAGCAACAAAAATCTGGTTAATAATACCAAGTACTGGAAAGGATGTGGGCCACCTGGAGCTCTCTCATACATTGCTGATGGTAATGCAAAATATTTAACCTATTTTGGAAAATAGTTGGGCAATTTTTAAATAAAGATACATAATTGCCACATGATGTAACCATTAATGCTAGCAAGTTATCCTCCCCCCCAACAAATGTAAGTTCACACAAAGATGTGTACTGAAAAAAAATTCCATCTACTGGTGAATGGAGAAACAAATGCCGTTTACTACTACTGAACAATGAAATAATACCCAGCCATAGAAAGGAACTACCTGTTACTATCAACAAAATGACTATATCCCAAAAGTATTATGCCAAATGAAAGAATCCAAAGGTAGAAGAAATTATACTGTGTGTGTGATTCCATTTATAAGATGTTCTCTGGAAAAGGCGATATCAAATAGATGGAACAGTAGTTGCCAGGAACAGAGGGCAGGGCATGAGGGTTTGGCTAAAAAGTGGAATGAAGTTATTCTTTTGAATGATGGAGATATTGTATAATTTGATTTTGGTGGTAGTTACAGCTGTATACATTTGCCTAAACTCGTATTATTGTACATATAAAAAGGGGAAGTTTCACTGCGTATAAATTATACCTCAAATTCCAGTAGAAAAGTCAATGGTATATTTTAGTCACACATTTTCCAGGGGCAAGAACATATGTGTCTGCCAAAAATATGGTCTTATAAAACTATACATGTCTATCTACTACGGTATGTGAAAAACTTCCAAATAGAAAGTGAGGCAAGTGGCATTTTAATAGGCTTGTTTGGTATCTCATTGTAATTTCAGGTTGCAACCTCCCCAGTAGAGGAGCTAAAATTCTATGAGGTCATGGGGAAAAGTCAGTGAAACAGATTATTCCTATCGGTGTGGACAATTTTTTAACTCACAAGTTGTCAAGGCTTTAGGGAACTCAGGTTAAATTCCACCAGAAGGACCTTGAATTAATAACGGTTTAATACTACAGAAATATACAACTACTCTATTAAGTTTTAGTATTTTATTGGACTATGAGAAAAACTAGAGTAACTGAAAATCTGCTCATATTTTCACATTTGCCAAAAAAAAAGCAGGTGTGATGAAATAATTTTTATAGAAAATCCTGAACTGCATCCTGAAACTAGTTTCCTTTGAAAGATTTAAACAATGGCTTAGGAAACATTCCATGACCTAGTGATCACTCAGTAAGTACCTCTGGGCAGGCCTGTTTATCTCACGTTAAAACATTTCAGTTGTCTTAGTACAGTCCTACAAATGATCTTTGTTGAGAAAATGTCAGTGTGTGTCATGGTACTGATGAATTGAAGAGAAATAAGCTATTTAAACTTTTAAACCTAGCCAACCCAAGATAATACCATCTTTTTAAAATAATCCATTAACTATCCTACCTCCAAAGGTTTCCTATACAATTTTTGTTTGATGAAGGACTTCTATTGAACATTTCAAACACCACATCATCTCTATACTATTGTCTGACCCATCTCTTCCAACTAAATCCCCCATATCAATGTCTTCTTTCAGAAATATTATCAGGGCACTTATATCATAATGTTGTTAATTTCCCTTGATTGGCTGCAATAATGACAACTTATTGCTGTTAGTATATTTATCTTGTGCAATTTCAATAATCAATAGACAGTAATTGACTGATATTTTTTCATATTTGCTATATTCCTAGTATCATAATTTATCTTCATATTTTTTAGGATTCTAATCTAAAGATTTCTACTTTTCCAAGCAAAAATAAATATTGGTTTTAAGAGCAAAGTACAGAAAGGAAGTATTTCTCAGCATTTTGACCTGACTCAAAGAAAAATTGTTACATAAATTTGCTGCTTATATTTTTATTATTTCCAAAAGGCGCACATATGGTTCAAAGTATATTTGCACACCTACTGAACTATAACAATAAATTCAATTTATGTCCATTTTTGTTAATACTAATCATTAGCTTTTTCATAAAGGGTTTTCTTTTTAGGAAAGAGAGGGAATGTAGGAAGAGATTGCTGAGTCAATTATTTGAACATATTCAAGCATTGTGGCACAAAATAAAATCTACTCCATAGCTCTATAACACGAATTCTTTGAACTGAAGACAAGTACTACTTAAATCATTTAGCAAAAAGGACAAGATTTGTCTCTCAGAAAAAGGAAAGAAAAGCTCATTGGACAAACATCCCTGATTCTTGGCCCACAGCCTGATTGCAGGTAGCATAAAATAAGTTAAAATGTTTTCTATTCTTTGAAAAATATTAAGCAATTTTTCTTGAACCTAAGTAATACCCTCACATCTGTCTCAAAACCTGACTAGCATACTGAATTGTTCTCTGCTCTGGTCTTAGAGCATTGTATTGTTTGATTTGCCCTGGAAGTAACATACAACTCAATACTTTCTAGAAGATCACACTTCAAGCCAAGCTAGGTGTCTTAGTTTGCCAGGTTACTATGACAAATACCACACAAAGGGGTTGGCTTAAACAATAGGAATTTATCAGTTCACGGGTTTGAGGCGAGAAGTCCGAAATTGATGCATAAGCAAGGATGTGCTTTCTCCCCCAAAGTCTGTAACTCTCTGGTGCTGGCAGTCCTAGGGGTTCCTTGGCTTGTATGCCTGCCTTGTGTCACATGGTGATGTCCTCTTTCCTTAGTCTTCTGTTGGGTTTTGACTTCTGGCTCTTCCCTATGGTTTTCTCTAACTATGTCTGAATTTCTTCCGCTTATAAAAGTCTACAGGAAAGTGGTTCAACACCCACCCTCCATTTGGCCTGCACCTTAACTAAAAATAATACCTTCAAGAGATCCTATTCACAATCCATTCACAACCACAGGAATGTTGATTGAGATTAAGAACAGGTCTAAGTAGGGGTATATATTTCAACCTATCACACTAGTTACACCTTATATGACTTCTTTCAATTTTTTTTAAGTACCAGGGCCTGAGGCGTGAATCCCAGACCACCCTCTGATGTGGGAGGGGGACACTCAACCACTTGAGCCACATCCTCTCCCCTTCGATTGATTTTTTACTTTCAGTGTGGATGGAAGACATTCACTGTCTCAGGTTGTACATGTACCGATGCCCACAGAGGCTCCCTGAAAGAATAGAGTACTGTACTCTATGTACAGCAGAGTTCATCCATGTTGTCCTCAGGCATCTCCCACTAGACTAGACTAGTCGTCTGTCAATGGTTATTTTGCAGTGGTTCATAGATATAATACATGGGCATTTATGCCTTCAGTGACTATGTGTTCAGACAAATATACTTACTGCACAGGCACCATCCATTGAAAAAAATTAGCTCAGTTAACTGAAAGTCGTAGGCAATTCATCCCAACTATATATTTCTGGATCATAGAGATGGACATTTATGTCAAATCTGTATATATTAGTACCTCTATTTGTCTGTCTGTGAATGTGTGCATTTCTCTTCTATAAGCAAATGTTTTATGAGAAATTATTCACTGATGGAGTTTTCATAGCCATGAAAATTTGAATGAAAATAACCAGTTTTTTGAAAATCACTTATGAAACACTGAAAACATTTTTTTTTTAATTCTAAAAGTTATTTTACAGGAATAGATTTCCCAAGCACAGAATTTTGCATTGGTTGAACAAAAACAATTTACCTAGAGAGAATATTAAAGGTTGTGGTAACTATCATTCAAGCCGTTAATGTTAATATAAACATTTGCTTTTGATTGTTAGTAAGAGGGCAATAAAATTCTATGAAAAAGGAACTGAAAGGTATAGATTGCATTTCCATGTAATGAAAAATAGACAATTTCCCTTGAACTATAAACAATATTTCACTGATTACAATGTTTGAGAGCAAGCATCCCATCAAAATCATGTAGCTTACAACTGTATAGAGATACAAAAAGAGGAAATTACTTTCTATATTATCCTGATAAAAGCCTGCTGTGGGGGAGGCCATTGGCCGGGACCCGGAGGCTTTGGCGTGGCACACTCCTACTGCCACCACGTCGACCAGGGTGCTGTCCTAGCCACCTGCTACCGCCCTGAGGAGCAGGGGTGCATGTTGAGGGGAATGCACTGGGAGAGCTGGCGATCTGGAGGGGCTGTGCGAAGGCTGTCAAGAATACAGACTGGGAGCTGTTGAGGGCAATTAAAAAAAAAAAAAAACCTGCTGTGACTTGTTCTCCACAATTTATTAATTATGTATTACCAAGGCTTGGTTTGCCAATGGTCACACTTGAAGGAAAGGAAGCTTTGAAAGGAAAGCTCAGGCCTACACTTTGAAGTACAACATTTTTTTTCCTTAGGAAAGAGAAGGATATAAATAAGAGAAAAGAGAAAATATTAAGACAATCCAAATTAAAGTAGTTGCTTACTGTTTGTTTTCAGGACGGTCCATACCTTTATATTAATTAAAATACTTTATAAAAACTTAATTATGTGGAGAAGACAAAGTCGACCCATGCTCTCTTTTCTGAATCACACATAGAGACATGTATATATATAACAGTTTTATACATACTGTTTTATCTGAGAGCACTCCTTGCCCCAAATGGTCACAGACTTTGTGGTTCAATCAATGCTCTAATCAATATTAGACAACTCTCCTAATTAGAATCAGCCAAATTTCCTGTCAGACAGGGACAACTTCTTATATTGAGATACTTATTTTTCACTGAAAACATCCATTTTTTCCAATAAAATCACATATTTTACTAAAAATAAACCAAGAAACTACGATCTTTTTTTTTCTATGGCAAAGACACACTTTCCCGTTATCTTGCTTATTTAATGTTGGAGTGGTCAAAGTGGATATGTTCATATTATTGATAGAGATATTTTCAGTATATAAACATAGACTTTTGATATGTAATGGCTGAGATTTAATTTCAGTTCTATAGGTTATATCTATAATCAGACTGTGCCCTGTCTCAGCAGATAGGAAATGCAGCACAGCAACCCCTACCTATCATCGTCTACTTCCAGGATTGGTCAGCTAAAACAGGCAAGTGCTTCTTGTAACAAGATGCCCATAAGATACCTTTCAGTGATCAGTGTAGCCTCTATAATAAGATTTCATCATTTCTGCTGCTTTATATTGCTTTCTTAGAAAGGGTTTAATTGTGTGTGTTTCCAGTACATCAGAGGAAGAGAGAAAGGCTTGCAGCTAAACTTTGACAATACAGAGGCAAATGGCTTAACTTTCTAGGATATTCTTGTGGTGTCCTGGATCTTACCCAGTAGTACATTATCATGCCTGGCCTTGGCTCCTTACCAGATCATTCCAATCACCACTGTCTAACTAAGATTTTTTTGGCATATCAACCTAAGTCTTCAAAATAAGTTCTTAGTTCTGCCATAAACAGGGCTGGGGCAAATTTTCTTTCCTTATGAGAAAAGGCCTCAACTTTTTATTTATACAACAATGGGATTTAGATTGAATTTCACTGCAAGTATATACAATTTTCATCCTTTTAACATGTTCATATTTCCTCTGCTTCCTGTGTTGCAAGCTTTTGAGCAATTTATCAGCTAAATGATCTCCCTCTGAAATAATGCCAGCCTGCCAAATTATAGCAGGACTGTGATTGCCCTTGCATTTAACATTAAATTAACATTTAAGTTCTTTTAATACAGGCTCACTTTGCATAAATAAATAATAAAATGGGAATTCAGAAAGATCAAGTGAAATATTTCAGGTCTCATGATCTGTATGAATCTAACCTTGTTAGATTTAAGACTTCATTCTCTCATGGTGCTGCTGCTCACTGGGTTTTGTATCATGTAAAATCTTTAAGATTTCATGGAGATACCTCTTAACCATATCACCCTATTTTGAGATTTGGTGATGATGTATCTGGACACAAATAAAGGACTATACATTGACTTTGGTTATATTATTCTATTTTCAATTTTCATATTCTCTACCCATAAATCAGTTCAGTTTAGGTAATCAATCAGCTATCCTAATTTGTTCATTCATAGTACATCTAATATTATTAGCTTCACATCACCTGAAATTTTGTGTCTTCAATTTCTCCATGCAAGTCATTAACAAGAAAATAAAACTTTCTCCCAAGTACACTCTATACAGTGGGCACTAGAGAAAGTTCTCCTTCTCTAGATATACCCTACACAGCTGGTGACCAGTCTTGCTAAGTCTGATGCCTCCAGAAGAGAGAAGCAGGGAAATAAAAAGAATTTGTAGAGGAACGTAATGAATTCAGCAGTCAAAAGAGAGTATTTCCATATCTACTTCAGCAAGCCAGCTTCTCCTTGGGATTTCATCGAAAATCTTCATAGAGTTCCACTTTGCACCCTGCCCCAAGGAATTTGAACATATGCATCACAACAGCTACATAAGACAATTTTATAAATCACATAAGATTTACAGACATCTCTTGTTGACTCTGTTTCCCTAAAGAACCGTGACTAAAACATTGAGAGAGGGCTTCTGAATCAGATAGCCATGATTTAACATTCTCATTTTGATACTTAACTGCTATATATCCTCACTAAATCTCTAAATACCAAAGTGTTCAATAAATAGTTATTGTTGCAATCAATAGTGGCAGTAACAGCAGTAATAGTGTAATCTGTGCTAATATTACCACTAATCAGCACACACAACTTGATCCTGGCTTTACCTCATGACCTCAAATTTGTCTTCAGATTGGATCCTATGTTTGTAACTTCTGGCATAGGAATCCTAATTTCTGTTTTTTCTCACTATAAAATCCTTCAAGTCGAAAGCCAAAATGAAAGGAAGAGGAGGAGAAGGAGGAGGAAGACAAAGGGGAATTAGAGGTGATAGAGGAGAAGAAAAAGAAAAAGTTGGCAATTTATATTTTTAATTTTCCTAAAGAGCAGCTAACCTATTCCTGCTCAGTTGCTATTCTTATTTGTTTAATGCACTTAATTTGTCATCTTTGACAATGTTCCCAAGGCACTTCTTTCTGTTTGGTAACATTCCTGACATTAATTTTATAATTCCATGCCTCTTTGAAGTTATTACTAGTTATTTGAATATCATTCCACATTTTATGGATATTCTTATTTATCTCTGAGTTGACTAAAGAATTTTCTGTGAATCCATATTGTTTTCTTAAATTTGTCCTCATATTACCCCAAGGACAATGAGGAAAATTTTGAAATTCTTACTGAATAATTAAGAAAATATTTCTACCTTATTTGTCAAAATATGAATTTTCCATTTATCTGTTCTTTCTAAGAAGTCAACTGAACAATATTTTTCAATACTTTGTCCCCTTTTCTAAAATATGGAAGACATTCAAATTAATTTCTCCTTTCAGAGTGTTAATGGCTTGTGAAACTGGATTCAGTGAGACACTCTCATCAGCCATATAAAGTTCTCCTTCCCATTCAAATATTTTGAATGTTAGAAAGGCTTTCCTCTGTTGAAAGCTGTATGATGTACTTCATAAACATCAGGTGGCTATATAAAAGCAGAGAAATAAAAACCAAGTTGGACTTCTATGATTTAAATAGAAGAACTGAGATTCAATATTGAGCCAAATGAAGGAAAACTCAAGAAAGATCTAAGTTATGATAAGCATAAAGAATGTGCAATTGTTGTTAAATTAGCAACAATGAAATCTAGTTTTTTGAGTATCTCTTCATGGGAAAGAAAAAGCTTTTACGTATCAGTATGAATTGGGAAGTTGCAGGTAAAAAACATATCCATTTTATAAGAAAAAATTGGGAACAAGGGAAGGTTTTCAGGGGAGAAAATGACACATTAGCCTGCAAATTGCATTGTTTTGGAAGATTTCTTTCTTAATTTGCATAGCATCATGCAAATCAAACAAATATGGAGCAAAAGAGCTGCGATTTGCCAATTTTCATACTAATAACTGGAAGATTGAGAAGCTGAGATAGAATTTTATCTGAATGAATATTTTATATAAAAACCAAATTGTGTTTCATAAAGTATCTCACAAGCTACCAGTGAAGGAAGACCTTTTAATAAGAGTGGGCAGTCTCTCAAATGAGTAATTGTTTCTAGTTATAAATAGAACAAGGTGACTCTCTCCTTGAGAATGAAAAAATCAACCAAATCCAATTCTTCAGGAAAACCTTTTATCCAGCCTGCCAAGCATAAGAAGGAAGGAAGACTGTGACTGTAGATCTTTTAACAGGACTATTCTATCTAAAACAATCCAAATGGAAAATAGTGAAAATAAAATAATTTTACCTTAACTGCTTTTAGTTTTGTAAGTACTCTCCCTAGTCCTGGATCTATTTAAGGGTGGGTGAACAAATGAATAAATAATAATAATGAAAATAATTTCTTCAGTCATAGCACATATGGAAGCTTTCTCAGGGCTGTCCCCTAGCTCCTCTTTTCAGTCCAGGACACAGAGGGTTCTAAATGGAACCTCAGCTCAGCCTGACTGATACTGTCAGAGCAAGTCAGTATGAAGTCTATGGCTATTGGTGATCATGTCATAATCTGCTGGCAGGAAATTATTAATGGCAATGTCTGAGATCTGCAAACCTCTGCCCTATTAAACAGTAGAAGTACACCTTGCCAGCTTTAATCTCCAGATTAAAAATTAAAATGAAAGGTACTCAGATACAAGGCACCTGGGGTTTACTGTGTGAACAAGTTGGTAATGCTGCTCTTATTTGCTCTGGTTTATTCAAATCATAGGAAAATTACAGAAATTAACTGGCTCCTTGAATCCCCATTGATTTGTGTTTTATGATTAAGGACATTCATGGGTGCAGTTGGGGACAGAAAAAGTAGGGAATGGGAAGTGACCATGAAAGATAGTTGCACCAATTAGAAGACGTATTCCCTTAAGGGAAATGGTTGCAGTTAGGGCTACTTAAAAGATTTTTAAGAACTTTGCTCAGCTGAGGAACTTTCTCCTCCTTCATAGTTACTTGCATGCACATGCATACACACACACATGTAATTCTTCATTTCAATAGTTCAGACGCATTCCTGAGTTCAGTATTGGGACATAGATGAGTAAGGCAAGATTTTGCTATTTGGATGTCACAGTTTCATTGCCTATTTGTTTTTTTCCACAGGTTAGTTAATTTAAAAAGTCAGGATTCACAGATTTTAAGAATAAATTTTATAGTATTGTTTCCCTCTATGAACTTATTTTAAATGTTTTGGGCCACATTTTCAATTTCATTTAAACTTTTAATTCTACAATATATTGTGTCCATGAATTTTGTCACAAACACATAAAAAATGGATCTGTTAATAGCAATATAAACTATCATTTATTTAACATTTACTATGTTAATGTTAACATGTATTAACATTATGGACATGTATTATTAATTCATTCAACAAACACTGGGTGTTTAGTAATATAGACGACCTATTTAACTATGGGAGGATAGTGCTTACATTGAAGTGAAGATTTTTATGCTCTGTCTTGAGAATAGAGCTGCCACCTGTAATACTCTCTCAGAATAAGGGAGGGAACAAATCAATATTTCCTCAGAATTTTTTTCTGTCCTCCTTTCCTCTCCTCTCCTTCTCTTTCTCTTTCTATTTATACTGCCCTCCATTCCTTTCTCCCTCTCTCCCTTCCTTTCTCACTCTCTCTCACAAAATAGACAAAATAAAAAGACGCTTGAAATTAAATAATAATTTCCTTACATCTTTCATACCATAATTGTTGAGACCTAGGCTACAAAAGGCCCAATGGGGAAATAGTAATTTTTTAAGACCACAATAACATATACATGTTTTAATGGTTCATTTTGGTTATTTTAACAGACCACAGGATGCACTGAACCAACTTTCTTGATTTTGAGAATCTTCGCCCTACTCCTTTTCCTTTCCCCATTTTCCTCTGTTTCCTTTTTTCAAATCTCTCTTTCCACATCTCCCATTCCTCTTCTCTTGATCTCCCTTTCCATTCCCCACCATCCCCATCACCCTGGTCTCCATAGCATATTTTATATCATCCCATCACCTCCATATTGCTCCATCGCTCTAAAAAATTACTCAGACTTTTCTAATAGGTAAACACAGTAATAGTAAATATCATGAGTTTTTAAAAAGCCATCAAGAAATTCATCAGGAGATTATAAAACAACAACTAATAATCACTTACCATTTGGGGGATGTTTTATTGTCTAAAAATATTACATCAAACTAAACGTCGCTATTTCAAATTTTAGTTATACAAAATCCAATCCAAATATAAGGGACAAAATTCACATAAAGCATATGTATACATTAACCATATCCTATCTCAGCTTTTTGGGTCTGGAATCAGAAATTACTTCATTGGATCTTTTTGGCTTGAGATCACTTATATGATTGCAGTCAAGATGTCAAATGGGACTACAGTTATCTAAAGGCTTGATTGGCACTGGAGGATCCAAAACCAAGATGGCTCACTCACAGGTCTAGTAATTGATGCTGGTTGAAATCAGGAGTCCTCAGGTTCCTTCCCACATGGATTGCTCTATGGGTACTTGGGGTCACATGACATGGTGGCAGGTTTCCCATAGAAGGAGCAATTCAAGAGGTTTGGTGTAGATATTGCTTGATCTCCATGGCATGAATAACACTAAGAGGCTAGTCAAATTGTTTAAAATCCTACTGAACAATTAGACTCTGCCTTAACTTTTTAGGGAAGAGGCAGAAATATAATGCACAAGATGCCAGTATGTGAAAAATCTTTATAATAGCAAGGTCAATGCCTTGAAAATCATTATTTCCCCATTAGAATGAGGGTATCTTGAACTCGGTCTCAACATGATACTACAGAAAAGAGTTCAGTCATGAGGTAATGGATTGATTCAAATGAGTAAAGTCTGGAAAGATAGTATTGCTGTGAACTAATTAATAGAGAGAACAAGTAGAATTGGACAAACAGAAAGAGCAAGAGATGCAACAAGATCAAACAGGCAAAATGCTCTGTTTTGCTGCTAAATTTCACAACTATTGAACATAAATAATCAATTGGAATATATCTTTTATGTGTTTATGTATAGCATGGCATATTTCTTTGGCCCTGGGTTCAACTCTTAAAGAAATAGAGTCAGGTTGATTTAAGGTAGAGAATCACAGTAAGTACAAAAGCCATTGGCTACTTCCTAAACTTCTCCAGATGAAAGCACATCTATATGTTGGGCAACCTACAAGCAGACATGACTCAAAGCATGTAGGAATGAATGAACTAAGTAGTTTAACTTGAGAAATATCATGGGATCTGTTTATGAAAAAATACACATACATATAATCTACATTAATAGTGAATGACTGCCCTCTGCTACTCTCATATGCAAACTGTAGAACTATATTTTCCCATTTTTATCTTCTCCCCATCTCAAGTGACTGACATTGTTAGGTTGTCTTTTGTATACAGGGTCTCCTCCACAACAGTTCTGCCCTTCCTGACTGTACCTTATATAATAATATTTTTCATTTGTATTTACCTCTCTATACTTAGATCTTATGTTCTTTTCCCAAAAGACCTTGTCATAAAACCTGGAAAGTTTATTATATTAATGGGATGCAATTTATAGCAATTCTCCCAGGGAATATGCATACATTGTTCCCCAAGGAGGTGGCTTTCACTATAAAATTCATTAATTTTAGAAAATTACTTTAAAAATGGATATATTGCAAAGCATGGAAAAAACCTATTAAATAAATATTTCAGGTAAGGGCCCTTTGGTACTCATTAATGCATGCTACCTAATCAGGTATCTATATAGTTATGATTAATGGTGTTCCCCAGCCATTCTTATAATATTTCAAGAAAGTAACTATGAATATTAATTTATTACCTTGGAATATAGTCATACATTTTAATCCTCATCACAGAGAGATAGTTATAGTCCATGACCATATATATTTTATTTTAGATATTCATTACATTTTTGAAATTTTATTCCAATAATTCTAGAATTTAAAATCTGATCCTAAGCAGCTACTCCAAAGCATTCAAAAACTATTATGAGGAGTTCCGAGAATATGACCTCAGAGGAGACATGCAGGGCTCAACTCTCTCACAAAAACAATGGATAAAGAAGCAAAAATTGTCCAAAGGATCTACTTTGGAGATCAGAAGACTGAGACAGTGCTACACAACTCCAAGAAGGGTGAGGAATAGAATGATGAACTTGAAACTATAAACATGAGATACCAAAACACCATGTTGGCTGGCAAGGACTTCCAACTCCCACTCCCAAGATATTAAGCTGGGATAAAGTCTTTGGCTCACTGTAGCCAACCTAGGAGGGAATAGACATCTTCCTCCTTGTCAGCTGCTACAAGGGAAAAGGGAGGGAGAAACAGGGGGCTTCTTTTCAGTGAACTTGGCCAGAGATTGCTACTTTGAATCTCAGTTCTGGACAGATCAAAACACAGGAAAGTGGAACATGAAAGAAACAGCCTAGTACAAAGGTGCACTGATGAGTGCCATCTTCTGGCTGGTCTGAAAATTGCATGGAGGAAAACCACATTAAGTGCCCTCTTTATCTGATCTCCTGGGATAAAATCTGTGCCACATTAGTGAGTCCATGGCCTGGTTTTGATAACTTAGGCTGGACAATTTTAAAGATTAGAATAAGTTGAGCCAAATGTCACAGAAGAAATGTGTAAAAAACAATAGGCAAGAGAGAGAAATTTGCTATAAGAGTAAATTCACCAACATATGCAGATACCTAGACATCAGCAAAAAATTATAAGCCACACTAGGAAGAGATGGCCCAGTCGAAGGAATAAACCAAATATCCTGAAGAGATACAGGATTTATGACAATTAATTAATGATAATCATACAATTCTCATAAATTATTTCAAAGAATTGAAAGAAAATATGACTAAAGAGATAAAGCATATTAAGAAAACACTGGATGAACATAAAGAACAATTTGAAAGCTTTCATAGAACAGTAACAGAGCATATAGGAATGAAAGACACAATGGATGAGATTAAAATATATTTTTATATATTGTATAAAAGATACAGGAGGTATATGAGAGCAGATCTGAATTGCTCTAAGACAGAATTAGTGATTTTGAAGATAGAATATCTGAAAAGACAGAAGTACAGAAAAGGAAGAGAATGGACAAAATGGATCAGAATATCAGGGAACTGAATGACAACATGAAAATGCACAAACATATACATTATCAGTGTCCCAGAAAGAGAATAGAATGGAAAAGTGCAGAAAGAATATTTGAGGAAATCATGACTGAAAACTTCACAACCTTTAGGAAGGAAATAAATATCAATATCCAAGAAGGATATGTACCACAAACAGAATAAATCCATGTAGACCTACATCAAGACACCTACTATTCAGAATGACAGATATTAGAGATGAAGAGAGGATCCTGAAAACAGCAAGAGGAAAGCAAAGCATCACAGGCAAGGGAACCTCAATAAGATTAAGCATCAACTTTTCATCAGAAACCATGGAGACAAGAAGAAAGTGGTATAGCATATTTAAAATACTGAAAGAGAAAAACTGCCAGCCCAGAATTCTGTATCTGGCAAAACTGTCCTTCAAAAGTGAGGGTGAGATCAAAGTCTTCGCAGACAAATAAGAACTGACAGAATATGTTATCAAAAGACACAAATTATAAGAGTTATTAAAGGGAGTGTTGCAGCCTAAAAGGGAAATAAAACCAAAGCAAAAACAAAAACAAGTGTGAGAGACATGGAGAAGAGTGTAGAAATGAAGACTATTTAGAAAAGTAAATAAAAAGATAAACAAAAACAAACAAGTGTAAGATATGGAAAAAAAGAAGGTTAAGGATAAAATGGATGAAGTAAGTGATGGCTTTACAGTAATGTTATTGATTACTAATGGAGTGAACTCTCCAATCAAAGACACAGACTGATAGAATGGGTAAAAAAATAAGAGCCATCTATATGCTACCTCTAAGAGATTGACCAAAGATTTAAGGACACAACCGGGTTAAAAATGAAAGATTGGGAAAAGACATTCCATGCAATTAATAGCCATGGAAGATCAGGAGTTGCAATGCTAGTATCAGACAAAATAGATTTTAAATGCAAAGCTGCTATAGGGGAAGATGATAGGCATTATATATTAATAAAAGGGCAATTCATGAAGAAGAAATAACATACTAAATATTTATATACCTAACCTGAGTGCCCCAAGATACATGAGGCATACACTGGCAAAAATGAAGGTATAAATAGATGTCTATAAGTAATAGTTGGAGACTTCGATATACCACTCTCAGTATTGGATTGCACATCTGGACAGAGGATGAAACAAAGAGCTTTAATATTATGATAAATGAATTAGACTTAACAGAGAGATCTATAGAGCATTGCACCCCAAATGGCAGGATATACATTCTTTTTAAGCACTAGGATAGACCATATATTGGGTCAAAAGACAACACTCAATAAATTTAAAAAGATTAACATTATAAAAAACACTTTCTCTTATCATAATGGAATGAAATTAGAAATCAATAATGGACAGAAAAAGGGAAAATTAATAAATATATGGAAAATAAACAAGACATTCTTAAATAATTGTGGGTCAAAGAAGAATTTTCAAGAGAGTTCAGCAAATATCTTGAGACAAATGAAATTGAGAGCACAACATATCAAAACCTATGGCACACCACAAAGACAGAGCTGAGAGAAAATTTTTTAGCTCTCAATGTTTACATTAAAAAAGAAGAGCTAAAAATTGAAGACCTAACTGCATACTTGGAGGAAGTAGGAAAAGAACAGCAAACTAATATCAAACCAAGCCAAAAGAAAGAAATAGTAAATATCAGAGCAGAAGTAAATAAAATCAAGAAAAACAAATTAGAGAGAATAAACAAAACCAAAAATTGGTTCTTTGAGAAGATCAACAAAATTGACAGACTCTTAGGTAGACTGACAAAGAAAGGAAGAGAGGAGACACAAATAAATAAATAAAATCAGATATGAAAGGGAGTCATTGCCACTGACCACACAGAAATAAGACAGATCATAAGGGGACATTATGAACAACTCTATGCCAAAAAACTGGACAATATAGAAGAGATGGACAAATTCCTAGAAACACACAAACTACCTACACCTACCCTAGAAAAAGAGAAGACACCAACAAACAAATCACAGGAGATTAAAACAGTCATCAAAAACCTGCTAAAGATGAAAAGTACGGGGGATGTACTTTTCACAGGGGAATTCTACCAAACATTCAAAGACTATCTAATACCAATCTTACTCAAGCTCTTCCAAAAAACTGAACTGGAAAGAATGCTATCAAACTCATTCTTCAAAGTCAACATCAACCTAAAACTAAAACTACATAAATATACTACAAAAAAGAAAAAATACAGACCAATATCTCTAATGAATATAGATGCAAAATCTTCAACAAAATACTTGAAAACCAAATCCAAAAGCACATTAAAAGAATCATAGAACATGACAAAGAGGTTTTATCCTAGGTATTCAAGGGTGTTTCAACACAAGAAAATCAATTAGTGTAATAAACCACATTGAAACATTGGAGAAGAAAAGGCATATCATGCTCTTGATTGATGCAGAGAAGGCATTTGACAAAATACAGCATCCTTTCTTGATAAAAGGAATAAAAGGAAACTTTCTCAATATGGCAAAGTGCATGTATGAAAAACCTACACCTAACGTTGTACTCAACAGTAAAAAACTGAAAGCTTTCCTACTGAGATCAGGAGTAAGACAAGGAAACCCCTGTCACCAATACTGTATTAGAAGACTAGCTAGAGCAATTAGGCTAGACAAAGTAATAGATAATACCCGAATAGGAAAGGAAGAAGTAAAACTTCCATTATTCCCTGATGTGATCCTCTATCTAGAAAATCCTGAATAATTCACAACAAAGCTACTAGAACTAACAGACAAGTTCAGCAAAGTGGGGTGATACAAGATTAATACAGAAGCATTTCTATACACATGCAATCTGAGGATAAAATCAGAAAATAAATTGCATTTATAATAGTGACTAAAAGAATCACATATTTAGGAATAAATTTAGCCAAGGACATCAAGGACCTATATTCAGAAAACTACAAACATTATTAAAAGAAACTGAAGAAGAATTAAATAAATGGAAGGACATTCCATGTTAATGGAATGGAACACTAAATATCATTAAGATGTCAGTTCTACCCAAACTGTCGTACAGATTCAAAGCAATCCCAATAAAAACCCCAAAAGATTTTTTTTTTTTTTGCAGAAATGGAAAATCCAATTATCAAATTTGTTTGGAAGGGTAAGGAATCCTGAATAGTCAAAAATGTCTTTAAAAAGAGGAATGAAATGACAAGACTCTCACTTTCTGACTTCAAAGCATATTGCTTAACTATAGTAGTAAAAACAGCATGGTGCTGACATAAAAACAGATTGACCAATGAGTTCCAAATCCGGAACTCAGAAAGCAACCCTTACTTCTATAGTCAAGTGAGTTTTGACAAGGTTTACAATATCTCCCAGCTAGATCAGAAGAGTTTATTAAACAAATGGTGCTGGGAAAACTGGGTAACCATTTCCAAAATAAAGAAAGAGAATCCCTTATCTCACATCTATGCAAAAATTAACTCAATATAGATCAAGGACCTAAATTTAAAAGTGACAAACTTAAAACTCCTACAAGTAAATATAGGAAAACATCTTCAAGACCTGGTCGTAAGTGGTAGTTTCTTACACCTTACACTGAAAACATGAGCAACAAAATAAAAAATAGATAAATGGGACCTCCTCAAAATGAAATACTTTTGTCCCTCAAAGGGTTTTGTCAAAAGGGTGAAAAGGCAGCCAAATCAATGGGAGAAAATATTTGACAACCACATATCCTATAAGGCTAATATCCATGATACATAAAGAGATACTACAACTCAACAATAAAAAGACTAACTACCTGATTTAAAAAATGGGCAGACTTGAAAAGATAATTATACAAAGAAGAAATACAAAAGGCAAAAAAACACATGAAAAATGTTCAGCATCACTAGCGATCAGGGAAATCAACACTACAATGAGATATCATTTCATACCTATTGGACTGGCCACTATTAAAAAGGTGGAAAACTGTAAGTGTTCTAGAGGATGTGGAGAGATAAGAACGCTTATTCACTGTTGTTTGGAATGTAGAATGGTACAGACACTATGGAGGACTGCTTGGCAGCTCCTATGGAAGTTTAATATGGTCTTGTTACATGAACTGACAGTACCATTACTAGGTGTATACCCAGTAGAACTGAGCATTGACGTGAACAGACATCTGCACACCAATGTTCATAGTGGCATTATTCACAATTGCTGAAAGTTGGAAACAACCCAGGTGTCTCTCAACCAATAAATGGATAAACAAATTGTGATGTATACCCACAATGGAAAATTATGCAGCAGTGAGAAGAAATAAAATTGTGAAGCATTTGACATCATGGATGAGCCTGTAGGACATTAAGCTGAGTAAAGAAAGTCAGACACAAAGGGACAAATACTGTATGATTGTGCTATTATTAACTAAATATATTGTGTAAACTCATAGAGGTAATAATTAGAGTACAGGTCACTAGAAAAAAAAATGATATAAAGAATGGAAAGCTGAGGGTTATTCCATGCAGAGCTGAGAAAAACGGTTGTTTGTAAATCTTTGGAAATGCATAGAGATGGTGAAAGCATATCATGGTGTTTGTAACTAACAGAGCTACCATATAGGTATGATGGGTTGAAAGGGTAAGTCTTAAGTCATGTATATTACTAGAAGGAAAGCTAAAAACTAATATGGAACTGTATAACATAGTGAAACCTCTCATAAAATACAAATATGGGTGATATTGCTATATATATAAGACTGTTTTTACAAAATATAAATACAAATAAACTAATGAGATTGAAACAGAATAGCAGATTTGTAGGGCTGGGTAAACAGAGATTGAAAAGTGATGAGTGTTTTTCTTTGTTTATTATTATTATTATTATTGGAATAATGAAAATACTCTAAAATGATTGAAATGATATGTACACAATCATGTGGTATACTGAATACCATTGATTTACACTTTGGATGGATTTGTGCTTTATTAATATGTATCAATAAAATTGATTTGTTAAAATAAAAGCAAGTATGAGACAGTAATATTCTTTAGCAAATAAACTGATAAAAAAGACAAAGGAAGTAATTTGGTACAATTTATGAAAAGGTATATGAATATATAACACAAGACTATTATTCCACATACTTACAAAAATTTCTATAAACTATCTTTACACTTCTATGAAAAATGACTTTCACTTGTCATTTCCTATTTGTTTTCCTACCCTCTTTTCACTCTATACCTTTGGAATAAGTTGCTGCTCTTAGTTTCTATTTTTAAAAACAACTAGCTTAAAAAGAGAATATAGCTGGCAATACTGAAATGGAATCATAGAAATTCAAAATGAAATTGATATCTTTCACACTGAAAAATAAAATAAAATTCAGAACTTAAAAAAAAATGTTGAAACACCAAGATTATATCAGAATTTTTTAAAACTTGATAATGATTTTAAAAAGTGAAAAATCTATACATTGGGAAAAATATATTAATGTTCTCCAATGGGTAAGCACATTTCCTGAGCTCTGGTCTTGCTTCTATAAAACACGGAATGTTTGCTATCCTGGAACCATATATAAAATTGGAAGAGACATTCATATCTTCAGTTTTATAATTTTTCCAGCTTGCAAATAGCTTCTTTCTCATTCTCTATCCAATAGACCACTTCTTTTCCACACCAAAGAAATAATAGTTGGAAACATCTACCTGGCCAAGGCATTGTAGACACTATAGACAGCTACTCACTCACTTTTCCCTCTTCCTAGTGTTTTGCATACTGGTTTCAAACAAGAATGCAATTCTATACTTAAATCAATTCAACCTCTATATTGTAGGATTAGGAAAGAAAGTGTAAAGAACGTTTTCAGAAGTAAAATGTCATGAACTAAGCCATGATACAACACTATTAAGTGGAAATATTAAAAAAAAAAAAAAAAAGAAAGGACAATTTCTTCACAAAGGTGACTAAGGAGTGTAAGCAATAAGGGGGAAGGACTATCAATTCAGTCCCAGCTTCATACTTAAATATGCAGCTGATCTCTGATGGCTGGTATTAAATTGTGATTATGTATGGTTTGCAATGACTTTATAGTTTCCTGAAACCACTTATTAAAAGTACTGGTGTTTTTGTTATTGTTATTATTATTAAAGTGTAACATTGGTTTCTGGGAAAAAAATGTACTTGTATGGATTGCCGCTGCCGCTGCCACTGCTACGTCTCTCTCCCGGTTCCAACCCTGAAGATGTTGGTGGAACAGCTCAAGTTGGAGGCCGACCTGGAAAGGGTCAAGTTCTCGTAGGCGTTGGCAGAGTTCCAAATGCGTGCAGAACATGGCAAGGACGCCCTGCTGGTCGGTGTGCCAGCCGAGAGCAACCCCTTCCAGGAGCCTAGATCCTGTGCTCTGAGGACTGTAGGGAAGAAGCTCATTGAAAAATGCCTTCAAAGCACAAAGTGATGAATGACTGCCCTCCATGTTTCAAAAAAACACTTTTCTCTAGCCAAAAAAACTTTTACATATTTGAGACCTTTGCTTTGTGTGGGCTGGTCCTACAGCCAAAATGCTACAAAATTGATTCATTTCTGCTTAAATAATGAAACTGGGTGAAGAGTAGCTCTTTTAAATAATAACGGCCTGGTTCTTTTGATGAAGTGCTTTATACTTAACAAAAATCCTACCACCAAATATATCAGAATATATCTCTTTCATAAATGAATTATCAATGTTTCTATATCTGGAATACCAAGTTTGTTTTAGTTACTAGATGTTTACATTTTAGGAAGGAAAATATTTTTTGTTTTTAAAAAATGATTATTTGTAATTTGTTATTCCTAAAACTTTTATACTGTAACAAAATTTGTTCTTGCCTCATAAATTTAGTTTCTAAATGAAGATAAACAACTATAAAATTGAGGTAAGAATAGGTTTTACTTAACAGATAATATCTTGATTTTTCTAAATGAGAAGATTGTTTTCTTTTTAAACACTAAATACGGAAGCTGTTTCTCGCAAACTTTTTTGGAAAGATTAATGATGCATTATGTATGAGGTTCCCCATCCTATGTATGAAGCAGATTTGATCTTTTTCTTAAGTCCCTCAATTTTATGGCTGTGCTTTAAAAAACACTATGTTCTTTTCATATTTTTAATAAATGTTTAAAATGTGACCTATAGAACATTCAAATGATTTCAAAACAAAGTAATGTGAAAATATTATAGCCTGAAAGAATCATTAAGAATTGATGATGTGTCCCAAACCAGCGGGGGCAGAGTCGAGGGGCCTGTGGGGAAGAAGTGGGGGACAGGAGATGAGAAGAATGGAGACAAGACAGGATTCTGATCAAGTCTCATTTATTGAGGGTTGGTTAGGGGTAGATATAGTCAGGGATGAAGGAAGTGACACATACTGACGACAACGTATGTGTCAGTAAATGATTGGGTAATTAGATTCTGGCTTTCACGCCATACGCATGCGCAGATGGTTGTTTTGCGGCTTCCGCGGAAAGATTTTCGCGCGCTTTAGGGAGTGCCTAATCAGAGCGTGTCGCCTGAAACAGTGGCGGGAGAGGGAGAACAAAGGGGAGGAAGAAAGAGGAAGTAGGAAACCAAGGAATGGCGGCCTTGGAGCGCGACACAAATGAATCATGGCGTTTTGTGTCGAGAGTGGGAGAGAGAGACGGCTCCCTACAATGATGTGCCTTCAGTTTGATTTGGGACACTTTTATAAAGGATATTTTATTTGTGTTTGTAATCATCTCTGAAGAGCTTGGAAATAAAATTTCTGATTACTTCATTAAAAAAAAAAAGTACTTGTATTGTAGAAGTCAAGGGGTTCAATTACTTTTGTATAGTAAGGCCAGGGCTCAGGAATAATTTTTGGAAGGATGTACCAAGACATCATTGGCTGCTGCAGGGGCTTGAAACTGCAACATAGTTTCTATCGACTTCAGGAGCATAACCAGAGGCTGATAGAGCAAATATTTTTATTTGAGGGTTCAGTGAACAGCCTAGCCAATAACTCACATGGAGAGGCAACCTGTAATGTATTCAAGGCCTGGTTTGAATGCACAGAGTTTAACAATGTTAAAGTTTATTCCTTGTTTTTATATATTTTAAACATTTTAAGGCAACACATATATCAAATGATTTTGTTTACTTATACAATTTTACCATGAAGATAATAGTAGTTATTTTACTTTAATAATAGAGGGAAAAAAAACTATTTTTCATTGTTAAAATGAAAATGGAAGATTCCCAATAGAATCAAGATAATTTTTCATTACTTTTTACTTAAATATATACCTTGTGGTGACTTTCAGACAGGTTTTATTACCATGAAGTTTCTTTTTGCCATCAATACCAATCCAGGTTTTCAGTTAACAATGACTTCTAGAACTAGAACCATTTAAACGTTTCAGTTTGGAAGATATTTTTACAAACTCTTTATAATTGACCATAGTCACTTAGACTAGTTACCTTACATTTAAATAAACTTATTAAATTACAATTACCAACTAAAGAAGTTTACTTTATTTAAGAGAACATATTCACAATTTTCTTCTTTAGCTTAATTTCATTAGCATGCACTTACAATTTTCATTACTCCAAAGATTTTGTACATATAATGTTAATTTATTTAATGGATAATTTATAAACTAAGGGAAATTACACCTAAGCTAAATAAAACTGAAATCATTATACTATGCAAGGAACTCTCTCCCCGCTTTCCCTACAGGAAGTCAAAACCTCTTTTCTTTGTTTAAGTTTTGAAACTGTGAATAATTTTAAAAGCATACTGACTACCAGATTCTGAAATACATTACAATTGCATAATTTGTTTAATCATAATCCAGGAAAGATCTCTCCATAGCTTTTATGGATCTTCCTTTACTTACTGAAATTCGGCAACAGAACCACTAACCACCCTTATTTTAAAGCTGTCAAAAGGTTTAAACTAGAGAATTACAGGGTAAATTGACTCTTAATTCCCCAGCCTAGCAGATAGGTTTAATCTGCCACACCTAATCCCACCCTCAAAGCCCTTGCAAAGAGGAGGCCCTTTCCCAATAGTTCCTATAATCAGATTTCTATATGACCCTTCCATTCTGCTTGGTCTAATTTGGGTTCCAGGAATATTTATTCACACATATAATTGCATATTTAATTTTTAGCATTTGAATAGAGCTCTTTTAAGAATTTTCATTTGTTAATTTGATATTATTATCCTGATGTATGAAGATATACACTGCACAAATAGGCAGACACAAATAGAGTTAGACACAGAAACACAACTCATTGATGTTACTTATAATTTGCATTATTTTATATACCACTCAGTTTAATTTAGGTTCTAGAAATATAGATAACTTACATAACTTCATATTTAACCAACAATGAGCAAACAGGCAGACATGAATAGTTTGACACAGAAATATAATTTAGTTACTTAAAACTTTCATTTTTTACAAAACAAGTGTGATTGCAAAATGATTGAAGATTTCTAAAAGGTTTTTTTTCTTAATTTGCACTATAAACTTGCAGTTTTGCACAATAATTTTGTTTCTTAACTAATGGCTCATAACCAAAATGTTCCCAATGTTTTAAAACAATTTTCTTTTTGTTTCAGAACTTTATATCTTACCTTGAATTTAGCAGAATTTTGGATGAGCAACAGGACTAATTCTATGTATATTTACAAAGGCTATTGAAGCCTCGGGGAAACTGGTTTCTCTCATGAATTGTCACTCTTAGGAACACTGACAATCAAGGCAGGAGACCTCCTTTATTTCCCAGTCCTTGGAGATAATAAAACCCCAGTGTCGTTCAACCTGAGGGTTAAGAATTCCAATAGGCAGCAATTTAGTTCATACTTGGAATCATGAGAGAAATCAGGGTTACTAATACCAGTAGGACAGGAGACAGGGATATCCCATATATGCTTTTCCCTGGATTATAGGTGCAGAACCTGTTATAAAATAACCATAAGCAAAGGCAAGGGGTGAGGCTAGGCTTGGAGTGACCATAAACGAAGGAAAGGTTACTTTAGAATTTACACGTACAATAACAGGTTCAGGCTAAATTCACCCAGTTATAATTTCAGTTATTATCCTTCTGCTGTTTCATAATATAAATGCATCTATAAATGATCTTAACTCTTAGTTACAGTTTTCATTAAGTTTTAACCCTAAGGTGAATTGGATACCTTTATTAATTAAGTTACAAGAATTTTATTAGTAAAATTTCTGTGAAGTCTGCCTTTTCCTAGTAATGGAATGAATTCTCATCTGCAAGTTATGCTTTTAATTCACCAGCAAGGGAGTATTGGCACTTAAGATTCATTTTTAAACTACCTTTTACCATGAATTCCTAGGTGCCAGAACTGATAAAAGCCAAACACAGATTTTAAAGTGGATGTTTATCCCTTTTTTTCCTCTGTAGTTTCACAACCCTGAAGTTCCCAGCCAGACCATTAAAAAGACTATCAAGTGATTAGAGGTCCATTGTTTTCAAGTAATAACTTCCTTCCTTTAGACAAGTTTGCAGCTTTAAAACATTTCAAAGCATTTTTACATAGTCTCACAGAACCTGGGAAGAATGCAAAATTATTTTGGCCTTTGACACCCAAGGGAGGAAACTTTATTGCCTTTATTTTGATCCTCCTCTGCATTCCCTTTACCTCCCCCCTTCCAGCCACTTGGGTGCACAGTGATCAAATAGGAATGCAGCTTATGAATAGAAGGTGTGGACTCACTGAAAAGGGACAAGCCACTCCCCCCTTTCCAGCTTTCAGCCAAAATGGGTCAAAAGAACCTACTCAAATTCGGCACCCCTCCCGGGGACTCAGCCACCCTGACTGGGGCAGCCCCAGCAAACCCGGGTATGTGGCATGGACACAGACAACCCCCAAGCTCCAGCAAAGGGACAGACCAGAGACAAGACAGCAGAGCATGCATAAACATCTAGCAAACATCCAGACTTCACAATTTTGCCTTGTATATAATCAATTGTATATAATCAATTTACCCCTTTGCCAATGGCAAGGGAGGGTTCCAGCTCAACCAAATTCCACCACTTTACATAACCACACAACTCCAACACCAGCATTAAACTGACACAGACAGAAGCACAAAAGTCATTAATCTGACCCACAAGTTCTATATATATCTTTTTCAGCACAGCTGCCCCCACAGCCATTACAGACTTTAGAAAGAGAGAATACTTAACATTAACATCTGGTATAAAGTGAATTAATTCACAATTCAGCACAACAACAAATGATTCCAGCTAGACCTTTTTCACTGTTTAACTTTACACCCAGGCCAAGCTTCACTAGAAAAGCTGATTCATTTTCCTGTAACCAAGTTTTTCAAAATCCATATGAATTTCCAGGATATTAGGACTTGAACCTATAAACATCTTTTCTTATTATAATCAGGCCTCCACTCTTTTCAGCAGAGACAAGACCAGTACCAGATTCTAACATGCAGTTAGACAAACCCAAAACACCAGGCTTTCCCCTTTTTTTTCTCCTTTTCCCAGGCCTAGAGAGAACAGCTCCCCCCAAATTTCTGGAGGCGCTGGGGTTCTCTCAGGAGGTGATTGGCCTCCCTCCCCAGCAATTAAAGCTAGGGTTCTCTTGACTGTTCTCCCCTGGGGGGAGTCTTTCCTTCCATGTTTGCAGTGTTTTTTTTTTTTGTTCCCACAATTTCTTCTCTTCAGGTCTTTCATTGCCCTTGGTTTTCATCAGGAAGATTCTGGTGGAGCCCACATCTTTTCTGGATTAAATTTAATCCAGGGGCACCCAGATGATTGGGGTTCACCTGAGTCCTTCTGGCTTCCTTGGGGATCTGGAAGGGGCAGCAAAATTCTACCATCTCTGGCCTTTGTTTGCAATGCTGGCAAAGCCTCCATTAATGGTGTAGAAGTTGAGAGGTTCTATTATTTATGTATAGTAAGACCAGGACTCAGGAATAATTTTTGGGAAGGAAAAATGATTTATTTATGACCAGCCAGGCTCAGAGCTTCTCATTCCAAAATCCAAGTCCCAAACATGATCTTTCAGATCCTTTTATACAGAGGAAAAGCCAAATTGTTCTTTGTTTCAGTGCTCAATAGGGTTGAATTAGTATATATCTTTCACATCCTAGGTAAGCTTTTAGCATGAACTTTGTACATTCTAGATAAGCTTTTAGCACATTTGGTTTGCATTTTCCCTGAATATTTAAAGTTTATAGAGTCTGCATTGATAAATTGTTTCCTGGGACTGGAGTCATTGCCATGGTCACCAAGGGCAGGGCTGTAGCCTCTCACTGTCCCAAACCCACAAGTCAGGACACATAGAGCTTAGGTTATCTATGAAGATATGAACAACCTCCCACCCATAGCCCACATCAGTATGACATTTAGATATGGTACACTGAAGGGAAAAATAGCAAGGACCAATGTCTACTCATTTTATTTTTTCCATTCACCATGTGTCTCTTTGTCCATCCTTCATCTTCTACATGTCAACATTCCTTTGTGTGGAATGTTTCCAGAGTTGATAAAAATCTGTTGTTGTTTATTTTCTACAAGAGCAATAGTGACACACTCCTTCTGGTTGTGAATTTGCTATATTTTTTTCCTAAACATTTACTGGATATTTGAATCAGTATAGTTTGCAAATGAGACAGGGTTGTGGGAATAAAGAAAAAAGAAATGGTTGAGCTAGAGAATTATTTAGGAAGCACAATGACAGGACTTAGTGAGTATTGGGATACCACAGTGTGAGAACTATCTATCAAGGAAACTTCCAGGTACCTAAGTGAATAAAATTAGTTATATACAGTAATTCATGAATCCATTACAATAGACAGAAGGTTATCCAGTTTGTAAGTGAAAGATTAAAATCAAACTAAGTAGAAAATCAAGTGGTGACATGAACTATGCCATACGCCATAAAATATCTCTGATATATATGTATTGGAATATTGTAGCTTTTTTAAAGTACAGAGAATATATAAGCAAAACAAAAAATATTACTTGTGCTTTGGGCCATTAGGTTGAAAAATTGAATTTTCTTTTCTAGCTTTTTAGATTTTTACAGCAATCTTGATATTTTTGAAGTTTTTGATGCAATGGTCTGTGTTAAAATATTTTATTCAACATTTAAAAAACCATTACAGTTAATCATTTTTAGAGTAGACCATTTTAAGAATTTATTGCTCTTATTCATGTAAAAGCCATTCCTCTTCACTGACTAGCATCTCTGCTATTCCCTCATTCCTAATGCCTGTGCTTTAAGGCATAAGAGAACACTTTTAAATAGTGCTCAGCATCTAATCTAGGCATTCACAGACCCTCTAGGGGTCTGTGGAAAGATATCAGGGAGTCTGTGAACCTGAACTGAAAAAATTCAACTTATTATCTTTATTTTCTCTGACTGCTAACTGAAATCTAGCATTTTCACTTATGAATGTATGCAATAAATAAATCACAGTAGTATTTGCAACAGAAAAGGTTAAGAACACCTGATCTAAACTTTGTTTCAGAACATTCAAAGGACGGGGATAAAGCAAGCCTTCCTTGTAAACATTAACAAAAGTGGTAAAAGAGAATGAAATGATGCTTAAAAATAGACTCCTCATAAAAAGTCCAAATAATTCTAGATAAAAATTATACAGTGAGGTCATAGGATCAGCTGGTGGAAGAAATTTACTGGCACAAGACATGCATGAAGACTGATTCTGGAGTGGGGGGAAATGGTGGGAGACCACTGATGGCTACGATGGCAACTTCCATAACTGAGCAAATCATTCAAGAAAAGTATTGCATGCTATAAAGCCAAACAGAGTCAGACACTGTTCTCTAAATGAATCAAATATGCCAGAAAAAAAAGGAAACAACATTTAAGCTATTCCAGACACATTCCAGTTTATCCAGAGAGACATTTGGCCCCTACTCAAATTGCAGTTCATTTACCAACTTCCCAGATTATATGTATATCTGCATCTATTCATACTTGTTTCTCTCCAGAAATTCCTGTGACTCCCGACACAGGGTAAAAACTCTCGCTTTAACCTCCCACTGCATCACGTTAGATACACTACCTCTGTTAAACCAAATGGTACTGTTTACTTGATATTGTCATTATTATTGCTTTGTCTATTTCAGTAAAGTGAAAGCTCTCATAAGACATGGGATTTTTTTTTTCCACTGCTGTTTCCCCAGGACTTAGAACATCATCTGGCATTTTTTGATCATTCAATAAATATTTGTTAATTTGAAAAAAAAGATAGATTTCTACCCACACCATGTGATATTTTCATTTCTCTTCACTGGAAGTCTAATTTCTCTAAATTCTCTCTCACTTCTTCCAGCACCAGCTCAATGTTCATAAAAATTCACATAGGGATTTGTTTCTCTTCCAGTCTCTTACACTTAGTTATAAAATTCATGAGTGTCAAATTTCCCAGGAGAGTCTCAAGTTCATGTAAATTCATTACTTATATAAACAAAATATTTGCAGTCAGTCTTTCTGCTAATGCATCACTCAAAAGTGGCTGAATAGATTTTCATAAATTTGTGATAAGGCTGCATGGAGCACACACACACAATTCACTTTGAGAGACTCTGGAGGGACATCAAGGAGTTATTAACTCACCAAAACTACATCGCAACACAGATTTGTGGAACAAGCTGCTTCTCTTTTGGACAACTCCGTGAGCTACTCCAGAGAAATAGCAGTAGGATATTTTATTCAACAAACCGTAATACTAAAGGTTTATACTAAAAGGTTAATGCTAAGGTTAAAAAAGGTCAATACTAAAGGTTACTACTGAGTAGCATGGGGAAAGCCAGCATATTTTCACTAATGAGATAGAATATGATAAAATTGTATAGAGAAAGCCCTGCAGACCCTTCACAGACAAAAAAAAAAAAAACAAAACATTCCTACTGTTGTAGAGATGTCAGGTGTATGCGGTATCGAAGGCCAGGACACAAGTACTCTGAGAAGGAAGGTGATTTATTTCGACCGGCCAGACTCTGCGGACTCCTGTCCTAATAAAAACCGAGCCCCAAATAGAATTTTGGGTTCCCTTTTATACAGAAAAAATATAAGGGTTGGGAGTTAAATGGTGCTCTTTTGAAAGAAAATGACCTTCCTTGTGTTAAGTGTTTGTCTGAGTACTGGATAGGTTTTCAACTAAAGTATCCCCCATATTTTAGGTGAGCTTGAATTAGCATATCCTCCACATTTCAGGTGAGCTTGAATTAAAATCCCCCCCCACATTCCATCTGGATGCAACCTTGAATACACATTCAGTCTTACATCCTTTCTGAACATTCAAAGACTGTTTGGTCTATATTGTTTATTTGGATTTCTAGAGAGTAGGTACCCTTGGAAACAATTTTGAATTTATACACAGGCTATATTACTACTTCCTCTTTTTCTTTTGAAATTTGAAATCCCTTTAAGGTAGCTAAACCAAATAGACAATCAAGCTAAACATTCCGTTTGACCCCGTACAAAACACAGCCCACCTGCTCTAATCCTCTTCCCCTGCACCCCATAGGATGGACAGACACTTGCCCAATTAATAAGAATCAAGTTAACTTCCTTTTTGTGTCTATGAAATTAGTTTGCCATTAATAAAACCCCAAAGTTACTTCCATTCTGGCTTTCTATGCTGCAGCAAAACTTTGATGTCCTGAATAAAGTCAATAAAATTAAGTAGTCTGCAAACTTAATTCTGATTGGTATTTTGATTTGGTATTCTGATTTGGTAATTTCAAGGCCCCAGAGAGAGGTAGAAGGTACCCCCTGGAGGACTCTGGGAACTGGCCAGGTGAGGCACCCATGAAAGACCCATTTGTATGAAAGACCCATATGTGTCTGTTGTCCAATCACTGAGATGCATACCTTCCAGGAATGCCATTCCTATTTCTGAACTCTGTGGTTTGAGTCCATTTCAATTGCCTTCTATGTGAGACTTTGGTTTGGGTTTGGTTTCAGTTTTATTGTCAGACCTTCCATTTGATTTTATTTCATTTCTCCCTCCATCACTTTAATTTTCTGTCTCTCTCACAGACAAAGGGTTTGGGAATCCATAAGGCCTGCTAAGCCTACCCCCAAACCTGGGTCATATGGAAAGCAGTTGCCTGTCTTCTTCCTCCTGTGTAATGAGCCTCCTTTTCTCCCTGCTGCCTGTGTTCATGTGTCTGGAACTTCTGCTCACACGGGATCCTTCTAAAGTCAGAGGCATATCCTAGTGGTTAAGCTGAAAGGCCCTAGGCCCAAGAGACATTCATCTGACCAACACATCATGGGCTCTTTGTGCCCTAAGTCTTTCTTTCCTCCTCCTGATAAAACTCCTGCCTTTAATATATATGGGCACTATGGACCTGTGACTTTCTGTTCACAGGTAGATCTGATGAAGGAGAATTTGTCTTTGTAATGGCCACCTTGAGAAATTTTGCAGGAATAAAATCTTGCATTTTGAGAGGTATCAAAAAAAAAAAAAGGGCAGGGCGGAGAATGATATCCAAGCTTGGTAACTGGAAACTGTTAGAGGACAATCTACCTGCACATTTGCTTCACTTAAAGGTTCATTAGAAAAAGAAAAGGTCAAAAAGAGAATAAAAATGGAAAAACTCTAAACCAAATCTAAAGCTTCCCATCTTCCTGTAGTCTGTCCTTGCCCCAGAATTGCCTTGAATAGTTCCTCTTGAGCCCCTGAGGGAAAATAATCTAGTCCAGACTCCTTTGAAGATTAAGCCTTCTATGGAAACAGGCTGCTTACTAGAGCAGACTTTCAATCTTGGTTCTAAACTTAATTAAGAGCTACAAGTAAGGATCTCCCCAAATAAGATCAGCAGTTTCTTATAGAAGAATTTAGAATTCTTTTGAGTGCACATGATTCAAGGCTATGTGAGCTATATCAGCTTCTACACATGTTGATCAAAATTTCTAAATCCTGGATGGCAAAAGCTGGTTAGACTGACCCAGAAAGGAACCTACATGATTCTTCTTTCCATAATAAATCTGAGAGTCAAATAGACCTAAGATACGGGCAAGGCTTATTAAAATTACACACAAAGGCAAAGAAAATCCTAAAAGTCTCCTTCACAAATAATAATGAGAAAGCTTTTACCCTCAAATTAAATAAACAATCTCAACCTGTTCCCTCTGCCAAGAACAAAAATTCTGATAAAAATGCAAGAGTAGAGCAAATGATACTGAGCAAAAGTGGGGTGTTTTGCCCAATGCACTGCAAGTGACCACTTACTGAGACATCAAGGTTTCAAAGAGAGAAAAAGTTGCTGCTAGCACATACATAGCAAGGCATTCAGATGGCCTAATGGCCTAAAATCTGTCTCCCCAAACTGCAGTAATTCTAATAGTTTTATAGTATCCAAGCAGGTTTGAGTTCAGTAGCTTGAGATGATGAAATTAGAGATGATCTAATTACTGAGCATGCACAGAATGTTTGCATCTTAGTTACAGAAGCTACTGTGCATGCCAGGCAGGCCAATTTTGTTAGATCCAGCTTTCCCTATAAAATAATTTTGTTAATAAACATTATGGGACTGTCTAGTGATCATAAGATTTCAGACCTGTAAAATAGGATAGTGGGAGAGGGTACAAATGAAGCCGGGGAAATGTTGGATTCTTCTAAATTCTTGGCTATGTTGCATAAAATAATTTAAGAACATGTCAATTTAGTTAGGCTAGTAAGAATTTATTGGGAAATGAGGAAAAAGAACAGTGCTTGCTGTGAGATGGCAGATACACAGCCAGATATGGTGCAGGCTCCTCTAGGCAGAGAAAGCAGGTTTTGGCTTGTGTGATCACCTTTTAAGCTATTAATTATTCCTCCTCTTCCTAATGCTAAGGGGAGGGGGCCCAACTGTTACTGGTTATCTCACCAGTGGTGGGGGCCAATGGTGAGGCATATCCTTACACTATACAGGCCTCCCCTCAGCCCTGGAAAGAATCCAAACTGGGACCTTAGGATCAAGGTCTCGCGGGGGTGGGGGGTGGGGGGGGAGGTTATGGTCCTGTTGTCTGTCAGCCATGTTATCTGTCAGCCATGTTGTGGCTTGCCTTCTGTTTCCCTCTACAAATCTGCCTCACAAATGGGGGTCAGTCACAAGGCTCTACCAATAAAAAGATAAATGTTGTATCATTTTACAATCATTATCAGAGATCAAGGCATCTGGATTCTATTTCAGCAAATTTCAGTCATTTCAGGTATTTACTTTTGACTTTTCTACAATATACTAGAAAGTAAAAAGGCATCTATATAATGATTCAGCAATCATAATCATATGTTAATTCTTAACCCTCGTTTACACAAGGAGAGAAAGTCAGCTCATTTGTATAAACTACTGCGTTTTATATTTTTGTGTTTCTGTGACTTTATTTCTGATTCATGGCAAAAATTTTTAAATTGAAGGTATAAACTTTCTATTTGTGCCTGTGGGTTTGTTTGGTGTATATTTTCCTACCTCTGGATAGTAATACCAAGTTAATAAATAAAAATCCTTAAAAGAACTCCCCTCAAATTACTTAAAGATACATTAGTGTTTATACATAAACTAATATTCCTATGCTCCCAGAAATTAAGGAAACCAAACTTCTAATATTGCCAATGTAAAAAGAGTATTCAGAGAATTAAATCCAAATGTTTTAAAAATTGAAGTGCACATAATCTAAGTAAACCTTTGGCAAATAGAACTAGTTTAAAATTGTTAGTGAAGTAAAATAGCTATGTCTTCTGCGTTGTCGGTGTTAAGTACAACACAAAGATATTGATGTGGGTTATGGGTGGAAGGCTCTGTGTCTCTTCAGAGATAACTAAGTTGTTTGACTTGTGGGTGTAGAACGGTAAGAGGCTGCAGTCCCAGGAAATGTTTAACAATGCAAGGGCTATAAACTTTAAGTATTTAGGGGAAATGCAAAAACCAAGGCTTATCTAGAATGTCTGGAGTCCATGCTAAAAGCTTACCTAAGATGTGGAAGAGATATATGCTAATTGAAGCCTATTGAGAACTGAAACAAAGGGACCATTTGGCCTTTCCTCTCTGTATAAAAGACGTTTGAAAATCTTGTTCCGGGCTCGGGATTCAAACTGAAAGCTCCCGAGTCCGGCCGGCCGTCAATAAACCATTTTTCCTTCTCAAAATCATTCCTGAGTCCTGGCCTCTCTATACTCAAATAATTGAACTTCTCTTAAATTCCACAACAATATAATTTTATTCTATTTGAGTTGTTGAGAAATAAAAAAGCATAACCTTGCAGAAAAAATATCTAACGAGTCACTCTTGCCCCCACTTCTGTAAATCAGCCCATAAGAACATGGCCTTGCCGGAGAATATCAGACAAAGGACTCCTGACCCCCACTTCTGTAACTTAAGAAACCACTCTGGCCCCCGTTTCTGTAAATCAGCCTGTGACCTTGTACCTGCCTTCTGCTTCTGTAACCCCACTTGCAAAATTTTGCCTAGCAACGGGTTAACCAAGAAGCAAACGTCATCCTGATCCCACATAAAATCCTCTATAAACCTATAAGAACTGAAAAATGGGGCTCAGAATTTGGAAATTTACTCTCCTCTGGACCTGCGTGTAATAAATCTGTTCTTTTGCCTCTCTGAGTCCTGTCTTGGATTTCTTCTATGGTTCAAAACTCCTGACTTTGCTGCAACAGAGTATGTTCTTAAATTTATACAGGCTGATCGAATATACTAGCATTATATCTACTAGATACTTAATATGATGAAAAATGTAAATTTGTGTTTAACCAAATTGAGTTATTATTCACACAAACTTTAAGAGTTATTGTCTTTTGTAGGATGTTAGCTTGAAGACAATTTCCAAGATCTTTTTGAGAACTCTAAGTTCTCAAAATTATTTAGTTATCTATTTATTTATTAAAACTAATAAATTACTATTTAGTAAGGTATGCAGCATGTATTTTTTAAAGAAAAAATGAGTTTTTTCCTAGAATAATTTGAGTAGATGTTGCAGAATGAGAAACAGGAAACGGTAAACAAAACCTAAATGGAGATAAAAAGTTGTAGGTGGTTTGTGGAAATGAATTTTATTTGTCATGGTCAATACTGATTAAGATTTGATAGGTATATTTATAAGATATTTTATGAGCTTTCATACCAAACAGTGCATTCATGCAAAACCAGAATTTAGTTTTCTCTCTGCTAAAATGATGATATTTTTTGGATTATTAATCTACTCTTAGTGAGAGGTTATAAAAAATTTTCCTTAACCATCTGAATAATTTGCTTCAAAAACAAAGATTCTATGTCAGATCAGAATAAAATCCTCACTGATATTTATACAGACTTTATCATCCTCATTATTTAAGATAAAAAATATTTTTACTTTTAACAGATTCTTGAGTCCGCACTCACACTATTGCTATGCTACAGTTGAGTAATCTAAGAACTGTCACAGATGAGGGTAGAGAGATGTTTGATATTATGGAACACTGAATGGACCCGTTCTGAATGATTTTCAAAATTACTTCCTTTAGAATATTGACCTAAGACATGTTGTTCCTTTAATCACGAAAAAGAAATCTTTGGCTTTATCAAATAAATGTATACATTTCAGTGTGGTTTGCTTTCAAGTCACATTTCCATTAAATTAATTTTTAATGCTCTTTCAAAATAATGTAAAATGGAAATGGACAGTCAATTCACAGAACTATAAATGATTAGTAATCATGAAAGTGTTAGTGGGGTGAATGTCAGAAAGTTGTAAGGAAAAAGCACATAAATTTAGAGTTTCATAAAAGTAAAAATATCATAAATTAGTTATATACTATAGATAATAGTAGATAAAACAAGATATAGGACTATTGTCAGGTTTTTCTTTTTAAACTAGGAAAGACACAGACTTTTTAACATATTAATGAAATTTAAAAAAACTTCAATGTACCGCTTACAAAAGCCATATTTTAAATTTATCTTAGTTCTGCCTTCTGTGGTGTCAGAATCGAAACTCAGGAGAATATGTCTATCTGCAGAAGTAACTTTCTATCACAGGCAAAGTCTAGAGTTATGCAATTATTTAAGAAGTTTTTCAAACAGTGTGCCCAGATAGGTTTTCTCCAATGTCATTTTGTATGACTTTTAATAATAAAAGTCACAGTTAAACAGATCATGAGAGAACAAAAAGGAAAAGATATCTCTAGAGATCCATAGGTGTGAGTCATTAAGTCATTAATGTTTTATTTATCCATACAAAGGGAACCACACTTCAAGGAAGTCAAAGAAAACTTGGAAGCCATTGATCAATGCAAGCCTTCCTTAGTGAAAACAGTTAAGCAAGAAGTGTTTATTTCACACTGATGATTCAATGTAGGGAGATTAAAGCTTTATACCTATGAGAATCTTCTCTGAAAAATAACTGAACTAAATGTGCTTTTATTTTTGCTACAAATTGAAGACAAGACCCAGACATTTCAAGCGGTTTCCTTTAATCATGATAAACATCACTTCGAAGTTGAATTATGTGCTTTCCCAAATTAACTTAATCCTAAATGACATTGCCAGCCAGTATCTTTCTTAATTTTGATTTTCTTTAGACAATTTTTATACTCAGTATCATTTTCAGTCAAAACTGTCAAAAATGTACTGGAAAGGACATGTATGTAACTTATTTCCTGAAAAAGCACCCTGATAATTGCTTATGTCTAATGGAAATATAGGTTTGTTTCCTTTCAGTAGATAAAACCACTGAGAATTTTAGTAACTCAGACATATCTAAGGAGTAATAGTTTTGTACAGGTGGTGGGTTGAGAGCAACTGCCAAGGATGAAACTAAGATTAGCTCTCCCAGCAAATGAAAAGGAATTCTGTTTTGGCTACATTTGTTATTGTTCTCATTTTCTCTCTCTGGCCAGGTGACTGCTATAGCACTGCCACATTTTTGGCCCGGTTGTTACGCTGATGTCGAATTGATCATTTTAAGATGCAACTTTTTTTCTCTCCTACCTTAGTTATCTGATTTCTATAATTTATCTGCCAGCTATAGCCTCACTCTCAGTCAAGATCTAGAACAAAGTTGTGCAGAATTTCTTCTCTTAAGTCTCATTACCATACCCTGAGGAAATCCAAAAATCTCAAGATTTTTGCAAATTCCTAATAGATTTCAGTGATTCAATTGATGCTTCAAATGATAGGCTCCTACTATTTCAGCACTGATGTAAGGATTAGCCCTTCTTACAATTTCAAGCCAAATCATTTGTGGCTTTGGTAAAATATACTGGTGTCTTGGGGAACATAAGTGAGCATCACCTTTCTTAAAATTTTCTTAGGCTACCTCATCATAACAGAGTTTTGCTGAGTTCTGTTTCCTGTATCAGTCTCAACCTTCCTCTATAAACTCTGTTTTCTGACCTTCAGATGTATGTATGTATGCATGCACGTATGTATGTAGATAGAGACCTCATTTAATTTTAACCATAAATAAATGGTTAGTTCAATAACACTTCTTATTATGTTAGCAGAATAAGCTTTGTTATGATATGCCACCATATAACTGCCACTCACATAAAGGTTGCTGTGATTTCACGGATTTCATGTAATTCTTCAAGGCAGATGTCCCTCATCCAATGACTCAACAATCTAGGGCACTACACATTTTTGGATCTGCCTTATCACAAGACCCTGCAGGATTACTGCTACAGGGGAAAAGAGAAACTGGAGGGTTTTCCCGGGGCTTTCAACACTTCAGACCTGCTCATTTCATATTCCTTTGGCCAGATCCAATCACATGACCCTATCCAACAACAAAGGTGCAGAAAGATAATAGAATTCAATGTGCCTTGAAGAGAAGGAGAATCGTATATTGGTGAAGATTAGTGATAAATTCCAGTCTATATTCCATCTTTGCTGCACTATTTTATATCTCTTCTGTCACATGGAAGGTCTCACATATGACTGAAACTGGGTTTTCTATTCCATGTGTCTATCTCTATCCCAACAACATAATGGCTTATATAAAAAGTTATGAGTCTTGATATCTGGTAGGGAATTGCTCCTTCTTTAATAAGTTTTTCAGTTATTTTTACTATTTTTGGACATTTACTAACCCCTAAAAAGTTTGGAAAAAGGTTCAAGTTCTAAAAAAGTAAATTTGAAGATATATTGAAGCCATTTGTTTTTATGGAATCAATTTTATAAAATTGATAGCTTTAGGATATTGAATCAACCCATCTATACATGGTGCATAATGCTATTTATTCAGCATGTATTTCATTATTCAAAATGGTTTTGTAAACTACTATTTTTGCACATTTCTAGAAACTGTGAAATATATCTTTTGGTATCTGCTGGTGGGTTCTTTTATTTTTTTATATTTTCTAAGGTGTTTTACTGATGCATATGAAAATTCTTAATTGATAAATGCTTTTCATAAGAGCTTTCCCATTAACTTGCATAAAATTTTTTAACTTTTTGCAAATCCATAATAGTTTAGTAGGCTAACAATCATAATATCTTGAAAAATGGTACTTTATCTCTTCCTTTCTAATCCTTAATTACTTATTTTATTTTCATATTGTCATTAGTCATCTAGAGTCTTTAGGAAAATACCAATAATTGTGAGAGTAAGCATTATTGTTAGCATCTGAATTAAAAGAAAAAGAATTCAAAATCTTCCTTGCTTATAATGATAATTTTGGTAGGCTTTTGATAGGGATGATTTATCAAGTTACATAATTTCTCTGTATTTTAAGTTTTTTAGATTTTATCTGGATTTTAAAGTTTCCATTTTCTTGAATGTTTTCCTTATTCCTATAATCCATAGAATACAAAAAGCTGAAAATATTTCCATTTCAACAGGCCCTTTTAATAAAAGAACAAAATCAACTAAAGATAGAAATAAATACATAAACCTGGAAAGAACATTTATCAATTTTGCATTTATTTTTAAAGCTTTTTTTTTTGTATTTTTTGGTAAATAAACATCATTAAAAGCATTACCCTTAAGTCTGGAAAGGGATAGATATCGTTGATGACCATTATTACTCAGTATTTTCTTGGATAGTCTAGAAAATGCAAAAAGTCAAGAAAATTACAAAATCAGCATAAAAATTGGGGGGCAGAAGAGAGAGAAAACTATCTCTAAACTTACATTTTATATTTTTTAGCCTTGAGACTCAATAGGCTCAAAAAAAACATACCTCTAATTAATAAAGTAGGTAAAGAGATTGGATAAAAGTTTAAAAATCCCAAGGTAATAGCTTTTAAAAAAGATTCTCTGATAAACACATAAAGAATTGGAAATGAACATAACAAGCTATCCATACTGATTTTTAAAACTTTAAAGTACTTTGTAATTTAGTAAGAAAGGTACAGGACTTATATCAAAAATATGGCAAAATTATATTGATGGACCTAAAACAAGATTTAAACAACTAAAAGGCCTACCATATGTTAGAAAGAAATGGCCAAGAACTATAAATTTTCCTTTACAAATTATAAAAATATCCTATATTTCTGGTTAAATTACCAGCTTTAAAAAAAAATTGGAAAAAATGTTATTAAAAGTCATATGGAAAAATAAATATCCGAGAATAATTACATTATTTTTCAATTCGTTGAACTTTATCTAATGTTTTCTTTATGATATGCTTTTGTAAGTAGTCTACAGATGATCTTAAAATCTAATACAGATGCCTCTGCCTTTTAATAATTTTGCTTAACCTATTATTAAAATAGACACAAACATTCCATTGCTTCTTTATGGGTTCATTTCTGATTATTTAAGTTAATAATTTAATAGTCCCTTCAGTGAAGTTCTATATATCTTGAGTTCACTTCTTATATATATGCCTTAAAATGCCCTTTTTTGTTTGTTTTAAATCTAGCCTGATAGCAGAACAGATTTCTACCATATACTTAACTTTTGGATTAAAATTTCCTTTCTGGAACATATTATTGCTAATGAGAAGTTTGCTGTTACTCAAATTTTTGTTTTACTATCTTCTTCATTCTAAAGATATATATTATGATGTTTTACAGTTTTACTTCATTGTGACTATAGGTGGGATTTATTATGCTTTATTTTTACTAACTTGGAATAGGTTGATAGTTATTTTTCTTTTTTAAAAAAATTTCAATGGTTATATTTTTATTTAGAGATTTGCAGTTAGTTGCTTATATCTATTTAAACTTTTTTCATTCTTGCCTGTTAGAGGTTTGAAATGATTACCAGGTTGTAAGGCTGTGGCTCCATTCTGATTGATTGAGCAAGCGGCCTACATGTGAAAGACAGCATATCTTCCCCCAAGAATGAGTCATATCACTATGGGAATGGAGCAGATAAGAGACCCTCATCCCTTTTGGGCCATCAGACCCTCCTGCATTCTAAGAAAACTCTACCTCCTTGCCCACCATCCCCAAGCCATACACAAGAAGAGTTTACTTTTACAGCTCTTTATTGACCCAAGGCGGTACTCTAGACACTTACCCCCTCCCCATGAACTTACATTTCCTCACCTATTGATGTACTGTATAAATTCACATCTGCACCTTCCATGAGGGAGCTGAAGTCTCTTTTCAGACCCCCACCATGCTGGTGCAGGGACTGAAGTCTTTTCTTCACACCCCCTCTGTTGGGAGAGCTTCTCAATAAATTCTCTCCTGTGGTCATATCAGTCTCCATGTCCCAGTGAACACCATTTTTCTCCAACATCGCCTTTCTCCCTTTTTTTATCCCACTCTTTCTTTTAGATATTTTATTGTTATATCTTATGTGGCTTTCTTTCCTTTGGAGTTTATACATACAAATTTTAAATTCATTTTCAAGTTTCACTATTATTTTCATATTTTCCAGAGTGAAGTATCTTCCAGAATATTATTTTATTGGTTATATGGCTTCATTTCCTCATGCCTTTTAGATTTTTTTCCTCCTCCTTGATGTTTATGGTTAACCTTCCCTATCAAGCAATTGTTTTACAGTGTCTTCCACTCTATCTCCAGTGGCTGTCTCAGGTTGATGGTTTAGAAAGTCTGTCACAAGGTAATACTAGGTCAAAGTCAAACCCAGAATTTACGACAACAATCATTTGACCTAAATTCAGGTTGCTGATCTATACTGGCTTTCTAATGCATCCTCAGGTATGAGGCTTTATGTAAATCAAAGCAGTGTTCTCTAACCATTTAGGACATGACTCTGAACCTTAATTCAAAAACAGAACTTTGTTCTTTGCTTCAGATGGAATACTTGCTTTACATAGGACCCTGCCTATGCTCATGGTTAGACACAATGTCCGAAAGACTGTGGCCAGTTCTCATCTTTAGAGATACTTATTCTTTTTGTGTTTATGTCTACCTTTCTGCCTTTATCATTTTCCCTGTTTATGTATTTTCCCTCCTTGCTATGTATTTGGACCAAAGCAGTAGGCAGTTCTGTAAACATTAACACTGATTTAACAAATTAGGTAGCATAGTTTTTGATAAATTCATTTAACAAAATTAATTTAATAAATTCTTCTATATTTAATATCTCTGTTATAAAGTATGCAGTTTCCAAAGCTGAAACTGCCTTAAGTTGACTCACCCTGGCACATTTAATAATTATGGAGAGCACTTCTACTATCATCTTAATCCAAATGCACAAACCCTTCATGCCAGAGGCTCACTGATAGTAAAGGATCTCTTCCATTCTTTGCCAGTTCTGTTTAATTTATGCTGCAGTCAAAAGTTATTCGATTGAACCACGGAATTCTTTTCTATTAATTTTATCTCTTGTCAGTAGAAAGATGATGCTGCAACTTAGCAGAGCATCTCCTTGGCAGCTGTTCTACTTCAGGATATTAAGGGATTAACAGTACTTTACAACTAGGAACAAAGCAGGCAAAATTGGTACAAGCCATCAAGCAGACTTTATCAAAGATTTCAGGCATACCTTGCTTTTTGCCTTTTGCGTTATTGTGTTTTATAGTTATTGTGGTTTATACAAATTGATGGTTTATGGCAACCCTGTGTCACACAAGTCTCTTGGCACCATTTTTTCAACAGCATGTGCTGACTTCACGTCTCTGTATCACATTTTGATAATTTTCACACTATTTCATTTTTTTCATTATTATTATATCTATTATAGTGACTTGAGATCAGTGATCTTTGGTATTACTATTGTAGTAAATGTTTTGGGGTGCCACAAACCATGCTGCTATAAGATGGCGAACTTAACTGATAAACATTGTGTGTATGTTCTGACTGCTCCTGGCTTCCCTATTCCCTGAGATACAACAGTACTAAAATTTAGCCACTTAAAGGCCCTACAATGGCCTCTAAGTGTTTTAGTGAAAGGAAGAGTCAATCAAGGAGGCAAACTTCACTGATGTCTTATTTTAAGAAATGGTCACAGTCCTGGCAACCATGAGCAACCACCACCACCCTGATCAGTCAGCAGCCATCACAATCGAGGCAAGCCTCTCCAACTGCAAAAAGATTACAATTTGCTGAAGACTCAGATGATGTTTAGACTTTGTTTAGTAACAAAGTATTTTAATAAATGTATGTACATTGTTTTTTAGACATAATGCTACCTCACACTTTATAGACTACTGTACAAAATAAACATAACTTTCACATGCACTGGAAAACCAAAAAAATCATATATCCTTTATTGTGATATTCACTTTACTGACGTGGTCTGGAACTGAATCCACAAAATCTCTGAGATATGCCTGTACTTTACTGTAAAGCAAAAGGATCACTTACCATTTCATTCCAGCTTGGTCCCTTCAAACAGTCATCACATCCAGATAACTGCAGTCATCTGCAATTACTCTTTATCTGTGAACTAGTCACAGTATTATGCATAAAGGGATCCATCTAAAACCTCTGCCAGCAAAGCTATCGATGACAAATTCCCTTTGTTCCATATCTCCCAGCAGATTGTCTCTGAAGTGCCTGTCAAGCCTTTATTTGTATAGACTTCAGTAATTCCCTTGTGTTTAGAGCCTGTGTCTCACTGTCCTTTCATCATTTAAATTGCCTGGAAAGCTGCTTCTCTCATATGGCCACTTGCCCAGTATTGACTTGTACAGATCAGAAATGGCAAGATATTTCCATTTTCTAGCCAAGAAATGCAATTGCCACTCTAGCTGCCACATTCCTGGGTATTCTGTCCTATCAATGCAAAGAAGGATCTAATGCCACCAGCACTGCTTTGTCTGCTGTATTTGAACTCTGGCTCCATGACCTTACACCAAGTCTTCCCATACCCATGGCCAGCCTTCTTCCTGCCTGACTTGCTTCCAGACTGGTAAAAGTAGATGATTTATATGCATCTGAGGATCAGTTTATGCTCTCCCTCTGCAAGTATTGGAAAAAATATATGCCCTAATCAGAGGGAAAAATTACATTTTCTCTTAGATATTTTTCAATTCAATATCCTTTCTAAATAATATCAGCTCATATATTACTAGCTCAATAAAAGAATTTAGCCCAAACTATACAGTAAAATATACACAGAAAATGAGAAGAGAGTAAGAAGCAAACAAAAACTTAGGAACTAGCAATTTTAATTTATGAACTTCGTTTTGTGTTCAAATTATTAAATATATTGCAAATCTAACCTGTTAATCTAGGGTGTCACATGATAGTCATTCAGTGTTCACGGCAAATGTTTTGCATCACTATCACTTACTTTGGAAGTCTATGCTAAATTGTCTTGGATATGAACTTATTTTAACCTGAATAAATTTTTGATGGTAAAATAATCTTAATCCATGAAGAGGACATTAGTTTGTGAAACACAGGGCCACTGATAGCATTATAACGTCTTTCTAGGAATTAGTACAAGATGTGATGGCCTCTAGGCAAAAGCAGCCTGAATCAGGGGATGTTGCTTGGTGAGTAGCACGTGAGCTGCTTTTCATGCCCCATATCCATCCTAATGTGAGCTCCCTTTTGCAATGAACAATCTGCCTAAAGCGCATTTTGTAGCCCAGATCATACTTTCACAGAGTTTTCATCTATGGTTAGAGTCATATTCATATCAAGAAATTAATAGCAAAATTTTTCTTTCAGTTCTTCATATGGGTCAGATACAATGTAATGTCAAACACTTATTTATCCTACATGATAACTACTGGCATAGTTTTCTTTATACCTGTGTATAGATAAGACAACTGAGACTTAAAGAGGTTATGTACTTTTACTGAGGTCATCAATAGTGTCGAGATTGTACTCAGGCCAACCAACTTCAAATTTAGAGGTTTTATATTAAAGCTCAAACATCTGAAAGAAACAATGGAAAAATAAAATAACTTACCTTCTTTCACAATTAAAAGTGGTTTCTTAGTTCAGTTGTTCTTGTAAGAACAATTCTAATTGAACAATGATATTTGTAACAAAGAAGACTCAATAAACCTTTACCTTCTGTAAGTATTATTCTCTCAGTAGATGCAAACAGCTCTTAAATTTGCCCATCTACATATAAGACCAATATTTGACTATATTGACTTTGAGAGAAACATGTCAACAAGTCCTGAATTCTCAAATGATCAATAATTCTTTAGAGATAAAGTATAATTTTTGGTCTCTGAATTTTTTAAATAAATAAAACTATTAAGAATTCAAATAGAAAAGTATGAAAATTGTTTAAAGATAGTAGTGGAAACACATCATTTTATTAATATTATGGCCAAACAAGGTAAAACTTAGATAAATACTTAATAAAAGATTATGGTACTAATAAAACTGTTTAGCTGTGAATGAAAGTAGAAACATCTTAGCTCAAGAGAGTAACTGAATTTTCTAAACAGATGCTGAATTCCATTTATGAAAGGCATTGAGTATCTGGTAATTCTAACGAAGTGTGCATGGAAAGAGGGAGGTCTTATTTCTAGAACTGAAAGACTGCATTATTTGCTTAATCATCCCAAGAAGTTTGTGTGTATAATATAATAGTTTAAAATTGGAAAAGAAGGACTATAGATTGGCATATAATGTGCTCTTTTTGTTTTACTCAGTGCGAGTTCTCCACATTTACCATCAGCAAGCAACCAATGTTCTTTGAGATCTTTATATGAGGATTATGCATGTGCAACCCGCCAAGCTTGTTATTTCCTCACTCACATTTCTGGTAGTTAATGCTAATTGTCATTGTCAACCAGAGCATTTATATGTGGTCTTTCATGTGACCTGGGCTTTCTCGTAGAATGGTGTTCTCAGTCAGAGTTCTTAAATGGCAACTCAGGTCTCCAGAAATGAGAGTAAGTGTCACAGCAAATAAGGTAAATGATTTTTCTATTACAACTCAGGTACACATCCGGGTCATTACCATACACATCCATACCAAAAGCATACTTAATCATTTAAAATAGACAACTCTGTAAACCATGTGTTCCTTTCTAAGCAGCAAGCATAGGAGAGAAGTTTTTTGAAGAACATTGTCTTTCTTATTTGCCAACTGTCTCCAAGGTCCCCCAATTCCAGCAATTAACTGGACTCCCTTTATCATCTTACTCTTTGGTAGCAAAATATAGACCATAATGAGTCTACCAATATTCTCCAATTAAATCATATACTGTCACAATCCCTTATGAGAAAAACCCAAATAAGTCATTTTCTTCTCTCAGACTTGGTCAGTTGAGTGCAGGGAATACAGCTATGGTGACCACAGTGTGGAGCTGGGCTGGGTTTGGGACACCGAGTCTCTGAATTTAATCAAAACCCTTGTCAATTCACTTTGTAGTGAATTGAATTGTGGCTTGATGTAGGAGTACTCATGTGTCATTTCTCCCATGGAAGTTTCTCTGCCTAAGTTGATATCCCACATTTCTGCACACAAACACACCTATATGTCATATAATATAAAGTAACAGTAAGGATAATAGCTAATATTTTTTTGAGCATCTACATTGTTCTAGGGCTTTATAGTACAGTGATTAAGAGAGTGTTATAGAGACTCTGCCTGGAAAAAAAACTAGCTCTATGACCTCAGATAAATTACTTAAACTTTCAGGGCATCAATTTCTCATCAGTAAAATGGGGAAAAAATATTATTTTTAATCTCACGGTCTTATTAAAAGTATAAGATGAGATAATGCATATAAATTTTTTAGAACAGTGCCTTTAAGTGTTCAGGAAAGGTTAGCAGTTAAAATTTTATGAATGGAGGAACTGAAAAGCATTGAGGTTAAGGCACAAAATTACAAAAAAGTGGAGCCAAGACTCAGACTTAGTTTTATTGGTTCTAAAAGTATGCTCTTACATTTTGTTCAATCTCTCCACTGTCAATGATTTTATTGTTGTGTAATTTTCAGGCAATGAACAGGGTCCAGAGCCAGACTGTCAGGGTTCAAAATCTTAGCCTGTCACTTAACAATACTGAACAAATTCATCTCTACTCATGTGATTTGTCACTATACTGTGGGTAATAATAAGACCTAGATGTGTTGTGAACATCAAAGGAAATAATGTAAGTGAAGCTCTTAAAAACAGTGCTTGACACATAGTGAGTTCTATTAACATTAGTTGCCATCTTCCTTGTCATGATTATTATTTACCACTTGTTTTTAGGTGTAGTTCTAACCTCTGTAAGGTTATGTTTTCTTCAAGAACAGATACAGTATCTCATATAATTTGTATATTTCACATCACATGTAACAGTAGATATTTACTAAATATATATTCATTAATATTAATTTCCTTATGCTAGAATAATATCAGTTGTTGAATGTTGATTTTTGTTTCTTGACTCAAACTATTACACTATGGTTTTTAATATCATTTGGTAGATCTATACCTCTAGCATTTTAGGCCTTTAAATAATTCGAGTTTTTTAAATCCCAGCATCAAGTTTTGTCCTATTGTCATTTAAAAATTCCTGCCACTTTACACTAATCCTCATACTTTGTTACTTAGAAAACCCATAGCTATAGCTGTAATTTTCAAAAAAAGAGTTAATCTACTCTACAAAAATTCCTTTATTTATCTGTGGCAATTGCTTAGACACAATGAGAACATGGTCCAGTGCTAATTTAGAAGAATATTATTTAAGTTTGAAATATATCTTTGATCTCCTACTTACATAGAAAAGCAGGAAAGAACCATTTCTCAAGGATGCAATTTTGGTTCATTTTGCCACAGAAAAGATAGCCTTTTGGGGAGCCCTTATTAGTAAAGCTGGTGTGCAGCAAAAATGAAAGTTGAGTTTAATTAGGATGCCATTGCCAAACATACAATCTATGTTTCTGTGGGAAATTTACATAAGTTAAATCATAGCTTCTTAAAAGTTTAACCAGGTACTGAGTTAAGACTGAAGAAATTGGATAAGTTCATGTACCAGGACTCCAGTGGAAATATAGGGAAACATTAAGAGAAATGCCTTAAGCTGAAAAATCAGTTTCTGTTTCAGCAATATTGCTGTAGATGGAAAAGCATAATGAGCTAATTTCTTTTCAGGTTTATTTTATATTTGCTGGAGGGAAAGAAGGAAAGAATAGGGGCTTACATACTCTGAGCACAGGTCTAGTTAAAATTCAGTAAAGCTGGAGAACAAGCATTCAGAATAGAATGCAACTACCACATCCAAGAGCTGGCCCTCCACTTTATTCAGTGGGAGAATAACAACTACCTATAAAATCATGGTTTGTCAACAAATCAGATAATTAGGCCATATGAGGAAACATTATTGTTAGAGGTTTGCAATAATTAACAAGCTGTAGCTCAGTTTCCCCTGATATGCACGGGGGAAAGGCTAACCCCATCCCCCATAAGCCTACGTATCCAAGGGCAAGGCACTTCCCCACAGGTTAAATAAAGAAACCTCATAAAGAGGGGAGTAAAGGGAAATGGAAACCTTCCCTACCTATTAATCAGAGGAGGGAGATAAAATTCCTACAGAACAAAGAAACATCTGCTCCTGCAGCAGTCCAAGAAATAATAACTCCCTAACTCACTGTCTTCTAGTCACTATCAGGAAAAGTTCCACCTCTAAGGGCTTCCCACTGGCCCCTGCACTTGACTGGGACCCTCAACCCCCTCCCACCAACTATCATTTCCCCGCTTAGGAAAGTTCTGTATAAATCCAAATGCCCCCCTTCCAGGAGTGGGCTGAAGTCTCTCTTCAGACCCCCACCATGCTGGTGGGGAGGCTGAAGTCTGTTCTTCAAACCACCTCTTTTGGGAGAGCTTCTCAATACATCTTTGTCTACAGTCAATCAGTCTCTATGTCCCACAAAGCACCGCATTTTCTCCAACAATTATGTTTGAATTTTTTTATAACTTCTAAAATTATCTAGGGTGTTTTATACATTCTGAGATGATATTGACGTCAAGATAAGAAATATAAATGATGTAGGAAAGATCAGTCAATCATTGGCAAAGACATTCCCTCTGGTAGATTAAATCAGGGAGATGATTTTATAGTATATCATTTCTAGAGTTAAAGACTTATTTTTCTTCCAGGAGAGTTTTCACCATTTTCCAGTATTAAATAATCTTATCTTTGTTATCTCTCTTCTTATTAATATTATTCAAACTATTTTTTATCTTTCTGAAACCTGGAATATGTAAATGGAAATACAAAGAAAGATCAGAGACAATGATACATCATTTTATGCTTTGTCTAAATCCCACTGACCAGCAGAGCCCGATATGTTTCCAATTCATGCTTCCCCAATATATTAGGCAATAGAAAAGAAATATTTTGAAGTCAAAACATTTATGTCTTCTCTCCGTGGGACAACTTAGTTTCATCAAGGGGTTTCCCTGCTTTAAGTATTTTGTCTGCTTGAGCAGTTTCCTTCTCACTTAATGTAAGTACTCTTTGCCAGTATTGAGAATTGATGAGTGGGACCTTATAAGAGATGATTCATGAGTGTAAGTTCCAAACAAATTCTTCCTGATTTTACTTCTTGTGTGGAAAAAAACATTCATTCTCAGTTTCAGTTTCTGTATTACATAATCCTTGAATTATATATATATATGTTTATATTTATTTATTTATTTTTAAATAGGTTGTCTAAAGACAGAAAATCATCCTCTTTCATCCCTCTCTTCATCTTCAATCCTTAGAAAATAGAATGATATTTCTCACATGATTCCCTAATGTGACATCTACATATGTTGGTCCTTTAAGCACTTCTTATTAATCAGTATGTGCCATAGGACAGGAGAAAGAAGAGACAGGTGATGAGCCAAGAGTTGTTAATGGATACTCTTTTAAAGAGAGGAGTGTAATAAAATGGGAAATGTACTGCCTTGACTTTTATTCCCCATTATCTAAAATACAGTAAATACTATGCTAGGCCAAGGAAAATAAAGATGAATAATGTAAAGAAAGTGTAATCAGTGAGCTCAGATTTTACTTGGGAAGACAGAAATTAAAATATTTGCAGAGTAGAAATTATTTCTACTGCACAAAGATTCTATAGTAACATTTTTATTACTACACTTCTGTATGCACATGGGTGGGAACATTTCCAGAAGCAAATAGAAATGTACATGCAACAGTAGTAGAAAAACACTTTTTAGTGGAGGATGTCAAAAAATACCCAGGTGTCGTGAAATTCAGAAAAAAAGAGGCAGTGACCCTGATAATGTGTATATAAATGGGTCACTGATAAAAACCTCATAATTAATAGAGTTACAAAAATGTCATGTTAAGAATTTCTTTTTATGAACATTCAGCTCTCTTGTGAAACTAATGCAATTCTCACAAAAAGGATCATGCAAGTGATTTAATAATTGCTATTAAGCACTTTTATTCAATTGCCAGTAGCTATTGTTTGCTAGGTGATTAATGATGGCCTTGTAATTAAAAGATGGTTTCACAAAATATGGTGATTTATCTTTTGGGGAGTTTTTTAGTCCAGGGAATTTACCACTTACTATTACTGTTTCTGTTTTACAAAGATGTCCTTAGAGCTAGCCATTTTCAGATTGCCCTAATTATGTTTTAGGGTAATTTCAATTTGAGTAAGATTTATGGAATCTAATTCACTACCTTTCAAAGAAAATGAAAGACTCAATAGAGTTGCAATTAAATATAAAATCAGATAGAGGAGGGAAAGCAATATGAAAGTAATACAGATCATTTTATTTGTTACTATACCCACATCCATTTATTAACTTGAAATGCATTGTAAGAAGCACAGGAAAATATACTTTGCATGATTATCATAGAATTATATTATCAAATATGCATTTGCTCTCTTCTTTATAAGGCAAGGTAAGGAAACAGATTTATTTTGTATAATACAGGCATGTCATGATGTATGTCATATAAGGAGGAACTTATATTTTAAAAATTAAGCACATCAAAGTTCAAAGAAATGGAAAAGAGCACTGCAAATTGTGTTCTACCAACAATTTTTTCTGTTGAAAGCCTAACCAGCCTGTAGCTGGAAAATTCTCTGCTAGATTCAAGCATAGATGTTCTTAGCTTGGAAAAGTTTATTTATTTTACTGTTAAGCACTATTTTAGAAACAATGATATGATGTCATTAGAAGAGTTCTATGTGCTTTAATAAATATGAATTTCATTCTCAGAAGGGAAGAATTCTAGTCAGTAATTTCTTCAGGATTCAGTCCTGGAAAGGGAAACACTGAAGTCTGGAATCACCATCTCACAATCTATTCCTAATTTCTGCTGATTTAAAAAAAAAAATTATTGAAATAATCACTCATACATAAACATACATAAACAATAAATGTATAATAGTTGTGAACTTACAAAACAAACACATACAACATTAAACAAACACATACAACATCCCACCCCACCAACAACAACCTGCATTGCTTTCAAACCCTTTTAACCAATGATCAAAGAGCACCACCAAAACATCACTACCAAACAAAGAACTTATCCCCCAACCAATCGAAGGACTGAATGGACTACTGATGTTTAATGTATGCAGAAGTTTTAATTAGCTTTACTGTAAAATTGTGGAAATGTATAGAGTGGATGGTAACAGTGAGTAACAGCTAGTTTATAAATGGGGATGTGACTGAAAATGGTAGTCTAGTTATGTAAATGCCAATTGATAGAAGCTTGAGAATAATCTAGGAACTGGATAGCACACTTGATGGTTGATGATAGATGCAAGAGTGCCCTTTGTTAGCTAGAACAAATGTATGTCATTCCTGCAGTGTGCTGGAAATGTGGAGAAGCATGGGAAAAATACAGCTGGAGTGAACTATGGATTGTGGTTAGTAGTAATAATATAATATTCTTGCATCTATGCAAAAGATGTACTGTGTTAATACTGAGGCAGTATGGAAAATGTCTGCTGCTGATTTTAATGAAGAAATGCAAACTATGAACCTAGATGATATTGAGTAGCCTTTAGATGGACAAAGAGTGCTATGTAAATATATAGGGTGGTAGAGCTAAAGGGACCATGGCAATAGCTCCCCTACTTCTACATTCTATGGAAACAATTTGAGGTTGAGATTTTTACTGATTTGAGATATCTCTTCACTCTCAGTTTAGGGGTTTTAATTTTTAACTCCCTAAACATTTGTAAAACACCTAGAGAGCTTTTTTCTTTTGTAGCATACCATTGTTTTTAGGGGAAAAAACAGAAGTACAGAATGAAAGTTATTTTTACAATGCATAAAAATAAGGACATATTTATTTTCTATAGTTATACTTACTATAACAAAGGGTGAAAATATTTTTCTTTGTTTTGGAATTGGAGAGAAGTAATAGCAGTGCACAAATTATTTACCTCTACTTTTTATACCAAGATGAACCACATCATATTTAGTAAAATATGATTACAAAGGGGAAGCTATGATCAAATAACTTGGCAAATGCTTCACCCTGTTTCTGCCACCTTGGAAATTCATATGTACAGTATCCCTGCATTTGTAGAGACATCTCGTTGCCTTTGCTTAACCCAGATTTTCCAGAGTGTATTTACCTACAAGTCTCTGGCTTCACCATCTATGAACATTTTCCATATTTATGGAACACAATTTGAGAGCTCTGTTTTGACAATGATCAAATTAAACTATATAATTTATATATTTTTATTCACTCATTTGGACACAAGTCTCTACTTTTTACCTCTAATCAAATTACATAAAAATATAACATCAAAATAACACCAATGGAAAACAATTTTTTCACAGAGATAAATATTTAAAATAATACCTAGAATAGTAAGAATAATTAATTCCTACAAGAAAATAAAGATTTCTATATATCGAAAGGCTTAAATCTTTGATGAGCTAGCCAGGAGAAGAGAAATTGGTGAGTCTAAACTATAAATTAAAGCCTGTTCAATGCCCTCTCTTGGTTATCCATTTTAAACAGGTTCTCCTGTGGGTCCCCACAGGGCATAATCCTGAGCTAAGGATGGGGACCAGGGCATGGGACTCCTCTGTGTTGTATGTGCCCAGGCTTATTGGACTTGACCCTGGCCAGGAGGACAGGGGTGCAGGGTGGGGAAACAATGCAGTGGTCTGCAAAGAGAGAGGGTCCTGAGATGAGCTGTGGGCACAGCAGAGTCACCTTTTCCAGCCTTGATGGGGTGTCTCCACTTTAAAGCCCTGGTTTTGTTAGCAGTTGCAGGCTTTGCTCCAGGTGCTTCTCTCAACTTCATCCCTCGGGGGGAAGCAGCCATGGTAGAAGGCTAGGGGCTTGCATCTCCCCATGCAGCCAAGTCCTGCCAACCTACCTTCATACCCACCACACCCGGCTACCTGGTCTGGGATGGGGTGGGGCCAAGGTGGATGCCACAGGGGGACTTCATTCCCTTTCCTAGGGGGTCTAGAACCAGGGGCTCTGTCCATTATTCACCTTGACTCCACATTTAATCTTCCTACTTCCTGTTATTGAATTTCTCATTTCAGGTTTGTAAAATGCTTTGAATGAAGATGCATATGCTAGTGAACCTTTGGTCCTACTCATGGCATGAGGAAATTATTGCTGCAGGGCTCCCAAGTCTGGGGAGTGGAACAATTGACCTCTAATCTCTTAAGGGGTCTTTGAAGTCTGGTTTAACTGGGAAACTCCCAGACAGTAGAGCCATAAAGTGAGACTGCTTCTTAGGACCTCTGTAAGATTAGGTTGAAAAAGAGGAGATTTCAAGCCCCTTTTCCAAGAAAAATCATATGCACAACTTGGTAGCTTTTGTCTGGAATCTAGTCCAGGCATCTCCCAAGTCTAGGTAACCCCAGCAAACACCCGGCAGCAAGGGCTCCATGATTCCTGGGATGGCACAGACCAGAGTAGTAACTCCGAATGTCCCCAAGACTTAAGTGGCTTGAGCACTGCGATTCCAAGTGCAGCCAAATGTCACCCCAGACTTAAGTGGATTGGGAGCTTCTGTTTGGAGGGTGAAAAAAGATCTAGTCAGACTTGGACTCTGGGATGCTAGATCAGCTGACTAATAAAATTGTTCTAGTTGTTTGGTTAATAACAGTGCTTCTTTTCTTCCTAGAATAATTGGGAACAGTCTCTAGCCTACCAGCAGACTCCCCGTATGGGTATCCTCATGAATCAGGAAAATTTGCCTACTCCTTGTCTATGTGGCCACAGTATAGTTGAGAGTAGCCTCTGTATGGGACCCTAAACCTGTGTAAGAGAGGAGAGGACAGATAGAACTGAGGGCCAGAAACCACATGGTAACATCTCCCTAAAGAGTTGGAAATGCACCTCAAACTTCTACTAGCTCTCTTTTAGAAACAACCTTCTCAGTTTTAAACTCTATTGTGCTTAATAATGGGAGTGAAGAAGGATCAAGATCTAGGTAGTTTACTAAACCTCCCCAGGAAAAATAAAGGACCTCTTCATATGCCATCAATTAAGATTAAAATGTTCCTGGAAAATGCTTAGGGTATAAAATTCTCTCTTCTGTTTTAATCTGTGCTTAACTTTGTGTTTAACTTTTAAATCTGTGTTTAACTTTGTCAGTCTGCTTGTGCCTAGGAAATTAGATTTGGTGTTCACCTGTTACAAATTGGATAACGGTGAAAGGTAACCTAAAAATAAGTCTCCAAATGGCAATACTGTCTTGCTATTGGATTTGGTGTATAAATCACAAATGGAATTACTTCAACTGCTAGGAAAGCAGAAAAACTTAGCACAGTTGTTACTAATAAAATTCCTGTGGCTCTGTTAATAAAAGTACCCAATTTGGTTTAACATGGAAACTTACTAGAAACTGTAACTAAGAGTTAAGATCATTATACAGATGTCTTTATATTATAAAACAGCAGAAGGATAATATCTGAAATTTCTATAACTGAGTGGATTTAGTCTAAACTTCAACTATTGTAATCACAATCTTTAATTAATTTACCTTTTATTATGGTTGCTTCAGACCTAGTCTTATCCCTTGCCTTTGCTTATGATTATTTCATGACACCTTCTGCCCTCTATGGCTCAGGGGAAAGCAAACTTGAGACATCCCTGTCTTCTCTTCTTTCCCTGGGGCCAATAACCTACTTTCTTTCATGGCTCCAAGTGTGGACTAAATAGCTGCCTTGTGGAATTCTTGAACCTCAGAGCTGAATGTCCACTCTTCCAGTCCAGTTGCTGCTGGGATCCTGGGAAGCGGGGGAGGCAAGGCCTCCTACCTCTAGTATTGGGATTCTTAAAAACAGCAGTTCATGAGAGAAACCAGTTTCCCTGAAGCTTTAATGACCTCAATGAGTATATACTTGTACTAGTATTTTTCATCCAAAGTCTGCCAAAGTCAAAATGGGAAATAAGCAAAGCTCTGAAGTTAAGGAAAATGTTGCAAGTTGAATTTTAAAGCATTGAGAATATTTTGATTATAAGCAAATAACTAAGGAATGGAATTCTTTTGCAAAACTGCATGGTCACAGTGCAAATTAAGGTAATTATAGCCTTCAAAGAGATCTTTTAAATGTTAGTTTACAGTTAAATTTATTTTGTAAGAAAATAAATATTGTAACAGTGAGTTGTGCGTTTCATTGTCTAACTCTCTATTCATGTCTGCCTATTTGCTCAGTATATATCTTCATACATCAGGATGGTAATATTAAATTAACAAATGAAAATTCTTAAAAAGATTCTATTCAAATTGTAAATCAAATATGTGGTTATAATGTGAAGTAAAAAAACAAAGTCTTAAAATAATTAAGATCATTTGATACATTACACACTGCATTGGAAGTGTTTAGAAAGTGTATGAAAATTAAGAGATAAACATCGTACTGTCAAGTGCTCTTGTGTATTCAAAATAAGCCTTCAATACACTGCAGGTTGCTGCTCCATCTGAGTTATTGGCTAGGCTAGTCACTGACCCCTAAAACAATAAAGGTATCTACTACATCTCTGGTTGTGCTTCTGAGGCAGATTGAGACTATATTGCAGTTTTGGACTCCTGCAGCAGGAAGTGATGGCTGGATGTGGCCAGATGTACAAGGATATTGCCTCCAGACTGACTCTGTTTCACAGCAAAGGGCACTATGTACCAAGCTGGAGGAATACTGGAGCCTGCCTTCCCAGCTTCTCTGTAAAGTCAATGGTGCTGCAGTATGCTGGCTGTGTGAAACTCATATCAAGTGGAGCAGTGATTACCAGAGTGATGTAAGTAGAACTTGAACACAATTGTCATTATGGCCTGCTCCTATGGAGAGATAATATGTAAGATATTGCAAACCTGGAGCTTAAATCTATTAAAATGCAGCTTAAAGAAAAACTTATGCATTGCCTAGAGCATTAATTAGTATTAAGTACTGTACCCCTATGCCTGATGATTATGATGATACCTTCTCTATTCTAGATCATATGCAGGGGGATACTGAACATGTTAAAAGTCCCAGTAACTCCATTTTCTTAGTAGTTAATGAATGTGCTTAACCCAGGTCTCCCTTCTAGCCCTTATCGCAGAACCTGTCACACTCATACCCTGGGGAGAACTGGCAAACCCACATGCCATCCTGCCAGGGCTAAGCATTTTCCCACCAGGAGGGAAACAGCAAATGAGGTGGCTAGACCCCACTCAGCTTAGCCCCTTCAGGATTGTCTGTGGCTAACCATTCCTCATCCAGGACCTGGAAACCAGGTTCTGATCAAAACCCAGCAGAAGAATAATCTTCACTCCCAATTAAAGCCAAAATGGAAGGAACCCTACTCTTCGGGTCTGATCAATCCCACAGCTGTTAGTGTTAAAGAAATTTCCAGCTGGGGGCACTTATTTTGAGGGAAGTCAGCTGCCCAAGAAAGTGCCAACTCACTAGAAGAAGCACCTGATGGCATGTACAAGTGCCAGTCATTGGATGGCCTGAAATACCTCTTCAAGAGACAAAGTGTCTGTGTCAAAGTCAGCTATTCCCTCTAACTCTAGCCCAAAGATCTATTGCTAGGGGGAGGGCAAGCCAAACACTCTTTAAGAGATCTTGTCTGTTTTCATTTCCTGTAGTTCCTTCCCATACAATAACTAAAAGGGGAATGCCTCTTTTCTTTCTCCTCTTAACTGTTTTAGGCATAACCACCAGCATGGAAAACTGGAATTAGCAATTTATACCAAACCCCACTGTTTATTACAATCTTTCCCTAGAGCTAACTAATAGAATGGAAGAAACTGGCCATGCTTTAAAAGCTCTAAGACAGCAAATGGACTTTCTCACTGCTGTGGTGCTGCAAAATCACAGGGCACTTAACATGCTAACAGCAGCACAGGGAGGAGCATATCTGTTCCTTAAAGAGGAATGCTGTCTCTATGTAGATCACTCCGGAATAGTCCTAAACAGCCTTCGAAACTTTGGGAGGATGATGCATTTGCAGGCACCTGGCCTTTCCAACTCTTGTGGTCCAGTATCCTTTGGTGGGACCATATATCTTCAAGATTCTAATTCAGTGTATTTCTTCCAGAATAAGCACCTTGTTAGCCATATGGGAATTTCATCCAGCTGTACCCACAATTTTGCCAGATTTGTCTTCCCTCAAACACAATAGAGTAGCAAAAGGGTTTTACACATTGTTAGGTAGGGCCTGCTGCCCATAACCAGCAGAAAGTAATTACAGAAGAATGACCACCATCCTTCAGCACCCCTTTAAGAATAAAGGTACACCTTCTGAGGGGGCGAGTTGAAGCAGGCTAGTTTAGGGAATGAAAAGACGAATCTGGGACCTGGCAGAAAACCATGGCAATGAAACATGTGACAATGAAATCCGCCTGGAAACCACCTGAGGAAAAGACCCTTCCGCACCAAAAGGCCACTGGAAGAACCTCGTGAGAATCCTCCATTTGGAATGGGATTTCCTCGGATCAAGGAAAAGCCCCGGATATTCTCAAGGGGTCTTATTATTGCACACCCTCTACCCCAGGGATTGTCAGGTAGGGTAATCAATCAAAACAGCAAACAACTAGGACCCCACCCCAAAACTAGCAAGTGGAAGGAATAATTAATACTTTAAAAAGCCAACTAAGAGACTAAATTGGCCCTTATTTTAGCTTTTTTTCTCTCTGCCTGAATTAGCATGCAAGTACAGTTGGGACCCATCATCTGTTATATTCTCTTTCTTCTCCCATTTTCTTAATAAACTACTGGCCTAACTAAACTGGCACATTCTTAAATTCTTTATGTAACATAGCCAAGAACCTAGAGAAAATCCAACAACAAAATAGCTATAGATGATAGACAGATGGGCAGGAAGATGAATGCTAGATAAGACAGACACATGTTTATGTATACACACACATATATAAACCCATACATATATACATGTTTACCATTAGTATCTTTGTACTTATAATTATTATAATAAATTATTAATTAGTACTGTTATTCTAATTTATATTCCTTTGCATATGTAGGATGCAATTTGAAACCTTTTAAATCAATGATTCATTTGGTTTTGTTATTTTTATGTGGGCCATATCAAATAAATTGCCATATTACTAAAAATAGCATTGCATAGTGCTTCTCAACAAAATCCTAGTTGTAGTAAACAAATATTCACCTAAATCAAAATAAGTGCATGTCTCCATTGACATTTTGACTTCTTAGAAAAGTTGAAGGTGGTTTCTTAACTTACTCTTATAATATATTGTCTTGTTGCATTTGAAGCGTCCTGGGAACTACATTATTGGGGCCTTTGAATGACAATATGAAAGAGTCATTTCTCTAATTCACCATGACTATTTTCCAAATCACTGAACAGTATGAGAACTTAAAAGCACTAATGCAGAGGCATGTCTCCCCCTTGTAGCATGCCCACAACAATGTCTATGGGTATGTATGGTTTTTCTTTTCTTGTTTCTTAACAAACTCTTAGGAAAAAAGCACTAATGCAGAAACTTTTGTAGAATATAATAAATGAGATACAGCCTCCCAAGTTATAGCCAATAAACATTTATAAAAATGTATTTTATTGGATTTTGAATTTATCCAAAAGTATATTTTTAAATGAAGAGTATTTGAGGGTGAGAGTAAGATCTTTAATTTTTTCTTGAATACAGAAATGTTGACAGGTATATTACTCAGAGTTAAATCAGAGAAGCAGAATAATTATGAGTTTTAGGCTAAGAGATTTGTTGTAGGAATTACATTTTATTCAATAATGGGAAAAGCTGGAGAAGTAAAAGTCTGAGAGAGTTGGATGATAATAGATATCACCACCCAGGCAATTGAGAAGTATGATACAGCCAATCACCAAACTGGGGATGGAAAGGGAGAGCTTTTGGGGATAGAGATAGATATCTGTTGATGGATGTTGGGCTACTGTTGGTGAGTCAAGTTCTGACCCCTGAATTTTAGATTTAAATATTCAACTGCCAACATAATTCTTCATTTTGAGGTTTAATAGGCATATCAAAACTCACATGCCCAAAGCAAAAAATCCTGATATGCTTCCCTCTCTGCAGACCTCTATTCCCAGACTCCCTCATTTCAGTAAATGTACCACCATTCATCATGTTCCTCAGACCCCAAACCTAGAAAGGCTGTTTCATTTCTGTCATTCCCCCACATTCTGCATCTACTCCATCAGCAAGACCTGTTGTGGTTACCTTCAAAATGTATCCCAAATCTGACCATTTTTCAACAGTTTTCACTAATTTCAACACTTTCACTAATTTCAATAATACTTTTGTCCAAGTCACTATTACATTAAACTTAGGCTAATGCAATGACTTCTAATTGGTTTAATCCTATGATTGCTTTTCTTTAGCCTATGTCCCATACATTTAGAGTGATCCTTTATAGATTTTTTTTTAAAAGATTACTTCACTCCCCTTTTAAAAAACTCTCTCCAGGGCTTCCTATCACCTATAATAAAATCCAAAGTTCCAAGAGTGACTGAAGACACCCTACATATGTCATTGTCGACCTTTACAAACTTACTGCCTATCACTCTCCCTACTCATTCTGCTCCAACAAAACTTATTTTTTCCTATCCTGAATATGCCAAGTTTGCTGCTTTCTCAGATTTCTTGCATTTATTATACCCTCTGCTTAGAGCACCTCAGTCCCAGAGTTTTCATAGGCTGCTCCTCTTTTGAGTCTCTGTCCTTTGCCTTATCTAAAATGTCTCCTTTCTATCCAGTCACTCTTGAAGAACGCATCCTGTTATTTAACTTTTACCAAAGCATTTATAACACTTTGGCATTATATTGTACATTTATATTCACTATTTATTTTATGCTATGCAAAGCCTTTCTTAGCCTCTAGAATGTAAAAGTCATGGGGAAGGTTATTAGTTATATTTTGCAATGTATCCCCAGTCTCTAAAATGATTTATCACATAATGGATGCTCATGTCTGCCCCCTCCCCAACACTCATTCAAAGAATGAATAAATTAATGGATGCTAAGAAGAGTTTTATGCAGATTCCCAAAGTGTTCAATTTGAATACATATCTGGAGTCATTTTTGTTCTTGGGAGTATTACAAACACAATGAGAAACTGATTTTGGGCATTTGAAAAGAATAAAACTGCAATGAGAGATACTGCATTTATACTTACAAATAAAAACTTGATATTAAGGAAAATCTGACTTTCTGTGACACCTCTTTGAAGGCAATTAAGATTTTTTAGTAGTTAATAACATGTGGCTTGACATGTTTTGATTAATGAAGCAGTAAACATTTTGTGTATTAATTAAAAGCTAAGGCACAATTTATGCAGATTGCAAATTAAATGGTGTACACTATTAGGCAGTTTAGTCCTGGCATGGAAGATAAAATATTAATGATATTAACTGAAACAGTCCTTGTAAATGGCATTGTTTTTTTTTGTTTTTTTTAAAGATTTATTTATTTATTTATCTCCCTTTCCCCCCCTCCTGCCCCCACCCCCACCTGGGTTGTCTGTTCTCTGTGTCTATTTGCTGCGTCTTCTTCTTTGTCTGCTTCTGTTGCTGTCAGTGGCACAGGAATCTGTTGTTTCTTTTTGTTGCGTCATCTTGTGTGTCAGCTCTCTGTGTATCATTCTTAGCAGGCTGCACTTTCCCGCTGGACGGCTCTCCTTATGGGGCACACTCCTTGCGCGTGGGACTCCTCTACACGGGGGACACCCCTGCATGGCACGGCACTCCTTGCGAGCATCAGCACTGCACGTGGGCCAGCTCCACACGGGTCAAGGAGGCCCGGTGCATTGGTTTTTAAGAGAAATTTATAAATGATGGACTTAGTGCTTTGAAAATCATTTGTACTTTAACTCTGGCATTGGTAATGTCCTCATTGATTTTGAAGAGCTGGTTTAAAGAAGGAAAATGATCTTACGTATGTTTTATAATGATCATGTGACAGAATAAATAAGTTAATATCCATATTTATCTTAAGGGGGTATAAATCCTTCCAGGACACAAATAGTTATTTTCAAATAATTTTTTTTTAAGTTCTAGTTTTCCTTGTTATGCATCTTATACGCCTTCAATAACATTACAGCATTTTTCACTGTTTGTGTTTCTCTGCGTGTGTGCTTGTGATTAGGTAATGAATGCCTTAATTCCTCGATATTCTGTAAACTTGATGAGGGCAGGTGCAGTGTCTGATTTGCTCACTATTATGACCCAAATACCTGGTATAGTGCTTGCCACATAGTAAGCACTTACAGCTTTTTTTGAAACATAAATTGACTTATGTAGTTTCAATTCTAATTTCCAGCCAAGACTATACCAATAATTTGAAGACATTATTTGTCAAGTCCTGTGTATAAAACATTTTTTTATAGTATTTGAAGAAATTATTTGAATAAAACTAGAGTAAACTTATTGTCTAATGGATGGAGATAAAATTGCCATAATTCCTTCTGAACATACTTAGGTTTAAAATGTGTAAAATATAAATCCTAAGTTAAACACTGAAATTGCTTTTTCACTGCTTAGGTTTTGTAAAAACCCATTAAAAACAAACAAACAAACAAAAACAGAAGAAGAAAAAAAAAAAACAGAAGAGATGAAAATTGTTTCCCAACACTCCTATAAATTTATCTACCTCTGAGAGTGAATCAGGATACCTGGTCATTTGGAGAGAGCACTGAGCTGGCAGTCTGGAAGTAGGATCTAGTATCAGCATTGTAGCTAATCACCCCATTGAGTTAGCCTACCTTGATAGCAGCAACCTCATATGTAAGAATACAGATTAATTTCCATAAATAGTATTAAAATTTCCTTCCATCTCTAAAATTCTGTGAGATCAGAGCTATATATGAACAAATTTATTATAGGTATATAATACTTTGTAATTTAATTAGAATTTAATTACACTTCCTTATTGCATTATAAGTCTGACTGAATTCTTATTGCATGGGAAATCAGTGAATTATAATAAATTCTAAATATTTCAAGTAAATTTTAAGGGAATTATGTCTAAAAAAGTACATGAATTGTCAATGAGTTAGCTTAAAAAATTTTTGCAAAGTGCACACATTCATATAATCAGCTCTCATATTAAGAAACAGAATTAACAAGAATTCCAAAAGCTACATTTGATTTCCACCTATCACCTAGCACACATCCCAATATATTTTCTAACATCCAGATAAGTTTTGATAATTTCAGACAATGTTACATTTGTGAATTTCATTTTCATTTTGCATGAAGCTCCAGTTAGTTCATTTTCATTGCTAGATACTATTCAATTGTTTGAACATATTACAATATATTTATCTATTCTACATTTTATAAAGATTTGGATTGTTTTCATATTTGCTCATTAAAAATATATTGCTATGAATATTCTTCCGCATGTCATTTGGTGTACTCATGAAAATATTTCTTTAGGTATATACATTCTCAATGGTATGATTGGATTATACCATTTGTAGACAGTGAAAAAAATTTAAATGCTACCAATTTAGATACCCATGATTAGTTTCTTGAAAGGTCATGTTGCTCTACAGTTTTTACAACATTTGGCATGATCTTTTATTCCTCATCGTGCTTTGATTATTGTGATATAACTTAGAATAAAATAAAATCTTGATGTATAATCCAATGATTTTTTATATATACACATATATAGTGCTGTGTATCCAGCACAAACATGAAGATATATAACATTTCTATTGGTCTAAATAATTTTCTGGAACCCTTTCCAGGTTTTAGAAACCCCTCATCCCTCTTTACGTGAGTGTGGATGCACTCTTTTGTACCTGGCTTTGTTTATACCATTTGTGTGACTAATTTCCAAAATTTCCTTGCAGGTTTTTAAAGCCATTTTTTAGATATAACTGACATAAAATAAACTGCACATATTTAAAGTGTATACTTTGATAAGTTTTAACATTTGCATGCACCCCGAAACCATCACATCAAAATATTGAACACATCCATCACTCCCAATGCTTTCCTCTCACACTTTGTAATCTCTCCCTTCTGTCCCTTCCTACATCCCCCTCCATAGGAAACTGATCTGCTTTTGTCAACTACAGATTGATTTGTATTTTCTAGAATTTTATATAAATGAAATCATATAATCTTTACTCTTTTTGTGTGGTTTCTTCTAAGCAACTTAATTATTTAGCTTTTTAACAGCTAAATTGTATTCCATTGTTTGTTTTGCCTTGTAGACTGCTCAGAACCATTAATATGACAAAATGCTTTGGGAATCCCAAGAGTTGCACAGTAGAACTTTCTGTAATGTTGGAAATGTTCTATATCTGCACTGTCCAATAGTGAAATCACTAGCCACTTGTGGCTACTGAGCAACTCAAATGCGGTTAGTGAGATCATTTGTATTAGTCAGGGTTCTCTAGGGAAACAGAATCAATAGGAGATATCTGTAAATAATATGAGATTTTACAAGATTCTCTCACGTGACCCTGGGGAGGTACGTGTCCAAATTGCACAGGCAGGCTGCAAACCAGGGCTCCAATGAATGTCCAGTGAAGGTTCTTGATGAGTTTCAGTAGACATTGGCGATCCAAAGATGAGCTGGGAAATTCCCTTTGAATGCTGAAATCACTTCCCCTTTTAAGGCATTCGACTAATTGGATAAAACATCACTCATTGCTAATGGCAATCTCCCTGGTTGATCGTAGATGTAATCCATCACTTATACAGTAAACTTACTGATGACTAAAGCCCATAAATGTCCTTGAATTACAGTTAGCCCAGTGCTTGCTTGACCAACAACTGGGCACAATTACCTGACTGATTGGACACATTAGCCTATCACATCAATGAACTGAATTTTAATTTTATTTACATTTTAATTATTTTCAATGCAAATTTAAATAGTCACATATGTGTTTGCTGCCATATTTTACAGTGAGGATGTCCTATGCAATAGTTCCCAAATTCATTTGATAAATGTCTATATTTGTGTGTGCTCCATAGAATTCTACATCAAAGAGAAAAACGAGTAAAGACAATCAGTAAAACACCCACTGAAGCTAATTATTTTTAAGATCACATGTATTATTTGCATACAGGACATACAAATTGCCACCTGATCGCAGCATGAATTAGAAACAATTATCTAATGGCATGGTTGATCTTCATCCTATTTGTTTTATTTTTATTAATAATAGAAAACATTCTTAACATTCTGTATACCTTGTACTTACATAAAAATATTTTCACTGCTTTTCTTATTAAACCTCTGATTATGTTTTATTCTATATCCTATGGAAATTTTCCTTCCTTTGCTGACTCTAAATTAAAGACTTGAATCTTCCATTATTTGTATTTCCTTATCCCTGGGCTAGCATTTCATTTTAATGACTTAAATGACAAAAAAACATGAAAGTGTGGTTTCCAAATATATATTTCCCTATATTTGTTTCTTTTCAGATTTCCAGCATATTTCCCTTCCCCAGCTGCCCCTGCTCTTCATCACCCAGCCACCATTTGTTGCTTTCCAGCCCACTCCCCTCAAGTTCCAGAAGTGATGCTTATCTATGACTGTCTCTCCCAGAAAGATTTTTTTAAAAATTCTCTTCTCTAGCTTTAGCCAGATTAGGACAATTAGAAGCTGCTTTATGAGCTTTAGTCTCCAAAAGGTTAACAGTTTTCTGGATTAAATGCACATATTTAATTTCCTTTGCAATTAATTAAGTTAGTACCTATGTTGAGTGTTCATAGGGACCAACTACTTGTTAGGTCAAACAGTTAGAATCCTACTCAATTTTTGTGCTATTTTTTCTTCTTATTCATAATTTCTAGTAATCTTTTTATCTCCAGTATTTTGTTACTTTCTGGAACTTCGCTTACATTACTGTATACCCCCTTTAATAATATATCATCCATCAGTTATCAAACCATCAACCAGACAAGACAAAATAGGAAGCATACTTCTTTAAATAGCATGACTATTTAAGTACTATGACTTTTGGAATTAGTTTTTGCAGTATCTTTTTTATTTATAACATCCTTTGTTTCTTTGTTCTCAAAGTGTTAACAGTGAAACTGTAATATATCATGATAGGTTAAGGGCCAAATTAATCATATTTGATTTATTTCCACGTGATCATAACATGGGGAAATAAACTTCCTTGCTTGGTCCCAGTGTTCTTTCAGTTGTAGGTACTATATCAATTTCATTCTCTGTATGATTTTCAGAGATGTAAATTCTGTAAGTGAATAGATTGGTTACAAATAGGAAATGGGTAAAATATGAAGTCGTATTATTTGTTGTCAAATTCTTTTCACTTCTGTAATCTTCGCTAATTTCCAGTTATTGCAACCTGACTTATAACTAAAAAATATACTTCAAAGGTATTTAAAGCTCTAAATTATTATTCTATTTTCATTAGAATCTTTGAAAAACTGTAAGTTCTCATTTTTTCCAGTCACCTACAATCAGTGTGAGTGCTGTATATGTCTTGCTATTTTAACTTTCTTATTATTTATAGTGGATAAATTTGCTAAGATATATTGGTTTACACTAGGCTAATTTATTCCTATTTTCCACTTTTGGTGAAAAATATTTCAATCTCTTTTTATTACACTATTGATATCAGCAAACTGTATTAGTGAATGATAGCTTTACTAAGCTAGGCCTCTATAATAAAATTATTTTATCTCCCAGTTCTGTAGTTTACCCATTTAATAAAATTGAGTGACTTAGCAATTTTTAAACTCCCTAAGAGTAAAAATACAGATAATACACTCAACTCATTAGGAGATCAATTTAATGCACCTCTAATAATGTGTTCAAATGACCAGAAAAAAGCCAGAGAAAAGCAACTCAGCAAGCTTACATCATTTAGTCTATATAGCTGAGTAATTATTTTGGAATATAGTTTAGTAGAGTTGAAATATCTACCTGTAGTTGTATAATGACATCTTCTTTACCTATCAAATTAACATGATTGGAGCAATGCTAAAGATTGGGAATTTTTTTAAAATTATAAAACAAATTTTGACCAGCAAAACAGATGCTACAAGGCTTGTTGCCTAATTGTAATTGAAATTATTTTCCTGCATATACTTTGAGTTCCAATTTGTGTACTTAAGTATTCTTAGTTTACGTACAATTACCCCAGACTTCATTATCTAGTTTTTCAGAATTTGGTAAATGAGACCTGTTCTAACCCACTGCTAAAGTACTATAATGGCAGAATGTAAGTAATGGTATCTGAAGCAAATGATGAAAATCACAGAAATTTGACAGAAAAATCCAAAAAATATAAGAAATAATTTAGCAAGCACAAGTACCAACTAGATTATTCTCCAATAGTATCGAATATCATTACTGATGTTATAAAAATATATATGGCTATATACCATTAGAGAATAATAAAAAATAAGTGATATGATTAACATACTCTACTCAAAAAATGTATATGCATTGTTTTAGAAGATTCCCATGACAAGTGGTCAAAGTAACATCTTTGCCACAAAAAATTGGTATACTATCTTATCTGCTCAATTGATTTATGATCCAGGAACTCCAGATTAATGTATCTCCCCTCTGACTGGGTCTTATGCCTGAGCATTTATATAGTGATATACACACATGCATCCATATGCATATGCTATGAGAGAAGGAAGAGCTATTCTCCAAGCATAGAAGAGTAAATTACTGAACTTAACCATTATCTCTGCTACCTTAATAAGAAAATTAAATCACAAAATTAATTTGATTACATCACTAAAATATATAACACGAGTAATATCACATCTAGACTCTTCACTTCCTGGTGATATGCATTTGAAATATTTGCTTCTATATCAAAATTTAATTAAAGAACTGGATTTATTGGTAAATCTTCATTTTATCTTAGAGAGTCTTCCCTCAAGTACCAGAACAACAGGTAAGTAGTGTGTTGATTAAACTGGTTTGCCTTTCTTTTATTCCCTTTATATTCTCTCTCTTTTTCTGTTGAAAATAGTATATTTTAGTGCCACATTGTGATTTTAGCATATGTTGTATTTTTTTCCAAGACCTACTTTAAAAAGTAGTCAAATCTATGTAGTACTGATTTGTTGAGATGGCAATTTTGTTTCAGGCTGATATACCTCATACTAGTTGTTATAACTGATATCTTGAACTGATAATGTGCATTAGGCTGGCCAGGTCATCTAACGTTTTAAATTTACTTTGAAATCTGATCATTATTTATACTTTGATTCTAAGAATTAAGTGCATTTATTTCTATTTTTAACCTTTCCCACTAAGTCAGAGAAAAAGTTATTATAAGAAAATGAGCATTGTCAATTTCATAAAGTAAAAGAGAGAGATAGACCTGAAAGTCAAAGAGAAAAAAAATATTCAACTTTGTTTGTTATTCTACTTAGTACAGAATCCTTGGAATTTGCTAGAAAAAGTCTTTTCATTATTTAAGACATTTGTTTCTTCTGCTGAAGTAGAAAGATCAAGCTAATTTTTTCCTCTAAATTAGCAAGCTCTAATTACTGGTCCCCAAATATTATTTAAACAATAATTTGTCTAATATAACAAGATCCTTTAGACTGTAGAGATACTTTGTACTATTAATTTATAATCTTCCACTGTTATACACTCTTGTACACAAAAATATGACCAGAAATGTGGCACTGTTTGGTACTGAGTCTGCACATATAAGAAATATGGCAAAAATAACCACCCATCCACTCCTGTCCTTCCATGGATTTCTACCAACTATATTTTATCTTACTTTGTGCTCTGTTACCAACACTAACAGGCAATTTAGAATTTGTTCTATCCCAAGTGGTTGTTTAGAGCTTATTACAAGAGGTCTGAAATAGCCATTATTTCTGGGCTCCTAGCCACACAATCTGCACTGCAGCTTGTCTAGAGTGTTGGCTGATGGATAAGGTGTTCCCACCTGCCAGTTCCATCCAAATTATTCCTTTCTCACTATTCCATTGCTCATTTTATTCATTGGTTTTGTTCCCAATGAACAAACACCCTGATTGAAATCACCAGCTCAAAGTGCCCTGCTTTATCCCCAAATTGCCCAGTTAGAGACTATATTGGAGACCCCTCTCAAAAAAGCCTAAGCCTCAGACTTGGACAGCTAGGGCCTGACCTAATGATTTAGGAACTTGGAAGGCTGCCAGGGTGTGACATATCTGCTAAGCCTCAAAGCTGCCTCTTCCTCTGAATGTCATTGCCTTAGTTCAAAATACAAAATTCAGGCATAAGGTATTTTAGGAAATTGAGCATGAAATGAAAGTGTTCCAAAGATTCTGGTGAGAGGAAATCTTTTACACTATTTTTTTTATCCTCCCTTAATGACAACCACTACAAAAAGGTTAAAGAAAAATTATTTTTATTGTTTCATTTAACCTGTCAGATTCTTTCACTTCTTTCCAGGGAGTTTTCTCTGTGAAAATTATTTTCCTTTATAATAACTTGCTATCTGGACATATCTTAAGGGATTTTTTTGTTTTCATTAATCAATGACTTCCTAAAGGGATGCTCTACTGGGTTGGCATGAACTAAAATCATTCTAACATAAGGTGGCAGGACCATTTACAGCAAGGCCATCAGGCATCCTTTCATGTATTAAGCAAATGGACTGAATATGATTATGTGACCAGTACTATTCTAGGCACAAGAAACTTCCTTGCCCTCCCGGAACCTATGTTCTAGAAAGAGAAGCTGACAGTTTAAAAATAAATAATTATGCAACATAATATAAGCTAAAGATAGGAACTATAAAGAAAATGTAATGAAGGAAAGAAAATGAATGGAAGGTCCTCTTATGACAGCAAAGTCATGGATATTTTAGCAAAGACCTGAAAGGATTGGAGATGTAAACTGTGAGAATATCCGGAGGGAGAGTAGCATTTCAGCTAACATGAATGGTGGGTGCAAAGGCCCTGAGGGGGGTGCTTTCTTGCCCTGTTTGAGAATTAGTGTGGAGTACTCTATGACTGGCACAAGATGAGACTGGGTAAAATACAGACAAGGAAAAATGAGTTTGGAAGAATAGACAGGGCCAGATCCTGGGCAGTCTTGTACACTAAAACAGAACTTAGGATTTCTATCTAAGCTATTTTGGGCCAGTGTTGGAGCAATAAAAGCATTTCCATAACTGGTTTTTAACATAGAAGCATCTATGTGTCTCCTCTCTCCAGCTGAGACAGTGCATAGATCTCTATGAAAACTCAGTATCAACTTAAAGATGGCTCCATACCACATGTAGATGTAACATTTGGTATATATGAAGAGAACAGACAAAGTGATTAAAGAATGCCATATATTTACTACATAAACAATAAAAAATAGGAAGGTGTCCTTCTGCTAGGCTCTGCTTTTCTAATACCATTGAAATCGTGAAGGCTTTTCTTTGGTTCTGTCTCCTCTGCAAGGAAAACTACATTCATTTTTTGAGCACTCAGTAGTTCTTTGCTTAATACATACTGAGTATTCAGTAGCATTTCCATTATTTTAAAATACTATCTACAGAAATGAGGGGAAAATGATAATTTGTATATGGATTTTACCCTGAATGACTTTGTGATAGAGTAGGTAGTATAAAACATATTTAAGCAGTTACTCTAAATGGCAAGGGATAAACTGATGAGAACCGCAAGAAAAGTCTAGAGAATAAAGGGCAGATGAACTGATGGGGAAAAAAATTATTGAAAACTTTCAGCCCAAGTATGGTGGAAACCTTTCAGAGAAGAAGTGTCACGTAAGTTAGAGTTTACAGGAAAGAGTAGGATAACAAAAAGGAGTGAATCATAACAGGATGGATCTGATATAAATGTAGAATCCAACTTTTAGGCGAAGGTCAATTAAAACTGTCCTAAAAATGGGGTGATATTCAACTTAGCTAGAGCATAGGAGAGATCAATATGGAAAACTCAGCTAAAGTAGGAGCAGAAGAGCAGTAAATGCCAGAACAAATGCTTTTATCCTGTGGATATTAAAACTTTTTAAGCCCTTATTTTATTTTATTTTTTAGGTACTGGCAGCCAGGGATTGAGCCAGGGACCCCATATGTGGGAAGCCAGCACTCAACCACTGAGCCACATTGGTTTCTCTGAGTTGGTTTTTTCATTTGTTTTGCTTGTTATTTGATTTTTTTTTTTTTTCTGAGGCAATGGAAACCAAACTCAGGACCTCCCATGTGGGAGGCAGGTGCTGAACCACTCGAGTCACATCTGTTCCCAAGCCCACTAATTTTCATAGTTGACACTGACATAAATGAACTCTGTTGTAATGATATACTGCAATGCTTCATGGAAGAACTGTTGGAAATTCTGATTTGGAAGCATGAATTCAGATGAAAGATGATTCCACATGATACTTTGCAAATAGATTCCATATAATTATGGTAATAAACTAGATTAAGATAATCAGGCAGGCTGAGAATGCTGGTATACTTAACAAAAGGTATGCTGAAGATAATATACTTTGAAGGCTGTATAGATGTATTGATTTTGATTTTGCTGAGACTGACTCTAAGTTATAATGTTGGGATGAAAAGTGGCAAGGTTGGATATGTTAAGAGAGTCTTGAATTTCATAAAGAACTTACTACACACAACACACAAAAATTAACTTAAAATGAGCCATAGACCTAAACATAATAAAGAAAACTTTTAAAGGAAAACATTGGAATAAGTATTCATGACCTTTGGGTAGGCAATTCCTTAAACAGGGCACCAAAGGCACTAGCATTATGGTAAAAAAATTGATAGATTGAATTCATCTAAGTTAAAAACTTTTGGGCTTCAAACAACATGAACTAGAAAGTGAAAAGATAATCCAAGGAACAGGAGAAACTTTTTGACTTTTGCAGATATTTTCAATTCTCATAAAAAGTGGTTATCAGGATAAGTGACCTAAGGTAAAAGCACAATGAGTTTTTATAATAATGAAGTCTTGAATTTCTATTAGAAAAATGACTTTAGAATGTAACCCTCTGAAAAATATAGGTTTATGTGTTTGTCTTCGGCAATGTGGGAGAAAATCACTGAAACCAATCATGAAGCAGCTGAACTGCTACTGCAGGAAATAAACTCTCCTTTACCCCAATTATAATGAAGATAGACTCTTATTTCTTCTCTTTGAAATAATCACATCTTTGTTAAAGAACAGATGCTCTTTTAGTTCACAGACATGCAAAATTTATTTTGGGAAGTAACAAGTGTTTTAGGAAAAAAAAAGTTGAACCTCCACCTGTGTCTTCCTTATGTTTCATTTACATAACTTATTCCTGATAAGAAAGACACAGTTCAGAAATGGGACATCTAATATATTCTGTTAACATTCCCAGAGGAAAGATGCAAGTTTTCATACTCCTTTGTGGATCTGGTAGACATTCCCTACATGTTCACAGACATTATTTTATCTATGCATGCTAAGAATGAAGCCACAGAGTCTTGAGACTGCCATTCTATATATTTTTGGATATTCCATTAAATGGCTGATCAGAACACAGACTTCCATAAGGTCTACTGACATGATATTTGAAATGATAGACATGTTGAAATCATACTGCAGTGGATGAAGACATAAATCTAGTTTAGTTATTCCCAAAAATTTTTTAGCAGAGCATTTTACAAAGGAGTAGAAAAAAGTATGACTCAAAAGGAGAAGAAAAATCTACCAATCAAAACAGGCCCAGAACTGACAAACAGATGTTAGAAATGTCAAGCAAGGACATTGAAACATTTATATTGAAAAATTGATTCCTCACGTTAAAAACATTCAAAAATACAAAAAATCATAAACACAAATCAAACTTCTAGATATGAGAACTAGAATGCCAGTGACAAAAAGTACATCAGATGGCATTAATGGTAGATTAGAAATTACAGCTAAAAAAAGCTTAGTTAACTTGAAAACATAGCAATAGAAACTACTTGAAGTGAAAAAGAGCAGAAAGAATAAATAATAATCAAGAAGCATCAGTGAGGGCTGAGACAACTTCAAGCAGTGTATTATGCATTTAATTGGACCCCCTAAAAGAGAAAAGAGAGACAGGATGTCATTTGATGAGAACTATAAATCCAAGAATTGATCGAAGAAACTCACTGAAATCCAGCCACAAGAAATGTGAAGAAAATTACACCAAGATCTATCAAAATCAAATTGCTCAAACTAGTTATAGAGAGAAAATCATAAAAGAAACCAAAGACAAAAGACAAGTTATGTACAGAAAAACAAAGTTAAGAATGAAAGCAGATTTCTTGCTGGAAGCAATACAAGCAGGACAACAGTGAAGCACCACGTTTAAAGTACTAAACTAAAAAAAAGAGAGAGAGATTATCAACCGAGAATTATACACATTAAAATTAACTTTCAAAAATGAGAGTGAAATGAAGATTTTTAGAAACAATAACTGAAAGAACGAATCATCAGCAGAGCCATACTGCTTTTAAAGTCAAACTTAAACACAGGTAATATCCCCCCTCTTTTCTTGGCTAGTGTTGACTTACTCAACAATTCAATAAGAAAGTAAGAGTAATTGGGTTTAGAATTCAAATGCTAATCTATGTTTTCCTGATGAGCATTTTCTTTAAAATTCACTAAAGTGTTAGGTGAGATGAAGACATGAGAATATCACCTAAGTACTTTTTCAATAAGTGTTTGCTAACCCATCATACAATACTTTATTTTTCCAGCAAAAAAATAAACTTTTACTAACACAAATATATTTATAAAATATGATATTCTCTCTCTCCCCAAGAGTCAGACCCTGAGTATATGGGATGGTAGAGATGGTGGGTGGCATTGAGCCACTTTATTGAATGTGGCAATAATAAACAATTTGCATATATAATAGATAAATTTTCATGATCTACTGTTAGAGAATTACTAGTTCAGAAACCCAGCACTATCTGATTAATCAGGTAGACTCATTAGATACATAAACAATTTTCAATATATAAAAATCTATAAACTGAATAGGTTTTCAATTTATAACCTTTTTAAAAATCAAGGTTAATTTTTTCATGGAGATATCATATTTTCTGTTTCCCTTGGAATGAATATTTAATTCTATATAGAGATGTTCTTTATATATGTTCCTTGGCATATGAAGCAAAGGCAATAAGTTTTTATTTGTTAAAGTCCCTTACTACCTTTGTAAAAAGTTTTGTGCTTGTGTGTGTCATAGAACAAGTGCAAGGTTATAATTTCAATTAGGTGATTTCTACTTAAATAATTTATTTTATGAAGGCTTTTGTTACGAGCTTTAAAATGTGGCCTTTTATATATCATATTATGGAGAAGAAAATAGAGTTCTTTACCAACTGTATTAATAGGGTTCTCCAGAGAAACAGGGCCAATAGGGAACACACACATTTATATTTATTACAGGAATTGACTTACACAATCATAGGGATTGGCAAGTGTGTATTTTGTGGGGCATGCCTCATGTTGGGAATGTCTATGAAGGTGTCCATTAATTCTCCAGAAGAAGCTGGTTGGCTGAAGCAGAGATAGAAAGTCTTTCTGACTGCTAAAATCATCACTCTCCCTTAATGGCCTTCAACTGATCACATGAGACTTGTCTCATTACTGAAGGCAATCAATCTTCTTGTTCATTGTAATCAGCCATAGATGCAATCAACTGGCTAATTATTTAAATTTACAAAAGACCATCACAGTAACAATCAGGCTGGAGCTTGTCTAAACAACTGGACATTATAACCTAGCCAAATTGATACATGAACTAAACAATCACACCCAGTAATTGAATTACAAAATTCAGTGCAACCATAATCACACAGGTGATTCAAATTATACAATCTTAAATGTAATTAGTTGGAATAATTTCATTTTAAATCAGAATCTAGTGTGATTGTCAGTAGGAATCCATTTTTATATGGGAATTAAACTGCAAGATACTTAAATGTAACTTAAGTATAGATTTCTCTTAGTTCAAAGATAATTTTATCTCAACGTTGTGGGTATTCAAAGGACAAAGTTACTCTACTGGTGACACTGCTAGTTCTTGGGATTGACCTGAATCTAAAATCCGTATCTCCCTAAGACTCAGTTTACATATTGAAAAAATTAAACTAAACCATTTCCAAATCAACTTTAACACTTATGTTTAGAAAATTATAACTCACAAGTTGTATTCATATGTTTTCATTTACTTATCTATCTGTGCATGCATGAATGCCAGCATTCATACATTTATTTTTGTGTTTTTAAAATTTTTTGAAGTATATCACTCATACATAAACATACATAAATAATTAGTATATAATAATAGTTGTGAACCTAGAAAACAAATATATATAACATAATACAGGACTCTCGTACCTCACCCTACCACCAATACATTGCATTGTTGTTGAACAATCACTTTTAACTAATGATTAAAGAACATCATCAAACTATTACTACTAACCAAATATTTTCCCCCCTACTGACCCTATTATTTTATATGAATTATATATGGACATACATAAATAATAAGTATACAGTAAAAGTTGTGAACTTACAAAGCAAACATGTATAATATCATACAGGGGTTCCATACATCAACCCTCCACCAACACCTTGCATTGTCTTAAGATGTTTGTTACAAATTACAAATGAATATTGTCAAAATCTTACTACTAATTATAGTCCTTATCTTACATTTGGTGCAGTTTTCAACCAACCCACCCTATTATTATTTTTTAAATACATTTTTATGACAGAAGTTGAAAACTTATAAAGCAGTCAAGCACATGTGCAGAATTCCCAAACAACACCCCTCTATCAACACACCACACTGTGGTGGAACATTTGCTACAGATAATATAATATAGTGTACATTCAGCACACATTTTCCATACTACCCCATGATCAACACAATACATCTTTGGCAAGAATATTATATTATTACTGCTAGTCACAGTCCATAGGTCACTCCAGTTGTATTATTCCCAAGCTTCTCCACATTCCCACCACCATGCAGTAGTGATATACATTTGCTCTAGCTCACAGGACACTCTTGCAGAATTCCCAAACAACACCCCTCTATCAACACACCACACTGTGGTGGAACATTTGCTACAGATAATATATAATATAGTGTACATTCAGCACACATTTTCCATACTACCCCATGATCAACACAGTACATCTTTGGCAAGAATATTATATTATTACTGCTAGTCACAGTCCATAGGTCACTCCAGTTGTATTATTCCCAAGCTTCTCCACATTCCCACCACCATGCAGTAGTGATATATATTTGCTCTAGCTCACAGGACACTCTTGCATCTCTACCATCAACCACAATTCTCATCCACCTCTTGGTTTACTGTGCTGTTCTGTTCCTAGATTGTTCTCTAGCATTCTGTCAATTGGCATTTACATACCTAGACTGCCTTTTTCTGTAACATTCCTCTTCATAAACTATTACTATTTTTACCATCCATGCTATACATTTCCACACTTTTACAGTAAAGCTAATTAAAACTTCTACTTACATTAAACATCAGTAGTCCATCTCAGTTCTCTTATTTATATTAAGAATCCCCCTCCTACCACCAGGGCTTGAAGATATTTCCCTACAATTTCTCCTAGAAGTTTTATGGTTCTTGCTTTTATTTTTAGGTTTTTGAACCATTTTGAGTTAATTTTTGGATAAGGTGTGAGATTGAGGTCCTCTTTCATTCTGTTGGTTATAGATATCCAGTTCTTTCAGCACCATTTTGCTGAATGGACTGTTCTGCCTGAACTGTATGGGTTTGACAGGCTAGTCAAAAATCACTTGACCATACCTGTGAGGGTCTGTTCCAGAGCCATCAATTTGATTCCATTGGTCTATTTATCTGTCTTTATGCCAGGACCATGCTTTTTTTTTTACCACTATGGCTTGGTAGTAAGATTAAAAGTCCAGAGATGAGGGTTTGCTTTTCCTTTTGTGATGTTTCTGACTATTCTGGACCCCTTATCCTTCCAGATAAATTTGCTAATTGTGTTTTCAATTTTTTTAAATGCTGATGGAATTTTTATCAGGGTTGCATTGAATCTGTATATCAATTTGAGTAGAATTGACAACTTAATGATATTTAGTCTTCAATCCATGAGCATGGAATGTTCTTCCAGTTATTTAGGACTTTTTGATTTATTTTAATATTGGATTGCAGTTTTCTGAATACAAGTGCTTTACATCATTGGTTAAGTTTATTCCTGACTACTTGTGTTCTATCTGTCATATTTTATTTTTACCACTCTTTTGACACTTCTAGTTGCTTTTATTGATCTAATCTTCATTTCTAGACTCTCTTCCAGGCCTCTCTCTCCTGTCTTTTCTTTTTAGGCTCTGGGACAGCTTTTAGTATTTCCTGAAAATCTATTCCCTTGCTTAGAAATTCTCTCAGTTTCTGTTTATCTGTGAATATTCTAATCTTGCCCTCATTTTTGAAAGACAATCTTGATGGATATAAGATTCTTAGCTAGAAGATTTTCTCTTGTAGTATCTTAAATATATCAGACCACTGTCTTCTTGCCTATAGGGTTTCTGGTGAGAAATTAGCACTTAATCTTATTGAGTATCCCTTATATGCTATGCATTGCTTTCCTCTTGCTGTTCTCAGAATTCTTACTTTGTCTTTGGCATTTGATATTCTCATTAGTATGTGTCTCATAGTTGGTCTATTTGGATTTTTTCAGATGGGGGTATGTTGTGCTTCTTGGACATGTATATCTATATCCTTCAATAGGGTTGGGAAATTGTCTACCATTATTTCTTCAAATATTCCTTCTGCTCCTTTTCCCTTCTCTTCTCCTTCTGGGATACCCATGACATATATGTTTGCACATCTTTTGCTGTCATTTAGTTCCCTAAGACCTTGTTTAATTTTTTCCATTCTTTTCTTCATCTTTTATTTTGCATGTTCACTTTCAGAGGCTATTTCTTCAAGCTCACCAATCCTTTCTTTTGCCTCCTCAAATCTGCTATTATATGACTCCAATGTTCTTTAAATTTCATTTATTGTTCCTTTCATTCCCATAAGATCTGCTATTTTTGTATGTTCTCAAATTCTTCTTTGTGCTTATCCAGTGTCTTCTTAATATCCTTAATCTCATCAATCATTTCATTGAATTTATTAAGAAGATTTGTTTGAACATCTATGATTGGCAGTCTCAACTCCTTTATGTCATCTGGAAATTTATCTTGTTCCTTTAACTAGGCCATAGCTTCCTGTTTCTTGGTGTGGATTATAAATTTTGTTGGTGCCTTGGCACCTGATTTACTAGAGTATTTATTCTGGGTGCAGTTTTTCTCTTCAGGGCATCCTGCCCTTTCTTCCTTGCTGGTTGTGCAGTAGGAGCCAGAGATGTTGTTGTTACTATAAGCCATGGAGGCTCAAGCTGCCCTCATTGTCCCAGGGATCAGTGAGTCTTCTCCCAACTTTCTCCTTTGCCAGATTTGAGGGAAAGAGTCATAGCCATGTGGAATGGTCCAAGTCATGCAGGCCTAGACTGTAGTTGCCCAGAGAGACTCATGAAGCTTCACATCCCTTTCTCCTGAGGTGAGGTTGGATCTGCAGGTGTGAGCAGAAATCTATTCAGTTCAGGTCCAAGAGGAGCACAGTTGCCCCAATAGACACTGATTATTCAATCTGTGCCAGCCAAATGTACCTGCATTTATCTGGATAGGCTGGTGCAGGGCCTGCCAACCTCCTCCCTTCCAGAGGTGTAGCTGAAGGCTAGGCAAGGGCTGCAGGCTGATCTGGGTGAAAGAAACTGTGTTTTACCATCACTGTGATTTTCAATCAGCCTGGCTTCCTCTCATGCTGGAGGCAGAGTCAAAAAGTTTAGCTTTTCCTACAGTTATACTTTAGCAAGCCAAATTTACTAATCAGTAACTGAAATCAGTGGCCAACCATCTCTTCCTCTCCTGTTTTTGGAAAATGGAGTTTCAAATTCCAGCCACAGAATAGCTCCTGGGGGGGGGGTGAGGGGGGGGCGGCTTGCACTGCAAATATAGGATGATCACCAGCCTCCCTGGCATGGCCTGTATTTTCCTGGAGAAGCTGACACAGGTCCCCCCAGCTTCCTCCCTGTCTGGATTGGGGCTGGGGCTTATGCTAGAGCTGCAATCTGACCTGGACAGAAAGAAGCCAGTACCTACCAGCACCATGATTTTCAGTCAGCTCTGCTTCTCCTCATGCCAGGTGCAGAGTTAAGATGGCAGCTGCCAGCCTCTTTCTGACTTGGACAGTTTCAAACTTTAGCTTTTCTTAGGATTATACCTTAGCTAACTAAATTTACTCATCAGTAGCTGAAGTTGCTGCCCAGCCATCTCTTCCACCCCCATTTTTGGGAAGTGGAGCTTTCAATTCCAATCACAGAATAGCTCCTGAGATGACTTGTGCCTCCAGTGGATGATGGGCACTGGCCTCCATGGAATGGAGTGCTCTACTTATGAATCTTCTCTTCAGATGGTAAGTCTCCCACTTCCATTCCTTCAAAGATGTTTTAGGATGCTCTTCTGGTCTCCTGGAGCCCCAAATGGATGCTTCTGCTAGCTCCAGATAGCTTGGGTGTTTACTAAATGCTCTGTAGCAGGAGCTGACTCTATGAGCTCCTTACTCTGCCACCATTTTGTTATTTGTCCTACCCATTTATTTTTAAAAATTCTGAGTACTTACCTTCTGCCAAGGAATGTGATAATTTCTGGGGATATATTTTTAACAATAAACATGGATTCTCTCACTTACGGCAGGTCACTCCAAAAGAAAACTGATCGTCAGAACTAGTTTTGATTTTTCTTTTTTCAGCCTGCTAAACCTAAAACAACAGGAATCTCATGTCAAAATGTCTTAATTTTTTCAGGATCACATTTCTTCCTGTTGCTAAATTAAAAACATTTCACTTGTCTAGTTGGATTCATAAGTTTTAGGCTGTATGTGATCACAAGTAACTATTTCATACCTTTCATATTTCTATATCTGATATATTCCTCTTTGCCTGTTGTAGATTCCTATTTCCTTGTTTCACACATTTTAGACACTCTACCATCTATGCTTTTATATCCCCATTTATTGTCTGATGTTATAGTGCAGTACTTTGTTGATTATTTATCAAAACCTGGCTCTTGCCAGGTGTATGCTAGAAATCATAACCTCTGACTAATATGTTGAGTCAATTTTCATCCCTTAGTGCATCCAAGCAGCTAAGCTGTACAATGTACAGCCAGGGGTACTTTTTGTGTAGAATTAATTCTTAATCCGATCCTTTCCTGCAATAATATAATTCAAAGTGAAATTACTTGGCTAATTCACTTTCAAATCAAAGCACCAAGGAATTAGTTATATTGGTCAGATGAAATGGATGTTAGTCAACTTTCCATTCCATTTCATGAGAGAAGGAACTAGATACATCAAACGTGCAAGTTTGTGAGAACAAGTATTTTACCATGATGTTAAGCTACTTTAAAATCATTGGCTTTACTCTGAATTTAGTTGTTATGATTTCAGGACTTAAGAGTAATAGACTTAGTCAATTTAGCCTGTTAGTTTATATACTGAGACTTAGTTTCCTCATCTGTAAAATAAGAGTAACAGTACTTGTTGTATAAAAGTATTCTGAGGATTAAAGGTCTATAACAGTGGTTTTCAAAGTGTAGTCACAGTATATCACAATTAGTATTGTCTGAAAACTTATAAGAAGTATACATTCTCAAAGCATACACAAGACCTGCTAAATAAGAAACTGTGGGGACTGTAGGACTGAAACTTGAGTTCCAGCAAGCTGCTAAGGTCACCTTTGATTTGGATGTCACACACACCAAGAAGATATGAAAGTTTATTACTCATATGATTAGTCTCTGGGGAGAGCATAGAAGGCCTCTGAAATGGGTCCAAAATGACTTGGGGGAACAAGGAAAGAGGACTTGCTTGGATTTTTATTGTGGTTAAGGAGTAGGGTTGAGTGAGAGTGCTCGCACAGAGTCAAGATCTTATGTGGTTTTGTTGTAGAATTTGAGAGAAGTTCAATTATTTGAGTATAGACAGGCCAGGACTCAGGAATGATTTTGAGAAGGAAAAATGGTTTATTGATGGCCGGCCTGACTCGGGAGCTTTCAGTTTGAATCCCGAGCCCTGAACAAGATTTTCAAATGATTTTTATACAGAGAGGAAAGGCCAAATGGTCCCTTTGTTTCAGTTCTCAATAGGCTTCAATTAGCATATATCTTCCACATCTTAGGTAAGCTTTTAGCATGGACTCCAGATATTCTAGATAAGCTTTTAGCATATTTACTTTTTGCATTTCCCCTAAATACTTAAAGTTTATAGCCCTTGCATTGTTAAACATTTCCTGGGACTGGAGCCTGTTGCCATTTTCCCTAAGGGCAGGACTGCAGCCTCTTACCATTCCACACTCACAAGTCAAAGAGCTTAGTTATCTCTGAAGAGACAAAGAGCCTTCCACCCATAGCCCACATCATTCCCCCCCTTTTGCCAAAGTTTAACTTGCTAAGCTTTGGCATAATTATTGTTGGAGCTATGAGGTGGATGGCTGTTTGTTGTCTCGATTGATTATTTATCAGTCTTTAGTACAGCATCCAGGACTGTTTTTAGAAGGTTAGAACTTTCATTCTGGATAGCAGAATCTTGCGCAGGGGCCTCCTGCAGTTATTCTGCTGCCACTGGCACTCACGTGGATTTCCAGTCAGGTTCCAGATCCATCTATTAATTTTATTTTACCCTTGAAGACTTTACACCTTTAATTTAAAAGGGGTGCTGAAGGGAGATGGATCTCTTTTCTGTAACTGCTTCCTGCTGGCCATGGGCTGTAGTCATTGCCTAATAAGGTGTAAAACTCTTAATTTATTCTAACTGGAGGAAGATGATCTGGCCTTCTGTACAAAGTTGGATGAAGTTTTCATATGGTTAATGAGATGTTCACTCTGAAAGAAACAAACTTAATTAAAAATTTGGAATACCTGTTTTTAAAAGAGGACACATTGGATTACAGAGGTAGACAAGGTTAGGTGCCTATAAAGATGGCATTCCTTAAAAGCTGATGGGAACAGCATATATATTCTTTTTTAAGTTATCCATCTTTAGAGAGAAATTGCAACAGACACTTAGCTTTGTCTGAAGACACATTCCAAGCTGTTCAATGATTGACACTCATTCGCTCTGTCAGATGCTCCTGGTGAACTGGCACTCCTTGGGCAACTGGCTTCACTCAGGATTAAAACACTAATTTGGAAATACTCTTAGTTTTCACCTGTGGGAGTGATCAGAACTACAGAATAAAGATTTTTACACCTTGGTTTTCATTGTACAATTTCTAGCAATTTTGACTTGTTCAATAGGTGACTCACCATCAGCAAGCAAGCCTCACTTTTGCTACACAGCACAGTAGAGCAGAATATAGAAGTTGACTGAGACTGGCTGAGACTGCCACCTTATTCTATAGACATGTTATTAACTGTTTAGAAAATGATTTTACCAGGAATTTAACATGTCTAATATACTTCTGCACTTGATCCAAAATAGAAAAGATAACATTACAATTATTAGGCATATATTTAGTACAGGATAAAAGTACAGCACTTAATATTAACTAATGTATTACTTAATGCATAAGGATTCACAGTTGCAATTATTAGTTTTGAGTTTCAGGTTTGTAGTACTTTACATGTTATCTCTCCATGAGAGCAGGCCATAATGCCAATTGTGTTTAAGTTTTACTTACAGTATCCTGGTATCATGGCTCCACTTAGCATGTTCTTCTACGCAGTGAGCAAGTTGCAGCATCCTTCATCTTAGAGAGATTTTCCAGTATTCTACTAGCCTGGTGCATAGTGCTCTCTGGCACCATGGAACAGTGCCAGTCTGGAGGCGATATCCATTGTACACTTGGCTGTACCGAGTCATTATTGGCTGCAGGAGCTTGAAACTGCAATATAGTTTCCATCGACTTCAGGAGCAGAACCAGAGACTGATATAGCACATATTTTTAATTGAGGAGTCAGTGACCAGCCTAGCCAATAACTCACATGGAGAGGCCACCTGTAATGTATACAAGGCCTGGTTCGAATGCACAAGAGTTTGATAATGTTAACGTTTATTCCTTGTTTATATATATATTTTAAACAATGTAATGCAACACATCATATATTAAATGACTGTCTACTTACACAATTTTATTATGAAGATAACAGTAGGTACTTTACTTTAGTAATAGAGGAAAAATATTATTTTTCATTGTTAAAATGAAAACAGAAGACTTCCAATATAATCAAGATAACTTTTTATTACCATTTACTTAAATATGTACTTTGCGGTGGCCTTCAGACAGGTTTTGTTATCATTAAGTTATTTCTGCTACCAATACCAATCTAAGTTTTAGTTAACAATGACTTTTCTAGAACTAGAACTATTTAAACATTTTCAGTTGGAGGATGTTTTACAAACTCTTTATAATTGACTATAACCACATTGACTAGCCACCTCATGTTTAAATAAACTTTTTAAATTATAATTACCAATGAAAGAAATTTACTCTTTATTTAAGAGAGCATATCTACAATCTTTTTCCCTCAGCCTAATTTCACTAATGTGAACTTACAATTTTCATTACTCTAAAGATTTCGTACATAATGTTAATTTAGTTTATAAGTTAACTATGGGAGATTATACTCAAGTTAAATAAAATTGAAACCATAATAGTTTATGCAAGGAATGTTCTCTTTTTCCCTTACAGGAAGCTAAAAACTTCTTTTCTTTAAGTTATGAAAATTATTAATTTAAAAGCATACTGACTACCAGGTTTTAAAACACATGCATACTGACTACCAGGTTTTAAAACACTTAATTTTTTTTTTAAATCATAACCCAGGAAAGATCTCTTCATAGTTTTTATGGACTTTCCTTTACTTACTGAAATTTGTTAATAGAGCCACTAATTACCTTTATTTTGTTGGAAAGAAATCTTCTGGAAGAAAATAAGGCTCACCAGATTGTGGAGAAGAAAATAATTTATTCTCAATCTTGCAAGAAGGGGTGCAGAGCCAGGTATGGCTGGTGCCACGAACAAAGAAAAATGACACAATTTATACCCCTAAGCCTAGCATGCAAGCTCTTCCTATTTTTCCATATATTGGATACTTCAGAAGTTACAGCTTATCTGAGATTTAACTTTCCCACGCAAAAGTTTGATTTAACTGCTTCCTCTATCACATTCCAACCATTTTAGTTTTTACCTGCTCCCCGCTTTGTCAAATAAGGAATAGAATTTAGTGCTGAAATGGCACCGACTTAGTTAGCTCCTTCTTGGGCATCCTTCCACTGCCCATAGGACTGGCCTAAACTGGTCTCCTCCACTGCTGTCCAACCCGGGAGTGGGAGACTGAGGCAGCAGGCCGCCAGGTTACATCATCATTTTTCTTATGTGAAAATTAACCTAATCTTTGTTTTTTTTTGTTTTGTTTTGCATTTTATGGCTGACAAAGGTTTAAACTGGGAAATTACCAGGCAAACTGATTCTTAATTCCCTAGCCTAGTAGATAGGTTTAATCTGCTACACCTAGTCTTGCCTTTAAAACTCTTGCAAAGGAGGCCCTTTTCCAATTGTTTCTATAATCAGATTTCTATGACTTTTTCATCCTGCTTAGTTTAATTTGGGCTTTAAGAATATTTATAAATATAACTGCATATTTAATTTTTAACAATTTGAATAGACCTCTTTTAAGAATTTTTATTTGTTAATTTGATATTATCCTGATGTATGAAGACATACATTGAGCATTTTTTTAAAAAATGGGCAGACACAAAGAGTTAGACACAAACACAACTCATTGATATTACTTATAATTTGCATTATTTTATATACTGTTTAGCTTAATTAATTAGGGGTCCAGAAATACATATTACTTATATAACTGCATATTTAACCTCAACAATTTGAGCAAATAGGCAGACATGAATAGTTGACACAACAACATGACTTTAGTTACGTTAAACTTTTCAAAGACTTCTGAAACTCTTCTTAATTTGCACTATGACCATGCAGTTTACCACAAGAATTTTCTTTCTTACTTAATGGATTGTAATAACCAAAATGTTCTCAATGCCTTAGCACCATTTTGTTTTAGAACTTTATATTTTACTTTGAAATTAGCAGAATTTTGGATAAGCAACAAGATTAATTTTATATATGTTTACTGAGGCTATTTGAAGCCTCAGGGAGACAGACTGCTTCCTCTCATGAATTGCCACTCTTAGGAACACTGACCATCAAGGCAGGAGACTTCTCCTCCTCCACCCCCCTTTTTGGTTTTGGAGATAATAAAACTCCAGTGGTCATTTAACCTTATTCCATCAGGCAGCCATTTATTTAGTTTACACTTGAATTCATGAGAGAAAGGGTTACTAATACCAGGAGAGGAGACAGTGATGTCCCAGCTCTTCTCTGGCCTATAGGGGCAGAAGCTATTATGAAATAACCATAGGCAAAGGCAAGGGGTGAGGTTAGACTTGAAGTAACCATAAACTAAGGAAAGGTAAAGTTTAGAGTTTACACTTAATAATTTCAAGCTAAATTCACCCAGCTATAATTTCAGTTATTACCTTTCCACTGTTTTATAACATAAATGCATTTATAAATAATTTTAACTTAGTTACAGTTTTTATTAATTTTTTTTAAAAAAACCTATTAATTTTATAACACCTTTAAATACCTTTCATTCGACTTATAACATATTAAATGAACTTTACCATTACTTTAATTTTTCCTTTAAAGTAAAAGAATAAATCTCTTGCAGTTAGTTTGAAATAAAAAGCTACTTTTCAGGATTTGATTTCTAGAACATAAATGTTCTTTTAAAAGAAGTAAGACTCTTCTTCAAACACTGAGGGAAATGATGAGGTTAAAGCACAAGAAGCTATTTTGTAAAGATTTTCTTTGTATATTGATCTTACTCAATTTTAATCATAAAAATTTTCCTTCCACAAACCTTCTACACTTTCAGTATTCATTCAGGTTCTGTCCCACACTCTACTCTTTCCAATAATCAATCATTTTATCTTAGGACAAAATCATCTTCTGTTTCCTTAACAATAAAAACACACTCCATATATCCCACATACTAAGTTACCAGGCAAACTTCTTACAACATATAATTGCCATTAACACTAAACAAGCTTGTTAAAATAATGAACTTTTCTTCACTTTAAATACTTAGTAGCATGTAATACCAGAAACAGTTTTTTTGGAAGCGAGTTGGCAGGGGAGATTGGCTGCCCAGTAAGTTTGTTATAAAATTGCCTTTTATTATTATTATTATCAATTCAGTTTTGTTAAATAATGACTTTCTGCAATTAGCCATTTAAATACCTTAATTTAAACAATGCTTTGTAAAACTTTTATAATTATTTATACCCTTAAGACAATTTTACCTTCACTGAACACATTCTCTTACTTAAAGTTACTACAATACCTTCTAAGAACCTGGGCAGAAAGCAAAGGTATTTTGGCTTTGACACACTAAGGAGCGAACTTTACTGCATTTATTCTGATTCTGCTTTCCACCCCCTTCACTTCCCCCCCCTTCCAGGCAGTCGGGTGCACAACAAACAGGAATGCGGCTTATGAATAGAAGGGTAGACTCACTGGAAAGGGGCAAGCCACTCCCCCCTTTCCAGCTTTCAGCCAAAATGGGCAGACAGAACCTACTCAAATTTGGCAACTCTCCCAGGAACCCAGCCACCCAGACTGGGACATTCCCAACAAACTTGGGTGCTTGGCGCGGACACAGATGGCCTCCAAGCCCCGGCAAAGGGCCAGGCCAGAGACAAGACAGCAGAGCATGCACAAACATCTAGACTCTGCAAACATCCAGACTCCTCAGCTTTTGCCCCAGAATCATTTCACCCCCTTGCCAATGGCAAGGGAGGGCTCCAGCTCAGCTGTAATTCTACTTTACATAAGGACACAACTCCAACACTAGCATTGAGCTGACACAGACAGAGGCACAAAGGTCACTAATCGCACCCACAAGTTTATATATTTATTTTCACCATGGCTGCCCTCACAGCCATCACAAACCTCAGAACACTTAACATTTGTTATAAAGCGAATTCATTCACAAATTAGCACCATAACAAAAGATTTCAGCTAGACTTTTTCCACTGTTTAAACTTTACACCCAGACCAAGCTCCACCAGAAAAGCCAATCCATTTTCCTGTAACCAAGTTTTGTTTTCCTTAATCTAGACCAATTTCCAGGACATTAGGACTTGAACCTATAAATAGCCCTTCCTATTAAAATCGAGACTCCACTCCTTTAGTGGATATAAGACCAGTACCAGATTCTAACATGCAGTTAGACAAACCCAAAACACCAGGGCTTTTCCCCAGTTTTTCTCCTTTTCCCAAGCCTAGAGAGAACGGCTTCCCCCAAACCTTCTGGGGCTACTAGGGTTCTCTCGGGAGGTGATCAGCCTCCCCTTCCTAGCAATTAAAGCTAGGGCCTTCCAGACTGTGCTCACCCGGGAGTCTTACCTTCTTCCAAGTTCGGAGTTCTTTTTCGTTCCCAGAATCTTTCTCTTCAGACCTTCCATTGCCCTCGATTTTTGTCGGGAAGATTCTGGTGGAGCCCACATCTTTTCTGGATTAAATTTAATCCAGGGGCACCCAGATTTGGGGTTCACCCAAGTCCTCCCAGCTTCCTCGGGGATTTGGAAGGGGCAGCAAAATGCTACCATCTCTGGCCTTCGTTTGTTGTCCCATCTGGGTCACCAAAAATGTAGAATTTGAGAGAAGTTCAATTATTTGAGTATAGAGAGGCCAGGACTCAAGAATGATTTTGAGAAGGAAAAATGGTTTATTGATGGCCGGCCGGACACGGGAGCTTTCAGTTTGAATCCTGAGCCCTAAACAAGATTTTCAAATGTCTTTTATACAGAGAGGAAAGGCCAAATGGTCCCTTTGTTTCAGTTCTCAATAGGCTTCAATTAGCATATATCTTCCACATCTTAGGTAAGCTTTTAGCATGGACTCCAGATATTCTAGATAAGCTTTTAGCATATTTACTTTTTGCATTTCCCCTAAATACTTAAAGTTTATAGCCCTTGCATTGTTAAACATTTCCTGGGACTGGAGCCTGTTGCCATTTTCCCTAAGGGCAGGACTGCAGCCTCTTACCATTCCACACTCACAAGTCAAACAGCTTAGTTATCTCTGAAGAGACAATGAGCCTTCCACCCATAGCCCACATCAGTTTGACTCTCTTGCTGGCATCAAAGGATAGAGAACCAAGGCTTTCTGATCATCTTGCCAGATGAGAGATGTGGTGGTTTGCAGTTGTATGTATCACAGATAAAAATGTTCTTAAACTTAATCCATTCCTGTGGGTGTGAACCTATTTTAAGTTGGAACTTTTGATGAGATGAAATTACTTCAGTTAAGGTTGGCCCACCTCAGTCAAGGATGTGTCTTACTTCTATCACTGGAGTCCTTTATAAGCAGAATTACAGACAGAGAAGAAGAGAAGGCCACAGGAAATTCAATAGAAACTGGAAGGGAACTGATAGGCCAGAAGAGGCTGCCATGTGTACTGCCATGTGACAGAGGTGCTAAGGACCAAGGATCACTGGCAGTCAGCCCCAGAACACCACAGTCAACAGGAAGAAAGCATCTCCTTGATGGTGGCTTGATGTGAACTCTGTCCAGGCCTCAAAACCATAAGCCATTAAATTCCCATTCTTTAAGCCATCCCTTTGCATGGTATTTGCTTGAACAGCCAAGGAAACTAAAACAAGGGGTAAAAGGGAATGCAATAAGGGTGAAATTGAAACATATAAAAATGGAGTCAAATTCCTCATTACACAAGTCCAAGGTGATTCTGATGCACACTAACTTTTGAGAACTATTGGTCTAAAACATGTGGAGTTCCCAATATAGAGCTCAGTAGAGAAAGTATATCTCATATTTTGATTTTCATTGTTGTTATCATTGCCACTAAAGCAGACATTTCATGAGCACCAGCATTTAGGTGACTTTATCTTTTTAGATGTTCATAGTTCAGGGGAATGATAGTGGTGATGGTGGGTTAACTGTAATATTTTTGTTCCCAAATTCCCTGAGTGCATAGGAAGACAGTAAGGATGGGAAGCCCTAGAATTTTTTTCTGAAATCAACATTGTGATGAGCATTTAGGAAGTCATATATTATCTAATTGTTTTGATTTAATTAATCAAATTTTCTCTGGTACTATCTTGCTACCATGTCATAAAAATACCCATTTAATCAAAGAAAGTATTACAATTCCAAAGCAGTGTACAGTGCTTTAAAAAAAAAAAACCTGTAAAATTGTAAAAGGAAATGATAATATGGAATTATACTCAAAAGCAATATTGTCATTTTTCAGTTTGGGTTATTTATGTTAAATTTAGAATCTGAATAATATATATTTTAATTGCACATTTATATTTGCCTCATTTTTTAGACATCTTATATTCAGAACAGTGATTGAAAATAATATAGGCAACTATATTTTAATATAAAAATGAATTCAGATATGAAAATTTTAGCAAGAACCCTATTATTTTCTGCGACTTTGTTTTTTATTTACATGCAAATAAGTGAAGTTATATTATTTTAATTGTGTGATAACAGTAATTTTTCTACCATGTCTGATTGGAGATTACAATTTTTTATTGTAGAGAATCTACTGTTTTTTTTAACCTGATGCAAACAACCAAATGGTTAATGCAAAATAATTAATTTTCCATTATTAAAATAATTACTTTTATCTACAATGCCTGCTAGAAGATTGAGCCAAATAACAGACTCTACAACAACAACAACAATGACAACAATGAACCCACAATCTACTTTAGGGGAACTCCAATTTACAATGGAGTTTGACCTCCCAGTCTCCCTTCATAAGGAAGGGCATTCACACCTTCTTAGCAGTAAAATAAAATGTTTAGAAATTGTTAATGCTAGAAGAAAACATTAGTAAGCAAGCCTCTGTTCAGTCTGAGGGAAAAGTTCAGGTAAGAAAAAATAAACTTGCATTTCCATTTAGTCTTCTATTCCTTTGCCTAAATATATTTTACAGCATTGATTAAAATCGGTAAGAAGCAAAGGAATTTGCTTTGGGTTCTATAAAGTGTAGCATGAAACTCTATGAAATTCTTGAAAAGCTTGTTCCTCCTTATGAACTCTAAACAAAGCTATGGCCTTATCTTGGGGGAAAAAATCACTTGAACAATGAAAAATTCATCAAAAACAAAATACACAAGTTATAAATGTACTATCAGAGTAGTTAAGACATAATCACAACTATTTGTTGTTTTCCTCCTTACGACCATACTTGTGCTATAATATTCTTCCTATGAAGAACCCAAAACTATTAAGAATTTTCCAAAAAATTCTCCTTAAAAGGAAAATAAGTTTTGTATAATAGTTAGCTATTATTTATATAAGGTTTCAGTTACTTAATTTTACTGACAGCTTAGATTGCATTTATAAAGTAAAATTATGAACAGAGAAAATAGTGTTTCTTTTGTTCAGAAATTTTTATTTAAAAATGATCTGAGAATTCCCCATGAAAATACCTGCATCTTTCTAGTATATTTCAAATAACCTTCACAAGCATACTTTTTTTTTCTTTTATAATGGGAATTTATTAGGTTAAAAGCTTACAGTTCTGAGGTTGGGAAGAATGTCCAAATCAGGGCAGCAAACAAAGCTCTTTCTCCAAATGTAGGCTGCTGGCAAAACCCTAGATTCCTGTCAAGTGGCAAGATGCCATGCAGCTCTGCCAGTCTCCTCTCTCCTCTCGGCTCACTTTCTCCCAAAGCTCAACTGTGTCAAGCACATGTAGCGTCATCTTAAGATGCTCTCTCTCAGAGCTCAGCCCTGTAGGCTATCAGGCAAAGTTCAGTTTCCCCTCACTACACTACATTATGTCCCCAAAGAAAATTTCCAAACTGCCTTCAAAAGAAAATTTAAAAATATGCTACATATAAAACCTGTATGGTCTTCTCCAACCACCAGAGAAGTATGAAGTAGGCATTAACCTAAAACAGCTCTTTTAAAAGTACCAGTTCCAATCCCTACAATCATCACCTCCCAATTTAACCCAGATTTATTTGACTGTAACACTATTTTTTAGGATCTGTTGTTATGGTTCTTGTCACTGTCCTATATCTTGCTAACATCACAAAGTAACATACTCTTACTTTTGTCCACAGTTTAGGAAATCTAAACAGATTAAAGATGGTGATCCTCAATAGTGCATTGTTAATTTTTGGAAGACTGCCTAGATGTAAATGATTAATTTCACTTTCAATATAATCATGAAAATTTCAAAAGATCCAACAGGGCCGAACTGTAAGGAAAAGATAATTTCTTTCCAAATAAATTTTATTTGGAAAATAGTTGATTGTCCAAGTACGACCTTTCAATAACATCTCCTAGTTGATTATAGAATAATAAGGGGATAATTCCAGAAATAAATTGCCCTTTATTTCTTGCAGCAGAATGCATTCACTTAAATGCCAATTGTGACAATAAGAGAGCCCACCAAGGTAACTCAGTTATATATTAGCATAAACAAGGATATGGGATTTTTTTCCCTTATTCTTTTAATTCCAATGAAAAGAGAAAATACATTTCTTCTAGATGAAAAAGGAATAAACCTTATGGTTTGTTTGCTTAATATAGTAGCATAACACAGAGAAACAGAACTAAAACCTAAATTCAAAATAAGTGTACACAAACACCACCATCATAAACACACAGCTATAGTACTTCTTTGGAGAACCCATTAGAGACCCCCAAGTTCCCATATACTATCACCAGTAATACAAGAGTTCCCCAACAGAGTTCCTTGATGGTATTTGTCACAGAAAAATTTTCTTCTCATTTTCCAACCCAATCAAAATTTCACCCTTCACCTAGTCAGGACTCAATATTCTTCATGTTCTGCTCCACCAATGGCATTTAATACAATTATATTATATAAGAAGTGAAAGTACTTCCTTATTCGTGTGTAAAAAATCAGTGCATTATTCTACTAACTTGAGAAGTGATTTAGGAAGAAGACAACAGGTGCTTCTGCCACTTATTCACTGACTAGTCTTAGATGAAACATTTCATTTTTCTACAAGATGGGATAATAATTCTTCCCTTGTCAAATTCATAGGATTATTTATTATCAACACCCTAGGAGATGGCATATTGAAAATATGTATAAACAGTGAGTTGTCATACAAAGGCAAGAGATATAAGTGCATGAACCCTTAGGGTGATGAGCTACTCAGGGAACATTTCCAGTTTGAGGCTCATTCTAAAATTAATAATATTGTCATGGAGTTTGAATGATTGCAGATGGTCTGGGATTCTGGCTAGTTTGGGACCCTCTGGCATAGATAGTGCCAGAGCTCCCAGACTCCCAGGGAAATTATTGGGCAGGAATCATCATGAGCCTGTTCTATCATCGGTGTCTTTTCATTTTGCTCCCAGGTTCCCAAAAATGACTATCAGTGACATATGATCTTTGCAAATTGCTGGTAGAGAGTGGGCAGCTGTGAAGTTAAGGATGATATTCCTATGGCCTGCAGTTTATTGTTTTTATTTTAACATGGTAGAAATAACATAATATTTGATGTTAAATACTTTATGAGTGAAATACAGCTATTACTCTTCCAAACTATGATGCAGTAGAAATTACTATAATGCACATTGTACTAATTAGGACATTAAAGCACAAGGAAATGTAATCACTTTCCTCAGACCAAACAGAGAGCAAAGCTGAGGCCAGGTTTCAAATCTAAACTCTCTAACTCAAGTATAAGGTAAATAAAAACTGACATGCTGCTTTATATTTACCAAGATCATCCCCCATGTAAAATAAGTCTGATTTCATGCCATGTGTCTCTGAGAGTCAGGGATACTCATTTAAATTAAAATATTTCCTCTAAAAAAAGACTAAAACTAATTGTATGATTTCTCAGCTATGGGACTTTGATTTTTTTTTCCATTTGGTTAAAGCAATCCCTTGACATTTTACACTTACCTTTGACAGAGCTCAGTTAAGTTGTATTCTAATAGAAATAGTAGTTCAAAATTAATATATTAGTATTAAATAAGGGAAACAGCAATTAAGAAAAGAAGTCTGTAAACCTAACACTCAGAAGGGACCCAATGCTATAACAAATGAGGGACATTTTTATCTGAATTTTGGGGAAAAAGAAATGACTCTAAATTGGAAGAGAAAATAATTTCTAAACCAATTTATAAAAAGAAAAAAACACTCGAGGTATCTCTGAAAGTCAGTCTTACATTATTAATTTTAGCTCTTCTTCTACTTTAATAATATAAACAGGTGTTTTGCATAAGATAGCTCCATAGAAGTCCAAGACTGTGTGTGTGTGTGTGTTTTAAATTACTGAATGGAGTAGTGCTTTAGAAGTAAATATGTTTCTGAAATACTCCAGCTTTTGGTAAAAGATTATACCACTATCAAGTTTCATGATATTCATCATTTGTCATTTTAACATGGGCATTATATAGAATCACAAGAAGTTACACCTGTTTTTGTTTTCAGCTATTAACATTTTAACATTTTCATCAGAATTTTTGTGAAATTATTTTCTCTGTAGAAATGGATTTGAAGACCAGCAAGATTAAGTATAAATATGTGATATCACACTAATACCACAAAAAAATACAAAAAAAAAAAAAAAGCATTAGTCTTCAAAAAGCCTTAAGGATTCTGGTTTCCTGCAAATTGAAGTTCTACTGAGTGAGGAAACTCTCAAAACCAAGAATTTAGTCAAAGATAGCACAAATGGAAGTATACATTCTATGTTGATTAGTCTTATGTATCAATTTGGCGAGGCTATAATACCTGCTTGTTTAATCAATAGGTGTCATGAAAGTATTTTGTAGATGTGTTTATCATCTACAATCCATTTACTTTATGTAAAGGAGATTACTCTCAAAAGTGCATGTGGACTTCATATAATCAGTAGAAAAACTTAAAAGCAAAAACTGAGGTTTCCTGGAGAAAAAGAAATTCTACGTCAAGAGAACAGCATAAAAATTTTGCCTGAGTTTCTAGTCTGATGGCCTACTCCACAGACTCAAGATTATAAGGTCAACCTAAGGGTTTCAAATTTTACTTCCCATAATCACATAAGCCAGTTCCTTAAAATAAATTGAACATATATCCCCTAGCTCTGATCATTTATATATCTCTTAAAAAGGTCTCTTAACATATACCCTATTGTTTTTTTCCTCTGGAGAGCCCTAACTGATACATGTTTCTAAAACAGGAAGAAGAGACTCCTCAATTCTGCATTGCTCAGGTATGCCTGGAGGGTTCTTTTCTGGCTCCAGTATTTTGAAGACAATAAACAAACTGAGGAAGTACAACCAGGCAGTTTATGGTCTGGACCAGATGAAATAACAAGATTGCTTAAAAAACTGAAAAGGGTCTGCTTGGAGAAGAGATTCTTGGGAATATGTTTGGATAGTTAAATGCTGAGAATTAGCTCAGTGATAGGTTTGCCTGAAGGGAGGTGATGGAGAATTTATAGAAATAACAGACAAAGAGAAACACGAGAGAGAGGAAGAAAGGATGAAACCATTTGGTTTCTGGAATTGAGAGCCTCAACCCTAGTTTCCACATTATATTTATTAGGAACTCCAAAGCAGCTGTTGCTCATCAGCAAAGCAACATTTTCAATAACTGGGGACAAGTGAAACAAATAGAGAACAGGTAAGCCAGTTTCCCACAACATTTCTCCCTTTTTGTTTTTGTGAAACAACGAAGGCAGATTTGGTGGTTTCTTGGGGCTTCGTACCCCGAAGGGCTCATTGCGTGCTTTTGAGGACTAAATTCAAAAGAAACAAAGACAAACAAGCAACATTTCTCCCAGAATGTCTCCTCCCCAACTTTTCCCCCAAGTAATAGGGTTTAGTGACTGTAGTCCATTGGCAATTTCAGCCATCATTATTATATTTTGTAACTTTTCTTCCCTCCAAGTTTAGAAGAGCATTTTATACATAATCCATAACTACAGCAGAGTATACAAACTTCCAACTAGCAATGACTTATTTCTCATGTGTTTAAGATTATAGGCCAGTACTCGATCAAAAATGACCTCATTTTCCACAATTTGTATAGTTTGAGGCATAGGCAATACAAATTATTGTTACTTCCCCATTTTGGATTGTGGGATAGCTAGAAGTTTATGACATAATTTCAATGCCTTCCTTGGTCCCACTCTTAGCATCTTCACTGGACATGGGGCCACAACTCAGTGTTGAATTTAAACCTAGTCCATTATTGTGAGGACTCTTTTTCCAGGCAGAAAACAATAGCTGACCTATTATAAGAGTCCTTTGCAGTGTCTGTAATAGTGAAAGCATATCTTGCCCCTTCCAAGAGCAGGAAGATGCTGATGTCACAGTCACTGAAGTGAGCATTAGGGACACAAGCTGTTGGTGAATAGCAGACAGTGGGAACTGCTACACTAGGCACCACAAGGTCTTGAATTCATGATGTTCACTTTTCTATTGGGGACTCTCTGCTTATTCTCAGGTGTCAATTGTATGGCTCTGGATCTTCATGAGGCATCTGTTTCAACAGCCCTAAGAGGGATGTTAGAGGAATGGGCAGGGACATGACAGACATTTAACTGTCACTGCTGGCAGGTGTCCCAGATGTTCTTCTACAGATCTCTCCCCCATAGAGGGTAATTCACAACAGTCCATTGTTTCTGTTTTGCTTTTAGTATTTGCAATCCACCTCTGGATAGGGATGGCAGTCTTCAGAGTGACCAGACACTATTGGGTTAGATCTTTCACTTTCAGCACGACTTACTATGCTACACAAAACTGCTTTTTTATATTGCACTTTTGGCCTCTTCCCTCATTTGTGACTAAAACCCAAGGGGAACTCAATTAGAATTTGCCTTTGCCACAAACCCCACCCAAAGCCAATATTGGTGCTGGCCACAGACAATTCACAGGCTAAGTCAGTATCCACCTTCCCCCTCTTTTTTTATTTTTTAAGGTAGCCCGCCGGAGGTCCTCCTACTCCTATGAAGGACTTTTTCTAATTAACACATCTCAGTGAGGGATAAAAGATTTTTAGTATTCCAACAATATCACCAATTCTATTAACATGAGAAAATATTGTACTTTTTCAAATACAGTAGATGGTATAGTTTTGTCTTATTCAACCAAACAACATTTAAAAGTTTGATAGAGTAGCAGGGACCTTACAACTTGTCCCATTTTCCAGGCCCTTAAAATACCATAGTCTCTCTTGTTTCTTAGTAGGGTCACTGCCACAGGTTTCTTCTATGCAGCCAGATTCATTGCCATCAGGCAAGGGCAGAAAGCCTTGAGGAAGAACTGCAAAAGTCTATTGCTGACATTTTCACAGTTTTGTACTTTTTAAATTCAGGTTCATTTTACTTTTACAAAACACATGAACTTACTGAATGCTATCACAATACTTTTACAATTTTCTATATGCATAGTAGGTCTGTTCTGCATATCTCCATTTTCTAATTTTATGAAACTAGCCATTTTATTTTAAGACAAAATACACCTTAAATTTCAGTTAGCATTCCCACAAACCTTTTACCTTTTTCAATATTCACTTAACTTTTACATCCCATTTTATATTAGGAGAAAATACACCTTATAACAACATTTCTTTTCTAGTTTTCCTCCTCTCAATTTCCTTTTTAATCTCTTTCTGTTCCCAAGCCATACTTGCTTTATGATGCCATGCTTGAACAAGTTCTATAGTTTAGATACTTTGATGTAAAGTGAACCTAGTCTTTGGAATGAGACCCAACCATGTAGTTTTCAGCATCCATCTCTCCATCATCTGAATGACCAGAGGTTCTGGGTTCCATAGCAGCTCTCCTTGTCTTTTGGCATTCCTGGTATGGCTTTATCTGATGAGCTGCTACCCATACAGGATGTTCTCCATCTCCTGGGGAAATGCAAGCAAACCTTCTTCCCCAAGTTAACAGCTTCCCTGTTTACCATTCATTGGTCAGTGGATCATTCCACCAAATTAAAGGTTTTTCAGACAAAATTTGGGTTTGAGTTTTAGAATTAGTTTGGAAATGCCTTTCAGCTGCTGTCCCTCCCAGGATTGTTCCACTGTTAAAATTAAGAATGAATAATGCTTTGTGTAACTGCACCTGCAGTGTCCCCCTCTCTCCCCTTTTTTGTTTTCGTAACATGAGTTTAAGGGTTTGATTTGCTCACTGGACAATAGCTTGCCCTTGGGGGTTATAAGGAAGTCTGTATTGTGTGAAATACTCCAAGTATCTAGAAATCTTTTAAGGGAGACACTGGAAAAGGCAGGAGCATTGTCTATTATTAGAGACTGAGGAAGACCCATTACAGCAAAGCAAGCTAACAAATGCTGTCTTACCTGTTGAGCAGTTTCTCAGTCTAAGCTATAGCCCAAATGAATCCTGAACAAATATCTACAGAGACATGAACATAACATAATTTTCCAGAGGAGGAGATATCAATTACATCCATTTGCCACAGAGAGTTAACAGTTAAACTATGGGGATTTACTCCAAGTTCTGATTGTTTAGGATTATTGAGAATTTGGCAGGATGGACAAGTGTGAATAATGTCCTTAGCTTGCATCCATGTTAAAGGGAAATTAACTCTGAGGTCAGCTGCATTCAGATGGGTTAAATTATGAAAATGAATAGCTTCTTGTAAAACAGGAGTAACTAATTTATCAGCTTCATCATTGCCCTGTATCAATGGTCTGGGTAAATTTGAATGTGAGTAATAAAAAATGGACTTTTTCTGTCTCTGCGACTCTGCTCAGGTGTGCATAAGAGCAACCCCCTGACAACCTCCCAGCTCTTTTTGGAGACTCATAGCCATATAAACTCATTTGTTCTTTGCACCATACCAGGAAGCCAAGAGTGCCTACAACTGAAAGCAGGAGAATTGCATCCAGCATCCATGTGGAATCTAAGCCCCCTCTTGATATAGATGTGGAGTGGACACAACCATTCTAAGGTCCACAGGATGGAGGAATAGAGTATGGATTAGAGTAGACTTACTGATATTCTATTCATGAACTATTGTGATTAGTAATCAAAGAAAATGTGGCATTGGTGTGGAGAAAGTGGCCATGGTGGCTGCTGGGGGTAGGGAGTGGGACTTGGAGTTGTTCTGGGTGGTACTGCAGGGACAGTTACCAGACATTGTATGTCCTCCCATGGCCTACTGGGTGGACTGTGGGAGAGTATGGGCTATGATGTGGACCACTGACCATGAGGTGCAGCAGTGCTCAGAGATGTATTCACCAAATGCAATGAATGCCTCATGATGATGGATGAGGTTGTTGTTATGGTGGGAGGAGTGGGGTGAGGGGGGGTGGGGAATATATGGGGACCTCATATTTTTTAATGTAAGATTTAAAAAAAATTTTTTAAATAAAAAAAACAGACTTTTTCTATTCCCAGTTATCTTTTGAAGTTTGTGAAAAAGTTTATAAAGAAATTGATTTATATTGGGTTTGGTAAAAGCTGTTTGAATTAATTGGATTACTTGAATGACATAAGCAGAATCCAAAAGAATGTTTATGGACTCTGGTATGTCCTGCAAAGCAGTAAGCCCTGCTACTAAATCAGCCTGCTGAGCCAAGAACCAAGAGTAGGAATTTTCTTAGTTTTATACCCACTATACCCAGCTGCACCATTTCCAGACCCATTAGTAAAGATTGTGGGGGCATCAGATATTGGTTGAAACCTAGTTATGTTAGGTAAAATCCATTGAGTGCACTTAATAAATTGTAATATGTGATTCTTAGGGTAGTGATTATCTATTTGTCCAATATAATCAGCAAGGGCTATTTGCCTTTGTAAGTGATTTTGTAAGCAAGCCTCAACTTCTTTGCATAAAATTGGGAGAATGATATGAGAAGGGTCCTGTCTGTGAAGGCACAAGTGCTTTCACACCCTTTAAGTATAATCTGTGCCATAAAATCCACTTAAGATTTTAAGAAGATAAAGTTTTAACAACACTATTAGGCAAAAATATTCATTCTATGATATGATCTTGCTGCATAAGAACTCCTGTGGGAGAGTGTGAAGAAGGCAAAATAAGTAATTGCAGCAGCAGTTCTGGGTTAATGTGTTCAACTTGGGCACTTTGAATTTTTCCTCTATAAGTTTTAATTCTTGTTCTCCTCCTTTTGTCAGAACTCAGGGGCTGTTTGATTGAGGATCTCCTCATAATAAAGGAAAAAGATTAGACAGTTCATATGTGGACATGCCCACTTTGGGCATCAGCCAGTTTATGTCTCCTAATAATTTTTGCAAATCATTCAAAGACTTAATAGAGTCTCTATGAATCTGAACTTTCTGAGGCTTAATTGTAATTTTATCAACAACAGTCCCAAGATGATAAATGGGAGTCACCTTTTGAATTTTCTCAGGGGCAAGATTTAACCCTGCTTTCTAAGGCCTGATATGCTAAAACTAAAGTCTGGGAAGAGGGAGCAGCACGTAATGTATCATCCATATAATGTATAATGTAACAGGAAGGAAAAGCCATTTTGACTGGATTTAAAGCTTTGGCTACAAAGTTTTGACATATAGCAGGCCTACTAAGCATTCCTTGAGGAAGCTATTTCCACTGAAACCATTTCAAGTGTTCTTTGTTATTGAAAGAAGGCACTGAGAAAGCAAATTTCTCACAGTTTGGGGGAGCTAAAGCTATTTTAAAGAAACAATCCTTTAAATCAATAACAAGTGGCCAGCTCTGAGGGATCATAGCTGGTGTGGGCAAACCTGGCTTCAGTGCACCCATAAGTTGAATGACTGCATTTACTGCTTGGAGATCTGTTAAAAGCCTCCATTTACCTGATTTTTTCTTAATAGGAAACACCAGAGAATTCCAAGGACTAAAAGAGTCTTCAGTATGCCCCTTGTCTAATTGTTCCTTAACTAATTTATGAAGTACCTCCAATTTGTCTTGAGCTAATGGCCACTGTTCAACCCAAACTGGAGAAGTTGTAGTCCACTTGAGAGGGATGGGTTTGGGCAATCCAAGGAGGCTAGACTGAGCAGTGGCCATTATGGAAAAGGTGAATATCCTTATCCTTCATGATTACCATGAGCTGTGGGATCTACTGGTTTAACAATTCCCTGGTGGTGCTTACCCAACTCTAATCCTGGAACATGTCCTTGTTTCCTCATTAATTGGCCTTCCTGGGGAATATAAATTTCAGCCTGCCACTGTTGTAATAGATCACATCTGCAAAGATTGATAGGTAAGTCTGCAACATACAGCTGCAGGGTGGCAGGTTGCCCATTAGATCCCAGACACTGAAAAATGTGCACACTTTTTTTTAAACCTCTGGGAGTGCTAAGTCCCACAGCAGAAATAGATGCATCTTATAATGGCCAACAGGGGGCTGATGGTTAGAACTAATGATTTAAATGTCAGATATTCAGAACAAATGTCAGTAACCATTTGTTCTGAATGGTTACTTCACAAACAGGATGAGATTCTAAATTTTTTTCAATTAAGAATACTCCTGTCATTGCTGTACTTCCAAAACCATCTTTCTCTCAAACTTTCTTACTAGCTCCTTTTGAAACATAAGGGAGCAACAATTGTGCTATGTGATCTCCAATATCAGCTTTCCAAGGAATTGAGGTTGACATGATAACTTGAATCTCTCCTTGATAGTCACAATTGATTATTCCTGTTTATACTCTAACTCCCTGTGAGATAAGACTGGCTCTCCCAAGGAGAAGTCTGACGATGCCAATTGGTAAATGTACCTTTATTCCCATGTTTACACAGATCAGGGTATCCCCGGAAGCAAGATAACAGGTTCTGTCATAAGGATTTCTATAGCTGAGCTTCCTGCTGTGACAGGGGCTAATCCAGGACACTGTGGAGTGTTGGGGAATGCCAGGGTTGCTCTACTGAACCAGGAAAACCCCCTTTTGGAGTGGGGCTGGGAGCAGGCCCCATTGGAAGTTTCCCAACAAGAGGGCACCATTTTTATGGTATTTAGACTAACATAGGTTAGACCAATGATATCCTTTACCACAGTGGGGACACAGCTCAGGTAATTTCTGAGCTGAAATATTCTGTCTGAATGGCGTTTTACCCTCAGACCTTTTCCAACAATCTTTTTTCATATGACCAGATTTTTCACAATTAAAGAATTTTCCAGAAAACCTCTCATTGATTTTCATCCCTGCCATAGCCTGAGCCATCATTGTAGCATGTTGACCCTCCATTCCTACATCCTGGCACAATTTAACATATCCAGTCAAATCCACTTTACCTTTCATAATCCCTATAGCTTTCTCCAAATCCTGATTGGTATTTTCATAAGCCATTAGCTGCAAATATTTTCTGCAGCCTCTAAGTTACTGACCTGTGTTCAGATAGTCTCTTGTAATTGTAACTATCCAGTAAAGTCAGGGTAGGTTCTTTATTTTTTTATTTTTTTGGAATGACAGGAGGCTGGCCTTTAACCTCAATCTTTTCCCAGTAATATATTTTTTGGAATGACAGGAGACTGGTGTTTAACCTCAATCTTTTCCCAGACTCTTAAGCAACAGTGCCAAACCTGTGCAATGGTTTGATCATTCATCGCTAATTGCTGATCTACTCCTGCCCAGTTCTCCACCCCCACTAATTGGTCCAAGGAAATGGGGATATTATGGGCTCTATTGTGAGCAGACTGAGTCTCTGTATGATCCATCCACCAGGTTTTTAATTGAAAAATCTCCCCAGACCTTAGGGTGATGTGTGCTAACGTGGACCAGTCAGCCAGAATCAACCTAGAGACTTCAGCAAGCCCCTGCACTGCACCATCAGTAAAAGTAGAATTTGGACCATACTGTTGCACTGCTGCTTTTAACTCTTTCAATATTTTAAATGGGAAAGGTTCATGGATGAACTCATAAACTACATTTGGGTTTTGAGGATATACTCCAGGAATTATTCTTTCTTGTGTGTTAACTGGAAAAGCCATGTGAAATGCCTCCAAATCACCCTCCCTTCTAGCCTATAAGATACCCTGTTGTAGAGTGGAGAACTTTGACTGAGCATCTCCAGATATGAGAGAGGGAGGGGGAAGGGGAGAGGGAGCCTGTGGAGGGGAAACTGATTTTCTAAAGTCAGTTAATGAAGGTGCTGAAGGCAAAAAATGGGAGGAATTTCCTCACATTCTCTATCTTCATCCTCTTCTGTTCGTGAGGGTTCTAAAATAGATTTAATTATAATCAAAGTGGGCCAAATAGTAATAGGGAGTGGAACACCTCATACAAGTAATTTTTCTAACTCTTTTCACACTTTTTCCCAGTCTCCTAATTTTTAACTTCTTATTGCTAGGAACCATGAGCGATATTGTTCTATAATCTGTAAGAGTTCCAAAATACAAGGCTCAGTGACCGTAGCTCCTCTTGCTTTGAGAAGTTGTTTCAAGAGACAGACATAGGGGTGATATTTCGTTGAGCTATCTGTTTCCCATCATAATCCTGCAAAAATACTCAAGATTGTCCTTATTTACAGAGGACTCAGAAGGTTTTCTGAATCACTTGGGGCTTTACACCATTACACCACCTTTTAGTTTTGCTCCAAGCAAGACTTCTTCCTTTGGGGCCCACTTTGGGTGCCAGTTGCTGAGAAACAGCTCAGCAATAGGTTTGCTTGAATGGAAGGTGACACAGAACGTACAGAAATAACAGACAAAAAGAAACATGAGAGAAGAACCAAGGATGGAACCAGGGGGCTTGCAGCTTCTGGAACCAAGAGTCTCAACTCTAGTTGCCACATCATATTTATTAGGAACTCCAAAGTAGCTGTTCCTCAACAGCATGGCAATGTTTACAATAATTGAGGACAAGGTCAACAAATGGGGAACAGGTAAGCCAGTTTCCCGCAACAGTTAAAAGTGCTTCAAATACTAGAAGACTTTTTTTACATGTTTAATAATGGCAAAAATAGACAAATGAGGAGAATTATAGGGAAGCAGGATGTGCTTCAAATAAACAACTCTAAGTCTCAGTTTCCACTTCTATAAGCAATAAGCTAGGTGCTTCATACTTGCTTCATTTAGTGTTCCAACAATCCCATGAGGTACATATTTTTATGCTTCCCTTTGGAACAGGAAAGTGTGGCTCAAAGAGCATAGGTAACTAGTTTAAGGTTACACAGGAGTATTTGAGGTGGGCCTGTACTATCGAAGTTGTGTTGGTTTTGTTTGTTTATTCCTTGTTTGGTTGGATTTTCATTATACTAGGTTACCACCTCATGAATTCTTTTTTTTTTACTGTGAGGAACTTACACTGCTGATTTCTCCACCTCTTAAGTCTATAGGGAACATCTACAGTCTTTTTGAATTGATCAAATTAATTAAAGTTCTTAGGAATAATTCCCCCAAAGTAAGCATTTTTATAGCAATACCTAGGATTTGGCAAAAGGAAATGCCACCCTTAAATTTCCTTACAGTATATCTTGATTCTCTCTTTTGGAAAAGATTAAATAAGAGATTGGTTGAAGCCCATTTCTGTTCTTTGCTTCCATGGTAAATACCTTGTCTCTTATGGTTATATAATAAAGAGCTTAAATAAGAGAAATAATTGTTCAAACCCATTTGCTAAATATAATGAATTGTTCATTTATATGATATTCTTTCTTTAAATAGATGTCATTATGAGTTGAATTGTGTCACGAAAATATATATGTTGAAGTTGTAATCACCAATACTTCAGAATGAAAGTTTATTTGGAAATTGGGTCATTACAGTTGAAGTTAGGCAAGTTGAAGTGAGGTCATACTGAAGTTAGGTATGCCTTAATCCAATGTGACTGGTATCCTTATAAGAGGAAATTTGAATACTCACAGAGGGTATAATGCCATGTGGTGACTAAAGCAGAGACTGCCATGGATTGTTGGCAAGTCATTGCCAGAAATAAAGAGAGAGTCACAGAACAGATTCCTTCTGATATACATCAAAGGAATCATGACTCTGCTGATATCTTAATTTTAGACTTTCAGCTTCCAGAACTGAGAATGAGTAAATGTCTGTTGTTTTAAGCCACCCAGTTTGTGGTACTTTGTTGTGGCAGCCCTAGCAGACAAAGACAGATGATTTACCAATATAATGTGCATCCTTTTCACATTTTCTCAGTTACAACAACCCAAATTAATTGCTATGCCCACTTATCTGCAGCTTGACAACCTAACTCTTGTTATCAGTGTACTTGCCCTCAATTTGATATAGGGATTTTATCATAATATTTTCTCAAGTGATAAAAAATTTCATATTTATTTTAACAGTTTGCTTCCTCAAAACCCTCAGGCCATTCCTTGAATTAATTATTATTTTAAAAGAAAACTTTGTTACATTTTTTGAGATATATATTTATATTTATTTATATATATGTATATATATAAAAATATATATTTGTCTATATATATAAATATATATTTGTATATATTTGTGTATATGTGTACAGAAAGTAAAGGGAAGATAGAAATAGTTATGAAGGAATAGTAAATTGCTAAGACTATGTTGATCAAACTTGAAGTTCCAAGCCAGCTTTGAGTCACCATATTTATCCTTATATTGTAGCTGTTGATTAATTAAAGGATTGTGTTCTGAATTAGTTAAGTTGCATTTTAAATTTGGGTCTGGGTACAGGCCAGGTGTGACACAATGGTAAACCAAGGCCATAATGCATGAGAAAAGATAGTTTGTATTTCATAAGTCCCACAGAGAAAGGTGTGCCATGAAGCATCATTGGAAAGCAAGATTGGCCCAGGTGGCTCAACTAAAAGTCAGAAAACACACAAGCAGGACAAGAAGGACCAGTCAATTTGTGCCTTCATTGTGGTCCAGGGGTAGAGGTTAGTAGATTTCTCATGTAAGTCAAGGATTCACTTGTTTAAAGCAAACACACAAAAAGGGAAAGGGACCAGAGGTTTGAAGGTGGTAGGAATGATTAGTTTATTATTTGGGAACAAATATGGATTTTCTGTGAGGTGAGTGAGTTATGAGGGTGGGGCTGCAGATGTGTGTTTGGGTTCTCAGGGACTTTATATCCCAGGTCTGGAAAATTGCTTATTTACTAGGGCAGAATTCACTATCGAGGCAAGTGGCTTAGCCAAAGTAAGATGGATGCCAAAGTAGCACAAAAATTTTTTTTGATAATTACAAAAGATCACCTTAATTTATTGGCACATGGAACCTTGAGCAAAGGTGGCAGAGGAATCATACAAATCGTAGCCTTCTTCAAAATGACAAAACACATTTAAAGGGTTTCATTAGCTGGGCAAGTGCTGAGTCAAAACACAGCTCCAAAAGCTATAGAAAAATCTCCTATTACACTTGTCCCCTCCTCCATATTTTCAACAATGTAGGGTAGAGCCATCTTGTGCTCCCAATGTGGATCTTATTCTATAAGGAGCAGATTGGCTCCTGTGCACACAGTGCAAGTGTGTCAGTGACAGCCCATCAGGTGGAAGTCTAAGGGACTGATTAATGAACCTGTTTTGGGCTTACCCTCACAGAGTTTTCCTGAGGGAAGAGGAGTTGCTAGCAGACAGCTTGAAGAGTATGAGAAATACTTAAATCTTTCAGCTGTTCATATTCCAGTTGAACCTTGAATCTCAGGAGAGTTGCAGCAAATACTTACTCTCAAGTTCATGGGACTCACCATGGACAAGAAAAAAAAAAAACATGATGAAGGGCAACCCTCATCCCCAAAAACAAAGAGTATCTACAACTGCAAGCAAAACAGTTCCTTCCATCTGCTCTATAAATCTAAGCCTCCTCTCAAACTGAAGCAAATTAGACATCAAGATTGAGGAATGAACAAACATAAGGAGGGAGTGCAAACATGGACCAAAGTAGACATTATTATTGTATGAACAGAATAACTTGTAACATCAATTTAAAGAGTGATTAACAGTGGTTATTGTGTGGGGCAGGGAAGGAAGAATAGGTGGAACATAGGGTATGTTTAAGGCATTGGAATTGTTCTGCATGATATTGCAATGATGGTTACAGGCCATTATACATTTTGTCACAACCTAAACAATTATATGGTGCAAATTGTAAATGATAATGTAAACTATAGACTTTGGCAAGTAGCAGTGCTTCAATATTTGTTCATCAATTGTAACACATGTACCACTAATGTAAGATGTTATTAATAGGGGAAAATGTGAGAGGAGGAGGGGTGGATTATATGGGAATCCTCTATATTTTTGATGCAACTTTTCTGTAATCTAAAATTTTCTTAAAATAAAGTTTATGATTTAAAAAATAAAACAACTTTCTCACAGGCCAGTCACTGGCTTAACAAAGCTTGCATTTCAGTGACCTGTCATGTTCCAAAAAATACTAAAATATATTATCCATATGATAAAAAAGAATTAAATCCCAGCATTAACAATATAAAATATTAAATGTACAATGTACAACAAAAGATTATAAGACAAACAGGAACAGGAAATGATGGCCTATCTAAATGAACAAGATAAAATCCAGAAACTATCAACAAAGAGGACCATATTTTAGATTTATTGAACAAAGGCTTCTAAAAAAATTGTAAATATTCTCAAGGAGATAATAAAAACATGGAGAAAGAACTAAATGATGTGAAGTAACAATGAATGAGCAATAAGGGAATGTTTTTGAGATTCTCAAAAGAAACAAAACAGAAATACTGAAGTTGAAATACAAAATAATAAAAAGGAAAAATTCCCTAGAGGGTCTCAATAGCAGATTCAAGGTGACAAAAGAAAGAATCAGTATTGTCAAAGATAAGACTTGAAATGATTCAGGCTGGGGAGCAGAGAGGAAAAAAAAGAGTGACCTGTGGGCTACAATCAATTATGCAAATGTATGCATAATGGGAGACTCAGAAAGGGAAAAAATAGAAAGAACCAGAAGGAATTTCAAAGAAATAATGGAGAAAATTTCCTAAATTTAATGAAAGAAATGAATATACATATTCAAGAAGGCCACTGAATCCCAAACTGGATAAACTCAAAAAGAAACACACCCAGACACATAGTAATCAAACTGTCCAATGACAAAGATAAGAAGAGAGTTCCAAAAGGAGAAAAAAAAAAACCCACAAAAACAAAACAGTGAGTTATGTACAAGGGAATCCCATATCATGAAGTACCAAATGCTGATCAGAAACCATCAAGTTAAGAAGGCAGTGATATAAAATATTTAAAGCATTGAAAGGAAATAATTGCAAACCAAGGATTTTATAACTTGTAAGACTTTCTTTCATAAAAGTAAGGGAGAAATTAAGACTTTCATAGGTTTTTAAAAAAGCTGTTTGATTTTCAATATTTAAGATGTTAACTAATAACTCCATAGTAACCACAAAGGCAATATATGAAAAATGTATACAGAGAACCAGCAAGATGGCAGTGGAGGAAGGATCTCCTAGAGTGAGCTTCTGCTACAGGGCACTTAGTAAACACCCAGGGTTGAAGCACCAGTTTGGGGGCTCTAGGAGACCAGAAGAGCATCCAGGAATATCCTTGGAGGAATGGAAGGTGGAGACTGCCCATCTGCAGAGAAGGTTCATAAGTAGAGTGCTCCACACCACAGATGCAGGTGCCCATCATCCACTGGAGGCACAAGTCACCTTGAGAGCTGTTCTGTGGCTGGAATTGAAAGCTCCACTTCCCAAGAATGGGGGAGAAAGAGATGGTTTAGGCACAACTTCGGCAGCTGATGAGTAAATTCAGTGGGCTAAAGTATAATCATAAGAAGAGTAAAGCTTTGAGACTGTCCAAGTCAGAAAGAGGCTGGTGGCCACCATCTTAACTCCACACCTGGCATGAGGGAAAGCAGGGTGGACTGAAGATCACAGTGCTGGTTGGGAGCATCTTCTTTCCATCCATGCCAGATTGTAGCTCTAGCCTAAACCTCAGCCCCATTCTGGCAAGGAGGAAGCTGGAGGAAGCTGTGGCAGTCACTAATTACCAGCCGAGCCTTGGAAGTCAGTGATTATCCTACATTGGCAGCGCAAGCAGCCCCAGGAGCTGTTTTGTGTCTGGAATTTGAAGTTCCATTTCCCAAAAATCGGGGAGAAGGAGACGGTTGAACTCTGATTTCAGCTACTGATTGGTGGATTTGGATGGCTAGAGTATAACCCTAAGAACAGCTAAAGTTTGAACCTGTCCAGATGAGAAAGAGGCCAGTGGCCAACATTTTGACTCTGCCCCCAGCATAAGGGGAAGCCAGGCTGATGGAAAATCACAGTGACAGTAGGAACTGGTTTCTTTCACCCAGATCAGCCTGGAGCCTAGCCTAAGCATCAGCCCCAATTCTGGCAGGGAGGACGCTTGCAGGCCCTGCACCAGCCTATCTAAGAAACAGCAGATACATTTGGCTTGCAAAGAGTGAATAATTGGAAATCTATTGGGGCAACCACAGACATCTTGGACCCACACTGCATAGTTTGCTACCCACATATGCAGCTCCATCCCTGCCTCAGGCAGGGGAGAAAGGGACATGAAGTTCATCAGTCTCTCTGGGCAACTAGAGTCTAGGCCTGCACACCTTGGATTATTTCACACAGCTGTGATTCTGTCCATACCCCTGGCAAAGGAGAAAGTTGGGAGGAACTTCATTGGTTCCTTGGGTAATGAGGGCAGCTTGAGCCTCCATAGGTTATAGCAATAACTACATCCTTGGTTCCTACTGCACAACCAGCAAGGGAGAAAGGGCAGGAAGCCATAAACTAAAGAGAAAAACAGCACTCAGAATAAATACTCTAGTAAGCCAAGAGCCAAGACACCAACAAAAAAAAAATTACAATTCACACCAAGAAACAGAAAGATATGGCCCAGTAAAAGGAACAAGAAAAACCTCCAGATGACATAAAGGAGTTGACAACTAATCGTAGATGTCCAAGCAAGTATCCTTAATAAACTCAATGAGATGGCTAAAGAGAATAAGAATATTAAGGAGACATTAGATGAGCACAAAGAAGAATTTGAAAGCATACATAGAAAAATAATAGACTTATGGGAATGAAAGGTGCAATCAATGAAATTTAAAAATCATTGGAATCATATAATAGCAGATTTGAGAAAGCAGAAGAAAGGATTAGTGAGTTTGAAGAAATGGCTTCTCAAAGTGAACATACAAAAGAACAGATGAAGAAAAGAATGGAAAAAATTGAACAAGGTCTAGGGAACTAAATGACAGCAAAAGATGTGCAAACATACATACATGTCATGGATGTCCCAGAAGAAGAAAAGAAGGGAAAAGGGGCAGAAGGAATATTTGAAGAAATAATGTAGAAAATTTCCCAACTTTACTGAAAGATATAGATATCCATATCCAAGAAGCACAATGTAATCACATCCAAAAAAATCCAAATACACCAACTCTGAGACACATACTAATGAGAATTATCAAATGCCAAAGACAAAGAGAGAATTCTGAGAACAGCAAGAGAAAAGCAATGCATATCATATAAGGGATACTGTAATAGTTTGACATAATTAATGAATTCCCAAAAGAAATATTGGATTAATTTTGTAAAGTGATCTTTTCCTCTGGGCATATTAAATTATATTAGATCCATAGTTTTTACTTGATTAAGTAATTATGTAAACCTCTTGTGTCAGTAGGGTGTTGAGTGCCCATCCCTTGGTGGGTTGAGACTTGCAGATATAAAGCATGGTAAAGGACAGAGTTAAGGGTTTTTGATGTTGGAGTTTGATGCTGAAGCCTTAAGCTGGAGACCCAGGAAGTAAGCACACAGAGGAAAGAGTAGCAAGCCCCAGGAAGGGAGGAACAGAGGAAGCCTGAACACTTGCAGATATAGAAATTGGCAGCTGCCTTGCTCCAACATGTGAAAATAGACTTTGGTGGGGGAAATAACTTAGGCTTTATGGCCTAGTATCTGTAAGCTTCTATGCCAAATAAACACCCTTCATAAAAACCAACCAATTTCTGGTATTTTGCATCAGCACCCCTTTGACTGACTAATATGGATACCCAATAAGATTAGTGCTGGTTTCTCACCAGAAACCATGGAGGCAAGAAGACAGTAATATATATATTTAAGACACTACAAGAGAAAAACTTCCAACCAAGAAATTTATATCCATTATGATTATCTTTCAAAAATGAGGGTGAATTTAGAATATTCACAATTGAACAAACAGAGAATTTCTAAGCAAGAGACAAGATTTTCAGGAAATACTAAAGGGTGTGCTAGACACTGAAAAAAAAATACAGGAGAGAGAGGCCTTGAAGAGAGTCTAGAAATGAAGATTGAATCAATAAAAGTAACAAAGTGTTAAAAGAGTGGTGAAAATATGACAGATAAAATTCAAATAGGAATAAACTAACAATGATTTAAAGCACTTGTATTCAGAAAACTGCAACTCAATGTTAAAACAATTCAAAAAAGGCCTAAATAACTGGAAGAACATTCCATGCTTATGTTTGGAAGACTAAATATCATTAAGATGTCATTCTACTCAAATTGATATACAGACTCAATGCAATCCCAATAAAAAGTCCACCAACATTGTTAAAAATTGAAAACATGATTATCAAATTTACTTGGAAGGGTAAGGGGTCCTGAATGGCCAGAAACATTTTAAAAGGAAAAGTAAATTCTCATCTCCAGACTTGAAATCATATTACCTAGATATAGTGGTAAAAACAGCATGGTGCTGGCATAAAGACAGACACATAGATCAAGAGAACCAAAATGATGATTTAGAAAACAGACCCTAACAAGTATGATCAAGTGATTTTTGACTAGCTTGTCAGAAACATACAGCTTGGGCAGAATAGTCCATTCAACAAATGCTGATGGAAGAACTCAATATCCACCCAAAAGAAGGAAAGAGGACCCCTATCTCACACCTTATCCAAAAATTAACTCAACCAGATCAAAAACTTAAAAATAAAAGCAAGAATCATAAACCTTCTAGAAGAAATTGTCAGAAAATATCTTCAAGACCTGGGGTAGGTTGAGGATTCTTAAAGGAGATAAGAGAAGGTCTGAGATGGACTACTGATGTTTAATGTATGTAGCAGTTTTAATTAGCTTTACTGTAAAAGTGTGAAAATGTATAGAATTGATGTTAACACATAGTAACAGCTAGTTTATGAATGGGTATGTGACCAAAAATGGCAGTCTAGGGATATAAATGCCAATTGACAGACTGCTAGAGAATAATCTAGGAACTGAATAGCATGGTAAACTAAGAGGTGGATGAGAATTGCGATGGATGGTACAGATTGCAAGTTTATCCTTTGTTAGCTAGAGCAAATATATGTCACTATTTTAGGGTCATGGGAATGTGGAGAAACATAGGGAAAATACAACTGGAGTCACCTATGGACTGTGCTTAGCAGTAATATAATATTCTTGCATCTATGCCAGACAAACTGTGTTGATAATGGGGCAGTATGGAAAATGCATGCCACATGTACACTATCTATGTGGTAAAAATCAGATGATATTTTCTTATCTGTAACAAATATTCCACCACAGTGTGGTGTGTTGATAGAGGGGATTTGTTTAATTCTGCACATATGAATGATTGTTTTATAAGTTTACTACTTCTGTCACAAAAATATATTTAAAATATATTAGGATGGGTTGGGGGAAAAATACACCAAACATAAGATAAGGACTATAATTAGTAGTAATATTTTGATAACATTATGTCAGAATTTGTAACAAACATCTCAGGACAATGCCATGTGTTGGTGGAGGGTTGATGTATGGAACCCCTCCATGATATTATCCATGTTTGCTTTGTAACTTCACAACTTTTACTTTACACTTATTGTTTATGTCTAGTCATATATAAATGATATAAAGATAGTTACTAATAGTGCAAGTTGGGGGAAATACTTTGATTAGTAGTAATATTTTGACAATGCTCTTTAACCATTGATTAAAATGTTTAACAATACAGGGTGTTGGTAGTAGGATGAGGTGTGAGATTCCTGTATGATGTTATATATGTATGTTTTGTAAGTTCACAACTATTACTATACACTTATTGTTTGTGTATGAGTGATATACTTCAATAAATTAAAAAATGTATATATACAGAAAGAAATGAGAAAGGTCTCAAAATGGTGCAATACAAAAAAAATCAAATAATATTAAAGTAGGAATTAACAGAAGAATTGAGGATTTTAAAAGTCAAAATAGCAAAATTGCAGAAAAGACTCCTGCATTATAAATAGGTACTTTAAATGTAAATAGATTATATTTCCCAGTCAGTAGGCAGAGACTGGCAGAATTGATTTTAAAAATGACCTAACTATATGCTGTTTAAAAGAAACTCACTTTATTTTTTTAAGATTTATTTATTTATTTTCCTCCCCTTCCCCCCCAATCCCCCACCTTGGTTGTCTGTTCTCTGTGTCTATTTGCTGCATCTTTTTCTTTGTCCACTTCTGTTGTTATCAGCAGCATGGGAATCTGTGTTTTTCTTTTTGTTGCATCATCTTGTTGTGTCTGCTCTCTGCATGGGTAGCACCATTCTTAGGCAGCCTGCACTTTCTGTTGTACAGGGTGGCTCTCCTTATGGGGTGCCCTCCTTGTGTGTGGGGCTCCCCTATGTGGGGGACACCCCTGCATGGCACAGCACTCCTTGCATGCATCAGCACTGCACATGGGCCAGCTCCATATGGGTCAAGGAGACCGGGGGTTTGAACCGTGGACCTCCCATGTGGTAGATGGATGCCCTAACCACTGGACCAAGTCTGCTTCCTGACACTCACTTTAAATTCATAGACATAAGTAAATTAACAGTGAAAGGATTCAAATAAATATACCATGAAATTAATAATCAAAAGAGAGCTGGGGTAGCTTTACTAATATCAGATAAAATAGACATTAAGTCAAAAACTTTTATGAGGAACAAAAACATCACTAAATAATATTAAAGGGGTCAATTCAAAAAGAAGCTATAACAATTATAAGCATGATACACCTAATGCCTCAAAATATATCAAGCAGATTTTAAAAGATTTGAAGGGAAATTTAGACATTTTATATATTAATAGTTGGAGATATCAATATACAACTTTCAATAATGGATAGAACATCCACACAGATGATCAATAAAGAAATAGAAGACTTGATACTATAAACCAAGTAGACCTAACAGACATATATAGAACCCTTCACCCAACAGCAGCAGAACACACATTCTATTGAGTGTACATGGGCCACTCTCCAGAATACATCATATGTTAGGCCACAAAAAATTTCTCAATAAATTAAAATATATTGGAATCATTAATATGCCTTCTCCAATCAAAATGAAATGAACCTAGAAATCAATAACAGGGAGAAATGGAAATTTCACAAATATGTGGAGAGTAGCACTTAATCAACCAAAGAAGCAATCACAAAGGAAATTAGAAAATAACATGAAGCAAATGAAAATGAAAACACTATGTACCAAAATTTATGGAATACAGAAAAGGTAGTGCTGGGAAAGAAATTTGTATTAAAAAAGAATTGTATTAAAATAGAGGTCTAATTTCAAAACTGGAGGATCTAGAAAAAGAGGAGTAAACAAAACCCAAAATGAGTACAGGGAATAAAATAAAAAGGAATTGATTGGAGATAAAAGAAATGAGTAATAAAAATAAAATCAACAAAATAAAAAGTTGTTCCTTTGAAAAGATCTATAAAATTGACAAACATCTAGCTAGACTACAAAGGAAAAAGGAAAGAGGATACAAATAAAATCAGAAATGAAAAGGGGACATTATTGCTGACCCAAAAGAAACAAAAAAGGAATATAAGAGGATACAGTGATTAGCTGTATGCCAACGAATTGGATAATCTAGATGAAATGGTCCAATTCTCAGAAACATACAAACTACCTAAACTGAAGTAAGGAGAAATAGAAGATCTTAGCAAACCAACACTAGTAAAGACAATGAATAAGTAATCAAACACCTCCTAACAAAGAAAAGTCCAGGACCAGATGGCTTCATGGCAATTTTATTAAACTTTAAAAGATGAATAAACACAAATCCTGCTCAAACACTTGCAATAAATTGAATAGGAGAGAGCACTATCTATTTCATTTTACAAGGCCAACATCACCTTTTTACCAAAGCCAGATAAAGAAAACACAAGAAAAAATTACAGACCAATATCCCTTATGAGTATAGATGCAAATATACTAAAAAAAAAAAATACTAAAATATTTAATCCAACAGCACTGTGGCAGTTTGAGATTATTTTATGAATTCTAAAAAGAGAAAGATTATGTTTGTGAACTATTATTCAGGGTGTGACACCCTTTTGATTATATTGGATTCAGATGAGTGGCCTTTGATTAAATTACCTGTTAAGATTAGGGCTTTGATTTGACCACCTCAGTAAGGTGTGTCTCAGTTTGAGTCTCTGCCCCCTAGTGAGCCAATATAAAAGGACACTCACTGAAGAAGACACACAGGAAGAGAGATGAGCCATTTGCCTGATAGCTTGCAGCTGACCTTGGGAAGAGAGTCAAGCCTGATATAGGAAGCCATGAAAGGCAAGCCTTATGCCAGCCTACAGCTCAGATTCGGATGAAGCTAGGCTCAAGGAACCTCAAGAGGAGAAGGAAGTGCAAGATGGAGATACCAGGCAAAGATCAGCTGCTATCTTCTTCAACATGTGGCAAGTGACTTTGGTGAGAAAGCAAGTTTGAGTTGAACTCTTTAGTCTTTACATTGTAAGCTTTAACCTAAATAAATACCCTTTATAAAGCCAACAGATTTTTGGTACTTTGAATTGACACCCCTTTGGTAGACTAATACAAGCACATTAAAACAATTATATATAATAATCAAGTGGGATTTATCCCAGGTATGCAAGTATGATGCTACATAAGAAAATCAATTGATACAATACACCATATTAATAAACAAAAAAAAACCACTTAACTCTATTAGTTGATACAGAAAGGCATTAGACAAAATCCTGCACCCCTTATTGATAAAAAAAAAAAAAACTTAGAAAACTAGGAATAGAAAGAAACTTTCTCTACATGATAAAATGTATACAGGAAAAACCCATATCTAACATCAAGCTCAATGATGAAAGATGGAAAGTTTTCCTTCTAAGATCAGGAACAAGACAAGGAGGCATATTGACACCACTGTTATTCAACATCATCCTAGAAGTTTTAGTAAGAACAATAAAGGAATGAAAAGATACAAAATCATTCAAATTGGAAAAGAAGTGAAATTTTCCATACCTGCAGATGAGAAGATCCTATATATAGAAAATTCTGAAAAATCCACAGCAAAGCTACTAGAACCAATAAATATATTCAGTAATGTGGCAGTGCACAGGATCAAAACCCCAATATCAGTAGTGCATCTATATATTTGTAATGGACAGTCAGGAAGAAATCAAGAAAAAATTATATTTATAATAGCAATAAAAGAACCAAATATTTAGGAATAAATTAACCAAGGTTGTAAAGGACTTGTAATAGAAACTACAAAACATTCCTAAAAGAAATAAGAAACTTAAATAAATGAAAGAACATTACATATTTTATGGATGAGAGACTAAATATTGTTAAGATGTCAATTCCACACAAGGTGATTTACAGATTCAACACAATTCCCATCAAAATTCCAACAGACTTTTTGCAGAAATGGAAAAAGCCAATCATCAAATTTATATGGATAGGTAAGGGGCCCTGAATAGCCAAGGCCATCTTGAAAACGAACAAAGTTAGAAGAGTCATACTTTCTCATCTTAAAACTTTTTACAAAGCCACAGATATCAAAACAGCATGGTATTGGCACAAGGATGGGTATATAGATCAAAGGAATTGAATTTATAGTTTAGAAATCAACCCTCACATCAATTGCCAGTTGAGTTTTTACAATGGTGCCATATCCCCTCTATTGGGAAAGAATAATCTCTGCAACAAATGATGCTAGGAAAACTGGTGCTCTTCAACAAATAGTGTTGGTCCATAAACAAAAGATTGAAGGTAGATCCCTACCTCATACTAAATACAAAAAATCAACTCAAAATATATCAAAGACCTAATTATAATAATTAGAACTATAATAGTCCTAGAAGAAGACACAGGGAAGCATCTTGTGTTAGGCAATGGTGTTTTAGTTTGCCAAAGGGCTGCTGAGGCAAAGTAGAAATGGGTTATATTTTATAAATGGGATTTACTTGGGTAAAAGCTTATAGTTCTAGGCTGTGAAATGGCCAACAAACCAAGACACGATCAGAGGTGCTTTCTCACCAAAGTCAGATACTATTGATCCTGCTTTCTTGCCACATGGTGAAAGAAGATGTCCACCAATCTTTGTGGAGGCCCTTGCCTTCCCCTCCAGGATCTACCATCTCCTAGAACTCAGCTGCAGGTAACCAATAATAGGGTTTGTCTCTTTCCTGACCTCCTCTATCAGTTTCAACTACAAAGCTTTCTTCCCAGAGTTCAGCTGCAAGCTATCAGGTATATGGCTCATCTCTTACTGGGCCTCAGGTCTTTGAGCCTCCCAGGGGCTTTTCTACATACAGCTCAGCTGTGGGTGAAACTGGAGTCCTTTCTCTCACATTGCAGGATCAATTTTGTGGCTTCCTTTTCCTCTCTTTCTCTCTCTCTCTGTCTCTATTCATATCAGACCCAGCAAAAGAGTGGAGACTCAACTTGAGTCATGCCTAAATGATGTAGTCCACTCAAAAGGGTCTCACACCCACAGGAATGGGTTCGTTCTTTGGGAGATTCATAGAAGAACTTCATACTGTCACAAAGAGTTTCTTAGACTTTATATCTGAGCACAAGCTACAAAAATAAAAAGATAAATGAGATCTCATAAAAATTAAAATTTATAATGAAAGGACTTTATAATGAAAGTAAAATGACAACATATATAATGGGAGAAGTTATTTTGAAACCACATGAGACAGTTTGAATTTCTTCAATCCCCCCAAAAAATTATGTTTTTGAACTTGTGGGTTCATTCTTGTGGGTGTGGGGCCCTTTTGACTGGACTACATTAGTCATGTGTAACTCAGGTTGGGTCTCTGCCTTCTTATTGGTACTTTTAAAAATATGTCACAGGGAGAGAGAGAAAGACATAGAGAAAGGAAGCTGCAATTTTGACCAGCCATGTGAGAGAAAGGACTAAAGAATCACTAGTAGGTGAAGCTGAAGCATGAAAACCCCAAGAGGCTGGGCCTACAGAAAAGCTCAAGGCTGAAGAGATGAGCTATATGCAAGATATCCTACACCTGAAATTGGGAAGAAAGCAAAGCAGACAAGACTGAGAGTGGAAACCAGGAAAGAGACAAGCCTTATGCCTGGTTGTCAACAGCTGAGCTCTGTGAAACAGTAGATTCTGGAGGGGAAAGTAGGGGCCTCCATAAAGATCGGCTGCCATTTTGTTTCACTATGTGGCAGGACACCAGGATCACCAGTAGCTGACTTTGGTGAGAAAACATCTCTGATGATGCTTTGATTTTGGCTATTTCATGGCCTCAGAACTTTAAGCTTTTACTACAAATACACACCCTTCAAAAGCCAACCCATTTCTGGTACTTTGCATTATCAGTCCTGTGGCAAACTAAGACACCACATAACCAGTAAGGGTTTAATATACAGAATATGTAAAGGAAACCTACAACTCAGCAATAAGACAGATAATCTTATTTTAAAATGGTCAAAAGACTTGAACAGACATTTCTCCAAAGAAGATAAGCAAAAGTCAAAAAGCACATGAAACATCATTAGTGATTAAGGAAATGTAAATCAAACCACAGTGAGGTACTATTTCACACTAGTATGGCTACTATTAAAAAAACAGAAAATTACAAGTGGTGGAGAGGATGTAGACAAACAGCAACACCCATTCATTGTTAGTGAATATAAAATGGTGCAACCACTGTGGAAGGCAGTTTGGCAGTTCCTCAGTAAGTTAAGTATATATTAACATATGACCCAGCAATCCACTTCTAGGTAAATACCCCAAAGAATTGAAAGTAGAGACTTGAGTAGATACTTGCACATTGATGTTCATAGTGGCATTATTCACAATTGCTCAAAGATGGAAGCAACCCAAGGGTCCATCAACACCAATGAATGGTTAAACAAAAGGTGGTATATGAACACACTGGGAATATTATTCAGTTATAAAAAGGAACAGAGTTCTGAGAGACGTGACAACATAGATGACCTTTGAAGACATCATGCTGAGTAAAATAAGCCAGACACAAAAGGACAAATATTGTACCACCTCCCTCAGGATACACACATTCATAGAACCAAATGTTTGCATTAGGTTACTAGACAGGAGGTGGAGAATGTGCAGTTAATGCTCAATTAGTACAGAGTTTTTGTTTGCAGTGATGGAAAAGTTTTGGTAATTGTTGGAGTTAGTGGTATAAAACATTGTGAATTTAATTAATACCACTGAATTAGATATTAAAATGTGGTTAAAAGTGGAAAATTTTGTGTTATGTATGTGTGTTGCTAGAATAACAAAAAAATCACAGCATGTACAACATTAACAGTGAAACTAATGTAAACTATGGACTAAAGTTAATAGTATATTATTATAATTTGGTTTCATTAATTGCAATGAGGGTACCACTCTAATGCTAAGTGTTAGTAACAGGGTAAACTATATATGAGGGGGGTATACAGGAACTCTGTATTTCTGCATGATTTTTCTGTAAACTTACAACTTCTTTAATAAAAAAAATTAAAATGAATTGATTCAATAAATCAGATTATGTGTGTATATAGATAAGATCCAGTCAGAATATGTATGGAGATGGGGTTGTCCTAGTAGCATTGAGCTACTTAATTATTATTCTGATCTTTTGTGTGTTCTTGTCAAAGTATGCCTCAAGTCATCAAGGCACAATGAGCTACATTTATATTGAATATGCCACAGACAATGAATCATTTATTTTGGATTTCTTACTGTCTGACCAACTAAGCCACTCTATCCTTTTAAGTGTTATTGTATACCAAAATATTTAGAAATTTCAAATCTAGTAAAAAGAAATAAATAGCTATAACATTTAATCTGTAAAAGATGGAGCAATTAGAGCGATTTCTGAAAATTTTATTGTGAAAAACAAATAAAAACTGCTATTTTCACTCCAGAATATTTAAAGTCAAGTTTTGAATAGATAAATACATTTCCAGATCAATCAAATTATTTATAATGCAGTATATTTAGGACCACTATCTGTTACCTAAGCTTGATAGCAAATATTGAGGCAATGTAAGTTATATGTTTAATGAGAACATAGTTACTCATTAAAAGTGCCCTAGGAAAATAGTCAATTATTTTTTCTTTTAATTTAAATTAAAAAAGTAGAATATTTTTGTGAACTTTACTCATGAGTTTTTTAAAGATTTCCAATAATTGAAACTATACTATATTTTCCTGATGACAGAAAAATGAATAGTGAATTATCTGATTAATTTAATACTATAAGAGGAAATTGGAAGAAGGATATGTTCCCATCTATGAACAAATATAAATACATGAACATGACTTTTACACATAAAAATAAAGATGTTAGATTATATCAATTGCTCAGAAATTGACTCATGCAATTCTAGGATCTCTACATTTTCTTATACCCATTCATTTATTTTTGAAAAAAAATATTTATCCATACTTGAAAAAATATATACATGTATTGTTAGTGATGTGGGCTATGGGTGGAAGGCTCTTTGTCTCTTCAGAGATAACCTAAGCTGAAGGCTGTGGGTGTAGAACGGTAAGAGGCTGCAGTCCTGCCCTTAGGGACAATGACAACAGGCTCCAGTCCCAGAAAATAGTTTAACAATGCAAGGGCTATAAACTTTAAGTATTTAGGGGAAATGCAAAAAGTAAATATGCTAAAAGCTTATCTAAATATCTGGAGTCCATGCTAAAAGCTTACCTAAGATGTGGAAGATATATATGCTAATTGAAGCCTATTGAGAACTGAAACAAAGGGACCATTTGGCCTTTCCTCTCTGTATAAAAAACATTTGAAAATCTTGTTCGGGGATCAGGATTCAAACAGAAGTTCCCAAGTGAGGCTGGCTGTCAATAAACCATTTTTCCTTCTCAAAATCACTCCTGAGTCCTGGCCTCTCTATACTCAAATAATTGAACTTCTCTCAAATTCTACAACATTTTTGGCGACCCAGATGGGACAACAAAGGAAGGCCAGAGACGTTAGCATTTTGCTGCCCCTTCCAAATCCCCGAGGAAGCTGGGAGGACTCAGGTGAACCCCAAATCTGGGCACCCCTGGATTAAATTTAATCCAGAAAAGATGTGGGCTCCACCAGAATCTTCCTGACAAAAATTGAGGGCAATGGAAGGTCTGAAGACAAAGATTCTGGGAACGAAAAAGAACTCCGAACTTGGAAGAAGGTAAGACTCCCTGGGTGAGCACAGTCTGGAAGGCCCTAGCTTTAATTGCTAGGAAGGGGAGGCTGATCAACTCCCGAGAGAACCCTAGTAGCCCCAGAAGGCTGGGGGGAAGCCGTTCTCTCTAGGCTTGGGAAAAGGAGAAAAACCGGGGAAAAGCCCTGGTGTTTTGGGTTTGTCTAACTGCATGTTAGAATCTGGTACTGGTCTTATATCCACTAAAGGAGTGGAGTCTCGATTTTAATAGGAAGGGCTATTTATAGGTTCAAGTCCTAATGTCCTGGAAATTGGTCTAGATTAAGGAAAACAAAACTTGGTTACAGGAAAATGGATCGGCTTTTCTGGTGGAGCTTGGTCTGGGTGTAAAGTTTAAACAGTGGAAAAGTCTAGCTGAAATCTTTTGTTATGGTGCTAAATTATGAATGAATTCACTTTATACCAAATGTTAAGTGTTCTGAGGTTTGTGATGGCTGTGGGGGCAGCCATGGTGAAAATAAATATATAAACTTGTGGGTGCGATTAGTGACCTTTGTGCTTCTGTCTGTGTCAGCTCAATGCTAGTGTTGGAGTTGTGTCTTTATGTAAAGTAGAATTACAGCTGAGCTGGAGCCCTCCCTTGCCATTGGCAAGGGGGTGAAATGATTCTGGGGCAAAAGCTGAGGAGTCTGGATGTTTGCAGAGTCTAGATGTTTGTGCATGCTCTGCTGTCTTGTCTCTGGCCTGGCCCTTTGCCGGGGCTTGGAGGCCATCTGTGTCCGCACCAAGCACCCAAGTTTGTTGGGAATGTCCCAGTCAGGGTGGCTGGGTTCCTGGGAGAGTTGCCAAATTTGAGTAGGTTCTGTCTGCTCATTTTGGCTGAAAGCTGGAAAGGGGGGAGTGGCTTGCCCCTTTCCAGTGAGTCCACCCTTCTATTCATAACCCGCATTCCTGTTTGTTGTGCACCCGACTGCCTGGAAGTGGGGGAAGTGAAAGGGGTGAAAAGCAGAATCAGAATAAATGCAGTAATGTTCCCTCCTTAGGGTGTCAAAGCCAAAATACCTTTGCTTTCTGCCCAGGTTCTTAGAAGGTATTGTAGTAACTTTAAGTAAGAGAATGTGTTCTGTGAAGGTAAAATTTGTCTTAAGGGTATAAATAATTATAAAAGTTTTACAAAGCATTGTTTAAATTAAGGTATTTAAATGTCTAATTGCAGGAAGTCATTATTTAACAAAACTGAATTGATAATAATAATAATAAAAGGCAATTTTATAACAATCTTATTCGGCAGCCAATCTCCCCTGCCAACTTGCTTCCAAAAAAACTGTTTCTGGTATTACATGCTACTAAGTATTTAAAGTGAAGAAAAGTTCATTATTTTAACAAGCTTGTTTAGTATTAATGGTAATTATATGTTGTAAGAAGTTTGCCTGGTAACTTAGTATGTGGGATATATGGAGTGTGTTTTTATTGTTAAAGAAACAGAAGATGATTTTGTCCTAAGATAAAATGATTGATTATTGGAAAGAGTAGAGTGTGGGACAGTACCTGAATGAATACTGAAAGTGTAGAAGGTTTGTGGAAGGAAAATTTTATGATTAAAATTGAGTAAGATCAATATACAAAGAAAATCTTTACAAAATAGCTTCTTGTGCTTTAACCTCATCATTTCCTCAGTGTTTAAAAAAGAGTCTTACCCCTTTTAAAAGAACATTTATGTTCTAGAAATCAAATCCTGAAAAGTAGCTTTTTATTTCAAACTAACTGCAAGAGATTTATTCTTTTACTTTAAAGGAAAAATTAAAGTAATAGTTAAGTTAATTTAATATGTTATAAGTCGAATGAAAGGTATTTAAAGGTGTTATAAAATTAATAGGTTTTAAAAAAATTAATAAAAACTGTAACTAAGAGTTAAAATCATTTATAAATGCATTTATATTATAAAACAGTGGAAAGACAATAACTGAAATTATAGCTGGGTGAATTTAGCCTGAAACTATTATTTAAGTGTAAATTCTAAACTAACCTTTCTTTTGTTTATGGTTACTTCAAGCCTAACCTCACCCTTTGCCTTTGCCTATGGTTATTTCATAATTGAGAAGAGCTGGGACATCACTGTCTCCTCTCCTGGTATTAGTAAGCCTTTCTCTCATGAATTCAAGTGTAACCTAAATAAATGGCTGCCTGATGGAATAAGGTTAAATGACCACTGGAGTTTTATTATCTCCAAAATCAAAAAGGGGGGTGGAGGGGGAGAAGTCTCCTGCCTTGACGGTCAGTGTTCCTAAGAGTGGCAATTCATGAGAGAAAGCATTCTGTCTCCCTGAGGCTTCAAATAGCCTCAGTAAATATATATAAAATTAATCTTGTTGCTTATCCAAAATTCTGCTAATTTCAAGGTAAAATATAAAGTTCTAAAACAAAATGGTGCTAAGGCATTGAGAACATTTTGGTTATTACAGTCCATTAAGTAAGAAGGAAAATTCTTGTGGTAAACTGCATGGTCATAGTGCAAATTAAGAAGAGTTTCAAGAGTCTTTGAAATGTTTGCAGTCACACTTGTTTTGTAAAGATTAGAAGTTTAAAGTAATTAAAGTTATGTTTTTGTCTCAAACTATTTATATCTGCCTATTTGCTCAAATTGTTGAGTTTAAATATGCAGTTATATAAGTAATATGTATTTCTGGACCCCTAATTAATTAAGCTAAACAGTATATAAAATAATGCAAATTATAAGTAATATCAATGAGTTGTGTTTGTGTCTAACTCTTTGTATCTGCTCATTTTAAAAAAATGCTCAATGTATGTCTTCATACATCAGGATAATATCAAATTAACAAATAAAAATTCTTAAAAGAGGTCTATTCAAATTGTTAAAAATTAAATATGCAGTTATATTTATAAATATTCTTAAAGCCCAAATTAAACTAAGCAGGATGAAAAAGTCATAGAAATCTGATTATGGAAACAATTGGGAAAGGGCCTCCTCTTTGCAAGAGCTTTTAAGGCAAGACTAGGTGTGGCAGATTAAACCTATCTACTAGGCTAGGGAATTAAGAATCAGTTTGCCTGGTAATTTCCCAGTTTAAACCTTTGTCAGCCATAAAATGCGAAAAAAAAAAAATAAAACAAAGATTAGGTTAATTTTCTCATAAGAAAAATGTTGATGTAACCTGGTAGCCTGCTGCCTCAGTCTCCCACTCCCAGGTTGGACAGCAGTGGAGGGAAACAGTTTAGGCCAGTCCTGTGGGCAGTGGAAGGATGCCCAAGAAGGACTAAGTCAATGCCATTTCAGCACTAAATTCTATTCTTTATTTGACAAAGGGGAGCAGGTAAAAACTAAAATGGTTGGAATGTGATAGAAGAAGCAGTTAAATCAAACTTTTGCGTGGGAAAGTTAAATCTCAGATAAGCTGTAACTTCTTAAGTATCCAATCAATGGAAAAACAGAGGAAGAGCTTGATGCTAGGCTTAGGGGTATAAATTGTGTCATTTTTCTTTGTTCGTGGCACCAGCCATACCTGGCTCTGCACCCCTTCTTGCAAGATTGAGAATAAATTATTTTCTTCTCCACAATCTGGTGAGCCTTATTTTCTTCCAGAAGATTTCTTTCCAACAAAATAAAGGTAATTAGTGGCTCTATTAACAAATTTCAGTAAGTAAAGGAATCTCCATAAAAACTATGGAAAGATCTTTCCTGGGTTATGATTTAAAAAACTAAGTAATTGTGTAATGTGTTTTAAAACCTGGTAGTCAGTATGCATGTGTTTTAAAACCTGGTAGTCAGTATGCATGTGTTTTAAAACCTGGTAGTCAGTATGCATGTGTTTTAAAACCTGGTAGTCAGTATGCTTTTAAATTAATAATTTTCATAACTTAAAGAAAATAAGTTTTTAGCTTCCTGTAAGGGAAAAAGAGAACATTCCTTGCATAAACTATTATGGTTTCAATTTTATTTAACTTGAGTGTAATCTCCCATAGTTAATTTATAAACTAAATTAACATTATGTATGAAATCTTTAGAGTAATGAAAATTGTAAGTTCACATTAGTGAAATTAGGCTGAAGGAAAAAGATTGTAGATATGCTCTCTTAAATAAAGAGTGAATTTCTTTCATTGGTAATTGTAATTTAGCAAGTTTATTTAAACATAAGGTGGCTAGTCAATGTGGTTATAGTCAATTATAAAGAGTTTGTAAAACATCTTCCAAACTGAAAATGTTTAAATAGTTCTAGTTGTAGAAGTCATTGTTAACTAAAAAAACTTAGATTGGTATTGGTAGCAGAAATAACTTCATGATAATAAACCTGTCTGAAGGCCACTGCAAAGTACACATTTAAGGAAATGGTAATAAAAAGTTGTCTTGATTCTATTGGAAATATTCTGTTTTCATTCTAACAATGAAAAATAATATTTTCCCTCTATTACTAAAGTAAAGTACCTACTGTTATCTTCATAGTAAAATTGTGTAAGTAAACAGTCATTTGATATATGTGTTGCATTAAGTTGTTTAAAATATATATAAAAACAAGGAATGAATTTTAACATTGTCAAACTCTTGTGCATCCAAACCAGGCCTTGAATACATTACAGGTGGCCTCTCCATGTGAGTTATTGGCTAGGCTGGTCACTGACCCCTCAATTAAAATATGTGCTATATCAGTCTCTGGTTCTGCTCTTGAAGTCGGTGGAAACTATATTGCAGTTTCAAGCTCCTGCAGCCAATAATGACTCGGTACAGCCAAGTGTACAATGGATATCGCCTCCAGACTGGCACTGTTCCATAGTGCCAGAGAGCACTATGCACCAGGCTAGTGGAATACTGGAAAATCTTTCTAAGATGAAGGATGCTGCAACTTGCTCACTGCGTTGAAGAACATGCTAAGTGGAGCCATGATACCAGGATACTGTAAGTAAAACTTAAACACAATTGGCATTATGGCCTGCTCTCATGGAGAGATAACATGTAAGGTATTACAAACCTGAAACTCAAAACTAATAATTGCAACTCTGAATCCTTATGCATTAAGTAATACATTAGTTAATATTAAGTGCTGTACTTTTATCCTGTACTAAATATATGCCTAATAATTGTAATGTTATCTTTTCTATTTTGGATCAAGTGCAGAAGTATATTAGACATGTTAAATTCCTGGTAAAATCATTTTCTAAACAGTTAATAATATGTCTATAGAATAAGGTGGCAGTCTCAGCCAGTCTCAGTCTATATTCTGCTGTACTCTGCTGTGTAGCAAAAGTGAGGCTTGCTTGCTGATGGTGAGTCACCTATTGAACAAGTCAAAATTGCTAGAAATTGTACAATAAAAACCAAGGTGTAAAAATCTTTATTCTGTAGTTCTGATCACTCCCACAGGTAAAAACTAAGAGTATTTCCAAATTAGTGTTCTAATCCTGAGTGAAGCCAGTTGCCCAAGGAGTGCCAGTTCACCAGGAGCATCTGACAGAGCGAATGAGTGTCAATCATTGAACAGCTTGGAATGTGTCTTCAGACAAAGCTAAGTGTCTGTTGCAATTTATCTCTAAAGATGGATAACTTAAAAAAAGAATATATATGCTGTTCCCACCAGCTTTTAAGGAGTGCCATCTTTATAGGCATCTAACCTTGTCTACCTCTGTAATCCAATGTGTCCTCTTTTAAAAATGGGTATTCCAAATTTTTAATTAAGTTTGTTTCTTTCAGAGTGAACATCTTATTAACCATATGAAAACTTCATCCAACTTCGTACAGAATGCCAGATCCATCTTTCTCCAGTTAGAATAAATTAAAGCGTTTTACACCTTATTAGGCAATGACTACAGCCCATGGCCAGCAGGAAGCAGTTACAGAAAAGAGATCGTCTCCCTTCAGCACCCCTTTTAAATTAAAGGTGTAAACTCTTTAAGAGTAAAATAAAAGTAATAGATGGATCTGGAACCTGACTGGAAATCCACGTGAGTGCCAGTGGCAGCAGAATAACTGCAGGAGACCCCTGCCCAAGATTCTGCTGTCCAGAATGAAAAGTTCTAAACTTCTAAAAACAGTCCTGGATGCTGTACTAAAGACTGATAAATAATCAATCAAGACAACAAACAGCCATCCACCTCATAGCTCCAACAATAATTATGCCAAAGCTTAGCAAGTTAAACTTTGGCAAAAGGGGGGGAATGATGTGGGCTATGGGTGGAAGGCTCTTTGTCTCTTCAGAGATAACTAAGTTGTTTGACTTGTGGGTGTGGAACGGTAAGAGGCTGCAGTCCTGCCCTTAGGGACGGTGGCAGCGGCTCCAGTCCCAGGAAACAGTTTAACAATGCAAGGGCTATAAACTTTAAGTATTTAGGGGAAATGTAAAAGTAAATATGCTAAAAGCTTATCTAGAATATCTGGAGTCCATGCTAAAAGCTTACCTAAGATGTGGAAGAGATATATGCTCATTGAAGCCTATTGAGAACTGAAACAAAGGGACCATTTGGCCTTTCCTCTCTGTATAAAAGACGTTTGAAAATCTTGTTCGGTGCTCAGGATTCAAACAGAAGTTCCAGAGTCCGGCCGGCCGTCAATAAACCATTTTTCCTTCTCAAAATCATTCCTGAGTCCTGGCCTCTCTATACTCAAATAATTGAACTTCTCTTAAATTCTACAACAGACCCAATGCTAGGAGCACAGGCTGTATTTCAGGCCTCACAGGTACCTTACTTGGGAACCACCATGCAGGCCTCAATCCAGTCTCAGATCTGTGTATCCAACTACTTACATCCCAACTTGAATGTCCCACAGGATGCCGTTCCCCCATATTCACGCTGCCTTAATCTGGAAACATCATCTTTTATCATCTTACCCTTATCTCTTCACTTTCTCACAAAAAGTGCAACTTGGATTTCAAAGCCAGAAATGTGGGATTCATCCTACTTTTTTCACTATTCTTCACCTCATTAAGAAGACCTACACCTGTCCACTCACTCTACTTCCATGCCTAAACAGGTTCTTGGTATTTTGTGTCTAGATTTCCTCAATGGCAATGAATTGTCTTGCCTCCAAATTAGTACTTCTAAATTTATGTCCCTTATAGCTGCCAGGATGGGTTTTTCTGAGCCATTTATCTGAATTAGCCAAAGATTTTAGAATTATGTTCAAATCTAAAACAATGATTTCTCTCCTTTCCCTCTAGACTCATATTATGCTATTCCATTACAATTCCACTTGTACCTCAATACTTGTTGGTATAGGAAGGCTTTATATTTTTTCATGGCTCTGTTCCTTTGCACATATTGTTCAATAATCTGGAATGCCCTTTCACCAGTACACCTTTCTTTAATAATTTCTATTCTTTCTTCAAATTCCAATTTAATCATCTAAGATGGATTTCTTGGTCTTTGGTTTGACTTATTTCTTCCTGCTCTTACTCCCTTTATTCTGTCAGTCATAGTTCTTATTCCACTCTCTTGTAAACATTGATTTTACTGGTCTGTTTCTCTCACTAGATTGAGTCCTTGAAATAGGGTACTATCAAACATATGAAGCCTTAAGAAAAGAAAATAGAAAAGAAAGAGAAACTGATATTTATGTCATACTTTTTACTTGTTATTACATTGAAAAATCAAAAATATTTATCTTAAGAGAGAGAATCAAAGCACCATCATGATTCTGAGAAGAGACTAGCAGGGAGATAAGAAAAATTTTCATGAGTGTGGTGAGCATGGGTATGAACTTTGAAAAATGAATAGGATTATAACTGAAGAGCAGGGCCATTCCAGAGAAAGGGAAAGAGATAAACAAAGGCACTTAGTTTTTAAAGCAGAGATTATATTCAGAAAACTATTTTTAAAAACTCTAACTTTTTAATGGTAAAATAAGGATATTAGCCAGAGTTATCAAAACTATGATAAGGACACAGTCCTTCAGTCTTCCAAATCTGTCCAAGACATCAGGCCCCATCTATAAAAAGTGAAAATCCAACTATAAAGCTAAAGTAAAGGATCCACAGAAGACAACCTTTGCTTTTAAAACTAACAGCAATTTGGTGGATTTCCCATACCATCAGTTTCAATAATTTGCTAAAAAAGACTGACAGAACCAAATGAAAGCTATTGTTCTCATGTATATAATGGGTATGGTTTATTACAGGGGAAGGATAAAAATTAGAACTGACCAAAGGAAGACATGAACAAGACACAATATAGAAGGGTTCCAAATGTGAAGCTTCCAATGTCTTCAGGGTGCATTACCACTTCTTCCCCAACTAGTATCCACGTGTGACAATATATGTGGAATATTGCCAAACTGGAAAGCTACCTAAACTTTAGGTACTCAAGAGTACCAATATCTATCTGGTAGCATGGTAGTTTGAGGCTTTTGAGGACCCTAGAAAATGATGTTCTTAAATTAATCCATTCCTCTGGGTATGAACGTATTGTAGGTGGGAACTTTTCTATGAGATTCAATTTAGAACCATTTGATTAGATTATTTCAGTAAGGTGTAGCCTAGGATGGGTCTTGATCCTCTTACCGTAGTCCTTTATAAACCAGATGAATTCAGAAAAGAACCAGGATCTCAGAAAGAAACCCACAGAAACTGAGAAAAAAAGCCACAAGAGCAAGAAGGTGAAATCAATGGAACTCCAAGAGAGGGAAAACCACAGAAACAGCAGACAGAACCTGAAAGCAATGGAGCCCAGACGAGAAGGCAGAGACTGGTAGATACTGCATGTGCCTGATCTCCCACAGATGCAGCTTGGGGAGAAAGCATCTCCTTATGATGCTCTAATTTAGACACTTTCATGGCCTCAGAACTGTAAGCTTATGATTTAATAAATTCACACTGTAAAAGCCAACCCATTTCTGGCATATTGCTTTGTCAGCTTTTAGCAAACTAAAACAGCATGAACAAGAATGTGTGTTCTGAGAGGGTTCAACATGAGTAACAAAGACACCCCTATCACTACAGAAATTCCAAGTGTTTAGAGGTTATCTCCCAGGAGCCAGGGACAAGGGTCATATTTATTTGGATAGGGCCAAATTCATTACTACAGAGAAGTCTTGACACATAATGGTAGGAAAGTAAATAGGTTGAGGTTATGGTATGAAGTGCCTTTAACATCAAATGCAGAAGTCTGCAGTTAATTCAGAAAGCAATAGGTACCATTGAGAATGCTTATTTCTTTTAAGATTTTTATCTACTTGAGACATTTTTAGAGCTTTGTTTTAGGAAGATCACTTAAAGATTTATCATTGTTCAACCCACTAATTTTATTTTTGAAAGGTTGAGAAAAACTTGTGCACTTGGTCATTATAGTGACAATCAACTCAAAGAGGAAATTATATTATTTATATGTGTATCTCTTAGAACAATTTGTACTTTGCTTTGTGCATAGAAAGCAATTATTAAATGTATACTGATGAAATATAAACCATGTTTTCTAGTTACCCAAACTTTAGCATTCAATGAAATTCACTTAATGTGGGAATGAAACCAAATCTATTTTACCCTTTTCATTTTTTAGTGCCCTTCAAGATCTTGCAGCCCTCTGAGCAATAATTATAAAGATAAATCCTATTATTTGATAAAAAGTCTGTTCATATGAGACTTCTAATTTTGGATTCTGTATAATTGCTATTCTATGCATTTAAGTTATTTTAAATATGATTGCAATTATTCTAGACTAGACCATTCTATATATAATTTTTATTGAGTGTAGAAACTTACATTTTGGTTTAGAAAATTGTTTATATATTCCTGTATCCTACATTATGTTAAGCATGTAGGCCAATGTACTTGTTCCAATTGTGCAAAATATTTTGTTCTGTTAACAGGTTGGAATGATATGAAGTCGGTTCTTCAACAATATACATGGAAGTTGGTAGTTCTGTTTTATAGTTAACATAAACTTTGCTGTGATTTAAAACTCCTGCTTTCTTTTTTATTAAGTTGAGTTCATATTTACAAGTATCATGTTTAGCTGTATAGTATGATGAAAGAATAGAGGACACCAACTGAATTAACAAGTGATAAGATCAATTTTGTTTCATTTATACTTATATTAAGCCTATATACAACACATTTAAATAATCCTTTAATGGAGGATATTACAACCTTCCCAAATTTAAGTATGATTTTGTTATCTTGCTTTGTTAATATTACTAACATTGTTAAGCAAGCAACTGAAATATCAGAAACTTATTGAATAACTTTTTATGTGCAAAGTACTTTCCAGGACAAATAGAGCAGGATAAGCTTCCAGAGACATAGAAAAGTGAACCCCCAGCTTTGTTGGAACCTAGAATTCATTAACTTATCTTAAGATCGAGAAAAATATATTTGTATCTATGAGCAACTTTCCTTGTTAACTATTTGCTCCTGTTTCAAGTCACAACATGGAAAATTGAGAGCATACAGCCTACTTTGTAGGAGATGCAATATAATAAAAACACATAGACTTTTACTCCCTTTGTCTATTTATCCTCAATGTTGCCAGAACTACAGATCAACAGTATGAATTATACTCCCAAAGCATATGTTTAGAAGATAATTTAGTACTGGAGAAAACATCAAGGAAACATAGGATGCTGTCCTTCCCTCTAAGGTAGCTGTTTATTAGTGTAACCCATATGATGTCTGATCTAAGATGGGCCCTTATTGCATCTGGTTCAAAAAATTAATTTTATATCTAAAAACCAAAGACCCAGTTAGTGAAGAGAGGTCTGGATAAAGGAGGGGGCAGGGCAGAGGAGGAGGAGGCTGTTACCTCCCAAAGGCCAATTTTAGCATGACTTAGAATCTAGGTGTTCTAACTCCCTTGCCTTGAAGTCTCTTCCTGTATCACAGGCCTGAAGTTATAGAAAGACATTTTCAGTGAGAACTGGGAAACTTCACAACCCCAAGGTAGCCCCATCTAACAGACACTCATACACACACACACACACACACAGACACACACGGTAACATTTCTTAGTTCATTTAACACCATAGCACTGACACTTGAGTAAGAAACAGCTAAAAAAACAAAAACCACAATGACAAATATACATTGTAAGATATCAGAAAATGTTATTGTTCAGAAAAGGAAGAGATCAGCAAGGGCTGCTGCAGTATTTGGGGAAGCCAATCAATTTCTTCTCAAAGATATGTTTCAGTACTGTCACCAAGCTGGAAGACTGATATTCTTGTGGGAAATTCTGTTTGTATGGTATTTAGTTCAAATTGAATCTTCTTGCAGTAGGTTTTTCTGTCATGTTCAACCCAAGGGGCTGTTAGAATATGATATGAACAGTTAAAATGGCTGGCTGTCATGAGGATTTGCATACTGAGTTAAGTCATTTCCATTATTAGCTGCCTAGAATCATTTGTAGCAGCTGTCAAGGGAAGTTATACATTTAACAATAGGAAATGAATACATCTGGTGCACTAGATTTCTTGTAGCTTCCACAAACATCCTTCAAAATACTTCTAGGAAAGGAGGAATCTTTTTATTCTAATTTTGCTTTTATTGTGAATATACTTATTTCAAGTGGCTGGGTTTTCCTCTGCCTCCAAATTTTAGATTCATGGAGGGACTTTCCTAAAACACACTTATGGATAAATGTAAAAAAAAAAAACTGGTAATGTACTTATAATAATGCTATGCATAAACATCTATGTAAAGATAGACTCCATTTACTAAAAGTCATTCCCTAAATAAGAAAGTATTTCATGTATGGAAAATTAACTTTAAAAATATCAACTATTTTATTAAAAGTTTTTCAATGGAAAATACATTATAGTTGGCCATTAATATTCTCAAGGTTGCATCTTAATAACTTTACTAATCTTAATATATGTTTCCTCTCTGCAAATCACATTAAATCCAAAAAAGGATTTATATAGCATAATTTCTGTATATAAAATAATGCAAGAAATATTCTGATCTATGGATTTGTACAGTATTTGAGCTCACTTAAAAATCATGGCCCTTCACTTCACATATTGGCTTTGAAGTATGTTCTTCAGCCAAAGAGCAAATAACTGCATAATACTGACTTTCAGGCTCTCTGTCTGTGACAGTTGAAGATTTTTGTGAATCTCAGAAAAGATCATCTCCTTAAAGCCTATCTACTCTGTGAGTGTGGGTCCCTTTGATTAAATTGACTTTAGTTGGGGGAGCTTGATGTGTTACTTCAGTAAGGTGTGACTCAGGGTGAGTCTCGGTCCTCTTGCTGGAATCCTTTATAAACAGAGGACTGAAAGCAGAGGCACACAGTAAAAAGCAGCAGGTCCAGAGAAACCCCAAGAGGCTGACGGAGAAGTCCCAGAGGCTGGAACCTGTGGTGCACAGAGGCATGGAAAAAGGTCCCTGAGAGGTTTAGAGAGAGACCTGGAGGAGAGGGGAGAGATGCACCATATACCTCATCACCCACAATTGAGCTCCGGGAGAAAGTAAGCCTGGAGGGGAAGGCAGAGACCAGGGACAGGCAGAACTGCCATTGTGTCTCCCAATTTGACAGGAGTCTGGGATTGCCAACCACCAATCTTTGGTGAGACAGCATCTGATGATGCCTTGATTTGCACATTTTCACAGCCTCAGAAATGTAAGCTTTTAACCTAATAAATTCTCATGATAAAAACCAACTCATTTCTGGTATGTGGCTCCCAGCAGCTTTTATCAAACTTAAATATAGTAAAAAAATTAATAGTAATAAAGCTAAAACTATGAAAATTCATATGATGGATCATAATCATTATTCAATAGTATCTTATTTTCAGTCATGATCTGGAGGATTAAGATTGAGAGAAGGCAGCTACTACATAAGTGAAATGTTGCTACTTCAAAAATTGATGTTCCAATTTTTTAAAATGAAAGGATATTTTGGGGGTATGCTGTGGGGGAGGCAGAGAGGGGAAGGAGGCCTCAAGAAACTTCCTCTAAATATATCATCCATGTGTTCAATAAGCTTGAAATAAAAGCAGTACAAGGTGATGTGATATGCTTGTATATTCTTGAACTTTCAGTAATCTAAGAGTGGAGTTTTCAAATTCTGGTAGGTCATCTGTAGTGAATTAAATTAATATATGTTTTTTTTTTTCACACCACATTGATACCTCAGAATCTCTAAGGTCAGTAATTAAATAAGGGGCTTTGCACTCTATGATACCACAGAATCTTAAACGCTAATCTCTGACACCTGTTCATATAAGACAAATAGCTTTTCTCTCTTCTCCCTATGTCCTACCTAGGTTGGCATCCCCATGACAGTCAAATACAAACTTCCAATCCCTAATCTTGCTTGACCAGCTGCTATTGTGCAACCCTTATAACACTATAAAGGCATCATGCCCGGGTCCACTCTGAACTTCTTGCTCACCACCTGGTTGTTTGAGCCTATGCTCCTAATGGGTTTCCCTGTGTGACCCTGCAAATCTTGCCACTGCTCTCTGTTCTAGGACCTGTGAGAACTAATAAACTTTTCTTTCATACATTTCTGGTGTCTTCCATTCTTGCCAAATCTGAATATTTGTCTAACAAACTTTCAGTAGGTCATCACATTACTTAGTAATGATCAATTAAATATTTTTATTGTTGTTATTTATTTTTATTCTTGTGAAATATGCCATTCTGTAATATACCTTAGTTGATTTAATCCACTATTTTACTTTTTAAATTATTATTTTGTCTTTTTTTAAGGTACATAGATCAAAAAAAAATGTTACATTAAAAAATATAAGAGGTTTCCATGTACCCCATCCCCAACTCCCCCAGTCCTCCCACATCAACAACCTCTTTCATCATTGTGGCACACTCATTGCATTTGGTGAATGCATTGTGGAGCACTGCTACACTGCATGGATTATAGTTTACATTGTAGTTTACATTCTCCCCCAGTACATTTAGTGGGTTATGGCAGGATATATAATGTCCAGCATCTGTCCCTGCAACATCATTTTAATATTAATACATTTATTAAGCAGCATGACTAACAGCACTGTAATTTATCAGTTAACAGCATGGGCATTGTAAATAGATGTCCTTTTCACATTCTTCCATCAGTACTTACTGGCTGTATGACTTAGAAAACATTAATTTCTCCAAATTTTTACCTTCTTTATTCAAAATAGGAATGTAATTGTTACTATACAATAAGACTGAGTCAAGAATAAATGAGTCTCTAATTTCAGTGTCGATTTGTTGATAATAAAACTCTTGATTTCAGGAAACTCATACTACAGAAAACCTAAGCCACAAGATCAATTAGTGATAATGTTAAAAACTAAACAAAACGAGACCCTTCTTTTGGTCCATTACCAATGAGGATCTAAGTATTCAGAAGTTTAAAAAGACATAGGATTTAACCTAAAGTTATCTATAATGTTTGATATAAATTATGTTTACAAGAAATTGGAAATACAAGGAGGAAAAAAATGGACATAATGATGCCAATATTTATATGCATTACATCAATAATTTTTTTTCTTCCTTCTCTCTCCCCTCAGAACCTCTGGTAACTACTGTCTTTATATCAATGTTATAATTTTTCCATTACTATAATAATAATAAGACTACTTAAGCCTATAATTGCATTCCTCCCTTATGTTTGTTTGTTCCTCTCTCTTGAGGATTTTTGAGTGATGATGCCCACTCTGCTTCTGATCTTAAGAGGGGCTTTAGATCCCAAGGGGCAGATGGAAGGAATTGTCTTGGTTGCAGTTGTAGATACTTTCTGTTTCTTAGTATGGGCGTTGTCCATCACCATCCTTTCATTATTTGTCCTGGATGAGTCCAATGAACTGGAGAGTAGGTCTTGGCTGCAACTGCTAAAATTTAGGGCTCACCCAGCATATGAACAGCTGGAAGATTTAAGTTTCTGGGACATACATTTAATGGTTATATTGCTAATTATAGGTTCAAATAAAAGGGCCAGAAGAACCATGTGCAGGAAAATTATAAGTAAGTCTAACTCTGATATATTGGGAGTTGGGTTATCATATATTCCAAGGGAAGGCCCACTGAGAGGGCGCCAATTTCCTAAGGTTATCTGCCTTGCATATAGTGTCTAGATGCCTCTACAGCTCCAGGAGCACCCTTATCTGAGGCATTGTTTACTGTGGCCTTCAGTGAGATGCTCCTGAGATGTGCATAAGCATAACCTTTGCAATGACCTCCTGACTCACTTGGAAATCCCTTAGCCATAAAAACTAATTTGCATTTAATATTTCTCCTTTTTTCTAAGTTTTTTTTCAAACGTGTCATTAGTTGGCGCTAAGCATAATGTCTTGGTGCCTGGGAGACTCCTCCTGGGGATAATGTTCCACATTGGGAGGAAGGTTGTGAGTTTATATGCTGAGTTTGGCTTAGAGAGGCCACATTTGAGCATCAAGGAGACTTTCAGTAGGTAACTATTAGGCAATATATATTACCAAGCCATGTTTTGATTTCACAAGAACAAGGTTTGTAAGTACAAGCATCACTATCAAGGGTCTGGCATTTGGCCCGCCCTCCTTTGCTAGGCACTGCCCATGTACTCCAGAGAGTCTTTCCATCTATGAGAGAATGTAGCAAGACATCCCAGGATGAGAATCCAATATTTCATCAGTTATTCTGTGGGACTTCACTCACCAAGACAACACTTCGTGACTGCATGAATACACTCTCACTGTATCAATAAATTTTTGTTGTCAGTATAATTACATCATTTTAACAGATATAAAAAAAGATGTTCAGAGAGGCTGTGTCTGCTCAATGTCATATTAATAGTAAGTGACAGAACATGAACATAAGCTCATAACGTTTTAGTTTTAAATATCCATTGTTCTTTCTCATTCACTATAGTCAGCAATAATGTTTTAGTTGAAGACTTTTAGTGCAGTTTTAACAGAATGAAGATAAGCAAAATAAGATTGGAGCTTCCAGATTTCTGTACAAATAAAACCTTTCACGATTTTCATTGTAATAGGAGATCTGATAATATCATAGGAAAGGCTATCTTTCTCTTTCCCTCAGCATCGAAGGAACCATGTGATCTATCAGATCCTGTATGAATTCTGCAGAACAATGGCCAGCAGAACTAGCTGAGAATATCATCGTGTAGTTGTTTGACTTAGTTTTGCCTTCTCAGAACCTACATTTAATTGTTTTCTACTCTTTTCTCCTTAGCTGATATCAAATGCACTCCCACTTCTCTCACAAATGAAATCCATATTTCAAATTGTGCATGCTTCAGAAGTGTAAAATCATATGCTCTCAAAATGATAGGTTACCAAAGTTATTTTTTCTCCCTAGATGTTTTAAAACAAATGAAATTATGAGGGTTAAATATTAAGAACTAATGGACAACTTGTGAAGATTAGGGATAAGTCTGATAATAGTCACCCCTTCCTCTTAACAGCCACTCAGACAGGTAATTGATTACTATGCCCTTTGGGGAAATATCAACACATTTCTTATTTCATACACTGGAGTCAGTCTTACTTAATTTGAAGACTCATTCATAGTAAGGACAATGTCTTGGATATGATAAGAAGTTGCAAAAGAATCCAAATGATTATTTTCCCCAGGAGGAAAATTTAAGGAGGAAGATCTGAGAGTGAACACAGACCAAAGGAGACAAATGAGTTTAATATAAACACAAAATGAAAATGCAGTCTCCTTCATAAAAACAAGTTAAAAGGAAATTTTTAGGAAAGTAATTTTTTTCTTGTTAACAGCCCAATTAAAATTTTTGAATAATTAATAGACATTCAGTTTTAAAAAAAGAACACCTTTCAAAGGCACTTCTAAGCATTTGCATTTGCCCTTCTGTATTCAACTTCAGTGGAACTTAACTTAGAGGAATCAAGTTGGATGTTAGGGACAAGATAATACTCACATTGAATTCTAGCTCCACACTTGCTAACTCTGAGATCTAGGAAAAAATACTTAATTCCTCCAGAACTCATTACCTTAATGTGTAGAATAGATTTAATTCCGTAAAGTGTTTTTAATGAGTACTAAATGATATATACAATACATATAAACTAGTATAGATCTTGACATGGTGAAATGATTACTAATAGCTATTATTATGAATTAATGTTGATAATATCAATTTGTAATTTCCATTGTTGAAATTACAAAAATATTGAGTGACTTAATTTACATTGGACTGTTATGAAATAATTTGCTTATAAACTACTTTCTTATTTAAATTTAATTTAACTGTGAAGTAATTTTATTTTGCGCAGGAGCAAAGAGTTACTTCAAATTTAAACAAGTGAAGATTTATAAGACAATAAAAAATAATATAGGAGCTACTCACTTCTACCTTATCACACCAAAACCTACAGAATTGAGTGGGAGAGAGTGTAAACTACAATGTAAACTATAATCTATGCTTAGAGGCAATGCTCCAAATGTGTTCATCAATTGCAATGAATATACCACACTAATGAAAGAAGTTGTTAATGTGGGGAAGGTTGGGAGGTGTGGTGAGTGGGGCAAATGAGAATCCCATATATTTTTTGTGTGTAACATTTTTTGTAATCTAAGTATCTTTTTAAAAAATTAAAAATATATTAAAAATATATGTATATAGAGAGAAGTTAACATGCAGATCCCCATAAGAAAAATACAGTCTAGTCATTGTCCTTATCCATTCTTCCTCCATAAATGACCCAGGTAACTGATGGCCACCAAGGTCTTCTTTTCTGTCACCATACTACCCCTTAGTTACACATGGCTATTGTTTGTCTTATTTTTAAGAAGAGATTCCTCACAATTACTTTGCCTCAGAGCTATGACTATCAAATAAAATGCATAAAGCCTAATTAAATTTAAATTTCATGTAAACAACATTTCTTCTTTTAGAATAAGTATCTTTCATGCAATACATGGGACATATGTATATTAAAACCTTATCAGTGGTTTATCTAAAATTCAAATATAATTGATGCTCCTAAATTTTTATTTGCTAAATATAGAAATTTACTCAGAGCACAAGTTCAACATTAATACATTTGTGAGCATTTAAACCAGAGCAATTATCATACAACAAATATGAGGTAAGGAAAAATATATATTAAATGCCCACGTGGAGATTCCTGAGATGTGAAACATCTTAAAACTATACAACTCTGACTAACCAAGGTAAACTGGAAATGACAAAGGAAATTACACAAAAAATACTTGAAAAATATCCCCTTTGCAATTTCCTGTGGTAATAAGTATCTTGGTCCTGATGGAGAAGTGATTCGTTAGTTGACTCAGATATAATTTCTTTCTTTCATCTATCATGATTGATTTATAAGAAATTTGACTAGGTATAATATGCTACTCAGTTATCTACCTTCTATTCCCAGTCATTAGTCAATGTTGAATATTAATTTGCTGGGAAATTTTTTGCTGTGGATTTCTTGATCTATTCCTTTCAAAATCATGATAAAACAAATCTAATGTTGTTTAGAGAACAAATAAGATGAGAAAAATCTGGTCCATAGTTTCATAAACTTTTGAAAATGGAGGGATCAACTTTGTTCTGGTCAAAGCTAGGAATACCAGACCAGTTATTTGCCATGATATTATAAATGGAACTAGTTCCAATGATTTACTGTCCTCAACTACTTTATTGTCCTTAACTACTGCCTGGTTAAATCTTTATGCAACCAAATTGACTATTCAAAGGAAATGCCAATTCTATGGGCTCGGCACCCAATCAGCTGAGATGAATGGCAATACTTTCTTCTTTCACTGTCTTTGTTTTCTTTTTTAGGAGATAAAATGACCTCTAAGATGACACTCACCACTTAACTTTTAGGATTCTAGGATGATACCAATTGGAAGTGCCTTTCACCAATTTACAGATATCCTTCGATACATGTGAAAATATTTATTACCATACTGACAAGTGTGGCTTCTCCAGGGGCTTCTACCCCAACTTAACATATTCTCTCTCCAATAAAACCCTATTGAGATGACTGTTGATTTGTATTTCTCACTAGTCCCTTTGAACAAGCATTGATCACAGACCCATCAAATTCTACTACCAACAACTCATCTGCTCACCCAGGAGAGCCAGGAAAATCCCCAATACAGGACCCAGGAGGCAGCTGTCACCACCTTTATGTGATTTTGCTCCAGGTTCAATCTTCTTATTCTGCTCTCCTTTGTCAAGACAGAATTTTAGGAAAGTTTTATTCTTATTTCTTTCTGATAGCTCTTTCATTCCATTAAAGTTATTATTTGGCATATACTGCCTGGTGTCATTTAAAAAAAAAATGCATGGAGGAGTATCAACACAAGATTAGATAAGTCTGATAAGTCAGGGCCATGGTAAACTATTAGTTCCCCAGAGATGGTCAATGTGGCTATGCACATGATATGAATATGGGAATAAATTTTGTAATCAGCTCTATTTTCAAAATATATTGATAATCTGACTATTTTTCACCACCCACAATTGTCCTACTGTACTTCCATACCATCATTATATCTTTTGCCTTGAAACTCCAATAGACTCCTAACTTGTCTCCCTGTTTCCTTTCTTGCTCTCATTCATTTTATTGTCCACAAAGAAACTGGAGGGATCTTTATAAAAATCTGAGTCAGATAGCATCACCCTTTTGTTCAGAATCCTCACATATATCTGTTAAGTAAAATAAAATGGCTGTGTACATTGGGCACTGCTAGGAGCAGCCCCTTTCTAAAACGGATTTTCAATAAGACAAAAACAATTGGCCACAGGGGTTTTCTGAGAAAATGACTGCTTCCTACAGAACTGCAGTTAAGCAACCTTGTGGTAAGCCAGTTTCTGTCAATAGAGATACCTTATCAGAATGAACAAGCATACCATACTAATCAATGTAAAACTGCTTTTTGCTTTCTAAAAACTTTCTATAGTAGTCATTTTTATGTAGTCATTTTATGTAGTCATTTTAACCCCCACTTGGAAATTCCCTAAATGCCTTGATAAAGAGCTATGACCAGATAGCTAGGGAGACACTTAATTTTCAGTTTGAGATCTCTATGCTTGTGAACAATTTTTCTCTCTCAATAAACCTTTTTGTTTAGTTTAAAGATTTTTTTAAAATTTATTTATCAGTACCACCTCTCTCTCCCAGGAGGTTCTCTTGTCTCCTCATTGTTTGCTCATCTTTGTCCAGGACCCCAAGCTGGGACCTCCCACATGGGATACAAGTACCCAGTGGCTTGAGTTACATCCACTCCCTGCAGGCTGCAGTTCCTGCTGGCTTGTGGCATCTGCCCATTTAGGTATCTGCTTACTCTGGCAGGCACAGCGGCTAGCTCCTTGCATTTGCTCGTCTTCTTTAGGAGGCCCTCGTACCTCAACCTTGTACCTCCTATGTGGCAGGTGGGCACCCACCTGGTTGAGCCACAGTTGCTTCCCTCTCAATAAACTTTTTTAATGCTGAAACTTATATGTAATAATTGTTTCTTTTGACATTTCTGTTACACTTGGAATAAAATCTACATTCTGATTTTGGTCCTGTCTTCCTTTCAGACCATTTCATACTTTTCTCCCTTATTCTCTTTGCTCCAAGCAATCTGGCCTTCTAACTTTTCCAAAAAAATGCCTAAGCACTCCCTGTCTTGAGGCCTTTGTTCTCACTGATTCCTTCTTCCAGAAGGAATCTCCTGCATATTCTCCTGACTTTCTCCCTCATTTTCAACAGTTATTTAACTGTTATTTTACCTGTGTTGTCTGCTTTGACCACCTATCTAATACATTTAGATATTTTAGTCCATATTTCTGCCTATCTCTATATATCTACTGTGGAGAAGTAGGAGCCTGCGACCACCCCCACCCAAGAAGAAAATTCCACAGCCCCCTAACCGCATATATCTCGCTTCTGTAACAAGCTTGCTGGACTGTAAAACCTTATCTCAAGGCCTCCTCCTGTAGAAAGTGTCATCAGCCCCTAGACCAACCTGACTCAGACCCTTATAAATAACAAAAACTCCCCAATGGCTTATCTCCCCTGATAGAATTCCCAGCGGTTGATTAACCACCCGCAAACATCTGCTTCTGTACCTGCTTGCTTGCTGAGCTATTGCCCCCACCCTGAACCTAAAGGCCTATATAAGCAAACTCCCCCCTCGACCCGGGGCTGCTTTCCCCTCTGTGTAGGACGAGGCAGTCTCTGCGCAGCTAATAAAGCTCTCAATTGGAGCTTTATTCAGAGTCTGAGTCTGGTCGATATTGCTAGTCTATAACAGGGAGGCCCCAGCAAGATAGATCAACAAGATCCCCCACTCCAGCGGGGTTGATCTCCTCAGACTCATGTGGACAGACCCACAGTCTAGGAGAAGGCCTCGGAGAGACGTTCCTCCGTCCCGGACGCCGCCAGGCCCTGGAAATTGATTCCACCTAAATTCTATCTGGAGAGCGTCAGGAGTTCCTGGGCCCAGGATCAGCAAATGGGACATCCCTAGGTGAGTCTGTTTTCTGGGAAACCTCTGCAGAGTCTGTGAATTGTGGGGAAGTGGATCTGCTCGACGCAGCAAATAGATCCCACCCACTGGTCAGAGCGAGACGTCGTTCTTGACTCCAGTTCAGGTTGTCTGGTTTGTCTCTTCATCTGTCTTAATTGTTTGTCTTTTTATATTTCTGTTCTGTGTAATTTGTGAAGAATTATGAGTCAATTGTAAACTGTATGTTTCTGCTAATGTGTTGTAATTGTTTTGTATTTATCTGTTTGTTCAATGTCAAATGTCAATGTTTGTTCAAATGGCCAAATATTAAATAAGCACTTATATTAAAACATAAGTCCCAGGAGGCAATTTAGCAATGCAAACTGTATACATACCAGTCAGTCCAGGGAAACTCTGATGGTGGTAATGCCAAAACTTAAGGGAACTTGGACTTGGCCTCGAATAAAAAATATAATAAAGCCTGTGCATAAATTCAAAATCATCTAATTCTATATCCAAGTGTGCCTAGTCTCTAGAAATCCAGTTTAGTAATATGGGCTCTGAATGTTCAGAAAAGATGTAAGACTGAATGTGTATTCAAAGTTGCATCCAGATGGAATGTGGGCAAGATGCTAATTCAAGCTCACCTGAAGTGTGAGTGATATGTTAATTCAAAGCCTACCTGGTACTCAGACAAAGATGTAACTAACAAAGAAAGTATTTTTCTTTGATTAAAAGCACCATTTGACTCCCCACACTGTATAAAAAGAACTTAAAAATCTTGTTGGGGGCTCGGGTTTGAAACAGAAAGCACCCGAGTCCGGCCAGCTGTCAAAAAACCATTTTTCCTTCTCAAAATCGTTCCTGAGTCCTGGCCTTTCTATATGCAAATAATTGAACATCTCTCAAATTCTACAAGAAATGTAGTATAATTATAGTCTATATAGTTATAAATAATTATAAGAAGTTTAATGAAGCATTGTTTAAATTAAAATGTTTAAATCACTAAATCCAGAAAGTCACTATTAAACAAAAACTGAATTGATAATAATAATAAAAGGTAATTTTATAACAGGAGGGTTTGTTAGCAGCCAGCCTCCCCTGCCAACTTGTTTCTGGGAGACTGTTTCTGGTATTGCATATTACTAAGTTTAAAGTGAAAAAAAGTTTAATGTTGATGGTAATTATATGTTATAAGAAGTTTACCTGGTAACTTATGTATGTGAGATGTATGGAATGTGTTTTTATTGTTAAGGAAACAGGAGAAGATCTTGTCCTGAGATAAAATGATTGATTATTAGGAACAGTAGAGTGTGGGACGAAGCCTGGGTTAATGCAGAAAGTGTAAGTTTGTGAAGGGGAAATTTTTGTCAATAAGGTTGAGTGAGATTTGGTGGGTCTGTCCGTAAAGTTTTGAAAGGTTTGGTATCAGGTAGTATACTGATGCAAGGTTGGAAATTTTGTTCTTTCTCAAAATCTCTCAAGTCATTAGTCTGTTTTGGTAATAGTTTTCTGAATAATCAGTATACAAAGAAAATCTGTTTTATCAAAATAACTTCTTGTGCTTTAACCTCATCATTTCCTCAGTGTTTGAAGAAGAAAAGGTCTTATCTCTTTTAAAGGAACATAATGTTCAAACCTACTTTCTCAAAATCAAATCCTGAAAAGTAGCTTTTTATTTCAAACTAATTGCAAGAGATTTGTTCTTTTACCTTAAAAGAAAAATTAAAGTAATAGTTGAGTTCATTTAATATGTTATAAATTGAATGGAAAGTGTTTAAAAGTGTTATAAAATTAACAGGTTTTTTTTCCTTAACCCTCTGTTAAAGTTGTATGAGTAAAAAGTTCAAATGAATACTTAAGAGTATATAAATTTACCAATATTTCAACATAATATTAAACAGAAGTACAATGTGGTTAATTATAGTTTTAATTATTATAAAACAGTATGTGTCACAGAAACAACCTCTTATCATAAATTAAAATAACAACACTGTAGTATGCAGCAGTCCAAATATTGCTAGTTTGTTGCAAAAATGTTAATGTCCAGCTGTATCACTATCACTTTATTTTAAAGCTTGCTAAAACTTTCTTTCATGTCTTCTTGGACAGGCCAAGCCAGCCTGCATTCTTCTATCTGTGAAAAACCCAACAATGAATATTCGCAGTGCTTTTCGGGTCTATGTGCAAAGCCCAACCATCTCTCCTGGCATGGTAGTAATAATCTGGCTGTGTAGAAAAAATCTGTGGCTAAAACCCTACTGATAATGTTAACCAGTAATACTTTTTTCAAAATTAAAGGAAACATCAAAGACAGTAGTATCTTATCTTAAGAGCCTGAACTATGCAAACAATTAGAACAAGCTGCAAAGTCCCTGCTGCTCTATCAAATTCTTAAGTGTTGTTTAGTTGAGTAAAATAAAACTGTACTTTCTGCTGTAATTGATAAAGTACAATGTTTTCTCATGTTAATAAAATTTGTAATATTATTAAAATACTAAAAATCTTTCATCCCTCATTTAGCTCAAATATTGAAGCCGTTGTGTTTATTAATTGGAAAAAATCCTTCATAAAAGTGGGAAAGCCTCCAGCAAGCTGCTTTAAATGATAAAAATAAAGTAAATTGTGGACATTAACAGCCTATAAATTAAATGTAGAAAGCACCAATATTTGGTTTGAGTGGAGTTTGTGGCAAAGGCAAAATTCTAAACAAGTACCCCTTGGGTTTTAATCACAATTCTAGAAAAAAGCCAAAGGTACAATATAAAAAAAAGCAATTATGTGCAGCATAAGAGGTCCTTCTAAAAATGAAAGATTTAACCCAATAGTGTCTGGTCACTCTGAAAACTGCCATCCCTATCCAGGGGTGGATTGCAGGTACTGAAAGCAAAACAGAAGAGTAAACTGTTGTAAATCACCCTAAAATCTATGAAGGAACATCCGTGATGCCTGCTAGTAATAACAGGTAACTGTCTGTCATGTCCCTACCCACCCCACTAACATCCCTTTTAAAACTGTTAACGCAGATGCCTTTGTAAAAATCCAGGGCCCTACCGCTGAAACCTGGAAAAAAGCAGGGAGGCTCCACTGAAAAAAACAGGCATCGTGAGTACCGAACCTTGTGGTTCCTAGCCTGGCAGTTCTAGCTGCCTGTTACTCGCCAATGCCAATAACTAACGTAGAGTCCCTCCTGCTCTTGAGAAGAATGAGCCCTCAGATAACCTGTGGCACTTGCTGCCATGCATCATCACATTGGCTTTGCAGATTCTGGAACTGTGAGCTTGCAGCTTGTGTCTGCCTGTGGCTTTAGGCCTGTGTACTCTCTCCTTATGCTATTGTAGCAGGAACTGCTAACATTGCAAAGAAAAGTAAATACTGGCCCCTTGAACTAACAGCACTCATAATCATAACCTGCAGTAGAGTTTGTGGAAAATATTTCTTGGAATTGCCCATCCGTATGAATGGCTAAGAAATATAAATAAAACGGGATGGTATTTAACCCTTAAACATATCATTTTAAAGCCTGTGTTAAAGATCCATGTGTTTTCATGACTCATAAAGTAACTATTAAGAATAACTCATTGTTTTATGAAAATAGTGCCTTGTATACATGTCTACCAGAAAGTGTGTTGCAGGATGGAGAAACAATAATGATAACCAGAAGAAGAAAAGGCATCTGGATACCTGTGAAAATGATGCAGGTTTGGCAGTCATCTCCTGAAAGTCGGTTATTGCTACATATGGTACAAAAATTCTTAAAACAGATTAAATGCTTTATTGGACTGCTTATTATAAGCATTTTGAGACTGATTAGAATCATTACAGCTGCTGCTACTGCTATAGTAATGTTACCGTTAAAATACAGACTCAACAATACATGGCATGATTAGCATAAAATGCTAGTAATTTATGGCATAGCCAAGATCACATTGATAAATAGTTAAATAATTGAGTTAATAAATTAAAATTGGCTGTTTTGCATATTGAAGATCAATTGTATAGTTTAAACTTGTTAAAAAGATTGAAGTGTAATTGGAATGAAATTTTCTGTATAACTCTGCATGTAATTCATCAGATATAGTATAGAAAGAGTTGGGAATCATTTGTTAGGCCATGAAAGTAGTATCTCTCTGGAAATGGTGGAATTACAAAGGAAAATATAAAAAAAGTCTCAAAATCAAATTCATGTAGCCAATGGTAAAAATATTTTCTCAGATATGATTTCACATATTGCAGGGTTTAACCCAGTTGATTAGTGGAGGTCATGGTGTTTCCTGTCAGCTTTGAAAATAGGGCTGATCGTGTTTGTTCTGTCAGTGTTTTCGGAGAAAATTGCAAAGAATAACAGCCATGGGATATGTAAGTGATCTGGTGCTGGCAAAAGCACTTCAATAACTTTCCCAAGTCAAAGAGCTTGGCCAGTAGCCAATGACAGGTAAGACTCTCAAAGGAGGGCAACCTAAGACAGGCACGGTCACCTCAACTAAAACAGAAAGGGGGAAATGTTAAAAACTGAGGCATAGTGGCTCATGCATTACCTCTCTGAAAAAACTGAAAGAGAATATCTTGAAACATTGAGTCTTAAGCACCACTGGTACAAGAGGGCCCCAATCCTAGTTCCCCTTCTAAGTGAGCTGAACATTGCTGGGTCAACCGCAGTAAGATCAGCAGCTCTTGTAAAATGTCATTCTGATGTCAGCCAATTGTCAGCCCTAGTTACCCAGAACCTCAAGAACCTTGAATATTAAATTACACATTTAAAAAAGGCACTCAATTCCTTAGCCAAGGTAGTCCTCCAGAACTGGCGGGGACTGGACTTACTATTCGTCAAACAAGAAGGCCTCTGTTTAGTTTTAGGAGAAACTTTTTGCTTTTATGCTAACCACTCCGGCATCATTAAAGAAAGCTTAAACTTCGTCTGGAAATGATTAAAAAAATGAGAATAGGCTCAGTCAGCCACCAAAAAATTGGTATGAAAGTTTATTTAATTGGTCCCCATGGCTTACAACCCTGATTACTGCCCTTTCGGGACCCTTACTCCTCCTGTTATTGCTGTTAACCTGTGGCCCACTCATAATCAATCATTTAGTTCAATTTATCCAAGAAAGAGTGCAAACCATTAAGCTCTTAATCCTGAACACCCCATACCAAAGCTTGCCTATGCAGGACACTGGAGAGTACTCAAATTCAAAGGTTTGAATCTCCCCAAAAGAGAAGTAGGGAATGTGGAGAAGTAGGAGCCTGCGACCACCCCCACCCGAGAAGAAAATTCCACAGCCCCCTAACTGCATATATCTCGCTTCTGTAACAAGCTTGCCGGACTGTAAAACTTTATCTCAAGGCCTCCTCCTGTAGAAAGTATCATCAGCCCCTAGACCAACCTGATTCAGACCCTTATAAATAACAAAAACTCCCCAACGGCTTATCTCCCCTGATAGAATTCCCAGCCCTTGATTAACTACAAACATCTGCTTCTGTACATGCTTGCTTGCTGAGCTATTGCCCCCTGCCCTGAACCTAAAAACCTATATAAGCAAACTCCCCCTGTGACTCGGGGTTGCTCTCCCCTCTGCGTAGGATGAGGCAGTTGCCATGTGGCTAATAAAGCTCTCAATTGGAACTTTATTCAGAATCTGAGTCTGGTCGATATCGCTAGTCTATAACACTACTTACCTACCTACATTTTATCTATCACTATTGATCACCTATCTACCCACTTATCAACCTACTTATTTTTTCTTTTTTAAAAATTTTTTATGAAATTGTCTATTTTTTAAGTTACATAGATCACAAAAAATGTTACATTAAAAAATATAAGAGGTTTCCACATACCCCACACCCCATATCCCCACTCCACCCACATCAACAACCTCTTTCATCATTGTGGCACATTCATTGCATTTGGTGAATACACTTTGGAGCACTGCTGCACCACATGAATCATAGTTTACATTGTAGTTTATACTCTCCCCAGTACCTTTAGTGGGTTATGACAGGTTATATAATGTCTATCATCTGTCCCTGCAATGTCATTTAGGACAACTCCAAGTCCCAAAAATTCCCCCACATCTCATCTCTTCTTCCCTCTCCCTGCCCTTGGCAACTGCCGTGGCCACTTTCTCCAGATCAATGCTACAATTTCTTCCATTACTAGTTACAGTAGTTCTATAGTGGAATACCAGTAAGTTCACTCTAATCCATATTTTATTCCTCCATCTAGGGAACCTTGGTTGGTGATGTTCACTCCACCTCTATATCAAGAGGGGACTTAGATCCCACTTTGTTGATGGATACAATTCTCCTGCTTGGAGATGTAGGCACTCGCAGTTCCCAGGTGTGGTGTGGTGGTTGACCATCCTCACCTCCCTGTTAACTGACCTGTGCAAGTCCAACAAACCAGAGAGTAGGAACTGCTTCTCTGCTGAGGCTCAGAACTCAGCTGTCACATGGCTAGTCCAGATATTGAAGTCTCCTGGGTATATACCAACCCCAGCACCAACCATAGATTCAGTAAAAGTGACAGAAGAGGCATGTGTAGAAAGGTCATATCTGAGTCCAACTCCATGACACTCAGGAACACAAATTCTAAAGTAGGGTCCACTGACAAGGCACTGAACTCCAGAGGCAACTGCCATGATCATAGAACCTGTGTGTCCTCAGGAGCACCAGTACCTGGGGTTGTATCTACTTTGGCTGTCTCTGGGATCCTGCTGAGGCATGTGTAAGCATGACCCCTCTGATGGCCTGCTGACTCTTTTTTGAATATTCTTAGCCATATATACTTATATGTCTTTACCATTTCCCCCTTTTATTCAAGGTCTTTTTCTAGTTGCATCACTAGTTAGTGATTGGTAGTAATCCCTCTACATGAGGGAGGCTCATCCCTGGGAGTCAAGTCCCATGGTGGGGGGAAGGTAATGTGTTTATGTGCTGAATTTGGCTTAGGGAGTGGCCACATTTGAGCAACTTGGAGGCTCTCAGGAGATAAATCTTAGGCACCCTGCAGCTCTAGGCCTAGTTCATATTTCAGGCACACAGGCTCATAAGCAAAGTCATCAGTATCAAGGGTTCATCACTGGACTACCCTTCTTCACTGGTCTTTGCCCTTATACTTGGGGGATTACTGCTGTTCCATTGGTGAATATGACTGAGCTCCCCTGGCTAGGATCTCAGCACTCCCTCAGTTGTCATTTGTAACTGTAACTACTATGAAAATACCCAACATATATGCAAACATTTTTATGTACCCTATATACATTCCCAGGAGAACTCACTCCCAACCATGTGTTCCCCATCAAAAACACCCCACACCAGCATTCCTCCCCTGCCATTGTTGAATCCCTCTGTGGACCAAAACTTCTTCACAAATGAAGCCTAAAATATTGCCAAATTCGATTTATAGGGAAATGACATATTAGTAGTAGGTTTAAAGATAAGAAACAGAATACATAGTAATTTAGAAAAACTAAAGTAAAAATAAATTGGGGTATTAAAAAATGAAAAATACCATAAAACTTTGCTTTTGACATTTTGCCTTTCATCACTGTAATAGGCGTTGCTCTGTATGTACAGTGGCAAGGCAATTTCTTTCATTTCTTCCTCCCTGTCTATATCCTTTCTCTCTTTTCTTTTCTAATTTTTAATTTTGTCTTCAAAAAAGATTTAGATCACAGTAAAGTCACATATACAATATAAGGGACGCCCATATATCCAACATCAAACCCTTTTCCCCCTTCCCCAGCAATGATCTTTTTACATGTTCATGGTATATTTGCTGCAGCTGATGTACAGATATTGACACATAGCTATCAAACATGGTTCCATTTTGGGGTACATTACGGTTTATATTTTAGACTGTACAATTTTTAAAATTTTTAGTTACCTTATGTTTTACCTTATGGTTTATATTTTAGCCTATAGACTTTTACACATTTTTGGTGCAATTTAACATGTCCTTTATCCATCATTGCACAATCTTGTGGAACATTTCCATTACCCCCTAGCTATCCTGCTTCATCTATTCTATTCCTCTCCCCTCCTCCCCTCAGAGCCCACAGTGACAATCAATCTTCACTGTTTGAAGGAACAGATTCATGATACTTGCAACAATGCTAAGGGCTTGACATATTAGGCTGTCCTCCCCCATTGGGAGCCACCAATTCTCTTGAGAGAAACAATTCCCTCTATTTCAGAATACCAGGTCTCCCATTGATGTTGGTACACCTACCCACTCATTGTCTGGGTCTACACCCAATGATATAGCACACTATGACAATATGAGCACTCACTACCTAGAAGACTGCCCCTGTGCCAAATGCCCCCGTTAAGCACCTTAAACAGGTAATCTTTCCTTATAATATTTTCTAGAGTTTTCTCAATATTATACTTTCAACATCATACCTGACAATCTCCCATGTTCAACTGTTTCCCCCAGCCCTACCCCCAATTCTTTGGGCCATCTGACCCATCCTCCCAACCCTATCCCTCCTCTAACCTGCAAAGCCCCACCCAAAGGTATCCTTATGCCTCCATCTTATCCCTTCCCTGTACAAATTCTTACTTCCACTTTATCATAGATTTCACCAATTTAGGTGTCTGCTCACAACCTTCCACTCCCCCCTGCCCCCCAATTTCCTGTAAGCCTATCATCCAATCTCCAATTCTCTGAGACAGCTTGGTTTGTTTGAGGTCATGTAGTATTTGTTCTTCAGTGCCTGGCTTGCTTCACTCAACATAAGGTCCTCAAGATTAATCCATGTTATCCCATGTGTTTGTGTTCCTTCTTATAGCAGAGTAGTATTCCACGGTATGTATATACCACATTTTGCTTATCCATTCATCCGTTGATGGACATTTGGGTTGATTCCAACTTTTGGCAATAGTGAATAGTGCTGCTATGAACATTGGTGTGCATATATTGGTTTTTGTCCTTGTTTTCAGTTTTTCTGGGTATATACTCAGCAGTGGAATTGCTGGGTCATATGGCAAATATATAGCTAGTTTTTTGAGAAACTGCCAAACTGTCCTTCGGAATGGCTGGATCCTTCTACATTTCCACCAGCAGTTGATGAGTGTTTCCATTCCTCCACATCCTCTCCAACACTTGTAGTCTTCTGATTTTTGATAGCCGCTGGTCTTATGGGAGTAAGATGGTATCTCATTGTAGTTTTGATTTGCATTTCCCTAATAGCTAGTGATTTTGACCATCTTTTCATGTGCTTTTTAGCCATTTGTGTTTCTTCTTTGGAGAAGCATCTGTTCAAATCTCTATCACCTGTATAACTATGTATCCATCTAAAGTATATATCATCATATATCTACCAATGTTCTCGAGATTCTCACTCACAAGATTGGAAAATTTGAGCAATATTGTGTTTTAAAAAGTATTATTTCATGTTTTTTTATTAATGTACACACAATTATCCAGACCCCCCCCCCCCAACTGCTTATTTGCCACAGCAACCATTTAAACTCTTCTATCCATATGCCTGGAATAGACATTGGCTTGATGCCTCTTTCTCATCCTCAGATCATCTCCAGAAGTTAGTAGAGACTCCTATTTGGCTTCATATTTGTGTCATTGATATTTCACTAATATTCTTCCCATGCCACAATTGGACATTCTTGGACTTTGGAATCACAGGAGTTAAAAAAAAAAAAAAAGTAAAAACTAAATTTGAAAACTAATTTTGTCGCATACTTATATATCTTGGGCAAGTTTCTTGATAGCTTCAAGTCAAATTTCTCCTTTTCTAAAATATGTACTTTTCAAGAAAGTTGCAAGACTTGGGTAAACTAAATATATTAATTATCTGACATTCTAAGGCAAAGAAAATCAGTTTTTTCCAAGAAGATTTTGCTTACAAATCTAAGCAATATAAAAGATAACTGATAGATGTTAAATGTTTAAGTTATGTTCTTTCTGTCTCTTTACATTCTATCTTTCTGGTTGTTATGCTTTAATAGTGAATTCTTGAAAATGACATTGCTTCTCCAAATCAATTAAACTAAAAAAAAGATTTTATCTGGTGAGATTTACTTTTTTGACAAATCCATAAGGAAAGATTTCTATCACATTATTTTATGCTTCTTTTTTACCATATTATTATTTCTATTTTGTCTTTTTCTGCCTTCTAATGGATTGACTTAGGTTTTCAATTCCAAATATTCTCCTCTATGACTTTAAAATTGAGACAATATCACTCATTTTGGCTACTCAAAAATTATAATTTTCAACTTGAGTTAATTAAATATAATATTTTCAATATCTCTGTACTTCTCTGAACAACATGAGAGCATGGGAACTCCACACAGCCAAATCTTCCCCATAACACTCATGTTATTATTGGGTAGCATTTTACTTTGATCTTTTCATTAATAAAATAATTATACTTTTTATTAGTCATTAAAGTTGTTTACCCACATTTAGGTTTCCCCTTCTTATAGGTACATGGTAGGATAACATGTTTCTGACGGCTTTAAGAGCTGATGTGTTGTATGTTCCATTTTGTTCCTCTGTCAGTGCAATTGGTGAATATCCAGAAGATAAAAACTCTGGGTTCCTGAGTGAGGACAGTATAAATAAAGCTCTCTACTGACCCAAATAAAGATCAGGGAAAATAAAGTATTTTCATTAAGTGATATGGCAAACTACCAGTATCTGGCTCTCTGAACTACTAATGATTATCAAAATGGAAATTGAAAAGAAGTGGTATTATCTAATGATGATAGTATTAAATTAACCTCTAAGTTTTCCAGAAGTGACAGCAAAAAGGAAAATTCAATATATCATGTAATTTTTATAATCTAATAAAACTAAATAAAACAAGAAAGACATGGCTTGAAATTGCAATTCAGAGACAATGTATGGACTTGTATTCTTCTTTTTCAGGAGAAGCCATCACAGTCAGGACACACAATTTAAAAATAGTCCATCATACATGGTGTGGTATAGTACATTATTTTTCCCGGTTCTTCACTTTTTACTTTTTTCCAGGTGACTTTGCAGTTCTTGCCAGTATAGGCAGTGTATATTTTCCAACTTCATTGATTTTGGGCTTGGCCATGTTTAACTTAGGCTTAAGTAAGTAATTTCTGAGTCTAAGCTATAAAAGGCATCATGTGTTTCTGCCTGGCCCCTACTTGCTCACAAACCTAATAGTCTCACAAAAATGGGAAATATAGAACAAAGAAAGTTGAGTGAGCCCTCAGATCTGTGAACATGATAAATATTTATTGATAAATGCCACTGAGATTCAGGATGTTTGTTATGTCCTATATTTGTGACAACAGTTGACTGGCACACAAAGACCCCCAAAACAAGAATCACAGAAGAATGAAGTAGAAGAAATGCTCCATAATGATTTTATAAAAGATGTAGAAATTTTTCTTATAGTTGTTTACTTAAATCAAATGTTTATAATAGCTGGGATAGAAATAGATATTTTACCTAGTTGAAGAGTCAAGGGTCAGTCAGCTAAACAGTCCAGTTAGAAAGTTTTCTAGTGATTTAATTTGATAAAAAGACAATTGAGAATAGAGGTCTGAATAAATAACATATAATCTATGTTTTCTTCCATATGGCATAGTCTTTTTTAGTTTTTCTCTTATTTTTTGTAGACTTGGCTTTCTTCTTTCCCCACCCCAGCCTGAATAGCAGTTTGTCAATGTTAAATCTGGCTAGAGCCTAGATCCTGGATATGCACTAACTTGAATGAATAATTATCTCTCTATATTAATTCTGGATATGAAAATGTAAATGTAGGCATGGGATTATGAAATTTGAGAAAACAGAAAATAAGTTTAGATGTTTAAGAGAACAGCGTTGGCTCATTTTGCATAGAGATGTGTGCTGATACTATTAAACTAAAAAATTCTCTTAACTCCAAAGCAAATATATTTTGAGAAAATACTGTGCAAGGAGGAAAGCACAACACTTTCATCCATATAATATTACTCTTTTGTGATAACAAACTCTCTCAAGTTAATGATATATGTAAAAAGGAAAAATAGAGGTGTTTTCAGTTTTATGAAGTATAAATCGCCACATAAATTGACTCTCCACATTACATAATATCTAATTTGTCATTTTGGTTTCATAAATGGCACAAGTAGATATGTGTGCATATAAATGTTGTATTAGTCAGCCAAAGGGGTGCTGATGCAAAATCCAAGAAATATGTTGGCTTTTATAAAAGGTATTTATTTGGGTAGAAGCTTACAGTTACCAGGCCATAAAGTGTAAGTTACTTCCCTCACCAAAGTCTGTTTCCATGGTTGGAGCAAGATGGCTGCTGATGTTTTGCAAGGGTCCAGCCTTCCTCTTCCTCTTAAGGCTCCATAGTCCCAGCTTCTTCCAATATCAGCTCTAGGCTGGGATAAGTCTCTTCCCTCTCCCAGGGCTCATTTCTCTTCCTGCTCAGCTGCTCTGTTCTTTTCACAAGATCAACTGTAGACTATCAGGCTCTCTCTGTTCCCAGTGCCTCTGCTCTCTATGGAGCTGTCTCTATTCCTCTGCGTTCTTCTCCTTCATGTTTACTTCCTCAGGGCTCCAGCATCAAAAATCTGCAAATTCTGTGTTCTCCTTCTCTGTGAGTCCGTGCCCCCTTGGGCCCTGACATGGCCTAATCAAAGCCCTAATCATAATTTAATCAAATAAAAGGGAAACCTCTGAAGTTAATACAATCTAATACACCCAGAGGAACAGACCAGTTTATAAACATAATCCAATATGTATTTTTGGAATACATAAATACTACCAAACTACTACAACTATATATTTCCTATTTAAAGATTACGTGCAAACAGTATTATAGTAAATTTATTTTTCATTCTCTGTACAGCTTATTCTCTGTGATATATTCTACTGTTACATCACTTTTCTACAAATGGGAACAGATTTTTATGTTTTACTTAAATTATAAGGGACCAGGCCATGAGTAAACATGTTGAAAGGGAAATGATGATTATCATAAATCTCACTTCAGCACACAGGAGAAGGGAGGGGTGCTTAATATTTTGAAGTATTGCCAGATAGACAGAAGGATGGAAACATAGGTAGAGAGGTAGATTGATATATTTGAGGGTAGCCAAAAAGAATGTTGTATTTATAATAGTTTCATATTACATATAACACATGATGGTATACTTTTTATTTAATATTGCTATTATGTTTGCTCTGCACTGTTTTGGAAAAGTATGAGATAATTAATTTTTGAGCCAAGCATTTTAGCTATTTATATAAAACCCTGGACAAATTGCTCATTTTCTAACCGTTAGTTCCTCCTCATAAAATAGGCAAAATAATAACATTTACAAGACAGAAGTATTATGAGGAATACCACATAAGACATATAGTCAGTAAATATTAGCCATTTAATACTATATAATTAATTGATCCTCTAATTATATTTTAGTATTTTACAAAATACTGATATAAACATCCTTTTATCTATAAGTCATCAAACTTTGCTGTTTCCTGAAAATAATATTAAGTTGAAAATTTATTTTCAAAAGCATATATTATATATTTAGGACTTTATTATGTTGAGTGGAAAAAGCCAATTGCAGAAGGTCACATTGTGTGCGAGTCCATTTATCCCTGAAATGACAAAATTTATAGATACGGAGAACAGATTAATGGTCACCAAGTGTTGAGGAGAGAGTGGGAATGGGAAGTAAGTAGATATAGTTATAAAAGGGAAACATGTTGTGGTGATTGACTTTATACATTTCCATACAGTTTGGCAATATGTTATTGTTGGGGAAAACTGGATAAAAGGTCAATGCATTATTTCTTTCAACTGTATATTCACCAACAATAATCAGCACAATTCCCTGGAGATTTATCCAAGTTAAAGGGTATATCAATAGTTCTTTCATTTTAATTGCTGAACAGTAGTTCAAAATGTGGATATACTGCAGTTTGTTCAACTATTTAGCTGCTGAAGGACAGCTGGACTGATTCTGAATTTTGGCTGTACAATAAAGGTGTTACAAATGTGTGTACAGGTTTATATGTGAGCATAAGTCTTCATTTTTCAGGGATAAGTGCACAAGAGTGCAATTGCTGGGTCAAATGATAGGTACTGTTTAGTTTTGTAAATTGCCAAACTTTTCCAGAGTGATGGTTTCATTTTACATTCCCAGCACAATCTATGATCTGTGAGTGATATTGTTTCTCTCCATCCTTGAAAGCACTTGGTGTTGTAACTACTTTTTATTTTGGACATTCTGATAAACATTTGGTAGAGATACCTTATTGTGGTTTTAATTTGCATTTTTCTAATAGCTAAAGATGATGGGCATCTTTACATGTGTTTATTTGCCATCTGTATATCCTCTGCAGTAAAATGACTCTTCGTGTATTTTATCATTTTAATTGGATTTTTGTTTTGTTTTTGTTGAGTTTTTAGAGTGTTTATATATTCTACACCCTAATCTTTTATTGAATGGGAGGTCTGCAAATATTTGCTTCCGCTCTGTACTCTTGTCTTTTCATCCTCTTGACAGAGTCTTTCACAGAGCAAAAGAATTATTTTTGATGAAATCTAGTTCATTACTGTTTCTCCTTTCATGGATCATACTTTGTATTTTAAATCCAAGAACTCCTTGCCAACTCACAGATTCTAAAGATTTTCTCTGAATTTTTCCTAGAAGTTTTATAATTTTACATTTAAGTCTCTGATCCATTTTGGTTAATTTTTATATAAGAAGTGAGACTATTTTCATGGTTCAGGTTTTGTTTTTTTGTTTGTTTGTGTTCTTTTGTGTATGGATGTCCAAATGCTCCAGTGCCATTTCAAAAAGCATATCATGTCGTCCCCAATCCTCACCCTGGAATTGCTTTTGCATCTTTGTTCAAAAACAAGTTGACATATTTTTGGGGTTCTCTGTTCTGTTCCATTATCTACATGTCTGTCCTCTCCTAAAATCATATAGACTTGATTACTGTAGCTATATCATAAGTTGTGAAATTGGGTAGACTGATTCCTTTCTCTTTATTCTTCTTTTTCAAAATTGTTTCATCTATTTTAGTTTGTCTTTCTTTTTTATCCGCCCCACCCCACCCCCCGTGGTTTGCTTGCTGTCTGCTCTCTGTGTCCATTCTCTGTGCATTCTTCCGTGTGTCTGTATTTATTTTTTTATTTATCCCCACCCCCCGTGGCTTGCTTGTTGTCTGCTCTCTGTATCCATTCACTGTGCACTCTGTGCACTCTTCTGTGTTTTTTTTTTATTTGTTTCCCTTTTTGTTGCGACACTTTGCTGAGTCAGCTCTCTGCAGAGCTTAGGGGCCAGTGTCTGCAGCATGCAGGCGAGCCTACCTTCATAAGGATTCCCCGGGATGCAAATCCAGGGCCTCCCACATAGTAAACAGGAGCCCAACTGCTTGAGCCACAGCCACTTCCCTCTTTGCCTTTTCATACAAATTTTAGAATAATTTGTCCAAATTTACAAAAATCCTGTTGAGATTTTGATAGAAATTTCATTAAACCTATATGTCAATTTGGGGAAAGTTGACATCTTTACTATGTAGAATCCTCCAATCTCCTAACATGGTATAGCTCTTCATTTATTTAGATCATCCATGATTATATTCAGATATGTGTAGTTTTTACCATATAAATCCTGTTCATGTTACGTGTATTATTAGATTTATATCTCAGTATTTCTTTTTTATTGACTATAAATAGTACTGTATTTTAAATTTTGTGTTTATATGATCATTCTTACCATAGTGTTTTTGTTTGTTTGTTTGTTGTTGTTGTTGTTTTTGAGGTACCATAGGTGGGGATTGAACACAGGACCTCAGAGGTGAAAAACCAGCACTCAACCACAGAGCTACATCTGCTCCACTGAAATGGTTTTTTCTCCCATTTGTTTGCTCATTGTTTGTTTTCAGGATGCCCCACAGATCAAACCCAAGACCTCCCATGTGGGAAGCAGGCACTCATCCTCTAGAGTTCCATCCACTTCCCCATGGTGTTTTAAAATGTGTGCATTTTACAGCTATTTTTATTGATTGCTCAAAGTTTTACAATATACATACTTAATTTATCTACTAGTATTGTCATTTTACCAGTTCACATAAAGTATAGAATTTTTATATCCCATTACCTTATGTTGTTTATAAAATAATTCTCTTATATGTTTCCTCTACATACACCTTGACCTTGAACTACATCAGACACCGTCATAAATTTTGATTTCACTTTCAAACATAACCAGAAAACTAAAGAGGAGAAGCAAAGACTAAAAGTATATACATATAATTTTTCTTACTATGTTCTTCCTGATGAGCCCATCTTCCTCCCTTTTTTGTGTCCTTTCTGTTTAGAGAACTTTCTTTATACATTATTTTGGGGTTTATAAACTGACAAGGGTAAGGTAAATAGGGTAGTTGAGAAACCTGGATTAATATAATATAATAATACCTGGAACCTCTTACCTTTGCCACTGACATTCCAGGTACCCAGTTGCTGATTCCTCCTGTAGGAAGAACATAAAATGTCTCCAGGCTAAGGACAACCTTGCTTTAATTTCAGGTTTTGATGTATACTTATTTAATCCTAGCTCCTTATCAGTCTTTGAAAGAACTTTAACTTGACCATTGGTTTCTGAGGACTTCTTATCCTGAGAAGTTTTCTTCATGTGCTCCTTTCATTGTCATTTTGGGCTCTAACTTATGACCATTGTGGTCAGTGATGATACAGAAGTGCAATGCCATTTACCTCCCACCATGCCATCTGCTTCAGCTCCCTTTACCCTCCCAAAATCCAGATTTTTTTTTCATTTTAATTACTTCCAGCAGCTTATGTAAAGAATGGATGAAAACTCGGAGATCATCTAGGTTGGTGTTTCTAATATCATATTTTGTTTTCTTTTTTTAAACATAAAATACTGTTTTCAAAAAGGTTGATTGCTTTGTTAAATAAGTGACAAGGCCTTTATAAGTCAGCTCCCTATAAGACAGCCACCAAACTCATAAGCTTGCTGAAGATAATGAGAATTCTTAGGCTTTAACTGTTTAATACAGGGTATACCCCAAGCCAGTATTTTAACTACTAGCCACCTCTTTTCATGACATCCCAGCTATTAATGGTTCAGAAAAGTCTGACTTTCTGTGGAATGGAGATAGTAATTCTGGCCTATTGGATTTTAACTTAACTGAGAAAAATAGTTAAGAGAAAATGAAGTGGCTTGACTTCTTCAAATATATACTTTTTTAATTAAAGAAGTTGTAAGCTTGCAAAACAATCATGCATAATGTGCAGAATTCCTATATAACATCCCTCCACCAACACCTTACATTGCTGTGGAACATCTGTTACAGACTATTACCTTTAACTATGGTCTAAAGTACACATTTAGTATTTCTTTTCGTATGTCCCCTACTATTAACAACATGTATTAGTATTGTCTACCTTTTAGAGTTTATCGGAGAATACTCTCACTGCTGTAAACCATACTCCTTTTTCTACCACAAGGTTCACTGTGTTATACAGTCCCATGCCTTACATGATCTATCCAAAGTGTACACTCAGTGGAGCTCACTTTTAGCACAGAAGTGTACAGTCATCACCTCAGTAAATTTTTGAACATTTTCCTTAGTCCAAAAGAAAAATTCCCAGACCATCTTATTATTGATCCTTAGCATTTATATAGTACTTTTTTTACATTGATGCAAGGATATTACAACGTTGCTGTTAATTATAGTCTGTAAATTACATTAATAGTATTTTTACCATACATCACCATATTCTTATCTCTTGTAGTAGTGAAGTGCATTTGTTCTAATTCATAGAAGAACATTCTTGTATTTGTACTATTAGACACAATCCTCATACACCTAGGGGTTCACTATGTTATCCAGTCCCTAGGTTATTCTCTAGCTGTCTTTTAGTTGACATTTACATTCCTAGACTACCCCCTTTCAGTCACAATACCATTTGTAAACCAGCCATGTCAGTTATACTCCCTATAACGTGTTACCACCAGCTCTATTTCCATACTTTTACAGTCAAGCTAATTAAATATTCTACATAATTAAGCATTGGTAACCCTTCTCAGCACTTATCCTATTTCCTAGTAACCTAGAGTCTATGTTTTAACTCCATTTGTTTATTGTTCATATTTGGTTCATATTAGTGAGACTATACAAAATTGGTCCTTTCGTGTCTGGCTTATTTTCCTTACCATAATGCCTTCAAGATTCATCCATGTTGTCAAATGTGTCCCAATTTCATTTCTTCTTAGAGCAGCATAGTATTCCATCATATGTATATACCACATTTTATTTATCCATTCATCAGTTTATGTACACTTGGGTTGTTTCCATCTTTTGGCAATTATGAATAGCACCATTATGGACATTGGTGTGCAAATGTCTATTTGCACCATTGTTTTCAGTTCTTCTGGATATAGCCCTAGTAAAGGGATTGCTGAATCATACAGCTATGTGTAGCTTCCTGAGGAACAATCAACCTGTCTTCACAGAGGCTGCACCATTCCACATTCCAGCAACAGTGAGAGTTCCTATTTTGCCACATCCTCTCCAGCACTTTTTTGTTATTGTTTTTTAAATAATGGCTATTCTGTATCATGTGAGATGATATCTCGTTCTAGTTTTGATTTGCATTTCCTTAATAGCTAATGATAGTGAACATTTTTTCATGTGTTTTTTGGCCATTTGTATTTCTTCTTTGAAGAAATGTCTATTTCAGTCTTTTATACATTTTTAAATTGGATTGTTTGCTCTTTTATTGTTCAGATATATGCTGTCTTTATAAAGCATGGAACTCAAACCCTTATAGGGTATCTGGTTTCTAAAAAATTTCTCCCTGTGAGTGGCATGACTTTTCAAATTGACAAAGTTGTTTGGAGCACAAAAGTTTGAGGAGGTACCATTTATCCTTTTTACTCTTTCATGTCTCATGTTTTTAGTGTAAGTTTAAGAAACTTCCACTTACTGCCTGGTCTTGAAGATGTTTCCCTACATTTTCTCCTGGAAGTTTTATGGTTCTAGATTTTATAGTTAGATATTTGATACCTTGTAGGTGATGAATCTCTTTACTCTTGCTGCTCTGAGGAGTGTCTCTTTATCTTTGGCATTTCACATTCTGATTAGAAATATTGTGGAAGCAGAGAGATTCCTTTATTGTGTATTGAAGGCCAGGACTCAGGAATATTTGAGAAGGAAAAATTTATTATGACTGGTTGGGTCTGGGGACTCCTGTCCAAAAAAGTTGATCCCTGAATAGGATTTCTGGGTCCCTTTTATACAGAGGATATAGGAGCGGGGAGTCAAATGGTGCTTTTATGAAAAAAGGATTTTTCTTTTTTACTTTCTTAGAGTTTAAGTGTTTGCTTGAGTACCAGATAGATTTTGAATTAACATATCCTCCATATTCCAGGTAAGCTTAAATTAACATATCACTTACCCTCAGGTAAGCTTGAATTAACATATAGTCCACATTCCATCTGGATGTAAATTTGAATACACATTCAGTCTACATCCTTTCTGAATATTTAAAGCCTATAGGGCCTATATTACTTAATTGGCTTTCTAGAAACTAGGCACACTTGGATACAGAATTAGATCATTTTGAATTCACGTACAGGCTATATTAGTATGTGTCTCAGTGTAGGTCTATTCAGACTTATTTGGATGGGAGTACACCGTACTTCTCGGACATGGACATCTCTGTCCTTCAGTAGGGTAGGGAAATTTCTACCATTATTTCCTCAAATATTCCTTCTGCCTCTTTTCCTTTCTCTTCCCCTCCAGGACACCCATGGCACACATGTTTGCAGATCTCTTGCCATGATTTAGTTCCCTGAGACCCTGTTCAATTTTTTCCATTCTTTTCCTTATCTTCTCTTCTGTATGTTCATCTTTCAGAGGCCCTTTGTTCAAGCTTACTGATCCTTCCTTCTGCCTCTTCAAATCTACTGTCATATGCTTCCAATGTATTTTAAATTTCATTTATTGTGATTTGCATTTCCATAAGATCTACCATATTTCTATGTATGCTTTCAAATTCATCTTTGTGCTCACCCAGTGCCTTCCTTTTGTGTATTCATTTTATTCAATTTTATTGAGGTATAATTGAAGTACAATAAACTGCACAATTTTAAAGTATACAATTTGATGTATTCTGTCACATGAACATACCCCTGACACCATCACCACAATAAAAAAAGGAACATTTCCATCACTCCCAAAGGTTCCTTATTTATCTTTTCAATCCATTCCACCCTCTGTACCATTCTCAGACAACCACTAGCCTATTCTTTGTCACTATAGATTGGTTTGCATATTCTAGAATTTCATGTAAGTATGAACACTTTTTTGTCTGACTGTTTTTACTCAGCATAATGCTTTGGAGAATCATTTCATGTTGTTGCATAGTTCATTCTGTTTTATTACTGAATCTAAATCCATTACATGCTTATCCTGCTATTTGGTCACCCATTTACGTGTTGATGAATATTTGCATTATTTCTAGCTTTGGGCTATTACAAGTACAGCTGATAAGAACATTTGGGTACAAATGCTTGTATAGACTTAAGCTTTTCTTTATCTTATGATAAAGAAAACCTACCTAGGAGTGGGTTATATCAATTCACATTTTTACTAGCAGTTTATGAGAGTTCCCTTTGCTCCATATCATCACCAACATTTGTTAAGATTTTTATAATTTTAGCCATTCATTGTCATTTTCATTTGTATTATCCTAATGACTAATGATGTTGGGCATCTTTTCTTGTGTTTATTTGTCATGTTGTGAAGTGTGCTCCTGATTTTGGTCTGATTTGTCAACTTAGTAGAATGATATTTATCCAATATTTTTTCAGTTAGACTATTTAGTTCATCTAGTATCTATGTACTATACATGAGCTAGCATCCCTGTTTCTGCTTCTTTTGTCTGAACTAATTTAGTCCTTACATTTGTCTTCTCTTATCTATGGTAGATACATAGACAATCATAAAAGTTTCCCTCTCATTCTCTGAATATCTGTGCCCCCAGAAATCTCTCCAGACTCTGTCTTCTGTCTATCTGATTAATTTCAGTTCCACAGCCTTTACTTTAGACTTGAATTTTGCTTCTTTTCCTGCTGCCTTTTCCATTTGCTACTTTGGGCTGTAATTACTGAGCAACCTTGATCCCCATACTCTTCTGATTCAAATTTATTCCATGTCCTAGAGTTGAAAGTGAGGAGTCCTTCCTTATACTGGGACTGTTCAGGTCACAGGAACTCTATCAAGAGCTAGAACTTTGAACAATTTACTATCCCAGGAGCACCCTGACAGCCTTGCAAAGAAAATGATATTATGCAGGACAATTTACTGAATGTCAAAAATTCATGTGAAACCATGGTGCCATAAAACCCATTCAGTCTGTATTAGTCAGCCAAAGGGGTGCTGATACAAAATATCAGAAATTGGTTGGATTTTATAAAGAGTATTTATTTGGGGTAGAAGCACACAGTTACCAGGCCATAAAGCATAGTTACTTCCCTCACCAAAGTCTATTGTCACATATTGGAGCAAGATGGCTGTTTACAACTGTGAGGGATCAGGCTTTCTGAATTCCCCTCTTCCCAGGGCTTCCTTCTTTCCAAGCCCAGCTCCTTTGCTATCTCCACAAGGCCAGCTGTAGACTGTCAGGTGAATGGTTTGTTTCTCTTCCTGGGGTTTTTTCTCTTTCCTCACGACGAAGCTCCTCTGTGTGCTTACTTCCTGGGACTTCAGATCAAAACTCCAGCATGAAAACTACAACATCAAAACTCCAACTCTGTCCTTTGCCATGTTTTACCTATGAGTTCCCACCTGCATGTCAGCATGAACTCAATATCCTGCTGAGAGGGCCCAGTCAAAACCCTAATCATAATGTACTTAGGCCCAGGTTCAGACCAGTTTACAAACACAGTCAAATATCTATTTTTGGAATTCATGAGCCATATCAAGCAGCCACACTCCACCTTCTGAATTCCAAAAAGACATTACAATATATTTTTTTTAAAACTTAAATCAGTACAATACTAAGTATAAAATCACATCACAATTAGTTTAAAGAAATTCAGTTTGTCTTGGGGCAAAATCCCATCTGTTTTGACCTCTGAAACTTACAAAACAATTTATCTCCTTCCAACACACGAATAGACAAACGGTAAACATTTTCATTACAATAAGGAGAAATTGGGAGGGAAACAAGAGTTATAGGTTCAGAAAAGTTCATTAACCCTGCAGGGCATCCTCCATTCCATTATAAAGTCTGAGAGTCTCTCTAATGACAAGAGTTTATTCTTCCTGGGGCCACATGGGGACCCACCCTTTCCATAGGCTTGACCAATGGCCATTTTCTTGGTTCCACCCTCTTCAAGCATCTGGGTGTCAACCAAGGTCTAGACATAAGCCTATAAGAGCATTGGGGTGATTGACACAATTTACTCAATCTTTTCATTAAAATCTTAACCCCCCTAGTACAGTGAAGTGAAGACAACATCCTCCCTAGACTTTGGCATACAGGCTCAACCCTCTCAAACCTATGGGGCATTGACCTCAACCTCCCTAATCTTTGAGGAATGTTCTCTACTCTCTCTGTACCCTGGGGCAGCAAACCTTTCCCCAGATATTGGGTGGGAACATCTACCTTCTTCAATTGCTGGGGCAAACTCACTCTCTCTGTACACATGGGTGGGGTTCCTCTCTTGGCACAAAGTAATATCTTAATTCTATATCTCAGATTCCATGGTTTTCCTCTTAAGGCTGTTTCTTCTTCAATCTTCATGTCCCTTCTAATCCAAACTGACAATGGTTTTGTTCATACAGCTCTCTCACAAAGCTTATTGGTTTAGCATATAAGAAGCAGGGGTCCAAACCATCAGATGGTAAGACTTTCTACAAGTCTTTCTGAGAGAACTGTATCTTCATCCTGATTTACAAGTTCTAAGTTTAGTTAAGTCTCAAGTGGGGCACTATCATCCAGGAGCTTGATGTCCAGGAGCTTGGGATTTTCAGAATCAGTTTCAGTTTCTGTTTTCTTTGTGTGCAACAGTTCAGTCCTCCGCATCTCTCTCTTGTTTAACATTTTTCTATAAGCTGCAAGGAGAAGCCAAGCCACATTCTCCAAGTTTACTTTGGAAAGTTCTTCAGCTAAATGCCCAGGCTTGCTATTTTCAAATTCTGTTTTCCATAAAACACAGGGAATTAATCTTGCTAACTTCTCTGCAACTTTAAAACATGAATCACCTTTCCTCTACTTTCCAATAATAGTTTCATCATTTACTTCTAAGGCATCATAAATAGTCTCTTTAGCATCCATATTGCTATCAACAGTCTCTTCAAAGCAATCTAGGTCTTTTCAATCAAGCATCTCACAATTTCTCAAAGTAACACCTCTTACTCATTTATAAAACCATTCCTGCATTTTGGTAATTGCAAAAGTACTTCCCCACTCCTTGATATCAAATTCTATATTAGTCAGCCAAAGGAGTACTGATGCAAAATACCAAAAATCACCTGGTTTTTAAAAAGAGTATTTATTTGGGGCAGAAACCCACAGTTACCAGGCCAAAAGCATAAGTTACTTCCCTCACCAGTCTATTGTCACATGTTAGAGCAAGATGGCTACAGGCATGTGTGAGAGTTCAGGCTTCCTGGGTTCCTCTCTTCCTGGGCCTTGCTTCCCTCTGGGTTCATCTCCTCTGCTATCTCCACAAGGCCAGCTTTAGATTATTAGGTGAATGGTTTGTTTCTCTTCCTGGATTTAGCAATTTGATATTATTGATGAATCCAAAAGGAAAAATTGGATTATGTTTGTAAACTGACCTTTTCCTCTGGGCATTTAAGAGTATATTGGATTCATAGGTTTATTTGATTAAGTAATTATGTAAACCTCTTGTTCCAGCAGGGTGTTGAGTCCCCACCCTTTCATGGGTGGGAACTCACAGATAAAAGGCATGGCAAAGGACAGAGCTGAGGGTTTTTTGATGTTGGAGTTTTAGTGTTGGAGTTTGATGCTGAAGCTTTAACCTGGAGCTCTGAGAAGTAAGCTCACAGAGAAAAGAGAAGAAGCCTGAGGAAGGCAGTAATGCAAGAATCCTGAACCCTCACAGATGTTGGCAGCCATCTTGCTCCAACACATGAAAATTAGACTTTGGTGAGGGAAGGAACCTATGCTTTATGGCCTGGTATCTGTAAACAACTACCCCAAATAAACACCCTTATAAAAACCAACCAATTTCTGGTATTTTGCATCAACACTCCTTTGGCTGACTAATACCCTGGGGTTTTTTCTCTTTGCTCACAACTATGCACCTCTGTGTGCTTACTTCCTGGGGTTTCATCTCAAAACTACCATATCAAAACTCGAACACCAAAACTCCAGTTCTGTCCTTTGCTGTGTTTTTTACCTATGAGTCCCCACCCACTAAGGGGGAGGGACTCAATACCCTACTGACATGGTCCAATCAAAGCCCTAATCATAATTTAATCACACCCAGGTACAGACTAGTTTATAAACATAATCCAATACCTATTTTTTTTGGGGAATTCATGAACCATGTCAAACTGCTATACTGTTCATTTCAGAAAAAAATAACTAGCAAGGTCCATTTGAAATTCCTTCTATATTTCCTGACGAAAAGTTTTTTCTTCTCTAGCATCAATCAGTGTGAGACTGAAAATCAGTGAAGAATTTCTGAGGTTCTGATAGACTCTGGATGAAACTGGAGTCCCAGTAACAAGGCCTTTTCAAGAGTTGATTATGGGCTCTTGTTCCCAATCTCTTTTTTTTTAAGATTTATTTTATTTATATCTCCCCCTCCCCTTGTTGTATTCCACTTATTGTGTTGCTGTGTCTGCTCATTTTCCTTGTTTCTTTAGGAGGCACTGGGGGCTGAATCCAGGACCTCTGATGTGTGAGGGAATCCTAATCATGTGAGTCATCTCTGCTCCCTGCTTTGTTGTGTCTCTCATTCTTTTTTCCTCCCCATGTCTCTTGTTGCATTATCTTTTTGCATCAGCTCACTGTCTCCTTTAGGAGGCATCAGGACTTCTGCACCCTACTTTTGTTGTGTCTCTTGTTGTGTCTGTTTGCCACACCTGTCCATTGTACTTCTTTAGGAGGCAATGGGATCCAAAGCCATGACCTCCCATGTGTAGGCAAGAGCCACATCCTCTTCCCTTCTACTCTCTTTTGATTTGTTGGAATTGGTCTTCCACTCTTAACTTATCACTGAAATCACCTTTGTCAATTTTATGAATTAATTTTAATCTAAAAAATCTAATTTTCTCTCTTTTATCAACCTCTCCCTAATTCTGTCAGCAGAGTTTAACCTAGATAACCCCTTCACCCTTTGAAAAATAATTTCTTCAGTTAGCTTTTTTGATATCATGCTCTCATTGCCCTGCCACATCTCAACCACTCTTTATCAGTCTTTCAGTTGTCTGTTTTAGCCTCCTGCTTTTCTCCTCCATTTGTTTCTACACCTCCTTTTCCCTTTTAATATTAACATAGGGCAGGTATTCTCTCAGGTTGGGTAAAGTGGTCCTCTTCTTTTTTACTGTTTATGCTATCACTGGAAGTAAAAAAAGTCATTTGTCTTTGAGCAAAATCTATTTGCTAATGTCTCTAGATTTAGAACTTTAGCCTTAACCATTCTATTGGACTGAAGACTCTCATAACTAAATGGCTATTTACTATTTTAATATCTATGGTTCTTTCATGTTTATCAAAGGCAAAATAAAAATTTTGTTTCATTTGTTCCACCATACTGTGTCTCTTTCATCATCCTGTTTGGAAAATGGCAGCATTCTTCACACAGTTGTAATGGTAAACATCTACAAGTGAAACTTAATTTCCCTACTTTACATACCATACCTATTCCAAACAACCCTATTGTTTCTTCTTCCTAATACAATAGTATTCCCATTATTCCTACCCTTATTTTGTTATTCCATAAATATACCAGAACTCCTATTAATACCTAACCAAAGTCATCATCTTCAGCCTGCTTCTTACTATTCTCATTTACAATCCATTTCCTTCCATTTTCCCCTAGATGCTAAAATAATCTTTCAAAATTTCAAAATATATCATATGATTTCCTGTTTAAAACTGTTGACAGATTTTCAATAACACTTAGAGTAATATTCAAATACCTTGTAATCTGAACTATAAAGATTTGATCTGACCTTAGCCAATGTTTTTAAATTTTATCCCTTTAAAATTCCTCTCATTTTTTTTTTTCCCTTTGAGTACCTGCTTCCTGCAATATTCATTCCAGAGATTTTATAGAGCTAGCCCCTTCTTGTTATCAAGGTCATCATTTAAATGTTCTCTCCTCTATCAGTATCTAGCATGTTTCTTCTTAGCATTTAGTCATTACCTGAATAGCCTGATTTATTACTTTATTCTGTTTCTCCTTTCTAGGATATAAGTACTAGGACCTTATTTATATTATTTAGTGCTGTATCCTAAGATCCTACAATGTTGGTTTTTTTGTGGCCACAATGGAATTGATGGTAGCATATTATAATGAATATAACAAACACTGCAGATTTATAAATATGATTGTGGCTGAAAGGGATAGTCTAGGGAGGTTAAAGTTAATTGAAAGACATCTAGAGGATAATCTTTATATAACATCATGATTTTGGTGGTAGATGAAGATTGTGATTAATAATACAAATACAAGATGTTAAATACATGGTGGTGATACATGGGAAAGTATAGCTAATGTAATTTATAGACTCTAGTTAACAGTAATGTAATATTTCTGTAGCAATGGCAAAGAAGGTACTATATTAGCTAAAGGTAAAAAAAGAATATGGGGTTTAGTTTTATAAGATATGAATATGATTAAGCATTTTTTTCATTAGCAGGGAGACCTTGGTCATGCCATTTAATGAATCAGTGTTCCTTTATGTGTATCTTTCCAAACACAGGAGAAACAATTGAGTTTGTATTAACAATTGAGTTAGGATTAAATGAAAAAAATATGCCTGGACAGAACTTTTTAGAGAGATCCTCCCATAATTTGTTAAACTGACTTTTGTCTGCTTTTTTATTTTTCGAAGTTGAAATAAAGCTTCCTTAAAAAAAGAACAAAGACAGATTCACAATCTTCTCACAAATACCTAATAAGTGTCCACAGAGAACATGAGTTTGGAGTTTTAAGCCTGATTGTGAAAGCTTTTATTTGAACAAAGCTTTTAAAAATGAACCAGGTTTTCAATGAATTTCGTTACAAATAAATAGGCACTCTAAATAAATAAATAGTTGATAGCAATCTGTACTGAATGAGAGTTAAAACAATTTTCCTTTACCATCCAAGGGAATCTTATGATTTAAATAAATGTTTCTTCCTTAAAAAATCACTTTGATATAAAATAAAAAATAAATTAAGTTCTGAAGAGAGAGAACCCATTTTAGTATATATGTTACTGAATATTATTCATTTTGGATACTCAGAGGTACTAGTTTTGAAGAATAAAACAACATTGAATAGTTTTGTTATCTAATTTTACAAATGCAGTAATTAATTATACATAATAATGTTCTCCAGGACACACCATTATTAATAAAATACATATTTTAATGATAATTCCCAGGTAGAAGAGTAGATGTCTTCTTACATTATTAATGATCAGATTGTTTTAGATATCCAACTCAAAGAATTAGGGAAATTTGTTATTATTACAAGGGTGATATAAGCACCTACAAAAATAGATTCTCTCCATTTTAAGTTCCTATACCCTCTGAATATTCAACTTGATTAAATAATAATATGTAAGTTATAGAGTATTGTATTAGTCAACCAAAGGAGTACTGATGCAAAATACCAGAAATTGGTTGATTTTTATAAAGGGTATTTATTTGGGGTAGGAGCTTACAGATACCCAGCCTAAAGCATAAGTTACTTCCCTCACCAAAGTCTATTTTCACATATTGGAGCAAGATGGCTGCTGATATCTGTGAGGATTCAGGCTTCCTGGGTTCCTCTCTTCCAGGGCTTGCTTCTTCCTGGGCTCAGGGTTCCTCTCTTCCTGGGCTTGCTTCACTTTCTCTCCTGGGGCTCCAGCTTAAGGCTTCAACATTAAACTTCAACATCCAAAACCCTGAACTCTGTCCTTTGCCATGCCTTTTACCTACCCGTTGGTGGGTGGGGATTCAATACCCTAATGATGTGGCCCAATCAAATCCCTAATCATAACTAAATCATGCCCAGGTTCAGACCAGTTTACAAACATAATCCAATATCTATTTTTGGAAGTCATTGCTTTGTCAAACTGCTACAGATATTGTTTAAAGTTATGACTTCCACAAATTTTGCTAGTTGATACATAGAAGAATATCATTAATAATTAATGTAAAACTTTATCATAAATGAAAGATTTCCCTTGTTTTTAAATTTTTATGGAATTGAATTTTTATGAAATTGTTTTCAATTTTTATGAAATTTTTAAGCAGACATAGTGATTTTGTATTACTGAAAATGCTTCCCAACTTTTGTCCTCAGAAAGTCAACTCATGAGTCTTCCAAGACTAATATACTCTGTAGAAAGAGCTATCTGTGGGGACAGATGATAATAGTGATAGGATGTATATTATTTTGATTGTCAACTGTCACCACCCAGAAATGCTAATGAAACCAAAACTCTTTATTGCTTATTTAAGAGAGTATAATATGCAGTCTTTTATAATTGCCATTGCTATGAAAATCTTATTTTTAAGAGCACTTGCAGTGGCATCAGAATGGAAGCTGTATTTCAGAATGTTGCTTTAATATAATGTCTAATTGCCTAAATGGATTTCAGCTCTTCAGTTGCTGTCATTATTGTAAATTCCAATAATAAGCAATGATTACTCAGGGAGATGTGTTTAGCTCAGGAGGATGAAAGCATTTTGTCCTGCTTTCTAAATGTGCATTCTGCACAGAACTCGTAAAAAACAAAAACTTATGTACCTCAAAGGACTTTATTTTGAAAGTAAAATGACACCTATGCAATGGGATAAAATATTTTGAGACCACATATACAATAAGGGATTGATATAAAAAATATAGAAGGAAATCCTTCAAATAAACAACAAAAAGACAAACATTAAAAAATGGACAAAAGACTGAAATAGACATTTCTCCAAAGAAGATATCCAAATGGCAAAAGAGCACATAAAAAGATGCTCAGCATCATTCGCTGTTAGGTAAATGCCAACCAAACCACAATGAGATACCATTTCATACCCACTAGAATGATTATTAAACAATACAAAAATTTTCAAGTGTCAAAGAGGATGTGGAGAATTAGAAATTTTCACTGGAGTGTAAAATGGTGCAGCTGCTATGGAAGATAGTTTGGCAATTCCTCAGAAAGCTAAGTACAGAACTACCATATGACTTGGTAATCCAACTTTGTGGTATATACCCAACAGATAATTGCACTCTGATGTTCATAGTGGCATCATTCACAATTTCAAAAATATGGAAGCAACCCAAGTGTCCATCAGCCAGTGAATGGATAAATAAAAAAAGGAGTAAATATCTGAAATTTGCAACAATATGGATGATCCTTAAAGACATCATGTTGAATGAAATAAACCAAACACAAAAGAACAAATATATTATCTCACTGACATCAAATAATCAGAATAAGGAAACTCATAAAATCAAAATCTAGAATATGGACTAACAATATACCAGACATATGTAGGAAATAGGGAACTAAGGCTTAAAACATACATAGTTTCTGTTTGGAGCAATAGAAAATTTTGGTAATGAATGTGGTGATGATAGCACATTATGAATGCAATTAATAATACTGAATTATGTATTTGAATGTGGTTAAAAGGGGAAATATTAGGTTGTATATAAGGTACTAGAAAAAGAATAAGAAATAGAATAGAATAGAATAAGAAAAAATCTACAGAACTGTACAACAAAAATAGTGAAACCTAAGTTAAACAATAGTAATAGTACAATTATAAAAATGTGTGTTCATCAATTGTATCAAATGTACCACACGAATGCAGGTTGTTAATAGAGTAGCTAGCATATAGGAATCCTATATTTTATGCATGATTGTTCTATAAACCCACAATTTCTCTTAAATTCTTTTCAAGTTTTTTAAAAAATTATAGACAAAGTTTACTGTCTTATGAGGAACATTCCACATGATTCTCTTTTAACTTTCCTACTTTTTTTTCCTCTTATATGGTGTAATTCAAGTTAGTTTACTAAAGAAATCACTTAATAATCTGACTTTTTACATATTCACAAATAGTTGGAATATCATGTTATATTTGTTATGGCATCAATGCATATATAGTAACAATTCTGGGATTACACAGATCAGTGTCCATTCCTGGGTTCCAGAACTACTGTTGGTACATTTAATGTCATTGTGCAAGTTAGGAAAATATATCATCAGCTGAGTGGTTGTGTCCCCTTCGTTACACAGCTTAGCAATAGGAATGTGGGTGGGATTGAGTCTCCAGTCCCTTCTGCACAGAGCCCTAGTTGGCGTACAACCAGCAACAAATATGGAGACCATACTAGGTTCCCCCGTTAAAACTGTTTGCTTTGGAAGAGTTATTTATCCTATCTAATGGCTAGTTTATCATATGTATAATAATAAAATAATAGTACCCAATTAACAAAAATTTTAAATTTTTATGAGAATCTAACAAATGCTGTTTTTATATAGTAAATGACACTTAGCAAGTGCTTAATTTTAGCCTCCATTGTTATTTATAATTTACACAAAAAGAATGATTCATATATTTTCACATCATTTTCTTCAGATTAGATAGAACCCTATGTCAATGCTTTATTCTGGGAATAAATATGTGTACTACCTACAAAAGGGAGAGGTAGGAATCACTATGCATCCTTCCAGAAAAATGGACAATCTAAGATAAGTCATATGTAAGTGATAACTACTGCTATTGAACTATGGTTAAACCATACTTCATAATGATTTTAAGTATAAGGTGTATCATTATGAAACAGAGCATGAACATATAGCTTGAATATTCCTTGTTTTCTACTCAGATACCTAGAGATCACAATCTTTCATAATTATTTGATAATAGGTTACATCATTTTTGCTTTCTCTATAAATTTTTCATTACTTTGATTTCCCCTCCAGATTTAGTTTTCTATTATAAATCATTTTAATGTTTTTATCTCATTACTTTGTCCAGATAGGGGAAACATGGAAGAACATTATTATTTTTAAAAATCCAGGTAACTAAATAAGGTTTTTATTAATACCGCAAGTGGACATAATTTGTATTCCCAATGTTTTCCTATTTCATTTTATTTTCTTTTTAACAAAATATTCTCAGTCGGGAAGAAGGAAAGGTATATTTAGGGTACATGCATTTATTTCCATGGATATACACATTTTCTTTTAAAAAAGGGAAGAGGGGTAAGTGGCTGTGACTCAATTGATTGGGCTCCTGTCTACCATATGGGAGGCCCTGAGTCCATATCCCAGGGCCTTCTTGTGAAGCAAGCTGGCCCACACCTGTGGAGAACTGACGGCCCACACACATGGAGAGCTGATGGCCTATGGCCATGGAGTGCTGGCGCAGCAAGATGACTCAACAAAGGGAGACAAGCAGACAAGCAGAAGAACACACAGTGAATGGACACAGAGTGCAGACAGCAAGCAAGCTGCAAGGGAGGGGGGCAGATAAATTAAAAAAAAAAAGGAAAGCAGGATTCAAATTACAAACTTTAAAAATATACGAGTGGCACATTAAATAAATTTTAAACTACATTACATTTCTCCAATGAATACTTTCAGTTGTGTAAAATGAGCAAATTTATTCCAAAATGAGCAAAGAAATAGGGTAATAATTTACCAATTTGCTACATTGACATTTAATCTGTCATTATTTATTGAGAGCTGTTTAAATTATTTGACCAATGCAACTGTGTGCCTGACAATCTAAGGGATTTATGCTATATTATTAAAAATATGTATCTTTTTTTATATATAATAATTTTATAATAGCATCTATGTTTATATTTGGGTATATAAAGATGAAGGGTTTGAAGAGATTTATTATACAAGCTGTCTTAGTTTGCCTCAGGTGCTATCACAACTCTAACATAATAAATTGGTTTAAACAACAAACATTTAATTGGCTCAGTTTCAGAGGCCAGAAGTATAGCATCAAGATATTGGAAAGTCTTGCTTTCTCCTCAAAGACTCTATATAGCCTTTCTGATATAATATTCTGGTACTGACTGTTGGCAAGCCTTAGGATTCCTTGGATTTCCTGTCACATTAAAATGTCCTCTTCTTTCTTCTGCTCTTGCTGTTTCCATTGACTTCTGACCCTTTATAAAGTCTCCAGTAATCCAGATTAAGGATCAACCCTCATTCAGTTAAACCATAATTTAAATAAAATTAACATTTTCAAGAGGACCTATTTACAATGAATTTGCACCCACAGAAACGCAGATTAAGATCAAGAACATATCTAAATTGGGATGCATAATTCAATCTATTACAAGGATATCTAGACTTCTATTGATCAGAGTCTATTTAGATGGCTTATTAAAGAAAATATATGAAGAAAAAATGGTCTTGTCCTTAAGGAATATTATAAGAATAGATGTATTTTATAACTTGTTTCACAAAGGATTTGAAGCATTTTAATGATTTTTCATAACAGGTGAAAATATAAATGAGAATATAATAATTTGAATAGAGGTGCAGAGGGCAGTGGGGATGAGGATGGTGCAGCAGAAGAGGTAGATTAGAATAGGGCTGTTGTCAAAAGAAAGTCTTAAATACTGAGGTGGTTTAAAAAAATTGAATACTCAATTGGTCCCATAATTTTAATTTTTCATGATATATCTCTTATTTTGTGTGATGACATTCTAGGCCTAAGCCTGCTCTATACTGGTTCCTAGATTATATGAAATCCACTAAAGGCATAAGGAAAAATGTTAAAGCAGAATGAAGATAAAACAAAGACAGGATTCAGGAATTAAAACACAAAGGAAGAGAGGGTCATGTGTCTCCAGTTCAATTAAATACCTGCTTCTATGAAATGCAGACCCAGTGCTTCCAGTGATGACCTTGGTTACATTCTCAGTGCCTTCTTAAGTTAAATAGATTTGGCCCTTCACATTCTTAAAAGGGGGCAGAGAATGAGAAATGGTGCAGCTCTTACCCAGCCTTGTCTTGGAAGAGCCACTTTATCTCTATAAATTCAAGTTTCTGAAAGAGGCTCTGCAATTTAAGCTCAAGTGATCAAGAATTCAATTCTTCACTTGTTTGCCATCATGTTAGCATTTTTCCTTCATATGTTCAGTGCCATATATTGAGAATGAAATAAGAAATTCATTCTCAAACACTGGTGGGACTAACATAGGACCCTAACTATAGCAAATAAATTTCTACCTGTAAAGCTTGCCTTCCAGCAAGCAATCCCAAGTAGATTGTTTTAGCACCTCTAATTTTCACCTTCCTGCAAAAGCAATTTTGTTCTTAATACTTGAAATAAAATGTTTCCATTAAATCATTCAAAGCTTAGGAAAAATCAGTGCTTATTACTTCAATTAATGGTAATCATCAGTCATCCATAAAGAATAATGTTATAAACATAAAGTAGCATGATGGTTACCTCAAGGAATTCATAAGCAATTGCAGACATTTAAAAAAATAAAATCACAAGATGCAGCCTTCAGTTTTGGAACCCCTGCATCTGCTTTCCACCCTTTGAAATACCTACTGTCTTCTTTCCTTCCTGAAAGAATGAATAGTGAGAGACAAAGAGGCTTTCAAGTCCTAATTCTACTTCTGAGGTATGTATGTATGTATGTAAATCCTAATTCCACTTCTGAGGTATGTATGTAGGTAGATAGGTAGGTGTGTATATATGTATATGGATAATTATATTTCACATGGCATGTATTTTATAATCTATGCTTATAGTTACCACCCTAGGTAATCATCACAAAGATTAATGAGTCTTGTGTTTCATGTTATTTTTTCATTATTATCTTCCTGCATGGTAGGAGGTTGGTCTTTTCTCTAGAGGTACAATACCTATTATGGTAATTTCAGTCTTTTGTGGATTCCAGAAAATTGTGTTCTTAAATTAATCTAGTCCTGTATGTGTGCATCTATTTAGGGGGGACTCTTTGAATAGATTATTTCATTTAAGGGCCATTTGATGAGATTGCATCAGTAAGGTATAGCCCAGGGTGGGTCTGAATCCTCTTACTGGATTCCTTTATAAGTGGGATTGAATATACAAAGAAAAAAGGCTGCAGACACACAGAGGAACCCCCAAAAGCTTAGAGAGAAAGCTCCAGAAGCCAGAAGCTGAAATCAATGGAACCTGGAACAGAGAAAGCCACAGGAGCAGAGAGAATGCCACAAGAGCAAGAAGCTGAAAACAATGAAGCCTGGAGGAGAAGGCAGAGACCAGCAGATGCCTCCACTGTGCCCTGTCATATGGCAGGAGCCCAGGATTGCCAATAGCTGATCTTTGGGGAGAAAGTTTGCTTGATGCCTTAATTTGGGTATTTTTCTCAGACTAAGACCTGGTATATTGCCTTGGCAGCCTTTAGCAAATTAAAACTCCTACTATGCTTTGGAAATATTGTATTTAGCAAAGGGAGGGTTTTGTGCAATTGGGACATTTCTTTTAATGAAGGGATCACAACATCCCTAAGATATTGGGAACATTCCATCTTAGTTTCTTAGTCCCTTCTTGAGAAAGATAGGAGTAAAAGCTTCAAAAAGAATGTAGTTAATTCAAGTTGTGTCATTGCTCATTCCATCATTCTATACATATATTATTACACAAATCCCAAAAGTTCTTCCATATACAAGCCACGAACCCTAGGTTCTGAAGTGGAATGATAATTACTAATTGTGTGATTTTGAGCTGTTCTCAATTGAAAAAAAAAATGGAGTGTTCATTTATTTATTAACTCAATTATTAATTCACTCACTCATTGAATGTTTATTCTATGCCTGTGTTGTGCTTACTCTGTTTCTCATCAGGTTGCTTTTCCTTTCATGAATTCCGATGTGCCTTACCTTCTCTTTCACAATGTTTAGTTCTTGTGTTTCCTGGTTGAATTTTGTATTAGTTCCTTTTTAAAACAATAAATCTGAGATTCTCTATAAGAGAAAAGACTGCAGCTTTTACTACTTTGATTTCTCTCTACAAGAAAGAAACTGCTAAATATTCTCTTTCTCAGAAAATCAAAACCCTATTTCCTAGCTGAGTAAATTGTATCTAAGCTAAATATTTCAGAGAATCGCTTTCAGATAGCTGTGACCATAGAAGTACATGCTAGCCAGTAAGACATGTGAAAATGTTGTAAGATAGTACCGGAAGATTCCTTAAAAGAGAAGGGATAATTTCTTTTTAATTTTCTTCCATTTTGCTGTTTAGAATTTTATGCCTGAAACTTTAGCAGACCCATAGGACTCTTAAAAGACCTTATAAATGGAGCAATCAGATATAAGAAGCCTTTTTCTCTAAAAATTGCCATTGATTGCTTATCTCTTTACTTCTTTTCTGTGATAGAGAAGGAGTAAACTTTTACTTTGCTTAGGGTACTATTTTTGTATTTTTTGCTTGGTTCACAACTAAATGTAATTCTAACCGCAACAAACTAGTAAATTTTAAACACAAATTATAGACCTAAATTAAGCCATTCTGATTGTTTGCTTTCAATTTTTAGAGCTATAAACATAGGTACTATATTCATATTAAATATTATTACTGCATTTGCATAACACAGATGCTTGTCCTATAATAATAAATGCTAGACCGAATATTATATAATTCATATTTTATTTTAAAGTCAATATATACTCAAAATTTGAAAACAGAAAAGAAATATGCAGAGTAAAATGGATGAAAAACTATCAAGCAAAACAAATACAAAAAATTACACTAACAAAAATATTTAGATGTAAGTACTAACATTTTATATGATTTGAGAGAAAACGAGCAGAGAAAGAGTGCCACGGTCTGTCCTATTTAGTATCCTGATTTTTTAAAATGGCTTGATTAGGATTATTTTTAGCAATAGATTTCTACCTCCCCTATTATTCTTTGAAAATAAGCATTTATTCATTTGACAAATATTTATTCAGCATCTACTATGTGCTATGCACAATGCTAAGTGTTGTCTAAAGAGAAAAGCAAAACCTACATAATGTCTGTCATTGTAGAGTTTCATCTAGTAAGGGGTATTAAGTACATTTATCTGTCTTCTTTATAAACACATGCCTCAACTCTCAGACAGTTGTTAAATTTGTCAATACTGGGAGTGGATGTGGCTCAGGCTGTTGAGTGCCTGCTTCCCATATGGGACGTCCCAAGTTTGGTCCCCAGTGCTTCCTAAAAATGCAAGCAAACAAATAAAAAAACCAACTCAGGAGAGCCAATGTGGCTCAGTAGGTGAGCAACAGCTTCCCATATATGAGGTCCTGGATTCAATCCTCAACCCTGGTACCTCAAAAAAAAAAAAAAAAAAAAAATTGTCAATACCATCTTTGCCTAATGAATCTGGAAATACATTAACATAAAGACAGATTGAGAAAAGATTTTGGGGGCATTCTCTCTCTCCAGGAAAAAGAAAGTATCTGATCAGGATATTAGATGTTTTTATTAGCATACCAATATCATGGTGAAAAAGGCACCCTTGCAGCCACATTCCCAGGTCACCTCAGTGATGCTGGCATTCTTCTCCTTTCTTCCTAATCCCATGTACAAATAGTATTAAGCTAGCATAGGCAGTAGGTCACTTAAAGATAATATGATATAAAAGATTCATTTGAAGTTTAGTCTATAGAACTTAGAAAAGTTGTCTCATGGAAGCATTGTTACTCATTTTGGTTCTCTTCTCAGGAAAGCTCATAAAATTTCATTGAGTGGTTGAACTATTAGCCCTGTCTTAGTTTGCCAAAGGACTGCCTATGCAAAGTACCAGAAAGGGGTTGGGTTTTACAATGGGGATTTAATTTAGGGTAAAATCTTACAGTTCTGAGGCCAAATGCCCAAATCAAGGAATCAGCAGAGATTGCTTTCTCAAGGTCCTGCCATGTGGTGAGGCAAGATGGACACTTATCTTTGCCAGGACTTCTTTCTTCCCTTCCAGATTCTACCATCTCCCAGGGCTCAGCTCTGAGCAACCACGTATAGGGCTTATCTCTTACTGCACCTCCTCTCTCAGTCTTGGCTGGTTTGCTTTCTTCCCGAGTTCAGCTGTGAGTTATCACGCAGATGGTTCATCTCTTGAGCTGCTCTGTGCGCTCAGCCCCAAGGGAGCCTCTCTCTGTGCCTCTGTGTGTTGCTGATTCCAGACTCTGGGACCTCTCTCAGACCTCAGGGCATCTCTGTTTTCCTATAGTCTACTCTCTCATAAGTCAGGATCAAAGTGGCAGCTTCTTTTTCTCTGTGTGTCTCTGTTTATATCAAACCCAGCAAGAGGGTGGAGACTCAGTCTGAGTCATGCCTCACTCTTGATGTAGTCCAATCAGAAGAGTTTTGCACCCACAGGAATGGATTAGTTCAAAAACAATCTTTCTCTTTTTGACATTCATAAAAGAACTTCAAAATGTCACAAGTCCTTAAATATGGAATGGATCTGAATTCTAGGTTTGCAGACTATAGAAGCATGAGTTAAAAAAGGAAAGAAGAGAAAAAGAATAGGAGGAGAAAAAAAAGAATGTGAGAAAAAGAAAGTGGTGATAAAAGAGAAGAGCATAACGGAAGGGAAGGGAGAAAGGAAAGAAAACATCTTCCATGTTCTTTTGTATGAAACCAATCCTATATTAAAAACACATTTTATCTCCAATATCCTTTTTAACCTAACTCCTCTTTTAAATACATGTTCAATTGCTCTAGTTCTCCAAATTCTCATTATGGCATTTCCTCTAGGTCTAGTTAGCAAAAATCTATTGCTTGTTCAACAGCTACCCCACAAATACTCCAATTTTTTGGTGCAGTTAATATCAACTAAGAGTTAATAGAAAGACAGTGGGAATGAACAAATGTATAATGGTACTTTCATTCCTGAGAGATAATGTATAATAATCTGTGCAAAATGGAACAATTTTTTTGGAGAGAAGGAACACTGTTAGTAACAATGCCAAGACAGGCTAAACCAGGTCTGTCTCAGCAGACTGGTAGTACGATCCCCGTATTTAAATGGAGCTGTGCTAACTCAAGTGAATCTCTATCTGGTTATTTTTAAGATTAGTGATATCATGCAATGTGAAGAAAGATTGGATTGCGGGCAAGAGGTAATACGGGAATCATCTCTGTCTTAAAATGTATCCTATAGTTCAGTATATCTGAAGTCTCACTTCCATAACTTTTATTTATTTATTTTCTCAAAAGCTCCACATTTACATATGATCTCATTTTGTCCCTCCCCCTCCGCAGTTACATGTTGGTTTTAACTGGATGGAGTAGAACTTACAGGTTGGAAGGGGAGAAGGCAGGTGCAGCTGATGGCTAAGCAGGAGTATCTGTTTATATGTCTTGGAAAAAGACAGAAAGAAAAGTTGCTTGAATGCATCTGTATTAGTCAGCCAAAGGGCTGCTGATGCAAAGTGCCAGAAAATCTGTTGGCTTTTATAAAGGGTATTTATTTGGGGTAAAAGCTTATAGTCACAAGGTTGTAAAAAGTCCAACTCAATGTTGCTTTCTCACCAATGTTAGTTGCCCTGAGTAGGAGCAAGATGATCGTTGATCTCTGGCTGGTCTCTGGCTTCCCCTGTGGGCTTCCTCTTCCTCTTGAGGCTCTCCTTCCTGATATCAGTGCTTAGGGCTTCTATATCAATCTCAACTCTCTTCCCAAGGTCAACTGTAAACTATCATGCAAAATGGTCCCTCTCTCCCAGGGACTTTAGCTGTTTGAGTTTTCTCCTTTCTGTCACATGGCAAGATCAAAGATGTAAAAAAGGTCTCTCTCTTCCTTGTGTCTTCTTGAGTGAGTACTGACATACTTGAATCAGAAAGCTCTAATCTTAACAAATAATCTAATTAAAGTTCCCTCAGCTGAATTTAATACAATCAAAGGGTATCACACCCAGAGTAACAGATTAGTTTACAAACAAGCTTTCTCTTTTTGAGATTCACAAAATAATCTCAGACTGCCACAGCATCCAACACACATGTGATGAACATAACTTAGATATATATTGGAGGTATCTGCTAAGGCTCTGACATGGAGTTATTGCAAATAGAGTTAAAGCAAATCAGTGATTCAAGGGAAGGATATCAAAACTCTCTCCAAGCTCTGCATTGGGGAATATCAATACATATACAGGTTTTTGCTCAAATGGAAGCAAAAGGTATTACTAAAATTAGGAAATTATACTAGAAAATTTCTTCTATGAAAATAAATTGCCATTCGTGCTAATGGGTCACTTCTATCAGATGAAATTTATTTTTTCATTGATGTCATTAAAATCTTATGTTTTCCAAAAAGGATTTTCCAGAAGGTAAAAACAACTGACCTCAAGAGCTTTCCAAGAAACTGGAATATACCTCATACAATTGCAGTTAAAGAACACTTGATGTTAAGCCCGTTTGGTCTAGTAGAGATAGCTTATCAGAATGGACAAGCATTTTGCTCCCCGTTTTGTATACGACCCCCCTCCCATGTAATAAAGAACTTTAAAGTCAGCTAGTCATTGTAGTTTCTTCCTTCTCCCAGCCCAGACTTGTAAATTCCCTAAATGCCTTTATAAGCAGCTGTGACCAGATGGCTATTGAGGCTCTCAATTGGACTCCCCTGGTTTGAGATCTCCCAAATGGAGCAGTTTCTCCTTGATAATCTCCAGCTTTGGTTATGCTGGTGACTTTGTTTCTTTTGACGGAGATATGCAAGCTGATTTTAATTGTAACACATCTGTCTGACAAAATAGTTTAATCCTCAAAAACTCAACACTGACTCTTTGCAAAGACTGCAGTTAAAGAAGAGAAACAGTTTGATCCAACTTTCCTTTAATTGAAAGAAAGCAATAAAATTAACAAGCAGGAAAGGAAGGAGTAATTAAGGACCAGAATCACTGGAGTGTAGTCTAGGCAGTTTGCTGTTGTGGAAGGAGCCCTCAAGAAATTGATTTTGTTCTAATCTTGCCATTTGTTTCCTACCTATGGGATCTATTCTGTCTGAGCCTAAGTTTTCTTAACCATAAAAAAAAAGGCATTTATATTTTCATTTGCATTGTTACAGTAAAATTGAAAATGACAATGTATATAAACATTAAGCACAGTTTATGATACATAATAGTGTTTAGTAAAGGTTGATTGCTATTATATTATCACTCTAACTACCACAGAGAATGGTAGCAGTTTAGTAGAATACAATTGGTAGCTATAAAGTAGCCAATCAAGAATCAAAATGATCATCATGGTTTGTATAGGTAGTCACAGTGCTTATTAGTATAAGAGGTTGGACAAGAATGTAGATTTTTTGGAAGCTTTCAACAAATTATCCATTTGATTGCCAGTTATATTAGCAAAGTACCAATAATTTCACATAAACTAATCCTAGTTATTAATACCATTCAACTCTTCTCACATGAAACATGGAAATATGAGATTTAATTTAAGTGTTCTGAAGGCACGTTTTATTGCTTCTCAAACTTTAATGTGCATATGAATCACCTGGGTTTCTTCCTGAATTTCAGGTTCTTAATCACCATAGTTAGAATAGGACCTGAAATTCTGCTTTTCTAAAAGCTCCCAGCTCATACCAAAATAGGGTTGAAGCTTTAGTAAATAAAGATACTGGCAGCCCAGTTAAATTTTAATTTCAGATAAACAAATACTTTTTTTTTTTTTTTGCATTGTCTTATTTCTTTTTTTTTTTTTTACATTTTTTTTATTGATTTTGTAATAATATTACATTAAAAATATATATGTGAGGTCCCATTCAACCCCACCCCCCCACCCCACCTCTCCCCCCCCCCCCCAGCAACACTCGTTCCCATCATCATGACACATCCATTGGATTTGGTAAGTACATCTTTGGTCACCTCTGCACCTCATAGTCAATGGTCCACATCATGGCCCATACTCTCCTCCATTCCATCCAGTGGGCCCTGTGAGGATTTACAATGTCCGGTGATTGTCTCTGAAGCACCATCCAGGGCAGCTCCATGTCCCAAAGACGCCTCCACCTCTCATCTCTTCCTGCCTTTCCCCATACCCATCAGCCACCATGTCCACTTTTCCCAATCCAATGCCACCTCTTCTATGTGGACATTGGATTGGTTGTGTCCATTGCACCTCTATGTCAAGAGGAGGCTCAGATTCCACATGGATGTTGGATGCAATCCTCCCACTTTCAGTTGTAATCACTCTAGGCTCCATGGTGTGGTGGTTGTCCTTCTTCAACTCCATCTTAGCTGAGTGTGATAAGTCCAATAAATCATATTGTAGGTGCTGGAGTCTGTTGAGGCTCAGGACCTGGCTATCACATTGTCAGTCCAGAGATTCAAATCCGCTAAATATATCTTAAATTTTAAAGATAAGTATGCCCAAATATTGCATGATCATATTTATACTGAAAATCATTAGTTGTTTATCTGAAATTCAAATGTAACTAACTAGATGTTCTGTATTTTTCAAGCAACTCTATGCTTATTTCTCAGTACCTTCAGAAACAAGGCTTTCAAACTTAAAACTCAAGATATGATTTTTAAATAAATACTGATATGGAAGCTCCATATTATTTAACTATTCCAGATAATTCAGAACAGTAGGAAGATGAATACTTGGGCTTCTTGAACAAAAAAAAGCTTATCAGGATCTTATTTGGTAACTAGTATGTCACAGATATAATCTGCTATACAGGATTAGGTGAAGCCTCATCTGAATTTCATGTCATTCCTCTAGAATGAACTTGAATTTGGGTAAGGGAGGTGAAAACTGTAGAAGGGCCCATTGATCAGTTTATTAAGATGACTGCATTTTTTCTTTCTGAAATATATTTCTTTAGTGTAAAAGTTAACTGTGATGGTTAATTTCATGTGTCAACTTATCTATGTTATTGTGTCTAATCATTTGGTCAAATAATGACTACTAATTACATTGAAGGTATTTCGTAGATGAGATTTGTATCGACAATCAGTTGATTTAATCTACAGTCAGCAGAGGAAATTGCCCCAAGCAATGTGGATAATCTCATCCAATCAGTGGAGTTCTTAAAAGCAAGGCCTAAGGGCTTCCTAGGTCAGAAGAATTTCTGCCTCAACTTAAAGACAGGCTCTTGCTAAAATTTCCAGACAGCCAGCTACCTTCCACTGGGAAATTCAGATTAATGATTTCAACATTATTCTTTTACATATTTCCAGTTTGCCGCCTGCCCAGTAAAGTTTGGATTTGCAAGCCTCCATGGTCATATGATTTAATTCTTTATAACAATCTTTAAGTACATATGTTGGTTCTGTTTGTCTGGAGAAACTTGATTCGTTTATTATCAAATCTCCCCTTTACTGCATCTATTTTTAAAAGCCCATTGTTTGTTTTTTAGTTTATTTGTTGCCTTTTTTTTATTGTCTTTTTTTAAAGATAAATAGATCATACAAAAATATTTTTATTTATTGTCTTTCCTTCTCTTGGCTTCATGAGCTTATTGTTTATTATTATTTATGTAATTTTGGAAAAATTTTGGAATATATATTGTTTAAATTATCATATATAATGGACAGAAAGGTTTTCACATTTCTTCCACAAATAATAAATAATTTACTGTTCTACTTTCTATTAATGAGAATTTATCTTCTTATCTGATAGACTTAGTTACAACTTTTCATGTGAAATGTGTCATTTCATGTGAAAAATATTAAAATTTCCATCTTTGAATTACATTATCCTTATAGATTCTCTATGAGTTCTAGTATTCTTACCCCATGACCTAAGAAGTTCAATGGCTTGCTTATAAATCCCAGATCTAGATGGTGGCAGGTGGGAACAGATTTCAGGTATTTCATAGAGAATCTTACACTTCTAAATCTTCATCTCTGTTTATCTACTCCTGCATTTTAGTGGGACACAATCTCTAGGAAATTTCTGAGAAAGGCTGAAAGGGTGGTAAAATTTTTTATACTTTATAGGTCAGAAAATGCCTTTGTCCTATATTCATACTTAATAATTTGGGCATACAATTTTTTAATAAAAATAATTACTCCTGGTATTTTGAAAGCATTGCTTCATGATCATCTAGTTTCCAGCATTGTAAGAGAGAAGTCTAATACCAATATGATTCTTTATTTCTGCACATGACATATATAATTTTACTGGAAACTTTAGTTTCTTTCCCTTCCCCCTTATAGGTTTCAAATTATTTTTATATACACACACAGCATTTTTCTTGTGGTAGGTAAGAAGATGCCCTTCAAAACTGCTGTGCTTTCAGTTAACTCCTTGGAAACCTGGCTGAATTTGATTGTATTTCGACATCATTCTGGGGTCTTGTGACTTCCTAAGACCCTCTCTGTTCCCTAGTAAAGCTCCTTTCAGCTCTTTCATTCGGTCCTATTTGGAAGTGCCATGCATATCTTGTTATTTTTTTATTTTTCCATTTTAGAAATGATTTTCTAACTGCCTCAATGAAAAATACAGATTTAGGTTCCTTCTACCCTAGACCTAGATCCTTCTAGCCTATCCATTTGATATATCCACACTTACAAAAATTCATAAACTTCTTCAATCACATATTTTTCTGATAGTCTTTCATTTCAGTAGTCCAGATTTCCAATTTAATGCTTAAAATAGAAATAGTATTTCCCTTTGTTGTATGTGTGCCTGTGTTAGAGATAATAATAATAAATCCTAATATAACGTTTCTCAACTTGATCAAGCTGTATTTGCCAACTTGGTATATCTCCTCAAATAGAAATTTTCTTTTGGTAATCTTTTTTTTTTTTTTTTTCCTAGACTCTAGCAACAGACTTGAAATAAGTAAGAACAAGTGAATGTTTTTAGTGCTGGGATACTGGTGATGTTTGAACTATATTATGAAAAGTAAGTAAATATCTGTCATGCAGATAAGAAGTATGGAAAGTGAAGTAGACAGAGAAGCAAAAAATCCCAGGCAAAGCTACCAGCATTTTCCAGTTACCCCAGATAGTATATGGCAGAGATCAGATTCAAATGCAGTATGACTCCATGTGGACCTTCACTACTAAACTTTAATACATTGCCTCTTTTTCAGATATTTATTCCACTTTCCTCTTTCCTTTCCTCTCACATATCATGTTATTTTACTAAAATTCCCTTTGATTGCTATCATAGTTTGCCAGGTCTGATGTTATCAATACAAGGATTGGCTTAAACAATGGGAATTTATTGCTTCATGGTTCTGGAAGCTAGAAGTCCAGAATCAGGGACTTAAAAGCCACGCAGCCTCCAAAGTCTATAGTATTCCTGTGTTGACTTGCAGCAATCTTTGGGCTTCCCTGGTTTGCATCTCTTCCTGTGTCACATGGCATCTACTTTCCAGCTGATTCTTTGTGTCTGAGTCTAGATTGCATCTCCCAATAAAGTGATTAAGGCCCATCCTGATTCAAGTTGGCCTCATCTAAATAGGATCTTGGAAGATACTATTCACAAATGGATCTATACCTTATTACCTAATAAGAACATCTTAAAGGTTCTATCTACAAAAGGGTACACACCCATAAGAATGCTAATTAAGAATTGGACGTGTCTTTTGAGGGAGGCATGGTTCAATTCCCAACAATTATATTGAATTCACACCAATTGGAGATGTCAACTAAGCCCTCTTTCCCACCTTTATTTTTTTAATCTTTCTTTTTTTAAAGATAAATAGATCACACAAAATGTTACATTAAAAATATAAGAGGTTCCCATATACCCAACTCCCCCTACCCCCCACTCCTCCCACATCAACAACTTCTTTCATTAGTGTGGTACATTCATTGCATTTGATGAATACATTCTAGAGCACTGCTACCCAGCATGGATTATAGTTTACATCGTATTTTATACTCTCCCCCAGTCCATTCAGTGGGTTATGGCAAGATATATAATGTTCTGCATCTGTCCCTGCAATATCATTCAGGACAAGTCCAAGTCTCCAAAATGCCTAGATATCACATTTATTTTTCCCTCTCCCTGCCTTCAGCAACTCCTGTGGACACTGTCTCCACATCAATGATATAATTTCTTCCATTGCTAGACTCACAATAATTTTATAGTAGAATACCAGTAAGTCCACTCTAATTCATATTTTATTCCTCCCTCCTGAGGACACTGGGATGGTGATGCCCACTCCACCTCTAAATTGAGAGGGGGCTTAGATCCCACTTTGTTGATGGATGTGATTCTTCTACTTGTAGTTGTAGACTCTCTCGGTTCTTTGGTGTGTTGGTTGACCAATCTCACCTCCTTGTTAGCTGGCCTGGGTTAAGTCCAATGAACTGGGGAGTAGGTTTTGCAGCTCTGCTGAGACTCAGGGCCCAGCAGAACATGGACAGTCCAAAGATTAAAGTCTTCTGGGCATACACCAACCCCAGCACCAACCACAGTTTCAGTAAAAGTGACAGAAGAGGCATGTGTAGAGAAGTCGCATCTGCATCCAACTTCGTCACACTCAGGAGCACAAATTCCAAAGTAGGGCCCACTGCAGGACCTGGGTGTACTATGGCCCTCAGGAGCACCACTACCTGGGGTTGTATCTACTTTGGCTGTCTCTGAGATATTTTTAGGTGACCATGCATTGAGAATCTGTATGGAGTAAAATTGACTAAGGTAGCAACAGAAAAAAAAAATTACTTTTAGCTATTTTCTTTTTCAAATTGAACGTCCATATAAAAAATTAATTGCACCCTCATTACAAAATGCTCTTTGCAAAGAATAACACACTTCAGCAAATTTTTAACAACTGCATGGTGAAGCTCAATATAAATGTCCATGAAGTATCTTGTACAAAGTAGACACCCAATAAATGCTAGCATAATTTTTATTGATGTAAATGCTCTTGTGTCTATGGAAAATGAATTTTCTAGTTCCTCTTTTAAAATATTTCTAATTACCTAAATTGCTGAAATATTTTCTCTGATGTACAGTCAGCTAGTAAGAATAAATTACTACAAAATATATTTCTCTTGGTTGAGCCAGGATGTAAATATAGTCACAGAAAAAAATAAATGAATATGCAAATAAACAATCATTAGCTACAAGGAATGTAAAAGAGCTTTAGCTCTTTAATGCAAGATATAAAATCAGATCATCTGAAGGTCAAAAGACTCATATAGAAGATGAGAATACCAAGTACAAGGTCAGCTAGTTTAAAGTTATTTCACACAATGCACAGCATAACCCATTCTGACATTTTAGATGTTAAATGGAACACAATTTGTTTCAGATTGGATGGCTATTGTCAATCCAGATTACTCTTTGATCTGCAATTTATATTGAGATGACAGAAATGAATTTTCTGCCTCAGCTTCTTGGCTTTTAGCATAATGCCCAATGTTTCACAGATGTCTGACCTTTGGATTTTAATGTGATAATGCTGCTTCCCCTGAACAAAGATTGCCATAAAATAAAGTTGTTCTTCCATGCAAGAATAATTCCAAAGTGAGTACCAAAAAGACGCTATGTAAAGTTTTTCTTAAAAATATGTGAGGCCTATCAAATATAGTGGTCCTGAAGTATTTGTAGAATTGGAGATAAATATATAAAATGCAGAACATTGTATAGTAATGATTAATACATGTTTTCCTTTAAGTTTAGCTGATTGGGAAAAATATGTTTATCTTGATCTTGAAATGCACATAGATTCTTTTCTTGTGTTTTATTTTTCTCATCATTTGTCATGTAAGCACATGGATGTTTCCTTTCCTTCCTACAACTCCCCCCACCCATTCCTTCCTTTATTATTTTTGTTCCATCTTTATCTGCCTATTTAAGATGTCACTCATGATCATTTCATGCTCTCTTCCACATCCTTTAAGACTCCTTTACAGGTTTCTCATCTTAGTTGTTTATAGTCTGTTTCTCATATATTTCCAAATTAATTACAAAAGCAGAGAGGGAAAAAGTAATTTTCTATAATTTTGTTGATTTATAAATAGTAATTGCTCTGCTTGAATATGGGTGATCAGACTACATCTTATTACCTAAAATTTTTATTTTGAATAGTGTTACATTTGAAATGATTTGGGGTTTATTTATTTAAATAACAAATTTATCGAGATATAAGTCATATAGCATAAAGTTCATGCCTTTAAAGGGTATACGTTAGTGGATTTAGAGTTGTACAAACATTGCCATTAATTCCAAAACATTTTCATCACCCCAGAAAGAACACTCATATCCATTAGCAGTCACTCCACATTCTTCCAACCCCATATTCCCTGGTAATAATGATTCCATTTTATGTCTCTATGGATTTGTCTATTTCAGACAATTCCAATAAAGGGAATCATGCAATATGTGGCTTTTCTTCTATGAAAATTTATTTTAGTTTTTCTCTTTCATAATCACTTTTTTAACAGTCCTAATTCACACTGGTTCTGCAACAATTTAAACACAATTAGACATAAAGTAAAATATCTGTCTCTGATGTAAGAATCTTGCAATTATTTTAGAGGCAGTTTCAACTACTTCTGTTGATTTCTCATTTGGTCACTGTGGCAGTTTGGTATTTATGAATTCCAAAAAGTGATATAGATTATTTTTGTAAATAAGTATAGATTATTTTGTTTCTCTGACCATGATACCCTTTGTATTAAATTCAAAGGTTTTACATTTACTTGACTGTGTTAAGATTAGGGCTTTGCTTTGACAAAGTCATTAAGGTGTGCAGGGTTGAGTTCCCATCCCCTGGATAGGCTATATGAACAGACGCTCAATCAAGGAGACAGAAGAAACACACAGAGAAGTAGATACACAGAAAAAGACATGGAAGAGGAGAGGACTTGGTTTTGATGCTGGAGCTGGGGGGGAGTGATAAGCCATTCTCGTGATAGTTAACAGATGATCTTGTGAAGAGACCAGAACAGCTGAGAAGCCCTGAGAGAAGAGCCTTATGCCAACCTACAACTGAGATCAGGAGAAGTTGGGACCATGGAGCCTTTAGAGAAAGAAAGAAGCCTGAACCCTAGCAGACCAATGCCCGTCATCTTGCTTCAGCATGTGGCAAATGACTTTGGGTAAGAAATCAAACTTGTGTTGACTCTTTTGGGCCTTTTAACTGTTAGCTTTTTACCCCAAATAAAAGCCCTTTATAAAAACCAACAGATTTCTGGTACTTTACATCAGCACCCCTTTGACTGACTAATATAGTCACTTACTAATTTGTCCAGACATATTTTCCTGTAGAATTAGACAACTATTCCTTAGTTCCTCCACAGAGGCTACTTCTTTTATATTTTATCCGGGACCAAAGATTAAACTCAAAAGCCAACCATTAAATGGTTTATTGTAATTATTTTCACCATAGTCAGTAGCTTAAGTTGACTCATCTGGGAACTGGTACCTGCCCTCAGCTCTCTAGGGCTTCTGATTCTGCTGCATTCCTCTTTGTTTTTGAACTGACTGCCTTGTACTTGCCATTGCTCTGGCTTCGTATTCTAACTAGCTTCACACTCTTTCCTCCAACTTGACGTTTTAATGCTATGCTTTCCTGCTTCTGGGTTATCTAGATAACTTTGCCCAATGAGATATTCTGACATCCATGCCTGCATGAAAACCAACTCCAGTTATACTGACCTGTTTGTTGCTCTGCATTTGTCTGACTTCAGTAGTCATGTGGAGAGGGTGGCCATGGTGGTTGCTGATGGTAGGGAGATGGAAGAAGAGATATAGTGTGGGGGCTTCAGGATTTGGAGGTGTCCTGGGTGGTGCTGCAGGATGGATGCTGGGCGTTGTGTGTCCTGTCATGGCCCACTGGGTGGACTGGGGGAGAGTGTGGACTACAATGTGGACCACTGTCCATGTGGTGCAGCAGTGCTCCAGAATGTATTCGCCAGGTACAGTTAATGTGCCACAATGATGGAAGAGGTTGTTGATGTGGGAGGGATGTGTGCGTATGGGGGGGAGGGTATATGGGGACCTCATATTTTCTGAATGTAAGTTTTAAAAGAAAATAAAGAATAAAAAAAAGTTAGTTTGTACTGCTCATCTTGCTTATAACCACTGCAGAATTTAAATATTTAAGTGAAATTTTTTTCTTTTGTTTAATTGCTCCTCCTATTTTATAGTCCTCATTAAAATTCAGTTTTCCATTTTTTGGTATTAGGATTTATTATCCTGAATTTCTGCCTTAAGTTATCACCATTTCCCCATATTGGTTGATGTTATAACTCCATTTATCACCCACATTCATTTGTTTTGTTAATTTTCATGTTAGCATATTGAGTTATTTCATATAATAATTAAACACTCAGTGTGGTTTATATTCCAGTTATTTAATTTCCTATTCCAGATTGTTATCTATGTTTCACATTTTCACTCTGATTTTATTTCATACTTTTCAATGGGTTAATTTAATGATTTTTTCTTTTTTTCTAGAATTTTCTAGTGTTTCTCATACTTTCATTCTTTAAGTATTTTTCAAATTTTATTTCAATTCTGATTTGATGAGATATTAAATCCTCCATACTTAATGTTTCAACATATACATTCTAGAGTATAGCATTTATCACTGTCTATCTTTAACAAAATAGACAATTATAAATTCATCAAATTTCCACAGCACTCCTGCCATGTCCCCAGGCATTTGCCAGCTGCTGGGATATAGATACGAGTTATCAAAATTGCAATCAAGTAGCTAGTATAAGATTTGGGCAACTAAACAGGAGATTTTCATGTATCTTTGGGGGATTCAATCAAGTACCCCCAAAAAACGTCCCAACTCCTAGTCCTGTGGATATGAGCTCATTTGTAAATAGAGCCTTTGAGGAAGTTATTAATGTGTGCCCAAACTGAATGAGGCTGGGCCTTAATTCAAAATGGCTGAAGTCCTTATTAGCAAAGGAATTGGACATGGAAAGGAAGCTGGTAGTCAAACATAACCTGGAAGAGAAAGAATAAGACACTGCCATGTGCACTGTCATGTGACTGAAAAGCCAAGGACCAAGAACTGCCAATAGCTAGCCCTGGAATGCCACAGTCTTTAGAGAGAAAGCGTGGTCTTGCTGATGCCTGGAATCTGGACTTCTCCTCGCCTCAACGCCATGAGCCAATGAAGTCCTGTTGTTTAAGCTAACATGTTGTATGATTTGATTTAGCAACTGGGAGTTGAAAACAATACCCTATGACTTAAAATAGAGGCATGTAGACTGTATTCATTTTCTATTTTCCACATAACAAATTATCACAACTTTAGGGGTTTACAAACAATAAAAGCAAATTCCCTGTTTGCTTGGATTACATTTTAATGGAGGAATATATTAGTCAGGGTCCTCCAGAGAAACAAAACTGGCAGGAGATATATATATATTGTATATACATATGTATATAGATAGATAGATAGAGATATTATATTTATGTTTATATATTAAGAGATTTTATTATAAGGAACTGGCTCATGCAACAGTGGGGGCTGACAAGTCTCACATTTGTAGGGCAAGCTGCAGCTGTAAACTGATAAAACTGATGCTGAAATTGAATTTGAATTCCCCAGGGGAAGCAGGCTGACTGAAGTTGAAGCAGAAATTCTTTCTTCTGATTTCTGAAATCCTAGTTTCTGGCTTTTAAGACCTCCAAATTGATTGGTGAGGAGATCCTCATATTGCTGAGGGCCATCTCCTTTGTTCAGTATAGATGTAAGTAGCCATGGATGTAATCAAATGATTATAGATGCAAATCCACCTATGAAATATCTTCACAATAACAGGCCAGTGTTTACTTGACAAAAACACTGGACACCATAATCTAGCCAAGGGCACACATGAAATTTACCATTAAGGGAGGGAACAACAAAAAAAGCTCATAAATTAATCAATTTCAGAGTGTCTTAAGTGATATGATGAAAATAAAGACAGGGATATAGAGTAAAAGAATTGCAGGAAATGGTATTCTAGTTTATATAGCGAGGCCATCTGTGAAGTTTACCCTTGAGCTGAGTTTTGAAACTGGCTTTGGGAGCATTTAGGATATTTGGAAGAAAAGAACTTTGTAGCAGAAAAGAACACATTGTAATAAAATGTAATTGAGTGTACAGGAAGAAGAGTGTGATGTACTATGGCATTTAAGTTGGATAAGGAAGCAGTGTGGACTGGGCTGGGTGAAGGCTAGTCAAAAATTGGTGCATTGTTTGTTTTCATGTTAAAAGGTTACACCTGGTGTAACCAGATGGTACCTGTGCTAGTGGACTTGAGGGTCAAGGCAAAAGCCCCTTAGACAAAGTCCCTGATATTTACCATCTTCTGAACCATGTTTCAGATGAAAATCTACAAGTACCCAAATTTGAACTAATTTTTGAAGTTAATTAAATTAGTCAATATGCTCTTAGGCAAAAGATTTTTTTAGTAATATCTGTCCAACACATTCTCATTTCATGGTAATGATTAGTAACCAACCTTAGAACAAGATAATAGTCATTTTTAAGCAGAATGAAATAATCCTCTTAGTATACAGAATACCACAAAATTCACAAAAACCAACCACAGCACCTAGGGCAGGGTATGTAAGAGAGATGAACCTTAGTAAGTGCTTGTGACTAAGAAGATTAAAAGCCAATTGTATAAAGCACCACAATGTTTATTAACAGCAAATGCTTTCCTATATGCTTTCTCACATAAAACCATACACCAGGTATTTGGTGTCATCAAATACCTGCAGTTGTTTAAAAATCTGCAGAAGTGCCTGATTTTTCACTTTTCACTTTAATGTTTTGATAGTAAAGGACTGTTAAACTTGAGTCCCTGAGAATTTCAGTTAAAAATATAAAAGCCTACTTTTAGATACTATGCTGAAGGTGGTTCTGAAATATCTGATTATTAATTACACACATAGAAGGGGAGGAGGTGGATGACAAAGTTAAGAACAAGAAAGGCCAGAATGATGACTACTATTCCACATTTTTTTTCATCTCCGTATAATTTCCATTCATTTCTTCAGTGCAAAGTAACTCTACCCATTGTGGAGAAAACTGAAGGAAACTTATGACTTTTAAGACCGGGATATTAAAATAACATTTAGCTGAAAATCTTAAATTAGCACCTCTTCCCCCTCCTAAAAAAGCAATCATACCTCGATTTGCTCTAAAAATGGATATTTATCAAGAATCTATGCTTTCCGAATAATAACATTAAGAAGAGCTTGTCCTCTAAGAGGGAATTCAACGCCTTAATAGGTAAGAACCAAGAAATGATATAGGGCCATGTGTATGAGTGGAGCTTCTAAGAATTTCAAGGAAAGAGAAAGACTCTTTCCAAGCGAGGTGGTCAGAAAAGCTGCTGAGATTAAATGGAATACAAGCTATACCTGGAGTTTTAACTATCTCAGTTATTCTAAGGAGGGACCAGCACACTGGTAAATTTTTTAAGATTTTTAGGTGCTCTTAGGCTGCTAAAGTTAAGAATCACTGAGCTTCAGACAGAAAGAGAGGCAAAGAAAAATCATATGTAAGTGTCTAGAAGATTAATTTGGGGAGCTTGTTTAAATACATATCTATGGACTCTTACTCAAGAGATTCCTAGTAGATCTGGGGTGAGGTCTGGATCTGCATTTTAAGCATGATCTTCAGTTGTTCTGATGCAGTGGAAAATATACTTAAAATATCAGCTGTTCCTACAGGTTTTATAGGAAATTGTTGAGGTATCTGCTGACTTTGATGAAGTATACATAAATCAAGAAATATTTGCTGAATACTGTTATATGTTGGGCATTATTTGAGATGCTGGATATGAAAGTATGAAAAGGTTAAGGGCTTTAACCTCAAGGAACTCTCAGTCTAAAATGGGGAAACTCATATATAATAAAGTAACAACAACAATAGTAGTTACCAGTTATTTTTGGGAGTAACTAATATTTTTGGGTGTTTTCCAGTATATATACCAGGAATTAATGTTAGCACATTTGTATATTGTTATATTATTAATTTATTTATATAATTTTACTTTTTTTTTTTTTTCCTCACAGCAGGATAATAAAGTAGGGACTAATTTTTCCCTCTTATTTCCCTGTAAGAAACATAGGAATCTGATCCCAAAGTTTCTGACTTTGGTTACTAAATGGACTCTGATGCCACTATATAGTAATTGAGGTATGGGAAAGAAAATAATGACTTCATTTAAAAAAAAATGTAGGTTTAAAATTCACTTAGATTAATGGCCTGGAGCTCCATGGAGTATCTGGGCTGAAGATAGTATTTTGTTTAAAAATGCCACTACTAGGCTTTTTTCTATCTATGGAAACACTGGCATGGTTCTTAGAGGATTTAAGTAAATTAGTCAAGCCACTCTTAACTCTCATAATTGTGGGAATTTCCCTATGTTTATTAAATTTTCAAAACTACTGTTTTTGTGTAAATGAAGGCATACAGACTTTTATCGTGGAACACATGATCAGTGGTGGATTTCTGTATGCAGGAAGTGGTGAAAAAATATTTAAATATTGATAAGAACCTTAATTTGACACCTTTACAGCTGACAAATATATTAGCAATGTCAAAAATGCTATCAATCAAGATGAATCTCTTTAGACAGTAGTTATTTTAGTGTGTGCATCCCAATTTTTGGTATTTTATTTCTAATAACTGAGAGATTTTCTTTCATTATAATCTGTCACAAATAAGGTTACCCCCATTTCTCGTGATATCCAGATAATTATACTGCTATACACATTAATGATTAAATTTTTGAAAACCTAAATTATTTCACAAATCAGATGAAATGAGCTGACAGACATTGACTTTAAGAAAAATCATGACAGGAAATAAAGGTCATATGTCAGGTAATTTATTATTAAAGATATAGGACCTTTGAATAACCAAATCAAAATTCTCATTGTATGCAAACTAGAAATTTTACCAGCCTAGGGAAAATTTCCAGCAAAGATGATCAGGAACATACCTGCTATGTTAGGAGATGGTAGAGATAGGTATGGTGAAATGAGTCTAGAAAAGTCAATTTCCTTTTGTAGGGAATTTAAAAGTTTTTAATTAAAAATAGTGTTCCAGAGAGAATAGCAGAAGCTATCCAGGTACTATGAAGTAATTATTTGCCTTAAAAAGAGGAGTGGCCAATATTTTGAGAGTCCACTTAGAAGTAATTTTTAAAATTATGTATTATTAGGTTATCAATAGTTTTAAAAGGGCATATCCTCAATAAAAGAACAGTGTGTCAAGCTGAAAATAAAGTACTAGAAGAAACTGTAGAAAAATTAAAATTTTTTATCACATATTAAATATCCATACTGTCACTATTCTAATTCATATTGCACATGGTGACTTTTTTTAAAACAGTTTTTTTGAGATAAAATAGATACATGAAAACTAAGTATACAATTCAATATGTTTTGATATATTAATACACCCATGAAAGCATTACCACAGTCAAGATAGTAATCATATCCATCACCCCTTGAAAACTCCCTCATGCCCTTTTGAAATCCTATTTCCCACCCTTTGCCTTTTCACCCTTTCCTTTGAATCCTAGGCAACCACTCTTCTCCTTTTATTACTATCAATAATTTGTGTTTTCGAGAAATTCATGTAAGTGGAATCATATAACCCTTCTGGTTGCACTGGCCAGAGTGCATACAATGTTGAATGGAATTGGTGAGACTGTAAATTCTTTTCTTGTCCCTGATCTTAGGAAAAAAGCATTGTTTTTCATCATTAAGTTGATAGCAGCTGTAGGTGTTTATAGTTGTCTTTACTCACATTGAGGAAGTAGTCTTCTAACCTAGTTTGCTGAGAATTTTATCAAGAATGGATATTGAATTTTATGAAATGTTTTGTGTATTTCTATCCAAATGATCATTTGGTTTTCCTTTTTAAATGTATTACTAGGGGTTATAACTGATTCTGAATATTAAACCAACAAAAATTCCTGAGGGGGGTGGATATGGTTGTGGTATTTTATCTTTCCTGTATAGTATTGGATTAAATTTGCTAAATTTGTTTAAAGAATGTTTGCTTCATAAGAGAAACTGATCTGTAGTTTTCTTTCCTTGCAATTGTCTTTGTCTGGTTATAGTATCAAAGCAATTCCGGCTTTATAAAATGGGTTGGGAAGTTTTCCCTCTTCTTCCATTTTCTGAACTTGGTGTATAATTGGTATTATTTCTTCCTTAAATGTTTGGTAGTATTCATTAGGGAACCCATTTGGGATTACATTTTCTTTGTAGGAAAGTTTTAAAGTACATATTCAATATATTTTATAGATATAGGAACATTCACGTTATCTATTTCTTCCTTTTTTTTAATAGCTCAGTTTTGGTTTTATTTTATTTTTAACACTTTTTAAATTAAAGTTAATACATCACAAAGAACATTACATTAAAAAACATTTTAAAAACTTAAAAAACATAAGAGGTTCCCATATACTCAGCTCCCCACCCCATCATTTTTGTAAATTGTATTTTCTGAAGATATACACATCACAAAAAAAGTTACATTAAAAAATATATCAATAAAACAAAAAAACAAAAACAAAACAAAAAACAAAAAAAAACAACAAAAAAATATAAGCGGCTCCTATACACCCCCCCCCCTCTTCCAACACCAACAACCTCCTCCATCATTGTGGCACACTCATTGCACTCAGGGAACACATTCTGGAGCACTGCTGCACCACATAGGATAATAGTTTACCCTGTACTTCACAATATATGGATTAGAGTGAACTTACTGATATTCTACTATAAAATCTTATTTCTTCTTGAGTGAGCTCTGGTTGTTTGTATTTCTCAAGGAATTTGTCCGTTTCATCTAATCTGTTGCTTTTACTAGCAGTGAATTACTCATAGTATTTCTTTGTTTCCTTTTTAATGTATGTATAATCTTTAGTGATATCACCTCTCTCACTCCTAATATTGATAAATGGTGCCTTCCCTTTTTTTCCTAATCTATCAAGCTATACTTTTGTCAATGTTATTGATCCTCTCAAATAATGAGATTGAGGTTTTACCAATTTTTCTCTCTTATTTTTCTGTTTCTATTTCTTTGATATGTGTGGGATTTATATTTTCTCCTTTCTTCTGTTTATTTAGTCTTCTTTTTCTTGTTTCTCAATGTGAATGCTAAGGTAATTGATTTATTTCCCCTCCCAGAAAATGGCTTTTGAGGCATTTACAGATTTTGATATGTTGAGTCTTCATTTGAAATCTTAATTGGGGTTCTCACCTTGAAAACCTAAATGTGTCCTATCCACATGACTTGAGCTTCCTCAGAACATGTCTGAGTTCCATTCATTGACTCTCAGCCAATCAATATTAACATACACTGGGCAAAGAATATCATTAATCATTTTGCTTACCTAGGATCCAAAGGCTTATTCCTGAAAGAATTCTTTGGCAGGAATAAAGATGAAGTTTTCACTGCATGACATTTAATATAGCCCTTTAAATGAAATTTTCAAACAGATGAGATGTCTTCAGGAAACTGCAGAAATCATACTTTTACCTTTGTGCAAACACATAATTTTTGGTTTAATTTATTTACAGTAACAACAGCACACTTATTTTCATTTATTAAAGTGAAAAGTGGCTATCCACTAAGACTTGCATCTTTTTGCCAAAAATCTTTAGTGGGTTTCCTTAAAAATCCTGACACTTATGCTCCTGACCCACTAATTCACTGAGCATTTGCCTAGCTGCATGTATATAACTTCATCTATATTGTTCATTTCCATGATTTTGTTTCTTTTTTCTAGCAGAATGTATGTGGGTGGGAGATTTTTAGCAAAGACAAATCCTTCTTTGACCTCAAATATAATCTATTTGGTAAAATTAGTACCAGTATATGAAAATTACAGCATACCATAAAACAGATATAATATATACAGATATATTTTCCAGTAGTCAAAGGAGTATAAAGATGAAATAAAGACTACTCTGGAAAATATTCACTTCCCTGTCACTACAAGTAGGGTGAAATTACTCTTCTGTTTGCTTAATTAGATTATCTAATCCTAAGGCAACAGTTCTTAAATTTTACCAGTTATGAGACAGATTTTTAAGAAAAATGTACTAGGACCACCACCCAAAGATTCTAATTTAGTAGCTCTGGGTAGGTCTGACCATGCTTATTTTTATAATCTCTATAAAGACTTTGAAGCAATCCAAAATTCTGGAACATTTAAATTAAAAGTAACATAAACTGAAATGCATTTTCAAGTATGCTTAGTGGAGCTTGTCAGAAAATATAGATTTTTTAGTCATTACTTCACATCAACCAAATCAGAACCTCTCAGGGTAAGAGCCCCATATCTCTACTTTGACAGGTAGCCCCAGTTGATTTATTTGTATACTACAGTCATAGAATTTTTGAAAAAAACATTTAAAATTGGCTACTTTACTCTTAATATTTGCCTAAAACTAAAGGATAAATGGATCAAGAAACTGGTATAATTAAATGCTATTCATTTTTATATAGGTTAAATAAATAAAATAATATGTGGTAGTTCTTTATACAGTCCAAGAAATAACTATAATCTTAAAGAGCCAAATTAATAAATTCTTTGAAATTTTTAAAATTCCTGCTGTCACTTCACATCTTTCATCAGTTTGTTTAAAGAAGAGTCATGATGAAAAGGAAATTCTACATGTCTAGAATCACCTCAATATTTATATTGTGTCAAACCAAATCTAGTGCTCTAAAAAGTAATCTTTCAGTTTTACTGAATACCCTAGGGATTGAAGTAGATATAAATCAAATCAAACAAAATAAAATTAAAATAAAATTAAAATCAAATGAAAAGGACTAGAGTGTCTCTATATTATCTTTTACATAACTGCATTTAATTCATGTATGATCAATTCAAAAGTGGTATATATGTCAGAAAATTGAGGTTCTGTTTTAACTCAGATTTTTCCTACCTGTAAGAATGAATATTTTATTGATCTCCTTAAAGGTCTGGATTTGGGTTTTATTGATTTTTCTCTATTATTTTAGTGTTTATGTATTTTTTGATGAACTCATTGCCACAAGTAGAGTGGCTAGCTCTGGAATATCTAATTTTTACTTTCATGAAAGCAGGGGTGGTACTGTTCAAATTCATAAAAACAAGACAATAATGTATTTATAATAATTTTAAATATAATATTAGACTATATAAGCCTCCAAATCCAAATTGTTTATGAATTTTTAAAAAATTTTGACTTCAGTTGTGATGTGTTCGTATATCAAAACTTGAGTACCCATTATGTTAAAGGAGCTGTATTCTTCTCTATCTTTAGAATTAACTTCCTCTAGACAAGGACAGTTCATTTTTAAGGGTCTCAGCTCACTGAGAACAAATTGAGGAGAGGCCAAAGAAATGTAACATCCAGTCACAATTTCATTGCAGAGACAAACAATTGGAAATTGTCCAGATTCTAGAAGTATGTATTGATAATTCCACAGCATCATTTAATGGACCAAAATTTATAGAAGGTCACATTATCTTTTCATTAGAAAAAGAAATGTCTATTATACACTAAGAGAAATATTTAGTCACTGGTGCTGGTATGACATTCAGAATGGTTAAGAATTATTTCACATTATTAAATACAGGATTAAGTGCCTGGAACACAAACTTATGGAGCTAAGTTTAAAGAAATGATTTGAAGATTTAGAGATTACAAGTCCATTTTTGGAGAGATTATTATACCAACTTATAATTCCAAAAAGTCAACTGCATTCCCAGATAGGATTTGCAATACATTGATAGACATACTTCTGTTTATCTTCCTAAGACTTTCCTCTTCCTTTATGTGTAAATAAAAAAACAGATATTATAAAAAGAATTAAAACACCTTTGGAAAAACACACCGTACAACATGATAGGTCTACAAGGTGGAGAATTCTAAAAGAAAAATATATTATTACTAGAAATTGAACTTCATGGTTGACTAATCTGATGAAGAAATGTTTTTCTCTTTACAAAAAGCACATAAAAATGATGAGTAAAAGTAGCCATTTTCAAAAATGAGTAAATAACCCAATTGTATGATTTTTGCAACTCTTCTGAGTCTAAAGTGATTGCAACATGCAAAGTTAAGGATTAAAAAATACTATAATAATAATAATTAATACTTTAAGCATTGTTTCAAAGATATATGTAAAACAGCATAGATGACAAATGGAAAAATTCCTAACAATGTCTGAGTCTCTGATTTAGTTTTTTCTAAGTTCCCTCCATATTTCTGTCTTTCCATCACTTAGGACACTCAGATATTCATCAATGATTTCCACTCATTTCAACATTTTCAAGATAGGTTTCCACTATTTACATCTAAGGATTAAAACTAATGCAAATGAACACATTTGTGTATGAAAAGTAAAATCCATGCTTTTAAAACAAAGTAACACCAAGTTTAAACTACTTTTTCCACCTGATTTTCTATAACTTATTAAAAACAGTCTTTACATGGGACCACAGGTTGAATGCAAATGATAAAATTGGATAATCATTTATTTATTCTATTTTTTTTTTAACTTAAAATTGTAGAGTTAAATTAGCTTAAAGAGAATTGGTCCCATACTTACTTTCTTAGGGATCTTGGAATATTTTGCTAGTAATATTCCACACAGGATTCTGTGTCTTGTGTCAGTCAAGGAAGCAAGAGAGAAATGCTCTAGTATGGCTGAAATTTTGATCAAATTGTGAATAATATATATTAGCATTTGAAGAACTATGTTTAGAAACTCAGTATAAAGACTATATTTACTATTTAATGCTGCCACTGATTTGCTGTAAGATTAGAAGATAATCACTTTACTTCAAACTAAGTCATAAGGAACCCCAAAATGAAAAACAGGAAAAATGGACCTGCATTGTATGACAAACCAAGGGTTATGGGAACTGAACCTCAGACCACTGAGTTTCTCTTCCTGACCATGGCTCCTGAGGCGATTCCATGATGTCATCAGGGCTGCAAAGAGCACAGTTTACAACTACTGAAACTGACTAGCTCTAACTCTATCTGTGAGTTTATATGCAGAAATTAATAGTAATATATAGATAATTAAATAGTGAAAATAAACAGCATTGTAATTTTACTTGTTTGCTTGGTAATCATATTGTTTCTGACCTTGATGGAACAACAAAAAGTAAAGCCAAAGGCTGTAACTCTTATGAGTAAAAGTGCTTTAACTTCCTGAATTAAATATAATAATATTGTCCTAAATTAACTTCCAAGCATTTATCTGAGGGAAGGCCCGACAGTGCAGCCGTCCAAGCCATGAGACTTGCGCTACAAGGCACGGGACTCTGAGTAAACTCTAGCCCCCACATGCCCCTGAGCAAACTCAGGGAGGGTCTTTAAAGCACTGAGTCATGGGGCGAGGACAGTGCAGCATGCGCCGAGCCACCATTTCATCTCCTTCCACCATTTTGTCTAGTAAATCTATAGGTACCATATATAGACATATTGCTGTCCCAACCAATCAGATAATGTTTCCGCGTTCACCATATATAACTCCCATCCGCCACCCCCTCCCTGGACTCGCTCGCAGATCGCGCATCAGCCCGCACGCCCCGGCTCCCCGGCTTCTGCCAATAAAGCTGTCTACTTTTCCTGGCCAGTGGCTGGCGTGAGCTTGCAGCGCTGTCCCCTTGCTGACTAGCAGGCCCGGTCAGCAGTCCCTGGCACATGGCTGGTGAGGTGTGTCGACAGACCACGGCTCATGGAGGTGGTACGAGGAAGGCTTCCAGCAGCCACGGCAGCGGAGAAAGCGAAACCAACATCCATGCCGGCCGCGCGACCTCCCCCCTCCCCCGCCGGCATTTATCAACACAGACTTCCATTATGTACGTAATTAAAATTTTTCTCTATGAACTGGAAGAAATTAAATTTATGTTCTCCTTCTCCCTATAAAAACACAGATAGGGAGCTTGAATGCAAAAAGAAAGGAAATACTGTTACATATGTTTTATTTTATTTTTTCATTTTTTAAAAATTTATTGAAATATAACACTCATACATAAGCAATAAGTGTATAGTAATAGTTGTGAACTTACAAAACAAACATATATAGTATCATACATGACTTAACTCACCACCACCAGTAACTTGCATTGTTATTAACCTTTTTATTTTTTTAAATTAAAAAATTTTTTTTCTTCTTTATTTTCTTTTAAATGTTACATTCAAAAAATATGAGGTCCCCATATACCCCCCACCCTACCCATGCCACCCATCCCACATCTACAAACTCTTCCATCATTATGGCACATCCACTGTCCCTGGCGAACACATTCTGGAGAACCACTGTAGCATATGAACAGTGGTCAGTATTGTAGTCCACACTCTCCCTCAGTCCACCCAGTGGGTCACAACAGGACACACAATATCCAGCATCCATCCCTGCAGCACCACCTAGGACAACTCCAAATCCTGAAAATGCCACCAAACCATACCTTTTCTTCCCTCTCCCAACCATCAGCAGCCACTATGGCCATCCTCTCCACATCACTACTAGTTCCTTCCCTTACTAATCACAATAGTTCCCCAGCAGAACACCAGTAAGTTCACTCTAATCTGTACTCTCTTTCTCCATCTTGTGGATCTGGGATAGCTATATCCAGTCCCCCCTCTACATCAAGAGGGGGTTTAGATTCCACATGGATGATGGATGCAATTCTCCTGCTTGCAGCTGTCTGTAGGCACTCATGGCTCCCTGGTGTCATAGTTGACGCTCTTCACCTCCCTGTCAGCTGGCCAGGGTAAGTCCAAGAAACCAGAAGGTAAGAGCTGCCAGTCTGCTGAGGCCCAGGGCCTGGCTATCATATGGACAATTCAGAGATTCAGGTCTCCTGAGTATATACTAACCCAAATACCAACCACAGGTCCAGTAAAAGTGACAGAAGAGGCATGTGTAGAAAGGTTATATCTGAGTCCAACTCCATCACACTCAGGAAAACAAACTCCAAAGTAGGGCCAACTGATATGGCCCTAAACTCAAGAGCCATCTCCCTTGACCATAGAACCTTTGGTTCCCTCCAGCCCTCAGGAGAACCAGCACCTGGGTTTCCATCTACCTTGGCTGTCTCTGGTACCCTACTGAGGCATGCATAAGCATCACTCCCTGATGACCTCCCGACTCTTTTTTGGAGACTCTTAGCCATATAAACTCACTTGTCCTTTCCATTTCCCCCTTTTTATCCAAAGCCAAAAAGAAGTTTTTAACACTTGATATTACATGTAGGCTGAGATATTCTGCTGGTCTGAGGTGACCCCTTTGTTCATGGTCTTTTTGTAGTTACATCATCAGCTGGTGCTTGGTAATAATCCCTCCATGCCAGGGAGGTTCATCCTCTGGAGTCATGTCCCATGCTGGGGGGAAGGCAATGCATCTATATACTGAGTTTGGCTTAGAGAGTGGCGACATTTAAGCAACATGGAGGCTTTCAGGAGGTAACTCTTAGGCACCCCACAGCTATAGGCCTAGTTCATATTTCAGGCGCATGGGCTCATAATCAGAGCCATCAGTATCAAGGGCTCATTGCTGGATCATCCATCTTTATTGGTCTTTGCCACTGCACTTGGGGGATTGTTGTTGTCCCATTGGGGAATATGATAGAGCTCCCCTGGTCCGGAGATGAGCACTTTCTCATCTGTCATTTCCAACTGAAACCACTATGAAAATATCCAAAACTGTATACATGCCCTGGAGAACTCCCTCCCAAACATGGGCAGCCCACCAATGACACCCCACACAAGTGTTCCTCCCCCACCACAGTTGAACCTCTCTGTACTCCAAAACTTCTTCAAAAAGGAAGCCCAATATATTGCTAGGCTCCCTTAATGGAAAAATGGAATATAGTGATGGGTTTAAAGGTTAGATATAGAATACATAGAAATTTAGAAAAATTAAATAAAGGAAAAATAAATTGGGGTATCAAATGAAAAAATGAAAAAGCTTTGTTTCTGACATTTTGCCTTTTATCACTATTACAGGTGTTGCCCTGTATGTACAGTGGCAAAGAAATTTCTTCCATTTCTTCCTCAGTGTCAACCTCCTTTTTTTCTTTCTTTCTTTTTCCTGATTATTAAGTTTCTCTTGACATAATGTTTAGGTCATAGTAATTCACATATACAATATATGTTACTCCCACATATCCAACATCAAACTCTTTGTCCCTTCATATTATATTTGCTGCAGCTAATGTACAGATATTGAAACTATAGTTTTCAAACATATAAACCTTTTTAAATGAATGATTAAAGAGCACTGTCAAAATATTACTACTAACCAAAGTATTTTTCCCCAACCCACCCTATTATTATTATTTTATATAATTTATATATGAACATACATAAACAATAAGTGTATAGTAAAAGTTGTGAACTTACAAAGCAAACATGCATAACATTATACAAAGGTCTCATACATCAACCCTCCACCAATACTTTGCATTGTCTTGAGACGTTTGCTACAAATTATGGAAGAATATTGTCACAACCTTACTACTAATTGTAGTCCTTATCTTACCTTTTGTATGTTTTTCTTCCAACCCACCCTATTATTATTTTTTCATTAATTAATTTATTTATTTTTAATGTTACATTAAAAAATATGAGGTCCCCATATACCCCCACTCCCCTCACCCCACTCCTCCCATAACCGCCTCTTCCATCATCATGGGACAGTCGTTGCACTTGGTGAATACATCTCTGAGCACTGCTGCACCACATGGCCAATGGTTCACATTACAGTTTACACTCTCCCCCAGTCCACCCAGTGGGCCATGGGAGGACATACAATGTCCAGAAACTGTCCCTGCAGTACCACCCAGGACAACTCCAAGTTCTGAAAATGCCCCCACATCACATCTCTTCTTCCCATTCCCACCTTCAGCAGCTACCATGGCCACTTTCTCCATCTCAGTGCTACATTTACTTTCATTACTAATCACATTATTTCCCAAATAGAGTATCAGTAAGTCTACTCTAATCTATACTCTATTCCTCCATTCTGTGGAGCCTGGAATCATTATGTCCACTCCACCTTTGTATCGAGAGGGTGCTATGATTCCACTTGGATGATGTATGCAATTCTCCTGTTTGCAGTTGTAAGCACTCTTGGCTCCCTGGTGTAGTGGTTGACCTTCTTCACCTCCCTGTTAGCTGGCTGGGGTAAGTCCAATAAACCAGAGGGTAGGAGTTGAAAGTCTGTTGAGGCTCAGGGCCTGGCTATCACATGGAGAGTCCAGAGATTTAGGTCCCCTGAGTATACACTAAACCCCAGCACCAACCACAGGTCTGGTGAAAGTGACAGGAGAGGTTTGTGAACAAATATCACATCTGAGTCCAACTCCATCACACTCAGGACCACAAACTCCAAAGTAGGGCCAACTGACATGGCACTGAAGTCCATCTACCATGACCATAGAACCTGTGGGTCTCTGTAGCCCTCAGAAGAACCAATACCTGGGGTTGTATCAAATTTACCTGTCTCTGGGACTCTGCTGAGGTATGCATAAGGGATAAGGGTGACCCCTCTGATGACCTCCCAGCTCTTTTTTGGAGACTCATAGCCATATAAACTCATTTGTCCTTTCCATTTTCCCCTTTTATTCAGGGTCAAAAAGCATTTTTAACTCCTGATATTACATGTAGGCTGAGATATTCTGCTGGTCTGTGTTGACCCTTTTATTCAATTTTTTAAATATATATTTTTTTATGGTAGAAGTTGTAAACTTATAGAACAATCATGCACATGTGCAGATTTCCCAAACTACACCCTTTATCAACACACTACACTATGGCGGAACATTTGTTACAGGTAAGATAATATCATCTGATTTTTACTATGTCCATGTAACATATGTCCATTTGGCTCACATTTTCCATACTGTCCCATTATCAACACAGTACATCCTTGGCATAGATACAAGAATTTTATATTATTACTGTTAACCACAGTCCATAGGTCACTCCAGCTATATTTTTCTGATGCTTCTCCACATTCCCACCACCATGGAGTAGGGATATACATTTGCTCTAGCTCATAAAGGACACTCTTCCATCCATACCACCAACCACAATTCTGATCCACCTCTTAGTTTATTGTGCTATTCAGTTCCTAGATTATTCTCTAGTATTCTGTCAATACCTAGACTACCATTTTCAGCCATACCCCCATTTATAAAATAGCTGTTACTCACTGTGTGTTACCATCTACTCTCTACATTTTCACACTTTACAGTAAAGATAATTAAAAGTCTATATGTATTAGACATCAGCAGTCCATCTCAGTCCCCCTCTTATCTTCTTTAAGAATCCATCACCTACTGCCAGGTCTTGAAGATATTTTCCTACAATTTCTTCTAGAAACTTTATGGTTCTTGCTTTATTTTTAGTTTTTTTATCTATTTGAGTTAATTTTTGGATAAGGTATGAGATAGGGGTCCTCTTTCCTTCTTTTGGGTATTGATATCCAGTTCTTTCAGCAGCATTTTTTGAATGGACTGTTCTGCTCAAGCTGTGGGGTTTTGGCAGGCTAGTCAAAATCACTTGACCATACATGGGAGGGTCTGTTTCTGAATAATCAATATGGTTCCATTGGTCTATGTGTCTGCATTTATGCCAGTACCATGCTGTTTTTATCACTATGGCTAGGTAATACTATTTAAAGTCTGGAGATGAGGGTTTGCTTTTTCCTTTTTATGATGTTTCTGACTATTCAGAACCCCTTCCCTTCCAAATAAATTTGATACAAGTGTTTTCAATATATTTTTTTTAATGCTGGCAAAATTTTTATCAGGATTGCATTAAATCTATATGTCCATTTGAGTAGAACTGACATCTCAATGATATTTAGTCTTCTAATCCATGAGCATGGAATGTTCTTCCAGGTATTTAGGCCTTTTTTGATTTCTTTTAACATTGAGTTGCAGTTTTCTGAATACAAATGCTTTACATCATTGGTTAAGTTTATTTCTATTTGAGTTTTATCTGTCATATTTTTTTTCACCACTCTTTTGACACTTTTAATTACTTTTATTGATCTAATCTTCATTTCTATACTCTCTTCCAAGCCTCTATCTTCTGTCTTTCCTTTTCAGGCTCTAGCACACCCTTTAGTATTTCCTGAATATCTGGTCTCTTGCTTAGAAATTCTCTCAGTTTCTGTTTATCTGTAAATATTCTAATTTTGCCCTCATTTTTGAAAGATGGTCTTGTTAGATATAAGATTATTAGCTGGAAGCTTTTCTCTTGTAGTGTCTTAAATATATCAGACCACTGTCTTCTTGCCTCCATGTTTTCTGGTGAGAAATCAGCACTTAATCTTACTGGGTATTCCTTATATGTTATGCATTACCTTTCTCTTGCTATTCTCAGAATTCTCTCTTTGTCTTTGACATTTGATATTCTGATGAGTATGTGTCTCAGAGTTTGTCTATTCAGATTTTTTCAGATGGGGGTATGTTGTGCTTCTTGAACATGGGTGTCTATGTCCTTCAATACAGTCAGGAAATTTTTACCCTTATTTCTTCAAATATTCCTTCTGCCCCTTTTTCTTTCTCTTCTCCTTCTGGGACACAATGACACACATGTTTGCACACCTTTTGCTGTCATTTATTTCCCTGAGATCTTGTTCATTTTTTTTTTCCATTTTTTTCTTCATCTGTTCTTTTGTATGTTCACCTTCAGAGGCCAATTCTTCAAGCTCATCAATCCTGTCTTCTGGCTCCTCATATCTGCTATTATATGATTTCAATTTTTTTAAAAATTTCATTGATTGCACCTTTCATTCCCATAAGATCTTCTATTTTTCTATGTACATGCTCAAATTCTTTTTTGTGCTCATCCAATGTCTTCTTAATATCCTTAGTCTCTTTAGCCATCTCACTGAATTTATTAAGGAGATTTGTTTGAACATCTATGATTAGTTGTCTTAACTCTTTATGTTATCTGAAGGCATATCTTGTTCCTTTAATTGGGCTATATCTGCCTGTTTCTTGGTGTAGATTGCAATATTTTGTTGGTGTCTTGGCATCTGGCTTACTAGAGTATTTATTCTGGGTGCAGTTTTTCTTTTTAGTTTAGGGCTCCCTGCTCTTTCTCCCTTGCTAGTTGTGCAGTAGGAGTCAAGGATGTAATTGGTGCTATATGCTGTGGAGGCTGAGGCTGTCTCATCATTGCCCCAGGGACCAAAGAAGCTTTTCCCAACTTTCTCCTTTGCCAGGGTTAGGGACAGAGTCACAGCTGCATGGAATAATCCAAGTCATGCAGCCCTAGATCCTAGGTGCCCAGAGGGACAGATGAGGCTTTACACCCTTTTCTCCCCTGCCTGGAGCAGGGATGGAGTTGCAGGTGTGGGCAGCAATCTGTGCAATGCAGGTCCAAGATGACCACAGTTGCCCTGGTAGACTTTTGGTTATTCAGTTTGTGCCAGTCAAAGTTACCTGCAGTTACTTGGATATGCTGGTGCAGGGCCCGCCAGCCTCCTCCCTGCCAGAGGTAGGGCTGAAACCTAGTCTAGAACTGCAGACCAATCTGGGTGAAAGAAACCAGTTCCTATCATCACTGTGATTTTCTGTCAGCTGGGCTTCCCCTCAGACTGGGGGTGGAGTCAAAATGGTGACCACTGGCCTCTTTCTGACTTGGACAGATTCACACCCCAGCTGTTCCTGGGGTTATATCTTAGCCACTCGAGTCTACCAATCAGTAGCCAGAATCGGTGGCCAACCATCTTCTTCTCTGTTTTTGGGAAATGGAGCTTCCAATTCCAGCCACAGAATAGTTCCCAGGCAGCTTTCACTGCATGTATAGGATAATTACTGGCCTCCATGGCTTGGCCAATAATTTCCAGGAGAAGCTGGCACAGGTTTCCCCAGCTTCCTCCTTCCCAGAAGTGGGGCCAGCACCTAGCAAATACTTACAATCTGATCTGGATGGAAGGAAACCGGTCCCTACCAACACTGATTTTCAATCCTTTCAATTTCCCCTTGTGCCAGGTGCAGAGTTAAGAAGGTGACTACCAGCCTCCTTCTGACTTGGGCTCAAACTTCAGCTGTTGTCAGGATTATACTTTAGCCTGCTGAATTTACTCATCACTAGCTGAAGTTGGTGCTGAACCATCTCTTCCTCCCCCATTTTAAGAAAGTGGAGCTTTCAATCCCAGCCATGGAACAGCTCCCAAGGCTGCCTGTGCCTCCAGTGTAGGATGCGCACTGGCCTCTGTGGCACGGAGCACTCTGCTTACAAGTCTTCTCTGCAGATGGGCAGTCTTCTCCTTCCTTTACTTCAAGGATGTGGCAGGATGTCCTTCTGGTCTACTGGTGCCCCCAAACAGGTGCTTCAGCTAGCTCCAGATAGCTCTGGGTGTTTACTAACTGCCCTGTTACAGGAGCTGACTTTAGGAACTCCTTACTCCACCACCATCTTGCTGGTTGTCCTACTATTACAATTTTATTGAAAATTTATTGGAAGAACATTATTGTGAATTTGAATTGTGGTAAACATTTCTACATAATAGTTTTCAAAGCTGTTTAATATTTTTAGTTTTTTCCCTCAAATGCATTTCCCACAGTTTCAGCTTTAGACAAATTGCAGGCATGTAATTAGTCTGTAGCTAAGGATTCATGCGATATGTTACAGAATAATTGACTATGAAAAAAATTAAAATGAATTCATTTGTAGAAGAAAATAAGAAAAATAATGTTGAGCCACCCAGATATTATTAAACTGTAAGCTTGTAATTTGAAAGTCTTATGAATTATTTCATAACATAAAGATTGCATTAGTGCTGTGAAAAGATTTAAGAGAGAAACTAGTCTTTCATATATCATATTCTTGCTTTAAAAAAAGGTAGGATTATTTAAGATTTATCCTTAGAGCAGACTGACATTCTAACCAAAGAATACTAAATTCCAGTTATTCATGTACCACCATCATAATTTTTGTGATATGTACTACATATCCTAATATTCTATTATTTAATATAATGTTTGAATTGAATCACTGTATTTGCTTAAAGGAGATTTTAGGTAATGCAGAAATCACACGATTGACATGGGCTCTGTATTTTATAATGCAAAAACACATTTATGAATATTAAACATTTGCACACTGTAACATCTAAAATCACTTTTGAATATACAGTACATTTCATAAAACACAATAATACTATTAAAAAGTTAATGTATATAAAAATACCTGATATGTCCTTGAGAATGTACAAAACTATTAAAAACTTTCAGCAGCAGCATATACCTGGAAAAAGTTGTAAGTAATAGATGTTGAGCTCCGGAAGTATAACCAGAGGGTAGATATCATTTAGAAAAGAGAGTGAGAGTACTGGTGACGGAAATAATTTGAGGCTCATACCATCTTCTTAGTAAATATCACAACTTACTGTACAATATTCACTTTTCATTAGTATTTGATAAGCAGCTCTCCAGATTTGTTAGTCACATAACCATGAACCAACCATGGTTCTGTGAATATGATTTAGAGTCATTGTATCTATGTGTATGTTAGTAGTACAGAATATGGGTAGTCATAGGATATAATTTAATGAATATATTGTTATTGTTTTTTAACGGAATGCTTCCAGAATTATCTTGAGCTCTGCTTTGAAATATCCAGGAATATCTCAAACTTTAATAAGATCATTAAAAGAAATACTAATCTATCATTTAATAGGAAAAAAATATCTATGTATAGACTGACTTGAGCCAAGTATTATTTTATTAACAACTTTATTTTGAATTCACAAAAATAAAAGAACAGAAAAAGGCAGCTCAACAAGTTATGGAAACATTACTCCTAAAAATTTGTTTTCCAGACATTTTTATCTCATCTAATTTCAACTGCTGACTCAGTTGTTCCTCTAGTGTTCAGAAAGATACACAAATGAACACAGATTAGATAAATGACAGTCAAGATCTCCTCATTAAAGAAAAAAAGTGAGGAGAAAAAAATATAATTGTCTTTATAACTCACAAAACCCAACCCCATATTGTTTTCTTACCTTTAGAATTAATAAAGTACCAACTTTGCTTTTGCTACAAAAAAAACATTACAATGTTGTTAACTATATTACACAAATTACATTAGTTATATTTTCCCCATGTATCACTACATTCTCATCACCCTGTAGTAGAACATTCCTATATTTGTATTGTTAAACACAGTCCATATCTACTTCCAAAATCGTTGTTATACTTTCCCAATATTATCCTCCAGCTGACTTCCAACTAGCATTAATCTTTCTAGACTACTTGTTTCAGCTGCTATCACATCCATAATTCAAATTTGTTACATTCATTATAATGTATTCCTATCATGTCCAACCATTGCCACATATTTACATTTGACCTTATTAAACATGTTATTAAATATTCTACATACATCCAACATCTTCTCCCCCTTATCATCCCATGTTCCATCTCCCAACAAATGAAACCTCATAGTCCAACACCAAAAGTCTATTCATTGTATTTTGTACCTATCAGTAAGACCATACAATATTTGTCCTTTTGTGTCTAGCTTATTTCATTCAACATAATTCCTCCATATTGTCATGTGCTTCCCCAACTGATTTCTTCTTATAACTGAATAATATTCCATTGTATGACTATAACACATCCTGTTTTTCCATTCATTGGTTGATAGACATTTAAGTTGTATCTTTTAGCAATTGTGAATAATGCTGCTATGAACATTATTGTGCAAATATCTGTTCATGTCCTTGCTTGCAGTTCTTCTGAATATATTCCTAGTATCAGGATTGCTGGATCATATAGTAGCTCTATATTTAGTTTCCTGAGGAACTGCCAATTCATCTTCCACAGACATTGCACCATTTAACATTCTCACCAACAGTGATTAAGTGTTGCCATTTCACCACATCCTCTCCAGCACCTGAAGTTTTCTCTTCTTTTAATAATGGGTATTCTGTATTTTGTGAGATGATATCTCACTGTAGTTTTGATCTGCATTCCCTTAATAGCTAGTGACATTGAATATCTTTTCATGTGTCTTTTAGCCATTTGTATTTCTACTTTGGAAAACTGTTCAATTCTTTTGCCCATTTTTAAATTGTGTGTTTGTCATTTTGTCATTAAGTTTTACAAGCTCCTTATATAAGATGGGAATCAACCCCTTATCAGATCTATGTTCTCCAAAGATTTTTTCCTATTGATTAGGCTGCCTTTTTAATTTCTTGACAAATTCTTTTGAAGAACAAAAACTTTAATTCTGAGGCAGTCCCATTTCTGTATTTTTTTTTTCTTTTTCTGTTTGTGCTTTGGGTTTAAGGTCCAAGAAACCACCACCAAGCACAAGATAAAGAGTTTTATGTTTCTAGTATTTATATTTAGGTCCTTGATCCATTGGGGTTTCATATAAGGTATGAGATAGGGGTTTCCTTCCTCCCTTCCTCCAAGATGCTGTCAGAATAGCTCAGGCAGGGCACAGCTCTCTTGTAAAATAGGGGAGATGGTGAAGATGTGATCAGTGGGAGATATTTTGGGACCCCTGCAGGCAGAAAAGTGCAGCACACATTGTCCAGGAGGTATAGGGAATGCAGGGATGGAGACACCAAAGGGAAAACTGTGAGATGATACCCCTGCAGCTGAGAATGCTGCCCTGGCCCCACCCCTGAGTTAAATAGCCTCAATAAAGCCTGTAGCTAAGCAGCCAACAAAGAAGGAAAGGTGCAGATTCCTCTCAAGGAAGTGGAAGGATGTGATGGAGAGCTAAAAGTGGTTTCTCTTTGTGCCTGTAACTACCACAATTCACTAGCTCAGAAGAAGTAGTGGAACTTGAAGAATTCATCTCCATGGAAGGGTTTGCTGAGGATCATCATTTGATGGCCAGCCAGGAAAGTGAAGGAAGACTGACTGCTCTCTCCTGATCCTTTCCCAGGTACAGTAGACCTGGTTGGGCCTCAATAGTGGCTTCCTGCCACAGTTTTGACTATTTAAATAGTATTAAAGTTTTGGAGAAAATTGAACTAAAAATCAAAGAAGAGCTGTGAAATAAAACCACTAGGTAAGAGAGAGAAATTGATCAACAGAGAAAAGTCATTAATGTAAGCAGATACTTAGGAATACCAAATGATAACAACCCACACAAAGAAACAGGAAGATATGGCCCAGTCAAAGGAACAAGTGAAGAATCTAGATGAGACTCAGGATTTAAGACAACTAATAAATGATGTTCAACCAAATCAAATCCCCTTAATCAATTTTGAAGGATGAAGGAAAATTTGACTAAATAGGTAAAGGATATTAAGGTGACATTGTGTGAGTATAAAGAGCAATTTGAAAGTCTGCAGTAGAAAATACCAGAACTCATGGGAATGAGGAGAAAATGGATGAGATTATAAATGCATTAAAAGCATATAGCAGCAGATTTGAAATGTTAGAAGAATGAATAAGTGAATTAGAAGTTAGGACATTTGAAATTGAAAAGATAGAAGAGACAGGAAAAAAAATGAAAAAATTTAACAGGGTCTCAGGAAATTGAATGACAGCAAAAATGCACAAACATACATGTTATAGGTGTCCCCAAAGGAGAAGAGAATGGAAAAGGGGTAGATAGAATATTTAGGGAAATACTGACTGAAAATATTCCAACCTTTATGAAAGACATGAATATCAACATTCAAGAGGGACAACATATACCAAACAGAATAAATCCTAATAGACCTACTCTGAGATATCTACTATTCAGATTGTCAAAAACCAAAGATAGAGAAGACTTTGAGTGTAGCAAGAGAAATGTATTACAGACAAGGGAGAATTGATGAAGCTAAGTGTCAATCTCTCTTCAGAAACTATGGAAGTAAGAAGACAATGGTACAATATATTTAAGATACTGAAAGAGAAAAACTGCCAGCCAAGAAATCTTTATCTGGCAAAACTATCCTTAAGAAATGAAGGCAAGTTTAAAGTCTTTACAGACAAACAAAATCTGAGGAGTATGTTACCAAGAGACTGAATCTATAAGCGATATTAAAGGTTGTGTTACAGTCTGATAGGAAAAGACAAAGGAAAGAACCCTGTATAAAGGTATAGAAGTGAAGAACATAGATAAGAAAAATTGAAAGGACTAAAAGACAGACAATAATAACATATGACTTCAGAAATCCAAGGGATAAAGTCAACTAAGTAATGCTTTTATAGTAGTAACACTGGATGTTAATGAATGGAACGCCCCATTAAAAGACATAGACCAATAGAATACTGTATTAGTCAGTCAAAGAGGTGCTGATGCAAAGGACCAGAAATCTCTTGGATTTCATAAAGGATATTTATTTTGGAGAGAAGCTTACAATTACAAGGCTGTAAAGAGTCCAACTCAAGGTACCATAAGAAGTACTTCCTCACCCAGGATCTGCTGCCATGAGTTGATGGCAGATGATGTCTGCGAGGGTTCAGCCTTCCTTCTTCCTCATGGGTTCTGTGGTCCCAGCTTCTACCACTTTCAGCTGTAGGCTAGCATAGGGCTCAGCTGCTCTGTTCTCTTAATAAGGTCAGTTGTAAAATAGCAGGCAAATGTCTCATCTCTCCCCAGAGCCACAGGATTGAAGCTGACAACTTCTCTTCTCTTCTGTGTCTATGGAGCTCTATTTTTCCTCTGTGTATCTGCCTCTTTGTATCTACCTGAGTAAAAGTCCATTTATGTAGCCCACCAAGGGTTCAGGGACTCAACCCTGCACACCCTAATGATGTGGTCAAATCAAGTCCTAATCTTAACAAAATCAAGTAAACCTAAAATCTTTGAATTTAATACAATCAAAAGGTATCATTCCAGAGGAACAGATGAGTTTACAAACATAATTAATATATCTTTTTAGAATTCATAAATAATATCAAACAGCCACATTCCACACTCTGATTTCCGAAAAAGAAATTACAATATTAAAAAAAAATCCTTAAATCAGCAGCAATGTTATGTACAAAATCACATCACAATAATTTGAAAGAAACACAGTTTGTCTTGATACAAATTCCCCTATGGCTGTAGACCTGTGACACTTACAAAACAATTTATTTTACTCCAATATACAATGTGACAGATTAAGAATAAACATTTGCACTTCCATAAGGAGAATTTTGGAAGGAAACATGAGTCACTGGTCCCTTACAGTTCCAAAAACCTGTAAGGCATACATCTTTAGATTTCAATGTCTGGAGTCATTCTTAAGATGATTCTTTTTTCTTATCCTTGGGGCCTCATGGGAGCCCACCCTTTTCACAGCTTACCCAATAGCCAGGTCATTTTCTTGGTTTCACCCTCATCAAGTAGCGGAGTGGCAGACATCACCCTCCAAGAATAGGGTGATGGCCAAACTTTATCCAGTCTCTGGAGTAGAGTCTCCAACCCCTTACTACAGTGAGGTGGAGGCAACATTCTTTCTAATCTTTGGCCTACAGGCCCAACCCTCTCAGAGCAATGAGTTGGTGATCTGGCCATCTCTAATTTATCAGGGACAGCCCACCCATCTCAGACCCTTGGGGAATGTGCTCCATTCTCTCTGTAGCCTGGGGTGGCAAAAACTCTCCCTGAAGAGCAGGCTGGAACATCCACCCTCTTCAACTGCAGGGACAAACTCACCCTCTGTACACATAGGTAGGATTCCCTTTTTGGCCCAAGGAGATTCTTAATTCCAGACCTCAGTGACTGGTTTTCCTCTTAGAGCCATTTTCCCTTTCACCTCTTCTCTCCATGTCCTTTCTAGACCAGGCTGACAGTGGTTTTGTTCATATAGCACTCTCAAAAAGCTTGTTGGTTTATCATGCAGGAAGCAGGGATCCAAGCCATCAGACAGTAAAACTTTCCATAAGTCTTTCCTGGATAGCTGCATTTTCAATCCTGACTTACAAGTTCCAAGTTTAGTTAGTTTCTCAAATGGGGCAATATTGCCTGGGGCTCAATTTCCAGAGGTTTGGAATTTCCAGAATCAGATTTTGTCCTAATGATGCCCTAATGATGTGTTCAATCAAAGTCCTAATCTTAATATAATCAAATGTAGAACCTTTGAATTTAATACAATCAAAGGGTATCATGTCCAGAGGAACAGACGAGTTTACAAGCATAATCAATATCTCTTTTTGAATTTCATAAATAATATCAAACTGCCACAAATGGATACAAAAAAAATAGCCATCTATTTGTTGTCTACAAAAGACTCATCTTAGATTCAAGGACACACTTCAGCTGAAAGTGAAAGGCTGGAAAAAATTATTCCATGCTAATAGTAATTCAAAAAGAGAAGGTGTAGCAATAGTAATATCAGATAAATGCAAAATTGTTATAAGAGATGAAGTAAGTTAGTATATATTAATAAAGGACCAATTCACCAAGAAGAAATAGTAATAATAAATATTTATTCACCTATCATAGGTGCCCAAAGATACATGAAACACACTGGCAAAATGGTAGGGAGAAATAAGCAAATCTACAATAATAGTTGGAGACTTCAATACTCCACTTTCAGTATTTGATCAAAGAGCTGGACAGAAGATAATTAAGGAAACAGACAGCTTGAATAATACGATAAATAAAGTAGATCAAATACACATTTATATAGCTTTACACACTAAAACAGCAGGATATACATTCTTCTCAAGTGCTTATGGAATTTTCTCCAGAATAGACTATTCTGAATGCATTGGGATATAAATCAGATCTCAATAAATTTAAAAACATTGAAACTCATACAAAACACTTTCTCTGATCAGAATAGAATTAGGTTGGAAATTAATAAGAGGCAGAAAAGGGAAAATCTATAAATTTGTGGAGATTAAACAATACATTCTTAAATAATCAGTAAGTTAAAGAAGAAATTACAAGGGAAATAAGTAAAAGCTTCAAGACAAGTGAAAACAAGAATATGACATATCAAACCTTAAGGGATACAGCAAAGGAAGTTCTGAGAGGGAAATTTATAGCCCTCAATGCTTTCATTTAAAAAGGAGAGCTAAAATGAAAGACCTTACTGAAAACCTGAAAGAATTAGAAAAAGAATAGCAAGCCAATTCCAAGGGAAGCAGAAATTGATAATAATGATTTGAGCAGAAATATATGTGAAATGGAGACAAAAACCAATAGAGAAAATCAACAAAACTAAAAATTGGCTCTTCAAGAAGATAAACAAAACCAATAAAACTTTAACTAAATTAACAAAGGAGAAGAGAAAGAAGATGAAAATAAATAAAATCAGAAATGAGAAGGGTGACATTACGACTGACCAAGCAGAAATAAAAGGGATCATAAGAGGATACTATGAACCACTGTATGCCAACAAACTAGACAATGTTGATGAAATGGATAAATTTCTGGACATGCATGACAAATAACATTGTCCCTAGAAGAATACAAGACCTCAATAAACCAATCACAAGTGAAAAAATTGAAACAGTCTCCATAAACCTCTCCAAAATGAAAAGTCCAGGGCCAGATGGCTTCCCAGGTAAATTCTACCAATTATTTAAATAAAATCTCTTCCAAAAAACCGAAGAGAAGTAACGGTACCAAATTCATTCTGTGACACCAACATCATCTTAACACCAAAACCATTACTGTTCTTTGAACAAGAGAATGAGATAGGTATTTTAGAAATAAATGAGTACAATCCTAACTTTATTCAAAGAGAAGAGAAAGGATAGAATCAAGTTGTATACTAGGTAGAAAGCTTTGTCTTTGGAAACTAGGTCACATGTCCACTTCATAAACAGACATTACTTAAAAATGTAGATAGTTACAAATTCTTCCCCCCAGGAGGTAAGAGAAAGCCTATTATTATACATTTAGATTAGATGACAAGATTGAACGAGAAAATGAAAATCAGGTGCTAAAATCTCTGCTTTATAGAGACTACATACCAATAATCTTAGCTATACTAGACTCCCACCAATAAAATTTAAAAAAAAGAAAAATAGGGGGGAAAATTAAACAAATACCCAATGGAAATATTCTATTATAAAAATAGGCAATAAAATTAAAAGTTTCATTTTAGGAAATTCTCAGACGATCTAGAGGTGAGAAATCTTAAATTTACATTCTACTTGGATTAATTAAAAATTAGGGAAATGTGCTTTTCAGCTTTCTTACTCACTGTTACATTTTTATTTGCAGTTTTGATGAGTTTTGGTCACTTTTCAACAGTCTGTATATCTTCTAAAAAATAGGTGACAAAATATTAGAGAAGTAAGATTTGAGCAACCTAAGAGAGTTTCTCCTGCTTACCAAATATCCCTGGTAGTTTGATTATTACATTAAGTCATTCTACTCAGTTAATCTGCTGCTGCTTTTCCTGAAGATTTTATGACTATTTGGAAAAGATAAGAATACCTTTGCCTAGTTTATGTCAAAATATTTTGACAATTTTGATTTTTTATTTTATTAAATGATTTTTCTTACAAATATGTAATTTGAAAACATTTTTCATTTTCTCATATTTGATATTATATAATTTTGAGACTTTATTCTTGTCATTCATTCATGGGGGAAAAGTCATTTCATGCAAAGATCAATAACTGTATTTTCCTTCCAGAAACTCCAATAAAATATGGGCAAACTCTATGATAAGGTGAAAGGATGTGATTGGGCAGTGGTTGGGGATGACATTGGTGCAGTGATGTGATTGGTTCTACAGTGCAAGATGTGAGGGGGAATAGAGTGGGGATGTTGGGTTGGATTATCCATGGACCTGGGGGGAGAGTTGGAGGAAGCTATGGATTTGCAGATATGTGGTTAAAACTACAATGTTGGGAATGTTCTTTGGCAAATATGGCAGGGGAGGGTATTTGGTGTAGGGTGTCAAAGGTGGGGTACATGTAGGATAGGGCATACCTGGGGCATGCCTCTATGGAATACAGAAGTGTTCATCATGTCATAGTGTGTTGTCTTAGTAGGTATGACCCACACAATAAACCAGAAAATATTAAATTCTCATCCTGGGGAGCCCTGTTATGTTCTCAATTAGAGAGGCAAGAATCTGTCAAGAACAGAGGCAAGCCCTTAATATTATTGCATGTAACTATGAACTTATTCTTCAAAAATTGAAATTTAGTAATTATCGTAGGTTCTGAGGGGATGGGGAGGGAGGAATAGAATACATGAAACACAGCCTTGACCAACAGGGGGAAATATTAAGTACAAATGAATTTTTATGACTGGAGATTTCAAAGTGATTTGGGAGGTCATTCCAAAGGTAACACTTATGCATATCTCAGCAGGATCTCATTGACTGTCATAGTAAACAGTGCTTCAAGCAGTGGGACTCCTGAGGGCTCTAGAGACATCTAGGCACTATAAGAAGGGCAGACAAGCTTAGGAATTCAGCACTCTGTCAGTGAATCTTATTTTGGAATTTATGCTCTCCAATGTAACAGAGCTAGACTCATTAATAATTTCCCTACACATGGCTCTTCTGTCGCATTTATTTGAACCTATAATTAGCACTATACTCATTAAATAAATGTCACAGAAACTTAAATCTTCAGTCTGTTCATATGCCAGTTGAGCCTTGAATCTCAGCAGAGTTACAACACATGTTCTCCAGTTCATGAGAACAACTAATGAGGGGATGATGATCGGTAATGGTAATGCCCATCCCAAAGAACAGAGAGTGTTTGCAACTGCAAGGAAGACAGTTCCATTTATGTGCCCAAGGGATATAAGCCACCTCTCAAACAGAATCATAGTAGTCCTCACCATCCCCAAGTCCTCACAACTGGGGAAGGAACAATGGGCTAAAGTAGATTTACTATTATTCTAGCAATGAAAGAACTTCTATCATTGATAAAGGCAGTGGCCACCAGAGGTTTTGATGGGAGGGAGAGGGAAGAAGAGGTATAACATGGGACATTTTTTGCGACATTGGAATTGTCCTGAATGACATTGCAATGATGGAAACAGGCCATTAGACTTTTTTTCAAAACCTATAAAATTGTGCAGGACAAAGTGTAAACTATAATGTAAACTATAGCTCATGGTTAGTAGCAATGCTTTAATATGAGTTCATCAATTGTAACAAATGTACCACATTAATAACAGATGTTGTGAATGTGGGAAAGTATGGGAGGGGGAGTGGGTGAGACATATGGGAAGGTAACATTTATGTAATCTAAAGCTTCTTTAAAAATAAAACAAATGTTAAAATGAAACCAAACAAAACCAAAACCGAAATTCATTTCTTTATATTCTCATTTTTGTTTAGTTTGTTATAAGGATAATTTAGTAAATTAATAATACTTTATATTCTCATTAAATAGTTTTTTGACAGCATACAAAACTGGATGATGAGTACACAGACAGCTGACAGATCACACACTTATAAAATATTTAAGGAGCACCCATTAGATGAAAGATACCATATGTGTTAGTGATGAGCAGACACAGACAATATTCTCAACAAGTTTACCATCATGTACGGAAGGTAAGTACACAAAACATACAAGGAATACTATAGATGTAATATACCATTACTTTTCTGCTTAAACTAGGTGTAAGATGATAATGTACTTGAATCTGAAAAGAAAATCAGGTGTGGCTAGAAGAGTTTTTCTCTTTTGCATTTGATGAGAATGCATTCTTACCCCATGGGTGTAGTTCAGAAGTGGTTGAGGAAAGTTTTGAAAGAAGAGGTAAAATATAAGCAGAGCAATTAGTGTAATATTTAAAATTTAGAAAAAAAAATAGATAAAATCAATGGAAGTCAAAGTTAGTTCTCTGAAAAGATTTAAATAAACTAAACCTCTAGCCAGCCTAATCAGAGAAAGAGAGAGAGAGTGAGAGAGAGAGAGAGAGAGAGAGAGAGAGAGAAGTTACTAATACCAGAAATGAAAAAAAGGCCATCACTACTTATCACAAGGATATTAAAAAGAAAATAAAGGAATATTATGAACAACTCTCTGCCCACAAATTTGACAACTTAGATGAAATGGACCAATTCCTTGCAAGACAAACTACCAAAACAAACACAAGGAGAAATAGGTAATCTGAATGGGCTTGTATGTATTAAAGAATTTGAAACAATAATTAATAACCTTTCAAAACAGGAAGTACAAGGTCCAAATGGTTTCAGCGGTGAATACTATCAAACATTTAAGGGAGAAATGATACCAATTCTTTATAATCTCTTCCAAATAGTATAAGTAGAGGGAATACTTCCAAACTCAGTAAAATGCAACAAAATCTTAGCAAGTAGAATCCAACACTGTAGAAAAATAATTATACAAACTGACAAAGTGGAACTTATTCCAAGTATGCAAGGTTGGTTTAACAATGTAAACTCAATTAGCATAATCAATCTCATCACCAGACTAAACAAAAAATTATATGATCATGTCAATTGATAAAGAAAATGCATCTGACAAAATCCAACACCCATTTAAGACAAAAAATCAACAACCCAGGAATGGAAAGGATATCTACAAAACATCTACAAAAAATCTGCAGGCAACATCACATAAAATGGTAAGAAACTAATTCTTTTCCTTCAAGATCAGGAAGAAGGCAAGTCCTCTCCCACCACTCCTATTCAACAACTCATTGGATGTCCTAGTTAATGCAATAAGACAAGAAGAGAAATAAAAATATACAGATGGAGAAAGTAGAAATAAAATTGTATTTGTTAGCAGATCACATTTTTGTGTCTACAGATAATGTAGAAACATAAAGAAACTCCCAGAATAGTAAGAAATTATAACAAGGTCATGAGATATAAAATTAGTATACAAATCCCAATTGCTGTCTTATATATCAGAAATTATTTACTGGAATTTTAAATTTAAAAAAACAATACCATTTACATTAGCACCAAAAAAAAAAAAAAAGAAATAATAAGGCAGAATTTAGCAAATATATGCAGGAAAGAAATCAAAGAAAATCTAAATAAAAGGAGAGAAGGCCTATGTTCATTAATAGGAAGATTCAATGATGTTAAGATGTGAATTCTCCCCAACTTGATTTATAGATTCAATGCAATTCCAGTCAAAATCCCCAAAAATTATTTTGTGGATATCAACACACTGATTCTAAAATTTATATTGAAAAGACTCAGAATAGCCACCACTATACTGAAGAAGAAAATAATCAGAAGACTGACACTACAAAACTTTAAGACCTACTGTAAAACTTCCATAACTAAGACAGTATGGTGTTGGCAAAAGAACAGAAAACTTGATCAACAGAACAGAATGAAGAGACCAGAAATAGAACTGCACAGATTCAGCCAACTGAATGTTTCACAAGGGGGTGAAGGCAATTCAATGGAGAAAGGATAGTGTTTATTACAGGTTAAACATTTGTACATTCATATAAACAAAATAATCTAGATACAATCCTTATACCTTTCAAAAAAACGTAGCTCAAAATGGATTTTAGACTTATAAGTAAAACACAAAACTATAAAAGTTCAAGAAAATAACATAATATAATATCTAGGTTATCTTGGCTTTGGCAGTGAGTTTTTGAAGAAAACACCAAAATCATGATCTATGAAGCGAAAAATTGATAAGATGGATTTTGTTAAAATTAAAAATCTCTGGTCTGTGAATTACCATACCAAGATAATGAAGAGACAAGCCACAGAATGGGAGGACACATTTGTGAAATGCATATCTGACAAAATGCTAGTATCCAAAACATATACAAAAATTCTTAAAACTCAGCAAAAAGAACACAAACCTATTTAAAAAATAACAAAAAGTTCTGAGAAAATACCTCAACAAATAAAATATACAGATGGAATATGAAACAATGCTCAATATCATATGTCATTAGGGAATTGCAAAGCAAAACAACAATGAGATACCACTATGCACATACTGGAATGTTTAACATTCCAAAATCCTGACAATAACAAATGCTGGTGAGGATAAGAAGCAACAGAAACTCCCATTCATTGCTGAAAGGAATGCAAAATGGTACAGCCACTTGGGAAAACTGTGACAGCTTCTGACAAAGCTAAATGTAATCTTAGTGTATCATCAATCACACTCTTAGGTAATTACTCAATTGTGTTGAAAACTTCTCCATACCAAAACCTGCACACAAATGTTATAGAAGTTTTATTCAAAGTCATTAAAAACTGGAAAAAAACAAACAAACTGAAGATGCCATTCAAAAGGAGAATGGATAAACAAAGTGTGTTTCAACTATATAATGGAATATTAATCATTGTTAGAAAGACATGAGATATCAAGCCACAGAAAGGCAAGGAGGAATGTTAAGTGCATATATGAGGAAGCCAGTCTAAAAGGGTACAGACTGTATGACTGCAGCTGTATGAAAATTTGAAGCATGAAAAAATACAGAGCCAGTAGAAAAGACCAGTTGTGGCTAGGGGTTCATGGGGAGAGAATGGAGGGATGAACAAATGAAGCATAGGTGACAGTATTTTTATGTAATTTTAATGGTGAATATATTTCATTATGCATTTGTTGAAACCCATAGATCTGTACAACATTAAAAGCGAATCTTAATATAAACCATGGAAAATAGTTAAAATAATTTTCATTAATTGAAACAAATGGACTACACTAATGCACAATATTAGGGAAACTGTACCTGGGGAGTAGGAGGTGGAGGCTTATGGAACATTATGTACTGTCAGCTCAATTATGTTGTAAATCTAAAAAAAATAAACTATATTAATTATTTAAAATCTCCATAGATTTTTCCATACTTTATTTAATTAATGTTCTCTTTCATATAGAATATTATAATTATGCATTTTTATCTTTCAAACCCTGAGGAAATTTGTTACTATCAAACCAATATCTGAGAAAGGATACATAGGAATAAAAATGTATCTTTACTTAGCAAGATAGAGAAAAATGGACTGCACAAAGGCATTGTAAATGTCTTTTCATTCGTTCATTTAAACAAGGTAAAGCTTTTCTTGACCACCATTGAGAAAAGATAACATGGTTGTATTTGTTTCCTATTGCTGATGTAACAAATTATACAAATTTAGTGGCTTATAAAAACACAAGTTTATTATCTTTCATTTCTGATGGTCACAAAACCAAAATGGGTTTCACTGGGCTAAACTCAGGTGCATTCTGGAAGGTCTAGAGGAAAAGCCATTCCTTGCCCTTTCAAACTTCTAGAGGTTGCCCACAGGCCTAGACTCATGGCTACATCCTCCTGACCTCTGCTTCCATTGTGCTATAACCATCTCTATCTCTGCTTCTTCCACCTCCCTCTTGTTAAAACTTTTCTAATTACTTTGGGCCCAACAGATAATTCAGAATAATCTCTCATCTCAAGGTCCTTAACTTGATCTGATCTGCAAAGTCCCTCTTCTATGTAAAGTAACATATTTACAAGTTCTGGGATTAGGATGTCGACATCTTTGGGAGAGAGGGACATTTGTTCTGTCTACTGCAGTGGTGCAGAAGCTTTAGGAAGAAGTAGGCAGTTTTAAAGGCCTGTAAAGACCTAAATGTAGTGTAAAAAGGATGGTCTCTTCTAATGTCTTCTGATTTCCATCTTGCAGAAGCGACTTTCACACCTGCACTATAGTACCAGTTCTAGCACTTGCAAGAACTGTATTAAGCTTTCTCCAATCAAAATTTTATTTACTTGCCTGGCTCTTAGAGTTTCTGTTTCCTCTTATCTACTTGGCCATAATTAGCAGTTTACACCCAAGATTTTAAAATATTATAATAAAAGTGAATAGATGTTACTAGAATATATATTTTTTAAACTCCAGAGAACTGCATAACACAAACAGTGAACCCTAAGTTAAATCATGAAATATAATTAATATCACAATTACAGAAATGTGCTTTCATCAATTGTGAAAAATGTGCCACCCCAATGCAAGGTGTTAATAGTAGGGTGGTATGTGGGAATCTCCTATATTTTATCCATGATTGTTCTGTAAACCCACAGCCTCTCTAATATAAAAAAAATTTTAATCATGACTCGCTATTTATTATTTATTCATCTTTTTCTTTTTCTTTTGGCTGTCTAACTCCTCACCTGGTTTGAAAAGAGACACTATCTAACCCTCAGCCTTAGTTTTACATGCCTGAATTCCAGAATTTCTCACTTTTTCCTAAATTCCAGTAACCAGCTCAAGGGCCTCAGACTTCCAGGCTTCAGTGCTCTGTCATTGCCCTGCACTCATTCCATTATACTATTTCTGAATAATTTGGGACTTGGATTGATTCACTCTATCTGCTGTCAGATCTACCTGGAAATATGTAGTCTTGAAATATTTATGCTTAAAAAGGATCTATAAGTAATTTAACAGTTATCTTATTCTGTGTTAACTTGTAATTTTTAATGGGCTCATTAATAAAGTCTAGTTTATAGTCTACTTTCTATTTTGGATTTTTGTGCCTATGCTTTATTATGAAATTTTATCATTTCAGTGAATGAAAAGAAAATGCAAATACAGCAATAAATGGCTGTGGATGACTACCTGCCTGGTTTTAATTACCACAAATTTAATGTCATCTTTTATAAGCTGAATACTAATATTCAGCAGTATGTATACATATGCATGTGTATGTGAAATTTACATCTTCTCAGCTACAACGTAGATAAAGTAATTGCTGAGCAAGCAATAAGGGAAGTGGTATTGGGAAAGATGTATATGTTTCCCATCAGACTTTATAAAATCTTTCTTAACAAATCTTTCCAATGCCATTGATGGTTTTCTTGGCTACCAAATAAATGGTACACAAATATTTGTGGTTATTGCTATGTTTGTATTTAAGAAGATAGTATTGTCTGTTCAAGACAGGGAGATTGTAAAATCTATGATCCAGAAAGATATGCATATTTAAAGTCAGAATAATATAGGACCAGCCTTTTGTTTGGGGGAAATTTTTACCCAAACACACACATAAACACATGCAAACATGTAATTACATGGAAAATAGATTTAAAAGGACTATTAGGAAGTTGTCACTGCTTACTGCCCCAATCCACTAATTTAAAATTTATGTCCTAAAAATTTCAAAACAGAGACTACATGTAGTCACAAGGTACCATCGGTGGAAAGTGACATAGCCAGTTAATAGCATTACAATAAAATTTAGAACAGTAGTACAAACAAATTAATATGTATGAAATAAAAACAAAAGGGAAATTATATAAAAATATACTTAACAAATATTTCCATACTTTTGATATCAAATTTCTATTGAATTAAAACTTTAAATTTTATTCAACTGTAAGTTGAATTTCTCCTTTGGGGTAAAAGACCTAGTTTTTCTTACTATGTTCAAGCCATACCCTTAAAGGAAAAGTACATTCCAACCTTCCTTTTTCTTCTTCACATATACCAATCTCCTCACCTCAATTGCTTTGCAAGTGCTTTTCTTTGTACTTGCTTTTCTCTGACTTAAGCTGTCAGCAAATCTTCACCTGTTTGCTCTTTTTCATCCTTTATGGCTCAGCTCAAATATCACCTCCTCAGAGAGCTGACCTTCATTGCCCTATGTGATGGTTAATTTCAGGTAGCAATCTGGCTGGGTTATGGTGTCCAGTTAGTTTGGTCAAGCTAACACTGATCTGATTGTGAAGGTAGTTTGTAGATGGATTAGGTTCCATAGTCAGTGAGTTCCATTTTCAGCTGATTTCCTCTTTAGCAAACAAAGGAGATTGCCCTCAGCAATGAAGGATGTCTCCTCATCCAATCAGTTGGAGGTCTTAAAGCCAGAACTTAGAATTTCAGAAGTCAGAAAGAAGAATCCCTGCCACCACTTCAGCCAGCTAGTTCCTGGGGAATTCAACCTCACCTTTATGGGCCTTCCAACTTGCCGTCCGCCCTACAGAATACAGACCTGGCCACTCCCACTGTCACTTGAACCAATTTCTATAATAAACTTCTTAATATTTACACACACACATATATATCTTCTGTCAGTTCTTTTTCTCTGGAAAACTCTAACATGCCCTACCTAGAGTTATCACATTCTTTCCCTAATTATCATTTGGAAGTAGAGCATCCTTTCATTACTAGCTCAATAATTTGATTGGTTTTCTTCCTAGCATTGAACATTTATTCCTTGTTTATCCCCTCAGAGAATTTAAACTTGATAAGAAGATAGAGCTTATCTGTCTTGTTTATGCAGCAGTGTCTGGTACATAAACAGTTCACCCTCAATAGCTGTTGTTGCATGAATTGAATGAATATTCCATAGGTCACTGAAGGTTAATGGTTACCTTCACCTTCCAGAATATTATTCTAAAACTAAAAAATAAAGGATTGAGAAAGACAGAAAAAGTATCTATAAAGGTGCTCTGTTAGCCCTTTTAACGCTCCCTGGGTTCAAGTAAAGGACTCATGTGTTTATGAAGAGGATTATCACTGCACAGGCTAATGTAGACATGCTGCTTATTTTGGAGTAAGTCATAGTAGCTTATGAGAAGGATGACTGATTTTAGACACTAAAACTGAAACACAAGAGCTGCTTGACCCGCAAAAGTGGTGCCTCATTTTATAGACTATTGGGAAATGTGTCTAACAATAAGGAAAGCATTACCCAAACTCACTCAACCTTTACATAATTTTCTGCTTGGAAGCAGAGGTGGAATTTTATTTACTGGTTAGTAAACCATAAAGTCAACCAAAAGAAAAAGGGCTGTCCTGATGATAAAATATTATTTTGTAGCATACATCACTTTTTTTCCTTTCATTTTTTTTCTCTACATAATATATCATGTGAGCCTAAAACAATATTTTGAAGTTGATAAAATTTCTCTTTTGTTCTTTTTTGAGAAAATATATGATTCAATCAGGGAAGAAAGCTATGGAACTGATGGGAAAATCTCAGTGAATTCAAGGGCCAGATAATAAAGCCAGGATTTTTATTAAACAAAAGGAATGGAAACCGGAAATTTAGGGATTAAAGCTACTTTCTTACTAGCTACCTAGTTTCATCCTCACTTTTTCTTTTTTTCTTTCTCAGGGTTTTTCTTCATACACCTATATTTTTCTACCTCTCCAAGCCAGATTGCTTCTTATTCTAGATCAGAAATGGTTATTGGCTAATTCAGAATTAGCTATGTTCATGTAAGTGTTGCTATTTGCATTAATTTACAAATTTTTGAGAGTTGAGATAGCACTTAAACTGTCAAATAATTCATTTTGTGCTGCTTTGTGTACTCCTTCATATATTCCTATGAGATGATACATATTTAATTATTAATTTTTATTGGAATTCCTGTAAGTCCTTTATACAGATCTATTATTATGTCTTCTTGGTTTTGTCTCTTTAACTTTTTTTGTTTAGATATTAATTTTATTTAATGTACTCCCTCCTACATGGACCCACTTAACTTGCAGAGCAAGAAAGTCTATTTAAATGCACTGGAGTGCATGAGTGTGAAATAATAATGACCCTTTAGTGCTTTCCAATTAATATTGAACATTTAAATTAGTTATAACATCTGCTGTCAAAGATCAGTACAGTCATGATATACATCAAATGAAGTTCTGATTTTCACATTTTCACCTTAGCTCCTAAATGACTCTTCCAGTCATGCCAATATCTGTCTCAGACTCTACTGTGTGGGCATCCAGAACTATGAAAACCCTGAACTTACTACAGCAAGCTTTTATTTTCATCAAAGGAGATGAAAAGTCAGAAACTAACAAAAATTTAGAATGTAAGGGCCTAGAGATAATAAATGGCAAAACCAATATGAGAAACTAAGTCCCTTCTTTATTCAGGACTAGAGTTTACAAAAAGATGCTCTCTCTGAAACAGCTCTCTCTGAGGAAATCTAATACATTTCTTTTGGAAATCAGCTAAAAAGAATAGACATGAGCAATGTGGCACTGTCTATACTTTTAATCTTGATATAAAGGCTGTCACATGAAGTCAAGCAGAACCTCTGACTGACTTGAGAGAGAAAAGGAAATGCATCCTCCCATTATTGCTGCTGCATTAGGGGTATTAGAGAGACAGAAGAAAGAAGCAGGGGAAAGGCAAGAGATCATCTGTGTGGGGGAACCAGATTGAGAGGGAATGAGGAACCAATAAATGCCTCTAATATCTCTGAGAAAACAAAAAGTGAAGGCTTGCATAGAGACCTGCTAGCTTCAAAATACCTGTGGTACTTGCTTCAAAACTTGGTTATACTTTTACCACCTTCCTCCTGAGGATGTTTTACTACTGTGAGTGTACTACAAATTCTTTTCATAGCAGGATGACATCACATCAAAAACATTTAAGTATTATTTGCATTTATGATTTGTTCAACTTCCAGTTGTTTTTAAAGATTTTAATAGCAAGATATAAAAGGAAAAATGTAATGATGAGTGTTAGACTTCATCAAAAACAGTTTGTTAAATCAAGCTAAAAAAATCCCTACCACAGCAATGATTAACATTTTGAAAAGACATTCTTAAGGCACCCCATATTTCCTGGCACGGTTTGTATTAACTTTGTATTGCTGCATAACAAATTACCAAAAACCTGTGACTTACAACAGCACAAAGTTATTATCTTGTGGTTTTGTAGGTCAGAAGTCTGGCATGGCAAGTCTAGGTCCTCTGCCTGGGGTATTGCAAAACTGAAGTCTGAATTTAGAGACACTGGAAAAAATTTTTAAAAATCTGCTTCCATGTTAATTTTTACTATTGACAGAATCTAAGTCCTTGTGGTTGTAACATTGTGATCCCTGCTTAAGGAGCAGCAAATCATGACAAGTAGACCTTTCTGTTATTTATTTATTTATTTTACATAAACTCATCCCTAGTAAACAACTCTCGATGGCTCCTGAGATCTTAAATTTATCATAAATTCATTTATTATCCATTACATAAAATGTCAAATTTTCCACTGCAGATATCAATTGTATATTCCATTTTATATATACATATAACCATATTGGCCTTCTTACATGAACTATATTAAAATAGTAATCTTTAAATCTGCCATTGTTACATTTCCTATGACCCAAAATAGCATTAATGTGAATCAAAATAGAGATGATTGACAATCCCTGGAATTTTCATTCAAACTTAAATTCTTACCAAAGTCCTTGAAAAATAGTATTTGATATAAAACTACAAGTAATAGAGGGAAAACATCACAAACTAATTGAAGCCCACAAAAGACAAAAATCAGCATTTCAGTTGAGTCCTAAAAAGTAATAGTTTCCCAAGGTATATTTAAAATCTCACTAAGTATATTTTTACCCACATGCAACCCAAAAGCAGTTTTCTCATCACTTGTTAGATGGTTTACATTAAATTACATATTCATTTTAATGTTAAACACTCAAGGCCCCATTATGCTTGCTGGCTCTGCTACAGGTATCACATACATTAATGCCCTCCATTACATTTTGAGTAAGTCATTTTATTGAAAGACTTTTGTGATAGGAAATTCTCTCTCTCACTGTAGCAGTTTGATAGAGTTATGAATTCCAAAAATAGGTATTGAATTATGTTTGTAAACTGGTCTGTACCTGAGTGTAATTAAGTTATGATTAGGGCTTTGATTGGGCCACATCAGTAGGGTGTTGAGTCCCCACCACCAAGGGGACAGAGGTGGAGTTTTCTGTTGGAATTTTGATGCTGCAGTCTTGAGCTGGAGTCACACAGAGGAGCTTGATTGTGAGGAAAGAAGAGCAAACCCAACGAAGAGAGGAACCCTGAGCCCAGAGGGAAGCAAGCCCTGGAAAGAAAGGAAGGAACTCTGAGCCTGGAGAGAAGCAAATCTGGGGAAGAGAGGAACCCAGGAAGGCTGAATCCAAGCAAACATCGCCAGCCATCTTGATGCAACACGTGGCAGAACACTTTGGTGAGGGAAATAACTTATGCTTTATGGCCTGGTAACTGTAAGCTTCTACCCCCAAATAAATACCCGTTATAAAAATCAACTAATTTCTGGTATTTTGCATCAACACCTCTTTTACTGACTAATACACTCACTGAAGTCATCTAACTCCATTTTAAATAGACCAAATTTTCAAAAGTTCTTAGTGCTATTGCTTTGCTCTACATCCACGTACTTTGGTGTCAATAGAGACTACCAATAATTTAAAACAGCTTATACATCCAAAACTTTCTCATCACCACTTCCACTAAAGTTCTCTCACACTTGAGATTAAATATTCCCAGGCTTCAACCATGAGTTTTTTATGTGACATGTTTTCCTAAATTAAGATATAATTCATATAGCATGAAATTCATCATTTTCCTGAGTACAATTCAGTGGTGCTTCATAAACTTACAATGTGTTGGGCAACCATTATGATTCTGTACTTCAAGAATATTTTCATCACCCCAGAATGAAAACCCATAACTGTTAGCAATCACTTCTCAGTTCCCCCTGCTTATTTATCAATTTTTAATGGGTTATTTGTATATTATTTTTGAGTTCACTATACAGTCTGGGTGACACCCTTATCTGATATATGATTTGTAAATACTTTTTTCCATTTTGTAGGTTATCCTCTCATTTTTTAATAGTGTTCTTTGGCATATAAATGTATTTAATTTTTTTGAACTCAGATTTTATACTTTTTCCTTTGGTTGCTTGGGATTTTGGTTCATATCTAAGAAATCATTGCCTAGTCCAATGTCATGAAGTTTTATGCCAATTATTTTTTCTAATAGTTCTATAGTTTTAGCTGTTACATTTATTTTTTTAATCCATTTTGATTTAGTTTTTCTACATGCTATGAGGATGGAGTATAAATTCATTCATTTGCATGTAAATATCCAGTTATTCCAGAATCAGATTTTGAAAAACAATTATTTGCCCATTTAATATATTTGAAAGCCTTCTCAGAAATCAATTGAACTTGGATATAATGAATTATTTCTAGACTCTCAATTCTATTCCATTGATATATGTCTGTCCTTACGTCAGTATCACACTGTACTGATTAGTTTTATTAAATTTTGAAATCAGTAAGCATTAATCTTCCAGTTTTGTTCTTTTTCAAATTTGTTTTGACTATTTTGGGGTTCTTGAATATCTATATAAACTTTAGAATCAGCTTGTCCATTTCTGGGGAAGAAAAGCAGTTGGAATTTTAATAGGGATCACATTGAATCAATAGATCCTGGGGATATTACCATCTTAACAATAAGTCTTCCAGTGAAATAAACATGGAAAAATGTCCATGCTCAGGTCTTCTTTACTTTGATTCAGTGATATTTTATCTTTTTTCACACTATAAGTAATGTTTTCATGTCCTTCCTTCTTTAAATTTTCTTACTTATTTAATCTTTTTTGATGCTACTGAAAATGGATTTTCTCCTTAAATTTATTTTTGAATTGTTTGTTGAAAGTGTATAAAAACACAACTTAATTATGTGTATTGATCTTGTATCCTGCAATCTTCTGAACTTGATTATTAGTTCTAATTGTATTTTTATGGAGTCTTAAAGTTTTTCTCTATATAAGATCTTAAAATCTGCAAATAGAGATAGCTTTACATCTTCCTTTATAATTTCATGCCTTTAACTTCATTTTAGTGCTTAATTGTCTTGGTTGGTGGAACCTCCAATATAATGTTAAATACAATTGGCAAGAGAAGATATCCTTGTTCTTGATGTAAGAAGAAAAGCTTTCAGTCTTTCACATTAAGTATGAAGTTAATTGTGGCTTTTCATAGATGTTTATTAGATTGAAGATGTTGCCTTCTATTCCTATCATGTATTAGTGTCGGAGTTTGTCAAGTTCTTTTATGCATCTATTGAAATGATCATGTGTTCTTTCTCTATTTTATGAATATGGCATATTAGAGAACTGATTTTAATATGCTGAGCCACCCTTACATTCCTGTGGTAAATCCCGCTTGCTCATGAACTTTAATCTTTTGATATGCTACTGATTTTGGTTAGCTTGTATTTTGTTAAGGATTTTTGCATCTATGTTATTAAGAGATATTGATTAATCTATAGTTTTCTTTTCTTTTGATATCCCTGTCTGATTTGGTATTAGGAAAACAATCACCTCATAGAACAAGGTAGGAATTATTCCCTCTCTTCAATTTTTCTGGAAGACTTTGTGAAGAATTGATGTTAACTCTACTTTAAAACTTTTGTAGAATTCACCACGAAACTGTCTGGGCCTAGGAATTTCTTTGTGGAAAGTTTTGATTATTAACACAATCTGTGTCTTTGTTTACTTGTAATAAGTCTATTTTGATTTTATATGGAAAGGCAAAAGTGGTAAAATAGCCAACACAATACTGAAAAAGAACGAAGTCAAAGGACTGATATGACCCAACTTCAAAACTTGCTATAAAGATACAGTGATCAAGACAGTATGTTAAAATGAAAGAAGAGACAGATAGAGAAATATAACATAACAGACAGCTTAAAAATAGACCTACCCAAATAGAGTAAACTATTCTTTGAAAAATGGACAAAGGCAATTCAAAGGAGAAAGGATAGACTTTTCCACCAATGGTACTGGAACAACTGGAAATTAATATGCAAAAAAAAATGAATCCAGACATGGACCTTACTTCATAAATATTAATTCAAAATGGATCATAGGCTTAATTGTAAAATATAAAATTATAAACTTCTAAAAGGTAACACAGGAGAAAATACAGGTGACGGGTTTGAAAATGACTTTTTTTAACTTTTTTGGAAAAATCAAGTTGTAAACTTTTATTACAAATTAAAAATGAGGTTCTTAAATATCTCAAGTTGACCAGAAATGAAACAACTTAAAAACCTTTAAAGGTATATTGAGAAAAACCAGGGTTTTTAGAAAACAAGTTTGTCATTACTAAAAAGAGACGTCTTTAGGTAAAAATAATAAAAAAACCATGCTGCATAGATAATACAGATAGTTCTAGTTAACGGGTAAAAAGCAAGTACTTAAGCTTTTTAGCTTAAATCTTTTCTTCATATCTTACTGCTGGAATTTCATATTCATTTCTTCTTGTTGGATGACTAAACGCGACGATGGCAGAGATGGTAAGCGGGCGTTTACTTACTAGCCCCACCCTGCTCAGCCTCGGGAGTGGACACATTCTCAGCTGGTGGATCGGCTACTTCTGTCTCTTTGCCATCTTGTGGTTTAAGGTTTTTTGGGCATCTGCCACATTAATTGAAGTTACAGCAGTACCGACGCTGAGGTGACTGCTGACCTTGAGTCTTATCTCCTTGATTTTCCTTATCATCTTCATTGGCATCCTCTCTAGGCTGTCTTTGGCGAGGAGGACCCCTGCGGAATCGTGGTCTATAACCCCCACACATAGTCTGTCTCACTGGTCTACCATGTTCTCCTTCACCCTGGTTGTCAGCACCCTCCATCACTTCTCCATGAGCAGGAGGGTTGGAATACTGCGGTTGACACCCATAGGGTCTCTGCATATAGTAAGGTGGGAATCGTCTCCTGCAGTAGGGTTGGCGTTGTTGGGCCTGGCTTTTCAGAGCACTCTCCGATGATTCTCATTCTTTTCCCCACTCTCACTATTCTGGTAATTTTGCTGGTAATTGCGTGGAGGACCCCGACAACATGGATAACATCTAAATGGTTAAAGTCTGCTGCATACTTACTGCCTTGCAGGGCCCGTGATGTTTGCTGCCTCTAGCCCCCTTTTTCTCCGTCAACAACATCAAATCCTCAGTCTCTCCATCTCCCACACTGAGAAGGTACTTCCTGGGGTTATTCTTCTCTATGGCAGTCTGGTGTACAAACACACTTGGCATTCCTGTTAATGGAACCATATCCATTTCTTACATTGAACCGTTTTACTGTTCCCAAAACCTTCACTGCTGTGACCCTCTTGTCCCCGGCGGCATGCGCCGCAATGTGAGGCCTCCCGGTCGCCACTCCCCGCGCCCCTGCAGGTGGTGCCGGGCTTGGTGCCCACACTGCTGAGCGCGGGGAGGCGGCGGGTGCTGGCCCTCGGCCTCGCTGCTCAGGGTTGCGGTGATGGTGACCACGGCCGGCTGTGGCAGCTGCGGCTCCTCCTGGGGTGTGTGATGGTAACTGGGCTGGCACAGCAGAGGGGCTGCTCAGGGCTGTCTGGGGTCCGCTCTCTGTTCCTGCTAGCGATCGACCTCTTAAAATGACTTTTACTTTGCTTAAACAATAGGAATTTATTGACTCATGTTTTTGAGGCTAGGATCAGCTAAAAATCAAGGTGTCAGCATGGTGATGCTTTCTCCCAGAAAACTGTTATGTTCTGGTGCAGGTTGCTGGCCATCCTTGAGGATCCTTGGCTCACAACACATTGTAATGTTCTCTCCTTTCTCTTTGGGTTCCATTGACTTCGGTTTCCAGTTCTTCCCCTTGTCTTCTTTTGGAGATAATACTTTAGATAAAACCATACAGGCACTATCCAGGAAAAGAAAAGAATTGATAATTTGATATTTATCAAATTTTAAAACTTCTGCTTTGTTAAAAACTGTTAAGAGAATTAAAAGAAAAGCCACAGACTGAGAGAAAATATTATCAAAATTTATATCCGATAAAGGACCTGCATACAAAATATAAAAATATAAAAATAACTCATAATATTCAACAATAAGAAACTATCAATTCAAGTTTTAAAAATGGGCAAAAAACCCACACACCTCACCAAAGAAGATGTGTAGATAGCAAATAAAAACATGAAAAGGTGTTCATTCAACATTATATGTCATTAAGGAATTGTAAAGGAAAACAACCAGATAGTGTTTACACCTATTTAAATGAATAATAAAAAAAAAAAAAAACAACCACCACCAACAACAAAAATAGAATGAGGAACTCTCACTCAGTGTTGTTGGGGATGAAAAATGGTACAGCGACTTTGGAAAACAATTTGGCAGTTTCTCATAAAGTTTAACATAGGCCTTACCATATGATTCAGTAACTTTTCTCCTTGGTATTTACACAATTGAGTTAAACACTGATGTCTACAAGAACCTGCATATCAATAATTATAGTGAGCTTATTCATAATTGCCAAATATTGGAAGCAAGAAAAATGACCTTCAATCGGTTAGTGGATAAATAAACTAGTTCATCCATACAATGGAATTTTAAAAATATATATGCTTTCTATTTTTTTTAAAGATACTTAGATTACATAAATGTTACATTAAAAATATAAGGGATTCCCATATACCCCATTCCCTACCCCTCCCACATCTTCCCACATTAACAACGTTCTTCATTAGTGTGGTACATTTGGTAAAATTGATGAACTCATTTTGGAGAACTGCTTCTAAGCATTGATTATAGTTTATATTGTAGTTTACATTCTCTTCCGCACATCTTTGTAAGTTATTACAAGGTATATAATGGCCTGTATCTGTCATTGAAATGTCACTAAGGACAATTTCCAAGTTCCAAAAATGCCCCCAAATTACAGCTATTTTCCCTCTCCCTCCCATCAGAACCTCCAGTGTCCACAACCTCAACATCAATGAAAGCGATTCTTTCATTGCTAGAATCTGATAAGTCTATAGTAGAATGACAGTAAGTCATTCTAGTCTGTTGTTCATTCCCCAATCCTGATGTTTCTGGAATGGTGATGCCACTCTGCCTCTAACTGAGAGGGGGCTCAGATCCCATGGGGCAGATGGATGGGACAATCTTGCTTGCAGTTGCAGCCTCTCTGTTCCTTGAGATGGTCATTGTCAGTCATCACCTCTTATTAGTTGTTCTGGGTGAGTTGAATGAACTGAAGAGTAGGCGTTGCAAATCTGTTGAGATTCAGGGTCAAACTGGTACATGAAGAGCCTGAAGATTCAAGTCTCTTGAACATACACCTATCAAGTATATTATTAACTATAGGTTCGTATAGAAGGGGCAGAAGAGCCTTGTGCAGGGAAACCACAATTGAGTCCAACTCTGCCACTCTGGGGAGCATAAATTTCAAAGTAGGGTCCACTGACAGGGTACCAAACTCCTGATCTGTCTGCCCTGCCTATAGTGTTGGATGTCTCCAGAACTGTCACAAGTCCCATATTTGAGATGCAATATTTCCTTTGGCAGTTAATGAGATCCTGCTGAAACATGCATAAGCATAACCTCTGGAATGACCTCCCAATTCACTTTGAAGTTTCTTAGCCATATAAACTCATTTGTCTTTATATTTTCCCTCTTTTGGTCAAGGTCTTTTTCCAGTTGCATTGCTAGTTGGTGCTTGGTAGCAATCCTTCTGTGCCAGGGAGGCTCATCCCTGGGAGTCATGTCCAATGGGATAGTAATCAGTAATAAAAAGATCAATAAAATGTGGTATATACACACAATGGAATACTACTCGGCTGTAAGAACAAACACACTACAAACACATGTGATAACATGGATGAATCTTGAGAACCTTATGTTGAGTGAAGCAACCCAGACATTGAAGGACAAATACTACATGACCTCAATGATATGAAATAAACAAGCTGCCCTAGATAGCAAGAGACTGAACGATAGGCTTACAGGAAATCGGAGGGTGGAGGAAGGATATGAGCCGATGTCTGCAGGGGTGGAACTTAAGACGAGATGGTGGTAAGTATGAACACAAAGAAGAGATAAAATGGGGGCAAGGGGTTGCCTTTGGTTGGGGCTTTACGGGTTTGAGGGTGGCTGGGGAGGGACGGTTGGGTAATGTTGCCCAAAAGTGGGGGGAGGGAGGGGTAGCATACGAACACAGGAGAGGGTTAGGAGGTGGTGGAGAGTAAAATGCCGAGAAAATAATATCAAAATATAATAAAGAGGGTTACCTGTTTAGAATGCTCGGAGGGGAGGGTCTGATGCAGGACGGGCTCCTGGGGAATGTATAAATGCTCATTCTGCTAGAGTGGGTGACACCATGGGGTAGAATCCCAAGTAGTGAGAGTGGGGGTGGACCCACATCCTGGGGAGGACTAATGCCACCAAATAGAGGGAACTCTATCCCTCGAGAGAAAGGGTGGCTCCCAGGGCATTGGGGCAGATGAGCAAGTTAGGCCCTAAACACTATTCCATCTATCTCTGGAAGTGGCTCCTCAGGAAACGGAGGTTGACTGTCACTGTGGGCACCAAGGTGGAAGGGAAAATGGACGTTAAATGTGTGGAACCAAAGTAAATGGGGGGCAAGGGAGGAGTTTCTTGAGAGTACACAAGGATGGACATAAAACATGTAATATTACACCATAACATATAGGAGACGACAGACTGATAATGTAAACCATAATGTAAAACATAGGAGAACTAAAAATGTAAAAAACTGTGTATCCTAAAGTATGCACCATAATGTAAGCACAGATATTACCATGTTAGAAAGCTAATATCTCAGACTCTGTACATCACCTTAAGTATATATGATGTGAATAGGGTGTAAGAGTATCGCTGTGGAAGGAAAAGGTGTTGTGGTGGGTGTATGGGAGTGCTGTATATTATATATATGCATTGCTGTGGTCTAGGACTCCTACGAAGAAACGCTGAATAATTAGGGGGGGGGAGGAAAGGATAGGATGTGGAATTTTTTCAAGTCAACATTCTTTATCTAAGTTCTTTATCTAACTTTATCCAAGTTCTTTAGCTATCCTTTAAACCCATTGCTATATGCCATTCCCTAGTAAGGGACCATGACATTATATTGGGCTTCAAATTTCGGGGAGTTCTGGATCACAGAGTGTTTCTACAATGGCAATGGAGGGATACTGGTATGGGATACCAATGACAGGTGATATATGGCTGACAGGGAGCTGTACAGAACATATGTCCAGGGTGCATGGTAATGATTGGATATACTCATAGTGGCAACAATTAAAAACCCAGCAGGGGGGGTACTGGGTTCCTGGCCAGTGGTGCTCTGTCGTGGTCCCTAGGGGAGCAGCGATAGTCTCCCAGGTACAGCGGCGGGGACCGGGAGGGAGTGAGGGTTCAACAGTGAGCCCCTGATGCTAATGACTATGCTTGTGAGCTGATAAACCTAAAACAAGAACAAGGCCTAGAGCAACATTGTGCCTGGGAATTTCCTCCTGTCAGCCTTCATGTTACTCAAATGTGGCCAGTCTCAAAGCCAAACTCAGCATGTAAATGCAATGCCTTCCCTCCAGCGTGGGACATGACACCCGGGGACGAGCCTCCCTGGCAACGAGGGACCACTATCAAATACCAACTGATGATGCAACTGGAAAAGGACCTTATACGGAAGGTTCAATGCGGATCAGCAGAATATCCATGTCTACATAAAACAACATGACTTTAAAATGCTGTTTGACCTAAAGTAAGGGGGAAATGGAAAGGAGAAATGAGTTTATATGGCTACGAGTTTCTAAAAAAGAGTCTGGAGGCTGGCAGAAGGATTGCCCTCATGCACAACTGAGCAGAGTCAGAGAGACAGATAAAGCAGATACAACCCCCAGATGTTGGTTCCTTTGAAGGCTAAAGAGACCCATGAGAGTTATGGCCATGGCTGATGGGGTTAACTACCAGGGCAGATGGCCCCTCTCTGGAAATGGTGTTTATGTGTGATGAATCTGGACTCAGATGGGATCTCCCTTCATAAGACTTTCATGCTAATGTGCTGGAGGTGCAGTTAACGTTGGGATTTAAGATATATTTAGGGGATTTGAATCTCTGGACTGACAATGTGATAGCCAGGTCCTGAGCCTCAACAGACTCCAGCACCTACAATCTGATTTATTGGACTTACCACACTCAGCTAAGATGGAGTTGAAGAAGGACAATCACCACACCATGGAGCCTAGAGTGATTACAACTGAAAATGGGAGGATTGCATCCAGCATCCATGTGGAATCTGAGCCTCCTCTCGACATAGAGGTGCAATGGACACAACCAATCCAATGTCCACATAGAAGAGGTGGCATTGGATTGGGAAAAGTGGACATGGTGGACGATGGGTATGGGGAAGGGCAGGAAGAGATGAGAGGTGGGGGCGTATTTGGGACGTGGAGCTGCCCTGGATGGCGCCTCGGGGGTGATCACCAGACATCGTGGATCCTCACAGGGCTCACTGGATGGAATGGAGGAGAGTATGGGCCATGATGTGGACCATTGTCTTTGTGGTGCAGACTTGTCCAAAGATGTACTTACCAAATCCAATGGATGTGTCATGATGATGGGAATGAGTGTTGTTGGGGGGGGAGAGGGGGGGTGGGGGGGTGGGGTTGAATGGGACCTCACATATATATTTTTAATGTAATATTATTACAAAGTCAATAAAAAAAAAAAAAAAAAGAAAAAAGAAATGAGCTACCAAGCAGGAAAAGCCATGGAGGAACTTTAAAAGAATATTGTGAAAGACTTTCATATAAGTAAAAAAGACTGATCTGAAAATGCTACATGTAGTATGATTTCAGCTATATTACATTCTGGAAAACACAAATTTATGGAGACAGTAAAATCATCAGTGATTGTCAAGCATTCACATGGAAGTGGAATTAGAATAGGTTGAACATGGGACATTTTTTTAGGGCAGTGAAATTACTCTGTATGATAATATAATGTTAGACACATGGCATTAGGCATTTGTCAAAACCCATAGAACTGTACAATAGGAAGGGTTAGCCCTAATGTAAACTATGAACTTCAGTTAATAATAAGGTATCAATATTGGTTCACCAATTGTAACACATATACCACACTAATTCATAACAATACAATAAACTGTGAATGGAAGTATGGGTGGACAGAGTATATGGGAACTCTGTAATTTGTTCAGTTTTCCTATAAATCTAATACTCTCTCAAAAATAAGAACAAGGCCTAGAGCAACATTGTGCCTGGGAATTTCCTCCTGTCAGCCTTCATGTTACTCAAATGTGGCCAGTCTCGAAGCCAAACTCAGCATGTAAATGCAATGCCTTCCCTCCAGCGTGGGACATGACACCCGGGGACGAGCCTCCCTGGCAACGAGGGACCACTATCAAATACCAACTGATGATGCAACTGGAAAAGGACCTTATACGGAAGGTTCAATGCGGATCAGCAGAATATCCATGTCTACATAAAATAACATGACTTTAAAATGCTGTTTGACCTAAAGTAAGGGGGAAATGGAAAGGAGAAATGAGTTTATATGGCTACGAGTTTCTAAAAAAGAGTCTGGAGGCTGGCAGAAGGATTGCCCTCATGCACAACTGAGCAGAGTCAGAGAGACAGATAAAGCAGATACAACCCCCAGATGTTGGTTCCTTTGAAGGCTAAAGAGACCCATGAGAGTTATGGCCATGGCCGATGGGGTTAACTACCAGGGCAGATGGCCCCTCTCTGGAAATGGTGTTTATGTGTGATGAATCTGGACTCAGATGGGATCTCCCTTCATAAGACTTTCATGCTAATGTGCTGGAGGTGCAGTTAACGTTGGGATTTAAGATATATTTAGGGGATTTGAATCTCTGGACTGACAATGTGATAGCCAGGTCCTGAGCCTCAACAGACTCCAGCACCTACAATCTGATTTATTGGACTTACCACACTCAGCTAAGATGGAGTTGAAGAAGGACAATCACCACACCATGGAGCCTAGAGTGATTACAACTGAAAATGGGAGGATTGCATCCAGCATCCATGTGGAATTTGAGCCTCCTCTTGATATAGAGGTGCAATGGACACAACCAATCCAATGTCCACATAGAAGAGGTGGTATTGGATTGAGAAAAGTGGACATGGTGGAAGATGGGTATGGGGAAAGGCAGGAAGAGATGAGAGGTGGAGGTGTCTTTGGGACATGGAGCTGCCCTGGATGGTGCTTCAGAGGCAATCACCGGACATTGTAAATCCTCACAGGGCCCACTGGATGGAATGGAGGAGAGTATGGGCCATGATGTGGACCATTGACTATGAGGTGCAGAGGTGCCCAAAGATGTACTTACCAAATCCAATGGATGTGTCATGATGATGGGAACGAGTGTTGTTGGGGGGGGAGAGGGGGGGGTGGGGGAGCGGGGTTGAATGGGACCTCACATATATATTTTTGATGTAATATTATTACAAAGTCAATAAAAAAAAAAAAAGAAAAAAAAAAAAGAAAGATTAAAAAAATACTGACCAGGGTCAATATCAACCTCATGGTCCATGTTTTCTGGAAGTCAACTATATATCTCTCTCTGAAAAAAAAAGGAAAAAAAAAAAAAAAAAGATAATTTTGTAACTCTAGTTGTATCACATTGAATGTTTTTCCCTGAAGAAAATAGAAGATCCAACCAAAGAAGTTTAAACAATAGCAGAATTGTCATTGAAATTAAAAAAAAAAAATCTAGAGACAGGATAGTTCCACAGTTTATGAATTCAGTAGCCCAGGGACCCTATCTCTTCATAGCTATTATAACTATAGAAGGTATTATTTCTTCATAGTACCAGATGCCTGTGGCAATTTTAGTGATATGCTTAAAAAGTTATGCTTCATTTGAATAGAAGTAAGTTTCATCCTTCAGGTCTCTTTATTAAAGAAGGCAACCTTTTTGCAGAGGTTCCTAAGAGATTTGATCTTACATCTATGGCTTATCAAAATGATAATTTACACAGACTATTTTAATTACCATGGATGGTAGGCTGGTCTGTATGCCTCAATGGTTAAGGAGGGTTATGCTGCTGAGTAGGTGACAAATTACATGTGCTAAATTATTCTTAAGAATAATTTCTTAGTTTCCTCAAATACAGTCATCTCAGCAAAAATGTTTCTTAACCTGGATATATTTAGAATACTATATCCTTTCTTTTAATTACCACATGTATTTGTGATTCTGATTCTCTCATAGTTGTAATTACTGTTATATAAACTTTAAAGCAATGTCTTTAGAAGTAAAGATGATAACAAAATATGAATTAAGCAACCTCATTTTATCTTACCACCTTTGAGGGGCCAAGCACTCCATCCTTTCTACCTCACTGATGTGGACTGAATTGTGTAGCCCAGTTCGGACATATTCTTTGTCTTGGTCCACATTCTGGTGGGTGTGGGTCTATTGTAATTAAGGTCACTTTGAGATTTACTTCACTTAAAATATGGCCCAGCTAAATCAGGTTAGGCTTTAATCTGGAAATACTGGCATCCTTCATAAGCAGAATAAAAGTCAGAAGAAGAGAGAAGCCACAGGGAGCATCTGGAAGCCATAAATCATTGGAACTGGAGGAGAAAGGAAAAGACATGGCCATATGCACTGTCATGTGATGGAAAAGTCAAGGAGTAAGGATTGCCAGCAGCCAGATTGTCACAGTTTTCTGGGAGAAAGTATTGTCTTGCTGACACCTCAGTTTTAGACTTTATCCTGGCCTCAGAACCATGAGCCAATAAATTCTGCTGTTTGAACCAACCCATTGTATTGTGTATGCTTTAGCAGTTGGAAAACTAAGACACCATTTCCATTTTATTTCATTCTCCAGGTATTCTCAAATAATTTGGTACTCATTTCCAGATATTGTATTACTGATTTTTCTTAAATAACAACATAGATGATATCTCATTTTCTGTAACTGAATGATCATGATAGTTTTATTTTTAATAGTCAACAACTGGAGACATATTAACCATCCATCAACAGGAAAATGAACAAATAACTATATAATAGAGTACTACTCAGAAATGAAATAGGATAAACATGATATACTCACAAGAAAGTGGTTGATTCTCATTATAATTATGCACAGCGAAGGAACCATCCTGGTACATATTAAGTGATTTAATTGGCACGAAGTTCTAAAATCTATGAAAGAAATTAAAAAAAATGATTATCTCTGGTTAGGGAGAAGAGGTGAGGGACTGGTTTAAGTTGGAAAGAGCAGGAGAGAACTTTCTGGAGTGCTATAAATAATATATCTTCACAAGTCAAACCTTAAACTATATACTAAAGATCTGTGAGTGTCACTGTATGGAATATACACATCAATAGTTTTTAAAACATTAATAGAGATACAAAGGAAAAATGAAGTGAACAAAAGGAAATCAGGCAGTGAAGAAAACATCTTTGATAACCATTAAAATATATTTCATGATATTCTCTTTACATGTGTCCTACATACAATAAAGTAAACTCACAGTAAAGTTAACACTAATTATGATGATAAAGTATATAAAGGGTAGACCCAGGCAGCACTGAGAATTCAGGGAAAGGAATGGGGCTTAGTCATGGAAACCCCACTGAGAGAGTGACATTTAAGCTCAGGCCTGAAGGACAGGAGGGAATTACAGAGATATGGGAGAAGTAGACATTCTGAGCAGAGGAAACAGCATGTTCAAATGCCCTGAGGCCAAGAAGAGCCCCGCTGGCTGTGAACCAAGAGAAAGTCATTGAAGCTAAGGGTATGTTCTTAACCAGTGACCAAGGAGGTCAGCAGCCAGGACCAAGGATGGATAGAGGTCATGGGGAAGACTAAGATTTCCTTCAAAGAGCAATGTGGAATAACTGATGTATTTGAAATCAGGGATTCCCTCTTTCCCTCTGTTGGCTTCATTGTGGGTGTTTGTCTGTGGATCCAAGTTTTAATTCTGGACGTTTATGTAACCTTGAGTTTTAATCTTCCCATCTCTCTCTGCCCAACTCTCTATGGGTCCCTCCATCTGCCTCTCTAAGGTTTTTCTTAAAAAAAAAGAATTTTTTATGTTGTGTTCTTGACTTTTCTTAAATCACAATTTAAATGATTTCTTAAATTCCATTCTGTTCCTAGTACGTTATTTTCAAACTAAACATTTTCACTTTATCTTGAATTCATAACTAGATGGTTAAATATTCAGGATTTGCGCCTGAGATAGTGTGAAGAGCCAACCAAACAAGAAGGCAGTGTTCTTATCTGAGGAAACTATCCTACTAGGCCAGTAATGTCAACAGAAAATTTGGAAAATAATATTTTTACATATTTCTGTATCTTGATGTTTAAAACAACACTGAGGGAGAAATAGTGACAAACTTCAGATGATTTTAATGTCATACCTGAAACAAAATTGCTTTCTAAATTAAAGGAAATTCTAAATATTTTAACCTGAATAGAAAAAAAGATTCCCCTTTAAACCTGCCACTAAGATAAAAGTGATAAAGCATTAAAGCTCTCTAGATCAAAGTTTGCCAAATGTCAATGTGAGGAGGACTACATCTTAATTACCTAGAATTATTAGTTAATTTGCAGATTTGGGGTAAAAGTCCAGACTTATTGAGACTAAATTTCTGGATGAAGGGTCAAAGAATCTAAGCTTTTAATGAACTCTCCTAATTATTTTTGCAATGGGTCAACAGACTTGGTAATCAGGGTTATAGCTCACTACTCTGAATTCAGTTAGCAGAGACATTATGGGAAAAACTGAATTTCCTGAAAAAGTAAAGAAACTTTTATCTCTAATTTTCGACTGAAATGTAGTCTAGTCACAGTAAGATAATAATGAAGTATCTTGACTTGAATTAGGTTAATAAACCTAAATGGGCTCCTAAACATTTGTTAGAACCTTAGAAACTTTCAGTTTAATAATCCATTCTAATATTTTTCAGAAAACAGCATCAATCTCACTACTCTTATCATATCTTAATTCTGTATAACTCTGAAAAAAAGAGCATTGATCAGTAGATCAATATGGACCTGGAATGAGGGCAATGGAATTAGAATGTTAATTAATCAGTTAATGTATCCATTCAACAATTATGTATTGAGTTATTTCTGTATGCCAGTTAGACACAGGGGTTATGATGATAAATAAGACAGGGTTCCTGTCCTTAAGTCCTTTATCATCTTTTTATGGGAACCGACCAAAAAACTATCAATTATAATTTTTAAATATTACTAAGGGGTTATTAAATGGTGTTCAGATAAACATATAATTAACCACTAATATTTTAGGGGCATCAAGGGAGACGTCAACTGAGAGTGAAGGTTTAGCATTTCAAGTGACCTGGGATGTTTCATCTTTTGTTGATTTGGATGATATAGCTATATGTAAGAATTCCTGACTTAGGAAATAGTGAAGCTCATCGTCATGAAGCCTTGTTTTGAAAGAGCTTATGTTACTATCAAATGTGAAAGCTTGGTTGTTTCCCTGCCCCTTTCTGAGTTAAGGAAAGCTGGAACTGACTGAGAGAGATTACAATAATTATGAAGAAAGTATTTGAAGAAATCCATAAAAGCTTAAAGGATTCTTAGGGGATATATGATGGACATTTTTGAACATTATAGAATAATCTTTATATTTAGTCTTATTTCTCCAGAATTTAGAACAAACCAAGGGGGAATGTTATGAAAAGTATAATATTTCAGATAAATGTTGGAGTTAATTTTTATTACTTTAGTAATTCAATAACACAGTTGGCTGCTTTGATGTATTTATACATCTCCCTAACACTGAAGTCATTAATCAGAAATAGAATAGTGCTTTATTGAATGCTGTGCAGAGAATTTCTCCTTTGGACTGTCAGTTATTATCAACTCATGGTAAAACCCCTACAAGTACCACAAAATGATTCTAAGTGTATTTTTCTCATAATGAAAAAAAAATTTATACGAGTTAATGAGTAAATAAATAGATTTAAAATAACTAATTCAGCAATTAAGGCTCACAATAAATCTACCTGTTTTCTATGAATATATTGCAAAGGGGCCTGGCTTCATTATTTGAAATAAAGGCATACTCCCCTTCCTCAATTTAAATGTTTTTTTTTTTTTTTTAATAGAGAGAAATGGAAGAATATAATACTGTGGTAACCACAAGGATAACTGAGAAAAAGAAAAGACAGATGCACTAAATTAATCAAGTTAGCAAAGCAATTATTTCAGAAAGAATCGAGCACAGACCACAGAAAAAATAACTGTTTATCAAAATTGCATCTTTTTCACTTAAAGGAACAGAAATAATTTCTTACATAAAACAAAACACTCAAGGACTTAATTTCCTAGCTGCTGAAACAAATACCATACAGTGGGCTGATTTAACAAAGGAATTTATTGTCTCACAGTTTTGAGGTTAAGAAAAATCCAAAATTGAGGCATCAGCAAGGTGATACTTTCTGCCTGAAGACTAGCATTCTGGGACTGGCTGCCAGCAATCTTTGGGTTCTTTGGCTTTCCTGTCAAATGGCAATGTACATGACAATGTTTTCTCCTTCCTCCTCTGGGTTCTGTTGACTTATAGCTTCTGACTGCTCCCCATATTTTCTCTCTCTCCAGTGTGGGGTACATAATTCCAAGCCACCAGAGGATTCTATTAGTAAAGATGTTAATTTTTTTCCTTCAATAATTATTTATTAAACAGTTTTATTGAGATATATCCACATACCATATAATCTATCCAAAGTGTATAATCAATGACTTTTAGTATAACCACAATGTTGTATATTCATCATCTCAAAAATTTTAGAACAATTTTATTACTCCAAAAAGAAAAACTTCACCCCCATTTAGCACTTTCCCCAGTCCTGCATAACCACTAATCTAATTTCAGCTTCACAAACTAAACTGATTTATATTTACATTTTATATGAATGGAATCAAAGAATATATACTACTCTGTGTCTGGTTTCCTTCAATTAGTATAATTTCTTTGTCTGATATTAATATTTTGTAGCATTACCCTACATTTGTTCTGCTTTAAAGAAAAACAGTCTTGTGTATGCAATTTTACCTATATTTGTATTTCACATAATATATTTATATTTCAAACAATATATTTAGTTCCTAATAGCACAATATTTGTCCTTTGGTGTCTGGCTTGCTTCACTCAACATAATGCCCTCCAGGTTCATCCATGTTGTTACATTTTTCACAACTTCATTTCTTCTTACCACTGCATAATATTCATACATATGCATACACCATCACGTGTATGCACCACAATTTGCTTATCCATTCATCAGTTGATGAACACCTGGGTTTTATCCAACTTTTGTTTACTATTAATAATGCTGCTATGAACATCAGTGTGCAGATGTCTATTTGTGTCACCACACTCTTCTGGCAGTATACCTAGCAATGGTATTGCTGGGTCCCATGGCAAGTCTATATTGAATTTCCTTAGGAACTGCCAAACAGTCCTCCACAGTGGCTGTACCATTCTACATTCCCACCAACAGTGATTAAGTGTTCCTATCTCACCACATCCTCACCAACATTTAGTTACCAACTTTTTAACAGCAGCCAGTCTAATAGGTATGAAATGATATCTCATTGTAGTGTTGATTTTCATTTCCCTAATTGCTAGTGATCTTGAACATTTTTTCATGTGTTTCTTCACCATTTGCATTTATTCTTTGGAAAATCTTCTTTCAAAGTCCTTTGCCCATTTTTTAAAATAGTTCATTTTATTCATTCATTCATTCATTTATTCATTCATTCATTTATCCCCCCCTCCCCTTGCTGCTTGTTTGCTATCTGCTCTCTGTGTCCATTCGCTATGCATTCTTCTGTGTCTGCTTGTCTCCCTTTGTTCATCTTGCTGCACTAGCTCTCCGTGGGCATGGGTGGTCAGCTCTCCGTGCAGTGCAGGCAGTCAATTCTCCACAGGGCCCAGGCCAGCTTGCCTTCACAGCAGGTCCTGTGATGTGAACTCAGGGCCTCCCATATGGTGCCCATATGGTAGATGGGAGCCCAATCGATTGAGCCACAGTTGCTTCCTCTTTTGCCCATTTTTTAATTGGAGAATTGTCTTTTGTTAAGTTGTATGATCTCCTTATATGTCATGGATATTAAAGCCTTATCAGATAAGTGATTGCCAAATATTTTCTCCCATTGAGCTGGCTGCCTTTTCACCCTTTTGACAAAGTCCTTTGAGGCGCAAATGTGATGAATTTTAAGGAGGTCTCATTTATCTACTTTTTCTTTTGTTGCTGGTGCTTTGGGTGTAAGGTTTAAGAAACTGCTGCCTACCACAAGATCTTGAAGATGATTTCCTACATTTTCTTCTAGGAGTTTTATGATTGTTATTATTTATTTAGGTCCTTGAGTTAATCCACTTTGAGTTAATTTTTGTATAAGGTGTGAGATAAGGGTCTTTTTTTTTTCTTTTGGATATGTCTGTCCAGTTCTCCCAGTGCTATCTGCTGAATAGACTATTCTGTCCCAGATAGGTGGGCTTAACAGCTTTGTCAAAATTCAGTTGACTGTAGATGTGAGGGTCAATTTCTGAATTCTTGATTCTTTGGCCAATTAGTCCATCCTTATGCTAGTACTATGCTGTTCTTACCACTGGAGCAAAACACTATGTTTTAAATTCAGGGAGTGGGAATCCTTCAACTTTGTTCTTCTTTCTTAAGACATTTTTGCTATTTTGGGTCCCATTAACCTTCTAAATAAATTGATTATTGGCTTTTTTGATTTCTGCAAAAAAGGCTGTTGGGATTTTTATTGGGATTGTGTTGAGTCTGTAAATCATTTTGGGTAGAATTGATACCTTAACAATATTTAGTCTTCCAATCCATGAGCATTTATTTAAATCTTCTTTGGTTTCTTTTAGCAATGTTTTGCAGTTTTCTGAATACAGGTCTTTTATATCTTTGGATAAATTTAATCCTAAATATTTTATTGTTTTAGTTGCTGTTTATAAATGGAATGTTTTTCTGAAATCCTCCTCAGATTGCACATCAGTAGTGTACAGAAATGCTGTTGATTTTTGAGTGTTAAACTTGTCTCCAGCCACTTTGCTGAACTTGTCTATTAATTCTAAAAATTTTGCTGTGGATTTTTCAGAATTTTCTAGATATAGGATCATGTCATTAGCAAATAGGGAAAATGTTACTTCTTTCCTTCCTATTTGGGTGCCTTTTATTTTTTTGTTTAGCCTAATTGCTCTACCTAAAACTTCTACCACAATATTGAACAATAATGGTGAAAATGAGCATCCTTGTCTTGTTCCTGATCTCATTGGGAAAGCTTTCAGTTTTTCACTGTTGAGTACAGTGCTAGTTGTAGGTTTTTCATATATGAACTTTACCATTTTGAGAAAGCTTCCTTCTATTCCTATCTTTCAGAGTGTTTTTATCAAGAAAAGGTGCTATATTTTGTCAAATGTTTTCACTGCCTCAATAGAGAGGTACATATGATTTTCCTTCTTCAGTTTATTAATGTGGTTTATTACACTAATTGATTTTCTTGTGTTGAACCACTCTTGCATACCTGGGATAGAACCCACTTGATTGTGGTGTATAATTCTTTGAATGTGCTTTTGGATTCTGTTTGCTAGCATTTTGTTGAGGATTCTTGCATCTATATTTATTAGAGATATCCATCTATAATTTTCTTATTTCATGGTATCTTTATCTAGTTTTGGTATTAGGGTGATGTTGGCTTCATAGAATGAATTTGATAACACTCTTTCCTGTACAATTTTTTGGAAGAGCTAGAGCAAGCTTGGTATTAGATCGTCTTTGAATGATTGGTAGAATTTACCTGTGAAGCCATCTGGTCTTGGGCTTCTCATCTTTGGAGGTTTTAATGACTATTTTGATCTCTTCACTTTTGATTGGTTTGTTGAGATCTTGTATTTCTTCTAGGGTCAGTGTAGGTGGTTTGTGTGTTTCTAGGAATTTGTCCATCTCATCTATATTTTCTAGGTTTTGGCATACAGTTATTCACAGTATCCTCCTATGATCTCTTGTTTTTGTGGGATCAGTGGTAATGTATCCCCTCTCATTTCTGATTTTATTTGTATCTCTCTCTGTTTTTCTTTGTCAGTCTAACAAAGTGTTTGTCAATTTTGTTGATATTATAAAAGAACCAATTTTTGGTTTTTTGATTCTCTCTATTGTTTTTTTTCCCCCAATTTTATTTATTTCTTCTCTGATCTTTACTAAGTCTTTCTTTCAGTTTTTTTTTGGAATTAGTTTGCTGTTCTTTTTCTAGTTCCTCCAGGTGTGCAGTTAGGTCTTCACTTTTAGCTCTTACTTATTTTTTAATGTAAGAATTTACATTAATGTAAGAATGTATAAATTTCCCTCTCAGCACTGACTTTGTGGTGTCCCACAGGTTTTGATATGTTGTGTTCTCATTTTAATTCATATCAAGATATTTGCTGAATTCTCTTGCAATTTCTTCTTTGACCCACTGATTATTTTAGAGTGTGTTGTTTAATTTCCAAATAGTTGGGAATTTTCCCTTTTTACTGTCCATTGTTGCTTTCTAGCTTCATTCTGTTATGATCAGAGAAAGTGTTTTGTATAATTTCAATCTTTTAAAATTTATTTAGACTTGTCTTGTTGTCCATCATATGGTCTATCTTAGAGAAGGATCCATGGGCACTTGAAAAAAAAAAGTATATTCTGCAAGTTTTGGGGAGAAATGCTCTATAGATATCTGTTAGGTCTAGTTCATTTATTATATTACTCAATTCTCTTTTTCTTTATTTATCTTCTTTCCAGATGTTCTATCCAATACTGAGAGTGGTGTATTGAAGTGTCCAGCTATTATTGAAGAGAAATCTATTTTTCCCTTCAGTTTGCCAGTGTGTGCCCCATGTATCTTGGGACACTGATGTTAGGTGCATAAATATTTTGTATGTTTATTTCTTCTTGGTGAATTATCCCTTTTATTAATATATAATGACCTTCTTCATCTTATATATTATATAACATCTTTGCTTTTAAAATCTATACTGTCTAATATTAGAGTTGCAACTTCAGCTGTTTTTTTAATTACTATTTGTATGGAATATCTTTCTTCAACCTTTCACTTTTAAACTGGTTGTGTCCTTATGTCTGATGGCTCATATTTTTTAATCCATTCTATCAGTCTATGTCTTTTGATTTGGGTGTTCAAGCAATTAACATTCAATGTTATTACTGTAAAGGCATTACTTACTTTATCCATTTTGGTTTTGGCTCTCTGTTTTCATATCCTACTATTGTCTATCTTTTTTGCCCTTTAATTTACCCTTTCTAGTAATCATCATTTCTACTCTCTTCTCCACATCTCTCCTTGTTTTTCCCTTTCTGGCTGCAGCAGTCCCTTTAGTATCCCTTGCAAAACTGAACTTTTCCTAGTATATTCTATCAGGTTTTGTTTGTCAGTGAAGAGCTTGAACTCACGCTGATTTCTGAAGGACAGTTTTGCTATATACAGAATTACTGACTGGCAGTTTTTTCTCTTTCAGTACCTTAAATACAGCATACCACTTTCTTCTCACCTCCATAGTTTCTGATGTGAGGTTAACACTTAATCTTATCAAGTTTCCTTTGTATGTTTTGATGCTTTGCTTTTCTCTTGCTGCTTTCAGAATCTTCTCTTTGTCTCTGATATAGTCATTCTGAATACTAGGTATTTTGGGGTAGGTCTCCAGATTTATTCTGTTTGGGTACATTGTCCTTTTTGGATTTTGATATTTATATCTTTCATAATGGTTGAGAAGTTTTCAGTCATTATTTCCTCAAATATTTCTTCTGCCCCCTTTCCATTTTCTTCTCCTTCTGGGACATCAATAATGTGTATGGATTTGCATTTCACATTGCATTCAATTCCCTGAGACCCTGTTCCACTTTTTCCATTCTCTTCTCTTTCTGTTCTCCTGTCTTTTCCAGTTCAGATGTTCTGTCTTTGAAATCACTAATTCTATCTTAAAGCAATTCAAATCTGCTCTTATATGCCTCTAATATATTTTTAATCTCATCCATCATGACTTTCATTCCCATAAAGTCTGGCACTTTTCTTTGCAGGCTTTCAAATTGTTCTTTATGCTCACCCACTTTCTTCTTAATATCCTTTATCTCTTTAGACTTATTTTCTTTCAATTCTTTAAATTGGTTTAGGAGAATCATTTGATTATCACTGATTAATTGTCTTAAATCCTGTATCTCTTCAGGATATTTGATTTGCTTCTTTGGCTGGGTCATCTTGTCCTGTTTCTTAGTATGACTTGTAACTTTTTACTGATGTCTATGCATCTGAATGTGTTGGTGAATTTACTCTGATGGCCAATTTCTCTCACTTGCCTATTGTTATTTTTTCACAGTTCTTCTTTGATATGTGTTTCAACTTATCCTAAGTCTTTAAAATTGCTCAGCTTAAGTTATCATAATTGTGCCAGGGACTCATTAATGGGCACAGATTTTCTCTCAGAAATTAGAGAACAGAGAGACCCAAGTGCAGTTTTTGTCCATGCAATTTACAGACTAGCCAGCAGATGGTACTCATTGGCACACCTGTCCACAGAGGCATATCTCTCTCTGTTTTCTTTTGTTTTGGTCTTGCAGACCCAAGATTCAAAGTAGGCTCTGATAACTCTGGTTTCTCTTCAGAATTGCATAAATCTTTCGCCTTTTACAAAGTGAGCACTGATGGCCAAATTCACTGAAGAAATACCCCTGACTCCCCATCCTGTTTCCCTTGTAACAGCTGACTGAAAAGACACTGTCTGCTCCCTTCTCAGTCAGCTGCAATGAGCCAGGGGTTTTAACCCAGCTTAATATTATGGGGGTGGGGGAGATGAGCCCTTTCCAGCCCCTGTGGGACTTGGAAACTCACGTTTGTTGTTTTGGCTTCTTCATCTTTGTCCCTCAACCTCTTGCGAATTGTGGAAGTACTGTCCTGAAAGAACAAACACAGACAACAAGCAAAATAAATGAGGATGCCAACTCAGGGAAACTGGCTCAGTGCTTGAGTGCTGCCTTCCCACATACAAGGTCCTGGGTTCAAGTCCTAGCCCCTGGCACCTCAAAAAAAAAAATAGTTTTAGAAGAAATTTCAAAATATTTTGAACTATAAGAAAATGAAATGCAACTTAACAAAATTTGTGGATTGCAGTAAAAGCAATGCTTAGAGAAAAAAACATAGTTTTAAATGCATATCTTAAAGAAGAATGGTCTAAAATCAATAATTTAAACTTCTACTTCAGAGAAAGAAGAGCAATTTAGGATTACAGCAAGCAGAAGAAAATAAATAATCAAAGCTAGAACAATAAGCAATAATATTGAAAACAGAAAAATGGTCAAAATTAACAAATCTAAAAACTGGTTCTTGAAAAGATCAATAAACTTATTAAACATTTACTCAGGTGATAAAAGAAGAGAGAAGACACAAATTATGGATATAAGAAATGAATGAGGTTCCATAACTACTGATTCCAAGTACATTAAAATAAAAATAAAGAAATACTATGAACTCTATGCTCACAACTTTAATAACTTAGATTAATTGGACCAATTCCTTAAGCAACTCAAACTACCAAAATTCTCAGAAGAAGAAATAGATAATCTGCAAAGGCCTATATCTAGTAAAGAGATGGAGTCAATAATGGATAACCTTACAAAAAGAAAGTACCAAACTTCATGAAATTCACCAAACAAGACTGTAATAAAATTCTCTATAGTTTCTTTCAGGAAATAGAAGCAGTGAGAACACTCCTAATTCATTCTATGAGGCCGGCATCCCCCAATACCAACCCCACACAAAGGCATTTCATAAAAGGAAAACTACTGGTTAATATCTCTCATGAACATTGATGCAAATATCATCGACACAATATTAGCACATAAAATCCAAAACTGTTTAAAAATATACTCTAGGACCAAGTGGTATGCAATGTTGGTTAAATATTTGAAAATCAGTTAATTACTCTATCAGAACCCAGTTACTTGGAAACAACATAACCACAAGGGAATCTGGAAAATATTATTTTCTGTGTGTCCAGAAAAATGTAATTACAGAATTGAGCATACAATATTGTTTCTGATAAGACATTTCAGCTCAATGCTAAATTTTAATACCTTTTCTGATAAATGATTTGTAATATGTACCTTTGGATGATTAGTGCTTCTTATTCCCACAATCATGTTCCTGCTGGGTTTTTCTGTGGTACGACAATTCTCTTGAACCTGTGCTGCCAATGATAGGCAGAAATATTTCTAATGGAGAAGTTAAATTTATATTTGAAATGTAAATATCACCCCATTTTACTCTTAATTTAGACAAGTAAAATCAATCACTTAAAGGAAAAAAAGAGAAGAATTTATTGTTTAAGAAAAGGAGATAGCTTGTGGCATAAATAATAATCTGTACAAAAGTAGTTTATTTTCACTACTGATCTATAAATAACCTGGTCCAAGACATTATAATTCATAATGTTTTAAAGCCCTCTTAGGTTGAGTATAGCAAGTGTTATACAAATTTGGTTCTTTTGCAACATGCCTTTAACTATTTCCAGTAGTGAATTAGTCATTGATTATTCTGGCTGAAATGTCTGAGGAAGAACAACTTTTAAAGAATTTGTGACAGTATGATCATTGCCCTTTATCAAACAGATTAACAACATCTTTCTCTACAGAATAATCTGGGCAAAGGTTGGAAAATATTTACTTTCTAATATATTATTTTTCTAAAAAGAATTGCTTATCAAGTCTGAAATAAACCTATTTTTTGACACCAAAGCACATGATTAAAATGTAAAAAAAATAGCCAATCAACCAACTGTAAACTTGCTTTAAATAAAAGCACTTATAAAAAAATTAAGTTGAGAGTATTAGCCTAAATATACAAGGATGACGAACACAACAATGATATAGTTCAAATCTTAAGTTGTTTTTTAATCCATTTATAATACCTCTTACCTGATCACCTCATATCTTATATTCATCTCCTCTATGCTATTCAACCCACATACCACTCTCTGATTAATCTTAAGTGATAAATATGTTGATATCAATTCCATTGCTCAAAATGTCGAATGGCCTCCAATGTACATGGAATAAAGTCCAATATTTACTTGTATGTAATTTACAATTGTATCTGGTCCAAATATATCTTTCCACTTTTATTTTCCATAATTATTTTACCATTTCCAAATTTTTGCTCTTACTGTGTCATTTTCATGTCCATTCCTACCCATCTTTCAAAAAATCTGATATTTTCTGCCTTATGAAATCTTCTCTGATAGCTCAAACTTAAGGTAACATTTTCTTTTGAAAAACTTTCAGTCAAATTTAATTCAACAAACATACTTTGAGGTAATGTATCATAGAGGAAAAAATGTTTTCCACACTAAAGTGTAAAATCATGGTTCTTTATGTCTATATTATTCAAGATTAATCTTGTTTCTTGAACTCTCTGATCCTCTGTTTTGTCATTTATAAATTTTAGTGATAATATTTAAATGTTGGAATTTTTATAATTTTAAATGAGATTCTGTTTAAAAATTGTCTATAATAGTGCCTGGCACAATGAAAACAGCTATAGAATGGACTACTTAATATTGCTTATTAACAGTATTATTTTTTTTTTAAATTTTTTTATTTTTTATTGACTTTGTAATAATATTACATTAAAAATATATATGTGAGGTCCCATTCAACCCCACCCCCCCACCCCCCCTCTCCGCCCCCCCAACAACACTCGTTCCCATCATCATGACACATCCATTGGATTTGGTAAGTACATCTTTGGGCACCTCTGCACCTCATATACATTGGTTCACATCATGGCCCATACTCTCCTCTATTCCATCATGTAGGCCCTGTGAGGATTTACAATGTCCGGTGATTACCTCTGAAGCACCATCCAGGGCAGCTCCATGTCCCGAAGACGCCTCCACCTCTCATCTCTTCCTGCCTTTCCCCATACACTTTGTCCATTATGTCCACTTTTCCCAATCCAATGCCACCTCTTCTATGTGGACACTGGATTGGTTGTGTCCATTGCACCTTTATGTCAAGAGGAGGCTCAGATTCCACCTGGATGCTGGATGCAATCCTCCCATTTTCAGTTGTAATCACTCTAGGCTCCATGGTGTGGTGGTTGTCCTTCTTCACCTCCATCTTAGCTGAGTGTGGTAAGTCCAATAAATCAGATTGTAGGTGCTGGAGTCTGTTGAGGCTCAGGATCTGGCTATCACATTGTCAGTCCAGAGATTCAAATCCCCTAAATATATCTTAAACCCCAACATTAACTGCACCTCCAGCACATTAGCATGAAAGTCTTATGAAGGGAGATCCCATCTGAGTCCAGATTCATCACACATAAACACCATTTCCAAAGAGGGGCCATCTGCCCTGGTAGTTAACCCCAGCGGCCATGACCATAACTCCCATGGGTCTCTTTAGCCCTCAAAGGAACCAATATCTGGGGGTTGTATCTGCTTTATCTGTCTCTCTGACTCTGCGCAGTTGTGCATGAGGGCAAACCTTCTGCCAGCCTCCAGACTCTTTTTTAGAAACTCGTAGCCATATAAACTCATTTCTCCTTTCCATTTCCCCCTTACTTTAGGTTAAACAGCATTTTAAAGTCATGGTATTTTATGTAGACATGGATATTCTGCTGATCCGCATTGAACCTTCCGTATAAGGTCATTTTCCAGTTGCATCATCAGTTGGTAGTTGATAGTGGTCCCTCGTTGCCAGGGAGGCTCATCCCCGGGTGTCATGTCCCACGCTGGGGGGAAGGCATTGCATTTACATGCTGAGTTTGGCTTCGAGACTGGCCACATTTGAGTAACATGAAGGCTGACAGAAGGAAATTCCCAGGCACAAAGTTGCTCTAGGCCTTGTTCTTATTTTGGGTTTATCAGCTCACAAGCATAGTCATTAGTATCAGGGGCTCACTGTTGAACCCTCACTCCCTCCCGGTCCCCACCACTGTACCTGGGAGACTGTCGCTGCTCCCCTAGGGACCACGACAGAGCACCACTGGCCAGGAACCCAGTACCCCCCCTACTGTGGTTTTTAATTGTTGCCACTATGAGTATATCCAAACATTACCATGCACCCTGGACATATGTTCTGTACAGCTCCCTGTCAGTCATATATCACCTGTCATTGGTATCCCATACCAGTATCCCTCCACTGCCATTGTTGAAACACTCTGTGATCCAGAACTCCCCGAAATTTGAAGCCCAATATAATGTCATGGTCCCTTACTAGGGAATGGCATATAGCGATGAGTTTAAAGGATAGATAAAGAACTTGGATAAAGTTAGATAAAGAACTTAGATAAAGAATGTTGACTTGAAAAAATTCCACATCCTATTTTCCCCCCCCCCCCCCCCTAATTATTCAGCTTTTCTTCACAGGAGTCCTAGACCACAGCAATGTATATATATAATATACAGCACTCCCACACATCCACCAGAAAACCTTTTCCCTTCCACAGTGATACTCTTACGCCCTATTCATATCATATTTACTTAAAGTGATGTACAGAGTCTGAGACATTAGCTTTCTAACAAGGTGACATCTGTGTTTACATTATGGTGCATACTTTAGGATACACAGTTCTTTACATTTTTAGTTATCCTATGTTTTACATTATGGTTTACATTATCAGTCTGTCATCTCCTATATGTTATGCTGTAATATTACATGTTTTATATCCATCCTTGTGTACTCTCAAGAAACTCCTCTCTTACCCCCCATTTACTTTGGGCCACACATTTAACGTCCATTTTCCCTTCCACCTTGGTGCCCTCAGTGATAGCCAACCTCCGTTTCCTGAGGAGCCACTTCCAGAGATAGATGGAATAGTGTTCAGGGCCTAACTTGCTCAACTGCCCCAATGCCCTGGGAGCCACCCTTTCTCTCGAGGGATACAGTTCCCTCTATTGGATGGCATTAGTCCTCCCCAGGATGTGGGTCCACCCCCACTCTCACTACTTGGGTTTCTACCCCATGGTGTCACCCACTCTGGCAGAATGAGCATTTAGACATTCCCCAGGAGCCCGTCCTGCATCAGACCCTCCCCTCCGAGCATTCTAAACAGGTAACCCTCTTTATTATATTTTGATATGATTTTCTCGGCATTTTACTCTCCACCAACACCTGACCCTCTCCTGGTTCGTATGCTACCCCTCCCTCCCCCCACTTTTGGGCAACGTTACCCACCCATCCCTCCCCAGCCACCCTCAAACCCGCAAAGCCCCAAGCAAAGGCAACCCCTTGCCCCCCTTTTATCTCTTCTTTGTGTTCATACTTACCACCATCTCGTCTTAAATTCCACCCCTGCAGACATCGGCTCATATCCTTCCTCCACCCTCCGATTTCCTGCAAGCCTATCGTTCAGTCTCTTGCTATCTAGGGCAGCTTGTTTATTTCATATCATTGAGGTCATGTAGTATTTGTCCTTCAATGTCTGGGTTGCTTCACTCAACATAAGGTTCTCAAGATTCATCCATGTTATCACATGTGTTTGTAGTGTGTTTGTTCTTAAAGCCGAGTAGTATTCCATTGTGTGTATATACCACATTTTATTGATCCACTCGTCTGTTGATGGGCATTTGGGTTGATTCCAACTTTTGGCAATAGTGAACAATGCTGCTATGAACATTGGTGTACATATATTGGTTTGTGTTTTTGTTTTCAGTTCTGCTGGGTATATTCCCAGCAGTGGTATTGCTGGGTCATATGGCAAATCTATGGCTAGTTTTTTGAGAAACCGCCATACTGTTCTCCAGAATGGTTGGATCCTTCTGCATTCCCACCAGCAGTGGATGAGTGTTCCCCTTCCTTCACATCCTCTCCAGCACTTGTATTCTTCTGTTTTTTTCATAGCTGCCAATCTTATGGGTGTAAGATGGTATCTCATTGTGGTTTTGATTTGCATTTCCCTGATAGCTAGAGATTTGGAACATTTTTTCATGTGCTTTCTTGCCATTTGTATTTCTTCTTCGGAGAAGTGTCTGTTTAAGTCTTTTTCCCATTTTTTAAATGGATTGTTTATCTTTTTATTTTCAAGATGTAGGAGTTCTTTATATATGCAAGTTATAAGTTTCTTATCAGATATATGATTGCCAAATATTTTCTCCCACTGTGTGGGCTCCCTTTTTACTTTCTTGACAAACTCCTTTGAGGTGCAGAAGGCTTTAATTTTGAGGAAGTCCCATTTATCTATTAGTTCTTTTGCTGCTCGTGCTTTTGGTGAGATATTCATAAATCCATTACCTATTACAAGGTCCTGTAGATGTTTCCCTACACTGCTTTCTAAGGTTTTTATGGTCTTGGCTCTTATATTTAGGTCTTTGATCCATCTTGAGTTGATCTTTGTATAAGGTGTGAGATGGTAATCCTCTTTCATTCTTCTACATATGGCTATCCAGTTCTCCAGACACCATTTGTTGAATAGGCCACTCTCTCCCAGTTGAGAGGGTTTGGTGGCTTTATCGAATATTATGTGGTTGTATATGTGAGGTTCTATATCAGAGCTTTCAATTCGATTCCATTGGTCTATATGTCTCTCCTTATGCCAATACCATGCTGTTTTCACCACCGTAGCTTTATAGTATGTTTTGAAGTCAGGTAGTGTGATTCCTCCAATTTCGTTTTTCTTTTTCAGTATGTCTTTGGCTATTCGGGGTCTCTTTCCTTTCCAAATAAATTTCATAGTTAGTTTTTCTAGTTCCTTAAAGAATGCTGCGTTGATTTTTATTGGGATTGCATTGAATGTGTAGATCAGTTTTGGTAGGATAGACATCTTAATAATGTTCAGTCTTCCTATCCATGAACAAGGAATAGTCTTCCATTTATTTAGGTCTTCTTTGATTTCCTTGAACAATCTTGTATAGTTCTCAGTGTATAAGTTCTTTACCTCTTTAGTTAAATTTATTCCTAAGTATTTGATTTTTTTATTTACTATTGTGAATGGTATTTGTTTCTTGATTTCCTCCTGATCTTGCTCATTATTGGTGTACAGAAATGCTACTGATTTTTGCGCATTGATCTTATAACCTGCGACTTTACTAAACTCATTTATGAGTTCTAGAATCTTTGTTGTAGATCTCTCAGGGTTTTCTATGTATAGGATCATGTCATCTGCAAATAATGAAATTTTGACTTCTTCCTTTCCAATTTGAATGCCTTTTATTTCTGGTTCTTGCCTCAGTGCTCGAGCAAGTACTTCTAAGACAATGTTAAATAGGAGCGGCGACAGTGGGCATCCTTGTCTTGTTCCTGAGTTTAGAGGGAAGGAGTCTAGGATTTCTCCATTGTAAACAATATTGGCTTTAGGTTTTTCATATATACTCTTTATCATGTTCAAAAAATTTCCTTGTATTCCAATCATTTGGAGTGTTTTTATCAAGAAGGGTGCTGTATTTTGTCAAATGCTTTTTCTGCATCAATAGATATAATCATGTGATTTTTTTCCTTCAATCTGTTTATATGGTGTATTACGTTGATTGATTTTCTTATGTTGAACCATCCTTGCATACCTGGGATGAATCCCACTTGGTCGTGGTGTATAATTCGTTTAATGTGTTGTTGAATACGATTAGCAAGTATTTTGTTAAGTATTTTTGCGTCTAGGTTCATTAGAGAAATTGGTCTGTAATTTTCCTTTCTTGTGATGTCTTTGTTTGGCTTTGGTACTAGGGTAATGTTGGCATCATAGAAGGAGTTGGGTAATGCTCTTTCTGTTTCGATGGTTTGGAATAGTTTCAGCAGGATTGGTGTCAGTTCTTTCCGGAATGTTTTATAGAATTCACCTGTGAAGCCATCTGGCCCTGGGCTCTTCTTAGTTGGGAGATTTTTAATAACTGATTCTATCTCTCTGCTTGTGATTGGTTTGTTAAGATCATCAATTTCTTCTTTTGTCAATATGGGCTGTTTATGTGTTTCTAGGAATTTGTCCATTTCCTCTAGATTGTCATTTTTGTTGGAATATAGTTTTTCAAAATATCCTCTTATGATAGTCTTTATTTCTGTGGGGTCAGTGGTGATATCGCCTTTCTCATTTCTTATTTTGTGTATTTGCATCTTCTCTCTTTTTTTCTTTGTTAGTGTTGCTAAAGGTTTGTCAATTTTGTTAATCTTCTCAAAAAACCAGCTCTTGGTCTTGTTTATCTGTTCAAGTGCTTTCTTATTTTCTATTTCATTTAGTTCTGCTCTTATCTTTGTTATTTCCTTCCTTCTTCTTCCTGTTGGGTTACTTTGTTGTTGTTTTTCTAATTCCTTCAAATGTGCAGTTAGTTCTTCAATTTTTGCTCTTTCTTCTTTTTTGATATATGAATTTATGGCTATAAACTTCCCTCTCAGTACTGCTTTTGCTGCATCCCATAAATTTTGGTATGTTGTGTTATCATTATCATTTGTTTCAAGGTAGTCATTGATTTCTTTTGAGATTTCCTCTTTGACACACTGTTTTTCTAAGAGTGTGTTGTTTAATTTCCAAATCGTGGTGTGAAATCTGGGCTTCTTTCCCTTGCAAATCTCCAGCTTGACTCCACTGTGGTCAGAGATAATGTTTTGTATGATTTCAATCTTTCTGAATTCGTTCAGCCTTTCTTTGTGGCCTAGCATATGATCTATCTTGGAGAATGATCCATGTGCGCTTGAGAAAAATGTATATCCTGCTGTGTTTGGGTGTAGCGATCTATATATGTCTATTAGATCGAGCTCCTCTAATATACTATTCAGATGTTTTGTTTCTTTGGTGATTCTCTTTTGAGATGTTCTGTCCAGAGTTGATAGTGGTGTATTAAAATCCCCCACTATAATTGTAGATGTATCTATTCTTTCACTTAGTTTTTCCAGCGTTTGCCTGACGTATTTAGAGGCACCCTTGTTAGGGGCATAGATATTTATGATTGTTCGATCTTCTTGACAGATTTTCCCTTTGACTAAAATGTAGTATCCTTCTTTGTCTCTCACAATTGTTTCACATTTAAAGTCTATTTTGTCTGATATTAATATAGCTACTCCTGCCTTTTTTTGGTTATTGTTAGCTTGTATGATTGTTTTCCAGCCTTTCACTTTCAATCTTCATGCGTCTCTGGGTCTAAGATGTGTCTCTTGTAGACAGCATATGGATGGGTCATATTTCCTTATCCAGTGTCCCAGTCTGAATCTTTTGATAGGTGAGTTTAATCCATTGACATTCAGTGTTATTACTATCAAGGAATTATTTGTGTTAGCCATATTTTGATTGGATTTGTGTTTGTCATATTTTGTTTGTATATATTTTTTTGTCTTTTTTGTTGTTGTTGTTGGTCTTATACTCTCCTCCAACTTTGCCTTTCCTGTTTTTTCCTTTCTTCCTGCAGAACTCCCTTTAGAATTTCTTGAAGGGGAGGTTTCTTGTTGGTATACTCTTTCAGTTTCTGTTTGTCTGCGAATATTTTGAACTCTCCATCATGTTTGAATGCTAGTTTAGCTGGATAGAGTATTCTTGGTTGGAAATTTTTTTCCTTTAGTACCTTGACTATATCATACCACTGTCTTCTTGCCTCCATGGTTTCAGAAGAGAAATCAGCACTTAATCTAATTGAGCTTCCCTTGTATGTGATGGTTTTCTTTTCTCTTGCTGCTTTTAGGATTTTCTCTTTGTCTTGAGCATTGGATAATTTGACAAGTATATGTCTTGGGGTGGGCCTGTTGGGGTTTATGACTTGTGGAGTGCGCTGTGCTTCTTGGATATGTACATCTGTCTCTTTCAGTAGATTTGGGAAGTTTTCAGCCATTATTTCCTGCAACACTCTTTCTGACCCCTTTCCCTTCTCTTCACCTTCTGGAATGCCTATAATACGTATGTTTGAGCGTTTTGCATTGTCATTCAGGTCCCTAAATCCTAATTGGATTTTTTCTATCTTCTTATTGACCCCTTCTACTATCTGTTTGATTTCTGATGTACTGTCTTCCACATCACTAATTCTCTGCTCTGTCTCTTCTAGTCTGCTGATATTTGCTGCAAGTGTATTTTTGATTTCTTGAACTGTGGTGTTCATTCCCATCATATCTGTTATGTTTTTGCGTATGTCTGCAATTTCCCCTCCAAGTGATGTCTTCATGTTGTTAACCTCTTTCATTACTGCATCAAATTTGTCGGTGATAAATGTTCTGAGATCTTTCATTGCTTGTGCCAAGTTTTGCTCCCCTTCGTGATTATTGGTTTGTTGATTGGATTCAGCCATGTTTTCCTGATTATTGGTTTGGTTCGTAGATTTTTGTTGCTTTCTGGTCATCTCTTTATTTTGACGAATTTAATCAGTTCCTTAGCTTCTTTGTCTGCTCTTGGAGGTTAATTAGTTGTTATTTTTGCACAGGTGTTATATCTTCTCTTTGTCACTTTTTTCTTCTTATTCTAGTTACTTGTTGTTGGTTAAGTTCACTTTAGAGGAAAGTATTAGTGTTGGGGAAAGGCAATTGTGTAAGCAAGGGAAAAGTGTAAAGTTGTATTGGTGATGTATGTTAATAAAGCAGGAATATGAGATCTGGAAGGATGGAGGTTAGATTCATGTAGATTGTATAGAGTTATAGCTGTAGGTAGAGTACCTTTTATGAAGTTGATGACTGAATTTGGGAGGAATATGGTATGAACTACACAGCTATTGTTTTCATGAGAGAGGGAAAAAGAAAAGAAAGGTAATAGTTTCAAGAGTGGATAATAGACAGAAAACAGAACAAAGGTATTAGAAATTAAGAGTTAGACACTTTGTGGATCAAAGAACGGGAGGTGGAGGGTGGAATATAGGAGAGACAGTAGATGATAGTGGATATCAAGATGCAGGGGAGGGGGGATAGTGTAGGTAGCCTAAATCAGTTCACACAGAAATGAGGCAGTGGAGGATGGGAAAACCCAGCAAATGTGAGGTGTTCCCTGTAGCACCTATTGTATACTTGAATTAAAGTAAAAATAAGTGGAAGATGAGGGACAAGAGGGAAAGAGAAAACCGAAAAAAGAAAAAAAAAAAAAACAAACTAATTATAATAAAGAAAAAAGAAAGGCAAGAAGAAAGGAAGAAAGAAAAAGAGGATGGGCAAACGGTGGGGAACGGATAGGGAGAAGAGAGATACAGGTACACACGTGTCACAATTGCAACACTATCTAAAACAACAACTTCCCCCCGCTTTGCCCTAAAACCCCCCCGTCTGTCTGCCCAAATGGGTCTGCAAGCACCTCCCTTCCCACAAACCCCCAATAGGCCGCCCAGGGCCCACGAACTCCCCGGTACTGCAGATGCTCAAAAAAAAAAATTAAGTAAAATTAAAAAAAAAACAAACAAACAAACAAACAAACAAACAAAAAAAAACAGAAACCCCTCCGCAGGCCCGGCTCCGCCCGCCACGGAGGCTTGGACCGGCTCTGCCCCGCTCCTCACGCTGCCTTGGACTGGCCTGGCTCCGCCCAGCTCCGCTCGCTACAGCGGCCCAGCCGGCTCCGGCGTCCACCTCCCGCCACCGCGGCCTGGACTGGCCCTGCCCGGCTCCGTACCCGCCGCGGCCTGACCCGGGCCCGCCCGGCTCCAAACGCTACCGCGGCCCGCAGCCGGGGCCTGAACCGGCCCCGCCCGGCTCCAAGCGCTACCGCGGCCCGCAGCAGGGGCCTGCACCGGCCCCGCCCGGCTCCAAGCGCTACCGCGGCCCGCAGCCGGGGCCTGCACCGGCCCCGCCCGGCTCCAAGCGCTACCGCGGCCCGCAGCCGGGGCCTGCACCGGCCCCGCCCGGCTCCAAGCGCTACCGCGGCCCGCAGCCGGGGCCTGCACCGGCCCCGCCCGGCTCCAAACGCTACCGCGGCCCGGCTCGGCCTGGCTCGGCCCCGCCCGGCCCCGCTCACCACCGGCGCAGCGCGGCCCGGCCCGGCCCAGCCCCACCGAGCGGGGCTAGATGCCTCGTCTCTGCCTACCCAAGAAGGGAATCCTCTACAGGTAGCTGGGATCTCCGTGTATATTTCACAGACGAATCCTCTCTGTTACCTTCCCTCCAAATCGATGTCCAGACACCTCCGGACCAGCAAAAATCCCGAAACAATCCGGTCCCAAAGAGTCTCCAACGCCGCCCAGCCGATTCCCTGCAGAAGACTCTAACAGGGATGTTCACTCAGCCGCCATCTTGCCCGCTTCCTTAACAGTATTATTATCATCACCATTGCTCTTATTTTTATTAACATTAATCAAAAATGATTAATGGAAGCAGATGTGTCTCAGGCAGTTGAGCACCTGCTTCCTACCTGGCAGGTGCCAGGGTTGGTTCCCTGTGGCTCCTAAAACAACAACAGCAAAAAACAAACAACAGGAAAATAAATAGAAAACCCAACTCAGGGGACCCAATGTGGCTCAGTGGTTGAGTGCCGGTTTCCCACATATGAGGTCCAGGGTTCAAAGCCCTGTCCCAGTAACTAAAAAACAACAACAAAAAGAAGACAAAAAAAAATGATTAAGATGTGGTCATTGTTCACCAGGGACATTTAGGCTTTTTAAAAAGATAAATACAACTACACAAAATTTATTTACAACTTTTTAATAAATAATTATAATTGGCCCATTGCCTGAATAATGACTTAATAAAATATTTGTTAAATAAATAAATTGATGGATGACTGAGAGAATTTTCACTCATGTAAATGTCTAATATTTGGTAATGTATAGAGGGAACAGAAATAACTGTGGGAGAATAGGCACACGTGTCACCATAGTTAAGTGTCGCCTCAGGCTTTTGTGCTTCTAACCTTGCTCTAGAAGATGGCATGCCATTCTCAAACAGTATCATCTCCAGCTTTTCAAATCTGTTACATCAATGTTTCTATCTCATAATCAGAACAGAATGAGTTAAACTGAAAAATTTAAGATCAGAGCCAAAGGAAACAAATAATCCTCAAATCTCATCATAAGCTAAATGAAATATTAGGAATATATTATATTAAATGTCAAGACTTAATGTATAATCTTAAATCCTGTAAATTTGCAGGTCATTCCTGGAAATACTATGATCAGAAGCAATCAACCTGCCAGAAAAAAAAAAAAAAATCTAACTCCCATAAGTGGTTTTCTATTGAGCTGCTGTTATAAAGCACTTAGGTAATGTGGAATTAAGACAAGAGAGGAAAGGTTTGACTACATATGTACAATTATGCCAAAGAACTAATTGTGCTCAACTGTCTGTTTTATTGGCAAGGTAATGCCTAGTGGAAATGGAATAAGTAATGTCTGTACACAATTCTGTGATATAAATGTTTTAGAAATCACTGACCATACAAAAATGTAGCCTCCAAGCAGGAATAAGAACATTAGTAGCTGAATTTCTATCACCATCAAGCATCTATGTACTCTTGAAAAGGGAAAAGCAATACAGTGATGTTTACTTACCTGCTCTGGGAAAAATCCTTACTACTTGGTGACTCCACATTTTGTATTAGTCTTCCCTTTCCTCTGAGGAAAAAATAGAAATATTTTGCCAATTTATGTAATGCGACACACCCATTACATAATTTTTCAGAACTAAATGAATATTTGTCCTCATCGAACATATGATTAAAAAACAAATCAAATTTCATCTGCATAAAAATAATTTTTCCTTCTTTGTTAATGTTATAGACCAGCAATATCAACCAGACTCAGACTCTGAATAAAATTCCAATTGAGAGCTTTATTAGCTGCGTGGCGACTTCTCTATCCGCCGCAGAGGAGAGAGCAGCCCCGGGTCATGGAAGAGTTTGCTTATATGGGCCTTTAGGTTCAGGGCAGGGGGCAATAGCTCAGCAAGCAAGCATGTACAGAAACCGATGTTTGTGATTAATTAAGTGCTGGGGATTCTAACTGGGGATTCTATCAGGGGAGAGAAGTGGTTGGGGAGTTCTTGTTATTTACAAGGGTCTGGGTCAGGTTGGTCTTTTGGCAGGGGCTGACGAGACTTTCTACAGGAGGAAGATTTGAGATAAGGTTTTACAGTTGAGCAAGCTTGTTACCGAGCGAGATATATGCAGTTAGGGGGCTGTGGAATTTTCCTCTCTGGTGGGGGTGGTCCAGGCTCCTACTTCTCCACAGTTAAGAGCTAGAATATTAAATGAGTTAACTTGGGACCAGGAATTTATTTGTAGAAATGAAAATTACTTTCTAAAACATTAGCTGAAGGCTACCAAGCGAAAAGACAATGTGTTTTATTTCTCTCTATATTTAGACTTTCTTAAAGGTACAAATTAGACTTTTAGAAAAGGAATTACTTCTTTAAAAAACATTATTTGCCTACCCTACTCCCCTTCCAGAGTACCATCCAGGTAAAGCAAAATAAGCTAGTTTATTCAAAACAATAGAAGGAAAACAGCTAGTCCTAACAATAAAAATGGCCTAGTATAATTACCTTCATAAGAGTGTTAGAAATCTTCTGGAAGAAAATAAGGCTGACCCAATTGTGGAGAAGAAAAGAATTTATTCTCAATCTTGCAAGAAGGGGTGCACAACCAGAAAACATGATTGGTGCCGAACAAAGAAAAATGACACAATTTATACCCCTAAGCCTGGCACGCAAGCCGGTCCTCTGTTTCTCCATAGATTGGATACTTCAGAAGTTACAGCCCATCTGAGAAGATCTAACTTTCCCATGCAAAATTTGTGATTAACCACTTCCCCCATCACATTCCAACCATTTTAGTTTTTACCTGCTTCCCTTTGTCAAATAAGGAATGGAATTTAGTGCTGAATTGGTATTGACTTAGCTTTTTGTTGGGCATCTTTTTTATTGCCTATAGGACTGGCTTAAGCTTGTTTCCTTTGTTGCTATTTAACCTGGGAGTGGGAGATTGAGGCAGTAGGCCGCCAGGTTACATTAATCATTATTTTCTTCCTTTATGTGAAAACTAAACTAATCTTTGTTTCTTATAAGAGTGTACTTTTTCCTCTGTGTTTTTTCCTCTTGATAAAAGTAATGTGAGTTTCTGCCCTGTTTGAGCTATGCCCCTTGAAGAACTTTCTGGATTATGAGACCACAAATCTGTATCTTGCATTTTCATGCTTAAAAATAATGTACATCAACTGTTGGCCAAATTGGCTTTTCAGACCTACTCTGGAGGATCAGAAGCTCTGCACCAACATTATCAACTTAAACCGCTCTGGCCTTAGGAGCCTCTGGGGACTTCTGTTCCTTCAGGGCTTTGGTGTCTGTAGCTGGAGATCCAAAGACAGGATGTAACACCCTCTTTGCCACAGGGAAGAGTGATAAGTACCCTACTACAGTAACCACTCTCCAGGTTGTAGCAGGAGACGTATCTCAGAGAAGTACAATTCTCTTACTCAGCCCTGTCCTCTTTGACCACCACAACTGTTGAACAGGAGACTCAAATGTGGTAAGTCACCTTTTTTCACTCAGAGTTTATTTTCATCAAATCCTATGCAATTTTCAGTGACCAAAAACTGGCGCAGATCAAAAAGCTGTTTATCCCTTACAAAAGCCCACAAGGAATAAAAAGAACATTGTAGTTCTACTTCTACAGTATAGCAAATAATATCCCAGAAAGTTAAATTAAGGTTGTCTGTATACAATGAAACTATGGTTAAAGTTGGAGATTTTCCTGTTGACTGCATATTTGCTGTAAATCAAAACTGTGAACAATCAGTTGAAAAGGTACACCACCCCCTCCCCCGCAACCCTAAAAATCACAAATTGTAAAGAAAGGACTTGAAGGAAAGTAGCGGAAAACAGTTTTGCAATTCTTACCCTTTATCCTACTTTAGACTTTATATGGAAAAAACAAAGATTCTTTGGTAGAAGACTTCTTTAACAAGAGGAAAATCTGTTTCATATTGAGTCTTTGGATATTCCTTAGTGTCCCAGAAGATACATGGGTATATGTAAGTGTATACTTGTGATGGAGGGATGGGTGGTTTTCTCTCACCTTGAAGAACTAGGTGAAATAAGGATGTATACAGTTTCAAATGGACCAGAGAGAACACTACAGATGGAAGCCAGGCTTCCAGTGTTTGGAAGAACCTTGCCCAAGAAGACTGTGGTTGACTGAGTTTACTCCAGTGGGGTTACATTGTAAGAGCAGGAACCGACAGGGAATCATAGTGGGTATCTTGTCATCACCACCGTACATTACCAAACTTTTCCTTCACAACAAACAGAAACTCTCTACCAATTAACCATTAACTCCTCATCCCTTACCTACACCCCAGCCCCAGTAACCTGTAATCTAGCTTCTGACTCTGTAAGTTTATCTTTTCCAATTATTTCAAATATTTCTTCGTTTGAATCTGGCTTACTTTACTCACCATGTCTTCAAGGTTCAACCATATCATCGCTTATAACATAATTTCATTCTTTTCTATGCTGAATAATATTTCAGTGTACGTACATATCATATTTTGTTTATCCACTCATCTCTTTTTGGACATTTGGGCTGCTTCCATCTCTGGAAGAATTGTGAATAATTCTGCTATGAATATTGGTGTGAAAATATGTTTGAGTCTCTGCTTTCAATTATTTTGGGTATATACCAAGAAGTGGGATTGGTGGGTCATATGGCAATTCTAGACTTACTTTGCTGAGGAAACACCAACTGTTTTCCACAGCAACTGCATCATTTTATATTTCCACAAACTATGAACAAATGTTCTTATTTCATCATCTCTTCTCCCAAACTCGTTTTCTGTTTTTGTTACATTAGCCATTCTAGTGTATGCGAAATGCTATGTAACATGGTTTTTATTTGCATTTTCCTAATAATGTTGAACATTTTTTCATGTGCTTTTTGGCCATTTGTGTATCTTCTTTGGAGAAATGTCTATTCAAATCTTTTGCCCATTTTAAAAAATTGGGTTGTTTTTCTATTGGTGAAGCTTTAGGGGTTCCTTTTATATTCTGCATATTAAACCCAGGCCAAATATACAATTTCCAAATATTTTCTCACTTTCTGTGGTTATCCTTCTAGTTTCATAATGAAGTCCATTGATGCACAACAGATTTTTATTTTGATGAAGTCTCATTTATCTATTGTTTTTTCTTCTGATGCTTGTATTTTGGTATAAAATTCTAAGACCATTGTTTAACACAATGTCCTAAAAACGCTTCCCTGTGTTTTCTCCTAGGAGTTTTATAATTTTCATTCTTATGTCTAGTCTTTGATCCACTTTGAGTTGATTTTTTTATAATATATGGTGTGAAGTAGGGGCAAACTTTCATTGCCTTTCATATGGATATTCAGTTTTCCCAGTACCATTATTGAAGAGACTATTCTTTCCCAATTTAGTGGATTCAATATTCTTGTCAAAAGTCAACTGGCCACAGATGTGAGTGTTTTTTTGAACTCTCAATTCAATACTGTGCTGTTTTTCCTTTTGTTTTTTTTTAAAAGAAATCAATTTTATTGATACATATTAATAAAGCATAAATCCATCCAAAGTGTAAAATCAATGGTATTTGCTGTAATCACATATTTGTGCATTCATCAGTTCAATCATTCTTAGAGCACTTCCATTATTCCAATAATAATACTAAATAAAAAGTAAACAAAACTCATCATCTCCCAATCTTTGCAACCCCTGCCAAAAATAGCTGCTGTTCTTTTATCTTCTCTCTAGTATATTTATATTTTGAAAAATAGTTTTACATATGCAATATCACCCATATTCATGTTTTACATGTGGTTTTACATACAGTCCCATTTACAGTTTTTAGCTTTCCTTCTAGTAGTATATGTAACCTTAGACTTTCCTTTTCAGCCACTATCACACCTATATAATACCTCTGCTAGTTACAAACACCACGGTATGTTTCCATCATTTCTATTCATTTTCAAAGATTCATAAAACAACCATTTTACCATTTCTACACACATTAATCCTCAGCTTTCCATTCTTTACTGTCCTTCTACTTTCTGGTGGCCTATATTCTAATTATTAACTCCATGAGTTTACACAGTATATTTAGTTCACAATAGCACAATCATACATATGTGTCCTCTTGTGTCTGGCTTGTGTGCAGAAACTTTTAACCAAGAATTACTCTCTCATTGATAGCTGGGTCATAGCTCTTGAAAATTTGAATTTCTAGTTAAAATAAATAAAAAGAAATCCTCATTGAGAGAGGGGGACTTGTTAAAATATCTAGTGTGACTGTTGTAGAATTTGAGAGAGGTTCAGTTATTTGCGTATAGAGAGACCAGGACTCAGGAATGATTTTGAGAAGGAAAAATGGTTTATTGATGGCCGGCTCGACTCGGGAGCTTTCTGTTTCAACCCCGAGCCCCAAACAAGATTTTTGAGTTCCTTTTATACAGAGAGGAAAGGCCAAATGGTCCTTTTGTTTCAGTTCTCAATACGCTTGAATTAGCATATATCTTCCACATCCTAGGTAAACTTCTAGCATGGGCTTCATACATTCTAGATAAGCTTCTAGTACATTTGGTTTGCATTTTCCCTGAATATTTAAAGTTTATAGACTTTACATTGTTAAACGGTTTCCTGGGACTGGAGTCGTTGCCATGGTTACCAAGGACCAGACTGCAGCCTCCGTCCCACACTCACAAGTCACAGGCAGCTTAGGTTATCTCTTAAGAGACAAAGAGCCTCCCACCCAGAGCCCACATTATTTCTCCCCATATGCCAAAGTTTAACTTGCTAAGCTTTGGCATCCTTATTGTTGGAACTACGAGGTGGATGGCTGTTTGTTGTTTTGACTGATTACTTTATTTATCAATTTTCAGTGTAGCATCCAGGAGCCTGTTCCTAGAAATTTAGCAGTTTTTACTCCAGACAGCAGGAGCCTGGGGCAGGGGTCCCCCTGCAGTCATCCCAGGGCCACCGGTGCCCACATAGATCTTCAGCCAGGTTCCAGATCCATCTATCAATTCTGTTTTACTCTTAAAGAGTTTACACCTTTAATTTTAAAGGGGTGCTGAAGGGAGATGATCTCTTTTCTGTAACTGCTTCCTGCTGGCTATGGGCTATAGTCATTGCCTAACAAGGTGTAAAATTCTATTTTATTTTAAATGGAGGAAGATGGAGCTGGCTTTCTGCATGAAGTTGGATGAAGTTTTCATGTGGTTAATAAGATGTTCATTCTGAAAGAAACAAACTTAATTAAAAATTTGGAATACCCATTTTTAAAAGAGGACATTGGATTACAGAGGTAGACAAGGTTAGGTGCCTATAAAGATGACACCCTTTTTTAACAGCTGGTGGGAACACTATATATATATATATTTTTTTTCTAAGTTATTTATTTTTAGAGAGAAATTGCAATAGATACTCAGCTTTGTTTGAAGACACATTTCAAGCTGTTTAATGACTGGTACTCATGTGCTCTGTCAGATGCTCCTGGTGAACTGGCACCCTTTGGGCAATTGGTTTCATTCTGGATTAGTACACCAAGTTGGACATTTTCTTAGTTTTTAGCTGTGAGAATGATCAGAACTACAGAATAAAGGTTTTGTTTTTTTTTACATTTTGGTTTTAATTGTACAATTTTTGGTAATTTTGACTTGTTTAATAGGTGACATTATTAGCAAGCAAGCCTCATTTTTGCTACACAGTAGAGTACAGTAGAATAGTAAGTTGACTGAGCCTGGCTGACACAGCCACCTTATTCTATAGACATGCTTATTAACTGTTTAGAAAATGAATGTACCAGGAATTTAACATGTCTAATATACTTTTGCACTTGATCCAAAATAGAAAAGATAACGTTATAATTATTAGACATATATTTAGTACAGGATAAAAGTATAGCACTTAATATTAACTAATGTATTACTTAATGCATAAGGATTCAGAGTTGCAATTAATAGTTTTAAGTATCAGGTTTGTAATACTTTACATGTTATCTCTCCATGGGAGCAGGCCATAATGCCAATTGTGTTTAAATTTTACTTACAGTATCCTGGTATCGTGGCTCCATTTAGCATGTTCTTCACACAGTGAGCAAGTCGCAGCATTGTTTATTCTAGAGAGTTTCCAGTATTCTACCAGCCTGGTACATAGTGCTCTCTGGCACTATAGAACAGTGCCAGTCTGGAGGTGATATCCATTGTACACTTGGCTGTAGCGAGCCATCACTGGCTGCTGCAGGAGCTTGAAACTGCAACATAGTTTCCATCAACTTCAGGAGCAAAACCAGAGGCTGATATAGCAAATATTTTAAATTGAGGGGTCATTGACTAGCCTAGCCAATAACTCATGTGGAGAGGCAACCTGCAATGTATTCAAGGCTTGGTTTGAATGCACAAAAGAGTTTGACAATGTTAAAGTTTATTCCTTGTTTTTACATATATTTTAAACAATTTAATGCATATATCAAATGACTGTTTACTTACACAATTTTACCAAGAAGATAACAGTACGTACTTTACTTTACTAATAGAGGGAAAAATTATTTTTCTTTGTTAAAATGAAAACAAAAGATTCCCAATAGAATCAAGATAACTTTTTATTACCATTTACTTAAGTTTACACCTTGCGGTGGACTTCGGACAAGTTTTATTATCACGAAGTTTTTTTTTGCAACCAATACCAATCTAAGTTTTTAGTTAACAATGACTTCTAGAACTAGAACTATTTAAATGTTTTCAGTTTGGAAGATGTTTTACAAACTCTTTATAATTGACTATAACCACATTGACTAGCCACCTCATGTTTAAATAAACTTATTAAATTACAATTACCAACCAAAGAAATTTACTTTATTTATTTAAGAAAGTATATCTACAATCTTTTTTCTTTAGCCTAATTTCACCAATGCCAACTTACAATTTCCATTACTCTAAAGACTTTGTACATATAATGTTAATTTAGCTTATAAATTAACTGTGAGAGATTACACTCAAGTTAAATAAAATTGAAACCACTATAGTTTATGCAAGGAATGTTCTCTTTTTTTCTTACAGGAAGCTAAAAACTTTTTTCTTTATTTAAGTTATGAAAATGAATAATTTTTAAAAGCATACTGACTACCAGGTTTTAAAACATATTACACAATACTTAATTTGTTTAATCATAATCCAGGAAAATCTCTCTATAGTTTTTATGGACTTTTCTTTACTTACTGAAATTTGTCAACAGAACCACTAATTACTTTTATTTTTGTTGGAAAGAAATCTTCTTCTGGAAGAAAATAAGGCTCACCCAACTGTGGAGAAGAAAAGAATTTATTTTCAATCTTGCAAGAAGGGGCACACAACCAGAAAACATAGCTGGCACCCCGAACAAAGAAAAATGACACAGTTTATACCCCTAAGCCTAGCACGTGAGCTCTTCCTCTCTTTCTCCATAGATTGGATACTTCAGAAGTTACAGCCTATCCAAGAAAATCTAACTTTCCCATGTAAAATTTTGTGATTTAATTGTGATTCAACCGCTTCCTCCATTACATTCTAACCGTTTAATTTTTACTTGCTCCCCTTTGTCAAATAAGGAATGGAATTTAGTGCTGAATTGGTATTGACATAGCTCTTTCTTGGGCATGTTTTATTGCCTATAGGACTGGCTTAAACTAGTTTTCTTTGTTGCTATTTAATCTGGGAGTGGGAGACTGAGGCAGTAGGCTACCAAGTTACATTAATCAATATTTTCTTCCTTTGCATGAAAACTAAACTAATCTTTGTTTTTTACATTTTATGGCTGACAAAAGGTTTAAACTGGGAAATTACAGGGCAAATTGATTCTTAATTCCTTAGCCTAGTAGATAGGTTTAATCTGCCACTCCTAGTCTTGCCTTCAAAACTCTTGCAAAGAGGAGGCCCTTTTTCAATACTTTCTATAATCTGATTTCTATATGACCTTTTCATCCTGCTTAGTCTAATTTGGGCTCCAAGAATATTTATTCACATATATAACTGCATATTTAATTTTTAACAATTTGAATAGAGCTCTTTTAGGAATTTTCTCTTGTTAATTTGATATTATCATCCTGATGTATGAAGACATATACTGAGCAAATGGGCAGACACAAAGAGTTAGACACAGAAACACAACTCATTGATGTTACTTATAATTTGCATTATTTTATATACTGTTTAGCTTAATTTGGGGTCCAGAAATATATATTACTTATATAACTGCATATTTAACCTCAACAATTTGAGCAAATAGGCAGACATGAATAGTTTGACACAAAAATATAACTTTAGTTACTTAAAACTTCCATTTTTCACAAAATAAGTGTGACTGCAAAACATTTCAAAGACTCCTGAAATCTTTCTTAATTTGCACTATGACTGTGCAGTTTTATACTATGACCATGCAGTTTTACACAAGAATTTTGTTTCTTAAGTAATGGCTTGTAACCAAAATGTTCCCAATGCTCCTACACAATTCCCTTTTGTTTCAGAACTTTATATTTCACTTTGAATTTAGCAGAATTTTGATAAGCAACAAGACTAATTCTATGTATATTCACTGAGGCTATTGGAAGCCCCAGGGAGACAAACTGTTTTCTCTCATGAATTGCCACTCCTAGGAACACTGACAGTCAAGGCAGGAGACTCCCTTTATTCCCCCCAGTCCTTGGAGATAGTAAAACTCCAGTGGTCCTTTAAACCCAAGGGCTAAGAATTCCACCACGCAGCAATCCAGTCCACACTTACATTCATGAGAGAAAGCAGGGTTACTAATACCAGTAGGACAGGAGCTGTTATGAAACAACCACAGGCAAAGGCAAGGGGTGAGGCTAGGCTCGAAGCAACCATAAATGAAGGTAAGGTTAGTTTAGCATTTACACTTAAATAATAGTTTCAGGCTAAGTTCACCCAGCTATAATTTCAGTGATTATCTTTCTGATGTTTTATAATATAAAGGCATTTATAAATGATCTTAACTCAGTTCCAGTTTTTATTAATTTTTTAACCTTAACGTGAATTGGATACCTTTATTAATTAAGCTACAAGAATTTTATTAATAACAATTCTTTGAGGTCCTGCCTTTTCTTAGTAATGGAACAAATTCTCATCTTCAAGTTATGCATTTAATTCACCAACAAGAGAGTATTGCATTTAAAGATTCATTTTAAACTACCTTTTTACCTTTTACCATGAATTCTTAGGTGCCAGCAACTGACAAAAGCCAAACATAGATTTTAAAATGGTGTTTCATTCCTTTTTTTTCTTTTCCCTCTGTAGTTTCACAACCCTGAAGTTCCCAGCAGGACCATTGAAAAGGCTATCAAGTGATTAGTGGTCTATTGTTTCAAGCCATAGCCTCCTTTCTTCAGATGATTTTACAGTTCTAAAACATTCCAAAGTATTTCTACAGTCTTAGAGAGAGAGAGATTTTGGCCTTGACACCCTAGGGAGGGAACTGTACTGCATTTATTTTGATTCTGCTTTTCACCCCCTTCACTTCCCCTCCTTCCAGGCAGTCGGATGCACAACAATCAAATAGGAATGCGGCTTATGAATAGAATAGATTTCTGCCAAAATGGGCAGACAGAACCTACTCAAATTTGGCACCCCTCCCGGGGACCCAGCCACCCTGACTGGGGCAGCACCAACAAACTTGGGTGCATGGTGCAGACACAGATGGCCTCCAAGCCCTGGCAAAGGGGCAGACCACAGACAAGACAGCAGAGCATGCACAAACATCCAGACTCCTCAGTTTTGCCCCATAATCATTTCACCCCCTTGCCAATGGCAAGGGAGGGTTCCAGCTCAACTAAATTCTACTTTACATAACCACACAACTCCAACACTAGCATTGAGCTGACACAGACAGAAGCACAAAAGTCACTAATTTGACCCACAAGTTCTATATATTTTTTTTCAGCATGGCTGCCCCACAGCCATCACAAACTTTAGAACACTTAACATTTGGTATAAAGCAAATTCATTCCTAATTCAGCACCATAACAAAAGTTTCCAGCTAGTCCTTTTTCACTGTTTAACTTTATACCCAGACCAAGCTTCACTAGAAAAGCCAATCCATTTTCCTGTAACCAAGTTGTTTTTTTTTTTAAATCCAGACCAATTTCCAGGATGTTAGGACTCGAACCTATAAACAACCCTTCCTATTATAATCAAGCCTCCACTCCTTCAGTGGATATAAGACTAGAACCAGATTCTAACATGGAGTTAGACAAACCTAAATCACCAGGGCTTTTTCCTGGTTTTACTCCTTTTTCCACACCTAGAGAGAATGGCTTCTTCCCAATTTTCTGGGGCTACTAGGGTTCTCTTGGGAGGTGATCAGCCTCCCCCTCCTAGCAATTAAAGCTAGGGCTTTCCAGATTGCTTTCCTGGGGAGTCTTACCTTCTTCCATGTTCGGAGTTCTTTTTCATTCCCAGAATCCTCTTCAAAGCTTCCATTGCCCTTGATTTTCATTGGGAAGACTCTGGTGGAGCCCACATCTTTTCTGGATTAAATTTAATCCAGGGTTGCCCAGATTTGGGGTTCATCCAAGACCTCCTGGCTTCCTCAGGGAATTGGAAGGGGCAGCAAAATGCTACTGTCTCTGGCCTTCGTTTGCAATCATGGGAGAGCCCCCAAAAATGTTGTAGAATTTGAGAGAGGTTCAGTTATTTGCATATAGAGAGGCCAGGACTCAGGAATGATTTTGAGAAGGAAAAATGGTTTATTGATGGCTGGCCGGACTTGGGAACTTTCTGTTTCAACCCCAAGCCCTGAACAAGATTTTTGAGTTCCTCTTATACAGAGAGGAACCGTTAAATGCTCCCTTTGTTTCAGTTCTCAATAGGCTTGAGTTAGCATATATCTTCCACATCCTAGGTAAGCTTTTAGCATAGGCTTCATACATTCTAGATAAGCTTCTAGTACATTTGGTTTGCATTTTCCCTGAATATTTAAAGTTTATAGACTTTGCATTATTAAACTGTTTCCTGCGACTGGAGTTGTTGCCATGGTTACCAAGGGCAGGACTGCAGCCTCTTACCGTCCCACACCCACAAGTCACAGACAGCTTAGGTTATCTCTTAAGAGACAAAGAGTCTCCCACCCATAGCCCACATCATGACCAAGTAGTTCTAATGAATAGACCTGATGACCATTTATTTCTAATTGTGGTTTTGCTCTTCTGGAGCTAGCCTCCCAATGTCAAAGCTGCAAGTAACTTGGCCAGTCTTCAGTTTTGCTTTCCTGATAAGTAACCATTAGTTCCACTTCCTCTTAAATGGTATCTTATTGCCCCTTAAACATTCATGCATTTTAGAGTGATCTGACATTTTTATAGGGAATAAAATTTATTCCCTGGGAGAATTTCACTTTTTGTCCTTTCACTGGCATGTCCCAGCAAAGAAGTATGCCATTATATATTCCTAATTACAAAGAGAAGTGGAGCTTAAAGACAGATTGGCTGATTTGGTCAAAGTCCCAAAAACCCTATTTACTGGTGATTGGGAGGTGGTCTTAGAACCTTGTTTCCAGGCTTTTGGATTTTCTGTTGAACTTCTTGTCCACAAGTTGCCTTGCAAAATGGGAACCTGCTTGATTTCCCTGGTGATCATGACTTCTGACATACTGACAACTTGATTAAATGGGGCAAGGCAGGTAAAGCACAGAGCACAATGCTGGCCAATTTCCTCTGATTGGATAACATCTGGCATTTGGGGTAGAAGTGTTGGGGATTGGTTAGAGGATGTCCAGTGAACAGCATGCAAGACAGTTTCTCACCATTTTGTAAGTCACCTTGAAGAAGCTGAAGAAAACATAAACCTTTTCCCTGGGCTGGTGGGATGGGGTCCACTGTGGACTCATTCACATGCCTGAAAGATTATTGAGGCTGTTTGCTGGGTGTTTTGGCTCTTCTCTTCTCCTAAAGAAGTGGATAGCTGGATGGTGGCAGTGTTCCAAGAAGCAAAGTCTATTTGGAGCAAGATGGTTGCCAACGTCTGTGAGGGTTCAGGATTCCTGGGTTGTTCCTTCCTTTCTGGGGCTGGCTTCTCTTTCCTCTGTGTACTGACTTCCCAGGGCTCCAGTTTAAGTCTTCAGCATCAAACTCCAACATCAAAACTCCAGCATTGAAAACCCTCATGCTGTTTAATTACTATAGCTTTGTAATAAGTTTAAAATTTGGAAGTATGAGTCCTCTAATTTTTTCTTCTTTTCCAAGATGGTTTTGATTAGACTCTTTCATATAAATTTGATGATTAGCCTCTCCATTTCTGTAAGGAGTGGTCTCCATTTCTGTAAGAAATGCTTAATCTTTTGATTGAAATTACAATGACTCTGTAATTACACTGGGTAGATTTTTTATTTTCAAGATTTCTGTGTATAAATCCTCTACATCCTTGGCTAAATTCATTCCAAGATATTTGATTCTTTTAGTTACTATTGTAAATGTATTTTTAAAAATTTCCTCTACAGATAGTTCATTACTAGAGTATAGTTAAGACTATTGATTTTTTTATCTTTTACCCCACCATTTTGAACTCATTCATTAGCTCTTTTACCCTACCACTTTGTTGAACTCATTCATTAGTTCTAATAACTTTGCTGTAGACTCTTCAGGATTTCCTATATAGGATCCTACCATCTGCAAATAAAGAAGTTTCACATCTTCCTTCCCAATTTAGATGACTTTTATTTCTTTTTATTCTTTTTTAAAAATATTTTTATTAAATTGTCTTTTTTTAAAAAAAGATACATACATCACAAAAAAAATGTTACATTAAAAAATATAAGAGGTCCCCACATACCCCAACCCCCCACCTCCCCACTCCTTCCACATCAACAACTTCCCTCATCATTGTGGCACATTCATTGCATTTGGTGAATACATTTTGGAGCACTACTGCACCACATGGATTATAGTTTAAAATGTAGTTTACACTCTCCCCCAGTACATGCAGTGGGTTATGGCAGGGTATATAATGTCCAGCATCTGTCCCTGCAATATCATTTAGGACAACTCCAAGTCCTGAAAATGCCACCACATCCCATCTCTACTTCCCTCTCCCTGCTGTCAGCAACTACCTTGGCCACTTTCTCCAGATCAGTGCTACAGTTTCTTCCATTACTAGTTCTATAATAGAATACCAGTATTTCATTTTAGTCCTTAATTGCTCTGACTAGTACATTTAGTACAATGTTGAATAACAGTAGTGACAGTGGGCATCCTTTTCTGGTTTCAGATCTTAAAGGGAAAGCATTCAATCTTTCACCATTGAGAGTGATGTTACCTGAGGGTGTTTTATATATGCTCTTTATCATGCTGAGGAAGTTTCCTTCTATTCCTAATATTCTAGGCGTTTTATCAAAAAGTGGTGCTGGACTTGTCAAATGCCTTTTCTTCATCAATTGAGATGATCATGTGGTTTATTCTTTAATCCTATTAATGTGGTGTGTTACATTATTGGATTTTCTTATGTTGAACCACCATTACATACCAGGGCTAAATTTGATTTCATCATGGTATTTATTTTGTCAGTGTGTTGTTGGATTTACTTTGTTAGTGTTTTCTAAGGATTTTTGCATCTATATTAATCATAAGGACTATTGGTCTGTAATTTTCTTTTCTTGTAGTATATTTATCTGACTTTGGTATTAGGGTGATGGCGGCCTCAAGGAATGAGTTGGGATGTGTCCTTCCTCTTCAAATTTCTGGAAGAACTTTAGTAAGATTGATGTTAATTCTTCTTGGAATGTTTAGTAAATTTGACTAGTGAAGCCATCTCATTGGTTGAGATCTTTTATTTCTTCTTGTGTCTGTACAGGTAGTTTGTGTGTTTCTGGGAATTTGTCCATTTCATATAGTTTCCTGGCATATAGTTGTTCATTGTATCCTCTCATATTTCATTTTATTTTTGTGTGGTTGATAATAATGTCTCCCCTTGATTTCTGATTTTAGGTAATTGCATTCTCTTCCTTCTTTTGTCAGTCTGCATAAAGGTTTGTAAATTATATTTATTTTTTCAAATAACAAACTTTTGGTTTCATTGATTCTCTTTATTGTTCTTTTATTCTCCCTTTCTCTTATCTCTACCCTACCCTTTGTTAGTTTCTTTCTTCTGCTTACTTTGGATCTAAATTGCTCTTTTTCTAGAACCTCAAGTTGGGAGGTTTGGTTTTTTATTGAGATCTCTGTTATTTTTTAATATAAGCATTCAGAGTTTTAGATTTCCCACTCAGCACTGCTCTTGCTATGTCCCATATTTTTGGTGTATTGTGTTTTCATTTTCAGTCACCTCAAGGTATTTCCTAATTCCTCTTGTAATTTCTTCTTTGACCTATGGGTTGTTTAAGAGTGCATTGTTTAATTTCCACATATTTGGGTATTTTTCTTCTCTTACTGAGTTCTAGCTTTTTGGTTGAAGAAATTATGTTGGGTTATTTTAACAAATATATTTTTATTAGTGTAAACAACAAACTTTTTTGATGTCACTTATAATAGAATTTTCTACACAAATAAACATGACCCAATTGTTAAATACAACATTTCAAGGTGAACTCACTCCCTCTAGTATTTTTACCCAGATTTTAAAGATAGTCAATTCCTCACCTTCACCTTCCTGAGCACATATGAACAACTGCTAGTGAAAAGTGGTAGACAGCCACTTGAGCTATAGCATTTTCAAGCTATAGCAATTTCAAGGTGAAAATTCCAATTATATTCAAGATTTATGTTCTATATTTGTGATTTTCCTGAGACTTTTTTGGTGACTTAATATATGGTCTATCCTGGAGAATGATCCATGTACACCAGAAAAGAATCTGTATTTTGTTGGTGATGGATGAAATATTGTATATGTCTAGTTGGTTCATAGTATCAATCAAGTCTTCTATTTCCTTATTGATCTTCTTTTTAGTTGTGAAAGTTGTATACTGGAGTTTCTTACTATTGATGTAGAATCTTCTATTTCTCCCTCCAAATCAGTGAATATATCCTTCATATATTTTGGAGCTCCTCCATTAGGTGCATATATGTTTATAACGGCATGTCATCATGTTGAATTTATCCCTTTAACAGTATATAGTAACCTTCTTTGCCCCTCTTAACAGATTTTTACTTAACTATTTATTTTGATATTAGTATAGCTACCCTAGCTCCCTTTTGAATCCCTTTTGTCTCACTATTTACATGGTGTGACAGTTTGAAGTTATTTTATGAATCCTCAATAGAAAAAGATTATGTCCTTGAACATAAAGTATTATGTTAATAAGTTATTCCTGTGGGCATAGTGTCCTTTTGATTGGACTATGTCAGTGAGGCATGATGCATTTAGGTCTCTGCCCTCTTACTGGAGCTTCTTAAAAATGCAGGCAGAGAGAGAGATACACACACACAGAGAAAGGAAGCTGCTATTTTTGACCCTTCCATGTGAGAGAGGAATTGAGGATCACTAAAAGGCAAAACTTAAGCATGAAGCCCCCAAGAGGTTGGGCCAATGAAGCAGCTCCAGACTGAAGAGTTGAGTCAAATGCCTGATAGCCCACAGCTGAACTTGGTAGGAAACAGCAGCCGTTGCTGAGAGAGGAGGCCCAGAAAGGGACAAGCCCTGTGCCTGGTTGCCCACTGCTGAGCTTTAGGAGACAGTAGATTCTGGAGGGGAAAGCTGGGACCTCAGTAGAGATGGATCACGATCCTGCTTTGCCATATGGTAGGACATCAGAATCACCAGTAGCTGAGTTTGGTGAGAAGGTATCTCTGATAGTGCTTTCTTGGACAATTCACAGCCTCAAAACTGTAAGATTGTCCCCTAATAAAATTCCCATTCTAAAACCAACCTATTTCTGATACTTTGCATTGGCAGTCCTTTGGCAAACTATTTTCCTATTCGACTTTCAGCCTACTTATGCTCTGATTTTAAGATGAGTCTCTTGAAAATAGCATATAGTTAGATCAGGCATTTTTATCCATTCTTCCAAATTCTCCCTTTTGATTGAGGTATTTAATCCATTTGCATTTAAATTAACTACTGATAAAGCAGGATTTTCTTCTGCCATCTTGTTACATGGTCCTTGCAATTCTTTTTTTGTCCTTCAGGTCTTCCATTAATACTTACTTTCATATTCTTTTGATCATTTCTATTTTTTTGTATTGTACCATTTTCAATAACTTCTCAATTCTTTCTGTATATATTTTTCATATGTTTTCTTTGTTGTTACCATGAGGCTAAAATTTAACATTTATAACAGTTACCATTGATTTAATATCAACTTAACTTCAACAGTATACTCATACACACATATACTCTTCCTTCCCTCATTGTTTTGTTGGGCTTATTGTAAATTACATCTTTATACACTGTATGTCCAAAACCATAAATTTATCATTACTTTTTCCACATTTGTATCTTAGAACCTGCAAGAAACAAAAAGTGAAGTAATGTTTTAAAAAATATAATACAATAGTACTGGCATTTATAATTACCTTTATGGTTACCTTCATTGGAAGTCTTTACTTTTCATGCCATTTTGATCCTCTGTCTAATGCCCTCTCCATTAAGTCTAAAAAATGCCTTTCAGCATTGCTTATACAGTTATGTCCAGTGGTGATAAATTCCCTAAGTTTTGTTTATCTGGAAATGTCTTTATCTCTTCCTCATTTTTGAAGACAGCCTGGCGGGATATAAATTCTTGATTGGTTTCTCTCAGCTGTTTATTTACTTTAAAACATTTCATCTCACTACCTTCTTGATTTCAAACTTTCTGATGAGAAATTGGCTTGTAATCTTTTGGGACACCCATGGACATAAAATGTTGCTTTTCTCTTGTAGCTTCCAGAATACTCTCCTTGTCCTTTGCATTCCACAGTTTAACTACTATATCTCTGGAGGTTTTTCTCTTTTAGTTTTTCCTGTTGGTTTTTTTTTTTTTTTTTTTTTTTTGACTTCTTGAATACACATATTTATGTTTTCTGTTAAATTTGGGAAGGTATCCATCATTATTTCTTTGGAAATTCCTTCTGCCCCTGTTTCTCTTTCTTCTTCTTCTGGGATTCTCATAATGCATATTACTATAGTTAATGGTTCCCCACATATTTGGTTTTTTTTTAGCTGTATTTGAGTTCTTAATTATTTTTCCTTCTGTTCCTCACTATGAATTATTTCAATTTTCTTGTCTTTGAGTTCAATGATTCTTTTGCCAGTTCCAATCTGTCATTGAAATCCTCTAGGGAATTTTTCATCTCACTTATTGTGGTTTTCAACTTTAATATTTCTGTTTGGCTCCTTTAAAATGTTCAATCTCTTTATTAAGGCTCTCAGATTATTCATTCATCATTTTCCTGATATCCTTTAGTTCTTTCTTTGTTTCCCTTTTTTCCTTTATCTCCTTGAGCATATTGAGATTTTTTAAAAAATTATTTGTCTGGTATGTCCAGAGTCTGATCTTCTTCAGTGGTGGTTTCTGGGTTTTTATCCTGTTCCTTTGGATGTGCCATAATTTCCTGTTCATTTGTTCATCTTGTAATATTTTCCACACTGAACATTTTAATATTTTAAAGCATCAATTCTCAGATTTAGTCTCTCATATATCAGTTCCTTAAGTTTGAATCCAGATATGAGAGAGATTTCCTTGAATGACAGGAGGCAACAAAAACAAACAAACACAAAACAACTTTCAAGATTTTTGCACATGGACTATACTTTGGACTGTGCTCTCCCTTCAGAGTAAGCCCAAAATCAAGATTAGCCTGAGGTAAAAGCAAAGTGCAGGGTCCTCTCAGTCTTTTCTAAACCTGTTTCTTGTCCTTGCTTGTGCTTCCCAGTGGCCTTAGAAATTCTCCAATTTGAAATAGACTTTATCCCATCCTGGGTAGGGTATTTTATTATATGATTTAAAGCAGGTAATCCTTTGCCCTAGGCCACTTTACTTAATTGTCCTTACACTGCTTTATCTGTTTGCAACCTGATTCTCTCTACAGGCCAAATTCTGGAAAGGAAAGCTGAGATAAGTTTCCTAGTTTGGTCTTTCAGACTGCCACTCTATTGATTGGCACTGAAGTACAGACATCCTAGTATGGCTTAAAGGTTACTCTGCTCCCAGCAGACAGGGCCAAGGACCCATAATGAGTGAACAGGTTGGCTCCACTCTGTGCTGGGGAGGGGTGGTAGAGGGTCCAGTCAGTGTGACATGAGCTTCTTCTACCTCTTTTAAAGCTATGTTTTCTAGATTTGGCACTTGCCTATTTACTGCAGTCCTTTACCTGTTTTCAGGAGGTTTGAGGAAAATGGTTCTGACAATTTTTACTAGTTATTCAAAGATTCTGTGGGGTATTAGCACCCTGGAATGTCTTATGCTGTCTTCTTGGTATGGTAATGGGTTTTAATTTTTATTTTCTTCATTTTTATATTAGTTGTCTGATAAGATTAATTGCAGTCCTTGAAAGAGCATCTGTTTCCTTTCAGCACTAGAGTGAACCTTCAAATGGAAACTGAGGATGATTTTTCATGTGTAGAGATTAAATCTAACACCAAATCCCAAATTAAAAATAAAAGGTAACCAGGAGATCAAGGAGGAAATAATGGAAGAGATTCCAGAGTAAGAACATTCTCCTTCTTTTTTCTGGTTCTGCCTCTGCCCTTCAAAGGCACATGTTGGAGCGAGATCTAGAGTGATAGTGGAGTGGAAGCCCATGAACCACAATAGAGGTATTAATAAAATTTTCTCTTTTTCACTCACAATTACTATGATATGCTAGTGCTATCTGTGTTTATGTAGTGTTGATGGTGTGATATTGCATGGAAATTTCACAGTTGTAGCATGAATTTCTATTTTCTATCAGTTAGAGAGGAGATTAGAAGATTTTGCCTACCGCATGCCCACCACTGTCTTCAACTAGTCAGAAGTGTTGCCTTTATTTTAAAGATTTTTGGCTTTTAATTCTACTGTTTTATAAATTACCCTGAAAAGCATTTTTTTCCTAAGAATAACTCCTAAACATCCAATGTAATTAGAGTTTATATATAAGAACACTATCTTTAACAGATAGAAATGTTTGTTTCCCATGATTACTAATTATGTTCATACTGGTTCAAAAAGTCAACAAAAGAAAACAATAAAACAAAAAAAAACTTCTTATGTGTTTTCTAAGTAAGTTTTCTTATTTGTCCCATTCTTTAGACAAGAAATTCTAGCTTCTATATACATTTTATTAAGGCCCTTTTTAATCATTCACTTAGTGAATTTCTCAAAGTGCCTTCAATTTTTGTTCCTTCCAAATAATGTATTTAAGTTTCATGAGAACTTTTAAAATTTTGGCCATAAAAAAATAATGTGGCTGTAGAGTGCCAGGGTAGGTGCAATGCCCTCACAGGGCCATGAATGGGACCTCGAACCAGCTGCTGGACCTCAAGGAGCACTGCCTGCATCTGGGGGAGAGCTTCAAGAAGCAAGCGTGGGCCTCCTTCCACACTAGTTGTTATGATTTTAAGCCAGCATCTATAGAAACTTCCTGTGATGAATAGCTTCAAGCTGGCAAAGGAGATGAAGTAAAAATTATACTGCTACATATCCCTAGCTGAGGGAGCAGTAAAACCCAGGCCCAAATGGCACAGCAGTCCATTCGTCGCCCACAGCCATCGCAGCCACCACCACCTCCACCACCTAATCGATTTTTCGGTATGCAGATATGCTTCAGGACTGGGCCACTTTAGCATGGGGTCCATCGCTGTATTAGTCAGCCAAAGGGGTGCTGATGCAAAATACCAGAAACCTGCTGGGCATTATAAAGGGTATTTATTTGGGGTAGGAGCATACAGTTACCAGGTCATAAAGTATAAATTACTTCCCTAACCAAAGTCTGTTTCCACATGTTGGAGCAAGATGGCTGCTGATGTCTGTGAGGGTTCAGGCTTTCTGGATTCCTCTGGGCTCAGCTCCACTGTTTTCTCCACAAGGTCAGCTATGGACTGCAAGGCTTTCTAGGCTTTGCCTCTCTCCACAGGGTCAGCTGTAGACTATCAGGTGAATGGCTCTGTCTCTTTTCCCCAGCTTAAGACTTCAGCATCAAACTCCAACATCAAAACTCCAACATCAGAAACCCTCAACTCTGTTCTTTGCCGTGCCTTTTATCTGTGAGTCCTCATCCACTAAAGGGTGGGGACTCAACAGCCTAATCATAACTCAATCATGCCCAGGTACAGATCAGATTACAAGCATAATCCAATATTTCTTTTTGGAATTCATCAATAATATTAAACTGCTACAATCGCCAAGAAGAAAATGTGGATCAGGCACTGTGGTAGGAATTTGAGTCTCTGGAGCTATCAGATATTCAAATGTTTAACTTTGAGGTGATGGGAGATTTTCTCGTGTGTTTTTTGAATAATCATATATATCAAAGTTTAAGTAGATCTATAGAAAACCTAAAAGAACTATAGTCCAGTCTGGTTAATATTGTTAATGAAAAACAGACAGCGTACACTAGTCTAGATTACTCAAAGGCTGTATCTTTCTCAAGTTAGTGATTCAGTTTTAAACTTCAGTTTGGCAAAGTTGTCTGTACTAGTGAAATGTAAGTCTTTGAGGGGTAGAAAAAGAAGGGAAACCTCAAAGCTACAGCGTAGAAGAATGTTAAAACTACCTTAAACTGTTGATACAACATGGTACAGAAGTTTTATCTGACCCATCCTGACAAGCCTATACAGAACTGCACTTCAAGGCGAGAGTTTTGTAGTTGGGCAGGACCTTAGCCATCTGCTGCTTCAACCCCCTCACTAACAGGAAAGTGAAGCCACACAGCTGATTTGTGGCAGGCCTCCTGCCTCCCGTCCAGGCTTCGCCCACTGCTTTCTCCTTTGAATCTCATTTGTTGGAGCCAGAGATTCTTCTACTTGGGACTTTAAATGTATATTGGACTTTTTGCTGGATTCCAAAAGACGAGAGTGTTAGGTGCTTCCAGCTCAAATTCAGATCCAGACAGTTCCTAAATATATGAGGCTGGGTAGGTAGATTAAACCAGCAGCCTCTGTGCTGACACATGCAACCCGATTATATCAGGGCATTTAGTTCCACATAGATCCATTCTAAGTGTTCTTCGTTCATTGGATTTTAGGGAGGGTGGTAGGGACTGGAAAAGAGGTGTAGGAAAGAAGCCTCTCTGAATAGGTAAACCAGCAGTAAGTTTCCAAAGACCAGAATCTAGATAGGAGTGTTGTTATATGAAATGAGCACATTCTTTGATGAGGTGTTTCAGTTCATTCTTTTGTTCTACTGCTTTCCAGATTGATTTGACTTTTTATATACAATCAAAAGAAACTCATGAGATGACCCTCTGTGTGTGCAGTTTCCTAGTGAATCTGCTATTGCAGGAAACTGGTCACTAGTAAATGCTCCATATTGAGTGAATATGTGATAAACCATCCCATAATTAGTAAGGAGTAGCCCATTTCTGTAGTTTAGATGACTATGTCCTGAGAAATTTCCATCTTCTTTGGTTCATGACACTATAAATTATTTTTCTTCCCCAGGTCCCTCCACATGCTTGGCCCTTCCCTGTCCAGCTAGTGGAGGGAAGCATTCTGGTTCTAGGAAGGGAATGGACGATCCATGGTGGCGGCTTTGGTTAGAGTTGGGCTCTGTAAAGCCAAATCTGTTTCATTCACACTGTGACCTTGTGACCTAGGGATGTGGACAAGATGTGGGGAACCACTGTCCAGCAGCATGCTCATGCCATTCTCTGCAAGCATAGGTGATAGGTATACCCCAGTACCCTGTGTTGGATTCTTAGTCCATCATGAAGTTTCAGTGAGTTTATTGACATGTAGGGACTTTCATATATTGAATTAATAATTGATTTATAATTCTTTGGTAATGATGACAGCTCAGGTAAGGTGAAGGTCTTGATTAGGAGGATTGTATTATTACTGAATATGGGAACTGGTTCACTGCTCTTAACTTACTCAAGCTAGGGCAAGTTCCAGGAACTTGAACTAAAAATATCTATTTATGACTTTTATTTATATTTTTCTTCCAAAGCCTTGATTTATGTAAACAGTACTGTGAATTTTGGCATAACAGGTCAAGATGTTTTTTATATAAGAAGTGTCTGCATGTGGCAGTAGGCTTGGTGAGCCAAACTCTCCAAGCTTCAGACCATCTCCCTTTCATCCATCTTACCTGACTGTATGGTTAATCTCTACATGACTTCAGTTTTGGTCTCTGCACAAATCCTTTTATAGTACTCTTTTCCCTTACCCTCTGGCTTTATCCACCAGAGAAAGGGAACTTTCCTTCTGAAAAATCAAGAATTTGGCCTCACAGATTACTTTTCATGAATACCCTTGTGCCAGCCAAACTGGCCTTGCTCTCCCTGCCTCTGTGCCTTCTTACAGTCTGCTTCCTCAGGCTACAGGACCCTCCTCCTCTCCATCTCCACACTCCACTCCTGAGATTCCATAGGCGCCATTTTCAGGGGCTCTTCCTCTGTTCATTTAAATGCATATGGAGTGTCCTGTGTATGTACTCATCTTCCTTTTGCTTGAACTCTGGTTGGTGTGAACTTCTTAAAAACAGGGATTATCATTCTCACCTCTCTAACCTTGGGTGTCCACAGGAATAGACATTCAGATGCTTAGAGCCCATCAGGGGAAGAGACACAACACTAACCAGTGAAGTTCAGAGGCTAGTCATAGACAGAGAAAACATTCCAGGTACTTACTGACAGCTGAAAACTATCCATGCTGTTAGTCAAGATTTTGAAGTCTAACTGAATTGTTAAAATTACTGTTTATATGCTCTATACAATGTCTACCATACTGTGGGTTATTTAGGTGAGGTATAAAGATTTAAGTCTAAAGCATCTGATGGGTCATGACAAGCCACAGTAAAGGGGTGATTTGGGGAAATTTAATAAAAATAAACTAGAGATTTGTAATAATGCCACTCATTATTTTATTTCTGTAGCAGAATCCTTTTTTTCCTGTGTTTGGTATTAATGTGCATGTGCTTTGGTGATGGGAAAACTTGAAAATTACAAAGTTCTTGCTTCCCTATTTGAAAGACTGGCTCAGTATGATGTCTGTATACATATGATGTATTCATTACATTATTTTGAGAGAGAAATAGCCTGTTATGTGGATGTATATTAGGTACAGCCAAACTGATTGTTTCCATTTGGCAAATTGAAAGATTCTCCAGAAGGTGAGATTTTCACAACTCAGGCCTTAACCAGTAGGTTGGAAGATGAAACATGTGGTTTGTTGCTCCTGTGATTTCTGTCTTGGGTTTATTGTTTTGTTCCTCAATGAATTTTAAGATCTTATGCCTAAAAATTTATTTTGCTTAATTATGAATTAGACATGCATGCTTAAATTTATGTGTAAATTTTTTTGTTATTTTCTTTAAAAAAACAAAGGACTGTGTAAAGTTTTTTTGTTTTTATTCTTTAAAACAGATCACTATATTTAAATGAAAAATGACGGTCAGTAATATTTAAAAAAATAATGTAGGAATTTTAGTTAATATGAAAAAATATAGTCAAGAGAGATTTTTTTTTTTCTTTTTTTGAGATAGCAGGGCAAAAGATTGTATGTGGGAAGCTGGTGCTCAATGACTGAGCTACATTGGCTCCCCTGAATTGTTTTTTTCTTTTGTTTGCTTGTTGTTTGGTTTTTTGTTGGTGTTGTTTTTAGGAGGCACCAGGGACAGAACCTGGGACTTCCATGTGGAAAGCAGGCATGCAACTGCTTGAGCCACATCTGCTCTGTTTTAATTGCTTGCACTATTTATGTAGAAAGGATGTGGTAAAATAAAAGTACGGTGTTGTATGATTCTTAAGTTAAATATAAAATAGAATAATATTGTTTGAAGGTAGACTGTGATACGATACACTTTGTAAACATTTTAGTAACCATTAAAGAAATAAGCTAATAAAGAGTACTAAGTCTACTAAATTTATTCAAAAGAAACTAAAAAAATAAGGAAAAATAACAAAGAAGGGAGGATAAAAATTTAACTACACCAATAACAACCTGGTAGACTTAAAAACAATCCCATAAATAACTATTAAATTCTAGCAATGGAAGATCTTCTATCATTGATATAAAGGCAGTGGTCACCAGAGGTTGTGAGGGAGATGAAAGAGCAAATGTAACATGGGGGCATTTTGGGGACTTTGGAATTGTCTTGCATGACATTGCAATGATGGATACAGGTCATTATATATTTTGTTAAAACCTATAAAGTTGTGCAGTGCAAAGTGTAAACTATAATGTAAACTGTAGTCCATGGTTCGGAGCAATGCTTCAGTATGTGTCAATCAATTGTAACAATTGTACCACACTAATGAAAGATGATGTTAATGGGGGAAAGTGTGGGAGGGGCAGATAGTGAGGTATGTGGGAACACCCTATATTTTTTGTATAACATATTTGCAATCTAAAGCATATTTAAATATAAAAAAAAATTTAAATGTAGATGAGTTAAGCATTTCAACCAAAAGCAGAGGTTGTCAGCTATACGCTGTTTAAAAGAGATATTAAATATATCTAATGTCTTAATTTTATAAGTATGGGAAAATGTATGTCAGTTTTATAAATGTCACTCATTAGAAATGTAGAATTAGTGAATTAATTCTAAAGTGGATTTCAGGAAAAGAATGACTAAAAGTAAAAAGAATCATTTCTGAATGATAAAGGGGTCAACTAATCAAGAAGAGTATATGCAGTTAGAAATTCAGTGTACATAAAGAACTGACAGAACTGAAGGGAGAAATAGACAAACTCAAAATTATAATTGAGGATTTCAAAATTCCTCCCTTAATAATTAAAAAATATACACAGAAAAGTACTAAGACTAGAGCAAAGTTAACCAATGTTATCATCCAATTTGACCAAACTGGTATTTATAGAACATTATAGCTAAACACTGCCAAGTATACATTTTATTTGGAGGCACATGGGGCAATCAACATAAGCTTGACAAGAAAATAAGTCTGAATAAAATGTAAAAGGATTGAAATTATATAGAATTCATTCTCTGAATATATATTGCCAAATTATCTTATAAAAAGGTATTAACATTTTATCATTTATCAATTCTGCAGAGTGTCAATTTTTACATATGGGATATCAATTTCTTTTAACTTCAAAATCTAAACATAGTTTCACTGTTTGTACTTTAAGAAAAGAGGTACAGTGTTATATGTCCATGGGATTATTATAATGATGGTAATAAAATGAACTACTTTAGGCAAAATGCCTGGCACAAAGTAGGTCTATTATTACTAGGAGAGGAGAAAAAAGTATCATGCAATTCACTGTAGTTAAAGGTAAGCAATAGAATAGGTAGGGTATCAGTTCTTTTCTAACTCTGCTATCAGAGGTACGAGACAGATGCACAAAATATTTTCAAAAAGTGGAAACTTTATGATTGGTGGATAAATCTAAAGGAAGATTTTCCCTAGAATTTTTTTAATGCTAGATTGTTCAATGCAGATAGCTTGCAAACATCTTATATGAAGACACTTCACAGGCTATAAAAATTTTTTATCAAAAAATGTTTGCTCTTTGATTTACTCATTCAATTATAGAACTATTAAAATCAAAAGCGGAAATTATTGGTTGACCACCTTGTTTTGCATGCTTGCAGTGTGAACAGCTAATTAAATTTCCAAAAGCCACAATGGATTGTTCCTGGTTGTTTTTTTGTTTCTTGCTTATTTGTTTCTCAATTAAACATGACATTTGAATCTATTTTAAAGGTTACTTGAATTTGAATCTTCTTCCAATATATCAGTCACAAATATGGAAATGAGGTTTCTATGTACCATACTGACCTACTAACAGCTCTATTTACAAGATACCCTATGGAAAATAAAAAGAAGAAAATGAAAGTTATCTCTTCCCTCCATCAATTTCAATAATATAACTTTGACTATATATATAGGAACAAAGAACATTACAACACAGTCACCCACAGTAAAGTGTGTAGCTATCCATTCAAAAGTACAGCTGAATCCACAATTTGAAAATTAGCATAATGATCCCACAATCTGTTCAACTGTTAAAGTAAAAGAGCCTTAATAGCAGCTAGAAAAATTCAATCACAGGAATTTCATGTTGCTATGTGACCTGTATCACATCCCCCCTGAGGATAAATCAATAAGCCATTCAATTTAATGTTGCCAAATATTTACTGTGTGTCTACTGTTTGCCACTTACTGTGCTAGACACTAAAAAGTGTCCAAAGCTGAGTAAGTCACATGTTCTTAGGCAGCTCATCTTCCAAATATGGGGATCTCAGGTGCATATAAAACAATATAAGATTAAACCATAAAAGAAGTGCATGCAAACTGTTGTAGAATTGCAGAGGGAAGAATGCCATTGTAGGAATCAACAGATATTTCATGGGGCAGAGGCATATGTACAGTCCTTAGGTAGCTGGAATAATCTCTTTAGCTGGGAAGGAGGAGTACTTTGGAAGGACATGCAAACTAAAGAGAGGTTTATGGGAAATAGGTGTGTGTGTGTTGAGTGTCAAAAAAATTGGAAAAAGTTTTACAATGCTAGAATGAAAAAGTCAAACAAATCAGAAAAATAAAGAAAGTCTTTTGAATAGGGCACTGATATGATGGATAGGATAAAATTATTCATTATATTATTGGGCAGGTTGCAAACAAGATTAGAAGAGAAATATGTAAGGCATGAGACCAGTTTCAGTGCCTTAGTGGAGGCTTTATTATGTGTTTTATATGTATTTTCCTATTGAGTGTCTCTACTAATCCATGAAAACAGTCACAACAACTATTCTTACTTTATAAAGGATAAAGACTTCAAGTTACCCAAATTAACAGAGGCAGTAAGTGATGAGCCCAAATACAAACCTCTTTAGGGCTTGAAAAACAAATGCTGGTTGTATGAATAAGTGAATGAATGAATAAAGGAATATTTTGTGAGGAACTATAATGCCTTAATAAGCTTGCTCTCTATCCTCAAGGAAATTTGGCATAAATTTATGTTTGAAAAGCTTCTCCTGTGTTGCTCTGATATATGGAACTGTCGAGGAGGTTCCCAGCAAAATCAATGAAACTAATGGATCCTGCAATGTTTCATTGGTTGAGATATAGTTAAAGATATAACACTTGGAAAAATTATGTTTATCTATCTTGTCTGTATCTTTACGTTCAAGTGATTTCTGAACAGTACTTGCTTTTTACCTCCTTTGATCTTTCAGGCAGTAAGAGCCTTAGAAAAACACTTCAAGAGACAGTTTGGGCTCCTGAATTGGGCTTCCTTTAGCATATAACTCAGCAAGGCTTGGGCATCTGATCCAAACAAAATTGTAATAAGCATTCACATGGAAAAGAAAAACATATTAAAAAACTGTAAAAAAACAAAACAAAACAAAACAAAAACATTAAATTCAATTGCACAGATTGTTTTACTTAATTTAAAATGCCAACATACTGCTTCAAAGCTGCCCTTTGAGACCCTGTTATGAGCATAGATTCAGGAGCTAGACTGCCTGAGTTTAAATAGCTGTATGACCTTAGAAAGTCACTTACCCTGTGTGCATCAGCTTTGGAATGTGAATAATAATACTAACCTCATGCTTACTGTCCATGAGTATTATATGAATGAATATAGACTATTTAACACTGTGACCCATACATAGTAAGTGCTGTGTAAATATTTATGATTTGCCATTATTATTTAAAAATGGCAATTCCAAACATTTATATCCCAAGTTGAAAATTAGGATGAGGGCAGAGTTTATGAAGGCACTCTGTTGACCCCATATCATGAGTATAAGCCAGTGTCTGAGGGAGAAATATTTATCCAGAAACAAATTTGCCCCAAAGAAATCCACATCGTGTACACGAGTGAGATTTTATGACTTCCCATAAGCACTAAATCATCTGCTCCTCAGAAAAACAGGAACTTGAAGCTTGAAATGCAAATAAAACCCACAGTGGATCTCCAAGAGGGTGGCAAACATAGGAATACATCTTCTTTTCAAGGCAGCCATGAAAGAAAACAAAATGTAACATTCACCAAACTAATCCTCAAGAAAAAAAATATATATTCATTAGTTTAGTCCTTATTTGCAGATTTTTCCTTCTTTTTAAATGAATTACAATTTCACTTAATCTGATTTTTTTTTTTTTTTTTTTTAAGAAAACTGAAAAATGGCTATAAAGATAGATTAATTCCATCTCGGGCCCTGCATGATCCAAGGAAGACAGGCAATTAATAAGAATTATTTGCATGTTACACAAAATAATCTCCAGTCTCCCCATATTCAAGGCCAATAATTTTTAAATCTATCAAAGAAGGTGTTGATGTGCAGAGGTAACATATATGAAACAACAGTTCTGTTCTAGACAGAGTTCTAACATTATCTTATTATTTCTCTATTAGTCTTTCCCTCCAGGTTTACTAGAGTTTACCAGGTTTAAATCTGGAGAAACAAAGAGCATTTCATGTGGGAGAGAAATGTTTATACTACCACTTTCTTTGTAAAATATCTTATGTATTTATTAACACATTTTTAATCTTTAAAATAAAGATTTAAAAAATTTTAAATCATATGTTGACTTATTGTTAAAGCAAATATGTAATAGTTCTATGAAAAATTTTACCAGGACACATCAATTGAGGAGGTGCCTCTCTCAAAGGTGACATAAACTTAATTGTTTTTTGCTACAGAATATTATTATACAACCCAAAGGTGGATGTTAAGGTAGACAGCATTAGAGAGTATATAAAACTTTGTGATAATTGGAGTTTTCCCACAGTTAGAATAAGTCTAGCTAGAATTTACTTAACATTATGTACCAGATTTATATTAAATGCTTTATTATTATCAATTTCCTCTGAGCAAAAACTTACAGAGAAAGGACGATATTATCTTCTTTTTCCAAAGAAAATAACTGAGATGTAGAAAGATTAAGAAATTTAACTCAAATGTCACATGGTTTCCATGGTTAGTTTGTGATGGAGCCAATAATTGAACACAGGTCGATATCAAGACAAATGAATAATTTCATGACTTTATCTCTGAGAATTTGGACGTGATGTATTAGGCAAAAAAGAATCACAATGAAGAAATAATTTGACCCAAAGATAAAGAGCAAAAAGAGCTAAGAGCAAGACATGTGGTTAGACTGGGTATTATCAAGGCTGTGCAATGATGCAGAGGTGAGGAGATGATGAATAATTATACTTAATTCTCTTGTGAGAATTTTATAGCTACACTAAATAGGCAACATTGAGTAGTTACCATATGTCTGCAACCATGCAAATTATTTTACATGGAAAGCTCACAAGAACATTACGAGGTAAGTATATTATTATCCTCACTTTACAGGAAAGAAACCAAAGTTTTTAAGAGATTGTCACTGTTCAAGTCTACCTCGCTAGTCAGGAATAAAGGTGGAGTTCAAAGTCAGGCCTATCTGATTCTAAAGTCTATGCGTCTATGCCATTAAACATCAAGCTACATTGATCACATTATTTTATATCCATAATTTTTTTCCTGAGTCTCACAATACCCTTATCAGACACATTAGATTCAGACAGGTTAAGGAATATGATTGTTAGTTTTATGTGTTTACTTGCCTAGGCTATGGTGCCCAGTTGTTTGGTCAAACACTAGTCTAAATGTTGCTCTGAAGAGATTTTGTCCAGGAGATTAATCAGTTGACTTTAAACAAAGGAGAATGCTCTTTGTAATGTCAGTGGACCTTCTCTAACGTCAAAGCCAATAATTGAGTCAAGAAAGTATCTAACACTCCTGCTTCATGAATGATTGGTCTCAGTTCTAAGGCCTGAAGCCCTTGAGGAATGCTTTCTATAATGAGTTATTTGTTTCCCATTTTATATTTATCATCTGGAAAACACCAGGTACTGCTTATTGTTGAGTTCAGTGAGGGTAGCATTTTTCAAAGGGGGAAATTAATCAGCATTAATGTGTTCTTCTACAAAAAAGGAAAAAAAAAAACCACAAAAACTATACTGTGATTCTAGCACTGCTTTTCTATTAACTGCAGTACGAATTTCCATCAGAGAAGCTACGAGGTCAATACCACCTTGGGACAGATTGTATTTGTACATGCTGCCCTTCACACATTTGAAAAATGAAATAACTATGTCATGTGATAGCAATACCCAATATCAATGCTTATGGGTTTATAGATGTGAGAATAAAGAAGAGAGCTGTGATTAGATAAGATTAAATCAACCTTAGAAAAAGAAAAATGGGGACACTTCTGCTTCTTGGAGGTTGCTTGAGATTTCTCTTGTGTTTGTCAATTTGGGGTTTTCTTCCTTTCTTTTTCTGAATTTGGAAGGAGCAGGGCAGGTTGTTCAGCACACCCTGCTGTGGCTGGTAGATTGACACGGCTCTTACTCCGATAATAATTGGCACTGGCTTCCCACCTACTAACAGTCACAAGCACAATTTAGAGATCCTGACAACTGATTCCGTGATTCCTTGTTTCATGTTTTTCTTAAACTCACATTTCAGTGTACTGCAAGGTTAGCCCGTTTTGACTCATAACTTTTAAGTCCTGTTGAACATTATAGAAAGACAATAAAACTATACATGTATAAAATGTCTTGGTATTTACTTTCCTACATAGCCATTCTTCTAAGTTTCTATTAAGCACACACACAAAAAATACTCTCAGGTTGCCAGTTCTTTTGTTTGTTTCACCTCCCCGAGTAAGCTTCCTTTCCTCTGTTCCTTCTGCATGACTCTTGATCGGTTTTCTTTGTGTTTGTGCAGAATTTTCTCCCCAGCTTCATGATTTGTATAAATTCTTTTCCTCATTCAGTACCCTATTTTTCTTACCCTTTTCTTTTTTGGGACCTTCCTTTTCACAGCCGTTCAGTTTAAATCCTCCCCGCCTCCCACGCACTTTTTTCCCTCCCTGTTAAGCTATTCTTCCCCAGGGTGTCAGATGGAGTCTATCCAGAACGGAGGGCCACTCTGGAAAAGTCCATGTTGCATTTTGGTGGTCTAGTCAACAGAAACTGGATTGAGTGAGCAATCCAGCTGTACCTTCCAGCTGCAGTTATATTCAGTCAGAGTTTTACCATGGTTTCTTTCTTTTTTTTTTTTTCCTCCTAGGGCCCCTTTAGTATGCAGCACTCCTTCCTCAGTGGCTTGTGTTCCTCTCTGGGTCTCTGTGAACTTGGGTCCCTGTGCCTAGGTATGCATGGGTTCTATCATTTCTGTCCCCAGTGGAAGGTGAGAGGGATCCACCCCATGTCTCTAAGCAACTCCCAGGGCTGTGCAGAACCAAGGGAGGGAGAAGGATGAACTGGCAGCCAGGTCAGAATTTTCTTAACTGATATTTTTCTCTTTCTTTGGTTCAGCATTTGTAGAGTTCTTCTCCAGTCTCTACCATCTTCTAGAGATCTATGCAAGTGGGAATTGTGCTTTTATTCAATGAATCTCACGGGAGGTTTGCTCAGGGAATGTTTTACATCTCCATGTTGATCATGTCACTCTGCTATGTGTTTTTATTTCCTTTTACTTTTTATGAATGGGCAATTACATTTATGAAATCTCCCCCACCTTACATCTAATGAGATCATGAGGTTTTTCTCCTTTTTTTACTATTAATATGGTGAACTGCATTGATTAATTTCTAAATGTTAAATGAATTTTTCATTCCTGGGGATACACACATTGTTCATTAATTATTATCCTTGTTTTTTAAACAGCTTTATTGAGATATAATTCATATGCCATTCCATTTACACATTTTCAAGTATATAATTCAACAATTTCTAATATAGTCACCGGGTTGTGAAACCATCAATATTTAAAACATTTTCATCACCTTCAAAAGAAATCCCATATTCATTAGCAGTCATCTTTATTACGCCTCAACCTCTCCAATTCTAGGCAAACACTAATGTACTTTCCGTCTCCATTGATTTCCTATTCTGAACATTTCATATAAATGGAATCATAGAATATTTGATCTGTAGTAACTGACACTTCACTTAGTATAATGTTTTTTATTCCATTCACATTATGGCATGTATCAGTACTTATCCCTTTTTGTGGTCAAATAATATTCCACTGTATGTATATTTCACATTACCCATTCATTAGTAGATGGACTTTTGGATTGTTTCCACTTATTGGCTCTTCTTTTCTTTTTAGATTTATTTTATTTATTTATTCCACCCCTCCTCCATAGCTGCTTGCGCTGTCTGCTCTCCATGTCCATTTGCTATGAGTTCTTCTCTGCCTGCTTGTCTTCTCTTCTTGTCTTTAGGTGACAACAGAAATCAATCCTGGGACCTTCTGATGTGGGAGAAGGCACCCAGTCACCTGAGCCACCTCAGCTCCCTGGTTTGTTGTGTCTCTCATTGTCTTTCCTCTGCATCTCTTTTTTGTTGCATCATCTTGTTGCACTACTCCTTGCATGGGCTAGCTCTCTGCATGGGCTAGCCCTCTGTGCAGGCCAGCTTGCCATGTGGGCCAGCTTACCTTCACCAGGAGGCCCTGGAAACTGAACCCAGTACCTCCCATATGGTGATGGGAACCCAATCTCTTGAACCATATCTGCTTCCCTATTTATTGACTCTTGTAAATAATACTGCTATGAAAATTCTTGTATAAGTTTTTGAGTTATAGGCTTTCATGTCTCTTGGATAGATACCTGGTAGTGAATTGCTGAGTATGTGGTATTTCTATGTGCAACATTTTGAGGAATAGTGAAAATATTTTTCAAAGTGGTTGCCCCTGGTTAAATTCTCCGTAACAATATATGAGAGTTCCAACTTATCCACATCCTTGCCAGCGTTATTTTTTTAATTTATCTTTTCTTGTATACCCAACCCATTGGATGAAGAGGTATGTCATTATGGCTTTAATTTGCATCTTCCTAATGGCTAATGATTTTGGGCATATTTTCATGTGTCCATTGGTTATCTGTATGTCTTCTTTGAATGAGTGTTTATTGAGATCCTTTGTCCATTTCTTAATGGTGTCATTTGTCTTTTAATTATTGAATTGTAAAAATTATTTATATATTTTGGACACAAATCTGTGGGAGCTAAGAAGCTAGGATGTCCCTCTCCATTTAGTGAAACAGAGCCCAAAGCATGCAGCTGCCCTATGTTACTAGTTAAAAAGTAACAGTCCTCCCCAAAGACAAGGATGGAAAAATGGTCCTACAAACTTTAATCCCCTCAAGGCTATATGCTACTTTCCTGTGATAACACCACCAAACACCCCATTTGCACAGCTCATGTAAAACTTTTATGCCCTGTGGAATGAGAATGCCTTTGTCCTGAGACCCCTTATATTCCCCCTCCTTTTCTCACCTCTTAGGTGAGTGCTAACTTCATTATTTGACCTGCTGCCATCAAAGAAATGTCTCTCCTGTTCATAAGTCCCAAAAAGGCTCATGTCTAACCACCCATTTAGTGTGTTCTTTGATCTTATGGCTGCCTCAATGCATGTCCTTCAAAGCTGGGTTGAAACACAAGTTTCAGGGGTTTCCGGCAAGATGGTGGCAGCGTGAGCTTGCCTGGTAGTGTCTCTGCAGGGGGCGGCTGGGCAGCGTTGAAGGCTCTTTGGGACCGCGCTGTTTCGGGGATTTTTGCTAGTTGGAAGGTGTCTGGACGTCAATTCGGTGGGAAGGTAACAGAGAGGATACGTCTATAATATATAAACGGAGGTCCCAGCTGGGCGCGGGAAGTTCCCTCCTTGGGTGGGCGGAGCTGCGGTAGTGGGCGCTCCGGCAGCTCCGGAGCCGCGGCGGCCAGGGTTTTTGTTTTTTTTTTCCTTATTCTAGAGGCTTTGTGGTGCTGAAAAATTCGCGGATACTGGGCTGGCTGGTGAGGGATTGTTGGGACAAGACTCCTTTGCAGATTGATTTGCGGAGACAGACGGTGTTTCCCTGTGAAGCGGGGGACGTTTTAGCCTCCGGACAGGGGGGCTTCCGCCTGGAGCCCCATCCCCACAGGTCCGGCTGCCGATCTGCAACGGAATTGGATTTTGGACAATAAGGGGACACAATTGGGAGACTGTTGTAGGGTGCAGTGAGGGAGGAGGACACGTCTGGAAGCAGATTGGGGAATATTTTGCGAAGTTTGGGATTTAGGATCTTAGAGTCTGTTTTCGGCGTTTCCAGCTGAAGCCCACCCCACCCGGCGGGGCTTGGGATCTGGGTCATTGAACTGGCCGTGGTGTAGAGGCGCCCTCAAGTGGCCGTTGCGTGTGAGCACAGGGAGGGAGCTGTCCAAAGGCTGATACCCTGAGGAGTTAGGTGAATTTCAGAGATCAGACATTCAATATAGAATTCGCCGATCTGGCTTCCCCCACGGGGCTGGCACCCAGCTACGGGGATCCCTGAGGGCTGTGTTGCACTGCGGGGCTCCTAAGCTTTCTGTGGACCAGATTTGAGGTTGCCAGGTCTGGGTCCCCTGGACTCTGGCGGTCCACACCCCAGACTCACACCTCTTGAGTCTTCAGTGTCTCAGACTTTCCACCCCCGAATCCATCAAGCCCTGGGGTCTACCTGGGGTCCTTGAGTGCTCTGGACCTTAACGTTGGCGTTTTATCTTTATTGGTTCATATTGTTTTGTTTTTATTTTCACTTTATCTTATTTTCTACTCTTTTTGACGCCCTGATTGCTAATATTGCATTATCCTCTAGTCTTTTCTCCTAGCGTGCCCCCCAAAGTCCTTTTTTTTTTATATATATATATATATACAGTTATTTAGGGGTTTCTTTGCTTGTTGTTTTAGATAGTGTTGTAATTGTGACACGTGTATACCTGAATCTCTCTTCGCCCTATCTGTTCCCCACCGTGTGCCTATCCTCTTTTTCTTTCTTTCTTTCTTCTTGTCTTTCTTTTTTTTCTTTATTATAATTAGTGTTTTTTTTTTCCGGTTTTCTCTTTCCCTCTTGTCCCTCATTTTCCACTTATTTTATTTTAATTCAAATACACAATAGGTGCTACAGGGAACACCTCATATTTACTGGGTTTTCCCATCCTCCACTACCTCATTTCTGTGTGAACTGATTTAGGCTACCTACACTATCCCCCTTCCCCTGCATCTTCATATCCACTATCATGTACTGTCTCTCCTATATTCCACCCCCCACCTCCCATTCTTTGACCCACAAACTGTCTAACTCTTAATTTCTAATACCTCTGTCCTGTTTTCTGTCTGTTATCCACTCTTGAAACTATTACCTTTCTTTTCTTTTTCCCTCTCTCATGAAAACAATAGCTTTGTAGTTCATACCATATTCTGCCTATATTCAGTCATCTACTTCATAAAAGGTACTCTACCTACAGCTATAACTCTATACAATCTACATGAATCTAACCTCCATCCTCCCAGATCTCATATTCTTGCTTTGTTAACATACATTACTAATACTACTTTACACTTTTCCCTTGCTGACACAATTGCCTTTCCCCAACACTAATACTTTCTTCTAAAGTGAACTTAACCAACAACAAGTAACTTGAATAAGAAGAAAAAAGTGACAAAGAGAAGATATAACACCTATGCAAAAATAACAACTAATTATCCTCCAAAAGTAGACAAAGAAGCTAAGGAACTGATTAAATTCGACAAAATAAAGAGATGACCAGAAAGCAACAAAAATCTACAAACCAAACCAATAATCAGGAAAACATGACTGAATCCAATCAACAAACCAATAATCACGAAGGGGAGCAAAACTTGACACAAGCAATGAAAGAACTCAGAACATTTATCACTGACAAATTTGATGCAGTAATGAAAGAGGTTAACAACATGAAGACATCACTTGGAGGGGAAATTGCAGACATACGCAAAAACATAACAGATATGATGGGAATGAACACCACAGTTCAAGAAATCAAAAATACACTTGCAGCAAATATCAGCAGGCTAGAAGAGACAGAGCAGAGAATTAGTGATGTGGAAGACAGTACATCAGAAATCAAACAGATAGTAGAAGGGGTCAATAAGAAGATAGAAAAAATCCAATTAGGATTTAGGGACCTGAATGACAATGCAAAACGCTCAAACATACGTATTATAGGCATTCCAGAAGGTGAAGAGAAGGGAAAGGGGTCAGAAGGAGTGTTGCAGGAAATAATGGCTGAAAACTTCCCAAATCTACTGAAAGAGACAGATGTCCATATCCAAGAAGCACAGCGCACTCCACAAGTCATAAACCCCAACAGGCCCACCCCAAGACATATACTTATCAAATTATCCAAGGCTCAAGACAAAGAGAAAATCCTAAAAGCAGCAAGAGAAAAGAAAACCATCACATACAAGGGAAGCTCAATTAGATTAAGTGCTGATTTCTCTTCTGAAACCATGGAGGCAAGAAGACAGTGGTATGATATAGTCAAGGTACTAAAGGAAAAGAACTTCCAACCAAGAATACTCTATCCAGCTAAACTAGCATTCAAACATGATGGAGAGTTCAAAATATTCACAGACAAACAGAAACTGAAAGAGTATACCAACAAGAAACCTCCCCTTCAAGAAATTCTAAAGGGAGTTCTGCAGGAAGAAAGGAAAAAACAGGAAAGGCAAAGTTGGAGGAGAGTATAAGACCAACAACAACAACAAAAAAGACAAAAAAATATATACAAACAAAATATGACAAACACAAATCCAATCAAAATATGGCTAACACAAATAATTCCTTGATAGTAATAACACTGAATGTCAACGGATTAAACTCACCTATCAAAAGATTCAGACTGGGACATTGGATAAGGAAATATGACCCATCCATATGCTGTCTACAAGAGACACATCTTAGACCCAGAGACGCATGGAGACTGAAAGTGAATGGCTGGAAAACAATCATACAAGCTAACAATAACCAAAAAAAGGCAGGAGTAGCTATATTAATATCAGACAAAATAGACTTTAAATGTGAAACAATTGTGAGAGACAAAGAAGGATACTACATTTTAGTGAAAGGGAAAATCTGTCAAGAAGATCGAACAATCATAAATATCTATGCCCCTAACAAGGGTGCCTCTAAATACGTCAGGCAAACGCTGGAAAAACTAAGTGAAAGTATAGATACATCTACAATTATAGTGGGGGATTTCAATACACCACTATCAAATCTGGACAGAACATCTCAAAAGAGAATCACCAAAGAAACAAAACATCTGAATAGTATATTAGAGGAGCTCGATCTAATAGACATATATAGATCGCTACACCCAAACACAGCAGGATATACATTTTTCTCAAGCGCACATGGATCATTCTCCAAGATAGATCATATGCTAGGCCACAAAGAAAGGCTGAACGAATTCAGAAAGATTGAAATCATACAAAACATTATCTCTGACCACAGTGGAGTCAAGCTGGAGATTTGCAAGGGACAGAAGCCCAGATTTCACCCCACGATTTGGAAATTAAACAGCACACTCTTAGAAAAACAGTGGGTCAAAGAGGAAATCTCAAAAGAAATCAATGACTACCTTGAAACAAATGATAATGACAACACAACATACCAAAATTTATGGGATGCAGCAAAAGCAGTACTGAGAGGGAAGTTTATAGCCATAAATTCATATATCAAAAAAGAAGAAAGAGCAAAAATTGAAGAACTAACTGCACATTTGAAGGAACTAGAAAAACAACAACAAAGTAACCCAACAGGAAGAAGAAGGAAGGAAATAACAAAGATAAGAGCAGAACTAAATGAAATAGAAAATAAGAAAGCACTTGAACAGATAAACAAAACCAAGAGCTGCTTTTTTGAGAAGATTAACAAAATTGACAAACCTTTAGCAACACTAACAAAGAAAAAAAGAGAGAAGATGCAAATACACAAAATAAGAAATGAGAAAGGCGATATCACCACTGACCCCACAGAAATAAAGACTATCATAAGAGGATATTTTGAAAAACTATATTCCAACAAAAATGACAATCTAGAGGAAATGGACAAATTCCTAGAAACACATAAGCAGCCCATATTGACGAAAGAAGAAATTGATGATCTTAACAAACCAATCACAAGCAGAGAGATAGAATCAGTTATCAAAAATCTCCCAACTAAGAAGAGCCCAGGGCCAGATGGTTTCACAGGTGAATTCTACAAAACATTCCGGAAAGAACTGACACCAATCCTGCTAAAACTATTCCAAAATATCGAAACGGAAAGAACATTACCCAACTCCTTCTATGATGCCAACATTACCCTAGTACCAAAGCCAAACAAAGACATCACAAGAAAGGAAAATTACAGACCAATTTCTCTAATGAACCTAGACGCAAAAATACTCAACAAAATACTTGCTAATCGTATTCAACAACACATTAAACGTATTATACACCACGACCAAGTGGGATTCATCCCAGGTATGCAAGGATGGTTCAACATAAGAAAATCAATCAACGTAATACACCATATAAACAGATTGAAGGAAAAAAATCACATGATTATATCTATTGATGCAGAAAAAGCATTTGACAAAATACAGCACCCTTTCTTGATAAAAACACTCCAAAAGATTGGAATACAAGGGAATTTTTTGAACATGATAAAGAGTATATATGAAAAACCTAAAGCCAATATTGTTTACAATGGAGAAATCCTAGACTCCTTCCCTCTAAACTCAGGAACAAGACAAGGATGCCCACTGTCTCCGCTCCTATTTAACATTGTCTTAGAAGTACTTGCACGAGCACTGAGGCAAGAACCAGAAATAAAAGGCATTCAAATTGGAAAGGAAGAAGTCAAAATTTCATTATTTGCAGATGACATGATCCTATACATAGAAAACCCTGAGAGATCTACAACGAAGATTCTAGAACTCATAAATGAGTTTAGTAAAGTCGCAGGTTATAAGATCAATGCGCAAAAATCAGTAGCATTTCTGTACACCAATAATGAGCAAGATCAGGAGGAAATCAAGAAACAAATACCATTCACAATAGTAAATAAAAAAATCAAATACTTAGGAATAAATTTAACTAAAGAGGTAAAGAACTTATACAACGAGAATTATACAAGATTGTTCAAGGAAATCAAAAAAGACCTAAATAAATGGAAGACTATTCCTTGTTCATGGATAGGAAGACTGAACATTATTAAGATGTCTATCCTACCAAAACTGATCTACACATTCAATGCAATCCCAATAAAAATCAACGCAGCATTCTTTAAGGAACTAGAAAAACTAACTATGAAATTTATTTGGAAAGGAAAGAGACCCCGAATAGCCAAAGACATACTGAAAAAGAAAAACGAAATTGGAGGAATCACACTACCTGACTTCAAAACATACTATAAAGCTACGGTGGTGAAAACAGCATGGTATTGGCATAAAGAGAGACACATAGACCAATGGAATTGAATTGAAACCTCTGATATAGAACCTCACATATACAGCCACATAATATTCGATAAACCCACCAAACCCTCTCAATTGGGAGAGAGTGGCCTATTCAACAAATGGTGTCTGGAGAACTGGATAGCCATATGTAGAAGAATGAAAGAGGATTACCATCTCACACCTTATACAAAGATCAACTCAAGATGGATCAAAGACCTAAATATAAGAGCCAAGACCATAAAAACCTTAGAAAGCAGTGTAGGGAAACATCTACAGGACCTAGTAATAGGAAATGGATTTATGAATATCTCACCAAAAGCACGAGCAGCAAAAGAACTAATAGATAAATGGGACTTCCTCAAAATTAAAGCCTTCTGCACCTCAAAGGAGTTTGTCAAGAAAGTAAAAAGGGAGCCCACACAGTGGGAGAAAATATTTGGCAATCATATATCTGATAAGAAACTTATAACTTGCATATATAAAGAACTCCTATATCTTGAAAATAAAAAGATAAACAACCCATTTAAAAAATGGGAAAAAGACTTAAACAGACACTTCTCTGAAGAAGAAATACAAATGGCAAGAAAGCACATGAAAAAATGTTCCAAATCTCTAGCTATCAGGAAAATGCAAATCAAAACTACAATGAGATACCATCTTACACCCATAAGATTGGCAGCTATGAAAAAAACAGAAGAATACAAGTGCTGGAGAGGATGTGAAGGAAGGGGAACACTCATCCACTGCTGGTGGGAATGCAGAAGGATCCAACCATTCTGGAGGACAGTATGGCGGTTTCTCAAAAAACTAGCCATAGATTTGCCATATGACCCAGCAATACCACTACTGGGTATATACCCAGCAGAACTGAAAACAAGGACACAAACCGATATATATACACCAATGTTCATAGCAGCATTGTTCACTATTGCCAAAAGTTGGAATCAACCCAAATGCCCATCAACAGATGAGTGGATCAATAAAATGTGGTATATACACACAATGGAATACTACTCGGCTGTAAGAACAAACACACTACAAACACATGTGATAACATGGATGAATCTTGAGAACCTTATGTTGAGTGAAGCAACCCAGACATTGAAGGACAAATACTACATGACCTCAATGATATGAAATAACCAAGCTGCCCTAGATAGCAAGAGACTGAACGATAGGCTTACAGGAAATCGGAGGGTGGAGGAAGGATATGAGCCGATGTCTGCAGGGGTGCAATTTAAGACGAGAGGGTGGTAAGTATGAACACAAAGAAGAGATAAAATGGGGGCAAGGGGTTACCTTTTGTAGGGGCTTTACGGGTTTGAGGGTGGCTGGGGAGGGACGGTTGGGTAACGGTGCCCAAAAGTGGGGGGAGGGAGGGGTAGCATACGAACACAGGAGAGGGACAGGAGGTGGTGGAGAGTAAAATGCCGAGAAAATCATAACAAAATATAATAAAGAGGGTTACCGGTTTAGAATGCTCGAAGGGGAGGGTCTGAAGCAGGACGGGCTCCTGGGGAATGTCTAAATGCTCATTCTGCCAGAGTGGGTGACACCATGGGGTAGAATCCCAAGTAGTGAGAGTGGGGGTGGACCCACATCCTGGGGAGGACTGATGCCACCAAATAGAGGGAACTCTATCCCTCGAGAGAAAGGGTGGCCCCCAGGGCATTGGGGCAGTTGAGCAGGTTAGGCCCTGAACACTATTCCATCTATCTCTGGAAGTGGCTCCTCAGGAAACGGAGGTTGGCTGTCACTGTGGGCACCAAGGTGGAAGGGAAAATGGACGCTAAATGTGTGGAACCAAAGTAAATGGGGGGCAAGAGAGGAGTTTCTTGAGAGTACACAAGGATGGATATAAAACATGTAATATTACACCATAACATATAGGAGATGATAGACTGATAATGTAAACCATAATGTAAAACATAGGATAACTAAAAATGTAAAGAACTGTGTATCCTAAAGTATGCACCATAATGTAAGCACAGATATTACCTTGTTAGAAAGCTAATGTCTCAGACTCTGTACATCACTTTAAGTAAATATGATGTGAATAGGGTGTAAGAGTATCGCTGTGGAAGGGAAAAGGTTTTGTGATGGATGTATGGGAGTGCTGTATATTGTATATATGCATTGCTGTGGTCTAGGACTCCTATGAAGAAATGCTGAATAATTAGGGGGGGGGGGGAAAGGATAGGATGTGGAAATTTTTTCAAGTCAACATTCTTTATCTAAGTTCTTTATTTAACTTTATCCAAGTTCTTTATCTATCCTTTAAACCCATCGCTATATGCCATTCCCTAGTAAGGGACCATGACATTATATTGGGCCTCAAATTTCGGGGAGTTCTGGATCACAGAGTGTTTCAACAATGGCAAAGGAGGAATACTGGTATGGGATACCAATGACAGGTGATATATGGCTGACAGGGAGCTATACAGAACATATGTCCAGGGTGCATGGTAATGATTGGATATACTCATGGTGGCAACAATTGGAAACCACAGCAGGGGGGGTACTGGGTTCCTGGCCAGTGGTGCTCTGTCGTGGTCCCTAGGGGAGCAGCGACAGTCTCCCAGGTACAGCGGCGGGGACCGGGAGGGAGTGAGGGTTCAACGGTGAGCCCCTGATGCTAATGACTATGCTTGTGAGCTGATAAACCTAAAATAAGAACAAGGCCTAGAGCAACATTGTGCCTGGGAATTTCCTCCTGTCAGCCTTCATGTTACTCAAATGTGGCCAGTCTCGAAGCCAAACTCAGCATGTAAATGCAATGCCTTCCCTCCAGCGTGGGACATGACACCCGGGGATGAGCCTCCCTGGCAACGAGGGACCACTATCAAATACCAACTGATGATGCAACTGGAAAAGGACCTTATATGGAAGGTTCAATGCGGATCAGCAGAATATCCATGTCTACATAAAATACCATGACTTTAAAATGCTGTTTGACCTAAAGTAAGGGGGAAATGGAAAGGAGAAATGAGTTTATATGGCTACGAGTTTCTAAAAAAGAGTCTGGAGGCTGGCAGAAGGATTGCCCTCATGCACAACTGAGCAGAGTCAGAGAGACAGATAAAGCAGATACAACCCCCAGATAATGGTTCCTTTGAAGGCTTAAGAGACCCATGAGAGTTATGGTCAGGGCCGATGGGGTTAACTATCAGGGCAGATGGCCCCTCTTTGGAAATGGTGTGTATGTGTGATGAATCTGGACTCAGATGGGATCTCCCTTCATAAGTCTTTCATGCTAATGTGCCGGAGGTGCAGTTAACGTTGGGGTTTAAGATATATTTAGGGGATTTGAATCTCTGGACCGACAATGTGATAGCCAGGTCCTGAGCCTCAACAGACTCCAGCACCTACAATCTGATTTATTGGACTTACCACACTCAGCTAAGATGGAGTTGAAGAAGGACAATCACCACACCGTGGAGCCTAGAGTGATTACAACTGAAAATGGGAGGACTGCATCCAGCATCCATGTGGAATCTGAGCCTCCTCTTGACATAGAGGTGCAATGGACACAACCAATCCAATGTCCACATAGAAGAGGTGGCATGGAATTGGGAAAAGTGGACATGGTGGACGATGGGTATGGGGAAGGGCAGGAGGAGATGAGAGATGGAGGCGTCTTTGGGACATGGAGCTGCCCTGGATGGTGCCTCAGAGGTAATCACCGGACATTGTAAATCCTCATAGGGCCCACTGGATGGAATGGAGGAGAGTGGGGGCCATGATGTGGACCATTGTCTATAAGGTGCAGAGGTGCCCAAAGATGTACTTACCAAATCCAATGGATGTGTCATGATGATGGAAACGAGTGTTGTTGGGGGGGGAGAGGGGGGGTGGGGGGGGTGGGGATGAATGGGACCTCACATATATATTTTTAATGTAACATTATTACAAAGTCAATAAAAAAAATTAATTAAAAAAAAAAAAAAAAGAAACACAAGTTTCATATCAGACATATGATTTACAAATATTTACACCTATTCTGTGGGTTGTATTTTTACTTTTTTATGGTGTTCTTTGAAGCACAATTTTCTTGACATCCAAGTTACCTATTTTTCCTTTTATTGTTTGTGCTTTTGGTGACATATTTAAGTAGGCTTTACCAAAGCAAAAGTAAAAAATGTACTCGTGCGTTTTCTTATAAAAGCTTTATGGTTTTAGCTCTTTTATTTAGATCTATTATCCATCTAGAGTTCATTTTTACAAATGATGTAAGAACGGGAGTCAGCTCTTCTCTTTTTTTTTCATATAGAAATACAATAATCCCAATAGTGAAGGTCTATTTTTCCCTCAGGAATTCTCTTGGCATCCTTGTTGAAAATCATTTGAGCACAGATTATGAATTTATTTCTAGCCTCAAAACTCTAGTCTATTGATCTACATGTCTATCTTTATGCCAGTATCATGCACTCTTGATTGTAGTTGCTTTTCATAAAGTTGTGACATCAGGAAGTGTGAGTCTTCCAACTTTATTCATCTTTTTTCAAGATTGTTTTGGCTGTTCTGTGTCCCTTTCATTGTCATATTAACCTTAGGATCAGTTTGTTAATTTCTGCAAAAATGTTAGCCAAGATTTTGATAGGGTGTGATTGTTGTGTTTTAGCCTTTTTATAGATTTCTGGATAAATTTGTGAATTTGTTGATAATTTTTATATCTATGTTCATAATGAATATTGGTCTTCAGTTTTCTTTTCTTGTAAGGTTTTGGTATCATAATCATAAAGGCTCATGAAACTAGTTGGGAAATATCCAACCTCCTCTATTTTCTGTCCTGGTGTAAATTGGCATTGTTTTAAATGTGCAATGAAGTATACCAATAATACCATCTGTACTTGGAGATTTCTTTATGGAAAGATTTTGGTAACAAATTCAAATACATAAATACACATGGAGCTACTCCCATTTTCTATTTCATGTTTTAGTAAGTTAAAATTTTCAAGGAATTTGTCAATAATTGCATTTAAATTTTTTATTGTATGGGCATAAAAGGACCATATTCTCTTAACATAATTTTCATATGCCTAGGGTCTGTATTGATGTACCATTTTCTTCCTGGCATAGATAATTTAACTATTATTATATCTTTTGTTTTTGATCAGTCTTTCCAGGGCTTTATTACTCTTACTTAATATTATAAAAATCTTTGGCTTTATTAATTTTCTTTATTATTTATAATCTTTAGTTCATCAATTTCTTCTTGTACCTTTATTATATTCTTCCTTCTACTAATTTGGGTTATATTCAATAATTTTTTAAGCTCAGTTTGGAAATTTAGATAATTTGTTTAGACTTTTTTTCTTTCCTAATTATTTAAATTTTAAAAGTTCCTCCTAAATACTATTTTATAATTATCCCCCAGACCTCACTTCATTTTCATTATTTAATTCAAAATATTTTTATCAATAGTTATCTAGACATTTTTTTCACTTAATTTTCAATTACCTTTGTTCTTTCTAGCTATTTTGTTTTTATATAATTCTATATTAATTCCATTTTGTTCATAGATCACATTCTGCTAAGTTTCCAGAATTTGAAATTTGACCCTAATATACATCAATGTATTTTCTTAAGAACAGGATATTCTTTTTCAAATTCATGGTACTTTTATCAAAATCTATAAGTTACAATTAGACAATAATATTGTCTATAATATAAAATCTATAAATTACAGTTAGACAATATTATTGTCTAATTGTAAGACCCTATTTATAATTTACTAATTATCACAATAGTATTCAGTATAACAAACCACACGCAAAAAAATGGTGCAGGTTGGTTAAATCCAAGATCACACATTATATTTGTTGTCATAGTACTTTATTCTTTAATCTGGAGCAGTTTTTCAGTCTCTGTTTTCCATTAATGACCTAGGTTTTCTTGAGGACTACTGACCAATTAATCTGCAGAATTTCTCAAAAATTGTGTGTTTGTCTGATATTTCTCATGATTAAATTCATGTTATGCATTTTGGGTATGAATACCACAAAAATTATGTCTCCTTCTTGGTTCTTCCCATTGGGAAGAATATGATAGCTTTGTCTCATTATTTGATTGGTTTTTAACTATTTGCACATCGAGTAAATTCTCTATATCCTGTTTTCCCTAATTTATCAGTTTCCTTAGTTATTCCTTCCAGTTCTTTAGACTCCCAATACTTATTTTATGTTGTACTGGATTAAACTTCTACTTGATCCTACAACCACCAATTTCCATTCTATGTTCAGATTAATCTTATTAAAGAATAGCATTTATGACTTTCTCCTTAGCCCTCACACAACCAAGTAGTACCACATCAGGCTAGCTCTTCTTAAATTATTTTTTTAAAAGAAACTTTTGATTACATAAATGTTACATAAAAATATAGGGGAGTCCCATATGCCTCATTCCCTCCCTCGATACACTTTCCCGCATTAACAACATCTTTCATTAGTATGGTACATTTGTTACAATTGTTGGACACCTTTTGAAACATTGCCATTAACCTTAGATTATAGTTTGCAATATAGTTTACACTCTTTCCCATGCAATTTTAAGTTATAACAAAATATATAATGGCCTGCACTCATCGTGGCAACATCATGCAGCACAATTCAAATGTCTCAAAAATTTTACACCTAGTTTTCCCTCTCATTTTCCTCAGAACTCTGGTGCCCACTGCCTCTACATCAATGACAAAAGTTCTTTCATTGCTAGAATAATAAAAAGTTTATAGTAGAATAATGGTAAGTCTACTTTAGTCTATTGTTCATTCCTCAATCTTGAGGATTTTTGGATGGGGATGCCCACTCTGCCTCTAATTGATAGGGGGCTTAGATTTCATAAAGCAGATGGATAGAACTCTCTTGCTTGCAGTTGCAGACTCTCTGCTTCTTGGGATGGATGTTGTCCATCATCATCACCTTGTTAGTTGTTCTGGGTGAGTCCAACGAACTGGAGAGTGGGTTTTGTAACTCTGCTGAGATTCAGGGCCCAACTGGCACATGGATGGACCAAAGACTTAAATTAAGTCTCTTGGACTTTTATGATCAGATCTCAATATACCACTCCAGTCTTTTTGATTATATAGGTATTCAACACCTATTATTTTCTTCTATAGAAAATTCTTCATATATTTTAGTATCTTTCTTCTCCATCTACTACAAAATTCTTTCCTTACTAGCTAAACTCCCCATGATTTCTTCATTTTATACATTCAATTATATCTAGAATGAATTCCTTACAAATATCACTTATTAAATCAAAAAAACAGACACTCAAACAGAAGAGACAGGGGAACAGAGAGAGCTCCATAGCCATGACAATGAAGAGAACTTTGACCCTGGGGCCCAGAAGAGAGCTAAGCCATTCTCCAGCTGAAGAGACCAGAGCTCTGAGTAGCTGAGAAGGGCTGGAAAGAAATGAGCTCTCCAGCCTACAGCTGATAGGAAGAAGCTGAACCCATGGACCCTTAAGAGGAAGAGGAAGACTAACCCCTTGTAGAGATTGGCAACAATCTTGCTTCAACACATGGCAACAGACTTTGGTGAGTAAGTACCTCTCATGGTACTTGAGTTGGACTCTTTAGGACCTTGTAACTGTAAGCTTTTAACCCAAATAAATATCCTCTATAAAAGCCAACAGATTTCTGGTACTTTGCATCAACACTCCTTTGGCTGACTAATACACATGACTTAATATATCTTCTGTGCTTTCACCCTGCTTCCTGCAATGATAACTCCAGTGTTAGATTCCTAAACTTTCTATGATGTTTTATAACACTTGCCTTTGCTAATGCAGTTGCCTCTGCTGCAATGTTATTTACTCTCTATCCCCATTTGTACCAAACCCAATGTAGGAATCTGCCTGTGGCAGTTTGAGATTATTTTATGAATCCCCAAAAGAGAAAGATTATGTTTTTACACTAATCTATTCCTGTTGGTTTGGTACCATTTGATTGCATTAAATTTGGTTGAGGGCCCTTTGATTATATTACTTGATAAGATTTTGCACTTTTGATTGGACTACTCAGTGAGGTATCATAGGAAAAGGAAGTTGCCATTTTTGACCTGCCATGTGAGAAAGGTCTACAGGATTGCTTAAGTACAAAGTACCCAGGATGTTAGACCCAAGGAGCAGCTCAAGGGGAGAAAAGCCCTGCTATATGCCCAATAGCTTATAGCTGAACTTCAGAAGAATGTGGAAGAGTTAAGACTGATTAGAGGAGGCCCAGAAAAGAGACAAGCCCCATCCCTGGTTGCCCCCAGCTGAGCTCAAACTTCCACTGAGATCAGCGGCCATCTTGCTTAGACTTGTGGCAGCTGACTTTGCAGATAAAGCACCTCTTACCGTGCCTTGATTTGGACTTTTCATGGCCTTGGCACTGTAAGCTTTGACTCCAAATAAATCCCCTTTATGAAAGCCAACCTAATTACAGTATTTTGCATCGGCACCTTTGGCAAACTAAAACACTGCCCACATACAAAGTTTCAGCTGAAAAATTTCCTTCCAATTACATGAAGTCAACACTTCTTTATTTGTTTTCTTCCTATTCAATATATAACCTACTAACAGAGAACTGATAATTCTACTGGTTGAAAAATTGGCTACCTGCCTTTATTAGCCAGTCAGTAACCTAAGGATAAGAACTGTGTTCAATTCTATTTTGCATCCCTGATCTTTAGTACACTAAGTACGGTGGGTTGAATAGAATGCTCAGTCAATTTCTGTTGAATGAAAAATAAAATGACAATGTTGTAGTTAATAATGTAACTATTACTGTATCAGTCAAGATAGGCTTATACAAGAAATTTGATTTACCATTGATCAGAAGTGGCTGGTACTTGATGTTGCCCTCACTCAGAGACTCAGGTTGTTGGATCTGGAATATCACCAGTTATTTCAGAGGAAGAGACGTGGTGAAATATACATGGAAGTTTAAAGTCAGCCCCCAGAATTGACAGGCATCCCTGCTGTTCACGTCCCTAAACTGGTACAATTTAACATGTTCCCAGAAGGAAGAGAACAAGAATATTTTAGAATGTATGTTTTCACTATGAAATCATTAACTACCACATTGACTAAGAGCACTTTAAGAGAATAAAAAACATTTTGTGAATATCTGTATATTTTTTAAATACTTGCCTGATTCTCCATGCGTAATATTTTGTTTTGATTGACTAAAAATGATGTTATATATTGATTTTTAACATCTGATTACAGACAAAATATAAATATCAATAGAATTAACTCATTCTAGAAGACTTCCTTTGGCTAAAATATTTATTGACCCTCTTTACTTTGATTCAAAATTTTTCTTAAATCTCTTCTGTTTTAACCTAGGAAGTATGAATAGTATTATCTGTAGCTTCTCCCCTAGATTATAATAAAAATCACCCTTGGGACCTTGCCAACTTTGCCAAACCTTTTCTTCTTTTATTATTCAACTTTTAAATTGTTTAACATACTGTCATCTACAGACATTAATTATGTGTCTGGTGGTTTAATAGCAATTACATTTTTCTAAGGGAAATTAGGTAGTATGTTTTTTTTATAACACTAATGATTTTCAGTGTATAACATTTAATCCCTTTACAATCTCACTGAATGCTAACCTCCTTCTCATCTAAAATAACCTTTGTGCATTCGATTCCATTTCTGTAGAAAAACTGCTGTTATTGAATTCCCACTCTGGCTTCCTTCAAGGCTCATATTCTTGACCTCACTGAATAAGTCAAGAGTTGGTGGAACTTGACTGAAAGTGGCATGAGAGATATTATAAACTATTAAGCCTAAACATTAGTGAGGTGTAATCACTGTGTTTTGGTAAGAAGTGCCTTGACAACAAAATCCTGAAGAGTTTGAATTATTAAGAGGGTATAAACAAAGAAGAAAATTTGATCTTTTGTTTTTTGTTTTTTGCTTTTGTCAATGTGAAGCATGAGCATCCTATATTAAAATACAGTAGTACAAAGAAAAAAATCAATAAATCAATCGAACCTTTTTTTTTTCCAAATATAATTTTACTGTGAGAGTGTCCTTTCCACAACATTTTATTTTGGTGATTTAAATTTAAAATAACATACCTCTTATGTAATTTCTGATCCTGCTACCTAAATAACCAGGTTATACACAAAACCAATGTCAACTTGAAGAGTACTATGATTTTTATCTCTTTACAAGTTTTTTTTTTTTAAATATGGTGAAGCTGTAGGTAGTACAGTTTCAGTACTGGGCAAAATAGGATGATAAGAGGTTCTTCCTACTTTCTCAAAGGGTTCTCTTCTCCACTTAAGCAATACATAAGCAAATTCCTTTCATTCTGGGGTTTTGTACTCTGTTCAGCTCCCATCCAAAATGGGGCAGCAATGACATAACACAATAGCTTGAATATTTTATATATATATATACATATATATACATATATATATATATATATATGATTTGCTACTCAATATTCAGAGAAACGGCATTGTTTTCAAGCAACTCTGAACATTTTGAAAAAGCAACTAAAATAATCCACAAATGAATCTCATTAAATTCTAATTAACATTATACAGAGCATTTCGTTCTCCAAATATAATTTATTAATAGTAAAAATCACACCTAAAAACATGGATTTTTTAAGTCTACATGTATCTAGAAACAATAAATTTTATTAATCAGTAACTCCTGCATTAAAAAGCAAAATAGTAAAGAAATTACATAATGATTACAATTGAACTTTAAGGGAAAATCACCACAGACCAAAAATGGTGAAAGCTATGGAAGTAAATATTTACTCCTTTCCATACATTTATCAGAAAACGAGTTATTAAAAATATAGATGAAGAATAGATAATTTTTCCAGACCTTTTAGACAAATGTCAAAACCAAGAGGGAAGAAAATAGTAAATAGTAGTGCCCACATCAAGGAAATGATGAACAAAAAAAGAAAATAAACAACATACAATAAAGATAAATAAGACTAAGAGCTAGTTCTTTAAAAATATTAACAAAATAATATAGACAAAGCTATTATCAAAAATTATCAATATAAAATTTAAAAATGTAAATAAACAAATACAGAGCAATAAAAGGACAAATTTAGAGCCTGCAGAGATTAGGAATAATAAAATATTATTAACAACTGTATTCTAATAAATTTGGTAATATGTGGCTAAATGGATAAATTTCTGGAAGAGTATAAAATGTGATCATTGTTGTAAGAAGAAATAGGAAATTTTGAAAACAGATTAATAATCACTAAAGGAAATGAAATAATCAAAGAAAGCCCTTCTACAACAAACAGGAAATACAGAAACTGTTTCAAGGATGTTTTTCCAAATCTCCAAGAAATACTATATCTTATATAAGATATCCCGAGTAAAGAAAAGAGATGAAAACTGAACAACTCATTTTATGAGGCTCTGAAGAAAATTATAAACCAATCAGACTAATGAAAATGGATGCAAAATTATAAATGGAAGATTTCTAAAATCTAACTGTATCAAATCTACCAGGATCAAATTGATTTTAAACCAGAAATACAAAATGGTTATCAGAGTATCTACCAAAAGAAATCACATTATTGATTTACAGGATAATATACCATGATTATCTAATATTTCCAGGAATGAATATTATAATATTAATAACCTGTTTGTGATACAACTTTCAGGACAGTGGAATAGTAGGAAACCTCATTAAACTGATAAAGGAAATTGATAGAGCAAAGATCCTACTTACTGGAGAAACTTTAAACCTATTTCTCTTTATAATCAGAGATATGACAAGAAGGTCCACTCCAACACATGGACCTATTTCGTGATCATGAATGGAAAAAAACTAATATAGCAAAAATGTTACTTCTACACAAAATAATTCATGAAATCAGTGTAATGGATATACATATTCTACTTTTAATCAACTAAAAAAAGCTAATTTATGAAAATGTAAAGGTCTACAAAGAGCTAAGTGAAATTTGCAAGAGGACAACAAGGAAAGAAGGACATACTCTGCTAAATATTCAGACATTTCAAAATGATGAAATTTTAAAAAACATGTATGGTTTGGCTCAAAAATAGAAAGGTAAAAGGATGGAGCTGATAGATAACTCAGAGATAGATTCATGCACATGTGGAAACTTGACATGATAAAAATAACATCTATAAACTATGTAGACAGAATGTGATGTTGGAGAAAAACTGTGCTGCTGTTTACTTTTATAGAACTTGTGGAAAAATTAAGCTAATTTCCTACTTTATTCCATGTATAAAGCTGTACCTCTTATAGACTGATTAAAATGAAGACATCTTATAGAATTAAAGCTAATAAATTATTAAAACCAAGAATAAATTTAACTGCTGGAAAACAAAATAGGAGACTCTCTTTGTGACTGAAGGGAAAAGTCTTCTTAAAGAACCTCCAAAACTCAAATCATAAGTCAAAAATGTTGATAGTTATCACTGCATGGTGAATCTAAATTTCAGTTTTAAGGACACAATTGACAAAGTCAATAGACAGATGATGAATTGAAGGAATATATTTGCAAGTCAAAAACTTACAAGGAAGTCGTAGCTATTAAATTGAATCATATTGAATTGCCATTATATAGTAGGTAATAATATATACATATAAAATAAAACCACACATACTCATACACACACAGTCAAATTCAATTTTAATAAAAACACAACATGAACATGGGGAACTTGATAATAGAGAAATTCACCAAAGTTAAACTACAACTTGCTACCAAGCATAAGAATAGATGAGCAAATGCACTAATAATCAAATAAGCGAAAATTAAACCAAGATGCCACTCAATATCCCTAAGAATGGCAAACATTAGAAAGCAACTTAATAAGTATTAGCTAGTATGTGTGGAGGCAATAACCATAAAGTTTTACTGGCAGGAGTGTACATACATTGGGAAAGCCATTTAGGAAAATATTTATTGAAATTTAGGATGTATACATTCAATGACACAATGATCCTTCTCCCAGATTAAATCCTAGAAAAATTCCTGCACAAATATATACAAAGTCAGGAACAGACACAAAATGTTTATCAAGGCATCATTTGTGACTACACAGAGTTTGAGGCAACCTAGTTTTCCATAACTAGGAAATGAATAAATAAAAATCATGGTAGATGCAGGCTATAAAAAGCTTAAGATGATGTACACACAGCCTCTATTTTATGGGCATTGAGCTGAAAAAATAGTTGAATGACAAAAGTTGGGAAATAAATAAAATTTATTTTATAATACTATTCATTGTGAAATGTTAATGCTAAAATTGATTTACCACATGTAATTATAGATAACACTATCTACTTTACAAGGATGTAAGTGATATTCTACTATAAACTATTATTGTGACTAGTAATGGAAGAAATTGTAGCATTGATGTGGAGAAACTAGCCACGGTAGTTGCTGAGGGCAGGGAGAGGGAAGAAAAGATGTGATGTGGGGGCATTTTCGGGACTTGGAGTTGTCCTAAATAATATTTCAGGGACAGATACTGGACATTATATATCCTGCCATAACCCACTGAATGAACTGGGGGAGAGTGTAAACTACAATGTAAATTAGTATCCGTGTGGTGCAGCAGTGCTCCAAAATGTATTCACCAAATGCAATGAATTTGTCACAATGATGAAAGCGGTTGTTGATGTGGTGGGAGTGGAGGGGGGATTTGGAAACCTATTGTATTTTTAATGTAACATTTTTTGTGATCTTTGAAAAAAATACAATTAAAAAAATTATGGGGGTGGGGGTGGGGGTAGGGGTGGGGGTGGAGAGTGGGGTATATAGGAACCTCTTATGTTTTTTAATGTAATGGTTTGTGTGATCAATTAACTTTAAAAAAGATAATTAAAATTAAATTAAATTTAAGAAGAGATATATTTGTAAAATATTACAGTCTTTTGGTCATGACAGACTAGATAATTCCACTGAGAAAAACTAGATTAAATGAGTAAATCATATTTTAAAAAATCTGATTGAAGCTCTTGGAGTGCTATCAAGGTAGAACAGGTTTATGGTACCTAGGTTTGCACAACTAATAGCTTTTGAAAGAATCAAAATGGGTAAGGGCTCTAAAAATTGAAGGTTTATGACCTTACAAAGACAGGTAGCAGGGCTCTTGGAGTAGATGTGGCTACCAGGCTGGTATAATCCCACTCAAAATCCAAGCTATTCAGAGAAGTGTAAGGGAGCTATTCCCAAAGTAGCCAGGACAAGAAACAAACAAATTGCTGTACGCTGGTCCCCAGGCTAGGGAGTCTGCAGGACATTCAATCGACAAATTCCAAAAGCAATGGACATTACTCAGCATAGCCCTGTGACCACAGAGAGAAGGTTTTTGCAAATTTCTTTAGCTCTATGTATTGAAGGATGCTCTAACAAATATATAGATTACTCTAATAAAATTACTAGTGACTGCAAAAAAAAAAAAACCCACAAAACAAAAACAAAACAAAACAAAACAAAATCAACAACTGTACTGGAATCATCCCAAAGGAATTCCTTTAATGGAATCTAACCAAATAGTATGCCCACACTAGAATCAAACAAAAGTCCTCTTCTCCCATCTAGTGAAAAATTTGGGAAGTGCAGATTTATATTCCCTGAAATGTCATCTAAAGAAAGACTTTGTAAAATGTGAAGTAGCTTAATACTTTAAAAGTTCAAACCAGAAGGATGCAGTCAGAATCTTGTTTTTTCGAAACTGTGATATCAGCTCCCAGACTTGATAAAGCTCTAGAATTACTTTTGATATATGGGAAGTGTTAAAACAGAAAAAAATATAGCACTACAGTTTTATGTATATATACTGCTATTTGATATAACACCATTAATCTCAGTTTACTTAAGATATATTTATGTAATTCATATAAACCTACAGTTTAATATATATTATAGATTATGTATACACGCACACACAGTACCCTATAAAACCAAACTGGCCAAACTAATAACCCAATTGATTAATATACAGAAGGGATGCCAAAGGTCCCTTAGATCATATAAGCACTCTGGTCAGATAAATATTAACATGATTTTCCCCCCTCTCTATTAAAGGTTTAAACCATAGATCACAAGTTGGAAGCACTGTAAATAATAGATAAACTCTTTCTCCCTCTTTGTTAACTTGACCTTAGGTTAACTTTTATATCACGCTTGATAAAGGTAAAATGTAAACTAAGTTACTGGGCTGTATTGCTTTTGCTAAAAATGACCCATAATTGATAAATTGTCTCAGGAATGCCCCTTCCAGGGTTCCTGGGAATAATGATTATGGGTAATTGCAAGAGATATTGGCTCTTTTGAGACTCCACAGAATGATTTCACAACTATACAAGTGAATCTCTAACACCCAGGATATTTCCTAGAGTACTAAAGAGAAGATGGTGTGTAATATGATGTAAGGACTACTCCTACTGAAAAAAAAACATCTGACACGGTTCTACTAGTATGCTGTTTTCTGTAACTATTCCTCAGCTACATATTTATTATATACCCAATGGACAAACCACTTACATATGCAAAATGCTAATAATGGGCACATGAACAAACCTTTAGTTCATCTATTTCTGCAAAATAATACTGAATGATATCAAAGATATTTGTGCTACAAGTTTGTTAATAAAAATAAATCTTGAAATGGTTCTAGTTTGAACTACCACCCTACACTGTGTCTGATGGAGGTGAGTAAGAGAACCACCGATGATATTATCTTGCTAAATTGCCGTGGGAGATATTTCCTTTTTCCAATATACTGTTGTGATTATTGTCTGCATCACTAAATAATACCTATTGGGCTATTACATTGCTACCTAAAGACCTGAAAGAAGTTGGAGATAATGTAATTAAGAATAAAATTACTTTAGAGATACATTGTTAGGTAGAAATGAATACTTTATAAATATTTCCAAACTTGGATTGCTTAAAACTGATAATTTTAAAACTGTAGAGCAAAAACCTGAAACAGTTTACAAAACCAGATAATGGCTTCCCCAACTTAATTTTGGTATAGATAATCAAATTTGGCAATTCAATTTCTATTATAATTGGTATAAACACACAGAGCTTGGAATGAATGTATACCTACAGGCTGCACTTTTTACTTTTTGGACAATTGTTCCTAAAAATCATGTAAGCAAATTTAACTAATGATGGTATTAACATCAGAAAGATAATATGGAACGTGCTCATACATAGTGAGGCTCAGTGAATAGAGAGAACGCTTGTTCTGATGGATCATTTACAAAGAATCAATTTATAGTGCAGCAGTACAAGTGTGCCATGTTAAATAATATAAGTAGGAAGAACTCTGCATCTTTCCAGAGTAAATGACTGCTAGCTAAAAGCTTCAGACAGCACATGATTTATTATAGTGTCCATGCACTGGCTAGAACATAAGTCTCAGCCAATTGTTTCATCGGTGGTCCATTCAATGCAACCTGTGCTAAAGACATTTAGGGAAGGTGTACATTTTTGCTGGAGAGATAAGCAGAACAATGCTTTATTTAGTGGACTCCCAGCATCACTGGAATGTCATTACTATTTCATATTTGTGCATAGTTTGCTATCAAACTGCATTTTGCGGAGAACTATATAATAGTGATAATATTGTGAGAAATCAGGCATATGAGGAGGAAAGACATGCTAATAAAAAAACAAGAGAAACAACAGCAAATGAAAAGTGACCTATGCTGTATGCTGAAAACAGAATTCTCAGACACTGAGTTTAAAATAACTCTACTTGATATGTTCACAAAATTTAAAGACAAGTTTGAGAATTTAGGCAGAGAACTGGATTCCATGGAAAGAGCCTAGTGGAATTTCTAGGCAAAAAGTAATGAAATTAAAAATTAATGTATGAGCTTAATAGCATATTAGTTAAAACTGAAAAGAGGATTTGTAAGCTTGAAAAAAAGTAAGAAGAAAATACAAAAAATGAAGCAAAGAGACATGAAAGGATGGAAAATTTTTAAAAAGAGTTTTTAATCAAAAAGCATAAGCGATACATGGGATACTCAATGAAAGATTTCATATGTGCAAGTGCCATCCAGAAGGGGAAGACTGATGGAATAAGGCAGAAGTGATATTTGAAAAAACAATGGCTGAGAGTTTTCTAAAATTTACAGAGACTGAACAATATTTAAAAAACAAACACAAACCTCAAAATAATCAATACAAAATAAACTATACCAAGAGAGAAAAGAGATAAAGAAAAACATTTTTAAAGTAGCAAAAATAAAAGACAAAAGAGTCTTTACAAAAGTAACAATAAGAGCTGCAGTCAGAGAGGAACACTGACAACCAGAAAACAATAATGCTATCTTCGAAGTGCAGAATGAAAGTAATTACTAACTAGCATTCTGTGCCCAGGATCATATCTTTCAAAGATGAGGTAAAGTAAGGACATTTTCAGGTCAACAAAGCAAATAAAATTTATCATGAGATGACTGGTATTGCAGAGAATGTTCTGGAAAAAGGAAATTATTCTTCCAGTGGAGCACAGGAATGCAGAAAGGATTGAGTGGAAATGGAAAGCATACATATGTGGGCAAGTCTAAATAAAGACTATTTGTATAAAACAATAAACATATTGTAGGGATTAAAATATATAAACATTAAAATAAGTAACAGCCATAGAATAAAAGTTGGGATAGGGTAAATGGATTTAAGTTGTTTTATTGAGGCTTGCATTTTCTGGGAAGAAGTAAAAGTACTAAAACATATTTCATTATGAAAAGTGAAAAATTCATGTTTAATTCTCAAGTATAACAAAAAAATTCAAAAACATACATATAAAACTAATACTCTAAAACTATAAATAAAAATACAGTAAAAATAGCACACCCAAATACAGGGAATAGGAGAGAAAAACAATAAGCATCAAACTAGGACATATGGTGAGCCTACAGTATGATGGTAGATTTTAATCAACTATATCCATTTTTGCTATAAACATAAATGGATGAAATACTTTAAAAATGAGCAAGTTTGCTTCAAGCATATCAAATTTTAAAAAGAAAAAGAATGACCATTATATTCCGATTCTAAGAGACATATCTTAATTGTATGGGTATAGAAAGGTTGAAAGTTGTAAAGGTTAGAGAAAGAATACTTCTTTCAAGCCCTAACCAAAAGAAAGCAAATGTCAGATCTTTAAGACAAGATAGCTTACTAGAAATGAAGGTTGTTTCATAGTGATAAAATATCCAATTTATAAAGAAGATATACATTTTCTAAATGCATATGCTTAATAAATAATACTAGATTTTTATGTTCCTGAAAATATAGAGAACAAAATATGGCAAAAGTAAAAGAATAACTATAAATCATTAATGTATTATGAGATTTTAACATACCTATGTAAGTAATTTAAAGAACAAGCAGACACACAAAATAAAATTATTAAGAATACAAATGTTTATGGACATGATCTGACATCAATAAATGGGGCTAGCAATTACATATGAAATGCACTATTACCACTCTAGTGATGTACTCAACCAAAATAGGTGCACATATGCACATAAAGACATTTGGGAAATCATTTATAGCAGCATTTGTAATTGCCAAAAACTGGAATAATCCAATGTTATCAGCAATAAATTAAGGAAATCAATTTACAGAATGGAATACCATGGGATTGATCAGGATGAACTGCTGTTAAATTCAACCACAGGATGTACTGCATTGAAAAAGCCAGACCCAAAGGGACATATAATGTGTGTATCTATTCATATAAAGTTTAAATATGGGCTCTATTTTATGATGTTAGAAGTGAGCATAGTGGTTACTCTCTAAAGACCTGTAGTAGAGTGATCAGATACAGGAAGGAAGGCATTTCTGGGGTGAAATAGTGTTTTATATCTTGACTTGTGTGGTGGTTACAAAAGAATGTGTTCACTCTCTGATATTTATTAAATGATACTTTCCTGTTAGGGCATTAATTTTTAAATAAAAATATTAGCCATAGCATTATAATAGATGCCCCAAGGGGGAAAACAATAAGAAGTGAAAACTGGAGGAAAATGAGAAAAACTAAAAGAGAAGTCTTTGCCATTGATGAATAAAGATTTGGATTATTTAAGTCCTCTGCTATGGGATCCAAAAGTGTTATAAAAATGATATTATTAGTAACATTAACACTATGACATCTAATGACTTCTTCATTGGTCTTGAATTAACACTGAAATTCTTTACCGAGGTCAACAAGTCCTTACCTGATCTTTTACCTCTCTCGACCTCAACTTTACTATGTCTTTTTGCTATGCTAAGACCCCCATTTTTGTTCTTGTTTCTCAAACATGGAAACAACTTTCTTATTTTAGGGCCTTTATACATTTTCATTCTCCCTGAAAGACTGTGCCTAGCCTGCTCCTTCTTGATATTCAGTTTTTAACATAAATGTTACCAACCTCAGAGACCCCTTTCAGGACATCCCAACATAAGCATAAAACATATGTACTCTCTTTCACTTTCTTTCACCTTTCCTAGCTTTCTTAGTATCATAGGACTATTCACCATTGGAAGACATTTTGCTTCTTGATTTTGTCATCTTTCTCCTCTGTCTTTACCAGAATATATACCCTTTGAGAATGGGATATCTGCCTGTCTTACTTATGATAAAAATTCAGCACAAAAAATACAATATTTGGCAAACACAGATGCTCACTACTATTTTTGCATGAATAAATCAATGAAGTGATGATAAATGCCCACTGTAACGCTGCCCATTTTCCTAAATATTCTGAGCAGAATTTGGTACTACTAAAAATCAATTCATTGAATCCATAGGTTACTAATGACTAATAAAAATTATTCAACAAATGTTTTATTAGAAATTAAGCAAAAATTAATATTCCAATAATAATTAAACAACTACCAGATATTAAGATTGATTTAAAAATTGTGAAACGTTTTGGTGTTAAGTAAACTAAACTTGAGATTTTACTCACAGTCTTTGGGCTCAATTTAACTCTTTCAGGGAGAAAAGGAATTAAGTACACTATTTCTCTCATATTTACTGCAGATGTTTTAGCTCCAGGAGCCAAAAATTCCATTATTTGTTGCAGTTAGATAACTTTTCATGAAATATACACTAACAAAAGTCCTTTTAATTTTTCCTATTTTTGATCAAGGGAAAACACCTCACAAGTATTGTCCTTTGATTCCCTTTAAGCATATTTGTTCATTTCTCTGATTCCTGGATTGTGTGTGAATTTAGGTGCAATTAACTGCAAATCAAAATCTTGCAGAATATAAGAGCAGTTTGGGGGGTACTTTTAGATATATTTTGACCAGAGTTGGCAAGCTCTTATTTATTATTCTAAACAAAATTAATTTAAAAAATAAATAATATATTGTAAAGATTTATAGTAAGATTAAATTAATTTGTTTTTACAAAAATATAGTTATATATATGTCATCAATATTTACTGAGTGCATTGCTGTTTTACTGAATTAAGTGATCACTTCATGAGTTTATGAACTTAGAATTTTTTTCCTAAATTCTTAATGCACCAAAAGAGAATGTAGATGTTTGTAATAATAGACTATCTTATTTAATGTAACAATATAGAAATACATCTCATTCACAAAATTGTTAGGAAAAGACTGGGCTAATATAACAATTACTTTCTATTTTTAAAAAATACTTCACATGTCATAAAGCCTCTTGGAAAATTAAAACAAAATACATGTTCATACATACAAGTCTGAACTCTTTTCATAAGTTGGAGAAATTATTATGGTAAGAAAATTAGTTAAATTCTTGCTCAAAGGTGGATCTGTTTTTAAGTCATAAAACTGCTGGGCATTTCTAATTCTTCATGTCACTGAAAAAGAGGCAATAGAGATCTTTTGCTTTTTATGAATAATTTATTAAAAATCAAATACAGATCCCAGAAAATAAGAGAAGTGTTTTACCCTCTTTGACATTTAGAAAAATCGCCCACCTCAGTACTCAGCATAAATATACAATATTGCAGGATTCAATGGCATATGTGAGAGAAATATAAGGATCAGGTCTGGGGATTCTCTCTTGATAATGAAAGATCATACTATGGTGTTTATAAAGTACAATGGTAGTATTTATTGTAGACTATTGTTATGGAACATGAATAAGCCTTTAAAACTCCTTCTGATAGGTATTGACAATGAAATATAAGCAATGTTATGGAACAGGTTAGTAATCACTAAAATCATTATTTCATCATGTTCCTGATTTTGCAAATTACTGTAACAGAAGATTCTGTTCTCATTAGATGTACTAAACCAGTACCATCATGGTCAGATGGATGTTCCATAGGCTAGGAGTAAGAAGACTTGTGGCAAGCTCTGCCACAGATTGATTATTTGCTCTCAGGCAAATCATATAACTTCTTTTTTAAAATGCTTTTTCATTATTATTAGAGAAGTTATAGATTTACAGAAAAATCATGTAGAACTATGGCATTCCCCCTCATACACACAGTTTCCCATACAGTTAATACATTGCAGTAGTATAACATCTCAATTGTGAAATAAAGACATTGCTTCTGGATGAAAACCTCCTTAATTAAAAAAAAAAAAAATCATACTGTATGGTATCTTCTTTTGCCCATCCAATAGAATTCTGATTCATGGGGTTAAAGAATTAGTTAAAACCTCATAGCTCTTCATGTGTACTACAGAAGGAAAAAGGAGAAAACCCACAATTTGGAACAGCAAAGCTGCCTTGAGGTAAATGATCTAATTGCTAACTGTACTACCTGACAAGACTTAGTGGAAGATTGATGAAAATCCATGGTTTGAAAATTATCTTTCCTCCTCAGCTAGTTGTATTATTCAGCATTCAATAAGTAGAGTTCTCCTCAAATTCATAATTCATCAAGACTGCAAATGGCCTGAAATACAACCAGGGACATCATGATTTTTAAAAAATAAAACTATAAAACACAGTGCAGCCCCATCATTGTCATAGACCAGCCAGGCAGACGGGGTTCAGGCCTGTTTGGAGCCTGAAATCTTACCAGGGAGATGAAGCAGGGCCATCTTCATCCTTCCTGCCTATCTTTTACCAGAGGCAAATAATGATTTAATTATTTTTCCCAATTGATATTATTTTTTCCCTTCTTCCTACCCTCCTAGTTCTTTCCCTAGACAAATCACATTCTCTGTTTTGGTCAACCTCTCTAAGCACTTCCCACTTAACATAAAAATTTCCAAAACCACACATTTAATTTTAATCCTAATTATCTAATTATCTTCAATTCTAGGGTTAAGTGACATGATTGTTTTAATTGCTCCGATTGTACGTTTGTTGCAATAAGAAAGAATTTAAAAATATTTGGATTTCCAATAATTACCCTAGTCTTTTACATACTGGATGTGTGTGGATGTGCATGAATGCATCAGGAGAAAAAAGGTTAAGCTGATCATCCCCCTTCTTTCTAAAGGCCCAAACATTTAATCACAAGTCTTATTTTAGAAGCAGGACTAAAACCAAAAGGTTTATCAAGAAATAAACTGCAAAAAATTAAGTGAATACAAGCAAATATTAGGAAAATAAATAAATTTCACATTATTTGCAGCAGAAATAAACAGCAGAGCGCTTGACATTTTACTTTGGAAATACTGACATGGAGCTTTCTACAAAACTACAAAAATTGTTTTAATTTCCACTGTGGAGTGTAAAATATATTATATTCTGGCTATAACAAAATTTTACCATAGTTGTTGCTATTAATTTGTCTCTAAGATACACAAGTATCTTAGAGACAAAGATACACAAGCAATCAAAAGTAATCAAAATCACTGCCCAGAAAATATTTACCTAATGTCGAACATCTAAGAAATTGCTTTCTGTAAATCACTGGAAATGACTGTAGGTTCCATAAAAAGCAGTTAAATGAAACAAGCCTGAATAAATAATATTACATATATAATTTTTATGCACACTGCCATTCAGACCCTTTTCTTCTTCTTTTGATTATTATTACTATTTTTTGGTAATAAAGTAAATCCTTTTTGAGGATGAAATCTGTGCAGAGCTCTCATTGTCAGAAAGGATAAATCTAAGACTTTGTTGACAATATTTCAATTGGTCTTGTCCAATTTTCAATATTTTCTGACTGATCATGAAAATGGCAATATTAGCTCAGAATTTAACCTTTTTCCAAATGGTTACTCTAATTAAGTGAAGTCCTTTGATCTGGTATTCACCTAGTACTAGAATAATAATAGATGTGTACTGACATTAATATGATAATATTTTTTGGTTATGAAAAATTAGAAACTAAATAATAATCAGTACCTGTTTAATAAACTCTACTTTATATATATGGAATAAAATATTCATATATAGGAATAAAATAATGACTTTCTATTTTCAAATAACTTTCACAACATGGAAAAATGCTTGGTACATATTTAAATGAATAAAAAGCACACTGGAATGTTATATGAATAGATGTTTAATATATAAAATATATTATTAAGTAGGCATACATTAACATAAAAAGAACTAAAATAAATGTACAATAATGTCAAAACATGTTTATTCAAAGTGATACTATGGTGAGTGATTTTAGATTTTATGGTACTTGTGTTCTCCAGTATTTCTAAATCATTTAATTAACTTTAGAATTGGGGCAGGGGGGAAGTAAGGGTCTCTGAGTCACTGGATTAACCAGAGCCTTCAGATCTATAATGATTTCACATTGGGATTGGTTTGCTATGTAAGGTAACCCAACCCACTGCCAGAAATCTCTGAGGAAATTTTTAAAAATACAAATCCCTATCCACTATGTAATGAATCAGCATCCTTAGCGGTGGAGCCTAGGAATCAACGTTTAAGCAAATGTCCCCAGATTTAAGAAATCATGATTAAGTACCAGAGACAGTGCCCAGTGCTCATATTAGTGGGCAGGAACCTTAGATTCCATCTAGTGTAACTAACTCACTTTCTAGGAGGTGGGTATTAAGACTCAAAGTCACGTATGCAATTATTAATGCAGCCTGTATTGAACCCATGTCTACTGGCTTCAGTGCTCTGTATGTTCTCCAAAGGCACTGTGATATCCAAATTTAAGATGCCTGAGGTTCATGATCTTCTTCTGAATCCATTTACAATTTGGTTTCTTTCCTGAAATAGTAATGGAAGTTGCTGAATTCTGCATCTAGAAGCTGCTCTTTGGTAGTTGAAGTAAAAACCTCAATTAACAGCATTTCAACAGGCCACCAGTCATGATGTTGACAACTCTTAGAAGTGCTGCAAGCTTAAACTAAACCCAGCCACTTAAAAGGAAACACTCTGTGGTGATATTTCTCTTGCTTGGAGATCTATATTTCATAATCATTTGAGGCATCATTTTGAGAAGAGTGTAAAATAGCTGAAAGTTCACTTGCTGTTTTCAATGAATTATTTATGTAAGAGAATGTGTAATTTGGGAAAAAGAGCAAATCAAATGTCTGCTTAATCTTTGTTAAAAGTTTTAAGTATTTGTTTCCATTTTAATCATTGTTAAATAAAAAAACTATCAGATGAACTGACAGGCCTGGTAGGACTGGGAAAGGAGTCACATGCAAAACTATTTACCTTTCTTCATCTTACAATGGAAATTGCTGTTATTTTTTCATTGTTTCAAGATGTAATTGATTCTGTCAGTTCTAAAAATATGAAAAAGTCTGTGCTGCCTGCTTTCAAGAGCAGCTCTATTTTGTTATGAAAACTCTCTCTGAGGCTAGCCTGTTCTTGACCACTAGTTTAAGGCAAGCAATGTACTATTATATCATTTTGTAGATATACCTGAAGACCACAAAGATGAAATATTTAAATTAAGGTTAAGTGGAGAGAAGGGAACCAGAGCTCATTCCCTGCCTTCTCCTACATTATGTTTTATACCATTCTGCACTGATTGATTTTTTGAAAATTCTATAACTTCAGAAACCCAAGAGAAATAGAATACTGGAATGGCATTGAGGCTGTACCTTAAAAAAATTAGTAACTACTAATATGTGATATTATAAAAGAAGGCATTACATATGAATGTGATTATAAGTCAAATTTCAGACTTGGGAAATGAAGAGAAGTTACTGGAAGAATTGCAAAAAGCTCAGTGTCACTAGAACATAGGGTGTCAGCAGCCAGGCATAAGTGTATATTTATATCTGTACCGTCCTAAATTGGCAGGATTAGTTTTCAGTAGTGATAAAATTCATTTCATATTCCATTTTTTTTTATTATGGCTGATGGTATTAAAGGGACTATTTGACAAATACAGAAATAATAATCAGAATGGATTGGACAATTGAGTTTTGGTAGGAAAATCAATTAGTGAGCTTTTTTCCCTAATCCACCTGAGGATCAAAAAGAGGAAAATGTCAGTGGAATGGTGAAAAGGGAAATAATTTTTTCAATATCACAGAGGAAGAATGAATTGGACATTGGAGGGGAACCAGTATAGCCCAGTGGTTGGACACTGGCTTCTCACACACGAGGTCCCAGTTTCAATCCGGGCCCCAGTACCACATTAAAAAAAAACAAAAAACAATAAAAAAGAGGACATGGGTAAAGAGGAATTCAAGTATGATTTCAGTAGTTCTAACTGGAATGATCTTATCTGAAAACTGGCAAGTCAGGACAATCAAAAGAGGTACACATTATTAGAGAGATATGGGTACATGTTTAGTATTGTACATGTTGAATTTGAGATGCTTATGGCACAAAGCTTTGAAGAATTTCCTCCAGGCTACTGTATTTATATTTTCCATTTGTATTTTCTTTTTATTATACAGAACCTTCCAAAGAATGTTAAAATACAATAGTGCTAGGAAGATACTTGCCTTGTTTTTATTTTAAGAGTGATTTATAAGTCATCACTTCCTACAAAGTTTGCTGTTGGCTTTTTATAGTTGTCACTACATTTTATTACTATTTTCTTCTAGACTTGTTTTATTTAGAGATCTTATTAGGGCTGGTTGCTAATTTTTTTCTTTTTTTTTTGTATCTGTTGATATAATATTGTATTATATTATATAATATAATATTACATTATATTACATTCACATTTTGATGTATTTTTGCATATCTTCCCCACATACACACTTCAAAATACCCATGGTAGTTTCCTCTATTCAGGAATGAGCATGAATATTCTATACTTTACTGCTATAAGGAAGAGAGGAATGACCCAAATGTAGAAATCAAGAGAGTCAGCACTTTGCGCTTGCATTTCAAGTAGTTAAGTTCTGAAAGACCCAGAGCATAAGCAATAGATTTCCAAAAATAGATGAAAAGACAAGCTATTTCAATCCCTGATTGACTAAGATTCTCAGGAATAAGGGAAGACAGAGTTGCAGGGAAACATTGACATGTATCCTTGGGAAAGAGGTCTGTACCCTGACGTATCCCTACCCACTGGGACAATCAATATGTGTCTGTGCAGGGGAGGAGATTAGAGGACTGCAGGACAATGAAAAGCCTAAAAGGATCTATCATAGTGAAGGAATTTTTGCCCTATGTCTGGGAAAGTATCTGACTACATATCTAACTACCAATATTTTCTATTGCAAAAGAATCCATAAAAAAGACAATGGGCAAATAATGGTTTAGAGAAAAATTCTATGTATATGAGAGAACATGAAGTCATATTATGAATATAGAAAAGGTGTGTTGGTCAGCCAAAGGTGTGCTGATGCAAAATACCAGAAATCAGTTGATTTTTATAAAGGGTATTTATTTGGGGTAGAATCTTAAAGTTGCAAGGTCCTAAAGAGTCCAAGTCAAGGTACTGTCTCACCCAGAGTTTGTTGCCATGTGTTGACACAAGATGGTGGGTGATGTCTGCGAGGGTTCTGTCTTCCTCCTCTTCCCAAGGCTCTGTGGTCCCATTTTCTTCCAATCTCAGCTGCAGGCTGGGACAAGTCTTACCCCTCTCCCATGGCTCATTTCTCTCCAGGCTCAGCTGTTCTGCTCTCTCCATAAGGCCAGATGTCAGGCAAAAGGCTCATCTCTCTTCCCAGGGTCTCTGCCGTGTCTAATGGAGCCTTCTCTCTTTCCTCACATATCTGCTTCTTTGTGTGCTTACCTCCCAAGCTCCAGGATCAAAATTTCCACTAACTCATCTGCAATTTAGTTTTTTCTGTGAGTTCCCACCCCCTTGGTGCAGTGGGGACTCAATGTCCTACTGACATGGCCCATTCAAAGCCTTAATCATAATTTAATAAAAAAGTAAAATCTGTGAATCTAATATGCCCAGAGGAAAAGACCAGTTCACAAACATAATGCAATATCTATTTTTGGAATTCATAAACAATATCAAACTGCTACAAAAGGCATCTAGAAATTTATGAGAGACAAGCATTTCACTTTTAAAAACTGAAGGTGCAGCATAGACAATTGAAAGAAGATGAAGTACAAATGGACAATAAATATGTGAATCAATACACAACCTCACTAAAAGTGATAAAAAGAAATATTAATCAAAATAAAATATTTTTTTCACCTACTGAATCAATGAAAATGAAAAGGACTGAAAAAAGAAGCTAATGAATTCTACTCCTGGTAGAACTGGGAACTCCCAAGAGCATTCTTATGTAATAACAAATAAATATTGGATAAAAAATAAATTTTAGGCATTGCTGGTCTCACAGTAATCTCTGAGTGCCCTTGTTCCTCCTCCCTCCAAAGTGAGCAGAAAATAGAGCCAGTAATAGTCAAGATAGAAATACAGGGTTAGTTTAAAGGTAAATACACATATCAATGTTGTAATCAGAATATTGTATCTCACATCAGCTGCAAATGATAGAACCTTCCCTGAGATTCTGATATGAAATTGGTCCCATATTATTTGAAAACCCAAATCCCACTAATGCCCATTTAAATCCTCTTTGGAAGAAATCATCCCCAAATTGGACTTGTTGTGTTTACAAGTTTAATGTGACCAAATATGAAATTGCAATAAAGTTCACCCAAAATACCCTGAATGTCAGCATGTGACTGTACAAAGTGAGACCCACATAGAGTTTAAAAACTGAAACTGCCTTATATAGAATATAAAAATATTTATTAACTATGAAATATTTATATTAAGTAAAACATGAAATAAACTCACCAAGCAATTAAAGACTACCAAAAACAATAGACATAATGGAAAAATGAACATCTAAAGATAAAAATAAAATGTTTGAAATATAACAAAATTTAGTGTATAAGTTCATTATTGGATCTGAGATAATAGAAGACAGAATTCTAAACTGTGAGAAAAATATGAAAAAAATGTACTCTGAATTCACAACAGAGAGAGAAATATAAAATAGGAAAAAAAGATTATGAGAAAAGAGGGATAGAAAAGAAAATGGTACAGTACTAAAAGCCTGCTATGATCACTCTTATAATCTTGGAGAAAGCAATGATTCATGTTAGGTGAAGTAAAGATACTAGAGATAATAAGCATGGCAGAGAATGGAAGAAAGGAATAAAAAAACTTGCAGATAAGGTCTTGCTCTGCCATATATAGATGACTATAATCCACAGGAGGGATCACATAATACTTATTTTACCAAAGTAACAAAGAATATGTTTGTGAGAAAGGCATCTTTATCTGAAAAATTCAATGCCATCTATCTTCTCTAGCAAAACAAAGAGGAGGAGATGTCATTGCTGAACTAGCTTTCCTGTTAGTTAAAATGATGATAAATTCTAGAAATAACAGAGGCAAGTGGCAGCACTTAACCATTAGAAGAAAGTCAGATAGAATTATCATAATGCCTGACAAGGTTAGAGAAAGAATCTGGGGAACTTGACCCACAGGGAGCTCTAGAGATGATAACTAAAACAGAGTATCTCTAGGGACAAAATAGAGAGGCAGCCAGCAAGGATGTTTTCAACCTACCAACCAAAAGAAATCAAGATTATATGAAAAGGAGGCTAAGAAAAGCCTTCCCAGTAAATAGTTACAATCCCTTGATATTTGGTTCCTTATTCTGAGGGATAAGAGACATGATAATAGAAAAAGTCAAGAGCAAGCCTCTGAAACCAATATAGGAGGAAAAAATCCTATCCTGTTAGAAATTGCAGAGTTTAGCACCACCTTTGAAACCAAAGGATGAGGGAATGGCAATCCTCATTACAGCTTATTTACTTCACTACTCTTGCCCCTAGCTCCTGGAGGATGAGAGTGGACTTGTGCAAAATAAAGGAAGTAGTTACCCCTACTGAAGAGTATGCATATGCAACTACCTTGCTAAAGCATATGAAGACTGCCTCAAGTACAAGGTATCTGGCAAATGAATCCCCTCCCATCCCTATCACAAATTAAAACCAGAAATAGTTTGCATTTACTTGGAATAAATGAAAGTGTACATTCATGGACATTTCCCAGACTCTGTGATAATAGAGGATAAAGGGACCAAGACCATCTGGCCATGCAATAAAATATCATAACAGGGTCATTGAAAGTATAGTCATGCCAATCAAAGCAGGTGAAGAAACGGTGGTAAATATGTTGGATGCCTTGGTAAGACACATCTATTTCAGAGGGTGAGAGAGTAACCTTATGAAGATTCAGGGCCCCAACATATTAGTGATGCATTTAGGAGTACAATTGTTTGATGCATTCTTGGATACCCTCCAAAAGGTAAAGGACAAATATTGCCTCTTATGCATCTTACTACTGAGAAGGGAGCACAATATCTTGTAGAGTTATGTAGGTCTAAAGGCAGCACATTAATGGAAATATTAATCTGTCACATAAACAATGTGCTATTTTGAAAGGGTGCCAGATTTTAATGGTGCAGAACAAAAAAGGGTTTGGCAGAAAGTCCGGCTGTGGTGCAAGCAGACTTGCCATCTGGCAATACAAGTTGACACATCTATGATGTATCTGTGATGAGGGAAAATAAAGAAGGAAATATTATGGTATATATAGGACAAGTAGAGTTGGAGGATCACAGTATAGATTCCCATGTTACTGTACCAAGGTAATGCCATTTGTACCAGATAAATACTTTTCCAAAAAAAGACTTTGGTGTGCTTTGGTAGAGAAGGAGCAGAAATCACATGACATATGTCGCTGAAACTGCCCTTCATAAGCTTGGTTCTGTCAGACCCACCAAGTAATAAGACTGAGCAAGTTCAGCATAATGAATTGTAAGATGAAAGTGGTACATCCAGAATCAAGTATGAGTAGATAGCCAGACCCCCAAAGCATCTACACTAATGCGCTAGAACCTCTCTCTCAGTTCTCATTTATGGTGATATGGAGAATTTCTTATCACCACCTAATGGAGAAGGAAAATGATAAACTTGGTTACAGATTGGTTGGTTTGGCATGTTGGTTAAAATTAATGGACTTTGACTGCACTACAATCTAACTCAAGGTGGTTGAGTTAGAGCAATGGAGGAAACTGTTCCTGTTGGGAATTTCTTCAGGCAAGTGTGCATGGTCATCTGTTGTGTTTGTAAAGAGAAGTGGCCTGAAATTAAAATATAGAGAGTCATGTGAATAATAAATGACTCACTGGTAGGATAGAAACCTGAAAGGGGAACAAATGGAAGATCAAAGACAAGGTCGACAAAAGGAATAAGTACAGATCTGTGGAATGAGCATGAAATATGAAGTTGCTGTTATTGTTGTTTTTTGTAGTCTATATTAATGCCAGTCAGAACATCTCCACAGCAGATTAAAGAATGCACAGCCAAATAAAATGACTTAGGCAGCTGCCATCAGACATTGTCTATCATTGGCACCCCAATACTGGCAAAATGGATATATTTACAGGATTCTTAACTGGCAGGTTATTCCTGAACTCAACAGCATAGGCTCCCACTCACCAAGGCTGATCTAATTTCTCCTACTGCCAAATGGTCAACATACCAACCACAGAGACCAATGCTAACTCTCTGAGAAGGCAATATTCTTCTAGGAGACCCACCAGATACTTGGTAGCAAGTTGACTTATATGGACGCTTTTCTCCCTGGAAAGGGCAGTGATGTTTGTTAATAATAGACACATATTCTGGGTATCAGTTTGTCTCTCCTGTCCATGGATGCATTTTTATGAAACATCATCTTTCTCCTCTGAAACAAGATTTCACTTAATACGTGCTGGGAATTGAACCATGCTGGTCCTGTGGGTGGAACCCATTTGTAAATAGGATTTTTGAAAATTTTGTTGTGTCTAAATTTAATGAGGGTGAGCCCTAATCTAATATGGCTGAAGTCCTTATAAGCAAAGAAAACAGGACAAAGAGAGAGAAGCCATGAGAGAAGCAAGAAGTCAAAAAAGAATCTGGAAGAGCAAAGACATTGCCATATGTATTGCTGTTTCATGGAAAAACCAAGAAACTTTAAAGATTGCCAACCAGCCAGAAGATACCATCCCCAGTAAGAAGCGAGCTTTCTAGTCTCTGAAATCATGAGCCAGTAAATTTCTATTGTTAAGCCAGCCTATTGCACGGTATTTGTTTTAGCATCTCAGAAACTAATACAAAACATCATTGGACCAAGAGATACATTTACAGCAAAAGAAGTGTGGCATGGATCCAGTGATCCACCATTCCTATTGATGCCTTATCGATCAGAAGTAGCCATCTGAAAGAGCAACGGAATGGTCTCTTGAATGTGCAGCTGTTGTTGTAGCCTGGAGAGGATACTTGTGATGTTTCTCTAAATCAATGACCAGTCCAAGGAGACATTATCCCAAGAGCTAAAATAATTAGTCTGCAACAGAGTATAAAATGTAGGAGGCACCTTGTTTTCCATGATTATAAATGACCTTTTTGAAAATTTGTTCTTCCTGTCCCCTCACATGAAGGCTTTGTACATTTAGAAGTCCTACTTCCTATATCCCCTATAATATAGGAGAAAGAGTACAAGTTCCCACTAAACATAGAATTATGGCTGTCCATTGATTACTTTAAATTTATATCAGGATTCCAGCAGGCAAGGATCATCAAAAGGAGATGAGACTTCTGATAAAAATTGGGTCAGAGATAATATGATTGTCACTTGGCATACACTTGGGCATCTCCACAGAACCTCTCACCAAAATTAGATAAGAAATGAGTAAATTCAGCAGCCACAACCTGAGGAGGGCAGAGTAACCAGTGATTCAGACTCTGCAGAGAGAGGACCTAGGTCACTTCATCAGATAAGCCACCTAGATGAGCAAAGCTCTAAGTAAGGGCAAGGGGAAACTTGAATGGTCGGTGAAAGAAGGAGATGATGAGAATCAGTGCCTTGAGTCCAGCTTTAGTGGTCTTTCAGTTAATTCATTCCATTAACCATCCTCTTACAAGTTTCCCCTAGGATAATAGGCTAGCAGAATTCTGGAGAATATACCATCAGAAATTATATTAAAGAAGTGTATCTTAACAGCTCATAAATTCATAACAGATACTAGCAAATGTTGCCCATATGCCCTTCTGCAGGGTTGAAGCACTAATTTTCTTAGCTATGTGGAGTTTCAGCAGCCAATACCAGTCAGTTGTGTCTCTCTAGGCTGAAGAGGACTTCTTTTCCCAAAGTTACCCCCCTTCATACCCTGGGAGAGCAGGCATCCAATGACTAGCTGATTCAAAAGGTCAAAGATCCAGTCCCCTTGATCCGACTCTACGTAGGTGCACAGCCATCCTAACTTCAGATATCTCTTTAGGATTTAGAATTACATGAGACTTGTCTTGCCCCCACATCACAGTTCATCTTATACCACTGTCTAATAACACTTTCTTAATGTATACAAAAGTTTTGTTCTTGAGAGTACTTTTCAACAAATCTTTTGCACACAGATCTCTGTTTCAGAGTTTGCTTCCTGTGGAACCTGTTCTGTTACAGAAAGACACAAATCATTCAAGGATAAGAAGATAATGTAATAAAGAAAGCATTGCAGCAACAATTGAACTATAAATTCAATTCAATTATAATAAAAAAACCAAAGGACATTTTAAAGAATTGGATAGATTGTTGAATTTATTAGAAAAATCAAAGTTCAAAAATAATCAAGGTATTTCTTCAGAAGAATAAGGGAACTTGTTCTAGCAGACATTAAGACTTATTATTATATGTAGATTCATAGATTTAAAGATAGAATATATAAGTTAAAACCAGGTGAGCTTTATAAAGTTATTTAATATTTATAAATTACATAGAGAAAGAAATATTAAAAGGCATAATTTATTGATAATATTTTTTAATGGCATAGCACATTCTTGCCAAGACAAATCATTTGGGCTGAGTTTGAATTCTTCACATTATATGTGGGGCACTGGAGACCATATAATGTTTGTGTAGTAGTTTAATATTATTGATGAATTCCAATAAGAAATACTGATTATCTTTGTAAACCTGTCTGTTCCTCTGGGCTCATGACACCCTTTGTTTGTATTAAATTAAGAGTTTTCACTTTTACTTAATTAAATTAATACTACAGGGCTTTGATTGGGCCACCTCAGTAGGACATTGAGTCTCCACCATCTTGGGGGGCAAGGACTCACAGAGAAAACCACAGGGCAGAGGAAAAAGTTTGAGATTTGATGCTGGAACACTGGGAGGTAAATACACAGGAGAAGATCACAGAGGAATTGAATGGCTCCATAGACACAGCAGAGGCCTGGGAAGAGAGAGAGCCTGATAGTCTATGGCTGACCTTGTGGAGAGAACAGAGCAGTTGACCCCAGGAAGAAATGAGCCCCAGGGAGAGAGACCAGCCTTATGCCAGCCTACGGCTGAGACCAGAAGAAGCTGGGACCACGGAGCCTGAAGAGGAAGACTGAACCCTCCCAGGACTAGCAGTCATCTTGCTCTAACACACGGCAACAGACTTTAATGAGAGAAGTAATTTACTCTTTATGGCCTTGAGACTGTAAGCTTCTACCCCAAATAAATACCCTTTACAAGAATCAACTGATTTCTGGTTTGTATCAGCACCCCTTTGGCTAACGAATACAGCCTGTAACTCATACGTGTGGGCTAGATTCAGAGGCATCTTAATACAATTAAAGAAATGATATAATATGAGGACACTGTATTGGAAATGAATGTAACCGGGTGGGAGGAAATTTGGAAAGAGTTTTAGAGCATATCTTTGGAACATCTTCATGAAAGTTTTCTCTTAAATCTGGCTTGATATGATACATAACATACCTTCCATGCAAAGGGAAAGAAAACACATATATGGCAAATGAAATCATCTAAGATTCTTTCAGCCAAAAATATCTATCTCCTATATTTTAAAATTATCCAGGACTAGACAGAGACATGGGAGGGAGACACATGAGTATTAGATAAATATATTTTTGACATTGTATTTTGGGTAACGTATTTATTACTTGCCTAAATTATCTCAGTTTAAACAATGTACATGTGTTAATTTCATAATCAAGGTTAAAAAGTAATTCCCTGTGATACTCTTCTTTATCACATATCATATAGAAATATTTCAAATGACTCAAAATCACTTACAGTGCCCTAGCACCCAGATCTTGGAGTCTAACAGCATTAACCAATAAAAGGGACCAGAAAACCTTGAAGAAATGGCTGATTCTAGGACTGGGACAGGTAATATATGCGATGAACATATTGCAGTACCAGAAGTAAGAAATGCTCTAGAAATAAAATTAAAAAAACATAAACTCAGCAGCTGACTTGGCCCAGCAGTTAGGGCGTCCGTCTACCACATGGGAGGTCCGCAGTTCAAACCCCGGGCCTCCTTGACCCGTGTGGAGCTGGCCCATGCGCAGTGCTGATGTGCACAAGGAGTGCCCTGCCACGCAGGAGTGTCCCCCGCGTAGGGGAGCCCCAAACGCAAGGAGTGAGCCCCGTAAGGAGAGCCACCCAGTGCAAAAGAAGCGCAGCCTGCCCAGGAATGGCGCCACACACACGGAGAGCTGACACAACAAGATGACGCAACAAAAAGAAACACAGATTCCCGTGCCGCTGATAACAACAGAAGCAGTGGACCCAGCAAAATAGACACAGAGAACAGACAACCGGGGTGGGGGTGGGGGAAGGGTAGGTAAATAAATAAATAAATAAATAAATCTTAAAAAAAAAACATGAACTCCACAATGAGTGATGTATGTCAAAGGGACAGAGCAGCCAAATGAAAGCGCTCACAATGGCCCAAGCTGGAGGAATATGACCAAAAATTATATAAATAAAGTAATATTGGATTCTAATTCAAAGTAGAAAATAAAAATATGTGGGACAATACTGATTTTAATAAATTAATGAATAAATGATTAGGTAAATCTCATATGCAGAACAATTTAAAATAATTTATTTATATATTCCACCCACAAGGAGGTGGAAGCATAACTTCCAGACCTGCTATCACAAATGCCACAAACTGGTTTTGGCTTAACAACAGGAATTTAGTGGATTATGGTTTTGAGGCAAGAGGAAGTCAAAATCAAGAATCATCAAGGCTTGTTTTCTCCCAGATTCTGTATGTTCTGGTGCCGGCTTGCTATAATCCTTAGGGTTCCTTGGTTACATCTCTGTCTCCTGTTGGGGAAACATTCTCTCATTTCTGCTCTTCCAATGTCTGGTAACTTTCAGCTGATCCCTGTGACTGTCTCTTCTCTTTATAAGGCGTCCAGTAATACAGGTTAAGACCCACCCCCTTTCTGTTGGGCCACAGTTTAACTAAAAACAACATATTCAAAATTTCCTATTTACAATGGGTGCACATGTACAGGGATGCAAATTAAGGTTAAGAACATGAGTTTGTTGGGGTACTGTAGGAATTTGGCATTGTTTATGAATTCCAAAAATAGTTATTAGATTATGTTTGTAAACTGGTCTGTCAGAGGTAATACTTTTAATTGATTAAATTATGATCATATTAGGACTTTGATTGGGCCATGTCAGTAGGGCATTGAGTCTCTGCCCCTTGGTGGGCCGGGAAGAGAGGAACACAAGAAGCCTAAACCCTGGCAGATGTCAGCAGCCGTCTTGCTCCAACATGTGGCACTAGACTGTGGTGAGAGAAGTAACGTATGCTTTATGACCTCGTAACTGTAAACTTCTACCCCAAATAAATACCCTTTATAAAAATCAACCAATTTTTGGCATTTTTCATCAGCACCCCTTTGGCTGACTACTACAGATACATAGTTCAAGCTATCACTACCCCACCCTATCTTCTTCCCCAAAATCCATGACCCAAGTATAGTCAAAAGAAAAACAGACAAATCCAAATAGAGTAACATTCTGCAAAGTATCTGATCAGTACTTCTTAAAGCTGTCAAGAGCATCAACAACAAGGTAAGTCTGAGAAACTCTCACAGGCAAGAGTAACCTAAGCAGTCAGAGTAACAATATAACGAGGTATCCTGGAGGGAATGGATGTTGGAACATTAAAAGAACATTAAAGGGAAGCAGATTTGGCTGAACTGATAGAGCATCTGCCTACCACATGGGAGGTCCAGGGTTCAAACCCAGGGTCTCCTGACCCATGTGGTGAGCTGGCCCACGTGCAGTGCTGATGCTCACAAGGAGTGCTGTGCCACACAGGGTGTCCCTCACATAGGGGAGCCCCACATGCAAGGAGTGCACCTCATAAGGAGAGCCACACCATGTGAAAAAAGTGGAGCCTGCCCAGGAGTAGCACCACACACATGGAGAGCTGACACAGCAAGATGACACAACGAGAAAGAGACGCAGTTTCCCAGTGCTGCTGACAAGAATACAAGTAGACACGGAAGAACACATAGCAAATGGATATAGAGAGCAGACATCTGTGAGCGGGGTGAAAGGGGAGAGAAATAAATAAATAATAAATCTTTTTTTTTTTTTTAAAAAAAGAACATTACAAACTAAGAAAACCTGAATAAAGTATACATTTTAGTTAGCAATAGCAGATCAATATTGGTTCATTAGTACTATACTGTTGTAAGTTGCTAATAATAGGAGAAATAGGGTATGTGGTATGTGACAATTCCCTGCACTATCTGTTCAATTTTTCTGTAAATTTAAAGTGTTCAGAAAAATAAAGATTATTTTATAAAAATTATCTACACTGTCTTTTGGGGCTATTGTGGTGTTAGGGAGGAACTTGCTAACGTTTTAAAATTTAGCTTTAAAAGGATAACCCAGATAGAGTTTTCTATGATAAATATAAATCAAGCACTAAGTGGCAATTGGTGGGAATTATTCATGGTCCTTCCATCCCTCCATGAGGGGAAAATATTACTACAGGAGAAAATGAAATGAGATTCTACATAATAATCCAATTAGTGCTATCAGAAATATACAGGTGACTGAAATTTGTTAAATACTATTTGTATTCTCAATGGTGCATTTTGGACATATGAAGAGATCCAGCAAAATTTGATGTGATGGTTTGAAGCTGTATATACCCCAGAAAAACATGTTCTTAAATTTAATCCATTCTTGTGAGTGTGAGCCCACTGTAAGTAGGATCTTTTTATGAGGCTACTTCAGTTAAAGCAAAGCCCAGCCCAATCAGGTTTGGGTCTTAATCCTATTACTGGAGTCCTTTATAAATGTAATGAATTCGGACATGGCAGACAGAAAGCCACAGATGGAAGAAGCTGAAATCAATGAAACCCAGAAATGAAGGGAGAAACCAAGAGATGCTGCCATGTGTCTTGCCAGCAGCCAGCCCCAGAACGTCAGTGTTGGATAGAAAGCATCTCTTTGATGATGTCTTGATTTGGACTTTTTCCCACCTCATACCATGCGAGAATTAATTCCCATTGTTTAAGCTGACTCATTCCATGGTATTTGCTGGAGCAGCTTAAGAAACAAAAGTACTTCGTAATAGAATAATTACTATCTAGTGGAATTGAAAGCTATGGCTTAAGGGCAATATCTGCTCTCTTTAGGAGGACTACAACACCAAAGTCTGCTCTTCCTTAAAAATAACAAGAGCTAAATTTATAGTGAACTTACTTAGTCTAAAACACAGTTTTACATTCAGTATCTCATTTAATTCCCACAACAACTCAATGGGGAAGTTTATTATTTATTTTATGCTACAGCCGTGGTAACTGAAGCATAGAATTAATGAGTGCCTAGCCCAAATTCCCATACCTACAAAGTGATAAAGCATGGATTGGAACCGTGTTCAACATAACTCTTAGGCCCACTGTCTTAATGAGTAGCTTCACCAGAGCATATATTAGGTACTGAAGAGTCAAGAAAGGACATGATTTCTTTTACTGTTTTTGAAATAAAAATCCATTTGTAACTGACTTTGTGAAAAGACAAGACCTAACTAACTGGATTTCTGCAGACCTCACGAAAAGTCCAGTAGACAATATATAGTTTATGGGTTCACATGTAAACATTTGAATATCCCTTTATTGTATGCATAATAAGTTATTTATTCTCTTTGGCTTCCTTGCTCATATTTCCAGAATTATATTTCATGGTGTCTACTAAACAGTTGTTTTAAACTACTAAATTTTAGATAGTTGGTTTTACAACAAAAAGATAATTGGAAAACAGGCTAAAAGTGCCATTCACTTTTCATTGACTGACTATTCTCTCATTTTATTGTTGCCACTGATATTAATACAAAGTGAAGATAGGAAGAGAGGCAAGCATCAAAAAACATTAAAGTACGTGAAGCCATCACTTAGATCCATATTTTTCTCAAACATGTCCCTACTCACCCAGTATTTGTTGATGTCCTTAATATCTTATCTTTATATAGTATCTCTCTGGTGTAAATGAAGTTGTGAAATTCCTAGCTTGCTTAATACATTTTCTGTAACTAATGTTGTGCATTGATCTGGAAAATTAAAAATTGACTGCAGTTTTCTTGAATTAAGAGCTAATATTACTTTCTTTATTTGTTGGACCTAAAAATGCCTACCCTAAATGACACAGAGGAAAAATAATTGATTAAGCAATAGCTTTCATTAATTGCTTAATTGTATTAAGAGGAGGGACCCTTTTCAGTACTGCCTTTAAGAAAAGAGTGACTCTTCTCACCAAATCACATCTTATAATAAAACATAATCCCCCTAGTTTGCAGAGGATGCTGATTTGGTCAGAGAAAACATATTTGGACAAGAGAACAGAGTGATGGCTCAAGGACAAAATTTGAAAGCATCAGGCAGAAGGACTTTTGGTAAAAGAACAGAGCAAACTATTGGAAGGAAACAAGTCCACCTGAGAAATAAATTTTTCAAGACTCTGTATTCAAAGCACAAGTTCATCATTTTGCTTCCAATAAGATTCTAGTAAGGACCTGGAAGTTGCTGTTGGTATTGAACGCAACCATCCCAACTCTTGGAGTAAACAAGAGAAAGACAGAATCCATTTCAAATTAGAACTCTTCTCTCAGTCATACAGGGTAAGTTTTATTACCAAGTTCTTGGTGAGGAACTAGAAACTCATGACAAAATATAAGATTCATTCTTGAAGGATTATTATGTATATTATACATCTGTATTTAAATAACATAATTTTATAGAGGTTGCAAAGCAAACTCTAAAAATTATTTTAACATACTCTGAACATATCACCCTTGCTCTTACACATGCATATGAACATATATAAAGAAGAACACTTCCAGTGTTGTCATAGGCAGCAGCAGCAAAATTAGGTAAGCCGATCTTTACGTGTAATTCTGCCTAAAAAGGGTTTTGCTGTTACTCTTCCTGCCATGTTTTTCATGTCTATTTGTTTGCTAGATGTCACATAGATTTGTTGGTTCCTTTTATATTTAGACTAAGTTTATTCAATGTAAAATAGGTATTTAAAGAATCCATTCAATCAAAAATATTATGCCTTTTTAAACTTTTCTATATGTTAAATATTAAGTAGAAATACATATTTATATATACTAATATAAAAGTATAACACACTTGACAGAATTTAGCTTATAGAAAACTCAGTTCACATTCTTAAGTTAATTATGCTTAATGCTTACTTAAATTATGCCAACCACCATTTGAATATAAAGTACCAACCAATTTCTAGGGAATGGACTCTACTTTGAACTAAGCCAGAAAATTCAACAACTTAATCTATAAGACATATGCTTACAATGGGAAAATTTAAAATAGGGAAAACAAAGCTGGGAAAATAAACAAAACACCTAGCATGAAAGGAGCTACGGGATACTGGGGCAATTAAAAAAGAAAAAAAACAACTATTTTCAATTAGGTCAATTATCGTATAGAACTCAAGATGATAATAATTATTATTCCTCAAGATATCATTTTAAACTTAAAATTTTTGCTCTGCCCTCTCATAAAAATAACTCCTTGGATTTTTATGATGGCTTAATATAGATTCACTTAATATGTTTTGCTATTTATTAACTGTATGCTTTCATTTTTTTGCATCAGTCCCATAGTGAAAATACAATCAAATTTTAGTAATCAAGTCCTATTGCTACCATGATTTCATCATGATCCCAGGTGCACAGTCTTTCAAACTGACTTTCTAACATGCATGAGGAAATCTTACATTTTGTTGTAATGTATTTATATTAATCATAAACACTGATTTTGGGGGCTTCTTGAGAATGCATTTGTATTTATTACCTTGTTAAGTCTCTTTCAAATGCAAACAGCACATCTTCACTTAGTCATGCCATTTTTCCTACTATCAGCCATCAGAATGAGCAAGAAATACTCCCAGAATTCTCATGTTATTTATTGTTTTTATTAATGTACTTTAACATTCAACACAAAGCTCAAACAGGACTCTTTTATTAATAGTTTGCCAGGGCTTCTGTGGCAAATACCACATACTGAATGACTTAAATAACAAACTGTATCATAGTTTGGAGGCTACACGTACAAATAAAGGCCCAACAGACCATGCCTTCTCCTAGGTTTGTGGTGTTCTAGTGATGGCTTGCTGGCAATTGATCTCTACATCCATTATCTAACCTTCACTGTCTCTTCCTGTGACTTCCTATCTAAATTTCCATTGCTTTTAAGGACTCCAGGCATATTTGATTAAGGCCTGTCCTAACTCAATTTAGCCTTTTCTTAAAAGGATCTTAAAATCATTCTATTTACTAGTGAGTCCATGCCCACAGGAACCAGGTTAGGAATTGAACAGGTCTTGTGGGGGACATAATACAATCACCAACAGATCCTTTGAGATAAATACTTTAAGCCAGTATAAATTAGTTAAATATACAAGAATCTCCTCAATGAGGCTTAGAATATCCTGATCTCATGCCTTTATGAATGTGATTCTACATGGAGAGAAAATATGTAACAGAGTTTTGACACTGCCTAAAACAATAGTTATTATATATATTTAGTACTTTTCCAAGATTCTAAGTATATAGTACATTGAAAGAGCCTAAGCACTTTCCATACTTAATCTATTTAATGCTTTTAACACTCTCTGATATATGTAATTTTATTTTATCCATTTTACAAATGCAAAAACTAAAGGTTTAATAACTTCCCCTTCCTAATCCCATTACATTATACTATTAAATCTTACTGCAAAATTTTAAGTTAGTCTGAAGCTAAAACAAATGGGATTTACATAGTTTTAATAAATCTTTCAAGTGCCTATCAGTTTAACTCTAGCTTCCTAAACCTAGGGGTTTGACTTACTTTTTCTGATTTACTACCTTGAAGACATTTCACTTCTGATTACTGATGAGCAGACCCATAACTCAGAATAATTATTTAGCTTTGGAAAAGACCTAAGTAAGCATCTGAACTGGAAGCAGGTATCTAGGCAGATGCCACCTGTTAGAAATTTCCTCTATCTCTTAATTCCATGAAGACTGGAAACTTTCAATACAAATGGGTTCAATTTATCCATGTGGATAAATATCTTCTGTTTAAATTTATATGCAATAATTTTAAGCAACTTTGGTTTAACTGAAGATCACACATCCTGCCCATTGTTTTTAAATCCAGTTGTTGCTATTACTTTCTTGAATTAAAGGAATAGTAATTATAGGTTAAAATTAGATTCATCATGAGTTTCTTAAAAATATTATTTTAATATGTAATTTTGAATATGTGTATTTCATCTCTATTTTTAATATTGAAAATTATATGAAATTCACTGTGAACCAGCTCAAAATCATGGTTCAAAGTATAAAAGTAGCCTATGTGAATATTTTGTTCTTGTGGTTCTCATTCACACAGCTTTATCTATTCAAAATTGATTAAATAGAGATTCTATGATGTCTCTTATAAACATCATATATGCATGTTTGACTCAATAGTAGCATAAAGGGAAAAAGGAGGAAATAAAACCAGTAAGGTTATGTGATCCCCTGCCCCCTTTTGCTAAACTTACTTTATAGAGCACACTAAAAAATTCACAATTTAATTATTTAAAAATTGAAGAATTTCTGTAGCATATATTATATTAGAGGGACACTTACACCAGGAAAAATAAAATTTAAAAAGTAAGAGTGCATTTCTCAGAGTACAAAGACTATTTGAATTGATTATACTATCTACTTAAAATCATTTTTAGAAGTTAATATTAAAAATAGACTTATCTGAAAATTTGCAAACTAACTCATAGCAAAGATGTACCTCCACATCAACAGTTTGGTTCTTTTGGTTATTTCACACTTTGCAAAATATATATATATTTTTTAAATATATATGCCTTTTCAGGACTTGGAGTTGTCCTGAATGATATTGCAGGAACAGATGTGGGACATTATATATCCTGCCATAAATCACTAAATGGACTGGGAGAGAGTGTAAACTACAATGTAAACTATAATCATGTGGTGTAGCAGTGCTCCAAAATGTATTCACCAAATGCAGTGAATGTGCCACAATGATGAGAGACGTTGTTGATGTAGGAGGAGTGGGATAGGGTGGGGTATGGGGTATATAGGGACCCCTTATATTTTATAATGTAACATTTTTTATGATCTATGTATCTTTAAAAAAAGACAATTAAAATTTTTTTTAAATTTAAAAATATATATGTTTATAATATATCAAGTAAATGTGTCATACAGATTATAGAAAATAGTTTAAATTTATATTCATCAGCTTATGCATTGACACCTGACCCTAAACACATTTAGACTTAAGGAAGTTGGAAATACTGTGGTTAGAATAGAAGAACCAACCAAAAGCAGAACTATTATGGAAAACAACCATGTAAAGACACCATAAAAAGTGGAGCTCTCATGAAAAGGAACAGATGTTGACCAAATGCTCAACCCAAAGACTTATATGTGCGGTGTGGTCAGGCAAAGACAAAGCTTTAGTTGGCTGTAGATTTATTTGGTATAACCTAGTATCAGCAAGAGTAAAGATTTAGGAAAAATGAGACAAGGACACTGGGATATGGTTAAGGTTAATTAGGGGTTTAAGCTAACCTACTCATTGATTGGTCCAGAATCCATACCTATCAGAAAAATGAACGGTATTTGGCATCTTGTTTTGGGATAAAGGAGAGGCCAAAAAGGATAAGTAAAGTCTGTTGAGGGTGAGGGCCCACAGTTTTTATCAGATTTCAAGGGTCAATGACTCCTGAAAGTTAAAGAGTAATTTTACTGAGTGATTAAGTGGTTTCTTCCATTCTTAAAATTAGATGTATCAACCCTATGAAGAAGGTCCAGACTAAGAATGCAAATTATAATAAAATATTTTGCTAGATTGTACAGTGAAATTCATTGATGATAACAACACATCTTAAAGAAAAAGCAGAGAAATATGGAGTTCATTCATACCCTGTATGACTGATATAATGTAGAGCAAATTTTCCATTACAGAATTGATTCTTTTGTGCTGTTCTATGAACAAATCTAATTCAACACATTTTTTCTCATTAACAGACAATTGACACTATAGTCAAATATGTGAATATTTAAAAATATGCAAATATTAAGCACTCCATGGTTATCTTAACTTAGTGGAATTTCAGTTCTCAGTTACATTTCATCTGGGGGTTGAGATATATTTGCAAATGCCTAAAAGGGTTTAACCAAGTCTGTGCTCACCAGACTTCTGGGAGTCTCTGTGCTACTGTCCCCATTTTAAGTCCATTCTTATTTGATTCTTTGTTTAGTGGTACTAAGAGCCATTTTGACTATATAAATGATGCTCTAAATTCAGTGATGCTCAACCAAACTATTACCAAGTGTTTTGGTTTCCTAGGCTGAACAAGCAAATACCATGGAAAGGGTTGGCTTACACAATGGAAATTTATTAGCTTATGGTTTGAAAAAAGAAATTTTAAATCAAGGCATCGTCAATGTGATTTTTCTCCCAGAAGACTGTGGAGTTCTGGAAGTATTGCTGGCAATACTTGTCTCCTCTGTCACATGGCCAGACACATGGCAGTGTCTCCTTGTCTTTCCCTTCTCATTTGGGTTCTGTTGATTTCAGCTTCTTACTTTCATGGTTCTCTCTCTCTCTTTGCCTGAATTTTATTCTCTTATAAAGAACTCCAGCAATAGGATAAGACCTATTCTTATTGAGGTGGACCACACCTTTTTAACTGAAATAACTTTATCAAAATGTCCTACTTATAATGGGTCCACACCCATAGGATTAGATCAAATTTAAGAACATGTTTTTCTGGGGAACATATAGCTTCAAACCACCACATTAGGAACTGCTTTTAAAGGTAAGAATTCCTTCAAAATTATTCTAAGTCACCATGTAATATATAATAAAAGCCCACCATTTTCTCCTAATTTGTATGTAGAAATATTATTGCATAATTTTCAGCATTGAATTTTTTATATTATTTGTTATTCTCATATTTTCATAATGTATTTACTTTCTTCAAATGACTTAACCAAACCCTATAAATTATAGAACCCCTTGCTGCCTGAGAATGATAGGAAGAAAAGGAAGGGGTTAAATCACTGCTACTATGTCAGCTTTAGCTTTTCACATAGTATTAACCACTAAAAATACAATTTTTTTCCACATCAGACAGTATAAAATATTATAGTCCTCAATTTAGGATAGGCTTTTTAAAAATGTCATCCATAGGAAATGATTTTCCTCACATATTAAAGTTAATTTTCTTGTTACTGAACATTGCCCTATTATTTTTCCATAACATTTTAACAGAAGAAGGGTCTTTGGAGCAGGCTATATTTTCTCCCAAAGTATTAAAGAAAAATAATGGAAGAGAAAAAGTTGAGTGAGGGTAAATAAAGCATGAAAACACTACTTTTAAAAAATAAAAGGATGGTGGGAAGATGGTGATAGACTAGCAACAGAGCTGAATGCTCTCACAAAAACAATGGAGAAAGAGCCAAAAGCTGTCCAAGGGGTCTTCTCTGGAGGTCAGCAGACCCTTACAGTGCTACACAACTCCCAAGAGGGTGGGACAAAAAGATGGACAAACCAAAGTGAAAATTTTGAGTTACCAAGCCCTTGCAGCAGCCAGGAAGAGCTCACCCCCAACCCCAAGATAGTAAGCTGGAGTAAAAACCCTGGTTCAGTGCAGCCAACTGAGAGGAAAACAGGCATCTTTCTCCCTGTCAGCTGTTTCAAGGAAAAGCGAGGGAGGGTTGGGGTGGTTTTCTTCAATAAATTCTGCCAGCAGAGCCTGCTTTGAATCTACAATCTGGAGATTCAACAAAGGAACACAGGAAAGCCAAGAATGAAAGACCTCTGTGAACAGGTGCACTGATGAGTGCCATCTACTGGCTATTCTGAAAATTGCTTTGACAAAACTGTTCTCTGTACTCTGTAGCCAAATGCTGGGAGAAAATCTGTGCCCCATTAGTGAGTCCCTAGCCTGATTTGGAAACTTAAGCTGGGAAATTTTAAAGACTTACAATAAGTTGAAACAAATATCAAAGGAGAGCTGTGAAAAAAGAAATAAGTAAGAGAGAGAAATTGGTCATCAGAGTAAATTCACCAACATATTCAGATGCCCATACATCAGCAAAAAAATTATAAGCCATACTAAAAAAAAGAAGAGATGATCCAGCCAAAAGAACAGATAAAATATCCTGAAGAGATACAGGATTTAAGACAATCAATGATAATCACACAACTCTCCTAAATCACTTCAAAGAATTTAAAGAAAATATGAATAAGGAAATAAAATATATTGAGATACCTGAGAACATACAGAACAATTTGAAATCCTGTAAAGAAAAGTAACAGACCTTATGGGAATTAAAGACACAATGGATGAGATTAAAAATACTTTGGAGGCAAATAAGAGCAGATTTTAATTGCTTGAAGACAGAATTAGTTATTTTGAATACAGAACATCTGAACTGGGAAAGAGAGGAGAATACAAATAGAAAAGAAAGGAAAAAATGGAACAGGATCTCAGGGAATTGAATGACAATGTGAAATACAAAAACATACATATTATTGGTATCCCAGAAGGAGAAGAGAATGGAAAAGGGGAAGAAAGAATATTTGAGGAAATAATGACTGAAATCTTCCCTACCCTTAGGGAAGGTATACATATAAGTGTCCAAGGACAACACACTCCAGACAGAATAAACATGAAGAGACCTACTCCCAAATACCTACTATTCAGAGTGAAAAATATCAGAGATAACGAGAAGATTTTGAAAGCACAAAGAGAAAAGCAAAGCATCACATAAAAGGGAAAGCTGATAAGATTATGTGGTGACCTCTCATCAGGAATATGGAGGAGAGAAGAAAGTGGTACAACATATTTAAGGTACTGAAAGAGAAAATCTGCTAATCGAGAATTCTGTATCTGGTAAAGCTGTCCTTCAAAAATGAGGGTGAGTTCAAAGTCTTCACAGACAAACAAAAACTGATAGAATATGTTAGTAAAAGTCCAGAATTACAAGAAATACAACAAGGGGTGCTGCAGCCAGAAAGGAAAAAAAAGGGGGGGGGGCAAGAGATTGGAGAAAAATTTAGAAATGATAATCATTAGGAAGAGTAAACTAAAGGTAGAGAACACATACAGTAGAACGATATGACAGCAGAGAGTTGAAGAGCACAATGGATGAAGTAATTGATGCCTTTACAGTAATAACATTGAATGTTAATGGCTTGAACAATAAAAAAAAAAAAGACATAGACTGATACAATGGGCAAAAAAGTATGGGCCATCTCTATGTTGTATACAGTAGACCTACATCAGATGTAAGGACACAACCAGGTTAAAAGTGAAAGGTTGGAAAAAGATATTCATGCAAATAGTAACCAAAAAAGAGCTGGAGTCGTAATACTAATAGTGGACAAAATAGATTTCAAATGCAAAACTGTTATGAGAGATGAAAAAGGTTATTATATATTAATAAAAGGGGCAAATCAACAAGGAGCAGTAACTATTCTAAATATTTATGCACTTAACCTCAGGGCCCCAAGTTACATGAGTCTCACACTGGCAAACCTGAAGGGAGAAATAAATGTCTCTACAATAATAGTTGGAGACTTCAATACAGCACTCTCAACATTGGATAGATCATCTAGACAGAGGATTAAAAAAAAGAAACACAGTAAATAAAGAGTTTTAATAATATGGCCAATTAACTAGATTTAATACAGATCTATAGAGCATTGCACCCCAAAACAGCAGAATACATTTTTGTTTCAAGTGGTCATTAATCTTCTCCAAGATAGATCATATGTTGGGTCAGAAGCCAATCTCAATAAATTTAAAAAGATTGAAATTATACAAAACACTTTCTCTGATCATAATGGAGTGAAGCTGGAAATAAAAAATGGACATAAAGGGAACATTCCCAAATAAATGGAGAATAACAACATACTCTTAAACAATCAATGGGTCAAAGAAGAAATTGCAAGAGATCTCAGCAAATATCCAGAGATGAAAGAAAATGAGAACAAAACATATTAAAACCTATGGGACACTGCAAAGGAAATGGTTAGAGGGAAATTTATATCCCTCAATGCATATATTAAAAAGAAGAAAGAACTAAAATTGAAGACCTAAATGCAGACCTGGAAGAACCAGAAAAAGAACAGCAACCTAATCCAAAATCAAGCTGAAGGAAAAGTCCAGTAAAGATCAGCACAGAAATAAATGAAATCGAGAACAAAAAGCAATAGAATCACCAATACCAAATGTAGATTCTTTGAGAAGAACAACAAAACTGGCAAGTCTTTAGCTAGAATAACAAAGAAAAAAGAGAGAAGATACAAATAAATAAAATCAGAAATGAGAGGGGGGACATTTTGACAGACCCACAGAAATAAGAGAGATCATAAGAGGATACTATGAACAATTGCATGCCAAAAACACTAGACAATATAGAGGAGATAGACAAATTCTAGAAACACAGACACCACCTAAACTGACCCTAGAAGAAATGTAAGACCTCAACAGAAATATAAGACATTATTGAACAGGAAGAAATGCTACCATACTCATTCTATGAAGCCAACATCACCCTAATACCAAAAGCAGATAAAGATACTACCAAAAAAAGAAAATTACGGACCAATATCTCTAATGAATATAGATGCAAAAGTCCTCAACAAAGTACTTGCAAGTTGAATCCAAAAGCACATTAAAAGAATTATATACCGCAATCAAATGGGCTTTAAACTAGGTATGCAAAGATGAGTCAACAGAAGAAAATCAATTAGTGTTATAAAACACACAGATAAATTGAAGAATAAAAATCACATTATATTCTCAATTGATGCAGAAAAGGCATTTGACAAAATACAGCACCCTTTCTTGATAAGAACACTCCAAAAGATAGGAATAGAAGGAGGGTTTCTCAATATGGTAAAGTGCTTATACAAAAAAACCCACAGCTAGCATAGTGCTCAATGGTGAAAGACTGAAAGTTTTCCCGTTGAGATCAAGAACAAGACAAGAATGTCCACTGTCACCATTGTTATTCAATATTGTGCTAGAAGTTCTAGCTAGAGCAATTAGGGTATATAAAGAAATAAAGGGCATACTAATAGAAGAGGAAGAAGTAAATTTTTCACTATTCAGTAATGATATGATTCTATAACTAGAATCTCTGGAAAATCCACAACAGATTCTAGCTACTAGAACTAATAGACCAATTCAGCAAAGTGGCAGGATAGAAGATTAATATGCAAAAATTAATAGTGTTTCTCTATACTATTGATGTGCAATCTGAGGAGGAAATCAGAAGAACAATTCCATTTATGATAACAACTAAAACATCAAATATTTAGGAATAAATGTAACCAAGGACATAAAGGACTTGTATTCAGAAAACTACAAAGTGTTGCTATAATAAAAGAACTGAAGAAGACTTAAATAAATGGAAGGACATTCTGTGTTCATCGATTGGAAGACTAAATATCGTTAAGATGTCAATTCTACCCAAATTGATTTACAGATTCAATACAATCCCAATAAAAATACCAACAGCCTTTTTTGCAGAAATGGAAAAACCAATTTATCAAATTTATTTGGAAGTGTAAGGGGTCCTGAATAGCCAAAAAGATCTTTAAAAAGAAGAACAATATTGGAGGACTCTCACTTCCAGCTGTTAAAACATTTTACCTGGCTACCACGACAAAAAACAAAAAAAAACAAAAAAAACACACAAAATAACCCAGCATGATACTGGCATAAAGACAGACACAGGGAAGCAGACTTGGCCCAATGGATTGGGTGTCCATCTACCACATGGGAGGTCCACGGTTCAAACCCCGGACCTCCTTGACCCGCGTGGAGCTGGCCCATGCACAGTGCTGATGGGGGCGAGGAGTGCCATGACACGCAGAGGTGTCCCCTGCATAGGGGAGCCCCACATGCAAGGAGTGTGCCCCATAAGGAGAGCCACCCAGCATGAAAGAAAGTGCAGCCTGCCCAAGAATGGCACTGCACACACAGAGAGCTGACACAAGATGATGCAACAAAAAGAAACACAGATTCCTGTTGCCGCGGATAAGGATAGAAGCATCACAGAAGAACACACCGTGATTGGACACAGAGAGCAGACAACTGGGTGGGGGACAGGGGAGAAGGGGAGAGAAATAAATAAAAAATAAATCTTAAAAAAAAAAAAAGACAGACACATTGATCAATGGAACCAAACTGAAAACTCAGAAACAGACACTCAAATATACACTCAAGTGATTTTTGACAAGGTGGTCAAGCCCTTGCAGCTGGGCCAGAACAGTCTATTTAATAAATGGTGCTGGAAGAACTGGAGATCTGTATCCAAAAGAAAGAAAGAAGACCCCTATCTCACACCTTATACTAAAATTAACTCAAAGTGGATCGAGGATCTAAATATAAAAGTGACAACCATAAATCTCCTAGAAAAAATAGGAAAACATCTTCAAAATCTTATGGTAGTTTCTTAGTTTCTTAAACATTACATCCAAACCATGAGCAACAAAAGAAAAAATAGATGAGACCTCCTCAAAACTGAAGACTTTTGTATCTCAAAGAACTATGTCAACAGGGTAAAAAGGCATCCAGCTCAATGCGAGAAAATATTTGACAATCACATATCCAATAAGGGTTTAATATCCATGATATATAAAGAGATCATACAACTCAACAATTAATAAGACAAAGTACCCAATTTAAAAATGGACAAAAGACTTGAAAAGACAATTTTCCAAAGAAGAAGTACAAATGGTGAAGAAACACATGAAAAAAATGTTCAACATCACTAGCAATTAGGGAAATGTAAATCAAAACTACAATGAAATATCATTTCATATCTATTTGGCTGGCCACTATTAAAATGTCAGAAAACTGTAAATGTTGGAGAGGATATGAAGAGATAGGAATGCTGATTCACTGTTGGTGGGAATGTAGAATGGTATAGCCACTGTGAAGGACTGTTTGACAGTTCTTTAGGAAGTTGAATATAGACTTGCCATGTGACCCAGCAATACCATTACTAGGTGTATACAGAAGAACTGAAAGCAGAGACACAAATAGACATCTGCACAGCGAAATTCATAGCAGCATTATTCACAATTGCCAAAAGCTGGGAACAACCCAGGTATCCATTAACTGATGAATGGATAAAGATATTGTGGAGTATAAACACAATGGAATATTACACATCAGTAAGAAGAAATGAAGTCTTGAAGCATATGACAACTTGGGTGTACCTGGAAGACATTATGTTGAGTGAAGCAAGACAGAGACAAAAGGACAAATACTATATGGTTTCCCTATTATGAACTAAATATACTGTGTAAACTCATAGAGTTAATAAGTAAAATATAGGTCACCAGAAAATAGAAGGAAGGCAGAGAATGGAAAGCTGAGTGTTAATCTGTGTAGAATAGGTAAAAAGGTTGAAAGTCTTTGGAAATGAATAGAAATGGTGAAAACATATCATGGTTTTTGTAACCAGCAGTACTATTGTATGGGTAGGACTGTAGTTGGAAAATGAAAGTTTAAGTTCATGTATATTACAAGAAGGAAAGCTAAACACTAACATGGAACTGTGTAAGATAGTAAAACCTCATGTAAAACACAAATATGGGTGATATCACATATATATCATTGGTTTTACAAAATATAAATATTATACAAATATACTTGAAGGAAAAAGAATAGCAGCTATGTACACCAGGCAGAGCATAGAGATTGAGCATGATGAGCTTTGTTTGTTTTTTGTTTATTATTATTACTGGAATAATTAAATTTTTCTGAGTGTGGTTGGGGTGATGAATGTACAAATGTGATTACACTGAATACCACAGATTGTACTCTGTGGATGGATTTATGGTTTATTAATATGTATCAATAGAATGGAGAAATGCTTAAGAAAAGAAAACTATGAATGTACTAAATAAATTAGAGAGATGGAAATGAAATAGCAGCTATGTTTTACAGGGGAAGCTTAGAGAGATTGAGAGGTGAATATTAAAGGGTACAGTTATTTGTCTGTATTCTTTTCATTTATAATGAAAATACTCTAATGACGACTGAATCAACCAATGCACAAATACCATTGATTGTACACACTGGATAGATTTATGCTTTACTAATACGTATTGATCAAATTCATTAAAATAAAAAAAGAATATCATGCCAATACATTTTCATTAAAATACATCCTCTTGACTAGAATATTCTTTTTTCCAAGCAAAGAATCATCTTCTTCTGGTAAAAACCTGACCTTTTCAATATGAAATTCAAGGCCATCCAGGAAATGTCCTGACCAGCTCTGTTTTATGTCCTCATGACATTCCATTCTCATAAACCTGGATGTGCATTTTACTGGAGTTGAGAATTTTCATGCATATTTCTAAGTTGAATTGGAGAATGAACAGCTGCAGTTCCTCTACACACCATTTCATGTCTTTCACTACTCTACCTTTTCCAAATACCCTTTTTACTATAAAAAGGATATAAGACACCTTCAGATTTCTTACAGTTATAATGCAACAAATCATAGTCAAGATTTTTTTTCTGCCTCAGGGCCATTGCCTGCAGAATATATTTTATAATTTGTCTTAGCACAGTGTGAGAAATGCACCTGAATCAGCTTTGCTCTCAAGGTAGAAACATCTCTAATGTGTGGTCCTGGATATTTCTGAGCTTTCCCCTGCAGTGAACAGATCACATATTGCGATCAAAGCATAAAAATGTACATCTCTAGATGTCCTGATAGTTCAAAGAAAAAAAGAAGTTCCATTTTTTTTGAGTGAGCTATTCGATAAATAGGAATTTTAGCATAAAAATAAATTAAGCAATAATTAAGTAGTTGATAAAATGGTTTATTATCTTAATTCAAAAATAAAAAATGATGTATTCCAAATACAACTGAGAGATTAAGTTTTAGAAATGTCACATACATGAGGGGGAAAAAGAATAATTGTTCACTTTTAAGGTCCCCTCACCATTTATTATAATGGCTTTGAATAAACATATAAAAGCTCTCCATAATAGATTTGTGCTTTCAATACAATTTAGAAAACATAATTAATGAGTAAAAATGACATCCATGAAAACAATTACTTACTGACATTTAAAATAGACATTGTTAATTCAATATTGTAGAGTCAACCCTAAAATAAATGATGTGTAACCCAATGTTTTCATGTAATATAATTAATCAGATGCAGACAAGAAGTCCTTCAGGAAACAGAGAGATTGTGAGATAGTGCCTACCCTGGTTCAGACAACTAAAATGAGTATCAGCCAACTTTCTCCTCTATTTCACAAATGTACTGTGCCTCACAAATTTTTTTCACTTTGTTATTTGTTTAGATTAGTTGTATGTGTGTTTTAATTTTCATCAAAGGTATAGGTGTACATAGTTACAAGGTAAACTAAGTCTATGTGGCTTATAATGGAAAAAAGCAGTTCCACTTCCCTATCCATTTTCCACTTGTCAGGGATTAACTCTCTTACCTGATTATCACATTTATAAAAGCATGATTATATTGCTACATCTTGCTTTTTCTAGAATCTCAAGTTTTGGTTGTGACTTCCCATTGTGAAAGATGAGGGTTTAGCTTCTTGCACATATTCCCACCCATCTCAGTTTCACTAAAGCATGAGCAGGCAATGTTGTGAGCATAACAACACATAAATGCATGGGCTTTCTGTTCTCTCCTTTAGAATCTTCCTAACATAGTTATAATTACATAATAATTTAAATTAGATCGTAACTAAAGGGTTACATTATTATGACTAATAAATATTAGGAAATATTTAATGCATGATTATTTTTCTTTTTCTTCAAAATACACTTGCAGTTTATAGTCTTTGGGGGAGTATAATAAATTTCACATGCATTTATCAATATTTAGCTTCAAATTCTGCATTATTTGCATAAATTTCTACTCATTAATACATATCAAATATTCCATTAATTTAAACTGCTTAAGGAAATTTCACTTGAAGCTTACAACAAGTTCAAATCTCATTTTTTTTTCTCTTGGCTGCACAATTGTTACTGTGGAATTTCTCTTAAATATATTCCAAGTCATTTCTGTTTTCTCTTTCTGCTGTGATTCTTGTCCTGTATTATCTATTTCCTGGATTTAATTATTTGTTTTTCTTGGTTTGTTTTCTTGTCTGGGTGGAGCATATCCACCATTAGTTTTACCATGGAGGTGGGAAATTTTTGAGACACTGTCTGAAAATAACTTCATTCTGTTCTTATTCTTAAATAATAGTTCGACTGGGAGTCTTAGTTTGCCACAGAGCAGCTGATGCAAAGTATCAGAAATGGGCTGGCTTTTATAATGGAGATTTTATTTTGGGTAAAAGCTTACAATTCCGAGGTCATAAAATGTTCAAATCAAGGCACCATCAGAGATTTTTTCTCTTCAGAGTCAGATACTAGTGATCCTAGTGTCCTGCCATGTGGCAAAAATGGCAGCCAGTCTCTGCCAAGGTCCCTGACTTTTCTTCCAGAATCTACCATCTCCTGGAGCTCAGTTTGGGCAACCAGGATTAGGGCTTGCCTCTTTTCAAGCCTCCTCTCTCAGTCTAGGCTGGTCCACTTTCTTCCAGAGTTCAGCTGTGGGTTCTCAGGTTTATGGCTTTTCTCTTCAGCCTTGAGCTGCTCCATGGGTCCAGCCTCTTGGGGACTTTATGTTTAAGATTTGGCTACTAACAATCCTGGAGTCTTCTCTGACATGGCAGAATGAAAAATGGCAGCTTCCTTTTGCTGTGTGTGTCTCTCCCTGTCTCCATTTATATAAGACGGAGCAAGGAGGAGGGCACTCAACCTGACATGCCTCACTGATATAGTCCAATCAAAAGCAATCTAATCAAGTGATCTAAAGTGAATCTAATGCAATCAAAGGGTACCACAACCACAGGAATAGATTAGTTTTAGAACATTATCTTACAAGAATAGATTAGTTTAAGAACATAATATTTTGAGATTCAAAAAAAAACTTCAAACTGTCATAGTGGGTATATTATAGAAAACAAATGGTCAAACAGCTCATATATTAGTTTGAAGACATATACTTGTAATTAATAGTCTCTGGGACAGGAGGTCCAGTGCTGATGATTGCATTTTACGTCTTCACAAAGCAATATTACTGATCTGGATATCAGACTCCATTGAAAGTTTTTTTTTTTCCTTTTTCTTAAGCTATGAGGCTTTTAAAGTGTGTAATTAGGGAAGCATTGAACCCTTCTGTTATGACCAGGAGTTAGGGTAAAGTAGCACTATAATGTTAAAATGGAAGAATCCTAGCTTCATTCTTTTCTGCCAATTTTGTGTTCTACTTAAAAGTAAGCATGAGCCCTTCGCCTGGAACAATCAGGGAGCTGGAATATAAGATTAGTGGTTGACCAAGATTAAGCACTGGTCTGTAACAAATTCCTTGGATCTTTGAAAACTTACTCCCTTTTTGAGAGGCTAGCCCACAGGAGATCATTCTTAGATACTTTAGCCCTTATTTCTTAATCTACCTCCCTGATTCCAAAGAATTTCCTCTCAATAAAATATTATACTTTCAACCTGTAACTGCTGTGAGCCTATTCACTGACATTATTGGGAGAGGAACTGGAAGATGGTTAGAAATGATGAGGTGAACATTGCCAGTATGAAGATTATGGTTTGCTGAAGAAAAGTTGGGGAGAGAGATGTTTACAAGAATAGCAGAAGAGGCACACATTGTTCAGTCTGGAAAGTGTTAAGTAGATTACCATATAAAGCTGCTTCAGGGGGTTCAAGGAAGTCTGTGAATGAGAGAATCCTGTCAGGGCACGTGGAATGACTTTTAGAGCTCTTCCTTAAGAGTAAGCTCACTGGCAGGTCCCCTAATATTAACAATACCCAGGGAAGATGCACTGTGTGTGGTAACACAAAAAGAAAAATGTCACGGACAGTGAGGCATATTCTTTTGACTTTTACTATGATGTTTGAATATCCCTTCAAAATTTGAACCATATGTAAGGAAATCTGCAGGTGGACAGCCAATACATTTGTCTGTGCATCTGGGTCTAGAGGTAACTCTGGGATTTCAGGAAAGCGGTGGTTCATTCCATCAGATTAACAAACTCATCACACTAATCTCACAAGAAATAGGTATAGTTTCAGGATTCTTTTCATCCATGTGTTCCAAACAAACTATGTTCTCTCCTAGGAGGTCCTTCAACTTACGTATCAGATGGTCAGTAGGACTGCATTCCTTCTTAGGAATCATCATGAGGACATCCAATGTCCTATTCAGATTCTGTGTGCATATGTGTGTGTGAACCTATGAATCATGGGTTCTAATTCATCTCCCCTAGGTTGAGCCCACTTCTTCTGAATGACTCCCTCCAAAGCAGTTAATAACAAGAGGAGAATTTTCTTTCAGTCTACTAATTCCTTAACTCCCCTACTTCTTGAGACTCGTGGGCATTAATTCCTACAAACAATAAGAAACTATACATCCTAATTACTGGAAACTTAGCACCAAACAGATTTTTCAAAGAACTTCTTTTAAATCTCTAATCCCTTGATTTACTTGCAGAAACCCATCCTGTGGAGGGTGGCAAGAAACAATGCTCATTGTGCCAGATGTCATGCAAATGGGACTAATGACATTACAATACACACATATTATATGTATGGATTATAAGAAAAGCAGTTCTTAGGAAAAACTCATGGAGACAGAATTAATAAATACAAGGTACCCATTGCTCATTGTTTTCCACTGAATAGCCAGTATTCAGGATGAGCTGGACATCAGACACAGGAGAGAAAACTTAACACTTGGCTTTGGGGCTTATAGCTATATGATTAAGGAATATCAGTCCCTCACCTGGTGTGAACAGGTGCTTTGATACAATAGCAATATAATGTAGCAAATCCTTGGCTTTAACTTTATTATGCCAAATTAGCATTCATAGTTGCTGAAGCAGCAGTGTTTTCCCTGTTGTGATTGAAGTTCAGAGTCCAAGCTTTGGGGTAAGTTAAATAACTTTAAACCATGAACAATGGAGCTTTGCAGGAAGCCAGCTCCTTCTCAGAGAGGCAAACCTTCAGGAGATCAGTCCTGGATAATTAATCATTATTTATCAGTAGAGAATTAATTTCTATAAATCATTTTTCTCAAAATTCCAAAGGTGGTTATCCTTTGTCTTCCATCAATGTTGTTTTTCGAAGTCAGGTGCTGTTTAGATTCTTAATGATTTTATATATAACTTCCACTCCTGTTTTTTTCAAAGCATATAGGATTTTTCTCTTTGTCCTTAGGGATCTTAAATCTCACAATGTTATATTTTAGTATAAGTCTGTATTTTACCACTATGCTGGATTAAAAATAACTTCACAATGAAACTCCAATCCTTTACAGTTTTCAGAAATGCTCATAAATTAAGACTTTGATGTTTTATTTCCCACCAATTTCCAGACTCCCTATTACTCAGTAGTCATAAATCCCATACAAGTCCTCTTATTTTATTGTCTTTTCTCTTATCTTATATCTCAGAATACCCTGGATGATAGTCTCATTTCATCTTCTAAACTATTTGTCTATTTACTTTTTTAAAAAATTTTCCCACTAATTTTTACATTTTTTTAGATACTGGGGCCTGGGGTTGAACCAGGATCTAATATATGGGAAGTCAGTGTACAACCACTGAGCTACACTGGCTTCCTGTTCTCATATTTTTAAATTTTTAAGGCCTATTTTTTTGTTATGTGACTACACCTTATATACAGAATCTTATATACAGAATCCGAATACAAGGGGGAAATGGAAAGGAAAAATGAGTTTATTTGGCTATGAGTCTCCAAAAAGAGCCAGGAGGTTATCAGAGGGATTGCCCTTATGTATATCTGAGCAGAGTCCCAGAGACAGATAAAATAGATACAACCCCAGGTATTGGTTTTTCTGAAGGCTACAGAGACCCACAGGTTCTATGGTCATGGCAGATGGAGTTCAGTGCCATGTCAGTTGGCCCTACTTTGGAGTTTGTGTTTCTGTGTGATGGAGCTGGACTCAGATGTGATCTTTGTCCACAAGCCTCTTCTGTTACTTTTACTGGAACTGTAGTTGGTGCTGGGGTTTAATATATACCCAGGGGACCTGAATCTCTGGACTGACCATGTGATAGCCAGGCCCTGAGCCTCAACAGACTTGCAACTCCTACACTCTGGTTTATTGGACTTACCCCATTCAGCTAACATGGAGGTGAAGAAGGTCAACCACCACACCAGGGAGCCAAGAGTGCCTACAAATGCAAGTAGGAGAATTGCATCCAGCATCCATGTGGAATCTAAGCCCCCTCTTGATACAGATGTGGAGTGGACACAACCATTCTAAGGTCCACAGGTTGGAGGAATAGAGTATGGATTAGAGTAGACTTACTGATATTCTACTCATGAACTATTGTGATTAGTAATCAAAGAAAATGTGGCATTGGTGTGGAGAAAGTGGTCATGGTGGCTGTTGGGGGTAGGGAGTGGGAGGAAGAGATGAGATGTGGAGGCATTTTCGGGACTTGGAGTTGTCCTGGGTGGTGCTGCAGGGACAGTTACCAGACATTGTATGTCCTCCCATGGCCTACTGGGTGTACTGTGGGAGAGTGTGGGCTATGATGTGGACCATTGACCATGAGGTACAGTGGTGCTCAGAGATGTATTCGTACTGTGGGAGAGTGTGGGCTATAATGTGGACCATTGACCATGAGGTGCAGTGGTGCTCAGAGATGTATTCACCAAATGCAATGAATGTCTCATGATGTGGAGGATATTATTGTTATGGGGGAGGAGTGAGGCGAGAGGGGTGGGGAGTATAAGGGGACCTCATACTTTTTTAATGTAACATTAAAAAAATAAATAAAGACAAAAAATAATATATATGTATGTATCTATATACAGAATCTTTGGTCTTGTCTAATGGATGCAATGTTTTCTGATCTCTATGACTATATTTTGGATAATTTTTTCAAATTTTCTTCTTCCTGCATGACCTTAGTTTCCTAAAATTGTTATGTCCACATGTCTTTATCTCTAATTTCATAAGTATCTGGTTATCTCTGGTTGTCTGCTCCTATTTAAGAGTTGGCTAATTCAAAGTGGTTTGAAATCTCTGTGTGTGTAAGTGGGCTAACTTACTGAGACATTATCATTTATTGTTTGTTATGTGATAATGGAACAGTATTATTTAGTCTCCTCTTGTGGTTTGATGAGAATTACACTAGCCATCACCAACAAATTTTTTTAAAAAATTTCCTATAGTTAAGACAAAATCCTACATGACAGCATTCTGGAAACCAAGTGAAAGAAGGGAGCTCAATATTCACTATGTAAACTTCCATCTCATTCTGCTGTTTTTGACACGGTGCCTCTAACTTTAATTGTAACATCTGTCCCCAGTCTAGGTATTCTTTGATTTATGGGCTCCAGAAAATAAACCTCCATTCAGGGTGAGACAGATATCATCACCTCAGTTCTCAGTGTGCATAGAGGTTATGAGGTTCTGCATGGCCTCAGTTCGGGATTCAAAACAATCCTCTTTCACCCAGCATTTGTTATTGTTACTAGTTCCTGAGCCTTTTGAGGATTACATAATATCTCATTCAACTTTACTCGCTGCCAGTTTAGGGTTCAGTTTTCTTGGGCCTAAGTATGTCATCTCTTATATCTGTTTACCATTTCAAAAATGTTATTGCTGTTATCTGTTAACTTACCATTTTTGACCAGAATCTTACTCTACAAGAACAAGCTCTGTTTTTGTGAAGAAGTCCAAGGACTTAAGCCCTTGAGATTATCACAATGTGCTTAATCATGCACTTTCCTCAATGCTGCAAAGGCAGATAAGGAAAGGTGATCCCTTCTAAAATGCATATGTAAACCTTCCACTAAAACGTTTTAATATCTGTTAACCTGAACGGTTTCAGAGAAGACCTATTAAATGCAGAGACATATGTTTCTTAATATAAGAAGAATAAGCATATTAGAGAGGAAAAGATTAAATTAAAGAAGAATGATCAAGTCCTGTACCATAGTGTTACTCTCTTGACAAATGGTATTACAAGGCACCAGATGTTAGTTCCAATTTTATTTTACATAAAATGGGAGAGCATGTATTCATAATCCTGCAATATAAAATCCTGCCAAATGTAGAAAAGGGCTGGCAGTACAGCATTTACATAGATTTTGAATATTTTTCATCAAGTGCAAATAGATGTATCCTGTAAGGTATATTTGTCATATGTTTTGGTTAATGCTTTGGGGTGATATAGTTTAGACTCTGAAATATTATAGGACTTTTAGCCACAAGAAAGCAAATATAAAATTGGACTCTAGCTATGTGATCTTAAAAACCCTAATCAATTCAACAAAATGATAGTTAGATCGATGAAAAAATAACTCATTTTTGACATGGACTCAGTAGTAAATAGATCTAAGGAAAAAAATGTTAATTTGCTAATCTTACTGAGCAGAATACATGAACTATCACCCACCTTCTCTCTGATAGCAACTCTCTGTTCCAGAAACATTTTCAGAAACTTGTTATACACTAGGTTGGGATTTCCCAAGAGTTTAAACCACTGCCTCCTCTTGATAAATACATATTTCATACACTCTATTGTTATTGTTTCAAATTATAACTTAACAATATGTTAAAACTACAAGCAAATAGGAGCAGTAGAATAAATATGTTATTTTGTTTTCCATATAAACCTATATGCTATGTGCCCTGTAGCAGAGCATGACTCAATTCTTTGTTACTTTAGACCATCTCTCTTCATGAAAATTAAGAAAGAGTGAACATTTTGGAATGGGGAAAACTATAAAATCAAGAGTGATAAGAGTCAGGTGGGTTCAGAATTTCCAAACCAGAGGACTGATCAGTATATTATACTACATAGGCACAGAGAAAATGATGCTAAAGAATACCCTGCCCCTACAACCTAAGATTAGTGAGGGAACATTATGATATGACTGTCACAAAGACGTGAGTTAAAATATATCCTTTCTATATTGGGAGAATTTATATAAGAATCCATTAAATAAATAAAGTCTGCTACCCAAAGACCACATAGCTCTATTGACTCCCCTAGAGCTTAGAAAGAAGTTAATTTCTCTTTATCTGCTAACTTCCCTGAATTTATTTTCTTGTTAGAGGCTGCCCTCTGAGGAAGGTGTTTGGTTTTAGAATTAAAATATAAATAAAATGATATATATTAGATTATAGAAGAAAACAGATAGAGAGTAGAATTGATTATGCAGAACACTAAAGAATGGATTGAACAAGATGCATCCTCCATAATAAATAATGTCATAAGGCGATAATTCACTAATTTGTTTCATCATGCCATGAAAGGGAATCAATTCCTGATGAAGAGGGAGGGGAATTTTAAGCATTTGACACCTAGATGCTTTAAATCTTGGTCCTGCATTTAGTAGCTGTTGGCAAATTACGTAACCTGTTTAAGCTCTCATCTTCAATTCATGTTAATACTGATGTTGTAGGGTTGTTGCAATGTTTACATGTGCTAATAAATTCTGAAGTCCAGTAAATTGTTTTGGCTCTAAATAGTATTAAGGTGCACATTTCTAATCTTATTTGTAGTTTCTATACTCCATGACTTGAAAAAAAAAAGACAATTTCAAAGAATATGGGTAATTATGCCACAATTATTGAAAGTAGATTTATATAGAAAACACTCCTGTACTTTTAATACAATTACTCAAATGTTGATGTTAAGAGGTCCAAAAACAGTTTCAGTGCTCCCATCTATATGTTGATAAGGAGAAGCAATTTCAGGGGCAAGAAAATGAGGTTGTTGCTGATCTGGTTAAGCCCTATAATCAACTGGTCCACTCTGGCAGTTGTACAGGACACTTTTAGCTGTAGATGGGATTAATAATCACGCCACCTAGGTTTTATTTGAATTGTTGATGTAAAAGATACTAAGTCCATACAAAGTATCACTGTGCAATTACATGTGGCCCACAGGTTCCATCATCATTCTGTAATGTCAAAAGCAGTTTTTATTTCTTGCTATTAAATGAAAAGTGAAAAGCAAAGAGGTTGATATTACTGTCCCCAATTAGTTCTCAGCTTGTCAAATTTTATCAAATCAGCATTCCACCCCATGCTTATTTAAATCCTTCAATAAATGTGATTGATGTTACAAAAACAACTTTTTTCAATAGCATGTGAGAAAATTAAATAGACAGGATTTTAGCTTTGCTGTTTTGATAACATTCTACTCTAAGCAAATGCAAACTCTGATTTGTTCAGTTTTCCAATCATAAAATGTCATCTACTCCTATTAATTTCTTTAATTGTAGTTCATGTTTTATGTTTAATGCGATATCATTTTTTTCTAGTTTTCTTGCCTCATTCTCTCAACTCAGAACTTCACAAAGGCTTCTATTTAATACAGACTGGCCCTTTCACAGAACTTATATTTAAAAGCAACTAATTCTCATGTTCAAGTGTCGTTCTTGAAGTTGATCACTATTTCCCATTGTTTTTGCTTTTCTTTTTTCCTATTCTTCAGTCTTGTCAGTTTGCCTGGTTTACCCAGCTTAGAAATGCCATTTTCTCTACACAATTCTTTTTTTTTTTTACATTTTTTATTGTTTTTTTTTTTAAAGATACATAGATCACAAAAAATGTTACATTAAAAAATATAAGAGGTTTCTATATACCCCATGCCCCACCCACTCTCCCACTCCTCCCACATCAACAACCTTTCATCCTTGTAGCACATTCACTGCATTTGGTGAATACATTTTGGAGCACTGCTGTACTGCATGGATTATGGTTTACATTGCAGTTTACACTCTCCCCCAGTCCATTCAGTGGGTTATGGCAGGATATATAATGTCCAGCATCTGTTCCTGCAATATCATTTAGGACTACTCCAAGTCCCAAAAATGCCCCCACATAACATCTCTTCTTTCCTCAGCAATTCCTGTGGCCATGTCTCCACATCAATTATACAATTTCTTCCATTGCTAGAGTTGCAATAGTTCTATAGTAGAATACCAGTGAGTCCATTCTAATCCATATTTTATTCCTCCATCCTATGGACCCTAGGATGGTGATGTCCACTCCACCTCTAAATCAAGAGGGGGCAGCTTAGATCCCACATGGCTGGTGGATGCAATTCTCCTGCTTGCAGTTTTAGGCACTCTCAGTTCACTGGTGTGGTAGTTGACCATCTTCACCTCCCTGTTAGCTGATCTGGGTAAGTCCAATGAACCAGAGAACTCTGCTGAGGCTCAGGGCCCAGCTGGCACATGGAAAATTCAGAGATTAAAGTTTCCTGAGGATACACCAACCCTAGCACCAACCACAGGTTCAGTAAAAGTGAAAGAAGAGGCATGTGTAGACAGTTGCATCTGAGTCCAACCCTATCACATTCAGGAGCACAAATTCCAAAGTAGGGCCCACTGGCAAGGCACTAAGCTCTGGAGCCATCTGCCATGACTGTAGAACCTGTGTGTCTCCATAGCCCTCAGGAGCACCAGTACCTGGGGTTTTATCTACTTTGGCTGTCTCTGGGATACTGCTGAGATGTGCATAAGCATGACCCCTCTGATGACCCCCTGACTCATTTTGAAGTCTCTTAGCCATATAAACACATTTGTCTTTACCACTACCCCCTTTTATTCAAGGTCTTTTTCTAGTTGCGTCACCAGTTTGTGATTGGTATTAACCCTTTGGCACCAGGGAGGTTCATCCCTGAGAGTCATGTCCCATGCTGGGGGGAAGGTAATGCATTTACTTGTTGAGTTTGGCTTAGAGAGTGGCCACATTTGAGCAACATGGAGGCTCTCAGAAGGTAACTCTCAGGCACCCTGCAGTGTAGGCCTAGTTGATATTTCAGGCACACAGGCTTATAAGCATATTCATCAGTATCAAGGTCTCATCATTGGACCATCCTTCTTCACTGGTACTGGTCTTTGCCTTGCACTTGGGGGATTATTTCTATTCCATTGGGGAATGTGACAGAGCTCCCCTGTGACAGAACTCAGCACTCACTCAGTTGTCATTTGTAACTCTACTTACTATGACAATACCCAATAAATATCTGAACATTTTTACATACTCTATATACGTGTCCTAGAGAACTCCCTCCCAACCATGTGTCTCCAATCAGTAACACCCCATACCAGTGTTCCTCCCCTGACATAGTTAAATCCCTCTGTGATCCACAACTTCTTAAAAAAATGAAACCTAATATATTGCTAAATTCAATTAATAGGAATTTGAAATATTAATGATAGGATTAAAGATTAGAAATAGCATATATACTAATTTAGAAAAACTAAAGTAAAAAATAAATTGGAGTATTAAAAAATGAAAAATATCATTAAACATTGTTTTTGACGTTTTGCCTTCAGCACTGTAATAGGTGTTACCCTGTATGTACAGTAGCAAGGCAATCTCTTTCATTCCTTCCAGCAATCTCTTTCATTCCTTCCTCAATGTCTACATCCTTTATTTTAATTTTAATTTTGTCCTCAAAAAAGTTTTCAATTACAGTAAAGTCACATATACAACATAGGGGACTCCCATATATCCAACATCAAGCCTTTTTCCCCCTTCCCCAGCAATGATCTTTTAACATGTTTATGTTATATTTGCTATAGCTGATGTATAGATATTGAAACACAGCTACAAAACATGGTTCTCTTTTAGTTTATATTTTACATTGTACACTTTCCTAATTTTTAGTTATATTATAGTTTACATTTTGGTTTACATTTTAGACTATACATTTTATAAATTTTTAGTGAAATTTTAAATGTCCTATATTCATGATATTGCCCCCCTTTACCCCCACTTTCATCTATTCTATTCCTCTCTCCCCCTCCCCTTAGGGCCCACAGTGATAACCAAGCTTCTCTGCTTGAAGGACCAAATTTGTAGACACTTGCGACAGTAATGAGGGCTTGACACACTCAACTGTCTTCCCCCATTGGGAGCCACTAATGCTCTCGAGAGCACTCTTCCCTCTGTTTCATAACAGCAGACCTCCGCTGGATGGAGGTACATCTTCCCACTCATTGTATGGGTCTCCACCCAAATGATATAACACACTATGACAAGATGAGCACTCACATACTCCCTAGAACCCTGCCCCTTTACAAACTTAAGTGAGCAATCAAATCGTTGCAGAGCCCAATTCATTAGTTATGGGGTGGACCTGAAACTCTTCATTTCCGACAAGCTCTCAGATAATTCCAATGCTGGTTGTCCAAGGATCATACTTTGAAACTAAGATTCTTACCTTTGACTCTTCACATGTCAACTTTTGCTCTCCTAGGACAGACCCCATTGCACATCACCCTATTTTCCATGAAATAAGAAGAGACAAGACAACACTTTTGTTCCTTAGGTACTTTTTTCCCTAAATTTTACACATGCGAGTTGAACATTTTCTTCCAGTTCCAGCTGATTCACCTCTAACAGCAGTACCAGCATGATCCTAATACAACACTAATTTGTCAAAGATACTGCCCTACTGAAAATTACCCCCAAGAACCTTCAGGTTCAAGTCCAAGTTCTTTTCAACATGGCTTACAAATAGGTCTTAATCTGTATCCTCCTCACCATTACAATATTGTCATGAATTATCTAAGATAGAACCACTTTAACATAATTGCAGTTAGTTATCTGAATACACCTCAGTCTTTTTTAACATCTGTGCCTTTGGAGCTGAATCTGATATACACAAAAGTTCCACAAATTCTAAGAATTAATGAATGCCTCATGATGATGGAGGAGGTTGTTGTTATGGGGGAAGGAGTGGGGTGAGGGGGGTGGGGGGTATATGGGGACCTCATATTTTTTTAGTGTAACATTAAAAAATAAATAAAGACCCAAAAAAACAGCATTAGAATAAAAATTCTGCTCTCACCCTTCAAAATTTGGCTCAGGACTCATCTCCTCATTATACTTTTTGATTTCTCCTCTGGAAAGTAAGTTGCTTGAGAACAGAATTTTTATTCTAGCCTGTTTTTTGGAGTACTAAATATGGTGGCCCAAACATAAAGTATTCAATAATTCTCAGAAAATTACATTATTCCCATCTTCTAACTTCTATTGAGGGAGATGAGGTTGGTAAGTAGGATAGTGGAAACAGAGTGGAGTCAGAATTGTTGGGCCATAAAGGAGACCATACTAAATAGATTAAGAAAAGTTAGGAGGCAGGACCTGAACAGCTGAAGAAATGAAGAACTGAGCAGAAATGAAAAGAGGTATCAGTTCTTCATTTGGCCAGGGGGATAGAAAATCTGGCTAAAAGACTCATGGCTGGGGAGGGCCTACATGACTTGGCAATTTTCTTTTAGTAAGCATGTAAAAGTTTAGCTTAAGTATAATTTTTCATCAAATAATGGAATATTATGCTAATTTTATATTTTGAACTAATAGAATCAGAATTTTTGCACTGACAGTGTAGCAGAGGACATGGAGAATATCTTCTAGAACCCCTTCATTTTAAGAAGAGAAAAGTAAAGTGCTACATGTATTTGTCATTTGGTCAGATCTCTCAAATGTAGCAAAGAATATAATTTAATGTTTATGACTCCTTCCTAGTGCTCCTTGCCGTACACAATACTGCCTTCACTGGTTAAACTTGAAATTTCTATTCATGATATTTGATATACTAGTTAATTGTTAATCTGATCACTTAAAACTCTAAGTAAGGTTTCTTTAACTTTTTTGTTCTATCCTAATACTACTTAGTTACTTGAGTACTAAATACTTCATTCATGTTCAAGTCTCTTTTGGTAACGATCACTACTCTAGTTCAAATAAATGAAATAAAATTACATCCACTAGCTATTATTTTGCAATATTAAAATAAAACTACCATTTTATCTTTTTTTCTCTGATGAGAAGTGATTACTGCTTACTAACCAACAATTTAGATTTCTTTCATGAATGGTGTATTAGGGTTCTCCAGGGAAACAGAATCAATAAGAGATATCTGTCAATAGTAAGAGCTTTTACCAGAGTCTTTCATGTGACTTTCAAGTCCAGATTTCACAGGCAAGCTGCAACCAGGGTATCCAAATGAAAGTCCGATGAAGGTCCTTGATGAGTTCTGGAAGACATTGGCTGTCCAAAGATGAGCTATGAAATTCTCACTCAATGCTGGAATCTCTTCCCCTTTTAAGGCATTCAACTGATTGGATAAAACATCACTCATTCCTGATGACAATCTCCCTGACCGATGTAACTGTAATCAGCTAATCACAATTTACAACTGCAGTAAAGTTAATGGTGACTAAAGTCCATAAATGCCCTTAATTCACAGTTAGCCCAGTGCTTGCTTGACCAAACAATGGCGCACAAATACTTGGCTGAGTTGACACATTAGACTAATCACCACAGTCCACCCCTTCTCAACTAAGCAACCATACACATTACCATAAATCATACTTAGTCTCTGTAGCAGTTTAATATTATTAATGAATTCCAAAATGATATATTGGATTATGCTTGTATTCTCATCTGTATTTGGGCATGATTGAGTTATGGTAAAGGAGTTACCCCACCCTTTAGTGGGTGGGGACTCACAGATAAAAGGCATGGCAAAGAACAGATTTGAGGGTTTCTGATGTTGGAGTCTGATGTTGGAATCTGATGGTGAAGACATAAGCTAGAGCTCTGGGAAGTCAGCATGCAGAGGAAATAGACTTTGGTGAGTGAAGTAACTTATGCTTTATGGCCTGGTATCTGTAAGCTCCTATCCCAAATAAATACCCTTTATAAAAACCAACCCATTTCTGGTATTTTGCATCAGCACCCTTTTGACTGACTAATACAGAATTTGGTACCAAGGAGTGGGGAATTGCTTTTGCAATTACTGAAAGGCTGGAATGGCTTTATAAATGGGTAAGGGGTATTTTTTGGAGTAATTCTGAGATGCTTGATGGAAAAGACCTAGAATGTTTTGAAGAGAATGTTGATAGAAATGTGGACACTAAAGAGACTTTTTATGATGCCTTAAAAGTAAATAATAAAATTATTATTGGAAACTGGAGGAAAGGCGATCTGCATTTTAAAGTTGCAGAGAACTTAGCAAGATTAGCTACTGGTGTTTGATGGAAGGCAGAGTTTGAAAATGGCAAGTCTGGGCATTTAGCTGAAGAACTCTCCAAAGTGAACTTGGAGAATGAAGCTTGGCTTCTCCTTGCAGCATATAGCAAAATGCTAGATAAGCAAGAAAAGCTGAGAACAAATACTCATTAATCAAATCCAACAACACATTAAAAGAATTATTCTTCATGATCAAGTGTTTTTACCCCAGGCATGCAACAGTGGTTCAACACAAGAAAATAAATCAGCATAACACACTACATTAATAAACCAAAGAAGAAAAAGCACATGGTCATATTGATTTATACAGAAAAGGCATTTAACAAAATCTAGCATCCTTTCTTGAAAAAAAGCACTCCAAAAATAGTATTCGAGTGAAAATTTCTCAACACGATAAAAGGCATGTATGAAAAACCCACAGCTAGCATTGTACTCAATGGTGAAAGACAGAAACATTTTTCTCAAAGACTGGTAAAAAGACAAAGATGCACACTGTCACCACTTGTTGAGTATAGTTGTAGAGATTCTAGCTAGAGCAATCAGGCAAAAAATAAAATAAAAAATAAAAAGAATTAAAAGGTATCCTTATTGGAAAAGAAGAAGTAAATCTTTCGCTATTTGCAGATATGATCCTATGCATAGAAATTCCTGAAAATTTTACAAGAAAGTTACTAAAGCTATTAAAAGAGTTCATCAGAGTGGCAGGATATAGGATTAATACACAAAATTCAGTAGCATTTCCATATGAATAATGAGCAATCTGAGGAAGAAGTCAGAAAAAAAATCCTTCACTTACAATAATGGTAAAAAGAATCACACATTTAGGAATATACTTAACGAAGGGCACAAAGCACTTGTATTCAGAAAACTACAATGCATTGCTAAAAGAAAGCAAAGAAGACTTAAATAAATGAAAGAATATTCCATGTCCATGGATGGGAAGACTAAATATCGTTAAGATGTCAATTCTACCCCAATTGATACACAGATTGAATGCAATCCCAATAAAAATTCCAAAAGCCTTTCTTAGGGAAATGAAAAACCCAATTATCAAATTTATTTGGAAGGCTAAGGAACACAAATAGCCAGAAACACCTTAAAAAGGAAGAAAGAATTGGAGAACTCTCACTTCTGGGCTTTACATCATCTTACTTAGTTACAGGGGTAAAAACAGTATGGTACTGGCATAAAGATAGACATATAAACAAATGGAAGAGAATTAATAGTTCAGAAACAAACCGTCACATCTATTATCAAGTAATATTTGACAAGGATGTCAAACCCACCAAGCTGGGGCAGAACAGTCTACTCAACAAATGGTGCTGGGAGATATCCATATCCAAAAGAAAGAAAGTTGGACCTCTACCTCATATCTTATACAAAAGTTAGCTCGAAATTTATCAATGACCTAAATATAAAAGTGAGAACCATAAAACTCTATAAGAAAATGTAGGAAAACATCTTCAAGACCTAGTGCTGCATGGTAGTTTCTTAAACCTCACACTAAAAGCATGAGCATTGAAAGAAAAAATGAATAAATTAAACTTTTGTTTAAGAACTTTGTCAAAAATGTGAAAAAGCAACCCACTCAATGGGAAAAAATATTTGAAAACCACATATCTGATAAGGGTTTGATTTACATGCTATATAAAGAGATCATACAATTCAACAATAAAAGAGCAAAGAATCCAATTTAAAAATGGGCAGAAGATTTAAACAGACATTTTTCCCAAGAGGAAATACAAATGGTGTAAAAGCACATGAAAAATATTAATATCACTAGATATTAGGGAAAGGCAAATCAAAACTACAATGAGGTACCTTCTCACACATTATAGAATGGCCGTTATTTAAAAGAAAAAAACAAACAGAAAACAAGTGATGGAGAAGATATGGAGAAATAGGAACACTGCTCCACTGTTGGTAGGGATGTAGAATGGTGCAGCTTCTGTGGAAGACAGTTTGGCAGTTCCTCAGGAATCTAAATATAGAACTGCCATATGATCTGGCAATCATTCTACTAGGAATATACCCAGAAGAACTCAAAACAGTAACATGTACAAACATTTGCACACCAATGTTCACAGTAGCATAGCTTCCAACTAACAAAAGATGGAAAAAAATCACAAGTCAATCAACCAATGAAAGGATAAAATGTTATATATGTACAAGATGTAATACTATGCTTCTGTAAGAAGAAATGAAATTGGGTCACATATGGTAATATGATAAGTGGGTGAACCTTAAGAACATTATGCTAAGTGAAATAAGCCAGACACAAAAGGACAAATATCATAGGGTCTCACTAATATGAATTAAACATGAAGAGTAAACACATGGAGTTAAAACTGAGACTATAGATTACTAGGAGATAGGATGAGGACTGAGAAGAGGTACTGATACTTAATATATGCAGAAATTTCAACTAGCTTGACTGTAAAAGTGTGGAAATGGATAAAGTTGATGGTAACACTTTTTAGTGAGTATAACTAACACAGCTGGTTTATAAATTAGATTGTGGCTGAAAGGGGTAGTCCTAGGGATATAAATGTCAATTACGAGACAGCAGAGAATAATCTAGGGCCTAAATAACATAGTGAACCAGTAGGTGGATGAGAATAGAGGTTAATAATATGAATATAAGGATGTTCTTCTATGAACTTGAACAAATGTACACCACTATTTCCAGGTGGTTAGAATATAGTGATGCAAGTGAAAAATACAATTAATGTAACTTATGGACTACACTTAATAGCAATATTGTGATATTCTTGTATAAAAGTGTCAAAAAAAGGTATTAGATCAATGCTAAGTGTCAATAATAGGGAGGTATGGAAATTTTTCTTTTGAATTAAGGAACACACAGGGTGATGATTGCACAACTATGTGATGAAAATGAGGGCCACTTAGTATACACTTTGAATAGAATGAAAAGAATGTACAGGGCATGAGACTGTATAACACAGTGAACCATGTGGTAGAAGATGAACTGTGGTTAACAGTACAAATATGAGGGTCTTCTCGTATTAACAATAACAAATGTACAATATTAATGCATAGTGTTAATCATAGGGGTTATATGGGAAAAATATACCAAGAATATGCTATAGACTATATTTAGTGGTAAAAGTCTAATCACGTACTTTCATAATCTGTAACAAAAGTTTCAGAACAATGTGTCAGTGGAGATGTGATGTATGAAAATTCTGCACATTATGCATGATTGTTTTGTAAGTTCAAAACTTCTCTAATAAAAATAAATTTAAATATGCTATCAAATATCATCACATGCTACAGAGAAATCTTTTATGAAAGGAAGAGTCAATCGATGAGGCATATTTCACTGTTCTCTTATTTTAAGAAACTGCCACAGCCACTCCAACCTTCAGCAGTCACTGCTCTGATCAGTCAGTGCCATCATCATCAATGAAAGACCTTCCACTAGCAAACCAATTATATTTGCTGAAGGCTCACATGATAGCACATTTTGGTAATAAATGTGTTTTAATAAAATGTCTTTTAATAAAAAGTACGTGCTTTGAGGATAAGGGTAAGGCACATTTAATACACCATAGTATAGTGTAAATATAGTTTTATATACAATGGGGAAAAAAAGTTCACGTGACTTGTATTTTTGTGATATTTGCTTTATTAAAGTGGTCTGGAACCAAACTTACAGTATCTCTGAAATATGCCTCTACCTTCATATTTGTTCATGTGGGCTCTTTGAGGTTGGTATATATCTTTTCTTAATTTAGATAATTCACTCATGGAACCTGACTGGTAAATGGAGTGCAGACTCTAACTATAATCTTTCTCTTATGTGTTTCAGTGCTCAGTTATGTGATCTCATGAGCTTCCTGCTTAACTCTGCCCCCATTCAAAGGTTCAACTAATTTTCCAACATAAAGAGGAGGAGCTAACATTTAAAGAGGTTAGAAAGACAGCCATCCGAGTTTTTACACAGGAACATGATATATCAAACAGCAGTTCAGAGGGAATGAAGTTTCCAGGTATTCCAGTTTAGGAAGAAGAATGACAAAAATGAGGAACTGAGAAAAAATAATTTTCTCCTCCTTTTATTAAATCATAATGAGGGATATGAACTTCCAGAATAAGGGCCTTGGTCAATTCATCCTCTCACTAAATCAATGAAGATAAAGGCAAAACAACTAAAATCAACCATTTCAGAATTCTGGAGATTAACCAATGCCACAGAATGAATTCAAAATTATCCATCCAACAGAAACTACTTGGGAGTTTCGAAGTCTTGGTAAGACAACAATGGGTTCTATGACATTTTTCTTACCAAATCACTTTTATTGATACATATAAATAAAGCATAAATCCATCCAAAGTGTACAATCAGTGGTATTCAGTGTAATCCCTTATTTGTGCATTCATCAGTTCAATCATTCTTAGAGCACTTCCATTCTTCCAATAATAATAATAAACAAAACTCATCACCTCTCTCTCTATTCTTTCCCTCCCATACTTAGCTGCTATTCTTTTTCCTTCTCTCTAGCATATTTGTATTTATATTTTGTAAAACAGTCTTATTTATGGAATAATGTATTTTACATTAAGTTTCACTGTTATACAGTGAATTTTTAATTTCATTTATTGTGACTTTTATTTCCATAAGATCTGCTATTTTTCTATATATGTCCTAACATTCTCCTTTGTGCTCTCCAAGTGTCTTCTTGATGTCCTTAATCTGTTTAGCCATCTTTTTAAATTTATTAAGGAGATTTGTTTGAACATCTATGATTAGTTATCTCAACTCTTTTATGTCATCTGGAGGTAGTTTGTTCCTTTGACTGGGCCATATCTTTCTGTTTGTTGGTATTCATTATAGTTTTTTTGTTGGAGTCTTAGCATATGATTTATTAGATATATTTATTTTTGGCCCTTTGTCTCTCTTTAGTCTAGGGCTTCTATTTGATTGGCATTGTGCTACACCCCTCTTTGATACTTTGTCCAAATTATTTTGGAAATTTATTTTGGCTCTTGTTTAGCCAATCTGAATTTTTCAGCTGTTTTTTTTAAAAATCTGTTTATTGCCCTTTTTCCCTTGCTGCTTGTGGAATAGGAGCTGAGGATGCAGTTGGTACTGTAAGCTCTGAAGGGTGAAGCTGCCCACATCGCCCCTGGAACCGATGAAGCTTCTCCCACATTTCTCCTTCATCAGGCATAGGGACCAAGCCTCAGCTTTGGGTAATAATCCAAGCTATGCAGGTTAAGACCATCTGTAGTTGCCCAGAGAGACTGATGAAGCTCCAGACCCCTTCCTTGCCTGACTGAAGTAGGAATGGAACTGCAATATGGCAGGAAACTAAGCCGTGTGAGTCAAAATTGCCTGCAGGTGCCCAGGTAGACTGATGAAGTACAGGCTTCCTCCTCCCCTATCAAGGGCATAAATGGAGCCTCTGGTGTGCCCAGCAATCCAGTCCATGAAGACCAAAAAGCAACCGCAATTGCCTGGAGAGGTTGAGGGAGCACTGCCCCTCCTCCTGTTCTGTCAAGAGTGGAGATGAAGACACCAATGTGTCCAGTAATCTAGTTCTTGCAGGCTGAAAGCATCTGCAGTTGCCCTGAGAGGGTGAAGGAGCACCATCTTTCCTTGTGCTCTGTCGGGGATGGGGATGGAGTCACAGATAGGTCCAATAATATAGCTAGTGAAGGCTGAAAGTGACCACATTTGCTTGGAAAGTCTTAGGATGCCTGCCCTGTGAGGGTGGGGATGTCTCCAAGTCTAGCCTATGTGAGCTGAAAGCACCTGCACCAGCCTCATGCCACGGTGGAGTGCTCTACTCATGAATCTTCACTGCAGATTGGCAGTTTCCTCCTTTCATTCTTTCAAGGATATTGCAGAATGCTCTTCTGGTCTCCTGGGCTCCCAAGCAGGTAATTTAGATAGTTCTGGGTGATTACTAACTGCACTTTAGGATGTGCTAACTCTTGGATCTCCTTACTTTGCTGCCATTTTGACCCTTCTTATTTTATAGCATTTTATCCACAACAGAACATTTTTTCAAATTTGTAGTTAATCTTCTCAAACCTGTCACTGCTTTATAAATTCAATTTATGTAATATACTGAATCCATTGTTGTCATTTCAACAACACTCATAGCATCTTCACCAGGAGTAGATTCCATTTCAAGAAACCACTTTTTTTTGCTTATGCATAAGAAACAACCCCTCATCCATGAAAGAGAGAGCAACAATTCGGGTGCATCTTCAGGCTCCATTTCTAACTCTAGTTTTCTTGCTATTTTCACCACATCTGCAGTTACTTCCTCCACATCAGTCTTGAACCTCTCAAAGCCATCCATTAGGGTTAGAATGAATTTCTTCCAAACTCCTGCTCATGTTGATATTTTGACCTCCTCTCATGAATCATAAATGTTCTTAATGGATCAAGAATTACTAAATCCTTTTCAGAATGCTTTCAATTTATTTTACCCAAATCCATAAGATGAATCACTATCTATGGCAGTCTACAAAATGTAGTTCTTAAATAATTAGACTTGAAAGTCAAAATGACTCCCTGATCCATGGGCTGCAGAATGGATGTTGTGTTAGGAGGCATAAAAATATCTCCATCAAAGCTGTTGGGTGACCAGGTGCCTTGTCAATGAGCAGTAACATTTTGAAAGGAATTTTTTTTTTCTCTTTCTGGCAGTAGTTCTCAACAGTGAGCTTAAAATATACAGCAAACCAAGTTATAAGCACATGTGCTGTCATCCAGACTTTGTTGTTCCATTTAGAGCAGACAGAGAAAATTTACCATCATTCTCAAGAACCCTAGGATTTTTGGAATGGTAAATGAGCACTGGCTGCAACTTAAAAGTCACCAGTTTCTTAAGCCCCTAACAAGAGAGTCAGTTTCTCCTTTGAAGCTTCAAAGCTAGGCATTGCCTTCTCTTCTCTAGGAAGGAAAGCTTTAAAATAGCATCTTCTAATATGACTGTTTAATCTACACTGTAAATCTATTGGTTAGTGTGGCCACCTTCATCAATTATCTTAAGCCACATCTTCTGGATAACCTGTTGAAGCTTCTACATCAGCACTTGCTGCTTCACCTTGCACTTCTATGTTATGGAGATAGCTTTTTTCCTTAAACCTCATGGATCAACCTCTCAGTATTCATAGAACTGAAGAGAGTTAGGAACTTTCTCTGGATTAGGCTTTGGCTTAAGGTAATAATATGACTTGTTTGATCTTCTATCCAGATGATTAAAATTTTTTTTACATAATAGCAACAAGACTTTTTCACTTTTTTATCATTTGTGTTTTCACTGGAGTATTCTATTTAAAACAAAAGAGCTTGGAGTTGAGTCTAGATAATGATCCTTTCTTGTAAGGATTTAAAATTTAAGATAATATTTAAATATACCCCATATCTTTTCTTGCCTTTTTTTTTGTGAAAGTTTGGTTTAAAAGGTCTCATGTTGTTGTCATAGTGAAATCTATAGTATTCATTTCTGTGTATGCTGTGTTAAAGAGTTTAAAATTTCTGGATGTCTGGTCTGTTGTATTTATCTAAAAAGTAGCTAGCATTTGAGCCCAATCACTCTGGAATCTAAATGATTATTACAAACAACTGGTATCCAAGAAAACAATATGGTTCTCAAAAGAATGTAAGCATAAACCCAAAAGAAGATATGATTGTATATTTTATATAAGAAAATTGTAGTGATTTTGAATTGATACAAAAGTGTGAACATGGAAAAGGGTGCACATGGCAACTTTTTCTTACATTTAAAAATTTTTGTGATAACACATACATATATATATCACACAAAAATTTCCCATTTTAACCACTTTCATGTGTGCAATTCAGTGATAATAATTAGGTTCACAATTTTCTGCAATCATTACTAACCACCCACTAGCAAAATATTTTCATTATCCCAAAGAGAAACCAGTTAAGCAATGACTCCCCATTTTCCTGCCAACCCCCAGCCACTAGTAATCCATAACCTACTTTCGGTCTTTGTGATTTTGCATATTGTGGGTATTCCATATAAATGAAATCATATAATATTTGTCCTTTTCTGTCTGGCTTATTTCACTAAACATGATATATGCTAGGTTCATCCATACAGTTTTATGTGTCAAAGCTTCATTCCTTTTTTACAGATTAATTATATTCCATTGTGTTTATATACCACACACAGCGATTTTAATGAAAGTGTCAGTGATGTTAAATTTATATGTCAACTTGGCTAGGCTACAGTACCCAGCTGTTTAGCCAAAGACTAGTTTAGATATTGCTGTGAAGGTATTTTGTAGATGTGATTAACATCAACAATTAGTAAACTTTAAAGATTACCCTCAATGTTGTGAGTGGGCCTATTCCAATCAGTTGAAGGCCTTAAAAGTAAAAACTGAGGATTTCTAGAGAAAATATTCTGTTCAAGACTGCAACATCAACCACTGCTGATCATTTCCTTTGGATTTCAGATGTCAGTCCCCAGAACTGTTTGAGCCAATTCCTTTATATATATATAAAGAGAAACTAATTATGTTTCTCTGGAGACCCCTAATTGACACAGGTCTATACAGATATCAAAAATTGTAAAAAGTAGTACTATTTAAAAATAGTAATAGGACTATACTTTCCTTTACTATCTGGATCCTGTTCTGTGGGTTTAGGATGAAGGTATCTACTTTATGCCACTGTCTATTTGATCTGAGAGTCTTAAGTAAAACATATATGATTTTTGAATATTTCTAAGAATCCTCCCACTTGCAGCCATTGGATGGGAATTTTTTTCCCAGAAATAGGAGAGTAATATGTCTCTTTAACTGAGAACCAACTCCTTGAAATTTTAGTGCTTTGCCAACTGTAATTAATATTGATAGTTGGAAAATATACTTATTGATATTTCTTCACTTAAGCAGCTTTGAAAATTCTAAACCTAATTGATATAGTTTTCTGTTCACCTAATTTTAGAAGTTTACTCTTTGCACTTAGTTCCCTGAAGGATATTTAACCAGATCTTCTCAGGTTTGCTTACCAAAATAAGATAACATCTCAAAACAAAACCAGACAGAATGGTGTAAAATCTGTAACTTTTCTCAGAGGCAAAAAGTTTGATATCCTTGAGCAGATGTCTGAGAAAGGAGTCATGAAGGCCTTGCACCTCTACAACTATATCTAGACTGTGGTTTATTAGCCACTGAAATCAAGGACAAGTTGGATATGCTTGAAATACACAACACAGGATTCAGAAATTGCATGTACCTTCCTCACAAGAACCCTGGCATCACTTTTTTTTAAACTTGTTTTTCTTCTCAATTACCCCTTTTCCCCCCAGTAAAAGTTCTAGCTCCCATTTTCACTTTGAACTGGTTTTGGTTAGATTCCCCAAACTTAACATAAATATTTTGCATTAAGTTCCCAGCTTGTACACTCACAAAAAAATCACCTTCTCACTAAAAGACTCATTTGTCCTTTGTGGCAAAAAACTGGAAGGTCCTGTCTATTGAAAATAGCCAACCTTATGGTAACAGTACCTGCAAAAGTTCTTTTCCTTGGGGTGTGAAGGTTGCATTCAATTGTGGTTGTATAACTGAGAAAATGATGTCCATACCTTTAGGTAATAATTCTAGGTTTATTGCCTAGACCCCTTGCAGTATTTGGCCATGCATGCTTGCAAAGGCTAGAATTCAAAATTTGAGATAACTGCCTTAAGATACGTGGGCTCACCTGTCATACACTCATAAAGTGATAAATGGCAAACTCCAAAAGAAACTGATCTCTTTATTTTTAAAGTCAATGGCAAGACTTAGAATATGAGAATTCCAGAGTCTCTGGTAGTTGTGGAGCAAGCAATTTCATTCTTACTGCACAACTTCTTTCTCTTTGTGAGATTTTATTTATTATTGTGCAACTTTTGCTGTCAAGTTTTTGTCATACCACACCCCTTTTCCCTATCCAAGTTCAATCAGAGCCATTACTCCCATTTTACAATGTCCTAGGGAAGCTATTTCTAAGTAATCTTTCAGAACTCGTTAATTGGGGGACAGATTACAAAAATATATATATATTAATTAGTAATTGAGTTCAACAAAGTTACACAAGTTAATTCTCCCTAGAATTTTTCAGAAAGTAAACTATTTTAAATTTCATGGTGGTTACCCAGGAAAGGAAGGTATAGCAATTTGATATTTTTATGAATTCCAAAAATAGATATTGGATTATGTTTGTAAACTGGTTTGTTCCTCTGGGCATATTAGATTATACTGGATTCAGAGGTTTCACTTTTACTTGATTAAATAAATGATTGCGGCTTTGATAGGGCCCTGCCCCTTGGTGGGGGGGAACTCACAGAGAAATTGCACCACAGAGAAGGGAGTTTGGAGTTTTGATCCCGGAGCCTGGGAACTTAACTCATAGAGAATTAGATATATAAGAAGGAAAGAATGCTCAATTGTACATAGCAGAGGCCCCAGGATGAGAGATGAGCCATTTTCCTGATACACTGTAGCTGGCCTTGAGAAGAGAGCACAGGAACTGAGCCCAAGAGTGATGAGTCCTGTGAAGAGAGCAACCCAGGAAGCCTGCACCCTGGCAGATGTCAGCATCCATCTTGCTCTAACATGTGGCAATAGACTTTGGTGAGGGAAGAAACTTATTCTTTATGGCCTGGTAACTGTGGGCTTCTACCCCAAATAAATACCCTTTATAAGAGTCAACAGATTTCTGATATTTCACATCAGCACCCCTCTGAGTGACTAATACAGAGGATAAAACTGTTTCCAAAACATATTTAACCATAAAATATTATATTTAATGGAGAATCCTATGGAACTTACAGTGCATAGGAAAAGGAAAAGAAAACAGGAAATGGTGTTTATGTGTGATGAATCTGGACTCAGATGGGATCTCCCTTCATAAGACTTTCATGCCAATGTGCTGGAGGTGCAGTTAATGTTGGGGTTTAAGATATATTTAGGGGATTTGAATCTCTGGACTGACAATGTGATAGCCAGATCCTGAGCCTCAACAGACTCCAGCACCTACAATCTGATTTATTGGACTTACCACACTCAGCTAAGATGGAGTTGAAGAAGGACAACCACCACACCATGGAGCCTAGAGTGATTACAACTGAAAATGGGAGGATTGCATCCAGCATCCAGGTGGAATCTGACCCTCCTCTTGACATAGAGGTGCAATGGACACAACCAATCCAATGTCCACATAGAAGAGGTGGCATTGGAATGGGAAAAGTGGACATAGTGGACGAAGGGTATGGGGAAAGGCAGGAAGAGATGAGAGGTGGAGGCGTCTTTGGGACATGGAGCTGCCCTGGATGGTGCTTCAGAGGCAATCACCAGACATTGTAAATCCTCACAGGGCCCACTGGATGGAATGGAGGAGAGTATGGGCCATGATGTGAACCATTGTCTATGAGGTGCAGAGGTGCCCAAAGATGTACTTACCAAATCCAATGGATGTGTCATGATGATGGGAACGAGTGTTGTTGAGGGGGGGGAGAGGGGGGGGGATGGGGTTGAATGGGACCTCACATATATATTTTTAATGTAATATTATTACAAAGTCAATAAAAAAAAAAATTAAAAAAAAAAAAAAAAAAAAAAAGAAAACAGTTCTAGGGTTTGATCTGTTATGTCCTGTCCTGAACCTACCCATCATCATTTAAGGTTGGCTACAGACCCCCTTATGAAGGCCTCCCAGATTATTCTAGGGCACAGTGACCTCTCCCTCCTCTGAATTCATCTTACCAATATTACTTACTCCATTCATGCCTTGTAATATTCTTTAAGTCATTCATGTGAATAAGTCTTTTTCTACTCTTTGCAAGATCCTTGAGGTAAGAGACTATTTTGTGTTAAGAGGGCTCACAAATACAGATAAGTTTGACAAAGCATTCTGCCTCTGTTCCTATTGTCTTGTAAATTCTTGTATCTGGTACCAGCTCTCCATATTTCTTTTTCAAACTTTCACCCTTCCATTACAATACATTCAAATTTACTTATTCTTTAAGGTCCAGTGGAAATGTATTTTGGACACAAAACTTCTCCCATCCCCAGAATCCCCAATCAGATATAATATCATCTATTTCTGAAAGGTCATGGCCCTTGTTTATTTCTTAGACACATCTCATATTATCTTGAATATTTGGCTGGATAGACAAACAGAAACCCTCTTTGAATATACTTGGAACATGCAACAAGAGGAAACAGTTTGGCTAGCTACTGTTATTTTGCTTTGCTGAATGTAGTATAAAGGCTGTGGGCAAAAGTTAACTTTATCTGGAATAGAGTGAATTTTGAGTATCTGTGCAAGAGACTGTGTATGGGTGAGGGGGGAAACTTGGGAGACAGAACAAGTGACTAATTTGGAAGTTTAAATTAGCCTACACAAATACGTATGTAACATTTCCCTCCTTCTCAGGAAAATTTGAATACAATCCACACTAATCAATATTACCTTTGTAATTTGATGTGAAATAGAAGAAGGGATATATAAATTGCTGAGTCCATCCCTAAAGTTAACATAGGGTAAAACATGGCTTCCAGTCATGTTGAAATTATATGAAATTATTTATCATTTGCATTTAAATGTAACAACTAGAAGATAAATTTCAAATCTAAAGAAATATTGGATTCTTCATAGCTTTAACAAGTTATTTCAGAAGTAATATAAGACTTAACATTTACTGAGTGCTGGTAATGTGCTAGATACTATTCTGAATGTATTATGTGGATTAGCTCATTTAATTCTGAGAATGGAGATGATATTTTGCCACTTTACAGAATAAGAAACTGAGGCCATGAATCACCCAAAGCTACATGTCTAGTCAGGAAGTGGCAGAGGAGGGATATATATCCAGGCAATTTGACACCAGAGCTTATCCACCTCTCCACTAAGTCATACTGAGCCCAATAAAGGATCAACAACTGTTAGAAGAATAAGATGAATAAATACTTTGTGCCCTCAAGAGACCTGTTGATGAGTATATTCAGGATCACTTTTTATCTTTTGAGGTAACATTATAGAGAAAAATTAATCTTCCTCCCCAAATAATTTCATGTCAGAGACAGACTTTTGCATTGTAAAGTCCCTAATTAGGGTCCTGATATGTATCTTCTGTGCTGGAGTTTTGAACTCAGCCTCAGCAAACTGATGACATTCACACTCAAGCTGTCATCAACACAAGGCTATAATAAGCAGTGAAGCCTAAGTGATGATTGAGGGTTCAGTCTAAGTTATTAGACTGGAGAAAATTGAAGAATTCAGGAATAGTGGCAGTACAAGCTTGGATGTTAGTGCTAATTTGATTGTGTGAAGCACTGGCAGAACAGTGGATGGTAAAACCTGAGGTACCGGTGAGAGGTTTAAATTATCACTTTTTTTCAGTTGTTGCCCATTTAAATATCACTGAGAAATAAAGTATCAGAAAAGAATGTAAGCAATAGACAAAATAAATAAGTCAATTCAAGAATGTGATTAACTAAATAGAAAATAAAACAATTGTCCGGAAATAAGAATATTTGGTTTTGGTATGCAGAAACAAAATTACTTAAAAGAGTATAGTTCAGTTGAAAACAAAGGACTGTAGCCGTTTTCCATGATTGGATTATCTAGTCAATAAAAAGAAAACATTAGAAAAAGAACAGGAAATAAAATATGTTATTTGGGCCTACTTTGGTCTGCTTAAAAATGAAACTATAGGTTACTAATAAGGAAAAAAGTAGGAAAAAAGCAAGTCCTAAGATTGTGGAATCATAATTATAGAATATAATAGAATCAAATAAAAGTTAGAACTTACCCAGTTCTACTTTCTAGTTTTACAGCATCTCAGTCTTCTGTCCTAATATTTTTTCCCATATTTCCACACTCAATGTTTCACATCAGAATGGATACTTCTTATTTTCCTGATGTAAGGCCAAACGAGTTAGAATTTCAAAGCGTGTTTTCCAACCAAATTAGAGGCACAAGTTCAGAGAAGTGACTGTTTTTAGACAATGCAAAACTGAGCCAAGTAAGAAAATAGCTGGCAGGAAGGATTATTAATTATTGACTACAAGGAATTTTTTCTTCATCTTCCTGAAACTGAGTTGAAGAGTAAAGTCTTACTAAGCATTGACTTATTCAATATAATATGCAATACTGAGGAGGCAAATAGAGAAGCTGGAGATACCAGGACAATGGCATTAATAATCATTCACAGCAAAGAACCTTCAGAGGGACTTCCAGAGCAATCCTCTTCACACTGAAGCCCTGCCTTGCTGAGGGGAAGAAGAGAACAGTGGGACTTGTTTAGTCTTTTTACAACCACGTGCTTGTGGCTCCCTAAATCCCTTGAAAAGGCAGGCAGTTCTTGCCCAGAGATCAGGATCCTGCAGATTGAAGGACTGGGTGAAAAGAGTTGCCTGTTCCTGGTCTTGCATATTGATTCCTCCTACCCAATCAGATCACAAGACTTATTTCTGTCTGTCTTCCAAAACTGTGGCCTCCTACATGGCTTACAAACCCGGAGATTGATTCCTGACCTATTATCATATTTATGTCCTCTGTTCAGTTTGGATCCATGATAACTGAATTCAGCTGGAATACAAATCTGCACTTGTCTGAAACCCTAACTTTCCCTGACTTGAGGCTACACAAAAGCTGTCACAGTCATTGTTATTGAGCAAATGGTAAAACTGTCACCTCAGATTCACTGATGACAAAAGGACTCCTCTAAAGATCAATCAATGACAGCAGCACTTCAGATAAGTATTAGCAGACAGGCAGGATCCTTGAAGAGCTCCATGAGAAGCCACCTGCCTGATGCATATTAAAAATACATACTCCTGGGTGCCAGCGCAAACCTACTGAATACAAATGTGTACATAGTCAGCTTGCAGGAATTCATGGATAAATGGTATGACTTCAGATTTGTATCCCAACTAAAAGCAGGACACTGAAGATTATGAGGTAACAATTGCTGGAAAAAGTATTTTATATGAATTGAAATAATTGATTAAATGCCTAGGGAAGCATAAAATAGTATCTTCTAGGTACACAGGCAGTGCTAAATCTCATATAAATATATTACTTTATCAAAATAAAGGATGTATATCTTGAAAGAGTAGAAAGCATTAAAATGGCATACTTATATTACTAACAAAAGCAGACTTGGTTCAACTGATAGAGCATCTCCCTACCATATGGGAGGCCCAGGGTTCAAACCCAGGGCCTCCTGACCCATGTGGTGAGCTGGCCCACACGCAATGCTGATGCACACAAGTGCCATACCATGCAGGCTTGTCCCCCATGCAGGGGAACCCCATGGGCAAAGGAGTGCACCCCTGTAAGGAGAGCTGCCCCACATGAAAAAAGTGCAGCCTGCCCAGACTGGCGCTGCACACACGGAGAGCTGCCGCAGCAAGATGAAGCCGCAAAAAGAGATGCAGATTCCCAGTGCTGCTGACAAGAATGCAGGCAGACATAGAAGAACACACAGTGAATGGACACGAGAGCAGATAACGGGAAGAGGGGCGAGAAATAAAATAAAAAAATAAAAAAATAAAAATATATTACTTATGAAGCAACGCTAATTTCTTAGCATTCTAATCTACATGATCATATGATTAGAATATGCTGAAGCATGCAAAAAAATGGCATCTAAGAATGATTTTTCAGCTTTTCAGGCTTCCTTAGTTCAAGGTTGAATGTGAAGCTGAACCTGGATCTTAGATTTTGGCTAAAAACATGTGGTACTCTCCTAATAATTTATTCTGCTTCCCTTGTATCCATGCTAGGTATATTATAGTGAAATAGGCCCAGGCCTTAGCACACAGGGGAAGTACATGAACTAAAAATGAATTAATCATCAAATAAATAATTATAGATTTTGATAAGGAATAAAAAGTAAACAAATGGAGTGATAGAATAGAAAATAATCTTTGTGGAGAAACATGTTTTGGATTGAGAAGGGATAAGAGAAAAAAACTCTTGAAGAAAGAGAAGGCCAGAAACCTGAAGAAAAAGAAGTCAGCCAGCATTATGGAAATGAGGCCACAGACTACGAACTTTTTGAAATATGAATTCTGCCACTTATGAAAATATCTACATGCAGAAAGAAGGGAGTGTCCATCAACCAGAAGCTGAGTGACTTCATCTCAATTCTTTACACATCTCTTTTATGTGTTCTCTTGTATCCATGGGTAGAAATCAAGATGTGACCTCTCCCCACCACTTTCTGAAATTGTTTTGTGAGGGCGCACGGCGGACAGCGGGCGGTGTCAAGGGCGGACGCACAGCGGCCCGAAGAATGCTGCGGAGACGGAGAGTGGTGGCAACGCGTCTGCTTTATTGAGGAAGACAAGCGTTTATATAGGCTAGGGCGCTGGCGGTAGCAAGGCTAAGCCAAATAAGGCAATGTATGTGAGGGGAGGCCGCTAATTGGCTGGGGGACGGTTGGGGGTGGGGTACGAGGGTAAGGGGCGATGTGTGGGGTGCGGATTGGCTTAAGCTGAAGGCGACCTCCGATTGGTTGTTGGAGGCTGTTGCTAGGTGAAGGGGCAGAGGTGAGGTTATCATTCTGGGGGGGGGGGGTATATGGGGGCTGGGGCAGAAGATAAGGGGAAGTTGTGGGTTGGGTTCTGGCGAGGCACGGGAGAGGCAGGCCGATTACCCTAGGGCGGCCCCTATGGAGACCGGATGCTGGGTGGAGATAGAGGAGGCAGCCGTTACGGGCAAGAGTAGCAGCGGGGCGACAATCTACCCGCGCCAAGCACTCACCCAGCAGGAGACGAGGCCGCATCTCAACGTGCTGGGCCTGCCCAACGATGGTAGCATGCTTGTTACCTCAGTTTTGAAAACAACAGGATAAAGAGGCTCTCCTAATAACAAGTAAATAAACTTCTAGTATAATTTGAACAAATGTTTACTTTCTGAAATCAGGAACAGTAAAAGTAAACAAATCAATATATGAATTTTAAGAGAAATTAAAGTATGAATTATCAAAACCAAGGGGAGTCACCTTAAACAAGTTATTATATCTGAGTGGAGGTGCAGATAAGCAATTGAAAAACAAGGGATACTCATTATTAATTCAGTGTTTAACTTTTAGAATATCTAACATGCAGGATTTTTAAAAATCAGGGAGCAGGCATGCTAAATTCTTCATCCCCATGACTCCCAGGGATGTACAAATCTGTACATTTTCAACTATGTATTTACGAGGCTTTAAGTGTACACTATGAAAACCTCATGCGGGATAGTGTGAGGGAGATGAAGGAGAGCTTTCCTGATAAGCAGCAGCAAATTACAACTGAGAATTATGTAAGGCTCTTTGCTTCTATTATTAGCACTAGCCTAGTAAACTCTGATTTTTACTTTTACTACTGTTATTTTTCCTGTGTTCCATGCGGCTCTTGGAAAATTTGGTATGGTGTTCGTTCACTCAGTCTTAGAGTCTACCATTCATCTTCTAGGATAAAACTTCCACATGGCATTTAAAACCAGAGGTTCACATCTAGAATTTGGGGGTTTTCAGTGATTTCTAAAATACATAGCAAAACAAATCTCAAATCTCTTGTGTTTTGTTGCCACACAGGTGTGTGGTGCATGGAAAAGAATGGGATTTGTGCATCCAGGAAAATGATCAAAAGAATATCACTGTGTGAAGAGTTGGGAAAGAAAGTTGAGAATGTAGGAAAACCTTTATAGAGACCCTGAAGCAAGAAAGAATTTGGCATATTTATGAAAAAGAAAGAAAACTAGGGTGACTGGAATAAAGTCAGGGAGATGGGGTAGAAGAAGTAAGTGTGCTGCATGCCATACAGGGCCATCGAAAGTGCCATGGAAAGCCATGGTCTGATTTACTCATTACAAGGTTACTCCGAATGCTGTCTATGGACTGTATTAAAGGCAGGCAAGAGCAGAAAGAGGGAGACTAGGAGTATTTTTATCTCCCCAAACTACCACTCCCCCGCACCCCAACTTAAAAACAGAGCAAACTAGAGTAGCAAACCAAAAAATCATTGGCAACAGAAAGCCACCTAAGCGACACAGAAACTAATTATCAAGATATGTGACAATATAGCTCCATAATATGGGATTCCCAAAATGTGAGCAGGTTAGGGACAAAGCACTGATTGTTGTTCCAGAATCACTGCATCTTCAGCAGTTTCTCTTCCTCTTTTTCTTCTGTAGGTCGCCTTGGTAAATATCATAGCTAAGCCAGACACCACTGAGGCCACAGAATGAACAAGACCAGGGAGTATAAGGTCTGCAGATGACCGCTCCGCAGGATGATGTTTGAATATGTCCTAAAAGGCATCCAGAAGTCCACCCGCTGAGAGAATTGACTTGAACCAAACGGATCCAGACGGGGCAGCCCATTATCCCTTCTTTATGAGTCAGAACCACTGAGGCCACAGAATGAACAAGACCAGGGAGTATAAGGTCTGCAGATGACCGCTCCGCAGGATGATGTTTGAATATGTCCTAAAAGGCATCCAGAAGTCCACCCGCTGAGAGAATTGACTTGAACCAAACGGATCCAGACGGGGCAGCCCATTATCCCTTCTTTATGAGTCAGAAGGACAAAGGAACTGGATCATACCTTTAATGGTTTATTTGGTGCCAGTGTCTGACCTGAAAGCTCATATCCTAGAGGTCTAGAAAAATGAATAGAGAGGGTCAGGCTCTTGGAAAATGTCAAATAAAGGAAGGTGCCAAAGAAAGAGGGATGCTCTCAGGAATGTGATGAAAAAGGAGGGAAATTTTACTTTTCTTTCTATTTTCCTTCCTTTCTAGGTTATCTCGCTATAAGTACTTCCCACTAACTGCATTACATGGAGGAAATCTATTTGATAAATATATTTATTTATTTATTTATTTTTTAAGATTTATTTTTATTTATTTAATTCCCCTCCCCCGGTTGTCTGTTTTCTGTGTCTTTTTGCTGCGTCTTGTTTCTTTGTCCGCTTCTGTTGTCGTCAGCGGCACGGGAAGTGTGGGCGGCGCCATTCCTCGGCAGGCTGCTCTCTCCTTCGCGCTGGGCGGCTCTCCTTATGGGTGCACTCCTTGCGCGTGGGGCTCCCCTACGCGGGGGACACCCCTGTGTAGCAGGGCACTCCCTGCGCGCATCAGCACTGCGCATGGGCCAGCCCCACACGGGTCAAGGAGGCCCGGGGCTTGAACCGCGGACCTCCCATGTGGTAGACGGACGCCCTAACCACTGGGCCAAAGTCCGTTTCCCTGATAAATATATTTATATAAAGATATTACAGAGTCCCACCAACTAGGAAAAATTAACAGCGGAATTTCTGACATTTACATAGATATTCTTGAATTAAGTATTATCTTTTACACTATGGGTTTGACTAAATACGCAACCCTCTTGGAATGGAAATGACCTCCCTGTAAATATTAAGGGGAAGGGAAAAGAGTTAACATCTGGAATTTTTCCAACAAAAGTGTTGTACATCTATAGCCAGACCAGGCAGCACAGAGTGGTGATTAAGAGCAGACATTGTGCCTGTGCAGGCGGGTTTCTGAGTTTGCCTCGTAGTACCTGTGGAACTGAATCACTCTGATTCTGCTTTGCCATCAGTTAAGTCAGGTCATTTGCAGGATATAACTTGCAGTCTCTTATGAGGATTGAATGAAATAATATTTGTAAAAAGGCTTAGAAGAGTCTACATATACATGACCCAAAAATCAACTGTGTGACTTGAGTTCGGTGAAAAGAACTGACAGGAGCTTTAGCAGCTCAGCAAAGTCTGACAGTTCTTCATTTCATAGTAAAACAAATGAAATTATCTCAAACACTGCACCAAAGCCATGTTTTTCTTATTAACAGCTCTAAATCATACAGGATTTCTTTTTTCATAATGCTACTAAATATCTAAAGAGCAATGAAAAAGGAACCAAGAGTCCAGAGTTTTGTGAGATCAGTTTTGCTGATCATATGAGCTCTCTTTAAGCGAGGCTTTTCTCTCTATTTTACCTTATCTGTAAAACAGAAGCAGTGGTAATTTTATTGATTACTAGCTCCCAATAAGATTAAGTGGTTTATGTGGACCTTTCAGTGTGTGTAGCTAAATGGATAGAATTTGGTAAATTTCATGATATAATAGTTTAGGATTGGTTAACACACTTTTTAAAAAAAAAAATATGATATTCACATATGAAATAATCAAATAACAATATAAAAATTTTAATGTTATGAGAATACATACCCAGATGTGTCAAGTGAAATTCAACATAAAATACAGAAGTGAAATTCAATATACAATATAGAAATAGGTTGCTTAAAGAGAGAGGTCCAAAGTTTTGTAGCAATTGAGTTTTAATTAGTAAAAATAGATGGACATAGGATAGGAAAAAGTGGATGGAGCAGGGAAAATGACATCCTACTGTTATATCAGCCCTACACCCTACACAAGGCCCATGCTTGAGATATCAAATATCACAACTTTTAGTGGTATATATTTAACCTCAAGTCCCCTAATTTAAATTCCTTCACTGAATGTAAGCTGCAGGAGTACACAAACTATATTTATCTTTATCACCTTTGTGGCCCCATGACCTAACTCAGTGACAGTGCATACTAGATGCTTAAGATCTGTTGGGAAAAAAGAAGTGCTAATTTCACAAAAAGCTTACCTACGATTAAAGCAAAATAAGTTATTTTAACAAGAAGGAGGATAGTGAAAACAGACACTCTAGAATGACTCTTTTACTTTCAAGCAGTGTGGCTTTCTTAATCTCTGTGTCTGTGTTCTCATCTATCAAATGGGTACAATCCCACTTTTATAACTTTAGGGTCATTATGCAAATTAAATCTGTTACAATATGTAAAGTATTTAGGAATGTGCCTGAAGCAAGAAAAGTTTTTATATGTTAGCATTAATTTCATGATTTGTAGGAATAAGATATCACTTAATGGTTGATCAGTTTTAGATTGGGTCTTCCTAGACAATATATATATATTTATGCCTATCCTTAGCAATTATTGACAGAGCCTAACACATGCTAGGAATTGTTTAAGATGAAGAAATCTTGGAGAGATTACATTTAGCGGGGATTGCCTGGCAATAAAATAATAAACTATGAATAAATACTTATGCAGTATGTTAAAAGTTTGTAAGTAATATGGAAATGAAAAACGTCTTTTGTTGTGGGAAACTGGCTTACCTATTCCTTATTGTAAATGTTACACCTGTTTCTATTGTAGATGTTGCAGTTGTTAGATGTTGCAGTTGTTCCCTATTATAGATGATGTTGCAGTTCTAATAGCAAACAGCTGCTTGGTAGTATCTAATAAATACGATGTGGAAACTAAGGTCGAAGCTCTCAGTTTCAGAAGCTGTGAGTCCCCTGGTCCCATCTTTATTTCCTCTCTCGTGTCTCTCTTTCTGTCCTTATTTCTGCAAGTTCTGTGGCACCTTCCTTTTGAGCCAACATACTGTGAGCTGATTGCAGCAATCTTTTAAGGAAAATTAGAACTAAATTGGAGACAATTTTCAAGTTTTCAGTATTAATTAGGAGTGACAGGGTAAGTAGGTCTAATCGACAAAGAGATATTTGAACAAAGCCTTGAAGGACACCAAGTTTGATGATCACTTTTATGTATCAACTTGGCTAGGCTATAGTATCTAGTTATTCACTTAAATAATCATCTAGGTGTTTCTGTGAAGATATTTTATATATGTAATTAACACCCACCAATCAGGTGAATTTCAGTAAAGGAGATAATCTGTGATAATTTGTATGAGCCTCATGCATTGAAAAGCCTTAAGTGCAAAAGTGAGATTTCCCTGCAGAAAAAATAATCTATGCCAAGAATATATCAGCTTCTGCCTGAGAGTTCCCAGCCTGATACTCTCACCTTCAGATTTCAGATTTGCCAAGCCTAATATACCAACTATATCTGAGGGAAGAGAATGGGTTTTATGGACAGAGACAACAGCTAGAACAAAGGTTCACAGGGAGTTTACCTGGCATGTTCATAAAACAGCAAGAAGGCCCATGTGGCTATGCCAGGGTAGATAAGGTAAGAGTATAAGAGAGGAGATGGAAAAATTGAGATGGGACCAGATCATATACAGGATTGGTGGTCATTTTGCTCTAAGTGAAATGGGGAACTAATGCAGGATTTTGAGCTGATGAGTGACACTCAAATCAAAAGCATTATTTAAATTCAAATTTAGATTAATTTAATAATGATAACAATGATGATAAAGTATGATGGAGAAACTGTACCATATTGCTAGGCACCAGAATTCCTCCAAAGGACAGTGTCAGATCTATGGCAAATACCTGAATAAACTGCCTTGGGTAGAAAGAAAACCCCAAAAGATATTGGTACTACCTGGCACTAAGACTTCAGAGTAAGGGAAAACTGTTTGACATTGAATTGAATCCTAATTAGCTGATAAAAAACATAGCTGGCCAGCTAACAGGGAGGTGAAGAAGGTCAACCACCACACCAGGGAGCCAAGAGTGCCTATAACTGCAAGCAGAATTGCATCTATCATCCATGTGGAATATAAGCCTCTTCTTGATATAGAGGGTAAGTAGACATAACCATCCCAGGGTCCACAGAATGGAGGAATAGAGTATGGATTAGAGTAGACTTACTGATATTCTACTATGGAACTATTGTGGTTAGCAATGAAAGAAATTGTAGCACTGATGTGGAGAAAGTGGCCACGATAGCTGCTGAGGGTAGGGAGAGGGAAGAAGAGATGAGATGTGGGGGCATTTTCAGGACTTGGAGTTGTCCTGGGTGGTACTGCAGGGACAGATGCTGGACATTGTATGTCCTGCCATGGCCCACTGGGTGGACCTGGGGAGAGTGTAAACTACAATGTAAACCACTATCCATGTGGTGCAGCAGTGCTCCAAAATGTATTCCCCAAATGCAATGAATGAGCTACGATGATGAAAGGTTTTTGATGTGGGAGGAGTGGGGGGGTATAAGGGGACCGCATATTTTTTGAATGTAACATTAAAAAAAAATAAAGAGGGGAAAAATAGTTTGTTATGATTTACCACCTTCATATTTTTTTTCTTATGTGTGTGAAATCAAAGAAGATAAAAGTCAAAAGCAAATCTCTTGCTCACAAGGAGATTGAAATTGAGGTGATTCAAAATGAATTTGGGTTACTCTGCCATTCAAAGGGATTTGCCACAACTTTTCCCCCACTAAAAGACTGATTTCCATATTGGCATTATTTTTCAATCTAATAGTCTTTGTATGTTTCCCCATTATCACTTCTTTTTTTCTTCATCAACAGATTTCCTTTAATTTTAAATATTTAGCTTTGTATCTGGAGACCAAGATTCCATCAAGTTAGAATACATTTGTTAAGTGTCTATTTTTTTTTTACTTACATAACTTTTTTTGGCCTTGTGGTGTTTTTAATGTGTTCAAAATAAACTTTTTTTATTTACGTGAAATATTATTTAGCAAGGCAAATGCTTGAGCTTTTTCCATTTATTTCTGTACTACTTTTGATTATCTGGGCTATATCCTTATATCTCTGATCATCTGTGTCTTAGTTTTGTTTCCAGTAAATAGTCTTCAGATGTTCACACTAATAAACTAGTTAGTTTTTATTCTATCCAAAGACTTGATGGAAATTACACTTTGAATTAGCATGATCTGAATTGACACCATCACTGGCTTTCTGTTTTCACCTCTATTTGTTCCGTCTCTTTTGAAATAATGTTTACATATTTAAGGTGTAGGATATGCTAGAAAGTCAAGTCTCCAGGGGAAGAAGTACTTTGTGCTCTATATTTACTTTTAATTACAGAAAATGTTATAATTAGATACTCTCTAGGTGCATTAAAAAGTAAAGGCTTGCTTTCACTTTTAACAGTAACTAATTTCCTATTTTAATATTTAATATACAATAAAAATTTAATAATTAGGGAAAAACTGTCATTCAAATATAAAGCAACTAGAAACACATAAGAACCAAAGTGGAAATAAAATTAGACATAATCTTTTTAAATATGGACACTTAATATACTTACATCAATAAGAGTTTATAATTTTAAGGAATATATGGTTAAGATTTGAAACAAAGAGCAGCTTCCATAAATTTTATTTAAGATCAAGATCTAGGCAAATTTGTAAATTGGGAGGTTCTTTTCTATATTTCCTCTCATTTTCTTCTCTCTTTAAGGGTATCATTTGGCATTACATTAAAATGGTTTTTTGTGTGTAGGAAAAATTCTGATCCTGTAACTTCTCTACTTTAAAAACAATATTTGCCCCAAATACCTATGAGGAATGCTGAATCTAGGCAAAGTAGTTCCAATCTAGCTTTTAAATAGAAAATCCTCATTTTTCATCTCTCCTCTAATCTATTAACTCTACTCTATATGAGTGACTCAGTATTTCCTGAATTTACCCTACATTCTTTTTCTTCTTTGTTTTCTTTTAAATGTTACATTAAAAAAAAAATATGAGGTCCCCATATAACCCCCACCCCTGTCACCCCACCCCTCCTATATCAACAACCTCTTCCAACATCATGGCACATCCACTGCACCTGGTGAATACATTCTGGAGCACTGCTGGACCACATGGACAGTGGTCCATATTGTAGGTCACACTCTCCCCCAGTCCACAAAGAGGGCCATGGCAGGACACGCAACACCCAACATCCATCCCTGCAGCACCACCTGAGACAACTCCAAATCCTGAAAATGCCCCCACACCATATCTCTTCTTCCATCTCCCTACTATCAGCAGTCCCCGTGGCCACTCTCTCCACATCACTATTACAATTTCTTCCCTTACTAATCACAATAGCTCCCCAGCAGAACACCAGTAAGTCCACTCTACTCATACTCTATTCCTTCATCCTGTGGACCCTGGGATGGTTATGTCCAGTTCCCCTCTACATCCAGAGGGGGCTTAGATTCCACATGCATGCTGGATGAAATTCTCCTGCTTGCAGCTGTAGGCACTCTTGGCTCCCTGGTGTGGTGGTTGACCCTCTTTACCTCCCTATCAGCTAGCCAGGGTAAGTCCAAGAAACCAGAGGGTAGGAGCCACAAGACTGCTTAGGCCCAGGGCCTGGCTGTCACATGGACAGCTTTTTAATCCCTCCATGGCCCTCCTGGAATGCCCCTCTTCCCTTCCCTGTCAGGTAAATTACTATTTAATTTAGCATAATTCATCCAAAATTTTACTTTTCTGTGAAAACTTCCCGACATTTCTAAGCATAATTAATGAGAACTTTTCCAAATCCCATAGAACTGTGATCTGAATTGATGTATTGCACTTTCACATGTTGATGTTTACTATTATTTTATTACAATATATTTTTATAACAGAAGTTGTGAACTTACAAAACAATCATGAATTTGAGGAATTCCCATACAACATCCCCTCACCAACACACCACACATTTGTTACAGATTATAAGATATCATCAGACTATTACCACTAAAGTCCTTAGTGTACTTCTGGCATATTTTTCCATAACCCCCTATTATTAACACACTTCATTTTTGGCATTCATACAAGAATATTACAGTATTGCTGTTAACTGTAGTCCACAGATTACATTAATTATATTTTTCCCATGTTTCTCCACATGCTTTTCCCTGCAATAGTGATGTACATCTGTTCTAGTTCACAGAAGGACATTCTTATGTTTATACTATTAACCACAATTCTCAACCATCTCTGGGTTCTCTGTATTACTCAGTCCCTAGATTATTCTCTTGCTTTCTTTCAATTGACATTTACATCCCTAGACCACCCTTTTCAACCACAATCCCATTTATATACCAGCTGCCACTCATTATAATGTGTTACCATCAAGTCTATAGACATTTCTCTAAAGTGTATCTTCTACAAATAACTGAAAAGTGCATGAAAAAAAATGTTCATTATCACTAGCTATTAGGGAAATGAAAATAAAAATGAAAATGTGATATCATCTCATAACCCATAAAATGGCATCATTAAGAAAACAGAAACAATAAGTGCTGGAGAGGATGTGAAGAAATAAGAACACTCCTTCACTGTTGGTGGGATTGTTAAATGGTGTAGCCTCTGTGGAAGACAGTTTGGTGGTTTCTCAGGAAGCTAAATATAGAACTGCCATAAGAACCAGCAATTCTTCTACTAGGAATGTATACAGAAAAACTGAAAACCATGATGCAAACAGACAATTTATACACTGATGTTCATAACAGTGTTATTCACAATTGCAAAATATGGAAACAACCCAAGGGTTCATGAACCAATGAATGGATAAACAAAATGGTGTTTACATATACTGATGGTATACTACGCTGCAGTAGGAATAAATGAAATTGGAACACATATGATAACATGGATGAATCTTGAAGACATAATTCTAAGTGAACCAAGCCAGACAGAAAAGGACAAATATGGCATGGTCTCACTAATATGAACTAAGTTCAAAGAATAAACACATGAAGTTAAAACCTAGAGTATAGGGTATTAGGAGATAAGAGGAAGGCTGCAAAGGAGTGCTGATGCTTAATGTATGTAGAAGTTTTAACTATCTTGACTGTAAGAGTGGAAATGGATAGAGCTGGTGGTGTTTATTATTTTGTAAAATGGCCCTATCCCTCCACCAGATGATAACCTTTTTGAGATTAAGAACTGCATTTTATTCATATTTGAGTCTCTCATACATAACAGTATACAAATATTTTTAAAAACTACTTCTATCTTTAGCCCTTCCATCTACAATCTCATATTTTAGATATGGTATCTAAAATAGGAAATGAGATTTATCACCTTAACACTGCTGCGAGAAACTGGCTTACCTGTTCCGTATTGTAAATGTTGCACCTGTTCCATTGTAGATGTTGCAGTTGTTAGTTGTTGCAGTTGTTCCCTTTTATTGCAGATGATGTTGCAGTTCTAATAGCAAACAGCTGCTTGGTAGTTTCCAATAAATATGATGTGGAAACTAGGGTCGAGGCTCTCAGTTCCAGAAGCTGTGTGTCCTCTGGTCCCATCTTTATCTCCTCTGTGTCTCTCTCTGTCCTTTATTTCTTTAAATTCTGCATTGCCTTCCCTTCGAGCCAACCTATTGTGAGCTGATTGCAGCAATTGGAGCCCAACGTGGGGCATGAAGGGAAGAAGTCTCGTAGGAACTGGCACCCTAAGTGGAGGCCAAAGGGAAGAAGGGTCGCCTCATTTGAAACTGAAGTTGGTGTAATGGCACAGAGCCCTGAGTGGTGTGGAAAGTCTTCGAAGTTCTCAAGGGTTTGCTTGTATTTCCCCAGGAGATAGGGAACACCCTATGTGGGTACCAGCTCATTGGATAAAGCCATACCATGAATGCCAAGAGACAACAAAAGTTCCTGTGGAACTCAGAACCTCGATCATGCAGATGGAGAGATGGACACTGGAAACTGCATGGCTGAGTCTCATTCGGAAGACTGGAAATGCTTTACATCAAAGTATTTAAACTTCAGAACTTGTTCAATCATGGTATCATAAAGCAAGTATGACTTGAGGACAGAAAGAGTTTAAGAAGCAAATAGAGAGGAGGAAAAATGGAAAAGAAATGTCGAATTATAAAATGAAGCAATGAAGAAATTCTAGATTAATGGATTTGGAACAGCTTTTGTGTATCTCTGTTCAATGTCAGTGTGTGTTGTAATTGTTTCAGTGTGTGATTGTTTAAAAAAAAAGAAAAGGAAAAAAGAGCAAGAGTAGAAAGAGAAAAAGGAAGGAAAAAAGAAAAAGAAAGGGAAAGAATGAGAAAAGAAAAAAGATAGAAAGAGAAGCAGAAAAGAAGGAAAAGGAAAATAGAAAAAGGAAGGAAAAAGAAAGGAAAAAAGAAAAAGAGAAAGAGAAAAAGGAAAACAGAAAATGCAAGGAAGGAAGGAAGAAAAATGAGAAAGGAAGGATAAAAGATGTAAAAGTTAAGTGAATATTGAAAAAGGTAAAAAGTTTGTGGGAATGCTAACTGAAATTTAATAAGGGGAATTTTGTCCTAAAATAAAATGGTTAGTTTTATAAAATCAGAAATGGAGATATGCGGGACAGAACTATTATACATATAGCAAGTTGTAAAATATTGTGGTAGCATTCAGTGAGATAAAGTGTTTTGTAAAATTAAAACAGACCTGAATGAATACAAAAAGTGCAAAAACTGTGTGGAAAGGGCAGCAATGGACTTTTCCATTTGTTCATGGCTTTCTGCCCTGGCCTGATGGCAATGAATCTGGCTGCATAGAAGAAACCTGTGAAAGTTACTCTACTAAAAAACAGTAGAGACAATGGTATTTTAAGGGCCTGGAAATGCAAACAATTGGGACAAGCTGAAAGGCACCTGCTGTTCAATCAACTTCTTAAATGTTTGGGTAAGACAAAGCTATATTCTCCACCATAATTGATAAATGTTTTCTCATGTTAATGGAATTTGTAATGACTTAGCCTGTGAATTGGATGTGGCCCCAGGTCCAGTGAAGATGCTCAGAGCACTATACAAACAGGAAAAAGAGATCATTTTTGATCAAGTACTGGCCTATATAGCCTTGCTGGTTGGGAATATTAAGCCCATGAGAAATGAAAGTCTATTCATTTAATGTCTGCTATTTGAAAGTCTTATTGTTTGTTGTTGCAGTTATGGATTATGTATAAAATGCTTGAGTACTAATCAGAACTTTAATAATGAAACATTATGTACTTAAGTGATTTGATGAACTGTAAGTGATACATAAATGTACATTGTTGAATTGTATATGTAAGATTTCTTGTATTAAGTTTCAACAATCCTGGGACTGAATATATTGAGAAAAAATTAAATGAGTATTGTTGAAACCTAAAAGTGAAAATATCATGCAGGAAGCTTTGTTAATAAGTGAAAAGTCATTTGAGCAGACTTGGCAAAAACAAAGTGGGACATGTTGCGAGAAACTGGCTTACCTGTTCCATATTGTAAATGTTACACCTGTTCCATTGTAGATGTTGCAGTTGTTCCCGTTTATTGTAGATGATGTTGAAGTTCTAATAGCAAACAGCTGCTTGGTAGTTTCCAACAAATATGATGTGGAAACTAGGGCTGAGGCTCTCAGTTCCAGAAGCTATGTGTCCTCTGGTCCCATCTTTATCTCATCTCTTGTGTGTCTCTCTCTGTCCCTTTATTTTGTAAAGTTCTGTGTTGCCTTCCTTTGAGCCAACCTATCGCTGAGCTGATCTCAGCATAACACCTCTCACAAAGAGTTTTCATTGGAGATTCCTATCTGGGCTCATTTTATTTAACCCATTTTATAGTGCCTTCTCCTTTCACTCATGTCCAATAAGACATATATTTACTAAACTCCTAGCATCTCTGAGTGAAACATACTCATTCTTATAGACTTAGTTTCTCTCTTGCCTTTCAAGATAACAATTAGCTCAGTATATCAATGGGGTTTGTTTCCTAATAGAAGAAACCTAGCAGGGATCTCTAGTGTTTTCTTCTCTATCGTGTTGTGCATATATTTTCACAGTGGAATTTTTTTGACAAATCAATTTTATTGATGCATATTAATAATGCAAAGTGTACAGTCAATGGTGTTCAGTATAATCACATATTTGTGCATTCATTACTTCAATCATTCTTAGAGCATTTTCATCATTACAATAATAATAGTAAACAAATAAACATCACATCTCAATTTCTCTATGCTTCCCCTGCTTTCAAAACTGCTGTTTCCTTCTCTCTAGTATATTTGTATTTATATTTTGTAAGAACAGTCTTACATAAGCCATATCATCCATATTTGTGTTATATTTGAGGTTTTACTATCTTCTACAGTCCCATGTTAATGTTTTTAGCTTTCCTTCTATTACTATATATGACCTTAGACTTTCCCTTTCAACCACTGTCCTACCCATATAATAGCTCTGCTAGGTACAAACACCGTGATATGCTTTTACCATTTTCATTCTTTTTCAAAGATTTACAACCTTTTAAAGCAATTCTGCATAGATTAACCCTCAGCTTTCCATTCTTTACCCTCCTTTTTGAGATGTTATTGTTAGCATTGTTAAACCTATGTCATTATTTTAATGCTCAGAATTTTTACCTGACCAAGAGATTGACATGGCGACATTTAAAGGCTTGTGAATAAACTGTTTAGAATTAGCAAGACCTGTGTACCTTTACAATACTGTTAGTGGAAGCTGCCTACACTGTATATGTTGAGGCTTGGATAAAGAAATACAGTGTTTTTGGGATCAAACTGCGGAAAAAAGCAAATTGGGCACAAGGAAACAAAATGTGTTAACTTGAGCAAAAGGTTAAAAGAGGCAGAGTTACCAACACTGTTTTTCAAACCAAATAGTTAGCTGATATCCACTGAAATTTGGATTAAAGATCCAGTCGAAATAAAAAGTTAGGAAGGATCATTTAACAATTAGTCTCCTCCTAAATGTTTATATTACCAAAAAGCTGGAAGCAAAGGGCCTGAGAAAGGCAGTAGGCCTTACCAGACAAATACTTCAAAAGGAATATGATTTTGCACCAGATTGTTAACCCAGGAGGTTAGAAAAATATTTGACCAGAATAAGTAACTGTTCAGTCTCCCTCAGTAGCTTCATAATCCTCACAATTTTTCTTGTTTTCTTGTGCCTGCTTCCCCTTCCTATTCTAATGCTGTCCTCATCTAAATGGGAAATAAACTATTTCAGATGTCCTCTGTAACAAAGGTCATGCTAAAACGGAAATTAGATCTCAAATTAAACTGTTTATTTCAACTTCTGTTCCTTTAACATTTCATAAATTGTAAAGGTCACTGCTTATGTTTAGTTTATGGGCTTTAATTTTATTTTAATTACTTTGAGTCTTTTATTCAGGTTAAAATTTCATTTGAGTCATATGAAATTCTTTCCTTTGCTGCTTTAATGGATAATTTGATCATTTATTCTATCCAGTGGCCTGTTAACTTGTGAAGCTAGTTTTAGTCAGTGTTATTTTGGATTCATTTGAAATCCTGTAAGAGGTCAAGGAAACTGTTTCTATTACACCCTGTGCAAATTCAAATCATTTTTTCTGAAGTCAATTCCATTTCACTTCAGTCCCCTTATCTCCTTCTTCAAACCTCCACAAGTTTTTTGTAACAATTTATGTCTCATATATTAAAAGAAGGAATAGAATAATGTCTTTTTGAATGGTTCTATGTGGGGCCCTAAAAAACAATATTTCTGGGAAGCTTCACATTTTAAAGATGGAAATAGCAGTCAACAGTAGAAACAAAAAAATGAAACAGAAACGAAAACCTTGTTCAAAAAGAGGACATTTTGTCAAAGTTAAGAGAATTAAACCTCCAACCATTTTTACTAGTTGTTATATAAATATACTGGAAACCTTAAGATTACCTTCAAAGTGTGGGGAGGGTTGTACTTAGGGCATGCCTCTATGGAAAATGAATGTGTTCATGTTGTTATAGGCTGTTTTCTTGGTGGATGGAGAAGCACACTATAAACCAAGAAAATATTCAACTCCCATTCTGGGGGTCCTACTAGTTTCTCAAATAGAGTGGTTAAATCTCTGGAGTATAAAGGCAGTGCCTAATAAAAAGAAAAAAACAGACCATTATGTCAGTCTTTTGATACTAATGCTTACACTTATGAAACTTATTCTTGTATTGATAAAAACAAAACCTAGCCTAATAACAACTAATGCCTCAGAGTTACCTCATGAAAACCTTCTTGTTACATAAATGTGGGTTTCTCTAAGCCAAACTCAGCAAATAAACTCACTACATCCCCCCCTGCTGTGGGCTATGACTCTCAGGATAAGCCTCCCTGGCACCATGGTATTACTACCAAGCACTAACTAGTGATGCATTTGGAAAAAGACCTTGGCCAAAGGGGGGAACATTAAATGCAAAAGAGTTATTATAGCTAAGAGACTTCAAAGTGAGTCAGGAGGTCATTTCAGAGGTTATGCTTATGCACATAGCAGGAAGATCCCACTACTTGCCACAGTAAACAAAACCTCATACAGGAGTGCTTCCAAGGACTCTAGAAACACCTGGATACTATAGGCAAGGCACACAGTCTCATGAAATTAGCACCCCATCAATTGGCCTTCCCCTGAAATATATGATAATCTGTTTTCTGAATATGACAGTGACTCATTAATAATGTCCTTACTCATGATTATTCTAACTCTTTTATTTGAAACTATTATTAGCACTATACCCATAAATATATGTCCCGGAGACTTAAATCTTCAGTCTGTTAGTATGTCAGTTGAACCCTGAGTCTGAGCAGAGTTGTGGCCAATACCTACTCTCCAATTCATCAGATTCGCCCACGACAACTAATAGAATGATGATCATAGACAACTCCCATCCCCAAAAACAAAGAATATCTGTAACTGCAAGTAAAGCAGTTGCAGTTGCTTCCATCTGCCCTATCAGATCTAAGTTACCTCCCAGTCAGCAGAACAGGCAACATCATCCAAAGCCTCAAAATTGAGAAATGAAAAAAATAAGGGGGTGGGGGTGGGGAATGCAACCATGGACCAAAGTAGACTTATTAGTATTGTAGTAGTGGAAGAACTTGCAACACTGATGCAAAACTAGTGCTTACCAGAAGTTCCGACAGGAGAGGGTAGGGATAATAGTTATAACATAGAGTATTTTTAGGGCATTGTTCTGTATGATATTGAAATGGTGGATACAGATCATTATACATTTTTCAAAACTTATAAAACTGTACAGTATAAAGTTAAACCATAAAGTCAACTAGAGACCTTGGCTAGCAACAGTGCTTCATTATTGTTTCATCAATAGTAACAAGTATATCATGTGGGCAAGCTGCCAACGCCTTGTTAGACGTAGGAAAATCTCTCTAACTATAAGGCCTTTGGGGTTCCACGCAAAAGATGGTGCCGAGGCAGAGGGAAATCTGCCTTCCCCCCAGCAACTAGAGCTTATGAACCAATCAGCCTCGCTAAATTAGCATGGCCAGGAAACTGCTTGCACGTTGCTTCATGGTCTATAAAAGCTACTACACTTCCTCAATAAATCAGACCTGCACCACCAGCCTGCATCTCCAGAGCGGTTACTGTGTGTTGTCTTGCTCTGTTCGTCCTTACCTCTTTGGGAGCGGAGCCTCTGGATGGCACCGCAACAATATCACACCAATGTTAGATGTTCTTAATAGAGGAAAGTGTGGGAAGGGGAGAAGGTGGATTATATGGGAGTCCTCTATATATTTTTAAACAAATCAATTTTATTGATACCTATTTATAAAGCATTAATCTGTCCACACTGTACAATTAACAATATTCAGTATAATCACATAGTTGTACATTCATCATTTCAATCATTTCTGTAGCATTTTCATTATTCCAGTAACAATAATTAAAAAGAAAAATCGTCCAAAGAAAACTCATCTCTCAATCTCTCTATGCTTCCCCTGATGTACACAGCTGCTATTCTGTTTCCATCTCTCTAGTTTATTCATATATATATTTTGTAAAGACAGTCTTATATATGCAAGGGTTTCACTATGTGTTATACAGTCCCATGTTACATTTTTAGCTTTCCTTCTAGAAATATACATGTCATTAGACTTTCCCTTTCATCACTGTCATACCCATATATTAATAAAAGCTCTCTGTCCAGATGTTCTATCCAAGATTGAAAATGGTGTATTGAAGTCTCCAAATATTATTGTAGAGACTTCAGTTTCTCCCTTTAGCTTTGCCAGTATGGTACTCTTGTAGACAACATATAGATGGCTTATTTTTTAAATCCATTACATCAGTCTATGTATTTTTATTGGGGATATCAAGCCATTAACATTCATTATAATAACTGTAAAAGCATTACTTACTTAATCTGCCTAGTTCTCTGATTTTCCATTGTCAATCATACTTGTCTTTTTAACCTTTAAATAACCCTTCCTAACATTCTTTATTACTACATTCCTCTCCAAGCCTCTCACCCTTGTTTATTCTTTGAGTATCTCTTGCAATTCTGGTCTTTTTATAATATAGTCTATCAGTTTTGGTTTGTATGTGAAGACTTTAAACTCACCCTCATATTTGAAGGACAATTTTGCCAGGTACAGAATTTTTTTTAGCAATTTTTCACTTTTGGTACCTTCAATACATCATACCATTTTCTTCCCACCACCCTGGTATTTGATGAAAGGCTGGCACTTAACCTCATCAAGGTTCCCTTGTATGTGATGCTTTACTTTTCTTTTGCTGCTTTCAGAATCCTCTATCTCTTTCTCATTTTGAATAGTAGATGTCTCATGGTAAGTCTCTGGATTTTTTCTATCTAGGGTGTGTTGTCTTTCTTGGATACTTATGTCTTTCAAAAGGGTTGGAAATTGTTTGGTCATTATTTCCTCAAATATTCTTTCTGCCCCTTTTCTGCTCTCTTCTCCTGGGACACTGGTAATGTGTATGTTTATACATTTCTTGTTGTCATTCAATTCCCCGAGACCCTGTTCGATTTTGTCCATTCTCTTTCTGTTCTCCTGTCTTTTCTAGTTTATATATTCTGTCTTTGAGACTTTATGTGCCTCTAATGTATTTTTCTAAATTTTTTATTTGTCTTTTTTTAAGATACATAGATCACAAAAAAATGTTACATTAAAAATTATAAGAGGTTTTCTTATACCCCACCCCCACCTACTGCCACTCCTCTCACATCAACAACCTCTTTCATCACTGTGGCACATTCATTGCATTTGGTGAATATATTTTGGAGCACTGCTACACCACATGGATTACAGTTTACATTGTAGTTTACACTCTCCCCCAGTCGATTCAGCAGGTTATGGCAGGATATATAATGTCCAGCATCTGTCCCTATAATATCATTCAGGACAACTCCAAGTCCTGAAAAGGCCCCCACATCACTTTTTTTCTTCCCTTTCCCTGCCCTCAGCAACTCCCATGGCCATTGTGTCTACATCAGTGATGCATCTCTAATATATTTTTAATCTCATCCATCATGCCTTTCATTCCCATAAGTTCTATTACTTGTCTTTGCAGGCTTTCAATTTGTTCTTTATGCTCACTCAGTGTCCTTTTAATAACCTTTTCTCTTTAATCATATTTTCTTTCAATTCTTTGAACAGACTTAGGAGAGTTGTGTGATTATCATAGTTTAATTGTCTTAAATCCCATATCTCTTCAGGATATTTATATTTGGTTTGTTCAGGATAATATTTGGTTTGTTCAGGATAATTTGTTTGTTTCTTTGGCTGAGCCATCCCTTCCCATTTCCTAGTACGGCTTGTAATATTTTGCTGATATCTAGGCATATAAGTATGTTGTTGAATTTATTCTGATGGTCAGTTTCTCTCTCTTGCCTATTTTTGTTTCACAGTTCTTTCATATTTGATTCAACTTATTTTATGTCTTTTAAATTGCCCAGTTTAAGTTATCAAAAGTAAGCCAGGGACTCACTAATAGGGAATAGATTTTCTCCCAGGAGTTAAGGTACAGACAGAACCAAAAGCAGTTTTGTTCATGCAATTTCCAGACCATCCAGCAGATGCAGTTCATCTAACTTCCCTTCCACAGAGGTGTTTCAATCTCTGTTTTCATGTGTTTAGAACTGACTAGAGCCAATATTCAAAGCAGGCTCTGCTAAACTTAAGAAAGTACCCTGACTCTCTGTCCTTTTCCCCTTGTTACAGCTGAAAGGGAGGAAGATGCCTGTTCCCTTCTCAGCTGCAGTGAGCCAAGGGTTTTACCCAAGCTTAATATCTTGGGGGTGGGGGAGAGAAGCTTTCCTGGCTGCCTTGGGGTTTTGGTAACTCACATTTGTTTTTCGGGTTCTTTTGTCTCTCTGTCTCTCACCATCTTGGAACTTGTGTAGTACTGTCCCAATCTGCTAACCTCCAAAGCAGTTCCCTCAGACAGCTTTTAGCTCTTTCTCCATAGTTTTTGTGAAAGAGGTGAGCTTTGGCTGCCTATTCCAAGGTCATCTTCCTGCTATTCTCCCCTGGATTTTAATGTAACTTTTGTGTAATCTAAAAGATTTCTGAAAACAAAATATATTTTTAAAAGCTTACCTTCAAATAATTCTCCATTTAGGAAAAGTTCTGTGATCATTAAATTTATTACTTCATTTTTCTAATTTTTATTTATATTCCCTTTGGTTCCCTCAGTACTTTTTTTTCCCATTTTTAAACTGATTTATTCATCAGAAAATTTTACTAAGAGACATTACTTATTCATACACAAAATCCTCTTGCATTGAAACTTCAAAACTAACATAATTAATTCATAGTCTCAGCTCTGGTCTTCATAAAGTAGAGTGACTATTTCAATGAAAGTCATATGGAATATCTTTAAGAAATCCATTATCAACATTTCTATTTTTCACAATTTTTTATTTTTAAAGGAGCTTTAGATTACATATATGTTATATTTAAAATATAGGGGATTCCCATTTACTCCACCCTGTCAACCTCCCACACTTACCACCATTAATAATATATTTCATTAGTGTGGTACATTTGCTATAACTGATGAACATATTTAGAAGCATTGCTACTAAGCATGGGCTATAATTTATATTATGTTTTACACTGCACTGCACAATTTTATAGTTGACAAGATGCATAGACTTGTATCCATTATTTTGCAATATCATGCAGAATGACTTCAGCCCTTAATGTATGTGTTTTTCCTAAATATTTATGTGTGTATCACAAATGAACTAAGTGTTTAAGTTTGTCTCTGACCCTTACTGTTTACTTATCCCTTTAAATCACTTAATCCTCACAAGTACCATAGGCAATGTGCACTTTATTACCTCTGTTTTACAGATAAAGAAATTAGTACTTAGAGACATTAAATAAATTCCTCCCTAAGATTTATCTGTTTATTTTCTTTTCAAATAGGTGTATTCCATTGCAAATAGGCAAAAGAGAGAACATTATTACTGCCTTATTTAGGATTCTTGAGTTACCCTCTAATTCTAAAAGGATAAAAATATCTATAAAGTCATTTTCTATTTTCTAAATTTACTTGCATTCTTTTCTTTCTCCCTTCATATGGCTTTATGTTTTTGCCTATTATTTTTTTCTCTCCATAAATTAGGAGTGAAAATTTTGGTAGTGTTCATACAATTGAGTGGAAAACATTTTTAATGTCTGTTTTATTAAAGCAATCATGTTAAAAGAACAACTTTCATATATTTGTAAAACTTTTATTCTAATCTGAGACAGACTCCTTTCCTGTCAGAATATCTAAAATGTTGAGGGAGTAAGCTCCCCCAATTTTCTCAGTCAGTGGGCAGGTGCATGTTATCATGGACATGTAACTTGAAACAGTTATTCAAACTGGAAATTACCAGGTTTTCTTAATCTCTCTGACAAATATCCTTAAGCTATATTGAGCTTATGTAAGTTAAAGAAATCTTAAAATACAGTCTTGCCATTGATCATTTCCTAATATTGTAAATGTTATGCTGAAAAATAAGTAAGTCATTTGATGTTAGGAAATAATGTGAAACAGGGACTAGATTAAATTCCTTAGTTTGGTGTAGTATTGCTGTTTTGCTTTCTCTAATATCACAGTTACTATAGATCTAAGTGTTCACAGGTTGATAAAACTAACAGGGTTTAGTTTGTTCCACATGAAAATAAGGTTGTATTCCAGGGTAAACACACTACAGAATGTCCTACTCCTTTTTAAGTTTTCACTTAAGATTTTTTATTTCCATATGCAAAAATACACATGTAAGAACTGCAATAGCTATTTAGATTTGATTCAGTCTTATTGCTGGTATTAGACAGGCTGAGAACTCTCATCCTCCCTTTCTTTTCTTTCTTTACTTCTTTCTTCCTTCCTTTCCTCACTTCCTCCCATCTTTTTCTTAATTTCTTCCTTCCATTCTTTCATTGTTCCTTCCTCCCCTATTTTCCTTCTTTACTCTTCCTCCTTTTTCTCCTTTGTTCAGAGACAGCATGGAAAATTGAATGAAAGTCTGAGTTTTTGGAGAGAAAGAAATGTAGTCTTATATCCAGACTCTTGCCACTTTCTGTGGAAGTTTCCAGAATTGTTTACCCAATTCAACCTCAATTTCCATATCCAGAAAGTAGAGCTAACAACATTACATAATAAATTACTAGGATAATGGCTATAAAAGTTTTAGTATATAACAAACAATAAATAATTACAGGCACAGTTCTCTAGGTACCAGGGAATATAGGCTACAGACCAAAGTCCCTGCCCTCAAGGAGCTTTCATTCTGCTATGGAACAACAGACAACAAACAAGTAAAATAATTTTTAAAAATTTACATTTAAGAAATATTATTGCTTTATTGCTTTATTGCTTTTTCTATTGGTTTCTTCTTTCTCTGCTTATTACCTTAAATAAAGCATGCAAGACTATGTGCTAGATTCTGTCAAGATATAGGGAAAGAAACCATATCTTTACTAAAGTAGCTCATAATCTAGACAACAACAAAAGAGATGACCAAGGCAAAATAAAAAGAGCTTCCTGCTATAAAATTGGTATAGAGAAGGAACTGTTAGAAACAAAGTACTCTAGAAACCAATAAAGAAATCAAGAAAGATCATAGCTAAGGTTTCTCTCTCTCTAACAGTAACTAACATTTTTTAAGTGTTTAGCAAATATCTCTGGTGGGTTTATTCATGAACAAACTGGTGTAAGCAGTTGCTTAGAATTGTTTTCATTTCTGGAAGTTCTTTATACAACTCATCTTCCACAAAAAAAGTTATTTCAATTACTTGATATTTTATTGATATGTGGGTTCTGATGAAATGTTATTGATTAAATCTGAATCCAATTCAATAATGGCACAACCTTTCTTCACATGACTGCCTGAAAGAGTCAACAACAAGTGGGTCATCTTTTAAGACAGGGTTCTAATTCCCCCTATTCAACCATTTTATTCAAGCTCTGCTTGCTGAACTGCCTCCTCCTTTGCCAACAATATGACTTTGTCGCTCATGTTTGTATTATGTAGAAGCTTGCTCTTTGTGACTCATAATTATTAATGAGTTAGTAATACATTGACTCATAGGAGTTTCTTTCAAGCAAAATCAGTGAACCCTTTAGTCTAAGGGTTCTTAAGCTTTTTTTTCCATGGACACCTTTGCCAGTCAGGTGAAAACCACAGACCCATTCTCAGAATGTAGATACAGATAGTTTTCTGACAATCAACATCAGAAGTCAGAGAAAATAAAGACAAGTTGATTTTTTCAATTCAGGCTCACAGATCCCCTGAAATATTTAGGGGTTCCCTGTCTGTTTGCCATCTGTTTGGAAATTTGGTCAAACTAGTTTTGAAGAAACCAGAATTTGTCAATAGACTCTAAGAATCCAAAATGGACAAATGAATTTTAGTTAATTTAGCATCAGGTCATACATCTAACCATGTGGTAGAGCTATAGTGTTCAAATCTAGAAAGCATGTCATCAGAGCTTTTAGGTTTACTATAAAATACTGACTTGTTGTTAATAGTAACCATTATTATGGTCAAAAAGAATAACTCAAAGTGATATTTCTTTTCTATTATTTGCATTTACTTGGAAAACTATAGAATATAAAATTTAGAATATAACTTCTATAGTTGACATGTATATTCTTTTCCTAAAAGGATGTAAAATGCATTTTCCCTTAGTTCTTCCCCTAAAAGTCTTCAGAGCTGTTATTCATATATGTTTCAGTACCAAACTGAAAACAGGATTAACTCCAAAATAATGAATATTAGTATAATTTCCTCAAGGAAAAGAACATAGACATTGATTCAATGTGCAAAAATGACATTTTTTTCCATATCTACCTTTGAAGATATTGAAAACTTGGATAAATAAGTTGCTACTAGTTCATTTAGTTCAGGAAGCAATCCTTAGCAAGCATGATAAAACTCTCTTTAGAATCAATTCTACAATAGCAAAATACCTCCTAAAATTTATTATCATTATTATCAAAAATTTTTTCAAAAAGTTTTAATAATGACTTGTGGAACAAAAAAGAAAATAAATTAGATATTTTTGGTGAGGTGTGTGCATAAGATTGGCGGGTTAAGTGTGCAATTTATTCCAGCAAATGAATATCATATTATATAAAAGAAAGAACTACAACTGTCATGGGCTTCCTAGAAATTCATTTCAGGCACTCTTTACTTTCTTGAAAGCCTACTTATAAAATGTCCAAATTACAGGGAAGCAATTATCCAAACTACAAAAGCAGTATCTCAGTATCTCTCCACATAGATAGTTTCTCTAGTAGATTCAAAATAAAGTTTAACATCCACCTGACTTTCAGAGTAAGGGTTTATATTTGAGCAAATCTTCAGTTAATGTCGTTTTTACCTTTCATTTGGAAAAAGATTCATAGTTTCAAATATATTTGAGGCGATCCTTGTTATTGGTCACCAGCAGATAGACCTTGACAGGGCTATTCACAGAATTGCATCATTGTTATGTCAGATCCATATAAAAATACACACACACACACACACACACACACACATATATATATAGCATCTTGTTTCATATATATGTGTGTGTGTGTGTACATATATATAAAACACACATATATATAAAACAAGATGCAATGATTGGAATTAAAATATGTCATATTTCTCAATGGTTTAAATAAGTGGGGTAGGCCCATGGCTCAATAAAGGAGCCCCTCTTTTGCTTTCAGATGGTTGCCTCTGTCACTGACCAGATAAAGAGGCTCCCTGAAGAATGGATCAGCTATAAAAGCTATCATCAATTCAGAATAGGGAAAATATCATATCAACTTAACTCCCATAAAAGCATCAGGTTATACTGAGAGCAAACATAACTGATAGCTCAAAAGAGTTTTGTACCCCAATATTTGAATCTAGGGAGGAAAGCTCACCTTAGTGTTAGCAATTTTCAACCTTTTACCTGGCTGCTTATGAAATGAACTTGTTCCAGGATTCTAGATAATCCTGTCTCCTACAGTGTCCTTGACAGACTATATGGGTTTATTGCAGAATTACACCTGAGTTATAGATGAGCAAAGCAAACTTTGAAAATTATTTCACTACCTACTGAAATAGCCTGAGTGTCAGGCAGAGATTTTATACCTACAGTGATAAATTTGGGACTGACCATAATATACTTGAATGAGCAAGATGTATTATTTATTTTCACTACATCTTGTGTATCACTTCATATATTCAATTTTCCCTGGAGACTACTGCCAGATTAACATCTAAATTAGCCACAGAATCATACTTAGGAAAGCAAAGACAAATGTTATTTTTAATTGGCAGCTATGAAAAAACAGAAGAATACAAATGCTGGAGAGGATGTGAAGAAATGGGAACACTCATCCACTGCTGGTGGGAATGCAGAAGGATCCAACCATTCTGGAGGACAGTTTGGCGGTTTCTCAAAAAACTAACCATAGATTTGCCATATGACCCAGCAATACCACTGCTGGGTATATACCCGGCAGAACTGAAAACAAGGACACAAACCGATATATGCACACCAATGTTCATAGCAGCACTGTTCACTATCACCAAAAGTTGGAATCAACCCAAATGCCCATCAACAGATGAGTGGATCAATAAAATGTGGTATATACATACAATGGAATACTACTCAGCTTTAAGAATAAATACACTACAAACACACGTGATAACATGGATGAATCTTGAGAACCTTATGTTGAGTGAAGCAACCCAGGCATTGAAGGACATACACTACATGACCTCAATGATATGAAATAAGCAAGCTGCCGCAGAGAGCTAGAGACTGGAAGATAGGCTTACAGGAAATCGGGGGGTAGAGAAAGGATGTAAGTTGACGTCTACATGGGTGAAATCTATGATAAGCTGGAGGTAAGTATGTGTACAAGGAAAGGATAAAATGGGGGCATAGAGTTACCTTTGGGTGGGGCTTTGTGGGTTTGAGGGGGGCTAAGGATGGGCAGATGGGTAATATTGCCCAAGAAATTGGGGGGAGGGTGGAGCAACATACGAACATAGGAGATTGTCAGGTGTTGGTTGAGAGTATAATGCTGAGAAAACCTTTTCAAAATATAATTAGGAAAGTTACCTGTTTAAGATACTCAAAGGGGATAATCTGACGCAGGACAGACTCCTAGGGCATATCTGAATGCTCATTTTGCCAGAGTGGGTTGTACCATTGGGTAGAGACCCATATAATGAGAGTGAAGGTAGACCCACATCCTGGGGATGACTAATGCCATCAAATAGAGGGAACTGTATCTCTCAAGAGAAAGGGTGGCTCCCAGGGCATTAGGGCAGTTGAGCAAGTCAAGCTTTCAACATTGTTGCAAGTATCTCTGAACATGGCTCCTCAAGAAATGAAGATTGACTGTCACTGTAGGCCCCAAGGGGAGGAGAGACTCAAGTCTTATTCAAAAATTTGTATGGCCTTCACATATTAGACATTTCTAATTAAAAGCATTTTTTTTTCCAATCTTTACCTTTAAGTAGCAACCTGTTAAGATTCACACAGTAGCAGAAGATGCAAGAGCTTGTAATGCAGCTGGTAGACAAGCTACATAAACACTCAAAGAGGTAAAGAGCCTTCCAGACCAAAATCTGGGGGTTATACAGAGAATGTTAAATAACTGTACTACCTCATCAAGTGAAAGGCAGGTCAATCCTCTCCTTTAATATGATTAGAAACAACTTCTCAGAATTCCTGAGATTGGACTTGTTCCTTCAAGATGAGGAAAGCTTCTGATAAGTAGAGATATGGAAAGATGGGTGCCCTAGATTGACATCACAGCTTTATAATGGACTTTGTTAAAGTCAGGATAAATAAGATAATAACAAACAAACAAACAAAAAACAATCTGAAAATCTCAATCACAGCACAATAAAACTTTGTTTTACACTCATATCAAGCCTGATACAGATCAGGCTAGTTTCTTCCATCTTGTAGCTATGTTCTCTGGAGTATATGGCTCACAGGATATTGTTAAAAACTATTTACATGGACTGGCATAACTGCAAAGGAGAGTAGGATATATCTTAGGTAGCTGGTAAACTTTAACTCTTTCTTAAACAGATGGTCCCTATTGAGAAGAAATAGAAGAGAACTTTAAAGAAAGAATGTGAATATCAGATTGTAGAGTATTTTGAATGTCAGGCTGAACACTCCTGTTGTCTTGTAGGTAACTATTAGGTGTTGAAGACATGTGCTACAGACATGGTCATGTACTACAGACAGAGAAATAGAAACATATAAAAAATAATAAAACAAGTAAAAACAATATCAATGTGGTTACCTTTCCCAAGGAAGAATCCTATTCAGCAACTTCTCCTCTCTTAGCAATGACAGTGGTAAGTGGGTTTATATAGGCTGGTACTTGTGCCCATTCACCACTCTTTACAACACCCCATAGAATGTGTGGGAAATTATTCAAAGAATCATGAGAGACTTATGCATTTAAATAACAATAATGGGGTTATTTATAAAAACACTACACGTCTCATTAGATACTAAAAATATTACATTTTGATTTGGAAATATATAACATCTCAGTTTTACAGAGACTACATAGACATAGTTCCAGAAAACAAGATTTATAACTAAAATTCTCTAACAACATGAGCCATAACAAAAGCTGCTCATAATTTTTTTCATGATTAAATGCCTAACTGCACTGAAGAAGTATCAGAATTAGAATTTGGCTTAACAAAGGTAGCCAGAAAACCTGGTTTCCACCTCTGAGACAGAGTTAAGCTTTGTTTAAATTGTTTGTGGTTTTGAACTCTCTTATGAAATGCCCATGTTACCACCATGGGTAGAGCCTCTTTCATAACTGTCGCCTTTAGCACAAACAGAATTCTCATTAACTTCACTGAGATTTCAGAATGCTTAAAGGTTGATTAAGTACTCTGTGGGAGTCAGAATTGTAGTAAAATCAACTTTAGTTGCTCTATTTAGAGTTACTTAAGTTGTCCTATTTAAGGGAATTCATACTGATTATCCTTGAGGACCATTTTCACAAAATGTCAATAAATTCCATGCTTATTAGCTTAAAATATTTCAGCAAGTTATTTGACCTAATATTTGGTCAAATAAATATTATAAAGACAGGACATTCTGCCAAATATTACTTTCATTTTTTAAAAATCTGAGTTTTCAAATTGAACAAGAAAGCTGGAGATGACTAAATTTAACTCAGTCCCTCTTTAATGATAGGGTATTGACAAGGTTCACAATCAATATGAATGGTCAAATGACAGCTGGGAGGACATTTTATGAACACAATGGCAAATGCAACTGTATTCTTTATGAAAACATCACCTGTTGAGTGCTATGGCAACTCATCAAGGCCCTCATCATTGGAAACAATCCTCCCAGACTGACTGATATAAATTCTATAGAGATCAGGTCAGCCCAGAATAGATTAAGAAACTGTTTCAGATACCAATTTCCTTGTAGTGTTAATATTTCACTGGGATACTACAATATCACTGGAATAATGAATGAACAGTTCATTATGTTAACAGTGAAGTTCTCATGAATTGGTATGAGGAGGCTCTAATACAAAACATACAAAGGAGACCATCTGAAAAATGGGAAATATGTGCCTTCTCCAAAACAACTCACCGAGATAGATACTTCTATTATCCCCATATTATCAATGAGAGAACTGAGATATGAAATGGTTAAGTAACTTGTCAAGGGTAATTGACCCCAGAACAATAACATCATTCTGATGTCTCTGCTCTTAGCCAATATACCAAAACACCTATTAGTACATTCTAGTTCACAAAGAAAATATTAAAAATATGAAAATAGAATCTCCCACCTCACTCTAGCATAAAACATCTGGCTTACTCATGAATAAAGAATCAAATATTTGTAAAATAAAGCACAATAACTGATATTTTTACCTTAATGTTCTTCTCAAAATGATTTCACATTCAATATAATGGACCACTTGATTTTAAAAATTCAGTGAGATTGCCTCTATTTCATAAATGACAAAGCTAAGACAATTAAGGCAGAAACGGAATCATCCAAGTTACAAGTAGAATGGTGAGTCCAGAATCCAGTTTACTATTTCTTCAACAAATGGCAATATCATAGAAAGCATCTATAAAATGGTAACAGAGACCCAGATAATTACCTGATGTATTAGACTTCTGGCAAGAAATGTTATGTTATCGGGAAGATGAAAGAAGAAACAAGGCAGAGCAAGGGAGAGTTCAACAGCTACTACCACCTGAATTCTTCTCACAGAACTTTGGGTGCAACCTCCAGGCTTGCACTCTGTGACTCTGTCCCTATTTCCTATACAGGACATCTCAGTGCCCTTCCTCACATCTGTCTACCAGCATCCCAAACCTCCAAGTGATTCACTGCCTTTTTAATAATGGAATTGATGAGCATGCACATTTGTTTTTATGATTTCACATATATTCTCATAGTGTCTTTTGCCTGTCATGAGTCTACTTTATTTTTTTAAAAAAACAAAATAAAATAAAACTTCCATCCTGAAATTTGAGAAATTGAGACACTAAACCAATTGCAAGTAATGCAAAGTCTTGAAATGCATCTTGTTTTCTTTTCTAATGGAATGTGGAGTGTGGCTTGTAACAGAATTTTTATTCAACTACTAAAATGTAAACTGCTTGAATATAAGCTCACAAGGGAAGAAATGTTTGTGTGTTTTGTTTATTAATTTACCTAGCATAATATTTGACACAAAGTAGGTGATCCATAAATATTTGTTAAATGATGAATGCTTATTTAAGTATCATCTAAATTATTGTGAGTATAAAGGCTCATATCCTGTATATGTTTTGTTATTATAATATGGAAAACCAACAGTGAAAAGCTCAAAAATGTGTATTTTGTGATCATTGTATATTTTCATTCCTGCCTTTCCTCACCTCTTCTCAACTTCCTAAATTTAAGAATATTGCAACAACTCATGAATTTCTGAAGAGGTTAATATGAGTATCAGGAATATATACACTCTCATACTTTAAGGTTACTCTGTAAGTGAAGTAAGGGAAAGCTAAATTTATCTTCCCTTACACTGCTTCTTAGGGAGAAAATAAATTATCAAGATTAAGGCACAGTTCTGGTCAAATACACAGGCGGCAAAAACAACTCAACCATTTCCTAAACTCTAATCCTCAATTTCTTTATCTATTAAATCACAACAAAAGTATTTAGTATATTGTATTATTTGATATTTGATATAATATATATAAATCCATGTACTACTCAGCCAAGTGGGTGCTCATGCAAAGTACCAGAAAACTGTTGGCTCTTATAAAGGGTATTGATTTAGGGTAGAAGTTTACAGTCACAAAACCCCTAAAGAGTCCAGCTCAAGGTACCATTAGAGGTACTTTCTCACCCAAAATTTGTTGCCACATGTCAAATCAAAATGGCTGCTGATATCTGCAAGTGTTCAGGTTTCCTCCTCCCTCTTAAGGCTCCATGGGCCCAGCTTTTTCTGATCTCAGCTGTAGGTTAGTATAAGGCTTGACTCTCTCCCCAGAGCTCATTTCTTTCTGGGCCCAGCTGCTCAATTCTCTTCACAAGGTCAGCTGCAGAGTATAGGCTCATCTCTTTTCCCAGAACCTCTGCCGTCTCTAATGGAGCACACCCTCTTTCCTCACATATCTGATTCTCTATATATTTACTTCCTGGGGCTCCAGCATCAAAACTCCAACTCTCTCTTCTGCAGTGTTGTTTTTTCTGTGAGCCCTCATGAGTGGGGCCAAATCAAAGCCCTAATTTTAATTTAATCAAGTAAAAGTGAAACATCTGAACTTAATACAACCAAAGAGAAACATGCCTAGAACAGACCAGTTTACAAAAATAATCCAATATCTATTTTTGAAATTCATAAACAATGACAACTGCTGCAAATGGTATATGATTACCATTCAAATGTGCTATCTAATATCAGAAATAGTTATAATCATTCTCAAATATCAAGCCTGTTTTCTCTTCTCAGCCTTATGTTTCTTAAAGTTTACAGCAATAATAATTCTAACAGTAAGTAGTTCTGTAGTTCTTACTAGGTGCCAGACACTGTTCTAAGCACATTACAAATGATACTACCCTAGGAATGGGGTATTATTATTAAAGATATGTGGAAACTGAGATAAAGACAGAAACCACCTAAGTCACTTAAGCCTTAAGTGGCAAAGATGGGACTGAAAATCTTATAGTCTGATGCCAGAGACCATGCACAAACCATCATGTTATAATCTCATAAATTTGAGTCATGAAAAGCTACATCAGGGGTTTTAATATTTTTCAGGCAGTAAAACCCTTTTTGAAAGTACAAGCACACAAATGCAGAATGTAATTTGGAGAGAGTGGTTTTTAAGATTACTTCCAAGTAAGTATATATTTATGTTTATTTATAAAGGAAGTAGGCAAGCTTGTTTTGATGGACATAAATCTAAACATAATACCTATAAATGGTGATTATATCCCTGTATCAATTTCATTTTCCAATAGTTTTGATTTTTATTTTGGTTGTGCAGAATGCTGATTCACACTGGTAAACAGTGGCAAATTATAAGAATTTTTAAAAAGCTTACCTTATAATCACATAAAATTTTTTAAAAAACATGTGCCCCAATGAGGTCTGATGAAAAATGTAAGCTGATGATCTCTGATATTTCTAAAATTTTGTATGTGTCTTATTTAATGTGATGCTTCTAAAATGTCTTAACATATTTAAAACAGAAAATAAATGCACTGAATCCAATGGTCACCAAACTTCTGGTGTACCCCTACAGGCACTATGCTAGATTGAATCATGTCCCCTACAAAGACATGTTCAAATCTTAACCTCTGATCCTATAGGTGTGAACTCAATAGTACACAGAACCTTCATAGATCCTCTCTGGATATGGCCAAATTGAATCAGGGTGGATCTAAACTCAATATGGCTAAAGTACTTATAAGCAGCAGAAATGTGGACACAGTAAGTAGAAACCAGAGAAATTAGAAAAGGAGAATGTTATTACCATGTGAAAGAGGCAGAGATGCATCTGTAAGCCAAGGAACTCCAAAGATTGGCAGAAAACTAGCACCAGAATACTGCAGACATTGGGAGAAAGCATGGCCAGGTAATACCTAGCCTCCAAAACTGTGAGACAAAAAGTTTCTGTTGTTTATGCCAAACAATTTGTGGTATTTGTTATAACAGCCCTGGCAAACTAAAACTGGCACCATCATATGTATATAAAGTCCCCGCCATTCCTGTGTCATTGTTGAACACAAACAACTCAGATTACAAACATTTTGCTGTGCTATGATAAATGAAAACCAGATTAATAATAATATCAAATGAATGAACAAGAATAATTTGTCTTTTGTGGGTAAGAGCTTCCTTTTCTTATATCCTTTCCTATCTTCGTATGTTCTTGAATATCAGATATGATCAATAAACCAAAGCTAGGCACCATAAGGATGATGGGGAGAAGGGACACAAAGATAAACAAATATCTCATGCCTTCAGAATGAACTGTTTCATAGAGCAGGTTGAACAAAATTCAGTCATAACATGTTAGAAAAATGTCAAATGCTAAGAAAGGGTGAAATTTCTTATGATATGTGAATTTCTGGAGAGACTATTCTCAATGACACTCTCTTATTTCTGTAATTCCTTTGTCTTGACTAATACTTCAAGGATATTTGTAAAATGAACACCTTTGGAAGACTGAGATTTGATTTTCCCTATAGTCAAAAGGGTAGGTTTGTTTACTGTGCAGCAAGTAATCTCTTTCTCTCTGAGGCAAAGTTCAGTCAGGCTTCCTACTATTATAAAGGACTCAGCCTCCCTAAACTTGGGGATTCTTTCCTGTAATTCAACCCAGTTCATGTTCAGGGGTTACCTGACCTTTATCATGTCTCACTGTAGGAAATGGGCTTGAGAAACCAAAACAAATGTTGAAAATCCTGTTACTACTGTTGCTGTAATAAATTCTTTTGTCTCTGACCCGAGAGTCTCCTGTCTGCTGCCACTATTGATGAAACTATGGCAGACTAATTTGCTAGCTAGAAAATATGATAAAATCTCAGGATCATAACAGTTCTTGACTATAAGGAGAGAGAGAAAACTCTTGTTAGTATCATCAGGAAAGGCTTCATGAATGAGGTGAAATTGGATTTGCATATGAGATAATATTGGGACATGCAAATATAGGTGGAAATATTCAAAGCAGAAGAAATAGTACAAGAAAAATGGTAGAGAATTAAGAAAACTTGTTAGAGCATGTAAAAAAACGGGATCTTCAATAGATATGTGGAGTACAGAAAGAAAGAGGATTTATAAAGGAGGTACATATAAAAGCTTCATGGATTTTATTTCCCTCAGGTATTCATTAGAAACTAGCAGAATATCATGTACCATCAATTAGTAACTGCTGAATGAATAAATCAAAAGATAATGAATGACATAAAAGGGCTCTAAACATTGAAAAGACCACACAAAACTGACCCACAAATACTTTAAACGGTCAGAATGGAGTATATTAGAAACCACACCTACTGTAACCATCACCTGGAGCAAATTCCTCCATTCAGCTAGTTACAATGGTTCCACATGTAGCAGAGGGAGTTAGAATATATGGTTTGTGTTTTCTATCCAAACACTTTGACTTTCCCAGAGTCAGTAATTCCAAGACTAAACTGAATCTTCCTTATGAGTTCCTATTCTGCAGTGAAAAGACTATATTTTCCCCAGGAACTTATGCTTCTTGGGAATGGATATGATCCTGCATTAAAAATCTCCAAGCCTAAACATGAAAGGCTTGAAATGTTGTTATTAGGTCTGAATTCTCCATCTCTTTATTTTTTCTTCTTTCCTTTCTGCACAATTAGTGCCACTGTGAATGCCGAGAAAGGTTACAATTTCACTGTAACTTAACTACTCTTCTTCTCTGCAAAATAATGAAATGAAAATTGGGTCCAGATGTGTCTTTCCTGAAACAATCAGCCATGTTATCCATAGAGAATCTGAGAGCATATAGGAGAGGTTAGGAGAATGATATAAAGTTTCTTAAACTTGAGAAGTGGAGATAGTACAGAGATGCCAGATCCTGGCTATATTTTGAAAACAGAATTGAAAGATTTGCTGATGAATTTTATTTAGGGTGTGAGAAATATAGAAGGAAAAAAAAAGCTTTCAAAAATTTGGCCTTAAGTAACTGGAATATTGGAGATACACTATACTGAGGTGGTGAAGACTATGGGAGGAGCCTGACTTCCATCTCGTGAGACATTAAAAGAGGATCAACTCTGCTGAGCAACACTGTATAAAGACTTCTGATCCACAGAATTGTGAGGTAATGAATTTGTGTTGTTTTAAACCCCTAAGTTTATGGTAATTGTTTACAGTAGGAAAAAATGAATATAATAAATTTCATAACAAACATGTTTTAAGTAAACCTTTGAACAGTTATGAATGAATACATGCAAATGTTTGCAAAATTTATAAAATAAAGAACATGCATTTCATGCACTGGTATTTTTCCCAATAGATTTTTCTTTTTTAATTCTGAAAATCTATTGTGTCTTTTCATTTTAAAATTATGTCATTCAATAGGGGAAAAAAACAAAATCAATATGAATCCAATTACTAATTCACCTGTTATAAACTTCAACGTTGTCAATCTCACAAGAATTCCTCCAAAAAAGAAATGAATTATAAACACCACCCTGAAAAACAAAAACATGGGGTTTTAATGCATATTCTGCCTCAGGCAAAGCATGTGTGACCACAGGCAGGCTACTTAAGCTTTTCTGACTTTAGTTTCTTTGTCTATATTGAGGATGATAATGATATCTTCCTTTCCATTCTCTTTTCACATGATAATATAACTAATGTAGTTTGAAAATAGAAAACACATTTTGATCTTTATGATCATTTTCTTCTCCCATGAATCAAATATGTAAATATTTCTTCCCACGACTTTACTATAGAAATTATGATTCCACATGTAGTTTTGAGAGCTGAATATTTATGGAGTTTCTTCATAGGTTTAATACACAGAGAGAAATTGTATTTTTATGTTTGTCCTACTCCATCTTCATAAAAGGGCTGGAGGTTATTCCCTATAACATAAACTTTTTAAACCTCCCCCTCACTATCTCGATGATAGGTTTCAATCAATTCACTCAAAAGATAAATGAAAGTTCCACAATAGCTCTCAACTCAGGATATTTTTTTTCTCACAGCATAAATTTTTCTTCATATTCATTTCATCCCATTCATTTCTAGGTTTTATACCAGTATACCTATTGTTTGCTCAATTAATGTTTTGAAATACACTATTGCTGTAATAGAAACCTTTCAAACTTTTAGGGAAATACATAGTAGTTCTTAAAAGTTCAACTACTTTAACACTATTTTGATATGTAAATTTATTACTAAGAGATTTCCTAACTAGCAGATGATTTGCATACTCTACAAATTACTCTTTATCTTCAATCTTTTCCAATTAGAATATTCATTTCTCCATAAGAAATGAAGTTGTGAAACATATGACAACATGGATGAAGCTGGAGGACATTATGTTGAATGAAGCAAGCCAGACACAAAAGGAAAAATACTGTATGATTATGCTGTTACGAACTAAATATTATACTGTGCAAACTCATGGAGTTAATAATTAGAATATAGGTCACCAGAAAAATAGAAGGAGGGTAGCGAATGGTGAAGCTAAGGGTACAAAATTGGTAAGAGGTTGTTTGGAAATCTTTGGAAAGGAATAGAAATGGTGAAAGCATATGGTGTTTGTGACTAGCAGTACTATTATATGGATATAAGATATGAGAGTGCTTGAAAGGGAAAGTTTAAGGTCACGTATATTACTAGAAGGAAAGCTAAAAGCTAAAACATAGGACTCTTTAAGATAGTAAAACCTCATGTATAATACAAATATGGGTGATATTACATATGTAAGATTTATTTTTACAAAATATAAATACAAATATACTAGAGAGAAGGAAAAAGAATAGCAATGTATGACAGGGAATGTATAGAGAGATTGATAGGTGATGAGTTTGTTTATTATTATTGAAATAATGAAAGTGCTCTAAGAATGATTGCAGTGATGAATGCACAAATATGTGATTACCCCAAATACCATTGACTGTATCGTTTGGATGGATTTATGCTTTATTAATATGTACTAATAAAATTGATTTGTTAAGAAAAAAAGGATTATTATTTTCAAATGACAATAGGAATGTAAAATGTTAGCAGGTATAAGAGAAACATGTTTAATTCAATATAGTTAACTTCTAGCTAGTATCAGACTGGGAAAATATGTGAGTTCGTATGTGACATTCTAGACTTTTCTAATAGTTACTTTGTTAGGCAGAGTAATGGTCCCCAGAAATGTCAATATCCCAATCCTGAGAAACTGGGAATATGTTATATTAGATGGCAAGGTGGAATTAAGATTATTAATTAGAAAAAATTAAATTATGGAGATTATTCTGGATAAGCCAGGTAGGTCCAGTGTAGTCACAAGAGTCCTTCAAATGTGGAAGAGGGATGCAGATGAGTCAAGAGTCAGTGAGAGAAAAAAATCACAAGGAATTTTGGGAACATGGCATTGGATTAGCAGTTAAGGGTCAGCAACTTCACAAAAGCAATGGAGAAAGAGTCTAAAGCTGCCAAAGGGACCTGCTTTGGGGTTGAGTAGACAAGGACAGAACTTCACAATTCTCAGGAGGTTGAGGGGCAAAGAGAGGAAGAAGCTGAAACAGCAAACTATGAGTTAATAACCTCTATATGGCTGGGAAAACACCCCCAAAATATTCAGCTGCTGTAAAATCACAGTCCATTTGATGCTGACTGATAGGGTAGCAAATGTCTTTCTCCCTGAAAGCTGTTATAAGGGAAAAGGGAGTGGGAGCCAGGGGGATTTTCTTCAGTGAATTCAGCAGCACAGTCCACTGAATCTCTGCTCTGGCCACACAAATACAAAGGAACACCAAGAGTAATACACCTTTGTGGGAAGGTGTGCCTACAAGCTTCATCTGCTGGTATGTCTGGAAATTACATGAAAAAAAGCTGCTTTTAGAGATCTTTTTACCCAACTCCTGGGAGAATGTCTGCACCCCATTAGCAAATCCCTGGCATGGTTTTTGGTAACTTTAGCAGGGCAATTTCAAAGACAGGAAAAGTTGAATCAAATATCGAAGAGCTGTGAAAAAATAATGACAATAGCCAAGAGAGAGAAATTTGCCATCAGAGTAAATACACCAATATATCAGATGCCTAAAAATCACCAAAAAATTACAAGCCATACTAGAGGACAGGAAGAAATGGCTCAGCCAAAGGAACAAACCAAATATCCTGCAGCGATTTAGAATTTGAGACCATTCATGATAATTATCCAACTCTTCTGAATCATTTTAAAGAATTGAAAGAAAATATGACTAAAGAAATAAAGGATGTTAAGAAGACACTGCATAAGCTAAAAGAAGAATTTGAAAGCTTACAAAGAAAAGTACCTGAATTTATGGGAATGAAAGACATGATGGATAAGATTAAAAATATTTTAGAGGCATATAAGAGCAGATTTGAAATGCTTGAAGACAGAATTAGTAATTTGGAAGACAGAACATCTGAACTAGAAAAGAGAGGGAAAAAAAAGAAAAGAGAATGGAAAAATATTTATACATGACTGGCATTCCAGAAGGTGAAGAAAATGGAAAAGGAACAGAAAGAATATTTGAGGAAATAATGTTTGAAAACTTCCCTGCTCTTACGAAAGACATAAATATCTATGTCCAAGAAGGACAATGCACCCCAAACAGAATAAACATGAATAGACCTACTCTTCAGAATGACAAATATCAGAGGCAAAGAGAAGATTTAGAAAGCAGAAAGAGAAAAGCAAAGCATCACATACAAGGGAATGATAGTAAGATTATGTGCTGACCTCTCATCAGAAACCATGGAAGAGAGAAGAAAGTCGTATGATATACTTTAGATATTGAAAGAGAAAAACTTCCAGTAAAGAATTCTGTATCTGGCAACATTCTCCTTTAAAAGTGAGGGTGAGTTAAAAGTCTTCACAGACAAACAAAACAAAACAAAACAACAACAACAAAAAAACCTGATAGAATATGTAGCAAAAGACCAGAATTACAAGAAATACTCAAGGGTGTGCTGCAGCTGGAAAGGACAAAACAAGGGTGAGAGACTTGGAGAAGACTGTAGAAAATGAAGAATATTAGAAAGAAATAAAGAAATAAAGAAATAAAGAAAAAAAGAAAATGAAGAATATTAGAAAGAAATAAAGAAATAAAGAAAAAAAGAAATAAAGAAAAAAATAGACTATAGTATGATATGACAACTGAAAACCAAATGTCAAAATGGATGAAGTAAGTAATGCCTTTACAATTATAGCATTGAATGTTAATGGTGTGAACTCACCAATAAAAAGACATACAGTGATAGTAATTGAATGGGCTAAAAATTATGACCCATCTATGGTTTCTACAAGAGACTCAACTCAGACCTAAGGACACAACCAGGCTAGAAGTGAAAGGTTGGAGAAAGATATTCAACGCAAATAGTAACCAAAATAGAACTGGAGTAGCAACATTAATATTGGGCAAAATAGATTTTAAAGGTAAAACTGATTTAAGGAATGAATAAGGTCATTATATATTAATAAAGGGGCAATTCAACAAGAAGAAACAACTATTATAAATATTTACACACCTAACCTTAGTGCCCCAAGATATGTGAGGCACACACTGGCAAAGCTAAAGGGAGAAATAGATATCTCAACAATAATAGTTAGAGACTTCAACATACCACTCTCAGCATTGTATAGAATATCTGGAGAGAGGATAAATATGATAAATGAACTAGACCTAACAGATATCTATATAACTTTGTACCCCAAAACAGCAGGATAAACATTCTTTTCAAGTGCTCATGGATCCTTCTCCAAGATAGACCATATGTGGTGCCATAAGACAAATCTCAATAAATTTAAAAAGGATGAAATTATACAGAACACTTTCTCTGATCATAACAGGAGTAAAGGAGAAACTCATAAATATATGGAAATTAAACAACACACTATTAAACAACCTGTGAGTCAAAGAAGAAATTGCAAGAGAATTCAGCAAATATCTTGAGACAAATGAAAATGAGAACACAACTTATCAAATCCTATAGGACATTGTAAAGGCAGTGCTGAGAGGGAAATTTATAGCCCTTAATGCTTATATTAAAAAAGAAGAAAAGAGCTAAAATTGAAAATCTAACTGTACACACAGAAGAACTGAAAAAAGAATAGCAAATGAACCCCAAATCAAGTCAAAGGAAATAGTAAAGATCAAAGCAGAAATCAAGAAAATCAAGAACAAAAAATGAATAGAAAGAACCAACAAAATCAAAAGTTGGTTATTTGAGAAGATCAGCAAAGTTGACAAACCCTTAGTTAGACTGACAAAGAAAAAAAGAAAGAAGACACAAATGAAAAAATCAGAAATGAGAGGGAGGACATTACCACTGATCCCATAGAAATAAGAGCACTCATAAGAGGATACTACAAACAACTGTATGCCAAAAAACTAGAAAATGCAGAAGAGATGGACAAATTCCTGGGAACACACGAATCACCTACACTGACTTTAGAAGAAACAGAGGGCCTCAACAAACCAAAGACAACTGAAGAGATTAAAATAGTCATCAAAAACCTCCCAAAGGGAAGCTGATGTGGCTCAAGAGATAAAGCCTCTGCCTACCATATGGGAGGACCCAGAATCAATCCCTGGGGCCCCTGGTGAAAAAGAAGAGAAAGCATGCCTGTGCAGTGAGCCAGTGCCTGCATGGTGAGACAAGTGCTTGCACAGTGAGCTGAGTGCCCACAAGGTAAGCCTAGTGTCCACGCAAGTGCCCACATGATGAACTGAGTGCCCATGTGAGTGCCTACATAGTGAGCAAGTCCCTGCAGAGTGAGCCACTGCCTGTGTGGTGAGCCAAGTGCCTTTATGGTGAGCTGAGGGCCCTCACAGCAAGCCAAGTGCCTGCACAGCAAGCTGAGTGCCCAAGAGGTGAGTCAGTGCTTGTGTTGACACAGCAAGATGATGATGCAACAAAAGAGAGATGAAGGGGAGAGTCAAGATGAAGTGCAGGAGAGACCAGGAACTGAGGTGACACAATTGACAGGGAACTTCTCTCCACATCAGAAGTCCCCAGGATCAAATCCAGTGAATCCTAAATGAGAACAATGAGAAGGAAGACAAAAAGACAAATAAATACATAAGATCACACAGCAAATGGACACAGATAGGAAAAACAACAGGACTGGGGAGAGGGAGGGGAAGGGGAAAAAATTACAAACAAAAACTCCCAAAGAAGAAAAGCCTGGGACCAGATGGATTCACAGGTATATTCTACCAAACATTCAAAGATGAACTACTACTGACCTTGCTCAAAGTCTTCCAAAAAATTGAACAGGAGAGTGCTACCAAACTCATTCTATGAAACCAACAGCACCCTAATACCAAAACCAGATAAAGATACTATAAAAAAAGAAAATTACAGACCAATCTCAAATTAATAGAGACACAAAAATCCTCAACAAAATACTTGCAAACAGAATTCAAAAGTACATTATATACCACAATCAAGTAAGTTTTATCCCAGGTATGCAAGAATGGTTCAACAAAGGAAAATCAATTAGTGTAATAAACCACATTGATAAATTGAAGTAGAAAAATCACATGATCCTCTCGATTGATGCAGAAAAGGCATTTGACAAAATATAGCACCCATTCTTGATAAAAGCACTCTAAAAAATAAGAAAAGTAGGAAGTTTTCTCAATATGGTAAAGTGTATATATGAAAAACTTATAGCTCGCATTGTACTCAATGGTGAAAGACTGAAAGCTTTCCCACTGAGATCAGAAACAAGACAAGGATGCCCACTGTCACCATTAGTAATTAATATTGTGCTAGAAGTTCTAGCTAGAGCAATTAGGTTAAATAAAGAAATAAAAGGCCCCCAAATATGAAATGAAGAAGTAAAACATTTACTATTCAGTGATGCCATGATCTTATATCTAGAAAACCCTGAAAAATCCACAACAAAGCTACTACAATTAATAGATGACCTCAGCAAAATGGTGTTTCTATACACTACTGATATGCAATCTGAAGATGAAATAAATTAATTAAATTAATGAAATGAAAAAATTAATTTATAATAGCAACTAAAACAATAAAGTATTTAGAAATAAACTTATCCAAGGACATAAAGGACCTGTATTCAGAAAACTACAAAACATTGCTAAAAGAATGTGACGTAGACTTAAATAAATGGAAGGACATTCCATGTTCATAAATTGGAAGACTAAAGGCCATTAAGATGCAAATTCTACCAAAACTGATTTACAGATTCAATGTAATCCCAAGTAAAATCCCAACAGTCTTTTTTGCAGAAATCAAAATGTCAATAATCAAATTTATTTGGAAGGCTAAGGAACCCCGAATAGAACAAAATCTCTTAAAAAGAAGAACCAGGGAAATCGACTTGGCCCAGTGGTTAGGGCGTCCATCTACCACATGGGAGGTCCATGGTTTAAACCCTGGGCCTCCTTAACCCATGTGGCGCTGGCCCAGGAACAGTGCTGATGCACGCAAGGAGTGCCATGCCACGTAAGGGTGTCCCTGCGTAGGGGAGCCCCACGCGCAAGGAGTGCACCCCATAAGGAGAGTCGCTCAGTGCGAAAGAAAGTGCAGCCTGCCCAGGAATGGCACCACACATACAGAGAGCTGACACAACAAGATGACACAACAAAAAGAGACACAGATTCCCATGCCTCTAACAACAACAGAAGGGGACAAAGAAACAAGACACAGCAAATAGAGAGAACAGACAACCGGGATGGGGGGGAGGGGAGAGAAATAAATAAATAAATAAATCTTTAAAAAAAAAAAAAAGAAGAACCAAGTTAGAGGACTCTTACTTCCTGACTTTAAAGAATATTACTTAGCTACAGTGTTAAAAACGGTATGATATTGGCATAAGGAGAGGCAGATTGACCAATAGAATCAAATCAAGAACTTGGAAAATGACCCTCACATCTATAGTCAGGTGATTTTTGACACGGCAGTTAAAACCACCCATATGGGCCAAAACAGTCTATTCAAAAAAATGATGCTAGGAGAACTGGATAGTCATATCCAAAAGAAAGAAAGAAGACCCCTGTCTCACACCTTATACAAAAGTTAACTCAAAATGGATCAAGGCTTAAATATAAAAACAACCACCATAAAACACCTAGAAGAAAAGTAGGAAAACATCTTCAAGATCTTGTGGTAGGCAGTAGTTTCTTAAACCTTAAGTTCAAAGCATGAACAACAAAAGAGAAAAGAGATCAATGGGACCTCCTCAAAATTCAACACTTTTGCACCTCAAAGCACTGTCAAAAGGGTGAAAAGACAGCTGACTCAATGGGAGAAAATATTTGGTAATCACATATCTGATAAGGATTTAATATCCATGATATAAGGAGATATACATCTCAACAATAAAAAGACAAAATATCTTATTAAAAAGGGGTGGGGGGAAGACTTGAAAAGACCACTGTTCAAAGAAGAAATAAAAATGGTGAAGAAATACATGAAAAAGTGTTCAGCATCACTAGCGATGAGGGAAATGCAAATCAAAACTACAATGAGATATCATTTCATACCTATTAGATTGGCCACTATTAAAATGTCAGAAAACTGTAAATGTTGGAGAAGAGGTGGAAAGATAAGAATGCTTATTCATTGTTGCTGGGAGTGTAGAATGATATAGCCACTGTGAAGTTCCTAACCAAGTTGAATATAGATTTGCGATGGGACCCAGCAATACCATTGGTAGCTATATACCCAAAAGAAGTGAGAGCAGTGACACAAATAGATATCTACACACTGATGTTCGAAACAGCATTATTCACAATAGCCAAAAGCTGGAAACAACCCAAGTGTCCAACAATTGATGAATGGATAAATAAATTGTGGCATACACATATGATAAAATATTATGCAGTGGTAAGAAGAAATGAAGTTGTGACAACATGGATGAAACTGGAGGACATTACATTGAGTGAAGCAAGCCAGACACAAAAGGAAAAATACTGTCTGATTGCCCTATTATAAACCAAATATATTATGTAAAATGTAAATACTATGTAAAAATATGAATATGGATAGAAATGCTTATATAAGGCCATTTTCCTTGAAGCTGAACAAATGTAAGTTAACATTACACAATATTAATATTAGACAAAAAAATATACTAAGTGAAGGGGACCAGATACAGAGTACTATGTATCATAAAATCAATAGTGTAAGTGCTCCAACTTTCTTCTTTCACAAATATTTTTCTACTCTAGGTTCTTTGCATTTTCTTATATATTGTAGAATCAGCTTGAGCTTGTGTAGATTAGTCAAAAATTTTGGAAAAATTTATACACAGATTTGGAAGATTACTCTCCCTGCAATTCCCTTGTTGCCTCAGTTTCACCCAGGCCCCTTAAATTTCCAGTTGCTCTGCCAGTCCTGAACTCTGTCCTCTGCCACCTTACACCAATAAGGCTTCAGCTTCCTCAACTGATTGGTATAATGTTTGAGCATACACTGTCACAAAAGCAGATGATTTGCAAATCTCACTAGTATGATTTTGTCTTTCAAGAGCAGCTTCTTCTTTTTATGTTTTTTTACACCAATCCACTGGATTCTCCACCAACATACATTGTTTTAGTGTTCACCTGGGGACTGGGCAGAGATTTTACTTAGATTTGGGGTCTCATTCCTTCTGTGATTTTCTCACACTGGAGATTTTTTCTACATTTCCAACTGCCCTTCTAACTATGAACTCCGCACTTTGCCACTTCCAGCTCCAAAGAATGTGGCTTTCTGTTATTCTTTGTTATAGAAGTTGGTGATCACCCTCTCGCAAGAAAACCAAAAGCTGCAGTTCTTATATGTCTCAGTTCAGTTTTTCAAGAGTAAAGTTATCTCCAGTTTTTACCTCCTTTTGGTTACTGCTCAGTGTCTTAAAAAATATATATAAAGATAGATATAGATACATATTTATACATACACATATAAATGATGTATACATACACACATATATACTCATACAAATAAATACACATATATACTAGTAAAATTTAGAATATACACATATGTTCTTATTTTATACTTATTATCTACAGGAGGGTTCTCCTAATGATTTCATCAACATTACTGGAACTGCCCCAAGACACATTTTAATTTTTAAAAGCCCAGGTACTATTAGTGGTGCTTTTAGTTGTGCTGCTGATAATTTTAGATAAAACATAAATATTGGAGAGATCAATTCAAATCAAAATATTCATAGTGGTAGCAGAAATCTAAATTGCCATGTCAGAATTATAGAAACAATGAAATAATAGAGTAAGAAAATATCTTAAAGATAACTAATTTCAATACATTGAAGATAAAAAAGGCTAAATAAATTTTAAATGTATATAAATACATGGTAATAGTACCAGATTTTAGGCTCTTTAATTCTCTATCTTGCCCCTTTATTAGTATTCCATGATGCTACCATACTTACATGCATACACACTAATGAGCTTTAAAGTCTCGCAGCCTGGTGAGTCTGAAATTGTATAATTTTAAAGAAGTAAAGGACTGATTGATATGTCAATAAGGCTTAATACACGAGAAAGGGTAATTGTAGCAAGTCAAAACTTTTAGTTTAGTTCTTTGTAGATTCTGTGGCTCAGTCTTCGTATGTTTCAATTTCTTTCCATGTTCAAGGTTGTCAAGTAGTGAAATGAAGAATATACAACCTGCAATCAATAAAAAAATGATATCAATCTCTGCTTTACTAACTAAACTGTGAGGATCTTGCAAATTTACCTAATCTCCCTAAGCTCTACTTTCTTTAGCTTAAAAAAGCAATAACAACACATTTCATAGGACTATAGCAAGAATTAAATGAAAGTATATTATAACTCAAATATAGTGGGTTAGTCTTAGTCTTTGCATTATGTGGGTTAATGGAAAGATATCAATTTGAGTAAGAAATATAACATAGTCTTAAGAATTCTCCAAAGGAAGAAAGTACATTCTTAATGCATAGCAAAGCACTCCCTCAGAACTTCTGCCATTTTCAAGATCTTCTACACAGAAAGAAGTCTTCCCCCCAAAACAATTTGACCTTCATTTTGATAACCCAATTAAAACAAACTCTCCATATATCTTCAGGAAAGGTCCCCTCTTATCTCTTGCTAGTTTTTACCTTTCTTTCTGACTCCACTTTTATCTTCTCTCCTGCAGGTAAATATTTTTTTCCTTTCTCAAATCTCTCATCATCATTCCTAAGATCTGTCATATTACTAACTGCCCCAGTTACTCCTTACATAAGCCTATATTAATTAATGGAAGCATCCTACTATACCAATATAATGCTAATGGTAGCACTATATAATTGCCCCTATATAGTGAGTGAGAGGAAAATGATCAAGCATTAATAATTAGAAGGGACAGTGAACATTTACTCATAAATAACTTTCACTCTTGTTCCTCTTTTCATTAAATTAACTTGAATTTTAGAGGCAATGGTTCTAACTGATTCCCAAGTTCACTGGATCTCTGAGTACTGGAACCTACTTAAATGAGGTTAGATTCAGGCAAATCATCTCTATGTGTGCTTACTCAACTCCTCTGCAGAGTGGAGTCCATTTAAAACTTCTCTGAATCCTTTTGGATTTACTAGCAGCTGTGTAGCATGAAGAAACTCACCTAAGAACTTAATGATAAAATTCTGACTAATCTTTTCTTTCCTTCTAAGTCACTAAATACATATATGTTTGTTATACAGCTAGATCTGACCCTGTCCAAAGGTAACTTGCGGAGAATTTACTGTATTTATGAATAAATCAACACAGAAGAGCCTCATAAAGTCTTTCATTAATGAAAAATAATTTGTTTTTATTCTTCAGTTACACAGTCTTCATTTCTAGTTAGTTTTATTAGGAATTTCACATAATTATCCCTTAATGTAAGAGCAGCTAGAAGCCCAAATGCAAAACCCTAACTGTGATTGGAAAGAAGGCAGAGTACAAGGCCCCAGGGCACAGTCCCCCCAATAGAGCAACTATCAAACAGGAAATAATTGCCCAAAACAACTATATTGAAATTCTGGAGGCCAGAAGAACTCCACACAGCATCCAGGGAATAGTGGAAGAAAGAGGCTGATAAATAATGGTGAAGAACAGAAAACTGCAGTCTGGACACAGTGGCTACTGGCATCCATCCTGCATTCTTGTAGAAAGCCTCCGTGATGTCCAACTGGAACAGAAAGGACATAAAAATCATTTTCCCCAAGAAGAGGGGTGGGCATTACTGATCACTGATAACAGCTTTTGTTTAGTGAATTCCGATCATAAGAGGCCCAGGTGACTGAGTCCTGCCATTGTTTCAACCCACCCCCAAAGAAGACCATGGAAACAATGTTTCAAAAAGCTCCAGAACAGGCTGCAGTGGTGGAGACTTAAGGACAATGCACTTCCTTAGATCTGTGGAGGACAATTCATTGAAGGACAGCCTTTGGTGGGAAAGTCTAGAAAATTTAGCTTTGGAGGCCATACTAGAAGCACTTGGCACCCTTCCTGATTCCCTCCTCAGGACACTGTGGAGCTAGTCTGTGTCCCTTATGGGTCCCATGACCTGTTTCGGATAGAAAATAATTATTTTGGAAATACTGATTTGTTAAAGTCCAGTCTGGTTTTCCACTAGACCCAGAATTTGCCATCCAAACAAAAGAACCTTGAGACAACTAAAGGATGTTAGGAAACCCTAGAGACTGAAAGCCTGAGGGAATGGCTTAGGAGGAGGTCTGTCCCCTGGGAAACAGAAGGAATAACCAAACTCTCATAAACAGGGTAACTCCAAAACAATTAACAAGCAAAAGATCAGGACAAAACACAGATCCAGAAACAGGGAAAACTCTGCATACTACATTGACTTTGGACAAACGGTCCTGATAGGAGGGTTGAAGTTTAAGAAAATCTCTGCCATATCACCAGCTGGCTACAAAACCAAAAAACAGACATCTCAGGGAATAAATTCAAGAGTTAAAAAGCTTAAGATTTTTTTAAACCTTTAAAAATCATCTTAAAAATGCTCATGGAGATGGTAGAAAATACATAGAACTGAAGGACATCAAGAAAACAATGAATGACCAATATGAGTCTCTTAGTAAAGAGGCAGAAATTTTAAAAAAGGAACCAAACACAACTAGAGTAGAAGACCACATAAGTGAAATAAAAAATGTTCAGGAGGGATTCAAAGCAGCTAGGAACTGAGCAAAGATTGAATCAGTAGCTCAAAGGCAAGATACTTAAGTCAGGTGAGAAGCAGCAAGAAAAAAGATTTATAAAAAAGCAAAAATGGCCTAAGACACCTTTGGGACACCATCAAGCACACCAATATATGTGTTATGGGAGTCCAGAAGGCAGAGAAAGACAGAAAGAGGCAAAAAGAATAGTCAAAGAAATGACCGAGTATTTTTCAAACATAGCAAAAGATGTGAATATGCACATCCAAGGAGCTCAGAGAAGACAAAACAGGATAAGCATAAAGAAAAATGCACACCATCATCTACTGATAATACTATCAAATGCAAAGGACAAGGAGAGAATTCTGAGAGCTGAAAGAGAAAAGCAATGTGTTATGTCCAATGGAATCCCAATTAGATTTAGTGCTGATTTCTCTTTAGAAACAATGGAGACAAGAGGCAGTGAGCTGAAATACTTAAAGTGCTGAAAGAAAACAATTTCCAGCCAAGAATTTTATATCTGGTGAGACTTTCTCTCAAAAATGAATGTAAGATTAAGACATTCAAAAATGACCAATGGAAGTGGACTTGGACAATGGATAGGGTGTCTGCCTACCATATGGGAGGTCCACAGTTCAAACCCTGAGTCTTCTTGACCTGTGTGGCGCTGGCCCATGTGCAGTGCTGATGTGTGCAAGGAGTGCCCTGCCATACAGGGGTGTCCCCTGCATAGGGGAGCCCCATGAGCAAGGAGTACGCCCTGTAAAAAGAGCTGCCCAGTGCAAAAGAAAGTGCAGCCTGCCCAGGAGGGGCGCTGCACACACGGAGAGCTGACATACCAAAATGACGCAACAAAAAGAAACACAGATTGCTGGTGCTGCTGATAAGGATAGAAGCCATCACAGAAGAACACACACAGAAGTGAATGGACACAGAGAGCAGACAACTGGGGGGGGGGGGGGAGGGTGAAGGGGAGAGAAATAAATAAAAAATAAATCTTAAAAAAAAAAATGACCAAAATGAGTTCATCACCACTAGACATGCTCTATAAGGAATTCTAATGGGATTTCTTCAGACTGAAATAAAAGGACACTAGACAGTGGTTCAAAGCAGCATAAAGAAATAAAGACATGTGGTAGTGGTAATGGTAACCATTTGGGCAACTATAAATGCCAGTAATATTGTAGACTATTGTATGGTATGTAAATCCACTTCTTACTACAGGTGCTAAAATGCAAATGCACAAAAAGTAATGATAAATCTATGTTTTTAGACATACAATATACAAAGACATAAGTAGAAATAAGCACCCAAAAAGTGATGTGGGGACTGAAGTATACAGGAAAATAATATGCATATGCTATTAATGTTAAATTCTTATCAAATCAAATATTATCATCAGGTATTAAGTATGTTAAATTTTAATCTCATGGTAGTCACAAGGAAAATAAGTGAAATATATATCCAAATAGAAAAGGGAAGGCACTCAATATGGTACAATGCAAAAATCAAATAAATATAAAAATAGGCATTAATGGAAGAATTAAGGGATAATGTTATAAGACATACAAAGGCTGAACTGCAAAATGGCAGAAGACAGTCCTGCACTATCAGTAGTGATTTAAATGTATATATATTAAAATCTCTGGTTAAAAAGTAGGGATTGGCAGAATAGATCTAAAAAAGCATGACTCAACTATTGCTTTCTGCATGAGATACAACTTAAATTCAAAGATACAGCAGTTTGAAAGTGAAAAGATGGGGAAAAATATCATGCAAGCAGTAACCAAAAGAGAGCACACAAAATACTTTATGTGCTCTAATATCACATAAAATAGACTTTAAGTCAAAAATAGTTACAAAGGACAAAGACAGAAATTATATACTGATAAAGGGGACAATGCAACAAGAAGATGTAACAATTATAAATATATATGCACATAATGAAAAAGTCTCAAAATATATGAAGCAAAAACTGACAGATTTGAAGAGATAAATTTATAGTAGATTTTAATACATCATTTTCATTAACATATAGAAAATCTAGGCAGAAGATCAGTAGAATATACAAGACTTGAACGATACTCTAAAACAACTAGCCCTTACAGATATGTACAGAATACATTGCCCAACAAGCACAGAATACAATTCCTTTTCAAGTGGACGTAGACTGTTCTCCAGGTAGATCCTATGTTAGGTCACAAAAAAGTCTCAATAAAATTTTTAAAAATACAAAAATCATACAATTTATAATCTCCAACCACAACAGAATGAGGCTAGAAATCAATAATGGGAGAAATGTAAAATTCACAAATGTGTGGTAATTAAACAAGATACTCTTAAACAACAAATGGGTTAAGGAGGAAATCACAAAAGAAATTATGAAATATCTTGAGGTGAATGAAAATGATAATACAACATACCAAAACTGTGGGATGCATTGAAGGAGGTGCTAAGAGGGAAACTTATAGTTTTAAATGCTTATGCTAAGAAAGAATAATGATCTCAAATCAGAGACCTAACCTCAAAACTGAAAGAACAAGAAAAAGAAGAGAAGGTAAATCCATATCAAAGGGAAGGAAGGAAATAGCAAAGATTAGCGTGGAAATAAATCAAATAGAGAACAGCAACAGCAAAAAAACAGTAGAAAGAAGCAACAAAACCAAAAGTGGATGCTTTGAAAAAAATCAACCAATTGGACAAACCTTCAATTAGACTGACAGAGAAAAAAAGGAAGAGGATATAAATAATGAAAAGGGGGACATTACTACAGATCCCCCTGATATAAAACGGACTATAGGAGGATACTATGAACAAATGTATGCCAAGAAATTAGATAAACTTGATGAAATGGACATATTCTAGAAACACAAAAACTATCTACATTGAATCAAGAAGAAATAGAAGATCTCAACTAACTAATTACTAAAAAAAAGAGACTGAATCAATTTTCAAAAACTATCCAACAAAGAAAAGCGGAGGACCAGATGAATTCGCAGGGGAATTCTACTAAGCATTCCAAGAATAAACTCCATTTCTGCTCAAACTCTTCCAAAATCCTAAAGAGGAGGGAACACTCCCTAATTCATTCTATGAGATGCATATCACCCTCACACAAAAGCCAGATAAAGATACAATAAGGATAGAAAACTACACACCAATCTCTTTCATGAAAAATCCTCAAACAAAATATTAGCAAACTGAATTTAACAGCATATTAAAAGAATTTTACACCATGATCAAGTGGAATTTATCCCTGGTATGCGACATTGGTTCAACATATGAATATTAACTAATGAAATACAACACATTAACAGAATGAAGGGGAAAAAAAACACATAATCATCTCAATTAGGGTAGAAAAGTCAATTGAGAAAATCCAGTGTATTATTCAGCCAAAGAGATGATGATGCAAAGTGCCAGAAATCTGTTGACCTTTATAAAGGGTATTTATCTGGAGTAAAATCTTATAGTTACAAGGCCCTAAGAAGTCCATCTCAATGCTCCTTTCTCACCAAAGTCTGTTGCCATGTGTTGAAGCAAGATGGCAGGTGATCTCTTCTGGGTCTCTCCTTCCTTCTTCCTCTTAAGGCTCCCTCCATGGGCCCAGCTTCTTCTGATCTCAGCTGTAGACTGACATAGGGTTTGTCTCTCAAGGCTTCCCATATTAATCTGGCATAGGACTCATTTCTTTCCAGTCCTGATCAGCTGCTCGGCTGCTCTGTTCTCTTCAGTTGCAAACTATCAGATGAATGATTCATCTCTTCCTGGGCTTTAGCTGTTTGAGACTTCTCCTTTCCGTCACATGGTAGGACAGAAATGACCAAATTCTCCCCTCTTCATGCCGATGGAGCTCTCTCTCTTTTCCTGTGTGTCTTCTTGATTGAGAGACTCAATGAGGGACTGGGACTCAATGTGAGTCATGCCCTACTGATATGGTCATATCAAAGCCCTTATCTCAACAGGTAATTTAATCAAGACTAAATCTAGTGCATTCAAAGGATATCACACCCAGAGAAACAGATCAGTTTACAAACATAATCTTTCTTTGGGGGGGCTCATAAAATAATATCAAATTGCCACATCCAGTAACCATTCTTGATAAAAACACTTAGAGCACTAGGAATAGAAGGAAACTTCCACAACATGATGAAGGGCATTTATGAAAATCCCACAGCTAACATCCTACTTAATAGCAGAAAAATGGAAACATTCACTCTAAGATCAGGAGCAAAGAAAGGATGCCCGCTGTCACCAATGTTATTCAACATTGTACTGGAAATTCTTGACAGAGGAATTAGGCAAGAAAAAGAAGTAAGAGTCATCAAAATTGGAAAGGAAGAAGTAAAGCTTTCCTTATTTGCAGAGAACATGATCCTGTATAGAGAAAACCCTGAAAAATCTATACCAGTTCTCTTGGAACTAATCAATGATTCAGCAGTGTGGCAGGGTACAAGATCAGCATCTCAAAACTAGTAGTGTTTATATATGCAAGCAATGAAGAATTATAAGTCAAGAAATATACTCCATTTACAATAGCAACTAAAAGAATCCAATATCTAAGAATACATCTAACCAAGGATGTCAAGGACTTATGCATGGAAAATTTGAAAAATATTTCAGAAAGCAATCAAAGAACACCTAAATAAGTGTAAGGACATTCTCTTTTCATAGACTGGAAGTCTAATATCATTTAGATATCAGTAGTACCCAAAGCAATTTATAAATTCAATGCACTCTTAATCAAATTTCCAAGATCTTTTTTTTACCAAAATGGACAAACCAATCATCAAATTTACATGGAAGGATAAGGAACACCAAATAGTTAAAGCCATCTTGAAAAAGAAGAATGCAGTTGGAGTATTCATACCTCCCAATCTTAAAAATTTATTACAAGGCCACAGTAATCAAAACAGCAAGGTACCAACACAAGGACAGACATATAAACTAATGGAATTGAATTGAGAACTCAAAAATCAATCCTCACATTTATGGCCAACTAATATTTGACAAGGTGGCAAAGACCACTCAAATGGGAAAGAATAGTGTTTTCAACAAATAATTCTGGAAAGCTAGGGAACTGGATCTCAATTTGAAAAAAAAAAAAAGGAGGGCTCCTACTTCACACCATATACAAAAACAAACTCAAAATGTACCAAAGACCTAAATATAGGAGACAAACTCTCAAACTCCTAGAAGAAAATGTAGGGAAGCATATTTAGAACCTTGTATAGGCACTGTTTCTTAGACTTTGTACCTAATGGATCTTATTTATCAACAACATTGAAAAGATAAATGGGACCTCATCAAAATTGAAAGTCTTTGTTCCTCAAAAGACTTTATCATAAAAATAAAACACAAATTACACACGGGAGAAAGTCTTTGGAAACCACATACCTGGTAAAGGTTAACATCCAGAATATATAAAGAAATCCTTCAACTTAACAACCAAAAGACAACCCAATTTAAAAATAAGCAAAAGACTTGAACAGACATCTCTCCAAAGAAGATATACAAATAGCCAAAAAGCACATGAAAAGAATCTCAATATAATTAGCCATCAGGGAAATGCAAATCAAAACCACAATGAGATACCATTTCACAGCCACCAGAATGGCGGCTATTAAAAAATGGAAAATAACAAGTGTTGAAAAGGATGTGGAAAAATAATCCTCATTCTCTGTTGACAGCAATGTAAAATGGTGCAGCTGCTGTGGAAGACAGTTTGGTGGTTCCTGAAAAAGCTAAATATAGAATTACCATATGATCTACTAGGTAAATACCCCAAAGAATTGAGAGCATGGACTTGAACAGACATTTGCACAGCAATGTTCATCTGGCATTAGTCTCAATTGCCAAGAGATGGAAGCAACCCAAGTGTTTATCATCCAATGAATGGGTAAATAAAAAGTGCTATATACATACAATGAAATATTATTCAACCAAAAAAGGAATGAAGTTCTGATACGTGTGGCAACATGTATATTGAAGACATCAAATTGACTAAAATTAGGCGCAAAAGGACAAATGTATGATCTCACTGATCTGAAGTAATTAGAATAAGCAAACTCAGAGTCAGAACTTAGAATAAAGGTTACCAGGGGATAGGGTGGGGATAAGGAATAGAAAAATAAGGCTTAAAATATGCAGAGTTCCTATTTGGAATGATGGAAATGTTTTGGTGATGGATGGTGGTGACGGTGACACAGCATTGTGAACTTAATTAACAGCACTGAAATATATTTCTGAATATTATTAGAGGGGGAAATGTTATATTGTATATATGGCAACAGAATAAATTTTTAAAAACAAATCCATGGAAGTATACTATACAAACAGTGATCCCTAAGTTAAACCATGGGCTATGGGTAATAGTACATTTATAAAAATGTGCTATCATCAATTATAACAAATATTTCACATTAGTGAAGGTTGCTAATAATACAGTGATATATGGGAATCCTCTATTTTATGCATGATTGTTTTGTAAACCACAACTTCTCCAATAAAGAAAAAAAACAGTGCCAAGATCCGTAGAGCTAGAGGAATTTGTTAAATGATATGGCATGTTTCTAATTACCACTTTGTTTCTATTCTTAACAATATGGAGAAATACTGTAATATAGCAAATGGTATTTAGCAAATAATATTTTTTAAATGTTCATTCAAGTTTATCTGTGCAATGAATCAAAGGTCAGACATTCAGTGAAAAACTAGAAAATCTGCCTTGGTTCTTGATTTTGGCTTTCTCAATAACAAAATATCTTTGTGAACTAAGGTTAATTCACTTTACTGAGTTCCATTTCTCTCATCTATAAACCAGGAATCAAAGGGGAGGGCAGGATTACAGAACGGCTAAACCTTCTTTAAGTCATAAAACGTTATTTTCATGATTTTACCCATTTTTTACTACTAAGTTAAAAGTGTTACCTGGGAAGATAGGGAAAGAGTAATAATTTTAATAATATGTAAAATGCATACTATTTAACTCATACAGGGTTTAACAATCATTTTGGGGGGATGCCCCATGTGATAATTTCTGATGACACTCCATTTGCCAGAATTAAATTGCTTGGCTTTATTTTTAACAGCAGGGGATGGGAAATGTAGTGACTAGGTGTGTGATCACATGCTTAGATAAAATCTGGGTGGTTCCACTATTAAATGGGATAAGGTAAAAAACGGATATTCTAGATAAATAGTAGTACCTGATACAGTTACTAAAATATAAATGTACTATTTTTTTCAAGTCATACTCTCAAGTCATATGTGTTCCTATAGCACTGCCCCGAATTTAGCACTATTGTAAGTTCCTATGAATAGTTTTGAAAACATCTGAGCTAGCACTGAAATTTGTTATTCACAGACCACCAAGGCCACAAACTTCAGTGTGAAGAAATTTTGTGTACTTTAGTAATTTGGGATTCACATTGGCAATCTATGGCTCTCAATCATCTCTATTTTATTTTGGGCAAGCCATTTAACACTGCAAAGGTTCAGGGTGATAATATAACGTAACTCACAGAGTCATTTAAAGCATTTAGGATGATAAATGTAAAATAGCTGGCAAAATATCTGTCACACGGTTGGTGATCAATACATGAAAACTTTTGTTATCTTCCTCATGAGCACTCAAGCAGAACCTTCATATTTTACTGATGTTTTGATTAGTAATTATTGCTGAAAAGCACTTTATTATTTTAAGAAGTCATTTGTAAACACCTTAATTATTTTCCATAAGAGATTAGTTGATAAACAATGGGAAAAAATGGCATCAGATAGGCATGTAAGAATACCAAAGAATGCTTCTGTTAGGTGGGTACTTAAGTAGGGAGAAAGAGTCACTAGCAAGAAAAACCCTCCTGATTATATGAGTTTTGTATTGCTATGTAACAAATTGCTGGAACCTTAGCCACTTAAAATAAGACCCATTTATTGTCTCACATAATCTGAAGGCAGAAGTCCATCCACAACATTATAGATTTCTCTGCTTAGGGTCTCATAAGATTGAAATGAAAGTGCTGGCCAGGAATGCAATCTCTTCTGAGCTTCAGTCTTCTTCCAAGCTAATTGGATGTTGGCATAATTAATTTCCTTGAGACCATATGACTGAGATTTCATTTTGTAGGTAGTGGTTAGGTGGGTACCACTCTCAGGTCCAAGAGGCTGCTCTGACATCCCTGAGACATGACAGCATCCATAGGGCATCTCTCAACATAGTTTGTTAAATCATCTAGGCCAAAAGGAGAGCTTCTCTATAACCTTTCACCTTCTTTTAAAGAATTCACCTGATTAGATCAGGCTGACCCAGAATAACCTCACTTTTGATGAACTCAGTCAACTGATTATCACTGAATCATATGAGTAAAATACAACCAGATTCATAAATTCTGCCTACACTCAAGAAAGGGAATTATGCAAATTATGTACACCAGGGAACTAAGATATTGGGGCATCTTAGAATAATGCCCACGATACTACTCAATACTATCTTCCATAGTGGGATTTCAATATAATCTCTACTATTAACCTTTAATAATAAGTAATAATTAAGTTCCAAAATGTTAAATATAAATATAATAAATATAAAATGTAAAACTATGTTAAGTTCTATAATAAGATTTCAATACAATTTCTACTATTAACCTTTAATAAGTGATAGTTAACTTCCAAAGTGTTAAATACAAATATAATAAATATAAAATGTAAAACTATTTTAAGTTCTAAAATAAGACTTAACATACACAAATACACAGATACACTTGATTCAGGCATTATAAATTCTAATGTGTATGTATACCAGTCATCAGTGTATTGACTTTCAACTCCAAATCCACTCTTCACTCCTTACATATTTTTCCTAGGCCAGTGAATGTGATTTTTAAAAAATCAACTTTATTGATACATATTAATAAAGCATAAATCAATCCAAAGTGTACAATCAATGATATTTGGTATAATCACATAGATGTGCATTCATCACTCCAATCATTTTCAGAGCAGCTCCATTACTCTAGTAATATAGTCATAATAATACTAAAAAACAAAAAAAACAACTATAATAGTTCAATATCGTTAATGAATTCCAAAAATAGATACTGGATTTTGTTTGTAAATGGGTCTGTTCCTCTCAGCATATTAGATTGTATTAAATTCAGAAGTTTCATTTTTACTTGATTAAATTATGATTATGGTTTTGATTTGGCCACATCAGAGTCCCTTTGGATGAGGACTCACAGAGAAAAATGACATAGCAGGAGACATTTTGAGTTTGATGTTGGAGCCCCAGGAAGTGAATACACAGAAAAACATAGAAGAATCAGGATGGCTCCATAGACAGAGCAGAGGACCTGAAAGAAAAAGAGCCTGATAGTCTACAGCTAACCTTGTAAAGTGAACAGAGTAGCTGAGCCCAGGAAGAAATAAGCCCTAGGGAGAGAGACAGGCCTTACACCAGCCTGTTGCTGAGACCAGAAGAAGCTGGGACCATAGAGCCTGAAGAGGAAGGCTGAACCCTCCCAGAAACCAGCAGCCATCTTGCTCCAACATGTGGCAACAGACTTTGGTGAGTAAGTAATTTACTTTTTCTGGCCTTGTGACTGTAAGCTTCTACCCCAAATAAATTCCCTTTACAAAAGTTAACAGATTTCTGGTACTTTGTATTAGTACCCCTTTGGATTACTAATACACCAAGCAAACAAACAAAACTCATCACCGCTCAATCTATGTTTTCCCTTCCAACATAGATGCTATTCCATTTCTTTTTCTCTAGTTATTTGTATTTATATTTTGCAGAAACAGTCTTATATATGCAATATTACCCATATTTGTATTTTATATGGGATTTCACTGTTTTATAAAGGGGATGTGATTTTAAGCTTTGTCGTTAGAAGACACTGGTGAGACAATGCAGAAGGGTTTTTCACCTTCTGATTCTGATGCTCCTCTCAATAGGCTCCTGGAGCAGATGTTTTTCCAGTAACCAACTCCTAAGGTACATTGTTATTTCAGAGTCTGGATCCTGCAGTAAACAGCTTCTACAGTGTTTGACTCCTTCTGTGCACATGACTCATCAGTGTCCAATGACTAATAGCTTCCTCTGGTTCCACTCATGTGGCTTTGCAGGGAGTGCCATAAAACACCTCCCAATATAAAACTTTCATCTCACCTCTCAATTGACTTGTGTTTTAGTTTGCTTTGCTATGAAATCAGATAATGTAAAATGGGTTAGCTTTTAACAATGGGAATTTATTAGTTTAAAGCTTAAAGTTTTGAGGACATGAAAATGTCCAAACCAAAGCATCATCAAGGCAATGCCTTTCTCCTGAACACTAGTTGACAGCAATACTAGACTCCTCTGTCAAATGGCAAGTCACATGGCAGCATCTGCTGTTCTCTCCCTTCCCTTCCAGGTTTTGTTGTTTTCAGTTTCTTGCTTTTGTGGCTTTTACTTTCTTTATCTGAATTCCATTCTGTTATAAAGGACTTCAGTAAGCAGATAAGACAAAAGTGACCGTGGTAGCTGCTGAGGGTAGGTAGAGGGAAGAAGAGATATGATGTGGGGGCATTTTCAGGACTTGGAGTTGTCTTGGGTGGTGCTGCAGTGACAGATGCTGGGCAATGTATGCCCTGCCATGGCCCACTGGGTGGACTGGGGGAGAGTGTAAACTACAATGTAAACCATTATCCATGTGGTGCAGTATTCACCAAATGTATTCACCAAATTCAATGAATGACCCATGATGATGAAAGAGGTTGTTGATATGGGAGGAGTAGGGTAAGGGGGGAAGGGGATATGTGGGAACCTCTTATATTTTTTGAATGTAACATTTTTTAAAAAAAATAAAAGCAAAAAAAGACCCACCCTTAATGAGGTGGATCACATCTTAACTTAGGTTAAGATCCTGCTCACCAAAATACCCTTCTTGCAATGGATCCACAACCACAGGAATGGATTAACTTAAAAAATTTCCTTTTTGGGGTACAGTTAGCTTAAAAGCACCACAGTTTCTAAGTGTCTTCAGATGGTATGGCCCATTTCTGTGAACTGATTTCCCCCAGCATCCCAGAGAACAGATTTCTATAAAGTCCTGCCAGCATAGCACATAGCAGCTTCACCATCTAGGAAGTCAAAACCATGTTCTCTTCTGTGAGCTCTAGGTTTCAGCCTTTCTGGGAGGATAATCTCTGGATGCTTTCTCTCAGCCATGGGTATAATGCTTGCATCCTGCAACTGCTATTACTCTAGTCTATCAAGCTCTCTTTACTCCTTACCATAAAATTCCCTGTAACTCCAATCTCCTATTATATCTATTATATTATACATTCCTTATTTAATATATGGAACTTATTTCCATGGAGGAAAGAAAAGCATTGTCTGATTAAGGGAAATGCTCAAAAACTACCAGTGGAAAAATCAAACAAGTTAATTTATATATCTGTATTTTACACATTAAAATATCCAATACCCTTTAAAATATCTTAATATTTATTAGCAGGAGAAACCTGAGTAATAGAAAAGATCTGGTTAGGAAGGAGTCTGATGACCAATTTTTAGCTAGGAATTTTTAGCTACAAAAAATTACACAATGTTTTGTGCAGGAAAAGTAGAAAATGTCCTGACTTTACTGTAATAAATGTGGCCTCTATGTATTAAGTGGCTACATTTCTCTGTGAAATGTCTGCTTTGATACTTATATTTATTAATCTATACCAAGAAATTACTAACTATAATTTATTTGAATTTAGGAGAATAAAACTATGTAAAGGAATAATTTTAAAAACACAAATTTAGGAATTCAGTAATTCTCCTTACTGCCTATTATGTATTATGATATGGATATAGTCAATCATTTATAGTCCTCTAAGAATATCCCAGTAGCACACAACAAAAACAATAAAACCCTGGTTTTACTTTGCTTTAGTGAACCAAACTTAATTTTCCTTCTATTTCCCTTGGGCCCTATGTATACATGTAGAAGGAATTCATACCTCAAGGTTCTCATGTTCTTAGTCCTTACCCCCACAGTAATCAGAAAAGAAAAGTTAGTTGATCAGTTTTCCAAAAGAGTTAATATGCAGTCCCTTTAATCGAAGTTCACTAAATAGATTCCTAAATTGGAAGAAATCAGCTATCCCCTAGTCAAGTTTTCCTAACATTTATTCCATTGAAGAATGCTAATTAAAAAGTCACAAGGTTAAATAATTTTTACAAACTGGGTGAAATAAAATTAACTAGGCATCTTTACTATAAGAGTTCTCAGAAGCTTTAATGATTTCAAGCACTTTGGGAATTTCAGAGAACATAGAGTGCACTATTTTTCCAACTTTTTTGACCAAGAAAGCCTACTTTTATAGAATACTTGTTGAAAACTGCTGTTTCTGCCCAACTCACTCTTTACATATAAGGAAGTAAATTTCAGACTTTTGACCTAATCATGGTCACACATCCTGTTTGTTGCAGAACTCAAGTTTAGGATCCAAGTCTGTCTGAAGTAGAAATGCTTTCACATCAACAACCACTTTTCAGATAATCTCCTGGTTGTTTGACATTTCCTAATCCACAATCAAATCTTAAATTCTTTTACAATATTATGATATAAAAACATTATTTCTACGTGTTCAATGGGCCCATTGTTTCAGACTTCTAAAGAGAAAAAAAGAGGCTACTGCTTTTGTATCCTTTAATACAGAGATGCTTCCTCTCTTATCTTTGATTTCTTTCTTTCTGCATACTATATTTCTTTCCTTTTTCTCCTACCATATCATCTATGCTGTCACAGGGAAGCAGTTAAGCAGTTTCTATGATGTATATATCTCTCCACATTACTTAAGACCCAATATTAATCCTGGGTTCTGTCTACAAGGTTTGTATATCAGTTTGGCCATCTGGATTATAATGAACTCATATAATGCATAATGTACATATCATGCTCTAAACATTGTGCTAAATATTTTTACATAATATCCTTATGATATACTGTAAGAAAATCATTACTAAAAATTATGAATTCATAAGCTTTATAATCAATAGACTCTGTTGTTTTAGCCTAGAATTTTGAATGATTATTTTGTCCTTTGTCCTTTGGAATGTTTTAATACCGCTATGCAGGCTACCCTCTTACCTATTAACTAAAAACAAATGTTTAGAAGGAGCAAGTCACCGGACATGATATTTGCATGTCCTGTTTGTATTCCCTGTAAAACTAAAAGCTGAAAACCTTTATGTTCCTGTTCCATGTACCAAAAATAGAATAGAACAAAGTCCCCTCTCAAGGGGTCTCACACAGCGTTTCTCCTCTGGAGGACTGGCCAGTCCCTGCCGGATGAATTGTTACTTTCGATGAGGTCGTCCTTCACAAATTGCAGGACTCTAGGAGTTCTGAAGTTTCAGAACCCCTTAAAATGGATTGTCCCCAAGCTGCCAGTTGAAGTCTCACCTAGTCTCTGCCTGGGACTGTTTTTCCACTTGGGACTCTGATCAGCTGCAAAGAGACTTCCCTGCCTTATGAGAGATCAGATGTTGTGTCTTTTTCCTGATTTGTTCAGTGGTTGTATATACTTTCATTCTTTCCTATGTCTTTAATTAATTACTCTTCTTTTCTGTGATTGCTCAGTTGTTGTAATCATTTGATATAACCTGAAACTCATTTGACTGAATAAAGCTGCCTTTGCATAGTGTTTAGAGTTTCTGCCTCTTCCTTAGGAGCAAAACACCTTATTAAATGCCCACAAGCATAATAACTGTACTTAATCCCACAATCACTGATAAAGTAGGTAATACTGTGATTCCCACTTTATCATTCAGGAAAATGAACCTTAAAATGTTTAAATACTCACTTAAGGTTGCACTACTAATTAGCTGTTGAGCTCGATTTAAACAGTGGCAGGAGGATTTAAGATACATACACTTAACCACTCACTGTGTGGATGGCTTAGCTGTTAACACTCAGCAATTAAATACCAAGCTGTTGGTCAGACTGGATTGACACTTTAATGTATCACAAAGAAAATAGAAAAAAAAAATTGCTACACTGTAGTTAAACCTGCCCTTCAAAAGAGATTCATTCCCTTTTGCTCTGCCTTCTCTCTTATTCTGCCTTCTACAAACATCATTTTTTCTTTTGTCTTTCCTAAATTCAACACAAAGACAATGATTATATTTGACATTGATAAACTTGTCAATATATTGTGAATGCGGAAATGAAGCTAAATATTCAATGACATAATCAGTTAACTCGATATATGACAATTTTGACTTTTCTTAGTAGTCTCCTAGCAAGAAGGGGAAAATAATTGAAAACAAGTATACTAACTGATCCTTGCAAAGAAAGAATATTATTAGATTATAATATAAAGAATGAATTCAGTACTCATAATTGGACATTTAAGAAATAGTGGCTATTATTTGTATTAATCTCTAACTGGACTTTGGATTTAGGACGAAGCTATAATTTAGAATAGCTAAAACATTGCCATGCAGATTATTCTCAATATTGAAAAGGCACCCGTAGAAAAGGAATTCCTTTAAGTAAAAAGATTTTAGATTCATTTAACTGTGAAATAAGTTGAAAATTAGAGGAGAAAATACTTAAAAGGATGGTACTCTTTTCAAACAGTAGATCCCTTATTTGCTATTTTAAGTTCTTAAATGAGATACCCATTGAATTTACTGCAAGAATGATTGTTTTAATAAATCAGAAAAGTTTAAAAATTTTACTCTAATTAGGTAAAGACAGAGAAAGGAAATACTTTTAATTGAAACATTTCATTGTTAATGAAAAAAGGATAATAATGGAGGAAGTAAGGGCATGAAATAAATAAAGCAAAGGAATCATACATTTTTTTCCATTATTTTTTAACAATGAAGAGCTTCTTCAAAAAGAATAATTCATTACTGGAATATAATTTTGTGTTTGCTTGTTTTGTTTACTCAACTGAAGAAATGTAATATAAACAAAGATGTATTCTAGTAAAGAAACAGAAGACTATGATAAAGATGAGGATGCAAATAATATTCTACATATCAATTTTTAATTTAATTAAAGAATTGCTTTTTACGTAGTCATTTATTTGGAAAATAGTATACTATTTTAATTGGAAAATTTAATTATTTTTTATTCTAACAGAAACACACTAAGATTATTAGTAGGAAACAGAACAAGATATAATAATAGTGAACTTTTAAGCATTAATTTTGTATCAGGCATTGTGTTTTTTGCTTTTTGCTCCACATGAATTATCTAATGTAATCCCCCCAAATAACAAATAAAATCTAATATTTAAAGAACATTAACCATATTCTGAGTGCTATATATATATATATTCATTTGTTAGATCTTCACATTAATTCTAGAGGTAGTTTCCATTATTATCCCCCTTTTACAAATGAAGAAATTGGGATGCAAAGAGTTTAGCACATAGCTCTAAGTCACCACTCAGGTAAGCAGTAGAGTCAGAATGTGAAGCCAGATGCACTTGTTCTCTAACACTTTAAGACATTCAGATTTTATCATTTTCACTATACAAATAAGAAACTGAGGCTTATGAATTTGTCCAAAGTTCTCATGGTTAATAAGTAAAGAACTGTCATTCTAACCTAGGCCAATGGTCAAGGCTGTAACAATATTTAGAAACCTGAGACCCCATGCTCTGAATTATGATGTACAGATCATCAGTGTCAAAATCCTAAAATCATAGATATGTGAGATGAGGCTGCAGGAGAGATGACCCCAGATCATTACTCTCCAGGCTCCCAGCATTTTCTTTAGTACCATTTTCCTTTCCTGCCAAGCATGCTGCTATTATTTTGTGGGAAAAAAAGAATTCAGAATGCTCATTCACTGTATTTTTTTTTAAAGCAAGTGTTATTTTGCATTTAAAAATTTACAGAATACTGATCATAGGAACAATTTGCCAGCTGCACTGAGTGAATATTTTCATATACTATAATGGTGTCATTTTATGTTCATCTGGTCTACTCCAGCACTTTTTTGGTTACTATTTGCATAGAATACCTTTTTCTAGTCTTTCACTTTTAACCTGGTTGTGTCCTTATGTCTGAGGTGGGTCTCTTATATACAACATACATATGGCTCATATTTTTTATCCATTCTGTCAGTCTATGTCTTTTGACTGGGAAATTCAATCCATTAACATTCAGTGTTATTACTGCAAAGGCATTACTTACTTCATCGATTTTGTCGTTCGGCTCTCAGTTGTCATAGGGTTTTATTTTCTGTCTTGTTCTCCTTTTGCTTACACTTCCTAATAATCTTTATTTCTAAACTCTTCTCCAAATCTCACTCACTTGTTTTTCCTTTCAGACTGTGGCAGCACCACTTTTAGTATCTCTTACAAATCTGATTATTTGGTAACATATTCTATCAGTTTTTGTTTGTCTGAGTAGACTTTGAACTCACCCTCATTTTGGAAGGACAGCTTTGCTGGATACGAAATTCAGCAGAAAAATAGCACTTATTCTTTTTCAGTACTATAAATACATCATACTATTTTCTTCTCTCCTAAATGATTTCTGATGAGAGGTCAGCACTTAATCTTATCATGTTTCCTTTGTATGTGATGCTCTGCTTTTCTCTTGCTGCTTTCAGAATCTTCTCTATCTCTTATACTTATGCTGAATAGTAGGTGTCTCAGGATAGGTTTATTCAGACTTATTCTTTTTGGGGTGTGTTGCTCTTCTTGGATATAGATATTAACTCAAGATGGATCAAAGATCTAAATATAAGACCCAAGACCATAAAGATCTTGGATATTATGTAGGGAAGCATCTACAGTAGGTTTCAAGAACTTTATACCCAAAGTACAAGCAATGAAAGAAAAATAGATAAATGGGACCTCCTCAAAATTGAAAACTTTTGCACCTCAAAGGGGTTTGTCCAGAAAGTGAAAAGGCAGCCTACTCAAAGAAAGAAAATATTTGGTAACCATATATCTGATAGGGGCATAATATCCAGCATATATAAAGAAATCATACACCTTGAAAATAAAAAGGCAAACTACCCATTTTGAAAATGGGCAAGTACATTTTATTTTATTTTTTTCTCTCTTTAATTTTTAAATGTTACATTCAAAAAATATAAGAGGTCCCCACCCCTCCCACATCAACAACCTCTTTCATCATAATGGGACATTCATTGCATTTGGTGAATACATTTTGGAGCACTGTTGCACCATATGGATAATGGTTTACACTGTAGTTTACACTCTCCCCCAGTCCACACTGTGGGCCATGGCAGGACATACAATGTCCAGCATCTGTCCCTGCAGTACCACCCAGGACAACTCCAAGTCCTGAAAATGCCCCCACATCATATCTCTTCTTCCCTCTCTCTACCCTCAGCAGCTACCGTGGCCACTTTCTCCACATCAATGCTACAATTTCTTCCATTACTAATCACAATAGTTCCATAGTAGAATATCAGTAAGCCCACACTAGTCTATACTCTATTCCTCCATCCTGCAGACCCTGGGATGGTTATGTCCACTCTACTTCTATATTGAGAGGGGTCTTAGATTCCACATGAATGATGGATGCAATTCTCCTGCTTGCAGTTGTAGGCACTCTTGGCTTCCTCGTGTGGTGGTTAACCATCTTTATCTCTCTGTTAGCTGGCCGGGGTAAGTCCAATATACCAGAGGGTAGGAGTAGCAAGTCTGCTGAGGCTCAGGGCCTGACTGTCACATGGAGAGTACAGAGATTCAGGTCTCCTGAATACACCAATATACTCCTGTAATACACCAACCCAGTGTCAACCACAGGTCCAGTAAAAGTGATAGAAGAGGCATGTATAGAAAGGTCACATCTGAGTCCAACTCCGTCACACTCAGGAACACAAACTCCAAACTAGTGCCAACTAACATGGCACTGAACTCCAGAGTCATCTGCCATGACTCTAGAAACTGTAGGTCTCCATAGCCCTCAGGAGAACCATTTGAGCCAGCGTATAAATTTGATTTTAATTATTATGTTCTCAGGACTAGGATAATTAGATACTTTGAACCTGTAACTAACCATCAATCGTCACTTCTTATAATTTCTTGTACATGTATATTACTTGTTCTTAATAGATTTTACTTTTGGAAACATTACTTTGCTCAAATCAATTAGATTTTTTTGTTCAACTTAGTAGTTGATTTTAGTTGTGCAGAAGAATGCTGTCATAGTTTAGTACGATTTTTAATAAACCCCAGCAAAGGCTCCAAAGGAAAAAAAAATGGGCAAGTGATTTGAATAGAAACTTCCCCAAAGAAGAAATACAAATCACTAAAAAGCACATGAAAAGATGCTCAACATCACTAGCTATTAGGGAAATGCAAATCAAAACTACCATGAGAAAGCATCTTACACCCATTAGATTGGCAGTTATTAAAAAAAAACAGACAACTACAAATATTGGAGAGGATGTGGAGGAATGGGAACCCTTCTCCACTGCTGGTGGGAATGGAGAATGGTGCAGCCATTGTGGAGGACACTTTGGTGGTTCCTCAGGAAGCTAACTATAGAACTATCATATGATCTAGCAATGCCACTGCTGCGTATTTACCCAGAAGAATTGAAAGCAGGGACACAGACAGATATATTCACACCAATGTTCATAGCAGCATTATTTATTATTGCCAAAAGATGGATAGAATCCAAATGTCCATCAACAAATCAATGGATAAGCAAACTCATGTATGTACATACATATACATATATACACACACAATGGAATATTACTCAGCTGTAAGAAGGAATGAAGTATTAATACATGGGATAACTTGGATGAATCTTGAAGACCTTATGTTGAATGAAGCAAGCAAGGCACTCAAGGACAAATATTACATGACTCACTAATATGAATTAAGCAAATTGAGCAGACTCATAGAGTTAGAGTCTGGAAGCTTGGTTTACATGAGACAGAAAGGGAGCTGTGAGCCAATGCCCATAGGGGCAAAATCTATTATAAGGTGGAAGTGTGCAGTTGTGCAGTGGATGAGCAAGACAGTGGTGCAGTGATACTTTTGGGATGGGCAGTGCTAGTTTGTGAGGGAGGTAGGGAGTGGAGGGTGGGTTGGACTGTCCATGGAACAGAGGGGAGGGTTGCAGGAGGGACCAGGTGAACACTGGAGATTTAAAGGCATGTGGTTGAAACTACAACCCTGAGAATGCTCTTTTTGACAATATGGCAGGAAGAGTTACTGATCTAAGGTGTTGGATATGGAGGGCATTCAGAACAGGGAGGGGCAACTGGGGCAGGCTTTTAGGGAGTGTGCCAATGTTCATCTTGTTATAGTATGTTGTATCAGTGGCTGGAGACCTACATGAGTGTGAAGGTGTTGGAACACTCATCCTGGGGAGTCCTGTTATGTTCTCAAACACAGGGTCAGGAGTCTCTCCAGAGCACAGATAGTGCCTAATAGAGGAGAGGACAGCATGTCAAACCCTCAATGTTGTTGCAAGTAACTATTAATCTTGTCCTTCAAGGAGTGAAGCTGGGTGGTTGCCATGAGTCCTGAGGGGAAGGGGAGGGAGGAATAGAATAGATGGAAAATGGGGCTTTGGTGGGTGATAGAAGTGTCCTACATGATCTTGCAATGATGGATACAGGCCACATTAAATTTCAACAAAATTTTTAAAAGTGTATGGTCCTAAATGAAAACCATAATGTAAATCATTGACCATGGTTAGTAGCAATGTTTCAGTATTTATACATCTTTTGTAACAAATATACCATCCACATGTAAAATATTACTAATAAGGGAAAGGAGAAAGGTGGAGGATGTTGGGTATATGTGAATCCCCTATATTCTACATGTAACTTTTCAGTAACCTAAAGCTTCTTTGAGGACAAAATGAAAAAAATAAGACACGGGGGAATAAACAGAAGAATATGACACTGTACATACAAGATAACAGATCTTACAGTGATGAAAGACCATGTCAATTTTTAAAAAGTTTATATTTTTATTATTATTCCAAATTTCTTTTTAATTTTTTGAGTTTTATTTGTTGTTTTTAAAACTATCATTATTATTTCATTTTCTTATTAATAGTTGGTTATTTTTTAAGCTTCATTTTTGAAGAAGTTTTGGATCACAGAAGGGTTACATCTGGCAGGGGAGGATCATTGGTGCAGAGTGTCAGTGATGGGGGATGCTGGGAGGAGGTTCCCCTGAGGCATACCTACAAGGCATATGAATGTATTCAGGTGTTGATGTGGCATTGTCACAGTGGGTGGAAATTCACACAATAACCTAAAGAATGTTGAATTCCCATCCTGGGGAGCTCTGCCACACTCTGTAATGGGACAGCAAGAATCCCCTGAGTACAGGGGCAGTGACTACCAAAGGAGAATGTACCATTGACAGGCCCTCAATATTGATGAATGAACTTATATGTACCTTTACTTGTGAAATTGAAACTTAGCCTAGCATTATACATTGCCTAAAAATTATCTCCTTAGAGCCTCCTTGTTGCTCAAATGTGGTCTCTCTCTAAGCAGAATTCAGCACATAAATGCATTACCTTCATTAGTGCAGTACCACACTAATGAAGGATGTTATTAATGTGGGAAAATGTGGGATGGGTTGGGAGCAAGACATATGGGAATTCCTAAATTTTTTTATGTAACATTTATATAATCTAAGTATCATTTAAAAAGTAAAAATAAAAAAGTATATTTTTAAAAAATTATGTAAAGGATCTCAGACAGGTGAGAAAATATTCTATAAATAAGACCTTTGTCAGGTAACATACATAAAATAACATAATTTTTCTCAAAGAATGAGAATGAGAATTTGTGATTTAGAAAAATAAGTGCATTGTGAGAAAGTGGAAACTAATTATTTAATGCTTGGTTAAGAAAAATAAATTCAGTTCCTTAATTCAAGCTGTTATAGTCTAATCTGTATTCATTTAATCTGTGTAATCTAGAGAGCAGCATGGCATATCATAGTTCCCTAACTATGCCAGGAATATTTTGTAAGAGTATGAAAAAGAAAAAGAAATTGTTTTCATTTGTTGAGTTTCTTTTTGGTCTTTAATGAATTCCTGGAAAGTAACATCACTATGCTTGTATGCTTGGATAGTCTGATTCCTGGGTGGTCTCCTCCTGTTTTCTCACCACTTCCTGCTTGTCATGCAATATTGCTCAAGCGGAGCAAGCGGAGCAGCCTCCGAGGTGGCTCCCAAATGATTCCCCAGCCCAAAACTCATACTCGTGTGTAATTTCTGCCTTTTGATTATGAACTGGGCTTAGTGGCTCACTTCTAACAAATGGAATATGGCAAAGTGATGGGGTGTCCCTTCTGGAAATAGGTTACAAAACAATGGTGACTTTCAACTTACTCACTCTCCCTTATTCTCTCATTGTGGTTTACTTGATCTGAGGGAAGCCAGCTGCCATGTTGTGAGTTGCTCTACTGAAAAGCCCACATAGCAAGGAAAAGATGACCTTGCCAATAAGAATGTGGGAAGATTTAGGTCTGCAAACAGCAACATGATTGAACATAGAACTGAATCTTCTGAACCTGCCAGCAGCCCATAAGAGTCAGTGTAGAAATAAACCACCCTCCCTCCTCACTCAAATATTTAGATGATTCAGCTCCAACCAATACCTTGATGTGAACCTTATGAAGACCTTAAGACAAGGCACCCAGATAAGCTGAAACTGGCTCCCTAATCCACAGAAACAGTGAGATAATAGATGTTTGTTGTAATCAATCACTAAATGTCTGGGCAATACATTATACAACAATAGACTGCTAATGCAGCCCTGAAATCTATATTTATTTTAAAAGTTATCCAAGTTATTCTGAGCTAGAAGACCCCTGACTTATAATTGGGAAATATTGGTATATGTGTATTCTGAGTTCTCTGTAGAAGCATTTCCTTTTGTCGATGTCCCAAACTCTATATAAATAGCCTCCAAGGTGTTCTATAAATTATAGGAGGTGACAGTCTACTACAAAGTCACTCTAGCTCATATTAATTTAATTAAATTTCTCTAGAGCTTTGTCAGCAAATCAGTAAGATCAACTTTTGGAAATTTCTCCTACTGCTAATCTGAGCTCTAATAATTCGTCTACGCACCTCTCTTTCTAACAATGCTCCATAAATCTTGTACTTCATAATTTCTTACATTTTAACTCCTAGGAATGCCTATATTCATTGCCCAGTAAAAAGATTCAGTCATGTGCAAAAATTCCCTTAGATTCCCACACCAAATGCTTAAGTGTTTTAGTTCAAATTGCCAATCTCTCTTATATTACATACTTTATTCATATGCTTTTCTTTAATTTTTATAGGATAAATTAATGAATTTGAAGAATACAGCAGAAACAGCCCCTTGTTTTGATCTCACAGAATTATCTTTTCATTTCATGATAATGGGCCTAACCTTCAAAGTAATTTATTTATGGTTTACATATTTTGCTCCTCACTATTTCCCAAATATTAAACCACCATAATATTTCTTTTAGCACCCACATATTCACAATGAATAACTACACTATAATTTATATTACCTGTTCCTGTAATATTCTCTTAAAGTGCAATCTCCTCAATTCCTAGACATTTAGTTTTTATTAAACCTAATCTACCTGCTGTCAGTGTCGTTTGCTAATCTCAAACACGTCATTTTAGATCTACAATTGTCAGAGTTTAGATGCATATTAATCACCTTCATGACACCCATAAATGCCACTGTACCTTTTGATAGCCATGTTACAATTCCAGGCAGGTCTAATTGCTGATCATTTCTTGTGTGTCTCCTTCTATTATTATTTTGATTATTAACTCATATGCCTTGCAGGACAGCTATTTGGAACCTATTTCCATACATTTATATAAGGCATTATCCTAAAGTGAACCACTCTGGGTTTTTAAAATCCATCTCCAACAAATTCTTATTTAAATAAAATTAAGTCAGAATGTATGTGTGTGTGATTGAGAGGGAGAGAGAGAGAGAGAGAGAGATAGCACATGCATGCACACCAGAGAAAGGTAGGGGAGTGGAGAGATGGTTGGAAGTCTATGACTATTTTGAAGAGTGCATCTTCTCAGTTCTGAAGGATAATTGGAGCCAGTGGAGTTGTAAATGATGATCCAATCTCAATAAAGCAGAGGAGAATCTTTGTTCCGAAACAAATAGGAATAGGATAAGTTTAAAGGAGCAGGAAGTGTCTCACAAGCATATTCTGATTCCCAGCAGCCTAATCAATATTTCCTAGTACTGACTTGCATGGGTCACCAGTATCATAAAAGCAAATTACTCACATATCTTACTTCAATCTCCCTGTCATTAAAAATACAGAGGAATTCTCCTTCCTCCACCACTGCCGCCTCCTTCTGCCACTCCTGGTGCTGCTTGTGTGCTCATACAGTGTGGACCTGGTACCTCTTTTGTGAAGTGGCAGCTGAGGAGACTCTGGCTTTCACCATGGCAGATGAAAAACCCAAGGAAGAGTCAAGACTGAGAGCAACAATCATATCAATTTGAAAGTGGTGGGGCAAGATGGTTCTGTGGTTAAGTTTAAGATTAAGAGGTATACACCACTTAGTAAACTAATGAAAGCCTATTGTGAATGACAGGGTTTGTCAACGAGGCGGATCAGATTTCAATTTGATCGGCAGCCAAATCAATGAAACAGACACACCTGCACAGCTGGAAATGGAGGATGAAGATAGAATTGATGTATTCCAGCAGCAGACAGGTGGAATCTATTGAAAGGGAAGCCTGCTACTTAACTCCAGAACTCTGTTCCTACAGACCAAGAAATCATTCTCAATTAGAAAAACCGCAGTTTGTTTCCACTGCATCCTGACTACTACAGTGTAGTTTTCTCTATTCTTTCATTTTACCCTTCCCCGTTCCTTTATTGTTCATAAAGAAACTGGTGTATGTGCACAAGCATATTGCTATTTTTAAAATTAAATGGCCAATGGTATGTTTTGCCTGTTATTTAATGTATTTTTTAAAAGATACTTAGATTACACAAAATGTTACACAAAAAAAATACAAGGGATTTCCCTTATGCCCCACTCCCCACACCTTCCACCCTTCCCCATATTTACAACTTCTTTCTTTAGGGTGGTACATTCATTGCAATTGATGAACTCATTTGGAGCATTGCCACTAAGCATGGATTATAGTTTACATTGTAGTTTATACTCTCTGCCACTCAATTCTGCAGGTTATGGCAGAATTTATAATGGCCTGTGTCTGTCATTGCAATGTCCCAAAAATGCCCCCATATTACACCTCTTTTTCCTTCTCCCTGCCTTCAGCACCTCCAGTGGCCACTGTCTTCACATCAATGATATAATTTCTTCCATTGCTAGAATCTCAGTAAGTATATAGTAGAATACCAGTAAGTCAACTCTAGTTTATATTTTATTCCCCAATCCTGAGGATTCTGGGACAGTGATGTCCACTCCACCTCTAATTGATAGAGGTCCTCAATCCCATATGGGTAATGGATGGGACTCTCTTGCTTGCAGTTGTAGACTCTCTCGGTTCCTTGATATGGTGGTTGTCCATCCTCACCTCCTTGTTAGTTGTTCTGGGTGAGACCAATGAACTGGAGAGTAGGTGCTGCAATTCCATTGAGATTCAGAGCCCAGCTGGCACATGGACAACCCAGAGTTTTAAGTCTCTCAGATGAACATCTACCAACTCTAGTACTAATTATAGGTTGAAATAAGAGGACAGAAGAACCATGTGTAGGAAAACTACAACTGAGTCCAACTCTATCCTTCTAGCAAGCATAAATTCCAAAGTAGGGCCCTCTGGAAAGGTACCAAACTCCTGAACTATCTGTCCTGACTATAGTGTGTGGATATCTCCAGAGCCCTCATGAGCCCTGCTATTTGTGGTAGCATCTACTTTGTCAGTCTATGAGATCCTTCTGAGATATGCATAACCATTACCTCTGGGATGACTTCCTGACTCACTTTGAAGTCTCTTAGCCATATAAACTCATTTGTCTTTAACATTTCCCCCTTTTATTCAAGATCTTTTTCCAGTTGCATTTCTTGTTGATGTTTGGTAGTAATCCTTCAGTGCCAGAGAGGCTTATCCCCAGGAGTCATGTCCCATGCTGGGGGGAAGGTAATGCCTTCATATGCTGAGTTTTGGCTTAGAAAGAGACCACATTTGAGCAATATGGAGGCTCTCAGGAAGTAACTCTTAGATATCCTACAGAACTAGGCTAAGTTGCACTTTCAACAGCAAAGGCACATAAGCATAATTGTCCATATCAAGAGCCCATCAATGGGCCATCCTTCTTCACTAGTCATTGCCCTGAACTTGGGGGATTGTTGCTTTTCCAATAGGGAAGGTAGGAGAATTCCCCAGGATGGGAATTTAATATCCTTTCAGTTATTATGTTAATCTCCACTCACTGTGACAATGCCCCATGAACATTTGAACATTTATCTACCTTATATGTATGCCTAGATGAATTTCTCCCCATGTATCCCCCAACATTAATATCCACACCAGTGATCCTCCCCCTCACACAGTTGTAACCCTATTGTGGTCCAAAATGCCTTCAAAAATGAAGCCAAGAATATCACCAAATATAATTAATGATAAAATGAAATAATGATAAGTTTAAAAATAAGAAATAAAATACATAATAATTTAGGAAAAAACTAAAATAAAATTTTAAAAATTGGGATATTAAAAATATAATGAAAAATATTTTAAAAGATTTTTTGACATTTTGCCTTTCATCACTATAATACCTGTTGTCGTATATGTACAGTGACATTTTCTTCCATTTCTTCCCCAGTGTCTTACTTTTTTCATTTTGTCTTGAAAGAAGATTTAGATCACAGTGAAGAAACATCCAAAACACAGGGGACTCCCATACACCCAACATCCTCTACCTTTTCCCCATCCCATATTAATAACCCTTTTATATATGGATGGTACATGTGTTACAACTTATGTACAAGTAATGAAACATAGCCACTGACAACAGTCAATTATTTACATTATGGTCTACACTCTAGACCATAAATTTTTAGAAATTTTGGATGAAATTCAACATGGCCTGTATCTATCATTGTAAGATCATGCAGTACCCTATCATTGCCCCCTAAATAGCCCCCTTCCCTCCACTCTATTCCTCCCTCCCCCTCCCTTCGGGGCCCATGGTGACCACCAGGCTTCACTCCTCGAAGGACAGATTCATAGTTACTTACAACAACACTGAGGGCTTGACGCACTGGTCTGTCCTCCACTATTAGGAACCACCCATCCTCTTAAGAGCTTCCCCCCACCCCCATTTGAGAATGACTCTGGCTTCCCCAGGATGGGACTCCAACTTCTTCCCACTCATTATGCGGGTCTCCACCACTGAAACAACACACCATGACAAAATGATCACTCACACATTGTCTAGAAGACTGCCCCAGGTGTGCCCTGTCCCGCAGGCACCCACATTCAACACCTTAAACCAGTAACCTTTCCTTGTCATTTCCCAACATTGTAGTTTCAACCATATACCTGCCAATCACCAGTGTTCACCTGCTCCCTCCCCCAACCCTCCCCCAGTTCCATAAACCTTCCAACCCCACTTCCCACCTTACACCCCTGCCAAACTTGCACCACTTAACCCAATAATATCACTACACCCCTGTCATATCCCTTCACTGCACATCTGCTCACTTCCACTTTATCATAGATTTCACCTACATGAGTGTTGGCTCACAGCCTTCTTCTCCCTTTCTATTTTCTGCAAACTAATCTTCCAGACTCTAGCTCTGAATCTGCTTGATTTTCTTAATTCATATCAATGAGATCATGTAATATTTGTCCTTTAATACCTGGTTTGCTTCACTCAACATAAGGTCCTCAAAATTCATCTACGTTATCCCATGTGTTAGTACTGTATTTCTTTTTACAGCTGAGTAATATTCCACTGTATGTATATACCACATTCTGTTTATCCATTCATCTGTTGATGGGCATTTAGGTTGATTCCAACTTTTGGCAATAGTGAGTAATACCACTATGGACATAGTTGTGCATATATATCTGTTCGTGTCTCTGCTTTCAATTCTTCTGGGTATATACTCAGCAGTGGAATTTCTGGATCATATTGCATATCTATGGTTGGTTTTTTGAGGAACTGCCAAACTGTCTTCCACAATGGCTGGACCATTGTACATTTCCACCAACAGTGGATGAGGGTTCCCATTCCTCCACATCCTCTCCAACACTTGTAGTCCTCTACTTTTTTAATGGCCATCAGTCTAATGGGTATAAGATGATCTCTCATTGTAGTTTTGATTTGCATTTCCCTAATAGCTAGTGAGGTTGAACATCTTTTCATGTACTTTTTAGCCATTTGTATTTCTTCTTTGGAGAAGTGTCTGTTCAAATCGCTTGCCGATTTTTTTTTTAATTTAAATTTTTTTTAATTAAATTGTCCTTTTAAAAAAAGATACATAAATCACAAAAAAAGTTACATTAAAAAATATGAGAGGTTCCCACATACCCCATCCCCCATCCCACTCCACTCCTTCCACATTAACAACCTCTTTCATCATTATGGCACATTCATTGTATTTGGTGAATATTTTGGAGCACTGCTGCATGGCATGGATTATAGTTTACATTGTAGTTTACATCTCCTCCAGTACATTCAGTGGGTTATGGCAGGATATAGAATGCCCAGCATCTGTCCCTGCAATATCATTTAGGACAACTCCAAGTACCAAAAATGTCCCCACATTTCATCTCTTTTTCCCTCTCCCTGCCCTCAGCAATTACTGTGGCTACTTTCTCCATTTTAAATGGGTTGTTTGTCTTTTTATTTTGAAGATATAGGATTTCTTTTTATATGTTGGGTATTAGGCCTTCATTACATATATGGCTACCAAATATTTTCTCCCATTGAGTAGGCTGTCCTTTCACTTTCTCAACAAACTCCTTTGGGGTGTAAATGTTTTTTAATTCCTAGGAGGTACCATTTATCTATTTTTTCTTTCACTGCTTGTGCTTTGGGTGTTAAGTTCAAGAAACCATTTCCTATTATGAGGTCCTGTAAATGCTTCCCTACATTATCTTCCAAGGTCTTTATGATCCTGGCTCTTGTATTTAGATCTTTGATCCATCTTGAGTTGATTTTTGTACATGGTGTGAGATATGTTCCTCTCTTATTGTTTTGCATATGAATATCCAGTTCTCCAATCCCCAGTTGTTGAAGAGGCCATTCCCAGTTGAGAGGACTTGGTGGCCTTGTCAAATATCAGATGACTGTATATGTGAGGATATAGTCCAGAACTCTCCATTTGGTTCCTTTGGCCAGTATGTCTATCCTTATGCCAATAGCATGCAGTTTTGACCACTGTAGCTTTGTAGTATATTTTAAATTCAGGTAGTGTGATTCCTCTGATTTCATTTTTCTTTTTCAATATGTCTTTGGCTATTTAGGGCCTCTTGCCTTTCCAAATAAATTTCTTAGTGTTTCAAATTTGGTATAAAATGCTGTGTTGATTTTTATTGGGATTGCATTAAATCTATAGATCAGTTTGGATAGGATAGACATCTTAATGATGTTTAGTCTTCCCATCCATGAAAAGGGAATATTCTTCTATTTATTTAAGTTTTCTTTGATTTCCTTTAACAGTGTTGTATAGTTTTCTGTATATAAGTTATTTACATCTTTAGTTAAAATTTATTCCTAAGTATTTGATTCTTTTAGTAGTTATTGCAAATGAGATTTTTTCTTGATTTCCTCTTCAGATTGCTCATTATTGGTGTACATGAATGCTACTGATTTTTGTGCATTGATCTTATAACCTGTGACTTTACTGAACTCATTCATAGACTCTAGAAGCTTTGTTGTAGATTTTATGGTATGTTTTGATTGACATCAAATGGAGATGGAATGGGGAACATACTGGTTCTATGAAAATACCCTCTTTCTCCTTAGTGGCATGTTCATTCAGCTCTTATCTTTAACATATCTGAATAAGTTGTTTTGCTCTCACTGTTTAACAAAACCTAACAACATAAAAATTCCTTGCATATCTTGTTCAATTGGAGAACAATTTTATAACATTTTTGTACATAGTTGTTACATGTAGGGCAATCTGTCAATCTGTCTTTAAGTAGAGATAAATTACTCTAAAAGAAATGAATCCTAGATATTTTTCTCTTCAAGTCAAGCATCTTGTTGTTTAAATAAACTTCTTGTTTAAAAATATATATATAGCAGAAACTCAAAAGAATACTATTTCTTCCTAATGGTCATTTTGGTAACATGTATACAACTTGAAATTTCCCATTTTAACAACTTCCAAGTTTACTATTCAATATTTTTATTTACATTCACAATATTATACTACTATCACGAATATGCATTAACCCAACATTTTATGACATCAAATAGAAACCCTGTACCAATTAAACAATAACTCCCTTGCTTCTTCTGGGTATTTCATATGGGCAAGGTCATTGAATTCCATACTTCCATAAGAAATACAAAGCACAGTGATCCCACCTACTACATTCATTCAATAGCACTCACTGAGAGTCTATGCAAAATGCTTTAGTAGATACAAGGAAGAAACACAAGGAAATAAATGATGTGGCCTCAGACTTTACAATCTAAACAGAGGTTAAATTGAGTACATTTCCCTTGTATGTATTCACTAGAATAAACATCTAAATTATTAACCATATTGTAGAATTGTATAAATTTTAAAAATCTTAAAAATAATCTAATTTAATATTCTAATTAGACACATGAAAATTGAAAGCCTGAATAGTTAAATGGTTCAATCAAGTCACAGATCTAGTTGAAAAAGAAATAGATCTTAGAAGCAATAGCATATGGATATCAGTATAAGAAAGTAAACCTTAAATATGATTAAGTTGGTATTTTAAACACAGCTCTGCTTGTCAATAAATTAATCTTAAAGTCATTTCCACACTTGTGAAACAGGTTAACAGTACTCTGTTCCTCATAAAAATATTGAATGCATTAATAAGATGATGTTTATAGAGCTCTTAGCTAAGCTTTGACATAGTTATCATTAAATAAATGTTATCTGCTGCCAGCTCTAATGTTAACTTTCACACTTACAAGTCAATTCTCTGCCCTGCAAGTCACAAAGCCTCTTGATACTTAAAATTTTCTAACTAATTTTCTAGTTGATAAGTGAAAAGACTGACAATTGTTTTTCTAACATCTCTATAACTGGCTTCTGCCACACTTTTACTTAGTCAACTTCATAATTTGGATATCTTATTGATTTACGTATATCATCTCAGAAAAAAATGCCAGATAAAATACAGGATAGTAAGTTAAAATTGAATTAATCAGAAGTTCAAATTTAACTGGGAGGCTTATATTTTGATTTGTTAAATTTGGGGATCTGTGACAGTTTAAAGCTTTTTGTGAGTGTCAGAAAAGTACATCATCTTGGAGTTAATCCATTTCTGTGTGTGTAGGAGGACTCTTTGATTGGACTGAATTCTGTTGGGGGCCTTTGATTGGAGTACTTCAGTGAGGCATGAACCAGTGTAGATGTCAGCTCTCTTGCTGAAGTTCTATATAAATGGGAGAAATATGCAGAGAGACACAGAGAAGGAGAACTGCTATTTACTCTGCCATGTGAGAGGGGATGCTAGGGTGGCCTGCAGGAGCAGAAAGACAGAGAAACCCCAAAAGGCTGAGATATAGGACAGAGGCTGGAATCAGTGGAGCAGCTGAAACTGAAGCAACTAGGAAAGGGAAGAGATGAGCCATATGCTTGATCACCCATGGCTGACTTCCAAGAGAAAGCTCTTTAGATGGCATCTCCATGTATCTGATGCCCAATAACTGCAACATGGTGAAACATAGTCTCTTGATGATGCCTTGATGTGGACATTTTTAAAGCCTTGGAACTATAAGCTTTTACCCTAATAAAACTATTTTGCAAAAGCCAACCCAAATCTGGTATTTTGTATTGGCAGCCCTCAGCGAACTAAAGTAGTACCAAATCTCAGAGTCTACCCAAATGAAAACAAAGTAGATCCTCAAAAAGTCCAATATTGGTATGTAAGCATAAACAACTTCCATCAAATATCAATTAAAGATGTATATAGGTAGAATTTTAAAATAAATTATCTCAGATATTTTTAATTTTTATTTCATGACTTCAAGAAGTATAGACACACCAATGCTTAGACCTCTGTGAATAAGAATATCCTTAAACCATAGTCACTTCCTAAGATCAATAAGTTTCTCATGTGAAAATGAACATTAGTGATCCAGAAGAGTATTCTAATTCATGAGGTCCTTTTGATTTCCCCTTACTTCATGACTCCAGGTCATGGTTTATCTGAATTGGTTCTCCTGGTTTATTACAATTATTTTTGGTATAAAAGTCAAAGGGAATATTGAATGTGAAATTAAGTTCAAAAAGTGAATGAATCAAAAGTAGTTTTTTTTCACAAATTAATGCTACTTTTCTGTACTTCCTGGTCCATTCATTCAATAGCAATAAATTCTGTCCCCTTACTTTCCATTCCTGTTTTGGAAGATATTTCCTCAAACTTGGAAAAAAATTGTTGGAGGTAAGTTATAAAATATTAGCCTTTAACCAACAAGAAACTTTTGTTTCAGTAAGGACAAGGCATCGCCATACAGGATTTTGAGATTTGTATTGTCAAGGAAAAAATTGCACTGGACAATGTTAAACAATCAAAGATTACTTTATTCAAGGCTATTGCAATAGAGGAGAAAAACTCAAAACCAAGTCTATACTCAACTCTGCTGAAGCAAAAGGCAACAGGATTTTTAAAGGCTGGGATGAAGTAGTGGAAATGTACTGAAGGATGTTAAAGGTGGTTATCACAGGGAAGAATGTATGATTTGCTTAATTTGCAATATGGGATATTTGGTTCAGAATGGTTTCTTTTGTGATGATTAGGCCACCTTGATTTTGCAAAGGACAGAGAAGAAAGGAGAGAGATAAGGGTCTCCTTGGTTAGTCATCTGGATAATTTAAGGGCCATGATGAGGGGGTTTAAAGGGGTTTAGAGTCAAGGAGAAACCTGTCTAAAGTTTAATCAAATAAGAGGGAAGTTAAGGCCAACTTGACCAATATGTATAAATCCAATAATAACAAAAATGAGAAAGAAAAACTTTCCCTGTGTTAGGGTCAAGAATTGAAGTAATTTTATGCAGTGAAGGAATTTTAAAATGAGACAATTTTTGGATATACAGTCTTTCTATTTGCCAAAAATTCCCTCTCCATTTACCTGTTTTACATTTTTTTTCACAAATGTAGTAGGCATAAATTTGTTTAAAGAGACTATATAAGTAATAACTTCATGATATTCTTGAAAAAAATGTTTCATTATTGGTTTGCTTTACTTCAAAAGGAAACGGAAGGAATGCTCATTTTTGGCATGGAATATACTACAATTGGAAAGAAAAGAAAAGATTAGCATGGTCCCAGTAGAAGGACAACACACAAATTCATAAAGCATACCACATTTTTCTAAGATAAACAGAATTCTGAAAGCTGCAAGAGAAAAGCAATTTATCACATAAAAGGGATCCCCAATAAGACTAAGTGTTGCTCTCTCATGAGAAACCATACTGGCAAGAAGGCAGTGGTGTGATATGTTTTACACTGAAAGAGAAAAACTGCTGGCTGAGACTCCTACACCCAAAAAAACTGTCGGTGGAAATATGGGAGAGTTTTGGATATTCAAAGATAATCAGAAGTTGAAAATGTTCATTAACAAGAGATCTACCATACAAGAAACACTAAAGGGAGATGAGTAGGCTGAAAAGAAGAAAACAGGGGAGAGAAAAGCTTGGAAGAGAGTCTAGAAATGAAGACTATCAGTAATGGTAAAAAAAAATGATTTTAAAAAGAGTGGTAAAAATAGGATATGACATGTAAAAGCAAAAAGATAAAATGGGTCATGTGAGTACTGCCTTTACAATAATAACATTGAATGCTAATGGATTAAACTACTCAATCAAAAGACACAGACTGGCAGAATGGATGAAAAATGTGAGCAAGCTATATGCTGTCTACCAGAGACTCAATTTAGATGCAAGGATACAAATAAGTTGAAAGCAAAAGGTGGGGAAAAGATATTACATTGGAAGCGGACTTGACCCAATGGATAGGGCATCCGGCTACTGCATGGGAGGTCCGTTGTTCAAACCCCGGGCCTCCTTGACCCATGTGGAGCTGACCCATGTGCAATGCTGATGCGCTCAAGGAGTGCTGTGCCACACAGGTGTGTCGTGCCACACAGGGGTGTCCCCTGCATAGGGGAGCCCCATGTGCAAGGAGTGCACCCCATAAGCAGAGCTACCCAGCACAAAAGAAAGTGCAGCCTGCCCAAGAATGGCTCCGCACACACAGAGAGCTGACACAAGGAGATGACACAACAAAAAGAAACACAGATCCCCAGTGCTGCTGATGATGCTAGAAAGCAGTCACAGAAGAACGTGCAGCGAATGGCCACAAAGAGCAGACAACTTGGCGGGAGGGACAGTTGGGCAGGTAAGAGAGAAAAATAAATAAAAAATAAATCTTAAAAAAAAAAAGATATTACATGCATACAGTACAAAAAAAAAATGCTGGGGTTGCTATACTAATATCACACAAAATAGACTTCAAAAGCAAAGCTGTTTTGAGAGAGGCCACATTTGAGCAACAAGGAGGCTCTCAGGAGGTAACTCTTATCTGCCCTATAATACTAGGCTAAGTTTAAATTTCAAAAGTAAAAGTTCATAAGTATCATCAATATCAAGGACCCATCAATATCAAGGACTCCTTCACTAGTCACTGTCCCTTTAGTCAGGGGATTCTTGCTGTCCCATTAGAGAATGTGTCCAGGATGGAAATTCAATATTCTTTCAGTTACTGTGTGTATCTCCACCCACTGTGACAATGCCCCAGGAACACCTGAACACATGTATGTGCCTTATAGGGATCAGGTGAACCTCCTCTCATGCATCCCCCATCACTGACACCCCGCATCAGTGATCTTCCCCTGCCACAGTTGTAACCCGTCTGTGGTCCAATACTTCTTAAAAAATGAAGCCAACAAAACCAGATATATTTAATAAGGAAATGAAATAATAACATTAGTTTTAAAAATAACAAAAAAAATGCAAAATAAAAAAAAATTTGGAGTAATAAAAATTAGTTTTAAAAAAATTTTGACCCTATATCTTCATCACTCTAATACCTGTTGTCTCGTATGTGTAGTGATGTTTTCTTCCATTTATTCCCCCAATGTCTTATTCTTTTTATTTTGTCTTCAGAGAAACCTAGATTAGAGAAAAGTGATGTACAGAATATAGGGAATTATCATATACCCAACATCCAACCTCTTTCCCCCTTTCTCCTATTAATAACATTTTACATGTGGATGGTACATTTGTTAAAATTGATGAACAAATATTGAAACATTGTGACTAACCATGGTCAATGATTTACATTATTGTTTACATTTTGAACCATACACATTTATAAATTTTGATGAAATTTAACATGGCATGTATCCTTCATTGCAAGATCATGTAGTGCAATTAATGACCCCCAAAATGCTCCATGTTCCATCTATTCTTTTCCTCCCTCCCCCTCCCCTTAGTACCTAAGGCAACTGCCAAACTTCGTTCCTTAAAAAACAAGATTCATAGTTACTTACAACAACATTTAGGGCTTGACATACTGGCCTGTACTCCCCTATTAGGCATTGCCTGTGCTCTTGAGATACTCCCGCCCCTCTATCTGAGAACATAGCAAGACTCCCAGGATGGGAGTCCAACTCCTTCCCACTCATTATGTGTGTCTCCGTCCACCAATACAACACACTATGACAAGATAGGGACTTGGGAATTGTCAAATTGTCCTGAATGACATTGCAATGACAGGTACAGCCATTATATATGCTGCAATAACTTACAAAATATGTGGGAGAGAGTATAAACTAAAATGTAAACTATAGTCCACACTTAGTGGCAATACTCCAAAATGTGTTCATCAATTTTAACAGTACCACATTGAGGTAGGATGTTGTTAATGTGGGCAAATGTGGGAGGGGTAGAGAGGAGGAATATGGGAATCCCTATACTTTTTCTGTAACATTTATGTAATCTAAGTATCTTTTTTAAAAACTTAAAAGTTTCTTTAAAAAAAGCTAAGCTATTAAAAGAGACAAGGACATTATATATTAATAAAATGGGCATTCCACCAGAAAGGAACAACAATCATAAATATCTATGTATCAGAAGAGGGTATCCCCAATAATGAGGCAAACAATGGCAAAACTAAAGGGAAAAATAGACATCTTTACAGTATTGGTTGAAGACTTCAATACACTGCTCACATCAATGTAGAACATCTAGATAGAAGATCAATAAGGAAACAGAGAACTTGAATAATTTGATAAATGAACTAGACCTAACAGACATATACAAAACAGTACACCAAAAAAAAAAACAGCAGGATACACATTCTTAAGTGCTCATAGATTATTCCCCAGGATAGACCACATGTTGGTCCAAAAATAGGTCTCAATAAATTTAATAAGACTGAAACAATACAAAGCACTTCCTCTGACCAAAATGAAATGAAGCTGGAAATCAATAACAGGTAGAAGTCTGGAAAATACACAAATTTATGGTGATTTAAAAAACCCTCTCTTAAAGAGTGAGTCAAAGAAATTTCAAGAAAAATGGTAAATATCTCAAGATGAATGAAAACAACATATAATACCAAAACTTATGGTATGCAGCAAAGGCAGTGCTAAAGGGGAAATTTATAACTTTATATGCCTACATTAAAAAAGAAGAAAGAGTGACAATCATAGAACTAACAACACACATGGAGGAACTAGAAAAAGAACAGGAATCTAATTCCCAAGCAAGAAGACAGAAAGAAATAACAGAGATTAGAGAGAAATAAATGAAATAGAGAACAACAACAAGAAAAAATAGAATCAACAAAACTAAAAGTTGGTACTTTGAGAAGATCAACAAAATTGACAAACTCTGAGCTTGACTGAAAAAGAAAAAGAGAGAAAATATTGAAATGCATAAAATCAGAAATGTGAATGGGACATTATTGTTGATCCCCAAAATTAAAAAGCTAAGAGATTATTATTACAAGTATATACCAACAAACTAGACAAGTTAGATGGAATAGGCAATTTCCTAGAAACACAAGAACAACCTACACTGACCCTAGAAGAAATAGAAGACTTCAACAAACTAATCCCAGGTAAAGAGCTTGAGTCAGTCACCAAAAGCTTTGCAAACACAGAATAGCCCAAGAAGAGATGGCTTTACAATTTTAATCTACCAATCATTCAAAGAAGAATTAATAAGATTTCTGCTCAAAATCTTCCAAAAAAAAAAAAAAACTGAAGAGAGAACACTACAAAATTCATTCTGTGAATATCACCTTAACACCAAAACCAGGTAAATATAAAATAGAAAAAGAAAATTACAGACCAATCTCTCTAATGAATATAGATGCAAAAATACTCAACAAGATACACGCGAAACAAATCGAACAGTGCATGAAAAGAATTTTACACCATGATCAAGTGGGTTTTATCCCAGGTATACAAGGATGGTTCACAAGAAAATCAATCAATGTATTGCACCACTGTAATAAAGCATAGGAGAAAAATCAAATGATTATGTCAATTGATGTAGACAAGGCATTTGACAAAATCCAATATCCTTTCTTGGTAAAATTACTCCAAAATTTAGGATTAGAAGGAAATTTCTCAATATGATCAAGGGCATATATGAAATACCCACAGATAACTTTGTACTCAATGGTGAAAGACTGAAAACTTTCCTGCTGAGATTGTGAAAAAGACAAGGATGCCCACTGTCTTCACTGTTATTCAATAATGTGCTAGAAGTTCTAGTCAGAACAATTAGGCAAGAAAAATAAAAGGAATCCAAATCAGAAAGGAAGAAGTAAAATCTTTGCTATTTTCAGATGACATAATCCTATGTCTAGAAAGTCCTGAAAAACCTACAACAAAGCTACTAGAGCTAATAAATGAGATCAGCAAAGTGGTGGGATACAAGATTAAGATGCAAAACTCTGTAGTATTTCTATAGACTAGTAATGAACAATCTCAGGAGGAAATCAGGAAAAGAATTCCATTTACAATAGTGACTAAAAGAATAAATATTTAGAAATAAATGTAACCAAGGATGTAAAGGACCAGTATTCAGAAAACTACAAAACATTGCTAAATAAAATAAACAAAGATTTAAATAAATGGAAGGACATTCCATGCCCATGGTTTTTCAGACTAAATACTATTAAGACGTCAATTTTACTCAAATTAATTTGCAGATTTAATGCAATTCCTATCAAGATTCCAACAGTCTCTTTTGCAGAATTGGAAAAAGACAATTATCAAATTTATTTAGAAGGATATGGGGTGATGAATAGTCCAAAATATCTTGAAAAAGAAGGATGAAATTCAAGACCTCTCACTCCTTGGCTTTGAAACATATTACAAAGCTTTAGTGGCAAAAATAGCACGGTACTGGCATAAAGATAAACATATTGAACAATGGAATTAAATTGAGACTTCAGAAATATACCCTCACATCTATGGTCAATTGATTTTTGACAAGACTATTAAGTTCACCCTGCTGGGACAGAACAGTCTCTTCAACAAATGGTGCTGGGAGATCAGGATATCCATTTCCAAAAATGAAAATGGACTTCTTTCTCACAGTTAATACAAAAAAAATTAATTCAAAATGGATCAAAGATGTGAATATATAAGGTGAAGTCATAAATTTCCTAGAGGTAAATGTAAGGTAAACATCTTCAAGATCTTATGACAGTTTTCTGTGTACAAGTCCTTTACATACTTAGTTAAATTTATTCATAGATATTTGATTCTTTTATTTACTATTGTAAATGGAATATTCTTCTTGATTTCTTCCTCAGATTGCTCATTAGAGAAATGTTACTGATTTCTGCATGCTGACCTTATGTCCAGCCACTTTACTGAACTCATTTATCAGCTCTAGAAGTTTTTTTTTTGTAGATTTTTCAGTGCTTTCTATATATATAGGAACATGTCATCTGCAAATAGTGAAATTTTTATTCTCCTTTCCAATTTGAATACCTATTCTTTTTCTTGCCTAAGTGCTTAAGCAAGTTCTTCTAAAACAATATTAAAAAAGAGCAGTGAGAGTGGGCATCCTTGTCCTGTTCCAGATCTTAGAGAGAAAGCATTTAGCATTTCACCATTGAGTATGACATTAGCTGTGGGTTTTTCACATATGCCTTCATCATGCTGAGGAAGTTTCCTTCTATTCCTATCTTTTCAGGTATTTCTATCAAGAAGGGATGCTATATTTTGACAAACGCTTCAACATTGTCTAATGAAATCAAAGGAGACCTATGGAAATAGAAGAATATTCCATGTTTATGGATTGGAAGACTTAAAACATTAATACGTCCATCACATCAAAATTGATTTACATATTTAATGCAATTCCAATAGAAATTACAACAGCATTTTTTACTGAATTGGAAAAGCCAATTTTGATGTGTACTAGGCAAAAACATATTGAAAAAAAATTGGAGGAATCATGCTACCTGACTTTAAAGCATACTACAAAAGTACAGAGGTCAAAACTACATGGTATTGGCACAAGGATAGACATACTGACAAATGGAACCAAATGAAGAGTTCTGTAAAGATCTTTGCATATATGGTTAGGAGATATTCTACAAGTCCACCAAGCACACTCAACTGGGACAGAATGGCCTCTTCAACAAATGGTGCTGAGAGAACTGGATCTCCATATCTAAAAGAATGGGAAAGGATCACCATCTCACACCCTATACAAAAATTAACTCAAGATGGATCAAAGACAAATATAAGAGCCAAGACCATAAAGCTTTTAGAAGAAAATGTAGGGAAGAATATATGAGATCTTGTAGTAGGAAATGGTTTCATAAACTTTACACCCAAAGCATGGGAAACAAAATAAAAAGTAGATAAATGGGAACTCCTCAAAATGAAAAACTTTTGTGCTTCAAAGAAGTTTGTCAAGAAAGTGAAAAGGTACCTACACAGTGTGAGAAAATATTTTGGAACCACTTATCTGATAAGGTCCCAATATCCAGCATATATAAAGAAATCCTACATGTACAAAATAAAAAGACAAATCATTTAAATAGTGGGCAAGAGATTTTGAACAGACACTTTTCCAAAGAGAAAATACAAATGGATAAACAGTACATAAAAGGATGCTCGACATTACTATTAGGGAAATACAAGTCAAAACTACAATGAGATATCATCTCATTACTATTAGACTATGCAGCTATTTAAAAAAAGAAAACTACAAGCATTGGAGAGGATATGGAGGAAAGGGAACAATCATCTACTGCTGGTGGGACTACGGAATGGTGCAGCCATTGTTAAGCATTGTTTCACAGTTCCTCATGACGCTAACTACAGAAGTGCCATATGATCCAGCAATCCCACAACTGGATATATACCCAGAAGAACTGAAAGCAGGGACACAAACAGATACATTCTCACCAATGTTCATAGCAGCATTATTTACTATTGCTAAAAGCTGGAAGCAACCCAACTGTCCATCAACAGATGAATGGATAAGCAAAATGTGGTATATACATACAATTAAATATTGCTCAGCTGTAAGAAGGAATGAAGTATTAACACATGTGACAAGATGGATAAATCTTGAAGACCTTATGTTGAGAAAGTAAACCAGTCACTGAAGGAAAAATATTGCATGACCTCACTGATATGACCTATGCATACTGAGCAGATTCACAGAGCTAGAGTCTGGAATATAGGTTATCCAGGAGTCAGATAGTGAGTAGTGTGTGGTGAGCCAATGTTCAATATAGCAAAACCTATGATAAGAGGGAAGGGGGTGGTTTAGCAGTGTTTGGGAATGATGGCAATTCTGAAATGGGAGTGGGGTCAATGCTGCTGGAATATGAAGGTAAGCAAGGAAGGGGGTGGGTTGAACTATCCATGAAAGTGGGGGATGGGCTGGAGGAAGGAACAGGTGAACTTTGGGGATTTGTAGGTCTGTGGCTGAAACTACATGGTGAGAGTGTTCATTTGGCAAATGTGGCAGTGGATGGTCATTGGTGCAGAGTGTTGGTGGTGGGGGATATATAGGAAAGGTTACACTTGAGGCATGCTTCTGTGGAATATGAACGTGTTCATCTTGTCATAGAATATTATCTCAGTGGGCAGAGATATATACAATAAACAAGAAAATATTAAACTCCCATCCAAGGGAGTCCTGCTATGTTCTTAAACAGAGGAACAAGAATCTCTTTTGTACATGGGCAGTGCTTAATAAAAGAAAACAGACTAGTGTGTCAAACTCTCAATATTAATTGCATATAACTATGAACCTTAATCTTGAAAAATTAAAATTTAGTGGTTTCCATAGGTTCTAAGGGGAGGGAGAGGGAAGAATGGGTGGAACATAGGACATTTTGGGGGCATTAGAACTGTTTTTCATGATCTTTCAGTGACAGATACAAACCATTATACATTCTGTCAGAACCTATAAAAGTATATGGTGTGAAATATAGACTATAATGTAAACCATTGACCATGATTACTAGCAATGCTTCAATATTTGTTCATCAATTGTAACAAATGTAATGTACCATACTCATGTAGGATGTTATTGGTAGGGAAGGATGTTGGTGGGGAAGGGGGTATGTAGGAACCCCCTATATTTTCTATGTGACTTTTCTGTAACCTAAAGCTTCTTGGAAAATAAAGAGAAAGAAAAAGACACTTGGGGAACATACAGAAGAAATTTTCAATATATATGAAAGGTAACAAATCTTTCCCTGATGAAAGATAAAATGCAAAAAAATTTTTAATTTTAATTTTTTTTAATTTTTAATTTAATTTTGTTTAATGTTACTAATTTTTTGGTTTTGTTTGGGGAGAGGTTTTGATTGCAGAAGGGTTGCAACAGTGGCAGGGGAGAATCATTGGTGTGGTTTATCAGTGGCGGGGGGAATGTGTTAGGAGGGGTGCACCTGGGGCAAGTCTCTATGGAATATGAAGGTGTTCATGTGGTCATGGGGTGTTGTCTCAGTGGGTGGAGACCCACACAATAACTGACACAGTATTGAATTCCCATCCCAGGGATTCCTGCTAAATTCTCTAATAAAGTAGCAAGAATCTCTAAAGTATATGTGCAGTGCCTAGCAAGGGACAACAGGCTAATACACAAGGCCTTTGATATTGATAGTTTTACTTATGAACCTTGTTCTTGTGAAATTGAAACTTAGCCTAGTAGTATATATTGCCTAAGAGTTACCTCCTGAAAGTCTCCTCATTACTCAAATGTGGCCTCTCTCCAAGTTAAACTCAGCACATAAACTCACTACCTTCCTTCCAACATGGGACGTGACTCCCAGGGATAAGCCTCGCTGGCACCAAGGGATTATTACCAACTACCAACAAGCAATGCGTCTGGAAAAAGACCTAGACCAAATGGGAAATATTAAATACAAATGAGTTTTGATGGTTAAGAGACTTTGAACTGAGTTGGAAGGTCATTCCAGAGATTATGCTTATGCACATCTCAGGAGGATCTCAGTGAATGCCACATTAAACAGTGCTTCAAGCAGGAGTGCTCCTGAGGGCTCTAGAGACATCTAAACATTATAGACAGAACAGACAATCCCCGGGAAATCTGCACCCTGTCAGGGGGCCTTATCTTAAAATGCATGATAACATATCTCTGCAATACATCTAAGTTAGACTCATTTATAATTTTGCCACACTTAGGTCTTCTGCCCCTTTTATTTAAACCTATAATTAGCACTATATCTATTAAATATACATCCCAGTGATTTAAATCTTCCATCTGTTCAAATGCCAGTTGAGCCCTGAATCTCAGCAGAGTTACAGCCAACTTCAACTCTCCAGTTCATAGGACTCACCCAGGTAAACTAACAAAAGGATGATGATGGACAATGCTCATCCCCAAAACAGAGGGCATCTATTAATGTAAGCAAGACAATGCCATCCATTTGCCCCAATGAGATCTAAGCCTCCTGTCAATCAGAAGCAGAGTGGGCATCACCATCCCCAAATCCTCAAGACCGAGGAATGAACAAACATAAGGGGGAATACAACTATTGACTAAAGTAGACTTATTATTATTCTAATAATGGAAGAATATTTAACACTGATAAAAAGACAGTGATCACCAGAGGTTCTGAGGGGAGGGAAAAGGAGGAATAGGAGTAACACAGGGCATTTTTTGAACACTGGAATTGTTCTGCACAATATTGCAATGACAGGTACAACCCATTATACATTTTGGCCAAACCTATAAAACTGTGCAGTGTAAAGTGTAAACAATAATGTAAACTATAGACCATAGTTAGTAGCAATGCAATATGTGTTCGTCAATTCCAACAAATACTAATAAAAGATGTTAATGTGGAGAAAATGTGGGGGGGTTTGAGGTATATGCAAATCCCCTATTTTTCACTGTTGCATTTATGTAATCTAAAGCTTCTTTGAAAATAGAGAAAAAAGATCTTATGGTAGGTGGTGGTTTCTTAACCTTACACAGATATCACAAGCAAGGAAAGATATATGGATAATTGGGACCCCATCAAAATTAAAGAATTTTGCACTTCAAATAATATTGTCAAGGAGGTAAAAAGGCAGCCTACTCAATGGAAGAAAATATTTGGAAACTTTGATATCCTTGATGTATAAAAAGATCATACAACTCAATGATAAAGATACAAGAAACCCATTTTAAATATGGGCAAAAGACTTCAAAAGAAATTTTTCCAAGGAATACAAATGGCCAAAGGTCACATGAAAAGATGTTTACTATCACTAGCTATTAGGGAAATGTAAATTAAAACTATAATGAGTTATCATTTCACATCTTATAGAAGGATCTTTATTAAAAAAAAGAAAAAGAAAACAGAAAACTAAAAGTGTTGGGGAGGATGTAGAGAAAAAGGAACACTCCTTCACTTAGTGGAAATGTAGAATGGTGCAGTTACTTTGAAGACAATTCAGCAGTTTCTCAGGAAGCTAAATATAGAACTATGATATGATGCTGCAATCCCACTACTAGGAATATGTTCAGAAGAACTGAAAGCAAGCACAAGAATTGGTCTTCGCACACCAATGTTCATAACAGCATATTCTCCATTACCAAAAGATGGAAACCACCTAAGTGCCCATTGACTGATGACTGGATAAGCAAAATAAGGTACATACATACAATGGTATATTATCCAGCAATAAGAGAAAATGAACTTGGGATGTGTATGACAACATGGATGAACCTTAAGGACATTATGTCAAGTGAAATAAGCTAGACATAAAAGGACAAATATTGTATGGTTTCAATAATATGAAACCACCCCCTTCTACCTAATTACTAATTAAAATGGGTAAGCCTAGTATATATGATAAAGAAGAAAAGGGGAAGTTTAGCTGTGATCCCTAACTGCAATATATATATATATATACTTGGAGGACCAAGAATGCCTCCCTAGAGGAATTTACATCAAAGGCAGAGGGAATGGAATGTTCAAAATCTAGAAATCAAAGAAAATGTCAGTACATCTTAACTGGAAGCAGTTCAGCATTCAGAACAGCTGGAGGAAAGAAGGAAATAAGCCTTCCTTTCTTTGCTTTTGTCATATCCCTAAATCCCTACCATGCAAACAGGTCACATAATAAAACACTTAGATCATGCTACTCAAAATTTAATGTGCATATAGATTGTCTCGGGATCTTGTTAAAATGTAGGTTCTGGTTCAATAGGTCTGGGATGGGATTGTAGACTCTGCATTTCTAACAAGTCCTCAGTTTCTGTCTCATACACAAGTGCTCAGAAAATGTTGGTCTCCATAACCCATCAAAATAGTGCAAAGTTACATTAGGCTGAGAAGCTAAATATCATTAGAGATAGGTGGAGAAAGTGGTATCAGCTGGGAGCAAGGTAATGGGTAAAAAGCATCATGGAGAGTGATACTATTTAGCACGTAGAGAGTCAAGAGCTGTTCTAACATAAGTTAGCTCATTCACATCTTACAAAATCCTGTAAATTAGCTACTATTTTTATTCACATTTTACCTATCAGTAAACTGAAGAACAGAGAGGTTAAGCAAAGTTACAGAACTTCAAGGTAAGCAGTCCTGCATTTGAGTCTATACTTGATCACTAACTACATGTGGTCCCAGGTGACTTGAATAATTTCTTTGAGACTACATTTCCTCATCTTCAAAATAGATGAGTTGTAAGCTTTAAATGAAGTGTCTGACACTTTGTACAACTCCCATACAAACTATTAGTTCACTTCCTCGTATATAACCCTCATGTCTCTATCAATTTTTTCAGTGTCTATTATGGACTGCTTCCTAGTGCTACTATGCTCACAGTTCTAGGAATACATAGAAGCATGAGAGTGTCCTTGCTTCAAGAGTCCCAATTAAAAAGGTGAACAGGTACACGGACAACTATAATGAACCGAATGCTTTGATCAAGGTCAGGACAAAGTATTTGGGATTAGAGCACTTGATCCTGCCTGCTGATTTCAAGGAAGCATTTCAAATTTGAATAAGGTTCTAAAAGAAGATAAATGAGTCTGAATTGATAAGGAATAAGGGGAGCATGTCTACAAGGCTCTGCTTTTGATGGCTATCATCCCTTCTAGTTTACTTGTCAATAACAGCCTAACATGCCAGTTATCCTTTGTGTAATTCCATTTAGCATCAAAAGTATTTAAGAATCAAGAAAATGAATTTGAAACCACGAAATTCCAGAACTGTGTTAATGAGAGAGGAAGACATTTATGAAGGAACTTCTCAAATAATACCAAGATATCACTTAGTACATTCCTATTCTCTAAAATGATTGCTTTTCAAAACTAAGGGATTTTTAAAAATATAGGTGGCTTTCTGTTTTCTCAAATGTTATTTTGTGTCCCTCAATAGTGTTTAATTTTTTTCATATTTTGTCCTGTTATCTTCTACTTAGGTACTGTCTTTTTATTGATTTTGTAAATAGAAGCTTTTCTGTAATTTTTACCTTTTATCTGGCTGGAGGTGCCATTTAAAATCAGAACAGAAAGATAGTGAATTCAATAAGTCTTGCTGGGAAAATTGCTATCCATTTAGAAAATAGCTAATCCCAACTTTGCACAATCCTTACAAATATCCCAGATAATTAAAAAACAAAAACAAAAGCAAAACTCTAAAGTATAAAATCACTAGCAAAATCATTAAAGAATATTTGAAGAGCATTAAACACAAAGGATTAATGTCTAAAATACATACTATGCCCCTAAAATCAACAAAAACGTGAAAAGTGAAATATTTTTTCAGCTATTAAGCTGAAATACATATAAAAAGACTGGTAATATCCAGTGTATTTGTTGATAACCATTTATACATACACACATACACATGTAATATAGCTCTCTGGAAGGCAACTGAATGCAATTTTCAAAATGTAATATGCATATAACCTTTGATCTTGCAATTCCATTTCTAGAAATTCATCCTATAGAAATGCTCACATACTTGCCAAAAAAATATGTATAAAATACCCACTGTAACATTGTTTTAAATAGTAAAAGACTGGAAACAGCTACGATTTTCATTAAAGTGAGGCTACTTTTATCTATGGTACGAAACAGGACATAAGCAGTAAAAAAAAAAATGTACAGATCTAAATTTGAAGCATGGAAATATATTCAATATATATCATAAAATAAATAATAAAAGTAGCATAATATATATAATGTGATAATAGTTATGATGTATATATATACATATTCACACATAAAGTAAACATATAAAGGCATAGGAACAGATACATCTCAAATTGTTAGCCCTAATTGCCTCTAATATAGGGAGTGAGATGTGAGCTGGGTTGAGGTTGGTTTATTAAATTCACTTTCAAACCATGTTAAGCCTTTTTATTGGAGTTAATATTTTGAGGACTAGTAGAGAGCAAGGGTAATTAACAAAATTACTATAAGAAAAAGGAGCACTATTATCTTCTAGCTGTGAGGTTTCTTCCCATGCAGGTAGGACAAGTAAAGTGATGAGCAAATACCAAACATCTATACTTTTTTGAAAATTTTCACACTCCTTTCCAGACTTTCCACCCTGACTCTCCCCTTATTCTCTGTTTATGTTTTTTGGATGTGTTTATCTCAATACAAAATCATTAACGTGACTAAGGCTTGTAACCTTGATGATGAGATGGGCTCAAAACTTTCAGTCTGCCACCTTATCTTATTCTTTTCTTATTTTAGACAATTTTAGCATAAAATTAAAAAATTATTCTTGAATTTTTGTCCACAAGGTCAAGTACTCACTTTTTAATAAGGCTTCTTATCAAATAATATATATGTATGTATGTATATATATGGTCATATGTTTCTAATAAAATAAAAGTGCAAATACAATGAATACACAAAAATAAAATGAAAAAAACATATACATATATATATGCTTTTAATAATATACTCCAATTATTAGCAACACAATAAGGGAAAGACTTACATTGAGATTATTTGTGCATGTGTTTCAATAGTGAAGAAAAGCTATTCCTAGGCAAGTTTGTGCCAAATTTGAAAACTATCGATTTATATACAAAGCTAATACTAAAAACAGACAAAAGGAGAAATTATTGATAGGTGGAGGAGAGAGAGTACATTTCAACTTCTTCAGGGTTTAGAAAGCTCAATATAAAGCACTATAGGGTTTGACATTACTTTACTATCTGTTAGTCTTATGTTCAGTCATTCTAGCAAACTTTTAACTTGGATTATCTCTCTGTCTCCCATAATACTCAAAACATCTGTTAGGAGCTATTATTACTTCCAAATAAATAAATGGAGGTTCATAGAAACTAAGTAATTTTTTTAAGTTAATACTGCTGGTAAAGGTAAATCATTATTCAAATAGTGCTTCTCTGACTATAGGGACTGAACTTCTAAACACTAAATGAAATTGACATATTTAACAGCCTGGCACACACACACAAAATAACAGAAATTTAGATTCAGAAAGCCCAGCTGTGAATATCAGATTCTATATTTAGGGATTGAAATGTTTACTGGCAATTCACGTATGCCTGACCTAACATTTCTCCTCTCATAAAATAGTGTATATGAAATAATATATGACAGTGTATATTCCTGAATATAACTCTGGCTGCTCTTGCATGGACTCTTAAAATTCAGAAGTCATCACAATAAAAATTTGTTTATCACTCCTTAAAGTCTAATCAGTTGTCCTTGAATAGTGGGAAATACTCTAGGTCTAGATCAGGGATCCAGGCTCAGTCCACACTAGAATCTATCATCCTCAATTCATAGCTCATAACATAGCACTCAGCTTTGTCTCCATTCTAGCTAAAGACAAATGGGAAGTTTTTCATGTTTATCATTCAGTCAAATGGCTATTTCTTACATAAAGAATGCTAAAAAACAAAGAACCACTTCATATCTAGAAAGAAGAGGAAAGAGGCTGCATGATCATCTAAGTAATCTCTTCCACAGACAGTATATGTAAACTTTTAAAATAGTTTTATAAACTATTTTAATTATTTAGTAATAGACATGTTGTTATTTCAGCCCTTCAGTACCTGTTAAATAGTACCTTTAAAGCAATGTATGAGATCCAAGAACATTACCTTTGTGTTTTCCTCACTATGTAGAAGAAAGTTGGTCAATTTTGAACCAAACATATCTATGGAGAAAAACAAAAGACCCTCTGAATGTTTCTAACCTTCAGGAGGCAACTACATGTTACTCTACCAAAGGAAAATAGTTTTATATATAGCTAAGCCAGTGGGTAAGTCAACTTCATCCAAAGAGAATCACTCAACAGGAAAGTGTGCTACATAGAAATGCTTGCTTTTTTCCTTAACAGAATATCTTCTATCCATTCCAAGCCATACTAGTTGATCAACTTGATGAAGAGAAGGGAATGGAGAATTTAATTTTGTATATAATTATTATTGAACTAAAGTAGGTTTTAGATTTACTGAGAAACTATATATAGTAATATATGCCTTTATATATAGAATCATCTAGCTATATATAATTATCTATTATATATAGATAATTCTGCATGAGTATCTAGGAATAAAAGGCTTTATGAGACATTTGACTATGACAAAGTAAAAATTTTACTAATTCATTGCATAATAGCCGGTGTATAGTATAGGGTGAGTATTAAGAGGCCATCAAGAACATGAGATAAAAGTTTCCTCTAAAAGTAAAAGTAATAAATTCCATACTGAAAGGCATAGGATTTGCCATCTGTATGAATGAAATCTGACACTGTCAGTGGATGGATAAGTTGGATAAAAACAATGTGATCTGGGAACTGACTGTTTGCAACTTAGAAAACTGATTCATGCTGTATATGGAGACAGTGTGATATAGTATAAAATTGTTCGGTCACAAAACTATAAAATATTAGAGAGCAGCAAAAGCAATTACTCACACTTCTCATCTAAGCTGCTTCCAATGGGAAGAAAGTACTGGCTAATCATCCTTGAGCAATCAGGTTTTATAGGTAAGGTTATCAAAACCTTTGGTAACTGAAGGGGCCCAAACTATCTTAGCTGAGAGATACTTAAAGATAAATTAAATGGTGCCATGTTCCCTGTGCAAAATTCTTCCTGTTACTTTAACTACAAGAAGAGAATATTCTGGTTAAGTTGCTCCCCTTGATAAGTAGTTAATATGTTCAGGCTTCTTTTATAGGTTTCCAGCTTTATATCTGTTAACTCTGTAAAATTAGTGTATATGAGTCTGTCGCCAGGGACAGTTTCCATTTCAGTGGTGATAAAGTAAACATGAAACATGAACCAGTCCTAGACTGTGATGGATCCACCAAGTCCAATATCACCAGGTGTCTGAGCAGCCAGCCTGCCTTATATACATGACATATCTTACCTATTATTTAATGCTTTCTTAGGCAGAAAATGTTTGGACTGAAAATTTTGTTATAATTTATCTTAATAATAGGATTATATGGTGGTTTCTGCTGATCTATCCCTTCTTTTCCAGGTTTCATTGCTTTCACATTCTTGCTTCCATGACTTTCTTTCTCTTTGTTTGAATTTCATTCTCTTATAAAAGACTTCAGTAATAGGATTAAGAAGTTTACTAATTTATAAATCATTGAGATCCCAGATGCTTTCCCTTGTCCATCCAGTCTTTTATTTGAGGAACATTAGTCACCTACATGAAGGTATAAAGGAGAAGATGTGAAAGCAGACAATGAAGTTTATTGTAATATCTTTTACTTTGCTTGATAACTGTATTAGTCAGCCAAAGGGGTGCTGATGTAAAATACCAGAAATCAGTTGGGTTTTATAAAGGGTATTTATTTGGGGTGTAGAAGTGTACAGTTACCAGAACATAAAGTGTAAGTTACTTTCTTCACCAAAGTTTTGTCACATTTGGGGCAAGATGGCTGCTGACATCAGCCAGGGGTCAGGCTTCCTGGGTTCCTCTATTCCCAGGGCTGGCTTCTCTCTGGGCTCAGTGCCTATGTTATATCCACAAGGCCAGCTGCAGATTATCAAGCAAACAGCTTGTTTCTCTTCCCAGGGCCTTTTCTCTTTCCTCACAACCAAGCTCCTCTGTATGCTTACTTCCTGGGTCTCCAGCTCAAGACTCCAGCATCAAAACTCCAACATCAAAACTCCAACTCTCTTCTTTTGCCATGTCTTTTATCTTTGAGTCCCCACCCACCAAGGGCCCTATTGATGTGGCCCAATCGAAGTCCTAATCATAATTTAATTAAGTAAATGTGAAACTTCAGACATACCAGTTCACAAACATAATCCAGTATCTATTTTTGGAATTCATAACTATATCAAACTGCTACAGTAACCTACTAAAAATTATGTGGAGAAGGTGATTCATACTGTTGTCTACTTAGATAAATCTTGAGACTAATTTTCTATGTTTATTTGCCCACTGTTGTCATATGCAATGGAGCTGTATTTATGGCCAAACCAACCAAATAATGAATTTGGGATATATTAAAAGTGTTTTATGTCTCATCTATGTTGATCCTAGAGCGTGCCTCAAGAACATCCCTCCTGCCTTTATTCAGGTAGCTGATTTAATGTAAAAGTGTGTGAAGGCTGGAGTCAGGGAATGTAAGCCTGACTTCCACCTGGCTTTGCCACTTATTAGCTGTGGGACTTAAGCAATATTTAAATGTCCTGTGCCTCAACGTTGATAAGAAAGGAAGGGAAGTACAATTTGTAGCATCTGAAGTAGAGGGAGGAAAAGTTTAAGAAATTATGTCTTTGAAATTTAATTTTAATTTCACTGTGTATGAGAGAAAACAAATTTTGAATAGCTTCCTAAGGAAAACGGAATGTTATCACAGTTCCTATAATTAACTTAACAGAAGATAAAATTTATCTAGATGCCCTTATGGTTATATTCATGTATATGGAATTTATTCTATGCATGAAACATTATGATATATAAATGCCAATTAAAATATTTATAAAGGAGTATTGTATTATTTTATGTGATTAATTGAAACTGACATGCCTTATATACAAAACATATTTCATATTTTGCTAAAATTAAGACATATAGTTTTTATTTTAAAATATTTTTGTTAATATTCATAGTTTATATGTTTAAAATAAGGTTTCCCTTTGTCACACTTTAAAACCATAAGACACTTTAAAGTCCAGCTAGAAGTTCATCAAAATTAAAAGCTGTTACAAAGAATAATGAAAATCCCAAGGAAGAATAAGTTTACAGTTAAAATCAATCCAATCCCAATAACAAATGCATTTAAATTAATTAGGTATATACTATCTACCTATACAAATAGCTAATAAGAAAACATCATTTACTTTATACATTCTCAAAAAAAATACCTTACTGAACTCTTATAAAATATGGAAGATCCTGATCTCTAAAGACTGTGCTTCATGGTGAATGCAATAAAAGTAACCAAAGACATTGATTCTCTGTGTGTACCTGCATAATATTGAGAATGAATAACACTGAGAGAGTATTATAGATGAAACTTTTATTTAAAAAAAAAAAAAAGAAATGATGGGGCCCTACCCTGATCAAGATGACAGAGTGAGATATTCCAGTGCTCCTTCCCTCCAACAGAAGCTCTGAACAACAGCCAAGAGTGCAGAACCATCTTTTTCAAAGCCCCAGAAAGCAGAGGATTGTAGTATCAGGGTGAGAGCTGAATCCAGAAAAAGGCAACTTTGAAACAGTTGGATCTCCTAGCACCCTTGGTACCCTCCCTCATCCCCTCATTTACATAAATTGATCATTTATAAAAAGTTTTCTGTTTTTTAATTTGTATACCTTTATATTTCTATTATTTAGTGGCCCAGACATAAAAATGGCCGTCTGGGTTTTCCTTGCCAAATAAATGAAAAAGCAAAGCTGTTACATAATCCCATTTGACAGAAATTGTTATGATCCCATCACACAGACTCACTTCTTTTAGGATTTACTTTGCTGTATCAAATTGGATGCTCAATTAATTTTCTAAAGAGTTAAGTCTGAGCTATTCCTCAATTAACTTGTCAAATTATTGAAAATATCAATTATGCCATCAAGGAAAGCTTTCCAAATGAGCAATCATGTTTTGCATTATGCTGCATTATGTCACTATATGAATCCTTATGAAGATTGCTCATTGTGGCATGTCAAAATAGCTATTGAAGCATTAAAATTTTTGATGCTATGAAATTACAGTCTAATCTACTGAAAATCCAGAGTTCTGTCCATTATGACAAAGGACTTCCCCCACTCCCCATGCTCAAGAAATGATACCATCATTTCAGGGTATGTGGTTTAGTTAAACCTCCTATGTTCTTTACAGTCATTTGATTCATACACCCAGCAATAGTTAGACCAGGCAAATTTCTAACTTCTATTGCTTGAATTTGCTAAACATATTCCTGACTTAGTTATATTGCCTTTGCTATTTTCTCTACCTGGAAAAAATTTACCCAGGATCTTCTTCATTCTTTGCATTGTTTGGGTCTCAGCTCATTTTTCACATAAAAACTTTTTTATTTTAGAACTATTATAGGTGTATATAAAAATTGTGATGATAGTACATAGTTCTCGTATACTCCATACACATTTTCTCCTACTATTAACATCTTACATTTGTATGGTAACTTTTACAATTAATGAATCAATATTGATACATTTTTATTATCTAATGTCCCTTTTGTGTCCCAGGATTCCATTCAGGATACCACATTACATTTGGACATTATGTTCCCTAGTCTCAGCTGTGAGTTTCTCAAACTTTCCTTGGCTTTGATGACCTTGACAATTTTAAGGGATACTGACCAGGTGTTTTGTAGAATTCTCTTCAAATGACATCCATCTGATATCTTTCTCATAATTCAACTGGGGTCAGGAGCTTTGGAGAGAAAGACCACAGAAGTAGTGTACAAATTCCATCACATCATATCAAGAATACATAATATCATTATGAATTATCACTGCTGGTGTTGACTTGATCACCAGGCTAAGGTATTATCTGTCAGGTTTTCCCACTGAAAAGTTACCCTTTGTTATACCCTTTTCATAATGTACACTTTGGAAGGAATTCACTACACACACCCTGCTATGTTCACCCTCCTTAAGACTGGAGTGTCTATTTAAGTTACTGAAATTCTTCTGCATGGGATACTTGGCTATTCTCTCCCATTTCTTTATTTATGCACATCTGTACGAACTCAAGGATATTTATTTTATACTTTGGGTTTTATGTTTGGATTACAATATAGTAATAATTTATTCTGCTGCTCATATTTTTCCAGCATTAGTCATTGGGAGATCTTTCAGTCAGATCCTTTGAGCCCCTTTTATGTACCTCCATATTTGTGGGCTTATTTTTTTTAGCACTTCCTTACTCCAGGCTAATCTTGAATACTTCCTGCCCCAGTCATAGAATCAGTCATTTCTCCAAAGAGCTCTGGTTCCTATTGTTGGAGAAGATTAGAAACCAAGATTTGGGCACTAGGTGTACTCACTGATTCTGGGGTGTCACTGTTTCTAGGCCCTCTCAGATGGTCTTATCTATAAATATGTCTATGTGTAACTATCTTCAGTTATATTAAGTTATATATGAGTTCATATATAGGTCTCCAATTCATGGATCATTCTAATCTCCACCCTTTGTTTATCTATAAACTACTATTCCAATAGTGAGAAACCTGACTCCCACTATTCACATGTTTTCAACTCCAGGGTATAAATAATGGTGTCAGAATGGTGAAATTCTATCCACATGGGACACAACATTATCAACTACAGTTCTTGCAGTTTATTTCATGTTTATTCTTACAAACTATTTTCATTTCCAAAATTACTTAGGTTGGTAACTTTTCTCCCATATTCCTTCAGTGAGAATGTTTCATACATTTTCTTTTTTTAGGAGGTACTGGGGATTAAACCCAGGACTTTGTACATGGGAAGCAGGCACTCAACCACTGAGCTACATCCACTCCCCAGTTTCATGCATTTTTTAATAACAATTAATTTTTTGTCCCATATACTTTCCATCCTGGGATCTCCTAACCACTGAAATGATTTTAAAAATTGCATAAAAGTTTATACTTTTTTGTAAAATTCTATGGATTTGAAAAGTGTACAGTGTCAATTAACCACCTTTACAATATCATACAGGTTAGTTTTGTCACTGTACACGTCACTTATTCAACCCTCTCTTCCTTCCCTTGGACTCCTGGGACCTCTATGTCCCCTAGGAAACATTGATATTTTCACCATCTCTAGAGAGTTGCCATTTCCAGAATATTACATAATTTCAATTATAAAGTATGTAGCCTTTTCAGGCTGGCTTCAATATGCATTTAAGAGTCATCCATGGATTTTCACGGCCTGTTAGATCATTTCCTTTTATAACTGAATAATATTCCATTGTAAGGATGAAGCGCAGTTTGTTTATACACTCACTTATAGAAGAGCATATTAGGTTACATCCAGTTTTTAGTGATTATGAAAAAAGATGATATAAATAAATTTGCATATACAGGTTTTTATATACACGTATTTTTCAAATCAGTTTGGTAAATACCTAGAAGCATGATCACTGGATCATATGATAGTACTATGTTTAGCTTGGTAGTAAACTGGCAAACTGTCTTCTACCAGCAATGAATAAGAGTTCCTATTGTTCAGCATCCTCATAAGCAAATGTTCTGGAAAGATTTTTGGATTTTAGTGATTCTAATAGATGTGTATTCATACCTAATTGTTGTTTATTCTAAAATTCTCCAATGACAAATGATGTTGAACACCTTTTCATCTCCTTAGTTGTCATCTCTATCATTTTAAATTTATTATATTTTTATTTTTAAAGAAGCTTTATATTACATAAGTGTTATATAAAAAATATAGGGATTCCCATATACCCCAACCCTTCCCCCTCCCACACTTTCTGCCATTAACAACATTTTTCATTAGTGTGATATATTTGTTAAAATTGAAGAACACATAATTGAAGCATTGCTACTAACAACGGACTAGAGTTTACACTTTGCGCCACACAATTTTATAGGTTTTGACAAAATGTATAATGGCCTGTGTCTGTTATTGCAATTTCATTCAGTACAATTCCAAAGTCCAAAAAATGCTCAGATTTTACACCTATTCTCCCTTCTCCCTCCCCTCAGAACATCTAGTGACCACTGCCTTTATATCAATGATACAAGTTCATACATTGCTAGAATAATCATAAGTCTACTTTAGTCCATACTTGCATTTCACCACTTATGTGTGTTCATCCCTCAATTGTGAGGATTTGGGGATGGTGTTGTCCATCTGTTTCTGATTGAGAGGGGGCTTAGAGCCCATTAGGCAGATGGATGGAACTATCTTGCTTGCAGTTGTAGATATTCTCTGGTGGTTTTTTTGAATGGGTGTTGTCCATCATCATCCCTTTGTTAGTTGCCCTGGGTGATTAAAATGAAATGGAGGGCAGGTGTTGTAACTCTTCGGAGATTCAGGACTCAAATGGCATATGAACAGGCCAAAGATTTAAGTCTCTGGGACATATATAACAAGTATGTGCTAATTATAGGTTCAGATAAAAGGAGTATGGAGTCATGTGTAGGGAAATTATAAATGAGTCCAACTCCATTACACAGAGAAACATGTGTTCTAACATAAGGCCCACTGACAGGGTGCCGAATTCCTGAGATTGTCCACCCTGCCTATAGTGTCTAGATGTCTCTAGATCTCTCAAAAGTCCCACTGTTTGAGGTATTGTTTACTGTCATAATCAATGAGATCCTGCTGATCTGTGCATAAGAGTAATCTTTGAATGGCCTCCCAACTCACTCTGAAATCTTGTAGTCACAAAAATTCATTTGTACTTAATATTTCCCCCTTTCGGTCAAGGTTTTTTTTCAGATGCATCACTAATCAGTGCTTGTTAATAATCCCTTGGTGCCAGGGAGGCTCATCCCCAGAAGTCATGTCTTATGCCAGGGGGAAGGTAGTACATTTATATGCTGAATTTGGCTTATAGAGAGGCCACATTTGACAGAGGTTTTCAAGTGATAACTCTTAGGCAATATATAATACTGGGATAAATTTCAATTTCACAAGAAAATGTTCCTAAGTATATTATGTCTAGCCCTCCATATTATTGCATGTAACTATGAAACTTATTCTTCAAAAATAGAAACTTAGTGGTTAACCTTAGGTTCCATGAGGAGGGAGAGGGAAGAATAGAATAGATGTGACATAGGGCATTTTTAGGGCACTGGTATGGTTCTGGATAATCTTACAAAGACAGATACCAGTCATTTTAAATTTTGTCAAAACCTATAGATGTGTATGGTGTAACATGTAAACCATAATGTAAACCATTGAACATGATAAGTAGCAATTCTTCAAAATTTTAACAAATGTACTATACACAAGTAAGATGTTATTAATAGGGGAGTGTGGGAGAGGGAGAGTGGGGTGGCTATATGGCAATCCCCTATATTTTCTATGTGACTTTTCTATATGCTAAAGCTTCTTTGAAGATGAAGCAACAAAACAAAATACTGAGGGAACATATGGAAAAATTCGTCACTGTCAAAAGATAATAGATCTTATGGTGATGAAAAAAAACAAGAAAAAATATTTGATTATTTTTTATTTTTATTTTTATTTTCATATTATTATTTTCTTATTATTTTTTTGCTTTGTTTTTGGGGAGGTTTGGATCACAGAAGGGTCACAACTGAGGCATATCGTAGAGACGGGTGCACCTGGGGCATGCCTCTATGGAATATGAATATGTTCAAGTGGTCATAGGGCATTGTCTCAGTGGGTGGAGACCCAAACAGTAACCAAAAGAATATTGAATTCCCATCCTGGGAAGTCCTGCTGCATTCTCTAATAGAGCAGAAAGAATCCCCAGAGGACATGGGCAGTCCTTAGCAAAGCAGAATAGACCATTACACCAGGCCCTTGAAATTGATGGCTGTACATATGAACCTATATTTTCTATGGTGAGATATCCAGATAATTTGCCCATTTTTAAAAAAATATATTTTTAAATTTTTAAAAAGATATTTAGATTACATAAATGTTACATAAAAATACAGGGGATTCCCATATGCCCTGTTCCCAGCCCCTCCAACATTTTCTCAAATTAACAACATCCTTCATTAGTGTGGTACATTTGTTATAGTTGATGAAAATATTTTGGAGCATTGCCACTAAGGGTGGATTATAGTTCACATCATAGTTTACACTCTCCAGCACAATTTTGTTAGTTATAACAAAATATATAATGGCTTGAATCTGTCATTGCAACATCATTCAGGAAAATTCCCTAGTCCTGAAAATGTCCCCATATTACACCTGTTTTTCCCTCTTCCTCCCCTCAGAACCTCCAGTAGCCAGTGCCTCATACCAATGATAAAAGTTCTTCCATTGCTAGAATCACAATAAGAATATACTAGAATACCAGTAAATCTACTTTGGTCCATAGTTCTTTCCTCAATCCCAAGGATGGTGAATGAAGCTCGCTTCTCCTCTAATTGAGAGGGGTTTCAGATCCCATGTGGTATTTTGACCATTTTCAAATTGAATTGTTTCCTTATTGTTGAGATTTAAGTGTTCTTTGTATATTTTAGTTTCAAACCCTTTATTAGATATCGTGTTTTGCAAATATTTTCACCTATTAACTGCATGTCTTTTGATTCTCTTAACAGTGTCTTTTACAGAGCAGAAGATTTTAATTTTTTGGATGGTGCTTTTAGTGTTTTATCTGAAAACTCACCACAAAATCCAAGGTCACATAGATTTTCTACTAGTCTTTCTTCTAGAAGCTTTATAGTTTTGCATTTTATATTTAGATCTATGGTCTATTTTGAGTTGTTATGAATTCATAAACAATGCCAAAATGCCACACCCCCTAACTTAGTTTGCTGAGAGTTTGTCAAATACTCTTTCTGCATCAAATGATAAGATTACATGTTTTTTCTTTAGTCTGTTGATGTGGTGAATTACAATGATATTCTAATGTTGAACAGTGCTAATATACCTGCAATAAATCCCACTTGGTCATGGTGTATAATTCTTTATACATATTCATGGATTCAATTTGCTCACATTTTGTTGAGGATTTTTCATATTCTTTACGAGAATTATTGGTCTGCTGTTTTCCTCTTTTTCTTTTTTGTCTTTATTTATTATTTTAATGTTACATTCAAAAAGTATGAGTCCCCATATACTCTCCACCCCCCTCACCTCACTCCTCCCCCCATAATGACAACCTCCTCCATCATCATGAGACATTCATTGCATTTGGTGAATACATCTCTGAGCACTGCTGCACCTCATGGTCAATGGTCCACATCATAGCCTACACTCTCCCACAGTCCACCCAGTGGGCCATGGGAGGACATACAATGTCTGGTAACTGTCCCTGCAGCACCACCCAGGACAGTCCCGAAAATGCCCCTACATCACATCTCTTCCTTCCATTCCCTATCCCCAGCAGCCACCATAGCCACTTTCTCCACACCAATGTCACATTTTCTTCGATTCCTAATCACAATAGTTCATGAATAGAATATCAGTAAGTCCACTTTAATCCATACTCTATTCCTCCATCCTGTGGACCTTAGAACGGTTGTGTCCACTCCACATCTATATCAAGAGGGGACTGAGATTCCACATGGATGCTGGATGCAATTCTCCTGCTTTCAGTTGTAGGCACTCTTGGCTCCCTGGTGTGGTGGTTGACCTTCTTCACCTCCATGTTAGTTGAGTGGGGTAAGTCCAATAAACCAGAGTGTAGGAATTGCAAGTCTGTTGAGGCTCAGGGTCTGGCTATCACACTGTCAGTCCAGAGATTCAGGTTTTCCTGGTTTGAGTATTAGGGTATTGCCAGCCTTTAAGAAGTGCTCCCTTTCCTTCTATTTTTTGGAAGAATTTTGAAAAATTACCATTTCTTAAATGTTTCATAGAATTCAACAGCAGAAACTATCTGTTTTGTGCTATCTTGTTTTTATAGTCTATTTATATATAGGAGGTTATTTACCTAATTATCTTTTCAGATGTATCAGTTTCCTCTGTGAATTTTAATGGTTTGTATTTGCCAAGAAATTGGCGCCTTTCATCAAAGATAACAAATTTGATGTCATGGAGTTATTCATAATGTTTCTTCATTACCTATTTAATATCTATAGGACCAATTTTGATGCTCCTCTCTCATTTGTTATTGATAATTTGCAACTTCTCTTTGTCGCTCACCAACTCCCTCCCTTTTCCTCTCCCCTTACTTCTCTTTCTCTCTCTCTCATCATTGCTATTGTTCTTAGAAAAGAACTATCTTTTGGCTTTGTCATTTTCTATTGTTTTCCTGTTCTCGATTTCATAGATTTCTGCATTAATTTTTATTATTTCTTTTCTTCTGCTTGCTTTGCTTTAGGCTGAAATTGCTACTCTTTCTCTAGTTTCCAAAGATGGCAGCTTAGGTTATTTATTGCAATTCTTCTTTTTTTAATATATGTATTTAATGCTATAAGTTATTTTCTAAGCATTACTCTCACTGCAACTCACAAATACTGATAAATTGCATTTTTACTTTTATTAAGTACAAAAAGTAATATGTTTTAACTTCTTTTGAGACTTCTTCTTTGGCCCATGTATTACTTAAACATGTACTGCTTAATGTTCAACATTTGGATTTTCAGCAATTATTCTGTTCTTAATTTCTAGGTTAATTCCCTTATTGTTTTAGAACATATTTTGTATACTTTCTATTCTTTTAAACTTGTTAAGGTGTATTTTATGACCCACAATGGGGCCTATGTTGGTGAATGTTCCATGTGGACTTCAGAAGACGGTGTATTCTGCTATTGTTGGATGGAGTATTCAGCAAGTGCCTATTAAGTCAAGTTGATTAATAGATTTTTTCAGGCGAGCTATAATATTTCTGAATTTCTGAATGGTTCATCTGTAAATTAATCAAAGACGGTTGCTGAAATCTCCAAATATAATAGTGTATTTGTCTGTTTCTCCTTGCAGTTCTATCAGTTTTTGCCTCATGCATTTTGAAACTTTATGTTTACATGCAAGCATGCATATGAGTATTATGTTGTTTTGAAGAATTGATCAATTTTTATTAACCCTAATACTGTTCTTTGTCCTTAAGTTTAATGTTTCTGAATTGATATAGGTACTCTGGCTTACTTCGTATAATGTTAGCATGGTATCTATTTCTCAAATCTTTTATTTTAGCCTACTTGAGTCTCTACACTTAAGGTGGATTTCTTGTAAACAAAATAGAGTTGGGTCATTTTTTTTAATTTATGCTGGTAATCTCTGCCTTTTAATTTGTATATACAGACCATTCACATTTAAAGTGACTATTAATATAGCTGGCTTAATATCCACCATATTTTTACCTGTTTTCTCTTCATTACATTTCTCTTTCATTTCTTTTCTTCCCTTCTTTTTCTGCTTTCTCTGATTTTATTTAAGGATCTGCATGATTTCATTTTATCTCTTATCTTAGCATATCAATTCCACTCATTTAAAAAATAAAAAAAGTATAATGACTATCTTACTGGTTGTATATTTTTATCTAATCTAAGCCCATCATCAAATATTACTATTTTGTTTCACCTGTAGTATAAATATCTTATAACAGAGTATTCCTAATCTTTCCATCCCCTTCATGTTCTTGCCACCATTCATTTTACTTATCCATATACTGTAATCACCCAAAACATAGTTATTATTACTTTAAACAAATAGTTATCTTTTAGATATGAATAAGAAAATAAGTGAATTTCTTTCACATTCACTTCTTCCTTCTCATATACCTTCCTTTCTTTTGATAGATCTGATTTTATGTCCTCAATTATTTTGCTTTTCCTTGACGTAATTTATTTTAGTATTTGCTGAAAGATAGGTTTTCTGGCCATGAATAACCTCAGCTTCTGCACTGTATGTTTAGGGCAAGTATCATATGAATAAGAGCAGAAAACATCTCATTTTTTAATCACAAGCTATTATAAAGATCAAAAATAAGTTGAACAAAGTATCAAAGAGAAGATTGAGCACAAAGCCCATTAACAAGAAAGTCCTAGGCAAGAAAAAGCAACTGAGCCCCAGAACAAACATATCAAGGAAATCAGATACAAAGACACCAGCAAAAATTACATGACATACTAATAAACTGAAAGATATGGCCCAGTCAAAGGAACAAATTGAACTTTAAGATAACTAATCAAAGATGTTCAAACAAATCTTAATAAATTCAATGAGATGGCTAAAGATATTAAGGAATTAAGAGGAAAAAGTGTAGGCATAAAGAAAGCATGAAAAAATAGTACTTTTTTATGGGAATGAAAGCTACAAAAAATGAAATTTTAAAACATTGGAGGCTTAAAACAGGTTTAAAGAGACAGAAAATGAACCAGTGACCTAGAAGTCAGGGCTTCCAAAGTTGAACAGACATAGCCATGGATAGAGAAGAGAATGGAAAAAATTAAGCAGGGTCTCAGGGAATTGAATGACAGCATGAAGTGCACAAACATACACATCATGGGTTCCCAGAAGGAGAAGAGAAGGCAAAAGGGGCAGAAAGACTATTCAAGGAAATGACGGTTAAACATTTCCAAACTCTTAGAAAAAACATAAATACTGACATCCAGGAAGTGAAACATATTCCAATCTGAATTAATCTGAAAGGAAGTAAACTGAGAATTAGCAATAACATCAACTGCCAAAGATGAAGAAAGATTTCTGAAAGCAGCAAGATAAAAGTGAGTCATAACATAACAGATGTCCAATAAGCCTAAGTGCTGATTTCTCATCAGAAACCAGGGAGGTGAAATGGTAGTGGTATGATATACTTAAGACACTAAAAGAGGAAAAAGTGTCAGTCAAGAATTTTATACTACAAAAGATTATTATTCAAAAATGCAGGAGAGTTTAAGATATTCACAGATAAACAGAAGCTGAAAGAGTTTGTTAACAAGAGACCTGCCATACACGAAATATTGAAGGGAGTCCTTCAGGTGAAGGAAAAGACAGGAGACACAGGCTTGGTAGAGAATCTAGAAGTAAAGATTATCAGTAAAAGTTACCAAAATGCAAATGAAAAAAGAGTAATAAAAATAGGATATGACATAAAAAAACCAAAAGGATAGAATGGGTAGTGTAAGTACTCCCTTTACAGTAATGACATTGAATGTTAATGGATTAAACTCCCCAATCAAAAGGCACAGACTGGTGGATGGATTTTAAAAATATGAGTTCTCTACATGCTGTCTACCAGAGACTTACCTTAGACCCAAGGATACAAATAGGTTGAAAGTAAAAGGCTGGAGAAATATATCCCATGCATAAAATAACAACAAAAGAAAGAACAAAAGAAAAATAGCCAGGGTTGCTATAGTAATACCAGACAAAATAGACTTCAAAAACAAAGTTGTTAAGAGACAAAGAAGGACATTATATATTAACAAAAGGGGCAATCCACCAGGAACAAATAATCATAAATATCTATGCACCCCAAAATACATGAGGCAAACAAGGGCAAAACTGAAAAAAGAAATACATGTCTCTACAGTAATAGCCGAAGATTCCATACACTGCTCACATCAAAAAAAAAAGACTATCTAGATGAAGACCAATATGGAAATAGAGAACTTGAATAATTTTATAAATGAAATAGACCTAACAAAAAAGTATACCCCCAAAGAGCAGGATACACATTTTTCTCAAGTGCTCATGGATTATTCTCCAGGATAGACCACATGTTACCTCACACAATTGGTCTCAAAATTTTTAAAAGATTGAAATGATACATTATTTGACCATAATGGAATGAAGCTGGGAATCAATAAAATGTGGAGGTCTCAAAAATGCACAAATTTATGGAGATTAAACAACCATCTCTTAAACAACTGTTTCAAAGAATTTCTAAGAGAAATCAGTAAATATGTCAAGACAAATATGAACAAGAATTCATAATGTCACAACTTAGGGTAAGCAGCAAAGGCAGTGCTGAGAGAGAAATTGATAGCCCTTAACACCTACATTAAAAAGGAAAAAGAGTTAAAATCAAAGAACTAACTACACACATGGAGAAACTAGAAAAAAGAACAGGAATGTTTTATAATCCCCAAGCCAATAGAAGGAGAAGAATAGCAAAGATTAGAGAACAAATAAATGAAAAAGAGAGAGAGAATGGACAAAACTAAAAATTGGTACTTTAAGAAGATAAAAAAAGCAAAACAAAACAAAACAAAACAAAAACCTGACAAACTCCAAGCTAAGCTAAAGAAGAAAAAGACAGAGAAGATCTAAATAAGTAAATTCAGAAATGGGAGAGTGGGGGCATTACTACTGACACCACAATAATAAAAAAGACGATATGAGGATATTAAGAACAAATGTATGCCAAAAAACTAGACAACTTAGATGAAATGGACAATTTCCTAGAAACATACGGACAATATACACTGACCCTAGAAGAAACAGAAAACCAATTGCAAGTAGAAATTGAATCAGTCATCAAAAACCTCTCCAGAAAGAAATGCCTGGAACCAAATGACTTCACAGTAACTTCTACCAATCTTTCAAAGAATTTATACCAAGTCTGATTAAAATCTTTCAAAATACTGAAGAGAAGGGAATGCTGCCAAACTCATTCTATGAAGCCAGTATCACCCTAAAATCAAAGCCAAATACAGATATTACAAAAAAGGGAAATTACACAACAATCTAATGAATACAGATGCAGAAATCCTCAACAAGATACTTGCAAATCGAAACCAACAGCACATGAAAAGATATATGCACCATGATCAAATGGGTTTTATCCCAGGTATGCAAGAATGTTTTCTTAAAGATAGGAATATAAGAAAATTTTCTCATGATGATAGAGGGCATATATGAAAAACTCACAGTTAACATTGTACTTAATCATGAAAGACTGAAAGCTTTCCCACTGAGATTGGGACCAAAACAAGGATGCCCACTATCTTCGTTGTTATTCAATACTGTGTAATTACTTCTAGTTAGAGTAATTTGGCAAGAAAAAGAAATAAGAGGCATCCAAATCAGAGAAAGAAGTAAAACTTTTGCTATTACCAGGTCTAGAAAGACCTGAAAAATCTACAAAAAAGCTACTAGAGCTATTAAAGAGTTCAGCAAAGCAGTAGGATGCAAGATTAACATGCAAAAATCCATAGTGGCTGTCTACATAATTGAGAAATTTGAGGGGAAAATTAGGATAAAAATTCCATTTATAATAGTGACTGAAAGAATCAAATATTTAGGAATAAACTTAACCAAAGTCATAAAGGCCTGTATTCAAGAAACTGTAAAACACTGCTAAAAGAAATCAATTAAGACTAAATAAATGGAGGGGCATTCCATGTTCATAGTTTGGAAGACTAAATATTGTTAAGATGTCGATTTTACCAAATTGATTTACTGATTTAATGCAATCCCAATCATAATTCCAAAAGCCTACTTTGCAAAAATAGTAAAACCAACTATCAAATGTATATGGAAGAGTAAATCATTGAATTAAAATCTTGAGTATAGTTCAGCAGGAGATAGAATGAGGGTTGAGAAGGGGGAACTGATGCTTAAAGTCTGTAGGATTTCTAATAAAATTTATTGCAAAGGGATGGAAATGGATAGAGATGATGGTAACACATTACAGTGAGTAAATTACCAGTGCAGATTTATAGATGTGATTGTGGCTGAAAGGGGAAGTTTAGGATAGTAAATGTCATTACAAGGAAAACTAAGTCGTAAGAGCTGGGACAGTATAATAAAGCGAAGCCAGTGGTGGATGAGGAATTTGGTTAATAATGCAAATATAAGAATGTTCTTCCATGAACTAGAAAAAATATATGTCACCATTACCAGATATTAATAATAGGGTGATATATGGGTAAAATACAACTAATGTAAATTATGGACTAGAGGTAACAGTAATATTGTAATTTTTTATATCAGTTGCAACAAAGGTACTATATCAATACTAAGGGTCAACAATGGATGTATGTGAGAGTTTGGGATATTTCTTTTTGAAGTACTGACAACGTTCTAAAAAATGTGGTGATTAGTGCACAACTCTGTGATTATACAGAGTCATTAAGTATAAACCATGGATGGATCATACAAAATATGGGATTGTTTAACACAGTGAATCCTGCTGTGGATGACTGACTGTGGTTAATAGTACAAAAAAAGAATGTTCTTTCATGAATTATAACAAATATACAAAATGTGTAAAAATGGGATCATATTTGGAAAAAATACAACTAATGTAAACCATAGACAATAGTTAAAAGCATTATTTTAATATTCTTTTATCAGATATAACAAAGGTACCACAATAATGAAGTGTCAAAAAGAGAAGAGGACATAAGTACGTTGTATTTTCTGTATGACTTTTCTCAAAACCAACATCTTTTCTAATTTTAAAAAATTACAAAAATTTTAAAAAACATTAAGTTATGCAAAAGAAACCAGACACAAAATACTACATAATGATTCAATTTATATAAAATGCAAATATAAATAAATGTATAATGTTGTATTTAGATTAGTGGTTATGCAGGGCTAGGGAATGATAGAGGGATTGAGATATGACTGCTAAATTGTATGAAATTTTTATTTTTGGAATAAAGAAAATGTTCCATAATTGTGGTGGTGAATGCACAACTCTGTGATTATACAAAAAACCATTAACTATACACATAGAATAGATTGTAAGATATGTGAATATATTACAATGACCTGCTTTTACAGAAAGAAAAAGAAGACACACATATGGAGGCGAGGAAACCAAGGAGGTAGAGATAGAAGTGTTCCATCTACAAGCAGAGGAACACCAAGGACTGTTAACAAACACTACAGGATATATATTTTTAAAGACTGAGTTAGAGTTATACTAGAAAACTAGAAGGTTTTTTTTTTTAAATTATTAAATGACCAAAGGAGAAAATAAAAATTGTATCTATGATCCTATTTTTGTAAATCAATTGTAAATATAAGTAAACAAATAGGACCAGCGTGTGTGTGTGTGTGCATGTGCATGGGAATTGACAAAATATTGAATAAACTTCAAATTAGTAACATAATTGAGGGAGGGATATAGGAACTATGTCAAAAGGGTAGAAAATAATTGAAATTAAAAATAAATGATATGGAGGTTCCTCAAAAAGATAAATATACAATTACCATTTGACACAGCAATCCCACTTCTAGGTATATACACAAAAAGAGTAAAAATGGTTGCAAACAGATATGTGTACACCAATGTAAAAAGAAGTACTATTCATAATAGTCAAAAGCTAGAACCAATTCAAATGTCCACCAACAAATGAATGGATAAACAAAATGTACATACACAGAATGGAATATTAGGTCATATTAAATATGAAGTTATGAGACATGTTGACACATGGAAGACTTTGGAAAATATGCTTAGCGAAAGAAGCAAAACACATAGGAACAAAAGTAACATATCGTTTATCAGAGGTGATTAGATATATCAAATTAATAGAGATAAAAAGGAGACTAGAGGTCACTGGGGAGAGCAGGATGGGGGAGGAGTGAAGAAAGAATGTTTGCAAAAAAAATCTTTTTAAGTAGTACAAAAATGAAAAGAAATTTTTTAAAAAACTATCCAGTAAAATTTAACAATGCTATCACCATTATCACTATTATTATTTACTTGGCAACATAATAAATTTAGCTCCTATTTTAACTGAAATATGCAGAGAAATAGTATTCATTAATTTTGGCTCTGATGAGCTGTTTTTGCTACTGAACTTCATCCTCTAGGTAGCAGGAACCTCTGTCCCTGAATATTCCACCCTATAAATTATCTAATCTAAATGTCCAACTGGATTTAAATGGAAGTCAAATCCTCAAATTTAAATGTTTCACTTTTGTTAATGCTGAATCTCCCTAGTACCCTAAGCTAGGGCTTTTAGGAGCAAAAAGAAAGAAAGAAATACTCAAAATTTGGGGAAATATTCTCAAGCAATTATAAATATTTAATATCTAATAAAATACAAATAAAAAAGAACTTTTTTTAAACTTCATTATACCAAATTTACAGCTGGTAAATAGATGACAGGCAAACACTTTTCACAAATAAGCAGTCATAGGAACACACACATTCTCTTTGTTATAGTCTACTAGGCTGCCGAAACTAAATAAATCAGAAATGGATTGGTATTTACAATGGGGATTTATTGGCTTACAAGCTTTCAGTTTTGAGGCCATGAAAATGTCCAAACCAAGGCATCATCAGGTGATGCTTTCTTCCTGAAGACCAGATGCTGGCAATTCTGGTCTCCTCTTTCACATGGCAAGGCATATGGCAGTGTCTGCTGGGCTCTTCCTTCTCCAGGAGGCTTTCATCATTTTCAGTTTCTTGCTTTCATGGTTCTCTTTGTATCTATGGCTTTTCTCTCTGTCTCTCTCTCCATATGTATTCCATTTATAAAAGACTCCAGTAAGAGAATTAAGACTAACTCTAGGGAAACGGACTTTGGCCCAGTGGTTAGGGCGTCCGTCTACCACATGGGAGGCCCGCGGTTCAAGCCCCGGGCCTCCTTGACCCGTGTGGAGCTGGCCCATGCGCAGTGCTGATGCGCGCAAGGAGTGCCGTGCCACACAGGGGTGTCCCCCGCGTAGGGGAGCCCCACGCGCAAGGAGTGCACCCATAAGGAGAGCCGCCCAGCGCGAAGGAGGGAGCAGCCTGCCGAGGAATGGCGCCGCCCACACTTCCCGTGCCGCTGAAGACAACAGAAGCGGACAAAGAAACAAGACGCAGCAAAAAGACACAGAAGACAGACAACCGGGGGAGGAGAGGAGAATTAAATAAATAAAAATAAAATCTTTAAAAAAAAAAAAAAAAAGACTAACTCTAAGCCACACCTTTCTTAAGCAAACTAATTAAAAGTCCCTTAACTGAAATAACCTAATGAAAATGTCCCACCCATAATAGATTCATGCCCATAGGAATGAACAAACTGTCTGAGGGGTACATATAGTCTTAAATTAGCACTCTTACTGGGGGCCTTATATATTTGGTGTCCAATGAGAACTCCTGACTAAGGAAACCTCAGTTGAGTCCTCACCTGGAACTTTAGTGGAGAGGGAAGGGCTTAGGGATATATTAATTCTGCATGTGAGTCCCATAGCCAAAGACCAGATGGTAAGCCACACATTACAATTCCTATGTTCTTGAGTATTTCTTCAAGTCTCTTAAAGGCAGAAAAGTTACTAAGGGATTCTGAGCAGAGGTGTGACATGATAAAATTAAAAGGACTGTGGAATGATATATTTAAGGTACTGAAAGAGAAAAATTATACAGCTAAAAATTCTTTATCAGGAAAAACTATTCTTTAAAAATGTGGAAGTTGTTTGAAATACAAAAAACATAAACTGAGAGTTTATCAACAAAAGGCCTGCACTATTAGAATTATTAAATGGAATTCTGCAGGTTGAAAGGAAAACACTGGAGAATGACTTGGAACAGTGTGAAGAATTGAGGATCTTCAGTAAAGTAACTAAAAGGATAAATGCAAAACTCAGTCATACTGTATCCCCAATGTACAATGTTACACTTCAATTCCTATGAGTCATAATACAATGAAAAGGCATAGCAAAAAACATGATCCAATTGTATGCTTTTTACAAGAGACTCAACCTTAGATCTAAAAACAAAAATAGATTGAAAATAAAAGGATGGAAAAAGAAACCATGCAAATAGTAACCAAAAAGAACTGGAATTTCTATATACTAATACCAGACAAAATAGGCTTTAAGTCAAAAGTTGTTATTAGAGACAAATAAGGACACTATGTAATAACAAAAGGGTCAATCCAAGAAGTAACAATCATAAATATATATATACCCTACCATTATGCCACAAAATACATAAGGCAAAAAAGGGCAAGACTGAAGAGAGAAATACAATAATAATTGGAGACTTCAATACACCATTCTCATCAATTTACAGAACATCTAGACAGAATATCAACAAGGTAAGAGAGAATTTGAATAATATTATAAATGAACTTGACCTAACAGAAATACAAAGAACTTGCACCCCAATAAGCATGATACACATTCTTCTGAAGTTCATATAGATCATTCTCCATTACAGACCACATGTTAGGTCAAAAAGCAAGTCTCCAAAAATATGTAAATGTATAAACATTTACACCAACAATGAAGGAGTGTTCCTGTTTCTCTACATCCTTTCCATAACTTATAATTTTCTGTTTTTTTTTAATAATGGCCATTCTATAAGGTGTGAAATGGTATCTCATTATAGTTTTGATATGCATTTCCATAATAGCTAGAAAAATAGAACATTTTTCTCATGTGCTTTTTGGCCAATTGTATTTCCTCTTGGAAGAAATGTCTCTTCAAGTCTTTTGTCCATTTTTAATTGGGTTGCTTGTCTTTGTATTGTTGAGTTGTACGATCTCTTTATATAGCATGGAAATCAAACCCTTACTGCATATGTGGTTTCCAAATATTTTTTCCTATGGTGTAGGCTGCCATTTTACTCTCTTAACAAAGTCTTTTGAAGAACAAAAGTTTTTAATTTTAAGGAAGTCCCATTTATCTATTTTTTCTTTTGTTGCCCATGATTTGGGTGTTAAGGTTTAAGAAATTACCACCTGCTACAAGTTCTTGAAGATGCTTCCTAAATTTTCTTCTAGGAGTTTTATGGTTGTAGTTTTTATCTTTAAGTCCTTGATCCATTTTGAGTTAATTTTTGTGTAAGATGTGAGATAGAGGTCTCCTTTTATTTCTTTTGGAAATGGAAATCCAGTTCTCCTAGCACCATTTGTTGAAAAATTGTGCTGGTTCACCTGGGGGGGGGGGGGGGAAGGGGGCGCTTGACTGCCTTGCCAAAAATCACTTGACCACAAAGGTGAGAGTCTATTTCTGGGTTCTTGATACCATTCCATTGGTCAATCTGTCTATCTTTATGCCAGTGCCATGTTATTTTAACCAATGTAACTAAGTAATATGCTTTAAAGTCAGGAAGTGAGAGTCCTACAACTTAGTTCTTCTTATATAAGACATTTTTGGCTATTCAGGGCCCCCTACCCTTCCAAGCAAATTTGAAAATTGGCTTTTCCATTTCTGAAAACAAGGCTTTTGGAATTTTATTGGGATTGTGTTGCATCTGTAAGTCAGCTTTTGTAGAATTTACATCTTAATGGTATTTAGTCTTCCAGTCCATGAACACAGAATGCCCTTCCATTTACTTAACTCTTCTTTGGTTTCTTTTAACAATGATTTGTAGTTTCCTGAATACAGGTCCTTTATGTCATTGGTTAAGTTTATTCCCAAATATTTGATTCTTTTAGTCACTTTGATAGTAACTTTTTTTCTGGTTTCCTCTTCAGTATGCTCATCAGTAGTGTACACTAACACTACCAATTTTTCCATACTAATCTTGTATCCTACCACTTTGCTGAACTTGTCTATTAGGTCTAGTAGTTTTACTGTGGATTTTTCAGGATTTTCTACATAAAGGATCATATCATCAGCATATAGTTAATGTTTTGCTTCTTCCTTTCAACTTGGGTGCCTTTTATTTCTATTTGTTGCCCAATTACTCCTGCTAGAATTTCTAATACAATATTGAGTAACAGTGTTGACAAAGGGCATCCTTGTCCTCTTCCTGATCTCACCAGGAAAGCTTTCAGTCTTTCACAATTGATTACAATGCTAACTATAGTTTTTTCATAAATACACTTAACCATTTTGAGAAAGCTTTCTTTTATTCCTATACTTTGGAGTGTTTTTATCAGGAAAGAATGCTGTACTTTGTCAAATTACTTTTGCATCAATGGAGAGGATCATATGAATTTTCTTCTTCAATTTATTAATGTTATGTATTACAGTAATTGATTTTCTTGCATTGAAAAATCCTTGCATACCTAGGATAAAACCCACTTACTCATGGTGTATATTTCTTTTTATGGGCTTTTGGATTCAGTTTGCACATATTTTATTGAGTATTTTTGCATCTTTACTCATTGGAGATATTGATCTGCAATTATGTATTTTTTAAATAATATCTTTACCTGATTTTGGTGTTAGGGTGATGTTGTTTTCATAGAAAAAAGTTTGGTAGTGTTTCTTCATGTTCAATGTTTTGGAAGAGCTTGAGCAAATCTGGGTTTAGATCATCTTAAATGATTGGTAGAATTCAACTGTGAAGCCATCTGGTCCCAGGCTTTTCATCTTTGGGAGGTTTTTGGTGAACATTTCAGTCTTCTCACTTGTGTTTGGTTTATTGAGGTCTTCTATATCTGGGGTATTCTATTTCATCTAGGGTCAGTATAGGTTGTTACTGTGTTTCTAGGAATTGGTCCATCTCATCCATGTTGCCCAGATTTTGATATGCATTTGTTCATAGAATCCTCTTCTGATCTCTTATTTCTGTGGGATCAGTTGTAATGTCCCCACTCTCATTTATGGTTATACTTATTTTAATCTTTTGTCAGTCAATTTTGTTGATTTCTTTGAAGAACCAACATTTGGTCTTATTAATTCTTTCTATTATTGTTGTTCTCAATTTCATTTATTTCTCCTCTGATCTTTATCATTTCTTTCCTTCAGCTCATTTTGGGATTAGATTGCTGTTCTTTTTCTAGTTCCTCCAGGTGTGCAGTTAGGTCTTCAATTTTAGCTATTTCTTCCTTTTTAATATAAACATTGAGGGCTATAAATTTCCCTCTCAGCACTGCCTTTGAAGTGGCCCATAGGTTTTGATATGTTGTGTTCTTATTTCATTCACTCAATATATTTACTGAATTATCTTGCAATTTCTTCTTTGAACCACGGTTTAGTCTCCATATAGTTGAGAATTTTCCAATTTTCCATCCATCTTTGATTTCCAGGTTCATTATGCAATAATGAGATAGTGTTTTATATCTCTTTAAACACTTTAACTTTATTGAGACCTGTCTTGTGACCCAAAATATAGTCTATCCTTGAAAGGATCTCTGGGTGCTTGAAAATAATGTATATCCTGCTGTTTGGGGGTTTACCGCTCTATTAATGTCTGTTATGTCTAGTTCATTTTTCATATTATTCAAGCTCTCTGTTCCTTTATTTTTTTTCTGTTCAGATGTTTTGTACAATGCTGAGAGTGGTGAATAGAAGTCTTCAACTATTATTTTAGAGACCTCTATTTCTCCCTTCAGTTTTGCCAGTGTGTGTCTTATGTATTTGGGGGCACCCAGATTAGCTGTATAAATATTTTAATAGTTACTTGTTCCAGGTGAATTGTTCCTTTTATTAATATATAATGACCTTCATTTCTTATAAGAATTTTGCATTTAAAATCTATTTTGTCTGATATTAATATTGCTACTCCTGATCTTTTTGGTTATCATTTGCATGGAGTATCTTTTTCCAACCTTTCACTCTCAACCTGACTGTGTCCATACATCTCATATGAATCTTGTGGATAGCATACTGATGGCTCACATATTTTAATTCATTCTATCAGTCTATGTCTTTTGATAGGGAGTTCAACACATTAACATTCAATATTATTACTGTAAAGGCATTACATACTTTGTCCATTTTATCCTTACTTTTCTGTTGTCATATCTTATTATTGTCTGCCATTTTACCCTTTATTTTACCCTTCCTAATCTTCATTTCTACACTGTCCTCCAAGTCTCTCACCCTTGTTTTTTCCTTTTAGGCTGCAGAACTCCCTTTAGTGTCTCTTGTAATTCTGGTCTTTTGGTAACATAATCTCAGATTCAGTTTATCTGTGAAGACTTAAAACTCACCCTCATTTTGAGGGACAGTTTGGCCAGATATAGAAATCTTAGCTTGCAGTTTTTCTCTCTTAGAATCTTAAATACATTCCACCACTGTCTTCTTGCCTCCATGATTTCTGATGAGAGGTTGGCACTTAATCTTATTGAGGTTCCCTTGCATGTGATGTTGTGCTTTTCTCTTGCAGCTGCTTTCAGAATCCTCTCTTTATTTCTAGCATTTGACATTCTGAGTGGTAGGTGACTCAGAGTATGTCTATTCAGATTATTCTGTTTGGGGAGCACTGTCCTTCTTGGATATTAATATTTGTGTCTTTCATAAAGTTTGAGAAATTTTCAGTGATTATTTCCTCAAATATACTTTCTGCCCCATTTCCATTCTCTTTACCTTTTGCAGCACTGGTAACGAACAATTTTTTTTTTTTACATCTCACATTGTCATTCAATTTCCTGAGACCATTTTCCATTTCTTCCATTCTCCTTTCTTTCTGTTCTCTTGACTTTTCTAGTTCAGATGTTCTATCTTCAAAATCACTAATTTTGTCTTCAGGCAATTCAAATCTGCTCTATGTGCCTATAATGTATTTTTACTCTCATCCATTGTGTCTTTCATTCTCATAAACGTTGTTACTTTTATTTGCAGGCTTTCAAATTGTTCTTTATGCTCACCCAATGTCTTCTTAATATCATTTATCTCTTATTAATATTTTCTTTCAATTCTTTGAAATGTTTTAGGATCACTGATTAATTTTCTTAAATCCTATATCTCTTCAGGATATTTGTTTTGTTACTTTGACTGGGCCATCTCTTCATGTTTCTAAGTATGGCTTATAATTTTGTAATTTTTGATGATGTCTAGGCATCTGAAAATATTGGTGAGTTTTCTCTGACAGTCAATTTCTCTCTCCTGTCTATTACGTTTTTTCCACAGCTCTTCTTTGATATTTGTTCAACTTATTGTAAGTCTTTAAAATTGCCCAATTTAAGTTATCAACATCAGGCCAGGGACTCAGAAATGGGGTACAGATTTTCTCCTGGGATTTCAGATTGAGACCTTGTATTAGTCATCTAAAGGGGTGCTGAGGCAAAAACTAGAAATCTGTTGGCTTCTATAAGGGGTATTTATTTGGTATTTGAGGTAGAAGCTTACAGTTAATAGGCCCTAAAGCACAAGTTACTTCCCTTACCAAAGTATGTTGTCACATGTTGGAGCAAGATGCTGCTGATGTCTGCAAGTATTCAGCCTCCCTCTTCCTCTTAAGGTTCCATGGTCCCAGCTTCTTCCGATATCATCTCTAGCCTGGGATAAGTCTTGTCTATCTTCTGGAGCTCATTCATCTCTGGGCTCAGCTACTCTGTTCTCCCCACAATGTCAGCTGCAGACTATCAGGTTCTCTCTCTTCTTGGGGCCTCTGCCATGTCTATGGAGCCATCTCTATGCCTCTTTATTCTTCTCCTATGTTTACTTCCCAGAGTTCCAGCATCCAGAACTCCAACACCCTCCTCTGCCATGTAGTTTTCTCTATGAGTCTCTGCCCACCAAGGAGTCAGGGACTCAATGTCCTACTGATGTGGCCCAATCAAAGCCCTAGTCATAATTTAATCAAGTAAAAGTGAAACTGCAAAAGTTAATTCAATCTAATACATCCAGAGAAGAACAGACCTGTTTACAAACATAATCCAATATCTATTTTTGGAACTCATAAATAATAACAAACTACTACATACCTAAAAGTAGTTTTTCTCTTGTAGTTTCCCACACAGCTAGCAGATGGCACTCACTGGAGAATCTTTCCACAGAAGTGTTTCTTCCAACCTCAACTTGCTTATGTTTCTGGTCTGGATATATCCAGGATTCAAAGTAAAATCTGCTGGCCAAATTCACTGAAGAGAAACCACTCTCCTCCCTCCATTGTACTCTCCCTTTTCTCAGGAGGAATATATCCATTTCCCTCCTAGTCATCTGCAGTGGGCCACAGGTTCTATTCAGGCTGCACACCTGGAAGTGGGTAATGGGTGAACTTCCTGGCCATTACAGGGGTAAAATTTTTTAAAGTGTTACAAAATCTTGAAATTTTCCAAAAAATAGTAAATTTAATATTTTATAATAAATCTTAATAAGTCAAGAATTCATATTGTAATCTCTAGGGTGACAACTAACCAAAAAAAGGGAATTTATATAGGACCTACCACTAGCCACAAATGTAATGATGCAAGATGGAATTATTTTCCAAAAAATTTTTTAAGGATTTATTTTTTATTTATTTCTCACCCTTCCCTCACCCCCCAGTTGTCTGCTCTCTGTGTCCACTCGCTGTGTGCTCTTCTGTGACCGCTTCTATCCTTATCAACAGCACTAGGAATCTGTGTTTCATTTTGTTGCATCATCTTGTGTCAGCTCTCTGTGTGTGCAGCACCATTCTTAGGCAGGTTGCCTTTCTTTCACACTGGGCGGCTCTCCTTACGGGGCACACTTCTTGCACGTGGGGCTCCCCAACGCGGGGGACACCCCTGCATGGCAGGGCACTCCTTGCATGCATCAGCACTGCGCATGGGCTAGCTCCACACGGGTCAAGGAGGCCTGGCGTTTGAAATGCGGACCTCCCATGTGGTAGGCAGATGCCCTCTCCATTGAGACAAGTCCTCTTCCTTCTTTCCCAAAATTAAGACCAAGGCTAGGATGTCACTCTCACCACTTCTAATTAACAATATTCTCAATTTCTATGTGATATTGAACATGAGATGAATAAAAATAAGCCTCTAAAAATATTTTTATCAACTTTTTGTCCATGACAAGGGTAGTCTCATATAACAGATGCATTCCAAGAATTTAAAACTTGAATTTCTTTAAAATGAACCCTATGATAAATGCCCCAACATCATCTTCCCATTACACAAACATGAGTAATGAATCCTTTTGTAATGAAATGTCTTAAGAATTGCTATGCAACTCATTGGTTTCACACAAGTGTTTCAAAGTGACCTAAGTTCTCAAATACTAATGGGAGCTAAAATGTATTTAGTTTTTTCTGTCTGACCAGCACTATGATGTTTACTTCTCATATGTCATTTCATTTAAGGTAATAAAAATAATAATATAATTTTAAAGAGGTTAGGACACTTGCTCAAAGATACTACAATATACACCCAGAGTTTTTAGTGCATTTTTAATGTATTCTTGACACCATTGTCTGCTACAGCCTTTAGCAAGTTGCTTCAACTTAGTTTCCTCATTTTGCAAATTATATATCCCTAAAAGCTGATATGGAAATTAAAACAGATTATGCATTTAAATCACTTTACACATAAATATTCTTTGTATTCTTTCAACCAACCACCACTGCCATCTTTAAGTTCCAAGAATATGGCCATCAGTGTAGATATATGAATGAGAACTGAATCTAAACCTACAAGTATGGAAAGATAAATAATGATTAATGTCCCTAGAGGCTGTTAGAATTGAATGCCAAATATTCTTCCTGGCTTGTACAATATGGACTAGACTCTCTTTATTCAGCTCATTTCTTATCCCAGAACCAGTACTAATGTCTGGGACTGTTGAAGTGGAATATCTGCTGGCTCCGCCATTCCTTCTTATAAAGCTAATGGGCTGGGAATGAACATCATAGGATGATGCCAGCCATGTTAGGTCCCAGGGCTGAATACGCAGTTGGTGGCTGTAGCAGCAGTGAAAGTGCAGTCATCAGCCCTCATAGTGGTTGTTATCTTAAACTTCTCCCTGCCTTGCCCAACAAGCATCTGCCCATGGGTCCCAGAACAGCAAGATCCAGGAATGTCTGAACCTTCCTCACCAAGCTGTCGACCATAATGAGCAACTCAGACACTGAAGTGTTCTTCTGCCGGGGCTCAAGCAGGACCATCTTTCATATGTTCAACCAAGACCAGATTGCCAAAGAGATGTTGCCTAAATATTTCAAGCACAACAACATGGCAGATTAACATATATGGCTTCAGAAAAATGGTGCACATCAAGCAGGGCAGTTAAGCCAAGGAAAGACAAACCCAAGTTCCGGCACCCCAGTTTCTTGTGAAGTGAAGAACAACTGATGTAGAGCATCAAAAGGAAAGTGACCAGTGTGTTCACCCTAAAGAACAAAGACAAAGATTCACCAGGACAGTGTCACAAAGCTGCTGACTGGAAGTACTGCTGATGAAGGGCAAGCAGAAGAGCAATGACTCAAATTTCCTGGCCATGAAGCTTGAGAAGAAAGCCCCGTGGAAGGAGGTGACCAATCTTTAGCAGAAGCAGAACATCATCAATGAGTTCATCCAGTTTCTGACCTCCTTGTTGTAACATAACCACATCCTGAGGAAGAGATTGATCCCCAAGGATTAAATCAGGGCAATTTGGTGCATTTTATGCCTAATTATAGCCAATAGTTCTCCCTTGCTTATGTCCACAGCTCAACCCTTGGCTTGCTGCTTGCCTTCATCCCTGGCCTAAAGCATTTCCAGCTTCTGTTTCCCAGACTCCTTTGTTAACTCTGGAAAGTATTATCTTACCTGTGATGTCACCAAGCTAGTCCCAGTCACTATATCCAAGAGGCCCCTGTTGAGAAGCCACCTGGTGTGCATGAAAGAGGAGCTGCCTATGGAGTCTTCTCTGTACCCATCTGCCCTCACAGACTCCATCAAGTGCAACAATGAGCCCACCACTACAACTCCACCTCCAGCTCCCACTGGGAAATATCTCTCAAACCCCAGCCTATCTAGGCCCTGGAGAAATGCCTCAGCATAGCCTGCCTAGGCAATTTGGCTCACAGGCCTTTCCCCCTGGCCCTCCTCCTTCTCTCTGCATGGCAGATTCCATCTAAGGACAAGCTCAGCAACCATCTGGACTCCATAGACTCCAACCTGGAAAAACTGCAGACCATGCTGACCAGACACAGCTTAGGAATGGACACCAGTGCCTTATTTAACCTGTTCAGCCCCTTGGTAACTGGGCCCAATGTGAGTCTGTCTAACCTTGACAGCAGTCTGGCCAGCATTCAGGAGCTCCCACCCAGGCTGCTCCTAGACACAGAACAGCAGCCTAATCTCAGAAAGCAACTGGTACATTACACAGTCCAGACCCTGGAGGTATTTAACTCAAGGATGTGGGGAAGGTTGACCTGCCTGCGCTGTTTGAGCTGGGGGAGGACTCCTACTGCTCTGAGGAGGACAACTATGCAGGAGACCCTACCATCTCCCTGCTAATGGGCTCTGAGACCCCACTGTCTTCTAGAGGCCCTTAGGAGAAGCAAGGCAGAGCTGCCATTCCTCTACCCATCCTCCCTCCTGGCACAGGGCTGAGCACCTCCATGCAGGTACATGGAGTCCATGGGGGATGCTGTGGGTTAGTCAGCCAGCTCTCAGTGGGCGGTGAGAAACAGGGGCTTCCTGGCTGTCTGAGGGTCAGCAGTGACTGGCTGCCCCATCCTGATGCATTCCCTGAGTCCATGTGTGGTAAGGACTCCTCATGGTGTAGTGGGGACTTCACATTCATATTTTGGATTGATCCTGCAGTTTATTAATAATCAGATTTGTATTTTGGATTATCACATGAGAAGTTCCACTTTCACCTTGTGTATAGATATATAGACTTTCTACACACACACACACATATGATGGAGTAGATAAGCAGTTATCTATGAACAGACAAGCTCTTAAAAACTAAAAAAAAAAAGTGAATATAATGGGCCCTAGTTTGCAACTGGAGTAAAATTTTTTAACAAATCCTCAACATTTCACAGAAATTCACTCAGAGTTCTTATGCATGGAAGCACTAGCCCTTCTTTTACAAAGCTGCCACATCATTAGAAAATCACTCATAAGTTTGTGTGCATTGTCTAACAAATATGCCAGCTGATATCAGGCACATAGATAATAATCTGGTCATCTTAGTTCCAACTAGTAGGCCAATTATTTGGGAATTGGGTTGTAAATAATTGTATAAAAAGCCATCATAAACACTGTAATTTTTAGATTTTCTCAGGAAACTCTAAGTCACTACTGAACCAAAAGAAATATCTGGTTTTATCCATGTACAGTGAGTGTTAAGAGGAACAGGTGAGCAGCAATATTTTCCCTTATTTCTTCTTCCTTCAGATAAGGCCATCTGGATTGGCAATGTTTCATAATTAACCAAATCCAAAGTCCCCAGATTTTTTTTTTTTTTTACCTATTTTATCTCAAAATCTTCCCTATGTTTCCAATAATCCGGATGTGAAACTCAGGCTACTAAAAGGTTACCCAGCTGTTCACCTAGGTTTATGACTTTAGCTTTCAAATATAAACTACAGCTTAGATTCCATTTTTTTAAATAAAAGTTGACATCCATTGCATATTTTAAATGCCAACACCACCTTCTACAGCTATTGTAGAAACTGTGTTTCTTGATGGGATTATTTTGTATGCTTCATATATTCATTCAGAACGTGGCCAAGAGCATCATTGATAAATATCTGTTGAATGAATGGATAAGAGGGCTGATGTGAAATCGCTAGTAAATGGACTGTGAAATCAAACAAACAAACAAACAGCTGAACTGTTGAGGAAAAACTGTTAACACAATTTAAAATCAGATACTGCAGATAATGTAATAATTATATGCATATTTGGAAGATTAAAAGGACCATTTGAAATTATGATGTTGCTTCTAGAAACTACAAAGTAAAGATATAATCAGTCAACTGGCTATTGATTATTTAAAATCAACAATTGATGGTCATTAAGTTGCCTTGGTTATATTATTTTTAGTTTAGAAAGAAATTTAAATGTGCTTACCATGATTGCTCTGATTGTAAGATTCAGAATTCAGTTTGAAATTTGAAAATTGCAATTTGGAATTTTGGCTTACTGTGCACATATTTTTTTTAAAAATTATTCTTTAAGAGCTCTCTGATTTACACTGCAGAAGTCTATACACATGTGAATCATCACTGTTAAAACCTCAAAGCAAACATATTTACTGTCCCTACTCCTGTTATGACAGCAGATCAAAACAATTGTAATCACTCAGTACATTCAGCCATATGTAAAGCCATCGACTAAATTCAACTTTTAATGAAAATCAGAATAACAGGTTTTTAGGCTGATTTCTTAATAAAACAACAATTACAAAATTCTTACTGTTCATTTATGCTTCCAATTGTTTATTCCTACATACGATTATAAGCAAGGTAGTGACTAATACAAGATCAAAAGATTTTCCTTTATTTCACTCATGTAAACAACATCTGAACAATAAATCCCCCATGGCAACACGTTATGAATGCAGATTTGAAGTATGGAACTTCACAAAACTGAACATTAAATGTAAAGTGGCCAAACAGACCAACTATCTCATGTCTAGCTCTCTGAATTAGTCATATGTCATAGTACAGAAAAACTTGGTTGCCATTCCTAAATATTCTGAGGAACAAGATTTACACTTCTGAGCTAAATTTTTATAAAAAGGCAAAACTTTAAAAAAAAATTTTATTCCTTATAGTGGTTTCTAGATATCACAAAATCAGGGACTAGCTTCCTCTTCATTTATATCTATAAAATACAAAGAGGAGTATATTATATAAGATATTGGTTTCCAAATACTCTGTGTAGAATATATTTGTTCCTGTTGGATGTGTGTCTTCTGACCAATGTTCTGACCAATTTGACTCAAGAAAATAAAACATGATGTTTGCCTAGCTGATCAGGAAGCCATATCCTCTACAAAGAGAGAGAGGAACAGGGCTAGCAGTGCTTCTTGAAACAGCATTTCTGTTTGCCAGATTTGCAGAACAACTTTTTCCTCTTACAGCATGCACTGACAAATCCCAAATTTTTTAACTGATTAAAGGAAAGAATCTAGTAAGGGTATTGGTAAGCTCCAGGATCCCATCATTCTAAAATAAAACAAAAGATATTGTCATCAGGCAAATACTGTTGCAATAAATTTTCCCTCTTCTCAGAAAGTACCACTAAGAGTGAAATAGTAAGGATATTTGGTTGCAAATTATAGGTATCCATCTTAATACCGCTTAAGTAATTAGTTATAAGGATGCTAAGGTATCATGAAAAACTCAAGAAGACAAATGGGGCTGAGCCTCAGCAACAGAATAAGACCCAGGGCTTAGAACATCATTATAAATATCTTACTCTTCTGTGTACACCTAGCTCTTAATCTGCTTTTTTTCCTCATCCATTACCCTCCCCCCACCCCCACTGCTCTACCCCAGGCCCTAGATGTACTGCTACTCTAAAAAATGAAGACCCTTGTCCTGATGACTGGCCTTATAGTCCAAAGAAGGCACATGACCTAAACTGAGACAATCAATCCCTAACTCCAAAATGTGAAAATTGAACTTGAGAAAGAGGGATCATTTTCTTTTAGGGTTGCTAGATTTAACAAATTCAAATACAGGACATTCAAGTATATTTGAATTTCAAATAAACTACAAATAACAATGGGGAATATTATATTTTAATTTTTTAATTGGCCATTGTTTATCAAAGATGTCTATATTAGTCTGCTTAAATGGATGCCAATGCAAAATACCAGAAACTGTGTTGACTTTTATAAAGAGGATTTATTTGGAGCAAAAGCTTACAGTTCCCAGGTCATGAAAAGTCAAACTCAAGGCAAAATAAGAAGTGCTTTCTCACCAAGTCAGCTTCCAGTGGTTTGGCACTTCCTAAGGAAGTTGGATATAAACTTGCCATGTGACTTGACAATAACATTACTAGGTATATACACAGAAGAACTGAGACCAGTGACCTGGACAAACATCTGCACATTGATGTTCATACCGCTGTTATTAACAATTACCAAAAGATGGAAAAAACATAGGTGTCCATTAACCAGTGAATGTATAAACAGAAATAAAAAGGATTATAAGAGGATTCTATGAATAACTGTATGCCAACAAATTACACAACTAAGAGGAAGCGGATGAATTACTAGTAAAACAGAAACAACTGATAGTCTCTAGAAGAAATAGAAGACCTCAAAAGACTAATTACAACTAAAGAGATTCAATAAGTCATCAAATACCTTTCAGCAAAGAAATTCCCATGACCAGATGGTTTCACAGGTGAATTCTATCAATAATTCCAAAAAGAAATAAAACCAATCCTGCTTAAATTCTTTCAAAATAATTGAAGAGGAGGGAAAATTACCTAACTCTTACTATAAATCCAGCATTACCCAAATGCCAAAACCAGATAAATAGGCAAAAAGAAAAGAAAATTACGGACCAGTCTTTCTGATGAATAGAGATGAAAAAATCCTCAACAAAATACTTGAAAATCAAATCCAACAACACATTAAATGAATTATACTCCATTATCAAGGGTATAATTTTATCCCAGGAATGCAAGCATGGTTTAACACAAGAAAATCAATGTAATATACCACATAGACAAATTGATGGAGACAAAATTACATGATCATTTCTATCAACACAAAATAGGCATTCAACAAAATGCAGTATCCTATCTTGATCAAAAAAATATAATATGAAGAAAAGTAGTAATGAAGGAAATTTCCTCAACATGATAAAGGCCATATTTGAAAAACCCACTGCTAACATCATACTCAATGATAAAAGACCTACAAGATCCTCAAAAACATCGTTGGACGTATCCAAGTCAGCTGACAGGAAGGTGAGAATGGTCAACCACCATACCAGGGAACTGAGAGTGTCTACAGCTGCAAGCAGGAGAATCACATCCATCAGCCATGTGGGATCTAAGCCCCCTCTCAATTTAGAGGGGTGTGGACATCACCATCCCAGGGTCCACAAGATTGAGGAATATAATATGGATTGGAGTGGACTTGCTGGTATTCTACTACAAAAATGTTGTGACTCTATCAATGGAAGAGAATGTATCATTGATATGGATACAGTGGCTATGGGAGTTGCTGAGAGCTGGGAGAGGGAGAAAGAGGTGTGATTATGGGGCATTTTTGGGACTTGGAGTTGTCCTGAACAATATTGCAGGGACAGATGCAGAACATTGTTTATTATCCTGCCATAACCCACTGGATGGACTCTGGGGGGGTGGGGGAGGGGGTAGGTGTGAACTACAATGTAAACTATCCATGCAGTATGGCAGTGCTCCAGGGTGTATTCACCAAATGCAATGAATGAGGCTCACTGATGAAAGGGGACATTGATGTGAGAGGACTGGGAGGTGGTGGGGAGCAGAGTATATGGGGACCTCTTATATTTTTAAACATAACACTTTATGTGATCTACCTTTAAAAAAAGAGAAAGAGAGCTACAAGATCCTAAAACAGCAGAGGTTACCCACTATATTAGTCTGCCAAAAGGGTGCTAACGCAAAGTAACAGAAATCTGTTAGCTTTTATAAAGTGTATTTATTTGGAGTAAAAGCTTATAGTTACAAGGCCTTAAAGAGTCCACCTCAAGGTTGCTTTCTCACCAAAGGTAGTTGCCATGTATTGAAGCAAAATGGTTGTTAATCTCTGTGAGGGTCCAGCCTCCCACTTTGGGCTTCCCTTCCCTCAGCTACAGGCTGGCATAGCACTTGTCTTTCAGAGATTCCTCTCTCTCCTGGCATAGGGCTTGTTTCTTTCCATGCCTTCTTTATCAGTCTTGTCTCTCTTCCCAAGGTCAACTGCAAACTATCAGGTGAATGGCTTGTCTCTCTCCACATCCTTAGATGTTTGTGTTTTCTCCTTTCTGTCACAGGTCAGGACCAGAATGACAAAATTTTCTTCTCTTTTCATGTGTCTTCTTGAGTGAGTGTCCATTTATATCAGCCTATTAGAGGAGTGGAGACTCAACCTGAGTCACACCTTACTGACATAGCCCAATCAGAAGCCCTAAATTGATTTTATCAAGTAAACTTAATCAGAGGCCCTTCAAAGAATTTAATACAATCAAAGGGTATCACACCCAGAGGAATTGATAAGTTTAAAAGCATAATCTTTCTTTTTTGGGGACTCACAAAAATAAATTCAAACTGTCACAACCACTGTCACCACTCTTATTCAACATTGTATTAGAAGTTCATGCTAGAGCAGGTGGACAAGAAAAAGAAATAAAAGGCATCCAAATGGGAAAGGAAGAAGTAAAACATTCACTATTTGCAGATGACATGATCTTATATATAGAAAGCCTTGAAAAACCTACAACAAAGCCACTAGAGCTAATAAATAGGTTCAGCCAAGTGGCGAGATATAAGATCAGCACACAAAACTCAGTAGTATTTATATATATACTAGTAATGAGAAGTCTGAAAAGGAAATCAAGGAAAAATTTGATTTATAATAGCAACTTAAAGAATCAAATATCTAGACATAAATTTAAGCGAGAATGTACAGGGCTTGTACACAAAAACCTATACGTTGCTAAAAGAAATGAAAGAAAACCTAAATAAATAATACATTCCATGTTCAAGGATTGAAAGGCTAAATATCATTAGATATCCATTCTACCCAAATTGATTTACAACTTCAAAGCAATCCCAATACAAATTCCAAAATCTTTTTTGCAGTAATGGAAAAGCCAATCATAACATTTATTTGGAAGGATAAGGGGCCCTATACAGCTCAAAAAAACCTTGAAAAAGAAGAATGAAGTTGGAGAACTCATACTACCTAACTTTAAAGCATATTACAAAGCTACAGTGGTCAAAACAGCATGGTGTTGCACAAGGATAGACATATTGACCAGTGGAATAAAAATGAGAGATCAGAAACAGACCTGCTCATTTATGGCCAATTGATGTTTGACAAGGCTGTCAAATCCACTCACTTGGGACAGAATAGTCTCTTCAAAATGGTTCTGGGAAAGGTGGATATCCATATACAAAAGAAAAAAAAGAAAATATTAACTCAAGAGAGAACAAAGACCTAATTATAAGGGCCATTACCATTAAACTCCTATAAGAAAATGTAGGGTAGCATATCTGAGATCCTCTGTTAGGCTACAGTTTCATAAACTTTACACCCAAGGGTAAGCAACAAAAGAAAAATTAGATAAATGTGGTGTCTTCAAAATGAAAAACATTTGTGCTTCACAGGAGTTTTCCAAGGAAATAAAAAGACAGCCTACTCAAAGGGAGAAATTATTTGTTAACCAATTATCTGATAAGGTCTAATATCCAGTATGCATTAAAAAAAGTATAACTCAACCATAAAAAGACAAATTATCCAATTAAAAATCACCAAAAGACATTTGAATAGACATTTTTTGAAACAGAAAATACAAATGGATAAAAAGCACATGAAAAGATGTTCAATATCACTAGTTATTAGGGAATTGCAAATCTAAACCACAGTGAGAGACCATTTCACACCTTCTAGACTGGCCACTATTAAAAGAAAAACACAACAGAAAACTACAAGTATTGGAAAGAATGTGGAGAAATAGAAACACTCATTCACTACTGGGGGAAAACAGAATGGTCTATCCACTGTGGAAGACAGTTTGACAGCTCCTCAGGAAGCTAAATGAAGAACTTCCATTAGATCCAGCAATCCCGCTACTATGTATATCATCAAAAGAACTGAAATCAGGGACATGAATAGGTATAAGCACATTATTCACAATTGTCAGAAGATGGAAAAACAACCCAACTGAACATGAACAGATGAATGGATAAACAAAATGTGGGATATACATACAATGAGTAGTATTCAACTATAACAAGGAATGAAGTACTGATATGCAAAAATATGGATGAACTTTGAGGACCTTATTTTGAGTGAAATAAACTAGACAGAAAAGCACAAATGTTGTATAATCTCACTAATGTGAACTAATTATAATAAGCAAACCCATAGAGGTTGAATCTAGAAGACAGGTTATGAAGAGATAGAATGGGAGAGTAGCAAAAAGGGAGCTGATGCTTAATCTGTGCAGAATTTATAATTAGATTGATTGTAATGATTTGACACAGAGATGATGGTAGAACAACATTGTGAGTGTAAGTATGAGTGGTGAAGTATGTATGTGAATGTGGTTGAAAGGGGAAGTTTTGGGTCATATATGTTACTAGAAAGAAAGCTAGAAGATGAAATATGGGATCATATAACACAGTGAACCCTGTAGAGGCAAAGGATTGTGGTTAATAATGCTGATATAAGGATGTTTTCAAGATATATAACAAAAGCACATCACTAGTACAGGGCATTAATAATGGGGTAGAATATGGGGAAAATGCACTTAATTCTAAATATGGACCATAGTTAATACTAATAATTTAATATTCTTGCATCAATTGTAGCAAAGGTATCATACCAATGTTAGGTGTCAAAAAGGAGGCTGTTATGGGAATGCTGCTATATAAATTGTGTTCTACCTGTCAATTAACAAAACCCTGGTAAAAAGGTAAAGGTAGGACATGGTCAGGTGTCCTGACAGACAAAGCCTTTTGAACATATTGTATATTACATAGATACGTACCTCAATTGGGATAAAAAGGTGCCCTTGTTGCCATAGGTATGTTTTCTGGACAGATAGAGGTCATCATAGCAGCTAACAAAATATTAAATATACCTAGTGGAAGTCCTGCCACTTTCTCAAATAAGTTGGCCAAGAGCTCTGGAATAAATAAGGCTTGTCTAATAAAAGAAAACAGGCTATTAGGCCAACCCCTCAATCAAAATGCTTGCACTTATGAACCTTATTTCTGTAATAGTGAAACTAAGCTTAATTATAATTAATGCCTAAGAGTTACCTACTGAAAACCTTCTTGTTGCTCAAGTGTGGCCTCTCTATAAGCCATTCTCTGTAAATAAACTCACTATCTTCCCCACAACATGGGACATGACTCTCAAGGATAAGCCTCCTTAGCTACAAGAGAAAATTACCAAACATGAAACGGGGATGAATTTGTAGAAAGACCTTCCTTGATCAAAGGGGGAAATATTAAATAAATTTGAGTTTTTATGGCTTAGAGATTTCAAAGTGATTGGGGAGGTCATTCCAGAGGTTACACTTATGCAGGTCTCAAACAGATTTCACAAATTGCTACAGTAAACAAAGCTGCAAACAAAAGTGCTCCTGAGGACGCTAGACCTAGAGGGGCATCTAGATACCAGACAAGCCACATGGCCTCATGAAATTAACACTTCCTCAGTCGGTTTTATCTGGGAATATATGAAAAGCTACTTCCTTAATATAAGAGGGTTATACTCATTTATCATTCCCCTAATCATAATTCTTCTACTTCTTTTGTTTGAACCTATAATTTTAAATTTACCTCTTAAATAATTTCTCAGATTCCTAAACATTTGGATTGTTCCTACACCAGTTGAGCCTTGAAACCAAGCAGATATGTAGTCAACTCCTACTCTCCAGTTCCTCAGGCTTGCCCAGAACAACTAACAAAATGATGATGATGGAACAGTTCCAACCGAAAAGTAAGGAACATCTTCAAGTACCAACATACCAATTCCATTCATCTGCTGCATAATACCTATGTCTTTTCTCAGCCTGAAGCAGTCAGAGTGGACATCACACAAAATTCCCACTGAGGAATGAACAAAAATAGTAGGGTGATTATAACCATGGACTAAAGCAGATTTATTGTTATTGTAATTAGTACCTTGTGTTAACTGAGTAACTCGTAAAATTGATATAAAATAATAAATTAAAAAAGCAAAGAAGTCACTTGGCAAAATTCTTTTAAAAAACCTTTAAAACTATCTTTTCAAAGCTCATCCTGTAATTTTAGTTAGAAAATCAGGCCAGTGACACTCATGACATGCCAACTAGCTTAGCCTTTTGTATAAATGCAAAAAGAATTTAATAGTTACTGAAAATCTCTTGTAAGACTTCAATATGCAAGTTTAATTGGCTTTAGAAATGAATTCTAATTCTAATGTGTAAATTTATATCTACAAATATAACTAATATTTACTCTACGATATGTAAATAAAATCTAGCAAGAATGAAATTGGTCTTACTGCAAGTGTTAGTCTTTGGCCTTTCTACATGTGTCTTTCACAAAAATCCAGTAAATGTACACTGGTTAAATGCAAATTTCCAATGTTATGGAAAGAAAATGAAAGGTTACAATGATTTCTACATGCTTTGCTAAGCAATTTTCAAGTACATTCATTAAAAGAGGTAATCCATATAAAATATCATATATTGCCATTTAGTAAGTTAATGCTTCATGTATCAAATATAGATATTATTTATAATACATTATTAAATTAATAACTTGGATATTAAAAATATATTAAACAGCACAGGGAATTCATAGTATTACTGCTTTCAGAAGATTTTTCAAAAAGTTTGATTAATTATGTAGACAGAGTTTAAAAGAAATAAAAGGCATTAAAAGCATTCACATAGCTAATGAGGTTTAGAAAAGTGACATTTGGCTACCCAAGCTGAAATTTTATTCTGAAAACAAATGAACAGCAACCTCTTAAGCCCTACCTCTGGCAGAGAAGAAACATGGGAGAAGATTCATTGGTTCCTGGGGCAATGCAGGTAGCTTTAGTCCCACAGCTTATAGTACCAACTACATGCACAGCATCTACTACACAACCAGCAAGGGAGAAAGGACAAAAAGCCCTAAACTGAAAAGAGAATCTACTCCCAGAATGAATATACCAAGTAAGCTAGATGCCAAGACACCAACCAAAAATTACTATTCCTACATTTAACAGGAAGAAATAACCGATTCAAGGACCAAGACAAGCCTCCAGATGACATAAAGGAATTGAGACAACTTATAGATGTTCAAACAAGTCTCCTTAATAAATTTAATGAGATGGCTAAAGAGATTAAGGATATTAAGAAGATACTGGGTAAGCACAAAGAAGATTTGAAAGCATACATAGGAAAATAACAGATCTTATGGGAATCAAGGCACAGTAAATGAAATTAAAAATACACTGAAGGCACAAAACTGCAGATTTGAGGAAGCAGAAGAAAGGATTGGTAAGCTTGAAGACATGATCTCCAAAAGTGAACACACAAAAGAACAGGTGAAGAAATGAATGGACAATATTGAACAGGGTCTCAGGGAATTAAATGACTGCAAATGACATACGTGTCATGGGTGTCCCAGAAGGGGAAGGAAGGGAAAAGGGACAGAAGGAATATTTGAAGAAATAATGGCACAAAATTTCCCAAACCTATTGAAGGACATAGATATCCATGTTAGAGAAGCACAAATACTCCCATCCAAATAAATCTAAATAGACCAATGCTGAGACACATACTAATCAGAATGTCAAATGCCAAGGAAAAAGAAGTCTGAGAACAGCAAGAAAAAAATGATGCATAACATACCAGGGACACCCAATAAGATTAAGTGCCAAATTTCTCATCAGAAACCATGGAAGTAAGAAGGCAGTGGTATGACATATTTAAGATAGTGCAAGAGAAAAACTGCCAGCAAAGAATGTTATACCTGTCAAGATTGTATTTCAAAACTGAGGGTGAATTTAGAATGTTCACAGATAAATAGAAACTGAAAGATTTTGTAACAAAAATACCAGCCTTGTAGGAAATACTAAAGGGAGTGCTATAGACTGAAACGAAAAGAAAGGAGACAGAAGCTTGGAAGAGAGTATAGAAACAAAGATTATAACAGTAAAAGTAATTGAAAGTACAAAAAAGAATGGTGAGAATAAAATACAACAGATAAAACCTGAAGGTCAAAGTGGGTGAAAAAAGAACTGCCTTTATAGTAATAACATTGAATATTAATGGATTAAACTCTAAAATCAAGAGACCCAGACTGACAGAATGGATTTTAAAAAATATGAACCACATAAGCTGTTACAAGAGAATCAGATTAGATCCAAGGATACCAATAAATTGAAAGTAAAAGGGTGAAAAAAGATATTCCACACATGCAGTAACCAAAAAAAAAGTTGGATACTTACATAAGATGAAATAGACTTTAAAAGCAAAACTCTCACTAGAGACAAGGAAGGACATTATAGAGTAATAAAAGGGACAATTCACCAGAAATAAATAACAATAATAAATACATATACACCTAACCAGGATGCTCCAAATTACATGAGGTAAATACTTGCAAAACTGACAGGATATAGATGTCTCCACATTAATAGTTGGCGACTTCAACACACCTCTCTCAGAATTGGATAGAACACCAGAGTAGAGGATCAATAAAGAAAGAAGGAATGAATGTGGCTCAGGCAGCTGAGTTCCTCCCACATGGGAGTTCCCAGGTCTGGTTCCAGTGACTTCTGAAGAAGACAAACAATGAGCAGACAACAAACAAAATCAATGAATGGATAACAAGTAAAAACTAAAACAACAAGCAAAGAGCAAGCAAAACAATGAACAGGCAGCAAACAAAACAACAACAACAACAAAAAAGCTGGAAGCATATGTGGTCCAACAGTTGGGTGCCTGCCTCCCACAGGAGAGGGCCTGGGTTCATTACCAGGACCTCCTTAAAAAAAAGAAGAAGAAACAGACAATGAGCTAAAATGGCCAAACACAATGAACAAATAAGATGAGGGAGCCATCTAGGGGGTTTGGGGGGATTAAACAAACAAACAAATAAATAAATAAAGTTGCTTTGATAAAAGAAGAACAGAGAGCTTGAATAATATGATAAATGGACTAAACTTAATAGACATATACAGAACACTGCTCCCCAAAACAGCAGGATATACTCTCTTCTCAAATACTCATGGATCTTTATCCAGAGTAGACCATATGCTGGGTCACAAATCAGATCCCAATAAATTCAACAAGATTGAAATTGTACAAAGCACTTTCTTTAATCATAATGGAATAAAGTGGGAAATCAACAAGAGGCAAAAAAAGTATAAACCCACAAATATTTGGAGATTAATCAATATACTCTTAATCAGAAGATTAAAGAAGAAATTGTAAGAGAAATCAATAAACATCTCAAGAGAGATGAAAATGAGAACACAACATATCAGAACCTATGGGATCCAGCAAAGGCAGTGATGAGTGGGAAATTTATAGGCCTCGATGCTTACATTAAAAAAGAAGAAAGAGCTAAAATCAATGACCCAACTACACAGCTGGACCACGTAGAAAAAGAATGGCAAACTAATCTCAAAACAAGCACAAGGAATGAAATAGCAAAGATTAGAGCAGATATAAATGAATCTGAGAACAACAAAAACAACAACAAATATCAGTAGAATTAACAAACCGAAAGTTGGTTCTTTGAGAAGATTAACAAAATTGACAAATCTTAGCAAGACTGACAAAACAAAAAAGAGATGCAAATAAATTTTTAAAAAATATATATGAAAACAGGAATATTATTACTGACACCACAGAAATAAAAGAGATCATATACTGGACATTGTATGTCCTCCCATGGCCCACTGGGTGGACTGTGGGAGAGTGTGGGCTATGGTATGGACCACAGACCATGATGTGCAGTGGTGCTCAGAGATGAAGTCACAAAGTGCAATGAATGTCTCATGATGATGGAGGAGGTTGTTGTTATGGGGGGAGGAGTGGAGTGAGGGGCTTGGGAGGTATATGGGGACCTCATATTTTTTTTAATGTAACATTTAAAAAAATAAAGACAAAAAAAAGAGGGTACTATGAACAACTGTAGACCAACAAAATAGACAATGTAGATGAAATGGAAAAATTCCTAGGAATATATGAACAACCTACCCTAACCCTAGAAAAACTGAAGACCTCAATAAACCAATCACTTCTTTTAAAAAAAGATTTTAATAATTAAAATAAATAATTAAATAAAAGACTATGATATAGGCATGAAAAATGATGACATGGTTGCATGCTTATCCAATTAAATAGATGTTAAATAGCTACTTGATATACCCTAAGTGGAAAACTACTACAAATCATAGATGTATGTACACACACATATACACATAAACATAAGTATATGCCTAAAAATAAAATTTGGAATTTTAAATAAACACTTAAGCAATAAAACAAATTAATTAAATAAATAAACCAATCATGAGTAAAGAAATTAAAAGTTGACAAACTCCCCAAAATGAAAAACCCAGGAGCAGGTGCTGTCAGAGGAGAGTTCTATCAAGCATTCAAAGATTATCTAATACCAATCTTCCTCAAGTTCTTCCAAAAATTTTAACAGGAATGCTGCCAAACTTTTCTCTCAAGCCAATAATCACCCTAATACCAAAGACAGATAAAGATAATGTGAAAAAAGAAAATTACAGACCCATTTCCCTAATGAATATGAATGTAAAAATCCTCAACAAAATATTTGCTAATTGAATCCAACAACACACTAAAAGAATGAGTCACCATGATCAAGTGGATTTTATCCCAAGCATGCAAGTCCTGGTTCAACACAAAAAAATTAGACAACATAATACACCACATTAATAAATCAAAGAAGAATCATCACGTGATCCTATCAATTGATGCATTAAAGGCATTTGACAGAATATAGCATCCTTTTTTGCTTTCTTGATAAAAATATTATGAAAGATATAAATTGAAGACAACTTTCTCAACATGATAAAGGACATATATGACAAACCCATAACTAACATTGTTTTAACAGTGAAAGACTGAAAGCTTTCCCATTTAGTCAAGGACAAGACAAGGATGCTCACTGTTACTACTACTTTTCAAGATAGTGCTAGAGGTCCTAGATAGAGCAATCAGGCAAGAAAAAGAAATAAAAGTCACCCAAATCAGAAAGGAAGAAGTAAAACTTGCTATCACAGATGATATGATTCTACTCCTAAAAAGTCCCAAAAAAATCTGCAACTAAGCTGCTAGAGCTAATAAACAATTTCAGAACAGTGTCAGGATTCGAGGTCAATATGCAAAAATCAATGGTGTTTCTATACACTAGTAATGAGCAATCTGAAGAAGAAGTCCGGAAAAATTCCATTTATAATAGCAACTAAAACAATCAAATATTTAGGTATAAACTTAACTAAGGACATAAAGCACTTGTATTCAGACAACTACAATGAAGTGATAAAATAAATTTTAAAAACCTAAATAATTGAAGAACATTCCATTCTCATGAAGTGGAAGACCAAATGTCAATAAGATGTCAATTCTGCCCAAATTGATACAGCGATTCAATGCATCTTGATAAAAATTCAACCAGTTTTTTTTAATCAAATAGAAAACACAATTATCAAATTTATTTGGAAAGGTAAGGGGCCCTAGATAGCCAGAAATATCTTAAAAAGGAAAAGCAACATTGAAGGACTCTCACTTCTTGAACTTTGTATTATATTACCTAGATAAAGAGGTAAAAACAACTTGGTGATAACTTAAAGATACACATAAACCAATGTAACAGAAATGATGGTTCAGAAATAAACCCTCACATTCATGGTCAAGTGATTTTTGATAAGGCTGTCAAACACATCCAGCTGTGGCAGAATAGTCTATTCAACCAATCGTGCTGGGAGAACTAGATATCCACAGGCAGAAGAAAGAAAGATGACTCCTATCTCACACCTTACACAAAAATTAATTCAAAATGGATCAAAACCTAAATATAAAAGCTAGAACCATAAAGCTCCAGAAAAAAAATGTAGGAAAACATCCTCAAGACCTGATGATGGTGGTGAATTTGTAAAACTTACACTGGAAGCATGAGCAGCAAAAGAAAACATGAATAAATTCGACCTCTGAACACTTTTGTGATTCAAAGGCCTTCATCAAGAAGGTAAAAAGGCAGTCCACTCACGGGGAGAAAGTACTTGGAAACTAAATATCCGATAAGGGTTAGACTTCCTTTCTATATAAAGAGATCCTACAACTCAACAAAAAAAGAGTAAACAATCCAATTAAAAAATGGACAAAAGATTTAAATAGATATCACTCCAAGTAGGAAATACAAATGGCCAAAAACATGAAAAAATGTTCAATATCACCTGTTAGTAGGGAAATGAAGTCAAAATGAAAATGAGATATCATCTCACACCACACAGAATGGCCATTATTTAAAAAAACAAAACAATAAGTGCTGGAGAGGATATGGAGAAACAAGAACACTCCTTCACTGTTGGTGGAATTTTAAAATGGTGTAGCCTCTGTAGAAGACAGTTTGGCAGTTCCTCATGAAGCTAGATATAGAACTGCCATATGATCCAGCAATTCCTCTGCTAGGAATATTGCCAGAAGAACTGAAAACTGTGACGCAAACAGACATTTGCTCATTGATGTTCATAGTGACATTATTCACAATTGCCAAAAACTGGAAACAACCCAAATGTCCATCCACCAATGAATGGATAAAGAGAATGTGGTATATACATACAATGGAATATCATGACACAGTAACAAGAAATGAGATTGGAACACATTTGATAACATGAATGAATCTTGAAGACATTATGCAAAGTGAAATAAGTCAGACATAAAAGGACAAATATTGCATAGGCTCACTAATATTAACTAAATATGAAGAATAAATGCATGGAGTTAAAATCTAGACTATAGGTTATTAAGAGATAAGAGGAGGGCTAAGAAGGAGTACTGATGCTAAAGTAGGTAGAAGTTTTAACTAACGGTAAAAATGTAGAAATGGATAGCTTATGGTAACACATTATACTGAGTAGAACAAAAGCAGTTGGTCTATAAATGGGATTGTGGCTAAAAAGCATACTCTAATGATGTAAATATCAATTGAAAGAAAGCTAGAGAGTAATCTAGGGACTGAATAATACATGAACCCAGAGGTGGTTGAGAATTGTGGTTAATAGTACAAATGCAGTAATATCTTTCTATGAACTGGAAAGGATATATGTCACTTTTTCAGGGTGGTGGGAATGTGAAGAAGCATGAGAAAAATACAATTAATGTAAACTATGGACTATAGTTAACAGCAATACTGTAATAGTCTTGCATCAATTCCAAAGATGTACTTTGTAAATAATGCGGGGAGGGTATGGAAAAATTATGCCAAATATATGCTATGGACCGTAACTAGTGGGAATAGTCTGATGATATATTTTCATAATGTGTAACAAATATTCCAAAACAGTGTGGTATATTGGTGAAAGGGTATTTATTGTATGGGAATTCCACACATGTGCATAATTGTTTTGTAAGTTCACAACTTCTGTAACAAAATATGTTCTAAAAGTTAACTTTGAAAATATTAGAAACATAAGAATAACTTTCTGTGACTGTGAAGTTAACCCAATTTATTTTAAGCATCTTTCTAATGCAACAGTCTAGCCAAAATATCTATGTGGATATACAATTCAAGAACCTTGGAATTAGATTCATATTGCCTAGAAAAGAATTTTGGTTCTGATATTGGCTCAGTCAGTAATTTTCAGCAATTCTCTTATGTCTTCAGTTTCTTCATCTCTTATATGGAATGATAATGTACATCAAATAAACTGATATGTTGTGAGGCTCAAATAAATGATCTCTAACATAATGATTAAGATCTTCATATTTTTGTCATATCAGCATGTTACAGTTTCTATTTTGGCCATGTTCTCTGCAATCCATCTCCCTACTCCTACTCCCCTGGGCACACAGCTAGGCTATATTTCTCAGCCTTCCCTACCATGAAAATGTTGTCAAATGTGGTAAATGCTACTCCCATGCCAAGCCTTTCAAAAGCTACTCTACCATCCACAATCTCCCTTCTCCTCACTTTGGCCAGCCAAATGCAGGAAGCCAGTGGAGGACTCTGAGTGGGACCTTAGGAGATTGTTGAGACACTAGAGGAAACATCAGTCCCTGAAAGCATGCATGAAGGTGAGCCTCCTGCAAATCCACATTCTAGAAATAAAATTGCATTGTGTATAGCCAGAGAGATATGGGAGCTGTCACAAGTTGGCCAAAATGATTAATACATGTATGAATTATAATTCACATATCCTGACTATTTTTAAGTAAATGTGTGTTTAACAGTCCCCAGCACCATAAATATAAAGATGGTTATAAGCATAGATTCAACTGTTGTAGGGTCAATAATATCATTACCATTCACTGAGTTCTTATAAAATAATTGAATATGATATAATAAAACAATAGTAATAATAATAACTACCATTTTTAAACATAGACAATATGCCAAGTACTGTGTCAAGCACATCACATACATGACCTCAATACTCAGATCAAATCTATGAAGTAGGCACTATCATTATCACAATTTTACTGATTGGAAAATGAGGCTCAGGGAGGTTGAATATCTTGCCCGTATACATCCTGCTGGTGAGTGGTAACAAATGTTTTGAACCATGTCTATCTCGCATGCCCAAGCAGTTAATCACTTCACTAAACCATAGTATGAAGAAGAGAACTAAAATGACAGCCAGGGTGGCAGAAATCCAATTCTAGAAATCCAGCACTAATTAACTGCATTATCTTGAGCAAATTACTTCATCCGTCTTTGCCTCAGGTTTTAAGTTCCCTTCCAGCAGTAATTTTGTGTAATACTTGCCCAGGAACAGAAAGTTTTTGATTGGTCAGAGATTACCCAATTTCTAAATCAGTTTTGCTCATGCTTGTATATTTATCTACTGAATAGAGACTATTTCTTAAACTTCTAAAACTGTGACATTATGGTGAAAGATGTAAAGCAGTTGTCAGTCTGTGTACGGGCATTTTCCTATACTGAACACCATTATGATCTCTCCTTTCAGGAGATGGAGGAAGCAAAAGCCACACTCTTATATTTAGGATTCAGAAGCAGAATAATTGTAGTTTAAAAAGTACAATGAGCCAAAGATAACTTTGGCAAAAAAAAAAAAAAAAGAAAAAGTAGAGACATGACTTGTTTAGTAAGTAAGATTTCCAGGCATCCTGTACTTACAGAACATATTCTTCAATTTAGAATTTTGTCCTACATTCTGTGTTGACTTTGACAGAATGCCTTAAATGCCCTATACTCATTTTTAAATATTTTTTTAATCCGACAAAGTTATTTTTAGGCAACAGTAATTATCAAATAAATCATTTAAATGACATCACTAGGAGAAAATCTTAATACCACAAATAAAAGTCTAGACAATTCCTTATGGTGCCTCATGCAGGTATGAATAAGGAAAGATCAAAAGAAAGGAATGTACTTAACTCACATTCAGGAAATATGACACAGCAGAGAGTTCCAGGACTCAGTCTTTCCAAAATAACCATTAAACAGGCAAGAAGTGTTTGAAACAGTTTGGAAACTCCAGAGGCTAGAAGAATGTTGTATAGCATCCAGGGAAGATGGGGAGGAAGAAGCTGATAAATTACGATAAAGAACAGTAAATTACTCTCTCTGAAGAGCAGCTACCAGAGCCCATCCCCCACTCTCATGGCAGGCCACCATGGGGTACAGGCCCTGGTTAGCTTAATGGTGACAGAAAGGGACACAAAAACCCTCTTCCCAAAGAACAGGGGTGGTCATGACCAATCAGACTAAATTTGATTGGTGAATTCAGATTGCTGGGGACCCAGTTCTGAGAGCAGCATTTGTTTCAACCCACCCAAACAAAGGCAGTGGCAGCAATTTTTCAACACCACCCCAGACAAACATGAGGGTGGCAACCTTGTCTCAACCCTCTCCAGACAGGGGTTGTGGCTGAGAAGATTTAAAGATGCAATGCTAACTGAGGGCTGCAGAGGACAGTTAATGGAAGGAGTGCATTTCTTGAGCAGGCTAGAAATGTTCAGCTTTGGAAAATGGTCAGAGAAGCTCGTGGTGCCCTTTTTGATCTCATCCACAGGGCACTTTGGAACCAGTTTACACACCATTTGTGGGTCCCAGGCTCTGTTTTAGCTGGGAAAGACTGACATGGAAAAGCCTTCTCTGGAATGATGTTCCTGTTAGAATTTTCCTTCCAGGCAAAAGTAACTTGAGACATTAAAAGTAGTATTAAAAAACATAGGAACAATCAGTCTGAGGTAAAAGCTCACCATCTTCAAACACCAAGGATAGGCAGGTCTGTCTCCTGGGAAAAGAGGGGTCACCCAAATTGCTGTAAAGAAAGAAACTCTAAAACAACTAACAAACAAAGATCATGGAAAAACAGAGGCCCAGAAACCCAGGGAAAGCTCTGCATACTGCATTGACTTTGGGCATACCTTCCTGAAGGGAGGGCTGAACCCCAAGAAAGGCTCTGTCTTATCACCAGCTGGCTAATAAACCAAGAAAAACGAATATCATGTAATAAATTCCAGAGTTAATATTTTAAAATAGCAAACTGCACAATGTGCAACAGAGTACAAGACAAACACACAAACAGGAAATGATGACCCATCAGAAGGAAAAGGATAAAAATCCAGGATACACCAATGAAGAAGACCAGAATGTAGACCTACCAAAGCCTTTAGAAATGATCTTAAAACTCATCAAGGAGATTAAAGAAAACACAGAGAAAGAACTAAAGGATAACAGGAAAGCAATGAATGACCAATATGAAAGTTTAGGTAAAGAAACAGAAATTTTAAGAAGGACCCCAAACAAAACAACTGGAGTTGAAGACCACAATAACTGAAATGAAAAATGCTCAAGCAGGTATCAAAAGCACATAGAAGCTGGTAGAAGAAAGAATAGTGAATTTGAAGACAAGACATTTAAAATGCATCAGGCCGAGGAAAGGAAAAATAAATATTAAAAGTGCAAATAACCTAAGACTTCTCTGAGACACCATTGAGCACACCAATATATGGATGTTATGGGAGCCCCTGAAGGAGAAGAATGAGAGAAAGGGGCAGAAGGAAAAGTCAAAGAAATAATGACAGATAACTTCCCAAATTAGCAAAAGACATGAATATGAACATCAAAGAAGCTCAGGATAAACCTCAAGAAAAATGCACCCTGTCACATATTGATTACACTATTGTATTAGTCAGCCAAAGGGGTGCTATGCAAAATATCAGAAATTGGTTGGTTTTTATAAAGGGCATTTATTTGGGGTAGGAGCTTACAGATACCAGACCACAAAGCATAAATTACTTCCTTCACCAAAGTCTATTTGGAGCAAGATGGTTGCCAACATCTGTGAGGGTTCAGGCTTCCTGGGTTCCTACATTCCTGGGGCTTGCTTTTCTCTGGGTTCAAGTTTCCTTTCTTCCTGCGGCCAGTGTCTCTTTCCTCTGCATGCTGACTTCCTGGGGTTCCAGCTTAAGTCTTCAGCATCAAACTCCAACATCAAAACTCCAACATCAGAAAACCCTCAGCTCTGTTCTTTGCCATGCCTTTTAGCTGTGAGTCCCCAAACGGGTGGGGACTCAATACCCTAATCATAACTCAGTCATGCCCAGGTACAGATCAGATTTCAAGCATAGTCCAATATTTCTTTTCTGAATTTATCAATAATATTAAACTGCTACAAATATCAAAAGCAAAAGACAAGGAAAGAGTTCAGAAAACTGAAAGAGAAAAGCAAAATATTATGTACAAGGTAGTCCCAATTAGATCCAGTACCAATTTCTGATCAGAAACTATGGAGACAAGAAGGCAGTGGTATGAAATACTTAAAGAGATGATAGAAAGCAACTGCCAGCCAAGAGTTTTATATCTTGTAAGACACTCTTAAAAATGAGGGACAGATTAAGACATTCTCAGATAAACAAAAGGTAAGGGAATTCATCACCGGTAGACTGGCCCTATAGGAATGCTAAAGGGAGTTCTTCAGGCTGAAAGGAAAAGACAATAGTTAGTGGTTCAAAACAGGATAAAGAAAGAAATATCCATGGCAAAGGTAACCATTGGGTCATTACAAATGCCAATTTCATTGTATCGTATTGTATGGTATGTAACTACACTTCTAAAACTTATAACAGGTGTTAAAATGCAAATGCATAAAAATAAAAATAAACCTATGATTTTGGACATACAATGTACAAAGATATATAAGTGTTAACAAGTACAAAAAATGGTGAGGGGAAAGAAGTGTACAGGAAAAGATATGTGCATGCTATTGATGTTAAGATGGTATACAAACCAAATATAAATTATATATTTAGAATATTAAATATCAACTCTATGGTATATACAAGGAATTTAAATGAAAAATATATCCAGATAGAATGAGAAGGAACTATGACATGACATAAATAAATATAAAATTCGGGATTACCAGATGTGAGGGTCACATAACATATAAGACTAACAGAGGTTAAATAGCAAAATAGCAGAGGAAAATCTTGTATTATCTGTAGTAAGTTTAAATGTAAATGGATTAAGCTCACCAGTCAAAAGGCAAAGATTGGCAGAATGGATAAAAAGGCATCACCCAACTATATGCTACCTGAAAGAGGCTCACCACAAATTTAAAGATAAAAGTTGGCTGAGGGAGAAAGCATGGAAAAAATATGCTGTGCAGACAGTAACCAAAAGAGAGCTGGGGTGCATATAATAACATAGGTTAAAATAGACTTAAGTAAAAAACAGAAGAGATGAAGATGGTCATTATATATGGATAAAGGGGAGAATTCAACAGGAAGATGTAACAATTTAAAATATATATGCACATAACAGCCAAGCCCCTAAATATATGAAACAAATACTGACAGATTTGAAGGGGGAAATTGGTGATTCTATATTAATAGGACACTTTAACATACCACTCTCAACAATAGATAAAACAACTAGTCAGAAGATCAATAAACAAAGGACTTGAGAGATATAAAACCAACTAGAACTAAAAGACACATGGAATTCCACACCCAATGAAAACAGAATACATATTCTTCTTGAGTACATATGGTTCATTTCCCAGAATAATAAATATGTTGGGTCACAAAACCAGTCTCAAAAATTTAAAAAATATGGAAATCTTACCACATATAATCTCTGGCCACAAAAGAATGAAGTTAGAAATCAAAAACAGAGGGTGAAATGGAAAATTCATAAATCTGTGGAAATTAAACAACATACTCTTAAACCATCAAACAACCAATGAGTTAAAGAGTAAATCAGAAGTGAAATTATGAAATATCTTGAGGCAAATGAAAATGAAAATACAACATATCAAAAATTATGGGAGGAAGCAAAGGCAGTGCCAAGAGGGAAATTTATAGCTCTAAATCTTACATTGAAAAAGGAGAAAGATTTAAAAATCAGAAACCTAACCTCAAAAATGGAGGAACTAGAAAGGAAGAACAAACTAAGTGAATGGTGAGCAGAAGGAAAGGGGGAAAAAATCAGAGTGGAGATAAATGAACTAGCAAAAAAAAAATGGCAACAATAAAGAGAATCAACAAAACTATTAATAAAAGTTGGCTCTTGGAATAGGTTTTTTAAACTTGACAAACCTTTAGCTAGACTGACAAAGAAAAAGAGGATAAAAATAATGGAAATCAGAATGAAAGAGGGGCATTACTATTGACCCTACAGAAATAAAAAGGATCATAAGAGGATACTATTAAACAACTCTTTACAAATCAAGTATTAGAAACCCACAAACTACCTACATTGACTCAAGAAGAAATACAAGATTTCAACAAACCAACTACTGGTAAAGAGTTTGAATCAGTCATTGAAAACCACCCAACAAAGGAAAAACAGATGACTATACAAGGTAATTCAATCAAACATTCAAGAAGAATTAATTCCAATTCTGCTGAAACTCTTTCAAAATGCTGAAGTGGAAGAACACTCCCTAACTCATTCTACAGGACCAACAATTAACCTTATACCAAAGTCAGATAAAGACCATCATAAAACTACAGACAAATCTTATGAATATAGATACAAAAGTCCGCAATAAAATGCTTGCAAACCAAATCCAACAGCATATTAAAACAATTATACACCATGAGCAAGTGGAAAATATCCCTGGTATGCAAAGTAAGTTTAACATAAGAAATTAAATTAATATAATACAATCAAATTAACAGAATAATGGAAAAACACTTAATCCATACCAATTGGCACAGAAAAGGTAGTTGAAAAATACAACTCCCTTATTGATAAAAACTAGAACACTAGGAATAGAAGGAAACTTCCTCAATATGATAGAGGGTATGCATCAAAATGCTACAGCTAACATCCTACTTAATGGTGAAAAGACTGAAAGCTTTCCCTCTAAGATCTGGAACAAGACAAGGATGCCCACTGTCACCAGTATTATTCAACATTGTACTAGAAGTTCTTGCCAAAGCAATGAGGCAATAAAAAGAAACAAAAGGCACCTAAATTGGAAAGGGGGAAGCACACATTTCCCTATTTTCAGAGGACATGATCCTATATACCGATAATACTGAAAAATCCTCAGCAAAGCTCCTAGAGCTAATCAATAAATTCAGCAAATTGTAGGTGTACAATATCAGCATCCAAACCTCACTAGTGTTTCGAAACACAAGCACTGAACAATCAGGAGAAGAAATCAAGAAAAAGCTTTCATTCACAATAGCAGCTGAAAGAATCAAATATCTAAGAATAAATCTAATCAAGATATAAAGGACTTTTACATAGAAAAATACAAATCATTGCTAAAAGATAAAGAAGACCTAAGTAAATGGAAGAATATTCTGTGTTCATGTACTCAAATCTAAATATCAGAAAGAGTCAATACTACCCAAAGCAATTTAAAGATTCTATGAAATCCCAATAAAAAGTCCAAGAACCATTTTTTTCAGAAATGGACAAGACAAATATCAAATTTTTATGGAAGGGTAAGGGACCCTGAATAGCTAAAACCATCTTGAAAATGAAGAATGAAGTTGGTGAATTCAAACTTCCTGATCTTAAAATTTATTACCAATAAATTTGTAAGAGCATGGTATTGAGCATGGTATTGATAGAAGGACATATAGACCAATGGTATAAAATTGGGCCTCAGATGTCAACCCTCCCATTTATGACCAACCAATGTTTGACAAGGTGGCAAAGACAACTCAATTGGGAAAGATTGTATATATGAATGAAAAAAAAATCCAAGGAACTATACTACACAAACAGCAAACCCTGAACTAAACTATGGACTTTAAATAATAGTAAATTTTGTTTTTTAAATGAGCTATCATCATTGTAAACATGTTCCACACCAATGCAAGTTGTTGATGGAATGATGGCAGGGCTTGGGACTTTAGCCAAAAACAGCCTTTTCCTTCATTGAATATGAAAGATAAGTAATTATTAAATAACCCATTCAGTAAGGGTTACTTATTTCTTTGTTCATAGTTATTGCAATCTCTTTAGCAATAGGATTATGCAACTTGCAAGATGAGCAAGGATTGTTATTGAAGCACTTTGCTTCTGAAAGCAATATGTTAAAAGCAGTAAGGAAAGAATTTATGAAAAATTTATACATTTCAGGTTCAAGGCTATTCCTAAAAGGGAAAATGTTATATAATAACAGGACAAGAAATTCTGATTGAAGTCAACAATTATTATGGCTTTTTCCACAACTATTTTCTGATATGTATTTCATCCCTTGACAAATCTCATTGATTTTCAGAGATGTTATTAAATACTCTTCCATCATTAGAACAAGTGAAATCATCATGTGTAGTATGGAAGAAGAAAGGGATAAAATTGATGACAATGCTCTTTCTTGTCAGTGGACATCATTTATTAAAATCATTGACCAGAAATGCAATGTTATCTTGTAGTATGCAAAAAAAAATTATGTCATGGAATTGGAATTACTGCTTTAAGAAATCAAACTTAAAGAACAATCTTAGAGCTGTTAACTTTATGGTAGTACACATGAAGTATAGTGGCATACAATGGTAATGTCGAGAATCTTTTCCCACTTAAAATACAATGAACAAAATAAGTTGACTGTGACCACCCCAGGAGCTATGTTACAGTGTGAATGGAACATATACTGACTGTAATTGCATAGAATTTTTAAGCACATTTTGCAAGGCGAGCCAAATAAACAGAGAAATATAATCAAAGAAAGAGGCATGTCATTTATATACTTATAATTTATTTCACACTAACAACCAATAAATTTTGTATAAGTTAGCTCCTGCAATATTTTTTTCTTTCAGTTCACAAATGCATAGACAATTAGGATTAATTCAAATCTAACTGGACATCCTGTACTTGTCATTGCTAAATCTGTAAACCCTTCTTTAATGTTAAATAAAGCAATAGAACCACTCTGAGATTAGGAGAAATCAGCAATTGAATAAAAACCTTATTTTAAATATAGCAAACTCAGGAAGAACAAACAATAAAAAAGCCTTATCTCCACAGGAAGGTGCAAAAGTGGGACTGAGGCTTCAGGGAATACTCTTAGCTTTTGAGAAAATGCTTTGAAACAGAATTCAACCTCTGAGAATTTTCTCCTATGAGAACAGGTCAAACAATGGAGTCTTTTATGTGTATGCTTTATAAGCCCAGGCATCTGTGAAAAAAAATCACTCTCTGAGGAAGTCCCTACCTGGGCCAAAGATAAAGGAACCAGGAGATGGGTGATAAATGAGACATTATCTATTTTTTCCCTATGCCCATAATACACAATCAATTGACTCCCTTTCCTTTTTTTAGTAATTTGTATTCTGATTTCATCAGACAGGTAGGAAATGACAACTGAAGTAGTCTACTTATATTATACTTAAAATAAACCAAAATCGATTTTATAAAGTCTGATAAAAGAATCTAATCACAGGGATTTTTGTAGGTAATTTATTCTTATAATTTCAAGATTATCTGCAATACGGTTCTCCTTGTTTGTTACTCTTGTAGGCAAAACCTTTTTTCTCTCAACACCTTGACCACATACATCTGCCTTGAACCAGGTGTTTATATAATCACTCTAAACAGGAATTTTATGCTTCCCTTACAATTTAATATTCATATTTTACAGTCTAATTTGACCTGAAATAACCTCTGAGTTAGCAGCTATGAGAACTATGAAATGGTTTATTACAGTATTTTATTTTATTTTATTTTTAAAGATTTATTTATTTTTATTTATTTTTCTCCCCTCCCCTCCAACCCCCCCGTTGTCTGCTCTCTGTGTCCATTTGCTGCATGTTCTTTGTCCACTTCTGTTGTCAGTGGCACGAGAATCTGTGTTTCTTTTTGTTGTGCCATCTTGTTATGTCAGCTCTCCATGTGTGTGGCACCATTTCTGGGCAGGCTGCACTATCTTTCGCACTGGATGGCTCCCCTTACGGGGTGCACTCCTTGCGCATGGGGCTCCCCTATGCGGGTACACCCCTGTGTGGCACAGCACTCCTTGCATGCATCAGCACTGTGCATGGGCCATCACCACACAGGTCAAGGAGGCTCGGGGTTTGAACCGCAGACCTCCCATGTGGTAAGCAGATGCCCTAACCACTGGGCCAAGTCCGCTTCCCCTACAGTATTTTAGAGATACCAATTTTGATCCTTGTGATGCTTTAAAATTATAACCTTGACAGATTTATCTTACATCATCTTGACTTTTTTATCATTTGTTTTTAGTAGACATTTATAAAAAATAAACTGCTCTTCGATGTCTGTCACTTGGCACTAATTCTGCTTATGAATGCACAAAGAAATTTTCCTGCCATATTGAGATTATAGCTACTAGTGTTGAGAAAAGGAAAAAGGAAAACAAGGAAGTGAGAGTTAGAGAGATGGAGGGAAGGAAATCCACTTAAAAACCTGTGAAAAGAATATAATGGTTAAGGAAACTCTCAGGGTACTCCAATATATTCATGATACATAAACATATTAAAGCCATCTAAATGTTTCTAAATTATAAATAGCAGTATCCAGTTTTAGCCTGGAACTAGCATACATCCACTTGCAATACAATTGAGGTTACTTCCAATAATGTTACTACATCCAAAAGCCATGCCAATTCTACCGTGGATCAAGGTGAGTTAGTTACTCCTTTTGATGGGTGAAAAATTTGAGAAGATAATTTATCTTAATAGCTTAAATTCAAAGAGTAGAGTAGCTCTCCATCTTGTCTACCTTGACTGCAAAAGTTATTCGAACTGTATCATTGTCATCAGCATCCAAGCTCTCTCCATATACTCAATTACAGTGGTGTGGCTTACTTGCTTATAAATAATTTCAGAAAATTTCCTAGCAATTTCCAGTGCTTTACATACTATAGTATGCTTACATATCAGCTCATTACCTCAGCTACAACTGTCTTGGCTTCAGGCATGGCTCATTTCTCTCTGTTAATATCTCCAATACCAATTCTTTACTCATAGTGAATAGATTTATCTGAAAATATTAATTTTATGCTTATCTTTTACCCCATTAGATAATAGTACTGTGTATTATTTCTGGCAGAGTCTAAGCTCACTCAGTTTTTCTCTCACCCAAACTCATCTTCTTGATTGTGACTTTCTTCCACCTTCTTTATTCAACTTTAACTCTGCCTGTGAGCCCCATCTGGACAAATGGCCCACCTGTAACCCCCAGCCAGGACCTATAAGTCTCTCCCATCCCAATAACAGATGGTCAAAACCTCCACACTCTTTTCCTGAAAAACAGGACATGCCTGGCCTGAAAGCTTACCTCAAGGCTGTCAAACATTCTGTGAAAAATTCCTACACATATACTTCATCTTCCCCAAAACCCCCTGTCCCACAGAGTAAAATCAGTGCTGTTTCACAGTCCTCGCTAGTACCCCACCACTGTGCTATTGAAGGGCCAGTCCAAATCAGTCAAATGGGCTGAAGTCTCTCTTCAGGCCCCTGCCCACTGCGCTGGCAATCTAATAAACTTCTCTACCTGAACTTTGGTCTGTCTCCAAGTCTCAGTGAATCAGGTGCTAACATTTTGGTGCTGAAATCCAGGAGGCCTCATTGAGGCAGGCCAAATTTTAGAGATCCTGCACCTCACCATTGTCACTTCTCCATCCAACACCAGACACAGACTCATCCTTGGGTGAGTCTTGGGACCTCTCTGGTGGATCCTGTCCCTTTTCCCTTTTCTCCAAAAATCCTTGTGTTAGGTCAGTGATCCTCTCTGGCATTGGGGAACTGTCTCCATTGCCTGACCTCCCAGTCTCAGTGATGCCCAGCCCCATTTTCAGACACATGTTTGAAAATAAGAGATCCAAGGACCCTTGCATCTCTTCTCTCATACCCTCTGTAACAGTTTGATATTATTGATGAGTTCCAAAAAGAAATATTGGATTATGTTTATAAACTGATCTTTACCTCTGGACATATTAGATTATATTGGATTCAGAGGTTTACTTGATTCAGCAATTATGTAAACCTCTTATACCAGTAGGGCATTGAGTTTCCCAACCTTTGGTATTTGGGGTCACACAGATAAAAGGCATGGCAAATAACAGAGTTGAGGGCTTTTAATGTTGGAGTTTTGGTGTTGAAGCTGAAGCCCCAGGAAGAGAGACAGAACCATTTGCCTGATAGTCTACAGCTTACCTTGTGGAGAGAGGCAAAGCCTAGAGAGCCTCACAGTCTACAGCTGACCTTGTGGAGAAAACAGAGGTGCTGAGCCTAGAGGAAACCAGGAAGCCTGAACCCTCATAGACTTTAGCAGCCATCTTGTTCCAACATGTGAAAACAGATTTTGGTGAGGGAAGTAATTTATGCTTTATGGCCTCATTCTGAACGCTCCCACACTTTATAAAAACCAACCAATTTCCGGTATTTTGCATCAGCACCACTTTGGCTGACTAATACACCCTCTTTTCCAAAGAGGTCCTTGAATTCACCCTCCCTCTGCACCAACCATGGGAAATTCCCAAGCCCTACCTCCAAAAGAAACCCCCCTGGGGTGTCTCCTCTGTAATCTTAAAACTCTCTACCCCAGAGCAGAAATCAAATCAAATCAAAACACCTCATTTTTTACTCTACCTCTATTTGGCCTCAATATAAATTAGATCATAAAAGCCAGTGGCCCTAACATGGCACTTTTGACATCCAAGTTCTCCAGGACCTCAAGAACTACATCCCATGCAATTGCAAGTGATCTGAGGTTCCCTACATAAAGGCCTTCTTTCTTTGTAACCATCATTCCCTCTGCCAATCTGGCACTATGAAATCCTCCTCTGCAGCTGACACACTCTCCCATACACAGGAGGTCCCTCTTCCAACTCTGACCCTTCCAATCACACCCCTTCCCCTCCTCCCCTTATGCTCCCACAACCCCCTCAGATTCTTCATCTCAACCTCCCACTTCCCCACCAAGTTCTCTCCTGCTTTCTCCATCTGCTAACCATTCCCAAATCCAGGGCCCTCCAACTTAACACCATGAAACCACGACCCCCACCCCAGCCCCAGAATGCCCACTTTGGGAAGTGGTGGGCGCTGAGGGCAATGACTGAGTGTACATTCCCTTCTCACTCTCTGACCTCTCACATATTGTGAAACACATGGGTTCTTTCTCCACATACCCTGCACAATATACTAAAGAATTCCAATATCTCACACAGACAGATGACCTAACCTTGCAAGACATCTATTTTATAATCTCTTCCTCCACCACTTTCAAGGAAAGGCTTGCACTTGGGCGACAGCCTCTGCTTTCACAGACACCCTTTACACTCAGGACCCAAATCAGCATCCAGTAGACCCCATTGCTGTTTCCTCCATGTCCCAGATTGGGACGACCAATCCAACTCCCCAGACTTTGCTCACATGCCATACTTTCTCACCTATATGATAGAAGGACTCAAAACGTCATCCCTAAAAGCTGTAAATTATGATAAAATTCAAGAAATAACCCAAAAACATGATGAAAACCCCATGGCCTTTATGAGCTGACTCACAGGAGTCATTTTAAAATGTATCAACCTAGATCCCAATTCTGAGACAAGAAAATTATGCCTCCACACTCATTTCATCTCACAATCTGGCCCAGACATTAAGAAAAAATTGCAAAAACTAGAAGATGGACCACAAACTCTCCAGAGAGATCTCATTAAAACTGTCTTCAGGGTCTTTAGCAATAGACATGAAGAAATCAAACAAAAAAAGATGGAACAAGATCAGGCTAAGTACCATTTAATTGTAGCAGTCACTCAAGAAAGCTAAAAGAAACCATCCAGTACACAAATTCCACCAGGACTCTGCTTCAAGTGTGACAGAGAGGGAAGCTGGGCAAAGACGTGCCCCGGTTCCTGAGCTCCACCAGGCCCTTGCCCAGTGTGTTGGGTTAAAGGACATTGGAGGCTGGATTTCCCTTTGGCAACAAGTCAAAAAACAGCTACTGTGAAACCAGGTTCTAACCCAGAGTCAGGTTTGCCCTTCCCAGAATTCCTGGGCCTTGCCTCTGAAGACTGACACTGCCCTGGCTCGAATGCCCCCTTCATCTCCATCGTTGAAGCCAAACCCAGGGTAATCATAAAGGTTTCAGGTAAACCAGTCTCCTTTTTATTTGACACAGGAGTCACTTATTTTGTCTTACCAGACCTTTAATCCATTCCTTAATCTCTATTATGGGAGTTAATGGCCAAATAACAAATCCCCTCCAGACACAGTCCTTGTCTTGTCTCTTTGGAACAATATCCTCCACACATTCTTTTCTAACCTTACCCAGCTGTCCCACCCCCTTAACAGGGCAAGACCTATTAGCCAAACTGAATGCTACTATTAATCTCCCCATTTTAGACACACCTGCAACAGAAGCACTTTTTCTCCTAAACACACTCCTGTTCCCACCCTTCAACATTCCCCTAATCCTAGAAAAACATGTTCTCTGTAATATAGGGCACCAAGCACCACCCCATAGCTCCATCAAGATCACCTTTAAAAATCCCAATCAATTCCCAAACAACCCCCAATACCCTCTCTCCCCTCAAGCAATAGTCGGGTTACAACCCATTATTAACAAACTCCTCTCCACCGGACTTCTGCGACCAACCAATTCACCCACTAACACTCCCATTCTAGCTGTGAAAAAGCCAAATAACATCTACCAACTAGTCCAAGACCTACGGGCAGTTAATGCTGCAACACAACCTCTCACCCCCATTGTTCCCAACCCATACACATTACTTTCCTAAATACTTCCCAACACCTCTCACTTCACCATTCTAGACGTCAAAGATGCCTTCATCACTATCCCCCGTGATATCTCTTCCCAAAACCTGTTCCCCTTTACCTGGATTGACCCAACTATTAAAACTGTCCAACAACTCACCTGGACCACCTTCCCCCAGGGATTCCATGACAGCCCCCCCCCCCCATATTTAGTCAGGCCCTAGCTCATGATTTCTTTACTCTACCCCTGAACCCCAGTGTTCTTTTATAGCATGTTAACCTCCTTTTCTGTAGCCCTTCTCTAAAAAGCTCCATTGAACATACTACCTCACCCCTAAACTTCCTTGTAAGTAAGGGATACTGGGTATCTCCCAAAAAAGGCCTGTTCTTCACCCATGAAGTTATATACCTCTAGTTACACCTAACCCCCACCCACAACAGCTTAACACAAGAGCAAAAAAACTTATCTCTGAAACCCTCCTACCCACAACTAAGTCTGAACTACTATCTTTTTTAGGACTTGTCAACTTTTTCCATCTCTGGGTACCTAATTTCGGCCCTATAGCCAAACCCCTCTATTATGTGACCACAGGCAACCTTCATAAACCAATACCCCAACACATGTCAATCACAACTCCATTCAAGCAACCACAGAGGGCCCTGTGTGCTATACCAGCTTTAGCTCTGCCAAATCCAAGCAAGCCTTTCCAATTATACATAGACATGAGGGGAGGGTATGTTTCAGTACTCTTAACCCAAAAGTATGAACCTGACCCACACACAGTTGCATACTTTTCAAAAAAGCTTGGTGAGACTATCACAGGGTGGCCTCAGTGTCTTTGAACCTTAGCAGTTGCTGCTGTACTCATTCAGGAAACTATAATATTGGTGCTCTTCCAAACCATCCAGGTATACTCCTCATACTATCTTCCCTACTGTCCCACCACCAAGCCATTTCAATAATTTCTAATAGCATTTGCAAACCATACATACAACCCTATTCCAAAATCCAAATGCCCCTCCCTTAACCTGGATATCCTACTCCCCACACCTAATGCAAACATGAATGAAAAAGCCCCATAACATGACTGCTCAGTAATACTTGATAACTTCATCAACCCATTTTCCAACATCTCGGATCTTCCTCTGCCAGAACCTGCTCCAAACTGGTTCATCGATGGCAGCTCCACTAAAATTGGCAACTCCACAGAGGCAGGATATGCAATAGTAACCTTAAACAGAGTCTTAGCATCAGGTCCATTACCAACAGGCACAACCTCACAGCAGGCAGAGCTCAGAGCCCTCACCAGAGTCCTAACTATAGCCCCAAATCTCACAGTCAATATATACACCCACTCGAAATATGATTATCACATCATACATTCACGTGCTCCTCTTTGGAGAGAAAGAGGGTACCTAACCACTAATGGGTCTTCCATCATCAATCACCACCTGGTTCTGAAACTCCTTCAGGCTGCCAGCCCACCACAACATATAGCAATCCTTCACTGTAAGGGGCATCAAAATCAGAATAACCTAATTGCACAGGGAAATCTTATAGCAGACAAAAAAGCAAAGCTACAAGCCACCAAAACCAAAGACCTGTCCTATACACCCTCATCAGTGTAACTAGCATTGCCCCTTAGTTCCTCAACCTACACTCTAGAGGAAACACATTCTTTATTGAAGGCCAGGGCAAAGATCAATAATGGATGGATTTTTAAGAACAACAAGATAGGGCTACCAAAACAAGAGAAATTAAATATCCTTACTTCCCTACATAACCACTTCCACCTTGGCCCTAGGCCACTAAACCAGCTATTCTCCCACTTCATTGCTCTTACCAACCTTCGCAAAATTTTGTCAGAAATCTCAGCATCCTGTACCATTTGCTAAATGACTTCACCCCAAAGGCCTTCCCAAAAACCCCAAACTGCAATTCATCAAGCACACAGACAGATACCTGGGCAAGATTGGCAAATAGATTTTACTCACATGCCCCCAGTGAAACAAGTAAAATATTTGTTAGTCTTCGTTGATACCTTTTCAGGCTGGATGGAAACCTTCCCTGGCATCTCCAGAAAGGCCAACACTGTCACCAAAACCCTAGTATACAAAATCATCCCTCAGTTCAAGCCTGTCCACATCATTAGAATCAGATAATGTGCTGCCTTCATATCTCAGGTCTCAGTACTACTTAGAAATTGTGCATCCCATATTAGCATCAATCATCAAGTAAAGTAGAATGCAGAAACAGCCTAATCAAAACCCACCTCACTAAACTCATGATCCAAACTCAAACCACCTGGATAGAATTTTTACCTGTTGCCCTCCTCAGACTCCACTCTGTCCCCTGTAAACCCCTCCTCCTAAGTACCTTTGAAATCATGTACATTTGACCCTATGTCTGAGGACATTTCCCCCCTCCTACCTCACTCTTTAGTGATTACCTCCCCATTTTAAGCCAAACCTGACACATACTTCCACAGCATGTCTAAGAAAGTCTGCCTCAACCATCAGTAGAGCCCATACCCACAAGCTTTGCTCTGGAAGAGCGGGTCTACCTTAAAGTCCTACACCCTAAACACCTCCAACTCCTGTGGATCAGACCCCATCTAATACTGCTAAAGTACCCACACAGCACCTAAATTGGCCGGCATCTCATCTTGGATCCTTTTTACTCGACTCAAACCTGTGCCACAACCTACAGAAACCGATCCGATCTTGCCTACCTTGCTTCCCCAGACCCTAAGCAGTGAAGAAACATCCACTCCTCACTGTTAAGCCTGTGAATCACAAGAAAACTTGAAGCTATTATTTCATAAGCTTCTGGGTGAGATCACTCCTACATCAGACCCATAGTATGTCCACAGCCTGTTGAGTGGCTATAATCGTTTTCTTTGTGCTAACCTTTGCCTTCCTTCTTTCTTTCTCTAATTCTTTCAGTCTTAACAGAGTGCACCCACCCCAATTGTGTCCAACCTGCAACCACTCCTTTATCTGGTGGCACCCAAAACCATAAAGCTCATATTTACAACATTCTTCAAAAATTTCCTATCAATTTTACTCCAAGAATTACAAACCTCCTACCAAACGCACATTAACACTTCCCAACTGTTGCTGTGCATGTCTGACTTCTGGCTCCAAGGAGATTTCTTATCATACACCCCTGAGCAAATATATTTCTTCACTCTCATCATTCTAGTAATTACACACCAAAATTTATTTATTTTTATTTTTTTAATATTTTGTTTTGTTTAATTTTTTTTTTTAATTTTTTTATTTTTTATTGACTTTGTAATAATATTACATTAAAAATATATATGTGAGGTCCCATTCAACCCCACCCCCCCACCCCCCCTCTCCCCCCCCCCAACAACACTCGTTCCCATCATCATGACACATCCATTGGATTTGGTAAGTACATCTTTGGGCACCTCTGCACCTCATATACATTGGTTCACATCATGGCCCATACTCTCCTCTATTCCATCATGTAGGCCCTGTGAGGATTTACAATGTCCGGTGATTACCTCTGAAGCACCATCCAGGGTACACACCAAAATTTAAATGACCACCCTCTTGCTAATTTCCATTCTACAGTTTCCCCTCACTCTATGTTCACAAGCCCCTCAGAATACCTTACTCCTCCTAGCCAACCAAACAGTCCAATATCTTAACCTAACCTCATGCTGGTTTTGTCCCGACCTATCCAAGCCACCTATGATAATTCCTCCTTCAGAAAAGGAGTGGGGAGACATGGTAATGTTTTTCCAAGGAAACCTGAGAGAGTATATCCAAAGTTACCAGAACCTGCCAACCCTCCCCAATCCTATCATATAAGCAATATGGCCAGCCATAAATAAATGAATTTATTATTTGATTTATTTGATAAAGAACCACTATATGCAAGACCCCTTTATTACTTAAATATCTCACATTTACCCTTCTCATTTTGCATCACAGCCAATACCACTAGAACAAAAACTCTAGACCACGTTCCTCCAAACCAGTGTGGCATACACTCCACCTAATCATAGAAACCACACCTAAACCAACCAGTCAGACAGGCACCTGCTCCACGAACACTTGCAAAATGTTAGCCCGGTTACAACTACACAGCAACCCATGCACCTATAACTCTTCCTGCAACCTCTCACAACACAACTGGAGGAATCATGGAGTCTCCTGCCAAGGAAGAACCTCGGCACATTTCGCTGACTTCTATCACCTCATCAATACCTCTTATTGGACTGCCGGATGACACAACAATTGTCTGTCCCTAAACACCACCTTCCTTATGCTTTGGGATCCCATCAGGGGATACCTCTGGGGCTTCCACAATGCATCAACACCAAATCCAGCCCCAAATCCAACTAAGAGCCTATCTATATCCCATAAAACAGTCACTACTACCAAAGGCACAAAAATCCTGAAGGCACAAAGACTAATAGGGACCTTATCCTTCAACATAGCACCTGGAAATCAACCTAGACTGTCATTTCTCTGCAGAAACTCTCTATACCATTTTCTCCCCACTGAGTGGCAGGGGAGATGCATATTAGTCCATGCTATCCCCTGGATGGGGTATACCAATATCTCAGCCACCCCACCTCCCTTCTAAGACCCCTTATTTCAAAATCTCAACATGCAATACACATTCCTATAATGGTCACTCTTGGCCTTCTTGGAACTGCTGCAAGAGCCACCTCACTAGGTCTCTCTCAAAATCAATACTTCCACCTAGCCACAACCCTCGCCAAACACAGGAAAGAAATATCCATGGGTTTAATTGCATCAGACACACAGCAACAGTCCCTAGGAAAGTAGTCCTACAGAAAGGAAGGCACTCCAAGCCTTAACAGCTGCCCAAGGTGGCAATTGTGCCTTTCTGGGAGAAGAGTGTTGTTTCTACATCAAATTCTCTGAACAAGTCCAAACAGTTATCAAATAAATCCAAAAGATAAATCAAAACCTGAAGGATCCCAATTACACAGGAGACTGGGCACCTTGGATCATGTCTCTTTCCATGCCTTTTGTTCCCTTTATCATCCCAGCCTTCACTCTATTAATCTTTGACCCTTGTCTCTTCAGAATCTTCTTATTGACCGAAATGCATGTCAGCAATGCCCTACGCATGAGAAGAATCAGCTACATGCCCCTAACTCCAAATTCTCCAAAACCCGACTCCTACACACAATCAGAGAGGAAGTAGCACTATCCCTCACAATGCCCCACAACAGAGGAAGTAGCCAGATGATTGCCCACATTCCTGCTTTCCTTCCCCACTCCTTAACCATATCAAAAGGAGTTGGGAATGTTAGCCCCACCTGGACAAAGAGGCTATCAGTAACCCCAAGCTGGCACTAATAAGTATCCCCTGCCCCAATAACAGATGGCCAACACCCACACTCTGCTCCTGAAAAATGGGACATGCCTGACCTCACAGCCTACCTCAAGGTTGTCAAACATTCTGTTAAAAATTCTGACTTCTCTACTTCATTCTCCCCCAAATCCCCCATCCTACAGAGTGAAAGTCAGTACTTTTCCACTGTCCTCATTAGTACCCCACCCCTTATTTAAGGGCCAGCCCAAATCAGTCTAATGGGCTGAAGTCTCTCCTGAGACCCCTGCCATGTCTGTGATCTAATAAACTTCTCTGCCTTAACTTTGTTCTGTCTCCTAACCTCATTGAACCGGGATCTAACACTACCTTTACTTCTCACTCTATCCACCTACCTCTTAATTGGAGCATTTTCTTGTCTCCTCTGTCTATATTTTGCTTTCTGCATCTGCCTAATCTTAAACTTGATACAGATCTTCCTCCAGCATCAGAACCCTTGTTATGCAGACTGAGGACTTCTGTCCTTTTCCCAGGATCCAGGAGAGCCCGAATCAATCACGCTATTCCCCATCTGAGTGAAAATGTTAGAACGTTAGGATTAGATAATATGCTATTTAATTACTGGACTGTGAGCAAGCCTTAAGCACAAAACACCAGGCAATGGCTCAGTCAGCACTCACTATTACTTCTCTTATTTTTCTATAATAAAAATAGCGCTTGTGTTTATCACATAAATTTTATCTGATCAAGTAGCTGATATGCACAAATTAAAGAATGAATAGATAAATTACTAAATTAGTCCACTCTAAGGGCCTGCTATAGTGATACAAATTATATAACATATATTCTACTCAAAGTAACTGCTTTAGACATATCTTTATAACTGATGACCAAATGATGACCCACCAGTGTCAATAAAAAGAACTTTGACATCACTAGTCTTTCTAATTTAACATGCTTTTTTCTTAATTAGAATATTTTGAATATCTGGCAACAATAGGCTCTTTCCCATATGGGATTGTCCACATCACCACAGTCGCCACTACTATCTGTTGTCTATCTATACCAAAGTATAGTGTTGGTTTTGATGTTGTTCTTATGCTCATAGTAGTTAAACAGAAAATAAAGAAATATTTCTTGTAACCAAGTCTCTCTCAGAAATCAAGGAACAAAATCAAGATCTGTTTAAGAAAATGGGAAAACACTGCTTTGTGGTTTTTTTTTTTTTAAATAAAAGTCCTACCTCTAATACATAATGTAAATGAGTCTGTAGCAAAGACATGAAACTGGTTTGCCACACTCATGCTACTTACTGGTCTGGCCACTGTGACCATTGATATTACTAGCCTTTCTTATAGGCCAAGTGTCTGCAAATTATGGTATCCTGTCAAAATCTAATCCATTGCCTGTTTTTGTAAATAAAGTTTTATTGGAACACAGCCATGCTCATTCATGTACATAATATCTACGGCTGCTTACACATACAATATCAGAGTTGAATAGTTGTGACAGAGACGATATGACCCTTGAAGACTTTCACTACTTGACTTTTCAAAGAAAAAGTTTGCTGAATCCTGCTGTAAACAATACCCAGAAAGAATTTAGCATTTCCAGGTTTGATGGACCTTGTAACAAAAAACAGATTAGGCAATAGTTTCATATAGCATTTATTAAATTACTTTATTACATAAGAAATATTTATAAGTATGGTGAAAATTAGGTCAATATTATTTTAAAAATGCAGGAAAAAATAAATAGAAGATATACTGCCAAGCTGGGTGCTGAATGTATTTTAAGTGAATCATTCAGAACTACATAAATGTGTCTAGCTTTAAAATTCCTTGTTTAAAATCCTCACCTAAAAATAAAGAATAAAATAATACTGTTAATATTAATTATATTTTACTGGAACATTTATGAAGAAAGATGAAGTTAGTAAAATGAAAGAGAAACTATAAAACATCTGCCTGCCTTTATTTAAAAGACTTTGTATATTCTCAATTTTATGTTTTCTAATGGAAAGAGAATTAGCAACACTAATTCTAAACTTGATTGAAAGTAAGGTATTGTCTGAATGTCAAAATAATATATTAGAAAGGATGTATGTTTCTGTGCACATATTGTCATTTTCATGAGGTTTTAAAATTTTTAATCATTTTTGGATGATTTCAGAATGCTGCCATGAACAAGTAAGAAAGTTTTATCAAAGAAAAATTATGATTTTTGGAAATGCATTTATGGGCACTTTCCAATTTACCATATATCAATATACTATAATGCTTTTCAGACTTTATGGGGAATCGGCTAAATGGTATGTAAATAAAAGCAGATTCTTTATTTTCTGTGAGGGTTGGGGAAAAGCTATTATTTTTTCTCAAGAAAAATTGGTCATTTGGGAGGAGAGACTATGCTAATTATGATTTGGTTCATAAAGTTTACATCAGAGAATTTAAAAATATATACATTAGAGTCTGTTCCCTAAAAGACCATGAATTCTAAAAGAACCTAAAGAGTTATGGCTCTTTTTAATGAAGTGTAACAGCATTAACGTTTCTTGAGTCAACTCCATGACAAACAGTACATAAATCAATGCAAGATGGCACTTATACACCATTTATTCTTTTTATGTTATGAAAAAAATTCAATCATATAATTACTTTATCTATGGACTATTGGAAGAACAGAATAACCAGTTTGTTCGTTGAGAGAGAAAGAGAGACAGACAATAATAAGTATGTGCCAGGCTGACAAGGTACTGATCCTACCCTGGACCATGATACAAAAGAGATGGTTGAAGGAAAAATATTTCTCCAGAAAAGACTGAAACTTATGAACGCAAAGACTGTGATTTTCTTTTCCGGACTGTAACTTTCCCTCAGAAATAAATAAGCAATAAGAATTGAAATTTCAATAGAAGAATTGAGTGCTGAAAATCAAAGACAGCACCCCCTTCTCTGTCTGTTTATTAAGGAGTGTGACAGCACCAAGGAGCAGCATCTTATCTAATGTGCTCAGATCTTGGAGGACATTCTGGATGAAGAGACATCTATCCTATTCCTGAAAGAGGAGTAGTTACCCCGGAGAGGTGATGTTGGGATAACTGGGGAAGGTGGGTAGTGTTGCAGAAATAGAGAAGGTAAAAGGGTGCAAAAATAATACTAACATCTTCTTAGTAACAAAACAAAAAAAATGTAGAGTCATCTTTGCCACCAAAATTGCCCTTTTATATCATAAATATCTGAATTCATTCTTGCATTGTTTTATACCCGGAAGAAAGGGTCTGGGCCATTATCTCTTTGTATACCAAGGACCAAGCACAGTATTTCTAAGAGACTAGGTGTCAAATCAATTCTGTTAAATAAAAATGAATTATTTGTACTGTTCATTTTTTCAGGTTTTCACACCATTTTTTTCTTATTTGTCACAATTAATTCCTATTTCTAGTGCCTCCTGATTCATTCCTTCCCTCTAAATAAAGAAACATTATGTCTTCTCTATTACAATATTTCGATGATTTAGCTTCAGCATTTCCGACATACTGCTGCAATAATAGGCAGAATAACTCATTTGAAAAGCAATTTTACATTAAAGAGAGCTGTTTACCCCACTAATTCCACTCCTAGAAATCTGTCTTCTGAGAAATATAACTTTGAATACTGAAAAATAAAGTCATGCTCAAAAGTTGTACATTACAATGTAACATAGATGAGTAAAACAATGAAACAAATATAAAACAATAAACATTTAAATTTTAAATTTTTCTCTCAATAGACTATGTTACAACCATTAAAAATAACAATCAAAGCTATATCCTAATTTGAAATCCTTATATGAGTATAATAAAAAGATTTAAATTTTATAAAATTACTGTATATAAATTTGTATATTTCATAAATGAAACTGTAATACAATTATATATGTGCACAGAAAAAAGTAAAGAATACAACTAAAACTATTAATTGAGTTTTCTAATGAAGTGAAAAATTTAGAGAAGGAAGTATCTTTCAGTCTTTGTCCTAAGCAATTATGAGCTGTCTGAATTATCATGACCATGTATTTACAAGAACAATTTAAAAACTAAAGACTCAAGAAATAAACATATCAAAAATAATGAAAAGAGACACTTCAAAAAGGGAAAAGTCACTTGCGTTGGTGACCTCTGATCTCCCCATGCCAACCACGGTACCACTTACACAGCTGGTTCAAATCTAGGTATCAATAATCATTAAAAAGGGGAAATGTCTCTGGAGAGAGGAGTACAGGGAACTTTTAGATTTTTTTAAAAAACATTTTGTAGCTTCTCTAATAAACATTTATACTTTTAAAAACAAAAAAGCTTATCAACATATATTTTTACATGAGCCGTCTGAGCTATAGTTTGGTATACACATTATTTACATAATTATTTCTTCACTCCTATTTGATATTTTCTAGGCATTAGAGAATGTTTCTATCCCATTATCACTGACTCTGAGTGACCTGTTCATCTTCCCACTCCTTCCTCAAGTGGATCCAAAGTACTGCCATTGAGAAGCTGAGTAAAGAGACAACTCACACCATGACTGTGTGCAATATTAAACTTTCTTGCTTACTAATTATATTGCCTTAAAATCAGTTTCTTCAAATTATGCATAAAAGTCATAAATAAACATTTTTAAATCTTCATAACTTTGGCCTGATAATCTTGCTTTGTTTGCTTACACAGTATTCCCAGAGTGGGAGAATGTGTCACTCCTTGCTAAATGCCTCCTGCTATCATAAACACTCAGTTTTCAAGGTTGTTTATGAGACAGGGGGACTTTACTTCCTTATACATCATCTCCAATCATGGGATGATCACATAACAGCATTGAGCTGTTTGGAAATGAGAGTTATGGCTCCTCATGACCACAAGTGAGTACTTTTCTCAAAAACAGAGTAGATTCATAACAAGTAAAGAGGATAAAAGCCTTATGCCAGGACATTAATTTGGTTTCATTACCAGCCTCAGAGAAAATGCTTTTTTGTTTTTGAAATACTAAATACAAGGTATAATAAGAAAACACATTTGGATAAACACTAAATGAAAATTTATAAATATTTTAAAGGAACAGACATGAAAACTTATTTTAAAATTCTTCTAACATATGCCTACTTAAATATATTCTATTTTATTTCTGGATATTCTGGTAGATTAGATGCTACTGTATCTCTACGTGATCAATGGATTTCAATATATACGCAGGTTAAGGTTTTCGGCAATCTGAATTTACAGAGTAATGTCTCTGGGTCTAATTGGATAAATAATGTTATTGCTGGCATAATATAGAGTTTTCATTTGTTTGCTTATTTTTATTTAAAGAGTTTACATTCAGATGCTTTATCACTATCTACTACATATTAGTTAAGAATTATTTATGAAATTTTTTAATTTCCAAAAACCTGTAGGTTTTTATTCTATTTCTACATTTTTTACCTTGGCTATAAAGATGGTATTCTGTGTCATTTCTACTCGAGGAAAACATGAAATAATTCAGAATTAATATTATTAAGAATCTCTACATCCCTAATTTTGGGACTCTTAAATCAATCAAAAGCTGAGTAAAATTCAAAATTGTATACTATTCTATTTTTCTGTAATTTTCCTATCTATTTTGAGGTTATTATTTATTCACATATTCCTTTAGTAAAAAAAAAAAATTGTTTTGAGGTATCAAGGGCTAGGGATTGAACCCAAGACCTTGTGTGTGGAAGGCTGTTATCCAGTCACTGAGCCACATCAGCTTCCCTGAGTTGGTTCTATTGTCCATTTTGCTTGTTGTTTTTACCTTTGTCTCTTCAGGAGGCATTGGGAACCAAACACAAGACCTCCCATGTGGGAGGCAGGTACTCAACTGCTTGAACCATATCTGCTGCCAACAAATTTTTTTAAGCATCAAATTTTCCTCACCACTCTTTGAAGATCTAAGAAAAAATGTATAGATTAAAAGACATACAAGTTCCTGGGTCACTGAGTTTTGCTCTAATGGAAGAGGTAAAAGAAAATAAATATAAAATAAAATGTTTCAAATTATTAGAGATGCTATGGATAAAAATAAAGCAGTGAAGAAGGGAAGATAAACCAGAAGTCTAGTGATGCTATTTAAAACAGGTTGTCAGGAAAACAGCAAGAATGCTGATATTTCAATATATTCTTGAAAAAGATGAGGAAGCTAGAATTCAGAAAACTGGGCAATGAGATTATAAGCAAAAAGAAAGCAATGGCAAAGACCCTAAGAAGTACATATACTTAAAGTGTTATAAAGAAGATCAAAGTAAATGGGGCAGAGTGGTCAAAGAAGACAATGATAGTAATAGGAGATGAGATAAGAAAGGAAATGGGAAAGATACTAGGAGGGCAAATAGAGTAGTGGTTCCTAACCCAGGCTTCATGTTTAGAGTCACATATAGACCTTAAGAAAAGACCAAAGATCAGCAATCCCTTCAAATGACCAATTAAACAAGAATTTCTTGGCCTAAAGTCTAAGTATCTTGATATTTCCTTTTCCTTCCTCTCCTTTTTCTTCTTTTTCCTTTTTTTTTTTTTTGCTTGTTCTTGTTTTCCTTTAGAGCTCCAAGGCACTTCTAATATCCAACTAATGGTGGGAACTACTAATGTAAGCCAAATGAGGCTGAGATCTGGATGGCTGATTCAAACTCAAAATTAAAAAAAAAACAAAACAAAAAGCATTAGAACCCAGATAGTCTCACTCTCTGGTACATTAGGAACAATGTCTTCCATAGAACTGGGCAGAAGAAGGAAGTTCTGTTTTCTGAAAGAAAATCATGGGCTCAAGTAACCCAGACATAGCTGAGATCAAGGATGTTATAAACAGTGGGAAAATAATTAAAGTCTGGGTTCTAAATGACAAGAAACCTCAACCCCATGAACACATTTCTATTTTTTAATCCTGCTGCTTCCCCTTCCCGCCCCCCTACTGTCCCTTTCCCAGAAGCAGACTAGAGGACTGTTTTCTAGGAAAAGTTGCCTAAAAATATGAATAGATAAAATGCAGATACATTCTGATATGGGGGAGGGAATGGACAATGTCCAACAATGACACAGCCTAGAAGATAATTCAAAATAAAGTCCACCAGTTCAACAAATTCATATATAAATTTTAATTAGTACATTAAGAGAGTCACTCAAATATGAATACAAACTGTGGATCATAAAATTATTGCTGGTAATAATATAAGAGCCAAAAATAAAGTTTTTAAAGTGAATCATAGTTAATAGAGGTAATATAAGAAGCTGAAGCAACTTTAGTAATCTATTATGCATTCCTCCATGGAGATTAATATATATATTAATATTAATATTAATATATTAATTACACCTTATAGACTTAAAAAAGGAACTGAATAAATCAAAATCTCTTAAACGTTTAATTTTTTTCAGTATGACTGACATGAAAATTTCAAAAACAAGCATGAAAGTTAATTCTGAAGATATTTCCAAAAATGAGCTTAGCATAAAAGAGACAAGTTAATTAATTTAGAATATAGTCTAAATAAAAGCTTGATGGGGGAAGAAAATAAAACACTACAGAAGAGTGAACACTGCCCAATTCATTCTGTGCAGCCAGTATTATCTTGATACCAAAGTAAAATTAAAATATCACAAGAAATAAAAATTACAGCACAGTATCTCTCATAAATATAAAAAGAAATATCCTGAACAAATTAGTAAAAAGAAAATCTATCAACATATTTAAAAAATTAAACACCATTATCAAATGGTATTTATTTCAGATATGTAAGATTGATAGAACATCAAAAGTCAAATTAATATGCCATCAAAATAACAAATATCATCAAAATATCATCTCAATAAATGCACAAAAGGATTTGGCAAATTCCAACATCAATTCAGGGTATAATCTCAGCAAACTTGGAACAGATACTCCTTCAACCTGTTAAATGGCATCTACAAAAAAATCTACAGCTAAAAATCACACTTAATGTGAAAGATCAAACAATTTTGACCTCAGATAACAGCAAAACAATTATGCCCATTCTCACTACTTCTTTTTAACATTTTACTGTAAGTTTGAGGCAGTGCAATACAGCACAAAATAGAAATTAAAGTTATCCAGATTAGAGAGGAAGTAAGCATTTATTTGCAGAGAACATAATCCTGTACATAGAAAATACTTGGGAATCTACAATATGACTATTTGAATGAATGAATAATTTTAGCATGTTTGGAAGATACAGCATCACAATTTTAAAACCAATTATATTTCTACATATACTAACAAAAAAGAAAACAAAATTGAAATTTGAAAAAAATTCCATGCACAATACTTATCAGGAAGAATAAAATATTTAGGAATAAATTTAACAAATGAAGTGAAACTTCTGTACACTGAAAACTACAAAATATCCCTAAAATAAATTAAAGAAAATATAAATAAATGGAGAAATTACACAATCGTGAGTAGGAATGATCAATGTTGTTAAGTTGTCTGTGCCATTTCCCAATACCCTAGAGAGCTATAGTATTCAAGATAGTGTAGTATTGGTATAAAGTTAAACATATGGATCAAGAGAACTCAGTAGAAATTCCAAAAATAAATCCTTACATTTGTAGTCAATCAATTGCCCACAAAGCTGTGAAGATAATTCAATGGGGAAAGGATAGTCTTTTCAATAAATTATACTGGACAACTGACCCTTTACTTATGCTGTTGTAGAGAAGTCGGGTGTATGTGGTATCGAAGGCCTGGACATGAGAACTCTGAGAAGGAAGTTGATTTATTTCGACCGGCCGGACTCTGCAGACTCCTGTCCTAATAAAAACCGAGCCCCAAATAGAATTTTGGGTTCCCTTTTATACAGAAAAGACATAAGGGTTGGGAGTTAAATGGTGCCTTTTTGGAAGAAAACGACTTGCTTGTTAGTTAAGTGTTTGTCTGAATACTAGATAGGTTTTAAATTAAAGTACCCCTCCCCCCCACATTTCAGGTGAGCTTGAATTAGCATATCCTCCACATTTCAGGTGAGCTTGAATTAAAATCCCCCCCACATTCCTTCTGCAACTTTGAATACACATTCTGTCTTACATCCTTTCTGAACATTGAAAGACTTTAGGGCCCATATTACTCATTTGGATTTCTAGAGACTAGGTACACTTGGAAACAATTTTGAATTTATACACAGGCTATATTAATACTAAACATGAAACTTACCTCAAAATGGATAACAGACTTAAAAGTAATAACTAAATATATAAAACTTCTAGAAGAAAACACAGAAATAAATTTTTGTGATCCTGTGTTAAGCAAAATTGTTTAATTTTGACAACAAAAGCATGATCCATTAAATAAAAATTGATAAACCGAACATCATAAACTTTAAAACTTTTTCTCTTCCTTAAGACCATGAAAAGTCATACTACAGAATGGGAGAATATATTGGCAAATCATATATCTCTAAAAGGACTTGAATCCATATTACATAAAAAACATTTAAAATTCAGTAAGACAAATTAATATTTTTCAAAACAACCAAAATATTTTTCAGTGGATATTGTACAAAGAAAGATATGGTTAGTAAGCACATGAAAAGATGCTCAATGTCACTAGTCATGAGGAAGATGCAATATAAAACTATGAATTCCACATATACCCTACTAGAGTTATCATCATTATGAGTGTTGGCAATGTATGGAGAAACTGAAGCCCTTAAACATTGTGGGCAGGAATGTAAAACACTACAGCTACTTTGAAAAATAGTTTGTCAGTTTCTTAAAAAGTTAAATATATACCAAATGGCCCAACTCTTCTACTTCCTTTTACTGCCCAGGAGAAATAAAAATATATCCCCACAAAAAGCAATGTTTGTGAATATTCACATTGATGTGGGCTATGGGTGGGAGGCTCTTTTTCTCTTCATAGATCACCTAAGCTGTCTGTGACTTGTTGATGTGGGACGATAAGAGGTTGCAGTCCTGCCCTTGGTAACAATGGCAATGACTCCAGTCCTAGGAAACAGTTTAATAATGCAAAGTCTATAAACTTTAAATATTCAGGGAAAATGCAGACCAAATGGGCTAGAGGCTTATCTGGAATGTGTGAAGTCCATGCTGGGGGCTTACCTAGGATGGAGAAGATATATGCTAATTCAAGCCTATTGAGAACTGAGACCAAAGGACTATTTGGCCTTTCTTCTCTGTATAAAAGGGACTCAGGAGTCTTGTTCTGGCTCAGGATTGAAACAGAAAGCGCCCGAGTTCCAACGGCCATCAATAAACCATTTTTCCTTCTCAAAATCATTCCTGATTCCTGGCCTCTCTATACGCAAATAATTGAACCTCTCTCAAATTCTACAACAATATCACCAAAATTTATATTGCCAAAGCAAATGTTCATCAACTGATGAATGGATAAACAAAATGTGGTATTAGCATACAATGAAATACTATTCAGAAATATAAATGAACAGATTACTGATCCATTATGCAACACGAATTAACCTTGAAACCATTGATTAAAAATAGATCACAAACTATGTAAAGGATCAAAAATAAGAATGTCCTAGAGCTTCTTTAAATTAATATTGGAAGCTAGAAAAAATAAGAAAATGCTTTGATGACTCTGAAAAAAATTAAAGGTATTTTCAACATGCAAATTCAGGGAAAAAAAAAATTCTCATGTATCCTTTCTCAGTAAGTTTCCAGAAGGTGTTCTCCTCCAGAGCAAGGCAGGAAAGAAAAAGACACGGTAACAGCACAGGTGAGACATGAAGGAATTAACCAGAATTAAAAGTGGTATCACAGTGTCAGAGTTAAGCAACAGAAACAATAAAGAGAGACTATAACAGTCTAAAAGAGGACCATGAAGCATGCAAGGAGCATGGGTCCAGAAAAAAAGAAACTGACAGAATAACTGAAGGGTTTTAATAAATGAGAAAATTTATAATTCTAAAGGCCATTAGAATTGTAGAATTCATTAGGATATTTAAAAACTGAGAAAAGAGGAAATGAGGCAATTATTAACTGCAGGACAATCAAAAGATTGTACAGAAAAGAAAGTGTAATCATGGTGCCTCATATGGCTCAAATGTGAATACAAATTATATAGTCAATAATAAAAGCAAAGAATTTATAGCTCTAAGCAAGCAGTACATTATAATTATTTGGAGAAAACTGGGGGAATTACATGTTTGAGTAATGGAAGGGGAGCATATTCGAGGTAAATTAAATTCTCGCAGGTTAAAAATAAAAATCTGAAACTGAAATATAAAGAAATAGCAGAAAATACATTTGTTGGAAATACAGATGCAAATGTCAGAGAAACATGTAAAATCCTGAAAGTAGATGCTTCCTGGGAGAAAACTGGCATTAGGTATGGGTGGGACAAAGAACATGTTTTTCAATTTAAGCCTTCAGTATAAGCTATGATTTTTAAAACTATGTGTATGCAGGGAAGTGGCTGTGGCCAATCAGATGAACTCCCGTCTACCATATGGGAGGCCCTCAGTTGGCATCCTCCTTGTGAAGGCAGGCTCGCCCACAGATGCCTTGGAGCACCACCTGGCCCACAGACACCGTGGAGGGCCGACTCAAGGTGCCCCAACAAAAAGAAGGGAGACAAGTGCGAACACAGAAAAACTCGCAGCAAATGGACACAGAGTGCAGACAGCAAGCAAGCCGCAAGGGGGGAAGGGAAAATAAAATGTACAGCAAATGGACACAGAGAGCAAAAAAGCTTCAAGGATGGATGAAAATAATTATGTGTATACATAACCTTGGTGAAAGATTTAAATGAATAGTGAGTTGCTTTAGAAATTTCAGGAAAAAATTTCTATTATATATATATTTTTCAAAAATTTCTACAAGTGATGAAAAATATATAAAATATGAGAATGCCATGAAATTATTTGCATTTTGCAACAATAGTAGTGATAAGAGCCATGAACACACATGGTGCATCACCTAGTATAACCAAGAACACAGCAAAGATTGAATTAAACATATTAATTTAGCTTGTGTTGGCCACAGGTACCTTCCACATGATGATTATAAAATGAGAAAATGCCATGAAAATTAAGTGAACAGAAATTAGAGAAATTAGGAAAAGCCAAGTATTAACGTAGAAGATTTAGTGCTATATGAAAAATAATTGTCCTGGGCAGGTGAGTTTGAGGGCTTTTTGTTTACTGTAGACCTGTTTTATTTTTGTTTATTTAATCCTAATAGTGCATGAAGAAAAACTGAAAGTTTTGTGCTTAAACAGAACCAGTAACCTATCCTGTTCAAATCCATTACTGGAAGGAAGTAAAAAAAACACCTTGAGGAAACAGTGTGAGTTTACAAGCATCCCCTCACCTCATTAATTATGGCAGGGAGGGGAGTGTTACAGTAATGGCATGAAAGAGGCATTCCTAACTAGAAAGAAATGAAGTATTACTGCAAAAGTAGCAAGGATAAACTTTTGAGAAAGCTTGCTTGAGCTGGACTTCAGACATTGCAGACAAATGAAGACTAATATCATTTTCCTGGATTCTAAGACAGATCTGCATCTGTGTTTACTCTTACTTTGTTGCCAGAAAGCCCAGGAAATTTAGTGAAGGTGGGGCAAGTATTGAAAATAAAGTTGAGTTTAGTACCCCCGTAGGAATCATTAATATGCATGTGGATTAGCCTGTAGTAAATAAAATATAACACTTTTCCCTATAATCCACATGGCTCAAGAGTTTATGAAGATGCATCTGTATTCTATTATCATAATGATAGAAAACCAGAAAGCAGAGACTTACTTGTACATTTTACTTCTCTGTCATATATGTCACAATATAAGTCACACATATAGATATCTTGATAAGGGCCTTAAAGTTGGCTCTTTACATCAGATATATTGGAACAAAAAGAAACTTTGGATATCCATTCTCTGATGTTTTGGTGGTTTCTGAAATATATCATATGAAACAGAAATGTTACAATATGATTGTTTCATAACAGGAAATATGTGGGCTTATATGAGATGACTTAGGCCCAAAGTATAAGTATTTGAGTCTGAAAACTTGACTGGATTTTCACTCATTTCAGAATTAATGCTTGAGAATAAGAGCATATAACATCCATGCCATTTCAAGGAGCATTTAACATCTGAGCATGTAGTACTTCATCCCAAAAGGAGGATCTAACTATGGCTTCTCTTCATTTATTTATTTTAGGGATTTTTTTTTTATTATGCAAAAATGCAGGAGAACAAACCTTATTGTCTGTATCCTTCAAAACTGAAAAGCATATAAACTACAGTGTATTTACTCAACTAATTTTTTACTCTTCCAACTAGAACATAAAAGCTGAATGTCCAAAAAAATATACTAGGCATATCTAAGTTCTTAATAAATACTTGATTGATTGAAATCATGAAATAAACTAAAATACTACTAATGGCCACTGGGGATGAAATTTAGGATATAAATTCTTGTGAAGCAAATGAAAGCATGGATTGACTGAAGAACAATGGAAGGTAAATAAATAAATAACTTTTTTTCTACTGTTTAATACTTGCATATAAAAAACTCTGATACTTATTAATGCCAGTCTGAGATAGAGACACACCAATGAGCAGCAGTTTATATATAAGAAACTGCAGGCTCAAAGAGGTGGATAGAATATCTTATCTGAGAATATTAAATGACTAATCCAAAGCCACAGGAGTACAAAGCAGCATATCTAGTATTTAAGCCTAATATTGCCAACTCTTTCCCCAAAAGTCCAAGTCAAAGCTACATTGCTTGGAGGGATAATTAATGTTTTCCCTTCAAACATTAATATTCCAATATGACATTCTCCTGTATACCTTAGATTAACTCTCAAGAACAGACTTCACAAAGTTCAATGAGAAACTGTGGTTTTCAATGAAATGATTGTTTTTCAAACACTGTGTGATGTTTTCGAAATATCTCTTCTTCTGCTTGTGATTGCCTCTGAGTATAATAAGTATTTATTCTTGTATTTTTTTTTTCAGTAAAGGTATGGAAAAGGCATGGCCTGTGTATTCACAGAGACCCTTTTTAATTGTCAATTAAAAATGTGCAGAGATAAAAGAATTACAACATACTCCAAATAGAATAAATCCAAACAGACCTACTTCAAGACACATACCAATAAGAATGTCAAATGCCAAAAACAAAGAGAATTCTGAAAGCAGCAAGAGAAAAGCAATGTGGCACATACATGGGATCCTCAATAAGATTAAGTGCCAATTTCTCATCAGAAACCATGGAGGCAAGAGGGTAGTGGTATGATATATTTCAAGCATGGAAAGAGAAAAACTGCCTGCCAAAAATTCTTTTATCTGGCAAACTATCCCTCAAAAATGAGGAAAAGATTAAAATATTCACATAAACAGAAACTGAGAGTTCATCAACAAAAGATTTAACCTGTAACAATTAATAAAGGGAGTTCAGCAGGATTAAAAGAAAAGACAGGAGAGAGTGGCTTAAAGAGAATGTGAAAAGATAAAGATCTTCAGTAAGGATATACAAGATGTAAATGCAAAACCCAATAGTATTGCACCCTCAAAATACAACTCTACTTTTTAATTCCTGTAAGAGCCAGAGTAAAATTCAACAAGAATAAGATATACTTCCTGATAATAGACATACAAAATATAAAGTTGTAAAGTGGGGCAAAATAACATAAAAAAAATAAACACCAAGTCCCTACCCCCTTGTTGGGCATTGATGCAGAAAAGTCATTTGGCAACATTTAGCATCATTTCTTGTTTAAAAAATATTAGAAAAATAGGAATAATTAAACTTCCTCCATCCAATAAAGGCATTGTACTAGTCAGCCAAAGGGGCTGGGGCCTCAACATCCTACTGACATGGCCCAATCAAAGTCTCAATCATTATTTAATTGAGTAAAAGTGAAACCTCTGAATCCAATATAATCTAATATGCCCAGAGGAACAAACCAGTTTACAACCATAATCCACTATCTATTTTTGGAATTCATAAACAATAGCAAACTTATACAGGCATATATGAAAAATCCACAGCTAACATCAAAATCAATGGTTAATGACTGAAAGCTTTCCTTCTAAGATCTAAAACAAGAAAGGATGCCGACTCTCAGCACTTTTATTCAATGCTGAACTGGAAGGCCTATCCAGAGCAGTTAGGCTAAAAAAGAAATAAAAGTGCATACAATTTGGAAGGAAAAAAGTAAGCTTTTTACTATTTACAGTTGACACAGTCCTATATGGAGGAAGTCACAAAAATCTACAACAAGCTACTGGAGCTAATAAACAAATTAAGCAAAGTGGTGGGGGTGCAAGATCAACATAAAATATCATTAATGTTTCTATATATTTGTAATGAGCAATATTAGGAGGATATCTAGAAAAAATCCATTTAAAATAGCAACTAAAAGAATAAAATATTTTGGAATAAATTTAAGTAAGTATGTAGAGGAATTTTACACAGAAAACTAAGAAACATTGCTAAAAGAAATCAAAGAAGAACTAAATAAATGGAAATAGATTATGTGGTCATGGACTGGAAAACTAAATATCATAAGAAACCAATTTTATCCAAAATGATTTATAGATTCATAACAATCCCAATTAAAATTACAATAGCTTACCTTTGCAGGAATGGAAAAGTCAACTATCAAATATTTGGAAGGGTAAGGGGCACCAAATAGACAAAAGTATCTTGAAAAAGAAGAACAAAGTTGGAAGACTCTTACTTTCTGACTGTAAGGCTTATTACAATGCTACAGTGGTCAAAAACATAGTGTTGGCACAAGAATAGACATTTTGACCAATACAATCTAAGTGAGAGTTCATAAATAGAACCTCACATCTATGGCCAATCAACTTTTGACAAAACTCCTTAGAACACTCATTTGGGAAAGAACAGTCTCTTCAACAAATGGTGCAGGGAGAACAAGGCAGCCATAGACCAAAGAAAGAAGGAGGACCCTAGTTCATGCCATATACAAAATTTAACTCAAGATGGATCAAAGGTCAAAATATATGACCAGAAGTAGACAGTTAATAGAAAACAATCTAGGAAAGCTTCTTCAGGACCTTATGTTAGGCAATGGTTTCTTAGACTTTACACTCAAAGCTCAAGCAGAAATAGAAAAAAAAAATAGATAAATGAGATATCAAAATTAAAAAAAAAAACTTTTGGGCATCAAAGTACTTTGTCAAAAAAGTGAAAAGACTATTTACTTAATGGGAGAAAATCTTTGGAAACCATATATGTGATAAGGAATATACAGAATGTATATAAAGAAGTTGTACAACTGTACAATAAAAAGACAAATAACCCAATTAAAAAATGAGCATAAGATTAGAATAGACATTTCTCAAAAGAAAATATACAAATAGCTAAAAAGCCCATGAAAAGATATTCAACGTCACTTGCTATCAGGGAAATGCAAAGCAAATCACACTGAGAGAACTTGGGAAGATGGCATCTGAATAGGTAAGCAGGGCTCAACTCTCTTACAAAAATAATGAAGGAAGGGCAAAAAGTTGCCCAAGGGAATGGCTCTGGGGATCTGTACATCATCTGGGAGGGCAAGAGACAGAGAGACAAAGAAGACAAAACAAAAACTGTGAGTCACTAACCCTTGTGGCTAGGAATGGCACACATTGCCCACCCTGAAGGCAAACAACCTCAGAAAACTCATGGCTCACTGCAGCCAACTTAAGAACAGATGTCTCTCTCCCTGGGAAGGAGGTTGTGGCAAAGGGTGGAGAGTGTTTTTCCTTTAGTGTGTTTGACCACTGAATAGAGCTGATTTGAATCTAAGCTCTGGCCAGAGCAGAATCATACCCAAGGAGAGATTGCAAGTGATACCTCCATGAAAAGATTCACCAAAGAGTGACATCTTCTGGCAGGTCGGGAAATGACAAGAAGCAAAACATTTTTTAAAATTTAATTTAATTTCTTAAATATCTTTTTAAAAAGTTAATAGATCACTCAAAACATTACATTAAAAAACTTAAGAGGTTCCCATATACCCTGCTTCCCACCCCCTGACCCCCATCATTTTTTAATTGTAGTTTTTGAAGATACATAGATCACAAAAAAAGTTATATTAAAAAATATAAGAGGTTCCCATATACCCCACACACCCCCATCTCATTCCTCCCACATCCATGACCTCTTTCAAAACTGCTTTTTGGAGTCTCTGCTGTCTCAGAACCCTTGGATCTGATCAATGCCCCATTAGTGGGCCACTGGACCTATTATGATAACTTAAGCTGGACTAATTTAAAGACTCACAATAAACTGAATAAAAACCAGAGAATAGCTGTGAAACAAAACCAATATAGGCAAGAGACAAGTTGCCTGTCAGAGTAATTATGCCAGGATAATCAGATGCCTAAACACCAGCAACATATTAAAAGCCATACTAAACAAAAAAGCAAAAAGAAAAAAAAGAGGGCCAGCCAAAGAAATGAATCAAAAATCCTGACACGACCAGGATTTAAGAACAATAATCAATGAAATCATGCCAATCTCCTCAATCAAGTCAAGGAATTGGAGGAAACTATGGCTAAAGAGATAAAGGATATTAAGAAGACACTGGGTGAACATAAATAACAATTTGAAAGCCTGCAAAGAAAACTAACAGAGTTATGGAAATGAAAGAACAATGGATGAGATTAGAAATACATTAGAGGCATATAACAGCAGTTTCGAAATGAGAGAAGAATGAATAAATGAAATTAAGGACAGAATAACTGAACTTGAGAGTACAGAGGAAAGACAGAAAATGGAATGGATAAAATTGAACAGGGTCTCAGGGAATTGAATGACAACATGAAATGCATGAATGTATGCATTGTAGGTGTCCCAGAAGGAGAAGAGAATAGTAAAGGGGCAGAAAGAATATTTGAGGAAATAATAACTGAAAATTTCCCAAACATTATGAAAGGCATAAATATCAATATCCAAAAGGATGACGCACTCCAAACAAAATAAATCCAAATAGATTCTCTCTGAGACACCTACTATTCAGAAATAAAAATACCAGAGATAGAGAATTCTGAAAACAGCAACAGAAAAACAATGCATAACATACAAGGGAAACTCAATAAGACTAAATTCCAGTCTTTCATCAGACACCATGGAGGTGAAAAGGCAGTAGTATGATGCATATAAGTAACTAAAAGGGGAAAACTGTCAGCCAAGAATTCTTTATCTGGCCAAAAGTTCATTCAAAAATGAGGGTAACTTTAAAGTCTTCTCAGACAATTTAAAACTGAGAGAACATGTTACCAAAAAGACCAGATACACAAGATACCAAAGGAAGTACTTTAGCCTGAAAGGAAAAGACAAGGGTGAGAGCCTTGGAGAAGAGTGTAGAAATGAAGATTATTAGTAAGGGTTATTAAAAGGGTAAAAAGACAGGTGATGTTAAGATATAAGAGTGGAAAGCCAAAGGATTGAATGGGTGAAGTAAGTACTGCCTTTATGGTAATAACATTGAACATTAATGAATTAACTCATCCATAAAAAAAACAGAGACTAACAGAACAGATTAAAAAATATATATGAGCCATCTCTATATGTCTACAAGAGACTTACCTAAGATATAAGGACACATTCAGATTGAAAGTGAAAGATTGGAAAAAAGATATCCCAAGAAAAAGTAACCAAAAAAGATCTGGAGTAGTGATACTAATACTGGACAAAATAGATTTTAAAAGCAAGCCTGTTTTAAGATATAAAATAGGTTATTATATATTAATAAAAAAGGCAATGCATCAATAAGAAGTAACTATTATAAATATTTATGCATCCAATTGGATGCCTCAAGATACATGAGGCAAATGCTGACAAATTGAAAGGAGAAATAGACATCTCTATAACAATATTATAGTTGGAGACTTCAGTACACCATACTCAATTTTGGATAGAACATCTGGACAGAGGATAAACAAGAAAATAGAGAGCTTGAATAATATTATAAATAAATTAGGCCTAGGAAACATTTATAAAACGTTATACTCCAAACCAAAGGGATATACATTCTTCTCAAGTGCTCATGGCTCCTTCTACAGAATAGACCATATGTTGGGTCGCAAGAGAGGTTTCAGTAAATTTTAAAACATTGAAATTATACAAAGCACTTTCTCTGATCATAATGGAACAAATAGGGAAATCAGTAACAGATGGAAAAAGGGAAAATTCACAAATATATGGAGATTAAACACACTCTTAAATAATCAGTGTGAGTTGATTCTTTGAATCTTTACTGTTCAAAGAAGAAATAGTAAGAGAAATCAGTAACTAACGTGAGAAAAATAAAAATGAGAACACAACATATGAAAACCTATGGGACACTGCAAAGGCAGTGCTGAGAGAGTAATTTATAACCCCCAATGCTTACATTAAAATGGAAGAAGGAGCTAAAATCAAAGACCTAACTGTATGACTGGAGGAACTAGAAAAAAAACAGCAAATTAATCCTAAACCAAGCCCAAAAAAGAAATAATAAAGATCAGAGCAAAAATAAATGAAATTGAGAAAGAAAAAAAGAGTGAGATTATCAACAAAACCAAAAGTTGGTACACCTAGAAGAGCAACAAAGTTGACAAACTCCTACCTAGATTAACAAAGAAAAAAAAAAAAGATGTGCCAAAAAAAAAATCAGAAATGAAAAGGCGATCTCACCACTGACACTGCAGAAATAAGAAAGATGATAACTGGATACTATAAACACCTGTGTGCCAACAAAGACAAAATTGATGAAATGGACAAATTTCTAGAAACACACAAAGAAGCTACACTGATCAGATAATTTTAAAAAGGCCTCAACACCCAATCCCAAGTAAATAAATTCAAACTCTAGTCAAAAACCTCCTGAAATTGAAAAACCCAAGACCAGATGGCTTCACAGGTGAATCCTATCATTCATTCAAAAATGATCTAAAAACAAACTTGCTCAAGCTCTTCCAAAACATTGAACAGGAAGGAATGCTACCAAACTCATTCTATGAAGACAACAAGCCTTAATACCAAAACCAAGTAAAGATACTATAAAAAGAAAATTATGGACCAATTTCTCTCATGAATATAGGTGCAAAAACTATCCACAAAATATTTGCAAACCAAATTCAAAAACAGCCTAAAAGAATTATACACCATGATCAAGTGGGTTTTATCCCAGGTATGCAAAGATTTTTCAACACAAGAAAATCTATTAGTGTAGTACATCACATTAATAAAGAAAGATTAGGCAGCAGACTTGGCCCAGTGGTTAGGGCGTCCATCTACCACATGAGATGTCTGCGGTTCAAACCCAGGGTCTCCTTGACCCGTGTGTAGCTGGCCCATGCACAGGGCTGATGCACACAAGGAGTGCTGTGCCATGCAGGGGTGTCTCCCGCGAAGGGGAGCCCCACGCACAAGGAGTGCACTCCATAAGGAGAGCTGCCCAACGCGAAACAAGTGCAGCCTGCCCAGGAATGGTACCGCCCACACAGAGAGCTGACACAACAAGATGACGCAACAAAAAGAGACACAGATTCCCATGCCACTGACAACAACAGAAACGGACAAAGAAGACGCAGCAAATAGACACAGAGAACAGACAACCGGAGTGGGGAGGGGAAGAGGAGAGGAATAAACAAACAAATAAAATCTTAAAAAAAAAGTTCACATGGACATCTTCATTGTTGCAAAAAAGGCATTTGACAAAATACAGCATGCTTTCTTGATAAAAACACTCCAAATAATAGGAAAAGAAAGAAGTTTTCTCAATAAGATAAAGGACATATGTGAAAAACCTACAGTTAACGTTGTATTCAATGATGAAAGAAAGAATGCTCTACTGCTGAGATCAGAAAAAGACAAGTATGCCCATTGTCACCACTTTTATTCAGTGTTGTGCCAGAAGTGCTAGCTAGAGCAGTTAGGCAAAAAAAAAAAAGATATAAAAGGCACCAAACAAAGAAAGTAAGAAATACAACATTATCTATTTGCTAATGATATGATTCTATACCTAGAAAATCCTGAAAAATCGACAACAAAGCACCTAGAATTAACAGACAAGTTTAGCAAACTGTCAGGATACAAGATTATACACAAAAATCAGTAGCATTTTAATAAACTACTAATGAGCATTCTGTGGAGGAAGTCAGAAAAAATCCCATTTACAATAAAGACTAAAAGAATCAAATATTTAGAAATAAACTTAACCAAGGACATAAAGGATCTGTATTCAGAAAGATACAACACACTGCTAAAAGAAATCAAAGCAGTCTTAAGTAAATGGAAGGACACTCCATGTTCATTGATTGGAAGACTAAATATTGTTAAGATGTCAGTTCTGTCCAAAATGGCTTACTGATTCAATGCAATCAATAAAAATTCCAACAACCTTTTTTACAAAAATGGAAAAAGTCAATTTATTTGGAAGGTCAAAAATATCTTAAATAAGAAGAATGAAGGTGGAGGACTCTCACTTCCTGACTTTAAAGCATATTACTTAGTTACAGTGGTTAAAAAAAAAATCAAAACAGCATGGTACTGACATAAAGATAGACATATTGACCAATGGAACTGACTTGAGAATTCAGAAATAGACTGTCACATCTACAGTCAATTGATTTTTGACAAGACTGTCAAGGCCATCCAGCTGGACCAGAACAGTCTATTCAACAAAGGGTGGTGGGAGAAGTGGATATCCACATCCAAAAGAAAGAAAGGGGACCCTTACCTCACATCTTATACATAAATTAACTAAAAGTGGATCAACAACCTAAATATAAAAGCTAAAACCATAAAACTCCTAGAAGGAAATGTAGGAAACATCTTCACAATCTTGTGATAGGCAGTAGTTTCTTAAACCTTACATCAAAAGCATAAGCAACAAGAACAACAACAATAGATTAATGGGACCTCCTCAAAATTAAACACTTTTGTTCTTCATAAGACTTTTTCAAGAATGTACAATGGCAGTCAACTCATGGGAGAAAATATTTGGAAACCATATATCAGATAAGGATTTCATTTCCATGCTATATAAAGATTTCACACAACTTAAGGAAATAAAGACAAGCAACTTAATTTTGAAAAAGGGCTAAAGGCTTGAATAAACATTTTTCCAAGGAAGAAATATACATAGCCAAAAAGCCCATGAAAAAATGTTCAACCCCACTAACTACTAGGGAAATGCAAATCAAAGCTACAATGAGCTATCATTTCACACCGTATAGAATGACCACTATTGCACGAACAGAAATCTACAGATGCTGGAAAGGATGTGGAGAAATAGGAACACTCCTTCACTGTTGCTGGGAATGTAAAAGGGTACAGCGTTTGTGGAAGAGAGTTTGGCGAAACCTCAAGAAACTGAACATAGAACTGTTGTATGATGCAGTAAATCCATTACTAGGAATATATTCAGAAAAACTGAATGCAAGGACGCAAAGTTACATTTGCACACCAATGTTCATAACTGCAACATTATTCACGACTGCTAAAATATGGAAATAACACATTTGTCCTTCAATCACATGAATTGATTAACAAAATGCAGTATACGCATGCAATGAAATACTACTCAGCTGTAAAAAAAAAAATGAAATTGGGATGCATATGACAACATGGATGAATCCTGAGGATTTTTTGTTGGGAGTAATAAGCCGACACAAAGGACAAATATTGTATGGTCTCACTAATATGAATTAAATACCATGAGTAAATTCACAGATGTAAACTCCAGAGTAAAGTTTACTAGGAGATAGAATATAGGGTGAGAATAGTAGCTGATGCTATGTAAAATAAGCCAGACAGAAAATGATAAATATTGTATAATCTCACTGATATGAAATAATTAGAATAAGCAAACTCACAGAGTCAGATACTAGACTATAGGTTACCTGGGTTGGGGATAAAGAATGGGGGAATTAATGCTTAATTTGTACAGAATTTCTATTTAGGTTGTTTTTTAAAGTCTTAGAAATGGATGGTGGTGATGGTGGCACATTATTGTGCATATAGGATTGCCAGCATGGAATTAGATATCTGAATTTGGTTAAAAGGGGAAATTTTAGGTCATATATATATTATTAGAATAAAAACTAAAAGATAAAACAGGACTGAATAGCACAGTGAACCCTATTTTAAATATCTGACTATAATTAACAGTATAAGTATAAAAATATTCTTAAATGAATTATAACAAATGTACCACACTAATACAAATTGTTAATAATAGGGTGGTATGGGGAACAATACACTTAATGTAAACTATATATATTATAGTTAATAGTACAATTTTAGTATTTCGTCAATGGTAACAAAAGTACCATATCAATGCGAGGTGTCAACAATATGGTGGTATATGAGAATGCTTTTTTTGGTAAACCTTTAACTTCACTAATTAAAAAAATATATTTAAAAAAGGGGTGAAAAAAGAGAAGGGTTTCAAAAGTAGAAAATATAATAGAATAGACAAGATGGAAGACTTTTATTGCAGTGTCAGGAAGCCCACATTGTATTCCCAATTTTGCAACCAAAAATTCTGTGGTCTTGGGCAATTCATATCCATGATTTTCACACTGATTTCAGCAGGCCAACTCCTAATAAGAAAAATATTTTAGATCTCTTCCAAAGTGAGAGTATATGTGAGCATTTCTTGCATAATGTAACAAATCAGTTTTATCATAAAATAAAGCCCAGGGAAAAAAAATCCAGAGACATTTTATCCATAATTGGTCTTTCCTGAGTTATGGACTGCTGATTCAGGAAAACCCAGATACATACTCAGCTGGCAGCCCTCCACATCCCTCTCCTATTCTGCCACCACCAATACTCCTGAGCATTTTTCCTAGTAGTCAGTCTGGGAAGGAATTCATCTGTCCCAACATTCTTTCTCCCTCCCTTGTACTACCTGGTCTGACTCTGGAAATCCTTCTCATATGGGCACACATCCTCTTCCATGCCTGCCCTCCATTTTCTAATTCTTCCTCAAGAAATAAGTCTCCTGCCTCTTTCCACTAACTCGCACTTTTTCTGCTCTATCCAGATTTCTCTCTGCCCATCTCTACCATCATCTTTGTCCAGTTCAGTATTAATACTAATTATGGCTGCTTAGTGCCAGAGCTTGTGCTGCATCTGCCCTGAAGTTAAAGAAAGCTGTAATTTTTTTTTATCAATGGTATCTCTTTTTTTAAAAGATTTATTTATTTATTTATTTCTCTCCCCTTCTCCCCACTCCCCCAGTTGTCTGTTCTCTGTGTCTATTTGCTGCGTCTTCTTCTTTGTCCGCTTCTGTTGTTGTCAGCGACACGGGAATCTGTGTTTCTTTTTGTTGCACCATCTTGTTGTGTGTTTCTTTTTGTTGCATCATCTTGTTATGTCAGCTCTCCATGTGTGCGGAGCTGTTCCTGGGTAGGCTGCACTTTCTTTCGTGCTGGGCAGTTCGCCTTGCGGGATACATTCCTTGTGCATGGGGCTCCCCTATGCAGAAGACAACCCTGTGTGGCAGGGCACTCTTTGCGCGCATCAGCACAGCACGTGGGCCAGCTCCACGTGGGTTAAGGAGGCCCAGGGTTTGAACCACAGACCTCGCATGTGGTAGGCGGACGCCCTAACCAGTGGGCCAAGTTCGCATCCCAGTATTTATTTTAGAAAACCTATGTTAAGTTCTTTCTTTGTCCTTTTGAAATGAAATCAAGGAAGATGTTGCCCCTATCTTGTATTTTCCTGAGAAGAGATTAGCCTAATTTCCAGAAGGGTCCTGACTCCAAACTGGAAACATACCCCCAAAATATCTTAAGAATATGAATGTAATGGGTTGGGGAAGTGGATTTGGCACAACAGATAGAGCATCCGCCTGCCACATGCGAGGTCCAGGGTTCAAACCCAGAACCTCCTGACCGGTGTGATGAGCTGATTCACGCACAGTGCTGATGCACTCAAGGAGTGCCGTGCCATGCAGGGGTGTCCCCCGCATAGGGGAGCCACACACACACAGAGTGTGCCCCGTAAGGAGAGCTGCCCAGTGTGAAAAAAGTGCAGCCTGCCCAGGAATGGCGCTGCACACATGAAGAGCTGATGCAGCAAGATGATGCAACAGAAAAAGAGACAGGGATTCCTGGTGCCGCTGACAAGATACAAGCGGGCACAGAACACACAGCGAATGGACACAGAAAGCAGACTGCTGGGGCTGGGAGGGCGGAGGGCGGAAGAGGAGAGAAATAAATAAATAAATAAATCTTTGAAGGCAATGAGTTGTATCCCCTTGGCTGCATAAAAAGAGCGAGCTCCTTTGTGTCTTTTCAGTCTCTTTGCTGTTTGCCTGTGATGCATCACATTCTGGTTTAATATCTGTTCATTCATAAAATTGTTCTTCTTTCTTTAATACCCCTGTGGGGAGGTTTTCTGGGTTGGGAAAAGATATGTTTTTAATTATATTCCCCAACACAAGTTAAAGATTTCCTTCAAATATTATGTCAAAGCTTGACTATCCCACTGGGAAACTGTAATAAGATAATGACACGCAGAATGGGCAGATGCAGTGTGGTAAGGATATTTAAATATGTAATAATATAAAAATATGTAACTATATTTATTATAAATTATTTTTATTATAAAAAGTAATTATAGTATATATATTTTATAGACTGCCTTAAATGAATTCAAAATAGCCATTCCACAAAATGAGAGAAGGTGAAGAACATAGGAAAAATTCTCCAAGCCACAAAACAAATTACTCAAAAAAGATATATTATTGAAATATATATACCAAAATATGTATATGATTATTCTGATCATTTGTTAGGATTACTTCAAATATTTTGGTTCTTTTCCTTCTGGGCACATGGCAGGATAAACTTTCCTTGTGCTCTTGAATTTTGGCACAGTCATGCCACTTTCTTTGGCAAACAAAATGTGAGCAGAAGTGACATGTGCCCCTACTACCAGAAGGAAGCTTTAAGAATCAGTGCATCTACACTATAATTTCTTTCCCTGCCATGAAACTTGAAATGTTTCAGAGGATGACTATTACATCACCCTAGATGTGAGAGTGAAAAGGACTTGGAGCGGAGCTCCAAGGTAACAGTTACCAGAGAAATAGCAAGGAAAGCGGCAAGGCAATAAAGGCATTTAAGCACTGATTTGGGGTCATAAAATTGCAGTACAAGAGCACAGATTCAGGGAGCAACCCAAATCATGTCCTGTTTTGGTTTTTCTAGGCAAAGGTTTTTAAAGGAAAAAGAAGAAAATTATAAATGCTGTTTGTGTTTGGTGAATGTTTGGTGTACTCTAAATCTCCTTCAGGTTAGATAGTTTAACTGAGTTCCTTATCTCGTGGTTTGTTTATGGTGCGCTGATGTACTCAATGTTTTCAGAAATGCTGCTGCTTGAGGCTTTGAATACAGGGGTAGCTTGTGATATCTGGCTGACACTTGAATATGAGTAACCTCCAGAATGACCCTCTCAACTCAATTTTAAATCTCTTAGCCATAGCAGCTTTATTTTATTTATTTCAACATAACCCATGATGGGCATATTATGGAGGTACAAAATAAAACTTTGTTTCTTCAAATAACTATGATCTAGGGTTTATTTGTTACCACAGCATTGCTTAGGTTATCATGCCTGACTCCACTGCAGACCAAAAGATCTTATGTCTTTCCTTAAAATATACATGTCCTGGTTTCAATCTTTTTCCATGTGGACCTTCTCTATGGTCTCTTGATGAAGATCTTATATAAGTGTAGAAATGAAAGCAGAAACCCAGAGAGAAAGACAGTTGCTGTTTTCACCCTGCCATGTGAGAGAAGACTCCAGGATCACCTACAGCTGCAGGAAGACAGAGAAACCCAGAGACTGAAAGGGAGACTGGAGGCTGGAATCAGTGGAAAAGCTGAAGCAATAAGACCCTCAAGAGACTATGCCCATGAAGCACCTTGAAGCTGAAAGAGAAGTGAGCCTGGAGGAGATAGCTGAGACTGGCAGATCAGCCATTTTGCCTTGCCATGTAGCAGGAATCCAGGATCCAGCAGCTGACTTTTGGTAAGGCAGCATCTCTGGTGATCCCTTGATTTGGATTTTTTTACAGCCTTGGAACTATAAGATTTTGCCTCAAATGAAGTTTCATTGTAAAAGACAACACATTTCTGGTATTTTGCTCACAGATGCTTTAGCAAACTAAACCAATATATTAACAGCAAAATGGCCCTTTCCAAATCTGATTTTGTAATTTAAAACTAATTTGGGAAGAAAAAAATAAAACCTATTGCAATAACAATCCACTAAGAAAACTCAATCTTCTCTACATATGTAGTTCTCTAACAACTATATAGTGAAATATAAAGGAGAAAAAAATTCAGCTTTCAGTCCTGTACTTCAAGAAGAGTTATACAGAAGAGAAAAGGAGGAGAATTTACTCTCGTTACAATGCAACACAATAGTTGTTAGTCTTTTGGAAAAAAAGGGAAAATCCTGCAGCCTGCAATCAATAGCTAGTAGCAGCAGGGGAATTGTTATATTGGTTTGAAAGAAAAATTTGAAAGAAAAGTTTGAAAGAAAAATTGCTCTCTTATTGACAGCAGTACTCTGCTATGACCTGTCTGAATGACTAAAAGAAGCCAAATTAGCAGGGGAAAAAACATTCATCTTAGAGGGAAAAGATGCAAAGGTGCAAAGTTTTTTCTTGAAAAAAAAAAAAGGTATAAAAACACCTGATAATCAGGGCTCTCTTCAAAAAAGTAGAGTCCATTAAAAAATTATGAACCTCTTTCTGTTACAGGTCTGGAAGGGTCACAGTCAGTGTTTTTCCACTTTTCTCCCCAAGGATTCTTTTGAAAAATCTCACAAAAATTTCCCTCACCTTTCTTTAAACTTAATTTTCTCATCTTTTGGCAGCAGTTCCTGCTTATTTCAGAACCTTAGGAGGTACTGACATATGGAGTTTGCTCACAATGGCATAAATTTGGCAGTAAAGGTGCCCATTTTTAAATTCATGTAATTTTATTTACCAGTCCCCCTCACATAGCCTGTTAATACAAATCTAGCATAGCATCTGGCACATAATAGTCACTACGCTACCCTAAATACAAAGACAATTCTTTCCATCTTAATTCATGATTTCATATTTCAGGCTTTTATAAAGTAATACAAGTGGTCTCTGACATAAATGATGAATATTTAGGGGGCACAGCCTCTAATACCACCTTGTCTTCTGGTGTCAGATCACATCTTTCCTACAATGATGTAAGAGAGACTGACACATTGCCTGAGAATAGAATGTAGGGAAGCCCTGTGTCCTCTAGGTGTCATGCTTAACCCTAAGGTCACCGAATCCCTAAAGAAAAAAGGAGTTTTACAGTAGCCACGTATTTTTATTTTAAGTTTCCACATTCACCCTATGTATGGCGGTCTTGTCTTTGTCTGGTAGAAGCTCCAATCCATAAGCAGTTAGGATGCTGTCCCAATTCATGTATCATAAACTACTCAAATGCCCATAAGCAATCTTTTCTAAAATAATTTTAACACCTACATCAAGATTTATGTTCCAATTTTTTGAAAATGAGGGAAAAATTTTTTTGAAAGACATATTTCTAAGTCATAGTTTCACCTAATGCACAATATTAAACTAAATGAGCCAAAATGTGTTCTCTTGCAAGACCTCTTTTTTTAACCAAAAGAACTTTGAGGTTTTATTACTAAAACATGAAATTGTGGCAATCAGAATTTACTGAAATACCATAGTACTGATAACGAAAATTCCATACAAAGTATAACAGTGATATCCACAATGTATATTTTATTTTTACCAGTCAGAATTAATAGTCTTTACTAAACCTACCTTTCCAGCTTAGAAACTCAAACTAATAGCTGCACTTTTTTTGTTGTTGTTATTTTTTTAAATTATTTATTTATTTTGAAAATTACATTCAAAAAATATGAGGTCCCATTCAACCCTACTGCCCCCACCCCCCGCTCCCCCCACAGCAACACTCTCTCCCATCATCATGACACATCCATTGCACCTGGTAAGTACATCTCTGAGCATCACTGCACCCCATAGTCAATGGTCCACATCATAGCCCACACTCTCCCACGTTCCATCCAGTGGACCCTGGGGGGATCTACAATGTCCCGTAATTGTCCATGAAGCACCACCCAGAACATCTCCTCGTCCCGAAAACGCCTCCACATCTCATCTCTTCCTCCCATTCCCCAAACCCAGCAGCCACCATGGCTACCCTTCCCACACCCATTCCACATTTTCTCTGTGGACATTGGATTGGTTGTGTCCATTGCACATCTATGTCAAGTGGGGGCTTAGATTCCACATGGATACTGGATGCACTCCTCCTGCTTTCAGTTGTAGACACTCTAGGCTCCATGGTGTGGTGGTTGACCTTCTTCAACTCCATGTTAGCTGAGTGGGGTAAGTCCAATAAATCAAAGTGTAGGAGCTGAAGTCTGTTGAGGCTGTGGGCCTGGGTGTCATATTATCAGTCCAGAGATTCAAATCCCCTAAATATATCTAAAACCCCAGCACCAACTACAATTCCAATAAAGTAGCATGCAAGTCTTGTGAAAAGAGATCCCCTCTGAGTCCAATTCCATCATGCAGAAACACCAGCTCCAAAGAAGGGCCATCTGCCATGGCAGTGAACCCCATCTGCCATGACCATAGAACCCGTGGATCTCTTTATTCCTCAAAAGAACCAATACCTGGGGTTGTATCTACTTTATCTGTCTCTCAGACTCTGCTCAGTTGTGCATAAGGGGATTCCTTCTGACAACCTCCAGACTCTTTTTTAGAGATTCACAGCCTTATATTCTCATTTCTCCTTTCCATTTCTCCCTTACTTTAGGTCAAACAGCATTTTGAAGTCATGTTATTATATGTGGACAGGGATATTCTGCTGATCCGTGTTGAACCTTTAATTCAAGGTTCTTTTCTAGTTGCATCTTCAGCTGGTATGTGGTAGTGATCCCTTGGTGCCAGGGAGGCTCATCCCCGGGTGTCATGTCCCACGCTGGGGGGAATGCACTGTATCTACATGCTGAGTTTGGCTGTGAGAGTGGCCACATTTGAGTAATATGAAGGCTGTCAGGAGGAAACTCCCAGGCACAGTGTTACTCTAGGCCTTATTCTTATTGCAGGTGTATAGGCTCAAAAGCATAGCCATTAGTATGAGGAGCCCACTGTTGGGCCATCCTTCCTTTCTGGTTCTTGCCGTTGCACCTGGGGGACTGCCGCTGCTCCCCCAGGGTCCACGACAGTGACACCCCGGCCAGGGGCCCAGTACCCCACCAGCTGTTGTTTTTAATTGTTTCCACTATGAGTATATCTAGACATTACTATTTACCCTGGGCATATGCCCTGTATAACTCCCTGTCAACCATATATATCCTGTCAATAACATCCTATATCAGTATTCCTCCGCTGCCATTGTTGAACCACTCTGTGATCCAAAACTTCCTGTAAAGTGAATCCCAACATAATGTCAGCTTCACAAGAGTCTTAGATCACCGAAATTCATATATACATTGTACAGTACTTCCCCAGATTCACCATAAAACCTTTTCCCTTCCACAGCAATAATCTCTTAACTTGTTCATATCATATTTCCTGAAACTGAAGTACAGATTCTGAGACAATAGCTTTCAAACAAGATAACATCTGTGCTTACTATGTGGTCCATACTTTAGGTTGTACAGTTTTCTAAATTTTTTAGTTATCCTATGTTTTGCCTTATGGTTTACATTATTAGTCTGTCGTCCCCTATATGTTTTTGGTGTAATATTACATGTTTTATATTCATCTTCGTGTACTCTCACAAAACTCCTCTCTTGCAATAGCTGCACTTTTGACAGAAGGCAAAGTCCTAAGCTAAAATAATAGAAATGAGAGTTAGGTAGATATAGATATAGAGAGTATAGATTGATATAGAGTGATAGATAAAACTAACCAACTGCAGAATTCAGCTCTTCTGAGCAAGTAGTTCTCTAGAGAAAAGAGATGTCAGAGGATAAGTTTCTTTGAAAATGATTTTTGCCAATAAAATAAGCCCAGAAATAATAGTACACTGAATGAGACTGTGCTCCCTACCATAATAAACAATATTTATTCAATTCAACAAATAGTTGCTGCACAATTTTTTTTTCAAGCACAAGAGCAAAATACGCAGACCTAGACTGAGTCACACTGTGGATGCAAACCCTGGCTGCTGCCTTATCTGTGTGACCCACAGACAAACACTGAACCTGCATAAGACTCAGTGAAGGTATTAGTAACCATGATGGGGGTGTTACCAGAATTGAAAGAAATAATGCATGTCCGTTTTCTAGCACTGAACCTAGAATAAAGAAGTATTCAATAATGTTAGTTCATGTGGTGGACCTTACTAGTGCTCACCAACATCCAGTTTCTTCTCCTTCCAGGAACAGAGAAGATTATAATTCCAAACCACCTTACAATTAGGCATCACCATGTAACTAATTATAACCATGTCCTGAGAGTAGCTGTGCCCATCACAGTTAAAAAAAAAAAAAAAAAAGGAGGGGGGTGGGAAACTCCTGTATTTCACAGTGTAGCTACAAGATGTGTAGGTGTCCTCAACCTAGTTTCCTGAGTAGCCACATATAGCAGAGCAACACTCCAACCAAAAGCAGCATGTTGCTTGAGTAAGAAAAGTATATTGTATTTAGCCAGAAATTGCTATAAAGAATGAGCTGCTACTGTGAGTAAAATCTAAAATATGTAGCATTGAATAAGGAATTCGATGGCAAGTGGAAAAGAAACTGCAATTGGAAAATGAAGTAGGGAAATTGTCACCAAAGGTAATTTGGAAGAAGTCCATGAAGCTAATGAACTTGTCCTTTTAGGGGGAGAGAGTAGACAGCAATATGGTAGTAGGCAATATCCAGTTACTGGCAGAATTTAGCAAGACACTACAAGAAATATACAAGCTCAGAAAAGAATTGACCAAATTATAAGTATAAATAAATGGAAATAGAGAGATGTTTGCTTCTGTCTATGAAAGACAAGCTCTTATCAGATAAAACTCTTTGATTAAGAACAACCAAAGGTCATCAGAGAGTAATAAGCAGACAATAACAGAATGGACACTATCTGAGGGAGAAGAGGAATGCTTTTGTGATGAGTCCAATATTTTGCACTGCTTCTCTACACAATGTATTTGTCAATTTGTAATCAATAAAGACCAATAATCTGAGTATCTGAGCAAAAACCAGCAACTAAAAAGAAAGTAAACTGAGTAGAACTTGTAACAGTCTCACAGGATTGAGGAGGGGGAAAAAAAAGATGTTCTAGATAAAAAAGGAAGCTGGAGTTAAGGAGTCAAAATTCAAAAAAAAAAAAAGAAAAATGAAGTGAACTTGAAACAGCATCACTTTTCCCCTAAAGAGGTTCTTAACAAGGGGTCCATGAACTTGAATTGAAATTCAAAAAAACATTCTTGTGGGAACAATTGCGATATATTTATTAAATAATACACAGTATGGTGCAGACTTAGTAAGGGGTCCGTGGTTTTCACCTGACTGGCAAGAGTCCATGGGGAAAAAAAAGTTTAAGAACCCCTGTCTTAAGGGGTTTGATGATTCATTAATAGAATGGATTTCAGGGAGTGAGAGAGAGAGTGAGATGTCAAGGAGAAAACTGTTGCTAAGAGGCAAAGAAAATCAACACAGTGTTCTGCAGTGGCACTGTATTGGTATGTGGCAGGTTCCTAAGACCACCCTCAAGCTCAGTGAATCACTAGAAGGACTCCCAGGATTCAAACACTGTTATACTCATGGATTCAAACACTGTTATACTCATGGTTACAGTTTATTACAGCAAAATTAAAAAGTTTACTGCACATATTACAGTCAGCAAGGACAAAAGGTGCATGGAGCTCTGTCCAGGAGAAAAATGCACAAAATACCAAGTATTTTCTTCCAAGGAGTTGCAAGGGGGCATATTTAATTCTCCCAGCAATTATATGTGACACGTGTGAAGTGTTGCCTACCAGGGAGGCTCATCAAGCCTTGCCACCCACGGTTTTTATTAGTTCAAGTCACATAGGCATGTAGCACCCACACTGAATGACCTCACTATTCAAACCCTAACCCCCCACAGGAAAAACAAGCATTCACTATAATTGTTAGGTAAACATACCTGGGTACACTGGCACAGTGTGGCGCAAAGACTCAGGCATACAAAACTCTCTTATTAGGAAGACAATGCATAGGGCTTTTTTTTTTTAAGAGACTTTAGATTACATAAATGTTACATAAAAAATATAGGGGATTCCCATATGCCCCACTTTCTCCCCCTCCCACACTTTCCCACATTAACAACATCCTTCATTAGTGTGGTACATTTGTTAAAACTGATGAACACACATTGAAGTACTGCCACTACCAGGGATTACAGTTTACATTACACTTTACAATCTGTCCTGCGCAATTTTGTAAATTATGACAAAATATATAATGTCCTGTATCCATCGTTGCAACATCATGTAGGACAATTCCAATGTCCCAAAAATGCCCCCATATTGCACCTATTTTTCCCTCTCCCTCCTCTCAGAACCTCTGGTGGCCACTGCCTCTATATAAATGATAAATGTTCTTCCACTGCTAGAATAACAGTAAGTCTATAGTAGAATAATATTATAGTAAGTCTACTTTAGTCCACTGTTCATTCCCCAATCTTGAGGATTTGGGGATGGTCATGCCTACTCTGCCTCTAATTGAGAGGGGGTTTGAGATCCCATGGGATAGATAGATGGAACTATCTTGCTTGCACTTGCAGGCTCTCACTATTCCTTGTGATGAGTGTTGTCTATCAGCATCTCCTTCGTACTTGTCCTGGGTGAGTCCAATGATCTGGAGAGCAGTTGTTGCAATTCTGCTGAGATTCAGGACCCAATTGGTACATGGACAGACCAAAGATTTAAGTCTCTTGGACATATATCTATCAAATATAGTACTAAATATAGGTTCAAATAGAAGGGGCAGAAGAGCCATGTGTAGGGAAACCACAAATCAGTCCAACTTTGACATACTGGAGAGCATAAATTCCAAGGTAAGACCTACTAGCAGGGTGCCAAATTCCTGAGCTGTCTGCCCTGCCTATAGTGTCTGGGAGTCTACAGAGCTCTCAGGAGCCCCACTATTTGAGGCAATATTTAATGTGGCAGTCAATGAGAGGCTGCTGTGACATGCATAAGTGTAACCTCTGGAATGACCTACAGGCTCACTTGGAAATCTCTCAGCCATGAGAACTCATTTGTATTTACCTGTATTAACAAACTGGATAACGTGCAAAGAACGTTGAGGTTATCTCCCAGGAGTCCTGAAGAAAGGCCTTTTTTTGGAATGTAAATAGTTTGAGTATCCCATGCCTGCTGAGTGTTCCAGGCATTTCCTGTAATACTGGAAACATAAAAGTCATGGCTGAAAGAACTTCCCCAGGGAGGACACTTGGTAAGTGTCCTAAACTTTCAGTAGGGAGCCCCAGAGTAATGGTGGTTAGGCAAAATCATGGCCTCTCAAAGAGATCCATGTCCTAATCCCCAGAACCTGTGAATATGTTAGTGACTATGGAAAAGAGGAATTAAAGTTGTAGATGGAATTAAATTTGCTAATCAGCTGAACATGAGATGAAGCTACTAGGCTGACTTATCTGGGTGGGCCCAATATAATCACAAGGGAGACAGAGGAGATATGATGACAGAGCAAAATTGGGAAAAAGAGATTGCAGTCTTTGAAGATGGATTACAGGCTTTGAAAGTTTCCACATTCCAAGGAATGAAGGCAGCATCTGAAGTTGGAAAAAGGCAAGGAAATGGATGCTGCCCTGAAGACTCCAGAAGGAACAGTCCTGATATTACCTTTATTTTTGCTGAGTTAGACCAGTTTTGAACTTCTTACTCCAGAGTTATAAGCTAATAAATTTATATTGTTTTAAGCCACTAATTTTGAGGTCTCAGGAATCATAGAAAATTAATACACTCTATATCATAAAAATTAAGGACAAATCTGAAATATTTTTAGACAAAGATTAAAACCCTTTAAGTTGCCTCAGTGTTTTATCAGATTAAAGTAACCACATATAGCAAGGATACCATCCAAACCACAATGGGCATGTAGCTGAAGTCCTCACACTAACATGATACAAAGTAGACTTTAAAACAATGGGTAATACAAGAGACATAGGTGTCAGGCCAACAGAAAGGTTTAAGAATCTCAAATTTGCATGTATGCATAATAATGCTGCCTCAAAACATATAAAAGAAAATTAATAAAATAATAAACAGAAAAAGACAAACTCAAAATTGTTTTGTGTAATTTTCATGTTCTTTCATTAGTAAACAACAGAGTTAACCAACAAGTGTATATGGCACTGTTTTCAAAATTGACAATCTAGGAATTCTCAACAAAGTTTAATGGAGTGATATAATACAGTTTAAGGTTTCTGATCACAGGACAAGTATGCTAGAAATCCACAGGTTTAAACTACATATTTAATGTAAAAAATTTTCATAGAATATAAATTTAAAATTACAGAATATTTTAATAGAATGCTGCTTATAAGATTATGTAGGAAGCAGCTAATGCTTTGTTTAGAAGGGAACCTAACAGCATTATATGTATACATAAGAGAATAAGACAGGTTGAAAATTAATTATTTAAATATTCATCTCAGGAAGTTAGAGAAATAGCAATGTATTAAAACTAAAGTGGTAGAAGGAATAATAAAAATAAGAACATAAGTTAATGAAATATAAAATAAACATGGAGATTGTATAGCCCACAGTCTCAGTTCAGAAAGCAAGTACAATCAAAATGGCCTGAAAAAGAACTGGGGGATCTCCTATTTACATGTCTATTAGTAGCTCCATCAGTACTGCTAACAAGAGCCTATCAGCTACTTTCCTGCTTAGAAGATATACTTCTTCAGTTAATATGCTTGTTTTATAACAAAAAAAAAAATCTGTCAAAAATCCTGTTTTTAAATCTTTTTGTTATGAGTATGTATAAAGTAGAGATTAAGGGTATAGGTTTTGATGTTGGAAGACTACTGAGTTCAAATCCTTTCTTCTATTTAATGGTTGGGTGACTTAAGCAAGTTATTTATTATCTTTAAGTTTCAAATTTATCATCTATATGATGGATGTTATTTAAAACTATCTCTGATGCTTATTTTGAGGAATAAATGTAAAGCTACACAGCACCTGTCAAATAATATTTAATACATGACAATGCTTACTATTTTTAGGCAAGGATAGACTTTTCACTCTGAACTTGAAAGTTCAGCAAACTACAACAGTGCAGCTATGGGATATCATGTGGCCTTATATATCTGAATCAAACGTTATTTAGCTCAAGACTGCAAATTAAAAAAAAAAAGCTTCCCATAAAATGTGAATAATTTTATTAAAACTACCTAAGATTTATTCTCCAAAAAAATTTTTTAGGGAGGAATCACTGAGCACTGGAAACTATATATTTTCCCTTTTTAAGCAGAGTATAAAAATACCGATTGTTTCCATTAAGTTAACATTAAATATCTTCCTGAAATAGAGAACTTAAATCTTGTCAGCTTGTTTTCCTTCTCCTTGACATGTTTTGATAGTCACATACAAAATATTAGTCCAAAGATTAACACTTAACATTGTCATCACTGAAATGAACCAGAGATGCACCTCAAGTACCTTGGTGTCATCAAGAATCCACTGAAGAGAAAACAGAACTCAGAGATAGGAAGAAAATATTTATGTGATTCAGCAGAGGCTATGCCTGCTAGAGAGATTAAATGTATTCTCTGCTTCAATGGGACAGTTTAAATTCATCAGAATTGATGGAGGTGAAAGGGCTCTGAAAAACATTTACTTCAACACATTGTTTCCTCTTGCATCATTTGCTGTCTTTTTGGACATATTTATTCTGAGTAGAATGTTCAGCGGTTGGAGTTTCAAATATTTGAAAAATATTTAGTGTAATTGTAAGACTCTAGGAAAGGTTAAATATGTACCTGTAGCAGTTTAATATGGTTATGAATTCCAAAAATAGATATTGGATTATGTTTATAATCTGGTCTATACCTGGGCATGATTCAGTTATGATTAGGGCTTTGATTGGGCCATGTCATTAGGGCATTGAGTCCCCACCCCTTGGTGGGTAGGAACCCACAGGTAAAAGGCTTGGAAAAGGATAGAGTTGAAGACTTAAGCTGGAGCCCTGGGAAGTAAGCTCACAGAGGAAACAGAAGCAAGCCCTGGGAAGAGAGGAACCCTGAACCCAGCAAGAAGCAAGACCCTAGAAGAGAGGAAACCAGGAAGCCTGAACCCTCACAGATGTCAGAAGCCATCGTGCTCCAACAAATGAAAACAGACTTTGGTGAGGGAAGTAACTTATGCTTATGGCCTGGTATCTGTAAGCTCCTACCACAAATAAATACCCTATATGAAAACCAACTGATTTCTGGTATTTTGCATCAGCACCCCTTTGGCTGACTAATACAGTATCTTATGGTTTACCTCATACCAACCAGCCAATACATCAAGAAATAAACTAATGTAGATATTTTCAGTCCAGAGGTTATACCTTGGGAAAAAAATATCAGGTTTGGGGAATGTGACTTTTATCATTAAGCTGACTAAGGGAAATTTGTCATTAAATGTAACATTTTGTTATGCTTAAGAGGTAGAAAATTATTATCTCTAATTTTTAGATGATGAGTCACAGAGATGTAATGTGGCTTGTGTAAACTTGTATATTCTAAAATTGTTTCTGAACATAAATCATTTTCCACAGGCTCTAGTCCTCTGATACTGATAAGTATACATGAAATCTCCAAAGTTAAAGATTCCATTTTTCCAGGCACAGCCTCATAAATTTTAAGGAGAAATAAGACAGAAATCAAATACCTAATAATAAGTAGGAGGTTCTGTTTTTTGTTTTATAAATATAAACTTAAAACTATTTAGATAATGGTTATTAAGGATAGATTCTTTGTATCTAAAATAACAAACATAGTTTAAAAGTAAATTTAAATACTCCATGAAGATGTAGGTGAATCTTGTGCCAAAAGAAGTTTGGTGATATACTGTTCATATTCTGAGTGATACTTTCCCAGTAGAGGACCTTCTGAATAACAAAGTACAAGGCACAACAAGCTAAGTATATACAAAGTATCAATAGTTTTTATGAGGTGAGATTTTAGGTATTTCCAGTTCCAAACAAATATATTTGGATGAGATTATTCTAAAGCCATTTGTACACATTTTTCACCATGCCTTTATTTTTCCATTATGTTTTTTTCTCTATTTTTTTCAAATGTTACATTAAAAAATATATGAGGTCCCCATATACCCCCCACCCCCCTCATCCCACTCCTCCCACATCAACAACCTCTTTCATCATCATGGGACATTCATTATATTTGGTGAATAAAATTTGGAACGCTGCTGTACCACATGGATAATGGTTTACATTGTAGTTTACACTCTTCCCCAGTCCACCCAGTGGGCCATGACAGGACATGTAATATCCAGCATCTGTCCCTGCAGTACCACCCAAGACAACTCCAAGTCCTGAAGATGCCCCCACATCATATCTCTTCTTCCCTTTCCCTACCCTCAGCAGCTACTGTGGCTACTTTCTCTGCATCAATGCTACAATTTCTTCCTTTACTAATCACAATAGTTCCATAGTAGAATATCTGTAAGTCCACACTAATTTATACTCTATTCCTCCACCCTGTGGACCTTGGGATGGTGATGTCCACTCCACCTCTTTATCAAGAGGGGTCTTAGATTCCACATGGATGATGGATGCAATTCTCCTACTTGCAGTTGTAGGCTCTCTTGGCTCCCTGATGTGGTGGTTGCCCTTCTTCACCTCCCTGTTCGCTGGCCAGTGTACGTCCAATAAACCAGAGTGGAGGAGATGCAAATCTGCTGAGGCTCAGAGCCTGGCTGTCACATGGACAGTCCAGAAATTCACATCTAGTAGGAGGCTTTTTGAGTCAAAGAGCAGCAGCGACTTTTCCTATAAAAATTAAGTCATTATTATGACCATTTTATACAGCAAGCAGTTTTAGCATTTAGATGTAGACTTTTATTTCTCTTGCCAACAAAACAGTTCCTGCATTTTTCCTAGGAAAAGAAATAGGAAAAGCCACACATTATAAAGCACACAATGAAAAACAAAACTGTTCAGTTGCTAGGTGCTATAAGGCTTATACCCAGTTCTGAGGTGCAGTCTTCTGTTCATCTAGCCAAAGGCAGGTAGCAACCAGCTCACAGCAAAACTGTAAAGCAAATTTTTATTTTGGTATCCTTTCACCACTGTTACACTTACCTTCTTCCACTTCCTATTGTCACTCTCCAAGAATCTAATTTCCTCATACTGATATTGGCTCCTAAAAGTTTTCTTAATGAGTATACCCTCATTTGACCTATCTCACAATGTACCATGCTCCATAGTTACATCTCTTCTAATGTTTCCTACACAGCTTCTCATTGCACACATGAATATAAACTAGATAAAGGGACAAAATTCCTATTAGACTAAGCCACACTAAGAAAAGACTTAGAAGAAGAAAAAACTCCTCATTTGTCTACATCTCATTAACCTTCCCCAAAACATTCACTTTTTAATTGCAATGATTTTCACATTGCAACAACCTCAATCTTGAAATATTTGGGAAGATTATCTTTTGAAATCAGTGGTTTTCAAACTTTTTCTTAAAGAATATATTTTTGAAGTTACTCCACCTGTTTATGTTCTAGGGCTACAATCACTGTGGTGGGTTCAGAGAACCTATTTCCAGCCAAGAAGGCATAATATGGACAAGTTTTACAATTCAACCAGAAACAAGCAAATAGACAAAATATATTAAAATAATGGTTGTCAAAACTCTTGGCTTAAGGCAAAAAATGATAATGATACCTTAAAGGCAAAAACCATGAGACAAGTCCTACAATCACTCTAGACTAATGCCTTAAGAGGGTTTTCAAACCATGGCAGAGTCAAGTAAGGAGACCTATGGCAGAAGTTTGAGTTGAGGAAATGGAGCTAAGAGTACAGGATGACCAAGGTAGTTACAGTTCTATAAACAGAATAACAGAGGGGGAAAAAGGTAGAGAAAGCATGTTTAAGGTTTCCAGAAGATCCATCTTAAGAATTCAGTGGAATATGATCAGAGCCAGTGTATAATGAAATTAGCAGAGGTAATATAATGAACCACCCAAAAGGATTAGAATGAACAGTACCCAGCAGGCAAAAATGTCTGAGAATAGTAGTTATTCCCATCAGGCACACTGGTAAACTCTTTTAATGCAGCAGACATTGATTAGAGTACGCAGAAGAATCTAGGCTCAGTAGTGGGGATTAATTAGTCATAAAATAAACAATGCTTTTGTCCCCACTAACATATTTTAAAAGTTAATGGGAATAAAAGACCATAGAGCATCCAAGAACATAAAATTCATAATATTACACATCCAATCAAGTGTTCCAGGCATGAAAACAGTAAAATATAAATCAAAAGGATGGGGGAAAAATGAATTGGTTGAAACTAACCAAGAACTGACAGAGTACTACAATTGGCCAGTGAGGATGTTAACACAATTATTATAGTAACTGTACTCAATCTGTTCAAAAATTGAAGAAGAGACATGAAGATACCAAAAAAAAAAAAGATAAAAAAAGAAAAATCCAAATAAAATTTCTAGGAATAAACACTATTTGATGTGAAAATACACTGGCGAGGAAGGCAGACACTGGAGTTTTAAAAAGTAATGAACTTCATAGTGTAGCAATAGAAACTTAGCAAGTTAAAATGCAGAAGTAAAAAATAATAAAAGTGCATCAGTGAGCTGTAGGACAAATTCAAGCAACTTAATTCATATGTAATTTGAATCCTCAAAGATGAGAATGGAGAGAGAAAAAATAAGAAGAAATAATGCCTGAAAATTTTCCAAATTTCAGGAACACTATAAAACCCAAGATTCAATAAGTTAAACATAACCAATCACAAGAAAGAAAGAACATGACACCAAGTCACACCTCAATCAAATTGCTCAAAACCTGTGATAAAAAGAATATCCTAAATGGAGCCAGAAAAAATAACAGTTGTATACAGACAAATAAAACTATCAATGACAGCAGATTTCTTTTTTTGAAAAACTAACTGAAAGTGAAAGACAGTTGAAGAACATTATTAAAGAATGGAAAGGAAAAAAAAATCTCCCTAGAATTATATATCCAGGGAAATTACCTTTCAAAAAAAGTTATAACAAAAGTGATTTTTACATGTAAAACAGCTGAAAGATTTTATCAGTTGACTCTCACTACAAAAAAGTAGTAAACAGATTTTTCAGAAAAAAGAGTATGATACCAGATGGAAATATGGAGCTACTCAAATGAATAAAGAGAATAAAAAATGGTAGTGAAATGGTTAAATATATGAAATTATTTATTGTACAAATCCATTGAAAATTAATTTCTTTAAATAAAAATAACTAGAATATTAAAAAAGTCCATGTAACTATACTACACAGTAAACCTTAAGCTAAACCATGAACTTTAATTAATAGTACCATTAAAAATTTTTGCTATCCTCAATTGTAACAAATGTTCTGTACTAATTCAAGGTGTTGGTGGTAGGGTGGTATATGGGAATCCTGTATTTTAGGCATGATTGTTCTGTGAAACCAAAACTTCTCTACTAAAGAAAAACAAAGAAAAATAATAACAAGAGAATGTTGAATTCACAACACAGGTTACAGGTAAAATGTATGACAAAAATAACAATATTATATATAACAAAAAACACCACTATGAAGGAAAAAAATGAATGTGGTAATTTAGTATACCAGTATTGACTGGTAGAATATTATTGAGTATAAACTGTGATCATTTAAACAGATATTTAAATCATAAAGCATCCACTAAAATAACAGAGATTTATGCAGAGTAAGCCAACAAAGAAGATAAAAATGCAATAAAAATACTGAATTTATGTAAAAGACAGCAGAATAAGAAAAAAGGATGAACAAAAACAGAAGAACAAATACAAAAGAAATAGAATGATAAAATTAACAATGGCAATGGTAAAAATGCCAATTAAAAGATGCAGATTGTCAAATTATGTTGGGGAAAAACTCTATTTTATGCCAACAAGAATTTCACTTTAAGTATAAAGACACAAATACATTATAAGTAAAACAGTGTGATAGACAAACCAAGATGGTGATTCAAGATACTTAAGGGTATTGTTCCCCTCTTAGACCAACTAGCAGAAACTGGCAGAGCTTTATCCTCAACTTGCCTCAAAACTCCATAAAACAGTTAAAGAGTTCCAATAACTGGGCAAGTACTAAATCAATATAACAGAGTTAAAAACAGTAGGAAATGCCCCATAAGATCTAAGCCCCCTCTCAATCTGAAGCATAGTAGGCATCGCCATGCAACCATGCAGTAATGATATTGATATAAAGTTAGTGGCTACCAGAGGTTCTGAGGGGAGGGGAAGGGAACAATGGGTGGAACAGAGGGCGTTTTTAGGGCATTGAAATAGTTCTGCATGATATTGCATGATAGATTTAGGCGATTATACATTTTGTCAAAATCTATGAAACTGTATGGTGCAAAGTGTAAACCATAATGTAAACTATAGACCATGGTTAGAAACAATGCTTCAATATCTGTTCATCAATTGTAACAAATGTAGCACACTATGTAAGATGTTATTAACAGGGGAGGGCTGGGGTAAATGCGAATGCCCTATATTTTCAACGTAACTTTTCTGTAACCTAAAACTTCTTTAAAGTTTAAAAAAACAGTAGGAGAAGCTCCTGGAGCCCTTGCTGGCCCCTCCCATACTCACCCCACAACATGTTGTAAAGCCAGACTGTGTGCCATCATCATCAACCCTGACATTGTTCTAGAGAGAGCAAAATAACCCTTATGCATGCACTGTGGTTCCTGCTAGGTCAGTGCTAATATATCAGGTGTTAGTCTGAAAGACTGAACCAGGAAGCTCATTTCTGGCTCACCCTCCCTGAATTTGCCCTGCAGGCAAAAGAGAAGATTGTGGGAAGATAAAGCAGTGCAGGAAACAATTAAGTCAAAGAGGCCTCGGGTAAAGGATTACCTGTTTATAGCATACATTTGAAAACCTGAGAAGAAAAGAAAGTCTATTTCATAGGTCCTGGGGGGAATGGGGAGGGAGGCATTTGAATTCCTGAAAAAAAGGGGGAGAATTCCTAGGGCTACATGCAAGCACAAGCACACGAAAAGCTCAGAAAAGATAAGGAGAACCCTGAACTTCATATTTGCCTCAGGCTGATCTACTTGATAGGAGGGCTAAACTTCAAAGGAGAGCATCAGCCAATACTGAGCCAATTAGCAAAGACAATGTAAGGTGTTTCTTGCATTGCTTTGTTTTTCTTAGCTTTTTCTGGCACTCAAGGAAATCTCTGTCATATCATCAGCTGGGTATAAATTTAAGGAACAGACAAGTCAGGGGTTAAACCCTAGATTAACATATTAAAATATTAAAATATGCAGTGTACAAGGAAATATTGCATAACAAAGAAACAGGAAAAGATGGCCCATTCCAAAAAAAAAAAAGATAAAATACAGAAACATCAGAAAATCAGACAATGAATAGAAAATATGTTCCTCAATATGGTCAAGGAGAAAAAGGAAAAAAAGAGAGAGAAAAAATAAATGCTATCAGGAAAACTATGAATGAATAATATGAGACTCTCAATAAAGAGATAGAAATTTTTAAAAGGAACCAAAGAGAAATGCTACATTTAAAGACAAGAAGAGAAATGAAAATAATTAGTAAGGATAACAAGAAGGGTGAAAAAGACCATTAATAGTAAAGTAAATGAAAAGTCAAACATATAATGGACTAAGTAAGTAATGTCTTTACAGTAATAATGTCAAAATGTCAATGGACTGAATCTCCAATCAAAAGACATATACTGGCAGAATGGGTAAAATATATATATATCAGCCATCTATATGCTGCCTATAAGAACACACACAAGGACACAAATAGACTGAAAGTAAAAAGTTGGAAAAAAATATTCCATACGAACGGTAATCAAAAAAGAGCTGGAGTAGTGATAATAATATTGGGCCAAATAGACTTTAAATACAAAACTGCTATAAGAAATTAAGAAGGACATTATATATCGATAACAGGAGCAAGTCACCAAGAACAAATAATAATAGTAAATATTTATGCCCCAAAATATATGAAGTGTACACACTTGCAAAACTAAAGAAAGAAATAGATGTCCCTACAATAATATTAATAGTTGAAGATTTCAATACAACACTATCATCTTTGGATAGAACAACTGAGTAAGAATCAATAAGGAAACAGAGAAATTGAATAATAGAATACATGAAGTAGACCTAACAGACATATACAGAACATTGCACCCCAAAACAATAGAATTAATCTCAAGTACTCATGGAACTTTCTCCAGAATAGACCAATATGTTGGGTGACAAAAAAGTCTCAAGGAATTTTCAAAATATTGAAATTATACAAAGCACTATATCTGATCATAATGGAATGAAGCTGGAAATCAAGAACAGGTAGAGAAAGGGAAAACTCACAAATATGAGGAGGATAACAACACAAAAACAATCAGTGGGTTAAAGAAGAAAATGTGAGAAAAATTAGTAAATATCTTGAATGAAAATGAGAATACAGCATCTCAAAATGAATGGACTGCAGTGAAAACAGTGCTGAGAGACACTTAAATTAAAAAATAAGAGCTAAAATCAGAAATGATCACCTGCAAGAAATAGAAAAAGAACAGCAAACCAATCCCAAAGTGAACAAAAGGAAGAAATAACAAAGATTAGAGTAGAAATAAATGAAACTGAGAACAAACAAAAAAGCAGTAGAGAGAATCAACAAAACCAAAATTTGGTTCTTTGAAAAGCTCAATAAAATCAATGAATTTTTATCTAGACTGACAAAGAATAAAAGGGAAGATGCAAATAAATAAAATAAAAAATGAAAATGGGGACATTACTACTGACCTCACAGAAATAAAAGACTATGAACAACTGTATGCCAACAAACCAGACACTGTAAATGAAATGGAAAAATTCCTAGAAACATGCATATAACCTTGAATAAATAGAAGACCTCAACAAACCAATCACAAGTAGAGAGATTGAAATAGTTGTCAAAAACTTGCCAAAGATGAAAAGCCCAGAATCAGATGGCTTCAGATGTGAATTCTACCAATCATTCAAAGAAGAATTAATACCAATCCTGCGCAAACTCTTTCAAAAATATTGAACAGGAGGAAACAGTACTAAACTCATTCTATGAAGCCAACATTCACTCTAATACCGAAACCAGACAAAGAGAACATGAAAAATGAAAATTATAGGCCAATTTCTCTAATGAATATAAATGCAAAAATCCTCAACAAAATACTTGCTAACTGAATCCAACAGCACATTAAAATAAGTATATATCATGATCAAGTGGGTTTTATCCCAGCTATGCAAAGGTGACTCAACAAGAAAATCAGTGTATTCATAATACATCACATTACTAAATTGAGGAAGAAAAATCCCATAATCATCTCAATTAATGCAGAAAAGGCATTTGACAAAATCCAACATACTTTCTTGATGAAAGCTCTTTGAAAGACAGAAATAAAAGGAAATTATCTCAATGTGATAAAATGCATATATAAAAAATCTACATCTAATACTGTACTCAATGGAGAAAGACTAAACACTAACCTGCTGAAATGGGGACAAAAGAAGGATATCCACCATCACTACTGTTATTGTGTTATAAGTTCTAGCTAGAGCAATTAAGCAAGAAAGAGAAACAAATGGCATCCAAATAGGGAAGGAAGAAGTAAATCTTTCCTATATCTAGAAAATTCTCCAAAACCCCAAAACAGCAAAGCTAATAGAACTAATACATGAGTTGAGCAAAGTAGCAGCATACAAGATGGAAGCACAAAAAACAAAAGCGTTTCTATATACTACTAATGAGCAATCTGATAAGGAAGTAGGGGGGAAATCCCATTTATAATAGAGACTGAAGGGATCAAATATTTAGGAACAAATTTAACTAAGGACATAAAGGACTTGAATTCAGAAAACTGCAAAACATTGCTGAAAGAAACCAAAGAAGACCTAAATAAATGGAAGGACATTCCATTTTCAAGGACTTTAAGACTAAATATGGTTAAGATGTCAGTACTACCTAAATTCATCTACAGATTCAACACAATCCCAATAAAACTTCAAAAAGCATTTTTTATGGAATGAGGAAGACCAATTATCAAATTTATTTGGAAGTGTAATAGGTCCTAAATAGTCGAAATTATAAAAAAGAGGAATGAAGTTGGGAGAACTCTCACTTCCTGACTTTAAAGCATATTACTTATTTAAGTGGTAAAAACAACATGGTGCTGGCATAATGACAGATACGCTGAACAAGAGAATCAACTGGGTGTTCAGAAATGGATCCTCCAATTTATGGCAAAGTGATTTTTGCCATAAATTGGCGAAAGACTGTCCAGCCCACCCACCTGGGCCAGAACAGCCTATTCAAAAAATGGTGCTGGAAGAACTGATATCCAAAGGAAGAGGACCTCTTATCTCATAACTTATACAATTATTTGAAAATGGATCAAAGATCTAAATATAAAAGCTAGAAGAAATATAGGGAAAATCTCCAAGAACTGCTGGTATGGGTGGTTTCTTAAACCTTACACCAAAAGCACAAGCAACAAAAGAAAAATCAAAATGGATAAATGGGACCTCCTCATACTTAACATTATTGTGCTTCAAAGGACTTAGTTAAGAAAGTGAAAAAGCAGCCTACTCAATGGGAGAAAATATTTGGAAACCACATAATCTGATAAGGGTTTGATAACCATGTTATATAAAGAGATCATATAACTCAACAATAAAAAGACAAGAAATCTAATTTAAAGATGAGCCAAAGACTTGAACAGACATTTATCTAAAGGGAAATGCAAATGGCCAAAAAGCACATGAAATAATGTTCAACATCATTAGTTATTAGGGAAATGCAGACCAAAACTACACTGAGATATCATTTCACACCTTATAGATAAAGGTTCTTTTCATCAGGAACCTTCACCATAATGATGAAGGTTCTCTTCCACTTACCTGCAAGCAGTGACTCCCTCCCTTTATAATCAAATAAGGAACAAGTTGAACATATGGAGTAAGTGATTTCTTTGGAGTGTGGGATAAATAAACCCATTTGAGAATACCAAGTGCTGGAGTCAATTGGCCTATTAGTCCTGTTGAATAATGTGGTGTAAAAAGACAGAAAAAAATGTATTGGGAAGTTAGGATTAAGACAATGTAAATATCTTTGTGAGATGGCTTGTGACACCAAGTCCAATTCAGCTCTGGCCTCATCAGTTAGCACATGTTTGGAAGTCAGATTTGTATTTCCCTCAAGGGTGTTAAACAGATGTTGTAGCTGATAAATAGGAATACCTAATGTGGGTCTTATCCAGTTTATGAGTCTTCAAATATGCAGTCATTCAAAGTAAGTTCAGAAGGAATGGTTAACTTAAAAGCTGATGGTCCCACATTTCTGTTGGCCAAAATACAACCTAAATACTGCCATGGTTCAACTCTGAAATTTTTCTTCAGCAATAAGTAACCCATTAATTTGGATGATGCAAAAGACTTCACGTAAAAGAATCCGTAAGCTTTTTTCTGTATTGGCTATAAGTAAAATATCATCCATATAATGATAGAGAATAAGTTTTGGATACTTTCCATGAGTAGGCTGTAAAATTTGACCAAGTAGATATTGACAAATTGTAGGACTATTAACCATACCTCGAGGAAGCACAGTCCATTAGTATCTCTGCATGGGAGAAGCATTGTTAATAGCCGGCAAGGAAAAAGCAAACTGAGGGTGACCTTGCACAGCTAGGGGAATAGTAAAGAATCTTTCAAGTCACAATAATTAGAAACCAATTTTCAAGGATCAAAGTGGGGTTAGGGAGACCTGGTTGTAAGGCTCCCATGGGTTGAATAATTTTATTAATTTGTTTAACATCATGAATAGGTCTCAGTTTTCCAGATTTCTTTGGAATAACAAAAATAGGAGTGTTCCAGGGATTGTGGGACACTTCTAGGTGAGCAAGGCTAATTGTTTTTTTAAATAGCTGATGTGCATGATAATTTATTTGAAAAGGCCACTGATCAACCTATATAGTTTTGTTAGAGATCCTTGTAAGGGGCAGAGGAGCTAAACTATCAGTGACCATTATTTAAAATGTGGAATGGTGATTTTGGCATCCTATTGGGATAGTAAGTCTCTTCCCCACCAATTAATAAGGATGGGAACAACATAGGGTTGAAAATGTCCTTGCTGTCCCTCTGGCCCAGTTACTTGTAACAGCATAGAACTGTGCTATGTAGTTGTTAAACCTCCAATTCCTTGTAAAGGAAAGGAGCAGGATTTTTTTAGGTCAAGCAGATGGCCAAAAGGATTCTGAAATAACTGATACATCAGTTCTCATGTCAACCAGTCCAGGAAACTCTATTCCATTTATGGATATTGTTAGCATAGGTTTATTCTGCTATAGGGCCTGAGTCCAGAACTGTTAAACAGTGGTACTACCAAAGCCCCCAGCTTTGATTCTGATTCAATAGGAGGCATAGGAAGCAGCAAAAGTTGCATGATATGCTGCCCTTTTGGAACAATTTGAAACACACTGGAATTAAGTGTAATTTTTATTTCTTCTGTATAATCATTATCAATAACACCAGGGTGAACAGTAAGCTCATTAATAGTAGCACTGGATTGTCCTACAAGGAGACCAATGTATTAGGAAGTTAGAATTAAGACAATGTAAGTACCTTTGTGAGATGGCTTGTGACACCAAGTCCAATTCAGCTTTGGCCTCATCAGTTAGCACATGTTTGGAAGTCAGATTTGTATTTCCCTTAAGGGTGTTAAACAGATGTTGTAGCTGATAAATAGGAATATCTAATGTGGGTCTTATCCAGTTTATGACTGGGTAGACAGCCTCAGACACCTGTTGGAACCAATTCAATCTTATTTTGTTCCTTCAAAATCATTTCTTGGGTTAAAATATGGAAACAACCCACAGTCCAACAACTGGTGAATGGATTAACAAAATGCGATATATACATATAACGGCATACTATTCCACTGTAAGAAGAAATGAAATTAACATACATATGACAACATGGATGAGAATCTTGAGGAAATTGTGCTAAATGAAATAAGTCAGACACAAAAGGATAAATACTGTATGGTCTCACTAATATGAACTAAAATGATGAATAAACTCACAGAAGTAAACTCTAGGGTATAGATTACTAGAAAATTGAATGTGGGCTGAGAATGTGAGCTGATGTATAATGGATGAAGAATTTTTAATTTGGTTTATTGTAAATGTGTGGAAATGAATAATACATTATAGTGAGTATAACTAACACTACTGATTAATAAATGTAATAATAGTGGCTGAAAGGAGTAGTCCGTGGTTGTAATATTTCAATTAAAAGGAAGCTATAGAATAGTGTAGGATTGTATGACACAGTGATTTGGGTGATGGATGAAAATGTGGTTAATAGTATAAAAATGTTCTTCCTTTGCAAAGTGTTAAGTATATGGCGATAAATGGGAAAATTACAACTAATGTAACTTATGGAATATAGTTAACGGTAATATTGCCATATTTTTGCAGCAATGGGAAAAAAGATATATCAATTCTAAGGGACAATAAGGAGTTTAAGGGAGTTTTGGATTTTTCCTTTTAGAGTAATAAAAATATGCTAAAATTGAGAGGGGGCAAGATGGCGGCTGAGTGAACATCCCTGTTAGAGTCTTCTGCAGGGAATCGGCTGGGCGGCGTTGGAGACTCTTTGGGACCGGATTGTTTCGGGATTTTTGCTGGTCCGGAGGTGTCTGGACATCGATTTGGAGGGAAGTATACAATAGGTGCTACAGGGAACACCTCACATTTGCTGGGTTTTCCCATCCTCCACTGCCTCATTTCTGTGTGAACTGATTTAGGCTACCTACACTATCCCCCTTCCCCTGCATCTTGATATCCACTATCATCTACTGTCTCTCCTATATTCCACCCCCCACCTCCCGTTCTTTGATCCACAAAGTGTCTAACTCTTAATTTCTAATACCTTTGTTCTGTTTTCTGTCTATTATCCACTCTTGAAACTATTACCTTTCTTTTCTTTTTCCCTCTCTCATGAAAACAATAGCTGTGTAGTTCATACCATATTCCTCCCAAATTCAGTCATCAACTTCATAAAAGGTACTCTACCTACAGCTATAACTCTATACAATCTACATGAATCTAACCTCCATCCTTCCAGATCTCATATTCCTGCTTTATTAACATACATCACCAATACAACTTTACACTTTTCCCTTGCTTACACAATTGCCTTTTCCCAACACTAATACTTTCCTCTAAAGTGAACTTAACCAACAACAAGTAACTAGAATAAGAAGAAAAAAGTGGCAAAGAGAAGATATAACACCTGTGCAAAAATAACAACTAATTAACCTCCAAGAGCAGACAAAGAAGCTAAGGAACTGATTAAATTCGTCAAAATAAAGAGATGACCAGAAAGCAACAAAAATCTACGAACCAAACCAATAATCAGGAAAACATGGCCGAATCCAATCAACAAACCAATAATCACGAAGGGGAGCAAAACGTGGCACAAGCAATGAAAGATCTCAGAACATTTATCACCGACAAATTTGATGCAGTAATGAAAGAGGTTAACAACATGAAGACATCACTTGGAGGGGAAATTGCAGACATACGCAAAAACATAACAGATATGATGGGAATGAACACCACAGTTCAAGAAATCAAAAATACACTTGCAGCAAATATCAGCAGACTAGAAGAGACAGAGCAGAGAATTAGTGATGTGGAAGACAGTACATCAGAAATCAAACAGATAGTAGAAGGGGTCAATAAGAAGATAGAAAAAATCCAATTAGGATTTAGGGACCTGAATGACAATGCAAAACTCTCAAACATACGTATTATAGGCATTCCAGAAGGTGAAGAGAAGGGAAAGGGGTCAGAAAGAGTGTTGCAGGAAATAATGGCTGAAAACTTCCCAAATCTACTGAAAGAGACAGATGTACATATCCAAGAAGCACAGCGCACTCCACAAGTCATAAACCCCAACAGGCCCACCCCAAGACATATACTTGTCAAATTATCCAATGCTCAAGACAAAGAGAAAATCCTAAAAGCAGCAAGAGAAAAGAAAACCATCACATACAAGGGAAGCTCAATTAGATTAAGTGCTGATTTCTCTTCTGAAACCATGGAGGCAAGAAGACAGTGGTATGATATAGTCAAGGTACTAAAGGAAAGAAATTTCCAACCAAGAATACTCTATCCAGCTAAACTAGCATTCAAACATGATGGAGAGTTCAAAATATTCGCAGACAAACAGAAACTGAAAGAGTATACCAACAAGAAACCTCCCCTTCAAGAAATTCTAAAGGGAGTGCTGCAGGAAGAAAGGAAAAAACAGGAAAGGCAAAGTTGGAGGAGAGTATAAGACCAACAACAACAACAAAAAAGACAAAAAAAAATATACAAACAAAATATGACAAACACAAATCCAATCAAAATATGGCTAACACAAATAATTCCTTGATAGTAATAACACTGAATGTCAACGGATTAAACTCACCTATCAAAAGATTCAGACTGGGACATTGGATAAGGAAATATGACCCATCCATATGCTGTCTACAAGAGACACATCTTAGACCCAGAGACGCATGGAGATTGAAAGTGAAAGGCTGGAAAACAATCATACAAGCTAACAATAACCAAAAAAAGGCAGGAGTAGCTATATTAATATCAGACAAAATAGACTTTAAATGTGAAACAATTGTGAGAGACAAAGAAGGATACTACATTTTAGTCAAAGGGAAAATCTGTCAAGAAGATCGAACAATCATAAATATCTATGCCCCTAACAAGGGTGCCTCTAAATACGTCAGGCAAACGCTGGAAAAACTAAGTGAAAGAATAGATACATCTACAATTATAGTGGGGGATTTTAATACACCACTATCAACTCTGGACAGAACATCTCAAAAGAGAATCACCAAAGAAACAAAACATCTGAATAGTATATTAGAGGAGCTCGATCTAATAGACATATATAGATCGCTACACCCAAACACAGCAGGATATACATTTTTCTCAAGCGCACATGGATCATTCTCCAAGATAGATCATATGCTAGGCCACAAAGAAAGGCTGAACGAATTCAGAAAGATTGAAATCATACAAAACATTATCTCTGACCACAGTGGAGTCAAGCTGGAGATTTGCAAGGGAAAGAAGCCCAGATTTCACACCACGATTTGGAAATTAAACAACACACTCTTAGAAAAACAGTGGGTCAAAGAGGAAATCTCAAAAGAAATCAATGACTACCTTGAAACAAATGATAATGATAACACAACATACCAAAATTTATGGGATGCAGCAAAAGCAGTACTGAGAGGGAAGTTTATAGCCATAAATTCATATATCAAAAAAGAAGAAAGAGTAAAAATTGAAGAACTAACTGCACATTTGAAGGAATTAGAAAAACAACAACAAAGTAACCCAACAGGAAGAAGAAGGAAGGAAATAACAAAGATAAGAGCAGAACTAAATGAAATAGAAAATAAGAAAGCACTTGAACAGATAAACAAGACCAAGAGCTGGTTTTTTGAGAAGATTAACAAAATTGACAAACCTTTAGCAACACTAACAAAGAAAAAAAGAGAGAAGATGCAAATACACAAAATAAGAAATGAGAAAGGCGATATCACCACTGACCCCACAGAAATAAAGACTATCATAAGAGGATATTTTGAAAAACTATATTCCAACAAAAATGACAATCTAGAGGAAATGGACAAATTCCTAGAAACACATAAACAGCCCATATTGACAAAAGAAGAAATTGATGATCTTAACAAACCATTCACAAGCAGAGAGATAGAATCAGTTATTAAAAATCTCCCAACTAAGAAGAGCCCAGGGCCAGATGGCTTCACAGGTGAATTCTATAAAACATTCCGGAAAGAACTGACACCAATCCTGCTGAAACTATTCCAAACCATCAAAACGGAAAGAACATTACCCAACTCCTTCTATGATGCCAACATTACCCTAGTACCAAAGCCAAACAAAGACATCACAAGAAAGGAAAATTACAGACCAATTTCTCTAATGAACCTAGACGCAAAAATACTTAACAAAATACTTGCTAATCGTATTCAACAACACATTAAACGAATTATACACCATGACCAAGTGGGATTCATCCCAGGTATGCAAGGATGGTTCAACATAAGAAAATCAATCAACGTAATACACCCTATAAACAGATTGAAGGAAAAAAATCACATGATTATATCTATTGATGCAGAAAAAGCATTTGACAAAATACAGCACCCTTTCTTGATAAAAACACTCCAAATGATTGGAATACAAGGAAATTTTTTGAACATGATAAAGAGTATATATGAAAAACCTAAAGCCAATATTGTTTACAATGGAGAAATCCTAGACTCCTTCCCTCTAAACTCAGGAACAAGACAAGGATGCCCACTGTCGCCGCTCCTATTTAACATTGTCTTAGAAGTACTTGCTCGAGCACTGAGGCAAGAACCAGAAATAAAAGGCATTCAAATTGGAAAGGAAGAAGTCAAAATTTCATTATTTGCAGATGACATGATCCTATACATAGAAAACCCTGAGAGATCTACAACGAAGATTCTAGAACTCATAAATGAGTTTAGTAAAGTCGCAGGTTATAAGATCAATGCGCAAAAATCAGTAGCATTTCTGTACACCAATAATGAGCAAGATCAGGAGGAAATCAAGAAACAAATACCATTCACAATAGTAAATAAAAAAATCAAATACTTAGGAATAAATTTAACTAAAGAGGTAAAGAACTTATACACTGAGAACTATACAAGATTGTTCAAGGAAATCAAAGAAGACCTAAATAAATGGAAGACTATTCCTTGTTCATGGATAGGAAGACTGAACATTATTAAGATGTCTATCCTACCAAAATTGATCTACACATTCAATGCAATCCCAATAAAAATCAATGCAGCCTTCTTTAAGGAACTAGAAAAACTAACTATGAAATTTATTTGGAAAGGAAAGAGACCCCGAATAGCCAAAGACATACTGAAAAAGAAAAACGAAATTGGAGGAATCACACTACCTGACTTCAAAACATACTATAAAGCTATGGTGGTGAAAACAGCATGGTATTGGCATAAGGAGAGACATATAGACCAATGGAATCGAATTGAAAGCTCTGATATAGAACCTCACATATACAACCACATAATATTCGATAAAGCCACCAAACCCTCTCAACTGGGAGAGAGTGGCCTATTCAACAAATGGTGTCTGGAGAACTGGATAGCCATATGTAGAAGAATGAAAGAGGATTACCATCTCACACCTTATACAAAGATCAACTCAAGATGGATCAAAGACCTAAATATAAGAGCCAAGACCATAAAAACCTTAGAAAGCAGTGTAGGGAAACATCTACAGGACCTTGTAATAGGTAATGGATTTATGAATATCTCACCAAAAGCACGAGCAGCAAAAGAACTAATAGATAAATGGGACTTCCTCAAAATTAAAGCCTTCTGCACCTCAAAGGAGTTTGTCAAGAAAGTAAAAAGGGAGCCCACACAGTGGGAGAAAATATTTGGCAATCATATATCTGATAAGAAACTTATAACTTGCATATATAAAGAACTCCTACATCTTGAAAATAAAAAGATAAACAATCCATTTAAAAAATGGGAAAAAGACTTAAACAGACACTTCTCCGAAGAAGAAATACAAATGGCAAGAAAGCACATGAAAAAATGTTCCAAATCTCTAGCTATCAGGGAAATGCAAATCAAAACCACAATGAGATACCATCTTACACCCATAAGATTGGCAGCTATGAAAAAAACAGAAGAATACAAGTGCTGGAGAGGATGTGAAGGAAGGGGAACACTCATCCACTGCTGGTAGGAGTGCAGAAGGATCCAACCATTCTGGAGAACAGTATGGCGGTTTCTCAAAAAACTAGCCATAGATTTGCCATATGACCCAGCAATACCACTGCTGGGAATATACCCAGCAGAACTGAAAACAAGAACACAAACCAATATATGTACACCAATGTTCATAGCAGCATTGTTCACTATTGCCAAAAGTTGGAATCAACCCAAATGCCCATCAACAGACGAGTGGATCAATAAAATGTGGTATATACACACAATGGAATACTACTCGGCTGTAAGAACAAACACACTACAAACACATGTGATAACATGGATGAATCTTGAGAACCTTATGTTGAGTGAAGCAACCCAGACATTGAAGGACAAATACTACATGACCTCAATGATATGAAATAAACAAGCTGCCCTAGATAGCAAGAGACTGAACGATAGGCTTGCAGGAAATCGGAGGGTGGAGGAAGGATATGAGCCGATGTCTGCAGGGGTGGAATTTAAGACGAGATGGTGGTAAGTATGAACACAAAGAAGAGATAAAAGGGGGGCAAGGGGTTGCCTTTGCTTGGGGCTTTGCGGTTTTGAGGGTGGCTGGGGAGGGACGGGTGGGTAACGTTGCCCAAAAGTGGGGGGAGGGAGGGGTAGCATACGAACCAGGAGAGGGTCAGGTGTTGGTGGAGAGTGAAATGCCGAGAAAATCATATCAAAATATAATAAAGAGGGTTACCTGTTTAGAATGCTCGGAGGGGAGGGTCTGATGCAGGACGGGCTCCTGGGGAATGTCTAAATGCTCATTCTGCCAGAGTGGGTGACACCATGGGGTAGAAACCCAAGTAGTGAGAGTGGGGGTGGACCCACAACCTGGGGAGGACTAATGCCATCCAATAGAGGGAACTGTATCCCTCGAGAGAAAGGGTGGCTCCCAGGGCATTGGGGCAGTTGAACAAGTTAGGCCCTGAACACTATTCCATCTATCTCTGGAAGTGGCTCCTCAGGAAACGGAGGTTGGCTATCACTGAGGGCACCAAGGTGGAAGGGAAAATGGACGTTAAATGTGTGGAACCAAAGTAAATGGGGGGTAAGAGAGGAGTTTCTTGAGAGTACACAAGGATGGATATAAAACATGTAATATTACACCATAACATATAGGAGATGACAGACTGATAATGTAAACCATAATGTAAAACATAGGATAACTAAAAATGTAAAGAACTGTGTATCCTAAAGTATGTACCATAATGTAAACACAGATGTCACCTTGTTAGAAAGCTAATGTCTCAGACTCTGTACATCACTTTAAGTAAATATGATATGAATAGGGCGTAAGAGTATCACTGTGGAAGGGAAAAAATTTTTTCAAGTCAACATTCTTTAGCTAAGTTCTTTATCTAACTTTATCCAAGTTCTTTATCTACCCTTTAAACTCATCGCTATATGCCATTCCCTAGTAAGGGACCATGACATTATATTGGGCTTCAAATTTCGGGGAGTTCTGGATCACAGAGTGTTTCAACAATGGCAATGGAGGGATACTGGTATGGGATACCAATGACAGGTGATATATGACTGACAGGGAGCTGTACAGAACATATGTCCAGGGTGCATGGTAATGTTTGGATATACTCATAGTGGCAACAATTAAAAACCACAGTAGGGGGGGGTACTGGGTTCCTGGCCAGTGGTGCTCTGTCGTGGTCCCTAGGGGAGCAGCGACAGTCTGCCAGGTACAGTGGTGGGGACCGGGAGGGAGTGAGGGTTCAACAGTGAGCTCCTGATACTAATGACTATGCTTGTGAGCTGATAAACCCAAAATAATAACAAGGCCTAGAGCAACTTTGTGCCTGGGAATTTCCTTCTGTCAGCCTTCATGTTACTCAAATGTGGCCAGTCTCGAAGCCAAACTCAGCATGTAAATGCAATGCCTTCCCCCCAGCGTGGGACATGACACCCGGGGATGAGCCTCCCTGGCAACGAGGGACCACTATCAACTACCAACTGATGATGCAACTGGAAAATGACCTTATACGGAAGGTTCAATGCGGATCAGCAGAATATCCATGTCTACATAAAATACCATGACTTTAAAATGCTGTTTGACCTAAAGTAAGGGGGAAATGGAAAGGAGAAATGAGTTTATATGGCTACGAGTTTCTAAAAAAGAGTCTGGAGGCTGGCAGAAGGTTTGCCCTCATGCACAACTGAGCAGAGTCAGAGAGACAGATAAAGCAGATACAACCCCCAGATATTGGTTCCTTTGAGGGCTAAAGAGACCCATGGGAGTTTTGGTCATGGCCGATGGGGTTAACTACCAGGGCAGATGGCCCCCCTTTGGAAATGGTGTTTATGTGTGATGAATCTGGACTCAGATGGGATCTCCCTTCATAAGACTTTCATGCTAATGTGCTGGAGGTGCAGTTAATGTTGGGGTTTAAGATATATTTAGGGGATTTGAATCTCTGGACTGACAATGTGATAGCCAGATCCTGAGCCTCAACAGACTCCAGCACCTACAATCTGATTTATTGGACTTACCACACTCAGCTAAGATGGAGGTGAAGAAGGACAACCACCACACCATGGCGCCTAGAGTGATTACAACTGAAAATGGGAGGATTGCATCCAGCATCCAGGTGGAATCTGAGCCTCCTCTTGACATAAAGGTGCAATGGACACAACCAATCCAGTGTCCACATAGAAGAGGTGGCATTGGATTGGGAAAAGTGGACATAATGGACAAAGGGTATGGGGAAAGGCAGGAAGAGATGAGAGGTGGAGGCGTCTTCGGGACATGGAGCTGCCCTGGATGGTGCTTCAGAGGTAATCACCGGACATTGTAAATCCTCACAGGGCCTACATGATGGAATAGAGGAGAGTATGGGCCATGATGTGAACCAATGTATATGAGGTGCAGAGGTGCCCAAAGATGTACTTACCAAATCCAATGGATGTGTCATGATGATGGGAACGAGTGTTGTTGGGGGGGGGGGGAGAGGGGGGGTGGGGGGGGGGGGTTGAATGGGACCTCACATATATATTTTTAATGTAATATTATTACAAAGTCAATAAAAAATAAAAAAATTAAAAAAAAACAAACAAACAAAAAAAATATGCTAAAATTGAGGTGATGACAGCAGAACTCTGATGAAAATGAAAAGCACTGAATACACACTTTGAAAGGATTATACAAAAATTGGAACTGTTCAGAATGATTTCTGTGGTAGAAGATGGACTATGATTAACAGATCAAATATAAGATAATTCTCTCATGAACTATAACAAGTATATAATACTAATATAGGGTGTCATTAAGCAGGTAGGTTGGGGGAAAAATACATAAAATGTAAGATAGTGGCTGTAGTTTCTAGCAATGTTCTGATGATGCTCTTTCATAGTTGTAACAATTGTTTCACAACAATGCAAGGCATTGGTGGTGGCTAATGTACAGTAGCTCTGTATATAATATGCATGGTTGTTTTGTAAGTTCACAACTTACACTATATATACACTTACTGTTTACTGATGGTCATGTATATAATAAATTTCAAAAAAATTTAAATCGAATAAATATGACAGTAGGCATTAGCAGAAGAATTGAGGGACAAAGTATGAGACTTAGAAAGACCATAGAGAAAAATGACAGATGAAAGTTCAATGTAAATGGATTATATTATCCAGTCCAAAGGCAGAAATTGGGAGAATGGATAAAAAAGCATAATCTAATTACAGATGTTTATATAAGCTTGAACTTAAAGTCAAAGACACAAGTAGGTATAAAGTGAAAGGACAGACAAAAAGTATTACATGCAAATAGTGACTAATAAAGAGTTGGGCAGTGATGCCAATATCAGATAAAGTAGATTTTAAGTCAAAAACTGTTATGAGGGACAAAGGTCACTAAATACTAAGAAAAGGGGGCCAATTTAACAAGAAACTCTAACAATTACAAATATATGTAAAACAAATGACAGAGCCACAAAATATATGAAGCAAATACTGATAAATTCGAAGGGAGAAACGGACGGACCTACATTAGGAATAGGGGATTTCAATACACCACTTTCAATAATGGATGGGATATCTAGACAGAAGATCAATAAGGAAATAGAAGACTACTATAAAACCAAATAGACCTAACATATATACATAAAACAGTTCAAGCAATAACAACAGAATATATTTTCTTTTCTAGGGCACACAGGTCATTCTCCAGAAAGACCATGGTGAATCACAAAACAAGCCACAATAAATTTTAAAATATTAAAATCACACAATGTGTCTTCTCCAACCACAATGGAATGAAGCTAGAAATCAATGACTGAGGGAGAACTAGAATATTTACAAATATGTGGAAGTTAAAACAACACACTCTTAAACAACAAATTGTTCACAAAATAAATTAAAAGGAAAATTATGAAATATCTTGAAGGGAATGAAAATGAAATCACATCATAGCAAAACTTAGGAGATATAGCACAGGCAATGATGAGAAGGAAATTTATAACTCTAAATGTTTACATTAAAATAAGAAAGATTTCAAATCAGAGACCTCACCTCACAACTGGAGAATGTAAAATAAAGAAGAGCAAAGTAAAGCCAAAGCAAGCAGAGGGGGAAAAATAACAAAGATTAGAGAAGAGCCAAGTTAGAGAATTTGAAAAGCAGAATCAATGAACACAAAGGTTGGTTCTTTGAAAAGACAAATAAAATGGACAAACCTATAGTGAAACTGACAAAGAAATAAACAGAGAGGACTCAACTAAAATCAGAAAGGTAAGGGGTGACATTACACCATCCCCACAGAACAGTGTATGCCAAACAAATTAGATAACCTAAATTCATAGAAACAACCAACACTGACTCAAATAGAAAATCTCAACAAACCGATATCGACTAAAGAGATTGAATCATCAAAAGCCTCCCAACAAAGAAAAGCCCAGAACCAGATAACTTCACTGGTAAATTTTACCAAGCATTCCAAGAAGAAATTAACACCAGTTTTGCCCAAAATCTTCAAAAAAAACTGAAAAGGAGATAACACTCCCTACATATTCGATGAAACCAATACCACCCTAATTCCAAAGCTAAAGATACCTCAAAAAAATTACAGGCTAATATCCCTTATGAATATAGATGCAATTATCCTCAACAAAATACTAGTAAACCAAATCCAATAGCAATTTAAAAGAGATCAAGTGGGATTTAGCCCAAGTATGCAAAGGTGGATCAACACAAGAAAGTACATCATAGTAAGAGAACAATGGTAAAATAAATATGATCATCTCAATTTATGCAAAAAGACAACTGAAAATATCTAGCACCCCTTCTTGATAAAGACCCCAGAAAACTAGGAATAGAAGGAAACTTCCTCAACATGAGAAAAGGCTCCTATGGAAAATCAATAGGTAGCATCATAATCAAGTACGAAAGACTGAAAGGTCTCTCTCTAAGACGACAAGGATGCCCATTGTCACCACTGTTATTCAACAGTGGAAGATCTAGCCAAAGGGATAGGAAAGAAGGAGGATGTGTTAGTCAGCCAAAAGGGGTGTTGATGCAAAGTACCAGAAATCTATTAGTCTTTATAAAGGATATTTATTTGGTGTAGAAGCTCACAATTATAAGGCTGTAAAGAGTCCAACTCAAGGTACAATAAGAGGTACTCTCACCCAAAGTCATTGACCACATGTTGGAGCAAGATGGTGGACAATGTCTGTGAGGGTTCAGCCTTCCTTCTTCCTCTTAAGACTCTGTGGTCCCTGCTTCTTCTGATCTCAGCTGTAGGCTGGCATAGGGCTTCTCTCTCTTCTCAGGTCTAGGTTTTTTGAGCTCAGCTGCTCTGGGCTCCTCACAGAGTCAGCTGTAAACTATCAGGCTCATCTCTCCTCTCTGTATCTTCTCTGTGTCTAATGAGCTGCCTCTCTTCCTCTGTGTCCTTCTCTCTGTGAGTGTCTGCCCACCAAAGGGGTGGGGACTTGATGCTGGGTGGCACTCTAATGATGTGGTTGAATCAAAGCCTTAATCTTAACATAATTGAATCAGACATCTCGGCTGAATCCAATACAGTCTAAGGGTTCTCGCACCCAGAAAAACAGACCAGTTTACAAACAGCTTCTCTTTTCAGAATTCATAAATAATCTCAAACTGCCACAGAGGGGAAGGGAGGAGAGGGGAGAGTATCCAAATGAAAAAGGAAGAAGTAAAGCTTTCCATATTTGCAGATAACATGACCCTATATATAAAGAAGATCCTCAAAAAGCCACAGAAGAGCTATTAGAGCTAATAAACATATTCAGCACAGTGGCAGGGTACAAGATCAACATGCAAAAATCAGTGGTGTATCTATACATTAGTAATGAAAAATCTGAAGAGGAGTCAGGAAAAAAATTCAATTAATGATAACAAAAAGAATAAAATATCTAGGAAGATATTTAACCAAGGATGTAAAGGACTTCATGCAAAGAAAACTACAAAACATTGCTAAAATAAATTAAAGAACACTAGAAAGCATTACTAAAAGAAATTAAAGAAGACCAAATTAAATACAAGGACAATCTGTGTTCATGGATTATAAGACTAAATATTGTTCGGACATCAATTCTAACGAAGTGATTTACAGATTCAATGTAATCCTAATCAAAATCCCATAGCTTTCTTTACAGAAATGGAAAAGCATGTCATCAAATTTATATGGAAGCCTAAGAGGACCCCAAAGAGTCACAATTGTGAAGTAAAAGAAAAACAAAGTTGGAGGACTCACACTTCCCCATTTTATAACTTAATAGGAAACTAGAGTAATCAAAACTGTGGTACTGGCACAAGGACAGATATATAGACCAATGTGAAAAAAATTGAGGGTTCAGAAATAAACCATCTCATTTATGGCCAATTGATTTTTTGACAAGGGTGCCAATGTACTCAATGGGGAACATTGGTGCTGGGAAAGCTAGATATTGACAGGCAAAGAATGCAGGTGCACCCCTACTACACACCTTACACAAAAATAGATAAAAAACCTAAATGTAAGAAACCAAATTATAAAATTCCTAAAATAAAATATAGGGAACCATCTTCAGGATATTGTGTTAGGCAATGGTTTCTTAGACTTTACACCAAAAGCATTAGCAACAAAGGAAAAAAAAAAAAACCAGATAAATGGCACTTCATCAAAATTTCAAACTTTTGTGCTCAAAAAACTTCATCATCAAAGTAAAAAGACAGCCTAGAAAATAGGAGAAAATATTTGGAAACCATGTATCCTTAAGTTTTTAATTTCCAGACTATATAAAGAAATCCTACAACTAAACAAAAAGGCAACCCAATTTAAAAATGGGCAAAAGACAAATGGATATTTCTCCAAAGACATACAAGAGACCAAAAATCAAATGAAATGAGGCTCAATATCATTAGCCTTTGGGGAAATGCAAAGCATTACCACAGTGAGAAATCATTTCACATCTTCCAGGTTGGCAACTATGTAAAAAATGGAAAATAAAAAGTGTTGAGGATGTAACATAGGAAGTCCAGTTTATTGTTGGAGCCAATGTAAAATGGTGCAGACTCTGTGAAAAACAGTCTTTTGGTGAAGAATAAGTATAGAATTGCCATATGGCCTGGCAATCCCACTTCCAGGTATAAAGCCAAAAGAATAAAAGCAGGGACTCAAACAGATGTCTATACACTTGATTTTCACAGAGGCATTGTTCACAAGTGCCAAAAGGAGGAAGCAACCTAAGTGTCCTTCAACCGGTGAATGAATAAAATGTGTTATGTCCATGCAATAGAATATTATTCAATCATAAAAAGGAATGAAGTTCTGAAACAAGACAATGTGGATGAACCTTGAACACATCATGTTGAGCAAAATAAGGCAGACTCAAAAGGACAAATATCATATGATGTTAAATGTGAAATAACTAGAATAAGCAAATTCATAAAGTCAAAAACTAGGATATATGTTGTTTTGAGCTGGGGATGTGTAGGAATGGGGAGTTACTTCTCAATTATTAAGAAAAATTCTGTCAATGGCTTATGGTGACAGTAGCAAAATATTGTGAGTGTAATAAATACCACTGAACAATATTCTATGTATTTGAATATGCTTCAAAGAGGAAATTTTAACTTATCTATATGTTACTGAAATCGCCACTTACCAACTCTCCTGAAGCTGCCACTAGCCACTTTTCAGAATAGCCCCTCCCTTAATGGTTTGTAGAATTTTCTAGAAGTTTCTACTTCCCTTTAGTTGTAAGGACCATCTCCTCATGTTTATTTATAGGATGCTTTCTTCCTACTGTTTCTTAACCTCCTTGCAGTACCTGCTAAAGCTGGCTCCAACCAGTTTTCATCACTGATGAGTATGCTAGGCTTCAATTTTAACACCAAGCACAACTTGAAACTGAACATACTCTGCTTAACCCTGCCTTTCCCAAACTGGATTAGCCCATGTCATCTCTCCCATTCTTTAGCCACTTTCTTAAACCTGCCCTCTCTAGATGGTATAAAACCCCAATGTCCCTTTTGTTTGGGCAGACTAATCTGAGGCTTACCTCCAGCCTCTCTGCTGGTCAACTGTACAATAAATTCTTTTCTCAAAATTCTGGTGACTCAGTATTGGCTTCTGTGTGCACTGGGCAAATGAACTCACTAGGTAGTAATATTACTATAATAAAAAAAATTATGTATAGAATGTACAAGACAGTGAACCCTAATGTTAACTATGGACTAAGCATAAAATTATAATATTTCATCAATTTTAACCAATTTACTACACTAAGGCAAAGTAGTTAATAATAGGGAAAACTGAGTGTGTGAAAGGATATATAAGAACTCTGTGTTTACTGAATGATTTTTCTGTAAAACTATGCTTCCCTCATAAAAAAAGAGAAAAAAAACCCTATGTATGAAGGCAGAAAATAGTAAAAGGGTGGAAAAAGATATACCAGAAAAATACAAAAGAATAGGAAGATGGACTGGCTATATTAATACAATACAAAATAGATTTAAAAGCAAACAATACTAATATGGATAAATAAATCATTTTATAATTATAAAGGCTCTATTCATCAAGAGACCATTGCAATCCTAAAAGTTTATGCATCTAATATCAACACTGCAAACTACGTGAATCAAAAACTGATTAAACTACCGTGACCACTTTCTCCACATCAATGCTACAATTTCTTCCATTACTAATCACAATAGCTCCACAGCAGAACACCATTAAGTCCACTCTAATCCATACTCTATTCCTCCATCCTGTGGACCCTGGGATAGTTATGTCCAGGTACCCTCTACATCAAGAAGGAACTTAGATGGTAGGGAGAGGGAAGAAGAGATACGATATGGGGGCATTTTCAGGTCTTGGAGTTGTCCTGGGTAGTGCTGCAGGGACAGATACTGTACATTGTGTGCCCTGCCATGGCCCACTAGGGAAATGGGGAAGAGTGTAGACTACAATGTAGACCACTGTCTATGTGGTGCAGCAGTGCTCCAAAATGTATTCACAGGCGCAGTGAATGTGCCACGATGATGGAAGAGGTTGTTGATGTGGGAGAAGTGGGGTGAGGGGGGTTAGGGTATATGGGGACCTCATATTTTTAATGTAACATGTAAAAGAAAATAAAGAAAAAAAACTGATTAAACTGCACAAATAGGGAAATCAGCAAATATTAGAGATTTCAATACCTTTCACTAAATATGTAATAGAAGAAACAAAATCAGTAAGGATATGGAAACCTGAATAACCTAATCAATCAATTGGAACTAATCAATATTCAAAGAAAATGCTAAGAAAAAAAGCAGAATGAAAACAAAAAGGAAATTTTTAAAAAGCAGACTGCACCTTCTCAAGTGCACCTGGAACTTTTGCCAAAATATACCCTTTTCTGGGCCATAAAACATACACCAATAAATTCAGTAGGATTCCAGTTATACAGAGTATGTTCTATGACCATAATGGAATTAATTTATAGATTACAGAAAGATCACTGGAAAATTCCAAAATATTTTTGAATGAAATGACACACTTCTAAATAACTCAAAGGAATTAATCAAACCAGATATTGAAAAGATATATGAAATGAATTAAAATGAAAACACATCAAACTTTGTGAGATGTATCAAAGCAGGACTTAGGGGGAAATAATAGGATTGAGTGCCTGTACTGGAAAAGAAGACCTGTCTCAAATCAATGACCCTCAACTTCTACCTTAAGAAATTAGAAAAAATAAATGAAACCCAAACTAAGTTAATGAAAATCAATGACAAAGAAAACCAAAATGCAATAGCTAAAAGCAATGAAATCAAAGACTGTCCAATGAGAAGATGAAGAAAACTGATATACCTCCAGCTTGGTTGTTCAAGAATAAAAGAATACAATTTGCCAGTATCAGGAATCAGGAGTGAACATTACTACAGATTCTCGGTTATTAAATAGATAATGAGGAAATATTATTCTGAAGTTTATGTTAATAGTTTTGATAACTTATATGAAATAGAAACATTTCTTGAAAGATAAAAGTGCCAAAGTTCAACCCAGAGTAACCTGAATAATCTCATATCTATTAAAGAAATTTAAATTGGTCGACAAAAACCTCCCCTCAAAGAGAAGTCTAGGCTCAGAGGGGAATTCCACAAAACTTTTAAAAAAGAAATAATACCAAATTTATGCAAATTCATGCAGAAAACTGAATAGGAGAAAGTACATTTCAAGTCATTCCATGAAGCCAACATTATTCAGGTACTAAAACCAAACAAAGATTTGCAAGGAAAAACAACAACAGACCAAAACCCTTCATGAATACAAAAGAAAAAACATTCTATATCCGTTTTTAGCAGAGCAAATCCAGCAATGTATAAAAATGGGAAAATGTAACAATAAAGTTTGGCTAATTCCTATGCAGGTTGGCTTAACATTCAATAAAGAATCTACTTAAATCACCATATTAACAAATTATGTGTGTATGTGAGAGAGAGAGAGAAAGATCACATAATAGTATAAGAACATATATTACAATCTCAACAGGTGCAGAAAAAGCATTTGTCAAAATCCAACTTCTATTCCTGATAAAAAAACTTTCAACAAACTAGAATGCAAAGGAAACTACTCAGCCTGATGAATGGCTTTTTTTTTTTTTTAACTGCAGCTAACACTGTACTTAACAGTGAAAGATTGCTTCTTCTAAAATCAGAAACAAGGATGTCCAATATTACCACTTCTATATCTCATCGTGCTAGATATTTTAGCCAGTTCAATTGGTAATAAGAAGAAATAAGAGGCCTGCAGTTTAAAAAGAAATAAGTTAAACTCTTCATTTAGAGAAGGTATGATCATCAATATAAAAATCTGTTGGAGTCTACAAAATTCTACGAGATATAATTGGTGAGTTTAGCATGATTGCAGTATACAAAATCAATATAAAAATAAATAACATTTATATGTGCTAGCAAGAAAAATCAAAATTTGAAATTCAAATAGCAACATCATTTCAAATAGTATAAAAAATATGAAATATTTACAGAAAAACAAAACACATGAAAGATCTGTATACTGAAAATTACAAACCTTTACTGAGAAAAATGATTAAAACTTATGGAGGACAGGTAATTTTATTCATGGATCAAAGGACTTAATACTGTTAAGATGTCAATTCTCCTCAATTTATCTATATATTCAATGCACTATCAATCAAAATCCTAACAGGCATTTAGAGAAATTAAAACCTGATTCCAAAATTCAAATGGGAAACCCATTTGACTAACCCAAACAAATCTGAAAAAGCAAAGCATAGTGGAGCACTGAAAAATGCCTGATTTCAAGACTTTTATGAAGTTAAAATAATAAAGACAACATGATATTTGTGAAATTACATGCACATTTATCAATGGAATAGAACAAAGAGACCAAAACCAGATGCACATAAATATGGAAAACTCATTTTTCAGAAAGGGAAAAAGTATTTCAATATATAAAAAATGATCTTTTTAAACAAATGATATCATAAACAATGAATTCTATAAACAATAAAAATCATTCCATAATTCACAGTGCATAAAGAAAAGCAACTCAAAATGGACACTAGAACTAAAAGTAAAACCTAAACTATAAAATAGCTAGAAGATATTTGTGATCTTTGTTTAGGCAAAGTGTTCTTAAACACAATGCCAAAAGCATGATGCATAAAAAAAAGTAAAGATAACTTGGTAAGGTGGATTACCAAAATGAAAAATGCATAGCACACTGCTAAGAGAAGGAATACATAGACAAAAGACTGCGAGAAAATATTTTCAAAGCATGTATCTGATAAAGACTTGTATCCAATATATTTTTCAAACTTTTCAAAACTAAATCATAAGAAAACAAATCCCTAATAAGAAATGGGAAAAGATGTGAAGACCTATTTCACCAAAAAAGAGAAACATCTGGTAAATAAAGATTTCAAAAGATGTTCAATATCGTTAGTCCTTAGAAGAATGCAAATTAAAACCATAATGAGATACCACAATATTTCTATCAAAACTGGGATAAAATTTTTAAAAATCTAAATATTGTGAACAAGCATAGAAACTCAACTCTGATATATTCATAATGGAAATGAAAATTATCACAACTATTCTGGAAAATGGAGCAATTTCTTAAAAAGGTAACTATATACCTAGCATAAAATTCCACTATTTCACTCCTAGATATTTATCAAAAAGAAAAGAAAGCATATGTCTGTACAAAGACTTGTACATGAATGTTCATAACAGTTTTATCTGTATTAGCAAAAATAAAATAAAATAAACAATGCAAATGTCCCTAAATAGTAGTGGATAAATAAACTGTAATAAATCCATAATTTGGAATACTACTCACAATAAAAATGAATGAACTATTGTACAGATGAATCTAAAAATAATTATGTTGAGTTAAAGAGGCTATTTTCTACTGTATGATTCTATCTATTCATAAAAACTCTTGAAAATAAATGCATATTCATCTATTATGATAGAAAACAGATCAGTGGTTGCTTGTGGATGGGAAAATCAATGGTGGGTGGGGGTTGAAGGAATGGATTACAAATGTTCATGTGGAGATATTAGGTGTGGTAGGAATATATTAACTTGCAGTGGTTTCACAGATTTGGCCAACTGTCAAAACTTAGCAAATTCTACAATTAAATATGTTCAGTTTATTGTATGTCAATCACAGCTCAGTAAACAAGTTAAAGAATAAAAGAATAAATTTGACATAAAATATTTTCTTAAAACAAATCTTACACACAAGTCCAACACATGAACTGGATAAAAGCGAAGGCGAGAGCTGAAGTGAAGGCGGAGACAGAGGCGAGGCCTCTTAGTTGTACATGCCAGGAACATGACCCCTGAAGTATGCCAAAAGAATCGTTATAGTCTACTTCTCAGAGACTTCACACTAATTTTCAAATTACTTTAAGTTCTAATATTCCTCAGTTCTCTCAACAATTATTAAAATGATCAAGGATTCATATGAAAACTTATGCACAATAAAAGAATGACCAAGAAATTTCAATAGAGAAACAAACTATATAAAAGAACCAAACAAAATTCTAAAGCTGAAAAATGCTATAGCTGAAATTTAAAGTCACTAGATGTGATAAGCAACAGATTGAAACTGAAAAAGAAAAAAATCGTGAATTTGAAATCAGGGGATAGAAATTATCCAGGATATAGCACAGAAAAGAAAAAAAAAGACTAAATGAAGCAAAAAAGTGAGAGAAACAGAGAGAATGAGAAATGAACAGAGCCTCACTGACCCTACAGGACAATATCAACATCAAGTAGTCAAAATACATGTAGGACATGTAAGTGTGTATCACAAGGAAAAGAAAGACAAATAGGGGCAGGAAAAAAATTTGAAGAGTAATGGCCACAGATTTTGCAAAAATAATATAATGTGATGAAAATATCTCAATATATTTAAAATAATTGAAATTGGATAGGCTATATTCATTACAAAAATAAAATTACACTAAAAGTTAATAATGAGATATCTGGAAAATTGCCAATTATTTGTAAATTAAATAACCCACTTCCAAGTAGACATGTCAAAATAAATTACATAGTAAATAAACTGTTTTAAAATGAAATAGGAGAACACTACACATCAAAACTTGTAGAAAGCATCTGAAAGACATACTAAGAGAAAACTAATAACGTTGAAGTTTTATTTTATTTATTTTTTAAAACATCTTTTTTTTTGCCTTTCTGCTATTATTCTTTTTTTTTCATTTATTTTTTAATTTTTTAAATTTCTCTCCCCTTCCCCCACCCCTGCCCCAGTTGTCTGTTCTCTCTGCCCATTTGCTGTGTGTTCTTCTTTTTGTCCACTTCTGTTGTTGTCAGCGGCATGGGAATCTGCGTCTCTTTTTGTTGCGTCATCTTGCTGCGTCAACTCGCTGTGTGTGCAGTGCCATTCCTGGGCAGGCTGTGCTTTCTTGTGCACTGGGCGGCTCTCCTTATGGGGCGCACTCCTTGCGCGGGGCTCCCCTATGCGGGGGACACATGGCAGGGCACTCCTTGAGCACATTAGCACGGCACATGGGCCAGCTCCACATGGGTCAAGGAGGCCCGGGGTTTGAACCATGGACCTCCCGTGTGGTAGGCAGATGCCCTATCCACTGGGCCATGTCTGCTTCCTGAAGTTTTATTTTTAAATAGAAGAAAGGTCTATGCTCGAAGTATGCCACCTATAGCAGTTTGATATTATTCATTAACTCCAAAAAGAAGTATAGCTTATGTTTGTAAGCTGGTCAGGTCCTCTGCAAGGATAACCCTTTGATTTTATTCGATTCAGCTGAGACATCTGATTAAACTAAGTTAAGATTAGAGCTATGATCCAACTACATCATTAGACTGCGACACAACATCTGGTCCCAGCCCCCTTGGGGATAACACAGATGCTCACATGGAAGTAATTACAAGGAGAAAGAGAACACAGAGAAGAACAACACAGAGGAAGAGAGACAGCTCATTAGACTGCAGAGGCCCTGGGAAGATAGACAAGCTTGATAGCCTACAGCTATAGCTGAGCATGGGAAGAAATGAGCTCTGAGGAGAGAGATGAGCCTCCAGCCTCCAGCTAAGATTAGGAGAAGCTGGACCACAGAGCCTTAGGAGGGAGAGGAAGCCTGAACACTCATAGAGGCTGGCAGCCATCTTGCTCCAATATGTGGCAACAGACTTTTGGTGAGGGAACTAACTCACTTTTATTTTTTTAAGATTTATTTTTTATTTATTTCCCTCCCATTCCCCCCACCAGTTGTCTGCTCTCTGTGTCCATTCGCTGTGTATTCTTCAGTGTCTGCTTGTATTCTTATCAGTGGCACCCCGAATCTGTGTCTCTTTTTGTTGCATCATCTTGCTGCGTCAGCTCTCTGTGTGTGCAGTGCCGTTCCTAGGCAGACTGTGCTTTTTTTGCACTGGGTGGCTCTCCTTATGGGGCACCCTCCTTGTACGTGGGGCTCCCCTATGTGGGGAACACCCTGCATGGCACAGCACTCCTTGCACACATCAGCACTGCATATGGGCCAACTCATCACATGGATCAGGAGGCCCTGGGTTTGAACCTTGGACCTCCTGTGTGGTAGGCAGATGCCCTATCCATTGGGTCAAATTCACTTCCCATAACTCAATCTTTTATGGACTTGTGACTGTAAGCTTCTACCCCAAATAAATTCCCTTTATAAAAGTCAACAGACTTCTGGTACTTTGCATCAGCACCCCTTTGATAAATACACCACCACATTTAAAAAAACAGAAAAACCACAAGTTCTATGGCCATGGCAGATGGAGTTCAGTGCCATGTCAGTTGGCCCTTCTTTGGAGTTGGTGTTTCTGTGTGATGGAGCTGGACTCAGGTGTGGTCTCTTTTCACAAGCCTTTCCTGTAACTTTACCAGAATTATAGTTGGTTCTGGGGTTTAAGATATACCCAGGGTATCTGAATCTCTGGACTGACCATATGATAGCCATGTCCTGAGCCTCAACAGACTTCAGCTCCTATACTTTGACTTACCCCACTCAGCTAATATTGAGTTGATGAAGGTCAACCACCACACCATGGAGCCAAGAGTGCCTATAACTGAAAGCAGGAGGATTGCATCCAGCATCCATGTGGAATCTAAGCCCCCTCTTGACATAGATGTGGAATGGACACAACCAATCCAAGGTCCACAGGATGGAGAAATAGAATATGAATTAGAGTGGACTTAACTGATATTCTGTTCATGAACTATTGTGGTTAGTAATCGAAGAAAATGTGGCATTGGTGTGGAAAAAGTGGTCATGGTGGCTGCTGGGTGTGGAGAATGGGAGGAAGAGATTAGATGTGGATGCACTTTTGGGACTTGGAGTTGTCCTGGGTGGTGCTGCAGTGATAATTACCGGACATTGTAGGTCCTCCCATGGCCTGCTGGATGGAACATGGGAGAGTGTGGGCTATGATGTGGACCATTGACCATGAGGTGCAGCGATGCTCAGAGATGTATTCACCAAATGCAATGAATGTGTCATGATGGTGGAGGAGAATGTTGCAATGGGGGGAGTAGGGGGGTGAGGGGGGTGGGGGGTACATGGGAACCTCATATTTTTTGAATGTAATATTTTTTAAAAATGATTAAAAATTAATTAATTAAAAATTAAAATTAAAAATTAAGAAAAAAGATATACAAAAAATGAAAAAATAAAAAAACAGAAAAGTAAAAGACCAAATTAAGCATAGGTAAGTAGTAGAAATGAAGTAGGCATTGAAGATGAGAACAGAAATGAAGGAAATAGAAAACAAAAAAGGAAAATCAAAGTTGGTTCTCTGAAAAGATTAGGAAAACTGACAAAATCCTATCTAGATATGTCAAACAAGAAGGAGAGAAAATATAAATATAAAGTATCAGGGAATAAAAGTTACAGGCATCTCTAAAGATCTTCCAACACAGATGATATGGTCATATATTACAATATAGATGATGTGGACATAAACTGCCAAATTACCAAAATTGGCACAAGAAGTAATGGAAAATCTGAATACTCTTATGTGGTATATAGAATAATGGGCCCCCAAAAAATGCCCATCCCCTAATCCCAGAACCTATAAATATATGTCACCTTACATATCCAAATACTCCAATGCTCCCCATATCATTAAAAGTAAAAGCAAAACTGTACAGGGGCTCATATATCTATACTTGATTCTATTGTCCCATTACTCTTCTGTCTCTGTCTTACCTTACTGTCCCCATGTTCATGCTTCTAGCCTCCTTGCTGTTTATGAAAATTTCCAGGCACAATATGCCTTGAGGTCTTTGATCTGTGCTCCCTTTTCTTAGAGTTCACTTTTTCCAGTTGCCAATAGAGCTCAAATCTTCATCACCCTCATCTCCTTCGAGTATTTGCTCAAACATCACATCGGGGACCATCCTACTTAAAATTATAACACCTATTCCTTTCCTGGCTCTGCTTTCTCCTTTCCCTGCCTTTTCTCCATTGCAATTATTATAATCTAAAGTACTATCAATATTGTTTATTTTGTTACTGTTAATATCATCTCCATGATGACAGTGATATTTGTGTTATATTTGCTGCTACAGCTCCAGAGACTAGAACTCAGCACAAACTGGTTGAGTAAACAAATGAATGAACAGAATATCTCAAAATAAGCACATCTACCTTCACATGTCATAATCCTACTGGAACAGTAGCTGGTTAATAGCCCTTGTTAAAAAAACTAAGAAAACTCAGCTGTCTATGTTTCTACAGAACAGCTTCCTGCTCTTCTCATCTGCAAGTTTCCCCCACAGAATGGAGAAATGGCTTTCCTTTTGCAGTCCCTTTCTACCTCTCAAAAGATCCAATTCTAGATTCTCTGTTATGTAGATGTTTCCAGATGGTTACTCTGACACTTACTGGGTGGTCATAATGTCTCCAGAATTCTAATATTCTGAACTTTCAGAATTCTAAATTCTGGAAATGAATTTGCTGGGGCCACGTCAGACCAGACACTTTACCATCTGGAATAAAATAAAATTATCTGCACTACCAACTGGAAATATGAATTTTTTTTTTTTAAATTTTAACCTTTCTTCCCACATATGTCTATTTGCTATGTGGTGCAATAATGGCTATTCAGGTTTTTAACTACACATCTGTGGGTCACTTGGAGAACATACTGGTAATCACTACCTTCCATTTCCCTTAAATCAAAGGGAGGCTCTGACTCCAAATAGTGGAATGAAATAGAGAGTCTGTCCCGAGGCCCCAATAAAAGTGGACATTAACAGCTAACGTACATTTTTATGATTCTTATGAGCCATGGATAGGATAGAAAAGAAATTAAAACCCCCTCAGAGCATCAAGGGGAAATGTATGTTCCAAGGGCAGGGCCAAAACACTGTTAATGGAGGAAAAATGATTTCTAAATATTAGCTAGCTGTATGCTGTATTTAAAATTGTCTTGCTTGTCTTTGGAGAAGAGGTGATTATTGAAGAGTTCATTATTTAATAAATAATAGTGAAGGACCAGCAGGCTACAGCTTCCTCTGGAAGGAATATTGAAAAGGAAATCTGAATGGAAAGGAAAGTATTTCTCTGACACACAAGAATTAAATAGGAGTTTACCTCCTGTATGTTCCCTGCACTTCTAGCCCCATCCCAATTACTTGTGAAACTGAGAACCAATGGACACTACTGCTGAGTTTATCTTGAGATGATACAACTTAGAATAGAGACAGGTACAGGGGAAGGTAAAAGAAACCATGAAGCAAGCTCTCTCACTGTGGAAAGGATTTGACTTTCAGACCTAGGGCTTCATAAAAGGTTTGAAAACTCATGGAATTCTTAGGAAACCCAACTGGAAGTAAAGAAATCCAGGTCAAAAGTGGGGGTTAGAGAGTGGCAAGATGGTGACAGAGTAAGGAACTCCAAAAGTTAACTCATTTGACAGGAAAGTTAGTAATCAGTCAGAGCTATCTAAATCACTTATTTGGGGGGCACAGGAAACAAAAAGAGCATCCTGTAACATCCTTTAAAGAATGGATGGAGGAAAATACCCATCAGCAATTGAGATTCATGTGTAGAGCATTCCTTGCCTTGAAGGCCAGTGCCCATCCTCCCCTAGCAATATGAGCCACCTTAAGAGCTATTACATGGCTGGAGTTGGAAGCTCTCCATTTCCCAAAAATGGAGGAGGAAGAGAAGGTTGGCAACCAACATCAGCTACTGATTAATAATTTGCCTGGCTAAAGTATAATCCTAAGAAGAGCTAAAGTTTGAAACTGTCAAGGTCAGAAAGAGACTGGCAGCTGCCATTTTAACTCCACCCCAGGTATGAGGGGAAGTGGGGATCACTGAAAATCAGAGTGATGGTAGAGACTGGCTTTTTTCTACCTAGATTGGATAAAGCCTTAGCCTAGGCTCCAGCCCCACATCAATGGGGATGAAGGTGGCAGAATATGCACCAGCCTTTCTGGGAAACACAAGTGCTTTCAGCCAGCACACACTGAATAGTCAGACCTCTGGGGCTCCATTCAGGCCAAGAATAGGATAGGAGGGGAGCTGTGTTTTCTCTGCCTCTCTGGGCAACTGCAGGTGCTTTAAACCTTCACAGACAGCTTTGTTGAGCAAATTCAATAAGGTGGCTCAAGAGATTAAGGATATTAAGGAAAACATACATTGAAGGTATACAGCAGCAGATTTGAGGAGGTAGAAGAGAGAACAGAGAGCTTGAACACTGTCTCCAAAAGCTGACATATGAAAAAACAGATAAAGAATGAAAAAAAATTGAATAGGAAAATAAATGATGGCAAGAGATGTGCAAACATATGTGTCATAGCTATCCCAAAGGGAGAAGAGAAGGAAAAAGGGGCAGAAGTAATATTTGTAGAAATAATGGTAGAAAATTTCTCAGGCCTATTGAAGGACATAGATACTCATGTTCAAGAAGGACAATGTACTCCCATTTGAATAAGTCTGAATAGACCTACTCAGAGACACATATTAATCAGAATGTCAAATGTCAAAAACAAAGACAGAATTCTGATAGCACCAGGAGAAAAGTGATGCATCACATACAGGAGATACCTAATAAGATTAAGTGCTGATTTCTCATCAGAAATCATGGCAGCAAGAAGGGAGTAATATGATATATTTAAGACACTGCAAGAGAAAAACTGTCAGCCAGGAATCTTATATCCAGCAAAACTGTCTTTCAAAAATGAGGGTGAGTTTAGAATATTTACAGCTAAACAAAAACTGATAGAGTTTATAATTAGCAGACTGGATTTGGAGGAACTAGTAAAGGGAACACTACAGTCTGAGAAGAAAAGACAGGAGAGAGAGGCTAGGAATAGAGTCTAGAAATGAAGATTATATCAGTAAAAGTAACTAAAAGTGTTAAAAGAGTGATGAAAATAAAATGAGAGATAAAACATAAAGGTCAAAATGGGTAAATAGCTGCCTTTACAGTAATAACATTGAATGTTAATGAATTAAACTCAGCAATCAAAAGACAAAGACTGGAGAAAAAGATGCAAAAATATGAGAGAAATCAATAAATATCTCAAGACAAATGAAAAGGAGAACATATATCAGAACCTATGGGATGTAGCAAAGGCAGTGCTGAGAGAGCAATCTATAACCTTCAGTGCTTACATTAAAAAAGAAGAAATGACATAACTGTACAGCTGGAGGAAGTAGAAAAATAACAGCAAACTAATCCTAAAGCAAGCAAAAAGAATGAAATAACAAAGAGTGGAGCAGAAATAAATGAAATTGAGAACAACAACAACAAAAAACATTATTGAGAATTAATAAAACCAAAAGTTGGTTCTTTAAGAAAAATAACAAAATTGACAAACTCTTAGCTAGACACACAAAATAAAAAAAGAGAGAAGATGCAACTAAACAAAATAAAAAATGAAAATGAGGGCATTGCTATTCACCCCTCAGAAATAAAAGAGATCATAAAAATATATATGAATACTTGTATACCAACAAATAGAAAATATAGATGAAGTGGAAAAATTCCTAGAAAGTTATGAACAGCCTACACCGACCCTAGAAGAAATAGATTTCAACAAGCCGATTGCAATTAAAGAGATTGAAAGAGATATCAAACATTGTATTAAAATGAAAAGCCCAGGATGAGATGGTTTCACAGGTGATTTTACCAAGCATTGAAAGAAGATTTAATGCCAGTCTTACTCAAACTCTTAACAAAATACTGAACAAGAAGGACCACTACCAAACTCATTCTATGAAGCCAATGTTACCCTAATACCAAAGCCAGATAAAGATATTATGAAAAAAAGAGTTCAGACCCATTTCCCTAATGAATACAGATACAAAAACCCTCAATAAAATACTAGTTTATCAAATCCAACAACACATTAAAAGGATTACTCATCATATTAAATGGGTTTTATACTAGGCATGCAAGGGTGGTTCAACACAAAAAATCAATCAGTATAATATACCACATTAATAAATCAAAGAAGAAAAATCACATGATCCTATTGATTGATGCAGAAAAGGCATTTGACAAAATACAGCATCTTTTCTTAATAAAAATACTATAAAAGATAAGAATTGAAGGAAACTTCTCAACATGATACAGGTTATATATGAAAAACCCATAGCTAAAATGATGCTCAATGGTGAAAGACTGACAGCTTTCTAATTGACATCAGGGACAAAATAAGAATGTCCACTGTCACTACTGTTGTTCAATAAAGTGCTAAAGGTTCTATCTAGCACAATCAGACAAGTAAAGAAATAAAAGGCATCTAAACTGAAAAGGAAGATATAAAGCTTTCACTATTCACAATCAATAGGATCCTACACCTAGAAAGCCCCCAAAAATCTACAACAAAACTGCTAGGGCTAAAAAGTGATTTCAAAATAGTGTCAGGATATAAGAGCAATATGCAAAAAGCAACAGTATTTCTATAAACTAGTAATGTGCAATCTGAGGAGGAAGTCAGGAAAAAAATCAATTTACAATAGCAACTAAAAGAATCAAATATTTAGGAATATACTTAACAAAGGATGTAACCCACCTGTATTCATAAAACTACAATACATTGCTAATTTTTTTTATTTTATTTAAATGGAATTTTATAAATTTAATTTTATTTAAATGGAAGAACTTTCCATGCACATGGATGGGAAGACTGAACATCATTAAGGTGTCAGTTCTACCCAAACTGATATATAGATTCAATGCAATCCCAATAAAAATTCCACCAGCATTTTTCAAACAAATGGAAAACACAATGAAGAAACTTTTTTGGAAGGATAAATGGCTGCTAATAGCCAAAAACATCTTAAAAAGGAAAAGCAAGGTTGGAGGACACTCATTTCCTGGACTTTACATCATATTACCTAGCTACAGTGGTAAAAACAGCATGATACTCTCAAAAAGATAGATACAAAACCAATAGAACCGAACTGAAGGTTCAAAAACACACCCTCACATCTTCAATCAGTGATTTCTGACAAGGCTGTCAAGGCCATCCAGCTTGGTTAGAACAGTCTATTCAACAAATGATGCTGGATGAACTGGATAGCCATATTCAAAAGAAAGAAAGAGTACTGCTCTTTCACACCTTATACAAAAATTAACTTAAAATGGATCAAAGACCTAAATATAAAAGCTAGAACCAGAAAGCTCCTGGAAGAAAATATAGGAAAACATCTTCAAGACCTGGTAGTAGGTGATGGAATCTTAAACCTTGCAACAAACGAAAACTTGGATAAATGGGACCTCCTCAAACTTAAACACTTTTATGACTTAAAGGACTTCATCTAGAAGGTGAAAAGGCAGCCCATTCAATGGGAGAAAATATTTGGAAACACATACCCTTTAAGTTTGATTTCCACTCTATATAAAGAGAACATACAACTCAAATAAAAACAGCAAGCAATCCAATTAAAAATAGGCAAAAGACTGAAATAGACATTTCTCCAAGGAGGAAATACAAATGGTCAAAAAAACAAATGAAAAATCAATATCACTAGCTATTAGGGAAATGCAAATCAAAACAACAATGAGATCTCACATGCATGGAATGGCTATTATTAAAAAAAAAAACAGTAAGTGCTAGAGAGGATGTGGAGAAATAGGAATGCTCCTTCATTGTTGGTGGGATTGTAAAATGGTGCAGTTTCTATTGAAGACAGTTTGGCAGTTGCTCATGAAGCTAAATATAGAACTGCCATATGATCCAACAATTCCTCTACTAGGAATATACACAGAACTGAAAACTGTAACACAAAGAGACCTTTGCACATAGATGTTCACAATGACATTATTCACAATTGCCAAAAGATAGAAACAACCCAAATATCTATCAACTGATGAATGGATAAACAAAATGTGGTATATATACATGATGTAATACTATGCTGTAAGAAGAAATAAAAGTGGGACACATATGATAACATTGATGAACCTAGAGGGCATTATGCTAGCTGAAGTAAGCTAGAAACAAAAAGACAAATATTTCTTGGTCTCACGGATATGAATTAAACATGAAGAATAAATACATGGAATTAAAACCTAGAGTATAGGTTAGTAGGAGATAAAAGGAGGGCTAAGAAAGGGTACTAATGATTAATATACATGTAAGTTTTAATTAATTGACTGTAAAAGTGTTGATATTGATAGTGTGGATAGTAACACATTATACTGAGTAGAACTAATAAAAATGGGTTATAAATGGAATTGTGGCTGAAAAGGGTAGTCTAGGGATATAAATGTCAATTGAAAGAAAGCTATAGAATAATCTAGAGACTGAATACTATAGTGAACCCAGAGGTGGGTGAGAATTGTAGTTAATAGTACAAATATAAAAATGTCCTCCTATGAACTAGAACAATGTTAAGTGGTAAGAATGCAGGGAAGCAAGAAAAAAATACAATTAATGTAACCTATGAACTATAGTTAACTGCATTTCTGTAATAGTCTTGCATCAATGCCAAAGATGTACTGTGTTAATGATGGGTGGGTATGGAGAAGGTATTCCAGGTGTACACTATGGACAGTGGTTGGTGGTAATAATCTGATGATATCATCTCATGGTCCATAACAGGTGTTCCATGGTGGTGTGGTGTGTTAGTGGATGCGTGTTGTATGGGAATTCTAGACATGTGCAGATTGTTTTGTATATTCACAACTTCTCTAATAAAAATATATTTCAAAAAAGTGAAGGGTAGTGTCAAGAGGGAATCTCATCCTAGCTCTAAGGAAAGACCAAGTTAGCTGGAACTTCAATCTTTAACTCCTTAAAATGCAATTTCCTTTAGAAACTGACCTAAGCTTTCAGCAAAGAATGTGGAATGAATAATTGGAACAAAGCAAGGAATTATGAAAAAGAATAAATAAACCCTTTGCATATACTAATGATGAGTGTTAAAATCAATATTTAGCAAAGCCAAAGCTGAAACTGAATATCACCATCATAGAATGAATTTTTGAGATACACAAATAAAGCTAAAACACATCTGAAATTTTTGAAACAGTATTGTAATAATATTTGTAAAATGATAATTTCAATTATTGTTTTATTAATAATATTTTATTGAATTAAAGCACACAAAAAATATTTATCCAAACTATCACTTGCTAATTTTTCCTGCAGACACTACATAGACTGTTTGTAAAAATACACAGATGCACACTTTAACAGAGGTCAGTGGAGGAGCAAGATATGTTTTAGTTCAATAAAACCTCTACAAGTTACAATCAAGGGTGATGTTGCCACAATTTTTAAGTCCTCATTTTTCTCTAAAGTTAACCAAATAAGGTAAAGGCATTTTCACGTTAACTGCTAACTCAAACAAATTAGATTTATAGTGATATTGCAATTTCATTAAACCAATGACACAAATTGATGCTTTATTCATGACTTGAAAAAGATGCTATTTCCTTTTGAGATCATGAATAAAACCAGGATACCCAATTTCACACTGTTATTCAACATTTCACTGGAAGTCTAGCTAGAGCAATTAGGGAAGAAAAACAAAATAAGGCATCCAAGTTGTAAAGGAAGGAGAAAACTTTCCCTATTTGCAGATGATATGATCTTACATATAGAAAATCCTGAAAAATCCACAGCAAAGCCACTAGGGCTAATAAACAATTTCAGCAAAGTGGTCAGGTAAAAGAGAAACATGCAAAAGTCAGTCATATTTCAATAATTTTCTAATGAACAATCCGGAGAGGAAATGGGGAAATAAGTTACAATAACAACAAAAGAAAGAAATATCTGGGAATGAACTTAACCAAAGATGTAAAGGACTTTTACATGGAAAACACAAAACATTGCTGAAATTAAAAAAAGGTGACCTAAATAAATGGAAGGATATTCTGTGTTCATGGACTAGAATCCTAAATATTGTTAAGATATCAAATCTACCTAAAGCAATTCACAGATTAAACAAAATCTCAATCAAAATTCCAACACTCTTCCTTGCAAAAATGGAAAATCATAAATTCATGTGGAAGAGTTATAACCAAAAACATCAAGAAAAAGAAAAGCAAAGTTGGAGGACTTCTAATAAAGTTACAGTAAACAACAGAGAATGGCCCTGGTACAAGGACAGACATACAGAACAATGGAATAGATTTGAGGGTTCAGAATTAAACCTCATATCTACAAAGAATTGATTTTTCACAAAAGTACCAATGAGAAAAGCATAATCTTTTCAACAAATAGTGGAATGAAAATGGGTGTTCAGAGTAACCACATTTCATTAATTGTTTAAATTGTGATTAATATTATTTATGGTATATATTTTAAAACATAATACATTTTATGTACCAAAAAATATTTTCATAAAATTTAAAATAGTTTTATATGAATTAGAAATCAATTTGAGATGCATATAGAAAATCTACATACAATGAACATAAAAATGATGATTTTCAAAGTACCTAATATATTAATACAATGCAATCTTTCTTTAAAGCACCTAGAGGTATACTGATATTTCACTTAGAATATTCACTATTTTCAATACATTGCAAATTAACATAACAAAATTCAACCAAAGATTTTTAGGAACAAAATATGAACACATAATTTATTTCTGCCTAATATTTTATTAAGAAAAGCAGTTTTATTAATTAAGTTAAAGGAGCTGTAGCAGTTTGGTATTGTTTATGAATTCCAAAAATAGATACTGGATTATGTTTGGAAACCAGTTTGTTCCTCTGGGCATATTAGATTATATTGGATTCAGAGGTTTCACTTCTACTTTATTAAATAATGATTAAGGCTTTGATTGCTACTTCAATAGAAGGTTGAGTCCCCATCCCCTTGGGAAACTGTACTGCAGAGAAAGGAAGCTGGAATTTTGATCATGGAGCCCAGAAAGTAAACACAGTGAAAAAGATAAGTGAGAAAGAACAGACATCTCCACTACACATGGCAGAGGTGCCAGGAAGAGAGAAGAGCTGTTCACCTGAGAGTCTACACCTGGCCTTGTGGAGACAGCAGCACAGCTAAGCCTGAAGATAAACAAGCCCCGGGAGGAGAGGAAGTCTGAACCCTTGCAGACATGGCTCCAACACATGGCAACAGAGTTTGGTGAGGGAAGTAACTTACTCTTTATGGCCTGTGACTGTAAGCTTCTACCCCAAATGAATACCCTTTATAAAAGTCAACAGATTTCTGGTATTTTGCATCAGCACTCCTTTGGCTAACACAGGAGCTGTACAAAAAAACAAGTTTTACAGAAAAATTAAAACATATCTTATTATTATTAGGAGAAAGTTCCTGTTCTGAATGTCTGAATAATTTAAAATGTAAGACTAGATAAAGTTCATTTTTAAAATAAGCATTAAAAAATATCCAAAGAAATGCTTTATGATTAAAAAACAATTGGCCTGTCTGAATGGACTGGGGGAGAGTGTGGACTGCAATGTGGACCACTGTCCATGTGGTGCAGTGGTGCTCCAGAATGTATTCACCAGGTGCAGTGGATGTGCTGCAATGATGGAAGAGGTTGTTGATGTGGGAGGGATGGGGTGAGTGGGGTGGGGGGTATATGGGGACCTCACATTTTTTGAATGTAACATTTAAAAGAAAATAAAGAAGAAAAAAATAAATTAATTTTTAAAATTAGGCAATGAACACAATGAAATACACTATATATTTTTAAATAGAACAATTTGTTTTCTGGGAAATGATGAGTTTAAAGATTCAAGTTATTATAATGACTTATAAGAAGAGAGAAACATAGGAAACATAGAAGAAACATATGGAGCATAAGAACCATAGAAGCCTTCTCTTATAAGAAGATCTAATAAGTTTGCTGATTCCATCATTATAAAATATTAAAGACATGGCAGCATACACAGGAGAAATTTAAGTTCCCCATTGAGCTCTACTTTTCTTTGAATTTAATGTTACTAACATCTAGATTGGTAAACAGTTCTGGAAAGGTTAATATATTAGTTTAAGCTTAGAAAGTAAAACAATAATCTATGTCATATTTTCAGTATCACATGATGCCATATGAAAGACGCAAAACAAAATTCTTAACTCACTTTAAATTTAATATAATAAAGAGTACAAAAGGAAAAAAAGAAAAAAGTCTTCTAATTAAAAAGTGAACTATAAATGCCTTCCTGGACTGCAATAAGTATTATGATTACTATTAGAGAATATTCCCTAATACTATTGAATTCAAATTCATGCTAATTTAATTTAATATTAATAATATGATACTTCCATGGGACAAATGCTTTCACCCAACTACCAGCATACCCAACTAATTTTCTCAGCTTCACCTATGATGTGCTTCCAAACATTTACTAACTCCCAGGAAACATCACCAACTATTCAAAAAGCTTAACTCCTATTTGGTCCAAAAAGAAGTTCCCTGTTAATAGCAAAGAGCTGTTTCTAGTCCCAAATTAACACAAGGGAGTTTCATAAAAAAAGAAATTAGATCTTTTGCCAAGAAACTAGATTCTTTAATGAACAGAACTCTTGAAAGATAGGGACATCCTCCCTACAGAGAAATTTTTTGGTTGAATTCTGAGTAAAACTTAAAAGTCAGATTTTAACAAAATATTTTCAACAGTGTATTTTGACCCTCTGTGAACTAGGAAATTTATTGTCAAATCAGCTGAAACTGTGGTAGTGTTCATCTACTCTCCTTCTGAAGCTATGTCAATCCAGTGACCATACCCTTCCCTGTACTAAAGTCGTCCTTTCTGCAACCTGTCTCCATCCTGCACATTCTGGTTAGAATTCCTGTCTGGATTCCTAATTCTACTAGCCAGATAATTCCTCTAGCCAATCTGGCTATTCTGTTTATCCCAATGACAAATACTCCTCCCCTGAACTGACCCTACTTTCATTTTCCACCTGACTGACTCAAAGTTAAATGCTTTCTTATTTATTTCAGATACCTAAACAGATTCTTTTTCAGTCAGTCCACCTGAGACTAGGTATGTTCCTTACTAAAGAAGTATTGTATCTCCAGTCTTCTCTTTATGACCCCATTACATTTCCGCCTTTTTTATATGGAGCTAAATAACGTTACTAGATCCAAGTGACCTCTCTAGTAAGACAATATCCCGAGTTGTTACATAAATCAACATATTTAACGTACATCAGCAATGCACATTAAAGTTAACTCATAGATTCTCCTAAGATCTGGGCAGATATTCTTTAACTTTTAACTCTAATGAAATATATCAAGCAATAACGCAGAACCAAAACTCAGCATAAGTGTTATTTATTCTATTTACTAAATACCACTGGCTCTCTGCCTTCTGAGCACATGGAAGATTTTCACATCTCTCCTTCTCTGAAGTTAGGCATGGCCACATAACCTATCTTTGGCTAGTAAAATGTTAGCAGACACATCGATTCCCAGCGGAAGCTTAAACAGTAAGTGCTATATTCAGCACTGTCTTTCCGTTACCAGATGATCACAAAAGCATGGATTAAGACTCTTTGTCCACTTTGGTAACAGAACAGAGACCATTATTTACCCACACTGGACATGAAGTATGAGCAAGAAATAATCTTTCATTGAATTAAACTACTGAGATTTTAGTTGTTTACTACTACAGCATTACCTAGCTTCTTTAGTCACTAAAGGGAGCTTCAGCGAGGGAGTTAGTCACACTTGTATATTTGATAGGCTATATTATCTGTTCAGTACCTATGGAATACTTTTAGCATGAAGCAATAAGACAAAATTCAATGTTATAATCTATTTAATATTATACAGAAAGAAAAGGTGATTTCTCCTTGTTTTCTCTGAAAGAAATTATTAATTTATAAACTTAATCTCCAAACTATTCTCTTCTAAAAAAATGGAACAACAAATCAAGGACAGTCTTTTGAGCAAGGCCTTCCCATACTATCCAGAAAGACTTCAACTCTCGATGGAAAAAAATAACATTAGAAACAGGAGTCAATTTAGACCCATACTCATACAAGTAACATAATCTATTAACAATCTATAAATTAATTCACCTGTATATTAAATAGCTATATATTCATTTGAAGATAAAAATGAATACATTTTATTAACAGTATTCAGTCTCTGCTTATAATAAACTAGTATAACATTCTAAATAACTGAGATTACAAATAAAATATTGAAATTTTATTTAGTGACATATTTCATGGTATATAATTATCAGCCCCTTGAGTAAAACATCTAATGTTCAAATTTCTTAAAACAACACATGTTGTCTTCAAATAAATACAATTCTTTGAAATTCCCTTCCAAAGCATATTTATGTTAAATCTCTACTCATCACTTTTTGATGGTATTGACAATATCAAGACAGGAAACATTTTTTGAAAATGAAGATCATATATGACTAGATGGAATGAGAGAACACAAGACTAGGAGCATATTCAATTTACTGGCTGTGTTCATTGTAGTAACACCTTTAACTGTATTACTATTATTTCTTTCATATTCTTCAAATTTGGTTTAAAATTTTTGCTGTTTTTATTTCTGAGTTATAAAGATTATTTCCCCTTCCCCATTTTTAGAATTTCCTGTATTCCCCCATTCAATCGTGGCTGCCACAACCAGACAGGCAGAAAGCACAAGGACCTTCTTTTTCTTGCATCTATGATGGAAACCTTAGCATCAGACATTAACTGCTCCAGGTCTGTCAGAGATACATTTAAAGTTTTTATTAATTTCATAAAATACTTTCATTTATGGTCCTACAGAGTTTTTCCAAATGTTATCTAATTTGTCTCTGTGCATATTAGTTGTCATAGAAATTTTTTGTTTTTCATAGTCTAATATCTCTGACCTTGTATTATTTGAGTTGCCATCATAAGGAGGAGGGGTGACTACGTGGTGAACACTAGGGAAATATTTTATAATTTAGATTTGTGAAAATTTCATTCAATTAAATTTGAACCAGGACACTATCCTAGTATGGATAATATTATTTTGCAATAAAATACTAAAATTCTACTGGCCCACTGTCTCTTTCTTCTTTTAAGTTTTCTTATACCCTACCAAAGGATCATAGATACTGAAAAATGAGTTTGTTTGGATGGATCGTTGTTAGTCAAAACCAGAGCTATGGAAAGTTTTTATCTTTGTGGCAGTATTCTCAGTACTTTTTATCTTCATAACAACTCACTAAGAAAGGTAACGTTATTTCTTCTCATTTTCCTGATGACAGAACTAAAATTTGGTTAGGCTGGGTAACTTGCCCAAAGTCATGAGAGTAAGTAAAAATAACTAGGACTTTGATCCAGAACTGATGACAAAGCTAATCCTTATAACCACTATTCAATAATTAATTCATTCAATTTTTATGAAGCACTACTATGCTCTTGTCTGTTCCAGATGTTGTAGGCACAGTGATAAGACAGACAAGAAGTCTCGTCTTCTAGAGCTTATAAATTGGTGAAGAAAGTTGGGTAAGTAGCTATAAATAAATCCATATGCATGCAAATTTAAAAATAAGAAAAGTTTAAGAAAATGGCAAATGCCATGCAGAAAATAAAGTAGGGTGATGTGATAGGGAGAAATTAGGAGCTGTTTCAGATAGGCTGATGATTGCCTTTCTTTAAAGGGGTATTTAAATTGAGGTAGAAATGACTAGACTCTGACCCTTTGAAAACCAGAGAATGAAAATTCTTGTGCAAATCCCCTTATTAGCAGAAATGAACTTGGTTTGCCTAAGGAGCCAAAAGAAGGACATTTGACTGCAGCACTGTACAGGTAGGGGAGGGGCAGTGGAAGAAGACCAAGGGTAATGTAAGAAGTTTGGTTTAAGACTAAGTGCAATGGGAAACTAATGGTTTTAAGCAAAAGGGTGTAAAAACAGAGTATAGGAAGGCAGACTTAGAAACAGGCAGATGTGCTAAGAGTGCAATCATGCATGAATAAAAGCACATATCTTGAAGTAAGGCTTTCACAGTGAAGTTGCAATGAAAAGGGCAGATTTGCAACATATTAGTAGAGTCAGTATGCTTATTTTCTTGATTCATTTATTGAATGAACACTATGAAAATCATAAAAGGAGACCAACAGCACCCTCATCAACCATGAAACATTTCCCTTTAATGACATATGTAAATAGCTGGCATCCTATTGAATTTATGTTCAAAGTTATGAACCTATGAAAATTCATGAAAGGAATTTGTTCTTCAAGTGTCAACTCCATAATACCATTTTTTGGGTTTTTCAGTGTCATCATATCACACCTATAGAATGAAAATTCAAGGAATATAAAACCTGAAATCACCCATTACAATCGGATGAAAAAAATTATTTCTAATGCCTATAACCGATCTTGAAGTACATCTTCTAAAAGATGAGTACCCTGAAAACCTTATTACCGTAAGTATGTTGTAGAATATTGACTCCTTATTCTTTACTATTTACAGGGGCCCCATTTTCTATTATAGAATTTTAAAGAGGTTTAAGTGAAATTAATCTCAAAATAAGGGAGAAATTGACCTTAAAATATATTATTTTAAGCAGGGTATAGGAGTTTGATACAATTGATGAATTCCAAGAAGAAATATTGGATTATGCTTGTAATCTGATCTGTACCTGGGCATGATTGAGTTATGATTAGGGTGCTGAGTCCCCACCCAGCCCCCACCTCTTGGTGGGGAGGACACTCACAGATAAAAGGCATGGCAAAGAACAGAGTTGCAGGTTTCTGATGTTGAAGTTTTGATCTTGGAGTTTGATGCTGAAGATTTAGGCTGGAGCTCTAGGAAGTAAGCTCACAGAGGAAAGAGAAGTCAGCCCCAGGAAAGAAGGAATGTTGAATCCAGATAAAAGCAAGCCCCAGGAACGCAGGGACCCAGGAAGCCTGAACCCTTATAGATGTCAGCAGCCATCTTGCTCCAAATAGACTTTGGTGAGGGAAGTAACTTATGCTTTATGTCCTGGTATCTGTAAACTCCTACCCCAAATAAATACCCTTTATAACAGCCAGCAGATTTCTAGTATTTTGCATCAGTACCCCTTTGACTGACTAATACACAGGGTATCAAATATTTATATAAGTATCAGGAAAAAAAAAAAAACAGGCACAGAAAAAAGTTCCTAGCATTCTGCTTAAGAGGGATATCTCAAAATTGTTTTTCCAAAAAAATAAGATTAGAGAAGTCTATAGAAAAACTATTTAAATTATGAAGTTCTTGCATTTTTTTTCCATTATCACTAAATTGGTAACCTGGTATCAGGAATTATTCTCACCAAATCCCAATTCCCTTTGGAGTTTCTACCTACTGCTTAAGGCCATATTCTGCTAATTTCCCCCATTTATCCTGCTAATTTGAGCAGCTTAATAGCAATTTATCTTATAGAACTTCTGTGCAGACATTCCCTGTACATATTCCTGACTTTTTAAATGCAGAAAAATATGATTGACCTTGTGATCTGATTCTGCAGCTTAAAAACAAGTATTCATTGTTGTATTTGTTTTTTACTTTTACTTGTCTTACTAGTCTCATTGCTACTGACAGATATTGTTCCTAGACATAGTCAAAAAAGTTGAGAAATTTTGTTGTATTAAACATTTTTAATGTTTATTTGGTTCTTTGTTGCTTGATATAGCAGGGGAATCTCACATTTTCAAGTGTCTGCCTGTCTTGAACTATATGACATTGAGCTCTAATAATTTTACAACTCATGAAAGAGGAGAAGATGCTAGATATATAGATTCCCAAACATTCCCTTAACTCAAAGTCATAGATATAAATGAAAAGAAGTAAGAGTACCAACTCAAAGTCAGGTGAACTCTGTTCGTCTGTAATAGGCTGTAATTAATGTCAGACATCCCATATCCTTCAATGCAGCAGTTTCAATCATGCTAGATGCAGAGCCCACTTCTCCCTATTCTAACTGCTACTACTGCCTTCAAACAAGCACTGTCTCTCACCTTGATTAATATCTTAGCCTCCAAACTGGCCTCTGTGCACTGTAAACACTTCTATATTCATCTTGCTTGACAATCTATCATTGCAGACATCTCCTCTGGCATTTCTGTAAAAGATGGTCACAGCTTTGCTCACATGCTTGCAGTAAAAAGAAGCTCAGGGCCACAAATTTGGCTGTAATTTATTTATTTTTTTAAAGGAACTTTAGATTACATAAATGTTAGATGAAAAATATGAGAGATTCTTATATACCCCACCAACATTTTCCTCCATTAACAATATCTTACATTAATGTGGTACATTTGTTACAATTGAGGAACACATATTGAAGTATTGCTACTAACCAGGGATTATAGTTTACATTCTAGTTTATACTCTGTCCCAAACAATTTCATAGGTTATGACAAAATATATAATGGCCTGTTTCCATCATTGCAATGTCATGCAGGACAATCCCAATGTCCCAAAAATGCCCCATGTTGCACCAATTCTTCCCTCTCCCTCCCCTCAGAATCTCTGGAGGCCATTGTGTTTATAGCAGTGTTACAAGTTCTTCCATTACTACAATAATAATAAGTCTACATTAGTTCATAGTTGTATCCCCCCCTTCTGTTTGTTCATTCCACAATCTTGAGGATTTAGGGATGGTGATACCCGCTCTGCTTCCAACTAAGGCAACTACCATTTATTTTTCACTTAACTAAACTAGTTTGAAAATTTAACCACATCTGCCTCCAATTTATTGCATGTATTAATATCAGTTCTGCTCATTAAAGTTTTCTTTACCATTTCCCATTTGTGAAAATACTCCTTCCTGATATCTCTTTCATATTTTGATTCCTTTTGCTATTATTCAGATGTCCTGGTGTTCAAATCCATTCACCATCCTTTTTCCTCTTCTAAATATATTACACATGCCAATTTCACAATTAACAAATAACAGGAGGGGCAATGACCAGTGATGAAAGATGGTCCAATGATGGGCCCTTGATACTTACAATTATGCTTATGAGCCTTTTGCAGTTGAAATTTCAACTTGGTTTAGTGTTGCAGGGTGCCTAAGAGTTACCTCCTGAGAGCTCCATGTTGCTCAAATGTGGCCACTCTCTAAGCCAAACACAGCATGTAAATGCATTACCTTCCCCCCAGCATGGGATATGACTCCCAGGGATGAGCCTCCCTGGCACCAATGGATTACTACCAAGCACCAGCTGGTGATACAACTAGAAAAAGACCTTGAATAAAAGGGGGAAATGGTAAAGGCGAATGAGTTCACATGGCTAAGATACTTCAAAACTAGCTGGGAGGTCATCAGAGGGGTCACACTTATGCAAGTCTCAGCAGGATCTTATAGACAGCCAAAGTAGATACTACCCCAGGTAATGGTGATTCTGAGGGCTACAGAGACACCAAGGTCCTATGGTCATGGCATATGGCTCCAGAGCTTGGTGCTTTGACAGTGTGCCCTACTTTGGAATTTGTGCTCCTGAATGTGATGGAGTTGGATTCAGATGTGACTTCTCTACACATGCCTTTTCTGTCCCTTTTATTGAACCTGTGATTGGCACTGGGGTTGGTGTATGCTCAGGACACTTGAATCTCTGGGCTGTCCAGGTGACAGCTGGGCCCTGAGCCTCAACAAAGTTGCAACACCTACTCTCCTGTTCATTGGACTTACACAGGTCAGCAAACAAAGAGGTAAGATGGTCAACCACCATACCAAGGAACTAGAGAGTATACAAATGCAAGTAGGAGAATCCCATTCATCAGCCATCTGGGATCAAGCCCCCTCTCAATTAAGAAGAGAAGTGGATATTACCATTCCAGAGTACTCAGGATTGGGGAATGAAAGAGTGGACTTGCTAGTATTCTACTATAGAATTATTGTGACTCTAGCAATGGAATAAATTATATCACTGATATGGAGACAGTAGCCACTGCAGCTGCTGAAAGCAGGGAGAGAAAAAAAGAGGTATAATATGGGTGCATTTTTGGGACTTGGAGTTGTCCTGAATGATACTGCAGGGACAGATACAGGACATTATATATCCCACCATAACCCACAGAATGGACTGGGAAAGAGTGTAAACTACAATGTAAACTATAATCCAGGCTGTGTAGCAGTGCTCCAAAATGTATTCACCATATGAAATTAATGTACAACACTAATGAAAGAAGTGGTTGATGTGGGAAAATTCAGGGGAGTTGGGGAGTGGGGCATATGGGAATCTCCTATATTGTTTTAAGGTAAAATTTTGTGTGGTCTATGTATATTTTAAAAATAAATTTAAAATGTATTTTAAAGAAACATCATATACAATTTATCACTGGCCAGAAGTGATTGGGAAATATGATAGCTAAATCTATTTTGGTGCCCTACTTTGGATCTTTGTACAACAAAAATGGACTTCACTGATTTTACCTGGCAAACCCCCTTTTAGGTAATTACCTAATGCAATTGAAAACTCAAATTCAAACAAATATTTGCACAACTGATGTTCATATGGTATTATTCATAATTTCTAAAGGCTGAAAACAATCCAAATGCCTATCAACAGATGAATGGTTAATGACAATGTGATACACCAATGTGGTATACCAATGTGATATAACAATATGATAGACCAGACAAAAAGTAAAAAATAATTTATGATCTCAGTTATATGAAGTAATTAGACTATTCAAATGGACAAAATCAGAAACTAGAATACAGTTTACCAGTGGCTGGACAGGGGTGTGAAATGGGAAGATAATGTTTAATTGTAATGGAGTTTCTATTTAGAGTGAAGGAAAAGTTTTGGAAATAGATGGTGTTAATGGTAGTAATATAATTGTGAATGTAATTAACACCACTAAACTGAATAACTGAACATGGAAAAATGGGAATTTTCATGTTGTTCAAAAATAATAATGGAGAAAATATGTGTTATAAGGGGGGCATATGGGAACTACATATTATTTGCACTTTTTTTCTGAAAACTTACAAATTTTATTAAAAAATAATTTTAAAATGAAAAAAAAAGATAAACAACTTCCAGAATTGCAGTTTGAAGAGCTCTGCAAACCCTCTCCCAAGTGACACAACCATAGCTATTGAAAATTATATATATTTTAAAAACTAAAGGCTCCAAAGTGTCCTAAGTGCATATAGCAAATGAAGACAGATTTTTTTTCAAGAAAATTTACTAAAACTCATTTAAGCTCCCTCCCCTTCTCCTTAGTTCAGCATGATGAAAATTCTACCCCAACAAGTGCCAACAAAAACAAAGAGCCCCTTCTCACTCCAGCTCTATCCTAGGAATGTCAGATAAAGAATGCTCTGATCATCCTCACCCAAGCTCACTAGCAGGGTAGAAGTTCCAAACTGAGACAGGCAAACCAAGAAGAGCAGAGACTACTGCCCTCGCCCGGCACCCTGTTTGTAAAGCCAAGGCATCATTTAGAAAGCAGTGAGCCCCTGTTCCTATGCCACCCAGCCCTGGAGCTGTGCCTTAGCCATTTTGCCCATGGGAAGAGACAGACCTCCACAGCTCTTCCCAAGGGTAATGGCTTTTATTTAGAACTTTATACTCATTCAGAATGACCTGGTATAATTTCAGAGCTGTAGTTGCTACCACTTTAATAGGATTGGTAAAGAAAACATCGGAAGCCCTTCAAGCTATTTATCACTCAGAGTAGTTGTGAGGATCAAATTAAATAAATTATATAATAATGATAACAGAATGAATAGCTGACATTTATTGAGTTCTGACTATATGCCAAGTCCTATCCTAAATGATGTATATGTATTATCCCATTTAATCCTCATAACAAGCCTATTAGGTATTCCTATTTCATCATATAAGGAAATAAAGGCATAGAAAGGTTAAGTAATTTGTTCAAGTTCAAAGAACAAGGGGAAGCTCCAGAATCCAAGCAGTCTGATGAGCGCAATCATGCTGCTGAGCAACACTCTATGCTTCTTCCTAAAAGTGCCATTCTTAGAAAGTTTTGTAAATTATACATAAGCAATCATTCCTATATAGACTACTACATGTAATATCAGTGATCCTTTTTGGAAAGTAAAAGTCATATTTTATACTTAATAAAGAAACTAGGTGGCAGTGTGAAATGTACATGCGCAGAAAGACTTAGGCTTCAGTCCTGGCTCTGCCATGTGACTTTTGACCAATTATTTAACCTTCCGCATTTCCTTACCCAAAACATGAGAATTTTAAGATATACTTGTCAGAGTTATAAGAAAGTTAAGAAAATGGAAATAAATTGCCTAGAAATTAAGAAGCCTCTATGTTCTAATCCCCCTATTATGCACCAGTAAAGCTGTTATTATATGGATAGCCATTACCTTTATGGTTTTCTTGTCAATATATGGGGGTAGAAATATACATATATTCCACAGTGAGAAAGGCATATAAGATGAAAAAGAGTTAACATATGAACAAGTTTGGACTCTTTGAAAAACCAGTACTATTTCAATTCAAATAATTAAGATTATCTTTCATTTTTCTTAAAGGACATCTAAGGAAATAGAAAATAAACATCCTGACTGAGGATAAATGATAATTCTGAATAAGCTGCATATCACAGTATATGCAGCTCAGTAGAACTTTAGAAACTGTCATGTAACATATTTATTTACAGATGATGAAAGTTGAGTTTGATACAGGTAAAGTAACATGGACAAGATGAAACATGCACTTAATTCCTGGTAGAGCAAGTACCTATTCCTTGCTCACTGCTTTTTCATCTATTCCACGTTGTCTCCTGTGTTTCCCAGGATCACAAGCTTTACAGTTTCCTAGAGCAATTATTTGTTTTAGAAATAGCACTTATTTCATGTTTGGAGAGTTTCATAAGTAACTGCCTTGCTAATTGGCTTTCTATTTCAACCAAAGTGCAATTTAAGCTAAAACTGATTTTTTAAAAATCTGTGACTTCACCTTGCAAAAGATTGTTTTAAAAGTCCTCACCAGTATTTGCAGACAAAAGCCTCATTCCTCAAAAAATGCTTATTTTCCTAATTGAAACACATAATAGGTTTTAATCTACTAAAACAAATTTATTATATCTCAAATGATGTAGTATATATGCACAATTTTCTACTTGTGTGTGTTGCAAATATTGCTTGAACAAACAGCAGGTCTCATATAACCTTCTAAAATGATCTGTAAATTCAGCATTTGTTGCAGTTTACCCATCTGCTAAGATAAATACCACACAACTGGTTGGCTTAAACAAAGGGAAATTTATTGGTTACCATTTTGAGGCTAGAAGAAGTCCAAAATTAAGGCATCAGCAAGACAGTCTTTCTCCCCAAAGTCTCTAACATTCTGGCATTTTGGTACTAGTTGCTGTGATCCTTGGGGATCCTTAGCTTGTATCCCTGTCTTGTGTCACATTGGTTCTACTGACTTCCAGCTCTCAGCTCTACCCCATGGTTTTCTCTAGAAGAAATTTCTAGAAGGAATTCTTCTGCTTATAAAGGACACCAGTATCCCAGATTAAAGCCTACCTTTATTCAGGTGGGCCATGCTTTAGCTAAAATAACATGTTCAAGAGATCCTATTTATAATATAGGTCCATACCCACAAGAATGCAGATTAAGAACATGTCTAAATCAGATACATAATTCAATATACTTAGCATTACTAGCATTTATGTTTTAGCACTATTAAGTAAAAGGAAGAACTATTCAATTACAATCCCCTTAGGGTGTCCTTGGGACTGTATTGTTCTAAGGAAAATATATTTGAAGAGTCATATGACGTAATAACTTTCCTCCAAAGTTTATCCAGTAAGGAATTGGTTTGGATATAATTTTACACCTCAAGAGAAGCTACTGATAAGATTTAGTCAGTCCCTTCCTCCTTTTTATGCTCTCCTCCTACAAAGAGTGTCAGGCTTCAAAATGAGAACAGAAGCATCAAACTTAGATTTACTCTGTTATCAAAGGAGGATCAACAGGAAAAGCACCAACTTTGTATTTAAACAGAGCAGCATGCAAATACAGATTACATCAAATACTAGATGTGTGACTTTAACAAGAAAAATAAAGATGATAAAACTACCTGTTGGTTGTTATAAAGACTAAAAGAGACAATGCATTTAAAAATGTGACCCATGGAATAGACATTTCATGGAAGCAGTTACTGATGAGATAATGAGGGGAAGAATGAGGAAGAGGAGGATGCATTACTTTCCAAACTGCCTGAAATGTATGGTGGTCCAGAGGGCATTTTTATCTCTGAATTTAGAAGAACAATTCAATCCTCCACCTTCAGCTTGAAAAAAAAAAAATGCAGCTACCTCAAAGAGGTGAAAGCACACACTGTCCAGTCCACATTTCATCCACTCTGTCTTGAATATGCAACTAGACAAAGATGCTTCAAGTTAAGTTCAAGGTGATTCTCTGGCAGAAGAAAGTACTTTGCGCAAAGTGTTCCATAGAAGACAAATAACCACCTGTGTGTGAAATGAGGGAAGAAAACAGATCTTCTGACAGGGGGCACAGTAAGGGGAGATTGCATAGGACAAATGGTGAAAAACACTGTTCTTATTCTCACACACATTTCCCAGATTTTCCAGGTCCTGTAAGTCAGAGGCTGAGAGAATGGAGCATCACACTGCTGGTTATAAAGCATGCCTCTTTCCTGTTCCTCTTTGCCCATACAACACATGGCCTTCTGGAGGTCTCTGGGGGTCAAAACTTCCCATAGTGAGGTGTGAGTGAGCTGCAGGTGCCACTCTTTAAAGATGGCACTGAGCCTTGCAGTAAATAACTGTAAGCCACTCCCATTTCTTCCCTGGTCCTCAGCAACAAGATCCCATGAGTCAACCAGCCTCACTGAATTAGCATAACCAATCAGGTACTTGCATGCCACCTAGCTTCCCCTTAGACGCCCATAAAAGCTGTTGCATTTCCTCAATAAACCAGACCTGCGCCACCAGCTTGCGTCTCCAGAGTGGTCACTGTGTGTGCTTCTTTGCTCTGCCATCCTTACCCATCCAGCTGAGGGGGTCTGCCAGCCAGACCCCTTTGATGACAGTTGGCGCCCAATGTGAGGCATCCAGCTCCCGGAGATCTCACAGCGAGTCATCAAGTACGACTCTTGTTGCAGTTGGTAAGTGACCCTCAGTATGGGGGAACTTTCCTCATCTGAGAAGGCCCCTCAAGCCCGTGCACTGCGTGCCCTTTTAGCGAGCAGATACATCAAAATATCTGAAAGGGAACTCTATCAGTATTGGAAACTTGTTGTACATTTTAATCCATGGCTTTCTACTGCCACAATTTGGGATCCCGCCACATGGGCAAAGCTGCTTAAGCGCATTCACTCAGTCGAAGTCCATGAGGGTAAGACCTTTCCCCTTGGTCTTATTCCTGCCCCTTTAGCTGTCCATGCCTGTCTTACTGGCACCTCTCTAGAAGGACCTTCCCTCATTCCTCTCAAAGATCTAGCCTCTTCTTCTCCCTCTACTCCTGCCCCACCATATGAACCTCCTCATCTTGAACCTCTATATCCTCCGCTGGTTAATCCAGCTTCCAATACTGATTCCCCCTCTTCTCTGCCTCCTGCCGCTCCCCCTTTACAGTCTCCCCTCTCCTTGGATGACCATTCCCATGAGAAACAGCTTGGCCTTTCCTCTTTGAAACCACCATTTCCTCCTTCTACTCCTGCTGTTGCATCTTCCCACCAAAGCCCTGATTCCTCCTTTGAGGAAGAAAAGGAACTTATCTCTTCGGAGCTGGACAGGCCGACACCTTGTCGCTTCTGTCCATTTCTCTCTAGGCCTAAACCTAATCTGCCTAATCTGCCCACGTCCACCATTTTTTCCTCTACTTCCCCTTTCCCCATGTACTCCACCCCTCCTCCTCTAGCTTCCCCTTTTTCCCCGACCACTCACGTTTGTCCTCCTTATCCACTGGTGCATGCCTTCCCTGTGAATTTTGCCCCTTCAGACGCTGCCCCCTATAACTGGTATCCATGGGATCATAAAACTATATCCAATCTCCACAAAGCCATCCAAGAGGATGGCCTTAACAGTCCCTATGCACAGATGTTACTAGATAATCTCTCCCTTGAACATAATTGTGCTGCTGATTGGAAGAATCTTGCCTGTGCTATTTTAACTCCTGGGGATTTTGTTACTTGGAAAGCACTCTATTATGATGAGGCTGAGACAGTTGATGCTCGTAATCTCACCAACAACCTTACCACAATCCCCTCTGATGCCTTGAAAAAAGAAGGGCAATGGGCCCTCCCCACAATCCAAACCACATGTCCTGCCCCATGTTTTGATCAGTGTCTGACCATAGCCAAATCTGCTTTTCACAAACTCAATCCACAGAGTAAACCCATACACCTTGCCAAACTCTTACAGAGTCCTAATGAACCTTTCTCTGACTTTTATAGTCGAGTCAAAGAAGAAGTAGATAGAAAAGTTTCCCATGCCACTGCAGTAGACGCTCTCTTAAAAGATCGCCTTTGGGAAGGCACAAACACTGAGTGTCGACAAACAATTATGCCCATTCGCAATAAATCCCCTGATGATAGGGTCCTTGCTTGTAGAGATATTGGCTCTACCTCCAAATCTGCTATAGCAGCTGCCGCCAACTCTGCGACAATCCTTGCCGCAGCCTTAGCCGATCAGTTGAGCCTCTAAACACAAAATAGAACTTGTTACCAGTGCTGTAGACTGGCCATTTTGCCAGGGACTGTCCAGAATCCAAAATATCTAGACCACCAACCACTCCTCCATCAATTTGTCCTAGATGCCATAAGGGCTTGCATTGGAAGAGATTGTCGCTCAAAAACCGATTTTCAGGGCAATCCTTTCCCTCCTTTAAACAAAGTCAGGGGCACCTCTCAGCCCCACAAGTAAGAGAGGAAACTTCACCTACCATATTTTGGACAATTCCCGTTATGCAAGAAAAAGATTTCCTCACCCTTACTGTTCAAGGAAAGTCCATTACAGGACAAATTGACACGGGCGTAGATTTGTCAGTTCTTAGCCCGTCTGACACTGACCCTTCCTGGCAGCTTAAACTAGGCCCTTTGGTCCAAGGTGTAGGGGGATTAAGACCCTCACATCAACTTGTGGATCCCCTCACATGGACCAACCCAGACAGTAGGACAGGAACGTTCTGTCCCCTTGTCTTGTCAAGTATCACACAAATTCTGTGGGGATGCGATGTTCTTCCAAAGTTAGGAGCCGTCCTTTCTACATCCTCTCAGGAGCACCCCCAAGCATAAAGGCCACTGGTCTTCCACCATTATTCACCATCAATAAACCCACACCTATCAAACTTATTTGGAAAACTCAAGAGCCTATATGGTCAGACCAGTGGCCGCTGCCTCGAAATAAATTAGAACAATTGGAAGTCCTTGAGCAAGAACAATTAAATTTACAGCATATGGAACCCTCCACCAGTCCTCATAACTCACCTGGCTTTGTAATTTAAAAAAAAATCTGGCAAATGGAGGCTCTTACATGACCTTAGAAACATTAATGCTCAAATGACAAAAATTGGCTCTCCTCAACCGGGCCTTCCTCATCCATCAGCCATCACGTGCGATAATCACACCATTGCAGTAGATCTTAAAGACTGTTTCTTTTCCATCCCTCTTCATGAGGATGACCATCAATACTTTGCCTTTTCTGTACCCATTACAAATAATGCAGCCCCTCAACGGCATTTTCAGTGGAAAGTCCTCCCACAGGGAATGAAAAACAGTCCTGCTATATGTCAAATGATTGTTAGTGAAGCCACTCATCCTCTTTTACCCTTTTGTGAGGTTGGTCACTATAGGGATGATATTCTTATTGCTCATGCGGACTTGACTCTTCAAAAATGTTTGCAATCTCTTCTGCACAACTTCAAACAACTAGGTCTCACTATATCATCTGAGAAAGTGAAAAAATATCCACCCTATACCTTTTTAGGCTATACCATTACAAAAGTTATCCAACCTGCCATCCCTGTATTACAAATGCCACAAAAATGTACCCTTAACACACTCCGTTTGTGTGGCGATATCGATTGGCTATGTCCGTACCTAAACCTGACCACCCATGAACTTAAACCTCTTTTTGACCTCCTGGAGGGTGACTCTGATCCCTCCAGTAATTGTACTATCAGTGAAAAGGAATGCAACTGTCTCAAATTCTTGAATGACAAAATGAAAAATCTCAGCCTAGCCCATTTTCAGCCCTGCCTCCCTCTTCTTGCTCTAATCATCAGAACCCCTGGGACACCCACTGGTCTTTTATACCAAATTTCCCCTCTCTTTTGGGTACATTTATCCCTTAGTCATATGGGCAAAATTACTTCTCATTGTAATGCCATATGCATCCTTAGAAGAAAACTCAGAAAAACAGCTCTTCAGTTATATGGCCTTGAACCCAACGTTTTAGTCCTACCTTTCACTCACGAATAGATACAAACTTATTCAAACTGATTTAAATATGCAAATTCTCATATCAGGATTCACAGGTCACCTTGAAAACCACCTGCCAAAAGACAAACTTATCACTGCCATGACTCTCCTTCCCTTTGTTCTCTCCTCTCACTCCTTCCCGACAACTTCTCCCATTCCTCACGCTGTTGTAATCTTTACAGATGCTAATAAAACTCATAGTTCTATAGTTGTAAAAACCCCCGGTACTTCAGATTCTATCCATGTTGAGAAACATACTGGGTCCGTCCAACAAGGAGAAATATATGCCCTCTTCCTGGCTTTCCTACACCATCAGTCCATTCCCATCAATATCTTTACCGACAGTACATATGAGGCCAATACTATCTGTGTACTGCCACATGCTGTCTTTAAAAATAAAACAACCATCCAAGATGATTTGATGCTTTCCTTAAAATCTCTTCTTGAAAATCACAAGCATTCCTGGTTCATTCAACATATTCACTCCCATACTGGGCTCCCAGGACCTCTTGCCAGTGGCAATGCTTGGCAGACTCCTTGCTAGTAATAAGATTAGTAACCACAGATCTAGACCAAGCTAGAGCCCTTCATGCGAAGTTTCACATGTCTGCTCATTCTGTCCATCAACTCTTCCCGTCACTGACACAACAGCAGTGCAAACACCTCACCGCACATGCAAACAATGTGGCCCTCTCCTCCCCATAGGCCCTCTTCAACCCCAAGGAGTAAATTCTTGCAGTCTCCATCCAAATGTTATTTGGCAAATGGATGTTACTCATGTTCCTACTTTTGGCCACAATAAATTTCTTCATGTCATAGTGGACACCTTTTCCAAATTCACCTTTGCCACTGCCCTTACAGGAAAAAAAGCAAAACATGTCATTACTGCCTGTCTTCAGGCTATTAATCAAATGGGTGTACCATGGACCATAAAAACTGATAATGGACCTTGCTATTCTTCCAAAATTTTCCAAGATTCCTGTGCCTCATGGTGCATCACACACAAAACAGGTATCTCATACAATCTCCAAGGTCAAACTATCATAGAACACACTCATTCCACACTCAAACAACAAATTAAAAAATTAAAGGGAGAATATCCCTGAGACACTCCCTGAGATATACTAAACAAAGTCTTAATTACTATAAATTTTCTCACATTTGACAGTGAATGCTGCACCCCAGCCATCCAACACTGGGGAGGACAAAGAAATGCCCCCACCCCCTTACCATTAGTTAGATGGAAAAATCTACTTACAAATACCTGGAAGGGACCTCATGCCCTATTAACCCAAGGATGAGTATATACTTGTGTCTTTCCAGAAACTGTAGAAGAGCCAATCTGGGTCCCTAGCCGGCTCGTGTGACCAGTGGACAAGAACGATGTCACCTCATTACGACCAGGTGCCTCGAGACAGAACCAAACCACACCTCTCCTGTTTCCAGAGTGCAGCTGAACCCCTATTTTTCTTTTTTTATTTCATGTTGCAGCTCCATGGTACCTCCAGCACAGAGCTTTGGGCCGCTATCAGAAACCCCCCTCTTGTTATGCCCCTAGATGCTGACTCACTTCTATTTCCTGCCATTCTTACCAATAATGCACTATTGGACTCCCCTGCATAGAAAGAGAGGTCCTCCAAACCAACTGGAGTTCTAATATTAATGTCACGAGCCCCAAACCTCTTATATTTACCACCCTAAATATCTCTGTGGCATCCTATCCCCAGGGAACAAATGCCACTTGTAATTCCTCTGACTTCCCACAACATGTTCAATTACTTCACTATGAAACTGGTGACTTCTATCAAAATAAGTCTAGTAACAATTCTTATTGCCATTAGAGTACCCTGTGATATAAACTATCCATACATCTATGTCACTCCCATCAATGTAACTAACACATTTAACAATATTACCACAGCTAGATTGGTGTTACGGTGAAAACTACTTGGACATTGGAGCTCTGATTTCTTAAACTTCACCAACTCTCTTTTCAAAAATTATTTCAAAACTAACCTCTTTTTTCTCTCCCCAAAATCTAATCATTTATGCATTTGTTGGAGCACTGTTTCTGCTCTGTCTTTGCATGCTGAAGTGCATGTATTGCAAAGTGCAGTACCTCTGAAAGGATGTAAAAAACTTAGTTCTTATACAGCAGTCTATGGTAAATGCTCTGGACATAAGAGAGGACAATGTAGAAGCTCTGCAGCATGCCACAAATACCTTCAGTCTTGCAGTATTGCACAACATGTGTGATTTTAGTAGCATCAGTGCGCTTGACTGGTAGTCAATGATGGGTAAGATCTCCAGAGGGAGACAACCTAAAACAGGCACAGTCACCTTGGTGCTCATTCAACCACTGCCTAATACTTCTTAAAATACAAAAACGGGAATTGTGAGTGAGCTGCAGGCACCACTCTTTAAAGATGGCGCCGAGCCTCACAGTAAACAACTGTAAGCCACTCCCATTTCTTCCCTGGTCCTCAGCAACAAGATCTCATGAGCCAACCAGCCTCACTGAATTAGCATAACCAATGAGGTACTTGCATGCCACCTAACTTCCCCTTAGACACCCATAAAAGCTGTTGCATTTCCTCAATAAACCAGACCTGCGCCACCAGCCTGTGTCTCCAGAGTGGTCACTGTGTGTGCTTCTTTGCTCTGCCATCATTACCCATCCAGCTGAGGGGGTCTGCCAGCCAGACCCCATTGATGACAGTGAGGAATTGAACTTAAAAATATAATCAGAACCTTGGTGAGCTATGTAACACCTGTGAACCTTGGAGTTTTCCCAGCCAGAAAAAAATAGGATATTATGCAAAATACCTAGTTGTACAAGGTAAGTGATAACTAAGTACTTAGCAATAGTATTATCACTCACACTTAGCATTTTTGTGGGGTTATAGGAAAAAAAAACAAGAAAATACTGTTTCAATTTTTGCAATAACAATAATTAAGTTGTAAAAGCTATTTTCTGAAAATAAGTCTGCTTGCTGAGTCAAGAATGGTTGAACAATATAAATCTCTCAGTTGCAGGACAAATTTCTTGGTATTTTGCCATAATGAATATGCTAAATAAAATGACCCTTGGGATATCAAGAACTCTCCCACCCCAGAAACAAGAATCAACTATGTTGATTCAGGTCTTGAAACTGGTCTTCTAAATTGACTGTGCATTTCATCAACTTATTGTAAAAATAATTAAACATAATTGGACTCATTATGCACATAGGAAAGGCTAGTCAGTTCATATTGCTATGTATTAGTATAAATTTGATGATACTTGACATGTAACGCTTTCTTTTCTTTTTCTTTCTGAGGATGGAATTTCAAAGTCATGGGTTTATCATTCTGGACAATGGGGAAATAATTCAATGCTGCAAAATTCTATTAATAAAGTCATCTGTTTCAGAAAAAAAAATATTTGGAAAACTACAAAGGAAGAGACATCCTTACATGTTTGGGAGGAAAACATGCTCTTATCTATAAACAGAGAAAAAAAAAAAGAATAACTACAGAAAGTAGCAATCCAATAGATCTGTGTCCTTTGGGCCTCCAACACTGTAACAAAATAGTTTGTTTAGTTTAGAAACAGGGATAGTTGCAGGATGATTGGTTGGAAGGATAATGGACCAGATTTGATCTGAATCCGTTTTTCTCACCATCAGTCAGCAGTGAGTCTCCTGTTCCATTACATTGTCGAATCATTTCCTCAAGGTTCATCATGAAAGCACTGCATCCTAATTGCCCAAAGAATAGAAATGTCCACCTCATGTTCTTTTGTTTCATTTAATCACTAAGTTAATGGATTCTAGTTACTGGGAAAGCTTTCCACAGTTATTAGATGTTGCAGTTTGCTCCATACTCATTTTCCCCCCATTTCATCTCATACTGCAGGAGACTGGAATCATCTCTATGCCTTTGCTGTCTGCAAATTCTGAGAGAACCTCACACAGGAGATGCTCCCAATTTAGGGACAGCAATGCTCCATCCCAACTCTCTCCATTTCAACATAAGTTTCTTCCTTTATATCTCATTATTGCAAAATAAATCACCCAATATGTTGATAATTCCCAAAGTTTGATTAGGTGACCTTTAAGGAATCTTACTTGGAGGTAAGGTCATAATAGGGTGTGGGGGCTGGGAGTTGGGAAAGATATGGAACTGAGCATCAAACTCTGAATAAGAAGCACAGGCTGCCCTCTCATCCCAGGTTCCTATCTACTGTGATCTCAATTGAGTTATTTATTTCTCTATGTCTGTAGGTTCTCATCTGATAATTTTCACCTCTTCTGTCCAGGTCCTATAAATATAGGGAGGATCAGTAAATATCTGCCAACACTGCATGCGATTTTTAAAATACTAATCTAAATGAAGTTTCAAACTTATGATGCATTGGTGAAATGAAATACTAAGTAGCCATATAAAATGATGTCATGGAAAGACAGGAAAATGCTTAATATAATAAATGGGTAAAATGTAAACGGGACCATTTTATCTTTATATACTACATACCTGAGGGGAAAGGTACAAAGGTGTTAAATGTGGTTACATCCGGTCATTTGATTTTATTCTTACACTTTTCTGTATTTTCTAAGTCTTCCACAATGAAGAAGTGATTATGCTGAAAATGGCTACATAAAAGCATTCCTGCCTCCCCACAATGGCTAGTAATAAGGCTTCTCATCCATCTTTAAACCATCCCCCTTTCATTGTCCTACTTCTCTATCTAAATTGATAGGTTCAAAATATGTGCTCTCAAAAGCAAATTTCTTGAGCAATTTCTCTTCAAGAAATTCATATTCAGACAACCTGAAATTGACCTGAAATTAGATTAACTCTCTGCTGTCAAAGAAACAGGAAAGGCAGACTACCATGATATTCACTTGGAGAATAAGCATATTATCTGTTTAGATATATATAACATTTTAGGCTCTATATCAAAACATGAAAAGTAGATCCCTTAGCAGATCCAATTACTTAAAATGTTATGTTAAAATAGATTTTTCTTTCTCTGTCAAGTCCCACTCTTGAAAGAGAAATAAATAGTGATAAAACAGAGCCTTCTTCACCTACTCCCAAAGTTGCCAAGATAATATATTTATACCCAATCTAACCTTATCCAGATATGGATTTATAGTAATTAATCTCCAATCACCTTTCTGTGTAGTACTTCCTAGAATATCATCCTATGACATTCTCACTAGATTTTGACAGGTGATCTTTTAAGAATGGAGGTAGAATCTTAGGGTAAGGCTTCCAGGTCCAATTAGTTAAGGAAATAAATTTAAATAGGTTTTACTGTAAGCCTTCCCAGAGACATTAATTTGCTAAATATACATTGATAATATGAAGGAGGAGAGTGAAAATAGTCTGCAACATTTCCTCCCAAGTATTTAATCAAACTTCCTTCCACAGAACTTTTTTATTCTCCTTATAGGAGTCTAGTTCCCTGAGGAACACAGTTAGGAATTTCTGTTCTAAGGTGCAAGGTTGAATCACTGTGCCTTCTGATCAAACTATCTGGATCATCCTTCTGATCAAACTATCTGGATCATCCATGTCAATGCCCATAATAAGGGCCTTTGCTCTGATGATATCAACCAGAATCAAGCTGCTGATCAAGTTTAACTGCATATTTCTGAGGTAGAGAGTACCACTGCATGCCAGACATGAGACTTCTGGGAAAAGTTGACCTGTTTGTCTCACAGTGAGGTAGGACACATCGTATAAGCTATTGTCCCCTCCTGCTCTTGGGAGACTGACAATATAGACATTCAAAATCCTCTCAGGGGAAGCAGATGTGGCTCAAGCAATCGGGCTACCAGGACTCAATACCCAGGGCCTCCTCCTAGTGAAGGAAAGCAGTCCATGTGGCGAGCTGGCCCACACAGAGTGCTGGCCTGTGCGGAGTGCTGCCCCATGCAGGAATGCTGCCCCATGCAGGAGTGCTGCCCCATGCAGGAGTGCTGCCTCACTTGGAGAGCTGGCACAGCAAGATGATGCAATAGAAAGAGACACAGAGGAGAGATAACAAGAGACACAGCAGAGCAGGGAGCTGAGGTGATGCAAGAGAATGATCACCTCTCTCCCACTCCAGAAGGTCCCAGAATCAGTTCCTGGAGCCACTTAATGAGAATACAAGCAGACACAGAAGAACACACAGCAAATGGACACAAAGAGCAGGCAATAGAGGAAGCGGGGAGAAATAAATAAATAAAATCTTTTTAAAAAATTCCTCTCAGGGCTAGCAGTAGTGCCTTACCACTGTTCCCATGTTTTTAAGTTACTGATCAGTTGACTCCAGTCCCATTACTGGGGCCCTTGAAATGTACCTGGGTATTCAGCTTTTTGGACCACTCACAGACTGACAATAATGCAAAATGTTATAGTAAAAGTTACTCAACAATGGACTCACAGTCTGACTCTACCTCCCTCATTTCTTCCTGGTCCATACACTTTAATAAGGCAGTTCGGTCACTGAATGTAGCTGTTCCAGGAAGAACTCATCTCCTCTAAGTTGTTTTCTGGACAATGAGCAGGATAGAAAGAGCAGAAAATTATACAGACCTATTTTCAAAAGGCAGTATTCCATCCTGACAATTCCTGGGAATGATGCTTCTTTCTGTCCCCTATTATCAACTTCAAGCCAGTCTGGTTGGCACATTCTCTGGGTAGCAGCCTGATCAAAATGGAGCCCAGGAGACTCAAACTGAATTCTGGTAATATTTTCTAAAACTGCTTTGTCCTCCTTCATGTACCTGTTACTTCCCATTGATAAATCTGAAAAAAAGGGTGATGTTACAACTACTGTAGTTAGTCATCTTCGTGGAAGGATAACAACATGGCCCTTAGGGAGGAAACTCCTTACACCCGAGGAAATATTGAAGATGGAGAAGGATAAATGATCTTTTGTCTTTTAGAAGTGCCCCTGGTCCCTTCCTCCAGGAGGAACATGCCTAGGGTATGGCTGTCACAAATTTGACTGTGCCTTGAATTTCACAGACTGCTGGGTATGCCATCTTCCACCAGAAAGCTCTTACCACAGTTTGATCACCATTCTCCTTAACCTTACAGAGAAGTCTATTGGAGACATCAGGAAAAGGCCCCCACCATTACCACTCCCATGCAAACACCTCCTAAATGCTGCCCCACCCTCATTCTCATTCAATAAGAATGTCCTTCAATTAATTATCCAGTCTACCACAATGGAAGCTTCCCAAATACAAATAGGACATGCAAGAATAAACTTCAAAATTTTGATGGGACTCCATTTCCTATATAAGAATATCCAGACTCCTTAGTAAAGAATGTAAACAATGCAAAATAAAATTAAATGAAAAACTTTATCCCTAAAGAAGTGAGGGTCTGTATTTATATGTAGCCTTATTTCCAATATAAATTCCTTCACCTCACTGTGAAAATCCTGAGAATGGCAGCCACAATGCCTTGAACATCTGACACAGAGAAGGGCTTTGGATGATCTCAGTACAGTTGACCTAAGGAACACATGAGCTTTGAAAGAATGAGAAAATTGGGACTGTTTTTGCTTTTCACTAATGGCTACCTATTAACTATCAATAGGAATACTGAAAAGTGATTCTCAAACTTTAATGGACATACAAATCACCTGGAAATCACACTGAAAAAAAAAAACAAAAACAGATTCCAGTTCAGTAGGAATGAGGTACTGCCAGAGACTATGCATTTTTAATAAACCAATGATGCTTGTCTAGACCATACTCTGTGTAGCAAGGTGACTGAAAATAATGTGACACTAGATGAGAAGTTAAGCCAGAAATCACCAATTTCATAATTCTGTATACTAATGAAAATTTTCAAAAATTTTGAAATGTAAAATAAAAATTGTTCCTCACTTTTGGTAAATTCTCCTTAAACACGACCCCCACTCTAAATGTCATTCTAGTATACTTAGTCACCAAGTATTCACTGAGTAAATCTTAGGAGACAGAATGAATAAAGCATGTGGAGTTACTCTTTGGGAGTAAGAATTAATCTGCTCTTGCTCTTGGGCTAGGGGAGATTTACCTAGTCTTTCTAGCTTAGCAGAGTCACAATACTGCAACTAGAGCACAGATTCAAAAATAACCCAGAAAATGGACTTGGTCCCAGAATCAAGTTATGATGATTTTTACCCTAGAACATCTCTGCAGTGACAATCAGAATCTTAAGCAATAAAATCTTTGATTCTAACCACAAATAAATATGTACCTCCAAGGCACTAAGTGAACAAGACCAGCCTCAAAGAGATTTAGTACAAACTTTCTGACACATTCCAGACCACAGAAAAAATCCCACCATTGCCTAGCTTAAAATGATATTTCCCAGACAATGTCGGAACCTGCTGGAATGGAGCAAGAGCAGTAGGAAGTGAGCTGAGTGACAGAGTAAAGAGCTTAGTGAGAAAGGAAAGTAAACAAAGGCATTTACTCAAAATAGGCATTTAACTGCTAAATCCAGTTATGACTAATTTTGCCCAGTGGTTAGGGTGTCCGTCTACCACATGGAAGGTCTGCGGTTCAAGCCCCGGGCCTCCTTGACCCGTGTGGAGCTGGCCCATGCGCAGTGCTGATGCGCACAAGGAGTGCTGTGCTACACAGCGGTGTCCCCCGCGTAGGGGAGCCCCACGCGCAAGGAGTGCACCCATAAGGAGAGCCGCCCAGCGTGAAGGAGGGAGCAGCCTGCCGAGGAATGGCGCCGCCCACACTTCCCGTGCGACAGAGAAACAAGACACAGCAAAAAGACACAGAAAACAGACAACCGGGGGAGGGGAGGGAAATTAAATAAATAAAAATAAATCTTTAAAAAAAAAAAGTATTAATGTAAGGACTAATTTCAACTAAGTTTAATAATGTAGAAATTATTCTCCTCAAAACACTGTAAGGACTAATTTCAACTAAGTTTAATAATGTAGAAATTATTCTCCTCAAAACACTGGACTCTAATTAATGTCTAACAAAGCAACAAGCAATCAAAGTCCAGATGAGAAAGTACCAGGATATAGGTTATGTCTTGCAAGGAAAAAACAATATGAAAACATACATTTGCAAAGAGAAAATAAATTAACAATTAAATACTTGTCATGAAAGAATGTTTATCAGAGGATCTGCCACATGCTGCCTTTTAAAATAGAAACTCATATAAAATTATAAAAATTAAAATGTGATATAATTTATTCATTTCATATAAATTATTCTGTAATATTTGTATATTTGTATATTTATATTTCTTCTATAAATATACATTGTAGAAAAGATATATATTTACATATTATCAAATCATATGTATTCTTTAAATTGATGTGTATGCATATGTAATAAATTAACAGGATGTGCCATAATCTAATTCAGCCCTACTTTTCAGATATTTTAATGGCATATGCCATTGCTATGAACATTTGAACTTGAAGTGATCAAGGTTTCCCACTCATTTTTTTCCCTCTGAATGCTTTATATGACCTTCTCCACATGCTCAATCGGAGTTTCCTGCTGAAAGGCCATCGGCTACCTTCGACCTGTAATTCCAAAAAAGAATCCTTTTCCAATTTTACCTGAACCCTTTACCCACTCCACCACTACCATGCCTCTCTGACTTGACAGTCTGTCTGGAAGCATATCCCAATCAGCAGATGTCACTGGCCAGCAAAGTGCATTCTCAGATCCTATGATGAAAGGTAGTAAGAACTTAGGAGAATCAAAAGGAAGTCCTTAAACTGAAAGAATTGGGGACCCCTCTCTCTACCATTTCCAGTGCCATCCTATTTGGTGTTTATGAAAGGGCTCCTCTCTTTTTGCTCATTGCCACCCTGCTTATGTTATCCCTGTACAAACTTTGAGAGAGAGAGAGAGAATTACAAGTATCATTTCTGTTTACCTACTAAATCAGAGGTTCTTACCCTTTTTTATTCCATGGACCCCTTTGCCAGTCAGATAAAAACCACAGATCCTTTACCAAGTCTACCTTACTGTGTATTATTTAATAAATATATAATACCCACAGCAATACGTCCCCACAAGAATAATATTTTTTCCCATTTAAATTCAAGGTCATGAACCACTTGTTAAGAACCCCTGCACTAAATCCTTTTCTACTTAAGGACTCTTGTACTGAAAATTTTAAGAAATAGATTTTATGAAAAATACTTTGTACTCAGGGCAAAATTATCCATAGCTATTAACAGGAAAAAAAAATGAATTTTATAACCACGTCTGAAAATAAAAGCTCTGCTGGAGTTAATATAGGCAGTTTTACTTTTCAGACAACTTAATTGCTGAGGTCCTACAATTCTTTAGTGTTTAGTTCTATTCAGGATAATTGCCCTTGTCCATTACACAGATATTTCCATCCCAAAGACAAGACATTCCCTTTCTTAAGCATTGCTCTGGCATCTGACCAATAAATTCTATTTAATTTTAATCCTAAAAGGGCCATCTTTTTTTCAAGTAAATCTGGCAAAGTCACCTTTATTTTCTGACTTGTAATGAACTGATATTACATTTATGGCATACTGATTTATTTCACTTAGCTTTCCTTTATTCCATTCAAATTACTTTGACCATAAGTAAGTTTGTATAGTAGAGCATTACCATCTAAATTCACAGAATTAAGAAAAAGATGCAAAGTGAGAATGCTTGTGGGTCTTCATTCTTTCATATGTGATGACAGGTTATGAGCAATATTATGTTTTTAAATAAAATGGTAAGATTACAGAGAAATGGCTGGAGGATCACTGCACACATCTAACTCTGGTCTCCTCAAGCCCTCAGTCTGTGACTCATTCTACTCTGACCTCTGCATCCTTAAAGACAGGGATACAGATGGTTCTCAGTGAAAGCCTGTGCTCTGAATCACTTGACTGGTACACTTTTTAGTTTTCATAATATTTAACCTTAATGGGTTATATGAACTAAGATGTTTTTGCAATCATGATACTAATTCACAAAAAATGAAATTTGTAACTGGAAAAAATGGATGATTTTTAAATACATACTTAACTTCTAATTATACAAAGAAAACAAATAGCTTAACTTTACTTCAAAGAGATAAGTGATTGCTGCCCACCACACAAGCCACACACTTTGTTAGTACAAAAGCAAGGACTAGAACCCAGGTTTTCTGCCATACAATCTCACATTATTTCTACAACCAATGCTTCCCCAAAACTAGCTGCACTTCTTGCCCAGAAAAAGAGCAATTACTATAAAAGCAATGATAATAATGCTAACAAATAGTAACAGTGACAATAAGCTAATATTTATCAAGCACTTACTATATATCAGATAATCTGTTACATGCTTTGTATGTATGCATTTTCTCACTTAGTTTTTGCAACATCAGTAAGAGTTAGATACAAGTATTATCCCCATTTTACTGATGAGGAAATTTAGGCTTATATAGATTAAGAAATTTACTTAATTAAAGGTCACACATTAAGGAAATGCCAGTTAACTGCATTTAAATAGTAATCTGTAACTTTCATCATTATGTCATCACTTCAAGCCTTTCTTGATGAAAATATCCATTCTCTATCTTTCATCTACAATACCTAGCATAACCACTATCATAATATATCCCAGTTACTTCTCAGGAACTATGCTATTTCTACCAACAAGTAATATCTCCATTCTCTTGGGCTCATTCCCAAATGTCACCAACTGAAAAATTTAAGTCAAAGAAACCATAACTGGGTGGAAACAGACTTGGCCCAGTGGTTAGGGCATCCGTCTACCACATGGGAGGTCCGGGGTTCAAACCCCGGGCTTCCTTGACCCGTGTGGAGCTGGCCCATGCGCAGTGCTGATGCGCACAAAGAGTGCTGTGCCAGCGTAGGGGAGCCCCATGTGCAAGGAGTGCGCCCTGTAAGGAGAGCCGCCCAGCGCGAAAGAAAGTGCAGCCTGCCCAGGAATGGCGCCGCCCACACTTCCCATGCCGCTGACGACAACAGAAGCGGACAAAGAAACAAGACACAGCAAATAGACACAGAGAACAGACAACCAGGGGAGGGGGTGAATTAAATAAATGAATAAATCTTTAAAAAAAAAAAAAAAAGAAACCATATCTGTTAAGCGATTTTTTACATGAACATAATACTTACACATCCAAAGGAATTCAGTGTTCTGTCTTGTGTCACACAAAGGGTTTGACACTGTTGAATCTGAATCTAAAATAATTCCCCTAAAATTCATAGCAATGATGATGACCAACATTCATCAATGCTAAATTCACTTCCTTAGAATGCTATTCAGTAATGCAAGATTCATTTTCTTGGATATACCAATTCACATTTATTTTTAGACTCAAATGAAACAAGTCACACACAAAAAAAGAGAGGAGTGAAGATGTGGCAACTCCTCTGGGTTAGTGGGGGGCGTGCTGCCAAATCCCTGCCTCATGTTAAAGATAATTCACAAAGAATTACTCCTATAAATATTAAGAGCATGCTCTAAGTACCCTGGACATAGAAATTAGAAAAGATGGTGTTTTGATCCTTGAACTGGCATTGACTCATATTCCTTAATAAAGGATGTTCATCCTGTGCTACTTGGAACTTTCTTGAATAATTTGATTCCACTCCATGTTTGCATAGACTAGTTATCCAAATTTGCATAGCCCAAATCTGTCACCTTTAAAATTTAGTCTTTTACGCATATAGCCTTTATTTAAAGAGTGTCTTATAAAAGGTCCTAAATTCCCATTAACATCTATTTATATTCTTTATATAGAAATCTGTGCTGTCAATTGCTAAAGATAAAGTGTGCCTGACAAAATAAAAGGAACTGGACACTTGAAGGCAAAAATAATCAGAGACTCTTAGCTTTTAATTGGAACTTTGAAGTCATCAAGTCCAGTCACCTTGGGGGTACCAAAATTCTTTTCATATAATCACTAATTGAATATCTCTAGCCATGGGAAAATCTCTTGTTTATTTAAGTGCTTATTAGAACTAATTGTTAGAAAGTTCTTCTTATTACGATGGAGAATCATTGGAAGATCTTATAGCTAGGAACAGTTTTCACTGTCATGGGAAGCAGACTGAATTTATTATCTATGGACTTTAAACAGGACAAACAAAGATCTATGTGTCCCTTCCCAAAGTATAAGATATCATATATAACTAAGGACAGAGAGACAGAATCTCTGAAACTTTCATGCTTCAAGTCCCTTTGTCTAGAAATCATGTGTTACATTTAGATTTCCATGGCCCAAATGAGGAATGGGAGTTAAGCTTAGATGTGGCCACATGTGCACAATTTCTTTCCTGAGAGATGCAATACGAGGGTTCATTGCCCTGTACTCTCTCCTCCTGGACTGAATGACTAACCAAAGCTGGCAAAGGCCTATCTGCAGGTAATAGACACTCAGTAAGTCATCTATCTGTCCCTACTGATGACTGAGTTATGTCTCAGGGTCAGATTAGACAATTGAAGAGTAGCATCTTCAGGCAGAGGGCATAATAAAAATAGGTGACAGGTATTTGTGCCGGGACACAAGATTTGATTAGGGGGAAAAAGTAAACAATGAAATATTTGATCAACTTCCTTCTTAGTATCTTAAAATCTGTTACAACCAATATAATCAAAAGACTGCCTTTTATAAAAAGTGAATGCCGTTGTTCAACTAAGATAAATTATACTGCAGTAAAAAAATTAACACCAAATCTACTAAGACTTAAATATATAATGAAATGCAGGTCAGCATAGTTACACAGACACCCAAGGTAATGGAAAACTCCCAACTTAAACTGCACCATCTTTTAAATGTTGCCTCCTTGATACAAATGGCAAGGGAAAAAAGCATAGGTGTGTCTCTCAGCAGCAATTTATTGAAGTATATCACTCATACATAAACATACATAAAATGTATAATAATAGTTGTGAACTTACAAAACAAACATATATAGCATCATACAGGACTCTCATACTCACCCTACCAATTATTGCATTGTTGTTAAACATTTTTAACTAATGATTGAAGAGCATTGTCAAAATATTACTAACCAAAGTATTTTCCCCCCAACCAACAATATTATTATTTTTGTATCATTTATATATGAACATGCATAAACAATTAAGTGTATAGTAAAAGTTGCGAACTTAAAAAGCACACAAGCAGCATCATACAGGGGTCCCAAACATAAGTGCTCCACCAACACCTTGCATTGTCATGAGATGTTTGTTACAAATTATGAAAGAATATTATAAAAATCTTACTACTAATCATAGTCACCTTTCATTCCCATAAGATTTGCTATTTTTCTATGTATGCTTTAAAATTCTTCTTTGTGTTCATTCAGTGTCTTCTTAATATCCTTAATCTCTTTAGCCATCTCATTGAATTTATTAAGGAGATTTGTTTGAACATCTATGATTAGTTGTCTCAACTCCTTAATGTCACCTGAAGGCTTATCTTGTTCCTTTAACTGGGCCATAGCTTCCTGTTTCTTGGTGTGGATTGTAATTTTTTTATTGCTGTCTTGGCATCTGGCTTACTAGAGTACTTATTCTGGGTGCAGTTTTTCTCTTTAGTTTATGACTTACTGCCCTTTCTCCCTTGCTGGTTGTGTAGTAGGAGCCAAGCATATTGTTAGTGCTGTAAGCTGTGGAGGCTCAAGCTTCCCTCACTGCACCAGGAACCAATAAATCTTCTTCCACTTTCTCCTTTGCCAGGGGTAGGGACAGTCACAGCTGTGTGGAATAATCCAAGTTGTGCAGTACTAGACTGTAGTTGTCCAGAGACACTGATGAAGCTTCACACCCGTTTTTCACCTGACTGGGGTGGGGGAGGAGCTGCGGGTGTGGGCAGCAATCCATGCAGTGTAGGTCCAAGATGACTTCAGTTGCCCCGGTAGACTTCCAATTTTCTACCTGAGTTACCTAGATAGGCTGGTGCACGGCTCACCAGCCTCTTCCTTGCCAGAGTTGGGGCTGAAGCCTAGGCTAGGGCTGCAGGCCAATTCAGTAAGAGAAACCAGTTCCTACCATCAGTGTGATTTTCAGTCCTGACTTCCCCTCAGGCTGTAGGTGGAGTCAAAATGGTGGCCACCGGCTTCTTTGTAACTTGGGCTGATTCACACCCCAGCTGTTCCCAGGGTTATATCTTAGCCTGCCAACTCTAACAATCAGTAGCCAAAATCGGCAGCCAACCATCACCTTCTCTGCTGTTTTTGAGAAATGGAGCTTCCAATTCCAGCCAAAGAATAGCTCCTGGGGTGGCTCATACCACCAGAGTAGGATAACCACCGGCCTCTGCTGCTTGGCCGGTAATTACCCGGAGAGGCTAGTGCAGGTCCCCACAACTTCCTCCCTGCTGGAGGAGGCGCTGGGGCCTAGGCTAGAGCTGCAATCTGATCTGGATGGAAAGAAGCTGGTTCACCAGCACTGGGATTTTCAGTCTTCCCTGCTTCCCCCTGTGCCAGGGGTGGAGTTAAGATGATGACTCCTGCCTCTTTCTGACTTGGACAGGCTCAAACTTTAGCTGTTCTCAGGATTATACTGTAGCCCTCTAAACTTACTCATCAGTAACTGAAATAGGTGCCCAACCATCTCTTCCTCTCCTGTTTTTGGAAAGTGGAGCTTTCAATTCCAGCTGCACAACAGCTCCAGAGATGGCTTGTGCCTCCAGTGGAGGATGGGCACCAGCCTCTGCAGTGCGGAGCGCTGTACTTACAAGTCTTCTCTGCAGATGGGCAGTCTCTTCCTTCTATTCCTTCAAGGATGTTGCAGGATCCACTTCTGGCCTCCTGGTGCCCCCAAAACAGGTGCTTCAGCCAGCTCCAGAGAGCTCTGGGTGTTTACTAACTGCCCTGTAGCACGAGCCGACTCTAGGAGCTCCTTATTCCACCATCATCTTGCTGGTTCTCCTCAGGCTTCCTTTTACTTAGTACTCTATTTATTTAAAGATTTTTCACCTGGGAATGTGAAACCCTTAAATCCATAAGCAAGATTTTGTGACTATATCCACTTTGTTAAGGAAAAAAGATACAGTTTTCAATAGATTATCTTATAAATAATGAGAACCCCTATTCATGTCTCTTTACTCTCTAGAATTATGCCCAGCTGACACAATATTTTAGCAAAAGTCTAAACAGCATTATTCTATTACCTATTCCAATGTTTAAAGACAATTATTAAACTAACAAACACCTGTGTTCAAGTTTTTGACAGACTGCTGACCTATAAAGAGTTTATGGACAATAAAAAAGAAATGAAAGTATATAAAATTGCACAGCGGACAAAGTTTGCCTTTACTTAGGCAAATTACATCCAAAGTAACCATTTTCAAGGTTTGAGATAGCACATCTTTTTGGTTACTGATTCTAACATAAAGTGTATTAGTTATCCTAATCTATATATTCTTATAATTAATTGCACAAGCACTGGACAGTGCAGTACAAAGGGACAAAACATAGAACATACCACATGAATGTCCTCTCCAGGATAAAGTAATGGCATTTATCAATAAACTTTGGGTATTCTCCCCCTTTGTATTTCTGTTCCCACATTTGTATCTGTTCTTGTTTACCTTCCTAATACAGTGCTTTTTCACTTTTCCTTCTATTAATGGCTCTTTCCTTAGAAGTAAGCTCTTTACAAGTCCCATCACCTAAAGTCTGTGTGATACCTCCAAGATCACTGACTTCTACACTTTGAATCTTGATTTTTTTCCTAACTTCCTGTAAATAACACGCATTTGCAAGATTAATAATTTTTTTTATGGAGCTTTCACCAAACTGAATGCTGAGCAGGATATTTAATCTCTCAGGGACTCATTTTCTTCACCTAAAAAAAACTGGGATGGTTGGCTAAATGATCTTAAAGTTCTTTTTTCTAAGACCATGAGTCTTAGACTTTTGCTAGCCTTTTTATTCCAAGGAGTTCAAAGAATTACATTTATAGAATTGTACTTATCTTCTGAAGATGAAGAAATTAAAGTCTGAAAAGTTTATAGGGTTTTCTACATTGATATCTACAATCCAATGTAGAATCAAGATGATTACTCCACAATATTTGTATTCCCTCTGAAAAATGACTATCCTCCCCTTGCCAGGCATTAAAACATTCCATGTGCTACATAATAGTAATAAGTATTTAACCTTGGCCAACGTCTCCTATCAATTCATTACATTTGGCTGTTAGCTATAAAAGAATAAGCGCATCCAACAAAATCTAACAAGGTTAATTGGGCCATGATTCAATGAGATTTATTCTTATGTTACATTATAGCACAGAAAAAGACACTGATGTCATACGCTTGTACATTTTAATACATTATATTTAGCCAGATATATAAAGCTGCAGTCTACTGGCTATGCATGTATGAAGTATTTGTCCCTGGTAACCACTGCCCTTGACATAAGTCCCCAACTACCCATTCGGCCTCACAGGAAAGTTTCCAAGAATACTCCTCTTCCCTCATAAAGGTCATGTCTAATAACACAATATACCAGAATAGCCTCCTATTTAAAGTGTCCAGAAATCATTTTACAATTACAGAAGGATGTCTTCATTTCAAGGTAGAAGAGAAGTCATTAATTTTACTTTGCTTTATTAAAAACATGATATACAATATGAGCTCAAAGGAGCACTTAGCTTTAAATATATTTCACAATACATACCTTACTAAGTACTCATTAAAAGCTATCAGTAAGCCATAGTTCACTCTACTCATTGGTGCCCCCCAATAAAATGGGAGTTTTTCCCAGAAGAAACTTGAGTTGGGTATTCTCTTTACTCCTTCTTGCCTTGCTTTCCCAAACCTTGCTTGTAATGATAATCTCTAAAGGAAATCTATAAAGTTATTTTCATTTTAAAATAAGTAAATATAAGAGCTACATCAGAGGGCTCAACCCTCTCCTACCAGCTTAGGCTCTCTCCCTGGCTGGGCTGCTACCAGAAATTTCCAGAAAGTTCTGGTGCTCTCTTTTGGTCATGGGTCATTTGCGTCATTTCCTAGACAGGGGTGAGGAGGGGTAGTTCTTTCACCTCAGCTGGTGACCTAGAAAAGCCCAGAAGGAGCTCCTTTTTCCTTCCAGCTGCTAGTCCCCACAACAGTTCAGTGTCCTGAAGAGATTAGCCACAGCAGACACAGGCTCCAGGAGGCAGGAGTGGTGGGTGTCTTTTGCCCACGTTCAGTCTCCAGAGGTCCGGGTTGTGGGTCTGTAGTTCTGGTGAAGCAGAGTGCAAGCTACTGCAACTGCAGTGATGGCAGGAGAGTCCTTTAGAAGTTTTTCCTCTCTTTGACCAAGTATTAGTTTAAAGGAGTGCAGCAAAACTGTAACAAAAGGAGACATTACGTTTCCAGAAAAATCTTAAGGGAAAATATTGCAAGGAACAGTAGTAGCTGTTGAATCAGTATCTAAAGGACTAGTTAGCTTATTAGTCAGGGATAAAGCTGTCCCAAAATACAGAGAAACTAAAGTGAATCTGTTAAGAAATAAAAAGGATAGCCTTGCAAAAATACCTAACAAGTCACTCCTGCTCCCGCTCCTGTGGATTGGCCTGTGAGGGCATAGCCTTGCAGGAGAATATCAAATAAATAACTCCTGTTCCCTGTTTCTCTAAATCAGCCTGTGTAAACATGGCCTAGTAGGAAAATATCAAATGTGTGACTCCCCCCCCACCTCCTCTTCTGTAAATCAGCCCACAACCTTGCAGCTGCATTCTGCTTCTGTAACCCCATTTGCAAAAATTTGCCTAGCAACATGTTAGCCAATTAGCAAAAGTTATGCTGATCCCACCTGAAATCCTATATAAATCTACAAAAACTGAAAAATGGGTCTCATAATTTGGAGGTTGACTCTCCTCTGGGCCCATGCATAATAAAATATTATATCCATCTCTCTGGAGTACTGGTTGTGGGTTTCTTCTACGGTTCAGTACTCCTGGCTTTGCTGCAACAATTCTAGGTGACAGGGTTCTTGTTTGAATTTTGTGATGTTTGGGGGAAGTGTGTTAACTGAATTAAATCACATGAAGCTGCCCCTTCCACTGAAGTTTTGAAATCTTCCATTTTGTAATTAATTTATGTACCTCTAGTTTGTAATAAATGATTGATATCCAAAGCTTCTAAAATTAGCTTTGCTGTACTGATATAAACATTTTCAAATAGAAATATATGAATGAAAAATAGGTATAAAGAAGCCTAACATTAGTTTATGCTTCACAGGGACTCACCACAAGAAACAAGCTTGAGTTGAGGGTGTGAATTGTTTTTGTTTTTAATATTGTTTGTTTTTGTTCTTGTATTTGTTTTAAACAAGCTTTCTTTGGACCACTCTGGTTTAGAAACCCAAGACACTGTAGAGCAGGAGTTCTTAACCTTTTTTGTTCTATGGACCCCTTTGCCAGTCACATGAAAATATGGATCCCTAATTAAGTCCATGCTACACTGTGTATTATTTAATAAATATATCACACCTGCACCAAATATGTCCCCACAAAAATGTTTTTCTGAATTTAAATTCAAGCTCACAGGTCCCTTGTTAAGACTGCTATACACCAAGTCTTTCATTATAAATACAAATACAAGCTAATTAACCATTTTTCCTTGAGGTCTGTTGCTTCCTTCCAAATAGATGTTCCTTACCATTTAAATTAAATAAAAATCTTTACTTATCGTTTTCAAATATTATGGCATAAGTGTCTTGCCCAGAGAGGCCTTCAATAAATAACTGTAGATATGTTAGCTTAAAAATATTTATGTAATCAAATGGTATGTTCCCAGTAGTAGTAGGTATAGCTTAAAGGCACATGACATGACATGGGGTTGCTTAAAATGCAAATTGAGAGAGGAATGACATATGTTATATAATTATCAAAAAATAAAAGAAAATGCACACTTTAAAATGTCCCTCCTAAAATTTTCAAATTCTTTGTATGATTTGGAAAACATAAAAAAACAACCAGAGCTAAGATTTATATTGAATCTTTATGGAAGAAGTGATACAGATCTGTTAGTTGACACTAGGTTATGCTGTAGTTAAAACACATACACAGGGAAGCGGACTTGGCCCAGTGGTTAGAGCATCCATCTACCACATGGAAAGTCCGCGGCTCAAACCCTGGGCCTCCTTGACCCGTGTGGAGCTGGCCCACGCACAGTGTTGATGCGCCCAAGGAGTGTCGTGCCATGCAGGGGTGTCCCCACATAGGGGAGGCCCCTGTGCAAGGAGTGCACCCCATAAGAAGAGCCGCCCAGCGTGAATGAAAGTTCGGCCTGCCCAGGAATGGTGTTGCACACACGGAGAGCTGACACAACAAGATGATGCAACAAAAAGAAACAGTTTCCCGAGCTGCTGACAACAACAGAAGCGGACAAAGAAGAACACGCAGCAAATAGACACAGAGAACAGACAACTGGGGTGGGGTGGGGAGGGGGGGGGCAGGGGGATGGAAGGAGAGAGAATATAAATAAATAAATCTTGAAAAAAAAACACATAAACATGCAATAGGTCAGTGGGTTACAACAATACTTCTTGCTCACATATATGGTAGCTAATATTTAAATTCATGTTGACTCCATCATTTTTAGTCTAGGACTGAAGCCAAGGGAGCAATTGCTATCTCCATCTCCTGGTAGAAGGAAAACAGGGATTGGTGATGCCTATCCTAAGTTTTGTAATTTCTGTTTAGTCCAGCATTTCATGTCCACTCACATCCCTCTGGCTAAAGCAAGTCACACTGTCAAGATAGGTGTCAAAGGGATGGGAAATTTACTCTCCCTCTGGGAGGGACACTACAAAACATATGTCAATGAGTGAGGATATATAATCCTAATGCAAGGACAGATAATAACTGGAATTAATATACAACCTACCATTTTACAGGATGGAAGGTGGAACAAACAAAGGAAGACTTCCTGGTAGTACGAGGAGCAGCCATGACTAAGTCCAAGGATATGTACATTATATTTCTCAATTTAGTAGACATCCCCAAGTTGTCCTCTACATGTGTTGTGATACTTTACTTTCTCACCAAAAATTCATGTAAGAACCTTTGCAACACTGGCATTATCAAGCTTATTCAATTTTACCAGTTTGATTGGTTTGAAACATTTCATCATTCTCAATTTATTTGTTGATGAGAGAATTTGAGAATTTTATGTGTTAGTTCACTATTTGTTTTTCCTATTCTATGTACTATTTGTTCTGTCCTTTAAGAATACAATTTTAGGATAAGCAAGAAACTTATTCAAACTATTATTATTCTTCATTATCTGATCATGGCCAGAATTGAGGCTTAGAAAATGTGGCTAAAGCCATATGAGAAGTTTTAAAAAGGGTTTTGAACATAGAGAATATGCTTGACACAACATGTATCAGCATTTATTCTGTCCCTTCAAAATATTTTTAAGTATCATGCCACCAAAGACTTACCTACCAAGAATGTGAAGAAATCCTCTTGGAGGGAAGACTAGGTTCTACAGATTGCTAAACGTCAAATCATGGTCATATAGTAACATCCCATATCCCTGAGATGGGGAAAGAGCCTTCTGCTCTTGTGATACCTGGCTCCTGTGACTTAGAAAATACAATTCTGCAGCATTCTTCCCAGCATTCCTCTATTCATTTCCCTCTGCTACACTTCCCAAACTATATTCCATAGAATATTAATCTCACTAAATGTCAGAAAGAAAAAAGTTGTGGAGCAGCGAGGTGGTTTTGGGTAGCCCAACATTGTAAATGTAATTAACAGCACTGAAATATATAGTTGAATATGGTTAAAGGGGAAATTTTGAGTTGTAGATCTGGTACTAGGACAAATTAAAAAAAAAAATCCGTAGGGCTATACAACACAAAGAATGAACCCTAAGGTGAACCATAAACTATAGTTAACAGTACAATTATAAAAATTTTCTTTCGTCATTGCAAAAAAATGTACCACACTAATTCAAGATGTTCATAATAGGGTAGTATATGAGAACTCTGTATTTCATGCATGATTGTTCTTTAAAACTACAACCTCTCTAAAAAAATGCGAAAAAAAAAAAAAAGTTTATGTGCTAGCTCTGTAACCTTGGCAGATTATACATTTGCTCTGGCCTTGATTCTCCAAGTGAAAAAATGATGATAATAATAGAACCTGCCTCATAGAGTCCTTGTGAATATTAAATTAATGGATTCAATAAGTATTGACTATTACTTTTACAGTTGTTACATTAGAATTTAAAGACTCTGAAAAACTCTGTACTAAATCAACATATTTGGCTGCATTCAGTCTATTTTCCTTAAATGATTTGACAGCAGAGCAATATTTTTTCACCAATAATCTTGCACTTCAGGGAACACTAAATGGTTCCTTTTACCTAATGTAAAAATCAGAAAATAGGATGTTAGTAGGAATGGGTTGAGAGACAGACTATCCTCTTCTTTTATTTCAAGGTCCTCCTTAGATGCCAGCCCCCAAAACCTGTTTTGGCTTTTTTTGTACTGCATCTTTCCAGAAACAATGTATCCTGTCCAAATGCAATGCCAAGAATTATAATTATTTCTATCTTCTACAAGGTAGTAGAAGGAAAAAATAAAATCATCTATTTCTTATCTTCCACTTTCTTCTTATTATACAAAGAGACAATTTTCTTGTGCACATCTTTGAATATTTCCCAAGAGTACAATACAACTTCCCTATATTTAGAATCAAGGGTAGGATTAAATGAAACATTTATTTCCCTGATATTAATAAATTCTTATATATGATACAAAATTTTCCTCCCCGTTGCTAAGCTGCTATGACTTAACAGCATTAGAGTAATGAAGAGTAAACGAGGTCTGTCCATACCAAAAAGAAAAATACCTCAAAAACACCTTGGAAGGAGCAGCAGGTCAGAGTCCTAGTCCTTTTTAATAAAGGTCACCTGAAACCCAAGAGGCCTCCCACTGCTCACTGTAATAGAGAGTATTAAATACTTGGCACCTTGGGGCAAGTGAATTTCTTAATTTGAATTGTTAATAGTTAGTGAAGACTAAGTGACATTAACCTTTGCAGCCCAGAAAACTCTGCTTAACAGTTCTCAATATCCCTCAAAGGTAAAAATGCCCTGGTTATAACAGTGATGATTGACTATCTCAAAAGCATAGATTGGATTAGGATTAATTTGAAGGTAGACTGTTATCACTTCATGGGGAAAAATGAATTTTACTCTGAAGAGACTATGCACAGCTTTGATAGTTGAAAAATCACTTTCTTTAATTTTCTAGAGTATTGACAGGGAAGGCCAGGTTTACCATGTAGGCCACACGTGTTGTCATTTCTCCTTTCTTAATACTCTGACTCCTTTTCCTCTTCTCCATCCTCACACTATTGCCTGAGTTCAGGCACTGCTCAGCTCTCACCTTTCTAAGTGACCTCCGCTTGTCCACCACGCCAAATACCCCATCAGTACAACTTATGCACAACTCTCAGGAAAAACTCTCTAAAGTATGGGAAATGCTTTAAAACTCTCAGTGTTTCCCCATTACTTTCTGAATAAAATTCAAACTCCTAATTTGTCACGCAAGGTCCTTTGTGACCACTTGGACCCTAACCACCCCCCCAGACTCATCTTGCAGTGCTTACCTCTAGCATTTCACTCTCCATGCCTCTTTGCTTTGCCTGCAATGTTATTTTGTTATCTTTCATACTTCTTACCATGGCTAATTCCGACTTTTCAGGATTCAGCTCAGATCACCACCTCCAGAATGATCTCTCTCTCTCTCTCTTTCAGTGTGTGTGTGGGTGTGGGTGTGTGGGTGTGAGAGAGAGAGAGAGAGAGAGAGAGAGAGAACTCTAGTGTGGATGTCCCTACCTGAGCTTCCATAGTGCCCCTTACCAATGTGAATCTTGGCAATTATTGTTAGGCAATTCATTTATTTGCTACTTCCTCCCACCCCTACTAGGTGATCAACTTCTGAAGATTGGGTATCAAATCATTTGAGACCAAACTTCTGGCACAGATTTGGCAGTAATGGTTTCATTCGTGAATTAATAAGATTTATTCTGAATACTGTTCTGTCAGTATTTGTTTATCCCTTTTGTACCTAAGGTGATATGTAGTTTATAAACAAATAAATAACAAGCAAGAAATTAACTAGCCTTTAAATGAATGACCCTTTCTTCCATTGAAACCATTTAGCTAAGCAGTCATACAAAGCCCTGCAATAGGCAAATATATGTACTCATAACCAAAATATCATGAACTATAAATCAGGCTTTGCTTATTTTAGCCATTATACTCTTCTGACTAACTGGGAATAAATCTGGCCTGCCTCAGCATAGCACTACTTGTAGCTATTGTAATGACATAAAAAGTGCAACTACTTCTTTCATGTTGTGGCCCTCGTGAGTTCCCAGAAGGTTTTATTGAGAAATCAAGGCTTCATGAGCTTCCAATGTTTCTAGCATTCCCTAAGCCACACTGCTGAGGATGCTTTTGGAGATGATGCTTCTGGTGATCCAAACCTGCGATCTGTACTCCAGCTTTATGCCACAAAGAGGTTCTGTGACCTCATTTATTTTCTCTGTGGCACTAGTCATGGTGCTGAAATTTTAGAGGAAGCTCTGGAAGCAATGATGAGAAAAATAATTCCATGGTGGTGGTATTCAAATCTACCTGAAAAGAGGTAGCATTTGATTCAAATCAAAGAAATCAGCAGTTAACTTACAAAAAGCTAGAAGAATGGATGTAGAAAAAGAAAAAAATACGATAACCACCAGGATAAATAAAAGACTCAGAAAAATATGATGAGCTACACTCCTCATTGGTGAAGACGATGTTAATGCTTTCTAAAAGAGAAACACGTTAATGTAAGGACCTTGCTCTGATGACTGTTTTAAACTGAATGCCCAGGAAATGTTTGACTCATGGTTGGCACTCAGAACATACTTGATGGTGAACCACTGCATGAAAAAATGAGATAATGATTTTACTGGGCAAATAAAATATGGACTCAATAATAAAGGAGAAATGTAGAGCCACATTTTTATAGGAAACATTAAATTTAGTTAAGGTGAAGCAACAGATCTTAGACAGAGCCTGCAGGTTTACCCCTTTTATAAAAGAGGCAGCAAAGACTACTTGTTATCAAAATTATTTCAGAGTGTCACATGCATAAACATTTACATCATGGTGAGCTGAATTTCCTCCCCTACTCTAGAAATGCTTTTACCTTGGAAATAAAAGATAGATTCAAAAGTCTCAAGCATATACTTTCCAGAGCTGACCTAGGATCAAAGACAGAATCAGTGTAATTTTTTTTATTAGCGAAGTTGTGGGTTTACAGAACAATCATGCATAAAATATGGGATTCCATATACCACCCTATTTTTAACACTTTGCATTGGTATGGTAACTTTGTTATGGTTGATGAAAGCACATTTTTATAAATGTACTGTAAATTTAGTCCATGGTTTAATTTTGGGTTCCCTGTTTGTGTAGTGCAGATCCATGGACTTTTGCTTTCATTCTATTGCCATATATACAATCTAACATTTCCCTTTCATAGCATATTCAGATATCTATTTCAGCACTGTTAATTTTGTTCACAACGTTGTCCTACCATTGCAACCATCCATCACCCAAATGTTTCCATAATTCCAAATATTAACTCTGTACATTTTTAATCTTAACTCCCATTTCCTATCCCCATGCCCTCCCCTCGTAACATGTATTCTAGATTCTGACTCTATGAGTTTCCTTATTCAAATTATTTTAGTGAAATCATACAATGAATTTTCCTTTTGTAACTGTCTTATTTCACTCAGCACAATGTCTTAAGGTTCATCCATGTTCAGGCATGTACATAAATGTAATTCTTTGTAATAAAAGCTGGCTGGGAGACCCAATCACTTCTTCCCCAACATCCAAACACCTAGATTAAGCTGAATTGTGCCTCCTCATGCCCCATAAACTCCCAAATTATTGTACAACTCCAAATCCCTATTTAGGTGTATAAACAACAATAATTTTAAAGCACAAACTTTGGAGGCAGTCTTAGATTTGTATCTAAATATACATTATTATTAGTCATCTATGGCACCATAAGCAAAGTACTTCAAATCTCTAGGTATCAGTACTTATACAGAAGGTTGCTAATACCTGCCTCCTCATATTGTTGTAAGGTTTATATAAATATTTAGTGGGATTTCTTCAGTAGAGCATTTCTGGCACAAAGCAAATGCTCACTAATTAGTAGCTACTACTATTATTTAAATGAGATCAAATTTCTTACAGAAGGCAGAAGAAAAGGTGGTAAACAATAAAACTATCCCTATTAGTTTTTGGCTACTGAATAAGAAATTACCACAAACTTTGTGGCTAAAAACAAAATTTTATCTTAAGAGTTTTGATGGGTCAGAGTCCTGACAGTTACTGTATTCTCTGGGCAAGGGGTTGGCTGAACTGCATCCGAATCCAGAATTTGGAGTCCTCTTCCAAGCTCATTGTGATTGTTGGCAGAATTCACTTCATTGCCATTATAGAACTGAAGTTGCTAATTTCTTCCTAGCTTCTGGCCATGGGTTGTTCTCAGTCCTAGAGGCTGCCCTCAGCATATAGATACTCGGCCCTCTCAAAAGATAGCAGTTTATATCTCAAGAGTCATCTTGGGAATCTCACTCCAATCTGCAGTAATAGAAACTTATTTATTGTAACATGACCACAGGAATAACTATCCCATCATCTTTGCCATATATTGTAACCTAATCAAGGAAAGGATTGTCCCACCATATTCATAGGTCCTAAACATAATCAAGGAAAGGGGATTAAACATGACACTTACATCAGGGCAGGAATATTATGAGTCATCTTAGAATTCTGTCTACCACGCCACTTTTCCATTGCTCCTAGTTAAAAGCAAAGTTGGTTTTCTTGAAGCAGCAGTCATTAACACTGTCAGAAAATTCACTTTTCTTTACCCTTGAAGAGTGATACAGAACTCTTCAGGGGTGAAAGTATCTGGAAATAAATGTGGTTTTCAGTCACTGGTGTATAAACATTCTGTCAACAATGATGTCCTTTCTAGGATTTCAAGGACAGATTGCATAAGAGTTCACTACTGGGTCTATTCTGTAATACATTCCACACTGCACATGGAGGTGGGGGATTAGCAGGGGAGCATCCCAAGAGTTTCTGTAACCCTGCATTCCAGGCTCTGTTTTTAAAACAAAAGAAAGACACCCATTTTTTAACTTGAATTTATTTACTACTCTAGGAATTCTCTAATTCTTGAAGGCCAAATTCAACTAAAACACATGCAATTTTTGAAATTTGTACACTCAAGAAAAATGTATTTTACATTCATAATCAATGATAAAATGTCATGTTGTTTTTATTTAATACCTTACTAGACTGTAAAACCCACAGAGACAGGGATCATATTTGATAAAAGTAAACTACATATCAATTTTCATAGGTCATTATATCATTTAATAATAAAAAAGAATCCTTAAAGACTTCAATTGCTATCCTACTAATTTCACTGTCTGTTTAAAGACAAAAGCAGATAAACTGATTTGGATGATATTTTTAATTCTATTCATTCCTATTCAAACACATAATTTGTATCTGAATCAACTCTGAGAGTATGTCTATTCCACAATACGTTTAAGCACATCAGGGGCCAATTTAAGGCAACATTTTCATTTTTTTCTAACTATAACATTCAAGTTAACTGAATAGTGAGCAAATATTTGACTTGCATTGTTTGACATAATGTCAAAGGGCAAGATTCATTTCCACAAATATTATGTTAAGATTTCCTTAAATATTCAGTATCAATCATCTAACTTCACATACTGAAAGATAAATATTTTTTTCTCATGTTTATAAAGCATGGCGTCTAGCAACATTTTAAGAATTATTTCTGAAGTTGATAAAGAGAGGAGCATTCAGACAGAAAACATTTCTGAGAAAAGTCTTCAGCATTAAAATGCCAATAAATTTTACCCTGAGTTATAAAAATAAATGCCTGTGGCATCAAGAAAGATGATGATAATTATACTTATAGATAGCTCGGCAATATGTGCCAATTTAAATTCAATAATGTGAAAAAGATGGGCTGCTAAATTGAGGCTTGCTTAAAGTAAAATATGAAATATATTTCCATGCTAGTGCTTGAAGAAACACTTGAGAAAATAAATATTTACATTAGGAAAGTAAATTTATAAGCAGTGAACTGATGCTGAAAAAAATAATAAAGCTACTTTTTTTACTGTAACAGCCCAGAAGTAGGGCAGAAAGTCCAGTTTAGATTCATTTACTTATACTGGCGTGACATATATTTTTTGATATTTGCTTGGTACTTGGGTTTGGCCTTAAGACTGCATATTTTATTTCTTTATCTGATTACAACTTTTCTTATCATATAGTAAAAAATAATTTATTTGTATATCAGGCTCAGAATTTGTGATAATTCTTAAAAGCCTAGCCAACATTTACCTTTGCACATGCTATGAAAAAAATAAATTAATAATATAAGAATGATTTAATAAACAAGATTTGCCTAATTAAAAGAACAAATTATTTCAATAATCTTGAACAAATATTTACTGAACCTTACTGAGAGTATGAACTGTGCTAAGAGCTAGAGATTTGAAAACAGAATAAATTCAGGTTTTGCACAGCAGTGAAGCCAGTCCACTGGAAAAAAAAATGAAACTTTAAACAAATAAATAAGATACTATGTAAGTAGAGGTGGCACTGCATATTATACATGGAGGAGATACAAGTGGATCAACAGATTCAGATAGGGGAAAGTTTGGCCAAAGAGAACAAATCCTGAGTTTTGACATGTGAGTGAGAAGTGGGTCTGGCATACAAAAGAGGAAACAGCGTATCATGTGCATGTGGGAACTTCCGAAGTCCTTGGATAGACTCCAAACTCTCTGAGGGCAGAGTTCTTTTCTTACTCATGACTGCATTCCCTGCCTCTGCACTGCATGTAGTGCATGGCACCTTCCTTCTCTCTCAGGCTCTCAACTATTAATCAGGAAGGAAGGTCCCTGCTCCTGTCAAAAGGCTTTGGGATATCCTGATTCCCTGGGTCCCATCCCCTGGAGCCTTCTCAAGGCTTTTTTTTTAATTTCAAACAAAGCAATTTTATTGATACATATTAATAAAGCATAAATCCACCCAAAGTGTACAAGCAATGGTATTTGATTGTGCATTCATCATTTCAATCATTTTAGAGCATTTTCATTATTCCAGTAATAATAATACTAAAAAACAAAAACCAACCAAGCAATACTCATCACCTCTCAATCTCTCTGTGCTTCCCCTGCTTTACATAGCTGCTAATCTGTTTCCTTCTCTCTAGTTTATTTGTATTTATATTTTGTAAAAAACTCTTATATATGCAATATCACCCACATTCGTATTTTACATGAGGTTTCACTCTGTCATACAGTCACATGTTACATTTTTTTAGCTTTTCTTCTAGTAAAATATGTACCTTAGACTTTTGTTTTCAACCACTGCCACGCCCACATAATTTTCTCTGCTAGCCACAAATACCATGACATGCTTTCACCATTTCCATTCACTTTCAAAGATTTACAAACAACCTTTTAACCAATTCTGCACAGATCAACCCTCAGCTTTCCATTCTCTATCCTAACTCTATTTTCTGGTGATCTATATTCTAATTATTAACCCCAAAAGGTTACACAATATATTTAGTTCATAGTAGAACAATTATACAGTATTTGTCCTCTGTGTCTCACTTGCTTAACTCAACATAATATCCTCCAGTTTCATCCATGTTGTCATATGCTTCACAACTTCATGTTTCCTACCCCTGCCAAATATTCCTTTATGTGTATATACCACACTTTTTTATCCATTCTTAAGTCAATGGATTCCTAGATTGTTTCCAACTTTTGACAATCATGAATAACACCACTATGAATATAGGTTGCCCATGTCACTGCTCTCAATTCTTCTGGGTATATACCTAGTAATGTTATTGCCAGGTCACATGGCAAGTCTATATTCAACTTCCTTAGGAAATGACAAACAGTTCTACACATTGGCTGTACCATTCCACATTCCCACCAACACTGGATAATCGTTCCTCTCTCTCTACATCCTGTCCATCATTTACAGTTTTCTAACTTTATAATATAGTCCGGTCTAATAGGGGTGAAATGATATCTCATTGTAGTTTTTTGATTTGCATTTCCCTAATTACCAGTTATGTTCAATTTTTTTCATGTGTTTCTTAGCCATTTGTATTTCTTCTTTGGACATTTATCTTTCCAAGACTTTTGCCCATTTTTCAATTGGGTAGTTTGTCTTATTAATTATTGAGTTGTATAATCTCTTTATATATCAGGGATATTAAACCCTTATCAGATTTGTGATTGCCAAATATTTTCTCAAGGATTTTTGCCTTTTTATCCCCTCTCTCTATTGAGTCATAAATTTCTCCCTCTTTGTTGAATCAATCCCATCAGAATACAAAAATGCCCTAGTGTCTCCCATGTTCAAAAGTAAAGAGAAGAAAAAAAAAGCCCTCCGTTACATCTCCATTTCCCCCTAGCCATCCGATTTTTTATTCTCCTTTATAGCAAAACCTCCAAGAGAGTTGACTACACTTACTCTCTTCACTTTGTCAACTTTCATTATTTTAATTTTCAATGAAATTTTTCAAACAAAAAACTACCAAAAATGCTTTAATAACCTCTTATAACTCTACCAAATGAGTCAAATAATACTTTGCCATATTTGCTTCCATCTCTTTTTTGTAGAAATAAAATAATACAAATATTCCACTTGGTTTCTCTTCCCAGAGATAGCCATGTCCCTGATGAGGGTGTGGATCTTCCACATGCAGGCTTTCATGTCTTTATTCCATAGTCCTATTGTAACAAAGCATATGTTTTCCTTCTTAATGTACATTAATATTATCATGTTGTATATGGCCTTTCAACTGCCCTTTTTCATTCACATTGCTTAAAAGAGTCTACAGTGCCAAGACAAGGAGATCATTTTAATTGCTATATAATAGTCCACTAAATAATTTTATCACTGTTTATTAATTCCTCTATAGACATTTAAGTTATACCTTGTCCTTCAATAAAATAATGATATTGTAAGTACCCTTCATGAATTATTGTGCACGTGAACAGAATTTTCTTTAGGTTAAAATCCTAGATACGAAATTGCAGTAATATAATAAATATTAAGTAATCATTCTACAAAGTGATTTATAAATCCATCCTTAGTATATGAGGGTTCCCATTTTCACACCTACTTACCAATGTATGATATAACCTGATATTTAAATTGTTTTCGCTCTATGAGTACGAAATGTTATCTCAGTTTTAAAATTCTACATCTCTCTGATTACAAGCAAGGTTTAGTAAATATTTGCCTCTGGCCTTCTAAATCCTTCTTTTGTGACTTGCCTTGTCATATCCTTTACCAAAATTTCTAGCTTTTTTTAAATTGCTCACCAGCATTCCTTTTTCTTTATTGCAGGGGGGTGCTAATAATTATTTGATCATTATATCCTGTATCATTTACATTACTTTCAATTGCAAATAATGGAAACACAATTGGAATCCATTTTTTAAAATAAAGAAATGTGTCACCTTCTATAGCTGCACGTTTATGGGTAGGTACAGTTCCATTACAACTTTGACAGGCCCGTTGCTCACTTCTTTTCCACATGTGGCCTTTGTACTTTATGAACACAAAGACAGCCAAAAGTAGCAACTAGGGTTCTCTTTCCTGCCACGGACTGAAAGTTCTTATCTTCAACCTGATAGGAGAAATTTATTTATGCAGTCCCCACCTCCCATACACACAAAAGCTAAATAATAGGGAAGAATGAAATGGAAATCAACCATAATCCCACTGCATAACCATTGTATGTATTTTCTTGCATCTTATAAAGCAACTTGTCTATGGTGTTAACGTCCATTAGGATAATGTGTCAACTCAGCCAGGTAATGTTGCCCAATTGTTTGGTCAAGCAAGCACTGGGTGAATTGTATTATGAGGGCATTTCATGAACTTTAATTATCAGTGAGTTGATTGCATTAAATGGCTGGATACATCTATAATCAACTGAGGAACTTGTCATCAGCAATGAGTTACATGTCATCTAATCAGTTGAAGGGCTTAGAAGGAGAAGTAATTTCAGCATTTAGAGAGAATTCCCATCTCTATTTCAGACAGCCAGTCTCCTGGGAAACTCATCAAGGACTGTCATTGGAATACCTGGTTTACACCTGCCCTATGGAATTTGGACTTGAGCATCCCTATGGTCGCGTGAGACAGTTTATAAAATCTCATATTATTTACAGATATCTCTTGTCGGTTCTGTTTTCCTAGAGTATCCTGACTAATACAGAGTTTCTGTCACATAATTTTTTATTTAAATTTGGGTGAATTTTCAATATTTTCTTAGTTCTGCATCTTGTGTCTTAAGAAATCTTCCCTACCCAAAAGTAGTAATGATATTTTCCTGTATTTTCTTGGAGCATTTTGAACTTTGATTTTAGTATTTACTTATCTAATCCACCAAAGATTTGAACTATGTCACTTATAATGAGGTGGTAATATAATTTTCTGCCTCTGGATAATATGTTTCTAAAGACATTTATTGATGGAGTTATCCTTTCCCTATCTTTCTAAAATATGTGAATCAGTTTCTCATCTCTCCAATCTATTCCACTGATAGATTTTTTATTCCTATGCCAATACCATGCTGTTTTAATTCTTATAATGGCTATAGAATCAGTCTTAAGCTATCTTAGGGAAGGTCCCAGAATCATTCTTCTTCTTCCAATCTGTCTTACATATTCATGGCTTTTTACTCCTCCTCATTAAGTTTATCATTCATAATCATATTTCATTTTTAAAAAGTAACAGTCTACAGACATTTTGCTTACAATTGAATTGACTGAATAAATTGGAGGAAATAACATATTTATACTGATTGTTCCCATCAATTACTTAGCCTATATTACATTTATTTTTGTTTTCTTTTGTCCTTCCAAAAATGTTTTAGACTTTTAGGCAAAGAGAATTTGCATATCCCTTGTCAGATGTATTTCTGGATAACATAAAGTTTTGCTGCCCTTAAGAATAGGAAGACTTTTGTATTTTTCTATTTGTTGCTGAGCTTTAGTAATCTCATTGATTTGGGCATATTGACCTTATATTCAACAAGCTTCATGAACTTTGTGTTTAGATTTTTATAGTTTGTAAATTTTGTAATTCTTATGAATTTTCTAGGCAGATATATCCTCTGCAAATAATAATTTTGTTTCCTCTATTCAAACTTTTAAACTTCTAGTTTTATCTTTATTTTTCATTATGCCTATCATCTTCTCATTCCTCTCGCTCCCTTGTTTTCTCACATTTGTACATTTTATAAGAATTTTCAAATAGCCTGTTTTAATTTTATAGATGTCTGAGTCTCTTATACAAATATTTTCTTTCTTCAGTTTTCTAACTTAAGATATTTGGTTAATTTATTTTCAATAATTTTTTCTCATGTGCTTTGTTACCATAAATTACTTTTTGAGTACTGTTTAATTCATACTCCCAAATTATGATTAGGAATGTTTTATTATAATTTCTTCATCAATCTGTGATCTATTTCACAGCATAGTATTTTTACATTTTCAATACATGGAATGTTAATGTAAATTTATTGCTATATTCAGAGGACATAATCTATATATTCTTTGATATTTGCAGAGAATGGTTTTGACCCCTAGAATGCAGCCAATTTTTATGTGTTAATAAATGCTAGATTTGGGCCATGAGCCTCAGCAGAGTTGCAACTCCTACTCTGGTTCATTGGACTTACCCAGCTCAACAAACAGGGAGGTGAAGATGGTCAACCTCCACACCAGGGAACTGAGAGTGTCTACAACTGCAAGCAGGAGAATTGCCCCCAACATCCATGTGGGATCTAAGGCCCTCTTGATATAGAGGTGGAGTGGACATCACCATTCCAGGGTCCTTAGAATGGAGGAATAAAAGATAAATTACAATGGACTTACTGATATTCTACTTTAGAACTATTGTGACTAGTAATGAAAGAAATCACAGCATCAATGTGGAGAAAGAGTCCACGGTGGTCGCTGAGGATAGGGAGGGGGAAGAAAAGGTGTAATGTTGGGGCATTTTTGGGACTTGGAGTTGTCCTAAATGATACTACAGGGACAGATACTGGACATTATATATCCTGCCATAACCCACAGAATGTACTGGGGGAGAGTGTAAACTACAACATAAACTATTATCCATGTGGGGCAGCAGTGCTCCAAAATGTATTCACCAAATGCAATGAATGTGCCACAATGAAGATAAAGGTTGTTGATGTGAGAGGAGTGGGGTTTGGGAGAGTGGGGTATATGGGAACCTCTTATATTTTTTTAATATAAAATTTTTTGTGATCTATGTATCCTCAAAAAAATGATGGGGTGTGGGGTGGAGAGTGGGGTATATGGGAACCTCTTATGTTTTTTAATATAATGTTTCTCCACATTCCCAGTACCCTGCAGGAGTGATGTACATTTGCTCTAGCTCACAAAGGACACTCTTGCATCTGTACCATCAATGACAATTCTCATCCACCTCTTGGTTTACTGTGCTATTCAGTTCCTAGATTATTCTCTAGCATTCTGTCAGTTGGCATTTACATACCTAGAATACATTTTCAGCCACATCCCCATTTATAAACTAGCTGTTACTCACTATGTGTTACCATCCACTCTACATTTCCACATTTTTACAGTAAAGCTAATTAAAACTTCTACATACATTAAACATCAGTAGTCCATCTCAGTCTTCCTCTTATCCCCTTTAAGAATCCACCACCTACTACCAGGTCTTGAAGACATTTTCCTACAATTTCTTCTAGAAGTTTTATGGTTCTTGTTTTTAGTTTTAGATTTTTGATCCATTTTGAGTTAATTTTTGGAAAAGGTGTGAGATAGGGGTCCTCTTTCCTTCTTTTGGCTATGGATATCCAATTCTTTCAGCACCATATGTTGAATAGACTGTTCTGCCTGAGCTGTGTGGGTTTGACAGCCTAGTCGAAAATCCCTTCACCATACATGTGAGGGTCTGTTTCTGAACCGTAAATTTGGTTCCATTGGTCTATGTTTCTGTCTTTATGCCAATACCATGCTATTTTTACCACTATTGCTATGGAAGCAGAAAGGTAAAATGATCCATATTGAAGGCCAGGACTCAGGAATGTTTTGAAAAGGAAAAATTTATTATGACCAGCCAGGCACAGCAGACTCTTGTCCAAAAAAGCTGAGCCCTGAATAGAATATTTCAGTCCCTTTTATACAGAGGATGTAGGAGTGGGGAGTCAAATGGTGCTTTTATGTAAAAGGACTTTCTTTGTTAGTTTCTTAGAGTCTTAGATGTTTGTCTGAGTATCAGATAAATCTTGAATTAACACATTTCTCCCAGATTCCAGGTAAGCTTGAGTTAACATATTTAGTCTGCATCTTCCCTGAATATCCAAAGCCTCTAGAGTCTATATCACTTAATTGACTTTCTGAGAACTAGGCAGACTGAAGTGGTTGGCATGGTTACAAGAGGCGAGGTTGCAGTTTTTATTGCTTGCATGAACACGTGGCTTATGCTGGAATCTTATGTTTAGCAAGCTTACACACACAGTCCAGTTTATTTATGAAGAAACACCCCGCCCACACACACAGCCCATATCACTATAGCTAGGTAATATGATTTAAAGTCTGGAGATGAGGGTTTGCCTTTCCTTTTTATGATGTTTCTGGCTATTCAGGACCCCTTACCCTTCAATTTTTTTTTTTAATGCTGGTGGAATTTTTATTGGGATTGCTTTAAATCTGTATATAAATTTGAGTGGAATTGGCATCTTAATGATATTTAGCCTTCCAATCCATGAGCATGAAATACTCTTCCAGTTATTTGGGTCTTTTTTTATTTCTTTTAACAATACAAGTGCTTTACATCATTGGTTAAGTTTATTTCTGACTATTTGAGTTTTATCTGTCATATTTTATTTTCACCACTTTTGACACTTTTAGTTACTTTTATTGATCTAATCTCCCTTCCAGGCCTCTCTCTCCTGTCTTTTCCTTTCAGGCTTTAGCACATCCTTTAGTATTTCCTAAAAATCTAGTCTCTTGCTTAGAAATTCTCTGTTTCTGTTTATCCGTAAATATTCTAATCTCACCCTCATTTTTGAAAGACAGTCCTGCTGCATATAAGATTCTTGGCTAGAAGTTTTTCTCTTGTAGTGTCTTAAATATATCAGACAACTGTCTTCTTGCCTCCATGATTTCTGTTGAGAAATCAGCACTTAATCTTATTGAGTATCCCTTATATGTTATACATTGCTTTTCTCTTGCTGTTCTCAGAATTCTCTCTTTGTCTTTGGCATTTGATATTCTGGTGAGTATGTGTCTCAGAGTTGGTCTATTTGGATTTCTTCAGATGGAAGTACGTTGTCCTTCTTGGACATGGATATCTATGTCCTTCAATAGGGTTGGGAAATTTTCAGCCTTATTTCTTCAAATATTCCTTCTGCTCCTTTTCCCTTCGCTTCTCCTTCTGGGACACCCATGACATGTATATTTGCACACCTTTTGCTGTCATTTAGTTCCCTGAGACCTTGTTCAATTTTTTCCATTCTGTTCTTCATCTATTTGTTTCTATTTTCAGTTTCAGAGGCCATCTTTTCAAGCTCACCAGTCCTTTCTTCTGCTTCCTCAAATCTGCTATTATATGATTCCAATGTTTTTTTTTAATTTCATTTATTGTACCTTTCATTCCCATAAGATCTGCTGTTTATCTATGCATGTTTTCAAATTCTTCTTTGTGCTCATCCAGTGTCTTCTTAATATCCTTTATCTCTTCAGTCATCTCATTGAATTTATTAAGGAGATTTGTTTGAACATCTATGAGTAGTTGTCTCAATACCTTTATATCACTGGAGTCTTATCTTGTTCCTTTAACTGGGCTTCCTGGTTCTTGATATGGATTGTAATTTTTTTTTGGTGTCTTAATATCTAGATTACTAGAGTGCTTATTCTGGGTGCAGTTTTTCTCTTTAGTTTAGGGCTTTCTGCCCTTTCTCTCTTGCTGGTTGTGCAGTATGAGCCAAGGTTATAATTGGTGCTATAAGCTATGGAGGCTCAAGCTGCTTGTATTGTGCCAAGGACCAATGAAGCTTCTCCCAGCTTTCTCCTTTGCCAGGGATAAGGACAGGGTCACAGCTGTGTGGAATAATCCCATTTGTGCAGGCCTAGACTGTAGTTGGCCAGAGAGACTGATGAAGCTTCACACCGCTTTCTCCCCTGCCTGGGGCAGGGATGGAGCTGCAGGTATGGGCAGCAATCTATGCAGTGTGGGTCTAAGAAGACCACAGTTGCCCTGGGAGACTTCCAGTTTTCACTTTGTACCAGCCAAAGTTACCTGCAGTTAGCTGGATAGGCTGGTGCAGGCTCATCAGCCTTCTCCCTCCCAGAGGTAGAGCTGAAGCCTAGGATAGGGCTGCAGGTCAATCTGGGTGAAAGAAACTGGTTCCTACCCTCACTGTGATTTTCAGTCCTGGCTTCCCCTCAGGCTGGGGGTGGAGTCAAAATGGCAGCCATGGGCCTCTTTCTGACTTGGGCAGAGTCACACCCCAGCTGTTGCCAGGGTACTATCTTAGCCAGCTGAGTCTACCAATCAATAGCCAAAATTGGCAGTCAACCATCTCCTCCTCCCCTGTTCTTGAGAAATGGAGCTTCCAATTCTAGCCACAGAATAGCTCCTGGGGTGGCTTGTGCCACCAGAATAGGATAATCACTGGTCTCTGCAGCTTGTCTGGTAATTTCCTGGAGAGTCTGGCCAGGTCCCTGCAACTTCCTCCCTGCTAGAGGTGGCACTGAGCCCTAGACTAGAGCTGCAATATGACCTGGATGGAAAGAAGCTGGTCCCCACCAGGACTGTGATTTTCAGTCTGCCCCACTTCCCCTCATGTTGGATGTGGAGTTAAGATGGCACCTCCCAGTCTCTTTCTGACTTGGACAGGCTTAAATTTTAGCGGTTCTCAGGATTATACTTTAGTCTGCTGAATTTACTCATCAGTAGTTGAAATTGATGCCCAACCATCTCTTCCTCCCCTGTTTTGGGGAAGCAGAGCTTTCAGTTCCAGCCACAGAACAGCTTCTGAGGCAGCTTGTGTCTCCAATGAAGGATGAGCACTGGCCTCCGGGACATGGAGCTCTCTACTTATGAGTCTTCTCTGCAGATGGGCAGTCTCATCCTTCCATTCCTTCAAGGATGTTGCAGGATGCCCTTCTGGTCTCCCAGAGCCCCCAAATAGTGCTTCAGCTAGCTCCAGATAGCTCTGGGTGTTTACTAACTGCCCTATGGCAGGAGCTGACTCTAGATCTCCTTACTCCACTGCCATCTTGCTGGTTGTCCCTAATTTCTTTTTTAACAGAATAATCCTTCAGTTGTTTCTTTCTTGAAAACACCTTTATTTCACTTTCACTCTTGAAAGACAGTTACCTGGTTATAAAATAATATGCTGGTACTTATTTTCTTTCAACACTTCAAGAATTATTGTGAATTCTGGTCTTCTGTTGCTGATATTCAAAGTCTGTTCTATGTCTAACTTTTATTTCTTTGTTAGTAATTTGTCTTTTCTCCTTGGCCAATTTTAAGTTTCACATGTTGCATTTCTCATCCTATCACCCATCTCTTAATATTAGCTTTACATATTCCATCTCCTTATCTATGTGTGCTGCATTCTAAGTAATTCTTTCATTTATTCTCTTATGTATAGTAAGAAATCTTCCCCTACCAAAAGCAGTGACATTTCCCTATGTTTTTGTAAAATATTCTAAATTTTGATTGTGATATTTGTCTAATCTACCCAAATTTTGAACTACGCCATTTTATTTGAATAGTTTTTTTTTTTTTTCCATTTCTAGGAAATCTCTTCAGTTCTTTTCTAAATAGCCCTTGTTCCATGGAGCCTTGTTCTTTCCTTTAGGCTACTAGTCCTTCTATTATCTCCTTAATAATTTTTTCTTTTCTTTATTTTTAAAGAAGCTTTAGATTACATAAATGTTACAGTGAAAATATAGGGGATTCCTATATATCCCACTTTTTTCCCTCCCACATTTCCCCCCATTAACAACATCTTTCATTAGTGTGGTGCATTTGTTACAATTGAAAAACACATATTGAAGCAATACTACTATAACCATGGACTGTAGTTTACATTTTGATTTATACTTTGTACCATGTAATTTTTATAGGTTTTGACTGTCTAATATCTATCATTGCAATATCCTTAATCATTTTAAAAATATTTATATCATGTTCTTTTCAGATAGATTATTATCCAAAATTTTTGGAGCAGCTAACCCTATGTTTTCCAACTGATAGATCATTATTTTCAATTCTATTTAAGTTTTTAATCATAGTTCAGTTTCCATGGGCATTTTACTGCAGCTATTGCTTGTTCATTTGTTTTTTGTTGAGGTTGTGGGTTGTGGTTGGGGGGTAGTGGTGATTTTTGCTTTTTTATTTTCCAATGGAAATCATAAATATGGGTTGGGGAAATGGTATGACAGAGCCATTTTTTATCTTTATCTGGCAGCATCTAAATGTTTTCCAATGTTTCCTTGGTCAAGAATTCATTAAATTGAAATTCTAAACTTGGGGATTTGAGTATATGAGGGTAATATTAAGTAAGGCTCCCCTTACTTAATCACAGACCTGGGTTTTGATCTCTCGTAGTAGACCGTGTTGTTGGTGGTGGTGGTGTTTGTATTGTTTTACCCAGAGCGCTGAGCCAGGAGTACTGTCCTGAGTATTTCTCTAAGCTGCAACTGGAGTTTATCTCAGAGTTTTTTCACTGAGGGAGTATTCTTTCTGCACATATAGGTCTCAATGAGCAGAAAGTGCTTTGTTATGCTAATTGACAATGTTCTCTTTTTTAGAACAGAAATTTTATTAAAATTTTTGAAAACATTGTTCCTATTAATGCTTTACGTAGAAGTAACAAATCAACCCTTTTCAATATAACGGAGATACTAGCTCTTGCATTAATTCAGCCTATTTCCCATTAATCTGAATTAATAACATATGCCATGAAAATTGTCTCTTCATTGCTATAGGCAGTGTGTTACCACCTATAAATGGAAAAATATATATAATAAGGTTTATATACTAGACATGAGACTGAGCACTTAACCTGCATTTTTCCACAATTCTCATAATAGCCCTGTGACCTAGGTTTTATTACATCTTCATTTTACAGAGGGTTAAGTAGTCAAATGACTCACCTAGAGTCACAGTGCTTGCAAGTGGAAAAGCTGAGTTTCAAAGACAGATTTTCTGAGTCTTGAGTACAAAAGATTAACCACTGCACTCTCCTGTCACTCAGGTTGCTGCAAAGAAGTAGGAAAGATCCATGGGTGGATGGCAGGCCATTTTGCTGCTAAACATTGTATGTGCCTGCATATCATGAGGATGGATAATTCGTTTTCTTAAAATTATTCTCTCAAATTGGTATATATTTTGAATTATAATCTTGTTTGTATTACTAATTTACTTACCTTTTTTCTACAGGGAGTAAAAATATATACTGAGGGGATAAATGAGAAAAGGAATAGAAAATCCAGGCTGTTCTATCTAGGTCTAGGAATATTCATTGTACCAATTTCATTTCAAATCTAGGTTGTCGTCTTTGAATGGGAACTTGAAGGATATCTAGTCCAACCACACAGAAGGCAAAGCAGCCATCACTAAGGTATTGTTATTTTGAAGAACTGAAACATAAAATCTGAGATGGAAATAATGGCTGACAGTTTGTCTGTCCTCCTCTTTCAAAGGAAACTGAGATTCTTCTTTACTAGAGGCATTATTTCTGACCAAATGGCCCCCAATGTCTCCCATTTACAAAGTCACCCCCTCTCTACCTCTTTGACTAGAGTGAATTTCCTGGTACATCCCATTCTGAAGTCTGTTTTAAATTTGGTTTGAAGCTTCTGCTCATAAATACACAACTCACAAATATTTTTCAGTTGTTGCTCTCTTATGAAATCCACATTTTTCCTTCTGATGATTAGCTATTTTGGGAACTAGATACATTAAATAGTAAGATAGTTCTTAATTTATCTTAGCTAAATGTATTCTGGGGGAGAGAGTGGGAATTGGAGTCTATTCAGAGATGACCTATATCTTTGAGCAACTGTGCCCATTGTGGAGATTCCAACGGCAGAAGTAGTATTCTGGGCTCCCACTATGAAAATTCTGCAAACTAGGAAAATATATAGATAGTTCATAATCCCAATGAATAGAATGAAAACTTTAAAGTATCCATTTTGAGTTATAGGATGTGAACTTGGGTAAACAAGGAAAACCAAAATTGCTTTTTATAATCTTGTTTCCTTAAGAATCATCTTATTTAAGATGGTTGGCACTGAGCAAAACTAAAGGCCATTAAATAGTCTTGATACAGAAATGGACAGAAGTATACCCCAAAGTCATGCTAATTTCTTTATTAAACAGTGTGCAATTGCATACATTGTCAAATGACTACAGAATGATAGTTAAATCCCAGGGAATAAGAATACAAAAATTAGCCAAAGACCATCCTAAAGCTCCCTTCTTCCACAATCATCCTCTCTCCAATTCATCCTCACAGAACAGAAGCATCTTTTTTCATCTGCCAAGTTTTCAATTATCTGTCTCAGAACACCTCTTGATGTCTCATTCCTCTACACAGGAGGGCTGACAAGTTAAGATTGACTTCTCTAACTGCTAAGCTAGGGTCACCATCCCAGATTGTGTTTGCAGCATTTTAGTAACCACCTAGGCATTGAGAATCCTGCTGAAAAAAAAAGTGCCAAATCTTTAAAATGACCAAAAAGCCCTAAATAAATGTTTATTTATCAATACAACTATTTAGAGATGTTACTGTCAGATATCTCAGGTACCGTTTTAAAATCAGTATTGATTTGAGATTGATACAGAAGTTGTTACTTGTGTGTGTCCATTAAACATAAGTAGGTCCCTGGGAACTTCAGGGCAAAAGATGTGCCAGCACTTGCCTAGTTCCTTCCTGCCTACACTAGTGGGCTCCAATACTGCCTAGAAATGCCTGCCTGATGAAAAAGGAAGTTGCTCTACCTTTGCTCCATCACCCCTTCTGCCTATTCCATAGTCCTAGTCCTGGTCTCTTCAGCCCTTCATTTCCTTTCCCCTCTGACTTTGCAAGAACAACCCCCTGTGTTTACCTTAAAATAGCCTTCCATCTTTTGTGATAAAAAGCCCCAGATTGCTCAGGTCCTATTTTCCGTTATATTTAAAGAATTGTGGGTTAGCTGGATACCTACGGATCCACTATCACTGAAAATATAACAGAATCTGAAAGAAAAAGCAGGAGAATGAGATGGTATGTAGAAAGTACACCTCATTATTCTGGATGCTTTTTGATGGTATGAACCAGAGGCCTGAATACTTAGTGGGGGTGGGCAGGGGAGAGGAATAGTGGGAGATAACTGCAAGTTTTTTCACTCCAATAGTAAGTGGAAGAGAGAAATCTTGGTCAGAAGTAGTATGTTGAAGTAAGGGGAAGAAAGCACTAAATCTAGAATATTTTTACAATTAATATCTACTGAGAAGCACAGACTATTTCCATTGTAATAACTAAAACTACACTCAAAGAGTTTACTATTCCTAGAAGAAAAAAGTATGACAATGATTTTAGAAAATTCCCCATCTCATTAATCATCTGACAAAGGATGTTTTCAGACAGCTACTTTGTAGGAGATATAGTATGGGACCTCCAAGCAGCATGGCAAGACATTAACATTTTCATGACAATGTTTAAGGTTAAAGAGCTGCAAACTCTAATATATACATGATGCCAGGCAGGAAATGCAATTGAGCAAAACGGATTTGCGTTAAAACAATAAGAGTGTTACAGACCATGGCAAAGTATCGCACATTTAAGCATATTCAAGATTGGATTTTGAAAAACTGTATAGACCAATATTAAAGAAATCACACATCTATGAAATGGTTCCATTAGTTTATCAAAACAATGGAACAGAATATTAGATGTCAACTGAGCAGCTGGAAAGGTCAGAAACATCATCACAAATGATACACAATATACAAAACATTTCCCTGATCCGTAAGGATATTTATTTTTCACTTCTGTGCAGAGTGAGTTCTTCATAGAATTTTGGTATTTTGAATGAATTAATCAAATTGCAAACTCAAATAATTATTTCCAATTTCAACTGAAAAAGTTAGATGTACAAGAGACAAAAAAAATAAAAAATTAGGAACATGAGGATGCATTAAATATTTAAGCTGAAAGAATGCAGAGAATATTTAATCCATTTATTTTAAACACTTTTTTAAAAAATGTGAGTGAAATCAGATATGATGCCTAATATCAAACAGGCAGTTATTGGCAAAACCTGAACATTTGTGACTCTATGGATGTTTATTTATTAAAAAATAAGATAAATTCCATATTGCATAGTGAAGAATTAGGCCTCTTCCCTGTCTATATCACAGTTCTAACATAGTAATTATTCATTAAACTGTGTTCTCAACAGAAGGGTCTTAATTTAACGACATGGTTGGATTTCTGGATCCTGGGGAAAGTGCTTGGAAATACTATAGGTCAGACAGAGAGTTTGGGGCTTTCCAAATAACACCTAGAGCTTTAAAATCCACCTTGAAACCAAGAAGGATCCTAAAAAGAGGGAGTTATCTGCTAGGTTACAATGAGTTTTACAAAAGAAACAAAATGGCCTGCAAATTTGAAATCATTACTTATAATCCCAAAAATGATTTTTGAAGTTCATGAGCCAAAATCTAATGAAATGACTATAAACGAAAATTGTTATTCAAATTTCCAAAGAAATCTGCAATTTGCTTCACTTTCCTGAAAACATTTTTTCCTCTTCTGTCCATTTCCCAAGACAATTCAATCAGCAAATAAACTGTGAACATTGAAAATACCTACATATTACAAGAAGCAAATGCAAATTAAGTTTTAGTTGCAAGTTATTTGACGCCCTCCTTCAATACTCACATTCACTAGTGAACCAGACCAAATAAATAATAATTTTTTTTAACAGAGCTTTTATTTCAAATTGTAAGATAATCCCTTTGCTAATTAAGGTTCTATTAGGGGCCTGACCTTCAGTAATTGGGTGCTTATTAATCCCCTTTGGTTTCTGTCTCTGATGGTGAGAAGATTAGATGAAAATATTACTTAAATGCCAATAAGAAATGATTCTATTTCAGAACTTTGATGTTACATGTGTATTATGGATATGAAATTCTATCTTAATAAACAATTAACAGACTGCCTCCATCCGGACACCCAAGAAGTAGATTGAAACTTTTATTTTTAAGTTTTCTTAAGTATAATTTTCCATCTTGGCTTTACACAGATATGACTCATTATATTGCAACTAAGCAGATTTTCTTTTTACACATACTTTAGATAAACTTAAGAAATATTAGGTTGTAAGCTGAGTGACCAAGAGACTTTAAAATAAAAGTCTAGCTGACAGAATCAAGGACCAGATGACCATATTTAATGAACGTGTATTATTAAAACCAGCAATTAAATAAAAGAGAGACACCATCAAATGTGCAGTAACCCCATTATTAAGTGATGACATATAGCCATGGTTCTCTTCTAGAAGTATTCTGAGAACTACCTACATCAGAATCACAAGAATGCTCTCATTTTTTTAAATGCAACCCTGGGACCCGACCCTCCTGAATTGTATCTCAGCCCTAGTATTTTTCATTTTAATAAATGCCCACACAGACTGTGACAAAGGGATACAGAGAACTATCCCAATGCCTTTTCAAGCATATTCAATATTAATTTCTAGGAAAAGTTTGCCCTTGAAGGAGAAAATTTATTTTATCCAGTCTTTCCTACAATATCTTCATATACAAAGTAAAAATCAATGCATACTTTAATAAGGAAATTTTAATAAGTATTTCCCATAATTCCTAATGTATCAACTTGTTTGTTCCTTTAGCATTAAAAAACAGTGAAAGCAGATAGGGAAAGAGAGAAAGAAATATATTTATTCAAATCTTTATCTAGACCAGATTTACAGAGTAATTGGAGCAATGTCTGTAGATGAGTTTGGCAGGATATGTTCCATAACAACAACACAAAATTGGGTGGATGGAATCAATGCTCTGAGTAGTTTGGAGTAATCATGCACACCATTTACTGGAATACTTACTATGGCAAAGCTTATTTGTGAAACATGTAGAAGTCAGTGGTGGAAGAAGTGAAGAGGTGCCAATGATTGGATGCTACCTCTCCCCCAGAATCATGCAGAACTCAATTACACTAAACTGCAGTTGTGAATGGCATGCTCTACTAATGTGCTTCTAGTAAATGCTCTGCAAGTCGTAAAGTTTGAAAGATATATTCCTTGAAAAGTGGTGCACTTCAAATGAGATTTTTGTTCTCTACATCTCATTATACCCACGTCCCTGGATCTGGAGACACTTAACTACTATTACTTGTATAGAGGGGGCCTTTGCAAATGAATATTTATATAACAATTATAGAGCAGGTATAAAGTCAAGGAACTCTTACAGCTGTATCAGTACAGGTTAATTTTTTTTCTTTTCGGGAAGATAGTTAACCATTAAACTTGCTTTCATGCCAACAAGTAATAAAATAAATATGATGCATTCATCTTATAATGTGAGTTTTATAGTTAGTAGTAATGCCTTACAAAATATGTGCCTCATTGAGTTCATCCCCCAAATAACAAGTTCTATCTTAGGTCCATTAAAATTACCTAAATGCATAATGCAATTTCGACTTTCTTATAAAAATATATTTCACTAATTTTACCAATAAAGTAAATTTTGAACTATAATTAAACACAATTTTAAATTGATAATTTACTCATTTGCTTAAGATCACACAGCAAGGAGTTACCTCTTTAAATGGACAATTCCTGATAGTCATAAAATTGCAAATTATTCTGATTTATCACACTCTTGAAAGATTTTAAAGATAGGAAAATATGTAGAGAAATTTGCTACTCACAGGGTTTGGGGCTATTATTTTTATTTATTTATTTGTTTATTCATTCATTTATTCATTCATTTATTTATTTATTTATTTTGGAATGAGTTCAAAATAGAGACAGAAAAGAAGAATGTCTATTGTTATGATGCTGCCTGCCAAAGTTTTCTAACACTGAGAAAATTAGCCCTTTGATAGTTCTAATAGGCAGATGAAACAGCAAAAACCCAGAAATCAGAAATAGCAAATTGAATTCTCTGCATAAACAGGGCTGCCTGTCAGACTATTTTTTCTATGTGATGGAATGAGGGAAATAAAAAATCAGCTTACACTGTGTTATCCACTGGTGTCTTAGCACAGTTTTGCTAACAATACAAGATCTGATTTTCTCCTCTAAAACTCTCCACCATGGCATGGTCCATTGGGTATCTGGGGCCATTTTAACTGGTTTTAATAATCCCAGAGTCAATCTCACAATTGTGGAGGAATCAGATATTAATATATATATGAAATGTTGAACTCCTCAGAGGCCAGTCAGCTCATGGCAAATAGGAAGAGAAGATATATGCTGTTAGGCAATTCATTTTGCTTCAGTGGGACTTGATTTCCTCATGCAGAAATAAATTCTTAGAACAGTAAAAAAAAAAAATTTAAAGTACATATTGTTAAATGGAGAGAGGTGCTACAGAAATGAAATAGTTCCATTTTTAAATTATTGACGAGTTGTGATGTTCAAAGCTCAGTGATTCTATTGTCACTCAATAATTTCAGAATCTACATAGTGGTATATTAAAATCAAAGTGATTTAACACTGAAATAATTTTTCATGCTAGATTATTCTAAGTAATCCCACACATTTGATGGTGAATCAAAAATTGTGTTGCTGTTACAATTGCTTTATAAAATTTAACACCAAATAAAAGTTTATCTTCTGAAACTTGATTACATTTTTAAATAAGATTGAAACTTTTTAGAAAACAGTAAAGAAAAAGAATAAATGAATATCTGATTTATTACAAGTTCTAAATGGCTCTTTATTAAATAACAATATTAGTAATCATTGTCAATTAAATAAAAGCACCCTCAGTCTTACATTCTCTATAATTGTGCAATTATTTTTCTCATTGCAGTTTTTTGTTGAATGAGACTCAAATCAGGTATCAAATAGAGATGAAACTCAGTAAGAAGAAAGGTTATAAAAGCAAGAATGCAATCAAACCTAAAAATATCCTATGATCAACTCTTATCTTGCCCAATTTTGTCACTCTATTTATTGTAAGATTGCCATTCTAAGAGCAGACTTCAGGCAAGCCTGAAGTGTTATTCTGCACACAAAAGCTGTGGCTAGGAAAGAGACTTCTGATTCACTTAGCCTTACAGGAAACCCTCAGGAATGAAGTTCCAAAGTTACGTTATTTTGTATTGATTATTTGCACTTGGTAAAAGGTAGGCTGCTAGCCAGAGTCTCCAGAACAGTTAGAAGGGATCTGACTGTAAGAATGGAAAGGGCTTCTTGGACCCAACAAATCCTCACTCGACAAAGGTGACAGAGCATCTCCTCCTTGGGGAAAATTTAGGAAGCTTTTGCTTCTCTCTAGGAGGAATCTATATTGACTTTGGCTTTTACAACTATTTCTATGGCTGTTAACAAAATTTCACATAGATACACAACTCTAAAATGTGAAAAGTTCTGGGAAAAAGAAAGATTTTTTCAAATTGTACTTGGCAGCAAAATGTGACCTGGATTGAGATGACACTATTATTTATTTCACTTAGTATAAATATTCTTAAATTTCACAGAAGAAATATTAGTAAGATTGATGATGGGATATTGGCCTAGACCCAGATGGTGATGCTAAATAATATATTTTACAGGTATTATGTAACCTTTTTGAAATACTAAGTTTAAATGATTTCTCAAAAAAAAACTGACGTATTTCTGGCCCCAAAAGTGTTGAATAAGGGATTATATCTTTTCCTGGATCTGTTGTTGTCTTTCTGTCTAGCAAATTGTCATCCTGGTATGACACTTCCATCCTGTAACGAGGAGGAAATGGATAATAAAAAAAAATAACATTAGAAGATAACTTCAGATAGTGGTGATGCTGTGACAGAAAGTGCAGGGGTCTCCTATAGAAGGAGTGATAAGAGAAGGCCTCTCTAAATGGTATTTAAGCTGAGACCTGAAATGAGAAGAAGTTAATATATTGCTTTCAATGTAATAAACAGAAGCATGTGCATTAAAGGTAGGGAGGACAGCAAGTGTAGGCCCAAAAGGGGGAACAATTATGACAGGTGTGAAAACCTTGGAAAATAGTGAGATGTGGAGGGGGTGGTAAGATGTGAATTCAGAGTTAGGTGGGGATAGTCCTGTATCTTTGTAGTCCAAGGCAAAGAAGTTAGGTTTTTCTGTAAAGTACACTGGAAAAATAATGGATACATTTAATTGGGACAAGGATATAATCAGATTTATGATTTTTAAATGATAACTTCGATTTGTTCCAAGTGGATTGTAAGGAGGCAAACATAGAAAGAGAAAGACTGGGTTGGGGGCTATATTAGGGTTCTCCAGAGAGAAAGAGCTGATGGAGAAGAGTAAGAGAGGGGGGAGGAGAAAGATTTGTCATAAGATAAGAATTGGCTCACCCGACCATGGGGGCTGGCAAGTCCAAAATTGTTAGAGCAGTCAAGTTGGACACTTGAATTCTCAAGGGAAGCTGGTTGGATGAAATAGCAGCAGAAATTCTTCTTTCTGACTACTGCAATCCTCAGTTCTGGATTTTAAGACCCCCAATTGATTGGAAAAGGAGACTCCCCTCATTGCTGAGGGCAATCTCTTTTGTTGATTGAAGATGCATTCAGACCTAGATGCAATCAACTGATTATAAAGGTAAATCCATCTAAAAATATACACTCTCATTAAAATTAAGGCCAGTGCTTGCAACAGGACACCATAACTAAGCCAAGGTGACAAATAAAATTACCCAGGACAGAAGCCTTTATAAGAAAAGAGGAGAGAAGAGAGAGTGAATTACACTAGGTGATAGTGAGTATGCAAATTAAATTTTAAAAGCTTAATCAACAAAACTACTTAAAAGATTATATGGCAGGGGGCAGGCAGTGAGGAATAGAGGTGAGTGGAGGGCTGCTTGGGAGGTGGGGATAATGGATTCTGCTTTGTCTAATTTTGGTATGCCTATCTACCTAGAGATGTCAGTAGGCCTTTGAATACACAAATTTAGAGTCTAAGGAAAAATCAGGAAGGGAACATAAATTTGGGAGTCATAGCTAATGGATAGGAGGGAGTTCATAAGATTACTCAGAGAAAGAATATAAATACAGAAAATAAAGTCGCCTAGGATCAACTGGGAGACTCCAATCTGTAGTTGTCAAAGATTACTGAGAAAGAGCAGCCAACAATGTCCAAGCAAAATAGAGAGTAGCATTGCTGTGGAAACAAAGAAAAAAAAGTACCACAAAAAAGATCAACCCAATTTTGCATCACTGAATTTTCAAGTAAGATGGAAATGCTTAATTTTTTCCATGGAAAGATTTCAGTACGTCCAGGATTGGAATTGGAAAAAAATCAACTTATTCTCCTTATTTTTTCTGACCTCTAACTAAATCTAGCATTTCCTTCACTTATGAATGCATGCAATAAATCACAGTAGTATTTATTTCATATCACATTTTGGTTGTTGCATATCTCAAAAAATCACTTATACTCATCCATACTTTGAAATTATGGTAGTTGTTAGACCTGATCCTAGATCACATGTCATCACGGTCCTACTGTGTACAAACTATTGTACAATGTATTGGTCAACTATCTGGCAACACAGAGTACGGAACAAATAGAAGGAGATCTCCTGAGTGGTGTCTTTGATCTTTTGAAGTATAGGAGCATCATTTTGGGAGGATAAATCACAGGGTCAGCACATATTATAGACATCAAAAATTTTACTCTGCACAGTTACAATCAATTTAACTATAAAAAAATTTTTAAATACAAAGCAAAAAATATAACCTCACAAAGTAAACATGCCTGAAATACATAATACATTCAACATGTGCTGCATGATTATTAGTGATTCTGACCAAACCACTTGGTTTGAAAATTTGTTAACTGTAATGTCAGCTCCTTTCTTAGGTAACCAATCATATTGAAGAAACACAGTTATGACATTATAATTAATAACTAAAATATGAAAAATGAGAGATCGAAATTGTCTTATATGACAAACACAAAGACAACTTGCACATTTTATCCAGACAACATGGCCACCTTTGTTGCACAGAGAAAACTTGCGTACTTTTCCCTCCAGCTAGAGAAATCTTTCTGTTTGTTACCTAATCTGTGCTGGCAACTCAGTGCCTAGTAGTTCTTCAGCTACCAAATGGTGAAGGCAAGTATTCTCACTGTGGTTGCCCAGAAGTTGTGTTATGTATTTCTCTGTCTACAATTTTTAACAAATAAGTGATAGTTGGTAAGTTGGTTTCACTGATTAGTAAAATTTTACAATACTGGTCAATTTATATGAGAATTCATAACTTTTCATAAGTAGGTTACTTTTAACACTAATAGACACACTGGCTATGAGTATAAATCAGACATGCCCGTCGTGAGTTTGTCGATCCATGCAATCAAAGTTTGGGTCTTTCAGTTGCTGATATTGCAGTGTATAACTGTAAATACTACACCACAGTTTAATGTTCTTATTCAAGATAAACAACAACAGCCTGCACATTGACATGTCTTTAAAGAATAAAATTTAACTTTAACTTTCCTATATTTTTGATGTATTAGTTTATTATTTACTGTGTTAAGAAAGAAGCACGTATATAGTATTATATCCTATGTGTTTTTATTTTAGTAACTGTATTTCAATGTATGTAACTGATTTCCTTTGTAATTTTATTTTATACATTTAAAAACATTATTCTTGTGGGGATGTGTTGGTGTAGGTGTGATATATTTATTAAATAATACACAATATAATGTGAGTATGATTTTTATTTTGAGGTAGCCTTTTTTGAGTGCAGTGGATAACTGCCTGCAAAAAATATTGGTAAGGATGGTGGAGATGGTTTTAATGACACTGGAAAGTTCAAATTTCTAAATGTTTGCCAGAAGTGGCCATTTGAACAGATGTTGAACCATGTTAGGTTATCAAGTATGGAAATTATGGGAAAATTATAAAACATAATTTTGAATAATCCTAAAATTTAATTTAAAGACATGCCAATTGTATTAGTCAGCCAAAGGGGTGCTGATGCAAAGTACCAGAAATCTGTTGGCTTTTATAAAGGGCATTTATTTGGGGTAGAAGCTCACAGTTACAAGGCCCTAAAGAGTTCAACTCAAGGTACCATAAGAGGTACTTTCTTATAAAAGTCTGTTGCCATGTGTTGAAGCAAGATGTTTGCCGATCTCTGCAAGGGTTCAGTCTTCCTCTTCCTCTTCCTCTTCCTCTTCAGGGTCCATGGGCCCAGCTTCTTCAGATCTCACTTGTAGGCTGGAGGTCTCCTTTCTTTCCAGGCTTTCTCAGCTGCTCAGGGCTCTGGTCTCGTCAGCTGCAAACTATCAGGCAAATGGCTCTGCTCTCCCTGGGGCTTTAGCTGTTAGAGCCTCCTCTTTTTTGTCACATGGCAGGACTGAAATGACCAAGTTCTCTCCTTTTCCATGTCTATGTAGCTCTCTTTCTTCCTGTGCCATCTTTTGTGTGTCTTCCTGATTGACTGTTTATTTAGCCCACAAAGCGGGTAGGGACTCAACCCTGAGCCACACCCTACTGACATGGTGAATCACAGGCCCTACATTGATTTAAGTAAACTTAAAAGCTTTGAATTTATTAATAATAAAATCAAAAGATATTACACCCAAAGGAACAGACCAGTTTATAAATATAATATATTTTTTTGGAATTATAAATAATATCCAACTGCTATACCCAAGTTGAGTGTCATAAAACTATCTGCTGCTGCATTTGGAGAAGGAGTCTGTGGTTTCCACCTGACAGGCAAAGGGGACCATGGAACAAAAAGGTTAAGGACCCCTGACCTAAAGATTTTTAACATCCTTTATTATCATTACTGTTTGGTAGCAGATAAATGAGAAGGAGGAAAGACAATTAACTTTAGCATAATCATAAACTAGTGTGAGTTCAACTGACAAACAGTACAGAGTTCAAAGCAAAACCCTGAGATTTTTACTACCTTTGCCCCCACCATTATTCATTCAGGGAGCGCACACATTTCTGCTCTCAGCTTCAGTCTGAACAGCTTCCGAGAAGCTGGTCTTGACCAGCCAGTGGCAGTTAGATCTTATTATATGCTTTCTAAGGAGACTATATTTTCCTTCCTATGATCAGGTTATTTTATTTGTTCAATTAGCTGCATTTTCCATCTAGGATTCAGTTTGTTGTGGGAAACAGTATACCAGGCCTGCATCTATCTCTAACACTAGAATCATGGTAGGTACTCAACAAATGTCTACAGAAAGAAAAAAATCATTCTTTTAACATGTGAAAACTTTTCTGCAGCTGGCGGTAGACGGAATTTGTTATTGAGTCAATCGAAAATTATTTTGGCATTATTGAATGGCTTTATGCTGACACAACCTTATATGTAGTTTTAAAATAATTCATTGTCCAAATTATATGTAGTATATGTATTATATGTAATATGAATATTATATTTGATATAATTTGAAAATTGCTAGCTAAAGCCTTGTACATAAAATTCTTTACCTTTTCTTGATATAAAAATCCTTTAATGTCAATTCCTTTTGTTATAACATTGTGTAACTTGTACAAATATTCCTTGAGAGGGGGCCACATATTCATTCATTATCAACCATGCTTGCCTTACTTAAAATAGTCAGAATAGTTAACCAGCATTCCAGGAGTCATGAGAAGACATGACTCAGTACTAGTACATTTTGTAGACAGGAGTAAGTGTTCTGGCTCCCAGGGCTCTCTTTGGAAGCTATACTCTAGAGTCCTGAGATAAAATAAAAAATACAAGAGGAAGCAAAGACCATTTGCCTTCCCTGCACCATGGGAGTCAAGCAATGTTTCAGACAGAAAAGCTATCTTAATGAATTATAAACTCCAAATTTACAACTTCTCTCAACCCACTGTGGACACAGAGGAAGTAGCACAGACAGGATTCAACCAAGAAGCGACTGACATGAAAGCCCATACTCTTTCTACTATTCCATTCTCTTTCCAACTCTTAAGAATCTAATCCATTTACTACTATTTAGAAATTATTCCCCTTTTCCCTATAATTTACATTCAGCTCATATTTGTAAATGAAAAGGCCCCTGTAAAAGTCCATATTCCTGGTATCTTATATGTTCAAATCGAGGACCCAGCTCTGAATCATTATTCAGATGGTATAAGGCTGATGGCCTTACCATCAGCAAATTGTTCCTGGTCTAGGCAGAAATTCACATTGATTGAGTATCCACTATGTGTCAGACACTCAGTTCCTACAAATATATGATTGCATTTATCTGTCAAAACTACCCAGAGAATTTAAGGTATTTTCCTTCATTTTTTATGTGAGGAACCTGAAGTCTAGAGAAAAGAAATAATTTAGATAAGGTTGAATAGCTGGGAAGGAACCAACAGATTTGCTTTCATGCTAGCAATGCAATTCATGTAATTACTCCTAGTCTCAGGCTTTCTGCCTCCAAACTCAAACAAATTCAACAATTTTAAAATGTGTTGGACTGCTATCAGTTTGTTTATTTTAAGAATGATCTATTTGAATTGTCAAAGTAGTTCGTTCCTGCTCCCCATAACCACTTTCACCCGGCAGTCAGATGTTCCAGGATCAATATTATTTTAAGCATCTAAATGCCCCAGAGCCAACTGAGGAGACAATAGTTTTTCTTCTTCCCAATCCATCTCAGCAGCCTTAAGCTGTGCCAACAGGGCACAAATGTATGCCAGCTGCAAAGGAGAACATTAAATCCAAGCCCAGAAGATTTGTGGCTGACATGATGCCAAATAACCAGGAGCACTGTCTCTTTACAGCCCCCCCCCCCCAAGTAAGTGCCTAGTGCTTATGACTTCAAATAAATGTAATCCTCAGGAGTTTAGAAATTCACCTTAGGTGCAAACAGGTTCTGAAAATCATAAAATATGTTGCCAGCTCTCTGTAGAATGAATGGCATGTTAGCAAATGCCAAAACAAATTAAAATGGTAGCTTCCCCTCACAGTCACTCATCAAATGAGTCCCATTAATCCATTTTGGTCTACTTTGTTTTAGTCATCCTGCACTGGCTCAATTCATTAATAGCAGAGTCAGTATAGTCTTGATTAATTTAAAGCTGAACTTATGCAATTTTTAAAACTCAGGGACATACAAAAGTCCTGGTTGTTGCTACTTTTAACCCTTTCTAACTTTTCTATTTTTATGAGACCTTTATCCAAAGTATTGCTTTTTTATTTGTTTCACCTAACGTAAGTATCTCTTTCATGATTATATCTTCTTATTTCTCATAAGAATTATTTTTTCCATTTAATAAGAGCTATATAAAGTAGACATTATAAGTAGGCAAATGATTTCCCCAGGTTCTCTCATAAAGCTGGTACCTAAACCGAATCTACCACCAAAGCTTCTGCTATTTCTACTAAAGGCCCAGAGACCCAGAGCTTCTCAGACCCACTATGTTCACACTCAGGAAAAAAGGAAAAGAGGAATGAACTTAGGAGGCCTGATTCTAGCCCTCATTTGGTTATTATCCTGACTGCATGAACTTGGGCAAGGCTTTAAACCTCTCCAGTGTCCACTGTAAAGAAAAATGGTCACAATTCTCCACTGGACCACTATAGCATCCTCTAACTGGTCTTCCTGCTTCCACACTCCCTATCCTTAATCCTTTGTTGAAGTAGCAGCCAATATAATATCTTAAAAATATAAATACCTATTTAATTTCCTGCTTATATCCCCCAATACCTTTGCTTTCCACGTTGAATTTTAAAAACAAAAAAATGTTACTGTCTTACAAGACCCTGCATGATCTAATCTATGGTTTCTCTTCGATTTTTAACTCATACTACTCCTATCACCATGCTGTAGCCACACTGGCCTTTTTCATGTACCCCAAACAAGTCAAGTTCAATTGTGCTTCATGGCTTTTACTATTGCAGCTTTTACTCTACCTAGAATGTTCTCCCCAGCTCTAAGGATTGGCCCTTTCTCATCATTCAGATTTTAGCCTTAAAGTCACCTCAACAGAAAGGACTTTCCCTCCTAACCAAATGAACTCTATCTTTGACCCACAAAACCCCTATGACCCATAGCCCTGCTTCTTTATCTTAATTGTAATTATCACCAACTAAAACTATCTTGGTTTTTGCTTTTTGTTTATTTTCTCCCTGTATCCACTCTCCACTCCTCAACTAGAAGTCATGCTCCATGAAATCAGGAAGCATGTCAGCCTTATTCACCAGTTGACCTCCTCTATTTCTCACAGTGTTTGTGACAGTTTGAAGCTCAGTGGGCCCCAGAAAATCCTGTTCTTAAAACGAATCCATTCCTGTGCATGTAAACCTATTATAGATGGACCTTCTGATTAGGTTCAGTTATGGTGCCTTACTTTTGATTAGATCATATCAGTAGGGCATGGCCCAGGGTAAGTCTTAATCCTCTTAATCTTCTCACTGGAGGATTTGTAACACAAAAAGCTGTTGATAGAAAAAAAGCTGCAGAAAGAGAGAGAAGCCTACAGAAGGTATAATCAATAACCTGGGAGAGAGAAAAGCCACAGAGGAAGCCAGAAACTGAAAGCAATGAGGCCCAGAGGAGAAAAGAGGCTGCCAAGTGACTGATGGCACACAGCTACAGCTTTGGAGAAAGGGTCTCCTTTTGATTCCTTGATTTGGACACTCTCACTGCCTCAGAACTGTAAGCTTTTAGCCTAATAAATTCCCATTGTAAAAGCCAACCCATTTCTGATACATTGTTCCCAGCAGCTTTTAACAAACTAATGCTGACTAATAGTATCAGACACATGGTAGAAGCTCAATAAATCTTTGCTAAATGAATAAACAAATCACCTGTCAACAGTTATGTAATAAAAGATATCACTGTTGGGCCAAACTTATTGTCCACTAAGGGAAAAAAAAGTATCATAAATCAATTTAAAAGGAAAAGAAATTTTGATGAAAGAGCTTTTTAAGTATTAAAGCAGCATCTGCATATACCACCTGTGAGAAACATTGAAATGGGAACTGCATGTCCACTGACCAGTACTTGGTTCACAAACTAATATTTCTTTTTCTTTCCACACCAATTCAGACTTGATTAATTTAGGCACCCAGAGATAAGACAGAAATTTCCTATACAACTTCCTCACTCTGTCTATCTCCTATGTTGTTTCTCTTCCCAGAACTTTCTTTGAAATTCTCTAAAACCTACTCTCTTGCTATAAGTATGAACAAGGAGAAGATTTTGCCATAGAAAGGAAAGGTTTCTCTTGCCTCTGGAGGTGAAATAGATCTGTTGAACTACCATGATGACTCAACCCTAGGATATTCTTCCCTTTTTTTTGAACTACACATGAATTTGCAGTCAGAGTCAACCCATCAGTCTTCGGTGATTCCTTTTGTTCATAGATACTGGGCTTTAAAATCCCAACTAGATGGTAAGCACCTCTGAAAAAGAGCTATGTCTTATATTTCATTCTTATACCCAAAACACCACACCTAGCAGGTAATCAATAAATATCTATTCATTCACATTAATTAATTTAAATTTAAAATATCTCATTATATTTACCTACTCATCTATACTATTAGCTCCCACCTTGCTCTCTCTGTTTAATATTTTAGATTCCAAATCCATAATTTGAGTATAAATTGACCAGGCACAAGTTACCTTCCACTTAAATTTGCTTAGAAGGGCACACTTTATCTGACAATCTTAAACATGTTCTGGAAATCTTTACCCAGGATTGAATCAAATACGCCATTGCTTCACTTGCTGTTACAATTCTCATAATCTTATGCTCTTCTGATTTAAAGTAAGAAAATATTTACCTTACATAAACAGACTTTAATTTTAGTTGTAATCTGAATCAACTTCCATATTTCTAACTAAATGATGCATACATTTTGGTCTCTTCAGTGTAACTCAACATTTCTACCTAGACTTATCTCTATATGAAAAATTTCTGTGCCTGAGACCCCTAATTTTTGTTAGACTAGCAGGAAATAAGATTACTCAAAACATGGATCTATCTGGTCATATGAAGAAAGACTGACCACATGTTAGAAGGGCAAATAGAAGGAAGCCAAAAGGCAGCATTTGACATATGCCAGTCCGCTTGCCAGGAGAAGGCCTCTCCTAGAAAGGAGATGCTGAGATGCCAACATGATCTGCATCAGAACCAGGAGGACTGGTTTTGCATGTTTTGCAGCTGCTTCATATGATGTGAGACTAGTAACCAGAAGTCAGAGTCAAATTCCATCTCCTCAGGATCATTATGATCTAAACAAGTCAGCAAACATCCAGCAGACCTTCTACCAGATTGTCGTTCCTTGGCAATGGCAGATATAAATAAATCAAAATATTATTTCTGTAATTACAGCATAAATGATCTGTGGAGGATGAATAATGATGGAAAATTTAGAAGTATTTAAGTGTTTTCTATGATGGGGTATGCAGTGGGAGAACATTAGCTCACAACAGAGCTCTAGGAAGTCATTGCCTATCATCAAAACAGGCATGTGAAATAAAACTTACTTGCTAACCAGGATCCAGATTCTAAATTGATAAAGTAGAAACAGAGGAAACATAATTGGTTGTATATCGTTATCACTAAAAAAATCAAAGGAAAAGAGAAGTTAGGGCCAAATGGAAGGGTGGGTTTATTAAAGATATTATCTCTTATGTTGTTTTACTCTACTTTCAAGGCTGCAAAAGCATCTTCCATAGATTTTCTCATTTGATCTTCCCACTACTTTGGGAGAAAGATTCAGTGATTCAGTGACAGAGCCATATTGTATTGGACTTGGCAAACGGCTTGGCGGAGAAAGGCCACCATTAGGAGGAGAAGTTTTTATATTAGATGTTCCTGCCAAGTAAAAAAAGAAAGAATGTAACTAGTAAATTACTTATTTTTCTCGCCAGTTTATTAAGGTCTCTTCCCAAATATTATCTCATTAGAAGCACTCTACCTGAAAAGACAACAATTACTCTTCGCCACTGATGTACTTATTGTGCCATCTTAGTCTTCATTGCACTTAAAATTTTCTGAAAAACTTTTGCTAACTTGTTTATCTTCTGAATCCCTCACTAGAATGTAAGCTGCATGAGAGCAGTGATGTTGTCTACTTTGTTTACTCCTGTTATTTGTGAATGTATAAAAAATGAATGAATGAATCAAAGGGCTCTTATGTGTTAGATATTTTATAAATCATTTCACTTATAAGAACTAGATCTTTGAAATGCCGGGAGATAATGCTTAGCTTAAGAAGTCTGCAGTGAATTACTGAGACAATTCTGTTTATACTTATACAGAAAGGATTTGTACATATTTAATTGATAATGACTGGTGGGGGAGGGTGCAGCAGGTATTTTTGGTAATTTTCAAGGATTTGGGCTTTTTCAAGGATACTTGTTCCAAAAATTGAGCTAAAATGATCCGATTTAGCCCATAAATGAAAGTAATCAAGAGGAAGGTAATGCCGACTGAATTTTTATTTTAACCTACCATAAGACTATATTAGCTACGAATAGCAGACACCCAAATTTATGGGGATTGACAGCTGAACTTTTACATCTCTATACCAAGAGATTATCTGGTGAAAAGGAACCATAGTAATGTGCAGCAGTGAATTTGGAAACAGAAGACATGTGTGGACCTTAGATTTCAACCTCCTGACCCTCACTTCTTACTAGCTGTACTACATAGGGCAATTCACTTTATGTCTCTGAACCTCCATTCTTCCTCTGGAAAATGAAAGACATTTCACTCACAGAGATGCTGGAAATGCAAAATAAAACCTCATATGGAAGTCAAGTAATTACTAAATATTGATTATACCAATAAAATTTATGCTCATTCACTTGGAATCAAATAATAGTAAATCAGTTTATTTGATCTCTGACAGGGGAATTTCATTCAAAAGGAAGAAGAAAAATGATTTGGAAGACTTTAGGCCACACACACAAAATAAATGAAAAGAAAATTCAAAACCTAATATTCTTCATTCTCTTCCTTCTGTTAAAAAATAAGGGATTGTGGGAACTTGACTAACCTGTTAGATAAATCTCAGTTCTCACTAAAACGACGGAGAAAGAGCCAGAGGCTGCCCTGGGGACCTGCTTTGGGGTACACCAAACCAGGATACTCTGTCACAACTCCTAGAAGAGTAAGGGTCAGAGAGACGTAGAAGCTAACACAAGAATCATGACTAATTAAACCTCCCTGCTGCCGGAAAGGGCAGCCCTTCTCCACGCCTGAGATACTAAGCGAGGGTCAAGCTCCTGCGGAATTGTATCGACCTGAGAGAAGAGCAGGCGTCTTACTCCTTTTGGATATATGCAGGACAGGAAGGTATTCTGAGTCATCTAAGAGGCTACCGGACAGATAGGGAAGCCAGGGGGAAATCGTGGATAGCTTTCCTCCGTGGCTGGAAGCGGCACATGTACCCGGCCCTCAGGGCAGGTAGACTAGGTGGAGTCCCTGGCCCCTGCTCCAAACGGGAGAATGACTGAAATTCCCTGAGAGGAAGAGAGGTCTGGGAGGGTGGAGAGTGGTTTCTTTGCAGTGAGTTTAGCTGCAAACTAATATCTGAAGAGACTCTGACTCAGACGGGGAGAGGGTGGATGGATCTCCTCAGGCAGGCTGTCACACCCAGCCACCCAGGTAAAGAGGAATTACATCAGAGAGCAGGCAGAGACAGGAGGCTGACCAGCCCAACCCCTGCCGTCTGCAGGAAATCTAACCCGCCAGAGGGAAGAAGGGTGGATAGACTTCTGAAAAGCCAGCCTATCCAGGGAAGCTGAATAACTCAGTGAAGGAATTCCTCCCTTGCTTACACAAAGACCCTGGTTCAATTCCTGACTCTTCCTTGGGAGGTGATCTACCAGGTTATCAGGTATCCAGCTGAAACTTAATGACAGGGAACATAGAGACGTTTTCTTTGTATTAGCTTTTCTTGGATATCTTTTTTCTTTTTTAATAAAAGAAAATGTTCCTTTTAAAAATTTTCCCTTATTTTACTCACTAAAAACTGGTTCAAAAGCTGCTGAGGTCAGGCTGCAGGGTGCGTGATTGATGAACACAAGCAGTCTGAGAAGAGCCTTAGGAGTCTAAGAGAGAAGGTGGCTATTTTTCCATTTTATTTTTGTTTTATGGGGTTTTTTTTTAATTTTTTTCTTCTGTCTCCTTTTTAAAAAACAAGTTACTGCTGTCTTGTTTCCTATTTATTGTGCATCCCCTTCATTTCCATGTTTGTTTTTCTTTTTTCATTTGTTTACTGATTTACTCTACCTACCTACCCTATTTCTTTTCTCTATTTCATCTTTATATCTTCTGTTTTCTGTTCTTCCATTCCATCTTCTTTATTTGGTCGCCATTTCTCTCTCTCTCTCTCTCTCTCTCTCTCTCTCTCTCTCTCTCTCTTTCCTTTTTTCTCTGTTTACTTTCTTTGGTTTTTACATTTTTCTTTCTCTCTTTTCTCTTTTCTTTCCCCCTCTTCTCACTTTTCCAGCCTTTTCATTCATTCTATATATTTTTTTCTCTATTTTGTTTCTTGTTACATTGTTTCTATTCCACTTTCAAAATCTTACTCCTCTTGCTTCTTACTCATGCTAAATTTTTAGTTTTCCAGGTCTTGTAAGGTTCTTCTCTTAACTTCCACTATTATTATAACTATTATTCTTTTTCTTTTCTTATCTCTTTCCTTTTCTCTAGTGCTAATTATTTTTTCTCCCAAAGGAAATAGACAACAACAAGGAAACAGAATAAGAGGAATGAAGTGTCAGAGTGAAACCTTACCATACACACAAAAACAACAAAATAAAACCATATAATAGAGAGAAAAGCTAATCAACTGAATAAACCCATCAGGATAAACAGATGCCTAGACAACAACAAAAAAATTACAAGCCATTCTAAAAAACAGGAAGACATAGCCCAGTCCAATGAACAAACTAAAAACCAGGAGGAGATGCAGAACATGGAACAACTAAACAGAGATGTCAAATATCATGAATCAACTTAATGAAGAGAAGGAAGAGATTAAGTATATAAAAAAGAAATTGGAAGAACATACTGAAGAAATTGTAAACATACATAAAAAAGATAACATATCATGGTGAGGAAAGGCACAATATGAGAAATCAAAATTACACTGGAAGCACACAACAAAAGATTTGGACAGGCAGAGGAAAGAATCAGCAATGTGGATGATCATACATCTGAAATCAAACAGATAGTAGATAGATAAAAAGAAAATATTCAGCAGGGAATTAGGGATTTGAATGACAACATGAAACAATCAAATGTATGCATTATAGGTATCCCAGAGGGAGAAGAGAAGGGAAAGGGAACGGAAGAAGTGTTGGAGGAAATAATGGCTGAAAATTTCCCAACCCTGAGGAAGATGGATGTGCATGTCCAGGAAGCACAGTGCACCCCAAACAGTATAAATCTAAACAGGCCTACTCCAAGACATGTACTTGTCAAATTGTCCAATGCTCAAGACAAAGAGAGAATACTGAAGCAGAAAGAGAAAAGAGATCCATCACATACCAGGAAAGCTCTATAAGATTAAGGTCTGATTTCTCATCTGACGCCATGAAGGCAAGAAGGCAGTGTTATGAGATAGGTAAGGTGCTAAAAGAAAAAACGTACAGCCAAGAATTCTCTATCCAGCAAACTAGCATTCAAAAATAAGGGAGAACTCAAAATATTCACAGATAAACAGAATTTAAGAGAATATGTCAATAAGAAACTTGCACTTGAAGAAATACTAAAGAGAATTCTTCCAGTCCAAAGGAAAAACACATGAGAGAGTTTAAGGAGATATAGAACAACTAAAAACATAAAAAGAGAAATAAAAACAACATATAGCATACATAAACCTAAAGAAAATATGGCAATGTAAGTAATTCCTTGACAGTAATAACACTGAATGTTAACGAATTACATTCACTGGCCAAGAGACACAGATTGGTAGAATGGTATTATGACTCATCTATATGCTATCTACAAGAAACCCACATTAAACCCAGGGATGCAGGGAGGCTGAAAGTGAATGGTTGGAAAAGAATTTTATAAGAAAATAACCAAAAAAGGGCATGAGTAGCTATACTAATACTGAACAAAAATAGACTTTAAATGCAAAACTATTTTAAGAGAAAAAGATGGACACCATATGTTAGTAAAAGGTGTAATCTTTCAAGAAGAAAGAACAATCAAAACATTTATGCACCTAACCATGGTGTCTCAAAATACAGGAGGCAAATGCTGGAAAAACTAAGAGAAATTGATGCCTCTACAATTATAGCAGGAGACTTTAACACACCACTATCACCATTAGACAAACATTTCAACAGAGAATCAATAAAGAAACAAAGACTGAATAATACATTAGAAGACCTGGACCTAATAGACCTATAGAAAATTTACACCCAAATACAGTGGGATATACATTTTTCTCGAGTGCCCATGGATCATTCTCCAGGATAGACCACATGCTGGTCTATAGGACAACTTTCAATAATTCAGAAAGATTGAAATTATACAAAGAAATGTCTCTGACCACAATGAAATGAAACTGGAAATCAGTAAGGATCAGAGAACCAGATTAGGAACAAAGATATGAAAGTTAAAAAAACATACTCTTAGACAAACAGTGGGTCAAAGAGGAAATCTGAAAAGAAATCAGTAACTACCTTGAAACAAATGAAAACAACAATACAACATAAAAAAGCCTATAGCATGCAGCAAAAGCACTACTGAGAGGGAAATTCATAGCCATAAAGGCCTATATTAAAAAGGAAGCAAGAGGTAAAATCAAAGACTTAAATGCACACCTGGAGGAATTAGAAAAAGAACAACAGACTAACCCCAAGGGAAGTAGAAAAAAATAAATGATGAAGATTAGAGTAGAACTAAATGAAATTGAAAATAAGAAAGCAATAGAAAAAATAAACAAAACCAAAAGCTGGTTCTTTGAGAAGATTAATAAAATTGACAAACCCTTAGCTAGATTAACAGAGAAAAAATGAGAGAAGATGCAAATACATAAAATAAGAAATGAGGAAGGAGTTATCACCACTGACCCCACAGAAATTGAGTATCATAAGAGGATAATTTGAAAAAATTATATGTCAACAAGATGAATAATTTAGAGGAAATAGACAAATTCCTAGAAACACAAAAGCAGCCCACATTGTCAAAAGAAGAAATTGATGAATGTAACAAACTAATCTATCTATGACAAGAAATAATTAGACATCAAAAGCCTCCCAACTAAGAAGAGTCCAGGACCAGATGGCATCACAAGTGATTTCTACCAAACATTATGGAAAGAACTGACATTAATCCTGCTTAAATTCTTCCAAAAAATAAAAGTAGAGGAAACAAAGCCTAACTGATTCTATGATGCCAATATTACACCAAAGCCAAAGATGTCACAAGAAAGAAAAAATACAGACCAATCTCTCTAATGAACCTAAATCATAAAATCCTCAACAAAATACTTGCTAATGTATTCAACAACACATCGAATGAATTATACACCATGACCAAGTGGGTTTCATCCCTGGTATGCAAGGATGGTTCAACAAAAGAAAATCAATCAATGTAATACACCACATAAACAAATCAAAAGAAGAAAAACCACATGATCATCTCTATTGATTCAGAAAAAACATTTGACAAAATACAGCAACCTCTCCTGATAAAAACACTATAAAAGATAAGAATAGAAAGAAACTTCCTCAACATGATAAAGGGTATATATAAAAACCCCACAGCTAACATCATATTCAACAGTGAATTCCTAAAAGCTTTCACTCTAAGATCTGGAATGAGACAAGGATGCCCACTTTCACCACTTCTAAAAAGATATAAAAGGTATCCAAATTGGAAAGGAGAAAATAAAAATTTTTCTTTTTTGCAGATGACATGATCCTATTTATAGAAAGCCCTGAGAAATCTACAATGAAGCTTCTAGAGCTTAAAAATGAGTTTAGCAAAGTGGCATGTTATAAGATTAATGTGCAAAAATTATTAGCATTTCTGAACAGCAGTAATGAGCAAACTGAAGAGAAATCAGGAAGGGAAATCCAATTTACAACAGCAACTAAAAGAGTCAAATACCTAAGAAAAAATTTAACTAAAGGTATAAATGACTTGTACACAGAAAACTACACAACACTATTAAAGGAAATCAAAAAGGACCTAGGCAAATGGAAGAATATTCCATGTTCAAGGATAGGAAAACTAAACATCATTAAGATGTCTGTCCCACCCAAATGGATTTACAGATTTAATGCAGTCCCAATAAAAATCACCACAGCATTTTTTACTGAATTGGAAAAGCTAACTATTAAATTTATTTGGAAGGGCAAGGGGTGCTGAATAGACAAAGGCATATTGAAAAAGAAAAATGAAATTGGAGAAATCACACTAACTGAGTTTAAAACACACTACAAAGCTCTAGTGGTCAAAACTGCATGGTATTGCCACAAGGATAGACATAGTGACTGATGGAACTGAATTGAGAACTCTGACACAAATCCTTCCATATACAGTCAACTGATATTCAACAAGGCCACCAAGCCCATTCAACTACGAAAGAATGGCCTTTCCAACACATGGTGCTTCGAGAACTGGATATTCATATCCAAAAGAATGATAGAGGATCACCATCACACACCTTATATAAAAATTAACTCAAGATGGAATGAAGATCTAAATATAAGAGACAAGACCATAAAGAACTTAGAAGATAATGTAGGGAATCATTTACAGGATCTTGTATTAGAAAATGATTTTATGAACTTCACACCCAAACCATGAACAATGAAAGAAAACAGCTAAATGGGACCCCCTCAAAATTAAAAACTTTTGCACCTGAAAGGAGTTTGTCAAGAAAATGAAAAGGGGGCGGTGGACTTGGCCCAGTGGTTAGGGCATCCATCTACCACATGAGAGGTCTGCAGTTAAAACCCCGGGCCTCCTTGACCTATGTGGAGCTGGCCCATGTGCAGTGCTGATGCGCACAAGGAGTGCCATGCCACGAACGGGTGTCCCCGTGTAGGGGAGCCTCATGTGCAAGGAGTGCGCCCTGTAAGGAGAGCCACCCAGTGTGAAAGAAAGTGCAGCCTGCCCAGGAATGGTGCCACACACATGGAGAAATGACACAACAAGATGACACAGTAAAAAGAAACACAGATTCCCATGCTGCTGGTAACAACAGAAGCGGACAAAGAAGATGCAGCAAATAGACACAGAGAACAGACAACCAGGGTGGGGGGAAAGGGGAGAGAAATAAATAAATAAAATAAATCTTTAAAAAAAAAAAAGTGAAAAGGCAGCCCATTCAATGGGAGAAAATATTTGGCAACCATGTATCTGATAGTGGCCCAATATCCAGCATATTAAAGAAATCCTACACCTTGAAAATAAAAAGACAAACAACCCATTTTTAAAATGGGCAAGTGATTTGAACAGACACTTCTCCAAAGAAGAAATGCAAATCACTAAAAAGCACATGAAAAGATGCTCAACATCACTAGCTATTAGGGAAATGCAAATCAAACTACAATGAAAGATCAGCTTACACCCATTAGACTAGCAGCCATAAAAAAAACAAAAGACTACAAGTGTTGGAGAGGCTGTGGAGGAATGGGAACACTCATTCATTGATGGTGGGAATGTAGAATGGTTTGTCTACATTTTGAAGGACAGTTTGGCAGTTCCTCAGAAAACTAATTATAGAACTACCATACAACCCAGCAATTCCATTGCTGGTTGTATACCCAGAAGAACTAAAAGCAAGGACCCGAACAGACATATGTACCCCAATGTTCATAGCAGCATAATGACTACTGCCAAAACCTGGAAACAACCCAAATGTCCCTCAATAAATGAATGGATAAATTGTGGTATATACATACAATGTATTCAGCTGTAAGAAGGAATTCAGTATTAACACATGAGATAACATGGATGAATCTTGAAGACCTTATATTGAGTTATGCAAACCAGGAACTGAAGGACAAATATTGCATGACCTCATAACATGAATTAAGCAGATGCACAGAGCTAGAGTCTGGAAGATAGGTTTACAGGAAATAGAAAGTGAGAAGAAGGTTGTGAGCCAATGCCCATATGAGCAAAAATCTATAAGGTGGAAGTATGCAGTTGTACAGTGGGGGGGGGGGGGTGAGCGTGGTATGACAGTGATGTCATCACACTTTTAGGTTAGGCAGTGCTAGTCAGTCAGGCGGGTGGACTATCCGTGGAACTGGGGTGAGGGATGGTGGAGGAAGCAGGTGAACACTGGGGATTGGTGGGTTCACGGTTGAAACTACAATGTTGGGAATACAGCAATTGTGGGTTGCTGGTTGGGAGTGTTGGATGTGAGGGGGTATTCAGGGCAGGGTGCATCTGGGGTAGGTTTCTAGGGAATGTGTGAGTGTTCATCTTGCCATTGGGTTTTATATCAGTAGATGGAAACTCACTTAATGAGCAGCAAGGTGGTGGACTCCTATCTTGGGGAGGCCCACTATGTTCTCAAAAAGAGAGGCAGGAGTCTCTTGAGACCATGGGTAGTGCCTAATAGGGGAGGGCAGACCAGTTTGTCATCCCTTCACTGTTGTTGTAAATAACAATGAGTTTTTTTCCTTCAAGGAGTGAAGCCTTGTAGTTGCTATGGGTCCCAAGAGGAGGGGGAGAGAGGAATAGAATAGATGGAACAGGGAGCATTTTGGGGACGATGAAAGTGTTCTACATGATCTTGCTATGATGGATACAGGTCATGTTAAATTGCATCAAAGTTTTTAAAATTGTATGTTCCAAAATGTAAACTATAATGTAAACCATTTACCATGGTTGGTAGCTATGCTTCAATATTTGTACATCAGTTGTAACAAAAGCATCATCCACATATATGAGATTATTAATAGGGGAAGGGGGAAAAGAGGGAAGATGTTAGGTATGTGGGAGTCCCCTGTATTTGGTACATGACTTTTCTGTAACCTAAAGTTTGAGGACAAAATGAAAAAAAATAAAAAATAAATTAAGACATTGGGCGAGTAAATAAAAGACAATGTTACTGTATATCTAGGACAATGGATATTACAGTGATGAAAGGGAAAATGTCAAAAAAAATTTAACATTTTTTTTTCATTATCTTTTATATCCCAAATTTTTATTTTATAATAAATATATAAATATTTATACTTTTTAAAATTTTTTTGTATTTTATTTCTTAGTTTTAAAACTATGATTATTATTTCATTTTCTTATTAATCATGTTTGCTATTTTATTGGCTTCATTTTTTAAGAAGTTTTGGATCACAGAAGGGTTACAACTGTGGCAGGGGAGGATTGGTGCCAGCATCAGAAATAGGGATACATGGGACAAAGCTCACCTGGGCATACGTATAAGGCATATAACTGTGTTCAAATGTTCATGGGGCATTGTAATAGTAGGTGGAGATTCATACAATAACCAAAGGAATATCAAATTCCCATCCTAGGGAGCTCTGCCCTAATACATCAGCAAGAATCCCCTGAGTACAGGGGCAATGACTAGTGAAGGAGGATGCCCATTGATGGGTCCTTGTATTAATAACTGTGCATATAAACCTTTATTCTTGAAATTGACACTTAGCCTAGTATTATAGAGTGTCTAAGAATTGCCTCCTGGGAGCCTCCTTGTTGCTGAAACGTGGCCTCTCTCTAAGCCAAACTCAGCAAATAAATACATAACCTTCCCCCAGTATGGGACATGACTCCTGGGGATAAGCATCATTGTCACAGAGGGAATTCTACCAAGCACCAACTATTAGGTCGGTGCTAAAGGAATTAAGGTTTCAGATGGTGAATTTTAAATCATTATAACTAGGTTCAAACACATCTTTATTAATCAAAATAGGAACAATTATAATCAACACATTTTTGCCAACAGGAAATAAGTTTGCTTATTCCTATAGTGTAAAAATTCATGCTTTAGGATTTGAAGAACACTTGGAAAGCATTTTCTGCATCCTGCTCATTGTGGAAGTGTTTTCTCTGCAAGAAGTTGTCAAAATGTTTGAAATAGTGGTAGTTAGTTGGTGAGATGTCAGATAAATATGGTGGATGAGACAAAATTTAGTAGCCCAATTTGTTCAACTTTTGAAGCATTGGTTGTGCAACATGCAGTCGGGTGTTGTCATGGAGAAGAATTGGGGCCTTTCTGTTGACCAGTGATGGCTGAAGATGTTTCAGTTTTTGGTGAATCTCATTGATTTAATTAGTATACTTCTCAAACGTAATGGTTTCGCTGGGATTCAGAAAGCTGTAGTGGATCAGACTGGCAGCAGACCACCAAAGAGTGACCATGACCTTTTCTGGTCCAAGTGTGGCTTTGGGAAGTGCTTTGGAGCTTCTTGGTCCAACTATGAGCTGGTTGCCCCTGGTTTTCATATAAAATCCACTTTTCATTGCACATCGCAATCCAATCAAGAAACGGTTCATTGTTGCGTAGAATCAGAGAAGATGACACTTCAAAACAATGATTTTTTTAAAATTTTCGGTCAGTTTATGAGGCAACCACTCCCGAGATTCACCTTTGCAATTTGCTTCAAATGCCCAACAACTGTAGAATGGTTAAAATTGGTTCTTTTGCAACTTCTCTTGTACTTTAAAAGAATCAGCTTCTATGATTGCTCTCAATTGGTCATTGTCAACTTCCGATGGTCAGCCACTATGCTTCTCATTGTCAAGGTTCTCATTTCCTTTGCAAAACTTCTTGAACCACCATTGCACTGTATGATCATTAGCATTTTCTGGGCCAAATGAGTTGTTGATGGTGAAAGTTGTCTCCACTGCTTTACAACCCATTTTGAACTCAAATAGGAAAATTGCTCGAATTTGCTTTTTGTCTAACATCATTTCCATAGTCTAAAATAAATATAAAAACAGTGAGTAATAAGTCATTAGCAGAAACCATAAAGTTATGAGAAATGCATGTTAAAATGATGTATAACACAGCCACATTTATTTAAGAATGTATGCAAATATCAAATAGCAAATTTCAACAATGCAAAACCGCAATTACTTTTGCACCAAATAGCAATGCAATTGGAAAAAGATCTTGACCAAAAGGGGGGAAAATAAAACAAATTAGTTTTTATGGCTAAGAGGCTTCAAAGTGAATTGAGAGGTCATTCCAAAGGTAGCGTTATCCATGTCTCAGCAGGATTTCTGACTGCTAAAGTAGATACTACCCCAAATATAGGGCCTCCTGAAGGCTCTGGAGACATCCACATACTATAGTCAGAGCAGATAGCTCAGGAGTTTGGTGCCTTGCCAGTGGGCCCTACTTTGGAATTTATGCTCCCTAGAGTGGCAGAGTTGGACTCAATTGTAGTTTCTCTACATATGGTTCTTCTGTCCTTTTATTTCAACCAATAATGAGTACTAGAGTTGGTAGAAGTATGTCTAAAAGACTTAAATCTTTGAGCTGTTTATGTGCCATCTGGGCCCTGAATCTCAACAGAGTTGCAACACCTACTCTCCAGATCTTTGGTCTCACCAGGACAACTAACATGGAGGTAATGATGGACAACTACCATACCAACTACCATACCAAGGAACCGAGAAAGTCTACAACTGCAAGCAAGAGAGTCCCATCCTTCAACCCTATGGTATCACACCCCCCTCTCAATTAGAGGTGGAGTGGACATCACCATCCCAGAATCCTCAGGATTGGGGAATGAACTATAGACTAAAGTAGACTTACTGGCATTCTACTATAGACTTACTATGATTCTAGCAATGGAAAAATTATATCATGGATATGGAGGCAGTGGCCACTGGAGGTTCAGAGGGCAGGGAGAGGGAAAAACAGGTGTATTACAGGGGCATTTTTGGGACTTGGGAATTGTCCTGAATAACATTGCAATGACAGATACAGGCCATTATAAATCTTTATGACCTACAGAATTTGGTGGGACAGAGTGTAAACTACAATGTAAAGTTTAATCCATGCTTAGTGGCAATGCTCTAAAATGTGTTCGTCAATTGCAATGAATGTACTCACTAATGAAGGATGTTGTTAATGTGAGAGGTATGGGAGTGGGTTATATGAGGATCCCCTATATTTTTTATTTGACATTTGTATACATATCTTAAAAAAAAAAAAAAAAAAAAAAGGCGAAGACCCACACAAGCTCATTAGAACCAGGATCTCTTTCAAGCAGATTCAGAGCTTCCGTGTCAGCCTGAGTTCACCTGTGACCTTTCACTGGTCCTTCCAAGGATTCTCCTCCTTAGATTCACGTTTCAGTACAATACCGGAAGCTTCTGATTCTCAACTTCAGACATACTTGATTCCAAGAAAATTCAATTAACCATAAGAAGAGGGATCGGGAGCATGATTCCTACAAAGTTATCGGCCCTGTAAGTCCTAAATAGAACAGGACAGAAATGAGGTTACACCAGGTCCTGAGTGAATTTGGGAAAATTAGAGGCCGCCCTGAGCCACCACCACCCCCCCCCCCCCCAATGTTCTGCTGTCACAAACTTGAAATTCTTGATTTTATAGCAAGCGGCCCCACATCGTCATTTTTTCACTGCCTCCCACAAATAATGCCCCAGGCACTGCCCAGAAGCGACTCTCTGAGTATTCTGGAACCCGGAAGAAATACTTAGGGGAAAAAAAAAACCTAGGGAAGTGTTTTCTTCTCTTTCCCCACCCCGATCTCTCCATGACAACACAACCAGCAGGTCTGATGTCCTAAATGAGCTCAGGGATGCTGTGAGTGAGAGCGACCTCACCCGCCCCCGCCGCAAGTTTCGGGAGGAGCCAGCGACCTGCAGGGGGTGCCGATCCAGGAAGCTCTCGCGTTTCCGCATCCAGCCACACAGGCCTTGGGGAAGCCGGCTTCGAGAGGCTCTAGAGGCCCCTACCCCCGCCCCAGGGTACGGTGACCTCTCCCCCAAGTGTGTAGGAGCTCAGCTCTTCAGTCCCAGGATCAGAGCCGGTCCTCTGAACCAGTTGTCATCGCTGCCACCTCGCACCACCTCTGACACCCCTTAGTGTTTGAACTCGCAAACGCTCAGAAAAGAGAGAGAGGAATTTGAAGGAAACTTTCAGGATGCTGGACTCTCTTCCCAAACGCCAACCTTCTAGACAGACACTCTGAGAGGCTCACACAGACCCTTCAGAGTCTGAGCACAGGGAGCTCTGGTGCTTCTCGCACAGCCAGCCTCGCCCCGTCCCCCAGCCACGTGGAGGCAATCCCGGGTCATTCAACAATCTCAAACAGCAGACATTTTAAACTATTTCTCTGAGAGAATCCAGACCCTTCAGAATTCTTCCTTTTTTTTTTTAAAGCTACAATTTGCCCTCCCAACCCTCCCCCCACCTCCCCCCCAAAAAAAGAATTAGAAGGAATTAGAAGAAAGAAAGAAAAAGGACAGGAAATTCTGTCGATTTCAGATCAGGCTGTATGAAGGGTTTATTTGAAATAACTGCACTTATCTGTGCCTTGTGGAAATTAACTACCGAAGCATAAACTTGCGTGGTTCCATATTGCCATCTAGTGTCTAGTAGTGAAATGACCTCTTCCTGATCACTTACTGGTGGTTATCTGAAAAATACAGGGTCGCAGGACATTCTTTAACATTCTCTTCTCAAATCAGCTGATCTCAACGTCTAAATTCGTGACTAATCTCAGAAGGATGGGACACATTTAGTGGTTAAGATAGAAAAATGAAATGATTGATTTGGCATATATTTTAGTTTTGTAGTTGCTAACGCAAATACCATGCAGTAGATTGAAATAAACAATGGGAATTTATTAAGCTGTGATTTGAGACCAGGAGAAATCCAAAATTGAGGTGTCAGTAAGGCAGTGCTTTCATTCCAAAGACTGGCGTTCTGGGCTGGCTGCCTGTTATGGTCCTCGGCTTGGTCCTTGGCTTGTCTGTCACATGACAGTGCCACATGGGTTGTCTTCCCCTTTCTCTTCCAGGTCCCATTGACTTTCCACCTCTCGCTTCTGATGACTTTTTCTCATCTGTTTGAGTTTTAATCTGCTTATACAGGACTCCAGTAATAAGATTAAGACCCATCATAATTGAATTGGGCTACACCTTAACTAGGGTCCTACTTACAATGAGATCATACCCACAGGAATGGATTATTTTAAGAACATATCTTTCTTGGGTATATACTCTCAAATCACCACAGCATATGAAAATAACCTTTCTCTGTATACTATGTGGAAAGTAGCTTAGGGGTGGAGTGTGGAAACTTCAGGGAGAGCAGTTGGAAAACTGCACCTATTCAGGCAGGAGATGAGGGTGACTCAGACTAGGCTGGAGTTAGTGAGAAATGGTCAGATGTGGAACTGTCTTGTAGGCAGAGCTGACAGACTGTGCTGAAGGACTAGATGTGGTGGGGAGGCCAGGAGGAGAAGGAGACAGGAATCAAGGTTGACTCCAAAGTTCTTTATCTGAACAACTTAAATAACAAAGTTCTCATTTACTGAGTTGGGAAAGACTGGAGGAAACTCAGTCCAAAAGGTTTCCATAGCTCCCTACAAATAAAATTCTAAGAAAGCATCATATAAGGAAAGAAAGAAGAAGCCAACCATAACCCAACACATCGTGACTGCAGATGTACCCCTTCTGTCAGGCCTGAGCTCCAGTAGAAGGAGAAAATTCAATGTTAAAACATATTCAAACTTAACACTGTAATAGGTGAATGAGGATGTTCATTATAACTCAGAACCTTGTATTACTAAAGCATGGCCAGAAAAGACGTGGGGTAGGTGAAGAAATATGCTGAGAAGATTTGAAAAGGATAGCGGTAGATGGTAAAGTTGTTTGAAGGCTGCCTCCTATAACTCAGGCTTGTTCAAGGCTAATTATATATAAACTCAAGTATTGTTAACTATTTTTATTATCTCTGTATTCTTCATTGTGTTTTATATGTCCTTGTTCATTGGAGGTGTCCTTCTATTCATTTTCTCATTAAACTATTAATATTTAATGAGCAACTGCTATGAGTCCATCAATTTGAGAGGCGCTTTGGGGACAGAGATGAACAGGACATGAGCTCCGTCCTCAAGGGCACATGAACCTGATGGATCCTGTTACCAGATGGAAGAACTACAATGTACTATTTGAATGACACCAGAACTCGGGAAGGATTGACTATCTGGGGAATCTTGGAAAGAACCACATGCAAAAGAGATACTTGAGCTGCTCAAGATATATGTGCAAACGAAATGGTGTACCTTTTGTTAACTTTATATAAACATTTCAATTTAGAAAGCAGAGCAATTTTAGATTATATATGCCAGAGAAATTCCCATGCACAAAAAGAAGTTGCTTTGTTTTAGTGTTCAAAGAGTGTGGGTGTTACTGCGAACAGGAAAGAAATACTGGAGGACAGTATTTTCCCTAAGGAAGGCACCCCTCTCCTCTGGGAGACTGGTGGTACTCTTCCCAGGCTTCCGGGTAGACCTCCCTTCTCAGTGAATCTCAGTTCACTGTTACTTGAAGTCTATAGTAAGTAATTCATGTTTTAATCTCAAAGGTTTAGTGCCAGCTAAATTGCAAATATCTCTAAAGAGAGTATACTGCTAGTCATTTACACTTTAGCATGATAGAATTTTACAGGCAGTTTTTTGAGAGCAAGTTCTCATAGAGGAAAGGAGAGTTTGAATGACTTCCTGGAAAAAGTGGCAGTAAAAGGACATTACTGAAGCTGGGTACCAGTCAAAGGAGATAGGAGCCAAGGACTAAACATAGCTCTTAGTTCATCATTTTGCCTTGCTCTATTATTTCTGAACTCAAACTCTTTCGAGCTCTCTAACATCTTCTTTCTTTCCTCCAGTTCCCAAATAGCGAGAACCTCTCTTCAAAAAACAAATGAGAAATTATATTACATATCTAAGAAGCTGTTCTCAGTTTCCTCATAAGGTCAATGTTTAAATAGTCAAAGACCAAAAGGTTGAGACACCACAAATCAAAAGAAGCATGATGGTTTTTATCCCCTTTTGAGGACTGTCCCATGACATACTAGGAAACATTTTTGGCTTAAAGTAGATGCTCTCATACACACATGTGTTACTCCACCAGTGTACCTTGAAAACAATTATACCTAGACCTTTAGGTCCCTGAGATTTGCTTAAGGATTTCATTGGCCAGAAATTCTCATTGTACATTTTATGGCTTTCTAGTGCCAAGGAATTTGCCCTTCTGGATCCACATCAAAGAAACTTTGTAAGCAAGGCCCCTTCCTGGACAAACACTGTCTGCATCCAGTCATTGATTCAGTCAACACTTCTTCAGTGCTAGGAAATGTGCTCAGACCTGAGGATAAAGAAATAAACAAGATAGAGTTCCTGCATTCTAGGAGCTCACATTGTAATTGCTATTGCAGTCATTAGTTATAAATAAATGAAATAAACTTTCTTATAAAAATATGCTTCAATTTGTATTCAAAATATACTTAAAATTCTAGGTGGAGAATTGAAATAAATACATTTCTATACATAAAATATCTCTGGGAGTTTTGCAAGAATGGAATAATGGATACCTCTGGGCGGGCAGACTGGAGCAGGGAGCAGAGATGAGATGAAAAGGAGACTTACTTTTCATTTACAGAATTTTCAATTTCTGTGAATTCAACATGAGATAGAAGGAGGTTTAATAACATGCCCAAGAATACCAGCTGGTAGGTAACATACCAGATTTGGATCCAGGCAGTCTTGCTCTGTGTGTGTGTGAAAATCAAGTCTCCAAATAATCAATTGGATGTGCCTACAGCAGTATCCAGGACAGACCCAAAGAAAATGCTCCCTTCCTATCCTTTTCCAAGTCTATGGTCCAGTGACTAACCACATTTAACAACCTATTGATATCCATGGCCTTTAAATGGACTCCATGGATTGCAGTTATTTCATAAAAGAAAGAAAAATAAAAATTAAAAAATTTTTAAAAATCTCTGGTGCCTGAACATACTGGAACTAATGAGTCATTTCCATACCCAAATTAAATGTTAGGATCCAAAAGCAAACAAAAACTGATGGTATCTTTTGACTAGCTCTTCCAAGAATCTTCACTCTTTTTGAGATGTCTGCTCTGTACCTGCCAAATGAATTATTACATTTCTGAGAGTTAAGCTAAGCCTGAGCTACTGATCAGTGAAATTGGTTGCAACTGGGTGGAAGGGCTACACTGCTGAGAACTACAGCAAATGGCAATATCACTCAAAGCGTGGAGGAGTCTGCTGTGAAAATATTACTATCACGTGCACTTGTATGCCTGCCTGGATTGCCAGATGCTCAGAGGAGAGGTTATTTCATGATCCTTTTGAAATTTCTGTATGATGCTATGCCAGTTTCTTCCCAAATAAGATTAAAGTTTAGAAGAAATCAAGCTCAACTTTGGAATTAGTCTTTATATATCAAGATGGCCTGCCATCAAAACCTTCTAGAAAACACTTTATTAAACTAGCTTTTATTTACATTTTGAGAAGTAACTAATTTCCTAAACTTAAATTTAACCAGAGTTATAAGCAGAATTTAGAGGTAAATGTCACAAACAGGAGAAACTACTAATCTTGAAGAGGCAAATGGTTCTATGACATTCAGCTGGAAGGTAGAGTTCATCTCCAGTTGAATGGAGCCCAGGTGCCCTGTAGCAGTCAGTAGTCGCTTGAAAACAGTTCTGATTTATTGTTGCCCCATTTTCTTTTCAAATCAAGAATTAAAAGCCTATATAGTATTGAAGAATATCATGGATCCTATGAGTTTTTCAACAGAAAACCACTAAATTTTAATTTTAGGTGAAATTGCAGGTTATTTATTTGCAACCTGCAAAATGAATTAAGAAATGTAATTTAATTTGATATTTATAAGCTGCATTTTAGGAAGCCATACCAGGGAATATTAATTAGCATTCTATGGAAAATCCTTGGTAGGATAGCCAAACTCTGCCATGGACCTTCGTGAGGTTAGAATTCCCAAAATTTCCAGGAAGGATGCTCTCTTTTGTTATGAGTTCTGAGCTGAAATTTCTTGGTTTTCACTACTTCTATTTTTTAAGTATAAATTATGGCCACTTTACCTCAATAATATGAATTCAGTGTGCAGTGAGTTGCTTAATTCTATAGTATATGGAGAGCATCCCTATTTTGATCTATAATCTCCCAATAATTCAACTTGTAGGAATCATTAAGACATATATGAATTACCATGAATCTTTTGCTGAAGTACATGTATGTATAATCTTCCAAAATTTTTTATACAAAAGCATTTAATTACCCACTGAAATGTGGGACTAGGTGGGATGTATGGAACACAGGGTCTTTTGTGCTTGAGGGTTTGAAAGCTTCTCCTCAAGGGCATCATCATTAGCCCCTAGATCCAGAGATAACTGATGTCACCTGCCACATTTTGTTTTCTTACCTTCCCCATAAGGTGACAGGACGGGAGGAATGGGTATAGGATAAGTTTAAGAGATTCATCCCCTGGGGGTTGTCCCTTGTCGTGAAGCTCGCAGGGGCAGGAGTAGTTTCCAGGGTCTGGTGGGGTTTGAGATGTTAAAGAGGAAGGGGGAATGAGCAGCTGTTCAGAATTCTGGCCTTCACGAATACAATAAAAATCTTCAAAGGATTGAGACTTTCAATGATCGAGAATGTGGGAGTGTTTACCTAATGTTCAGATTTTGTTGAGGTAAAGAGGGGGTCAAATTTGGTGGAGCCAATTTCTCTACTCATAAAGAGATATAATCTACTGCTTTGGGGGAGCACTGATTCTTTGGGCTCCATCATAACCTGAAAGGAACTGTCCTTCAAGACAATCCACCACTTTTTGCATTCATTTTTTGATATCTGAGCAACATTCTCATTCCTAATTCCTCTCCAGAATGGGCTTGAAGTATGTAATAGGGTGGCCTGCAGAAGGCAGTGGAGTAGTAGAGCCACTAGATGATGCTGTCCTCAATTTTAAGTCAACAGATTGTTTCATTAAGGAAGTGATTCTGGGTTTTTAACTTCTACTTACTCATGTCACTTATAGATTTGTGTTATATCTTGTTTTCTATTATTTAACCTTCTATTTCAGAAAACTGAACAATTTATATATTCTCAGGAAGACTCACCTGATTGGTGGGGACCCAGGAGTAGAGATAGGAGGTGGTGTCCCAGAATATTTCAGTAAAGGTAACAATCTCCAAAGCTAATTAAAAGTAACTGCCTGGGAAATCGGCACAGGTGTTCCATTATTTACACCTATCCAGCACCTAGTCTACTCAATGAGCTAAAGGAAAATTTGGAATAAATTTTAGTAATAATGATAAACAGCATCTAGAAAATCTATTGTGCTCAGTAAATATTCAATGAATATTCTCTGACTCAGTGGAGGAGTCAGTGGCAATTCATTACTCTTTATTTGCAGCTTTCATCAGTCATTTTCATATTTTTTCCATTTTTTTCTATGACTTAAGAGTTTAATAGGATAGTAGAACAAAAATTTATAATGGATGTGATAAATGCTTGTAGAAAAATGGGCTTTCCAGAAGCCTGGAGAGTTGGAAACAAATGCATTATCCATGGACACCTGGGCATTGACTCTGCTTTCTCTCCTTGAGGAATGACAATGTATTAATAAGTATATTGACATCTTGTTCAAGGAACAGGGAGATTATAAATGTTCCTCTAAACAGATCATAGGAATTGACAGAGTAAGTTCTTCTGAAATGGATAGATGGACAATTGTTTGACAATAACTTGGTTTCCCAATTTGGCAATATCCAACCTTGCAGGGTGTCATCAACAGTCCTCAGACTGGCCAATAGGTTTTGACTTAGCCTGAAATAAGGATGTTCTAGATGAGATCCCATGACAAACCTAATGTCTCTCTCTGCTTCTGTTTCTGTTTCAATAACTACTCTGGATTGCACAATCAGTTTTCCTAAGATTCACAGACAAAATTCACTGAAAAAAAGAACATCTCTGCTGGTTAAGCAGTCAACATAGCTCTGTAATTAGGGAAATAATTTCTAAGTTTATGGGGAGAGGAAATTTTTTTAACTCTCAGCTAAGCCCATGTCATTCCATCTTTATTGCAAATTTAACTTTAACATTCTACAAAAGAAAAGATGGTCATTTCCCTTTGCTTCAGGAATTTCAGTAAGGGCAAACATTTTTCTGACATGCTTGGAAGGCTTCAACCCTTTCCTCCACTGCTATTTGATCTGAAACCTTGGCAGTACACAAGTGGAAATTAGGATATATTTTGAGGATAGAAAATGCCTATTACTGAGATAATCTTTAGGATTAGATGGCCTAAATACATCAGTGTATACCCGTGGATAGAATCTGCTCTCAGTGATAAAACAACAGTGACAGCTAATAAATCACATAATGCTACCAGAGCAGTGTAAGTAAAGTATGCCCTTAAGACAAAAATATCCGGACATGAACTATAAGGCAACAGCACACTGGATTTGGATCTGTATTGGTTTCATGGATTTAATTTTTTCCATGAAAAAAATCCATTTTCTTCCCCTAAAATGTATCTCAACATCAATTAAGCTAAGAAAGCTTTGTGACATTTATAGAGCTACTGTGAAAGTAGCCATGAAGAAACTGACACAGTGGGATACCTAAAATCTTAGCTGACAAGTAAAATTCAAGAAAGAGTTCTATTGTCTTCAATTAAATGCAATTAATTTGCAATTTTGAGAGATAGAAGAAAAGTTGACACATACTTGTGACTAGAGACCTCTAGTTTGACTTTTTTGGGGATTTAATCTTGTCCAGCACAGAAGGCATTTACAGTTCCCAACCCCTGGGCCTGTAGGTGTGAACCCATTTGTAAACAGGATCTTGGAAGATGTTACTAGTTAAGGTGTGCCCAAACGCAATGAGGGTGGCCTTAACCCAGCATGGTTGAAGTCCATATAAGCAAAGGACACAAAAAGAGAGAAGGCACAGGTAGCAGGCAGAAGCTGAAAGTCAGCGGAGCCCAAAAGAGAAAGAAAATGATGCTGGTGCAATGACATGTGACAGAAAATCCAAGAACCAGGGACTACTGACAGCCAGCCCCAGAATGCCACAGTCTTTGGGAAGAAAGCATGGCCTTGCTAATGCCTCAATTCTGGACTTCTCCTAGCCTTAAAACTATGAGTCAATAAAGTCTCTTTGTGTAACCAACCCATTGTATGGTTTTTATTTTAGGAAATGGGAAATTAAAACAGACTCCACTAAATTTTATGGCCTAATTTTGATTAGGCCATAATATATGCTTTAATATATGTAGTTCAAGGGGGTATATTAACATTTTTTATAATATTGTGCAAACCATTTAATGTATTGTCATAAGCTTGAAATAGGCAGCCTAAATCTGCTACTCTAAATTCTGATTTGGTCTCCAGCAGTCTCATTGGCCCTCAACTTGCATGGAGCACTTGGGCTGATTCTACTCACAGAATGAAAATTGTACACATAAAATAGAAAAATAAATCAGTCTCAGAGGAAAACTGTTCTGTGGCTGTAAACCCATTACCACATATGCATGTATTTTTTAAAAATAATAATAAATTATTATATATAGCTGGAATGCAAGTCCAGGATAATTAAATGAGGATACATCACCAGTAGTAAATAGAGCAGAGATAGCTCCTGGCACATGGTAGCAGTTCAATTCTTAAAATATTTAGAGATGGTAGTCTAATATAGCACCCTTGTGGAGAAAAACAAATTAGCAGGTAATATGTGACATATGAGGCATTTAAGAAATATGGAGGAAATAGTAACCATGTGTGCAGTGGAACTGGGTGGCCATTGCTAAACTCAGTTGGAGGGCTGAAAATGATAAAAATAAAATCTAAATGATTAATTGGTAATTAAAAGTTAAGTATGAAAGTCCGAATGCATCGTTGGTAGTATAAAAACTCTTATCTCCTACAGTGGAAAGACTGAAAAAGATGGGAACAGGGCTCAGGAATTGACTTTCAGAATAGCCAAGCTCCAGAGGTCAAACTCTCAACCAAGGTAGGTCTGCTATGCCAAGGAGCAGGCTCTGGTTGGAAAACAATGGAGTCAACCAAAGCATTCATTGGAACCACTTTGAAGTTCAGCCTCTCTCTGCCCTACCACATATCTTTCCTTGCCTTCCAAAAGTTCCCAAGAATTCTCCAGAGTAAGTGTCTTGGACACTAATCTCCACCTCAGAAAAATTTAAAAAGCAATAGATACCATTTATAAAAAGTGTGCAAACTTACACAAAATGCTATGTATTGTTTTGGGATATACATATATAACAAGGGCTTAAAATTGATCTAGGAATAAGAAATACCAACCTGAGGGTAGAGGTTATCTATGGGAAGAAAAAGAAGAAAAAGGGATAACAGAGGGGTACGTGGAAGGCTTCATCCATATCTGTAACATTATTCATTATTAAATGGAAAGAAGAAGAAAAGGAAAGAAGGAAGAGAGTGAGGGAGGGAGGAAGGAAGGAAGGAAGTCAAAGGGATAAAGGAAAGAAAGGCAGAGGGAAGTAAAGAAGAAAATAAAGAAGGAAAAGTAGTATAGCAAAACGTTAAGATGTGAATAATCTGGGTGGTAGTAACACTGATAATTTTCTATTTATATTTCTGCTGAATGGCTTTCATTTTTTAAAAAATTAATAGAAGCCCTGTATTTGAAACATAAAAAGTAGCGCAGCTAAGGTGCAGGGGCTTGAGGAGTGGGGCGTCCTGCCCAGTCATTGCTTGCCCTGGCCCCCGGGCCTGGGACCCTCATGAAAGGTCCATAAAAAACAATTTATAAAGGATGCAACTACAGGATCAGTTGTCAGAGCATTAGCATCTCTGCTTCATGTTGCAAAAGAGCACAGAGTGGACCTCTGGGGACATTAGTTTTAATTTTGGCTCTACCAAAAAGCACCTGTATAATATGAAGCAATGCATTTAATTTCTCCAGGCTTACATGATCTCTAAGGTCCCTCCCATCACTAATTAAGGATCCACAAATAGAGTGCTCCTTTTGCTAAGCAGTTTCCTATTGCCCATTGCATTTGATGGTAAAATTCAGATCCAGGTTCAGGTCATTATTTAGTAGCACAAACAACATCTTTGGGAACTGTGCAGACTCTTGCACTGCCTTAGGGCACTAAGTCAGAAAGAATAAAGAGCATTCTAAATAAAGTAGGGGCAAGCAGTTGGGATGCAAAAACCATTTAAAGGTGTGGCTTGTGGCCTGGCCAAGGAATGTGCTCTGCTCCAGAATGTGTAGCAAGCTCCAGTCCTTTCCTATTTCTCCTAGAATTTGTTCCTCTTAAGGAGATTATAAACTCTCTAAGGCAGTGGGTGGAAAATTTTACCCCACAGGTCTATTCTAACCTGTGGACATACCCCTTATTTAGGGAGTTTGTAATTTTATTAAAGGTTGAATTTGAATATCTTGAGATAAAACTGAGGCTCCCCCACCCCCACCCCCACACACATGCCAGTTCCTACTGTCCATATTCAATATATGTCTATATCGATGTTACCTGCCTGGCCCCAGATGTTGATAATTGCTGCCTAAAGACAGGGGTTATTCCTTTATTATTTTAATTGTTAATCAACAAAATATCCAACTGCCAGGCACTGGATGTTTCCTGGGGCTACAAAGATTAAAAACATTTAAAAAATCCATCCTCTTATTAGAGCTCACAATCTAATAGGCAACAAAGATTATAATTAGAATTTCATATATTAGAATTATAGTTATAATTAAAAGCATACATAAGGCACAGTGAAGGAGAGGGGATTAAAGTGGTTGGGAGGTGAAGAAGAAGCAGCCAGGAGAGGCTTCCCCGGGGAGGTGATATCTGTGCTACCTTTAGAAGATGGATGTCCAGGCACCTAAAGGAGAATCAGGCATTCCTGGTAGAAGAAACGTCAATTCTAAACCTGCAGTTTGAGTCAGCATGGGGAGCCAGTCGAGTGTAAGAGGATGACAGGAACTAAATCCCACAAGCGCTAACATTTGCTAGATAGGTAGATGTGGGCACTTTGCGCAATCCCATGTGTGAAGTGAAGATAATACTTCTTTCATGTTATTCGAGTGAGGACTTTGTAAGATACTGTTCATGAAAATTCTTAGCACAACACCTGGAACATGGATGCACTCCCATGTAGCCTGACTTGTATGGCAGGCCTTGGAGCAATTTGGTTACCTTCAATGGACTTTCTATGGATCTCCATTATAGCATTCAACAGTGACCAGTAAGTAGTCCATGTAATAATTTCAGTGAGGATTTTGCCCTTGTCAACCCATTAAATTTTAAGTAATAAGAAAATAGCTCTTATTCTAAGCCATTTAGTTTTGGAGTGGTTTGTTCTGTGATAATACTTGACTGGAACAGTGTAAGACACAGCTTTGACCTTTGCCAAAGAGGTTAGGGAATTAGAAATAGGTGAAATATGTGTGTAGGCAAATACATGCTGACTCCTGTAGAAGATTCAGAAATAGTCAGGGATCCTTTCATCCGAGGGACTTACACTTTGGTACTCTCTTGATAGTAGAGTTACAGTGGCTTTTATTTATCTTTTTTTTTTCTTTATTCTATTTCTAAATTTTCAACAATGGATTTGTATTATTTTGCAGGAGAACAAAGGTTATTTTTTAAAATGCTAGGGTCTGAAACCATTTTGTCTTCCCCTATTTTACTTTGCTTATGAATCAGAAAATGTATCCATCAATATCTGTTATAACTTCATGGAGGTAACATTGTACAAGTACTGTGTGAACAAGGGTGTGCTCTATTTGAAGATTCCATGGATCTCTAGAAGAAAGAATGCTTAGTTTACTAAACCCTTGAAGAGTTTTATTAAACTAATAAGGGGCAGCCATCTTTGCAAACACTATAAAAAGGAAATTGTAACAAAAATTCCTCTAAACAGGTTTGTCCCAGGGCCTAAAATCACTGCAACGAAAGTAAACCCACTAAAAACTACATACGGGAAGTCCACTGTCTAGGAGTCTCCCTTGCCCCCACTTCATGGGAAGATGAGAGCGTCCTCCCAAGGTCCGTTTCCAGTCAGGCAATGGTAATTTAGTTTTTTTCTGCCCCAGGAGAGAGGTCTATAAAATCTGTTCCCTGCTCAATTCTCTGGCTTTAACTTCAAGCACTGAAAGTGAAATTCTTTGCCACAAACTATAGTTAATAGTGCAATTATACAATGGTGCTTTCATCAATTACAAAAAAAAAAAAAAAAAGTGAAATTCTTTGGGAGCTAAAGCCAGGAAAGGAATTTACAGGAGGTCATTGCTTCTATGATCCACCGACCGCCTTTAGCAAATGCAAAACACAATCTGCTGCTGAGTCTCTGCTGTGGAGTAAATGTCTCGCCTGGCCCTGCGGCTTCACCACCACCAGAGCACAAAGGAGAAAGACCTTCAGAGCGCGTTGCTGTACGGCGCACATTCCCCCCAGCGCCGCAGGCCCGCGCTGCATTAGGAAACACGGTACACAAGACCGCCCAGAGCTTGTACCCTCTCAGTGACCAAGTGACCGTGTCGAGGCTTCGCTTCTATTGCTTACACCGCCTTGTCTGTGTTGGGCCGACCTAGGGCTCCCCGCCTTTGGCTGGCTCCGATTTTGGCGCAATTGGTAGGCAACCATCCCTAGGTGCAACTGAGACAAGAATTTCTACCCAGATATATTAGCCACACACTGTGCAACTGCAGAAACAGCTACTTATGCGAGCTTAGAATGTTCTGTTATTACTTTAAAGGTAAGAGGGCTGAAGACAAAGTAAAGGGGTTTTAAACAAACAAACAAAAAATTTACGAATACCACCTCGTCCGCTGGATCTAATAGAAACATTAACCACAAACAGTGATAAAATTTTGATTTGACTTTGATCGAAGTTCTAAACAATTTGAAAGGTTTTACTAAATTATATATAAGGAATCAGACTTGGCCCAGTGGATATGGCATCCGCCTACCACATGGGAGGTCCGCAGTTCAAACTCCAGGCCTGCTTGACTGGTGTGGAGCTGGCCCATGCGCAGTGCTGATGCACGCAAGGAGTGCTGTGCCTCGCAGGGGTGCCCCCCGCATAGGGGAGCCCCACACGCAAGGAGTGCGCCACGCAAGGAGTGCGCCTGGTAAGGAGAGCCACCCAGCCTGAAAGAAAGTGCAGCCTGCTTAAGAATGGCGCCACCCACACAGAAAGCTGACACAAGATGAAGCAACAAAAGAAATAAGATTCCCAGTGCTGCCGATAAGGATAGAAGCAGTAACAGAAGAACACATGGGGAATGGACACAGAGAGCAGACAACTGGGGGGAGGAGGGGAAGGGGAGAGAAATAAATAAATAAATAAATAAATAAATAAATAAATAAATAAATAAATCTTTAAAAATAAATAAATAAATTATATATAATGCACTCAGTTTATTATACTAAGTAGAATGAAATAACAGTTATAGAAGATAATTTTATTTTGTTCATTTGGAACTCATTTTACTCAAAAAAGTCTATTTACATTTCCCAAGGCTCTTCCTTGAAGACTTGCTTAAAGAAGAAAGACAATAGCCTCATTTATGGACTTAAGCTATGAAAATGATTAAGCACTTATTCTATCAAAAGAACTGTCTAGGAGAGACTTGACTGAGTTATAATTGCAGATGCCTAAATAATGAGTATTACAGTTAACCTGAAATGGGAAGTGAGGAAACGTTTTGAAGGTTGGGCTTTGGAGCTAGTTGTGTAGCATCGGGGGGAAAATTTTTGCTTTCTACCCAATGGCTTCGGTCTCTCTCCTATAGATCCATGTACAATTCAAACTATCCAGTAACATTTGCCCAACTTATTTCATTTCCTTGCTTAAAAGTTTTCAATAATAATTACAAAACCAATAACTAACCATTGCTGGGGGCTTACCATGGGCCAGGTACAATTGTTTTCATGAAGTAACTCATTTGCTTCCCCAACACAATGAGCTGGTGGTATTGATCCTACTTACATATCAGAGAATCAAGGCAAAAAAAAGGTGAAGCAACTTATTCAAAGTCACACTGGGATTTGAACCCAAATAATGCTCACCCATACTATTAACCATTGTTATTGCCTACAGTTCTCAAATTATTACATAATCAAAGCCAAATTTCTTAGCATGGCACATAAGCCCTTTATAAACTGGCTTCACTGTTTTGTTTTTTAACTCTTACATGTCCTCCAAGGGTCAAGTTATTCCTACATTCCTACTTCTTCCTCTTTCTCTGTCTCTTCCCCAGATCCCAACCCTCATTGCTGGTGATTCCTATTTATCCTATAAGAGTCCACCCTAGTCACCTCTTTATGCAGATTTCCATGACTTACATTATCAATTTTTTCCTCCATACTAAAATGTTGATTTTCCATATTCTCTGATTAACACATATAATATTATATTGTAACTATCTCTGCATGTCTATCTTTCTATAACAGTTTTTAAAATCAGGACTTGTACCTATTAGGAGGCTGTGAAATCCGTTTGGTGGGTCAAAATCAAATTTTCCTGTAATAAAATACCTTAGAAAATATGACATATTAAAATGAATATTGGTTCATGCTGATGTTTCATGGTGCATGTGTATTTGTGTTTGTCTCTTTGCCCTGGGTTGCAAGGTTAAATATATTTATTACTGTGAGTCCCAATTAAAAAAGTTTGAAACTATTTTTCTCAATCATGAACAATTCAAAGTCAGTGATTACATCTTATTTGGTTTTGTGTTTCTATAGCTTATTCAGTGTTTGACACCCATGAGCTTAATAAATGACTGAAATCAAAAAGGGGGAAGTGACATCCCAAGGAACGGAGAGCATCTGCAACTGCAAGCAAGATAGTTCCATCCATCTGCCCCGTAAGACCTAAGGCTCCTGTCAACAGAAACAGAATGGGCTTCACCATCCCAATATCCTCAAGCCTGGGGAATGAACAGTGGACTAAAGTAGACTTATTATTATTCTATGATAGATTTATTATTCTTCTAGCAATGGAAGAACTTTTATCGTTGATATAAAAGCAGTGGCCACCAGAGGTTCTGAGGGGAGGAAGAGAAAAAAATAGGTGTAACATGGGGGCATTTTTGGGACATTAGAATTGTCCTGAATGACATTGCAGTGACGGATACAGGCCATTATACATTTTGTCATAACCTATAAATTTGTGCAGGGCAGAGTATAAACTATAATCCACAGTTAGTAGCAATGCTTCAATATGTGTTCATCAATTGTAAAAAAGGTACCAAACTAATGAAAAATGTTGTTAGTGTGAGAAAGTGTGGGAGGGGGAGGGGTGGAATATATAGGAATCCTCTATTTTTTACGTAATATTTATGTAACTTAAAGCTTCTTTAAAAATAGTAAAAAAAGAAAAAATAGGGGGAAGTGAGAGGTGGGAGAAAAGGAAAGGGGTAAAAGAAAGAAGAGAGAAAAAAGAGGGTGAAGGACAGAGCAAGGGAAGGAGAATAAAGGAAAGAGGGAAGGAAGGTTGATTCTGTGCTAACTTCACAGAAAGAAACTACCCAAGGGTTAGAACACTATAGGGTTGAAATAAGAGATTCAAAGCCTGATTTAGAACAGATTCTAATGATAAAAAACACTTTGGTGACTTCGTGGTAGAGAGGACAAACATGGATTTTTATGAAAAGAATGGAAAAAATAAAAAGCCCGGCCACATGCAAAATAATTCACATCAACCCTCCAACTTATTGCATAAAATGTTTATAAAATGAAGGGGTAATATTTAAAAGTCCTCTGATGTAGTTTCTTTATATGGGAATGGGATATACATGAACTGATATTCAAAGGATGGGAAACTGCCTTAGCTGTGCCATCTATCTAAAGATGGACTCTCATCTGCTTTGTTTCTTTGTTTAGTATGTTATTTCTCCTCTGTTATGTTTTCCTTTACTTATGATCCCATACCTTAAAAAATTTTAACAAATCTTCACTGAGTCAGAAGCCACATAGGCAGAAGGAGGAAAGGCTTTAAGGTATTAATGAGCTTTCTGCATATTCCTTAGGTTAATATGAAGATGGGTACATAGGAGGGGTCTTTCTATTTGCAAACAGCTCCAGGGATTCAGTTCCATTCTGACATCTGGATAGCTACAGAATCACAGCTTCTTAGACATTTAATTCACTTTTAGATACAGAAGTGTATAAAATGCCAGTGTATAAAATGGAGAAAGAAGAAAATGAATAAAAATAAAATATTCCATCAGATTGCAGCAAGTAGAAGTAAGGCTAACTCCACGCTTCATAGTCTCTTAATTATTTTATTCCTAGACTGCTGAAATGAGACTTTTTTAAAGACTTACACAACATTCACATTACTCTCTCTTGCATATATAGATAGACACACATTAGGTACAATGACAATATTTTTAAAGTAAAAGTCAAAATATGTGGACTGGTAAATAATTTTTTTTTCTTTACTTCTGAGTTTACTCAAAGGGAAAATATTATGTAGTAAAGAGAATAATGTAACTCACATTTAACTATGTATATGTAGTGAATTTCTTACTGAAGTAGTGGCCATTTGAACATCCATAATGTATGGTATTTGTAGCCTTACACTGTTAACCCAGTGCTGACTTCTTAGTTGAGTCCATAGTCCACACTGTATAGTGACCAGGACCCACCCCACCCCCACACACATGACTAGCTGTTCTAAGTGACATTAAATAAGATAAATTATCTGACCAACAAAAGTTTAGAAAATTTCATCATCATGGGCATGCACTTCTCTATGCCTTCATTCCCAGGCCAAACCCAAATCAAAGAAATCAGTTCCCAAAAAATTTTTAAACTCAAAATTATAATTTTGGCAGCTGAATATACTGTAACAGTTCACAATGAGGTGGATAGGTAAATTTTAAAATGAAAGACAGTTTACTGCTGGTTTATCCCTTTGTGCTAAAAGTCTTTTCTCATGTTGTAATAGTCCAAATAAGCTAGTATTCTGGGTGCCAAACTAAAAATTCCTTATATCCCAGTAAGCTGGGAACATAATGTAACACAGTATCCTGTTTTGGGCTCTGATCAAGGGCTAGACTGGAAGAATGTTCAGTCATTTGATATTGCTGCCAAGAAATTCAGATTTATCATTAAATTCTCCTTAGATGGAATGCCCAATGGTGAATCTATCAAGAGTCTGCAAGATAATTTTGAAGTGACTAGAGTGCTTCAAAGGTCATCAAAATCAAATATCAAAAATCAGTACATGAAAAATTTATAAGAATTAACCAAAGTCCTTAGTCTGAAAAGATATTCTTCCAGTTAAGATGACCTTCCAATCCCAGGATTTTGCTGTCCTAGATTTTTCACCATTGTAGTCCCATTTTTTTCCCACCCAAATAAAGGCTGATTTGTTTTATTAATATGTATCATAAAACAGGGAAGCTGCTGTGGCTCAATCAGATGAGCTCCCGTCTACCATGTGGGAGGCCCTCAGTTTGTGTCCCAGGACCTCCTTGTGAAGGCAGTCTTACCCACATGCCCGGGAGCACTGATTCAGCAAGGTGACACAACAAAAAGAAAGGAGACAATTAAGAACACAGAGGAGCCCACAGTGAATGGACACAGAAATCTGACAGCAAGCAAGCTGCAAGGTGGGGAGGGGAAAATAAAAAATACAGACACAGAAGAATGTACAGCAAATGGACACAGAGAGCAGACAGCACACAAAAAAGCCACAAGGGGGGGCGGATAAAATATATATATATATGTATCATAAAACAAACATGAAAACAATATTTCCCTACTTGTTAATCAGTGAAGTTACAGGAAACTATTGCTTTTACCAGGAAACACTTCTCCTTAGCTCTCCTTAGAAAGAAACTGGATAATTACTGAAAACAAAACAAAACAAAAAACATAGGTACACAAATAATCTAAACAAGTTTTGGAAACTTGAAGGGACTCATGACACTTGCCAAGTTATCTTGTACTGAATTTAGCCCTTAGAATCAAAACTAAAACAAGGGTCTCTACCCAAGGCAGCAAGAAGGAAAAGTTAGAGAATCAGGGGCTCAGAAAGTACAGAGAGTCCAGCTGTTGAGACTAAAAGCAACTGCTAGACCAAGTGATGTCTATGGGAGACAAATGCTATGGCCAAGTGCCAGGAAGAAGGTAAAATCAATGCATGAAGAGGGTCAAGAGAAAAGTAAGAAGTGCCCGAGGCAACTGCTTTTAGTGAAAATGAAAAATCCTGAATATGAATGGATCAAAATGCCTTAAAAGTATGATGAGGTCAAGTACAACTAGGAAGAGATTTTAAACATTTTTCTTAATACAAATGGGTAGCTCTACTTATATTAATAAATAAAATGAGAGGGTTATTTAAGGACTATCAAAAGGGCAACCTTCTCATAGCCAAGTATCTCCTTAGCCAGTCACAGTTATTAATAATCTACCTGTAGTATAATTATATCTACCCTGTCCATAGTTCCTGAAAAGGGCAATTTAAACTACCTTATGATTTTATAATCCTTGCTATGACTAACTGGACCAGTAGTGAATAGTTGAACTGTAGTAGACTGAATCACATACTCCAAGGAAAGATATATTCTTAATTTGCCTTTCTGTGGATGTGAACCCATTTGAAAATTATTATCAATTAAGGTGTGGACTCATTTGTGAATAGGATCCTTTAAAATCCTATTTAAGTGTGGCCAAACTGAATCAGGGTGGGCCTTATTCCATATTTATGAAGTCCTTAATATGCAGAAAAAATTACGACAGAGAAATCAGAGAAAGCCACAGGACAAGACCAAGGGCATCCCCATGTAACAGAGGCAGAGATGCAACATCACCAGAATATACAGACTGAAGGAAAACATAGCCTGGCACTTTGATTTTGGGACTTCTGGCCCCTAAAACCATAAGCCAGTAAATTCTTACTGTTTAAGCCAACCCATAGAGTGGTATTTGTCATAGCAGATCTTGCAAATTAAGACATACTCCAATACCAAGAATCAATTTGCTGGCTAGCAATCAATATTATCTTTCCCAATATTTTATATTGACAGATCATAATTATACTTAGTGGATAGAAGGTTCTTGAGCTGAAAGGTGTTGTAGGCTCCTGGTGTTTACCATTTTAGCACACATAGATGAATATCTGTCCTCAGAGAAGAAGAATGAAGCAAAAGCAAAGCAGCAAAGACTTAAGAATCTAGAGTGTGAGAGAGTAGCTGCCTTATTAACTAATAGCTGAAAGGCCGCACCTGCAACTTATAAGTGATTCAGTGGTATATATATTTTGGCAGTGAGCTCTTTGTATCCTTACATTGATTACCCTCCCCTTTATTTGGGTCATCTAATCTGCATTTCCATCTCTTCCATCACAAAGAATTTGGCTAGAGCAATATCATTTGTGTTATTTCTGTAAGTAATTTTTTTTACTGTTTTTCAGAAGTCTCCTGAAAGGACAGTATTGTCTTCTGGAAAGAAAGCCAGTTCTGAGAAAAAAAGGGAGAGGAAGGAGATGAGAACTTTAAGAAAAAAATGTCAGCATCAAAATTATCCTGAGAGTTCAGCCTTTATACTCTGAAGTATAAAGGCATGAACATGTGCATATCTGCATATAAAATGGTAAACAAAATCATAGATTTTTGGGTTTTAAATAAGACTTTAAAGAATCAATTACTGCAAAATCATGGCTTTGGTAGAGTTAACTGTACCCACAGAAAATCATTGCTTTGAATTATTTCCCATACTACTGATATCCATATCCCTTTTCCTTTATCTTCCCTGTTCTCGAAGATAATGAAGAATATTCTATATATTGCTCAAGATAAAACAAGATTATTATTCACATCACAAGGTGAATACTAATTGAGTTATGAAAAAGTTTAACATAAAATTTTTAAAAACCCAACAATTTCATTGTTTTCACAACTAAAGAAAAAAAATAGATAATTTTACTCCTAAATCTTTGGGGAGATACATGGTCCAAAGGAAAAATAAAAATCTTCCTGAAAGAAAAATATTTTCAATGATCATTGGCTACAACATAGAAAAAAATTACAAAGGAAAAGACCTAGTTTATCAGAAAGCCATTTCCAGATTCAATATAAAGGCCCAGAAATATGCATTTAAATGATATTTTTAGCATTTGTCAATCTGTTGGAAGTTTTATTTCTTTCTAAAAATTAGCAATAAGAATGTATTCTTCTTACTGAGTGAGAGAGAAAACCTTTAGAAGAAAACTAGGACCAAAAACCTAGGGTAGACTCTACATAGAAGAGCAGCAGGCCAGCAGGCTGTCATAGCTAATGTGGTACTAACTATGCCATCATGATCACATTAATAAAACCATTCTTTTCAGAGGACACAGAGCACAGTAAGGACAATTCGCATCAGTTTGAAAGAACCAGAAAAAGAAAAAAACTGAAGATTTCAATGTATTCTCACCTTAAAAGCCTTTACATTGCTTCAACAGAAACCGATAGCTTGGTGGTTCAGTTTATATGCCTGCAATGGTAGGATTTCTTCTGTGAGCGAAGATGGGCTTTAAACTATTATAATAAATACTATGCTAGCAGCATGTCCAAAAAGAATTAACAGAGGCTTTTGAACAAGGGACTCTTACACTATATTTGGATTTTAACTAGAATAGAAAGAGTTCATTCAGCTTAAATTTTTATTTATTGAGGTAAAACATTTAACAAAATGTGCCATTTTAACTATTTTTACGGGTACAATTTAGTGGCATTTATTACATTTACAATGTTGTGCTACCATCAAACTCTCCATTACAAAAACTTTTTGATTACTCAAAACAGAAATTTTGTATGCATTAAGCAATAATTTTCCACACTCCTCCCCCAGGTCCTAGTAACATTGAATCTTTCTGAGTATGTGAATTTGCTTATTCTGGATATTTCACATAAGCAGAATTATATTTGTCCTTTTGTGTCAGGTTTATTTAAATTATCATCATGTTTTTCAAGTTTCATCCACGTTATAGCATGTATCAGAACTTTATTCCTTCTTATGGTAGAATAATATTCCCTGTTGCATACTCTGTGTGTGTATACCACATTGTGTTTAACCATTCATCTTTTGATAGGCATTTGAGTTGTTTCTACTTTTTGGCTGTTGTTAATAATGCTGCTGTGAACATTGCTATATTTGTATACCAATATACCGTTTGAGTACCTGTTTTCAATTCTTTGGAATATAGATCTAGAAGTCCAAGGGAAGATATGTGCAAAAAATAGAAACAGCATTATGTCCAATGAATGAAGTTATTTAAGTAAATTTTAATAGGCCCATACAATGGAAACCTTGAAGCAAAAAAAAAAAAAAAAAAAAGGTATAGTGGAATAATATTTAATGACATGAAAAGATTCATGCTATAAAAAGTAGAAAAAAAAGTTACAAATCTGAATGTATTTAAGTATAATATGGCCCCTTTTTTACAGATAATTTATTTAGTATGTATCAACATGTAACATTGTTTATGCTTGGGTAGTAGAATAAGGAATAAATTTTATTTTCTTGTTCTTGACCATCCCTAATTCAAAATATTCACAACAAATGTGCCATTATGTTTGACATGTTTTTTGTTTGTTTTTGTTTTTATTAAAGATAAGCCAAATTGGGGTCGAACAGAAACACCTCTGCAGTAGTCACTGACTAATCTTAGAACAAGGTTCTAAGCAGCAAGCAAGTCTGTCTTTCATTAATGCTGTCACCAAAGAAACAAATATGTTTTCTAAGGTTAGAAAGTTACTTGCTTGAAGGGAGAACAATTGGGGATTTGGAATTTTGATTTTGTTGCTGTCAGTTTTGTTTTGTTTTCTTTGGACAATAAATGACTGGCAAAAGCATTAATTTCTTAGCCACAATAACAGCCACTAGCTCTGGCACAAATAGGCTCTTATTTTCACTCATTCGTTTTCCTTACCAGCAGTCTCTGTGACAAACCTTTGTTGCAAAAGGATTTCAAAAAGTAATAAAGAAGATTAGTTCTTCTCATATAACAACTCACTCATTTTTCTTCTATCCCTTCAGGAGCATATGTGTTCTTTAATGCTGTTATCATCTTTATGCAATATTCCTTATCTAGTCCTTTGAATCAATTGAGAAAACTCAAAACATATATCAAAATGGGTAGTCAAATTCCAAAATACACAATCCTAGAATAATGGAATTTTAAGGGATCTTAAGAATTATCTCATTAACCATCTTATTTTATGAATGAGAAAACTGAGGAGTAGAGAGAAGAAATGAATGTTTTTAAATGTAGATTTGAAAATTCTGAACCAATTTTCAGAAGCCCCTATCATTCAAATACTTTCCCTAACTTCAACTGATGCAGAGCCAAGGAACAGTCATGAGATGAATTCTCCGGTGATGACCAAGGAGGCTTCTTTTCAAATGTACTAAGAAAGCTATTCCCAAGGAATTCCACCAGAAAAATGTTTTTAAGAGTAGTCTGAATAATTACATTCTGAACATAAATGAGCTCTCTAACTCTGTTCTTCTTTGTTCCCTATGGGAAAATATTGCCTTAACGCTCACAAGAAAAATAAATACAGAGAGATAAGCAATTTTATTAGAAAACCCCAAAGAGTAATCTCTCCAGACTCTAGCTTCTCTCCCGGAAAATAGGGTGAAATGGATACATTTAAAAATTCATCAATATTTACCCATCGAATGCCCATATTTTTACTATTTTAAAAGACCATTATCTTTTTCACCATAAAGTTAGCCTTGACTAGCATAAAATAAGTGGCATTTATAAGGAAGATATATAATTGTATTAACCCTCTCCAAATTAAACTGATAGAGTACTCTGCTATAAAGAAGAATCCTGTTAATAATAGATCTTTTGCATTTAAAAGCAATAAGGAATCTTACAGTAAAATAGTTAATTTTACCTTGTGGCTCAAAACATTATAAAGCTGTATACAGAAATTAACTGCCTAACTAATGGCATCTCCTTTTCTAAGTGTTTGTTTAATATCTAAAATGTTTGCCTTACTTTCTAAGCTCTAAATGCTGCTAACAGCAGCATCTCCATTTGGCCCTATTCTTTGCTACTATTATTCATTAAATATGTCATAACAGTTTTAGAGGACTAATTATAAAGTCATTGGTACTCTTCACTCAAAATGTAATATGCCCTCAGGGTAAAAGAAATGGAGTGTTATTCTTGATTCTAAATGGTGGTGAATGAAACGGAATACAAAGTAAAGAAAGAGATGGCTCCTCTAGGACCTTTGGGAAGACATTGGGATTATTAAAGGAGACTTTTCAAAAAAGGTATAATTTTGGCTCTCTACAGATCTAAAATGAACACATAGCAATTATTTTATTTAACTCATCATTAAATGAATTAACCAGGCAGATTTTACAACCAGTTTAAAGGAGACTTCAAAGAATAGGTGCATTTATAAATCATGAATAGTGACATGATTTTACAAATAGATGCAAAACTGGCTTTCCACAAAGGGGATAGTTAGCTCTCCACTTGCCCAAATTTATTTGCTTGACTAGAGACAATGGTTATTTGCACACTATCTATAGATTAAAGAATTCCAAAAAAGCTTTGAAAGGCACAGAGCTTCCATATAATCAGAATCAGAAAATGTAGATGTTTGTACTCTAAACAATGCAGAGAAATCATGAAAGCACAAAATTTCCCCTAGACTAAAGAAAGTTTTTCCTTTTTCTAAACCTAACCTCATATCAACTCAGCTAAGAGGACAAGAGAGCAGACATCCTGGAATGCTAAGTTGAAAATTCCATTAAGGTATAGTTTATACCAGTCATTCTACTATATTAGAAAATACTATTCTCATTAGGAAGGCAATTAACTACCCTACTGAAGGTCTCCATTAAAGTGAAATTTGCTTCTGATTGAAAGAAATTTGAAGGTTTGGGTGAGAAGAGGTAAAATGCTTCTCATCCTAATACAAGAAAAGGATCTAGAAACTTGCACAGACAAGACAGTGTGACATTACTTTCACTGAATAGGAATAATATGGTCACTGCTATTCTGTCATACTGTTTCTTAAGGGATTTTTTTTATCCCGCTACTTTAAATGCCAACCCTTGGCTGATAATTGTGTGTACAATACCAGTAGAGACTTTATATAGAAGAGGCACATAATACTGAATGCTGTAAGGGGTAGTATATCTGACTTTACTTTATAGCTCTACAATTAAATTACAACATGTTAGAAAATCCTTCTCAGAGATGAAAGAAGTGGAAATAACAAAGAAGGGCTGCAATGTAATTATCTTAAATAAAGATGAAAGGAAATGGATGATTGAGTGATATAAATTGTGCAACTAATGTTGGTTTGTAAAAGAACAAGGAACCAGATCCAGAACTGATACTTCAATCTTTCATTTAGCACGTTTAAGAGCCTCACAAACTAAGCTGTGCCTAGAACAAACTAGTTTCCAATGATACAAGAGTGAACAACAACAACAACAAAAAAACTATGGTTTTCCCTGATAGACATTTCATTCTAGTAAAGGAGACTTATAGATCAGTAAAGGCCTCTACACAGACAATATTATAAATGAACTGATGACTGGATAAATAAGATATCCCTATATCTGACAGCTCACAGTCAATTTGGGGAGATATAAAAATAAAATAATTATTGTGATGGTTAATTTCATGTGTCAACTTGGTTAGGTTATGGTGTCCAGTTGTTTAGTCAAGCAAGCACTAGCCACAGTGTTATTGTGAGGGTATTTTGTAGATGGACCTAAGCATTAATCAGTCAGTTGTATCTGTCTAATTGCATCTACAATTAACAAAGGAGATTGCCTTCAGCAATGAAGGTAATTTCCTCATCCAATGAGTTGGAGGCCATAAAGGGAGAACTAAGTCAGAAAAAAGAATTTCTATCTCTACTTCAATCAGCTTCTCCTGGGGAACTCAATATCACCTTCATGGAGTTTCCAACTTGCGGCCTCCACTATGGAATTTGGACTTGCCCATCCATATGGCCACATGAGCCAATTCCTATTATTTCAAATAATAAATTTCTTAATATTTACATATATATACACATACACACACACACTATTCATTCTTTTTCTCTGGAGAACATTTACACACATACACACACACACACACACACACACCCTATTAGTTCTTTTTCTCTGGAGAACCCTGACTAATACAATTAGCAATGACAGAGGAAGAAAAAACAACATTCTATGGGTAACATGATGGTCATGCTGTAGTCTGAATTATTATGTCCTCACTTGATGGTTATCTGCAAGGGTGAGTAAAGGTTCCAATAAGACCATATTTCATTAGTGACACTGTTCATTCATACAAGAGCCAAAGAAAGAAAATAAGTAGCAGCAATTGAGATATAGGGAATTTGGAATATTCTGGAAACCTCCTGCCTATGGCTAAATATGTAACTATTTTTATGGTTACACTCACATTTAAACTTATTCAGGAAGACAAAGAAAATGGTCACAATCTCAGAAAAGCACAGTTGTCTGTGCTACTGGAAATGGCTTTAAAGTTTTCCTTCACATAGCAAATTTCCTTATATACCTGGCCAATTATTTCTCTCTTATCCTCTTCTCTTGAATTAATTCCCATAAAAAGTATAGAGGAGTCAGCAGCTAGCTCCAGTTTTGTCACCACATATTTCTCTGTGTATCTTCTGCTGGGTGTGATTAAGAAGTCTCTACACCTATCCCCTTTCCCCTCCAACCCCAAGGCTGGTAAATAATTCTCCTTAAACTTGACAATCCTACCCCAGAATCATTCTTTGGGATTAGAGGTGTGTGTTTCTATTCATATGCAAGTGTATTACATGAGACATATAAAGTCCCTTGAATTTTCCATCTTAGCTGTAATGAGAATCACCCAAGGCTCTTCTAAAAAGTATTGCTCCTGGGTTCCACAATGGTTATTTTGGGAGGGATCAATGTAGGCAACCTTGAAAACTCACCAGGTGATTCTAAGGTGCAGCCAGGGTTGAGAACTTCTACATTAATTATTTAATGGTTTTTTTTTGGTAAACAAAGGCCTGAGAGAATAAAACCATTTCACAAGAAAGAGACAGACAAACAGACAGGTGTCTTAGTTTGCTAGGGCTGCCATAACAAGTGTGACAAACTGGGCATCTTAAAACAACAGAAATTGATTGTCTCACAGTTCTATTTTTTTTTTTTGTAGTGTTCTATTTTTTTTTCATTCATTTTTTAAAATATTACATTCAAAAAATATGAGGTCCCCATGTACCCCCCACCCCCCTCACCCCATTACTCCCCCCATAGCAACATTCTCCTCCATCATCATGACACATTCATTGCATTTAGTGAATACATCTCTGAGCATCGCTGCACCTCATGGTCAATGGTCCACATCATAGCCCACACTCTCCCAAGTTCCATCCAGTGGGCCATGGGAGGACCTACAATGTCTGGTAATTGTCCCTGCAGCACCACCCGGGACAACTCCAAGTCCCAAAAATGCCTCCACATCTCATCTCTTCCTCCCATTCCCCACACCCAGCAGCCACCATGGCCACTTTTTCCACACCAATGCCACATTTTCTTCGATTACTAACCACAATAGTTCATGAATAGAATATCAGTAAGTCCATCTAATCCATATTCTATTCCTCCATCCTGTGGACCTTGGATTGGTTGTGTCCATTCCACATTTATGTCAAGAGGGGGCTTAGATTCTACATGGATGCTGGATGCAATCCTCCTGCTTTCAGTTGTAGGCACTCTTGGCTCCATGGTGTGGTGGTTGACATTCTTCAACTCCATGCTAGCTGAGTGGGGTAAGTCCAATAAACCAGAGTGTAGGAGCTGAAGTCTGTTGAGGCTCAGGACCTGGCTATCATATGGTCAGTCCAGAGATTCAGATCCCCTGGCTATATCTTAAATCCCAGCACCAACTACAATTCTGGTAAACTAACAGGAAAGGCTTGTGAAAAGAGATCACATCTGAGTCCAGCTCCATCACACAGAAACACCAACTCCAAAGAAGGGCCAACTGACATGGCACTGAACTCCGTCTGCCATGACCATAGAAACTGTGGGTCTCTGTAGCCCTCAGAAGAACCAATACCTGGGGTTGTATCTACTTTATCTGTCTCTGGGACTCTTCTCAGGTGTACATAAGGGCAACCCCTCTGATAACCTCCCAGCTCTTTTTTAGAGACTCATAGCCATATAAACTTATTTGTCCTTTCCATTTCCCCCTTGATTTAGGTCAAAAAGCATTTTTTACTGCTGTTATTATATGTAGACAGAGATATTGTGCTGGTCCGAGTCAAACCTTTTATTCAAGGTCATTTTCTAGTTACGTCATCAGCTGGTACTTGGTATTGATCCCTCAGCGCCAGGGAGTTTCAACCCTGGGAGTCATGTCCCATGCTGGGGGGAAGGCAATGAATTTATATGCTGAGTTTGGCTTCAAGACTGGCCACATTTGTGTCTCACAATTCTAGAGGCCCACATGAAGGTGTCTGTAGGGCCATGCTTCCTCTTAAGTCTGTAGGGAAGAATTTGTTCCATGCCTCTCCCCAGTCATGTTAGCCGTGGCTTGCCAGAAATGCATGGTGTAGAAAGACAAATAGGAGTTAAGTTTGCATTTTATTTTGGACTCCAAAGTTTGGCTGCAGCCAAGGAAGACAGATTACTTTCAAGAACAAAAATAGCTTTGGGCTTCTAGGGATGGCAAACAATTTTATAGACATAAAAAGAAAGTTAGTTTAATTCTTATTGGTCACATGAGGGTTTGTCCATATAAGAGGGGCAGGTTTAGGACAGGTGAGCTTTATTTTGTATAGGGTCAAACATAATGAACTAGGGGCTTGATTGACTATCCTGCTTTGGCAGGAATTTCAAATTTCAAAAGATATCAAGAGGAAACTCAAGTGAGAGTTCAAAGAGGAAGTAGGGCATGGACTTTTTGGCTCTGATGTATTCCCAGGACTTTTTCTATACAATTTTATCAATGGTGATGTCTGCCTCAGTCATCACATGACATTCTCTTCTGTCTCACTGTCTGTGTCTAACTGTCTGCTTCTTATAAAGACACCAGTTCGGACTCACCTTACAACAGTTTGGCCTCATATTAACTAATAACAACTTCAAAGACCTGATTTCTGAGTAAATTCCCAATCCCAGGGATTAAGACTTGAATATGTCTTTCTTGGGGACAAAATTTAATCCATACTAACAGAGAGTACACAGAGCACCACCTCTGAAGTGAGACAAATGAAACAAGGTCCTAAGAAGATGCTGGTTACAGTGGTAGGGATACAAATTTTGTTAGCCTCTACCCAAAGTCCTAGTAGAATTAGAGGGACAGAGTGTTTGGAGTGTGAGTACTGGGATAAAGTGGACTGATACTCAGGAAGGGCTGCAAACTCAGTTGACTAGAAGGGCCAAGAGGAAAACATCACAGCATTAAACAGTCCAAGTGGAGACTGTGGCAAACAGGAGAGCAATGTCCTATCTAAATGAATAGGCAGTTAAGATTCCAGTTCAACCAACTGTTGCCAAACAGAAGTACAGACCCAGTGTGGCTGCCCAATAATTAATTAGTGAGTAATTAATTATTTGATAATTCAGTAACATGGAGCATAGCAAAAAGGTTATCCAACTTGTGAGTGGTATGTTCTAGGAAAGCATTTACTTCAAGTCTGTGCATGAGTTAAAATTAAGTTGCACTCTTCATTATATACAATTTCTGTGATAATTTTATCCAAAGGCAGGAATTCCCTACCATACTTTGCAGAGTCCTAGGAATCTCAAAAATGACCCCAAAACCATTCAGAAAGGAAAAAAGATGGTGACAATTTAGTTATAATCTTTCGAGTCTTCTAATTGTTTATTTTTTTTAATGTTTATTTAAAATTTAGCCATTTAACTAAACCATGACCCAGTTAAGAATCCACAGTCAAGTAACATAAATAACTGAAGTGATTAACCAGACAAGGAGTCTGCAAACTATGGTCCATGGACCAAGTTCATCCCACACTGCCATTTTTTGTAAACAAAGTTTTGTTGGAACACAGACATGCTCATTTGTTTACATTTTGTCTATGGAGGTTTTTTGCATATAAATCTAATTTATATTTATATAGAATAAGGAATTCACTGTAGGTATTAGAAACACAGGTGTGGGAGAATCTAAGGAAGTGAAGATCTACAAGTGGAGAATTAGTAAATCAGATAAATAGTGAACTAAACAGTCTCCATAAAGCACTGATGTGTGTGAATAAGTTGGAGCTTGGGGGTAAATCCAAAAGATGAAGCACATCCACCCACTGAAATGGGATGGCAAATGAGGAGCTTGTGGAGAGGTTAATGGAAACTTCCAGTTCTGAGGAAGCCCTTTCCTTTGTGGAGCTACCACTTCTGTGGGTCCTCTGCCACAGGCTTAGTAGTAGACCTGGGGCTACTGTTGGTCAGCAGTCTGGAAGATGAGATGGTAGAACAGTAGAGGAGAGTGAAGTTAAGACAGGACCCACTAGGCATATCTGTGTCTCTTCATAACTAAGCATGACTGTAGTAACTTTCTAAGAGTAAGTGCTTCTGGCTCAATTCTGCCTTTTAAATTTCACTCAAGTTCCTTTCCTTGGTCAATTCTAACCAAGAACCAAACAGGGAATGCGATTCTGAGAAACGTATTTGTGAGCCTTTCCCAAGCAGGCATAACATAATCCAGCACTGCTTGCTTTCTCTTTCTCAACTTTCTTCTTCTATTTCTATGTCTTTTGTCTTTTTTAAAAATCATTTTTCTCCATTTTTTCTGATATGCCTTCATAGACTCAGAGTATAAATATAGAAAGAGGATAAATACTCAAGTCAGCAAGAGTTGGCTTCATTATTCATTCAATGTTTCATTGATGGCCATCCTTGCTTAATTCCTCTCATGTTCAGTTTCCATCTTTGAATAAATTAAGGTAATACTACTTATTTCAAAGAGTTGTTTTGAGAATTCAATACAGATAATGCATATAAAGCATTTGCTAGCATTTGGCTCCTGGCAAGTACCCATATTTTTGTACTTGCTATTATTTACTATTATCATTTTCAATAAAATTTCCCCACCTTTTCTGCATCTTCACCTTTTTTCTCTATACTGCATCCCTTTGAATGCTTCTGTTTCCCAAAAGTTTGCATCTTTCAGAAATGAAGATAATGCTAAAGATGTAATTGATGGAGTGAATAGTATAATTATGATGATGAAAAATGAAGATCATGGAGGAGGAGGAGGAGGGAGAAAGGGAGGAGATATTCAGGATTCATTTAGTTCTCACTTTGGGCCAGACACTATGCTAAGAGCTTCACAAACATTATCGTATTTCATACTCATGGCAATTGTATGAGGCAAATACTATTATTATCACTACTGCTAAACTGCCCGTGAGGAAATGGAGACTTGACTTAGTTCACATACTAAGTGGCTGGGACAGATTTTGAATAGTCTATGCCTATAATAATTGTACTCCTTTGCTTCCTACTGTCTCTTAATAATCAGAGGCAAATACATCAGTAGTGACTAGTTCCTCTCCTTTTAGGGATTTCTAGGATTGGAAATGGGATAGTAGATGCTCAGGAAGTAAGAAGTTGGGGAGAAAGAGTTTCCCACATGGCAGAGCAGGTGCCTGATTGATGCGTGGTTTCAGCAGCAGCATTGTCTAGTGAAGGAACACAGGAAAGTCCATGTCTCCTTGCTATACCCTTCTCCTGACTCTTCCTTTATCTCAAACGATGGGGAATTTTGCTATCAATTCAGCAAATGACAGGACCACAAATGCAGGTGGAGTTTTGGCAGGGGTTGAAGTTTAAGTGCAAAAGAATCCATTCTGTATTGGGACGGCCTTCCTTCCTGAAGGCTGAAGAATTTAGAACAGCTCTAGGGGCTTGCTCTGTCCTGAAAGGTCTGCTCATAATTTTTTGACTATGAAAAACCATGGCCACAAGTTCTAGGCTTTGAACAGTAAACATGTTTTCATGTTTGTAGATGAGATGAAATCCAAGATTGTACCAAGGACAGTCTCAGAGTGGAGGAAAAAGAAAAACAATCTGGATTAATTAATAGTAATAGATACAAAGTAAGTATATCTTTATAATATACTCTGGAAGAAAGAATTCACAGTCTTAATTAATTCTGGAGCAGGAGAAAGCACCAAGAAAGCCTGTGAACTCTTTCTGGAGAGGGGCCTGCTTTAAACTTCATTCATAGGTGGAGATTCTCTCAATTTAACACTGGAATGTCAGAGAGAATGTCTATCAAAGAGAAATTAAAGAGGAGAGAGATTTTACATATACAAAATGAAGACCAAAAAGAAGACGATAGATCAGGGAAGTTCTGAGGATTGTCACTTCCACTACAGCAGTTTTAAAAAAAGACAACATTTTAGATACCATTTTTGAAGAGTACTCTTTGTTTTGATGGGATTTCCCCACCCTCTCAACCCCTACTCATTAATTTCCTGAGGATGATTTCTCCCAAATTTCAGTTCACATGTCCTGGACTCTTGAAAATCATTACATTGGTAAAGCAGAAAGAAACAAAAGTGTATTTTTTATTTTGCTCTCTTCTGATTCCTCTATTTATCATTTTTCTCCAAGATAAAATTCTGGCAAGGTCTTTGGATCATAGCAAGAGAAAAGATGTAGATTAAAACATGTGATGTGCTCTACGAGTAATGCTTTTACTTGGGAAATGCTACTCTGTAAGGAAACAGTTTCTTAATTTGGAAGTTGCTGCCTCAAAATCATCTGGAACTAAATTTCTTTTTTTTTTTTTTTTTTCAAGATCATCATTCAGGTTTAATCGAACCCTCTTTTTTTTTAAATTATTTTTTATTTTTTTAAAAAAATTACATTAAAAAAAATATGAGGTCCCATTCAACCCCACCGCCCCCGCCCCCCACTCCCCCCACAGCAACACTCTCTCCCATCATCATAACACATCCATTGCACCTGGTAAGTTCATCTCTGAGCATCACTGCACCCCATAGTCAATGGTCCACATCATAGCCCAGACTCTCTCACGTTCCATCCAGTGGGCCCTGGGGGGATCTACAATGTCCCGTAATTGTCCATGAAGCACCATCCAGGACAACTCCACGTCCCGAAAACGCCTCCACATCTCATCTCTTCCTCCCGTTCCCCACACCCAGCAGCCACCATGGCTACCGTTCCCACACCCATTCCACATTTTTTCTGTGGACATTGGATTGGTTGTGTCCATTGCACACCTATGTCAAGTGAGGGCTTAGATTCCACATGGGTACTGGATGCACTCCTCCTGCTTCCAGCTGTAGACACTCTAGGCTCCATGTTGTGGTGGTTGACCTTCTTCAACTCCATGTTAGCTGAGTGGAGTAAGTCCAATAAATCAAAGTGTAGAAGTGCCCTCAGTTGTGATCATAAAGTATTTGCCTTAAATCCTCCACTTTAGACCCAAAGTGTGGGAAACTGTGTCATTTAATAAGTTGTTTGCATTTGACTTGAGAAAGAAATACTGTGATCTTAAGAGCCTCCTTCCCTTGAAACAGGGCCTAATGTGTAGTTCAGGGTCTCTGACTTGGGAACCCCATTATACATATTGTCACAGAAGGTCAAAGCCACAAGGATCAGGGTCTCCTGAAATAAAATCAGTGGAAAGGTATATTCTCTTTCATATTTTATAAGAAAATTTATCTGGTACCACTAAGGGATTATAGCAGCTTGTAATCAACTTTATATTTATAGCACAATGTAAAGATACGGCCCAGTGTTATTTTTCCATTGATTTTTTTTTTGTAATATTAGGTCAAAAGGAGAATACTTTTTACTATTTTTGCATGTAAATATTTCCATGCTTTTTCTATCCTTAGTCCATCTTTACTAAGAATTGATGTAGAAAAGAATAAACAACATGTAATATTGATTTAGGTGCTATTAAACTTTTACCTAGCATTGGTCAGTCTCAATAATTATAAGGGGGACTGTATTTAATCTAGTAAACAATAATATCTATTAGTTTAATGACGGTTACTTATATACTGTCATACCAGAAAGCCATGGTGAAGAAACTAACTGCCTTTTTAGAAAATACTTCCTTCCTTTGGCTGTGATTAAATTGGATATGGCTATTTTATTCTAAATTCCAGTAAGGGAAAGAAACTGGGATAAGGTTGACATTGCTGTCACTCATACTGCAGAAATATTACTAAATTAGTTCATTGTTCTTTGTATACTGATGTTTAGGAGAATCTGTTCACCAACTGAAATGGTTAATACTAATGTTATTGAAAGAGAATATTAACCACAACAATCATGTAGAGACTTGTGTGCCTGCAACTGAAGTTTTTTGTATTTCTGAACCCACTTTTTATTCATGAGAAACAAAAATTTTTTAAATGACTAGTATTTTAACTTTTATAAAGTTTGGGACTTCAAGTTATCAACAAAATATATTTCCATTTACTTTGGTAAAATTGCTTTTTATTACATAATTTCTTAATTTTCTGTATATGAAATCTTGTGAATTGGGAATATCCAAATCTAAAGACATACTTAAAAATCAATGGAAATAAATTAATTCAGTGACATTCAATTTTATTTTCAGGGCAAGTATGTTTATTGTGTCAAATTATATATAATCTTGTAATGATAAATGCTCTAAAAAGAATATTTACACTACTTCAATTCTAGTACCTTCATCTTTTTCCCCAGGGCATAGAAAAGAATTAGATCTTTTATTAATTAACCAAACCTCCGTGTGAATTTTGCCTTATGAAATATTGTGCCTTATTTTATTAAAAATGCTTTGTTGGTAAAAAAAAAATATTTCTTACGTATGTGTTTATCCTCGAAGGTTTAAGAAAAGTAAAATGTGTAAGAAAGTTGGAGTTGAATTTTGTCCAATTTCAGGGAGATTTAATGATACTAAAGGAGCAAAATCAGTCCCAAGCAAAGACACCTGAGGCTACGATTTCTAGAGAAGTAACCCAGACTCCTGACAAGGGATTGTCACCTGACATTGAGCCAACTAAGAAGAAATAGGAACAGGGAATGGCTTTTGTACTTATTACTTAACTTCAATTTTTCTGTGTCTATAAAAATTATAGGAGATTCATTTTATTATAATTTTAATTTCAGAGTTGGAGCATGAACTTGACATAAAAAGAGGATTCATATTGTTCAATTTAGGTTATTTTACATCATATCTTTATAAAATAGTTTATAAGACTTTGGGCTGCAAAATCTAAAATGAAAGGTATGTTCCTCCATTTTTCAGTGTTTGAATTTTAGCCAGGTATTTAATGCCTCTGAACCTCGAGTTCTCCACCTATGAAATTTGTATATTGACAGTACCTACATGATAGTGTCACTATACAAATTGAAAGGAATGATCCCTGGAAAGTGCCTAGCCCATGATAAGTACTTAGTAAATATTAGATGACCACTATTGATGTTATTAACATGTCCTTTCTGTTTAATGTTGTGTGAAGTATGGTGATTGGTAAGAAATGAAGGGAAACAGGTAAAATCTAGCATTGACATGCCCTTGCTTACAAAATGCCAGATTCTGTGCTGAGGGCTTTCAACCAGTCTGCCACAGCATCCTGACTATAGGCATATAGTTATAGAGATGTGAAAACTACAGCTCAGAGAAATCAAACAGCTTACTGAAGGTCAACTTCAATAGTAATTGGTTAAGTCTGTCCAGAGCCAATATTCTGAACAAGAACACTATTTTGCCTAAGATAAAACACAGCCAAACAAATTTCAGAGAAAAATAAAAATGGAGACTGGGTGATTTCTTGATTAGTATATAGTGAAGCTTTGGGGTTAGTCTTTAAAAGGCTTTCATAGCAACATCAGAGATATTCATAAAAACCTTAAGGAACTAACATGCACATCTCACATATAAAAAGAACAGGGACAGGGATTGAACTAGAGGTCCAGGAAAGTGCAGTCCAGGAAAGCTGGCTTGGAGAACTCACAAGAGCTGATAGTTCAATTTTCAGGACATTTATGAACTAGTTGTTAAACATGGTCATTATCAAAATTTTAATTATATAACTTGCAATTAAATAAATTATATTAAAAACTAACATGAGAAATACTCAAAACTCATTACTACCTAATCAGATTACTACATCTTACTATTATCTATTCTCTTCAGATTAATTACAGCTATTATATTTGTGTGTGGTAGAAATGCTATATAATGGTTTGTTGCTGTACATCTCTTCTTAACTCCATGTTCACTGATGACATATTGATAGCTTGATATCAGTCATGATGGGAAGATTTATACAACAGAAATTAGTAAATACTGAAAATCAAGGCTTAATTTATCAATTTGCTGACTGTCTAAAAATAAATATTGCAGATTAAAATTTAAAATGTGTTTTGTCTATAGTGGTGAGATTGTTGATAGCACAAAAAAAACTATGTCCTAACTAAGCAAAGTAACTCTTTACACTTCATTGGCAAATGAGTGACTTTATGACATATTCTTGTTTCACTTCCATCTTACTACTTGTATTAGTCAGTCAAAGAGGTGCTAATGCAAAATACCAGAAATTGGATGGTTTTCCTAAAGAGTATTTATTTGGGGTAGAAGCTTACAGATATCAGACCATAAAGCATAACTTACTTCCCTCACCAAAGTCTATTTTCACATGTTGGAGCAAGATGGCTGCCTACATTTGTGAGGGTTCAGGCTTCCTGGGTTCCTCTCTTCCAGGATCTTGCTTCTCTCTGGGTTCAGAATTCCTTTCTTCCTGGGGCTTGCTTCTGTTTCCTCTGTGAGCTTACTTCCCGGGGCTCCAGCTTAAGGCTTCAGCATCAGACTCCAACATCAAAACTCCAACATCAAAAACCCTCAAATCTGTCCTTTTGCCATGCCTTTTATCTGTGAGTTGCCACCCATCAAGGGGTGGGTACTCAACACCCTAATGATGTGGCCCAATCAAGGCCCTAGTCATAACTTAATCATGCCCAGGTACAGACCAGATTACAAACATAATCCAATATCTATTTTTGGAATTCATAATCATATCAAACTGCTACACTCCTTACCATAAATGAAAACATCAACTAACATCCATGTTGGAACTACACTCATTCATCATTTGCAACCATAGTTTGACTATGGATACATGAGTCTAGCAAAAATCTATGAAATCCTTTTGTAATAATCAATTGGCAATGTGGAATTTACAGTGAAGAGTATGGTGTATTTTATTATTACTGATAAATTCTGTGCTATATTTCCTTTATGTCAGTAAAATTCATACAACACATACAGATTTTATTTTCATGTGATACACACAAATAAAAAATGAGCTTATATACATATATGTATACATCTAAGGAACTTTCTGTGCTTACATGTATATGTAAATGTTTATCCTCTTAAAAAATTTTTCTTCAGAACCTACGCTCACTCCATTCTCAGGAAGGAGTTTGTCTGCTTATTAGACCACCATTCCTGGATATGTATTCTTCAAGGGAGTTAAATATTAAGATTCTGTGCATAAATATGTTTGGCCTTCTGTATCCTTCTTTCCATGAAGCCTCAGACATAAGACAGGGATAGGCTAAGAAACTAGTCCTCCTTGTGTCACTTGGCTGCCTTCTCCCTTTTTATACCTACTTTATCCCATTTGGCTAGTGAAAAAAAGGGCCTGATTGCTCCTGCTGTTCCTTTTCCTAGTCGTCTCTGACCCTTGCCGTTAAATCAGGAGGATCTGAACTGAGAGGTGGTCTTTGGAAAAAGGAATTGGATAATATTATATATAGTGCATCACTAAGATCTCCCAAGTCCACATTTGGTGTAAGCAAGATAATTTCTCCACATGCAACAGAGTTCTAGGTAGTGTTTGGGGGCAAAGTTCACAAGATAAAGAAAAGCTAGGAAACGGACTTGGCCAGTGGTTAGGGCGTCCGTCTACCACACGGGAGGTCTGTGGTTCAAACCCCGGGCCTCCTTGACCCATGTGGAGCTGGCCCATGTGCTCAAGGAGTGCCCTGCCACGCAGGGGTGTCCCCCGCATAGGGGAGCCCCACGCACACCCGGTACGGAGAGCCTCCCAGCACGAAAGAAAGTGCAGCCTGCCCAGGAATGGCGCCGCCCACACTTCCCGTGCTGCTGACAACAGAAGCAGACAAAGAAACAAGGCGCAGCAAATAGACACAGAGAACAAGACAAACGTGTGTGTGTGTGTGGGGGGGGGGGGATTAAATAAAATAAATAAATCTTAAAAAAAAGAAAAAGAAAAATGATCCTTCATCCATCATTTTACTCTGGCAATATATATTTCCTTTGAAAACTTGGGAATACCTTAACTCGAATTTTCTTTTTCAAATACCACTTTCTCTCAACCTCTTATGCCATATGGTCCTTAAAAATTGCAAAAGCATCGTTTTTCTCGGATTACAATTGTGCCCATTTCCTTTTGCTGAACTCAGGCCCTCAGCTAAATTTGAACTGGAATAGAAAGTCTAATTAGGTCCAGGTTCTATAGCACCATAATATGGTTCCTTGAAATAAGGAATAAGTTAAAGAATCATAAACTATTGCAGAGGTGGAGAAAAAGATTGCCAAAATTTCTATTAGTTGTAATTTGTGAAACAAAGTCATTCTAATTTTTCTACAACAGGGTGAAAATCACTGATTATCTTTGTCGAGATAGAAGTTTAAACAAAAGAAAATTAAACACACACAGCTGTCATTAGTAGCTCCCGTAGGTAGGAGGCGCAACTGCGTCTCTGACGTCCATGAGTTGCCACAAACAGCTACAAACTGAATAGGAAGAAGCTTGGAGACATGGAATGCAGAGGACAGGAGCTGCTTTTGGATGGTAATGTTTCTGTTCCATGAGTTGAAGGAAGGAACGCAGCAGAAAAATCCTATGACTGTTAATAAAAACATATGATCCTTTAATCTTTCATTTTCCCACTTCTGATGGAGTAATTTTTATAAGAAAGTGTTTATTTCCCTTTTAGCTCTACTATAACAATAACAACAGTGCAAGCATCATAATAAATTACAACTAACATGTAAACTCATTAGGGTAAAAATTAGGAAAAGGAGGAGGAGAATGTGGCAGACTAGAGAACACTTACTGTGTTAAAATGTGGTGGATGCTATTCAGCTCCAAGCAATTGTTGTCTGTGAAAATGCAGGGCCAATGTTGCCAGATATTTCATTTATTTAAAAGAAGCCAGAACTATGGGTTTTACTAGAAATGTCAGAATTTTAAGTGTTGAAAATTACCAGTAGTTAAAATAACAACAACAACAACAACAACACAAAACTTGTAAAGTGTTTGCAGGCTCAACAAAACCTTTCTGAAGGTCAGTATTGAGACTTCAGTTTGTAACTGCTCACTGAAATTCACAAGAGACTTGTGATCTGACTAAACACAAAGTAATTCTAAGGATAAGCAATGCTATGATTTAAGGATGATTGAAAGAAGAGAGAGCTCAAGCTTTTCACTACCTTTCCTACTTCCAAGTCAAATTATGTTGGTGATAATCATCCTGTAGGCCTGACCACTACTGCTCAAACCAGGCAATGGAGTGATTCAATTACCTGAGAATGCAGGATGAACTGGGCTTTTATAGATTTCAGTGCAATCTATGGACATTAACTACAAATTTGGCAAACTGATTTATTGACACTAAAGTTAAAGGCCTTCACACTTACGAGGCAAAACCAAAGTGTCATTATGCAGATGCATTAACCTTTTCTATCAAATGTGATATTTTAGGCAGTCAGTTTTTGAAAGAGCCTTTTAATAGGAGGATTTTTTCTTGTCAAGGCCAAAAGCAAAAAACTCTTTTATCCAATGAATTATTAACATATAACGAATGGCCATGTTATCTTATTTATGTATAATTGGTTATTTAATAAATATTTTTTTAGAAACTAAGAAAAATATGTTTTCTCCTGCAATAAAGTACATTTTTGCTTTTAGTACAAACAAGCAAATCATTAACTAAATAATAGATAGGTATGCCCATAATCTGTTTACCAATAACTGTTGATGCTGATGATTTTAGACTTTCAGTAACTATACTCTACTAAAAAAAACAGCTCGGCTTGAAAAACCTACAAGCCAGAGTTCAAGAGCAACACATTCCACTCAATGAGTCTTTTATTCCCATCCAATGAGAATAAGAAGCACAACTGCAAAACAATGTTTCCAGTGACAGTGAGGGAGAACATTATTCGACACATATGTCAAATATATTTACACGTTGCCAACACTTCCTCTCCAAGTTAATGCTAGAAATGATTGGCTAACTTCCAATGGAATATTTATGACAGGTTCCCCCGCCACCCTGCAAAATAATTGCAATCTCCATAAATGTCTGCAACGTGAAAATCCAGTTTGGGAAATGCGCTTTTCTTTATGGTCAGTAGAAGTTTAGAATTAGAATATCAGTGAACAAGGAGGGTCACTCCAACCCAGCACACTCCATTGTTGCAGCCTGCAAAACTTAAAAGATCCAGGCTGCTATGAAAATGTGAATTCTGCTTTGGTGAAAAATCTTTCCTGTACATCTTATGTTCCTTGTTGTTTCTGAAATCTAACCTTTAATTAGGAATTAGATTATGATCACTGGAAGGCTGAACAAGACTGTTTTCTGAAACATGTACTTTATGGCATTGATTAAACAGAGATTATGAGATGTTCCTGGCATTGAGGTTTATTGTATTTCCTGAATTCGGTGTTTGCTTTCCTTGGGGCTATAATAAAGGATGTGTTACTAAAGATGTAAACAGAGAAAGATTCTGATAAGATAAAATGAAACACCAAAGGGGTAGTAGACTAATTCAGAAATATTAAATGGGATATTTCCTTAAAATGGAAAATGCTACATCTCTGGCTATTTTTCAATAACTGAAGCTAGCTAAGGCTGCCTTGCTGCCAACACACGTACTTAAAATGCAAAAGCTAGGTCAATCAGAGGATTTTTTTGGTACTTTCTGTCACCAGATTATAAATTCAATTGATTTTTTCACTGAACCAACTAGTTGTTAGACACAATTTATTTAAATTGAGTGGTAATTTAAGCTTGTCTAAAACACCAGATCAATTTAAAGGGAGAAGTATAATCAAGCAGATTGTGTTCACACACATTTGGCTGATTGATATAACTGTTCACTTTTTAACCTTCTTTTGCAGTGTTTTAAAGCTATCTCAGCACAGACTTCTTAAAACCCAAGACCTAACCTTGTTCTTGTTGACTGCTCAGGGATTGCATATGCCATGGAAACCACTGCATTTAGCTTCTCCATTCCTTATACCTTTATAATTGACTCCTGCTTACCAAGCAGAGACCTGGCTAGCCCAAGACAGTGTTGACAAAGACTGCTTGGAGGATACTCCATGTAGTGAATTAAAATAAAATAGGGGCTTTTCACACTGTCCTGTTGCATCAGCATCTCAGACCCTGTGTTAGGTCCCTCAGTGACCACCCCTGACACCTGCTTATATGAAATAAACAGCTTCTCCCTCTCCTCCAGTATCAGCATTACAAAAGTCAACTACAAATTGCTGAGCTCTGTCAGCTACAGGTTGCCGGTTGCCTTGGTTGCCTCGGTTGCCTCGAAGGGAAGACAACACAGAACTTTACAAAATAAAGGCACAGAGAGAAAGACAGAAGAGAGGAGATAAAGCTGGGACCAAGGGACTCACAGCTTCTGGAACTGAGAGCCTCGACCCTAGTTTCCACCTTGTATTTATTGGAAACTACAAAGCAGCTGTTTGCTATCTGAACTGCAACATCATCTACAATAATAGGGACTAACTGCAACATTCACAATAAGGCAACATCTACAATACAAAAGGTGAAACTTTTTCCCACAACAAATTCCCCTATCCCCACTCTTGCTTGACCAAGTACTACAGTTCCATCCCTAAAACTCTATAAGTATCTTTCTCAGGTCCACTGAAACCTTTTGCTTCCCCTTTGCTTTGTTGAGCCGGTGCTTGTGACGTATTTCCTGTGTGACCCTGTGAGCCTGCTTCTTCTAATAAGCTTTTTTTTCTTACATTTCTGGTGTCACTCTTCCTTGTCACACCTATACATATAAAGAGCTTCACTCCTTACAACACTCTCCAAAGCCCTAATCAAGAGCCTTCTTGCTGAGAGCACCACCACCGCTGTTCCCACATTGCCCTCTGAGTGACCAGTGACTTCAGAACCAGGCTGTACTCAGGGCTGTCTTTCTCAAGAGCACTCAGGAGCTAAAACCTTTCTCAACCCTGATAAATTCAGTGCTTTAAGTCAGTACTTTATTGAAAATCTTTTAAACTATTTAAAACTCCAAAGCTACATTCCATACGATGGTTACACTTTATCCCAGGATTCCTTGAAGCAAAGGGTTGAGCAGCGAGGACACTTTCAGATCTCGTGTTGGGCTGAGGGAGAGAATGGATTTGGAGCCTGGGCCCTTTGTGTGCTCCTGAAACCTGACATGCTTAGTGCCCTGAGCCATCTGTCTCCTTAGCTCTAGCTACCAGTTAATGCATGTGGGGCTGGTTCTGATTCCAAGTTTACAAGTGTTATGTATGGGTAAAGTCTGTAGTCTGGAATCATCTGTAAACAGCTTTTCCAATACTTGAGCCCATAGCTGTGCCCCCCATCCAGGGATTCTAAGTACACCTGGGTAGTGCCCAGAATCATGTTTTTCGGTTTCTTTCCTAAGCAACACAGATGATATTGAGGCATGATTATTATTGATACCACTTAGGCTCCATTCTGGTTATTATATCATTACTGAGGTCCATTCTGTAACTTGCTCTGATGGACAGTAAACCATATCTCTATCCTCAATCATGAGCGAAGAGAAAAATGTTTAAAAAAACAAACAAACGTCTTTTTTGTCAGACTTCTCTTGGGCACCATGACTCCTAAGCAAAGAATTTTCAGTAGCAAACATGAGTTCTGTCAAAGGTTAAATACACATTTCATTTTTCTCCAAATACTCACCATGAGCAGCTGTAGCCCTGGAAGACTCCACTGCATTACTGAAATGAATAGGCAGGCCTCATAAAAAGCATCCCTAGCCAAACCATTGATATTGTAGAAACAAGTTCCCTGTGGATTGCAAAGTACATGTCTTTTTCGGTCAGAACATCCTGTGTGGCCTTCAATTGAATGGGTGAGTATTTAATTAAGAGAGCTCATCATTGCTGTCAGAATAGTGTTGCTCTCCTAGACGGCTCAGCAAATCTTAAACAAGAGCACTTCTGCCACCTAGTGTTCAAATCCCACAGAAACACTTAGTTTTTGTAGGGATGGAGCTTTCTCTCTCAAGCCTAACTACTCTTTATTACTTTCCATGCCCACATCAATTCAGGGCTTCTTGGGCATAACAGGAAATGGTAATACTTCCCGGGGGAAAATCCATACATTCTCACTTAGTCAATGAACAACTTGGACTCAAATCAGATCAGGTAGGTCATAATTCATTACTGTGACTGGTATTCTGATTAAATTTGGCTCCATATAATAGGTTACCAGAACACCAAATATTTTTAAAGCCCCACCCATGTCATCGGCAGCAGTACGTGATCTCCATGTGAAGCTTACAAACTTGAGACTCCTCTGCTCTGGAGGAGAGTGAAGTCTGTCCAGTAATTTCATTTAGTTTTCAACAAGTGGTTAACAGAGGGAACTGCAGTATTTTGGTGCTAAAATTCTTATTTCACAAAATACAATTCACATCCAAATGCTCTGTCCCTAAAAAAATGCCTCTGGCTCACAGCTCAGTGCACTGAACATTCCTATCTTCTTATGTGATAATGACAAAGCACTTAATCTCACGCCTTGAATTCCTCATTTGTAAAATGATAAGCCTGAATTTACCCTCAAAATCAAGGAGGTGGTGAGAAGCAGCTGCTACTAGATGCAGACAGTCATGCATAAGGAAAGATACAAATGTACCATGGGCTGTATCAATGCCCTTTCTCTAGACAGGGTAATGGCCATGGAATACCTAACTGGGTTAGAGATAAGTTACTAGGTAATGAATTCAAAGAAAAAGGAACCTAAGGTGATAGCAAGGGTTTTTTCTGACCCCTACAATTGCAGTTTTCTTTCTGAGGGGTTAATATTAAAAAAAAAAAAACCATTATAGATAATGACTAATGGTCATCATGAGAATTTGCCCAACCTTCTTTATGGCAGTACCACTCCATGCCTTAGCTACCATCATTTGCCAACAAAGGGAACTAAATCATATCAATTTAATATCTTCTGGCATTGTGGCATACCTATGTGTTTCACTGAAATATTCACAATGACCCTGAGAAGTAAGCATAATTACTTTAATTTTACCTATGGTAACTGACACTCAGAGAAGTTCAATAGCTACATCAGGGTAGCACAGACAGAAAATTTTAGTACCAGTATTGAAGCAGGCTCTGTTTGATGCCAAAGACCAATTTCTTCCAAAGATCTCACCATTTCCCAATGTCCAGGGAATCCCAATATTCCACTGCAACAAGAAGATCATGGAAATCCCTCAGTTGCCCCCCTCCTCCCTGAGTCTACTCTGCCTTAGTACTCTGAGCCATCTATCTCCTTAGATCTAGTCACTAGAAAAATATTCTTGCAAAATGCTAAGTTAACCAATGTGTCAGATATTAGACACATTCTAATGTGTTTATATAGGCAAGAAACAGATTTAAATACATCTGAATAAGAAAACATACAAAATCTTTTCAATTTATACCCATTTAATTTATTCCTCCTCAAACATACACCTTGGTACATTAGAACTTCTGCCCAATTAGTTCTGCCCCAGACTAACTTTTCTAAAACACTTATTTCATCTACTACTTTTATGCCTCAAAACCTTCAATATTTTCCTATGGTTTAGAATAAAATCCAAACAGCTTAGGCATTTGAGGCCATCCTCAAACCAGTTTGTACTTAATCCACACAGCTACCCCTATTCTCCATGTCATGAATCTTCCTTTTTAACATTTCATTTTTCAACTCATCAGAACTTGCCCTTGCTTACTCTTCTCTGCTCCTTTGCTTAAGAAATTCCTCAGGTCTGGAATAATTCTCTCTCTCTCTCTCTCTCTAAAATGGTACATTCAAAAAATGTAAGAGATCCCCAAATACCTCCCCCACACACACACTCCTCCCACATCAACAACCTCTTTCATCACCATGGGACATTTATTGCACTTGGTGAATACATTTGAGAGCACTGCTGCACCACATGGATAATGGTTTACATTGTAGTTTACACTCTCCCCCAGTCCACCCAGTGGGCCATGGCAGGACATACAATGTCCAGCATCTGTCCCTGAAGTACTGCTCAGGACAACTCCAAGTCCTGAAAATGCTCCCACATCATATCTCTTATTCTCTCTCCTTACCCTCAGCAGCTACTGTGGCCACTTTCTCCACATCAATGCTACAATTTCTTCCATTACTAATCATAATAGTTCCATAGCAGAATATCAGTAAATCCACTCTAATCCATACTCTATTCCCCATCCTGTGGACCCTGAGATGGTTATGTCCACTCCACCTCTATATCGAGAGGGGGCTTAGATATACTCTCTATGTATTTATGTATATATACTCTATATATACTTATATATACTCTATATCAAGAGGGGGCTTATGTATACTCAGGAGACCTAAATCTCTGGACTGTCCATGTGACAGCCAAGCCCTGAGCCTCAGCAGACTTGCAACTCCTACCCTCTGGATTATTGGACTTACTCCAGCCATCTAACAGGAAGGTGAAGAAGTCAACCACCACACCAGGGAGCCAAGAGTGCCTTCAATTGCAAGCAGGAGAATTGCATCCATCATTCATGTGGAATAATCTTCTTGATCTTGTACCTGTATTCAGATGCTCCCTATATTTTAGGTTCAGCTTTGTTCTACTCTTTTTTTGAAGGCTTTCCCATCATGTCAGCTCTCAATGATCACTCTCAGCTCTAGTATCCTACAGCTCTTACTATCTTCATTACTCATTTATGGAGCATGTTTTTTAATGTGTGTACATGTTAGTCCCCACCATTTTATAGTCTCCTGTGGGACAAAGACCCAATTCTGTTCAATATTCCTATGTCCTTATAAAGCATCAACTCGGAACCAGGCACATTTTAAGCAACTTCATGTTCCAATCTAAAACATACTACCTTACAGAGAGCCTAAAGTAGATGATAAAAGAAGTATTTGTGGAAGAACAAAAGCAAACTAACATTTTTGAAGGTACACTATGATTTAGGCATTGTGGTAGTACTCTTCAAATACTTTATCTTATTTAATCCTAACTACAAACTTAAAAGTAATTTTCTCATTTTTGCAGAGGAAAATACTCATAGAAGACTGAAAACAATTTGCCAAAAATCTCACACCTAATGTGTGCTGGAGCATATATCAAACTTAGTAGTTCCTGGTTCCAAAATCTATGCTTGTTTTTGTCTATATTGTAGAATATCTTTGTGTGTAACTTCAGGAAAGCAATTCTATGAAGTTACCCCATGCTTAAAAAGCCAGAACAAAACCATGTAAAGTAGTAAGAGTTACCTTGAAAGTCTCATATTGAGGGAGACCTGGGCCCTTCAAATGAATGCTACCCTTTAAAGAGTTTTTTCTTTGCTGCTAAACTCCCCTAAATTAGTTGAGATCTGTGGACCCTAAATTATAAACAACATGATGGCTTTATTTTTATACAATCATTTAAATTTAGGTGCAAAACTTTCCTTTGAATTTTAAGAATATATCATTTGCTTAACCTACCATTTTCTGTGATTTTCATTTAGTTATCTTGTACTTTTTTACCCATGTGGGTTGGATCATTTCTTTCCAGCAGACATACCTCTATTGCAAGGTGAGATTAAATGCTGGTTAACTTAGTCATCTAGATGGAGTAAATACACTGAGCAGGGGGGTCCATATTATATCACAATTCAGTAAATAGTTTCTCTTCAATGAAACACTCTTAAACCCTCTGAGAAAGCCATCTGTTTTCTGCCAGGCCTCTGACTGATATACATAATTAGAGCCAATTATAATCTATTGTCATTATTCACTTTTGGTTGTTCTTATAACCTCAGATTTATAGCCAGAGTCGGGAATGCAAATAACACATGTTATTATAATCCAAATTTATTGCCCAAACCCCACAGATTACTTTCTCATTCCTGACTCAGAATTCTTTCTCTTAGATAATATTTTAATAAAGTTTTGATCAAAGTGCATCTTTTCCTTTCAATCTATGAGTATAGAGTAAAATATTTTCCTGTCTTAGAAACAAGAAGCCTATATCGATCCCAATTTAGCACTTTCTCTTCCTAAGAGAGGACTAGAAATGTTACCATGTGTCCTTAAGGACTGAATATTTTGTTTCACGAGTCTTTTAGTATTTTGCCCACTATCTATCTGGTTTCTTTGGATTTGGTTTCAAGTGCATAGAGAACTTTGGATCCTGGTCTATTAGTTTGTTCCTCTATGCTCAGTATGCAGGGGTGGGGGCTGAAGGAAGTTGTGATTGGGTGTGGGAAAGACTGCATTAGTAACTATTATAACAGCTAACACTTAGCTAGTAATATTATCACAATTACTGTGTAATTACTCAGTAGTTACCACTGCTCTCCAAAACAGTTTTTTACTTATTTCTCATAACAATATGAGTTACTATTATCCCCATCTTGATGATGAGGGAAGAACGGTGCAATGATGATGAAGAATTGTCCAGGATCCCATAGCAATAAGCAGTCATGCTACTTAATTTGAAGTAGGCAGTCTGTAGTCAGCTCTAAAATCTGGGCTTTTAAGTACTATATTATACTGCCTCTCAAAATCTTAATTGTTCAAGTTTTTCCTCCTCTGCTTGCTCATCTCAGCACCATAGGAAATTAAAATGTACAGACACACATATATAGCTTCATGGTACAATTTAAACTTAATAGAGAATAGAATGTACCTCTGAAAAAGAAAGAACTTTATCATGTCAGCCTCACTCTCAGTAGTACTACTCTCAGTAGTACTATAAATGCTCCTGTGGTTTTGATTCATTTAGACCATACTTTTTACCTTTGTGGATGCGCCTATTCCTCTAAGCACTCAAGACATGCTCCTGCCATGTAAGACCCTTGAAATAACTTTGGCACAATATAGAGTTCCTGCCATGTAAGACCTTTGAAGGCACTTTAGGACAAATTTAGGTCAATAGTTCCCAAACTTGGCTAATTGTCAGTACAACCTGGTCAAGTTCCACAAACAGAGGCTCCCAGGTTCCAAGCTGGAGTTTCTGATTTTGGTAATGATAAGCTTCCAAAACTTGTATTTTAGATCTCCCTAAATGATTATGACAATTGGTCAGTGCAGAGATATGACCAATTTGAATAACTTGATGTAGGGAGCCACCCACTGTGAGACCTATTTACAGTCTCTCACAACATGGCGGATCTCACAACATGGCGGATCTCACAACATGGCGGAGTTCACAAATCTGCCCTGTCATTTCCTTATTCTTCTTCCTCCCTGCTTCTTTGTTCTCCCCTTCCCGCTGCAACTCAGGTGACCACAGCAATACACATGCGCAAGGCGCGAAACTCTGCAGACCCGGCACGAACTTTCAGCCAATCCCCTCCTTGGACGTCTGCCACCCGCAAAACCAGCCTATCACCTATGTACACGTTCCCTTCCCTCTCTATATATCCCCGTGTTTTACCCCCAATAAACAAGGCTTGATCAGAATCCTGTCTTGCCTCCATTCTTTCTCATCCCCTGCCCCCACTTCTTCCCACAGGCCCCTGGAATCTGCCCCCACCGGTTAGGACAAGTGGTGCCCGACGTTGACGGGGCCCGGGGATGAAGTTTTAGCTGACACTGAAAAGCCTGGCCAGGTATCCCAAGCCATCAGCTGGGGCTGAAGAGACCCAAGCCATCAGCTTGGGCGGAAGAGACTCAAGCCATCAGCTTGGGCGGTGGAAACCTTCAAAAGACTGCCTATCTTCTGAAGACTGTCTCGGTGAGTGATCGGCTATAATGGGGCAGGCATCCTCTAGTGATAGTTCCCTTTTCCTGTCCAGCCTGCAGGCCCCGCTTAGGATGAGAGGAGTAAAGGTTAATGTTAAAGAACTCTCTAAATTCTTTGCCTTCCTAAAAGAAGTTTATCCCTAGTTTCCACAGGAAGGGAGCATTTACAACTCATAAAGGAGCTACAGCAGCTAAAAGAATTACAACACCATAAATGCAGAAAGGCAGTTAACCACAATCCTTTTATCAACTTCCTGCCCACCTGCGCCTGCTTACAAAGGCCACCCAGGCGTGCATCCCCTGCGGTGATTAAAAAACCCCTCCTTTTTTTTGCATAACCAGTCACCGAGAGGCAAACCAAGGGGCAAAACAATGAGGCAGATGGTGAGGTGAAGGTACTTCGTGTGCATTCCACTTTCCCCTTTAAATCTTTAAAAGAGCTTAAAACCACCGCCTCCACCTATGGGCCCACTGCTCCATATACTATTACCATCTTGGAGCACATTGCCAATGCCTGGCTCACACCTAATGATTGGCGTACTCTTGCTCACTCTGCTCTCAGTGCGGGAGATTACCTATTATGGAAATCCGAGTACACCAAGTTCTGTGCCGATACAGCGAAGAAGCGTAATGCTCAGGCCAGCAATGGGTGGACTATTGATATGCTCACAGGGTCAAATGATTATAGAGATAATACAAACCAATGTAGGTATGACCCTGGCCTATTTGCTCAAATTCAAACTGCTGCCCTTAAGGATTGGGAAAGGTTGCGCTCAAAAGAACGCCCTGCCTCCTCCCTCACTAATATTAAACAGGGGCTGGAGGAGCCTTTTTCAGATTTTGTAGGCAGATTGTGCACGGCTGCAGAAAGGCTGTTTGGTGATACCAATACAGAAACAGACTATGTAAAGCTAATTGCCTTTGTAAATGCAAATGTGGCTTATCAGGCTGCAGTTAGACCTGATAGAAAGAAGGAGACTTGTCTGGTTACATCAGCCTTTGTTCTAAAATTGGCCCCGCCTGTCAACAAGGCCAGCCACAAGCCCCAAAATCCAAACAAGCTTATAAGGCAATCAACTTTCTTCCGGCAAACGCCAATCCTTTCATAACTCCCTACTATCTACATGACAATGTAGCTCTGGGCTAGTGAAGGCTAATATAGTTAATCCACTGGTATGAGAGAAAAACGTGGCAACATTTGTGTTTTGTTTTATTTCCATGCTAATTCTGATTGGGCTTATTTAACCAAGATAATAAAATGAGTACAAAATTTTTATCAAGGTCTAAAAGGAATTTTCAGTTTTAAATCAATAATTATCTCCAGAACTTCAAGTCTCAGTATAGTCTTACAGTAATAATCCAAAAATGTGTGCTAATGGTCTGCCTAACTGCTGCTCAAGTTATTTTAACTGATTGCTGATAACTAATAAAAATGTTTCCAAGCACAAGCTTGCATATTACAGGCAACATGAATTCCAGAAGAAATCTTGAAAGGTACAATCTAAGATGTGCTATATAACAGAGGATTTAAAAGCAGCTATACCAAGAAAGTAAAGAATTATGAGTCAATTGTAAATAAATTGTATGTTTCTGTTAATGTGTTGTAATTGTTTTGTGTTTGTCTGTTCATTCAATGTCACTGTATATTGTGATACCTCCGGATGGTAATATAAATTAGTAAAAAAAAAAAAAAAGAGCTCTATTCGAATGGCCAAAAATTAAATAAGCACTTATATTAATACTTAAGTTTATTATATTAATACATAAGTTTAAATGTTAATAAGATAGCTACAATGATAAAAATTGTAAGTCTTGATTAACAAAATTACTATGCCTTTTCATAAAAAATGGTTCTTGCCTAGATTGAAACGAATAACTTATTTTTCTTCACAGGATAATATGAAGGAAGTAAAACTTAAATGAATATTTAAAAAGTTAAAAGTTTGTGAAAATGCTAACTGAAATTTAATAAGTCTTTGCAAAAAGGTGTTTTGTCCTAAAGTAGGATGGCTAATTTTCATAAACTCTTGGAACGTAAATGATTGTGGCAAGTTATAGAAAGTATTGTGGTAACTTTAAGTAAAGAAATGTGTTCTATAAAGGTAAAATTCGTCTTAAAATGATATAATTATAGTCTATATGGTTATAAATAATTATAATAAGTTTTATAAAGCATTGTTTAAATTAAAGTGCTTAAACAAACCTGAATTAATAATGATAATAATAATAAAAGGTAATTTTATAACAGGGAAGTTTGGCTGCAGCCAGCCTCCCTTGACAACTTGCTTTTAGGAGACTGTTTCTGATATTGCATGCTACTAAGTATTTTTAGAAAAGTTCATTATTTTAACAAGCTTGTTTAGTGTTCATGGTATTATGTTATAAAAGGTTTGCTTAATAACTTTGTATGTAGGCTATATGGAAAGTTTTTCTAGGAATAGCTCCTACTATAGAATGGATTGGGAATAATAGTAAGAATGGTCAATATCTGCATTTAAATCAAATTTGTCATCTTCAGGCAGGTGTAAGAGATCCTTATATGTTTGTGGTTGGAAAATTAACTATAACCCAAAAATGCTCTATTCTATAAAAATGAGGCCTTGCATCCTAGTAGCCACTACCCCGCAACTAACATACTATGGAGAAGGCAAACTAAAAATTTTACTATCCTCATCTGTGTCAAAGAGAGCCGCCTTCCTCTCTATATTGATAAAAAATTAGCCTCACAGGTTCAGTCACTTCAGCTGCCATAGCAGGTGGTGCTCTTGGTCATGGCCTCATCAGCTTGCAATACTTTAAACAACAAGGACAAATTATTCTAGAATCCAGTGCGCAGTCTCTTGACTCTCTGCAGCAGCAACTAACATCCCTCGCCCAGGTAGCCTTACAAAACCGCAGGACCCTTGATTTACTCATAGCTGAAAATAGCAGGAACCTGCCTTTTCCTTCAGGAGGAATGCTGCTACTACATGAATGAATCTGGTATTGTTGAGCAAAATGTTAAGAAATTGTGAGAATTGCGGGAAGGAATAATGCCCTCCCAATCAACTTCCTCATCTGCCTGGCTCACTTCCCCTCTTGCAATGTGGCTAGATCCCCTCCTCAGCCCCCTAATCACTCTCATATTAATCTGTGCATTTGCACCTTGCCTCCTTAAATTTCTCCAAGAAAGGATGAAGCAAATCTCAGCCCACGTGATGTATCTTGCCGCTGTTCATCAGTACCCACCTATCCGGACCGAAGAATGTAGAAGAATGAACAACCAACCTTTGAAAATGCAAATTTCTTATGTTGTCTCATTTGCTATCCTGTACCCTAATAACATTTCTTTGCCTGTTTTCCCTTTACAGTCACCACCTCCCTTACCACGGCTTAACCTTCTCTGTTTAATATATATCACTGAACGGCTTCGGCAAAGATCCAGCAGCTTGAATGAGCAATGGGCACCCTGGACTGACAAGACCAGGGTGGGTGTGGCCACACCCACCAATCTCAGTACATCATGCTTGTCATACGCAGTCTATGAGGGCTCCCAGTTATAGCTTGCTGTAATTGCAAGCCATCTGTCGCTGAGGTGCTGGACTGGTTAGCCAATGACGGGCAACTGGGCTGACCCATCAGTCAACCTAAGACAGTGACGTGGCCTTTTGCTGCCATGATTCCCAGTGATGGGTAAGATTGATCGCATACCGGGTAAGACGAATCACTTACCGGGTGCAGCCCCGACCTAAGACAGGCACAGCCCCCCTTTCAGCATGGGAGCACCTTTCAGCCGCATGCCACTACTGAAAATAAGCCCTGCTCTATCATGAGCCATCGCTGGCTGGTCCTCTCTTCAATTCATAATATATTAAACAGAAAAGGGGGACCTGTAGGGAGCCACCCACTGTGAGACCTATTTACAGTCTCTCACAACATGGCGGATCTCACAACATGGCGGAGTTCACAAATTTGCCCTGTCATTTCCTTATTCTTCTTCCTCCCTGCTTCTTTGTTCTCCCCTTCCCGCTGCAACTCAGGTGACCACAGCAATACGCATGCACAAGGCACGAAACTCTGCAGACCCGGCATGAACTTTCAGCCAATCCCCTCCTTGGACATCTGCCATCCGCAAAACCAGCCTATCACCAATGTACACGTTCCCTTCCCTCTCTATATATCCCAGTGTTTTACCCCCAATAAACGAGGCTTGATCAGAATCCTGTCTTGCCTCCATTCTTTCTCGTCCCCTGCCCCCACTTCTTCCCACAGGCCCCTGGAATCCGCCCCCGCCAGTTCGGACAACTTGAGGGGCTCTAAGTCATCTCTGGACCTCCAATTCACTGTCTTGGAAAATATTTGTTTTTACAAAGATTTTACAGGATTAGGTCATTGAAAGGATTAAGGAGACTCCATGGCATATTCAGGTATAATCTATAAAATTTTCTCACAGATTTTGAATATCCTCTTTTGTTTTGTGGTTTATTTTTTCTACTTATATTTGATTTCAGGAAGTTTCTAATGGCATAGTCTTTCCATGGTCATGTTGTCTACTAATGAATTCATAAAAGGTATTCTTCATTTCTATTATAGTGTTTGATTTCCAGCATTTCCTTTTGAGTCTTTAGTGCATCCATCTCTCCATTTACATTACCCATCTGTTCTTGCATGCTCTTTACTTTTTCCATTAGCTCCCTTAACATATCAGTCATAATTATTAATATTTTAAATTCCTTCTCTGATAATTAGAAAATCTATTGCATATCTGAGTATATTTCATATAAGACTGCTTTGCCTCTTCAGACTGTATTTTCTCTTGCCTTTTAGCATGGCTTGTAATTTTTGTTGAAAGCTGGACATGGTAACATAGTGTAATAGGAGCTGGGCCAAATAGACTTTCAGTGTAAGATTTTATGTTAATCTGCATAGGAGTTAGATTGTGTTTAATGTTTTCTGTAGCTGTGGTGCCAGGGGCTTCACATTCCTCTAATGTCCTTTTTTGTTTTGTTTTGTTTTGTTTTAATTGAAGAAGTTATAGATTTATAGAAAAATCACATAAAATGTACTGTTTTTCCATATTAGTCCATACTGTTGGCATTTGCATTAGTGATACCTTTGTTAAAACTTATGAAAAACTATTAAAATTGTACTATGAACTATAGTCCATAGTTTATAATAGTTGCATTCTTCCTATATACCACCCCATTATTAACATTTTGCATTAGTGTGGTACATTTGTTATAATTCATGAAGGAACATTTTTATATTTGTTTTATTAACCATAGTCCATCATTTACAACAGGGTTCACTGAGTTATATAGTCCTGTAGCAGTTTGATTTAATTGATGAATTCCAAAAAGAAATATTGGATTATGCTTGTAATCTGATCTGCAACTGGGCATGACTGAGTTATGATTAGGGCATGGATTCCCCACCCAGTCTCCACACCTTGGTGGGTGGGGACTCACCGATAAAAGGCATGGCAAAGAACAGAGTTGGGGCTTTTAATGTTGGGGTTTTGATTTTGGAGTTTGATCCTGAAGACTTAAACTGGAGCCCTGGGAAGTCAGCACACAAAGGAAAGAAAAGCTAGCCCCAGGAAGGATGGTAACTTGAAGCCAGAGTAAAGCAAGCCCCAGGAACATTTGGAATCCAGGAAGCCTGAATCCTCACAGACGGCGACAGCCATCTTGCTCCAAATAGACTTTGGTGAGGGAAGTAAGTTATACTCTATGGCCTGGTATCTGTAAGCTCCCACCCCAGATAAATACCCTTTATAAAAACCAACCAATTTCTGGTATTTTGCATCAGCACCCCTTTAGCTGACTAATACAAGTCCTATGATTTATCTTTTCATTTTTATTCTAGTAACAACCTAAAATTTCCCCTTTCAACCACATTCACATTTATAATTGAGTGCTATTAATTACACTCACAATATTGTGCTACCATCACCACCATCCATTACAAAACTTTACAATCAAATTAAATAGAAATTTTGTATAAATTAAGCCTTAACTCCCCATTCCCTATTGCCACCCCAGCCCCTGGTAATCTATATTCTAGTTTCTAACTATGAGTTTGCTTATTGTAATTGTTTCATATCATTAAGATCATACAATATTTGTCCTTTTCTGTCTGGCTTATTTCACTCAGCATAATGTCTTCAAAGTTCATCTGTGTTGTCACAGGTATCAGGGCTTCATTCATTTCTGTGGGGAAAATTTTTCCATTGTATGTATATACCACATTTTATTTATCCATTCATCAGTTAATGGACACTTGGGTTCCTCCCATCTTTTAGCAATAGTGAATAATGCCACTATGATCATTCATGTGCAAATATCTGTTCAAACCCATGCTTTCCATTCTTTTGGGTATATACCTAGGAAAGGGATTACTGGGTCATATGGTAATTCTATACTTAGCTTTTGAGGAACTGCCAAACTGTCTTCCACAATGGCTGCACCATTTTATAGTCCCTTCAGGAATTAATGAGTGTTCCTATTTCTCCACATCCTCACCAACACTTGTCATTTTCTGTTTATTTAATAGTAGCCATTTTAGGGGTGTGAAATAGAATATCATTTGAATTGCATTTCCCTAATAGCTAGTGATGTTAAGCATCATTTCATGTGCTTTTTAGTCATTTGTACATTCTGTTTGGAGAAATGTCTATTAAGTCTTTTGCCCATTTTTTTAATTGAGTTGTTTGGTTTTTAATTGTTGAATTATAGAATTTCTTTTTTATATTCTGGATAGTAAACCCTTTTGGCTATGTGGTTTCCAAATGTTTTCTCTTTTTGAGTAGGCTGTCTTTTCACTTTCATGACAAAGGCTTTTGATGCACAAAAGCTTTAAATTTTGATGAGGTCCAATTTATCTACTTTTTCTATTCTTGATTGTATGTTGGCATAAAGTCTAAGAAACCATTGCCTAATACAAGAGCCTGAAGATAATTCCCTACATTTTCTTCTGAGAGTTTGATAGTCCTAGTTCTTATATTTAGGTGTCTTTGATCCATTTTGCGTTAATTTTTATGTATAGTGTGAGATGGGGTCCTCCTTCATTCTCTTGCATACAAATATCCATTTCTCCCAGCACCATTTGTTGAAGATACTATTCTTTTCCAATTGAGTGAACTTGGGAGCTTTGTCAAAAATCAGTTGGCTACAGATATTAGGGATATTTCTGAACTCTCAATTTGATTCCAGTGGTCTATTCTTGTGCCAGTTCTATGCTGTTTTAACCACTGTAGCTTTATAATAAGATTTAAAGTCAGGAAGTGTGAATCATCCAAATTTGTTCTTCCTTTTCAAGATGCCTTTTGCTTTTAGGGTCCCTTTACCCTTACAAATAATTTTTTTTTTAAGATTTATTTTTTATTTATTTCTCTCCCTTCTCCCCCAGCCCTCACATTGTCTGCTCTCTGTGTCCATTTGCTGAATGTTATTCTTTGTCTGCTTCTGTTGTTGTCAGCAGCACCAGGAATCTGTGTTTCTTTTTGTTACATCATCTTGTGTGTCAGCTCTTCATGTGTGTGGCACCATTCCTCGGCAGGCTGAACTTTCTTTCATGCTGAGCAGCTGTCCTTATAGGACTTTATATATATAGGATCAAGTTATCTGAAAATAATGAAAGTTTTACTTCTTCCTTTCCAATTAGAATACTTTTTATTTATTTTTCTTTACTAACTATTTTGGATAGATTTTCCAGTATAATGTTAAGTAACAGTGGTTGACAGTGGGCATCCTTGTATTTTTTCCAGGTCTTACAGGGAAAGCTTTTAATCTTTCACCATGGAGTATAATGTTAGGTATGGGTTTTTCACATATACCCTTTATCATGTTGAAGACATGTACTTCTTTTCCTATTTTTCTAAGTGTTTCTATCTAGAAAGAAAGCTGGATTTTTTCAGCCCTTTGTGCCTCAACTGAGATGAGCAAGTGTTTTTTCCCCTTCTTTTTGTTAATGTGGTATATTATTTTCATTGATTTTCTTATGTTAAAATATCCTTGCATACCTGGCATAAAACCCACTTGATCATGATGAATAATTCTCTAAATGTGTTGTTGGATTCGATTAGGAAATGGGTTTGTAATTCTCTTTTTCTTTTTGTAATATATTTATTTGGCTTTGTTATTATGGTGATATTGGCTTCATAGAATGAGTTTCATAGCATACCTTCTTGTTCAATTTTTTTGGAAGCGCTTGAGTAAGGTTGGTATTAAATCTTCCTTGAGTGCTTGGTAGAACTCACCTGTGAAACCATTTGGTTTTGGGTTTTTCATTTGGGGGAGTTGTTGATGACTCTTTGAATCTCTTGTGATTGGTTTATGAGGTCTTCTGTTTCTTCTAGGGTCAGTGTAGGTTGTTCTTACATTCCTTGGAATTTTTCCATTTCATTTACATTGTCTAGTTTTTGGTGTACACTTGTTCATAGTATCCTTTTATGATCTCCTTTATTTTTGTGGGGTCAGTAGTAATATTGCATTTTTCATTTTGAATTACATTTATTTGCATCCTCTCTCTTTTTTCTTTGTCAGTCAGGCTAAAAGTGTCAAAAATTAACTTTTGGTTTTGCTAATTCTCTCTATTGTTTTTCAGTTCTCAGTTTCATATATTTCTGCTCTGATTTTTGTTATTTCATTCCTTCTACTTGCTTTGGAATTAGTTTGCTGTTCTTTTTCTATTTCCTGCAGCTGTGTAGTTAGGTCACTGATTTTTTTTAATGTAAGCATTGAGGGCTATAAATTTCCCTCTCGTCATTGCCTTCACTGCATCCCATAGGTTCTGATATGTTGTGTTTTCATTTTCATTTGCTTTGAGATATTTGTTGTTTTCTTGAAATTTCTTCTTTGACCTACTGATTATTTAAGAGTGTATTCATTAATTTCCATTATATTTGTGAATTTTCCCTTTTTCTGCCTCTTCTTGATTTCCATTTTATTCCATTATGATTAGAGAAAGTGGTTTGTATCGTTTCAATCTTGTTGAATTTATTGAGATATGTTTTGTGACCCAACATATGGGGTATCCTAGAGAAAGATCTGTGAACACTTAAAAAGAATGTGTATCCTGCTATTTTGGGGTGCAATGTTCTGTACATGTTTATTTGGTTTAGTCCACTTACCATATTATTCAAGCTCTCTGTTTCTTTATTGATTCTCTGCCAAGATGCTTTATCCAATGTTGAGAGTGCTGAGTTGAAGTCTCCAAATATATATATATATATATATATATATATATATATATATATATATTTCTCCCCTCAGTTTTATTTTTTAAGATTTATATTTTTTATGTATTTATCCCCCTCTCCCCCGTGGCTTGCTTGCTGTCTGCTCTCTGTGACCATTCACTGCACATGTCTCTGTGTCTGTTTGTCTCCCTTTGTTGTATCATCTTACTGTGCCAGCTCTCCACACATATGGACTGTCTGCTCTCCACAGGCATGGGCCATCAGCTCTCTGTGGGTGCAGGCCACCTTGCCTTCACAAGGAGACTCTGGCATGCAAACCCAGGGCCTCCCATGTGGTAGACAGGAGCCCAGTCAATTGAGCCACAGCCACTTCCCTCCCTTCAGTTTTGGCAGTGTTTGCCTCATGTATCTTGGGGCATCCTGGTTAGATGTATTTACATGATTATTCCTTCCTGGTGGATTGCCCCTTTTAAAAGATATGTCTTTCATCTCTAATAACAGTTTTATTTTTAAAGTCTATTTCATCCAATATAAGTATAGGTACTCCAGCCTTTTTTTTTTTTTTTTTTTGGTTACAGCATGCATGGAATATCTTTTCCAGGCTTTCACAATCAATCTATTGGTATCCTTGAGTCTAAGTTGAGTCTTTAGTAGGCAACATATATATGGTTCATATTTTCTTGTCCATTCCACCAGTCTGTGTCTTTTGATTGGAAGTTTAATCCATTAATTTTCAATGTTATTACTGTAAAAGTGATTTTTATTTCACCCACTTTGACCCTTGGGTTTTATCTGTTAAATTTTATTTTCACCACTCTTTTGACACTTTTAATTTCATTTATTGATATAATCTTTCATTTCTAAACTCTTTTCCAAGCCTCACTCTCCTGAGTTTTCTTTTCAGGCTGTAGCACTACCTTTATTATTTCCTATAAAATTTTCTAGCATTATTTCTTCTGATATTCCTTCTTCCCCTTTTCCCTTCTCTTCTCTCTCTGGGACACCCATAACAAGTATGTTTGCACATCTCTTGTTGCCATTTAGTTCCCTGAGACCCTCTTCTATTTTTTCCATTCTTTTCTTCATCTCTTCTTTTGCATATACACTTTTGAAAGCCATGTCTTCAAGTTCATTGATCCTTCCTTTTGCTTCCTCAAAACTGCTGTTATATGGCTCCAATGTATTTTAATTTCATTTATTGGATCTCCTATTTCCTATGTATCCATTCAAATTCTTCTTTGTGCTCACCCAGTGTCTTTTTAATATCTTTAATCTCTTCAGCCATCTCATTGAATTTATTAAGGAGAGTTGTTTGAATATCTATGATTGTCTCAACTCCTTAATGTCATCTGGAGACTTATCTTGTTCCCTTAACTAGGCCATAGCTTCCTGTTTCTTAGTGTGGATTGTGAAGTTTTGTTGGTGTCTAGACATCTGGCTTACTTGATATATGTATTCTGGGTGCAGTTTCTCTCATTAATTCAGTGCTTTCTTGTACTTTTTTTCCTTTGTTGGTTGCATAGTAGGAGTTGAGGTTGTAGTTGGTCCTGTCAGTTGTGGAGACTGATGCTACCTGCATTGCCACAGGAACTGATGAAACTTCTCCTATCTTTCTTCTCTGCCAGGGGTAGAGACAGAGTCACAGCTGTGTGAAATAATACAATTTTTACAGGCCAAGACTCTCTGTAGTTGCCTGGAGAGGCTGATGAAACTTTATGCTCCTTCCTTCCCTGCCTGGAGCTGCAGGTGAGGGCCACAATCTATGCCATGTGGGTCCAAAATGACTGCAATTGTCCTGGTAGACTGACATAGCTCCAGCCATCCCTCTCCTTGCCAGGGGTGGGTTTGGACCCTCTGGAGTACAAAAGAATCTAATCCATGTGGACTGAATGAGCCTGCAGTTGCCTTGAGAGACTGAGGGAGTACTATTCCATTTGTCATTTAGGGGATGGAAATGGAACCACTAATGCCCAACAGTTCATTCTGTGGAGGCCAAAAATACCTGCTACAAATTATAGAGGATAAGGAAACACCAACTTCATCCTATCCAATTGGGGGAGGGGGGGGTGTTCAAAGATGGATATGGAACCAAAGTTGTTCAGTTAGCCAGTTCATGTGAGCCAAAAGTGCCTGCAGTTGCCCAGAGAGAAAACACAAGTCCTCATCTTATTTTATTGGGGGGCAGGAATACAAATGTCCAAGTATCCAGTCTGTTTGGATTGAAATTGCCTGCAGTTTCCCAGAGAAGCTAAAGAAATATCAGCCCCCCATCCTATGACGGTGGATGGGAGGAGATGGAATCAAAGGTGCTCAAACAAACCAGTTTGTGTGGACTAAAAGTACCTGCAGTTGCCCAGAGAGGCCAAGGAAACACAGCTCCTCTCCTATCCTATTGGGATGCAGGGGTGGAAACCCAGATGTCGACTATTTAATCTGTGCCAGCCAAAACTGCCCACAGTTACCCAGAAAGGCTGGTGCATGTCTCCCCAGCTTCTTCTGTCAGAAGTGGGGATGGAGCCTAGCTTAGGGCTAGAATCTGATCATGGTGGAAAGAGGCCAGTCCCTACTTTTGCTATGATTTTCAGTCAGTCCCACTTTCCCTCATTTAGGGGTGCAGTTAAAATGGCAGCTACTGGTCTCTTCTAACTTGGACAGGTTCAAACTTTAGTTATTCTTAGAATTTATATTTTAGCCAGCTGAATTTACTAATCAGTTGTTGCCAACCATCTCTGTTTCACCCATTTTTTTAGAAATGGAGCTTCCAATTCCATCCATGGAATAGCTCCTGAAGTGGCTTGTGCTGCCAGTGGAGGATGGGCACCAGTGTCTGTGGCATGGAATGTTCTACTCATGAATCTTCTCTGCAAATTGGCAGTTTTCTCCTTCCATTCTTTCAAATACATTGCATGAAGTTCTTCTGGTCACCTTTGGCCCCCAAACAGGTGCTTTAGATAGCTCTGGATAATTACTAACTGCCGTGTAGCATAAGCTGACTTTTGGAGTGCCCTACTCTACCCCCATCTTGCCTCTCCTCTAGTGTATAATTCCTTTAATATGCTGTTGGATTCATTTTGCAATTATTTTCTGAAGATTTTTACACCTATATTCATAAGAAAAAGTGATCTTTAATTTCCTTTTTTTGTAGTATCTTTATCTGGCTTTGTTATTAGGGTGATGTTGGCCTCAGAATGAATTCAATAGTATTCCCTCCTTTACAATTTTTTAGAAGAGTTTGAGTATTGGTATTCATTCTTCTTGGAATATTTGGTAGAATTCACCAGCAAAGACATCTGGTCCTGGGCTTTTCTTTGTTGGGAAGTTTTTGATAATTGATTCAATCTCATTACTTGCAATTAGTCTGTAGAGATCTTCTATTTGTTCTAGAGTCAGTGTAGTTTGTTCATGTGTTTCTAGGAGTCTGTCCATTTCATCCAAGCTTCTAATTTGTTGGCATATGTTTATTCACAGTATCCTCTTATGACTCTTTTTTGTGAGTAAGTAACATTGTCCTCCCCTCACTCCTGATTTTATTTATATCTTCTCTTTGTTTTCTTCATCAGTCTAGCAAAGGCTTTGTCAATTTTATTGATCTTTTCAAAGAACCAACTTTTGGTTTTGCTAATGTGCTCTCTCTTTTTTTTTAATTATTCCCAATTTCATTTATTTCTGCTCTAACCTTTGTTATTTCCTCCCTTCTGTTTGCTTTGGGTTTAGTTTGCTGTTCTTTTTCTACTTCCTCCAGGTGTACAGATAGAACTTTGATGTTAGCTATTTTTTTTTAATTTATAAGGACTAGGGCTATAAATTTCCCTCTTAGCACTGCCTTTGCTGCATCCTGTAAGTTTTGTTATATTGTGTTCTCATTTTCATTTGTCTCAAGATATTTACTGATTTCCCTTGGAATTTCTTCTTTGTCCCACTAGTTGTTTAAGAGTGGGTTTTTAATTTTGATATATTTGTCAATTGTCCAGTTCTTTGCTTGTCAGAGAAGATGCTTTCATTATGGTCAGAGAAAATTCTTTGTAGAATTTCAATCTTTTTAAATTTATTAAAACTTGTTAGTGAACCAGCCTGTGGTCTATCCTGATGAATGATCCATGTGTACTTGAGTAGAATGTGTAAACTGCTGTTTTTCATGTTTGTTATCAGGAAATATGCCTTTGTCTTGTTCAATTGCATTATGACTCATAGGAATTGAACAGTAGAGTTGTATATTAAAGATATAGTATTATTGGGTTTTGCACTTAAACTTTTAGTTATCCTTACCAAAGATCTCCATTTCTTCACAGTACTCCAAGTCACTATCAACTGTCTTTTCCTTCCAACCTGCAGATCTTCCTTTAATAATTCTTGTAGGGGAGGTCTTTTGTTGATGGACTCTCTCAGTTTCAGTTTATCTGTGAATATTTTAAACTCCTCCTAATTTTTGAAGGATAGTTTTGTCAGATAAAGAATTTTTGACTGGAAACTTTTCTCTTTCAGTACCTGAAATGTATCATACCACTGCCTTCTTGCCTCCATGCTTTTAAGGAGAAATCAGCACTTAGTTTATTGAGGATCCCCTATTATGTGACGGATAGATTTTCTCTTGTGCTTTCAGAATTCTCTCTTTGTCTTTGGCATTTGACTTTCTTCCTCGTATGTCTCAGAGTAGGTCTAGTAGGATTCATTCTATTTGGAGTATGTTGCACTTCTTAGATATATATATTTATGTCCTCTATAAGAGTTGGGAAATTTGGGGCCATCGTTTCCTCAAATATTCTTTCTGTCTCTTTTTCCTTCTATCTCCTTCTGAGATAACCATAAAATGTGTATTTGTATGCTTATGATGGCATTCAAATCCCTGAGACTGCTCAAATTTTTTCTATTCTTTTCTCTATCTGTTCTCATGACTATGATTTTGATTGTCCTGTCTTCTAGTTCATGGATTCTTTCTCCTGCCTGTTCAAATCTGCTGTTATATGCCTCTAATGTATTTTCAGTCCCTACTATTGTGCCTTTCATCTGATAACTTGTTCTGTTTCTTTTTATACTTTAAAATTCTCCTTTATGCTCATACATTGTCTTCTTAATATACTTTAGCACTCTATCCAAATTATCCTTTATTTCCTTTGTTATGGATAATTTATTGGGAATATTTCAAACTGATTCTATTTCTCTTTCCCCTGCCAAAGACATAGTTCTTTTTCTTGGCTCTTTACCATGAAAACCTTGTGGTAGTTCCTAGAGGGAAATTTCCAGAAATGTGAAGACATAAGACTGTAGCCTCCAGGGCTTTCCTATACTCAATCTAATCTGAACTCACTCTATAAATCCATCAAATTACCATTTATGTGCCCTACTAGTTTTTAACTTCATGGCTTCTGCTCTAGGTAAGTTGATGTCATCTGTGTTTCTCTGTATTTAGCTATCTCTACACATTTTGCATTGGCTGTTTGCTCTCTGGCCTTAATTATCTGATAGGTTCAAGAGAGGTTGCTGATTTTCACTTTGTTCAGCTTTTTTTCTTGTCTTAAGGATAGGATGTTGACTTCCAAGTTTTTTATATGTTAGAGTTGAAACCTGAAATTAAATAATATTATTGTAATGAATTTATGAATCTAGTTTTGGAGTAAACATAGAAGGGAAAAACAGCAAAATTTTACACCAGAAATGATTACTATTCCTTTGGAATTGTAGATAATATACCCAGTATGTGGGTTATAATTTTCTTGTCTATAGACAAAACAGGTCTCTGAAAAATCAATAGCACTGAAACTTATATCTGAAAGATTTTCTTAATTTAAAATGTAAAAAAATAACTAGCCAGCTTTTGAACTCTTTTGTAAGAGAAAAATATCTTTATTTAAGAAGCAAAACTGTTAATTCATTAAATACAATATTCGCATTCTGTTATTTAGTAGCAGACAAAGACATACTTATATGTCATCAAAGATTTTCTCCAGATAGAGGGAATATGTTCTCATGTACCCTCATTTTCTTTTTAGAAGCCTCCTAACAATCAGCAGTGCTCTTCTGTAAAGGAAGAATGAGTGTATCAGATTAAAAATGACCATGATTTGATTATCATAGAGTACTATTTAAAAGGAAAGCAAAGTTCTAAAATCAGGCACCTCGTACCACCGTTTAAAAGTGTTCATTTATTTACAAAGAATGAAATTTAGTCTGGTGTTTTCATAGCTAACTTATTTATTAATGTAAACCATCTAGGAGCCTTTGAATATAAGTAGGTTCTAGAAAGCATATTCCATTATTTGCTTTGGCTGCTAATTAATCTTGGCAATTCCACTCAGTTCATCCACATCATTTGAACTAATGGAAAGAGATCATGGTTGTTGGAATCTGAATATTGCATCCAATATGTGCTCTATAAATTTTTCTTACTAATGATATGAATTGTAACAGAGTTCTTTTAGATTTGACTTTGACTAAGTGTGATAATGCATTCTCTGCCCTATTCCTAATATTTGAAAACAAGTTACTAAAATGCATTGGAAAATACACACATACAGATACACAAATAATATTTATTTAGCATCACAAGGGATTTTATTCTGCTACTTTTCATATGCCTTGCAACAAAAATATTAATATTTCTAACTTTTCTTGCAAAGTGATATCCCAAACAAAAATATTTAATCAGAAATCCTTTAGTGTTATCTATCTCTGATCTGGGTGATGCACATTAATTGGAAAAGAAAATACATTGTCATTAACAGGAATGCTGGTTTAGTCACATGGATGGAAGTTCACTACTGTAACTATCTGGCAGAAATATCTTATTTGCTCCCATTGTAGCAGTTTGATATAGATATGAATTCCAAAAATAGATATTGGATTATGTTTGTAAACTGGTCTGTACCTGGGTATGATTCAATTATTAGGGCTTTGATTGGACCATCTCAGTAGGGCATTGAGACCTCACCCCTTGGTGGGTGGGGACTCACAGATAAAAGGCATGACAAAGGACAGAGTTAGAGCTTTTTGATGCTTGAGATTAGGATGTCAGAGTTTGATGCTGGAGTTTTGAGCCAGAGCCCTGGGAAGTAAGCACAGAGAGGAAAGAGAAGCGATCCCTGGGTAGAGAGGAAGTGAGCCATAAGAAGAATACAGGAATAGAGATGGCTCTTTAAACACAACAGAAACTCCAGGGAGCCAGAAAGAGCAGTTTGCCTGATAGTCTACAGCTGACCTTGTGGAGAAAACAGAGGACCTGAGCCCATAGAGAAGAAAGACCTGGGAAGAGAGGAACCCAGGAAGCCCGAACCCTCGCAGATGTTGGCAACCATCTTGCTCCAACACATGGAAATAGACTTTGGTGAGGAAGTAACTTATGCTTTATGGCCTGGTATCTGTAAGAATAAATAAATACCCTTTATAAAAGCCAGCAGGCTTCTGGTATATTGCATCAACACCCCTTCAGTTGACTAATACACCCATACAGTTGATTTTGCACATAATTTCAAGCATTTGAATTTTATATTCTTTGAGCAAGTTATAAAATTATTCTTTCTCACATTAACTATTGATTCCTTTACATGAGTTTTCCACATTAGAATGTATTATTGTTAGATTACTTTGTAAAATTGCAAGAAATGTGCTTTCTTATTTAATATTTTTTTTAAAAAGTGGAATGGGATTGACAGGAAAAATTTAGTCATATCAGGAGGACTAGAAATTTGACTAACATTGTTTTATTATGAAAATGTAGAGAAAGGGAATTTTCTAAGTTAGTTTTGAACTTTATTGATCCTCTTTTCCAGAGAGAAAGCCAATATCTAATTGAAGATGACAAGGCTAACTTATCCTCTATACTTTCCCTGCACAAAAGTACAAAAGGAATAAAAAAGAATGGTTGAAATTATTTTTCTCTCATTACAAAAAATAATAATAGGTATACCCATAGTCTTGTATGCTCAGAGACCTCTCTAGAAAGTTGATTTTTAAAAAAAATAACTCATTATCTTCATCTGGTACTAATAACCTTCCATTGTAATGATATAATATACTCTCACAAAACATAAAAAGATAAAAGAAAATAAAAAGAATTGTTGGGGGGTCGAAGCAAGATGGTGGCTGAGTGAGCTTGCCTTGTGGTCTCTCCTGGGAAGAGGCAGCTAGGCACCATTGGAGGTTCTCCGGGATCAGGCTTTTTAAGGATTTTTGCAGGGCAGGAAGTATCTGGACATCAATTTGGTGGGAAGGTAATGGAAAGGATTGGTCTATAAGATATAATTGGGGTTCTATTGCACAGAGGTGAGACCCGCACACGGGTTGCTCCCTCCTTTGGGGGGGTGGGGCCGCAGAACCAGCGCTGCAGCTGCACTTTTTGGAGGCTCTGTGGTGCTGGGGAATTCACGAGTCCTGGGCGGGCTGTTGGGGGGGTTGATGGGACGGGACACCTTTGCGGACCGATTTGGGAAGACAGATGGTGTTTTGTTGTGAAGCGGGAAATTTTTGATTGCGGACACAAGTAATAGCGCTTCTGCCTGGAGCCCCACTCCCACAAGCCTGGCTGCCAATCTGCAGCGGAATTAGATTGCTGGCAATAAAGAGACGTAATTGGGAAGCTGTTATAGGGTGCGGCAAGGGAGGGGGACACGTCTGGAAGCCGATTGGTGAATATTTTGCAAAGCTTGGGAACTCCAGTTTTGAACTCTGTTGTTGGCATTTCCAGGAAAGCCCCACCCACTGGCCTGGCTTCTGATCTGTGTCATTAAATTGGCTGCAGTGTAGAGGCGCCCTCAGGTGGCCATTCTGGGGGATCACAGGGTGGGAGCTGTCCAGAAGCTGAATTGACGATATATCCACATAAATAGACCCTACTGAGTAAGTAAATTGCAGAGTTCAGACATAATATAGAGTTTGCGGATCTGACTTCCCCCATAGGGATGGCACCCAGCTGCGGGGATCCCTGAGGGCTGTGTTACACTGCGGTGCTCCTAGGCTCCCTGATGACCAGATTTGAGGTTGCCAGGTCTGAGTCCCCTAAACTCTGGTGGCCCACACCCCAGAGACTCACACCTCTTGAGTCTTCAATATCTCAGACTTTCCATCCCTGAATCCATCATGCCCTGAGGTCCATCTGAGGTCCTTGAATGCCCTAGCCTTCAACGTTTGTGTTTTTTCTTTTTTGTTTCATTTTGTTTTGTTTTTATTTTCATTTTATCTTATTTTTTACTTTTTTTAATGCCCTGATTGCTAACATTGCATTATTCCCTAGTCTTTTACCCCAGCATATCCCCCAAAGTCTTTTTTCTTTTCAGTTATTTAGGGTTTTTGTTGTTGTTGTAGTTGGTGTTGCAATTGTGGTTCATGTATATCTTTTTTTTTCTTTCCCCTACCTGTTCCCCACCCTTTGCCCACCCCCTTTTTCTTTCTTCCTTTCTTCTCTTCTTTTTTTTTTTTCTGTTTTTTTCTCTCTCTCTTGTCCCTCATTTTCTTCTTATTTTATTTTAACTTAATTATACAATAGGTGCTGCAGGGATCACATCACATTTGCTGGGTTTTCTCATCCTCCACTGCCTCATTTCTGTGTGAACTGATTTAGGCTACCTACACTATCCCCTTTCCCCTATATCTTGATATCTGCCATCATCTACTGTCTCTCCTATATTCCACCTCCCTTTCTTTGATCCACAAAGTGTTTACCTCTTAATTTCTAATACCTTTGTTTTGTTTTCTGTCTGTTATCCACTCTTGAAACTACTACCTTTCTTTTCTCTTTCCCTCTCTCATGAAAATACTAGCTTTTTAATTCATAATATATTCCTGCCATATTCAGTCGACTACCTCATTATAAGTACTATACCTACTGTTATAACTCTACACAACTTACATGAATCTAATATCCATCCTCCCAGATCTCATATTGTTGCTCTGGTAACATTTATCACCAATACTACTATACACTTTTTCCTTGCTTACACAATTGCCTTTCCCCGGCACTAATACTTTCCTTTAAAGTGAATCCAACCAGCAATAAGAAATTAGAATAAGAAGAACAAAGTGACAAAGAGAAGATATAATACTTATGCAAAAACAACAGCTAACTAATCCCCAAGACTAGACAAAGAAGCTAAGGAACTGATTAAACCCATCAAGATAAAATGATGACCAGACAGCAAAAAAAATCTACAAACCAAACCAGCAATCAGGAAAACATGGCTGAATCAAATCAACAAACTAAAAATCAGGAAGGGGAGCAGAACTTCGCACAAGAAATGAAAGATCTCAGAACATTTATCACCGACAAATTTAATGAAGTAAAGGAAGAGGTTAACAACATGAAGACAACACTTGGAGGGGAAATTGCAGACATACGCAAAAAGATAACAGATATGATGGGAATGAACACCACAGTTCAAGAAATCAAAAATACACTTGCAGCAAATATCAGCAGACTAGAAGAGGCAGAGCAGAGAATTAGTGATGTGGAAGACAGTACATCAGAAATCAAACAGATAGTAGAATTGGTCAATAAAAAGGTAGAAAAAAATCCAGCTAGGACTTAGGGACTTGAATGATAATGCAAAATGCTCAAACATACGTATTATAGGCATTCCAGAAGGAGAAGAGAAGGGAAAGGGGTCAGAAGGAGTGTTGCAGGAAATAATAGCTGAAAACTTCCTAAATCTACTGAAAGAGACAGATGTACATATCCAAGAAGCACAGCGCACTCCACTGGTCATAAACCCCAACAGGCCCACCCCAAGACATATACTTGTCAAATTATCCAATGATCAAGACAAAGAGAAAATTCTAAAAGCAACAAGAGAAAAGAAAACCATCACATACAAGGGAAGCTCCATAAGATTAAGTGCTGATTTCTCATCTGAAACCATGGAGGAAAGAAGGCAGTGGTATGATATAGTCAAGGTACTAAAGGAAAAAAATTTCCAACCAAAAATACTCTATCCAGCTAAACTAGCATTCAAAAATGATAGATAGTTCAAAATATTTGCAGATAAACAGAAACTGAAAGAGTATGCCAACAAGAAACCTCCCCTTCAAGAAATTCTAAAGGGAGTTCTGCAGGAAGAAAGGAAAAAACAGGACAGTCAGAGTTGGAGGAGAGTGTAAGAGCAACAAAAAAGACAAAAATAGAAGGGAAAAAAATACAAAGAAAATATGACAAACACAACTCCAAACAAAATATGGCTAACACAAATAATTCCTTGAAAGTAATAACACTGAATGTCAATGGATTAAACTCACCTATCAAAAGATTAAGACTGGGACATTGGATAAGGAAATATGACCCATATATATGCTGTCTACAAGAGACACATCTTAGACCCAGAGACTTATGGAGGTTGAAAGTGAATGGCTGGAAAACAATCATACAAGCAAACAATAACCAAAAAAAGGCAGGTGTAGCTATATTAATATCAGACAAAATAGACTTTAAATGCAAAACAATTGTGAGAGACAAAGAAGGATACTACATTTTAGTGAAAGGGACAATCTGTCAAGAAGATCGAACAATCATAAATATTTATGCTCCTAACAAGGGTGCCTCTAAATACGTGAGGCAAACCCTGGAAAAACTAAGTGAAAAAATAGATGCATGCGGCGGCTTGCTCGGTCGGTAGAGGTGGGGTCTGGCTGCGGACGAGGGGTCGGTCCAGCTCTCGACGAGGGTTCGGTCCCGCTTGGGACGAGGGGTCGGTCCCACTTGGAACGAGGGGTCGGTCCGGCAGCAGACGAGGGATTGGTCTCACAAGGGGTTGCGCGGTTTGGCTGACGGGGTCGCCCGGCGAAGCCGGCGACGAGGGGGTCGCCCAAAGAAGCAGGCGACGAACTGGGGACAAGGGAGGCCAGGCCCTTGTCGGGGGCTCTCAGGACTGGAGGGCGCACGGCAGAAGAACTACCACGGAGACAAGGTAAACACGCAAGTCCAACTTTATTGAGGGAAAGGCAACAGTTTTATAGGGGCTGGGGAAGGCTGATTGGTCGAAGCCACGCCCTGTTCTGCTTGGTTGCCGGCAAAAGGTCAGTGGGCAGTACTGGACGGGGGAGGGGTGGTGGTTAGGGATTGGCTGTCGCTGTTGCTGGGGGAAGGGGCAGGGTTTAGGGATTGGTGGCTGCTGTTGCTGGGGTGGAGGGCAGACTTGAGTTTCCCGCCCACGCCTGGCTGTTGCTGCTGTCGGGGGAGGGAAAAGGGCAGACTGGAATTTTCTGCCCTGCGCCTGCGCAGGGAGAAGGAAGAAGAAGGGTGCCGCCCCACAGGCATCGTGTGGCACCATCCGGGAGGAGGGGCGGCCGCGGAAGCATGGCTGCTGAGAAGGGGAGACCCGAGGGCACTCTGCGCCCATGCCGAGCTTCCTTTAGGGGTGGCGGTGAGTCTGACCAGCCACCCTATTATGGGGGCAGCGACTTGGCCTGCTGCGGCTGCTCCCCCGCCAGGCCAGCAAACCACACTTCAGCCCGAGGGGTGACCGCAGATGCATCTATAATTATAGTGGGGGATTTTAATACACCACTATCAACTCTGGACAGAACATCTCAAAAGAGAATCACTAAAGAAACAAAATATTTGAACAGTATATTAGAGGAGCTGGATCTAATAGACATATATAGATCATTACACCCAAACACAGCAGGATATACATTTTTCTCAAGTGCACATGGATCATTCTCCAAGATAGACCATATGGTAGGCCACAAAGAAAGGCTTAATGAATTCAGAAAGATCGAAATCATACAAAACAATATCTCTGACCACAGTGGAGTGAAGCTGGAAATTTGCAAGGGACAGAGGCCCAGATTTCACACCATGATTTGGAAATTAAACAGCACACTCTTAGAAAAACAGTGAGACAAAGAGGAAATCTCAAAAGAAATCAATGACTACCTTGAAACAAATGATAATGATAACACAATATACCAAAATTTATGGGATGCAGCAAAAGCAGTACTGAGAGGGAAATTTATAGCCATAAATTCATATATCAAAAAAGAAGAAAGAGCAAAAATTGAAGAACTAACAGCACATTTGAAGGAATTAGAAAAACAACAACAAAGTAACCCAACAGGAAGAAGGAAGGAAATAACAAAGATAAGAGCAGAACTAAATGAAATAGAAAATAAGAAAGCACTTGGAAAGATAAACAAGACCAAGAGCTGGTTTTTTGAGAAGATCAACAAAATTGACAAACCTTTAGCGAGACTAACAAAGAAAAAAAGAGAGAAGATGCAAATACACAAAATAAGAAATGAGAAAAGCAATATCACCACTGACCCCACAGAAATAAAGACTATCATAAGAGGACACTTTGAAAAATTATATTCCAACAAAAAAGACAATTTAGAGGAAATGGACAAATTCCTAGAAAAACATAAGCAGCCCATATTGATGAAAGAAGAAATTGATGATCTTAAAAAACCAATCACAAGCAAAGAGATAGAATCAGTCATTAAAAATCTCCCAACTAAGAAGAGCCCAGGGCCAGACGGCTTCACAGGTGAATTCTACAAAACATTCCGGAAAGAACTGACACCAATCCTGCTGAAACTATTCCAAAACATCGAAACAGAAAGAACATTGCCGAACTCCTTCTATGATGCCAACATTACCCTAGTACCAAAGCCAAACAAAGATACCACAAGAAACGAAAATTACAGACCAATTTCTCTAATGAACCTAGATGCAAAAATACTTAACAAAATACTTGCTAATCATATTCAACAACACATTAAACAAATTATACACCATGACCAAGTGGGATTTATTCCAGGTATGCAAGGATGGTTCAACATAAGAAAATCAATCAACGTAATACACCATATAAAGAGATTGAAGGAGAAAAATCACATGATTTTATCTATAGATGCAGAAAAAGCATTTGACAAAATACAGCACCGTTTCTTGATAAAAACACTCCAAAAGATCGGAATACAAGGAAATTTTTTGAACATGATAAAGAGTATATATGAAAAACCTACAGCCAACATTGTTTACAATGGAGAAATCCTAAAATCCTTCCCTCTAAACTCAGGAGCAAGACAAGGATGCCCATTGTCTCCCCTCCTATTTAACATTGTCTTAGAAGCACTTGCTTGAGCACTGAGGCAAGAACCAGATATAAGAGGCATTCAAATTGGAAAGGAAGAAGTCAAAATTTCATTATTTGCAGATGACATGATCCTATACATAGAAAACCCTGAGAGATCTACAACAAAGCTTCTAGAACTTATAAATGAGTTTAGTAAAGTCGCAGGTTATAAGATCAATGTGCAAAAATCAGTAGTATTTCTGTACACCAATAATGAGCAAGATCAGGAGGAAATCAAGAAACAAATACCATTCACAATAGTAAATAAAAACATCAAATACTTAGGAATAAATTTAACTAAAGAGGTAAAAAACTTATACACCGAGAACTATACAAGACTGTTCAAGGAAATCAAAGAAGACCTAAATAAATGGAAGAATATTCCTTGCTCATGGATAGGAAGACTGAATATTATTAAAATGTCTACCCTACCAAAACTGATCTACACATTCAATGCAATCCCAATTAAAATCAACACAGCATTCTTTAAGGAACTAGAAAAACTAACTATGAAATTTATTTGGAAAGGAAAGAGGCCCCGAATAGCCAAAGACATATTGAAAAAGAAAAACGAAATTGGAGGAATCACACTACCTGACTTCAAAACATGCTACAAAGCTACAGTAGTGAAAACAGCATGGTATTGGCATAAGGAGAGACACACAGACCAATGGAATCGAATTGAAAGTTCTGATATAGAACCTCACATATATAGCCATATAATATTCGATAAAGCCACCAAACCTTCTCAACAGGGAGAGAATGACCTATTCAACAAATGGTGCCTGGAGAACTGGATAGCCATATGTAGAAGAATGAAAGAGGATTACCATCTCCCACCTTATACAAAGATCAACTCAAGATGGATCAAAGACCTAAATATAAGAGCCAAGACCATAAAGACCTTGGAAAGCAGTGTAGGGAAACATCTACAGGACCTTGTAATAGGAAATGGCTTCATGAATATCACACCAAAAGCATGAGCAGCAAAAGAACTAATAGATAAATGGGACTTCCTCAAAATTAAAGCCTTCTGCACCTCAAAGGAGTTTGTCAAGAAAGTAAAAAGGGAAACCACACAATGGGAGAAAACATTTGGCAACCATATATCTGATAAGAAACTTATAACTTGCATATATAAAGAACTCCTATATCTTGAAAATAAAAAGATAAACAATCCATTTAAAAAATGGGAAAAGGATTTAAACAGACACTTCTCTAAAGAAGAAATACAAATGGCTAAAAAGCACATGAAAAAATGCTCCAAATCTCTAGCTATCAGGGAAATGCAAATCAAAACTACGATGAGATACCATCTTACTCCCATAAGATTGGCAGCTATGGAAAAAACAGAAGAATACAAATGCTGGAGAGGATGTGAAAAAAAGGAAACACTCATCCATTGCTGGTGGGAATGCAGAAGGATCCAACCATTCTGGAGGACAGTTTGGCGGTTTCTCAAAAAACTAACCATAGATTTGCCATAAGACCCAGCAGAACTGAAAACAAGGACACAAACTGATATATGTACACCAATGTTCATAGCAGCATTGTTCACTATCGCCAAAAGTTGGAGTCAACCCAAATGCCCATCAACAGACGAGTGGATCAATAATATGTAGTATATACGCACAATGGAATACTACTCGGCTGTAAGAACAAATACACTACAAACACACGTGATAACATGGATGAATCTTGAGAACCTGATGTTGAGTGAAGCAACCCAGGCATTGAAGGACAAATACTACATGACCTCAATGATATGAAATAAGAAAGCTGCCTCAGAGTGCTAGACACTGAACGATAGGCTTACAGGAAATTGGGGGGTGGAGGAAGGATGTGAGTCGATGTCTGCAGGGGTGGAATTTATGATGAGCTGGCGGTAAGTATGAACACAAAGAAGAGATAAAATGGGGGCAAGGGGTTGCCTTTGGGTGGGGCTTTGCGGGTTTGAGGGGCCTGGGGATGGGCGGATGGGTAATATTGCCCAAAAAGTCGGGGGAGGGAGGGGCAATATACGAACATAGGAGAGTGTCAGGTGTTGGTTGAGAGTAAAATGCTGAGAAAATCGTATCAAAATATAATTAGGAGGGTTACCTGTTTAGGATGCTCGGAGGGGATGGTCTGATGTGGGACGGGCTCCTGGGGAATGTCTGAATGCTCATTTTGCCAGAGTGGGTTGTACCATTGGGTAGAGACCCAAGTAGTGAGAGTGGGGGTGGGCCCACATCCTGGGGAGGACTAATGCCATCAAACAGAGGGAACTGTATCTCTCGAGAGAAAGGGTGGCTCCCAGGGCATTGGGGCAGTTGAGCAAGTTAGGCCCTGAACACTGTTGCAAGTATCTCTGGACGTGGCTCCTCAGGAAATGGAGGTTGGCTGTCACTGTAGGCCCCAAGGGGAGGGGAAAATGGATGTTAAATGTGTGGAACCAAGGTAAATGTGGGGTAAGAGAGGAGTTTCGTGAGAGCACACAAGGATGGATGTAAAACATGTAATATTACACCATAAACATATAGGGGATGACAGAGTAATAATGTAAACCATAATGTAAAACACAGGATAACTAAAAATTTAGAAAACTGTATATCCTAAAGTATGGCCCACAATGTAAGCACAGATGTCACCTTATTTGAAAGCTATTGTCTCAGAGTCTGTACATCAGTTTAAGTAAATATGATATGAGTAAGTTATAAGAATATCGCTGTGGAAGGGAAAAGGTTTTATGGTAGATGTGTGGGAGTACTGTATATTGTATATATGAATTGCTGTGGTCTAGGGCTCTTGTGAAGAGAAGTTCAATAATTAGGAAAAAAGAAAAGAAAAAAATAGGATGTAGAATTTTTCCAAATCAACACATATTCTATATCTAACCTTTAAACCCATTGCTATATTCCATTTTACTAGTAAGGGATCCTGACATTATATTGGGCTTCACTTTTCAGGAAGTTTTGGATCACAGAGTGGTTCAACAATGGCAGCAGAGGAATACTGGTATAGGATACTATTGACAGGTGATATATGGCTGACAAGGAGCTATACAGGGTATATGTCCAGGGTGCATGGTAATGTTTGGATATACTCATAGTGGCAACAATTAAAAACTATAGCTGGGGGGGTACTGGGTTCCTGGCCGGGGGTGCTCTGTCGTGGTCCCTAGGGGAGCAGCAGCAGTCCCCCAGGTGCAACAGTAAGGACCAGGAAGGAATGAGGGTCCAACAGTGAGACCATGATACTAATGACAATGCTTGTGAGCCTATATGCCTGAAATAAGAACAAGACCTAGAGCAGCACTGTGCCTAGGAATTTCCTCCTGACAGCCTTCATGTTACTCAAATGTGGCCAGTCTCAAAGCCAAACTCAGCATGTAAATGCAATGCCTTCCCCCCAGCGTGGGACATGACACCCAGGGATGAGCCTCCCTGGCACCTAGGGATCACTACCAAGTACCAACTGATGATGCAACTAGAAAATGACCTTAAATTAAAGGTTCAATGCGGACCAGCAGAATATCCCTGTCTACATATAATAACAGGAGTTAAAAATGCTGTTTGACCTAAATTAAAGGGGAAATGGAAAGGACAAATGAGTTTATATGGCTACGAGTCTCTAAAAAAGAGTCTGGAGGCTGTCAGAAGGATTGCCCTTATGCACAACTGAGCAGAGTCTAAGAGACAAATAAAGTAGATACAACCCCAGGTATTCGTTCCCTTGAGGGCTAAAGAGACCCACGGGTTCTATGGTCATGGCAGATGGGGTTCACTGCCATGTCAGATGGCCCTTCTTTGGAGCTGGCGTTTCTGTGTGATGAAATCAGACTCAGATGGGATCTCTTTTCACAACACTTTCATGCTACTTTACTGAAATTGTAGTTGGTGTTGGGGTTTAAGATATATTTAGGGGATTTGATCTCTGGACTGACAATATGATAGCCAGGCAGTGAGCCTCAACAGACTTCAGCTCCTACAATCTGATTTATTGGACTCACCTCACTCAGCTAAGATGGAGTTGAAGAAGGACAACCACCACACCATGGAGCCTAGAGTGTGAAAGCAGGAGGATTACATCCAGTATCCATGTGGAATCTGAGCCTCCTCTTGACATAGAGGTGCAACGGACACAACCAATCCAAGGTCCACAGAGAAAAGGTGGCACTGGAGTGGGAAAAGTGGACATGGTGGCTGATGGGTATGGGGAATGGCAGGAAGAGATGAGATGTGGAGGTGCCTTTGGGACTTGGAGTTGCCCTGGATGCTGCTTCAGGGGCAATCACCGGACATTGTAAATCCTCCCAGGGCCCACTGGATGGAATGTGGGAGAGTATGGGCCATGATGTGGACCATTGACCATGAGGTGCAGAGATGCCCAGAGATGTACTTACCAAATGCAATGGATGTGTCATGATGATGGGAGTGAGTGTTGCTGGGGGGGGGGGGGGGAGTGGTGGGGTGGGGGTGGTGGTGTTGAATGGGACCTCATATTTTTTTTAATGTAATATTTTTACAAAATCAATTTTAAAAAAAAGAAAATGAATGGGTTAGGTCTCTGGGAGACATTCTGATAGTCTTTGATGGTACACAATACAAAGAAAATGAAGTTTAAGTTGGCAGGGAAGGATGAGAACAGATTCCTAATGATATGTTTGATAACGTGTTTGTTATTGTGACTTGAACAGTACAGAAGGAATTCAGATCTCTATGGGACTCCATACAACTGAATTCTGCTTTCAAGTTGTGCTTCAGCCTAGAAAAAATGTCAGAATCCCCACCACATGATTCAGAATTTCTCTATCCCTGTTCAGAGGCATATTGGTATGCTTAAATGGATTACATGTGATACCAGATTATGTTTGCATACCAATATGCACAGTAAACTGAACCCTTCAATTGTGCCCATCTATTGTTCCATAAGACTATTTCCAGCCCTGGGGATGGTGTATGGAGTTTTAAAGAGGTCAGAGCCCCAGACCAGAACACCAGAAGTATGCTTTTAATGAATCACCTCAGGAAGCTACATACTACCAACAAACCATTTGTAAAATGGATGATCCTGGTAGAGTTCTTCCTCCTCGCTTCATGTGGCTTAGCAATGTGTTGGCTCAGCAGGACTGAGTTGGCTCAGATGAAAGGCAGCAAGTTCACTATCAGACAGTGGTACTGATTTGCAAATCTTTTTTTTTGTCTTTATTCTTTTTTTAATATTACATTCAAGAAATATGAGGTCCCCATATATCCCCCACCCCCTCACCCAACTTCTCTCCCCATAGCAACATTCTCCTCCATCATCATGACACATTCATTGCATTTGGTGAATACATCTCTGAGCATCGTTGCACCTCATGGTCAATGGTCTACATCATAGCCCACACTCTCCCACGTTCCATCCAGTGGGCCATGGGAGGACATACAATGTCCAGTAATTGTCCCTGCAGCACCACCCAGGACAGCTCCAAGTCCCGAAAACCCTTCACATCTCACCTCTTCCTCCCATTCCCCACACCCAGCAGCCACCATGGCCACTTTCTCCACACCAATGCCACATTTTCTTCGATTACTTGATTTGCAAATCTTTAAGTAAATATCATCTGAGCGCTAGTCACTACCTTTTGCAAACATTCATTTCTTATAAGCAGAAATCTCCCATGGTCCCATGGTCAACTAGAGTCAACTAGGGTATCCCCACTCTCCCACTCACTCTATCAATTTTCAAAGATGCATCGGAGAAAGGTGGTTTCCTCTCCTGGAACTTTTCCCAAGATTTTCCAGTTGCATCCCAGTACACCTTTCTGTGATGATAATAGCCTGGGAGACCACATGCATTCTGCTAAATTTTTGTGTCCCTAATAATCTTGGTCCTAAGGCTTGCTTTTTTTTTTTTGTTTTGAACACAGGGAAAAGAAAGTCTCCTTAATTTATTTTCACATTCTGGCTTAAAACAAAAATAAGATTAATTGCATAAAGAAAGAATGGTGGAAAGGTCGACCACCGTCTTTAGTCAATGAGTTTTGAGTTTGAATATTTCCTCTGTCACTTAATGATTATATAGCTGCAGGAAATGTGCATAATTTAGGATCCAGAAATTGATGATACTAATGCCAACCTAATTATTTATATGAGGATTAAGTTAAGAAATGTATGTAAAGCACCATGTCTGCACCAAAGAAGGTACTCAATAAATATTAGCAGTTGTGCACACATAATGTACATCAGAGAGAATGTCACATAGCAGGTACTTTGCAAAAGTTCTTCTTGTCCACTTCTTTTCTCCCACCCTTCCTATCAGTCTTTTCCCTTCATTATCAAACTTAGTTCCATTGAATTTTGGCTACTTATAGAAATTAAATCATCATTCATAGGAAGAAGATTTATTGCTGGTGAGAAAAAATAACAAAAGCACCAATGTTTCCATCTGTGAAGAAAATATTCAAGAAATCATCCTCAGAATGAACTCAACAAGGCAGCACCATTTATTGAAGCACTCTAATGAAGGCAAGAGGTATTTTAAATTACAATTTCTGGCCTACTTGAGTGAAATTAATCAGTTTTAAAAGTGCTTAATCATCTCCTTTATTCTACCTCAATTTAATCTAGCAGACATCTGCTTTTTTCAAGACACCTACTATCTTCAAGAGATGTTGCTAAGCATTGTGGGAAGTACAAAATTGAATGATACAATTACTGTCTTATCTAATTCATGGGGTTGTATTGATAATTAAAATAAGAAAATGATGTATGATTCCTTTTGTAAAGAACTATTTCCCAAGAATCTTTCTTTTGCAACTGACTAAAACATCTTGGTTAAACGATAAAGAATGGGGAGTTGTGCTTAGTGCCTCCAGTAACTGAAGCCCAGGACTGAGTTCAGACATGACCAAATTCAGATGCTCAAGTAAAGTCACAAATAATTTGCTCCTGCCTGACAGCACTATTTGTTCTTTTTCTTGTATGTTGACTTCATTTTCAGACTGATTCCTCTTTGTATTATCAAGATGGTTAATAGCAGCCCCAGGCTCACATACTTACTGTTTAGCAACCCAAGTGGAAAGAGAAATTCCTTTTCCCAATGCTTCCAGCAAATGCCCAAGCACAGTGTCTCATTAAGGTGGTTCATGCCAAATGGCCATTCATTAACCAGTCATTGTATCCATGTGTAGAATGCTTGAATTTGCCAGGTCTCACCCAGTTATTCCTCCCTATGTCTGGGGGGTGAGGGTCAAATTTACCAAACCACTTAGACTTAAACAAGAGTAGAAAATTAAGTGTTTCCTGTTGAATACAAAGTGTGTGTTGGACAAACAAAAATAGCCCTTAAAACACACTAGAAGATTATTAGAATTATGTTAGGGTGCAAATTACAGAATAACTCAATGTAAGTTTATTTCTCTTTCATGTTTAAAGAGTCTAGAGGTAGTCAATCTACAGCTATTAAGGTACTCTATGATATAAGGTAGGGCTGGGCAGCCTGTGAGCCAAATCCAGCCTACCACCTGCAATGAAGATAGTTTTATTGAAGCACAACCAAGTTCATTCCTTGGTGTGATACAAAATCAGAGTTAAGTTAGTTGGAACAGAGACCATATGGCCTACAAATCCTAGAATATTTACTATATAGCTAACCCATTACAGAATTTTTTAAAAAGCCAAACCCTGCTATAGTCTATAAAGTAAGCCCAATATATTCCAAATGACGAAAATCATATGAAGTATGTTCTCTTGCCACAACTGTATTCAACTAGAAATCTATAAGAGTAATTTCAGCTTAGTCTCATACAGTTTTTGGCCAGTCTAGCTAAAGGTTAAACAATTTTGTTGATCTTTTCAAAGAATCAGCTTTGGTTTGGTTGATTTTTCTTCTTTTTTTCTACTCTCTATTTCTTTGACTTGTGCTTTAATCTTTATTATGTCCTTCCTTCTGCTTGCCTTGGTTTTGTGTTCTCTTAGATCTCTACTTTATTAAGGTAGATAGGGTATTAATTTGAGATCATTCTTTTTTTTTTAAATGGTCATTTACAGTAAAAAATTTCCCTCAAAGCTCCACTTTAGCTGCATTAATACAGTTTGACATACTGTATTTTCATCATTTTCATTTATGTCAAATTATTTTTTAGAATTTTCCTTGTGTTACAACTTCTTATTCAAAAGCATAGCTATAATAAAAAAGAGAAATGATAAGATGTGTTACTTGTGGAAAATTGGAACCTTCATATACTGTTGGTTAGAACATACTATAGTGCAACCACTTTAGAAAATAATTTGTTAAATATATTTAAACAAATAGTTAACACATGACCCAGCATTTCCACTTCTAGATACATGCCCAAGAATGTTGAAAATATATATCCTCACAAAAACTTGTACTCAAATGTTTGTAGCAGAATTAATCATAGTAGTCCAGGGGTGAAAACAATCCAAAAGTCAATCACTGATGAATGGATGAAAAAAAAAAGTAATATATCTATACAGTGGAATATTATTTAGCCACAAAAAGAAATGAAATAATGACTCAGATAAAAAATGGATGAATTTTGAAAACATTATGTTATGTGGAAGAAGCCAGATTTTTAAAAAAACATTTAGCATGATTCCATTTATGTGAAATGCTAAAAATAGGAATCCTTAGTGATAGAAAGTAGATAAGTGACTGCCAAGAGCTGATGATAAGGGAAAATGGGAGTGACAGCTAATGGGTACATGGCTTCTTTTGGAGATTATAAAAATATTCTGCCATTAGATACTAGTTATGGCTATGCAACTTTTTCAAAATTCTGAAAATAACTAATTATAAAATAAAAATACTTATCTGTTTTTTGAGTGTGAAGATGAAATGAACATGGAGGAGCATATGCAAGGGACTTTTTTTTCTCTTTTTTTTTTTTTTTTTTAGGTTCTGGGATTCCGGTATTGTCCCAGGCACTTGTATGTAGGAAACTGGCACTCAACCACTGAATTACATCAGCTTCCCTGAATTGTTTTTGTTTGTTTGTTTGTTTAACTTGTTGGTTTTTGTTTTTGTTTTTTCAGGAGGCACCAGGAACTGAACCTGGGACCTCCCATGTGGGAGGCAGGCACTCAACTGCTTGAACCACCTCTCCTCCTTGCAAGTGATTTTTAATGGACTAAGTCTGAAAGTGGTACAAGACTTCCACTTACATTCCACTGGCTAGAACAAAGTCATATGATGACATCAGACATGAAGGAATGCCAGGAAAAGTTTTCTGCTGTGTTTATTTCTAGGAAGCTACTAAGTGGGTTTGAAAAAGTTCTAGCCAGTTTTGCCGTAAGAGTAATATATATCAGTTAAATATATATTATGGATTTTCTATATTTTTTCTGGAATTTCACATATCCTGTATTATATTTATCTTATTTCTTCCTTCCCTTCCTTCCTTTCTTTCTTTCTTCCTTCCATATATTCTGTCTTCCCTCATTCACCAGCTATTCTATAAATAACACTTAAGCAAATTCTCAGGGAAAGCTACACACTTTTTATGTAGGAAGGGTTTTGTGGTAGAAGTCTGGCTGGAAGGGAGAGGTGAAGGAAATTTTTTTACTTAAATACCCTGAACAAATAATTTTATTTATTAGAAAAAAAATTTTACTTTTGGCCATATGCCTGCAAGTTTATGATGGAAATAGAAGAAAAGAAATGATGTCCTTAGTAGATTCTAACCCCTGGAGATGTATTTTGTAATTCTAGTTTTTGACCCACATCTATACAAAGTAAATTATTTTTACAGATTGATTTCACTGAACTGTAACAAGCTAATAAACTTTTTTCATAGTGGTGAAAGACAAATATAATATAAAATTTGCCATTTTAAACATTGCTACTGGGAATGTTGAATTGTGCAACCATTGTAGAAAACAGTTTGGCAGTATCTCAATTTGTTTAAGAATCACCAAATGACCCAGAAACTCCACTCCTAGATATCCACTCCAAATTGGATTATATTTTTTGTTCAGCTGTAGGAGTTATTTATGTATTTGGATTAGTGAACTCTTATCAAATATATGAATTATAAATATTTTATCCCATTCTGTGGACTGTCTTTTCATTCTCTTGACAGTGTCTTTTAATGTGCAAAAGTTATATTTTAATGCAGTCCAAATTATTTTTTCTTTTGTTACTGATCTTTTAGTATCATATTAAAAATCCTCTGCCAAATCTAAGGTCATGTATATTTCTTCCTGTTTTCTTCTAAGAGTTTTAGAATTTTTGCTTTTAGGTTTAAGTGATCAATTTTTATTTAATCTTTATATGGTATAAGTTAAGGGGCCAACCTCATTATTTTGCATGTAGATATACAGTGTTCCTGGTACTGTTTGCTGAAGAGATTTTTCTTTCCCTTTTCAATGGTTTTTGCACAATTGTCAAATCAGTTGACCATAGATGCATGGGTTTATTTTTGGGCTCTTAAATCTATTTCATATGTTTATCTGTATATATGCTAGTACCACAATGTTTTAATTACAATAGCTTTGTAGTAAGTTTAGATATAAGTGCGAGTCATTTTCAAAATTGTTTTGCTTATTCTGGGTCCCTTGAAATTCCATATAAATTTTAGGATGAGTTTTTCAATTTATGCAGAAAAACAGTGTCAGGATATTGATAGGGATTGCATTGTATTTGTATAGTACATTGGATAGTAATGCCATCTTTAACAATATTAAGTCTTCCAATCCATGAACACATGATGTCTTTCCATTTATTTATATCTTTAATTTCCTTTAAATTTATTCTTAAGGATTTTATTTTTTTTTATTTTGTATTATTTTCTCAATTTCCCTTTGGATTGTTCTGTGTGAGTATATATAAATGCAATGGAATTTTATGTATTGATCTTCTATCCTGCAGTGATGCTGATTTATTTATTAACTCTATCAATTTTTGGTGGATTCCTTAGGTTTTCTACATATAAGATCACGACATCTGCAAAAAGAGACAGTTTTACTTCTTTTCCAATTTGAATACCTTTAATTCTTTTTCTAGCCTAATTGCTCTGGTTAGAACTTCCAATACTATATTGAATAGCAGTGAAGAAATGGGTGTCAAGAAAACTCTTTAGAAAATATAATAAGGAATGGTTACTTGTTTGAGGTGTTTGATGGGGGGCATCTGGCACAGGGTACACATGGGGCAGGCTTCTAGGGAGTGTGTGAATGCTCACCTTGTCATACTGTGTTATATCAGTGGGTGGAGACACATACAATGTGCGGGCAAATGTTGCACCTCCATCCTGGGGAGGACTGATATTCTCAAACAGAGGAGAGGGGGTCTCTTGAGAGCATGAGTGGCTCCCATGGGAGAGGACATACTAAAGTGTCAAGCCCTCAGTATTGTTGTAAGTATCTGTGAATCTTGTCCTTCAAGTAGTGAAGCTTGATTGTCACTGTGGGCCTAGAGGGGAAGGAGGTGAAAGGATTAGAATAGATGGAAGAGGGGGTAACTGGGGGGCAATGGAAGTGTGCCACAAGATTGTGCAATGATGGATATAAGCCATGTTAAATTTCACCTAAAATTTATAAAAATGTATAGTCTAAAATGTAAACCATATTGTAACCAAAAATTTAGAAAATTGTACAGTCTAAAATATAAACCATAATATAAGTCATAATAGAACCATGGTTAGTAGCTATGTTCCAATACATGTACATCAGCTATAGCAAATATAATATCCAAATGTAAAAAGATCATTGCTGGGGAAGGGGGAAAAGGGTTTGATGTTGAGTATATGGGAGTCCCCTATACTGTATAATTGACTTTACTGTGATCTAAAACTTTTTAGAAGACAAAATTAAAAATTAAATAAAAACGAATGTAGACACTGAGGAAGGAATGGAAGAGATTGTCTTGCAACTGTACATGCAGGGCAATACCTACTACTGTGATGAAAGGCAAAACATCAAAAAGCTTTATGACATTTTTCAATTTTTAATACTCCAATTTATTTTTTATTTTAGTTTTTCTAAATTATTATGTATTGCATTTCTAATCTTTAAAACTGTAATTCTATTTCATTTTCCTACTAATTGAATTTGGCAATACATTAGGCTTCATTTTTAAGAAGTTTTGGATCACAGAGGGGTTTAACTATGGCAGGTGAGGAGTACTGTTGTGGGGTATCATTGATGGGTGATGCAAGGGTGGGAGGGAGTTCTCCAGGACATACATATAGGGCATATAGCTATGTTTGGATGTTCATTGGGTATTGTCATAGTGGACAGAGTTACAAATGACAATTTAGGGAGTGCAGAGTTCCAATCTGGACGAGCTCTGTTGCATTCCCCAATGGAACAGAAACAATCCCCCAAGTACAAGGGCAAAAACCAGTAAAGAAGGATAGTCAACTGATGGGCCCTTGATACTGGCAACTATTCTTATGAGCCCGTGTACTTGAAATTTCAGCTAGGCCTAGAGCTGCAGGGTGCCTAAGAGTTACCTACTGAGAGCCTCCATGCTGCTCAAAGATGGCCACTCTCTAAGCCAAACTCAGCATGTAAATGCATTACATTCCCCCAAGCATGGGACATGACTTCCGGGGATGAGCCTCGCTGGCACCGAGGGATTGCTACCATCATCAACTGGTGAAGCAACTAGAAAAAGACCTAGAATAAAAGGGAGAAATGGTAAAGACATGAGTTTATATGGCTAAGTAACTTCAAAATGAGTCAGGAGGTCACAGTGGAGTTGTGCTTATGCATGTCTCAGCAGGATCCCAGATATAACCAAGGTAGATACAACCCCAGGTACTGGTGCTCCTGAGGGCTATGGAGACACACAGGTTCTACGGTCATGATAGATGGCTCTGGAGTTCATTGTCTTGCCAGTGGGCCTTACTTTGGAATTTGTGCTCCTAAAAGTGATGGAGTTGGACTCAGATGTGACTTCTCTATACAAGCCTCTTCTGTCACTTTTACTGAACCTGTGATTGACACTTAGGTTTATGTATGCTCAGGGGACTTGAATCTCTGGACAGTCCATGTGCCAGCTGGGTCCTGAACCTCAGCAGAGTTGCAACACCTATTCTCCAGTTCATTGGACTTACCCAGATCAGCTGATGGGGAGGTGAGAATGGTCAACCACCACACCAGTGAACCAAGAGTACCTGCAACTGCAAGCAGGAGAATCCCATCCATCAGCCATGTGGGATCTAAGCCCCTTCTCAATTTAGAGGTGGAGCAGACATCACCATCCCAGGGTCCACAGGATGGAGGAATACAATATGGATTGGAGTGGACTGCTTGTATTCTACTATGGAACTGTTGTGACTCTAACAATGGAAGAAATTGTATCATTGATATGGAGATGGTGGCCACGGGAGTTACTGAGGGCAGGCAGAGGGAGGAAGAGGTGTGATATGGGGCATTTTTGGGGCTTGAAGTTGTCCTGAATGATACTGCAGGGAAAGATGCAGGACATTGTATATCCTGCCATGAGCCACTGGATGGACTGGGGAGAGTGTAAACTACAATGTAAACTATGATCCATGTAGTATGGCAGTGCTCCAGGTGTATTCACCAAATGCAATGAACATTCCCCGCTGATGAAAGGGGATGTTGATGTGGGAGGAGTGGGAGTGGGATGGGGAGTGGGGTATATGGGAACCTCTTATGTTTTTTAATGTAAAGTTTTATGTGATATATTTATCTATTTTAAAAAGATAAAAAAAAACATAAAAAAAAGAAAGTGGGTGTCCTTTTCTTCATCTTTGGAGGAAAGCTTTGGAGGAAAGCTGAAACATTGAATATAATGTTAGATATGCGTTTTTCATATATGGCCTTTATCATGTTGTGGAATTTCCCTTATAATCATAGTTTATCATTTTTACTATGAAAGGGTGTTGTATTTTGTTCAATGATTTTTCTGCATCAATTGAGATAATCATATGCATTTCCCCCTTCATTCTATTAATTTGGTGTTCATTAGCTTTTTTTATTTTTTAAAAGGTATCAGGGATTGATCCCAGGACCTCGTACATAAAAAGTGGGAGCTCAACCACTTGAGCTATGTCTTCTCACCTTTATTAGCTTTTTAAGGAGAGTCCATTGTTTTTTAATGAGCTCCAGCTATAGCAGGCTTTCAACAAATGTGACTGGTTTTATGTATTTTATCTAATATAATCTGTGTTTCCCAGGTAATTTCAGCCTGGAATCAAAACTAGTTTCACCATAAAACAAACAAACAAACAAACAAACAAAAAACTGTTTCTCTCTGGATCCACTTCCCCCCATAATAGTATAACTTTAGCTTTGCTCTATCCATCCTCCCATTCCCAAATATCCATGGAGTGACCACAGGATTTCTGCTCATATTCTATGCCACGGTGATGCTCTTGAGAGTTTGGAAAGCTTCTGAGCCTGTTTTGCTTGTTTGTGGTTATTTTTCTTTCTGTCTCGCATTATATTTTAATACCATTATAACAATCAGTTTGTCAGGTGAACGTTGGAAAAGATTTCCTTTTGAGGAGATTTGGAACAAGCTTCTCATTAACTTTTCCCAATTTAAGTCTACTTTGGGACATCTTGACTCCAAGTCCAACAGTAAGTCCAACATGCTGCAGAGCCTCTCAGTCATCTCTGCTAGAAAGAGATACATATAGCAGCAATTAGCAGTTACTTGAGACCCTTGGCAAGGGTAACCACCAAGATGAAGCTGGCCCAGTACATCTTTACTGCAGAGGTAGCTGTGAAGATCATTGGCAAGATGCAGTGGTATTCCTCGAGCCCATAGAAACCATCCTGTGAAGTAAAACTAATGAGGGCTTTGAATCATCTCAACCTACCTCTCCATCCCACATCCATGTACCAGGAATCCAAAAGGGCCTATGACAAGCCCACCCAGGCTTCTGGGCTGTGACCACAGAGAGTAGCCATGAGCTGTTCATGCCCACAGGTCTGCAGCATATGTCTCTGACCTCCCCAACCTACCACTGCATCAGCAGCAATAATGGACCCTCAGGGGAAATGGCATAACTTTCCCCTGACCTATGTCCAGAGGAAATCTGTCCACAATGGGCAGCTCCAATAGGCATGTGACCAATAGAAATTACCCTGCAGTATGACCCAACCCTCTCCCTCAGGCAACAGTCAGGACCAGCAGTGTCACTGGGACACTGGGAACAGCAAGTTCCCCCTCAAGTTTCTAAAAAGATCTGTTTCAGGTTTGCCAGGAGGAATGTGAATGGGCTAGAAAACAAAGACCAAGTGAAGACACACAAACCTCAAGTGGTGGGCAGCAAACCAATGATAAAAAGAAAAACAGGCCAAGTCATGCTCTCTACATCACATGGAATATGAAGATTGCAAGCTCCTTGAAGCCTAAGTCTATGATGCAGTAGTTTATCAAGGTGTTGGATGCAAACAGCTGCTAGAGTGAGCTAAACAAGAAATATGTTCTGTTGTGCCTGTATGGCATGTCAGGCCAAGAGGAATTTGTACAGTGAGGATGGAGGTGTGGAGACTGCTATCATGGTCTCTGAAAGGGATTCAATTTAAGCATACATCCTGTACCTCTATGGCCTTCCAAGCATTTCCAAGAAAATAACCAAGGAGCTTCACCTTTAAAAGACTACCAGGAACCACCTGGGAGACAAAAGGAGGGGTCGGCTTCCTCTAGCTGCCAGCTGGAATTTTAGAGGTATATTTTCCATGGGCACTTGTCTTCCTTACTCTTCTCCTTCTTTCCTTCTGTGGTTGTAGGGTAAGGGAGATGGTTCTATTGAAAGAAATAAAGAATCCAAATTATAACAGTCTATTCCAAATTTGCTATAACGAAAGAGTCACCATCACTTGTATTTGGCAGAGACTCTAAGACAGGCCAAGAAGTAGGAGAGCTTTATAGTGAAACAAAAAGGAAAGCTTCAAGTATACACTGATTGGCTGTTGGTCAGGAGCCACCTTTTCTGGAGACTGAATTTATGGGTTTCCCAGGAGTTGGCTCAGGCCTGGAACACTTTCAGGTTGGGGTGGTTGATTTCCCTGCCAGGGCCTCCCCAGGTTCACTTTGAATATTACTCTCTCCTCCTTCCTTTTCCTCCAAGCAAACCACTAAGGTGGCCAGTCCCTGATCTCAAGCCACTGTGCTTAGGTTTAGGAAACTGAGATGGGAGCAGTACAGTCTTGAGCATGGTGGGGCTGATGATAAGGGTGGGGCTGATGGTAAGGGTGAAGGGCTCTGCCCTCCCCATTCCCTAGAACCATTTCCTCCATTCTTGTACAAGGGGCATTTGCTTGTCCTCAAGAGTGTGCACCATTACCCCCCCCCCCACTGGCCTCTCAGGTGAAGGAGGGGGTGAACCAGGGCTGGGAATGGGTGGGGAGGGGACTACCTAGAGACCGGCTCCTCTGGGCTCTAGGGGGTCACTCAGAATGCTCATCTCCCCAGTGACCAGGACACTGCTCATTCTCTATTCTAAGAAAGCTTTGCCCCATGAAGTTCCTCTTCCCCCCAGTTTCCCCTTGTTTGTCATTAATCTGGACACCAACTAGTTCCATAGCAGTAACTTCCTCCCACCCCTACCTGATGTCTCATCTCTTGGCCATCTTTGATTTCCCTTTCTGACAACGTTGCCCCTCTGTGGACTGGTGAGGGGCAGTGCCAAGTGGCTCCCAGTGTAGGAGTGAAGGGTGATGGGCTCTTGACTCATGGTGGTGACTGCATCTCTTAATTTATTTCTGTGCTACTTCTATTCCTGAGAAATTGGGGTTGGGTGTCAAACAGAGGATTTCTCCGCTGTCCACTGAGGTGTGCATTTTTTGTGATGTGCTTTATTTATTTGTTTATATTTTTCTTTATTTACTATTTTTAATGACTCCACTCTGATTTATCTCCTTCCTCCAACCTGCCCTCTGCTGCCAGCCTAGCAGGTCAAGCCCTTGGGTTCCAGATGGAGGCCTCACCAACACTGGCCTACCTGCCTACACCCCTAACCCAGGATTTAGGTATATATTAAGGCTCCCACTCCCTCTCCTCCACCTCCTATGCTGTGGAACAGCCAGGAAGATTACATTTGTGATTTAATAGTTATAGCACAAAATTAAGGCTCAAATAAGCATTTAAGTTTAGCACTGAGGCCTTATCTTCAACACACATGCACAATCAGGAGCTCTCTCACAGACCCTTAATTACTATTTTGTAAAAGTTTAGGGCACTAGGTTACATTTAAAAGGTGCATAAAAATGTGTGAATGAATTTTATGAGCTACTTCCCACTAATAATCAATTTTTGGAAGCAAGAACGTGCATATATGAGTAGTAATTTTTTAGCAGACACGGAGAAATTCTCAACCCTAGCACAGCAGGGGTAGAGCTATAGTTGTAAGCAAGCTGATTCATGCCGCAGACTCTTCGAAAACTCTGAACTGGAGGCATCAGGTACCCTCTGGTTGCACAGGTGGGATGAAAAATAAGGGGATTAACTGAAGTCTGAATACAGAATAGATAAGCCCATTTCCCCTCCCCACTGAAGACTGAGACCGACCAGCCCTTTTCTCCACTAGGCTCCCCAGATATTGATGGTTAATTGAGGGTACAGTTTTCAGGACACCTTTATTTCTTCTTTCTATATCTATTTATTATGTATATGTTTGTTCTTCTTTACAGTGAGCATGTAGGATTTATATTGCTAAACAAGAGTAAATTATTTAGAACTTATAATTCTAAATCCAGCAAGACTATCAAGCAGACTATCAAACATTTTGAGGGTAGAAGGAAGCATGTATCTGATATGTAAGGTCTCAAACTGCTTTCCCAGACATACCATCAAAATCAGAAATAAGAACACATAGGTTCCTAAAAATAGAGGGTTAAATATATGAAAGAAACAAACAGAATTATTAGAATAAAGGTAAAAGGAGATCATCGGGCCTAGAGAATAAGCCATCCAGACTGGGGCAAGAGAAAGGAGGGCTCCAGGAGTGATGGAGGCCCCAGCAGGGCCAACTCATCCACCGGGCACAGCAGGCACAGTGCCTAGGCCCAGGATACTTTTTGGGGTTTATGAAAATGTTTCCATTTTAATTTCTTGTAAAAATTCAGAAGGAAAAATGAATATAATACCTATGAGAACATGACAATGAGTCCAGCCTGGTTTAAATTCATCTTTAGAATAAATGTAGTTCTGAAATATACTTTTTATGTTTTCATGCAGGAAGGAGCCCACAAAGACAAAAGTGCCTAAGACCCGTAGAAGTCATAACGTGGCCCTCACTTCCAGAGGCAAAAAAATGAAAGAAACCAAATAGTTTTATTTGAACCTATCAAAGAGAGATTTCGAATTTGGAAGAAGGGATTTGTGATAAATTACACAGAAAATTAAATAAACAAAAATTAAGAAAATACTCAGTCAAGGGAAAACCAAAAGAAAGGACATGTGATCCTAATAAATTATGAGCTCAGCTGTGAATAAAACTTACCCAATCAAAATATATAATAAGAATATATTACTAGATAAGGAAGATGGGAGAAGAGATATGTGCCAGGTTGTAAAAGAGCCATCTCCTCACCTTTGATAGCAGAAATGAGTAGATAAGAACTAAACTAAAAAAATGAAGAAATAGTATTAGAGAGATATTATGGAAATGAGAAAGTAAATGATAGAAAAAATAGTCAAAAGAAATGAAAATGGACTGAAAGTCTTTGTAAAGTGTGAATCAGTGGCGGAGAAAATTCGAAGAGGGTGCTATTTTTGCATTGCATGACATAGAACATTTTGAATGAGAACATAGGTCACTTTAATTAAATTTAAAATTTAATTAAAGGAACTGTGGCATTGCTGGGAGTTAACATACTCAAATGAAGAATTTTCTATTTTACTAAGTGTTTATGCATTAAATTTTTAGAAGTTTAAGAAATGCAAAGATGACTGCACAGAATGTTAGAACACTTAGAAACCACAGAAGACATGCACATGAGACATTAAAGAAGAGATGGTATAGACTGTATAGCCAAAATGAAATTCTGAATTGATGGAGATAAACAGAGTAATATTGCAGAGAAAGAAGAATGATTGAAAATGAGGAAAATGTAAAAGGCTAAAACTAATTAAACAGAAGCACTAGAAGGCAGCAGTCAATAGTTACAATCAGTTTCAAAGAATATAATATACCATAAGTTACAAGTATGTGCACTTCAGGAAAAGACACTGAGGAGAAGAACAGAATAAATATTTCACTAATAACTACAGTTATCTGTTAAAATGGAAATATAATAGATGTAGTACTAGTCAATATGTAAAAGCCCTGAAAACATAATTTTTCAGATGGATGAAGTCCCCTAACTACAGAACTCAAAACAATCTCACACTTCCCAGAGATGGGCAAGGATTTGGGGGACCAGTAGACCACTTAGATGTTACTCAAAATATAAAAATCATTTTTACTGATAAGCTTTCTAGATAGACAGCAAAAGCAAGTTGTTCATGCACTCTTTCTTGGGTCACACCCAAGCACTGTTTGCTTATTATGGGCCATGCATATGTATTAGGTCCTTTAATAATCCAGCAAACACTAATGGAATGTTTTCTACCCATCTGATACTGGGGCCTTTTCTTCTCTATTATTAGATCCCATCCAATATCATGTATTGTGTTTTGTTGTCACTGGGTGGGATGACCCAGACTCTAACTTTCTTTTTTTTTTTTTTTTTTTGTAGTTAAGATTTTTATAAAGTTTAGAATTTAAAAACTCCAACAATGATTACAATTGATATTTGTTTAAAGTAATACACTTACAGCCCAAATAGTCCTTAAATTGTACATTTTGAATTTTACCGACTTCATAAAAATAATTTGAGGAGAGCTGCATTCACAGTTTCAGTTACATGATTATTTCTTTGCCCAGAGTTCTCTCTCTCTCTTTTATCCCAAAGAACTTCTTTCAGATATGGTTATAGTAGAATTTATCCTTTTCATATTTTATCTACTACTCTTTGGCAAGATCTAATGCTTCATGATGGGGCCCAATGATCTTTGTTTTTTGTTTTTTTTTTTCCAGAGTGCGATATTTATTTAATTTTTTAAAATTATTTATTTATTTATTTTTAATTACATTATGAAAAATATGAGGTCCCATTCAACCCCACCGCCCCCGCCCCCCACTCCCCCCACAGCAACACTCTCTCCCATCATCATGACACATCCATTGCACCTGGTAAGTTCATCTCTGAGCATCACTGCACCCCATAGTCAATGGTCCACATCATAGCCCAGACTCTCTCACGTTCCATCCAGTGGGCCCTGGGGGGATCTATAATGTCCCGTAATTGTCCATGAAGCACTATCCAGGACAACTCCACGTCCCGAAAACGCCTCCACATCTCATCTCTTCCTCCCGTTCCCCACACCCAGCAACCACCATGGCTACCGTTCCCACACCCATTCCACATTTTCTCGGTGGACATTGGATTGGTTGTGTCCATTGCACATCTATGTCAAGTGAGGGCTTAGATTCCATATGGGTACTGGATGCACTCCTCCCGCTTCCAGTTGTAGACACTCTAGGCTCCATGTTGTGGTGGTTGACCTTCTTCAACTCCATGTTAGCTGAGTGGAGTAAGTCCAATAAATCAAAGTGTAGGAGCTGAAGTCTGTTGAGGCTCTGGGCCTGGGTGTCATATTATCAGTCCAGAGATTCAAATCCCCTACATATATCTTAAACCCAGCACCGACTACAATTCCAATAAAGTAGCATGCAAGTCTTGTGAAAAGAGATCCCCTCTGAGTCCAATTCCATCACGCAGAAACACCAGCTCCAAAGAAGGGCTATCTGTCATGGCAGTGAACCCCTTCTGCCATGACCATAGAACCCGTGGGTCTCTTTATCCCTCAAAAGAACCAATACCTGGGGTTGTATCTACCTTATCTGTCTCTTAGACTCTGTTCAGTTGTACATAGGGGTATTCCTTCTGACAACCTCCAGACTCTTTTTTAGAGACTCACAGCCTTATAATCTCATTTCTCCTTTCCATTTCCCCCTTACATTAGGTCAAACAGCTTCCCGAAGTCATGTCATTATATGTAGACAGGTATATTCTGCTGTTCCGCATTGAATCTTTAATTCAAGGTCATTTTCTAGTTGCTTCTTCAGCTGGTATGTGGTAGTGATCCCTCGGTGCCAGGGAGGCTCATCCCCGGGTGTCATGTCCCACGCTGGGGGGAATGCATCGCATCTACACGCTGAGTTTGGCTGTGAGAGTGGCCACATTTGAGTAACATGCAGGCTGTCAGGAGGAAACCCCCAGGCACAATGCTACTCTAGGCCTTGTTCTTATTGCAGGTGTTTAGGCTCAAAAGTGTAACCATTAGTATCATGAGCCCACTGTTGGGCCCTCCTTCCTTCCTGGTTCTTGCCGTTGCACCTGGAGGATTGCCGCTGCTCTCCCAGGGCCCACAACAGTGACCCCCCGGCCAGGAGCCCAGTACCCCCCCAGCTGTTGTTTTTGTTTCCACTATGAGTATATATAGACATTACCATATACCCTGGGCATATGCCCTGTATAACTCCCTGTCAACCATATATATCCTGTCAATAACATCCCATATCAGTATTCCTCCGCTGCCATTGTTGAACCACTCTGTGATCCAAAACTTCCCGTAAAGTGAATCCCAACATAATGTCAGCTTCAGAAGAGTCTTAGATCACCGAAATTCATATATACAATATACAGTATTTCCCCAGATCCACCATAAAACCTTTTCCCTTGCACAGCAATAATCTTTTAACTTATTCATATCATATTTCCTGAAACTGATGTACAGATTCCAACACTATAGTTTTCAAACAAGGTGACATTTGTGCTTACTATGTGGTCCATATTTTAGGCTGTACAGTTTTCTAAATTTTTTAGTTATCCTATGTTTTGTCTTATGGTTTTCATTATTAGTCTGTCGTCCCCTATATGTTTTTGGTGTAATATTAGCTGTTTTATATTCATCCTCGTGTACTCTCACATAACTCCTCTTTTTCCCCCTTATTTACCTTTGTTCCATCCATTCCACATCCATTTTCCCCTCCCCTTAGGGCCCACAACGCCTGCCAATCTAATACCCTGGGAGCCGTCCTTTCTCACGAGAGATACAGTTCTCTCTATTCAACGGCATTAGTCTTCCCCAGGATATGGGTCCACCCCACCCAATGGTAGAACCCACCTTGGCAAAATGAGCCTTCAGCTATTCCCTCCAGAGTCCGTCACGCATCAGACCATACCCCCTGAGCGTCCTAACCAGGTAACCCTCCTACTTATACTTTGATACGTTTTACTCAACATTTAGTTCTCAACGAACTTCTGACACTCTCCCATATTCGTATGTTGCCCCTCCCTCCCACCTATTTCTTGGACAATATTACCCCTCTTCCCATCCCCAGCCCCCCTCAAACCCAGAAAACCCCACCCGAAGGTAACCCCTTGCCCCCATTTTGTCCCTTCTTTGTGCTCATACTTACCGCCAGCTCATCACAGATTCCACCCCTGCAGACATTAACTCACATCCTTCCTCCACCCCCCGATTTCCTGTATGCCACTTTTCCAGACTCTAGCTCTCTGAGGCAGTTAACTTATTTCATATCATTGAGGTCATATAGTATTTGTCCTTCAATGCCTGAGTTGCTTCACTCAACATAAGATTCTCAAGGTTCATCCATGTTATCACGTGCGATTGTAGTGTATTGGTTCTTACAGCTGAGTAGTATTCCATTGTGTGTATATACCACATTTTATTGATCCACTCATCTGTTGATGGACAATTGGATTGATTCCAACTTTTGGCGATAGTGAACAATGCTGCTATGAACATTGGTGTACATATATCGGTTTGTGTCCTTGTTTTCAGATCTGATGGGTATATACCCAGCAGTGGTATTGCTGGGTCATATGGCAAATCTATGGATAATTTTTTGAGAAACCGCCAAACTGTCCTCCAGAATGGTTGGATCCTTCTGCATTCCCACCAGCAATGGATGAGTGTTCCCCTTTCTTCACATCCTCTCCAGCATTTGTATTCTACTGTTTTTTTCATGGCTGCCAATCTTATGGGAGTAAGATGGTATCTCATTGTAGTTTTGATTTGCATTTCCCTGATTGCTAGAGATTTGGAGCATTTTTTCATGTGCTTTCTAGCCATTTGTATTTCTTCTTTGGAGAAGTGTCTGTTTAAGTCTTTTTCCCATTTTTTAAATGGGTTGTTTATCTTTTTGTTTTCAAGATATATGAGTTCTTTATATATGCAAGTTATAAGTCTCTTATCAGATATATGGTTGCCAAATATTTTCTCCCATTGTGTGGGTTCCCTTTTTACTTTCTTGACAAACTCCTTTGAGGTGCAGAAGGCTTTAATTTTGAGGTAGTCCCATTTATCTATTTGTTCTTTTGCTGCTCGTGCTTTTGGCGTGATATTCATGAAGCCATTTCCTATTACAAGGTCCTGTAAATCCAATGATCTTTTAATGCAAAAATTCTTGTCAATAGAAAGGTTCTTGGGATGCCTTCTTAAGATTTCTTTTATATCTTCATGCTTGGCTATTGTATCATCTCTCATTAACCCTAGTTTATTGAACCCTGAAGCATGTAATATCATTTTTGAATACCATCCAGCCACTGATGCTACAACAACAGGCCAGCGCACCATTTTTACCCCAGACCTGTAATTTTCTTCTAACATTTATCACAGGATATAGGAATACTAAGAGGCATCCCAGGGAACCTCCTACAACCCATAATTCTCCTCCTTACCCCTATGTGTAGTAGCAACCCAATTCCCCTTGATATCCAGGATAAGTCAGTACAGTAGTCCCCCTTTTGGACTTCTGGTTCACTGGACTGAGGAACCCAAAGCAGTCAGGTGGCAGGCAGTTTGAGCTTCCAGGTTAACAGAGTTCGAATCAATATAGATCCATAACTCCAGATATCTCCCCTTCTAGGAAAATGTTTCAAAGCTCTTCCCATTGGAAGAATTTCCCTTGACTACTGTCCTCAGAACCATCCCTCAATGGACAGGAAGGTTGAAATTGTCTGCTTTTCAGTGGTGCCAGTGTAACATCCAGAACCATCTACAAACTGGTTCCAATATTCTCTTCCTCAGTGAACTCCCCATGAGGCCATAGATGCAGGCCAAGAGAAAGGAGACAATGCAGTAGGAGCTGGCATTATGGGAACATTGCTCATGTGAATTAGCTGGACCTTCAGGACCTATTTGAGCCCAATTTAATATACACCATTTCCAACTGATGATGGAATGCTGCTGTGCACACCCAAATTTATGGCTTGATGAGTCATACAACAGCTAATTCATGATGGGTAGCTTATGTCACATGATTTGGTGGCTCATGCAGGTATTAATTTTCTACTAGAATCCAGTAGAGACACTGTTCCTCAATCTCAAATGAGAATGGAGTATTGCTCTGAGATCCTAAAATTCAGTTCTGTGATTCACCTGCTAAAGGCAATAGAGTGTCCCTAACTGTCACAGGCACTTCAGACACCAAGTGTGTTGAGTTAAATGGCACAAGTAGCAAAAAGCATGTTTTTAGCTCAGACCTACTACACAGACTTCTCTTGTTGTACATCTCACTCAAAATCGGTAGCCTTTAGAATTACGCACAAAATGGGTCAGAGTAGCAAGCCCAAATGAGATATATGTTGTCTCCTAAATCTAATAGGCCCACCAGGCTTGGTGCCCCTTTCTCGCTGGTAGGTTTGAACAGATGCAACCACTTGTCCTTCACATTGGGAAGGCTATATCAACATGCTCCAGATACTGGACCTTTAGAAAATTCACTAAGGTGGCAGACCTATGAATTGTTAAGGGCTTTCTTTCCCAGCCACTTTGTCTATTTCTCACAGGCATTTTACCAAGGTATCCAGCATTATTTCTCCTTTCTGCTTACAGGGTCCAAATCAGCACGTCACCATCAATATCACAGTGGACCAGCATGATCCTTGTGAAAGGGAGCTGTGATCAGTCTCTGCAGAGGAAATAAATACAGAAGATTACAGAGTTTCTACATCCATGGACAGGATAGTGGAGGCATGTCTGCTCCTGCAAGCTGAAAGCAAACTGCTTCAGTTGGTTCTTACTCACACAATACAGAAGGCATTTACCAGATCAGTGCCTGTATCCCAGGTGCCAGGGAAGGTGCTGATTTGCTCCAGCAAGGAAAAGATATCTGGAACAGCAGCCAAACAGAGTAACCACATGATTAAATAGATAATAATCCACTACTGTTTGCCAGATCTATCCATCTTTGGCATGGATTTAAATATTTAAGTAATGTATACTTTAAAAAGGAAGAAATTGTGGTTAAGTTCACACAACTAATAAATATCTGAGGAGGCTCAATCTAGTCTGTGTGGCTCATGTCACTTCACCATAATGCTTTAATGGCTCTGTAACCACATCAAGTTGACACCCACAAATCTGGAGTTGCAGTTTTTTAGTAGTAGTTTTTCTCACTTTCGGGTTAAAAAAATATATATATTATTTTAATTCACCCTTCCCAAAATATTAAATAGCTTTTAAATTAGGAACCCAAAACAAGAACCATTCTTCTCCTGCAATATTTAAGTCATTTCTGATGGAAGTTCAAATTCACTCACTTTCCTAATCGCAAACCATAACACCTGAAAGTCCTAAACTGAGGCGTTCTCGCGGCTCAGGCTCCTGCCCGAAATCACCGCCCTACTCATAATTAGCGCGAAACCCACGTGCGCCCTCTGCCGGCCTCCTTAAGCAAGGAAAAATGCATTTGGAAATTACCCAGCAAAGATTTAAATAAATTGGCTCTGTGACAAACTGCAAGCACCCACTGTGGAAAGGGAAGAATTTAGAGGGAAGAGTGAACTGCTTCATCTGACGTTAGACTGTAAACTAAGTAAAAAAGCTACGACAGGAGTTGAAGTGAATACAGAGTAAGACCCAGAATACAAACCAGATTCTTGATACAACAACACTAGTCCCTGGCTGTGTCTCTGTAGACAACATTAGAACATCTAAAAAGACCTCACAAAAGCAGTGAATCGTATATCTCATCCCAGAGGCTAAGCAGAGACTTCAGAGGCAGAGTACAGGGTGAGCGCGTTGCCCAGCTCCTGCAGCCCGCACCAGAACCTAGCCCTCCCCTGCGGCTAATGAGATGGGAATCTCGGCATCAGGTTTCAAGTCAAGTAAGTAGTAGTATTCTCAGCAGCTCATACAACTTGTTCATTGCTAGGTTACAAAGGATCACAATCACAACCAACGTGAACACTATTGAGAAGAAAACCAACTCGGCCTATTCAATTTGACATTATCTTGCTCCTAAAACTTAAACTCATTTCTTGCTACTTTCCCCCTTCGCTCTCTGGACTCCAATCACACTGATGTTTCAAATATCCTCTTTCCTGTACTGTTCTATTTATCTTTCATTTTCTTCTCTCCTTAATCTCCACTCCTACTTTTCTCTCAAGTCCCTGAGAAATGTAACTTCCTAAGGAATTTCAGTTAGGAGCCACTACTATATTTCTTCATGGCATCTTCAATTTTTCTATATAAACCTGATCTCTTTTCCACTCACATGATTATTTGTCCAATTATTCCTTTAATGTAGAAGTTTCACACGGCATCCAGGCCTAATGTGCCTACAGATGCATTCCATTGTCCAAGGAGTATTACTTACAAAAATTTTTTAACTTTTAATTTTGAAATAATCTCAAACCTACAGGACAGCTGCAAAAAAAAAAAAAAAAAAAAAGAACCCCATAGAGAGAATGTCAACATACCCCCACTTCCCCAGGCACCCAAATCCACCAATATGAACATTTTGCTACCTTTGCCATATCATTCTATCATCTATCTATCTATATCTGTCTTTCTGAACACCTGAGAGCAGGTTGCACACATCATTGTCCTTGAACAAATGCTTACATGAACATTTCCTACGAACAAGGACATTCACTTTTGTAATCACATTAAGTGCTGTTATCAAGTTCAAGAAATGTAACATTTATATAAAGCTTATATCCTAAATTCCAAATTTTTTCTTATGTCTTAATAATGTTATTATGAGCCTTTTCTCCTCTATTCTTAGATCCCATCCAATATCATGTATTGTGTTTAATTGTCATTATCTCTTTAGCTTTTCTTCCCCCTTTTTTTTTATATTGTGGAAACATATAATACCTTAGTCTTCCCATCCAAACCCATTCAGTGGGATTAATCACATTTGCAATGCTGCGGTAATATCACCACCACCATCAATTATGACAGCCTTTCCTCCACCTCAAACATAAATCCTACATTCATTTTGCATTAACTCCTCCCTTGCCACTGTCCCCACCCTTGTTAACCTGTACTCTAATTTCTGTCTCTGTAAGCTTGCATATTCTCTGATATTTTCATTGTTGTTACTGTGAGGCCTAAATTTAACACACTAAGTCTGTAAAAATCTCATTTGCTTTGATTCAAACTTAACCTCAATTCCAACTTAACACACTATGCCTATACCCCTCTGTCCTCCCACCTATATGTAGTTCTTGTCACAAATTACATATTTATACATCATGAGCCCAAAACCATTTATCATTACATTTGTCTTTTAGATCTTAGGAAGGAAAAAAGTGGAGTTACAAACACAAAATATAATAGTACTGACACTTATATTTACCTGTGTTTTTATTGTTTCTGAAGATCTTTATGTCTTTATGTGGCTTTAGTCAATTGTCTAGTGTTCTTTCCTTTCAACCTGCAGAATTCCTTTTAACATTTCTTAGAGAACTGTGCTAGTAGTGATGAAGTCCTTCAGTTTTTGTTTATCTAGGAATATCTCAATTCTTCCCTCAGTTTTGAAAAACAGTTTGCCAGGTATAGAATTCTTGGTTGGCTAATTTTGCTGCTAGCACTTCAAATATGTCTTCCCACTCTCTTCTTCCCTCCATGGTTTCTGATGAGAAAACAGCATTTAATCTGTGGACATGTTGCATCTCTCTTGTGGTTTTCAGAATTCTCTCTATCTCTGGTATTTGGCAGTTTGATTGGTGTGGTATGGGTCTATTTGTGTTTATCCTGTTTAGAGTTCAATGAGCATCTTATATGAATATATTCATGACTCTTATTAAATTTCAAAAGTTATCAGCCACTATTTCTTTGAATATTCTCTCTGCTCCTTCCTTTCCTCCCTCCCTGCCTCCCTCCCTGCCTCCCTCCCTCCCTTCCTTCCTTCCTTCCTTCCTTCCTTCCTTCCTTCCTTCCTTCCTTCCTTCCTTCCTTCCTTCCTTCCTTCCTTCTCCTTCTCCTTCTAGGATTCCCACAATGTATATATTGCTTTGCCAGATGGTGTCCCACAGGTTCCTCAGGATCTGTTACTTTTCTTCATGGTTTCTTCTTTCTGTTCCTCAGACTAGTTTATTTCACTTGCCTTATCTTCAATTTCAGTGATTCGTTCTTTCAGCTTCAATCTACTGTTGAACCCCTCTAGGGAATTCTTAATTTGTTACTGTGGTATTCAGTTCTAATTGGTTCCTTTTCATCATTTCCATCTCCATATAATTATTCTTTTTGTGTTCATCTATCATTTCCCTGATTTACTTTAGTTCTTTGTCCTTGTTTTCCTTTAGCTCTTTGAGCATATTTAGGATGAATTTTAAAAATGTCCTTGTCTCTAGTGTCCTAGGTTTGAGTCTTTTCTTTGGTGTTTTCTAATGTTTCATTCTTCTCCTTTGCCTAGACCTTCAACTTCCTGTGTTCTGTACACTTTGTAATCATTTGTTGAAACCTGGAATTTTGATATTTTAATATGGAGGTTCTTAACAAGGGGTCCATGAACTTGAATTTAAATTTTAAAAAAATTCTTGTGTGGATGTTTTGGTACAGGTGTGATATATGTATTAAATAATACACAGTATAGTGTGGACTTAGTAAGGGGTCCATGTTTTTCACCTGACTGGCAAAGGGGTCTGTGGAACAAAAAGGTTAAGAACTCCTGCTTTAATGTGTTAGCATTGGAATTCAGACTCCTTAAGCTTGTATCCAGGTACTATTATGACAGAGTTTTCCTTGAATACCAGAAGCTAACAACAACAAGAATAAAAACACCTTTCCCAGTCTTTGCAGATTGACCTGTGCCAATGCTCTCCTTCAGAGTGTATCCATATAGAGTTTAGAGAATAGCTTCAGGCCAAGTTTGGGGGCTCCCTGGCCCTTTCTGTGCATAAAGCTTATGTCTTGTTTTGGCCCTAAGAATTCCTCCTTTTATGTGGGTAAGAATGATCCACCTTCCCTAGGAAACCGTTTCTTCACAATCCTGTGCATGGTACTGTTCGTCTTATAGCCAGTGATACCTTGCCCCACGCATACACTGGACTGCTCTCCCATAGCATTCTGTAGGAGAGCTCAGCAAGCCACCTCCTACACACAGGACAAGTTCTGGGAGAGTGAATCCCTCAAGCCACCACCAGGTATATTGGGCAAGACAAGCACACTCTCAGTTTGTGCATGAGGGTTCTCTGCTTCCTCCAGAAGCAGGACCAGGGAGCCACACTGGGAGTGCAGGCTGGCTCCTCACCAAATCAGTAAGGGGTATGGAAGGATCAGCCAGGACTCCACAAGATGTTATGGCTTTTACATAGCCTTTTCTTGGTGTTCACTCTGTTAATGCAGTCTTTTAACCGAAGCGTCTCCCTCTGCTATCTTGACTGGGGACCCAGTATTAGTTTTTTATTAAACTTGAGGAAATTTAGTCAGTACATTATCCTTTTGATTTGTCACAGATAACACCAATTCATGCCATTTCATAAACTTAGGTCCCTTTCCTGTCTCCTGTAAACCTTTGCATCACTGAACTGTTCCTCCACTAAATACAAAGCTCCATTAATAAGAGACTGTCTTCTACATCAGTCTATGCCCTCTATTTTAATATGCTTAGGATATATTACAGTGTTCTGGAGATCCTTGTTGAATGAATGAAGGTAACGAATGTCCTTGTCACTATTATTAATAACCTTTTCTTTCTTGCTTTTTAAAATAATATTTTATATTATAAGGACATGACTATGGGGAAGCGTTGTCAGATTTCCTCTGGAATCTTGGCTAATCTACAAGAAATGAATTTCAAGAGCAAGCCAGGTTAGTCAGGCCAGTAATTTATTAAGGAAGGAAGAGAAGAGAAATGGGGGAAACTAATAGAATATGGGTCCCAGGTAGAGAGGAAAGGACTGACAAGTGATAAAGAGGGCTGATTTATAGACTACAATTCCCGATGCAGACTACAGATGCCCTGGTTTTACTTTCGTGCTAATCGAGGCAGGCAGGTAGTGGGGAGAAGGCCAGAGCAGAGGCAAAAGGGTAAGAGCAGGGGGTAGAAAGCAAGAGCAGAGGCCGGTTCAGTCTTTTCACTTGCTTTTTGAATCATTAATCATTTTGTCCCTTTGCTAATGACATGGGAGGAGTCCCAGCTCTTTTCTGTTTTGATTGATGACCCCACCCAGCAATCCCCTGGGCAGGCCCAATGATAAGGCCCCTGGAGAATATCCAGGGTTTCTCCTGGCTTCTGGAGGGAACCTCGTTCCAAATAGGGGCTCTCACAGGTTCTTCCAGCAGCCATCGTGGAGGTACCGATATCCACTTGGGCTTCTTGCCAGATTCCAGATCTGCCTATCGATTCCCTATTTTACTAACCTGCTTCAAAAGTTCTCACTTGGACCAATGTATATGAGGTGCAGAGGTGCCCAAAGATGTACTTACCAAATCCAATGGATGTGTCATGATGATGGGAACGAGTGTTGTTGGGGGGGGTGAGGGGGGGTGGGGGGGTGGGGTTGAATGGGACCTCACATATATATTTTTAATGTAATATTATTACAAAGTCAATAAAAAATAAAAAAATTAAAAAAAAAAAAAAAGAATAAAACAGGAACTTTGAAAGTAAAAAAAAGTTCTCACTTGGTAAATTTCTCAAAACAAATTTTGAACAAACGACACAATATTCTGGACTTCAAAGCAAACTTTCACCCACATTACTACTAATGGACTAAGAAAGTGAAGTCATATGTTTATACTTTTCAAAATTTTGAGAACTATACAGTAATATTTCATCTAGGTCATTCTATTTCTGCTTTCAAGGAGGTAGGCATCTCACTCTCAGTCATCCCAATTGCTCACCAGTTTTTTAAACTCAAGATGCTCCACAACATATGTTTCTAAAAAGAGTCTCTTACCTTAGAAGGCAACACCAAAAAATAGACCCCAATCACACTGCAGAAAAGTCTTATCACATCAGACATGGTACTTGGTAAAAACAGGATTTTTTAAAATTTATGTCAGTAATGTAAAAAATAAAAATATAAAACAATAGGTCCCTGTATTTTCCAATTATTTTATTTTTTTATACTTTATATTTACCTCATCCCTCAAAATGGAAGATGTTTGAGGCTTTGGATTCATTTTACTAGTTTCAAAGCTACTAAAACCGCAGACTTTCTTCTAAAGCCTGGATCCTCCTACACTTTGAAAGAATGCTTTGGGGCTGTCACTCCACCTGGATTTTTTTTTTTTTAATGTAAGCAATGGCTTTATATTCTAAGTATAAAGACAAATTTATGCAACTAGGTAAAAGGCTATGGATAATTTGTATTTCTAACTGGGGGTAGTGGCAGGGGTGGAGAATTTGTTTTCTCTTATAAAACCAAGCCAATTGGTGAATGGTGAATTCAGCTCTCAATCAGAATCAGAATCAGAATCAGAATCAGAATCAGAATCAGATGGAAGTTAACGTCCTTAACCATTCTGTTCTTCTCAAGATGCTTTGCAACAGCAACAGCTTTCTTAATAGATGGTAAAGATCCTCAGGAAGATCAGGAGCAAGTCCTTTGGACTTAACTCTCAACGTTTTATTGCCAGTCACAAAACATAATTGTGCAGTGCCATGTTTCTTTCAGGATCACACTAATTTGTGAAGGGGTCAGGCCCAGGCCCTTCTTGGCCAGTTCGTAGTTTTGCTCCTGCACATCATCAGACGTCAACTTCAGCCAGGTGGGGCGCTGCGGCTAGGGCAAAGCTGACTGGGACAAGGCCTGCCACTTGCCTGTGACCCATGCCTGCGACCCATGATGGCGGTCAGGCAGTGAAAAAGAGAGCGGGCGGAATAAGCGCAGGAAGCCACTCAGCATGCTTCGTTCATTTTCATTGCCTTTCAGGGCCTTGAAATTTTTTATTCCCCTTCTAACACAGGGTGGGCGGGGGGAGAACTAAGGAGGGAGGGAGGAAGAGATAGAAATAAAGAGACAGAGATTTTGTTAGATTTTACTTCCTTTGTGAATGGAAGGAAAGGAAAAAGTTTAATTAGCTACAACTAGGTATCTAGGTATTCACTGGTAAATGAATTCACTTGAAATCACAGAATGTTAGAGATGGAAAGAATTTTTAAAATTATCCAGTCTAGTAGTTTGCAAACTCTGCTCCATTCTACTATCTTGAGAGTGGGCAGGGGCCCAAACTCAGCTTCAATTAGTGCATCTCAGCTTTTATCTGCTTTATGTATAGGAATTTCCTTTTTTTTTTTTTTTAAAGATTTATTTTTATTTAGTTAATTCCCCTCCCCTCTCCCGGTTGTCTGTTTTCTGTGTCTTTTTGCTGCGTCTTGTTTCTTTGTCTGCTTCTGTTGTCTTCAGCAGCATGGGAAGTGTGGGCGGCGCCATTCCTGGGCAGGCTGCATTTTCTTTCCCGCTGGTCGACTTTCCTTACGGAAGCACTCCTTGCACGTGGGGTTCCCCTACGTGGGGGACACCCCTGCATGGGGCGGCACTCCTTGCACGCATCAGCATTGTGCATGCCCTGCGTGGCGCGGCACTCCTTGCGCGCATCAGCATTGTGCATGGGCCAGCTCCACACGGGTCAAGGAGGCCCGGGGTTTGAACCGGGGACCTCCCATGTGGTAGACGGACGCCCTAACCACTGGGCCAAAGTCCCGTTTCCCAGGAATTTCTAATTACAATGTTATTTGAGCAAACTTTTAAGTTAAGCAACCTCCAAAGCCATTGAATCTGAAACCTTCTCTTTTCACAGATAAGAATACCAAAGCTAAGAAATGCAGATCTTCAGCAAGAACCCAGTTCTTCCTGTAAAGTCATCATTGTTTTATTCCTGCTCACCCATCCCTCAGCCATCACAGTCTTCCCAGGTTGTCTCCTCCTTCTCCAACTCCATACCTCAATCCAGCATGTCCAATGGTCCAAATGGGGTGTTTTTTAAGAAAAAGAATCTCTCCTTCTTTTACTTTTCCAGGAGGGGTGAAAGAACCCCTGAGCTGTCTTCCCATCAAGTGTAGTCATCCTCCTTTTCAACTTCCAAGGCCTTGTGAATTCCTGGATATTCCTATCCTAAAAATGGATATGAGATACCTCTAGCTTCACCCAGCTTTCACAAGACACTGATATTCAAAATCCTGAAATAAAACAGTGAATTTAAGCCATGAGATTTCTTGGTTTTCTTCAAAATATCTTTGACTTTTATATATTTATTTTTAGGATGGAAAGTCTTTTCATGCAAGTGGTTTTGCTTTCTCTTATCTTTCATTTGGGTAGTAATATAAATGTCAGGATAAATTTTGAAAATAAAGATTATTTATGCTATTCTCATTGCATTAAACTTAACAGAAAATATAAACAGTAGGTTTTTATTTGACCAGTCTGTGAACTAGTCTTAATGCAATATTATCTGGGAGGTGTTAAATTGTCAGGCAACTGATACAATAAAGCACTTTCTTCTCTGTGTTCAGTTTCTATCTACCACTGATATAAAAGAAGGCTCTCCATAAAATACATTTAAAGAATGGCTAATGGGTGTTCGTTGAGCAGGGAGCAAAGGCTGTGGAGAAGGAGTTCAAAGGGTTAGATCCATCCATGTGTACTGTCCTTTGCCTATGCAAAGCTCTGGAAATAATTGGACAAATCAGAGCCATGCAGTTTTCAGGAATGTGGCCTCAGGCTGTAACTCTTCACTTCTCTTCTACCTCACCAGGAAACCTGGACCACTGAGGTCTTCAAACTCTTCTCCTAGAATGATGGTTCTATCCCAATTCCACAACCTCTACAGGATGCTGTCTTTAGGTTCATATGCTGCTGTCCTTGGTGGCATCTTGTACCAAGCCCTTGGGTGTCGGGTAGGAGGGGGTATGGACAACCTCTGATCAGCAGTTGGATTGGCAGAAAGTTAAGCATATGGGGGATATTGGTGAAGGTTGCAAAGCCAAAGCCTGAGGTACTGAAGTAAAGAATCCTATATCTGAGATGTACGCAAACCCCAAAGCACATAGCAATGGGCCAAGTTTTGCTGTCTGGATCCTGGTCCAGAACCACAATCACTCTGTGCTTCTGTCAGTGACTTCAAATGAGTCATGCCACAGAAATTTGGTGTCAACCCAATCAGGGTTTTTAATGATTTGTTAGAAATTGCAGGATATCTGAAACACCACTGTGTCTCAGGCCTACCCTCTGTACATGGTTCCAATATTAGGAACTGTATACCTGTAATCCTAAGAATATTCAAATGGAAGCAAACAGCTTCTCTAGTGCTTGGTAACCAACTTGTACTTACAAATAGATAGTAGTTTATATTAAGGCTTCCCCGAGGATGCAACCCTGAGTTGATCCTCTTTGGGTGAAATGAATGGGAACCTTCAGGTGTTTTCAGAAAGAAGCATCATGAGGGCTAAAAAACTGAACCTGTCAGTCCAACCAGTGAGGGAAGCAGAGGTGGTGATAGGAACACAGATCAGACCTGAGGACACAGGGTTAAACTGGATTCAGCACCACCATACCACATAGCCTCTACCTCTGTCTGACAGTCCATCATTACAGAGCACGTCTTCATATTAGATTCTGGTGGGAAGCATCTACTGGAGGGTGATTGCTCAGATAACCCTCTAATCCCTGCAGGAGATGTTCTTATTATCTTCTGATTCATAACATTTCATGCCTTTCATACATTCTGACTTTTTTTTCCTCCCTCACTGGTCCTGCGTTCACTAAAGTCCTTGTACAAATAACAGTAAGAGGTGGGTATAGGCTTAACCAGTGGTCCTTGGAAATCGGATATGGTCATGAGAGCTACGAGGGTCACTGAGAAGCACTGCTGTTCTGCGTGTCCTATGGATAAGCAGAGGCTGGTTTAGGAGTGACCAGAATCCACATCTCTTGTCAGGAACCCAATCTCTGAGGGGTGTGGCTGACAGAGTACCAAGTTCTACCTCAGTGCCACTTAGCTTCAAGGAGAGTCTCTTAAAAGTGAAGTCTCAACAAAGATGCTGTCAAGGTCAAGATGAAGGGAAAGCATAGGGACCTGGATCTGGACTCCATCCCTGGCTTAGCCAAGACTCATGTATGCCTTGCTTTCCTGACACTGCATCCTCATATTGAGGGAATTGAATAAGTGTTTGTTCTGAAAATGACCATCAGAGGGCAGCAGATACCAGGAAACTACTAGAGGCCTATTTCTTCTAGTCTCTCCCACAGAAGTGCCCTTAAGTCCTGTCGCCATGAGGACATTGGACAGCTTACTGCTCCTGGCTTATTTTTTCTTTTTGTATTTCTTCTGCTGTCCTCCCTTTTTCTTAACAAATGTTTCTAAATTTGTTTTCTCTTCACTTTTTATTGTATTCAATAAATGTGGCCCCAGAGCCCCATCTGTGGCAGGGATGTGCATGATAGTGTATCACCATGAGCCAGACCTCCTTCCTATGTGCATTGTCTACTCTATTGCAACTTGTGCATCCACATCTGTCTGTTTTTAGACCGGTCTTAGAAAACAAGAGAGGGAGGTCTCCCCTTTCTCCAACACTTGCATCATATCCCCTGCTACTGTAGAAGAAACTTCTGGACTGGTCAGATATCCCAGGCCAGGATTTGAAATGATCTTGAACTCCTACTTCTATAGCTCCTTTCCCTAGGGCCTGAGTTCACAATTGCCCTCTCACTCCCACTGGGGCCAGGCAGGGCTAATGGAGATTGTCCTCCTAGGAAGGAAGCCTGCCAGGCAGTGAGGAGGACAGGGACTCTGCCCAGAGCCTGTCATCAAACCCCAGGTCAAGAGAACTGAAAGACTGCCCTCCCCCCCCATGGACTCTTCTCTCCTCCCTAACAATGGGGCTCCCATTGGTCCATGGCATTTCAGGGATGAAGAAAAGCACAGTTGGTCTTCTGCAAAGGTAGAAATAGAATTTATTTTTCCAAAAGTGTTTTTGAGGCTTTAAAAATCAGTAAAAACAACTCTGATGTGTAAATTTGATGTGAACCAAATTTTGCTCACTTGGAGACCATCATTATAATTGCTTGGGCTTCCAGGTTAATATGTCTTTGTGCACAATTGGGAACACAATTGCTCCTCAGAGGTCTCTGTGCATAGGAATTTCTCAGAATAGTGGCATTGCTAAACATTCGTCATTGCACTGGTCACTTTTCAAACGTAGTCTTGTGGATTCCATTCCTAATCTGTTGTTCAAGTGAGTTCTGTGCTATGAATCATTTACTCTACTCTGAGCTCACTTAAATGGCAAGTTTACTCTGCCCATCAATGCCTGTCTTTGTCATGATCCCGATGGTCAGGTGAAACCATAAAATCCAGAGGCATGTTTATGTTGCATCATATATATTTACTGTTTATTTTAAGTTTTCCATATTTTCTGTGAAACAGCCTGAGAATGCAAGAGCCTCTGGAAAGTCACTATGTAACTAAAGGAATAACAAAGCCCTTCCTCCTATATTCTTTGGAATTTGATCTTGGGATAATTTTCTAGCTCTGTTTACCTGAAAAACTGATAAAGGTGGCATGTCAGCTGGGTCACTGAGCAACATTGCATGTGGTAAAAATGATCTCTGATTGTGAAATGTTTCTGGCCTGGGAGAACAGAGTAAACCAAAAATACAAGGTTGGGAGCCAAAGCTTTGGACTTCCCAAAGTTTGGTGACTCTTGTAATTCATATGTCCCTTGTAGAAACCTGGAAACATTGCCCTTGGAGCTGTTGTTCCAAGATATGTAGGTTTTGAATAGAGATTTGAGGATTCTAAGCTGGAGTTGCACTTTTAAGCCACTACTGCACATTGTAATCATGTGAGTTGAAAGGTACAGTTGAACTGAGAAGATTCCCAGAATGCATGTTGTACTTTCAATCATTTGCAAATACTTATACATGTATTTCAGTATTCTGCTACTGTGCCACCAAAACCAGATAAACAAAATAAATAAATTGAAAGCTGTAGCTGGTGGAAGACTGCATTTGTCATCAATAACTTTGGATTTCTATTTTTACCAGAGCTCTTTGTCTCATGTTGTATACAAAACCTGAAAATTTGAAAACTGGTTATCCACATGCATGCAGAAGAATGAACTTAGACCCCTACCTCACACCATATACAAAAATCAACTCAAAATGGATCAAGGATCTAAAAATAAGAGCTAAAATTATAAAACCCTTAGAAGATTAACATAGGAGCAACACTTCATAACCTGGGTTTCAGCAATGGATTCTCAACACAGGCATGAGCAACAAAACAAACAATAGATAAATTTGATTCCATCAAAATTAAAAATGCCTTTTCATCAAAGAAAATTATCTACAAATTATTTTTGGAGAAAACAGTTTCAAACTATATGCCAGCTAAGGTTTTAATATCCTGAATATGTAAAGAAAATATACAACTCAACAAAGAAAGACAAATAACCCAATTTAAAAATGGGCAAAAGATTTGAATAGACATTTCTCATAAAAAGATTTACAAATGGCCAATAAGCACATGAGAAGATGTTTATTATCAGTAGACATTAGAGAAATGTAAGTCAACACCACAATGAAGATACCATTTCACACCCACTAGAACGGTTACTATTTAAAAACAAAAACAAAAAATTACAAGTGGAGGATGGGAGTGAAGACTTCCTGGCTATTTACATGTTTTAGCCAAACAGGCAATCCAAATATGTTATTTTTATATAGTCCAAATGCCAACTCTCCTATAAACATAGTAAAGAAAGAGTCAAACAGTGAGATAAAGGATGGTTTCTAGTATTTCTTTTAAATATAATCTCTACATTTAAAAAGAAGATTGAATTAGGGAATTAAATAATGAGGGAATTCTGCTTGTAGATAGGACAAATTAGGTTAAAGGAGGAAAAAAACAGAAAAATTGTATAAATCATATTTTAATTATATTAGAGGACTGTAGAAGCACCAAAGCCTAGGTGAACTGAATTCTAGTTTGTGGACAGTGCTTACAAGGTAAGCTGGTTGTTCTGGGTTGTTTATTTCCTTGGGTACATTGTCAAGTTAGGGCAAAGACTGACAATAGTCTCAAAGAACAATTCAATTTGTATGTATATTATTTAGCTTCAATATGTATAGAACAAAAGTTGACAAAACTAAAATGAGAAATAAATAAATCCACAATCATAGTTGAATATTATGACATATATCTTGCGGTCACTGATTTAAAAGGGAAAATAAAACTAGTGAGATATAGAAGAAATGAACAATAATATTAATATCCTGGTCTAATGATACACTTATCAACTGCAGAAAACATATTATTTTAAGTGTATATAATTCATTTACTGTTTTAAACTGTAAACTGGGCCATAAAAGCAGGTCTTGACAAATTTCAAATAATTAAAGTTACATAAAATATGTTTCTGGCTACAGATGAAATAAACTATAAATTATTACCAGAAAAATAATATTTTTAAACACTCATATATTTAGGGATTTAGCAATACACTTACAAATAAACATGAATCAAAGAAGAAATCACAGTGGAAATTAGAATATGTTTTGAATATAATGATGGTGAAAAAAATCAGCATAGCAAAACCTGTAGAATGCAGATAAAGCAGTCCTTAAAAAGAAATTTATAACTTTCAATGTACTAGGAAAGAAGATAGAAAATCAATAATCTAAATGTCAATTTCTAGACTCTAAGAAAAGAGTAGCAGATTTAAAGAAGTTGAAAATAATGAAGATGAGAGCAGTTATGAGTGGAATTGATTATAAAAATCAAGAGAAAATCAACACAGTAAGAAGCAGCTTTTAAAAGGAAATAATAAAATTTGTAAATCTTTAGCATAACTTATCAAGAAAAAGAGAGAAAACACTAATAAATTAAAGAATGGGAATATCACACATATTCTACTTATAATAAAAGGGAAAAAAGGTTATGAAAAATTTCATGCCAGTATGTTCAACAATTTAGATGAAATGGGCAAACTCATTAAAAAGTACAATTTCCAAAACTGAATAAGAGACAAAAATATAGATAGGTCTAGATCTTAATGAAATTGAGTCTGAAATTTAAAAAACCTTCCCAGAAATAGAACATGCCAAGATGGTCTCATAGGTGTATTTCTCTAACATTAAAGGGTAATTTTACATGAATTATCTCAAAGACTAGAAGAAGTCAGATACTTCACACCTTACTTTCTGAGGCTTGATACCAAAGATATGATCTTCTCATTAAATAAAGAAAAAAAAACATTTGATAAATTGCAATACCTCTTCATGATAAAAACTCAGCAAATTTGGAATAGAATAAAACTTCCTGTAATATAATTTTTAATGATGAAATATTAATAACTTCTCCATTATTTGGGGACCAAGATAAAATATATATCATTAATATTCTATTCAATCAGCACTTGATATCATAGTAAAATAAAGCCAAATAAATAAATGAATATTATAAAGATTGAAAAGAAGGAAGTAGAACTACCACTGTTCACAGATAAAAGAATTATATGGAGAAAAATCTCCTCCAAAAAATCTAAAAATATATTGAGGTTAATCTAGAAAGATTATTAAGATTTTCATAAGCAAGCATCAAAATTAGAAAATTTGAAAGCACACACATTTACAATAGCATAAAAAATAATCAAACACCTAAAAACACACATATTTAACAATATTGAAGACTGCTACACTAAAAATTACAAAATATTGCTAAGAGTTAAATAAAGACTCCCTACCTAAATATACACCATGTTCATAAACTGGAAGATTCAATATTATTAAGATGTAATTCTTCTGTGTATCAGTTTCCTAATTTTGGCTGCAACAAATTGCCCCAAACTTAGTAGCTTGAAACAACAGAAATTTTTTTTTCTGACAGTTATGGAGGTCAGAAGTCTAGTCGAGTTGTTTGCAGGGTTTCATTCCTTCTGGAGGCTTCTGGGGCACATTTGTTTCCTTGCCCTTTTCAGCCTCTACATGTGGCCTGCACTCCTTGGCTCATGACTTCTTCCTTGCATCATGCCAAGCTCTTGCTTCTGTTGTTACATCTTCTAACACTGCCTTTGCATTTCTTGCCTCCATCTTATAAGGACTCTTGTGATGACGTTGGGCCCAGCAGAATAATCTAGGATAATCTCTCCATTTCAAAAATCCTAAATTTAATCACATCTGCAAAGTCCCCTTTACCAGGCAAGGTAACATATTCACAGGTTATGAGCATTGAGATATGGATATCTTGAGGGATGTCCATAGCCACCAAGTGATTTACCACAGAACTTTTTATGAAAAATATCAAGCTAATGACAAATTTATATTGAAATACAAAGGACCTAAACTCTTCTGAAGAAGAACAAAGTTAGAGTGCTTATGCTACCACATATTAAGATTTACTGCATACCTACAGTAGTTTAGACAATGTGGGATTAGTGGAAGGATAGACTTAAAGAACAGAAAAGAGACTCCAGAAACAAGTCCACATGTACACACTTTATTTATGACAAAGGCACTCTTATATGTCAGTGAGGGAAAAATGGTTGCTTCAATAAATGGTGCTGGGTTGAGTGAATATTTATATGGTAAAAAAATAATAATCCATATCTCCTACCTCAGACTATATAGAAAAATAATTGAAAATGGACTGTAGACCTATAGACCTAAAATAAAACTTCTAGAAGAAAGCAGGAAAACATCATCATGACTGCAGAAAGCAGAGATTTCTTTGACATTATATGAAAGTATTAACCACAAACAATATTTTAAAGTGAACTTTATTAAAAATTTGAAAATTATTTATCAAGACACAATTAAGAAGTTGTAAAAGCAAGACACTGAGTAAAGGAAGTATTTACATTACATATTCAATAGAGAACTCTTAATCAGAATATATATTTTTAAAAACTCCTTCAAATCAATAAAGAAAAGGAAAGCAATAAATTATGAAATGGGTAGATAGTTTAAACAAACACTTCATGAGAAGAGGCTATTCATATGAACAACAAACCTATGGCAAGATTCTTATACCATTACTAGTTCAGGAAAATGCAATATACAAATTCAATCAGTATATTGAAATACCAGTATATCATCAGAATTTCTCTAATTAGAGGATTGGCAATGCCATGAATTTATGTGGATATAGAACAACTAAAGCTCTCCTACATTGTTGCTGGGAGTTTAAATTGATATAAGCACTTTGGGGGGCTGTTTAGAAATATATATTAAAGATAAACATGCAAATTCCCTAAGACCTGGAAGCTCCACTCCTAGGAATATATGAAAGAGAAGTGAATGCATCCAATTACCAAAATATGTGTCAAAAATGCAGTTACCAAAATATGTGTCAAAATGGTGGTGATAGCAGTTTAATTCATAAAAGCCAACAACTGAAAATAATGCAATCATCTATCAAGAATAGGATGCAACAATGTAAGAATAAATGGTTTAACCTGATAACTCTCTCCACAATGAAACTCATATTTTAAATTTTGAGAAATAAATGTAAAGACTTCCATTTCAGCATTTATGAGTTTCTCCTATGATCCAGGTAAGGTTTTATAAGTTTTAGGGCATAATAGTCAGGGTTCTTTGTGAGTGTACATGTATTTTGGGGTGGTGGTGAATGGCATATGAAAGAGGTCTCAACCTATGGAGAATTCTGTAATCCCAGGATTTGAGATATGATGATAGCACAAAGTCCATTTCCAACTGATAATACCTACGTTTCATCCAAGCAATTTCATCAAGGCTCCATCCACACCTCAACCACAACTTCCCTTATGTCTAATAGATATCTAGAGTTGTTTAATTTATTCCCCATTCAAACTCCTTAGAAACCAGAAGTCACCAGTATAAGGAGACCTGCTGGCCTTAGTTCCTTATGATTCTTTCCTTGAACTTGATTCTCCTAAAAACATGCAATGAACCCTCTCCAGTAGATAATGGCATATGGTGACTTAACTAAAGGCATGTATTTTAGTTTCCTTGGCTGGCAAGCCAAAAGCAATGGTTCAGCTTAAATGGTGGAAAGTGATTTGCCCACAGTTTTGGGGTTTGGGAAAAATGCTAAATAAAGTTATCATCAAGGTGGTGCTTTCTCCCTGAAGACTGCCTCATTCTGGGGCTAGCTGCTGGCAATCCTTGGACCTTAGCTTGTCACATGGCAAGGCACATGGCAGTGTCTCCTCATCTCTCACTTCTCTTCCAGTCCTGCTGATGTTCAGCTTCTGAATGCTCCCTCTATGTTTATATATATATATAAATTTCATTCTGCTTATAAAGGACTCCAGTAATAGGATTAAGACCCATCTTGATTGAGGTAGACTATACCTTAACTCAAGTAACCTCATCAAAATGTCCTACTTAGAATGAGTTCACACCACAGGAATGAATTAAATTTAATAATGTGTTTTTATGGGGGTACATACAACTTCAAACAACCTCAGCATGGTTAAGTGGTTTTAGACCTAAAATGTAGCAGTTAGTTTATGTTTAATGATTACTTAAAGGCTAGCTCTATACTTAATGCTTTAAAGATATGTTATTCAATCATCTCAACAATTCTCATGTAATAGGAATGATTATTTTGTCCCAGTTACAGACCAATGAGTAAGACACAGAGAAGTTAAGGTCGCTTAATATGAGATTATAAACAAAATTAATTATATTTCTATATATCACTAGTAAAAACTACAATAATGCATTATTTACAAAACTACCAAAAAGAAATACTTAACAAATCTAATAATATATGCAAGACTTCTAAAAACTTCAAATAATTGCTAAGAGGAAATTTTAAACCCATAGTTTAAAATGGAGAGATACACCATTGCTTGGCTACACCATTGGTTGTCCATTCTACTTAAATTGATATGTAGAGTCAATACAGTCCTAACTGAAACCTCAGCAGTTTTTTTGTGGAAATGATGAGCTTTTTCTTCAATTTATGTGGACATGGAAATGACTAAGAAAAGCCAAATTAATCTTGAAGAAGAACAAAGCTGAAAGACATTGTGGCAGTTTGATATTACTGATGAATTCCAAAATGAAATACTGATTATGTTTGTAACTGGTCTGTTCCTCTTGGCTTGTGATACCCTTTGATTGTACTAAATTCAGAGGTTTCACTTTTGCTTGACTAAATTAATACCAGGGCTTTGATTCAGTCCTGGAGTCAGCAAAGAAGAGAGGTGGATTTTTGATGCTGGAGACCAGGAAATTAAATACACAGAGAAGCAGATACATGAGGAAAGAGAGAAGGCTCCATTAGACAAGGCCCCAGGAGAGGGACAAGCTGTTTGCCTGACAGTTTACAGCTGACCTTGTGGCGAGAGCAGAGCAGGTGAGCCAGAAGAGAAATGAGCCCCGGGAGAGAAATGAGACTTATCCCAGCCTAGGGCTGAGACTGGAAGATGCTGGGACCATGGAGCCTTAAGCATCTACCTCAAATAAATATCCTTTATAAATCCTAACAGATTTCTGGTACTTTGCATCAGTATACCTTTGGCTGAATAATACAAACATATACCAGATATCAGCTTCTATATAAATCTGCAGTAAGTAAGGTTGTGTAGTATTTGGTACAATAATGGACAAATAGGCCAGTGGGACCGAATTGAAAGCCAGAAACAGAGCCACACATATACGGTCATCTAATTTATAAAAATGTACCACTCCAACTCAAGGGGGGGAAACGGTCTTTCAAACAAATAGTGCTTTGTAAAGTGGATTTCTACTAGGCGGTATGTAAAAGAGTAAACAAAGCTACTAAAAGAAACCATTGAAGAAAGAGAAGATCTTCATGAATTTGGAATAGACAAAGATTTCTCCTTAAACAGGACACAAAAGGCACTAATCATAAAAGAAAATGTTGATAAATTTGACTTCATTAAAATTAAGAACTTCTGTTTATGAAAAGTCAAACTGCAAGCAAGTCACAAACTGGAGAAATATTTGTAAAACATATAAACAAATAAAGAACTTATATCCAGATTATAAAAGTAATTCTTATAAATCAATTAAAAAAATACTGGCTATATTGTTTAAAGAAAAGTCAAAATACATGAAAAGTACTTCACAAAAAGGATACCCAAATAGCCAATAAGCATATGAAAAAGTGTTCTATGTTATTACATGTCAGGGAAATACATATTAAAGCCATCACGAATTATCGCTTTGCACCCACAATGCCAATTCTTCACAAAGATGTGTAACAACTTTAACTGACACACATTACTGTTGGGAGTGTAAATTCACACTTTTGCTTATGAAAACTGAGAGTATCTACTAAAGCAAAACATTTGCCAAGCCATGACCTACCAATTCTACTCCTGGGTAGATTTCCAAGAGATATTAGTGCATATATCCACAACACACACAAAAACAGCTACTCTGAAATGTTTATGAGATTTTTTTTCTTAATGACACAAAATTGGAAGTAACCCAAATGTTCATCAACAATGTCATGGGTAAACTGTGGTATATTCACATAATGGAATCTTACATGGCGATCAAAGTGAAGAAGCCATTGCTACACATAACAACATGGTTGAATCTCAAAGACCTAATTGTGAGTGAAAGACATAAAAGAGTTTATACAGTATGATTCCATTTATATGAAGTTTTAAAGAGGCAAAATTAAATGTATAGTAATGGAGATCATAATAGTAATTACCCTTGGCAATAGCTGCTGGGAGGATCATGAGAGGGCTTCTAGGGTGCAAGAAATATTCTACATCTTGATCTGGAAGGTGGTTACCTAGGTGTGCGTATGTGAGGATTCATTAATCTATTCACTTGATATTTATGCTCTTTGTGTACTTTAAAGACTCATTAAAATAAAATAAAATACAGTTCAGGAAGAAAGCTACAAAATAGATTCTCTTAATACCTGAGCTGGCTGAAAAGCTATGGGGATGTCATCAAGAGAACCCTCTACTCAAAGAGAAAGAAAGACTCAATGGAGCACAGGTATCTGGAGTAATTAGATAAATAAAACCATTTTATCTTTAAATCTCAGCAAATTAATACTACTTGAAAAAAGTGTTCTACACTAATTAAATGAGATAATTAGTGTAAGGAACATAATACTATCTGGCTTAAAGTAAACACTAATATATGTAGCAGTTTGATATTGTTTATAAATTCCAAAAATTGATATTGGATGATGTTTGTGAACTGGTCTAGGCATATTAGATTGTATTGGATTCAGAGGTTTCACTTTTACTTGATTGAGTTTTGAATAGGACTGATTGGGCTACATCAGTGGGACACCAAGTGCCCACTGACTCATAGAGAAAACCATGCAGCAGAGCAGACAGTGGAGTTTTTGAGTTTTGATGTTGGAATTTTGAGCTGGAGCCTGGGAAGTAAGTGCACAGAGATGCAGAGCAACTTAGTCTGGAGAGAATCGAGCCCCAGGGAGAGAGACAGAGCCAGTTGCCTACTACTCTACAGTTGGCGTTGTGGAGAGAGCAGGGCAGCTGAGCCCAGAGAGAAACAAGCCTCAGGAAGAGAGGAACCCAGGAAGTTTGAACTCTTGGCAGACTAGAGCAGCCATCTTGCTCCAACATGTGGCAAAAGATTTTGGTGAGGGAAATAACTTATGCTTTATGGCCTGGTAACTGTAAGCTTCTACCCCAAATAAATACCCTTTATACAAACCAACAGATTTCTGGTATTTTGCATTAGCACAACTTTGGCTGACTAAAACAATATATATTATTAGTATTACAACTACTACTATTAATACTAATGATTAATTATTGATGTTGTATGATTAGTGGTAATTTCTAGTGATTGGATTGAATTAGAAACTCTCATACTGCTGTCAGCCTTTATTCACTTCTCACTTGCATATCTCATCAGTCAAGTCATTCCCTTCATTTTCTCTGATTCTCCCTCCCCATAAAGGAGTTACTCCATACTGGATCTGGGAAAATCAAGATAGATTTATCTTTCAAAGCAGACTGTAGGGTACAGTAAAGAGACAAGAAGGTCCTAAGGGACATGTACCCTCAGGCAGGGAACTCGCAGACTGCCAAGCAGCTTTTGGAACAGGAAATATCATTCCACTTGCCATCTGTCTGGATTTCTACACAGTCTTCCTGAGAGCCAGCGTCATTGGGTTCACCTGTATTCCAGTTTTGGTAGGTCAGCCTTCTTCCTGTTAGATCCACAAACTGGCCTTCGTTTTCCTCATCTGTGATGCCCAGGAAGGCATCTTCCTTGGCCACAATCTTGATGGCTGTGTTCTCTGCGTCATTCTGGGGGGTGGCCACAGAGGCCTGGAAATGGGTGCACAGAGCTTTCACTCTGTCAAAGGTCATCTTTGCACCATAGGACAAGAAAAGCTTCTTCCCAACCTTTCTGCCCAAAGAGAAAGTTAGCCCTGAAATGTGAAAAAGTGGGTGATATTCTCTGTCTTAAAGCCCAAGGAACTTCTCTGGGGTAGAGGCCTCTAAATAGGGTTGCCAGACAAAATACAGTCATCCAGTTAAAGTAGAATTTCAGATAAACAACAAATATATTTTTTTAAGTATAAGTATGCCCTATGCAATATTTGGCAACTCCTACTCTGGAAAGTGAGGTCGGCACAAAAGTCTTTGTCCTTTTGGATAAGAATTCGAGAATTTTGTATTCTTCCCAATATTAACTTGAGACTGAAGAAAAATATCTGAGAACATTTGTCCCAGGCCAGGAGAGCACACAAGAAATAGGTTAGGCTCCACTGATAGGTCTGGACAACAGTGTAATAAAGGGGCATAGGTCCCATTTTCAGTGACCAGAGGGAAAAAAGTAGATAATCAGGATCTCTGGAGTCAAACTGACATCAATGCGTAAGCCACCTCTGCCTCTTATTAGCTTTGTGTGTTTGAGGCATTCATTTAATCTCATGTTTTCTCCATTTTCACCAAAAGGATTGTTTTGAGGATTTCATGCAACTCAGTATGAAAAATTCCAATCAAAATCTTAGAAAAGTATTTGCATTCTATAAATATTTGCTGCCTTTTATCCTTTCCAAACCTAAAACTTTCTAAAGAGTAAGAAAAAAAAGGCTTACAGTTTTTGATGTGCTTCAATTCTGATAGTAGATCTTCTCTTCCTAAATCAGCCTGGGAACTGTCAAAAACTAGACAATGAAAACAGAGTGAAGGAGCTTTTTTGAGAAGGGGATCCCAGAACTATGACTCTAAGAGAGTAGGGTATATTTTTCAAAAAAAAAAAAAAAAAGAACTAGTTTCTTTAAGAGTGATACTTGCTTATTGAAGAAAAATGAAAAATAAAGAAGCAAAAATAAGTAAAAGTATCTCTACTTCCACCCAGCCTCAAACATTGCTCTTCATAATCTGTTGAATATAGCTAAAGATGCTTTATGCACAATACACACCCTCATGAACACTCATGCATGTACACTCCTGCATATCTAGCATGGCAGCTCTCCATAGACCATGCTCTTTACTATTTTTTCCCCCAGGTAAATTACTCTATTAAGGCAAAAAAGAAATCTCTTAGGGAAATATTATGGGCTGGTGAATATTGACTAAAAACATTGGAGGCTTTTGTCTTTGAGGAGGTTTTGCAGTGAATGATAACTGACATCTCAAGTATGTAATATTGTTATAAAAATAGACATCAACCCTACACTGAGATGGACTTTTCCTCCCTCTGGCACCAAAGCCTCACATTGTACTGTGTCTGTTGTAGGAGAGCCAGGACCCAGCTCCTCCAGGTGGCCTGGTGAAAGAGTGGCCATGAAGGGTTTCTAAGACACTGGTAAGAACCCCTTTAGCCTCTAAATAACCTTGAGAAGGCTGAGGATGCTAAATTAGGAAGGAGAATTAGACATCTCTAGTGAGAAAAAGAGACACCCCCTGTGCCCCAGTACTCAAAGTCCCAGGACTACGGGTGCCCTCAGCCCAGACCTTGCTGGGGTGAGCTCCTTACCTGAACTGTCTCCAGGGTCTCCTTTTTGACCCACTGCTCCTGGTAACCCAGGAGGCCCTGGGATTCCTGGAGGCCCCATTTTTCCAGGGGGACCCTGCAAGCCTCTGATGCCTTGGCCTGTTGTAGGATGAAGAAAACTCAATTCAGTGTGTATGCTCTTGCTTTTTCTCCATGAATTTGATGTACAGTCCCTTCCCAGGAGAAAAGATACATTGATTCCTGGGATGAAACTTTCTGGATGGCTGCATCCAATGAGAAAGAGGTGACCAAGAGTAGAAAGAGCCTCCTGTGCCCCACTGGATGACCTGGCCCAAGGACACCCTTCCCTGAGCAGTTAGGACAACAACATGTCTCCAACTCCTATATGGAAGCCTGGAATACCAGATGGTCAGGGTCATATATATGTTTTGAATTATAACAAGTAGTTGAGAAAGCACAATCTGCTTAAATAAGACATTACTACCCTCACATCTCCAGTCCATTTCCTTTGGGAGGTGAAGGGCCACAGAGACAGCGCAACCCCTCCAGTACCTGGTTCTCCCTTTTCTCCCCTGGTGCCATCACGCCCATCTCTGCCTGGGAGGCCATCTCTGCCTGGGGGACCACAGGCAACCACAGGGCAGGTCTTTTGGCTGTTCTCGCAGATTTCTGTTTCTGAGCAAGATGCTGTCAACACGCTCAGGAGAAGGAAAGGGAGAGATAGAAACAGGGACATGGTCCTCAACTGGGTGTGCAGAAAGAAGAGGAAGAAAACCAATCTTGTTCAGTTAATCAACAACACAGATTCACTAAACATGCATGCTTTCCTACAACCCGTAATGGGCACCGGGGAGGTAGAGACCCCAGGGGGGGAGATCAATGGTGCCCAAACCTCTGCCCACACTATGAGGAGGATTCCTGTGCCCCTGAGAGCAAACAGGATTCATACTTCTAGCTCACTTGCACCTACTGGCTTTAGGAACAGGGGTGAATGAAGACTCGGGCATCTGTAAGAGTGCCCTCTGGCCCCACCTTTCCATTTCTGCCCATATGCCACCTGTATTCCACCTGCATGTCTGGACCGACCCACCCTTCTCCATCATGACTAAGTAGTAGGCACTAACCTGCGGGCTGGTGATCAAGAAAGGAAGAATCCAAGTTTTAGCTTCAGGTCAAGCCATCTACTAATCACCTCACCTAGCCCAGAATTAACTTGAGTTTGCTTCCTCTTGAAGTTGTATTTCCCACAGCATGAGAGGCTTGCCAGTGGGAGCATCATTTCTGAAATTTCTCACCACCTGGTAGGGTTTCAGATCCCTCTCTAGCTCCTGGCAGGAATATCCTGTCTTTGAGTCAAAGTCACTGACAATTAGTCCTCCTGCCTTCGATTCCCCTGCTATTTCTCTCTGAACTTTCCATCCGTCCTTCAAAACTCCCCTCCAGCTTTCACTTCCTAAGAAACTTTGGTAGTCTGGTCCCATAGGTACCCTCATAGTTTCCTTTGAGAACAATGGCACAGTATCATTTGCAAATGATCAGGTGGATCCAGCAAGGCCACAGGTGCCCCAGCACAAGCAGAAAAAGAGACACCCCAAAATGGCTTCTCTCGGCCATCTACCCTCTCCCCATCCCCAGAAAGCCTTCTCCAGGATCCAGGGCCAAATTAAGTTGCCAGACTCTTGGTCCAGAACCCCTGTTCCATTCACCAGAAATGACTTACTTATGGGGCTTCTGCAGAGCAGCAGGATGCATTGATAAGGAAGCTGACCCTCCAGCCTGGGGCTCTGGCAGATTCCTCAGCTGGAGGGAGGCGGGTGGACTCAGGAATGTAGGGTCCAGTCAGCTTGGTAAACAAGAATGGAGCTGGCCTGGCTTTCAGCCCCAGATTAATAAATAACTCTCCCTAGGACAGCACTAGTCTCTCCTTGGGAGCATTCCCCGGGGTACGTGCTCAGTGCCAGGCATGTCTGCCTGAATACAGCACAATTCCTCCTTCAGTTGCCACTCCTTTGGGTAATTCTTATTGCTGAACTACAGGAAATATTCTCACAGGGATGGTCATGTTGATATCCTTGTTTCTGGTAGGGAAACATAAAATTGTCCACAAATACACATACAAATCCACACATACACGATATGTACACATGCACACATGTGCACATGCACACACACACACACACACTCAGCCATGAAAGCACACAGATGTCTTGCTGTCTTTAGAACTCCAGAACTACTCCTGCCTCTGGCCCTACATTTATCGTATGCTGTGTGGGCATCCTCTCCTATGCAACCCTGGATGGCTCTTTCTCTTCTACTTGAAAACCCCTGTCTCAGAGAAACCTGTCTTGATTACATAATCTTAAAAAGCCCACCTAGCCACTCTTCATACTCTTAGCTTGCTTTATTTTCTGTCATATTTCTTACACTACATGATGTTTAATCCTGGCCACTTATTTTCCCCCACCCCCATTTTCACATCCTTCCATTTCATTTTGAAGCACAGGTGTGAAAGGATGGGCACTGCTTTTTAAAAAATGCTTTTATTAGAGAAGTCATGGGTTTATATAACAATCATGCATAAAATACAGGGTTCTCACAAACCACCCCATCACCAACCCCTTGCATTGGTGAGGAATATTTCTTACAATTGAAGCCCACATTTTAATAATTGTACTTTTTTAAAACAGTAGTTATCAGCATTTATTGAGAGAGTCTATGTTCTAGGTAATGTGTGAAACAATTTACATGAATACCTCATTTAAAACTCCCCATACACAGGCCTGTGGAATATGTCCTATTATTATTTTAAATTAGAACATTTATAGGTTTACAGAAAAATCATGTAAAATATACAATGTTCCTATATACCCTCCTCTTGTTAACACTTTGTATTAGTGTGATACCTTTGTTACAACTAATGAACGATTATGAAAATAGTACTATTAACTATCGTCCATAGTTTACATTAGGTGTATTTTTCCCATATACCACCCTATTATTAATATCTTGTATTAGTGTTAGGGTCATTATAATTCATGAAAGAACATTCTTATACTGTACTAGTAAAGATAGTCCATCATCTACTCTGTTATACAATCCTATGATTTATCATTTAAATTTTATTCTAGTAACATATATGATATATGGAGAATTTAAACCACATTTACATACATATAATTTGGTGCTGTTATTACACTCTCACTAATGTGCCAACCATCACCCCCATCTATTTCCAAACCTTTTCACTCAACCAAAATAGAAATTATGTACAAATTAAGCATCAATTCCCATTCTCTACCCCCGTACATCCCCTGGTAACCTATATTCAAGACTATTAACTCTATGAGTTTGCTTATTATGCTTAGTTCATATCAGTGAGATCAAACAGTATTTGTCCTTTTCTGTCTGCTTATTTTATGTAGCAAAATGTCCTCAAGGTTTATCCATGCTGTCACATGCATCAAGACTTCATTCCTTTTATAGGTGAATAATATTACATTATATGTACATACCACATTTTGTTAACTCATTCATTTGTTAATGGACACTTGGGTTACTTTCATCTTTTGGCAATTGTGAATAATACCACAATATATATTGGTGTAAAAATATCTGTTTGAATCCCTGCTTTCAATTCTGGTATATTCCTAGTAGCCAGATTGCCGGGTAATATGACAATTCTACACTTAGTCTGCGAAACTGTTTGAAAATGGTAAAAGAAGGCTAGGTTCCCACTGATAATACATTTCAGTCTGACTGGGCTTACACTGTAAGATCAAGACAGTGAGAAAAGAGACAGAAGCCAGCTGACAAAAGGATTTGTATACTGTGCTAAAGACTTCGGACCTCCTCCCAAGGGTCATTGAAAGAATTCCAACAGAGGAAAGTTGATCAGATTTGAATTTTGAAAAGTTTGTTCTGACTGCAGTGCAGAGAAATTGGAGAGGGGCTTGACTGGAGAAAAGCAGACCTGTAAGTAAGCCATTACTATCATCTAAGCAGCATTGGGTGGTGCAGGATTAGGTAATGGCAGCTGGATTAAGGTAGATGAACACACTTGGGAAACATCTAGGAAGTACAACTGATGAGGCTTGGGAATTGTTGGATGTGAGTGGGGAGTGAAAAGAAAGAATCTTGATGGACACTCAGTTTCTGGCTTTATCATCTGGGTGTCATTCACCTGAGATAGGAAACACAGGCAGAGGAACAGCAGTTGGGGGGAAAGATAATCAATTCTGTACTTTTGGGTTAATGAGTTGATGTATGTACCAGTGGTCAATAGAGGAAAATCTAGGAGGGATGGAATGATACCTCTGTGAGCACAAGTCATTTAATTTTGAACAAGATTTTTAATAGAGCTGTCAAAACATGCAATGTTAGTTTGGGGTGGTAAGCGAACCCCGTTGTGGGACAGTCACACAGCGTCTCCTAGGCAATGTGCTGGGAGGATTGTAGAGGCCTCCAAATAACAGAAGGAATGTGGATGAAATGCCCTTCTAGGTTCTTCCAATAGGATAGTCTTTGACTTGGGAAGAGACTGGTGAACTTTCTGTTGACCTATCCCCTGTACCTGGAAAAGGTCCAGCGTTGTAAAGAGCCACATGCCTAAAGCAAATGATGGAGAACAGTAGGTCAAGGTCCTGTAAACAGCTGCAACATTCTCATCTCTCTTCCCTACCCTTTACCAGCCAGACTGTCTTCCAGCCCTGCTCCTGCTCCTGTTCCAAATTAATAGGAGATAAGGTGAGGTAGTCGGCTCCAGGCCATTCTAGAGACACTGGTTGTGATCACAGTGCTTGTTTTTATTGTGTGCTTAGTCCAGCGGTCAAGAAACTGCCCTCCAGACCCTGATATTTCCTGGAACTGGACTGGGAGGGACAGCTAGGTGGGTGAGAAGGCAATCTGCCAACTGTGCCACTGCCTGGGGTGCTTCCCAGCTGTGAGGCCCTTTCTGTTCACCACAGCTCCAGCAGCCTTTCCCATCATGAGCTGCCCCATTCCACATGCGTCAGCCTCCATTTACCCACTCTGCACTCTACCACACAGATTAGGTCACTAAGTGCATTTGTTCTAGCACTTTAAGCCCTTCCCAGCATGGCCTCCGCTCTGGCATCTCCCCCGGACATCCATCTCACCCCTAGACATTGCAGAGATGGCTGTCTCTCTGACCCACATGAGGACTGCCTGCTCTTCCCTTACCTCCTCCCTGTAACATGGGTTGGCATCCCAGCTATCTCACTTCCCAGCTGTGTGACCTGGGCCACCTTCATCTCCTTCAGATTCTCAGTTTCCTCATCTGTGAAACAGGGCATCAGTGCTGTGGTCGTGGCATGCTACGACCCTCTTCTCGTCCACACTCAGAGTGCATAGCACACTGCTCATCATGACAGCCTGCTTAAGACAAGATGGCTGTACAACAATCTTTTTACCTCATGAAGCAGTTTTCTTGGGCAGCTCCATCTGGGAGGCACTGCTTGAGATTTAGAAGACTTGGATTTGGCTCATGACTATGAATCTAGACAAACCACATATTCTGGCTGAGCCTCAGTTTTTTCACTTTTAAAATAAGATTTCAAACCCATTCTGCTTCCACAGGGAGGTTGCCAGTAGGACAAAGACAGTGAATGGGATTATCAGTGCCCTCAAAGAAATTCTATCAGGAACACATCTCCAGCCAAACAATGCTGTTTTTTTTCTTTTAATTTTTTTCCTACTTGTTGCAACAAAGATAATGCAAACTAAATATGAAACATAGGACTTCTCAGTAGCAGGTTGTTAGAAGGGGATTTTTATGGCACTTCACCTTGTATTAGGTGATTTGGAAGAAAGGTTTAAGGAAGCAGAGTCTATTCCAGATAGGGTGTTGCCAAGAAGCTGGGGCAATTTAGTCATAGAATTGTCCCTTATCTGGGAGGCAAGAGGAACAGAGCAGGGCTAAAGTTAGATTTTGTAAAGAAACAGCAGATGCTCATGTTAGTTGGCAGTGAGTCACATTTTTCATTTTTGTGGTTTGGAGAGGAACCTTTCTGCCTGTACCCATTTGCAATTTTGGAGTGATCTTTGCATGTCACCATAGAGTGCTCTTTGCTATGTTCACATTCAGTGAGATTGTTCATAGTAAGTAAATAATTTCATGGTCCAGTTGTGAAGATAGGCCAGCTCCCAGGTGACAGCTGTCAGGGCTGCCTTTTCTTTGTCAGCATTGTCCTTTGTGACTCTGATATCTCACTTTCCCATGCTTTCCAACCCATAATGTCTGGAGTTTCTGCTCATTTTACTTTTTCCTTGCTCATTTTTGTCCATAAATCCTTTGAGAATCTGAAAGCATCATGGGTCTTCTTTTCAACAAATATATCTATATTCATAGTATCTTACAAGAATCCACAGGCTCCTACAACTCCAGCATGGACTGGGAGGTAAGTGTGCTTCACAATTGTCCAAGTGATGGAACTTACCTATAGCACAACCCTGAATACAGGGTAGCTGGAGGCTGTGTATAAGGGAGGTTGGACCTCCAGACAACAAGAAATCATTCCTTTGCCAGAGAAATCAGAACATGTGAGGATCTCAGAGGCCCCTTAGAAATTCACTTTTCCCCCTCACACCCACAGACCCAAGGCTGGTGTACTTCCACCGCTGCGGTCATCTTCCTCCTGGAGCTGCTTCTTTCTAACAACCAGCTACTTTCCTGGTGGGCAGCAGAATATAGTCATCATCACATGGGGGTCTCTGAGGCCAGGGGCTCTTCTTGTCAGAGCCCATTCTCTGCCCTGCTTGGGCTCACCAGCAGGGACACAGAGCAGGGCCTGGCAGAGGAACCCCTCAGAGAGGCCAACACGCCTCCCAAGAAGGAGCTCACAGCTGAGGTAAGGAGAGGCCTGAGGGGTTACCTACACCACAATAGAAAGACAAGAACCAGAAACCCATACGGACTCATGCAAAAACACTTGAAAGGACTAATTGGTAATTTAAAACAAGTATAGTCAATATCTGTAAAGACATAAGTGAAGATATTGGCCATATGACATAGGCAAGAGGTTGCACAAGTGCAATAAAGTAGAAATATTAAAGTGAACAATATAATCATTGAAAGGATGAACAAGAGACAATGTGTGATCCCAGGGTGGATATACCTGAAGAATACATGAGGGGCTAGGGGAGCAGAGTCATCAGCTCTTCCAGGTTTGGCAACCTAGAGAGGTAGAAGTTGGGGGGTCAGAAGGGGGAGTTTGAGGGAGTTAAAGAGTAAAAGCAAGGCTCTCAGGCACATAAATCTGAGTGGAAAGAGTATGCTCTGCTCTCCTCATCCCCAAACAAACTTATATACTGTTGCAGTTTGAGATTATTTCTGAACCTCCAAAAAAGAGAAGGATTTTGTTTGTAAACTGGTATGTTCTGGGTATGATATCATTTGACTGTATTAAATTCAAAGGTTTTAAGTTCACTTGATTAAATCAATTTAGGGCTTTTGATTCAACCACGTCAGTAGGGCATGACCAGGGTTGAGTCCCTACCTCCTTGGTAGGCTGATATAAATGGGCACTCATTCAAGAAGACACATGGAAGAGGAAAATGCTCTGTCATGTTTGATCCCGGGGCCCTGGAGAGAGCTAAGTCATTTGCCTGATAGAGCAGCTGAGCTGCTGAGAAGGCCCGGAAAGAAACAAGACCTATACGAGACTGATATAGGAAGATAGAGAGATGAGCCCTATGCCATCCTGCAGCTGAGATTGGAAGAAGCTGAGCCCCTGGAACCTTAAAAGGAATAAGGAAGGAAGGAGTGACCAAGTAGAGATCACCTACCATCTTGCTTCAACACATGGCAACTGACCTTGGTGAGAAAGCAGCCTTGAGTTGGACTCTTCAGGGTCTTGAAACTATAAGATTTTACCCCAAATAAATACCCTTTATAAAGGTCAACAGATTTCTGGTACTTTGCATCAGCACCCCTTTGGCTGACTAATACACTCATACAGACATAGGCAAGGAGGAGTGGAAGAGTCAGAGATGCCACCTCATCATGCCTGATGCTGCAGACAACTAGGAGGGTACCGCACAGGCCCAGGGAAAAGCCATGACCTGATAAGGCTTGTGCTCTAACCAGTTATCATGAAACTCCCTTCCCATGTGACAGTTAAAAATTAAGAGATTTTCTGGAGGTTCCAAAGTGCCTGGAGTTGGGCAGAAGCACTCTCGTTCACCAACATTGCTTCACTCTTGATTCCTGTGTCCAACTGCCTGTCACAGCCAAGCAGGGGTTCCGCTGGGGACAAGGATTACCCCCTCCAGGGTGAAAACCAGGAATGACTCAGAAAAGTTTCCATAGTCAAGAGACAGCTCGCCTGGTTCCCTCCTACTCCCTTGTGTCTTCCTGGGACCAGAGACAATGAGCTCAGCTGTTGCACTCAGTGGATCTGATCTGGTCATTCACTCAGTGAACTTCAATTCTACACTGTAGACTTGGACAAAAAGTGTCCAGGTGTGTGTGGAGGGCTGGGGGTAGAGGGGCCATCTGAGTGCACATCCATAAATGAAACCTGACTATACCTTGCCTTAAATTATGTGTCCCCTCACCTGCCCACCTGCGAAGTTGCAATTATGAATGGGTTTAGCACTCTGAAGTCAATAAGGAGATAGATACTACACAGTGACTAAAACAGGGGAAGTTTAATATATAAAAAATATTAAACTATGATGGTCAGTAACTCTAGGATATAAGAAACCTATATGGTTCAGACCTTTTTGGAGGTATAACTGAATCCACTGGATGGCTGAGAACTTTTCTGGGCCAGAGATGCTTTGCAGTCATGGGACAAACAGAAATCAGCACTCCAGGGGATGTTGGGGGAAGAGAGCCTCAGTTGTTGGTAGTGCATGGTCACGGAGCCCCAGTGGGGTACAGATGCCACAGGTGGTACATGGCACCCCTGTCATGAGGGCTACACATCTGGGGGAAGGAGGGTCAAGCAGAGGAATCAGGGGAAAGGAGCAGGCAGAAAGCCTTCCCAGCGCTGGCTCCTGGCTCCCTGTCAAGAGGACTGTTGGAATGTTGTAGTTAGACCAAGCCAAAGCTGTAAGGTCACTGACTTGCTAAGGTGATACCCATTCTGGCCAAGGATGGGGAAGGGCTTCATAGGGTGTTCCCACGCCCACAGAAGCAGAGACCCCATGCTGCATGCAGAAACTGCCCAAGAGGTTCTTTTTCTTGCAATGTATCTCCATACCCCTACTAGAAGGCCTCACTGTAAAGAAGAAATGAAGAAATGCTTAAAGGAAATTCACTGTTTATCACCCAGCACGTACCAAAGGGTAAATTTGGACTTAACAGGTGTACCTGCATGTCCATGCACATGGCAAGTCCACAAATGCTCTGTGTGTGCCATTTTTCTACATAATTAATATCCTCCAGCCATGATTCATGGGATTTCCTGAGCAGCCAGGAAAGGCAGAGGGATGGGCCTGGCTGCTTTCTGGGCTCTGAGGGCCCAAGCACAATAGACAGTCCCATTCTAACCAGCCCAGGCCAGCTTTAAGACACTAAGGTCAGGAGATACCCAACCCACCCACAACCACCTCAGGAAGAAGCTGGAGTATAGGTGAAGCTGATCTGGGCAGGATGGTAGAGACACTGGAGGGGAGCGGCTGGGCAGTGGAAGGAGAGTTAAAGGAGATGTTCTCTGCCAGAGGGCCAAGGAGAAGCTGGCTCCAGGGTCAGCTGAGCTGGATGCCAGTTGTCCCTCCTCCATATTCCCTTGGGTGCCCAGCCGCCTGTCCCCCAAGGCGGGGGGTGGTAGGGGGCAAGGAAAGGGGATGTGCACACAACTGATTCCATTCCAGCCTGCTAGAGAGCATTTAGCAGCCATAAATGTATTGGGATGACTGACTGAGGACCCCAAACATCTGAGAAAAACCTCCTCTACCAGTTAAAGAACACCATGGAGAGCTTCCTGAGACAGGTCGAGGGCAGATATATGGAGACCCAGAGTAAAGACTTCTCTATTTAAAGAGAAATGAAATGGTAGGGCATGGGAATCTGTTCTCTCTGGCAGCTCTGCCTGGCCTCCAAGAGCCTTGGTGAAGGATGGCGGCACCTTCTGTGTGCCCTGAGGACTAAGAGCACCTGGGGGGGGACACAAACTTTGGGAAAGTATGGATCCTTCCTGCCATCTAGTGGCTATGCCCAGGACTGCAATGGACCAAGGACTGCACTGAGAGACCTCACACATCCCTCCTCATGTTCACTCATTCCACAAATTAGTTCTTCAAAGCTACTTTGTGTCAGGAGCCATGATAGGCAGAGAACACAACTGCCCTTGTGAGCTCACAATCTGTTTGGGGGGGAAAGCTGACACAAATTTGTCTGAATGCAAGTTGTGCTATGAAGAAAACCAATAAGGGACTGAAAGATAATAATGGAGGGAACATCAAATCTCTGCAGTGCCAGAAATCATGCAGATGACCCCTCCCCACTGTGTGTCCTTAGGTTCCCTCTTCTCCCAAGCTGGGAGCTCTGAGCTGTAGATTTCTTGACCAGACTCTGATTTCTATACGCTAGGATCTTCTGTTGTGGGCTGGCCTCACAGCCTCGCCTAAATTTGGACTTTGAACCTAAGTTCTTCATTCACACTCTGGCCCTTGTCCTGAGGGTCTGTGCTTGGTGTTTGAGGTCTTGGCTGAGGGTAGGGGTCTCAGGGTTCCTGTTCTGGTGTCTGGCCCTGGTTCTGGGCTCTAGCCACTTGGCTCTGGGCTGCACTTGAGGTTGTGGGTGCTGCCCTCTGAAAACCCCAGTCTCTATGTTGTGAACCATGAATCATGAATTGCTGTCTCTGTTCCTGGCATGGTACAAGCTTCTGGGGTCAGATGGCTTATGCTTCATTTGAGGTCACTCTTCCCTGAAGTTGCTGTTCAGGGTTGTAGGGTCAGGCTTTTAGTCAGATTCTTCATTCCAAGCTAGAAACAAAGGCAGAAAATCCTACAGCACGTGAGGAGTGAAAGAGACTTGCAAATACCTGGGAGCTAGGGTCCTCCCCTGGACCAGTCCCAAGGAAAATGGGTCTGGACAGAAATTTGTCCTGGGAGTAAGAGGGGCTCAAATGTAGGTCTTGAGGCAAGATGGGGGCCTTCCTTTCCCCAATATCTTGAGCCAGCCCAACACTGACAGTAATGGAGACAGAGAGCATCAGAGGAGAGACAATGGGATCAGGAGAGAAGATCTGGCTTGTTGCCTGGAACATAGTGAGACCATAACAAACATTTACTAATGAATGAATGAAGAATGTGTCTTGAGAGGGAAAAGAGAGAAAGCTTAGAAGGAAAAACGAGCTTGAGTAATATGTAAAATGAACTAGACCTAAAAGACATTTATAGAGCATTGCACACCAAAACAGCAGGATAAACATTCTTCTCAAGTGCTCATGGATCTTTCTCCAGGACAGATCATATGCTGGGACATTAGTCAGACATCAATAAATTTAAAAACATTGAAATTATACAAAACACTTTCTCTAATCATATTTCAATAAAGTTGGAAATTAATAACAGGTGGAAAAGAGAAAGTACAGAAATGTATGGAGATTAAACAATACACTCTTAAATAAGCCATGGATCAAAGAAAGAAATTGCAAAAGAAATCAGTAAATACCTCAAGACAAGTGAAAATGAGAGCCCAGCATATCAGAACCTTTGGGATACAGCAAAGGCAGTGCTGAGAGGGAAATTTATAGCCCTCAATGCTTATATTAAAAAAGAAGAAAGAGCTAAAATCAAAGATCTAACTGCTCACCTTTAGGAACTAGAAAAAGAACCACAAACCTATACCAAAGCAAGTAGAAGGAAAGAAATCATAAAGACAAGAGCAGAAAGAAATGAAATGGAGATTAATAAAACAATAGAAAAAATCAACAGAACTAAAAGTTGGTTCTTTGAGAAGATCAACAAAATCAATAAACCCTTACTAGATTAACAAAGAAAAATGCAAAGCTATGGTCAAATGATTTTTTGACAAGGCTGTTAAACCTACTCAGCTGGGTCAAAACAGTCTGTTCAACAAATGGTGCTTGGAAAACTAGATATTCGTATCTAAAAAAAAAAGAAAGGGAACTCTTATCTCACACCTTATACAAAAATCAATTCAAAATGAGGAAACAGCTGTGAGCAGGACCTAAAATCTGCTACACACCAAACATGTCCCTTGACCAAGGCAATTTTCCAAGTGGTTGTGGATCCAATTTCTGACACTTGCTTTTTTAATGCCCTAACTAGATTGTAATTTGTCCCCTGTGAGTTCTCAAACGCCCTTCCTCATGCTCCTTTTCTCCTAGAAAACCATGCCTGCCTCCTTGCAGAGGCCCACTCTCCACACATTCCTTCTTGATGTTTCATTTCTTCGAAATTCCCATTTCTTTTCCTCCTCCCTGCCTCTGCTCTGGCTGTCCTGCATCTGGGATGTTGTTCACTCTACTTTCTCATGACTTATTTCTCCTCCTATTGTTTCACATCCTTCAGAGTAGCTGACCACTTATAAATATTTTGTTGTTTTCTCCTACCAGAATGTAGGATTGTTAGTTCAAAATCAAATCCCTGAGAGAGGAGAACATGGGTGATAACAGAAGCAGGGAATGGAGATCACATTAATGACCAAGGAAATTGATCCAGGAGGAAATTGAGAGATTTTGCAGAGTCAGTTGAGCATTTCAACATTTATTATAGAAGTAAAAATCAATTCTATACCAATATCACTGAAGAAGAGTGGAGAAAAGTCAAACTGATGAGTCATCTTGTTCAAATTGTTTAAACTTCTTTCATTTTTTTTCCTGGCTTTCAAGGTCAAGTTATGACTTTTGTTACTTTTGCCTTTGCAGGTTCTTTCCTCCACAAAAGCATATAAAATTGTATTTTACAAGGGCTTTTGTATAAAGGTGAGTATTATCCAGGATGGATACATTATTGTGTACTCATTGTTATTATTATTTTTTCTTCTGATTTTAAAAGAAATTAAAACATTTTCTTAAGTCTCTAAAACTGTCCTGGGCTCTAGGCACTGATGCCTGATGGATAAGTTGGCCCTGTTAGAGGGGTCCATCCCTCCTGAAGCCCTCATTTCTCTTGCCCCAATCTGGACTGCTTATTCTCTAGGCCCTACGATCTCCCTTTACCTTCATCCTGACAATTCCATTTGTTTCCCTCATATATCAACTCCCCTGTTTTTGTGGGGGTAGGGCGTTCTCACACAAAGTCTCTCCTAGAGCTGAATGCTAAGAACAGTCACTGGGGGAATGAGCAGGCTGAGTGACCTGCCTAGCAGTACCCCATACCACCTTCCAGCCCTTGGCCAGACCCTGCTTCCACCAGAAAGGCAATGGAGAAGGTGAGGTCACAGACTTTGGAGGAGGGGGGGCAAATATCCCTTGGATAATAGCCTATGTGAGGACATGCCCAGCTCTAGAGAAGGGAGAGGGCAGAGGGTTCAGTGTGGAGGGAGTTCAGAGCCCTTCACCCTCATCTCCGAAGTCTCAGTACACCTGCTCAAGGCTGTTGCCAGACCACAAGCTCAGCCTCAAGCCCAGAGCCTTGAGATCAGAGGCAGGTGACCTCTGACGATTTGCTTAGAGGAGAAGGAGGGAAGGAGAAGATAGAAGCCTAGGCAGGCTGGGGAGGGCTGGACAGGGCATTCCGACCTTGAATTATCCTCCCAGGAAATCCCACTGATTCATTCTCCACTGTCCCAATGGAGAGGGAGGAAAGGTGTCTGCTGGCCGACAAGACTACAATCAAAGTATACCTGAAGTTTTGCTTTTTTTCACTATAAAGCTTTCCTATTCCCCTGCCTGCCTTGGACTCTGCTAAACTCAAGTGATCGTGGCTATGGCAAGCTTGTAATAAATATACTTCGCTTGTTCTCATTTGGAATGTCTGTTTATTTTTAAAAAACTGCCTCCCCTCCATCATAAACAAGGAAGAAATGATAAAGAAGGGCAGGGGAGAGGAGAAGTGCCCCAGGGGAAACATACCAGTCCTGTCCAGTTTTGTTCAGATGGGAGAAGAAGGGCCAGCTGGCAGATGGCCTTCTCTTACTTCCCAATCTGCTCCTGGCAACCTCTTAAACATGAAGCTCCTTGGGTTTTTTGTAGGCAATGTTTTTGAAGGCCAGAGAGGTTCAAGGTATATGCGTAAATGGAATCCCATTCAGAGAATACCGTGGAAGCCTATATGCCTCCATCCTCACTGCATTAAGTCTTCTTGGACCAGCTTGCCGTGCATGCACAGCAGAACATATTTTAATTCAGCTCACACTAGCAGCAGTTTGTGTCCAGCACTTTGCCAATCTCCTGGATCATTCCCTTGGGCTCTAGGCAACTCATCGTCTTCATATTCCATATGAAGTATAGGGAGTACAGCTTGGCCTCTGAAAATACTTTTTAATCACTGCCTCTGAAACTCACCACATGAGGTTTGAGTGTCTCCACTTGGCCTTTACTTTCTGCTCATTCAGGCCCCTTCTAGCAAAACTGACACTGATTCTTTTTAGAAATTTGAGGGGGAACTTGGTGAAGAAGCTCCCAAAGACGCCTTGCCATTCCTGGCTGTTGCCAGAGGGAGATGCTGGGGTCACAGTGCAGGACAAAATATTCTGGTCACTCACCTGTCAGAGCTGCCCAGAGTAGATGGAGTTTCCTTTGGAAACAGTCCAGAGAACAGTGTTTCCATCTGGGGCTCCACCACTGTTGCTGATGTGGTGGGAGGTGGAGGCCACAAGGGCACTGGGGGGACAGTGCTGGGCTATGGCACCTCACTTTCTCTCTTTGGGGCATAGCCTAGAGGTCTGGTTGAGCTGCACCAAGACTGTCTTGGGTTCCTGGTTCAAGTCAGGCAGTGCCAGGGAAGAAGCAGCAGAAGCACATCTATGGAGCTCTGGACCCTGGCACAGTCAGGCTGTCTTTGCCATTCTGGACGAAGGCCCTTTCAAGGCTGGATGTCTCCAAAACCAGGGAATTCTTGTGAAGATTTTTGCTTGTGGAAAGGTCACTATTCATGGAGATGACAAGGGTGATCTTTTTCTTTTCCAGACCAGGTTGGAGGCTGTCAGGCATGTTGGCTATGCTGCTGGCCTTGCCCCATGACTGCTGGTCCTTCTCAGGTCCCTTGTTTTCTGTGTTTCTACACTTAGAGCAGGAATTAAAAGGAGGAATGAAAGGCTTATTGAAACTCCATTGCTGTGTGTTGGCATAGAAGCTATGTAATACCTTGTGGGATTGGGAAAGGAGTGCTACTATCAATCAGATTTGATGATGACTGGGGATTCAGGGGCATGGTGGATTCCTTCAGCTCATATCTCCTATAGACTAGGAGCAAATAGGTGGCCATCACCTCTTTGTACCCTCTGGCCTATCAGCAAATCCTGGATCTCTTCCTGTGTGTAACACATTGACACCATCAATTCAGTCCACTGGGGGTCCTAATAATCAGGAAGTAACTCCGCATGTGGTTTAATTTCATGATCTTCATAACCCACATTTATCTATGGATCTTTCACTCTTTGTCTGAAGTGCCTCTTTTGCTAGATTAATAATAAGAAATTCTAAAGCAAGTTTTCACATTCTATGGGAAAGGAACATGCAGAAAGGAATATGGTATTCTCTACTCAATACCTACTTTCTCAGCTACTTATCTAATGAAGTATGCCCTACAGGTTTTCAGAGCTGTAGGGGACCTGTGACTCACTTTCCCTCCCAGTTTCCCCTTATGGTAATGCAAATATTTATCCCTTTTCTGCCCCTTTGTATATTGGAAGCAGATAAACTTTTTTGTGAGTTTCAGAGGTCTACAGCTAGACAGGACTTTGCCCCAAGAGAAAAAGTATTTCTATAAACTGATTGTGATATGATTTTGTACTTAGCATTGCTAACTGAAAGGGTAAGGTTTTTTTGAATCTTGTAATGCCTTTTTTTTTGGGAATTCAGAGGGTGGAGTGTGGCAGTTTGAGATTATTTATGAATTCCAAGAAAAAAAGATATTGATTATATTTGTAAACTGGGCTGTTCCTCTGGGCATGATAACCTTTGATTGTATTAGATTCAGCTGAGATATCTTCGATTAAATTAAGATTAGGGCTCTGATTTGACCATGTCATTAGGGCAACTCTGAGTCGAGTCCTTGTCCCCTTCGTGAGCTATACAAAGGGACACTCAATCAAGGATACCCACAGAAATATGTAAGCAGAAGTTACATGGGAATAGAGAGAGCTCCATAGATGTGGAACGGGATTCTTCGTTCCCAGGAAGAGAGATGAGCCATTCACCTGATTGTTGCAGCTGAAGAGAACAAAGCAGTCAAGCCCTATGCCAGTTTACAGCTGAGATCAGAAGAAGCTAGAACCCACTGACCCCTAAGAGGAAGAAGGAAGGAGAAGCCAGGCTGATATTGCCTGCCATCTTACTCCAATACCAGGCAACTGACTTTGGGTGAGGAAATGTTATGTTATCTTGAGTTGGACTCCTTAGGGCCTTGTAACTGTAAGCTTTTACCCCAAATAAATACTTTTTATAAAAATCAACAGATTTCTGGTACTTTGAACCAGCACCCTTTTGGCTGACTAATACACCCAAAATAATGAAACAATCTTGAAGAAGAATAAAGTTGGAGAACTCACTTCCCAAGTTCAAAACTACAAAACTACAGTAATCAAAACAGTTTGTAACTGGCATATATGTATGATCAGTAACAGAATTTAGAGCCCAGAAATAAACTCATGCACCTATGATCAGTTGATTTAGACAAGGGTGACAGTAGCACTCAATGTGGGAAAGAACATTCTCTTCAACAAATGCTGCTAGAAAAATGGACATCCACATGTAAAATAATTATGTATACATAATATACAAAAATGAACTCAAAATGGATCAAAGACCAAAACTTAACAGAAGAAAAGATAGATAAGTTGAACTTCTTTAAAACTAAAAAGTTTTGTGTGTTAAGAATGAAAAGACAACTCACAGAATGTGAGAAAATATTTGTAAACATAAATCTGAGGAAGGTATAATATCCAGAATCTATAAAGAACTACAACTCATCAATGAAAGTCAACTAACCCAATTAAAAATGAGCAAATGGGGAGCAGATGTTGCTCAAGCAGTTGAGCTCTTACCTTCCACAAAAACCAAAAAAATGAACAACAAGCAAAACGAATGAAAAAACCAACTGAGGAAAACTGATGTGGCTCAGTTGTTGAGCATCAGCTTCCCACATACAAGGTCCCAGATTTGATCCCCAGTTCCCAGTACCTGAAAAAACAAACCCAAAAAAAGGCAAATGACTTGGTTAGACATTTCTCCAAAGAAGATATGCAAATGGCCAATAGGCACATGAAAAGATGTTCAATATCATTAGTCATTAGGGAAATGGAAATCAAAGTCACAATGATATACCACTTCTCACCTACTAGGATGACAATAATTTTTTAAAAATGGAAAATAGTAAGTGTTGGTGAGGATGCAGAGAAATTAGATTCTTTTTACAGTGCTGGTAGGCAATGTAAAACGGTACAGTTGAGAAACTGTTTGGCAGTTTTTCAACATGTTAATCAAAAAATTGCCACATAACCCTGGGAGTCCACTCATAAGTGGAATCTATCTAAAAAAATTGAATATAGGGTCTCAAACAGATACTTGTACTTGAATGTTGATCGCATCATTCACAATTGCCAAAAGGTAGAAACAAGCAGAGTGTACATAAACAGATGAATGGATAACGCATCATTCACAATTGTCAAAAGGTAGAAACAAGCAAAGTGTACATAAATAGATGAATGGATAAACAAAATGTGGTATATGCGTGATTGTAATATTATTCAGCCATAAAAAATGAATGAAATTCTGATACATACTATAATATAGTTAAACCTTGAAAATATTATGCTAAGTGAAATAAACCAGATGGAAAAGGACAAATATTGTATGATTCTACTTATGTGAAATATAGAGAATAGGCACATTTATAGAGACAGAAAGTTGATTAGAGATTACCAGCATCTGGGAGGAGGAGAGTGTCGAGTATTGCTTAATGGGTACTGAGGTTCTGTTTGGGGTGATGAAAAATTTGAACAGATAGTGATGTTTGCTCAACACTGTGATTGTAGTTAATACCACTGAACTGTATACTTAAAAACGGTTAAAATGACAAGTTTTATCTTATGTATGTATTACCACAATAAAAAAAAAGGTGATGAAAAGAACTTATAAGACTTGTACTTTAGTGAAATTAATTAAGATAATTCATTTTCATAGATTTGGATAATAAAGTTGAGTTAAATTTCCAATGATTAGAACCCATTAAGAGCATCACATTTTTTTCTTCTTTTTTCCATCATAAACTGGCAGTCTTTTGACCAAATGCTGCACTTGTAATAAATAGGACAACTTCTTTCCTGCCTCCTCTTCTGTTCCTTGGATGAACTCAGTGATAAGGAAGTACAATGCTCTGAGCATGGATGTAGACTCAGTTCATGCTCCTTTACAGTTCTTTGAATCCAAGTACTGTTTCAGAGAGCTTCCAGTAAATATAAGTCTCTGGTATAAAAGACCCTCCAGTGCCAGGCATGCCCTTCTTACTGGCATTACCCTTGAGCTCAGTCCTTGAATGTCTTCAACTCAACCACCTGAAGCTCCATAGAGTTCTCCAGATAGGTGGCCTCTTCTTGGTCACATGACCTTAACAAGTTCTAGTCCCTCTTAGAGGAATGCCATTCTATGCATCCTCCCATATTAACTTAATCTCTAATTACAGTAGTAATAGATAAACACATTATTCCCAGAATTTTGAAAATATTTCAGAAGGGCCCAAAGTCCCTCCTGATAAAGGCCCACAATCCTTATTCTCAATGTTCTGTGATGTGAGAGCAATACCCTCTCAGACCTGACTTTTAACATGTTATTGTCCTAGTACTGGTTTTGTGTTCTAAAATATCCAAATGTCCAAGGAAAGACAAGTCTCTGGAGCTTTCAGTTTAAATTGAATGTACCTGGAAAGACATTTCCCAAGAATAGGACAAAGAAGGAGGTCATAGCACAGCCCACCTTGCTCAGCGCATCCTCAAGCTCAGGGTGAACCTTAGGCCTGGAGTTCCTGAACTCAGCAAGGATGTGCACTTCTATCATTGCCTGTGAAGTTATGGGACCACTTGCCCTGAAGAGGACAAATGACCTTGGCAGAGAGTCCACTGGTGATGCTTGGAGATAATAGATTTGAGGGTGCTATTGTCCAATAGAAATCCAGTGTTAATAATGCATAATTTTAAGTCGTCTAGCATCCACATTAGCACAGTAAAAAGAGACATGTCAAATTAGTTTTAATGAAATTTAACCCAACATATTCAAAATATTATTGTGACATATCTAAGTATATGCATTATTCATACATATTCAAACATATATAAATTAGGCATAATGTAAATGCATCATTCTTGTATTTTTTTCAGTCACTTTTTTTTAATGAATACTTCAGAATCCACTGTGCATTTTACATGTATAGTAAGCATATTTCAAGTGGGCATATGTGACCTATTTGGTCAGTCTTTGCACATCTGGGGTCAGGAGGCATCAGCAATAATGACTGATCTTGAACTTCCTGACACCTTGCCTTGTGAAAATTTATGAGAGATACACTCCCATTTTGAATCCTGAGGGAAAGGTGTGTCTAGCACCTGAAAAGCCAATGGAGGGGACTAGAGTCACCAGTGGTTAGCTCTTTCCCTAGCATCCATTTCATCTATGACAGATGCCTGCACAAATTGGCAGGATTGACCACCTGTACCAAACTTAATGTAAACTGATTCTTATGAAAGTAGTGACAAGGCAGATATGTGGCCCTATCTTCTCTACAGTGTCACAAAGTGGTTGATGGCATTTGCATGCCATAATCATGTCTCTTTATGTCTCAAAGACTTTTGCATCTGGAAGTTGAGAGAAAGGGGACTACATTCATGTACCATGGCATGCCTGTGTTTGTTCCCGTGTGTTCCTGACTATGTGAGTCAATTTGAACATCTGACTGTTCTTCAAGCCCAAATTTTTGTAGGTAGGCATATAGTATATGTATACACTTTGGACTGGAGGAACATCTGGATGTGTGGGAATGTATAACATGAAGGTGATCTATGAATTGTGAGGCCCAGGCTTGTAAAATCTCCATAATGTGTGTGTGTGTGTGTGTGTGTATTCCTGATTCTTTTTAGAAAGTCCAAGTACCCTGGAAAGTAAGAGGTATCTCTGGTTGGTTAATGGCCCAAAGGGCAGCCATGGTGTCCTCCTCACCAAGAAGAAATAGACAGAATACTGATATCCATACTCCACTTATGGCAAGGGTCCTACACCCAAATCTTGTCAAAAAGAGGGTGGAGGAGCAGTGATGGGCATCCATCAGGGTGCTCCTGAACAGGAGCCTAGAACCATAAGATACGGAGGGTTGAGCCATGGCAGATCATAGTCTGGAATCCTCAGCAGTTGTCCCTGAGGAGGCCACATCCAGGGGACAGTTCTCAACCCTCTCCCAGCAAGGGAAACATTTGAGATCCTAAGTAATTGGCTCCTAGTCCAATTAAGACTGATGCTCCCTTCTGCTTCTCCCTACCTTCCAGGTGGGACTAACCTACCCTCCCACCTATCTTTTCATTGCATCAGCTACTGTCCCTCAAAGCAGGGGAGGGGAAGACAGAGAATGCACAAACATCAGACACAACTCCATGCTACACTCATGTATGCTCTTCACAGAGAACTTGCTGGGCCCACAACTTGCTGGGCCTCTACTCTCAGACCAATAAAATAGTCATAAGGATAGCTCTGGTGGCAGAGCATTTGCTGTGAACATTATAGGAGATGACATTCCAGTGCATGATCTTTTCCTCCTGAGAAAAGAACTTTCCTGACATCAGAGCAGGAAGGGGCACTTCCTTGGAAATAAGGGGATCACAGATATACCCAGGACCTGAGAAAGCTTGTTAGTATGACCAGGACTTTCCTCTCCACAGAATGGTGAGAAAGCCTTCATTAAATGGTCTCCTGGAGACTTTGTGAAGAGTAGGGCCCTTTGGGCCCTCAGGCCCATCTTCCCCTGCGGAACAAGCAAAAACTGCTGAGGGGGAACCCTTTCGCTGTTCAGCGAGAAACGCGTGGGGCAGCTCTGCCCTCTGCTGGTCTTGATCAGAACAGCAGCGGGTTGAAGACAGGCAGAACAAGTTACACATCCCCTTCCCTGCTCCTTCATTCCACGTTCCCTCACACCTGTGTTGTGGCAAGAGACATAACAGGACGTGAGGACAAAACGGTAAACATAGCCATCCTTCTGGAATCACATTCTATTGGTTGGGAAGATCAGTTTCTTATCTTAATCAGTTTTCTTAAAACGAATCACTGCTGTAAAGCAGACAGACAAGGGTTTGAAAGTGAAAATAACAGCGGGAGCATGTGAACGTGTGTGGTCAGGAGAGGCCTCTCAGAGGATGTGACTTTTAAAATGAGATGTGAAGGACAGGGAAGGAGAAAGGGAACACGAGGCAGAGGGACCAGCTTGTGCAAATGCACAGGGAAGGAAAGAGCCTGGCCTTTGTGACCATCCACAAATAGGCCAGGGAGGCTGGGGCTGCTCAAGGCCTGAAAATCACCCAAATGGCTGCCCGGTCCCCAGCAGCCATTTCTCCAGGACACCTACTCCTGTCCCCAGGACAGGGGCTCTGGTCTCTAAGATCTCAAAGTCCTGGGATCTCAGCTGAAGGCTCTGAACAATGGGCCCCCCTCAGTGATTGGCGCTCTGGGTTCTGATTTGGGGCTCTTCATGGGAAAGGAGAAGAACCTCTCCTATGCTCTGGGCACTGAGCTTTGTCCCAGGTCTCTGGAGTCCAGGCGCCGAGGCTTGACCCTGGCCACTGGGATGGCGCTGGGCTGTGTTTCAGCTGAAAGCTCACTGCCCTGGAATGGAAGCTTCTGGTTGTATGTATTGAACCTGGAACTCAGGGTTACTGGCTCTGTGTGAGGCTTGGTCTTCTGGCCTCTGGGTTCCAGGGGTTTAGCTCATTTTTCTGGACAATATCTCTGGAGATATACAGAGCTGGGGTTGTTTAACTGAACTCCTCAATCTTGTCTCCTTGTAGGTTTCTCTTTCAGGCTCTGGGTATGGGGATGTGGGCTTTAGACTCTGCCCCTGCATTGTCGGATATGGGCTCTGTGCTGATCCCTGACAAATGGAATGGGCTGTTGGGTTCTCTGTGTTAGGGGATTGTCTCAGTTCTTGGGCTGTAAGCACAGGATGTGGGTTGTCTGATCTGACTGTGGAGTCAGTGCTGTATTCTGATCTAATATTCTGCTGGATGCTGGGGGGACCCTGGTGAGATGGATAAATGTGAGGAAAAAGTGATGATTCAAGGCCCAAACCAGGTTGATGATGAGAACCAATGGATCAGCACCTGCTTGGACCACTTAGGGGCCAGGTAAGAGTCTGCTCTGACCCCTACTGCATGGGTCACCCCCAGGAGTGACCTCACTTTTCTGAGCCACCCTTTTCTCATTTATAATATGGACTCTGAATAGCACCTACACAGAAGGAATTCCTGTCCCATAGGGCTGCCATGTTTGGTTCAACATTTGCAACACTGTCTTGAAGGTAGGGCTCCTCCCAGCCTCCAGAGCCCCAGGGCCATCCTTGGAGACTCTTGAAACACTCTGCAGGCACCTGTGCCCAGGGGAAAGGAGTGGAGCTCTGCTTCCTGGTGGCCAAGGGAAGAATTGAGCTTTCCCTAAAGTACCCACTTCCTCTCTCTCACCTTGACCCATTCAGCAAACACAGTCCTTGGTTTTCTGCTATTGCAGGCCAGGGCAGCCCACTGCATCCTTACAGCCCTGGGAGCACAGAGCTCCTTTTCCACCTTGACAGCACCGCTGATTCAAAGGCAACAGGAAATTTAAGTTTTTATGAGACGAATACAAATTTCTTTACAGAAAGTGTTAATTTCTAATGTTGAAATTATTAAAATGTTGAGTGAGGGTCATATATAAATCTACAGAGTCACAGACCTAAGCTCTTAACAGTTACCAAGAAAACCAAACAAACTGCTGAGTGGTTGTGATTTACCATCTCTGGAAATCTTCACACCAACCAAATGGACAGTGTTGTGCATTTGTTCTAGGTCATTGGCCCTTCCCAGCACTGCCTCCTCTCTTCCAGCCCTGATAGACATCCATGTGGCTACGGAGATGACCAGCTCTCTTGCCTAAAAGATGACTATCTGTACCTCCCACAGCCCCTTTCCTGCAGGATTTTTGCCTTGTCTAGGCTCCAATCTGAGTAAAACTGGCCTGAGTTGGAATTTTAGCTATACTTCTTCCTGGCTTGACTGTGGTCAAGTTCCACCTCCTGCAGAGCTTCCATTTCCTCATCTGTGAAACAGGACTCTACTGCCTTAGTCTTGGCATGTTATGAGCCTCTTTTACTTTGCTCTGGGTCTGCAGGGTGTGTAGCTCACCATGTCAGCCTGTTCTGAGACAGGGCCTTATATTCCCTCCAGGATGACTCTACCAAAGTCTTCTTACCCAGGGAAGCAGCATGGATATTGGACAAGTCAATCCTAAAGAAACAGCTGGAAATTTAGAGAACTTTGACTCATGACTGTGAATTTAGTATCTGTATGAATTTGGGCAATTTATTCTGGCTGAGCTTTGGTTTTCATATTCCTAAAATAAGATTTCTAATCCATTCTGATTCCTCAGGGATACTATGAGGAGGACAAAGAGAATGACTGGGAGGGTCAGCGCCCTCCAGCCAAGGCTACCAGGAACACATGGATAATAACAACCGTGACTCTTGTTGGCACAAGGGAGACTGCATAACACTGAGAACCACGAGGCCTCTCAGTAACAGGTTATCACGAGAAGATTTTTAAGGAGTTTGGGCTTGTTCTCTGTGATTTTGGAAAAGGATTCAAGGAAGCAGGAGTCAGGTCTGTTTGAGTGTTGTCAGTAAGTGGGAATAATACCTTGACTGGGTGTCTTGACAACATTTTTCTTGGAGTGGGGAGAAACTGAGAAGGGCAAAGCTGTATTTGGTAGAGAAGCAGCAGGAACTCATGCTAGCCAGGAGAGTGGCTCTTTGGCCATTTTTGTAGTTTACACAGTGATCTTTCTTATCTGTGCTCAGGCAATTCCCAAATAGTTTCATTTTCTCTCATTCCATCACAGTTACTTCTCTAAGGTTCTGACTGCTTATGGTAAGTGGGAAACAGCAAATCTAGCTACCAGAGAAAAGGTGTCAGAGCTGCTTTTATCTTTCCCAGTCCCTTCCGACTGTGAATTCTTTCCTTTGGAAGCAGAGCAGTGTTGCTCTTTCTCACTTTTCCCATTTCCACTCTCATGATCTTTTTCCTGTATGGCCCTAGGTTTCCACTCATACCATTTCTTCTTTGTTCTCTTGTGGTCATGGGCTCTTTAAGAATCTGAAAACATCCTAAATCTTCTTTTCAACAAAGACAGGTGATACATGCACACAGCATTTTGCATGGAATGCAAAGGGGTTTACAGACCCTACAGCCATGGACTGGGACGTACGTGCATGTCATACCCTGCCACTTGAACAAGTTCCTCTTGCCTGTGACACAGTCTTGAACCAAGATTTGTTTCTGGTTTAGCACATGCAATCTGGAACCAGACAGAGTTTGAATCCTCACTGTGTGACTTTGGGCAAGTTATTGACCTCTCTGTGTGCCTCTGTTTCCTCATCTACAAAATAGAAAATATATTAGTGTCTTCATAGTTTCATTGGGGGAATCATACATTCTTCTTTTAAAAAGAAAAGATTTATTTATTTATTTCTGCACCTCCCCCCCCCCCCCCCCCCCCCCGTTGTCCGTTCTCTGTGTCTATTTGCTGCATCTTCTTTGTCGGCTTCTGCTGTTGTCAGCGGCACGGGAATCTGTGTTTCCTTTTGTTGCGTCATCTTGTTGTGTCAGTTCTCCCTGTGCACGGCACCATTCCTGGGCAGGTTGCACTTTCTTTTGCACTGGGCAGCTCTCCTTACGGGGCGCAATCCTTGCGCGTGGGGCTCCCCTACGCGGGAGACACCCCTGCGTGGCAAAGCACTCCTTGTGCGCATCAGCACTGCGCGTGGGCCAGCTGCACACAGGTCAAGGAGGCCCGGGGTTTGAAACACGGACCTCCCATGTGGTAGACGGACGCCCTAACCACTGGGCCAAGTCCACCGCCTCATTGGGGGAATTATATGCAACACTTAGAAGAAAACCTGTCACAGAGCAAACACTATGTGGTTGCTTTTAGCTTATGTTAAGGTGACTCCTTCAAGACTGCTTATTTATTATTTCTAGTGATTTTTTTATTTAATAAATCTAGTGATTTATTATTTCTAGTGATTATTTCTAGTGAAAAAAACATTTTGTAATGTTATTAGTGCAAAATCTCATGTCTTTTCTGACAGAGGGGTAGTTCTCCTTTCCAATATTCTTGCCTGCTTTTTTTCTTTTTTTCCCCTTTCTGTAATGCAGTACCTAGGTCCTCTGGAACAATGCTGAATAGGAGTAATTAGAAGAGGAATCAAAGTCTTGTTTTCAATCTTAGGAGGAAAACTTTTCATGTTATCATTAAGGATGATGTTAGCTTTAGGATTTTTATAAATGGCCATTGCCACCTGGAAGAAAGTCCCTTCTTTTCCAAATTTGCTAGATTTTAAAAATCATAAACAATATTGAATTTTTCAAATGACTTTTAAATACATTGAGATGAGCACATCGTTTTTCTCTTTTATTTTGTTAATATAGTAGATTTCAGTGATCAATTTTAAATGCCAACTTTATATTTTAGTTGATTACTTATTATTATTTATTCCTGGGATCAACACAGCTTGGTCATGATGTTTTATGCTTGTCACAAGTTGTTGGAAAAAACTGGAAATATTTTGACAAGAACTTTTATAAACATGTCTATGAGAGATATTTTCTTATAATATTCTCTATTTAGTCTTGGAGACTATTTTTAAAGGTGGTAAAGGATCTCATGAGCTAGTAAGAGCAAATCCTGACAAAAGGCCTCAGGTGGGGGGGGGGCGGAATCAAATGTAGGCACAAAGAAAGCCTGAAAGTAAATGAACATTTATATTTTCTCCCCTTAATCCTGCAATTACTGGTTCTAAAAGCAAAGTTGACTGCAGTATTTTACCTTGATTTCATTTTATTTTTCCCTTGCCAAGACTGGTAACTTTGGAAAACTGGAAGCCTCTCTAATGTTGCCTTATTTCTGGTGACATTTCTTGTCAAGACAGCAGAGGGTGCTCTTCTATTAAGATATTGCGCTATCCCGTAGCAGATCTGTTTCCACTAAGATGTTTCGTGGGCAGCAAGAAACAGATTTTAATAAAATTATCTTTATAATTTTCTTCACCTATTCAATTTGTTGGTTTTTCCGTGGAGGTTATTTCTTGAATTTAAGTATCGCTAGTAATATCCTATGCGTTCAATCTCCTTGACATTTTGGTAAACAGAGAAATCATTGAGTATATGATGAAAGCTACAGACTTGCCAAGGAAAATGATCTACTCATATACACATAGAAAATTGGTGAAAATTTTAAGGCACTCAAAAACCAACTGGAATCATTCCAAAATATGGCCAATAATTTTGCAGTCATTTAAGAATGTTTTTGTTATAAAAATTTCCAACAAAAAATTCGATAAAATAATATATGAGCTCAAATGTACCTATCACCAACTTTATTCTTCTATAACCTCAATCACTTCTCCACTGTTTCACAACCCCAGTCAGTACACACGGATGATTTTGAGCACAGTTCCACTGTATTATTGCAACTGTAAATATTTCATTAAGCATCTCAAAAAGATATTTTTTTTCCTTAAACATAAACAGTATTCTTATCATGTCTTAATAGCAAATTATCATTTTCTCATAATTTTTACACTGATTAATTCATATCAGGATCTAGATAATGGGACACACATCGCCTTTGATTATGTCTCAGCTCAATTTTAATTTATAGGTCATACCCGTCTTTTTTCCTTGCTTTTTAAAAAAGAACTACAGATCGCCTTGTAGAAGCTTGACACTCAAAGTGTGTTCCACTGACCAGCAGCGCTAGCAATTCCTGGGAGCTTACTAAAAATAAGCCAAACCCGCAGCCGGGCGCGGTGCAGCCGGGGGAACCGGCCGCTTCAGGTCTTCCTCTCAGCCGCGCTCCCCTGACTGGGTCCTGCAGGGCGCGCTCAGCCCCGCGCTCCTCCTGCCCGGCAGCCACCGAGGTCAGATCGATTCAGCCCCTCCTTCCCGCTGTCCTCTCCGAGCCAAGGAAAAAGCTCGTTGTGAGATGGCTCCCAAGGAGCAGCCTTGGCGGCGCGGCCGCGCCCTGTGGACTCCCTGTCCAATTAATGTGTTAAGAGCCATCGACCTTGAAGATCATCGGAAATGAAGATAAAGCATCTCAAAAATTATAATTGCCTCCACTTCTCATTCAGAGAATTCAGTGCACACAAGATCAGCATCTGTCATTACATCAGATTCCGTTTCAACTTCTGCAGACAACTTTTCTCCTGATTTGAGGGTCCTGAGGGAATCTAAGGAATTAGCAGAAATGGAAGAGCCACCCTTTGCTTCCAGGAGAAAATATTAAAGACATGGCCACAGATGTAGCTTCTATATGTCCATTCACCAGTGCTGTAAGAGGAACTCTGACTGTAACAAATTACAGGCTATATTTCAAAAGCATGGGACAGGACCCTCCATTTGTTTTAGATGATTTTCTTGGTGTCATAAGTAGAGTAGAAAAAAATGGTGGTGTTTCCAGTTGAGGTGAAAATTCTTATGGACTAGAAACTGTGTGCCAGGATAGCCAGAATTTACAGTTTGCTCATAAATCTGAGAGGTGAACAAGAGCATCCATATTTGAGAATCTAATGAAATATTCGTTCCTTGTCTTTAATAACCTGCCCCTCTTTGCTTTTGAATTCAAAGTATTCCCTAAAAATGCGTGCATGGAAGCTATATGATACTCTTTTACAGGGTAGATGGCAGGGAATTCCTAATGAAAGCTGGAAAATAATTAAGATAAATGAATGATATGAGCTCTGTGATACATACCTACCCTCTTGCTTGTGAAGAGAGTGGTATCCTTCAGATCAAGCGACTGGATCCCAGTTTTATCATGGATTCATCTTGAATGTCAAGCTGCAATTACTCGATGTAGCCAGCCCATGGTAGGAGTGAGGGGGAAGCAGAGCAAAGAGGATGAAGAAAAGATTCTGATGCCCAGTCTCATAAAATCTTTATATTTGATGCCCAGCCAGTGTTAATGCTCTTGCCAATAAGGCAAAGTGTGCAGGGTTAGTGAAAATGAAGATACCTACCAAAATGCAGAACTAGTTTTTCTGTACAGTCACAATATTACTTTTGTGAGAGAATCATTATGAAAACTTAAGGATATTGTGTATCCCAACATTGAGGAAACTCACTGGTCATCTAACTTGGAATCTACTCATTGGCTAGAACATACTCAGCTTATTCTTGCAGGGGCTCTTAGGATTGCTGACAAGGTAGAGTCAGGGAAGATGCCTGTACACTGATGGTTGGAACTGCACAGCTCCCTTCCTTGGCCTTGCTTGTGTTGGATGGATACTATTGAACCATCCAAGGATTTGAAGTATTTATGGAGAAAGAAAGGCTAAGCTTTGGACATAGAATTTGACTAAGAGTTGGTCATGGAGATAAGAATCGTGCAGATGCAGACAGATCACCTATTTTCCTGCAGCTCATTGACTGTGTCTGGCAAAAGACAAGACAGTTTCCTACAGCATTTGAATTCAATGACTATTTTGGACCACCTATATATCTGTTTATCTGGAACATTCCTCTGCAACAGTGAACAGCAGAGAGGAAAAGAGAATCTTTCCAAAAGGACTATGTCATTGTGTCATTGTACATCTTCACATGCAGGATGTTCCTTCATGGACTTAATCATTGGTGGAATTAAAGAACTTGCAATAGCCAACTTAAATAGCCAGCTCTAAGACTTCACTAATCCTCTCTATGGGAGCTATTCCAATCATATCCTTTGTCTAGTAGCCACCATGCACCACCTAGAGCTCTGGGTGGGGTATTGCAGAAAATGGAATCCACGAATTAAGCCACAGGAGCCCATTCACAATAGATATAAAGAACTTCTTGCTAAAGCAGAGTTTCGGAACAAGTAGAGGAAGTACAGAGAGAGGTTTCCAACCAATCGACCTCATAATCAGAAAGAGCCAGTTCTCCTGCACATTGTGTCACTACTGTTCAAACTGTTATATAAAAGGACTGTTAGATAGGGATATGAACACTTGATTACAACAGCAGCTTTATGAGTAGAAAGTCTGAATTTAGAACCCATCTGTGAGAGAAAGTCACTTTATTTTAAATCTCTCTACGATGTGTTTAATTGTAACAGTGCAGGTGGCATAAATGAAATAACCCCATATTTAATTATATAACACTAACCTTAGAAGGTACCCAAAGGAAATGAAAATGCTTCAATCCTGGATCTGCAGTGGGAACAAGTTTTTTAAAAAAGAAAAGTACAATCTTAGAAATTTTGACACCCAGTAAAACTATAATATAAATCATTTTGAAATGTACCTCTTGAAAAGAACAGAGGTCATTAAAGAGGAAGTAGAATCACAGTGTTCAAACCAAATAAACACTATCAACACTGAGATTCTGTAGCATCATATATACTGGGAGTCTTGATATTCCTTCCCCATAACGGAGTTTTCTATTATGTAGTAATTCACTTGATTTGATCATTTTCAACATTCACATCTTTCACATAGTGGTAGCTAAAAATTATAGCTGTTACTGATGTACTTACATATTAAAGATATGTTAGATAGCTCTTCTAAAATGATGCCTTTAGAGGAAGGAGGTACTGGGGTGAGGGGAAACTGGAAGCTGTCTAGGAATTCAAAGAATCCCATCTACATACTTCAGATTAGCTCCATTTGCCCAATTATCAGAAACATCATGAAGGACAATTTTTAAAAAACTCGTCATCTACTCCATTTCATATTTTCTGTCCATGAAAGTTAAAGGAAAAATCATATGGCAATATTTAAAAGTTTTTCTAGAATCGTTTTTTTTCTGAAGTCTGTATAAATAGCTTATGGTGAGAGGAAGTACTATGTTCTTATGGTACATGAATTATTTTTACGACTTTTTCCTTTCGCAAGTTTTTAATTCCACCAATGATTAAGTCCATGAAGGAACATCCTGCATGTGAAGATGTACAATCTCAAAGTCAATAAGGAAATTTTGCTTCACTGTTCACCTGCTATGGTAAAACCTCAGCGCTGGTATAAACATTTGACTCCCTGATGTTTATTTTACTCTATATAAAGAGCCATATAGAATGTACTGTAACAAAGGAACTTCTTGCCTGTGGGTCTTTATTTTTCTTTCTTTTTGTTTTTTCAATTGATTTTGTAAAAATATTACATTAAAAAAAATATATGAGGACCCCTTCAACCCCACCACCCCCACCCCACCATTCCCCCCCCAGCAACACTCATTCCCATCATCATGACACATCCATTGCATTTGGTAAGTACGTCTCTGGGCACCTCTGCACCTCATGGTCAATGGTCCACATCATGGCCCTTACTCTCCCCCATTCCATCCAGTGGGCCCTGTGAGGATTTATAATGTCCGGTGATTGCCCCTGAAGCACCATCCAGGGCAGCTCCAAGTCCCTAAGACACCTCCACATCTCGTCTCTTCCTGCCATTCCCCATACCCATTAGCCACCATGTCCACTTTTCCCACTCCAATGCCACCTTTTCTCTGTGGACATTGGATTGGTTGTGTCCATTGCACCCCTATGTCAAGAGGAGGCTCAGATTCCTCATGGATACTGGATGCAATCCTCTCGCTTTCAGTTGTAGGCACTCTAGGCTCCTTGGTGTGGTGGTTGTCCTTCTTCAACTCCATCTTAGCTGAGTGAGGTGAGTCCAATAAATCAGATTGTAGGTGCTGGAGTCTGTCGACGCTCAGGGCCTGGCTATCACATTGTCAGTCCAGAGATTCAGATCCGTGGGTCTTTAATTAAAAGAAAATTTCAACTAAAAAAACACAAAACAAAACAAAAATCTATCTCAAGCCCAACCTCAAACCTGTCAAATAAGAATCTGCATTTCAAAACAATCCCTGGGGGAAAATGGAACCGAGTTGGGTGAGCAGAGTCTGACCCTCCCAGGAAAAAGGGATCAGAGAGAAGGCAGAGACCTATCTAGAGGAGCTGCTTTGGGTATACATAGAACGGGAAGGTTCTCTGAGTCATCTAGGAGGACACTGGAAAGATAAAGAAGCCAAAGGAAAACCCTGAGTTGCTGGCTCCTGTGGCTGGAAAAGGCACATATACTCCACCCTCAGGACAAATAGCCAAAGTGGAGCCCCAAGCCTTTTCCTCCAAAAAGAGTGTAAGGGGGCATTTCCTGGGAGGAAGAGGAACTGGGACGGTGGTGACTGGTTTCTTTGAGGTGAGTTTGGCCAGTTGAGACTCCTTTGAATCTCAGAAGGGACCCTGACCCAATGGGGAGAGGGGAGGGGAGATATCCTCAGATAGGCTGTCACACCCAGTTGCCCTGCCCTGGTAAAGAGCAGAATTAGAATAGAGAAGGATGGAAACACACAGGCACCTAATCAGCAGGGATCTGGCAAACTACTAGGAATCTAACCTGCCAGAGGGAAAGGGGCTGGATAGCTTTCTGAAAGGCTAACTAACCTAAAGAGACAATTTAGCTCAGTGGAGGAATTTCTGCCTGGTATATACTCCCTGGTTCGATTCCCTGCTCTTCTTAGAGAAGTGATCCACTGGGTTATCAGGCATCCAGCTGATACTTTATGGCAGGGAACATACAGACCTTCTTTTTGTTTTCTTAGATCTCTCATTTTTTAAAATTTATTTTTTATTTCTTTCTGTCTGTTTTCCCTATTTTACTCACTAAAACCCAGTTCAAAACCTGCAGAGGGCAGGTAGAAGGGTGATTGATTGATGAACAACAGCATTCTGAGAAGCTCCTTAAGGACTTAAGAGGGAAGTCTGTTTTCTTTTCTCTCTCTCTTATTTTTTAATTTCCCCTCCCCTCCCCCTTGCAGCTTGCTTGCTCTCTGCTCTCTGTGTCCATATGCTGCACTCTCTTCTGTATTTTTTCTTGTCTCCCTTTTTTGTTGTTGTTGTGTCACCTTGCTGAGTCAGCTCTCTGTGGCGCTTGCGAGCTGGGCAGCGCTCTGTGGCCTCTGAGGACTGGGCAACGCTCCACGGTGCTTGTGGGCCGGGTAGCTATCTGCAGCGTGCCAGCGAGCCTGCCTGCATAAGAAGGCCCCAGGACACGAATCCAGGGCCTCCCATATGGTAGACAGGAGCCCAACTGATTGAGCCACAGCATGTCCCCTCTCTCTCTTTTTATTTTATTAGTTGCTGCAGTCCTGTTTCTTTCTTGTTGTTTCCCCTTTCTTTGTTTCTTTTTTTTCTCATACAGATTTTTCTGACCTATGCTATTTCTTTCCCTACCTTCATTTTCCTATCTTCTGTTTTCTATTGTCATTCTTTCATTCCACCTTTTTTTGTTTGGCATTCCTTTTTTTTTTTTATTTCTCTGTTTTCTTTCCTTTTTTCCTTTTTTTTTCCTTTTTTCCCTTTTCCTTTTTTCCTTTCCTCTCTTCTCATCACTCTGACTTTTTAATTCATTCTATATATTTTTCTCTATTTTGTTTTGAATTTCATTGTTTTTTATTCTTATTCCTCTATACTTCTTACTCATGTTAATTATGTCTTCTCCTAGATCTTGTATTGTTCCTCTTCTACCTTTTATTACCATTATTACTACTATTATTTTTCTGTTCTTATTTCTTTCCTTTTCTCTGATCTTAATATTCTTTTTCAAGAGAATATAAGAACACAAGGAGATAGAATAAGAGGAACAAAGTGTCAAAGTGAAACCTTAACACACACACAAAAACAACAACAAAATAAAACCCTAGAGTAGAAAGAGAAGTTAATCAACTGAATAAACCCATCAAGATAAGCAGATGCTTAGACACCAACAAAAAATTATAAGCCATACTAAGAAACAGGAAGACATGGCCCCATCCAATGAACAAACTAAAATACACTGGAAGCATATAACAGCAGATTTGAACATGCAGAAGAAAGAATCAGTGATATGGAAGACAGTACAGCTGAAATTAGACAGTAGAACATATAGATAAAAAGATAGAAAAAATCCAGCAGGGACTTAGAAGTTTGAATGACAACATGAAAGGCAAAACATAAGCATTATAGGCATCCCAGTAGGAGAATAGAAGGGAAAGGGGACAGAAGGAGTGTTGGAGGATATAATGGCTAAAAATTTCCCAACTCTGTTGAAGGACATGGGCATAGATGTCCAGGAAGTGCAGCAGACCCCAAACAATATAAATCTGAACAGGTCTATTCCAAGACATATACTTGTCAAATTGTCCAATGTTCAAGACAAAGAGAGAATACTGAAAGCAGCAAGAGAAAAGAGAACCATCACATACAAGGGAAATTCAATAAGATTAAGTGCTGATTTCTCATCTGAAACCATGGAGGCAAGAAGGCAGTGGGATGACATAGTTAAGGTACTAAAAGAAAAAAATATCTTCAAGCCAAGAATTCTTTATCCAGCAAAGTTGGCATTCACAAATGAGGGAGAGTTCATCATATTCACAGATAAACAGAAATTAAGAGACTTTGTCAATAAGAAACCTGCCCTTCAAGAAATAATAAAGGGAGTTCTGCAGGTTGAAAGGAAAAAAGAGAAAAGACTGTTGGAGAAGAGTGTAAGAACAACCAAAAAGATAAAAAGAGAAATAGAAAACATATGGCATACATAAAACTAAAGAAAATATAGCTAATGTAAGTAATTCCTTGACAGTAATAACACTTAATGCTAATAGATTAAAATCTCCAGTCAAGACACAGGTTGGCAGAATAGATGAGAAAATATGACCCATCTATATGCTGTCTACAAAAAACTCACCTTAGACCCAGGGACTTAAAGAGGTTGAAAGTGAATGGTTGGAAAACAGTTTTATACGCAAACAATAACCAAAAAAGGTAAGGAGTAGCTATATTAATATTGGACAAAATAGACTTTAAAAGCAAAACCATTGTAAGAGACAAAGAAGGCCACTATAGATTAATAAAAGGGGTACTCTATCAAGAAGAAAGAACAATCAAAAGCATTTATGCATCTAACCAGGGTGCCTCAAAATGCATGAGACAAACATTGAAAACTAAGTGGAGACATAGATGCCTTTACAATTATTGTGGGGGACTTTAATATACCATTATCACCATTAGACAGAACATCTCAACAGAGAATCAATAAAGAAACAAAGACCTTGAATAATACACTAGAGGATATGGACCAAATAGACATATACAGAACATAACACCTAAGCACAGTGGGATAAACTTTCTTCTTGAGTGCACATGGATCATTCTTCTGGATAATCCACATGCTAAGTCACATAACAACTTTCATTGAATGTAGAAAATTGAAATTATAGAGGGTAATTTCTCTGACCACAATGGGATGAAGCTGGAAATCTATAAGGGGCAGAAAAGCAGATGAGGCACTAAGATATGGATGTTAAAGAACACACAATTATGCACACAGTGGGTCAAGGAGAAATCACAAAAGAAATTAGTGACATTTTGAAATGAATGAAAGTGGCAATGCAATGTATCAAAACCTGTGGGAAGCAGCAAAAGCTGTACTGAGTGGGAAATTCATAGCCATAAATGCCTATATTTTAGGAAGAACTAAAATCAAAGACCTAATTGCACACCTGGAGAAATTAGAAAAAGAACAACAAACTTACCAGAAAACAAGTAGAAAGAAGGAAATAACAAAGATTAGAATGAGCTAAATAAAACTGAAAATAAGAAAGCACTAGAAAAAATAAGCAAAACCAAAACCCGGTTCTTTGAGAAGATTAATAAAATTGATAAACTCTTAGTTAGACTAACAAAGAAAAAAAGACAGAAGATGTAAATACATAAAATAAGAAATGAGGAAGGGGGTATCACCACAGACCCCACAGAAATAGAGTATCATAATAGGATACTTTGAAACATTGTATGCCAACAAGATGGATAATTTAGAGGAAATGGACAAATTCCTAGAAACACACAAGCAACCTACATTGATGAAAGAAGAAATTAATGAACTCAACAGACCTATCACAAGTAATGAGATTGAATTAGTCATTTAAAACCTCTCAATTAAGAAGAGCCCAGAACCAGAAGTCTTCACAGGTGAATTATACCAAACATTCCAGAAAGAACTAACAATCCTGTTTAAACTCTTCCAAAAAATAGAAGTGGAGGGAACATTGTTCAACCCATTCTATGATGCCAACGTCACCTTAATACCAAAGACAAACAAAGATGCCACAAGAAAACTATAGACCAATCTCTCTAATAAACCTAGATGCTAAAATCCTCAAAAAAACACTTGCTAATCATATTCAACAACACATCATACAAATTATATACCATGCCCTAGTGGGTTTCATCCCTGGTATGCAGGGATGGTTCAACATAAGAAAATCAATCAGTGTAACACACCATATAAACAGATCAGAAGGAAAAAAATCACATTATCATCTCTATAGATGCAAAAAAAGCATTTGTAAAAATATAGCATCCTTTCTTGATAAAAACATTGTAAAAGATAGGAAGAGTAGGAAACTTCCTCAACATGATAAAAAGTATATATGAAAAACAAAACCCATAGCTAACATCATATTCAATGGTGAATTCCTAAAAGCTTTCCCTCTAAGATCTGGAACAAGACAAGGATGCCCACTTTCACTGTTATTACTTAACATTGTGTTAGAAGTACTTGCTTGAGCACTTAGACAAGGAAAAGATATAAAAGGCATCCAAATTGGAAAGGAAGAAGTAAAATTTCACTATTTGCAGATGACATGATCCTATACATAGAAAGCCCTGAGAAATCAACAACAAAACTTCTAGAACTTATAAATGAGCTCAGTAAAGTGACAGATTATAAGATTAATGTGCAAAAATCAGTAATATTTCTGTACAACCATACTAAGCAAACTGGGAAGGAAATTAGGAGGAAAAATCCCATTTACAATAGCAATTAAAAGAATCAAATGCCTTGGTATAAATTTAACTAAAGATATAAGTGACTTATTAGTCAGTCAAAGGGGTGCTGATGCAAAATACCAGAAATTGTTTGGTTTTTATGAAGGGTATTTATTTGGGGTAGGAGCTTGCAGATACCAGGCCATAAAGCATAAGTTAATTCCCTCACCAAAGTCTATTTTCACGTGTTAGAACAAGACGGCTGTCGATGGCTGTGAGGGTTCAGGCTTCCTGGATTCCTCCCTTTCAGGGTGTTGCTTCTCTCTGGGTTCAAGGTCCCTTCCTTCCCAGGGCTTGCTTCTTCCTGGACTCAAGTTTCCTCTCTTCCTGGGGCTGGCTTCTCTTTCCTCTGTGAGCTTACTTCCCAGGGCTTCAGCTTAAGTCTTCAACATCAAACTCCACCAAGAGGTGGGGACTCAATGTCCTAAAGATGTGGCCCAATCAAAGCCCTAATCATCACTTAATCATGCCCAGGTACAGACCAGACTACAAACATAATCCAATATCTATTTTTGGAATTCATAACTATATCAAACTGCTACAACTTGTATGCAGAAAACTACACAACACTGTTAAAGGAAATCAAAGAAGACCTAAGCAAATGGAAGAATATTCATGGACAGGAAAACTAAACATCAGTAAGATGTCTGTCCTACCTAAACTGATTTATGGATTTAACGCAGTCCCAATAAAAATCACCGCAGTATTTTTTTTTTTACTGAATTGGAAAGCTAACTATTAAATTTATTTGGAAGAGCAAATGGCCCTGAGTAGACAAAGACATTTTGAAAAAGAAAATTGAAATTAGAGGAATCACATTACCTGAATTTAAAACATACTACAAAGCTACAGTTGTCAAAAGCTCATGGTATTCATACAAGGATAGACATGCTGACCAATGGAACCAAATTTAGAGTTTTGATACAGATCCTCACATATATAGTCAACTGATATTTGACAAGAACAGCAAACCCACTCAAGCAGGAGACAATGGCTTCTTCAACAAATGGTGTTTGGAGAACTAGAGGTTTATATCCAAAAAAATGAGAGAGGAACACCATCTCACACTTTATACAAAAATTAATTCAAGTTGGATCAAAGGTCTAAATATAAGAACCATGACCACAAAGATCTTGCCAGATAATGTAGGAAAGCATCTATAGGAATCTTGTATTAGGAAATGGTTTCATGAACTTTACACCCAAAGCACAAGCAGTAAAAGAAAAAATAGATAAATGGGACCTCCTCAAAATTAAAATCTTTTGCACCTCAAAGGAGTTTGTCAAGAAAGTAAAAAGTCAGCCTACTCAATGGGAGAAAATATTTGGAGGCAGTGACCCCTGGAGGTTCTGAGGACAGGGAAAAGGAAAACAGGTGTAGTATGGGGGTATTTTCAGAATTTGGGTATTATCCTGAAGGACATTGCAATGACAGATGCAGGACGTTATATATCTTGTTGTAACTTACAAAATTGCACGAGGGAGAGTGTAAACTACAATGTAAACTATAATCCATGATCAAGAGCAATGCTCCAAAATATGTTCATCAATTGTAACAAATGTACCACACTAATGAAGGATGTTGTTAATGTGGGAAATGTGGGAGGGGTAGGGAGCAGGGCAGATGGGAATCCTGTATACTTTTTATGTAACATTTATGTAATCTAAGTATTTAAAAAACAAAAAAGTGTATTAAAAAATACTTGGACTGTTCTTAAAAAACAACAATCCCTGGATGATTCATATGCATCACTGACTCATATGCATGCTAAAGTTTGAGGACTCCCATAGAGTTTCTTACAGTCTGGATTTTACAGATTGCAGCTCTGTGATGTCATTTAGCATGCACCTGCATTTGCCTGCTATATTCAAATTTAGAGGATTGAGTTTATTGATGTTTAGATTCTTGGCAGGACTACTCTGTAGATGGTATGTGTACTTCTACCAGGAGGAGATCCTTGGTTTAATCTCTTTTTGTGGTATTATTAGCCACTAGTGACCATTACCTTTGTCTAGTAATTTATTAAGAGTTTGCAATGTGGTGATATGCTACTCCTATTATGCCTTCTTTTATTACCTGGGATAATGTTATAAAGAGAATAAAAGTCTGCCACCTACTATCTTATTTCAGTTGAGCTAAAATCATACAGAAAATTTAAGTTAAATATTTGATTACCTCCTTTATCTGGGTCAGTTTTCAAAATGAGCTGATCCCCAGGTATGTTCCAAAGGTTGACAATAAGTTTTAGTTATTCACTCATGGCATCTTAAAATTATATTTGATAGTTTTTATGTGTCACAGTTGTTATTTTTACTGATCCTCAATTTTCCCCATCTTTTGTTAGTGGGAGACTCTTCATATTGACTCCTGATTCCTTCTTACAAGGCCATGTCTCTGATAGTCTTTGGTAGCTTTCTTTACTTTTGGTTATAATAAAACATTCTAGGTTCCTTTTGTGTTTTTCCTGTCCCAGTCCTGTAATCAACCATTTTTCCAAGGGCCTCTAGCTTCATTTAGTGGGGAATGGTATTTAGAGACAGACTACAATCTATGCACTAATGGTTCTCATTGCTACTGAATAATAATTGGTCACTATTTCTAGTCTAATAGAAATAATGGACAGAGCTAATAAATGCACATTTCTAAGAGCATATATCGTCAGTACTAAAATTTCAAATTCAAATTTGTAAATAAACTTGTTCATTTCTTTGATTATGTAGTTATAGTCTTTTTCTTTTATAGTGAAAATCTTGATTCCTAATGACATTAACATAATTACTATTTTAAATTACTATACACAAAAACAAAAAAAAAGTTTCAGAATAACAATATGACTTTATTACTAATAGGATTATTAAAAAACAGTTCTAAGTTTTTGCTGTCTTTTGAAGTTTTAAAAAATATATATCTCAATGAGGATATACATTCAAATTACTGTGTTCTAAAGTAACCTGAACTAATTCTTATTTGTATGGTTAAGCCACCAACTCAATACAAAATTAGGTTTGTTTGTTTCATTTTGCTACCATATTTAGGAATGCTTTTTTATTATTTTCATTTTGATTTAATTTTTTAAAATTATGTGTATCATTTTCATTGTTCCAGTCAGATCTACAAAACAAGATAAATTCTTAGAAGTGTATTTTAAAGACTATAACTGTGACCTGAGCTAGATTGAATCATGTTCCCCACAAAGTTCTAACCCTTGGCCCCGTTGGTGTGAAATCATTTGTAAATGGGATCTGTAAGATCCCTATTAAGATGAGGCCAAAGTGAAAGTACTGGGCCTTAATTCAGTATGAGAGTCCTTATAAGCAAAGGAAATTTGGATGTAGAAACAAAAGCCAAAGACAGAAAGAGACAGATTGCCATGTGACCAGGGCAGAGATTACCAACAAGACACCACCACAAGGCTATGCACTTCAGAGAAGGCATGGCCTGCTGAGAACTTATTTTGGACTTCTAGTCGCCAAACCACAAGTCAATAAAGTCCTATTGTTTAAACCAAGCAGTCTGGAGTATTTTGTTATATCTGCCCTAGCAAACTAAGACAATTCCTATGTTGATTTCACAATATAAACAGCTGTTCATGCCTTGTACCATGGAGAGCTAAGTGTCCATGATACAGAACAAAAAGCAGCCAAAATAGGAAAACTTGGTATTTTTTCCCTTCCTAAAAAGAGATGCAGAGTAGGTGAACATATTTTCTAAAACATGACTCAATCATTTAGAGAGTACTTGTATGCATAATTTGTGCAAGGCCTTTTACTAGGTTAAAAACAGGCCGTGCCACTCTCTGTGAACAATGCTATCACATTATTGGAGGGTTTGTTTCATGAAGGGAAGAAAAGTAGATATATTTTTTTATTTAAGGTAATTTATTTAATCTTTCTTGCCATTACTTTTCTCCTTAATAAAATAAGAATGTTGAATCAGGTGGTTTTTCAAATGCTTTTTGGTACTGAAACTCTGTTCTATTGAAGCGGCAGGAAACTTCCAAAGATGGCCACCACCAATTCCTTCCCTCACTATGCCTGCATGCTGTTCCTCACATTGAGAAAGAGTCTAATTCCCTTTCCTTGAATCTGGGCTGATCTTAGTGATCTGCTTGACCAATAGAACATGGTCTACATTTTCATCATTTCTATCATTCATTTTGACAAATGATTTAGTGGGGTGTGGTGGTGGCATGGGAGGAACTGGTCAGGACATGCTGGGGACTTCTGGAGGGAGAAGGAAGTGAGGGTGCTGGCCTAGCCCTCCCACCATTCAGTCATCAGAAACCTTGCAGTTTTACCCTGTATCTCTTGGAACACTTGCTCTGGAGGAAGCCAATCTCCATGCAAGTCCAGCTATCTGTGATCTGCTATGAGGAAGTCAAAACAAGCTGCGCAGAGCACCCACATAAAGAAATAGAGATGTCCAGTCAGCCTTCATATGGTCCCATCATCTCAGTTAAGGCACCAGACATGTGAGTGAAAATCTTTCTTATCTATCAAGCCAGTCAAGTCCTCAGATGACACCAGCCCTCACTGCCTTCTGAAGGCAACCATCTTGCTTAAGAGAGACAATACATAAGGATTGTTCATCTGAGCCCAGTCAACTCACAGAAACATAACAGATAATAATAAATGGAAGTTTTAAGCACTGTTTTCATAGTAGAATTTTGTGTAGCAGTAGACAACCAAAAATGCCATATAACTCACAAGGCAGTTTATGATAATTACTAAGAAACAGTAACCAACGTTCACAGAAGATGAGAGGACAAATTTTGAATGTGGGGAGTGGAGAATATTTCTTGGCAGAGAAGTTTGAATTAGGCCTTGAAAAATGCATCAGATTTCCATAGGAAAACACCTCGAGGAAATATATAAAGGTAGAAATAGATACAGAATGTCTGTGCAAGACTTATTATAAATAATTTTTTAATATAAAATTTAAAATTAAAACATAAATATTTCTTACAGTTTCATTCAATAAAGACCAAGAAAATACTACCAAAATATAAAATACAACTCAATAAAAGCAAAATAGAGTCCAATTGCATACCCATATCCTTATGGTGTATCTGACTTTAATGAAAAACAGCATTTAGGGTCCTGCAAGGAAAGGATTGATTCTATATAACTCAAATAGTTTTTCCATTGATGATATTTCTCTCAGTCACTTCCCTTTATATGAGTGAGAATTCAGACACTTTTTAACAAGGATATAGAGGGATGGTATTTTAGATGCACATGCTTTAGAAACGATATAAGTAGGTAGTAAGTTGCTTATATTTACAGGGAAATTGATGCATCTGATTGGGTTCCAAGTCAAACCTTCCAATCTCTGCCTATAATAGGACATGAATGATCAGGCAAACAAGTTTTAGTTTGTTTTGCTTTAGCATATCAGTATATCATAAACACTTTACACATCATTAAATATTGTTCCAAAATTGGATTTATATTGGCTGAATATTATCCCATTACTATGTCTTTATTGCATTTAACCATCTCTCCATAACTAGATAATTAGATTATTCATTTTATTAATTTTTCTTTCATATAAATAAGTTGTAATGACCATCTTTATAACAAAGTATTTGTGTACACTTGTGATTTTTGATTAGGAAAGGAATAGATTATCTTTATTGCTATTTTAATCCTGGCCATAAAAGACATGGCATGATAAAATTGGCCCTTTTGGAAGGCAGACAAGATACAATACCATACTGTTTTTCCCCAATTGTTATTTTTCTTTAGTATGAACCCTGTCCCAATTGATATAAACCTTAGAATAAGGAACAAATTTAAAACAGCTGAATTTTAAAAGTTCTGGTTTATAAATGTCTACAGTCTAGAGTTAAACTTTGTATTCATGACTGTGGGTCACTTTTTGGAAGTTTAGGCAAGTTATTCTAAAACTTCGTTGTTATTAGAATCACCTAGGTGCTCATAAAATAATGCAGATTCTTGAGTTCCAAGCCCCTAATACTCAGTACATTCTTCTGGAACTAATGACTTAGCACTACACTGACAACGTGATATCTGAAGTATGAACCAAAATCCTTAGATCAATTGTCCTAAATAAATATAGGCTGCACTTTGTACCTTGCAATCCCCAAATGATGCTGATCACCAGATTTATCATCTTGTGTATTATCTCCAGATCTCTACCAGAGAGTTCTTGTATTTTCCCTTATTTTCCTTCCTTTGTTTCTCTTAAGTATTGATTTGGTAAGAGAAATTGTTTTCAGCTCCATCACTTTTCACCAAATGCAATTTTCAAGTTTTAGCATGCAACTAAAAACACTTTATATGATTTTTGTCTTTTAAAATAACTATTTCTTATAAGGAATCTTGAAAACATCAATTCAAAGTAATAGTACATCTAAAAAGAAAAAAGAAAAAAGTAATGGTACGTCTAGTGTCTTCAGGATCTGGGACAGACTATTATGAAAAGATTATTTGAGACAGGTTGGTATTCAGATCACATCACAAAGAAAGAACAGCCCTTGCAGAAGCAAAATTGTTCTAGGTCCATAGAGCTAGAAAAAAAATTATATTTAGTTGTTCTTTTGATCAACTATATTGTGGAAAATCATGTGACCAAAGGTAGCTGTGGAATTTTTTTAAAAATTTTGATTTCTTGCAAGGAAATCCTGCTAATGATACTACCCGACCTAAGGAAAAGAACCCAGAGTCAGAGTGAAAATAAAGGAAGATTGTGAAGAGCAGAGAGAATAAAAAAGAACACAGACAAAGGAAGGGGAAAAGATGAAATAACATCATATTAATCCTCCAGATTTTAAACTACTAGAGATATAAGGCCATGTCTGTCCCACACACAACTTTGTGATAGTCAACAGGTAGGGTGCTCTCTCAAAAAATACTTGTCAAGAGTACCTTAAATTTTTTTCCCATTATGCTTTTTTGAAAGATTAACTTTTTCAAGAAAACAGTGGTTTTGCTTTTTTTCACTCTTCCCAGATGTTTATTTCTCCCCTGCTTGTAAACTGATGAGTTTTAAATTCTAGGTTTTAAAATGGCTAACTAGAGGAATATTTGCATTAACATAAATGATCAATTCAAATCAATTACTTTATGTGACTAAAACAAAACAACTTGACTAGTTGAGGCAGAAAGGGCAAATTCATCTTCTTTTGAAATCTGAGGAAGGACTGGACCACCAAACAGCAGAAAGAGTGTTATCTAGCTGGGCACCAGGATCACCTGCACCCAGGTTCTCAAATGCACCAGAATTCTCTCTCATATATCTAAATGTATTAGACCATGTTATTCAGTTTTACCAAGTAGATATTATTATCCCAATTTATAATGAGGAAGCTGAGATTCAAAGAGTTTAAGTGATTTTTCCAAGGCCCCACAAACTAGTAATAACAGCACAACTTGAACCTAGGACATTCTGACTCCACAACCTGAACTCAGAAATGCTACTACTGCAACACTCTAGACAGCTGCTCAATTATTGACTAGTACATTGGATCTTGATTTCTTAGTGCCAACCATATTTAGGCATACAATTTTTTTTTAATTAGGCCAGTGAAAAGAATTTATTTGGGAAATGGGGGAAAGAACAGAACTTGCTGAGAAATGGGAGAGAAAGATGAAAATGCACACAAAGATTTGGTGTGGGCTCCTCTAGGCAGACAGAGCAGATAAAAAACTTTTAAAACTGCTATTTTTTTAATGACATGCTAAAACAATTGAAGCTTGGTGAAAATTAACTGACAGTTTAACTTCAATGACATGTATTTTTCATCATTTTTAAAAATCTGAAATAAGTTGTATTGAGAAACCAACATTTGAAATGAAAAATAAAAATTAGTCATTGCCAATACTATGTACCAAATACTGTTTTCCTTTTATCTTATATGCTAGAAAAATTAATGCGTGGACAATATGGAGTTTAAAAATTCAAAACTAAAAGATTTATGGAGCTTTTTAAAACAACAAAGATATAACCAAAAAAGTCTTTGCTGGTCTCCTGATGTTCCACAAAATCCTTATAGTATCTTCATTGTTACAGTAAAAAATAAAATACAAAACCTCCATTATTATAGAACCATAAAATATAACATTTAAATGTTTGTAAATGAATCCAACAAACGTATCTCTCTAATTCAGTATGTTCTAAGAGTTGCTAATCTAAAAGGGAATTTTTCATTGGTTCTTACCACCACCATTAGGTACTTTTCTCAGTGATACTCATTAAATGTATAAGCTGATCTTTATTCATTATTTTTAAATATTAGTTATTTATTCTGGAATTTTCTTGTTTGCCTGAGAATTAAGGATACTTAATGTCCTTCTTTCATGATGTACAAATACATCCGAGGATATCATTTGTATTACCATAGGAAAAAAGTTAGTATTAATGTCTTCCCTAGTTATTTCACTTTTCTTTAAAACTAAACTGCAGGTATAGTTCACACAAAAATTTTAAAAAATTTTCAAAGATCAGTTTTCTAAATACCACATTGCTTATTATAATCTAAAAGCTGAAAATCATGGTATCTTTTTAAAAAATCAAGCTCAACCCACTAAAAAACAAATTTTAAGAAAGATGGAGTATGGGTAATTTTCCATATTCCTCCTGCTAAGTACAGTAAAAACTTTGTAGGTTACATATATAGCAATCATAAGAAGACTCTGAAAGGTGAAAAGAAGAAAACAGACCAGCTAGGGATTTTGGGACTCAAAGAACAAAATACTGAGTTTTCTGGGATTTCTTTTTTTCTCATATGTCTCAGACTGTGTCCTGGTGAAGTTGGCAGTCAGAAAATATTAAGTGGTAAGGACAAAATCCCCCAAGAAAAGTTTGCTCTCTGTATCCAAAGGACCAGGAAATGGGCAACATAGCAAGTCAGAAAATTGTTAGACAATACCCCTCTACTCCAGCCAAACAGAAAAAGCAGAGGCCGTATGCCCTGCTCTCACCAGTTAACAGGCAAGTGGGAAGTCTAGAGTTCTACGCTTGCCAGGCTGCTATCAGGTACTCTACAACCTGCTAGGGAGTCTGGAAGACCAGTGGAGAGCCTGGGCTTCCACACCTACCCCGCAGTAGCAAAACGTCCCTCCCATCTACCTGGGGTGGTGTCAGAGGAAGTTTACAGAAGCATCAGGACTTTCACCACTGCTCAGCTTTAGCAGTCACCAACACCACTGTGGTATCAGCAGACTCCACATGGTGAATAATAACAAGACACTCCGACCCTTCTAGCCAGGGTGGTATCAATAGAGGCTTAGTGGGAAGCCAGAAGTTCCACCTCTACTCAGCAGTAACAAGGTGCCTCCCCTCCTCAGGTAAGAGACAAATCTACCCTTTGCTCACCAAAGCAGTGTATGAGAAGGTAGTCTAAAATGGAAAATTTAAATAACACCCAGAGACTAATAATGTAATAGCCAAAATGTCCAGGGTTCAATAAAAAATCGTTCTTTATACCAAGAATAAGATAATCTCAACATGAATGAGAAAAGACAATGAACAAATGCCAGCATAGAAATGATAGGTGTTAGAATTTTATCTGACAAAGATTTTAAAACAGCTAGCCTAAAAATGTTTCAATGAGCAATTATGAACATGCTTGAAGCAAACATAAAAATTAGAGAATCTCAACAAGGAAATAGAAAGTTCAGCAAAGTAGAAGACATAACAAATGTATCAATGGTGCCTCCTAAGGGCCTCCTTTTTGGTCAAATCTGGCCTCTCTCTAAGTCAAACTCAGCATAGAAATGCATTACCTTCCCCCCAAATGGGACATGACTCTCAGGGATGAGCCTCCCTGGCACCAAGGGATTGCTACCAAGCACCAACTAGCAATGCAACTGGAAAAAGACACAGACCAAAAGGGGAAAGGGTAAAATCAAATGAGTTTATTTGGCTAAGAGACTTCAAAATGAGTTGGGAGGTCATTCCAGAGGTTATGCTTATACACATCTTAGCAGGACCTCATTGACTGCCAAAGTAAATATTGCCTAAAGAGCAGAGACATCTAGACACTATAGGCAGGGCAGACAGCTCAGGAGTTTGGTGCCCTGCCAGTGGGCCCTACTTGGGAACTTATGCTCCCCTGTGTGACAGACTTGGACTAAGTTGTGGTTTCCCTACTCATGGCTCTTCTGCCCTTTCTATTTGAACTATAGTTAGTGCTAGAGTTGACTGGTGTATGTGAAGAGATTTAAATCTTTGGGCTGTCTGTGTGCCAGCTGGGCCCTGAATCTCAACAGAGTTGCAACACCTACTCTCCTGTTCAATGGACTCACCCAGGACAACTAACAAGGAAATGATGCTGGACAACAACCATCCCATGGAACATTGAGAGTCTGCAGCTGCAAGGAAGATAATCCCATCCATCTGCCCTATGGGACCTAAGGCCTCTCAAATAGAGGTGGAGTGGACATCACCATCTCAGAATCCTCAGAAATGGAAATGGATGGTGGACTGAAGTAGACTTACTGGTATTCTAGTATAGACTTGTTGCAATTCTAGCAATGGAAGAATTTTTATCATTGATGTGACCACTGGAGGTTCTGAAAGGAGCAAGAGGGAAAAACAGGTATAATATGGGGATATTTTGAGGACTTGGGAATTATCCTGAATGACATTGGAATGATGGATACAAGCCATTATGTATCTTGTCATAACTTACAAAATTGTGTGGGAGAGAGAGTGTAAACTGCAATGTAATCTATAATCCACACTTACTGGCAATGCTACAAATGTGTTCATCAATTGCAATAAATGTACCACACTAATGAAGGATGTTGCTAATGTGGGAAAATGTGGGAGGGGTTGGGAGTGGGACATATGGGAATCCCTTATATTTTTTATGTAACATATATGTAATCTAAGTATCATTTTAAAAAAATAAAAAATTATATTTAAAAAAGTACATTTGGCTGCTACATGAACATGGCAGAGAAGTTTTACCTTGACACCTATGAGTTGTGTTCAATCTAATATTTGAACTTTCATCACCATTTTAATAAAAAACTCAGAGGCTATTACTGTCCAATTGCTTTATGTTAACAGCATGATTTTGCATGTAGGATACAACCTATACAATCATTTTCTCATAGGGTAGCTCAGGCAGATAATTTTTCTGAACATTAAAATGGGAGGAGACTGAAAAAAAAATCCCAAGTCAATAAATTTAAAAAAAAAGAATTAATGGAAATTTAAAAACTGAAAAATATAATAACCATTATAAAAGTATAAATAGATGGACTAAAGAGTAGAATTGAGAGATCAGAGGAAATAATCAATGCACTTGAAGAGAGAACAATAGAAATTACCCAATCTGAATAAAAGAGGGAAAATAGACTTAAGAAAAAAAGAACAGAACTTCAGGAGTCTGTGGGACTGTAATAAAAAATCTAACATTTGTATAACCAGAGTCCTGGAAGGAGAGAAGAAAAAGAGAAGGGCTGAAGAAGTAATTAAAGAAATAATGGCTGAAAATTTCCTAATTTGTCAGAAGACATAAAACTCAGAAATTCAAAAAGGTAAGTGAACCCCAAACAAGATGAACCCAAAGAAACCCACAAGGCCATCACTATCAAACATCTAAAATTAAAGACCAAGAAAAAATCTTGAAAACAGTGAGAAAGAATTGGTACTTTACCTATGGGGGGAATCAATTAGAATGACAGGGGATTTCTCATCAGAAAACCTGGAGGTCAGAAGAAAGGGGCACAAATTTTTCAAAGGGTGAAAGAAAATAAATGTCAACCCAGAAATATGTATCCAAAGTAAATATACTTTAGGACTGAAAGGTAAATCAAGATATCCTTAGATGAAGGAAACTAAGAGAATTAGTCATTAGCAGTCCTACCCTAAAAGAATGGCCTAAGGAAGTTTTCTAAACTGAAGGAAAATGATTTAAAAAGGAATTTTCTAATATCAGCAAGGAAGAAAGAAAAACAGAAAGGATAAAATTACATTTCCTCCTCCTTTTGATTTTTCTAAATTATATTTGTTGGTTGCAACAAAAAAATTATAAAATGCTCTGATGTAGTCCTAAATTATATAGAGAAAATATTAAAGTCAGTGTTATAATTTTTGCTTCAACCATCAAATATAATTTGGAAAAGTCAACATGAGAATGAAAAGTTTCTATACTTTACCAGAACTGGTAAAATGTTGATACCAGTAAACTGTGATAATATGCATATATAATGTAATATCTGAAATATTATAGATAGAACGGAATTCTTAAAAATGTTCAAGCAACCCACAAGAAGGCATGAAAAGAAAAAGATGAAAAACAAAGAGAACAAAGAGAAAAATAATAATTTCACAGATTTAAGCTTTAATATATCAATGATTACATGAAATATACATGGTCTAAATATAAGACAGGGATTGGCAGAGTGGATTAAAAAACACAATCCAGCTACATGCTTTCTATGAGAAATTCACATCAAGTATAATTATTTGGGCAGGTTTAAAAAAAAAGATGGACTAAGATATATCATCCAAACATTACTAAGAAGAAAAGAAAAATGGCTATATTAATATCAGATAAAGTAGACTTCATGGCAAAGAAAGTTAACAGAGATAAAAAGGAGCATTACATAATAATAAAATGATCATTCCATTAAGAAGACATAGCAACATCAATACTATAAAGTATGTGAAACAAATACTGATAGAACTGAAAGAAGAAATAGACAAATGCACAATTATAGTTGAAGACTTCCAAACCCCTCTCTGAACAAGTGATGGGAAAATTAGACAGAAAATAAGGAAAGATATAAAAGAACTCAATAAGACTATTAACCAACAGTCTCTAGCCAACATTTATAGAACACTCCACTGAACAAGAGCAGAATGCACATTCTTTTTAAGCCCAAGGAATGTAGACCCAGATACACTCTACCTATACTATTAAATCAACCTTAACAATTTTAAAAGAATTTAATTCATACAGAGTGTGTTTTCCTATCACAATGGAATCAAACTAGAAATCAATAACAGAAAAGTCATAGGAAAATCTCCAAACACCTGGTAAGAATGAATATTAAGAAATGGATATATATGTTCATGTCTCTTCAAAGCAGGTAATTACATTTAGGAAATGCAAAATTATATTGTATATGATCAAAAATATCCCTTAACTTAATTATAAAATAATGGATTTATTCCCATTTGATGATTTTTTCTATTCATATTATTACATCAATTAGTAAATTAGCTAGTTTATCTTCATGGCCATTGAAAATATATAATCATACCTTTATTGAAGTCATCTAAATATAGAGAAAGCACTGACAAAAATTGTTTTATATGCCTGGGATACATCACTGGGGACTATAGAAAAGGCAAATCCCTGTCCTAAAGGGGCTTACATTCCAGGGAAGACAAAATGATCATTGAATGAATGAATGCAAGATAGAAGGTGATATTGATACGGAAAAAAATAAAAGTAGAGCAGAGTAAGAGGAACTGAGAGTAGAGGACATCAGGGGAGGGGGTAGAAGGACAGATTAATATTATTATCTTACATGGTCATGGTAGACCTCATTGAGAGCAGAACATGAACAAAATCTTGAATGAGACATGTAAATTAGTGGTGTATGAGGGATGAGTGTTCCTATCGGAAGGAACAGGAAGGAACAGGAAGAACCAAGTCCTGATAGCAGACAAGAATATCCAGACATGTTGGTGGCACAAGAAAGGGAAGCACAAATGAACTAGAGGAAGCCACAAGAAGAGCAGCCGATAAGATCAGGGTGGAATAGGCAATGAGATGTACAGGGTCTTGTGGGCCATTGAAAGTCCTTTGAATTTTATTCTGAGAGGAAGGGGGAGCCATTATGGGGTACTGAGGCAGAGGGCCTATGTAATCTAAATTACATAAAAGGCTCACTCTGGCAAGAACAGAAGCAGGATGATCTGTCAGGAGCTCCTTCCTTAATTAAGTCTAGAGATAATGGTGGCCTGGACCAAAACGGGGGTAATATGTAGATGCTTTGTGAATTTCTTGAAGAAATGCTAAAACGAATACAAATAGAAATATAATGAAATTATGATTTTATATGAAGAAATGATAAGTATATTTTGCCATATGTGCAAAGATGCAGAGCAATGGTCTTACAAAACTCATCTAAACATAGGTTTAATTATCTGCGTAAACTTAACCCTCTGCACTTCATTTATATCATCAGTTAAATGACAGTTTTAGCTAAGGAATCACTGAATTCCCTGTCTGGTTTGAGATCCTATGAGCTACAATGTAAGTTATTACTCTGGGTGAGTCAAAACTACTAAACTTTAGGCCTTGAATAAATAAAAAAAATTTTGTTTATCTACTGTAACCTTGTCATTTCTTTATGATCTGCTACCTCCATTTACAGTATTATTAAATGTTCTTTTAACATTATGGTCAACATGGACCAGAACTGAAATGAGCTGCTAAATAACAAGATTTTAATGTAATAAGAAAAATATGTGACGGAATAATTGGGTCACATATAACTGTCATGCATTCATGCCCTGTGCTTTGGATTCAAGACATTTTCATGATTCTCATGTTTTTTTTCCATCCCATGAGATACATTTGACTGAATAAGCTAAAGACCTATATTCAAATGTAAGTAAGACTGATCACTCAACAAATATCATTGAATGTTTATTATGTAACAGACACAGTACCAAGCAATGGGGAAACAGTGCTGTGTTGTGATCACTCCCTTAAGGGTCTCAATGTGTGATCAGGAATATGATTTAATATATATCTAAATATAATATATGTGTTTCAGTGCTATTAAGAGAAGAAATATAATGAAATAGTGCGCTAACACTTAGATATGACTGTGTATCATTTAGGTAACCTCTCTAAGCCTTAATATCTTCATCTGAAAACAAAGAAGTAAGGGCTACTCATTATGTATTTTTTCCCATGGACTATAAATTACTTTTGTTGACTGTGCTTACTTCTTTACTCACATTTAAAACTCTTACATATCACAGTATACCTTTTTTCATTTATATCAGAGAAAGTTATTTCACACAAGGGTGGATTTTTATTTCTTTTAGGAGGTGCCAGGGATTAAACCCAGGACCTCATTCATGAGAAGCAAGTGCCCAACCACTGAGCTACATCTGCTCTCCAGTGAGTTGACTCTTCTAGTTTGTTTGTATTTAGGAGGTACTAGAGATCAAACCTGGACCTCATACATGGGAAGCAAGCACTCTATCAGTTGTGCTATGTCCACTCCAAGGGGTTTTCTTTTTCTTTTTTATTCCGCCCTCCTTGTGGCTTGCTTGTTATCTGCTCTCTGTGTCCATTCACTGCATGCCCTTCTGTGTTTTCACTTTTGTCCCTTTTGTTGTTGTTGTTGTGTCACCTTTCTGAGTCAGCTTTCTGCAGCGCTTGTGGGCCGGAGAGCACTCCATGGTGCATGCAGGCTGGTGGCTCTCCATGGTGTGCAGGCAAGCCTGCCTATAGAAGGAGGCCCCGGGCATGAACCCAGGGCCTCCCATATGGTAAACAGGAGTCCAACTGACTGAGCCACAGCTGCTTCCTTCCATAGAGCTTTTTTTAATAGTCATAGTTTGATAACAAAAACAAAAAGAATTTTTCATCAGCTGTGCTGGAATCCCCTGCAGGAGAGAGATTCTAAAATTATATTCTGGCAGTAAATTGTATGTGAGTATCAATAAAGAACACTGTCACTTGTTTAGGGGTCTTGTGTTTCTTTAGTATCCACATAATTACCAAAAGTACATGACTAGGTGACAGACTAACATAAAGACTGAATGCTTTCAAAAAAAACAATGGAGAAAGAGCCAAAAGCTGTCCAAGAGAACTGATTTGGAGTTGGCAGAACATGGCCGTGCTACACAACTCCCAGGAGGGTGAGGGACAGAGAGATGAAGAAGCCACAATGACAAATGTGAGTTTCCAAGTCCCCCGATAGTGGCCATGAAGGGCTCCCCTTCCCCTCCCCCAATACATTAAGCTGGGGTAAAACCCCTGGGTCACTGAGGCCAACTCAGATGAAAGCAGACATCATCCTCCCTGTCAGCTGTTTCAAGGGAAAAGGGAGAGAAAGTCAGTATACTTTTCTTCAGTGAGTTTGTCCAGTAGAGCCTAATTTGAGTCTCCGATCTGGAGATTCAACACAGGAACACAGGAAAGCTGAGAATGAATCACCTCTATGGAAAAGTGTGCTGACTAGTGACATATGCTGGCCAACTAGGAAATTGCATGGACAAAAACTGTTAGTGCTCCCTGTATCCAACTCCACTAGTGAGTCCCTGGTCTTATTGTGAAAACTTAAGTTGGGTAATTTTAAAGACTTAGAATAAGTTGAACCAAAAATCAAAGAAGAGCTGTGAAAAAAAAAATAGGCAAGAAAGAGAAATTAGCCATCAGAGTAAATTCACGAACCTATTCAGATGCCTAATTAACAGCAAAAAATTACAAGCCCTACTAGGAAACAGAAGAGATGGCCAATCCAAATGAACAAACCAAATATACTGAAGAGATACAGGATTTAATACAATTAATCAGTGATAATCACATAGATCACTTAAATCACTTCAAAGAATTTAAAGGAAACATGACTAAAGAAATAAAAGATCTTAAGAAGACATTAGGGTGGCGGACTTGGCCCAGTGGTTAGGGCATCCGTCTACCACATGGGAGGCCCACAGTTCAAACCCCAGGCCTCCTTGACCTGTGTGGAGCTGGCCCATGCACAGTGCTGATGTGCACAAGGAGTGCCGTGCCATGCAGGGGTGTCCTCATGTAGGGGAGTGCCACGCGCAAGGAGTGCACCCCGTAAGGAGAGCCACCCAGTGCGAAAGAAAGTGCAGCCTGGCCAGGAATGGCACTGCACACACGGAGAGCTGACACAACAAGATGACACAACAAAAGAAACACAGATTCCCATGCTGCTGGCAACAACAGAAGCAGACAAAGAAGACACAGCAAATAGACACAGGGAACAGACAACCAGGATGGGGGGGAAAGGGAGAGAAATAAATAAATAAATCTTTTTAAAAAAGAAGAAGACATTAGGAGAGCATAAAGAACAATTTGAAGGATTGCCAATAAAAACAGACCTCATGGGAATGAAAGACATGATGGTTGAGATTAAAAGTATAGGAGAGGCACATAAGAGTAGATTTGAATTGCTTGAAGACAGAATTAGTGATTTCAAAGACAGAATATCTGAATTGGAAAAGACAGGAGAACAGAAAGAGAAGAGAATGGAAAAAAAGGGATCAGAGTCTCAGGGAATTGAATGACAACGAGAAATGTGTATTTATATTATTGGTGTCCCAGAAGGAGAAGGGAATGGAAAAGGGGTAGAAAGAATATTTGAGGAAATAATGACTGAAAAATTCCCTACCCTTATGAAAGACATAAATATCAATGCCCATGATGGACAATGTACCCCAAACAGAATAAATCCAAATAGACCTGCCCCAAGACACCTACTATCCAGAATGACAAATATTAGAGATAAAGAGAGGATTCTGGTAGCAGCAAGAAAAAAGCAAAGCATCACATACAAGGGAAACTCGATAAGATTAAGTGCCAACCTCTCATTAGAAACCATGGAGGTGAGAAGAAAAGTGGTATGACGTCTTTAAGGTACTGAAAGAGAAAAACTGCCAGCCAAGAATTCTGTATCTGGCAGAGCTGTCCTTCAAAATGAGGGTGAATTCAAATTCTTCACAGCAAACAAAAACAGATAGAATATGTTCCCAAAAGACCAGATTTGTAAGAGATACAAAGGGGTGCTACAGTCTGAAAGAAAAAAAACAAGGGCAAGTGATTTGGAGAAGAATTCAGAAATGATGCTTATTAGGAAGAGTAAACTAAAGGAGAAGAAGACAGACAATAGAACAATATGATAACCGAGAGCTGAAGGACAAAATGGGTAAAATAAGCAATGCCTTTACAGTAATAACACTGAATGTTAATGGATTGAACTCCCCAGTCAAATAACATAGGCTGATAGAACGGACAAAAAAAAGTATGAGCCATCTATCCTTTGTCAACAAGAGGCCCACCTCAGATGTAAGAACATAATCAGATTAAAAGTAAAAGGATGAAGAAAAGTATTCCATGCAAATATAACCAGAAGAGAGTTGAAGTAGACTGGGTAAATATAAAACAACAAAATTATAGTATATGAATAATAATTACTCACTGCAATTGGCAAATGGTTCCTGAGATCAGCATTCTGTAAATTTTTTTCTTACAAAATAAACACTTGCTTTTAACTGAGGAGGACTGAAGAAGAGATATATTTTTGGATACTTCATTTTTCTTTAACCCTTTTTTATTCCTACTCTGTAATAAAATAATTTAACTGGATCAATAATGATTTAGCATGACTATTATTGAACACGATCTTGAGGTTTTTTGCCTCTTAAAATTATTAGTTGGGAAATTATATCTGATGTAATTCATTCCAACAAGATGTGAAGAATTACCAAATACAAATCTGATTATCTAAAAAGAATTATGACCTAAATGGAAATTAAATAGCTAAACCAATACTTCATTTCATTCTTAGAGATTATGTCCATCATTAGAGCTGTAATATAAAAATTAGAACTAGAATTAATTTCTCTTATGTTTGAATTACTATTTACATTTATAAATGTTTGTTGCTATGCTATTTTTTATAATTGATTATATTAAATCTAACCTGACCTCGCACTCTCATTTAATTTGTAATTTCTTTCAATCTATTTTTCTATTTATTTGACAATTTTACAATAAAGGACTTTTTAACAGTTGAAAAAGCCATTGATTATACACTTTGGCTAGTCAAATAGTATATAAATATATCTCAATAAAACTACTTAATAAACAAAAAAATAATTATGCACTAATAGCCAGATATAGCAGCTATGTAAAACAGGGGAAACAGAGAGATTGAGAGGTGAGGAATTTGCTTGTTTGTTTGTTTGTCTGTTTTTTGTTTATTATTATTATTGAAGTAATGAAAATGCTTTAATAATGATTGAAGTGATAAATATACAATTATGTGATTATACCAAATACCATTGATTGGAAACTTTGGATAAATTGTAAGCTTTATTAATATGTATCAATAAAATTGATTTTTTTGGAAAAAGTACATGACTGTGCAAGTGGGGTAACACTTCAGACTCTCCACAGTTCTTGACAAAATGCACACAGATTGGAATTGCATTTTATCTAAGATTATCTGTGGGAGAACCGATGCCTTAAGAGTACTGAGTCTCTAATCCATGTGTGTGGTACATCTCACATATGTCTAGATTTTCCATAAATTCTCTAAGTAATATTGTAATTTTTAGTATAGAGTTTTAAAGTCTTCATTTAAAACCATTCCTTATTCAGAAAAAAAATATTATATCTTAATGAGTTGTAATGCTTGTATTCATTTCACATTTGTTATTTGCTAGTATATAGAAATAAAATTGAATTTTATTTTGTACACTGTGACCTTCTAAATTTACTAATTCATGCTAAATTTTTTATAATTTAACAGTGTTTAAAAATACCCAATCATATTCTCTAAAATAAATACTGTTTTCTTTTACCAATATTTATGCTTTTTTTCCCCTACTCTGGTGAGAGGGGTCATCATTGCCTGGTCACTGAGGACTTTCCTTCATTTTTAACCCTGATATAGTTTTACATAGTGTGAACATTTACATGCACTACAAGTGTTGCTGTATGGATAAATGATTTCTCACAGTTTTCCCTGAAGAACTTTTTCAGTATGAATTACCTGGCACTCTGAAAGGGCTAATTTAAAGATTAAATGAAGTGTATTCTCTTAGTTTGCCAGAGCTGCAATCACAAGTACCACAGACTGGTTTTGACTTACCAACAGGAATATACTGGCTCAGAGTTTTGAGGCTAGAAATCCAAAGTCAGTAGTCAGCAAGGCTTGAATTTTTCCATAGTCTGCAGCGTTCTGGTGCCGGCTGCCAGCAATCCCTGGGTTCCTTGGCCTATATCTCTGCCTCCTGTTACATGGCAAAGTCCTTCCTTTCTCGGCTCTTCTGGTCTCTGCTAACATCAAGCTTCTTACTCCTGTTTCTCTAACTTCTGGCTTCTGGTGTCTTCTCTTTATAAGGCCTCCAATAATATGGATTATGACCTACCCTCATTCAGTTGGGCAGCACCTTAACAAAAATAACATCTTTTAAGAGGTCCTGTTTAGGATGGGTTCATATACACAGGATAATGGACTGTTATTAAGAACATGGCTAAACTAGGGTACATAAGTCAATCTACCACAGTTACTATGTGCTTGACCATAATAAATGATCAATAAAAGTCAGTTATTATTATTGCTAAGGAATGTACCTTATTACTGTAAAAGAAGGTTGAAAAGATCTATGAAAGCACAGAGACTGGAGCATGGCCCTCTTAAAGGTTGGGGCATTATATTATCATAGAGCAACAAAGCCTAAAGGAGGCAGTGTGAATTGGGAGACTGAGCATGGGAGTTAAAGTGAAGCAAGAATTCAAATTTCAACCTTGCCCTGGGTTGTGTGACCTTGGGCAACTCACTAAACTTTTGCAAATCTTGGTTTCTAGCTGTATAAAATGGAGACCATCGCCTTGCTTTGTCATTGGGAATATCTGGGGAGATAGTATGTAAAGTACCTAATACAGAGTCCAATGCATGAAAGGTGTTCCATAATCAGCAGTAAATTTTATTATTTAATGTTATTGTTGCTGTTCTTATTAAAGTGATATAAACAAGGATTGACTATGGAGATCAAATTTCTGATCCAAATTGAGAGATAATTCTTTTATTTCTAGCTGCATTAACTCTCAAATAGGTAATAAGTCTATTTAAAGGCTCTTTTGAATCACAATGTCTCAGTCTTTATTCAAACGTCAATAGCATTGAGTCTCGCTGTAGACCTTGCCTAGTTTAGGAAGGGAGGGACACTTTTAAGAAGGTAATTGGTGGAACAGAATCATTGCATTTTTTCCATGTTTTGGCATGACACTTTCTTTTAAAACCATATCTTATAGTGCTTTACCTTTCTTCTTTTAAAGTTGGAAGTCATAAATTCTTATCTGTCTCCATGCTAAAATACTAAGACTGTCACATTGCCGTAGTTCTGGCAGTGAGGGCCCCTTGGGTTATTGTAAAACTAGAAGGTTATGATGTACAGTTTAAGCTAATGAAGCTAGGTTTCCAGTCAGGATGTGGAGTCACTCCCTGTGGTGAGGCCATTAAATAGCCAGGAATGAGACATGTCTATAATTAGAGAAGCATTAGGCGTTAGTGATCCCCAGTGACCAGGGAGCCTGTGCCCAATGGCCCAGTCAGACTGGCTGGCTACCCACCCAAAGCTATTTCCTTCATCATTCAAAGACAGAAGCAATATAATAAGGTTTGGGCTAACATATTCCATTGGGTCGAAACTATATATTCAAAGAAAGTAATGTTTTGAAAATTAGACTTGCAGATGCTTAGAGTAATAATATAGATATATAGTATCCGATAAAGCTGCAGACTGATAAGGTAAAAGAAGGGAACAAGCAAAAACAAACCTCAAAACTATGAGTAGTAAATCATGGAGTATTATTACAGCATTGTTCTCAATCATTCCAAAAGCCTGAAAATAGAAGAGCCTAGAAGTCTACAACAACTCACTACATTTTCCTGGAATATATGTATATTTAAAAAAGAAGCGGGTCCTCATTGTCAGGGACCCATGTGTAATCAGCAAAGCTAACAGGCCTACAATAGTTTGAAAATGTGGCCTCTGGAAAAGATTGCAGAAACAATAGTCTATACCGTTGTTTCACAAAAGAAGAAATCAAAGCAAAGGAGGAAAACAGAAGAATTACAAACACAACTATTATTAATTAAAGTGAATTATGTGACTTTTTTTTTTGCCTTATTTAATCCTCAACCCAATCAAAGGAAGCAGTGACTTACCATTATTTACATTTTATACATGAGAAAAATTGAATAGCAGAGTAACTGTAAGTGCCCATCTTTTAACTCAACTCTGTCTGACTCCAGAAGCTCTGCTCCTAATAACTACCTGTTAAATCCTTATCTAATATCTTATAGCTACTAGTATTTATAGAGCCATGCTCAGGATCTAAGTTCCATTGGATTGGGCATGCTATTCCTCTCTGTAGGCTAGGCTGCAGTCCTGTAAATTCTGAATATATTTCTATGGATATAGTTGCAGAAGTTCAATGGCATTAAAAAAGAAAATTCCCTGTAAGAATGGACTTTATCTAGCGCCTGTTCACTGGACACTGGGTAATATAGTTGTGTGATCATTTATCTTTTTATATATGCTGTTTTGTTCATTGCTTTATCTTCAGTGCCTAGAAGAAAATTACTGTAACATAATAATGCTTAATATATGTATTTGTTAAAATGAATGAATATTATGTGTTTATAATGTGCTATTAAGCACTGATATAGGATCTAGTATAATGGTGCAGGAATACAAGGTTTTTACTACAACAGAAATTTTCTAATATTGGCAAGAGATACTGAGTAATCCTACAAACACCTATAAAATTTTTTAAAGAGGATTGTGACGAAAATAAAAAAGGATAAAGTGATAGTGTGACTGGGGGGCACTTCGGGGAAATCCTCTTTGACATGGTGACATTTGAGCTAAATCTTTAATATCAAGAACCAAGTAAGATATGGGGGAAGGGAATTCCAGGTAGCATAATAAACAGGAGCAACACTTTTAGGCAAGAATATGCTTGGTGAATTTGAAGAGAAGAAGGAAGTGAGTAGTTCAAGCTTAAGGAGTACAAAGGAGAGTGGTAAGAAGAGTTAGAAGAGCTATGCAGAGCTCGGAAGCCAGTGCTTCTCCTCCACTGAGCATTTGAAAAATACTGATGCCTGCCGCTACCCCCAGTTATACCAATTCAGTTGTTGTAGGGCCCAAACAAAAGTACTTTTAATTACTTCAAGTTAATTTTCCCATATCCAGGGTTGAAAACCATTAATGTGAGTCTTTGGAGGCCATAGTAGGGAGTGCTTAGAGTTTGATAAAGAGGTTAAACTAAAAGAAGCGCAAAGATTTACGTGTCTATCAAATGTTTCTCAGATGTCCACCAATACATTCTCAATGGGGTCTCTTAGCCCGATGAAACAAAGAATATGTATCCTCTGATTTCTTGCAAATCACTTCTTAATTACTGAAGACTAATAATAATTTCTACATTTATCAATACTGTTGGCTTTGGTGCATTATCACTTCATAATTTTTAAACTCATATTTATAATTAACCTGAATATGTCTAGACTGAGCTCTGTAAAAGGATATTTTCTTCCTGATGCTCTATAACTTGGGGGCTATTCATATAAGCAAAATAACCTAGAGACCTGGTCAACTCGTGAATTTGAGAACTATAGCCATTAAAGTCAGATAATCCAGGCTAATTATTTGTACATTTTTTGTTGAATGTGTGTGTTTTAACAGAATAATCTGCATTTTCATCTCATTTTCCCCCTCAGAATATTGTCTTTTCCTATTTATTTTAATGTCTTAACATAGTCACTTTTAACCATAATCTTATGGTCTTGTTGATTCAATTTAAAATATACTGCTTCATTAGAGCACCCAAAAAAAAAGCACCTTCAAATATTTAGACTAAAACATCCTGTGTATTACCAGTCTGATTGTCAATTATAGTGAACTCTTGTATGAGGAAATAGAGATCAACAGTAAAACCACAGAAAATGTAGTAACCCAGCCCCTCCTTAAATGGGTGTGGTTTCCTAGGGGCATAGTCTTAATAGCCTTGTCAAGCAATCCTCCTAATCACTGAAGCTCACTGACACAGCTCACCCATCACAATTTATTTCACAGTCCTTCCCCATCAGAGAGAAAGGACTTTGATTTACTGCTAATTAGAGTAGCTACGTTTCCCCAGGCACTAACAACATTAGTGATGATGTAACCAGAAACCAAGTTTTTGTGATAAGTCAGTACAACTTAATGGAATAGGGAAGGTATTATTTTCTCTGTGACATACACGATATCACTTTTATATCAGACAGAAAGACTGAAAGCATTGAAAGCACTTTTCTTAGATTATAAAGATCAAAAGACAGAAAGGAAATTATTCCAGATTGCTAAATGAATCTGAGAGCTTTGTATGAAAAAACAAAAACAAAAATCACTGTGGGCTTCTGACTCATTGTCAGACAAATTTTAAACAAGCAGGTATAGAATTGCTATCACTCCTCAGAAAGTGTGTGTGTTTGTCTGACTGGGAATCTAACCAGACATTACAAGCTGGTTACAAATATGGATTCATTGGAGGAAAAAAACAACTAAACAAAAATAAACAAAAATATGGGATGTGAACCGTGTAGTTCCTGAACATAAGCATTTTTTAATATGGACCACAAGGAGAGCAACTCAACAACCTAGAAAGGGTCTAAGTATAAAAGACAAAAATTCTGTGGTTAAAAATGCTCTCAGCCATTGTATTTATGTCACCTAAAATTCCCAAGGTTACAGGTTGCTGTTTTTAGATATCCTCAATTTAGTGCTACCAATTATATCTAATGATTTGTGGTTTTATTTTAGGGGAGAGATGAGTTTGAGGAGAAAAATATTATGTTCTAAAGGTTGTACTCAGAAGACAAAAATGAGCGTGTATGAAGTTTAGTCTAATAATCATACATTAGCAAAAGGGTGCACATTCAGTGTTTTAAAAGTCTATATCTGGTAGGTATATTCTGACAAAGACAGTGAAATTTCTGTTTCTTTCAAACAAGACATTCCCCAGAAAGTAAAGTGAACTTGGAGTGGTCCACTGAGAGGACCAGGCATGAATTACAGGGCAATTATGAAAACTGCAACCAAAGCTCTCAAAATTCCGCTTTACTTTCTGAACACTGAATCTTTTTCTGATTGAAAACAATAGGGGTCTTTAAATACTTAAATCTGCTAGATTTAATAATCAGGACTCAAGCATTTATTTAAAAGTGAATCCATTCATAAAAGTTCCCTGAACATTTACTGTGTTTCAAAATTCTTTTATGTAAGTATATGACATAGTCTCTCCCTAAGAAAAACAAATCAACATATAGCACAAAGTAGGCAATAAGTGCCATAAAGATGGTTCAAAGTTTCTTGGAAGTTCACAAAAAGGGAGGACATAACTACAAGTTTTTGTTTGCTTGTTTTGCAGCTTGCTTTTTAAATACTGAATAAACCGACAAACAGTTTAGTTAGTAATATAGTAATATTTTTAAAAATTACTGAAAAAGCCTATGACTAATAATGAGAAAACAGTTGAGATTTTTTTCCAGTACAAATAGGGAATGATTTTTACTTAGGGCTACCTTTATCTGGTAGAGTAAATGTAGCATTCAAAATCATCTAACTTTTAAATAAGATGGAAAAATCTCTGACATTGAGATTTGCCAGTGAGTCTCAAACTTCCACTGAAATACCCAAATTGGTACTCAGAATACAAGGAACTTTTGCCTGTTTAGCCTGAAGGTAGACTCAAGATTTAATTTTCTTGAAAGCTTAGATTTTTAAAATTGTGTATGGATTTGGTAGGCCATTATATAATACATTTGTTTTACTTTTATATATATTTTTCCACAGTGATGGAGTAAAACTGACACCCAACAAAGATGTGCAATGTTGGACATAGCATGCTTTCTGGCCCAGTTCAACATAGTCCTTAGAAGTGTATATGCCCTAGTTGTAAAGCTACTCACTTAAGAGAGTGGCATTAGACTGATGCAACTTTTTTTTTCTCATAAAAATAATGCACTTTATAAAACTGAGATGACTTTTATAGGGCTTGTTGGAACCCTAAAAAAAGTGTCCAGATCGGCTTTTTTAAAGTCAACCCCACGCTAGAAACTGAAATACTCCAATTGTAACCAAATCCACATTTGTTACATGACCTTGAGCAAGCCAAGCAGGCTGTGGCCATGATTATGTATACAGTCCGCCTACACTGGAGTGTCATACTAAGGTCAATGTGTTTATTCTAGCTGTTTTGTTATACATGTGGAATGCTACACAGTTGTTCTGGGTATGGCAAAGTGGATGACAGCACAACTGCAATGAACAAATTGCCAGAAACAGGCTGATAATATACACCAAGTAGAGAGTTGAAGCAATTTTAAAAATGGATCAATTAAACAAACTTCTTGTTATAAAGACTCTATAAAAATCTGGACAAACTACAAAATAGATCATATAATTGGGCTAACTTTTGAAAATTCCAATATAGACCATTTTCAGACAAGGCATGCCTGCCAACAAACACACACTTTTTTAATTTAAAAAAATGACAATGAAACCTAAGGGGAGCTATTAATACCACAATCCATTCATAGCCTTTTAAGTTTTCAATTAATATAAATGCAAGAAATATTGAAATTTTAAAAAGCCAGACAACCTGAAAAATCACTGTAAAGAAGGAGCTTAACGTTGCTAAAAAAGTGTTCATAATAATGAGGTTTAATTTCATATAAGATCTGAATTCTTAAAGTAAAAGCACAAAAGTGGATTAGTGTATTTATGCAGTCAGATAAATATATTTATCTTCATTTTCATCCTATAATTCAATAGATATTAGTTTTGCTTAAATACAAACCTAACTTGATTAAGCAAGTACGAAACAGTGAAATAATTATAGAAAAAGGGCTTGTGTTGGCTTTTCAATAAAAAAGTTCTTAGACAATGGAAAATAAATTCTCATTATTGGTATTTGCAACAACTTGTTAAATAACTGTTTTCCATCATAAATGAATAGACTACTTTTCTGAGGTTTAGGACTTATATCACTATAAAAACTCAGTTTAAGATATCAATGCCTAACCACAATATGTGGTTCTTTAAGAAACTTTATCTTTACTAGGCAGAAAGAATGTCTACAGCAACCAAGTTGGCTGTCATAGAAAAGACTCTAATAGATAATTTTAAATTAAGTGATATATTTTATGTTCTGCATGGGAAAGGATTAAAGCAGTAGACTCTGATTTTCAGGTGGTTTTACAAGTTTGTTTGAGTGGCTGTATCTGCAGATAAGTAGTGTTTTCTTGCTTTGTTTCAAATGTAATAAGCTCCCTGTTTTTAAACCTCTATATTTGGAAGCAGATGTGGGCTCAAGCAATTGGGGTCCCATCTATACCTGGGTATCGAACCCTGGACCTCCTGGTTAAGGCGAGCTGACCCATGCAGGAGTGCTGCCTGGTACTGGAATGCTGGTGCACATGGAGAGCTGGCACAGTAAGATGATACAACAAAAAGAGACACAGAGAAGAGACAATAAGAGACACAGAAGACCAGGGAGCTGAAGTAGTGCAAGAGAATGATTGCCTCTCTCCCACTTCGGAAGGTCCCAGAATCAGGTCCTGGAGCAGCCTAAGGAGAATACAAGCAGACACAGAAGAACACACAGTGAATGGACACAGAGAGCAGACAGTGGAGAGAGGGGAGAGAAATACATAATCTGAAGAAAAAAAAAAGTTCTATATTTTTCTGCAAATGTACATAGTTAGATGTGGAAAAAATAAATAATTCTCATGATACTTCTCCAAAGGAAAATGTGGCTATTTAACCACAATCTTCAAAAGATAAAATATGCTCTGAATAATTGCATTCAGTTCTAATTATGAAATATAGAAGAGACACCTGGGTAAAACTTCCTGCTTGGCTTCTAGTGGAAAAAAATGTTTATAGCTGGCAGAGAAACATAAAAGCACCAGAGTGGGCAGCAACATATGATGTCAGATAAGGGAGAAAGATTCTTATTAAGAATAAATTCAGGGAAACGGACTTGGCCCAGTGGTTAGGGCGTCCGTCTACTGCATGGGAGGTCCGCGGTTCAAACCCCGGGCCTCCTTGACCCGTGTGGAGCTGGCCCATGCGCAGTGCTGATGCGCGCAAGGAGTGCCCTGCCACGCAGGGGTGTCCCTCGTGCAGGGGAGCCCCACGCGCAAGGAGTGCCCCCCGTAAGGAGAGTCGCTCAGCGTGAAAGAAAGTGCAGCCTGCCCAGGAATGGCACCGCCCACACTTGCCGTTCCGCTGACGACAACAGAAGCGGACAAAGAAACAATTCTCAGCAAATAGACACCGAGAACAGACAACCGGGGGAGAGGGGGAATTAAATAAATAAATAAATCTTAAAAAAAAAAAAAAAAGAATAAACTCAGACTGTAGGAACAATAGTAAGTGAAATCACTCTTTGTTATAGTCCCTGCTTGTTGGCATGGACGCTGAGAGAAAGAAGCACACCACTTTGCCAGAGCATGGAAGCCCTGGAATACCATGCTGAATCATTTGAACGCTCTTCTGTAGGGAACATACTTATTTGTGTTTTAGAATTGTACTTTGACAGTATTTTAAGAGTTGAATTGGAGAAACAGAAGGCAAGTTATCTAATTAGGGTGTTAGAGTAAATCTCCAGGAAATGTAAGTGAAATTACGAAATGGAACTTATTTTCCATAGATGTCAGCTACATAACCAACTGATTTATCTTGTCATCAGAATCAATTGAATGATTTCTTGTATAATAAAAATAGGAGAAACTCTGGTCATAAACACTCTAGACTTTATGCTTTACTTCATTATTAGCACAACTTAACATGATCCATTATAAATATCTTCTCAGGTTTGTAAACTTAAACAATAAATGGCAAGGATGAACTAAAAATATCTCCAAATATCTGAGATATATTGTGGCCTAATTGGGGAATGTTTTCTCACACTGCTCCTACCTCTCAGATGGATTTCCTTCACCTAAAGATAGCATTGTTAAGGATGCTAAGCTGATGCTATGAATGTACCAGAAGCCACAATGAATGAATCCTTCCACTATGTGTGGCATATGCTTTTTTTACATAGACCATCTTGGAAACCATTTGTGATTTTCATGATTAAGATCATAGTGACAGACATGATAACTGCATAGCACCTCTTATCTAGAAAATTCAAGATGCATGACATCTTAGACAAATAAGTGTCACATTGCATGTTAGCATATTAAAAGCTGTGGAGAGTGTTGCAGTGAAGAAATCTGAACATTTATTTGCATGATGCAGACAAAAATCTCATATGGAACAGAACCCAGAAATTCTAATCATACCCAATGGTAATTACTGCACAGAGATATTGGTCCTCTTTAAAAAGCACGAAGTCTGAGGTTAAATCTCCATGATGTCAAATAAATGGTAGGGTTAGCTGAAGCAGTAAAGGAAAAATTGAAGCAAAATAATGTGTATAATTTCATTTTTCACTTTTCTGTGTACTGTAGTAGTAGTATCATAATATTGTCCTAATAGCACATATCAAGAAATATGACATCAATGGAAATTTATACTGGCACTTAGTATCAGAGTTAGAATAGACTTTAAAATATATATAATATAAATGAAATAAAATGTTAAGTAGAAAATTTTAATAAAATATATATCATACAAATGTCATATTAAAATGTTTTTCTTCATCACTTAATTGCTAAAAGAACTAATATTTAAGATGTTTAATACCCTCTCAGAAATAACTTCCTAGTGAATATTGGAGATGACTAAATCCCACTTTTCCAATCTTCTTTATATATTATGGAAAAATGTAGGCCAAGGGTGGCATATGTTATGTGACATAAATCAGGTGACCATATAATTTATCAAATCAAGACACTTTGGGGAAAAAGAGATGCTACTAATAATTACATTAGGAAACAAACGTAACCTGGAATGGTTCTTAGCCATCAAATACACTTGGTCATCCTGGGAAGGTGCCTAATAGCTTCATGCATAGGCATATGGGAGAAATTTGCCAGCTTGCTTCGTAATCATAGAATATTTGAGATTTCACAAACTAGAATATACTCTCTGACCTATCTTTAGTGTACTTGAAAGTGTATTTCAGGTATCAGATGTGGAATAGATGCTTAGATGTTATCTGATTGGAAGTAGTGGACATGAGGCAGTTTAACCTAAGAAAATTATAATTGAAAGAACAGGGAAAGACCAAAAAAAGTAACTTAATTCATAACAGCTTTGTGAAAAATTTTAAATCGTAGGACAAAGTTCTTGAATCTAATTTTTAACAGAAGTTTCAACTAAAGCTGAATTAAAACCATAAATTAATTTTACAGATTCAGTTATGACTATCTAAGTCTATCACTTTTCAATAGATTTGGATTCATGCCTTGGACAAAGCATGTGGCTTTCATTTTCTAAATGATAAACTAGAACTTTTTTCTTATTAGATTTATCAATCATATCAGAAAAACAAATTCTACAAAAATGGTTTTACTCATTTATCTGCATGTCACTTTAACCCAAAACTTTTTGCAATTCCAATACTTCACAAAAGGGTAATGGGAATAAAATTCATTACTTCTGTACTTATTCAACAAATATTCATTGCAGTGGTTCTCAAAGTTGAGCAGAAATATGCAACACCTGAAGGATTTGTCAAAACACAGATTGTTGGACTGGGATGGGAAACAACAACTAACATTTATAATATGTTTCTAAGAAGTTCCCAGGTTTTCCTGATGCTGCTGTGATGTTTATTGAACACACACATAGTATCTGCCAAGTGCTGTGTGCTGGGGATACAGCAGCAAATAGAAAAACAAACAACAATCCTCTGCTCTCATCAACCTTATGTTCTAATGTAGGGAGACAGACAATAAATAGACAATTAAAATATATAATATGTTAGATAATGATAAATGCTATGATGAGAAAAAAAATGGAGGGGGCAAATATTGAAGTGAGGGGGTTTTGATGGAGAGAATGATCAGAAAGTCTTTACTCAGAAGGTGAGATTTGACTAAAGACTTTAAACGGCTATAGAGTGAGATTTAGAGGTATCTGGGGAGCTGTAAATTCAAATTCCCTAAGGCTAGGGCACACTGGTCAAGTTTAAAGACCATGATGAAGAACAGTATGACTGGAATGGAGTGAGTGATAGGGACAGACGGCAGAAGGAAATAAGATTGAGAGGCAATAGGAGGACTAGTTCAGGGGAGGCCTTATAGGCCATTGAGAGGGCTTTGGCTTCTATTTTGAGTGAGCCGGGATGTCACAGCTGAATTGTGAGCTGAGGAATGGCTTTAGCTGATTTACATTTTAAAAGGAACACTTGGGCTGCTTGGTTGAAAAAAAAAAACAAAAAACAAAACAAGAAATACAGGCTGGACACATAAATTTGTGAAATTCATGAGAAGGAGTGAATGAACCTAGAGAAGTGAAGTGGTTCAAGACCTGGCCCTGGGGAAATTCCCCTGCAGAGGTTAGGTTGTTAAAATGAGTCTCCAGCAAAGAGACTGAGAGGATGAAAACTTGCAGAAGGTGGTGTTCTGGGAGCAAATTGGATCACACAGGAAGGTGTACTATCAGCTGTTGATAGGCCAAGTAAGATGAGTACTGAAAAAAATAATTGTTTGCATAAGCAACATAGAGGACAACAGTGATGTTGACAAGAGCAATTTCAGTGTTGTGGTAGAGATGAAAGGCCTGATTGGAGTGATTGCATTTGAAGATGGGAGAAGAACTGTTAAGAGACAATGATCGTTGGAGGGATTTTACTATTAAAGAAAGCAAAGACATTATTAATTGGAATAGAAAGTAAGATCAAGAGAGGGTTTTTGCTTTTCTAAGATGGGAGAAAGTATTAAGCTTTGTAAGTTTGATATATGACCGTTTGATATAGTAGGAGAAAAATTCATGATTTAGGGAAACAATGGATAGTGCTGGAGTGATATAATCGAGGAGGAGGAAAAGGCTGGAAGTTTCTGTTCAAGTAGAAGGTTCAGTGCTATACAGAAACATGGATTGTTCATATATAACAGAACTAAGGCAGTATATGTGTACAGACACAGGTAAATGTGTGGATGTGATGATGGTGTTTCAGTGGAAGAAGTAATAAAGAGCTGAGAAAGAGGATAAAAAAGAACATTGGAGAATTGAACATAAATTCTTGGATATCCTTTAGAGAAGAGGGGGAAAGGGTGGCAGCTTGGGTGAACTGAGAAATATAGTAGGATTATTAGTAGTACTTATGCAATTAGTCTGATATGCTGACGTTATTACTCCACATAAAATGCCCTGGGTGTTAGTCCATGTATTTGAAGAGCTACTAGTCAGGTGATGTCGAAAACATTGTTAGACATGTCAATGAATCTAAATCTTTTTGCTTACTTTGAAAAGTTAAAAAAATGCAATTTTTTCAGTTGAAATGAAAGTATATTAATTGGACAGGAATTTTCATGGGGTGGCCAATCATACTTCTTGTCCATTGGTTTTCAAATCGTAAGTAAGGGTTCCCCTAGTGTCCCATGAACTCCTCACAAAAAATTGTGACTACATTTTTTGATCAATGCCCAATTTTTTTTCTAAAAAAAAAAAGATATTTGATGGCATTGTCTGTCAGGAATAAAACACCCCTGAGTGTGTTAAGGGACAGGTACAATTTACTGTAATAGGTAAAAGGAGTAGTATAACACCAAATGTAAGACACAGAAAAATGTGAAAACTTGACATGTTTAAATTTATAGGAAATTGCTCAAGTGCTTCAGCAAGTAATTCTAACACAAAGTTAAATAAAAACAGTGACAGTGGCATCCCTGTCTTACTCCAGATGTTAGAGGGAAAGCCTTTAGCATTTAACCATTGAGTATGTTATTAGCTGTAGGCTTTTAATATATACCCTTTTTCATACTGAAGAAGTTTCCTTCTATTTCTATCTTTTGAAGTGTTTTTATCAAGAAAAGATGCTGTTTATCTTGTCAAATTGCTTTTCTGTGACAACAGAGATGTCATGTTATTTTTTTATTTTAATCTGTTAATGTGATATATTACATTGATTTTCTTATGTTGAACCATCGTTATATACCAATGATAAAACCCACATCATCATGGTATATAATTTGTTTGATGTGTTGTTGAATATGATTAACAAGTATTTCATTGAGGATTTTAGCATCTAAATTCATTAAAGAGATTGGGCTATAATTTTCTGTTGGTGTCTTTATGTGGCTTTGGTATTAGGGTAATTTTGGCATCATTGAGTGAGTTAGGTAACTTTCCATAATGATTGGTAGAATTTGCTGGTGAAGCAATCTGGCCCTGGGCATTTCTTAGTTGGGAGGTTTTTGATGACTAATTTAATCTCACTACTTGTGATTGGTCTGTTGAGTTCTAGTTCTTCTTCTATCAATATGTTGCTTGTGTGTTTCTAGAAATGTGTCCCTTTTATCTAAGATATCCATCTTGTTGGTATACAATTTCTCAAAGTATCCTCTTGTGATACTCTTTATTTCTGTGGCATCAGTGGTAATATCTCCCTCTCTCATTTTTTATTTTATTTATTTGCATCTTCTCTCTTTTTTCCTGTTAGTCTAGCTAAAGGTTTGTCAATTTTATTAAACTTCTCAGAGAAATAGCTTTTAGTTGTGTTAATATTTTCTATAGTCTTTTCTTTTTTTCTCAGTTTCATTTAGTTGTGCTCTCATCTTTGTTATTTCCTTCTTTCTGCTTGTTTTGAGATTATTTTGTTGTTCTTTACCTAGTTCCTCCAGGTGTGCAGTTAGGTCTTTGATGTTAGCTCTTTCTTTTTTGATATAAGCATTTATGACTATAGATTTCCATCTCAGCACTGTGTAGCTGCATCCCATAGGTTTTGATATGTTGTGTTCTCATTTTCGTTTCAAGGTAATTACTGATTTCTTTTGCAATTTCTTCCTTCGCCCACTGATTGTTTAAGAAAATATTGTTTAGGGAGTGGATGTGGCTTAAGCAGTGGAGTGAATGCCTCCCATATAGTAGGCCCCAGGTTCAGTTCCCAGTGCCTCCTAAAAACACAAAAACAAACAACAAGCAAACAAACCAAAAAACAAGTCAGGGGAGCCAATGTGGCTCTGTGTTTGAGCACTAGATTTCCAAATATGAGGTCCCAGGTTCAATCACTGGTATCTCAATAAATAAATACATAAATAAACAAATAAAATAAAATAAAAGAGAGTATATTGTTTAACTTCAATATCCTTGTGCCTATTCTGGTTCTCTGCCCCTTATTAATTTCCAGCTTCATTCCACTGTAGTCAGAGAAATTACTTTGTATAATTTCAGTCTTTCTAAATTCATTGAGACTTATTCTGTGACCTAGCATACCATCTACCTTGGGGAATAACCCATGTGTGCTTAAGAAGAATGTATATCCTGCAGTATCTGGGCGTAATGTCCTGTATATGTTTATTAGGTCTAGTTCCTCTAATTCAAGGTCTCTGTTTCTTTATTAACCCTCTGTCAAGATGTTATGTCTAATGGTGATAATGGTGCATTAAAAATCCCCTGCTATAATTGCAGCAGCACTTATTTCTCCCCTTAGTTTTTCCATTGTTTTCCTCACGTATTTTGGGGCACATGGTCAAGTGCATAAATATTTATGACTGTTCTTTCTTCTCAATAGATTACCTCTTTTCTTAATATATATTGTCTTTATTTGTCTCTTACAATAGTTTTGTATTTAAAGTCTATTTTGTCTGATATTAATACAGCAACTCCTGCCCTCTTTGGGTTATTGCTTGAATGTAAAATTATCTTCCAACCTTTCACTTGCAATCTCCTTGCATGCGTGGGTCTAAGGTGAGTTTCCTGTACACAGCATATAGATGGGTCATATTTCCTTATCCATTTTGCCAATCTATGTCTTTTGATTGGAGAGTCTAATCCATTAACATTGAATGTTATTACTGTCAAGGGAGCACTTACATTAACCATTTTTTCCTTAGGTTTATATAGACTTATTTTGTTTTTATTTCTTTTTTTATCCTTTTAGTTACTCTTACTAATAATCTTCCTTTCTATACTCGCCTCCAACTGTCTTTCTGCTATTATTTTTTTCTTTTATCTTCCAGAACTCCCTTTAGTATTTCTTGAAAGACAGAACTCTTGTTGAGAAACTCTTATCATTCTAGCAATGGAAAAACTTGTAATATTAATAAAAATATACTGGTTACCAGAGATACTAAGGAGAAGGAGAGGGCAGAATAGGTGTAACATGGGGCATTGTGGGGACATTGGGATTTTTCTGCATTATATTGCAATGACGGATACAGGCCATTATAAATTTTGTCAAAACATATAAAATTGTATAGTGCAAAGTATACACCATAATGTAAACAATAGACTATGGTTAGTAACAATGCTTCAATATTTGTTCATCAATTACAACAAATGTACCATACTAAAGAAAGATGTTATTAATAGGGGAAAATGTTAGAGGGGAAGGGGTAGAGTATATAGGAATACCCTATATTTTTTATGTAACCTCTCTGTATTCTAAAACTTCTTTAAAAATAAAGTTTAAAACAAAAACAAAGGAAAAAATACTTGAGAATGTAATAAATAAATAGATAGATAGATAGATAGATAGATAGATAGATAGATAGATAGATAGATAGATAGATAGATAGATGGAGACTGAGTAGACTGAGAAAGTAAGAAATGTTATCTACCAGCAAGATAACTCTGAGAGGTATCTAAGAGAATACAGTGAAAATTCTAGATTCTTTTATGGACACTCTGAGGATTTTTAATGATATTTATGAAGAGCATTATTATAGTCTAAGATAGTTCTCTAGTTGCAATTACAAATTTCCATGTGAGGGGAAAATGGCAGTCTTACTCATTCGTGTGTCCTTTCGTATGTATCATTTCAGACTTATGGTTTATGGCAAAGGGGAAGTCTCTGGGGGATGCAGAAAAAAAATTTTAAAGACGTGATTCTCACCTTTAAGAAGCTTGCAATAGTCAGGAAAGCAAGAAATATACATGAAGTAACAATAAAAAAAATTCAAGACACTAAACTCAAATATTTAAGATTAAAGTGAGAATGCATATAATAAATGTTTTTCCAGGGTGGAAACCATCATGTGACAGTTTGTTCCTTACTCATGCCACTGCCTGATAACTAGCAATGCCTTGACTCCCATTTTTAGAATCAAAAATGATTTTGGTTCTAAACCTGGTCAACTATCAGAACTTCGGTATTTGTCGGCCAAAGTGGGGCTGATGCAAAATACCAGAAATCAGTTGGTTTTTATAAAAGGATATTTATTTGGGGTAGAAGCTTACAGTTACCAGGCCAAAAAGCATAAGTTACTTCTGTCACCAAAGTCTGTTGCCACGTGTTGGAGCAAGATGACTGCTATCGGCTACAAGGGTTCAGGCTTCCTCTTCCTCCTAAAGCTCCATGGTCCCAGTTTCTTCCAATATCAGCTGTAGGCTGGGATAAATCTTGTCTCTCTTTCTCAGAGTGCATTTCTTTCAGGGCTCATTTCTCTCAAGACTCAACTGCTTTGTTTTCTCCACAAGGTCAGCTGTAAACTATCAGGAAAATGGCTCATCTCTCTTCCGAGGGCATCTGTTGTGTCTAACGAGCCTTCTCTCTTTCCTCATGTATCTACTTCTCTGTGCATTAAGGTTCCAGCATTAAAACTACAACTTTCTCTTCTGCCATGTCCCTTGGTGGGTGGGGACTTAATATCCTACCGACATGGCCCAATCAAAGCCTTAATCATTATTTAATCAAGTAAAAGTGAAATCTCTGAATCCAATCCAATCTAATATGCCCAGAAAAACAAACATAATCCAATATCTATTTCTGGAATCCATAAACAATATCAAACTGCTACAACGTCCAAGCAAGGTTTTTAGAAATGCAGGTTCCTGGACTCATCCTAGCCATGCTCTATCAGTCTTGTGAATCATAACACCTTCCCTACACCTAGCTCCTTAAGTGTTAAAAGGAGAGACCACACATAAGAAACTTTTATTTTGTCATTTTATCTTAATCAATCAGAGTTTATTCTTTTTTTTTTAAATGGCAGCAATTTTTAAAAATTTATATGAAAAAGATAACTTTAGAATTGCAAATTAAAATAATGTTTTATCTACTGATTTATCAAAAACTTATGAGTAATACCTAATATTGGTACAGTTATAAGGAACTGGCACTACTGGTGGGAGGATGAATAGATGCAGTCTTTTTGGAGGGTTGCAAAGCCATAAAAATGTGTAAGCACTTAACCCTGGACCCAGTAATTCTACATACAGCCAAACACCTCAGAAAAAAAAAATGGGCAAAAGACAGTTCATAGTATTCATGTAGGTAACACAAATTGATAGTGTGTTAGACCAGTTGTTCTCTAAATGTGGTGCCTGGGTTTTATCCTTTATCCAGAAAAAAGTAGGCATTGTCAGCTTTGTTGGATAGATTCCATGACCCAATTTGGCCAACTGCATGGAGTTCCTGACCAAAACAAATGAAATCCCAAAGTTCCATGATATAAAATAGAATTAGGTTTTTCGGTCTTATATAAGAATTATACTTTTTACATATATTATGCTGTAGAAATCAAGTACAGTTATAATAACCACTTATATCAATTAGAAACTGTTAAAATTTTATTCATCTTTCAAAATTCATCTCACATGTCACTCCCTTCTGACACCTCTCAGAAAGAATCACTGCTCCCTCCCCTGAAAGATATGTACCTGTACATATCACCAATATTGCAATCATAATCAAATATTCTTATTATTTGTTTACTTGTCTAATTTTCTCATTGAAGATCAGCTCTTCATGGGCAGGGACTGTCTCTGTTAACCAACAGGGTGTCCAGGGCCTAGTCAATGATGAGTAAATGTTTGTTGAACTTACTTATCCTAGAGATGATATTTTTGGTCATGAAGAAAATATGAATAAATATTATGTGTTGTTAATTATATGTATAGGAGTTATAAATTAAAACTATCAAGAGCTATAATATGTTTAATTTAGAAAGAATTTGGAAAAGATGAAAAGTTATAAAGAAAAAAACATTTAAAAATCACTTATATTCCCACTTTTGTGCATGACTGCTTTCATTACTTTATTATATTTCTTTCCTTTTTTGTTTGCTGTTTTTACATATTTACATAAACTCCCTTTTCTGATATGAGCTGATTTTACATATATAAATGCCGTGTATCATACTTTTCCTTTGAACATTATAAATAGTTATTTCTTGCTTATTAATAATTAAAATCATACTTTTAGTGACTGTGTAATATTCTTCCATACTTGTCTACCAGAAGTTCACTATTCCCAATATATGCATTTAGATTGTTTTTGATTTGGGAGGCGATTCTACAATGAGCATCTTAGTATAAAAATCTTTACCTATATCTCTATTATTTGCTTATATTTGACACGTGCCCACGCAGTGACTTTAATAAAACATAAGGCTCATTCTAAGGGGGTCAGGTTCATAGGTTATTCAAGATTGCTATAATTTTTATCCTCAGACATACTGAATCCCAATATGTAAAGCTTTGAGCACTATGTCTAACTACTAGAAGAGAGGAGAAAACTGAGATTCCAAGATGTTACAAAATAAGGGTCAACAGAAAAAATACCATAAAGTCCACATGGAGAATAGACTAGAATTCATTGTTTCACAAGAAATAATGTTTTGGCAGATTCTTGCATATCATTTGTGATAGCTGGGGTAAGAACACCAATAAGAGTCCTCTGCCTTGGGGGTTTCTTGCTTTTAGTGAGGGGCAAGGCCAAATGAAGGTCAGGGTGGGGACTTCTAAAACACAGGATCCAAACCAGGAGTCTCATTCTCCTGTGTGTAAGTGTGGTATTGTTTATGCAAGTTTAGAGGAAGGAAAAGTCACCATGTTTAATTGTGATCTGAGAAGGTTTCATAAAAGAGCTGAACTGGACATTGAAAAATAAATTTTTTATTTAACATTTATGTAATCTAAGTATCTTTTTAAAAAAATTTTTTAAAGATATCTACTCTTAATCCTGGAATCTGTGAATATGTTATATTACATGGCAAAGGAGGATCAGATGACCTTAAAATAGGGAGATTCTCCTGGATTAACCAAGTGGGCCCAATGCAATCAAATCTTTATGGAAGAGGGAGACAGAAGAGTCAGAGCGATGTTATATGAGAAAGACTGAAGCAGTCATTGTTGGCTTTGAAGGTGGAAGCTGTCCACAAGCCAAAGATTGTGAACAGTCAACAGAAGCTGGAAAAGGCAAGGAAACGGATTCTCTCTTAGAGCTTCCAGGAAAGAATGTAGACCTGCTGAAACCTGGTTTTAGTCCAGTGAGAACCATTAAGGACTTCTGACTTCTGTAAATTTTTGCTGTGTTAAGCCACTAAATTTGTAGTAAATTTCTTGCAATAGAAAAGTAATATATCACCCATGAAAAATGAATTATATGACAAAGGGACAAAATCACAATGTATGTGAGACAGGAGATAAACATTAGGTTTGTAGATTCATGCTGATGAAAAAGTGAGACACTTTTGGTTGAGACTGGAAGAGAGGGAATTTTGAATGTCATACAAAAGAAATTTATCATGCAGATGCTAGGTAGTATTTGAGTGGGGGAGTGGCATGACTCAACAAAATTAATCTGGTGGCATAATTTAAGGCAGATTGAATGGAGAAAGAGCAGCAAGGATTTGTAATAATCCAAGTATAAGGTGATATGAGTTTGGAATATGATGACAGCTGAAATGGAAATGGACATGCAAGCATGAGAAACATTGAAAAGGAAAATCTGCTCTCATATTTTTTCTTATACCTAGGGTATTTTATGGATTTATCCTAATTCCAAATTGTCAAGTGAAGTGCTGATGATACACATAAATTCTGAAATATCAAATTGCTCCTCAGAGCTCTCAAAAGAGAATATATATCCTCTTATTAAATCTGCATTGAAGTATTTTAGAAAGAGCTTGATGCTTTTTCTTTTGTTTTACCCTGTAAATTCAGATGAATAAAACTCATTATTCTATAGTGAGAAAGAATGTGAAACAAATTCTCTACCATGAATGTCATTCCATCTATATAAGCATATAATTGACTCCAGATCATGGGAAACTTTTTTTTTCAATAACTAGCTTAGACACTTCCTTCACATACAAAATATTTTGAAAAGAAAAAATTAAACATTTAATTCTGTTTCCAAAAGATCTATTATAAGATGAAATTGAACATCAATTTATTTTTCTTAATATTTTTCACCAGTAGACATTGCCTGAGTCAGTAGAATAAGTAGCTAGAAAAAAATTCTCACTTCCATATATATATTATATATATGTATGTGTGTGTGTATACATATATGTATATATATATACACATACAAACTTATTAGGTATACTTTATAATAGATCTAATATAAATTATGGGAGATTGCTTGGGTATCAATTTGTGAAAATTCATGAATTTTTCTGAAATATTCCTCTTCATTTTCTAATCCTACTCATTAGTCTATACATCTCTGTGATGTGAATTTTCTCATTAGTGCCTGGACACAAAGTAGATGCCCAGTTAGATTTTGATACTGGATGGATGGATGGATGGATGGATAAATGAAATACAATTACAAGGTCAAATAATGTTCACTTTATTTAAGAACTTTGATCTATACTGCCAAAATGCTTCCAAAAAAACAGAAAGTTCCCATCTCACTGAGAGAGTACTCTTTTCACCCTTGTATATGATATTGCCTTTTCTTATATTTTTTCCCTCCCCAACTTCCTGCTTACCCCTACAAAATGGTTACTTCCTGGACATCCTTCATATTTTTATATCTCAATGTTAGTGTGACTTACTCAGGGATACCTTCCCTTATCCTGCAGTCTATGCCAGGGTTTTTGGTCAACACACCTCAGAACGACTGAGTCAGTAATTGTATAGTCATTAAAGCAAATCTTGGGCTAATGTATGTTTGGGTTAATAATACCTGTGACTTTACAGCAGAAAATTGGTTCTCCATTTCTTACCTTCAAACTCATAAGACCTTAGCATGACGACTACAAGATAGATAACACTATGTTAGTATTCGCTGTATTAATTAATTAATTGCATTTAGAATTAGATAGCCATACCTAAAAAAGGGGTGGGACCAATTCTATTTTTGTATGCTTTATTGTTTTATTTTTTTCCATTTAATTCTTACTCCATCTGGATTTGCCCAACAGTGTGATGTGAGGATATAAATTTATTAAGTGGTACTTTTTAATATCTTTATACAACTCATTGATAATGCAAGTCTCTCATTAGTCCTTTAAAAATATTTTAGCAATTCTTGCAAATTTGTCTAAGTGAAGTCAGACTGCCTGGGTTTGAATCTTGGCAACCCCACTTATTGGTTGTGCAATTTGGAACAAGTTGCATAATTTTTAGGACTCAACTTCCTCATCTTCAAGAAGTAATAGTGTATAATAATAGTACTTTCTCAAATAATTATTATTAGGATTAAATGTGCTAATATATGTAAAATGCACTTAAACTTAGGTGCCTGGCAAAAAGAGAAAATTCAGTAAAAGGTAATTTTTTATCGAATTTTCCCATCAGAAAACCATTTGAAATCTGATGGAAATATGTTAACTCCATAAATTAATGTGCAATAAATTGATATATTTATAATAATCTTTTCATCAAAGTCACTTTGTCTATTTAATCATGTCTTCTTCAGTGCCTCTCAGTGCTGTCCCCTTGCATTTACCCTCACTACACATATTTTCAAATATTTTATATTTGCAGTGTCATTGTAAATAGCATCTTTTTTATCATACTTTCAAATGAACCATGTGAGGAGCCGGCCCACGCACTGTGCAGATGCACGCCAAGGAGTGCTGTGCCACGCAGGGGTGACACCACATAGGGGAGACCCTTAAGGAGAGTCACCCAGTGCGAAAAAGAGCAGCCTGCCCAGGAATGGCGCCACACACACACAGAGATGACACAGCAAGATGATGCAACAAAACGAGACACAGATTCCGGGTGCCGCTGACACAAGGGAACACAGAAGAACACACAGTGAATGGTTAGAGAGAGCAGACAACTTGGGTGGGGGCGGGGGGCGGGGAGAAATAAATAAAAAATAAATCTTAAATAGGTAAAAGTAAAGGTTATGTTACTGATTTTTATACATTTATCCTTCATGCAGCAAGTTCATTTATTTCTAATAAAACTTGCAGTTGGTTCTCTTGGGTAATTTAAGAGTATAAACATACTGTATGAAAAGAGTAGTCATTCTGTGTGTCTTTCCAATTGTTTTACTTCTTATTTTTATTTTAAGTGACTGAATCCTTTGATTTGATTTTTTATAAGACCATTTGGCAAAATGTATTCTCTAAAACCTAGTTCTGTGGAATGTTAATATGATATGTGTTTTGAAAATAGTGCATGGCATGGTCAAGTAAGTCCAGAAAGCAGTGAGTTACCTCAATTTAAATTCTTTTCTTTGTATAGATGGGGAACCATAAAGCTAGAGAGCAACTTGCCCAAAATCATACAACCAGAACCAAGACTAGAAATCGAATATCTTGATTTCTAAATAATTGTATCATAAAGATATACTACAAATTGACCAGTGAAAATGAAAGAATAAAAAAATGATGTGAGAGGTAACCAAGAACATAAGTGCCCTATTTACAGGGGTCTTAAATCTCATCCCTATTTTTAGTAGCAGCTTATAACAGCCTATGAGGAAGGTTCTACTTCATTGTAGGTATGAGAAAACTGAAACTTCTAGAGGTAGAGTAATTTGCATAAGATCCTAAGTGATAATTTGCATAGTCAGGATTCATATTCAATTCCTTCTGACCACAAACTGTATGGTGTTAACAATTAGACCTAACTTAGTAACTACTGTGGGGTGACTGGAGCACAGGGGACAGGATTGGTACAAAAAAAAAATTCACAGAATGTGAATCTAAAAAGGAAATCTGGGAAGAGATTGTAAATGGTAATGTATGGTAATGTTAAAAAAATGTACACTTTTTACTCTTTGGACAGTAACAACAGTAACAGTAGTAAAAAATCAGATTATGAACACTTAAGGAGCACTTAGTAAATACCAGACCCTATTGACAAGGCAAAAGAAGTACCCAGGGCACAAAATTTAAAGAAACCCTCACCCTAAAACTCACTGGGTCCTGATCCTGAGCACTTTACATATAAGAGGATGCTAAATGCAACTCTTATTTTCTAGAATTTTGCCCAGAAGGATGAAGACAATACAATAGGTACCAAGCAGCCACATCCTAGAGCAGAACCAAGTCAGATAGGGTGAAATTGTTTCACCCCAGTAATGATTTGCCTCCCCCAGCCGATGCAAAAGGGTGAAGCTAAAGAGGCTAAAAGAGGAGAGGCCTGGAAGTTCCTTCAATGTTGTACTGAAGCATTGCACACACAGCTCACCTAAGGATTATTTAATTATCTTGAGAGGATATTCTTTTGTCATTAGAGAGTAGAGTCTATGAAATTACATGTTTACTTGAAGATTTTGTCCAGTAGAGAAGCAAATAATTTCTGTCCAGTGGAAAAGATAGTCCCAAAGGTGATGGTTTTACTGATTATTAAAACACTAACCAGTATCAAACCTAGTAAACTTTTTCTTAACATTTTTTTCAGTATTTATAATACAGTTTCAAGTGCTTTTTACCATATTTCCGGTTCCTTTATTAATCAGTTAAGTATTTCACTAATGCTCATTTTATACTAGTATGAGAGGCATGTTTATAACTTACTTAAAATTCTATTTTGTCAGTTTACTTTTCCCATGGACTAAATTGGGGCCATATGAGATACAAGCAACCTGACCATATTGAAAGACCTCATTCAAGAAAGCTGTTTGGAGGGTCCAGTAATTCATGAAAGGCGTGACTAATGGAAGCCTGAAGAATGGGAGGAAATTGAAAAGATTAGACAGAGAAGACATCGCCTTTGTTTTTTTTATTTTTTAAGGGCTGATTTTTTTAACAAATCAATTTTGCTGATAAATATTAATAAAGCATAAATCTATCCAAAGTGTACAATCAATGGTATTTGGTATAATCAAACACAGTTGTGCACTCATCACTTCAATCATTTTTAGAGTATTTTCATAATTCCATTAATAAAAAAAAACCAAAAAACTCATCACCTCTCAATCTCTTTATGCTTCCCCTGCTGAACATAGCAGTTATTCTGTTTCTTTAGTTTATTTGTTGTATTTATATTTTGTAAAAAACACACTTATATATGCAATATCACCCATATTCATTTTTTACATGAGTTTCACAAAAATGTTATACAGTCCCATATTACGTATTTTAGTTTTCCTTCTATTAACATATATGTTCTTAGACTTACCCTTTCAACCACTGCCTTATCCATATAAGAACTCTGCCAGTTACATACACTATGTTGTGCTTTCACCATTTCTATTCATTTCCAAAGATTTGTGAACAACCTTTTTACCAAGCTGTACAGATTAAACCTCAGCTTTCTGTTGTCTACTCTTATTCTAATTTTCTGGTGACCTATAATCTAATTACTAATTCCATGAGGTTACACAGTGTATTTAGTTCATTACAGTGGAATCATATAATATTTGTCCTTTTGTGTCTGGCCTGCTTCACGCAACATAATGTCTTCCAGGATCATCCATGTTGTCACATGCTTTATGACTTCATTTCTTCTTATTGCTGCATAATATTCCATTGTATGTATACACCGTAATTTGTTTATGCATTCATTGGTTGATGGACACCTGGGTTGTTTCCATCTTTTGGCAATCATAAAATCACTGCTATGAACATAAGTGTGCAGACATATGTTTGTGTCACTGCTCTCAGTTCTGGGTATATACATGGTAACAGTATTGCCAGGTCCATTCAAATTCCTTAGGAATTGTCAAACAGTTAAGCATTCCTATCTCTCTACATCCTCTCCAAAACTTACAGTTTTCTGACTTTTTAATAGCGACCAGTCTAATAGGTGCAAAATTTTCTCTCATTGCAGTTTTGACTTGCAATTCCAGAATTGCTAGGGATGTTGAACATTTTTTCATGTATTTCTTTAACATTTGTGTTTCTTCTTTGAACAATTGTCTTTTCAAGTCTTTTACTCATTTTTTAATCAGGTAGTTTGTCTTATTAATTGTTGAGTTGTATGATCTCTTTATATATAATGGATTTTAAGTCCTTATCGGATATGTGATTGCCAATTTTCCCATTGAGTCAGTTGCCTTTTCACACTTTGACAAAGTCCTTTGAGGTGCAAAAGTGTTGATTTTGAAGAGGTTCCATTAATCTGTTTTTTCATTTGTTGCTCATCTTTAGGGGGTAAGGTTTAAGAAACTACCACCTATCACAAGATCTTGAAGATGTTTTCCTACATTTTCTTCTATGAGTTTTATGGTTGTTGCTTTTATACTTAGGTCCTAGATCCATTTTGAGTTAATTTTTACACAAAGTATTAAATAGGGGTCCTCTTTCTTTCTTTTGGCTATGGATATCCAGTTCTCCCAGCACCAGTTGTTGAACACACCTTTCTGGCCCATCTGGTACGGCTTGTAGCCTTGTCAAAAATCACTTGACCATAGATGTGAAGGTCTATTTCTGAGCTCTCAATTCAGTTTCATTGGTCAATCTGTCTGTCTTTATGCCAGTACCATGCTGCTTTTACTACTGTAGTTAAGTAATATGCCTTAAAAACAGGAAGTGAGAGTCCTCCAACTTTGTTCTTGATTTTTAAGACATTTTTGGCTATTCAAGGTGTGAGTGTGACAGCCCCCTTTTATTTATTCTTTATTTTTTATTTATCTCCTCCTGCAATGGCTCCCTATTCTGTTTGCTCATTGCTTTTGCTCATCGTTTTTGATCATCTGTTCATTTTTATTTTCTTTGCTCATTGTCTGCTCATGTTGTTTTCTTATTGTCTGCTCGTGGTTTGTCTTCCTTATGAGGCACCAGGAACCAAACCTGGGACCTCCCGTGTGAGAAACAGGCACTCAACTGCTTGAGCCACATCTGCTGCCCTGTAGTTTTCTAAATACAGGTCCTTTACGTCCTTGGTTAAGGGTATTCTTAAATATCTGATTTTTTTTTCCTGATTTCCTCCTCAGATTACACATCAGTAGCTATTGATTTTTATATATTAATCTTGTATCCTGACACTTTGCTGAATTCATCTATCAGTTCTAGTAGTTTTGTTTTGGATTTTTCAGGATTTTCTAGATATAGGAAGTTAATAGTGAAAGTTTTACTTCTTCCTTTCCTATTTGGGTGACTTTTATTTCTGCCTCTAGCCTAATTGCCCTAGCTAGAAGTTCTAGCACAATGTAGAATAATAATGGTGAGAGTGAGCATTCATGTGTTGTTCTGATCTCAGCAGGAAAGCTTCACTTCTTTCATCATTTAGTGTAATGCTAGGTATAGATTTTTCATAGATGCACTTTACCATATTGAGAAAGTTTCCTTCTATTCCTATCTTTTGGAGTGTTTTTATCAAGAAAGGGTGCTATATTGTGTCCTTTGCCTCTTGTGCATCAATCAAAGGATCATGCGATTTTTCTGCTTTGATTTATCAATGTGGTTTGTTACACTAATTGATTTTCTTGTGTTGAACCACCATTGCATACCTTGGATAAACCATACTTGATCATGTTGTATAATTCTTTATATGTGCTTTTGGATTCGGTTTTCAAGTATTTTGTTGAGGATTTTTCCATCTATATTCATTAGAGATACATATTCAGTAGAGATATTGGTCTGTAATTCTCGTTTTTCATGGAATCTTTATCTTGTTTTGGTATTAGGGTGATATTGGCACCATAGAATGAGTTTGGTTGTACTCTTTCCTGTTCAATTTTTTTGAAGAGTCTGAGCAAGATTGGTATTAGATCATCTGTGAATGATTGGTAGAATTCACCTTTGAAGCCATATGGGCCCAGGCCTTCATCTTTGAGAGGTTTTTGATGACTTTTCAATCTTTGCAATTGGTTTGTTGAGGTCTTCTGTTTATTCTAGAGCCAGCATAGGTGGTTTGTGTGTTTCTAAGAATTTGTCCATCTCACCTACATTGTCTATTTTTTTTTCTTTTTTTGCATACAGTTGTTCATAGCATCCGCTTATGATCTCTCATATTTTGGCAGGGTCAGTGGTAGTGACCACATCTCATATCTGATTTTATTTATTTGAATCTTCTCTCTTTTTTTTCTTTGTCAGTCTAGCTGAGGATTTGACAATTTTTTGGTGATCTTTTCAAAGAACCAACTTTTGGTTTTGTTGATTCTCTCTGTTGTTTTATTGTTCTTGACTTCATTTATTACTGTTCTGATCTTTACTATTTCTTTCCTTCAGCTTGGTTTGGGATTAGTTTGCTGTTCTTTTTCCAGTTCCTCCAGGTGTGCCATTAGATCTTCAATTTTAGCTCTTTCTTCTTTTTTTAATGTAAGCATTGGGGGTTATAATTTTCCCTCTCACCACCGCCTTTGTAGTATCCCATAGATTTTGTTATGTTGTGTTCTCATTTTCATTTGTCTCAAGATATTGTTGAATTCTCCTGCAATATCTTCTTTGACCCATGGATTATTTAAGAGTATGTTATTTAATCTCTATATATTTAGGAATTTTCCTGTTTTCCATCTGTTATTGATTTCCAGTTTCATTCCATTATGATCCAAGAAAGTGTTTTGCATAATTTCAATCTTTTTAAATTTATTGAGTTGAGTCTTGTCACCCAACATATATTCTATCCTGGAGAAGGATCCATAAGTGCTTGACAAGAATGTATATTCTGCTGTTTTGGTATATAATGCTCTGTAGATGTCTGTTAAGTGTAGTTCATTTATCATTATTCAAGCTCTGTTTCTTTTATTTATACTTTGTCCAGATGTTCTATCCAATACTGAGAGTGGTGTATTGAAGTCTCCAACTATATTGTAGAAACATCTATTTCTTCCTTCAGTTTTGCCAATGTATGTCTCACATATTTTGGGGCACTCACGATAAGTGCATAAGTATATATATAAAGTATAGTCATTTCTTCCTGGTGAATTGTCCCCTTTATTTATATGTAATAACCTTCTTCATCCTTTATAACAATTTTGCATTTGAAATCTATTTTACCCAATATTATTATTGCTACTCCAGCTTTTTTTGTTACTATTCGCATGGATTATCTTTTTCTAACCTTTCAGTTTTAACATGGTTGTATCCTTACATCTTAAGTGAGTCTCCTGTAGATAGCATATAGATGGCTTATATTTTTAAAAATTTATTTTATCAGTCTATGACTTTTGCTTGGGGAGTTCAAGTCATTAACATTCAATGTTATTACTGTAAAGGCATTACTTACTTCACCCATTTTGTCCTTTGACTTTCTGTTGTCATTTCTTACTATTGCCTGTCTTTTTACCCTTTAATTTACCCCGTCTTAATAATCTTCCTTTTTATACTCTTCTCCAACTCTCCTGTCCTTATTTGTTCTTTTCAGGGTGCAGCACTCCCTTTAGTATCTCTTATAATTCTGGTCTTTGGTAACATATCCCATCAGTTTTTGTTTGTTATTTTAGAAGAACAATTTTGCTGGATACAGAATTCTTGGTTGGCAGTTTTTCTCTTTCAGTATTTTAAATACATCATACTGCTTTCTTCTTGACTCCATGCTTTCTGATGGGAGGTTGGCACTTAATCTTATTGAGGTTCCCTTGTATATGATGCTTTGCTTTTCTCTTATTGCTTTCAGAATCCTCTATCTCTAATATTTGTCATTCTGAATAGTAGATGTCATGGGGTAGGTCTATTCAGATTTATTCTGTTTGGGATGCATTGTCCATCTTGGATATTGATATTTATGTCTTTCATAAGGTTTGGGAAGTTTTCAGTCATTATTTCCTCAAATATTTTTTCTGCCCCATTTCCATTCTCTTCTCCTCTGGACATCTAATGCATATGTGTGTTTGTTGCATTCTTATTCAGTTCCCTAAGACATGTTCCATTTTTTTCCATTCTCTTCTTTCTCTGTTCTCCTATCTTTTCCAGTTCAGATCTTTTGTCTTCAAAGTCACTAATTCTGACTTTGAGCAATTCAGATCTGTTCTTAGGTGCCTCTAATGTATTTTCAATCTCATCTATTTTCTACTGCATTCTCATAAGCTCTGTTAATTTTCTTTTCAGGCTTTCAAATTGTTCTTTATGCCCACCCAAAGTCTTCTTAATATGCTTTATCTCTTTAGTCATATTCTTTCAATTTTTTGAAGTGATTTAGGTCAGTTGTGCAATTATCATTGATTAATTGTCTTAAACTTTGAATCTCTTCAGGATATTTAGTTTGTTTCTTTAGCTGGGTCATCTCTTTCTGATTCCTAGCATGGCTTGTAGTTTTTTGCTTAATTCTATGCATCTGAATATATTGGTGAATTTACTCTGCCAGCCAATTTCTCTCTCTTGCTTTTTTTTGCCCCCACAGCTCTTCCTTGGCATTTGGATCAACTTTTAAAAATCGCCCAGATTAAGTCATCAGAATCAGGCCAGGGACTCACTAATGGGATGCATATTTTCTCCCAAGAGTTCTGGTTAAGAGAGTCCTAAAAGCATATTTTCTTCATGCAATTTCCAGTCCAGCCAGTAGATGGTGCTCATCGATGCAACTTTTCATGGAAGTGTTTCCTTTAGTCTCAGCTTTCCTGTGTTTTGGTCTGACCAGAGCAAAGATTCAAATGGGTTCTGCTGGCTGAATTAACAAAGAGAGGCCCCCTGACTCCCCCTTCCTGCTCACCTGTAATAGCCGACAGGGAGGAAGGTGTCTGTTCCTGTCTCAGTTGGCTGCAGTGAGCCAGGGGTTTTATCTGGGCTCTATATTTGGAGGTGAGGGATGGAAACCCTTCCCAGCTGTGTGATTTTGGTAACTCATTTTTGCTGTTTTGGTTTCTTCATCTCTCTGACCCTTGCTCTCCTGGGAGTTGTGTAACACTCTCCTGGTCTACTGACCCTCAAAGCAGGTCTCTTGGACAGCCTTTGGCCCTTTCTTCATTGCTTTTGTGGTAGAGTTGAGCCCTACCTGCTTACTCCTACTCCATTTTCCTGGAACTCCCTGCCTTTGTTTTTAATTACAAAAGTTGTGGGGTACAGAAAAATCATGTATAAAATACAATATTTTCATATATCACTCCATTATTAACATCTTGCATTGATGTAGGTACATTTATTACAAATGATGAAAGCATTTTTATGTACATTTTTATAATTGTACTATTACCTATAGTCCATGGTTTAACATAGATGTCATTGTTTGTTGCACAGTCCCTTGAATATTTTTAGAAATTATTTTCTAGTAACATATATACAAACTAACTTTTGCCCTTTAACCAAATTCAAATATATAATTCTGTGCTGTTAATTGCATTCACAATATTGTACTACCATTACCACCATCCATTAGGAAAACTTTTCCATGGTCCAAATAGAAATTCTGTACCTTTTAAACCTTAACTCCCTATTCCCTACACTTATCCCATCCCCTGATAACCAATAGTCTAGATTCAGACTCTATGAGTTTGCTTATTCTAATTATTTCATATCAGTGAGATCATACAATACTTGTCTTTTTATGTCTTGCTTATTCCATGATGTTTTCAAGGTTCTTCCATGTCATCACATGTATTAGAACATCATTACTTTTTATGGCTGAATAATATTCCATTGTGTGCATATACCACATTTTGATTATTTGGTTGGTGGACAATTGAGTTATTTCCATCTTTTGGCAATTGTGATTAATGCCACTATGAACGTCGATATGTAAATATCCGTTGAGTCCCTACTTTCAATTCTTCTGGGTATATACTTAGAAGTGGGATTGTCAGGTCATATGGTAATTCTATATTTATCTTTCTGAGTAACTGCCAAATTGTCTACCACAGTAACTACATTTTACATTCCCACCAGCAATGAATGACTGTTCTTATTTCCCCACATCCACTCCAATATTTGTAATTTTCCATTTTTAAATAGTAGTCATTCTAGCTGGTGTTAAATGGAATCTCATTGTGGTTTTGATTTGATTTCCCTAATGGCTAATGCTGTTGAGTATCTTTTCATGCACTTTTTTTTTTACCCCTTGTTCTATCCTTTGGAGAATTGTCTATTTATGTCTTTCGCCAATTTTTAAACTGGGTTGTTGGTCATTTTGCTGTTGAGCTGAAGTATTTCTTTATATATTCAGTTATGTAGTTTCCAAATATTTTCTCCCCATATGTATGTTATTGTTTTACTTTCATGATAAAGCCCTGGGGATGGCCAAAATTCCTTGCAGAGAAATGCCTGTGGAATACACAACAAAATCTTATGAGAAAGTCAGCTTTGACATCTTGCAAGCCTATAAGATTCTACCACACATACCTCAGTAATATGACCAGCCATATTATAAGGGTACCACCCACACAGAACTGTCCTTTTTACTTTGATCACCTCTCCTCCTTTTTAAAATTCAGAGATTAGAAACTATGGGTAGTTAGTGAGTGAGAGTCAAAAAAAGAATAAATGTGAGAAAGAAAACGGTAACCAATGGAGGAATGGTGAATAGAATATTTTGGTTGGCTTTGAGTTTGGAGTTACATACTATATTACACTGGAATGTGCATTTTAATTACTGATATGAGATTTTTCTTATAATTGAAATGAACCAGAAAAATTATCCAACTTGTCTAAATTTAATCCAGGTACAGGGAAAACAAACAGAAAAACTAGCCCAAGAAGAATTTTAAGGGCAATGGGAAAAGGAATAGAGTTACTTTTTGATTACTCTCTATTGAGTTCCTTTTTGTCAACATGCTAGCTGCACTTTTATAGTTGTGTTTAATCCTCATAGAAACTAAATAAAGCAGGTAGTGACTATTGTTTCTGTTTGCCTAATCACCCCATTACTTACAATCTCAGTTTGGACATGGAAGTGAGTATAAAATCTAGACATAAATGCCCCATTTTCTTGACCACAGTAATTGACTAGGGAAATATCAAGTGGCCCAAGCTAAGACAAAATTTGCATTCATCCCTAGGTTGTTTGTTGTTTTTTCTGTAGTGCATGGCTAAACACCCCTTTTCTCAATGGTGTTGGAGCTGCTGGACTGCAAGTCCAAGGATGCAAATGCCCTCTTCCTTTTCATTTGGAGAAAGCCCAGGTACAGTAGGAAAGAACGCAGTCAACTCACAAAAAGTAGCAGGAATGAGATCAAGTCCTGCTGATGACCGAGTCCTTGGACCCTGACCCTCCTGATTCTTGCTCTTCTTTCCCATGCTCAAATTATAAAACCAATAAATGTACCTTTATTGAGTAAACTAATAAGACCCCATTCTCTGTCAATTGCATCCCCTAAAATTGACTATTACAATTATACATATTTGTCTGACGATAAGGTTGGAAAGATTAAGCATTTTCTCAAGGGCAAGCATGTAGTAAGTGGCAAAAAGTGGACTCAAATCTGACAACATAGTTGCTGATAGGGTGAAAAATGAAGGGCACACCTGAAATTTATTTTTAAAAAAAAGGGGGGGGGTGAATAACATATTAGCATTTAAAAGAAGCTGTTGAGCTTCCTTTTCTCTTCCTCCTTCCCAACTTTCCTTCCCTTCCTTCCTCTTTTTTTTTCTCCTTCCCTGGACGATTTGGTCCTAATGCCTATGCAGAACTCAGGCCGAGCAAGTTAGACATCTCTGTCTGGGAGGGTGAAGAGAGGGTGAAGGGAGCTGGCTCCAGGCAGGGTTATTGGAACTCAGCCAGGATAAAGGAACATCCACACTGAAAGCTGCCCTGCATAAGGGGTCAGAGCTGATTCGGGTGAAGAGCATATTTATAAAGATTAAACAGATCCAAGTTTTTTAGCTTTTTTACCCCTTTCTTCTTCTTTTATCTCCTCTTCTCCCCACACCTGTTTTTTCACTACTTCTTCCCCTGAACCTTGAAAAACTATAGGGCTTGCAAAAACGGCTCTAGAACTATGTGACAGTTGCCAGGAGAGGGACTGCACCAATAACGCTGAGTGAGAAGCATGAGATATGAGAACAATCTCCAACCATTTCAGCTGAAATTTTGCAGCAGTAAAAATGAAGAAAATTTCAATTTGGGGCCAGACTACAATGATAGGTATTCCTCTTCTCTCCTGGCCCCATAGAACTCTAATCCTGTTTCAGTTAGTTGAGGCGCAACTTAATGTTCATAGGTTGAATAAAGCCTTTAGCCTCTATTTAAGTAAGTTAAACTGTCTTCTTTCCTTGTCATTATCTACATGTAAAAGGGGGTATGTGTGATCCAATAGGGGATGTCAGAGCCTGAGAGGGGCAAGGATGGGGTACAAAAGGAAGGGCAGCATGACGTGTGGGGCATCAAGGGTTTCCATGCAAGAACCGGAGTCAAGTCATGAAAGGAACCCTGGAAACTGCAAAGAGAATGTATTTTTATATGTGTCATGTATACTCTAGAATTTGAACAGTGTTTAACAAATAGTCGCCATTAAATAATTATTCATTTAATGAACAAATTAACAAATGAGTAAAGCCTCTGAGAGATGGCTGAGTATTTAAACATGAAAGAACGGTATTTGTTTTAGCAATGCTGAGTCTCTATTTTTAAACAAGGAGAAAACATTTTTTGTTTTATTGCACCATGAAGTTGTTGGGGAAATGGCTTGCTTGATAAGAGGACTCTGCTGTTTTATGAATGTTAATCCTCAGTATCCAAAATCCCACTCTAAAGAAATACTTAGCACCACACCAGTAAGACAAAAGTAAACATTCTAAAGGCCTTCAGAGGTTAACTAGGAATCTGGAAATAATTCTTGTATTGCTAAAAAATAAATAACATGTGGAAAATATAAGCAGTGGGGGGGAACTTCCTGTTAAGCAGGAATTTATTCTTTAAATGTTTTTTACTGACAAAATAATATTTGACTGAAATGCCTTACAAGGTAAAACAAAAATATAGTTGTTTGATGCATATATGACTGATTTTTATTTAAAATTGTTCATTTGCATATTAAATGTTATTCAATAGTTTTACATGTATGACATATTAAAATTGTTCATGTGTATTAAATGATTTAATCTACATAAAAATGGGTTATTTTTATATATATGACCTATTACTCCTAGTAAAAACCAACAAAAACAAAACCCCTGGATTTATTTTATAGTCTCCATTTTGTTCTCTGTCTCTTTCTCTCTTTTATTATCTTCTAAGCTTCTTGAAGGTGTTGTCTAGACTATCACAACTTCCTGCCTTTACCCTCCTCCCACAGCAATCTGGCTTTTGTTCCTACCACCTGACTGAAAGTGCTTTCACCCAGAAACTGTTTGCCTGGTTGTTTAAATCAGAGGGAAAATTTTAGTTCTTAGTTTATTTAACATCTCAGGGCATTTAGCATTGCTGAGTACTTGTGGAAACACCATACACTCTTGAATTTCCCCATACTACTTTCTTGCAAATTTCCTCCTAATTCTTTGGCCATTTCTCAGTCTCTTGTCTCTCTTCTTCCATTAGCTTTCATAGTTCTTAATGCTATGATTTATTCATCTAGTCTCCCAAATATGAACACTGGACTGCAGGCTGAACTCTCACTTTCTTTCAACCCTCATATCCAACCAATTCTAAATATATCCTTACTCCATGTTCTCATATCCTTTTCCACTGCAGCTACCTTAGTAAAAGCTCTCATTATCTATCACCACATGATTGCCAGAGCTTCCTAATTAGTCTCCCTCTTTCCAGCCAGATTCCCCACATTCTATCCTTCATAACTCCCATTAGCCTGATAGTGTCCTATCACTTTCGTTTAAAACCTTTCAATGCAAGATAAAACCCAAGCTCTTTGGCAGGGTCCGTATAACATATTTATTTCCCTTTTTAAAATCTGGACAGGAATTGCTTCATTAGTATCACACACAAAACTGTGTTATCAAACTGCCTGTAGTTTCCCAAATTCACCACTGTTCTATGCTCTTATGTATCTGCACAGGCCATTCCCTCTGCCAGGCAATCCCTTTTCCCTGTAAGCTAGCAACTCTTATTCATGATCAATTTTTCCCCAAACTTGGTTCTTCTGTTCTCTTTTCATCTCACTCTAAATACTTTTCTACCCTCATGGCTTTTATATCTGCAGCTCAAACTCTCCTGAATTTTAGAACATTATACATCCAACTGCTTATTCATGTGTCTAAGACTTACCCATCTTTTTACCCAAACTCACTCCTGTCTTCAGTATTCAGGTAAATGGCATCATCTAATTGTCTTCTGCAGAAAACTGGAACCTCCCCTTGTTTTCTACTCATTCTCATTTCTGCATATTAAATTTCTGTTCAGTACTGTTGATTCTACTATCAAAGTACAATTTAAACTAATTCCTCATACCTTCAATGCTGGTACCCTAAGTTTCAATTGCCCAATTCTTGACCATTGAAATAGCCTACTTTCAACTTCCTTTGCCTATATTATGACATGACTACTTCAATCCATCATCCTACATACCCTGCCAGCAGAGTCATACTTCAACCTAAAAATGTGAACACATCATACTGCGCCTTAAAATTCATCAATGGCTCCCATGGTCAACATAGTTTCCAAATTCATTTGTATGGTCTTTGAGAGCTTCCTCACAAATTCTTTGACTTACTTTATGGCTCCTACAACAAAGATAGGAATTCAACATCTTTGCTTATCTGCTTCAGAAACACATATGTTTTAAATGGGCATTAGAGAGTTAATTGTTCAGTGACTACCATTTTTCTGCAAATGAAATGTGCAAGGAAATAAGACTTTTTTTTTTTTAAGTGAGACTAGAAAAGAGTAGGATTTGAAATAATGTAAATTATGGACAAGAAAAGCAAGCAAATTGCAAGCAACCCTCCCTATCTAGCTATTCACACACACAAAAATAAATAAAAATGCTAAATCCTCATACAATTGCTTGATAACTAAAGATGTATTGATATAGTTAAAGGGGGAGGGGTGGGGGGAAGGCCCCTTGGAATGTAATTCCCAGATTAACAAGGACTTGGGTCATTTCTTTGTCCCCTTAGTTGATTGTAAATGATTCCCCTAAAGGGAAAAATTGTACAGAGGTAAAAACAAACAAACAAAACACAAAAAACTAATTCAAAGACCCTGAAGAGTAACAGTTAAAGTCATTCTTCTTCATTACCCTGTCTTCACAGAGAACTTCATTTAAAACAAATTGATATTTTTGAATCTTGGCAGTACTCCAGGGACAACATTACCAGCAATGAGTTTTCTTCCAAAAATTCAGAGAATGCAATGGAGCCTAATCTGGGCTCAGTTAATTATATGTTTATAAAGTACTCTGTTAGTGTTTTTCTCCTCATGTATTTATTTTTAACATAAACGTATACACTCTACTGACTGGTGCAACCACAGTCATAACCTCTAAACTCCATGAAAGTTTTCCTCCTGTATTTATTCACTCAAAACTCAACAAATATTTATTGAGCTCCTAAATAAGACAGACTTGATGCCTTTCTACTTAAACATGCATTTGAGAATGGGTTAAAAGTGCAATCATGGTGAGGGGGCATGGGTTTAGGTTTGGTAGCTGTGTGAGTCAGGGAGCTTCACAGAGAATGAAGTCCTGCATTCAACATCTGATCCTACCCCATGCATATACTGCATTAATGTCAGATGGTCATGCAATGCAGGGATGAGCTTGAGCGTAGTAAATGCTCCTTGGAAAGTTCCACTTTAGATCTCTCACTTGCACACTTCACATTCTTCACTTCATGAAAATCAGCTGGCTTTGTTCAAACATGTTTTTGTTTGTTTTGTTTTTGTTTTTGTTTGAATCCAGGACCTCATACATGGGAAGCAGGTGCTAAACCACTGAGCTATATTCTCTCCCCACACATGTCATTTTGAAATGAACAATTCTTTGAACTCCGAATCTTCTGAATTTCTTTTTCAAAAGATTGCAAACATGATAACACATCTTATCTCATTTCCATCCCTGTGAATTTTGCAAAGGTGAGGATATGTTGGCAATCAGTAAGTTGGCATATCATTTTGAACACTAAAAATATTACAAGCAAACCTAACTTTATATAAGATTAAACTGTGTCATAGTAAAGACAGTAATATAAGGTTTAACTGTACTTTAAAGATAAATATGCTTGAGATGGAGACTTAATACTGGAAAGGCAGATGGTTGTCCTATGAAAAACACTCATTCTTTCTTGAAGATTTTAAAATAAATACAAAATCCTCAAAGTGATAAAATATTTTAATGACCACTTTACTGCAAATTTCAAAATGTACATATGATTCTGAAATAGAGGCTTGCATAAAATATAGTCAGTATTTAGTTTTAGGTGCCACAGTTTTCAAGAGCAATTTATAGAGAAGAGGTTTAGAAATGAATTAAACACAAGAAATGGAAAGTTAAAAACACAAGAAATAGAAAGTACTGAAGCTAAAATTGTTATGTAAAAAAAATTAAATTGTTTCAAGTCACAATACTGTGTTAGCATATATTTAGTGAATTTGGTTTCCTTTGCAGTTTTCTTCATTTCTTGATCCATCAAGAAAGAAACAAAATACTTTGTACTCTTTTAAATTGTTTTCATCTCTTGGAGGAAAGCTTTACCATGGCTTTGTGGTTATTATTATTTTCTAATTTCTCTTAAATTTCACCTGTGTTCATTACCTTAAAGGGGTAAACAAAGAAATAAAATGTGTTTCTGATCCTGTACACTTCTGCTCAAATCTAAGTTGTTTTTAAACCATATTTAAATAATATCCAACTTGTACTTGGAAAGTAAATAAGCATTAAAAAATACATGTTAGGGAGCAGATGTGACTCAAGCTGTTGGGTGCCTGCCTCCCACATCCTGGGTTCGGTTCCTGGTGCTTCCTAAAGACACTGAGCAAACAGACCAGGAAACAAGATGAGGAAGCTATGGGTGGGGAGGCTGGGGGATACATATTTTCTCCTTCCTCATACAAAGACACTGGCATTTTGTTTATCTTTTAACAAGTATAGATTTAAGATATTTCTAAAAATAGCAAATATCAAAGATATTTTGGTAACTTCCCTACATTTTCATATTTTGGGGGGTTTTTTTGAAGGTTGGGCTAATTTGGTGCTAAAAAGAGTAGCAACGCTGCTCTAAGTTTTATCATATTTTTAGGATATGCTAAATTTTTGCATACCTTGCCTGTAGAAGGAATTTGTGTGAAAGAAACATCCTACACTTGAATTTCAATGCACAATAAGAGCTTGGACTCCATTATAATAAAAACAGAAAATAGAAAAATTACCATGACAATAATATTTGAAAATCAATTTAAAGGACCTTGTACAGATTTATAAATATCCATATTCTCATGTAGTTTATATATACTTCCAAATTGATGCTATATTTAGGTGGCTAATAAAAAGAGTTTAAATTTTGCAAATAAGATTCCTCACACAGTGTCTTGAGTTGAATGGGGATATGAGACAAGTTATAAGTTTATTTTGGGGGGCTATCTGAGAAGCCAGAGTCCAAGTTATTAAACACTTTACATTGCTTCCTTGTGATTCCTGTTTAATATGGTAAGGTGGTATAGCATAGTGGTTAAGAGCTCAGACTCTAGATACAAAACACCTGGATTTGAATACAGTTTCTGCCATTTACTAGTTGCATGACTTAAGGTATGTTGCATAATTTCTCTGTGATTCAGTTTCCACTTCTGTAAAATGGATCAAAACATTTATGTTATAGGTTGTGGTAAGGATTATTGGATGTAACACAAGTAAAACTCTTAGAACAGTAGCCCAGCATATGGTAAGTACTCAGTAAACATTGACAGTTAAAATCTTAGGTAACCATACCAAGATAAAACATGACAAAAGAGTTTTTTCAGTTTAAACTGGGGAGAAGGGAGTTCAAGCAGCTGGCCAAAGGCCTGTTCCTCTCCAGATTACCAGGATAATATTCCTGCAGTGAAAAAATCAGATGATGAATGCCATCACCTTGTAAACATGGTAATTGACTATCTGGGCAAATAAACGAATAGTATTTGTTAGGAAGAGTATCCTTATCTATACGATCCTTTTAGTAGGATATTCCTGGCTTAGGACTGATTTTGTTAAGAGGCATGTCTCATGGGAGAAAAGTCAAGGAATCTATACAACCCTCTAGGGTATAAAAATGGGGATATTTCATAATTTAACTGCTCCTCAATAAATGAGTAAACCATGTGCTACTGAGAGACCTCATGTTATTCTGGGTCAAAGAACATGTATGTGTCTGATGCAAGATGGAGTTTCTGGGTAGTCACACAGGTGTCCCAGAATTTTCCTTTCTTTTCCTCTGCCTCACATTACATATTTCCTCGAAATTATTATTAAAACTAAACACCGGCAAGATATCCGATAAATGTGAGTCTGACTTGACTATCCAATTCTTTGCGTTATCTCAAAATTGAAATCAAAGTTCAAATCAAAAGTACTAAAGACCAGAAAGCGTTCTAGAATACTTTCAGATGGTTGCAGTTGACATGCACAGTCTAATTTAATCTTCTTACAATCTTACAAGGCAGACATTCCCATTTTACATTAGAGAAATTGTTAATATTAGAAGAGCAAGTCCTGTCTTTAAAACCAGTACATCACTGGAAAGTATGGTTTGTCCGTTTCCTACCCATATCCCCTCTCACTTACCAATTCAGTGTACAGTGGCCTAACTTCCAATTGCCAACACCTGTATTTCTTTGTCTGCAGGCTTTTACTAATATTCGGAGGCTATTATGCCTCCCTCTAGAGCAGGTAAAAAGTGTCAGAGAATTAAGAGCTGCTGCAAGCAGCCCTCAATGTTTGACGGGTGTTGATATATAAGTACCTCAGTCTCCTGCCTCATAGGAATAATTAGTTTGAAACCTGTGCTGTACACTGGCTCTTAGGGTTATCCAGAGGTAGCAAACTTCAGTTACCCACAATTGTAAATTACCAGATAACAAACCCAATCCTTTCCCTGTCTATCTCATTTCCCATTCCTCACACATTTCCTGGAGTCACCTCTCAGATAAGATGTTTCCACTCAAATCCTTGTCTCAGGGAAACCTCATCAAGGCATGTATTCATGTATTCTTATTCAGCAGGATAAGGTGTAAGCAACCACAACTGTGAACACCTATAATAATTCGTTCATGATAAATCCATGCTGTGCTTAAAACAGTAAAAATATTTTGCGTTTACAAAGTGTATTTTTCTTGTAAAGCATCCTATATATTTTATGAGATATTCCCACCAACCCTGTAAGCAATAAGGGCATATCTTACGCCCAATTTGAGAAACAGATATAAAATATATACAAATAAAGAGAATTTTCAAAGGAAATATCAATAGTCATTTACTGCATTTATTTGCTATTGCTGCTATAACAAATTAAAACAAATTTAGTGGGTTAAAACAACACAGATGTATTCTTACAGTATCTGCATTCCTTCTGGAGACTCTGAGGAAAAGCTTGCCTTTACCAGCTTCTAGAGACTGTCTACATTCCTCATTCCATGGCTCCTATCCCCATCTTCAAAGTGCATCACTCCAACCTGTGTTTCTGTTTTACAACTCCTCTCTCTGACTTTAACCCTCTTGATTCCCTCTTATAAGAACAATTGTGATTATATGAGGGCCACCTGGATAATCCATGCGGTACTCTTACAATCTCAATACCTTTAATTTAACCACATCTGTAAAGGTCCTTCTACCATGTTAAATGTTCACAGATTATTCTATTCTATTCTACTCTACCATACAATTTAAAATTATAGGAGTCATTTCAGAGAGAAGCTGCTTGATTTGAAATACGACAATATAATTTTATGTGAATTAATAATTCATATTATCAGATTTATTTTATACCTGCATATTTTTAAAAGGCTGAAATGTATCACAAAAATTTGGAGCAAATGAAAACCTTGAATTCTCCAATCTCATCACTGATTGTATACCTAATTATGTTTTTACTCCCTTTATTCGGTTTCTGATTTATCATTAGTAAAAATTTTTATTTTTCCCTGACCTAACAAAAAATGCCTTCAAGATAGTTCAGCACTTTGTTAGCTTTATGCCATAAGTTGATATTGTAGACCTTGGTGTTTTGGCATTTTTTCAGTTAGAGGTTACTTTTCTCATTAACTATATTTAGTAATGTCTTCAAAATCTTAAATCCATAAAAATATGAAATATGGCACCCTAAATTGTTATTCTCATATCTACCTTTTGATCTTCTCCTTAATTTACTACAGCCATCTGTCTATCACAACTCTCCCCAATAGAAATATCATATGAGCTACAAATAAAAACCACATGTAATTTAAAATTTAAGTTATTAAATTTTAATAATATATCTTATTTAACACAATACATTCAAAATATTATGTTCAATTTATAATCATGAAAAAATTATTGCCAAATTTTATAATATTTGTTTCACACTGTCTTCAAAAACTAATGTGTATTTTACAGTGACAATATATCTTAATTTGGATTTGTCACATTTCAAGTGTTCAATAGCCATAGGTTTGCTAATAGCTACTGAAATGAACAGGACATCTTCAGTTGTCTCAGAAAGCAAGCATAAAAAACAATGATTTTACAACTGAGGGAGTCCTGAGATCCCATCCTGGGGAGCTCTGTTGCATTCCCCAATGGAACAGCAACAATCCCCCAAATGCAAGGGCAAAGCCCAGTGAAGAAGGATGGTACAATGATGAGCCCTTGATACTGATGACTATGCTTATGAGCCTGTGTGCTTGAAATTTCAACTAGGCCTAGAGTTGCAGCGTGCCTAAGAATTACTTCCTGAGAGCCTCCATATTGCTCAAATGTGGCCACTCTCTAAGCCAAACTCAGCATGTAAATGTATTACCTTCATCCCGGGCATGGGCTTCCCTGGCACTAAAGGATTATTACCACACCAGCTAGTGATGTAACTAGAAAAAGATCTTGAATAAAAGGGGGAAATGGTAAAGACAAATGAATTTATATGGCTAAGAGATTTCAAAATGAGTCAGGAGGTCATCAGAGGAGTTGCACTTATGGACATCTCAGCAGGACCCCAGAGATAGCCAAAGTAAATAAAACCCCAGGTACTGGTGCTCCGGAGGACTAAGGAGACACAGGTTCTACAGTCATGACAGATGGCTCTGGAGTTCAGTGCCTTGCCAATAGGCCCTATTTTGGAATTTGTGCTGCTGAATGTGATGGAGTTGGACTCAGATGTAACTTCTCTACACCTGCCTCTTCTGTCACTTTTACTGAACCTGTGGTTGGCAATGGGGTTTGTGGATGCTCAGGGGACTTGAATCTCTAGACTGACCATGTGCCAGCTGGGCCTTGAGCCTCAGCAGAGTTGCAACATCTACTCTCCAGTTTGTTGGACTTAGCCAGGTCAGCTGATGGGGAGGTGAGAAAGGTGAACCACCACACCAGGGAACTGAGAGTGTCTACAACTGCAAGCAGGAGAATTACATCAATCAGCCATGTGGGATCTAAGCCCCTTCTCTATTTAGAGGTGGATCAGACATCACCATCCCAGGGTCCACAGGATGGAGGCATATAATATGGATTGGAGTGGACTTACTGGTATTCTACTATAGAACTGTTGTGACTCTAGCAATGGAAGTAATTGTATCACTGATTGGAGTTGGTGGCCACCGGAGTTGCTGAGGGCAGGGAGAGGGAGAAAGAGGTATGATATGGGCCAGTTTCTGGACTTGGAGTTGTCCTGAATGATATTGCAGGGAAAGATGCCGGACATTGTACATCCTGCCATAACCCACTGGATGGACTGGGGGAGAGTGTGAACTACAACGCAAAAGTTCTTGAAGTGTGGCAGTGCTCCAGGGTGTATTCACCAGATGCAATGAATGTGTCTTACTGATGAAAGGGGATGTTGATATGAGAGGAGCCAGGGTAGGGGTGGGGGGGGTGGGGTGGGGAATTGGGTATATGGGAACCTCTTATGTTTTTTAATGTAACATTTTGTGTGTCTATTTATCTTTTTTTAAAAAAGACAATAATAAAAAAAGAAAAGGAAAAAAACAATGGTTTTATGGCACCTAATATATAGCTGCATGTATTTTGCCCATAAAGTACTTTCCTATCTATTTTATCCCCATTTTAGAGATGAAGACACTGAGTCCCAGAGATTCAGAGAATTTTCTACATAATTATGGCCAGTAAGTGGCAAGGCCTCTGGCATGAACTATCCAGGCAGGGCCACTGTGTGGACCAACTTTGTGGAGAACTATTCATTTTTATGTTCTGTGCGGATGGCAGCCTCTGAAGCACAATTCCAGCTGTGACCTGATGCACAGGCTTGGTTTCTTACCAATTCTGTGACAGATAGAACATAATTATTTTATTACTCATTACCAACCAAAGGTAATTCACGTTTTGATGTTTATAATGTACCGCATTTATTACTGCCTCACTTAGATATCACATTCTAAGAGCTGTGGGGGTCCATAACTGGAGGCTCAGTTGTGGCTGCTTCAATGTGCATGCAATCTGACTGGTCCATTTTTCAGTCATGTGAGGTAACAAGCATGCTACCATCGTTGGGCAGGCCCAGCACGTTGAGATGAGGCCTCGTCTCCTGCTGGGTGAGTGCTTGGTGCCGGTAGATTGTCGCCCCCCTGCTACTCTTGCCCGAAACGGCTGCCTCCTCTATCTCCACCCAGCATCCGGTCTCCATAGGGGCCGCCCTAGGGTAATCGGCCTGCCTCTCCCGTGCCTCGCCAGAACCCAACCCACAACTTCCCCTTATCTTCTGCCCCAGCCCCCATATAACCCCCGCCAGAATGATAACCTCACCTCTGCCCCTTTACCTAGCAACAGCCTCCAACAACCAATCGGAGGTCGCCTTCAGCTTAAGCCAATCCGCACCCCACACGTCGCCCCTTACCCTCGTACCCCACCCCCAACCGTCCCCCAGCCAATTAGCGGCCTCCCCTCACATACATTGCCTTATTGGCTTAGCCTTGCTACCGCCAGCGCCCTAGCCTATATAAACGCTTGTCTTCCTCAATAAAGCAGACGCGTCGCCACCACTCTCCGTCTCCGCAGCATTCTTTCCGCCGCTGTGCGTCCGCCCTTGACACCGCCCACTGTCCGCCGTGCGCCCTCAGTCATGGAGGCAATTTTACCAGTTCTGGCTGAGGTGATTTTACAGATGTTATTGCATTTTACATAAACACCAGAGCTTTGCTTCTTTAAGAGACATATCTGGAACTGTCTGGTTCAATAATTTTTACATATGAAGCACCTTCAACCAAAATTCCCCTAAACATCCTACATATAGACCCATCCACTGAAAATGCTTACAAATAATGTATAGGTTCTACAAACCACATTAGTATCAGTAAATGGGAAGCAAACACCCATGGTTTATATTTTCAAGGATGTTTCTCATGTTGAGGGAGGTAACCTTTGCCATGCCAAATATCCAGGACTCACCTTGTTTGCCTCAAGGAGAGGTACATGTGCTCTGACAGAAAGAAAGGGCTTGTATTCTTTTAGGGAGCAGATTAGTTGACATGAAAGTCTTACATGTCTATCTTGATGTTAAATCACACTTATTCGAACACCTAATGAAGCATCTTCACAGAAAATATTTGGAAATGGTCCCATATACCTTAATATAAATCTGTGGCTGAACTCATGCATTGAGTACCTTCTTTGTATAATGGTCTATACAAGCTCTTGAAGACTCAATGCAGTTAAAATGGGTATTGGTTCCCTAAAGAATCTCTCTAATTTATTGGACACACTTAGTGTTTTCCATCAGTAGACTACAAACAAGTGTTTTACTGAAATAATTCTTTGTTCATACACTGTCTTATTGTTTTTGTTTTATTCCCCTGCACAGGAAAATAGAGGAAGGCTGGGACAGAAATGTTTGTAAGATAAAGATAAAGTACAAAAAATGGAGAAAAAAGGATGCAGAACCACAGTTCAGCTGTGCAAGGACATACAGCCAAAATATTGCAAGTTAAAATATACTTAAATTTGAATGACTTGCTTAGCCTCTCTACATAATTAAGGTCTTATTGATTAAGGTCAGTCTAGGCATGTATGTATCTTACAATATAAAATGGTGATAATACAAAATGCAGCATAAACAAATTTTTTTTAGGACTTATGGGGAATTAAACCCAGGACCTTGCACATGGGAAGCAGGTGCTCAAACACTGATATTTATAAAAAGCAAACTGAAAAAGTTTGTACTTAGCTGTTTTAACTCTGGGCACTAGAATCTTTATTCTTAATTGTTGGAACCACCTAGTCTGACAGAGATTCTTTGATTCAGAGATTATGTAGACATTTACAGATTTTTGAGAATGATGAAACCAGTATTCTGGATTGAGACATCTCTGTATGTCTGTGTCTCTTGACCCTAAATTCAAAGCCCTCTTTACACTTCCTCTAAATTTCTGGGGTTTTCTACATTATAATTTTTCACTTCTACTTCTGCATCTACCGCCTTAGTTCCATTGTTCTGATTTCCGCAAAACACTACAGATTGGAGAGAGGGAACTTGTGAGTCTCTACTTACTCTATGCTACTCTACTGAAGATTTTTTTTGGTTCTCTTAAGAGGAATCATGTCACATAAACCATAACATTTCTACCATTTGCTTGTGTGTGTGTGTGTATGTGTGTGTGTGATTTAGTCTAGGGCTTAAAGAAAACTGCTTTCTCCCTACTAAAGAAATGATGGAAATTTTAACTCAGCAAATGGTTTCTTTGTAGTAAGATCTACATTTCTCTTCATTCAGCTTCTAATTGTCTATGTCCCCTGATGTTCTCCTCCAGGGGAATCTATGTTTAGCTTGTGACCATCTTTGTATCAAGACCTTTGTGTCCATGTGAAGACTATTCTATGGGAATAAAACTTATCAAAATTTACTTCATGTTCCCTTTTAGAAAATGATTCTAAATAACTTTGTTTTTCTCCAACATGTTGAACAAATGCTGGCACTTCATTTGCTGCCAAGGGAAAAGTTTCCATCTGCTTGCTCTGCCCTTTGACTATCTAAATCCTACCTCTTTTATGTGACTGTAATCTACGCAATGATTTGGAGTGTCTTCCATGCTGTAGCAAAGGGAAGGGTTACATTTGCTCCCTTTTGTGGAGACAGCCAAAAACAGATTCCTCGTTGTGGCATCATTAACTTTCTTCATGAGAAGGTATTTCTTGACAGGAGGCATTAAGATACATTAATGTCTAGTCTCTTCAAGTCCGTACTCATCTAGGTTTCTTGAATTTATAATGGTTGATATGTTTAATCCCAGCTCATTATGAGGTTCAAAATTCAATATGGATAAACCATAGCCTCTTAGTATAGGCGAGTTACAGCCTGCATTGCAACTACCTTTATGCTTCAAATTAAAGAAAAAAAAAGTCACCATATTTTTATGTGCCTATCTTCCTCTTTCATTTTTACTGTAATCCCCTTGTAGTCACAGATAATTTTTACTCATCTTTTGAATTCCCAAACCCAGCATCATGCCTTGTATATACTCAGCAATCAACAGCAAAGTGCTGTATGAATGAAGCTAACGTGGACCTGAGATTTGATATTTCTAAGTGGACTAGTAAGCAAAATCATACCATGGTAAGGCAAGTATCTATCCTCTTATTGAACCCAGCATTTGGCAAATATTAACTCCACTAGTGGGAATGAATTCCAGAGAGGTTCCAGTTTTACCTTTCAATTCGAATATTGTGGTTTTAGCGGTAAGAACAAAGCAGAAAATAATAGGCTGTCCTTAGCAAAAGGATATATGTTGGTAGAGAAGTAGTTAATGATCCTGTAATTAGAGAAAGGCAACTTGATTTTTCAGACTAATTGTTATGCTTAACCTCAACCAGTATCCTTAAGTTGATAAGGTCACACAAACAATGATGTTGATAAAAATACTAATTAAAGCTTTTTTATATTCAGAGAGATCCTCAGATAAAACTAACACATTTCTACAGGACATTAAGCAAAATGTTATCAAACATATAAAGTTTGTTGTTTCTTATTTTATGTGAAGAGGTTATTTCCTCCTCCCCCCCCCCCCCCCCCATTGATTCCACAGCTCACTACAATTAGAATTACCATAATGGTGGGATGTGGTGGGTAGAGATATATGACTTCATCCTTAGAATCACCAGCATGGCATTTCCCGAAACAAAGCACTACAGGACATTAGTGAAGCTGAGCCTCTCTTCTTGGACATAATGTTTTCATGCATTCTGGTCTGAAAATGCTGACTGCATCATAATCCTGGCTGCCAACATTAAGCTTGTAAAACAACAAAAAGGCAACAATAAAACTGCTATTTGTGTTTTATGGAACTGTGTAAAACTAAGAAAAAAGCAGAGTACTCAGAGGTTGGGTTTTTAAAATTCACAGTGGTCTCAATTCTTGTTCCTCCCTCATTATGGCAACACCTCCAAGGCTCTTTTTCTTTTTTTCTTTTTCAAACTATGGTCTATTTTCCAAAGGTAAATAATTTTAAATACTGACTAAAATGTTCCTATGCATATCTAACATTTTAATCACTTGCCTAAATGGATAACATTCTTTTGATGATTCTCAAATTGTATTATTGGAGTAGTTTGTACCCTATTAGATAGATAATAATAGGAGATGTTTTAGACACATTAAACAAATGGCTTAACTAAGTAAGTACTGTCAATTCAAAACTGTCAAATTCTTAATCTGTGAGTAAAGTCTCCTGCTATACAGTTCAAGCTTTCTTTAGACTTAGCAGCACAACAATATCATAATGATGCATCAAAGCACTTGATAAGCCTTTAAATGGTATCTTGCATGGGCAAATGGTAAGAAAAGTTAGAGACTTGATCAGGATCTCTGAAAATATCTGCAGGACTTTTAATAATACTTAACCTAATATTAGCTTCCATGCTGTGGTAACTTAAAGGTGGTTATAAACTCTTTGTCCTTCCTCCAGTTTGGGAGGAAGAATCTAATTCCCATTCCCTTGAATTTAACCATGATAGAATGTTACATTCTGAAACTTCTGAGGCTAGATCACAAGAAATTTTGCAACTTCCTCAGGATTCTCAAACTCTCTCTCTGGGACCCCTGAGCTGCCACGTAAGAACACTGACTTCTCGTGACCTCCACGTTGGAGAGGTCATGGTACATGGTCCAGGTGACATTCCCATCTGTTTTAACCTTTCATTCATTTCCCTCAAGTTACCAGAATATGAGTGAAGCCATCCTGGGCTCTCCAGAGAAGCCCAATCACCAGCTAAATATCACCAAGTAACCTTAGTAAATACCAAATGGAGCTGAAGAGTTACCCAACTGAACCCTGACTGAAATTCTAACTCACAAAATTGTGAGATGTAATAACTGGTGGTGGCTTTTAAGCTGCTAAGGTTTGGGGATCATGTGCTAGCAAAAGCAAATAACATAATGTACATACCTTGTATTCTAATGCATGTAACTTGTTGAATTCTTACTTACAGTATTGCAAAGTTAATTAAATTTCATTCAAATTAGTATGATGCTTTATTCTAATAAGTTTGTTTTCATAAATGTAATTACTGCCTTTTTGTTTCTGCTTTTATTTTTATTTAGCATCTAACCTTTCCTTATAAATGCAGGATTTCCTTGGGGGAAATCCCCAGTGGAATGCAATTTTGGTGAAAGGTAGTTGTGTCCAGCAGCCAAAGAGCTAAATTCTTTTACTGTCTGCCCCAAGTAAGATGATAGAGTTTAAATCTTCAACTCATTTGGGACTTTGAGACTTGAGCTAGCAAAACAAGGACACAAAGATAGTAGATGAATTTCCTAAAACTTAAAAATGATCATCTTATTCCCTTCCTAAATACCCACCTATCTACCTTACCTTTCCAACCTCATCTCTCAGTGTCTACTAGAAGCTGCATGGAATAATCATTCTGGACTAGCTAACTATTTCCCAAGAGGGCTATGCTCATCCTCATGTCTTGAGCAAGCAAATAATATAATATAAGGAAGGTCTATATTAAACATGCCAAGATTTTAGAAGGAGGAGGAGGAAAAAATCAGGGACAATTCTTATAAGAAAAGGCATTTATGCTAGATATAATAAGGCATGTGGATTTCAGCAAGCAAAGATGGGAGGCTGATATTATTAAATTAGTGAATACATGAAACAAAAATATGGAAGCAGGGATGTGAAGATCAGTTTTTAAAGAAAAAGAGATTGTGCTTTTGCTTTATGTATTGTGCTTTTGCTTTATGTATAATTTATTTATACAATAAATTCTAAGAGTATTATTGTCAAAGACTCAGTTTAATTAGGCTTTTTTCTAGAAGCAGGCACATATAAAAAGAAGTCTAGTAATTTGCTTTACTATCCTTTATTTAGACTTTCCTCCAAGAAAGTTCATAAAATATTTAGGACTATTTGGTTATTGTCTAGGACAGGGGTTCCCATAGTTTAAGAATTTACTAAGTAGTAAAATTTAAAAGGGAGATGGGCAGCATAAGGATACCAGCATTTTAATTTGGGATCTGAGAATATTTTTAATGTGTCATCTTCTATCACCATAAATTCATAAAAAGAGTAAGATTTCAACAACAAATAAAAGATCATAATTTCAGAATAAATTGTTTTCTTTAAATTGAAAAAAAAAATAGCTTTCTGAAAAAGTCTCCATATTGTTACTCATTCTTATCTTGTCTCCCCACAGACAAGAGAAAACACCCTGTTCTTTAGGCATCCAGAAACATGGCTTTAACATTAGACACATGAAGGGGCTTCCACCTGGAATGGTCATGGTTCACGACATTAGCTAAATGGAAGGCTGACAATCATGGGTTTTATTGAACAAATTTCTTCATAGGCAGGCCCAAGAAACAAGACATCACAATTGTTCCAGAGACTTTCCTGAGCATCTATTAAGAGATGAGTTAGCTGTTCATTTTAGGAGACAATGTTTTCAGTCAAAGGAACCATAAATGTATAAAGGATTAAAGGTATACATCTGCAATAACCAATAAAAAAAGACAGGGTTGCAACTGCTCCCTCCTCACTTTCTACCCTTGTACAGTCTTTACTTAAAAGATCATAAATAAAGTTTTAAAGAAAATAAAACTATTAATAACAGCAAATACAACTCAGTAAGGTAAGTATACTAAGAGTTAAAGTAGGTATTTTTTTTTAAATTAGATATAGTTTAAAATAAAAAGCTAACTAGGACAAGTAGGATCACGTACTATATGTAGTGAAGGTTAGCAAATACCCTGTATGGAGTTACTCCCTGGGAAAAACTTCATGACGGTGGGGTCACAGGCATGACAGATGGAGCCTCAGGTCAGAGAGAAGAACCACATGAGCTTTTTTGGCTTTCTTTCTTTCTTTCCTTTTTAATGATTGGGGGGAGAAAACAACTTTCAACTGCATTGCCCCAAGTCAGGAAGGAGCGCTCCGGAGCTGTCGCCGCGCTCGGCCTTTGCACGACCGGAAAGCGTCTGAGGGCCTGTCTCAGCTTCCCGGCGATTGCCCCTGCTGCTCCAGGTACAGGCGGATGACGCTGTTGCAATCGTAGATGCGGTTCATCTCGGTTTGCAGTGCATATGACATTGTGCCAACTCGCTTCACTATAGTCTGCTTGTCTTAGGGGGTGATTTTACTAGTGACAACTAGTTTATCACTTTCTTTCACTTTTTCTATTGCCCCCTTGTGGGCGCCGATTAAATCAGGGAAGCAGCTGAGGAAGCCTTTGTACTCGTGGTTGCACTCCATCACGAAATGGAGGTCTTTCTTTGGCTGTTCTGTCACCAGTTTGGCAATCTCTTCGTAAGACTTTCCTGCTTCTGTTATTGCATCATTGAGATCTGTTTCACAGATCTCTTCAAACACCCACCCTTGCCATGTCTGAACCTTGCAAATGTTATGCCTCTTGAACTGCCCTTCTTTTTCAGCTCCAGGCAAGCACCTATTTACTTTGCTCACCATAATGTCACCGATGTTCCTATACTCCAGACATCATTTTAAGCACTTCACGTACAGTAACTAAGATAATTCTCTTTACAATCCTCTGAGGTAGGTGCTGCTATGATCAAATCCGCATCTTAGGCGGCTGACTTGGCCCAGTGATTAGGGCGTCCTCTACCACATGGGAGGTCCAAGGTTTAAACCCTGGGCCTCCTTGACCCATGTGGAGCTGGCCCACCTGCAATGCTGATGCACGCAAGGAGTGCCCTGCCATGCAGCACCCTCCCCCACATAGGGGAGCCTCACGCGCAAGGAGTGCACCCCATAAGGAGAGCCACCCAGCAGGAAAGAAAGTGCAGCCTGCCCAGGAATGGTGCCTCACACACAGAGAGCTGACACAACAAGATGACGCAACAAAAGAAACACAGATACCGGGGCCACTGACAACAACAGAAGCGGACAAAGAAGACACAGCAAATAGACACAGAGAACAGATAACTGGGGCAGGGGGTGGAGGGGCCGTGGGGGCGGGGCAGGGGAGAGAAATAAAGAAATAAATCTTAAAAAAAAAGTCCCCATCTTACAGATGAGGAAACTAAGGAACAGAGATTCGTAACTTACTTAGCTAGTAAGGTCAGAGTTTAGAATTTGAATGTAGGAAATGTGTTTACAGAGACCAAACTCCTAACCACTAGGCTGTGCTCTCACTTTGTGAATTCCCTCAGAATTAATCAGTCTTATAACATTCATCGAAATGCTTTCAGGTGCTATATTTATATGTACCTACATATGCTAAATCTTAAACTTCTTAAGAAAAGAAGTTGAACTTATCTCATTTTGTATTTCTTCCCCACACTTCTGATTCTGCTACTAACAAGTCAATCAGAAAATATATACTAAATGAAAAAAAAAGTAGACTCGTTTTATGTTGCAAAGTGCAGAGTATATTAGTCACTTTTTGTTTTGACTGTGAAATACTGTGCCCTTTGTTTACCTGTCTATTAAAATTAAATTTGCCAAAGATTTCTAAGACATTTCTCAGTTTTTTCATTGAAAATTTGCCAAAAAATTGTGTTTTCTTTCTGCACCTTTTACTTAACTTCTTCCTGAAGGATAGTGCATTCATTCATTCACTCAATCATTTATGATTTTGTGCCTATCTATGCAAATAAATGGTACATTGAAGAAGAAAATGAAATGTTATTTCTATTCTTTTACAATCACTAATTTGTTTAGCTATTCCTTTAACAAATACTTCTTGTGTATGTACATTTGCTAGATATTGCATTAGATAAAAGACAGAATTTCTGCCTCTAAAACTTCACAATTTAGTAGGTAAACACAGGGAAACTAACAATTTTAGACAAGTACAATAGCTGATCTCCAGGAAGGCTTATGACACAAAAGGATATGGGGGATAAAGAGAAATTTGCAAAGACTTCATAGTCAAGAGGTAATTGTGTAGTCTTTATTCTGGAAAACACTGATTCTCATGGCAGACAGAAATTCCACTAAAGGTTTTGCCAGAGAGGGGCTGTTGATAAATTATTCCTATGTATAAAGAATAGTAAATGCCCATTTTCTGTGCCTCTCCAGTTTCTCTCTATGCACATGAGAAATGTCACATTTGAATTAAATTTGCTGTAGACTGTCAACTATAGGAAGGGTATGAATAAATCTCACAGAGCCAATTCAAACTCTGTACTTCCTGAAATGAATGAATCTCAGACAACACATATCTGGCTCAATAGATATTTGAAGTGAGTTAAGATAAGACTTTGTGGTTCCAAGATTTAGTGGTGCCCTTTAATTACCAAAATTGAGCCTCCCCGTTTTTTTCTCATTTCTAAAACTCATTGCTCACTATTTCCTTCCCTCTCTGTGGGCACTAGTAACTCCAAATGAGCACTTCTGTGATACTCCAGCATATGTGACTAGGAAAGTTATCCTGCATTTGTAAATGCAGGAGACCACACGTGAAATGAAGATACCAAATAATTAGTAAGACTGATCTTTTTATTCAATCCTTGTTTAATGTATCATTGATTCCATCTCTGGCTCTCTAGTGTGTTGAAATGATGAAAAAATCCAGAAGGCTCTCATATTCAATATCATGGAAACTTTTGAGAGTGAGAGAAAAAAACCTCTTGCAAATGCTATTTGGCTCTCATAACCTACATTCATGAACTAATTCTGCTAACGCAGCAGCTAAACAAATCATCTGAGAATTAAAAGTCAACCAACAATGAATGCAAACCTCATAGGATGCTATGCTCTTTTCATAATGCATGAGAATAGGAAAGCTGTAAGGAATGAAAGACATCAGACTTATAGACATTTGGGGTTTTCCAATCACTTTATATTTTGTAAAAGAAGATCTTACCGATGGTTTGTTCCTGCATTATGCTGACAGTTTACAAGTAAGAATAGCAAGTTCCCATTAAAGAGCAGACAGTATGGAGCCCTCCTCAAATGCATTTTTAAATTAGAATGACATAACTTCACAAGCATTCCTGGCAGTAAAGGATGAATATTAATATTTCAAGAAAACAATAAACTAGTCCATAATCTTTTGCCTGTCCCCTAACCCCCACCCCTTACTGTAACAGAAAAGATAGGCCTCCTCTAATTGGACCTTTTGTTTCCTTGATTTCTATACTCATAAATGAAAAAAACACACTAGCATAACCCTTTCCAGCAAAACTACCTTCTTTCGATATACCACTTCATTGGAGACTATCATTTTCTATATTCTTCTTAATCCAGACATATAGACATATATACATTAACATACATTCAATTGCAAAATTTATTTTTCCAAACTCTGTATGAAACTGAGAGATGAGGTAACATGTCATAACGGCTTTGAAGACAGACAGATCAATGTAACAAATCTGGTTCTGCCAATTACTAGCTCTGCAACTTTGGAGGCATAACTTAATCTCCCTGATTTCCTCATCTGTAAAATGGAAATGAAAATACCAGTTAATAAAACACAGTTGTGGTGGTATATGGGAACTCTGTATTTTTGCATGATTTTTTTGTAAGCCTACAATTTCTCTAATTAAAAAAAAGATAAAGAAAAAAAAATAACTTGCTGGTTCTACATAAGATCAAGTATTTGGCAATAGTAGGCTTTTAGTAAAGAGAGGCTATTTGGTTGTTGTTGCTTTATTGATATTATTATCTTAGTTTCCCAGCTGCTAAAACAAAGCCATACAATGGGTTGGCTTAACAAAAGGAAATTATTGGCTCAGGGTTTTAGAGGCTGAAAGGCTTGCTTCCTCCTGGGGTCTGTGGTGTCTGGGCTGCCTGGTACTACTTGCATTCCTTAGCTTTCCTGTAGCTTTCCCATCACATGATGATGTCTTTCTCTTTTGGGTTCCTGCTTACTTCTGGCTGCTCCTGTGGCTTTCTCTCACTATTACCAAATTTCTTTTGCTTATAAAGGATTCCAGTAATCTGGGTTAAGACTCATTCAGTTAGGGCACACCTTAAATGAAAAGTACATCTTAAGAGATCCTATTTAGTATGGGTTTGCAGCCACAGGAATGCAGGTTAAGACCAAAAACATGTCTATATTTGGGTACATAACTCAAGTCATCACAATTATTGTCATCATCAACAGCAGTAGCATCTCTGTGGAAGATGACTCATGAAAGGTAAACTGAGTTTTTGATCTTCCTATGCATTGAGCAGAGTGAAAAAGGGAAAGGTGGTGGTAAAAAGTATAAAAAACTCAGTTCCTAGCCTGGGCTGACCCTACTTGTGTGATCTTGGGAAAGTGGTTTAATCTTACAAGTCTCTTATTTAATGTGGGGATAATAGATATATATACTTTACAGGGTTTTTGTGAGGATTAAAGGACATTTTAGATAATGCTCTTAGTATCATTTCTGGTTCATAATTAAGAGCTCAAAAAGTATTAGCAATCATTAACATTATAATTTATTTTATTATTCAGTCTCAGTGAAGGATAAACTTGGTAAGAGAGTCCTAAATGTCAGGTTCAAGATAAAAGGGGGGAATTAGAGATTTCTTTAAAAATCATTCAAAATTTATTACAAAGAAATAAAAGGAATAAAATCAGAATGTCATCAGAAAAAGACCAAAAAAAGCTCTGAAAACAATGAAAGGTGAAAGAAAAGTCTTAAAAGAGAATTTCCTTATTTAACACTTTATAATAATCACTAAGGGCCATAAACTATTGTAAGCACTTTACAAATATTTAGTTTATAGTTTATATAATTCTATGAGACAGCCATTATTTTTATCCAGATTTTAGGTAGGGAATTTGGGGCCAAAGAAGTTAATAAGATACCCAAAGTCATACAACTGGTAAGCAGTAGAATGAAGGCTAGAAACAGGGCAGTCTTGCTCCAGCGTCAGTGCATTTACACACTTCACTATGCTACGAGGTTTCTCTTGGATACATTTAAAATGTGAACTAGAAAGACCAGAGCAAACCAATTGTTAGACTGGGATCTAGGAAAAAGGAAACACTGAATCATTTGATCAGTTATTATCTTTGAGGAAGGTACTTGAGAAGGAGTTAAGGGTAGGCCAAAGACCAAATAAAGAAGGCTTAAATAATCCAACCATGGAGCTAAAAAAGTATTACATCTGTAGCAGTTTGAGATTTTTATGAATTCCAAAAAGAGAGATTATGTTTGTTAACTGGTTTATTCCTCTAGGTGTGATAACACTTTGATTGTATTAGATTCAGCTGAGATATCTGATTAAATTATGTTAAGGTTAGGGCTTTGTTTCAACCATATCATTAGAATGTGACTCAGCATTGAGTCCTAGCCCCCTTGGTGGGTGGATAAAACAGACTCTCATATGCAAGGAGATACACAGAGAAGCAGACTCAGAGAAGAACACAGAGGAAGAAAGACAGTTCATTAGACACAGAAGAGGCCCCAGGAAGCGAGTTGAGCCTGATAGTCTACAGCTGACCTTGTGAAGAGACCAGAGCAGCTGAGCCCTGAAAGAAATGAGTTCCAGTGAGAGAGACAAGACTTATGCCAGCCTACAGCTGAGATCAGAAGAGGCTGGGAGCACAGAGCCTTAAGAAGAAGACATCACCCATCATCTTGCTTCAACATGTGGAAAATGACTTTGTGTGAGAAAGTACCTTTTATGGTACCTTGGGTTGGACTCTTCAGGACCTTGTGACTGTAAGCTTCAACCACAAATAAATATCCTTTATAAACCCAATAGATAACTAGTACTTTGCATCAGTACCCCTTTTGGCTGACTAATAACACCATCCTAGTTAAAAAAATGGAGTAACTTTAGAAATTTAATTGGAGATATAAATTACCTGATAGAAGCTTTAAAAATAAGAAGCAGAGGTACTCCTCTCTCTCTCTCTGTCTAATCTATATGCCATTTTATCCCAAGAGCGCAAGTGTCTCATGTAAAGTTGTATGCACTCAAAGAGAATGACTAAGCATACTATTATTCTGGAGAAAAGACATATGCTGCCCCTGTTCCTTGGGTGATAATGGGGAAGAGTTTTTCATTTGTTTATAGAAAGAAACTTGTTTGTACAGTACTCTGGCCCTCACCTATTCCCAATATATCAACATTAAATTATAAATAGATTCCAATTTGAATTCTTCATTTCTGCCACTAATCATAAATTGACCTGACAGTATACTGAAACAAACAATAACAACCTCCCAAGTCAAACGTAACTATTTTTCCTCTATGCCTTTTCACTAAACTTTTTAGTTTCGTGTAGCAGTAATCAAAGAAGCATTAGTTGAGACTGCACCATAGTAGAAGGATTCCTGAAGTGGAAATGAACCTGTTTTACCTCTCACAAATTGAACCCCCAGAGTCCAGGTATATGGTTTCATGAGAGCATTCTTCTAGTAAAACTTTGGTGGGCAGACCCCTGTGTCAACTGTGTGTCAAAGAGGTTTAAAATTTTGCTTATAATTTGATCCAGAAGTTCCAGCTTTCATAATAATTTTAAGGATATATTCAAACTTTTTGTACAAGGATGTTTATTATTTGGATTTTCATATTTAAAAATTCGAAATGTTCATAAACCATATAATTTACCTACTGTGTACAATAAATGGCATTTGGTAAAATTACCGAGTTGTGCATTCATCACTTCAATCAAAATTAGAGCATATTCATTACTCAAAAGCAACAAAAAACAAACCACTATCATACGCATATGTTAGTGCTACTAATTAGTAATCCTATGATTTTCTTTCAACATTTCTATTCATTTCCAAAAATTTACAAACAACCAAAAATAATGAACAAAAAAAAAATGGAAAAAGTATCAACAAAAAAAATAATGGGGTGGATTGGGGAAAATACACCAAATGTAAGATATAAATTATAGTTAGTAGTGATACTTTGACAACACTCTTTCATAGTTTGTTGTAAATGTTTCACAATGGTACAAGCTTTTTGTGGTGGGGTGATGGATGGGAGCCCTTGATGATGTTAGGCATGTTTGTTCTGTGAGTTCACAACTTTTACTATACACTTATTGTTTTTGTATGATTATGTACGAATGATATACTTCAAAAAACTGTTTTTAAAATGAAAAATAATGGGAAATGAATTAAATATCCAATGACAAGAGCTGGTCAAGTAGTTTGTAATATATTTACTTGTGATGGTTAGGCTCGTGTGTCAATTTGACCAGGTAACGGTGCCCACTTGTTTGACCAAGCAAGATGTGACCTGATTATTACTGTGAGGATAGTTCATGGATTTACATCATCAGTGAATTGATTGGATCCATGGCTGATTACATCAACAATCAAGTGAGGAGACACCTTCAGTAATGAGAGACATCTCAGTCAATCAGTTGAAGGCCTTAAAAAGTAATTTCAACAGGCAAAAAAAGAATCCCCATCTCTACTCCAGACAGCCAGTTTCTCCTGGGGAACTCATTGATGACCTTCATTGGAATTCCTCACTTGCAGCCCACCCTACAGAATTTGGATTTGTGCCTCCCCATGGTCATGTGAGACAATTCTGTAAAATCTCATAATATTTACAGATATCTCCTATTGGTTCTGTTTCCCTAGAGAACTCTGACTAATACACTAATCAATGAAATAAAATGCCCTCGTTAAAAAGAAGTTGTAGAAGATTGTTCATGGACAATGACTGGAAATGGTTCATAATACATGGCATCTATCAAGTAAAAAAATGCATAGGAAAAAAGGCAAAGATTTATTCTAAAACATGGATATTTTCAGAGTCGGATAATTGGTGATTTTAATTTTTACATATTCATTTTTTAAATTTTTTCCAGTGTACTTTTGTAATGAGAAAAAGTTTCATTGTTTTAAATGTAAAATTCTATAGTCAGTCCTAGAGTCTCAAAAGGACAAAGTAAGAGTCCCTGGAAGTAAGTTACATTAACAGAGACTGGACAGACCAGGGAAGGTGGCGAGGATCTCTTTCTTCTCTGCAGCTTTTCCTCATACGCAGGTTTCGTTTGGGTTGTTGTTTTGTGAAATACAGCACATGAGTCTCTGCAGCCAATTCCATATCTATTCCAGAAACTTTTTAAAGCCAAGAAGCCCCAAATGTTTTCTTACTTGTGAGCTGGAATAGATATGCTTTAGTTCCTTGGCTGCTAAAACAAATACCCTACAATGGGTTGGCTTAAAAACAAGAATTTATTGGCTCATGGTTTCATATGCTAGAATGTTTGTTTCCTCCTGCAGTTGGTATATCCAGGCTGGCCAGCAATCTTCAGGGTTCTATGGCTTTTCTATCACATGGTAAAGTACATGTGGTATCTTCTCCTATATCTTCCATGATCTGTTGACTTCCAGATTTTGATTGCTCCCCAAAACTTCTTTTTCTGTATCAGGTTTCCTTTGCTTGTAAGAATGTCAGCCATATTGGATTAAGGTCCACCCCCATTCAGTTTGGGCAGTCTTAACTAATAGCATCTTCAAGGGGCCTATTTACAAGTGGGCTCACAGCCACAGAACCAAGGTTTGGGTCCTGAACGTGCATTTTGTGGAGGACATGATCCAATCCTCAGCAGATACTACAATGCAAAAAACCTTAAAGACATCCTTTGCTTTACTTCCTTAAACCTTATGCTCTAAAGCAACAATGTCCAATAGAAATTTCAGTTACAATGGAAATGTTCTAAAAGTATACTGCACATTGTACTTTATTGTAGCTATTGCCACGTGACTACATGCACTTGAAATGTGGCTAGTGAAACTGGAACTGAATTTCTAATTTTATTTCACTTAAATCCATTAAATTTAAATAAGCATGTGTGGCTAGTGGCTAGTGACTGCAGTATCAGATAGCACAGCTCTAAAGCATGCAGGAACTGTTAGTTCCAGATGTTTCCTCTCCTGGAATCCATCCTGGGCCTTCCAGATTTTCCAATTTAAAAGTCCCTATGCAGCATTATTCATTCATTAATTCATTCACTTATTAATTACCATAATAATTTTTTTGAGTGCTGTGTCGGTCTTGGCACTAAGATCTATAGAACCAGTTATCAACAAGACAGTCATGTTCCCTGCTCTCACACTGCATGTATTTTAGCAGAAATAAAGAAGGCTTTCCTGTCCCAAATTGCATATCCCATGTTTTGCCTCACAAAAGAAAGAAGAAGGTGGATCCTGATTCATCCAGACACTGTGCTGTGCTGAAACTGTGTGTCCACAAGCAAGTTCAGTTCTGTCTCTGATACCATCAAAGGTCTCTTTTTCTCCCCTGAATGTATTGATACTTCCAAGAACTCTCTCTTAGACTAGGGAGTAGGAGTTCTACCTGGGTTTCTCTTCCTGGCCAGACAGACTAGTTGATTCTTCAGAGCACAAGTCTTTCTTCATCTGAGAAATATATACTGGAGATACTGTATAAATAAAGGGTCCCTCTCTGTCTCTAGGAAATGAATGTACTTTCTTAATACCTAAAATACACAAAAGAAAACCCAATATGTCTTCCAATTCCACTTCCATTGAGCATTTATTATGCATATATCATCGTTCAAAGTATTGTGAGTGATAAAAGATCTAAAACACTCAATTCCTGCCTTACACAGAATCCAAAATGCATAGAATCAAAGTAGAAATTACCGCATGAATTTAGGAAATATAATTCCAGCAGCCTTCTTAAAGCATTTGAAAGAAAATGAAAGGGATCAAAACTTGAAGGTAGGCCAGTACTGGACTCATCTTTCCATTTAAAACAAAAAGAAAGGGAGGACTATTGTGTATTCAAAAAATATGCTAAGTATTTATTTTCTATTGCAAAGCAAAAGGTAAAACCACAGTCTTTACTCTAAAGGAATATAAAATTTAGTTGGGTTTTAGGCCATGTGTTAGACACACATGAGGGTATTAAATAATACCTAGAACTGGGACTCTTGACAATAGGGAGGCTCAGCTGCATAGTCTTTAAGGATCCTGGAAATACTACCCATATGACTGGGGACTCTGCACTCTATTTGTGGAAAGAGTACACTGTGTCAGAAAGCCTGGGTTCAAATCCTGCAATTATCCCTTACCAATTTAGTGAGCTTGGGCAAATGATTGAGCCCCTCTGAGCTACATTTTTCTCATCTGTGAAATGAAGACAAAACCTGTCTTAGGTGGGTAATGTGGACATTAAAGAGAACATATGGAAAAGGCTGGCACTGAGCTGCTTGTAAAAATAGGCATTCAATATTTGCCAGATTGATAAGGGGATAGTTAATGAGTGGTGAGGAGGGTTAATTACTGCTAAATCCAAACAGATAAAAGCTTGGTATTGTAGCATCAGAAGGTAGCTCTTTCTCAATACAGCACAATATAGTAAGTGCCCACATTGTATGAAGCATTCTCAATGCTCCTTGCCAAAATAGAAAGAGTCTAGGGAGACTCGGGAAAGAAGACAGCCTGAAGTAAAATCTTAAATAAACCCAATAGAGTCACAGCTGTTTGGACTTTTCTTTATCTTTGGTGATGAATCTATTTCTTGTCCACCTGGGGAAAAATAACTCTAGATCAGTTTTTGCTGAGCCCAAGGCTTTTATGGTCGAGTTGGTAGAATGGCATCACCAGCTCTAATTTACAGGTAACCTTTGAGAGTGTGAGAGATGGACCAAGAGAGTGCTGAAAGTTTAAGGGCCCTGCCACTCTCTCACTGAAGCAAAACCAAAGAAAACCACTGAGAGAGAAACTGGGAGCCGAGGGCCCAAGTACCGTGCTATTATTTCCCAGAAGTGAGACTGGAAATGAGATGTAAGCGTGCATACTGCTTTCTGCTGGGCAGCTCTACAAGAACGTAGTCTCTTACCTTGCATATCCTTTGCCCCTGTGCTTGTGCTGTTAGTGAAGACACTTAGCTTAACCACATTTCCCTTGTCATCATAATTGCTCATTTACCAAGAAATGAGGTGATGTTATTATTTTGGTCTCTTCAGATCAGCCATATCAGCACTGGATGTCACTGTTGTTCCATGCAAACAGAACAAAAGGGCGCCTCACCCCAAGCCTAAGTGAATTTCAGGAATGGCTCAGTTCCTTAGAGAAGAACCCCCCATGTGCGTTGGCAGAACTTCCCCAACCAGCCTGGCATTGGTGTTACTATTTTCAGATCCTAAATCTAATCTATCCTGGGAGGAAGAGTCCAAGCAAAAGGCCACTGTAACTTCTAGACAGAATTTATATAGCTCCATCTACACTGAAATTACTAGAAAGGTCTATTTGTGAGCAAGAAATTCCATGTTTGCTCTATATTTGTGGGGGGGAAAGCTTAATATCCTGAATGTATATCTGAATTAGAAAGAATTACATCATCATCCTGTGATAGCCTTCCAGAAGTGTTTCTTTGGGAAATGAGACATGAATATTAACTATTGCTTCTTATTCTACTTGCTTTATAACCAAGTCAGCCAGTAATCAAGGCTATAAAACTTCACCCTGACCTTCTAAACTGCTCTTGGACATAAGCAGGCACAGCAGGCAATGAATTTTAAGGCAATTACTGGCATAACTCCAGTATTTACAGGACACAGCGTTGTAATAGAACAATCTTTTTGGTATTTCCGAGGTAACAGTTAAATCCTGCAACAGTGGTGGCCCATCAGTGGTGGGAAAAGACCAATTACTCCTGAGGGTGGAACATAATTTTGCAGTTCAAGTTAGCGAAGGATTGTGTTTCTTTCACTACATTCATAGTTGAATGTGCAGTAGCTTTTTTATGTGTGATTTCCTCTTGTTAATGTGGGGGTTACTTTAGCAGGGGGTGGAAAACTGATAAGTATAATTTCTGTAATCACAGGATGTATAGGATGTAAATATTTGCAGGGCAATTAAAAACTATTTGCCCTTTGGCTTCTTAAAATAAAGGGCACATCTGAACAGCAAACAAGTGGAGATTTCGAAAAACAAGCAGGAAAAGGTTTTTAAGTGGCAAGACTACGAAATGATTTATTGAGCTTCATTGTGTGGGTGAATCAGAATGTGAATATAAGGGGGAAAGAGCAAAATATTTTGGAGCAGGAAAAATATGTCATCAAATAACCAAAAACAAGTCTCAAACAAATACCCTAGGGTTATAAATGATCACAGCGTGTGGCATTCTCAATTATTCTCTCAAGCAGGCACATGGTTTGGGGGGATGCCTAAATGCCAAGTTGTTATTGTTACAAGCCAAGGGGTTTAATTCTTCAGAACACATTGAAGAATCTTCATTCATTAGATAACTGAAGGAATGGAAGATAAAATAACCCATGTCCACTGACCACCAGCCAATAATTGCAACTGTTCTGTGAGTAAAAGCTTTTTCCATTCTTATCTGATTCATATGTAAAGACTTCCTATTTCTCACTCTACATTCTAAATAACATTTTGATTATATATGACTCATATCTGTTGGATTTCTAAATATTTTCTAATCTTTACTACCAGTAGGGATAGTGAAAAGACTATATTTTCCACCATGTTGATGAGAGGGTTTGCACAGGTTAGGCAAGAGGAGGATTGAATAAAACATGGATACTCCTCTAGCAAGGTTAAACTATACACACTATAACTTAGATGTGCAAATAAAGGAATTGGTTATGTTCTATAATGGATTGCATCTTGCCCTTGATCATCCATTCCTTGATTGAAAAGGAAAAAGCAAATCGGCAAAACAAACAACCCTTAAACTTGATAATTAACAGTAACTTTGGCTCTAGAGCTTTAAAAGTCTTCAAAGTTAACTCAGTCTATTAAGAGCAAATACTCATCATTTTGGGTTTCTTACCTCCTCTGTGCTCTTAAACTGGTATCTAGGGACACGTAATCTCCTGAGGACAAAGCAAAGGGAATTTTGATCCACACATTGTCCTTTGCAAACAATGGTTAAGAGTAACTGATAGGTCTTGGCATTCGCCACATTCATTTGCTGAAGTGTCTGTGGCATGTGGAACCAGGGATCTGTGCTCCTAGAATAGGAGGAGTTGAGTGACTGCTCTCATGAAGCTTAACCAACCCCTCGTAATAGCTAGACAGCAGATTCTGTTTCTTTCTGGCAGCCTTGATCCTCTGAGACTTAATTGAATTTCCTACCCCAGCCCCCCAGTTTGGGCCTTTTGATCTTGCAATGGTTACCTCAGCCTGAGCCAGGGTGACCCCTTGGCAGTTATGCTTAATTTTATACTTCTGGTTTATACTTCTTTTTTCTTCTTGCCACCCACTTCTTTCTTCATGCTGGCATATCTGGACCTTTCCCATATGATAGATAGGCTGTAGACCAGGTGCTTGCTACCTCCACTGACATATCTAGACAATACCTTCGGTCTGTTCTGACCCAGCACCTTGGCACCATGTTTCATGAAGCAGAGGGAAGCAGAGCAGAAGCTTGGATTCTTTGATTTCCACTCACACTATCCAGGATTCAGATCACAGTTCATATCATATTGCCTCTCCTTGCCCAAATCATCTGGTTTTTACTGCTCCCTACTTCCTGTTCTCAGATGTTCCAGAGCTTTCTATTTCCTTTTATGTCTGAAAGGAAGTGCCCTCCATTGTATCTTTTTTTTCTGATAGTAAAGCTCTATACTTTGGTTCTCAGACTCCATACTTCATACAAAAAAAAGAGGTTTTGGGATTTAGAAAATCCTTTTTGTTCTCATAAAAACATGACTTCGTAGAAACTTTCTTGCTATGGACATACAAAAAACCTAATTTGAAATTCCAAATTGAGCAGTTACTTTGTTCTCTATCTTACCTGCTGAAGCAATACAGACAATTGATTCTATGGTTTTGAGCTATGAGGCAACAAAATTTGGAGAAAAACTTTTAACAATCAGTTTGTATTACTATAATAGTTTGTAGTTACCCAGTAAAAAACACACAAACATAGTAGTCAAGGTTTCCACATGTCCCTAATCCAGTCTTTCAGACTTCTATCCCACTTTTTGCACAAAAGGGAAAGAGAGCTTAAGATAGAAAATGCACAGTTAATCAATACCAATTGCCAAGTAGCAGAGTTTAACCAATCTAAGGGAGTTTTATCAGAGTTAGATGCTGAAATTAACATATGATTCAAAAAATGAATTTATAAAAGTTATTCTTGAAAATTCTTAAATTGTGTAAAATGCATTTCATTCTATGAAAAAGTCCAAAAATAGTATCTTTCAGTTAGCCCAAGAACCAGTTTTTACTCCAAAGTATAGGGTATATTGCATGAAAATGATGTTTCTTTAAACTCTGTAATCATATTCAATGACGCTCATATTATAAGGGCCACATAAAAGTGGAACTAGCAGGCCAGTACAATGATTTCTCACTTTTACCTAAAGCATGCATAATGGAATTTGCTTAGGTTAAATGTGCATAGATGATACAACTGCACTACACATAGAAAACCTAATAAATATTACTGTTTGATAATTAAAATGGGAGGTCAATATGCTAAAAGTGATAAAATGAAATGATAATAATTACAATAATTATTTACATGTCTCTGTGCCAGGCACATCATCTAATTCAATTCTCCAGTCAACACCATAAAATAGATTTTATTATTATCCTTATTTAAGAAACCAAGAAGTAATAATAAGAGAGGTAGTATCTTGCCCAAATTCACAAGGCTGGAAAATAGAGATTCACCCCCAATTTAGAGATATAATTGTTGTACTAGAGGAAAAAGAATTCAGTTGCTTTTGAAATTGCTTTTAAGTGTTAATCTTTACCATCAACAGATCAATGGATAAACGTAATGTGATATATATATGATGGAATATTATTCATCTGTATAAGGAATGAAGTCCTGACGCATGTGACAAAATGGATGAACCTTGAGAACATTATATTGAAAGAAATATTAGACACAGAGAACAAATATTTTATGGTCTCACTAATATGAACTAATTATAATAAGCAAACTCATAGAGTTAGAATCTAAAAGATATAATACCAGGTGACAAAATGGGGGTAGAGAATGGGGAGCTGCTGTTTAGTCTTTCCAGAAATTCTATTTGGATAGGGTGTAAATGTTTGGAAATGGACAGCAGTGAACATAGCACAGGTACAGTGAGGATAATTACCAGCACTAATATATGGGTGAGATTGTGGTTGAAAGGTGAATTTTAAGGTGACTGTCACTAGAAGGAAATCTATAAGATAAAACATGGGACTGTATAATATAGTAAACCCTGTGTTGCATGATGTGTGTGGTCAAAAGCAGAATTGTAAGAATGTTCTTCTATATATGTTACTCTTACGAGGTATAATAATAGGGGAGTAGGGAGCCGATATGGCTCAAACCGTTGAGTGCCCACCTCCTAAAGATAACAAACAAACAATGAGCAGACAATGAAAGGACAATGGTAAAGAAACAAACAAAAAAAAACAACAAGTAGACAATGAACAACAACAAAAAAATAGGGTGGTTTTTGGGCAAAATTATACCCAAAGCAAACTATGGGCTGTAGGGCATAGTAATATATTAATGTTCTTCTATCAAGTGTAAAAGAAAACCACAATATTATTCTAAGTGAAATAATACATAGTACTGTACACAAAATACTATGTATTGTTTTACTCCATTTATGTAAAATGTAAACATAAATAATTTATAGAAGCACAATTAGATTAGTTGTTACATAAGATGGGAAGGATAGAGAGATTGCGAGGTGACAGCTAAGGAGTAAGGTTTTTTCTTTTTGGATTAATGAAAATGCTCTAAAACTGATTTGCTGATGAATGCACAACTATATGATTATAGTAAAAGCCATTGATTACACACTTTGGATGGATTATTTGGGAATCTATGGATTGGACAGAAATATATCTCAATAAAATTATTTTTTTTAAAAGAGTTAATCTTTAAAAGAATTGAATAGGAAATAAAATTTGGCATATGAATAATACTTACAAATGTATTCATATTGCCGAAGATATTCATATTGAATATTAGAAGCATTCTGATCACTCTTTTTAGGCAGTGCCAGGCATTGAACCCAGGACCTCATACATGGGAAGCAGGTACACAATCACTGAGCTACATCTGCTCCCCACTCTGAGTATTTTGATCTCTTGCAAAGAAAGGAACAATAGGTTATGTTGAATTTCTGTAGAAATGTGGCGATGTTATGCAGCAAACATCGAAAAGAGAAGGCAAAACAAATGACCCAAATTTCATGTTATTAGCAAATTTTATACCTATGAGATTATATATATTTCTTTTTGAAATTCCCTTCTTATTGTACTTGTTTCTACAATAGTCTTATAAGAGTAATTCATCTTAATATCTTTGTCTCCAATAGTCCTTTTTCACATATTGAGATTATTTTATCCTGCAGAATTAAGTAATCAGCTTAGCAGAAAGGCAAAAAAAAAGTTTAAAAAATGCTGTTAACATTAGACATGCATTTCTGACTAAAAAAATCATAAAATAGAGTTATGACCTTAAATAGCATAACCTAAACATGAATATTTGCATGAAAACCATTGCAAACATTTCTTATTACTGGTAGGTCTGTAGAAAAGAAAGAGAGACACAGGGCCCACTGGATGGAATGGGGGAGAGTGTGGGCCATGGTGTGGACCGTTGACCATGGGGTGCGGGGGTGCCCAGAGATGTACTTGCCAAATGCAATGGATGTGTCATGATGATGGGAGGGAGTGTTGCTGGGGAGGGAGAGGTGGGGTGGGGGTGGTAGGGTTCAATGGGACCTCATATATATATATATTTTTAATGTAATATTATTGCAAAGTCAATAAAAAAAAAAGAGAGAGAGAGAAACTAATTATATGAAAAGTTCGCGGTTACTCAAAAAGTCATAATTCTTTGCCTGAGATTCTAATAGAAAATAATTCATAAAATGCCTCGGTGCGCTCAGGATTGAATAAACGCAAATTCTAGTTGGTGACTTTCTATTGTTTCCATACGTACACACCCATTAAAACAATTTCAAACTTAATTTGTTATGTAAACTTTCGCTCTTACAGAGCATGCTTTTTTAACATTACACTTTGTCTCTCTCTGCATGCTAATCTTTAAGAACACTTTCTTAATCAGGCCTTGCCTGATAAATGTCTCTTTGGTTTAGCTTTTTGGCTCATGTTCTAAAATAATTCTGATTTTTCTGAGCCCCAAATTGGGGGCATGGAAAGCATGAACCCACAGGATTTTCTTTCCCTTTTGTTAAGTTTTTACAAAGGTGAGACGACATGTCTTTCATTAAGTAGATAGTAACTTCTTAAAGTTTGGGAGCCAGATGGACCAAATGATAACCTCTCTGCTGATTAGAAGCTCTGATTCCCTCTAGGAAACCATAAAAGAAAGTCAATTAGCGTCAGCAGATGTGGGCGCAATGGGAAGGTGAAGCAAAAGAGGACAGCAGGAGAGCCGTGCTTTTTAGAGATTTGGATGGAAAAAGATAAGATTTCTGGAGAAGGGGGTAAGTTAGGGTTAAGGCTTTATGTAGAAGGTTATGAGGAGAATAGTGGGGGTGAGGGGAGGAGAGGGATGCAGTCGCAGCTTAGAGGGAGATACGCACTCTGGGATTAATGAGGATACTGTATGCCCAAGTGTTTGTCAGGGAAATTATGTTTAAGAAGTGTGGCAAATTAGGAAACTATTATAGAGGGGAATATATATTACACTTTTATTCTGAGGCTCTACTCTGGAACCAACCATCGGATGGACATTAGATAAAAATAAGGTCCAAAATTCTTCAGAGCTAAGTGCTTCCCCAAGTGACTCTGAATAAAGCCTATAGCTGAGCTGCCCAGTAGATGAAAAATACTAACCATATGGATAATTTAAAATTTTGTAGTAGCCACAGAAAAGAAACAAGTAAAATAATTTTAGTAATATGTTTTGCTTAACCTAATAAGTAAAAAATATTATTCCAAAAGGTTATTAATAGTTTAAAATATTAATGAACTATTATATATTATATATATTTGTACCAAGTTGTTGAAATCTGGTAAGTGTGTATTCTACACTTACAGTCTATGGCACATGTATTGGATGCTAAATGTTCACTGGAAGAATGTGATATGTATTTAAATTTCATGAAATTTTCAGTTGAAAGCGAAGATTCCCATACCTATGTTTTTCCAAATATTCCTAAAATTGTTCCAGTAACTGAAGCAAGTAGCAAAAAGTCATTATTAATGTTAACATTCACTTTGACAAAAGTTGGTCATCATTTTTTAGAATAATTGATTTGACTTGGAAGCAAAAGCATATCAGTTTCAAGCTGCCCATTCAAGTTAAGTAATTATTAACTCTTGTATCAGGAGTTATTGTTAACATCAAATTCAAAGGAGGTATTTCATAAATTGAAAAGCAACTTGAAATTTATCAGTATCCACAAAGTGTTCCTCAAAATGTTCTTGCAGTTTTTGCAGCCAGTTTATATAATACGTAGTAATTAAAATCTTCTGTATTTGTTTCATGTTAGAAAATTTGTAAAACATTATTATTGTTTTGTCTCATGAAAAGTTTAAATTTAAGTATAAAATCTCATACCTGTCCAGTTAGGTCACATATAATTTTTCCTGTCCTTGGAGCTTCAAATTTAGTGTAGTTTTATGCCGTGTGACATCAGTGTGGAAATAAACATCAAACTGCCATTTTTCATCTTTGATTATTAAATATTTGGCAAACACTCATTTTGTTTTGTGGAAATCTTGATTTGGAGTTAACAATAGAGTAAACCTTTGTAAAACTATTCTAATACTCACTTAATGAGCATAAGCAAAGAACACAGATTATTAAATCCATTGTCTTTTATTTCTCTCAATTGTTCCATAAACTAGAGATGATTCATAGCTTTTGACTATACATGCTGAATGATTTTAACAACTGTATTAATAACACTTTTCAGAGTCTCGGAAAACAAAAGCACAAATATTTTCAATGTGCATCACACAGTGGAATGAAGCAATAAGGAAAAATTATCAGGCTTTTAAAAACTCCAGTATATCCAGTTGTTTTTTTCACCCAACATGGCAAGAACACTATCTGCTATTGATATAGACTGATTTTTTTCATATCTCTCTGAAGTTCTTCTTTGACAGATATAAGAATACAAAGCATGGACATCATAAACTTGATTTTCTAGACCACAAATTGACAATTCCTTATAAATCTAAAGTTTTTTTGAGACAAATTGTATGCAAGGTGCTAATTGGCAATGTCTCTTATATATGAATTATCTAAAACTAAAGAGAAGTATTTTAAAATTTTTTCATATTTCAATCAACTGATCTTTATTTAATATTGTTAGATAAAAAGTGGTTCTTCTGGCAATTTTTTGATGATTTAGTTGAAGAACTCTCACTTTTCATAAAATACCTATTCTGTTTTTTTTTTCATAATTATGTACCAAAATTGCTATAAATGAAAGAATGATTTATTTTACCATCTATCTAAAAATGATTTTCTTTTGTGTGTAAGATTCCAAGCCATTTTATAGTCTGTCAAGGACACAATCTCAGGTCCTGTTTTTTGACATTTAATTTGATTTCACATAACTAATTTTATTCATTCATTTATAGAAGTAGTTGGGTTTTTGTTTGTTTGTTTATTTGTTTTTGTTTTTGTGTTTGTTTTAGGAGGTACCAAGCATTGAACCCAGACCCTCATACATGGGAAGCAGGCACGCAAACACTGAGCTACACCTGCTCCCCTGTTCATTCTTTTTTGACCATTGAGAGAAATTTTTTAAAATTTACTATGTATTTGCTAAAAAATGTGTCTTAACATTGTCTACTCTATCTTTAAAAAAACTTTTTACACAACTGGCAGCTTTTTGTTTTGATTTGTCCAACAAAATATAATTTTTCTAGTCACTGTTTTCTTTACTGTTTTTGTTGTAGTACTAGCTTCTTCATTTTATTCAATTCTGCATCAGATGTATGCTTTTATTTTAAAAAATTCACTATACCTATTTTCTTTGTTTTTTTGGTACCAAGGCTGGGGATTGAACCCTGGGGACTTTGTATGCAGAAAGCTGGCAGTCAACCACTGAACCACAATAGCTCCTCTGAGATGGTTTTTTTGTTTATTTGTTTTGCTTTGCTTTGCTGTTAGGAGGCATCTGGGACTGAATTTGGGACCTCCCTGTGGGAAGCAGGTGCTCAACTGCTTGAGCCACATCTGCTCCTTCACCATATCTATTTTTAACTGTAAAAATAATTCATTATTATTAAGATACTAATAAGTATTTCAATTTAACTAATTACAATTTGCACAAGTATCACTGTAACTAGTACTACCTGCACAAAAATTCAAATAAACACATTACAAAAATCATTCGAACTGAATCAATCATTTGACACTGACTAGATCGATGATGTGTTTATTTTTAACACTAGAAACATGCACCCAACATATGTCCTACAATGCAAAAATAATACCTTGTGTAATACAATGGTTAAAGTGAAATGAAGCCCACCAAAACAATAAAGTTATGTTTAACTGAAAAATATTTTGTTTCAGTTTTAAAATGTAGATTTAAACTATTTAAAATCAAATCAAATAAAAAATTCAGTCCTCAGTTTTGCTAGTCACATTTTCAAGTGCTCAATAGCCGGCTGTGGCTAGTATTTCCTGTAGTGAGTAGCTCAGGCCTAGATAAAGAAAATAAGACTTATTGTTATTTTTATTTGTCTGTGTATGGAGGGGGACATGGCTTAGTTCTCACTCCTCTTCCCACTTCCTCCTTAAATGTGGAGTTGCTATTTTGATAGGACAAGCTTCCAGAACAGTGATTAGACTACATTTACGCTTCTCAAGATCATTCTGTGTTAAAAGTTCCTATACTTAGGTGTGGCTTTCTTCTTGGACTTTGGCCCTACATTTTTCTACTCTTTTCCTGTCTCCATCAGGAAAGGAGACCCAGAGTCTGGCCCCTCAGTGCAGGTCAAACATCCTAAGATTTCATCACTCCTATACAGGGCAGGAGAAATTTAAACTTTTAAACAGATTCATGTCATCCTGGCAAGAAGCTGGTCATAAGAATAGGGGTCTAAATGAAAGTGGTAGCTCCACTTAATGTTTGCGCCAAAATCGTTTGTGAATGTCTAGTTTTCAGCAAGCTCTGAATGGGGGATTATTAGAGTTAGTTAATCTCCCAAAGAAATGGAGGAAGTTTATCATTTGTGTTGTCCCTTGCAAGTACTTCTTTTTGGGGGACAGAGTGATTAGATTAGAATTAGATTAGATTAGATTAGATTAGAATCCCATTAGCAAAGATGGGATTCTGCAAACCTGAACTCCCTACGGAAACTGAATATTGTCTAATCGCAGTCCAATGGCACAATTATTTCTAATAATTACCATTTCAATTTAATCTTGAGTTGTATTGCCATATTATTAATGACCTTGGCAAGAAAAGATAGAAGCTTTTTATCAACTGGTATGTACATGATACGTGCTTATCAGTGATGACATTAATCACTGTGACAAATTTTGAGGTTATGGAGAAGGAATTGATGAGGATGTTACTAGATGATATTCCATTACTTGACTTTTGATTTATAAACATCCCATACATTTTGAATGGAAGTTGCACACCCTTCCCTCATTTCATACCCTCCTGAAGCCTCTTTATTTAACCCTCTTGCTTCAGAAGACAATAATTAAGCTAATTGATCATTGAATTAAGTCATCATTACCATCTAATGGTAGGTGGAAGAACTCACTGATAGAAGATTCAGTCTACTCTCTCCTGTCTTTCCATAGCCAGCATAATTCCTCCTATGCCAATTTGTATCACCTACACTGAAGAAAGTGTGGTATGGAGGCTGGAAAGATAGCTTAGAGCTAAACTTTCTAGGGTCACATCTCATCTTTACCTCTTACCTGCTGTGTGTGTGGCATTGAACAAGTTGCTTAATATTTGTGTCCCTCATTTGCCTCATTTGTAAAATGGGATCATAATTCACCTACCTCATAGACTTATTTTGAAGAATAAATTATAAAATTCATGTAGAATGTTAAAAATAGTAGCTAGCAAACAAAATAATAAATGAATATATAAACATACATATCCATTTTAGTATTCTTCAGAATTCCCCTTCTGTTCCAATTTTGGCTAAGTTTTCATCTCTTTCAAATCAACCTAAATCAAGTGTGATAAAATTATTATTGTTGTTGTTATGGCAAGCAGAGACATTATATCATTTTATCAAAGGAAGGAAAATTAATATGTTTTGGCATGAAGTCATGTGACCATCACAACATGTAAAGCTCTTGAAAATATGTAGAAGAGCTCTTTTGAGTCACAATAAAACTCATTTGCTTCCTAAATTTCCTCTAGCCAAAACCACTTTTTAAGAAATCATCAGCTGTCAAGAAAATATTTTAAATATATTTTTTTCCTATTTGTCTTCTGGTATTTAATCAAATCAATAGTAAAATTAATTAAATTACATAAACACTAAATGAGTCCTTTCTGTTATAAAACCTTTAAACCAGAAATGATACAAAAATACTTCTTGGCTCCCTTCTTCCCCAATTCTACTACTACCTTGACCCTATGATTAAAAACTACCCATTTGGTATGTTTCCTTCTAGGTCTATTCTCTTGCATATTACCATTGTTTCAAATCTTTAGAAAATTCCTAACTGCTTCCAGGCACTTCTGTCTTGGCCATTCCCATGCATAGTGTTCAAATCTATGACTCTGTGTTCGGAGGTTTACAAGTATCCCCAGGAGTTGGATGGCTGAGATCTGCTGTTGGTACAAGCTGAATTGCAGCCCAAGGTCCTTCCATTCCATACCTTGGTCCCATGGGAGAGCCTTCCTCATCCCTTCTCTCTGGACCCATTGTAACTATATAGTACTTCTAAGCAGAAAAAGTATGAGCATGAACCAAGTCTTTCTGTCATAGATGTAGGTTAGCAGTTCCTTTTACTTTCTGCTTCTGCTTCCTATGGGCTGAGAGTGACCTTTGGATTCAAGAAAGAGGAAGGGAAATAAAGAGAAACTAAGAGATTAATATTTTGATATATTATTCTGCCACGGGCCTATTTATGCCCATAAAGGCATATATGGTTTTGTTTTGAGTTACTTCTTTCACACAAATGTCATCAACATGTAGGTATTACTTTTCAGATTGTTCTTTTATTTAATAATACATCTTGAAATACATTTTAAATATTTATTGAGCCACTACTACATGGAATAACTAAGGTGTCTATGAATTCGAAAATAGATTAAGTGCTAGAATGGTCCTTTAGGTATGTTCATTTTCCCCCTATTTTTAAGTTCAAATGTGGTAAATTTAGTTAATTTTCCAACTTTCTATCTTTGTAATTACACATATCAACTTTCAAATTATCAACTTACAAGTGAGTCTTTATCACCAATCTACTTATAAATTAGTGATTTCCTGTGTATTTATTAAAAATTCTTTTTTTAGAAGCTGAGCTATTTTTACTTATTCCATCATGAAATTAATTGCCTTTAAAAAATACCCTATAGTATAGTTCCAATACAACAAAAATCTTGGCATGAACAATAATATATTTAATTTTTCATAAGTGGCTTTAAATATAATTTTGTCTTTCTACTCAAAATTTTGGTATAATTGAAAGAAATAAACCAAGACATTTTGATCATTTTCTCCTGTGGTAAAATTGTATCTAAAAAATAGTACAATTACTAAATTGTCTAAGTCATAGTTAAGTTAAAATAAAAGTATATTATGGCTTATGCACCAATTGGAATATATATTTAACCCCTGCTTTCTGTACTCAATGCCATATAGAGACTGAGCAGCTAAAGAAAATTCATTATCATAGATAAATAATAAAAAGCAAATTTTCTCGAATTTTAAGCAACATAAAAACACCTACAAAATTGTATGTATTTTGGCTAAGTCATAGATCACTTCATTTTGCATAAAATAACTCCCTTTTTAAAAAAATTTTACAATGTATAGGTTTAGAATTTGTATTAATGACTTTCCAACACTTTGGAATTGCTTTTTGGAACAGTATTTGTAAATGACAGATGACTGACTACCTATTGCAAGTGTTAACTTTTCCAAACCAAAAATAAAAAGCTTTAGAAAATGATTCAACTCTATTTTAAATATATTAAAAAAAGAAAAGAAGAAGAAAATGCAAGTAAAATCATGATTAAATGATTCTGGATTTGTAAAGATGGGGTCGGGGAGAGAGATCATAGCAGCAGTTGCTATGCAAATTGTGATATTAAGTTGCATTCTCTTTCTTTTTAAGATGTCTTTTCTATGCTTTAGTTTTCCTTTGCAATTTGGGTCCCTCATGTTTCATAAGTCTTTGACCATCAACCCAAAAAACATTTATACAGACAAAATTCAAAGAATACCTTTTTACATAAATAGCCAATATCCATACTATATACACGTTCTCTCTTGGCACTAGTAGGGGTGGAAGTATGGAGGAGGAGGGCAAATGATGAATGGAAGCAAGAAATATTGTCTAGTTTTGTTTTGTTTTTATACCATTATAGCAATGAAAACACCTCTGGACTTAAAGTGGACAAGAAAATTATTTATAGGCTAGTCAGTAAATTGGATATTCATCTGGAGTATGTAATCACCCACTTAAAAAAATTTTATTTCTGGCAAAGTTAGCACCTTGTCAGCATCTACTGATATGGTCATAAAATAAGCACTTAAATGATCTCAATTCTGCAATTACTATCACTCTTTTTCAGGTAAGTGGTTAAAAAATGCATGCTGTGCATTTCTGGATTCTGCGTCTCTCTCAAGGTCTAATTGGTTTGCATGCAGTTTTCTGTGGTTAGCCACTTAACTCTCAGACTGTTTTTTTACCTCATGATTCATACCATTCTTCTCCCTATATTAGTTTTTGGAGCAATTGTTCTGGTGTGGTTAAAAATGTAATTCTCATCTCATCACTTCTGTTTCATACCCTGTCTTGTATCCTTCTGGAATCTTGCCAAAGACGAAGAAGTTCCAAATTAATATAAAAGAGTTGTATCTGCAATATAGGCGACTGATAGTAACAATGACTGGAAATCCAAATATTAAACCATTTTGGTTAAGCCTGGAACTCTCTATCATATAGATGTGATGATGTCAAGAATTTCAATATATTCCTGTAGTAACTACTCCTTCCTATTACTTTTCAGATTGCAAGGTCATTGGCAAATAATATGAAAATCTGTATATACTATGTGATTGCCATTTAATTTTGATATCAAGCCAGTCACTGTTATTAATACACAGTTTTCTGCTGGGTGCTATGGAAGATATAAGAGTCCAGAGGATGAGGATCTTGACAGTAGAGTATACTGGTTAAGAGCTTGGGCATGTACCCAAGTGCCGGGGAAGAACCCAGACCCAGCTATTCCTTTTCTTAAAAAGGCAGGCCTCAGAGGATTGCTGGAAGGATTAAATAAGACAATGCTTGTTCGGACAAAGAAGATGCAGCAAATAGACACAGAGAACAGACAACCAGGGTGGGGGGGAAGGGGAGAGAAATAAATAAATAAATAAATAAATAAATAAATAAATAAATAAATAAGATAATGCTTGTTTAGCTTAAACAATGTCTTAAATATTAAAAGTTTATACTTAGGTAGTTATATTATCACAAAGCAATGCATCAATGAAAAGTGCCATACTATATGGGATGGATTATAATAGCATCAGAAATTTTGGAATGGGAAGCCCCTTTGAGAACAGTGATTGACTACTTTTATGGGGTTTGGACTAGGCTTGAATTAAAGAGTAAGGACTAGGACAAAGGGAAACGAGAACAAATTTAGAAGATGTTTTATCAGGGAATACTAAAGAGACCAATTTGACAAGGAAGGAAGGTTAGTGTGGTGAGTAATGAGATATGGGATTATATAAAGTAGAGAAGGAAAATGAAGGATATTGAACAGCAACATTTGCCAATGTAGTTTTCTTTCTAAAGTGAACCTTATTGCTAATGTAGTTTTCTTTCTAAAGTGGTCTAGTATTTAGACCAGAGACTCATGACCCCTGATCAAGACTATTCCTACTGATTTTGATCATCTGTATCTGCACAATAGTAAGCTAATCTCTATAATCAGCCTGCTAATATGTGAAGTATTTCAAGTGAATCTCTAGCTGTTCTAAAATACATTGATTGTACACTTTGAATGGATTCTATGTTTATTAATATGTATCAATAAAATTGACTTGATAAAAAATAAAGGGGGAAAGATGCTCTAAGTTAGAATGAGGATTATTAAAGAAAATAAGGGATGCTAACGCCTTCAAAAAAACATTTGTGTCATCACAGTGGTAGAACCTAAAACAGAATCTGAGATCTGTAATAGCTAAGTTCTATTTGTTCTATATTCCTAAGACTTTCTTTGTTCCTAATGCCCTACTATGATTTTGAGTTCAGTTCTTCTTTAAAAATTCTATACTTATCCTCCCCCCAAAATTGAAATTAGTTCACATGTCTTTTTAATTTTGTGTATAAATCAAATTCTATTGTGGTGAAAGCATCTAGTGCCTTCTGGGGTGTTCTGGCACAGCCTTACCAAAAGTTGATTCACTGCTTACATAAGGATAGACCAGTGTACACCTGGAAGACTCCACACTGATTCAACAGCATGCTTCACTAAATGACTGGCTAGACATGCTGATTTTTCTTTAAAGTACCAGCCATGTATACATCATTCAGTTCCTCCCTGAAATAGACTCTTGCATAAACATGGACCAAGTCCAAAGTCCATGTGATATGTTTCTCCTGTTATTCAGATGTCTATTAGTTGGGAAGCATAGCCAAGTACTCCTGGAAAACCATCCAACCCTCTACAGTGTATTTATTTCACTTCTTTCCAGAATAGATCAATGTGTAGTAAACAGCAAGTAGCTACTTAATAGAATGTGATTCTAATAATAATAAACCATTTTTCTGCTCAAAAGTCTCTTTCCAACTGACCTTAAAGGGTCTGAAATATTTCCCCATTTCTGAAATGAAGGGATTAAATTCAGAAATCTAAAAAATATGCAAATGTCATTTATGAGTATAACCTAGCAATCCCCTATGAGAATGGGATTTAGAACAAATTAATTTTGTTCAGAGAGATGGAAGTCAAAAGGTCTGGAGTATGATGAACTATCCAGAGAGAGTCTGGGGCTTGCAGTGCATTGTCAGCTCTGATATATTGGAAGCCCCACAGAAGCATTTGGATGGGAAAAGGCAACACACACAAAAGCATAGTACTTTTTGGACTGATCTGACATTATTTTGAAACTTGAAACTTGCATATGAAATACATTTATAAAACATCATTTCATCACTCCTAAGCTAGAAGGACTTTTTCATAAATTACATTTATTTTCAACCACTCCATTAAAATGAATAGACAAAACTGTTGAAGATATAACCAGAGGATTTTTGCTGAAGTCTTAAACTAACAATTCACAGACCTGGAAAAAACTAGTCTTATCTATCTTCAGAAATACCTTTAGCCATTAAAAAAGATGTATGTTTAGCTGGATAAAGAATATGATTCAAGGAAGCGGACTTGGCCCAGTGGTTAGGGTGTCCGTCTACCACATGGGAGGTCCATGGTTTGAACCCCGGCCCTCCTTGACCCCTGTGCAACTGGCCCACACACAGTGCTGATGCTCACAAGGAGTGCTGTGCCATGCAGGGGTGTCCCCCGCATAGGGGAGCCCCACGCACAAGGACTGTGCCCCATAAGGAGAGCTGCCCAGCGCGAAAGAAAGTGGAGTCTTCCTAAGAATGGTGCCGCCCACATAGAGAGTTGACACAACAAGATGACACAACAAAAAGAAATGCAGATTCCCCGTGTCGCTGACAACAGAAGCAGACAAAGAAGACGACGCAGCAAATAGACACAGAGAACAGAAAACTGGGGCAGGGGTGTGGGAGAGAAGGGGAGAGAAATAAATTTAAAAATAAATATTAAAAAAAAGAATATGATTCAGATAATAACATAATTCTACGAAAAGTTTTAATAGATGAATTGATCATTAAAGAGTGTAAGTTTCCTTCACTTTGCCAAGTATTGAATTGTTCTAAATAAATGGGTAGTACACAGAGACAAGTTTAACATGAAATAAAATACCCAGGTTCTTTTCAGTGAAAGCTAACCCATTTCTGGTATATTGCTTCAGCAGCCTTTCTCAAACTGAAACAATAGCTAATCACAATTATTTTATATTCCAGTAGAAAAGTTTCTTATTTTGATCAAATTGTCCAATCAAGAACATATAAAGGAAATTTTATTCTTAATCATGGACTGAATAGCAGTAAATACCTCTTTAGTGTACAACATTCAGTCCCAAATGAAATAAAATATGTAAGTTTACTTAAACCATCATAGGACTTAAAGACATAAATATAAATATTAGAGGATCAACCACAAGGTAGACTATAACAAATGATATTAAACACTTCAAAAATAATGTTGTCAAAAGATATTTCACTGTGGTTCTATTACACTACGGCCAGTGTAATACTGTGATTACTTTTGGGTATGAAATATTTTCACAGACGCCAACCCACCGTCATGGGTGACCATATCACTTTGTACCATCAAATCTTGGATCAAATGAAGCAGAGGAAGGAAGAGGAACGTTTAGTCTTTCAGCATAAACCCCTACAGTTTTCACCGGGGCATTTTGTTTAAAAAGTGAATGTAGGTGAGTAAGCCTGGCTCTGGCCCATCAAGGTAGACTGGGGGAACTTGTTGAAATTTTAAGAGAACTGTTGGACCTCTAAAAGTGATGTTCCAAAACCAGACAAAATTGGACAGACTTTTAAAAATCCAAAGAAAGCACATGCAAATTTGAGGTTGACCAAATGTTACAAACTTAGCCAATGAACTCCCTGAGGTTATACAACCTGAGTCTTTTTATTTTTGTCTGCCAAGTGCTGAAAGGCACTCAGGCACACCTCTTCTTCTCTCACTGTGTTACACTGGATGGAAATTAAAAGTGTTTCTGGCAAAGTCATGATGCTTAAAACTGGTATTAGATCTGGCATTTTATGCCAGATTGGTAACGTTTTAAGTGTTGACCATGGCACCTGATGTGCTTGAGTATGTACCAGTTTGTAGAATTCAGGGAGTCTTAGAACCCTATGGGAAAAGACTGTAATATCTGTTACCAAGTATTGACTTTTTCATCAGTAGAAAATGATAGGCTGGTACTTCACTTTTTCTTAGTGTGCATCTGTGCTAGGTAGACATAGGACATATATATGTAATTTGACAAATGATAAAGGTAGCTACTGTCAGGCTGCATTTTTTACTATTTTAGATCACTTCTATCATGTATTATTTTTAATAGTGGAGACATATTTTTACTAGTGTAAAGATATTTGAATAGAATTTATATAATACATCATTCAGACTATATATCTTGCCTTAGAGTCATAGAACTATTAACTTTTAGAGTTGGAAATGATATTGATGACAATTTAGCCCCACCACTATGTTTTTTCTATGAGATCCAAAGATTTTACTAACTTATCCAAAGTCAAATGATTGGCAAATAAAAGTATTATTCATAACCTTTATTATAATAAACATTGATTAGCATTTTTTATTTTCCAGGTATTGCTCCAAGTGCTTCACATACTTTAACTTATATAATCCTGCCAACATCCTTATGAGTACAGATATTTCCCCCATTTTACAGATGGGGAGACTGAGGTACAGAGAAATCAGGTAATGTGATAATTACTGGTAGAGCTATAGCTCATATTCAAGTCTATGATTCCAAGGTATGTTCCTGAGCTCTATACTGTAGTGAAGATTGGGTCAGTAAAATGTCATGAAGATTTAATTGAATCTTAATTATTAACAAAGTGCAGAGAGTAGCATATCCTAAATAATAACAAAACTGATAGATTCCAAATCAATAATCTGATTTAAGAATGCCTAATAAATATCACTCCTCCAGATCCAAATTCCTAAAAATTTTCAATTGACAATATAAATGAACAACTCTAAGTGCAATGGAGACATAAAGATGATTTTCCTTGGATAAAGTCAAAGTTAATTTGTATTCCCTCAATATCAACTGGTCATGTAGAGGGGAGAACGCACATATTGAGAAGTTGAGAGAAAAATATGCTATAGAGAAGCCTCATGTGAAAAATTGAGACATGACATTATATTTGTTTATATTTTGACAGTACAAATAATATGAATCATATTTTCTATGTCATATGGTCACAAGTAAGAGGACACTATTTTTGAGGTCACAGTTTATTTTATCATCTTGTTTTCAAAGATGTTGTTTCAGCTTATTCAGAAAAAAGAATCAATATATTTTCCCTTAAAAGAGTTAAATTTGAGAAAACATTAAACTTTAACCCCAAATGCTGTTGCTTGACATATATAATTTTTATGTATCTTAACTCAGAATACCTTCACAGTATATGTTTAAATGTAATATTTACATCAGTTTTATTACTGGAAAGACACTGATTTTTCATCAGAGTGATATTTTATTGCCCTTTGGCTTGGTTTAATTTTATAGGAGATTCCAGTCAACTTTAATTTGTGCTATTTTAACATTTTACTACATTTCTCACCCCTTTTGAGAAAGAATTTATTCCTTTTTCAAAATTTATGGGATTCTTTTACAACTTCTTTTTAAAAGAAAAATAAGTCAGGTTGCAATTAATTCCATTATAGATAGTTTATGAAATTAGTGCTGACTCTGTCCCTTCCTTTACTATGGTTTGTGAGGCCTTAAAATGTAATTTAAGAGGTGAGATTATAAGCACTTCCTCATTCAGGAAAAAGCTAGAGGAAGAAAACTCGTCTCAGGAAATATAAAAGCCTTAGAAGAATGATTATTTTGTAGGCATTGTGAGTGGAGAGGGTGGATCATGTGTGAGTTGTGTTCTTTCAAAATAGGGGGTGACAGTTTGTTAGGTTATAAATTCAAATGTAGTCTCACAAATTCAAGTCAGTTTAAATCATGAGGAATCTTCACAAAGCACCATTTAGTCCATACTCACTGCTACCAGACTGTTAAGCCAATAGGCACCTTCTCAGTGGGAGACCAAAGTCCAAGTTAGCAGGATTGTAGTCCTTTATTAGTAAAAGAAAGAAGCTTTAAGGCAGGAGATACCTTCCAGTTTAGTGACTTTATGGCCATTATACAACTCTTCAGCCAAGCCTCAATTTCCTCATCCAAAAACACCTACCTTCCAGAACACTTGTGGCAAGCAGTGTTCTTTTCCATCCCCATCTGAGATCTGTTCCTGGATTTCAATAGCTATGTGTTTCTTTGGGCAAATCTGTGCAGGCTTCATCTCTCTCACCTGTAAGAATCAATGATTAGGACAAAATAATTTAAAGATACCTTCTACCTCATACAATCCTCTGAGAAAGTTTTGAGAATTCTGGGCCAAAATGGACAAAGAAATTATAAAACAATATACATAACAGAAAAGGTGAAATGTTTTCATTAAAGAATCTTACCTTAATTTTCATTCATTTTTCAACTTTGAAACCAAAAGAAATTATGCACAATGTGATAATTTTCTTTAACTGGTTTCAAAGATGATCTCTATGCAATGAAATGAAATAAACATGATTGAACTAAGGATCATAGAGTCAAATTATCTGAATTTCTGAGCATCGGGCCATCTAGGCATCATCTGGCATTTATGACACTCCCATCCCTCCATTTCATAGCAGTCCTGGTTAATCAATTCTAACATTCTGAGCCTAGATTTGAGTTTAGAAGTACAATATATCAATCACTCTGCTGATCGTTAACCCATTTAATCTCATCACCACTTTAAGAAGGTAATTAATTCCAATTACAGTGAGTGGCCATGGTCTAGATTGATAGGACTCTTGCCCAAGACCACCCATTACCAGCGTCGAGGTCTAACTTTCTCTGTCCTCAATGCCTGTGCTCTTGACCACTGCATCTTTTGCCTCATTCAAGAGCAAGAACAAAAAAATTTGAAAGATGACAAGTCCAGACTGAACCTGAACATTCTTTCATTCATTTCTTTCAAAATGCTTATTGAGCATCTACAATTTGCCTAGCAGTGTCCTAGATGGAGAGGTACAGCAGCCAATAGAGTAGCAAAAATCTATTAGTTATACTAGTGACAGAGACAGACAATAAACAATATTAGTAAATAAAATATAAGGCATACTAACAATAAATACAGAGAAAAAATAAAGGAAATTCTTTGTGGGGGTTATTAAATTAGATGGTTGAGCAGGGAAGGTCTCATGAGAAAGTGATAGGGGGGAGGCCTGGCAAGGGACAATGGGGTACAGAAGCAGAGGGAACAAGTGATAGATAAATGGAAGATGAAACCAGAGGAGGTTAAGGAGAGCCTTGTAGGGTGTAACAGTGACTTGGCTTATACTTTGAGCAAGATAAGAAGCTTTTGGAGGACTTTGACAAAGGAGTCACATAATCTGGTTCTGTTTGTTGACTAGAATTGTTAACTATTTTCATGGAAAAGAATTAGAAATACATATTACAAGTCTACTGTTCTTAGAATTACTGAGAAGTAGCCCTTAGTAAATCATAGAATCAAATATATGTGTTCTACTTATAAGAAATAAACACACTCAACAATAGCAACAAAAGTGCTTTGCATTCTTTTTCTTCCCTGTATAAAGTTAAATATTTTTAAGTGTGATATTTAATATATATATCTGGACAGAGTAAGAGTATCACTGAGCAAATGGGGCTCACTTCCCTGATACACACTTTACGTCAATGCCCCTGACATCGGGATTTTGAGAAAAGAAAGAGCTTTAATGCAAGGTTGACCACCGTGGAGACAGAGCCCCTTGGTTCATGTCTGTCTCCCAGAGTCTAAAGAGTTTAAGGTTTCTATGGGATTCGAACAAGGGGAGGTGGAGTTATTACTGAGCAGTGTTAAAAATCTCTTAATTAATATATGATAACGACTATAATAACATATAAAGAAATGGAACTAGGTAGGCTAAAGTAACCATAACAATATCAAATATAAGCAACTAAAATATGTAAAGGAATGGAACTAGGTTAAAGCAACAATTACAAAAACAAAGTAAAACTGCTGTAGTCAGCAGTTAAAAGAGTATATTCTATCCCACAATGCAATCAGAGACTTACTCAGTTCTCCAGCTTATTTCATAAGTACATAATTTTAAAAAGAATTGCAAGTCCAAAATGTTGTCAGTAAAATCTGTCTGTAAGGGAGTTACTATAAATTACCAGTTTTCACTAGTCATGTTCTTACACACTCCCTATAGGAAATTCTAATTTTTAGCCTCTTAAAAATGATTGACCTTGTATTTACAAACACACACACATATATAAAGTATTGAAACTGAGTTTGTTCAAGGTAGAAAGTCTCTTTGAATAATTTAGAATGATAAACAGTTCATTTAATTACTTAATTTTCTCCATTCTCCTTTTTATCCTGATGACTTAGTATTAAGACAAAATGTAAATAAGAAAATTCTGGTGTAGCTCTTCTGATGATACCAACAGAAACGAATGGGAAGAAAAGGATAAAGAAAGAAGGAAAAAATATATATATTTATGTAAATGTTTATATACATAAACTATATATGTATATGTTTATATATAAAAAATATATATATTTATACACACACCAGGTAAAAGCAGAACCTCTCTTTGAGCTTGTTGGGAAAGAGGGTGAATATGGAAATCCATCTTTTTTTGGCACCTCACTTATACCCCAGCACACATACACACAAAAGCACAGGCACATAAACATGTTCTCTACCCAGGATTGCCAGATAAAATATAGGCTGTCCAGTTAAACACTAAGTTAGAAAAACAACAGATAATGTTTAATGTAAGTGTATGCCAAATATTGCCAGTATTTTTATTTGCTAAATCTGGCAACCCTACCCTATAGTCATCCTTGCCAGAACCAATGGTTAACTTTTCAAGAATTTTTTAGGTTGGTTGACATCATCTTGGTATATAGAAATCGGCCAAAGTAGGAGTATTAAAACCATGGAAATTGCCCAAATTTTAAAATCAGGGTGTTTTTGTTTGGAGAGCTGGTTATTAAACATGTATCAGAACATAAGTGCATCCTCTGAATGATTGGACTTTATAGAGTATCATTCCTTATAGAAATAAAGAGGAGCTTATAATTGCAAAACTCTTTGCAGTTTACAAAACTCTCTCACACACATTACTTCACTGAATCCTTATGAAAACCTTTCATTTGTTCTTTGTTAATGGATGGAAAAAAGAGACTCAGGGAGATGAACTAACTTCCTTGAAGTAAGCAATTGGTTAGGAACCAGGAAAGATGCATGGATGGAGTCAGAAAATATCTAAAATAACCCCACAAGCACTTATTTATTGCAAAGGGGAAAATTGCTGTTAAAGTAAAGAGATCTGGTTGTTACCATCTTAACCAAGTACTCAAATTAATATCATTTAGGATGTTAAAACCTGAGATTATTTGTGTCCTGACATAAAGCAATATGAAATATATATCACCTATGAAATATATTTGCCAAAAATGTTTACCCTAAATCTAATCAAGCCTGTAGACCTAAATTTCAAATTATAGGAAATCCAAGAGATAGGAAACATGGTAAACTACACAATGAGGAAGCAATAAAATAAATACAGAACTCGGAACATTTTGTGAGAAAACTGTTTCCAACTCTTCAAAAAGTGAATGTATTAAGATGTGTGTGTGTTTGTATAGAGGACATAATATCATAATATCTAGGTGTGAATCTAGATTGAATCATAATTAGGAAAAAAAAGAAAATGGTTTAAGTGGGGAAATTTGAATATGATCTAGAAATTAGATGATAATAAGGATTTTTATTAATTTTCTTAAGGTGTCTTAAAAGTAGTGTGGTTATATAACAGAATGTCCTCATTTTGAAGAATTTAAGAATGAAATTGCCATGTTGTCAAATTTATTTTCATGCACTTCATAAAAATGTGTATGCAAATAAAAAGATATAAAACAAATATAGCAGAACGTTAACAATTGTTGAATTTATGCATGAGATATATACAATGTTCATTGTACTAGTGTTTTCATTTTTCTGTTCATTTGAAAATTTTAATAATAAAAAGTTGGGGTTAAAAAGAAACAAAAATCCCAGTACTGGACATACTCAAAGCAAGGAGGCACAGGTATAAATGGAAATATTGTTGTAAGAGAGAGAGAAAGTAAAAGAGAAAGAGACTACTAAAAGTCTTGCTAGCATTGGCCTCTATCAAACCTTAGATAAAATCAATGTGATATTGATTTCTCTTTCTTCCCTACTACTGGTAAGATATATGCTCAAAGAATAAACTAGGTAAAAACTCTCTCAAATCATCCAGCATTTTAAACTGGTTCACGTTCCTTGCTACTTCATTGATCATGTAGAAAGCTGATGAGATCAAATTCAGGTATGCAAGGAATACAAACTTCTTTATATTTCACACACACAAAAATGTAAATTTCTATTTCAAGCCTCCACTGAGTCAATTCAGTTTTCCTTCTCCCCTTTTCTGCCCAACTTGTTTATATATTCTAGGAAATCTTGAAATAGCAATTAGCAGTTAGAATCTGAGGATGAGAATCTGGCCTTGTTACCTCCATCCTCCACAAGGATGTACATCATTCTGGCCTCTTCTTTACCCACTTTTTAAAAAATTTATTTTTTTATTTTTAAAAAAGCTTCAGATTACTTAAAAGTTACATAAAAAAGATAGGGGATCACCATATGCCCCATCCCTCCCTCTCCCATACTTTCCCACATTCACATCCCTCATTAGTATGGCACAGTTGTTACAATTGATGGATACATACTGAAGCATTGCTACAAACTATGGATTACAATTTACATTATAGTTTACACTTTGTCTCCCACAGTTTTGTACATTATGACAAAATATACAATGATCTTTGCCTACTTTTCACACTAGTTGCTACTTGAATATCCCTCACCCTTGTCTAACTCTCTTTTAGCTATTTCTCTGCTCTTGGGAGCATGGGAAACATTCAGTGTTCTCAGTCATGACTTTCTAGGGCCTCTGGAAATACAATAGAGCTATATAAGGTTGTTATATTCCAGGACAAAACACGTAATTATTTTTAGCCTACTGTCCAAGGCTGTGCTGAGTTGAGGTCAGAACTCTGGGATCATGCTGCCTGTTTCGAATAAGATGCAGATCCCCGTGTGTGAATTAATTTATTGCCTCCTCACCACTTCCCGGTTTGTGGTCTAAGCAAAAGGCAGGGCACAGGCCCCTTTCTCAGGGACACTCAACTATCTAAATTCTTTTGCCTCCTCTTCCTCTCCACTCACCCTCATTTGGGGAAAACTTTATCTACCTTTGGAGATAAGAAGAATTCACTCTGACAGGTTGAGGTATCATCCCAAATCTTTTGCTTGTGCCCCAAGTTCTAGGCTTTTGAAAATCAGGAATTAATATTTACTTTTTTATTCTCTGGGTTCTACTGGTTCATCATTTCTCTGAGCTTATTGAGTATAGTCAGTCTTAGTTGCTGCCTATCATAGATGAATGATGCTGAGGTAATAATAATAATAAAGGAATACTACGCCCTTTGTTTTACATATCGACATATTACCCACTATATTTCAAAAACATTAGCATGTAATTACCAAAATTCTGCAGAATACCATCCCCTCACAAACATTTTATAATTCAGTTTATACTAATTGGCTCTAATCATTTTTGAAACCAGTGTTTTTAATTAGCTCAGTCTTTTGAGTACAAACAAAATTCATTCCCTAACAGAGGGCAGTCCAAAAGAAATACAATGTCAACTGCATATGCTATTTAAACTATTCTAGTAGCCACATTAAAAAACATTAAAAGAAAGAAGTGACATTAACTTAATAATATATTTTATTTAACTCAATATGTCCAAAAATATTATCATTAAAACTTGGAATAAATAGGAAAAAAAAGACATTTTGCCTTTTTTAAACAAATAATACAAACACTATACAGTCTTTACCATGCTAAGTCTTTGAAATCCAGTGTGTACTTTATACTTACAGTATGTCTCAATTGACACTAGCTACATTTCAAGTACTAAATAGAGTGGCTTCTTTATTGGACAATGTGATTCTAACAACTACTTTTTCGAAGTATAACAAAATATCATCACTTTCAAAACTGAATATAGTCTATACTTATAATTGGAGAGACTTTCTGATATTTGTAATATTTTATCCACTGGATTCCTGGATTCAAATGATAAAAATATATATGTATCATATACTCACAAACACATACAGAAACAAGTATATCACAATAATTCTCTACCTTAGAAAGTTATGTTCTTAGGTTCATACAATTTAGTTTTCACTATTTTTGTCTCTACGTAGTTTGACTTGTCAGTAATAATAAATAGGAATTACAATTACACTGTAAATATATAGGCTTTTTGTTGATCACATGATAAGAACATCCTGAAAGAGAACAGTGGGTAGGGGAAGAGATAAAGGATAGCAAGAGAAAGAAGCATTTGAAAAAGTTTGAAAAACCAGATTTAACCTATGGTAATGGAAGACACTTAGCTGCATTGTTTTTGGAGGTAGAGAAGCAGTGTTAATTTATGAAAATTTGAAGAAAACCTAGTAACCAGAAAAGTTCAAATGAAAGTTTTAGGATTGAAAAAGGAAATTATATAGCTAAGGAAACATGGTCTAGCTATTGTTTAATGGAGTAGAGATTGTGTCTGTGGGTATAGGTATAAATGGCTATCTATATAAGCTTACCCACTCTTCTGATAATGTTTTAGTTTGCCAGGCTGCTATGACAAGTACCACACAATGAGTTGGCTTAACAGCAAGAATTTATTGGCTCATAGTTTGGAAGACTAGAAGTCCAAAATCAAGGCATAAGCAAGGCCATACTTTATCCCTGGAACATGTCCTGTTCTGGTGCTGGCTTGCCGTGGTCCTTGGGGTTTCCGTGGCTTGCATCACTGCCTCCCATCACATGGAGATCTCTCTCCTTGTGTCCACTCTTCAGGTTTACACTGGCTGCTGGATCCTCCTTATAACTTTCTCTGATTTCTCTTTATCAGGTCTCCATGAATAATCTCCCTGGTTCATTTGGGCTGTACCTTACCTAAAAATAACATCTACAAAAGGTACTATTTTCACATGCGTTCATGTCCATGGGAATGCTGATTAAGATTATGTCTTCTATTGGAGTACAGAATACAACCTACCATAGATGGTGTGTTCCTAACACATAGTAGGTACACAATAAATATTTTTGAATGAATGAACATAAAAGACATATAACTTCTTATGAAAACCACCCTAATACAGTGAGATGCTAGGTAATTAACTCGGACATAGGTTTATAAGGTTTAAATTCTTTATATGCCTTAATCAAAAGCTGAACTATCATCCCAAATCCCTCAAGATGGCAGAAAGAACAAAAATAAGGAGGGAGTATAACCACTTGTGTTAACTGAGTAAATTATAACACTGATATAAAAAAGATTATGTATTTATGACAGAAAAGAAATATTCCAGGGTAATATCAAATATCAAATAAAAGTCCATTTTACATTTTTAAAAAATCTAAGAGCATGGCAATCTACAGCTTTGAATAACTTTCCCGAAATCTGATCTAGCTGAAAGATATTCTCCACATAATGGCTCCCATAAAGCTTTGGAATTTATGATTTACAAATATCCTGTTTTATGGGATCTATTACATTAAAAATTTCTGGATTGCTGTAGTGATCTCTTCCTTTGTCATTGATAATAGATTAGCAGGTCATTTCTATAAGTATCACCTAAATCTAACAGAGCACCACAAATTCAACCATATTGTAACTAAAGTGGTTGCTTGTCTGTCATAACAGCTACATACCTAACAATTGTACTAGGAACCATTAGTACAGTTTGGTCTATTCTAAACTGTAGATTGTTCAGTAATTTATTTGTAGCCAGTTGATCTGATAAATTTTATAAAATTGATTATGGAGTCATTCACACCTTTTTAAACCCAGTACTTTGTGATGTTCCTATACCAAATAGATAAAATATTAAAAATTCTGTATTTAAACCAAAAGCTTCGTGTCTTAGGGTGATATAAAAAATTAATTTTTAGTAGTGGAGAAATTGCTTTTAATAGGTGAGAAATATTTTTCTATAAATTGAAGTAAAAAAATGGGGGGGCAACTTTAATTCCATTTAATTTGGGCAGGCTTCTTATAAAAACCTGGTTAAATTGCCCAGGGAGTTTTAAACGAATAATAGGAAAAAAAATTAATCCAATAAGAATGCAACATTTGGTTTCTAAGGGTTGGTGTGATTTAATCTCATTCAGTAAAAAATTTTTTGAATGTCTGTGGCTCTTTCGCAGTAAGGAATATCATAAAACTTGGGAAATATTATTTGAAGCTATGTTTTAACTATCTACAAGAACTCTTGAGAAAGCTTAATGATGGCTTTAGATTTCAGGGCATAAAAATAGTCTGAAATGCTTACAAAGGTCTGTTTATTAGATTTACTATTTCCTTTAAAGAAATCATGTAACCATCTAAGATTTATCAGAGTGATGGATTCCAAGAATATAATCTGTGGGCTTAATTGCTAAATTCCAAACCATAATGAATCAGAGGGTAAAATCATTCCTTTGATCATAGAGTACAAATACTATAGAATCTTTACTACCACGCAATTGCATCTATATGAGGAATTTTAGTTGCATAACCAATAACAATTGCGTTGTTTAGGGTTTCTTTAGAGAATTAAACGCACATGTTAAGTATTAGGTACACTAGTATTGATAATTGCACTTTCGAAGTAATCAACTTCCTTATGGAGTTCTACAATTCTATGAAATTTTTCAAATTTGGGGAAAAAATAATGTTTATATTTTAGTTTAGGAAAATGTTGTATTTTGAAATTGACATCCATAGCTTCAGCTGTGAGCCCATGATTTTCAAATCTAAGGCTAAACTCAGGTTTCTCTTTTTAGAGATACAAATGCATGAATCCAGTTAGCACTGAACATCTCCACCTGGTTCTCCCAAAAGCTCTTCAAATGAAAATCCCAAAATGGAAGGTATTATCTATCCTCACACCCACCATTCTTTGTCACTTATCCCGGTAGGTGACACCAGCAGTCCCTTGGATTCACAAGGAAAAACTTTGGAGATATCTTAAATGACTCTTCTTTACCATCCTCAATCAATTTTTCCAAAAGTTATATTAAAAAAATGATATGGAATAGTGATTGAAATCTATTCCCACGCCTAGAAGTAAGCTGTAGACCTCAGGACTTCAGTGACAACCTCACCTGTTTTCTCCTCCTGAGACACTAGGCTGTCTCCCAGGTGCAGGAGAAAGTACTCTGATGGTCTTTATTAGCTAGAGGTATGAAAGCGAAAAGTGAGAAAAAGGGGGGAGGGTGTCATCTTTTGGGCATACGCAGTTTGGAGAGTGGTAATCATCCCATATCATCTTCTCTCTTCCTCAAATAGAAGAAAACATCCACCTGTCTATCTCTCTTACCACAAGATTGGAGTTATTGAAATCTTCCGTCTTCACACCCCACTTGATTGGGAACTGGTGATGGATGCTTGCTTGAAAGTTGGTGATTCATCAAAGTGGCAGTGCAGCACCTGGTGCTGTTGAAATATGGAGAAAGGGTCAGAAGAGTAACAGAGCAACTGAGATTGGGAATACCAGAAGACAGTGTGCATTCTCACCTCAAGGATGTAAGAATCTACATTTCCCATGTTTAGGTTGGAATCTGAGGCTTAAGTAATCTTTCTGGTTGCTCTTGGAGGGCTATGGACATTCAGTGGTTAAGGGATCCTCAGCAGGCAAAAGGCGAATAGATTTCCTGCTGGGGAAAGGAAGCCTGGAGGCCTGCAGAGGACTATAGGGAAAGGGCTTGGAGCATGTTCCAGATAAAAACAAATATACCTATAGAAAAGGACCAATACTTGGAAGTCTGCCTCATTGAAGAAAACAATAGCCTGGCAGTTTTACCCTGAGAAGTTGTGGCTAAGAGAAAGGGAACAGAGTAGCTAGCAGCAATTTGTGGTTGCAAATGGTGACCTTCCCCCCACTCTGTGCCCTTGCTAGATGTTGGCTTGAGGGATAAAGCAAGAGGAAAAGAGGAGGGGAGATGAAGAGGACCAACCAAAATTGCCTTCCCACAAGCCTAATCTGGGCTGAAGGAGAATAGAATTTTGAATGGGAGAGGAGGCTCTTTTAAAAGTCCCAAATGACTAAAATATTATGAAATTAGACTAAGATATTAAAAGAATCTCCTTCCCAAGAGGAAGAGATTCTATAACTAGAAGCAGTTTTGGAAAGATAAAACTGTTCAATGTTTATACCAGAATGAGTTGAGACTTCTCAAACCAGTAAATGAAGGTACAAGCTCCTAAATATTTCCCAAATCTATTCTTGTCTTTCTTGTCCCGTTACAATTGCCATAGTTCAAGTTCTAATCACCTCTTACCCTGGCTGTTACCTTAGTTCCCTTCCTCTCATCTAGCTAATGATCTTCCCCAATCTTTCCATTATTTTATTTTCTCTATAATGCTGCTAGTGTATCCTTTCTAAACTTGCAAATCTGATTGTCATTGTTCAGTGACTCCCAGTTCTTAACAAATCACATTTTACCCATGTTGCATGACATTTAAGGTTCCTTGTGAGCTGACCTTCTGCTTATCCATTCATCTTTAACTGCTGCTCAAAAATGTATACAACTGCCAACCTGAACTACTTAGAATCACAGAACATTCTTTCCCCTCTCTGACAACATGCCTTTGTATTTACTTTTCTTTTGCTTGAAATGCCAAGCTGTTCTGCTAGGCAATTCATCAATTTCCATGAATGACCAAATGCTCCTTGACTATGAAGACGTTGATTCTTTCAGAAGACACAAGTGTCCTTCTCCTATTTCCTCACTGTACTTTTTACGCAACATCATTATAACAACTGCTTCATTGTATTAATGTCATTGTATTTTTTCCATCACAAAGCAGTAAAAATTACAGTCCAAATTAACAGACTTATATTATGGAGATTAACAAGAGGACTTTCTCTTCTCTCTTAATATCAGGTAAAAAGTATGCTTCTCTTGAATAACTTTTTTGGCTTTCATACAAGGACACAATTTTGTACCTCTCTTTGAAAGATTATAATACCCTCAAGGACATTTAGCATGTTAAAGCAGATTAATTGCTGTTTCCTGAATAAAGAGAATAAGATATCCCCCTTGCTTTGGTCACTAGAAAGCTCAGCGCTAAATTTCTGACCCATATTTAGCAATTACACAGGTACTTGCGGCATGCAATTTGTGAATTAATCTTAATGCTGCTTTCATCTTAATTTTTGTCCTTTTGTTCCTCATGATACATATCACCTCATTAGTTTATTTTGTTTGCTTGTTGTGGGTTTTTTTTTAGTTTTTCAATAGTATATGCACAAACCTCATTTTCTTTCTGAAAGCAAAATAGGGTACAATCTCAAGCCTAGCTATGCATTCATTATTTTAATTAAAGAAGAATAGTTGTAAACACAAAACCACACAGTTTGGTGGAATTTACTGAAAGATATCATTAAATTCAGTTCATTTTTGGACATTGTTATGGCATAAAATAATAGTTAACTAATTATACTATTTAATCCCAGTTTTACACTCACATATGCTAAAGCTTAAACTAAAGACATTATTGCTTTTAAAAATATTTTTTGGTTGATTTCATCAGACTCTCAGTCAAATATGTTCAAGTGACAGGCGTGAAATTATCTGAAAGATTATATCATGCTAGTTTTACTATAACACATAGGTTTTTACCATAATCACAGCCATGAGGGAGAGTTAAAATTACAATAAACTTTCCATTAAGAAATTTCCCAACACAGGAACTGTTTAAGATTTCCTTAAGTGTGTTTCTGGTTAGGTTATCTGTATTCTCAGTACTTTATCTCTTAGCTAGGAAAATGTTTGCTGATATAGCAGGTAGAAACAAATTGAGCTGTAGGAGAGAAACTAACAGACCTAAAGCCATGATTCTCAGACTTTTATGTTTAGTGGTTAGATTTGAAAATGTTTCCATTCATAAGCAATGAAGACATTTCTTAGTAGGGGTTAAATTTCCCATGAATTTTGTTCAAGGAAGCATAACCTCCTACTAAAACATATTTCAGTTTAGTCTTTAATTTACTTAGGGAAGCAGACTTGGCCCAATGGATAGGGCATCCGCCGACCACATGGGAGGTCTGCTGTTCAAACCCAGGGCCTCCTTGACCTGTGTGGAACTGTCGCATGCACAGTACTGATGAGCGCAAGGTGTGCCATGACATGCAGGGCTGTCCCCTGCGTAGGGGAGCCCCGTGCGCAAGGAGTGCGCCCCGTAAGGAGAGCCGCCCAGTGTGAAAGAAAGTGCAGCCTGCCCAGGAATGACACTGCACACATGGAGAGCTGACACAACAAGATGATGCAACGAAAAGAAACACAGATTCCTGGTGCCACTGATAAGGATATACGCGGTCACTGAAGAACACAAAGCGAATGGACACAGAGAGCAGACAACTGGGGCAGGGGGTGAAAGGGAGAGAAATAAATAAAAAATAAATTCTTAAAAAAAAAAATTTAATTTACTTGAAACCTACCTGGCTGGCAGGCAACAGAAGAAAGTCGGGGACCATAATTGGCTGAGAATTCTCTGAATTATCATATGTTTTGGAGTCAGATAGGAAGCTTATGTAATAGAGAGTTGATTCTTAACTGTTTCTTTTAAGTGACACTCTTTAGATTTCTCTGCATGTTCCTGCCAGCTTTTGAAAAATTAGGAAAAGAAAGGTGTAAGGGAAATGGAGGGTACTGTTTTAAAATTAATAAAGAATATTTGTGATTGGATTATGTTATTTAAATCCTCAAGAGAAACAATTATTAAATTACATCATTTTCACAGTGGATTGAAACACAACATAAAAAGAAATACTTTTTTTTTTACTAACCATATTATGTATAATCAGAGTTCTAAGAAATTTTATGTGTTTTCTCATTTAACTTTGTAGCAAATCTGGAGGTATATATGATAGTGATGATTATACAAATGAGGAGACTGAGTTAAAGAGAAATTAGGAGCTTTCTCAAAGATTTCCTGATTAAGTTTTGGATGTATCAGTGCGTGGCTAAAGCAAAGGATTATGGCTAAGACATAGCCAGGAATAAGGGAAAGACTTCTTTAAGGCCAGATATGAATTTGAAAATACTTTCACCACTTACTAGTTGCATGGCCTTAGTAACTTATTTAACCTCTCTGAAGATCTGTTAGGTAATAATTACATGTGCTCCTTAGCATTATGAGAATAAAATGAGATGATGTGTCAGAAATACAGTGGTGTTATATAAACGTTTGTTCAACATATTAATGAATAATTGATTAGTGCAAAGTTCTAGCATGGTGTTTGAAGAGGACTAAATGAACTTATAATAGTCTAGCACGTTATAAGCACTAATAAATGTTAGATAACACTATTATTATTATTATTATTAAAGCAGTCTCTAAATTAGTATAGCTTATTATTTTTATCATTCTTTACTTCCAAGTTTGAATTAGAGTTCTTAGTTCCTGCTTTGGTATCACTTATTAATCTGGATAGAAAATGGAAACATCCAGCCTACTCAGAGCACAAAATCTCTTTTAAAAATGAAAGCTGTTTTCATCTTGAAATTTACATATCTACTCATAATTCACACCTGGCCTGTTCCTTCCCAGTTTATATTTTTAACATTCTGTATTGTACTACATTAAAACAAAGCTACCAGTGAAGGTGGCTATTTTGAAAACCCTGCCTCTTTCTAATTGGGGCCAGCAATACACCATGCTCCCTTCCTGCTGGTCAGGAGGTATTTCCTTATTTTAGGAGAGATTTGACATTGCCATTCCCAATCCATGAACCCACATGTTACTGTCACAGGCCTGGTTTTGATCTTTGAAGCACCTCTTCCTAAACTGGTATTCAGACTCATAGCTTTAAAGGAAAAGAGACCTGGTGCCTCCATCAGATATTATTAACCTGAGGAGAAACACAAATCCTGCTATGACAGATGTGGTTTGTGACATAAGCATGCTGTTGTCTCCAAGAGCCTAGAGTGGACAAACAGTCTGAAGGGCACAGTCCAGCCTGCTGACTGGCATTTTGTGTACAGGAAACTATCCGGACAAAGGGGTGAATCTGTTTCAAATTAAAGAGGTGGAAATACAGTAAGATGATTGCACTGTGATTAAATAACTGAAAACAATTTATCAGCTCAGATAAGTTGTCACACCATCTGTCACATAAATGAGATAGTAAAATGGATTTGGCCTATAACTTAGTCTGATGAAATGCAAACTGGATCTGATTATTTGTTTTTAATTCCCTGTTTTTATTACCATGTGGAATGAACTGCCTAGCTTTAGTAGTCATTCATCAAGAATTCAGTTCTATCCTTTAGTTCCTTGGACTTTTGCTCTTTTTTTTTTTTAAATCTTATTTATCTTGAAGTATTTTTATAGGAGCACAACTTGAGAATTGAACCCAAGAATTCTGTAATGTTTTCATTCATTTTATTTTAAATTTTGAGTAAATTTTTTTATTTTTAAAGACACTTTAGATTATATAAATGTTACATCAGAAATATAGGGGATTCTCATATACCCCACCCTCTCTCCCTCCCACACTTTCCCCCATTAACAACATCTTTCATTAGAGTGGCACGTTTGTTACAATTGATAAACACATATTGAAGCATTGCTACTAACCATGGACTATAGTTTATACTTTTCACTGTACATTTTTATAGGTTTTGAGAAAATGTATAATGGCCTGAATCCATCATTGCAATATTGTGCAGGACAATTTCAATGTCCCCCAAAACCCCATGTTACACCTATTCTTCCCCCTTCCCTCCCTTCAAAAACTCTGGTGGCCACTACCTTTATTTATTTATTTATTTATTTATTTATTTATTTATTTATTTATTTTTTATTATTGTCTTTTTTTAAAAGATACATAAATCACACAAAATGTTACATTAAAAAATATAAGAGGTTCGTTCCCATATATCCCACTCCCCACAACCCCCACTCCTCCCACATCAAAAACTTCTTTCATTAGTGGGGTACATTCATGGCATTTGATGAATACATTTTGGAGCACTGCTACACAGCATGGATCATAGTTTATGTTGTAGTTTATACTCTCTCCCAGTCCATTCAGTGGGTTATGTCAGGATATATGATGTCCTGCATCTTTCTCTGCAATATCATTCAGGACAACTCCAAGTGCTGAAAATGCCCCCATATCACATCTCATTTTCCCTCTCCCTGCCTTCAGCAACTCCTGTGGTCACTGTCTCCACATCAATGATATAATTTCTTCCATTGCTAGAGTCACAATAATTGAGAGGGGCTTAGATCCCACATGGTTGATAGATGGAATTCTCCTGCTTGCAGTTGTAGACTCTCTCAGACCCTTGGTGTGGTGGCTGACTATCCTCACCTTCCTGTTAGCTGACCTGGGTAAGTTCAATGAACTGGAGAGTAGGTGTTGCAACTCTGCTGAGACTCAGGGCCCAGCTGGCAGATGGCCAGTCCAGAGATTCAAGTCTCCTGGACATACACCTACTCCAGTGCCAACCACAGTTTCAGTAAAAGTAACAGAAGAGACATGTGTTGGCCATAGCCTTTATATCAATGATTCAAGTTCTTCCATTGCTAGAATAATCATAAGTCTACTTAAATTCATAGTTGCATTCCTCCCTTATGTTTGTTCATTCCTCAATCTTGAGGATTTGGGTACGGTGATGCCCACTCTGTTTCTAATTGAGAAGGGGCTTAGATCCCACAGGGCAGATGGATGGAATTGTCTTATTTACAGTTGTTTTAATTCATTTTAGGCATCAATGAAAGGTTTGCCTTTAGTATAGTTTTAACCTCTACTAATAATAGCTACCATTTATTTAGGACTTTAGTGCCAGACTAAATTTTATAGGCAGTCTCATTTAATCCTCATAGTAATCATAGTGGGTAGGTTTTATAATCCTCATTTTCCTGGATGAGAAAACTGATCTAAGAAAAATTAAGCCATGTACCAGGGGACACAGATATTAAGTGAATGATCTGGAATTTAAACTCAGTTCTCTCTGACTCCAAAGACTATGTTTATCTTCACTTACTCTTTATTTGGACCCAATTCAATTCACAACATACTTTCTGAGTGCCATTGGCAAAATGTTATGGGACATTCAAGGTAAATAGAGCAGATTCAAGTTGGTAGGAGCAATATGTAAGGTATATAGTCTAGACTAACAGCATATAATTTGTAACCCTGAAGTAAGTTCAGTTCCTACTTCACTGCCCCAAGTCAGTAAAATATAACAAAGTCCAATGGAGAAAACCTAGAACAGTAGTGATAGGCTGACAAAAGGAGCTATAGATTTAAATAGACTGGCCATAATGAGATATTTAGAAAATAAGTTTTCAACTCACCACAGATAACATTTATATCAATACTTTATAGCTTAAAGGTAAGTGGGAAAAAGTCAATTCTTCAATCATTTTGCAATCTGTACACATATATAACTATTGTCCCATTTGTTGATTTGTTGCCTGTAAACATTTTTCCTTTGATAACTGACATAATATTAGGTCTGGTCAATAAAGACTGAATGCAGTGTGGTTGTGGAGGGGTGACAAGAGGAAGGAGTTTGTCTTCCTTGTTTCAGTGTTTTACAAGCTTGCTCCAACAGCTCAGCTGCCAATGGATAGCTTCCTAGCAAGCAGGCAGCTTCCCTGCCATTGGCATGAGGGGAACCCAGTAGTGCACATCCTCCAGAGGGTTTTGCCAGCACAGCCATGGGCGTGTTTCAGGTAAGTCTTGCCAGCACCACAGTAAGCAGCGTCTTAGTAGTTCTGGCTCCTGAGTGGGTGATTTTCTGATTTCCAGTTCCTGCCTGCAGCACTGAGCAAACTCTGCCATCCAGTGGGCACAGCCACGGTGTCTTCAAACAAGTTTGAATCTCAGCCGTGGGGTGGAGTTGGGAGGCTGTTCTTCTACAACTAGTCCCTTCCTTGGGTGTTCTTCCTCATTCCTAGAGTTTGAACCTGCTCCCTAAATTTGTTATTTCTGTACTTCATTACCCTTAAAACCCAAATGCTAACTCCTCCCTAAATCCTTTCTGGTTCCTAATGTAATTACCTCTGTTTTCTTAATTTCTATTAATAATTACTCAAACCTCTCATATGGTTCTCAGTACTGTCTCCTTTATGTTTTAACTGTAATAAATATTGTTTCATGCCAATCCAGGGTGTGAATAATACCATAGTGTTTATTTTTCAAATTGAATTAGAATTATATTGCTTGCTCAAGTTAGGATTAGTAGGAAGTCCGGAATTGTATTCTTGCTGCCATCTGTTTGCTAACCTAGGTAATACAGGAAATGAGACCAGAATATAGAGCCTCATTTTTCCCTTCCTAAGATGGAAGGAGCCAGTGCTTATACAGAATAAGTAAGCAAGGACTTGGACCACCAGCAAAACAAAGGCATCAGAAAAATGAGGAAAGTGCAGTTTTTTATTTTTCCATGTGAAAATACAGAAAAAAGGTATTTTAATTTTAGCATGCATGTAAATTTTATGTTTTATGGTTTAGCATTATGTGTATTTTTATTTACTTGTGGAATAGTAGATAAGAGCTTCTTAAAGTTCTCAGTGTTCTGAGCCTCAGAAGTTTCTGCCTGGGAAGAACCTGGCATCTCTCAGTTTGCCCCTGTCATCAATTGCTGGTGGACAGTGTCACTGCTGTGTTTTGGGGGAGCATCCTCCTTCCTCTGCTGGTTGCTGTTATTACATGCGAGGGACCTACTGAGGCTAGCTTGGTCTTGTGAAGAGGATGTCTCTGAGAGTGATATCACACCCTCATTATCAGCTTGGTTAGAGCTCTCCCCCTTGCTTGGGATCCGGAGGCCTTAGCTCATATGCTTAGGTACCTACGTAACCATCCTTCTCTGAGGCATTTTCACATCAGACCCTCCGGATCCATGTTGGCTCAAACATTGACCCTGCACAGAAATTACAAAGATTCATGTCCTGAAGATCTTCTCAACACAAAGGGTTCATTCCCCAAGTGGTGATTCACCACAAAAGCTTGATGATCATTAGCAAGGACTGAAAGGAAGCCTGTCTAGCTTCCCTGGAGGATGAGTCACTCTCCCATTCTTCCCAACCGAGTCACTCTTTCGGAGAGTGGATGCAGAATTTCCGGCAACACTAGCAAAACACACACACACACACATATATTCTAAGTTCTTGAATGGTCATTCTGTACATATTTTGTTATAAACTTACCTTGCTTTTTCCTCTAGACGCAAGATTCTGAAGGTAAGTGTAATACCTAATGCATTTCTGCCATTCCTGCAAAACATAAAGTAATATTTTTGCATATGGAAGTGGACAAAGCATTTGTTGAATGTAAGAGTAAATGAACTGCATTTTTAAATTCCAAGTAACGAGGTCGATTAGCCCAAATCACATCATTATCATTTTCATTTTTAAAATAATACATGATTGAGAATAACAGAATAGGGACTCAAATATTGATAATTTAGAGACTAGTTATAATCAACCAGTCATTCAAAAACATTTAATAAACACCCACTATATGCCTGAAATTATGTTAGGTGCTAGAGACACAAAGATAAGTAGATAACTTATCTGCCATCAAGTTCATAGTCTATTGAAGAAAAACAGCATGCGTACAAATATTTATTGTTCACTGAGATAAATATGGTAGGTACAGAGAACGCAAAGTTATGTAGCACCCTGTAATTACCCCTACATAATGCTCACTACTCTCTAGTGTAATTACCTCTTCAACAATTGCCTTGTCTAAAAGGTTATAAGCTCCATGAGGTCAGTGGCCCTGTTTATGTTCACTGCAGTTTCCCAAATAACTAGCAGAGAGCTTGTCATACAATGGGCACTAACTGTTCATTTGAAGGAATGAGTGATGATGAAGATGATAGGTGGGAGAGAAGGTCCAGAAGCCTCAAATGTTATGTCAGAAGTCATTACATGAAGCTAATTTTGATTCCTACCTCCACCATTTTCTAATTAAGTAGACTTAGATGTTGCTTTTTGAGGTCTTGGATTTTTTTGTCTGTGAAATAAGACTAATAACACTACCTAACTCATGGATTTTTTGTGAGGATTAAATAAGAGAGCAAAAATAATCACTTAGTGCACTGCCTAATACACAGGAATGCACTTGCTAAATGATTATCATTTCTATTAATACTCTCCTTTGTTTTTATTATCTTTGTGCTACTTAGAAGCAGAACAGAAGTGGCAATATTTCTTCTTATTGTAAACTTGATAATAGTGTTTCATATTTGTTGATAAGAGGGTAAAGGGTCCCACAAACTCTCCCTTGAAATGCTAATTGCTCTTAGTCCTGATAAAGCAACAATTTTACTTTCAAAGGTTTATCCCACGAGTCACTGAATATTTGCAGAGATTTCAATACAAGACTGTTCTTACTAGTAAAAGTAAAATTTGAAATCTCTTTAGACAATATTGAGAATTGGTTAAATAAATTAAAACTCAATGGAATACTATGATACCATTAAATATAATTGTGTAGAAAATTATTAACAACATGAAACAACAGATTAAGCAAGTAAAGCAGATTTAAAACTGTATTTATAGGGAAGCAGACTTGGCCCAACGGATAGAGCATCTACCTAACACATGGGAGGTCCACGGTTCAAATCCCTGGCCTCCTCGTCCCGTGTGGAGCTGGCCCATGCGCAGTTCTGATGTGCACAAGGAGTGCCATGCCATGCCGGGGTGTCCACGCTTAGGGGAGCCCCACGTGCAAAGAGTATGCCCCGTAAGGAGAGCTGCCCAGTGTGAAAGAAAGTGCAGCCTGCCCAAGAATGGCGCCACACATGGAAAGTTGACACAGCAAGATGACACAACAAAAAGAAACACAGATTCCTGGTGTCACTGATAAGGATAGAAGCGGTCATAGAAGAACACACAGAGAATGGACACAGAGAGCAGATAACTGGGGGAGAAGGGGAGAGAAATAAATAAAAAATAAAATCTTAAAAAAAACAAAAAACTGTATTTATAATAAATGCACGTACATGCATATTTATGTCTGTGTAAAAACATCAGTGTATTTATATATAAATGATGAAGTGTATAATAAAAATTTTAGTAGTGGTTATATTACTTAAAAAGAATGAAACCATTTTTCTACTGACGTTTTATGATTATTTATATATACTTGAGTATAAATAGCACTTCATGAAAATAATACAATACTAATTTCAGTTTTATGACTAAAAATTTATTTAGAGGTTTTAAGGTATTTTTTTCTCTCTCAAAAGTAGCACTTTAAAAAGCTCAATTGAGTAAACAACAATTTGCATGAAATATGATAACCAAAGTGGTTTACCCGTTTGAACTACAATAGCTATAAGAATGTTCAAGTTGATAATTTTTAAATCAAGTATTTTATTTTAAAAAGCTTTACAATTGACATTTATAAAGAGAGAAGTGATTTGATAAATCAGCATTTTTATAGTGCAGCAAGAGACTTATTGTATTTAATCTTTATGTGGCTACTTTATATGTTTTTTTATGGAAATTAGAGACATATATTAGTTTATTAAAGCTCCATTTGATTATCACATGGACATCTGTGAGTATGCAGAATAATATCCTCCAAAAGATATCCATGTCCTTACACTTAGAACCTGTGAATAAATTACCTTAAATGACAAAAGAGACAGGTATAATTAGGCCACTAATCAGTTAACCTTAAAATAGGGAGAGTATTCTGAATTGTCTGGGTGGACCCCATGTACTCATAAGGGTCCTTAAAAGTGAAAGTGGGAAGCAGAAGAGGAGATCAGAATAATGCAATGTGATAAGTACTTGACCCACTGCTGCTGACTTCAAAGATGGAAAAACAGTGCCACAAGACAAGAGTGTGAGTGGCCTCTAAAAGCTGAAAAAGGCAAGGAAAAGGATTCCCCTCTCCACACAGCCCTGCCAACACCTTGATTTTAGCCCGGTGTGACCGTACTGACTTCTAACCAGCGGAATTGTAGCATAATAAATTTGTGGTTAAAGCTCTACATTTGTTAAAATTTGTTATAGCAGAAATAGTAAACTACTATAGCATCTCAAAATTAACAAGCCCAAAATTGAATTCTTTATCTTTCCTCTCAAATCTCCTCTTGCTCTGGTCTTTCTGGTCAAAGAAACGTCACCTGCATTCTTCCATAAATTTTGGAGTCAAATCTTTGACTTCTTCCTTCCTCTCACATCCCACATCCAATCTGGTAGGATTCTGGTCAAATACGTCTTCTAAATATATCCAAGACTTCTCACTACTTCCACCTCTGTCAAGTTAGTTAAAGTTCCATGAAGATTGCAATACCAATTCTATTCTCCTGTTTCCAACTTGACCCCAATATAGATTCTTCCTTGCACAGAAGTGAGAGTGATCGCTCTGTATACGTGTATGAGAGTGCACTCTCATTCTGCTTCTCTGCTCAAAATCTCCCATGGTTTTTTGTCTTAATGAAAGAAAACAGTTCTTACCATAGTCTACAAGAGTCTCCATAGCCTGGAGCTCAGACACTTTCGATCTCATCCTTTACCTCTGTCACTTTGTTCCAGCCGCATTATCCTCTTCACTGTTTCTGGAACTCATCAAGCACTTTCTTCTTGAAGTCTTGGTTTGCTGGTGGAATATTCTCCTGACAACCACCCACATGGCATGTTCCGTCATATCATTCTAATTTTCCCTGATCACTCTGTCTAAAACAGCCCTCCCCCTCCCATGCCAACCTCCACCTTCATCCATGCCATTGCTCTGGCTCTCCTTGTCCTATTTGATTTTTCTCTTACATTTAATGTACGACTTGACTTACTATAATTTATAATTTTTTTCTTTATTTTCTATCTTGCCTCACTTGAACATAATCACTATAAGAGCAGAATTGTGATCCTTTCTGTGATTGTTTACCACTATACCTCCTTCATCCAAATCAGTGTCTGAGGTGCTCAGTAGATACTTTTTGAAAGAAGAAATAGCTGATGCTTTCATTTCCATGATATTATTCACTTGCTTGGAAGCCTTCAGTCAACTGCTTTGCAAAACTCAGTGGAATTAAATTTGTCAGACTAGATGAATGAATTATTTTCAAGGAAACCATGGGGATCTTGGGAGAAATTGATAAAGTAACAAAAAGCTAACAACAAACTATTTCAGAGCATGGACTCTGGGACCAAACTGTCTGGAGTCAAATTTTACATAATTCTGCCACTTCTGAGATGTGTGATGTTCAGCAAGTCACTTAATTTCTCTGTACCTCCATTTATCAGCTATAAAATAAAATTATGTCATATTTACCTCAAGTGTTATTATGAGGATTCAGTGAGCTGGTATTTGTATAATGCTTAAAACAGTTCCTGGCATGTAGTAAGTGCTATATATTAATTTTGTAAATAAATTGGTAAACCTTTCCTATACCATTTTATATATTTTTTCAGAACAGAAAGGAAAAAAGAAAACTTTCCAAGTTCTTTTTTATAAAGTGAATATAACATTGAAATTAAACCTGACAAAGATAGATACTAAAGATCAAACCATAGAATAATTGTGCTTTTGGATTTATATATATACAAAATAGTAACATATAGTACATATAGTACAGCAGTGTGTTTAAGGTACATTATAGAATAATGAAGTATTATTCAAGTCTAGAAAACAAGAATGTTTCAATAATATGAAATATGTTAATATAGGAGGAAAGTATCAAATAACATTTGAGAAAATTCAATTTCTATCCTTAATAATATGGAAAAAAATTCAACAAGTTCTAATTACCTCTCCATTTAAATTTCTTCACATATATAACCAATTTTATTCTAAAAGCTAGGCTAGAAATAGTTTCAATTAGAAAAATTCATGTACCATAGCAAAAATAAAAATACTTGTGCTAAGTTTAAATAAGTATATTCAACTAGCGCTATTCCAAAATTCTAAAAGTATATCGGACTTTTAATTTTATTTTATGGAAAAATCAAGGCATAAAATCTCCTGGGTTTCCAAACAAACCCAGATAAAAAGTTCACCTTAAATCCCTAATAAACACTATCATTACTATCTAGGAATTTTCTTATAGTAATTTTTACTCAAATTATGTTAAACACAATGTCTAAGATAAAGATTATTTAGGAAAATATAATAATAAAATTGGGTGATTTTTTTTTTTTTTTTTGCTTCATTCATTGTGACTGTGAAGCTTTAGTCATGGTTAAAGATTGACTGAATCTTGCTCTGGTGATTGAAAATCACTCAGTATTATTCATATCATTGTTATTTTTTAATTCTTTTAATTAAATCAATTTTCAAAAATTACAAAAATAGAACACATTCCTTTGAGGCAATCTGTGAGAAAGGAAATGTCGACAAGCTTCCTCTGACTTCTCCATTTTCTCCTGTGGTGGATGGGTTTGGCTGCCTACCCAGAATCCATTTCTCTTTTAGAGCTTCCTGACAGAATGCTGATTTTACCACACTCTATTTCTCCTTCATATAGCCCATGTGCCCAAGAGGATGCTGACCCCACCTCAAGCACCCAGAGTCCACATGACTGGTATAAGGCACAGTTTCCAAACTATTTGATCTCAGGATCCCCTTTACACTCTCAGAATTATTGAGATGCCAAGAGTTTTTATAAATCTGGGTTTTATCTAATGATATTTATTATATTAGAAATTACAACATAAATTTTTTAAATCTTTATTTTAAAAAAAATAGCAATAATAACCCTATTCCATGTTAACATAACTTATTTTTTTAAAAAATATATATATATTCTAGGAATCCCCAATCCTCTGACCATATTTTGAGAACTGCTGGTCTAAGGCAATTCATCCCTCTGTCCAGTGAGTAAGGGGTTCAAAAGCAGCCATTTCAAGTCCATCGATATTTGGTATTCTCCCAGCCACAGGGATTGGATCAGGAAGGGCAACATGACCCACTTCAGCCAAGAAGAACTTCACTGGCACTTCTGAGAAACAGGTTTTCTCTCTTAAGGATTAGCCACCGTAAGAGGCAGTCTCCCTTCCTTTGAGTGTTGTGACTGTGAAGGCTAGCCATGGGTCCCAGGTAACCTGGGATAGTTCCGGTTTATGCTTATTGTCTAAATTTTCCAATGCAGGTGATAATTTATGCAGTTGCCCTAGGTATGTGGATATGAAACAAAGATTTGAAACAGCTATTCTGCCATTATGAAGAAAGGAGACTGAAGACCAAGCTAGTGCTCAAAGCCCTCGAGGAGGGAATCCACGTGGAAACCACAGAGAACAGAGGCAGAAAGACACTGACTCTGAGATCACTTTTGGGCTAGATTTCTATGTGTGAGAGCCAAACCATTGTCTCACTTTCAAAATCAATTTGAGTTGAGAGCTCTAATACTTACATCTGAGGCCAACTAACTTATGTATTTCTACCACCTTGAGGGATAGGTGCTAACAGCTTGGTGTGTATTCTTCCTTAGCTTTCCCATTAGTCATGTAAACACATACATTCACATGCACATATTTCACAGAATAGTTTTTGGTTGGAGTTTATTTTTTTAGCAAAGCAGTCATTGTACACAATCTTTTTCTGACTTAACAATACATTATGGAAAACCCTCTGGATCTGTTGATACAGAGCTGAATTGTTTTTATTAGTAATCGCCCCATAATATTTTATCAGATAAATGTACCATCAGTTATTCCCCTATTTTAGGCCTGCAGATTGTTTCTATGTTTTACCACTATTAATAATGTTGAAATAATCATTTTGTAAATATGTATTTTGTACAGTTGCTTTTATGTTAGGATAAGTTCCTAAAACTAGAGCTGCTTTGTTAAAGGTTATATAAGGGTTACTATTCTTAAAAGAAATTAGGAAAGACTTTGGATGGAGAGATGACAGAATGAATCAAGACCCCAACACATATTAGATAAGATATTATCTGAATTTACTTCTTTCTCCTAACAGTTATAGGTTGGGGAAGGAGAAATGTTTGGAACTGACATCTTTTGTGATCATCTGACTCATCAATTTGCCCAAATATTTCAGGAAGAGAAAGTGGATGAGGAATAAGAGGGGCTACAGCTCCTTCAGTACTTACAGACTTTTTTTCCCTTGGTATGTTGAGGAAATGGATTTTACCTGTTACACAAAATTAAAAAGTAGATAAATAACATATAAACTGCTTACTCAATCAGCTAGATATCATATTTTATATTAAATGAAAGTGGACATTTTTATCTCTAAGTAGAAAAGTAATCCTACAAATCAAGATAGGGTATAGAAGATTAAGCTCTGAGAACAGTTTGTCTTTACTATCTTATGGGGAATATAAGATAAATCTAAGAGTACCTCATTCAGAGCACAAAATCAATAATTTCTTTTAAGACTCTGGTATTGACAAATTATATAGTCATTTATAAATGTGTAAAAGGAAGTTATGAGCCAAACCTCAGATTGTTTTTCTATTATTCATGTATAAAAATTATGCCTTGGTTTTTATATCCACTTTACAAAAGAAATGATTTTAAGTCTATCTAGTTCTCTTTTTGGCCTCTAGGGCCTAGGGTAAAGGATAAGGAAGTGGAGATGGAGGTTATGCTTAAAATAAATAATTCAACATTTTCCTTATTTATCTTTTATTTAAAGTGCTTGAGCAGTTCATCCACTCAGCAATTCATTCATTGCTTATAGACTTCAAGGCTATTCAGACTTTCATACCTACAGATTTTGAGGGTATAAAAATCACAGTGCGTGCAATTAATTATAACCATCCAGAGGCATTGAAAGAGATAATTTTTATGCTAAGAATATTTATATATCCTAAATTTTTCATTTCATTTAATGTATTAGCTTATGGTGCAATACTAAAAACGTTAATATTCAAGAAAATGTATGCATGTGTATTATTGCATATACACATATACAAATATAGCCTGCTATGCTACTAAAAGCATTTTTTTAAAGAGCACTCTTATCATAGAGATAATTCTAGTTCAAAACATATAAAGCATTTCATTCTTTTAACCAGTTACATATTCTCCATTTAATCATTCTCCTATTGTTAGGCTTCTTTATTGTATTTCAGTTGTTACTATAAACGATACTGGAATGGATACCTTTATACATGTATACATAGGATAAATTTCTAGAAGTCAAGTGTTAACATGAATTTTACATATTGACAATATTGCAAAACTGTTTTCTATAGAGGTAAAACCAGCCCCACTAATTTTGTGTGACTTCTCTGCATCTCTAGGCTCTCACAACAAAATGTTATCAATCTTTTATTTTTTATTTTTATTTTTTTGATATACTGGGGCTGGGGATTGAACCCAGGACCTCATATGTGGGAACCTGGTGCTCAGCCACGGCCACTGAGCCACATTGGCTCCCCTGAGCTGGATTTTTAGTTTGTTTGCTTGTTGTTTGTTTTTTGTTTTTGTTTTTATTTTTAGGAGGCACCAGGAACCAAACCTGGGACCTCCCTTGAGGGAAGCAGACGCTCAACTGCTTAAGCCACATGCACTCCCCTGATAAACAAAACGTAATATCTAATTCCTTTTTAATTTGTCTGAATGTAAATCAGGTTAAAAATCATCTTATATGTTTAAGAACATTATTTTTTCCTGCTGACTGTTCATATCCTTTGCTCATTATTTCCTTCAATTTTTTGATGATTTTCTTATTCATTTGTTACTGTTTTTCATACATGAAAGAAATTAACCCTCTGTAACACTTATAATAAATGTTTTCTCAGTTTGCCATTTATCTTTTATTTTTATTATTTTTATTAAGCATAATTTTAAACTTTAAGATGATTTCTAATTTTAAGATAGTAGAATTTACCTGTTTTTCTTCTATGTGTAGGTTTGGTATTATTAGAATGTTTCATGCTTAGATTTCTTTTAAATAGCCCATATTTTCTTCTAGTTACTAATTTTATTTTTTCTGCTTAAATCTCTGATCCGCCTGAAACATATATTGGTATAATAAGTGAAATAGAGATTTAATACTTTTCTCCAACCTCATTTTTTGACTAACCATCTCTGCCTTAGATATAGGCAATTGTCACTCTTTTCATATAGTAAATTACATATAGAAAAAATACATTAAAAAGAACATAATGTATGATGTTTAGTAATCAACAGGACTAGTTGCCCTATTTCTTCATTTTCAAATTTTTTTCTGGCTGTTTTTGAGTCCAGGACTGTTTTTCAGAGAAATAAGCTTATTAATATATTACACACAGGATATTAGTGAGAGGGGTGGTGGGATTTAGGGACACGTGTTCAATCTAATGTAATTCTATTTAAATTTATTTCTGAACTTCAAACCAGACAAACTGATTTTTTTTTAAAGGAGAAGATAAAATGCTGTGGTTGGAGAAGTAGGATCAAATTAAGTAAACTTCCCCCAAATTACTTACAACAGCAACATCATCCCAATGGGTTGCTCCTCAGAAGAACATTCCTGTTTTTGGATTTTAGTTGTTTTGGGGAGATGGAACATATTTTCTGAATTCCTACAACAACAGAAAATTGTGGGGTTTTTTTTCCTTTTGCAATGTTTTCAGATCTAGTTTCCACTAATTAAGCAGTAATTGAGCCCTTTACACTTTGAAGTTTCACTCATTACCTGCCTTCTATAAGGGAACAAAAGGCAACATCTAAAGCCCTCAGTATTGGGCCATCACTTTGGGGACTGCTAATTGAATGTAATTACTTTATTTTGTGCTAGGGTTCATACTTGTAACATTGCCTTGTAATAATTTAAATTGTCTGCATACTGCAGGGGGACTGTTTGACGCCAGAGAGGAGACAGTCAGGCAGCCACTTGGGTCTTGGAAGTGAAGTCAAAAGTAAGGAGACATTGTCATTTGGCTACCTACTCATTAGCTGCCCTCTATAGCCGTCTGTTGTTTTGAGTGGTCAGGATGTGTAGAGACTGAATCTTGCCCTAAAAATAGTTGCGAAAACATGCATTTGGGATGTACAGTAATTAGTTGCTTAGTTGATTGCAGGTATTTTTAAAGACCTTGGGAAAAGTCAAGATATTTTTAAACAATGACCTTGCAATACCACATTTCTCTTTCTAGCCCTCTCTTCCTTCTCCCCTCCCCCTCTGTATGTGTGCATATAAAAAGAGAGGAAGACAGAGAGGAGATGAATTCTAATGGCAAAAGGGATCAATAGGAAAAAAGGTAGATTTGCTCTTCCTTGTCTGTTTTTGAGGAATTTGAGGAATGATATATTGTTGGAAAATAAAACTTAGTTCTCTGTCATTTCCTTGGCCTAATATTTTGGTAACCACGTTGCTTCTAATAGAAATCATCACCCAAACTTCACATTTTACTGCATACCAAAAAAAAGACTTATTGTAGAAGGGATAAATTACGAGCTTGAAGCTCTTAACAAATTTTGGAAAAGTTCTCTGACACACTAGGTGCACTCCAAGCTGAATTTTGCCTTTACTTGGGTGATCATCTTATGGTGAATCTAGTCTCACTAGTCCTAATAATAGGGCTTGTGTTTGGCTCTTTGTGGACCAGAGAAATAGAGCATCTTTCCTGAGTGTTGGAACCCTCCCCTTTTGTTAATGGTGCCAGCAGGTCTACACCACAGGCAGTTAAAGCTAATGTGAACCTTTCATTCTCAAATTGCACTGAAGTTTAGAAAAAAATATTTATATAGTTCTGAAAGAAAATGTAAATTATATGGAATAGGGAAAAAAATCACTGAAAAAATAAAATGAGATTAAATAAGATAAAATTAACTGTTAATCTTTGATTTGCCTATATCTCCTGTAATTATTTCATCACAATGGTTGGAAGACTAAAATGAACACCAGTTACAGATGCTAATTATTCCCTAGTATGTGTGTTTGTAGTTTATTTTTATTGATATACACTTCACTTACTTTTTTAAAAAATTTGATTTTAAAGTGTATCATCAGTGGTTTTTAGAATATTCACAAAGTTGTATAACTCTCACTAATTAATTCTAGATGTTTTCATTACCCCAACATGAAATCCCATACCCATTACCAATCACTGCCAGTCATCCCTACACCCCTAAACCCTGTCAAGCACTAATTTACTTTCTGTCTCCATATATTTGCTTGCTCTGGAATCAAACAATGTGTGAAATTTTGTGATTTGCTTCTTTCATTTAACATGTTTCAAAGTTCATCCATATTGTAGCATGTACCAATACTTCATCCTTTTTATGACTGAATATTATTCCATTGTATGGATATAGCACAATTTACTTATCATTCATTAGTTGGTGGACATTTGGGTTGTTTCCAGTTTATGGCTTTTGTGAATATGCTGCTATGTACATTCATGTACAGGCTTTTTTATAGACGTGTTTTTAATTCTCTTGGGTATATACCTAGAAGTAGACTTAGTGGGTCATATGGTATTTCTGTTTAACTTTTGAGGAACTGCCAAAATGTTTTCCAAAGTGGCTACACCATTTACAAACCACAAGCAGTGTATGAGGGTTTCAATTTTTCTACAACCTCATCAACACTTGTATTGTCTGTCTTTTTTATTATAATTGCCCTAGTGGGTGTAAATTAGTATCCTGTGGTTTTAATTTGCACTTTTCAAATAACTAATGATGTTTACCATCTTTTCATGTGCTTATTGGCATACCTTATTGGAATACCTTTTGTGGAGAAATGTTTATTCAAATCCCTTGCCCATTCTCTAATTGACTGACTTTTCTTTTATTATTGAGCTGTAAGTGTTCTTTATATATTCTGGATACTGGACCCTTACTAGATATATAATTTGCAAATATTTTCTCTCATTCGATGTTTTTTTGTTTGTTTTTAATTTTGGTGAAGCTCAAAATATTTATTTTTCTTTGTTTGCTTGTGCTTTTGGTTTTGTAGCTAAGAAACCATTGTCTATACCTAGATAATGGAGTTTATACCTATGTTTTCTTCTAATAGCTTTATAATCATAGATCTTGTACTTAGGTCCTTGATCCTTTTTTTCCCTTTTCTTCTTTTTTGAGGTACCAGGGCCAGAATTGAACCTGGATCCTCATATATGGTAAGCCAGTGCTCAACACTGAGTCACATTGGCTACCCTGAGTGGGATTTTTTATTTGTTTGCTTGTTGTTGCTTTTTAGGAGGCACCAGGAACCAAACCCGGGACCTCCCACATGGGAAGCAGGTGCTCAACCACTTGAGCCACATCCACTCCCAGGTCCTTGATCCATTTTGAGTCAGTTTTTGTATATGGTATATGGTAAATGTCTAACTTTACTCTTTTTGCATGTGGGTATCCAGTTGTCCCAGTTCCATTTACTAAATAGATTATTGGCTAAGTGACATGATCCTCCTTAGCTGCAAGGGAGGCTGGGAAATAGCCTTTATTCTGGACATTCATGTGCTTGGCTAAAATTTGGAAAAACTGTCTGCCACAGATAGGATAGCATTGCCATTCTCTGTCACCTTTCTCTATTAAGACCTATTCTCCCTTTTATTTATTTGTATATGTAGTTTATATCTTTCAATTAAAATGTTTTTGCATGGTTAATGATGCACTTTTTTGGGTGATTCTAACAATTTTCTCCAAAAAGGTAAATATTCTTAGCACTCCAAAAACATTTGAAAATTTCTTTTAGGTATGATTTTTATGAAAGTACTTCAGATACTTGGTAACATACCAAATACTATATAGGAAAGTTTATAATGCAAAGCAAGAGCAACTTAGCAACTTCCTCTGCCCACAGTCTTCCATTTGTTTCTGTTTTTAATTCTTGTGTGTGTTACTTCTATAGTTAAATATATTTGGACTTCTAGTTCTTGTTTATCCAATTTAGATGGTATTTATTCTCTGTCATGAAAGATGAGAATTTTACTCATCTACTGTATTCCATTCCCCCGTCTACTCACTGATAACTGTGGGTAATATTTATTTTTAGTACTTATTTTTTGTTACATTTTAACCTCTAATTTACTTAACTTTTTCCTTTTTCTGTTAATTTTCCAAAGTATTTTTTGATTCCTACTTTGTAAAATAAGAATTTTAGCACACCTATCATTTTCTTCACCTTTTCTATCTTAATTCCTCATTTTCCTGTCAACTCCACTTTTACTTTCATATTATCAAAATTGTGAACAATTCCATTTGGCCTTACAAGTACATAAAACCATGATAAATGCCTTTTCTATCAGCTAGTACTAAAAGTTGGAGATCAGTTGTAGGATTTACATTGTTATGACGATGAAAATAATATGATACGCTAAGTCAAGTGATATGTTAGAATTACATTTCCTATTTTGCGTGCCTATTGTTATATCTACTGACAAATCAAAGGAGAAAATTCTAAACATCAGGGTCAAATGGATTTTTCTTTTTGGGCTTCATCAATTGCCTAAACTCAAGCCTCATTTGAGTTTGTATCTTGTTTGAAACAATTTATTGTTCTTAAAGTTTCTAATAGCCCTTATTTAATGTCTTGTAATATTTGCCTTTTTCGGACACTATTTTTTCCTTTAAGTTTTCTATCTCGTCATTTATTCTATTTGTCCTTTTACATATCCTTTTTTTTTTTTTTTTTAAGATTTATTTATTTATTTTATTCCCCCCCCCCCCCCTTGTCTGTTCTTGGTGTCTATTTGCTGCGTCTTGTTTCTTTGTCCGCTTCTGTTGTCGTCAGCGGCACGGGAAGTGTGGGCGGCGCCATTCCTCGGCAGGCTGCTCCCTCCTTCGCGCTGGGCGGCTCTCCTTATGGGTGCACTCCTTGCGCGTGGGGCTCCCCTACGCGGGGGACACCCCTGTGTAGCACAGCACTCCTTGCGCACATCAGCACTGCGCATGGGCCAGCTCCACACGGGTCAAGGAGGCCCGGGGCTTGAACCGTGGACCTCCCATGTGGTAGACGGACGCCCTAACCACTGGGCCAAAGTCCGTTTCCCCTACATATCCTTTTTTTTTTTTCATACCTTCCCTTGCCACTAGAACCCTCCTCCCTCTGCTCTTGGTTGCCTTTAGCCTGTTGCGCAATTGTTATATAGAGCGTTCCCATCACTGCTTTCCTGGGTTGACCCCATTGACTCTTGTATTAAATGAGTTCCACTAAATGCTTTCATTTGGCTGGAGCATTTCAAGTTACTTACTAAGAAAATGCTGTTTAAAAAAATGACTATTCTGTGCTCATGTTTGAATGCTGCTTTGGCCAGAAAAAAATTTAGACTGAAGTTATTTTATCTCAAAATTTAGGATGATTTGCACCATCATTTTCTCATACCATATTAATGGAGGAAATACTAATTTGATTCTCACAACTTAAAGAAATTTGATTATTTTTTTCTCTGAATTCCTTTAAGGTCTTATTTTTACCTGAGGTATTCCAAACTTTCATTCTTTGGCTTAGCATTCTAAGATACCAAAAGCAGTTTCAATATCACTTTAGGTAGACCTGTATGCATTGGGATGCTTACTTCATATGTATCCGTGCATCAACTTTGAAATATAGGGATAGAAAAATCAAAACTGATCGGGAAATGAAAATGGCTCAATCAATTGGGCTCCCATCTACCATATGGGAGGCCCTGGGTTCACGTCCCAGGGCTTCCTCGTGAAGGGCCCACACCTGCAGAGAGTTGATGGCCCGCCTTGCGTGGGGAGCATAGAGAGCTGGTGCAGCAAGATGACTCAATAAAGGGAGACAAGCAGACACAGAATAACCTGCAGCAAATGGACACGGAGAGTAGACAGCAAGCAGCAAGGGGGGAGATAAATAAACTAAATCTTTTGATATGTCAAAATATAATAGCAATAGTTTTTATTATTTTCTTAATGGTGAATTTTTATTACAAATGGATTAAAGATTTAAATTTTAAGATCACAATAACACATGCTAGGATGATATTTAGGCATATCCACAATGAACTCTGGACATGAAAGAGTTTCTAAGCACAAATTAAAGGGAGAAAGAAAAAAATTCTTAAGCTTGATTATATATATTTGGGGAGCCTCTATGTAAAAAAAATATTATTAAAATATAAGGCAAATGAAAAGCTGGGAAAATTATTTGTAAAAATGTTATAGACAGAGGATTGATAACCTTTCTAGAATAATTAGCTCTTTAAATCAATATAAAAATGAAAAATTCCTCAAAAGAGAAAAGTGCAAAAAATATAAATAGGTCATTCATAAAAGCAAAATACAAATGGAAAATAAGTAAAAAAATTCATTTTCCAACATATGCAAAGAAAAATATCAAAAAGTTGACATTTGTATATATCAAATTAAAAAACCAAAGAGACTTTTAAATAAAGATGTTATTTAGCAATGGTGTGTTGCTGGGAACAGGCACTCTTATACACACTTATACACAGCTTGTGCATTTAAAAGTGATATAAGATGTGTGGCATTCAATTGATTAATATATAGGAAAGGCTATAAAAATGTACATTTCCTTTGAGCCAGCAAATTCTTTTCTAGGAATTTAGCCTAGGGTGCAAAATCAAGTGAGTTTGTGAAAATATATATAGATGCATAGCCAACAGCAAGTTGTTTATAATAAAATTTGAAATAACCTAAGTGTCCAAAAATAGGTTGGACTTATGTTATATCCATTTAATAGAATTAAAAGTGATGCTCCAACTACGTATGAATGGTATAGGAAGAGACCAAGATATCATCTAATTAAAAATTCATGCTTCAAGACGGTATGTATATTATATTCTAGTTCTTTTATTGACCAGCATAATTGAAAAATCATGCCTGGTTTGATTCAGAGGCTCAACTAGTATGTATTATTAAAAAGTTCAGAAAAATATACACCATAACATTGAGAGATGTTTTCTGGATTGTCATTTTGGTTTTCTTATTTATAAAGTAAATCTGTTTTTCCCACATGTTGTTTTCTTTCTGTAATCTAATGTTCTCTAATTATTTAAAGACAAGCATTCATTCTTTACTTGGACAAAATGTTATTTGTATCTATATCACTTGGGATGATATTTTAAAAGGATATTATAATAGGATTTTCCCCTCTGCATTTGTATATTAAACAAATAGTTCACACTGGGATTTAGATATAAGCAATAAACTATTTAATCCAACAGATGATATGATTAAAGCTGTTGTTCAGGTCTACAGAGTGCAGGTTGAGCACTTATTCAGATAATTTGATTACTGTACACAGTCAACTTTGCCTGAGTTATCTGAATAAATGCCTCAGCTCTTCCTTTTACATAGCCTAAGGTTCTAGGCTTATTTTTGCATCCTATGAGCCACTTTCTGCAGTGATCAGCAATCAGAGAAAATCAGATTATCACTCTGTTTAACCTTCCTGTGCCTTTGGTAATTAAGCCAACAAATTAGCTAAAGGCTCCAATGCGGAAGGGGATTGGTAGACTGTGGTCAAGACACATTTATGGATTTTCCCTCAAGCAGCTTTTCTTGAGGAAGCTTTGATAAGAACCATATGATCTCAATTATCATTAACTCTCTGTGGTTTCTGTGTTTGGGAGCTTGAACTAGACTTTAGGAAACCTAGGACCCCCTTCAGTCTGTGCCCGAGCAGTATATTACCTGTCCATTCCCATTTTTCATCTTGTCATCTCATGTTGAGAAAGGGGAATTAAAGCACTCTTCACACACTCATTGCAGACTCAGCGTCTGTATAACTTCTGCACACTGCTTTTAGGTTTTTGTGTGTGCCTTTTGGTAGTAGCTTTTCTAATCAATTGAGAATCTTTCTTTACTGCGATTTCTAAACATAAAACACAAATTTTTAAATACTATCTCTTAAGGAAACTATGTAGACACAAAAACAGCTCCTCATAAACAAACATAAATTTAACAAAAAATATCATTGCTATTGTTTAAAAAACTGATTCCATGGAAAGAAGTTAGCAGGTAGGCTTTTTTTTTTAAAGATTTATTTATTTATTTATTTATTTATTTATTTATTTATTTCTCTCCCCTTGCTCCCCCACCCTGGCTGTCTGTTCTCTGTGTCTATTTGCTGCGTCTTCTTTGTCCGCTTCTGTTGTTGTCAGCAGCACTGGGAATCTGTGTCTCATTTTGTTGTGTCATCTTGCTGCATCAGCTCTCCGTGTGTGCGGCACCATTCCTGAGTAGGCTGCACTTTCTTTCGCTCTGGGCGGCTCTCCTTACGGGGCGCACTCCTTGCACATGGGGCTCCCCTACACAGGAGCCACCCCTGCGAGGCAGGGCACTCCTTGCTCATCAGCACTGTGCATGGGCCAGCTCCACAGGGGTCAAGGAGGCCAGGGGTTTGAACAGCGGACCTCCCATGTGGTAGACGGGTGCCCTAACCCCTGGGCCAAGTCCGCCACCAGCAGATAGGCTTTTACTCATTTGAAACATAACTGTGAGCAGAGGTGATCTATTTGATTATCTATGTACAAATTATATGGGTGCAGAAGTAAGAAAATACATTTTAATAGTATCACTGTGGTATATCACCTCTAAATCTAAATGAAAAATGGCATTCCCTCAAAATAAGGAGTTGGTAAATGAATACTTATACTTACAAACCCACTGTTTTTATGGGAGAACAATTTTTATGTATCTTCTAATACTGAGATGAATTTAAAATCCCAAGGCCACAGAAACAGCTGTGTTTATAACAGTGGGATTATGAGATGGTGGCAACACTCTTTATTATAATTTTATTTTGAAGAATATTAACCAATCATCACTTTTAGAATAGCATTCAGTCAGATAACCAAGCATTAAGTAGGAATTCAGCCTATTATATTTTTTATACAAAGAAACTATTACTAAATATAAAAACAGTTGGAAATAATTGTATTATCATTATTATATAAGATAATAGTGTCTACTTTGGCTGTTACTAAACCTAGTTCAAAATTTCAGTTAAAATTAATTTCTTAAAGCTGAGTTACTTCAGACAAGGGACAGTCTCATTTTGTCCAGGGGCAAGGGGCAAGTTTCAGCCTTCACTGGACATAGCAGCACCCTCTTAACCTCTAGAAAGATGCAAAAATTGAAAAGCAATTTGTCATTCCATAGATAATTTACCAATTTACTTCTATAGGAGCTACACAAAGAGTACTTGCAGTTTCCCTGGTATACAAAAAAGAGGCCAGATCAATTTAGTGAGACGAGTATTCCCCAAGGTGTCAAGGAATTATAAGAGTAATTTTTGCAATTTCAAAAGATGAGCATTTCATTGCTTGTGCTGATCACCTCTGAATTAATTTATTCAAGATGACTTACCCAATTTGCCTCTCAAGATATGACTTGAAAAAATAGTTATTATATGTTTGATTAAGCAAGTAATACATGTCATTGTGAACACTTAGAAAATGAATTAAAAGATGAAAAAATAATAAAAGGTCATGAAGTAGATATTTTCATGCTTTTTCCCAATATTTCCTGTGAATAAGCATTTTATATAATTGAGAACCTATTGCATACTACAATTTTGACTCAAATCCCCCTCCTCCAACTTTAATAGTATAGTATGTATGTAACATTTAAGACTTGGTATGTTTCATGGATCACTTAACCCACATCAAACTCTCTACAGTACATTCAGGATAATATTGGTTATAGAACTGAAAAGTCCAGAGGGAGAAATGGATTCAGACACAAACCGGAAGTTCATCTGGGCAGTGGTTCCTTTTACCTGCTGTTCTCTCAGATTTCCTTTCTTCAGTGCTTTATCCTCTTGCTACCTCCCCTCATGGTATGGTTTCAAATCCATCAGAATCAGTACCAGACTTTATATAATGGTATTCAAAGAGTCTCTTTGTCAACAGGTCTTAAAGGGTAAAACCTTTGTCCAACATTTATGGTGAAAGATTTAAAATATACTTAAATGCACCTGCTTAGATCAGATGCACATCCTTAAAACAATCACTAAGACATGGAACACTATTCCCTAACAGACTTAGACTTTTGTTACATGCTTAGCCTCACCCAGGCCATGTGCCCTGAGAGTACAATTTAATACACTTTTTACTGCCACATTAAAAACATCTTCACAAATATCACTGTGATGCCTATATACCATTTGAATACAATGCTACACCAATATTTTAATATTCCTCTCATACAAACATTTAGGCTATATAGAATTTTCCTCTAATACAAGTCATGTTGTGAACATCTTTTAAAATAAGTGTTTGACTGCCTTTGATTTTAGTCTTTTAGGGTAGAGTCCTACAGGGATAATTGTTGGATCAAAGGACAGAGTATGTTTCCTATATTGCATTTTAGAAGAATCATGTATCTCATATGTAAGGTTACTGATCTTATACCCTTGCCAGCATCATCATTTTAAAAAGGTCTTTTCTAATTTGTCTAGTGAAATATGTACACATGGCGATTTTTATTCAGCTTTCTTTGATCTAGTATTAAAGTTGATAGTCTTCTATAATAACCATTAACAATAATAATTGAACACTTACTGCATGCCAACCACTGGTCTGAGCATTTCATATACATCATAAAATCTATATAATTAATTAACTTAGCAAAAAGTAAAATAGGGAGAACCTAGAAAACCAGTTAGAATTCAAATCCATATCTCCATGACTCAAATCTAAGTTCTTAGCAGTCATGTAAAACTACTTTCTATATTATAGCAATTATTTGGATTTCCTTTTTTGTTATTTGGTTATAACATTTATTTTGATTCACTGTGAATAATCTAAAGAACTCACTGTATCTAAAATCTAAAATACCCAAAAATGTCAAAACTGAAAATGATTATAGAATTGCAATTTTTCTAAGAAAGAATGAAAGATCTAGATGAAAGTCAAAGTTATCATACAGATTCACATCATTCATTCAATACATAAGTGCGTAAATCAAACACTTTTCTACAGTTTTGTTTTATTAATGCTTGCCAAATAGGAAATAAGAAAATAATTTATTGCCTATGCACTCACTTCTAGGACCTTGTCTTCTCAAATCCACATTTTCTAGGTAGTTCTCTGTTTTTTATTAATATTTTTCCTGTTTTCTAGTTCTCTCATCAGGAAGATTAGACTCTTACTACTTAGCTAGTCTGCCACAGCTGAAGGCAAAGCCTACAAGTGTTAAATAAGGGTCTCTCTATTATTTGTATTAAGAAGGCCCATAAACTTAGAAGGAAAGAATATATTGTCTACTTGTAGTAATATTCCGAGTTATAAGTTGTAATGTGCCATGATAAAGGGAAAAATAATGAAATTGGTGTCTATATGCTTGTATTAGATTGAAATAGGGTTACATTCACAGAATGCCTCATGACTAAACACGAAACATAAACACACAGTATTCCTTATATTGTGAACATAGGATTCATACAAGAACCTTTGTAAAAGTTTCTGAGGCATCAAGTTGCCCACAGGGCCATTGATTTTTACATCTAATTCACTCCCCCAGTTATGAGTCATACATACAACCTATCACAACTCTCAGCCTCCATGACCATTAGAGAAGAAAACCAAATAAAAACCTGACATTTATTTTCCTCCTTCATCCATGCCCCCCCCCACACACATACACACATACATATATACAAACACAAATAGGGTAAAACTATAAAAGGAAGACCATCTACTGCCAACATCCTTGGGCACTGTGCTACCACCACTGAGAAGTCAAAGCAGTTGAGGAGAGTTACACATTCTTTATGATATTATGAAAGTTATGATATGTCCTCTGTGCCTTTTATAATAGATGGATAAAGTCATTCTTAAACTCTTTCTTACAAGGTTTGGGAGGTTATTGCACTCTTAATTTGGATAGTCCAAAAAGTTCTCAATTTTTAGTAATATTGCCAGATACTATTTTTCTTCTCTTCTCTGGTATATCTTTTCAAATTCTCACTCCTGTCTCTAAAGAGTTTATGAGGATTTATCTTTTATATGAACCCTTATTTCAGTGTCATTTGAATCTAAAATGTATCACACAAAATTGGAAAGAAAAAACTTAAACACACACAAAGACAAATGTTAATTTTGACATTAAACAAGCATAATCGATATTTGGATAACTATATTCTAGAAGAAGTACATTTTATAACAAATGTAAATATGCTTTCCTTAAAAATTGACAAAAATGTACTCTAAAAGAATTTCTGTGACAATGGGAACAAAAAGATAATGTAACTATCAGTACATAAACTTACAAAATATACTTCTGAATAAACTAAATATTAATTCTATTTTGAGAGTTTTGCGTAGGTTGGAAGTCACATACTCAACTTTGTTTTATTAAACTTCTATCACTTCACAAACTTACCAGTAGAGGGAGTAAATAATTTAAAAATCAGATTAATTTTTATCTATTTTTTAAGTTGTATAAGTATCTGTTTTAACCTGTTGCTGCAAAATATCTGACTTTAAGGGAACCGGCTGTGGCTTAATTAGTTGGGCTCCCGTCTACCATATGGGAGGCCCTGGGTTCGTGTCCCGGGGCCTCCTTGTGAAGGCAGCCTCACCTGCATGCTGCTGGCCTGGGCACCAGGCCTGCAAGAGTGCCACCCGGCCTGCAAGCACCACAGAAAGCCAACTCAGCAAGGTGATGCGACAAAAAGGCAAACAAGTAAAAACACAGAAGATTGTTCAGCAAATGGACACAGAGAGCAAACAACAAGCAAGCTACAAGAGGGGGAGGAAAATAAATAAAAATAAATACAGACACACAGAAGAATGCACAGCAAATGGACACAGAAGAACAGACAGCAATCAAGCTGCAAAGGGGGGGGAAATAAAAAATAAAAATAAAAATATCTGACTTTTAAATGGGACAAAATATTTAAGGATCACATAGCCAAAAAGTATTTGATATCCATGTTATATAAAGAAATCATATAGCTCAACAATAAAAAGACAAGCAACCCAATTGAAAAATGAGCAAAAGACTTGAATAGACATTTTTCTTAAGAGGAAATACAAATGGCCAAAAAGCACATGAAAAAATATTCAACATCACTATTAGGGAAATGCAGATCAAACTAACAATGAGATACTATTTCACACCTATAGAATGGCCATTAAATAACAGCAACAACAGAAAACTACAAGGGCTGGAGAGGATGTGAAAAAATAGGAACACTCCTCCACTATCGGTGGTAATGTAGAATGGTGCAGACTCTGGAAGACAGTTTGCCAGCACCTTAAGAAGACAAATATAGAACTGCTATATCCAGCAATTCCATTACTAGGAATATATTCAGAAGAACTGAAAGCAAGGATGCTAACTGACATTTGCATACTGATGTTCATAGCAACATTATTCACAATTGCTAAAGTATGGAAATAGCCCAAGTGTCCATCAACTGCTGAATGGATAAATAAAATGTGGTATATATACACAATGGAATACTATTTAGCTGTAAGAAGAAATGAAATCTGGATGCATATGACAACATGAATGTATCTTGAGGACATTATGTTGAGTGAAATAAGCCAGACACAAAAGGAAAAATATGGGGGAGCAGATGTAGCTCAGTGGTTGAGCACCTGCCTCTCATTTAAAACAGGACAAATATTGTATGGTCTCACTAATATGAACTAAATACATTGAGTAAACTCACAGAGGTAAACACTTACTAGGAGATAGAATGGGGTTGAGAATGGAAGTTGATACTTAGTATACATAGAATTTTTAATAAGCTATATTATAAAAGTGTAGAAATGAATAGAGTTGGTGGTAAAACATTACGGTGAGCATAACTAACACTGCTGATTTATAAATGTGACTGTAGCTAAAAGGGATATCTGTGGACATAAATGTCAATTGAAAAGAAGCTAGAGAATAATGTAGGGAATGTGAAACAGCGATTTCGGTGGTGGATGAAGATCGTGGTTAATAGTATAAATACAAGAATGTTCTTCTTTTACAAAGTGTTAAGATATGGTAATACATGGGAGAATTACAACTAATGTAACTTATGAATGATAGTTAAGAGTAATATTATAACACTTTTGCAGTGTTGGCAAAGAAGATATAGCATTTCTAAGGGGCAATAGGTGGTTATAAAGGGTAATGGAATTTTTCCTTTTGGAGTAATAAAAATGTTCTAAAACTGACTGAGGGGATGATAGCACAAATCTGTGATAAAAATGAGAGCCACTGAGTGTACACTTTGAATGGCTTGTACAAATTATGGGACTGTATAACACAAAGAACCCTGTGGTGAAAGATGGACTGTGGTTAATAGAACATATGAGAATGTTCCCTTATGAACTATAACAAATATATAATACAGGGTGTTACAAATTGAGTGGGTTGGGGGAACACACACTAAATGTAAGTTATGAGCTATAATTAATGGTAATATTTTGGCAAAGTTCTTTCATAGTTTTTAACAAGTGTTTCACAACAATGCAAAGTGTTGGTGAAGGGGTGATGTATGAGAACCCTATATAATGATATGCATGTTTGTTTTGTAAATTCACAACCTTTACTATATGCTTATTGCTCATGTATGTTCATGTATGAATGATATACTTCAATAAATTTTTAAGTCAGTAACAACATAGGACACACAGAAATATACAATTATACCTACAAGTATTATTTATAACCCTATTAATTAATTTGAACCATAATCATACATATAGTGGAAAAAATATGGACTTGAATCAAACAGACCAGGATTTTTCTAATTTTGCTCAGTTTCTTTTTAATTATGCAACTTTGGGACAAGCTATTTTATTTCCTTAAACCTAATTTTTCATTTCTTCAACATGGAAATAATAATAAGTCATAGAGATATGATGACACAGAGCATTGCTGGGTAATTATATATGATGACATGTGTACTTAACATGAATGAATATTAGATTTTCATTTTTTTAGTAGCTTTCTCTATCTATGTGTAATCCACTTTGATATCCTCCCACCTTTTTCTCAATTATCAATAGCCTCTGGTAGATATTGGCAAAGGATCCAGAGATGTTATTACACCTCTCTTGTGAACTGTCCACCTTCTTGTTGTTCTATTATATTGAGACCTGCTCCCTACTTCTCCCAGCTCCACCAACCACTTGATCTGTCATTGATATTAACAGGACACAGTCCCCAAAGACATCTTCCCCTTTCATATTCCATCTCCTCAGTCACAACAGCACTATCTCACAATAATGTAGGAGTGTGTCAGACTTTCCTACTGGGTCTGTTAATTAAAGGGATTTAGAGCATCAAAGGGAGAAAAGTAAAGAAAAATATCTATGTGAATATGACTTTTCCCAAAGTCCAATATAAAAACATGAAGTTAGGTATTCTTCACTCAAGTATTCTATACACACACATACCTAGTTCTTGAACTTGCTTTTCTGGCCTCAGGTTTGAGTTCTCTGGGAAAACATTGCTTCCTTTAACTTCTGCTCTGTGAGTCACCATCCTTTAAGGAATGCCATCCCAAGCCCACAGATGCCAGTCTAGATGTAGGATTACTGCTGCCCAGTGGAACACTTTCCCAAGGCTAAGTCTTTTATCTAGACTTAATATCTAGCCCCCCAGCAAGATGGCCAAAGTGTTCTTTGGCACTTAAAATTCCACAGAACACTCCAGGTGGAAAGAGGCTACTCAAGTTTTGTCCCTTTGGAAATATTCTCTTTAATCTTCATTATCATCAAGTGGACAGACGTTGGAGCCCACACATAGATACACACACATCTCCAAAGGAGTAAAGTTTTTTTCTCAGAGTTCATTTAGGCCCATAGGGAAAAGGAACATATTTTCCTAACTGCATTATTATTTAGAAGGTCACCAGTTTGCTAGCTGTTAGTAATTCACATTTTAGGCATATCAGCATGACAGTCTTCCATTGGCTTCACCTGAACAGACACAAGTGTGCCCTGTGGGCCTGCTGCAAATAAGACATAAGCCATTGGGTGACTCATTTATCTGCTAATTATTGTTGTGTAACCATATAAATACTTGTAGAAGTATTGAATTTATCCCTTGGAAGGATCCAATTTAGCTTCTCAGAAGAAAATGTCATTCTTTTCTCCAACATCCTTAGGTTAGGAAGGGCTACTGTGTATTTTTCTGGTAGCACATATGAACTAAAATAATTGGAGGGGAATTATATATAAATGAAACATTAAATGTATTTTTCCTTCTCTGCTAAATTATCTTGTTAAATTGCTGTGATCAGCCCCATGAATACATACTAATATGTATGAAGGACTGTAATACAATTCATTATTTGTTGTATTGGTTTTTGGTATTATTTGTTCTGGTGTTGAATGGTTAAAATATTAAGGTAGGAACAGCAGCTGCATTTCTTCAAGTACTAAAATCAATAAGCATACTACTAGGAAATACTCCATAAACTGTTAACTTGATCCACATGTTATTTTTCCTAGCTAGAAACTGTACTTAGAACAAATTACCACATGCAGTGAGTTTACATTCCAGAAGTCAATGTAAAGATTCATAGTAGAAGCCTTTTATTAGCAAAGATTATTCTTGGGCTTGATCAAATTTTCATTCTTTCATTATTGATTTGGAGGAGTGTTTTCCTAGTGTATGACCCACAACTGAACTTTGAGAAGGCACTGTGGAAGCATGGCACCAGGTGCTTCATAGAAGGTAAGATCAGAAGCTCCTTAGCATAGGAAAAGTGGAAGATTCCTCATGGTTAGGGGATGGTCTGATTGTATGCAAAGTAAGAAGAGAAAAAGTTTGACTCACTGATGTGAAGGGAAAAAAATATATATGAGACTGTTAAACTGAAGGAGACTACTGCCTCCAAATCAACAAGTGTAACATGAGCAGGACCTATCAATCCCCAAATAAAAGTAGCTCATGATTCCACTTTCTATACATATTCTTTTTTTAATAATACATTTATTGAGATATGTGACATTTCGAAGATTTTTATGAATCTAGGAAAAGATTATATTCTTGAAGCTAATCCATTCCTGTAGGTGTGGAACCCTTTGATTAGATTGGGTTCATTCGGGGATCTTTCATTGGATTACTTCAGTGAGGTATGATCCAGGGTAGGTCTTGGTCCTCTTGCTGGAATCCTTTATAAATGGAGGACTGAAAACAAAAATACACAGAGAAAAAGCCATAGAGTCAGCGAGAAGGAACCCAGGAGCTCCAGGAGGAACCCAGAAGAAGGGAAGCTCCAGATGGAACAGCCAGAAGCTGAAGCATGAAACCCGGAAAAGAAGCAGTTGCTTCCACGTGCCTTGTGATTTGACAGAGGAGTCCAGGATTGCCAATAGCCAACCTTTGGTGAGACAGCATCTCTGATGATGCCTTGCTTTGGACATTTTCACAGCCTCAGAACTGTAAGCATTTAACCTAATAAATTCCCATTATAAAAGTCAACACATCTTATATATTGTGCCCAGCAAACTAAAACAAGATATAATTCACATACCATACAATTCATTAAATTAAACTGTACAATTTGATGGTTTTTAATATATGAACAGACTTGTACAATCATGACCACAGTCTACACAACAGATCTATATTGACTCCTAATATGTGTCTGGCACTGTGCTAATCACCAGAAAGATGCAATAAATTTAAAAAAGATTAGTATAGGTTACACATACTCCATCCCCAGATTCTTGGCTGGAGTAAGTCTCACTCAAACCACCTCTACTGAGTGTGGAAGAAGGATGGTTCCTTGGATATAAATCAGAATATATGGTAACCCAAAGAAAGGAGAGCAGATGTTGGATGACCAGAAGAGAATCACCACAGGCATGTTTCTACTTTCTAGGAGCCCTTCTAAAGGGCTCGAAGTGCAAGCCTTTATGTTTTGTAAGACTAATTATATTGCTGCCGTTCTTCATGATCATTTCTCTTTATCACCTAAGTCTTAGAAATCCTTTTGAATAAACAAGGCTTGGGTTAGTTGTACTTAACAGAACTGGGCCTATACTTAAGGACAAACCATCAAAGTGCTCTGGATGCAACATAAGGTGGCAGAAGTAATTGGTATCCTGCCATACCCCACTGAATGGACTGGGAGAGAGTATAAACTACAATATAAATTATAATCCATGTGGTGTAACAATGCTCCAAAATGTACTTATCAAATGCAATGAATGTACCACCCTAATGAAAGAAGTTGTTGATGTGGGTGGAGTGGGTAATGTGGGGAGTAGAGTATTTGGAAACCTCTTATATTTTTTTTTATTGTAACATATTGTATTATTTATGTATCTTTTTTAAAAAAAGGTTAATTTAAAAAAATTTTTTTAAAGACTCAGGGGAAAATATCTCAGGAGAAGAGCCAGGGCAGCATAATGATACTAAGTTTGATTGAACTGGATATAATTTTTATTAAGAAAGATGGAGGTGGCGGACTTGGCCCAGTGGTTAGGGCGTCCGTCTACCACATGGGATGTCCATGGTTCAAACCTCCTTGACCTTTGTGAAGCTGACCCATGCGCAGTGCTGATGCACACAAGGAGTGCCGTGCCACGCAGGGGTGTCCCCCGCGTAGGGGAGTCCCACACGCAAGGAGTGGGCCCCGTAAGGAGAGCCGCCCAGCGCAAAAGAAAGTACAGCCTGCCCAGGAATGGTGCTGCACACACAGAGAGCTGACACAACAAGATGACGCAACAAAAAGAAACACGGATTCCTGTGCCACTGAAAACAACAGAAGCAGACAAAGAAGATGCAGCAAAATAGACACAGAGAACAGACAATCAGGGTGAGGGGGGAAGGGGAGAGAAAATAAATAAATAAATAAATAAATAAATCTTTAAAAAAAAAAGAAAGAAAGAAAGATGGTAAGAAAGTTTTGGGCCCCCAGGAAAGAAGGGGCCACCATCTTAGCATTTTCAAATACGTAATAAATGTTTTTGTGTTCACTTTGATAAAGTCTCATTGCCCTTTTAGTCACAAAAATTAGACTTATTGGCTTGAATTTAGAGCTGTTTTATCTTTTGGGTGCTCAAAACTGTTCTTCATTATGAACCAGCCCTCTTTTGAAGATCTATGCTTTCTAATCAAGATCTATAGGGAAATGAATAATTCCAAATATCTTTAGTAAAAGAAAGCCCCAAAATTTCATTTTATGCAAGCCTCTATGTTATGGTATCGTAAGCCTTCTGTTGCCTCACTCTTATCTGAACAAGGATCTCCTGTCTTGTCTCAGTTTGCGTGAGGAAATCAAGGCTGATTTTCTTGGTTTGTTTCCTATTTTGTTTCTTTTAAAGCCAATGCCAGCCAGTTGTTCCTGTGGCACAATGGTCTGCTAGCTGCTTTCTCTTATCAATCTGCCAGGTAAGAAAAAAATTGTAAGGGTGTTTGTTTTTGTATTAATTTAGGAAGAAATTCTACATTCTATATTCTCACAGCTAGCTGGAAATACATCCATTGACCATTATCTTAATCACTAAACTTCAGATTTCTTAAAAGCAACTACCATTCCCTTAAAAAGTGGCTAATGGTGGAAAACTCAGGAAATAACTTCCTGCGAAAATGTTAGCCAGGGACTTCAGTCACATAACAAAGTGGTAGTAGTATGGCCCATGATGAATTCAAACTTATCTTATTCTATATCCAAGTATGCCTAGTTTCCAGAAAGCCAATTAAGTGATAAAGGCTCTATGGGGAGGATGCAGACTAAATGTGTATTCAAACTTACATCCAGACGGAATGTGTGGGATATGTTAATTCAAGCTTACCTGGAATGTGTGGGATATGTTAATTCAAAACATATCTGATACTCAGACAAACACTTAAAACTCTCAAAAACTGACGAAGAAAGACCTTTTACATAAAAGCACCATTTGACTCCCACTTCTACATCCTCTGTATAAAAGGGATGCAAAAATCCTATTCCAAGTTCAGTTTTTTTGGACAGAGGTCCACCAAGCCTGGCTGGCTGTTAACAAATGTTCCTTCTCAGATTCTCATGTCCTGGCCTTCAATACCATGATCACCTGACTTCTTTCTGCCACAACATCTCTGGGGGCTTGTCTGGGATTTGCTGAGAAGGCCAGAGGTGGCAATAGTTGACTGCCCCTCCCAGATGCCTCTGAAAATACTGGAAGGGCCTAGGAAAACCCCACCTCTGGGTGTCTCTGGACTCCTTTTAGTCCAGAAAGAAGTTATGGACTCCACCAAAGCCCTCCCAGAAACCGGAGGTACTTGGAGGTATTGAAAGAAACCCTGAGAATAAAGCAAGGAGCTCTGCATGCCAGTTGGGTAAGATGCCTGGGGGCATAGTGCAGGAAAAGCCTAATTCTGAAATCCAAGGAGAGGAGCCCGATCAGCTCTCAAAGAAAACCCTAGTGTTCCTTAGGAGAAGGGAGGAAGTTGTCTTCTCTAGGTCTGAGAAAGGAAAGGAAGGAGGGTGGTTGTGTGCGTGTGATTGTGGAGACTGAGTGAGACACAGAAACACACTTCTGAGGGATGAGTATGGAGTCCTGATCTGCAGTTCCATGGTGACCTCATCTGGTCAAGGGCGGTCTGGAGGGCCTCCATGCAAAGGGACCCTCTTCCAAGTTGGGGGCTTATACCAACCCACTAAGGCTAAGAGGCACCATAAGTTCCCATGAGGGATGCAGCCAGAGATGGACAAAGCAAAAGGCTGAGTGAGTGTTGTGCAGTGCCAATCCAGGGTGGAAACATGAGAAACACACAAAGTAGAACCCTGTTAGGTTGTATGCTGAAAAACTTTACCCAAGCATTCCATGGAGATTTATATGACATAAAGTTCCAGCCAGGAAAACTTAGAATGCTTTGTGAATTAGAATGGCCCCAGGAGGTCACCTTTGACCCCCAGATCATCTGTAAAGTCCACAAAGTAGTAACCAGAAAACTGGGGCACCCTAGCCAGTTCCCTACATCAATGCCTCACAGGACACTGTGAGTCAAAGTCCACCCTGATTAAGGAAATGTATGACTAAAGAAGCCAGGATGTGCTTAATACAAAAGCTCAGAGGTGCTGTCCCAGGAACTAGGCCAAACAAGTGTTGTGCAAAGAGTACAGAGGAAGTGAACCCCAACTCTAGTGCCAACCCACCCATTCAAGAAGGACCAGATGAAAATGACCTCCTGCTGCCTTATGCAATTGCTCCTACTGTGCCAGTGCTGAGGAGTGGGGATGAGCCAATTTTCCTGAGCAGTGCTCCCTCACAGTCACCTCTGCAGCCATTCTCCCTGAGCAGCGCATCCTTGTCACCTCCGCAGCCATCTCTGTCACCGTCCTCCCTGAGTAGTCCTTCCCCACAGCCATCTCCGGTACCATCCTCCCTAGAAAGTGCATCCCCACTGCCTCTGCAGTTGTCTCCACCACCATCCTTCCTAGAAAGGGCACCACCACCCCCTCTGCAGCTGTTTCTGCTGCCATCCTCCCTGAGAAGTGCATCCCAGCCATCCCTGCAGCCATTTGCCCCTGGCAGTATAGTGCTGATGATCAATCAGGAAGAAGTCCCTGAAAAATTACAACTCAGGCCACGGGAAGCTGTGGGGACAGGTGGAGCAGGAAGAAGGGCTGCTTTACAGTTATCTCTCCATGAAGCCCAAGCTCCAATTTAGTATGATGCAGATGGCCAGATTCAAGGAGGAAACCGAACATTCATATACCAACTCTTCACTACCACTGACCTCTTTTACTGGAAAAGCCACACTGCACCACACTCAGAGAAGCCTCAGGCTATGACAGACTTCTTTCAGTCCATCATTCAGACCCACGAGCCCACTTGGGTGGATTGTAAACAACTCCTCATGACCTTACTCAACTTTGAGGAGAGAACACAAGTGACACAAGGGGATCTGTCCTGGCTCAAAGCCACCCACCTGATGGAACCCTGGACAGTGACCAATACACCCACACACAGTTCTCAGACAAGGATCCCCAATGGGATCCCAATGACATGACTAGACTCAACCGATTAGAGATTTTCCACAGGGCCTTAGTTGAAGGGTTCAGAGCTGGGAGCCAAAAATCAGTAAACATGGCAAAAACCACTCAAGTCCTACAGACTCTTGATGAAAGTCCAGATCAGTTCTATGAGAGACAGTGCAAGTCATTTCATGTATACATGCCCTTTAACCCACATGCTCCTGAAAGCCAAACAATGCAGCATTCATTGCCCAATCACAGGCTGACATCCAAAGAAAACAACAGAAGTTAGATGGATTCACTGGTATGAATATTTCCCAGCAAATGGAAGTAGCCACCAAGGTTTACATCAACCACAATTTAGAAACCAGGAGAGGGAAAAACCAGAAAATGAAAAAGAAAGCAAACCTTCTCGCAGCACCAATGGTCAAAAGAAGCAATCCTGTGTCAAAGAAAGTAAACTGGGAATCCCCTGCCCCAAGAAGGGGTGTCCACACCTAGGGCTAAATCAGTGCATGTACTGCAAGGAGATAGGGCATTGGAAGCAGAGTGCCCCAACAGGCCACTCAGCCCCATTGCCCCCAAGAGAGCAGCCAACGCATTAGCCAAGAGAGCAAGTGGAGTGTTGCAAACTAAATGCTGGGTTTACAAAAATTCAGAAGAAAAACCTGCAAATCAGCTCACTGAACTTGTGGGAATAGAGGACTCTGATGGAGATTATTAGGACAGACCAGGCTCCTATTCACTTAGCCCCACAGAACCTATGGTTGGAGTCCAAACTGGGGGCCTCACCGTACGTAAGATGGTCGATGCTAGGGCTCAACACTCTGTAATGATGAGGCCAGTTGGGCCATTATCAAAAAGACAAACCATTATTGTAGAGGCAACTGGTAAAAGCATCCAGTGGCCCTTCCTCCAAGTGAGTAAAATTGGGGATAAAGAAGCCACTCACAAGTTCCTGTATCTCCCAGAATGCCCAGCCCCCTCCAGGGTTGGGACCTGCTGTCTAAACTATAGGCTCGAATTATCTTTGACAACAAGGGAAAATCCACATTACACTGGGACCACCAAACCCTCCAAAAAATAGTGCTAACCCTACCTCTGCAGGAGCAATGGAGACTATTCTTCCTCAGCAAAGTCGGCCAATCTACGGCTGCACAGTTCCCTTTCGAAGACGTACCCGAAGTATGGGCAAAGGACAACCCAACAGGAATGGCAAAATATTCCAATTATTGTTGAAATAAAGCCCACAGCCAGCCCAGTGAGCATAAAGCAATATCCAGTCCACATGAAGCACAAGAAAAGGTCTGGTTACATATTCAGAGATTGCTGAATAAAGACATACTAAAGCCATGCCAGTCTTGGTGGGATACACCACTCTTCTCAGTTAAAAAAAAATGATGGGGGGAAGCAGACTTGGCCTAGTGGTTAGGGCGTCTGTCTACCACATGGGACGTCCACGGTTCAAACCCCAGGCCTCCTTGACCCACGTGGAGCTGGCCCACGTGCAGTGCTGATGCAGGCAAAGAATGCCGTGCCACGAAGGGGTGTCCCCCACATAGGGGATCCCCACGCACAAGGAGTGCACCCCATCAGGAGAGCCGCCCAGCACGAAAGAAAGTTCAGCCTGCCCAGGAATGGCGCTGCACACACGGAGAGTTGACACAACAAGATGACGCAACAAAAAGAAACACAGATTCCCATGCCGCTGACAACAGCAGAAGCGGACAAAGAAAAACACACAGCGAATAGACACAGAGAACAGACAATTGGGTGGGGGGGGGAGAAATAAATAAAAATAAATAAATCTTAAAAAAAAAAACCTGATGGGGATTACCACCTGGTTTAGGACTTGCGAGGAGTCAACTCAGCAGCAGTGACCCTACACACGGTGGTCCCCAACACTTACACTCTCCTCAGCTTGATACCCTCATCAGCAGTCTATTTTTCTGCCTGGATCTTAAAGATGCCTTCTTCTGCATTTGGATAGCAACCCAGAATCAACCAATTTTTGTCTAAATGTGGGACAATCCGAGCTCCAGCAAAAAGCAACAGCTAACCTGGACACAGCTCCCTCAGGGATTAAAAAATGTACCTACTAATTTTGGACAAGCCCTGGGCAGTGATCTTAAATCCTTTAAACCAGAAAGCCATAATTATTTTCTCCTCTATATGTAGATAACCTTATCCTCAGAAGGCCCACCTACCAACACTGTGCTAGTGGAACCCATGCCCTCTTAAAATATCTGCAACAAAAGGGTTATAGGGAGTCAAAAAAAAAAAGCCCAAATCTTCCTACCTCAGATTAAATACCTAGGTTATAAAATAGGACAGGGGCTTCATGAATTAGGACCTGAAAGAAAAGAAGCAATCTGTAGCCTCCCTGAGCCCAGCACTCACTGAAAGTTGCAAGAGTTCCTCTGGATTCTGCTGCATTTGGATCCCCAATTTTGGGGTCTTCATGCACCCTCTGTATGAAGCTACAAAGGGGGGAGATCATTATCCATTGCTCTAGGAAAGTCCACAGAAAGATGCTTTCACCACTCTCAAGCAGGCTCTGATGAAAGCACCAAGCCTTGGGCTTGCAGATCTCAGTAAACCATTCTATCTCTACATCTATAATCGCCAAGGAGTACTCACTCAGTACCTGGGTTCCTGGCAAAGACCGTAGCCTATCTATCCAAACAACTGGACACTGTAGCCCAGGGATGGCCCTCATGCCTGCTAGATATGGCAGCTGCAGCAATGCTAACACTAGAAGCTATAAAATTAACTCTTGGGCAGCCTATGATTGTTCAAGTTCCACATTCAGTAGTCACAATCTTAGAAGCCAAAGGAATACACTGGCTTAGTAACAGCTGCCTCGTTAAATATCAAACCCTACTATGTGCAAATCCATCCATCCAACTGGAACTCATAAAAACCCTGAATCCTGCTACCCTGCTCCCTGTTGAGTCAGGAGTTCCAACCCAGAACTGCCTGGAGATTTTGCAAGAAGTGTATTCCAGCAGGCCAGACTTCCAAGACCAGCCACTACCAAATCCCAACATGAAGTTCTTCATGGATGTGAGTGGCTTTGTTCAGGGCAATGACCGGCGAGTGGGATATGCTGTGGTAACTGCCAAAACCACAGTGGAGGCCCAGCGCCTCTTAATAACACATCAGCACAAAAAGCTGAACCCATGACCTTCACTTGAGCCCTACAACTTGCAGCTGGGTCCAAGGTTAACATCTACGCAGATTCCAAATACGCCTTACTTAACCTGCACATGCATGGAGACTTATACAAACAAAAAGGACTCATTAATTTGGGAGGAAAGGACATTATATATGGCACACAGATTCTGGAACTACTAGAAGCTGTTTGGGAGCCCACCAAAGTGGTTGTGATGCACTGCAAGGGGACACCAGGTAAACCACAGCCCTGTCGCTCAGGGAAATCAGAGGGCAGACGTTAAAGCAAAAAGAGAAATCCCGATCTGAGGACCTGGCTGCTGCCCTCATTCCCCAGCCCCTTAATTATCAGAAACTCCAGTATACACTGCCTGCTCTGTCCCACAGTCACTGAATCACCCGGAGCCACAATATACCCAAGCAGAGAGAGTGGATACTCTCTGAGAACAAGACACAAGGAGCAAATGGGTGGTGGACATTCCAATCACAGAATAGTCATGCCTCAAATATTAGCCACAACCATAGTTCAGGACTACCATGAAAACACACACTTGGGAAAAACCCATCTTAAAAAGGTATTAGAAAGATTCTTCTATATCCCAAGTCTATCACCCATGCCGTATGCCAGCAGGGCATGATATGCGCAAAGAATAACCCTTGCCAGGGACCCATGGGAGCCCCAGGAGTCCAAAGAATCAACAATATGCCCCTTGAAGTTCTAGTAGTTGATTTATACTACTACACCATGATTTGGAAGCTACAGATACTTCCTGGTCCTCATTTGCACCTTTTCCGGTTGGGTAGAAGCCTGCCCCACTCAGACTGAAAAGGCTGAAGAAGTGACCAAAGTTTTCAGGAAATCATTCCTTGATATGGGCTGCCCCTCTCAATTGGCTCCAACAATGGACCTGCCTTCATCTCCAAAAGCACTCAAAAGATTGTCAAAGCACTGCATGTTCAATGAAAACTGCACATCGCTTATCATCCTCTAAGCTCAGGAAAGTAGAGTGAATAAACCCTACAATAAAAACTTATATTCCTAAGATTTGCCAAGAAACTGGGCTAACATGGGTGCAAGTACTCCTGAGTGCTCTCCTCCAAGTTCTAGCCAGCCCAAGCTGAAAGCTAAGCCTAACCCCTTATGAAATCCTCTTTGGGAGCTCCCCCCTCCCCTTAATCCGAGATATAGAAGGGGATCTCAGAGAAAGAGGAAACATCAATACCTCAGCAAATGTTCAGCTTAGGAAAAACCCTACAAAACCTGCATCACTGGGTCCAAGAAAGGGCCCCCATTAGCTTAAGCAGTTCTGTACACCTGTACAAGCCAGAAGACGTAATCTGGGTTAAAGACTGGAAATCAGTCCACTAACCCCTCAATGGCAAGGACCCTATCTTGTCATTTTATTCACCCCCAGTGCAGTTAAAGTAGCTGAAATCATTCTGTGGATACACCATAGCTGGATCAAGGAGCTGCCCCAGTCCTGGACCTGTATTCCAGATACCATAACTCCACCAAACTCATCTTGCAAAAGAACAAAATGCCGAGCTCTGCTCCAGTCACATTCTGGAAGCTGACTGGTCCATGCATGACTGAAGTCTGAGGATGAAACACCGAGTTCTGCTCCAATCACACCCCAAAATCTGATTGGTCTACACATAGCCGAACAATAAGAATCCAGTTTAACCCCAGTTACAATGCATCCTTCGGCTATTTTCCCTACTCCTAGCCCCAACCCTCCTCTGGTTCCAGGTCAGCACCACAGAGTGTGAGCCATGTATCCAAAAGGTGTGAATGTGGGCCCATGTCAAACCACATTCATATATCATAGCCATTACACCTGCAAGGGCCATATAACCACCTGCCAGTTTCAGGGAATCTCCTATAGTGTCTATAATATATCTGACCTAATAATCTGCTATGACCCCAAACCCCCAACAGTCTCCCATAAATGGGAAATAAGAGCATTAATCAAGACGGGGAGCTACATAACTCACCCCAGAACCAATGAGTGTCCCTCCTATTTGATGCATGTCAGGTTATAGGCTCTGGGATACCATGGGACACCAACTGTGGAGGGCTCAGCTGAGAGCAGGAATATACTCATAACAATAAGTATCTGTGTGCTCCAGAAATGAAAAGTGCAGCCCAAGTGGGGCGGGGGAGGGCTTCTGGTGCAAATAGCTGGGTGCATACTACTGCCCCTACCAGTCCCGTGTCACCTGGGCCACCTGAAACACAGACACAACTAAACAAACAGCCATCCTCACCAAAGGAATGGCCCTGGCTAACTGTCCATGTGGTCAATGTAACCCCTTAAACCTCACCATCCTTAACCCTGAATCCTGGCAGACTCAGGGAGTCCAAATGGGCCTCCACATTGATGGTAAAGGAATAAACCCAGGAGTCTACATCTGGGTTGGGTACTGGGAATACACACTCACATATAAGTCCACTCTTTGTTCCAGTCCTTCGATGAAGAAATGGAAAGACTCTTTTCCACTCCACAAGTAGCAAAAAAAAAACTCTTTATAAACCTAGCTGAGGTAGTAAGGGCAGCCTTAAATGTCTCCTGCTGCTATGTATGTGGAGGTACTAATATGGGAGACCAATGGCCCTGGGAAACTAGAGAATACAATTATAGCCACTTATCCCCTGAGATAGTATGTGACCCTTGCAAACTTCTGTCATAGGAAAATATTGTGCTTCAAGGGTATGTCTAAAGTCCTCTATATCTGTTGGAAACCTAACATGTACAGGGGGAAAATTCCAAAATTATACCACCAATACAACAGAGACTTGGGGAACATGGAATGAATCTGACCTCATCTCATAAATCGTACTTTCCCCAAATTAATCACAGTGTGGAACTCCACCACAAAGGGGCCCTTTACTGCCCCAAATGGTCTGTACTGGATTTGTGGGAAGGTTGCATTCTGAGAACTTCCCCAAAATTGGTGTGATACTTATATGCTCAGTACAATAAAGCCCTCCTTCTTCCTCATTCCCTTAACAGAAGGGAAAGAGCTAAGCCAACCAGTATATCAAAACATAAGAGAAGAAAGGGCTGTCATTACCCAGGGAGATGAAGAATAACCCTGAGTACTATGGGCCAGCAACTTGGGCAGAGGATGGCATTTGGGGTTGTCTAACCCCTATGTATATCCTAAACTGAATCATTAGCTTACAAGTTGTGGCAGAAATAATAACTAATGACACAGCCCATGCTCTAAACTTACTAACCCAATAGCAAACTAAATTCAGAACCACTATCTATCAAAACCATCTTGCCCTAGACTATCTCCTGGCAGCTGAAGGGGGAGTTTGTGGAAAGTTCAATCTCTCTAATTGCTGCCTTGAACTAGACAGCACTGGAAAAGTTATCAATGAAATTACAAATAAAATGGTAAAAATTGTTCATGTTCCAGTGCAAATCTGGAATGGTTGGAATTTCAGTAATCCCTTTGGAAACTGGCAGTCAATAGCAGACAATTTCAAACTTCTTGTGGGAATAATTGCCTTCCTCATATGAGAATGCACCATACTTCCTTGCCTCTTCCCTTTCATCATAAGCAGGATACATGCCCTAATTAATGGTATAGAAGGGCACAGACAGCTATCCATCTCATGGCTCTATATACATACGAATTAGTCCAGAGAGACTCTGACAACAGTGATGCCAAAGTTTAACAACCTTAAGCGTACATCAAAGGGGGGAAGTAATATGGCCTGTGCATGAATTCAAACTTATTGTATTCTATATTCAAGTATACCTAGTTCCCGGAAAGCCAATTATAGATATAGGCTCTATAGGGAGGATGCAGACTGAATGTGTATTCAAACTTACATCCAGAGGGAATGTGGGGGATATGTTAATTCAAAACCTATCTGGTACTCAGACAAACACTTAAAACTCTAAAAAATCCTTTTGCATAAAAGCACCATTTAACTCCCCATTCCTACATCCTCTCATAAAAGGGACCCAGAAATCCTATTCCAGGCTCAGATTTTTTGGACAGAAGTCCACTGAGCACAGCTGGTTGTTAATAAATCTTCCTTCAGGGAAGCGGACTTGGCCCAATGGATAGGGCATCCACCTACCACATGCAAGGTCCACGGTTCAAACCCCAGGCCTCCCTGACCCATGTGGCTCTGACCTATGTGCAGTGCGGATACACACAAGGAGTGCTGTGTCACGCAGGGGAGTCCCCCACCTAGGGGAGCCCCACACGCAAGGAGTGTGCCCCGTAAGGAGAGCCGTCCAGTGCAAAAGAAAGTACAGCCTGCCAAGAATGGCACCGCACACATGGAGAGCTGACACAACAAGATGACACAACAAAAAGAAACACAGATTCCCCGTGCTGCCAATAAGGATAAAGCAGTCACAGAAGAAAAGCATACACAAAGAGTAGACAACTGGGGGGGGGGGGGGGGGGGGAGAAATAAATAAAAAATAAATCTTTAAAAATAAATAAATAAAATAAATCTTCCCTCTCAGATTCTCATGTCCTGGCCTTCGATACCACAATCACCTGACTTCTCTCTGCTACAACAGTAGGGCATGACTGAAACTACACCCAAACATTATTATTTAACTTCTCTACTTGTCTTTGTTTGTGGCACTAAAATATTTGTTTAAAAAAATAAACACAGAACTCTGCCACAATATTGTGTCTTAGAAATACTGTTGTCCAACTAGACAAAGAGTCAAGATATCCCACTACTTGTTGATTTTTACAGGTAAGGGGAAGTCAACTCTCCACTATGAGTCAATTATTCAGATAACATTATTGCTACTGAAAGAATTTGTTTGAATACTCCAGGGTGATTGGTCACAGAGGTTGCCTGCAATCCAATGTTTTTATTTTGGCTATCCATTTTGCTTACAAAATTACAGGTACTTGGAATTACAGATATAGAACATCTAACTTTTTTTCTTAGAACATTTTGGCTAATGCCCTGCACTGGAAAAGACCAATGTTTATGAGATATTCTCTCTTGTCAAACAAGACCAATCCAGAGGTATCCATATCAAATGGACCTGAGTTTGATTCACAATTTTGCCCCTAGTGCGGTGTCTGTGAACTTGGAGATGTTATTTATCTTCACAAAGCCTGTTTCTGTTTGTAAGGTGGCAGTAACAGTCTTATTTCCTTGGCTTAAAAATAGGAATTTACATTTGAGTATTTCAGAATTGAATGTTACCTAATTGGTGAGTGAATTTAATGTGGTGTTTCTTATTTTCCCTAAATAATGAATAAATAAATAAGTGATATGGTTTATAATACTCTACATACAGAGATGGATAAAATGGTAATATCTAACTCATGTTATTTTTGTAAGGATTAAATGATCTAATATTTGAAATGTTCTTTGCCACATTGCTTGCTTTATAGACGGTGCTTAATACATGTTAGCTACCTCACCTATTACTACCACTGTAATTACAACTACCATGACTATAACCACCAATCTGTCTGTGTTAGTTTTCTCAAGTGTAAAAGAAAGGGAATAAGATACATCATTTCTCAGAGAGTTTAAATGAAATCACATATCTAAAGCTCTTAACACAGTGCTAGGCACATGAGTGCTCATTAAATGCTACCACAGCCATTACAGTGATAACAATGACCACTTTCACAACTGCTACCACTACTACCTCTCTTATTAAGAGCAAATTACATTTGTATTCTTCTCAGTTACAGCTCTATTAACTCAAAGAACTTGCAGACTAACTATAAAAACATTGATGCAAAATATTTCAAGATAAGAATTTCTTTCATTATTATTCTTTAAGCTTAGCCAAAGACTGGAGAAGAACAAACTCACAGGGTTCCAAATTAAATATCTGCCTTCCTCTCTTTCTGCTGTCCTCAGGAATATGTGAAAGTTACCAGGCATTTACAAACTTCATAGAACATACTGTTGACTCAAAATAATGGCAGAGCATTTTCTTTGGTTTTTGTTTGTTCAGTTAGTAGCTCAATCTCCTATCATATTTCGCCCTTCTCACTTACTCCTCTCAATGTACCCTGATGCACTTACACAAACATACACACATACAAATTGGCCAGAGCTGTGGAAGGTAGCAAAGGAAACCAAAATGAGCAGCATATGATTGATTATACCTTACATCAATTCAGAAGAGAAAATAGTTTACAGGATATCTGTCTACCACCTGCCTCCTCTCATCACTTCTTATCTACCTTTCCCTTTCTTCTTTTTTTTAAAAACTCTGGCTTACTCTTTCTGTAAAAGAGCTGTCTCTGGCCACAGAAACTAGAGTGCTTATGCTTGCCCTGATGTGAAGGGGCTGGAAACCTATCTAATAGTGAAAAAGAAAGATGACTATAAAAAATGCTTATCACAAACTTTATTTTATGTGAAAAAAATCTTCATTTTGAAATAAAATACATTTTAAATTTATTTAAAGGCGTATCATTGTTTCTTGTAGTAGTTTCTTATTAAGGAGTCCGTATGCCATGAGTGCTCAATTCATTAGAAAAAGATAAAAAGTAAATAATAAAAATAACAGTAATCATATATGGATATATTTCTTTTTACAAAGTTCAAAAATGACTACAAAAATACACATTAGCATTTGTTTTATTAGAATTCTTTTATTGGAAGTGACAGAGGCCCAAATCAAACTAGAATGGGTAAAAGGCAGTGGTGGGGGTTGGGGGCAGGTGGCTGGGCACAAGAGGCCGTGCACAAGAGAGTTCCCAAATCTTCCTCTGCTCTCTGGGCTTGCTTGGCTTCTGCTGAGCAACTAGAAGATCCAGAGTCCTGTCTTGCTGCCTCATCACCAGTGAGAGGCTAAGATGCTTTCTATTTTTTGTGTTCTAAATCCTGGTAAAGAGTTCTTACTGGGCCTAACCTTAGGTGGGTCATTTATTCACTGCAGCTTATCAAATGAATTTTCTGAGAATTAGACACAGTTCAAATGAACATAGCGGTATTCTTACCTGTCTCCTTCAGTTTTCCCTTGAGTGTAATAATTAAATCAACAATTTTTATCTTTAATTGTGCAAGCCCATGTTTAAACAAACTATTTCCATTGAGGAAAATTAACAATATCAGACCTTTAACACTCAGCAGGATTCAATATTTCTACATCTCCTAGTTTTGGACTAGGGACTACCTTTCTTAAAGGTTTCCTTTTCACAGTTTTTTAATAAAATCAAAGAATTATACAGAGAACACGCTAAACTCAGCCAGTACAGTAATAATAAATTTGTTTTTATGTAACTCCTTTTAACTTTCTTGAAATCAAATCACAGTGGTTAACTGTGTAGTGTGATTTGCATGGTTTCAGAAGAAAATAAGAGCAAACAATCTCAGAAGTTTCATGAAAATCCAGTCAGTAGCCTATTGAACTAAAACCAAGAAAAGCTCACTTAGCACAAGGGGCTGTTTGCATGTTAACAGACCCCAGCTGTGGTTCTGTCCCTTTTAATAATTACCATAGCAAATGGAAAGGTTTTCTTTAAATATGAAGGGCACCTTCTCCTCATTTGGTCTCTGTTAACCAATTCTAAATATGAGGTCAACAGCAAATGTGAGGAACCTATTAAAATGCTAGGTGAAAAGGCAAGATTAAGATATTGACAGAACTGTAGGGACTTTTTTTTTTTTAACTATTGGAGGGTACAGATGAGGTGGCATTGGGGGAAGAGTTCTTGGCTCTTGATGGTAGAGCAAAACACTAGATTTTGATAAGTCACAATAACCACAAAATCTCAAAAACTGATTTACATTTCTTACATACTAATGGAGACAAATTACAAAACTAAACTCACTGACACTAGCAGTTAAGTAAAATTTCTTTACTTTTGTGTTTTTGCTCTACCACTACTTTAAGCACATTCAATGTTTACCTCAGAAACATATTTCAGGCAACTTACCTAAAGTAACCTCTTGGTTGAAAGCTGAAGGACCTTTTAAGCAGAAGGGGGAGAAATCCAAAATATGAAGAAACTACCTCCCCTGCGTCCTAGATGGTAGGAAACAGATTGGCAAAGGGTGTTTATTTAAATTACTAAATGACCTTAATAGAGACTTGAGGTACTTATTTGCAAAGCTGTAATAGACTGTCTTTAGCAGGAAATCTTAAATAAGGGTGAAACCACTTCAGGCCCTTGGCTGGAATTTTGAACTGTGAACATTATAGCAATCAGCTATAAATCATATGGCATTATTTCATTGATATAGACTGTGCTATAAATAAGCAGAAATAAAGGAAGGGAAAAGTACACTTCATTACTTTGCTATTAAATGTCCCTGGCACGGAAGAAAATGATATAGGAAAACATAATAATTTGCTTCAAAAGCCAGGCAATAAAGATATTTTGAAAAAGCTTTAAAAAAAAAAACAACCACCTTGAACACTAAAGACCTATTAAAACTGAGAAAGGGTGGAATAAGAAAAAGATATAAAATATTTTTCTGTCCAGAACTTCTTTTAGTCACAGTGCTATGGAAATAGTGCTATAAGCTGAAATGATTTATGAACCGAAAAATTCCTGCCCACCCAGTTCACAGACAATCATGCGCAATAACTACTGTGTTCTGCTATTTGCCATAATATTCAGCTCACATGTAGCCGAAAAATCCCACTGCACCCAGAAGAGTCAACCATAAAAAGAAACACATTTCCATGCCTTTCTTTCATGTGCTTGTACATCGGCACACAGGAAAATAATATATGCATTTTCACATACACAAGTAATTTCTCTTTTATCCTTTTACTTTTCTTTTCCGTTTTTTCAAAATATTTAAGTTACTGTTACTTAAGTAGTTCCTATATAAGACTGCTACCTCCTTTCTCCATCTCAACCCTCTAGCCTCATTTCTTCTCCATAAGGCTCAGAATTAGGTTGTTACCTGAGTAATTTAGCAAATAACTACTCATCTAAATGGAATGATTGTGCTAAAAAGTGATTTTGTTAAATACTGGTTTTCTTTATATTACTAATTCAGCCCTATTAGGTATGTTGATACTTACGAGAGAATAGTCTGGTCTGAAACTATAAATAGTGCATTTGTTTGTGCTGTTTTGCAAAGCTTAATGAAAACATGCAGAAGAAACTGTAAATATTAAATGGAGAAAACATCATAACGTGAGCATATATGAGACTATTGCCAAGTCTTCCCACACATACATATTTAACCTAGGACAATATTAGGTACTATGGATAAAAATAATTGAGTAGACATCAGTCCTATATTTATCTCTGAGGAGACTTTAGTTTTATTGGAAAGTCTCATTCATAGAAAATAAAAGACTTTTCCAAAGTAAGACCCTGTCAGTGGGCCTTGCTTTGGAATATATGCTCCCCAGTGTGGCAGAGTTAGACTCATTTATAATTTCCCTATGCATGACTCTTCTACCTCTTTTATTTGAACCTATAATTAGCACTATACTTGTTAAATATTTATCCACAAGATTTAAATCTTTGCTCTATTCATATGCTGGTTGAGCCCTGTGTCTCAGCAGAGTTGCAATACCTACTCTCCAGTTCATGGGAAAGTAAAGGAAAACTATAAAAAGGATAATGATGGACAATGCTCATCCCCAAAAAACAGAGAGTGTCTACAACTGTAAGCAAGAAAGTTCCATCCATCTGCCCCATGGGATCTAAGCCTCTTTTCAATTAGAAAGAGTGAGCATCACCATCTCAAAATCCTCAAGATTGAGGAATGAACAAACATAAGGGAGGAATGCAACCATGAACTAAAGTAGACTTATTTTTCTAGCAATGGAAGATCTTATATCACTGGTATATATATATTTTTTTATTTCTCTCTCCTTCCCCCGCTCCCCCCCAATTGTCTGTTCTCTGTGTCCATTTGCTGTGTTCTGTGAATGCTTCTATCCTTATCAGCAGCCCCAGGAATTTGTGTTTCTTTTTGCTGCATCATCTTGTGTCAACTCTCCATGTGTGTAAAGGCAGTGGCCATCTGGAGTTCTTAGGGGGGGGAGAGGTAAGAATAGGTGTAACATGGGGCATTTTGGGGACCTTGGAATTGTTCTGTGTGACAAGTACAGGCAATTACACATTTTGTCAAAACCTATAAAATTGTGTGGTGCAAAATGTAAACTAAAATGTAATCTGTAGTCCATAGTTAGTAGCAGTGCTTCAATATATGTTCATCAACTGTAATAAATGTACCATGTTAGTGTGTGTGAGGGGAGGTGGGCTATATGGGAATCCTCTATATTTTTTATGGTAAATTTATGTTATCTTAAGCTTTTTAAAAAAAAAATAATAAAAAATAACATTATTTATGATCAAACCTTCCCAGACTTCAGGGAAATGAAGAGATTGTCATAGCTGGAAGAATCGGGGAATTGGAATTGATTCTATTGAGTCAATGGAAATGATGGGAATTAACAAGGGCTTAAGAGACAGATAGTTTTGGATAATAACACCTGCATACTAGCATGACTCCTACTACATTGGACTGACCAGAAATTACAGTTGGGCCTCCATCTTCCCAGCTAATTATATTTTCCCATATCCTCTACATATCTGAGCACACATGGAAGTTTGGGAAAGGACAAAGATTCAAAAGAAAGAGAGAGAGAAGTGCTATAATAAGAAGTGGTATGATAGGGAAAAGGCAGTTCTGGGGTAAAGGGGTCCAATTTCAACTCTGCCATAATCTTACTGAGTTTTGGGGGAGGTGCTTACAGCCCGTTTCTTAAGGACAAAGGATTGTGTTAATTTAAGATCAGTCATTTTTAGAGGATGGAAGGGGTGGAGAATGAAATGCTTCATAGTGCTAGGGTGGATATTTAAACCTTTGGCAGAGGGAAAATTTCTAAATACTCCTCCAGAGAAGTCTTATATGATGCCTAAAGAGCTTTTAGTGACCAGCCTCCTGCCCTTCTCTGCTCAACATACACAGCCAGGATGATGATTATTTATAGTAAAGTCAGCTGGGCACTGGGAGGGTGGGAATTGTGCAGAGTTCAGTAGCACTCGATCCTTTATTTCTCATTCCTTGTCCCCAATTCATAATTGCTTAATTGGCATATCCCTATATTTCAATTGCAAGAAAGTTTTTAGGCCCACATTTAAATCTACTCCACTGTGCTTTTGAAAGAAATACCAATGTACCTTCTCAGTAAATCTAAAAACTAATCTTGATAATGATTCACTATCTTAGCTCGAGGCACATAATTGACGTCAGCATGATCTCTTGCTGCAGGAGTTTGGAAGCTATCATTCCAAAGCACATCTTGTTAAATGGTTCTGTTTTGGGAAGCAGACTTGGCTCAGTGGTTAGGGTGTCTGTCTACCACATGGGAGGTCCACGGTTCAAACCCCGGGCCTCCTTGTCCCATGAGGAACTGGCCCATGCGCAGTTCTGATGCGCGCCGGGGGACAATCCCATGCGCAAGGAGTGTGCCACGTAAGGAGAGCCACCCAGTGCAAAAGAAAGTGCAGCCTGCCCAAGAATGGTGCTGCACACACGGAGAGCTGACACAACAAGATGATACAACAACAAAAAAACAAACACAGATTCCCAGTGCCACTGATAAGGCTAGAAGCCATCACAGAAGACAGCGAATGGACAAAGAGAGCAGACAACTGGGGGGAGGGGGGAGGGAGGAGGCGGGGGGTGGGGAGAGAAATAAATAAAAAATAAATCTTTAAAAAAAAAGATGATTCTATTTTGACTACAGTAAATTTAAAATGTATTCAAGTTTACATTATGGTTTACACTTTGCACTGCACAATTTTATAGGTTTTGACAAAATGTATAACGGCCTGTATCCATCAGAATTTTTCCATTAAAATCCTGTTTCATGATTGTTATTGTCTTTTCTAGTTAACTTGATCCTTCAGTTCATTAGTTGAATAATTGAACATACATAATTTTCTTTTCTTGCCTTTTCCTATTGAGGGGGAAAATGGATCAAAATTGTTCCATTCTCATGGAAGCAGTATAGATTCTACTCTTTAGCTACTTAAAGGTAAACCTAAATAGTTAGGTATGATCAATGGAACCATTTCAGTTGGCAGTGACAAAAACCCAAATGAAAATAGAATAGGGGAAAAATTAAGAAAAATATGTATATTTAAGAATTTTAAAGTGTCTTGTCAGTAAGTGTCCAGGGATACATTGACTCAAGTATGGGTGACATCCAGGGTCTCACAATGCCATCTGGAGAAGCTCTCTCTATCCAATGGCCTTTCTTCATGTTGTTGGATGATGATTGCCTGCAACCAAATGTTGGCATATTACCACAGAGAGTGTTTTCCCTAGTATCTCTGGATCAGGTATTCTGATTGGCTAGGCCTGGGCCATGTGCCCACCCTGGGGGAGGTGGGGCGGGGTTCAGTTTCACTCCCAAATGAATTATATAGAACATGTTTCCCACAAGATATAGTGGTTCTGTTACCAAAAGAAAGAAAAAGAAAAATGGGCAAATTGATGTATGCCTACCACATATGTACAGATTCACAAATAAGCTGGAATTTCAGCACTTTGTCATTGTTAGACTTGCGGCAGTCTTTTCCACAAAGCTGCAAAGGGCATGTCTTTTAAAATTTATTTTTTATTTTTGTTCTAAATACTGCGAGAAAAACAGAGACCAATTAAGTATTGTGAAAGGTCCCTTTTAATGGAGTATTTGTACTCTAAATGTATTTTCCAGCAGGGAGAACTAAAAATTTATGTGAAAACTCTGATATTTGCTAGCATATGTCTGAGAAAATAATAACTGTTTATTGAGCCATTATTCTGACTGTCCTATGTGCAAGACACTATTCCATGTGATTAACATATATTAATTCATTTAATACTCATGACCATCCTATGAGATATTATTGTTGCTACCCTCATTTTTCAGAGAAGAAAAGTGAGCCATTGAGAAATTAAGTACCGAGCCCAAGTCACACAGCTGAGAGTTAGCAGAGTGGGGATTTAAACCATTCTTTTAACTACCTTGTTCAAGTTAAAGTAGCCAACAGTTTGCACAGACTTAACAATTATCTTTTTGGGGGGCAAGCTGGAGTCTCTGTTTCTGGAAGAGGGGTTGAACAAACAGAACAAACCATGTGTGCAGGTGAAAACTGCATATTCTAGAAAAAAAGCTATATGTATTTAAAAAATATAGACTTTTTTTCTTCCTCTAGCCTTCAGTAGGCATTTCATAGTTAAATTGAGATAAATTCTCATGTTTTTAACAATTGATTAACCAAACTCTAAAATTAAACACGATAAATAAATATAGGCTTGTCTCATTTTTAATATCTCTCTGATTATTTAAAGGGCTCTGAGAATGAATTTTCCTTTTGGAATTTTGACGTTGTAAACACGTGGTTTTCTTCTTATGCCTCAATTCCTAAGTAAAACCACATGGATAGAGAAATGACTTCACATAGCTAGCGAGAAATACCAAGTCATTTGCTCCCTCTGCAATATGGTAATAAAGTCTTTCTGAACTAGCCTAGCATAAAAAGCAATGGAGAATATTGGTTCAGAATTGTTTGGTTGCAAGGAACATAGGCTCAAATCTAAGCTCAAGGAGGATTTTTAATAAGGATAGTAGAGTTTCACAGGAACTTGAGGTTCAGATTTAAGAACAACTTTTGTTCTGTTTCTCCTTTTTCTGCTTCATGTGTTTTTTGCTGAGCAGTATTTTCTGCCATTTCAGTCTGCATAATATAGCAAAACTACTGTCAATATCCAGATTTATATCTTCACCCCAGATACACCTGGAATCTTAGTTCTGATTACATATTCTTAGAGAAAGACTCTAACAAATTCAGCATTGATAGATCAGTTGCTTGCTCCTAGTTCAATTACTTGTCACCAGGGAAAGGACTAGAGTTGGCTCAGATGAGGTCAACTACCAACACTTGGAACAGGGCTAGAATGACACATGTGGATGGCTGGAGTGGCAGTTCTCAGAATGGATTCTAGCATTCAAAGCAATCATTTGTCTAATTTCTACTTATTTGACTGAAAGGGAACTTGAGACTTATTTTCCTACAGTGTTTATAAACATGTTGCAATTTCTGCAGACTTGGGACATAAAGTCTTAAAGGATAGAGGCCATTTTTCCTGATTTTCTCTCAAACTCAACCTTTGTCAAAATAAGGCTGATAGAGAACATTTAAAGGAAAGCAATAGAATTAGATGCTGTTTTGTTTCTCTGTTAAGGGCCCCCTGCCCTTCCGCATATCTTCAGACTAAGTCATGGGGAGAGATGAGTCTTAGAACGACCATATTTATTTGTGGGATCTAAAGCCAGGATCTGTACTGACTTTCTGGTTTGAGGGTAGGGAGGAGACAAGCCCCACAGAGTTCCCCTGAACACAGTTTTCCTTTGAGCATTTAAATGTTCATAGGCAACCAAAAGGGATATGGAAATATCTGAGACAACTTCCATTCCTGGAGAGCCCTTGCTGTCAGGATGAGAAGCATTTAATACCTTGCTTACTGGATAAGGAAGAAATTGGTTATAGTCTTAGACTGACTACCAGAGCAAGCATGAGAAAATCTCAGCCTATGCTGGCCCATATAGTTGACAACTGGGGCTTTATGTTTCCCCATTCCACTTTTGCTTTCATTGCTTTACTTACCTGTTAACATCCTGGAATGTAAGAAACACTTGCTGGGGAAAAGTAGGGGTGAGAGATGCTGGTTTCAACTGACTGAGGAAATTCTAATTGTAATGAGATGGTTTTAAATTGATTGTGATTAAGGTACTGTCACTGATGGAACATAGGCATGAGTAAAATTACAAGAAAAACAGAAAATTCCTATATTTGTATACTATAGTTTGCCATTACTTATTCAACAGCAGTATTGAGAAAATGAATCCCATTAAATATTTTGCACTTATTTTCGCCATTGAAGTGCATTCGCTAACCTAGAGATTGGAAATAATTAGTTAAAAAATGATCCCCATGCCCAAAAATGTAGTTTTTAAAATATTTTTCCTTCTGTCTTTGGGCGCTGGGAACCAAGCTCCTTGGCATTTTAATTATTTGGCTATATGTTCAAATGGAATGACTTCATTTGCTAGAATTTTTAATTTACCCCTTTGAGATTCATTTCTACTTGGTGTTAAATATATAAATCTTTTGTCTTTTGTCTACTCATTTTCTTCACTTCCTCCAATCTTTCATTTTCTTCACTTCCTCCAACTTTCTTGTAGTTAAACATCATCAGAATAAGACCTCCTTGTGTGCTGGTCCTCAGTTTGCCAGTGATAAAAAGAATCTTTTAAATGTACTTCCATAGAGGCCACATGTGTACCATATATTGGCTTTAATATAAATCACGAGGAGGGGGCCTCCAGCATCCTACGAGCAAAGTCTTGAACTTGGTATGCTATAGTAGTTAGTCTTTGATCCAAGGAAACCCACAATTGAATTAGCAGAGATGAATTCTTTTGCCTTCTTCTCTTTCTGAAGCCCCTGGTAGATTTGTAGCTCAGAAAACTTTATCCAAGAGACACATGAGGAATCATTCTATTTGCAGGGTCTGCAGCCTCTCTGATTCAATAAATGACTATTAACAAGGGAAAGTGATAAAGCCAGACAGTTCAGGAGACTGAATGTGTCATGCCCCTCTAGTAATGGTCTGTTGTTATTCCAGGGTGGGGAGCAGAACTAATGGTCCTAAGCAAATGATAAACCAGATTTTGCTAAGGATTTCTGCCACCACAATATCTTTTAGATTCACATTTTCCTACTTGGATTCCAGATCTAATGGACTTGGAAGGGCTGTGTCATATGGAAGACATTCATAAAACAACCCACCCAGCTCCAAGCTTCTGGTCTTAGTTGTCAATTGACCCTTACTCTCTGCTGCTATCAGGCTCCCAGCAAAAAAAAAAAAAAAGGGGTGGGGGGGAGGGACAAGAAGCCATAAGCACATGTGGCTAGTCAGGTTGGGTGATAAGTGCACTGCAAGCTCCTTAGGAGTATGAGTTGTACATAGGCTTCTCCTGTGTACCTGCTCCCCAAATATTTATTTTGTTTCTATATTTTTGCTTTATCACATTTCCAAAAGGGGTTTAAATTGACTTCTAAGATACATATACTATTATAAATTCAGATAAATTAGAAGTGGGTAAAAAAAGAGAAAGAAATGTTGGTATATTAAACGAGGATAAGAATGAGACTAACTCAAAAATGTTTATCATACGCTCTTATAAAGACATACATTTGTTCTAAATTTCTTAGCAGGGCAAATAGGAAAGGATTCTGATTGGTTAGTTATACCTGATTAGTCAACAAATCCATAAGATCATAACAACTATTTAGAAAAATCAAAAGGAAAGTCATCTGAAGGATCTTCCTAGTGGAAAAATTCTTAGCCCTTGGCATAAGTGTAGATAAATAGTAGGTGCTTGACATATGCTTACAGGTTAATAGAGCAATTGGCTCCATGACTATTATCTTAAATTATTATTTTGGGACAGTTTATGCTTTTGAAAAAAAAGGAACAAAAATCAAAATGGCTTTTTAAAAAATTGTCTTTTTGTCTGCACTTAGTGAGATTGGGAACCAAAGATTTTTTAAAGCAGGTGCTTGATGACTCTGGAATGTGAAAGTTGACTCCTTTGTCTTAGGAAGCTTCCTGCACCACACTTTGGAATGGACTCATGTGGAAATTTATGTAGGCCTTCATTGCTAGAGGTTAAAATGGGTTATATTTAAACTTAAATTCTGGATGAAGCAATGTGGGAAAACATGAATAGTAGAGAACATTCCTTCCCACTCTTATCACTTGATACATGACTCATTCCTTTAGTCTATGACATGAGTTTAACATGTGAGCTTACCCTGGAATCCTACACCACTGCACCATAGAATTGATTTTAGATAATGTTAAGAAAATCATATTTCAACAGTTTTAGAAGAGCTGGCACAAATCTTTGTACTGTAGACATATGTGTAGATGAATAGAAAATAATTCATTGAATTGCCTGATTTGTCAATTGAGCTTGATCTGAGTGTGTCTAATTTTTAACTCTTGAAAATAAAGTCAGAGAATAACAATCAAAAGATTTTGGGGAATGAATGTGGCTCAAGAAATTGGCTGCCTGCCTCCCACATGGGAGGTCCTGGATTCACTTCCTGGTGCCTCCCAAAGAAGGAGAGTGAGACAAGTGGACACAATAAGCAGAGACAGTGAGCAGACACAAAGAATAGAGACATCAAGGAGACTCAACAAGCAGAGACAACAAGCAGAAAATAAGTAAACAGGCACAGGAGTCATTTTGGGGGGGAAGAAACTTTTTTTTAAAAAATAAGAGCTTTTTGTTCCCTTCCAGAAGGTAAGATTAATCCCTGCCCCTCTACTCCTCAATTGAGGATGAAGTAGATTTAGTGATTCACTTCCAAAGAATAGAGCATGGAAAGGAAAAAAGAGTGGAGCCAACAGTCAAAGTCTGACTTAACCAAGTGATCAAGATTGCCAGCACTAATGATATCATGGGTATCATGTATCCCCTGACACATTCTGGATGAGAAGGACACTTCACCTGTGATATTCTTCCACAAAACCCATAATCCAGCCTAATCATAAGAGAATCATCAGACAAACCCAAATTAGGGAACATTCCACAGGATACCTGACCAGTACTCCTCAAGAGTCTTGTGGTCACGAGAAACAAGAGAAAGTTGAAAAATGGTCACAGAATAGAGGTGACTGTGGCAATGTAACCACAAAATGCTTTTAGTTCCTTGCATTGAATCCTGGAACAGGAAGTGGATATTAATGGAAGAACTAACGAAATTCACATCAAGTCTGGAGTTTATTTAATAATAATGTATCAATCTCAGTTCCTTCGTTTAACAATGTAGCAGGGCAGTATTAAAGTTCAATTAACAATGGGGAAATTCAAAGACAATTTTTTCTCATTTCCAAATTATTCTGAGTTATTTTCCTTCTTTACTTTTCTGTCATATTTATCTTATTTTAATCACCTTGCCTCTACCATGAAAAACAACTGGTGTCTGAGACGCTGCTCTGTTAAGCAATGCAAGGAGGCTGGTGACCAGCTGTTTTCCATCTCTGCTACGACTGGAAAGAACAAAGATCCGTGCCTACTTGAAGAAACTACATACACAGGTCTCTACAAAATCCTCTTTAAAAGAATGACCAGAGAAGGTACCAAAATGAAATGACTTTGCCACTTTTTCTAGATACAGTCATGTCATACATTTGAAACGAAGTTGGTACACATAGACTAGATCTATTGGTCCAAATTGAAACAGAATTTTTAAAAAATGAGAGATTAAAAGAGGGAAATATTCATGCTACATTTCCTATAAAGATAAAAATTCAGAATACTTATTTAATAAATTAACTCAAACTCTACAAACTAGAGATGTCTGGAATTGGAAAGGAATTAAAATCAAATACGTTTATTCATTTTTAGCCTTCCTTTAAATACTCAAAATGTGAGGAATTAAATGTTAGATTGTTGGAAATAAAAGAAATATATGCTTTACAAACCTATTGGGAAAAATGACATCACTACCTCATCAAGAAATATGAAATACATGTTAAATTCCATAATAACAAATGTAATGCTGTTTTATTGGACACACAGTGCCTGAGGGCACTACTATGAAAATTTTTCTCTGATTAAAGAAAATTGTTTTTAAAATATTTTAATAGCTTGAATCCATAGTAGGAAGTTACCATCATCTATTTATTTCCAGCAGGGGGAAGATTACTGAGATAGGTGGTATAAAAATAGGAGTGGATAAGAAAGAAAATAGAGCAAAAAAGAGTGTTTGTGTTTTGGGACTCTTTCCAAGTTGAAAAAATGTTTATATTATAAATTGTTAAGAGTAACAAAAAGTGTTAAATGAAATACTTATCACTACCTTAGCATTTACCACCAGAAGCAATTTGTTTCAGCTATTCAATAGGAAGAGTGAGTTTGTGCAATGTTTCACAATATCAAGTTATTACTGTATCTTTAGGTCAAGGGGAATAGTTGAAACTCCACAACTATTTTAATGAGAACAGGATGTAATGCTTTTTGAGCTTGCGTATTTACTCATGCTGCCCTGACATCTCAAACTTTGCTGGATAGTTGTCTTTCCAGCTAAACTTAGTTCAATGAATGGAAGTAGATAGTGCAGTAGAAAGTTACAGCCAGTGGTATACTGGTAACTGTTTAATAAATGGCTCTTCAGGAAAAAAGTGTGTGAGTGTATGCACATCAGTTTATTATAAATTTTACTGATAAAGGATATGTAGCGTATAATTTACAGATAATAATAAAATATACAATGATGTTTTTTGTAAATTCTATATAGACAAATAATCTCCATGGAATGCTTTTTTTGATTTTCGCAGAACTCTTATAACTGTAACCAACCTAAAGCTGTACTTGACAAATGAATGTGATTCTGACATGGAAGTTGGTTGGTATTTTTCTTTAAGTTTCTTTACTTATTAAGATAAAAATAAGACAGTGAAGACTAGTGTTGGAACTTCACTCCTTCATTGATGAAGCTAGTGATGGCACCCAGATAATAGTTTTAGAATACTGAAAGGATATTTCCTCAAATTTTTGTGTGATACAATGTAACACAAGGTAACAGCTACTTGACACACTTTTAAGTGTAATCTCCATTATTAAAGTTTTCTCCATCACTTTATTAAATCTAGAGACATGGGCAAAATAACAAATCAAGCCCTAATTTGTGACATTTGTCTATTTCTGTGATGTGAATACTTTCCATGGCTGATTTCAAATTACCAATGTGACATCATTAAACACAGAGTTGGGAAGAGATAATTATGTGGTATTTCTACCATGTAGATACAATATTGAAGAGCATAGATAATAGTGAAATGTAGTACAACAATTATGAAATGCTGTTTTGAGTATTTATGACCTTTGTTTTTAATATATTTTTAGTTTACATAATTTAATTTTTAATAATAGCTCTTTTAACAACTAGCTCAGAACTTTCCTGAAAATTTATCAATTAGCTTTGCAAGCTGATATGAGCCAGCTCTGGCATACCATTGGTTGCAGCAAGAGGTTCTGTGACCTCCTTGGACATAGTTTAATACAAAGGGGGAAAATTTTCAAAGCTAAAGACTTAGAGATGAAAATGGAGATAAAATCTGTCTCCTTTTAGTTCCATAATGCTAAAATTCACAAAAACATTGAAAATAATTTTATTCTTTAAAAAAGACAATAGGGAAGCGGACTTGGTCCAGTGGGCAGGGCACCTGTCTACCACATGGGAGGTCCGTGGTTCATGGGAGGTCCGTGTGGAGCTGGCCCACATGCAGTGCTGATGCAAGCAAGGAGTGCCATGCCATGCAGGGGTGCCCCCACGTAGCAGAGCCCCATGCGCAAGGGGTGTGCCCCATAAGAAGAGCTGCCCCATGCAAAAGAAAGTGCAGCCTGCTCAGGAATGGCACCGCACACATGGAGAGCTGACTCAACAATGACACAACAAAAAGAAACAGATTCCTATGCCAGGGACAACAACAGAAGCAGACAAAAAGAAGAACACACAGCAAATGGACAAAGAGAACAGACAACTGGGGCGGGAGTGGGGAGGGGAGAGAAATAAATAAAATAAATCTCTAAAAAATAAAAATAAAATAATAAAATAAAAAAGACAATAAAAACATTTTCCTCAACAAATCAAATCATACCAAACACTTTTTGTGTTCTCCCAAAATAAGACAAAATATGTAATGCATAATATTTTTATATTTTTATGTTCCCCCTGAATAACTGATTTATAAGTAAATGAATAGTTCTAAAAGGAAGTTTTACTTTCATATTTTCCAAAAAGTATTATTTTGTTTTCATAATGCTTCACATTTTTTAGAAATTTTCTGAAACTGGAGATAAAGAGTCATGCTGGCTTTGCCTCAGCTTTATTGTCCAGCTGGTTTCATAATACTTCTACCATGACTGCAGCATATGTTGGTACCAGTTCTACCCAACATAAAAGGAAATATTTCTGAGCAATGGTTCCTAACATTCATTCTGATTGGACAGATTTAAGCTACATGCTCACCCCTGAAGTCAAGGTTGGGGTTATCTTTTGTTGAAACATATGGACTCCATTGAGGAAAGGTCAATGGATAAACAGGATCAAATTCTGAAAACTGCTAGAAAGGGTGCAGTGAAGAAAGAATGCAGATAAGGAGCCAGCTAATGTCCATTACCTCCCCTATTCCAAAGTAATGAATGGATCCCAAATTTTTAAAACATCAAATTTAAACTTCTTTGCTCTCAAATTGTGCTGCAATTTGGTCTGACCCTAACAACTCATCATTATTTCTGACCATTCTCTTTCTGCTCTAGGCAAGTCAGATCACAGCCCTAAGAATAAAAAATGTTTATATCTGGCTTTGTAGTTCTTGGTATTCTCTATTCTTGGAAGATCTTTTCTTTAATCTTCCCCAGCGGTACTTGTCCATTATGATCCAATTCAAAACTTACATTTTCTAAGACTCATTCCATTATTCTTGCCACCTTGAATAATCACAGTTCAATTAAATTAAACATCTGTGTACTGAGCAATTAACATATGCAATGGAGAAAGGTTTTTTTTAGGGGTCTATTGAGTTTGAAGTACTCGTGAGAAATCTATGTGCAGATATTCATTGAGAGGATAGAGAATTTAACATCTAGAGTTACAGAAAAAGTTTAGGAAAGGAGATGTAGACACATGGAGATTGGAATAGTAAAGATTGTCTGAGCTAATGCAAAACTATAGAGAACAAAAAAAATGAAAGACAAAATATATGTACAAGAAATAAGATATCAAAAGAGAAAATGTCAATTGAAAGGAACATAATCAAAGATGTCTAGTATTATAGACATGTGATCTCAGAGTTACTGGGTCTTACCATGGTCCCACTGTAATTTCTCTTACTTCCAATTTTGATAAAACAGAATCTGATTTGTCACCGAGCAAATACTGGAAGAGCCCTGCCCATAATCCCACTAGCCTTTGCAGGGGAAGAGTGATCTTGTGCTATAAACAGGTTATGCTGTCTCTTGCCTCCAAAAGGACCTATGTTTAGGAGGCAATTTCCAAAAGGCAGTAGCATGGAGGAAGCATGTGACCCCAAACGTGTCTTCTTTGGAAATTAACTCAAAAATTCCAAAATTCCAGGTAACATCCTCCCCTTTCTCATACCCATCCTTAAAAAAACAAAGCATTTCCTTAGTTGGGTTTCAATTTAAGTTAAATGTATAGATGGCTCTTCCTCCAATCCTTGGCAGAAGTAAGTTGACATGTTCGGTGATTTTTATTTATTAGGCATATTTATTTGTTGGCCATGACTACCTCATTTAAGACCAAGTAACAGCTTTTTTTGCTTAAATGTAAAAATAAACAAAATTTAAAAAAAAAAAACCCTTACCTGATCCTTAACAAATCATTGCATAGCCCTCCCACTCCCCACCCTCAAAAGAAGTAGGAGAACTAAAGAAAAATATCTGGGTATTAAAAATACTTTTTTTCCTCCCTAAACTGAGTCTCAGAGCTTGATATCATAAAATAGGTACTTACTTACTCACAGACTGAACGTTATTTTACATAATCACAAAAGCAACTATATACATATATTTTAATCTCCCCCCTCCGTGGCTTTTTGTACGCTGCTGTTCTCTGTGTCCACTCGCTGTGTGTTCTTCTGTGTCTGTATTTATTTATTTTTATTTTTCCTCCCCGCCTTTGCAGCTTGCTTGCTGTCTGCTCTCTGTGTTCATTTGCTGTGCGCTCTTCTGTGGTTTTGTTTTGCTTTTCTCCCTTTTTTGGTTTTTTGGTTGCACCACCTTGCTGAGTCAGCTCTCCGCAGCATCTGCAGGCCAGGCGTCACTCTGCAGCGCTTGTGTGCGAAACTGCCTTCCCAAGGAGGGCCTGGGATTCCAACCCAGGACCTCCCATATGGTAGACAGGAGCCCAACTGATTCAACCACAGTAACTTCCCAGAAGCAACTATATTTTATAGTACTGATTTGATTTCTGTTCCCCAAAGGACCTTTATGACATCACAATGCTAAAAAGTACATTTAAGGGTATTAAAAGCATATCTACTCAATTCTTGATTTTCCAGTGGTACTTGTATCGTAAGTGAAATTTTCCCAAATGTACTTTAGGAATGAATGATAGCAGTTAGTGAAGCCAGGGTATCTGGAAATGTCATCAAGGGAATAATTATTATTGCAAGTGTTGATATCAATGTGGAAGTTGAGGAATTCACTTTGCCCCAGAAAGAACTGCAGTTTTTCTTTTTTTTCAGAGGCAAAGCAAAGAAGCAAAAAATAAAATAAATTAATAGTAATAGTAGTAATTTGAGAGAAGTCAGGGACAATGTTTGGAAAATGTTGCCATATGAGGTAAGAAGACAGCAGCTATGTTCCTGGGGAACACAGGGCTGAAGTAATGATGCTAGAAGTGCCGAACAGTGAAATTATTGGGCTACTTCACTTCTATCTATACATTAAAATAAAACAATTAAATTATTTGTGGTTAAATTTAACAAAGTTCTGATACTTCCTATGATGATTTCTTTGGTGCCTTAATTTGAGTGATTAAATATCAAATTATTTTAAAAGAAATGGCATTTAGTACCTCTGCTGTCCTGATATCCCAAATTCATGTTTTGTCTGTCTCTTGGGTTTACAGCAATGAAATAGCTGGCTGCGTGCCTAGTGTGTGCAGAGGATCATCATAGAGTATAGACAAGGTGATGAGTCTAGTTATGAATCTAGTTCTTAATTGCATTTAGTCACTCCATTAGTATTCCAGGGATGGATCAAACTAACCAAACTCACAAGTTTCTATTATATAAATGAAAAACAAATGCATTCATAAAGTGACAAATGTTACAAGCAAACAGATGCCCTCATTTTTAGCATTTCTTCTTCTTGGGTAATTAACTTCACAACAGGGATGTCCTTTCCTTTTCCAGTGCTTATAATGCTTTATCTGAATTTTTGTCTTTACCTGAAAGAACAGGTAAATGATTAGAAATTTATGTAGTGAACACAGAATCAAAGCATCACTTCTTCACTAAGTATTTAAAGAGTACCTTCAACATGCAAGGAAATGTGCTGAGACACTGGGTTGCACAGAAAAATAAAGAAGACACATTGTCAGTCTCATGGAACTTAGGTCCTGGAAGAGATAAACATTAAAATAATAATTATAAAAATGGATTACTATGAAAGAGTGTTTTTTAATAGAGAAATTTATTTAGTTGGCATGACCAGTGAAGCCCTAAGAAAACCACATTTCTATATAGTCTCGAAATACATTCTACTCAGCTCTTCTCCCACTTCAGAGAAAAACACCTGTCTAATGTCTAAATTTTTTATCATGCAGATTGAATGTGTAAGCAGGTATGAAAATGGTGCTCAGGAGTGATGAAGAGGGTGTGTTCTGGGTTGACACCACCTGGGTGGAGATGTTTGAAGGATGTGAAAACTTAGACATATGACTCCACTTCTACTGACCTCAGTTCCTCATCTTCTAAGGCACACATATTAATTGCATGCCTCACAGGTTGTTGTCAAGATGCACTGGGTTAATCTATAAAAATCAATTAGCACTGTGCCTGGATGAGTGGTATTCAGTATGATCATATTATATGTATTATATTATATTATATTTGTTATTATTTTATTCCTATGGATACTATTAGGTTTCTCCTCTAGAAGTACTAGGTAGACGCTGCCAGTTGTTACTCCTAGGAGGGTCCCCTTTTTTGTAATATTCATCAAGACTATTCTTTTTACTGACACATTCCTTCTTTAAAAATGTTAATATCACAGATTTGGTTATAGATTTTAGCTTGGAGACATTCTTTATTTTAGGGTGATTTCTTCAAATATCTGGCTGGCATATTATAGTTTTGATAGTTTAATTGCCTATGAGTCTTAGCTTAATAATAACTATTATCTAAGAGTTACCTCCTGAAAGCCTCCTTGTTGCTCAAATGTGGCCTCTCTCTAAGCCAAACTCAGCAAATAAACTCACTACCTTCCTGCTGACAAAGGGCATGACTTCTAAGGATGAGCCTCCCTGGCACCACCAGCAGTGCATTTGGAAAAGACCTTGGACAAAAGGGGGAAGCACCAAATACAAAAGGCTTTTTATGACTAGGAGATTTCAAATGGGTTGGGAGGTCATTCCAGAGGTTACACTTATGCATGTCTCAAGCAGATTTCACTAACTGCCACTGTGAACAAAGCCTCAAATATGGGTGCTCCTGAGGGCTCTAGAGCCATCGGACACTATAGGAAGGCACACAACCCCATGAAATCATCACCTTGTTGGTGGGTCTTACCTTGGAATGTATGCTAAAGCCCTGTAAGGAGAGCTACCCAGCGCAAAAGAAAGTGCAGCCTGCCCAGGAATGGCACCGCACACACAGAGAGCTGACACAGCAAGATGACTCAACAAAAAGAGACACAGATTCCCATGCCACTGACAACAACAGAAACGGACAAAAGAAGAACACAAAGCAAATGGACACAGAGAACAGACAACTGGGGCGGTGGGCAGGGGGAAGGTGAGAGAAACAAATAAAAAATAAATAAATAAAATCTTAAAACAAATTCCCTACACATGATTATTATACCCCTTTTATTTGAGCCTATAATTAGCACTATAGCCATTAAATATAAGTCCCAGAGACTTAAATCTTCAGTCAGTTCATATGCCAGTTGAGCGACCGTGACACAGTCCCAGGAGGCCAGCAGCATTGGCAGGACGACCCTGGGTCGCTGCCAGGCACCGTCACCATGGCTGCCAGCGGGAGATTGACCCTCCAGAGTTGTAGACGGGTGGCCGTCACTGCTCTCAGCCAGGCGGCCCTGGGTGGGGCTGGCTACCTGTGTGGGTCAACCAGCACACACCCGTCTTGGCCACCGTGCCCTCAGTTCACTGGGCTCACCCAGGACATCTAACAAAAGAATGCTGATGGACAATGTCCATCCCCCCAAAAAGCAGTGTCTACAACTGCAAGCAAGACAATTCCATCCATCTGCCCCATGAGATCTAAGCCCCTTCTCAATCAGAAATAGAGTAGGCATCACCAACCCCAAATCCTCAAGACTGAGGAATGACCAAACATAACGGGGACCTGCAACTATGAACTTAAGTAAACTTATGATTATTCTAGCAATGGAAGAAATTTTATCACTGATATCAAAGCAGTGGCCCCCAGAGGTTCTGAGGTGAGGGGAAGGGAATAATAGATGGAACCTAGGGTATTTTTAGGGCTTTAAAGCTAAGTGTAAACTACAGTGTAAACTATAGTAGCAATGCTTCAATATTTATTCATCAATTCTAACAAATGTACCACATAATTGTAAGATGTTATTGATAGAGGAAGATGTGGGAGGGGAAGGGGAATCCATGGGAATCACTTATACTTTGATGTAACTTTTCTGTAATCTAAAACCTCTTTAAAAATAAATTTTATTATTTTAAAAATCTTGCCTATGGAAAGGCAGTATTATCATAGAGGTGAAGAATATAGATTCCAGACCCCAGCCACCTGGAGGAAAATCTCCACTCTACCACTTACTAGTTGAGTGATCATGAAGAAGTTGCTTAAACTTTCTGCAGCCCAATATCACCAAACATAAAATGTGAAGAATAATAGCACCTAGCCTCTACTGTTGTTAGAAAGAATGAGTGAGTTAATTTATTTTAAAATCTTTTCTGACACTTAATAAGCACTATTTGTTTGTTAGCTGCTGTATGCTTTATTTAAAACTCTCAACAGTCATATCCATTAATTATTATTATTTAACGAAATTGTAAGATCCATGGAAGTGGCAGGCACCTTTAGCTCTTGTTCATTACTCTATCCTCGTTAGTTAGAATAATATCTTATCAATTAATATTTGTTCAATGGATGAATGGATGGAACTCCATGTTACAGATAAGAAAACTGCAGCCAAAAATGGTTTTATAATTTGTCCAATACATAGCTAGCATCTAACAGGGTCAAGATTTGGGCCTAAGTCTGCTTGACTGTGAAACACATGTGCTTAGCCACACAAATTTTACTGAATGTTTTATCCAGTAAAGCCTTTATCTATTGTAGCAGTGCTCAGCTCAGGGAGCAGAGAAGGCACATAATAGAAATTACCAGCACTGGGAACTGATAGGGTAAGGCAGAAGATTGAAAAGTGGTCCTAGTATAGTTTGTGGAGCATCTGCATCAAACAGTTTACCAAATCAGAATCTCTTGGGTTTGGGCTCTAGAATCGGCCTCCTTAAGAAATGCCCTGGACAGTTCTGCTCATGAGTGTTTGACAAGCCCTGAGTAGAACGTGTTCTCATTGGACTGAAATGGCAGACATTAAGGTTAAGAAGTGAATGGAACTAATAGTGGAGAAATAAGGGATTAAAATTGGGAAATAAACACTCATTTCCGAGGAAGTTAAAAAAAATCTCACCAGCAAGAGGGCCAAAAGTATTATTGGAAGAAACCTGTTAAGATATCTTATGATCTTTGTTATGTATGCTATCTGTTGAAAGGGTTTTTATTATTTTATATGATTGAGATAAATTTGAAGAAATTACTATCCTGGGCTTTTCAAGGGTAGCTATTATGGCATGTGTAATAAGCATTTTATGCAGTGCAAAGTTAGCTTCCCCTCAAAACTTCTGCTTCTCAGGAACTGATGATTACAGTATAGTTCCTAATTCCATGGCTGCAATAGCAAAATGGCCAATATGCACCTGCAACTTGTATATATATAAGCAAATAACACATACTCTTGAACCCATGTATACCTCACAAAGTCATAATTGTAGGTCATGTATGTAATTAACAAGGAAATACTTAATACTTATTTCTCAATTGTTGATTGTTAAATAATAAGTTAAATCTGCCTTTAGAATCACCCATGCTTATAACACTAGTTTTAAAAATCACATCAGTTTAAATATAATGCAGTATTATTTCACAAACACATTTATTTTAGAATTATATAATTGTTTTCCAGATAAAGTTTATTAAAATTTCTTCCCCAAAATGAGTATTGAATTTACCTATGGTGTATACGCAATCTTGAATGCTGCGCATGACTCTAATTTAGTCCTTTTCTTCAAAATAAAGAGGAAATGCATTTCCATTTAATAATTTAGTGCATTTCTGCTTGAGTAGATGAATATTTTAGATGCCATCCTTAACATAAGAAACTGAAACTAAATGACCTTTAAAACTGCTTCATGAATACTCATTATGATTATTAGTTACTACGTCTTTTGCAATGAATTTATCTTCAGAAATGTCAGTGATGTTAAAGAATTCTCAAAAATAACTTTCATTTCCTTACATATGTGATGAATGCATTCATAATTGATTTAAAATGCTTAATCAGTCCTTTATGTAATTTAGATAATTGTCTAAATTTTATAACTAAGTTACTATTATATTGGTATAATATTCAATTCTCTTCTATTCTGAAACTTCTTCCTTGGCCCTCTGGTGTTTTATGCTATGCTATCTACTTTTTTGTCTTTAACTTTACAAGAGAGCCTCTGGTTACTTTGATTTTCACTCATCAATTAAATGAAGTTCTCTCTTTTAAATTATTACCAAATCTAAATTTTTTTCTTGGCCCTCATTTTTAAAATGAGTGCCTAATTCTACTAACTCTTGGCCTCATTTTATTTCCAGAAAACTGCAGCTTTCCAAAATTTCAAAAAACATTTTCTTTCTCTCCTTTCCTTTCTAAAATTTCAAAATATGCAACATACTTTAAAAAATAGAAAATTTCATAATAAATATCTCATTTACTCAGGACTAAAGCAGATGCTGGCATTGATGTATTTGCTCCAGATCTTACCTTTCTTAAAAAAACAAAGCCATGACATGGGAAGCAGATGTGGCTAGAGCAATTGAGCTCCCTCCTACACATGGGAGGTCCCTGGTTCTGTTCCTAGTGACTCCTAAAGAAGATAGTGAGGTGGCATGATGGGTAGACATGGCAAGCTGTTGCAACAAGACACACAAGGGGAAAAACATAAAAAGAGATAACAACAAAGCAGGGAGCAGAGTTTCCCAGGGCCTCCTAAAGAAACAAGAAAGATGAACAGACACAGCACATGCAAACAATGAGGAAGTGGGGAGAAATAAATAAATAAAACAAATCTTGAAGAAAAAAAAAAACATAACAGAAGAAAATGATCCATCTACATCTAAAACCTTAACTGGATCCTTTCCCTTTTATTCCCTCACCAGAGGTAGATATCAACCCATACATGGTTTTGTACTTTTACTACAAATGAATATTCATAAACAAAATATTCTATTACTGTGTCTTAATATTTTTATAACTCTTACCATATTATTGATCACTGTTATGCAAACCTTTTTTTAAAATTAACATTATATTATTAAGATAATCCATGATTAAGCATGTTAGACAACTTTATTCATTTTAACTGCTATGTGGTGTTTCATTATAAGAATAAACTAAATACTGAGTGGCAATGATGTATTTTTCTTTCTTTTTTTTTTTTTTGCTATAACAAACAGTACTGCGACAATTACCTTTGTACATTTCTCCATGTATAAGCATTTCTCCAGGGTAGACCCTTAGAAGTAGAATTCTGACTCAGAGAGAATGCACATCTTCAATCTTCAATTTTATTAGTTTTTGTCAAATTGTTTCCCAAAGTGGATACACCAATTTACATTCCCATCACGGGTATATAACAGTTCCCTTGTTGATAGACTAATGTTTACATATAGACTGGTTATGAAATAACACCTATTTCTTTTTTTTAATAAACTTTATTTTTTGAGCAGTTTTAGTTTACAGAAAAGTTGCACAGAAAGTAGAAATTTCCCATATACACGCCCACACATAGTTTCCCTTATTATTAGCATCTTGCATTAGAGTGATCTATTTGCTACAAGTGATGAACCAATTCTGATACAATATTAGTAAACATAAGAGTTCACTCTTTATAATGTACAGTTCTGTGGATTTTGACAAATACATAATGTCATGGATCCACCACTAGAGTCTCATACAGAATAGTGTCACTGCCATAAAAATGCCCTAATATTCATCTCTCCATTCCTCACCTGAAATCCTTAGCAACTACTTCTCTTTTTACTGTCTCTATAGTTTTGCCTTTTCTAGATTGTTCTACAGTTAATACCCCCTTTTTTGATTTGTACTTTCCTAATTACAAGAAAAGCTGAGCATTTTTTCATGTTTAGTGATGATTGGTCTTTATCTCTTGTCATTTAGTATTCATAGTCTTTGTCCATTTTCTTATAGACTTGGTTGTCATTTTCCTATTAATGTATAAAGATCCTTAAAATAGAATTAATCCTTTGTTATTTATATAGATGGAAAATATCTTCTCACAGTGTAATTTTCTTTTTCTCTTTGTCATGCAAAAGTTTTATTCCAGGTGTAATTTTTAAAAATGTTTCCTATGTGTTGGAAAAGAAGGTGCACCACCCAATTATTGAGTACCTTATGTGTTCTTTATAGTATGATTATATTAATCTTGTTAATTTCATTCTAATCTTCAAAACCCTTACTGAATTCTGTTTGATCAGTTAATTATGGATGGAGTATATTAACATCTCTCTGTATAATGATGTACCTCTCAATTTTTTTATTCTTCTGTCATTATACATTTTATACTACCTATGCTTAGAATTGTTTTTAATATATCTTTCTGGTAAATTGAAACTTTCATCTTTTGGTATGAACCCTCTATGTCTCTGGTAATATGTTTTAACTTTCAAATCTGTAATGTCTGTTGTTATATTTATATCAGCTTTCTTAGGTAAGTGTTAACTTTTTCTATCCATTTACATTAAACATTTCTGTTTTTAAATTTTAGGAGAGCCTTTTCAAAATTGCATTAGTTGAATTTTTAAAATACCAGTCTGACAAGCCTTGTCTTTTAACCAACATGTTGTCTATTTGCATTTATTGCAATTATTGATACATTTAGATACATGTTACTTCCTTCTCTCTGGCCAATTTTTCTAGTTATTTAAATCTTTTCTTATCTCCTTTTGGATAAATAGTTATTTTCTCATTCTATTATTTCACTTGGCTGATTTGACAGGTATATGCTCTAATCCAGTGTCTTTAGTGGTTACCTTAGAAACTTTAATATGTGTATTGAAATCAAATGGATGCCTTTACCATCTATCAGAAAAATGCCCATCTTTTTGTTATTTTAACTGAAAGACCACTCTGCTTGAGTTATAAGTTTTTTAATGTTTATATATTTATTTGCTAATTATTTTGCATGTTATATATCCAGAATATATTCTACAATATTTTTTGGCATTATCTCTTCAATTTGTGCCTTTCTTTGTTGTTCCTATATACTCCTTCTGAAATTTTGATTAAACTCAAGTTAGACTTTCTCACGCTAACCTCCATATATTTTGAGCTTTTTCGTATTTTCCATTACTTTCTCTGTGTTTCACATGGGAATTATTATTCATATGAATCTTCAAGTTTACTATTTTTCTCTTTACTTGAATATATTCTTGTTGTTTAATGTATTACTGAGTTCCAATTCCAATTATAACATTTCTTATTTCTAGAAATTCTACTTGGCTCTTTTACAATTCTATTACATTTTGTTATACATTATTGTTCGCTAGTCATAGTTTTGACTTCCACTTTCTTTTTACTCATTAAATATAATTATTTAAAAATGTATATCCAATATCTTCAGGTTTGATTATGGTGTTTGGCATATTCTCACTCATGTTAGCTTGCTTCTTGAGAAGTATGGTCATTTTAAAATATGACCTCATATTCTTTGTACCTTTATCCACATGAATTATTCACTACCTGGTTTGAAGAGGTATTCCTTGAGAAAAGATTTGTATCTCTTCCACTACAGCACACTTGAAATTAAATGTTAAGTGTTTATTGGGCAACATGGGTAGTGTGTATTTTGGCCTCAAATTCGTGTAAGGAACAACTTCTAGTTGGAAATTCTCAGAGAGGTCCTTTTTTTTTCTTTTTCTTTCATTCACCTGGAGTAAAGGCCAAGATTTCATTAGTCTTCCCTTGTGGGCAGGTTGTTGTTTTCGGATTTTTGGTTTGCTTCTTTATTTGTTCTCTAGACTACACCTAGAGGATTTACCTCTGGGTCTCCTGGTTTCACACGCTTTGCCTGGGCCCTAGGATTTCCCCCATGATTAACTTTCCATATACTGGAGTAAGAAGAATTGGGGGAGAAAGATCTGAAGTTCAAGCTTAGATATATTAAATTTTAAGTGTTTGCAAAACAACTAAAGAGAAATGACAAGCAGGTGATTCATTGTGCAGCTCAGAAAAAATTGAACATATGAATAGTATTTGAAGCTTTAGTTGGGCATGACACTGATTATGAGTGTGTGGATTAAGAAAGGGAGGCAGAGCCCATGGTTCTCCTACATCGAAGGCCAAATGAAAAAGGTTGCTACACACGTAGCTTGTGTATGTTATGCATGATTTGAAACAATTGAACCAATATTTAAAAGTCAGGGAATTTAATATAAAATATGTAACTTTTGCTTCTGTTGAAAAATCAGAGGTCTAACATCAAATGGCTCACATTCCTGTGAGACAAGTATCAGGTACAGTTGAGTGGGCCTATCTGCTTTGAACAGTCATGTGTTCTCTCACATAGACTGCATCCCTCATCCAAATTACCTATCTAGCTTTTTCATGCATTTGAATTTTCACCATGACCTAGGCTAATTATGACACCATCATATTTTTCTGAAGAGGAAATGGACCTCGATGACTGTGGAATAGAAAGCAAACACACAAGGTACTGATTGGCTCTTCTGAGACTGATAATAGATGGAATTTCGTTTTTTTTAAATCAATTTTATTAATACACTTTAACAAAGCATAAATCCATCCAGAGTATACAATCAGTGATATTTGACATAATCACATAGTCGTGCATTTATCACTTCAAACATTATTAGAACATTTTTATTATTCCAATAGTAATAATAATAAACAAAAAAGGACAAAAACTCATCACCTCTCAATTTCTATATGCTTCCCATGCTGTACAAAGCTGCTATTTTGTTTCCATCTCTCTAGTTTTTTGTATTTATAGTTTGTAAAAACAATCCTATATATGCAATATTACCTAAATTTGTATTTCACATATTTTCACTATGTTATACAGTCCCATATTACAGTTTTTAGCTTCCTTCTAGTAATATACATGTCTTTAGACTTTTCCTGTCAACCACCGTCATACCCATATTATAGCTCTGCTAGTTACAAACACTATGATGTGCTTTCACCATTTCTATTCATTTCCAAAGTTTTACAAACAACCTTTTCACCAATTCTGCATATATTAACCCTCAGTTTTCCATTCTCAACCTGCAATCTGTTTTCTGTGACCTATATTCTAATGATTATGGAGTTTCATTTTTGATGTGACAGGAGTGTTAGGAGGAGAGTTCTTGTGAATAGTGAAAACTTGTGCCCTATTTAGTGTACAAGGTCCCAAATAGATGTATGACTTCATAGTGAGCTCCTGCAGCTTCTGAGTGCTGAAGAAGATCACAATGTTTGATATCAAACTAGAGGAAATAGACCATACAAGCTTCTAAATAGGAAATGTGGGCAAGGAAGTACAGAAGCAGCTGAAATTACTGGAAAAAAATCTTTAAGGTGTCTATTAATTCCAAGGGAGGGTGAAGCTCCATCCATAATAAGTTAGGAATTAAATATAATCAACTCAGTTCAGATAGGCCCAAAGAGTTATTAATATATAAGATAATCTGTGGTTTAACAGTTACGAGAGAAAAAAACAACCATTACTTGAGAGAGCTGCAGGGGATGAAGGTTCATCAAGAGACAAGCAGGTTTATGTGAGGGCATTAAGTAAAGCAAATGTTCATGGAAGGGTTTGAGTACTGAAGAGATATTGTTGAAGACTATGGGTTTTAGAGAAGCACAATGGATGCAATTCAGGAGATGGGAACAGGTGAAACGTGGAGAAAGAAAGTGGTTTGTGCTGATCATTGTAGGTACCAAAAGAGGTAGACAAGGAATAATTTGGAAATGTATGAATTCTAGTGGCATCATAGATAGGCATAACAAGATTTGTCCCAGTGGACTCAAGGATATGTTTGTTAGAGGGTAAGGCCAATGGGATCTCGTGTGCCTCTGATCCCTGTAACGGAGTTGACGATATCTCAGGGAACAGGTGGGTCCTCTGAAGGGGCGCCTTGTCAGAGGCTAAAAATCTATGGAGCCATGGTTTAATTTCAGTGCTTGTCTCAACCATTTTAGGAGTGGGGCAGACTCATCATGGGTAAGCAAGAAAGCAGAGACGCTTAGAACTACTGGCATATAGAAAGTCCACTAAATATAACAAAAAAGTACTCTGATATAACCCAGGAAATTTTTCCTAAAATGCTTACGTATTTATCTTTAAATGATTGTACCCCATAAACCAGAATAGTTTATTCAAAAAATTCACATCAAGACATTCCCTTGTTGCAGTTTTTAATCTAGAATATAGATAAATTTTTTTCAGGCATCCAGGAAGTTACAAGAAATTTTCCTACTGGAGGGAAAAATTCAGGCTGACCTAAAGAAAATTCAAAGAGAGAAGAAAATCAAGCAACTGCCATTGAATTTCCAACATAAAGAAATTGTGACCCAAGGTTATTACCTCTAATCATGCTGTCATTTACTATAAAGGCAACATGCAAGTATTGTTGACCTCAGGAAATATAGCACCCATGATCTCTCTTGAAAATATAATTCAGCAATAAATTTCAGCCCCTTAAGAAATAATATAAATAAAGAACTCAAGAATAGAGGAGCTTGGTTAAAAAGTCTGCTTCTGTACATTGAAACCTATTAAATAAACTACAGAGAAAATATGTATTTTTTAAATTTTTTGTTTTTAGAGCTGGTTTGAGAAATGTGCTAGAGATTATTTGAAACATTTCTTAAGAAAATCCCTTTCTACCAAGAGAGCAAAGGACAGGGCCTTATCGAGCTGAAATATTCTTTGATAAAGAATAACGATTTAGAATAAAAAGCATAGAAAAGAAAGCCTCTAAGTTTACTGTTTCTGTTTTCCCCTAAAAGAACACAAAATCAGCAACAGCGACATTCTGGGAAGACCCTGGAACGAGATAAAACAATATTATTAAGCACTGAATCATGGTTAAAGAGCAGTCACCCAGCAACCAAAGACTTCATCATTTCCTCCAAATCTGCCAGAATGCATTAAAAAAAAAAAACTGAATAAAGCTAGGACAGATTAAAAAACCATGAAAAAGGTGGAAAACGAAGAAGGCTGAGGCAGGGGGAAACTGAATTTTATTTGATTGAAATTTTGATCCAGAAACTTAGAGTTTGCACAAGGTGAAGTAATTCAGGCCATACAACACAGGAAATATTCTTATATCTCACTTGAGGAGAAAAATAAATGATACAGATGCTTTAATATCCACAATTAACAAAGGAGAATCAAAGAATCCTGGGACTTGAGGGGATATGAAGGTCCAATACCTTCATTTGACTGATTGACAAAGGGACCCAGCAAAGTGGAATGGCTGGTCATACCAGTGAATAAGTAAGGTTGGCACCAGGGTATACTGGTCACACTGAATCATTGTGAATACAGGTGTTTTAAAATAGGAACAGGTAGTTTAAGTAGCACATAGTCATATTTGTCTTTGATATCCATAATTATGTTCTCCTGACAGATCAAAACATTTAATAATATTCTAGCAAAAGGAAATTCCTAATGGATATCAAATTCTAGGCTGTTTCTTAATGAAGCTTTATGAATTACTTTTTCTTTGACTACAAACATATGGTCTACTACTTGCATGTCAAATTTATAACAATGTTTCAGTGTAAACCCTCTTTGGCAATCAACATATGAAGTATACAATGGTCATAGTCTTAGGAGTGATACCTGTCTAGGAACTCAGACCTTTTAAACCAAGGAGACCTAAAGCTCTATTGGATTTTAGCATTGCCACATCCACCTACCAAATTATTTTCCTACCAGCAAAATCACTGTGTGTATAAAGTACCATTGAGTAGCCTAGTTATCTCATAATCTTTTTTTTTTCAATTAGAGCAGTTGTAGGTTTACAGAAAAGTCATGTCAATAATAGGGAAAACATACATAATAGGGAAAACATACATTACACATTAGTGTGGTAACTGTTGCAACTGATGAAACAACATTATTATAATTATACTATTAACTATAGCCCATAGTTTACATTAGGGTTCACTCTTTGCATTGTACATGTCTGTGGAGTGTGTGTGTGTTTTATTCTTGTAACTTATATGCAACTTAAAATTTCCCATTTACCCACTTTCAAATACACAATTCACTGGTGTTAATTACGTTCACAAAGTTGTGCCTCTGTCACCACTATTGATTTCCAAAATTTTCCATCACCCCAAACAGAAACTCTATACCAATTAAGCCTTAATTCCTCATTCTTCACCCCCACCCAGCCCCTAGTAGCCTGTATGCCAGTTTTTACTGTGGATTTACATATTCTACTTATTTTGTATGAGTGAGATTGCACAATATTTATTCTTTTATGCCTCGGTTATTTCATTCACCATGAGGTCATCAAGGTTCATTTATGTAGCAGCATGTATCAGAACTTCCTTCCTTTTTACAGCCAAATAATATTTCATTGTATGTATATTCCATATTTTTTATCCATTCAACTGTTGAGGAACATTTGGGTTGCTTCCACCTCTGGTCAATTGTGAATAATACTGCTATGAACATTAGTGTACAAATACCTGTTCAAGTCTCTGCTTTCAGTTCTTTGGGGTATATACCGAGAAACAGGACTGCAGGTCATGTAGCAATCCTACACTTAACTATTTGAGGACTCACCAAACTGTTTTCCACAATGGCTGTACCTTTACAATCCCAATACTGTATAAAGGTTCCTTTTCCCCACAACCTCTCTAACATTTCTTATTTTCTATTTTTTTAAAAATTGTATCATTATAATGGGTATGAAACAGTATCTCATTGTGGTATTTTTTTCCCTCTCCCCTTTCTTTCCCTCCCCCCCACCACCAGTTGTCTGCTCTCTCTGTGTCCATTCACTGTGTGTTCTGTGTCCACCTGCGTTCTTGTCAGTGGCTTCAGGCATCTGTGTCTTTTTTTTTAATGAATCTTTTTTAAATTTATTATTTATTTATTTATTTAGCTATCTATCTATCCCCCCACCCACCCCCACCCCCCCACCCCCCGCCGGTTGTCTGTTCTCTGTATCTGTTTGCTGCATCTTCTTTGTCCGCTTCTGTTGTTGTCAGCGACACGGAGATCTGTGTTTCTTTTTGTTGCATCATCTTGTTGTGTCAGCTCTCCGTGTGTGCGGCACCATTCCTGGGCAGGCTGCACATTTTTTTGCACATGACAGCTCTCCTTACAGGGCACACTCCTTGCACGTGGGGCTCCCCTATTCAGGGGACACCCCTGTGTGGCACAGCACTCCTTGCATGCCTCAGAACTGCACATGGGTCAGCTCACCACATGTGTCAGGAGGTCCTGGGTTTGAACCATGAACCTCCCATGTGGTAGGTGGATGCTCTATCAGTTGAGCCAAATCTGCTTCCCTCATTGTGGTTTTGATTTGCGTTTTCTTGATAGTTGACCTTGAATATTTTTTTATGTATTTATTGGCCATTTGCACATCTTCTTTGGGGAAATGTCTAGTCAAGTCTCTTGTCGATTTTTTTTAATGGGTTGTCTTTTCTTGTTGAGATGTAGAATTTCTTTGTATATTCTGGATATTTAATATTTATTAGCAGTATGGTTTTCAAATATTTTCTACAAATCTGTGAGTTGTCTTTTTATTCTCTGGGAAAAGTCCTTTGGTGCACAAAGGATTTAATTCTGATTAAGTTCCATTTACCTATTTTTTTCCTTTCTTGCTATTGAATTAGGGTTAAAGTCTGAGAAACAATTTCCTAACACAAGGTCCTGAAGATGTTTCCCTGTGTTTTCTTCTAGAAGTTTTATAGTTTTGATTCTTATATTTAGGTGTTTTATCCATTTTGAGTTAATTTTATACATGATGTGAGGTAAACGTCCACCTTCATTCTTTTGCATATCTCCATCCAGTTCTCCAAGCACCTTTTGTTGAAGAGACTGGTCTTTACCCACTGAGTGAACTTGGCCATCTTGTCAAATTATAATCAGTTTTAAGAACACTTAATATTAAATAGACACAAATATTTACTTTTCATAAACACTAGAGGAATCACTCTTTCTCTAATTAGTTCACTTAAATACCTTTTGAGTTAAACTATGGTTTAGGAAACAAAGTAAAGAAAAGAATATTCCAGGTCTAGGGTATGGCTTGAGAGAAATTGTGAAGATGGCAGAGGGTTGGATAAAATACCATTATTCTGTGCTTGGGATTGTTCTAAATGTTTTAGATGGATTATATAATCTTTATTTAAAATGCTATAAAATAAGTTCTGTTATTTCTACTCTTTTACAGTTGAGTAAACTAAGGCTTGGAGAACTTGAATTGCTTGAACAAGTAGCAGTGTGAGGACTTGAAGCCAGGCTTTCTGATTCATAGGACCATGATGAGTACATTTCCATCTTTAAGGTAAATTACAGCTTCTGAAGACTTTTTTAATTTTGGTTTTACTTTAGCAATCGATAGCATCTTGGATTTAATTTTTTTCCAAAAATTTTAAATGGGCAATCAATATATTTATAAGGGTAATAACTCAATTCACTATAGTTTTCTGGAGACTTAAAATAAACAAAATTCTCATTATTTAATAATCAAGTGATTACCAATTAAAGTAAAGAGAACATGTATTTCTTTTAGTTCCCTTTTAGGAAATATGTTCCATTTAAGATATAAAATAGGATACAGCTCAGCTTATAGGCACATAGCAATTAATAAAAGAGTGCAATGGGGGAAATTATTCAACTATTCAACAAGTAAATCAAGTGACCCAAAACAAAATTTAATATGACCCAAATATGACCCAAAAACAAAATTTAAGGTATCCTAGGTTCCCTTACATTATCTTGAATTTTAATTATGATTTGAATAAAAGGAAGCTCAAATATGAAAAACAAGATTCACTTGTGAGGTGGTTTTTTTTAGCTTTTCTAAAATATTGAATCCATATGCTCAATTTTGTCCTTTTCTACTTATACACAAAAATGAAAATTAGGAACACTTGAAAAAAAATAGGTAGACATCAGACACATTGAAAAGTATGTTTGAATAATTCCTAATTTTTATATTTTAGTAATAAATGGAAGATGAGTATCCCTATAATACAATTTTTCAGTTGGTTTGAGACAATTATTTTCTATTTTATGGAAAAGAGGACTTAGATCACTCTACATAAACATTATATCTTTATTTCTGCTGCCTACACAGCAGTCCCTCATAATCCCCCTGAGGGAAAACATTTTCTAATCATTATTGGTTTGTCTTTAGGCATTCAAAAACATATGAAAGTGGAAAATTGAGCTTGTTTTTAAGACCTGAAATGTTTGGAGACACACTCCTCATTTTCGCTCCTTGCTCACTGCATTTCTCCAAACATTACTCCCATTTCATTTTTGTCGACTTCCATCTATAGCTAGGTCGTTTGTCTAACAGCCTGACCTTTCAGTTCCATAGTCACCCCTTCTCCAGGAATCCCCCACGCTCTTATCCCTGCCCCTGTCTTTACCAATAACTGAAAACCCTCCAACTACCACCTCCTACCCGTGCAGCTCACTTCCTCTAGAATCTGGGACTCTGTTATCCTTTTGTCCCACTGGGGCCTGAAATTATTGCCAGTACTACCTGCTCATTAATTGACATGGTCAAACATTATCTCTCCTTTGCATACATTTCAGCTCTCTTTACCTTCTCCCGAAGATTTGTGCATAGTAAGGCCTATTGATGAATTCAATTTCTTAGTTACTCTGCCCAGAATCCACACAACTGAATATAGCTGAAGAAAATCACAAACTTGCTAAACACTTCAACTTCAATGAGCACAAATCCCAGATAGGTCTTTAATGCTGCCTGGTAATCATACTTCATTTCCTTACTCCATTTACACTCCCAGGCTCCCACATAACCTTTTTTTTTTTTTTTAAGATTTTATTTATTTATTTCCCTCCCCTCCCCTCCCCGCCCCACCCCGGTTGTCAGTTCTCTGTGTCTATTTGCTGCGTCTTGATTCTTTGTCCGCTTCTGTTGTCATCAGTGGCTCGGGAATCTGTGTCTCTTTTGTTGCATTGTCTTGTTGTGTCAGCTCTCCGTGTGGGTGGTGCCATTCCTGGGCAGGCTGCGGTTTCTTTCGCACTGGGCGCTCTCCTTACGGGGCTCACTCCTTGCGCATGGGGCTCCCCTGTGTGTGGGACACCCCTGCGTGGCATGGCACTCTTTGCACGCATCAGCACTGCGCATGGGCCAGCTCTACATGGGTCAAGGAGGCCAAGGGTTTGAACCGCGGACCTCTCATGTGGTAGACAGATGCCTTAACCACTGGGCCAAGTCCATTTCCCCCATATAACCTTTTAAAGACTTCTGCATCCTCAAATCTGCCAAACTTTCTTTCCCATTCTCTCTCTGAGCTCATGGTTTATTTTCCTAATAAAACAGAAGCATTTAGAAACCAAGTTCTCACATCTACAACTCCTCATTTTCTAGCACCAGTCGTCATAGACTCTGTTTTCTCACCCGTTGCCCCTGGATAGAATGACTGACACACTCCTTGGTAAAACCAGTCACCCTACTTGTGCATTAGATCCCATTCCCTTTCTTAACAACATCAGTCCAGTGCATCTACTCTCTCTTTCCTGAATCATTAATTTCTTTCTTGTTCTCCTAGTCTTTTTTTTCTTTCTACCTCTCCTGCCTCTTTCTATTAACATAAACATTCTCTTATTCCTCCCATCCTTTCCATTTTGACATGGTGCTTTGTTTGTAAATATCATTAGGAACAACTTTTTATCTCCCATAGTTAGGTATTTAGACAGCCACATAGTTTTTGAAGAAAATCTCTTCATTTCATTTTTGTTCAGGTTTAACTGGTTTGTTTGAAGCTAATAAGGGAACATGAGTTATTAATAAAAGTAGATCTTAATGAGGGGAGCTATATTTTATGAAAGTATGCCCTGGCCTACTTTATATCACAACACTGTGTCTGGAATATAACTTCGCTGACGACTGCAAAAGCAAGGAAGAAGCAGCAATTGGGCAATCTGCTGGAGAAGTGTTTCCATATGTGTCCAAGGAGCAATGCTGACAGGGACAGCTCCTTTCTTCAAGTTGAGACAGCTCCTTTAATCTAAAGAATATCATCAACAAATGATGATGATTCCACAGCAAGGAAAGAAATTTCCTCAGGATGACACTAAAAGTTCATGAAGTTGAAGCACACACAATAAAATCAAAACAGAGTAAAGGGTTTACCTCTAATCATGCTCCCTCAGTCAAGTTGTGGAGTTTAAGGGCAATAATTTGAACGGATCATTTCCTGGAAAATTACTTCTATTTTTTGACTGAGCATTCTTTGCTTTGCAGCTCATACTAAATATGATGCCTTATAAACTCATTAATGCTACAGTATTAACCTTTCATGGGAAATGTTCAGAATTACCAAACTTAGTTGAGCTGAAGCTCTGAATTTCTTCTGCATTTCCAAATCATTTTGTGCTTTGCCATTAGTCTTCCATGTTTCTTTAATGGCAATTTAAGTCTATAGAAATGTGTGTTAAACACTGAAATAAGAAAGAATGGAGCCATATAATGGGGTTGGAATAGACACTGTGGATTATTAAGCAGTGTCCTTAAGACACTGGCTCAAAACTTTCTCTTAAAAGTTTACAGATCAAGCTAGACATAGTTACTGTCTGAATCCTATTGCTGAAATATTTGACAAAAAATACACAATAACCAATATTATTTTGACTCTCTATTGCTGTCAGGTTAGTCAAAACTCCTACGCTTGGCTTAAAATCATCTCAGCTCTGCATATCCCTTCCACTCCTTATCTTGCCACTCTCTAGCCCCAACCCTCCAAACCTAATGCTCCAAAAAATGTGGACTCCTTTTTATTCTTCAGATATATCATGGACCCTCTCTACTCTCTTGATCTCCATATTCTCTATCTGAAAAATGTTGTCACCTCATTTTACCTTCTCATCTTTCAATTCAAAGAAATGTCACCACCTCCCAAGTCTATTCTGTGCCCCTTAGACTAAGTACCTACATTTATCCTAAAATACTCTAATTGTTAGATCCTCTTCCTGCATTTATCCTAATGTACTATAATTTCTTCCCTGTAAATTTCATAGGCTCAAGGGTCTTTCACATAATCTATCATCTTCTCTACTGAACAAACATAAAAAAGAGTTCTATGGCTAATATGTGATCCATAAATTGTTTCAATTAAGATAATCTAAAGACAACCTATGATTAGGAACACCCTTCTTCATGATGATCAGATTTACGGTGCACTTCTTTGATTTAGAGATCTTGTATAGAGACTACAATGTAAATGTAAATGTCATCTTTGGTGAATTATTTCTGTATTACATTTACTTTTGCAATTGAAGAGCTTATTTTCAAGGTTTAAAAGCAGACAAAGGTTTCTGTTTATTTAAATCATTACACATTCTACTCCATGAAGTTAGTAGTTTTACATAATTATTAAAATTTGTAGTTGGACTCCACCCAGGAATAGTGAGGAGTGAATATATTTCCCTGGAGATGGAAACTTCAGCACTTTATGTTTGGTGTGTTTGGGGCGGGGGGTGGGGTGGGGTGGGAGGAAGAGAGTTCTTTTTTTCTGACTTCTTTACAACATCGTTCATTAAATACTTTGTACATGACATAGAAAGACGTGTCCCCTTGTTCTCCTTGCTTTTCCTGTTTAGCAAAAGTCCTCAAAGATGTTATCAACTGAAGAGAATGTTTTGTTTCTGGAGGTTTAGGCCAGTGAGTCAAGTGTTGCTGCAATGAAAATCAAAATGATGCCATGCTGACCTGCGCTCATACTCATAGAGCACCACTCTGATATCATTTAAGAAGATAAATGGCAGAAGGCCATGACGTGTGCTCATGTCCTGTGGATGTGCCCAGAGATGTGTTTAGTTCTTGGGTTCCTTCCCACATGGCACCTCCCGCTGCAATTTATTGACACCAGATGTTCTTTGTATCAGTAAGACTTGTAGCAATGTCTATTTAAAGTTAAGTGGAGTAATTGAAGCCAGAGCATCATACTTTGAATGAAGTAAATCAAAGCACATCACAGTCATAAAAATGTAGACTAGGGAAAGCATGAATGAGAGAATTCCATTATAAGAAGAAAGCCAGACTAATGGAGACCAAAAAGTCCTGATTAAAATTTATCATCTCGCACAACACTGATAGAAATCAATTGGCAACTGGTCAGAACTCTAATGCCAGAATTAGTGAGCCGGCCTCACTATATAAATTAGGCAGGAGTCTTTTGTCATAATGACCTCTTTCTCCATGGCAGCTCATGGAAAACAATTCTTCATTTGAATCACTGTGAAGATTAGATGCAAAAACTCAGGCTAATGATAAGAGACACGGACCTGAAGTCTAATGCTTAGACAGAATTTTTAACAAATCAAGGTTCAACTCATGATTGATGGTAGGAAATGGAGACATGTTTTAAAGTCTGATTTAAAAGAAAACTAAAACAGGAAGGACAGTGTTGATTAGAAAGACTCAAAGCAGACTGAACCATGGACATTAATAAATGTAGATTTTAATAGGTACAGGTCTGGCAGCCAGCAGACATCAAGAACTTAGACTGACTGAAAAGAAATGAAAACTTTTAGTGTTACTCCAAGTTGAGTCATCAGAGGCAATCATAAACATACTAAATTATAATAATAATTAAAAGTACACAAATCATATCTATTAAGTACAAACATGGAAAGACAATATTTTAAAGCAGTTAACTTGTTTTACTTTGTTTTTATTTTTCTCCAGATATTTTCCCTAGCTGCTACCCTGTTCAGGGAACTACTTGGGTTTGTGTTTCTTACTTTAGTGAAAGGATATGACAGGACACAAAGCAAAACGAATCTGTCAGTTCCTGCCTTTTGTGCTCCCAGGGTTTAAATTCCCTAGTAGAAACTTCTAAAGATTTAAATAAGGTGATGAGTAAAAGCAAAGATAAGAAAATGGTCTTCATTTCCACTCTCACCCAGACTAAAAAAAAGTTTCCTCTGGGTAGAGGGGAGAAGCAGATAGATGAAGGGAGGTAATAAAAGAGAGAAATTGTAGGGTTTTTGAAAGAAGGGGGTCATGCATGATTGCAGAGCAGGATACTCCAGATGTAGGGTGGGAAAGGCAGCAAAGCATCAGTGAGAGTAAGAAATGCATAATGGATCCAGGCAGATAGAGTGTTGGATAGATATGCAGCTTTCGTTGCCCCAGTGTAGAGCAGAAGTGGCAGAATGGTGTCCATGCCTTTAGCCTGGCTCAGATGTAGCAGAGCACTTCCAACAGAATTGGAAAAGCCTTAAGGAAAAGAACATGGGTCGTTTCAAGAGAGTTCTTTATGGCTGAATGACAAAGGACCAATCCTCTGTCTGAGTATTTCTGCTTTTATCGGTAACTCAAAAACCAGATATGCCACAATATCTTACCACCATTAAGTTTGTGGAATTTAGAAATGACCCCAGCATTCCTGCAGAATAGATCTTGAAATAAAAATTAGGTTCTGATTAAGAAAGACAATTTGTATACTTGGGCTTGGGGACTGATATTTATAACTCTTGTAAAAGTATTTGAAATGCCTTAGAAAAGTTTCATGTGCAAAATGGAGATATAAGAATTATTGGAGAGAAGGGCAAAATAGTTATTGCATAAACATGAATTGTTTTAGTGGGTGAAAATGACAAACTCAGTAAAAAAGAGAAGAGGAACTCCTCGAAACCATGGCTCCCTCCTTATGGCAGTGTGGAGGACATCTACTGCCTTTTGCTTTGAGATTATCAGCAATAATGTGATCCAAGTCCTGAGTCAACCCAGCCCCTGATGTTGGCCATTTAAACATAGGGCTCCATCAAACAACACCCACTCCATTACTGTAGCCCAGGAAGCTTCAGGCAAATCAACCAAAGGAAGGTATTCTAACTTCAAGATAAAAGCAGTCTCTATAGCTATGATGCATTAGAAGTCTGCTACCAGACAGTGCAAGCACAGTGGAATGGAAGATGAAAGAATGTGAGGGATCCAGTTGTTGATAGCATCCTATTGAGCCCTAAAATTCTAAAACAATAAAATTAAAATAAAACTGATGACAAAATACCACATCTCCCAGGCCCTTAAAGGAAATGACAAACTGTTCCAGGAAAAAATGGGAGTTGGGATATTGTTATGAAATATCTTCTGTTTTCAAGTAGAATAAAACTTTTATTCATTTTTAATAGAAACAAACTATGTAACTTCATAAGATTTAGAGTGTAGACAAATTTCAAGAGGAAGCTGGAAAAGGGGAGTAAGACCGAGTAAGAAAAAAAAACCCCATGTGGCTACTCTTTCTTCAGTGAAGATAAAGGAATGCAATGACATGAAGTTAGAGAAAAACCTAGGAAAATAACTTTGTGATCTTCATATAAGAAAGGATTTCTAAAAGGAGATGAAAAAAATCACAAACCATTAAAAAAAGATGGACATAGTTATGTTCATTTAAACTTAAAACAAAAGACATATTAAAGTTCAAAAGTGAACAATTGCGCAGGTCATATTTATAAAATATACAGACTAGAAACAACAAATTCCCCAAATATGCTAAAACATGCATACATAATGAGATATTATTTCAAACAAGCATAAGACTAGTTATATTTAGTAAATCTGATAATAACAATTTAGTAAAAGATACAAGGAACTCTTGCTGGTAGGAATGTAAATTGATAGAATAATGTTGACAACAATTTATCAGAATGCAGTATGACTGAAAATATATATTCCCTATTAACCAGTCATTCAGCTTCTCAGTTTATAACCTAGGGAATATGTTTATTACAGTATTGTTTTCATAGTAAAATATTAGAAACTATCTAAATGTCATCCATAAGGGAATAGCTTATGTAAAATATTGGGATGTACTGCAATACAATAATTATAGAAATGAATTAGATCTCTATGTCTCAAAGTGAGTAGCTCTTGGGAACATTTAGTGTAAAAAAGCAAGTTGCAGAATGATATATACAGTATAATAGAATTACATAAATTTTTAAATTACTTGTTAACCTTCAGTGTGAGAGAAAAGGGGGAATTACCTGTAAGGTTTTAATTTCTGGAAAAGAAACTTGAAGTAAATACAATAAAATATTAGCATGGGTTAATTTTGGATATGAATTATTTTTTTGTCTTTCCATTTTTATATTTCTTAAAATTTAGAGAAAGAAAAATAAGAAATAGAAATGCGTTATTTTCCATTCTGAAAAAAAAAGTTTAAAACTGATTTTGGAACACAAAACTTAAAATTTTACGATTCCAAGTGTCAGCATTACTCACTCAACAACTACACCAGCCCAATTTTTATGTATTAAAATAAGAGTTTTTAAAAGCTGCTACGAAAGTAAAGGTGTTGATGTTTTGCTAACTACTTAGGTCATTTTATTCATCTTTTCTTTAAATTCCTCAAATAAATCCCAGACTCTAAGGTATACACAACTTTAATTATCCTTTTTTATTTAAAAAATCATATCTTTTTAGGTTGGGAGTAATGGAATTTAACCAAAGTAGAGTCTTTTTTCAACCAGAGGAAACCATGTTCATTATACTCAGCATCAAATATTGAGAAATTACTTATACCAATATTGTCCTGGCATACTACTATATAAGAGAAACATGGACTGGATAGAAACTTTAGTTGTGAAGAAAAGACATGAAAATAGAGAATAGAAGCAATTACTGACTGATAGTTCAGAATCCCTAGAAAAAAGCAGAAGAAATGAAAAGGACTGGAAAATTGAAAGAACTTTTACCAGCAAAGAATAGTCAAGGTCAGAGGAACTATGTGTGAACAAAGACGTAGTGAAAAAAACTGAACATGCATTTAAAAGAATCACTTTCTTGCTTAGAATTAGAGTTTTCAGTGCTGGAAATAGTATTAGCAATCATATGATCTAGCTCCTCCATTGTCTGGCCTTCAACAATTCATTCATTTAGTAAACATTATCAAGAGGTAGGCATCTGCCTGAGTGCAGGGGATACAATACACCAAGTAATATTTTATTTTATTTTATTATTTTATTTTACATTTCACTGAAAAGTTTTTATTGGCCTTTTAGATAGAAATGGGAATACATTTTCCAGAAAGGATGATGCCATCATACCTCTGCTGGAACCAGCCTATGGGCTCCACTTTGTTAATTCTTTGGCCCATATTCAACCTGTCCTGCACTTCTTGTCTGTAATGCTGAAAGCTAATCTACTCAACACTACTGGTACTACAGTTCAGGCTGTAGATACCAATGCTTGGGTGATATTTCATCTCCAGAACAAATGTAATAAAGAGAGAGTGAGAATGGGCAGAGGAGAAATGAAGCTAGAGAGGCAAAAAGGAGACAGAACTTGAAGAACTATATAAGACTCATTACATTTTACCTTTATTGTGGGAGCTAGGTCAAGGCTTAAAGATTTTTAAACAAAGTGATAGAATTTATTAAATTTAGGCTTTGTAAAAATCACTCTGACGACATCTTAAAGTTTACAGGTAGAAACACTGAGAATCAGAGATAGTAAGTGTCTTGTCCATAGTCAAAGTGCTAATGCGAGCCTTCTTGCTTTATCCTTTGCAAAAGCAAAAACGTGGGGATTCCTCAAACACCTAAAAAGTGTATGGGTTCTTCTCTAGCCTTTCTCTCTAAGTAAATGACAGTATCATCCACCCAGTTGCCTAAATTAAAATCCTAGGAATTGCCCATTTCCAACTCTTTCCCTTATCTCCATATCTAATCTATGTCAGTTCTTTCGAAAGTTATTTTCAATTTATTCTCACTGCTACAAAATTGATCTTTTTAAAAACAACACAAAATGTATCATGCCACTCATCTACTTAAAACACTTAGTTGCTTATCAAAACTGTTAGAATGAATCAAAACTATTTACTGTGCCCTACAAAGTCCTCTGTGATCTGGGTCCTGGCTACTTCCTCAACATGAACTCTGGATTTTCCCCCCTTTATTACCCTTGAACCACACTGGAGTTTTACCTATTCCTTCTGTGTTTCTCTCTGTCTCTGGAGTGCCCTCTCTGTATTCATCCCGTTTATAAAAGACTCGAATAAGAGGATTAAGACCACCCTGGGTCATGCCTTACTGAATTAATCTAATCAAAAGAAGGTACCACCTACCTTCTTAGGTTTACAACCAGAGGAATAAATTAGCACTGAGGACATGATCTTTCTGGAGTCCATAAAAGCCTTAAACTACCATACTTCTCATCAAAAGAAATCATGGCTTTTACAATTTCTTGGGAAAATATGCTTTTATACAGTTTAAAAAGGTAGTTCTTTTTTTCCTCTAAAGTTTGTGTTTAGGGATAAAAATGCAGTGAAGATTATTTTTCCACTAGAAAAGAAAACATGTCTCAGGATTTTAAAGGAATGAAACACAGACCCTATGGACAATATTTTAAAGACAGCTGAAATCTTGGTCCTTAGGTATCTAGACATATTGGCTTTAAGCAGGTAATGCTGCAGCATCTACATGATGAAACAAGGTAAAAAATATATATAAATACCAAAAGAGCAGAGTTTGGGATTTGTTTTAACACTTTGGAGCCTCTTTATTTTCCCCAACTTAAAATAGAATTTCTCTTTCTACTTACTCAATGAAAACATCCAATTGTTGGTTTCATCTTATACAATTTTCTGTAATGTAAACTAAAACTAAGCAGACCGTTTCAAATTCAGTGTTCTTTTCCCAATGTTACTCTGTCTGTAAAATTCAATGGAAAATATGGAACTAGAAATAGATTTCATATGTCTATGTAAAATGTGCTCAATTTCTAACCATATGGCTAAGGCATAGTATTTTCTTATTAGTATTAGGCTGGTGCAAAAGGAATTGCGGTTTTGGACTGTGAATTTTAAATCATTTTAACTAGGCTCAAACTCATCTTTATTAATCAAAATAGGAACCATTACAATCAACACATTTTTGCCAATGAGAAATATGTTTGTTTATTCCTGTAGCATAAAAATCTTTGTGCTTTGGGTCTCAAGAAAGCATCTTCTGCATCCTGCTGGCTGTGGAAGTATTGTCCCTGCAAAAAGTTGCAAAGATGCTTGAAGAAGTGGTAGTTGGTTGGCAAGAGGTCAGTTGACTATGGCGGATGAGGCAAAACTTCATAGCCCAATTCGTTCAACTTTTGAAGCACTAGTTGTACAATATGCAGCGTGGCATTGTCGTGGAGAATTGGGCCCTTTCTGTTGAACAATGGTGGCTGCAGGCATTGCAGTTTTCAGTGCTTCTCATTGATTCGCTGAGCATACTTCTCAGAGGTAATGGTTTCACTGGGATTCAGAAAGCTGTAGTGGATCAGACCCTCATCAGACCACCAAACGGTGACCATGACCTTTTTGGTGCAAGTTTGGCTTTGGGGAGGGCTTTGGAGCTTCCTCTTGGTCCAACCACTGAGCTGGTCATAACCTGTTGCGTAAAATCCACTTTTTATTGCACATCACAATCTGATCAAGAAACGGTTCATCGTTGTTGCGTGGAGTAAGAGAAAGTGATACTTCAAAATGATGATTCTTTGGCTTTTCAGTCAGCGCATGAGGCACCCACTTACCAAGCTTTTTCACCTTCTTTCCAATTTGCTTCAAATGCCGAACAACTGTAGAATGGTCAACAATGAGTTCTTTGACAACTTCTCATGTAGTTTAAGAGGATCAGCTTCAATGATTGCTCTCAGTTAGTCGTTGTCAACTTCTAATGGCCGGCCACTGCGCTCCTCAGATTCAAGGCTCCTGTTTCATTTGCAAAACTTCTTTTTTTTTTTTTTTAAGATTTATTTACTTATTTAATTTCCCCCCTCCCCTGGTTGTCTGTTCTTGGTGTCTATTTGCTGCGTCTTGTTTCTTTGTCCGCTTCTGTTGTCGTCAGCGGCACGGGAAGTGTGGGCGGCGCCATTCCTGGGCAGGCTGCTCTTTCATTTCACGCTGGGCGGCTTTTCCTCACGGGCGCACTCCTTGCGCGTGGGGCTCCCCCACGCGGGGGACACCCTTGCGTGGCACTGCACTCCTTGCGTGCATCAGCACTGCACATGGCCAGTTCCACACGGGTCAAGGAGGCCCGGGGCTTGAACCGTGGACCTCCCATATGGTAGACGGACGCCCTAACCACTGGGCCAAAGTCCGTTTCCCTGCAAAACTTCTTGAACCACCATTGCACTGTACGTTTATTAGCAGTTCCTGGGCCAAATACGTTCTTGATGTTTTGCCTTGTCTCTGTTGCTTTATGACCCATTTTGAACTCAAATTGAAAAATCGCTTGAATTTTCTTTTTGTCTAACATCATTTCCATAGTCTAAAATAAATATAAAATAAAGAGCAAGTAATAAGTCATTAGCAAAAAAACAAAGTGTGAAATGCACATAAAATGATGTATAACAAAATCACATTTAAGAATGTATGCCAATGTCAAATAACAGATTTCAACAATGCAAAACTGCAATTACTTTTGCACCAACCTAAAAATTATACCTTGGTTTTAATTATTTGCATTTTTTGTCAATTACAAATATGTTTACAAAGCCAGTAGCTTTTCATAATTGAATGATAAATATTTACAGAAGAGCTACTATGTCCCAAATCCTGTGTAAAAGAATAGACATACAAAAAATAAAATACAGTTTGTCTTTTCCTAGTCCATAGTCTAATGGTAGAACCTAGAACTTACTGGGCAAGAATGTAGATTACACTGTTGGTATGCACTGTCCCTACTAGATGCATGATCTTGGGAATATTACTTAACCTCTATAAAAGTTCGTTTCCTCCTCAGTAAAATGAGAATAATATTAGCATCTACCTAATAGGATAATTAAATAGTACATTAGTAGCCTTCAGTCAATTCTGGTTATAATGATGATACTGGATAAAGTGGGGGATATTGTGCTTTTTGAAACTTTGAGTCAGTTGTATTAAGACAAGGGCAGAATCTCTTTTTTTGGAGAGAGCATTTTTTTTTTTTGATAGCATATATATGGTTAATAAATAGTATATTTTTGGCACTCACTACAATATAGATAGCCTATATAGGAGCCACACAAACTGAAAAGACTAAGTTTGCTCTGTAAGAGAAAGCAACATGAAGTTTTCCATGGATTGTTGGCAGCTGGTAGAGAGGATTTGAGAGAACCTGGGAGAAAAGAAAATAAGATTGCTGGCCTAGGCAAGATGGCAGCAGTCAGTGACAGAAAATAAAAAGCTCATATGCATTTCCTGTTGTCAGTTTTGGGGAAAAACAATTTTAGAAAACTTTAAAACAATGATGCCTAATGTACAATCAGTGATGTACAATTCGGTAACCCTGCTCAACTACTACAGACCTTCGATGAAGAACACCGGCCTATTGATAATTGTCTCTGAGGGAAAAAGTAAGTTTTGAGGGCAGGTGTTAACGAATGTGAGACACATTTACTTTTGTAAAACTATAAATTGCTGAAAGGTAACCTATGAAAGGAGAAATTGATTACATGAATTATTACACATTTATCAAATGCTCTAATACTGAATTTACAAATTGCCCTGTTAATACAGGGGAGAACCTTTGTTTCTTAACTTTAAAAATTAATGCACCAATACTTTGAGAAGCTGCTTAGTGGTATGAGTACTGCAAACCCTGACATCCAGCTCATCTATATTATCAAATTTATAGGCAAAAAGTTGCTCCTATTGCTGCTTTTTTAATACTTTTAATGTTTATAGGATCTGGAATGATGTCCTCTCATTTCTGATGCTAGTCATTTGTGTTTTCTCTTTCTGTCTTGATCTGTCTGGCTAGAGATCTATTTATTTTTATTATCTTTTCAAAGAACCAGTCAATCGTTTCACTGATTTTCTCTATTGTTATACAGATTACTTTTACTTAGCCCACAGTGACTTCTTAAATGATGAGCACCTGGCCCAATACAGTCAGTGGAACATGATGAGAATTTTGCTAAGATACCACTGCACTTGAACAGTTACATAGTCTGAGGTTACCATCTTGTTACCATGTGTAGAAGAGTGTGTTGGCACAAAATCAACATAAAGATGTGGACAGAGCTTAGAGATAGAGAAAATCTGGATCTTGGTATATAATTTGAGCCCAATCAAGTGGAGTTTAAAACTTCATTATAGACCTTTTACTTACATGATTTAATAAATTTCCTTTTTGATTAAGTTATTTTGGTTTGGTTTGGTTGTGTGTGTGTGTATGTAGATAAATAGGACCGCCTTGAAATTAAATACTTTTGTGCATCAAGGACTTTTTCAAGAAAGTGAAAAGCCAGTCTACTCGATGGGAGAAAATATTTGAAAACCACATATCCAATATGGGTTTAATATTCAGAATATATAAGAAATCCTAGAACTAAACTATAAAAAGACAAACAAACCAATTTTTAAAATGGGCAAAAGACTTGTATAGACATTTCTCCAAAGAGGAAATACAAATGGCTACAAAGCACATGAAAAAGTACTCTACATCACTAACTACTAGAGAAAGGCAAATCAAAATCACAATGAGCTATCATTTCACACTTTATAAATTGGTCACTTTGAGAAAACAGAAATCTAAAGGTGTTGGAGAGGATATGGAGAAATAGGAACACTCATTCATTGAGGTGAGAATGTAAAATGGTACAGCTGCTGTGGAAGACAGTTTGGCAATACACAACTATGTGATTATACCAAATACCATTGATTGTACACCTTGGATAAATTATATGCTTTATTAATATATATCAATAAAATGGATTTATTTTTTTAAAAATTAAAAAAACAAAACAAAAAAATGACAAATGTAAGTCACTTGGAATAATGCCAATAATAACAGTAATTGCTCAATGAATGTTGGCTGTAATCATCGCCTGAATGTGGAGGTTTTCATTAAAAACCATTAAGTATGAAAAAAAAAGAATTACCATATAACCTGGCAAACCCACTACTAGGTAAGTAACTAGTAGAACTGAAAGTAGGTACTCAAACAGATATTTGCATACCAATGTATTCATAGCAGCATTATTCACAATTTCCAAAAGATGGAAGCAACCCAAGTGTCCATCAACTGATGAATGGACAAACAAAATGTGGTATATACATATAACGGAATACTATTCAGTTGTAAAAAGGAATGAAGTTCAGATGTGACAACATGGATGAAACTTCAGGACATTATGTGGCATAATAGGACAGACACAAACTAACAAACATTGTATGATTTCACTGTTATGATCTGATTATAATAAGCAAACATAGAGTTAAAATCTAGAATACTGTTTACTAGGAAATAGATTGGCGTTAGAGAATGTGGAGTTTATGTTTTACGTGTATGGAATTTCTATTTATCCTGATGATAAGGTTTGAGAATGGACGGTGGTTATGGTAGCACATTATTGTGAGTATAATCAACAGTACTGAACTGTATAGGTGAATGTGGTTAATAAAGGAAACTTTAGGATGTATATATTGCTAGAATAAAAATTTAAAAATAAAACATAGGACTGTACAACACAGTGAACCCTATTGTATAAGATGGACTAGAGTTAATAGTACAAGTATAAGAATGTTCTATCATCAATTATAGCAAATTTATAATACTAATACAAGGTGGTAATAATAGGGTATTAAATGGGAAAAATATACCTAATTAAATAATGAATAATAGATAGAACTATTTTAATAATCTTTCATCAATTATAACAAACATAACTACTTTTTAAAAAATAGTACAATTATTTTTTTTAAAGTATTATCATCAATTTAACCAATGTTCCAAATCAATGGAAGGTGTTGCTGGTGGGGTAGTGCATACAGATCTTATATTTTATGCATAATTGTTTTGTAAACTCACAGCTTCTCTAATAGAAAAAAAAAGTTAAATCCAAAGCCCATTGAATAAAGATGAGTATGAGATGCAGAAACCCTGAAATGAAATATGGATATGAATAGTGGTTCACAAACTTTATAGAGCCGAGGCAGAAGCAACCATTAAAACCCATTTGTTAGAAGAGCCTTCACACCTTAATGTATGCTGGATTCCCAAGAAAGATAACTTTCATTGAAGATCAACTCATAAGCAAAAGTTATAAAACACATGAAGAGGCTTAGCACCAAGAAATATAACCCCTAAACCCAAGAAGAGGAAGAATTAACACTTGAGGAACTAGAGATGATGGATAAATCTTAAAATGACTTTAAAATAATTACATTTAAATTTTTCAAAGCAATCAAGAAATACTATCAATTTTTTGAGAACTCCAAAGTACCTGTCACCATCGTCTACATGAAATGCTCCAACTTAATAACTCATGAGATAAATAGACAATGTTATTCCTAATTTAGGGTAAAGAAAATGCAAGCTTAAATAAATGTTCCCAAGGTCATACATTATTAAAAAAAGGAAGTGAGAGTGCAATTCAGTTGGTTAGGGTCCACAGGCAATTTTTGCAGAGGGGCATACTAAGATCCTAAGAGGACTCAACATATATTCTGCCATCTCTTCATTGGTCTAAAACCAACCAATCCATTTAATTGAATCCATCATTTCATTAATATACATCCACTTCATGTCAGTGTCCTGGGGATATATTGATAAAAGAATGTTCTTGCACTTAAGAAGTTTGCAGTTTAGAACAGAGATATAATAATGAGATGATAAATTTGAAAGTGTCATATAGTATGATAAAAAAAGTTAATCAATGTTTCTGAATTAAATTTGCAACTTAATTCACACAGACCAGAGGTTTTAGAGGGAAGTCATTGTTTAGAAGAAGGAGAAGGAATGTGTTTGTGGAAAAAGACATATGTGGTAATGTCTGCTGTGATCCATTGTGTGGGGCCAAGAAAGAAAGAATAAAACTCACTCCCTGTCTGGTCCAAGTGATGAAGACAAAACCAAACATGTCAACTATAAAAATGGTTTAATATAAGATGAAACATGATCTAACACTACTCTACATGATATTTTCCAGCTCAAGGTCCAAAACTAGGCATTACTAATTACACATTCATCTTATTGGCTCAGCTTTGGCCAAGTACTTCAAAAGGGAATGGCAAATGGATCAATAAACCTGAATTTGTCATGCTGCAGATTTGCCCCTGCTGGTGTTAGCCTTATTGGACTAAGATACTATATACATATGGTCACTCATCTAATGAAATGTAACTTTGTAGTATAGTTGGAAAAGGATATGTTTTCAATAAATATTGCTGCATCAACATGGAAATATAGATATTGAAGAAAAATGAATCATTGCCCTCCATCACACCTTACAAAATGAATTCCAAGAGGGAAAGAACTAAATGTGAAATACACAAGAATAAAACTTCTAAAGGAAACCTAGTAAAATATTTTATGTCTAGCATAAGAAAATATTTCTTAAGCAAAGCATCAAAATAATTAAGATAAAATAGTAATAACTTGGAGTTCATTAAAATAAAAAACTTGGTTAATTAAAATGCAATATTATGCAATATTTAAAATACAAGCCCCAGATTTGGAAATAAAGGAGGGACAACCATAATATAAAAAATTCATATGCATAATAACAGACAAACCAATAGAAAAATGGGCTGACACAAAAAAGAAATTTTCAAATGGACAATAAATACATTGAAATTTTCTCAAAATCATTATTCATTATGAAATTCCAAATTAAAATGTCAAAGAATTACATCACTGGAGGAGCAATACCATAGCAGCTGCAGTGCTGTTCAACCCATGTGTGTGGCCCAGGCCCAGAGTAAAGCTCCTTATTCCTGATCCTCCTTTGCTTTGCCAAGTGTTTCTAACTGCGAGCTGAGACAGAGCTGGGACCACTGAGACGTCCGGCTGCCTCTGGATGATTGAAGGGCCTTTCGAAGATCATTTGCATCCCAGTAGTTGTAGTCGTGGCATTTTTAGTTTGCTCGTTGCCCACCCACAATGGCAAAATACTTTACAAAAACACAGAAGATTCCCAGATGACATACACTTCCCAATAGTCTAACATCATTGCTTTGCAACTTTTCTGATTCCCTCAATCTATTGTACAATGCCTTCTACAATGGCATTTCAGAAAAGTATGGAACAGCAGTTTGTAAACTGCTGTTTATGAGACTATCCACAGGAGGAGGATTGTCAGGAATCAGTAAAAATAGAGTGGGGGATATAACACTAAGGGACACGGGAAGAGACACAGAGGGCTGCATGGAGAGAGCTGTAACAGGAAAATGGTGGGAAAAACCACATTGTCATGCAAAGGCACAATGTTCCCATAATCCTGGAACTAAGTGAAAAATAGAAGTGCACAAAATGAATTATAAAGGAGAACTGATGCTATTAAGTGAATGGAAATAGTGGCTGAAATTTTGCAAGGTGGTTAAAAATTTATCAACATAATTTTGGAGCTAGCATATGGAAAAACAGAACTGATATTTCTATGTCCCCTTCCCTGTATTTTGTGACAATTAAATACTATGGTTGTAATAAAATAAGATACAATGTACTCTTTAGAAGTTTTAAAAGTCTTGATCCTACTTTTTTTGGAAATACTTTGTGATTGTACATTTTACAGTAAATATATGTTATAGAGAAATGCCACCATAAATATTTTTGCCTCTGAGATTAGGGGTGTATTTTGTTTTGCATTATGAGAATACAAATACAATGCTGTATCTTTAAGGGGAAAAAAAACAAATATGAACCTATTGGAACAGCTATTATGGATTGAATTGTGTCCCACAAAAGGACATTTTCAAGTCTTGGCCTTGTGAACATGAACTTACTTGTAAGTAGGATCTTTGACAATGCCATTAGTAAAGATGAGGCCAAACTGGATTAGAGTGAGCCCTAATTCAATATGATTGAGGTTCTTTTAAGGAAAGGAAACTTGGACACAGGGGTGATGGGAACAGAGAAAAAGATTGTCATGAGTTGGAGGCAGATATTACCTCCTTCCACAAGCAAAGGAACATCATGGTTTGCCAGCCACCATGAGAACCTTACAGAGTTCAGAGGAAGCATGGCCTTGCCTATACCTTGATTCAGACTTCTAGACTTCAGACAATATATTTCTGTTGTTTTAAGACACCCAGCTTGTGGTACTTGTTACTGCAGCTCCAGGAAACTAAAGTAATATCTAAAATGAAAGAAAAAGGAAACTAAAAAATACCTATTGTTGCCTAGGCTGTAAAGTAATTAGAAATCTTATAAACTAGTGGTGGGTCCAGTTTTGTACTGCATATTAATACTATAATTGGAACACTATTTGGCTATAATTCAGTTCCTATATATATACCGAGCAGAAATGTACATGTTTATTCACCAGAAGACATGGTCATGATTGTTAGTAAGAGCACTGTCTATAATAGCCATATACTGGAAATAACCCAAATGTTCATAAATTCTAGAATGATAAAATAAAATTTCACCATATAATATATTCCTCTCTAGCAGAGATCAATAAACTTTTCTGTAAAGGGCAGTAAAGCAATACTTTAGGCTTTGTGAGCCATAATATATCTGTTACAAATACTCAGCTCTGCTGTTGTGGCAAGAAAACAGCCATTGACAATATGTGAATAAATGATCAGCACTGTGTTCAATAACACTGTATTTATAAGAACAAGTTTTTGACTAGACTTTCCCAGTGGCTGTAGTTTCCTATCTTTGTTCTATAGCAGTGAGAAATAATGAATAACTTCCAAGTGCAACAAGATGAAAGAACATTGAGGGAAAGAACACAGACACAAAAGGCTAAATACTGAAAAATTCCATTTATATAAACTTCAAAAAAGAGTCAATGTTTCTACGGTGCTTCACTTTGAGTGGTAGTGACAGGAGGGGACAAAAGGAGAGCTTTAAGAAGAATTGTCCATGTTTTCTTGCTTTTTTGGCTGCTTATTAAGTAATACTCCATTGCAAAATATATAGTTATGATTTGTACAATTTTATTTATAAATATTATATTTAAATGAAATGTTTACTTAAATACTGGAACTTATTCAAGAATAAGTATTTATCAGCATTTATTCTTTTATGTTCCATTGAGATTCATATTATAGATATTTCTTAACCATTTATTGCTATTATATGTTTGTTTCTGTTATTATCAATAGGGATTTTTTTTCATACATGGAATGTATGAGAGTTGGGGGATATATGGATATGTGGGGTGAGGGACATAGGTGCATAGGTGTATATTTGGAAAAGAACATAAAACAAAATTAAATGCATTTTGTAATAAACCAGTCTTTAAAAAAAGGAAAAGACAAGAAAATTAAAGCCATAAATACTATACCTAGAATTAGCTTTGATAATGAATTAAACATAGTTTGGTGCAAACAAAGGTAGTATATGGAATCTAGGGGTTCCTGCTGGGGAAGTCTTGGACATACACAGTGGTCATCTCCCAGCCTTCTTACCCCTTTATTTCCCCCTCTTGCTTGATTGTTTCCAGATTTTTCAAAGTGTTTCCATTCTATAGTCTGGAAGAGACATTAGGTCTAATGAAACAGCCTAACCAAACCTTGAACACAAAACTGGGATGCAGCCCCAGTTGCATATCAGGGCAGGGACTCTGCACAAAGGTTGCTCGATACATCCTTTTTGCTCAGTGGCAGGGCCCCCTCCCCCTGGCATGTATGAATACCCCACACTCAGGCAGCACAGGCATCCCTTTTCTCTGACACAAACCCAGGCATGCGAGCCACCATCCCTCTACCCTGACCCAAACATTTGCCCTTCTAGAGCACTGGTCATGATAGGACCTCTTCCCCTGCTTTTTTTTTTTGGACCCTCTATGCTATGTAAGTAATAAATTGGTCATTTGCTAAAAGTCTTTGTTGTGCCTGAGCCTGTGTTCCCACAGTCTGCTGTACAATAACTCACTCGACATTTCCATACCCATTATTTATTTAATCCCAAAAGAACCCTCAAATTTTAGTTATATTATTTCTATTCTATAGATGAGAAAATCGAAGTTTGGAGAAGCTAAGGAATATTAAAGTTTTAGGAGTATCAATAGCAACTGCTTTTGCACTAAAACATGCTGCTTCTACTTCCAAATGCAATGCCAATATTTCTTAGTAGGATTTTGTATTAGGTAGGAGGAGGGCTAATCTGACACAGACCATGACTTATATCTTGGTATTCTGCTGAACTCCAAGTTCTTATACAAGTTCTTTATGCAACAGTTAGTCCTATGATTGCCTGTGTGTGCGTGTGTGTGTGCATGTGGTACTTTCACTGGATTGAGTATACCTTTGATAAAATGGAAGGACTTGGACCCTTTCTGTGATTAATGTAGACTTATCCTTTATGGCACTAACCCTAAAAAAATAAAAGTATGTTTTTTGAAGTTCAAATATTTCTAAAGTAGATATCTGGGCAAGACCAAATCTCTCTTGCTTATCTGGCCATCCCACTGGATGTACTTGAAAGACAGAAGAGATGGCTAGCCAAGGACTGTGTGCTTTTGATTTTCATTAAATGTCTGTGGAAGCAGTTGTGGGTGCTGCCTAAAAATTCACAACCTCTAAACCAATGAGAATAGGAATGACTTAGCCTTTGAAGTAGTAGAATTGTTGCTAGTGGAGGAAAATTTGATCATCTTAAATGTTTAAATATGCAAAAGTCTTTTTCTCAGCATTTTGTAGAGACCCATGTTTTGACCATTTTACTGTTTGTATTTCAAAATTTTTGTATATTTTCTTTTTGTTGTGTCATCTTGTTGTGTCAGCTCTCCGTGTGTGTGGCACCATTCCTGGGCAAGCTGCACTTTCTTTCACACTGGGCGGCTCTCCTTACTGGGCACACTCCTTGCACATGGGGCTCCCCTATGCGGGGGACACCCCTGCATGGCAGGGCACTCCTTGCGTGCATCAGCACTGCGCATGGGCCAGCTCCACACGGGTCATGGAGGCCCAGGGTTTGAACCGTGGACCTCCCATGTGGTAGACGGACGCCCTAACTACTGGGCCAAGTCCACCACCTGTATATTTTCTTCAAAATGTCTCAAACTGATGATAACTATAGGATAACATTTGCCAGAACTCTACTATGTCCTAAACACCATGGAAGCATTTCATATACATCATCTCAAACTTTATAAGCTAGGCATAATTATTTCATTTTGTTTCTGAGAATATAGAATCTCAGGGAGATAAAATGCCTTGCACTAGATCATCAGACAGTAAATGGCAGTTAGGAGTTGTATCTGAATCTGAATCTATAAATTTTTGCTTAATTACAATATTCCTATACTTCCCTCCTTAGCCTTATATCTTGGTAAACACAAAGTATTCATCCTAAATTTACTCTCATGTGAGAAAGATTTGCATAGTTTTTGCCCTGCCACAGGGTGTTTCATTTATCATCGCAAAGTCTCCCAAAGTGTAGTTTTCTATGCTTCAGTGTATTAGTCATTGTATTAGTCAACAAAAGGGATGTTGACGCAAAATGCCAGAAATCTGTTGGCTTTTATAGAGGGTATTTATTTGAGATAGAAGCCCACAGTTACCAACCATAAAGCATAAGTTACTTCCCTTACCAAAGTCTGTGGCCACATGTTGGAGCAAGGTGGCTGCCAACATCTATCAGGGTTCGGGCTTCCTGGTTCCTCTCTTCCTGGGACTCACTTCTCACTGGGCTCAGCTCCTCTACTCTCTCCACAAGGCCAGCTGTAGACTATCAGGCAAACAGGTTGTCTCTCTTCCCGAGGCCTCTGCTGTGTCCAACTGAGCCGTCTCTCTTTCCTCACATATCTGCTTCTCTGTATTTACTTCCCAAGCTCCAGGATCAAAATTCCAAACTCTCTTCTCTACAGTTTCGATGTATGTCCCCACCCACCCAGGGGCATGGACTCAACATCCTACTGATGTGTCCCAATCAAAGCCGGAATCATTATTTAATCAAGTAAAAGAGAAACCTCTGAATCCAATATAATCTAATATAGCCAAAGGAACAAGCCAGTTTAGAAACATAATCCAATATCTATTTTTGGAATTCATAAACAATATCAAACTTCTACAGTCAGTAAACTTGAGTATCCCTGACTTTAACACCCACCTCATCCCCCTAAATTCTTGACTACTTATCTCATTGTAGTGATTACTTGTAATAGAAGATGAGTCTCATCATTATGTGATAATTGGTGAACATTGTTCTTGACCTCATGGGTCTTACAATTTAACAAGAGAGAGACATGAGTCAAATAATCATATAAATAAACATAAAAATGCAAGTACTACAAAACAGAAGAGAGTAGACCTAAAACATGATATAGGGAAGTCTTCCTTGAAGATATAAAAATTGAGCTGAGATCCGGAAAATTAAAAGGAGTCCATCAGGCAAAGAGAGAAAAGAATTCCAGATGAGGAAACTAGCAATAGTCAAAGGCCCAATAGCAAGGAGAAGCAAGAGTTTATGAGGGATAGAAAGTAGCCAATGCAGTTGGAGAGAACATGGGGGAAAATGGAATGAGCTGAAATGAGATGCAGTTTTGCAGGCCATGTTTAGAGTATACAAGTTTTCCTGGATTATTTGGGAAATAAACCTTTTTATGAGAAGGAGCTTTATGATTACTGCAAAATTTTGCTCTAAATAAGAAACTCCATTTTTTTTTCACACAAGAATTTGTTATTGTGCTAATCAAACTATGTTTTCTTGCCCCTTCCATGTAACCTAAATCCCATGTGCTATAGTTTAAATTAGAGGTTTTAAATTGTGGCCCCGTATCACCTGCATCAGCATCCAATAGCTCCTTGTTAAAATGGCAGATTTCTGTGCCTAACTTCTGAGCTAAAAGGTCTCTGAGGTAGAGCCCAGAAATCTACTTTTAAACAAGGGCTGTAATTATCATGCTAAAGTTTGAGAACTGAGGGCTCAATTTTCTCTAATCATTTGTCATCTTCTATATAATCAAATTCTAAATATAATTGAAGACTAATATGAAGTCTCTTCCTTTTATCAAAATCTGAATTTTATAGGCTACCTGTGACCCCTTGCCTTTGTATTAGCTTTTGACAAGAGATTTCTCTTTTCCATTCCCCATCTCCAGTTTGATTTTCATTTAGTGCTGATGATATGGAGTCTTTAAAGTAGAATTTGCTACAAACTTTATGTGAAAATTTTCCTTGTTATGAAAATAAAAAATCTCTATCCATACCAGCAAAAGAGAGAAAAAATTTGAATTTTTTGTCTCTATTCTGTCGGTAATGGACAAATCCCCATAGGTCTCAATTTCTGTAACTGTAAAATGGGGAAATTGAATTAGTGTACATGTTAGTTCCCTTCCAGTTAAAACATAAGATATTGCTGAATTTTTGTTTTACTCATATGCAAATACACACACATACACCGCATTCAAACATACTGGACTGAAAGACACTACACATGTATAATATACTCTTCTAAAGACATGAAAGATAGTCCCCACTCAATTTATCTTTGGGTATTAAAATTCTTGCCTCCTATCCATCACACAATAGATGTTGCTTTTCTACCTGTTGACTACAGTCAAGTGCTAAACTAATCTAAAAGAAAACCTAATTTATTCCATAGAAAGGACAGCAACTTACTTTCAAATAGTATTTTAATTGTCTTTACATTTTGTTTAATTAGGCTGAGGCGTGCACATTGGAAATGTTTGTATGGTACTGATTACTACTTGGAATGCAGTGTCCTATTGAAGTCGTAATAGCTACAAGTCCACACAACTTGTATCAATAGTTGCAGCCATGCAGGAGCCACAGCTCTGATGTTATGTCTCTTGTCACTAGTCTGTGCCATTGTGAGCCAGGCTGTGGCACAAGGCATGTCTGCTTCCTCACAATAGCTCTTGTTCCCGAGGGAATACAAAGGCAGCAGGCAGCTTTTCTCCTCATTTCAGCAGACACTCAGAGGGTCTGTTACTTATTACCTTTGGAAGAAAAGACAGGTTTCCACAAGCAACTTGAGTTTGTATCAGTTCTGAGATCAGAGAAGATGAGGTAGGTCCTTTAGACCCTTCTGCAAGATAAGCTTTATTGTTTTTGTTGCTGATAAAAGTAAGATTCACAAGCATTCAGCAACTTGGACTACATTCATTTTTACTAACATCTTTATGACCATCTTCTGAGGAGACAAAGAGGCCTGACTGGAGAAAGTGGAGCCCACTGGATAGGAGGGGTATTCATCATAAAACAAAAGGAACAAGGAAGGAAACCTCCATCCCTTTTAATCTCCAGCAATATGAAATGAGGTGATTTCCATGAAGCATTCACTGTATTTTTTTTTTCTTAAGTAAGAGGCAACATGAAAAGGAGTCTTGTACTGGGCTCTAGAAGAACTGGGTTCTAATCCTGACTCTGATACTGGCTAGCTGGATGATAAAAGGAATATTGTTTAATATTTCTCTATACCCTAGTTTACTTATCCATACAATTAAGGCTTTCAATTAGATTATATCCAAAGTCTCTAGAAGTAAGAACATTTAGTTTTAAAATACATTGAACCTACTTTCTTAACTATTTTTGATCTGAGTTTCAAATTTCTAACATTTTAAATTAATTCATATTTAATCAGACCAACTAGATGTCCCTCAATTTACTTACACTTTCCAACCAAATAGCCATGCATCTAAAGAGAAAAATTATATTTCAGCAGGGCCACCTAGGAGCAAGAATAAAAACCAGCTGGAGCACAATACTCTCAAGGACTGGCCTTGGTAAAAGTTCTGAATGTGTCTGTTCATGATGAAAACCAAAGGGAAAAATGAAATGTTATATTTCCCTTTCATTGGATGGAAACTAATAATGCATAGAATAAAATAAAGGCACCAGCCCAGAGCCTTTCTTCTTTTTTAACTAGAGCATCTGGGTGGACTTTGTGGAGCCATCAGAACTGAATTCCCCAAATCCATTAGGAAAATGCTCATTTTATCCTTGAGTGATAGTCACCAAGTAGAAAAGAGTGTCTCACATGAATGGGGTAAATTGTGCTGAAAACAGAGACATACAATCTTTGATAGCCCTTGGACAAACCCCGTGGCTAATTAAATTTCCTAGGAGTACAGAATCTATCGTAGTTTAGGCTCTGCTACTGTTATGTTTATTGTATCAAATCAACCCCAGATTGTATTTATCTCCTAATTTTTTAAACCAAAATAAACACTTATCAAAATTATCATAAAACAACATTCTAATTTACCATGGAGCCAAGAGGACTGATAAATGTGTGGCTGAGGCAATTCCCCAAAACATTGAGATCCTGAGAATCCTCCTTTCTCATGGAATATAAAGCTTCTCCTAAAGAAACAGCCACCAGCCCACCCTTTCTTGGAAGAGACTCAACACATTGTATTCAATCACATATTTCAATGCCTGACTTTGACTCTTCTCATTGCTACAGAAATGTCTCTATTTTTCCTATATATGTCTCAAATGTTATCATTTGAAACAGTGTAAACACTTAACACATGTCTAGATTAACTTCTCTATCATTGAGGAGCACGCTGGCTCACTTCTTTACTCAATAGTTCTTCCTTTTATCAGACAATTATCTACTGAGTATTGTTGGGGATTTGAGGATCTAAATCACCCCTTTCCGAGTTCAAGTTCTAAGCCAGTTGATAACCAAGTAGAGAAGTCAATGGGGAGTAAAAAATTTTATTATCTTTACTGGAAGTAAGGTAGAGCTGAACAATATGGCTTGACTCTAACAAATTTGGGTATCCTAATTTCCATCCCCTAAATGGAACCTACCAGTCGTAGGCAGGGATGAAGAAAAATTCTACTGCTTACCTAATTATAACAACTTGTGGAAATGTACCCCTCCTAAAAGTTACTTAAATAACACTGAATTTTATTTTTCCTCTTGTATTTTTCTCTAGATTAGTCTGCCTTGAGTTTTGGTTTTTTTAAATCATAGTAGTGAGTATAGGGGAGCAAATGCAGCTCAAGTAGTTAATTACTTGCTTCCCATTTATGAGGTACTGGGTTTAATCCCCAGTACCTCCTAAAACAAACAAACAAATGAAAAAAACAACTTTCATTGGGGAGTATATGTAGTTCAGTGGTTGAGCACCAGCTTCCCATGCACAAGGTCATGGGTGTGATCCCTGGAACCTCCTTTAAAAAAAAAGTATTAAAGAGTCTATCTACAAAAGTATAAAATAAATTTAGAAAAAAATATATACTAGCATTTACATAGGTGGGTGAGAATAAGATTTACTAACCAGAGTTGTTACCAGATTTATGGTTCCAAGAAAAGATCTAGGAAAATGTAAAAAAATAATGTGAACAAAACTATATTTGCAGCAAAAGCTGTTTCAACTTTGTATTATGCCTTTCTGTAAAGGTGCCAAATGTTCTAGTGTCTCAAGGAAAAATAAAAAAAAAAAAACAAAACACTAGCTATCCTGGTAGGAAAAAAATAATTAAGAAAAATCTTTGAGGAATAGTAAAAATTGGCATTCACTTACCATTTTCAATACAATCCTAATGATAAACTGAGAAACCACCAAAGTGATGCACTGAAATGCTGGAAAGATGTTTGTTAACAAAAATATCATACTTAAGACCCTTCTTGTTACCAAATCTCTTCCACTTATCTCAGGTTTTATAAAATGTACAAAAGTTATATAGAGCTTTTGACCTTTCAAGTTGTTTCCTTCTCTATTTTTTCTCTTCATTACTACAACTACCCAATAAGATAGGAGAGCAGTGAGGTAAAGCCTGCAGTTTTTATCAATATCTGTCCTCTTCTTTTATAGAAATAGGACCCTCAATTTTTAACTGGTATTAGAGCAGTCTGAAATAAAGAACTCATTTCCTAGACTCCATTAAGCCAGATATGTTCATGGGACTAAGTTCTGAACAATGTGGTTTATATAATTTCTGAGAAGTGTTCTTAAAGTATGTGGGCTAGTTCCCTTTCTCCTTCTTGCTCTCTGGACAGCAAATAAAATGACTGGAAATCCAGTAGCCATCTTATTTATAACCCGACCTTCAAATAAAAATGAAAGGGTCACATGATTAGAAGCAGCCTTGGTCCCTGACATCATGCTGCTGTCATGAAAGCTTAGAACTACTTATCTCTGGACTTTTACATGAGAGATAAATAAGCTTCTTATTTAAGCCATTTTATGTATTTTCTGTCAACAATAGTCACATCTATTCCTAATATAGATAGCTAGCATACATTCCCTGCAAGGGGCCAAAAATATTTCAAAATTTGAAGTTTTTAGGATTTGGGCAGAACCATACAATGTATAAAATGTAAATTATATAGACACCAATTGGACCTATATTTTTGCAACAACATATTCTAATACATATGTAATAATATAATAAATAACTTCACATCAGTTCAGGTCACATTTTGCTAATAAATCAGTACAGGTCTGTTCAAGTTTTGCTACCAAATGAATCTAAAAACCTTTTGATTTTCAGAGATTCGGGGACTTCAGTATAATAGGAAAAGGTTTAGATACCTATATTATCTCCTTTTTATAGGTAGGGGGGCTAAAGGGTAAGAGATAAAGTAACTTGCTTAATGCTGCATATGAGTTAGAAGTTAGAGTTGAGATTTCCTAATTCAGTTAATGGTTCTTTTCATTACATGATACACATTTCTAAATTTTTCCAAAATCATTATTAATTCATTTATTTATTCAAAATGCATTGACTGAACACATGCCATGCTCAAGGGTCTATGTAGCCCAACTGTAAGAAAGATACAGTATAAATATGGAATATATATGACCATACAAGGACATATGCCTGAGTGTTCATAGAAGCTTTTTTGCAATATTCCCAAACTAGAAACAACCCAAATATCTATCAACAGGTGAATGGATGTACAAACTGTGGCATATCCATACGATGGAATAAAATTCAGCAATAGAAAGGAAATGGGCTATACATGTTATAAGATGGATGAATCTCAAAACAATTATGAGTAAAAAAAAGATAGGAAGAAAAGAATGATACTGTTTGACTCTACATAAAATGCTAGGTATACAAACTATAGTTCCTGAAAGCAGATGGGTGGTTGCTTGCTGGTGGGAGAGGGATTACAAAAGCACAAGGAAACATTGGAGGGTGATGGATATGTTCATTATGTTGACATTGGTGATGGTTTTGTGGAAGTATAAATATATCTAAACTTGTCAAACTATACTTTAAATATGTGCCATTTATTATTTGTCAACTACATTATTTCTTTTTTAAGAAAAATGCTTTTTAAAAACATGGACTATCTTCTTGGAGTGTCAGTTTTACTAGGAGATTTGAAAGGAAAATTCAAGAATTTAACTAGACTTTTATACAAAAATAATACAAATACTCTAATTATAAAGTAAAATTGAATCATTTCTTAAGATAAAAATTTTACATGTCAAAGTTTAATGTTTACAGTAAGCTAGGTATAGCTAGGCCTTTTAGAATACCCCAGAATCTGGTTATGTTCACTGTTCTCTGAAGTTAACAGACTTTGGTAGCAAGTTTGAAGTTCTGCCAAGAGGTTTACAAGGTCATATAACAGATGTGAAAAGTACCCCAACACCTATAACTTATCACTGACTCTAAGTTTCCCATGGTTTTATTTCAGTCGTTGCATCTTTTTAAGTCTTTAACTTCTAATCTGTTTCTATTTCTAGGAGTCCTAGTTATTTATAACCAAAGGAATAAAAGTAGAAGAATATTCCTTATGCTACCATAATTGAAATGTCCTGGGACATAAGGAGAGAGAGCCCTGTTACATAAGTCCCTACATTTTATCTGTAATAATTTTTCCTAAAGAATCACAGATTAGATGAAAGGAAAATCTTGAAATACCCAACAACTCTGACACTGTAGAAACCATAATGACCTAATCATACAACTGACTAGTGAGAAATGTGGGAATTTATAACAGATATTTTCAATTTTGTTCAGCTATTTCTTGCCAAGAATGTGTAACCTCTTGATGAAAACAACACCATGATTCTGTGAAGTCCTAGATTTTATAAAAGCAGATTTTTTTTAAAAATTCAGGTGAAACCCATAATTATGGGAGTTGAGAAGCCTGTTCCAGAAGATGATGTGCATTAGCATATGAAAGAGAAAATGAGACACTTTTTATTCCTAACAAGAAGGATCTTCAAATCCAAAAGGGTCTAGTTGACATCATTCAGAGGCAATTAAACACCAAGTTAGTATAAGAGAAGATAGCAGGAGGGTACCTAATTATTTCCAAATGTTTAGGGACAAGATCTGGATCAGCCTGTCTCAGGGTACTGAAAGAACTTACTGACATGATCTTGTAGTCAGACTTGGTAATCTTGGAGAAATCTTAGAGAAGTAGTGGAGAAAATTGGAAGAAAGTTCTAATTATCTAAATAAGGAAACAAATTACAGAGACTAAGAAGTAATAATAATGCTAATTCACAGAAAAATACTAGAATCAGCTGCTAAATAATCTGTGACCCCTTCAGAGAAACAAAATGTTATTAAAATACAGCATATGCTCATTTGAAATTTCAGTCTAAAATAATCTCTGTTTCATTTCATACTAAGTAGGACAAGGATATGTCTGGGCTATGTGGGGATATATCTTCAGTTCATCACAAATCAACGAATGACACATTCGGCAAATGAAGTACTTTCTTGTGACACTTTGGTAAAGAATGTGAGTGTATGTATGGTGTTCCATGGAACAGCATCAATCCTAAATGAGATCTCTGTTTTCCCATAATACTGTACTTGGAAAAAGTGCTGCACTTCAAAACACTGATAAATTAAAGCAAACCAGAGGATTGTAAGCAGGATGGTAAGGTTCCGGAAAGTATTTCAAAGATGAATAGTTGCAATAACTGAGAATGTTTTGCATTCATAGGAAAAAAATATATAGACAGAACATAATAGGCTTTTCTTTTCTTTTCTTTTTTTGGGGGGGGGTGCGAGGGGAGGTATCAGGGATTGAACCCAGGACCTCATACATGGGAAGCAAATGCTCAACCACTGAGCTGCATCCACTCCCATTAGCCTTTTAAAGATATTTATATGTCATACAGATGAGGAAAAATGCTTATTTTTTTTGTTCTTCTTCTGAAGGGCAAAAACAAGAACAGTAGTTGGAATTTATAATAAGACTGGTTTAGGCTTGAAATAAGAAATAATTTTCTAACAATTGTAAATGTTTAACAATGGATTTTCCTTTCTCAAAAAGTACCATATCCCTTATTTGACAGGATATTTCAAAATTCAAAATAAGCATATCTTTGGGCAAAAGATATCTATTTCAAGGAATTTATCATCGATATATATCATACAAATTTTCAAATATATATACCAGAAATATTGATTACAGCAGTCTTTATAAAAACCAACTAAGTAAATTATAAATCCTCCATACAAAAAAATAATAGGCTGTAGTTACAAAGAATAAGGGACAACTGTATGACAAGCTATATTACTATTAAATGAAAAAAAGATCTCTTCATAATGATTTCTCTAAATAATCTGATGAAACTAGAAGAATTATTTTGCCCTTTTTTTTTGTTTCACCCTTGCCTTATGAAGTTATTATAACAAACAAATGAACTACCTTTGTAGTTGCACTAACATAGCACTTTAATATTTGACAATTTGTGTAAACTTTGTCTTGGAACTTAGTCACAGGTCATTTGCTTCTTCAAACTCTCTTTGGAACAAACTTTACAAATCTGAATATATATTTACTGGGATTTCAAAGTAATCAAGTTTCCTATCAGCCTATTTCTTTTGTTTTCAAAGTTTAGTTACCCAGGTATTATTACTTTAACTGCTAATTCCCTTTCTTGGTTACTCTGTTTACAGTACTAGCAGTGTTCTTTACCAACACATATCAAAATACTATGGTAGTAACTACTCTGAGAACATAAGAGACCCAGATCTGATTTCTAGGAGGAACACTTTATAAAAATAGAAAGAATTAGACATAATGCACACTGCCTTCTGAGAAGTACAGACTAAAACTTCACAATTGTGAGAATATACTTCAATAAATTCAAATTTCTAGAAGACAAAACTGCAGAAAAACCCAGAATATGAGTTGACTTCAGATAAGAGGCTTCTAAAGTTCAGCAGCTTATCCAGGGCTTAGAAGTCAGAATTGCCCCTTAAGTGTTCCACTTTGGAGTTCACTCAGAATGAAATTTAAGTAACTTTTTGGTCAGTCTTTTTTTTTGATAATGCTGTTTCTTATAGAGTTCCCACTTACTCTAAAGGTCCTTTTTGCTAACAATTGCCACTGACATACGGTAATTATAAATTTTTTTTTTTTAAATCTTGTTTTCTGGAATATGCTTTTCATGATTGGTATCAGCTATATGAAATTAGGAATCATATTCCAAAAGCGGAAAATTTGATTCACTTTCCCACTGCTTCTAATCATTTAATTTATATCCTTGTCTTTGTCTTTGGAACAGGCCTCTGTGCAGAGAGAAGGTGGAGCAATTTAACACGTGTTCTATGAACTTGTAAGCTAGCCAGGGACAATGAGACAATGTCCAGAGGGGACCTTTGGTGTTAGACTTGGTTCCTTACTCTTTTTCTGCTTGGGACCCCTTGATAGCAGTGGCTCCCTTAGGGCACTGTGCGTGACTCCTGCAGCTGGACATACTTTGATTTACCTGTATTAGTTGTTGTATTCATTCACATGTTTCTCGCGGGCATCAGAATATGCTTCTGTATAGCAGGGGTTATCTTATTGGCCTCTCTTTCTTCATACCTATCAGGTGTATGAGAAACCTTCACTGAGGCAAACTGCTGACTTGATTTTTGTGATGGACCTTTCCTGCTCTAATCTTCTATAAGGTAACTGCTCCTGTAGAGGCTTTTTTTTCAGATTTCGAGCTGGGCTGATCACTATTCTGCTACTCATTTAGGGAGCTGACAAATCTTTCTGATGATGTGGAGAATCACCTTACTCCTTACTTCTCACTGAAGACATACATGATTGGAATTTTTCAAAGGTGACCAAAACAAATGAACAAACAAAAAACAAAACAAAACAAAATGCTCCCAAACCACAAAAAATAACAGTGGCAAACTCTGGAGGGATGAGACAAGGGTAGGGGAGGCATAAGAGGGCTTTAGGAGTTACTTTATGTGCCTTCTGTGTAGTTTGAATTTTCTTACAAGTAAGACTACTTGCATGATTAGAAAAACAAAGTAGAATAAATTGTGCTTTAACTTAAACCAATTTATGGCTTAAGTTAAAGTTCTTTTAACTAACCTCAACTCTACTTTAGTTAAATGTTAAAGAATGAATTCTAGGTAAGATATGACCAGTGCCTGAGGAAACAATGGGTTTTACCTCTACCTGTTGCGTCCGGTCTACATGGTGGCATATGCAGAAGCAGAGTTTTGTACCCTAACACTCTGCCAGTTACTTAAGTTTCACAGTTTCTGGGCCTGTTCACTCATCAACACCAGTCCCATCAACTTCACAGGGCTTGTGACTCTCAAAAGCAAGAACATATATAAACATACGTTGTAAACTGCATAGTGCCTTAAAAAGAAAAGTAGACAGAAAAAGTGAAAGAACAGTAACTCTTCAGAGGAGACAGGAAGAATCAGAGAAAGGGTCTGCATAACAGGCTACAGATCTTGACTACATCAGCTTTATTTTTGGTTCCCAAAAATTGTTCTGCTATTCTCACTTATTACTACAATAGGGAACAGAAAACATGAGTAATGTTCAAGTCAGATTTTCTAAGAACCATAATTCAACCGCATAATATAAACGGAGAAATCAAGGCTATATCCTGAGAAGACTGTCAATCAATTGGTAAAACATCTCCTGGAGTAGTAAACAGGCTTTTAGTTTTCCATTAAAGTTGGTTTCCTCTGCTCAAAAACTGTGAATGGTCCTGTCATTTTGCAACCTGTGCAGCTTTCTTTGTATTTAATAAGCCTTTTCACCCTGAATAAATGGGGCTACTTCATTTGTTGCATGGCATGCTAACAGAAGCCAGTTTCGAGGTTGTACCTTGCAGGCAATTCTCATGAATGTCAGAGAATAACAGAGGGCAAATGTCATCCATGCACCAATAATCTTGGGAGACTTTTTCATGCCATTGATGGCAGCAATTGGAAGACCCCAGTTGGCTACTGGTCCCCAAAATTGAGTAGTCATAAGGTAGTCTCAGAACTCCTTGCTTCCAACATAGTCCACTGCTTTCCACATCAGTGCTCAGGCCATGCCAGTGCAGCTATCCTGATGCCAGACCCAAGCCCAATCTATTTATTCTCTTTATATCTTCAGTACCATTTCCATTCTTTTGTAAACCACTAATGTACATTACTTTTAAATTTTGTAAATGACCTTAAAAGTTATTGCATTCATTTTCAAAGTGTTTAAGCAGAGAAAATATTTCAGAGAATTTGTTTTACCTCTAGACAAACATGGAGTAGAATCTTGGTTCTGCAGCTTTCTAGATGTGAACTTTGGCGAAAATTCAACATCTCTGAGCCATAAATTTCTTATTTGTGAGGTGGGGATGACCTATGAATTTCAGTGAGGCTTCAATGAGATATAACCAAGAAGAGATTTTGGGAAACAGATTTGGCTCAACAGATAGAGTGTCCACCTACCACATGGGAGGTCCAAGGTTCAAACCCAGGGCCTCCTGACCTGTGTGGTGAGCTGGCCCATGTGCAGTGTGATGTGCTCAAGGAGTGCCCTGCAAGCAGAGGTGTCTCACAGGTGAGCCCCACGTGCAAGGAGTGTGCTCTGTAAGGAGAGCTGTCCCACACAAAGAAAGCTCAGCCTGCCCAGGAGTGGTGCTGCACACACAGAGAGCTGACGCAACAAGATGATGCACAAAAAGACATATAGATTCCCTGTACTGCTGACAAGAATTCAGGTGGACACAGAACACACAGTGAATGGACACAGAGAGCAGACAACGCGGGGGGGGCAGGGGAGACAAATAAATATATACATATATATAAAGAAAAAGAAAAACTTTTGGAAAAAAATTTCTCTATCTTACTTAATTCTTATTACAAGACTGTATTAACATGTATTAATCTTAAATAGGCTTAATACAACAGAACAGATTATTCCTTGCAGACAAGGAAGAATGTTTTTAGAGATTTTCCAAGCTTCCCTCTTCAAGGCTTGGAATTTGATCATTACTTTTAAAACATAACAAATGATTTTCAATTTCCTAAAAATTGAACACAGACTTTCCTTATTATCTCCCTTTTAGTTTGGCCAAAATATTTTTTTAATGTGAATAAAAATTACTATACAAAGATATGTACACAATATTATGTATGCTGTGCTTTACAGCTCACTTCTAGAATTTTTCATAGCCAATTTTAACAAATCATACTTACATTGTTGCATGCCACTGTATCACTTTTGAGAGTGAGAGTGCTATAATTAATTATATGAGGACACTAGGGATAGATAGCACTGTTTCTGAAAACTGGGACTCATGGTCATTCCACCCATAGAATATAAGACTGCATTGTCATGTATGTAAAATGAGGAGCAGACTACCTATGGTATAATATGACCTCAATAAAAAATCACTCATTAAAATTACAGAAGGAATGGGGGCTCAGGAAGTGTGGACTATCTGCTTCTCTTCCCGAATGAAGGCTGAGCAAAGGGGAGACAGGAAAATGCAGGTGGGGAGGAAGGAAATCATTGGCTAAATGAAGGAATCTCTCAAACCAGTAGCAGTCAGGGAATTGCTAAAAACTTCAGTTGCCACAGTTGCTCCCAGCCTTTCTGTGTCCACTAACACTTCTTGTACCCTGACCGTATACTGAAAGGACAGGCACCCCCAAATTATCACTAAGACTCAAATTCTACCTCAGCCAAATGACTTGGATAATCTGTCCCAATCCACTATTAAATTGTAAAATGTATTGTCTCTACTGATTTAAAAGGGTAGATGGGAAAGTACCTGAAGGTGTGAAGCTGTATTCCTGAGATAAGTTGTTCTGACCCAATCATCTGGCAAAAGTATCTCAGTCTGAGAAATGAAAGGCACACTTGCCTAACCGGTTGAATTCTCTATTTTATAATTAAAGAAACAGACCTAGCAGCATTAAATCTGTTAGGTAAAATGATTTGGAAAAGTAGTAATAATTATTTTATTTTTATATCAAAATATTTGGATAGATTTGTCCCTATTTTGGTTTATTTGCACTGAATGTATCTAAGAAGTCAAGGAAGTATATTAAGGGCATCTCATCTTTATTATCAAAATAATTAATAAATAATATAGACCCACTTGTCCCTATTGCCTTCAATACATAAAAATTTCGATCCAGTACAAGGTATCTATCCCCATCTCACTGCAGAGAGTGAATAACCTTCTAGATTTCTGAATTTAGAACAAGATATAAAAAAAATTGCTTTTTAAATCATCAGACACAATTGTCTTATTTAGTGCTCATCACTAAATGAGTAGTTCTTACATGAAGCACTTTGCATATAATCTCTTAATTATGTAGATACTATGTTCCATTTTACAGATGAGGAAACTAAAGCTGAGGAGATACTAAGTAATTTGTCCTGAAACCAATACTCTTAGCCACCTAGTGCATTATACTAGAAATTCAAATTCCTGGTCTCAACAATGGCTCATAAACTTGAAGGACTATGGTCAAGTCACCCCAATCTTCTAAGCATCTGTTGGTCAAGAAAATTTCTGAATTTTTTTTTTCATCTCTAAAACCTATGGGTCCAAATTTCATAACAACTATGTAAATATAACCAAACACTTCTATAACTAGTAATATCTATTATCAACTTTTAGAATTTAATAGAGAAGGTTCAAGACAGTTGAGGATCTGATGAGTGTGCTAAGAATTTTATCCAGTGTTCAGAACATTCTTCACAGGACAATCAATCCTTACACTCATTTCACATAGCTAATTTCAATGAGAAGATAATTAAGGGTTCATAGTATATATTCCAACCTTAAGATCAGTGTAAGAATGAGAATTGAAATCCACTATTTATTTCAGGTCTTTTGATTGATCACAAATTGACCCATTTTCTTAGAGTAGAAAAGATGGTTCAAAGATGTTTTTCTAGCACAATTCAGTTCTTTGGCAAAAAGTTATTGCATGCATTGTGTAAACCTTTCCAAAATGTTGTTAGCCTATAGATAACACCACTGGGACCCGCTAAGAATTAATTCTCTGATTTTATTGTATACCTCTGCATCCAAGAAGAATTAAAAGCTTAAAAAAAAAAAAAGACATCATGGAGAGTATGGCTGCTAAAATAGAAATAAAAATTTAAAATATTCTTAAAGAAACCAGAAGCAATGCTAACCATCTAGGCTAAAATAGGTACTGTGAGCATTATATTTATCTCTGAACATCTAGTGATCTTGAGGAAATGAAAAGGGTAATGTTTGATAGAAAGAAATATTTTAATTAAATTGGATAAGAAATAAGTATTTATCACAGGGTCAAGCTGCAAGGGACATTGTACTATATAATTGTACTATTTTATAGGTTAAAAGAAAATATATAGTTTGGGTCTAAATTCCCCTTTGCTAATACATGTTTGTAGATGTACTTTGAAAATAATAGTGGTTAAGACCATTAGAATATAACTCACAATTTCCATCCTTCCTTTACTAGAGTTTTATCAAAATAACATTAGGAAATTTTAGCTCATGATAGGAGTTAATTTTTTTAAATTAATATCTTTCTGCTCAATGTAAGAAAAGAAAAGATATTTCCTTCATTCTTGAATATATCTATTTCCTTGAAAAAGAAGAAAGGAGTGATAATTATAATTTCAGACCAAGAAAATTAGTAAGAATGAGCTACTTGGAATGGCAGTTGAGTATTCAAGATCCTGAACTTGCCAAATTGCTGGAGTGATTCATAAAATTTCTCAGTACAAAGAATGAATTGATTCTGGAAACTGTGAATAATATTTTGATCAAAGGTAATGGGATGCATTAAACAAAAGCATTTCCTTTTCGGTTACTGGTTCTTTGTTATTTCTGTGTTCTAGAACATGTGAATATTATTACTAAATATTGTGCTAACAATCTCACATGAAATTCCTGCCCTTATTCATTCTGTCCAGAATTTTAAATTAGAATTCATAGACAGATAATTATATGCATGTTTTGCTTTAGTTAGATGAATATACAGATTTAAAGGTCACATATTTAAGATAGATCCCATTTTGGAAATGAATATGTTATGGGTATATCAACAAGAAACATAATCTATTCCTAATAGAATTTTAATATTAAACATTAAGATAAGTAGTTTCCTAGATTAGCCACTGTGGATTTAACTGTCAATCTTGATAAGGAAGAGGAGACTATGAGACATAATTATGGGTTCCTGATGACCTAAATATCCATTTCCTACAGAATGCTATCAGTCTTATCCTTCCACCATGCTTAAAACCATTCATCAGCAGCTAATGGGGATCTGGGGGCATAGGCAGGGGAAAGGAGAAGAGGAAGAGAAGGTGGCAGTTGCAGACTCCAAAAATGATTCCAATTTTAGACCCATATATTATACCTAAAATTAAGGGACAGGAACTAATGAAAGAGTGCTTAAACTATCTTGTCAATAAAAGTTATATTGCAATATAGTTGAAAACGCTATTTATTTTTGTTGTTACATTCAAATGCAACTTAATATTTTCAGCATGTTCCCACTTTAGTATATCACTATGCTATTTACCAATTTCTGACAAATGTCAGTACCTAATACAGTACCTGGGAAACCATAGGAACAAAAGTAGCAAAAGCTACCCCCACAGCAATTAGCATTTATTGAAATGTTTGCATGTGTTAGTCTCTGTTCTAAGCAATTGTACATATAATAACATTTTGTACTCTTAAATATCCAATAAGATAGGCACAATACCAAGGTAAAGAGACATTAAGCAACCAGCATCACAAGACTAATTAGCAGGGTAGTCAGGATTTGAACATAACAGTCTAACTTCAGAGCCCATGATCCTGGGTACTCAGTATATAGAAATTCAAGCTAAATATACATAGTTTGGAACTGATGTTACTTGCTGCACTCACCAAATATGGGGCAACTTCCATGCTTGTATCAGCCGTAGTTATAATTCACGGACCATTTACCATGTAATTCACATAAGTATTCTTCCCATTTTATATTCAAGGAAACTAAGATTCAGAAAGTTGAAATTACTCAATTAAATTCACATAGGATAATGAATGCACAACACTGTTGTTATACTAAAAGGCACTGATTGTATGTTTTGGATAGATTGTATGGTGTGTGACTATATAGCAATTAAACTGTTTTTTTAAAAAAAGTCCCAGAGGAGGTGAATTGAATATTTAAGCATTCAGAGAAGTGTCTCTCCCTTTCCAATACTGTCTCCCTTGTTATGTTTTTATGAAGTAACCATTATCGCTTAAGTTGCTAACTGGTAATGGGTCATTTTAAAGTTAACTGTAGTTAATGCATTTCATAATATGATTATTGCACTTTCTTTTTTAATAAATGATAAGGACAGTTACTCTTACCCAATCCAAATCCCCCAGATCATTACGAACTGATTTTAGTAAATGGCAAAATCCTTTATGCAATTTTTCCTCCCAGTAGGGAGGAAAATACCTTACCTATTGTACTTAGTTGACAGATTTAAGTTCAAAATTAAGTTAAAATTTATTGTCTTGGAACTAGATTAAAAAAGGGATCCATCCATACTCTGCCCAGTTTATGGGTTTTTGTTAACCTCAATCAGAGAGGACAGGTGTTCCCAGTTGCAGCTCAGGAGCTACCCAATATTGCTACTTTGTTGGTTTTTTGAGATTTAAAATAGTCTCTTCCTGTTACCATATTTTTTGTAGATTACGACATATTTTGCCACCAGGTGGCAATAGAGAGTCATAAGTGATTGTCCTCAGTTTTTCTCGGTCCAGGGGTAAAAAGTAAAAAACATTTCTTTAAAACCTAACTACTAGTTTCTCTGTCATGAAAATCAATCATATTAATCAGACCCTCTCTTCTGAAGGAAAAAAAAGCACATATACACAAATCGCTCTTTCTGAAGAAAAAAAAGCACATATACACAAATCGCTTATATTATCTCTAACCAAAATTTTACTCCATCAGTACTAAACCCAGCTATTATTTTCAGACAATGCAAAAGTGATCCTCTAGATGGGTGTGTCTCAACGCTAGTTGCCCGTTAGAATCATCTGGGATGGACAGGCCCCTTTCCAGACCAACTGAATCAGAATTTCCTGGAATGAGGCCCAGACAGCCAGATTATTTTAAAAATTCCCAGATAATTCTCATACACAACCAGGGTTGAGGCTCACTGCATGCTAAAGGTTGAGATAACTGATTTAGAAGATAGTAGACCCTGAATAAATGAAAGCAAAACAGAATCCCTGTCCTAGAGACTAGACCAACAACAGGAAGAAGGCAGGAACTGCTGGAACTACAGAGCTATTCAGGGGCATAGAGCGCATCCAAGCATACCAGCAACCAGGTCTGCTTATCAGCAAGGCAGACTTAAGAGAAATAGAGGATATATTTGAACCTAGCAACTGGGAAGAGTCACCAGCTCTTAAGTGTAGCATATATATTTTATTCCTAGCCGATGGGATTGAAGCTGGTGACCCACTTATCCAATCAGTTGTGGTTTGGGAACTGAGGGTCACATGGTAGAAACGATACACCTTACCCTGACTTCAGGGACAAAAAAAAAAAGGCATAATAATTTCTCTGGTATTGTACTGAGGCTTTGGTTGGAAGGCATCCTATATGTGTTTACTTCAGTCATTCTGTCTTCCTTTTTTCTTCATTAAATAAAATCAGTTTCTTCTCATAACCTTCAATGTTTGGTTATAATGGTACCATCACTCCACCCCATCTTAGGTATAATGTGTTGTTCTGTTCCTTTCCCCCATTTTAAACTAATGCTGTAAATTATAAAAAGGTCTAAAATTTATATATCTTCTAAAATTATAGATAATGTGTGCAACTCCCAAAATAAGTCTTGTAGTACAATAGATTAAGCGTTTTAAGGGCCACACATCACCTCCTTTGAACCTAGGTAGAAAGTATAATATTCTAAGTGACTATTTTATAAAGGGGCTCCCTCTCTATAAAATGCATGTTTTTACCAGCCTAATTATTTTACATCCCAGCCCTCTTTACTCTGCATTGGACAGAACTGCTGAGGGGCCAGAATTTATATTTAATAGAGTCCTATGTTAAAGTGAAGACAGAGGGCACACGTATGGAAAACCTCTCTAAATACTCTTAAAAATTTTTTTAGAATCACTTATGCCAACAAACTTCTGGATCAACACCTCAAAAGAATAAAGAACTGTAGGCTTACCAAACCCCACAATCAGAATGAAATAGCTAGTTTCTGAGAGAGGAATCCAAGCAAATCCAGGTACATAGTCTTTTTATAGGTACGTAGATAATCAAACAAGGACCAGATTGTTCATAATGGAAATTCCAAAATACAGAATTTTTAAGTTGGAAATACTGTGATATGTTGTTCAGTTCTTTCTGCAAATTTCAGGCTGGTAAATCTTATTTTAATTCTACTTATTATCTTCTTTTAAAATAATTGCATAAATTATATTTCTCAATGTAAAAAAAATTCATCATAAGAGTTTTCTTTCTTATAACTAATCTGTATCACCTCAGAGAACAGCCAACTCGACTTCTTTTGTTCTGTCACCACATTATACACAGAAGCAGGATTGTTTACAAACATCCTTAATTTAGATGGATTCCTAGTGAATTTGTTTTTACATTTATACTTTTCAATGCCATCCAAAATTTCTACAATAATCATTATTTTGTAAATATTTAAAAAAATTTTCAGTCCTCTTTCCTCCAAGTTGATTCTTCTTCATTTCTTTCTTCATTATTAGTCTTATTTCCCAACTTAATTCATCTTCACTACTATTCTCTGAACTCTGTTCCAAACTTGAAACAAATACTCTCTACACCAAATGAATGTTTGCAGTATAATCCAGTTCTAGTTAACCTGTCTATAACAATTTCACTGTTTTAAATGAAAGAAGTCAGAGTCAGATTTTAAGTTATTATCTTTCTATGGATTTTAATCTAGTTAGCAAGAGAAGAATTGTACCAAATTTACCAGTAAATTGCTTCTCTACAGAGAGGATGGTTTAAAGAAGCTACATTGTTTATATTTATACTTTATCAGTTTCTTCGCATTAAAAAACAAAACCCTCTGTGATATTCATTTGAACGATTAAATTTGAAATATTGCTTTTTAAAAATTGCAAGAGGCTTGCTTAAGTGCCAAGAGATTGAGGCTCCACTTTGGACAGATAAGATGGCTGAGTCCAACCTCAATGAGACACTAGGGATCTGTGAAAATCCCCTAGCCTAATGAGTCAGCCAGTTAGCCTTTTAAAATTAACACACATTTTTCTGGGAAGCCCATATTAAAATGTGAAATTGTAGTGATAAATACACAAGAGCGTATATACAAATACAGGCATCCCCAAATGGCTAAGAGCTGAGTTCTGGAAAGTGCATTAGTGTTTGGAAAGAACATGTTACCTTATTACTATTCCTAAGTGGTCAAATTGGACTTTTGGCAGACTTGATAATTAAGAGCTAACTAAGACTCTTCAGCTAATCAAATGCATGCATATTCCTAAGGTTTTTCAATGACTAAAACACTGCCAAAAGGGAAAAGAAAAGATTCCCTTTCAAAAGGAAAATTGTGGTTTGAGGAAGTTGCATTTGGTCTCTGAGTGGATACTTTTCAGACATGCTAGGATAAATATCACGTCCCCAACTTAATTATTTTTCTATGTCAGAGTAGGAACATATACTTAATTCCTTCAACAGTTGCTCTTCCGACATAATTTCAAGTATCTTCTCCCTTGAAGACATTCTGGTTTGACTCCACTCCAGGAAGAAATCTTCCTAAATTTTGAGAATCTCATGGTAGAGCATTCAGGGATTACACAGTTGGTACAGCCCAAAGCTGGCAAGACTGAGCCAATATTTTTGCGGACACAACATTTTTATCAAAATCCTAACCACTAATCCACTAGAAATATTTGGCATGCCATTTGTTGGAAATCTCATACCCATCTGATACAAACCTATATGCTTACTTTCCTTAAGAGTTTTTTTAATACACTCAAACCTGAAAGTATCATAGTAAGTTCATCTAACATTTTTTCATCCTTTATAATATGTTTTTAGGGCTGCCACCGCGTGCAGGAGTGATGGGATTTCCCCCTTGCTCGCCAGTAAAAGCTACATTGTAAAAGGAATATGATTTGAACTCTCTGAAGTTGCATCAAATAAAAGAAAACCATTACGTGGATTCAAGGAGAATATTGGCATAGGATTGCAAGGGGGCAAATCTTAAAAATAGAAAGCTATGTTCTCATAGGGGAAAGTGCAATTACAAACCCTATGATGACATTTAGCCCTGTGGAAATGTGAGTGTTCTCTAGCATTCCAGCACTTAGACATCAATTCATGGTGGTCTCAAGCTATGTTTTGTTCTGGTGCATTAAACAGAATGAAGACATATGTCTAAATTTAAGACATCCTTTTAGTGCTCTGTGCACAAGAGCCAGCTGAGAAATTTGAACTATTTCAAAGCACTAGAAAGGGGATTGTAGACACATCCTTTGTTTGGCATATATTTTTAATTATCCTGCCTTTTAATATTCTTCTCCATTTGAGGATAATCAGACAAAATGGATCCTGCTGGGCATTGTCATGCTTAATAAAAGTAAGACTGAACATCTGCAAATTTGGCGACAGTGTGGCGCATACAATGCGCCAGCAACTGAGTTGCATTCTGATGTAATTATAACACCACATGTAGCTGTAATAATGTAATTCCCTGTTTACATTAGTTCTAGCACTTAGAGTAAACTCTTCTTGAGTTAGGTGCTAAGCAATTTTAACCAGAAGTAGGTATATAGAATAATGAAGTAATGTATTAAATATAGAACGTAGATAACGGCAAGCACAGAAGGATGAACGGCAGTCGACTATCAAAGATGAGCCTGCAGGCCAGGAGTCTACTCCTAGGTTTTAATCTTAGCTTCATCAGTTACTAGCTGTGTGATCTTGGGCAAGTCCTCAACCTCAGTGAAATGGAGATAATCATCATACTTTTCCCATAAGACTGTAGTGAGGCTTCAATGTAATAAAGAATTTCTCTTCTTCCTCTTCCTCCCCTTTCTTTTTTTCCCCTCCTTTCTCTTAAATATTTATTACATGCTTTTCTTTCCTTCATGAAAATGTCATTAGGAAGGCCCAAATAAGTAGGTGGACCAGGGTAAGTGGACCTAAGGGAACCAGTGTGCAAAATGGATGGCAGTGGGTAGAGTCAGAAAACTGGATACCGTTAGGCGGCTTGAGGTCACTGAAGATAGGTTCAATGTCAGAGAAGGGATGTATGAAAGGGGAAGGGGGAAAGCTAGGGTGAACCTGGGGTGTTGGATTAGAATTGAAGGCTATCAGGAGAAACTCAGCATTTTAACATGTGGGTAAGATAGAGAAATATATATACATATGACAGTGTGTACACATATATACGCATATACCTATGCATAGACATACCACACACACACATATTTCCTAGCTCTGTGCACTGAAAGAACCTGGGGGCAGCAATATCATAGTAGTAATCCATATACTTAGTGCTCACATGTTGGTTTCCAAACACCACTTTGCACTAAAAAGAACCAGGGTTCCTTAGAGAAAGGATTGATTCTAGGGCTATATTAGGAAAAGAACAAGATGAGCCTAGACTAGTTATTATGCCAGAAAGTAAGGAAATAGTCAAGGAATTATGAGAACTTGTTGAAAGAATACAGAAGTTTTTGTTTTTTTTTTCAGATTGAAAGGGTGCCAACTAGTTAAATGTGGAATAATTTCTGGCACCAAAATAAAAAATGGTCATAGCAGATTATAGCACACTGGATAAAATAGGGACCAATAAGTTCAAATCCATGAATTTACTGGTGAATAACAATAGACAAATAATTAATAAATACATAAAGAGAAATCTCTTTCTTATAATAGAAAGCCAACTAATAAGAAATATAGACATGATGGTAGTAGAAAATCACCATTTGGCAACCATCAGAGTAACACTTCAAGAAAGAAAACTCAATGATGCTAAACTAGTGATGAAAGTAGGGTGAATGGGATTTTACATGGTCTCTTAGTATCCGACAAAATACTTACTAATTACAAAAGGAGGAAAAATAACTTTACAGTGGAGAAACTGGTGGACTACTTATTTTTTTGAGTTAGAGGCTTTCACCTGTATATCCCAACTCTTATCTCCACATTAGTGCAACATGACTGCATAGGTTCCAGACACCACATAGGCACATTTCTCTCTCTGCAAAGAAGGGGAGAGGTATTTCCTCATATAAGGGTCTTTTACCTTGGAGAAAAACTTTACCAAGGGAGAATTTCCTTCTTGTCACCTTAGCTAGAATTATATCATACAACTGTTTTTAAACCAGTTATAAGTATAGGAATAAGGCCATGACTGAAGTGAATTTATGATGAATATCCTGGGAATAGAAGAAGACTTTATATTCATTAACTGTGTATGCTCTAAAACACCAAAACACAACCAGAATTATTCCGGAGAGGAAGAATTGAGTGGGGGGAATCAATGGCTAAGCAACTTGCAATGTCTGACATACCAGTGATGGAGATAAATTCCTATCTTTAATATAATCTGGTCATTCATGAATCCCAAATTCATTAAAACAAAAATATCTGTATAAGTTTCTGAATGTCTAATACATAAATATCATTGATTATAAAATGCATTTTTTTCACATATTAGTCTCTATAAAATTGGGTCTGTCTTGATGATGATATGTAGTTATTGACAGCTCTCTTTGTGATTCATAAAAAAATAGTATATTTTACATTTAGTGGAGTATTAGATTGGTTAATATGTGGTAAATAAATAACACACTCCCTGTTGACAATTGACAAACAACATCTTATTTTGTTGTTGTAACAGCCCTATGAGCTAAGCACAATTATTATCCATATTTTAAAGATTAGAAAACTGAGGCATATTAAGGCAATTTTGTAGATTACACAGTCACTAAGGACAGAGAAAAGACAGAAGAAGTTCAGTATCTGTCTGATATCAGAGTTGGTCCTTTTACCCACCCCATGCCTGATTGTTAATGAAATTGTACATTAATTTATTCATTCAACAGATATGTAGTTTTCCTGCCAGGTGCCATGTACTATAGGAAGCACTGGAAATAAAGTAGTGAATAAGAAAGACATGGTCCCTGTATTAGTCAGTCAGTGCTGATGCAAAATACTCGAAATTGGTTGATTTTTATAAAGGGTATTTCTTTGGGGTAGGAGCTTACAGATACCAGACCATAAAGCATAAGTTACTTCCCTCATTAAAGTCTATTTCCATACGTGGATCAAGATGGCTACCGACATCTGTGAGGGTTCAGGCTTCCTGGTTTCCTCTGGACTCAGATCTTCTGTTTTTTCCACAAGGTTGGCTGTAGACTATGAGGCTCTCTAGATTTTGCCTCTCTCCACAAGGTCAGCTGTAGACTATTAAGTGAACAGCTCTGTCTCTCTCCCTGGGGTTTCTGCCATATTTAAGGAGCCATCTCTACTCCTCCATGTTCTTCTCCTGGCTCAGGTCTTCTCTTCCTGGGGCTTGCTTCTCTTTCCTCTGTGTGCTTACTTCCTGGGGCTCCAGCTTAAGACTTCAGCATCAAACTCCAACATCAAAACTCCAACATCAAAAACTCCCAACTCTGTTCTTTGCCATGCCTTTTATCTGTGCGTCCCCACCCACTGAGGGGTGGGGACTCAACACCCTAAAAGTGTGACCCAATCAAAGCCCTAATCATAACTTAATCATGCCAAGGTACTGACCAGATTATAGACATGATCCAATATCTGTTTTTAGAATTCATAACCATACCAAACTGTTACAGCCCCCATTGAGATTAACAGTGAACAAATGACACACAAAAAATAATAAAAAGACATCATCAGTATTTTAATAAGTAATGGAGACTGTTGTAGTTTCTCACAAATGTTTGATAACCTTCCTTACAGGAGGATTTTACTTTCCAGTCTCATTAATGGAAGTCTTGGCCATGTGACATTTTTTGGCCAATGAAATATGGGAGAAAGTAGCATAAATTATTTCAGAAGAACTGTAAATGCCAATATGTGGTTTTCCATGTCTCCTTTCCTTCTGCTACAATGGCCAACAATGTCTCAGATAGAAGTTGCTCTGTCAACCTAAGGTCCAAAGTGGAGAAAACATGGAGCTCAGTTGTAGGCACCTGCCATGTATGAATAGTGGGAGTATGAAATAAGTCACTGAGAGGGTTGAGGTCATTAGCTCAGCACAGCCTTGCCTACTCTGACGATTCAATGACTTCATTTTTAATTGAGATAAATGAATATATAATCACTTGAAAGGCCACATAATGTAGAGCTTAAAAGCATGGACTCTGCAGCCAGTGTGCATGAATTAAAATCCCAGTACCATAATTTACTAGAAAAGTGACCTTGGGAAATTAGTGTAAGTTTCTGCCTCAGATTCCTATAAGGGAATACTGCACTTATCTCATAGGGTTGTGATGAGGATTAAGCACATTAATATTTGTAAGCCTTTTAGAACAGGGTAAGACACATAGTGAATGTTACATAAATCTATTAGTTTCTCTGTGAGGAAATAATCTAGGGAACTTAGTTTGCAAGGGAGCAGTCAGGAAAAGGATATCCTGCAATTATTAAAATGATATTTGTTTTACCTTCCATTTGATGGCAATTTTCCCAAGGAACAAAATTTCCTAAAAATTGTTGCATATTTAAAGAGGAGAAGAAAATAAAGTTATATTGAAATGTAGGTCCTGGATAGCTGGCTAGTCTGCTAAGTGACTACTCCCATAAAACACTCTTAAAGCTCAAGGTTCAGATTCATGCCTCCACATAGTTAAAAATTTCCACACTACATAGACTTTCTGAACATCTTCTAAAGAGTTGAATATAAAATATTAATAGCCCTGAATACCCAGGATATTCCATAATTTGAATGATCCTTATATTTAACATTCAAAACCAGAATTGCTAAAAAGTTGGTAAGTTGCCTTCTTAGCTGGTCAGTTGTGTAGATCATGGTTCTCCGATGTGATTTTAAATGTGCATAAAAGCCCTTTCCCCTATGCTTCAATGTTTTTGCCTTGCATCTGGTTGCTGAAGACTTGGAATCTTTTAGGAGGAAAAAAATCCTTTCATTCTACAACTAGAGTTGAGGCTTAAAATGCAAATCTTCCTGATATGGGTAATGCAGCTGGAATTACATCACACTAAGTTATAAGTCACTGATATCAGAGTCAAACAGGGAGGATTCACAGGCATTGATATCTGGATGGAGGCACAACAATGAAAGGGAAAGAAGAAAAATGACCCTGCAATTTTCTTTAGGCTGGCACCTCAATTCTTAGTAACTCCATCTTTCCAAATCACTGATAATTTAGTTTACGTAACACTTTCCTCAATGCAGCAATCCTAGTTTCATTAGATTTGTGTTTGTTCTGTATGAAAGATTTCCCCCAGCCAGCTTCAGAGGTTCTGATTCAGACATCTGGGTATCTGCATTTCTGACAAACGCTGATTCCTATTCACAGCCAATTGGTGTAAGCTCTCTGAAGGCATGGAATATATCTTTTTTTTTTGTCATTTCCCCAGGGCAGCTTGTGACCAGGTGGCTATTTAGTAATGGTTACTCATTTGTCACTGTGAGATTTGCTAGGATGTAATGACAAATTTACATGAAAGTAAATTAAGCCATATTAAGGAAATATTCTGTTACAGATTCCATTCCACTGATCTGCCCACTCTGGAAAACTAAAATTTTTATTAATAGCTTTTATCTTTTGAGTACATAGTAATATATTTATTGTATTTATTTTGAGAAATCACATAGGCAATAAATAAATGTCTCTAATAATGCCAACACTCAAAGATAACTATATCATGAACATTTTCCAAGCTAAGTAATTTTTATTAAAATTTTTACTAAAAATAGATAAATATCCCATTGAGCAAATGTAGCATGATTTCTTTGACAAGTCCTACATTTGGCAGACATTTAGGTCTCCCTTCCCCCAGTTTTTCTCCGTTATTTCCAACAATATCATAAGCACAGCTTAGAGTTAAATTTTGAGCATATTCATTAGGATAATTTCTTAGATCTGATACTATAAAAAATTTTAAGGCCTGGAAACTATTGACAAATCGTCATCTAGCAGCAGTAAATTTGGAGGCTATATTAGAAATTTAGATGAACAAAACAATGATTTTTTTCTTAAAAAAGAACTGACCTCATACTGTCATATGAGGACCACAAGGCATCTTTGGCATTTTGGCATTGAACATTGAGGTATTTTATGACTCAAAAGAAGTGTGAGTTTTCGTGATATGGCCATTGGCCATTTGATTTTGCTGGGGCATGATTTTGAACAATGTGCTCTGCAAAGCTGGTACACATGACTCAGTCCATGCCCAACACCTGCTCCTTATGATGACTTTGTAGTTTATTACCCATTCTATGGTGTAACAAAACAAAAGATAAAATTACAGTGAAAGTTGAAAATACAATTTGCATATGGTAAAATGATATGTGACTGTTCAACTAATGTGACTCAGGAAAAAACCAGGGGCCCCTAGAGATATTTTTATACTTGTAAATGTGGATAGTCTGAAGGATTTGGCAGATTTCATATGAGCATTGATGATCTGTTGCTTATAAAATTTACTATAAAATAACAATATCTCTATATAGCATGTATTGTGCTCTGGTTTGAATAGCTAATTCTAGCCTTCTAAGAAACTGTGAAAAATACTCAGATGTGACTACAAGGAAGGTATCTGCTCTGGTCTAGCTTTCTCTTCCTCTTTCATTGTCTTCTTTCTCTAGGTTCCTTCATGCTTATCCTCTGGATGTTCTATGCTGCTCTTCTTCCAACATGGCTGTGGTGCTGCTTACTTCATTTTATCAGGGCCTTTATTACTACTTCAGATTTTCCCAGTCTCTGTATTAGCTTCTAGTTCTTCCTAAGTACCAAGGTTTTGGCAGCAATGTTTTTAAAGGGATGCTGGTTGTTAACTGTTGGCACCCAAGGGTGACTTTCATTTGGTTTGTTGGGTCCTGTAGCTCCGCTTTCTAATAAGTGTTCTGGTTTTGTTAAATCAATTTTGCTTCTTTGTCACTATTTGTTTTGAATCTGAGTTGAAATCAGTACACTATTCAGCAGAAACAGAAACATGGGCACCATGTTATTTTCTTATTAACTCCAATTAACTGATTTTAAAATAATTATTTTATGCCACAGATAATTAACTAAAACTATCAATTATTATCTCTCATAATCATTTCTTTATTTATTGTGGAACTCTTATTCCTCCAATGTAATATCTGCCATAATTTTGCAGTTATTATCTTACAATTTATAAGTACACTGAAATGGAATAAATCAACAAGAAATATCCATATATATTTTTCCATTTTATTACATTTCTTTCCTAATATCCCAAAGTTCTTTTCTTAGGTACTGAGTTCTAATCTCAGCCCTCTATTTGGTAAAACAGATGCTCACAAAAATATTTACCAACATATTAAAACTATAATATAAACTGTAGCTCATGGTTAATAGCAATAATTCAATATGTGTTCATCAATTGTAACAAATGTACCACACTAATGAAAGATGTTGTTAATGGGGAATGTGGGAGAGGGGGAGGGAATTGAGATATGTGGGAATCCCCCTATGCCTTCAATATAACATTTATGTTATCTAAAGCCTTAGAGTCAGCTGTAATACTAGTGATGTATCCTATTATGGAAATAGTGAGTTTATAAGTAGCTAGACCTCAGTGGCAGAGGATAGAATATAAGTAGATATAAGTAGTAGACCTCAGTGGCAGAGGATAGAATACTTACGCTAAAGTTCATATTTTTATTTTGCTTATTTTCAACTTTCTTACAAAGAAACAGACTTGATATGAATGGAATACCTGCACATAGAGATAGATTCCATTTTGTCTGCTCTAATCCTTACTGTCCTTACAACTACATTGGGGACAGATGACACAGACAAAAGCCATCAATGTGCACTTTAGAATGTTTCACAGACAATGAATAGAGTAATTCTTTTTGAAAGATAACATAAAATATATTATAGACTCACTACTTTGGATTACTGTTTATTTTCATGGCATATTTATTTATTTTTATTCCTTTTCTTAATTTGAGATAAAAATCCTAACAGTATCCTCCTATTCTATAATTCCTTTCTTCTTCCTTTGTCCTCTTCCTCCTAATGCCATCCTCACATATATGTTTTAAGGTTAATTGAATCAGAATATCTGTATTTGGTCCCGAGGTGAATAAATCCAGCCCATTGCCCAGCCTTGTGAGGAGAATCAGTTTATCCAAGGACTGAATTTAACTAGCTCTTAAAGGGATTTTATTTGTTTGGTAGGAACCAAGATGATGAATGAATCATGAAGGTCAGTTTGGGGCACCGCAATACAAAAAAAATATAGACATGTTCTTTTCTGCTTTTTAATTCCCCAAACTGGAAATTAAAAAATCAGTTTTAGGCTGCAAATATTGAGTCAGGAAACATTTCCATTTGCTCTAAAATTGCATTAAAAGATGAGGTCCAAGTAAGTTCCCCATTTCCCATAGTGTCTAGCACACATTTTATGTCCTTGACTTGAGAACAACATAGGGGGAAGAAAGCAAGCTTATGTGTTCATTCATACTCTAAATTATCCACTAACCTCAAAGTTGGTTGGGAAAGAGGTACAAGCAAAGAGGATATTGTGTTTACCCCAACCATACAATGGTAAATCAGAAAAGATGGTCTGTGAGGTTCTTATAGGACCTATTAAGTAAATAATGTTTATCTTCCCTTCCTGGCTAACCTACTCAGAGCAAGTAATGAGCGCAGAAGAAACAAAGCAAACGCTTATCCTTTTCCAAACCTTCTGACTGCTCTGCCACCCACCAGTTCTTTGAATCTTGTTTTCTTAATTTTATGTTTGTTTGACCTAAGAGCTCCAACTGAACTGAGCAAGGACTTCCAGAAGATGGTTTGGGACAAGAAAAGCAGGTTTCTTTGTTTCCCAAGTGCCATTGGTGAGGTTCTGAGAGTTACAGGTCAATTAACTCATTGCCTCAGATCAATATTTTACATTCATGTTTAGAGGAGATTCCATTTCACATCCTTCAGTACGTTGTAGGTCAGAAAACGTAGATGGTTAGAGAAATACCTTTACTACTAATAGTAAAGGTTCACCCACTGCTTACAGTATCTGCCTTCTCTTCTGTTGCCACTCAATGAAGGAACTTTGCCCTTGTACTTTTAATAATAGTGGAGAGGACAAGAGGATTATTTCCTTGATGACCACCAGCAAAAACATCCTGTATAAGACAGGGATGATCAATCCCATTACCTCCTACTAGGAGTCAAATCATAAGTATCAGTTATCAGTGAAGTTTTTAATTTTTTAAAAACAAATTTAAAACTAATACCAAATATTAATAACCATTTTATTAAAAATGCTTAATTCTTCCAGTTATGATATTGAATCACTAAGTATATTGTTAAATTTTATGATTGCCAAAAAATAGGGAGTGGGAATTAAGGAAAGGACAGATGAAAGGATGGTTGAAGGTTCAGGAATAACAAATGACAAAGAGCATGAGTTGCCAATTTTTCCAAGAAGAGGCAACGTGTGACTGGGAAAAGACAGGAAGTGACCTGGCATCTTCTTGTTTTTTCCAAAGCCTTCTCTCCCTAGTGGCAATTTAAATAGTCAATGGAGAAAATGATCCATAGCTCTGGAGGGGGTTGTATCCACTGTCACACCTGTGCCTGGATAAATGCATTTCACCTGAACTAAAAATTAATTTTGATTGATGGCTTCCATGTAGAGAAGTAGCCTAAATTTGAGAAAGCTCCTATGTTGTTTACAGATAATAAACTAATTAATTCAAACACTGTAGGATTTCCTAATTCATTATCTTCCTTACCCAGATTTATACAGCATTCGTATATAAATTAAATTAAATCCAGTTTAAATTTTTCACAAACGATGAAATTATGCTTATTAGAAAGTTCTCAAATGACATTGTAAACATAGCCAAAATATTATTATTTTCTTCACATAGCAATAAAAAAACTTTAAATTTCTTATAGAAAATGAAGCATAAAAAATTGAGTTCATTTAACTTTTTCCATTTATAGGTCTCCTAACTAGGATCTTACTGTGGAGAGGACAAAAAAAGTTATATAGAAACCTTAAGCATTAAAACACTTTATAGTATGTAAGAAAGAGTGTAATATTAACAGCGGCTTTCTCTTAGGGGTAAAATTATGGATTTTTAAGTATTTTTCTTTATTTTCCACATTATCTACATTAAGCATGTATGACTTCTATCACTTAAATTAATTTTTATTATTTAATGTAAAAATTTCCTTTCTATCTCCATTCAGATTCAGAAGTAAAGGGACTAAAGAAGGAAGCTATAATACTCACAAGAACACTTCAGCACTATACGACTTACATGCATATAGTTACATGTTAAGAGTTTGAAAATGGCAGTTTCTTATATTACTAATTTTTATAGTTTTGAAACTAAGGCTCAAATCTTTGAAGTAACTTGCCCAAGGCCATGCCATGACTATTATCATGTCATTCTTGGTCTCTGAGGAGGATGCCATCATACTGTTAAATAAGCTCTGGAGGAGCTTATCCATGCTTACTGTAGATAATAGTAATGATGAATATTCATGTAGTCCACGTGTGAAGCACTGTTCCATGTGCTTTATATGCATTAACTCACTTAATCTTTATGACAACTCTATGAAGCAAATAGCATTATATAATATTATTCCTTTTTTACAGATAATGAAACTGAGGTTGCATAACCTGACCCCAGATCATACAGCTAGGGGTAAAACTGATTATGAACACAGGGAGACTAACATAGAGTGTTTATCCAACCACCATGTTAACTATTATGCTGACTTGTCTTTATTAGCTATGTTAACAGGGAAGAAATAATACCCTTTGATGCAAGGCAGGTTATAAAAATGAGTCTATAAGTAGTGAAGAGAGTATCTTCTTGTTTCTAAGAAATTGTTTGTCTATATACTTGCTGATCATTAGGACCCAATTTGGATTAATTCATTTCTACTCTGAGCTTTAGGCAACGGCTGTCCCATTTCATTGAGAAGGAAACTGAATCCCACAAATAAACATGGTAGAGATGAGAGTATACTTCTCAGCAGACTCTTACTTCAAAGATAATTTCAGAGGACTCACCATTTTTTGCGTGTTAAGCTAAGGTCTACTATATTTCATGGAGCAAATACAACATATGTCACTTGTGGTATAGAGGAATTTTCCATTTCAAGAAGTATATTCCTGCAGGAGCAATGCCACAGGGAAGTAAAAGGCTTGTTGTGGGGTTACTAGACAATGAAAGACAAAAGCACAATCTGGAACATGATCCTATCATCATAAACATGCATTGCATCTGGGCTGCTGCACAGTATGGCCCACTGACAGAGGCCATGTTCACACATGACAAACAGGAGAGTGCTACGCAAAGCATAAGAAGAAGAGGGACAGAAATAGATTTTGAAGACACTAATAACTTCAGTTTCCCTACTCTTCTTTCACTTCCTCAAAAAGACTAAGTGCCCCTTAGGTTTGTCCCTTTCAGTCCAACCCAGTCTAAAGCCTCTCTACCTCCCCTGACCTCTCAGTAAGCCACAATTTCAAGACACTGCAGAACTTATAGAACTGTAGGACTTGGACCATTGCCATCCCCTGCCAGAATTGAACCCTCAAAACTTCATGACATAATTACACAGGGGCCATGCTTCAGCTATGTTGATCAAGAAGGAAGACTAGCCTCAGAGACTTGTCCAAGTTACTACATTTAAACCACATTAATAATTACAACATCCAGCTTATATTTCACTTTTTTCATAGCAAAGATGCAAATATTATCCACAGAGAGCATAGTGTGCACCTGTTTTAGTGTCCTAATAATGAATTCCATGCTTTACTAGGTAAATCCATGAGTTCCTCATCTTTGCCTCCCAATGTGCCAAGCATGCCTTATACTGCATATAATTCAATAATAAACTCCGGCAGTGTTTCCCAAGCTTGAATTATTCATGTTATCTCCTTCAATGACTTTTGTCATGGCCACATAAACCAACTCACTTCCTTTATGTAAATTAATCTGTTCAATAAGAAAATTCTACATCACTAATATAGTTAATAATATATATCACTATAATGAAAATAAAAGTACTTTAAAGATAACAAATTCATTCCTACACCACCTAAAATTACTCCATAATCCAATGATAGAAATTCTGGATTAGCCTAGATAAAGAAATGTAAATTTTTAATGTCTTCCAAAATATTAATAAATGCTTTGAGAAGAAAATTACAAATAATGGATGTAATCAGGGTAAAAAATTTGGTGTTAAAATGTTAGCAGTCTTTGTTGGCTTCACTTTTGAAGAGGGTTTGGACCACAGAAGTGTAACTGTGGCAGGGGAGGATCATTGGTGCAGGGTGTCAATGATGGGGGATACAGGGGAGGAGATTCACCTGGGACATACCTATAAGGCATGTGAAAAAGCTCAAGTGTTCATGGGACATTTTCATGGTGGGTGGAGATCCACACAATACCTGAAAGGGCATCCAATTCCCATCCTGGAGAGATCTTCCTCATTCTCTAATGGAACAGCAAGAATCCCCTGAGTACAGGGGCAGTGACTAATGAAGGAGGACAGACCATTGACAGGCCTTTGATATTGATGACTGTACTTATTAACCTTTTCTTTTGAAATTGAAACTTAGCCTAGTATTATAGGTTGCCTAAGATTTATCTCCTGAGAGCCTCCTTGTTACTCAAATATGACCTATCTCTAAGTCAAACTCAGCATATAAATGCATTACCTTTCCCCTGGTGTGGGACATGACTCTTGGGGACAAGCCTCCCTGGCACTGAGGAATAACTACCAACCACCAACTAGGAATGCAACTGGAAAAAGATCTGGACCAAAAGAGGGAAACGAGTTTATATGGCTAAGAGATTTCAAAGTGAGTCAGAAGGTCATTTCAGAGGTTATGTTTATGCATGTCTCATCAGGATCTCATTGACTACCACAGTAAACATAGCAGGACTCTTGAGGGCTCTGGAGACATTTGGACACTATAGGCAGGGCTGACAGCTCAGTGCCCAGTCAGTGGGCCCTACATGGGAATTTATGCTCCCCAGTGTGACAGAGTTGGAATCAGTTGTGGTTTCCCTATGCATGGCTCTTCTGCCCCTTATACTTGAACCTATAATTAGTACTAGAGTTGATAGGTTTATGTACAAGAGATTTAAAACTTTGGGCTTTCCCTGTGTCAGTTGGGTCCTGAATCTCAACAGAGTTGCACCATCTACTCTCCAGTTCATTGGACTCACCCAGGACAACTAACAAAGAAATGATAATAGACAATGACCATCCCAAGGAACAGAGAGTCTACAACTATAAGTAATATGTGTTGATCACTTGTAACAAATGTATCACACTAATGAAGGATGTTGTTAATGTGGGAAAGTGTGGGAGGGGTAGGGAGTGGGTCATATGGGAATCCCCTACATTTTCTATGTAGCATTTATGTAGTCTAAGTATCTTCTTTAAAAAATGTTTGATTATTTTTTTAGGTGGTACAGTTCTGAATAATCTTATTTTTTATAGTTTTAATATGGAAATAGATGATTTACATAACCAAAATGCCTTATGCATGTGTATATATGTGTGTATTTGTATGGGAATGCACCCACATGTACATGTATATTTTTGTTGTTTTTAATAGCAGCAATGAGTGAAGGAGCAAGTGGCAAACCCTTGACAGCCAGATCCATCAGATTGACCCTGGAGATTAGTGGGGTGATAGTTATTGCAGCCAGATCCAGGAATAAAGAATGCATCAGGATAATGGCATGAAAGGAAAACAGATACAAGAGATTATCTGAGTGAAAGTCAAATGTGTGAGCAAAGCAATGACAGACTGCTCAGAATAAATATATAAAATGCTTCCCTACAAATTTTATCAATGATATTCACTAATGGAGGATCACTATGTGCAAGGTAATAAACAAGAGGTAATAGGTGATACAAGAAATATAAACCACTATTCTTGCTCCATTTTCAAAATTCTTAAAGAGAAAGCTATGGAAATGCTGGTAGTTTGACGCTTTTATGGACTCCAGAAAAGATCATGTCCTTAGAGCTAATCCATTCCTCTGGGTGTGGGTGGAACTATTGTAGGTGGGACCTTTTGATTAGATTATTTCAGTAAGAAGTTACCCAGAGTGGATCTTAATCCACTTACTGGAGTCCTTTATAAGTGTGTTTAATATGGAGAGAGACACAGAGAGAAACTCCCAGAAGCACAGATAAAAGTCCACAGGAGCTGAGAGAGAAAGCCTCAAGAGTAAGGAGCTGAAATCAGTGGGACCTGGGAGGAAGGAAGCCAGAGACTGAAGCAATAAAACCCCAAAGAGAAGGGAGAAATCAGCAGATGCCTCCATATGAATATCTTTGAAGAGAAAGCTGATGCCTTGATTTGGACACTTTCATGGCCTCAGAACTCTAAGTTTATAAGTTAATAAATCCTCCATTGTAAGAGCCAAACTATTTCTGGTATATTACTTTTGGCAGCTTTTAGCAAACTAATACAGAAGCCAAACTTATATTATAAATCAGGGTGATGCAAAGGCTGAGTAGAGGTACATGTAATATTCTGTGACTAAAGAGACAAACAGGAGTAAGAGAAGGGAAGCAACCAAGAAAGATTTCTGGGATGAAGTGATGTTTAAAGATAAAGGTGACTGAAGTCACATGAAAAGATGCTTCCTTGTCTTCCGAAAATAAATGCCCTCTACTTCAGGATAAAGAGAACAGGAAGAGATCATCTGGAGCCTAGGTCCAATGTATTGAACACCCCATTTCCTCACACTGATCTGGGGAATACTGGAAGGCAGAACAGTCCAATGGACTGCCAATGAAGGAAAAGTGAATTCAGTGAAAGTTACGGCCATAAAAACCCACATAATGCTAGCAAGTTAAAAGGGGTGCTCATGCCAGCTGCTCATTTGCCTCTGAGGCCTGGACTGTTCATAAGCTGTCTCACATTCTGACTTCCCTTTCCAGCTGGCAATTTCTTGGGCTGCTTCAGATTCGTTCTTTCACACACCCTTTACAAATGTGGTTTGGCACCCTCTGCTAGAGCCCCAGTAGCCCTCTGGACTTATATCATAAGAGCAAAGGCCTGCCTATTTTCACTACCAAATTTACCACAGAAACAGGCAGAGAAAGATTTTTTTTTAGATGGCCAAAGCAAATTGTCCTGCATGAATTATTTTGGATCCATGTGGAAGTAATTGTATTTGATGTCTGGGATACCCAAGAGGCACATGCATAAGCTGTAAGTAGCTTAGAACTTTCCAGCTGCATCATAGAAGCTTAAGAAATGAAAGTATTTGAGGGATGAATGAAAACTCCTCCTCATATATGATGTTTGGCTATGGCCAGAATGAATAGTCAAGTTGATGTTATACAACAAACAGTTGTTTTTTATTTAATTTTTTCAGAACCAAGAAAGTAACTATAATTCTCTACATCCTTAACAGTGGTAAAGTAGAGGTCTGCAAACTATGGCTTGAGAGACAAACCAAGCTTGCTGTTTGGTTTTGTATGCCCTGCAAGCTAAAAATGGCTTCTCCATTTTTAAATAGTTGAAAGAACTGAAAGAGGATTTTGTGATATGTGGAAATTATATGAATTTCAAATTTCAATGACTGAAAATAAAATTTTACTGGTATATAGCCATTCCCATTTACTTTTTTTTTTTAAAGACTTATTTTATTTATTTCTCTCCCCTTCCCCCCATTGTCTGCTCTCTGTCCATTTGCTGTATGTTCTTCTGCCTCTGCTTGCATTATCTGGTGGCACTGGGAAAATGCATCTCTTCTTTGTTGCGTCATCTTGCTGCATCAGCTCTCCATGTGTATGGCACCACTCCTGGGCAGGCTGCATTTTTTTCATGCAGGGTGGCTCTTCTTGCAGGGCACACTCCTTGTGCATGGGCACCCCTAGATGGGGGCACCCCTCCGTGGCATGGTACTCATTGCTCACAGCAGCACTGCACGTAAGCCAGCTTTACCAAACGGGTCAGGAGGCCCTGGGGATTGAACCCTGGACCCTCCATACAGTAGATGGACACTCTTATCAGTTGAGCCATGTCCACTTCCCCCATTTACTTACATTTTACCTGTACTAGTTTTGAGCTTCAATGACAGAATTGAGCAGTTGCAACAGAGATCTTATGGCTCACAAAGCCTAAAATATTTACTATATAACCCTGTATAGACAAAAATTGCCAAACCATATGCTAAAGAAGTGGCCAGAATGAACAAGGTCAGGGCGAAGATGAAATAGTAGTAGGTGGGAAACGTTTTTTTTCATTTTTAAAAATTTATTGAAGTATATCACACATATATAAACAGTAAGTGTATAGTAATAGTTTTGAATTTACAAAACATACATAACATTCTACAGGGACATCATACCTCACCCTACCACCAATATCTTGCATTGTTGTGAAACATTTTTAATTAATGATTAAAGAGCATGCTCAATATATTACTACCAACTAAAATATCTTACATTTGGTTCATTTTCCCCCAACCCACCCTCTTATTATTTTTTATATCATTTATATATGAACATACATAAAAAATAAATGTATAGTAAAAGTTGTGAATTTACAATGCAAACATGCATAATATCACACAGGGGTCCCATATATCAACCCACTACCAACATCTTGCATTGCTGTGAAATATTTGTTACAAATGATGAAAGAATATTGTAAAAATCTTACTACGAACTATAGCCCTTCTCTTACATTTGTTGTGTTTTCCCTCAACCCACCCTATTATTTTTTAAATATATTTTTATGACAGAAATTGTAAACTTACAAAACAATCATACACATGTGCAGGATTCCCATACAACACCCCTCTATCAACACACCATACTGTGGTAGAACATTTGTTAAAGATTATGAAATAATATGAGACTATTACCAAGGCCATAGTGTACATTTGGCACACTTTCTCCATACTCCCCCATTATCAACACAGTACATCTTTGGCTTAGATGCATGAATTTTACATTATTACTGTTAATCACAGTCCATATGTCACTCCAGTTGTATTTTTCCCATGCTTCTCCACATTCCCACCACCCTGCAATAGTGATGTATATCTGCTCTAGCTCACAAAGGACACTCCTGAATCTGTAGCATCAACCACAATTCTCATCCACCTTTACTGTGTTATTTAATTCCTAGATTATTCTTTAGCTTTCTTTCAATTGGTATTTACAGTCCTAGATTACCCTTTTCAGTCACATTACAATTTATAAACCAGCTGTTACTCACTATAATATTTTACCAACAACTCTATACATTTCTACACTTTTACAATACAGTTAATTAAAACTTCTACATATATTAAACATCAGTAGTCGATCTTAGTCCTCCTCTTATCTCCTTTAAGAATCCACCACCTACAACCAGGTCTTGAAGATATTTTCATATGTTTCCTTCTAGAAGCATTATGGTTCTTACTTTTATATTTAGGATTTTGATCATTTTGAGTTAATTTTTTATAAGGTGTGAGATAGGGGTCCTCTTTTATTTTGACTGTGGATATCAAGTTCTCTCAGCACCACTTGTTGAATGGACTGTTCTGTCTGAGCTGGGTGGGTTTGACAGACTTGTCAAAAATCACTTGACCATAGATGTGAGGCTCTGTTTCTTAACCATTAATTCAGTTCCTTTGGTCTATGTGTCTGTCTTTATGCCAGTACCATAATGTTACCATTATAGCTAGGTAACATGATTTAAAGTTCAGAGGTAAGGGTTCTCCAACCTCATTTTTCCTTTTTAAGATGTCCCTGGCTATTCAAGACCCTTTATCTTTCCAAATAAATTTGATAATCCTATTTTCCATTTATTTTTAAAATGCTGGTGGAATTTTTATTGGAATTGTATTGAATCTGTGTATCAATTTGGGTAGAATTGACTTCTTAATGATAGTCTTCCAATCCATGAGCATGGAATGTTCTTCCAATTATTTAGGTCTTTTTTGGTTTAACAATCAGTTGTAGTTTTCTGAATGCAAGTGTTTTACATTTTTTCCTGTCTTCCTCCTCAAATTGCCTATTAGTGTCTTTTAAAGTCTCTAGTTCATCTAATATAAGTATAGGATTTCCAGCTTTTTTTTTTTTTTGGTTACTGTATGCATGGAATATCTTTTTCCATTCTTTCACTTGCAATCTATTGATATCCTTGGGTCTAAGGTGAGTCCCTTGCAAACAGCATAGTGACCCATATTTTCTTACCCATTCTGCCAGTCTCTGTCTTTTCACTGGGGAGTTTAATCCATTAACAGTCAATGTTATTACTCTAAAGGCAGTTCTTATTTCAGCTATTTTGACCTTTGGGTTTTATCTGTCATATTTTATTTTCACCACTCTTAAGAAATTTAGTTACTTTTACCAATAAAATCTTCATTTCTAGACTCTCTTCCAAGGCTCTCTCTCCTGTCATTTCTTTTCAGACTGTAGCACACCCTTCAGTATTTCCTGCAAAGCTGATTTCTTGGTTACAGACTCAGTTTCTATTTATCTGTGAATATTTTAAAAGTATCCTCACTTTTGAAAGACAATCTTGCTGGATATAAGATTCTTGGCTGGAATATTTTTCTTGCAGTATCTTAAATATATCATACCACTGTCTTCTTGCTTCCATGGTTTCTGATGAGAAATAGGCATTTAATCTTATTGGGTATCACTTATATGTTATACATTATTTTCTCTTCCTGCTCTCAGAATTCTCTTGTCTTTGGCATGTGACATTCTGATTAGTATGTGTCTCAGAGTTGGTCTATTTGGATTTATTTGGATGGGAGTATGTTGTGCTTCTTGGACATGTATATCCATGTCCTTCAATAGGGTTGGGAAATTTTCTACCATTATTTCTTCAAATATTCCTTCTGCCCCTTTTCCCTTCTCTTCTCCTTCTTGGACACCCATGACATATATGTTTGCATGTCTCTTGCTGTAGTTTAGTTCCCTGAGACCTTGTTCAATTCTTTCCATTCTTTTTTTCATCAGTTCTTTTGTATGTTTGCTTTTGGAGGCCATTTCTTCAAGCTTACCAATCCTTTCTTCTGCCTCCCCAAATCTGCTAATATATAATTCCAGTGTATTTTTTATTTCATTTATTGTGCCTTTCTTTCCTATAAGATCTGCTATTTTTCTATGTATGCTTTCAAGTTCTTCTTTGTGCTCACCCAATGTCTTCTTAATATTGTCAATCTCTTTAGCCATCTCATTGAATTTATTAAGGAGATTTGTTTTAACATCTATGATTAGTCATCTCAACTCCTTGATGTCATCTGGAGGCTTACCTTGTTCCTTTAACTGGGCCAAATCTTCCTGTTTCTTGGTGTAGATTTTAATTTTTTGTTGGCCTCTTGGTATCTGGCTTACTAGATGTATTTATTCTGGCTGCAGTTTCTCTCTTTAGTTTAGGACTTTCTTGCCCTGTCTCCTTTTCTGGTTGTATAGTAGGAGACAAGGATGTAGTTGGTACTGTAAGCTGTGGAGACTCAAGCTGCCTGCATTGCTCAAGGAACAGATGAAGTTTCTTTCAACCTTCTCCTTTGCCAGGGGTAGCAACAGAACTACAGCTGTGTCTAATAATCCAATTTGTGCAGGCCTAAACTCTAGTTGCCCAAAGGAACTGATAAAGCTTCACATCCCTTCCTCCCCTGCCTGGGGTGGAATGGAGCTGCAGGTGTGGACAGCAGTCTATGCCATGCAGGTCCAAAATGACTGCAGTTACCCTGGTAGACTTCCTATTATTCAGTCTGTGTCAGCCAAATATACCTGCAGTTATCCAGAGAGACTGGTGCAGGGGCCTGCCAGCCTCCTCCCTGCTAGAGCTGGGGCTGAAGCCTAGGCTAAGGCTGCAGGCTGATCTGGGAGAAAGAACCTGGTCCTTAGTGTCACTGTGATTTTCAATCAGCCCAGCTTTCCCTCATGCCAGGGGTGGAGTCAAAATGGAGGCTACCAGCTTCTTTCTGCTGCAGACAGGTTCAAACTTTAGCTATTCTTAGGGTTATACTTTAGCCAGCAGAGTTTACTAATCAGTAGCTGATGTTGGTGCCCAACCGTCTCTTCCTCCACCATTTCTGGGAAGTGGAACCTCTGATTCCAGCAGCAGGAGAGCTCCCGAGATGGCTTGTGCCAACAGTGGAGGATGGGTATCGACTTCTATGGCATGGAGTGCTCACAAATCTTTTCTGCAGATGGGCAGCCTCCTCCTTCCATTCTTTCAAGGATATTGCAGGATGCTCTCTGTTCTCCTGTAGCTCCCGAACAGGTGCTTTTGGTAATTCTGGGTGATTACTAATTGTCCTGCAGCATGAGCTGACTCTAGGCACTCCTTAGTCTGCTGCCATCTTGCTGGTTGTAGGTGAGAAACTTAAAATGAAGACAAAAATTTCTTCTGAGCTACACTTTCAGATATTCCAGTTTTCTTGTTTAGAGAGCACACCACACTGAAGAAGAACTTTATCAGACACTCAACATTATCCTTCAAACAACACTAGATTTCCACATTTTTGATACATTCCCCCCACCGCACCACTGCACACACACCTTCAAATATGCAGATAGAGAGGGAAAAACATGGGCAGACAATTTCTCATAACTCTGAAAAGCTCAGCAACATGCTTGCGCTCACAAGGACCGGGTGTAAGAGAAAAAAAGTGTAAGAGCAATGAAATACAGACCCCCCACGAAGAAGCCCAAAGGATGAATAACTGAAACAATTTTATGAAAATGTACTCAGTATGCACAGACAATATGCCGGCAAGCCCTCTCAGTATAGCATTCTAATTATAGGCAACTCTCAAGTTAGTCAACCTATATAGTAAGGTCCCCTTTAAAGAATGTGGTTTAAATTGACTGTTTAAAAACTTGAGAGGTTACTTTAGGTTACCTAGTGTTTGGTCATTCAAGGAAACACTGTACCTCACCTATGCTATTTTTGCTCTTAGAGTTCTTCTAAGAAGAAGATTCCTCTAAGCCAGACAGCTGGAATAAGCAGTTAAAAAATGAATGTTGTGTTAATCAAGAGAATGGCCTAATGTTTAGTCACGAAGAAGCTATCTAAGGAAATCTAATTTCTGAAGGAAGCAAGCTGGAGTAGAGATGTGTTGAGCTGGTGTTTCGCAGCAACATCCACTAGCATTGTGGGTGAGGAAAGAGGAGGAAGCAAGAAGGTTTACCACATATCCATTAAAGACATGCTTGTATGTTGAGAGGGACTACCCATGTTTGTGCACAAATCCAGCCAGTCAATATGCAGAAGAGGAATGGCCCAGAGGACAGAGTACAAACTATTTAAAATAGACCTATGATGACTATCTCCAGATAGCTGACTCCTCCATTTACTGAATATAGTACCTTGGGGAAAAAAAAGCAATAAACTTTGACAGTATATAAGAGTGAAGCTAGTTTTACCCAAGTAGATGTGATCAAAGGAAAGCTACCATGGAAGTAATCATGAAGAGAAAAGAGTTTTACATTGAGTATGTGCCTGCTTTAGCTAGGCAGACTTCTGAACAAGTAAAGAGAAGATGATGTGTCAGTGAAATACAGGGAACCCAAACCCAGGAAGAACTAAGAATGGGAAGGCAAGCAGGGAAGCATTACCAGGAAGCCCCAGGGCTTACATTTTCCCCATTTTATTGTGGGAAATCTAGTTTGCTCTCTGAAGATTTGGAGTAAAGCACAGGTATCCAAATTCTTTACTTTTTTCTCTGTAAATATTGTAAGCCTTCATACAGACAGGTGAAAAAAAAACTTAATGTTAGTTGATTTGTACTTCCATCCCACCCACCAGGTTGTGTCTAGACTTAGATTTACATAGCACCAAGGGATTTTGAGGAAAGCAGGGAGTACCATATTCTATTGCTAAAACAAAGACTTATTCAAATCTATGAGCTCTCTTAGATAATTTAGTGCTACTGTCACTTGTACTGAGATTTTCAGCTACTTCTGTTCCACACTGAAGCTGCTGGTACTTTACCGAGGCTGTCTCTAAGATCCCACTAATTCCATGCTACCCTTTGTTGCAATGGAATCATTCCACTGCTTTCATTCCAAGCTGGGGTGCAGGAGACACTGTGAGGCAGCAAAATGCAGCACATACTCACCTTTAGGTTCTCCAAAGAAAGATGACACAGCTTTCTTTTGCTCTCAAGTCTCCCAAACCTTTCTGTTGCCCCCTGCTACTAGGTCTTGAGCTGTGAGCAGATAAAAATTACAGGGATTTTTTTTTTTTTTTTGCATTTAATGTTTAAGTACAAACATAACATACTTCTACTTTCCCAGGAATGGTAACTTTATCTTAATTAAGGATATGGAAACTATTATGACTTGGCTTCATTCTGTGATATGTATACTTGGGCAAATTTAAGCAAACAGCTAAGATTTAAAAGTCCTACCGCCAAACCTACAACACTTTAAAAATGCTTAAAGCCAACCCCATTCTCTAGCAGTTCAATATGAGCTGCCAAGGTTTAGTCCAATTTGTCTCTTGAACACCAAACCACTTAGGTTCCTTGGAGTCTGTAACATGATTAACTTTATAGCTTTCCCCTGACAGTTGCCCAGGATATAAGAGCTCTTCATTTTGATTCCCTCAGTTAGCTCTGGCAACTTTAGTGTCAGAACCATGGAAGTTCAACATTGTTTTCACCAACTCTGGTAGATCAAAATCATGTTTCCACCTCCAGTCTTTCCATGTGTTGCTGTCATCAAAGTTTATTGGCCAACTATCCACTATGGCCTGCTGAACAGAATCATGTTGTATGTCATCTGGAATTCTGGTACACGCTTGAGAATCTCTTGGACCAGTTCCTTGGCAGTGAAACTCTGCTGGGGTCTCCATGAATTCAAGGGTGGCCCTGGGGCAATTGTCAAGATACTTCATCAGGAGCCTCACACTGGATTTCAGGTTGTACTCTTCTCTGACCCTCCTCCCCCAAACTCAAGGTATTGTTATCTATAAAGAGGCCAGGGAACAGAGGACACCAGCTTCCACTTACTCATCTGGTAGTGTTCCCAACCTTTTGTTTTATGCCCAGAACTAGGCTTTTGCAATTCAAAAACCAAGAATTTGAATGTTTTTGTTATTTGAATTATTTTGTGAATTCCAAACAGTCTAGCTGCTTCCTCAATTGGTGTGTGTGTGTGTGGTGGGGGGAGGTGACAGAATTACCATTTAAAAATAGTATCCATCACCAAAACTTTTCCATCATCTCAAATAAATGTACATTTTAAACCTACTCCCTATTCCCTATCCCCATCCCATGTCCTGGTAACTCTAGATTCTGACTCAATGAGTTTGCTTATTTAAATTATTTCCTATCAGTCAGGTGGTACAATATTTGTCCTTTCAAGTGTATGGGCTATGGTTAAAAGAACAATTATAAAAATGTGCTTTCATCAGTTGTAACAAATATACCATGCCAATGCAAGTTTTTAATAATAGGTTGGTATATGGAAATCCTGTATTTTATGCATGATTGTTCCATAAACCCACAATTTCTCATATATATATATATATATATATATCCAATTATAATTTATCATTGTGCAAACTTGGTGATATCTCACCAAAATCTAATATCCAATGTTTTGTTTATTTGATATTTTAGAAAATTTAGTCCTTAGAGGAAAAGAAAAGAGAAAATAGTGTTCTTTTTGGACAAAATGTTTTAATGATACTCTTTTACATCGTAAAATATGTACAGTGAGGCCTCTGTGCCTATTCTGTAGTCATTGTAAAGACTGGGTCAACAGAACGGTTTATGTTGATCCTTTGTGTTATAAACAGTGCATTTTCTTTATTTTAAACCCATTTTATTTTCCTTAGGCATCCGGGGAGGCTTAAAACACCTACATTAAGCCCATATTTTTTAAGGTTATTCATGTTAGAACATAGGAGAGAAAACATCTGTTTGTTTTTTTTGTTAGAGAAGTTGCAGGTTTACAGCAAATTCATGCAGAATATACTGTGCTCCCATACATCCCCACATCGTACAACAGTCCTTCCCATCATCAACAATATGTACCAGTGTGGCACCCCTGTTACAATTGAAAAATAATTACACCATTACTATATGATTAACCACAATCCATTGCTTACCTTGGGGTTTACTCTGTTGTACAAGTCTATGGTTTCTTTGTTTTTTAAATTTTCATTCTAGTGAAATATATACAACCCAAGTTTCCCCTTTGAACCACACTTAGATACATAATTCACTGGTGTCAAATGTGTTCACAATATTGTGCCACTATTACCACTATCCACTACCAAAACTCTTCTGTCACCCCAAACAGAAATTCTGTACCAATTGAGCAATAACTCCCCATTCTTTACCCCCTTCCTATCCACTGATAACCTCTAATCTACTTTTTGACTCTATGAATTTGCTTATTCTAATTATTTCATTTAAGTGAGATCATAGAATATTATTGTTTGTGTCTGGTTTATTTCTCAACATGTCTTTACGGTTCATCCATGTTGTTACATGTATCAGAACTTCCTTGCTTTTTATAGCTGAAAATATTCCATTGAATATGTATACCACTGTGATGGTTAGGCTATTGTGTCAACCCAGCCAAGTAACTGTGCCCAGTTGTTTGGTCAAGTAAGCACTGGGCTAACTATAATACAAGGGCATTTATGGACTTTAGTCACCATCGACTTTACTGCAGTGGTAAATCATAGATAGCTGATTACAATTACATCAATGAGAGAGATTGCCATCAGCAATGAGTGATGTTTTATCCAATCAGTTGAATGCCTTAAAAGGGGAAGTGATTCCAGAGTTGAGTGAGAATTTCTCAGCTCGTCTTTGGACACCCAGTATCTCCCAGGACTCATCAAGAACCTTCATTGGTCTTTATTTGAAGCCCCAGGTTGCAGCCTGCCTGTGGAACCTGGACTTGTGCATCCCCACGATCACCCAAGAGACTCATAAAATCATATACTATTGACAGATATCTTTTGTTGATTCTTTTTCCCTAGAGAACCCTGACTAATATAACCACATTTTATTTTTCCAGTCATCTGTTGATGGACACCTGGGTTGCTTCCATCTTTTGTTAGTTGTGAACAATGCCATTATGAACATCAATGTGCAAATATTTGTCCAATTCCCTGCTTTCAATCCTTTTGGGTTTATGCCTAGAAGTTGGGTTGCCAGGTCCTATGGTAATTCTATACTTAACTTTCTGAGGTATTGCCAAACTGTTTTCCACAATGGTTGTACCATTCTACAACCCAGTTTTAATTTGCTAAAAGCTGCTGGGAACAATATTCCAGAAATGGGTTGGCTTTTATAATGGGAATATATTAGGTTAAAAACGTACAATTCTGAGGTTGCAAAAATGTCCAGATCAAGGCATCATCGGATATGCTTTCTCACTGAAGGTTGGCTGTGGGTAATTCTGGACTCCTTCCATACTGCAAGGCACCTGGAGGCATCTGCTTCTCTTCAGAGTCTCATTGCTTCAACTCCTGGCTGCTGTCTGTGGCTTCTGGCCTGCAGAACCACTCTCTCCTCCTCTCATGGTTTCTCTGAGTTCTTGTACTTTTTCTTGTGTGTCTCTGTGTGTCCAACTTTTTCTTTCTGTTTGTAAAGGACTCCAGCAAGAGGACCAAGAATTCCCCTTGGGTCATGCCTCAGTTTACAATCTAATCAAAGGTCCACACCTGCAGAAATGGATTATCTTCAAGAACATGATCTTTTCTGGTATCCACAAAATCTTCAAACTGTCACAGTCACCAACAATGGAAAAGTGTTTCTCTATATCCTCTCCAACACTTGTTATCTTCCATTTTTTTAAGTAGTAGAGTAGAAAGTGGATGTGATGGTATCTCACTGTGATTTTGATTTCTAAGTCCCTAGTGGCTAATGATACTGAGCATCTTTTCATAGGCTTGTTTGGCATTTGTACATTTTTAAACTGGGTTGATTGTCTTTTTGTTCTTTCATTGTATGTATCTTTTATATATTCTGTATATTAAATCCTTATTGGATATATTGTTTCCAAATGTTTTCTCCCATTCTATAGGTTGTATTTTTACTTTCATGATATAAAGATCTTTGATGTACAACAGTTTTTAATTTGTGTTAAGTCCCATTTGCCTATTTTGGTTTTGTTGCTCATGCTTTTTGTATAAATTCCAAGACACCATTGCCTACTACAAGGTACTGAAGATGCTTCTCTATTTTTTCTTATAGGAATTTTATAGTTTTGACTCATATTTGGGTCTTTGATCTATTTTGAGTTAATTTTTATATATGATTTGAGGTAGGGGTCCATCTTTTGCATATGGATACCCAGTTTTCCTACACTAATTACTGAAAACTATACTTTCCCCATTTAGTAGTCTTGCACCCTTGTCAAAAACCAATTGATCATTGTGGTATATACATACAATGGAATATTACTCAACTGTAAGAAAGAATGCAGTTTTTTTTTAAGATTTATTTTTATTTAGTTATTTATTCCCCCTTTGCTATCTGTGTCCATTTGCTGTATGATTTTGTGTATATATTTTTCTTTTTGTCTTCTCTTCATGTATTTTCTCCTCTAAAATTCACCAGGATTCAAACCTGGGGACCTCTGATGTGGAGGGAGTTCCCTGTCAGCTGCACCACCTCAGTTTCTGGTGCCTGCTGTTCTTCACCTTGACTCTCCCCTTCATCTCTCTTTTGTTGCATCATCATTTGCTGCATGACTCCCTTGCTCAAACACTGGCTTACTACATGGGCACTTGGCTCGCTGCACAGGCACCAGCTCTCCACACAGGCACTTGTGCAGGCACTCAGCTCACTGCATGGTTACTCAGCTCATCATGCAGGTACTCGTGCAGGCACTCAGCTCACCACGCAGGCACTTGTCTAGCCACGTGGGCACTCTCATGGACACTCGACTCACCGCATGGGCACTTGACTCACCATGTGGATATTGGCTCACCTCACAGGCATGCTTTCTCTTCTTCTTTTTTCACCAGGATGCCCCAAGGATCAAACCCAGGTCCTCCCATATGGTAGGCAGAAGCCCTATCACTTGAGCCACATCTGCTTCCCAAGAATGCAGTTTTAACACATGGAACAACATGGATGAATCTTGAAGACCTTATATTGAGTGGCATAAGCCAATCACTGAAGGACAAATGTTACATGACCTCACTGGTATGACTTAAGCAAACTGAGGAGAGTCACAGAGCTAGAGTCTGGAAGATAGGGTTATTGTGAGACAGAAAAGGGAGTAGAGTGTGGTGAGCCAATGCTCAATATGGGCAAAGTCTATGATAAGATGGAAGGAGGCTGATGTTGGTGCATGGATGTGAGGGGGGCCAATGGTGCAGGACTGTGAGGGGGAGTAGGGTGAGGGGGGTGGGTTGGCCTATACAAGGAACTGGAGAGAAGGCTAGAGGAAGGAACAGGTGAACTCTGGAGATTTGTAAGTCTGTGGTTAAAACTATAATGGTGTGAATATTCTTTTGGCAAATATGGCAGGGGAGGGTTACTGGTGAAGGGTGTTGGGACCAGGAGTTATATGGGATAGGGTACACCTGGAGCATGCTTCTGTGGAACGTGAAAATGTTCATCTTGTCATAGTGTATTCTCAGTATGGAGATTCACACAATATACAAGAAAAATATTAAACTCTTATCCTGGGGAGTACTGCTATGTTCTCAATTAGAGGGGCAAGAATCTCTCGAGAATGTAGGCAGTACCAAATAAAAGAAAATAGACCAATATGTCAAACTCTCATTATTAATTCATGTAACTAAGAACCTTATTCTTCAAAATTTGAAACTTAGTAGTTACCATAAGTTCCAAGGGGGGGAGGCGGGAGGGAAGAATAGAATAGATGGAACATTGGGCATTTTGGGGGCATTGGAATTGTCCTGCATGATCTGAAATTGATGAATACAGGGCATTATAACTTTTGTCAGAACCTGTAAAAGTGTATGGTGCAAAATGTAATCCATAATGTAAGCCATTTACCATGATTGGTAGCAATGCTTCAATATTTGTTCATCAATTTTAACAAATGTACGATTCACATGTAAGATGTTATCAATAGGAGAAAATGTGAGAAGGGGAGGGAGTGAAGTAGAGCAATCCCCTATATCTTCTATGCAACTTTTGGTAACCAAAAATTTCTTTGAAAATGAAGAAGAAGAAAAAAAAGACTAGGGGAACATAACAGAAGAAATTGTCACTGTACACAAAAGATAACATATTTTAAAGTGATGAAAGGCACAATAGAAAGTTTTTTTAATTTAAAGTTCTTTAACTTGTTATTTTATTTATTTTATTTTTATTATTTATATTCTTTCTTCTTGGCTTTGTTTTGGGGGAGGTTTTGGATTGCTGAAGGGTTGCAACTGTGACAGGGGAGGATCACTAGTGCAGGGTGTCAGTGATGGGGGATATGTGGGGAAAGATGTACCTGAAACATGATTTTATAGAATATGAATATGTACAAGTGGCCATTGGGTGTTGTCTCAGTGAGTGGAGACCCTCAGAGTAACTGAAATAAAATTCCATCCTGGGAAGTCCTGTTACATTCTCTAATAGTGTGGCAAGAATCCATAGAGGACAGAGGCAGTGCATAGTGAAGGAGGACAGACTCATAAGTCAAGCCCTTGATATTAATGCTTGTACTTATGACTCTTATTCTTGTGAAATTGAAACTTAGCCTAGTAATATATATTTCCAATAAGTTTCTTCCTGAAAACCCCCTTATTGTTCAAATGTGGACTCTAAGCCAAACTCAACATATAAAACACACTACTTTTCCCCAGGCATGGGAAATGACTCCCTGGAATGAGCCTCCTTGGCAATGAGGGATTATTACCAAGCACCAACTAGTGATGCATTTGGAAAAAGACCTTGACCAAAAGGGGGAAACATTAAATACAAATTAGGTTTTATGCCCAAGAGATTTCAAAGTGAGTTGGGAGGTCATTCCAGTAGTTACAATTATGCATGTTTCAGGAGGATCTCATTGAATACCACAATAAACTGTGCCTCAAGCAATTTGCTTCCGAGGTCTCCAAAGACATCCAGACACTATAGAAGGGCAAGCAATCTCAGGAATTCAGCACTCTGTCAGTGGGCCTTACCTTGGAATATATGTTCTCCAAAGTAAAAGAGTTAGACTCATTTATAATTTCCTTATACATAACTCTTCTGCCCCTTTTATTTGAACCTATAATTAGCACTATACCCATTAAATATAGGTATCAGAGGCTTAACACTTCTGGCTTTTTGTATGCCAATTGCGTTCTGAGTCTCAGCAGAGTTGCAGCCAACACCCCCTCTCCAGTTCACTGGACTTGCCCAGCACAACTAATAAGAGGATGACGATGGATGATGCCCATCCCAAAAAACAGAGTATCTACAACTGCAAGCAAGACAGCTCCATCCATCTGACTCATGGGATCTAAGCACCCTCTCAATGAGAAACAGAGTGGGCATCACTATCTTGAAATTCTCAAAGTTGAGGAATAAACAAACATAAGATGCAATGCAACTGTGGACTAAAGTAGACTTATTATTATTCTAATAATTCTGATATAAAGGCAGTGGCCACCAGAGGTTCTGAGGGTAAGGAGAGGGAAGAATAGGTGTAACATGGAGCATTTGGGGGACATTGACATTGTTCTGAATAGCATTGCAATGATAGATACAGGCCATTATACAGTTTGTCAAAACCTACAAAAATGTGTAGTGCAAAGTGTAAACTATAATATAAAGTATTGACCATGATTAGCAGCAATACTTCAATATTTGTTCATGTAATAAATGTACCACATTAATCAAAGATGAGGTAAAGTGGGAGAGAGGGAAGGGTGGGGTGTATGGAAATCCCTCTATATTTTTGATGTATCATTTATGTAAAAAAATTAAATAAACACAAAACAAAAAATCGATTGACCATAAATGTGAGAGTTTACATATGAACTCTCAATTCCATTTCATCAATCTATCTGTCCGTCTTTGTGCCCATAGCATGCTGTTTTGATTTTTGTAGCTTTGTAATAAATTTAAAATCAGGAAGTGTCCTTCCATTTATTTAGGTCTTCTGTCATTTCTTTTAGCAATGTTTTACAGTTTTCCATATTCCATTATAATTTTTGAAGTAATCTTTTACAATCTTGGTTAAATTTATTCCTAGATATTTTATTCTTTTAGCTGCTATTGTAATGAAGTTTTTTTTCTTGATTTCATGTTCATATTATTCATTACCAATGTATAGAAACACTGCTGATTTCTGCATGTTGCTCTTGTACCCTGCAACTTTGCTGAATTCATTTATTAGCTCTAGGAGCTTTGTAGTGGATTTTTCAGGATTTGCTATAAATAGAATCATGTCATCTGCAAATAGGGAAAGTTTTACTTCTTCCTTTCCAATTTGGATACTTTTTATTTGTTTGTTTGGCTGGAACTTCGAGTACAATGTTGAATAGCCATGGTGTCATTGGGCATGCTTGTCTTGTTCCTGATCTGAGAGGGAAAACTTTCAGTCTTTCACTATTAAATAGGATATTAGCTGTGGGTTTTTCATACATGCCTGAGGCAGTTTGAGATTATAAATTCCAAAAAGAGAGATTATGTTTGTAAACTGGTCTGTTTCTCTGGGCATGAAACCCTTTGATTGATATATTAATAATTCAAAGGATTTACATTCACTTGATTAAATCAAGATCAGGGCTTTGATTTGACCATGTCATTAAGACAACTCAGTTTGAGTCCCCGCCCCCTTCATGAGCTATATAAATGGACACTCAGGGAAATGGACTTGGCCCAGTGGTTAGGGCGTCCGTCTACCACATGGGAGGTCCGCGGTTCAAACCCCGGGCCTCCTTGACCGGTGTGGAGCTGGCCCATGTGCAATGCTGATGCGCGCAAGGAGTGCCCTGCCACACAGGGGTGTCCCCTGCGTAGGGGAGCCCCACGCGCAAGGAGTGTGCCCTGAAGGAGAGCCACCCAGCGCGAAAGAAAGTGCAGCCTGTCCAGGAATGGCGCCGCCCACACTTCCCGTGCCACTGACGACAACAGAAGCAGACAAAGAAACAAGACGCAGCAAATAGACACAGAGAACAGACAACCAGGGGAGGGGGGGGGGAATTAAATAAATAAATAAATTTTTTAAAAAATAAAATAAAGTAAATGGACACTCAGTTGAGAAGACACACAGAAGCAGACACATGGAAGAAAAAGAGAGCTCCATAGACATGGCAGAGGAGAGAACCTTGATCCTGGGGCCCCAGAAAGAGAAGAGCCATTTGCCTGATAGTTTGCAGCTGAAGAGACCAGAGCCCTAAGCAGCTGAGCAAGCCCAGAAAGAAACAAGCCCTCCAACCTACAGCTGAGATAGGAAGAACTGGGCCCATAGCACCTTAAGAGGAAAGAGGAAGGCTGAACTTGCACATGTTGCCTGCCATCTTGCTTCAACATGTGGCAACTGACTTTGGTGAGGAACTAACCTTGAGATGGACTCTTTAGGGCCTTGTAACTGTTCTCTTTATAAAAGCCAACAGATTTCTGGTACTTTGCATCAGCACCCTTTTGGCTGACTAATACAATGTCCTTTATTGTGCTGAGGATATTTCCTTCTATTCCTAATATTCTAAGTGTTTTTATCAACAAATGGAGCTGTATTATATCATGAAGTCATTCTGATAAGGCACAGACTCTTTGTTCTTTATATATTGATTATTTCAAAAGGATTTTTATATCCTTCCACTCAAAACAGACCAACCATTTAAGACCACTGTGTTATTTAACAGAGAAAGTCAAACTTTAGTTTTTCATTAGTACACCATTTAGTAAACAAACCTAGTTACCATAGATCAAGGGTTCTTAACCTTTTTTGTTCCACAGACCCCTTTGCCAGTCTCTTGAAAACCACAGACCTCTTACTAAGTCCATAATATATGTTTAATAAACACATCACACCTGCACTAACATGTCCCCACAAGAATTTTTTTTTTTTTTGAATTACAATTAAAGCTCATGGATCCCTGGTTAAGAACCCCTGCCATTGATCATAACAGATTGAGGTGGCATCTGACAGGTTTTTCTGCTATAAAATTACTTTTTATTTTCAATATCAACTCCTAGACTTCGATTTATGATTTCCTGGAATCAGTCATTTACATTGAAATCTCTCAGTTTAGAAAATGCTTTTACAGACTTCCTACAGCCTATAATTTCATATAATCTCTTATAACCATTTTTAACCATATAGACTAGTTACTTTAAGAATTTCACCTTTAAATAAGCTTATTGATTTACAGTCAGCAACAAGCAAAATTTACTTCCACAACCCTACTACAACTTTCCAATCCATTCAAGTCTTGTCCTACACATTTCCATTCTGATTTTATGAAAACCAGCCCACTTATTTAAGACAAAACACACTCTGCTAAAAACAAGATTTTACAACCCTTTTACTTCTTTCCATATCTATATAAATCTTATCTTATATGTAAAAAACTCATCATTTCACTTTAGCCAAAACAATTATTTTTATAGATGTTTGTAAAAATAATTTCATTAGTTAAAAACTTATAATTCTATCATCTTAATGATTCAACAGACTTAATGTTAACTTATCGTTTAATTTGTTTCAATCATAATTTAGAAAACCTTTTCATAGCTTTCAAGGACTTTTACTTACTTACGAAAATTTGGCCATTGGATTTTTAATTACTCTAATCCCAAGTGTCTTAGTCTGCCAAAGGGCTGTTGATGCAAAGAACCAGAAAAGTGTTGGCTTTTATAAAGGGATTTCTTTGCAGTAAAAGCTTACAGTTCCAAGGCTGTGAAAAGTCCAGCTCAAGGCACCATAAGAGGTGCATTCTTACCAAAATCAGCTGCCATTATTGAAGCAAAATGGTGGGCGATCTCTGCCTGGTCTCTACCCTTTGGACTTTCTTCCTCAAGCTCTGCTCCTATGCTTTCTTCCAGATTTCAACTGCAAGTTGGCACAGGACTTATCTCATAGGTCTTCCTGTGTCAGTCATGGCTTTTCTGCTCTTTTCCCAATTTGAGCTGTAAAGCTGCCCGGCAATTGGCTTATCTCTACATGGGGCCTCAGCTGTTTGAGGTTTCTCCTTTCTGTCACATGGCAGGATCAAAAACGACAGCGCTCTCTCTTCCTATCTGTCTGTTTATATCAGACCCAGCAAGAGGGCAGGAACTCAACCTGAGTCATGCCTTACTTGGTTAAATCAAAAGTCCTATAGCAATCTTAACAGGTAATCTAATCAACTGAATTTAATACAGTCAAAGGGTATCACACCCAGAGGAATAGATTAGTTTATAAACATAATCTTTCTCTTTTTGGGGTTCATAAAGAATCTCAAACTGTCACACCAAGGCTGTAAAAATTTATTTGGGGGTTTAGTCTGTAATATTCCCTCTGTCCCTATCAATTTAAGTTCCAGGCCAGGTTAGAACCAAATTCTAAGGTAAACTCATATCTCATCTAAGCTAAACGCACATCTCATCCATCTTTCTGCACCTACCTTTTCCCTCAGTTTCTGTCAACAGGTTTTAAATAGGACCTTGAATTCAGTCAAGGTTAGAAGAAGGCCCTGGGGGCAGGGTAAGTTCGGGGACTAGGAAAAATACTGTTTTTTAAAATAGTTCCTCTATTCAGATTTCTATGGCTTTTTCATCCTAAAAAATCTAATTGTTCAAATGTCTGAGTATTTAGATTTTAAGCTTTCAAAGAGCACCAGAAGCTCATATATATGTGCTTATTTAATTTAAAAAATATATGAATAGAGCTCTCTTAAGAATTTTCATTTGTTAATTTGATATTTCCATCTGGAGAAATGAACATATACACTGAACAAACAGACACAAATAGAGAGTTCGGCACACAAACAAAAACACAAAACTCAGTAACTTGACTCATAATTCTCATTCGCTTACCAAATAAGTTTCACTGTAAAATAACATTATATTCAAGTCATCTTTTTGAAGGATATTTCTGATCATTTTAATTTGCACTGTGGCCATGCAGTTTTGCACAAAAATTTCATTTTTTTTAAATCGTTGGCTTATAATCAAGTTGTTCTCAATGCTTTAAAATATAATCGAGAGGATAGCATTTTCAGTTACTTCAGAGCTCTGTTTATTTTATATTTTGATTTTCAGATGGACCTCAGATGAGTAAAACCAATTCCAGTACATTTTCTTTAAGCTCAGGCCCAGTGGTGAGGTCTGCTATACATGGGGGCTGCATCCTGTTGGATCGCAAGGGGTTTCTTGGCAGGACTCCAACCTGCAGTCCTTAGACCCATTCCATCTCCAAAATCAGAAGCCTTGAAATCTAGAAACCAAGTGCAAGCTTGCCACTTACAGCTTTAGCAGGAAAATTAAACCATCACCCCAAAACTAAAACCAAGACAAAACCATGTTAAATGAGGTCATTGAAGTCTCAGGGAAAACTGTTTTCTATTGTGAGCTGCTGCTTTCAAGATCCTCAATGCGGTAACTCTTTCCTCCGCAGTCCTTGGAGATAACAGTACTCCAGCAGCCACTGGACTCGAAGGATGAATGTCCAACTCCATATTGTTCATTTATCATTTTCCTGATATACTTTAGTTCTTTCTTCATGTTTTCCTTTATCTCCTTGAGCATATTGAAAATCAGTTTTTCAAAATCTTCCTCTAGTACAGGGATTCTTAACAAATGTCTGTGAGCTTGAATTGAAATTTAAAAAAAAAATCATTCTTGTCGAGATGTGTTGGTGCAGGTGTGATATATTTATTAAATAATACACAGTAAAGTGTAGACTTAATAAGGGGTCTGTGGTTTTCACCTGACTGGCAAAGGGATCCATGGGACAAAAAAGGTTACGAACCCCCACTGACATAGGCCATTTTATATCTTCCCATAACATGTAGAATTGTATGAGAGAGAGTGTAAACTACAATGTGAACTATGGTTCGTGTTCAGTTGCAATGCCTCAGGATGTATTTATCAATTGCAATGAATGTGCCACACTAATGAAGGGTGTTGTTTATGTGGGAGGGTTGAGAGGTGTAGGGAGTGGGGCATATGGGAATCCCTATATTTTCTGTGTAACATTTATGTAAACTGAGTGTCTTTTAAAAATTAAAACAAATATATTATTAAAAAAATATTTTTAAAGAAAAAAGAACCTGGGCTCTAGTATGTCCAAAGTCTGGTCTTCTTTGTTGATGTTTTCTGAATTGTTGTTTTGTTCCTTTGTATGGGCCATATTTCCTGTTTCTTTGTCTTGAAATCTTTTGTTATACATTGTATATTTTAATATTGTAATGTATTAACTCTGTGATTTAGTCCTGTGCTGTCTGTTCCTTAAGTTTGTAGCAAGTTAATGATATGACAGAGATTTCTTTGAGTGCCAGGAGCTAACAAAAGTTTTATAAGCAATACAAGATACACCTTCCAGTCTCTGCAAATTGGCCTTGGATTGGCTGATGCTTTTTCAGAGTTTAGTCCTTTTTGTCAGTAAGATCAGCCTGAGGTGAACAAGATCCTCTTCATATTTTCTGAGCCTGCTTCTTGTTCTGGGCTTGTGCTCACTGGTGGCCTTAGGAATTCCATTTACAGGGATCTGAAAGCCACCTCTACTCCCTGTGAAGTAGACTTTGCCCCCATCCTAGGTGCTCTGTTTTTTGTCTTATAGACAGTAATCCTTTGTCCCAGTGCTTGGACTTATCTTTCTCACTGCTTTAGCTGTCTGCAAGCTACTTCTGTCTGCAGGGCAAGTTCTGGGAAGGCAAATCAGAGACAAGTGTCCTTGTATAGTCTGTCAAGCTGCTACTCAATCAACTAGTACAGACTTTCAGGCACCATAGTATGTATTCAGAGGGGTTACTCTGCTGCCCATGGAACAGAGGCAGGAACCCACAGTAAGAGTACACACTGGCTTGTTGGGAAAATGTAAATAAAAACAAAATCTCCCAACCCAGAGAACCTCTCCACAAAGGTAGAAGAGAAAGAAAAACAATTTTATCATTGAATAAACATTAAATCAATATGTGTTGCATCACAGGATTTCTACAAAGATATTGCAAAGTCAGAAATAGTGTCCATCCTTTCTCGGTGACTAATATATACAACCCCATACATACAGATTTTCAAGATATTTCAAAAGTAGATTTGTAGTTTGGAATTTATGCTTATTTCTTTACTGACAACTTATGGTAGGAGATAACTTCCTTTATTACATTACAAAGAAATGGAGCACTTCTTGGGAGGTGTAATTTGCAAGGGACTCATTCAACCTTTTACACCTTAAATTTACATACATTTTAAAAGAACAAAGAAAGAGAGAATTTACAATCAGAAGTTATCTAAAGTGAATGTAGCAATGAGAGTGAGAAGGAAGTCTCTTCCCTTATATTCAAGGGAGAATTAACCCTTTATTATTATTTTAAATTTATGTTTGCCCTTACAAGTCCCATAGTGGATGCTGGAGAAGGCATTGGGGAGGAATCAGCAAGGGCACCAGGAACATCACCTACCATTTTTAAAGCTGCATTTTCTTGATTTGGCACTTACCCAGTTACTACAACCCTTTACCTGTTTTCTGGAATTTTGAAGAAGATGTCTCAGCCAGTTTTTGCTACTGACTCAAAGATACTGTGAGGGTACTGCATCCTGGGGTTTCTAATGCCTTCATCTTGGTTTACCAGAAACCAAAAACCCAATATTTTTTACTGAAATTTAGTACTTTACCTTGATCTGAAAATTAATGAAGCTGCCAAATTCAATAGTATATAATCCAGGTCTTTCGCTTTATTGAAGAATAAAAAAAACATGGGAAATGTGATTATTTTCCTCCTTGATTTAAAGTTACTTTGTTCTGAGTCTTCTATTGACATTGAATTTGTGTCTGATGAGGGTCAGTGGAATGGAAGATTTTAAAGGCCAGATTATAGGAAGAAACTTTGCCTCCATTATTAAATAGTTGAATATTTTTCAGATTCAGCAAAGCACTATAATTTGAAGATATGTATCTTCAACAAGTTCAGAGATAAAGATCTGAGTTCCAGCCTTCCATTTAAAGAAAAATAGGCACCTTCAAATTTTCAAGGCAAGGCAATACCCAAGGAATATATAATTAAACATAATTTTTTATAAATATTTTCTAGCAAAATTCAGGTTGATCCTCAACTTGCTAATTTTTTTTCATCTTTTCCTCCCCAGATTTTAGTCTTTTATTTGAGCCAAAAGAATCACTTCAGCATGTCAGCTCTTAGAAAATTTTTTTTCACTGACTTGTGGCAGATTAGAATAGGACACAATGGAAGACAACTATTCAGAATAAAGCCATAATAGCTAGAACCCAACTGGCCAGAACATAGTCACAAGACCCTGCCCAGAATCCCCTTGAGGTGAGGCAGTTGCTTGAGAACAAACCTGTAACTGTTACAGCTGAAAAGCCCACCAAGACTCTGATCACGAGGTCCCATTTGAAACTCCAAGCTCAAAAGAAGCCCTGGATAGCTCCAAACAGAAAGACCTCACTATTGGTTCCCTGAAATCTAATAGGTGAAGGTAGAAAGGCAACCAATCAGGACAGCAAATGGCTGAGATCCCTCCTTAATATAGGGAGGGGGAGAGGAGAAATGCGTTAAGGCCTATCCCACAGCCCCATGTTGTAGTCTCACCTGTGTCTTGGGTATGTACTATCTCTGTCCTTTTGTTTCTCAATAAATGCTTTTACTGACCTCATTAAATTGGCACATATCTGAATTCTTTCTTGCAATGAAGCATAGAACATAGAAAATCAGAGCATTCCACTAACATATTTGGTGAGCCTGTCAGACACAAAAGCAAATAACACTTCCTGACACCCAACAAAGACTGGTGCATCTAGGCTTTGTAATCAGAGCCTATGTGTGCCCCTCTTTTATCTTATTAGTGAGGCCCCCCAGGCTCCCACCCTTGGTAGTGCTCAGAGGTTTGTTCTTTCCTCAGTCCCCAGGAGGCCCTGAGATTCCTTTTAATCCATTACTTCTGGGGTCCCTGAGGCTATGTGCCTACAAGCTGCAAAGCAATCAGTCTATAGTTTCTTAATGTGCTTCTTAATGTCTGGTTTAACTGCAAAACTCAGTCCATGGCAATGGCCATAAAATGAGCTCCCTCTCACAGCCATTTCCTAAGAACTGCAAAAGTAAGCCAAAAGAAGGGTCCCTAGCCAGTCCCTTTACTAGGGAGAAAGTCTGGCTTGGTAGCTTCAGTCTGGGAACAGGACCCAGATATTTCCTAAGACCTCTAAGGCTCTGGGGACACCCAGTGAGCAGGCTCCCAATCCCCAGAGCATTGGGATGGTGAGCAGGGATCCCAAACCCTGGGACATTGGGGTGGTAAGCAGTTTCCACTCAGTCAGGTCTAGGAGTGGGATGCCACTAAGACTGATGAACATGTTTATCCTCCCTAGGATAATGGGCAGCTTCTCCTGCATTCTAGCAGACTTCCCCAATGGGGTACCTTCTCAGAAATTGGGATAACCCACCTACTGATGGTCTAAAAAGGAAGAGACCATAATCTTTTCCTGCTACACCACTTGGCGACAGTAAAAATTAGAGGACAGCCAAGAGTGGTCTCTAAATGGGACCCTGAATTCCAGTTAAACTTGCTGTGTAAGAGGGAAGGAATGGACAGGTAGATCTGAGGGCCAGTAACCATGTGGTCACATGTCTACTCAAAGGGATGAGGAAACATACTACCAAAACAGTGAATTATAATAAGCTCAGGGAAATTACTCAGAGGTAGGACAAAAAGCCAGCCTTATTTCAAGAAGGTTGGTAGAGGCAATAAAAATACCTTCTGGTAGATTCTGACTCTAGAGAAGAATAGGTCTTCCTAGGAACTCACTTTATTAGCCAGTCTCCCTCGGATATCCTTAGGATGCTACAAAAACTTTTCCTGGGTCCCCAGACATTCATAAACTCCCACTTAGAAATACCCTTTACAGTTTTCAACAGTGGAACAGCCTGCTTGTTCCTAGGACCTCAAAAATCAGATTTGGAGTTCATCTGTTGCAAATTGGTTAACTGTGAAAGATAACCTGAAAATGAGTCTTTAAATTTCAATACTATCTTGCAATTGAATTTGATGTATAAAAGAAATTACAAATGGGATTACTTTAAAAGTTAGAAAAGTGGAAAAACTTAGCAACATTATTGTTACTAATAAAAAAGTTTTAGTTAATAAACAAAAGTACCCCATTTGTTTTGAAGTGAAAATTTACTAGAATCTGTAACTAAGAGCTAAGACAAAAATCATCATATAGGTTCCTTTATTATAAAACAGCTAACGGATAATATATGAAATTTCTGAAACTGGTTGGATTTAGCCTATACCTACTATTGTGATGGTAATTCTAAACTGAATTTACCTTTGTTTACAGATATTTCAAGTCTAGACTTACCCTTGTGTATGCTTGCTATTGTGAGGGCAATTCTAAACTGAGCTTGCCTTTGCTTATCATTATTTCATAGCTGGCCTCACCATTGTGAGAGTAAGTACCCTATTCTCCCCTATTTGACTCTATGGCAACTTCTGCCCCCATTCTTTTGTCTATTGTCATTCTTTTGTCTATTCAAACCAGGCCCCAAGTACTCTGCATGGTGCCTCTCCATTTGAGTTAATGGCTAGATAAGTCACTATGGCCTCTAAAACAATAAATGTATCTACCACATCTCTGGTTGTGCTCCTGAAGTAGATGGAAAGTAAGCTGCTATTTTGGACTCCTGTGGCAGTTGGCAATGGCTCATTATCACTAGATTTACAATGAACATTGCCTCTAGACTGGCTCTGTTTTATAGTGCCAAAAGGCACAATACACCAGGACAGTGAAACACAGGAACCTCCCTCCAGGACCAATTGTCCTGCAGCATGATGGTGTGTGAAGAACATACCAAGTGATGTAATTATTACCAGAGTAATGTGAGTAGGACTTAAACAAACACAATTGGCATTATGGCCTGTTCCCATGGAGAAACAACATGTATGGTATTACAAATCTGAAGCTTAGATATATTAAGTACAGCTCAGAGAGGAACTTGTGCATTAATTAATATTAAGTACTGTACCTATATACCTGATGAATATGCTAATATCTCTTCTATTCCGGATAATATGCAGAGGGATATTAAACATGTTAGAAGTATTAGCAACCTTAATTCATTTTAAAAGTAATGAACATGCCTATAAGATAAAACAATGGCTCTCCTCAGTACTGTCTTTATTTTGCTTGTCTTATTGTTGCCTATATTGTCTTTGTGCATTTACGTCTAGGGCAGTGCCTCTCCTCACCCCTCTTCTAGCTGTCCTAGGCATAAACACCACTGTGGGAATTGGTGTTGACAGTTTATATCCAACCCAGTAGGTCTACCACAATTTCTCCCTAGAGTTAACCAACAGCATAGAAGAAACTACCACACCTTAGAAGTCCTTAGATAACAAACAGACTCCCTTGTTGCTGTGGTACTGCAAAATCTCAGAGCCCTAAACATGCTAACAGTGGCATAGGGAGGAACCTGCTTGTTCCTCAAGGAAGAATGCTGTTTCTATGTACATTGCTCCAGGACAGTTGTAGATAGCATTTGAAACCTAAAAGATCAAGCCCATCAACTTCAGGAAGATACAGCCTCTGGAAGCACCTGGACTTTCTTGTTCCCATGGTCTAGTATGTCATGGCTGGACCCCTTTGGGGGCTGCTTACCACCATCTTCTTTATCCTTTTAGTAGGAGCATGTTTCTTCAAAACTCTGTTTATTTCTTCCAGAATCATTGTCTTCCAGGTACTAGTCATGCAGGGATTTTATGCACTTCCAACCACCTTCCCTCAACCTCAACAGATTTAGCCAAAGAGTTTCACACCCTGTCAGGCAGGGACTACTGCCTCTAACCAGCAGGAAGCAGCTGCAGAGGAATGACCATCACCCTTCAGGTCCTCCTTAAGAATAAGGGTGCAAACAATCTGAAGGAAGATTTGAGGCAGGTTAGTATAGGGAACAAGGGAAGGCAGCTGGTCAGAATAAAGCCATAACAGCTGGGACCCCACTGGTCAGAACATAGCCATGAGACTCCACCCCAAACACCACTGAGGGGAGGTAGCTGCTTGAGAACAAATCTGAGCCAAAAAGCCCACCAAGACTCTGGTCACAAGATCCCATTTGAAGCTCACAGGCTCAAAAGAAACTCCAGGTAACCCCAAACAGAAAGGCCTCCCCCATGGGTTCCCTAAACTAACAGGTGAAGGTAGAAAAGTAAGCAATCATGACAGCAAATAGGTGAGATAACCTCCTTAATATGGGGAGGGGGAAAGGAAAACCTTAAAAAAGCCTACCTCAGAGCCCTACACTGAGCATCTCACACAGTAGCACACCCACATCCATGTCTTGTGTGTATGCTATTTCTTCTCTCTCATTTCTCATAACCTTTTACTGGGCCTCATTGAACTGGCACATATCTGAATTCTTTCTTGTGAAAAACCTAGAAACCCATAGCATTCTAACAGATTCAGAACCTAAACAGATGTGTTTTCTGAATTATTTATGATAAGTTAATGAAATTATAAGGAACAAGAATACTTTACATTTATAATACTTTATATTTCTTTTGTGCCAAGCCCTCAGTCCTGGGTATCTATTTCCTCATTTGTCTTTGCAACATTCCTACAAAGTAGAAAAGACAGCATATTATTATCTCCATTTAAAGAAAATATCTATGTGTAGTATGTTATAATTTATAAAGCACTTGCATATACATTGCTTGCAAGGCCAGTCAATAACTTTGCCTTGCTGCGACACAGAAAGATTAAATGGACAATTGACGTTTACATAAAAAGACACCCCAATGGCCTTCATATTTTACTTTAAAGCTTTATTTTTCCTGGGTTACATTTTTTCAGTGCCGTTATTTTGTCAAATATACATGAATTACCTCCCAGATTTTATATATTAGAAACAGCTCTGTTTGTCTTGTTCCCCACAGCACTGTGGGGTGGGGATGGGGGTAAGGTTGCTGGATTTGGGGATTTTTTTCTTCTTTGTTTTTGCATTTCGAAAGCCTTGCTCCAACTCTCAAAGGATGCTGTTAAACACAGACTAAATATTGAATTGCCTCTTTATCCTCATGGTCTTCGTGGTGGCAAATAACTGTTTCTGTGAAGGGGTTTGCTCCCTGAAGACCCACAAGTGGTGGTTAGAAAGTGTCCACAAATTAAAGGCAATGAAAGATCACTAACCACAAGCAATAGATGTTATATAAAAAAAAGTACAGTACATAAAATCGCTTTTAAAAGCATGTATATTCTGAACTCTACCCAGGTGGTTACCATGTATTTCCCCAATTATGAGTAGTTTTATATGTACAAAGACATCTGTGTAGGGTAAAAAAACATCTGTGTAGGGTAAATATTATACATAACTTACACGATTTCTTTTAAATTCTAACAACTGACCAATCTGAGAGGAAAAAAATTAGGAATTTTTAAAGTTTCTGAATCAGTAGTCATTATGAAAGACTATCGATTTTAATGAAATAAAGGGAAAAATAGAACAACAATATTGATTAAGCATTGAAAATCATTTTTTTAGATGGAGGCATGAATGTATAATTTCCAGCAATTCAGGGCTCTTCTCTTCATTTGAAATAACCAAGTACTGAATGAGCACATCCCACATACAAGTTATATCTTAGCAAAGGTCAAAACTGACCTGACAGAAATTCTAGGCAGTGTCATGATAGGATTCTGAAGGCTGGGTATTCTCAGAACAGCTGGAGAAAGACAAAAGAAATATTTGCCCATTTTCCCCACTAAGAATGTTTTTCTCCCTCCTTTCTACTTCATAAAAAACAAGTACATTTCTTTAGGCTCATTTCAAATCTCTGTCTCTTTCCTCTGAAATTAGCTCCTTTGTTAAGTCCTGTTGATTACGAATCTGCATTTTCCCAAATCGGTATTCTTTTTTCTATTTCCACTGACAATGCCTTAGACTATAAGCTTTTATCACTTTTAGGGCTGTAGCAATGGCATTTTAACTTTTACACTGCCTTCAATCTATCTCCACACCAATCCTATTTGCAATTATCTATTGTTTAATCTTCCTACCACTAAGAACATTTCATTTTTGTTCAGAATCTTTCATAGTCTATCAGAAGCCTACAAAATTAAGTAATAACTCTTTATCCTTATATTTAGAGTCTTCTGTGAGCTTGTCCAACTTGTCCCTTCTCCACCAACAAGCTCTCATACATGCTATACTCCAACAGAACAGAGAAACTTCCTACTATATCCATAGATATATGGATATACTATATTCCTACTATATTCATTGACTTTTGTCAATTCTCCCAATTTCCTCCTCTCATGTCCAAATCCTTTCCAACTTTCAAGACCCCCAAAAATGTCAGCCTTCCAAATTCCTTTTCTGAATCCCCATTTCAGTTTATCCATTCTCTAAGGATAACCATCACCCTTTATTTCACTGCTTTTTTGTATGAAATAGTATGTTCTCAGGGGTCAAACTTTCTCGGGTTTAAATTCTGACTCCTTACAGGACTTTGAAGGGGAAATATTTATTGTTCCCATGCCACAGGGTTGTTGTGAACATTATAAATTAATATATGTAAGTGTCCCTAGTAAGTCCTCAATTAGTATTAGCTATTATTGTATGCATCTTATCTCTAATACAGTAGGATCCTGGGATAGAATTTCAGGCTAGTAATTGTTGTGTCCTATGACAACACAAACCAGTATGCATCACATATATGTTCAATAAATACTGAGTAAATATCCCATTCTGTGTCTTCCAGTGTCTTAGATGTCATCAGAATGTTGTAAAGAACCATAGTTTACTGATGATCTCAAAAGCCTCCACCCCATCCCACCAAGATGTGGATAGGAATGATTACTGAGACTTGAAGTATGTGACCCAATGTTCCCCATAGGAATACTTCCCATTCTTGGTATAAGAGGGAGCGACAATCCTTACTCATTCTCTTTCTCCAAAGGGTTAGAAATATCGGTGGTGAAGAGGAGACATAGGAGAGGAGAAATGGATAGTAGGTACAAAGAAATCTCACCCTGCAAATTGTATTTGCCTTTCTTTTAAAAGTACTCAGGAATAGGCATTCCTGAGCAGGAGAAATTAGGAATTAACAGACTACATATGTGCCTAACTGGGGCCCTCAACACCTTGAAGAACTTCTCTGTCCAACACTTAACTATGCACCTTTAAGGGAATAAGATACTTACTCTGAGCTACGTGTTGAAATTCATTAAAAGGTTTGGCTACAGACTCAGAAAGTCAACATTCAGAGGCATATGCTATTTATTTAGAGGATTCCTAGACTCTGATGTGTAACATTAATCAGGGCACAGACAGAATGAGAAGTATGATTTCTCCAAATGGTATTCATGTCTAAACATCAGCTTTATAAATACTGAAATACTCATCAGCCTTGATATGTGTTTTTTCAGGAGTACCTATGTTTAGTATCTAATATTTCATTTAAAAAGGACACTAATAATGGATACATTTTGTCACATATGTGTTTCACATGAATGTCAAGTTAGAAAGACTGCATTTTTTACTAAAATGCTGACATTATTTCTTTTACATTGATTTGTGCATTCTCATATGAAAAAGAAGAGTTTCTTTAGGTTGGCCTTTAGTGTTTATTATTACAAATAAAAAAATATTAGCAGAAAAAGAGCTGTGATCTGGTAGTGTATAACACATGATTGGTATTATAATGTTTAAAATAAGGTGGGTATTATTATTACCTTTTTCAAGGTGAATGGAGGCTCAGAGTAGCTCCAAGGATTGTCAAAGTTCATGTTATTAGTAAGCAATGGAGCCAAGGTCCAAATACACATCTGTCTGATCCCAAAGCCCTATCACCTAGGACTAGATCATAAATTTAGACATACAGAGTTTAATAAGTTTTGCTTGTAAAGTTTATTACACTTATAAAAGTTTAAAGTTTTTTCTCTACACACTTTAGTCCAATTTTGATTCTCCAAGCACATCGTCAGGGCTTTGCCCTGCCTCCAGTCAACTCCACTGCACAGGGAATAATAGTTCTTACAAGGGTACTCCAGCAGTAACCTCCTGAGGTAGGTTAATCCAGGGGTTCTTAACCTTTTATGTTCTCTGCCAGTCAGGTGAAAACCATGGACCCCTTAGTAAGTCCACACTATACTGTATATTATTTAATAAATACATCACACCTGCACCAACATGTCCCCACAAGAGTGTTTTGTTTTTTTTGAATTTCAACTCAAGCTTTCAGACTCCTTGTTAAGAAACCCTATAGTTAATCTGCCCTATTACCTAAATACTTGTTCCCTAATCCCAAACCCCTTTCCCTTGCCTTCGTTCTACAATATTATCCTGTCTAAGAATGATTGGTGTAGGGATGAGCACCCTAATCTTAGTCAAAGAGGTGAGAGGAGACATTTCCTGGGAAGAATTTCCCAGAATTTTCTAGCTCTATAGGTAATAGATAGCTTCTCTTCCGCTATTCAGAGATCCCTCTCATGATGTTATAGCTTATTAGAAATGGTTTAAAATACTCTGTAGAAGGAGTAAAACAGAGCTGAGGATATACAACTAAGGTTTTAAAAGCAATGGTAACTATATGAAAAATGTGGTTATATTTATTCCATTCCTCTTCTAGAAGAAACCAGCATAAGGAGAAAAAAAAGTCAGGGTTAATATGCTAAATTTCTAAGGTTTCAATATTGGAGGACTGAAGAGAATTGGAGAATGTAGAAAGATAAAAATGGTACAGGCTATTAATTCCCAAGCACCAAAAGAATCGCCACCCACTCTGGCATCTATTTTAAGTCTCTGATTTTGGGGAAAGAAAAAATGCACACCTAGACATTTAGGATTTCACAGTATTACTTGACATTAATTACTTGAGTAATTGCTGTATTCCATCATACTATTTTAGAGAAGTTGAAAGTCAATAAAATAGATGGCTTCCTCGCACTTAAATTTCTTTTAAACAGGTGATAATAATTTCCTTTGAATTAACACTATATTGAACCCTTCTAATTGACACCAAATGTATCAGTCATTGGTCCTTTGTTGTATTTATTTAGATTGTATTGACTGTGTATTTTCATGATATGATTCAGGTTTTCTTCCCCCTATTTTGTGATTAAATGTTTAACACCTTCTGATATATAACAGAGGAATAGATTCATTCCTTGGAATGGGAATATAACCAGAAGTTTCTATTTCTCCAGCACATACATTTTTAAAAATATTTTTTTATTAGAGTAGTTGTAAGCTTACAAAACAGTCATACATAACATGTAGAATTCCCATACATCAACTCTCCACCAACACCTTGCATTATTCCAGAATATTTGTTACAGATTATGAAAGAACATCATCAAAATATTACTACTGTCATTTATAGCTTACATTTGGTATAGTTTTTCATCCACTCCCCTATTATTAACACCATGTATTAATATTGTACATTTGTTATTGTTCATGAGAGAATGCTCTTGTGTTTGTATTGTTAACCACAGTCCATCATCTTCCACATGGTTTACTGTATTCTGCAGTCCCATGCCTGTACCATCCATGCAAAGTGTACATATACTCAGTGACTCTGACTTTCATCAGAGTGGTGCAGTCATCACCTCAGTAAATCTTTGAACATTTTCATTTGTCCAAAAGGAAAAAATCCCATATGCCTCTTATTGACCCTTAGCATTGATGTAGTACCTTCTTTGACACTGATGAGAAGGATATTACAATATTTGCTGTTAACTATAGTCCATAAGTTACAGTAATTGTATTTTTCCCATGTATCATCATATCCTTACCACCTTGGAATAGTGACTTGCATTTGTTCATAAAAGTTCATAAAAGAACATTCTTGTACTTGCACTATTAACCACAACTCTCATCCACCACAGGGTTCACTATGTCAGCATCTCAATTTTTGTCCTATGTGAAAGTTATGCTCTTTTGCTGTTACTCCAGCCTAGAATTCTCTTCCCTCTCAGTACTACTTCTTATCATTACAGAGTCTTCTCATGACCACTCATTCTAAAACACCAATCTCCCCCATTCATTCTTTATCCCATCAGTTTGTTTTATTCATGGATATAATTGGGGGGGGGGGGGGGAGGACACTTAAAACACAAAATTTACTCTCTTACAATTCTGGAGACTACAAGTTCAAAATGAACTGTACAAGACTAGAATGAAGGTGCCAGCAGGGCCGCAGTCTCTCTGGAGGCTCTAGGGAGAATCTACTCCTTGTCCCTTCCAGCTTGTGGTGTCTGCTGGCCTATCTTGCTTTGTGGCCTCACTCCAATCCCTGGTGCCATCTTAACATGGCCTTCTCTTCTATATTTATGTATCCTCAAATCTGTCTTTACTCCCTCTTTAAAATTTTTTCTTGAATTAAAGAAGTTGTGAGTTTACAGGACAATTGTGCTTAAAATTCAGTATTCCCATATCCCACCCTATCGTCAACACCTTGCATTAGTGTGGTACATTTGTTACCATTGACTCACATTGTATAATTTGACATTTGAAATTTAAAATTTACAATTTATTGTTTGTCTCCTCACATAAGAGCAAAGATCTGGTGTATCTTATTTTCTGCTCTTTTCCAGGCTAGGACAAGGCCTGATGAGTTAGGCACTCAAAATTTTTTAAATGAGTAAATTAAACTACTACTTCAAAAATAAACAAAAATTGTGTATAAAACATACCTAAACACTCTGGTAAATAATTCCAAACTGAGATATACAGAGGAAGAAGTCTTGGATATATTTTCATTTGAAGGTGCCACAAAGTAATTTTTCACATTTTTTCAGTTTACATAAAGTGAAAACTTCGCCAATCAATTTGAGGCATAGTTCATCTACCCCAATTCCACAGCCCTTCAAATTTGATCTTCTATCTTTCTTCCAAGAATTCTGCTATACTATACCCTCATGTTATCTTTTAAAGCTTTGTGTATCTGTAATAAGATCACCTTTATACAGTTCTTTGCATATAGTAGATGCACCTTGATTGTTTATTAAAGAGATGTTGAAATGAATGGCTAAGTGAAAATTGAAATCTTCATTTAGGAGTAGCTAGTGAATTATGAAGTGAATTTTCCTCATTCACTCATTCTTCACCATCCTTCTACAGAGGGTTTCTTTTTAAAAAGTCCACGTGAACACTACTTATCACGAAATCTCTTCTTTTTAATCTCCCTAATGAAGTTCAGGGAATGACTAGAAATGGGGTATGGTCAGGCTTTGCGTTTGATAACTGGGCCTGTTCTTTCATCTTCTCTCTGTAGTCTTAAGCTCATTGTTTGTTGCTGCCAAAGCAGTAAACGTTGTTTGTCTTCGTTGCAAAACCAAGGCTAGGAAACTTTGAAGTGTTTTCTCTTGCTTAATGTCACCTACTGTTCCTGTCAGCAAACTGAGATAAACCTGATGGACTGAGGTGTCTGGTCTAATTCCTTTATTGACACTTAGTCCTGTCTTCAAACACCAGTGTAAATGAATAAGTACTGAGATAGTAATGTGTCAGTAATAGGCTGCCAGATAAATGCCATTGTTTATGCACTGATCCCAGCTTCCTAAGGTCCAAACAGTTCAAAAATCTTACAAATTAGCACCTCACTGAGATCAAAGAATTGTCTTTTCTTTCTACAATTACCTACTTGGAGAGCTGAGCAAGCAAATGAGGCTAGTTTTAAGCAGGCTTTCTCTAACCCAAATCTTTTGAGGGGAAACAAATGGTGGAATTATACCCTATTTCAGGAAAGAGTGGTGAAGAATAAGCAACTTTTCCCTTATATTGCTATATAAGAGCAAGAGGATTCTGCGGTTTCTGTATTTTAATTATGTATGTTAATCAACTATTTTATCCCAATAATAATTCTTATTTAGAAAATTAGTGGAAAGAGCCATGGTCATCCTTATCAACCAATCTTTGAGATCAGGTTAAACTTCAAATTACAAAGATTAAAAAAAACTGTTTTTAATTCAGTGGCACCATAATACTTACAGCCCCTGACAAAAGGCATGAGAAAAATTATTATTTTCTGAAGGAGTGAAACTTAAGATTATAATCTTCTAATTCCATCCTTGGTATGTTAAGAAATAGAAATAATAGAGAAATAAATAGAAAAGTTCACCATTAATCTCTCTCTCTGAAAAAAAAAAGTGCACTATTTCCCATGACTACTTGATCATTAAGAAAAGTTCATTGCCCTGAAATACATTTCAGCTCCATTAGCCTGTCCAAAATGGCTTTTTAAAAGTAAGACACTGAGAAATGAGAAGATAGGAGCTATTTTGAGGATATAACAGACTTTACACTATTTAGTTAACTTGCTTTTCCTGTTAGTCATACAACCTGAAAACAAGAAATCATGTGACCAAATTTTCTGGCTTAAGACAAGATTGGCTTATTTACAACAAAGATCCTTCCTTGGTGGCAGGCTTTATCTTTAATGTAAATGTCAATCTACTTTCAAATTCTAGTGGTACAATGACTAACCTTGTCTTAGTCAAAGTCTCGCCCCTGATAGACAAAAGGAAGGGGAAGGGGAAGAGGAAGGAGAAAGGAAAGAGGAGGGAAATTGACCGTATTTTTCTCTCTGAAAAGTGATTACTGGAAAAGCTGGGCATCCTTTATTTTTTATCCCCACCCCCCACCCCCACTTGTGGCTTTTGCTTGCTGTCTGCTCTCTGTGCCATTCGCTGTACGTTCTTCTGCATTTTTGCTTATCTCCCTTTTTTTGTTGCGTCACCTTGCTGAGTGGGCTCTCCGCGGCACTTGCGGGTCCACGGCTCTCCGCAGCCTGCCACCAAACCTGCCTTCACAAGGAGACCCTGGATGTGGACCCAGGGACCCCCATATGGTAGACGGGAGCCCCACTGATTGAGCCACAGCTGCTTCCCTGGGCATCCTTTTGCAAATTTGTTTTGCTTCACTTATTTACATCCATGGTTTTAAAAATGGGCATTATATACACTCCTTATGCCAAAGAGTTCATGAAAATGACTGTGAGCTAAGGCCAATTTTTAGTATCATTTGTTTTGTTTTCCTAATGCTATTTCCTACAGAAAAAAATCTAGTATCCTGGGGACCAGCCTAGGTTTACATAAGACCACCTTCCATGATGCCATAATCTTCAAGTTTCAGGAATGCTGATAACTCCAACCTAAAGAAAAAAAAAACTGCTTATGGGACAACCAACATAGAAACAACTCCATCAGAACTCTGATAATATCTTTTTTGTTTTTGTTTTTGTTTTTTTTTAAAGATTTATTTCTTTCTTTATTTCTCTTTCCTTCCCACCCCCCCACCCTGGTTGTCTGTTCTCTGTGTCTATTTGCTGCGTCTTCTTTGTCCGCTTCTATTGTTGTCAGCTGCACGGGAATCTGTGTTTCTTTTTGTTGTGTCATTTTGTTTGTCAGCTCTCCGTGTGTGTGTGGTGCCATTTCTGGGCAGGCTGCACTTACTTTTACGCTGGGCGGCTCTCCTTACAGGACGCACTCCTAGTGCGTGGGGCTCCCCTACGCGGGGGACACCCCTGTGTGGCAGGGCACTCCTTCCACACATCAGCACTGCGCATGGGCCAGCTCCACACGGGTCAAGGAGGCCCAGGGTTTGAACCGTGGACCTCCCATGTGGTAGACGGACGCCCTAACCACTGGGCCAAGTCTGCTTCCCAGATAATATCTTAAAACAAGGATTCTGCAGTAGCCCTTGAAATATGTTTACATATTTTATTACAATTACCCCTTCAATAACCTTGTGAGCTCCAGATGTTAAAGTAAAACATGAGGAAAAAGTAGAAAAATTAAATCAATGCAGCTTAATTAAATGCCAAAGTAATCTCTTAGAGGACATATATGCAGTGTGAATACTTTTCACTATTTCTGCTGTCCAGAATATGAAGAGCTACCACTCAAACTTTTGCTTAGTTACTTGAAAAACCTTGACTTGCAGCCAAAATTCAGAATTGGCAAAGCAATAGCAACCAGCATATCAACTATTCTGACTTTTTAATCTATTAATGAAGAAGAGGTTGCATAGGATAGACGAAGGCATATTTGAAATATTTGAAGGTGGAACACCCAACAGGACTTAAGTTGCAACTTTCCTGCTTTCAAGCTATGTGACTAAAGTCATTTAAATTAATGAAGCCTCAATTTCCCCCTATCGAACGTAACAATCCATATCTTTCTACTTCATAGAGTTGTTGTGAGATCCAACCACAATGAAATATATTTATATATATATGGGCCAGCTGATAGTACTTTTGTCCTAGTGGTTGATTTATTTTATGTCAGCAGGGCTTAAAGAAGATCTGCTGTTGGCAGCTGATTAACAATACTGAGTTAGAATACTCAAAAGGGAAGCATGCTTTATTAATCCACATGCAAAAGAAAGTTATCAAGCATGAAGGGGAGATTTCCCTTTCAGATTGTTGATCATTCTTATTTTCCCTGAAATAGAGATTATACTAGTTCCCCAGGAATCTTTAAGCCTCAGTTCTGGTCTGGAAATTGGAGGAAGGGGTCCAAGAAAACATGAATTGATAGCGCCAGTGAGCACCCCTTATAGACTGGGGTATCATAGAATTTAATTCATAAAATTACCTTCTGTTCAAACTTTAGGTATTTAGATGTTTAATCTTCAGCCTAATCCTACTAATAATACCTCTATGGGTTAATGAGTCATGAAATGGACCTCTCCACTTTCATTTTCCTTATAACTACTAGCAAAATATAGTAAGTTTCTGTGCTTTGCTGTTATAACCTCTTTTGGTCTCTAAAGAAAAATACACTGGTATACAAATTTTGTTATTAACAATGTTCATTTCTCTTTTCTAAGTAATAGTAAAGAGGAAGGAAGGTGAAACTTTTGATGTAGTTCCATAAGTGAGTAACCTACGCCAACCTTGCTTGCACAAGCACCTGAATGCAGAGGTGCCAGTCTAGGCTTGTATGTCAAAATCCACTGAAACTCTGAAAGCACCTGTTGTGGCAAGCTGGAAAAAGATCTTGGCAAGCAAAGTTTGTGTTGATTTTGTCACTTTTTGAGCAAATATCTTTTTCAGATCAATAGTCCACTGATTTATTTTTAAGAATATTTCCTTTTGAATTTCCTTTCCTCCCAAGGTAGTTTCAAAAATTAGTCTATTAAAAATGATTTTTTCATGGAGCAAAATAATAGAATACTCAGTGGTTACTTGACCAGGTTTCAAGATGCCAACTTTATTCTTTTTTGAAAGTCTCATTTTTAGTTAATCGCCCTTAGACTAATGAAGGTCTATTATCTTCTCTATTGTATATTTATGTATTGTCAACACATGCATGTCTTTCTTTAACCATATTGGAGAAAACACTTATTTTCACAATGTATGCATATTGTTTTACTTTTTAAAGTATAATTTAAATTTGAAAATTAAACCTTGTTTTGCAGTAAAAATAGCAGAAAATTTGCTCCTTGTGAAATACTTAGGGCATATTACTAAGTAAAATTTATATATAGTAAGCAGTCTTCTATAAGAGATATCTAGAATTACTGACCAGGAGAAGGGAAAGAAGAAAATACATGTATAAACAAAAAGGACACAGTTTTCTTCCAGCAGGGTACTGAAAACTCATTCTTCTCAGTAAGGAAGGTAAACAACCTCTCTCCAGTGTCCTCTTCACTGTGATTCATTTCATGTTCTAAGTTAATTTCCAAATCAAGAGTTGACTCTCTCTTGAGTCTCTGTTGACTTACCTAGCTGCCAACAAAGGATTACCAGCCTCTTGGAATACATATAATTATATTCCTGTGGGCACTTATATGGAGCCATCAGCTCCATCCTAGTACACACCAACTTCTAGGTTGGCCTCCGCCTGGAGGTGGTAAGAACTGAAATGAAAACATTTTTTGGCCTACTTCAATACCTAATAAATGAAACTTTATCCCTTCAAATAACACTCAAATTCCACTTTGTTCATAAGCACCAAAGTGAATCAAATCTAAGTTTACATTTTGTTTACTTCATATATAATTGCATTTCATATTATTCTCATTGAATAATATACTATCTACATTTTGTATCCCCCACAGAATGCTAGGAATAAAAATGAAAGAAATTCAGGCCTCCAGTGTCCTTGATTCAAATAAGCCCTAATTGTTCAGAAGGTTCCCTCAGTATAACTAAAAAAACACATTTATTTATTTATGCATTCATTATGTAGCACCTCTCCTTGAGGTAAGGAGAACTTGAGGTAGTTTCCATATATATATATATATATATATATATATATATATATATATATATATATACACACACATATATATATGAAAAACAGACCGAACTGTGGAAACTGAGGCAATGAGAAAAATAAGGATTGAGGAAAAAAAAAAAAAAATATTAAAGTGGAGTAAGGTTGGTGCCCTCAATGCCATGTGAGTGGCAATTTTGCAACTAATGATTATCCTAAGAACCCAGGCAAACAGAGTTCAAAAACACTATCATTTATGAGACTAGCAATGTTGCTGGCCCAAATCAAACCACTTTGAATGAGAACATAGTTGTTCCTGTACCTGAGACAGGTGAGAATTTTCTCCTATGGCTCCTTATGAAGTGGTTGTTAGTGTGAATTGAAACTTCCAGGAAGAAGGTGAAAAAAATGGTGGTGGGATGCAGGGGATATGGTTGACACTTTGTCTTCAATGTATTTAATGAGAGCTTCTAGCGATTAATGAATCTGAGATGCCAGGTCATTTGGTTATATGTGTTTGACTCCAGGAGAGCTGGATGGTATAGGAGCTAAATTCATAGGAATGGAATTTTCCACCTAGCGTCCTGGACAACCTTTAGTGCCAATTCATCAGAAAAATCCTGTGCACCAAGGAGTCAGACTCACTACTTAGGATTTACAAATCTTTTAGAGTTCCCATCAAATAGGAGTCCCAAACGCCCAGATTTCTGTAAATTCCCATGCTCCCCCATCCTCAACTCATGTAAAAGAGGTCAGGAATCTAGGAATGGAAAGGAGACTTGTCCTACCTTTTAGCAGATGACACTTAGGAACTTAGATATACAAACTGAACATTTAAGTACAATCATTTGGCTGTCACCTGTCCTATTTACCATAAAGGACTCAATTTCATAGCATGCTTATTGCTAGAGACAGAGTCTTACTTTTCTTGAGTGCCTACTATTACTAGGTAAGTAAACACTAGCATGTATTTTCCAAGGGCAGATGGAGAATTTGAGAGCCCCAGGGTTTACATAATTGGAGGGAACAGATTCATTAAGAAATTACAAACACAAAATTAGAGAGAGGGCTCTGTGTATGGTCCATGTTAGCGAAGTGGAGCATAAGCTTCATTAGCTTCATGGAAAATGTCTCTCTGATGTTCCCTTCTGTCATCCTCAGGGAAACCCAATGACATAGGTAATATTCTTTCCTCTGACACACGAATAAACTAAGATTCAGTGAGAGATTAACTTGTCCAATTGTTGGGGTTGCCGGATGTTGCAAATAAAAATGTAAGGAGAGAAGTGGATGTGGCTCAAGCAATTGGTCTCTCTTCTACCATACAGGAGGTCCACAGTTCAATACCCAGGACCTCCTGGTGAAGGCAAGCTGGCCTGTGTGGTGAGCTGGCCCATGCAGAGTGCTGGCCTGTACAGAATACTGCCCCAAGCAGGAGTGCAGCCCTGTGCAGGAGTACCGACCCATGCGGAGAACTGGTGCAGCAAGATGATGCAATAAAAAGGGACACAGAGGAGCGATAATAAAAGATGCAGCAGATCAGGGAGCTGAGGTGGTGCAAGAGAATAATCACCTCTCTCCACTCCGGAAGGTCCAGGATTGGTTCCTGGAGCTGCCCAATGAGAATACAAGCAGACGCAGAACAACACCCAGCGAATGGACACAGAGAGCAGATGGGAGGTGGGAAGGGGGGAATAAATAAATAAATCTTTTTTTAAAAAAAAAGTAAAGATTCTCAGTTGAATTTGAATTTCAGATATACAATATAGAATTTTTTAAATATAAGTATATTCCTTGAAATACTTGGAATATTATATTACAAAGTACCCATCATAATCTGAAATTAAAATTTTTAACTGTGTGCTGCATTTTATCTGGTAACCCTACCAATGATAGACAGGATTTAAACCCAGGTTTTTTGGATTCAAAGCTTAAGTGTATTTCATTCTTTCCCTTCTATAATAACTACTCATAATAATTAATAAATGCAATAATTTTCTCCTTAAATGAAAATAATATTTCCATTAAGGTTCTATTATTTAAATAACTGAAATTACATACGATACTACTCCTTAAAAATTTATTTTTAATTGAACAAATGTTTTATTATGGGAAAAATTTAAATACAACAAATAAAAAGAGATTATGTATCATCCTCTCTTTAATAATCACCCTTTGTTGATTGGCTTATATAACCTTTTTTAAAAATATGCAAATAACCATGTATTGTTTTTTTAAAAAATAGGTTCACTACTATATATACTTTTAAGTACAAAGTGACTTGAAAAAAAGAAAACAACTTTATTTTCTTTGTGCTGGGCCTAGGATGTGATGATAGAGATTTGGCAATCAATTACCCTGATTTGGACTGCAAAAATCAGCAAGTAGAATACCAGATGTGAGAGCTTCCCATTGAAATTCTCACTTCTTTTGAAGTGTGAGATTAATTGTCCATATCAGATGGCTGATGACTGACACTATCGTAGTCATTCCTAATTTGAAGAACTTCAGATGGCTACGGGATGATATAGGTATGGCTGATAAAAAGTCTCTCAGAGGTGAGGTAAATTGGCTCCGTCTCATTATTATTAATCACTGTCTCATAGAGAAATGCAGGCAAGGAGGAAAAAAAATCCTTAACTAACAATTTGAGTACATATTGCAGATTAAAAATAAGTAAATCAGTGAGACTTTTTTATGGTATTATATTCTATAAATATCTCTTCCACAATTGTAACCAAATATATTTAAAGTTATTGTCTCCCTTTAGAGGAAGGGAAACATGGAGAAAAAAGGACAATTTGTCATGAACATAAAACTCCTGAGAGAACTGAGAAAAGCATGAAAGTCAGATTTTTCCTCTACAGAATAAGCTTATAGTAAGCAAAGCCTGTGGCCCACCTCTTTGCTCTAATACAGAATTTTAGACTGTGTTCACATAAAGCAAAAGGAAGTGTCAAATAAATTATTGGCAATGTATTGTCTCTATACCTGAATTATCATTTTTTATTATGTAGATATAGCTCAGAGTTCCTGCCAATTTTTACCAATTTTACCTGGTCAAAGTAGAAAAGACAACATAGACAGTCACCTGTGATTATCCCTGAGGATAACCTACCCTTGACTCCATCCATGACTTCATGCTTTTGAACTGACACCTATTGTTACAGAAGCACATTGTTTACCATTATGGGTCTCAGCATCCTCACCTGTAAAATAATGGAGCAGGATTTTGTTGATTCTTTGCATTCACTCTCTGGATTCCCTGCACTAATTTTCAGTTATTCAAAGTTTTTGTTTGTCTTTTTATAAGTTCTAAATGCGTATTTGAAGCTGTGATTTCATTGAGCAACTCATCTCTGCTGAAAGTTCACATGGAATTTGTAAAACAGATATCTGTTTATGAAGTAGGTATAATTATAGTACCAAACCCCTGCAACTATTTTTGGGATTAAACAGGAAAACATATACTCCATAAGTGTACTTTATTATTAGGATTCAATTTTTATTAAAAAAATTAATAAATATACCTGTATATATGCTAAATAAATATACTTTGTGAATAAATATATATGTGCGTCTGTATAGATAGATAGATAGATAAAGATAGACAGACAGACATGCATGTCTCTCTATATATAGATAAAGGATCAAATGTATTGAAAAAGTTCAGAGCTAATATAAGCCAGACTCTCTCTAAGCCAGTGTATCAATCCATCTGTAGTGAAGAACCAGGTTTTTACAAAGTGATTATTATTTACAATCTCCTGGGGAATGAAATTTTGTAAAATATGATCAAAATGTCAAAGTGCTATTAAAGTTTCTGGCTATTTATTCTCTCTTTACTTATCTCCTTGCAGACAAGTAGCAAACATTTCGAGATAGACTGTCACAGGTCTATGGCCCATTTTAAGTAGAACAGCTCTAGGGCAAGAGATTATATGAAACTTCCATTTTATTTCTTAATACTTTGCATAATTTGATTCTACTGTACATTTTATTCTATAATAAAAAGAAAATAGAAAAGGTAATGTTAATTTTATTGAGACAAGTTTAGTAAATAAAGGAATATATATATAATTAGAATGATATATGTGTACCTGTTAATCTAAATTATCTCTGGGTCAGAAAAAATGGAAGGTATTTCTTTCCTTTTTTGGGGAGAAATATCAAAGGGGAATACTCTCTACTCCCTTTGTGGGGGAGTATTTATGTTTTCTAAATAATCCACAATCAACGAGTATGAATAATATCCCTAAGAAGAAAAAGGAAATGTTATCCATTAAAAAAAAGAGATCAATGTAAGGGCCATTACAAAGTTGTATGACAACAATTATAAATAAATTTAATTTGGCACTGAAAAATAATTTCCTTCATTTTCACTCATTCATCAGCACACATTTAAACTAGTCATGAAGTTTCAAATTGAATACATTTTTCAGGGAGTACTTGCATGTGTCTCCAAGAGTCTACCCACTACTTCCAATTCAACTGATGTTGGTATTCAGCGTGTTTTATTTTTCTAGCTAACATTTCATATTCATATATTAATCTAACAATCATTTGATGTAGGACTATGACTCAGGTACCCTACTAGTCCCTGAGGATTAAATGTGGAAGAAATAGACCCAGGCCCTGCTGGAGTTTAAAAATGGGCACTGAAGGCTGATCTTGAGCATGCTCTGTAGCACACTCTGGCAGCAATGTGGAGACTAGAGGAAAAGAAGAGCAAGTTGAGTGTGGAAGATTATTCAACAGTATTTTTAATTGTATTTTCTATAGCATGAGCCAGTTTACCAGATATTAGCATGATTCACTATTCACAAAGCGTCTATTTTATTCTACACAACACACAAAGAGTCACAAGGACATTTCTAAATTGAACTCAGATTTTTATTACTATTATTTTTTAAAAGTTTCTCTTTATATGGAAAGCCACAAAATGAGAGAGGTTAGGAGAAAATAAAACAGCACACAGGGGCTTCTACTGGAGCTGTGTCTTTAAGGGACCAAAGTGGGGACAGACTCATCTCAGCAACTTCTACTATTATCATTCCTTGTTAGAATTGTACAAGCCAACTCACCAGTTTGAAACTTAGTTATGTGTGTTTGTGGATGATTTTGTTTGCGGACCTGCTGGAGGAGTGCTAGGTCAGCTAATAGGTAAGGTCAGATATTCAATTTCATTGTGAAAAGCCTCCTCCCCCCCCCCCGGCCCCCATAATTTTGAGCACTGATTTATTCTTTGCTTGTTATTTTCTTTTCCAAACTCAATGTGTTGACCATCAAGTTTTCACAGTAATAACCATCACATTTGCTACATGCCAAATGTGTCACGAGCATCTCAATCCACTTGACTTTATGAAGGAGATGCTAAATTTATACGATTTTTCAAATGAGGAAATTGAGTTGTGGAGAAAATAAGTAATGTACCTAGATCACAGAGGGACTCAGTGAAAAAACCAAATCCCTACCAGGCAGACTTGAGTGTAGCCTCAACTGCACTGCTACTGCCAGAAACATCATCCGTGGTCCCCAAACTGTGACTGCAGTCTCTTTTAAGAGGAAATGTGCATTTTCTTAGGAGTTTAAGGCCTCTTTTTAGAACGGATTTTGTGTCTTTTTATACTGGGAACCAAACCCACCAAATTGAAGGTGTTAAATAAATATCCAGTAATGACCACAGTCAAAAACCATAAGGAAGTACCAGATGCTCCATGATCAATAGGAACCTGAGCTCAGATTCAGTGAGATACTTAAACCGAGTTCACAACACAGCCTCTAGTCCCAGCCGTCTCATTAGACCTGGTGCAGCCATATCAACCACACAGGCAGCAGCGGTGATGGGAGCATTTCTCTTTACAAGAGGAGCACTGGGCCTCCATAGAACGCCAGCCTGGGCTGCTTTGCCAGCTTGCTGTCTTCTCCTTTAGCCAGGGCACCCTGAGCATGTGTAAAGGACATACTTGCTCTGTGCATCACTCCCCACATGCCCTCCCTAAAAGAAGTCACCTACACCTCCTACCACATGAGGCTGGTATTGTGTGACCCAATCCCTGTACTTGTACCATCTCTGAGGTGACTTGGGAGTACACTAATTCCAGTCCAATGTTGATCAACCTGGTTTGTCATTCTAACAGCAATTCTCTGAATTCTTACACAGATGCCAAATCATTCCCCTGAAAAAATAAACTGAAACAAATGAAAAATAGTGGATGCCCATGAATACTTGCAGCCTTGCTGACCTCAGGATTTTGCAGAGCTCACTATTCCCTTCCAGCTATCCACCTGCTGCTCCACAGCTGCTAGGGCTGTTAGTCAATTAAACCAGTCTCAGGGTACCTCTCATCTGTGTATTCAGAGATGAAGCCACCACCCACTGGCACTTGTAACCTCATCATATGCTATTTTCTTAGGAAGAAAAGACTGACAAAAAGTAACAGATGGTGCTTAGTTTTCAGTTTCCACTTCCAGTCAACACACTTTTCTGTTACCCTGGATCAGAGCAACGGTTCAGAACCCTTTATCTCTCCTTTTCCAGGCTTGTTCCTTTTTTTTTAAGGAAAGTAATTAAATGATACTCAGCAACGGTTCAGAACCCTTTATCTCTCCTTTTCCAGGCTTGTTCCTTTTTTTTTTAAGGAAAGTAATTAAATGATACTCAGATACTCAGATTTGGGGATTTGAAAATTAAATTGCTAAATAATGTTGGCTCACCGATCCTGAAAGAGATTTAAGACCTTTTTTTACAGTCATATGTTCATTCATTCATTCATTCATATAGTCAACAACTCCCTCTCCTGAGGACTGAGTGCACATAAATATGCTGCCAGGGCCAAGGGGAGAGACAGAGAAGAAAGTTATTTAGATAACCCTTCCCTTAACTTAATGCAGGACAGACATTCACATAAATAACCATAATGCAAGGCATGGTGTAAGTTCTGTAATAACGTATTAAGATGTTATGAAAGTAAAATGAGAGTGGATCGGGAGGTCTTTCGGCTGCATACGAAAACCTAATTCAAACTGGCAAAAAAAAAAAAAAAGCCACAAGATTATTTACTGACTTCTTTAATCATCCACTTGAGCCACATCCACCCACATCCACTCCCAATCATAAAGTCCAAATATGCAATGCTAGTTGCGGGCTAGGCTTCATCCAGCAATTTAAAGGCCTTCCTTCGTGCCTACCCTGCCTCATGTGATCTTGCCTTATGGTAGTAATACGGCTAGAAGTGTTCCAAAGCTCACATAAACTAGGAAAAAAGGGAAAAGATTATGTTTCATGGACTCTCTGGAAAATCTCCTAGACTACAATTGACTTGAGTGCCCAATCCCAAACCAATAATTTTGACATGAAGGGTAACTATTTTAATTAGCTTAAACCAGTCATGACCTATCCTTTGTGTTAGGGAAGGGATCAAGGCCACCAGAACTATGTGGCTGAGAGTAGAAGGGCTGGTTTCCCAAAGAAAATCAGGAGTGTGTTGCCCTAAAAGGGAAAATGGATTCTGGACAGGTAGTGACAGTGTAGCTTAAGGTACAATTACAAAATAATTTTAAGAAGTGCTGGAGGGGGTGGGAAGGGAAAGAGAAATGGCTCCTAGACACCTTGCTGAACAAGGAAGGGTGTTAAGTAGAATATCAGGGGGATTTATGAATGATGATATGAAGCAGTTGCCTTTAACCTGCCACTCCTGCTGGAGTGCCACGTACCCCCGCTCCCTCCATCTCTTCTTGGAAATGCCACAGCAACTAATGAGGTCACCATCACTACTACCCACGTGTTGTACAGGTATAGCCACTGCCTCTCCTGCTGCCAGACCAGAGAACCGTGATATTATACATTTATAATTCTTTCCATTACTGAGGAAAATGGGCATGATGAAAATGCAAATATTTGGGCAACAAAGGCTGCACAATCTCCTTTTGCTAACCTACAATCCATACAAGATAAAACAAATATATTAAGTACAATCTAGGAATTTCCAGCTCATCACATTTCAGGAAAATTGTATGGTGTACTGATTGAGAGCATAGGTTTTGGTGTCAGAAATTTTTAAATTCAAGTTCCATTTTCACCACATATTGGGTGAATCTTGGGCAAGGGACTTAGTCTCTTTAAGCCTCAACTTTATCTGTAAAATGTGAATAAAAATAGTACTCGTCTACTAGTTTTTAGGGGAGTATTAGACAATCAGAAATAATAGATATAAAGTACTTATATACCAATAATAAACCACTTCCTCCTTCATAGTAAGCTCTCATTAAATGGTAGCTATGGTTGAACATATGTATCTGGGTACTTAGGCCTTGTGATTCCCAATGAGGAGGTAATAAAGTTCCATCCTATTTCTAGAAGAGGATTACACTACTAATTGTGGTTACTTTTCTAGGAGTCCCTTGAAAACTCTCTCTGTTAGGTCCATAACTCCATTGCTGTTCCCACAGTGAAACTTTGCAGAGTTTCACATTCACTGTTTTTCTCTTCCTATTTTGACTTTTCTAAATGTGTCACATCCTGTATCTTAGTGGTGTGAAGCTGAAACAAATTATACAACATGTTTCAACTGTAAGAATATGTGATTTTGAATTAATCACACAAAATGTACTTTGGCACAATTTTATAAAAATACTAAGAAATACAAAGAGCTTAAAATGAAATATGTATGCTTCATTAGCTTAGAAATTTATTCAACCTCATTTAGTTAATTTTCTCATTTCTGCATTTACTTTTTATAGAAATTTCCTAGGAAATATCATTGAAACTCTAAAACTACATATACTGAATGGATGAGAAATATAGATATTTTTGTTTCTTGCCTACATTTCTCCGCCAGAGTAACCAGAAGCGAACTTAGAGGAAAAAGCACCTCCCTCAAACAGGGTTTCTTTCTTTTGCTTCAGATTTTCATTTTAAAGGCTTGGATTTTGCAGCTTTTCCTTAGAACTACAAAAGTTTTCATCAAAATGTTTTAAAGCCTAAAATAAAAGGTGTCAACACAGAAACAGTTTAAAAGTTTGAAAGCTTTTTTCTTCCCTTTTTGCCCCTTCATTTGAAATAAATAAATGGGTGATACGAGCTGTTTATTTATATAAATATTTAATTTTATCTAAATTATTAAAAATTTTAAAATATGTGTTATTACTAACATGAATCTGAGCTGAGAGGAAACCACATAAGAAAAATGCTGGTTGAGAAATTCTCTTTATTTCAGGAAAGAAGTCCAAAAATGTATTTTTAATTGTGGTCCCCGAAGAATGGATATTCTAATGAATTTTTGAAATAAATCATTACAGATACATAATACATTAAAATTCTAATGTTAGTGATCATTACAAGGTCATGTATCCTTAAAATTCATGATTTAAGATATAGCAGTAAGATCTGACCTTCCTTATTCAATAAGGATTGAGCAAATGTCTAACATATGCCAAGTTAAAAAAAAAAAAAATGAACCCAGGCACAAAATGGCAGAGTAGGAAGGTAACAAATTGCTCTCTCCACTAGAAAAATGAGTGCCAGAGAAAGCAAAATGCTGCTGAGAGTTCAGCTTTTGTGAGTGGAAAGCACAAACCAGTGACCAGGCCCCATAGCTTAGCCCTGTGGCACCGGCTGCAGAAATGGTTGAGACAGTGGCTACGATGCTTGGATTCCGGAAGCAGCTGGTTGGAGTCAGGGCTGGCAGGGTGTTGGGGTCGAGGAATCAAGGTCAGATTGGGAAATCTCTGAGGCACCCGCTTGGAAGCTGGCCTCAGTTTCAGCCCTCAGCAACACTTCTGCCTCTCACAAGCATTCACCTGGACATAAAGAGCTGGTGGGCGTGTTTGTGTGTTTGTTTGTTTGTTTTTCAGCCTTCTGGGTATGTGTGTTTCCTACTCTGGCAGGTCCCTGAGAGTACAGCACACACAGACTCTGGTCTCAGTTTAGGACCTCTCAGCAGCCGAGGCTTTGGGCTTCTTAACAGCACCTACCCGGACTTAAAGCCCAGTGCACTTTCTCAGGGCTGAGGTTCCTTCTTTCTCTTTCATTATTTGGTTCAGGGACTCCCTGAGGGTCCAGTCTCACAGATGCAGTGTCTCCTGGCCAAGGACATAAGGAACAGGGCACCTCTTTTGCTTTTCTGTTTGTTGTTTGTTTTTTTTCTTCTCCGTTTTATATTTTTGGGCATGGCAGATCCCTGAGGAATGAGCAGGAAAGCTGGCTAGGTTTTGACCTTGAAAACAGCAAATTCTGGCTTCCTACCAGAATATAACAAGAGACCTGAGAGGCAGTGCATATATATAAAAATAAAAATATATTTTTTACATTGTTCTTCTTGTGTTTTGTCTGTAGTACTTTTTTTCTTGGCTGCTTTTTTTCCTCTCTCTTTCTTCCCTTCCATTTTTTTCTTCTCCTTCTCAGTTTGGCAGACTGAAAAGTGGGAGAAATAGATTTCCAGAGGGACCACAACATAGTAGTCAGAATGTTCAGTTCTCAAAAAAATAAAGTTACAAAACGTACAAGGAGACAGGAAAGTACAACCCAGTCACAGAAAAAAAAAAAAAAAGAACTCGACAGAAAATACCCAGAGGAAGCACAGTGTCTGGAATTACTAATCAAAAATCTTAGAACAATTCTCATAAATAGTATTAATGAACAGAAGGAAAACGAACAAAGAAATGGAGGAAATCAGGAAAACAATATATGAACAAAATGAGAATTTCAATAATGGGATAGAAATTATAAAAGAAGAACCAAATGGAAATTTCAAAGGCACTTTGGCAATAATTATCAAATTTAAAATATACATATACTTAGATGAAGTGACTATACCTTAAGAAATCTGTTCAAAAGAAATACTATCACAAATGCAAAAAAAAAGATGTATGCAAAATGATACTCATTGTCTCATTGTTTGCAATAGCAAAATATTGAAAGTAGACTAAATGCACAAAGGGAGGTGTTTTTAAAATATAGATGGTATTCATAATGGAATGCTGTGCAAACATTAAGAAGAATGGTGTAGATACATGCTATGCATGTGGAATATTTCCCAGGAAATATTAAGTGAATTAAAGCAAGTTATAAAATATATAAAGAATGATGTCATTCATATAAATAACTTGAAAGTAATATGTATACTAGCCACATGGGGCTATGGAGCACATGAAATGTGGTTATTACAACTGAATAATTGAATTTTTCATTTTAATTAATTATAATTTACTTTTAAGTAGTCCCTTGTGGTTGGTGGCCACTGTGTAGGATAGTACAGCTCTAAATCATCAGTGACCTGACAATGGAGTAACAAATATTCTTTTACTTACTAATAGTCATTGGTATTCATAAATAAGACCTCTGTCCCTGTTCCTTACAAGGAGCAGCTGTGACCTTGGTCACAAACCTCTCTGAATTGAATTTCCCAACTAGACTGTCTAAAGCTATGCTGTCCAATATAGTAACCACTAGCCACATGTGACTACTGAGAACTCAAAATGTGAGTAGTACTACATAACTTGGGTATAATATTTTGGATAGGTTAGGTTAAGATAAAATAAATTGTTAAGTTATACTTGCTTATTTTTATTTTTTAGTGGCTACCAGAAATTTAAAGTTAGATATCTAGTTTATATTATATTTATCTTGGACAGTGCTACTCAATACAAAGATTCAAGAAACCTGAAGATTATTTTTGCCTCAGAAATTCACATACCATGTGATTTGAAATAAATCACTTACTACCTCTGATCCTCAGTTTCATCAAACAGGTCCTGTAAACTTCAAAGGAGTTTAGCACATCTTAAAAATATATATATAATTGAAAGCATTTTGAAGACTATATAAAACAGGACTATACAATGAGAGTTGTCTCGGTGACAAATGCATGCTTTCCAATGCTTAAGTCATGGTTGAGGTCAGTAAGCAATTCTTAGGATTGTGGTTAACACAAATTTTTAACAGTGGCTTATTTCCCCTGAAAAGTGCTCCATGATGCAGAATTTTTATTCCCATTTACCCATTTCCTTCTTGACTACTAGAAAGCTGGCTTCTATCTCTATAACTCTACTGAAATGCCTTACAAAGATTTCCAGTTGCCTCCTTCTCATAAAATTCAATGATTATTTCTTAGTCCTTATTTTCCTATACCTCTTTGCAATATTCAACTGTTGACTCTTTTCTGCTTCTCAAAATCTCTTCCCTGACCTGATTCTCCTCCTCCCTCCCTGAACTAATTTCTTCATCCTCATTCCTCTAACCATGGGTATCTCCGAAGGCTCTTATTCCTCTGCTGCTTTCCCTCCCACTCAAACTTTGGAGTGACAATCTTTTGACCTGGAATTTAGGCAAAGATTTACACAGCTACCTTTTTAGTTCTAATCTCACCTGTTTTATTCTCCCATATTTCCAATTGCTACTGGACATATTCACAAAGATTCCCTAGTCTCACATCAAAATCCACATATCCAGCACTGAATTTATCTTCCACTTTCCTGATATTCTACTTGTTTTTCAGGCTTCCATGTTAAATATTTTTAAGTACCTTTGAATTTTCTGTGCAATCACAGCCTAGTCTCTGTCTTGCTTCAAAGCCTCTCTCAGATCTTCCTCTTCCTCCCCATATCTGTAGTCATTACCCTTTTTTGGATTACTCATCACATCACATCTGAATGACTAACAACACTGGTCTGCATGCTTCCTGCTTTGTTCTCCTTCTAATCAGACCGCATAACATTAGTATGTCTAATGTACCAATTTCCCAAGTCATTCCTTTCTTTACTCAGGCATTCCCATTTTCTATTAAAATAAATTTCAATCCTATTTTGGGAAAATATATTCCTTTTCTGTCTCATATGTAAGATAGGGTTAGAAATACCTTTTCCTCTTAAAGAAAGATGGGTGAAAGAGATCAGAGTTTCTTGAAGTGTGGTCCCAGGACTAGTAGCAGCAGCACCTCTGGGAATGTGATACAAATGCAATTTCTCAAGCCACACCCCAGACCTACTAAATCCAAAATGTTGGGATGCAACCTAACAACACATGCTTTAACACATCCTTCTAGGTGATTCTGATGCACACCATAGTTTGAGAACCAGTGAACTGGGTGATTTTGTAAGATTCCTTAGAATTACAAGTTCTATTATTCTAACTAATTTAGTTCTATAATACTAATCTTTCATGAGGGCTGGAGGTCTTTCTTGGGAGTGTTTAACTTAGCTTAAGAGATGAATACCTTAGCTCTCACAACACCACTTGAATGGTGAGTATAAGTGTGTAATCACTCAAACTCAATGGAAATATTGCATCAAGGGTGGAGCATATATACATTAATGGCAGAAGCTCAGAAAAATTGGTGGCAATTTAATTTAGTTGTTCCTTAGCCTGCAGAGAAAAACATATCAACCTGGTATCTTTATTGTGGGGAGGTTCATATTTCTGTCAAATCACATCTCTAGAAAAAAAAAAAAAAATAGAAGAATCTGTACTTCTGAAATAGCTCATTCAAGTAAGGTTTTTAGCCAAAACTGAAGTGCGCAATAGGCCACGGAAATGATGCAAAAAGATCACATTATTTCAATAATGTTTGGCAGGAAGCTTTAGGACAGCCAAAGCAATGCAGCTAGGTGGAGCAATTGAACATCTTTAGTGAGCAATTGTAGAGCTGAGATCAACAATTTTTTTTTTCTTTTAGCTCCAATATACACTCCAGAATTATGGAAGGTAATCCATTGGAAGAAGAAATTTTATTTCTCCCTCTGAAAACCTCAAATTCTGGCTCTTAGTAAATATCTTTGAGAGTGTATATGGAGGTGGGGATAAGGAATTCAGACAAGGCACTGGTTCTCCAAGTCAGGCCAGCACAACCCATCTCCAGTGGCATGCTATTTAGGAGGCATTCTTCTTAGGAGCCTGACTGAGCTTCATTCATCATTCATGACTGTAGGATACCCAGCTCTAAAAGATAGGTGTGGTGTTGGGTCTGGAGGCCAGTGCCTCACAGAGGAGTTTCTCTAAACTTAATGTACATTCATATCACCTAGAGATCTTGGTAAAATGCAGATGATGCTTCATTAGGTCTGGGGTGGGATCCAAGATTCTGCATCTCTAAGGACTTTCCAGGTAATGCCCGTGCTGTGGTAGCAAGGCCTTACATCCGTGGTGCTCAGAGGGGTCCAAAAACAGCAGCTTCGGCAACATGTGGGCACTTGTTAGACATGCACATTCTTGGACCCCAGCTGGGATTAGAAACTATGGGCAGGGCCTAGTATTTTACCAAGCACTTCTAGCAATTCTCATGCTCACAGAAGTTTGATGCTGCTTCTCAAACTTGGCTGCTAATTAAATTCATCCAGGAAGTTTTCAAATATCAGTTGTTTGGGTCCCCATCCTAGAGATTCTGATTTAATTGGTTTCAGGTGCTGCCTTGGCATCGGGATTTTTAAAGCTTCTGATGATTTTAATGTGCAGTGTGGTAAGAAAAGCTACCTAACAGTGCAGTGTAAAATCTGGCTACTCGAATTATGATCTCTGCATCAAACCCTCAGAACATGGAAGAACTTGTCAGAACTAAGGAATTACAAACTGTACCCCACACCTACTGAATCGGAATCTTCATTTCCATGAAATTCCCTAGTGATTCTTAGGCATATTAAAATTTGAGAAACACTAATCTAGAGAAACCCTAGAGCAGTGCTGCCTAATAGAGTTTTCTGAGATGGTAGAAATGTTCTATATCTGTGCCGTTCAATAAGGGAAACACTAGCCATATGTGCCAATTGAGCACTTGAGATATGGCTAGTGTAACTGGGGACTGAATTTTTAATTTTAAGTAATTTAAATTTAGACTTAAATAACTATATGTGGTTAGTGGCTATCATACTGAACAGTGTAGCTCTACAAAAAGAGCAGAGATTCCAAGAAATAATTAGGATGTACCAAAGAAAAAGCATTTGACATCCATTTGTTTATGGGATAAAAGGCTAGGACTAGACAATATGCAATATTGTAAAGTAGGAGAATTTTGTGTCTTTCATTTTCTTTTCTGGATAGTGCCTTTAATCAGTGCGTAAGTGGTCTATAATCCCTATAACTCTTATAATTCTGTTTTTCCAGAACTCTTATAATTCTGTTTCTCTACCACTTACCTATCTATATGTTTTTTGAGAGAGCAGTTGTTTCTTTATTAAAGGGAATGGACTGAATCCAGGACTTGGAGCAACAAAGAGTATATTTAATGGAGATAGTTAGAAATGAGTAAAAGGAGAGCAATTCTAACAAACCAGTGGAGAGAGATACTTGGGAATAATAAGACCTTGGGAGATGCTTCACGTAATATAAACATTTAGGTTTAACTGGGGCTATAGTGTAATCACATGGATTAAGAGCTCAGAGACACCAGGAACAAATTGCCCCTAAGATTCTCCAGTTTCAGGGCCTTTCTACAGTAAAGAAGAACTGAAGCTTACTAACAGTGTTGCCCCTGTTTCATCCTAAAATAATAGGCAACATTTAATGCTTAACTTAAATGTCTGGCTATTTAATACAAAAGAATTGGTCCTGGGCATTTAGGGTGTGCTCAGTAATAGTGTTGAATTGCATAATTTTAACATATTTTTGAACTTCTAAATTCTATAAATTTGCAACAGTTATTTTAAGGTCATCACTTTATGATTGTGATCAGTAATTTGATCACTGCAGCCATCACTTATATGACCCATGCAAGTAGGCAGAGTAAAGCTTTAAAACAAAGCAAACAAAACTAAACAACTTGTAAACAGGAGGCCAAAAACACATGGGAAGTGAGCTCAAAGATAGTGAAAGAATAAAGGACTTGAAGCAGAGAGCAGTAGCAAATTGGGAAGCTGGTATATGTGGTAGAGGAAAAAGTCCAAAAATAGGAACCAGAAAAATATTCACGATGGAGATTGGAAGTGTGTAGAATAGTTAAGTGCACTTATAGATTGATGTAGATGCAAGACTAAGTTCGTCCGCTCACTAATTAACTGACTCTGGCTTCTAAGGATCAGTTTCCTTGTTTTCAAATGGGGGTAATAATAGTACCACCTTCATATTATGTTGTGAGGACTACATTTAGTAAGTGTTCAATAAGGGCTAGGTATTATTGTTTTACAGGAGACAGGAAGTAGAGTAGAGTATACGGAAGGTACATAAATTGCCCAACAGTGTAAATGTGAAGGGCTATGAAAGTGAAGTATAAGAAAATGCAAGTGCAGGAAAGTCACGAAAGGAAAGTATCTGGACATAGAATAAATTGCAGAGAGAGTTTTTGAACAGGAAAATAGATGAAAATATTGAGGACACAAGAATTGTGTACCCACCAGAGTGGTTGTGGGGTCTTTGGAACTCTTGAAATTGTATGGAAAAATTTAACTGAATTTGTGTGTAAGTCTTTCATAGCTATAGCTTTCATCAAATTCTCAACTAGTCATGAATTATTTTGAAACATTAATTCTAGTGTTTAAGAGTGTTGCAATCTACCTCAGAATGTCCCCAGTCCACTCTAGCAAAATTAACTGGCACCAATACCAGATCATGTTCTACTGATTTTTTCTCCTTTGCTCTAGGCCAAACCAATCAATAGCCCAACTGGGAGTCCATGGATTGTTCAGATCTGTTTTATTGTTTTCACACATAAGCACGGAAGAATGTCATTGCATGACTCTATACCCTTATCATTATTTCATTATTGGTAGGTGGTTAGTCAGAACTTTTTTGGTTGCAAAAGGAGAAATCCATTAAAACTGAATGAATGCAAAATAATGAATTGACTCCATAAAGGAAAAATTGAGGTGTTAAGCTCACTTTAGATATCCAAAGACTCAAACAAGGACTTTGGAGATTCTGACTTTATGCACCCAGGGCTCAGTCTTACTGTCCTGTCTCAGTTGTGCTTTCCTTTATTTGAGCTCTTTCCTTAAGTACCAGCAACTCCAGACTTATGTGGTCACAGCTCCAAGTCCTGCAGAATGAAAGAATGCCTCTTTTCCCATCACTCCAGAAGCCCCCCAGTATGGTAAGCTTCATGAGGGCAGGGACTTTTTCTATTTGTTTGTTTGTGTTCTCTTGTATATCTTCAGAACCTATGTGTTTGTCACAATGTAGTCGCTCAATGTTAGTTGAATGAATGACTGAGTTCAGACTAAGCTGTATCAGGTCATTCATCTTCCCTGAACCAATTACTGAAGCCAGGGGAATGGAAAGTACTGAATGTGTCACATGACCACCCCCGGATTGGAGATGAGGTCATCTCCATCCAAATCTCAGAGGCTGAGAGAGGGGATGGCATGTTCTTCTAAGAACACTGGGTTGTTAATAGAATAAAAAATATAGTTCTGGGAAGTCTTAGAGGAACAGATACCTATCTGCACAAGCTTATTTCAGCACACAGAGGCCAATATAAGACTAAAAATTACTCAGATTTGAGCATTTTTTCCTAGAAAGTAGAAGCACTTTTTATTGTTAAAGAACAAAATGAAGTCTTTTTATACAAGTATCACAGCCTAAATATAAACAGAGTCCTACCACTCAAAAGCTCACTAAGTCACATCATTGTGTTCCAAAGAACAGTGGATATGAAATGATGTCCATAATAATTTTTATTTATAAAATAAATAAAAAAATTTTATTATAATTTTTATTATCTTACTATTTGTAGTAAGATAAAATGATTTATATATAATTCACACTGCTTAGGATTCTGGGATTTAAATACCAAGACTATCTCTCTGCATTTCTGTAATGCCTTCCATTTCTCAAGATCATATAGGAAGCTCAGAACTGTACCTTGGGATCATTTTCTGACTGATAAAAATATAGCCACTTCTAAGATAAAAGAAAGAACATTAATGGATAGAAAGTTAAGAAGACTTTATCCTGATGAAATTACACAAGAGATTTTGATAGATAAAATGTAATTATTAGAGTAGAATTTGTCAGGAAGAAAGATTTTAGGGATCTTATCCCAAGAATACTGATTCACGTTGACTTAAAATAAAGGAAGTTCATCTATTGAATTAGTAGTGCCATTTATACAATGGCCTTCTGTTGATCAGAACTGAAGTAGCTACAAAGAGGGTTTAAACAGAATTGTGTTTGCACATGGAAATATGGCAATTATCTTCACAAAAATGGATCTGAATTCTAGAAAGGGTCTGAAGCTTTTCTCAATTGTCAAAAGCAAAATTAAACTATATTTTAATTCTCTTAAAATTGGTTTGGTCAAAGAATGCTCTAAAGGTAGAAAATTAAATTAACCAAATAGCCTTTCATCAACACTTTTGTTTTGCTGTGTGTGGTTTTATTTAACACCAGATTCTAGCAATGCATTTTATTATATATACATACATTTATATATAAAATATATAGTTATATATGTGAGCTATATGTTTTATAATATATTGACACAACATAATAATTTAAAAATTATATGATAATATTTTGTCATTATAGGATATCTTTTATTACTCTAAGTAGATTGAAAATAATTTGAAGTCTAGGACAAATTAATAAATTGTGTCTCCATAACACTTAATTGTAGTATTATACAAGGACTGCATTAGATACATTCTATGTATCTTCTGATTTGAACAGATAAAATGACAGTCCCCACATTTTTATCATGAAAATCCTTTTAAGTATTTTTTTATCATGGACAAATGTTTAAATGATGTGGTTTTAAACCAAATCAAATTTCTTAACAAATATAGTTTTTCCCATTTTTAAGTAATCGAAGACATTTATATCTGGCAAAACCTTTTTTGCCCTGTCCTGCCCCCTAACTCCCCCTCCCCAACCTCATGCTGATCAGTGGCAAAAAGGGGAAAGTTTCAATGTTTGCATAGCTATACAAATGATTTCCTTTTGGGATTTTGAAATATCCAAAAGAGCTCACCCTCTTGACCACCATTAAAACTTGATGGTGGAAACTTCTGATAAAATAGGAGCTTCTCTTCTGGAAGGAAGGCAAATTTCCTGAGTCAATACAGTATCTGGTCTAGTGTTTTCCAGTCAAGAGGGCATGTGGGTGCTGATCCAGGTTAGGAGGCTAAAGATGCATTCAATTATTCAACAAGGATTTATTACCTGCTTATTATGTGTCAGACTTTGCTTTGGATCCCAGAGACAAAAAAAAAAAATTAATAAAGCACATAAAATATTCTTATGGAGCCCCCATTAAAATGGGAGAGACAAAAGGTAAAACATGCTAAATTAATAAAAATGAATGTTAGATGGTGATGAGTGGTGATAAAGAAAAATAAAGTAGGAGAAAACTACAAAGTATTGAAGGATAGGCATAATTTTAAAACAAATTGTCCAAGGGAAGCCTATTTGAGATTATGATGCTATGGTAAAGACTGAAAAAAGATGAAAGAATATGAAAAAAATGTGACTGTATGGCCACAAAATAGACCAAGGAGAAAGAGCATCAAGTGCAAAAAGCAGTAAATCCAGAGGAAGGATTATGCCCTCCATGGTCAAGAAAGAGCAAGGAAGACAACGTTTCAAGTTGAATTTTAAGATGGCTCTTCTTGAAATTACATTTTCACATTTTGTGATTTTTCAAGTTATCATTAGTTATACTGTGGTCATGGAGGCAAACTAAAGTGCAGAGCAGCTACAAAATCCCATAAAATCTCAATAAGGGGTCCATGAACTTGAATTGAAATTTAAAAAAACATTCTTGTGCAGACATATTAGTGTTGGTGTGATATATTTATTAAATAATACACAGTATAGTGTGCACTCAGTAAGGGCTCCATGGTTTCCACTTAACTGGCAAAGGGGTCCATGAACAAAAAAGGTTAAGAACCCCTGTTTTAGAACCTCTGAGTTATTTAGATCATAATTTAGAGAACACTTTAGAGAACACTAGCATGATGCAAAGGAAAAAATAGGTAATTCATTAATTCTTTCTGGGAAAGTGGTCATGGAATATGATTGGTATTGATGCCTATGAATTATAACTATAAAGCAGTATGATTTTAATAATCTATAGTAACAACAAAATTATCTACTTTAAAGAACCAATGGGAATTAATGTTGCAAAAAAGAACTGGTTAAATGATGGTGGTAAATGTACATCTATGAGAATGTTAATTCCATCATTGTAATAGAAAGAAAAAGAAAATTTTAGGAAAGAGAAATAGCAGAAAAGAGACATATCTCCAAAGGGCATATAAAATGAAAAAGAATGTGTGTGTACGTATATGTGTATGTATTCTATACATATATTTACATATTATATATATTTATGTTTTTTTTCTCCTGTGTGTAAGAGAAGGAAAATAGCTCTTTCTTCTTAATGTATTTTTCTGGTCTGCTTTACCATCTAGATTCTCTTATTTTCAGGGATCTGCAGAATAGAAAAGGATGGAATTATAAGCAGCATATACAGAATTTCACATAAAAGCCTATTTAAGCTAGGCAACAATCTTTACTGATTTTAGCAGAAACAAGGCTAAGGAAGATTTAGTGAGTTGCCACTACTGAAGGTCCAAAGCCAGAGACTCTGACTCTGAAAAGATAAAATTAGAAGCAGAAAGTAATGGTGTATATTGGAGTGGAATCGTGAAGCAGAGATTAACTTTTGGAGGTATAGAAGCCCAAGGGCTCCCAGTCCAACAAAACAGGCCCTGGGGTGTATGGGGCTCAAATATAGTTGGCTTTTGAAGGAAGATGTAAATGAAAGGGAAGGTTCAAGTGAGTGGGAATTTAGAACTGGGAAGTTTCATAGGTAATTCCAGCCAGTGTTACCATTTTACCAAGAGTATACTGGTCAAATACCATAGTGCATTTTATAGACATTTTAAAAACCATTGGAAGTCTCTATTCATGAAAAACCTCACAAATTTTGCCATCTTAATATCAATGCTTTTATTATGAAATGGCCCATCCTCGAACAAAGAACCTTCTATTACAAAAGTATTATTCATTCAGGAATAGGCTAGACCCTTACTGATATTCCCTTTGAAATTGGAAAGAGAAGAAACCAACAGATAGAGGAACACAATGAATAGACAATATTGTTTTGTCATAAGGCAAAGCCCAAGGGAATTAAATATTTAAACAAATATGCAGGTATTCCCCACTTGCAGCAGCCAAGTATATTTTGGGGGAAGGGAATTTCCATATTGTTTCAATCATATTACAGTTAGTTCTCTTTTAATTAGGGTCTCTAATGTGTAAATGTATTTTTTTCCTTTTCTTTCCCCCTTTCTTCCATTGCATTATCCATGCCCCAGTATTAAATAAGAACCTTCTCGTGAGTACATGCTTTTCTTTTAATGAAATTGTTAAATTTTAATTTAATTCATTTTTTAAAAAATTTCTTGAGTTCAGATAAACATTCATAAAGTTAAACTAGATGAAATGTCAAATTTCAAAATTGAAATGTTTCTATTTCCACATGTATTGTTGTGATTTGGAGTCACATTTTCAAACCATGCGTTGAAAAAAATACTGATTAATATTGCAATCTGAATATCCCTAGAAAAGAAGCAAAGCAACAGAAAGAGAAATTCAGATATTACTTTGTTAATAAATACATGATAAAGAAGACTCTCATATTTGTACTGTTAACCACAATCCATCTTCTACCATGTGGTTCACTGTGTTATACAGTCCCATGCTTACATAATCTATTAAAGTGTACACCCAGTGGCTCTCACTTTCATCACAGAGTTGTGTAGTTATTGCCTCAGTAAGTTTTTTAACATTTTTTTTTAGTCCAAAAGAAAAAATCCCATACACCTCTATTATTGACCCTTAGCGTTGATATAATACCTTCTTTGACATTGATGCAAGAATCTTACAACCCTGCTATCAACTATAATCCATAAATAACATTAATTGTGTTTTCCATGCATCACCATGTTCTTACCACCTTGTAACAATGACATATATTTCTTCTAGTTCATAGAAGACCATTCTTTATATTTGTACTTTTAACCACAATTCGCATTCACCTCCAGGTTCATTATGTATTTAATCTTAGATAATTCTCTAGCTTTTATTCAATTGACATTAACATCCCTGTACTACCTATTTCAGCCACAATCCAATTTATAAACCAGCCGTGTTAGCTGTACTCACTATAATGTGTTACCATCAACTCTCTCCATTTCCACACATTTACAGAAAGGAGAATTAAAAATTGTACATACTTTAAGTATCAGTACCCCTTCTCAGCCTTCATCCTATTTCCTAGTAAACAATACTCTAGCTTTTAGACTCTGTGTTTATTCTTCATATTTAGTTCACATTAGTGAGATCATACAATATTTGTCCTTTTATGTCTGGCTTATTTCACTCAACATAATGTCCTCAAGGCTCATCCATGTTGTCATGTGTCCCAGTTTCATTTTTTCTTACAGCAACAGAGTATCCATTATATATATATACCACATTTTGTTTATCCATTCATCAGTTGATGGACAATTAGATTGTTTCCATCTTTTACAGTTGTGAGCAATGCTGCTGCGAACATTGATGTGCAAATACCTGTTCAATTCTTCTGGTATATTCTTAGTAGAGGAATTGCCAGATCACACACAAATCTGTATTTAGTTTCTTTTTTTTTTTTTTTTTTCAGGGTAGAAATAAACTTTATTAAAATGCCTAAATGTAGCAGCACCTGTAGAGCAGAGTTTACTACAAGCTGTCACAGCTGGGCTGTCCTTCCCTGCCCCGTACACAGAAACAGACTCAGAGCAGGCAGGGCTAGCTAAGGTCACACTGAGGGCAGAGTGACCTGACTGGAGACCTTGGAGAGGAGGAAGGGACGCGGAGGTGGCCGTGCCGGCCGAGCAGAGGCTGGGGTGCAGCGGCAAGCAGGAAGCCGAAGGGGCCAGGAAGGCGTCCCTCCCCGAGCCCCCGCCAACACCGTGCCCTCAGGCCTGCAGCTCCCAGAACAAGGCAAACGGCGGCTGCTCTCGCCACCTGTGTGCGGCGCTGTCCCGCTGTATTTAGTTTCTTGAGTAACCACCAGACTGGCTTCCACAGAGGTTCCACTATTCTACATTCCCACCAACAGTGGAGGAATGTTCCTATTTCTTCACATCCCCTCCAGCACAGTTTGTTTTCTGTTTGTTTGTTTTTAAATAATGGACATTCTATGAGGTGTGAGATGACATCTCATTGTAGTTTTGATCTTCATTTCCCTAACAGCTAGTGATATTGACCATGTGCTTTTTCGTCATTTGAATTTCCTTTGTGGAGAAATGTCTATTTACGGTTTTGCCCATTTTTAAATTGGATTGTGTATTAATCTGCCAAAGGGGTGCTGAAGCAAAGTACCAGACATCTGTTGGCTTTTAAAATGGGCATTTGTTTGGGGTAAAAGCTTACAGTTCCTTGGGCCATGGAAAGTCCAACTCAAGACAACATAAGAGGTGCTTTCTCATCAAAGTCAGCTGCCATGTGCTGAAGCAAAATGGTGAGCCATCTCTGCCTGGTTTCTCCTTCCCCTCTGGACCTTCTCTTCCTCTTGAGCTCTATGGGTCCAACCTCTTGAGGCTTCACGCTTAAATGATCCTGTAGTACTCACTCTCTTGGCATAGTACTTGTTTCTTTCTGGGCCTTCTATATCATTCTCAGCTATTCTACATTCTTTCCAATTTCAGCTGTGAGCTATTAGGCAAAATGGCTCATTTCTCCCCAGGGCCTCAGCTGTTTGAGTCTTCTCCTTTATGTCACATGGCAGGATCAAAAATGACAGAACTCTCTCTTCCTGTGTCTCTCTATGTGAATGTTCATATATATATATCAGACCCAGCAAGGGGGTGGGAACTCAACCTGAGCATGCCCATTGATTTAGTCAAGTCGAAAGCCCAAAGTAATTATATCAAATAATCTAATCAAAACTGCTAAGCTTCATTTAATGCAATCAAAGGGTATCACATCCAGGATTGCAATTTGATATTATTTGTGAATTCCAAAAGGTATGTTGAATATATTTGAAAACTTGTCTATTCCTCTGGGTGTGATACCTTTGTATTAGATTCAGCTGAGATACCTGATTAAATTATGTTAAGATTAGGGCTTTGATTCAACCATATCATTACAGTGTGACTTAGTGTGAGTCCCAGCCTCTTTGCACTGATAAAACAGACTCTAACAGAGAAGATACACAGAGAATCCTGCAGGCTGGAAAGAGAGATAAGCTGATAGTTTACAGGCTAGAGAGAGCATGGAGCACATTCCCTAAGAGTTGAGAGTAAGGTTGACACCCCATAGGTCTGATAGGAATGGACCTGTCCCCTTAGATTAGGGAAGGCCAGGTCACCAACTCATTGCTCTGAGAGGGTTGTGTGTGTAGGCCAGAGTAGGGAGAATATTGCAGCCCTCTCACTCTACTAACAGGGCTGAGACTGAATCCAAGAGACTGAGGAAGAAGTGGCAATCACCCTAGCATTCTTGGAGGGTGAGGTCTGGAGCTCAGCCACCATCCATATGCATGATGAGGGTGGAACCAAGAAAATGACTGTTGGGCAGACCTGTGGATAGAATGGGTCCCCATGAGGCCCCAGGAAGAAGTAACCATCATCTTGAGAATGACTCAGTCTTTGAAATCTAATGAAATATACCCTGCAGATTTACGGAACTGTTGGGGACCCATGACTCATGTTTCTCTTCCAATTTGTCCTTTTGGTAATGCAAATGTTTATCCTTTGTCTGTCCCTTTGTATATTGGAAGCAGATATTGTTTTGTAAGTTTCAGAGGTCTACAGCCAGATGGGACTTTGCCCCAAGACAAACTGTATTTTTACAGTTTTGTGATGTGGTTTTGTACTTAGCACTGTTACTGATTTAAAGGTTTTTAAGGTTTTTTTTTTTCTTGTTTGTTTTAATATTGTAATGTCTTTTTGGAACTGAGAGGGTGGATTGTGGCAGTTTGATATTATTTATGAATTCCAAAAGAAATATTGATTATGCTTGTAAACTGGTCTGTTCCTCTGGGTGCAATAACATTTTATTGTACTAGATTTAGCTGATATGTCTAATTAAATTATGTTAATATTAAGACTTTTACTCAACCACATCTTTAAAGTTGAGTCCCAGCCCCCTTGGGCCAGAGAAGATAACAGGATCCTGCAGCCCAGGAAGAGAGATGAACTGATAGTTTACAGTTGACATTGTGAAAAGAATAGAACAGCTGAGACTGGAAAGAAATGATCCCCGGAAAGAGAGTCAACCTATGACAGCCTACAACTGAGATCAGAAGAAGCTGGGGCCATAGAGCTTTAAGAGGAATAAGGAAGGCTGAACACTCACAGATATCACCCATCATCTTGCTTCAACACATAGCCAATGACTTTTCAACACATAGCCAACACATAGCCTACCTCTTAAGGTACCTTGAGTTGGACTCTTTATGGCATTATGACAGTAATGCCATATGACCCCAAATCAATACCCTTTATAACAGAAAACAGCTTTCTTGTACTTTGCATGAGCATCCCCTTTGGCTGACTAATACGCCCAGAGGAATAGATTAATTTATAAACATAATCTTTACCTTTTTGTTGCCCGCGGCGGGGGGTGGGGGATGGGGGGTGGGGTGGGGGTCGCACCCCCGGCATGGATGTTGGTTTCACTTTCTCCACCGCCACCGCCCTGGTGGCTGCTGGAAGCCTTCCTTGCGCCGCCTTTGTGAGCCGCGGGCTGTTGACACACCTCACCAGCCGTGTGCCAGGGACTGCTGGCCGGGGCTGCTAGTCAGCGAAGGGGGACCGTGCTACAAACCCACACAAGCCACTGGCCAGGAAAAGTAGACAACTTTATTGGCAGAAGCTGGGGAGCCAGGGCGCACGGGCTGATGCGCGCTCTGTGAGCAAGTCCGGGGTGGGGGTAGTAGACGGGAGTTATATAGGGTGAACGCGGAAACATTATCTGATTGGTTGGGACAGCAATATGTCTATACATGGTAACTATAGATTTACTAGACAAAATGGCGGAAGGAGATGAAATGGCGGTGTGGCGCATACACACTGTCCTTGCCCCGTGACTCAGCACCTTAAAGACCATCCCTGAGTTTACCCAAGGGCATGTGGGGGCTAGAGTTTACTCATAGTCCCGTGTCTTGTAGCACAAGTCTCATGGCTTGGACGGCTGCACTGCTGGGCCTTCCCTCATTTTGTGATACATAAAATAACCTCAAACTGCTACACTCCATCTTCTGAGTCCCAAAAAGATATTGCAAATATTCCAAAAAACTTTAAGTCATTTCAGAAGCAATGCTAAGTACAAAATCACATTAAAACCAGTTATAGAAATACAATTTTTCTTAGGGCACAGATCCCTCTAGCTATATACCTGTAAAACAAAACAAGTTATCTAATTCCAATATAAAAAGGGGAACAAACAGACATTGGATAAACATTTCATTAACATAAGGAAAATTTGGAAGGTAAATACATGTAATGGGTCCCCAACAATTCTAAAACCTGCAGGGCATAATCCATTAGATTTCAAATTCTGAGAGTCATCTGTAAAATGATGGTTCCTTCTTTCCCTTGGGGCCTTATGGGGGTACAATCTTTCTACAGGCTTGCCAAATGGACATACTTTCTGTTCCACCTTCTTCAAGCATCTGGGTTGGTTACCAAGCTCCAGACCTCACCTTAAAAGAACATTGGAGTGACACCACACTTTCCCCAACTTCTGGGGGTCAGTCTCAACCCACTTAGTGCAGTAAGGTGACAGTAACATTCTCCCTATTCTCTAGCATACAGCCCAGTCTTCTCAGAACAGAGGGGTAATAAACTGGCCCTCTCTAATCTGTGGGAATTAGGCCCAAACCCCTCTGACCAGTGGGGTGGGTAATCTAACTCTCCCCAACTTAAAAGGAACAGACACTCCCTCATCAGAGCAGTGGGGCAGTGATCTAATTCTCACCAGCCTATGAGGAACAGCTCCATCCCCCTTAGAGAAGTGGGATGGCAACATAACTCTCCCTTACACCAGGGAAATGCACTTCACCCTCTCTGTAGCCTGGGGCAGCCAAACTCTCCCTCTACAGTGGGTTGGAACATCTACCCTCTTCACATGCCAGGACAAACTCACAGTCTCTGTACATATGGGTGGGGTTCCTCTCTTGGCTCAAGGAGATGTCCTAATTCCAAACTTCAGCTTCCATGGTTTTCCTCTGAAAGCCATTTTCCCTTCAATCTCTCCCTTCCCTTTCCCTTTTAGGCCAGGTTAGTGGTTTCATTCACACAGATCTTGTAAAAACTTGTTAGTTTAGCAGGCAAGAAGCAGGGGTCCAAGCCATCAGACAGTAAAACTATCCACAACTCCTTCCTGGATAATTGAATTTTCAATCCTGACTTATAACTTCCAAGTTTAGTTAATTCTTCACATGGGCCACTATCTTCTGGGGGTTTATTTTCTGGAAGCTTGAAATTTCCAAAACCAGTCTCTGGTTTCTTTGAGCCCAACAATTTAGTTCTCAGCTTATCACTTCCCCCTCACATTTTGCTATAAGCTGCAAGAAGAAGCCGGGCCATATTCTCTACCTATATGCTGGAAATCTCCCTAGCTAAATGACCAAGCAAATCATTTTCAAATTCTGCCTTCCATTTAACATCAGGAGACAATCTTGTCAAGTTCTCTGAAACATCAAAATAAGGATCGCCTTTCCTTCAGTTTCCAATAATAATTTCAGCTTTTCCTTCTAAGTCCTTGTTGGAAATAGCATTAGAGTCTATATTCCTACCAACACTCTCTTCAAAGTAATCTAGGCTTTTCCATTAAGCATTTGACAATTCTACAAAAAAAAATACCCCTTACTCAATTATAAAACTCTTCCAGCAATTTTGGTAATTGCAAGCAATATAATCTCACTCTTCTGGTACCAATTTTTGTATTAGTCTGCCAAAGAAGTACTGATGCAAAGTACTGGATATCTATTGGCTTTCATAAAGGGTATTTATTTGGGTAAAAGCTTACAGGTCCCAAACCTGTGAAAAGTCCTTCCCTTCCAGGTTTCCCCTTCCTCTTGAGCTCTGTGGGCACAGCCTCTTGAGGCTTCAAGCTTAAGTGATTCTATTGTTCTCACTCTCCTGGCATAGGACTTGTTTCTTTCTGGACCTTCTATATCAGTCTTGGCTATTCTACTCTCTTTCCAATTTCAGCTGTAAACTATCAGTTGTCCCCAGGGCCTCAGCTGCTTGAGCCTTCTCCTTCCTGTCATATAGCAGGATCAAAAATGACAGAACTCTCTCTTTTTGTGTCTCTCTGTGTGAGTGTCCATATATATATCAGACCCAGCAAGAAAGTGAGGCTCAACCAGAGTCAAATCAAAAGTCCAAAGCAATTTTATCAAATACTCTAAATTTTATCAAATACCCTTATCAGATATGTGGTTTCCAAATATTTTACCCCTTTGCATTGGCTTCCTTTTCACCTTTTTAACAAAGATCTTTGATGTTCAAAAGCATATAAGTTTGAGGAGGTCCCATTTATCCATTTTTTCTTTCATTGCTTGTGCTTTTGGTGCAAGGTTTAAGAAACCACCACCTACCACCAGGTCTTGAAGATGTTTCCCTACATTTTCTTCTAGGAGTCTTACCATTATACTTTTTTATATTTAGGTCTTTGATCCACTTTGAGTTAATTTTTATATAAGGTGTGATACACGGGTCCTTTTTCTTTCGTTTGGATATGGATATCCAGTTCTCCCAGCACCGCTTGTTGAATAGACTATTACAAGCCCCAGCTGGATGGACTTGACAGCCTTGTCAAAAATCACTTGACCATAGATGTAAGAGTCTATTTCTAAACCATCAATTCAATTCCATTGGTCTGTATGTCTCTCTTTATACCATTACCATGTTGTTTTTTACCACTGTATGTAGGTGATATGATTTACGTCTGGAAGTGAAAGTCCTCCAACTTCACTCTTCATTTTTAAATAGTTATTCTGGATATTTGGGGCCCTTACTCTTCCAAGTAAATTTTATCATTGGGTTTTCCATTTCGTTAAAAAGGCTGTTGGAATTTTTATCAGGATTGCATTGAATCTGTGTATCAATTTGGATAAAATTGGCATCATAATGATATTTGGTCTTCTAATCTATGAACAAGGAATGTTCTTCCATTTATTTAGAACTTCTTTGATTTCTTTTAGCAATGCATTGTAGTTTTTTGAATTCTAGTACTTTTATGTCCTTAGTTAAGTTCAATCCTAACTATTTGATTTTTGTAGTTGGTATTACAAATGGAATTTTTTTCCTGACTTCCTCCTCAGATTGCTCATTACTAGTGTATAGAAACACTATTGATTTTTGTGTGTTAATTTTGTATCTTGCCACTCTGCTGAAATCATTTATAAACTTTAGTAACTTTGTTATAGATTTTTCAGGACTTTCTAGGTATAGGATTCTATCACCTGTGAGTAGTGAAAGTTTTACTTCTTCCTTTCCAATTTGGACACCTTTTATTTCTTTTTGTTGCTTGGTTGCTCTAGCTAGAACCTCTAGCATTCTACTGAACAGTGATGACAGTGGGCATCCTTGTCTTATTTCCAAATTCAATGAGAATGAAAAAGTGTTCTCAGTCTTCACCACTTAGTACAATGTTAGCTGTGGAATTTTCATATATGGCTCTTATCATGTTGAAAAATTTTCCCCCAATTCCTATCTTTTGGAGAAGTTTTATCAAGTAAGAATGCTGTATTTTGTCAAATGCCTTTTCTGCAAAAATTGAAATGATTGTGCTGTTTTTCTTCTTTGATTTATTAATGTGATGTGAAACACTGATTGATTTTCTCATATTGAACCACCCTTGCATGCCTGGTATAAAACTCACTTGGTCATTATCAATAATTCCTGTTTTTGGATTTTATTAGCAAGGGTTTTTGTTGTTGTTTTGTTTTGTTTTTAGAAAGTACTGGGAATTGAAATAATTACCTTGTATGTGGGAAGCAGGTGCTCAACCACTGAACTACATCCAGTCACCATAGCAAGTATTTTGTTGAAGATTTTTTGCACTGTATTCATTAGGAAAATGGGCCTATAATTTCCTTTTTACATAATATCTTTATCTAGCTTTGGTATTAGGGTGATATTGTCTTCATAGAATGAGTTTTGTAGCATTCCTTCCTGCTCAATTTTTGCAAGTGTTTGAGTAAGATTGGTATTAAATCTTCTTTTAATGCTTGATAAAGTTCATCTGTGAAGCAATCTGTTCCTGGGCTTTTCATTTTGGGGAGTTGTTTGATCAGTGCTTCAATCTCTTTACTTGTGATTGGTTTGTTAAGGTCTTCTATTCCTTCTCAGGTCAGTATAGTTTGTTCATATGTTACTAGAAATTTTTTCATTCCATCTACATTGTCTAGCTTGTTGGCATACAGTTGTTCATAGTATCCTCTTTTATTTCTATGGGGTCAGTAGTAATGTTCCTGTTTTCATTTCTGGTTTTACTTATTTACATCTTGTCTCTTTTGTTCTTTGTCAGTCTAGCTAAGGATTTGTCAATTTTATTAATCTTAAAGAACCAAGTTTTGTTTTTGTTAATTCTTTCTATTTTTTTTTCAGTTGTTGTTGTTCTCATTGTCATTTATTTCTGCTCTGATCCTTGTTATTTCATTCCTTCTGCTTGTTTTGGAAATAGTTGGCTGTTCTTCCAGTTCCTCCAGTTGAATGATTAGGTCACTAATTTTAGCTCTTTCTTCTTTTTAAATGTAAGCATTGAGAGTTATAAATTTCCTTTTCAGCACTGCCTTCATCTGCATCACATAGGTTCTGATATGCTGTATTCTTGTTTTCATTTGTCTTGAAGTATTTGTTGATTTCTCTTGCAATTTCTTCTTTGACTTGCTGGTTATTTAAGAGTGTGTCTTTTAATTTCCATGTATTTTTTAATTTTCCTTTTTCTACCCACTGTTTATTTCCATCTTTATTCCATTAGGATCAGAAGAGGTGCTTTATATAATGTCAATCTTTTAAAATTTATTGAATTCTGTTTTGTGACTCAACAGATGGTTCATCCTGGAAAAAGATCCATGAGTCCATGAGCTCTTGAGAAAAATGTACATCCTGCTGTTTGGGGGTGCAATGTTCTGTACATGTCTATTAGATTTAATTCATTTATTATTCAAACCATCTGTTTCCTTTTTGATTGTCTTCACAGATGTTCTATGCAGTCATGAGAGTGGTATACTGAAGTCTCCAACTATTATTACAGAGACATCTATTTTCTGCTTCAATTTTGTCAGTGTTTGCCTTATGTAATTTGGGTCATTCTGGTTAAGTGCTTATACATTTATGATCGTTATTTCTTTCTGTGAATTGTCCCTTTTATTAATATAAAATATCCTTCCTTGTCTCTAATAACAGCTTTGCTTTTAAAGTCTATTTCATCCAATATAAGTATAGCTACTCCAGTTTTGCTTTTTTGTTTTTGTTTTGTTTAGTTTGGGTACTATATACATGGAATATCTTATTCCAGCTTTCACTTTTAGTGTATTTGTATCCCTGGGTTGAGGGTGAGTCTCTTGTAGAAAGCATATAGATGACTCATATTTTCTTATCCATTCTGCTAGTCTGTGTCTTGTGTTTGGGGAGTTTAATCCATTAACATTCAGTGTTATTATTGGAAAGGCAGTTCTTCACCCATTTTGACATTTGTGTTTTATCTCTCATATCTTATTTTCACAACTCTTTTTACATTTTTAGTTACTTTTACTGATATAATCTTCATTTCTAGACTCTCTTCCAAACTTCTCTATCCTGTCTTCTCTTTTCAGTCTGTATCACTCCCTTTAGCATTTCCTGCAAATCCAGTCTCTCAGGACAAATTCTCTCAGTTTCTGTTTATCTGTGAATATTCTAAATTCACCCTCATTTTTGAAAGACTATCTTGCCTGATATAAGATTATTGGCTGGCCATTTTTTTCTTTTATTATCTTAAATATATCATAACACTGCCTTCTTGCCTCTATGGCTTCTGATGAGAAATGAGCACTTAATCTTATTAGCCATCCCATGGATGTGAAGAATTGCTTTTCTCTTGCTGCTCTAAGGGTTCTCTATCTTTGGCATTTGAAATTCTGATGTCCTGAAGTATGTCTATTTGGATTTTTTTAGAGGGGAGTACATTGTGCTTCTTGGACACAGATATCTATGCCCTTCAATAAGGTTGGGAAACTTTCTGTCATTATTTCCTCAAATATTCCTTCTGCCCCCTTTCTTTTCTCTAATCCTTCTGGGACACCCATGTCATGTATATTTGCATGTCTCTTGCCATCATTTAGTTTCCTGAAACCCTGTTCAATTTTTTTTCCTTTCTTTTCTTTATCTGTTCTTTTAATGTTCACTTTCAGAGGCCCTGTCTTCAAGTTCACCAAGCCTTCCTTCTGCCTCCTGAAATCTGCTTTTATATGTCTCCAGTGTATTTTAAATTCCATTTATTGTGATCTTCATTTCCATAAGCTCTGTATTTTTCTATGCATGCTTTCAAATTCTTATTTGTGCTTGCAACAGTTTGGTATTGTTTATGAATTCCAAAAATAGATAATTAATTATGTTTGTAAATGGGTCTGTTCCTCTGAGCATATTATATTGTATTAGATTCAGAGGTTTTGTTCTTATTTGTCTAATTATGATTAAGGCTTTGATTGGGCCATGTCAGTAGGATATTGGAGGGCAGGGACTCACAGAGAAAATGACATGGCTGAGGAGACAGAGTTTTAATGTGGGAGCCTGTCAAGTAAGCACATAGAGAAGCAGATACATGAGGAAAGAGAGAAGGCTCCATTAGACAAGACAGAGGCCCCAGGAAGACAGAGAAGCTGGTCACCTGGTAGTCTACAGCTGACCTTGTGGAGAGAACAGAGCAGCTGAGCCTGGAGAGGAACAAACCCCAGGAGAGAGACTATACTTATCCAAGCTTACAGTTGATATTAGAAGAAGCTGGTACCTCTGATCTTTAAGAGAAAGAGGGAGGCTGAACCCTTACAGATGTCAGCAGCCACCTTGCTCCAACACATAGCAACAGACTGTGGTGAGGAAAGTTACTTATTCTTTATGGCCTGGTGACTATAAGCTTCTACTCCCAAAATAAATACCCTTTATAAAAGCCAACAGTTTTCTGGTACATTGCATCAGCACTCCTTTGGCTGATACAGTACTCATCCAGTGTCTTTTTAATACCCTTAATCTCTTTATCTATCTCATTGAATTTATTAAGTTTTTTTGAACATCTATGATTAGATGTCTTGACTCCTTTATGTTATCAGTACACTTGATTTGTTCCTTTAACTGGGTCATATATTCCTGTTTCTTAGTGGGGATTGTAATTTTTTGTTGGTGTCTTGGAATTTGATTTACTAGATATATTTATTATGGGCTCAGTTTCTTTCTTTAGTCTAGAGCTTTCTACTTGATTGGCTTTGTGCTACAGCCCCTCTTTGATACTTGGTTCAACTTAATTTGGAACATTATAGTGGCTTGTGTTTAGCCAATCTGATCTTTTAAATCTCTTTTTCATCTGTTTCTTGCCCTTTCTCCCTTACTGGTTGCTGAATAGACCCAAGGATGTGGTTTGTACTGTAAGCTGTGGAGGCTGAAGCTGCCTGTGTTGCCTGAGGAACCAATGAAGCTTCTCCTGCCTTTCCACTTGCCAGGGTTTAGGAACTGAGCCAGAGACATGTGTAATAATTCAAGCTGTGCAGGCCAAAATCATCTATAGTTGCCCAGATAGACTGACAAAGGGCTGGCCTTCCCCCCTTCCCCCCAAATCTGGATATGGGATGGACCCACAAGTGTGCCCAAAAATCTAGTCCATGCTGGCCGGAAGCAGCTGCAGTTGCCCACAGTGCCTGAGGGAGCACTAGTACTTCTTTTCACTGTCAGGAGTAGGGATGGAGCCATTGATGTGTCCAGCAGTCTAGTCTGTGCAGTCCAAAAGCAGCTACAGTTGTCCAGAGAGGCTGAGGGAACATTGTCCCTCCTTCTGCCCTGTCAGAGATGCAAGTGGAGCCAGAGATGTGTCCAATGGTCTAGTCCATGTGGGCCCAAAGCAGCTGCAGTTGCCTAGACAGGCTGAGAAAACATCATCCCCCCTCCTGTCCTATTAGGGGCAGGGATGTAGCTGCAGCTTTGCCCACAATCTAGATCTAGTCTGTGTGGGCCAGAAGTGACTGTAGTTGCCTGGAGAGGCTGACAGAGCACTGTTCTTCCTGACCTGTCAGGGATGGAGTCACAGGTGTCCAACAAATTAGTCTGTGCTGGCTGAAACTTCCTGCAGTTTCCCAGAGAGGCTGAGGAAACATGGCCCCCACCCCTGTCCTATTGGGGGTGGGGATGTAACCACATGGGTGCCTAACAATCTAGTCTGCATGGGCTGAAAGCAACTACAGTTGCCTGGAGAGGCTATGCAGGTCCCCCCAGCTTCCTCCCTGTTGGAGGGGATGCTGGAGCCCAGGCCATGGCAGCAGTCCATCCTGGATAGAAAGAAGCAGATCCCTACAGTCACTACAATTTTCAATCAGCCCCACTTCCCCTCATGGGGAACAGACCTGGACAAGTTCAAATATTAGCTGTTTTTAGGATTGGACTTTTACCAGCTGAATTTACTAATCAGTAGCTGAAGTCGGTGCCTGTCTGTCTTTTCCTCTTCTATTTTTGGGAAATGGAACTTCCAGCTCCAGCCAGGGAATAGTTCCCAAAGCATCTTGCACCATCATTGGGGGATGGGCACCAGGTTCCACGGCATGGAGTGCTCTACTCATAAATCTTCACTGTGGATGGGCAGTCTCCTCCTTTCATTGTTCCAGGGATGTTGCAAGATACTCTTCTGGTCTCTTGGAGCCCCACAAACAGGTGATTTAGATAGTTCTGGCTGATTACTAACTGCACTATAGGATGAGCTGACTCTTGGAGCTCAAAATTCAAAATTCAAAATTTATTTTGAACATATCTAAGTATCTTATCTCATACACTTAACTCTAAATAATGTGGATGCATCTGTAATATATTTCACTTGCTTTCCTATCAACAACAACCAGGAAATTTTACAACCTCAGAGGAGGTTTTCAAAATGTAAACACTTTCTCCCTCGACCAATATTTGGCCAACTCTGATATGGCTCACCATTAGGATAGCCAGTACATGATTTGAGTCATTCTGTCCGTTTGTGAATCAAGAAGTTCTTTATATCATGCCTTTAAGAACTGGATTTTTGTTTCCTAATGAAAAATGTAGATAAATTGTTGGAGTTTACAACCCCCTTGTTAGCCCCTTGTATTACTATGGCATTCTGTTGAAGACTGAAAGCGGGTTCCCAAATCGCTAGAGGACTAGTGTGATGCTGTTTCCTGGCTTGCGAAAAGTGACTTGTATTTACAAGGCCTTAAAATGGCAAAATCCAAATCCTGGACCTAAAAAAAAGACATTGTTGCCTCTTAATAACTTTCATAAGGTAAAAGTTAAACTTATGAGAAATGAATCTTGAAAAAATTAAGTTTATAGTGTCTACTAATATATATGGTTAGAGAATAATAGGGGTAAGAGGGTGGCATGCAAGGAAAATAGTCTCCATTTCTATAAATTTTCATATTTTCAAAGAAAAATAAGACAAAGCTCTATAATTTGACTTTCCATTTATATCAAAACTATATGTTTTGTCACTTATTATGGTAGAAAATATCCTGATTACTTATTCCCAAAACAATTAAATATAAGGAAGAAATGCCAAGATGGTGTTAACTTCAATGTTTGGGAAAGTCTCTCTCTGCAAATTAAGATTTCCCCTAGGTGTGGAGTGCTCAGTCAGGACCACCTAAATTCTGTTCACAAAGATCGAACTGTAGGCACAAATACCCTTAAAGGAAATGATAAACAGATGAATCTACCAAGGGATATTTTAATCATGCTGTAACTTTAAACTTCTTCATGTGTTGAGAAAATATCTTTTTAAAATAACTCTGGAACTGTTTAACATTAAAAATGAATGTGTTTATTATGTGTAGCATTCGTGGAATGCTGGCCACCAAAGAGAGATTTGCTACAATTGTAAATTTGCTTCTGAATTGATCCCTCATTACCCAAATACATTTTTATGCCTTGCTAATTAGCTTTGTTCTCTTTTAAGTAACTCTGTCTTCTTTATAACACTTTATTCTTATTGCACATTTTTTCCCACCAAATGCACAGTTTCCTTTAAATTTATTTTAAAAGGAAAAGAGAAGCCACAAGTAACTTTCTTTGAGCCTATACATACTTTTTCTATGTATGTTTATGTTAAGTTTTGACAGACTTTCCCCATACCTGGTATGTATTCATTTCAACTGAGCCAAAAGTTCTAAGTTATAAAGTCAATATCATACTTGAAGTGACAAATGTCATAGTTTAAGAGTTATGAAGTCACTGAGGTCATGCTATTTTTAGGAACAACTAGACAAGAAACAACAGAAAATAGTTCTCACTGCTTCAGATATCACCAAATGAAATTTGAAACATTTAGTTTATTTGCAAGAATATTCTCAGGACTTTCTCAAATAAGACTAAATTATGAATAATGAGACATACCAGTCAGACATTGACAGGAAATAAAATATTCCACTTATGTGAATATATAAAGTATTTTAAATGCTCCCCATTTAAGCAAAACTTTGAGAACGTCAAATATATTTTTTCCTAAAATATTCCCACTGTAATTTATTCATTCATTCATTTTTATAACTCAGGATTGTTCTTATGAACATGTGTGATAAATGATACAACTCTATCCTCAAGATTCATTCTCCTTTCTACAAGCTTTGGAGGGGTATATCTCCTACACCCAACTTTCTTAGCACTAGAGATGGGACATTTATCTCAGATGAAAGCAAATCAGCATTGTGTTAAGTACGTATTGTTCACAAGTGAATTTTCAGTCCATTTGAATCCATGCGACTGGAGAATGTATTTGCTTGGGATTTCTAAGGAAAACGTTTCTTGAATCTTTCTGGATATGGTTGAATGATTTTCCAGGACTTAATAACTTGGAGTTAGCAGCCACAGTTCAGCCATGAGACTAGCCAGATTCAGTGTGAAACGGACTTAATAGTGCCTGTTACAAAAGTAGAAGGCAGAAGAGAGTAAAGTAAACATAAACGGGTCATTGATCATTGTGTTTCTGAATCCAACCATCCATAAAGTTTACCCTTTCTCTGGATTTCCAGTTTACTTCAGGCAATATTGTTTGAGCTGGGTTTTCTTCCACTTGTAACTAAATGCTTTCTATCAAGACAATCAGTTCAATTTCGCTGCATTTCAGTGATGCTTGCAAGACCAATATCAACATTTGTCCCATTATGCTGTGTTTTCTAGTTCATGTTTTTACTTCTTGTAGTTTCTTTCTCTCTCCTGTTGTCAGCTATCACTCTGTGTGCTAGGAAATTAATTACTAAGGCATGAGAATTATGGACTAGGTCTCAGGCCCCATCTCCCTCCTTACATCCTTAGGAAAATCTTCCAGATTTCTATCAAGGTCAAATTCTGTTGTTATGTATCCACACAGATCCCTTACTATGCATCACCCTCTCTTCTAAGCAATTTACCTGAATTAACCACATTAATCCTCACATCAACATCAATGCTGTTTTACAGACCCTATTATCCCCATTTTAAAAATCAAGAAAATGAAGCACAGAAGAGTGGGTAAATATTGCAAAGTCACCCAATTAGGACGGGTTGGATGTGGGACTCAAAATCAAGGCTAAAAAATTTTCTTGAGAACACTTATCTCACTTGGTTATTAAACATTTCCTAAAACAATGATTATTTGAATGTTCAACCTCCCACTAGACTACAAAGTCCAGACAAACAAGCAGAGATGTGGTTTGGTTCATCATCTCCTCAACCCTTAGTAGAGAAGCTGCTTCATGATAGATGTTCAATAAATATTTATTAAATGAAGGAGAAAATAAAAGAAGGAAGGTAGGGAGGTAGGGAAGGAGAAATGGAAGAAGGATAAGCTCTGAGCAGGGTCAGAAATGTGGCTTTAGGTAAAATATATTCAAGGATTTTTCCCACTACATAAGGGTCTTTTCTACCAACTTCTAAGTGGCTCTATCTACCAGAAAAATGAACTTTTTGTTTTTTATGTCCAATAGCCATTCCTCTCTCAAAAATTAATTTACAACATGCCCAATACTTGAGGTTATGAGGAAAATGAAAACACACATGAAAAATATAAATATACATTTAAGTTTAAATGTATCACATCATAATGATTAACTCATAAGGATGATCTTTTTTTTATTTTAAAGATTTATTTATTTATTTATTTCCCCCAACCCCGCCATTGTCTGTTTTCTGTGTCCATTCACTGTGTGTTCTTCTGTGTCTGCTTGTATTCTCATTAGGTGACTCTGGGAAATGATCCTGGGAACTTCCGGAGTAGGAGAGAGGCAATCATTCTCTTGTGCCATCTCAGCTCCCTATTCTGCTACATCTCTTATTCTCTCTCGTGTCATCTTGCTGTACCAGCTCTCCAGGTTGGCCGGGACTCCTGCACAGGGTGGCACTCCTGAGTAGGTGGGCACTTCCACGCGGGGTAGCATTCCCGCATGGGGTGGCACTCCCACATGAGCTAGTACTCTGTGTGGGCCCTGGGCATCAAACCCTGAACCTCCTATATGGTAAACAGGAGCCCAACTGCTTAAGCCAAATCCGTTTCCCAGGATGATCTTTTATATATATACATATATATATATATATATATATATTTTTTTTTTTTTTAAGAAACTTTAGATTACATAAACACTAAATAAAAAATATAAGGGATTCTCCTATACCCCACATACACACTTTTCTCCATTAACACCTTTCATTAGTGTGGTACGTTTGTTAAAATTGATGAACACATATTGAAGCATTGCTATGAACCATTTACTATAGTTTATATTGTCATTTACACTTTGAACTTCACAATTTTATAGGTTGTGACAAAATGTATAATGGCCTGTATCTGTCATTGCAATGTCATGCAGAACAATTCCAATGTACCCCAAATATTGGATTTTATAACTATTCTTCCCTCTCCCTCCCCTCAGAACTTCTAGTGACAACTGCTTTTATATCAATGATACAAGATCTTCCATTACTAGAATAATAATAAGTCTACTTTAGTCCATCATTGCATTCCCTCCTTATGTTTGTTCATTTCTCATTCTTGAGGATTTGGGGATGGTGATGCCTATTCTGCTTCTGATTGAAAGGGGGCTTAGATCCCACAGGGCAGATGGATGGAACTGTCCTCCTTACAGTTGTAGATACTCTCTGTTTTTGGGGATGGGCATTGTCCATCATCAGCCTTTCATTACTTGTACTGAGCAAGTCCAATGAACTGGAGAGTAAGTGTTGGCTGCAACTCTTCTGTGATTCAGGGCTCAACTGACATATGAACAGCCAAAAGATTTAAGTCTCTGGGACATATATTTAACAGGTATAGTACTAATTATAGGTTCAAATAAAAAGGGCTTAGGAACCATGTGTAGGAAAATTAAAAATGAGTCCAACTCTGATACATTGAGGGGATAGGTTATCATATATTCCAAGGTAAGGCCCACTGACAAGTCTTAAAACTGGTGATCTTAAAAACATGCTTAGGTTGTGTGTACATGTGTGTTTGTTTTTTTTTTTAAGGGAAACAGTAAGCTTATTGTATATAATTCTAATAAATATTCACAGTGTGCACATTTCAACAGAAAAAGACAAATATCTTTGTTCAAAATTTGCTGAAATAAAATAGGCAAACCAAGCCTACTACTGAATATACAAAGGAATGTTATGGTCAAGAGTAAGAAAGAAAGAAACTTAAATAACCATAATAATGTTTTGCCCAAATAGCAAATCTAGGACACAAGTGTGGGAAAGAGCATCTACTAAAGCTCACGGTAAGATTTTGGATACAGGGCAGGTAACTTGACAAATACATCTCTACTACTTTGGAACCTCCCTTCCAGATCATCCCCACAAATTCCAATCCTGGCTTTTTCAGAAAACAAGTCAAATATGACTAAACTCCCCATTACTTTTGAGATATTTGGGCTGCAGAATAAGATGGATAAAAAAATCGATTTCTGGAGAAGTGGACTTGGCCCAGTGGTTAGGGTGTCCGTCTACCACATGGGAGGTCCGCGGTTCAAACCCCGGGCCTCCTTGACCCGTGTGGAGCTGGCCCATGCACAGTGCTGATGCGCGCAAGGAGTGCCCTGCCACGCAGGGGTGTCCCCCGGCATAGGGGAGCCCCACGTGCAAGGAGTGCGCCCCGTAAGGAGAGCCGCCCAGCACGAAAGAAAATGCAGCATGCCCAGGAATGGTGCCGCACACATGGAGAGCTGACGCAGCAAGATGATGCAACAAAAAGAAACACAGATTCCTGTGCCGCTGACAACAGAAGTGGACAAAGAAACAAGACACAGCAAATAGACACAGAGAACAGACAACGGGGGTGGTGCAGGAAGGGGAGAGACATAAATAAATAAATAAATCTTTAAAAAACATCAATTTTTTGTTGAGACATGACATGTCAATCCAATTCTCTTGGGAAAAAAGGTAAGGGACATTAACTTTCTGCACTTCTATCTCCTAAAATGGAATTTAACTAGATAGGATCACTTGAGATTTTAAGCATGAGATATCGTATCTAATGACATACCTCATCTGTAAAGTATTTTTCATTGCTACTCATCAAAAGTAAATGAATATAACCTTAATAATGTTCTTATTACCCAACATGTATGACAACTGATAAAAGAACATCACAGGCTCAAATTACAGGTTCCAGTGAATTTTTTTGTTTCTGGTTAAGCAGTCACATGAGAAGAACGAAACACAATACAAACTTTGTCCTCACCACTTTCTTTTGTTTTCAAATTAGAAGTCATTTGGAAATCAAAGACAATTCTTATGAGACAGGAGCTAGGAAATTTTGGAGAACTGGCACTAACACCCTCTATTTTGGTGGCACAAATTTTCCCTCACCTCCTTTTTTGTTCTCCAGCTATTATGTATACAGTCGAGTGTGTAACTGTGAGTCTTCCTCAGGAATAACAACCAGACTCCCTGGAGACCAGCCTCAGGGGCACTATCAGCCAACAGGGACTGACTCCCCTGGCTCTCCAGAGGAATTTTCACAACTACCAGTGTTGAGACTGTCTTGAGAACGCGAATCTACTTCTTAAACAAAGGTCCTTTTTGACAACTCTGGCTAACATACTATATTTATTGTTTAAAAAAACCTCTGCAACCTCTTGCACAAGTCTACCTTTCACCTGGCTGTTTAGGCAAGCAACAGAGTAAGTTTAAATGGACCCAAAAGTGCTTTTTATAATACAATGTGACACCACATTAGCAGTAGTTCAAAGGAAGCTCATGATATTGGGTGGTTTTCACCAATGGTAGAGGCAAAGTCTGAACATTTTCCTGTTCTGGTTCTGAAACAACAAGTCCAGGTACAGATGGAAAAAGAAAACCAGTATGAACAGAAAACACCTTTTGCATTGATGTTTAACCTAAAAAATATCAAAAACACCATTTTACTTAGTTCTTTAACATTTCTTATGAAAGAGATGTTTTTCATTCCATATTATAGGCTGCCAACACACATTTAAAATTGATTCAAGTTATTTTCTTGTTTAGCTTGAATATTCCCTTTCCCAGCTCAATACTCTTTTGTTCTTTACCTTTACCCAACCTGGTCCCATGTAATCAGGTAACTTAATTATTATAAAAATCATATACCAAGTCCTATTCAAGGCAACCACTTCCTTGCCTTCCAATGGAGGAACATTAATAGTCACACCCCTTTTGTTACATAATAACCAAAGTTTTTTAAATAAATAGTTTTAAAGTGGTATCTTATAATGCATTCAAAACACATTTTCTAAAGATAAAAGTTAGACTATATTCATATCCCTGATATATAAAAGTCAGCCAGAAATCTCCTAAAATTACTCCAAAATGTCATATCCAAGTATGTAAGTACAAGGTTAATATTATTTTGATGAATTCTGAATTCATTCAATTGCTAAATCACAGGATACAAGACCCTGGTTGAACTTTTTCTTAAGTAGTTTGCAAGGGCAGACACTGGTTTGCTGGGCAGTTTCCTGTCTCTTCAAGTCTCTGGCAAGCTGGAAGGGGTGAGGAGATACAGAGCAGTGTCCATGGATTCTTCTTGAACCAAGCTACTCCAGGCTGGATATGATAATGGCTCAGAAGCAGACTGGTAATCCTCAAAGGTTGGGGGAAAATCACCACAAACACTTCTTAGCAAGAAAGCAGCCAATGAACTATCTCCTCAGGTACTTAGGCCAGGGAGAAACTAGTGAAGTCAAACAAGCCAGAGAAATCTCTGAACCAAGAAATAACAGTAACAGAATACTAAATATACAATAACCTAGTCTTCAATGAAAAACACATCTGATGAAAAAACTACTGATTTTTATTCTCAATGGAAAAACAGAACAAAACCAAAAGTTGCAGTCACAGAGGTAAAACACAGATAATATGGAAAACATTCTTTTAACATGATCTCCCCCTTTCAAATGCCATTTTTTTTCTGTGCAAGTTATTGCACTGGGAGGAACAAATCAAACACTGCACCCTTGATCAGTTCGGTTCAAATTGTAAAATGAGTAATATAAAATTTGCTAGTCAATACACAAACCAAAAATGCAGCAAAAATACCTGATAAAGCTCTACAGACATAATTATGCATTCCTATTTTGCCAACAGAAGATGGCTAGGAAGAAAAAAAGAACAACAACAAAAAAAACAATGGCTAGAAACTCATGCCAAATTGAAGTAAAGGCTGAAGTCTTTAGTGCTTTTTCTAAACTCCTATCCTAAAGCAGGGTTTTCAATATTTTTCCAGGACCCTATCATCCCAATTCATCCCTTCCCTTTTCCCTAACTCGCCCCACTTCCAAGAAATAAAAGGGAAGCATAATTCTGTCCAGCACCACTTAGGAAGAAAGGGGCTGGACTTAGGAGGTGGGAAGAGATATTTGCTACACTAGCTAGGGAGGAAGCACAGAGTAGGAGATGAACACATAGTTATATTTTTCTGGTTTTAGTAAATATGAAAAAGAAACTATATCAGTTGGCAGTTGTGTTTTTAAGCAGTAGGTGTGCACTTTTACTTCCTGAATTAAATTCTTTAGGTAAGTGTAGCAGTTTGATATGTTTATGAATTCCAAAAATAGATATTGGACTATGTTTGTGATCTGGCCTGTACCTGGGTGTCCTTAAGTTATGATTAGGGCTCTGATCCAGCCATGTTATTAGGGCATCAAGTCCCCACTGGGTGGGGACTCACAGGTAAAATCATGGCAAAGGACAGAGTTGAGAATTTTGATGTTGGAGTTTTGATGTTGGAGTTTGATGCTGAAGCCTTAAACTGGAGCCCTGGGAAGTAAGCACACAGAGGAAAGAGAGGCAAGCCACAGGAAGAGAGGAACCCTGAACCCAGGAAGAAGCAAGCCCTGGAGGAGAGGAACCAGGAAGCCTGAACCCTCACAGACATCGGCAGCCATCTTGCTCTAACATGTGAAAATAGACTTTGGTGAGGGAAGTAACTTATGCTTTATGGCCTGGTATCTGTAAGCTCCTACCTCAAATAGATACCCTATATAAAAACCAACCAATTTCTGGTATTTTGCATCAACACCCCTTTGGCTGTCTAATACAATAAGTAAGTCAGATAATTGAATTCAGATTTTTTTTTTTTATTACTTAAAGGAAAAATGAAGAAAGAAAACCTTCAAAACCCCTGTTAAGAATGTTTCCCAGTATTGGAAAGGAGGCACTGACAAAAGGGCAATGTAACTAGAACATATGAACTGTAATTATTAACAGAACATTTTGAAATATAAAGGTACTTTGAAAACAAGCGACAGGGGAAACATTGGCAAGGACACAGAACAGTGGTCAGGGACTTTGGGGGTAAGGTTCTTAGAGATGAAGGACATGGGACCCAGGTCTCAGGGTGGATGTCTGGCCAGTGCGGACATACAATTGGCCAGATTTAAGGAGAGGACAAGCTGCAACCCTCAAAGCAAGTCTCTAGTTTTCATTCCTAAGTGGATGGCTTTTCTGATTTCAACAAGGTCTCCTCAGGAGGATCTGCTCTCTGAGGTATAGTAGCAATACAGGAAGTCTAAGAGAGAAGTGCCTATGATGGGGAAAACCCAATATGACCAGCAGCTTTTGCACATATTATTTTTTGAAGGATCCTTACTACCACTTTCAGTTTTAATGTCACTTGGATGGACATCACCAAAATAGTACTGCTTCATCATTTCTCTGTCATCAGAGGAGTAACCTACATCTTTAAAGCTTTCACTTGCATCTGCACCAGCTTGTTCTAACAGAACTTCCTTTCCACCAGGATGTTAGCTGAGGAAGCTGGAGATATCGTAGACTTGACTGTGGATCACCAGCCATAATTCTTTCAAAGAGTTATGCCATCTCTTCCAACTGGTAATAGGTTATGGAGGTCTCTAACTCCTTGCCCTTTCCAGTCACTGCTGCTAGCTTCCTCAATTTCCATTAGGACCAAGATATCTAGTCTTTTCACTGCTACCTGAGATTTAGCTGCTACCTTTGAAGCAGAGCTCATGCCTAGGCCTCATGTTGGCTTTAAATAGAAAACAAAAATAAAATAAAATAGAAAACAAAATAAAATAAAACTCCCTGGAGACCAGAAAGGAGCTATAACTGAGTAAGACAATAAATGAAGATACAGTCTGTATTAGTTATTGTATTAGTCAGGGTTCTCTAGAGAAAATAGAATCAACAGGAGATATCTGTAAATAGTATGAGGTTTCATAAGAATCTCTCACTTGACAGTGGGGATGCACAAGTCCAGGTTTCACAAGCAGGCTGCAAACCAGGGGCTCCAATGGAAGACCAATTAAGGTCCTTGATGAGTTTCCAGGAGACGTTGTCTGTCCAAAGATGAGCTGGTAAATTTTCTCTGAACACTGAAATCACTTACCCTTTTAAAGTATTCAACTGATTGGATAAAGCGTCACTCATTGATGATGGCCATCTCCCTGATTGATGCAAATGTAATTAGCCATCTAGTCATTGGTGACTAAAATTTATAAATGTTCTTGTATTACAATTAGCCTAGTGCTTGCTTGACTAAACAACTGGGCACAGTTACCTGGCTGATTTGACAATTAGCCTAACCATGACAGGTATCAATTGCTGTGTAACTAGATATCATTAAGATTTTCAGTTTAAAACAACACACATTTATTATCTCTCAGTTTCTGTGAGTCAGAACAACTTAGCTGAGTCTCCCAGCTCACCATTTTCACAAGGCAACAATCAAGGTTTCAGTGCAGGTTCACAGTTGTTTCAAGGTACACTTGGGGTAAGATCTACTTCCAAGCTCATTCAAGTGTTGTTGGCTGGATTCAGTTCCTTGTGGACTGTTGCACAGAGGCTGCTTTCAGTTTCTTGCCACATGGTCCTCTTTATCAGAGACTTTGCTTCATCAAAGCTAGCAAGAAAGAGATTCTACCAGCAAGACAGTAGACAGAATCTATTAAAACCTAAGTAGGACCGTGCCACCTCATCATCTCTGCCATACTCTTTTCATTAGAAGCATATCACTAGGTTCAGCCCACATTTTACAGAAGATTACACAACAGCATAAACACAGCGGAGTAGGAATCATCTCAGAAGTCTGCCCACAACCTAGTCCTTTGCATAATTGAGACGAGCTATATAAATGCTTGTAAAATCTTTATTTTCAAAGAAAGTGCCCAAATCACAAACTAAAGCAGTAAAAAAGTTAGATTTAAATAAAATATGTGTATTGTAACATCTTTGATTTTTTTAAATTGTGGGATCTGAAATGAAATTATATGTTCCGTTCATCTGATTTTATCTTCTAAAGGGTATTTTTAATAATAAACAAACACTAAATTCAGACACCAAGCAAGAAATAATTTCAACCCAATAAAAAAATAAGTAAATTAAATGGCTTAAACAAAACTAAATTTAATTTAATTCACGGTAAGTTACTGGAGGAATCCTTCCCCAGCTTTCTGCATGGAGGGGAGATGGTCTCCAACACCAAAACCTGAGCATCCCTGGGGTAACTTCCTGCAGATATGGCCCAGATGATGCAGAAACAGAGGGACCATAGAGTACTCCTGGGAACATTCCTGGGCCATTATGCGTAAATTGTGAATTGAATATTCAAAGCGTGCCTTTTTTTTTCCCTTCAAAAGAGCCTAATTCTGATTGTAAATATCAGGTGTGAGTTTGTTTATTTTTGGTTTTAATTTGACAGAGTTTTACTTTGTCATTAAGGGCTACTTTAGTTTAAAAAAAAAAAAAAAAAAAACAATTGAATGTCAATTTGAAAGGCATGGAAGGTCAACAGCACATCTAACCTGTAGCACAACTCTCAACCTCGATTAAAATCAATCTTGTTCCAGTAACGTTTTGATCACAGTCACTGGAATGGAAGTCGGGAAAGGTGTCACTACGGTGTGCCAGTTACCCAGAAGCCACCAGTAACGCATGCATTTTCTTTCCTTCTCTTTGTAGACAGAGGCAAGCAGCAAGAAGGGTTTGAATATCCACTTAAAAAATATAAGTAACAGAGAGTGTCTGCAACTGCAAGTAAGAGAGTTCCATCCATCTACCCCATGGGACCTAAGCCCCTCCCAATTAGAAGCAGAGTGGGTATCACCATCTCAAAATCCTCAATATTCTGGAACGAACATTGGGCTAAAATACTTACTATTATTCTAGTACAGACTTACTGTTATTCTAGCAATGGAAGAACTTACATCACTGATGTGGAAGCAGTGGCCACTGGAGGTTCTGAGGGGAGGGAGAGGGAAAAATAGGTGTACTATGGGGGCAATTTCAGGACATTGGAATTGTCCTGAATGACATAGCAATGATGTATACAGGCCATTATGTATTTAGTCATAACTTACAAAATTGCACAGGACAGAGTGAAAAGTATAATGCAAACTATAATCCACGGTTAACTGGCAGTGCTTCAATGTGTTCATCAATTGTAACAAATGTACCACACTAATAAAGGATGTTATTAATGTGGAAAAGTGCAGAGGCGGAAGGAAAGGGGCATATGGGAATCTTCTATATTTTTTATGTAACATTTACGTAATCCAAAGTTTCTTTAAAAAATTTCTTTTAAAGTAAGAAACACAAGAAAAAGAGGTGTAGAGATGGCCTAGACTGAGACTTGAGGCAGAGAAAGAAACCTGGACCTCTTTGTTTTACAAAAAACAAAAACACAACAACCCACAATCACGTCTGAGTCTAGTGCACTAAATGCAACTGTACAAAGATATGAGCTGCAGAGCACAGATTTCCCAACTGGCATATATCAGGACATCCGGTCACATGTATTTTATTGCAAACTAAAATTATGAAAGTGACTGGGATACTTATCAGGATATTAACATTATAATAGAGCTTAAGTATTAATTCATTATAGTCTTGTGTGGCATTGACCTCAAGCTCATGGGGAAAGATAAGAGAGAATATTCTTAAAATCTGTCCAATAGAGTTGAAGTAAAGAAGCGAGTAGTGTGGTAAGTATGATTCTACATCATCAGGATATTTCCAGAAGAATATTTTATACCTGTACAATTCTTTGATTTAAAAAAATCTCACAGTCATTTATCATCCAGTGATTGGAACCATCTATTGGCTAAGTACTGTTTAGACATCCCAGATTAGGAGATTTGGGAAGGAACAAATGGGTTCAGTGTGTGTATGTGCGTTGGGGCAGGGGAGAGCTGGCAGATGGCCTAGGGGTCATGCAGTCCAGGCATAGATTTAATACACTATTCACTTTTACGTTCTATCTGGTATTTGTATCCACTTCAACATCTTCAGAGGAAGAAATTCACTATTTCTGGAGCCAGCCCACTGCATTTATAGAACGTATGATTGACAAAAACTATTCTCTTAAGTTGAAATCTGCACTCTATAAGGTCCACCTGTAATGCCTCAGAACTAAACTAAATTATGCTTATTGTCACATGCACACACAAACACACACATACACACACGACTACATTTAGAACAAGAGAGATATTATGGCCTTCCCTAAATCTTGTCTCCAGGAATCTGTGTCTCAAATGTGAAATCAAAATCTTTCATTATTTTTATCACTGTAACTTGGTTATCGTCCAGTCGAATCCTCATACCATTCCTCCCAGAATGGCAATATTATCCCAAGTCTTGGCTGATTGGTTCAGAAGAGAGTATAACTCTTTCTTAATTTGCTCTGGTCTCTGTACTTTTCTGAATGGAATAGAAGACATGTTATAGTGGGTTCAGATGGGCACTAAGTGGGCTTATTTGGTTGATGGGACTGTAGGTTGAAGTAAAAGTGTGATATAAGGACATAATCAGATTAAAATTGAATAAAAGGTACAATTTGGTGCTACTCATATAGCCTGAGAAAGGGAGACACAAAACAGTCTGTAACTTCTCCAGGAAAGGAAAGGTACTTTCTTTCAAATACATAATTTTGACATTCCTAAAGTGTAATATTTAACTGGGAGAGTTAGTATGGGAAAACAATTAGAAAACCCTGATGCTTTTTAGGATCTCATTGCCTCCAGGCCTGCCAGTGGAGTGGATAGGCCAGCATTATGTTTCTAAAGGCTCCAAAAGGGAAGATTATGCGAGGGTAGTCAGTAAGGGAGACAAGCTGGGGAAGAAAGACCTGTTGGCAGAAAAGCAACAGGACCTGATTTGTGAGACAGGCAAGAATTCCCCCAAAGACAACAAAGGTCTGGGAGTTCCTTGGGCAGTGGGGATCTGACCATATCCTTTCTGACAGCTATACCTGGAAGTGATGATAATATCACAGTGTGATCTCATTAATGAGGACAGGTAAGGGCAATTTTACCCATTAAACTCTATGGGCACTATGTTCCCAAGGAGCTGGCAAAGCTCAAGGGGCCAGGACTGTGTCATGCATCGAGGGCAGCTGAACCTGATATTCCAGAGCTTCATGTGAAGGAAAAGACTCTCATGGCCCAGGTCCACCCCAAAGCAGTAGAACTGCTGCCTTCAAGAGATAATACAACTTTGAGAATGAGCATTTTGTAATTATCACTGTGGGCAAAATCAGAGAACCCTGAATGCCCTGGATTACCTATAAATTTCAGAGTATTGAGCATCCTTGGAGGATGGGGATATGGGGAATCCCCAATAATAGTGGTGTTCTAGGTTTCAGTCTGAGTAGTGGAAAGGGGCTTGAAATAAATTAAATGTTATTTAGTGTGATAAAAGAATGTGCCATTCATTCTAAACCTCATACTGTATTATAAAATTCAAACCTAAAGAAACTACTGTTTTAGGAAGTTAAATTTCTTACCTCAGGTTATTTGGTTACTGAACCTAGGACTAGAACTCTGCTTCTTGTTCCTGATCAGTGTTTTCCATCCTCTCTCATTATACTTGTTCTTAATTTTGGTATTAGATATTTGCAATAATTTCTAAGGAATTAGCATCTAAATAATTCAGTGTTCTTAAATTAAATGTCTACTTCATAGAAAATACATGGTGAGAAAGAAGATAGATACATTCATAAAGATGAGAAATAAATAATATTAATTTCTAAAACGTCTATTTATGCACAGAAAGTTTTACTAGGTAATTTTACTATATATTTCATGGAACAAAAAAAGAAAAGAATTAGATGAGTTTCTATCCTTAAAATATGCTTAAAATATGAAGTGCCCAAGGGCAAAAAAAGGAGGAATAATTCAGGGAAAGCAAGAGATATGTATTTTTTTTTTAAGATTCATTTTTATTTTGTTAATTTATTCCCCCCCCCCTGCTGCTTGCTTGCTGTCTGCTCTCTGTGTCCAGTCAGTGGGCATTCTTCTGTGTCTGCTTGACTCCCTTTGTTGCATCATCTTGCTGTTCCAGCTCTCCGCAGGCGGGGGCCCAGCTTGCCTTCACAAGGAAGTGAACCCAGGGCCTCCCATGTGGTAGATGGAAGCCCAATCAGTTGAGCCATATCTGCTTCCCAAGATACATATTTTTTAAACCCTCTTCTGATATGTATAGCCAGACTAATCAAGTGTACTTTCAATAATGAGATGCATATATTTATAAACTTATTTGACCACATAACTCTTTTCTTCAAAATATCCAATAGGATTTGTGTTGATGTATAACCAGTTGTCACAATTCTCTTATATAAATCATGCAAGATAGTTTAGGGTTACTTTTTAGCTCCAAGTAAGTGAAATAATATCTTCCTAAAATAAATTATTATTAAAGAAATATCTTTGAAAATAGTGTCAGAAATGAATTTGCTTAGTTTTGCTTCAAGACAACATGAATAATTTGACCTGGTGAATTTAAGTAGAATGCCTCTTTAATATTGGTGTTCATATCAATTTAATAAAGTAGTAAACCAGAAAGACCAATTATCCATACAATTGCAATTCTTTTATTTCAATTATTGCTAATAAGAATCATTGTTTGCTTTAACCAAGCTTACTACCTTCATTAGTTATGAATGCCTGATAATCCTGTTGCATTTAAATTTCCAAAAATATGTTTGGATTTGGATTTATATATTTTGACCTTCTAATGTAGATAAAATCTTTCAACAATATTACACTTTAAATATTGATTCAAATAGTCAACAAATTTTTCTTTAGTTCTTACTGAATACAAAACTGTTTTTGTAAAGTGAATCTTATTTCAATTTAAACATCAGACAATATTTTCTAGGAAAAGAATTCCCCAGATAAAATTTAAGTTTGATGACAACACAGGTAAGAAATTAACTATCCTTATTCTCTTTAAACTCTCTCTTTGGGATGGTAAGATCACCTGATGTCACCTACCTCAAGTGTAGAATTAAGGTCCCTTTTTCTATGGGCTGACATTTGTAAGTCATGAACCTAGTAATGAACTACATTATGCTTGTAGCAGATGCTAGAGGTTGAACTTTTTTTTTTTTCAACCTGGTAGGTGCTCTGAGGAGCTAGAAGTTTGGTGGCAATTGGTGTCATTTGCTGGCAGTTGCCAACTTTTGTACTGGTAGTTGTGCATTGCCTTGTGGAGGGAAACAGTTCAGGATAGTGGCAGGAAGGAGTGGCTAATATATAAAACAAACTCTTATAACCTTTCCCCTCACCCCACCTGAAGATCAAAGCCTGTACCAAATAGGCGAGAATTGTTCACTTAGAGGGTCATTTAAAGGAAGAGCTAACAAGGGGAGTTACAAAGCTTGCTAATTCCATTTGCGATTCAACACTAACCAAGAAAAATATAGAAACCAAGGGGTCTATTCCCAAATAGTTGAAGAGAATGTGTTACATTTGTCTTACTTTTGCCTCAAGTACCAGGTATATGTCCACATCACTTGAAGAAACAAGACTTTCTACATTCTGGATTACCAGAAAGGATGACTTCCTTTAAGTAGAGTGTAGGTATAATAATTCAGAAAGGAAGTCAGGAAACATATGACTCTAATTAAGCTGTCACATCTCAAAACCTTGACAAGAGGACATAGTTTCAAAACAATGATATAGAATAAGATCTGTTTTCCGCAGCATATCTGTTGGTCTGAGTCTCTTCCCTGCCCACAAGGAAGCAGCAGCAACTTCAAGTGCAAGAGGCAAAGGTAAAGCAAATCCAGGAGAAAAATGTGGCACACAAGGGGGAAAGAGAACAAGAAAGTGGTCCGCTGGAGAGTCACTGCCATATACAGCATATCCATAAGACATTTAGGAGAAGAGCTCCCTCCTACACAATCTGACATATAGAGAGTCACTCAAGAAACATTTGTTGAATGATAAATGGTGAGGATTAATGAAGAGGAGCTACTCCTAAGTTCTAAGAAACATGGTACTCATCTGGGAAGAATAAATATACAGAGGTTGATGGACACTGCCAATGGGTGACCGACATGGAGGTATGCCATCTTTCTGAAGCACATAGCCAGAAAGTAATGGTCCATAGAGGCCACTGTCTACTCTTCCCAATTTGCCTGAGGATTAACAAACAATAATACCAGAAGAGGATAGGGAGGATATCTAGGGAATATTTTAAAGTATCCAGTAATACACAAATGAAATAATAAATTTGGAAGAGTTCTGAAAGAATCCATATGTCATATAGTCATATATCTGTGCACAGAGCATAAAAAATAAAGTGAATTTGAGATTTATAGTGCAGAGTAATAAATTTGGACTCATAATATTGTAGGATAAATCCTAAAATTGATGTAAGATAGAGGGAAGCAGATGTAGCTCAAGTGGTTGAGTGCCTGCTTCCCATATGTAAGGTCCTGGGTTCAATCCCTGGTACCTCCTAAAAAAAAAAAAAACAGTATGATTCTTGAGGAGTGAATGTGGTGCAAGCATTTGAGTGCCTGCTTTCCACATGGGAGGGCTCTGTTCATCCCCGGTGCCTCCTAAAACCAAACAACAAATAAACAACAAGCAAACAGATGAGGGAGCCAACTCAGGGGAAGCGATGTGACTCAAGTGGTTAAGCACCTGCTTCCCATGTACAAGGTCCTGGGTTCTATCCCTGGTACCTCCTAAAAACAAACAAACAAATGAAAAGCCATCTCTCATTGGGGAGCTGATGTAGTTCAGAAGCTGAGTGTCTGCTTCTCATGTATGAGGTCCTGGGCTCAATCTCTGGTACCTACTTAAAAAAAAAATAGGATTACTGAAAATAAGAAATAAAGGAAAGGGAAGAAAACAGTTAGCTGTAGACAATCCAAGTGGGTTCACAGGGAATTTCTAGGGACAGCTGGTGGCATTCCTTCAGGGCTGGGGAAAAAGGAAAAAAGATCCATGCATTGTCTTTATGCTCTTCACCTTTATATTTGAGCATAGACTCACATCACAACCACCATTCCTCTCATGACTTCATCATTCAGGAGGAACCACTGCAGAGGGGCCAGGGGCATTCTTAAGTCCTACACTGACACTGCAGAGCAATAGGACAGCGGTGTGGCCACCACCACCATCATTGCCGCCACCCCCATCAGCATCCCAGTGACAGCATGTCTTCAGAAAACTTCGCTGGGTACTCAGATCCCTAAGAAAATTATTGCACACAATGTAGAAATTCATGGTCAGAGAAATTGAAGCATACAGAAGTCCTCTGAATAAAAGGGTGAGAACAATGGAGTAATATTGACTCTGCTGTTACACTCCTGATGTGGATCCTAAATAGGCAAGGAGCAAAGATCCAGCAGTGGTAGAGGACTCCAGCTCTGGACATTAAGTTAAAACCAGTAATATTTTCACTTCCTTCCTTAGGAAGGCACAAGAAATAATGAAGAAACATAATGCTGCCACCCAAGGGAGAGTTTGTTTTAAAGCTGAATGAGAAAAAGTGATCAAGGTAGTGGAGGAGAGTGGGATTTGAGAGAATGGACAGAGACAAGTGATTTCAAAAGTTTTGGAGAAAGGGAAAGCATGATTCTATACCTTGGGATTCTAAAGTGGAAGACAACTCAGGTGGAGTTTAAATACAGTACTACAAGATCTGGAACTTCTAAGAGAAAGAAATTGGGATGTTATCTAAGGAAAATGCTATCTTAAAAAGGATACATTGAGAAGGAAAAAAAGTAAAAGAAACAAGACAAATATTAGAAAATGTTTAGGACTTTACGAACTGAGTTGTGAAAGCCATGGCAATGAGGTAAAGATAAAATTTCCGTCAAACGTGAAAGTGAGCATAAAATTAGGGGGAAAGTGGAATTATGAATGAGATCAACTATTTTCAGGAAGAACTCCCTCTACTGATAATCTGTAAATGGAATTGCTGACTTGAGTGCTCTTCAGGGAGGCATGCCTGGAACATGATTTTAGCAAAAGCTTGAACCTACTCAATTGTATGCACTCTGGGACAAAGAATGTATTTACAGAAAGTGATGGGCTGATTAGCACAGAACCTCACGGCCATGAACTTAGATTCCAATACATCTCTCATCTAGCTCAAACATTCTACCACCTTCATCCATTGATTGTTCCTTTCCTTACTGTTTGTGCTCATGAACACTGCCACTATTAATTTTTTCCTAAAACTTCTTATTTTATGATCTGTCATATGACAGAAGTATCACTGCACTCAACAAACCAGGATTGAAGTCCTTACTCTACTAATTACCAACTGTGTGACCTGATGGCAAGTTACTTAACCTTAACCTCAGTTTCCTCCTCAGTGGAATCACAGCCTCCTGCAGGGTGGTAGTGATGAGCAAATGGAAAGCTATGTGTGAAAATATTTAGAAAACCATAAAGAATTTTCCCCAGATGGCAAACATTGTTCTGTCAACCTTTGTAACTTTCTGAGTTGGTGCTCCTGTTTCTGTTTTTGTTTTTCCCCTTGTTTCACAGATGAAGTAGCTGAGAAATGTGTTCATGAGGTGTGAACAAGCCCCACAATGCAGGATGATGAGTTTTGCAGACCTGAGTCAAACTAGGTGTGGTCCTGTGGCCCATGTGAAAATGTGCTTTTGTGTCCATTTCTAAAAGACACCTACCTGAAACACGGGTTGGCTTTTCCCAAAAACACCTCTCCAAGTGAAAGTTGGCACAAGCTGCAGAAATGGCTCTATCATGAAAGGCACACAGAGCATAAGCTTATCTAATTAATAATTTTCAGGGTTGTTTTCCTTTTCCTCTTTGCAGCTGCTGAATGGAGTGGTTCTGATTAAGCCATACCACATCGTGAGAAATGTTGTTTCGTGATGGTGCTATATTCTGTATTTCCCCCCACTTTGATCCCTGCTCATTGGCCCCTTTGATCTCTGAACAGGATGTACAAGGTTCACTAATCAATGCTCTTACTCATTTTTGGTTCCTTGTTAAGTGTTTATATTTAAATCGTTGACTAGAATAGGTGACTATGTATGACCTGTGTCTTTTTCCATTTAGTGTTTATGTTTTCAAAAACAGAAGAAAGAGAAGAGGCTTCTATTTTTTCAACCAAGTTTTCATCAGAAGCAGAGTTAAGCAGAAAAATATCTCTTAACATTGCAGATTTGGTATTCCCTTCCCGCTCTTTGAAAATTTGGATCACTTTCTAGGGAGTGTGAAAATGTTGAGGAGTGGAAGAATCAGGCCTGTTGTTAACTCATGCAAACTAGATAAAAGTCACTTTAATCTCAGGTGCAAATATAAGATGAACCTATATATGCCACTTTTTATAAGCATCAGAGTGTCTCCTCCTCTCAAGAGGCTCACAAGGTGCTCACAAGGTAGGCAGGTAAGAAGCTTGCTCCTGAGAAAAGAACCAAGGAAACAGAATACTAAATCCCAAGCGACAAATGTGGAGCCCATGGTAATTACTTTGGGGGGATAGAAAAAGGAGAGAGTCCTTAAGAGCTGGGTTATCAAGAGAGATTTCTCAGAGGAAATAGGCTTTGTTGGGTCGAGTGCATTCTAGAGCCTGGGAATTATGTGCAAAATTTCAGAGATGGGAAGGCTTAAGGGGCAGGTCCCAGGCCTGGGTATCCAGAGTTAACTATGGAGTTGGGGAAAGATTGGTATTGACTGTCAACAGGTACACCTAGAAAGGTTTCTAAAGGATCCATAAAATCAGACAGGACTAGTTTTTGGTTCTGAACTTTTGTTTTATTTTTAACTAGTTATGACAACAGAAGCAAGTTACTTTAACCACAGGGAGTGGCAAGTTTATATATGATAAATTGTATATCAAAAATAAAAGAACACAGACCCATCCTTTCTTCCTTTTTCCCACCCCCCTTTTCTTGTTTTTTATGAGCTTGACGATTTCAGCAGTAATGGTCTATACAATTGTTGAAGCAAGATCACCCATATAATGCAGATAGTTTTGATACTACCTCTAGTCTATATGAACATCTAAAGAATCAGTCCATGTTAGGTGATCTATCTGTTGCTAGTCATTCTCCAATTTTTATTGTAAGAGAGAAAATGAAGGCAGATATAAGCAGCGCTGAATACTCCATGGGATGGCCTATTTTTCATATTACCCCATACCAATAGCTCATGATCAGACATGACAGGCATAATCTGATTATGGGACAACTTCCTGTCTGATACACTTAGTCATTCCCAAAATAGTCTTAGTCTTTAAGCCTTGGCCAAAGTAAAAAGAAAAAATAATCCAAATATAGTGTCCATAGGAAAATCTACTTAAATTTTCTTCTTTAATGGACTCACAAATTCACAGGTTGTTAGATTTTGGGATATGAGATCTAAATGACTCTTGGAACGTATCTTGGTCATTTTTATCAATTTTCAAATAAGGAAACTGAGGCTTAGAATGGTATGCCCAAAACTTCATGGCTAATTAAATCCCAGGTTTTCCATCATGGGCTCTTTTTCTTCTCCTGCTTCAAGTTTTCCTCATTTATTAAACAGAGTTATATCTCTGATGATTTATCCAGCTTTAAATTTTATGATCCCTTCTTTGTAAATCATAGAAAAAATCAAAACCCAAAAATCAGATGACAGTACTCTAATTTTGGTTCCTGAAGGACCACACTAGGCTGGCCTACTGTGGTTCAAACGTTAAGTGCTAAATGGCAGAGCAAGTTAATGCCCTGGTTGTTTGCCTTTGGAGGTAAAAATATATCTGTAGGTCTCAGCCAAGTTCCTGTGGAGATTTGTCCACATCCCCAAAATACCACACACACTTGGCAAGAAAGGCAGATTATGTCTAAGGGAGGCCCAGATCTTGAATAGCAAGCGTATTTCGAGTAAAGAACAACGTACAATAGCAAAGCTCTCATTCATAGGTAGCTATTTATCTCTCTAAAGTTCTGCAATATTCTCTCCCTCTTTCCTTATTCTATCTTTCCCCAACCTGTATTCCAAACTACAAAATTGCAAGAATGACTTTCATCTTGGGTTGTACTTGATATTGGATAATAAATCACTATGAAATGATTTATCCACCCATTATTTTTCTTCTTTCTCCTTTTCTTTATTTTCTGATTGTTCTAAAAAATGAAAATATGTTTTCATTGTATAATGAAAAAATAAAATTTATTAAAAATAATTTATTCTAAGTTATTAAGGAATTTGTAGTTAAAATTTCAAAATTACCTCTCAAAAGCCATGCCCACTTTGTTTTTTTCCTTGTGTTTCATAGTCATTACATTTCTATTTGTTTTCCTTACCAGTAGTCTTGAATGAGTTGTGTGGCTTTCTTGTTGTCATTTTGTGGGGAAAGATCATATTTTTGGAAGCAATGGATACAACTTTGGCATATTGGTGAAAACTGAGAGACTGGATGCTACAGCTATCTGAGAACCATATTCTTCTAAAATATTTAAATAAAACTTCTCAAAAATAAGAAGATAAGGGCTACCAGATCTACCAAATTAGATCCATGCTATTGATTTAGGTTAAAAATTGGGTTGGTATATAAATCTTATCATTAAATCGACTGTTTAAATAGAATTTATGACCAAATCCATTAAGAATTTCAGTTTCTTAAAGACATACTTTCAAACTCATTAATGTTACTAAAGCTTGAATTGATAAATTCTTTTAAATATTTTACTTTACACCATTATGGTTCTATACTATTAAGCTTGCTTGCTGGTTTTAAATATGAACTGAACTCAGATCCTCAGATACCATTTAGCAAGCACCACCATTTAACCTATTTCTAGACTTATTGAAGCTACATAATAACTGCCATAATTTGATTCTTTTGTCCTTAAAGAAAAATGAGAAAGGAGAATATATAAGGCAGTTTTAAAGAATTCTTCAAATTCAAAATTAAAGTGAAATTTAGCAGATCAAAACCTTCAATCATTTTCCCATAAAAATCCCTACTATTTCCCGAGTGAGGATGAATCACAAATCACAGGGGACATGCTCATCACTGTCATTCCTTTGTATTCTGCTTCCTATCTATAGAAACTTGGCTTGCTTCTTATACAACTTTCTCTCTACTCCCAAGATGTAACACAAGTGAAAATAGCATTAAAATTAAGGGCTAGCATTTATTAAACATATTATGCTGTGCTAGACCCCTAGGCCTTGTGCTCTCAGGTTCTGTCTTGCTAAATCTTCATGGTAATTGACCATCCCCATTTTATAGATAGTTAAAAATTACCTGAGAGATTATATGCTATGTCTATGTGAAGTGCACACAACTATGGCACCATAGAGTTGTTAACTGAAGCTTCTAATCTTGTAGCCACAGCCAAAGTCTACCCAACTCTATCGGTTCCAATGTTCTGGTCCTGAGAGCTATTGAATAGACTGGTTCTTATCCTTCCTGGGCTATGGAGAAAAGTCTGATCAAAAGTCTCCTTATTGGAAATCTTTTTCTTTATTCCATGAGTGCCATTTTGCCTTTCAAGTTGGAGAGGGAGTGCTTCTGAATTTCACTTACAGAAGAGAGAAGCACTAACCTGGAGCTATAACTCATTGTGTTTACTGATGTCCATGAGGCCTTGTTGTTAACCAGAAACAAAGGGTAAAAAGAGATTCTAATTCTCTTCCTTTTTTCTTCCCTTCCCTCTTTCCTTTATTTGGTTCCCTTCTCTTTCTTCCCGCAAGCTCACCAGATGAGTGTGTACGTGTGTGCATGCGTGTATGCTTGCGTTTATGGGATTGTCTTTGGTACTTTTATCTAACACGAGCACAGATCCAGAAAGGCAAATTATCAAGAAGAGAAAATGTGTGCCTGGTGATGTTTCACCTCATCTTGTAGTGCCTGTTCTCTCTTGCTGATGCCAAGCCTCTCCTGATGAGTGATGTCTTTGTGGTACCTCCTCAGTTGTCCTTGCTTCAACCCTCCCTACTCATTGTTCATTTGATAATTTGTTAATTAGTCCATACTCTGTGCCAGTTTTGTGCAGAGTCTGTTCCTTCAGAAACCTTTCCATGCTCTATACTCATGATTCCCCAGGCGTATACAGCCAAACACTCGCCCCTGAGAATGCTTTATGAAGGGGAGATTTGAGAATTAAATTAACTTGACACCAAATGTAATGAATGAACACAGACTGATTCCTGGTTCAAAACAAAACCTAATGAACAGAAACAGCTCTTGAAGACATTCTTGCAATAACTGGGAAAGTTTCAATATGGACTGGATATTAGATCATATTGGGGATTTTTATGTTCCATTGTAATGTAGTTATTTAGAAGAATTTCTTTATTCTTAAGAGATGATGCCATATTCAAAGGTGTGGTATTTAAAGTGCCACAACGTCTGATATTTACTTTCAAATAGTTTAATAATAATAAATAAATTTTATGTATAAAAGAAGTATATTTACTTAAAAACATATAGTTCAGCGAAAATAAATGCTATCTTATATATTTAAATCCTATACATACACAATTCATTATAGAACACAATGTTCATATGTTAACATAAAATGTTTTTCTGTGTATATTACATATAAATATGTATTTGTGTATAATACACATTTATATATTATGTGCACATATGTGTGCATATCATATATAATAAATGTATATATAACATCCAAATATAAAATATAGTAGTTTTGCTGAGCCATATATTATTTATGTAAGTATATTAGTAAAGGTATAATACAAACACACACAAGCAGCATTGCTGTGACGTTAAGTAATTATACTTTCATTTTTAGAAGTACATTATATACTTAAGTTTTTGCTAAACTATTTGAAAGTAGATTACATTCTTGATTTTGACCGACTCTGGACGCAAGGCATTTTCTGTTTCTGGAACACCAGTTGGAGAGCGTGAGGAAAAGAATGGGGCTAATTAACAGAGAAGAGAATCTTTTCATGGATAATTAAGATTTGACTTTCAAGGATGAAAATGCCCTTACCTATTAGACTTTTTGATGCAGGAAAAAAAGACCAATTTGTGAGAGGTGGGGGAGGGGCCATGCTGCTTGTAGACCAATTTGGGGCCTTCTAGACTTCCACAGGAAGTATCTTGCTCCTTACCGCACCCCTCAAACTACTGCTTACAGGGAACTCACTACTAATTGCAGAGTTGGGCGAGGTTGGGATGTATGATGAAAAGGTTTGTTTTTGGAAAGAAATGTCTCTGTTTCACTTAGGTTCTTGTGAAAGATGTTTCTGATGCGGACAAATAAGCCATATAAAGACCCCATACATCTGGTATAAAAAGCAGCTTTCAGATACTAGGTGGTCACCTGAAACAGATAAGCAGCAATAATAGTGACCTTGCAATGTGGCCATGAAAAATAGAGCTCTTCTCTTTTATTTTACTTAATTTTTTTTTTCATTAGGAGAAAGAGACTGTTTCTCCTTTTGGAAAAATGTGGTAGTTTCCTCTTGAATCCTGAAGCAAATTATGAGACTTAACTATTATGTGATTTTAGTTAACTATCTTTGTTTCCTTCTTTACAAAATGGAGGTAACAATACTAATTTAGCTTAGAGAGTCTTTGTGAACTGTAAGTTACTTATAAAAGTAATTATAAACTACTTTGTAAATACGAAGTGCTATATAAATGCTTAATAATAGTCCTTTGAGCCACATGGCACCCCCTAATGGGAGCTTATTAAGGAGTTCCTGTTTGGCTTGGAGTAATTCTTTTAAATTTTTTTCTCCCCTGCAAGGAAACAAGGTTCAATGACTGGGAAAACAGCAAACCCAGTCTGAATAGTTTCATAATTCGGGAAACATGAAATCCAGGGATTGTGCTCCATCCTTCTTTGCCATATCTGCTTTTTCTAAAACCAAACTCAAATGAACTTCAAAAGTTGTTCTGCTGCCTGAGAAGAACAAGATGATTAGAAGCCTGAGCACAGGATCACCTTAAAATCATTTACAACCAAAAAAAGGAGTGTGATTTAATGGATGGAACAAAAGCTGAGATGACATCGAGAAAGGTACCTAAATAGTGATATAACCTATTCATGGTGAACGTTTCAAGTATTAAATGAGCCTCTTTGTAAATTAGTCATTATAACCCTCATGTCTACCTTTTGAGGGAAGACACTATGTTTCCCAAATTATACATAAGAAAACTGAGGCTCTGAGTAGCCAAGTAGTTTCTTAAGTTCACATGGCTGGGTACACAGCAAAGCTGAGATTTGATTACAGGTATTTTCTCTGCACAGAATTTCCTTGCATGAGAACATAAATTAAAAACTAAACCACAGAATGTGCAAAGACTCTTCCTTTGGACATAGCTTATAATGAAATACTTCACATGCTTACCTTTCCAAATAAGTTTCTTGTGGGTGCATAATAAATTGAATTGATATTATGACTAAGTATATTTACCAACATAGCAGAAAATTCATTTTGATAGCTCTCTAAATGTTTCCATTTCTTTCTTCACAGTAAGTGTGCTTTATATCAATCGTATTGTGTATTGCACAATAATGGCCAATTTATGAGAAATTTACTAGTAGAGAGATGATACAGTATTTGTTTTCTGGAGATGTGTTAGACAAGCTTAAATATGTCAGGCACTGGGTCGCAAAGACAATGGCAGTTAAGTACATCTGTCTTACACAGAATCTGGATAAAATAATACTTTATCTCCATTTTCTTCTCCCTTCATCAACGAGATGACTTGTCAAACTGGAAAGAGTGGAAAGGGAATTGAAATCGCAGATGAAAAGAAAAAATTGAGTCCCATAAAAGGAATTTAATTTAATTGACCCAGATGAATCACACCCAAGAAATGGAGAGAACTAAGAAAGAAGGGAAAATTGGAGCAGTTCAGAATGCTGATTATGGGCACATGGCACTTTTTTTTTAATGGTGGATTCCTGAAATTGCAAAATAATAGATTTACACTATTCCCAGAAAAATTCTGAAACAACTAATTAAGTTGGTGGTTTATAAATATTCAGTAGGAGCAAGCATGGAGTCACTAAAAACATCATGCAAATCAGTGTTTTACTATTATTATTATTACTGAAAAGAGGTCATTAGATCAGTAAATTAAGGAAATGGTGTAAACAGAGTGAATAGTGATTTCAGTCAGACAATGGTCAAAGTCTAACATTGTTTCTCTGGAATGCTGAAGATATATCATGACTTAGACAATATGATCTCATGGTCTCATAGTCACAATTTGTAGGCAAGTGTACAGGTGTGCAAGGGGTATGGGAACTCATGTGCCTTGTGTGAGACCAGCCTTGGCCCCTGCCTCAGGAAGACTGGAAAGGGTGCTCTTCCTCAAGGCACTTTACTGCCACCTACCGGAAAATAAAACAACTGTAGAAATCTGTAATGACAGTGAAATGAAGGGTGCCCCCTGGAGTTGTGCAAGTCCATTATCTACTGAAACATGCAGTAACCATTTGTGAAACTTCAGTCTGAAAATGCTTTAGACTGAATGCCAGATAGTTTCTGTTAATCCCACTCCTTCAGGCTATTTACTAAATGAAAAAAATTATGTTTCTTTATCTAGTTCAGGAAACTTCAAACTTTATTTATTGCCTACCCCTATTAATATGTTTATATTTATTTATAAATAGGAATGTGTTGCTCTTCTAATATATTATGTACAGTATAAAGCATTAAAAACAGAAATTCAAAATCAATAAAAAATAAACAGAAGTTCTAGTATTTTCCCTTTCTGAATGTGTGTGTTTGCACATACATACATGCTCACATGGGAATGTATGGGTGAGGTGAGTTTTCAGGAGCACTAACAGATGTTCCTAGCACACCTTATTTGCCATATAGCAGGGTGCTTTCCAAATAGGAAGTCATACTGGTAAACCAGAGGGCTGAACATGCTGGTTACTCATGGCCAACTTTCCTGAGATGGTTTTATCCCTAAAGCATGTATTTCCTCCAGATGAAGTTAACAACCTAGACCAATCAGGGATTTGGTTATACTGTTGGTCCCAGAGTATATTCCCTATGCTAAAGGACCAGTAGAAACCAACATCTGCACTTCTGAGCCATTTGTCCTCTTCTGTGCTGCCTGAGGATGGCCTGAAAAGTATCCTGCAGGTAATGAGGGCTCTGGTTCCCTTACATCCTGTTCTCTCCTTACAAGATGTGCAGGAAAATGGGTCCAATGGTTCATTCTACTCTCTCAAGTGCAGTACAAAAATACGAGCCATCTTTATTGTTGCTTACTTAACCAGTGGGTATATAGGAATGTGAACAGTTTTATCTTTTATCTGGGTCTTCTTTTACAAATTAAATTTATGCATAACATGTATACCATGGAATCAGAAAGCCTGGAACTGAATCCTTGCTCTGTCATTTAACAACTTGTGCATCCTAGAATATTTAGGTTATTCAAATTCCTGAAACTTTTCTTTCCTCTATCTGTAAAAGGAGGAATGTTTATAATGCAACGCCATCCCATGGTTGTTATGAGGAATAAATATGATAATGAATATAAGGCATTCTGCCACCTTTGCTTCCATCAGAGTTTCTATTATTTGCTTGACAATAAGACTTGCCTGGGGCACTTACTAAAAATGATTCTTCCAAGGCCTGCTTTAAGAGATTATAATTTAGAAGATGTGAAATCAGTACCCCAAAATCTGTTCCTTGGACCTATGGTCCTGGTCTGTTCTTAGCATTACCTGAGTTTGGAAATCCTCACGTCACCACACATCCTGTTGGAGGCCCACCTGCAGTCCTCTTTACATGGACTCTTGGCACTTTCATGACACTGGTCCTTTTCAAAGAACATAGATTAGTCATTTTATAAACCATTCTATTCCCTCGGGTTTTCTGGTGTTTTCTCATGTTAAGATTTGGGTTATACATGCCCTTAGGTAAACTGCTTAGGTGAGGCTATCTATGCCCATCTTAAGATACCCCACATGTCCATCAGCTCCTTGTTGGTGGTATTAATTTTTGATCACCTAATTGGGGTGGTGTTTGGTTTCTTCACTGCCAAGTTACTCTTTTTCCTTTTGCAGCTGTGGGGGATCATCACTTTAAGTCCCTCTATATATCCTGCTTCTTATCAAATTTTCTCTGTAGTTTAGTATCCATTGATGATTCATGCAGAAGCAAATCTCTACCATGAAGGTCATGAAAATGCTGATTTTCCCACTTCACTTTCCACAATTATAGGTTAACATTTTCTCTCAAAAAAGAAGAAAACTTTCTCTTCTCCCCAATTTTCCTATTTGTCGAGTCAGTTAACTAGTTATTTATTATCAAATATGGATCCATGAATTCACATGCTTTTCCAATGTGTTCCTTATTGTCCTTAGATTTTTAATGGCAAATATTCCTTCTATCTTTTTTCAACCTTAACTAAATAATGATAATCACATTTTACATTTGTGGGTCATTCCATACTTTCAAAGAATATTTCCATGTAATTATCTAATTTAATCCTCTAGGAAAAATGTAAAACTGAAATGGGACAAGCTTTTGAACTGATAGAAATACCTCAGAACAAACTCCTCTTAGGTTCTAAATGAGAAACATATTTCTTAAGATTCCTGCATTGGTTGCTGTTTGAGCAATCACAAGAAAGAGAAGCAAGGAAATGCCCTTTCAGCTCACCCACATATAGGGATATTAGGAAGCCTCATTCAGAATACACGTGCATATGTGTATATGTATGTGTGTATACGAATATGTATATATATGGATGAATTTGCTTTTTATTAATTTTTATAAATGTCTCCCTTGTAAATAAAAATTGATGTCTATGTGTTTACTGAGTCAAAGTATTATTGTTGTATTGCTCTAAATTCTAAATTATTTGAATAAAATATTAAAGAAATTTTGGTAGATAAACAGGAATAAGGAGGATTTCTTTACTCATGAGGATCAACAAAGAAGTACTGAGGAATAAAAACAAACCATATTCTTTATTTTTTGTACAATTCACCTTCAAAATTGTATGATGAATAATGAACACTGAATAATCTTTTTTGTTTTGAAAAAAGTGTTTAGTGTATTTGGGAAAATTTTCAAATATCCCCCATTCAAACATGTAGTACATTTCTAGGGTCTTTTTTTTTTTTTTTTTTTTTTTTGAGGTATCAGGGCAGGGGATGGAACCCAGGACACCATATGTGGGAAGCCAGTGTTCAACCACTGAGCCACATTAGCTCTTCTGAGTTGGCTTTTTTTCATTTGTTTGCTTGTTGTTTGTTTTTAGGTTTTTAGGAGGCACCAAGGATGGAACCCTGGGCCTTCTGTGTGGAAAGCAGTTGCTCAACTGCTTGAGCCACATCTGTTCAGAATATATTAGGTTTAAATGTTACCAATGCCAAAAGTTTTAATTAGGGCCTTTACATAAATAATTTGTAGGCAACTGAAAATGAATCATTCTACTGAATTTTACACAAGGTCTGCAGATTGTCATAAAATTGTGAAGGCTGCGTAATAAATGCCAATATGTCAAAATCATGAAACTATAGATATAAGTATATAAAACATAGAATAAATGATCCATATCTATATATATGTAAAGCAGGCAAAACTTCCACAGTGGCCAACCCCAGGAAGAGCACTGAGCAATCAGCCAGAATTAAAACAATTGTTGTGATTTTTAGGATAGGAAGTGGATAATAAAGAGACACCAGCCCACTTTGGTAGACATTATGTAATATTGTAGAGTGTTGCTGTATATGTTCTTTTCAGTCAGCTTCAAATCTCTCTATTCCATTTGAAAGACCAGTCTTTAACACACTAAGAAAAGCATCCATCTCAATTCATTCATCCACCAGAGAAACTTACTTTATTTCATGATCTATACTTTGTACTCATTTGCAAAGATTTTTACTACAGTCATTATACTCTAAACATTCTCAGTATCATAGATTACAATGTTGCAAACAAAAGGATTATGACCTCTTTCAGCATGCTTCCTGCTAGATTGAAGCAGGAAGGGGAGATGGATTATATAGAGAAAAAGCCTTGTTTGAAAACATTAATCTTCGGTAATTAGTAACTGAGGAAGGAAATGCAACCAATACATGAAAGTTAAATCAGCTTCTGCAAAAACAACCTATTTCTAAAGCTGATTGAGACTAACAATTATCTTCTAATATAAAGCAAATAAAAATGTAAAAATGAAATCCTAACAATTGTTCTGTTGACCTCATATGAAATAATCCACATCAGAAGGCTGAGAGGGGTTTTGTAGAAAACGAATTTAGTATTGTGTGTGAGTGTATATCTTCCAGACCAAAAAAAACTTAATAAAATTAATATTTCATTAGGAGCGAAGAGAACAAAATATGAAGATATGGACCCATCCTATTGCTTATTTCAAATGTTTTCTAATATTAAAAAATATATTAGCTACATATTAAAAATATAAACGCATTTCTTGTTCTCAATGCTCTTTACAAAATATGTCTCCATACATCACAAATATTCCATATCTATTCCTTTCATCTTTTATTTCTGTTTTGTAAATGCATATTCTGTGTATGGAAGATGTCCAGTTGAAGCTATTAAAAACTAAACGTCACATTTTTAAAAATGTACTTAAAAATAGGCTCATTAAAAACAGTCTCTTCAAAATGTGGAAATGTGGTTTGGTTGCCCAAGTTAAAACTACTAGCTGCTAATTTGCAATTTAAAAAGGGTAAATTCAAGATGTGTCAGATTTAACAAAGCTACTGCTGGGAGACCAATTTCAGAGATAAAAGATAAAAGGCCAGCAATCCACTTTACCCCCAGCAGCTCAATGAAAGTTGTGTGATTCCTATTGTTTCATCAGGTAACTACAAAGAAGTTTCCTCCTAGTGACTTTGGTTTTTTGTGGATTCTAAAATATCTGACTGTGGAACGAGAAATGTCTGTTATGATATGATATGATATGAATATGATAAAGGATATCTAAAAACCTTCATGCTCAATTCTGACACATAGCCACCAACGAACTAAGCCAATGACATCCTAACTCAACCACTTTCATAGAGAAAGCACAAGGTAAAGCCCTTGCGCTTTGCACTGCTCATTTGAATTTGCCACCTTTTCTGTCTCCCGATCTCGGTCAAATTCTCCTTTTGCATTGCTTATGGCAATGTATAATTCAATTACAAACATAATTCACCAGAGAATTTCCATTTTTAATTTTGCCTGGAAATGTCTGAGATTCTGAGCCACATTAAGATATGCAAAACTAAATGATACTTCTCATGAATTTTCTGGCAACCAAGAATTATCTTTGTAGGTCACTTTAGGTATTCAATTATCAAACCCAGACATGTCTACGAGTTGCTTCGTTAACCTTTCTCTTCTAAGGTAGACTCTTTCTTAGGAAGGTATTCATTAAAATTGGGTACTAGTGTGCACCTTGTTCCTTTTGACAAAATGAGCTCCATGTTCAAACAACAGATGTAATGTCCAAAGTTTGCATCTTTGGAGACAGTCTAGGAAACAGATGGAAAAGTTGTAAACAGGCCTGGGAATTGCTTTGGTGGACACAGAGTTACTTTGAAGATTTCACTGACTTTTGGACTTGTAAGCCACTCAGGGCACAAGAAAGCAAGTTTACCATACAAACTTTAACCAAATACTAGCTCCAATGAAGGAACCTCCACAAATTTAGATGTGCAGTTCAGATAATATCCTTGAAAGTTCAGATAATTGCCTAAAGCTTTTATAATCCATAGGAAGACTTTACCCTCTTCTTCACCCCATGTCATCTTTTCTTCTTTCTTCTATAATCCTTCCCTACCTACTCTGATCTTTTTGTCACTCCCCAGATCACCCTACTTTAAATCTCCCTGTTTTATCCTGAATTTCTACCTCACGTTTGAAAAGACCCTCCTGCACTGGGAAATTCCTGAAGTCACAATGGAATGGGTTTAGTTGTCATTTTGTCCTCTTATCTATCCAGTGTTTCCAAAAGTCAAAAGTTAAAAAAAAAAAAAAAAAAAAAACTACTTTTTTCTTGACTCTTTACCAACTTTATTAGGAGTTTTCCAGAAAAAGAAAAATAAGCTTTGTAAACAGTTTCTAGTGGAAAGGTGTGAGTCAGTGCACCCACCTTCCAAATGTTGCTATGAAAAAAATATATTGACTGGGCAATGGAAACATTCACAACTACCTGTAAATCTAGGACATTTGTCTTGCCACTGTTTCAAAATGTCAAATGAGTAATTGTGAATAATGTGCAGGATTCACATTCAAATAATTCACATTCAAATACAATATTCCTCACATGTAACTTTTCAAAATATCTTACAATTGGTTGAGGTGAGGGGAGAGAGCAAGACTCTTTGATCTTTATGTTCAAAAACAGCCACCAAGCCCTTGGAAAACATCAGATGACAAAGAGTCTTTCCCTTCTGATAAAAGGAAACACATTTTAATCAGACTCAGTAACTCTCTTGATAAAAGGTGGTTGAACTGTCCTGTTGAAGAATTAGTGAGTCTTTGTGTGGCTTAAACAAGCAAAGACCTTGGGATTTGGGTTCAGATAGTACATTCTCTTTCTCTCAGCAAACTGCTCACTTTTAAACTACAAGTGCAGTTACCATATATAATATCTATTCATTCATTCACTCATCCAAAAAAATAGTGATTGAGGACCAGTTAATGGAAATAAGGCATTTTCAGAAACAATTACACAGAGAAAATAGCGTATATTCCAAGAGACGGGACAGATTGAGATCCGTGGGCATAGAGAGGGGAAAAGATCACATCTACTAGAAGGAAGTCTTCTCAGGAGAGGTAGTTTTGAAGCTGGATGTTGAATGAATGAGTAGGATTTAAACATTTAGGAGTGAGGGAGAACAATACTGTAAAGTGAGTAACTAGCTTCATCTAGAGAGTATACTACACTCCAGAAACCAAGTTATTTTAGGTAAGTTCTTATACAGAGTAATGGAAAGTAAATAGTGAAAGATAAGACTGGATGTAAATAAGTTGTGATGGATCCTTGAGGTTATGGGTGGGAGCACCTTTATGTCAGGCTGGAGAGGTTGAATTGATTCAGCAGGCAGTATGGAACACCAAAAGTTTATGAATGTCAATTTATTTTCAACAAAGATTCCAAGGCAGTTCTGTAAGGAAAAGATAGTCTTTTCAACAAATGATGCTGAGACAATTGGATGTCCACACGCAAAAAAGATTAATATAGACCTTTACCTCACTCCATACACAAAAAATATCAAAATGGATCAAAGATATACTATATGCAAAAGCTAAATCTATAAATCTTCTAGAAGAAAACATAGGAAGATTTTTTCATAACTTTGGATGAGGCAGACTTCCTCTATAACAAATAAAAAGTATGATACATAAAAACGTGGATAAATTGGTAAAAATTAAAAACTTCAAAATTTGAAGTTAAAAAATCATTAAGAAAAATAAAGATAAGACACAGAATGGGGGAAAATATTTGCAGAGTCATAAATCCAATACAGGATTTGTATCCAGAATAAATAATGAGTTCTGACCACACAATAATAAGAATACAAATAATCCTTTTTTTTTAAACTGGCAAAAAGTTTGAAAAGAAATTTCTCCAAAGAAGATATATGAATGGCAAATAAGCAGAAGAAAAATGCTTGCCCTCAATAATTATAGAAAAGTAAGTTAAAACCACAAGGAGACAGTACTTCACAACCATTAGAATGGTTGTAATAAAAAAGACACATAATAACAAGCATTGGTGAAGATGTGGAGAAACCGGAACTCCCCTACATTGCTGGAACAAATCTAAAATGGTACAGCCACTTTGGAAAACTGTCTGCTATTAAACATAAAATTACCACATGATCCAGCAATTCTACTCCTAGGTATATATTCACAAGAAATTAAAATATGTCCACACAAAAATTTGTAAAATGTATTTTCACAGCAACATTATTCATAATAGCCCCAAACTGAAAACAATCCAAACGTGTTTTAAATGGATAAACAAAACATGATATATTGATTCAATGGAGTACTACTCAGCGTAAGAAGAAATGAACTGTTCTATAGTCTACAACATAAATAAATCTCAAAAATAGTATGCTAAATGAAAGAAGTCAGACCACATATTCCATTATTTCATTTATAAGAAATACCCAGAAAAGGCAAATCTTCAGAGACAGACTGTAGAGCAGGGGTTACCAAAAGAGGGAGTGGGGACTAAACGCTGGAGAGGGATTGGAAAAAAAATACAGGAAAGAGAGTGGGGATTGAATACAAACATGCATGAGGAATCATTTAGGGGTTATGGGAGTGTTCCAAAACTGGATTGCCGGATGGTTACACAACTCTGTAAATGACTGAAACTTATTGAAGTGTACACTTAAAACAACTGAATTTTATTGTACGTATTTTATACCTCCCCCCCCCCACAAAAAAAAAAAAAAACGTTAAGAGTTTATGAGAAAAAGAATAACAGAGCAAAACTGTGTTCCAGGAAAGTTAATCTGGTAGTAATATACAGCGTTTAAGGGAGTATGGGCAAACCAGAGGCATGGAGACCTGTGAAAGCTCTCATAGCTGCCCAAGCAAGACGACTAGAGTCCTGAGCCAGGGTCCTAGCAAAGGGAACAAAGAAGATAGGTCAGAGAGGAGAATTGTCCAAGGAGGTAGAATTGGTGAGCCATCACAAGTTATTGGATGTCTAAGATATGAGCAGAAGGGTAGTCAAGGATGGCTCTACAGTTCTGAGTCTTGATAATTTGGAGTAACCTGATCCTTAGGAGGGTAGAGGAAGAAAATAATGTGTATATACATATTCAGCTTTATTACTGTTTTATAAGCAGGCTTTGCACCACAAAAAAGCAGGTAGCTTAATAATAACTCAACTTTTTGTATTTAGTTTGTTTCATATTTCTCTTATAATACCTACTCTTCCTTCCAAGTAAAATTTCCTCATGCCAGACAAACACCAAATTGTTGCACTCTGGAAATAGAAGAGGTTGTAGTAGGAGGAGGGGAGAGGGTGGTGTTTATCATATTTTTTATCATTTATTTTCAACAAACATATTTTACTTCTGTAGGTATCTCTTTTAGAAATTATTTTAATATCTACCTACTCTTATGTAGCAAAAGGAAAGCTAATGTTAGATATGCTAAGGAAACTCTTAAGTACCTTTATATTCTTTAGTGAGTAATATTTACCTTTTTCTTTTCATCAGAACAGAGATATTTCCTTCTATGGAAGTGTTCAATTAAAACTGCTTGTTAAAAAAAGAAAAAAGAATAAAAATAAAGAAACAGCTTGTTCATGGAATTCCACGTGCCTTGTGGGGAAGGCTTTTTCACAGTTACCGAAAATACATGGGTCAGAATATAGTCTTCTCCCTCGTCACTTCCCTAGATCTGGAATATTCTAGTTCTTGGCCTAGTCATAGAGCAGTGTGTATGTTTCTGATTCACAAGCAAACTGATGACTATAAAATTACTCTTACTACTGAAAATTTACATTTGGAGGCCCTGTATGGGATATACTGAACTGATGCTTCTGGGAGATGACTTTAAGAAAAAAGAAATCAAATTTAGATGATACATATTCAGCTGTGAGAGATTACAAAAAGGTAAAATTGGTCCTATATAAAGGTTTCTTGTTTTAAGATTTATGTTCCAATTTATATTTCTGTCTCACACTTGTAACTAGAGAGAAGGCAATAAAAAAAAGGCTATCTAATTCCTACATGTTAAAATTAGACAGGGTTTTGAAGAAAAGGATAAGATGTATTATGCTCCTAAAAGGTGTTTTGTTTAGGATATCAACCCAGACAAGCAACATCACTTTTAATTCTTCCCAGGAGTAAACTGGGGGCAAAAAAACAAACAACCCAAAAATGCAGAGCAGGGGATTAGCAGATACCAGGAACTAAACTTATTAGGATCAGTATTTGGGATGCTGATATTAAAACCATTAGAGATAGAGGCAAAAGAAAGTGGGAAAAAAGTTGCCAAGGTTTCAAATTCATAGTTATTATTAGGGAAATAGATGTGGAGAAAGCCTAGAAAACAGATGATAACCTAGACTATTCCATAACTAATAAATTGCAGACCTGCAAGATTATATGGATCTTGACAGACAGCATCTAGCGTAGCTTCTTAAGCTCCTTCCAATATAACACAGGTAAAGAAACAATAAGACAAATAAAATTCAGCAAGTGTGTTTTCCACATGGAGATTCACATTCACCTCTTACTAGAACCAGCTAACTTCTTACAAATGTCTTGTCTCTTAGTGAGACCACTTTGCCACAGTCAATTTAGGTAAAAGTGGTGTGTGGTGATTTCTCCAGGATTTCAAAGACACATTTGTTTCCAGTTTATTTCCCAGGTGCACTTGTGAAATGCTTTTGCTTTGCCTGCCTTAGACATTGCCCCTTCTTTGTTCTATTTGCTGTCATTACAAAGAAGATCACTACTACCCTACTGGGCTTCAAATTAAATCACAAGCTGTTGAGTCAGGGATTTGGCGTTTAGCATCCAAATGGAGATGAATGCCCAGGTTCTTTCCTCCACAGCCCTTTTCGGTCATTCCTTCCCCGGTACCACCGCCTCTCCTGCTTGTCCAGCCCTCACCCATTTGTTCATTCAAACTCTCCTTACATTTCTCTCCTGTCCTCTGCCTGGTCTGGTTGAGTGGGACTGGTTCCTTTCTTCAACAAACATTTGTTAAGGGCCTGGCATGTGCCAAGCACTGTTCCTAATGACTAGTATGGCAGCATGGAATAACATAAGAAAGTTCCTTGCCTCTGGGAACCAAATAATCACTCAGATAATGGATTACAAATGCTATGGATTGAGCCCTTCTTTCTTGACTACTTCTAGCTATCAATACAGAGTTATCTCCTCTGACAGATATTTGAATGGTATGTCCTGTAGGAAAAGGGGTATCATTAGAAATTAACAGGATCTAGTTTCACAATTGAAAAAACATCTTTGCATTTGAATAGGAAAATTCACTTCACATTTGAAAAGCACACCTTATTTTGGGGGGGCCATTCTGAACACAGCTTGGCTTACTTCACAGAAAGCTCATATACAAGTATGAACACTCAAAATGCTATTAGTGGAAAGTGGACATGGTTCAGCTGATAGAGTGCCCACCTACCATATAGGAGGTCCAGGGTTCAATACCCAGGGCCTCCTGGCCCGTGTGGTGAGTTGGCCCATGTGCAGTGCTGCCACACGTAAGGAGTGCCCTGCCACGCAGGGGTGCCCCCACATAGGGGTGCCCCACACACAAGGAGTGTGCCCCACAAAGAAAGCTGCCCTGCACGGAAAACACAGCCCGCCCAGGAGTGGCACCACACACATGGAGAGCTGACACAGCAAGATGACGCAACAAAAAGAGAGCACAGATTCCCAGTGCCACCTGACAAAAGTACAGGTGGACACAGAGAGCAGACAATGGGGGGAAGGGAGAGAAATAAATAAAATAAATCTAAAAAAAAAAATGGTATTAGCATAAAATCAAGATTGTGAAGGGAAAAAAGAGATAAGGACAAGTTTCTAAGGGTGAGAAATACTTTGAGAATGTAAATTTTTGTTGTTATTCTGATTAAATCTGAATAGGAGCACTTTTCTACACTACTGGGTCCTACCTTGAATTTTCACACTAAAATTTCAATGGCCTTGTTACTGATATCCTGATATAAGGGCCCATAACAACTTGTCAGCCATTTAAATGTATATCTTTCCTTAAAGACATGCACACATGCACACACACATATTCACACACAGACCTTCATCTGAACCTTCATCTGAAGGTTTGATTAGAAAAGATGAACTTAAAAAAGGAGAAGAAAAGCCCATTCTCACTTTTTTCCCCTATACCAAAGTTTTACAAATCTGATACAGTAGGGTTTATTTCACTTTTTAAAATCATTTCCATTTGCTATTTTTCAGTTTATCAAGGGAGCCTATGATTGGTGTAGCAAGTGAAATAATACACAACAGAGGTGTACAAACACAACGCTGATCTTTAACACCACTCCTACCACCAATCCTAGCCCCTCATAATCAATGGTGTACCTTCTCTGCTTCCTCATATACACAGACGTGAGGTTTTATTTACTTGTTGTTCTGGAAAGAGAATTGTTCAAAATGCATTATTGGTTTTTTAAGAAATTCTTTACAATCCTTACTTAACATATTAGGTAGATGAACACTACCTACTGTAATTCCTAATCTCTCTTCACTTCCCTTCCAGCATTGACTATCACTCTCAATGCCTGATCATTTTTGTGTGTATGTGAATAGACTTAGATCATCTCCCAGAAAAAAATGCTTTGACCCATATACTTTTGGGGAATGAGGTTGGGGGACAGTGTACAAGACAAAAATGGCTTTTACCATCACCCAATAGAGTTAGAACCCTGGACTCATTTCTCTGTAATAACTCCTTACTGCATAATTATTCTTTCTCTTCCTGTCTACTCCTATTCATTGTTTATAGATTACCCAGGTCACAGTATAGCCTCTAATTCTTCCTCTTATCCTCAGTGACACATAGTAGACATATAGCAGCATTTGGAAAATGCCTTTTAAGGTAACAGCTGAGAACCCTAACTTTTGAGATCTAAGAGATTTGGGATCAAAATATCCCTCATTTACCTATTACTAATAAGTAATTTTGGGCAAATCATTTAACCTATCTAAGATTTACCTATTACATATGCTACAATGGGAAATAGCATCAAATTCATGTAACTAGTGTAAAGACTAAATGAAAATGATTGTATAACACTGGGCTCAGTAAATGGTCAAATTCATAAGTGAGGATGGAAAAGTAAAAAGAGAGGGCTTCTAGATAGGGATCATGGGACATGAGGGGATCCTCCAGCCCTCTCCTAACTTTTAGTAGTTAGGACTTTGTCAGTCTTAGACTTCTACCATGTTTCAGTGGCCCATTAATTCCCTTCTTGCCAGGGATGCTCTCTGGACCTACTGTTTCAGACTTCTCAAATTCTTCTCTGGCTTCTTCTAGAAATGTCTTTATCAGGAAAAACCCAGCCCCTGCCTTTAAATTTAAGAGAACAACAATGTAGCAATTTGATATTATTGATAAATTCCAAAAAGAAATGTTGGATTATGTTTGTAAACTGGTCTTTTCCTCTGGGCATATTAGATTATATTGAATTCATAGGTTTACTTGATTAAGTAATTATGTAAACCTCTTGTGCCAGTAGGGCATTGAGTCCCCACCCTTTGGTGGGTGAGGACTCACAGATGAAAGGCATGGCAAAGGACAGAGCTGAGAGATTCTGATGCTGGAGTTTGCTGCTGAAGCCTTAAGATGGAGCCCCAGGAAGTAAGCTCACAGAGGAAAGAGAAGCAAGACTCTGGAAGGGAGGAATCCAGGAAGCCTGAACCGTCACAGATGTCAGCAGCCATCTTGCTCCAATATGTGAAAATAGACTTTGGTGAGGGAAGTAACTTATGCTTATGGTCTGGTATCTGAAAGCTTCTACCCCAAATAAATATCCTTTATAAAAACCAACCAATTTCTGGTATTTTACATCAGCACCCCTCTGGCTGACTAATACAAGCAACAACAAAACAAACTAAAAAATAAATAAATTTAAGAAAACAATTAGTCTGTACTAATGAAGAGGAGGCAAAGTCTCATGTTTAATATCTAGCTGAGAATGACAGCAATGGTAATTCACCCTTAGTTCAAGCCCAGAGCTTGGCTGAAGGGGATCTAAACAATCATTCTTGAGCTAGGAACCCAAGCTAGGAATCATTTCAGGTCCACTCAATTTTGTTGGGAAATCTTGGGGAGAGATTTGAGCCAGTACAGAAAGATTTATCCAACTAGGAAGATGAGGAAGTTAAACAATTAGAAGCTAAAAATGGGAGACTTGGTTGGAATTAGCTGCTCTCAGTTCCTTCAGCTGAAACATGGGGGTAATGTTTATTACCTGAACTGTTGACAGGATTAAACAGAATTGCTCATATAAAGTGGTGTATAGTAGAAATCAGTGAATGTAAGTACTATTAATATTATGGTTTTTTACATGCTGGTATATATTTTCCCTTATATAACAGCCTTTCTAGGGCATTAGGAAGAAGATAAAAATGTGGTAGACCAAACACACATCTCTATCACTGTCTCCTAAGAATAGCAGGACACTTGTTAGAAAGAAACTTTTAACTTCATTAGTAAGGGGGGAAATTTTTAAATGCTTTAATAGAAAATGCAGGCACAAAAGATGATTCCAGCAGTAAGGTGGCAAACAGGGAGAGGAGAATGGAGAAGTTTACAACAAACAAAAGAAAACATTAAGAGAAAACCTAATCAGCATATGGGCTTTGGCAAGAGAAACTCTAGACAAGATAGGATTGAGAGACTGCTGCAGCAAGAAGTAAAAGGATTTGGTGACAGCTGGATAAGGAGGAAGAAAGGGATGTTGTGTGTTTAAAAGATGTAGATGATAACAAAGACGGTGGCCAAGACAGAGGAGCTGAGCAAGTAATGCCTTCTTCAAAATGATAAATTCAATGCATCTTGGCTCAACAACAGAAAGAACACACATTTTAGGGGATGATGGAGGAGAGAAGGAAAATTTTATGATTTCCCTGTCATTGGTGGAGAAAAAGATACAGTTAGCAAAGAATTCAGATTTGGCTGATTATTAGTAGTTACATAAGGTTTTATCTGGATAACAGATGAATTAGCTTAATCGCCACACTATGCTAACTAACGTTCTTCTTATTACAGATATTGCTTCCTTTAGCTCTTCAGTAATTATAATACTGTCTTGGAGAAGCCAGGGTCATGGAAGGAATTTGCAGTAAATGAAGGCAAGGACTGGCTTCTGGAGTTCCATGTTTAGCCTTTAATCTTCATTGTGCAATATATTTAAATCCTACATAATCTCATATCAGCTAAAGATTAGGTCCATTTTCAACTGTAGAAAAAGAGTATGGTATGCATGATGGTTTTGGAAACCCGCACCTTTCTACTACATTTTTTAAAAGTAAGAGAATTCTTACTTTTAATTCTCGATGTAAACTTATTTGCTCTAGGTAGCCAAGAAAACTGTAAACTTTTCTGATTCATTTCTAAAAAATAATAGTGACTTTACAAATGGTGAAGCTATTGTAACATATATATTGACTGAAGTTTTTTCCTATTCAAATAGAAAGAGCACTTTATCTGACTAAAGAGCAGCAGAGGATCCAATCCTGGATCTTAACACATGCCATATTTATGCAAAGTCTGCTCCACATGAAAAGTAAATTATATGAAAATAAATTCTATCTCACTATTTACTACTCCACAAACATTTACCCTTTGGTTAACTGTTTTGTGCACACAATCACAAGTGTTTGATTTTGCTAACCCTTCCCTCTCCCACTTAATTATTAACTGTTCTGAATTCCATTGACCTGCTGGCAAGTCAGAGCTTTGGTATATAATTCAAAAAAGCATAGTACTGTACCTCTTGATGGGCAAGATATTGACCTATCTTTATTTGCATATTCTCATCTTGATTAAACCTGTCCTTACCTCCCAACCAGGCTGATAAAAAACAAAATAAAAATAAAAATAAAAATAAAACAATTAGATAAAATGCATAAATAATCCTGAAAAATTGTTTGAATGTACAGGTTGATGACATTAATGATTCCAGGCCTTGATGGGATAAAAATATTGCCTTAATCAATTTTTAATAAGTAATTATTGGGAAATCAATGTTGAATCTCTGCCTCCTTTGTTAGGAAAAAAGAGAATAAAAGGCATGTGAGGATATCAGCAAGACAAGGATCAAAAGAAATGTATGGGACAAAATCTATTATTTAATGTACCTGTAAAAGTTATCAAGATTAAAAACAGAGAACTTTACTCCTTAATCAAGCACAGTGCAGTGTATTAAAAAATATATAATTGAATAGAAAGAAACAGTAGATAGTGTTAACAGCCATTACCTGTAAAAGCTCTAAGATAAAACCTATTCCTCTATGGAATTTACTTTTGTCAGTTTCATATTTTGATTAAACCATCTGCCTTACCTTTATCACACTACTTTTCCTGCCGTAGTCTGCTGCTAAAATTGTTTTTTTTGGCTTTCATCTGCAGTTAAAACCCAGTATCAAATGCTTCTTTGACCCTGTTTCCCATATTCTGCAAACATTCATTTTTCTTAGAAGGGAGACCTGGAGATGGGAATGAGTGTTAAGAGGAGGCCTACACTTGACTTAGGGAAAGTGCCCTGAAAGTCTGAGTCAGTTTCTACCTCACCTATGATAGGAAATGAATTACTCCTCCATTATCTCTCTATTCCATCTAAAAGCTTTTCTACGCTAGCTATTATATAGTTAATTGTGCGCATGTGTGTAGAAATGTGTGGAAGGAGATTCTGGGACTTAGAGATCTTCTAATGTCCCTAGTGCAGAAAACTAATCACCACTCCATTCTCTACCTGAAGAATTCCAGCTGCTCCTCCTACTAGACAACTGCCCAACTTGCTACTGTTCTCATCTTCTTTATTTCTAAAAACTAATCAGGTTGGTGGATTTGGGCAAATTCTAGACCTCTCTAAGGGCAGTCTCTGCTTGGTCAAAATGAGGATACTACTACCAGTCTCCTTAGCACCTGCTCTGCATGGTGTCAAGATCTGCCTTGAGGCATTTAAACTGCCCAGGAATGCGACTGGCAAAAAGAATGCAGAAAATATATAAATGGAGCCATTTCCTGATTATTTTTGCTTGCTATTATTTGTTTTCACCCAACTACCTGAGTACATTGACACTATTTTGCAACTTTTCACTGAAAAGAGGACAAAAGTATTAAATTCTAAATGAGAGAACAAATTCTAGAAATCTATCACCTTATTAAGCAAATTTAACAGATTTTCTAAATACAGAAAAAAATCAGATCTATATAAGAGCATGTGGATTAAGTGAAAAAATAAACTTCCATAAAATATTCAGTCAGAAGCTTCCTTTTTTATTCTCCCTGCATGGGCTATTGAAATGGCTCCCTTAACTGGTCTCATTTATTTTTGTATAATCCTCTCTAATCCATCTTGGTTCCTGCCAGTAATCTTTTAAAAATGTGGGTCTAACCCTGTCATTCCCTGCCCCTCTCTTACAATTTTCTGCGCCTCCAATTTCCTTCAGAATAAAACCCAAATCCTAACCCTAGCATACAAGACTCTTGATAATTGGGCCCCTGCCTCACCCCCGCCTCTTTTCTTGGCATTTCTCAGCAGCCTCATTTCTCAACAGTTTTATTTCTCTGCAATCTTATTTCTCCCTGTCTCTTGTGAACCCCCACAAGTTCAAAATGATTTTTCAGGGAAGCGGATTTAGCTCAACTAGTAGAGCTTCCACCTACCACATGGGAGGTCCAGGGTTCAAATCCAGGGCCTCCTGACCCATGTGGTGAGCTGGCCCACGTGCAGTGCCGATGTGTGCAAGGAGTGCCTATGCTCAAGGAGTGCTGTGCCATGCAGAGGTGTCCCCCGTGTAGGGGAGCCCCACATGCAGTGAATGTGCCCTGTAAGGAGAGCCGCCCCATGTGAAAAAAGTGCAGCCTGTCCAGGAGTGGTGCTGCACACATGGAGAGCTGACGCAGCAAGATGACACAACAAAAAAGAGACACAGTTTCCCAGTGCCACTGACAAGAATACAAGTGGCCACGGAAGAACACACAGCACATGGACACAGAGCAGACAACTGGGGGGCGGTGAGGGGGAGGAGGAAGGGAAGAGAAATAAATAAAAATAAATCTTTTTAAAAACTTAAATAAAATAAATGATTTTTCAGAGCCCCTTTTGATCCCTCAGAAACACAAGTATTTCTCTGATTTCTGGGCCTTTTCAAACAGTTTTTCCTTTCACCTTCTTTAATGCCAAGTCTTTTCTTTATTTAACAATACCTCAAAAATTCCTCTAAAGCGTAGAATCTTCTGCATAGCCTTCCCTTCTTCCTGGGTCGCAGTATGATTTGGATGATTCCTCTCAAAATTTTCATCGTATCTGACTAGTTTGGTTTTGTTTCCTAAGACATTATATCTCTCCTTTTGATATGAGTGCATATTGAGGGCAGCAAGTACAGTCCTTTCATCGCGGGGCCTCAGGCAAAGTTGACGTTCAATAAATATTTGTTGAGTGACATAATCAGGGACACAATATCTTTGAAATGATAACTGCAATTCACAGAGTGCTTATTAGGTGTCAGGAACTGTGCATTGTTTTTTTTTAATCTTCTCAAAAATTCTCAAATAAGTTTACTATTATCATTTCCTTTGTACAGATGAGGAAATTTTAAAAACAGAGAAGATGGTTACTACAAAAATTTACCTTATATGGCACAGTTCTGGCACATAGCTCACACTCATTAGTATCAGTTAAATAATTAAATATGGATCATTAAGTCTATTATATTTTTTATCAATTATAGATAGTCAAAATTTTCCAAACCATTGTGGACCACAATTAATATATTGACCCTATCAGAGGGAGATCCCTAATGTTATGCTATAAGGTTTGTCCATTCTGTTAGTCTCTCCATGAAGGATGGATATATCAAGGACACATTTTTCAGAATTTCAGTGACCACAATGTTTGAAACTAATACATTGGATGATGTAATTAAAATGATAAATATTTTATTGAGTTGGAATAACAATTTTAAAAGGTTAACTAATAAATGCTACATTTAGGTACCAAAAGTTAATTTCAGCAGTTTAGAATGAAGGACTATACTTGACCTCAAGCAATTTGAGAAAGATGTGCATTAATTCCAAGTGTGATTGCAACCAACAATACAGTAAGTCCAGTAAAAAACATAAAACCATTTTTCCACTTATTTGGATAGATATATAGAATCATTGTCATGGAGCCTAATGGCATTAGTGAGAAAATACTCCAAATCTTTTGTGTGCTTCTAGATGCTCCTTTTAAACAACTTTGATAAAATAGGAAGTACCTCAGGAAGAACATCCAAGACTATAAACAATTTGGAAACTTCACATGAAGAAATGGTAAGATGCTTATTCTAAAGCAAAAAAAAAAGCAAAGAAAGCTTGGAGAAAAAAAATTGACCTTCAAAATCTGAAGAGGTATGTCATGGGAAAGAAAGAGCAAACAATTTGTGATATTCTAGAGACTTTCTGGAATAAATAGATAGAAAGTTATAGAGAAGCAGGTTTTTGCTCAATAAAAGGTCTAACAATTAGATAACAATTAAACGGAACACCAACTAAAGTATCTCCCTTTAGTGAAAGTGTTCAGACAGACACTTTTTCTCGGTGATATTGCAAAAATAGTTTTTGTAATTTGAAATGAGGTTGATCTAGTGCCATTTAAGGTCCCTACCAGATTCATCTGGTGCTGTGTATGTAGGGGGCAAGGGACAGGTTTGAGGAGGGAAGGCAGTAGAAAAGACTCACTATGTTCTCTTGCATATAAATTTGTTAGAATATTAATGTCACAGAGTACCAAATTGAATAGAAAACTAAAATACACACACACAGACAACACAAGAAAGAAGGAAGAGGAAAGGGCAGAATTCTGGTCCATTGTGTCTGAATGTATTTCCTGGAAATGATAGGTAATTAGAGTCATTGAGCATGCTGTAATAAGTTATTTACTGAAATATATTACAACCAAAACTTGTCTCAACTTTCAAGAACCATGCTGTATCCTGGTCACAAATTTAGTCTTCAACCTGAAGTGGGTGGGAGTCAGAGAGGGAAAAAAGAAGAGACTGGGTAAAACAGAGGTTAACAGGAATTGATTTAACTCAGAAATTGAAGGTGAAAGTGTTAGGACCATGCAAGCAGAAGAGGCAACACCAGGAGGAAAGAGCTACTAGGTAAATCCTCAACTGGAATTTTCCTAGTTCCTAGGGCCAACACCACTGTAAAACCAAAAGTGTCGCTCTTCCTATTGGCTCATTCTCAATTTCTTTTTCTACTTATTGGCTGTTTAGGGTTTGGAATATTGACAATAGGCCCCGTGGAAATGAAATGATCTTAGAATTAGCTTTGCTAGTAATGTATTAAAGTCAAGGAACATGGTCTCTCCTGAGCTCCATTTCATTTGTCATGTTACCATCAAATTCTGAGCCATGAATAAGGCACAGATCAGACTTTCCTAATGAGAGCATCCCTTATACCGGCCAATTCCATACTTGCATAATACAGGATGTGTCAAGGATCAAACAGCCATGGACATCACTGTCTGTTTCCCCAAGCTCCATCAACTAAAGTAGGATGGGTTACACAACCAAAACATTTACACTGTTATTTGTGTCTTACTATGTTTAGTTTTGGGTCACAAATTTTAGTACATCAGCCCTCGTGTTTTTAAAACAAACCAAGAAATTATTCAAGCAGGTTAGCATTTTACTGACAGTTGGCAAGCTTTGGGTAGTTATTTCCTGCTCTAATTTTTCAGCTACTTTTAAATTTGTTTGTACTGTGTCGTGGTAACAGACATCTCCTTGGTTATTTGTGCAGAGAAACCTCCAAGATCGCACAATGTAGTCATTCTTAGGACAGTAGTAGGTGGCCTTCCTAATGATAGGAGAAAAATGTGCAAGTAACGATATTTCTGGTCTCAAATCCAAGTCAGCAGTTATTGAGCTCTATCATTTATAAGGTAATATGTCAAATACTTCTTTCACTTGATTATATTTTTAAAATTAGTGTATGAATAGTAATATCATTTATTCTTATATGTCAAATACTTATTTCACTTGATTATATTTTTAAAATTAATGTATGAATAGTAATATCATTTATTCTTGAGTCAGCTCTTAGCTGGCTTCTTTACAAACTTTATTGCATTTTATCCTTACAATAATTCTGCACAGTAAGTATGCCTTTTACTTTCCTTATCATTTCACAGGCAAGACTATGTTCACTGAAGTTAGGTTACTTGCCTAAAATTACATACTTAGTACATGCACCAGGGTTTATCAGACCCTAAAGTCTGTGTTCTTCACATTAAAGAAACAAAAATAAGGGAGAATCAACAAAGTTTTACAGGAGCTCAAAATAAGGAGAGATCATTTGATGATAGGGAATCAGTTAGGCTTTATAGAAGAAATGCCTTCAATTAGGTAGAATTTTGACATATGGAAATGAGATGAGGTATGGATTAGAGATTCAAGAGATAACAAGAGCAAGAGTAAGAAATGGAAAATGCTATTCCCATTCTTTCGATAATCATAATCATTAACATCTCTTGAGCATATATTATATGCCAGGTACAGTTCTCAATATGTGTGTGCAATAATCATTTAATTCTCATAGTAACCTCCTGAAATGGGTACAATTATTATCAGACCCATTTTAAAGATGAGGAAGCAGACTCAGAGAAATGAAGTAATGTGACTGGTATCTTAGAGCAGGGTTCAAATCCAGGTGAATCTGAATCCAAAGCCTTTCACACAATTCATAGCACCTAAGCTATAAAATATCCACATCTATTTTAGCTTGGTGTATTGGGTTAATAAGCATTGATTTTACTAACATTTCATTGTTACCACCTCAGGCTATAACCACATTTTTCTGAGGAGAACACTGATCCTACTTTCTAAAGGAAAATGACTTCCATTTAATGACCACTGATGTAATGGGAAAAGTGAAATGAGCATCTACCTTTTATACTGTTCAAAAGGGTTCTATTTCAAAGTAGATGACAATGCTTTTTATAGGATATGAAAGTAGAAGTATTGCACCTAGATATGCTCTGAAAGAGCTAATTAATAATCAAATTCTTCCATATCATTTAAAAGCATGCACAGAGAAGTGGATGTAGCTCAAGCAATTGGGCTCCCATCTACCATATAGGGGGTCCAGGATTCAATTCCTGGGGCCTCCTGGAGAAGGCCAGCTGGCCCAAATGGAGATCTGACCCATGCAGAGTGCTGACCCATGCGGAGTAGCTGGTGCAGAAAGATGACGCAACAAAAAGAGACACAAAGGAGAGATAATAAAAGACACAGCAGACCAGGGAGCTGAGGTGGTGCAGGAGACTAAGTACCTCTCTCGCACTCCAGAAGGTCCCAGGATCAGTTCCCGGTATCACCTAAAGAGAAGACAAGCAGACACAGAAGACCGCACAGCAAAGGGACACAGAAAGCAGACAGCAAGTGCAAACAATGAGGAGGAGGGGCAATAAATAAATCTTTTTAAAAGAAAAATAAAATTATGCACAGCTTTTAAAATATATATTTAATTGGATTTGATACACATAATCCTCATCTAAATACAAGACCAACCCTGTAACTATTCTTTACTGTGACCACAGTTGTCTGGAAGATTCTCAATGATTCTCATCATGTGCTGAATCTGAACTCTAGAGGCACTGGGACCTAAGCATTACATGCAGCAGTAATTAGCATGCAGCAAAAGTAGGCATAAGCTATCCCTTTCAGTTTCCTGGGGTTGCCTGTACTATAGTACCACAAACTGAATGGCTTAAAACAACAGAAATGTATTGTCTCACAGTTGTGCATGCTAGAAGTCTGTAATCTGTAGGGAAGAATCCTTCCAAGCCCCTTCCTAGCTTCTGGTGAAGCTTCTGCTATTCTTGAGCTTCAATCTCTGCTTTATTCAACTTCCTCATTTTATGGATAAGGAAACAGAGGAAAGTAAGTGAATTGAACAAGGTCAGAATTAAATGTATGAAGTAAAGAAACCTCCATCAAAGCTACATTAATACCATCCTAAGTGATGAATTATGTATCAGCCAATGTTTCTTTCAAAATACACATTATTTCAGTTATGAAATTTGTTTTGTTTTAAAGTGATCTAATCACTCACCTGTTTTGTATGTTTGTTTGTTTCTTGAGATACTGGGGGCTGGCGATTGAACCAGAGGCCGGGATTGAACCCCGGGCCTCGTCCATGGAAAGCTGACACTCAACCACTGAGCCACCTCATCTCCCCTGAGTTGGTTTCTTTGTTTCATTTTTGCTTGTTGCTTGTTTTTGTTTTTTTCTTAGGAGGCACTGGAAACTGAACCCAGGACCTCTCATGTGGGAAGCAAGCACTCAACTGTTGAGCCACATCTACTCCTTTCACCTATTCTTAAAAACTTCTCTTTCCCTAATGTTTCCAGATTCAGTTTTGCTTGTCAGTAACAAAAGCTGGAGATCTGATCTTACCCTTCCAACATTTTAAGCCATTGAGAAGAAAGTGAAGGGAAATATATTATTGGTTGTAGTCTGTAACAGAAATATTTAGAGAGAAAGAAACCCACAAAAGAGGAATGAAAGAGTTCTCACAGGCCTGCAGAATGGGAGAAAATGGCTGAGATGTTTTACAAATACTGCCCAGTCCTCCTACTGGACTGGAGTCTTCTAATGCAGCTATCTCTTTGAACAGACATGAGGAATAGCAACATGGCTAATGCAACAAATCTATGCACGGTACTAGGAGTTGGAGTTACAAAGATAAGCAAAGCACATATCTGCCCTGTGGTCTATTTCCCCTGTCCTTAAATCTGGAATGGCCTATGACTGCTTTGACCTATAGGATACAAACAAAGGTTCTTTACACATTTCTAGACTTGGTCTTTTAGGAGATAGGTAGCCTCTGTCTTGGTCTCTTGAAGCCCTCTATTGCTGAGTAAGAAGTCTTATTACTCTGCTGGAGAAACCATGTAGAAAACTCTTGAGACAACATGGAGAAGGAGAGGAGTCTAGCTGAGCCCAGACTTTCAGCCATCCCACCAAGGTGCCAAGCCTGTGAGTGAAACCATGTTGGATTCGCCAAGCCTGCACAGTGGCCAGCTGAATATCCCCAAGTAACCATGGATAGAGGAAGAAGCAGACAGCTGAATCCTGACCAAGTTCCTGACCCACAAACTCATGAGATATAGTAAAAACGTGTAGTTTTAAGCCATTAAATTTTTTAGTAATTTGTCACACAGTGGTAGATAATCAGAATAAACGGAATGATTAATTCTGAGAAAATCAAAAAGACTCCTCAAAAGGTATGAGACCTGAGGATGGTTTGGGAGGGTACAAAGGTGACATTATCTAGGTGACATTAGTGGGGGGACAGCACTCAAGGGTGTTGGTACAATAGAAGAGAAAGCAGAAGCACATGAATGAGTTTGGTGTTTTGGATTATTCCAGCATTTCAGAGAATAAAATTAGATAGTGGAGTGTATATGTGAAGGAGTGGGTTAGACTAGAGAGAGGTGGGAACAAAAATAAATAATAAAATAAGATCTTATTTTTTTAATCTTACTGTAGACATATTTCTATAGGAAATGAATATCCATGTTAGAATTTAAGAAAAAAATAACAAAAAGCTTTAGTCATAAATGGTTCTGAGTCGGAAGAAGGTAAAACTGGGATTGGGAACTCTGGTAAGGTGGTTGTTTCAATAAGTTAAAGAGATCACAAAGATCTGCAATACAGCAGTAGAAATAAAGGTAAAGAGGCAAGTTTAAATCTTGGATCATGTAAGGAATATATTGGATGGATGTAGAAGGAAGATTATAAGACAGAGTATTGAATAAACCTCAGTTTTTGGACTTGGTGACTGAATAGATGATAGCCATTGGAAAATGAGATAATAGGAAAAAGAACTCTGAAATTTATATTTCAAGTTCAGTTTTGGATGTGTTGACTTTGAAATTTCTATGTGTCTTCCAGCTGGAGACGTCTAGTCAGCAATGGACAAAAAAGTTCCATCCAGAGCTTAAGGGTGACATTAGGGTACAAACTCATGCTCTCTCTCTCTCTCTCTCTCTCTCTCTCTCTCTCTCTCTCTCTCTCTCTCTCCTCTCTCCTCTCTCTCTCTCTCTCTCTCTCTCTCTCTCTCTCTCTCTCTCTCTCTCTCTCTAGTATATATGCAAATACACATGCATAGATAATGGAATTGTAGGTGTGTAGTATTGATTAAAACAAAGTGCAATGATGACATTGTCTAAAGAAAGCAAATAAGGAAGTCTTAAGAATTGAGAAGGCAGACTTGAATGGAACCCACAGCAATACTAGTATGTAAGGTGTAGGCAAAGAAAAAGCAATCTCTAAAGAAACTGGGAAGGCACAGTCAGTGAAATGTGTCATGGAAGCCATGTTGTGAACTAAGTTGATCACTTTGATCACTTAAAACTCACACCACACTTTCCAATGATCTAGTGTATTTTGGTGTACTTGTGTTTGAGCTGCTAATAATAGTTAAATAGTATATAAATCTAAATAGTAATGGATTTAAGTTTGGAGGTGGCAAGGCTATATACATATGGACAATTATATTTTTCTTACATGTGTATATGGATTCTGTTAATATGTACGGTTTTAAAATTGCCTCTTTACCAACATTTAATGAAAAATGAACTACTACCCTTCATTCTGAGTTTATCATATAAACTTTTGCTTATTTTCAATTCAATATCACATGCCAAAAGAAACACAAATGATCAAAATTTATTTATTTTATAAAATAATATGTTTCTAAAACTATAAAAAGAAGTTAGGAAATTATCAAATTAGTGCATATGACATTGAGAAGTCTTCATGAATGGAATGGAAACTGAGAAAGGAACTTAATGTGAATTTTTTTTACTAGCAACTATTTGCTTCTGTCATTCTCAAAAAGAAGTAAATATTTTGATTGAAACACCATCGCCAATAAGCAACTTGTTTCCTCTAATCTCTCAGACTAGAAGAATGCCTACTCATTTTGAAAAGAGAACATTTTAAGACATGACTTAGGATTTCATGTTTTAATTTTGTAGTACAAATATGATTTTTTTGGTTTATTTTTCTAGAGATCAGGATTTGGGAACAAAAATTCCACTTCATTTCTTATTTTTTTCTGAGACCTTCAATCTCCTTTAAACAGAATACGGCCAATTCCCAGTTGTGGAATAACCACAAGACAATTAGAAGTTAAATTGTTGAGCAGCCCGCATCTAATTGAAGTCTCTCCATTTTAACTATTTTATTTTTAGCATCTGAAGCAGTCTGTAGCTCTTCTAGGCTATAATCATGTTTATTTAAGAGTAGTGCAGTTCTCAGTGAGAAAAATAAAAACCTACCAGAACTGCTATACTGAATAGAAGAAAATAGGAAGATGGGTGGTACATTTAGTATATTTTTCAGTTTCAGGATTTCCTTCAATCTACTGTAAAAATATTTTGTCTGGGATTCTAGGACTTTATGAGAGAATAGGTTTCCTTTGTATATTGTGATGTAGATGCATATATGTCTTGATTTAAGATGTTTTCCATACCTTTTGCTTTTCAGAAAGTTAGAACTCACAAAGTTTTGAAGATGCTGAGTAAGTTTTATTCTGCAAGTCATTCTAGGGAGTCACCAAGTCTCAGTTTTCCAAAAAATACAGGCAAAACCAATATAAAATGAAGATTCCTCATCATGCTACTACCCAGAGAATAAGCACTATAACCTAGGAGAAGTTTTCACCTATTCAGAAGGGGGCCTCTGGAGAATGTTATCATTATTGTCAATATTATCACTTTTGTTTTAGCAAACATTCCTCAATTGCCTAATGTGTGCCAGTCTCTGACTATGGCAGTTTGATATTATTTATGAATTCCAAAAAGAGATATAGATTGTTTGAAAACTGGTCTGTTCCTCTGGGTGTGATAACCTTTTCATTGTACTAGATTCAGCTGAGGAGTCTGAATAAATTATGTTAAGATTAGGGCTTTGATTCAACCACATCTTTAGAGTGAAACTCAGTGTTAAGTCCCAGTGCTCTTGGTGGGATGATAAAACAGACTCTCACACAGACGTAGATGCATGGAGAAGAAGAACACAAAGGAAGAGAGACAGCTTATTAGATACAGTAGAGGTCCCAGGAAGAGAGATGAGCCTGATAGTCTATAGCTGACCTTGTGAAGAGAACAGAGTGAAGCCCAGAAAGAAATGAACCTGGGGGAGAGAGACAAGCCTTAGACCAGCCTACAGCTGAGCTGGGAAGAAGCTGGGACCATGGAGCCTTGAGAGGAAGAAGGAAGTCTGATCCCTTGCAGACACTGCCCACCATCTTGATTCAACACATGGGCAATGATTTTGGGTGAGAAAGTACCTCTTATTGTACCTTGAGTTGGACTTTTTATGGCCCTGTTATTGTAAACTTCTACCCCAAATAAATACCCTTTACAAAAGCCAACAGAGTTCTGGTGCTTTGCATCGGCACCACTTTGGTTGACTAACACACTGACTTACACACTTCACATAGATTTTCACTTTTAACTGTCAGAACAACTCTATATGTTAAGTAATATTATCATCTTTTTTTAAACTAATAAATAAAGTAGTTATTAAGTGCCTAAAATGTCAGTTATTAAGTAGTAGTGTTTGAATCCAGCAGTCAGAATTTATCATTTTATACTCTAAACCACTCCTCATATTATTTCTAACAAATAAAAGAACTTCATTTTTTAAAAGAGAATTTTTAAAATTGTAATTACATTACAAGTCACTTGGTTTAATCAGAAATGGGTAGAGGAATGGTTAATAGCTTGGTCTCTAGAGTCAACTCCTTGCCAGTAAACATTGCTACCTTAGAGAAGTCCCATTCTTCTCTGTTTATCATCTGTCAAATGGGGATACTAAAAGTTCTTTCTTCCTGGTTTGTTGTGAGGGAAGAAAGTGTGAAAATTAAAGAAAATATGAAGCACAATTCATCACTTCTTAGCATACTTCCTAGAGCATAGATGATCACAAAATCTTTTAGATTGGTGTTATTATTGCCATTATATATTTCAAAATGTAAGTTCATGCCACAATTCAATTCCATTTACTAAGTACTATGTGATTAATACTAGTCTAGTTCTAGTGGGAGGTTTCAAAAATAATATACTTTTCCTGCTGAGGGTTGGAAAAGACAAACAAATTGATATTTAAAGGAAAAAAGAGCATTTGAAAGACAGTGTTTGCAAAACTGCTAAACTGAACATAATCTAAATATAGGAAAAGTAGTGAGTGGTCAAGAGTGAGACAATTATCACGAAAGATGTTATTGACCTGATCAAATTTGAGATGAGCTAGAAAAGGCTGCTAACTTCTGAAGTGACAGCCAGGTATCGAACTTAACTTTCCATTTGTTTTGTCACATAAAAAAAAAATCAAAACATTACAAATAGTATTTATCATATCAACGAGTTGGTGAATAAAAACTGCAGATACGAGAGCATAGGAATGAAATGAGGACATTTGTGGCAGAGAGTCAGGTTGCATGAGAAGGGGAAAGACTGGAGGGAGAAAAAACAGCTTAAGGGGGGTCTTAGAAAATCAAACATGATTTGATGAGAGCCTGGACCTATGATGATAATGATAGAGGGACCTAGAAAATTGCTCCAATGTCTGAATTACTGAATGATGGGAGGCAAGGACAGGTGAATTGTGGAACTATTTTGGCATGTCCTGTATTGTTTCTCAAATCTTACTGAGTGAGAGGCCACTATGCCCAGTTCCAAGAATTACATACAGATATTTTTGTTTTGTTTTTGTTTTTCTGCAACTAACCCTCTCATCCTTGAGAGTATTTGCAGACAAGAATATTTTTCCCTCTATTAATCCTTCAACAAAGTGAAGCTTATACCAGCCTGGGTTCATCTGCATCAGAAATATTTCAGATATGTCTTAGCTTGCCAGAGCTGCTATGAAAAATACCACAAAACAGATTGATTTGAAAACAGGAATTTATTAGGTATTGGTCTGAAAGGCTAGAAGTCCAAAATCAAGGTGCCACCAAGGCCATGCTTTCTCCCCAAAGTTTGTAGCAATTCAGTGCTGACTTGCTGCAATTCTTGCAGGTCCTTGGCTTGCACCTTTGCCTCTGATCACATAGTGATCACCTTCTCCTTATGTCTCCTTTTCCGATTTTACTGACTCCGGGCTTCTCCCCATGCCTTTCTCTGACTCACTGTATTCAAATTTCTTCTGCTTGTAAAGGACTCCAGTAATGCAGACTAAGGCCCATACAGCAATGTCAATTAAGGTCAAGAACATGTCTCTCATTGGAGTACATGTTTCAACCTACTGCTCTGTGCTTGTTAAAAATGAAGATTTCTGAGCTCTATCCCAGACCTACTACATTAGAATCTCTGAGAATAGTCCCTGAGAATCCAAAATTTTAGCATGCTTACCAAGCTATTGTTATACATGCTCGCATTTGAGAACCATTGCTTCTTGGAGCCGAGTTCAAGAAGAGAATAGAATTATGTTGATGCATGTATCAGTTTATTATAACCACAACAATGGTTTAAACAGCAAGTCATTTATTTTTATCGTCATGGGTCTGTGGCTAGATTTGAGTTGAAATTCTTGTCTGTATTGGGCTGGATGGAGCTGGCCTCCTGGCTTCTGTTCCAGTAGAGTCTACAACACGTGTCTGATTCTGAAATGTTCTTATGACCATGTAGAACACGTGTCAAGCCTCTGCCTTTGTCAAGTCTACTAAAATCCCATATCAGTCAGTCAAAGGTGTGCTAATGCAAAATATCAGAAATTGGTTGGTTTTTATAAAGAGTGTTTATTTGGGGTAGAAGCTTACAGTTACCAGGTTATAAAGCGTGAGTTACTTCCTTCACCAAAGTCTATTTGCCATGTGTTTAGGGCAGGATGTCTGCTGGCATCTGTGAGGGTTCAGGCTTTCTGGATTCATCTCTTCCTGAGATTTGCCTCCCTCCAGTCTCAGCTGCTTTGTTATCTTCACAAGGCCAACCTTAGACCTCAGGCAAACAGCTCTGTCTCTCTCCCTGTGGCTTGATTTTCTCAGGGCTCAGCTGCTCTGCATTCTTCCTTGTGTTTGCTTTCCAGGCTCCAGCTCAAAAACTCCCAACTATATCCTTTGCTATGTCTTTTCTCTGTGTGTTCCTGCCCCTTGTTGGACCCTACTGACATGGCCCAATCAAAGTCCTAATCATAATTTAATCAATTAAAGGTGATACCTCTGACAGACTATTTTACAAACATAATCCATAACTATTTTTGGAATTCCTAATCAATGCCAAACTGCTACACCTCCCATTGGCCAAAGCAAGTCACATGGACAAGCCAAAGTCAAGGAGTAAGGTATTTTAATCCACCACAGTGAGGCCAGGACAAAACTGTGCGTTTATGATACTGCTACAGGGAAGTGAAGAATTGGAACCCATAAATCAATTTCCCACAGATTGGGCTGTGTTTTAATCATGTTTTGAGTATGTGGCACATAGACACGATTTAAAAAAAACACTTTTGAAATAAACAGCATTGTTTCATTTGCTTCAATAATGTGGCTAAAGGAAATAGTGAGAGGTAACATGGAAACGCATGCTAGCTGCCTATATTCACTGCAAATGGTGTATATTGATATCTAGTTTGGATCCTAGAATTTATGTGTAAAATCTTAAGCCGTCTTATTTCCTATAACCACAATATATTGTGTATATATTTCCTATAATTTCATGTATATATAGTCCAGATTGTGTCATCTGCTGCCTTTAGGCATTTTCCCTCCCTATTAATAAGACTAAAACAATAAAAACACTAGTACATTCTAGAACAGGGTTTGGCAAACTATGGCCTGTGGGCCAAATCCAAAATGCTTCCTGTTTTTGTATAACCTACAAGCTAAAATTTGTTTTTATATATTTTGATTTTTGAAAAAAAGTTTTAAATTATATTTTATGAGATGTGAAAATTACCTGAAACTCAAATTTCAGCATAAATAAATGTTTCTTGGAATACAGCCACACTCATTCATTTACATATGGTCTATGACTGCTTTCACACTATAATGGCAGAGTAGAGTGGCTGCAACAGAGACTTTATAGCCTGCAAAGCCTAGGTATTTACTGTCTATCCCTTTAGGGAAAAACTTTGCTGGACAGTGGGCAGCAGAGAACTGCTTAGAAGCTGCATTCTTTCTTTCTTTTCCACTTACCATGATTGAACTTAGGGTTCACTGTGCTGTACAGTTTCATGGATTTAAAAGTTTCATGGATTTTTTAAAACGTTCATTTTTATGTATTACTGATATAGCATTTTAGAAAAATATTGTTCCGAAAGACCTAGCTAGAATGAATCTGAGAAAAAAGCATTTCTTATTCTCTGTGACATTTCATTTCATTGAAGCTATCTAAGCTCAGAATAGTCAGGCACAGGTTTATTCCAATAAACTAAATGGTCTTGTGGCAGAATCACCCTTGAAAATATCACTTTGGCTCCAGAACAACCACCTAGCTGGAGTTGTTGAAATGGGTAGGGGACCAGGATAGGGGAGCAAGGGGGCTAAAGGAAAAACAAGCAAGCGAAGAATGAGCAAATCCTGGAAGCACTGAGCGTGATTTGGGCTGGGATAAATTAAAGCAGTGATTTTCAATTATTTTTCCAGCAATCACACTGGAAATTTCCAATTTTGAAATATGTTCACAATATTCTTGGTATTTAGCAATTATTATTATTTAATGATAATAATTAGTGACCTTTAACTATGAGCAAGCATTGTGCTAAATCCCTTGCATGGAGTTATTATCTCATTTTATCCTTTATCTAAACCCTATAAAATAGGTATTAATATTACTATTAATCCCATTTACCAATGAGGAAAATAACACACAGATCACACAGCCAACAAGTTGGGATTTGAAGCCAGGCAGACAGGCTGCATGCCGATGCCTTAACTGTGACCGATTGGGACAGAGCCTGATATGCAAGGTTGTGCCATTTCAAGCAGCCACTGGAAAATACTGAAGCAGTCCCTAAGAATGTCAAGTAGCTGGATCAATCGAAAACAATGTTTTACTCTGAGGTTTCCTCAAAGAGTTATAAAATTAATTCACGCATATGAACAGACTATGCTGTGTCAAAGAACAAGAACAGGGAAGAGAAGATACTAGAGAACGGAAGGGTGGAGTCTTTGAAACTCTACTTGCTATTCAATTCCCATGTCCCCACACGCAGCTGCTCTTCCAGATCCCTGCACCTGAAGGGATTAAACCAGGAGCCTTTAAGATGTCTTTTTTTTTTTTTTTTTGATATTTGCACACCAATGTTTATAGCAGCATTTTTCACAATTGACAAAAGATGGAACCAACCCAAGTGTCCATCAGCAGACGAATGGACAGAGAAAAGATAGTATATACACACAATGCAATACAATTAAGCTGTGAAAGGAACAAAATTTTGATACATGTGAAATGGATTAACCTTGAAGACATCATGTTGAGTGAAATAAGCCAGACATAGGACAAATATTTTATGATCTTACAGGTATGAAATAATTACACTAAGCAAATACATGGTATCAGAAACCTGAATACCAGGGGCTGACATATAGGGTGAGGGGTGGGCAATTAATGCTTAATTGATATAGTTTCTGTCTGGGGTGATAGAAAAGTTTTGGTAATTGATGGTGGTGATGGTAGCAAAACATAAATATAATTAACACCATTGAATTATATATTCTGAATGTGGTTAAAAGGGGAAATTTCACGTGGTGTGTGATACCAGTATAAAAATTACATATTAATGTAAAAAAAAAAAACATAGGCTTGTACAGCTCAGAGAACCTAGTGTACACTGTGGACTGTAGTTACTGTCACAATTACAATAGTGTCTCATCTCTAATACAATAGTGCCACACTAATGCAAAATGGGGGCAGGTATAAGGAAATTACTTCCATGATTTTTCTGTAAGGCTATAACTTCTGTAATTAAAAAAAAAAATCTCTAAAACTAGAAAAAGTATTTCACAGATGAAGACAGCTGAATTTTAAAGAAATGGTAAAAGATGTTTCAAGGGTAAAACAAACTATGCCCTTATTTTCTTGACTTAATGGTAAACACAAGGATCACAACAATATGATCTGATAACCTCAAGTGTATATTAAAAACATTTGATATTTGGGGCATTCTGATTAGTTTTTAGAACTTTATCTTACACATGGGGTGTCCTTTTTTTGAAACATTTCTCCCCCTAGATATATAACTTAGACATTCAAATCTTCAAAACCAAAACTCACCAAAACAAAAGATTCAGAATAGAAACAGCCTATTGGTAATGGTTTTACCTGTAGGTTATTTATTGGTTTCCAAAACATTAGGGGTTTTTTTCAACCAAGGATCCCAAAACATTAGGGATTTTTTTCAATCAAGGTTCTTTATGCTTTTGTTATTTGTTATCCCTCCAAAGAAAGCCAGTTTTCTGGTCAGGATCAAGGGAAGATAGATACCTCTCCTGGGAAAAAATACACGTCAGTCATTGTGGAGGCTTAGCCCTTGACAACATCTAGGAAATCTAAATTAAATGAAGTAAAATATTCAGAAGGTAACCTATGTGATATGGATATCTTAAGAGCCTAAATTTTCTGTCTCTTGCTCCACAATAAATACGGTGATTCCAGATATATATTCCACAGATGCAATAATTTCTTTTCCTTGGTACAGTATAAAATATAATTTGTATTTCATAAAAGAACCTTTATCTGTCTATCTATAATGGTAGCTTTACAAACTATTACAATGACTACATTTTAACTTGTATTTCATCAGGAAACCTTTAAGAAGATAAGATGTCTTTATATTATAGGTTAATTTTAATTCATTGTAGGTCAAGTTAGTAGCTGTGGGCAACTTTCTTGTACAGAGCAATTCAAAAGACAATTGCACTTGCTAGCTCTATTCAGTGGGTTATACTTCCTGACCTTCCACGCTGCATTTGAGGATCACATACTACTTTATTATCCATGATCCTCAGGCAACACAAGACAAGGGGTGTTTGGAAAAGGAAGACTACAGCATCAGATCAATCCTGTTTCACCCTCTCACAACCCCCCCGCCCCCCCCCCCCAAATCAGTCAAAACATTTAACTGATGAAGTTTTCAGTAAAATTCATAAACACCTATAATAATCCTTTGACGTTTACTTATTAGAGTGGAACATGAGTTTCAGGAGAGTGAATTGGTTGGGGAAGGGAGCATGAAGCAACAAAGCATTTTCAAAAAGTATAACAATTCAGTGAAAATTTATACATCAGTTGATGTTGCCCCAAGTTTTACTGGTCTTAAAACAAATGTTTTTAACTGCAAGGGAATAAGCTTAAACATAGGAAATCAAATATTTGCCAGTCCATTATTTATATATTCTTCATCTTGGCCATGAGGTCTTCCAAGCTTTCACTAGAATCTTCCACTGTTACCTCAGGTACAGAATCTTCTTGCTTTTTTGGAATTGTATATGCCACTGCAATCCCTTCAGGTAAGTCAGGAACTGGACCCAAAGAATTTTTCAGTTCCTCTTCTGAAACCTCAGATACCAGCTCAATACCCCACTCGTTATCTTCATGTATTATCTCTTTCTCTTCTTGAACAACCTCTTGTTTGGGTAGTGCTGCTACCTTTTTCTTACATTCCTGTTGCTTCCTGCAATTTTTGTCTTCACACTGAGGATTTGGTTTCACGGACATGGTAGGAAAGAAATCCTGCATGGCATTGTATCCAAGGTAGAAACTAACTACCAAAACCTAACAGAACCTTTAACACATTTTGTACTAAGATTCCAGCCACCACTCCCATCATAGTAGGAAGGCTGGCTGCACAAACACCTTTCCGTTCCAGAGTATTTTCATCAATATTTGCAGCAACGACAAGTGGTGGAGCACACGCAAAACAAGCAGATTCTCCAGGAATTATGAACTGTGTATGTCCTGAAATTGCATTTTCACTGACCCTAGACTCCATCCGTGTTTGTCCAAGTTCACTACAAGCCGTATTTATTGTCATTCGAGCTTCAAAACTGTCCACACGGCTAAGAACTAGGTCAAAAGGTTTTCCTTCTTCTAACCCACCATTACTTATTCTCTCCATGAAATGTTGAAAGTTTTCCACTGTGGTGATATTGTAGTTGTGTACCTCAAAAAGAACATCAGGATTAATGTTTCTCAAAGTATGTTCAGCTGCTTGAACTTTACTTAATCCTGCTTGATGAGATTGGAAGAAAAGTCTATTCATACTGGCCAGTTCCACCTTGTCATAGTCAAAGAGCAGCAACTTACCAATGCCACATCTTGTCAGCATTTCAGCAGTCACACTACCAACTCCAACACCTACTATTGCTACAGCAAAAGTACGGATTTTCTCATCATTTACAATTCCCATTCGCTTCAATGCCATCAGGCGGCTGTAGGGGTTGGAGTTCACCACTTCCGAGCTCATCTGCTCCACGCAGGGCCGGTCGACCCCTCCGTGGGCGCCCCCCACGGCCCGCCGGCTCCTCTGCTCGGCCAGCTGCTGCTCCAGGGCCTGCACCCGCTGCTGCAGCCGCTCCACACACTCGGCCATGGTCGGGCCCGCTGCTGCCGAGGCCTTCCTCCCGGCCTCCCCGCCGCCCCGCGCTGCCGGCCGGCTCTGCCCACCGGGGTAAGTGAGGAGGCCCCGCCCGCCTCTCGGCTCAGTCAGGGGAGGGCCCAGCGACACGTCTCCACCTCCCCGCGGTTCCACTTCCGGCGCGTGGCGGCCATCGCTCTCCTCAACGAAAACTAAGATGTCTTTAGTATCATCACTCTGTGATTCCGAGGCCTCCCACCCTTTACTCATCCACTCTTTTCCTTTGTTCTCACCCTTCACCAAGGCCTCCCTCACCAGGAATTTGCTTCACACCATTCCCAGTGGCCTTCAATTGCTCTCCAATCATTCCATATGTTTAAATCTCTCTGCAATGAACTTCTTAAAAGTATGTTAAGCCCTGTAAAGATGGGAACGTTATTTTTTAAACTTTTGGTATCTCTCTCCATTTCTCTCCACCCTCTTTCTTCTCGAGGCTCCCTCCTTGTACTCTTTAATATAGTAAGTATATTGATGGGCACCAATACTTTTTAAAAGTATCATGGACTTAAACACTCATCTCCTAATCTCTTTCAGGTACTGACCTAGTATTTGTAATGGACTTCTAAATGATCTTCCACCTCTTGGATAATTTTCACTCTAATCATTCATCCTACACACTTCTGCCAAGGTACCTAATGAAGCTTGTCATTCTCCATTAGTTCCTGAATTAAATACAAACTTGTTATCTCTACAACAGCTTGTGGGAGGCAGTATAGTTTAATTGTTGAGAGCACAGCCTCTGGACTCAAAATGCCTGTGATTGAATCCTAGTTCCAAAACTTAACTGCTGTGAGACTTAAGTTGCTTGATATATCTGAGTTTCAATTTCTTCATCTGTAAAATTTGAGCTAGTAAGAGTACCTTTTTTTAGGATGGCTGTGAGGATCTATTGTGAAAATGTCTACTCAGCAATTTAGGTCCTGCTATGTAGTACTATATTCAGAGGAAGCATTTTATGATTAGGAGCTCACATCACTGCATCAGTCAGTGTTCTCTAGGGAAACAGAATCAACAGGAGATATTGTAAATAGTACGAGATTTTATAAAATTCTCTCATTTAAATATGACTGTGGGTATGCACAAGTCCTGATTCCATAGGCAGGCTGCAAATCAGGAGCCCCTATGAAAGTCCGATGAAGGTCCTTGATGAGTTCCCAGGAGTCGTTGGCTGTCCAAAGACAAGCTGAGAAACTCGCTGAATGCTGAAATCACTTCCCCTTTTAAGGCATTCAACTGACTGGATAAAACATCACTTATTGCTGACAGCAATCTCCCTAGTTGATTATAAATGTAATCAGCCACTTATGCAGTAGACTCACTGATGACTAAAGTCCATAAACATCCTTGTATTACAATTAGCCCAGTGCTTCCTTGACCAAAAAATTGCACGATTACCTGGCCTAGTTTACACATTAGTCTAACCATCACAATTACTATCAGCATAATAACAAGATTTATATTCCAAGCACTCTTATACTCAACTCTTAAAATCCAGTCAAAAGCAACAACTTTGATTTTTCCCACAACAGCATGAACATTTTTCTGCTTTAGATGTTTTTTCTTGGCTACCTCTGTCAGGATGCCTTTCTCTATCTCCATTTCAGCTTGTCCAAAACCCTACCAAATATTTAAGGCCACCTCTTCAAAGAAGCCATTTTGGTCTTTCCAAGTGGATGTAATTTCCTCTTCTTCACAACACTTTTGCTTTGGATTTTCTCTTCAAAAGGTAATTTGTGGGGTTGTGGGAACATGGTGTCAGATTAGGCAGATAAGGCTCAGCGCTTTCACTAAAGCAATGGAGAAAGAGCCAAAGGCTGCCTAAGAGACCTGCTTTGGGGGTCTGCAGAATAGGACAGGGCTTCACAACTCCCAGGAGGGTGAGGGACAAGAGATGAAGAACCTGAAACAGCAAACTATGAGTTACTAACCCTCCTGGCTACTAGAAAGGGCTCCCCTCCCCCATCACCGAGATATTCAGCGGGAGTAAAACCCCTAGTACATTGCAGTTGACTGGGAGGAGAGATGTCTTCCTGCCAGCTCTTACAAGGGAAAAGGGAGTGGGTCTTGGGGGAGGTTCTTCAATGAATTTGGTCAGCGGAGCCCACTTTGAATCTCAGCTCTGACCAGATGAAAACAAAGGAAAACCTGCAAAGATACACTTCCATGGAAAGGTGCACCAACAAGTGCCATCTGGTCAGTCTGGAAACTAGATGGACAAAAACTGCTTTTAGAGCTCTATTTACTCCATCCCTGGAAGAATGTCTGCACTGCATTAGTGAGTCCCTGGCACAGTTTTGGTAACTTAAGCTGGGTAATTTTAAAGACTTAGGATAAGCTGAACCAAATATCAAAGAGCTATGAAAAAAATAATAATAGGCAAGAGAAATTGGTCATTAGAGTAAATTCACCAACATACCAGATGCCTGAACATCAGCAAAAAATTACAAGTCATACTATGAAACAGGAAGAGATGACCTAGCCAGAGAAACAAACCAAATATACTGAGGAGATTCAGAATTTAAGACAATTAATCAATGATAATCATACAACTCCCCTAAATCAATTTAAAGAATTGAAAGAAAATATGACTAAAGGATAAAGGATATTAAGAAGACACTGAGTAAGAATAAAGAAAAAATTGAAAGTCTGAAGACCTTATGAGAATGAAAGACATGATGGATGAGATTAAAAATACATTAGAGGCACATAAGAGCAGATTTGAATTGCCTGAATTAGTGATTTCAAAGACTGAACATCTGAACTGGAAAAGACAAGAGAACAGGAAGAGAAAAGAGTGGAAAAAATGGAACAGCATCTTAGGGAAATGAATGACAAAGTGAAACCCAAAAACATGCACATTATCAGCATTCCAGAAGGAGAAGAAAATGGAAAGGGGCAGAAAGAATATCTGAGGAAATAATGACCAAAAACTTCCCTACCTTTATGAAAGACATAAATTATCAATATTCAAGCAGATATTGCACTCCAAGCAGTATAAATCTGAATCTGAATAGACCTACCACTAGACACCTGCTATTCAGAACAACAAATATCAGAGCTAAAGAGTAGATTTTGAAAGCAGCAAGAGAAAAAGGAAAGCATCACATACAAGGGAAACTGAATAAGTTTAAGTGCCGCCCTCTAATCAGAAACCATGGAGGAGAGAAGAAAGTGGTATGATGTACTGAAGATATTGAAAGAGAAAAAACTACCAGCCAAAAATTCTGTATCTGGCAAAGCTTTCCTTCAAAAATGAAGGGGAGTTCAAAGTGTTCACAGACAAAAACTGATAGAATAGTTACCAAAAGACCAGAATTACGAGAGATACTAAAGGCAATGCTCCAGCTTGACAGGATAAAACAAGGATGGGAAACCTGGAGAAGACTGTACAAATGAAGAATACTAGAAAGGGTAAAAAGATAGACTATACTATGATATAACAACTGAAGCCAAAGTTCAAAATGGATGAAGGAAGTAATACATTTCAAGTTATAACATTGAATGTTAATGACATGAACTCCCCAATCAAAAGACACAGACTGATAGAATGGATTAAAAAATATGGCCCATCTATAGGTTGTCTATAAGAGACCCACTTCAGAGATAAGGACACAACCAAATTAAAAGTGAAAGGTTGGAAAAAGAAGCTCCTTGCAAATAGTAACCAAAAAAAGAACTGGAATAGTGATACTAATATCAAACAAAATTTTAAATGCAAAACAGTTATAAGGGATGAAGAAGGTAATTTTATATTAGTAAAAGGGGTAATTCAACAACAAAAAATAACTGTTCTAAATATTTATGCACCTAATCGCAGTGCCCCAAGATACATTATGCACACACTGTCAAAGCTGAAGGGAGAAAGGATGTCTCTACAATAATAGTATTGGATAGAACATCTGGATAGAGGATAAATAAAGAAACAAAGAACCTGAATAACATGTTAAATGAACTAGACCAAACAGACATCTATAGAGCATTACACCCCAAAACAGCAAGATACACATTCTTTTCAAGTGCTCATGGATCCTCATCCAATATAGACCATATGTTGGGTCACAAGACAAGTCTCAATAAATTTAAAAAGATTGAAATTATACAGAGCACTTTCTCTGATAATAATGGGTGAAGCTGGAAATCAATAATAGACAGAAAAAGGGAAAATTCATAAATATATGAAGATTAAACAACAAACTCTTAAATAATCAGTGGATCAAAGGAGAAATTACAAGAGAATTCAGGAAATATCTTGAGACAAATGAAAATGAGGACACAACATATGAAAACCTATGGGATACTGCAAAGACAGTACTGAGAGGGAAATTTATAGCCCTCAAAGCTTACATTAAAAAAGAAGAAAGAGCTAAAATTGATGATCTAATTGGACACCTGGAAGAACTAGAAAAAGAACAGCAAACTAATCCCAAATCAAGCTGAAGAAAAGAAATAGTAAAAATAAGAGCAGCAATAAATGAAATCAAGAACCAAAAAAAAACAAAAAAAAAATAGAGAGAATCAACAAAACAAAAACTTGGTTCTTTGTGAAGATCAACAAAATCAACAAATCCTTATATACTGACAAAGAAAAAGAGAGAAGATGGAAATAAATAAAATCAGAAATGGGGGGGGGGGCATTACCACTGACACCATAGAAATAAGAGAGATCTTGAGAGGATACTATGAAAAACTGTATGCAAAAAAACTAGAAAATATAGATGAGATGGACAAATTCCTGGAAACCCATGAACCACCTGCACTGACTAGAAGAAATAAAAGACTTCAACAAACCAATCAGAAGTGAAGAGATTGAAACAGTCATCAAAAACCTCCCAAAGATGAAAAGCCCAGCAACAGATGTCTTCACAAATGAATTCCACCAATCATTCAAAGATGAACTAATACCAATCTTGCTCAAGCTCTTCTAAAAAATTGAACAGGAAAGAATTCTATGATACTCATTCTCTGAAGCAAACATCACCCTAATAACAAAACCAGATAAAGATACTATGACAAAAGAAAATTATAAACCAATATCTCTAATGAGTATAGATGCAAAAATCCTCAACAAAATACTTGCAAACAGAATCCAAAAGCACATTAAAAGAATTATACACCATGATCAAGTGGGTTTTATCCTAGGTATGCGAGGGTGGTTCAACACAAGGAAATCAATGAGTGCAATAAGCCACATTGGTAAATTGAAGAAGAAAAATTGCATGATTCTCTCGATTGATACAGAAAGGCATTTGACAAAAACCAGTACCTTTTCTTCATAAAAACACTCCACAAGAGAGGAATAAAAGGAGGCTTTCTCAATATGGTAAAGTGCATATATGAAAAACCTACAGCTAGCATTGTACTCAAAGGTGAAAAACTGAAAGCTTTCCCACTGAGATCAGGAAGAAGACAAGGATGTGCACGGTCATGATTCTTATTCAATATTGTGCTAGAAGTTCTGTCTAGAGCAATTACACTAGACAAAAAAATAAAAGGCACCCAAATAGGAAAGGAAGAAGTAAAACTTTCACTATTTCCTGATGGCATATTCCTATATCTAGAATATCCAGAAAAATCCACAATGAAGCTATTAGAGTTAATAAGCAATTTCAGCAAAGTGGCAGGATACAAGGTTAATACACAAAAATTGATAGTGTTTCTATACACTAGATGTGCAATCTGAGGAGGAAATCAGAAAAGAATTTTCATTTACAATAGCACCATATATTTAGGAATAAACTTAACCAAGGAGGTAAAAGACCTACATTAAGAAAACTACAAAACATTACTAAAAGAAACTGAAGAAAACTTAAATAAATGGAAGGACAGTGCATATTCATGGATTGGAAGACTAAATATTGTTTATATGTCAATTCTACCCAAAATGATTTACAGATTCACTGCAATCCCAACAAAAATCCCAGAAATTGAGAAGCCGATAATCAAATTTATTTGGGAGGGTAAGAGGCCCCAAATAGCAAAAAACATCTTAAAGTAGAAGAACGAAGTTGGAAGCCTCCTACTTGCTGGCTTTAAAGCATATTACTTAGCTACAGTGGTAAAAAACATCATGGTATTGGCATAAAGACAGACAGACTGACCAATGAAACCGAATCAAGAACTCAGAAATTCACCCTCACATATATAGTCAAGGGATTTTTGACAAGACTGTTTCACTCACCCAGCTGGTCCAGAACAATCTATTCAACAAATGGTGCTGGGAGAAATGGATAGCCATATCCAAAAGAAAGAAATAAGACCCCTATCTCACACCTTATATAAAAATTAACTCAAAATGGATCAAGGATTAAATTTTAAAACAACAACCATAAAACTCCTAGAAAAAAATATAGGCAAACATCTTCAAGATCTTATGGTAGGTGGTAAGTTTTTAGAGCTTACACCCAAAGCATAAACACTAAAAGAAAAAAATAGATAAATGGGACCTCCTCAAAATTCAACACTTTTGCACCTCAAAGCACTTTGTCAAAAGGGTGAAAAGGCAGCTGGCTTAATGGGAGAAAATATTTGGCAATCACATATCTGATAAGTGTTTAATATCCATGATGTATAAGAAGATCATACAACTCAACAATAAAAAGACAAATATCTAATAAAAAATGGGCAAAAGACAACTGTCCAAAGAAGAAATACAAATGGCAAACAAACACATGAAAAAATGTTCAACATCACTAGTGATTAGGGAAATGCAAATCAAAACTACAGTGAGATATCATTTCACACCTATTAGGCTGGCCACTATTAAAAGGGCAGAAAACTGTAAATGTTGGAAGAGATATGGAGAAGGAACACTTACTCGCTGTTGGTGGGAATGCAGAATAGTACAGCCACTGTGGAGGACTGTTTGGCAGTTCCTAAGGAAGTTGAATATAGACTTGCCATGGGACCCAGCAACACCATTGATAGGTATATACCCAAAAGAACTGGGAGTAGTGACACATATAGACATCTGCACACCAATGTTCATAGCAGCATTATTCACAATAACCAACAGTTGGAAACAACCCAGGTGTCCATCAACTGATGAATGGTTAAGCAAATTGTCGAGTATACACATGACAGAATATTATACAGTGGTAAGAAGAAATGAAGTCATGAGACATGACAACATGAATGAACCTGGAGGAAATGATGTTGAGTGAAACAATCCAGACCCAAAAGGACAAATACTGTATGATTGCCCTAATTTGAACTAAATATATTATGTGAAATATAAATAAATTATGTGAAATAGGAATATGAGTAGAATTGCATGTGTAAGACTTTTTCTCTTTGAAGCTGAATAAATGTAAATTAATACTAAAAAGTATTAATGTTAGACAAGAAAAAAATTATACTGAGTAAAGGAGGCCAGACACAGTACTACAAATTGTGATTCCATTTATATAAAATGTAAATATTAATCAATTTATAAAGATAAAAGGAGATTAGTGGTTATGTAAGTCTGAGGAAGGAATGCTAAGTGGTGTAGAGTCTTTTTGGAGTAAAGAAATTGTTCTAAAATTTTTGAGATGATGATTGTACGACCTTGTGATTATACTAAAAGCCATTGATTATACACTTTGGATAGAATATCTAGAAATAGCAGCTACACACAGTGGGAATGCATAGAGTGATTAAGAGTTGAAGAATTTTCTTGTCTGACTGCTTTTTGTTTATTATTATTGAAATAATGAAAATGCTCTAATAATGATTAAAGTGATGAATGCACAACTATGTGATTATGCCAAATACCATTGATTGTATACTTTGGATGAATTGTATACTTTATTGATGTATATCAATAAATTGATTTGTTTCTTTAAAAAAGGTAATTTGTAATAGCTAACAATATACAGTTATTTCTACACTTTTCCTATCTATTTCTTGTTTGATCTCTGCAAATTGTGGGGAAGTAGATTGCAGGTGGTGCCAGTAAAGATTTTTTCCTCATTCCAAAACAGAGGCACAGAAGAAATAATGTCTTACCATTGTATTAATCAGTCACTTGGTTGCAAGCAAGAAACCTAATTAAATATAAATAAGGGAAGAAGGATTTTTATCATAGAGTTTATTTTAGAACCTTATCTCTCAAAAAGGAGCTAGTTTCAATTTTTGGAAAATTATTAGGACTTGCTCATTTCTCCTTTTCTATGTCTCTCTGTCCTAGTCTCTCTCTCTGCCTATCCATATCAACTTTCTTTGATTAGCATATGTCACTGAATTAAATAAACCCAGCTGATAAAATACACAGTTCCAGTGAAATGCAGAGATTCACTTGCTCCTTCTGGAACCTCTATTTCAAACCTTTGGAAATAGAATCTGATTAGCCAGGTTTGAATTAAATGCCCATCCCTAATCTCATTTGTTGTGATTGGTATGGACCGGCTCACTCTTGTAGATAAATGTCAGCTGCCTGAGAAAGGAGCAGTCATTGTCAATTGACTGGGCAGATGCTAAAATTTACCTACTAAACTTCTCAACTGTTTTCAATTCTCGGAGACATTGCTAATGAAATCTACTATCCTACTTAATATTGTTATAAACATATCTTAATGTTTCTCACAATTTGAGATGGGCAATACACTATTATCCTAACTATAAGTTGAATATTCAAATAAAACAGAGACTTTACTATCAATTTAGAATAAAAATAACTGAAAGGACCTAGAGATACTTCATGAAATAAGACTTAGGTGATGCTAAATCAATAACAGGATAGTTCACAAAAAGTTACAGGTTTTTCACGGTTCCTTCTATATTGTGATCAACCTCTCTCTGGACCTAGGCAAGTGGGAGCTGATTGACGATAGGCTCTATAGTATAGGCAAGTTTAAAACTTTGGGCACAAGAAGCACTGATTCATTACCGCCTACTGCAATAGAACAATGTATTCTCTCAAATTTTGCATCCCAGAATGTCCACAGTTTAGCACATGGGAACTTACTAACAGTGGTGGTGTCTAGTGGAGGGCAATAGGAAAAATAAAGTGCCCAGTGGGAGACTGCAGCAGGAGTTGGAGGAGGCAGAAGTGCTCGATCAGCAGATACAAAAGTTCTCAGAAGGAGGGGAAGACACATCCAGTCAAGACTTCTGGACCCAAAGGAAGCTGAGGTACCAAGAAAACATAGCAACATTGCCCAGGTGAGTGTCATGTGGTAGGTGGCTCATTTGTGACAAGATATGAGACTATGACCCTTGGTTCCCTGGAAATACTTATGGGAGAAATTGGGGTTAAAGTCAGTTGAATTTGGCTTATTATTCTTAACATCACTCTGGATTTACCCAGTGAATGAAGCCTGGAGGGAACTGTATTATTATTATTATCATCATCATCATCATTATCTTAGGGTAGGCAAGAGAGTAAAGAGTTCATTAAGAAATAAAAAAAAAACAACAACAACAAAAAACAGAAAAGTACATGGTCTGAGGCATGGACCATGGGCATATGGCAGGGTGAGCGGCACAGGTGGGACCCCAGGTCAGGGCTTTTTAAAGTGTGTTAGCTTTTCTGATTAGTTGCCCCACCTGTCATTTCTCAGGGGGCCAATGGTGAGAACTTTTGAGGATATATGGAGCTTTCCCTTGACCCTGAATGGATTCTCATTCTAAATGAGATTCTCATTCCAAATGAAATTCTCATTCCAGTGTCTTGCAGGATCCCTCAGGAAGGTTTTGGATGGGGACTCATGGTCATGTTGTCTGTCAGCCATGTTGTCTTTTAACCTGTTGTCTGCTGGGTCTTCAGCTGTGACCCAAGTCTTCCCTTTCCCTATATTAACTCCCCCCTCAGAGAGTTTATACCCTCATTCTAAAGGGGATGGTGAAGGTCAATGGTCACTCTTCTGTAGCTAATTCCTGCTGGTTAGGGGGAGTAGGCCCTACCTGACAAGGTGTAAAACCCTTTAGCTATTCTATTGTGGATGAGGGGAGACAGGTCTGGCACCCTGGTTGGAACTGGATGAAATTCCCACATGACTAATAAGGCATTCATTTGAGGTCATTGAAGCCTCAGGGAGATGTTTCTCTCATGAATTGCTGCTTTTAGGAATCTCAACAGTTGAGGTGGGAGGCCTCCCCCACCCCCCCCCCACCCCCAGTCCTCAGAGATAACATGACTCCAGTGGCTGCTGGGCTGGAAGAGTGGATGTTCAACCCCAAAGGTCAAGAATTCCACCAGGCAGCAATTTAGTCCACATCTTCCACAGTTACCTAATTTGTAACAGGTCAACACCAAATCTGATTTCCTAGGTATGAGCAGACAGTCTTCTTTGGGTGCTGGGGGAGCACCACTCACCTTTCTATCTCCTGTCCTGGCTTGCCAAATAATGCTACCAGATAGCTCTGGGTTCTGGGCTTCTGGGTCCTTGGTTATGTCACATAAAAGAATTTAAGGGCATGCCATTGGGTAGGCAAGGGAGTAAAGAGTTTGTTAAGAAATAAGAAAACAAAGAAAGTACACGGTCTGAGGCATGGACCAAGGGCATACTACAGGGTGAGTGGGACCGTGTATTATTATTATTCATGCCTTTATTCTAAGAAATGAAATGAAAATATCAGTATTTTATAGAAGTTAAGGTTGTAGTGGACACCCCAGATACCCACTAATATAGGTGTAGAAATCTAGATTATAGACAAACAAGCAATTTTTGTGGCCTGACCTACCACAATCTTTTTAACTGCATCTATTATCATCCCTCATATTATACCAAGGCAATTTCTGGTTGTATTTGTTGCAATCAACAGGGTAACTACCTAGTCTGGAAAAAAAAGTGAATAGAATGCATAATATGTACAATACATGGTTTATTTATGATATATTCCAATATGATGAAATAACCTATGCTTCTGGACTTTATGGCCACTTTATATTGTCAAATGGTCTTATCCTTTGGACAATCTGAAAAGCTCATAGATCATCCTTTGCATACTGCCATGATAGCATTTATCATATTGAAATGTTTCTGTTTATCAACTTTTTACCTCTCACTAGATGGTAAAATCCTTGTGATTAAGTCCTTTTCTTATTTACCCTTGTTTTCTAACTACACACACATACAGAGAGAGAGAGAGATACACACATATCCTAAGTTAGTGTTTCTCTAACTTTTTATTTCTCTCAGATATTTCTTCCCCTCCCTCCTTCCCTGCCTTTGCGTTCCTGCTGGGCACTCCCTGCCCCATAGCCCTGAATCTCCCTTTGATCTAATGCTATTTCTGTCTTTGGCCCCTCAAGCCTCTGAGTTACAATGGCTTCCTGCCATTTTTCCTACTGAGAGATATTTCTCAACATCCTTCCATGATTCCCTCAACTCTGACCATGCCTCTGTGATTAGCCCCTTCATTATATTCTCTTCAATAAAATCCTTCTGAGTGGAATTCTCTTGCCTCTGAAGTTTGGAAAGTTTAAGTAACTTGCCTAAGGCTAAAGTTAATCCATGGTAAAGCTAGATACAGATTCTCGTCTGGGTCCAAAGGGCTTGTCTACTTGACTATACCAGTTGGGGAAAAACTGGTTACAGTCCAGAGCCTGGATTCTCGAACCATGCTTTTTCTGTCTAAATATTAAGTCTAAATATTGACTCTACTACTGATTAGCTATCTAATATTGGGAAAGTTACCTAAACTAGACCTACTAATTATACCTACATCATTGAGTAGTTTGGAGAGCTGAATCCATATAAAATCTTAGCATAGTACCTAGCATGTATTAAAGACTTGATAAACATTAGCATTAGCAAGCACCAGGCTCTCTGTTTTCATATATATTATCTCATTCTCATGTACTCCTTACATTAATCATGCAAGGTAGGTTTTGCCCAGCTACCCCCTTTTACGCAGCTACTAAAACAAGACAAAAATTACCATAGAGTCAAGATTTGAACCTATGTCTCTATAACACCAAAGGATTCTTCAAGTATGTCATCACCCTAAGATGTTCCTCTAAGTTCTGAGTTTTTTTCTTTTTTTAATAATTGGTGAAATAAGGATATAACAAAGATAGTTAAATGTAATTACACTTCTATATAGTTAAATAATCTTTCCTTCAATAGATAACAAAAGGATTATCTATAAACCCTATTTTCGGTTTTTGTTGCAGATCATTTTTTTTTTTTCACAGTACAGGAATTAATATAAAATTTTATAAGGTAAAAGTTACAGGGAGAATTAACAACTTTTAGTGTAGCTAGTTCTGGTTCAGACTTTAAATCCAGGAATATGCAGCAGCCATTAAAATGCTTTTAATTTGGAAACATATTGAGGTAATTTAACAGCATTTATTTTATAAACTTAATAATGAAGAACAAATAACATACAGATTACAGCCTATAATTAGAAGTTCAAGGTTATCACTAAACATACATCAATGAAATTCAAAATATGGGACAGAATCAATAAATATTTTGGAGATGTTCTGTAAGTTGTAAGGTGATAAATGTATGAAATTAGAATCTGTGAGCTTGCATGAGTTTATATGCATATGTGTAGCGTGATCCACATGAGTCCTTCACTGAACTATGTGAATGTTTCATTGTGATTTTCCTCAAACAAGCATAAGAAATTATAAGCTCTTTTCTGCCCTCTTGTTTTCATGACATTCTGTCATGAAGCTATCATCCTATGTCCTATCTAGGTGCTGTTGCTTCCTTTTGTAGAAGGAAGATAAGAGAGGCTTAAAGTTGAGATGGGTATAAGAATCAGCACAATATTTATTAAGATATGAGTCAGTCATGGAAAAAGAACAATACTGTTTATTGAAATTACAACCACCTCAGTTCATACAATGCCTCGAAATTAGTGATGTGGCTCTTCATTCAATACAATCAGTTATATATTTTCTGTTTAATATTATTTGTCATTATACACCTTGGTCATTAGAAAATTCATGTTAAATAATACAGACTAAAAATGAAGATGCCTCTAAAATTACTATAGCATTGACAGTAAAGCTCTAATCGGAAACCTTTCTTGTTTCCAAAGCTTCCTTCCACTTTTTTGGACCTTCGGAGTTTAACATCTAGGATAATTAATCAATGAAAGCATCTGTAATAGCAAAAATAACAATTGGGTGATAATTTATACAAACATCACCCCCAAAAATGGAACAGAAATGTGAATGAATGCCAACGATTACCAAAATGTTAGTTAAAAATCATAGAATTTGGTCACAATGAAGGACTCAATCATAAAATTATTTCACTGGGAATTAAGTAGTTACTATAAATTAAAGGGAATGTACTATATGCTTTTTTTTTCACTGTGTGCATTGTACAGTCCTATGTTTTGTTTTGTTGCTGTTGTTATTCTAGATGTTTTTAATGAGGTTTCTTTACTACTACTTTCCCCGCTCCCAGATTTTTTTATACCATGTTTTCTTAGTCTCTCTTAGCTTCGCCATGTCTTCTCTGTCCTCTCCCATTTGGCTCTTGTTCCTGTTGACATCTCTTTTTGGCAGATGTCCTCCAGACCTCCTGTCTTGTCTCCTGGTTGGAGCATATTCTGTCAGGCTTGGATTCATATCTCATTGCCCTTCCTCCATTCCCTCATCCTCTTTTTCATACAGGGAATTCCTGCTAGCAATTAGCACGCTACACAGACAAATTTTTTTAAAAGAAATATCATGAGATTAAAATATTTCTACTAATTATGGAAACATAGCAATTGCTTAAGAGTTTTTTCGGGAAGCAAGTTATTATAGCATTTTAAAATGTAAATTTTCCAGTGTCCTTGCCACATGGAGATATCTTAAGAATGTCATTAAATGTAACCTCTGTTTCAGGGTCGTTTTTTTTTTTTTATTCCATGGGAATTTAAGATCTTGATTCTTTTTTTTTTTTTTTAACTAATTCTCCCCCTCCCCCCCACCCTGCTGTTTTGCTGTCTGTCCATTGGCTATATGATTTTCTGTATCTGTTTCTTTTTGTCTTCTCTTCTTGTTTTCTCCTTTAGGTTTCATTAGGATTCAATCCTCAGGACCTCTGATGTGGGAGAAAGTTTCTCTGTCACTTTCACCACCTCAGTTCCTGGTTTCTGTCACGTCTTGTCTTGACTATCCCCTGAGTCTCTCTTTTTGCTGCATCATCATCTTGCTGCATCATGGGCTGGGTGGGCCTGGCTCGCCTTTACCAGAAGGCCCCAGGATGGAATCCCGGTCCTCCCTTACTGTAGATGGAAGCTGAATCACTTGAGCCACATCTATTCCCTTGATTCTTCTTTAATCCAACATACTCTCCACTTTGCTTGTAAAAAAAAAAATGAATAGAAGTCCAGAGCATGTATAGAATCTAACTCCTTATGAAGATTTTGTTCATAAGAATTTTATGAGAGGTTAATTAAAATGCAGCTTTTTTGACATCCTGCCCAGATACTGTGGTTCACCCAGACTATGGAGTTCACATTTTATGTAAGCACCTGTGTGGTTCTGATGGCGACAGCCCACTTTAAGAAATACACAAATCATTAATAGGATTGTGAAATGAAGATAAACATCATCAGACAACTTAATGCGGTAGTAAATAACTGTGCATTGACTCCTGGTAGAAATGTGAAAATCCTGCCAAGGAGATTGGGTTTAATTAGAATGATGGTGTGGAGACCACTGTCATAGACTAGAGAGTTTAATTCCCTAATAAAAGACAGAAGAGGAATAGGAATGGGCTATAAACATTTTAAATGATGTCAACTTCATTGATAGCAATGAAAAGCATATTAAGACAATAATGAGCAACTTTCACCTGTTAATTTGTTAAAAATGAAAGATCAGTAATATCTTCTGGTAGGAAAGTTGTGAGAATGGCGTCCCCTCTCCAACATTGGTGGTAGGAATACAATATGGCAGAGCCCATTGGAAGGTAATTACCAGTATCTATCAAATATTAAAGCGAAAGACTCTAAATATGTATTTCAAGCAAAATCTGTGTGTATGCACAAAGAATATATAAGGATGCTCTCTGCCACATGGCTTGCAAGAATGAAAAATTGGAAACATACTGTCAATCAAGCGGGAAGTGATTAGTAACCCAGGAATATCTGTGCTACAGCAAAGTATGAAACCTTTATCAAAGAATGTGGCATGCTTCCACATAGCATTTTGAAAACTCTCCAAAACATATTTGGTTCATAAAAAGGAGTTAGAGGCCAATTAATACAAAACCACACATGGGGCATGAGCATTGGTAGTTTGTAGAGCTCCTTAAGTGACCCAACAAGGAGCCATGATAGAGAACCAGCTTCCTCGAGAACATTAAAGGCTTCCAAAGCAGCAGCAGGAACTCAGAGGACCGAGAAGTTAGCATAAATGAGAACACACAGTAAAAACAGCCACAACATCACTCTAGATTAACAGGGCAGTTGGTGTCTTGTTTGAAAGGAAAAAAAACGCGCACACACAAAACAAGATTTAATGCATTAAGTGAAGGGCCAGAATCCTTAAGATTTTGACACCTGTGCCTTTCTTTGGGACTGAAATAATTAGACGTTGGGCCACCTGTGTATATTTTCCCCACCTCAAATGAGATAAAGTTTCAATTATTTAAAGACTAGTGTCCAAAGAATTAGAAGACACAAGAGATTAGTTTAAGCAGGTGGTTTACTGTTGTTTTTTTTCCTTTGGTACTTAAACAACTTTCTATACACTCTCTGTGCCCTCTATAACAGGCCTGTGTCACCTGGCAGCAGTGGCATATGTGTCTGCCCCTTCATTAAAAAAAAAGAAAAAGAAACATAAACAGCTTGTCAAGTGCTTTATGACCACAGTAGATGTTTAAATATGTGTCATTAGAACACTGATTTCTGTCATTTTTAAGACAACAGCTTTTCAGAATTTCAACGGTCTTTTAAATGTCCATTTAGACACAGAAACCACTGGTTTTTAATTGCATCCTATGCTCTGGGAATTTTGGGAAGTCCCACAGTAATACTAATAATGGTGTAAATGAGTAAATTCCCTCTAGGACAATTTCTCTGTTACAAAATCATGTAACTGGTGTTTTGCTAGAGCCTTTGCTGGATCTCTTCAGCTAATAATTCATACCATTTTAAATTCCTTTTAAACCCCACCCTTTAACTAGTACAGAGTTATAATTTATCCTGTTCAACCCAGCTATGTTTTTGGAGGTTGGTGTGGGTGTGAGAAGGGTAAGGGGTGTTTGTGTGCATATATATGGTGTGTGTGTGTGTGTGTATATATATATATAGTTCTTAGTCCTTTTCATTTTCCCATTCAGTGGCATGCCTTCTATCAAACTTCTCTTGGAATCGGTCCCAGTCTTGGCACAAAGGTTATGGAAGATTCCCAAGTTCAGAATTGCCCTGAGTATCCCCACTCCTAGCTGCTATCCTTTGCAGGCAAGTCTAAGAATGTCAAGGCCTAAATTTCAGTTTCAGAGTCAACATGTCATTTCACAAATCTATTCTAAAATCAAGGCAGAAACAGCAATACTTCTGCTACTTTGACGCCAAGAGAAACTAATGGCAGTGATTTCCAAACTTGTCCATGCATTCGAATCACCTGCCAATCTTCAAAGACTTCCAAGGCCCAGGGAACACCCCTAGCCAATTAATCACAATCACTGGGAGCAGGTCACAGGCGCCAATATTTTTTGAAGCTCCCCAAGTGATTCCTATGTGCAGACAAGTTTGGGAACAGCTGATTAATGGCATCCCTAAAATTTGTTTTTAGTTGGGGCTATTACCTGAATTTCAATCCAGATGTTGACTATATTATTCCACTCTATAAAAAGAGAAATTCTCCACTAGTGGACGCATTTGTGTATGATCTATCCTCGGAGAAAGAAGGGGTTATGTGGTCACTTAATCTCAGTGAATGTGGACTACAATTGAAGACAAAATTTCTCTCTAGGAAAATCTGAATAAGGTAAACCAACTATCAAGTTCCTCTCAAAACCATCTAACTGTTATATAAAACAAACAGCAAAATGGATGGAATTATTTAATAATGACAGAAAATAATTTAATACTTTCTGATTAAATCCTGCTTTTCATTTAATATGGTATTTGGATAATATAATTATCAAATCCAACAATAATGACAAGTGATGCAAATCAGGAAGCAATTATTGTATACAGTTCTATTCAATTCTGAGGACTTTGTTTCAGATATACAAAGAACTAGGTAAGTTAAAAGAATTATTTTATGCAGTTAAATAGTGCTTTAACAGAAAAAAAAAATGTAGTTATTGAGCCTTTTGCTACATGATGTATATTATGAATTCTATAGAAGCAAATCCATTCAGGGGAGAAATCACGGGACTTTATTGATTCACTCTACAAATCTTCATTGAGCAACATTACTATAGGGTAGTCCCTGAACTGGGTGCTGTGAATAGAAAGATAAACAAGACCCTTGCATGTTTAATGAGGAAGACGTATTTAATAAATATAAAATAACTCATTAGCATTGAAATAAGAGCTCTGAAAAAGGATTCATAAGACTGCATAAAACACCTGAGCACTCAACAGTAAGTTGTCCGGCAGGGCAGACTTCCCTGTAAGAGATAAGCTGAGATTTGATGAGCTCAGAAGGGAACTACTCCAAGCAATGTTACGGGAAAAAGAGTGACAGACAAAACCTCTGAAGCAGGAAGGGGCATGGTATATTTTAGGAACTGAATAAAGGTTAGCTTGATGAAAGCAGAGCCACAGAGGGAAGATAGTTGACATAAGATTGAAGTAGAAGAGATTTAGATGGTGGAAAACTTGCACTGGCCACATTTGGAAAGATCTGATGGTCACTGCCAAGCCTTGGAGGGTTTTAGGTAGATAAGGAGACATGACCAGGTTAGACTCTAAGTCTGGTACCTGGGTGCAGAATAGCTTAAAGCGGGTGCACTCGTTAAAACAGGGAGTGAGAGATTCTGTTACCCTGGAATATAGTGGAGGAAAATAGACATTCAAGAGAGAGAATCTACAAGGCCTTGATGATTGGGGGTGGCTGGGTTAATGAGAGTTTCTGGCTTGAATAAGTGGAGGGTAGAATAATTTTTTTAAAGATGGGTTCTTGTCACTAGCTTGCCACTGATTTAGATGGTGACTTTAGGCAAGTGCTTTAGTTTGTTTCTGTTTCACTTTTCCCTCAGTCCAAACCTGAAATTCGGTAAAATGAATTTTCTCACAGTATCTGCAAACTTGTAAAATAAACTCTATTTCTTCTAAAAATTAAAACTACCATTTTTATTAGCAATGACTTAAAGTAGGCTTGGAACCATGAGCATCTTAATCTATTATCATTCTATTATTCCCTAGCTGTGCGGCTGGCACATGGCAAGTGCTTAACCAATAGTTTTGTTCCCTCCACATAACCTCCACATGGCCATTTTGTTGGGAGTAAAGCATTTTGATTAAAGGATGTATAGTATTTGTTTCCAAAATTAGATGTAAAATTTCAATTGACAGTGGGGCTTTAAAAAGTACAGATATCTAGGCACAATCCCACAAAATTCTGATTCAATAGTTCTTGGAAAGAGCCAAGGAATCTGTATTTTAAAAGTTTTCCAGGTGACTCAGATAATGAGCTGAGGTGGGAACCACTTTTGCTTAGAGAAAGCTATAAAATGATCACAACTTTTGAAAATACAGTCGAGTACAGATGGGACTAAAAATTCATTACCTTGACTTCTTCATGATCCTAACCTGGCATGTAAAATTTCTTCCTCATGGCACCAGACACTTCTCCACTGCACTCTAATGATAGCATCCTGAATTAACAAGTCGGCTGAAATAGTTTCACACACAAGCACACTGAAAGCTCATGCCCTTCAATACATGGCTGTAACAGAACTGTCACTTCTGAAGCCCTGGCTTTGTGCCAGGAATTCTAACCTAAGACGTACAACTGCAAAAAATCCACCCTGATTCCAAGCTTTACCTCAAAGCTGTGAGTTCACCAATGTTGTGCTTTAAGAAAAACAATCACTCAAGACGCTGAGTTTAGGCATCTTTCATGTGTGTGTGTGTCTCAGCTATTTTTAGCTCTTTAGGATGAATCCATGATATAATTATACCATATTTTTTTTTCTTGAGATTGAAACCATTCAGCCCTCATTTGTTAATAGTAAATGGTAACTTAGAATATAGTTGTCCCCACATAAGGTATAATTTGAAGATTTAAAGCAAAGTCAACTAAAATCAGAATGTGAAAACATTCGTAAAACACAGTATACATTGTATAAAGGTGACTTGCTAAATAGGTTTAAATGCAAGGGGCTTATGATAATGTATTTTGTAATATATTGCTAGGTAGAAGGCATACTGTTGGGTAAAAGAAACAGCCTAAGAATCTTAACAGTGAGGTTATTCCATAAACTTGATTCATTAAATTTATTTACTAGACTCGATCTCTTTAATCAAGAAAGAGGTTATACTATTTTAACATTAAAACAACTGATTTTCAGTTTTATCGATCTAATCCTTTATACTTCCACATGTAAACATAAAACATAGATATTACATTTTTCAAATATTTTTAGGGGATTTCATGAGAAAGTTTAATTCAGGAACTTAAGCTCTTTTCCAAGTCAGGGGATTTCATGAAAAAGTTTAATTCAGGAACTTAAGTTGGCTTTTCCAAGTCAACTGAAAAAAAATCTTTAACCTAAGGGATATAGTAATATTTAGATTGATGAAGCTCCAGCTCTGTTTGGTACTGGTTAAGAGCCTGGGCTTTAGAGCAGACCATCTGAGTTCAAATTCTAGCTGTGTTTCTTAATAGCTGTATGACCTCAGATAAACTCCTTCAACTTTTGGTTTCCTCATCAATAAAATAGTAAAAATATATATATACCCACATCAGAGTTATTGTGAGCATAAAAAGAGTAAATGTGGAATACTTAAAAAATAGTGTCTGGTACCTGAAAGATGCTCTCGAAAACTGCTGTCCTTACAATTTCCTACCAAATTGTATCATTTCATGTGAGAAAGTTTTATTTGCAAAAGTCCTCAGTTATAAAAAAATTAAAATTGTCACTGAGTTTCTACTCCGTCAAGCACAGTGGTGCATGCTTTCACATTTTCCTATACATGTGAACTGTTAAAAATGTTAATGTGAATTCATTATGTAGAAAGAAGATCATAAAGAAAAAGGTATTTTAACAGAATATGGATTTTTCTTTTACTGATGTCCTATTCTTTCTTTTGAATGTTTTAAAGTATTGCTTTAGGATTTTCTGTTCTGTTTAAATATTTCTGAAATTGGCACAGCTATCCCTATTTCTCATTTATTTATTCCTCCACTCAACAAATCCTTGTGGGTTTTTCTGCTCCAGACACAGTTCTCCCTGTCAGTACTCCTCGAATGGAAAAAGAATTTTGGTCAGTAAGTATCTATTTTTTTGTAGTTCTTGGGAAATTCAGGAGTAACTCAGTATTCACAGTATCTTCTCTAATCAGAATCAAACACAAGATACTTACTGAAAGAGTAGAACATTTGTGAGGAAAGTTCAAGTTCTAATCTTTGAATTTAATAATATCTTATAGAAAAAATGGAAAACATGAAAGAAAATATCAAATAGTTCCTACAGTCCTACCTCCCAGATATGTTCATCTAGCTTTAGGTTAGATATTTGATGTTACTACAAGTAACTGAAAGTGTGCTGTGGATGCTCTGTAATCTTATTTTTTCTTATCAGCGAATTGCAATCATTTATCTGTATCATTTTACTGACTGCAGAATATTTTAAGGACATAATACAGATTATCCAAACAGTTCCCTATTGTTGGGTATTTAATATATTTTTAACTTTTGCCATTGTGATACCATTATAGACAGGTTTATTATACAAGATTCTGTTCTTAAAACTCTTTTACAAGTGAAATTGCTGTAGAGTCTTCACACTTTTAAAATATCTGCCAAATTACCTTTCAGAAAAGTTACTACAGCCATTTCAGTTCCTACTAGCAATATGAGTATGCTCATTGTTATGCATTGAATTTTATCCCCTAAAAAGTTATGACCAATTCTTTACCCCACCTCACCCCTCACTCCTATTCCACAAATGGACCATATTTGGAAATAGCATCTTTGCAGATGGGTTTAGTTAAACTAAAAATGAGGTCATACTGGAGTAAGCTGGGTCCTTAATCCCATATGACTGGTGACCTTATAAGAAGGAGAGAAAAGACACAGACCTGGAGAGAAGACAGCAGTGTGAGGGAGGAAGCAGAGATTGAAGTGCTACAGCTGCAAGCCAAGGAATACAAGAGCTGCTGGTAAACTATTAGAGGCTAGCAAGACATAAGGAAGGACTTCCCTCTACAGGTTTCAGAGGGAGCATGGCCCTAATAACATCCTGAATTTGGACTACTAACCTCCAGAATCGTGGGACAATAAATTCTGTTTTAAGCCACATATTTGTGGTACTTTGTTATAGAAACCCTAGAAAACAGACACTCGATTTTCAGCACCACTGCCTAGTCTGGGTATTATTGTCTGCTTTTAATTTTAACTTCAGAGTCCAACAAATATGTGAGAGGTTCCAATAAAGGATTCTTCTAAAAAATAATTCTTGCTCATCAGTAGAAAGCTAGTGTGAAATGTTGTGAAATAGTCTGGCATTATTTTGCTCGGCCATGTTTCATGGCTTCTGCCAATTTTGCTTTTTAGTATAGACTTTTTAAAAATAGTTTATAATATCTGGGGGCTGGTTACTGCTGCCCTTCAAGTTTAACTTTACATTTACTGCTATTTTTAGAGGCTGTTACATATCTTAATTTTATAACTTTTTGGCAATGAACATCCACCATGATTTATGAAAACTGTCTACGTTAATCAAATAAAATTGTCAAACATGATGACTTTTGCTGGAAATGAAGTAGTATTGTCCTTATTTCATAATATAAATTTTAAAACATTCACCATGGTTTGTGAAACTGTCTCTCAAACATATCTTCTCCAACTATATTGCTACTGAGTATGATAACCAATGCTGGAAGTAGAGTTTTGATCAGCTTTATTCTCTTTTTCATTACCAAAGTCAGAAAAGTTCTCCTCCAAGGTACCCTACACTTTAGGCACAGTGCATTAATGTCTCTTTTCTGAATATCCTATTTAAATTTTCACAGCTTCATATTTTTGCTCACATTGTTTCCTCTGTCTCCAAGACCCTTTCCTTTCTTTTCTGCCTTGCAAACTCCTCATCCTTCAGGAACTAATTTGTGATAGATGTGATTTCTGTGCCTGCCCCTATATACTCCTTCTAGAATTATATTAGATCTTATTAAAAGTGGAGTGGGTGTAGTTAGCTGAATTTATATATTAGGAACTGGATAGTCAAGGCAGGCAATTGGACCAGATATGAACTTCTGATTAAAGTTAAAGCCAATCAGAAACCTCACCCAGGAATTTGGAATAGGGTCTTGGGGGGGGGCTAAGTATTATAGTTCAATGAGAAAAGGTGACCTAGAAGGTCATTACTTTGGGGCCAGAATCAGTGCGACAACAAGCTAAAACCAGTGCAAATTTCAGTGGGGCAGAAATTATAACCACACTAATGAAGCCAGTCCCTAGAAAGATTTCCATACTGATTTTCATGATGGGTATCATTCTAACCAGCATCGTCTTTTACTTTATCTAATTTAAATGAGTTTCTCTCCTTAAAATAAAAGCACCTAGAGAAGAAGGTGGTTCAAATATTACCTTTCCTTTGAAGCTCTTTCTGAGCAAGTGAAGGCTGATTTAACTACTTTTAAATTGGTACAAAATAACATACATTGTTTTATCCAATAGTAAAGGCCTAAAATTAAGTGCTTACTGGGTGCTAGATTAAATGCTCAGTATATGCATACATTATTCTCACATCTACTTTCTAAAGCAGACTGTCTTGATGTTATCAATGAGGTTTTATACTTTGCTCAGCATCACCCAGTTAGAACTAAGGGAGACATGACTCCACTTCAAGTATCTCTGATTCCAGAAACTCTTTCTATCCTTCATAAGTACAAACACCTAGAACTAATGGTTGTTTATTGTTTCCCTTGCTAAACAGAGTTCTTGAAGTTTGAGGTCATACAACTTTTTGAATGCCATTTTAGTGCTCACTGAGCACAGCAGGTACTCAATAAATAGTTATTGAACTAAAATTCTCTATTACTCAAATTGTTGCCCAAGATTCTTAAAGGATTGACTACTTCTAAGCAGTTGCTATTGACCTACATATGTATATATGTTTGCACAAACATGAGTTCCCTAAGTTAAACAAGTTATTTTGTGTTTTTTTAAATGTAGAGGTAGTTTATATTTTATACTGTTCTCAGAGTTGTATTTTAGAACGCCAGAAAACCGTAATGGTACTTGATGTAATGCATTTTATAAGCCTAATAGTATCATTGTCCCATGCTATTCCATATGTTACTTATGTTAGCATGATAAATTTAGGTAATATACCCAATTTTAAAATGAAGAAAAATTTAATGACTTCACCTGCAATCTTAAGAGGCAATGAGTGCTGACCTGACTATGCAATTAGAAATACTGAAACTGATGATATTTATAATGGTATATTTGTTACTAATTCTGTATTTAAATTTGCACAATTTGTACCATGGGGGGGAAAAAATCCATAAAGAGTTTTGATCTGCTGAAATATGAATAATCATAATTAGGTTGCATATCAGTGGCTTCTAAACACAATTCTGTCTTCATTCTAATCAATAGATTTCAGGTAAAATTGCATCTGAAATATTCAACTTCCCTAGCAAAACAAGAAAAGCAGATAGGAGAAAGACTTGCAACTTTTACTTAATAATTATTTTAAAATAAGTCATTGGAGCAAGTCTGCCTTCAACTGAATACCAGAGATTACTGTTAACTGTGAAATTGTTAGGATAAGTCTATATTTCCCTCCTCTTCCTCTGATACAGTTTAGCAAGAACTTGAGCATCACTCAGTCATTGATAAGCAGGCATCTTGGCAATTTGTCCTTGCCAGACCTTATGAATACCTATAGAAAGCATGTTTTTTGCTCTTGTAATTTGCTTTAAAAAAAATCAGCCATACCTTTTCCTATAACTATACCAGTACATGGACACAAATGTACATCCATGGCACATTTGTTATAGCAAAAACAACAGAGACAACTTAAATGTCTATTAGTAATGGACTGGCTAAATAAATTATGGTACAACCATTCTAAATTATATATATATAAAACAACCATTAAAAAGAATGAGGTACCTTTCTGTGTTATACAGATTGATCTGCAAGATTATACAAGTAAGAAGAACAAGGTTTATAGGTATATTAACACTTGATAAAAATACCTTGGGAATTTTTTGTGTTTTTCCAATCAAACTCATCACTTAAAATACAGATTTAAAACAGTCATTATCTAAAATGTTAGAGATACTTTAAGTGATCCTCTTTTGAATTGGCTTGTATCTGACTTCTACCTTCTAGCCTCCGTTACCAGCTAGTAAAATATCTGAAGATTTCTTGATATTCTTTTTTCAGCTTTTTAAGTGTGCAGAATCTTTTTGATGGAAATCTCTTCCTACATTCCCAGATAGGTAAGAAGAGGCATCATCCGTCATTGGTTTCTTACTCTCCCACCCCCATCCCAGGACAGAAAGCAAGAAGGGCTAAAACTAAGAGTTACAGACTGAGGGTCTGGCCAGTCCTTTCCTGTAGAAAGGAAGGGATCTGATATCCAGGGCCTTTTTAACATTTGCTACTCTTCCCTCTTAAACAGAAAGCAGCCCTTCTGAAGAAAGGGTTTCCTGTTTCCTCTCCTCTACTATGCTTTATTGGAAATGGCAGGCCTTAGAATTGGCTTTCTTGCAATTTAGAAAACAAGCACATGTAGAAAAACTTCTCTTGGGTGAGGAAGTTGAAATTTCCAGACAAAAGGAATGTAACAACAGACCTCCTGCCAGTTTTCTTCTCAGCCAATCAAGGCTTGTCCTGTTGGCTGAAGCCCCTTGAATTGGACCACTTCCGGGAACACACAAGAGCAAACATTCTAGGACATCTGCGTTATTTAAGGAAACTCTAGACAATTGATCAGTCACTGTCCTTTGGATGCCTGAAACCCAACATTTTGTGGTTCTGATGTAGACTTTAAGAATACAACAGAATAAGTATAAATTGGGAAGTTGTTTTCTCCTTTCCCCAGTATAAAATACATCAAATTTGGTGACTAAAAAGTGCAGAGCCAGTTTAAATTGTATTTCTGTGTTTTCTCAATATATTGCCATCCTCACATCGCCTTCCTCATTCCTATCAATGCATTTCAGGTTAAACAAAAATGGGAATATTCAATTTGCCTAACAAAAGAAAAAAATAAGGTAGAGGAGAATGTGATTTTTATTTTTAAATCGAAGTATCAGTAGTAGTTAAGATACTTCAAATCAGCTCATTTGGTGCAAGATCTGCATGTATTTGTTAACTGTATTTTTACACTCTTCTTGCCAACCAACAATACTGTTATTTTTTGGCAAATTTCCTTCTCCGCTCAATAGTTATTGGCCATTTGTGTAAATATTACTTATTGAAAACTTTTTAAAGCAGTAGTGTAAAATTCAACCTCTTACTATCACGATCATTTGAGTTTAACAATGGAGAACACTTCTTTAAAGTTACTTTAGAATAGACCCAATTATCTTAAATTTAGACAATTTTTTCTCTGATCATCTTTAAATATGCCACATTTCTTTTCCTGTAGCGAGCACACACACACACAACTTAGATCATAAGGCTACAATTCATCTCTAGTTGTAACATTTCATGGCATTATATCTTAAATTTTATTTCAAAGACTATCACAGCCTAAAGATAACTATATTCTAAGCACTGGTATAGCATATTTTGGAAAATAATCTAGTATGTTCATAATTTTTAGATATCTATCATAGGTCATCCCAAGAGTGCCTTGCATTTTAGACTGGAATTAAAAGGGGAGAGGGCTATGCATTTAGGAAATAAAAGCTGAATTTATTTCAATTCAATATAGAATATTAAAGGGTCAAGAAAATGTGTATAAAAATTTACATAAAGAAAAACAATAGACAATGCAGCACCTTTAGAAAAATAATTAAAAGTTTTGTTGCATTTACAGGTTAAGTGCCACACTGAGAAGTTACAACACAGTAATTTACTGCAATCAATCACAGGGGAGTTCCATTAAGAAACAAAGCTCTTACACTCCAGATTTTAGGAAGGCATTATTGGAATGCTTAACTGCAATCACAGAATTTGTACATCCTGAGGATTGAGCTGACAAGTCATAAATGGTTTTCATAGCATATATTATAGAGTGAATCCACTGCATTCAGACAGCTGCTTTAGTGTCTCTGACAGGTGTGAAGCCTAGAAGAATTGCTGGCTTGATGGTGATCTTTCTGTATCCGGCAAGAGAGACCCTCTCCACAGTAGCATCGCTGGAATATCTCTAGCCCATGGGAGCCTTTTCTCCTGTGCTTGGTGCACACTTGACCTTCTGTGAGGACAGGCTTACAGATCTTGGACCAGAAGTGTCTAGCACAACACAGTCCTGTGGCACAGTCTGATGATCGGAGACAGATAGAACCTTCTTGTCCTAGGAAGGACAAGGAAATGAGGAAAAGTACAGAGTTACTGCAAAGCATGCATTATTTCAATCAGATAACTTGAAAGACACATGTGTTAACAAAGCAGCTGTTAAGCTCCTTTAACCTACCTATGGTATGATACAATTTGGAAGACAGTGTAGTTCTTCTGGAGAGCCCATCCAAGGTGCTGTGAACATTACCAAAGCTCTCAATAGCAGCCTCCTCAATTTCCCCTCGATGGAAATGAGTGTGTTCAGAAGGCTTACAAATTCCTAACGAAGCAAAAGATGATGATTAACTCCTGGACTGTGATGCCTTGCTGCTAACAGTTTTGACAGGTGGCAGTCTGTTCAGTCTGCACCAACTTGAGATCGTGTTACAGCAACATTTTAAACACAAGAAAAATCCCCTCCCGAACCTTAATGCAAAACTCTCCAGATAGATAGAAGCACCAGTGTGTACAGTGTGCAGTTACATGCAATATCTCCAGTATAGCCTTTTAAGTACTTTGCCACCAAATATCACGGCAACCTGATTTCTGCCAGTTCTTCATATCACCCTTGGAGTAAGAAATAGAAAAGCAATCACTTCAAAATTCTTAATTACTCTGCCTATGGTGCTTCGAGACTAAATTACGCAAATGCACCTCCAGCTACCTGGAAGATTACAATCTCACCCACCAGTTGCTTTACTGTCTAATTTCTATATTACAGAGATTTAGTTAGTTCATCCCAGAGTGTTGCTGGGTCCTAAGGAGAGTCACCAACCTCTGGAGACATTGAAGGTTAGTGGATCTGTTAGTGGTGGGGAAGGGTTAGCTGGGGGGGGGGGGGGGGGGGGGAGAGAAGCTGAAGAGGGGAGGAGGGGAGAGTATCAAGATCTGTTAATAAAAGAATGGCCAGCGCGGACAAAATCACTCTGTCCTTTGGTTGATAACAGTTTCAAGTTTCATTAGGTATCTTGAAGTGCGGCAGAGACGTAGGTGTTACCGTAAGGAAAACTGAAAGGGCAGTGAAACGCCAATGGTGGTTTAATTGACCTTTCTGTAAAATCTCACCTACCTTCCCATCTTCTCTCTCAAGGCTCTCCACAAACAAATCTTTACAGAAGAGTCTGCGCCGAGGTAAATCGTAGTGTTAAATTATGAGAGACACCCAGGAAGAGAAGGAGCTCCGAGACCCTAGGACTCCTCTCTCTTCCCCCGGATTAAACACACTCAATGAAGATATTTCATTGAGAACACCCGGAGTAGCCTCTAGACTCGTTTGCAGGTGGCGCTGCCACGTTCTCAGCAGAGCGAGCGTTTTGTCGCTTAGCTAGGCGCGCAAAGCGGGGACGGTTCCAGTCCAAGCAGGAGCTGCGGAACTCACCATTTTTGCAGTAATTCCCAGGGCAGCACATAGCGTGACGCATACAGCGTTTGCGGCGCTTCCTGCAGGGGAGGCAGATTTGCGTGTCGGCGATCCCTGCAAATGGGGTGGGACTGGAGCAGTACCCTTCGTTGCACTCCTCATCCTCTGCGCACGGATACGGCTGCGGGAAGGGTGCGGAAAGGGAGTGAGGCACCCCGGGATGCAGGTACCCACAATCCTTGACCCGGACACACATCAAGGTCCCATTCCGTCCACCTTTCCAAAAGCTGTTGCCGCCCACTGCTCCCAAAGCGGCGTCTCCAAAGAGGTGGGAACCGCACACACTCTGGCACGTTCTACGCCGTCCTCTCCAAGTGGATCCCTTTCAGGGTCACGCGTCCCCGCATCCCCGAGTCCCGTCTTACCTGGTAGTTAATGCTGTGGTACTTGTTCCCGCCCTCGTATAGAATTCCGGGCGCGGGGCTGACTGCCGCGCCACCCAGCGGTGGGGGCAGGTTCTTGATGGCGTTGGAACTAAGGAGCACCGAGTTCAAGGTGGCGCTCACCCTGAGCAGAGGGTGGCCGCAAAGAGCCGCCACTGCCAGGGTGACCAAGATCCGGGTAGCTCCCCTTGAGCCCAAGGCCCTCATCTCAGAAGGAGTCGAGAGAAAGAGAGAGAAAGAAGGAACGTCACTGTGAAAGCCTGGCCCCCCACGAAGCCAGCGCCGGGGATCCTGCGGCCGCAGGACCAGGGAACCTCCAGCGGTCCCTGAGCGTGGACTGCGGGGCGCGCGGAGCTCTGCAGGGCCACTGCCACCACGGCTGCCTTTATACTGCGGGCTTTGAGCAGCCCGCCCCTCGGGGGGAGACAACAAAGCGGGAATGAGATTTCAAAGCGCTGGGAGGGGCTGGGAGGGGGTGTGTTTGTGTACGTGAAGGGAAGCCTTTGACACTTTTTCACACCGCCCCTCCCTTGCTCGGCGGTTGCTCTGGCTCCGCGCTTCTTCAGGGTGACGGTTATCAGTATTAGAGCAGATGACTTTAATAAAGGCAGGGGAAGGAAGGAACCCGGGGAACTCGGGTACCCTTGCCTCGATATAGGGTCTGGGGTATCCAGATCTGACATATTTTTTAGAGCGGACTTTGTGATACTCTCTACACAACCACTTTTTGCCTCTCTCCCTTAAGCCACTACTCGTTTTTTTGTATGCACACGAATAATATCCAGCATTAAATACAACCGGGCCAGTAATTCAAAGTCTCCACGGAAACTTGTCTTTGCCAGACAGCCAGGTGGCCAGCGCAAGTTGCTGATTAACCCTTTAGAGTCGCGGTCTGCAGGATTTGGAGAGGTCCTTGTCTTTCGGTTCGTTTTTTGCCCCCTGCCCTCCCTGCCACCGCGAGAAAAATTGTGCAAAGAGAAAGTAATTTGCACATCAAACGAGGCTAAGAAAGGAAGAAGAACTAATTCTCTTTTGATGGCAAGTTTAGAGAGAGGGAGGCGAGAGACTGGCATTTGGAAATTAGATCAGGGGCGGAGGGAAGAGGGAAATGACCATCCGATAATTAAGCTATTTAATGTTGATCTTTGAATCTAAGCAGTCGCCGCAGTAGATGAACTTGATTAGGCAGACGGGCCAGATCAAAGTGGCCAAAGCGATTGCGGACTGGGTCCAACGAGCCTGGTCAGTCATACTTTCCTGGTTCCCGCTGGTTTCAGGGCTGGGGTAACGGAGTGAGATAAGAAACCCGTAAGGCTTAGCGCCTGACTTCCTCTTTAGTATTTCATATCTCAACACTTGAGAATGCACGTGTTTGATCCCAAGTCAGACAATTAGCAGGATGAGGAATTGCTCCTCTTGGGAGACAGACTGTAGCCCCAGGAAAAGGAGAGCTGAAAGTGAACCAGAAAGTGAATTTGAGGTCACTTAAACTAGTATATAAAAATAATGAAGTTGGGATGGCAAGAATGTTGTCATGCTAATAAACTGGATTGTTTATTCATTTGACAAAAACGTTGGAAGGCTATTGCCTCCTGGTTATTGTCCTTTTAGTGTGTGGGGAGATGAGTGAATACAAATATTTATGAAATAGGTACCATTCTCCATGACTTTTTATTCTAATTCTAATAATACAAGATGAGACGTACACAATTCTTAAGACAACTTTGAATTTTGTGTCAAAAAATGGGGGTGGGAGGCAAAGTGAATTTGGAAAGGAAGAGATGATTGAGTAATCCCTGTTGAATAAAGAAGTCTGGGGTATATTTATTTTGTGCTCCTTAATCTCTAGGATACTCCACACATGGACTAGGGCTTTCACCAGGTACATCCAGTGGTAATACTGAATATTGAAATAATGAAATCCTAAAGTTAAGGGGGGGAGGGAGCAAGGAATAATTTAAAAACAGAGTTTGTAATGGTCTGCATCTGGGGTTTCAGAGGTATTTATGTTAGAATTTCCAGCACAAAATTCTAACAGCTTAAACCTTACATGCTGCTTTAGGTTTTACTGTGAATGTGTACAATAACCTACACTTGGCTACTTCCCTAGAAATTTTTCGAACAAATTGAGAATTGTAAACAATGGGAAGTGTGCTTGACTTTTTAAAAATAAGTGCAAGAAACAAATCAACACACCTTTTATCGAGAATCAGCAATGAGCCAAATCTCTCTGGGCCGATATTACCCAACCTATCGGCAGACTTGAGGTTTACATAGACTGAGGCTTTATAGTAAAAGGATAAATGAATAGGATATTATAGGTGCCATATTATCACTTGCAGAACCCAGCTAACAATGTCAGTCAGTGCCTTGTGAACTTTCCATATGCTCGAAAATCTACAGTCTGTTTAAACTCTTAAAATGTGGATATGTGGAAAAGAATTCCCTGACTATTGAAAGAAAGGATGAAAATGTTTCTTCCTAGTCCTATTATCCTATTTAAGTATTCCTAGAAATAAAACTATGCCACTTTGAAGGCCAATCTTTTTCCCCCCTTTTAGGAGGGGATAATATATAAATAATACATTTAATGAATTCATTAAGAGCTTGGGTTCACAAACATAACCACTGATGGGGTAGGGAGCAAAAGAGAACAGTAAAATAAGCAAAAAGAAAACTGAAACAGAGGCCTCTTGCATACATTAGGTCTTGGTCCCAGAATATATGTTGTATGTCTGCGATAATGACCGAGCTTCAACAGAACCTGCTGTGTTTAGTTAGAGGAACTAAGCCAAGGGAAGGGATTCTAACTCTCCCTACCATGGTAATCATGAAATTAACATAATTTTAAAGCTAATTATAATGGTTTACCCAATGTTTGAGTTCCTACTATGTGCTAAGCACTGTACTTGGTGCTGTATGATGGAAGATGAGTACATAAATTATCTGCCTTTAAATGATTTAACGTGGGAAGGGGAAGATAGCCCTACAAATTAAACTGGGCAAAATTATGTGGGAGGTCTTCAGAGAAGGCTGAGTATATAGGAAGTCAACTCTTTCTTCCAAACAGGAAAAACATTTTCAGTTGAGTCTCCATATAAAAATCTTCTCCATAATTGGATTTGCTGCCAAACAACAAGAAAGCAAGGTGCAGAAGGAGGTAAAGTGAAGTTCGTTGTTTAATTAGTCACCAGTTAATTTTCCATGAGTGCCTACTATATGCAAAACATTACCCTAGTCCTTTGGTATACTCCCAAATTATTAAAGACAGGCTCCTTGTCCTCAGAAAGCCTTCAGTCTATGAGTAGTTGGAGAAATGCAATATAATTATATGAGAAAGTGGCAAGAATTTTTCCCAAGTTGATAATATTTTGGCATATATTAGTTCATGAGGAAGAAAAAAAAAGGTTGCAGGAACTGTGTGACCAACAAGCCCCAAAGAAGAGAAGGATCTTGTGACCTGAGTGTCTCACAGCTCTGCAACAGAGGTGTCAGGAGAAAGGGCAGGCAAAAACCTGACTTATTTAGTCCTGTGAGTAACTCTGCCTTCTACTTGATCTGGTTTAAATATGACCATAACTAATGCAATGAGTTTAATATTTGCTTTAGATTTTAAGATAGGTGAAATATGCAGACTAGAACCTCATAACTCAGGATGAGCATGATACTGTGTGCCTTCCTCCTATTTTAAATGCAAGATGCCTGACGTATTCATCAGCCTCTTCATGAGTGGGAGACACAGACAAATACATGTCACAATGAACCATGCTTTTTGCAAGCTATTTTCCCACCTTTGTCATTTGAGGTTCTTATGTGACTGCTACATTTTTTAATTCCTTCCCTCGCTTCCTTATTTCCTTTTTTTTTTGTTAAATCAAAGGAAACACATCTGTTGCCATTTAATTTTACTTCAGTAAGAAAACACTGAATAAATGTCATTCCTTAAGGAGGGTATTGCCAACATTTTTGTTGGTGCCAATCTCGAATTTATAGCAGGGATTCCTCCTTCATGATGCTTAGTAAAAATGTTATGACTTTCTCATTGGCCTTTAAAAGGTTTTGGTCCTAATGCTCTTCATTATATTAAAATAGCTTTTAGGCCAGGCCCTGTTATGACTCCCCTGAGAGGCAGTATTAGGTTTTTCTGTGCTCCTCAGTACAAAGAGAAGGTGAGATTTGACAATGATTAGGTTTATTTGGTCAGTGGAGATGGCCAGCTCAGATAAATCAGGCTCCACAGTAGCTTTCTGACCTAGCTCAGATGATGTGTTTTACAGGAGCAGGACATTAAAAACTAATCTGAGAACAGAACCCAGAAACATTTGATTAAAAACCAGGAGAGATGGTGCCTAAGTTAGCTGTCTGCCTGCATTTTCTCTCATGTCCTGGCACTCAGGTAGGTGGGTGCTGTGCAGTTACAGGGATGCAACAGCCCCCCTGGTGTCCTCCAAAGGATTTGACATTTCCAACCATGAAGACAGGCTAGTGACAGCAGGAAGCAGGATACAACAGCCTCATGAAACAGTCTCCAGATCCAGAGAAAAATCATTTTCCTTTTCCCCCGAATTCTGTGACCTCTTTTATAGTGTAGGTCCTCTTCAAGGGTCATGGCTAAAAAAGGCATTGTGATGTCAGGAGTCTGGGGCTGGGACTCCTCACCTGGGACTTCCACCGTGACTGGCACCAGCTGGCTGTGTGAATATGGGACCTTTGGTCAAGCCACTCAACCCCCATGTTGATGGTTTTTCATTTATAAAATGAGATATGGGAAATGGAGAGCTTCCTTCTGCCCAAAGGTCACTCTTGTTTTTTATCACTGCAAGGGCAAGACCATTTGTAATCTGGTTAAATAAAAACATCCTGTAAGAAGCCTGTTGGTTTTTTTTTTTTTCAGGAGCCCAAGGTAATAATTACTGATATCAACACCGTGGGTTCTTTGGTTTTGAAGAATCTGGCATGTAAGTTTAACTCCCTGGAAATATGGTGAATTACTTGAACCAAGAGATCATTTAAAAGATGGAAAGAGATATTACTAATTATAAAAGTTTTCTATAATTGTCATAAAATTCTTGGAGAAAAATCAACACATACAGAAAAGTATAAAAATAGAAATAAGTCTATGCAATCTTGCACTCAAAGCCATGGTTAATATTAAACTTAGTTGTTTTTTTATGTATGTAATACATAGAATTTTTCTTCACAAAATTGATTGTAATGTTTCATAACTGATTTTTTTTCAGCTATCGATGTATTTCAAACTACTGTATTGTAATCTGAACTTGGAGGTGGGGAGCCGGAAGCAGGGCCCTGAAAACACTTTAGTGTTCAGAGACCCTTTCTTAAAAATGCCAGGGGTAGATCAAGATGAAAGCTTGGAAACAAAACTGTTAACATGGGGGTGGGAGGTGGGGAGAATATACAATTAGTTCAAAGATACATCATCACCCTTAAGTCACACACAAAAAAATGATTTTCAGAAGACTTCAGGAGACTAGTGAAAGGAGAAAGTAGGAGAACTACCTGTAGGGCAAACTTGAGCTCTGCCCTCAATGCCCAGCGTCCAGCGCCGGAGATTTTCCCAGAGGGCGGGACCTGGGTGCCCTGCACTTAACCAAGCCTTGAGTTCCCATTGTTCATGTGTTCCCGGGAGGCAGCTCACGGTGGCTGCACTTTGGTGTCACAACCAGTCGCCATACAGTAGTGTAAAATGAAGCTTGTTTAAAGACTTTCTTTGATGAGCGAAGATCAAACGGCCTGGGGACCCCCGGTCTTAATCAGACTTGAGCCAGGATGGCATTTTCACAAATAGTCCGTTTGCTCGGCTTTGAGCAGACTTTGTGCTCAGCACATTCATCCGGCTGTGGGGCGGGTAATCCCGGCTGAAGCCCCTGCCCTGATCGCAAATCCATTCACACTACAATGGCTGCTGTTGGTTTGCTGTCAGTTCATGGGCAAATAAATATAGGGCCCTCCTGACTTAATTAAAGGGGGTGGGGGGAGAGGTGATGGAGGGGAAGATTAAAGCTCCAAGGGACCCCGGGCTCTGCAGTGTTTACTACAGTTCCAGTCTGGCAGGAAGTGGGAGAAACCCCGCTCTTCTGCTGCCCCCTGGAGGAATTTCTGTAGACGCTCTTGGCAGGTTTAGTTTGCCTGCCTGACTTAAATTATTTATTAATTCTGCAATTTACACTTGAAAGATTTATTCTCTAGATCCGTTTACTTGTGAATTGTATTCCTTATCCACCTCACTATGCTGCAAACTACTTAAGGCTACATATTTTTGTGTCCTTAATATTCTACGTAATGCCTTGTTCAAAGAATAAATTATCGCTTGTTAGAATCAAAATGCTACCGTCTAGTAGTGTCACCACCATGTTCTAAAGAAGAAGGAAATGGGGTCCAAGACGCACATTCTCGATAAGCATTATTTAATACGACTGAAGTTGAAAGGGTCTATACTGCATTCCAAGATAAAAATTTCAGAATCTCCGTGTTGTTATCATACTATATGGCCTATGCCAAACAAATCTTAACATTTCAGAGAGGATAAAAATAGAGGAGCATATTATTTTTCATCTATTTTAATGAACAAATATTATTTCAAGTTTCCATGTTTCAAATGTTGATACAAACTAATAGGTTAATATAAAATAATCATTTTAATAGACAATTTTAATACTGCCATTTCTTTAGAGTCAACGCAATGTACTAGTAGAAAGTAAGCAGTAGGGATACTAAATAAAACAGCATATGGAGGAGCACCTCCTTGCATAATATCTGTAGTTGTTAGTATTACTAATGGTAGTTATGCACTATTGTTATTTTTAAATTTTTCAAATTTTCTTTTACAGCTCATTCTTTGTAAACAGAAATACTGGCATAAAAATTGTTCCTCTACTATTAGACTTAAAAAAAATAAAGGATCCTGAAAGATTTGAGATACTATCTCTAAGCATTCAATTCAATAAGTATTGTATACTAAATTTTTGGCTATAATTTAGACATTAAGTATAAAGTTTTTTAGTATTTGTATTGTAATCTAAAATACACTTATAAGAATGATTTTATGATTTTAAAGTAAGAAGGAAATTGTCTTCAATCGAAACCTCTCAAAATGTTATTGTTTTGATTATACCCTGTCCACCAGTATCTCAATTTGCTGTCACACAATATCACTACTAACCAGCTGATTCTTTCAATTTACATCACTAAACATATTCTTTAATGTTCTAAGTTTAACAAACAACTGAAAAGTATTTATAAATACCAGCAGCTTTATAAGTTCAGCTTAGCCACAAACTTAGAAGATACGGAAGTATCAAAAGCAAATCCCTCTTCCCCTTTTTACTAATAATATTTACAATTATCATTCGACTTACTAATAATTTTAGAAAGGAACAGTTGCTAGAGCAGTGAAATCTTAAGTGTACGTTTTTCTTTGTATTTCAAGTTCCTGATTAGCAGGCACATTCCTAACTTTGCTTGGAAAATACCCCTGCTATGATTTTAATAACAGCTGAGATTAGAAAAATAAGTCTATAAGTAAATGAATGTATAAGTAAATGAATGAATGGGAAATATATACATACATAGAGCCTTTACTTGAAAGTGTGTTAAAATGGGAGAAAAAAACAGATTCCAGGTTTTGCAGGCACTAACAGACAAGTACTAGTCTTAGAATTCTGCAGATATCCGGAACTCTACAGGTCTGTGGTTACTGAACTGTTGTGTACTTAAAGGTAATCTGAGGATGCAGGTTAAAATGCAGATTCCAAGACCTTGCCTCTAGCTCTCTCAATTTTATCGGAGTAGGGTAGAGATGAAGACTTTTTTTTTTTTTAACTCTCTAGCTGAGTGCAATTCAGACCGTCCTTAGGCCATGCTTTGGAAAATTCTACCACCAATCCATCTGTCCCCACTCACCAGGTCTGTCACTTTTACAACTCACCATCGACTCCAAGTTAGAAAGCAATTCCTGAATTCAGCATGTCTTAAACTTTTTCATACAAAATATTCACACACACACAGACTCCTTCCCAAAACCTGGCTCCTGTAACCTATCTCCTATGTCTGTGGCAGGATCCAGGGATACTGCTTATTATATCTTGAGAGTTCAAGGTGATTCTTGTGCAGAGCCAAGTTTGGGAATCCTTGTTCTTATGCAGCATTGCCCAGGCTTCCTGATCAGAACAGTCACCTGGAATGTTTGTGAAACTGGATGCCCAAGGATAGTAGTGTGCTGATAAACATTTAATAACAAGCATTTTTTTAAAAATGGGTATATATGCACACATGTACACATACATATGCTTATTATGAATTTTACTAATACAAAAGATATGTAGCACACAATTTACAAATAATAAACTCTACAATACTCTTTATTGTAAATGTCATATAGCCAGTTTCTCACAGAATGCTTTTATTGATTTTTGCTAAGCTCTTTTATCCGTCGTCAATCTAACTCTTCTTCCAATAACTCTCCATCATCAAATCTGACATATGATCTACTCTTCTCACCCTTGCAAAAATTATATTCATTTAACTGAATATACAGTTTAATAAACAGCTCCAAATAGTCCTGATTTGTAGTGTTTGCTGGCTTCTGTACCAGGAATACTCTTGCTATCAGCAGCTACCCATCTGACATCACTAAATGTGAAGGTGAGACAAGAGCTTTACCATTATACAGTATTTCCTCCATACAGATACAATTTGCAGAAATTAAGTCAGAAACATAGATAATAATAAAATATACTAATAAAATTAGGAAGTGAATGAGTTATGAATATTTATTATCTTTGTTTTTAATATGATTTATTTAATTGTAAGTATACATAATTTAATTTTTAAAAAGACTTCTATATCCCTTGTCCCCAGTGGCCACTAAAACAAAATTCAGCTTTACCAGGTTCAGGAAATGCTCTCAGGGCAAGTATAGCAACCTACTTCCCTCGCAACATTCCCACGTCCCCTGAGATTTTGGCTAGGTTATTTCTTAGCAAATTCTTGAGACTTTTAAGAATTTTACAATACATATTTATTTAGCATTTTGAATTATTTTCAATGGGAGGTTGGTTTGAATAACCTGATCCGCTCTAGACCCAGAATTGGGATTTTTCTTTCACTTAAAATTTTTTATGTAAGTGCTATCAGACTGTATTATTATACAATTTTTTCATTCCACATTGTGATATTCATCCATACTGGATTCAACTAATACATTTGTTTCCACTTCTTTGTGATATTCTATTGAATATACCAGAATTTACTAGCCTCTTATCCAGGTGATGAGCATTTCCATTTCTAACTTTTTGCTATTTTTAAATCTTCTGTGGTCATCCTCGTATATATCTCCTGGTGAACGTGTGAAATTTTCTCTAGGAAGTATACCAATGAGTAGAAGTGCTGAATTGTAGTATATGAATTTTCAACATATTAAATATAATAAAATTGTTCTTCATAGGGGCTGAAATAATTCACATTCACACCAGAAGTGTTTGTGAATTTTACATTGCTCTTCATTTTAGACAATATTTATATTTCCTAATACCATTCTTTTTTGTAATTTTAAAAATGTACTGTTCCCTGATTATTAGTGAGGTAAAGGACATTTCCATGTATTTCTATTCTCTGGAGGTGAAGGGCATAACCTACTCATTTTATGAGGCCAGTAAACCTTGATTCACAAATTAGACAAGAATAGTTCAAGAAAGGGAAATTGAAATGTAACATTGGCAAGTCCAATCCACAAAGTATTACAAATGCATGTTATAAAAAGTTCAGTTCATGCCTAGAATGCCATATTAGGATTTTGATTTCTAATGTTAGGATCCATTAATGTATTCTGCCAGGTCTACCACAGTAACAGATGAAGAAGACCATGTGACCATCTTCACACCTGGTGAGAAACCAAACTGAGGCAACTCAATAATCACCAATCATGATTTCTTAAAAGATTGTCAGTCTAAGAACTTTCTTAATCTAATATAGTGTATAATAATAAACCCATATCAAACACCTTAGTTAATAATGAAATTTTAGAAGCACTGCTTTTAAAATCAGGAAAAAGACAAGGATGCCAGGTCTCATTTCATCATTCTACATTTACTTGGTTTCCTAGCCAGCCCATTCCTTCAGGAAAATGAAATTAGTCCTTGGAACAAGAAAGGATGAAATAAAACATTTCATTATTAAGAGATGATAACATTATCTTTAGATATAACCTAGAAGACAGTCAAATGAATTAATAAAATTACAGCAAGTATGCTGGACATCAGCGCAAGATAAACACACACAAAATCAATCAAATTCCTCTATGGCAATGGAAGAGTGCAAGGGTTCGAAAGTACACATTTAGGAAGCAAATGTGGCCCAAATGGTTGGGTCCCTGCCTACCACAAGGAAGTCCCAGTTTTGATTCCTGGTGCCTCCTAAAGAAGACAAGGCAGCAGGCTGACACTGTGGGCTGTGGCCATGAGGAGACACCAGGAGCAGGGAGCAGATTCCCAGTGCCTCCAGAAAAAAGATGAGCAGACACAGAGTACAAAATGAACAGGCACAGCAAGTGCAAACGGGGGTGGGGAGGAAATAAGTAAAAGAAATCTTTTTTTAAGAAGTACAAATTTAAAAAAAATGTCCTTTAGCACCAAAAGATCTGCATAAACACCACTAAAAATGTTTTAGAACACAGTTTAGAAAATGTAAATAATAAAGAGGTATATATGTTCATGGATGGAAAAGTTCAAATCATAAGGTTATAATTTCTTCTCAAAATTAGTCTATAAATTCAAAGTAACTCTAATCAAAATCCTAAAAGGATTTTTCATGAAACTTGACCATCTGGCTCTAATAATTACATGGAAAAAAAGGACTATAACTAGCCAAGGAAATTTTATAAATGATAACAAAGGGGAATGAGTAGTCATTAAATCTGTGTAGTATTACGGCAGGAATGGGCAAGTATATCAATGAAACAGAATTATACATACATATATATGTGGAAATTTGATGTGGCAATTTTGTAGATTAGTGGAGAAAAGATAGTCTAATAAGTACTGGAAAAATTAGGCAGATATATTGACAAATAAAAATAACATTCCTTCCCACCATTTAAATCCACTTCAGGGAAATTAAAGACATAAATAGGAAAATTTAAATTTTTCAGACATAGGGATGGATTTATTATGCAAGATGCAAATCCTAAATTATATAGGGAAAAATTAATAATCTGACATAGTAAAATGAAAAACTTCTCTTAAAAAGACATCATAAAGATGAAGATATTTGAGACATACTTAAATGATCATAACAATCATGAATTTATTTTAAATTTTATTAAATTCTTAGGAGATGAGAAAACTAATGTTTCTCTCCTTTAAGTTGTGAATTATGCAATTTTAAAAATATACAATTTTTGTATTCCTGAGATAAACCTAGGTTGGCCATTTTAAAAATGTACACATTGCTGGATTAGTTTTGCTAATATTTTGATTAGGTTTTAGCATCTGTGTTCATGAGGGAGATTGAACTCTAAGTTTTCTTTCTTGTATTCCTCATGTCTGGTTTTAGAATGAAAGTTATCCAAATGTTATAAAATATATCAGAGTATATTCCTTTCCTGTCTATTCTCCAGATAAGATTCTATGAGATTGAAATTATCTCTTTCCTTGAATTAATTTGGGAATACATACAAATTTGGGGATCACTTGAACAAGTACAATTGGCTGCATATAGCTGAGCATGATGCTCTTAGGTCAGCACAGTCCAGTGGAAATTTCTTTGATGATACAAAGGCTCTATCTGTACTGACCAATATGGTAGTGACTAATCACATGTGGCTAATGTGACTATGGAATCAATTTTTAATTTAATTTAATTTTAATTTTTAAAGTTTTATTTTTAAAGAAGCTTTAAATTACATAAATGTTACATCAAAAACAGGGGGTTTCCCATATACCCTACTCTCTCCCACACTTTTCCTCATTAAAAATATCTTTCATTAGTGTAGTACATTTGCTACAATTGATGAACACATATTGAAGCAATGCTACTAACAATGGACTATAGTTTACGTTATAGTTTATACTTTTTACCGCACAATTATTTAGGTTTTGACAAAATGTATAATGGTCTATATCCATTATTGCAATGTCATGCAGGACAATTCCAATGTCCCAAAAAAGTGGCTAGAGGCTGCCCCTCTGAATACCACCACCCTATGTATTATATATTTTTAAAGATTTATTTCTCCCCTGTCCCTCCATTGTCTTCTCTCTGTGTCCATTCACTGTGTGTTCTTCTGTGTCTGCTTGTACTCTCATAGGCAGCTCTGGGAGCCGATCCTGGGACCTTCTGGAGTGGGAAAGAGGTGATTATTCTCTTGCACCACCTCAGCTACCTGGTCTGCCGTGTCTCTTATTGTCTCTCCTCTGTGTCTCTTTTAGTTGCATCATCCTGTGCCAGCTCTCTGCATGGCCAGCACTCCTGCACAGGGCAGCACTCCTGTGCAGGGCACCACTCCTGCACGGGGCAGTACTCCATGTGGGCTGGCACTCTGCATGGGCCAGCTTACCACATGGGCCTAGGAGTCCCTGGGCATCGAACACATGGACCTCCTATATGGTAGACAGGGGCTCAACTGCTTGAGTGACATCCACTTCCTCCACCACCCTATATTAACTTCTGTTGATAACCTGGAGTCTCTTCCTGCTTCTGTATTCTATTATTTCCAAGGGTGATATATACCCTTGGTATTTCTCTTTCTTTTTTGCACTGAACTCTCTCTTGTGGATCTTGAGTTGCTGCAGTGTTTCCATGACTGAGGTTATCATCTCTCCCTTCTTGCTTAGTTTTTCTTTTTTTCTTTTATTTTCAGGAATTTCTCATAGTCTCTTGTCTACCAAGAAGTGGAAGACTGATGAAGAGTTCTAGATATGTTTTCATATAATTTTTCAGATACAGAAATTAAGTTCAGAGATGTTAACTTACTTAAAGTCATAGGATCAGAATCTTTCTCCAAACTTCATAGTCTCCTCCCTTCTAGTCTAGTACTTCTCCAATAGCATACTAACTTCCAAAAGAAAATCATTCTATTTTAAATGCCTTTGCAGTGTATTACTTTTCAGCCTTGTGGGGAGTCATCTTTTTTGTAACAAATAATCACTTCTTAAAATCTTTTCTGTAAACATCTTTTTATCTATCAAATTTTCTTGAAATGAGGTTTGCCCAAATGTGTTTGGTACTGTGATAACCATACCTCCAAGTTTCCTGCTACAACCCCCATACAATCACTATCTTTATAACTTTTTCCTTATGGCCTCAAGATGACACAGTCTCCATTAGGTCTCCCAGCAAAAACAATACTCTTTGCTTTCAGTCATTCAAACAATTTTATCTTTATTTCATTATCCAGACGTTCAACGGGTACTTATGAGCCAAGAGAGCACTTACAGGTCAGCGAAAGCTTTGTGAAGGTAGATTTGTTTGAATTAAGTTCATTACAATTTGAGTTTGTCCTTGAGAAGTGGGAGGACAGAAGAGAGACAAGACTGGCATTTAATGGAGCTGAGAACTCAGAGATAGGATTGGCACTTTTTGAAAGATGACTGGGGTCACAATAAGAGTAGATAAGAGGTAGATAAGGACTGGAAGCATGAAGATTTAAAAATATATCAAGTGGAAATTACTTTTACATATGAGTAAATTAATTTTATACATGGAAAACATAGACCTAAAGTAATATTGCTCCCATGGACTCAGACACATGGACCAAGAAGCAGTATGAAGCTCGTAACATGTTATGTCATATTTTTTTCTTTCAAATATGCCCAACTCTGTTTAAAAGTAAATTTAAGTATAATGCACAAGCTACCACTTGAATTTTCACAAAAGAAATACACCTGTGTAACCAATCAGATCAAGAAATTAAACTACTAGCACCTGAAGAGACCCTTTTGTTCCCTCCTTATCCCTATTCTTCTCTCCAAATTTAACAACTTTCTTTCCTCATGGATTTTTCAATTGATTTTCTCCTAAGAAATGAATAGCCATATACATGTAAATTTGCACATGAAAAGAACTTGAAATACAATCTAGTTGAGTGGTTTTGCAAACATATTCAAAATTAACAGAAGAACCATTTCTTCAAATGAAATGTCACATGGAACTCCAATATGTAGAATAGGGAGATGTTCAGTTAATCTGAATTAGAAATCTGGAACCTGTGGAGGCTATTCACCACATCTCCCTTTTCTTTACTCCAGGTACTACTCCTCTCTCCATCCCATCTTAGTAAATTCTAAGACACCTCTTTAGCATCCTGATGCTCCCTGGAAAACTAACTTGAAAAGCATTGGCCCATTGCAAGGCTTTTCTTTTGAATCAGGGTTTGCAAACGTTCTCTATCTCACTACTCAACTCAAGAGCCATGAGCAATGTGTACTGGCTGCATTCAATTTTTTACTTTATTTTTACAAAAGCAGGCTATGGGTTGGATTTGATCCACAGGCTGTAGTTTGCCAACCCCTGCTTTTTAAGATAAGGGAAAGGAGTTTCAGAAAAGTGAAGCAACTAAGAATCACAGAATTTTATCACCACTGAACTTCCTAAAAGTAACTTTAATAATCTTATTTATAAGGAATTCACACTATTTTTCAATATAATATGTAGCATATGTTACCCAGCAAAGGTTTACATGTATACAGAGAAAATTATATTTATAAAGACAGTATTTTGTTCTTATTCCAACCTGTTATAGTTAGTTTGTTTTAATATTACACCCTCAGCCTCACCTCTCTTTCCAGGCATCTTGAGTGAATCATACTCTTCCTAGGAATTGTAAATCCTCCAATCCCATGACAACATAATTTTTACTGGGGCTCTTTGTTCTCATGCAGCTAAACTCAGTGCTTCCAATGTTTGAAAAAGTCTTTACACAAGTGCCTCATTTTAGTTGGTCTGGGTGCTGAGGATGGGTTTCCAGCCATCATTGTGTTAACCTGTCTTTTCTCTGTGTTTTTAGTTGTATCGGTCAGGATGGGCAAACCTACGCTGCCGAGACAGGCAAAATAAAAATCTTAGTAGTTCAAAGCAACACTATATTCTGTTATAAATCCTTAGTGGTTTGGTAGGGACTCTGTTCCTCCTCATTGCTGCCCTAATTCTGTATCTATGTTGACAGGACAGCTAATGTTGGAGGCTTGCCAGTCACAGCAGGAGAGGGGAAAAAGAATGTGATGGAACAAGGACTGTCTCTTAAAGCTTCTGCTTGAGGTGACAGGCTCAAATTCCAAGGGCTGAAGCAAGTCAAAAGTCCAAGCCTGACTTTCATGGGGTAGGGAATTCCCCAGGACGGGAAATTAGTGACCTGTGGTCAAAATCCAGTTGAGGTCTTAGAATACTAAGAGCCCTTTATACAAATTAAATTCCTAGTAGCCTGACCTGATGTTTCAAGAATAATTTGAAAATTAGAAAGGATACTTATATCGGTGAAATATAGTGGCATTTAACATTTAAAGGATATTTAATGGGCTTTGGGTGCCCATATATTTTTATAGACTTTTTTTTCTGTTTACCTTTTCACCCTATCATTCCTGAAGTGCATTCTCATGGACCCTCTTTTCCTGCTTCTTTTCCATGGATATATATGAATATTTCCATCAGAATAAACCAAGGTTTTTATTTAAAATTCAGATTCCTGGACTATACCTCAAAATAACTGTGGGTGGCCTCAGGAATCTGTTTTTACCATAATTCCCAAAAATATCTTATGACATTAATGTTTGAAAAACACTGGCCTTGTACATATGCCTTGAGTCTGTCTATTAGTATTTATAAAAACTGTGGCCAGCCTTTTGAGTCGCTGGAATTTTTTTTTCCTTCATGAGGTTGAGGGATAGCCTGTCTTGTTTAGCTAATGGACATGTGGGTGGATTTAACTTTTGTTCCAAAGGTCCCCCTCATGTGAAAAACACAGTTGCCGAAGGTAAATGTTGCTATTTTATGAATTTATAAGATTTTTTAGTAGGAAAGGAGAAATTATAGACCAGAAGAAAAAACTCTAAAGACTCTCAGAATAGAACATCAATGTGGTGGGAATGTTGTATTATATGCATGACATATTTAAGCCTAGAACTGAGAATCTGAGGTAGGTTTGCAACCATAACATGTGATAAGTACATCTCAGAAAAATGTGTAACTTCTTCTGTTGTCATAGTGAAATGTTTTGCACTGATTTGCCTCAATTGAAATTGACATGCACAGAATGTAAGAGGGGCTTCTATGCAACACCACCTCTCCCAGCCCTCAACTTCTCCCGAATGATCGCAAGTGTTGTCTGCTGTGTCTCTCCTAAAGCTGTGTGGTTAGTACAAAAAATAACCTTTCATGATTGAGGATGACAATTCTTAGAGCAAGGTTATAAAAATAATGGAACTTAAAGGATGAACCTTAAAAGCATATGTTAAGGTTCTGTTTTCAGGAGAATGAAATCAATTGATTGTGCTCTAGTGTCACAGTATTTCTTAAAGTTGTTTTATTGGCTCTGTGAAGTTAACTAGACTGAACTTATAGTTTTCACTAAATGGGTTTTTTGTTTTTATAAGGTATGGGAGATTGACCCTGGGACCTCTTAAATGTGAAGCAGGCACTCAACCACTGATCTGTACCCATTCCCCTTTAGAGTTTTTTAACACATGGTCACTTAAGTGTGGTATCAGCAAGACAAAGTCATTCAGATTGGAGGAAGTTTTATGCTGCAGCCAGTTTCACATGTGCATTTTTCACCTGCAGTGAGGAACAGAACAAAGGGATGTAGGAAGAATGTGTTTACCAGGGTTTGAAGATTTGGGTATGTTGTAATCATAATGTTCAATTACATATGAAGTTTAATAGGGAGATCACTTGAATGAATCTTAGAAAAGATTCATGAAGTAGTTTTTCATATTAAAGAATTTCCTCCTAGCACACAGGAGTATACACAAGTTGTCCCTTTGTCTAGTTCAGAGGCTGAGTGGGTAGTGGTAGCAGGAAAAGGGTGTGCGTGGTAATGGTGATGGTGGAAGTGGTGCACAGAAAACTGCTAGTTTCTGGGTATTTGTGAGTATCTACATTTGCTTTGCTATTCATACTTGATGGACTAGCAATATTCCCATTCAAGACTCTAAACTGATTTGTTTGACTAGTTTTATATTAGATCATAATACGTTATTTTCTAAAAAGCTTGGGTTGTATTTTCTACATTGTTACAGTGACATTTTATAATAGCACTATATTTCAATTCTAGTGTGGTGTACCAGCTCTATTCTGAAACCTCATCTAGAATTAAACAACTAATTTCAAAAGTAATTGTTTTTTTTATTTCAATTCTATAAAGTATACAACAGGCACTCAGCAATTACAGCTGCAGAAAAAATACAGAGCAAATCAAAGCAAGTTAAGTTTATGAAAAAGTTTTTAATCTACATCAAAAGAGTGCAAGTGGTCAACGACCATTTGATGACAATTGTTGCATTCTGACTAACAAAGGACTCTTTCGTGTAGAACAAATTGTAAGAGGACAATCAAACAACCATAGCTGTAAGAATACAAAAGAACTGACCAGTTGTAAAAACATCATACAGTGAAATAAATTTGATAGATGATGCTAAAAGAAATGTCCCTTTACTCAGAAAGCCCAAACGTCTGAGTCATTGTCAAGGTCAAAAGCTCTGTCTGTTGCTGCAGGGGCACATAAAGAGGAGGGCTAACAACACACTTTCAAAGTTTAGCTTTCTAGGTCCCTTGAAAACTTGCCTCATAAATGATTTGCATATACAATAACTCAGAGAAAGCATCCTGTTTTGTTGAGTGGTGCACCAAGGTACTTTTTCATCATTGGTTTCATAACGAGGTGTGGCTAGCAGTCATTTTCCAATTTTTCTTTTGGGTTGGACTACTGTTAATGAAGTCTCTAAAATGTAGTATCTTAGAACTTGACTGCACTAGTTTTTTAAAACTGATTCAGCACAGCTTAGCAAAACAGGAATACCTGTATACAAACTGATAGTATGTCATATATTAATTTGACCTGCACATACATTTATACATTTCACAGAAATGACGCTGTATCTCATTAACAGATACACAGCTCTGGTACATTTAACAGAAATAAGAGAACAACTTCATCATTTCTGTAATTCATCAATATTATATAATAAAGGCTTATAAATTGTTAGCAGAAAGAACTGTAAAACGCAGCAAGCTAAGAAAGGACAACATTTTGAGGTGTGTTTGTCTTTGTCATGCAGCATAACACCAAATTTGTTTTTTTAATAGGATGCCATGGATTTAAGGCACTTGCAACAATGCCAGATAGCCAGGTCATGTTCTAAACTATGGGACAGATGAATAACAGTACGGTTGACGTAATTTTCAATAATACTGACAATTATGACATTAATTCAAGTCTACTTGGACCTAAAAACATTATTCATTACAAATAAAATGAAATAATAATGCTGTGAATCACTAAAAAAAGTTATATGTACCACAAAATATCACACAAAAATATCTATTTACATAAATATTTGTCTGTGGTCCTATTGTGAAATAAAACATTATGGATAATGCACAAATCACCTCTACTCTATGAAATCATTTTTAATGTCCTTGTTTCCAATATGGTAGCTGACTTTAAGTTCACCATCAGTATATTCATTTAGAAATGAAACTAGAAAAATTCAATCGTTGCTTTCATGTATTATTATACATGTGTAATTCACATGCATATTCCAGAATTCTAAGTAAAAATTATCATTTGTAAAGAATTTGATCAAAATAAATTTGTTTTAAATGCCACATCAGACTGATTTATATCTTAGGAATAAAGAAGAGACAAACATAAAAATCATTTATAGTAATTTTCCAGAAAGTATTTTCTCTAATGTGTTCAATCCATCTCAAATATTATGACGTTCCTTTCCTTGGCAGTTTTCAATTTTCCTGTGAGTCAAGACACACAGAAAGCCCTTATTTCCCATACTCGAAGCATTAACAAGAAAGTCAGTTAACAACTCAAAACAACTTGGCACTCTTATCCAGATGTTATTTAGTGTAAGAAAATAGAAAGGGGATGAAAAATTCAGAAATAAAGCAAGATGCACTTTATGAAGATGACCGTGAATTTTAGCCCTAGTGTCTTCATTAAGACAAGATTTAAATCCTTAAAATTTCATGTTGAAAATTAAATGAATGTTTTCTATTATTATTTCTTGGAAGATGGGGTTCACCTTTATTTTTTGGTGATTGCTTTAGGTGTTCTAATGCAATGCCACATGTGAAATGAACAAAGATGCAATAACAAGTGGGAGAAACAATTTATAGTTCCATTGTGCTGAATGCTACTTCTTCATTCTGGGTAGAACTTGTACATATTGGTTGTCTTAGACTTGAACCATAGTTCCAAAATGCAGACTAAGTGCTATTCTGTGGGGCTATTGTGATACTTGAAAAGTTGCAGGGGAAGATTCTTTTAACCTGATGACTAGGTAAGTTTAATATTCTAGAAAACCTTTAACATGCTTAAACCACACTATCTTTTAGCAAAAATTACTGAACCTTGACTATATTGTTTGGAATTACATTTTTTAAAAAGTCCAATTAAAAGTGATATAAAGCTTCTGAAATAGCAATCAAATCTGAATTTGGGTTGATATGTTTAATTTTATATTCTAAAATCTGTAGAAGAAAGTGGTTATCTTGAGTAGTAGACTGGTTTTGAGAAATTGTTTCTAAGGGGGGGAACTCCAATAATACACAAGAATAACAGTAACATCTTGGGATCATAGTTTACATTTAACTTTGTTTAATTAATATATGGCCTAAGTTCTTTCATTCTCCAAATGTTTCTTAGATTGTTATATTTTGATAAGATATTATATTTAAAGTGGTCTTTATTTTGAGACAAAATTCAAAATATATGCCTTCCTGGCTCTGGCATAATGATCTAATGGGACATATTTTTGCAGAAGTGTCTACAATTAATTGATTTTTTAAAATGCTATATTGGGGGGAGGGAGCAAACTTCTATTTAATATATCAGATTCACACACAGTTCCAAATTGGGATGACAGCTCGTAAATTTATGCATTTGTCTACATAGGCATGATGTTATTTGTCCAGGAAGAGCCTCCAAACTGTTCTGATACTTATGACAGCTAATAGTCAACTAGCCTGCCAACAAAGAACTCAGTTTAAATTGCTAAACTTTATATCCATATGAAAAAATCAAATCAGTGTGATATTTTCAATCTAATATTCTCTGGCGAGTAGAAAATTTCTGGATTGTAACATTCTTCTTCTCATTTAGCTGAAATTTATTTTTAAGAAATTAGGTCCCTGTTTTCCTCTGTACTGCTTTCTTACTTTCAAATGCACATAGATTCGTAATGGCTTGTACAGAAAGGTAATCAACACTCAGCCAGGTTCTTGTCTTGTTTTCTGACCTCAATTTAAGAAGTAACAGTGAAACCTAATAGCATTGACTTCTGTTTTTCTCTTCTCCTTGCACTCCCTCCTTCCTTTCCCTTTCCCCTCCCCCCCCTTTTTTTGATTCAAGCCTAAGACAAGAAGCCAGTTTAGATGAGTTTTTAATCACCTTTCTCCCTCAGCCCTAGACTACATTGTATAAATGAAATCTGACAGGAGTTTGGTTTAATAAATTTAGTGGAAATGATTGAGTCTCTGGCTACACATGTAATGATTAGAATTTGTTTTGTCTGTTCCAACACTGACGTTTACAGATGAAAGATATACATAGCACCTATATAGTTTTTATTTTTTTATTTTTTTGGATAGGTCTTAATCCTGCCCCACCCCACCCCAAGTTTTATTTTTATAAAAGGGAATATTTTAAGCCTCAGTTTGAGGGTATGTTAGGTAATAAATAAAACCAATTGGCTGCTAGTCATTTATTTCCAGGACCATCTTTAAGCACAATATTTTTTAAAAATATGAAATGGTTTTGTGAATTGCCTTTTCCACTCTATCATGCCAATTTATCAAAAAGAACAAATATCATGCATTTTTTTTTCAATCCTCTATGAAAACGCATATATACCTGCTATGAGCATTCTCAGCAGAATCCATAGCAGTTGTGCTTTTATCATATCAATTTTTAAAATCTGACAGAAAGAAAAGGTAACATTCAGTCTCGTCATCAGCACTGCTGGGAAATAAAATCATGAAACTTCTAGCACTGGTTTGACATGAGCTCTGTGACCAACAGATGTGTGGTCCTCTTTTGTACGGTATATACACCGGCTTACAGTAACAGATCCCACAACGCTCATTTGAAGAAAGGGAAGAACCCAGATACTGTACCATAGGAATCTATCGTACCCAATACATTATTCTTTGATCTTACTGATAATTCTAGCAGGTACAGACTCTTACACTAGATTGAAGTGTTTCTTACAGTCTTTCAAATTATAATCAGAGCAAAATAAGATCATTGCAACAATAGAAAACATCTCTTAACTGGTGAAAGGCTTTGCTTCAGGACCACCATGTCAACTGCTATTTTAGGTTCAAACAGAAAACGTGTGAAGAGCACTATTGTCATCTAAGCAATAAGTCCTAATGCCACTGTAGTTACTGGAGCAGCATCGATCAAAGGCATCATGGTGACCCCGAGCACTAATCTTCTCCCTTTCCCTCAGGTTTGCTGGCAGCTGTGTCTCAGAAAAAGCTGTCTTCAGCAAGGCAGAAGCAGGTAAGAGAAATACGTTAGAAGTCTATGTCCCATCCTGAGTTGTCATCAGGTGGTGGTTCATCATTGTCCTCAGGGAAACTGTCAAAATTGCTTGTGTCTGTGGGGGATGCAACCTGTAGAACAGAGAGAATGAAGGGCAAAAGGTTTTCTTGTGTCTGTTTTAGTAAAATTCCAAGCTGGGTTTTAAAAAAACATTCTTTATTCATTCCTTGTCAATGGCTATTTTTGCGTGCCTACCGTGTAGTGGTTATCATGCTTTGTATTGGGATAACAGTGGAGAGTAAAAACAGGCATGTTGCTTGCCCTCTTAGAATTTACACTCTAGTAAAGAATAAATTATGTGATTAAAACAATCCCCCAAATCTGTATATGATATAAACTTTGATGTGCATTATAAAGAAAAAAATAAAAGTGCCATGTATATATTGAGAATGATCAGGGGAAGCTTATTTGAGAAGTACTATCTCAAGCCCAATAATTGTGCAGTTCAATCAAAAGAGTATGTATAAAAGTCATAAGTAGAAAAGAACTTGATGATGGCAAGTAAACAAGAGGTGAATGTGGCAGCTACATAAGAGACAAGGAGAATGGAATGAGGTGAGGGTGCAGATATTGGCAGGAGCTAGGTTATGAAGCACCTTGTAGACCATTTTAAGGGCTCTGTGTTTATTCTAAGTATAGCAAAAAGCCATTTCTAAATCCAAGTAAAGCTATTGCAGATTCACTGGGCACAGTCCAATCTTCTGCAGAGCATCAGTAAAAGAACGAAAGAAACACAATTTAATTCTCCTCATATCTTATAATATTTAGAGCCATTTACTTTGATATATATGTTTGTATGTTTCCCATTATATATTACTATCACATAAAGGAAGACTCCTGATAAATATAAGTTAGGAGAATCGTTCCTTTTAACCTTTATTCCTCCAGTTTCTTACTCATTCTTGTTCTATTAACAAAACATCTTGAATGCAATAAATTTCTATAATTTGTATTGTTTGTGAATACATGTGAATATTAGCATAGAAAAAAATTCCAGAAATGGGGAAATGTTTCTGTACAAAGAGCAGTATTAAGGTAGTCTAGAAAGAGGAAGTATAAGAATGAATCGATCAATCATTTGAAAGTCCAGGGCACATGAGAACCAGCAAGATGGCGACGGAGTAAGGAGCTCCTAGAGTCAGTTCCTGCTACTGGGCAGTAAACAAACACCCAAGGCTCTCTGGAGCTAGCTGAAGCACCTGTTTGGGGGCTCCAGGAGGCCAGAAGAGCATCCTGCAACATCCTTGAAGGAGTGGAAGGAGGAGACTGCCCATCTGCAGAGAAGACTCGTAAGTAGAGTGCTCCACACCCCAGAGGCCGGTGTCCATCCTCAACTTGAGGCACAAGCTACCTCGGGAGCTATTTCAAGCTGGAATTGAAAGCTCACTTCCCCAAAATGGGGGAGGAAGAGACAGTTGGGCATCAATTTCAGCTACTGAGGAATAAATTCAGCAGGCTATAGTATAATCCTGAGAACAGCTAAAGTTTGAGCCTGTCCAAATCAGAAGGAGGCTGGGAGCTACCATCTTAACTCTGTGCCTGGCACAAGGGAAAGCGGGATGGACTGAAAATCCCAGTGCTGGTGGGGACTGACCTCTTTCCATCCAGATCAGATTGCAACTCTAGCCTAGGCCCCATGCCACCTCCAGCAGGGAGGAAGCTGCTGGGACCTGTGCCAGCCTCTCCAGGAGATTACCAGCCAAGCCATGGAAGCTGGTGATTGCCCTGCCCTGGCGGCATGAGCCACCCCAAGAGCTGTTCTGTGGCTGGAATTGGAAGCTCCATTTCCCAGAAACAGGAGAGGAGGAGACAGTTGGCTGCTGATTTGGCTACTGAATATAACCCTGGGAACAGCTAGGGTATGAACCAGCCTAAGTCAGAAAGAGACCAGTAGCTGCCATTTTGACTCCACCCCCAGCCTGAGGGGAAGCTGGGCTGACTGAAACTCTCACTGTTAGTAGGAACCAGTTTGTTTCACACAGATCAACCTGCAGCCCGCCTAGGCTTCAGCCCCACCTCTGGCAGGGAGTAGGCTGAGGAGCTCGGCACCAGCCTATAAAGGTAACTGCAGGTAACTTTGGCTGGCAGAGCCTAAAAATCAGAAGTCTTTACCGGGGCAACTGTGGTCTTCTTGGACCTGCACTGTATAGATAGCTGCCCACATCTGCAGCTCCATCCCTGCCCCAGACATGGGAGAAAAGGATGTGAAGCTTCATCAGTCTCTCTGGGCAACTATAGTCTAGGCCTGCACTTGGATTATTCCACACAGCTGTGACTCTGTCCCTACCCCTGGCAAAGGAGAAAGTTGGAAGAAGCTTCATTGGTCCTTGGCGCAATGAAGGCCGCTTGAGCCTCCACAGCTTACAGCACCAACTATGTGCTTGGCTCCTACTGCACAACCAGCAAGGGAGAAAGGATAGGAAGCCTTAAACTAAAGAGAAAAACTGCACCAATGATGTAAAGGACTTGTATTCAGAAAACTGCAACTCAATAAGCCCTAAATAACTGGAAGAACCATTCCATGCTCATGGATTAGAAGACTAAATTGACATTAAGATGTCAATTCGACTCAAATTGATATACAGATTTAATGCAATCCCAATAAAAATTCCATCAGCATTTAAAAAAAAAAATTGAAAACACATCATTAAATTTATTTGGAAGGGTAAGGAGTCCTGAATAGCCAGAAACATCATAAAAAGGAAAAGTGAACTCTTATCTCCAGACTTTAAATCATAATACCTATCTGCCATGGTAAAAACAGCACGATATTGGCCTAAAGACAGACACAATAGACCAATGGAACCAAATTTATGGTTCAGAAACAGACCCTCACAGGTATGGTCAAGTGATTTTGACTAGCCTGTCAAACTCACACAGCTTGAGCAGAACAATCCATTCAACAAATGGTACTGAAAGAATTGGATATCCATAGCTGAAAGAAGCAAAGAGGACCCCAATCTCATACCTTATCCAAAAATTAACTCAAAATAGATTTAAAAAAAAACTGAAAATAAAAGTAAGAAACATAAAACTTCTGGAAAAATTATTGGAAAATATCTTCAAGACCTGGTGGTAGATGGTAGATTCTTAAAGGAGATAAGAGGAGAACTGAGTGGACTATTGATGTTTACTCTATGTAGAAGTTTTAATTAGCTTTACTGTAGAAGTGTGGAAATGTATAGAGTGGATGGTAACACACAGTGAGTAACAGCGAGTTTACGCATGGGGATGTGACTGAAAATAGTAGTCTTGTTAAGTAAATGCCAATTGACAGAATGCTAGAGAATAATCTAGGAACTGGATAGCACAGTAAACCAAGAGGTGGATGAGAATTGTGGTTGATGGTACAGATGCAAGAGCATCTTTTGTTAGCTAGAGCAAATATATATCACCACTGCAGGGTGTTGGGAATGTGGAAAAGCATGGGAAAAATACGCTGGAGTGATATATGGGCTGTGGTTACTAGTAATAATATATTCTTGCATGTATGTGAAAGATGTACTGTGTTGATACTGAGGCAGTATGGAAAATGTGAGCTAAATGTACACTATGGACATGGTAACAATAAGATGATATTATTCTATCTGTAGCAAATGACACACCATGTTGTGGTGTGTTGATGGAGGGATGTTGTTTGGGAATTCTTCACAAGTGCATGATTGTTTTATAAGTTTACAACTTCTGCCATAAAAAATATATTTAAAAATAATAGTAGGGTTGGTTGGGGGAAAAACACACCAAATGTAAGATAAGGACTATGATTAGTAGTAAGATTTTGACAATATTCTTCCAAAACTTGTAACAAACATCTCATGACAATGCAAGGTGTTAGTGGAGGGTTGATGTATGGGATCCCTGTATGATGTTATGCATGTTTGCTTTTAAGTTCACAACTTTCACTATACACTTAATTGTTTATGTATATTCATATATAAATGATATAAAGATAATAATAATAGCATTGGTTGGGGGAAAAGTACTTTATTTAGTAGCAATATTTTGACAATGCTCTTTAATCATTAGTTAAAAAAGTTTAACAACAATGCAAGTTATTGATTGTAGGGTGAGTTATGAGAATCCTGTATGATGTTATATATGTTTGTTTTGTAAGTTCACAACTATTATTATACACTTATAATTTATGAATGAGTGATATACTTCAATAAATTAAAAAAAAAAAGTCCAGGGCACAATACAGTCCTCACCCTCTTAATTAGGCTGCAGCATAGTTTATTAAATAGATGCAGTACTGGATAAAATATGTGTATTCAGTTGAAATCCACTTCCAGTTAATACAATATGAACACTTAGTCTACTTAGCAGACTGGCTCTTTAACACAAAACCTGTTTTACAAATGGAAAGTTAAAAAAAGACAGTTCTTTTCTTTTAGAAATTGATGAAAGCCTGAGAGGATGAAATTGTGCTTGGGAGTGCTTCAAAGTAATGGGGATAGGGGGAGAATGGGGAAGTATGTGGGAGCATAAATGAAAAGGCATTGGCCAGGAATTCATAATTATTTAAACTAGAGCTAGAAATCTGTTTCCGTCTACATTTGTATATCTTTAAACTTTTCCAAAATATTTGTCAACTTTTGTTCATGAACATGATAAGCCTATGTTAAAACAAGAATAGGTAATAAAAGTACAGATTAAATGCAAATGCAGTAACCATCCCTAACTTATCTATTTTTAAGCTTGGATTTCAATATATATTATTACCTTACTGTGGTACCTCTTCTATAGTTTATTGAATCTGATGATGGGATGAAACTTTAAAAATAGCAGATCTGTGCTGACTGACATAAACACCATCAAGCCTGTCGCATAATTATAAACCTTCGGAAAGTCTACTTACACTTGGTATTATAGGAGGTGTCAAGGTGCCTTTTCTTAAGCCTTCCCAATTAAAGCCCTCAAACCATCTAGGAAAGGACAAAACACAGGCAGTTAAAGGTATTTTACTCAGCTAAAACTTTCTTATTGCAATATACATGACCAATGGAAAGTGGTTAGGCAAGCATTTTCAGTGCAACAAAAGTATTTGCTATTTAATTGCAGATATTTTTCAATGATCTTATTTTATGAAATATACATTTGAAAATGTCTAATTGTCAAGATTTTAAGTACCAACTAGAAAGCAACTCTCTTTTATTCTAGTAATTTCAGTCATAGTAATTTCTAGTAATTTCAGTCATAATGCCTGTATAACGTTGTTCCTACACTATCATTTTAATTTAATAAATATCTTAATGTGCTTGGCTCTGTGCCTTACAGGAAATTTTAAGGAGGTAGGGCATGGAAAGATCTTTCCATCTTTGCCACTGAATCAGTGGGTAAGCTCAGCTAATTAACCTTTTTACATAGCTGTATTAAACTCTGCATTTCCCATTGTCTTCCTTTTTTATTTTTTAATAGATGGAAGGTATTTCACTTACAGTTTTTCTGTGAAAATGAGTACCAAATAACAATAACTTTTTTTTCTTTGAAAGGTTTTACCATTAGCAAATGCTTTTTCCACATTCTTAGCAGGCCTTTCCATCTTTTAGATAATTTTAGGTATCTCTGTAAATAGGGTACTTTGGGAACATATAGTTCCCTTGGCTGTTACACAAACAGATTAAAGGGGGAAAACCAAAGTGAGCTTGTTTTCATTCTAGAACTTCCAGTCAACATTGGTAGGGAAGGTCTGATATTTAAGAAGCTGCCCTTGATTTTATAAAAGAGTACATTTTCCTCCCCAACCCCATCATATCATCTAGTCAGGAAAAGGTTTGAAAAACTCTATTTGGATTTAGCCTAGGAAATGAGGCCTTATAAGGTAGAGGATTTTTGTTTTTAAATTCTGATAGAGAATGGAATTCCAGAATAAAAGACATATTTTGTATATGTTGGGAGAAGTTTAATTCATAATTCAATGAATTTATTTGGAATGCCATAGATTCAGGCATTTCTAATGAAACTCTGGACCACAACTGGAAAGGTATTTAAAAGGCTAACTAGCTTACACTTGCACTTTGGATATTCCTATAAGCTAACTGTATCAGTTATGGAGTCACTAACTTGTACTTTCAAAAACAACACCTTGGGGAGATGCTTCCCAGGTTTTCTGAACTCTCTCTCAAAACTAAAGATAGAAGGAAAGAACACTTACTTGTGCTTTTGAATGTCTTTCACTCCATTTTTCAAATTCCCTAATCTTTCTGATGGATTGTCCCTATAAATAAAAGAATAGATAAGGAATCCAATATTTTCATATATTGACCCTTTTAAAAATATGGTTAATTAAGAAAAACAAAAAAAATAAAAATAATTTTAAAAAATTGAAGAAAAAGGATATTGTTGAAATCCTTACCTGCATAGTTTTTTAATTAAATTAGCAGCATTTTTGGCAATCTTCTTTGGAAATTCTATCATGTCAATCCCCCGCAAAATGATGTTATAGGTTTTCATAGGATCTGGGCCTGAGAAAGGTGGACTGTATGAATGAGAGACATGAAAAGAGATTTTACTTTTATTTATTTATTTTAAAGATTTTTTTAAAAAATTTATTTCTCTCCCCTTCTCGCCTCCCCCCAATTGTCTACTCTCTGTGTCCTTTCGCTGTGTGTTCTTCTGTGTCCACTTGTATTCTTGTCAGCAGCACCCAGAATCTGTGTCTCTCTTTGTTGTGTCATCTTGCTGCATCAGCTCTCCATATGTGGCGGTGCCACTCCTGGGCAGGCTGCACTTTTTTCACACTGCATGGCTCTCCTTATGGGGCGCACTCCTTGTGTGTGGGGCTCCCCTTTGCAGGGACATCCCTGCATGGGCCAGCACTCCTTGCGCACATCAGCACTGCGCATGGGCCAGCTCCACATGGGTCAGGAGGCCCTGGGTTTGAACCTTGGACCTCCCATGTGGTAGGCGGATGCTCTATCTGTTGAGCCAAATCTGCTTCCTTACTTTTATTTTTAAATAATAAAACTTATATTATTATAAACTCCAAAAATTGACATTAATTTTCACTGTAGGACTTATATTAGTAGTGGTAAATGGATGAAACCAGATTAATATAGTACTAACTCCATGAGGAAATCCTTAGTTATTCACTTAGCAAAACCATGAAATAGATAAATTTTGTCTGCTGTGCCCTTCCTTTCTCTTTAGTAGAGGTGCCTTGCCCCTTTCACCTTCTTGCTGTCCTTGGTCATTCAAGATGTGAGTTCCTGTCACTTTGGTCCTTTGTTCCATTTATTGACTCACTGATTACACTTGGGATGAAGTACAAAATTCTCAGGATAGGCTACAAGGACATCAGAGATATCAAAGATGGAGCCTATCTCCTGTCATCACCACTTTCACTCACTGGGTTCTGGTCCAACAGTCTTTGGTCTGTTTCTCTAAAATATCAAGTTCTTTCCCACCTGAGGGTGTTGTTTATTTTACCTGGAATGTTCTTCTTCCCATGTTTTAGCTGGCTAATGCCACATTTATTAAGTCTCTGCTTGAATCTTATGTTGTTTCCTCAGAAAGGCTCACTCGGATCAACATAATATAACCAATCATATAACTCCTATCAACCAATCATAATCCAATAATCATATCTAATACTCTAAACTTTAATCTATATTAGAGTTCCCTGTCATAATTTCATAGTATCCATTGATTATACCTTGTAATTACCTCTTCATTTGTGTGGTCATTTGTTTTACTTCTGTCTCCCCTTCCAAACTGTTTTGTTTTCTGCCAGTATTCCCAGTCTAGAGTGCCTAGTACATTGTAGATGGTTAATAAATATTTTTTGAATTAATGATTTTAAAGAATAGTTCTCCTTTCCTTTTTGCCCTGTTTATCAGTCCTCAGTAATCACCTAATACACGACATCCTCTTTGCTAGCATGAATATAATACTTGAGCCTTCCTGAGCCAGATAGTTGATCTTTTTACATATCTGTCCTAAGCATGGATTTGTGCCATGCCCAGAAAATATAGAAATGATTAAAATCAGATCCTTCCATCAAATTCCTTGCAGTTGAGAGGGGAAATTATGATATACCATGACAAATGATTTCTTTAATTTATTTTCTTAATACAGGGTTTGTGTCTTTTTGAGGAAGAAATCATATAGCCTATTTTTCCCCCATCATGTTCTTTAATAGTAGTTCTAAGTGCTTCTTTTCACCCAGCAGGATAAAATCATTGTGTTACTTAAAACAGAGAGTAGAAGATTTGTTTGAGCTGAAGACTGTGATGGTATTTGACTTGAGCTTTTCTCTATTTCCTGTGACAAGTACTTTTTATTTCCTTTAATATGTTATTTGCTAGTAACTGCTTTCCAATTTTAAATCACTTTTCAAATCCATAAACATGTAATTCTATTAGTATTCTCTTAGAATTTTAAATTTTCCTCTTTACGTGATGTTATAATTGAATATTCTCTTTACTCTCTAAATTGTTTTGCCAGTTTTAACTTTTACATTAAAAATGAGGAAGAACCACATCTTAAATTTGTAGATTTCCTTTTTGCAACCAATATGCTTCAAGTATAAAGAATATTTAATATTTTTCTAATTTATATTTTTATTTTCTGTCCATCCACTATCTTAAAAATTATTTATTATAGAATTACTTTTGTGGTTTTTATAAGTGATACATACTCAGTATAAGATATTCATACAGTAAATAAAACATAAAATTACTTAGAAGTAAAAATCATCCAACATTCTAAAGTTAATTATGATAACAATAACTTGAACATAATTTCACACATTTTCCTATGTAGATGGTGAGACACAGGATTATACTAGCTTTTTAAAATAAATCATTCAATTTAATTTTACTCAGAGTTAACCAGAAGAATGAAACTAAAAGAACTGCTAAATTTCAAATATACATTTTTTCACCAATAATATATGAAAACTCTGTTAGGTCACTGTTAATTTATTTGATATTAACATAGAAGTTTCAAGAGAAGTAATAATGTAAAATGCCCACAAAATCAAAGCACAATTATTCCTGGCAATGGTAATGGTAGCAGTAGCTGCTAACAGTTATGGAGTTCTTGCTAGGAACCTGACACATATTCACGAATCCTCACAAATAACCCTGAGACTAAGGGTCATCCTCTTGTTTTCACTTTAGCTTTACTCTAGAATTACAAAATTCTTTTGCACCGAGCTCATAATTGTTCCTTTCGTATGACTCCTACTTGTCGCCCAACCCTATTTCAGTTTCCTCTCAGCTTCCTAGACCTGAATTATTTCAGTAATCTTGAAACTAATCTCCCCATCTCTCCACCATTTCACCCAGTACACATTACTGCCACTTGTGTTCCTTAAATAAGACGATATATTTCACTTCTTCTCTGGGTGGAGTCCAAACACTGAAGTACAGCAACCATGACCCTTGAATGACGGTGCTTATCAATCTCCCATTATTTTCTTGCATGAATGTTCCCCATGTCTATGCCCACTACTGACCCTCTGTTTTAAGTCATGCATCCCTGCCTGCAATGTCCTTACTCTTGTTCTCTACTTCTAAGTCCTGTCCTTCCTTTAAGACTCAACTGCCCTCTTATCTTCTTTAAAAGCCTCCCTGCACAATTCAGTCCTCTTGTGTATGCTGTATGTCATAATGACTAAACTCAAATGAGCACACATCATGGTGGTGCATTAGTTTTCTTTTAGTATTGGTCCTTGAGCAGCTAAGAGTCTGTCTTAAACCTCGTAGTACCCAGGGTGCCCTATTTGGTTGTTGCTGGTTTTGATGTTACTACACAAAAGAGGCACAAAGCATTCACATTTCATTTACATAGGATGACTGCTAACAGATCCTTCTTGTATAGAAGAATGACCCTAGGTATTTTTATATGACCATCATCTCCCTTACTTCATTGCTGGCTAAAGAACTAGGCCCAAAGGTCACACAGAAAGAAACCAGATCATTTCACAATTGACAGATGTACAAAGAACGGGCACTAATGAGACCAAAAGATGTTGAGTTGGTTGCCTTATCTGATCCATTTTAGACCTGACTTTATGAATTCCTGATCATTTGCATAACAAATTAAAGTATGGTACTGAGATATGATGAAAAGTACTTTAAGATGGTCTAATCAGAGCAACAAAGGCAGAAATGTGTAGTTGTTTGCTAGTCTATTTTATTAGAAGTTTCTTAATAATATCCATACCTGCCAGTCAGAAGTTCATACATTAGGATTCCCAGTGACCAATAGTCAGCTGAAATGTCATGACCTTTATTCAGAATGATCTCTGGGGCTACATACTCTGGAGTCCCACAAAAAGTCCATGTTTTCTTTCCAAATCCTATTTTCTTTGCGAAGCCAAAATCAACCTTGCAAAAGAAAAACCCAAGATATTTCAAACCACTTACGATTAAGCTTAAAAACAATAAGTCACTTTGCTGAAGCACACTGATTAATAATTTAAGAAAAAATAGATGTGTGTAATTATAGTCCTCTTCTGAAGGGAAGCATTTATATTGCAAGCAAGCACAGCCTTTTTGACCAAACTCAAATTTAATGGGAAATGTTGCAACCTCTACATAGGATAGAATTCAAAAAATTACAAATAAGTATGGTTGCCTTTCTTTCTGGAAAGACTTTTCAGTTTTCCTTCTTTTATGCCAGTGGAGTGTAGAGCACAAAGAATTTCTCCTTTATTAAAAAAGATGTAAAGACTAGAAGGGCCTACTTATCACTCCCAGAATATAAATGATTTTGCTGTATTTATGAAGCTGACGATTGGTTTAATATTAATTATTTGAGAAGCCCCTTAATCATCAAAGAATGTAAATTACAAAGATATGGGATCAAAGGCTCTGCTCTTGGTAAACAGAAACAGAGAAAAAGTGAAAATGTATCCTTCATTTAGTAGAAATCTTTTGAAGGAGATGCCTCAAATGCAGAAATTTTTTTTCTAAAACAATTTGGTTAGGAATATTAATAATTAACTGATTTGATTTTTCTAAAAATCATGAGCTGTCCAAATTTAAAAAAAACAAAATGAGACTCTGACAGATCCATTTTGTTCATTTTTAATAAGAAAACTTCCCTTCCATAGTAAACCTTTAGCACTCTTACCAACAGATAATAATAATAAAAATAATATTAACATAGTCTGGGAAATCTGCAGTCTATTTTTTCCATTACTATTATTCTTAAATGTAAAATACTGAAATGATGCATGGTTATCTATAATATAAATACCACTCCCTTTGAAAAGTAGAGGTTCACTAGACAGATAATTTCTATGAGGTTCTTCTAGGTCTATGAACGTATGCCAGCAAGTATGAGCCCACTAAAATATGTTTTGGCAAGGTATTACTAATTCAAACCCAGCCAATTTAATATCTTATAACTTTTGCATAGTCTGGAAGAATAGTCTGGAAGAATAGTTGACTGAAAATGTAATACTAAAACCTGTTTTTAAGGAAAGTCTTAATATTGAAATGGAAAACTAAGATTTTAATGTTAGCAAACTGAACATAGCTTTATAAACCAATATTTTAAAACCATAAGGCATAAACCATTTGTAGACAACACTTACCAGTTTGGCATAACCTCGATGATCTAGGATGAGATTTTCTGGCTTGAGGTCCCTGTAAATGATTCCTTTGGAATGCAGATAGGCAAATGCTTCTACCACACATGCTGTATAAAATCTGGTTGTAGAATCTTCAAATGAACCTCTGAAATACAGAATATGGAATGAAAGTGTATACGACATTAGATTTTCTAGTAGAGGGTTTTTTGTTTTTTTTTTCTCACTTCACTTTTATATTCCTGCAGCAAAATTTAACCCCAAGACCAATACCCTCCTTGCCATTGCAGTAGGAAATGCACCACACTACTGAAGGATGTTGTTAATGTGGGAAAGTGTGGGAGGGAGGGAATCCCTTATATTTTAATGTAACATTCATATAATCTAATCTAAAGCTTCTTTAAAAGTAAAAAAAATTAATTATTAAAAAAAATTTTAGAATCAAGTCAGTGATTTCTCTGACTTTTGGGCAGAATATTTAAATCTAACTTCCTGAAAGAATTGAAGAGTCCAACAACACAGTACATTTCTTATATGTCATGGCTTCCTTTCACCAGCCCAAGAACAATCTAATAAGGCAGAGTTACAGAGGGGGGCAGGAGAAGTTTTATGGGTTTCATCATAATTATTCTTTGAGGGCTTGGCTTTGAATCTTTCTAAATAATATATATTTCATGAGTATGTGAATACAAGTCAATGTTTTCAAAGAACCACTTTGGAAAAGAATTGTGATGCTAACGATGCAATCATATTGCAAGCTATGTATCCTTCTGTCTATAAGACAAATAACATCTCCTACACTCCTGTCTCCATATTAGTAGGAAAAGATGAAACTAATAAGCATTTGGAAGTGAATGTTTTAACTTGATTACAATAGTTAGCAAAGAAGCTCTCTTTTTCTATGTCTATCATTCATCTATACATATTTTATGAAATAACAATAAAGGAAAAATTTGTCATCAAAGGTTAACTTTTTTAGTTCAAGGGCAGAATCTTTATATTTTAAATGCTTTTTCATGGAATTTCTTAAAATGATAAACTACATTCTTCTTTCCCAAATAGTAAACATAACTTAATTATTTCATAATAATTCAGGAACATTAATGTGAACACCAGCATTTGAGGTGGCCAAGTTATGAGAGACAAACGCACAAGCTGTTTTAGCTACTGTGCAATGGAGGATAGCCCCAGAAACTTTCTCTCATGAGACTCCCTGATCCACTTAGCATTTTTTTTTACTCTTTCCTCTTTCCTCTCCTCTCTTTTCTTCTTTTCTTGCCATTTATCATTTTGATAGCATTTGTTCCTTTTTCAAAATTGAGAAGTACACCTCAAAAAATTAAAGAATGGAATATAGCTAATACAGCTGTTTTTTTTTTTGTTTTTTTTTTTTTTACAAAATTCATCAGTTAATCCAAGGCTAAAGCTAAGCAGTCAAGCAGTCCCCTTGTAGGTCATTTTCAGAAACAGGTAGTTTCTTCCAGGAAGTACAGCCTTCATTTCATTATTAATATACCCTGAGATTTCTGACTGACCTTATTAGCTCTCCCAAAAGAAATGAAATACAGTCCTTTATGGGATGATGATACCTAGTCCTCTAGGTACTTGATGTTAACTGTAATTACTAAATTTCTAGTAACTCTCTTCAACATGGAATGGAACAATTGTGAATTTATAAGGACAAAGATAAACATTTTTTTTAAAAAAGAATGCCATCCATAAAAGGAATGGATTATATACTTTTTTGTTGCAATTTTTCTTTGGCTTGGAGCTATCCTTGGAAGACTTAAAACTATTTAACCTTGTATATTTGGAGAAGAGTTGAGTTTAGAATAGCGCTTTGAAGGTCTCTTTTTCTTTGCCCTTAATTAAACTAGGAAAAGTATGTTTGTCTATCAAGAACAACATATTTCTTTTAATTGGAGAGATTATTTACCTTAAGTAAGAATCCTTACATATATAATTAACATATAGCTTTAACCACATTGAGTACTGTATATGATTCAATCCCTTCTCAATGGAGAGCTGGTAAAGCAAAAAAACAAACAAAAACAACAACAACACAAAAACAAACTAAAAAAACGTGGCATACAGCCTTGCCTTGTTTTGTATTTCATGCTGTGTTTAATCAGCCAATTGATTACAAGTGGGCCTTTTTGTTAGAAGAGATTTTCTCTGTGGTTGTGTTTTGGATAACAGTTCTCTTTTTCTTAATACTCGATTGTTAATAGAACCAAATGGACAAATGTATTGTTGATGTTGTCATGAGAATTATCATTCCCGTAAGGGATAAATTTTACATCCTAGAGGGTATATTTATCTTTCTCACCATTAGTAGGAAGATGGGGAAAAATCCTAATACAAACTCAAATTCATCAGAGGGGCCTAGAGGTTAAGTATATGGATTCTGAAGCAAAAGAACCCTGGGTTCATATCCAGCTGCACTTACTATTTGACCTTGAGCAATTTGCTATACCTCTCTGAACATCGATGTTCTCAGTGCAAAATGGGGTTAATAATAACTTTCTCATATAAGGTTGTTGTAAGGAATCAAAGAATTGATATGTGTACTTAGACTAAGTGCTTGGCATATAGCTGGTATCAATGAATAGTACCAGTTATACTCAATCACTAAAAAACACTTTCTAAACCAGTTTGTCTTAATCTGGGAGAATTGATTGATATAATATAGAACAGATCTGCAGCTTCATGCAGGTGGGGAGTTTACAAAACTAATTAATCTGTTATTGCAGTGTTTCCTGCCCCTCGCTGTCAAGGCTAGCTGCCCTAAGGCAGCTCTGAGGAGTCCTGTTAATCTCTGCTCTTTTCACTTTCCCCATGCTTCTCACAAATGGAAGGCAGAAATTACCCTTTTATCACCTGCCAACAAAACTCTCCTTTCCTTCATTAAGTAGTTAACTGACCAAGAATCATACATCTTAGAGTCTTCAGTTCTTGACAGCTCTGTTTATTTGTTTCGAGATTTCTCTTGCCCTGAGCCACATTAGAATTTGGAGATTTCTAGAAAGCTGGTTTCCATTCCTTCAGCAGATCTATACTGAGTATCTGCTATGCCTAAATGCATGTGAAACTGATTTAAAAAATTAAGTGAAAACCTCGCCTCAAATCTGCTTCTATCAGTGCAATACATACACACAAAATGTTTACCAGTGATGTTCTTTTTCATCACTAAACATTTGATGGAGGTAATTTATGAATTTTACACTCCACTGTCTTGAAAGTAGTCACAAAGCATAGACTTAGGGTTTCTCAAATGAAAAAATTACTATTAGAATTGGAAATGACAGTCTAAATTTGATCTTAAACAGAAATGAAACCTTGCTTTATCAACAGTTTAGAGAATTTGTTAAAAAAATAAATGATTTGCCCTATATAGCACTTTGAAATAATAAATTATTCCTTGATAGCTGTGTGTCATTTCAGTAGAACAAGTAAGAGATGGGCTTTTAAACTTTTTGGGAATGGGTAGTTGTTTAGCTAGATGGTAGCAGATAACATTTTAATAGAAACTTAGGGGCTTACATGTACTTATTGATAACCTCAAAATTTAATCACACACACAAATTTAATCACAATGTCTAATCAACTTGCCAGGAACTGAGTCCTGAAATGGCAAAATGTAACAAAGAAAAAACATCACTTCTCCCAAAATAAATTCATTCATTTTATCAACTAGACACAACAATCATTAGTGAGAGTATAAGCATGAAATATGTTGCAACCTGTGCAGATTTATTTCCAGTTGTAAAGTTAGGGAAACTAAATTATTTTTCAAAAAAGATTCATTTCCTTTGAATCACCTTGGATATGTACCATCTATTAGGTCATCTAAGGTGGAATTTAAATAATCAACCCCCCCCCACCCCAAATAGATGACATCAAGCCACTTTCTGGCTTATAAATACACCTAGAAAGACAAGTGACAAGGAAATGAGATGCATGATTGAAAATTATAGTTTTTAAAATAATCAAAGACTTTTAGTAGAATTAACATATATATTAAATAATCTGCATTATGTAAAAGGTTGAAATATTAAATTTTATCAGATTGGAATATGCATTAAATAATGCACCTATAAATGATAATGTATTATATATTATACCACATACTAATATATACACTAATATATACTCTATCATATTAATATCTTACATTTTTAAGGACATTGCAAGGGTTGCCAATTCTTTAAGTGTTATGAAGGAAGTATGAATAAGATATAATTTGTACCACCCTATTCCAATGTGAAGACAAAAGTCACATACTTGAAAATAAAACATGACAGCTAGTAAACACTAAACCAGTGAAATAATAGCAAGACCTAACCATCTCAGTGCTATTGGTCATGTCTCAACGATAAGAAAATATTGACTTGTCCTCAAATCTGTTTGCATGTGGATGTATCATTTTAATTCCTACTTTTTTCACAACACGTGAAGACCTGCTCTGGGTCCTTTCCTATGCAATGAGAAGAAAGAGCAGGAAAGGCAGGAAGTGGCCAGCTCTGCTAGGAGGTGAGGAGAAGGATGTCTGGGTTGCTATCAGCCACTTCCTGCTTTAAATTCCTGAGGCTCAGAGGTGTAACCATGTTAGTAAAGAATAAGGTCACACAAGCCTTTCTTCAAATCAACCCGTATAGTTTCTTCTATGCTTTCAGAATAGCTTCTCCCTTCCTGCTGCTTTCTTCAGACACAAGAGGGAAATTGAACAAAGTGGTTTGTTTGGAGTCTGGATATTTTCTAATTTTCTATATTTAACAATATACTTTCCTCTTTCCTTTAGCATTTTTTCGTTTCTTACTAACAATCTTTAAAATTCTCATTCTCAATTTAAACAAATAGCAAGAAAGCTAATCAGTGATGATATTAATCTCCAAAACTACACTTTTCTCTCAGCAATGTCTTGAACAGGAAAAACAAAACAAAATAGTGACTTAGAGTAAAAGGAATAAGGCTATATGCATATATAAAAAGAACACTGGCGGGGGAAGATGATTTTTATATATAATCGTTCTATTGCTTTTAACGTTGAGACTTCAGTGAATACTTTGTTCTTTAGGAAGCATCAGATGCCTGATATTGCTCCAAATCATGCTTCCTGATGGAGTATTAAGTATATTGGAGGGACTGAGTATCCCCAAAACTCAAGTATGATAGGAAGGAGGAAAAAGTGAATCATTAAAAAGCAGCCTAGGGGTGCATAGAGTGTCCGCCTACCACATAGGAGGTCCAGGTTCAAACCCATGGCCTGCTGGTCCTTGTGGTGAGCTGGCCCATGTGCAGTGCTGCCGTGTACAAGGAGTGCCGTGCCACTCCCCTCCGTAGGGGAGCCCCATGTGCATGGAGTGCGCCCCGCAAAGACAGCTGCCCCACGTGCAAAGCGCAACCCACCCAGGAGTGGCACTGCACACATGGAGAGCTGATGCAGCAAGATGATGCAACAACAACAAAAAAGAGACATAGATTCCCGTGCCTTCTGATGAGAATGCAAGCGGACACAGAAGAACACATAGCAAATAGACACAAGAGAGCAAACAATAGGGCAGGGGGGGCGAGAAAGGGGAGAGAAATAAATAAAAATTTTTAAATATTAGAAAAAGCAGCCTGGTATAGAGGTAGAGAAATGACTACTGTTCATACATTCATTCCATCTACTCTTCTCAAGGTAAATTCTTCTCAATAGCAAGCCTTCTGCCTTGACAAGATCAAAATACATCTCACTCAGAAGGCTTGCCCAGCATTTATGAACAAGCAAAATATAAAATCCAATTAAATAGGGAAAATATGAAATAAAAAGTATTTTCTTTAAAAAAATCAGTTGAAAATTGATGCCTGTTCACATCTGATGCCTCAGGAGTAGACTTAAGTTTGGCTTTTACCATTATTATTATTATTACTACTGTTGTGGTACTGGTAAGACAAGTTAATTAACGTAAGTTGACAAAAACTACAGGGATATAGCTGGTCTTAATACAGCCTGTGCATAAATTCAAGCTCTATAGGCTTTGGATATTCAGGGAGGATGCAAGCCAAATGTGTCAAGCTTACCTGGAATATGGGGGGTTTGTGCTAAAAGCTTACCTGGAATGTTGGGGTTTTGTGTTAACTCAAGCTTACCTGGAATGTGGGGGGTATGTGTTAAATCAAGCTTACCTGGAGGAAATAACTCATCTAATACTCAGGTAAAATACTTGAAGAAACTAACAAAAAGTCCTTTTGTATACAAGTACCACTTGACTCCCCACTGTTATATCCTCTGTATAAAAGGAACCCCAAAATTCTATCTGGTGCTCAGTTTTTAGCAAGACAAAAGTCCGCCACATCTGGCTGGTGGTAATAAAACTTCCTTCTCAGAATTCTCATGTCCTGGCCTTCAATACCGTGTACACCCGTCTTCTCTCTGCTACTACAGTCTCTGTGTGTATGTGGGTCTGTGTGTGTTTAAATTGCTTTCATGTTTATTTTTATAAACATATTTATTTCCATTTATATATCTCCTACTGTTCTAATTCAAATAAAGCAGAGAGAGTTTTTAAATAAATCATTACAATGAATAGTCAGTTTCGAAAATACAGGGGAAGCGGACGTGGCTCAACTGATTGAGCATCCGTCTACCATATGGAGGGTCCAGGATTCGATCCCCAGGGCCTCCTGACCTGTGTGGTAAAGCTGGCCCACATGTAGTGCTGCCATATGCCATGACTGCCGTGCCACACAAGGGCACCCTAGCGTAGGGGTGCCCCATGCACAAGGAACGTACCCTGCAAGGACAGACACCCTGCATGAAAGAAGAGATGCAGTTTCCCAATGCTGTCAAACACAGAAGAGCAGACAATGAGGGGGAAGGGGAGAGAAATAAATAAAATAAATCTTTTTAAAAAAAGTTTAAAAAACAAAACAAAACAAAAAAATAATACAGTAGGGTAGAGCAGATGTCAACTCACAAACCCTAATATATCTTAGTTCAATAGCCTGTAGGTTGAAAAGGGACCACATGTGTTTTGTTTAGCACTGTCTCCCTAGTTTCTAACAACCATGCCTGGCATATAATCTGTACTCAAATACTAACAATAATTCAATGTAATAGTATACTATGATATAACAGTTTATTACAGATATTAAGCCTGTCTCCTAATTTTCACATTGTATGCTATTTATCTTAAATTTCAGAAATGAAATAAAGCATTAATGTAATAGGATATAATATGGTAACAAGAAATCCATTTAACATAAATAAGGCAATGGGAATAAAAAAGCCACAAAAGGTCATGCTGTCCAAAGATATAAAGAACATTAGGAATGAGAATTTAAATTAATAGCATACAGAGAGCCACTTGTTTCATCCTAAGCTATCTACAACGTAACAAATTGCCAGAAATAACTTGATTCTCAGAGAACATCATGGCTACCTATAGCCAAGTGTCAAAAAGAAGTTACCCAGTGGGAAATGGACTTGGCCCAGTGGTTAGGGCATCCGTCTACCATATGGGAGGTCCGCGGTTCAAAACCCCGGGCCTCCTTGACCCGTGTGGAGCTGGCCCATGCGCAGTGCTGATGCGTGCAAGGAGTGCACCCGTAAGGAGAGCCGCCCAGTGCGAAAGAAAGTGCAGCCTGCCCAGGAATGGCACCGCCCACACTTCCCGTGCCGCTGACGACAACAGAAGCGGACAAAGAAACAAGACGCAGCAAACAGACACAGAGAACAGACAACCGGGGGAGGGGGGGAATTAAATAAATAAAATAAATCTTTAAAAAAAAAAAAAAAGTTACCCAGTGAAGGAGAAGCTGAGGTGGGACTGACACAAATAACATAGAGATGTCAAAGATTAATATTTAGAGGAAAGGTGATTTTTGAATAATCAGTGGATATAGGAGAATAAAATGGTCCGTGTTTCTTAAAATGTGAACATATAGGGCTGGTCATAATCTCCTAGTATATTTTATAGAATAAAAGTTTACTGGTTATGTAAATATGAAATGGAAAATTAAGACAATGAATTTTGCATAATTATTTGTCCTGAAAGGGAAAAGAAATAAATCTAAATCAGATTATTAATATGAAATATTGTTTATGAGTGGATTCATTTTTTCCTAAGACCAGCTAAAGGCTGAAAGGGATGATTAGAAACTTTTGTGGGGTTTTTTGTTTCTGGTTTTTTAAGGGAAGAGCAATATAAAGGTAGAGGTAAAAGTAAAGATTAAACTGAATAGAATGATTAAACTGCTATTAAATGATTTGATAGCGTGCAGCTATCAAATAATTATAATTCTCTTCATGTTAAAGTAATGAATTGAATTCCAGGTATATGGTTGTCTGAATCTGATATTCATGCTTAACTAAGGCCTGGGTATACCTTGCTAGGAATCATTTTTAGAGCCTACTAAGCCTGTGCCATTAGTGGCAGGCTGAGTTTCATATAAACAAGTAAATCCTAAGGGATTGTGCCTCTTGTTTACTCTACATTTTGGTAATGCACATATGTAAAATTCAAATATGAATTTTTATACTTTATAGTAATTGACTCTTCTTATAGACTATCATAATCAACTGTGTTTTTAGAGACAAGACAGAAATTTCTCCGATCTCCTACCTATCCCTGAGAATGGTCCAGAGCTCTCCACCTAGGCAAGCTTCCATCAACATGTACAAATATTTGCTGTCCTTGAATGTTCTGTATAGTCTGTGAATTGCAAACAAGAAAATAAAGGTTAAAAACATTTTTTAAAAGCACATAAATGTTTTGAGTCCAAAGATCATGTAGTTTTCTTGATTCACTAAGCTTGAAATTTTGTTTGAAGAATGAGAGAGAAAAGTCCACAAATAGGGAAAGGGAGCCAATGGCTCTTGAGTAAGACTTGCCCACCTTAGGAGCTTTTCTCTCCCTTGAACGATTAACCAAAATGATTATGGACAAAGAGGGTTTCTTAGAGTTCTTTCAATTCCAGTTTGGCTGCTGTATGGAGCATGGTCTCTTGTGCAATATTTAGTGGTCATAAACATGCAAATGTACATGGCTACAAAGTAGATAACACTTTATAAAGATAGACATGTAAGAAATTTGTGTGTTCACTTAAATCCATGTTATATAGAGCCTGTTTTCAGAAAGTGCCACAGGTGAATTAGTTAGAAAAGCTTCTTTTGCATGTGAAAATTCCCTATCATTTTCTTATTGATGCTCTCAAAATATTTAAATGGTATCATCAGCTGCCATTATTTTAATTTTCAAAAGCTATTCAAATAATTTAAGGGTAAATTGTTTGATTGTTGATATTTTTGCTTTTAAGCCCCAGAGGTCTCAGTAGTGATTTGGTATAAATGAGAAAATGAAAAAGAAATGTTAGAAATCTGACATATCCTTTTGGAAAAACACATTCTTTCCAAGAGAATCTGATTCTCTTGGGGGCGGGGGGGGGGGGGGGGGGAATGGATGGAATTAAAATTTTAGTTTTCTTTCTTCAACAAAACAACCTTTCTAAAAATAGGATTAAAAAAAAAAGTTTCTATGTATGAAAAAAATGTGTACAGGAGAGCATGCCCGCAGAGGGTTTTGTGGTTGACATGCCTTCCCAGGGCAGGACATGTACCTCACTATGAAATCGGAATGAGCGCCCTGCATGATCTGCTTCTCAGAGCGGATATGCTCCTGCTGTCTGGTATCCACAATGTGGCGTTTCTTGAGAATCTTCATTGCAAACGTTTTGGATTCTTCACTTTTCAACTGGACCTTAAAGAAAGTTAGAGGAGAAAAGTAAATGAGAAGAATCCTGTATAGTTATCATCACAGAGTGCATTCTCCCTAAGTTAATAAGCATGGAATATGTCATTGACACCCCAAACTAACCCCTTTGCTGTAGCTGCGTTTAAAATCCAGGGCTCAAACTATAGTCCAGGCTCTTTCCACAGGATGTGATGAATTTTAACTAACTGGATTCCAAATTCATTGTGTGTCCAGTTGGATTAGAAGAGGGCAAATGTACTTACTTTTCATTGTATTATTTCATTTCATTTTATATTATCTGTTTGAGTATATTTTATACTTTTTCTCCTTCAGTCAAAAAGTAATAGCTAATTCAGTAATTCTCCAGGTGTTCTTCAGGTGAGTGTGGCCAAGGTAGGCACACATGGGTCTTTAGGCTGTTTCTCTTCAGTCCATGAACATTTCCAGAGTTAAATTCATATTAAGTTTAGTGATAGGCCCTCGTCTCTCCTAGGGTACAGATGTATGTGCCATTACTTTTGCTGTTTTTACCACCTCATCTTTCCTGGTCAAAAATTTTAAAAGTAACAAGACGTTTTTCAAGACAGTTTTAAAACTTTTTTTATGTCAAACCTGCATGATGACTTTAATCCTTTCTTATCTGAAACCTTACTCCTTAGTTATGCAAACTGGGGAGACCTAACTATCCGTGATGGGCCCAGGCCTCCATTGCAGTCCCTTGTGGCTCCCATTGGCTCTGGGTAGGGTTTGGATCGTACAGATGCTATTCCTCAGAGAGTCTGCAGTTCTGTCTTCAGTGTTTTACAAGAAATTTCAAAAAGGTGACTTGTAAGAACAAAAAAATAATAGAGATAATCACTTAATAGCAATATAAAGGAGTTATCATCTACAGCTCTCTACCAGCAGAATCCTGAAGACAAGTAATCTGCATTATTTGGACTAAAGAAAGCCTAGGGAAATAATATGACAGGTATTTCTGCTTTTCAGCTGAAGCATGGCTGTCCCTTCTTAGTTGTGAATTATTTACTGCTTCATCTGCTAGCATACTGAAGTTCTTAAATGTCTTGTTCATGCACACAGATATAATAGATTGAATCAATCTTAGAGGACACTAATGTGGCAAGTTCCTTAGGAATGAACACGAGGGCACTTCAAAATAAAAGGGCCTCGGTTTGCTGCCAGCATTTGTGAATCTGAATGGCAGGTTAGAGGGTAAAACAGATAATGGACAAAGCCTTTAACAGCCAAAGGCCCTCTACTCTGTATGTGAAACTCCTTAAGATGGAAGATTAGTGTGACAAATGAATTCAGTTGTAGTTCATAATAAAACACAGAACATGAAAACCTACTTCTTAAAGAAATTTAGACAGATAGGAAAGATGGCATGAAAAATGAACTGTCAGAGGACTAAAATCCAGAGAAGAAGAAATAAAATCATATTCCTTCTTTAGATTCTTACCCAATAAATTACTGAGGACTCTTATGTAGGTAACATGGCTAATGTTCAAATTGTCTTTAGTCATAACATACATATTTCACTTGGGGAAGGGTGGGAGTAAAGAACTAGATCTTTAGAATCATAGGATTTGGGTCTGGAGCCTGTCTCCACTTGGTTACTCCAAGCCACTTAACTGCTCTGAGCCCCAACTTCTTGTTGAAGAAGCCACGCCTGGAGCTATTGCTCTTAAATGAGGATGTAGCATAGAATGGGCATTCAGTGATGGTCTCATTACTTGTATTCTTACCCCACCCAGAAGCTCTGCAGATCAAATGCTGCTTTTAAAACAAAGTCATAGCATTTTACTCCTCTACTCAGAACCCTCAAGTGGCTTCCCATACCATTTCCGGTTAAGATAAAGCACTCATGGAGGCCGGTGGGGTCCTAGACAACCTGAGCTCTTGTTACACCTTGGGCTCGGTTCCCCCTTACTCCCTCTGCTCAGGTCACACTGGCTAGCTTGTTGCTCCAGGAGCACACCACTCAAACTCATGCCTCGGGCCTTTTGCGTTTACTTTTCCTCGGCCCCAACATTCTCTCACAGATAGTCACCATGTGAACTGCTTGAAACAATTGCTAAACAGTCTCCAGTCACTTCTATCCCCTCAGTTCCTTAAGGTGTCTCGTCAAATGTTTCTTAATTAGAGAACCTTCCCTCACATCCATCTACATAAAAAAGAAACTACTCCATTTCTCTTTTCTCTTAAGTCCAGCTGAACACACTAAATTCTTCTTGTTTGTTTCGTATCCATCCCTAGCCTGTAAGCTTCCAGAGATCAAGGATTTGTTGATGTTATTCACCATGCCTGACATAAAGTAAGTGCTCATTAAATATTTGTTGACTAAATGAGTCAAAGAATGAGTGAAACAAGCCATGAGATTTATCATTGGCACAATATAGCTGGCAGCTCAGCTCAGCACCAGCATAATCTACAGTCTGTAATATGCCTCCAAGCCTATCAACAGGAGGAAAACAAGAAAAGCTACAATGAGAAACATGCAGTAAGTGTTCTTTTCTTCTTTCCAAAAGTACGCTTTATTATGGCTGAGAGAAAAGATTTCCATATTTGTCAACCCTGCACAGGATATATAATGGTTCTAACATTCAGTATGTTTCAGTCCTTAATTTTCATTTTTTTTAAAGCAGTTTTTCCTCTTCCTTCAATGGCTGAGATGTGCTTATCCCTGACCATACAGTCATATAAAATTAATAAAATCATCTCAAAAATAATGCCCACTTGGCCACCAATTAGTTCTTGGGGTCCATGACCCCACTTTCTTAGCTGTCATAACTCTTTAGTTTCCTTCTGAGGAAAAAAATTTTATGATTCTAAGTGCATTTACCATTTTAATTTTTCTGGCCATTTTATCCCAGTTATATCTACACCTAGATACTTTGTTTCACTGTAGCCAGGATAATGGGTAAAAACATTTACCTACTTTGACTGTTTCTTTGATAGTTTTGTACTTAAAATTATGAAGAATCTGTGCAGGGAAATAAATGACGCCATCAAGAGGAGATCAGTGAGAAATGGGAAGCAAACGTTATTAAACGCATAATTGTGCTGGGCCTTCCACATCATTATCTCAGGATGAATTCCTGAAAAGAAGCCTGTTTTTTTTGTTTTTTGTTTTCTTTTAGTAAGGTTTCATCATCAAAACAACAACAGCGAAAATTAATAGAATTCCTATTAGGTGTCAGAAACAATGTTGTAAATGAGTCCTGTCAATCGTTGTGGCAAATTTTGAGTGCTATTACCAAGCCCATTTTTCAGAGGAGCAATGTGAGGTTTACCAGAAAAATTCTTCTCTTACTCAAAACCACAGAACTATCAAATGGCAGAACTGGGCTCATGCTCAAGTCTGTTTGGCCCAAGCTATTTCCAGTAAATGCTGTTTATCTTTGTCTGAATGTGAAATAAATTAGGAGGATAGTGACTGATGCTTTACAGGTTAGTGTTGAACGAAATTGGTTACCTCGCAGACCCTATAAGAAAAGCTGAACCATGTGTTTATTACTGTTAAGCCTCACTTAGGTGAGCTTTGTGGTTTGGGAAGTCACCATAGCCTCACTGCCATTTTCCCTGACACCTGCAGAGGCCTCGACATGTGATCAGTGATTTGAGGCACCTGAGTGCTTGAATCCTGCAAGGAGAAACTGAGGGTGGGTGTGAGAAGACTCGGGAGATGGGGATGATGGTTGGTAGGTGGTAGGTGGCTGTTGCCAATGAGAAGTAGGTAAAAACTCAGACCTTTTGGGCATCAGCCTTATTAGTTTCCAATAGAGTAAGTATTAATTCCAAAAAGTGTACAGTGGAACCATATGACCAACTTGCTAAGGCTTTCTTCTTGTCCTTGCTTAGCTTAAGGGGAGGCAGTCCTACGGTTTGGGGCCACTTTCCTTCTTTATACTTTCTCAGACCTCACTAGTCCCTAGTAGCATAGGCCTTAGCCAGAATCTCCATTTCCATTTTTAACCTGGAATGCCAGAAGATTTATAAGGCCCCAGGCTCCTAACCAGAAAGAGTGCCCGAGGGCCACTGGTTTCAGGTAACTCAAACTGAACAAAGATCATTCAAAGATATTCAGCTCAATTTTCTTTATAATGGCAATATTTGGAAGCTGAGTGTCCATCAGCAGGAGCTTGGAAAAAGAAATGATGATACATTCATGCAATACAGCTGTAAAAATGTTTACTTTGAATTTAACATTATGGAAAAATAACCCAAACATCCATACGAATGAAACCTACAGGCTACTAACCAGCATACATTTATGATTCCCTAAGTAATATGTTTGTATGTGACTGTGTATATTTAAAGTAAATTATGAAGAGAAGACTAATAAATGTGCTCACTGAAACATTAACAATGGTTTTCCCTTAGTATGGACATTTGTAGTTGATATTTACTTTTAATGTTTTGAATTGCTTAACTTTTGTACAATTGGCATGTCTCACTTTTATAAAAGAGTAAAAATAATAACTTTCTAGTTGTGAAAAAACCTTTAAAGTCTCTTTTAAAGGTTAACAGATATTTATTATTGTCTGATGCTTTCCAAGTGAGTCAGGTTAAGTGGAATCCACTCTACTAGAAAACAATGGAATGCCAAGACCTTGAGAAATTGTATATAGTGTAACAACCTACTGAAGTTTGGGGCTGAACCAAACCTTCATTTCTTTAAAGGACTTGTGATAATTATTTTTTACTCTAAGCTTTTAGAGTAGTTATAACAATTTGTATTTTCTATACTAATACATATCAAAACACAAACACATTTTGGTTTGCAGTCTGAACTTGAATAGTGTTTCTTTAGTGGAGACTGGTAAAGCTCTTTAAACATATTGTTAATTGTGTGCACAGAAGACATTTAATGATGGTCCAGTAATCTCAAAAGAAAAGAAAAACTACATTAAAGACTAATTAATAAATTAAACAAACCCTGTACAATTCCACCCCCCCTCCCCAAAAAAGCTAGCAATTTTGAGTTGTATTTAACTTGAACCCTAAAGTTTTAAAATAGTTCTGGTTCTCCAACTATCCCACCCCACCCCAGGTATGCAGCAATAGTAACCCATTATTTTATTCTAGCAGCAGTAACCCCCTCCCCCAATCAATCTTTAAAATACAAATGGGAAATTGTTAATTAGCTTTTTAAAATGTCATATTCTTCTATAACGAGAATGATATTTAAATCAACCAATAAAAGCAACTGACAAGACATGAAATTACCATAGGCACAGGTTGTTGTTTCAAGTTGAGACCTCTAGCCCAATATCTTACTTTCATAGTATTATTGAAGTAGTTAAAATATTGAAAATGGACTCCCGGATATTGGGTTCTGAATGTGAATGTGAAGGAGATTCTCTTTTGAACCCACTTTCCCCAAAATAATTCAAGTTTTTTTGAGGTAAGAATCACCAAAATCCAATTAGCAGCCTTCTCTAAAGAGAAAGTGATAATACTTTTAGAACACACTTTCCTTGCTTGTAAACTACCATGGCTAAGTGTTTTTCTTACTTCAGTGTTTTTTGTTTTGCTTTATTTCATCTACCAGTCTAATAAATCCACATCATACCTTCTGTACTTCAAGTGCAAAAGTTATCTTCTTTTTAGGAAGTGATTTTTTTTCGCTAAGAATTCATGCTGGCAGAAGCCACCCACCCCCACTCATCCACGAGAGCCATCCGGATCAGTCTGTTACTGTGTTGAGCCCCTTCCCTGACTACCAAAAGCCACTGACTTGATTGCTGAGACTCCTGCTGTATACCACATCTTTATAAGTGTGTCTACCATGCATATTATGACAGTCACATACCTGCCATGCAGATTCTCTTCTAATCAAATGCTATCTTTAAAAAGTTATAAACAAAAAGACATACCTTACTAACTTTTAAACCAGAAAGCTTCCCTACACCAAATTTCCCTTCTCCAACAGATAAGAGCACAAGGTATACAGTTTATTACAACGACATTTTTTTACACTTTTAAAACTTATTCCCCAAAACTCTTTACCTCAAAATTGCCCTTGCTGCAATGGCTATTATTGCTGTTTTCACTCATAACCAGTGTAGTGAAATGTCCCAGGGCATTTCTGGGGCCAATTCAACAGAAGTGGTTACTGAAATTTAGTAGTCAGTACCTCTGCCTGCTTAGACTGACTAGCTGGATTCAAATGTTGCTCATAACGCCTATCCTCCACATAACAGAACAAAGTGCTGCTTTAGCACAACCTGAGAACTACCCTGGCCACATTCCAAAATAAACCTCAGAACTTCATTCTAGTATTGACATTTTACAGCATGCCTTCCCTTGAAAAAACTTTTTAAAGAATAATATCAAATCTGGGTATAGATTATTGATAACACTAAGAAATGAAAAACTTATATATATTTTTTGAATCATAGAACTAATTCATTCAATGCTACAATGCTATGTTTTCATTTAAAAACACATCCTAGCAGGACATTTTAGCATACAGTTGTAAAGTTGGTTCATACTATAACATTCCCAAAGCATATTGTTTTACATTTAAGTGTCTCCAAGTAGTATACAAATTACCTAAATGTTTTTTAATCTAAAGATTTGAGGCTGATCACCTAGGGAAAAAATAAAAAATTATGACCATGATCTTAAGATAAGTGATCTATTCCACTCTTCATATTAATATGTAAATCCATATGCCTATACTATTTGTGGAAGGAAGTTATACACAATCATCTAAAAAAATTTTTTTACTGCTCAGATAGGTATAGTATAGCAATTCATAAGTTTAAACTTAGTCAAAATTCATCCATAAATCAAATATAACTTAAAACTATAGAATAAGAAAAAAAAGGATCTCTTAAAAAAATCCCCCCCCCCATGGCTTCTTCATCTGTTTGCTCATTGTTTTTGCTTGCTTTTTCGTTCATTGTTTTTTACTTGCTTTTGTTCTGCTTTTTTGTTTGTTTGTTTTTGCTAGTTGTCTGTTTTTAGGAGGCACTGGAACCCAACCCAGGACCTCCCATGTGGGGGGCAGATGTTCCAACTGTTTGAGCCACATCTACTATCTGCTTGTTTTTGTTTTTATAGTTGTCTGCTCATTGTTTGCTTGTTGTCTGCTCATTGTTTTTGCTTGATGTCTGCTCATTGTTTCTTTGTCTTCTTTAGGAGGCACTGGGAACTGAACCTGGGAACTCCCATGTGGGAGGCGGGTGCTCAACTGCTTGAGCCATATCCATTCCCTCTTCAAAAATTAATATTGCAACTTTCCTTCATTAAAGAGTGTTTGGCAAATCCATAGATAAACATTAATCTTTGACACATAAGTCAACATTAGGCCAGAGACCACCATAGGTCAAATCTCAATTTGGGAGTCTGTCCAAATTTTCTGTTGTAGTGAATATTTTTGAAATATTTGGACCATCAGCCAGGGCTTGAAAATCATCACACAGGGATTTATTGTAATATAGGATTTGACATACACAGTATTGAAGTGTTTGCTTAGTCCTCCCAGGTATTCTTGGTATACTCAGAGGGATATTCAGTCTTCCTGGAGCTGGTATCTGAAGTGTTGATGCCATTTGGCTTCCTTTCCTTTTGAAGAGAAGTTTAAATAAAGCTTGCTCCACAGACTCAAAACACAAAAGAGTGTGGTATTATCTTCACCTTTCAAAACATGTAGTACTGCAAGGATAATCATTTTTCTGATAACTCTGGTTATAAGAAATATTCAGAAAGGGTCTGACCTCTGCTGGTATCACTAGTGACCTCCCAACACCAGTCTGCACATGCCATAGCCCTGAACACTTGTTTGGAAGCCAGCAGGACATGTCTGTAATGTGTAAGACGAGGTATGTGTGGTAGAGACTATCTACTGACAGCTTAGTTGTTTTGAAGCAGAATGGCGATACTGGTCCTGACATGGCTAGTGGAGATACTGAGCTTGCTGAAAGTGAACTGACCACGAGGACCAGGAGGCTGTATGGAACACTGCTTGGGTGTGCAGACTGAGGTCCTTTCTGTCCCTCTGTTTGTTCACTTCTTTCACATCATCATGGGCAATTAACAGCCATTCAATGTGATATAGGCTATGAGTAGGGCTGTTCATTTCTTTGTAGATAACCTGAACTGTGCGTGTCACATGGTGAGAGCTGTAGCCTTGCCCTTGGTAACCATGGCAACAAGTCCAGTCCCAGAAAAACAAGCAATGTAAACTCTATAAACTTTAAATATTCAGGAAGGATGTAAACCAAATGTGTTAAAAGCTTACATGGAATGTATGAAGTTCATGCCAAAAGCTTACCTACAATGTATAGGATTCATGCTAAAAGCTTACCTAGAATGCGGGGGATATGTGATAATTCAAACTTATTGAGCACTGAAACAAAAGACCATTTAACTCTTCCTTTGCATTAAAAGAACTTGAAAATCTTATTTGGGGCCCAGGTTTCAAAATTATTACTGAGTCCTGGCTTTTCCATATGCAATAATTGAAACTCTCTCCATGTCTACAACAAATGCACTGCACTAAGAAATACCAGGAGTAAGCAGTAAGATGATGCAGTCTTGTAGGTCACGCTGGAGAAAGATAAAGTGTAATTCTTGAAAAAGCCACACATGTAGCAGCTACGTGCAAACAGCATTCTAGGAAGTAATCCTCATAGTTGGCTATGTGTAGTTTAGTTTTTTCCAAATAAATCATTGGCCAGACATCATGAAGATCTGTTTCATGTACTGCATCTGAGCGACTGTACTCCATGAAATTGGCAGCTGTTGGAAGGCAGCGACTCCACCCACAGGTTTCTAATAATAATAGCTCCACACATAGCAAATTGTTTTGCCAATACTACATACAACCCAGCTTAGGCACATTATCTTCTTTTTCTTCAAATTGAATTACTAGAAGCTGGCAGGAAAGCACAACTAAATGCAGTTGCTGGAGGGAAGCAGACTCATCCCAATGGATAGGGTGTCTGCCTACCACATGGGAGGTCCATGATTCAAACCACGGGCCTCCTTGACCCTTGTGGAGCTGGCCCATGCGCAGTGCTGATGCCTGGCAAGGAGTGCCCTGCCATGCAGGGGTGGAGCCCCTTGAGCAAGGAGTGCACCTGGTAAGGAGAGCCGCCCAGCGCAAAAGAAGTGCAGCCTGCCCAGGAATGGCGACGCACATACACAGAGCTGATGCAGCAGAGAGAAACACAGATTGCTGGTGCCGCTGATAAGGACAGAAGCGGTCACCGAAGAACTCACAATGAATGGACAAAGAGAGCAGACAACTGGGGTAGGGGAGGGTGGGGAAGAGAAATAAATTTTTAAAAATCTTTAAAAAAATTTAAATAAATAAATGCAGTTGCTGGAAAGCGATGCCACAGCGAGCCATAAACAGGTCCAATAAATAGCAAGGCACCAGGCAGAAGGGCAGAGCAGGAAGCCATTGCTCACCAAACCATCGGAGAGAGTTGAGGGCACTGGCCTTTGCAGGAGGGCAACTTCAGCTCCTTGTACCGAAGCGCTTGGTGACTTGCGGTGGCCGCTTCCTCACCACCACTGCCCCTGCTGCTGCACCTTCATTCCGGAACCTCAGCCACCCCAAGCCAAGTCCAGCTCCCAGCCCCGCTCCGGTGCGGGGACACCGCCCAGCTCCTGCTGCTGCAGCGCCCGCTGAGGTCCAAAGACAGGTGCTGGCGCCGCCCATTGTTAAAGGGTCCGCAGGCAGCTCAATCTTAGGGCGTTTTTGTTTGTTTGCTTTTTTTTTTTTTTTTGAGGTACTGGGGCGGCCCAGGACCTCATATTTGGGAAGCCAGGGATCACCCCTGAGTCACATCGGCTCCCCTGACTTCGTTTGGTTTGGTTTTTCTTCTGTTCATTTTTTTTTTTTAAGGAGGCCCTGGGACCTTCCTAGCTCCTGTAGGAAGCAGGAGCTCAACCGCCTGAGCCACATCATCTACCCATTTCATGCCTATATTTAATACAAGGTGAGGTAACTTAGAATCCATGACTAGTTCCAGAGTGAAAAGTAAAGTCCTATACAGAAGAAGGAAAAAAAAAACAAAAAAAACAACAAAAAAAAGGAAAGAAAACCCTAAATTGACAGTGTATGAGTGTCTTATCCTACCAGGTTAACTGATATCCTATCAGCTTAATTATTAGAGTGGGCTTCTCTCCACTCTGATTACAATCAGTTCTTAACCAGGTGCACTAAAATAGGCAAATGACCCATAACAAAACTTTAGCTATCAAGTAGGCCAATAAACAACTCATTCATCTCTGTAAGTGTATAAACCCTAGTTTCTATCAGTTCCATTATCCCTTTATCGTTAAGGCAACTCTTCATAATCCTATCAGGTACAGGGCTCAGATTCCATATTTAGGAAACAATTTGAGCAGTTTGCTCTGCTGCAGTTTGACTATAAGTACAAAGCTGAAACAGGGTGGAAAGTAGCCATACAAAGAGCTATAAAATTTAAGGAAAAAAAAGGGTATCAAGTTGCCGCATATTCAATAACTGGATATTGAGCGCCTGTTGAACTAGATTAACAATTACACATACGGAAAATAAAAACATTCAGTGTATCAGAATTTTACTGCAAGAAAATATACACAAGAAAAGGCAAATATTCAGAGATAGGAAGTAGATTGAGTAGTGGTTGCCTGGGATTGGGGCTGGGAACGAAAATTATCTGTAAAGAGACAGGATGGATTGTTTTTCTTTTCATTAGAGAGGTTATGAGCTTATAAAACAAGCATCATGCATAATGTACAGAACTATATATCACACCTCCACCAAAACCTTTGTGGAACATTTGTTACATTTATGAAAGAACACGATGAGACTATTACTACTAACTATGGGCCATAGCGTACACTGGGTATGTTTGTCTATACACCCCCTATTATTAACACCATGTATTAATATTGTACATGTGTTATAGTTCGTGAGAGAATACTCTTATATATTTGTACTATTATCCATAGTCCATCATCCACCACATGGTTCGCTGTGTTATACAGCTCAGGTCTTGTATATTCTATCCAAAGTGTACATTCAGTGGCTGTCACTTTCATCACAGATTTGACAGGATGGATCTGAAAGGAGTGATAGAAATATTCTAACACAGTATCATTGTGATGGTTGTGCAACTCTAAAAATCACTAAATTTTACACGTAAAATGGATGAAATTTTACAACATGTAAATTACGTCTTAATAAACCTGCTAAAGAATGTAGAAAACAGAAATATATATATATATATATATATATATATTTTTTTTTTTTCTAGTTCTTTTCTTTATTGACCATGAGATAGCTGTATAATTAATTTACACATTTAGGAACTAAATGTCAGAAGTGTTTCCATGCTCTTCTCCTCCCTTGTAGGAGTTCCCCTATTAACCAAAAACTATATTTCATTTGTATACACATTTCTGGGAAATATTAATAATACATTTTTAAAAGTTTCATCCTTTTTATAATTTCTCTGCTTGCCATTTAATAAAGTCCTAATTTCACTTTAAAAAGTCAGATTGTGGGTCAATTTAGGCAAAATACACACAATGATTATCAAATTCTTTAAAATTTATCTAGTACAAATAATAGGGAACTGCTGGACAATGCCTTTTATATTTTAATAATATACAAACTGCAATTATAGATGAGTTCATATAATCACCTACAGCCTCACTTTCCTCCTTTAAAATGGGAATAAAACCAACTTTATCTCATAGACACAGATGTAAGAGTCAAATTAGATAGTGTACATGAAAATACTTTGGATGGTTGTAAATAGTATTTTATTATTACAATTAATAGTTGAATCTGTTTTAAAATTAGTTCATACAAGTCATATGAAAATAAGGAATAGGAAGACCTATCTGAATTTAAGGAAACTTTGCTTTCACAAAGACAGAAAAATTAATTTTATTCCTTTCACTCAAATAAATATTTGAACTTGGCCTATAAAATGCTTACATGTTCAGGAGGAGCCTGCTTGCTATATTCATGAAAGTAAACTCTTTTAAGTGCACAAAAACTTCTATAGATTAGTATTGTTTTGTATTTCACAATGTTTCTTAAAAAAAAAAAAAGTTAATTCTATTAACTTCAGCAATTTCCATTGAAAGAAGATAAATGTCAAAGATGGCAGACCAGAAAGATGGGACTTTCTCCTCTCCCAGAAAAGTAGCTAGGGGACAGGCAGAAATGGCCAAGAAAAACATGTTCTAGGGTTTAGGACTCCAGGGGGAGGCTGACACTGCCCTGAAGAGAGAGGTGCAAAGGAAAAGAACCTATATAGCAAAACTGAGAGTTAAAGCCGCAGCTGGAGCTACCAGTGCCCTCCCCCAACCTATAGACAATTTTGAATTCTCAGAACTTGAGGCTAGCTGCTGCAGACAAAGGGGGCCAACAGGGATTCACCTTCCTTGCAAATAGGAGACAGAGGGATATGGCCTAAGGCTGACTCAACTTTTGACCCATAAATTTGGTCTATGTGTCCCACAAGCCCTTCCAAGCTGGGAGGGGCTGCATCATTGTTTGCTTTGCAAGGCACAAGACTAAAGAGATCTAAATCTCTTGAATACCTTCCCTACTGACCAGGACTGCTCGTTGAGGATGCAGAGGGGAGTGGAATTTATTTTCTACCTTGTAATGGAGGGGCTGCCAGCAAAGGTTGGAAAACAACCTCTGAGAAAGTTTGAAATACGAGGCTCTTAGACTCTATGCAGAATCCTTGATCACCTTGATCCAGTCTGTGTTGCAGCAAACACAGCCTGACCAGGCTCTGAACTGAAAGGGCTGCTGAGGAGGGTCATCTACTGGTGGGCCAAGGAAGTATATGTGACAAAATTAAAAGTGATTAAGTAAGAGAGGCTTTTTCTGGCCTTTATGGCCTCCTCCATCAAGGCCCTTGGAAGCAGGTCTGCATCCCATTACTGGGTCCAGTGCCTAAATTTGAAAACTAACAGGGACAATCTTAAAGACCTAGAACAGGCTGAACCAAGAATTAAAGAACAGTAGTAACACACAGCATAACACAACTAAAACCTTATAAAAGAAAGTGGGCATCTAAGTAAACTCGCCACCATAATCAGATGCCAAGACACCAGTAAAATATTACAAGCCATATTAAAAAAATGGAAGAAATGGCCCAAGAAAAGAAATATATCAAAGCCCCAGATGAGACACAGGATTTGAGACAACTGATCAATGAGATTCATACAAATTTCCAAAATTAAATGAATGAGTTGAAAAACAAATGGCGAAAGAGTTAAAGGACATCAAGAAGACCCTGAGTGAACACAAAGAAGAATCTGAAAACCTGAACAGAAAAGTAACAGAGCTCATGGGATGAAAGACATGATTGGTGAGATAAAAACCACAAAAATATACAATAGCAGACACAAAATGATAGAAGAAAGAAAGTGATACAGAAGATAGAACAGCTGAAATTGGAGAGAGGACAGAGAGAAAAGAATGAAAAAAATTGAACAGGGCTCCAGGGGGTTAAACAATAACATGAAACACAACAAAAATTGTGTCGTAAGAGTTCCAGAAGGAGAAGAGAAGGGAAAAGGGGCAGACTGAGTATTTGAGGAAATAATGACTGAAAATTTCCCAGCTGTCATGAAAGAAATGGACTTACATGTCCAAAGTGTACTCTAATCAGAAAAAATCTGAGTAGACCTACTCCAGGACACATACTACTCAGAATGTCGAATGTCAGAGATAAGTAGAACGTTCTGAGAGAAGCAAGGGAAGAAGCAAACCATCATATACAATGGACACCCAGTAAGATTTAGTTCAGATTTCTCATCAGAAACCATGGAGGTGAGAAGACAGTGGTATGATACAATTAGAATACTGAAAAAGAAAAACTGCCAGCTGAGAATTCTTTATCCAACAAAATTGTCCTTCAAGTGTGAACATGAGTTTTAAAATATTCACAAACAAACGGAAACTAAGAATTCATGAACAAGAATCCACCTTTGCAGGAAATACTAAAGGGAGCCTGCAGTCTAAAAGAAAAAGATGGGAAAGAGGGGCTTGGAGAAGAGTGAAGAAGGCAAGATTAGCAGAAAGGATAACCAAAAGAGTGAAAAGGGGTGGTGTACTCATCCCGGTGGTTAGGGCCTCCATCTACCACATGGGAGGTCCGCAGTTCAAACCCTGGGCCTCCTTGACCCGTGTGGAGCTGGCCCACATGCAGTGCTGATGTGTGCAAGGAGTGCCCTGCCATGCAGAGGTGTCCCCCACGTAGGGGAGTCCCATGCGCAAGGAGTGCGCCCTGTAAGGAGACCTGCCCAGTGCTAAAGAAAGTGCAGCCTGCCCAGGAATGGTGCCGCACACACGGAGAACTGACACAACAAGATGATGCAACAAAAAGAAACAGATTCCCATGCCACTGACAACAACAGAAGCGGACAAAGAAGATGCAGCAAATAGATACAAAGAACAGACAACCGGGGTGGGGTGGGGGGGGGAAAGGGGAGAGAAATAAATAAACAATAAAAAAAAAAATTTGAAAAGATGAAAATGAGATGTGACATATGAAAACCTAAGAATAAAATAATAGAAGTAAATAATGCATTTACAGTTTAATCAGTTCACATTTAAACTCCCCAATCTAAAGATATAGGCTGACAGAATGGATTTTAAAAATGAGTGATCCATATGCTGCCTACAAGAGACTTATCTTAGTCCAGGGGTTCTTAACAAGAGGTCCATGAGCTTGAATTGAAATTCAAAAAAATATTCTTGTGGGGATGTGTTGGTGTGGGTGTGATATATTTATTAAATAATACATAGTATGGTATGGACTTAGTAAGGGGCCCATGATTTTCACCTGACTGGCATAGGGGTCCATGGAATAAAAAAAACGTTAAGAACTCCTTCCTTAGACCCAGGAATGTGAATCAGCTGAAAATGAAAGGTTAGAAAAAGACACTTCATGCAAACAGTAACCAAAAAAGAGCAGGGGTAGCTATACTAGTAATGGACAAAACAGATATTAAAATCCAAAACTTATAAGAGATATAGAAGTCCATTATATATTAATAAAAGGGACAATCCACCAGGAAGAAATAAGTCATGAATTTCTATGCACCTAACCAGGGTGCCCTAACATACATGAGGCAAACTGGCAAAACCGAAGGGAGAAACAGACATTTATATAATAATAGTTGGAGATTTAACACACCACTTATATCATTAGATAGTATAACTAGACAGAAGATCAACAAGGAAACAGAGAAGTTGAACAATATAATAAATGAGCTAGACCTAACAGACATATACCGAATGCTGCATCCCAAATCAGTGAGGGTTATACATTCTTCTCAAGTGCTCATATACCTTTCTCCAGGATAGACCACATGTTGGGTCAAAAGGCAGGTCTCAGTAAGTATAAAAAGATTGTAATTATACAAAGCATCTTCTCAGATCATAATGGAATGAAACTGGGAATCAATAATAGATAGGAAAAGGGAAAATTCACAAATGTTTGGAGGCTGAACAACACATTCCTAAACAATCAGTAAGTCAAAGAAGAAATTGTAAGTGAAATTAGTAAATATATTGAGACAAATGAAAATGAAAACACAACTTATCAAAATTTATGGAATACAGCAAAAGCAGTGCTAAGAGGGAAATTTATAGCCCTATATGCCTATATTAAAAAAGAAGGAAGACCTAAAATCAAAGATTTAATTAACAACTGGAGAAACTAGAAAAAGAACAGCAAACCATTCCCAAAGCAAGACGAAGGAAAGAAATAATAAAGATTAGAGCAGAAATAAATGAAATTGAGAATAACAAAAAAAAAAAAAAATCAACAAACCAAAAGCTGGTCTTGGAAAAGATCAATAAAATTGACAACCCTTAGCTAGAATAGCAAAGAAAAAGAGAAGATGCAAATAAATAAAATCAGAAACGAAAGCAGGGGAGTTATGACTGACCCCACTGAAGTAAAAAGAATCATAAGAGGGTATTATGAGAAACCCTATGCCCAACAAACTAGACAAACTAGATGAAATGGACAGATTCCTAGGAATGCACAAACAATCTACACTGATGCAATAAGAAATACAAGTTCTTGTAAGAAATACAAGAACTTAACTAACCAATCATGTTTAAAGAAATTGAATCAGGGAAGTGAACTTGGCCCAGTGGTTAGGGCGTCCATCTACCACATGGGAGGTCCGTGGTTCAAACCCCGGGCCTCCTCGACGTGTGTGCAGCTGGCCTATGCACAGTGCTGATGTGCGCAAGGAGTGCTGTGCCTTGCAGGGGTGTCCCTCACGTAGGGGAGCCCCATGAGCAAGGAGTGAGCCTTGTAAGGAGAGTTGCTCAGCTCGAAAGAAAGTGCAGCCTGCCCAAGAATGGTGCTGCACACACGGAAAGCTGATACAACAAGATGACGCAACAAAAAGAAACACAGATTCCCGTGCCACTGACAACAACAGAAGTGGACAAAGAAGATGCAGCAAATAGACAGAGAACAGACCGGTGGGTGGGGGGGTGAGGGGGGGACAGCAGAGAGAAATAAATAGATAAATCTTTAAAAAAAAAAATCAGAAAGTGTTTAAAAAAAAAAAAAAAATGGAATCAGTCATCAAAAATCTCCCAACAAAGAAAAATCCAAGACTAGATGGCTCCACAGTGAATTCTACCAAGCATTTCAAGAATTAACACCAATCCAGTTTAAACTTTTCTAAAAAATTGAAGAGGAAGACAAATTACCCAACATATTTTATGAAGCCAACATCACCAAAGCCAGATAAAGATGCTACAAGAAAATTAGACAAATTTCTCTAGTGAACAGAGATGCAAAAATTTCCAACAAAATACTTGCAAATATAATCCAACTGCATATTAAAGGAATTATACCCCCTGACCAGGTGGAATTTTCCTGGTATGCAAGGGTGATATCAATTACCATAATATGTGGTATTAACAAATCAAAGGGAAAAAAACCGCCTAATTATCTTGACTGATGCAGAAAAGGCTTTGACAAAATCCAGCATCCTTTCTTTTTAAAAAACACTTCAAAAGATAGGAATAGAAGGAAAAGAAAGAATAAAAGGAAAATTCCTCATATGATAAAGTGCATATATGAATAATCCACAGCCAACATCATAGTCAATAGGGAAAGGTTGAAAGCTCTGTCTCGAAGATTGGGAATAAGACAGGGATACTCACTGTCACCACTGTCATTCAACATTGTGGTAGAAGTTCTAGCTCCAGCAATTAGACAAGGAAGACAAAAGGCATCCACATAGGAAAAGAGGAACTAAAACTCTATTTGTGGATGACATGATCCTATATTTAGAAAAGTCTGAAATGTCTACTACAAAGCTACTTAAGCTAATAAATGAGTTCAGCAAAGTGGCAGAATACAAGATCAACACACAAAATTCAATCATGTTTCTGTACAATAGTATTGAACAATCTGAGGGGGAAATTAGGAAAGTAATTCCATTTACAACAACAACAAAAAGACTCAAATATCTAGCAATCAATTTAACCAAAGAAGTACAGGACCTATATTCAGAAAACTACAAAACAATCTAAAAGAAATCAATGAAGACATAAACAAATGGAAAGACATTCCGAGTTCATGGATTGGAAGACTAAATATTGTGATGATGTCAATTCTACCCAAATTGATTTATAAATTCAATGCAATACAAATTAAAATTCCTACAATCTATTTTACAGAAAGAGAAAAGGCAATTACCAAATTATTTGTAAGGGAAAGTGCACCTGAATAGCCAGAAGCATTCTAAAAAGGAATTTCACTGCCTGACCTTGAAACATATTACAAAGCTACAGTGGTAAACAGCATGGATTGGAATAAAGATAGACACATTAATCAATGGAACAGAATTAAAAGTCCAGAAATAAACCCTCACCTCAATGGCAGCTGCTTTTCAACATACCTACTGTATTAGTCAGGGTTCTCTAGGGAAACAGAATCAACAAGGGATATCTGTCAATAGTAAGAGATTTATCAGTCTCTCATGCAGGCGTGGAGATGCACAAGTCCAGGTTTGGCAGGCAGGCTGCAACCAGGAGCTCCAATGAAAGTTCAGTGAAGATTCTTGACGAGTTCTGGGAGATGTTGGCTGTCCAAAGATGAGCTGGGAAATACTCTCTCAAGGCCAGAATCATTTCCCCTTATAAGGGATTCAATTGACTGGGTTAAGTATCACTCCCTGGTGATGGTAATCTCCCTGATTGATATAATTGTAACCAGCTATCTATGATTTACCACTGCAGTAAAGTCAATGGTGACTTAAGTCCATAAATGCTTTATATTGTATTATAGTTAGCCCAGTGATTGCTTGACCCAACAACTGGGCACAATTACCTGGCCAAGTTGACACAATAGCCTAACCATCATGCCTACCAAGTCCATTTTAATGGAACAAAACAGTCTCTTCAATAAATGGTGTTGCAAGAACTGGATATCCATAATCAAAAGAATGAAAGAAGACCCTATCTCACCCCCTGTACAAGAATCAATTCCAAATGGATCAAAGACCTAAATATAAAAGCCAGAAGCCTAAAACTACTAGAAGAAAATGCAGTCAAACATCTTAAAGAGCCTGTGATAGGAGGTGGTTTCTTGGACTTTATACCCAAAGCGCGAGCAACAAAGGGAAAAACAGATATATGGGACTTCCTCAAAATTAAACACTTTTGCACCTCAAAGGACTTCGTCAAAAGGATAATAAGACAGCTGAATCATTGGGAGAAAATATTTGGAAATTACATATCCAATAAAGGTTTAATATCCATGATACATAATAAAGAGATGCTACAATTCATCAATAAAAAGTCAACATGATTAAAAAATGGGCAAAAGAATTGAATAGGCATTTGTCCAGAGAATAAACACTAATGGTGAAAATACAATATGAAAAAACACTCAACATCACTTGAGATTAAGGAAATGCAAATCAAAACTACAATGAGATATTATTTCAAACCTATTAGAATGGCCACTATTAAAAAGACAGAGACTATAAGTGTTGGAGAGGATGTGGAGAGAGAGGAACACTTATTCACTATTGGTGGGAATGTAGAATTGTATAGCCACTGTGGAGGACTGTTTGGCAGTTTCTAAAGAAGTTGAATATAGATTTGCCAAATGATCCAGTCAGCTATACTGGTGCTAATGCAAAATACCAGAATCTGTTGGCTTTTATAAAGGGTATTTTTTGGGGGTAGAAGCTTACGGTTACCGGGCCATCAAACTTAAGTTACTTCCCTCACCAAATTTTATTACCATGTGTTGGGGCCAGATGGTTGCTGATGTCTGTAAGGGTTCTTCAGGCTTCCTGGGTTCCTCTCTCCCCTTTGCTTGCCTCTAAGGGTTCTTCAGGCTTCCTGGGTTCCTCTCTCCCCTTTGCTTGCCTTTCTCCAAGCTCAGCTGCTCTGTTATCTCCACAAGGCCAGCTGAAAACTCCTAGGCAAATGGCTTGTTTCTCTTCCTGGGGCCTTCTCTCTTTCCTCATGACAAAGCTCCTCTGTGTGCTTACTTCCCTGGGCTCCAGCTCAGGACTCCAACCTCCCTTTCCTGCAGTGCAGTTTCTCTGTGAGTCCCTACCCACCAAGGGGTCAGGAATGCAACATTCAATTGACATGGTCCAATTAAAGACTTAATCATTATTTAATCAAGTAAAAGTAAAACCTCTGAATCGAATACACATAAATATGCCCAGAGGAAAAGGCCAGTTTACGAACATAATCCAATATTTCTTTTTGGAATTCATCAATAATATCAAACTGCTACACCCAGCAATACCACTACTTGGGATATACCCAGGTGAACTGAGAGAGTGACATGAACAGACATCTGCACACAGATGTTCATTTCAGCATTATTCATGATAGCCAAAAGCTGGAAACACACGTGTCCAACTGATGAATGGATAAACATACCATGGTCTACACATATGATGGAATATTATGCAGCCGTAAGAAGAAATGAAGTCATGAGCATATGACAACATGGTTGAACGTGGAAGATATTATGTTGAGTGGAGCAAGCCAGGCACAAAATGACAAATATGGTATGATTATGTTATTAGGAACTAATTATATTTTGTAATCTCATGGAGTTAATAGCTTTAATATGGGTCACCAGAAAATTGAATGAGGTTAGAGAGTAGAAAGCTGAGGGTTAACTTGTGCAGAATTGGTAAAAGGGATGTGTGCTACTCTTTGGAAATGAATAGAAAAGATGGAAGCACAACATAATGTTTGTAAGTGGCAGTGCTTTATATGGGTATGACGGCTAAAGGGAAAGTCTAAGGTCATGTATATAACTAAAAGGAAAGCTAAAAAATGTATCATGGGAGTGTATAGCAAAGTAAAACCTTATGTGAAATCTGAATATGACTAATATTGCATATATGACTGTTTTTCTCTGAAACTGAACAAATATATATTAATGTTACACAGACAAAAACACATACTCACATACACACACTGTACTAAATGAAAGAAACCAGAAACAAAGTACTACATATAGTTTATATAAAATATAAATATAAATCAATTTTTAAAAATGAAATTATATTAGTTGCTAGTTAGGGCTGGGGAAGGCTAGAGGGATTGAGAGGTGACTGCTAAAGGGTATGGAGTTTTTGGAGTAATGAAATTGTTTTAAAATTTTTAAAATTTGATTATATACTTTGGATACATTGTGTTGTATGTGAACATATCCCAATAAAATGCCTTTAAAAAAAAAGATCCATGTTGCAAGTCCTTAAGAAACCATAACCAACTGAATTGCCAACATCCTTAATATCAAAAGTACTTTGCCTTGTACTAAAATTTTCAGGCTTTTCTTCAAAGAAAAGCTCTTTTCTGAGGAGCAGATGTGGCTCAAATTGTTGAGCGCCTGCCTCCCACACAGGAGGTCCCAGGTTTGCTTCCTGGTGCCTCCGAACAAAAACAAACAAGCAAAACAAATGAAAAAACCAACTCAGGGGAGCCCATGTAACTCAATGGTTGAGCATTGGCTTCCCGCATATGAGGTCCCAGGTTCAATCCCCAGTACCTCAAAAACAAACAGGCAAAAACGAATAAACAACTCCTGTGTTTTTGTTTTTGTTTTTTTGCTTTTTTTGTTTTTTTTTCCCATCTGTTTTTCATCTGTTGTTAAAAACTTTTCTTAATAGTTATTCACAATTTTATCCATTACCTTTTTCTCCTCACTACTCAATAACACCATATGAAAATTTTTTTCTTAGTCAATGTCTAACTTAATGATGAAACACAGCATCTATTTTGTTCCATATGATATCCAAGAAAGAAGAACAAAAGGAAATTGTCACGGCCTAAGTGACACGTCTGAATAATATGGAAAACCCAGAGGATGGATTATGAATTTGACAGAGATTTCAGAGTGGGGAAACTTTTCAGCCATGAGGTGTGGAGGCATGGCACTGTTGTATGGGTCACTCAGTTCTCTGGTAAAGACTCTATGTGAGAAAGTTTTATTTCACAGATAGCCATCTCAATTCTATATACATATATATTCAGGTATACCATTGTCAGAACATAGTGGCCTAGACAAGTAGTTTATTTTAATTTACTTTTATCTATGCTTTTCCTTCAACTCTATCTGCCATTTGCACAAATGATAATTAAGAGAATGTTTCTATTTCCATTCTTATTTTCCTTTCTATGCTCACCTTAACTCCTCACCAAAAATGCCAGTCACCCCATTTGTTCTGTAACTTGCCTTTAGACTTTAAAATTCAGTTCTACAATTAGTAAAAAGAAATATCAGGAAATATCCTTATTATTAAATTTAAGTTGACTGAAAGACAAGTAAAGCTATATTTGTAGAGGAGATAGATTTTTTATTTAAAAAATGTCATTTACTTCCACTTTGAAGAAAAATAAGAAATGAACACCATACTTTCTATTTTTAATTATACCATGAACAAGAGGTTGGACTATTTTCTGGAGAGCACTTCCAAATCAAAGAAAACGAGCTTCCCTTAGTAAGGAATTTTGCACTGATTCGTTTCAATTCAAAAGGTTACTTATACTGAACTCATTAATTGAAGATCGCTGAAATGCACAATTTAAATATAACTTACTTCTCTTTCCTATGGTACCTATATTACATAAAGTGTTTCCAGTTTGTAGTGATTATTAGAATCTTGGTATTTACATTATTTTATTACCTGGGGTACAGTTTAAATTATTTTCATTTATTAAATACTCAAGACTTTGATTTCTATGCAAAATCTCACTCATATAAAGAATACTACATGCATCAGTTTAGAAAACTTGCTTATAGATTTATAGAGTGATAGAATGACTTTCATGTGATTCAACTTATTCTGATACTTGAAGCATAGAAATAATTCTTTCACATAGATGCATTTGAGTATAATAGTTGACATTTCAAATTCCTATATTTATTGACTCTGTGGAGGTTTAAAATGACTTGAAATGAAACAGAAAGAATCACATACTACACAATTTAATGTGCTTTCTGACACCAGCAGATTAACTCATGAAAGGTTTTGCATTCTAGTTCAATTTTTGTGATATCTATTAAGGCAGAAAAGACTTTACAGTTGTTTTCTTTTAACAGTTACACACTATAAGATTTCTAATCAAATGATTGAGAGTCAGATCTTAATGTCTTAGTACATGCATTAGTCAAATTTCATTCTAATAGGGCTTTCCTGATATTGAAAAAAGGTATGTTCTTTTCTGTTGATTTCATACTTGAAAACTTTCACAAGATTTTGCACATAGCATAAATACACTATAATGTAGTTCCATCAGTTTAACAAGTATTTACTTTTTTTTGCTTATCCTGACCTGAATGAAAAAATTTTCACTGTTAAACATTTAAACTACTTTGTTCAAGTCGACATGGAATTAGAGGTCATAGCCATGACCATGCAGGGGCTCTCATTGGTTTATCTTATTTGTCTGAACTCCTAGTGGGGATCTCCTTATTCTTTGAATTTGCAAAGCTACCTAGACTACACAAGCCCTTGACCTCATTAGCTCAATGGTCAAGCTAATAGAAGGAATTTGTATATGTCAATGGTATGGGAGATAGTAAAATGAGGGACAAGAGTATGAATTAGCAAGAAATTAAATATATACAGCTGAGAGCTAGGCTGAAGCACTGAGAATTACCTGTTTCATTTTATTTTCTAGAAAGTAAGATGAGCTCTTCTCATTTAATTTAAAAGGGCTTGGTTATGTTTTATATCATTTAGATATACAAGGTATTATCTTTCCTTCTCATGGAAGGGACCCCTCTTTGAAAGTATTTACATAAAATTTTCAGGGATGTGGACTGTATCTTGGCACAAAATAAATTGCCTCATTCTGAAGACAAATTACTCTCTAGTCACCTTATAGTGTATTTTTTTTTTTAAATTTCATGGATGGAGGCTCAGAGCTGAATCTGTTTCACACTTTCATCACTTGACCTAATGCCTCTATCTTATTACAAATCTAATCTCCTTTAGGCATACAGTGCAGTTATAATCTACCAACCTGCTTACACAATTTCTATCCTTCTCAAGCTAGTCTCTTTGGTGTCCTGTGAAAACATAGGGCCTTATTTTGTAACTTTTCCTGGAATGACCTTTCCCCAGCTGTTCATTTAAATCTCAACCCATTCTTCCACCCTGGCTTCAGTTCCATGCCCTCTACTCCACCAACTCCAAATGACCTCTTTTTTTGCATCATTTAGATTTATTACACAACTAGAAGATTTCGTTAGTTATTTCTCATATGTGTTAGTCCTATCTTCTTACTTAAAAGGCAGGAAGTCCTTAAAGGCAGGAATCATATCTGATATTTCCATATCCTCCATAAAGTGTTTGGTCATTCTTTTATTTATTATCTTTTTAAGATTTTTATTTTTATTTATTTCTCTCCCCTCCCCCCCCCCCCCCCCCCCAGTTGTCTGTTCTCTGTGTCCATTCATTGTGTGTTCTTCTGTGACTGCTTCTATCCTTATCAGTGGCACCGGGAATCGGTGTTTCTTTTTGTTGCGTCATCTTGCTATCAGCTCTCCGTGTGTGTGGCGCCATTCTTGGGCAGGCTGCACTTTCTTTCACACTGGGTGGCTCTCCTACAGGGTGCACTCCTTGTGCGTAGGGCTCCCCTAAGCATGGCAGGGCACTCCTTGCATGCATCAGCACTGCGCATGGGCCAGCTCCACACGGGTCAAGGAGGCCCTGGGTTTGAACCACGGACCTCCCATGTGGTAGGAGGACACCCTATCCATTGGGCCAAGTCTGCTTCCCTGGTCATTCTTGTAATAGGTAAATTTTGCTGAATGTGATATACCCATAAATTTACTGGGTAAAAAAATAAAATCAAATTTGTGTCACAGAAAACCAAAAAGGCAAAGTGTTAACTTTTGAATAGACTGTTTTATTACCAACTATCTTAAACCTGGGTAGTCTTACCCGTATCCAGTACCTTCTAGATTTACAGTGATCTTTCTAGAATCACATGCAGATTTGAAGAAACTGTAAGCATTTTGCTTTATTATAGCACACTGATTTCAAGTATTTTTTATTAAAAAATGCACTTCAATAGATAGTATTAAAAATAACATTTCTATACTTTCACAAGATGTTTAAAAAAGTAACTCTTCTATTTGTTGTCATTCAACTAGGCTAAACTATATTACAATTATCAATGTGTAAAAGAAAGTATATTCCATAGTTATGAGATGAATTAATGTTTATTTTGCTGTGTTAGCATATGCCAAAGAACAGAAAGACTTTTATACCTGTAATTTGTGCTTAGAAATTATGTGGTGGTCAGATATCTTAGGAGTTGCAGTTTACTTTTTAGTATACCTCCTGATGCTCTATTAGTGTATATTGAATTGGACTTTATTTTATTAAATGAATATCAGTGTTAGCTATCTGAGCACCTTATTTTCTTGGAAACAATTACTTTTTTATCACAATTGATCATTTGTGTCAGTTTTTATTCTTTTGAATAACATAAGAATTATATATTTAATAATTTACAAAGTAGAGTATAACTTGAGGAAAACTGCATTAAAATGAGACAATCCTTGAGTTTTAAAGCAGAGTTGAGTCTGTATTCAGTTTAGTTACAGTGGATACATAAGATTCAGGGCAGCAGGATTTACCCAGGCATCCTCTGCAACATGAATCACTGTGGGCACAAATGGCAATGCTGTCCAGTGATCCAGCAGCTATCCTATTCCACTGCTGTGTGGCTTGGCAGTAGGGATCATTGAAATGTTTTCATCTTACATGGGGTTTCCCTTTGCAATTAAACTGTTTGCCTTATGTAATTATGAAAACACAACTCTGTTGACTGAACACTGGGTTTATCACCAATTTCTTGCTTACCCATCACTTCATCTATTTTTTTCCAGTAGGTTTACATAGTCCTCCAGGCCTGCTTGCATGTTTTGCACCCACAGGAGGCAGCTGGTAAAAATGTCTCGAGGGCGTGGGTGCCTCTGTGTGCAGGACACAGACTCTGGTACACATTGCCCTCTCCTGGACAATCAGATCATGGGATTTATAAACTGGGTCGCAGCACAGAAGAAATGAGATATAACTTTTGCACTCCACTTGGCAAGAGCCAAGCCCTTATTATGCCCAACTGGGGTTCCATAATTTAAGAAGGTGGTAGAGAAACTGATATGTTCAGCAATTTGCACTGAAAACAATTTTCTTTTGAAGGGTTAGGTGACGGGACTATACAATTTAGAAGAGAAATGGATAAATAAGAGCAAAATATTTCAGGTGCACAAAGGTTCAGCGTGAGGATGATTGAAAATTGTTTCCCATATCCACTCATGATCGATCAGAAAGTAAGGAAGCTCTAATGATTTAGGGACAATTTAATAGAAGCTATCACTGAAGGTATTTCGAAGACCTTGAGCTCTTCTCTATAATGGAGAAATGGTTGTACTCTCAGGCTTAGTCAAACAATGTGGGGAAAAGAGTAAAATAATCCATTCTTTTCCTTTACCCTGGGTGTCAGCCGGAGATGATAAAGATGGTTATCATTAGTATATTTTTAATGATGATGATTATGATAATAGCAATAACTAAAAATTGACAACATTTATCGCCCCGCTACATGTTTTAGGTATTTTGTCTCATTTAATCCTTGCAACCTGTGAGGTATAGCCTATCATTTTTCTCATTTTACAGGTGGGAAAACTGAAGCTCAGAGGGTCAAGTAAATGATTGAATGCACGTAGCTGGTAAGATCTGATACCTGAACGACTAATTCCAGAGCTGAAAGTTTTAGCTATCATTTTATACTGTCTGGTTTTTTTTTCCTCCACAGGCCTTTTGCTACTAAAGTAGGAACAATAAAAATTATTTTATCAAAAGGCAGGGGTGGGTCTCTGAAGGCTTGACAGAAGCCAAATAATAGCACTCCATCTACAGTAGATTTCTATCTAATTCAGTTTATTGTTTACTCTAAGAAAAATTCTTTTGAGCAACAGGGTTCATGTGACAATGTAGCAACACTTGTCTGATTTCCTGGTGGTTGGTGGTCATGACAGTGGCAAGGATCTAAACATGTTTGAAAGGGAGAAGAGCAAAAAGCTCTTCATTAAAATTCAGTTGTTCTGGACAATAACAGCAGTGCTTTCGATGTCCACATGGACCTGGGCCTCTCATATGTATTACTCTTGATTTTGTTCTAGTAAAATGTGGATCATACCCGATAATCAACCCCTGGGATAGTGATAAAGGCAAAATTATATACTGTCTGTGAAAGCAATTTGGAGATTATAAAGCAGGGTTCAAATGGAAAAAAAATATTATTTCAGTTAGTATTAATAACCTTTGGTTCCTATAGTAGTTTCATTTTCCCCAATATGTACCATAATGCTTCAGGTTATTTATGTCAGTATCTTCTCAAGCTTTCCCTTTGCCTTACAAATGCCACCTCCTCCAAGAAGTCTTCCTCCTCCAAGCATGAATCACATGCTGGTCATACTTTGATTATGGGTTTACTTATTAGCGTATATGATTGTCTCTGCCAAGACTGTGAGTTCTTACAGGACTGCTTTCTGTTAAAGTTTGTATCTCCCAGCAGAGAGATCACTATGTAGTTAAATAATAACTATATTAAAAGTATATAATTCAAGAAGACATAATTTTTCCCCCATATTTTTTTTTGCTGTATTTCATCCCTGGTATAGGAGGCACTCAGATTACTGAATAAATAGATTAAATATCTAATACTTAAGGCAACCACCATATAGCTTTTCCAGATTAAAAGGAAGTTAGCCTTTGATTTGTATACTCTATTCTGAGAAAACAAGTAACTCTCTGACAAGGGCAGAAGCATAGTAAATTAGTATTGTGACCATAAGGCAAAGGGACTAATTTTTACTTGTGATCTGTAAAATCAATCTCCATATTTTAAGTTACAACCTGTAAATTTAGAGGGTTACCTAAATACTGCATGGCAGTGCTTAGAGCTTTAATGAGTAAATCATATAAAAGAGAACTGAGAACTTCTGCTGAAAGCAATATTATGAATGACATGTGGTCTTCTGGAAACATATTGTAAATAGGTTGCATTGACTAAATTAGAAAATACTTTCTTAAAAATGATATTGAGAAAAGGAAGCAGAAATTATGGTATATGTCAGATACAAAGGAAAGGAATACAACAAACTCACTCTGCTCACAGGTAATAGTTGTGAATAGGCCATGCCTGACTCTAATATTGGTTAATATCCATCATGTTAAGACTATTTATGAAATAGACTGGATAACTTAAGAGGTTTCCCACACAAATAACATCTTTACTTCAAGCTTCTGTACTCATCTTTTCATAAACATTTATATTTTTATTATGTGCCAAAATTATGTTCTCTCTTCAAAAATTGGCAATGAACTACTTAGAAATTCCCTTGCCTAAAAAAAAAAATCCTGTATCAAGATTTATTGAAATTGATATAAACAATAAAAATTTTGAAATGCTAAGAAATCTTTGAGGCCTATATCACTATACAAATTCACACAAACATAATCTATACTTTAAACTGTGGTGAAAACCAAGTTCTTGGCTGTATCAGGAAATAGGGTTCAAAATTTTAAACTTTTCAATTCTTTATACCCCACTGGAGAGTATATAATAGTTTATAATCTTATGATCTTATTTGGAGAAATACAAACAGGATTATTTTATTAAAGCATAACCTGTATGTTTTGGTAATACCACTCACTCGATCAGTGTTACTGCTGACCAAAATGTACTAAAGACTGGTAGCTTGACCTACAAGAATTATATACGTGACATTAACATATTCAGTGCTATGTATACCTCTATGAAATGAATCCGTTTGAAGGATGTATTGCTCAAAAACAGTACTCTATAACGCTATAAAATTAACTTGTGTTTATCAGTCTCATTTCAAAGAGAGTGAAGAGAAAACTTCTGTAATCACAGCCAAACTGACCTCTGTCTGATCTTTTCCTAACTATGAATGGTATGGGAACCGCTCTGAAGGTACAGTGCCACCTCCTAAGGAGTCAGCGCTATCTTCCTGGTGATTCATTCCATGATAGGGTAACAGTGTGTGTATTTACAAACAGAGTGCTGAGGGAAAACTCCCAATTCTAGTATCACCAAATGCATGTAAAAGATGATCATACTCACTAATTAGCAACATCAGGAAGTTAGTAAGTGATAGGAGTTGGGATATGAACTAACATGGAGCAGTGGATTCTAAAGTATTAGAGATCACTGAAATGGCTGGTCCATACTGAATAGCGTAATTTAATATTCACTGAAACTCATGGTTCTAAATTCTTCTCCTTGGATAGATGGTATATGTAAAGATGTGTATACCCAAATACACGTATATATATATGCAGAAACACAAATTGTTTATGTATTGCAAATTTTTTTCTATTTTAACTGTGCTACCTTTTATTTTCCCACATTGACCCGTCCCTAATTTTCTTGCTATTATCATACCTCCTCCCACATTTTTTAAAGAACTATCTAGAAGTTTTCCATCACCAGCACGGCATTTAATGGTTCATTCTGAAGTCCCCCAGGTGACTAGAGGACCCTAAATACAATTTCAGTGTCTGTGAACTATTTTCAATGTTTCAAAAATCCCAGTTAAATTCATATATTTCATAAAAGATTTCACTGGTAAATAAGGGATTCCCAACTTGAAGCTCTCAGACCTCTAGGAGTCCACAAAGGTTGTAATGGCTTTTTTTTTTTTTTGTCACCTGAAACAATTTTATTGTGTACAGTCTGAAAAATAACATTTCAGGAACTATGAAAATGGTTCCCAAATCAATTCCTAGGGAATTCTGTCTTTTATACTGTTTCTTTCCTATTGGGACTTGCCCACATACAATGATGTAATTATTGTCTTATGTCACCAAACAAAATCTCCTCACAGCCAGGGGCTCTGCACTCTGCAACCCTTACATGTCCCAACAGCCCCAGGGCAAAATTGTCTATTGATAATGCTTTTAATAAACCTTCATTAGCCATACAAACAATTAAAACCTGCCACAAAATCAATGTTCCTGCAAAATAAATCTAGGCCTGTATTAACTGGCAGGAATCTGAAAAGCAAGAGCTTTTTCTAGGCTCTTTCTTGATATTTACTCTTCTAACTGAAAATACTTAGATTTTCAGAAGCACACTATGAACTTTTAAATCAAAAGTAATGTTTCTGGACCATCTCCAACCACTGTTAATAAAAGCATAATTTAATATTCAATGGAACACATAGCTCTAAGTTCTTCTTGGCTACTGTTTAAGTAAGTAACATCTTTCTACCTGCTAAAGTCAAATATCCTCACTATAACACAAATGGACTGAAATAAAAAATAACACTGGGTCAATCCAATTTTACGGAAGGGGATTTCTCCTGCCCTTTGGTGGCGGTTAAGTGTTTACTGTACACAGCCTCCAGCAGGTTCTCACACACTGTACTAGTGTCTGATATCAGGGACCAGGGACTCCTCCACAGTCAGTAGACTGGTGGAAACTAAATAGCATTTTCAAACAGAGTTTATAGCCACACAGTCTTGGAATGCAGCAACTGAGTCACCAGAATACTTATTTTTCCCTTATTTTTGTTGCAAGATGTCAGCTTTTAAATTCATTTTTCAAAGAAATACACAAGTGTATGCTTTAATCTTGTTCACATTACATTCATGCACTGTTTGATGTGTAAACTTGCACTAAATGTCTTCATTATCTTCATCAACATTTACCTGTATTTACTAAAAGTGTGTGTGAAATATACTTTATAAAATACTTGCACCATTAGTACTATAATCCAAATAAGTGCTTACGACTACAGAATCACAGAATCACTACTGCAACATTATTTACCTTTTTCCCCCAAAGCAGTGGTAAGGTTCTTAAAGGATACCACATATGTGTATGACTCCTATTTCTCTTTACATATTGTTAAATTTACCTATAAATTATTAAAATTTCAGCTAGGGTCCTCAATTAAGTTAGTCAGTACTGCTCAGAACTAAGGAACGAAATAAAGACTGTAGAAAATAAGCTGGATAAAAAGTAGTGCCTTATGACTCATTAAGTAAATGTGCTTACCTTTCATTTAATCTGAGGGAGTTTTCTGAAAAGAAATTTGGCATTTATTTTCTTTTTAGTTCATTGACTGCATTATGCAGCAGCTCACTTTAACTGTTGCAAACTCTGATGTGTCACTATAAAAGTATTTGAGGAACAAGAGAAATTAACGAGGGAGAGAATAAAAGAGTGAAATCTTCATCTAGGGGGAAAGAAAAAAAGGGCAGTCTTTCAAAAGCATTTAAAGAATAATCACCTACCAGTTCTACTCGTCCGAAACCTCCAACTCCGAGGGTGTCAATGATGTTGAAATCAGACAGCTTCAGGTTAGCGAAGAAAGCAGCTTCAGCTTCATATCTGGATTTTTTGATGCGAAAAAATGGAAATTTCTTAGAGGTGCAAACACGAGTACTGCGTACATCTGTACCGGAATGACATGACTGTGGAACAGGATTTACCTGCGTAAATTCCATCTTGCTTTTAGAGTCTGTGTTTTCTCACACATGATTTTTTGGTCCCAGTTTGCAGAATAACATATATTCGCACTTTTTTTTTCAAAGTATAAAAATACAATGTACCCACAGCATGCCAGTGACGTGACTGATAAATCCAGTTATCAAATCAAAGTTACATCTTGGTATTTTTCTATGTGTCTTCTTGTGAGTACAGATTGTTTGAGTTGTTCTGTTTTGGTTCTGTTTTGGGTTTTTTTGTTTTGCTTGCTTTTGTATTTGCCGTTCAGATTTTGGATGACAGTTTCTCATTAGTTTTCCTTATCCACAGGCTGGCAGTTGCTCCTACACATATTTATTAAAAGCGGCAAGATCATTGAGGTCTCTAGAGCAAAATCACAGCCAGGTTTTATGAAAACAGATCCGAAAAGCTGAGGACTGGTGTGCAAATGTTTGAAATGGATGATTTCGGAAGCATATTCATATTCCTAAAAAGTGTCTTCCCTTCCTTTATGTTTACCCACTGACTTGCAGCCAAAACTCTCAGGTAGCAATCCCACGGTCTTTGTGTTTCCAAGTTTCTCGTATGAGTGCTGTGGAGAAGCATGGACTCCTGGTCCCAAAGCCTGACTATGTACATATGCAAATCCGACACATGCAAGTGGCCAAAATACGCGGCTCGGGATGAAACCAGTGAATCTGAGCTGCTTAAAATATCTCCTTGTTAAAGGCCCTGCTATTTTTAGAAAGGGCAGGAAGGCATAAAGATGAAGATGATCCTCCCCCTCACTAAAGTCAGGTCAGGGAGTAATTCAGCTGTCTCAAAAATAAAGTATTTGAATAGCTCTGTGTCACCCGTGACCTTCAAACAGGCAGTGTCTGATTCAGTACTGTACTATAGATAGAAATGAACACATTTGAGGTAATGATACTAACACAACTTGTTTATGTCAATTTCTGAAGAGAAATTGACAAGCATGTTTGGCATGAAGCTGTGGAACAGATTAGCTATTATTCCATTATAGAAACAGTAATTCCCCACTTGGGAAAAATGTGGAAGAACTTTCTAGGTGAGCTTTCAGTATTCTCTCTTTACAACCACACTTCTAGGTTTTCACAAGTAACCCTCACAGGCTCTTCAGAAGGTAAAAATAGTACGGTTTTTCATTATAGGCCAATTATGTAAATCAACTCTGTCTGATAAACCTCTATAAACAAGGCCACAGGTCAATCCTAATGGCATTTGTAGAGTTTTCTTTTTAACTACACAATCAAGAGATCAACATAGTAATTCGGGAGATGCTTTGCTAGAATGGAACATGAGCAGCAAATGTGCATTCTAACATTCCAACTGGTTCACTGCTTTTGGAAAACTAAAACTCCATCCCATTTAAAGGGTCAAGTGACTGCGCTCGCTCCAACAGGTGCTTAAAAAGTGCATCTGTTGGTTACAGACCCCAAGACAACTTGTATGTCGTCAAGCATGTCCTGGCAGTCTAGATAATCAAATCCTTAATAAGATGGTTTTAAAATAATAACCTATGTGCTTACTGGATTTAGGGCAGTTAGGAGTTTAGAAATCTCAGGAGCCATTTCAGCCTACTTTTTTTTTTAGAGGTACCAGGGATTGAATCCAAAACTTGTACATGAGAAGCAGGCACTCAACCACTGTGCTACATCAAGTCCCCAATTTCAGACTATTTCGGTATCATTTATATATTTAAAGCAGGAGTTCTTAACAAGGGGTCTATGAGTTGGAATTGAAATTCAAAAAAAAAAAAACCACAAAAAACTCTTGTGGGTATGGTTTGGTGCAGGTGTAATATATTTATTAAAATAATACACTGTATAGTGCAGACTTAGTAAGAGGTCTACTGTTTTCACCTGACTGGCAAAGGTATCCGTGGAACAAAAAAAAGTTTAAGAACCCCCGATTTAGAGTGTGATGTTATTACTTACAACCCTGAAGTCACCTCAACATTCCTACATTTAGGCCTTTTGATATTAGGCTAGAAATAAAGTCCTTTTAAACCAATCATTTTCACTCTTTCTTGCACATCAGTACCTCATGAGAATCTTTTAAAAATTGCACTACAGACCAAGCGAACTAGAAATTCCTAGAGGCAGAACCCAAGCTTCTGGTTTTTGTTGTTTTTGTTTTAAAGCTCCTCAGGTGATTCTGATGCACAATAAGGATTGAGACTCACAGCCCTAAACTTTCAAAAGGTTCCAGAAACCATGTAAGAATTTTCAGGTGGAGTAAAATGGGCCAAGGAAATCAAGAGCTGCCATTGAGTTTGGGGGTGATGCATTCATGCCAAAAATACGAGGGGCTCTTATAAATTGGTCTTGGCTCCTGCCCCTCTGATCTTCATGCGGCAGGAATGAACAATAATTCCGTAACATTTACAATAAGCAACATTGTTGAAACCAGGCAGACATAGGATGCAAAAGTTAGAAAGTGGTCACTTGGACTGTTTTTGTTTATAGCTATTATCTGGTTAATTACTGGTGGTATTTTAACCAATGGGATGAACATATTCAATCTCATATTAAACAGCAGACATTTTCTCTGTAGCGTTTAAAATCCACTTAAATATCAAGTGCTCCCTGTACTGAAAGCATCAAATTATAGTTCTATAAAATACATCATACTTTCATGAAAGGACACTGGTAACATTGCAAGGATACTTTGCTAATCCTTGTTAATTATTTTGCTAATATTAGTATGTGAATTTTAAAATGCTACCTATTTGGGAGATTTTATCTTGTGCATAGTGAGATAGGTTTTGAGAGGTCCTTTGAATAATTGTACTGGTTGAGCCTCTATTCTGACCCATTGGCTTCATGTTCTGATTCCTTGGGAAGTCAAACCATACAGGAATGTTACCATAGCAGTTTCTATTTTCCAACCAAGGAAATGTTGGTTGCTTAATATTTTGTGTGCATTTATTTTTCTCATCTAATTTAGAATGTTTTTCAGTTACAAGAGTCACATCTTGGTCACAGGATCTGCAAACTTTTCTTTTTTGAATTAAACTTTTTAACATGTTAATCACCATGTGTGGAAAGGCTAAAGTAGGGGTGATTTAGGTTCTTCAGGCATCTGACTGCTTGTTGCTTATAACTGGGAGGGCATTTTCATTCTTTCACTTTACTTGGAGATTATCTGAAGAGAATTTGAATCCGTCAATTTATGTTCTACTTTCTTTAGAGCTGACAAAAGTTTGAGTGGGGAAAGAGACTAAATAAAATGGTTAAAAACCTTTTGCCTGAAAACAGTACCTAACTTATTACTGAGGAGTACCGGATCCATGGAATTAGGACCAGCTTCATGAAATTCTACAAATCCATCCATGAAAGAGTGTTTATGGGAGTGACAATTGCCAACTGCTAATACAAATGCATATCAGTAAGAAAAACAGATCCTGATGTCTGATTGCTTAAAATCCACCCAGGAATACATAAAGTATATTTTCTAGTTTTTAACACAGTTGGAGATACTGATTTTTTAAAAATTTTGTTATTTTTTTGAGTGTAGGGTGACAGCTGTGGAACCTCTTTCCAGAAAAGTACACTTAACATAGCCTTTGTGCTTATAACTAAACTAAAGGGAGCTTACAACCCTGTAAAATAGGTTAGCATCACCAAATAATTATACAAGGCAGTGTTGCCATTGGGTGACAGATAATATGTCATTGTGTCCCAAACTTGCCTAAGAATTGCCTAGGATTACTGATAAGGAAAAATAAAAAAAAGATTGCAATCTCTAACAGAGGGTCCTTGGAATATGCATATTAAACAATAGTTCATAGAGGATCTTATTAAAATAGCATAAGTCAGCATTTTCCAAACTTGCATGAATTTCAGGGGGTTTGGGGGAAGAACTCTCCAGGCTGGTGATGACTAAGCAGCTAGTTGTCAAGTTGGCTCTGGTGGGATGGGTAGAATTTTTAAAGGTAGAGATATCAAGGGTTGAGGAGGAGGGAGACATTTCATGAGCATACAGCTACATAAAAAAAATAAAGTTATGGAATAAATTCTCAGTGGTTTCCAATCCAAGAAAAGGGCATGAGGATAGGAAAAGCATGGATGATAGGAATCTACTGACAACAGCTAATTTTTTCAGAACTGCTAAAAAATAAGAAAGTTTTTCATCTCTTTTTATTTCCACTTATAAACCAAACAAGGTACTGAAAGTAATGAATAGGTAAAGCTTCAGGGTGTAAAAAATATGAGACCAAGAAAATAGGCCTACTCCGAAACCAGAAAATCTGCTGGAATAATTCATTACCTCTCCCCTGCCCACTCTGCACTTTTTCTGAAAATCCACAAATCTCTTCCAAAATTACCAGCCTCCACAAAATCAAGGAGTAAGAATCAGTTGTCTTTTGTTATTCACTGCAATTGCTTTTCTATTGCTGACATAATATCTGTAATTCTCTCTCCAGTTCAAAACAATAGAATTGGACTCTATACCTTATATCTGACCATTATTATTCAGAAGCAGACATCTTTCTGTATTTGTATTGGAAACCAAATGTGATGATCCAACCCTGGACAAAAATTCACAGAACTTAATACCTTATCTCCACCTTGATATCACAATAACGGAAGTAGTTCAGGATAATATTACGAAGCAAACATCCTCACCTGCACTTTATTTTTTCTTTTTAAGATTTATTTTATTTATTTCTCTCCCTCCCACCCCCCAGTTGTCTGCTCTCTGTGTCCATTCACTGTGTGTTCTTCTGTGACCGCTTCTATCCTTATCAGCGGCACCGGGAATCTGTGTTTCTTTTTGTTGCATCATCTTGTTGTGTCAGCTCTCCTTGTGTGCGGAGCCATTCCTGGGTTCACACTGGGCGGCCCTCCCTATGGGGCGCACTCCAGCGGGGGGCACCCCTGCGTGGGGGGGCACTCCCTGCGTGCATCAGCACTGCGCATGGGCCAGCTCCACACACGTCAAGGAGGCCCAGGGTTTGAACCACGGACCTCCCATGTGGTAGATGGACACCCTATCCACTGGGCCAAGTCCGCTTCCTCTCACCTGCACTTTAACGTAAAGGCCAAGATTAGCACCTTTCTTCCAAGGACTCTAAGTTTTCTCCCATTTAATTTATCCTCCCTGGTTCTGTGAAGATGGGAAACAAATATTGTTTTACCTCTATTTTGCATCAGGCTAGACCAGTTGCTGATAAATGGTTGGTTTCAGTAATTAAATGCCAAAAGAACTAGGCCTAGAAACCTGGGGTATGTTTCATATCACAGTATAAATTTATTCCCACAAATTCAATTTCAAGATAGAGAATCACACAATTATAGAGATGTTATTGCCTCAAAGTATTAAAATACTAACATGGTTCAAAATCTGGATCAACACCATTCCAGATTACCTCCACATATTTAAAAATAAAGGAACTATTCTAGACGTGTAAAGTGACTTAGCAAAGGTCATAAAGACCCAAGCATAGATGAGTGTCTTCTTGATTTGTGGTCTGGAGTCATTCAATCTTTGCAGTTTTTATAACATTCTGAATATTTGAAAAACAAAGCAAAAGTAGAAGTCATAAAATACGGTTAATAGTATGTTATTTTACTATACATTTTAGTCATGAGCCATTTTGCCATCCCTGCAGCTAGCTAGCACTTTTGCATTCTTGCCTATGATGTGACATGTACATGGGTGTATTCCAGTTAAATAAAATTTTCCATAAACGAAGTGATAATAGTGCTCACATGAGATTTTTTTTCTTTTCATTTTTTTTCACATGAAATTTTAAAAAATTCAAATGTCAGAGCAACATTTGGAAGAGATAAGTGAGGATATGCTACCCATTGTAAGCTTAAGGTATACTGACCAACTATACTTTATTCAGTTTTGAAGTAGTTTCCATAGTTCGAGATGATTTTCTTTGCTTTCTAAAAAATAAAGACCTAAGTAAATATATATATAGCCATAAAAAACAAATTGTCAAGAAAGGAAAGGTTTCCCCCTTCTTGATATCTGAGGCTAGTGGTCTGAGGAAGTGCTTTCTCCTTTCAGTGCAGAGTAGTTTACACTTTGTTCCAAAACATCTCTCAGAACTCAAACCTGGGTATTTTGCTGTTGGTTGCCGACCAGGGTAGTTCAGAGTAGCTGACTTTCCTGGCATGGCACATTCCAGTCAGGGAGAAAGAGGCAGTGACAGGTGAGATTTAAAAGGAAAGAAGGAATATAGGCAAAAATGACTCCTTTTTCTGCCTTCACTGTTGGAACAATTCAGCCCTGTGCGAAGCATCTCTCACCTCACTTTATTCCCTCATGTCATCCCAGAGAAAACAGTCATTATGGCAGAGCTCTCATTGCAATTCTCATGAGGGCATCTAGGCCATAACCTCTATTTCTACAGAAGGGACAGGTAAAGAAAACTTAAGTATTCCCCTCAAATATCAGTCTTTTATCTACCTCAAGCCTTCTTATATCAGGGCTAAAAATGATGAAATAAATAAGGAAAGTTTCTTATCGAAGGGATCAGTTGTAAGATGAAACTGGGAGTAGATGGATTAGGCAGGATTTAAATGAATGCTCAGGTCAACTTTTATTTCTGGACTCAGAATCCTTGCCGTGTTCCCCATTTTTCTGAAAATTCAGGGCCCATCTCTTTGTGGTTACTAGCAGTGATCTGCTGAACAGGAAGTCTCTGCAGGGTTCTGTATGAACTTCAGTGACAGAAGGCTTGAGGATGTGGTCATGGACGCAGTGGGCCAGAGAATAGATGGTACAAGGCCACGAGTGGCAGGAAGATATGAGAACAGTACAACTGTCCTCCCTGGTCTCCAGGAAAATAACAAAAGAAGTGATCAGGGAGTTGACTCGGGACAAACCTGAGCAAGACATTTCCCCTTTCTGTAAAATGAAGGGTTTGACTAGACATAAGTCCTGAGAATTGTACACTTGCAGAGAGCTCTGGTTCTCGCTGCTGCTCTCTTTTCTCCTCTGTGCTCCTCTTCCTTGTCCAGGCCTCCCACCTCTGATCCCTGAAGCACCTACTTCAGGAAACAGAAAATATTGCTAGAAACATTCATTTAGGGGAGTCCTCCTCTCAGACCCTGGTATGCAAAGGAGGAAGGCTGAAACCCCAATCAGTGCCAAGGCAGCAGTTGGGGAAGACACGTCTTGGATGTCCCCAGTAGAAGTTTAAATCCATTTCTCCATAGGCTCTACTGAACTGGGGGCTTCCCCACCCCCATCCAGGTTCCATCAGAATTATGGGCTGAGTTTAAAAGCAGACTAAAACACTTTAGGCCTTGGGACCAGGCATCAGTATTTTTAAAATAAAACTTGCAGTTAGGTCTGCATAGCTAATTTCCAATGTTAACAGTTACATGTAAGTTTTAAAGAACTGTTAAGTGTCAATTTGATATGTGACAGTCATATGTTACATACATACAAGAATTATGGGATATGTTACCAAATTCCATAAAATTTTTCTCCAATGGTCTTTGAGAATACCATCATTCTTAGAATAGGGAAAGCCTGTATAACTTTTCCTTAGTAGAGAAATCATTAAGGAAAATGAAGAAAATGAAGCAAAACTTTTGCTAAGTTATTAATGTTTAGCAAGTAGCAAATTTATCAGATGACCTAAGTCCCAGAAAACATCACATATTTATTATTAAGTCACTGCCATCCTGGATGCAGTATCTGGCATTGTTCTATGCTATGTTTTGGGCAATACAACTGAATGATAGAATAATCTATGGCTTTTTGTTTATACCTAAAGTCCATACTTGATTCAGGCTTACTTAATTTTTATATTATGTGCTTTTTATGTTTCAGGCACCCATCTAGGATACCACATTACATTTAGTTGTCACATTTCTTTAGGCTCCTCCTGGCTGTGACAATTTTTCAGTCCTGCTTTGTTTTGGATGGCCTTGGCAGTTTTAAGGAGTGCTAGTCCAGTTGGAGTTTGCAGATGTTTTTCTCATATTAGACTACATATGGGTATTGGGGAGTAAGATCACAGAGGTAAAGTATCATTTTCATCACATCATGTCAAAGGTACCTAGTAGCAACGTGACTTATCACTGCTGACATGGATCTTGATCACCTGGTTGAAGGAGTCCATCTAGTGTTTTTTAAGACAGTACATACATATAGGAGCTGACAAAGGCAAATTAGGTCTTCTCTCTAATGTTTTCCTTATGAAGTTGGCCTCCTCAAAATCGGATAGCTTTACAAAAGCATTTACAGATTTCCACACTGCTAGAATTCTGCATAATAGTTCCAAAGTGTCATCATAAAATTCACTGCTCAGAATTTAAGCAGATGGCTACAGTATTATAAATTGGTGCCTTCCTATATATTTTCACACAAATCATGGGAATGGAGAGGAACTGGTGATGGGGAATCAGTGCAACACCCTAAAATGGCTGCTTGCTTTCTTTTCTGATGTGCGGAAAATTATTAAGGCAATTGTGGATTCTCAATCAAATTTCACTTTAGCAGTAACATTGGTTTAAGTGAATATTGCTGTAACCACTTAAGCTGAACTTCACTCCTGGGTTAGCACATATTGGTCATTATTCTGTGCTTTTAGCAGTGGTTTTTAAAGAGGACTGATCACTAGCAGAGTGCATAGTCCAGCAATTCTGTTATTAGTAAGTTGCAAGCACTCTTTTCTGAGTGTCCATGTGTGTGTATATTTATATATATATAAAAGATTCATTTGCTTTATCTTTCCACTTCCTAAAACTCCTGACTAAACTTGTATATATCTTACTAAATAGCAGTAACTCTTTTTCTCTTCTTTTTTATAATTAGTAAATGATAGAATGAGAGAAATGAAGGAAATAGCAAGGGGACATGCAAACTTAAACTATGATTTTTCTTTACGCTACTTAAGAGCTAGAGAATAATTTCTCCCTATTTGGCTTCCTTTCCCCTATAGTTTAAAGAAACCATTTTTCAGGGTTAAAGTAAGCTTTTTTTGGCCACACTCTATTCTCATTTCTTTTTTTGTGATTCCCTTCTACTTATCCAAGTTATTAAATTTTTCTCAGGAATTAACAACTGCGAAATTCACCTGCCTCTGTGAATTAATTTGGGTTTGCAAGGCCTTTTGACAAAGGACCAAACTATTTAAGTGTTAGGAGCCACATTGACTTGCTGCTTCTATCAGGTTGAGCAATCTGGATGTGGGATGTTCCACTTAAAGTTTTCAGAAGACAATGTCTGATTGGATTTTCAGTCTGATTTACCCTCTTGTAACACTGCAGACAAGACTGAACTGCAGGTAAACAAAGGACAGAAAACCTTTCTTTTGCCCCATCAGAGCAGGAAATTGCTTTGCTGGAGCTGGAAGAAACTTATGAGTCCTGTACTGTGTCTTGGAATGTGTGAGCAGGTGTCCCCTGCAGGTGTCATCTGCAGAGATGTTGGGGGATTTGGTGGGTGGTCTCTAGAGAGGGGTGGTCTCTCCTTCACCAGGGAATCTAAAGGAGGCACACAGTCTCTTCATTTCTGCAGTACTTGTAGTATTTGGCCAAGCATGGGAAAAGCAGAGCATAAACCACAATGTAAATACATACAGTATATACAACATGAAACAAACAATTTAAAATGGAAGAAATCTGATTTCTTAGCAGCTATTACTCTATTTTTACTGAACTACAAAGGTTATTTTGGTAGGAAAGTAAAGAAATTATACTATGGTGTATACTATTTGCACAAGGATACCACTTAAGTTCAACTAATAAGTAATAGACTGTGGGGTGTGTCTTGTCTGTGGAGGATTATCTTTTAAAAAGCAGATATACTGACATTTTAGTACCAAAACTTCTACCTCTATGTTGATAATTACATTTCAGAAATATATTTAAAATAGATAATTTTCAGATTCATGCAGGCCTTTCTTGCCAAGGACTGGGTAATCACAGCACTAACACAGGTCGCAGGCTACCCTGATGCAGCTGAGTTGCTCAGCCTGTGCAGAATTACTGTTTTTAATTTCTAAATGTTGTTCCAGCCTTTCTTGAAGCTGAGAAAAGGCCATTTTTATGTTTCTCAGTAAAAGACAAGACTGGAAATAGTTTCATAAACCTGGCTGTTAATTTCTAGAATGTTACCTGCTGATTGGAAAGCAAAGATAAGAATAACAACAAAAACAGCCACAAAGGAACAGCAGATAGAATTAACACACTTGGAAGTTTCAGCCTGCTAATGTCATGGTTGGAGGCTTTACCATGTTTGCCTAGAAAACAGGTTTAGGTACAGGATGTGGAACAGTTTGGAGTATTGCTAGACACTGTTCAGAGATAAGACCTTTTTTAGGTAACAGAACAAATGAGATGTGGCAGCTAATGTTAACAAAGGATCAAGAATTTACAAAAAGACTCTTCAGTGATTAGTTTAAACCTTTTAGAGAAACTAAATTGAGTGGGATAATTTCTAAATCTGGGCTCTTTGAAACTTATTGATAAAATGTGAATATTCTTTTCATAGTAGCATCCCAATTATCTTGCACCATCAAGGAATGAGGTGTTCCATGAAAAATCATATCTTCCAGATGATGTAGCTTAGTCTTTCTAATTTCCTCACAGAGGCATAGATGCCTCCCCCCCACCCCCACCTTTAAAAAACAAATTAAGCAATCAATATGTCTACAATGGACTATCTTTTTTCAAACTATTTAAAGTAGAATTTATTGTCATTTTCAGAGGAAGACCCCAGATCATTATTTTGAATAATCAACCACTGTCCTGTTACTTCTCTTTAAGATGACCCAAATATGAATTCTATTTATCGTATTTATTATTCATTGACTAAATTTTAAGTATTATTTCTTGATAGAGTTAGGAGACTATCTGTTTTACCTTCCATCTCTGACTCAAATATAATTGTTTTTTGTTGGCTACAAAGCCAGATAGAATTATGCCTATTATATATTCAGGCAATCAATAAGTGGGTGCTCTAAGGAGGCAATAATATAAGATGATTAAAATATAAACTCAGGAGCCACTGTGCTTTGCGCAAATCCCAGCTCTATTATTCACTGTTGCATGACCTTGAATAAGCTATTTAATCCTTTTATGCCTCAATTTTCATCAACTGTTTTATGGGCATGCTAACCAAACCAACTTCATTGGGTTACTATAAAAATTAAATGAGATAATGTATGTGAAGCAGACAATAAGCAATCAGTCAACAACAAAAAAAGATGATCATTATCTTTAATGGGGTTTTTATTGTGTGCCAGGTTATTGTTTTGTTAGTAGTTTCTTGATACTATGACTTGCCTGATTTTTCCATACATGGAATTTGGGCTATTTTAAATTTTTGTTGGTTAGTTTTTAATGTTAATTAAATCCAGGGTCTTAGCTAGGGTCTAGGTAGTAGAGTTGCTTGGCAAGGAGACTAGAGATAAAGTAAATTTAGCAACATATGAATATATGAATGTCCAAACAGGCCACAATGTTGGATATTATTCCCCCCACCTAATATTCGGTTTTCCCATTCAAAATGTTCTAAGCGGTTGCTTATAACGTCCTCGGTAGACCTTGTTCACTTTTGTTCTGCTGCCGTATTTTGCGATTTGTGTTGTTTTCAAAATTCAATTTCTGAACCATCTTATAGAAAAACGTCTGTCAAATGGTTGAATCCAACTGAAATTGATGTGTTATGTAATGACTGAAGCATGGGATTTCTATGCTCTATTAAGACCCTCTATTAAAAGGAAGATAGATGAGAGTCCCATTTTGAAATTTAAATTCGATATATGTTCACAATTCTACTGTGTGGTAGTCTTAGGGAACATGGAATTTATGAGCTGTCATATGGATGAAAGAAAAGTGTGAAGTTTTCATGTTACTTTGGCATGAGATCCTTACCTTCCACTATTCCCTGAGCTTGTGGGAGACAGACGATAGATCACCATGCTCTTAGCCACAGTCAGGCAATAGATACACAGTCAGGCAACAGCCATCATAATCCAGAGCCTGGAAATGTCTGAAACAGATTCTTGAGAGGCATTCACAGAAAGGCTGACGGTGTCCTCTCTGAGGATGAATACTGGCCAAAATCAGAGTCGTCAAGACGTTGCTCAGTAACCCAATCCTGCAAACAGACCCCTCTCCCATTTTCCTGGAGCTTACTTAGTATGAGTTACTTTCTTAAACCCACCTTGAGGGCGGTTCACTGGGAAACAGGACAAAGACCTGGCCAAGTTCTGGAGGCACAAAGAATATCATTGGTTCCTTCAGTAACACACAGGTGAAGTATGCAGCTGCCTAATGTTAACGCCTGATTTGTAAGAGTGGCTTTCAGAAGACGTTAGCTGAATTTCAGATCTACTTTCTTGCATTTGGTAAATAATTAGAATGACTCCTTTGATAAATGCCTACAAGACTTAGAAGGCCTTTACCCCACTGAGGAATGTTTATTAAGGGTGCATTCCCAGAAGCAAATTTTGGAAATAGGAAAAAAAAAATTAAAGAGAAGAGAGAGGAAATTCTTTCTTTTACAGATTTTACTGACAAATGACAACAGGAGAAAAAAGTTCACAAAAGACCTCGTTTCCTTTAAATAGGCTTCATCAAAGCATATTTGTAACATTCTATCACATCACATTAGTTTATTAGCTTTTCTGATAATCAATACAATTAACGTCACATGTGTATGTTCTATGTCCATGGAAGAAGCACTCATAAAAGGCTAATGTGTTCGAGATGAAACTGGAATGATAAGGCTTTGGAATCCATTTATTGCTGCTGTTTCATTGCTATCTATTCAGGGCCTGGTCTGTAGTGCACAGAGTCTAAGTAGGGTCCGTGGTTCTCTAAACATGCACATGCCTTTGAGACCAAGCTAAAGGCTGGTCACAAAGCACATTTGCGCTGTACTCGTGATCCTACTATTTTCATTCCTTGTCTGGGTGCTCCCATAATGTGTCCCGCACTATGCAATGCCCTTTTAGGTAATTTCACTTGGTAATGAGGAATAGACGCTTGTTCAGGAAACCAGCCTGGCAGGGAATATGCAGAAAAGTGTTAAGAACCACCACTGTAGAACTTACAGCATCAGTCTTTCATCCCCACTCTTGATACTACAGTTTTTTAAACAAGTTTACCCAGCTGGGAAAATGGAGAGAAAAGAAAAAAAAAAAAACCAGAGCTCTGAGTCAGATGATATTCTCTAAGAGTTTAAGAACCAGAGCCCCTTTTCCTTTAATTCAGGTCCCCTCCTTCCAGACAAGGTTCCTTCCAAGATCAGCAGTGCAGTGGCTTAAATCCCTGGTTTAGCTGCTACCTCTTCATTTTCACAACTTTTACTTTCTATTGAAAATCCAAATCAGAATCAAAATAAAATTATTTTTGGATTTTAAACAAAGGTTAATGAAAATGAGGCTAAAATGAATACGGCCGTGATGCAGTTGAGAGCTATAGCTGCACATACAATTGTATTACAAAAGAAAGGCTTTCTTTTTATTCTGGAAAATGTCACCAGAATTATGACTTCAGCTTAACCTACCCACACTTGAACTTCAAATTTACTTGCCTTTAAAATCAGGAGAAATTGTATACCACCTGCTTTAGATTTTCTAACAGAAAGTGAACATTTGAGTTTTGCAGCTAAAACAGACATTAAAGCTATCGCATCGCTAACTTCCTCTGGAAGGGGAAGGAGATCTGAAATTAGAAACATAAAGTTAACAAGTAACATGGAAATGATCTTATTTTCATTGCTTGCAAATCAATTTCTTAATCCCTACCCACAGAAAAGCAATAAAATATAAGTGGGCACATCCAGTAGTAGAAAAGGGAATGTTGCCAACCTGTCACTGCAATGTAATAGTTTTATACTATACACAGAAGTTATTGCTATTATTTATGTCTTTGGATTTTGCTAAATGCACTGTTTTTTTCCCTATGCGAGAAGTGCTTCTTGTTTGTGCCAACCCATTTATTTATATATAAATATAAGTAAATATATTTATTCTCTGTAATAAAATAGTATATTTTGATACTGTTATTTCAAAAAAAAAACTTATATGTTATCACTAAGTGCTACTTAAGAAGCACTATTTCCTTATCAATATTAGAAGAAACTAATACCTTTAACAAACAATGTGAGAGAAGTTTGGAAATGATTCCTGTCTTTGTGTTGCTTTCATATATTACCCTCTTTGACAATGATCATTTATTATTGAAAAAATAACAACCATCATATCTGTTTCAAAGACTGGATGTTAAAATTCTCTAACCATATCTTTATTCCACTAATTAATATGTGTCTTTGGCAGAATATGCAATCTCTTGAAATTCAGGACTTTGTTTTCACCTGTTTCACTGTAACCTTCAATAGAATCTACTGACTTGAACAATTTCTGTACACTTTCAAGTGAATTAGAAATAAACCTTAAGTTCAACCATTGATTATGATTCCCATTTTGATACATCTCATAAGTTTTCAATTATATTGCTTTCCTATTGATTTTGACCACTACCTATATATGGTAGATTTAAAGATATCTAATAGTCCTGACAGAAGGTAATATTCTTTTCTTCCCTGGAGTCTTTGCAAAATGAAAATGACTTTCACTGGGCACCTATGATTAGAAACTTAGCTATCTCTGCAAATGACTCAAATCTCTGAGATATGCAAGTTGGACCCATTCTATGTTAGATTGTGACATATATTTTTCAGCATGAAAATAATATTTCAACTGACCTAAAACAACAAAGTACATTTTAAATGTTGGGAAGACATCACCTTTACCCCTAATGTTTTAGAACAGAAACCAAGTGGCTAAGAGTGACAACCATTATCCTCAAGTTAATAACAGAATAACCTTGAACCTTGTTGTGATGCACCAGTTATGATTCCAGACAGGAAAAACTGTAATCTTTTGAGCAACTATCAATCTAAGTAATTCTTGCTCAAGACTGATAAATTATGCAAGTCCATTATGCTAAAAGGCACTTGATAGACCAGGGTAAGTAGCTTGAACTAAGGAAGGAGGGAAAATACTTAATTATTTTAAAAAGTTTAATCTGAATATTATAATGAAAATAGAATTCAAATTTCCTATGTTTACGGCCAGATCAGGTAGTTCTATGCTATCATGAACTGCTTTTAATAAATTACCCATAAAATAAAGCATATGCCAGGTACTGTTAAAGATGCTGGGGACATTACAGTGGACAAAATTGACCCCAGAGAAAAATTCTGTTCTCATTCTCATGGAGAAGACAGACAGTAAAGGAACAAATAGAATATAGTATGTTAATTTGTGGTAAGTGCTATGGAGAAAATTTAGGCAAAGGAGACAAGGGAGTGTCGGGGCAGGCATGAGGAGGCTGCAATTTTAGCGAGGCTAATTAGCAAAGGTCTCCTCGAGGAGGCGGCATCTTGGCAAAGACTTAAAGGAGATGAAGCAATGAACCATGTGAGATCTGGGGTTACGGCATTCTAGGAAGAAGAAACAGAAACTGCATTTGCCTTGATGCAGGAGTCTGCCTGGTGCATTATGATTAGCAAAGAAGTTCCAGTTGCTGGAAGAGAGTAAAGGCAGAAAAAGGAGGAAGAGATGCCACTGGGGACAAAATGGGGGAAATAGTACAAATGGCATAGGGCCTCGTAGACCACTTTAAGAACTTCAACTTTTCCTATGAGTAAAAAGAAGCTGTGTTGGAGGGTTTTTATCATTCCATTTGTGTAGTCTGATTTACATTTTAAAAACTTACTCTGGCTTCTGGCATGCAGACAAGTCAGAAGCCAAAGCAAAATGGTTGGTTTTGGATACATTTTGAAGGTAGAGTCAATATGATTTGCTGTTAGATGATTGTGAGGTATGAGGCAGAGGAGAAAACGATTCTGAAGACTTGAGCCTCAAGAATGGGAAGGATGAAATTGACATTTGTTGAAATGGGGAAAATGGAAGGAGAAATGGGTTTGTGTGTAAGTGGGGGTTCAGTTTTGAAATTTTAGATTTGTAAAGTCAAGCTGATTTATCAAGTGTGCTGCTAGGTTTAGGAACCCGAATTTCAAAAAAGAAGTGAATTTGGGAGATTCAGCACAGAGATGGTGTTTAAAACTGTGAGATTGCCTGAGATCAGCAAAGATGAAAGTATAGATAAGGAAAGGGCATACTCCTGGAGCATCCCAATATTGAAAGGTTGGGAAGATGAGAAGGAAACCAGCAAAGGAACAGAGTAGTAACAGTTAGTGAGAAAGAAAGAAAATCAGAAAAATACGGGGACATGGAAGCCAAGTGAAGAAAATGCATAAAGGAGAAGGAAGTGGTCAAGTGTGCCAGAAGTCAAATAAGAAAGGAATGAGAATCAACCATTGAATTAACATACTTGGAAGTTACTAGTGATCATAGTAGAAGAAGAAAGCCTCATGAGAGAAAGGAGGTGAGGGATTGTAGATAGTATGTTAGTATGTTTTTCAAGGAATTTTCTTAAATGGAAGCAAAGAAATGCATCAGTAGATTGAATAAGAGTATGGGGATCATAGTTTTGTTTGTTGGACTTTTAAAGACTGTGTAGATAGAAAGTTTGATAAAGCAAGAGAGAATTCCTGGGGTGATGTTCTTGAGTAAGAGAAAAGGGATGTGATCTGAAACACCATGAAATGTTGAAGTAGGCTATGGATCAAGACCAGTGATAAGTCAGTGTGACTATCAGGAAAATTCAAGAAGTTCCAAAGGAGTGACTGACTAGAGGGCTAGACTATAGAACAAGTGAGAGTTTATATATCTTGGATAATGACCTGAAGATAAGAGAAGTTGGGATAAACTAAAGCAATACTGCAAGGCAATAAGTTTTTCTATTAAAAACAATGTCAATAAACACACAAAGCTAATATTTTAAAAATGCATACTACGTAATATGCATTATTCTAACCCTTTATACTTCTTGTATTTAATTCCTACAAGGAAAACCCCACCCCCACCTTCCATCCCCCCCTGAGGAACTGAAACATAACCAGTTTACTAAATTTCTAAAGTCATATAGATTACATGGGGAGAACTTGGAGTTATATGCTGGCAGTCAGACTCCAGAACCTGTGCTATAAACCACTACCTGATGCTTTCCACATCCATCTCTCTATACATCTATCTACATATATCTCTAGAAAGCCCATATTCTCAGTTCTGTTGAAGGTCTCAACTATTAGTGAATTATATGAATAAATATACATATGAAAATGAATGGTTATAAAATATAAAATGTAATTCTAGGTAGAGATTCATGTTAGTAAGTTTAGAGTTTCAGATTGGGCTATATATTGACTTTTGGTTCCCATGTGATATTACTGAGAGACTGAAAGTCATCTTTCTCTAGACGTCTCTGAACAAGTTCATGCTGGTAGAAGGTCCTAGTTCCTCCCCATGTGAGTGTCTTCACAAGTAGTCTCAGTGTCCTCATGACAGAGTGACTGGCTTCCTCTTCTCAAGAGATGACTGCATAACCTTAAACAGCAGGAGTGAAGGGATGCAAGTCAATTGTTCATGTGAGGAACAATGTGCTACTCCCATGGTGAACTATTCTGACTTCTTAAACTGGGTCATCACTGCTGGTGCACTGACTTTGAGTCACCAAGGCAATGATTCTAAGATACCATCAAGGAATATTTATTGAAAGGCTAGTCCTCCATTCCCCAAATTCCTATAACTCTGGGAGTAAGTGAAGGGCTGGTGACTAAATACATTTACCTCCACTCTTACCAGATCCCAAAATCCAATGTAAAGAGTCACTTATCCAACTACCCAAACTTTCTTCATAAATACCTAGCCAAATCTGCTTCGTTTTGTTTTTTTTTAAGATTGATTTATTTCTCTCCCCTCCCCCCGGATCCTGGTTGTCTGTTCTCTGTGTCTATTTGCTGTGTCTTCTTTGTCCGCTTCTGTTGTTGTCAGTGGCACGGGAATCTGTGTTTCTTTTTGTTGTGTCATCTTGTGTCAGTTCTCCGTGTGTGCGGCACCATTCCTGGGCAGGCTGCACTTTCTTTCACGCTGGGCGGCTCTCCTTACGGGGAGCACTCCTTGCACGTGGGGCTCCCCTACATGGGGGACACCCCTGCATGGCAGGGCAATCCTTGCGCACATCAGCACTGCGCATGGGCCAGCTCCACATGGGTCAAGGAGGCCCGGGGTTTGAAACGTGGACCTCCCATGTGGTAGACGGATGCCCTAACCACTGGGCCAAGTCTGCTGCCTCCTTCAGTTTTATTTCTCTTATTTTCTGGATTCTCAAAGTACTTAATATCTTTAAAAAAAAAAGTCATCCTTCATTTTTATTAAAATTTTAGTATGTGCTAGTTTTTTTTTCTTTCTTTCTAACAGGAATTCAGGTTCCTTTAAGGAAGAAACTGTCTTATTTTGCATTATTGCAATATTTGGAAATATTAAGCCAATGGTGGACATTCAACAAATACTTGTTAATTTTAAAAGGCCTTACTTTAACATTATTTTTGTGATCATCAAATGAAAAGCATTTGATTTTATAGCTCTTCATTTATTGATTCAATTTCTTCATTGATTTGGTAAATACTCAACGTGAATACTTGTATTGTGTAAAAATTAATACAATTTAATACACAGGACTCACATTCAGGTTTTTCTTATTAAAAATGATACTAATAAAGTTTCCATTCTTAAGTTTTGTAAGCAGAAAATTAAATACAATAAGATACGTTGCTATGCACATAATCTTCACATTAATATTAAGTAGTTGGAAAACAAAATGAATCTAGAAAGATGCTGATTTGTTTTTTGAAAATATCATTTATTATAGCATATTTATTCAGTATGCTTTTTATATTACATTTTAATAAAATTTATATATCAATTATCTAATAATGCATAATAAATTAGCCCAAAAATTATTGGTTTAAAAGAACAAGAAACATTATCTTATAGTATCTGTGAGTTGGGAATTTGGGAACATATTAGCTGGGAAATTATGGCCTGAAGTCTCTCATGAAGATGTCATCTAGGGCTGAGGTCATCTGAAGGTTAACTAGAGCTTAGGATCCAATTCTACAGGGGCTCACTCACATCATTGGCAAGTTGGTGCTGGTTGTTGGCAGGAGGCTCCAGATCCTCCCCATGTGATGTTCTTCCCAAGTTGTCTGAGTGACCTGATGACATAGTGATGGCTTCCTCCAAAGCAAGCAATTTTAGACAGCAAGACTGAAGCCACAATATCTTTATGACACAGCTTCAGAAGTTATACACCAATCTCTTCTGAAGTATTCTATTGGTCACAAGGGCAGCCATGATTTGATGTGAGAAGGGATTACACAAAGGCATGAATACTAGGAAATAAGGGTCATTGAGGGCTATCATGGAGGCTGGCCACAATAGTCCAAATTCTGGTCCCCAGTGATTCATATAGTTCTTACATGTAAAATACTATATTTGGGTGAGTGAATTTTATTTTTAAAGAAACTATAGATGACATAAATGTTATACTGAAAATATAGGGAATTCCCATATGCCCTCCTCCTCCTCCCACACTTCCCCACTTAACAACATCTTTCATTAGTGTGGTACATTTGTTACAATTGATGAACACATATTGAAGCATTGCCACTATCCATGATCTATAGTTTACAATAGAGTTTACACTTGGCGCTGCACAATTTTAAATGTTTTGACAAAATGTATAATGGTCTGTATCCATCATTGCAATGTCATGCAGAACAATTCCAATGTCCCTACAATGTCCCATGTCACACTTATTCTTCCCTCTCCCTTCCTTCCGAACCTCTGGTAGCCACTGCCTTTATATCAATGTTACAAGTTCTTTCATTACTAGAGTAATAAGTTTAGTGCATAGTTGCATTTCCCCCTTATGTTTGTTCATTCCTCAATCTTGAGGATTTTGAGATGGTGATGCCCACTCTGCTTCTGGTTGAAAGGGGGCTTAGATCCATTGGTCACCTCTTCTTGAATCCCCCAAAATTCTCATCCCATTATAGCATCTGCTTGAAATTCAGAATCTCAGAATAGAAATGAGATCAAGGTATAGACAAGGCTCCCCATATATGATTCCTTAAGTACAGTTCTTTGAGTAGAGTCCCTTCAATCTGAAGGCATGAATTAAAGAGACAATTTATCATACCCACTCATCCCACTCCCAAGACATTGTTCCATAGAAATTCCAAAATTCAGCAGGGCACAGATTGGCAGTTCCTTAATTAGGATTCAAGGAAATAATTCTCTATGGCTTTTAGCTCTGCCTTCTGGATTGTTATTTCTTTCCTATGATTCATTCTTCCCTTTCCATGTTTTTTCCCTGAGTCATTCTTCTTTTCAATTCTTTTTTACTCATGCTTGAAGTTGAATAATTTTCTCAGCCTGATTCATGCTTGAAGAAGTTTGAGGTTATAAAATCCTCTTTTCATTTTATGCTTCCTCTGTCCCTTTCAATCCAACCTAACAGTGTTTGGCCAATATGATTCTCTAAAATCTTTGTGGATCTCTAATATATCCTATTGGTGGTCATTCCATAACACAAAAACCACATCTACAAATCTCTGACATAAGCTCTTTTCAACCTTAGACTTCGGCTGGGACTGCTAAGGGTTTTTAGAAAGCTCAAACTTTCTAAAGAAAGTTTAAGCTTTTTAGAAACCATATTATCTTACTAAATACTTTTCTAATGTCATAGCAAAAGATTTCACAGCCATACTTTCAGCTTGACAGTACTCTGAATTTAATTTTTGCCTAGAAGCCACTTCTTAATTTTAGCATTGTTTGTCCTCTGGAGAGTTCAGGAATTATTAAAACTAGCAAGTCCTGGCACATTCATGCTTAAACAGTCTTTTATTTATCTTTTTTCCTCTCACATAACATTTTTCCATAAGTGGCAAGAAGAAATTAAGTTGCACCGCCTAACTCTGCCTGGAAATCTCGTAAGTTAGGTTACCCAGTTCTCCAGCTATATTTCCTATTTTCCATGTCACCATGGGTAACAGTGTTGCTTAATAGTCTGCTACTACATAACAAGGATCACCTTTCCTCCAGTTTCCAGTAACATTTTCCTCACTTTACGTTAAGCCCTTATTGGCAGTCTCCTCAAAGGCCGTTTGACTTCTGCTAATAGTAGTCTCTTCAAAGTTTCAAAGTCCTTCCAGCTTCTGCCTACTTCCATATTCCAAATTTTCTCCCCACATTTTAAGTGTTTTTTATGGCAGCATCATACTTCCAGATACCAAAATATAAATTAGTTATCTAATAAGCTACCCCAAAACTTAATGCCTTAAACCAAAAATAAACATTTATTATCTGAGTTTCTATGGGTCCTGTGTTTAGGAATAGCTTAGTTAGGCAGTTTTTCTTGGGGTCTTTCATGAGGTTGCAGTCGAAATATCAGCTTGGGTTACAATCTTCTGAAGGCTTGATTGGAGCTGGAGGACCTTATTCCCAGGTAACTCATTCATGTGGTTGTCAAGTTGCTGCTAGTAGTTGGCAAGAGAGCCAACTACTCCACATGGGCTCCAAATGGGCTTCTCCACAGACTGTTTGAGTATCCTCATGACATGGTAACTATCTCACTCCCAAGAGTGAGCAATTCCAGAGTAAACAATATGGAAGCCACAATGTCCTATATAATATAGCGTCAGATGACACACAGTGTCAATTTCATGGTATTCTATTGATCATAGTTCAGCCATGATTGAGCATTGGAGAGGACTATGAAAGGCTAAGATGATAGGGAAATATCTGCAAAGTCAGGCTAGCACATTTTCTTCAAATTTTGGTTGTTTATTAATTCAGTCAGAATTCAACTGTGGTAATAGTCTATTGTTCACAGTAAATTGAATAATTCATAAATGCTCACTATAAATGAACCAGCAAAACAAAATGTGAAAACCAAGAAGCATGACTCACTTATTTCAACCCTGCATGTGACCATTTTAACACAAATTAGTCAATTATATATATTAAGCACCTACTGGTTACAAGGTTCTGTGCTGGGTATAATGGAAGAGCACTAAATAAAAAATGTGCAGTCACTATTTTTAAATTGATTACAATCTTATAGGGGAAATATTATATAAACAAATAATTTGAGACTTTTAAAAAGGGAGTGATAACTAAAAGAACGACTCAACCTGAGCGCATAGGACCAGTTATTGAAATAAAGTCCCAATTTCCTTACTTTTGCAAAGGACAAAATCTGTGAAATTAGACATAAATAAGATGGGGTGGTTGAAAATTTTTTTCTTCCCCCTCGCCCCCACCCTGCTGTTTTTGCTGTCTGTGTCTATTTGCTATGCGAACCTCTGTGTCTATTTCTCTTCTCATTTTTTCTTTAGGATTCACTGGGTTTCAATCCTGGGGACCTCTGATGTGGAGAGAGTTTCCCTGTTACTTGTGCCACCTCAGTTCCTGGTTTCTGTTGCACTTCACCTTGACTCTCCCCTTCATCTCTCTTTTTGTTGCATAATCATCTTGCTGTGTGAGTCACTTGCATGGGTTCTGGTTCCCCATGGGGTCACCCCTTTAGTAGGAGGCCCCAGGGATCGAACTCTGGGCCTCCCATTTAGTAGGCAGAAGCCCAATCACTTGAACCACATCTACTTCCCAGTGGTTACAGTTTGAAAAAAGGAAATAGGTTGAGTTGTCCATTTGCATCACACACATTTCTGTGTCCATCTCTTTAGTCATGCCATTTCCACACCCTAGAATCCCTTCCTCCTTACTATCTTCTATCCATCTCTTCTAACCTCTGGTCCCAGCTCTTGCAGCTAAATCCCCTTGCCTAGATTACCTCACCTTCCTCTGAATTCTTACTGTTCTCATCATTTATGGGGTCTTTAGCCTTGTTTCATCCCGTTCACATGGCTTTTCAATTCTTTGAGAACAGGGGCCATGTTTTACATACCTCTCTATTCTACCACTCGGCCCACAGTAGACCCCAAGATATACGTGTGACTGCTGCTGACTTTCACTAGTGATTACCTTTTTTTCCCTAACAAGTCAATTTTATTGATAAATATTAATAAAGTATAAATCCATCCAGAGTGTACAATCAATGGTATTTGGTATAATCACATAGTTGTTCATTCATCACTTCAATCATTTTTAGAGCATTTTCATTATTCCAGTAACAATAATAATAATACTAGGAAAAGAACCCACACAAATAAACTCATCACCTCTCAATCTCTCTATTCTTCCCCTGCTGGACATAGCTGCTATTTTGTTTCCTTTTCTATTTTATTTGCATTTATATTTTGTAAAAACTGTCTTATAAATGCAATATCACCCATATTCATATAGTACATGAGGTTTCACTATGTTATACAGTCCCATGTTACAATTTTTAGCTTTCCTTCTAGGAATATCCATGTCCTTAGACTTTCTCTTTCTACCACTGCCATCCCCATATAATAGCTTTCCTAGTTACAAACACTATGATGTGTATTCACCATTTCTACTCATTTCCAAAGATATACCAAAAACCTTTTCACCAATGCACTAATTAATCCTTAGCTTTCCATTCTTTATCCTCATTCTATTTTTCTGGTAACCTATATTCTAATTATTAATTTCAAGAGTTTGCATAATATATTTAGTTCATAAAAGCACAATCATACAATATTTGTCCTTTTGTGTCTGACTTGCTTCACTCAATATAATGTCCTCCAGGTTCATTCATGTTGTCATATACTTTACAACTTCATTTCTTCTTACTACTTCATTTCTTCTTACAGTTTATCCATTCATCAGTTGATGGATACCCGGGTTGTTTCCAACTTTTGGCTATCGTGAATAATGCCACTATGAACATCACTGTGCAGATGTCTTTTCATGTTACTGCTCTCACGTCATCCGGGTATATACCAAGTAGTGGTATTGCTGAGTCACATGGCAGGTCTGTATTAAACTTCATTAGGAACTGCCTAACAGTCCTTTACAGTGGCTGTACCGTTCCACATTCCCACCAACAGTGAATAAGCATTTCTTTCTGTCCACTTGCTCTCCAAATTTATAGTTTTCTCACTTTTTAATAGTGGCCAGTCTAATAGGTGTGAAATAATAGCTCATTGTAGTTTTGGTTCGCCTTTCTCTAATTGCTAGTAATGTTGAACATTTTTTCATGTGTTTCTTTGCCATTTGTATTTCTTCTTAGGACAATTGTCTTTCCAGATTTGTGATTGCCAAATATTTTCCCATTGAGTTGGATGCTTTTTCATCCTTTTGACAAAGTGCTTTGAGGTGCAAAAGTATTGAATTTTGAGGAGCTTCCATTTATCTATTTTATCTTTTATTGCTCGTGCTTTGTGTGTAAGGTTTAAGAAACTACTGCCTACCACAAAATTTTGAAGATGTTTTCCTATGTTTTCTTCTAGAAGTTTTATGGTTGTCACTTTTATTTTTAGGTACTTGATCCATTTTGAGTTAATTTTTGTATAAGGTGTGAGATAGGGGTCTTATTTCTTTCTTTTGGATATGGCAATCCAGTTCTTCCAGGATCATTGATTGAATAGACCATTTTGGACCAGCTAGCTGGGCTTAATAGCCTTGTCAAAAACCACTTGACTGTAGATGTGAGGGTATATTTCTGAGTTCTTGATTTGGATCCATTGGTCAATCTGTCTGTCTTTATGTCAGTACCATGCTGTTTTTACCACTGTGGCTAACTATTATGCTTTAAAGTAAGGAGTGAGAGTCCTCCAACTTCATTCTTTTTAAGACATTTTTGGCTACTCGGGGCCCCTTACCCTTCAAAATAAATTTCATAATTGGCTTTTCCATTCCTGCAAAAAAGACTGTTTGGATTATTTTTGGGATCATGTTGGATCTGTAAATCACTTTGGTTAGAAGTGACATCTTAATGATATTTAGTCTTCCTTTCCCTGAACAGGGAATGTCCTCCCATTTTTTAATCTTCTTCGTTTTTTCCACAATGTTCCTTAGTTTTCTGAATACAGGTCTTTTATGTTCCTGGTTAAGTTTATTCCTAAATATTTGATTATTTTATTCACTATCATAAATGGAATTTTTTTCTGATTGCTTCCTAAGATTGCACATCAGTAGTGTATATTAATCTTATATCCTGCCACTTTGCTGACCTCATCTTATTAATTCTAGTAGTTTTGTTGTAGATTTTCAGGGTTTTCTAGATATAGGATCATATCAGTGAATAGTGCAAATTTTCCTACTTTGGTGACTTTTAATTCTTTATCTAGCCTAATTGCTTTAGCTGGAACTTCTAGCACAATACTGAATAACAATAGTGAGATTGGGCATCCTTGTCTTGTTTCTGATCTCAGCAAGAAACTTTTCAGTCTTTCACCATTGAATATAATGCTAGTCGTAGGTTTTTAATATATGCATTTTACCATATCAAGAAAGCTTCCTTGTACTCCTATCTTTTGGAGTGTTTTTATCAGGAAAGGGTGCTGTATTTTGTCAGATGCCTTTTCTGCATCAATTGACAAGATCATGTGGTCTTTCTTCTTCAATGTATCAATGTAGTTTATTCCCTAATTGATTTCTGTATACCTGGGTTAATTTGTGGTGTATATTTCTTTTAATGTGCTTTTGGATTTTATTTGCAAATATTTTGTGGAGGATTTTTGCACCTATATTCATTAGAGATATTGGTCTGTAATTTTCATTTTTCATACTATCTTTATCTAGTTTGGTATTAGGTGATGTTTGCTTCATAGAGTGAGTTTGGTAGCATTCTTTCTGTTCAATTTTTTGGAAGAACTTGAACAATTGGTATTAGATCATCTTTGAATGATTGTTAGAATTCACCTGTGAAGCTATCTGGCCCTGAACTTTGCATGTGTGGGAGGTTTGTGATGACTAGTTTCAATCTGTTCACTTGTGATTGGTTTGTTAAGGTCTTCTATTTCTTTTAGGGTCAGCGTAGGTGGTGTGTGTGTCTAGGAATTTGTCCATCTCATCTACTTTGTCTAGTTTTTTGGCATAGTTGTTCATAGTATCCTCTTATGATCTTTTATTTCTGCAGGCTCTGATTATGTCTCTCCTGTCATTTCTGATTTTATTTATTTGCATCTTCTCTCTTTTTTTTCTGCGTCAGTCTAGCTAAGGGTTTGTTGATTTTGTTGATCTTCTCAAAGTACCAACTTTTGGTTTTGTTGATTCCATTGTTTTGTTTGTGTTATTGATTTCATTTATTTCTGCTTTGATCTTTACTATTTCTTTCCTTCAGCTTAGTTTGGGATATGTTTGCTGTTCTTTATCTAGTTCCTCTAGGGGTGCAGTTCAAGTTTCAATTTTAGCTCTTCTTTTCTAATGTAAGCACTGGGGGCTATAAATTTCCCTCTCAGAATTACCTTTGCAGTGTCCCATAGTTTTTGATATGTTGTGTTCTCATTTTCATTCATCTCAAGATATTTACTGAATTCTCTTGCAATTTCTTCTTTAACCCACTGATTATTTAAGAGTATGTTATTTAAACTCCATGTATTTACAAATTTTCCATTTTTCCATTCCATTATTGATTTCCAGCTTCATTCCATTATGATCAGAGAAAGTGTTTTGTATAATTTCAATCTTTTTAAAGATAGTCTATTTTGGAGAAGGATCCATGAGCACTGGAAAAGAATGTATATACTGTTGTTTTGGGGTACAAGTCTCTATAGATGTCTGTTAGGTCTAGGTCATTTATCATATTATTCAAGCTCTCTGTTTATTTATCCTCTGTCCAGATGTTCTTTCCAAGACTGAGAGTGGTACACTGAAGTCTCCTTGTATTATTGTTGAGACGTGTACTTCTCCCTTCAGCTTTGCTAGTGTGTGCCTCATGTATCTTGGGGGTACTGAGGTTAGGTGCATAAATATTTAGAATAGTTATTTTTTCTTGGTGAATTGCCCCTTTTATTAATAAATAATGACCTTCTTCATTCCTTATAACAGTTTTGCATCTAAAATCTATTTTGCCTGATATTAGTATCACTACTCCAGCATGGAATATCTTTTACTTTTAACCTGATTATGTCCTTAGGTCTGATATGAACAACATATAGATGGATCTTAATTTTTAATCCATTCTATCAGTCTATGTCTTTTGATTGGTGAGCTCAAACCATTAGCATTAGTGTTATTACTGTAAAGGCATTACTTACTTTATTTTGTGCTTTGGCTTTCTGTTTCATATTCTGACTATATTGTCTGTCTTTTTACACTTAAATTTATACTTCCTAATAATCTTCATTTCTACATTCTTCTCCAAGTCTTTTGTCCTTGTTTGCAGCCTTTCAGTCTTTCATACCTTTTTTTTTCTTTTTTGTGAATATTGTATAATCTCAATGATTTGAAACAATTGGAATAAGCAAATTCATAGAGTCAGAATTAGAATGTAGGTTGCAGGGGACAGGGTGGGGTAGGTTATGGGGATTTAAGGCTTAAAATGTACAGGGTTGCTGTTTGGAATGGTGGAAATATTTTGGTAATGGATGGTGATGATGGTAGGTAGTACAATATTGTGAATACAATGAACAGCATTGAAATATATATCTGAACATTACTAAAAGGGTAAATGTTAAATTGTGTATACAGAAACAGAATACAATTAAAAGGAAAGTCTGTGAAACTACACTACACAACTGTGAGCCTAAGTTATATCATGGACTTTAATTAATAGTACAATTATAAAAACATGCTATCGTAAATTGTAACAAATATTCTACACAAATGTAAGGTTTTGGTGGTGAGGTAGTATGTAGAATCCTGTATTTTTTGCATTACTGTTCTATAAAACCCACTCATACCACTTTCACACCACTTTTTCATACCACGTTCTTCTCATCTCCTTGTTTTCTGATGAAAGGTTAGCAGTTAATCTTATCAAGGGTCCCGTGTATATGACGCTTCACTTTTCTCTTGCTGCTTTCAGAATCCTCTCTGTATCTCTGATTTTCATCATTTAAATAGTAGGTGTCTCAGGTAAGGTCTAGTCAGATTTATTCTGTTTTGGGAAGCATTGTCTTTCTTGGATATTGATATTTATGTCTTTCATAAGGGTTGGGAAATTTTCAGTAATTATTTCCTCAAATATTCTTTCTACCCCTTTTCCTTCTGGGACACCAGTAATGTTTATGTTTGTGTGTTTTGTGTTGTCATTCAGTTCCCGGAGACCCTGCTTCATTTTTTCCCATTCTCTTCTTTCTGTTCTCCTGTCTTTTCCAGTTCAGTTGTTCTGTATTCACAATCACTAATTCTGTCTTTGAGCAATTCAAATCTGCTCTTACATGCCTCCAATATATCCTTGCCTATCCCAAGATGGCTCTGTTGTTTGTTTGCTTGTTGTTTTTGCTCATTGTCTGCTAGTTGTCTGTCTGTTTTTTCTTTAGGAGGCATCAGGAACTGAGCCTGTGACCATCCATGTGGGAGGTGGGCACTCAATTGCTTGAGTCACATCTGCTCCCTTAATATGTTTTTAATTTCATACAGTGTGTCTTTCATTCCCATAAGGTCTGTTACATTTATTTGCAGACTTTCAAATTGTTCTTTATGCTCAGTGTCTTCTTAATATCCTTTATTTCTTTCAATTCTTTTAATTGATTTAGGAGAATTGTGTGATTATTATTAATTGTCTTAAATCCTGTATCTCTTCAGGATATTTCATTTGTTCCTGTGGCTGGGCCATCTCTTCTTGTTTCCTAGAAGGGCTTATAATTTTTTGGCTGATGTTGAGGCATCTGAATATATATTAGTGAATTTACTCTGATGACCAAGTTTTCTCTCTTGCCTATTTTTCCCCCCACAGTTCTTCTTTGATATTTGATTCATTCTATGTCTTTAAAATTGCACAGGTTAAGTTATAAAAATTGGTCCAGGGACTCACCAGTGGGTTGCAGATTTTCTCCTAGGAATTAGGGTACAGAGAATACCAAAAACCCAAACAGTTTTTGTCCATACAATTTCCATACTGGCCAGGAGATGGTGCTCATTGATGCCCTTTTCCAGAGAGATGTTTCAATCTCCATTTTCCTGTATTTTGGTTTGGCCAAAGCCAAGATTAAAAGTGGGCTCTGCTGGCAAAATTCACTGAAAAAAAAGTTCCCCAACTCATCCTCCCTTTTCCCTTGTAACAGCTAACAGGGAAGAAGTTGTCTCTTCCCCTCTTAGTCAGGTACAGTGAGCAAGGGGTTTTACTGTATCTTAATATCTTGGAAGTGGGGGAAGGGGGTCCTTCCTGGCTGCCAGAGGGGTTTGGTAACTCACTTTTGTTGTTTCAGATTCCTTGTCCCTTACTCTCCTAGGATTGTGTAGCACTGTCCTTGTCTGCTGAGTACCAAAGCAGTTCCCTCAGACAGCTTTTGGCTCTTTCTCTGTTGTTTTTGTGAGAGATTTGGGTCCTGCCTGCCAAATCTGATGTGATATTCCCACAATCCTCCTAGTGATTAACATTTAATTTGACTTCTTAAATTAAGTTTAGTTCTTATTATTTGAATTGGAGTTGGCCTGTGTTTCCTTAACACAATGGAAATTTCCTTAAGTAACCCTTCATGTAAATATTTTACAGTAGACTATTTTGACTTCCCTAATTTCTTGCTGTAACTCTGTAACTCTCTTGTACGGATCAAAGCAGCAACTGAGAATGGGGCTACAAATTGGGTGCAGACCATCAATGTGAGATAGACTTCTGATTTCTTCTCCTTTCTGGGACAATCTGAGAAATAACAGGCAAGATGGAAGAAAGTAAGTGTACTGACTCAGAATTATGTATATTTTAGGAGGTTTACTTTCAGAGGTGCATTCACTTTTCTCCCTTAAACATAATAACAACAATTGCTTTTAAATGTTTTCATAAAGGCTAATAGGGCCTCCTTATCCTCTAATGTATGATGTATTTATTCATTTGACTAGTTTCTACTAGTAGTAGGGACTGGATTTAACAGTAAACTTCAGTTAAATGGTAAAGGTGGGTGAAGGGAATGCTTCCCCAGTGCGAAGAGAAAGGAATTATTTAAATCTCTAAAGTGGCCTATAATTTAGAGCAGGTTGTATTTTTATAACCTGTTACAGGTTGAATTGTATCATCCAAAAAGGATTCATCTTCAAGGATGTTCACATGTGCCCTCACTGAATTTATACCCACATCTCCCTTAGGAGTATTAACTAATAACTAATTCAAGCAGTTCCAATACAGGAAGGTATTATCCTAGATTCAGACTGGTTTTTATGGCCATAACAGATAAGATATGTGAAATCAGCTTATTTCTGCTCAATCAACATTTGATCTCCAACTACATAATAACCATGGGTGAGGTTCTGGGAGAAAAGAGGGCATCCAAAATGAATAAATTGTGTTCCTGCAATAATGAGAAGGTAGTGCAGATGAATACTTATAAGATAGAATTTTTTTAAAAGGCAAAAACAACAACAACAACAACAACAACAAAAACATGTGTAAGTAAAACATAGGCAGCACTTAGCCTGTATCTACAACAGCTTGTGGATGGTGTATGCCTTCTGAAAACCATTTAAGAAACAAGTGATCAAGTGATAGGAAGGGAGGCATATAGGACCACAACCTAGAGGCCCAGGCTTCTGCAATTTGCTCTGCAGTTAAGGGAACCAATACCACTTATTAGTGTTTACTGGAAGGGATCCCAGGAAGATGGAGCTTGGTTTTGCTTATATGTTTATTTATAAAAAATGTGATTTTGGATATATGACCTGAAGATAGCCTTCTAACTTTTAACCTCATGTCCTCTCCAAGGGAATTTATTAAAGTTCTTTAGAAAAAGGAATGGGAAATGTGTATTTTTCTTGCCCCCCTCCCTGTTCATTTGCAATATTTTAAGACATACGGTATAGCTTGCTCTTGGCAGGATAATCATAAATATGTTCAGTATTTTATAGCAAAGAGGGCAAGAAGTAGCTATTTCTTTTGGTCCTCAATGTTTACATGTAAATTTACTTGAGTGATCAACAAAAAATTAAAAAACAAGAACGTGAGTGTTTTTCAGGCACATCTTTACTGTTCAACACTTGGTTAGCCTCTGCAGGGTTATTTAGGTTCCTCCCAGCTATAACCCCTTGCTTCCAAATAGTCACTTGAGGCTTATTCTGTTCATTAGAAGGTGATGGGAAAAAATCAGTCAGTTTATTACTTAGCTAAAAGGTCTGGTGAAAATCTTATTGAGAGAATAATGGGAGAACATGTAAAGTAGAATATTGGGTTTATTTGTTATTAATATTTATTTCCTACCTCATTGGCACTGCCTGATTGTATTCTAGATTATGAGTCAAGCCATTTTAGACTCAAAGGATTATTGAACACTTAGGCAGTTTGTAATGTGAAGGAAAACACAGCACAATTACATCTTGTAATTGGCCAAATTGTCATTCTTTTCAGTTAATTTCTTTATTTTCTCTTTTTCCAATTCTCATAAGCTTATAAATATGATGCAAATGGCTAATTAAAGCCTCCAAGCTCAAAATCTATTCTTTTGAGTAAATGTTTGTTGACCCACTAGTGTGAGCATAGAAAAGAAATATTCCTTATAGAAATGCTCACCATGGAAACAAAGAAGCCCCACAAAAGGACATGCTTCTTACTTTTTCCCTTTTTATTTCATTTTTAAATAGATGTGCTATCATTTGCCTTTTATTTGTAGCTTCTCAACTTGTGCTGAATTTTATTTTGGTTGTGCACAGAAGGGTAATATCTCTCATACTTTACTCTGGAGGCTAACAGGAAATAGAATCATTAGCATTAAACTACATTTTAGTTAAAAGGTTTAGTTTAAAATATTAATTAAGATAAGGCGCATAAAGACCAATGGCATACCATGGAAGATATTACTGAAAATTTTAATAGTCCCTCTACTCACTAAATACTTGGAAGTCACCAAAAGGGAAATTCACCTTGAAAAAGTACCCAATCCTATAAATTCTATATGTAAGAATCCAGAGTAATCTCCTCTTCCAGCAATAAAAATATTTCCAAGGGTAATCAATGTTGCATTATGGATCAAAGGAAAATATAATACAAATTATTCCAAATTAAGACTTCTATTTAAGTTAAGAGAATACTGCCTCAGCTGCAGAGACCCAAGATTTTGTATTGCAACTATTCACACAGTTGAGGGCCTTTGTTTGCAATCAAAAAGGAATTAGGTCAGACTTGAACAGTCCTAAAAAGAACCCCAAAAGCAAGGCAACAAAAACAAAACAAAACAAAAATTTTAATAATTTCTTCCTGTCCTTTTTGTTGTCTTGTCACTTTTTATGAGAACTTCTTGGACTCTGGATTTCTCCACAGCCATGCGCTATGCCTGTGATGTTCATGCCAGGAGAAAGTGCGGCCCCTCTGATGAGTATCAGCTGTTAAGAATCCCTAGTGCATTTTGTTTTCTGCCCACAACTTCAACCTATTTTTCTAAATCATGAATTTCCCTAAGGGAAACAACAAAAATGAGAGGCAAAATAGCAGTTTCATTCTTCATGCAAATTTTAACTATAGAAATAAGGAAGGAGAAAGAAAGAGCTAGCAGCACTGTCATTATTAAAATACCTTTTGTGATGTGAAAACTGTCAATAGGGCAGAAACTCAGTTGAGCTTCCAAGGGGTGTATTTGCATCGGTTGCTTCAAGCCACCAATGAAACTCTCTCCCATCCAGTACAAAGGGCAGCATATTTGTCAATCCATTGTATACTGTTTGATCCTCAGCATTTTGGTATTGTAAACCTACATAAATACTTGTTGTTTCTATTATACCATATGGAATAATTAAATTTCTATATACTAATTAGGGGGTAGGCTAGAAATGAATAGTATCAAAATATAAAAATCAGAGTGATGCTGTTTGCTATAGTTCCTAGACTGTGAGATTCATTTGATGCTTATCTCCTAACCAAGAGAATTCAGCTATATATATATATTTCACCTAGCAGTTCTCTTGAGAGAACTCTAGCCTCTCTCAGGATATGTATTTATTCTTCCCATTTAAAAATAACTATAACAGGAAGAAGTAGGATAAACCTACTCCTCAGTAGGCTTAGACTCAGAGGTGGAAAGAGGCAAGGTCAGAGGAGCTTTGGGTACTATTTTGGAAGGGAAATGGGTCCTCCATAACCACCCTTCCATGACCTGTGGTTTGAGAAACACAGCTCTGAACAGTTCCCACACAACAGCTGTTTTTCTACATTACTATGGTTGAGGACAGGAAGTGGAATGGCACATAGAATGCAATTTATAGGATCTGTTCTCTCAGAAAGTGAAACAGGATCTCCAGGCTATTAAATTCACTTCTGTGAGGCATCTGTTAAAAGGAATTGTCTCCCTAGTAAAAGAAAGCTTTCATTTGTGAAAACCTGAAGAGTTTTCAGAAGTATTATATAACTGCTTCTGTCGTCGCTGGATTAAATAAAACTATTTTGAAAATTCAGAAAGATTTCAATCCATTTAATTCTCATAACAGAACTATGAAGTGATTTGAAAAAAATACCTAAACCCTCAACAAGGCCAAAGGTTCAGTTCTCTCTCAGGGTCACTAAAGAAATGGCATCAGAAATGTATCTAATTCCTGCCACTACTGGGATAGGAATAAAAATCTACCTAAGGTATTCTGCAGACCTGTGACTCTACAAACTGGTATGTAATACTGGGACTAAATGAATATTGAAAGGTAAGGATGAAAAAATAGATAATTTCAGTTTTAATAAACAACTATTTTTCTAATTTGGATGTTCTATTTTTACTTTTGAGCTAAAATTTACAGCAAATCTTCTTGCTCTGCCAGTACAATTAGATTTTGAAGATGTTGCAAAATTCATGTGAAATGAGGGCATCGTTATTTCCCTGGCATTCAGATAGCTGCCTGCTGGTTTCTCGAAGGATGCCAAGTCCCGGAGCCTGTTGGTTGAGGGGTCATCCCACGGAGGTACAGAGGCTCAAGTGTTATCTGGGTCTCATGCATGAGTCTTTGTGATTGAGGTGTAAATTCAAGCCTCACCTTCGTGCTAATTCCTTGTTAGAAAAGTGTCTAGGATGATATATTCCAGAATAATCAACAGCTCCATCTATACTTCCCAGTCAATAGTTCTTTTGCATTCTTGGAAGCAGTCTTAAAATCTCCAAAGTTGCTAGCCCTCTTTTAGTTAGATGAGATAAGAAAAGGAGATGTTCTCAGGGACTCAGATGTGCAGTGTGCTTGTTTCCTCTGCTGTTGACTTGCCCTCCGTTGCCACTTGTTTCTTGAACATTTCTATGAGCATAGGTCAATTCTTCAAATTGCCACTGGAGGGCACAAAAGTACAAGGTTTGCTTCAAAGTTGAGCCTTCCCTAGCTTTGCTGTTCTTTTTTTGGTACCTAACCAATCTTATTAAGATATTCAATTTAGACACTGCAATACTTTTTCACTTTCAGATCTAGTACTAGTCAACGTCTACCTTGCCACTACTTTTTTCGTTGGTGATGTTCTGAGCACCACCTATCTTTTGTATTTTGAGGTTATCCACCTGAATTCATAATTGAAAATCTTCATATGGAGATATTTTACTCTAAAATATGTGAAAAATTTCACTGATATATACCTATTTTCCCACAGGTGAAAAGAGAAAGTATCAAAGTTATATAGTAAAGTGAACGAACTGAGATGCACAAAAAAAAAATAGTTTTAGTTTCTTGCTTCTCTAATATCTAAATACCTGTGTACATTGCTTAACAGAATAAAATATTTCTGGCAAGTCAGCTACAAGTTAAGAATCTTCATATTTAGAATAATACATTTCTTGAAAGTGGCATCATCATACTAGAATAAATTTTTATTAATATTTTGATATACCATTTAATGCATAAAATCTTATAATATATATGAAAAGAAATATACAGCTACTACAATAAAACAATATTCAAAATGACTCACAGTTTATAAAAGTTTCTACTACTTCCATGGCAGAAATTATCTTAGTGGAAGGCCTGCTAATTTATCACCTGTTCTATATCTTCCTTCTACTGTCCTTAGAATTAACTTTCTAAAACACTTGATCAGGTTAGCTGGCTGCCTTAGGGCTTGATGTTTTCCCCACTGCATTTGCATCAAGATGGAACTCTTTTCTAGACTTTAAGGGAATTTTACAGTGTGAGCCTGGCCTCTTACCTTTTTCTCCATGGCCTCTCCCTCCAAACTTCATGCTCTAATCACACAGGACTACTTAAGAAGCCCTAAAGTTTCTCTGTGCATACCTATAGCTACTATCTAAAATGAATAAAAATAATTTCTTACACTTTTCTTAATTACTGTAAGCTAGCCCCTATATAAAGTGGCAAATATATACATACTCTTGTTTACTTGTCTCTAAAACTCAAAGGGGTATGTGATCTCCATTTTACTGTGTCAGAAGAGCAGTGCTTGTAAGCAGTGACCATACAGTGATTTCAAAGTCCATGCATCTAAGTCACTCTGTCACTTTGCTCTCTATTTGCACATTTTTATGCTGCTATGGATTTTATCATCTAGAAAAAAAAATAAAAAAGGAAAAAGAGCCAAGGGAGAGATGTACCTCCAAGGATGTAGGCCATCCCTTATTACATCTTGGTGTAACTACTTTCCTCTTTTTCCCCTCCAAGCAGAACTGTTACTCCTCTATGATCCTCTTGCACTTTCGGGTACTGGGGTGTTTTAGTTTGTTTATGTATTCATTGCCCATTGCAGAGGGTATGTTATTCATCTTAGTGTCCTAATCACCTTGCAGAATGGATGGCACACAGGAGGGGATCAATAAATGAGGATTGGCCCATCTGCCAATCAGCTTTCAGGAAAATGAGGTTTATCCTACATATTTGGTGTCCTGAAATTCAATCTAACTTTATCTTTCTTCCAAAATACTCTTTTGAAACATGTAAACTTCATTTTCTCAAAAGCTATGTCTTGTAAATGAATTCAATGTATGTTTTTCTTTTTAAGATTTCTGGACAGTGTTATCTGTAACCCTTGTGAATTGCAATGTGTGTAATTTTGGTCTTATTTATAAATTATTTAAAATGGAGTCATTTCAAAGCAAACTTCAAAAGACAATGTCCAAAAGGATTTGCCTCTGCTTTGCAGAGGGTGTGCTCTCCCAATGGTCACTGTCCGTCCTTCAGTCTCACTAGGCCAGTGTCCCTGCTCCATTCCTGGAATGAGTGCTCCAGTTCCAGAAAGGACATGGGGCTAAGCTATTTGTATGAGCCCACCTGTATTCCCACCACCAGCCCAAATTCGGTAGGAAAGGTAGCTCTCTCTTCCCTGTGAGCAACAAAGCACAGCTTATGCCCATCTCTGAACTGGCTGCTGTAAGAAGTTTGCAAAGGCACTGCTGGTATATTAAAATGCACTCTTCCTTATGCTGGCCTTTAAGCGATTTCCCTTGAACTTCACTTAAAAGAAGCTAAGATTTGTATTGATTCTGTCTCTTGAGAGATTAGTTATGTTATGAATGAGGGATGAAGTTTTGGTGAACAAATTGTTTACCAAACAGAATCAGGCAAGAAACAGGCAGAAGTGCTAATTTTCCGTACTTGTGAAAATATTTGTTGCTCCTTGGCTGATGCTAACTCAGGCCACAAAGCCATTAAATATTGATGTGTTTTGCTCCCACTCAAAAACAAATAAACAAAAAACCAAAGCAAAAAAAACCCAACTACTAAAAAGAGAGAAAGAAGCTTCTTGAGGGCCAGGACTAATCTTCATTTCTTTGTGTCTTCTGTAGTACCTGATTCAGGGTAGGTGTTGAAGTAATATTAAGCTATCTGAGAACTTATTTGCTTTAAGTGTGAAAGACTATTTCTTTGTGTGTAAAAAACTTTGTACATGGTGGCTGCCAGGGACACCAATATAAAACAATATCAGAGATGCCAAACCTTCCCTCACATAGCTAACTTGCTCTATTATGGCAAAATCACTTCATGTATACTTCAAAAACCCTGCTCAATTTTCTTTCAATATTGTAACTGAAAGTGAATTTGACTTTTTAGTAGGAAAGACCTTTGATCCCTCTGAGAAAGACACTATCAGAAGCCGAGCTGGAACTTGGTGTCAAACCAAATCCAATTAAAGGTTGATAAAAAATGAAGTCAAACCTTGGAGCTTACTGAGAAGACTTATGCTGGAGAAGAAAAAAAGCCATGGAAGTTTCAGGAAAATCAGTCGGATGATTCTGCCTTATAATTTTTATTTCTTTCTCTCTCTCATTTGACTTCTTTCTCATAGATGGCGAGGTAGAAAAGTTAGAGCATATGAGACCCCAAAGTACATATTATATATTTGATTTGATTTCTATATCAGGAGGTACTCAATATGTGTTTGTTGAATAATTGAATAGGAGCCTACTGATTGACCCCTAAAGTCCATTGAATTTAAATGAATGTATTAAATTTCAATTTTATCTAAATTCTGTCCCTGAAGTTGCATTTTTTTCTTTGTTTCATTCAACATGTTTTTTGTTTAAAGCCACTATTTGTATAGACTGGTGAAGGAGGCAGACCTCTTTCTCTTGGAGGTTATATTCTAATAGGAATACAGAAAATAAATGTATCACCAAACTAATAATCCATTGTGTGAATTGTTATAAAGAAGCAAACTTCTATGACTGAGTGAGGTAGAAGCATATGGGGAAAGGTTTTAAAATGAGTAGTCAAGGGAAAACTCTCTAGGGAGGTGACATTTAAGAAGGGGGGAGCAGGTGAAGGTGCTGAAGCGTTTGGAGTGTATGAAGAACTAAAATAAGCTCAGGGTGACTGAGGCATAATGAGCCCGAGCAGGAGACAAGCCAGGAGAGGCAGGTGTGTAAGCAAGGCCTCAGAGATGAGATACTTTGATTTTATTCTAACTTCACTGCAAAGTCATTGAAGTGTTTTCATTAGGGGGGTGACAATGAGGATGACAAGGCCGGTGATGATGATGATAGCAGCTACAATTTAAGGAACATTAGTTCATTAAATAGGCATCGCACAAGATCACAGCTACTGTGTGTGACATCATCAAATTTCTGACTCCTAAGAGGTAATTCAGGATGCTTTGCTGAAAATGATTCTTGTGGAGAAGAGAGGCTTGAGTAGGTCACGTGGGAACTCTGCAGGTGGTTTAGGTGAGAGGTTTGAGGCAGGCGGGTTGGTGGCAATGAGACAGAAGGGAATGGATGGTGCTGCCATTTTATGATGTAGGGGATATCGGGGCAAAACCATGTTAGAGGAAAATCAAGATTTTGGTTTTGGATAAAGTGTGAGCTTTATGAGATCATGACTTCAAGAAAAAAGCTCAAAGAGCAAAAACTTGTTTGTGAAAAAGTTTCTAAAACTCCATTGCATAAAATTATTTCTTTTGCTCTTCTCCATACTCTCCTAACTCATTAGTTCCATGAAAAAAAAAAAAAAACCTCTTAATATTAAATGAAGAGCTAATCATGATTCTAGTGCAGGGGTTGGCAAACTGAGGCTCATAGACCAAACCTAGTCTGGGGATGATATTTCTATGGACAGTGAGTTAAAAATGGTCTTTACATTTTCAAGTAGTTGGAAAAAAAGAAATGTGATATTTTGTGACACATGGAAATTATATGAAATTCAAACTTCAGGGTCCGTAAAATTTTCTTGGAACATGGTCACTCTCATTCATTTATGCATTGCCTATGGCTACTTTTGTGCTACAAAGAGCAGGCCTGCAGGACCTAAAATATTGACTAGCAAGCCCTTGACCCCTGCTCTTGTGCGATATCCCACTTGAAGCTCAACTGCATAATGTCAATACATGCTTTCTTTAGTGAGTTTTCACCCAAATATAGTAGATAGAAAAATTCTGAATTTGTTGTCTCTCAAGCATATTTTCTATGTTAAAACTTTAAAGATGAAAGCCAAAAAAAAAATTTGGAGTTAAACTTTTTAAACACCTCTAAATAAGGCACTTATCAGACACTACTGTGTTTGCTGTGAGGCTAATGATTTTGCTGAAGTCTGACTTTCTTATGACATACCTATATTATACATACTTATATATATAACATAAATTATACATAATCTGTAATTTATAAATTAAATAACACCCAGCATCAGGAGAGAAAACAAACAAACAAACAAAAAACTTCTTGGCCGAAAGGCAAAACAATTGACTTTATGACATGAGTAATTTGCCATTTCACCTGTTGTTGCCTTAAGGATCATCTTTCTACAATTTCCTTTTCCTTAATGGATACAGTGTTACTTGAAACCCCCAGGTGAACATTACTAGTGTTCAAGTGTCTCCTAGTGTTAGCTCTGATTGGTTGTGAATTTGCTTCAGTTGCTCATATGTGGATTTGGAAATGTTAATTTAAAGATGAACTCAGCCATCAAAATATGCAGATATATGATGCTTCAGGATTTTATAGTAAAATATTTCACCATAACATATTTATGGTAGATAAGAGAGAGAAAAAGAGCTTATTACATGCAAAAGTATATGCAGCAGAGACTTTGTGTCTACTTTTAATTTGAGATAAGACTTAAAATTTCAGTTATATGTTTCATAATCCATATTGTTAAGCTACAAACTGAGTACTCAGAGGCAATTTTAAAAGATAATGGTCTCTTTCTTATTTTGAGTGCCTTCCATTTGTAACATAAATACTGAAAGTTCCTCATGCATATTTCTAGATTAAAATCAAGGCTATAATTAGATCATAAGCATCAGGCGACAGAAGTAAAAGGGGTTAAAGTGATGAATTTTGGAGATTGACTGCTTGGGTTCAAATCCTATTTCTGTTGCTAACTCACTGTGCAGCCTTGAACTACAGCTTTCTCAGTAGTTACCTAATCACACACAGCCTCAGATTCTTCATCTGTAAAATTAGGATAATAGTAATAGATCGTAATTCAAAGGATTAACTGAAAGAATGCAAACAAAATGTTTAACTCAGTGCAAACAAAATGTTTAACTCAGTGCCTGGCATAAACCAAGTACTCAAGTGCAACTAATTATTTTGGAAAGGCCATATTGTCATGAATCTAGAAGCACTCTTTCATGATCGTATGGGTTTTCCATACCTTACCAGTTGAGTAAGTGTAAAAGAAAGGGTTGTCAGCATTTCCACTAATAATATTCCCTATGATAAAGCTTTACCTATTTGTTCCAAAAGAATGAAATGAAGTCATAAAGACTAGCTTGACAAAAGTTAAAAGTATGAACAAGCAACAAGAGGATGGTATAGTCCTGGCATGAAGTTTGCTTCTCCCTAGAGCCTGCCTTCTCTAAGAGGACCACAGGAATCTCCACTCCCCTATGCATATGAGATAGGTTTATGTGGAAGGAGATGTGACTCTACAGGGGACATGGAGTAATTCCAGGGAGGACGCTCTGGGCTGGGAACTCCAAGAACAGGTGGATGTTTCATAATTTCTCTCTGTGGTACTAAGACCATTCTGAACCACCACCAAGTGGCAGGGCCAGCTCTTGCAATGCAGACACCTACAGATAATTTCCAAGAAAAGGCAGTCCATGTAGTCCTTTGGAACCTTCCCTAAATAAAAAACAGTCAGGCCACAGGACATGCTCAGTGGCCTGCTGGAATCTTCTACCCCAAGGTTCCAATTGTGGAATGTCTGTTTAGAGGACACAAGTATTGAGTAATGACAGATTGGGCTGATATTTTCAGAAGTAGAGTCCAGCAATTTCTACTGTCCATCTCTAATAGGGAAAGAAGAATCTTTACTTTGCTGTGAATGTCAGGTGTGCTTGCCCAGAGAGTGATACGATAGGCACTTAGTAGCCTGAAAAAGGAATGACTGGGTCAACATGGCAGGCTTGGGGCTGGGAGAGGATACTTGGAACCTTTATTAAATATGTTGCTGCTCTCTACACAGACCCTAGGAAGAAAGATTCTGGGAGCAGGATTAGGAAAGGGCTGGAAAAAAAGGAAAGAGAGAGGATGGGTTGAATCTAATTTCATCCCTCATCAAACATGACGTAAGCTATGTTAAGAGCAGTTTCTTCAGCAGTCTGAAAGGGAAAAGTGGCCATGATCATGCTGTCCTAACTCAACCAGTTAATATCCGTGGTAGGCTGGAAAAATGATCTCCCAAAGATAGCAGGTCCTAATAATCCCTGGAACCTGTAAATGTGACCTTATTTGGAAAAGTGGATTTGCAGATATGATGAGGTTAAGGATCTTGTTATGGGGAGATTATCCATGTGGATTCTAAATGCTATCTTGACTGTCCTTGTATAGGGAGACAAAAGAATATTTCATATACCCACAGAGGAAAAAGTGATGCGAAGACGAAGGCAGAATAAAAAGGAACGAATTCTCCCCAAGACCCTTTCTGATGTATTAGTTTAGGCTCAGTGATACTGACCGTGGACTTTGTAGGCTCCAAAACTGTGATGATTTCTGTTGTTTTAAGCTCTTAGCTTGTGCTAATCTGTTACAGCAGCCACAGGAAACTAATACAACACCGGTACTGCTTCTATTAATGCTTTAATTATTATGGATTTTCTTGGTTCTGGTTCTATTCACTCATTTTTTTACTTCCTGAATTATTCTCTGCCATTCCAAAATTATTATTTTCCTTTCTGTTCAGTTAGAATACACTGTGTGTGCCACTGTAAACAATTTCTTTGGCTAATTTTCAGGATGCTAAGTATTAAACACTATGTATATCAGTCACCAATGAAGTTCTCAAACAAATTATTTCTTTCCACGGAACAAATGTTTATCAAACTGTATGCCAATTAAGTCGAGTAATTATACCCTTAAGAGATGCAGTTTTCTCATTTATATCAAAACTGTATACTACAGATGTTCAAATTTTAATGTGTGTCTATCTGGAAAGCAATAAAGTAGCTGAGTCACCAAAGACATTAGACAAATTATAATAAACTATTTTGAATATTTGTGACATTGTGTTAGTCTTTTGCCATCAGTTTTGCCAACAGAATCAAACTCAAAGATTAACTGAAATAAGTAATGAAATAATGTTATTCTCCCAGTAGGTGATAAAGAGCTCTGAAATATTCATTTGCATGCCATGTGGTAAATCAACCACTTCATTGTTCTAAATGATACCCTAGTGACCAGGCAAGGTATGTTAAGTACCCCAGAGTACCTGTCACTAGCAGTACTAATTCAATATTTCATCTGTGAATGTAGTAATATTAAGAAAATATATTTCTTAAATCACATGAAGTCTAGCTTCATGATGACTAAGTTTGGCTCTCTAGAATAACTAAGGATTTCCTCCTCAGTAAAAATATAGCAGTTGGATTGAGAGGTCTCTCTCCTGCCTCTAAAGCATATAAGGTATTGACACAGTGTGACTGCTGGTATTTGGGGACATATTCAAAACTTTCAAATGGATTGACCAGGTGGTGCTGTGACATAACAAAGAAATCAGCCAGAATAAACATTTCAGTATGTACGTTATACGTGCAGGGTTGTGACTAGTACCTGGCAGCTACTTTCTTTCACCAGACGAAGCTTTTTCTATAGTCTTCAAAAGGACAGAACATTTGCCATATATGTGTTTCTCTTTGGTTAATTTCATTCAGATTATATATTGAAACGTGCTTGGAAACAATGAACGGTAGAGTCACTTGATATGATTCTGTCCTTAGTTGACATGTTTACTTATTTTTAAACAGTGTACAGCTGAAGTCCAAAATGAGCTCATCTCCCCTGTGGGGATGGAATGTGTGCCTCACAAGTACAAAAGAAGGGATCCAACTCTTTCTCATAGTCGGAGATGATCTCATGAATACAGGTTCAGTTTAGAACTCTGGGAGCTGCTAACATGGACAATTTAACTCTGAAATACACAGAAAATCAAAGCCCAGACAAAAGCTGGGAAAAAACTTATAAATTGTGGATTTTCAAAGTTATGTATAATTTAAAATTTTTGGATTTTTGGTGGGAATTTTCAAGAAAAACAATATTTTTAAAAGCCTATTAATTTTAAAGCTTTGTGCAGTGAATGAATAGTTAAAATATTTAAGGTAAAGTATTTTACATATTGTTGCATATTTTTGATACTCCTGAAATGATTTCTAAAAACTTTCCACTGAAAGGTAGTGTGACCAATATCAGGTCATTTTAGCTTCCACACACTATAGATAAACACCACAGTTCAGCTTTCACATGAACAAAATACATATTTCAACCTAATCAGAAGAGAAATGAAAAGGATTCTGGGCCTCCTTTGCTCATGGGCTCCCTCCTACTGATCCTTTGATCCACATGGTGGCTAAGCCACACCCCGACAGTGCATATCTCCTAGGGCTGGGGATGAACGGTATTTTTTTTTTAAAGATTTATTTATTTACTTATTTATTTATTTCTCCCCATCCAATTCATTGTCTGCTCTCTGTGTCCATTTGCTGTGTGTTCCTCTGTGTCTGCTCATCTTCTTTTTTAGGTGGCACTGGGAACTGATCCTGGGACCTTCTGGAGTGGGAGGGAGATGCTCAATCTCTTGTGCCACCTCAGTTCCCTGGTCTGCTGCATATCTTACTGTCTCTCTTCTGCATCTCTTTTCATTACATCATCTCGCTATGCCAGCTCTTTATGCAGGCCAGCACTCATGTGTGGGCCAGCACTCCTGAGTGGGCCAGCTTGCCACTCAGGCCAGCTTACCTTTGCCAGGAGGCCCTGGAAATTGAACCCTGGACCTCCCAAATGGTAGATGGGAGCCCAGTTGCTTGAGCCACATCCGTTTCCCTAAACAGCATATTTTTTAATGTTGATGGATCCTTCCACATTTAAGTATTTTTCTTGCATCTCAGAAAAAAAATTCTGCTCTCCTCTACACCCCAAAAATATTAGATTTTTTTTCAACTTGTCATTCTATTTGTAGAGCAAAATTATTTAAATAGGTATGCAACTAGTAAATTTATAATCATTGTCTTGGTAAACTTTAAAAACTTTAGCAACCAAAAAGCTATTGTATAGATCAGGTTTGTATGCATGCAGTCTCCAGTTTATGAAACTGATTATATGCATATCTGGATGGGAATTAGTTTTGAAAACTAATAAATATTTTGTTTCTTCTTCTATCACCTGCCAGAAGAAAGGCTTCCAAGCTGTCCTCAAAGTTTCTAATTTCCATCTCTACTACAGGATTAAGAGACACTTTGAATTAGATTTACAGAAATTGTTTAACTTCAGTTGTCAGTGAATAACATGTAATATTTTATTTCCTAGCTATGAATTGAAGAATTAACTCTTGGTAATGAATTACCTCCAACTCTCAGACATCTTCATACGGTGGATTAGGTCCACTTGCTAGCTATGTGATCTGGGGAAGTTGCTTAATTTTTCTGTGTCTTATTTTCTTCATCTATAAAATGGGAATTATAAAAATATCTTCCTAATAAGATTGTAGTGAGCTGGCACAAAATAAGTATTTTCATCACACTTGCTATTACTATTGTCGTCAATTGTTGTTATCACCTAAAATGAACACTGACTTAGAGATGCCGCTTCACTAATGCTATAGAAGGAAATTCTATGGGTATTCTATACTATCTAATTAATGTCTGTAAGAAAATTAGCATTTAAGCATATTGGATTTATTGAACACGGCAATCATAATAATAACTTATTTCAAAGAGATTTTGAAATATTGAATCAATTATATAACATTTTGAAAATTCATTACCGAGTGAAGTTTTATGCCTATTATTATCACCTACTTCTAACAGAATCCATCTGCTCACAAATCCCCAATATTATGAACTCTGTTATGCTGCAGTACAATGCCACATTAGCAAGTTCACATCTAATTTGCTAGCTAACTAACACCCTGGAGAGTCTCTTTAGAGAATTCCCCAACCTCCAGCTTTCATCAAACTAAAATGAATATCTTTCCTTGTTGGCAACTATATGGGTTTCAGATGACTACTGTGCAAGCTGGTGCATCTTGTTTTTCTAATTTATGTTTTAATTAATTTCTTCTCTACCTTGCTCAATTTCTTATATTCCTTTCCTCTCGTATGTCTGGAACACCTCCTAGGGAATAACACCTAAGTTTTGAATTACAGATTTCTTGAATGCATCCTTTAGGTAATTAAGATGTTAACAAAGACAAGATTCAACTATGATCCTTATAGCATTTATCTGCATGTTTAACCAGCCATTATACAAATCACTAATTGAGATAAATTTCCATTTTCTCTTCATTTTTCACTTTGAACCATGAAAATCGTGGGAGTAGATTTTTTTCCCTAAATATACCCAATGTATGTATATTAGCACACAAATACTTGCATTCTTAAATACATTTTTGGAATAATTATATAACCATAATGGAATCACCTAAATTAAAAATTGATAGTCACTCAGACACTCTGCAATTCGAAGTCAATAAGAATGGGCTTAGACATGTGAGACACTAAAATAAAATAAAAATTAATAAAAATGAAAAAGCATGAGGTTAACTTCAAAAGATTATAAATAAAAATGACAGGCTTTCAAAAACACACTGTGTATTGGAATCTTCCAGTAAAATATTAAACCCAGAGTATAAAGACAAAGTCTTGCTGTGGATACAAAGTAAAAACAAAGACTGAGGTCAGTTAGAGATTTGGGTCCTCAACTGACTCCAATTTTTCTACTTAGGAAAAAATACCAACTCACAAAATTATTAAGACTAAAGTAACTATTGAACATTTGGAGATATTTTTCTTCTCTGTGTTTGTAGCACACAGTTTTAGTTAATAAATTATAGAAAACTGGAAGCTACAATCAAACAGTGCTTTGGTTTTATTGCTGTCTTCCAAACGAAATTAATATAAAATCCCAGAAGTTGAGTTGGGCTAATGTGAAACAAACAAACAAACATGAAAAGTAGAGGCATTAAACATTCTCCACTTTGAGCTGTTTGGACATCAGATTCATTCCTTTTTATATTTTCCTTTCTATGTCATTGATACACGGGTCATGCAAATAGCAGTTCACCTAATGGTAATGGTGTGCTCTATTTCTTTGTCATCACAAAATCCTCCACGTATTCATTTTTCTAAAACATTTCTAAAGCACTTAAATGTTAAACTGGTACTTGCCCTAAGTTCAATTTGAAGTGGAGGAAAGCCACACTAATTCATTATAGCAAGCTTCACCAGGAGATTTCCCTTATTATTTTACATGAATTAGCTCAGATAGCGAAAGGTTCTGTTTTACTCACCTTCCTCCACATGCCTGATCGGTGGGATAATAAATTCTATCATTTTGTACTTTTAAAGTAAAAATGTCATTACCCAGATATAGGTATTTACAATGCTTTAGCTTTAATTTAATATTGCCAGGAAGTAAAAACAAAAACAAAAATAAAAAGCATCATAGCAATAAAAAAGATCATTATGTCTAATTCCTTAGCACTGATAGCTCAATTGCTATTTACTTTCTATTTTTTCTATATTGAACTTCATTAATTAAATGTTGTTCTTGTATTTAGTTTCACATTATTAAAGGCAGAGGCATAGACTGCACAAATGGAAACATTAGGGAGCCAATATGAGTCTTGTTAAATAATTTCTTTAACCTTATACCCTGAATGTGTATTTAGTTTTCTCTTTGCTAGTTAAAATAGCGCAGATATTCTGTGGTGCCTTTTACAAATGCTGTATAATCCTAAATATTTTGTTCTGTGATCATTTCTATCTCTGAATAACAGTCTTCATTCCCCCTTCTTCTATTGTCATAACCATCATGTTTCCATGGAAACTGTGGTGGAAGAATGAAATGGTAAAATACCTCCATCTTAGGTCTATATTGACAGTGTTGTTTTTCATTAGGAGCATCAATTATTCAGAAAGGTAAAAATATATATTGTTGCCTAAGAAATGATAGGAAATAATGGTTGATCCCTTTTAAAATAATTTTTAGAAAATTGTTTCTAGCTAAAAGAACTGTACCCCTTCTGTTAAGAACAGTTTTTGGTGGCAAGATATAGGGGTGTTTTTGTTTTTTCTTTATATCTCTCTGAATTGTTTGAATTTTCTGTTACCATATAAAATAACAATAAAACATAAAAATAATCTTTAAAAAATTAGTTGTTTGTTATACTGTTGACACTTAATCTTTATTAAATATCACTAAACCAACTTAGCTAGGTTCTAGATATAGATTGAGAATAGAAAAATGAATCTTCTGTACACATAAGGGGATTCAGACAAGTCTTACAAATATAAAACCTACTTGGAGCTTTATCTAAAGTATTGATTATTCCCCAAATTTTGCTCCTTTGGAAATAATAAATTAAAATGAAGCAATCAATTCTGAGTTAAGTACAATCCAACTGTACTTGAATTACTGAAGGGATCCAGAGGAAAGAGATTGTAGTGCTTGCTTCTAGCAAGGAAGAGTCACCTTTTTTCTGGTATACATTTTAAATTGTTCTATTTTTTTTTAAAAACGAGGTGTATGTTTTACTTCTTTGAAGAGAAATATAGACTGTCTCTTGAAATAAAGATTATAGTTAGTAAAAAGGGAGTTAAATGAAGTTTCAAATAGTTGAGTAAAATCCTATGGTTGTAGTATATGGCCTTTCACAGAGAAAACATACACAGCTTTTTTTTGCTTTTCCCACAGTGGAAATAATGCACAGTTTAAGAAGTGGCATGTTTTTCCTCCAATATTTCCTATATGATGATGGAGTCTGGCAAATGGCTGAGAAAATACAAGTGTTTTGCTACTTGTGTAAAACTGGGTAGCAATCACCCTTAAGTGCTGGCACTTCCTGTCCACTAAAGAAGTACAGGTCAAAAGGAAAAGACCCTGCAGTTCATTACAGTGACAAATAAAATGAAGATACTAACCAAGACAGAAATAAATGGATGCACAAGTGACACAGATATTGCGAAGCTTTTGCCTCAACAGTTTCTCTGATTAGGTAAACTGCTTGAATTAAACAGAAAGCCCAGCTATGGCTTTTTGTATGTTCTAAGCTCACAGATGAAATCTTAGTCTGCCTCAGTCCAAATATGAGAAAGGAATTTCTAATGCAAACTAAGTCCAATACCCAAACAAATACATTTTCCTCTTTATATAAATATTTAATATTTTTGAAAGCCACCAACTCTATGGAAGCTATGGCATTTATTGGTTTCTTGAAAATTTTTATCCAGGTTAATTGGTCCGTCCCACAAGCTAAATTCTTATCCTTGACTTTCTCCTAATATAAAAGTCCCTTTGAGGAATGAATATAGATGGGAAATGAAAGCTCGTTATTTTAGCCCTAAAAACCGTGATGTGAAAGTAATTCTTAAGAAACTAAACATCTAGTTCCTAACTCAATATGTTACTCTCTTAACATGAGATAGGAATGGTGGAAGAGAATATAAATTATACTGTGAGTTAAATGATATACTTATTTTAAAATATCATCCCATGGCTTTTTCCACTTAAACGAAAAAAAAGCCCTAGAAGCAAAGAAAATCTGTGACAGTGACCATTGTTAGTACTGGTTCCAGCTAAAAAGAACCAGAGCTCCTTGAGACATGGCTGATTTCAGATCCAGGGGAGAAACTATATAAGAAGAACCTGGAAATCTTGTATTCTGAAAGCAACAGAGCTATCAAAAATTTACATTTATGCACATCTCAGCAGGATCTCATTGACTGCCACAGTAAACAGTGCCTCAAACAGTGGGGCTCCTGAGGACTCTAGATAAATCTAGACACTATAGGCAGGGTAAACTATCTCAGGAATTCAGCACCCTGTCAGTGGGCCTTACTTTGGAATATATGCACCCCAGTGTAAAAGAGTGAGACTCCTTTGTAAGTCCCTACACATGGCTCTTCTGCCCCTTTTTATTTGAACCTATAATTAGCACTATGCTTGTTAAATATATGTCCCAGAGACTTAAGTCTTTGGTCTGTTCATGTGCTGGTTGAGCCCTGAATCTCAGCAGAGTTGCAGCACCTACTGTCCAGTTCATTGGACTCACCTAGGACAACTAACAAAAGGATGATGATGGACAACTCCCATTCCAAAAAACAAGAGTATCCACAACTGCAAGCAAGTTAGTTCCATCCATCTGTCCTGTGGGATCTAAGCCCCCTCTTAGTCAGAAACAGAATGAGCATCACCAACCCAAAATCCTCAAGATTGAGGAATGAACAAAGATAAGGGGGGAATATGGACTAAAGTAGACGTTTTATTCTAGCAATGGAAGAACTTGTAACATTGATATAAAGGTAGAGGTTCTGAGGGAAGGGAGAGGGAAGAAAAGGTGTAACATGGGGCTTTTGGGGGACATTAGAATTGTTCTGAATGACATAGCAGTGACAGAAACAGGCCACTATACATTTTGTCAAAACCTATAAAATCGTGTGGTGCAAAATATAAATTATAATGTAAACTATAGTACATGGTTAATAGCAATGCTTCAATGTATGTTCATCAATTATAACAAATGTACTCACACTAATGAAAGATGTTAATGGTGAAAAACATGGGAATTCCCTATATTTGTAACATTTAGTAATCCTCTTTAAAAATTAAAATTAAAAAAAAAAGTTAAAACCCAAAATCTAATGGTTTGTGTCAAGGAGAAATAAGGAGCCAACCCAAAAAGGCTTCCATTGGTAAACTGACTGAATACATTTAACCCATGATGTCATAATGATTAAAAAAATGAGCAAAAGAAAATGTTACTGAGAAGTAACTAGGGCACCAATTATCTGTTCTGTAAATTGGTAAATAAAGGGAAATATTAAGCATTTATCCTGCATGTCTTAAATGAATAGTGTGAGGATAAACAGTATGTCAGATTCCTGGTTGATAAAGAAAATTTTGAGGTAAGTTCCAGTTAATAGACGCAGAAAGACTGATAGAACAGGACAGTGTTGATATTAAAAGCCTAATGAAATAGTTAATTCAGGCAATGACATTGGATATTAAAATATTTAAAAGATTCTTGGGTAACTTGCACAAAAAGGGTATGCTGTAACCCATTGATCCAATTTTGAGTAGCTGAAAGTAGGACAAAAGGGCTATTTGCCTTCTGTTATTATGCAATATTGAAGTGTATTTGCCATAAAAGTGAGCCTAAACCTATTCAAGTCTTTAGGTTTATGAAGAAATACAGAAGATAGAGACACAGTAGATGATACCCTTTAGTAGGACAAATCTGAAATGCTGGGGAGTGGTGTTTACCAGGACAACTGATTCAGATTTTTCACCAACTCAATAGCATGGTGGTGGGGCGATTCTTCCAGAATTAAAGGAAACAAGAGAAATAACCAAAATGCAATATATGGGACTTGTTTGGAAACTGAGTCAAACAAATCAACCATATAAAGGGGATGTATAAGAAAACTGAGGCTAATTGAATGACTATATATCATTCATTTTATTAGGTGTGATAATGAAATTGTGTTTATGTAGGAAAGTGTCCTTATTTTCAAAAGATGTATGTGAACATCCCATTTTCCCTCTTATTAAATAGCATGGCAATCAACAAAAAAATTACTGCATTCCTTATTAGATTTTAGATTCCTCAAGGAGAAAGAACATCAGAAGGAATATGATATCAGTGATTTGGTTTAAAATATCTCAATTAAATTTTTAAAAAGGTTTTGCTGAAGCAAAGTGGCAAAATGTTGATAACTGATGAATCTGGGTGATATGTACAAGAGGAGGAAATTATAGTACTACTCTCTCCATTTGAAAATCCATAAAATAACATTTAAAAATTTATCTCATAGAAATATGCATGTGAAATGGTTGGGAATCCAAAAGTTCACAAATGGGCTTTGGCCAGTATGAATCTCCCATCCTTGCATTTACAATTTGTGTGATTTAGCCTTAATCTTTCAGTTTCCTCCCTGTAAACTTGGGCCAAATAAGAATATTTGCCTTACAGAGTTCTTGTTAGGATTAAATGAGAGAATTCATGGAATGCCTGGCATATATTAAGTGTTCAACAATTGTTAGCTATTATTATATCCATTTCATAATTCTTAAAAAATATAAGTTGAATAGGATTATTTTATATTTGCATAGCACTTTAATATTAAACAAAGTGCTTTAAAATACATTTGTTTATCTTATTAATAATTATGGTCTATTCAGGTAGAGTTTTTCATAATCTCTAGAATTTGGGTTATTTTGATTACCTGAGCATTTTAATCAACTGGCATTTATTTTCTAAACATTACATAGATACATTATCATGTTCAAAAAATGTAGAATGAAGTACTGAATACAAATAAGGCTTAATTTTATGGTTTAAAAATTTGCAGATCCATGGGGAGGCAGGCATAGCTCACATCTGCTTTGCATGTATAAGGTCCCAGGTTCATTCCCTAGTACCTTCTTTAAAAAAAAATTGCAGCTCCTCCTAGTCGTCACTATAATTAGTATCCACCATAACAAAAAGAATTTGGAGTATTTGAACATTTTGGTTGTTGGGATATTTTTCATAATTAGGGTCTTATATCTTATAGCAAATAGAAAGTATCTAAGTCTCTAATAAATATAGAGATAAACCTACATCAATAAGCATCTCTGTTGATTACTGATTTATTAAAGCTTTCAAATTCTGAAGAGATAGCTTAAGGATATACAGAGGTGGCTCTAAAAAGTACCAAATGGCAGAACGAGTCTACTTTATTGATCAGTATCTCTTTTAAAAAGCAGTGAAAACTCACTAATTTGATGACTGGTGAATTTAAATGAGTCCACTATGAACTGAGGGGTTAGGGATGAATGAATGAAACTCTTGACCTTATTCAAGCTACAGATCTATAACTTGCAAGTAGTGGGCAGGGGAAGGGGAGGACTGCTAGGTATCAAGGAGCTTTTACACTATACTTATATAAAAATTTTGTCAGCAACCACACTATACAGGATGGAATCAATAGATAGTTGCAAACAAAGTTACATAAGCAAAATCTTCCCTTGGCTCAAACATCCCTATAATTATCTTATATACAGAACAGTGTTTTGGTAAAAACAGATAAAATCTCTTAGACTGATATAAATGTCTCTAATAAGTGTTCCAATCATACTCATATTAAATAATATGGCAATCCACAATTTAATTGCTACATTTCTTAGTAGATTTTAGATTTCTAAAGGGGAAAGAATATATCCTCTGTTTTGTAGTCTCCTTGCCTAGCATATGTCTGTGCATATTTGAATAGAAAACTTGTTGACTTAATTCCACACAATAATGATGTGTTATCCTTTGGATATGGGGATGACACTACCAGTCCACCACTAGATTGACACGTGCTTTTTATATTGAAAGATGTGCACCTCGTCCCTCTTACTTTCTTGCCTTCTCCTCCTGGGACTCAATTACATAAATTTTCAAGAGAATGTAGTGTGGTCTGTAGTCATAAGGTAAGTCTGTGCAATGCACGTGATAGAAATCATCCATTTTAAAAATAAATGGAAATTATAATGATTAGTAAAAGTGAATTGGGAGGAAGGCATTTATATTGATTCCTTTATTGTGATTTTCAAACTGTATTTTGAATCCAGTTCACATTAAGAAATACATTTTTATTATGCATATCTCATATATATATATGAACATTCTCAGAAAACAATTTTCTGCAAATTTCATGCAATTTACTCTGAAAAAAATAAACATACTGGTCCTTGGTCATTAAATGTACTCCAAAACCCCCTGTGGTCTATAACCCATAGTATAAAAAATACTGTTGAGGTCTACTATTTTAAATTGTGATTCTCCTTGGGGTTTATTCAGTAATCATAGAGCTCATGTCTTCCCTGTCTTTAGTAACCTTATCATACACAAAAACAACAATGTTCTGTCTATTTCAAATGTCCAGTTTCAGCATCTGAGAATGTACAGGTGGAAGAAGTTTATGTATAGGCCTGGCTCCATCTCTCTCATTGTTTGTGGCTCTCTCCTCAACCAGCAGGGAGTCACGTTGACCATTTGGTCTTGGAAGCATTTGGGCAATAGTAATCATGTCAATGGACAGCAGATGACAAGATAGCATTGTGTTGACAGAATCTATTGTTTGTGATTACCACAAAGTTGAAATTTAAAGCATGTCATGCCCTTAGTTTCTAAAAGTTAATGAAACTATGTCAACAAACTTGTAATATAAAATGCTGTTACTTGGAGTCTATCAAATTGGTGACTTCCAGCCCTCAAGAGTACCTCTAGTTTTACCTGTAGCATATTCTCTTTTGTGATGCATTCAATTTCACAGTATACACTTGTACCGTAATACTCATGTAATATCAGTCTTCAATTATAGATGTTCATTTTACCTAAAATCTGTTTTTGTTTTCTGTCTTAATACAATGGCATGTTTTACTGTTATAACCCAAGGGGCTAGAAGAATAGAAAGAAAATGCATTGTATTATCCTCAAAATAATTACATTTGAAGCTATTATAATGACATAGAATCTACTATAAAAAATGCCAGTTGACCCTGTGCCATACAAACTGAGTGTGTTTTCCCAACTTCCACACATGTACTAACTTAGTCTTAAGCCGTCAACAAAGTTTTGACATCCTCATGAGTCAAATTATTCCACTGAATTAATCACCCCTATAATGCTTAAAATTCTGCTCCTTTGAAGGAGTAAATATGAGTTCTTGGAATTAATGAATATTAGGAAGAAACTTAGAAATTTTAATTGGACATGGATAAATTATTTTGTATAATTTATTATACAAACATTTATTTGTATAATAGTTTAGCATTTAAATTAATCAAGTTTTGGCAAACCTTATCCTTGTAGAACTTAAAGTCTTGTCAGATGCCAGTTGTGATACTTTTATTGCAGCTAAACTTTCCTCCTGGAAGTGAACCTACAGGAAGGTCAGTGTCATTTTCAACATTTCATAAAACTTTATGCCTGATACTAAATATAATTTTAGTGCCCTCCCCAGGACATTTGGCAATGTCAAGATCATTTTTGATTGTTGCGACTCAGGGGAGGGAGGGCATGTCCCTGGCAACTAGTGGGTAGAGGCCAGGGATGCTACTGAACATCCTATAATGCCCACCACAACCAAGAACTACCCAGCCCTAAATGTCAATAAGGCCAGATTGAGAAGACCTCATTTATCCATAGAGCTGTGTAAATTTCTAAGATTCCAAAAAATGGGAAAAGGTGTGGAGGCTCATAAAACAAGCTTATATAAATTGTTTTAGGTGTAATGTTTATAAAACCATTAAAATTATATGTTGGAGATTGATTGTTAATCACTGTCTAATCTAGAAGGAAATTGAGAATCTACAAATTAAATGGTATGGCATGATACCTGATAATAAGTGGTCTAATTCTTAATAACTCTGTACTAATCACAGCTTCAGAAGTTGTTTATGAAATTATAAATTGAACCAAGTGAAACTGCCACTATAGTAGGTCAAAAATGGTCAAATATCCAAGAGGGAATAAGAAAAATACAGTACCTATCTTTGTGGGGTTTAAAGTCAAGTGCAAAAAAAAACTAAAGAAATTAATAACTATATTAAATCATTATTAAGTGTTAAGGCAGTGAGCTACTGAAGTAGAAAATAATGGTGGTAAGAGGAGGGTGGTATGTGGGTAAACCTATGTTAGGAGGGAATCTAGGAAAACTTCTTTGAAGAACGAAATTCATTTAAGGTGGTCCTGGGAAGATGCACGCAAAATATAGGGTATGGGCATTTTAATTGTTTATTTGAAGATTTATTTACCTATTTATTTCTCCCCCGCCCTCCTTTGTTTTTGCACTTGCTTTCTGCTCTTTGTGTCCATTTGTTGTGCATTCTTCTGTGTCTGCTTGTCTTCTCTTTAAGGCAGCACCAGAAACTGATCCTGGGACCCTCCAGAGTGGGAGAGAGGTGTTCAATCTCTTGCACCACCTCAGCTCCCTGGTCTGCTGTGTCTCTTATTGTCTCTCCTCTGTGGTCTCTTTTTGTTGCATCATCTTGCTGTGCCAACTCTCCGTGCAGGCCAGCACTCCTGCATGGGCCAGCTCTCCACTTGGGCCAGCTCGCTGCGCAGGCCAGCTTGCCTGCACCAGGAAGTTGTGGGAGTTGAACCCTGGATCTCCTATATGGTAGTCTGGAGCCCAACTGCTTGAGCCACATCCACTTACCAGGGGGCATTTTACATAGGCTTAACATCATTTACAAAGTCTTAAGGCAAGAATTAGTAACTTTGTATAAGGATCTAAGAAGACAAAGTTGTGGTCTGAACAAGAGGAAAAAGGTAGTATACAGTGAAAGAGAGAACCAAGGGTGGGGTCATGCTGGTGTTACAAGGCATGCGGCTGTGATTCTAAGTGCAACAACCCATCATACCTACTTCCCCTGGCTCCTTCATAGGAAACAGTACAGTCAAAGATGGTAGCTGTGGTGAGTTGCTGCCATGACATTGATAGCAATTAACTGATACTGTGTTTCTTTCCAAAAGGAAGCTTAGCCCATACAACTAATTTCCTACTGGGGTTGAAGCAATTGTTGGTTGGGTTGTACCAAAGGAATCTCCATATTTTCCACCACAGGAGGATGATCCTTAAACCAGAACTGAAAGTCAAGAGTCTAGAGACATAGAGCTAATATCCAAGACTTGGTATTTGGGTCTTGTAAAATAATGGGTTAATTCACTTAGGCCCTGCCTAAGCTATAACTCTTGGAGAAACACATTAATAATAGAATTTCTACAAAGTGTCTCAATCCACAGAGACCCAAAACATAGAGAATTCCGAACACAATCTATGGCAGAAGAGCCTGATTGATCAATTAGAACTAAAATATTGTTTATTTGCTTCCACACTGGTTTTGCTGCTTGCCAAAGAGACAAATACTTTGTACCCTACCCTTAGCTAGAATTTGTCTCTTGTTACTGACACTTTCAAAATCAGCTAACTTTTCTGAAAACTATCCATAGATAGAAGTTTTTATTTTTAATCATGTAATTTTCATTGTACTAGGAAGCACATTTAAAGCATAATTGAAAATGAAATGATAAAAAACCCACAGCTAATATTGTACTCAGTGGTAAGAGAACTGAAAGCTTTCCCTTTTAGATTAGGAACCACTTACACATCTCTCTAAGTCAAGAATGCCTATTGTCATCACTGTTAATTAGCATTGTACTAGAAGTTCTTGCCAGAGCAATTAGACAAGAAAAATAAAAGGCATCCAAATTGGAGAAGTAAAATATTCACTATTTACAGATGACATGGTCCTATGCATTTTTTAAAATCCTGAAAAATCCACAACAAAGCTACTAGAACTAACAAATGAATTCAGCAATGTGGAAGGACTAACACACAAAAGAAGAATTGGCACACAAAAGTCAGCAGTTTTTCTATAAATAAACTGGTAATGAACAATCTGGAGAGAAAATCAAGAAAGAAATTCCTTTTACAATAGCAACTAAAAGAATCAAATATCTAGAGATAAATTTAACCAAGAATGTACAGACTTATACACAGAAACCAAAACACATTGTTAAAAGAAGGAGACCTAAATAAATGGAAAGACAATCATAAATGGATTACAAGATTAAATATTGTTAAGATATCAATTCTCCCCAAAGTGATTTACAGATTCAACATAACCTCAATCAAAATCCCAACACAGTCTTTGTAAAAATAGAAAACCCTATCATCAAATTTATATGGAAGGTTAAGGGGCCATGAATAGCCAAAACCACTCTGAAAAAAAAAGAAGGAAGTTGGAGAACTCACACTTCCCAATTTTAAAACTTATTATGAAACTACAGAATTCAAAACAGCATGGCACAGGCACAAGGAGAGACATATGGACCAATGGAATTGAATTGCAAGTTCAGAAATATAACCTCATTTTTGTGGCCAGTTGATTTTTGACAAGGGTGCTAAGTTTACTCAATGGGGAAAGAATAATTTCTTCAACAAATGCTGCTGGGAAAAATGGATATTCTTATCCAGAAGAATGAAGATGGACCCCTACTCAAGTGATATACAAAAATTAACTCAAAATAGATCAAAGACCTAAATATAAGGATTAAAACTATAAATCCCTTAGAAGAAAATTTAGGGAAGCATCTTCTGTACCTGTGTTAGGCAATGGTGCCTTAGACTTCATACTAAAAGCATGAGCAACAAAAGAAAAAAATAGATAAAGGGGACTTTATCAAAACTAAAAACTTGCTCATTAGAGACTTCATGAATGTAAAAACTGCAAACTACAAAATGTGAGAAAATATTTGGAAAGTACATATCTGTTAATGATTTAATATCCAGAATATATAAACAAATCTTACAATTGAACCACACACACACACACAAACAACTTAAAAATGGGCAAAAATTATAGACATGTCTTTAAAAAAAATATACAAAGGGACAATAAACCATTATTAGCCATTAGAGAAATGCAAATCAAAACCACAATGAGATATCACTTCACACCCACTAGAATGACTACTATTGAAAAAAATGGGGATTAAGAAGTGTTGGAGAAGATACAGAGAAATAGGAAGGAACACTCACACCTTATTGGTGGGAATTTAAAATGATGCAGCCATTGTGGAAAAGCGATGCTTGAGAGAAAGTTACGTATAGAATTACTATATAACCCAGTAATCATATTTCTAGGTATATACCCAAGAGAACTGAAAGCAGGAGTATTTGCACCTCAACAGTCATAGTGGCATTATTCACAATTGCTAAATATTGGAAGCAACCTAAGTCCATCAGCAGATGGAAGGATAAAGAAAATGTGATATATACCTAGTTACGGAATTCTGCATAAAAAAGAATATGTTCAGACACATGTGACAATATGGATGAACCTTAAAGACATCCTGCTGAGTAAAATAAGTCAGACACAAAAGGAGAAATAATGTATGAGCTCACTGATATGAAATAATTAAAATAAGTAGAATAAGCAAAATCTTAGAGTCAGAAGCTATAATACAGGTTACCAGAGATGGATGGGGTAGAGAAAGTGGAGTTAATGCTTAATTGGCCCAGAGTTTCAGTTTGGGGTGATGGAAACATTTTTGGTAATGAATGATGGTATTAGCATAATACAGTGAATGAATATCATTGAAATGCTAGGTTGCATATATGTTAGTAGAATAAAAATTTCAAAAACCAAATCACAGTACTGCCAAACAGTGAACTCCAATGTAATTACAGACCACAGTTAATAGTATAAATATAATATTGTTTCATTAATTATAACAAAGGTACCATATAATGCAAAGCCTTAATAGTGGAGAAAATTATGAGAGGGGACTTAGGAGGACTCTATATTTTCTGCATTATTTTTCTTTTAATCTATAGCTTCTTTAATAAAAATTTTATTTAAAAAGGTCAAACATTAGCAGTTTCATATGGTCCAATATAATAAAATGAATCTCTTGTTACATATTTAATTTTGTTTTACTTGAAAAGTAATACTACTAAAAAGCAAAACATTAACAAATCATAATATTATAGATGCATTTTTATAATAATGTAGATAAAAGAGAATTAAATAAAGCCAGCATCATGCCTTGCCTTTGGTCATAGTAAGGAACAATAAGGTAAGCTCTTTCTGTTTCTGAACAATATCTCTTTGCTGGGAATATGTATGATTTTTAGAGGAAGAAGTTTTGCTTGACTTATGATTTCTTACTATGGCTGATAAATGCAATAGAGAATTAAAACATGAGCTAGAAAAATGTATCCCATATACCACAAATATTTTGAATGTTCTTGCTTTATTTACATCTTTGGTGGTGTTTTTTTTTTTTTTTTAAATTGGTGTGGATAATCACATCTCAATAAATTATTAAATGCTCCACTTATAATCCTATTTCCTTGCACTCCCACCCTGTTCCCCAACGTACAGTGGCACATGAAGTTATAGTTCTGGTCACACACATCAAGGCATATGGGAATATTAATCAGTGTATATGTCAACAGCCTTCTGAAGGGGCTGGCTTCTGAAGGAGCTGGCTATCCTTGTTTGTGCTGTCACTCAAAAAAGCACCCTGTGTAATCTGGTCTGTTTATCAAGGTGTCCTCTCTTCAATGGCCTTTTTATATCTCCAGACAAATTTTTATGGAGCCCATTTTAAATTAAATTAAAAATTTGTATATAGATGAAAGCATACTCTTTATCATTAATTTATTTGCTCAAATAATCTAATACATTAAGAAGTTACTTGACAGATGAAACCATGAATCCCATTCAGAGAAGTATCTGATAATAATTGGCTCACTAACCTGGTGAGCAAGGGAGCTTGACTTGGGGAAACAGCTCCTCGAACAAGATGACTTTCAGTAAAATTTATGTTTCACAAAACTGACATTTTGACAAGCCAAATTTACTAGTATAATAGGCCATAATGCTAAAAAAAATTTTCAGGGTCATTTCAACACAAAAGTGTCAAAAAACGGATCCAATGAGTCAGTCATATTTTTCCAAGTGCTTAAATTAAAAGTCGTCTTAAATTAATCATTTTAGGAAGCTGCCTTATCCTGTTTCAAGGTCATTAGGATTATTACTATTCAGTATTCTCAGTGAGTAAATTATCTATGTTGCCTAAAATGTTTGCACACGTTCTAAATGTTAGAGCAATAGCAGTGGTTTTATATCCCTACTTGTTTGATTCACTAGGGAATAGGCTGGTTGCCTGAAGTAATTAATGCAGTTTATAAAGTTGACTAATGTTTGCAATTTATGCACGGGGGGAAAATGGTATGATACATGCAAATGGCTCTCAGCAACAGCCATGCTTCAATTCTATGATCTCATCTTTCTCAAATAACAATTTAAAGACATATATTAATATGGTATATTATGTTCATTGTATCAGAATGATTTACGCTGCCATTATAATTCATTATTTAAAAATCATCCCTTTCTCAAAGGATTCATGGGGAAAATATTAGTATAACATTGCCCAGTTTCAAAGGTACTCTATAATTTTCTAATGGCATTTTATTGAAAGATAATCTGTCTTATTATCATATCTAAATGTCACATTTACAAGAGAAGATTACATATAAAATTATGAAAATGAAAAATTCTGTTTCTAAAGGCTAATTTACTTAACTGCTAAGAGTTACCAAAATGTGCCTCAAATGAAAGTGCATTATTTTTTATGTAAATATTTTGGAACAAAGTGAGCACTAACAACAATACATTCAGATTTTAAGAGGAAATAAGTATAATAGAGTGACCTCTCTTAACATATAGACCCACAAATTATTCCATGATCCTTAGCATCCTGTTTTCCATTGCTGACCACAAAGATGTCTTCATTTTGAATTTAGAAAATGGCAAGGTGAAAATGTTTTTTACATGATAGGGAGTATATTTCTGGAAGAACTTCCATTAAGCACCTTGGAAGCCTACAGCTAAAAACTAGAAAGGATTTTGAGATTGTCCTTTCTTCAGATTAGGAAACAGGCTCAGAAGGGCTCAGGCACTTGCTCGAGGTCACTGGGAGAAGTTAGTGACAGAGCGGGGAGTAGGGACCAGCTCTCCAAACACCCAGGTAAGGTTTCTCTCTCTTGCATGTAACTTACCTAAAGGGAACACTTTCAGCCCTGAGCATTAGTCTTGCTCTCGCTAGGTTCGTTGTTTTCTTATCCCTAGAATGGCCCAACCTGATATATATAGCAGGGTTAGAATTATGCTATATGCTGTCTTTACAGCAGTGAGATAAGCTGCCTTCACTGGAGAAGGAAGAAAAAAAGCATTTTAAACATTTTTCAAAAATTGAAACTACTGAGAACACAGGATATGCTAAGTATTATTTCTTTCTGCTTTTTAAAAAGACTTTCAGCACAAACAGGCTTAGGATGTCATATACCAAAAAGGCTCTTGCATTGGGTTACTCTCTTTTCTACATGTGGAAGTCTGGGGCTCCAGAAAGGCCAAACTGATTGCCATATGGGACCAAATTGTCCTTAGGATTTAAAGAGCTCTTGATTTTTAAAAGTAATTTCCAATCTTTAATATGGCAGAGGTAGAACGGTATCATCCTTCCTTCTCAGAAGAAAGAAACAAAGACACAGGAATCAGTTGGTTTGTCTGCATCCACCCAGCAAGTCAGGAGCACTAGAATTTTCAATTATTTTTTGTCCTCTGCTCCGTCAATTAGAAAAGGTTGTATGCAAGGACATACCAGGATTCACCTTTATAAAGTTTTGCTACCTAGGGAGCCTTAAAGGGAAGCACTGCAGAGAAGAAATTAGCAAATGGCCTTTGAGAGTTTTAAATTTTTTAATGAAATAGAAAAAGAAAAAAAGTACTCCTATCCAAGGCCAAAAAGCTTTTACCCTGAAAAACATTTTTAAAGAGATCTACCAAATTAGCCTCACTGCATTGAAAGAGAAATTTACCTTAATGGGCTTTGTTGTCATAAGAAGCCCTCTGCAGTATTAATCTATTAGCATTGGTGGCCTTAGAAACTGTTCTATAACTCTTCACAGCTTGATTACATGTACTGGAATTTGAAAGCAATCAGTTCTTGAGAGGCTGGAAGCTAACTTACTTGTTCAGGGCCAACTGCTGTAAAATTTTCAAGTCTCCTATCCTTTCCCTGCAGTAAAATGGAAAATAATTTTTATTGCCTAGAGAGTAGAGCTGTCCCCTGACTGCTCAACCCTAAAACTGGTCAGCAAATTGTAATTCTGCTTTGAGGGCTATTTCACAGTGCCACTCTGCGTTCTTTCGATTTAATTGGCATATAGTTCCCATTTTGGAACAGAAGATTGCTCACTTGAATTCTTTCTACAGGGGACACAAAACAATTTTCCAGGCTCATTTCCCTGAGAATTGCCTAGATCAAGACCATGTTGTTTTAAGTAAATTGTTGGTAAGATTGGGAGAGTACCAAGACCTTTACTCTAAAATTCCTGGAAGGAAAATACCAAAGAAACACCAGTAAGGCAGGCCAAAATATCAAAGTCAGGGTGTTCAAAAAAGCAACCCCTTGTGTACTCAATTGTGCATTTAAAATCTCATATTTGTTAGATGCGAGATGACTCTACATTTCAGAAGATGCTACCAAACAATACAAACTTCACTTGTGATTTGCATAGCATCATGTGCTTTGAGATGCATTTGATGAGTGAATTTTCAAAGGCCTAAGCAACATGCTCAGTTCCCGCTGTGTGCCAAAGGGCACAGAGCAACCTTCCTGTGACAATGAGAGTGAGCAACTAAAGAGTTGTCTCTGCTAATGAATATAATGAGAAAACATCTTTTACTGCTGCTACATTGTGTCAAATAACAAGGCTCAACACCAAAAGTAATACTGAAAATATAACACTAAAATATTCCTTTGCAAATGAACATGTAAACAGAAGCACTGCTGTAAATCAATGAGGACTAATTACAGAAATAGGAGTAAAATATTTATTTGTACTATTTCAGCAAAAAGGTTGAAGGAATGGTCCATATGTAGGCAATATACTCAACAGTTCTTGAAAAGAATAAGGGGAAGTGGAGAAGAGGAGTGATTGTGGTATGTCATTGCTTAAAGGCGATAAGTCAGAGCCAATTCTGAGTGAGGCCTCCAATGATTTTGTAAATTACTCTTTTCTCCTGCACTGGATGACAAGGACTCTGTTTTGTATATCAGCTTTTTTTTTTTCTGTCTTTCTGTCATGGTTTATCTTACTTGTTTACTTTTAATTTTTCTTTCAAATCTATTTATGAAGGTCCTTTTTTCAGAACAAAGCAAAGAATAAGTGAACATATTGAGATGTGTGGTAGGAACAGTATGGCAAGATGACATGGTGATTCCAAGCTGGGTCTTTATTATTGGTAAATCTGTGCCTCTTTGCTCATTCCACTCTTTCTTCTCTGTGCCCAGAGTGGTTAGTTTTATCACTGGAGGAAAGGGAGCTTATGCTATGATATTAGGAAAAACATTTTTATCCTTCTCAGGAGAATTTTCTATTTTTAAATGTTCTTTAGAGAGACAACAAAATGTAAATCTAAAGGAATACTTACCTAGTATAAGACAAAAAAGTGGAGACCTTCTTGACTAAGAAATCACATCACAAAGGGATGTTAACCTTATGGAGATAGTCTGACTTCTGTGTTTAAACAGGTCTGCTTCCATCTCTGACAGTCCAAGGACCTGAGGTACATTTGCTCAGTGTAACATTTTCTCAGACTTTTACTCTCCCTGACACCACTAACTATTCCTTCTCTACTGGATTTAACATGCTCACCTCTCTCTCAGTATTAAAGATACATAATTTTCCATTACACTTTTCTGGCTATTTTACTTGAACTTTCTAAAAATTTTGTATAAGCTCATTGACTTCTGTTTCCTCAAATCCAATTCATTCTCTTCTATGTCAGGGTGGCTTCATCCCTATCAATCCATTCTAAGATGACAATGAACCATTGGGTTGCTAAATTCAATTGTCCCTTGTCAAACAAACCTAGTAGAACTCTCAACAACATGCACTATTGCTGTCTCCTACCCCCCATTCTTGAAACACTCTGTCCTTGTTTTCTGTGATGCCATATGCATCTAATTTTCCTTCTCCCTCTCTCATATCCTCTTTCTGTCTTGGTTGATTTTATGTGCTAGCTTGGTTAGGCTATGGTATCCAGTTGTTTGGTCAAATACTAGTCTAGGTGTTGCTATGAAGGTATTTTGTAAACATCTACAATCAGTTGACAATAGGTAAAGGAGATCAGCCTTGATAGTGTGGGTGGATTTCATCTAATCAGCTGAAGGCCTTAAGAGCAAAACTGAGATTGACCAGGGAAAAATCTGCCACAAGATGGCAATGTCAACTCTGGCTAAATTCCTAGCCTTAGATTACATATAATCACATGATTATGAACCTTAATCTCTTGATATAAGGATACATACAATCTCCTATTGATTCTGCATCTCTGGAGAACCCTGGCTGACATACCCTGTCAGTCCTTTTTCTCCTTTCCCTGGTTTTTAAATGCTAAAGTTCCTCAAGAATCAACCCTCAGTGTCATGCTCTTCTCATTCTCTGCTATTTCATCCACATTTCAGACTTGCTTAACTATGTCTCAAAGGCACCCCATAGGCACCTGTCCAAAAATTAACTCCTGATCTCCCCCAAATGACCAGTCTCCTACTCTCCAAACCCAGGAAGTAGGCAGTGTGAATACCATTATTTCTCTCTGATTAAAAAACCCAAAATACTTGTGTCATCCTTGGCCTCTCTCCTTTTCATCACCAATATCTATTTCCTTCAGAAGACCTATTGGCTTTATCTCCTAAATACCATTGCTTTCACTCTAATCCTGCCTACCATCAGCTTTTAACAGGAAAATATTCTGATTGCTGTCTCTACTTTCACTTTACATTCCTCCAATCAGTGAAAAAAGTGTCCAGTTGTAATAGGAACCAACATATATCATTTCCCAGGTTAGAAGCTTGAAGCGATTCCCCAAAATCTATAACATGGCCTACAGGGTTTTTCAGGATTTGGCCTCTGCCATCTTCTTCAATTCCATCTCTCTTATTTTCTATGTCCCAGACATTGGTACTTTAGTTCCTTGAATATGTGGTGTTGCTTCCACTTTGGGGGTTTTGTACATGGTTTTCCTCTGTCTAGGATGCTCTCTACACCTCCTAATTCCACCTAATTTTTGCCTTGCCAGTGCCAACTAGTTCTTTAGAATTCTGTTCAAATCTAACTCAAATGTTGCTTCCTCAGGACACCTTCACAGAATGATTAATGTTTGTTTCTCCTTCATAGGATTATAAACTCCATGAAAACAAGGACCATATCTATTTTCTTCCCTGTTTTATAGGTAGCATTTAGTAGGTACTCAGGAAAAGCTTGTTGAATGAATGAATGCATATGAAGAAAAAAATGAACATGGATGATGGTGCTGCATGAGGGGCTAACAAGTCATTGCAGGGAATCTTTAAATCTCAATGCATACCAAGTGATGTAGATTGAAAAATATGACCACACTCATGTGGAGGCTTTATAAAAATTTTGACATGAAAAGAGTTCCTAATGGAAAACAACACTGAATATCATCTATTTCGATTGATGGTATTCACTTGTGAATCTATATTCATATATCTGTCAGAGATTTCTATGATCCTTTAAGCCTTCTGGCAACAGGATAGAACCTAGAGAAGCTGAATCAATTGTTAAAATATGCTGTACCCATTTTCTTTGAGTGCCATGACACTTGGCAGTAGAAAGAACTTCTATATGGAACTACTTCAAAGGTGTTTTTTATTGTTTGGTGGTGGTGTCCTTTTAAAGAAGTGCTCGAGATCTTCAAAAGCACAATGAATTAAATTGACAAGACTACTACCTTAGTCTAGAATTCTATTCACTGTGTTATCATGCCACCATAAAAATGATGTTTATAAAGAGTATCTAATAGTATTTTAAAATGTTTACAATATAATGGATGCTAAGTGGAAAAAACAAGATACAAAATTTAATTGCACTGTAAGTGCAATTGTAAAGCAGAGATAGTTAATAGCAGTTGTGCTTGATTGGTTTAGGTTGTAGTTTTCTTTTTTCCTTTTCCTATCTCATTTTATTATTTCCATAAAAATGACAATATACATTTTAATTAAAAATCATCGTTAGAAATAAAACACTGTTTAAAATGTTGGGTTTTCTTTTTCCTGTGTATGACTTGAATCTGGAAATATAGCTGTAGCATTTATAAATCATCTTATTAGAGTGCAAGACTTTTAGGATTAAGTATTATAATTAAAAAGCTAAATTGAATGGAAAAAGAGGTGCTTTAACTGCTGAGTACAGTATTCCTCAATTAAGACTTCAATGATGGTATAACTCAAAAATATTTCATGTTAGAAATAATCTGTATTTGTATATCAGAAATAATATAATGAAAGGAAACATTTGCCTTTTCTGTTTGGTAGTTCAGGATGGGTATGCTTTTTAGAAGAGAAGACATAGTTATAAAAATAGATAAAGTTCCAAACAGCATTATTACATGATAATTATCATAGGAATTCTTAGAACTAAATGGTAAAAATCTCAGTAGGCTGTGAGATGCTTAGTATTGGAAAATTTGTATTGTTTGGTATGCAAACTATAAAGCACAATGCCTAACTTATAAGTAATTTCTAAATGCTTAGTAAATGTATGAAAACATAGTCTCAAAGGAAAATAATATATACTTTTTACTACATGTACTAAATTCTGCACAATATAAGGATTAATCATCCTTAACTTTGATCCGACATCTTTCCTAATATCTTTGTGATTATAACATCATATTTTAAAAAGAAAAGTCCTTAGTGGATAATTAACAGCAATCAAGAAAATCTTAAACATGCCATTAAGGTAAAATTTCTGTCAAGCAGAATTTTCTTGATAAGAAATATATTTTGGGAGACAGACTGAGGGCAAATATCCAGCAGTACAGGAATTTTTCTGAGAACAATTTCACAGGGATAGTCTCCCAAACTAGTCTTCCTGGGCCAGCACCCTGAACCCAATGTTTGGTATGATAGTTTTAAAAGGGATAGCCATTCTGCTACCCAGCTTAATTATATTAGCTAATGAATTTCTCACAAATGCATTTCTAAACTTCTCAACTGACTTATTTTTTATAGTTAGACCTACCTTTATTATCTTCTTAACCAAAATAGGGATAGTAAGACAATACCAGTGATTTCACATGGATGAACAGTATGTGTCATTTTAGTTGGGTTTTAAGAAATACTAATCTTACTTTCTGAGGATTTTGAAAAGCAAGGGAATCTTGAAAAAATAAAGGTTACACAGACAAGACAAGCCGAATCAACATACCTGTTCTAAATGTTTTGGATTTTGTGATCTATATAGAAATTTAGGGGACTTAATGGAATTATTAGGTTCCTTAATGGCCCAATTAGAGATAGTTCCTAGTCCCCTGCAGTGTTGGCAAACCTTATAAAGCCCTTAAATAAAAAATGAAAGCACAGTGTACTTAAGGTGAAGAAATTCAATAGAGATAGACAACAGTGCTAACAGAAATAGGTGTTCAAACATATTAGTTCAACTAAAAAGTTCTCTCTGAGGAATAATTAACAGTTTGCCTTCTTTGAGTGGGAGGATACCAAGTTAAGAGATGCCTCCAACTTTGGGAATCTTCAGATATTAATTATTTATTGCTAAGCTACTATAAAATGCAAACAGTGTAAAAGGCATAACAACACTTCTCTGGCATTTCGTTAGTTATTTGGCTATTTTGAGGAATAAAGGTCACACTATCAGTCACTCTAAAATTTGGATCAATAGGTGTGGACTTTTTTTTCATCAAGCTATTCCCATTTTCCAAATAGTAGCCAATATTAGTGAATTTGGGCTATATATTCATTTGTGTTTAGGATGGGTAAGCAGAAAACTTCAAACCGATCTGTCCCACCTAACTTATATGAAAGTATGAATGCCTAAACTATAATCCATCAGATATGTGGGTCAATTTATATATATTATATATATATATTTTTTTAGGTACTGGAACCTGGGAATGAACCCAGGACCTCATACACAGGAGGCTGGGACTCAACCACTGAGCCACATCAGCTCTCCTGAGTTGCTCCCTCATCTGTTTGCTTGTTGTTTTGTTCATTGTTTTGCTTGTGGTCTGCTCATTTTGTTTTTGTTTGTTTTCTTTAGGAGGTACCAGGAACCAAGCCTGGGACCTCCTATGTGGGAGGCACATACTCAATTGCTTGAGCCACATCTGCTCCCTCAATATTTTAAACTACTAGATGTAGTCATTCCATTGCTCTTCTTTGCTCCTTTATTATAACTAAACTCTCTTTTAACCAAATTTTACTCTTTTTATTAAAAAAACTTTATGGATATTTTCTAGGGTAGGTTTAATTTCATGATATGCTACCAGAGTAAGAGTAAAGTAAATTGCCTACATAAGATTAAAGATGTCTTATCAAGGTAAATTCAGTTTTACATAATAGATACAAAACAATTACAATTCTAACCACTTATCAAATGCTCTAGGATATATTTTTATTGATTAGTTCCATAAATTCTATTAACAATAGGATCCACTTCTATAGCCCCTTATAATTTACAAAGTATTTTTAAAAGCAGGTATCAATTAAATCTCAAAAATACCATTTCAAAGGTAAGATGCCTCAGATCAAGATATAGCTGTTATAGTAATGGCCAAGGTCACTTGGCTGGGAATGATAAATTCAGGAACCCAATCACAGGTCTTGTTCAAGTTCATACGTTACCTACTGACTGATTCTCTTGCAATGTGATTTCTTGCCACAGCTACCTTCTGATTTTCTGAATTTGGATTTTTGTGTATTTGTTTTCCTTACTTTTGTTGAAGTTTGTGCAGGTGGATTCCTGAATGGCAGGAATTCATGAGATGTACACAAAGTTGTCTTTATAAAGCCAAAAGTATACCGAGAAGGATATAACTAAATTCATAATCACTTTCTCATCTATGTTCAATCATTTAGCCTGTGACTGGCCTCAACTTAGGGTAGGGTAAATAGGTAATTTACAAAAACCTTTCCTTAAAAGAGTCTAAATCTAAGAAAATTCCTCTCTAGAGAGAAAGCCCTATATTAACAAAGGAAGGTTTTACAACTTAGGAAACTGATAAAGTACCTTCAAGGGCCCCTTTTGTCTTCTTGATGTTATTAGTGATAATCCAGATACAAAAGTGTAAACTGAGCATTGATGTGCATTTTAACCTGCTTTTAAAAAACAGAAAAATTAATACTAATCACCTACAGCATAAGGATGAATGGCTGTGAGTGATTTGGTGTTAAAATTGCCCAGTGTATACCTTGAACTGAAATCCCTCCATAATTTCATTTGCAAACACACCCTTCTATTAACCCATATCCAATAATCCTTTGGTCCTACCAGGTTCTGCATTTCTTTGATTCTACTATATATTCATTCCCTCATCTCATCATATCCCCACTTCTATTACTAAACAGCTTAAATTCTAGACTCAGTCACTGCAATTACTTTATTTCATATAACCCCAAATCACATTATAGTCTCCTCTCACTTTAGAGAATCTCTTGGCCAAGTCACAACTGTGGTTAAATCCATTCTCCAACATGTCCAAACCTACATCCATGTAGCTGAACATGGCTTGAATTTATCTTGACTGCTCTCACATTTAATTTATGATTGTGAACATCAAATGGGCCTTTGGAAAAAACTTGCCCAGTGTAATTTCCTGAACAAACCTTGATAGAGGCATTCCTGGCATTCAAGCTCAGGGTTTTGGTTTACGACCCTCCAAAGATCAGAGGAAACAAAAGCAAACTACATAGAGAAGAAATAGTGATATTTATATACCTTTGAAAATGATACATTTCATCAGGTCAACATGGATTGTAGTTCTTCATTTTTAGCTCTAGGCCAAATTTTTCATCTTAATGGATTCATAAGACAAAAGAAATTACTTCATTTCTTTTGCTTTCTAGGTTAATGCAAAACTAACCAACCAAATTTTGGCCTGTAACTGTTTACTGCTAAATTTTATTGGTTTAATCTTTCAGGTATACTACATGATAATGAATACTAAATTATTTTCACTTAATTTACTACACTGGGGAAAGAGGAGATGATTATAATTTTTTTTTCAAATAACAAAGTCAATATCAAAAGACTTCATACCTTTGCTTAAAACATTAAATCTTGTTTTAAATCAAATTATCCCAAATATACATCTATATTTTGTTATACAAAAATGATATTAATGATATATTTACTATCTCATGTCATTCTCATATCTTAGTACCATCAGAGTTCAAAGAGAAGAAATCATTAATTTGCATGGGGAAATACTTCTAGTCATTATTTTTTCATACAATTTATAAACAACTATTGAAAACATCCACCATTCATTCAGAAAGTATTTTCAGTGGGAGAAAAATGTGTTTACATTCAATTGTGTATTTTAGATTTTAAACTAAGTATTTTCCCTTGTAATGATGTTTCTCACAAATTTAAGGTTTCAATGTTTAAAGAGAGATATGCTTACTGAGTAAGCATACTGTGTAATAATTACCTTGAATAGATTGATTCTTTTTCCTTGCAAATAATTAATTTCTTCCTTTCAGAGTGTTGGGCTTCAATTCCAACAGAACATTTTGTATTATTTCTATTATAGGAAAATTTTCTAATCAAGATTAAGGTCAGAGAAAATAATGTCACTTACTTTGCTTTAGCTTCTGCATCCTCATATGCTTTATTAGAAACATCATCCAGCCCTCCAATCAAATGCTTGAAAGACCTGTCAGAGGAAAAATAAAGTAATTAGGATAAAATCCTCTACAAAGCAGGAATGATGGTATCCCAGTCAATGATATATTTAAGCAATTTAAAAGGATCTAAATGAAAACATATTCAAACACTGAATTGAAGTAAATATATTAGTAAGAAACATATAAGAAAGTAACATTTCCCCTGATAAGAATATAAACTCCATGAGAACAGGGACCTCTTCAATCTTGTTCACCTCTCCATCTCTCCAACACCTAGAATCATATCTGACAAAAGCAGATATTCAAAGAATCAGGTAAAATAAAGCATGTGACACACTAATATGCAGAGGATAGGGAAACAATTAACAGGAGAGAATTATTGAAAAATTGGATCATTTGGGGGGATGAAGAAAGAAATTGACTTTAATATAAGCTAGGCAGTGTAATGTGAATACTTAACCAAATCTATTCATTATCTAAGTATATACCTAAGTCCAAATTCAGACTTACTTTATATAGCAAAGTTCCATCTATTATTTATCTATACTATTACAGAGTCAACACAAAATGAATTCATGAATAAATAAAATACATTATGAATATACATACTAAAATCACCCTTGAAAATTACAATCAAATACTGTAACTCTTATGCACATTACATTTTGGCAACCACTGAATTACACTGAGGGAAGACAAGAAGAGTCTATATTCAGAAGTCTAGGCATCCATATGATAATCAGCATCCTTACTTAAATGGTGCTCATATGCCAAGTATTGTTCTACACACTATACATGTAGTAAAAACTACTGTAATAATTACAACAATCTTATGAGGTAGAATTATGATCTCCATTTTGTAGATGAAGACACTAAAACATGAGAGCTTGAGAAACTGGCCCAAAGCCACACAGTCAGTAAGTTTGAAGACAGATATATACCTAGGTGATCATTCTTGTCCATGCTCTTAAAACCTACTCTGTAGTATTTACTTTGGCAGTCAATGAGATCCTGCTGAGACTTGCATAAGTGTAACCTCTGGAATGACACACTGCGGGGAAGATAATGCTTTTATGTGGTGAGTTTGGCTTAGAGACAGATCACAATTGAGCAAAAAGGAGGCTCTCAGGAGGTAACTCTTAGGTACCCTATAATACTAGGCTAAGTTTCAATTTCAAGAGTAAAGTTTCATAAGTACAGTCATCAATATTAAGGGCCCATCAATGGACCATTCTCCTTCCCTAGTTATTGCCCCTGTACTCTGGGGATTCTTGCTGTTTCATTAGTGAATGTGGCAGAGTTCTCCAGGATGGGAATTTGATATTCTTTCTCCACCCACTGTGACAATGCCCCATGAAAAACTGAACACATATATGTGCCTTATATGTATGTCCAGGTGACCTTCCTCCCATGTGTCCCCCATCACTGACACTGGCACAAATGATCCTGCCATCATAGTTGTAACCCTTCTGTGATCCAAAACTTCTTCAAAAATGAAGCCAAAAAAAGTTAAATACAATTAATAAGAAAATTAAATAATAATGATAGCTTAAAAAATAAATAAAATACAAAAATTTTTTAAAAGAATAAAAAAATAAAAGATTTGGAGTAATAAATGAAAAAATATTTAAATTTTTGACATTATATCTTTCATAACTATAAGATCTATTGTCTTGTATGTGCCTCCTATTCAAATCATTATGCCGAAAAGGCAACTACCAAATCCCTAGCAATATTTGGGATGTCGGTGGAGAATTTTAAAATATAAGAAATTATATTTTATTTTAAAACTTTATAATGTTAATACACATAAATAGATTTCTATGTTTTATTAAATATGCATGGTCAGGTCCTAAAACATAGGATGTTTGCTAATTTAAATTTAAATCTTAATCACTCTCATATACTTTTTTTTTTTTTTAACCCATTGAGAGGGACTTGACCTCCTGCTTTGAAGGGTGTGGGGGATGGAGTAACTGTTAATGCAGGCCCTTAGGTAATGTTCTCATTTTGGGGTGGGGTAATTAGACTGTTCCCCTAAATACATAAAAGGTACAGCTTCATGGTACAGGAGACTCTATCATATGGTCAAAGTCTTATTACTTTCTATCTATCTATAAGATCTTATCTTTTGGAAGAAATTTAGTATATCCCTAAAAAATTTGTTTTTTACAAAGTTATGCTGATTATTACTCTTTTAGAATGACTGGTAATGAATCATTGAATCAGTCTGGATTTTCCCTAGCTTACTCAATAAAATTTCATTATTTTCCAAGAAAGATAATTTAGATCCTTTTGTTCTCCCTACCCAGGCAAGTAGCTCCATCCACCAGCTCATTACTTTTTAATAAGTTTACACACACACACACACACACCTATTTAAAGATACTGCTTTAGATATTTGTAATAGAAATCTAAACATTTGAACAAGCACAGGTTTTTCTCTTCTTTTCTAACACTCTCAATGCATTTCAACTATTTAAGTTCCATTTCATCCGAGGGCCTGTTCTTCAGAGAAATAGGTTTTGTTCTTGTATATAAAACATTTATTAACTAAGAGGACTCTAGTTGGGAAAACTTTTTTTTCTACCATAGTCTGCTTTAAAAGAAACACCCTAAGACCAGATAGGTTCACAATGTAAAGTAAAATAAAATATTTCTTTTACTGTAAAAATAGATGATGTTTGATTATTTTTCTTTTTTTATGGATAATAATAAGATGTAAACACAGAGAACTTAAGTTACTTGTTCAAGGTGACTGGGAAGTTTAACAGCATGTCAGGATTATAATCCATATTCCCTACTGCCCATTACCATCCATTACAGTACTTGGATATTTTAGTACAACAAAATCCAAACGCTGAAATGATATTAACAGAGAACTAAAGAATATTTTGTAGAAAAATAAAGAAGCAATAACTACTAAAGTTTAGCTTTTCAAATACATTCAGGTGTATTAAAAGATTGTGGTTTTAGACACTTAAAACTTACAGTAATTCTGAGTTAAAATAGTAAAAAAAAATTTCAGTGTAACGCAAAAGTATAAACATAGCTCTGGTGATGCTGGTAAAGTGGTAAGGTTGAAACCATTTGTAGCAGTTTGGCATTATTTATGAATTCCAAAAACAGATATTACATTATTTTTGTAAACTGGTCTGTTCCTCTGGGCATATTAGGTTGTATTAAATTCAGAAGTTTTACTTTTACTTGATTAAATTATGATTAAGGCTTTGATTTGGCCACATCAGTAAGACGTTGCATTTCCACCCCCTTGGTGGGCAGGAACTCACAGAGAAACAACATGGCAGACAGGAGAGTGGAGTTTTGATCCTGGAGCCCAGCCTGGGGAAGTAAACACACAGGTGAAGAACACAGAGGAATAGACAGCTCCATAGACAAGGCAGAGGCCCCAGGAAGAGAAAGCCTAACAGTCTACAGCTGACCTTGTAGAGAGATTAGAGCAGCTTAGCCTGGAAAGAAAGGATCCCTTGAGAAGACAAGACTTATCCCAGCCTACAGCTGATATTGAAAGAACCTGGGACCACAGAGCCTTAAGAGGAAGAGGAAGACTGGACCCTTGCAGCCATCTTGCTCCAACATGTGGCAACAGACTTTGGTGACAGAAGTAACTTATGCTTTATGGCCTGGTAACTACAAGTTTCTTTAGAAAAGTCAACAGAGCTCTGGTACTCTACGTCAGCACCCCTTTGGTGACTAATACACCATGTAATCACAGCAATGAATTTTAAAGTTAGACTTGATTGGAAAAAAAACACCACATATTAGATCTGATATGTTTATATCTATCTTTGTTAAATTCTAGTCACATCTAAGGATAAATATAACATTTAAAATGAATGAACAAAAAGAAATATTTGAAGTACAACTTTTTTCATGTATCTTAAATGTCCTTGATTTAAAATAAAAAATTTCTATGTGATGCTAATGATACAATTTTTATTAAGATTTTAATACTAGGTCCAAAATAAAGTAAATCATATTTCTTACAAAAACCTCTCTTGACATAATAGGAAATTATTTGTGAAATAATTGGACTCTAATTAAGGAAAACTATCACCCCTTAAAATACTGGTAATTTTAAGTAGTTCACTATGCATTTAAAATGTAATAGATTTTTTATTATGAAAAATTTCAAAGATAAAGAGAAATTTAAAAAAAAGGACCCATAGTTCTTTACTCGCAAATAACTAGTGAAAATACTTTTATGTATTTCCTTGTACTTTCCTGAATAGATTTGTTGTTGCTGTTTATAGAGTTGTAATCTTAAAGTAGCTATGATTTAACATCCTTATTTTTAACTTGATGTTATGACATAAGTATTTACTCTTATTTTTAAAGGTCACAGGCAATATTTTAAGTCGAAAAATAGTTAATTATGTGGACATACATGGATAGATTGCCTATTGATCTATACATACACACAGATGAAGGAGTGGGTGTTGTGACTAAGTAATACTTTAAATTATAGATTAAACATATGGACTTTCTTTTCAAAATAAAAATACCCAGGAAGCTTGGCTTTTGGAATTGGAACCATACGTCTTTTATAAATAATCTTAATTTAGAAGGCAATCCTGGCCAAAGGAATATAACATTATTTGAAACATGAAACAACTACATCCTGCTAATATTGTTTCCTCAAACTATAATCCAATTATTATACTTAATTAGAAGTTTAAGAAAATGTAGAATTTTCAAGCAATATTAATAAGCTCCAAATGACTGTCATTCTCTGTGTATCTTTGCACTGATCAATGGCTAATTTAGGACATCTTAATAAGAATAATTGATAGTGTTACAGAATTTATCACTCTTGGTATGGACTAATTAGTGTTTAACTTTTTTTCTTTCTTTTTTATAAATACTCTGTAGGTACACCTGCTATCTGTGTGTATCATCATACCATCAGCAAACAGACATTTGGAAAAGTATTATAGTAGGTATCAGATGACAGTTTAAATATTTACTAAGGTTTTATAGCATTTCTTAACTAAAAATAGAAGACTTTCATTGTGTTCTATCTTAAAAGAGAGTATATGATGTTTTCAAAACTTCAATAATGAAGGAGTAGGAACCATAAAATATTATCATAAAATAATATTATTATAACAAATATAGGTGGCCAGACAGAAATCATTCTATTTTTTTTTTTTTCAGGGGGTACTGGGGTTGAACCCAGGACCTCGTACATGGGAAGCAGGTACTCAACCACTTGAGATACATCAGCTTCCCTATTCTCTTTTAAACAAAATCACACTTTATTTATGAGTTACATTTTAGCAATGTAGAACAAAACAGCCAATTTTTCATATACTCTGAACATAAGTTCAGGATAAATGCAGGAGACTTTACTGATCAAATGACTTTAAATTAGGGCATCTAACAGTGAAACTTTATTGCTTCAAACTGTGTGTGAAGCAATTTGCTGTTACTTTGCTTGGATTGTAAAACCCAATTTTAAAAAGTCTTGACATAATTTTTTAAGATGGGGCTAAATGTTATCAGTTCAGTACATAGAGGTAAAAAGGGAACAAACAAAATCCCTTTTATGTTTAAAGGTAGTAGACATGATCTGAAAGAAAGCAGGAGAGGAAGGAAGAGGGAAGGAGGGTGATGGCTTTCTCACATCAATGATAAAATTTATAGAAATTTTCCTTAAAATATCACTTAAAGGCCTGTTTTTTATTCTGGGAAATTGGTCTATTTTAGAACATTATGGTGACAGTAACTCAGTGGGTAATGATTTCAGTTATTAAGATGTTTTCATTATTAAGCCAAACATCCTTCTGAAAAGAGCTGATTACCCAGTGGTATGTCTAAAAAGTGTATAATTTTGTTCTTTGCCTGTGATATGATGAGACTTCATCTAGAGAGAAACATGCCTTTAAATTATTAGAAAGGCTGTCCAAATATCAGAGATCTGCATTCCCATACTGGTAAAAAATAACATATTTCACGTCACAGTTTACAAAGCACTTTTTACATCCATAAATTGCATATGCATTCAATAATGTATTAACTCATTCAATCCTCATGATCTCCTATCCTCAATTCTACTATAATTTTTAGGAAATCTTGTATATAACTATTTAAGATATAATCTTTTCATATTTAAAATAGGATGGGATAAAACCTCAAAACTTTTTTCTTGTTTCTACCCTTAAATAAGATGGTATTCTATTCTTACCAGTTTATGATTTTATTCTCTTTTAAAATTACAATCTTTAAGCAGAAACTACTGCAAATACTTCAACTGTGCTAAACAAAATGTATGTCATTTATTATCTGAACCCCTGGCAAAACTTTTCCTCTTAATTTGATAGATGTATGTGATTATAGCCTGTTACTGTGTTAACAGAAACTTGGTTAAATTCTTAAAAAAAATATATATATATATATGTATATATATATATATTCATTAAAAGATAAAAAGTTTGTTTCTCAAGTTGGTTGGGACATTTATTACTTAGTGTAATGTAATAACTGTAATTTTAGAGACAGCCTTCATTGCTTTGGGGCATTTATCGAGAAAACCTGCTGATTGACTTTGTGAGTTTCAGGTAAGTGGTCTTACGTAGGTTTTTTATTGTTGTTGTTTTGTTTATAACTGGGATAATTACAATTCTTAGTGATTTATACCACCAAATATTATATGAATATATGTTTCATTGAAAGATAAATAAGTAAGGTAAAGACAATAAAACTAAGCAATATCTATATCCTTCCATCTATGCCTCCATCCATCTATCCCTCCAGACACACTTATACATATTTATGCAATCCCTGTTATTTACAGTTAATCAGTCAAGATACTATGGATTATGCAAAGAGAATGAGATGTACTTTTAAGAAATTTATAGTTTTACATGAGAAATAAGGCACAAACATTGACAATACAGAATGGGAGGTAATGACTGGTTGAACACTTATCAGAAGGAAAGATTGGGTGTCCATGAATAGAGTTTCATAAACTCAAAATTATAGTTGATAGTAACTTCAGAGAAACAGATACTGTTATGTACAAATAATTTTCCTAGCAGTTATTTTTGATTCTGCACATGTATTTATAGTTTCATGAGAAAATTACACTTATATTGTTAGATATTTGCTTTTCTGTTTCTTTGTAACAATAATCTCATGTATATCAGCGGGATTATTCATTAGGGAAAACAACTTAAAAGTATCAATCATTTAATATTAACTATTTCCTGATTATATCTATATGCTTTGAAAGTAATCAATTTTTTTCATAATAATCTGAATTGATCTAGTAACTAAAAAAATAAAATGTTAAGAATTGATTTTGGAATCCTCCCATTTTATTTAATATGATTTGTAAGAAACAGAAAACCAATTTTTGTTTACCAAATTTTCATGCCTAGTATGTCTATATAGTCAGTCTTCTCTAGGGCAGAGAATTATTGAGCTGATTAGGCCAATTATATTAATCCAATGACATGGTCTAGTTCTGTATTTTAAAATTTACTTTTTTTCTGATTCCAACAGTAAATTTAAAATTTTGGAGGACACTGAAAAAACTCCAATGAATAAAATATTAAATATAATTCTACAACCCAAGTTTAACATTGTTAATATTTTGACACATATTCTTTTAGACTATTTATTTTTCAATACATATGTTTCAAACTAGGTTTTTTTTTTAACATCACAATACTAAACTGAAGGGAAAAAATTACCTGATTACCTTTTTTTCCCCCCTCACTTTATTTTTTTTAAATGTTACATTAAAAAAATATAAGAGGTCCCCACCCCCCCCACCCCCCTCACCCAACTCCTCCCAAATCAACAACCTCTCATCATCATGGGACATTCACTGCATTTGGTGAATACATTTTGGAGCACTGCTGCCCCACATGGATAATGGTTTACATTGTAGTTTACACTCTCCCCCAGTCCACCCACTGGACCATGGCAGGACATACAATGTCCAGCATCTGTCCCTGCAGTACCACAGAGGACAACTCCAAGTCCTGAAAATGCCCCCACATCATATCTCTTCTTCCTCTCCCTACCCTCAGCAGCTACTGTGGCCACTTTCTCTACATTAATGCTACAATGTCTTCCATTACTAATCACAATAATTCCATACTAGAATATCAGTTAGTCTACTCTAATCCATACTCTATTTCTCCATCCTGTGGACCCTGGGATGGTTATGTTCACTCCATCTCTATATCAAGATGGGGCTTAGATTCCACATGGATGATGGATGCTATTCTCCTACTTGCAGCTGTAGACACTCTTGGCTCCCTGGTGTGGTGGTTGACCTTCATTACCTCCCTGTTAGCTGGCTGGGGTAAGACCAATAAACCAGAGGGTAGGAGCTGATTTGATTTTAGGCTATGGTTGTGCTTAAACAATATTCAACTTAATGATTAATGAGGAAAAAAATCAGTAAAGCATATAAGACATGATTGGTTATGTAGAAATATCCTATATGGATCAACTGAATTTATCAACTTAATTTAATTTGCTTATCTAATAATTTTACTATTGAAGTTATTGCAACAGCTTCTAATTTAAGATTTTATTCTTAAATATCCATGGAACTGGGGGGAGGGTTGAAGAAAGGAACAGGTGAACTCTGGGGATTTTCAGGTCTGTGGTTAAAACTACAAGGGTGGGGATGTTCTTATGGCAAATATGGCAGGGGAGGCTATTGGTGTAGAGTGTTGGGGGTGGGGTGATGTGCAGGATAGGGTGCACCTGGGGCATACCTCTCTGGACTATGAAAGTGTTCATTGTGTCACAGTGTGTTATTTCAGTGGGTGGAGACCCACACAATAAACAAGAAAATATTAAACTCCCAACCTGGGGAGTCCTGCTATGTTCCCAATTAGAGGGGCAAAAATCTCTTAAGAACGTAGGCAGTGCCTGATAAAAGAAAACAGACCAATATGTCAAGCACTCCATATTATTGAAAATGTAACCGTGAACCTTATTCTTCAAAAATTGAAACTTACTGGTTGCCATAGGTTCCAAAGGAAGGGGGAGGAAAGAATGGAATAGATGGAGCATAACACATTTTTAGGGCATTGGAATTGTTCTGCATGATCTTGCACTAAAGGAAAGAGGCCATTTTAAATTTTGTCAAAACCTATAAAAGTGTACGATGCAAAATGTAAACCATAATGTAAACCACTGAGCAGGATTAGTAGCAATCTTTCAATATTTTTTACTTCACCTGTAACATATGGACCATCCACATGTAAAATATTATGAATAGGGAGAGTGGGAGAGGGGGAGGACATTCGTTACATGGGAATCCCCCACATTTTTTGTGACTCTTCTGTAACCTAAAGCTTTTTCGAAGATAAAGAAAAAAGAAAAAGAAAAAAGATACTGGGGGAACATATGGAAGAAATTGTCACGATACATAAAAGATAACAGATCTTATAGTGATGAATGGCACATGAAAAACAGTTTTTATTTTTCTTTTATTTTCCTATTTTATTTGGTTATTTTGTTGGTTTTGATTTTGGGGAGGTTTTGGACTGCAGAAGGGTCACAACTGTGGCAGAGGAGGATCACTGGTGAGGGGTGTCAGTGACAGGGGGAGGTGTGGGAAGGTGCACTTGGGGCAAGCCTCTAAGTTATATGAATATGTGCAGGTGTTCACGGGGCATTGCCTCAGTGGGTGGAGACCCACATAAAAATGGAAAGAATATTGAATTTCCATCCTGGTGAGTCCTGCTATGGTATCTAATAGAGTGACAAAAATCCCCTGAATACATGGGCAGTTCCTAGCAAAGGCACTTGATGGTGATGACTGTACTTATGAATCTTTTCTTGTGAAATTGAAACTTAGCCTAGCATTATATAGTGCCTAAGAGTTACCTCTGGAAAGTCTCCTTGTTGCTCAAATGTGGCCTTTCTCTAAGCCAAACTCAGCATGTAGATTTACTACCAATCCCCACAGCCCAGCGTAGACATGACTCCTGGAGATGAACTTCCCTGGCGCTAAGGGACTATTACCAAGCACTGACTACTGAAGCATCTGGAAAAACACCTTGACCAAAGGGGGTAATATTAAATACAAATGAGTTTTTATGGGTAAGAGATTCTAAGTGAGTCAGGAAGTCATTCCAGAGGTTATGCTTATGCACATCCCAGTGTGATCTCATTGATTTTATTTTTCAATCTTTGACTTTTAATCTTTAACTTTAAGAATATATTCCATCTTAATTAACAGGGTAAGAAAGAAAAAAACTACTTTAAAAGAAGTATTTCTTTTGCCCCCATACCATTTTGAATTTGTAAGTATTCTATCTTAAGTATTTATATGTAAGATCCCTATACACAATTCACCCTTGCCTAAGAATGATTGATTTCAGCAATCTTATAACTAATGCAACTGAAAGTATGAAAAGTAAAGTTTGATTGGCCTGTGAAGTGATAAGGACAGCAATTTAGAAATTTTTATGGCAGTTTGACATTTCTGAGTCATATAAGGGCAAGATCAGTGGACTCATAATTTTGAACAGGGTATAGACCTGTTTACTTATTGTCAAACCAAGGTGAGAAACACTTGGTATAAACTACATACAAGTCATACACAGGAAGGCAATTTTAAATGTGAGTTATTTTAAGATTAGTTTGCTAATTGTAACCTAAAACTGTATAAAACCCAGAATCTAGTTATCAAAAGAGAGTTTAAATATAACCATGATTTACAGGATAAGCTGATAGCATTGACTACTAATGAAGGGCTAATGATGAATTTTGAAAGTAGAGCATCGTTTATTCCATTTTGGATAAAAAAAGGAAGACAAAGAATATACTGAGGGTGGTGACATTGCTTAAAATCTAAAATCACTTCTTCCATTCCTATCAACATACCTCTGTGAGACTGGTTTCTCTAATATGAGTATTTTTTAAGAAGCACAGTAGAGTTTTGATTACTTTATCCCCTATAAATGGCAATTCCATCAATCCAACCTAGATCAGAAAACTTAACAAGCAAAAAACAGGCACATTTGGCAATTAGTGACAAAATATTGACATACACAACATTCTTTCAAAATATGCTTATTGTGGTTAAAATGGAGAATTACTATTTTACTCAAATTCTGATTTAGTTATAACTGAAAAATGAGTATTCTCTTTCATATGCGCATGCTTTTAATGACAATGTGATCAACATTTCTAATTTTCTTTTTATCCTTTATTATGTCTGATTCTTTTTATTGAAATATAATTTTATATATGTTGAATCAAATAGTAAAAATGGCATTTATTTTACATCTTTTTCTCCATTTTCTTTTTCTAGTAATTCACTTGAATTTTATTTCATAAAAGCATCTGTCTGCGATAGGCTGGAAATTAAAAGCAAAAGGAAATGAAAGTGGGTTTTTACCCACTTACCCACTTACCTTCCCCCCTCCCTTACACTGCTTTTTAGATGCCCTTTTCTGACCCCTCACCTGATATCTGTGGTGCCTTTTCATAGAACTTATCATGCAGTTCTGAAATTGTTAGTTTTGTGGTTAGTGCCCCTCAGTAAACCTTTTGATGACCCAGGTTTTATTGAATATGGGTTCCTAGTGCTAGTAAAGTACATGCACATAAACTATATCCCATAAGTGCTTATTGAAGAAATTAATGAAATAGTTAATTGATTGATATAACACCTAAAGGTAGCCCTAGTCCTGGAATTTAATTTACCTATATTTAAAGGAGATTTTTTTTTCTGAAACAGAGAAATACATTAAATTATGTTATATTCTTAGAGAAATATTAAAAGAAGAAATGGACTAATAAAGATTTTAAAGCTAATAAAATGTAAATATACTAGCAGTTGGCATATAAAATAATAATCTAGTTTTATAAATAATACAATACATAGCAGTATAATAGATATTCATTAAGTACTCTAATCCATCACCACCATAAATGACTAGTACAGGAAGGTGGAAATCTGGTGGTTTACCCCAGCTAATGTGGAAAAAGTCTTAGGAAGGGGTGCTTTCCTAGACAACACCATCTTCTTTCCAACAGGCCCAGGGCCTCTACTTTTCCTATCACATCTTAGATAATGACACTGATATGGGAGTGTGTTAGTTTTGGATGATAAGGCTTCCCAGAAGAGGACATCTTTCTTATTCACTCAAGGAATTTTTTTAGATCAGGGATTGGCAAACTACAACCTACAGGCAAAATATGGTCTGCTGCTTGTTTGTGTGAAAAATAAAAGTATTGGAACACAGCCATACTCATTCTTTTATGAATTACCTATAGCTCCTTTGATGCTACAACAGCAGAGTTGAGTAGGTGCAAGGGAGAATATATGGCCTACAAGGGCACGAACATTACTATCTGGCCCTTTACAGAAAAAAAATTTGCTGACTCCTGTTCTAGATCTTTCTTTTTCCCTCAACTCCCATGCCTATATGTAATGCAACATTAAATCATAACTTCTGTGCAATAATCTGAAATGAATGACCTCCCTATTCCTCTTTGGTCCCAGTCACCATTGCCTCTCTTGAGGATTACCATAATTACCTTTTTCTTTATTTCCACTCTTGCCCCTTTAAAATTTATTCTCCACACACCAGGCAGGATTATCTTTTAAAAATATCACTCAGATCTTATCACTCTTCTAGAGGCCCCCTACACCTTTTCTAACAACTTCTCCTACGACCATGCTCTCTCTGACTGTAGAATAATTTAAGTTTCCATCTGACTCAGACCTTTGTCCTCTACATGGAACATTCTTCTTCTAGATGCTCATGTGACTTTTGCTTAAAACCAGCCAGGTCTCAAATCAAGTGTGTCCTCTTCAGACAAGTCTTTGCTGATCAACCTTTCCTAAAACCTTACTGTTGTCACTTTCTGTCACTTAAACCCATTAATTTTCACTCCAGCCCTTATCACTAGCTAAAATCTATTTTATTTGTTTAAATATCAATTGTCTTTCTTGCACTAGAATATACATTTCATGAGATCAGTAACCTAGTCTATCTTATTCATCACTCTCTCTTTAGGAACTAGAATATTACCTCTCTGGTAATAGAAATCCAAAATGAATTAATGCATGGATGGATGGACTCCATTCATTCATTCATTCATTCATTCATTCATTCATTCATTCATTGTGTGCCTGTATGCATGGCCATGAGAAGACATGGAACTCTGTTACCATTTTTTTTTTCTTAATTTCTCCCCAACACTGGCTATTTTTCACTTGCTGTGTCTGTTTGTCTTCCTTGTTTCTTTAGGAGGTACTGGGAGCTGAACCTGAGACCTCGGCTGTGGGAGGGAGGTGCCTATTGCTAGAGCCACCTCTGCTCCCTGCTTTGTTGTATCTCTCATTATATTTTTTCTTCTTGTGGCTCTTGTGTCTTTTTACCATCCCTGCCCATTGAGCCAGCTCTCTGTCTTCTTTAGGAGACACTGAGATCCAAACCAGTGACCTCCCATGTTGTAGGAGGGAGCCCAGTCCCCTGAGCGACATCCCCTTCCCTCTGTTACCTATCGAAGCTAAGTTTATTTAAATTTCAGGGTATATGAGTTAAAAGTCCTGTATGTCTCCTTGGGCATCAATTTATATGAATGATGAATTTTTAGGACGAATTTTCAGTTAAACTGAACTTCTCACCTAAACTCAGATCCTAATGAAGACATATATTGGTATAAATGAAGGTGAAATGCTAAGCAATTTATGACTGAATTATATACAGGACATTAAATGAGGGCAATCATATTAGACTATAATGGAATTTATATCCATGAATCTCAGTTGCAATTAAAATGAAAGGATTTTTTAAAAAAGCACAACTTTCATTTTCAATTAAAGGCAGGAGAAATTAGAAGCAAATCTAACATGATAGCTTAGATTTTTAGGTTATAGAAGAAAATACCTTTACAAGTATAGACTGTCCTAATATACCATACCTACAAATTAAGAAAAAGCACCTCCTATTGTACTTAAATCAGACAGTCCATGCAGTGGATAGATCTCTTGTGGCTGACCCATTATTTTATCTAAGTGTTAGAAAACCACTTTACCTTACTATATCAAATATATACTAAGAAAAGTAGAGATATTACATGTTACCTATTCTTGCCATTGATTTTCTTGGTTCAAAGTCATGGTTGATACAGGAAAGTCAGTGATGATGCTTTATATATGTCCAACTAATTCCAAAAAAGGAATCTACATCTTCCATTGACTGTGAAGCCTAAAATCCCAACCATTAAACACATCAATTTTTCTCCCACTATGGAAAGCTGAGACAAGTGGGTTATTAGCTGGTGCTAGGATTTGACATCGAATATCTGCTTTCTCACTTTCTGTCCTCAAGGTCAACCCAATTTTTTAAGAGAAACACTTGAAAAAAAAAACATAGATCAGTTTTCCTATTGCATCATGTCTATAAAAGTTTCAGTTAAGGAAATTTAGTGAAGAAGCATTAACAGCAATTTAGAAGATACATTTTCTTGTTTATCTGGGCCATTAATTGAAGATATTTTCATTTGTTATTTTTGAGATATTCAAAAAAAGTTGAGATCTTTGTTTCCATTTCTTTCCCTGGACCTAAAGTATGGTGAGATTATCGTTACCCTTCTCTTAAGAAAGTATTCCAACTTTTATTTAGAGCAAATCCCCTCTTGGTTACTGATCACTCTTTCATCTTGCTCAGTCAGTTACTCCTCCTCTATCATATTCTTTCATTGTCTTGCTTTTGATCTTTCTTTCTTTCAGTCTACAAACAGGCTGATCTCTCCAATCCTAAACCTCAAGCCACTGTAGCCAAACAGCGAATTTGAATTACCTTCATTAACTATCGCTTATTCTTATTCTTCACATCATTCTCCACTCACTCGTTGCCACCTGGCTTCTATGGCCATTTTACTTTCACCCTTATTATAACTTTTCCCTCAAAAGCGATCCCTAATCTGCTGTTAACCCAGTGGCCTCTTTCCAGAATGCATCCTCAGTGACCAACTGAGGCTCATGCCTCTGCTGGTCATCTTGTCTTCTCTTGTTGTAGCCACATGAAAAAAACTTGTGCCACTGTACTGACCTACTCTGTTCTTTTCCCTGATGTTTCTCTTTCCTCATTCTCCTCAGGATGTGTTACATACTCTTCTCTTTCTACCATTTCCTTAGAAGCAAATTTCTCCAAATTGTGTCTTTTTTTAATCTTTTTTAAAAATTTATTTATCCCCTCCCTTGCATGGTCTGTTTTCTGTGTCCATTCGCTGTGTGTTCTTCTGTGTCTGCTTGTCTTTTCTTTAGGTGGCACCAGGAACCCATCCCAGGACTTTCTGTAGTGGGAAAGAGGTACTCAATCTCTTGTGCCAGCTCAGCTCCCTCATCTGCTGTGTCCCCAAACATCTGTCTCTCCTCTGTGTCTCTTTTTGTAGTGTCATCATGCTGTGCCAGCTCTCCTGCATGGGCAGCACGCCTGTGTGGGCCAGTACTCCTGCTCAGGCCAACTCTCCGCTTGGGCCAGCTTGCCATGTGGGCCAGCTTGCCTTTACCAGAAGGCCCTGGGAATCGACCCCTGGACCTCCCATATGGTAGACAGGAGCCAAATCACTTGAACCAAATTTGCTTCCCTCCAAATTGCATCTTTTATCCTCTTTTTCTACATGATTGATTACTTAATTTAAAAATGTTTACAATGTGTCTTTTACTATTCTTTATCTGCTTTATCCCATTGAAACCTCACAAAAACTCAATGAGGAAAGTACGATTATCCTTTTTTTGTAGAGGACTTAATGCAGGGTTTCTTAACCTTGGCATTTCTGACATTTTGAACTAGATTACTTTTGGGGGTGGGGCTGTCCTGTGTACAGTAGGATGTTCAGCGGCATACTTGACCTGTACTCACTGGATGTCCAAACCAAAAAATGTCTCCAGACAGTGTCGCATGTCTCCTTGGGGGTGGGGGGGGGGGGCAAAATTACTCCAAAAGACATGGTCTGAGAGAGCGTGGTAGATCTAGAAAGAGGTAGACCTGAAATTTGATCCCACGTGGTCTGATTTTACTAGATCCTAGTTCTTAATTTAAGCTCTTCCAGAAAATATCCTTTACTCTTAAGACTTGATTAGGATCCTCAAGTCATCAGCTTTCAAACCTGTTATCTCTAGCCTTGACTCTCCAGATCCACATTGCTAATATTTTCTTCAATGTCTTTTGCATATCTTAAAAACACCTCAAACTCAGGTTATTCTTAACTGCATTAATCAGCTTCCTTCAAGACTTGTTCCTAAATTCCCAGTCTCCATAATGGCATCATTTAACTAGTAACACAGGCTAGCAATCTTGGTACTATCCATGACCCTTCCCTTTTACCCAAGTTTATCATGTCAACCTTTATACTTTTGCTTGAATCTGTTCCTCTCTTTCCTTTCCACATCCTCTGCCTCATTTAGGCTATTGACACATTTCCTTATTTCAGAAACATCCTACTTTGTCTCTCTGCCTCTGATCTGCCCACTCTACTCTTCTTAAAAAGATTCCCCCGAGAGAATCTAGCTTGTAGCTAACATTTAATTTGTTGATATAAAAGCAACAGGATAAAAGTATGTTATAATAGAGCATAATCTTGGGGTCAGATATCCCTGAAATCCAATTATATGACTCTAAGTCATGGAACCTCTTGGATCCTCAGTTTCCTTTTCTAGATTTTAAAAAAATGTCATCTGTTCTCACAGGGCTATTGTAAGAATTAACTGAGGTAAGAAAGTATTAAAACAAAAACATTATATCTGGATCCTCATAAAATTTATAAAATTGGCTTCACTGAATTCTCCCCCTCTTCTCTTCCATTGATTACAACCTGTAAGGTTTAAATTTTGAAAAATTTATATATTCTTCTCCAGAATACAGAAGAAAAATTGCTAACATATGAACATTCTTCCAAATTTTAATTGTCAGTAACTAAGCTCCATGTATTAATTACAGGGAAGAAGAAATGTCACACAAATTCTCCTAAGATTTGTCCTGATCATTTCTCTCAAGATAGTCTCAACCAAAACCTCAAGCATGCCAGGGCAGAGGGACGGAGTTCTCATACATTGCCACTAGGGAATGAACTGGTACATGGTTATAGACAACAATGAAAAAAATGCATATCCTTCAAATCAGTAATACCACTTCTGAATGTCTTTTCAAGGAAATATTTTAAAAAGGGGTAAAGCTTTATACACATCATTCTTTACAAAATTAAAAATTGAAATGAGCTTAAATGTCCAAACACAATTAAGAAACTAATACATGGCAATTCAAATTATGATCATGAGATGTATCTAGTAAAATGATAAATTGCTAATGCCATGTGTAAGGTAATGTTCTATAATGGGCTTTGAAAACAGAGAGAATTAGGTTCAAATACTGTTTCTCTACTTATAGGCTATATGTCTTAGGATATTACATTTTGGTTCTCTGAAGCTTAGTTTGTCTTTAAAATGGAGGCAAAAAACATTCCATGCAGGTTGGCTGAGAGAGAAATCAATCAATCAATCAATCAATCAGTCAATCATATAGCTACCTATCTCAACTAGCTTTGTGCCTGGCACATTGTTCAACAGATGGCAGTGTGAATTTATATTTATGTATCTCTATGTCTATTTAAAATGTATTAATGCTGTCCTTATATATGGGCACAGCAGAAAAAAATTAAGGCAGTGTGATCTCACCATTTAAGTAAATACACTAAAATAGTAGTTGTCTTTGAATGGCAGGATTATATTTGTATTTATATTTACATTTCTTATATTTAAATTTAAATTTATTTTTATTTTTACTTTTATTTTTCTGTGCTTGTCAAGTTTTCTACAATGAGCAGTTATTACATTTATAATCACCCAACATAGAATAGCTAAAAATGTAAAAATAATGTAAGAAAAGAAAAAAGTTAATCCTATAAGATTAATGTAATATAATTAAATAAATAAAAGTTCTTACTCGACCCAAGTGGGTTTCTCAAGAACTTCATTGTCTAGAGGCAATGCACTATCTCCAGTTCAACTGCAAGTACAACATACTCCTTTTCAGTCACCAAATTACGATATGCCTTTGCTAGTTTGGTTTTCTTTGAAAATTAATACCATTACATGTAGCAGGATGAATGATACTATGACTTGCACTTCATGCAAACTAGTGAATTCTGAAAGTGCCTCCTTTGTAAGTGAATCTTGGTCTGGGAATGATATTTCACATGAGGTTTTATTTTCATTGTAGTTCATGCTAATCCAATTCATGCTTCTATGGTATGTGTTTCAAAATGAGTACCAGCTGCTAGACATACTGAAAAGAAAAGGAAAATCTTAGCTCTTCATGACTCAGGTGGGCCTGTAATAACTGTATTACCTGAGAATTGTGCCTACTAAAGAAAGCAAAACCACTTAACTCTAGCAAAAAAGTGACATGAAGATCTAAAGCAGAATTCCAATTTCAAACTTACTGCTGATTTTTAACTGACTGTTAAGCTTCTTTCATAAACTGATCCTGGCATCTTTCCCTCCCCCTTTATCTCCCAAACACCTGCAGGATTATAATCCCCTCCCAAAATAAGCAGCCATAAACACATAAAGAAGAATTTTAAAGTAAGTTTCAAATATGAAATTTCAAATATTACCTTTTTAATTCAAGGAATTAAGATTGAATTTCAAGACAGAATTTAAAGCTTTCACAAATTTTCTTATTCATGACTGTTCTATAAATTTCAAAGACATTTCTCAATCTCTAAATAATAATTTTTAAAATATCTCATGAGAAAAATGCAAGTCCCAAAAATATAGTTAGGTGCCAAGCATTTTTAGGAAGAAATAATGTATTTCTATAATACAGAACATTGATTGTAATTAACAAAACCTGTTCTGTAACAAGGCCTGGTTCTCAAGCCTGGAGGGGTTAGGGGACAGATAGGGGAAGGAAGGGAAGGAGGGAGGGGAGGAGTAGAGGGCTCTTCCTTGGTTGCTCTCTCACAATCCTAGGGTTAGTGACAACTCCTTAAACCTGGTATAACTATATTCACTATAGTTCTCTTTACTTCTTCCTCATTCCTCCAATCTGAAGAGCTATAATTAGTAATTCTTTACAGTAACCTTTCCCTCTTCAAATTACTATGTGCTCTCTCTCTCCTGATTGGACCCAGACTGATACAGTCACTCATTCATTCATCCCAACAGATACCTAATGAGTTCTGATTATACATGGCACTGTGCTAAGAACTGTGAATGCAGCAGGGAGCAAAATAGACATATTTCTCCTTCCCTCCTGGAGCTTGTGTTTCATAGGTCAAAACAGATAAACAAGTTTTATAAATGTAATTACATGGCAAGTAGAGGATGCTATGGTAAAAAACACTAGGAGACTCCAAATTATTATGGGAGATCAGGAAGTGATTGAGTAAAAGAGCAATATAGGGGTGGCATACTTGGCCCAGTGGTTAGGGCGTCCGTCTACCACATGGGAGGTCCGCGGTTCAAACCCCGGGCCTCCTTGACCTGTGTGGAGCTGGCCCACGTGCAATTCTGATGAGCGCAAGGAGTGCCCTGCCATGCAGGGGTGTCCCCCACGTAGGGGAGCCCCATGCCCAAGAAGTGTGCCCTGTAAGGAGAGCTGCCCAGCATGAAAGAAAGTGCAGCCTGCCCAGGAATGGTGCCGCACACACGGAGAGCTGACACAAGATGATGTAACAAAAAGAAACACAGATTCTCGTGCTGCTGACAACAACAAAAGCGGACAAAGAAGACACAACAAATAGACACAGAGAACAGACAACCAGGGTGGGGAGGGGGGAAGGGGAGAGAAATTAATAAATCTAAAAAAAAAAAAAGAGCAATATATTTTGGATGAAATAAGTCAATTAAAAAATTTGTCAGTTTACTTCAATGATTCCAGCTATTTAGCTAACATGGTGGAGATTGACACAGGGAGGCCCATGTCAAGTTGGAGTCTTTCAAAACTCAAGAATTTGACCTATTAAACTTTTCTTAAGAGAATAAGTTTTAGATTTCATTCAATGAAATTATTTTACCTCCATTCAAAAGCCATTAATTTCCTCTTTTGAAGGTGGACTTTTTGGCAATATCTTTACATTATTTGTTCATTTTCATGCTTCTAAGCTTCTTAAAGTCAACTATCTCTTTGTATGTATCTCTAATCATCACAGCACTGAGCTAAGGGCTAAATACACAATAGATATTCAATATGTATTATCAAATTAATAAATGCATGAATTTTCTACCTTGGCCCTTAAATTAGTCAGCAAAGGGGTACTGATGCAAAGTATCAGGACTCCCTTGGCTTTTAAAAAAGGTATTTAGGTGTTTATTTGGGGTAGAAGTTTACAGTCATAATGCCTTCAACAGTCCAGCTCAAGGTACCATAAGAGATACTTTCTCACCCAAAGTCATTGGTTACATGATGAAGCAAGATGGCAGGCAGTATCTGCAAGGGTTCAGCCTTCCTTCCCACTCTTAAGGCTCCATGGTCCCTGCTTCTTCCTGTCTCAGTTGTAGACTGGTATAAGGCTCATCTCTCTCCCCAGGGCTAGTTTCAGGTCTCAGCTACTCAGGTCTCTTTGCAAGGTCAGCTGTAGACTATCAGGCTCATCTCTCTTTCCAGGGCTTCTACCATGTCTATTGAGTTGTGTCTCTTCCTCTGTTTTCTTCTCTATGTGTTTAATTATGTGTGAGTGTCTGCTTTATCCCCCAGGGGCTGGCACTCTATGTTGAGCCCTAATCATAATTTTATCAGATGTCTCAGCTGAATTTAATACAATCAAAGGGTTATCATGCTAGAGGAAACTACCAGTTTACAAACAGAATCTATTTCTTTTTGGAATTCATAAATAATATAAAATTGCTACTGGTTTAACGCATAATGTTACACAGGTGAAAACAGACAACACGAGAGCTGCATTGTAATCCCATCCTTGGCACAAAAGAGGTTATACAATTCATATTCCTTCTGGGACTCATCTTTATCATTTACAAACCCTAAGGGATTTGGAAGAGAGGTTTTTCAAGGTCTCACTCATTTCTAAAATTCTAAGGTCTGATAATTGTATTAGAATACAAGAATGTGGGTACATTACCAATTGTTGCGGATCAAATTAAATTCCCCATGGAAGGCATGTTCAGGTCCCAACCCCTGTGCTTTTGATGTGATGGGTATGCGCCCATTTCTAATTAAGACCTTTGAAAATGTTATTAATTAAGGTGTGCCCATACTGAATGAGGGTGGGAATGAATACAATATGGCTGAAGGTATAAGCAAAGGCAATTGGATGCAGAAAGTGAATCCATGGGAAGAGCAGGAAACCAGAAGTCAACAGAATCTGGAGAAAGGAGAAGGCATACCATGTATAGTGCTTTGTGACAGAAAAGCCAAGTACCAAGGATCACTGGCAGCCAGCTTCAGAACTCCATAGTCTTTGGGGAGAATGCATTGCCTTACTGATACCTTGATTTTGGACTTTTCTTAGCCTCAAAAGCATGAGCCAATAAATTCCTGTTAAGCTAATCCATTGTGTGATATCTTTTTAGCAGCTGGAAAACAAAAACACCAGTCTTGATTAATTCTTTTTGTTGAACAATGTGAAATGAATCATCCTGACACTTCTGGGCCTCAATTTCCTCATCTGTAAGATTAAGTTAGTCTATAACAAAGGTTGGCAAACTATAGCCCTTGACCAAATGTTAGAGTTGAGCTGTTATGACCAAATGTCTGACCAACAAAGCTGAAAATATTCACTATTTGGCCCTCTGTAGAAAAAGTTTGGTGAGCCCTGGTCTACAAAGGTCCTCCTGTTCTCCTTAAATCTCTGCTATGACTTTCTGACTAAACAAGTTACCATCTGAACATTTTAACAATGTTTTATAAACAAGTGTGCTAAATCTTGATTAATAGTCCACCAACATTAATGAGATTGGACATTTGTGTTGAACATAGTCAAAAAGTACCAAACAGTATTGTTAGAAACTTTGTGATTTAACAGATTAGAGCTGGAAATTATCCATGTAAAAGGGATGGAATTAAGCAGTATAATGTTTATACCTTTCCATTTAAGCCCCCAAAATACTAGATGTCTGTATGGCTGACATGTCACAAGTCATTAGTAAGTGCTAGTTGGGCGGATGAAATTGGGATGAGAATCTGGACCTTTACAATGAGTTCCCCAGAGAGTCATTGTTGTAAGGACTTGCAGTAAGACCATGGTTTCCTGCTATTATTAAAACACTAGGGAAGGCACATATGATTATAAGCTGCCTCCAACATTTTTCTGTGGCTTTCTAGTAGAAATATACTTCTATTGTAGTTAAATCATGCCTGCTCAAGGAAAGCTCTAATTCAATACACATCATTAAATTGAACCAATGTAGTATTTCTCTTCCTTCTAAACTTCTGGATTTTATCTCTCTTGCTTAATAAATATATTTTTGAGAAGCATACCAACCAATAACAGCTCCATAAAAAAAGACAAGTCACAAATGATCACAGCTGACACCATCCTAGCAAAGCACATTTGTTTTTTTTTGTGATCATCCTGCCAATATCCTCATATCACCCCAGATTTCATTCTCGAAAATGAACCAAAATAAAATCTACTTATCTGTAGGAAAGAATGTCTCTGTGAAATATCTGAAGTTTATCACCCTATCAGTTAAGCACTATAACCACAGGCGATGTAGCACGTGGAGTCCCTGAAGTCCTATCAAGTGGACAGAGAATAACAAGTTAGAGAAGGATGCAGATGACTTAGGTGACACAAATTAACCCAGGATACATGGGCTTTCAGGAGATGGGCCTGACTGGTGGGGTTAGAGTATATCATGTGAATGGTCCTGCCGTACCCAAATACTTCCCTACAGCTTCCATATACTATCTGAAATTCTAAAATTTTCATGTTTTTTCAGTCTTCAGTGGTATTTCATCAATATGCAAATAACTCTGCAGAGAACAAGCTCAATCTCTAATTACCTCTTATCAAAATTAATGCAAAGCCTAAGAGAAGACAGAGAGAATGCAAGAGTGGAATTAAGAGATGCAAGGATCAAAAAACAAAGAAAGGAGTGTGTGTGTTTGTGTGTTTTATACTTGTGTGTATGGGGGGGTAGTACCTACAGGAATAAAGCAAGTTAGATGAGACAACCAAGGGAAAGGGTGTCAGAGAGGGAAAGATAGATGGCATCAGGGTGACTTATAAGGGCACCACTGGCAGGTTAATCATTAGGCACTTCAAATCCATACTCTTTATATATTTGACATTTATTTAAAAAAGAGCCTAAGCAGAATATGATATGGAGGAAGAACAAAACAGAAACATTGGAAACAGCACCCAACTCTCTTCTATTGTTTAAGTCGGGCAGCAAACTATAGCCCCCAAGCTTGGTTTTGCATGTGCTAGAGCTAAGAGTGCTTGTTATGTTTTTAAATGGTTGAAAAAAATAAAAAGAATATTTATTGACACATGAAAATATGAAATTCAAATTTCAGTGTCCATAAATAAATTTGTATTGGAACACTGCAATTCTCATTTACATACTTGTTGTCATTGGTTGCTTTTGTGCTACAATGATAGAGTTGAATATTTGTAACAGAGACCATATGGCCCACAAAGTCTAAAATATTTACTATCTGGCTCTTTGCAGGAAAAATTTGCTGCCCTTGGTGTAAATTATGAAGCTCTGGCTTCACATTATATACTCAGACAATAAAACTTAATACAAATCACCATTGTTGTTGTAGGGCAGTTTAGCAATCATCTCTTCTCCAGGAGCATGCCTCTTGGTGACCCTTAGCCCCCACAAAGTTGCTTATTAGAAACCCCTGTAGGACCCTGCCTTGTTCCTCTTATGCTCTAGTTCCACATAAAGATTGCTGCCCAGGTTCCTACTTGGCTCATTCACCATGGGATTTATAGCAATTTGGTATTTTTGTTTTTTCACCTCTGCAATGGTATGGCAGTTTGGTATTGTTTATGAATTCCAAAAATAGATATTGCATTCTCTTTGTAAACTGGTCTATTCCTCTGGGCTAATTAGATTGTATTAGACTCATAGGTTTCAATTTACTTTATTAAACTAAGATTAGGGCTTTTATTTGACCATGTCATTAGGGCAACTTGGTTAGTGTCCCTGCTCCCCCCCACCCTTTTTGTGGGCTATATAAATGGATGCTCAATCAAAGGCAAGGAAGTACATACATGGAGGAGAACAAAGAGGGTTTAGTTTTTGATGCTGAAGCCCTGGAGAGAGCTGAGCTATTCATCAATAGATTGTAACTGAAAAGACCAGAGCCCTGAACAGCTGAGATAGCCCAGAAAGAAACAAGCCCCAGGGAGAGAGATGAGACTTATGGTGGCCTACAGCTGAGATGAGAATGAGCTGGGACCAGGGATTCAGAAGAGAAAGAGGAAGGCTGAACCCTTGCAGAGACCAGCAGCCATCTTGCTCCAAAACATGGCAACAGACTTTGGTGAGGGAAGTAACTTACCTTTATGGCCTTCTGACTGCAAGCTACTAAGACACCAAATAAATACCTTTTATAAAAGCCAACAGATTTCTAGTATTTTGCATCAGCACCTCTTTGGTTGACTAATACAAATGGGGAATTGAATATATGATTGGTAGCAGCAAAGGGGAACAGAAGAAAGTAGCAACTCACCATACTCAAGAAGAACAGAGGGAGATCTGGGTAGGGGCCAGGGTTGAAAGCACCATCTCTGGAGACTGATGCAGGTTTGGCTAAAGAGCTAGATGCTAGGTCTGAAAAGAGGCTACATATGACAGGCAGGGTGACTAAAAAGATAAGGGTTTTCTTACTGGAAATGGTAAAGGAATACAAAACATTCTAATATAGGCACAGATTTGTCACAAATTGAGCTGGTCCTATATACTCACTTTTCAAACCTATATTGAATATGTGTCATTTTATTCCAGTAGTTCAAATATCCAACACAGTGCCTGGAAGGAAGCAAGCCTCTATTTTCTTTTTTATGAAAAAATGTCAAGCTACTCTAGTCTGGCTCTGACTCCAATGTTTCAAAAAGTACCCAATTTTAATATCTAGCTCTAGGTCGGGTGCTGAGAAATAGTCTTCAGTTTGCCAACTTCAGTGACTTTTTTTCTATGTCCAGTCTTTCTTGATGACCTATCTGCTGGTCTATTCTTTAAGAAGGTTAAAGGTTAGGATCAACTTTGCTTTTGTGAGTTTCTCCTTAATCATTAGTCTAGTGTCTAGAGTCTTCCTATATCTTTAAACATACCTATGAATATGCCTATTAAACATGAGGCAACTATAGTTCTGGGAGGTTTAAAATTTTGAATTCAGTTACCCAGATTTCCCAGCTCTAAAGAAATATCTCAATATCAGAGACTGCCACTGGCAATGCCCTACAATCTCATGTTTCACACTCCCTCCTGATCTCATCATTTTAATGCCCCAGGACACTGGGCTTCTTTTAGACTAGTTCCTGATCCCTATTTCCCAGATTTTATCTTTAACGTATTTATTTTATTTTTTATTTTTTTTATTTTTAAAGATACCTAGATCACCAAACATGTTACATTAAAACTAGATTTTATCTTGATGGACACAATCAGTCTTATTCCCATTGAAGGCAGCAAAGTTCCTCTTTTATTTTCTTTCAAATTAGTTTTATTTAAACAATGGGTTTGGAGCCAAAACAAAAGATATGAAAAACCAATGGTGATAAAATATCATTTTAGCTTGAGATCACTAGGTGCGATGGTCAAAATACTTAACAGCCAATAGGCACAGGGTCGGCCTACCAGAATGGACACTGGTCCTGGTGTTTGGCCAAATGTTGCCTCTTATGTTGTTGGACCAAGGGGAGGTCTGGGCTATTCTTGGGAAGGTGATCAGATGACCAGGGCAGCAGAAGTGTGGGAGGGACACACAGGAAGCTCAGACTGCTGCTATTTACCAACCAGAATCAAAATATTTCAATTTCTATGAACAGTATGGCTAGATATTAGAGGCTAAACAGTAAATCAGAGATATAAAGCTAGGACTCTAACTTAAACCTCAATTTCTTGGGGGAGAATACATATATATATAGATATCTTTTAAAATTTATGACTAATTCAAAGTTACTGTCTTTGAAGATGCTCAAAATGATCTTAAAGTGTCAAAAAAAAAAAAAAAATGATCTGACTTGAACTTTTAGCTTCATAAACAATGTCCCAGGCCAAGGAAGTAGTAGGCATTGCATAAATGAATTACAGAACACAATCATGAACTTATTTCATAATTAATATTTTTTTCATGGATTTCAGTCAAAAGTGTTAAAGTTATCCAGTTGTTATTTTATATATTCAGGAAATTTGTTAATGGAAATAGATTGCTCTTTCATACTAATACTCTTTTGGACACAAACTTTGGAACCACTGCTGATACTTATTAAGATAATGACTAGGCTTCAAGAAACCAATCCACAGAGAATGCTTTCTGAGGAAACAGTGTGTTTATCATTTTCTGGTTTGTCAATGAGCATTTAAAAAAAAATTCTGACATGCATGATTAGTTACAATAATGTTCTTTTGCTCTCCCTCTGGAATGATAAAGCATAATCACTGGCTTATGTAACATAGTGCCTTGCTTGTAAATTTGTGAAAGAAGCTCCTTTTGTTGACAGTTCTAAGGTCTGCCATCTGTTTGCATGGGATGAGCTCTAGTGCTCTTTTAATTAGCCATAAATTAGGTACCAGCAGCAGGCTTTTGACAGGATCCTTCAGTTACCATTTTATTGTTTTTTTTAAAGCTGGGAATTCAAATAGGTGGAAAGCCCAACATCTTTCCTAAGTGTATTGAAATGTACTTTTTAAGTCCCTAGACTCACACTGTTGTCTTCATATTTATGCTAAAAGTTAGACTTCTCTCAAGTATCTTATCTTTTCTATATATATCCCTGAAGATAGGCTGATTAGAAAGATAAAATTGCTAAGTCCAAGGGATTCCTATGTCCTCTGTAAGAAGAGGAAAGGTACATTAATTGAATGCTAGCTACGTCTTGTACTGTGCATGGACCTTTACATAAGTTAAATTGTTAGGTTCTCAAAAGACATCTATAATTTGGGTGACATTATCCCATTTTGCAGGTAGGGAACTTCAGATTTGTAATTTTAGTAACTTGTCCATAATCTCATAACATAGTACAGTCAAGGTGCCAATACTGAGTTTTACTTAAAGAGAGAGAAAATGTGGGTAAGGGCAAAGGTAGGTATGCAATACTACCCGATACTCCATCTCTTGGGACCTCACTTAACTAAATGGAGGGACTGGAGTAGATAATACACAAAGTCTCACCCAGGTTTTATTTTTGTTTTTGTGGTTAGACTAATCTGGGCTCTATTTACAATGAATGGTATTAAATTATTTAAATTTCTATGCACTTCAATTTCCACTTCAGTAAAACAATCTATGTCCCAGATGGAATGCATGTGAAAATTCATAAATTCTAAAACACTGTGGGAATATAATCTGCTATCATTATTCCACCCTCCCATCACCTGGTGCCCCTCAACCCCTTAACTCCACTCTTACCCCTTTTCTTACCAGCTTTCTGGTTTTATGCTGAACAGGCAAGAGTAAGGCCATCCAAGTTCCAACAGCTTTCCTTATTTACATCTCAGTATTCTTCTGCAAATTCATTACCTCTCCTTTTCCCACCATTTTCAGAAAACAAAAAAAGATACCTCCAAGTAACCTTTCCTTATTAGCCCTCAATTGTCTCCTCTGTGGCACCCTTTCCATCAAACATTCCTGTTAAACCTCCATTTGCTCCATCTTTCTGTTTACTTGTTTATACCCTGCCTAAGGAATTTCCCTAAGACCCTGCTAGTATCTCATTCTCCCTCCCTCTTTTTTCTTCCATTTCTTACCGAATTTCTTGAAATAAAGAACCCTTCAGGCTCAGTGCACTCACTGCCTCACCCTGGCTCACCCTTTATAATCCAGATTGTACACTCTTCACTTTATTAAAATTTTTATGTTCCAGGTTACTAAACCTATTGCCTTTTTCTTTACCTGTATGCCTCCTGACTTCTAGCTTCCACTTAACATTGCTGATTATTTCCTTTCTCTTGAAATGTTCTCTTGGTTTCTAAGATTTCCTATACTGCTGTGATTTCTAAGATCTCAATTTCTTTTACTGATTTTTCTTTTCCTGCCTGAGTCTAAAATTTCCCCCAGTTCTAAACTTGGTTCTTTTATCTTTTTCTCTATGATTTTGTGCAATTCTATCCAGGCTCATGGTTTCAGCTGGTAACTCCAGACAAGCAATTTTTAAGTTTGCATCTCTAACAAAGTTCCTGTCCCAAATTTCCGACCTCTGTAGCACCTCTTTTCTTGGATGTCTATCTTATACATCACACTCATTATCTTCTTAGTGGAATACCATTGCTCTTCCCAAGCTGATTCCTTTCCTATATCATTCAAGATTTTATCAATCCTGGCTTCATTCTTAATATCAGTCTTGCCCATTAATGCTCAATCAGGTGTCAAGTTCTTCTGGTTTTAACTCTTCAATATTATGCATTACCGCTGTAAATGATTTAGACTCCCAACCAGATATTCTGCCTCCAACCTCTCCTTCTAACTTCATTAGATACAGCACTCTCCAAATGCATAGTAATAGTGACATCATATTGCTACATAAAATTGTAAGTGTTGCCCTTACTTCAACAATCAAAATTCTTTGTTAACTAGCCCTAACATGTTTGTGGATATAGTTACAACACTTCACTCTCACTTCCTTTGTACAGCTCCACTCTAGCCAGTTGAAATGACTTAGAGTTTCCTGTGTTGTTTTTGCTGCCCACTCTATGTATGTTGCCATTCCTATACTTCAAGATCCACATAATTATACCATTTCTTCCATGAAGACTTTCCTGATTCTCCTGAGAAGCAGTCACTCCTTTCTCTGGATTCCCATAAAAGTTTATTATAGAGACTTCTTAACTTCTGCCTTGGATGATGGTTATTTCTACACATGTTATAACTCTTCTATTAGAAGCTAACCCTAAGAACCAAAAATCTGTGGCGCTACCTTGGTTCTTTTCATAGCACTTAGTTCAATACGTTGTACCTGGTAGAAACACAGTAAAACGCTAGTAGAATGGAAGAATGAATGAATTGAAGAAAGAATGATGGGTGATAGTTGTTTGGGGGCATGATATAAAGAATATCTTTTGCAGAGATTCATGGGTATAACTATCATTCTGCAGCTTTGTCCCCACACAGGGTCTTCTAAAAGTGAGATCTGTAAATAAAGTGGGATCCCTCGCCACTCAGAGTCCCCTGAGCTCAGCATTTGACACCTTGATATTTGATTATCTTTGGCCTCTCAGACACTGACATTCATAACAGAGTCCAGCTATCATGGCTCCACTAAAATGTACATTTTACAGTTCCTTTCCTTGGGTCAGGCACTTGGCCCTTCTAGAGAAGAGCCAAGTGCTAAGAGAAACTTATTCACTTACACTGCAAAGAGGAAAATCTGGTAAACTGTTTTCACATAGCACACTTGCTTTTTAACAGTGCTATTTGGAAAGATAATAATCTGATATTTGTAGTTTAACCTATAAAAGATTCAGGTAATCAGAATATTAAGCCAGAATGGAGAGGAGAAACAGCAATGCGAATCATTGGACAATTGTATAATCACTCTAAAAATCTGCCTATGTTATGAACTGATGCTTTCTCCAAAAGCGTCATACATAAGTGGTATGTTATAGGGACCTGAGGATGAAGAAATAGAGGAGACAATAATTCAAAAAACTTACAGAATAGCTAGAATTAGGTGTGTCCCTACTGAATAAAAACCACTTGGCCAAATGCTTTACCCACATCAATTCCTACAATATTCCATGATGTTTTTATTACCTCCATTTTATAAATCAGCTGAGATGAAGCTCAGAATAGTTAAATCTCTTGTTGAGAATCACAAAGATAGAATGTGGCAGAGCCAGTCACTTCCAAGAATAATAGAGAATGAGAATCAGACATAAAACTCATTTCTAAATGAAAAGATAGAAGCAAGGTATTAATTGCTCCATAAAATGATATCTAATTTCAGGAAATTATGTATGTCACTGATATGAGTGTGCAACATACGTAACAAAGCAATTTACTTACTCTCTGTCAATCACAAGGCAAGTTACAGCTTCTGCAGCGATTACGTTTGCTGTTCTCACATCTTCCCTATGTAAAAAAAGAGAGACCAAGTAAAATATCAAAGAAAAGTATTCATTTTGATTAATTCAGGAGTATTAAATTATGCAAAATCTTCTGATTTATCCACATCCAGATTTAAACTTTGTTCATGTTTCAAATTCTTTGTCCTGAGACACCACCTTACTTGTCATTAATCTCACAATTCCTGTAGTTATAACACAGGAGTTATAATTCTCAAATTTGAGATTTTACTTAGACAAGTGAAGCAAAATTTAATAGACTCATTCTCTGTGCTCTTCAGGAAATTTATGAATTAATTGAATAGCAATAAAGACAGTAATGAACATGAAGAGATTAAAGTTTTAAAAGACCTGAAAATATCTTCTGGTAATTGAGTATTTAAGCCATTTGTGTATGTGTTCATGATTATGTCCTTCAGAAAAATGGAACTATTTTATTTCCTCACTTTAGAGATCCTGTTATTATGTGGTTAGCCTTTTGTAATTTATTGTGTGCAATTATTCATCTATACCAGAGCTTATGGGTCTTCAAGATTATTTGAGAAGTCTTGGTCACACTGACTGAAATATGTATATACTGTCTCTGTAGAAACGTCTAATTTGTCACTGTAGAAATATGTATCAATCTCTTAAACCTTTAAAAATCTGTCATCCTATCTCTTTTTTTATCCAGTTCACATTTCATTTTGAGCTACTAAAAATTTAATGTATCATTGCCATGGAAACACTAAGTTGTACTTGAAAATGTACTCTTTTTTATCTCCAAAATAAAATTCAAAGTTAATATAATTAATAATAGATATAAATTTGAAATACCCTAAAGAGATAAGTTCATAGGAAATAATACAGTGATGATAAAAAAACATTCTAAAATCATAATCAAAACATTATTTATCTCTCTTTAATTGCAGGCTTTTAATGTCTTGAAAATAAAGATGCTCCCAGTTAATTTTTATTTTTCAAAATGCACTAAATTCTCACATATTCTTATTTTGAACTCTGTGCTTTCCCCCTTGATCTCTCTGTCTTTTACTGTCCCTATACCATACTGTTAAGATTAGAGTTGCTTCATGGTAAGTATTAGTATTTAGTAAAGCAAGTTCCCCTTACTAAAATTCTTTCTCAGAAATATCTTTATGATAATCATAAGCATTTATTATTTAAAATCATTTTTCTAGTTCTAAAGAAACCTGTATTGGAATTCTGGTAGCAGAATTCCTGGTAGCAGAATTCCAATATGTGTTTATATACAGTTAATTATTAATTTAAGAAGAAGGGCTTATTATATTCATTTTTTCCAACAAAGACATTACATGACTCTCCATTTGTTCAGGTCTAGTTTCATGTTTTTAAATAAGACTTTATAATTTTTCTCTTGGGTCCTGGCATTAATAATAAAAAAGACTCTTAGGCATTTTATCTTGTTAATTTCTCTTATGCATGGGATTCCCTTTCCTTTTCTGTTTCTCACTGCCCATTACTATTAAAGAAGAAAACTGTTGATTATTGCACATTTTTCTTAACCTACACACCCTACAAGGTTCTCTTCTAATTCTAAAATTTTTGTTATAGGCTCCTGGATTGTATAGGCATATAATAATAGCATATGCAAAGACATAATCTGGTCTTTCTTTACCAATATTTATATTGGTATTTTTCTTTTTTTAATGTGTTTACCTATGGTGTTGACTAATGAAACTGAAAATTGTTCTTCCTGTCTTGTTCTTAATTTCAATGAAAATGATTTTAACCTTTCACTATTTAGTATAAGTTTACTATTGGGTTTGGGTAAGTAATCTTTGTTATTTTTAAATAGTTTGTTTTTTCCTATTTTACCCAGAATTTTTCTTAGGAATGTCTAACAATTTTATCAAATCTCATCTTGGTATTTTTGTTATAGTTTTATGCATTTAAATTGTTGCTGTAATAACTTTTATTGATATACTTCCTCATGTGGAACAGTCTTTGCACTGTTCTAGATTTGGTATGCTAATATTTTATTAAGATTTTAAAAATATATTGTCATAAGTTAAGTTGTACACAGTGGTTTTTGTCCTTTTCGTGCTACAATTATTCAGGTTTGGCAATGATATATACTGACTTTGGGAATTTGCATATGAAACATAATAAAGATGGAGTTTCACTTTGGAGGGAAAGGGAGCATTATATAATAAGTTGTGTGGTATAATTATTTAGTCATTTGTAAGAAAACAAAATCATATCCTACCTTACATCATATACAAATACCTAATGTAAATGCATTAGAGATCTAAATGTAGTCTGTAAAAATATATCTAGGAGAAATTATAGGAGAACATTGTATAAACTTGGAGTTTAAAGCAAAACAGGGAGCCAGAAGATACTAAAACAAAGAGGCATATCTGACTATTTTTAAACTTTTTAAATGGAAAAGATAGAATAATGGAATTAAAAAACAACCAACAACTGATCAGGATACAAAATAGCAACAGCATAAATAAAAGACAAAGGGTACATTTTCCTAAATACAAAGAACTTCTACAAAGAGATGGAAAAAAAAAAAAAAACAAGGCACATGGTAAAAAAAGTAATATAGGATATGAAGAGATGAATCATAAAACACTAATCTCAATGGTCAAGTATGATATGAAAATATTCTTGACCTCACTGTCAAGGAAATATAAAAACTTTTTATTACTCCTCAGGTTGGCAAAAATTTTGAAGGAATGATGACCACCCCCACAGCCAAGTAAGATAACTTCTACCACTCTAGAAGGTAATTTTGAAATATGTATTAAATTTTAAAATACACATATTATATGATCTAGCCATCCCACTTTTGGGGATTTCATATGGTAAATGCACCATTAAAAAACAAGAAGTTGGGAAGGGGGTGTGGCTCAAGTGATTGGGCTCTTGTCTACCATATAGGAGTTCGAGGGTTTGATTCCCAGAGCCTCCTGGAGGAGGCGAGCTGTTCCATGAGGAGTGCTGGCACATGCAGGAGTGATGGCCCACACAGAGAGCTGGCCTGCGGAGAGCTGGCACAGCAAGATGATGCAACCAAAAGAGACACAGAGGAAAGACAATAAAAGGCACAGTAGACCAGGGAGCTGAGGTGGCGCAAGAAATTGAGCACCTCTTTCTCACTCTGGGAGGTCCCAGGATCAGTTCTCAGTGTCTCCTAAAGAAAAGACAAGCAGACACAGAAGAACACATAGCGAATGGACACAGAGAGCAGACAATGAGGTGGTGGCAAGGAGGAGGAGAAATAGATAAAGAAATTCACAAACAAAAAAGCAAGGAATTTTACTTTATAATTATTGTTTGTTTATATATGTAGCAGGGAGGCAGGGAAGGAGCAGAAGGAAGAGGAGTATTTGGAAATACCCTGAATGTCTACCAGTCAGACAAATTGTGAACAAATTGTGATATACTTACATTATTGTATATTATGCAATTTTTAAAAAGAATGTGTTTGAGCCACATGTTTTGTGTTGTGCTAAAAAAGCAAGCTGCAAAGCAATATGTCACATACAATCCATTTTTGTAAAAAAAAACTATAAATGTGTTTATATATGTTCTCTGTAAGCATGAAAAAATATGTTGAACAACCCATATCTAGTTTTTGTTATTGGTTAATATTATAGTTTTGGGGGTATGATTATAAACTTCCATTTATACATTTTTTCCATGGTTTTACTTGTAACAATTAAAAAAATATTACATGTAATCTACTGAAAATATATCGTTTCTACATAGCAAAAATTACTGGTCACTTAAAATATTTGTTTCAGTCTTTCTTTTAGGGTCCAAAAATATACTACATTATTATTTACCCCACTGACTTTCTGAATTTCCCAAGTTACAAAAGCATATGCCCAGTCACCCAGTTATCAGGAAGAATCAATTTTCAGAAATTTAAACCATGTGTATTTGTGACCCTAGGTTAGAGTCACTGTTCCCTTTAATCAGCTCTCAGTATGTCAGCCAGCCTAATCGAATGATGACACGTAAAAACGCCTCCCCAGCACAGACACATGCAAATATAGCCTCACTCCCCTGCTCAAACGCGGGATTCTCATTGCCTTTATGATATTCTGACTCTGAGCTTCCAGGACGATCCCCCCAGTTCCCTTTACATCTCTTCCCTCCAGCCAAACTGGGATCCTTCCAGTGCTGAATAGAGTATTCTCCCTTCTTCAGGGAGTTGTTCTTTTGTGCTTTCCATAGACCTAGGAAGCAACTCTCCAATTCCTTGCCTAGATGACTTCTGCTAACCCTTCGGATCTCAGCCTACATGCTCCTTCCTAGAGAATGCTGTCTTGAATTGACTAGGTCAGGTTCCCTGTATATCTGTTCTTGTGGTCCTATGTACTTCTCCTTAGTTCTTAATTTGCACATTTATTTGAGTGGTCATTTGGCTAACGACTCCATCTCCACTCTACCCCACCCCCACCCCCACCCCTGGAAAACCACAGGAGGCTAGAACCATGGCTAAGTTTGTTTTGTATTTTATCCAAAAAGCCTGGCATATAGGAGGAGCTTAAGTGTGTGCTGTAGGAATGGCATGGTATCACAGCCTTGAGTTCTGGCTTTGGAGTTAAACTGCCTTGTCCCAGGTCCACCACATAAGCTCTGCAAAAGTCTCAGTTTCCTCATGTGTAAAATGGGAATGATAAGGGTGCCTACCCATTGTGCAGTATTAAATGTGACAATCCAAGTTAAGAATAGCACAGAGCCTGGCACATAGAAAGCAGACAGTGAGAGTTTTGTACTATTTATGACTTTTGTTTCTCTCATCCCCATCACCATCTTATCTGTGCCTGTGGAGCCTGTCTGGTGTTTTATAAAATACTCTAACCCAAGAACAAAGTGGAGATATTCTATTTGCTCCTTACAAGTAGACAAAAAATACATTTTCAACTCCATTATCACTTACTACTGGGAAATTTTGGTGAAGAGAAGACATTAGGCAGGAAACATCAGTAATACCTATCAAGTCCTTCGTCAATTGTGTGGATGGCTTTCCTAGGAAGTTGCTTATGGCAGTATATATCACTATGTACTGCAGCCAGTCTAAGAAGACCCATCACAGTCTTATAGGAAATATCATTTTAAACCTAGCTTTCCTTAGAATATATTTTCATCTTGACAATTTAGAACTTTTCAATTTCTTGTGTGTATATGGATTTTTAAAAATGTTTTCCAAAAATTTCAAACATTTTAAAGATTTTACTGTTATCTTGTCTAAAGTACAAATACTTTAAAAACCAAATGCAGTTTCCTTGCAAACAAATAAATCACATTGATATTTTAAAATACAGACAGTGAAAATCAAAGATCAGAAAAGCAATAGTCAGTAGAAATTGAAAATATTTTTTATTAAAAAAAGGCAATTTATTGGCCTATAATCAGGTTTAGTGCCTTGTAAGGGGATATATGTTAAATTTGAAAAGATTGATAACAATGAAGGAAAACATCATTTCAAAGAAAATGATAATATTTGTTGTTTATTGATCACCTAGTATATGTCAGAATGTTATTCGAGAGTTTGCATAAATCTCATCTAATGAATATACCAGAAGATAAGTATTTTATCTTACATTTACATATAGGGCTAGACATTAGGTAACATTCCCAAAGTAAGATATAGCTAGCGAGCTGCAGCCTTGGAATTTGAACACAAGTCTAACTGGCTCTAAAACACAAGCTCTTTCTACCACACAATACAGTGCTTATACATTCGGCTATCAGATTTTAATTAAATAGCAATTCTAACTTCATTAGAATGCAGAATAACTTTTGAGCATTGTTACAGTGGCTTTTTGTCTGTCATTATGAAAATTATATTTACTTGTAAAAGAAAATGGCCCTAATGTTTACCTGATTGCAAAGTCAATCAGATGAGCTATTTTGAGTCTTAGAATTCCTATCTATAACCATGACCTAGCCCTGCTGTGTTGCTCTGTATTAGTGTTGCAAGACTCACATTGCCATTACATTGTCATTGCCTTTATTCTACTAAGGTACTTAATGCCTTTATGCCTATGTAAATGTCTAGGAATGCTGTCTGTCCCTATGCACTCAGAAAGCCTGGTCTCATGAGAGACAAAATACAATCTAACCTAGTACTGGTATATATTCATCCTTTATTTTAGAAATTATGGTAGAGACTTCTAATGAAAGAATATTACTGATATGAGCTAATAAAATTATGGCTTACTGTATATACTTATTTCGTTTATAGAGTCAAGGATTATGCTAAAAGCAAATACATATACTCATATAATAGAGGTCCTAATAAATCCATGTTGTTATTTAACTTATCTCTGCCCCTATAGAGCTGTTAAGATACTGGTTTCACACAGAACGTCTTCCAAGTTAGCAGGGGTTTCATACGATACTAGAGGTGGGGCAAGGGGAGAGAAAAGGGATAGAATTTTTTTAATTGAACTTTCTTTCATTTTTGTTCTTTGCCATATCAGATTATTTACTAATTTCTAATCTAAGGCTATATGAGATTTTGAAAGAGGGTGGACCAGGGAGAATTTTGTAACTAGAATTATAAGATAATGCCAATCCACTTAATTAAAAGCTTTCACAAAACACACATGGCCTCTGAATGCTTAGGGCATTCGGCTTGCTCCTCTACAGCAAATAAATGTATATGGATCCACATAAACATTCAGGTCCAACATGAATACTATCTTTAAAAATAAAATCTCATGTTCATCCAGTTCTGTCCCTGCATATTTAGTGTGGCAATAAATACATATGTAGTACTGCACAGGTAGCTACTATTTGACAAATTAACAAATATTTCACTCATAACCTTGTTATCAATTAATAATGGCAGTCAAAGCTATGCAGTTTAGTAGTTATCCCTTATGAAGCATTTTTGGAGGAGTTAGAAATCCCTTTCAGTGAAATTATAGAGCATGAAAAATATCCAAAAACATTTGCAAATACAAGTTTCTGTGCACTGACTCTGATATTCTCTGAACTTCATCACAGGAATCCTCATCATCGCTGTATCCCAAAGTGGAGTCACTGTCAGTATCTGAATAATCCATAGCAAGGGCTCACATTGACTTGTCTCAATCTGGAGTAATTCTCTTGTATCTCATGGCTACTAGAGAACTCTACGGTGCATTGATATCTCAGGGGCCAAATGCAGAGCGTTCGAGGCCAAAGTAGAACATAGTTCACACAGGGTGGCTGTCAGAGCAGGGCTCTCCCTTTTCAGCTCTGGGGCAGTGTGGCTGCTGTCAACAGAGTCCTGGCACACCCTCAGTGCCAGCCTTCATGGAAACTGACACTGCTCCAACTGCTTTTGAGCTTACAACTGTCCATGAGTTGGAGCCCTTCATTCTCTGTCAATTTAAGTGCCCAGTTAAGTTTGGTTATAAAGGACAAAGCAAAACCTTTTCATCTCAAAATCAAAGGCAATCTTGGTACAATGTGCAGGTTGTTCAAAATTGATAGTCTCTGATAAGCATCAAAGAGGCACTTTAAGTGAAATTATAGTATTGAATTGATTATGAGTTAGTGTTGTAGAATTTGGGGCAAAACTGACTGTTCTACCTAAAAATTGAGTCCTGGAACAATAACTATTCTTTAGGAAAAAGCTATATCAGGCCATTCACTAACTCTACTTTCCAGTAGATCTTAAAATATTTGATTTAAAAAGTTATTAAAACATGATTTATATATCCAACACTTCAGTGGAAAAATCACATGTTGAGGTCAAAATGAATTAATATATACAAAGAATGACATGCCTTCCAACAAAGCTTTGTATAAAATAAGCAATAAATAAATATGAACTATCACCATCATCAATCATCATTATCATCACCACCCTAAGGTCCTCTGACATCTAAGTTGCAGGTGACTCTTTTGAATAACCCTTTCTCTTGAAACCCCCTTCCCTAAATTTCTACAATAAATTAATCTCCTAATTCTTTTCTGACATCACCTGCTCAATTTATTTTCCCAAGTTCTCTTCCTCAGGTCACTGAAATCCGAGTTCCCTAAAATGCTGTGCTTGGTCTTTTTTTCTTGCTCTGACTTTTTTTCACTGAATAAATCTCATATAATCCCATGGCATCAACAGTTAGTTTCATATTGATGACATATAAGTCTTCGTTTCTATTTTTTACCTCTCTCCTACTAGACACCCGTGTCTGCAAGTCCCATTTCAACCTTCAATTCAAACTTAACTCATTTTCTCCTAGCCTCAAAACCACTGCTCTCTCTAGGTTCCCTATCTTGGTATATGGTGTCACCATTTGTGCATTCATCTATGCGCAAAAGATTAGATTTTTCTTTAACCCTTCCTTCTCCTTCACTGCTTACATTTGACTGGTCATATTAGTTCCACCCTTGCCTTAACTCTTAAATCCATCCTTCCTTCGCATTTCCACAGGCACTGGTCTATTTTAGGCGGTTGCTATCTCTATCATGGACCACTGATCTGACCTCCTAACTGATCTCCCTGACTCCACTCTCCTTTTTCTAATGCATAGCTCACAGTTATTTGCCATACATTTTCAAATGTACATCTTGTCATGTAAACTCTGCATAGAAACTATCCAAGCAAACCCTCAGGAAAAAAATAAGTCCCAACTTTTTCAATTAGAATTTGAGGTCCTCCACTATCCGACCTACCACCTTTCAAGGCACTATGTCACCTATACTCTGCGGCACTTGCAAGAGAAAACTGTTTCCTTAACGTATGCCAGCCATTAATTACCTCATGCCTGTGCACATGCAACTGCTTCCTCCAAGAATGCATATTACTTCAGGACAAACTGAAGTAAAACTGACTTGACCATGAAAACTGACTTGACCCTCCAAAAGCAGTTTTAAAGCATACAAACACCTAATGTAAGAAATATTTCTACATATTAATCACAGAAAAATATAGTTAAGTGATCAAGGGAAAAAATGGAAAATATCATAATATCATCTACAAGGATATAGTCAAGGCTAATACTGTGGAATGCTGGCCTGCATGGCAAGCTGGTCTGCATGGCGAGCTGGTGCAGTACTGCTGCCCTGCAGGAGTGCTGGCCAGAGTGGAGAGTTGGCACAGCAAGATAATGCAACAAAAAGAGACATAGAGGAGGCACAATAAGAGATGCAGCAGAACAGGAAGCTGAGGTGGTGCAAGAGATTGAGCACCTCTCTCCCATTCCGGAAGGTCCCAGTATTGGTTCAAGGTGCTGCCTAAAGAGAAGACAAGCAGACACAGAAGAATGCACAAGGAATAGACACAAAGAACAGAGAACGAGGCAGGGGGAAAAATAAATACATCAGTAATTCCTTAAAACAACAACAAAAGTAAATAAAAACAAAAGGGATGCATGGCCCCTCAAAGAGAATGCTTCTTTAGATGGAAAAATTATAAGCAGTGTATATAAAGTAATGCCAAAGTTTATTCTTCCTGGTCACAAGGGTGGATATTTCCATTCATTATATTAAATCACTTCCTGAGAGAATATATATCCTCTTGGATCTATATCCATGAAAGGGCAAGAGTAACTAAAAAGAGAGTGATGAAGTTGGGAGAATTCAATTTTCACATCTTTTTTCATATTATTTCTGCTGAGTTGATAGCATAATGAATTTTTTATCTGACACATGAATTTCACATCCTATGGCATGCTTCAACAATAATGAACATAATCATTTATTAGACTGAACCAAATGAAATCACCACTTGTGTAAGTTAAAAATAGATGAGCATTGGCAATTTCATATGGTTCAATCAATACATGGGCTAAATCTAAATGAAAGGGGAGAAAAGCAATTGCAGAAGGACTCTGAAGATATATATTACTATTCCTTTTCTGATGTGCTCCATTTGTGGCACAGCAGAACTGAGTTTCAAAAGTAATCCATATTTCTTCCATATCACATATTTGAATGTGTTCATTCCTCTGAATGAAAAGATGTGATTCATGGCTTTGTCCCCTTCTATCTCTAGTCATTACAGATAATTCTCTCTACATTCCATTATAGCTGGGGTAAGAAATTATCACTGAAGAAATTCTGAGACCAAGTTTCTTTTTTGCAGGCTACAAATGGTATTTACTTTCTACTCTGGCTTCAAATATTAAAGTCCTTGGCAAAGTCTTACCAATTTAAAGAATGTCTCCACAGGGAAGATTTTACAGAGACAAGGAAGAGCTTGCTGTTCTTGTTTTTTCTCTGTTATTATTTTATTACTAGTTTAGAGATACAGATGTAGACATTATATTGCTATTGTTTTCTTAGGGACCCATGTGGCCTATTTCTGAGTGACTTAGAGGTATTTTAATTTCAAGATAAAAATGAGCAGAAAAAAATCTTACTTTACTAAAACTTAAAAAAAGATCAAACCTGGAGTACAACACAATAGATGCTCTGTTCACTTATTCATATCAAACTTTCACTTTCCTCTTAACTCTATCCTTCTCTTTCCCTGAGCCATAATTCATAAAATAATCTGGATTAAGATAAATCTGGTGGTTTGTATTACTTTTCAGATAATAATACATGTGATTTTATAATTAATTAACCAAAGAAAAGTTTGAGTTTTGGGAGAAGATATTAACAAATTATTCCATGAGTGTGTCATGGGTTATGAGAACTTCAGGGAATAAAATAATGTATTCAGGGAATAAAAGAACCTTAGGGAATAAAATAACTCTTTTTTCTTTGTTTCTTCTCCATTCAACAGAACTGAAAATTAATTCTTCAGTTTTTCCTATTTGAAGGAAGAGGAAAAAGAAGTATCTCGGAATGATAGTTGAAAGTGATGTACCTCAACTGATGCACATGTGAAATGAATGTTAACTTGCATTGTCCCATGTTCCAAAGGATTGCTATCTGGAGTACTTTCAAGCCAGATGCATGTTCTTTCCTGAAGAGAACTGAGGCAACATGTCAGAGAAATGTGTCCTGTTTCTTGTACTTTTGCCAAATAGTTCTGAGACCTGGAGAAAATGCCTAATTCTGCTGTGGTTTTTGCATGTGAAATAGTGATTGGATACATTTTAACAGTTCTAATTATCATGGTTTTCCATGCTCTTGAGATGATTCAGCCTGAATCCAAGGATATTTCCTTACACAGAAAAGATATTGTCAGCCTGTAATTGTGATCTACTACCTGTGGCATATCATAGTGGCATATCATGGCAGTAATGGAGCATATAGATTTTCTTAGCAATGTTTTTTATCTGTGACTAAAATCTATTTTTACATGAAAACCATTTAAGGTCACTTGAAATAACAGATTCTCACAATCAGATGTCAAAAATAAGGTAATGCATATTTATGATTTTCAACTATTAAAAATTAAAATTGGGATTTTAATTGGCTCTTTTAGATAAGAGACATCCAGAATTTTAAAATAGTGTTAAACTGAAAATATCTTTATTTTTTGGTACTAATTTCTCAAATATTTCCCATTTTGCCTTAACTATGTAGGTTATATCAAATATATATCCACTTGGCAGATACTTTCTGGCTAATATCATCTTAATTAGTTAGTATATAAGTGAGTAAAGAGCCAGTTCTCTAAATAGAATTGTCCGGTGGTTTTAGAATTCCTTGCATCTAACTTTCCTTTTGGTGATGAATATGCTAAAATTTCACCCAAATTGAAGATTCATCCAAATTGAAGCTCTGAATCAAAGAGAAATAGAAGAAGCAACTTAATTAACAATGAAGGAAAAGTCATGTCTATGTATATAAAAGTACAATTTGAATAAAAAGTGCTAGTCAAAACCACTGTATGCAGTTAAAACTCCTACTGTTGGTATTGGAAAAAGCAAACAGGGTATTGGGTTTATTGACTATATCAATGTTTATCAAGACATTTGATATATTAGTCTTCCCTAACTGCCCCACACTTGTGGTTATATTAATTATATATTTATAAGCATTGATATGGTTTTAAATTATTTTTCAGTTAAATATCTAAATCATTAAAAAAAAAAAATGATGTTGTCTCTTCTATGTCCTTTCCCAAGGTGTATCTTGCCTTTTAGAAAGTAGAATGACAAATTAAACATAATTGTGTTAGATTCAATATTTACTCATCAAATACTATTCCTAGGCACAGGAGACAGAAGAGGTAAAATTGTCTGTGCTCAGATACCTTTTATTCTAGACAAGGAGAAAGACAGTAAACAACTAAGAATGTAATTCAATAGGTTATATTAGGAAAATGGGATAACATCTGGAGAAAAATTAAATTAGATGGCACCTTAGTGCATAAATAAATTCCAAATAAAAGATTTAGAAGAAAAGCAATGTATAATTGTACTAAGAGAAAACATGGACACACTTTCTTTTTATCTTTGTGTGGAAAAAGCCTATGACAGTTAAGTTCATGTGTCAACTTTGCTAGGTTATGCTGTGTGGCCTGATCATTACTATGAAGGTGTTTTGTAGGTGGATTTGCATCTACAGTCTGTTGATTGCATCTACAATCAACAAAGGAGATCACTATCAGCAATGACGGGAGTCTCCTCATCCAATAAGATAAAGGTCATAAAAGCCAGAACTGAGGAATTCAGAGGTCAGAACTAAGAATTTCTGCCTTTCTTCAGCAAGCCAGCTTCTCCTGGGAATTCAACTTTACCTTCATCAGAGTTTCCAACTTAGAGCCTGCCCTGGAGAATTTGGACTTGCCCATCCCCATGGTCATGTGAAATAATTCCTATACTCGCTCTCTCTTTATCTCCCTCTCTTTCTCTCTGGAGAACACTGACTAACACAAGGCCTTTATAAGACACATAACATAGAATATTTAAAAGAAAAGATAAATATATTCCACCAGATATCTATCTATCTATCTATCTATCTATCTATCTATCTATCTATCTATCTATCTATCTATCTATCTCCCTATACTATAAGGGAGAAAAACACATCATAAATGAAGTTTAAAGACAAATGACACACTGAACCTGTGGTTGGCGCTGGGGTTGGTATATGCTCAGGAGACTTGAATCTCTGGACTGTCTATGTGCCAGCTGGGCCCTGAGTCTCAGCAGAGTTGCAACACCTACTTTCTGGTTCATTGGACTTACCCAGGTCAGCTAACAGGGAGGTGAGGATGGTTAACCACCATACCAGGGAACTGAGAGAGTCTACAGCCAAAAACAGGAGAATTTCATCCATCAGCCACATGAGATTTAAGCCCCCTCTCAATTTAGAGGTAGAGTGGACATCGCCATCTCAGGGTCCTCAAGATGGAGGAATAAAATATGGATTAGAGTGAACTTACTGGTATTTGCTATAGAATTATTGTGACTCTAGCAATGGAAGAGATTTTATCACTGATGTGGAGACAGTCACCACGGGAGTTACAGAAGGCAGGGAGAGGCAAAAAGAGATGTGATATTGGGGCATTTTGGGGACTTGGAGTTGCCCTCAATGATTTTGCAGGTACAGATGCAGAACACTAAATATCCCACCATAACCCACTGAATGGACTGGGAGAGTGTGTAAACTACAAAATAAGCTATAATCTACTCTGTGTAGCAATGCTCCAAAATGTACTCATCAAATGCAATGTATATACCACAGTAATGAAAGAAGATATCGATATGGGAGGAGTGGGGGCTCTGGGGAGTGGGGCATATGGGAACCTCTTATATTTTTTAACGTAACATTTTGAGTGATCTATGTATCTTTTTAAAAAAAGATAATAAAAATAAAACAAACAAAAATCTTTTAAAAAAGTCAAATGACAAACTGAAAAATAATTTGCAACTCATATCACCCACAAAGAACCAATTTCCTTAATATGTCAAATGTTTCTTCAAGTAAATAAGAACATAGAAAAGAATACCTCACTTTAAGAATGAGCAAAAAATACGAACAAACAGTTCACAGACAAGGAAAGAGAAATAGCTTTTAAGCATATGAAAATATGCCACATCTCACTCACAATGAGAAAAATAAAAAAGCATGGTTGACAGAAATATGACATAGTATAAGCTTTGGAGGGACTAATATTTTAGCATTATTAAATTATGCTTGAAATTATTTATACACCATATGTACTCATACATATGGGAAATGATGGTTTTAAAAGGCTACTATTGTGTTGATTGTAACAGCAAGACTGGAAATAATCTAAATAGCCATCAGTGTGGAATTAACATTTTTTTGTATGAAGAAGCAATGGAATATTAAAAAAAAACACTAAAGGAATGCGGAAGTCCTATTTGTGTGTACTAATATGTAGGATCTCTGCAAAATCTTAAGTGAAAAGGACATGGTTGAGAAACATATCTATATGCAACCATTTGTGTAACATATACACACACAGGAATAAGCATATATTTTAAATTGAATTATTTCTGGAAGCATTAGAAAAGGAAATCAGGGGAACATGAGCAAAGGACAGGAGGAAAAAATAATTATTTTTCTGGGTTTTGAATTTTGTATTATGTATTCAAATTGCATGTCATAAAATAAGTATTTTTTAAAATTTAATACCCGAACTAGTAGAAATTACCTCTCACAAGTAATTTCTGGGGAGTCCGGGGAGGTCTTTTACTCCTCTTGAAGTCCTTGTCTATAGTGACATTGTGGTTATTAGACTCTGTTCATTACTTAGCCAACCCCAAATCCTCACACCAAAGCCATCCCCACTTAGCAGGCTTCAGCTTATTTATATTGGCCTGATCTGACCATACAGAAGAGAGACCAGCTGAGCAGGTGGATCAAGTAGAAATATTAGATAGTATCCTCCAGTGTCACTTAGAGAATTACCTTATGCCGCCCTTTCATGGGCAGCAATTATAAGAACTATATGACAAACTAAGGAAGATATTTGATCAGCAAAGACATCTGCCTCTTAAGTTAACCCTTAATACTGTTAGGGTGGCATTTTGGATCTCTTAAAAGGTTAAGCTACCAACTATACGTATGCATAAATACAAACATTTCATTTAAAAATCCATGTATATACATTAACTATATTTGACATTGCTTTGAGATTGTCTTTTAAATATTTGTTCCGGTAGTTGGGAAACAAAATTTTTCTTTATAATGAATTTTCAAATTTAATCATACAAGTTATATTAAACACATACATCAAATCATAGTAAATTTTTGCATTGAGACAGTGGAGCACAGTGGTTAGGAGAGCATATTCAAAAGAGTCACTTAATCTAGGCTCAACTCCAAGCTGTGCCACTTATTAGCTATGTGATCTTGGGGAAGATATTTAGTTTCTCACATTTTTTATTGTTTTTGTGTGTGCGTGTGTGTGTAAAAATGTGGAAAAAATAATACTTAGCAAGGATAATTTTGCAAAGAATATGCAAGTAAATATATGTAAAGCACCTACATCAGTTTCAGACATATGGCAAACAATCAGTAAATATTATTATTGCTATAATATATTAATAATTATTATTTCATTATTACTATAGCATGTTTACTCCAATAGATTCTATTCACTCTTGTTTAGTTACTGATGCTTCTTCTATTAATATGGGAAATTCCTGAGGAATTAAGTCATCTCTTCATAGTGAGTAAATTCCTTTCTGGTTAGTATTAAAAACCATGCTTCTAATGTGGAATCAATGATTACACTGATGAAATTTTCTATTATGACTTAATCTCATTACTGTCTGAAACCTGTAGAAATAAATGAAAATGGTTTCTTGCTATCATATACAGCATGGAATGACATTCATTCATTCATTTATGCAAAAAATGTTGAGTTGCCAGATTTAGCAAATAAAAATACAGGATGCCTAAATTTCAAATCAACAATGAATAACGTTTTAGGATAAGTATGTCAATGCAATGACACATTTATAGTGAAAAATTATTCATTGTTGATTTGAAATTCAAATTTAACTGGACATTCTGCAATCTATCTGGCAACCCTAAATAAATTTCCTGAGTATAGAGTCCAAGCCAGGCTGTCCTAGGTAATAGGTATATACTGGGCATAGAAAACAACATCCTTGGGAAGTGGATGTGGCTCAAGTGATAGAGCTTCTGCCTACCATATGGGAGGACCTGGGTTTGATCCCTGGGGCCTCCTGGTGAAAAAAGAAGAAGAGAAGGAGTGCCTGTGTGGTGAGCCAGTGTCCCACACAAGTGAGTCACGCAGCAAGATGATGACACATCCAAAGAAGACAAGGAGAGAGTCAAGGTAAAGCACAGCAGAAACCAGGAACTGAGGTAGCACAATCGACAGGGAACCTCTCTCCCCACATAGGTCTCCTGGATCAAATCCTGGTGAATCCTAGAGGAGAGAAAATGAGAAGAGAAGACAACACAGACAGCAAAAACAGCAGGGTGGGAGGAGGGAAGGGGGGGGAAATAAATAAATAAATCTTTAAAAAAAATCCTTGCCCTCCATCAGTGCACAGCTATAATTCAGTGTGATCTGGTGGTATTAGAGACATGAATGGTTATACCAAAGAACATGGGAAGGTCCCAATGCTGACAATTCGGGGTAGGCCATGAACTGATGATGAGGAAGCCTGGAAAAGGCTTATGGGAAGAAGCTATGTCTCAGATAAGAACTGACATGCATGTGGAAACTTGCCAAGAGAGAAAGAAAGGTGGTCTTGTCACTGGAGACAACCTGTGAAAAAGCATGAGAAGGTCGTGTGTGTAGGGAACAGCTAGTGGTTCAGGATGACTAAGACTAAGAGTAAGAACAAATAGGGGAGAAGAGAGAAAGGAGACTAAGAGGTATGGGACAAGAGAAATAATAAATGGCTGTACTACCACCATAAAAAGGGGCTTTCAACATTCAGCAGATGGTTTTTACCACATCCATCAGCTATAAAAAATATCTGAAAGGGAGAAAAAATAGGACTAGCAGGATCAGTGTAGGACCAATATGCTCCTCAGTTATCTGGGTTTGTCATTTTGTTTTATCCTTTGCTTTTAGATACTAAAGTGAATTTGCTAGGGACAACCACTGAAACCTTCCTAGATAATTGTAAGTAAAATAATATTTTGATAAAGTTAATAGCTACAATATTAGTCTCTCCAAGAAGCCTTTCCTGATTCGTACCTCACAATGGCTCTCATTAGTCCCTTTACTCAGTACTTTCACAATATCCCACTTTGCATAACAGTGGCTGAGAGATGTAAGATGTTCAGAAAACTTTTTTTTAGTTGCCTTATATGAACTGGACCCTTCAGAACTGACTGTGCTCCTGCTTTATATTTACCGTCATGCTCCATTCAGAGCCCCTCTTCTATGGATACTGAGACTCTCATACACAATTACCCTTCTTATTGTTAAACAAGCATCAGTTGAAGACCTACTGTATTGGAAACACTGGGAGGCAGTTAGCAAGAGACTTGAATTGTTACTCTGATTTTATAGCTCATAATCTAGAGGCATATATATGGTAACAGAACAGGGTCATTATTATAATAGCTGTGACACAATTGAAATCAAACAAAATATTTAACTACAGAGATATTTGGGAGAACAAATTATTGAGCACTTTTCTGTGCCAGGTAAAAGGCTCCTGCTTAAAAGTAATATCTTTTAATCATACAGGGATATGGCATCAGCAAACTATGTGCATGGGCTAAAACCAGCCAGCAGCTTGTTTTTATGCAGCTCATGAGCTATGAATGTTCTTTACATTTTTAAACAGTTGTAAAAAAACAAGCAAAAATTAAAAGTGAAGAATACTCAACAGAGACTGTATGTGATATGCAAATCCTACAATATTTACTATCTGGCTTTTTACAGAAAATGTTTGCCAACTCCTGAGCAGAGGAAGAAACTGAGACCCAGAGAGATTCAAAGACTTTCTTGGAGTCTTATACCTAAAAGATGGCAGATCAGGATTTTAACCCAGATTTAGCTGTTTTCCATGTCTATGTACATTCTGATAACCATGCTATCTCCCTGACCTTGGAAATATCTGCCTTTGCCAATATTAAGATTGTGGTCACAAGGTGCTATTCCTCAGGCTGCATTTGACTTGACCATCGTAATTGGGTAACATCATAAACATGAACCATGAACTCATATTCACCTAGCCCCAAGTTCACTGTTCTCTGAAGAACACTGCCTTGTCATTTTCTTCTATTCTTGTGGTTTTATGCATCTACAAGCAAAGGGCAGATGATCTAATCAAGTCCAAGAAGTTAATTAGTGTTTTCTCAGCATTAACACAAATGGAATCTACACAGCAGATAATGACCTAGTTATTCAACAATAACTGTTGCAGACTTTAACTACATCTACAATGGCTTAAAAGAAAATTCTCAGTAAATACAATATGTAGTTTAATAAAACATCATACCATTTTGAAGGGCCACACAACAAATAACCTGCTAATTAAATAGTGTCTTAATGGAACTTAAGCTATGTAGTGATTTTAATTAAGTGCAGCTATGGAACCAGGTTTGCACCATCAGAAATGCCAACTTTAGTCTTAATTACAAAATCAAGAAGTTTAAAGACATGGTCTACTTATTTTCTTTAATCTGCCCCCAAGATTGTGGGTTGATATCCTTCATGAACAACCATCCAAATCGGCTTTCTTAATTCAGAATGTATTTAAAAGGTCAGTTTTTATCTTCCTTCCCTCCCTTCCTGTCTTCCTTTTACCTTCTTTTCCATCCTTCCATCCATCCATCCATCCCTTTATCCATTCACTCATCCATTCAATTATTGTTTCTAAACTGTGTAAAAAACCATTTTAAGCACCATGACAGATATAGTGATGTATAAGGCATAATATTTATGCTCAAGAAATTTAGCAAGTTTGGGAGGTTAGAAACCAACCTTTATTTCATGCTAATGACAGATTAGAAAATATGCAGGTAATTTCATTTAGCAGTAAGTAGTATTTACTGAGTGATTACTATGTGCCAAATTCTGTAGTAGGGATTTTACATATTTGAATTTATTTAATCTTCACAACAACCTTATGTTTTGGTTACTATTATATTTTCCTAGTTTGCCAGAAGAAGAAAATGAGATAAATAGGGTTAAAGAGTTTTCTCAAGGCCAAAAAACCAATGAATGCCAGAGCAGGTAGTATGTCTCTAGGCACTGTGTGCCTATACCATAAATTATCATATTTTATCCACACAACAATCCTATAATAGAAAGATTTTTAGAGTGTCCTCCCAGATCATTCTACTGTCACCATTCTCTCAGAATATTCTTTATTCCAAACCCACATAGGTGAGCCTTTGATAAACCTTTTCTTTGCTGCTAGGCTCTAGGTAATGGCTGATTAGACAAAGGATGGATCTCTCTTTAAGGGGAATTGGGAATTACAGACAGTTGTGCCTGAGGACAATTAAAAACATGAGAGCTCTGGCTGAGACATCTCTACCATACGGATAGAAAAGCAGAGAAAACAATCTGCGGTAAGAAAGAAGAATGAAAAAAATGTGCACAGAAAAGCTCAAATGAGAAAGAATCCTGCTTGTTTCATTATGCTGTTCTAATTTTTGTTTGTTTGTTTTATGAGGTCCAAGGAACCGTGCGTCCATAAGATACTTAATTATCCACCCAAGAGTCCCTTTTTGACACAAACCAGGTTGAGTTGGGTTTTGTTACTTGCAAATAAAAAGAGCAACTATAATGCATATTCTTATACAATTGAAATGGAATTGAAGGTAGAAGATTTTTTATGAGAAGCACAAAAATAAAATACAAGGGAAAAGGTAATAAATCCTACAAACTAAGAATATGTTAATGGCTTTGGAAGGAAAAGAAAGAAATTGTAAGCAGATAGAAGCCTTAGGAATGGCCTTGTGAAAGAGGAGACATTTGCTAGATCTTAAGATATTGATAGATTTGTTTTTGTTTGTAGAGATAGAAAGAGAAGTGTTTTAAATAGAGGGGAAGGGGTAAATGATTGGGTATGCTGAGAAACCAGACTGAACAAAGGGCATATGAACGATTCAGCTAGAAGGTAGGCTGAGGCCAGATTGTAGCAGGTAGAGAACACTAGGCTATGACCTTTGTACATTTTAATTATTTATTTAAGGGTGTGCAGGTGACATGACATGATCATAAGCTTTAAAAGGATCCCTCTGGCAGTGTCAAGTAGTATGTTGGAGAAGCAAGATATGGGAAGCGACTTAGGAATTCAGTGAGAAGATAAGAAGACCCTGAAAAAGTTACTCCCCAAAGAGATGTCTGAGTAAGCAGGTAAACACTTTCTCAGTAGTACTTCCCACCAATACCTCTACTCCAAAGTCAACAAGAACCACAAACCCAAAAATAAGGCAATGTGTAGAATCATGTTGGGATGTGAATCACCAATAGCAAATATGCTGAAATGACAATAATGTTCTGTGTCAAGGATGATTCTTTCCCTGCAGTAGTTAAGGCTCAGATAGAATGTGTAACTAAGCAGAGGGAAAGCAAAAGGAAAATTTAGATGACCTAGGTAATTAGAATAAAATAGAATTATAATTGAAATGAAATATGAGCAACGCTATGCCCAGAACACAGAGTGCAGCAGTTGGTGCTGTCTTGTTTTAGGGAACAGTTTAGGGATGGCCTTCTGGAAGAACTGCTGGTTGTGTTGAGTCTGACTAAGGAGATATCCAGGTAAGGTAAGGGGTAGAGTGTGGTGGAATGGGGTAAGAATTGGGCAGGCATCTTAGGCAGAGAGGATCCTGGGAAACAAAAGCAGAATGTTGAGAAATAGTGGAGGGACTAGAAATACCTCTGTGACTTGGGAGCACTAAATGAGTGTCTGGGAGTAATGAGAGCTTAGGTTAGAGAGGTGGGCAGAAGCCAGACCACAGAGGTACCTAGAGAGAGGTCCAAACTACTTAACACAAGATCTAAGCAGTAAACTATCAAATGACACTGCACAAAAGTGTCTTCAGGAAACTTTTCAGCAAGGAAGTATTTCACCTTGGTCCTCAAGAACGAACTATTTATATCTAGAGTCAGCCTAAAATTAGATAGGATTAAAACATTCTCATTGACATACCGAGATCAACTTACAGTTCCTAACTTCCTGAATTACATTTAAAGTATCTCTTAGAGTCAAAGCAATAGAGTTGTTAAAACATGAATAACTACCATCTAAAAAATGCTAATAAAAATAAGGAAACATGACATTATGCTATCTTTTGTTATCTACAAATTCTTTAATAAGAGTGTCAATATAAGCTGTTATTACATTGCCAATGGAGCAAAATTATTAAAAACAAAGTGTTACTATAACAGCTCATGTCTTTGAACATGAGTATGTGCTAGGCACTGCACCACACGTTCTATATAAATCATCTGATTTAAAGATGATGTATATGGAATTGTTCCTACACATTTTTCCCTTTCAACCTGCAATTCCAGAAATTGTGTGACAGAAAGAATGTGGGCACTGGAACCCCAATATATCAAGTTTTGGTCTCTGCTAGCTACATGTCCTTAGATAAATTACTTAGCCTTACTGATCTTAGGTTTATGTATCTGTGAAAATGGGACTATGATACCTACTTTGTACGATGATGAAGATTCAGTAAAATAAACTAAATAAAGATCTCTGGGACAGTCCAGCATTTGGCATGAGTGGATATTTCTTGGCCATGCCTGGTTGGATTCTTCCTCAGCCCAATGAAATGCAGTTCAATTTGGTCACCTGATTTTGTTAGGTAATTCAACTTTCATGAGTGGATGGCAATCATACTTATCCCCAGATCAGCTAGCTCGGTGTGTAATTGACCAGCATAATAACGATGCTGCAACTGTGGTAGACTGTTGCTGGGTGGTAACAGCAAGGTAACAGCAAAATGAGTAAATCATGCTCCACTGAGCAATCTGTTTCTGTTTCTGTGTTACAAGTAACTGAGTGCTTCTCTCACTATTTGCTGGAAAACACAGCACCAAACTATAGTCCAACTCTAAAAGGCCTATTGGATCTCCAACAACAGATTGTGCTGCTGGTTCCATTCTCTTTTCTTGGTCTAACCCCTCATTTCTGCTTTGCCTTAATTTCTCCATATATTTTTTCTTGGGGTATTAATTTCTTTCTTACTCCTTCCCTTCTTTCTGTCACTCCTTCCATCTTTCTAAAGCCAAAAACAAAAGACAAACAAACTTAAACAATAGATTACAAAACCAGAGCTCTGCTGCTAAAGCAGAGCCAGGTCCTCTAAAAGCTGATGAGTGCTGCATGCCCCATCAACACACACATGGTGGATTAGGGACCTGCTCTTTGCTCTCCAGATGCAGAGTTGGAAATTGAGAAGGAAGAGTGGTCAGGTATAGGAGAGAGACAGGAAAGACAAGGATCCATTATCCAAAGCTCTTTGACACTGTTGTATATGACCCACATAGGAGAGATGTGTTGTTGCTTTTGTGGTTGTTATTGTTATTATTAAATAGCATATAAAGTCTTTTTTGGCATAAGGCAGTTTTATATCTAGATAAATAGTGGGTGCTCATTAATTTCCTTTCCTTAGTCAAAGGTCAAACCACATATTTTACTGGTCAAAAAAATTTGGATAAACTAGCTTGTTCTATCCCCTTTGTCTGGACTGATAGAAACATTTCTAGAAGCTAGTCCCAAGCTTTCCTGCAGCCAATCTATTAGAGAAATGGTGGGGTGGGAGAAAAAAAGGTGTATCCAACTTTTTTGTTAAGGGAAATAACATGGTTTCCAGAATCTGTCTACTACACCTCTTGGTTATGATTGTTTCCAGTCACACCCCTTTTGGACCTATGATGTCTTTCTGATTGTATAATTATACAAGTAAATATACTCATTAAAATTATCCTTGTTCCTCAAAATCAAGATAAAAGTCCACTTTAGACACCTATTATTATAATAGTTATTTAACCCAGAAGAAAATTATGCGCATTGTTCATGTACATTTTCAAAAGGCAGCTTTTCATAATAATAAACTATAATCTGGTGAATGGGATAGTGTCAGGTCTTAAATCTAGAACAATTAGGTGAACAATATCAGCAGAGAAATAAACTAGCTGTCCTTTCCCCCTGTTTATTTATAGAATGCTAAAAGAGAAACAATTGGCCACTTAATACTTGACAAAGCAAAATATGATCCACTTGGACAGAGATATTTGGGCCAAATCCTAAACAAACCACACCTAGGCAACTTTGACGGGTCATTGCTCAAAGATGAAATACGGACAGGAGTGCTGTCATCAGAGTAGGCACTGCAGGGTGCCAGGAGGAGTTCTCTGAAGGATCACGTACACACGCAAATCTTCACACCAGAATATTTTGCCAGCTCTCCTAGAGGTGAAAAATGATCACCTCTGGTGCATCTATGGCTTCCTTGGTATAATTTCATTGCACAAATCTTCATTCATTTTCAAGAATTTAAAGAGAGAAGAATGGAATATGAGAGAGAATGAATGTGGGATCAGAAGAACTGAACTTAATGTTTGTGTTCCTTCCTAGGCAAAAGTTCTAAAATTACCCCTGGGACCCAGGCACATGTCAACAACTAGATCCAGGCTACATGCCATAAATTCTGTCATTTCACCATTTATTCTGCTATGCTTATACAGCCTAGGTGATTAGGATGCCAGTCATACTCCGTTTCACAAGGGGAGACATAGTTTCTATCCTATTTATGTTTTTGTTTGTTTGTTTGTTTGTTTGTTCTGAGGTACCAGGGACCGGGGATTGAACTTGGGACCTTGTATTTGGGAAGCCAGCAATCCCACATCGGCTTCCCTGAGTTAGTTTTATCATCTGTTTTGCTTGTTGTTTGTTTTTTTTTTTTTCATCCACTCCCCTATTTACAGTTTCTAAGTCAGGATCAACAGTAAGTGCCAGAATGTTTGGATTGTCAAATAATATCCAAAGGTAACCTTGACTAGAAATGAAAATCTATGGCACATGGACTTATAAAAGCCTGACCTTCAATACCTTAAATAATAACAATTATTAATTTAAATAATAAGAATTAAAGTTTTAAATTTTAAAAATTGCCCAAGTATTGTCAGAGTGCTATTTAGGAGGATGCTACTTTTAAAATCCTCAGTATTTTCCAGGCAATCTATTTAGGATATTCAGGCCATCAGAGAAAATGTAACATTTTAAATGTTCAAGTGATTATTTACAAAGATTATTTCAGAAATTAAAAAAAAACATATAATAATCTTGCTCATGATATTGGAAATATTTTGAGACATTGTAGAGGTAGGAGAAAATTTCCCAAATGACTCTTACTGCTCAGCAGGATTTGTGCAAAAATGTCATTCCTCAGATGCTCTAACTCAGAGAATCTAAAAGATTTCAATTAGCAGTTTAGATTTCATTATAAATTGAATTTCTTGACTGTGGTTTAGCAATTAAAATACAGTAGAACAGAAAGAGAAGATACAGCTGGATCTTTCCTCATACCTTTGCCTAAGTGTTCTATTTTGTCAAAAAAGGATTTTTTTTTTTTGCTAATCAATCTATTGATATGCTCGATCTTAAGGATGTTGATAGAATAATTCTATTTCCAGTCATTTGTTCTACCTTCTCCATTGGTTGTGAAATGGCTACCCTGGTGCAAATTTTCACAGCCCGCCCCTTAGCTGCATTCTATCTATGCTTCCAGGACCTTATTCAAGTCCAATATTCCCCATAAAACTCTCTGGAATAACTCTGATCCCCATTCATCCTAGCGGAATCAGGATATCCAATGAGTTTTTAACAATAAAGCGAGGCTCCTTAACCACAACACACTAATGCGCCAAAATCAGTTGTGCAAGATGAAGGATGCTTTTGAATAATTAAATAAAAAGTATAGAGAGTAGAGTGGCTTCACAATTATGCCTATAACAAAGACATTCTCTTAAGAGTCATTACAATTTGCTTTCTTAAATTTAAAAGAAACTGTAGAAATAACTAGGAATTACATATATTACATATCACTCCAAACATGCGCTGCAGGTCTAAAAGCTTCTCATGAGTATCATCTATGATTTGGGCCACAGGAGAAAACTAAGAAGTGCTTACAACACAATTTTGAACTTATTTACATGTCTTATGTCACTTACTCTCTAACCCAGTTGTGAGTTCCTGGTGGAAAAAAACACCTCCAAATTTAGGACATAAAAATACAGATTTAGCAAATATTACATGGGACATATTTATACTTTAAAAAGTATTGTCATATACCTGAAATTCTAATTTCATTGTGTGTCCTGTGTTTTATCTGGCAACTGTATCTGGCAACTGTATGCAGGAAACAAGCCATGTTATATAGCTATTTTCCTGTCTCCAGCATGCCTCTTTCATTGCTGGACACCTGGAGGGCCTTCATTAAATACTTACGAAGTAACAGTTTGGAGAGACTATGCTATTTTAAAAACAAGCACTGAAAATAAACAAATGAAAGTAAACATTTATTTCTCTGGCTGATTTATTTCAAAGGGAAACTCAGACAAGAGTTGAGGACTCCATTTTATGCTCCCCTGCAAGCCTGTATAGTACTGGGCTACATGACAGAAAGCCAAGCAGAGCTTAGTGCCGCGTCACACTTCAGGGTTATTATCTCGTCCTTAACACAGGCTAAGTTTCAAAATAGATCAAAACCTCTTACCAGCTTCTTGAAGACGTGTTCAAGAAGAGCCAACCATAAAAGTAAGTAATTCGGCAAACCTAAAACCTGCTACAGACATTGTAACTTGCGCTTCTTTCTCAAACTGGAGACAATTTAGATCCAGATGTGTTCCTTCCAGTTGGTAATAAAGGAAAGCTGTTGTCTCTTAATTTCACTAACCCAAAAACCACCACCTACTTTGCATATAAATTTGATGACTTCCTCCTTTTAAGATACTAAGAAGATATGAATGAGAAAAGACTTCTTTCACTCGTTCTTAAAAGATCATCTGCATGGTCTCAGTCATCCAACATTTACAGGCTAATTTTTTTTAAAATGCCATTGATACAGATCAAATAAAACTGAATCCAAACTCTAGTCAAATGAAACTAAAAATATATTTAGTTCTCCACATTATGCCAGAACCAAAGAATACTAAACATTTTGGCTGGATTTTGAAAACATTCACAAAAGGGTAAGAAGTTAACTTCCAAAAAGGGTTGATATGGCTTTATTTTTCCAGATTTTTTTTTTTTACCACTACAATGGGGCATGTTTTAAGGGAGCAATTATTAAAGGAATCTGTTTTTGTTCACAGTTTTAAATTCTTGTACTTAGGTCTTGAAGATCTTCTAGGATTTCAGATAGAAACAGAACTCCGAGGTATTACTGGGTTCATTTCTTTGTACCATGCTTTATATTCTCTCCTTCAAGGTAATTATCTATATCTTAATAGAAAATTATTAAAATAATGTCAATTAAAAATCTCTGCAGAGGTGGTCTTAGTAATTTCCTTTTTCTTCCCTCCAGAGCTATCAAAGGTATATATTTTTCATAGACAACTGCAAGACTTCAGCAAAGGGAAACTCTTATTTTACCAGATAAAGGATTATATTAAAAGGAACTGGGTATGCACTGTTCTGGACACTACTTTGATGCTAATTACAGAAATAAGGTGATAGAAATCTTTGCCCCAATTATTTCCTTTATAACTAACTCTGTGTTCTCTGATAATTAAAATATCACCATTCGGGAAGCGGACTTGGCCCAATGGATAGGGCGTCTGCCTACCACATGGGAGGTCTGCAGTTCAAACCCTGGGCCTCCTTGACCTGTGAGGAGCTGGCTCATGCGCAGTGCTGATGTGCGCAAGGAGTGTCGTGCCACACAGGGGTGTCCCCCACATAGGGGAGTCCCACGCGCAAGAAGTGCACCCCATAAGGAAAGCCGCCCAGTGTGAAAGAAAGTGCAGCCTGCCCAGGAATGGCGCCACACACACAGAGAGCTGACACAAGATGATGCAACAAAAAGAAACACAGATTCCCGGTGCTGCTGATAAGGATAGAAGCAGTCACAGAAGAACACATAGCAAATGGACCCAGAGAGCAGACAACTGGGGGGGTGAGGGAGAGAAATTAAATAAATAAATAAATTTTGAAAAAAAAATCACCATGAAAGTAATTCCTTCAGAGAAATGCAATCTAGCTTTTAATTCATCATCTGTTTGGTTGCTAAAATGACATTCAGTAGAAAATCAGTATGGTCACATGTACATAAAATATGAAAAAATAAATATACCATTATTTATGGGCTATATATATATATTTAAGTCATGATAGAAGATGGCTCCTTTGGTTGCAGAGTTAAGAACTGACTTTAATTTAATTTTTCTTAGGCTTGTTTTTCCTGAATCTGAGAAAATACCTTAAAAAGATACATAAATCCTAAGATTTGCATTTATTGATTTAATTCATACTTTAATGACCATCCTGATGCTATTTTATGTAAAGAAAAAAAATGGGTCTTTCAAACTCATTTAATCTTCTTTAATATTACTATTTCTAGATATATAAATATATATATATATATAATTTTTGCCTATTAAAAAACGTAGATAGCACTTGAGCTAAATTAGATGCAGATAAACTTTATTGAGCAGTTACCTTGTTCCAACACTGTGCCAGCAGTCCTCATAGTGCATTATTACATTTCACCCTCATCAAAATCCTCTTAAGGTAGGGTTTTAAGAGCACACTTTTAGAGCCAAAACTGTCATTGAGGTTTCCCATACCAGACTGGCCACTGGCCACTGTGTTCTTTGAAAACCTGTAGAAATTACTGATTAAAGTATTTTTATGGAATACTGAATTTTAGCCAAAATTTTTTAAACTAATGTTGTTTGTGCATCTTGTCTTTATGTTGACATCTTGAGCAAGGAGTTATTCTTATGCAACACACCTGGCAAAGAGTTACACATACAGTAGGTATTTTTAAATGATTCCATGAATAAATAAGTGCATGGTTTTTGATACACAGATGGATTCTGTAGTTATTTTTGTCATCTCTCATTTCCATCAGCACATCGGATAAGTGCCACTGTTTGGTGTCAGTGCCTTTTCACAACATATAACATAATGTAGGGAGGTAAATAAATGGGTAGGAGCAGTGCAGTACTATAGCAAACAGTCAGTGCTCTACCTATTTCCCTCCCTTTTTTAAAAATTCATTTAAAAAAAATATGACATTCAAAAAATATGAAGTCCCTATTCACCCCCACCGTCCCACCCCCCCACCACTCCCCCCACAGCAGCACTCTCCCCCATCATTATGACACATCCATTGCATTTGGTGAGTATATCTCTGGGCATCTCTGCACCTCATGGTCAATGGTCCACATCATAGCCCATACTCTCCCACGTTCCATCCAGTGGGCCATGGGAGGAGCTACAATGTCCAGTAATTGTCCCTGCAGCACCACCCAGGACAACATCAAGGCCCAAAAATGCCTCCACATCTCATCTCTTCCTCCCATTCCCCGCACCCAGCAGCCACCATGGCCACTTTTTCCACACCAATGCCACAGTTTCTCGATTACTAACCATAATAGTTCATGAATAGAATATCAGTAAGTCCACTCTAATCCTTACTGTATTCCTCCTTCCTGTGAACCTTGGATTGGTTGTGTCCATTCCACATCTATGTCAAGAGGGGGTTTAGATTCCACATGGATACTGGATGCAATCCTCCTGCTTCAGTTGTAGGCTCTATTTCCCCTTGTATACCTTTATCTTTTGAGTGCATACAGACTTATGATGCACATTCACTCCCAAAAGCCTCCATCTGGGTCTCCTTATGGCAAGGTGGGGGTGGGTGGAAATGGGGGGAATACCCTCAAAAAACTGGAATCTAATTGTCTATAAGATGAACAGAAATTGCCCAGCTATTTATGTGGCCAGGGGTAGTGCTCAAGCAATGATTGGGGTGCAGGTGGAAAATACTTCAGTTCTCTTGCCCTTGATCAGGGCAGTGCAGCTCTGAGGTGCGACTACACTGTTTCCAGGGTGTTCCCTGCAGGATTGAGCCAAAGTTATACTCCGTGTGACTTTACCCGACATCACACACTTACATAGCTTCCTTCCCTTCTCAGTCCCATTCACCTTCCTCTTTTTCCTGAAAAATACTTCTTAACTAAGTCACTTCCATAGGAATTAGTTTGCTTCTGGTGTACCCAAACTAAATTCAATATAATTTCTACTATGTTGCTACATGTATTGGAGACATTGAAACTAGGCTAAATTGAAGAAATAATAAATGACCATTGTGGCAGGAGAATAATACCCCCTGTCCATAATGCCCACTCCTAATCCCCATAATGTCAGCATGTTATATGGCAAGGTAGAAGTAAGGTTTCAGGTAGAAATAAAGTTACTACCTTAGGGCATAAAGGGAGTCCCTGGGATTATCCAGGTGGGCCTAATGTGATCACAAGCTTACTTAAATGTGGAAGAGGGAGACAGAAGAGGAGAGCCAGGGTGATGCAATGTGAGAACGATTCCATTGGTCATTGCTTGCTTTGAGGATGGAAGAGGACCATGTTCCAAGGAATGAAGGAAGCCTTCAGGAGATGGAAAAGGCAAGAAAATGGATTCTCCTCTAGAGTCTCCAGACAGGAACACAGCCCCACTGACACATTGAGCCAGGGAGACCCATTTTGGATTTCTGATCTCGAGAACTGTAAGGTGATAAATTTGTGCTGTTTTAAGCCACAAAGTCTATGGTAATTTGTTATAGCAGCAACAGGAAACTAATGCAACCACGGTGGGTTTAATTCTGGCTCTGAGATAGTCGCAATGTAACCCTGGGCAAGATATTTTAGCCTTTCTGTGCCTCAGCTGTCTTACGCATTAAAAACTATGTAGGTCATCGGGTTTTTATTAAGACTAAATAAATGAATACATATAAATTATTTAGATAAATACTTGGCCCAGTAAGAATTTAAAAACTTACTATATTATTTTTATTCAGCATACTGTATAAGTTTTTTCCTGCGTTTATATAAAAATTATGTAGTGTGACTAAGATTTCAAGAAAAGCCCCATGCAATATACACATAAAGAAACATTATTCTGATTCCCTACTTCAGAAGAAGTCCACATATGTTAAAAGGGTGCTTCCTAAGCAGAGATGAAATATGTAGTGTGGCTGCAGTAAAATTATGTCAAATCCATGTCCCTGGATATTTTTTAGGCCAGAAAATATGGCAACAAAGAAATATAAATTGAACATCTGTCTCCAAAGGGCAGGCAATATGAGAAATATAACAATAGCACTTAAAACTTTATTTCATTGTCAAATTAAGGCAGGAATGTAAGAGAAAAAATAAATCCGCATGAATAATTTAACCTTTATTCAGAAATACTTATTTTCGAAATGAAGCAATATATGCTAACAAGAAATCTGAAAATTAAAACTAAAAAGACACAGTCATCAATATGAATAGCATGTATATAGCATGCATCCACATCCTATAAAATTGTTTGCATATATTCATTAAATTGTCTTGCCCAAAGAAAGCTCAATAGAAGTTCTTTAGACAAACTCTAATGAATATGTTCTGACCAATAGAACAGAACACATCAAAAATGAAAAATAACTGAAAGCAATGTTTAAAATGTCATCTACTTCAAGCTATATTTCTTTATGAAAGAAGCTTAGTCCTTTGTTTTGGTAAAATCCCTGTTAGCACTAAAGCAGCTATAAATAAGAGACTGGAAAAAATTAAAATGATAGAAATATGATGCATAGAAGTCAACACCAAAGACCATATGAAGTCTACAGAGTGACTTTAAAAACTCAAACTGGAAATATGTTCTCATTTTGGCGATAATTTCATGTAAAGTGAGTGATTACTTGGCAAGAAATGTTTCTATTTCTTCTTGAAGGTATAATGGAAGACTTTTTACACAGTTGCCAGGGATTTTAAAAAAAGAAAATTCAGAGGGGATTGTGGGAAGATGGTGATGGACTAACTGGCAGAGCTGAATGTTCTCACCAAAACAGTGGAAAAAAAGCCAAAATCTGTCCAATGGACCTGCTTTGGGGGTCAGCAGACCAGGACTGGGCAACACAACTCCCAGGAGGGTAAGGAACAGAAATACAAAGAAGCCAAAACTACAAATAGGTGGTGAGTTACCAAATCTCTATGGCAGCCAGGAAGGGCTCCCCTCCCCCACCCCCAAGATATTAAGCTAGGATAAATACCTGGATCACTGCAGCCAACTGAGAGGGAAAGAGCTCCTTCCTCCCTGTCAGGTGTTTCAAGGGAAAAGAGGGGAGGTTGGGATTCTTTTCTTCAGTGAATTGGGCCAGCAGAGCCCACTTTCAATCTCATATGGAGATTTAACACAGGAACACAGTAGATCAAATACTCAAACACCTCCTTGAAAGGTGTGCTGACTAGCACCATCTGCTGACTGATACAGATATTGCATGGACAAAAACTGTATACTTTCTGTATCCAACCTCTGAGAATAAGCATATCTGCATCCCACTAGTGGCATGATTCTGAAAACTTAAGTTGGGCAATTTTTTTTTTAAGATTTATGTATTCCCTTCTCCCCTCCCCCCTGTCCCCCCCACCCCCATTGTCTGCTCTTTGTGTCCATTTGCTGTGTATTCTTCTGTGTCTGCTTATATTCTCATTAGGTGACTCTGGGAACTTATCCTGGGACTTTCCAGAGTGGGAGAGAGGTGATCATTCTTTTGTGCCACCTCAGCTCCCTGATCTGCTGCATCTCATATTATCTCTCCTTTGTGTCTCTTTTTGTTGCATCATCTTTCTGCACCAGCTCTCCACATGGGGCAGCACTCCTGCATGGGGCAGCACTCCTGTATGGGGCAGTACTCTGTGCAGGCCAGCACTCCGCATGGGCCAGCTCACCACATGGACCAGCTGGCCTTCACCAGGAGGCCCTGGGCATTGAACCCTGGACCTCTCATATGGTAGACAGGAGCCCAATCACTTGAGTCACATCCACTTCCCAAGCTGGGCAATCTTAAAGACTGAAAATAATTTGAACCAAATATCAAAGAAGAGCTGTGAAGAAAAAAAACAATTGGCAAGAGAGAGAAATTGGCCATCAGAGTAAATTCACCAACATATTCAGATGCCTAGATATCAGCAAAAAATTACAGCCATACTAGAAAACAGGATATGATGGCCCAGCCAAAAACCCTAACCAAATATTCTGAAGAGATAAAGGATTTAAGAAATTAATCAGTGATGATCACTCAACTTCTTAAATAATTTCAAAAAATTTAAAGAAAATATATCTAAAGAAATAAAGGATATTAAGAAGATTCTGAGGGAAACTGATGTGGCTCAACCAACTGGGCTCCCATCTGCCATATAGGAGGTCCAGGGTTCAATGTCCAGGGCCTCCTGGTGAGGGCAAGCAGGCCCATGTGGTAAGCTGGCCCATGCAGAGTGCAGGTGCACATGGGAATTCCACCCTGAGCAGGAGTGCCACCCTGCGTGGGAATGCTGCCCTATGCAGGAAAGCTACCCTGCGCATGAGTACAGGCTGATGTGGAAGCTGGTGCAGCAAGATGATGCAACAAGAGACATAGAGAAGAGAAAATAAGAATATGTAGCAAAACAGGGAGTTGAGGTGGTGCAAGACAGTAATTGCCTCTCTCCCACTCTGGAATGTCCCAGGATCAGTTTCCAGAGCCACCTAATGAGAATATAGGCAGACACAGGAGAACCCACAGCAAATGGACAGAGAGAGCAGACAATGGGGAACAGGGTGTGTGTGTGGGGGAGAAATAACTAAAATAAATCTTTTTTTTTATTTTTTAAAAAAAAGAAGACACTGGATAAGCATAAAGAACAATTTGAAAGCCTTCAAAGAAAAGCAGACCTTATGGGAATGAAAGACATGATAGAGAAGATTAAAAATACAATAGAGGCACATAAGAGCAGATTTGAAATGCTCAAAGACAAAATTAGTGATTTTAAAGACAGAACATCTGAACTGGAAAAGACAGGAAAACAGAAAGAGAAGAGTATGGAAAAAATGGAACAGAGTCTCAGGGAACTGAATGACAATGTAAAAATGCACAAACATTACCATTATTGGTGTCCCAGAAGGAGAAGAGAATAGAAAAGGTGCAGAAAGAATATTTGAGGAAATAATGACTGGAAACTTCCCAACCCTTATGAAGGACAATAATATCAATAGCCAAGAAGGACAACACATTCCAAACAAAATAAATCTGAATAGACCTACTCCAAGGTATCTACTCTTCAGAATGACTAATATCAGAGATAAAGAGAGGATTCTGAAAGCAGGAAGAGAAAAGCAAAGCATCACAACCAAGGCAAACTTATAAGATTAAGTACCAACCTCTCATCAGAAACCATGGAGGAGAGAAAAAAGTGATATGATGTATTTAAGGTACTGAAATAGAAAAACTGCCAGCCAAGAATTCTGCACCTAGCAAAGCTGTCCTTCAAAAATGAGGGTGAATTCAAAGTCTTAACAGACAAATAAAAACTGAATATGTTAACAAAAGACCAGATTTGTAAGAAATACTAAAGTGGGTGCTGCAGCCTGAAAGGAAAAAACAAGGGTGAGAGAGCTGGAGAAAAATGTAGAAATGAAAATTATTAGGAAGGGTAAACTAAAGGGTAAAAAGACAGGCAATAGAATGGTATGACAACAGAGAACTAAAGGACAAAATGGATGAGGTAAGTAATGCCTTTCCAGTAATCACACTGAATGTTAATGGATTGAACTCCCCAATCAAATGACATAGCCTGGTAGAACAGATTTAAAAATATGAGCTGCCTATACATTGCTGACAAAAGACCCACCTCAGACATAAGGGCACAACCAGGTTAAAGGTGAAAGGGTGGAAAAAAGTTATTCCATGCAAATAGTAACCAAAAGAGAGCTGGAGCAGACCAGATAAATGTAAAATAATATTATAGTATATGAACAATTATTACTTAGTACAACTGGCAAATTGTTCCTGTGATCAGTATTCTGTAATTTTCTTCATACAAAGTAAACACTTGCTTTTAATTGAGGAGGACTGGAGAAACAATATAATTTTGGATTACTTCATTGTGCTTTAACACTTTCTTATTCATATTCTTTAATTAAAATAATCTATCTGAATCAATAATGATTTAACATGAGTACTGTTGAGCAAGTTTTTGAGTTTTTTCACTTGATGAAATTATGAATTGGCAAACTGTTATCTGTGTGATTCATTCCAATAAGATATAAAGAATATCCAAATAGGAATTTGATTATCTAGAAAGAATTATGGCCTAAATGGAAATTAAATAACCAAGCCAATAATTTATTTCATGCTTAGACATTATTATGTCTAATAATTATAGCTGTAATATAAAAATTAGAATTATATTATAATTAATTTCTATTATATTTGAATTATTATTTACATTTATAATTTTTTGCTATGCTATCTATTTTTCATAATTGATTATATTAAATCTAACCGGATCTTGTACTCTTGTTTAAAATTTGTAGTTTTAAACAGTCTATTTTTCTATTTATTTTCCAGTTTTACAATAAAGGACTTTTTAACAGCTAAAAAAAAAAAACCTAAGTGATTTTACACTTTGGATCGATCATATGGTGTGTAAATCTCAATAAAATTGCTAAATAAACAAATAAATAATAGTGCAAGAATAGCCAGAAATAGCAGCTATGTACAGCAGGAGAAACAGAGAGATTGAGAGGTGAGGAATTTCCTGTTTGCTTGTCAGCTTTTTATTGTTATTATTGAAATAATGAAAATGCTTTAAGAATTATTGAGGTGATAAACAAGTATGCGATTATACCGAATACCATTGGTTGTACACTTTGGATAAATTTTATGCTTTATTCATATGTATCAATAAAGTTGATTTGTAAAAAAAAAAAAAAGAAAATATATCTAACAGAATCCAATAGGCAGTAACAGCAGCACCTACCATTTGAGCCCCTGATATTTCATATTTGTATTCAAGATGAAATGCAAGCAAGAAAAAGAGATTTAAGAAAACAAAAACATGCAGGAAAGAGGGACATCTTATAATGAAGCAATATCCAGATTCAAACAGGATTAAAAAATGTAAACTTCTATTCTAAAAGAAAAAGTTGGAAAATAGAAAAAAATCTGATAAACTAAGAATTGTGTAGGAAACGGTCACACAAGCAGAGCAAATGCTGCCAAAAGAAACACTGCATTAATAAAGATAGGCATGGAGAAAATTACAGGAAACTGGATAGAAACCAAGAGAGACAAAAATCACAAGAAAAGATGACAGTGAATAACCCCACAGAAGCAGCAGAATTTTAAATCCCTTCCCTCAAAGGAATTGGTGGATTGACAACTCAGGAGTGAGGAAAGTAACAGTGAATGAGAAGAAGAGCAGGTAAACCAGGTTTGGTGTGAAGTATTGCAGGACCTGCCATTAGACAGTCACAGTGCTAACTGCCGTGTATATCTACAGTATTTTGGACTGCAGAATTCGGTGCAGTGGGGCAGAATTAAATCTTACACAAAGGGGTGCTGATGCAAACTACCAGAAGCCTTTGGGATTTTATAAAGGGTATTTATTTGGGGTAGGAGCTTACCGTTACCGGGCCATAAAGCATAAGTTACTTCCCTCACCAAAGTCTATTTCCACATGTTGGAGCAAGATGGCTGCCAACGTCTGCAGGGTTCAGGCTTCCTGGGTTCCTCTGGGCTCAGCTCCTCTGTTTTCTCCACCAAGTCAGCTATAGACTATCAGGTGAACAGCTCTCTCTCTCTCTCTCCCTGGGGTTTAAGAAGCCATCTCTATTCCTGTGTTCTTCTCCTGGCTCAGGTCCTCTTTTCCGAGGGCTTGCTTCTCTTTCCTCTGTGTACCTTCTTGCTGGGACTCCAGCTTAAGACTTCAACATCAAACTCCAACATCAAAACTCCAACATCAGAAACCCCTCTACTCTGTCCCTTGCCATGCCTTTTATCTGTGAGTCCCCACCCAAAAAGGAGTGGGGATTCAACGCCCTAATGATGTGACCCAATTACAGCCCTAATCATAACTTAATCATACCCAGGTACAGACCAGATTACAAACATAATCCAATATCTATTTTTGGACTTCATAACCATATCAAACTGCTACACAAGTCTATGCTGGGAACAATACAAACAGGGTTATTCTCCTCATTTGAGAGTGGTAAATGGGCTAAAGAAAATAAAGGCAGAAAGATTATCTGGCATATAGCTATTAAAATAAACTAATCTTCAAAAAAAAAAAAAATTCATAGATAGGAATCCACCCAGACTGGGCTCATTTTAGTTGAGTTGGGATCAAGAGTAAAACCACAGAATCTTGTCAATTGGTTTGGTGCCAAAGACCAGCTAACTTAGCAGAAAAACAAACAAAAACATGGATTCACTACTTGGACTATGCATTAAATCTGTGCTGGCACGTGGTGAATGCATTACCATAAGGCCTGCTGGACAGGTTTGTGCTGTTGGAAAACTAGTCCAAACTAATTTTCCACTGCTTCTAGATCATGCTTACTCTTTCCCTAGGGATGGCATCATAAGCATTAAAAACAAATCAACTACTAAAATACAACAGCAAGCCTTCCTCAGGGCCACACCAAAGGGGATTCCTGTGCAATTTCTTTGTGGCCCTGGGTTCACCTTGCTTTAGAAAGCTGAAGACATCCCAAGGCAGGAAGCCCTTACCCTCACTGAATTCATAATCCCAGAACCAGACTCAAATCTGAATGTGCCATGGCCATCTCTGGTTCCATAATGTCCCAGAGCCCCTCCCTGTTATCGTGAGAATACTAACGCCATCGTCCTCACCAATGATAATCAAAACACCCGAAGTAGCATAAGCAGCAGCCATGTGCCAAGCACTATGCCAGCTCGGTTGAAAGTATTATCCTGTTTAATTCTCTGCCTATGAGGGCAGTACCAGTATTTTCATTCTTCTGGATAAGAAAACAGAGATTCACAGAAAGAAGTAAACCGAGGATTGCATGCTATTAAGAGTCAAGCCAGGGAGCAGATGTGGCTTGAGTGGTTGAGCGCTTGCTTCCCACATAGGAGGTCCCGGGTTCAAACCCCAGTACCTCCTAAAAAACAAAACAAACAAATGAAAAAACCAACTCAGGGAAGCTGATGTGGCTGTGTGGCTGAGCTCTGGCTTCCCACATATGAGGTCCAGGGTTCAGTCCCCAGCCCTGGTACCTAACAAAAAATATAAATAATAAATAAATAAATAAATAAAAGTCAGGCACTTTAGTTTCCTAGGCTTCTCAAAGCAGATACCATGAAATGGGTTGGCTTTAAACAATGGAAATTAGCTTATAGTTTGAGGCTATAAGAATTTCCAAATCAAGGCATCAACAAGGCAATGCTTTATTCCTGAAGACTGGCAGCAAATGATCCTTATCTCCTCTGCTCCATGGCAAGGCAGATGGCAACATCTGCTGGTCTCTCCCATCCTCTCTCATGTCTCTTCTGGATTCAGTTGATGGCATCTTCTTGCTCCAGGAGCTTTATTTTTCTTTCTCTGTATTCACTGTATATATATAGGACTCCAATAATAGGATTATGTCCCATCTTGAATGACATGAGCAATATCTGAACTGAAGTAGTCTCATTAAAAGATCCTATTTTACAATGAGTTTTCATCTACAGAAATAGATTAGACTTAAAAACACGTTTTTCCTGGGATACATACAGCTTCAAAGCACCACACCTGATTTCTTTAGCAGGTCAGTGATTCCTAAAGCCACTCTTCTAGTATCTAAGTTGCTGTGAAAGGTCACATCTTAAAGGTGATTCTCTAACAGTTTTGACTTTAATCTGGTAAAACTGATATAGATTAAGTTTACCCTTTAAATCTCTGATCTACCTCTTCTATTCTCCATACACATCTCCCCACCCTAACCTCTTCTCCAGCCTGTTACTCCTTCCAGAATGAAAAGGGATTCCAACATTGTAGACTTGTATCAAAATCCTTAAAGTACTGTGACACTTGAGTGAGAAAATAATGATGAGAGCAAGTGATCTTTCCAGAACTTTTCACAGGAAAATCTCTTCTATGATTTAATCATCATACAGTTCTATAAATGAGTGACTTATTTAAAATCTGTGCTTTTGAGGACAATTTGGAAGAGCATTATCTTAAAGGCTTTCCACATTATTTACATGTTGGCTCTCTACTTTGTATACATGGACAGACCTTCTGTACTACTGGTAGCCACAAGTGAAAGCCAAATAAAAGAACTATGAAATTGCACTGTAATTTTAAGAACGGATTATCTTTGGAAGTACTCTATAACATTGCAGAATTCCATAATTATATGTACATAAAGGAATTTACAATAATTTACTTATTTTAGTCTTATTCTTTTCTTACCTTGTTGATGCTTGCTGCAATTACTTGAAGTATAATCGAAAAGATTAAGATAATTGGAATGTTTTTGCTTAAACTTCCCTGGTGTCTTCCTGTTGCAGTAAATTGCTTCTGTTCCCTTGTTTTAACACATCTTTTCCATTTTGTTCATTGCTTTTTATCATAAGGGCACCCATGAGATGTACCAGCTAATTAAAACCCTCTCATTGTCTTGTTATTTGGATACTTAGACTGTTGAAACACCTTTCTTTCACATCCATCTTACCCACCCACTAACACACTAATATCCTTTAACATTCCATTTAGGTATCAACCTTTTCCAGGAAGTCTTTTCGCTCCAATTCCTCTCACCTGATGCAACCTAAATTAAGCTCTCTCCTGTGGATTCTCATAAGACTGACATTATCAAAGCAGTTCTCTATGTGTGTGTTTGTATTTACACATCTATCTTTCTCACTCTTTATATGATCATTACTGTTTCCTAACATCCATGCAATAGCTGGATGTAGAAGTGTTTAATAAATGAAGGTGGAATGTAAAAGAAACCCCTGAATGGATTGCTGTTTTAAATTAGCCTTGTCTCTCTAAAAAGGGAGCTGAATACTCATTACCCCTTTTATGGAACCTCCATCAGGAACAGTTTTATAGTAAGTGATGAAATGTTTATTTAGGATTCATGAAAAATTAATGTAATTAGAGGGTATTGTAGAAACTGACTTTCCAGGGAATAAAAGGATATCAAAAGATATTATTTTTGTGAAATGTAAATTATAATAATGAAATGTATTTGAGGTATCTTCTTGAAATAGAAATGATGATTGCCTCAGCTATTCAACAAGCATTTTCAGTGCATACTGAATTAACCTACTGTAGGTTTTCTTCTTTAAAACTTTGCAATTACATGTAATTTTTTATGAACTGGATTTTTCCCTTATTAGCCCTAAAAATGTATATTCCATTTTGATATTCTATAGGATACACTTTCTATATGATAATGTTATTGATATCTATGCAGTAAATAAAAACAAGCTTTTATTTGTTTTTATACAGAGCTTTTTGGTAGAAAATTTCTCTTTTTATGCTCCAAAGTATCAAGAACAATGCTGTACAATGACCAAGCACCTCACAAGTTAATGGGGATGATCCATAGCACCTTTGAAAATGTAGCACTATATCTCGATTTTTAAAAGCCTTTAAAAATCTATATTTATATATCGGCCAGGTGAAATTCACCACTCTATTCATATAATAATTAATTAACTTTAGGATACAATGACACCTAATCATGTTAAGACATCAAAGAGTTTGACAAGATAAGAAAGCCCTCTTATGGGAGAATCAATTAGTTTGCAGGGGATGTTAAGGAGGTGAGTTTAATCTAATTAAATACCATGCATAAAGTATAAGATAAAAGTAGCAAAGAAAAAAATGCTAAACTCATAAGCTGTCATAGCATTAGCTAGATTAAATTTTGTTTGTCTTATCAATGAAGCCTGCCATTGAGTCAGACTTTTAAAGGGAAGCCAGACGTGTCTATGTAAAAATGTCCTAAATTTTATGTTTTGGTTAAAATGTTTTTAAACACTAGGCAGGTTATAAAAATGCACCTAAAGGTGGCACAGCAGATGCAGTGCCAGGAAGTAGAGAAGGTGCTAGTGACAAAAGCCAAGAAATAAGACACTAAATCAGGAATGAATAGTAACACCTCAGCAGCCTCTAAGCACAGATGCAGTTCCCTTCATATGGAATGCTCTTCCCCACCAAAATCAACCTCACAGTCTCCTAACTTCCTAGGGCTGCCTGTCCCCAGAAGCCTTCCTTGACGCGTCTGCCCAGTGGTAGCTGAATCCGTGTTCAAATGCTTACTAATCACTGGTCAAAATGATTGTTGGGTTTGGCTCAACTTTATATCCTCCATTGCTAGCACCAACACATGATGCTCAAGAAATAGAGGATTATTTGCTTGTCTTCTCTTCTAGACTGCAAACTCCTTAGGAAGGCAGGGCTGTGAATTTCATCTCTATATCCAGCAACTTGCACAATGCTGAATAGAGAATATGCACTCATTTAATATTTTTTAAAAAGTGTTCATTAAGTGGCTACTGTCAGTCTTTTACAGAAACATGGGATCTATCAATGACTAAAGGAAGCAAAGATGCCCACCTTCATCCATCATGCTGCTTGCATTCCAGTTTATTTGTATGTATTCAGGGGGTCATAGTTAGAGTTTGACAATGAATCACAATAAATTAATAAATTATATATAAAAAGATGGTTAGTAACAGAGAAAAAATATAAGGAACAGAATGAAGGGTTTGGAATTAAGGGAATTGGGTATATGGGAGCAGAGAGCATAATCAAATAGGGTATCTGGGTAGGTCTCATTGGGAGGGTGAGATTTGAGCACAGACTTGAAGAAGATGAGGAAGTCAGCCAAGAAGATATATGGGGAAAGATTATTCCATGAAGAGGGAATAACAGAGCAGAGACTATGATGGGCCTGCTGTGTTCAAGAAACAACTGTAGAGGGCAAGAGTGTGGTAGAGAGTAGGAAAAAAGGCTGGGGGAGTGTAGATAGTGTAGCCTGGTAGGTGACTTTAAAGACTGTGATGAGTTGTGCTAGCAGAATTGAGTGGCCAAAAATGTGCAGCCTTAGACACTGGACAAAGATAAGTATGAAATGGGCCCAAGGAATTTGAACCCTACAAGAACAATCTCCAATTTAAATGCAGTGAAAATTTTGGAGTTTACTTAGGCTTTGCTGTTCAAATATCTGCGCAGTGGTGTTACAAATAAAATAAATTAAATGTAATTCTGGGAGTACAAAAATGATAGGGGTGCCTGTTGAGGGGTGTGTGTGTGTGTGTGTGTATGTGCGTGAAAGTGAGAGAGAAAGAGAAGAGGGGGGTAGGAACCAGGAATTATGAATATGAATTTATGTATAGTGATTAAATTCCAAAGATAGGAAAGAAATTCCAAAGAAAAAAAATTAACACAGGATTTGATGAAGAAAGTGTACTATTGGTATTATTGACAAATGTGGCAGAAAAAAGTCCCTGAACCATAACCAATAAACAGTAGAAATGGTTGCATGAATTTGGCTTTTTGAGACATAGATGAATTTCAGAACTTTCATTGTATTCACATCATTTTGTCAAGCATAATCAAACTACAAGAATATTTGCAATATCTTCAAAATATTTCTTTCATTAATCTATTCTACATTAAAGAAAGAGACACTAAGCAAACATTTTTTTCTAATTTCTGTAATTTTCTTTTTTAATATTTCAACACACACCCCAGGGCCCTTGTTGAATAATCTCTCTTCAATTTGGCTGGAAAATAGCAAGTTGATTTATGTGACAGTAGGGATTCTTAACCCAGTTTTCATAGAAAGGATTTGGAGTGTCTGTGAATCCCTTAAATTATATGCATAATTTTCTGTAAATGGAAATTTTTCTTGGAAGAGAGTCTATAGCTTTCAGAGCTTAAACTATGAAAATTTAAGTTCCAATGCATTAGAGATCTTCCCAAATGATATCTAGGTTGGGTTTCTTAAAATGTCTCCCAATGGCCCTATTTTTGTCATGTTCTAGACCAAAGTAACACCTACACTAATAAATGGAAGTAATAAACAGTGGTAATTATTTGCATAATTTAAAACAAAATATTACTTTCTGGACCTATCTGAAGAAGGTAGGCATTAATACATTTTACTTTGAATCAAATAATTACCCCAGCCATCCACTTTACAGCATCTATGATTAGAGGTCATTTTAAAGGTAAAATATAAATTCCTTTTCCTGTAAAGTATTTAGGGTTGCATTTCATTTTTGAGGTTTGATTTCACAGTGTTTTTTTTCTTTCACATGTATAGTTTCAAAATAATCTGTTTTTACAAAGAATATTAATGCCAGAACACCTAGGATCCTTATTAGCCAGAGACAGGTCACAGTTATGTCACTTTTAAATTATTTTCTCTGAAAAATAGAAAATCTAAAGCCACTGGGAAAGGATAGAGTTATTCAGACCAATTCTTTTAAGGAAAATTTCAGAAACATCTTTCTATTAGGAAGGTTGAAGATTGATTTGAACTTGCAGCTCCCACCCACCACTAAAAAAACGATTGACAATAGCAACCAAAAAACCTTTTTCTTATGATCATCTTTTCACTTTAAAATGGTCTAATATAATAATTATTATGTTTTTCTAACAACGAAAGTTAAATCAGTGCCAGGAAGTCCCTATATCCAGCGTCTTCAGTGTCTTCTTGAACACCCACAACCTTATGAGGTATGCCTATTGTCATCTCCTTTTCCAGAAGAGAAAACTAGTTTATTCATTGACAGCCACACTGTTTTTAACTGGGGTTCAAAACCAGGACATCAGAGTTCACAACAGTACCAGCTTCTACGACCTCTATCTAAGCCTATTTCAACAACGAGCAACTTAGGCAGATAATTTAAGTGAGAAAATCATATTTACTGGAAATCGGATTTTTAGTTTGTTTTGCCTATGAATAGGCCCAACAAGCTACTTTATTTGGGTTTGTAACAATCCCTCCACTTGAAAAAAATTTAGAAACTTTTTTCTAACCTCATTTTGCTAATCAGTGAATTTAAACTTTAAGTTAAGGATATTTTTTCACATCTGAATTTTATTGGTTGTACTTGATTTTGTGTGAAGAAATTTGCATTATTGCTCTTGGGAGAACACAACATATCAAGAATTTATCATAGTGTTTATTTAGTAAATTCTCATCACCACAGGACTTTTTGTCTAAGGGGTATGCTTCCTAACAGAAATGTAAACAAACCTGGAAGGATAACTTGAGAAAAATTACTTAAGGACCATAACGGTTTTCCCAAACACTGTGTTTTGAGGGACATTACACAAAAATTCTATTTTTGGTTTGACTACCCTTCAAATTTTACTACTCATCAAATCCTATACTTTCAATACAACAAGACTAGGGCATCTTATCAATATAAATAAAATTGTCTGTCTGTAGACTATTTTGCCATGTACATAGGCTGGAAAAAATTTGGAGAGGGCATATGGGATGCTCTTACTTAAAATATGTATTCTTTGTCATACTCTAAATTGAGTCATCCTCTATAACGGATAAAACTAAGGCAAAAAAGAGGCTAATAAGCCAGCCAGTTAGGTCCAAAGAACAATGGCGCAAACAAATTCGTTATAATGTAGGGCCTCAAGTAAAACCCTAAGGACTGATGCTTTCAAATGAAGGCTCATTTGCAATCATGTGGACAATTGCTGATTAACCCCAGGCATGTGTTTGTGCAAAAATAGTAATCAAGCCAGTCCCACTTTCCCAACTAGTTTCCTTTATCCTGAATAGTAAAAATGTCTTATCAGTTTCCACAAAGATCATTATTTACGCATTTGGATTGCTACACCACAAGCAGACTATCAGAATTCTATTAATGTACCATAAAAATGGCTCCTTCACTCCTTTTGAATCTCCACTTAAATGCATACTATGACTTCAAAATGAAACCACCCTAACTGTCTTGTTCAGAACATTTCTATTTTGATATTGCTTTCTCATGCTTAAGTCTTTCCAAAAATAAAATATATCTGACACAACTTGAGACTGTTTACCCCACTGATGAAAATCAATGTGGTGGGCCATATATTGCTCACAGTACCTCAAGAGAACTATTTGGAAAGGACCATTTTGAGCTATCCAAATGGTTTGCCAATGTGTAAAGAACAGAACTGAATGGGAGACACAACTCTAAATGTTAAACAAGATGTTACTGTGGTGGGAAGAATTTCTAAGATAGATCCCCAAAGATAGCATACCCTAATCCCCTGAACCTATGAATCTGATGAGATACCACTTCCATGATTAGGTTTGTTACATGGCACATTTGATATTAGGTAAGGAGAATATCCAAGTGGACGTGATCCAATCACACGAGCCCTTTAAAAAGCAGTTTTCTACAGTTAGCAGCAAAAGGGGAAGTGAGAAAGATTCAAGGCAAGGGAAGGAGTGCCCACACTGTTAATGACCCTGTGGCAAGTTTCCCCAACTGCAAGGAACTGAATTCTTACAACAACCTAAATGACCGTGGAAGTGGATTCTTCCCCTAGAACCTCCAGGGAAGAAGTCAGCTTAGCCCATACTTCATTACCACCTTGTGAGACCCTGAGCAGAAAACTCATTCAAGCCCACATGGACTTCTGACTTATACAACTGTAAGATAATAAGTAGGTGTTGTCATAAGCCTAAAATTGTGGTAATCTGTATTCAAAAAGGGTGGAGGAACAAAGCATAGGATTTATATCCCCCCCTTTGTGATTTTCACGGATTAAGACATTTATTTTTAAATGTTTTACTAGAGGGTGAAAATGAACTAATTTGATTATCAGCCAAGAGGCATTTACTTCTTGTGTTCCAAGCTTCATTTATATGTAATCAGCCAATTAAATCTTAAAACTAAAAATCTGCCCCAATAAAATACATTAATGCAAAAAAAGGCATTAAAATTAATGGTTGTTTATGACATTCTTATTACCTTTACTTGCTAAAAATTTTATGTAGACCTATTTTAAAATCACCAAAACGACTGATATTTTAAGGGAGACAGTTTGAGACTATGCAAATAACCTGTTTCTCAAACTTTTGCCCACTGATTTTAACATTCTAAATGGATTTTGCCTGCAGCAATTATTACTGTGGTGGTCTAATGATGATTTTTCTACTTCCTTCATTTCTTCTACATTAATTAGGATTAAATATTTGTTTTTTTCCTCCATTTACTTATTCAATTGTTTATTTATATCAGTATGACTCATGAATATTTATTTTATTCTTTAGTTCATAATCTGGTTTTATCATAATTTATTTCGTTATTCAAATTGTTCCACCTTTGGCCATTGATAGGTGTTTAGTTTGTCTTCTGGACCTATTTGTTTTTTTTTAAACATATTCCCCTTTTTAGAGTATTTCCTCACTTTCTGACATAAAGGTACTCCAGGAAGATCTTGAATTTTCCCTACCCCATCTCTACAGTCATCTACTCCTCTGAGAAGCCATGGTTTCTTTTCATGGAAATTGATATTTTGAAATCAAAATCTGGACAATAGACGTGCATGTTGCTATCAGGAAACCACTGCTTCTAGGCCCCTCAGTGAAAAGACATAGCTATATTTATGTCTGTATATCTATCCATCTAGCTAGGTAGCTAGCTATCATCTACCTATCATCCAGTCATCTATTTAAATGTATTCATACTGATATTTTCTTGGATTCAAATGCAGCCTTACAATGTCATTTTAGCCTTCTTTCCCTACTGCTGATTTGTAACTTCTTTCTTTGACAGTGAGAAACCTAGTTTTCAGTATGACTGTAATACATTTAAGCTTATTATATTATCACTTAAGCTATTTTTACATGTATATCGCATGAATTGGACATCTGGAATCATGCCACCCATAAAATATAAAGACCTGAATTTGATGTCTCTTATTGACCAAGTTCAATTTGGTCTGTTGCTGAGAATAGACAACAAATGTAATTCAAGAAAACTAGATCAGATAACAATGAATTATGAAATGCTTTTTCAAAACTATAAGCACTGTGTTTGCTCACTGTTCGAATTCTACTACCCCCAGTTATTTTTAAGAGTTAAGTTACCTACCTCATCTAAGATCTCAGCATAATTTAGAAGTATCACTTCGTTCTGATTCTACTTAAGTGGTCAGATCTTCCGCATAGTTTCATTAATCTACCAATTTAACAAGGTTTAAAAAGACAAATGATTTTGAAATTTTAAAATATTTGTTCTGGTTATAAAAGTTACATATGTTCATTGTAGAAAATTTTGAAAACACAGAAATGTATCTTAAAAAATTAATCTTTCATGTGTCACACATCTACATTTTAGCATGCAAACTCCATTTTTAATAATGTGGATTATATTGAATATATTTCTTTATGTAGATTTTTCACACACCACATTATTTGGTGAGAATTTGCTCATAATTTTAAACATTATTTGGTAATAAGGTCAGTAAAAAAAAGTCCAGAAAGAGACCTAAGTATATATAGCAACTTAGTAAATGATTAAAGGGATATTGCTTTAATTTATCAGGGAGAAATATTACATTAACAAGTGGTATTTTTGATAACTAGTTAACCATCTAGGAAAGCCAAACAAATAAACCAAAAACTAAGGTTAGATACTGTAGCAGTTTGATATTGTCTATAAATTCCAAAAATAGTTGTTGGATTATGTTAATGAACTTGTCTACTCCTTTGGGTATATTAAATTGTGCTGGATTCAGAGGTTTCACTTTTACTTGATTAAATTGTGTTCAAGGCTTTGATTGCGCCACATTAGTAGGTCAGGAAAACTACACAGCAGAGGAGTTAGTTGGAATTTTTTTTTGTTTTTTAAAGATTTACTTATTTATTTCTCCCCCCTCCCTCCATTGTCTGTTCTCTGTATCCATTCACTGTGTGTTCTTCTCTGTCTGCTTATATTCTCATTGGGTGGCTCTGGGAACCAATCCTGGGACCTTTCAGAGGGGAGAGAGGCAATCATTCTCTTGTACCAGCTCAGCTCCCTGGTCAGTTGCGTCACTCATTGTCTCTCCTTTCTGTCTCTTTTTGTTGCATCATCTTGCTGTGTCAGCTTCCTGTGTGGGCAAGCACTCCTGCACGGGGCAGCATTCCTGCATGGGGCAGCGCTCCCTGCATGGGGCAGCACTCCACGTGGGGATAGCACTCCACGTGGGCCAGCTTGCAACATAGGCCAGCTTGCCTTCACCAGGAGTCCCTGGGTATCGAAACCTGGACCTCCTATATGGTAGACCAGAGCCCTATTGCTTGAGCACATGTTTCCCTAGTTGGAGTTTTTTTATGCTGGAGTCCTGAGAAGTAAATTCATAGGAGAAGAATACAGAGGAATAGAGACAGCTCCATAGACACAGCAGAGGCCCTGGGAAGAGAGAGAGCCTAATAGTCCACAGCTGACCTTGTGGAAAACAGAGGAGCTGAGCCTGGAGAGAGCCCTGGGAGACACAAAACTTATCCCAGCCTACAGCTGATATTGGAAGAAGCTGGGACCATGGAGATTTAAGAGGGAGCAGGAAGGCTAGGCCCTTGCAGATGCTGCCAGCCATCTTGCTCCAACATGTGACAACAGACTTTGGTGAGGGAAGTAACTTATGGTTTATGGCCTTGCAACTACAAGAGTCTACCCCAAATAAATACCCTTTATACAAGCCAACAGATTTCTGGTATTTTGCATCAGTATCCCTTTGGCTAACTAATGCAGATACCTATTTTATAACATACCCTAGATAATATTTGAGAAAACTTCAGATGCAAGTGTGAAAAGTAAAATAATAAATAAGCTAGAAGAAAATATAGAAGGGCAGCTTGGCAATATGTTCTGAAGTTTAAAATGACCTTTCAAGTGCACTTTCTCTGATCATAATGGAATAAAGTTTGAAATCAACAAGCAACATAAAAAGAGAAAATTTGCATATATATGGGATCAAACAATGTACTATTAAATAATCAGTGGGTGAAAGAGGAAATTTCAAGAGAAATCAATGAATATCTCAAGATGAATGACAATGAGAATACAACATATCAGAACCTATGGGATGCTGTGAAGGCAGTGTTGAGAGGAACATTTACAGGCCTCAATGTTTACAGTAAAAAAGAAGAAAGAGCTAAAATCGATGACCTAGCTACATAGTTGGAGGAACTAGAAAAAGAATGGCAAACTAATCCCAAAGCAAGTAGAAGAAATGAAATAACAAAGATCAGAGCAGAAATAAATGAAATTGAGAACAAAAAAATAACAGAGAAAATTAACAAAACTGAAAGTTGATTCTTTGAGAAGATTAAAAAGACCAACAAACCCTTAGCTAGACTAAGAAAAAAAGAGAGAAAATGCAAATAAGTGAAATAAAAAATGAAAAGGGGATCATTACTACTGACCCCACAGAAATGAAGAGGTCAAAGAGGATACTATGAACAACTTTATGCCAAAAAAACTAGACAATGTAGATGGAGTGGAAAAATTCCTAGAAACTTACAAACAACCAACACTGACCCTAGAAGAAGTAGAAGACCTCAACAAACCAATCACAAGTAAAGAAATTGAAACAGTCATCAAACAGCTCCCCAAAATGAAAAGTTCAGGACGAGATGGTTTCACAGGTGAATTCTACCAAGCATTCAAAGAAGATTTAATACCAATCTTACTCAAGCTCTTCCAAAAAATTGAACAAGAAGGAATGCTACCAAACTCATTCTGTGAAGACAATACCACCCTAATACCAAAGCCAGATAAAGATACTATAAAAAAGAAAATTACAGACCCATTTCTCTAATGAATACAGATCCAAAATCCTCAATAAAATACTTGCTAATCAAACCCAACAACACATTAAAAGAATCACTCATCATGAACTTTTATACCAGGCATGCAAGACTGGCTCAACAAAAGAAAATCAATCACATAGCACACCACAGTAATAAATCAAAGAAGAAAAATCACATGATCTTATCAATTGATGCAGAAAAGGCATTTGACAGAATACAGTATCCTTTCCTGATAAAAATACTACAAACATAGGAATTAAGGGAAACTTTCTCAACATGCTAAAGGCCATATATGAAAAATCCACAGCTAATATTGTACTCAATGGTGAAAGACTGAAAGCTTTCCCATTGAGATCATTGCCCATTGTCACCACTGTTGTTCAATATAGTTCTAGAGGTTCTAGCTAGAGCAATCAGGGAAGAAAAAGAAATAAAAGGCATCCAAATTGGAAAGGAAGAATTAAAACTTTCACTATTTGAAGATGATATGATTGTACATCCAGAAAGTACTAAAAAACTACAACAAAGCTGCTAGAGCTAATAAATGATTTCAGTAGAGTGTCAGGATACAAGATCAATATGCAAAAATCAGTGGTGTTTCTATATACTAGTAATGCAAAACCTGAGGAGGAAGTCAGGAAAAAAATTCCATTTATAATAGCAACTAAAATAATCAAATATTTAGGAATAAACTTAACCAAGGATGTAAAGCACTTGCATTCAGAAAACTATAAGGCACTTCTAAAAGAAATGTAAAAAGACCTAAATAATTGGAAGGACTTTCCATGCTCATGGATTGGAAGACTAAATATCATTAAGATGTCAATTCTACCCAAATTGATATACAGATTCAATGCAATCCCAATAAACATTCCACCATCATTTTTTAAACAAATGGAAAACACAATCATCATAATTATTTGGAAAGTTAAGAGACCCCAAATAGCCAGAAACACCTTAAAAAGGAAAAGTGTGAAGGTGGAGGACTCTCATTTCCAGACTTTAAATATTACTTAGCTATAGTGGTAAAAACAGAATGGTATTGGCATAAAGATAGACACATAGACCAATGGAACCTAATTGATGGTTCAGAAACAGACCCTAACATCTTTGGTCAAGTGATTTTGACAAGCCTGTCAAACTCACCCAGCTAAGGACATAACAGTTTACTCAACAAATGATGCTGGGAGAACTGGATATTCATAGCTAAGATAAAGAAAGAAGACCCCTATCTCACATCTTAAACAAAAACTAACTCAAAAGATCTATATATAAAAAGAAGTACAATAAAGCTCCTCGAAAAAGTGTAAGGAAACATCTTCAAGACCTGGTGGTAGGTGGTGGATTCTTAAACCTTACATCAAGAGCATGAACAACAAAAGAAAACATGGATGGATAAAGGGGACCTCCTCAAACTTAAACACTTCTGAGATTCAAAGGACTTCATCAAGAAGGTGAAAAGGCATCCTACTCAATGGAAGAAAATATTTGGAAACCACTTATCCAATAAGGGTTTGATTTCCATTCTATATAAAGAGACCATGAAACTCAACAATAAAACAGCAAGCAAACCAATTAAAAAATGGGCAAAAGATTTAAATAGAATTTCTCCAAAGAGGAAATACAAATGGCCAAAAAGCACATGAAAAAATGTTCCACATCACTAGCTATTAGAGAAATGCAAATTAAAGCAACAATGAGATATCATCTAACACCACATAGAATGGCCATTATTTAAAAACCAGACAACAATGAGTGCTGGAGAGGATGTGGAGAAATAGGAACACTCCTTCACTGTTGGTGGGAGTGTAAAATGGTGCAACCTCTGTGGAAGACATTTTGGCAGTACCTCAGGAAGCTAAATATAGAATTGTCATATGATCCAGCAATTCCTCTATTAGGAATATATCCAGAAGAAATAAAAACTATGACACAAACAGACATTTTCACAGCAATGTTCATAGCAGTGTTACTACCAATTGCCAAAAATTGAAACAACCCAAGTGCCCATCCACCAATGAATGGATAAACAAAATGTGGTATATACATACAGTGGACACTATGCTTCAGTAAGAAGAAATGAAATTGGGACACATGTGATAACATAGATGAATCTTGAAGACATTATACTAAGCAAAACTAGCCAGACACAAAAGGATACATATTGCATGGTCTCGTTAATATGAACTAAATACGAAGAATAAACACATGTAGTTAAAACCTAGAGTATAGGCTATTAAGAGATATGATGAGGGTTGAGAAGAACTACTGATATTTAATGTATGTAGAAGTTTTAATTAACTTGATCATAAAGTGTGGAAATGGATAGAGTTGATCATAACACATTACAGTGAGTAGCAACTGGTTTAAAAATGGGACTGTGGCTGAAAAGGGTAGTCTGGGGAAGTAAATGTCAGCAAAAAGAAAGCTAAAGAATAATCTAGGAACTGAATAGTACAGTGAACACAGAGGCGGATGAGATTTTTTTCAGAATTTGTGGTTCAAATGCAAGACAGTCCTTCCATGAGCTAGAGCAGATATACATCACTACTGTAGGGTGAAGGGAATATGAAGAAACATGGGAAAACTACAATTGGTGTCACCTATAAACTGTGGTTAACAGAAATATTATAATATTCTTGTATCAATGCCAAAGCTGTACTGTATTGATAGTGGAGGTGTATGGAAAAAGAATGTCAAATGTATGCTATGGACCATGGTTGGTGGTAATAGTCTGATGATATTATCTCATAACTTGTAACAACTATTCCACCATGGTGTGGTTTGTTGGTGAAGAGGTGTTGTATAGAAAATCTACACATCTGTATAATTTTTTTGCAAGTTCACAACCTCTGTAATAAAAATATACTTTTTTAAAAATAGTGTGCATTGGGGGGAAAAATACACCAAATGTAAGATAAGGACTACAGCTGATAGTAATATTTTGATGATATTTTGTATAGTTTGTAACAAATATTTTACAACAATGCAAAGTGTCGGTGGAGTGATATATGAGACCCCTGTATAATGTTATGTATGTTTATTTTGTAAGTTCACAATCTTTACTATACACTTATTATTTATGCTTGTTCATGTTTGAATGATATAATTCAATAAAATATTTTTTAAAAATTCAATATGCAGTAAAAGAAAAGATTTATTAAAATGGCTACATAAAAATAAAAATAAACTTGGGCATGGTAAACAAAAAACATATAAGCAAAGCCAAAAGATAAACCACAAATTCTGGAAAAAATCTGCAACCTTTATCACAAAGTATTAACATTCCCCATATATAAAGAACCTTAAAAATTAAGGAACAGAGAGCAGATGTGGCTCAGGCAGCTGGGCTCCCACCTTCTACATTGGAGGTTCTAGGTTCGGTTCCTGGTGTCTCCTAAGAGGAGAAACAAACAATGAGCAGACAACGAGCAGACATCAAGCAAAAACAACAAGCAGACAAGAAAAAATAGGCAGACAATGAGCAACAAAAAAAAACAAAAACAAAAAAAAACGAGCAAGACAACAAGCAGACAGAGAGCAAAAACAAAATGAGCAGGTAGCAGATGTGGCTCAAGCAGTTGGGCACCCACCTCCCACATGGGAGGTCCCAGGTTCAGTTCCCTGTGCCTCCTAAAGAAGAAACCAACAGACAATGAGCCGACAACAAGCAAAAACAATGAGAAGGACAGACAAGGGAGCTTTGGGATGGGGGTGGGGGACTGAATGTATATGTTAAGAAAGGCAAAATATTTCATTAAAAAATTAAGAAACCAAAGTCAAAAATCCTATAGAAAAACAGGTAGAAGTTATGGCAGAAAATTCACAAAAAAGCTATTAAAATATTAATTTAACTCATAACAAAAATTCAAATTAAAACCATACTGCAGTGATGAATGCATAAATATGTGATTATACCAAATACCACTGATTTTACACTTTGGATGAACTGTATGCTTTATTAATATGCATCAATAAAATTGATTTGTTTTTAGAAAACTGCTCTGCAATACCATTTCTCATTCATCAGATGGCAGAAATTCAAGTTTGACATTGTACTTTGTGGACACAGGGACTCTCATATATTGCTAGGAAAATGCACGCATTTTTAAAAATTGTAAAATAGTGGAAATTTCCTAAATGTTCATAGATAGGAAACTGGTTAAATAAAATAGGTAGATATATACAATGGAGTGCTAAGCAGCAATTAAAAATGAGGCAAGTCTCTATGAACCAGCACAGAATAACTTCTAAGATATATTTTTAAAATGAGAAACTCAGGATGAAAGAAGAGTATATATAGTGTGCTACCTTTAGAGTAATGAAGAAGAGGGAATTAGAAAACATACATGTATCTGCACACATTTGCAAAAAAGAAACACAAGAAAGATAAACTAGAAAATAATGAAATTGGTTGCTTTTGGTTGGGTAGGTGGAACAGAGTAAAGGAATAAGGGAGAGAATGATGTTTGTCTTAGTATACTTAAATTTTTGGTATTAATTTAGGTTTCTAGAAGCATACTAAAGTTCTACATATTAAAAAATAAAATTAAATCAACAAGAATGGGGAGGGGGAAGATGTAAAGTGAGTCAAACAGAAGTATATGAGTGCAACTATAATTCAAATGAATAACATAATCAAACAAAGGGTCAGGGTGCTAATCTTAGCACCTTTTTTTTTTAAAGGAAGTACCAGGGATTGAACCCAGGACCTTATACATAGGAGGCTTGTACTCAACCACTGAGCTACATCCGTTTCCCATCCTAAAAACTTTTGAACCCAGTTCTTTGGAATACAGACCCTCATGGGCCAGGGGCGGGACGGGGGGAGGGCAAGACACTGCAATTGAATCTTTTTTTAAAAGATTTATTTATTTCTCTCCCTTCCCTCTCTCCCCCCACCGTTGTCTCCTCTCTGTGTCCATTCACTGTGTTCTGTGTCCACTTGCATTCTTTTTTTTAAAAGATTTATTTATTTCTCTCCCCTTCCCCCCCCAATGCCGGTTGTTTGTTCTTTGTGTCTATTTACTGCGTCTTCTTTGTCTGTTTCTGTTGTTGTCAGCAGCACGGGAATCTGTGTTTCTTTTTGTTGCGTAATCTTGCTGCGTCAGCTCTCCGTGTGTGCGGTACCATTCCTGGGTAGGCTGCACCTTCCCTCATGCTGGGTGGCTCTCCTTACAGGGCGCACTCCTTGTGCGTGGGGCTCCCCCATGCGTGGGACACCCCTGCGTGGCAGGGCACTCCTTGCGCGCATCAGCACTGCGCATGGGCCAGCTCCACACTGGTCAAGGAGGCCCGGGGTTTGAACCGCGGACCTCTCATGTGGTAGACAGACGCCCTAACCACTGGGCCAAGTCCGCTGCCCCCCACTTGCATTCTTGTCAGTAGCACGAGGAAATTTTATCTCTTTTTGTTGTGTAATCTTGCTGCGTCAGCTCTCCGTGTGTGCAGTGCCACACCTGGGCAGGCTGCGCTTTTTTCGCATGGGGCAGCTCTCCTTACAGGGCACACTCCTTGAGCGTGGGGCTCCCCTATGTGGAGGACACCCCTGCATTACATGACACTCCTTGCGCACATCAGCACTGTGCATGGGCCAGCTCACCACACAGGTTAGGAGGCCCTGGGTTTGAACCCTGGACCTCCCATATGGTAGGGGGACACTCTATCAGATGAGCCAAATCTGCTTCCCTGCAACTATATCTTGATTTTTTTTAAAACTAGGTTTATTTATAGTGCTATGCATGTCATAATTCTGAAGCTACTTTATTAATAACATAGGACTGAGCAAATAAATTAATTTATTAATGGTGTTAATGTTAGGAATCAGGGAAGTAGATAAATAAAAACATAGAATGGGGATGAAAAGGAGGAACTCTGAGGGGATTGGACAGAATTAGAGGTATCAGTATGTACTCATAAATTCTAAAATATATCCATACACACAGATACACACACACAAACACAAGTATTTTCTACCTCTGTTCACTGAACTATAATTACACCCAAGTATCCATAAGCCCACCTAGTATACAAATCTTGATTTTTAAGTACCATTCCAGTCTAAAAGGAATTAGTGTGCCTTGGAGAAACATCTGACTACAAAGCTTGGGCATGGAATTTACATAGTGAAATTGGAAGATATTGTGCCTGAAAGAAAGGAAGGGCACATGGATTTTTAAAAAATGTTAAGGGCATGTCAAAGGACACAGGAGCCAGCTTGAATGAATTCACTCTGGCTAAATCTGGGATAATTTGAGTATCAAAATAAATAATACTAGCAATGGATTATAATCCACTCAATAAATAGGAATTCATATGTTCATGCTGATAATTAGCTAGGAAGAAAGAAAGGCTCTTCCTTCCATGATAAATGAGAGTGCTGACTGAGAGATGTTTTACAGTCATTATTCAAAAGATTAGCTCAGGAAGAAATTATCAATGGATAGTAATCTAGGGGAGATAGTTTGATGAAGAGCAGGATATTTTGCCCCACAGATTGTTTATTAGTTTCAAGGGAAAACATTTTGACTGTACAGTGCAAAATCTGAGCAACAGCATAACTGAGTGACATAAATTGACATCGTCAATAAGGACAGTCATGTATGCCTCCTGAGGAGTCTGATACACTGAGAAGAACACCACATCCATAAATATAATACTCTAGCTGGTGACATACGACCTGTAGCATGTTGTGAGGAAATATCAGACAAATCCAAGTGAGGGACATGCTATAACATAATTGGCCTGCCATCTTAAAAAAATATCAGCATCATGAAAGACAAGGAAGCTAAGAAATAGTTTCAGATGAAAAGAGGCCAAAAATACATGAAAACTGAATGCAATAGATGATCGACTGGAGCCTCACCTGGATTCTCACCAGGAAGAAAATTATTGGGACAACTCATGACAATGTATAGGGTTTGTATATTAGTGTAAGATCTTATAGCAAGGTTAACATTTTTGAATTTGGTAGCCATATAGTGATTACATAAGAGAATGTCCTTGTTTTTGAGAAATGCACAAAGAGGTGTTAAGTTAAAAAAGCATGATATATGCAACTTACTCTCGAATAGTTCAGAAAAAATAAATTATACATATATATGTATATGATACAAATATACACACATTTATATCAATATATTAAGGACAGAAAAAGAGAAAGATACTGATAAAAACAAAGGTGGAGGAAGCAGATGTAGCTCAAGTGATAGAGCTTCTGCCTACCATATGGGAGGACATGGGTTCGATCCCTGGGACCTCCTGGTGAAAAAGAAGACGAGAAAGAGTGCCTGCTGGTCAAGTCAGTGCCCACAGGGGTGCCCGTGTGGTGAGCCATGGCCCTCTCGGGTGCCCACATGAGTGCCCACGTGGTGAGCCAGTGCCCTGCGCAAGTGAGTCATGTAGCAAGGTGATGATGCATCAAAAGAGACACAAGGGGAGAGTCAGGGTGAAGCACAGCAGAAACCAGGAACTGAGGTGGCACAATTGACAGGGAACCTCTCTCCCCATCAGAGGTCTCCAGGATTGAATCCTGGTGAATCCTAGAGGAGAAAGATGAGAAGAGAAGACAACACAGACAGCAAAAACAGTAGGGCAAGAGAAAGGGAAGGGGGAAAATAAATAAATAAATAAATCTTTAGAGAAAAACAAGGTGGAAAAGTTAAAAATTAATGAAGGTAGGTGAAATAGCCAAAGGGGTACTGATGCAAAATACCAGAAATTGGTTGGTTTTTATAAAGGGTATTTATTTGAAGTAGGAGCTTACAGATACCAGGCATAAAGCAATAGACTTCCCTCACCAAAGTCTATTTTCACATGGTAGAGAAAGATGGTTGCTGACGCCTGCAAGGGTTCAGGCTTCCTGGCTTCCTCTGGGCTCAGCTCTTCTGTTTTCTCTACAAGGTCAGTCGTAGACTATCAGGCAAATGGCTCTGTCTCTCTCCCCGGGGCTCCAGCTTAAGACCAGCATCAAACTCTAACATCAAAACTCCAGCATTAAGGTAGTGGACTTGGCCCAGTGGTTAGGCGTCCGTCTACCACATGGGAGGTCTGTGGTTCAAACTCCGGGCCTCCTTGACCCGTGTGGAGCTGGCCCATGCACAGTGCTGATGTGCGCAAGGAGTGCCGTGCCACGCAGGGGTGTCCCCCACGTAGGGGAGCCTCATGCACAAGGAGTGTTCTCCATAAGGAGAGCTGCCCAGCACGAAAGAAAATACAGTCTGCCCAGGAATGGTCCCACACACACAGAGAGCTGACACAGCAAGATGACACAACAAAAAGAAACACAGATTCCCATGCCACTGACAACAACAGAAGCAGACAAAGAAGATGCAGCAAATAGACACAGAGAACAGACAACCGGGGTGGGAGGGGGAAGGGGAGCGAAATAAATAAAAATAAATAAATCTTTAAAAAAAACAAACTCCAACATTAAGAACTCTCAACTCTGTCCTTTGCCATGTCTTTTATCTGTGAGTCCCCACCCACCAAGGGGCCAGGATTCAAGGCCCTAATGACGTGGCCCAATCAAAGCCCTAATCATAACTTAATCCTGACCAGGTACAGACCAGATTACAAACATAATCCAGTAAATATTTTTGGAATTCATAACCATATCAAACTGCTACAGTAGGTAAGGGAATATGGAAGTTTTCTGAGTAAATCTTGCAACATCTATGTAAATTGGAAATTATTTCAAAATAAAAGGTTAAAATAAATATTGCAATATTGCTCAAGGCAGTAGATATTTCAAACTAGAGTCTTTGAGTAGAATCAGATCTTATTGTAAACGAATGAAAGGAGGTAATAAAATTTGGAGCTGAAAATGTTTTTCATTTCGTTTGTCCTGAAAGCATCTTAGTTGAGCAGATACTAGTTTCTTTGTGCAAGGATTAATGAAACATAATTTATCAAATATCCCAGTAGTAAGAAAACTCTTTCTGAAAACCCAGAGACTATCAAACATTTCAAATGTACAACTAATTATCTCCTAGTGAACTCTTAGTCAAGTGGGGTTATTTTATGAGCTAATATTAAAATCAGCCATTTTTCCTCATAGAAATTTCCTGAACAAAGTCCTGACTATATTTTTTCAGCAAGGTATTTTATAGCCCATCAATATCAAATGGGATTTCATTATTATGTATTTACATAAACACAAACTTGAAATGTAAAATGGATACTTAAAATTCAGCCCACACAGAAGAAAATAAGCAACAAAAGATCTTCATTTTAGTGCCCACTGATTTTCCAGCCCTGTAGATATGCTTTGCTTCTTTATACTTGAAGCAATATTTACTAATACCACTAGACTGGAACATATTCTTTCCATTCAGGTTTAATGGAAAATAAATCTACACCTAATTTCCTAGGCAATTTCACATCCATCCCAGAACTCTTTAGGCAAAACACTCGTGTCGGTATGTGCAGCTACCGAAAAAAATAGATTTTGTTTTACACTTGCCTCTCATAAATCTCACTTTCGAATCTGCCAGAGAACCACTTTTGTAAAACAACTGAGAGTGGCAATTTTACATGAAAAATCTCCTGACTAACCATTTTTAAGTAAAATGAGGTAAACACTAAAGAAAACTAATGTTATTCAAGCCAGTAAAGAATTTCATTGATTATTATGGGCCTGGGCCAAGTTTTCATGATTCTTTGTGTTTTCCTTCTCTTTGTTAAATATACAATATATTCCCTGATCATTCAGGTACAAAAAGTAAATCCATTATTAAAATAATTATATTAGTAGCTATTGAGTAACAATTTGAAGAATCCACTACTAAAATGCAGCTCCATGCTGAAAGCAAAAAATAACTTTAGTACCTGTCACACAAGTTCAATTTATGGCAAACAACCTCAAATTAAGTAAATTAGATTTTTTAGAGTATATTATGGAAAATTTCAAACATATATAAAACTAGAGAGAAAAACAGAATGAAAGACAATGCACCTATCTCTGGGTTATTCTGAAGAAAGTTCAGACTCCATGTAATTTTATCTGCAAATATTTTGGTATATAGCTTTAAAAAGATAAAGGTGCTTTTAAATGCCATAGCCACAATATCATCATCACTCTAAAGCAATTAACTAATTCTTTAATTTCATCAAGTATTAGAAGTAAATTTTTAAAAGAAACAGTACCAACCTACTAAAATTGGTGATTTGAGAAAACATACCATGTTTCTACTATGTGAAAGGGACTTTGCTAAGCATCACCAAGGTAAAAATGATAATTGCCCTGAAGTGGGTAAGTCTTTTGGAGAATTGTTATGATTTTATAGACAGAATATCACAGTATTATAATAGAGGTGAGAATATGGCCTGTTTTTGAGGACTGAAGAAGGGTATCAAATCTACCATGGGATGAAAGCTAAAGTGTGGAGAGAACTTCAAATAGGTGATACCCAATGAGGAGTGAATCAAATGCAGTACCGTGGTGGAACCACCTCACACCAGCTTGCAAGAGCCAATTATGTTCATCTCTTCCACGTTCAATGGTAGCTTGGCCATAATGGGAACATTTACACCACAGAAGTTGTCATACACCAGGGCTTTTTCTTTCTACCAGAGAGCTGATTGTTAAATATTTTAAAGCACAGTAACAGGTACATGAAAAGTCTTTCCAGGCAAAATGGGCAACTTCTTCCAAGGCTCAAAGATGAGAGAGGACACTAAGTGGTTGGTTCATCAACAATATCAAATAGATTTGGTGAAATCCTATTATTAATATGTGGAACATTCTTCCCTCAGATATCTTTGGCTCATTCCTTTATCTCCTTCAGATCTTTGCTCAAGTATCACCTTCTCAATGAGAACTACCCTATCCTCCTACTTAAACTTTCAAGTGTGTCCTTCCACTTTAACATCCTCCCCACTCCCCAACTCTATGTCCTTACCCTGCTTCATTTTATTCAGAGCCCTCATCATTATTTTTTAGGTACTGGGAATTGAACCCAGGACCTCATACATGGTAAGCAGGTACTCAACCACTGAACTACATCTGCCCCCCCCATTACCTTCTTTTTTTAAAAAAAGATTTATTTATTTCTCCCCCCTTCCACACACCTCCCCCCCACTGGGGTTCAGTTCTCTGTTCTCTGTGTCTATTTTCTGAGTGTTCTTCTTTGTCCACTTCTGTTGTTGTCAGTGGCATGGGAATCTGTGTTTCTTTTTGTTGCATCATCTTGTTGGGTCTGCTATGCATGTGTGCGGCACCATTCCTGGGCAGGCTGCACTTTCTTTTGCACTGGGCAGCTCTCCTTATGGGACGCATTCCTTGTGTGTGGGGCTCCCCTACACGGGGGACACCCCTGCATGGCAGGGCACTCCTTGCACGCATCAGCAATGCACATGGGCCAGCTCCACATGGGTCAAGGAGACCTGGGGTTTGAACCGCGGACTCCCATGTGGTAGATGGGGTTTGAACCGCGGACCTCCCATGTGGTAGACAGATGCCCTAACCACTGGACCAAGTCCACTTACCCCATTACCTTCTAACTTCTCTTTCTCTCCACTCTTCACTCCAGAATGTAACTTCCATAATAGCAGAGAATTTATTTTTTCACTAATATGTCCCAAATGCCTAGAATTCACCTGGTATATGCAAAGAATTGAATGAATGAATTTATGAATCAAAGGAATGAATGATATATAATTCCAACCTTGAGTGAGGTTGGAATTTGACTTTTTACCTGAGTAGTAGGAAGTGGGTAGAGCTCTACATTTAATAATTTAATAATATCTCCCAGCAAAGAACCAGATAGTGTGTTAAATGCGTTATATATCTCATTTAATACTCATATCAACCCTGCACTGTCAGTAACAATTATAATTTCAATGACAATGACATTGTGAGTCAGAGGATTTAAGTAGCGAGTTCAAAATAATGGAACAACTCTATTATGGATCAGAAATTCAAATCCAGGTATGTCTGGTTCTGGCGCCCAATAATTTATTATTATTATAATACCACATTACCTTCTGAGTTCCTATCCAATACAAATTCTATAGTTAATTAAATATCAAAGTCAACATCATCAGTTGTAGGTTGACTTCCTTGGGAACCAGACTCTGAAACCCAGAGATTGGTATATTGGGGAGGGTGCTTGGGAACACCACCAATTAGGAGAGAAGGAAGCAGAACTGAGCAGAAAAGGAAGTTGAGTTATGATGTAGTTGCAGATGAAGCCTCAGCCATTCTTACAAGGAGTTATGGAGCAGGAATGGCCTTGCATAGTTGTCCCAATAGTGGCAAGAAGACCAAGACTTAGTTCCCCACCATCAACAAGTCATTGGATCTAGGGAGGGGGTATAACCTTGAGCAAGTTAGCTTCTTTTCACCAAGGGAAATATCTGGAGAGAGACTCAGGTATAAGCTCACATGAATCAACAATTTGGAAAGGAAGGAGCCATTCTTGAAGGGGGATCTCAGTGGTATACCACAGCATCTACTATATCATCAGATTAATGTTATTATGACTCTTCTCAAAGATACTTGACACTTTCAATAAATGAAACTCAGTTTAAAAGTCTTTAACAACAGATAACAAGAAAAATATAGGAGAAATATAAAAGCAAGTACTTTTAATACTGAATAATTATCAAATAGCAAGCTTTAGAAAATAGATGTTAATTCAGTAGGAACCCTAAGTTTCTGTATACTTTACTCTTGTACTTCTCAACTAAATGAAGTCTCTTACCAAACAAGGTACTATATTGGACCTTAATGTGATTGCCTCTATTTCTTAGATTTCCAAAGTAGCATACTTTGAGATAAAAAATGAGAAGAAAAAACTTGTGACCCTTTAGTTCTATCCTTAAAATAATTTTTTTTCATTGAAATATCTGACAGAATAATTCAACAAATATTTAGGAATCTTTTAGCTTATTTACATTTTAGATTCAAAGATGGAACATATTCTTCACCCTTAAGAGATAAGGATCGCTATTGGTTAGATATCCATGGAAAACGTAATGGGAAGTTGTTTAAACTATTCTAAGAAGGATGAGCAGGACCTTAGAAGTGAGAATTGGTTGTAGCATGAAAGGGCAGACAGGTAAAACGGAATGCTACATTAAATGACAGAGACAAAATAACATGATGCAAGTCTGAGGAATGATTAATATTGTAGTTCAGATTCCTTAAAAGTTTAAATTTTTATTGTGGAGTAGTAGATCATGGGATTGAAGGTCAAAATAATGAATTAGGTACTTATTTGGTGGGCAATAGAATGTAACTAAATGCTTTTTGAGAGAGCTGTGATATCAAAACAGCTTTATATTTATGGATATGTCATAGGACAGCCTGCTCTAGCATTTGCATGACCAGGGACAGGAGTGAAAATGGAGGCAGTATCCTTCTTCCTGGATAAATATTCCTCAATAAAAATCTGGAAAATTAAATTCAAATGGTAATTTTTGGATTTCTCAGAGTTTTAAGCCCAGCTCTGGAGCATGGCCACAAAGGAATATATGCCTGTGGACCTCACCTGCTGTCCATCACCTTCTTTCTTCCAAGCCATGAGTGACCCACACATCCATGTACTCTCCACTTTCTTCTCCCTCCTGTTGTAAAAGTCATTCCTACACCTAGGAAATACACAACTGGTGTGGTCAACTATTACTAAGAAAGACCCAGATAAGAGTTCTCCCACGCTCTAGAAGCACAAGGAAGGAAAAGGTCCCAGGTTCCTGAGGATGGTCTAAAAGGAATGTGCAGGCTCCAGGTGGGCACATCTCTCTGAACCCACAGACTCTGTTCCCTTTGGGAAAGAAGCACAGGAGAGAATGGCCAGAATGGAACTTGCAAGCACAGGCTCAAGGCTGGGGTCCACCTCCCTGGCCCTAATGCTGTACATGGTAGTGCTTATGATTGATTGGGATAGGATAAAGAAGAATGCAAATCCAGCAATATGAGATCAATATATATTTTAAAAGATTTGAATCACAGTGGAAAAAGTGATAAAAGAGAGAAAGTGATAAATACTATGAAAGAATAGTCAATAAAATTTGTTGTCCAAATATGGAGGAGGGATAGCTATGACATAGAGGTGTCACAGACCTTGACCTTCACTTTCAAACCTGTGTGACTAGGAAAATAAATGTATTCCTCACAGAGGAACTAGTTTGAAGGGAAGATATTGCATTTGGAAAAGAAATAAAAATGCTAGTAGACACTCCTCTTCCTTGGTATTTGCCAGTCTGTTTACCCAATTCTATCCTTAGGAAAGACCCAGAGATCCAAATCCACTTTGAAGTTTGAAAGGAACGATAAGAACTATAAATATAAACTATATCATCAATTACCTGAAAATGACTTCCCATTCTTGCTAATTTAAACAAAATCATTTGGCTGAGCAGCACTTCTCAGGATATTTAGGAATTGGTAGAAGGAAAAATTGTAGGACTTATCATCCCATCTCACTTTGTTTTAGCAATTGGGAAATTAGTGAAATTTGTTGTGGCTAGTGACAGAATGATTTATCTGATCTTCTTCCAAATAAAAATACCACTTAAAAACAGAAAGTGATAAAAATATGTATGGTATATTTTAGTCTCAGATTTATGACAGTTTGCTTAATTTCCCAGTTCTTATCAGGTACATGAATGACATGGAGATTATAGGCCACCTCATAGTAATGTATGAAAGAAGGTATGTTTATGTGTAAGAAAGAAGAGAGATATAAAATAGCAGCTTGTTTTGAGAGTGCTGAGTTACTAACCAGGGGAGCTCTATCACAGTCCCTAAAGGAACAGCAATAATCCCCCAAGTGCAACGGCAAAGACCAAAAAAGAATGAAGGTCCAACAATGAGCCCTTGATACTAATGACTATGCTTGTGAGCTTGTGCACCTGATATAAGAACAAGGCCTAGAGCTGCAGGGTGCCTAAGAATTACCTCCTGAGAGCCTCTGTGTTGCTCAAATGTGGTCAGTCTCGAAGCCAAACTCACCATGTAAATGCATTGCCTTCACCCCAGTGTGGGACATGACTCCTAGGGATGAGCCTCCCTGGTGCTGAGGGATTACTATCAAGTACCAGCTGATGATGTAACTAGAAAATGACCTTGAATAAAAGGGTCAACTTGGACCAGCAGAATATCTCAGTCTACATATAATAACAGGAGTTAAAATTGCTTTTTGACCTGAATCAAGGGGGAAATGGAAAGGACAAATGAGTGTATATGGCTATGAGTCTCCAAAAAGAGCTGGGAGGTTATCAGAGGGGTTACCCTTATGCACACTTCAGTAGAGTCCCAGAGACAGATAAAGTAGATACAGCCCCAGGTATTGGTTCTTCTGAGGGCTACAGAGACCCACAGGTTCTATGGTCATGGCAGATGAAGTTCAGTGCCATGTCAGTTGGCCCTTCTTTGGAGTTTGTGATTCTGTGTGATGGAGCTGGACTCAGATGTGATCTTTTTTCACAAGCCTCTCCTGTTACTTTTACCAGAACTGTAATTGGTGCTGGGGTTTAATATATACCCAGGGGATCTGAATCTCTGGACTGACCATATGATAGCCAGACCCTGAGCCTCAACGATCTTCAGTTCCTATACTCTGGTTTATTGGACTTACCCCACTCAGCTAACATGGAGTTGAAGAAGTTTAACCACCACAACATGGAGCCAAGAGTGCCTACAACTGAAAGCAGGAGAATTGCATCCAGCATCCATGTGAAATCTAAGGCTCCTCTTGATATAGATGTGGAGTGGACACAACCATTCCAAGGTCCACAGGATAGAGGAATATAATATGGATTAGAGTGGACTTGCTGATATTTTATTCATAAACTATAATGATTAGTAATTGAAGAAAATGTGGCATTGGTATGGAGAAAGTGGCCATGGTGGCTGCTGGGTGTGGGGAATGGGAGGAAGAGATGAGATGTGGAGGCGTTTTCGGGACTTGGAGTTGTCCTGAGTGATGCTGCAGGGACAGTTACCAGACATTGTATGTCCTCCCATGGCTCACAGGGTGGAACGTGGGAAAGTGTGGGCTATGATGTGGACCACTGACCATGAGGTGCAGTGGTGCTCAGAGATGTATTCACCAAATGCAATGAATATCTCATGATGATGGACGAGATTGTTGCTATTGGGGGAGGAGTGGGGTGAGGGTGTGGGGGTTATATGGGGACGTCATATTTTCTGAATGTAATATTAAAAAAATAAAGAAAAAAAATAACAGCTTGTAGTAGGAAAGTTCTAAATCCCATTTCCCCTAATAATCTTAAATTCTCATTATTCTGTGGTAGGTCTAGAATAGTCATTTCTCCCATATAATTTTAAAAAATAATTTATGATTTTCAATTCATAAATTTAACCATTAACTACAGTTAGCTGTATTGTTAAGTCCTGACTATTTTTGTTTGGTAACACAAATTTAAAAGCCTTAAATTTAAAAAAAATCTACTTTGACAGGATAGCAAACCCATGTTTCTAAGGAAAATAAGTACATATGGATGTGGGTGGCAGAAAACCTGTATTCTTCTTATGGAATGTTTGTGGGAAATGTTCCTTTCAATTCAACATGTTTCTTCATCTGAAGAGCAGGTTTGCAGCAAAGATGTTGTTGAGTAGACAATGAGAGAGGCAGTCAGGCGTCTGGGGAGCAGGCAACTGTCATCCACTGATACGAGGGCACCACTAAGCTCAAACAATCTGGAATATTATAGAACAACATAAGGCAGCCATAGCACTTTTTTAAAAAGCTCTTAAGACCCACAGATCGGAACTGCAGGATAGTTTTGGGAAATTGTTCTACAATTGCTTACAGGGATGAAGAAGGTGATGGATGAGTTCATTTCTTCTGAAATCATGTTCACTTAGCAATGGAAAACTAGGACTGAATCAAGAAAAAAACCACAGGTATTTCCTCTACTCTATGCCAAGTGAGCCTCTATTATTTAAATAACAAGACTGAAAAAGGATAGATGTATCATGTTTCGCAGCAAAGTAAGAAGAGAAAATAAGAAAAAAGCAGCTATATGATTTTCTCCCATGTACTGTTAACCAAATTTGGGTAGGAAAGAGAGAGAGTAATAAAATGAAACAAGTATGTATCAAGAACTCCTTATGACCATTCTGCCTTCTCTGGTCACTGGGGCATAGAGATGTAGTATGGTGAACTGAAAAAGACAATGGATGGCAGGACCAAAGAGACATAGCTTGAATCCCAGCTTCTCTGCTGACTAGCTGTTTGATCGTGTGCAATTTGCCTAACCTCACTGAGCCTCCACTTTCTCATGTGTAAAATGGGGCTTAAGGTGACCATTGTAAGAAATAAGGAATAATGTGCGGAACAGTATTTAGCAAAATGCCTTGGGAGGCAGGAAATCTGTTTTGTTCCTCAGTGTCACACAGTAAACAACCAATACATTTTTACTTAAAGAGTTAGTAAGCAAATTTAAGAAGGCAACACATGTGAAAATGCATACTATTTAAATTTAAAGTCTTGTACCATCTTGTATCACATATATATAGGTATACTGGCTTGACTATTTTTACAATTTTTAAATTTATCTTACATTTCTTAATATGGATATGAGGACCACTGTTAATTCAGAAGATGTTTAACAGCATAAGAATTAACACCTTATGTAAAATTTTATTTATTTATATGTTACTTTTTTAATGGTTGTTAAACCAGAGTTACCTAGACTACCAAATACTTCAAATCCATATTTTCAATGATGTTATTGTTTAGAAAAAGGTCAAAAGTAGAGAACATCCTCATCAACCTGAAAATACGAACCTCTTCTGGAAGAAGGCAAAAGCAAAATATGGCGAAAATCACAAAGGTATGTATGAATGAGCAACATTTGGGAAACCCTGGCCCAATTTATTATAAGAAATGATTGCTTGAGGATTGTGTTTCTTCTCCATCTGTACATTATCTACCTCTTCACTTGCAAAAGTCTTCCCAGGTTGCTTGTGCTCAAAGACTGAATGCCAAGAGCCCAAACATCAAGGCAAATTGTTTCAGTTATGAAACCTGATGTGATCTTTCAGTCATTCCTTCTCCTGATTGTTGATTATCTGCTTGATCTTGGAATTGTACTATTTTGGTAGTAAATTCTATCTGTTCTTCATTTGTCTTCTAGGTTCAGAGTCACAGTATTCCAACCTGCCTAGATAATGAATCACAGTACAAAATTGATTCCCAAGCCAAGGCCCTTTTAGCCTCTTCTTGCTGACATGCTCTGAGGAAACTATGACTTGATCTGTTCAAAACTCCATACTTTGCAGAATTTGACTTCTACTGTTAATGTACTTATTGCACTGATAGCCTTTAAAATCCATTTACCCAAATAAGCCCTAGAAAGTACTCTGATTCATGACTGGGGTAAAGCAAGTTTCAGAACTGTAATAATATTCAAAGATTCTCTGATAATAGCATAGGGATCTCTGAGCCTCTTGGGTGCAAAAGGCGAAAGTGAGAGTGGGTAATGAATCAGGCAAGTCAGTAGTTCTCTGAATGAAACTTGTTGTATTAAGGATACCAATGTAATTGTTTCATGATTTTTAAAACATTTTAATAGCTTTGTTGAGGTATAAAGGCTTACAATAAACTCCACATATTTAAAGTGCACAATTTGAAAACTTTTGACATTTGTATAGTCGTGACTTTATCACCACAATCAAGGCAATGAACATAGACATCATCCCTCAACATTTCCTTATATTCCTTTATAAGCACTGCCTCCTGCCAACCCTCATGTCCAGACAACAACTGATCTGCTTTTGGTCACTATAGATTAGTTGACATTTTCTCAAATTTTATATAAATGGAATTATACAGTATGTACTATTTTTAAAACTTGGCTTCTTTCATTCAGCGTAATTATTTTGAGATTCATTTATGTCATTGCATATATCAATACATCATTCATTTTTATTGCTGAATAATATTTCATTGTATGAACATACCACAACTTGTTTGCACATTTTTCTGATGATGCTTGTGTGGGTTGTTTTCAGGTGGGGGCTATTACAAAAAAAGCTGCTACGAACACTCATGTACAAATCTTTGTATGAATATAAGCTTTCATGTTTCATGTAAATACCTACAAGTGGAAATACTGGGTCATATGGTGGGTACTATGTTTCCCTTTTAAAGAAACTGCCAACTTGGTTTCCAAAGTGGTTTAACTATCCAACATTCCCATCAGCAGTGTGAGAGAATTACAGTTGCTCCACATTTCTTCAACACTTGGTAAGATCACTCATTTTAAATTTAGTTAATATCTTTAAATAATTGCCCATTTTTTATTGGGATGTTTGTTTTCTCTTTATTGAGTTTTGAGAGTTCTATAAATATTTATTCAGAAATCAATTCTTTTTTCAGATTTGCAATTTGCAAATATTTTCTCCCAGTCTGTGGTTTTTCATTCTCTTAATAGTGTCTTTCAAAAAGCAGAAATTTTAATAAAGTCCACTTTACTATTTATTTTTCTTTTATGGATCATGTTTTAGTAGAGTATCCAAGAAATTTCTGCAAACCCCAAGTTCAAAAATACATCTCCCATTTTTTCCCAAAATGTTTATAGTTTTACTTATATATTTAGCTCTTTGGTCCATTTTAAGTTAATTTTTGCATATGGTTCAAGGTATAGATTCAAGTTTATCTTTTTAACTGAATTGATATCCAATTGCTTCAACACCACTTGACCTTTCTTTACTGAATTACCTTTGAACCTTTGTCGAAAATCAATTGACTGTATATAAACATTGGCCTATTTCTGGACACTTTATTCTGTTCTATTGATCTATTTGTTCATCTTGGAATCAATACCACCCTGTCTTGGTAATTGTGGCTTTAAAATAAGTCTCAAAATCAGCTAGAGTTAGTCCTATCATCTCTCTTCTTTTTCAACATTGTTTTGGCTATATTAGGTCTCTTATATTGCCACATGAATTTTTAAATCAGCTTGTCAATTTCTACACGAAAAATTGTGTTGAGATTAAAAATAGTATTGCATTGAATCTACAGACCAATCTGGAGAGAACAATATTGAGTCAATCTCACCATTTCTCTTGGAAATGTTTTATAGATTTCAATGTATAGGTCTTACACAATTGTGATACAATTTCTCTCTTTTTATGGTTTTGATGCTATTGTAAGGGATAATTTTTAAATTTCAATTTCTGACTTTTGTTGCTTAATTAAGCCTTAATTAATTCCCCTAAAATTATTTATTGCCATCTTTGAAAATGACCCTGGAAAGAGGGGGTGGACTTACAGCCCCTCTTTTTTTAAATTTGTCATATCCTTTTTTTTACACTTTTTAAATTAAAGTTAATAGATCACAACAAGCATTACATTAAAAAACATTAAAAAACATTAAAAAAACATAAGATCTTCCCATATAACCCACTCCCCACTTCCCTAACTCATCATTTTTGTAAATTGTTTTTTTTTGAAGATACATACATTACAAAAATAATGTTACATTAAAAAATATAAGAGGTTCCCATTTACCCCTCACTCCCCGACCGCACTTCTCCCACGTCAACAACCTCTTCCATCATTGTGGCACACTCATCTCACTCAGTGAACACATTTTGGAACACTGTTGCACCGCATAGATAATAGTTTACCCTGTAGTTCACACTCTCCTCCAGTACGTTCAGTGAGTTATGGCAGGATATATAATGTCCAACATCTGACCCTGCAATATCATTTAGGACAACTCAAAGTCCCAAAAATGTCCCCATATCACATCTCTTCTTCCCTCTCTCTACTCTCAGTAACTACTGTGGCCACTTTCTCCATCTCAATGTTACAATGTCTTCTATTACTAGTCACAATGGTTTTATAGTAGAATATCAGTTAGTCCACTCTAATACATATTTTATTCCTCCATTCTGTGGACCCTGGGATGGTGATGTCCACTCCACCTCTTTTAATACTACCTAAAAAGACCTAAAAGGTTTTTTGCACTTTTCAAAATACCTGGATTATATGGTAAAAAAATTATTGTATAGCATAGCTTTCTTAAATATCTCCCACTCCCATTTTATTGTGTGAATGAGTAATGAGAACTATGTGAGGCCAAATACAGCTGGAAATGCTTGTTTCATGTAGACACAGTCTTAATCAGAATATATGGGTAACATTACATTCAAAGATAATTTTAGCAAGAATATTCAGAAGGCTGCAAAAGAGTTTCTTCAGGCATCACAAGTGATTAGTGTAATGACAATGAATCTTACCAATAAAAATCCTTGTCGCCTGTCCAATGTGCGATTTATAACATGTCATTTTTCTTTCAGACTATGTGAAGGAAAAATTAAGAAGCACTCGTTTAGATTTGGAGAGAATACGAATGACAGAGACACACAAAACAGTAGCCAACTTTTAGGAAATTAGCTTCACATGAAACCATTTTTATAACGTTTTTGAAGAGATTTAAAAATTTACATTATTTTTTCTTATTTTGTGATATGTGAAGGAAATTATTTGCCTGAATGACACATTGGAGAATAATAATGAAGAATTGAATTGTTTTTGTAAATAGTTCAATTTCCACTAATGAAAATGACCTTATATTTAAGGAAACAGGGAAAAAGAAACCATTTAATGGAAAAACACTAAGAAACTCTGATGTTTCCCCAACCACCTATGAAAATCTGATCCCTTTTATGACAACAATCATTCAGAGAAGCAGTCCCAAAGCTTTCCTCTAGACAAGAAGCCCTCTTTCAGAAATCCCCTTGCATTTAACAGGATTTTTAAAGCAACCCGTTGGTGTGGACCATTGACCATGAGGTGCAGCAGTGCTCAGAGATGTATTCACCAAGTGCAATGAATGTCTCATGATGATGGAGGAGGTTGTTGTTATCGGGGGAGGAGCAGGGTGAGGGAGGTGAGGGGTATATGGGGACCTCATATTTTTTTAATGTAATATTAAAAAAATAAAGACAAAAAATAAAGAAAACTAATGGGAATTGAATTATTGATCAGGTCCTGACAATTCTTACCCATTTAATGAGCTAAATCAAGTGCTAGTGATATAGCTGCATTACAAAGATTATCAAGAAAATCTAAACAAAAAATGTCTGTGCAACTAATTTTATATTCTAGGTGAAAGTGTTCTTCTGAGAAGTCCAGAAGGTAGGTGCTCAAATTTTGTTGATTAAATTATTTTTTATAGTATGTTAGGCTAGGAAAAATGCTAAGCTGTTCCCATACTAATATTAATAATTTGGTGTGGGGTGGGGTAATGTGTGTATGTGTATGTAAATTTTATATATTGTATGCAATACATACATATCCTGATTCAAAATCAGGATATGATTTCCCTAAAATTTGTTGATTTTTAAATCAGGTTATGATTTCCCTAAAATTCTTCATGTAAGTTATTAGAGAATGTGTCCATATAATGGGACTAGATACCTTCAGCCCAATAGTTCAGCCTCTACCCACCCATGCTTAGGTCCTATGCTGTGTTGGGTTTCCAGGTTCTAATATTCCATTGAGAGCTTGTGGTGAGTTCAGTTTCTTGTCCATGTGAAAACAAGGGACTGTGAGCACAAAAGTACTATAATGGTTAATGATTAAATGCAAAACAGATCATGGGGATGGGAGGACATAACAGATCTCAGTATGATTAAAACATAGATCATGAAGCAGGGATTTCAGGGATTAGATGTTAACAGTAGACCGGGAGCAGATCTCAAAGCAGGGAGAGCAACTAGAAGCCTTTGAGAAGGAAAGTGACACTTGTTTTAGGGAGATAATCATAATCAGAGTGTGTGGAATGGATGGGAAGTAAGCAGTAATGGGCAAAGGGAGACCAATTAGGAGGCTGTACAGTAGTCCAGGGTATAGACATGGTACCACTAACCAAAGCAGTGGCAGTGAGGATGACAAGAAGCAGGTGACATTGAGCTATTCATGCAGTAGAATCTACAGGATTGATTATTGGGGATGTGGTATTTCAGCAGAGGGAATATTTGAAGCAACATTCAATTTTCTGATTCAGGAAACACTTATTACAGTAAGGATTATTGAAAAAGGAATAAATTTGTTTGGAGGTGGAGAAAAAATAAGCTTAGCTTTGTCCAAGTTGCCTTTGAAGCATCCAAATGATATCTAAATGGAAATGTCCCATGGGAAACTGGGGTTAGTGTTTAGGAGAAAAATATTGTTTGGAGATATAGATACAGTACTGTTTCCATGCCACTACATGCTTCTCCTGTAATATCATGTAGCAATCTTTAGCATAATCGCCTATATACCTGTAAATCCTGAACAAGAAAATAAGTTCAGGGTAAAGAAGTAAAGGAACAGATTTTTTTTTTCAGAATCTTTCCCTGATTCTCCCATCTTATAGGTGAGGTAGTAATACTAATAAGGTCAATTCTGGCATTACCAAGTCAGTTGTTCAAAAATAAGTGGGTCCTAAAATGTCTTAAAAAAGAACAAAGTTGGAAGACTCTTACATCCTGATTTTAAATAATATTACTTAGCTATAGAAAAACAGCATGGTACTGACATAAAGATAGACAGCTTGAACATTGGAGTGGAATCAGGAACTCAGAAACAGATCCTCAAACCTACAGTCAGTGATTTTTGACAAGGCTGTCAAACCCACCCAAAACTGGGCCAGAACAGTCTGTTCAACAAATGATGCTGGGAGAACTGGATAGCCATATCCAAAGGAAAAAAGAGGACCCCTACCTCACACCTTAAACAAAAATTAACTCAAAATAGATCAGAGTCAAAAATATAAAAGCTATAACCATAAAACTCCTAGAAGAAAATGTAGGGAAACATTTTCAAGATCTTGTGGTAGATGGTAGTTCCTTATACCCAAAGCATGAGCAATGAAAGAAAAAATAGATAAATGGGACTTCCTCAAAATTAAACACTTTTGTTCTTCAAAAGACTTTATCAATAAATTAAAAAGGGAAATGAAAACATGTGGAAACCACATATCATATAAGGGTTGATATCCATGTTATATAAAGAAACCATACAACTCAACAATAAAAAGACAAGAAACCCAATTTAAAAATAGATGAAAAGTTGAATAGACATTTAGAAATATGAAAAGCCAAAAAGTATATGAAAAAATGTTCAACATCACTCAGGAAATGCAGACTAAAACTATTAGATATCATTTCACATCTTATAGAATGGCCATTATTGGGGGGTGAGGGGGGAGGGAGGCAAAACAACCAGAAAGCTACAAGTGCTGGAGATGATGTGGAGAAATAAGAACACTCCTTCACTGTTGGTGGAAATTTAGAATGGTACAAGCTCTGTGGAAGATAGTTTGGCAGTACCTCAAGAAGCTGAACATTGAACTGCCATATGATTCAGTAGTCATATGATCCAGTAGTCCTGTTACTAGGAATATATTCAGAGGAAATAAAAGCAAGAGCATGGAATGACATTTGCACACCAAAGTTCACAGCAGCATTACTCACAACTGCTAAAATATGGAGAGAGCCCAAGTGTCCATCAACCTATGAATGGATAAACAAAATGTGGTATATACATAAAACAGAATGTTACTCAGATATAACAAGAAATGAAATCCAGATGCAGATGACGGCATTGATGAATCTTAAAGACATTATGTTGAGTGAAATAAGCCAGACACAAAACAATAAATATTTTATAGTCTTACCAATATGAAAGAAAATATGATGAGTAGACTCAAGGAGGTAAACTTTAGAGTGTAGGTTACTAGGAGATAGAATGTGGTTTGAGAATGGGAGCTGATGCATAATGTATGTAGAATTTTAATAAGGTTTATTGTAAAAGTGTGAAAATAATACAGTTGATAGTAACACTTTATAATGAGTATATATAATACTGCTGATCTTTAGATGTGATTGTGGCTGAAAAAGGTAGTCTGTTGATGTAATATTTCAACTGAAAGGAAGCTGGAAAATAATCTAGGGAACATGTAACAGTGATTTCTGTGGTGGATGAAGATTGTGGTTAATGAATGTTCTTCTTTTACAAATTGTTAATAATATGGTGATACATGGGAAAATTACAACTAAAGTAACTTATGGACATAGTTAACAGTAATATTGTAATATTTTTGCAAAAAAGATATGTCAATTCTAAAGGGACAACAATTGGGGGTATAAGGAGATATGGGATTTTTCCTTTTTGAATAATGAAAACGTTCTAAAATTGACTGAGATGATGACAGCAGAACTCTGTGATGAAAATGAGGGCTACTAAGTGTGGATTGTACAAAACATGGGCTGTATAACACAGGGAATTCTGTGGTAGAAGAAGATGCTTAATAGATCAAATATGAGAACATGTAACTGTAACAATTACATATTACTGATACAGAGTGTTAATAATAGGGTGGGTTGGGGGAAAATATACCAAATGTAAGTTATGGGCCATATATGGGACATAACTCCCAGGGATGAGCCTCCTGGAATCAAGGGATTACTAACCAGCACTAACTAGCAATGCAATTAGGAAAAGTCCTTGACCAAAATGGGGGAAAGGTAAAGACAAATGAGTTTATATGGCTAAGAAACTTCAAAGTGAGTTGTGAGGTTCCAGAGGTTAGTTACACGTATGCATGTTCAGCAGGATCTCATTGACTGCCAAAGTAAGTACTACCTCAAATAGTAGATCTTCTGAGGGCTCTGGAGACACCCAGGCACTATAAGCAGGGCAGACAGCTGAGGAGTTTGGTGCCCTGCCAGGGGGCCCTACTTTGGAACTTATGCTCCCTTATGTGACAGAGTTGCACTCAGTTGTGGTTCCCCTACACATGGCTCTTCTGCCCCTTCAATTTGAACCTATGGTTAGTACTAGAGTTGATAGGTGTACATCCAAGAAACTTAAATCTTTGGGCTGCCCAAGAGCCAGCGAGGCCCTGAAGCTCAACAGAGTTACAATACCTACTCTCCAGTTCATTGGACTCACCTAGGACACCTAACAAGGGGATGATGATGGACAATGACCATCTCAAGGAACAGAGAGAGTCTGCAACTGCAAGACAGTTCCATCTATCTGCCCAGTGGGATCAAAGACCCCTCTCAATTAGAGGCGGAGTAGGCATCACCATCCCAGAATCCTCAGGATTGGGGAATGAACAATGGACTAAAGTAGACTTAATGGTATTCTAGTATAGATTTACTGTGATTCCAGTAATAGAAGAACTTTTATCATTGATGTGGAAGCAGTGGACACTGGAGATTCTGAGGGGAGGGAGAAGGGAAAAACAAGTATAATATGGGGCCATTTTCAGGACTTGGGAATTGTCCTGAATGACACTGCAATGACAGATACAGACCATTATATAACTTGCCATAACTTACAAAATTGTGTGGGAAAGACTAAACTATTATAATCCATGCTTAGTGGCAACACTTCAGTATGTGTAGGAAAATGTGGGAGGGGTAGGGAGTGGGACATATGGGAACCCCCTATATTTTTTATGTAACATTATATAATCTAAGTACATTTAAAATATAAATATATAAAAAAATATGGGCTATAGTAAGTAGTAATATTTTGACAATGCTCTTTCATAGTTTGTAACTAATGTTTCATAACAAAGCAAAGTGTTGGTGGTGGGGTGATGTATGGGAGCTCTGTACTATGTTATGCATATTTGTTTTGTGAATTCACCACTTTTACTATACACTTATTGTTTATGCATGTTCATATGTGAATGATATACTTCAGTAAAATAAAATAAAAATAACAAATTAGCCCTAACTCCTGCCAGCTTTCTGGCTTTAGACCTTAGCTACAAATCCAGAAGAGGTGAAATCCCACTAGATATTCTGTTAAATTTTACATAGATTATCCATTATAATCCTCAAAAGAATAATGTTTAATGAAAATCAATTAACAATCCTCATTTTTTAAAAAAGTAAAACAAAACCAGAAAATGAGCAGGAGTTGTGCTGGAGTGCTCATTAGTAGCAAGGCAAAGGAGTCTAGTCTGTAGCCCTATGCGAGAAGATCACTGGAACTAAGCCTTGCATAAGACTAGGAGTTCTGGAGCATTTCTGCATATATGGCACAAGCATTAGAAATGATTTGCTTTTGGCCCAGGTAAGACTCAAGAGGTTTTCCCTGAGAGAAAGAGAAAATCCGAGCTTCATAGCTGTGAGATCTGAATTCTTTCTATCCTATTTGAATGATATGAAACTGAAGTTAATATAAAACATATGAAATAGCCATATAGAAATACTCCAGTAACCCAGGAACAAGAAAATCCTTTAGCCCACCAGCCCCATTGAAAATGGATGTGCAGTTAAGAAAAAAACAAACTGCATTCAATAGCAAACCTCACAGAAGGGAGAATCAACAGATAAGTCAAATGGAAGAATTTGCACCCCAATGTGAAGATAGTAAAAAATTTCCAAGAAGAATTTACATTTAAAAACAATTAATATAAAAAGATAGAGTGAAAAAATAGGCGAGAAACATATATACAGATTTGAAAATAATAACAATGATAATAGCTTATTGCACATAGTATTTGCCAGGCATCACTCTATTTTATATACACATTGTGTACATTATCTGGCTTAATAATCTCCTCAACCCTATATGACAAGTACTGTTACCCCCATTTTATAAAACATGAAGCTGAAACTCAGACAAGTGAAGGAAAACAAGAAGGAAAACAAGATCACACAAAATGGTAAAGGACAGATCTGAGATTTGAACCCAGGAAGTCTGATTTCAGAGCACATACTCTTAATCACTATGCTGCACCAATTAGAAATACTAAAAATAATTTTCAAAAATAGTCATAGGAAGTACTCAGTGGATGCAGTGAACTGAAGGAAGAAGTAGAGAACTGCATAATGGTATGCTTGAAGGAAGAAGTAGAAAATTGTATGATGAATCTGAGAGAATCTTTCCAGATTCCTTTACAAATGTAGCACAAAATGATACAGAAATGAAAAATAAAGAGGTAAGGGTGGTAGAATAAGGAGGCTAAACCTGGGGTAATAAGAGTTCAAAATGAGAGACTAGAGAAAATGGGGTATAAGAAATATGGAAGAAATAATGCTGAGAATTTTCCAGAGTTGAGGAAGACTAAATTATCAAAAGAAAGGAACCCAGAAGTGTCTGTGACTCAATTAGTTGGGCTCCCATCTATCATATGGGAGGCTCTGGGTTTATGTCCAGGGCCACCTTGTAAAGGCAAAGCTGGTCGGTACATGGTGGAGAGCTGACGGCCGGTGCACCGTGGAGAGCTGATGCAGCAAGATGACACAACAGAAAGGAGACAAGCAGATACAGAAAAAATGTGCTAGTGCATGGACACAGAGAAGAGACAGCAAAAGAAAAGGAACAAGCTGCAAGGGGGAGGGGGGATAAATAAATAAATCTTTTAAAAAAAGAAGAAAGGCTCTCAGGGACACATGATTAGGAAATGACCAGGCAGTCTAGCATCTGAGATGGAACTCTTTACCATGTGCTGTGTTGAGCACTTTCCCTTTAGGGGAAAGGTAGGAGGTACTGGTGAGTGAGAACTCAATCTCTCTCTCTCAAGATCATCTTGGTATTACATAATTACCATTACCAGAGATGCAAAATGGGTGTTTGGCGCAGAATTTGACATCATATGATGTTTACCTATATTCTATATGGTTTCACATAAGTCAGAAACCTTGAAATAATGAGAAGTGAAATTACAGAATGATAGATCCATGAGTTATTGGACTAAACCTAGAGTAATTTAATCTAAATGCATCCTTGATTTTCATGTATATAGGGAAGAAATACTTCTGAAAAGAGTAAAACATTTTGCTGTCTCTTTTGTGTGTATAAACTATTATCACAGAAGAAAATGGTGCTTGATCCAAATAATAGTGCATAATTTGCATCATGCCAACCAAACAAAGTGAAAGTATTAAGTGACCAGAACTTTCTAGTAATGAGATGCTTTGGTTCATGGCTATTAATTACTTAGTTTATGGAATAGCTAGAGTAATGACATGACTGTCCCCATTCAATAAGGAAATGAAGCTTGCTATTTCTAGAGGCAGTACTGCATAGAGTTTAGGAAGCTGAGTTCGGGAGTCAAGGTATGGAATTCACATTTCAGCCCTGTCCTGCAATTATCTACTGTGTACCTCTGGGCAAGGTGCTTAATCAGTACTAATATTAGGCAATCTCAGTTTCCAAACAAATGGCCAAGAACGTATTCAGTTCACCCAATTGCCAATCATGAGGTTATCAATATCTTCATGATCTACTGAGCATCCTCAGGAGAATAAAATAAAATTCCCAGTACATAGAAAATTTTGTTTGTGAGAAGAGCACAGTTTGAAATGCTGTGTTACATACTAACTAATTTTTTTCCAAGTATAAAAATCATGGTTAGCAAACAAGCATAGCTATTATCCAAATATACGGCTGCTGCCAGACTATTTTCTCAACTTTTATCAATTTTTAAGTTTTGTAGAGGGAAAGAAAGGAAACAAATCAATCTGATTTGTGAAAAAATCAAAATTTCTTATATGAAATAATTAATTTCAAAGAAAATATATTTTAAAAAAATAATGAAAACATGTTCCAGATATAGGACATAAAAATGTTAAAATATAAAAAAAAAAAATCAAAACCAGGAAATAAAAAGACAAAGGTAACTTAATAGGTTCACCTCATTTGAAACTAGATTCAGAGTTTACAGAGGCAATATCTGATTAGTAGAAATCACAAAGTGGCAGCCCACTCACAAAATAGTTTGCAGAAGAGTTAGTTGGCTTGCAGATTTTGCTTGTTTGTTTTAATCAAATTAGCTGCCCAAAGTACAAAATTGCTTTTCACATTTTTTTAAAAATCTAGTATTTTTCTGCTTTTCTTAAAAAAACTGTGTCCACATTCCTGCAGAGTAGTAATACCAGTTTGTAGTTTACTAAACTCAGCATGCCCCCTATTTTACATTACCAGGCTGCCCCCTATAGTCAATTTTGCTCAAAATCCCTATTATATGGTCAAACAAATACAAGTCATGGAGGTGAAAAAGAAGGATTTGCAAGGTTGGGCATCATTAGAGAGGTCCATTTCCTCATTCATTCATTTGTTCATTCATTTATACATACAACAATTACTTGTTGAGTATTTGATAAGTACAAGATGCTAGGTTCAAATCAGAATATAAGTATCTGGGACTTCTTTTCATGGAGGTAATACACAGTCATAGATCTGGAGGCACTTACCAAGATGTACATAATACAAAGAGTTGAGGACAAAACATTGGTTAATTTTAGGCAATTCTAAAGAGCGATAACAATATCAAGGGTTCCAAAGAATGGGTAATTTAAAGAAGGATGGAGTAGTCAACAGCGCAGAGCTGTGGCTAAGAAGTGAAGTCAAATGAAGACAGAAAAGAAAGACTTTTCTCATTGGTAAGTAGCAAGTCTCTAGTGAATTTTAAACGCTGAATTTTATCAATCTACTTAGAGTAGATTGTAAGAGTAAAGGGCAAAGAAAGAAAAGAGACAGAGCAGGTAGTTGAGGAGGAAATGGTGGCAGAGGTGTTAAGGACAGGGAGATGGGTCTGTTGTTTTCTAGGCTACCAGAGACCACCCGTGGAAAGGAATGTATACAAGCAAAAGAGAGTCTTGGCACCAGACAGTTCACAAGGATAACCATTTGCTAGATGCCGTGCAAATAGGGCAAACTTTCCTTACCCCATACGCTCAATATCACTGCCTGTGACATATTCTAGGAAGGCATTTTCACCATGAAAGTCTTCTTTAACTGGCTCCAAAATTACAGTATGCTATGAAAGAAAATCTGTCAATTCCTAATTATGCCTTATTTTCTGGTATTCCATTTGTGACCTCAATCAGAAATGATTGCAAATGCTTCTGGTACTTTAGTTTTATGGAAAATAACATTATTTTGCACAGATACTTAATCTTGAACCACTAAAATCAGGTGGTATCTTTCTCTAGAAACCTCAATCCTCTACATATTTAATAAATAAGGGAAAGAAAGATTAGAATACAAATGTTAAATTTGTGCAGTTTATAGTAGTCAGATGATTTTTATTGCATTATTTTATGTATCTACACCAAACATGCTACTCTTCCAACTTTGCCATTGGAAACATCTAATACCAAGGAAAGAAAAAAAATGGAGAGTGCATTTAATTCTGAATTTTCATAAGGTAGTATGGCCTTGGTAAGATGACATCAGGAGCTCCTTGTTTCATCTCTGTGATTGTGAAATAGTAAGAAAGAAAATAAAACCTGACATATGATTGTGACTTAAAAGAAAATTTCCCTAACCATTTGTTCATAGAGCTTTTAAACAAAATGCTTATAAAGTATTTTTTTTTTTGTTGTTTCAAATGAAGGCATAATTTGAAATGGAAGCAAAACTGACTGTTCCAAATATTTTAGGAATAAATTATGTCTTATTGCTCTTCCTTTTTAGTAGACACTCCTACACCTGGAATTTGGTACAAAAATAAATGTTTATTGGTTATTTCTTATTTAGATGGCTTATATATATATCACTGAACTTTGAAAAGTCTCATCTATATTTACTGAAAATTAAGATGTGTTGCATGTTAGAAAATGAAAGTAGAATACCCAAGTATATTTATCATAGTTTGTCATACATTCTGTAATCTGCTTTGTATAAGGTAAACTAGCTTTTCCTTTCCTAGTATATGGGAAGAAATCCCAAGTACTTTTTTCTTGAGGTCTTAGTTTAAAAGTGGAGTATCAGTCACCTTGCAGTATGCCTCTACTAGTTCAGACTTCAGAACCCATCCAAATTCAACCTTTGAGGAGTACATTTCTTCCACCTCCATCACCATGACCAGTGATAACAAAAACCATCCAGAGGTAAACCCCAAAAAGGCTTCACTGCCTCCTCGTCCACTGTTTGTAAAATAAGGTTTTGGATTTCAGAATTCTCAACTAACCACTTTCCGAAGATTCTGAGTAAAACTTTTCTACAAAGGAAGCTTAGCAGAGATTGTGCCATCTCTTTTGGCATCTTTATAATGCTGAGAACTTTTCCTATTAACATAACAATGGTTTATTACCAAAATTAATCAATCCTATAGCCTATCTAAATTGATTTCAAGTCCAGCTGAAAATAAATAAAAAGTATCATCAGGGTCTATGTTTGATATTAGGGTAAGCCTTAAATCAAAAGCTTTAATTTTGTTGGGAACTCAAAATTAAAGACATAAATTTATGTAGTACTCAATCCAAAACTATATAACATGTGATTTACTTACCCCTGTAGGGCTTTCTCTCCAAACCAATCTCCTTTTCCTAAAGTTCGAAGAAAGATTGGGTCTTCACTTGGTGAGTCTTCACGAGTGACATTTACCTACAAAGAGAAACAATGAAAGTCTAAGTTCACTGCATACCCTGAATGATCAAATGAACACTAATGGATAATGTCAATTCCATTTCTTCTATTTTTTAAAATTTATTTTTATTAAGAAAAAAATTTTATTTACTGTTGTAAGGGTTAAAGAATATCACAAATCCCCATATATTCTTATACTTTCAGGTTTTCTTCAAGAAATAAAAATTATTAGGAAATTTGAATTGTGCTTGATCTTCATCACCGGTCTCATTTCCTTACCTCCCCTGTGGCTATCACTATGATGAATGTAGCAAGCATTCCAATAATCTTTTTAATGCATTTACATACATGTGTTTTAAAAATATATGAAAAGTATAATACTGTATGGATCATTTTGTAACTTTTTTCTTTTTACATCGTTTTAATTACTTTTTCTGTGCTATTAGACATAAATCTAGTTCATCCCATTTTTAAGCCTCAGTGTTTTATTTCACCAAATAAATGTATTTATTTATCCATTTGCTTCTTGATGGACATTTGCAATGTTTCCAATATTTTTCAATTACAATGTTAACATGGCCATCTCGTGTATCTCTACATGCATATCCCAGTTTTTCTAGGATATGCCTGTTTCTTTCCCTTCGAATAACCCAGACTTCCATTAAAAGCCATTCACATTTTTACGAAAACTTCCTGCAGGGCTCTAAAGGGTAAATGCATTCACAATCCACATGCTTCATTTAGCAGGAGTTCCTTTTTGTAAGACATAAATTGCATACATGTCTGTTTTTTTTAACCATAATTGATATTAAGCCCTTCAAAGAAAGGGATATTTCTTTGGCATTCTCCACAATTTATAATAAGTACTCAACAAAGTGCTATAAATTGTTTGAACAGAATGCCTGCATTACTACCAAGGTATCCAGCAAATGGAGGACTTATGACTTGAGTACTGGCCCACAAAAAGCAACTGATAATGTTTTTGTTGCATGAACGAAGACATGAATGCAATAAGCTGTACCTTTGTACTAATTCATTTCTCCCTCAAATTCTACTAATATTCATAATACTGTCTATGTGTCATCCAGACAGGTTAAATAGTTTAAATTCACTTACCTGGAAAATGTAATGAAGTAGAAAAACTAATTTCTTGAGACAATGCCAGAAATTTAAACACATTAAAATTACTACGCCTCAGGTTTTTAAATCTAGGCATTGGATGTTAAGGACCAGAATTTTTATAAGTATTTAGAAGGTGGAAGGAATTCAATTATTATTCTCCATTAATCATTTGATCACTCCCCCACACAGTGTTTCAAAACCATGGAAATGCAGCTTTAACACTCTTAACACTATGCTATATCACGGAAATGCTAGTTTACATTCTGATGAAGATTTTAGAAATATGGATAGAAAAGTACTAGTCCAATAACTCTCAAAATTTGGGGGGATGGGGTCAGCTCGCCTAAATGTACTTAAAGTTACTGAGCCTTTATTCCTGGGGTCTGAGTCACTACATATGGAGAAATCTGTATTTCAAAGATTAACATAGGTGATTCAGATGCAAGTGTTCTAAAGACCAATCTTTGACAAATATTGGTAAATTGTCTAAATATTTCTGAACCTCAGTTTTCCTCATCTGTATAATAAGACAATTCAACAACATTATTTCTGTCCATTTTAGTTGTTAAAAATGTCATAGACCAATGTGAATACACCCTAAGAAAATTACTTCAAAATTGGATATAGGTATACATGACATAATCAACATTTGTCATTTGGTTAACAAAAGAGAATAGAAATTCAAAATGGCAGATTTGTACAAGCCACTGGGAAATACCACTGGATTTTGAAACATTATTTAGAAGATGTTATTGAAATGAAATAATAAGAGACACAAAACAAAAAGTGTACCTCTTACCGACTAAACCACTTTCTGATTATGTAATAAATATGAAGAAAAAACCTCTCTGGATAACCCACATATGTGAAAAGATAAATAGCTCAAAGACCATTATAAATGGTTTTCTTTAGAGTTATAATATTCACAGATTTTGAATGCACATACAACTCATTGATCTAAATATGCACACCAATTGCGAGCATTTGCATCTTTTATCCTAAAAGAAAGTTCAAGGCAGAAAAAATTAAATATACAGAGATAGCCTCCCTAACTTTGGCCTATGTACCTATTCTTTTCATACTTAAGCCAAAAAGTATTTTCTGATCCATAACATTGTAAGAAAGAATTGGCTATGGAGCCTTAAAAATAATATTCAGTCTGTTTGAGCCTGTGTTATCTCATTTGCAATATGGAATAATTAGTTCATAGTGTGTGTGTGCATATGAATTAAGTGGGATTATCTAGGAAAATCATCTAATTTAATAGTAAAAAAATATTGGCTACTTCTTCCATACTTATTTTCCCCTTATATTTCTCTCACCTCCCATTTCAGAAATTCCATGCATTTGATTAAAAAAAATCATCTCACATCTTCTACTGTTGCTTTTTTATTGTTGTCCTAAAAGGCTTTTATCAGGAAGATGAGAGAGACTTTATATATTTTAATATTCCTTTTATTTATCTATTTTTTATTTTTCTATAATACATATGAACGATCTTATAACTTAAAAGGTTTACTTTTATCATGGATATAAAGGCTGTGGCCACCAGAGGTTCTGAGGGAGGAGAAGGAAGAAGAGGTATAATATGGGGGCATATTAGGGACATTAGAATTGTCCTGCATAACACTGCAATGACAAATAAAGGCCATTATATATTTTGTTATAACCTACAAAATTGTGTGGGAAAGAGTACAAACTATAATGTAAACTAGAGTCCACAGTTAGTAGCAATGCTTCAAAACGTGTTCATGAATTTAAAAAATGTACCACACTAATGAAAGATGTTGTCAATGGGAAAGTGTTGGAGGTGGAGGTGTTGGGGCATATGGGAATCCCATATATATATATATATATATTTTTTTTATTGACTTTGTAATAATATTACATTAAAAATATATATGTGAGGTCCCATTCAACCCCACCCCCCCACCCCCCCTCCCCCCTCCCAACAACACTCGTTCCCATCATCATGACACATCCATTGGATTTGGTAAGTACATCTTTGGGCACCTCTGCACCTCATAGACAATGGTTCACATCATGGCCCATACTCTCCTCCATTCCATCCAGTGGGTCCTGTGAGGATTTACAATGTCCGGTGATTACCTCTGAAGCACCATCCAGGGCAGCTCCATGTCCCAAAGACGCCTCCACCTCTCATCTCTTCCTGCCTTTCCCCATACCCATCGTCCACCATGTCCACTTTTCCCAATCCAATGCCACCTCTTCTATGTGGACATTGGATTGGTTGTGTCCATTGCACCTCTATGTCAAGAGGAGGCTCAGATTCCTTTATGTAATCTAAAACTTCTTTAAAAATAAAAATTAAAACTTAAAAAAAAAACTATATGTGTATGGTCTTATAATTTAACATTTTTAAACTATTTTAAAATCTCTATGTATTTTGTTAATTAAGCATAAAAATAGAAATTAGATTAAACTCATAAAATTGACCTTAATGCCAAAATCTTTAAAACTATATCAATCTGCTCAACCAATACATTTAGTTAAAAACAGTTCACTTTAAGAAAATAAAATATTTTAATATAGATTCAACCTGTTTATTTGAAAAGCAAAGTAAGGTAGCTTTTTACTAATGTTTTTATTTTTAAATATATCATATATACAAAAACTACATACAATATGTAGGTATAACAGAAAGAAAACAACAAAACCTACACCTCTTTACTCTCAATCTACTTTAAAAAATAAAACATCTCCAATTGGAAGCCTGTTACCATTGTCTCCTAACCAGGGACTTTGGAGACTGGAATGAATAATCTCAAGCAAAGTCTCCTTGAATTGAATTAGCACCTTTATTAAAAATCAAATGCACATTTAGTGTGGGTTCATTTCTGGACTCTCTATTCTGTTCCACTGATATATGTGCCTGTCTTCTCACCAATAACACACGGTTGTGATTATCACAGCTTTATAGGTCCTATTAAAATTGGATACTATGATTCCTGTAACTTGATTCTTCTTTTCTAATCTAATTTATCTATTCTAGCTGATTTTCTTTTTCATATAAATTTTAGAATCAGTTTATTTGTAACTATTAAAATCCTATTAGATTTTTCATTGGAATTTCAATAAATCTATAGATAGATAAGGGAAAACTGATGTTTTTACTACTTTGAGTCTTCTAATTCATAAATATGGTATATCTCCCCATTTATTCAGATCTTCTTTGATTTCTTTTGTCAGTATTTTGTACTTTTCAGCATGAAGATCCTATATCACTTTTGTTAGATTTATACCTAAGTACTTCCATTTTTTTGAGCCACTCTAAATAGTGTTTTTCAAATTTCGGTTTCCAATTATTCATTATTAGTATATTGAAATGCAACTGATTTTTTAAAAAATCTTTTATTGTGCTAATTTTATATATACTATAAAATTTGCCATTTCAACTATTTGTAAATGAACAATTTAGTGATATTAATTGCATTTACAATGTTGTGCTACCATCACCACCATCCATTGCCAAAACTTTTCAGCACACAAAACAGAAACTCTCTAACCAATTAAGCATTAACCCTTCATTCTTCCCATCCCTAGTCCCTAGTAACCTCCAATCTATTTCTGTCTTTATGAATTTACTTATTCTTGACAGACACTACAACATGGAAATACAACTAATTTTTTGCGTTGATTTGTGTTCTACAACCTTGCTAAACACATTTATTAGTTCTAGAGTGCTTTGCAGATTCCTTGGAATTGTCTACATAGACCATGATACCATCTGCTCATAGAGATAGTTTTGCTTCTTCCTTTCTGATCTGTATGTTTTTTTCTTTCCTTTTATTTGCCTTATTCCACTTGCTGATAGTTCTAATAAAATGTTGAATATGTGTGATAAGAGCAGACATTCTTGACTTGTACCTTATCTTAGGGGGAGAAGCATTCAGTCTTTAACTATTAAGTACACTGTTAGCTGTAGACACTTTGTAGATGCCATTTATTGAATCGAGGAGTTCTCTTATATTCCCAATGTGCTGAGAGTTGTTAACACAAATGAATATTGTACTTGTCAAATGTTTTTACTGCATCAATTGACATCATTTGACTTTTCTTCTTTAAAATGTTAATATGATAGATTACACTGAATGATTTGGCTTTTCAAGTATTTACTTTGTAGTAAAGGATTTAGTTCTGCATTGTTCAATATGGTCACCACTAGCTGCATGTAGCTGTTGATCACTTGCAAAGGGGCTACTGCAACTGAAGAAGCTGAAGTTGCAATTAAGTTAAATTAGCCTAACTAATTTTAACTTAAATGGCCTAATGTGGTTAATGACTACTATATTAGGCTATGAATATATAAAACAGTTTCATCAACACAGAAACATTTAATGGACAACACTAATCCAGCCAAACTTTATTAATTGTAAAAATGTATCTGTCTATATAAATAACTCAAAAGAAACTAAAATCATAGTATCTGTAAATGACTTTTATTTCTTCTTTTGTGATTGTTTTATCTTTTTCTTGACTAACAGCAATGATTGAGATTTCTAGTTCTACACTAAACAAAAGTGGTTATAATGGGCAAACTTATCTTATTCTTGATCTTAAAGGAAATGTTTTTCATGTTTCACTATTATATATAAAAAATAAAATTTCTATAAGAAAACACTTTCCACATTTAGCACCCTGAAGATTGTATTCAGTCAACACTTTAAAGAATTGTAAATTCTCAAATGCAAAACCATGTGGCTTTCAAGGGCATTTCATGGATGAAAATACTTGATCCACACATTTTAAAAATGTAGCACACAAAATATATTGAAGAGAATTTAAAAATCAAATGGCATATGAATTATTAATGGTATTCTGAAATTTTGAATACTAATCCTGTTCATTTTAGTTCAACTTACTTATGGAGAGAGACACAGTTACTCTTTTTTTTTTTTTCAAAGCAACTACAGTGACATAAGCATAAAGTTTTAACAGTGATATTTTTAATCAATTTTATTGAAACATATTCACAAACCAAACAATCCATCTAAAGTATACAACCAGTAGCTTTTGGTATAAATCACAGAAGTGTGTGTTTATGACTGCAATCAATATTAAAGCATTTTCATTACTTTGAAGACTCTGAATTACTTTAAAACTCCCTATCCCTTAGTAGTCACCTCTCAATCCCTCTATCCTTCCCTCCACGTACATAATCACTAATATAATTCCAACCCCATGAATTATTTGTATTTACATTTTGTATAGCTCGAATCAAACAATATGTAGTATTTAGTGTCTGGTTTCTTTCATTTAGCATAATTCCTTTTTTTTCTATAATTGATATAAGAATATTAATATATTACTCTTCCCTAGAGTCCATGGTTTGCTTTAGTTGTATTTTTGTCAAAATAATATGCTGTTATTATCATCATGTAACATTAATATACATTTGTTCTGTTTCATGGGAAAAAAATTCTTATAATTTGCACTATTAACCACACATTGTCCACATGAAGGTTCACTATACTATACAGTCCCATTTTTCTATCTTTAACTTTCCTTCTAGTGATATATACCACCTTAAATTTTCCATTTCAGTCACTATCATACCCATATGATAGCGCAGCTAATTACAATCACTGTAATGTGCTATCTTCATCCCTATCATTTTTAAACATTTAAAATCAACCTTACTACAAACTCTGCACAAATTAAGGCTCAGCTCTCCATCTTCTATCCTTGTTCTATCTTTTACTGACCTACATTCTAGCTAATAACTCCATGAATTTGCTCATATTTAGTTCACATTAGTGAAATCATATATTTGTCCTTTTGTGTCTGGCTTACTTCACTCAACATAATGTCCTCAAGGTTCATCCATGTTGTCATATGTTTCACAACTTCATTTCTCCTAACAACTGAAGAATATTCCATCATATGTCTATATCACAATTTGCTTATCCATTCACCAGTTGTTGGACACCTGGGTTGTTTCCATCTTTTGGCAATTGTGAGTAATGCTGCTAGGAACATCAGTGTGCAAATGTCTGTTTGTGTCCCTGCTCTCAGTTCTCCTGAGAAACTAGTAGCGGGATTACTCAATCATATGGCAGATCTATATTTAACTTCCTTAGGAATTGCCATTTTTCCACAGTGCTTACACCATTCTACATTCCACCAACAATGAATAAGCATTCCTATTTCTCCACATCCTGCCCAACACTTGTGGTTTCCTGTTTTTTAAATAATGGCCATTCTATTAGTTGTGAAATGATATCTCTTTGTAGTTTTGATTTGCATTTCCCTAATAGCTAGTGATGCTGAATATCTTTTAATTTGCTCTTTCACCATTTTTATTTCCCCTTTGGAAAATGTCTATTCACATCTTTTGCCCATTTTTCAGTCAGGTCATTTGTCTTTTTAATCACTGAGTTGTAGGATCTCCTTATTTATAATGGATATTAAATCTTTATTAGATATGTAATTTCCAAATATTTTCTCCCATTCAGTAGGCTGCCTTTTCACCTTCTTGACAAATTCCTTTGTAGCACAACAGTGTTTAAGCTTGAGGAGGTCCCATTTATCCATTTTTACTTTCATTGTTTGTGCTTTGGGTATAAAGTCCAAGAACCCATCTCCTATTGTCAGGAGATGCTTTCCTACATTATGTTCTAGGAGTTTTATGATCACAGTTTTATGTTTAGGTCTTTTAACCATTTTGAGTTCATTTTTGTCTGGGGAGTGAGATGGGGATCCTCTTTCATTCTTTGAGTTATGGATACCCAGTTCTCCCAGCACCATTTGTTTAATAGACTGGTCTGTCCCAGTTGAGTGGACCTGGTGACATTGTCAAAAATCAGAGGTGAGGGTCTATTTCCGAACGTGCAATTTTATTCCATTGATCAATATGTCTATATCTATGCCAATATCATGCTGTTTTGGTCACTGTAACTTTGTAATATGCTTTAGGGTCAAGAAGTGTGAGTCTTCCAACTTTGTTCTTTTTTAAGGTATTTTTGGCTATTGAGGGCCACTTTCCCTTCCAAATAAATTTGGTGATTGACTTTTCTATTTCTGTGAAGTAGGCCATTGGAATTTTGATTGGGATTGCATTGAATCTATAAATCTATAAGAATTGGCAGCTTAATGATATTCATCTTCCAGTCCATGAACACGGAATGTCCTTCCATTTGTTTAGATATTTGATTTCTTTCAGCAACATTTTGTAGATTTCTGAGGACAGGTCTTTTACATCCCTGGTTAAATTGATTCCTAGATAACCGATTATTTTAGGTGCCATTATAAATGGAATTCTTTTTCTTGATTTCCTCCTCAGATTGTTCATTACTAGTATATAGGTTTTGGTTTTTTTTATTTAAGGAAGTTCTGGGGATGGAACCTGGGACCTTGCATATGGGAAGCAGGCACTTAACTGCTGTACTATAAATGCTCTCTGACTAGTGTATAGAATTTTCTATGTGTGTTTTGTATCCTGTCACTTTGCTGAACTTGTTCATTTGCTCTAGCAGCTTTGTTGTAGCTATTTCAGAATTTTCTAAATATAGGATCATGTTATCTGTGAATAGTAAGAATTTTACTTCTTCTTTTCCAATATGGATGCCTTTTATGTCTTTTTCTTGCCCGAGCCAGAACTTCTAACATGATGTTGAATAACAGTGGTGACAGTGAGCATCCATGCCTTGTTCCCAATATTGGCATGGATTTTTCATTTATGCCCTGTATCATGTTGAAGAATTTTCCTTTTATTCCTATCTTTTGAAGGTTTTTATCAAGAAAGAATGCTGGATTTTTGCCTTTTCTGCATCAATTGAGATGATCATGTGGTTTTTCTTCTTCGATCTGTTAATGTTGAATATGTTAATTGATTTTCTTATATGGAACAACACTTGGTATACCAAGAATAAAACCCACTTGATTGTGGTGTATGATTTTCTTAATATGCTGCTGGATTTGATTTGCAAGTATTTTCTTGAGAAATTTTTGCATCGATCTTCATTCCAGAGAGTGGTCTGTAATTTCTTTCTTGTAGCATGTTCATCTGGCTCTGGTATAAGGATAATGTTGGCTTCATAAAATGAATTACATCATTTCCCCTCTTCTTCAAATTTTTGGAACAGTTTAAGCAGAATTGGTATGAATTCTTCTCAAAATGATTGGAAGAATTCACCTTGAAGCCTTCTGGTCCTGGGCTTTTCTTTGTTGGGAATTTTTTTGTGATATATTTGTGATTAATTTGCTGAGTGCCTGTATTTCTTTTAGGGTTGGTGTGCATTGTGTGTGAATTTCTAGGAATTTGTCCATTTCATCTAGGTTCTCTAATTTGTGGCATACAGTTTTTCCTAATATCCTCTTATCAACCATTTTATTTTGGTGGTATCAGTAGTAATGTCCCCCCTTTCAACCCAGATTTATTTATTTGCATCTTCTCTCTTTTTTAATTTGATAGTTTAAGGTTTTGCCAATTTTATTGATCTTCTAAAAGAACTAGCTTTTGGTTTTGTTGATTATATTGTTCTCAAATTCACTTAATCTTTGTTATTTCTTTCCTTCTGCTTCGTTTGGGATTGCTTTGTAGTTCTTTTTCTAGTTTCTCCAGGGGTGCAGTTAGGTCTTTGATTTTAGCTTTCTTCCTTTTTAATGTAGGTATTTAGAGTTATGCATTTCCCTCAGCCCTGCCTTTGCTTCATCCCATAAGTTTTTATAAGTTGTATTCTCATTTTCATTCATCTTGAGATATTTACCAATTTCTCTTGAATTTTGCTCTTGGACCCATTGATTGTTTAATGTGTTGTTTAGCGTCCACATATTTGCAAATTTTCTTATTCCCTTCTATTATTGATTTTCTTTCATTCCCATTATGGTCCAGGAAAGTGCTTTGTATAATTACAATCTTTTAAAATGTATTCAATAGATATTTATAACTTTTATCTTTGCCCCCTTTTTAAATAAATAATGGTTTTCTGTATCTTTTATAATGTTTCTGCATTTCAAGTCTATTTTGCTGATATTAGTATAGGTACCTCTCCTCTTTTTGATTACTGTTTGCATGGAATATCTTTTTCTAACCTTTCACTTTCACAAATACACTATTTGTATTTTTGGTTCTAGGGTGAGGCTCTTGTAGACAACATATAGAAGGTTCATTTTTTTAATCCATTCTGTCATCCTATATCTTTTGATTGGGAAGTTTAATCCACTATCATTAAATGTGATTACTGTTAAGGCACTACTTACTTTGACCATTTTATCCTTTGGTTTTCTATGTCATAACGTAGTTTTGTATATATTTTTACCATGATGGTTATCCTTTTTGATAATTCTCATTTCTATACTCTCCTCCATGTGTCTCTCTCCTGTCTTTTCATTTCAGACTGTAGAACTTCAGTTAGTATTTCTTATAGATCAAGCCTCTTGTTTTTGAACTCTCTCACTTTCTTTTTATCTGTGATTATTTTAAATCCACCATCATTTCTGAAGGATTATTTTTCTGGATAAAGAATTCTTGACTGGCAGTTTTTTCTCTTTCAGTGTCTTAAATATATTGTACCACTGTCTTCTCGCCTCCATGGTTTCTGATGAGAAATATACACTAAGTCTTCCTATTAAACATTTCTTGCATTTGATGGATCACTTTTCTCTTGCTGCTCCCAGAATTCTCTCTTTATCTTTGACATAACTCTATTTCTATTTATTCTGTTTGGAGTATGTAGCACATCTTGGAAATATATTTTCATGTCTTTCATCACAGTTGGAAAATTTTCAGCCATTATTTTCTCAAATATTCATCCTGCCCTCTTTCCCTCCTCTTCTTCTTATGGAAATCCCACGAGGTGTCTGTTGTTGTGCTTCATAATATCACACAGTTCCCAGAGCCCCTGCTCATTTTTTCTCTATCTCTTCTTCTGTCTTTTCAAAGATGTTTTCAGATGTTCTATCCTTTAACTCACTGATCCTTCCTTCTGCCATTTCAAATCTGTTGTACGCCTCTAACAGATTTTTAATCTCAACCACTGTGTCTTTCATTTTCATAAGTTCTTTTAATTCTCTGTTCAAATTTCAAACTCTTCTTTATGCTCACCCAGTCTTAGTGTATTTTATCTCTGTAGCCATAGTTTCCTTCAACTCTTTGAGTTGTTTTAGGAGATTTGTTTGAACATCAGTGATTAGCTGTCTCAAATCCTGTATCTCCTTTGGCATTTTAGTTTGTTCCTTTGACTGGGCCATATCTTCCTGTTTCTTAGTATGGCTTGTAATTTTTTGCCAATGTCTAGGCATCTGTTCATGAGGTGAGTTTACTCTGCTGGTTGGTTTCTCTCACTTGTCTAGGGTTTCATGGTTGACAACCTTTGTGCTATAGCTCTTCTTCAATTCTGGGTTCAAATTACACTAGGTCTTTAAAATTGCCCCTGTCTCTTTAAAACAGGGTCAGGGACCCACTAATAGGGTGTCTTGAGGAGGGGGACATTAAAGACACCAAAAAGCCTCTTTTGTTTTTTTTTCTTGGAGTGCACTTTTCTGACGTAGCAGCACATGGAAATCTTCAGCAAACCTTCCCCCTCAGGTCTATGGCGAATGTATTCACTCCAACCTCCACTGAGTGAGTGGAGCTCAAACAACAGCGCAGGGGAGACCAGCTCTGAGCCGGCTACTCAGAGCCAACTCACCGATCAGAAGCTCCTCTTTAGGAAACACTTTCTCTTCCCACTGCTCCCCTCTGCATCAGCAGCAGCCAGTCCCAGTCAATAAGGAGGGTGTTTGCCACAAAGGTGGGAGATTGGCACCATTCCCAACCAGAGGAGCAATTTACTCATGGGTGTTTCCTTTGCTTTCTCCTTCTCCCCATTCTGCTCCCAAACCTCTAGAACTGTATTTTCAGATGGTTTCTGCTTTTCCTCTTGCTATTTGTAGAAGTGAGGTCTACACCACCATCTTCCTGGAACTCTCCGCTATCAGTGATATTTTTGCAGGCTCAATTGTCAATTCTCTGGTCTACACAGTTCGCCATTGGGGGTAAAAATGGCTTGTTTCCAGGAAACTGGAAGGTATTGATTAAAGTATTGAGAACTAACTCAGGTTCTATTTGAATCGTCACCAGGTACTTTAGATATTTCCACAAGCTTTCTGCTTAAAGTTTTGAAAAAATCAGTTTGTGCTGGTTTAATGAAGGAAAACAAATATTTCAACATTTATTTTATAATATTTTTCTATTTGTGTAGATGTCCTGTATGGAAGAATAAAAACTGTTTCCTATTTAAATAAATGGAACTAAAATAGGAAATCCATCTGTAGCTTTCCAGCCCCCTGTTGAGTATTCCATTCTGTCTCACAACGTTTTGTGAGAAAAAGCCAGCTTACTGGTTACAAAGAATACATCTTTGCTAGTATCATCTTTCTTAGTTTTTTAAATGCATAAGAAACACAAGTTTACATCTGCATATCTTAAACGAAACGTGTAGTTTAAATTTCACATCTATAACCTATTTGCCTGGTAAGCCAGCCTGACTCTCATATTACTCTTTTCTCTTTCCCATTTCTTGCCATCAGGACTTGTATGTGTCCACCCTCATCTTCTTAAGACTTAAAACAGTAATTTTGATATATGGATGAAGCACAAAAATCATAGCAGCTATAATAGCTTGTTGGACCTGAAAAACTAGGTTAGGAAAAAATCTACAACTGGTTTAAAAAAATGTTTTGGTGTGTCATGAGAGTCTCGTGTATTTTTACCACTTCTCTCCCAGAATCACCATGAGGCTCTGAAATATTGCTTAGAGAATTGGGTCCTGTGGTGTAATTTCCACACTGTTTCTATTTATATATATTACAAAACTCATAAAACAGCTCCACTAATGCACCTGTCTTCAGGTGAAATTGGTCACAAGCCACTGCTTCTTTCAGGCAGTGCTGGAAATTTGAGGTAATAGGTTGGTCACAAAAGCTTGTCAGAAATCCATCTTAAAGGGTAAGCATATTACTCCATGACAGCAAAGAGTTAGCAATGTGATAAAGAAAAAAATAAATCCAGATTGTCAGAACAAAATGTCCTCTTATGACCAATGGAATCATTTATATCTAAGAAAATTTTCAAATTTCTCTCATTCTTTGGTCAATGATAACAAATAAAACAGTAAATTGCAGACTTTAACAATCTGTCACTTAAAAAAAACAGAAAAAAACATCAATATTTTCTTACTCTGCCTTCCTACATTGGGAAATCTAATATACAATTTTAACCATAGCTGTGGCCAGGCATGACTTCTCACCTTGCATTTTTAAGGAGCTTGTCTCTGACTTTTATTTCTACCACATGCTCTTCGATATCACTCAAATGGGCAGGTATGAAAAAACTATAAATAATATTTTCTCCACTTTAGTCTGACATGCCATTAAGACAAACAATGACACACTTTCTTGATTCAAAATTAGTCTTCAGAGGATTATTTAAAATGTGATCCAACAAGATTTATATTCTTTCACCTTTCCCAGTCACTAGAGCTGTGTAAATCTCTCTCTTCCCTAGTATAATTCTGAGCTATAAGGTATCAGAGTCAGTCATAGTGGTAAAAATGGAAGAAATATGTTTCTTTAAAGTGACAATTTAAAAAATAAAAGTTGGCATGTAAATCCCCATCTACCTGCATTTTCTTTTCCATCTCTTACTATTTCTGATACATATAGAGATAGAAGTTATTTTCAAGGAACACTTATGATAAAGCAAAATAAGTTCAAATAATAGTTATAGTACACTTGGGCTTTACATGTAAAAATGATTATGGCTTTACTATGAAAAGAAATTCAAGGTATTTGTAGTATAATAATATAACATTGCAGTAGTAATTTACATAAATTTCTATTTTCCAATTCACTTAATTTCTTATTTGCTTTTCAAAAAGGATTTAAAGATTTTCCTATTGTTGAAAATTTTGAAATAAAGCAATAAGGGATAAATTATGGTTTTTCTTTCATGTTCCTTATCTACCTATTCTTACCTCTTCACATATAGTTTACCACTCGTAATAATTTCTCAGTATGAATTCAATGTTTCCTTTGAAAATACAATGAAACATGAATGCATTTATATATTTTTGCCTGCAGAGTGCTAATTAACTTGCCGGAGGACATTAAAACTAATCAATGTCATAACCCAGGATTCAGACTTGGGTCATAAGATTTCAAAGCCCAGATGTTTCATTATAGTCTACTACTGCTTCCGATGATTAGATGGATTTCTTTTTTTCTTATGGGTTTTAAAATGATCTTAGTCTTGTTTTTTAATTATAGGATTTTAATTATAGAAATCTTCCCATTCATACAGACATATCAGTACTATCTAGCCTCATGATTATTAACTATCACACAGGCTCTCTTCAAAGTTGCACTTTTTTTTCCCTCCCAAATAATTTTTGGGAGATCCATTCTCACATATTTCTGATCAATGTCAGATGGGAAAACTGGTACAGCACAAGATTCTTCACACATGCTCCTGTTGGGGTGCTGATGAGCGCCAGGCTCCCCTTGCACATCACACTGGAGCTACCAGAGCTTACCTTTCCTTTGCTGATGATAAAGAAGGTGTCCCCTCTTGCCCCTTGCCTGATAATATATTCTCCATTTTCATAGTGGGTCTGAAAAATAGAAAGAGTAACAGAAAAAGACATTAAGAAAGAATAATTTACCAAACAGCTCAACCTCTTCAAATATCAGCCACTGAGCAATGCAGTCATCCTGATGGAATTTTATCCGAGCCTGGAAATCACTGTGATTTAAGAATGAATAATAGTCAATGAACACAATAATTACAAGGAAATATATTCTATCATGCTCATTTTAAAGCTATTTGGTCAATGCCATTTTTTTCCTGTGTGATTATATTCATAATTTTAAAATTCATTCATTTTAATTATTTAATGAAAATCTTCTTTTCTCCCATTAACTGAGCATGAAATAAAATAGCAGGGATGCTAATTAAACTGGCCTTTCTGTATTATTTTATTTCTTATTCTCATTTAGCCTTAGTATTTTCATAATGATAACCTTTTTCTGAGAAAATACTGTGGTGTCTAGAAATCATTATTTGAAACCAAGTTGACTTTTAGTATAGTTTAGATGGCCCTAGTAATTTTTTTTAAAAGGCATGGCATCATGCTTTAGTGTCCTTGCTTGAGCAATTTAGATTTGGCCCTGTCAAACATAATGTCTTAATTTTATGGAGTCAATTCTGTTCCAGCATCTGTGAGCTTGCAAACTACCAAACAAGGAGTATGGTAAGGCTGCAAGAGGATTATCACAGCCACTGTGTCAGTATTCTGACCTGGACACAGTCACTCTTCCCACTCCCAGGGTGAAGATTTGTCCTGCAATGAACAAAAGTAATTTCTATAAGGAGTGGTGGGAGAAAGCATATTGCTAGGTCAGGAGGTATAACAACAAAAAAATGAACAGTGCCATCTGGCCCTGTCTTTCTCTGCAGCTTAGCAGGGGAGCCATATTTTGTGAAGAAAAAATTACTTTGTATACTCCTTAGGAGTGTACAAATTTCATGGTTTGCATGCAGTACCATCAAGCCAATGGCAGTGATTTATCCTTATATTTCAATACCACTTTATTCACTCTTAAAATTTCCTTTCATTAATATTTGGCATTGTGTCTAGAAAGCCATTATGTTGTGTAACTTAAAAGTTAACATACTATCTACTCTGTTACTTCTTAAAATTCAAAAGTAATTTATTTTCCTAATAACAAGTGGTGTCAGTAAAAAGATCTTCCTAATCCTTTCTCCAATCTCTATCCCTAGATGGTATACATGATATGATTATCCTTCAAGACATTTTTTCTATCATTTTTAAATACATGTATCCCTGTGCATACAAACAATTATATATAAAAATAGGATTATACTGAGCAGAGGTGGCTCAAGCCATTGGGCACCTCCCTCCCACATGGGAGGTACCAGGTTTGGTTTGAGTGCCTCCTAAAAAAAGGTGAACCCACAACATACAGACACAGAGAGCAGCCAGCGAGTGCAAACAACGATGGGGTGGGGTAGGAGGAAGAGAAATAAATAAATAAATCTTTAAAAAAATAGAATTATAGAATATATATTCTTCAATTGATTTATTTCACCTAACAAGATACCCTGTGTTGCATTTTCATATCTTGCTGGTTTGGAATGGAAAGACCTTGAGGACATGATACTTGAGAAACAGTAGTTAAAGACTATCATGAGAGATATTCTACTTCCATGCATTCATTCAAACACATTTTGAGTGCCTCTGAGTCAAGATGTGTTACAGGCACTGATGACACAAAGATGAGAAAGACAAAATCCCAACTCACAAGAGGCTCTTAATACTCGCCAATAGATCTTTCTGTGATGATGGAAATATTCTCTCTCTACACTACCTGATACAGAAGCCGCTAGCCACATGGCGGCTGAGCACATGGAATGTGCAATTTAGCAGCTAAAGTTTTAATTTTATTTACTTTTAATTTAGTTAAAGAGCCATATGAGGATAGTATCTATCACACTGGATAGTGCAAGTAATAGGTAAAACTTGAGTTAAAACTTGTGGCAGTGGTGGAGGATGGGGAGCATCTTTTCCAATCTTGATGTTTTTATCCATGTGAATGGAGCTCAATTAGTAAAATCCTGGGCCTCTCTCTTCCTTTCCCTCACTCTGCACCAGAGGAGATGGCATAACCTATGTGACTGGTAAATTTGGAAATGATCAGCAATATATATTCATCCCAGCTCTTCATCCCTTCGTTATGGGATGTAGTTTCTCACAGAGAGCTGGCATTCTCTGTTCCTTCTCTAAGGGAAGACTCTTTTCTCCCCAGCCTGGTGGAGCCTGCCCCTCTCTGGACTTCTGTGACAGGACAGTTAAATCGGCTTAAATATAGGGTCCAAAGCTAGAAAGGCTGTCTGGATCTCACAATTAAGCTATATCCTTCATATTATATTTATGAGAAATAAAGGCAATAATTTGACATGTATCTTGCTCTTTATTTCTAACCTAATGCCCCTCAAAAAAACACCAATATCATCCAATATGCAAAATGTTATGTTATATTTAACTACAGGATCTTGTTAGAACACAATCTAGAGAGACCTGACACTGCCTGAGGGAACTCAGGATTGGTTTCAGCAAGGAGGAGATGCTTCAGCCCCAAATAAAAGGTCAGGAAGGTCACTGGACATTTAGCAGGAGAAAGGCATCTGAGGAAGAGGAGAATGGACAGCTTATTGTGGTCATATAGTAGCAGCAGATGTAAAACTATTTTGCCAAAAGCAGAAAAATGCACGTGAAAAGCACCAAAATATGAAGACTTCTTGGCTCATCTGAGCTCATCCTCCTCACCCATCTCCTTCTTAAAGTCATATCCCTATCCACATGATAGTTATTTCCTTTCAGACCTTTTAATAAGCCAAAGTTCTCTCTGTAATATATTGAAAGGCATAAAGGTAAGGGTTTCTCAACCGCTGCACTACTAATATTTTGAATCAGACAATTCTTTGTGTGGAGAGCTGCACATTCTGTTCTGCTGCAGTGTGTTTAGCATTATTCATTGCCTCTACCCACTAGATGCCAGTAGTACGCCTACCCCATTTGTGGCAAGCAAAAACATTCTTAGACATTGCCACATGTCCCCTTGTGGGCAAAACTGTCCCCAGTTGAGAAAGACTGTACTAAATCTTTCATGTTTTTAATCTCTTCATCCCAGATTGTAGAAAGTTTGGCAGGAGTATCAAGATATAGTATATTTAATTCATGGAAATAATTTAATCAGCTTCTTAACATCATCTGATATGTACTGTATTTTATAATTTGACACCTACAATTACCATATCTATTATTTTAGTTTAGGTACACAGGCACTAACTAAACACATTTCCATGCTTATATAACCCAGGGGTCCAGAGTGGCCAAAGGAAATCCAGGTTTGGGAAAGATATATTGTTGGTGTTTTAACACCAGGAGTATAATGACCATGTTATCCTGAAATGTTCAGTTGTACCTGATGGGCAGATGACCATGCATGCTGATTCTTCTAGAGGCTCTCTAATTATGTTAATCAAATGCCAGCAGTTTCACTGGTTTTTGAAGGTCACTTTGCAGCTCTACCATTTTCTTGTTTCAAATAAAATCACACAAAAATGCAGAATTTGGAATGGGAAGAAACCTTAGCAATTAGGTCCTTTGAAGCTTTCCAGAGTTACTAGGATAAAAGTCCATCTTTGAATATGGCCTGCAAGGCTATGTATAGTCTGCTCAATGTCTCTCTGCCCAACTACTTCTCACCCTCTCCCCTTTTGCCCTGTAGCCCCATTGGCCCTCATGGTCAGTTCCTCAGCCATGCCACCTGTCCTAAGCATCACAATTGCTCTATTCCAATGCTGGTCACCTGCTTACATTCTTCTCCTCTTTCAGGTCTCAGCCTTTCTTAGACCTGGCATACCCCTGTCCCCATGCCCTACGAGCCTCCCCATCCACTCCTCTAAACCCCATGACTAAATTATGTCTCTCAATTATGTGATCTTATAATACCCCAGAGCTTCACCACATTGCTCTTTTCTGAGCTTATATTTACTTAGTTACTTATTTGTATGATTATTTTCAACATGTTGGGTTTTTTTTGTTGTTGTTTGTTTGTTTTGGTTTGTTTTAGTTTTTACCAGATTTTAAGTTCTATGACTGCAAGAATCATGTCTGGCCTTATTTACCACACATGCCTAGCACAGTGCCAGGAACAGAGTAGGGACTCAAAAATATTAATTGCATGAACAAGATAGTTCTCCTTAATCCCTTTCTTTCTAGCATTGCCCATAGTCAATTCACTAGAAAGGCTCCTAACCTCAAAACATGTGCCAGGCCCAACATCTTTCACCATCCCCACTGCTATATCTCTAGTCCAAGCCAAAATCAGATCTTGGACTTTGGCAATGTCCTCATATCTGGTCTCCCTGCTTCCACTTGTGACCATCCTCACCTTTCCCTACACTATCCCATCTATTCCTCTTATTACAACCAGAGTGTCTTTTCCAATAAAAAAATCAAGTTAAATCACTCCAACTGCTTAAAACTTTAAACAGATTCTTGCTGTGTTTAAAAACCATAAGCAACTTACTGTGGGCTATAAAGCTCTCTATATTCTGTCCCTACCCACCTTTCCATCTTCATCCCCTCCAACTCTCACCCTCACACATTCTGTTTTGAGTACATTGACTTTCTTTCTGTGCCTTGTCAATGACAGGTTGGACCTCTTCCTCAGAATTTCACACTCACTAAGTCGTTTATCTGGAACACACCTCGTTAAGATCTTTGTCATAATCTTTTACTCATTGTTGTTGCCTCAGCAAGGCCTTTCCTAACCAGTCTTACTAAAGTGCCCTTCACTTCCATTCATTTTCTATTCCACATTCCCTTTATTTTTTTACTTTGTATTTTTTTTTTAATTTTTAAAATTATTTTTTATTGGAGAAGTTATGGGTTTACAGAAGACTCATGCATAAAATACAAAATTCCCATACATCACCCCAACACCATCATCTTGCATTAGTATGGAGTATTTGTTACAATTAATGAGAGCACATTTTTGTAACTGTAGTATTAATTAATTAAAGTCCATGTTTAACTTAAGTTTCACTGTCTATGTAGTTTCCTGGATTTTTAAAAACACTTATTCTGTTACCATACATATAATTAAACATTTCTTCTTTTAATCCCATTCAGGTTTTTTCAGTGCTGTTAATCATATTGCAGTGCTGTGCTACCATGACCATCATACATTACCTAAACATTTCTATAATTCCAAATAAGAACCCTGTGCACTTTAAGCTTAACTTCCCATTCCCTATCCACACCTTGTCCCCTGGTAACCTATATTCTAGACTCTGACTATGTGAGTTTTCTTATTCTAAGTGTTCAAATCAATGAGATCAGACAATATATTATCCTTTTGTGTCTGACTTATTTTGTTCAACATGATGTCATCAAGGTTTGTCCATGTTGTCACAAAGTTTCAGGATTTGATTCCATTTTATAGCTGAAAAAATAGTTTATTGTATATATATACCAAATTTTATTTATCTACTCATTGGTTGCTTCCATCACTGATAACTGTAAATAAAGCTTTTATGAACATTGATGGCAAATATTTGTTTGAGTCCCTGCTTTCAAGTTTTGGGGTATATAGTCTGTTGTAGGATTGTCAGGTCATATTGTAGTTCTATACTTAGCTTTCTTCCTATGTCTTTGCATCCTCTTTGACACTTGTTATTTTCCTTTTTTTTTTTTTAAATAGCAGCCATTCTGATGAGTGTAAAATAGTATCTCATTCTGGATTTGATTTGCACTTACCTGATGGCTAAAAATGTTGAGCATCTTTTCATGTGCTTTCTGGCCATGTGTATATCTTCTTTGGAGAGCTGTCTTAAGTCTTTTGCCCATTTTTATTTAGGTTGCTTGTCTTTTTTAATTAAGTTGAAGGATTTCTTTATATATATTTCTATTTTTTCATCTGTAAAATGCATATTAAACCTTTATCAGATATGTGGTTTCCAAATATTTTCTCCTATTTTGCAGGTGGTTGTTTTACTTTCATGAGGAAGTCCTTTGGGTCAACCATTTATCTATTTTTTTCTTTTGTTGCTTCTGCTTTAGATGTACAGTCTAAGAAATCATTACTTAACACAAGTTCCTGAAGATGCTTTCCTACATCTAATTCTATGAGTTTGATAGTTCTAGCTCTTTGATCCAAAAACTGGAGATCCAGTTTTCCCAGCACCATTTGTTGAAGAGACTATTCTTTTCCAAATGAGTGATCTTTGGCATCTTGTCAAAAGGTAGTTGACTATAAATGTGAAAATTGATTTCTAAGCTCTCAATTTGTTTCCATTGCTCTACATGTCTGTTCTTGTGCCAGTAACAAACTGTTTTGATTACTATGGTTTTGTAATAGGTTTTAAGATTGGGAAGTTTAAGTTCTCCAACTCCATTCTTTTTCAAGATGGCATTAGTTATATGAGGTAGATTTATTCCTAGATACTTGACTCTTTTAGTTGCTATTATAAATGGATTTACTTGATTTCTTCTTCTGATTGTTCATTGCTTGTGTGTAGAAACACTACTGATTTTTAGGTATTGATCTTGTACTTTGCCACTTTGCTATAATCATTTATTAGCTCTAAGAGCTTTATGGTGAATTTTTCTGGATGTTCGGTATATAGAAGAATACCATCTTCAAAAAAAGGAAAGTTTTACTTCTTCCTTTCCAACTTGGATGGCTTTTAATTCTCTTTACTTGCCTAGTTTCTCTGGAAAGAACTTCCAATATAATGTTGAATACCAGTGGTGGCAGTCAGCATCCTTTTCTTGGTTACTGGTCTTAGAGGAAAAACTTTCAGTCTTTCACCAATAGGTAGGATGTTAGTTGTGGGCTTTTCATATGTGTTCTTTATCATGTTGAGGAAGTTTCCTTCTATTCTTAGTGTTCTAAGTATTTTTATCCTGAATATGTTCTGGATTTTGTCAGATGCCTTTTCTGTATCAATTGAGATGATCATGCGGTATTTTCCTTCATTCTATTTATGTGGTGTATTACAATAATTGATTTTCTTATGTTGAATCAACCTTGCATATCACAGATAAATCCCATTTGGTCATGGTGTATAATTCCTTTAATATGCTTTTGAATTTGTTTTGCTAGTATTTTGCTGAGGATTGTTACATCTCTATTCATGAGAGATTATTTTTTGTTATTAGAAAACTCTCCGAAACTGTGTGGTCCTGCTTGGCTACTGCCAAGATGCCCACTAGACACTTGATGACCAACACATCAGTTGCAGACCACAGCACAACTGGGCCTCCTGTGAGAAGCTCCACCTGTCACACCTATCATGATTTGGAATTATCTTTATTTTTTGTTTATTATCTGGATCCTTCACCATGTCACCTGCTGCTCACTGAGGGGACTTTTTATTCTATTGTTTCACTTAGAGTGATGATCAGCACAAAATAGGCATGGATATATATTTGTTGGAAGAATGGCTAGATGAAAGATATATTTGGTCCAATCACCTTCCTTTTACATTGGGAAAACTGAGTTATAAATTTATAGATTAGAGGTATGGATAAAAAGGGATATCTGATTGCATACGTAAATGTAATCAATGCATCCCCCTTAAAGGTGGTAACTAAGAATAACATTTCCAAACATTGTGAGTTAGGAAAAGTATTCTTTTATTTGCCGTTTGAAAAAAAATGATTGGCTTTTTTAAAAAATTAAAGTTAATAGATCACACAGAATGTTACATTAAAAAAACTTAAGAAGTTCCCATATAACCCACTCCCCATTCCAAAAAATGTTACATTAGAAAAACATGAGATTCCCATATAACTCCCACCCCCGCACCCCACTCCTCCTACACCAACATCCTCCCCCATCATTGTGGCACGTTCATCGCACTCAGCAAACACATTTTGGAGCACTGCTGCACCACATGGATAATAGTTTATCCTGTAGTTCACACTCTCCCTCGGTACATTCAGTGGGTTATGGCAGGATATATAATGTCCAGCATCTGACCCTGCAATATCATTCAGGACAACTCCAAGTCCCAAAATGCTCCCACATCACATCTCTTCTTCCTTCTTCCTGTCCTCAGCAACTACTGTGGCCACTTTTTCCACCTCAATGCTACAATTTCTTCTATTACTAGTCACAATAATTTTATAGTAGAATATCAGTAAGTCCACTCTAATCCATATTTTATTCCTCCATTCTTTGGACTCTGGGATGGTGATGTCCACTCCACCTCTAAAACAAGAGGGGGCTTATATTCCACATGGATGATGGATGCAATTCTTCTGCTTGCTGTTGTAGGCACTCTTCGTTCCCTAGTGTGGTAGTTGACCATCTTCACCTCCCTGTCAGCTGAACTGGGTGTTTGGTTTTTATTGTAAATATTTATGTTCCTGGAGTCTTAGTATTCAATATTAATATGTAAACCATTATTTCCCTCTATATTTAGGTTTATTTAAGTTTAAGTCTGGAGTTATTCCTAGGTCTTTAAGTACAAAATATCCATTAAGGTGCTTCTCACGGATGGTAGCGGGAGCACAGCGGAGGTGAACTTTAGAGATCTGCCCTCCTTTGGGGTCTTGTGAGGCCCTGTATGACTGGAAGGGGAATGGAGGAAGAAGCCTAGCCTGAGGTGCAGCCCTGAAGCCTTTCACAGAGGTTCTGATTTTTTGCCACCAGGAGCCTCCTTCTCTGGACCTGGTATGTTCAAATGCCCCAGTGGCCTGGTCTGTGAGGCTAAATGACCATTGAGGCCTGGGTGTCGGACTTCCCCACACCCCATGACCCCTGGAGAGACCCCTGCTCCAGGTGTGAAAAACCCTGCACGGCAGATGTGCAATACCAACATGTCTTTATATACTGATGCTTACAGCACCTCACAGATTCCTGCTTGGGAACAAGAGACCCTGGTTAGACCAAAGTCTTTGCTAGTGAAGTTGTTAAAGTCTATTGGTACACAAAAGGACACTTACACAATGAAAGAGGTTATATTTTATCTTGGCCAGTTATTATGGCCAAATGATTATATGACAAGAAGCAACAACATATAGTATATTGTCCAAATGATCTTCTAGGGGATTTGTTTGGAGTGCCAAGCTTCTCTGTGAAAGAACACAGGAAAATATATACAGTGATCTATAGAAACTTGGTAGTAGTCAATCAGTAGGAATCATCAGATTCAGGCACATCTGTAAGTGAAGATAGGTGTCACATTGAAGATGGCAGCAATCAAAAGGACCCTGTGCAAGAGTTGCAGGAAGAGAAACCTTCATCCTCAAATTTTATTTCTAGACCAAATACCTCATCTAGAAGGAAAGCAATTAGCGAGACAAGAAAATTCAGATGACAACTGGTAAGCAATGAGGAAAGTACCACAAATTTAAAAGCATTTTCCTTTCCTTTGATGAATGCCTTGCTCTATGTATAATAAGGGAGATAGGTTGTAAAAGAATCTGTAGCAATTAATTGACAGAGACTGCATCAATTCTGGATCTTGATGTTGGTATAAACAAATGTTCTAGTGATTGGTTGGACCAGGATTCAGTTTCAGATCAATTCAGTATAGAATTTGAAGTTGAATCTCTTGATTCAGAAGATTATAGCCTTATGGAAAAGGACAAGAATTCTCAGATGAAGATGATGAGGTACATCAAGCTACTGTATATCAGGCAGAGGAGAGTGATGCAGATTTGATTGAAAGAAGATCCTGAAATTTCCTTAGTTGAGCATTCATGCAATAAACAAATCCTCCCCTTCCACCTTATTGCAACAGATGTTGGACCCTTTTTGAGAATTGGCTTCCTGAAGATAAAGGAAAGGATAAAGGGGAAATATCTGAGAAAGCCAAACTAGAAAAACTCAACACAATTAGAAGAGGACTTTAATGTTCCTGATGGCAGAAAAATGACTCTGAATGACTCTAAAGAGTCATACATTGAGGTAAATGATGATAAAATCACACAAGCCTCTCAGTCCCAGGAAAGTGAGGATGGTTCTCAACCATCAGCTTCTAGTAGCTTCATTTATAGCAGTCAAGAAGATGTCAGAGACTTTGAGAGGGAAAAAAAACAAAAGATAATGAAGAAAGTGAGAAGCGGACTTGGCTCAGTGGTTAGGATGTCCGTCTACTACATGGGAGGTTTGCAGTTCAAACCCCGGGCTTCTTTGACCCATGTGGAGGGGGCCCATGCGCAGTGCTGATGCACGCAGGGAGTGCCGTGCCATGCAGGGGTGTCCCCCACATAGGGGAGCCCCAAGCTCAAGAAGTGTGCCCCGTAAAGAGAGCTGCCCAGTGCGAAAGAAAGTGCAGCCTGCCCAGGAGTGGTGCGGCACATACGGAGAGCTGACACAACAAGATGACGCAACAAAAGGAAACACAGATTCCCATGCTGCTGACAACAACAGAGGCAGACAAAGAGGAGCACAACAGAAGCGGACAAAGAAGAGCATGCAGCAAATAGACACAGAGAGCAGACAGCTGGGGGGGGGGGGGGGAGGGGAGAGAAAGAAAATAAATCTTAAAAAAAAAAAAAGAAGAAAGTGTGGAATCTAGTATCCCCTTAATGCCAATGAACCTTGTGTGATTTGCCAAGATCAGCCTAAAAATGGCTGCATCATCCATAACAAAACGGGGCATCTTATGGGGTGTTTTACATGTGCAAAAAGATAAAAAGCTAAATAAGCTCTGTCCAGTATGTAGGCAACCAATTCAAATGATTGTGCTAACTTATTTCCCCTAGTTGACATTTCTGCAAAAGTAGAATTATATATTTCTAACTATATAACCTAAACCCTAAAAATATAGACAGTTATTTTTGAAACATGAATTTTATTTTAATTTTTTTTACATACATCAAAGTGAAAAAGTATCTCAGTCCATGCAGATTGCTTCTCCTTAATTTACCTACTTGGGGTGGGGATGGAGGTTAGATAATATTTACTTCCTTTTAGGAAAATTTCACTTCTGTTTATATCTTTTATTTGGGTTTTAATGTAATATGAATTGGCTATATAGCTCGTCCTTCATTCCTACTACCCCTCATATTTTAAATCATTTCTATTTTCTTTTAAATGAGACATGTCTAATTTTTCAAAAATATAAGTAGGGCATTTAAAGACAACTTATTTAGTACCTTTCTGCTAAGGAGATAAAGTTTGTGAGAAATTAAATATTTAAATTTTAGATACTCTTAAACTCTCTGATCCTTAGTTTTTCTGTTCTTTCAGAGCCTCTTAAAATACTCTTTACAGATAAAAAAGAAATTGGTAGTTATATTTGGTACTATAGAAGTAAAAAATATAGTACTTATTTCCAGCCTTTTTGGTATAGTAAGTGATAGGTGGTGATAGTGATGTCCATTGAGAAGTCTTTGAGGACAACCATCTGGAGCTTTAAAGTTCCAGAGAGAATGTGGAGTTATCCTGGGGGGTCCAATATAATATACAATTTCAGAATTTAGTGGGAATTGATTGTTTCTCTTACATGGAAAATAATTTTTAAAAAATTAAAAATTAAAATTAAAAAAAAAAAATGTAAGCCACTTTAAAGTACCTTCTTGGGCTGGATTACTCAGTCCCTGTTAGTTGCCTAGGCAGACCTTCGCTTAAGAACAGTTTTAGAAACCAGTGAATTCAGAAAGATAAATTCAGAGATTAAACAGAAGAACAGTTCATGTTAAAAATAGCTGGAAAGGTCAACTTTTCTCTAAAATATCCAGAAAATATGTATCACTTTACTTCAAGAATGACAGGGTCATAGGATTCTACAATGGTTCTCAAACTGTGTAGATTAATTTTTTGATTTATATTTACATATGAGTCCTTAAGCAAAATAGCATGAATAACCAAAATTTTGGACAAGTGGAATTGAGTTTTGATTTAAAGTTCCAATGTTTTTCTCCTGGGTTTGACAGTATGAGGACAAAATCAACTGAACTATGACTTTTGAACTGAGGGATAATTTTACACAGCAAATTTGTGTCTAGCAGATTGTTATAGATAGATTTCAGAAAAACAAAAACCCATGTACACATTACTTATCTGCGTATACATACTATGTAAGTAGAAAACAGATGGCTGAAGGTATCGGTACTTAATCCAGAGCTATTCTCAAAAACAGTAAAGCTTAATTAATTTGGGATTTATGATACTTCCAACTAGAACTAACCAGAATACATCCTTCCTAAGAAGAGTTAGTATAAATGAGATAATTTAATGTACATTCAGAGTATATGTATGCAGTAATTATGCTGTTTACAAAACAAATCTATGTGCATATGGAATCTCATTCTAAATGCCTATGGATTACTAAGGTAGTCTTGATAGTCTAACTTTTTAGGCTTAGTATAACATATTATTCATTGATTTACAAATTAACAATTTATTAAATGATTAACAAAAAAGAAAGAATCCATTAATTGATATTGTCCTAATGATTAAATCATATGTAATACAGACTACTGTTGTAATTGCTACCAATCATAAAAATAGTATATAAATTTATATACAAATTATACAAAATAGTATAAATCACCTTTTTATACCCATTAAATATACATATTTCAGGAAAGTCTGAATACATACTAAATGTTTGAAATTGGGAATCACAATCAGAAAAATTGTGAATTACAGAAAAATACGATCTTTGTCCCTGATCCCTGCCTCTTCTCCAGGGATAGTTATTATATCTTAGAGGAGGGGGTCTGACATCAAGAAGAAGAAAAGGAGGCGGACTTGGCCCAGTGGTTAGGGCGTCCCTCTACCACATGGGAGGTCCCCGGTTCAAACCCCGGGCCTCCTTGACCTGTGTGGAGCTGGCCCATGCGCATAGCTGATATGCGCAACTAGTGCGGTGTCACGTAGGGATGTCCCCCGCATAGGGGAGCCCCACGCACAAGGAGTGCGCCCCATAAGGAGAGCTGTCCAGAGCGAAAGAAAGTGCAGCCTGCCCAAGAATGGCACCGCCCACACAGAGAGCTGACACAGCAAGATGACACAATAAAAAGAGACACAGATTCCCATACCGCTGATGACAACAGAAGTGGACAAAGAAGATGCAGCAAACAGACACAGAGAACAGACAACCGGGGTGGAGGGGGTAGGGGAGAGAAATAAATAAATAAATCTTTAAAAAAAAAAAGAAGAAGAAGAAAAACTTCCTAAAACAATTTTGGGATTTTCTTTTCTGGAGTCTAAATCAGTGAAGACCACTAAGGACATTCTTAATTCACTATTAATTCTCTGAATTTACTCAGACAACCAGTCCATGGAAAACAGGATCACCTACCAGCTCCATCAGTTATAAAATATGCAGTTATGTTGGCAACAAGCATAGTATTTCTTGTCACAGGGCTCCTCCATTTAGCAGAGCTCTTCTCATCAGAGATGTGTAGATTTGGATTATATAGGGGTGATGAAAAAGACTGGCAGTCAGTTATTTAAACATAAATTTCTTCATGTTGTTACCCATGAATTTTGCTGGTTTAGAATCTAAAGTCTTAGATAAGATTTATATTGGAGACAACTATCACACCTGTAAACAGAAGATCTCTTCTCCAATGCACTGTCATTGAACTAGTTCTCTACTAACAGTGACAACAATACATTTTTGAGTACATTATGCTGCTATGATGGTCCATTTTCCTTTGATGAGACAAATGTCAAGGGAACTTTTTCTCTTCTGAAGCATTTTCTTCACAGGCTCTCAAATTAGATTTCCCTAAGAGCTAACCTCATCAAGTCTCCAATTTTTAGGTACTCTCCTTCCTATCCTCTAAATGAAAATTAGTTTGTCCTCATATCACCAACCATAAATTAAAAGAAATACCACAAGAAAAAACTACCAAAGTTTGGAACATTTTTTTCTAACTACTGCTTTTCCCATACCACCACCCTGTCACCTGTAGAAAAACTATAGATTTTTTTCTATTCCAATTTCATGTCTCACCTTCTACTCTGGACACTCCCATTATTTTTATTATTACTTCCCATACCTCTTGGGATGAACAACCATTTGGCTCCAAAGCTGCTCAAACTAACTTACAAAGTCCTCCTTTACCAAGACTGAACTTCAGGCCTAGATGAGAAGCAAACCCTTGTTAGGAGAATCTAGTCATTAATTTCATTAGTTTAAATCAACATTTTTTATTAGTGTCTTCTATGAATGAGACACTGAACTTGGTAGTGAGGCTACAAAGATACATGGGCCACAGTCCTTAATTTGAGAAGCAACATAGTGCAGTGGTTAAACAGGTAGATACTGGAAACAGACTGCCTGGTTACAAATTCCAGTCTTGTAAACCTAAGCAAATCATTTTTCTGCTAAGCTATCTCTTTGGCAAAATATAATCATATAGCCACACACAGATTGCTCTGAGGATTAAATTAGTTATTCACAAGGTATAAGGCCTATCACATTGCAAGAACTATATACCTGTAAAAAAATTTTTTTCAAGGTAAGTGTAGTGTAAGAAGGTAGAATTGCATACCAGTAATTTATAATGCATAATATGTATTTTTTCCAGGTAGCCAAACATTCCCCACTGGAGGGAGAGGAAGGGGAAGGCCTTCTGGAGCAGGGTACTTATAAGTATTTATAAAGGTACAGAGATGGTGAATTCATGTGGTTTGTATGGAGAAAGGTGAAACAATCAGACTGACTGAATCTTTCAACTCAGGGTTGAAATGGATTTACTTCTATTGGTCCATCCCTCAACTTTAATACCATTAATCCTGACCTTCAAGGTCAATCTCTCTGAACAATCAAAAGGCCTTATGTGGCCTTCCTTGTTATCTCCTCTATCACAGAAATATAACAACAAACTCCATTCCCAACCTAACTTTGTATTCTAAATTCAGATATATCCCTAACTGATGCTCTGCGGACTGGAAAGAATACAGAAATACATCCTGAAGAGTCAAAAAATGGAAGCTCAGCAAATTAGGCACATACTTTGTCTTGTCTAGACATTTAACCAGGACCACTCCACCAAGATCTGCCCATCCTGGTGCCTGTGGAATGGAAGGATGGTTTTAAGATTACCACACTCATGATCCTCACTCTAACCCCAAGGAACACTGAGCCACTGAGGATGAGAATACTCTCTCGTATTAAACAAGGAGAGCTGTGCTCACCAATGACTTGAGGCCCTCCACTCTTCAGGGGCTGACTCACAGAGCCCTCAGAGAACCTACACACTTTAGCAGAAGCCAAAGTACAAGCAGAAAATATGGCTCTTTCATCACATACAGTTATCTAATACTTAAGCATAGAGAGCTGGCCTATCATCGGCCCTCAAGGCAACTGTGGAGTTCACCAAGACCAATCAAGACCCAAGACCCACATAACTGGGACCAAGTGCATGAGTGTATGCTGTATCGATTGTGGAGGATCTGTGCCTACGCATTTGTTCCTTCGTACATTCCTTGGTGTCGTGACAGCCCATGATGAAATATTCCTCACTTGCTTATAAAACTGTTTATAAAACCCTTCGTCCTGAACTTTGCCTTGTTCTTTCTATGATACATTCTACTATTAGGTATTTATGCTCCATTCTTGCTGTCTCTCTTGATGATGTAATCAGGGCCCTCTCTCTAATGAAGTACCCACTTGTATCTGAACCCCAGGGATTGCTCTATAAATCAGTCTCATCCCACTGGATGGAAGAGGTTTTATGAGCCCAGGATTTCTGCCAGGCCTAAGCCTTGTCCTGACCAATTATCTATGGTCAGACCATGAGAACACATTGACTTGCAATTCAACCTTACCTATGGTATACTTTTATGAAGGTGCTGGGGTTGATTTTTACTGGCTCCCACCTGATTAAAGTGAGGGATATGAAAGTTCCCAGGTCAAGATATACTAGGACTGTGCAGGCTCATCCTATAAAATGGATTTATGACTTGTATGTGACTGTTCCAAGCCAGTAGGTGGCTAAGAATCAAAATTGCTATACCCTTGCCCCTTAGATAGTTTGGAGTTGCCAACAAGGTATAAGGAACTCCTGCAGTGGGCCCACGTGTAGCATCTTAAATAACCTGATGGATTGTCACCACAGTGAGTTGGAATTATCGGCAGCTCCTATTCTCATGGGATCTAAGAGACCAAGGGAAGCCACACTTCCATTTGGGAGTATACTATTGTGTTCCTTTTGTCCCTTGCTCAATGCAACCCATTTATAATAATCTATGTAGTGGGTTGAAACCTGCATCTTTTATTTTTTTATTTTCATGGACTAGAACAAAGAGTATCAAGAGTGCATCACACATAGTAAGGAAATGTATAATTTATAAAACTTTTATATGTATATGTGTGAATACTTACATGAGTACTAGACCCTAGTGTAAAATGTATTTCTTACTACAACAAACAATATGTTGATAAAATAAGTTGTTTTTTGTTATTTATAAAGTCCATAACACTTTAGAACAGTGAGGTACTTTTGCTTCTATCTCAATTCATATTTTGGAACTTTGTTATCATGAATCAAAGCACTTACATTGGATTTTTTTTCAATTTTAAAAATATTTCATTTTTGAAATGGTGTGTATAGGTTGAAAGTATTGTTTTTTCCTCTTTCTAAGGGATGTATATTCTTCATTTAAGTAAAATGACACTTTGAGTCTACTTATCCCTTTATTTTCTCATCTGGCTCACCTGACTTTCCCCTTTATGCCCTGACCTTTTCCACATTCTGAAAAAAAAATGCAATTGTTTTTATTTTTGCATACCTAAATAACCAATATTCCAAGTTAACCTTTAGCACTTCTCATAGTGCAAAAAAATTATATAGGCTTTTGTGCAACTGACACTGAAGGCTATATTCTTTCTCTGAATCTCAAATATCATTGAGTTCTTTGTGCCTTAGGTGGCCCAGATCACATCATTATCCTTTAAGCCTCTTGAATACCTTCAGAGTTTATGATTCAAAGACAGCTGTTGACCCATCAATGGCTACCAGGACTACCTGAATCCTCTCCCTGAATATCAGACAAAGGAGGAGAAAACCTGACCTGAAATTCCACAAATGCTTGGGTTTGCTTTGATGTTTAACTGAGCTTTTCAAAGATATCATTTTCCAAATGGATTTGCAATCTCTGTTAATGCTTTCAGAGATATATGATTCAAGTATATTCATATAAAACAATGATGACAAGAAACATCAAGACAGGCATACAAAATGCTGAATATCCCTAAAAAGAATACTTCATTTCAGACCTAGTTGTTTCACAATAGAATAAAACTGTTTATAGAATAGAAAAGCAAGCATTTCCATTCCACATAATTAAACTATAACTCACATTTAACAATTTGATCTATAAAAGCAATTAGATTCGGCAGAACGTGGAAATTGTTTGCCCTGACAGATTATGAAATGTGTCACAGGGAAGCATACAATTTAGTGCCTCAGACTAATCATATGAAGTATAAATATGTTTTGAAGTTTCAACCAAAATAAATACAGCATTCAAAAAGAATAAATATTAATCTTGTTTTTCATGAACTCTATAACAGAAATATCTAAGTGACTCAAAAGTCTATAGAATTCACTCAATATTCTACTTCTTTAGGATTTTTAAATGGACATTCACATTTCTCTTTGAGAAGGCACTATTTAGTTTAAAGAGCATCTTGAGTCACTGAGGACTCAAGAAGGGAAAAAAAGAAGAAACAATGAAGAAGGGAAAACAGGATTTAGATTATTGAGAGAAGAAAGGGCTCATTACCCATCAATGTGAGTTATGGAAGAGGATGTGATTCTAGCCTTGACAATATTTTGTTTCTATCTCTCTAGACTGGCTTGAGAGTGGTCTTGTTCAGAATTGATGTAATAGAAACATTATGATCCTGCGTCCTTTTTCATGCCACAATATACTCTATAACCACTCAGAGACAGTGCACTGAGATAGGGCTGATGTGCTTCTCAAAATTTAGGAGGCAAAGAAAGACTGCTTCCAGAAAGAAAGTGAAATCAATGTGTTTATTTCAAGAGCACTAACCAATCAAAAGGACACAAGCCAAAGGACTGCAGTAGGGTTCTGGAGTCCCTCCTGGATCATGGGGAAGTTTTAGGGACCCCAGGAAAGGGTTAGGACAGCAGTAAGAAGCTGTGGTGGTATGAAGCTATATGTACTCCAGGATAAACACGTTCTTAAATTTAATCCATTCCTGTAGGTGTGAACACTTTGAAGTAACATGAGGTTACTTCAGTTAAGGGATAGTCCACATCAATCAGAGTGGGTTTTAAACTTATTACTGGAGTCCTTTATAAGTAGAATGACATTTAGACAGACAGAAAGAAAGCCCTAGGAAGCAAGAAGCTGAAATCCAAGTGTTCCTGGAAGAGAAATGAGAGGCCAGGAGAAGATCTCACATGCAACGCCATGTGCCAGAGAAGCCAAGGACCAAGGATCACAGGCAGACAGCCCTGGAATACCAGCCTTTGGGGAGAAAGCATGGCTTTGATGATGCCATGATTTGGATGTTTTCCTTCTCTCAAAACCATAAGCCAATACATTCCTTTGTTTAAGCCAACCCCTTCCATGGTATTTGTTTGAGCAGCCCAGGAGACTAAAAACAGGAGCCTTTGGAAAAGGCTATTTACCAACTGGTACAGTAGTATTCCAATGTGTTAACAACATGCAAACCCATGGATGGCCAAAACATTAGAAGGAGCATGCTTAGCAGTGGCACACAGAAAGAAGAAGTTCAGACAAAACATGTTTAAACAATGTGTGTGCATGAATTAGGGACCATAGGTGGAGCATTATAAATTTTTTGGTCATTAGAGAGAACTGTGTTCTTGTTATAAATTATATTTCCTTAGCCTTGGCCACCTGAATGAATTATACATTTAGACAAGCTTCTTCCCTGGTTTTCCAATGAGCAGTCACCAGGCAACCTACTCATTAAAGTTTTTGCTTCCCAAGTGCCTTGACATCAGAAAGTGGGGATCCTGGACCCAAGATGTGTGCATTTCAGTCACAAATCTGAATGATACAGGTGAGGGCCAATTTTATGTGTCCAACTTGGACAAGTTATATTTGGTCAAGCAAGTACTGGTTTGATTGCTACTGGGAGGGTGTTTCATAGATGGATTTGCATCTACAGTAGGTTGATTGCATCATTTAAAATCAACAACGGAGACTGCCTTCAGCATTTAGGGAAGTCTTATCAACTAACTATTTGGCGATCTTGAAGGTAGAACTGAGGATTTCAGAAGTCAGAAAGAATAATTCAGTTCTACTTTGGCCAGTCTGCTTCTCTTGGGGAATTCAACTTCATACTCATTGGAATTTCCAACTTGTGGCCTGCCCTGAGGAATTTGGCCTTGCAGATCCCCACAGTGCCATGACCCAATTCCTATAATAAATCTCTTAATAGTTATATATTTTCTTTCTCTATAGAATGCTGATTAATATGACACATACCCCCTGGAAACTAATAGGCTGCCATTTAGATGTATGTATCAGTCTCAAATGATACTTATATATTATACTAAAAGTCAGAGTACTAAAAGTATACTGGTTAGTGATATAAGACCCAGGTATTTTTCCTGCTGTGATAGGAGCCTAGACCCTAAGCATAGTAAAATTCACTACGTTAATGTTCCATTGGTACCTATTCTTTGGACTCAATAAGGGCCCATCTCCTATTCTTGTGACTTCAAACTCTTACACTCACAGGCTACAACATGGTATCTTTACAGATATCCACCACAAATCAGAAAAGCCAGGACTATTGTCATCTAAACATCCAGACATGTTTTTCCTACTTTTTTTGGTGATATGTCTAGTTCATTTAGTGTTGTGAGCACAGATTTGCAGAACCTGGTTACTTTGGAAGCCCTGACTGTTAACTTATTTGCATTTGAGTGGAACCACACGGGGTTGAGGCTGCACTCTTGTGTATTTATTTCCCTATTTCTAGCAATGGAGAAAAGGAACTGTTTTTAAAAGAAATTAACTACTCTTAACTTTATTCATAAGTTCTTTTGATTTCTCTCTACTACCATTTCTGGATAAGCAAATGGTAATAAAGATCAGTTCAAATCCTAGTAATTCTCCTGACCATAATATGATTTAATATTTTATAGCAACTAAGAACTCACTTCTACATTCCCGTGTTAATTCATATCATAAACAATAATAGCTACTATTAATTTAATAATTAGTAGATGCCAGACAATGTGCTAAGTATATCTCAGTTAGAATAACAACTCTTTGAAGTCTTATAATCTCCATTTTACTAGAACAAAACAAAAGCTTGGACAAGCCCAATAATTTTTCTTATATTGCTCAGCAAGTAATCTTTAGAGGCAAAATTTGAATTCAAATTTGCTTTAGAAGATGTGCTCACAATTTGCAGAAAAATTGATTTTCTTACTTCGGAAGAAAAAATATCAGAACATTTTGATAGTAGTAATCCTGGGAAAACGTGCAGTCTTGAACTTTATTGCCTCTCTATTACAGTCTACTCAGTTCTATCATTAAAAATGGATTTCTAAAACACTGTAGTAGTTCCACAACTTTCCTATTCAAAAACTTTAATAGGTTGATTTCCTCTATGGCACAATGTTGGTGCCATACTTTGGCACTTAAGACCCTGCAGGATCTGGCACTGGCTTAAATATTTCCCTTGCTTTCTATACCCCATTCCAGGACGTTGGCAATCTTTTAAACATGTCTTCACTTGTGTGTTTAGCTGCTCCTGTTCCCTCAGCCTGGAATGTTCTTCCACCACCCTCCTTACTTATAAAACCCAGTTCAAAGTTACCTTCTCTAATAATCCTCGATTCTTCAAATAGAAAGGCCTTACTTAGCACAGCTCACTTTTGCAAACTCTATCATTCCACCTTTTGTTCACAGTCATTTATATATCTATCTTATACCCAAATAAGAGCAGAGTCCATATACTTTTTTATCTGTTTCCAATGATGAGGACCACTGTGCCTTATGCTTCAGAGAGGCTCAACAAATATTTGTTAAATTGAACCAACTTGATTTGGAGTTAAAGTATTACTTGTTTTATGCTTCTTTCAAAACACAAATACCCTTGACAGGTTAATGCATTAAGTTTTGTGAAAACTTTATTCACAGTTTCAAATTTACAAAAAAAGTATCATATATATTAACTTCTATCATTATAAGAGGCCCTTTGGATGGTAGTAGAAACATCACTACTATTGCCATTTTTCAGACAAAGGAGAACTAAGAATAATCACATAGCTATTTCTCACATCCAAAAAACACATTTTATGTGAAAACCACAACACTAAGCATACACCTCAGTTATAATTTATTCACTGCCACCTTGAGATGGAATATAGTAGCGTTTCTTAAAGACGCTACCTATTAGAAGTTTATAAGCATCCTGAAATGGGAGCTTGTTTAATTATTTTTAAGGTTGTTTGTTTAGAGGAGACATTTTCCAGCAACAGTTTTGAAATAAATCTGTTCAAAAGTTAGTTTTTCATCAGTGAATCAATGGATCATGTGGATCAATGACATTGGGGCGGGGGGGGGGGGGGGGGAAGGGGGGAGGGAATGGGCAGCACCAGTGTTTGAGACTAAACAATGCGGTCAGATTTAGTAATATCACTTAAGGGGCTATGGTCAGAGACTTCTTATGGATGGAGCCACATTTAAAAAGTAAATGTAGACTGTAGTATCATACTATATACTATTTAATATGTAATATGTAATATATAATATGCCATTATGTAGAATGATGTGTTTGTCCCTCAAAAGTAAATTTTCTATATAATTCCTTTTACCATTTAACCTGATTTGGTTGAAATACACTTATATTGCAGTGCTCATTTTACTTATTAAAATACATCTATGGGATATGTTGGATCTTTTCTAACTGACCTGGGCTCATCAATGTGATTGTTGAGTTCATGTGTCAACTTAGCTAGGTTATGGTGGTCTAGTTGTTTGGTCAAGGAAGCACTGGCTTGATTGTTACTGTGAGGATATTTCATGGGTTTTTAATAATCAATCAGTTGATCTCATCCATGGCTGTGTATTAGTACATCTACAGTCAACTAAGGGCATTGCCTTCAGCAATGAGAAAGTCTCATCCACTCAGCTGAAATCCTTAAAGGGAGATGATGATTTCAGTAGTCAGAAAGATTTCTATCATTACTTTAGTCAGCCATCTTCTCCTGGGGAATTCAGCAAAACTTCAATCATTTCCCAGTCTACAGCCTGCCCTATGGAATTCAGACTTTCTAATCCACACAGTCCTGCGAGCCAATTTCTATAATAAATCATGTGAGTCCTGTTTCCCTGGAGAACTCCCACTAAAACAGTAATTATTACCTCAGCTATTGTCCAAACCCATAACACGATTATGCTTTCTGTGGTAACTGAGGCAGAAGGCCAGATAATCTTACACGTCCAACCCCTACACTGACTTTTTGTAGTTCTGTTTCTTTCCTTGCTGCCAAGCTGTTAGCTCTAACTTCCCTTGACCTTCAGGATCTTTTCTCAGGCAAATATTCCAATATGCAAACCCTCAAATCAGTTCATTTCCACAAAGAGTTAAACACTTACAATGCATGGGTCAACACCTGCAATAAGTTGAACCATGGTCCCCCCCACCCCCCCCCACCCCCCAAAAAAAAGTCTGTGTCCTAATCTCCAGAATTTATGAATGTGGCCTTATCTAGAAAAGGGTCTATGTAGATGTAATTAATTTAATGATCCTATAACAAGATCATCTTTATTATCTGGGTAGATTCTAAATCCTACGACAAGAGTCCTTAAAAGAGACGTACAGAGAAGACACAGACCCAGAGAAGAAGGCCATGTGAAGGTGGAGGCAATGATTGGAGTGATGTGGCCATGAGCTCAGGAGTGCCAGGGAAGCCACCAGAAGCTGCAAGAGGCAAGGAATAGATTCTTTTCTAGAGCTTCCAGAGGGACCACAGCCCTGCCAATACCTTGATTTTGGATGTTTGGCCTCCAGAATTGTCAAAGAATAAATTTGTGTTGATTTAGGCCACCAAGTTTGTAGCAATTTATTACAGCAGTCTCAGGAAATTAATCCATTGCATCTCTAAGAAATGGGGAGACACAGATAAGTAAGCCTTTAATAAGCTTACCATTTGGGGCCAGGGGCAGAAGTTAAATCAGAAAATTTCAAAGTAACATAGAAGGGCTTTGCTAGAGATATTGTACAACATAAAAGGCATAGTGACATGGGGTTTCAGAGAATGACTCCCAGAGAATTAGTGGCTGATCAGAGTCTTGTTGTATGAAGAGGAACTAACCAGATGAAAAGGTAACTACTGGGATAGAAGAGAGGAAAGCCAAAAGCTCAGGATTAGGGGATGGCAAGGTGTGTGAATGATTAACTAGATTGACTAGTCTTGTTAATTTGACTAGAGTCAAAGTTAAGGCAGCAAGCTGTAGGACCTGAGATGTAAGAGTTACTAAGGTGGACTTGGATAATCTGTTCCCTTTGACATTTTTCTTTGAGTGATGGGAGACACTGATGCGGTTTAAGCAAGGGGGAGACAGGGAGTAAAGGAGAGAGGTCGGTCTAAAATGGTTTAGAGCCAGAAACATAGCAGTTTCTCAAATAGTTTTTGAATGAATGCATGAATTTCTCAAAAAATGAATGCAGAGCAGTAGGCAATTAGGGAACATAGACGTAAAAGTGAGTTTTGGAATTATAAGTTATGATTTTTTTTTTCAAGAGAGATGCCTGAGGATACATTATATCTATACATCCAGGAGGCAGTTAGAAATCCTGTTTCTAATGAATCTGTGTTTGGGAAACCACAACTAATTTAGCCGTATAACTTCTAACTTTGCCTGCCCATTAATATCACCAGGGAGCTTCTAAAATTGGTGATGCCTAGGCCTTCTTCCAAGCATATTTAATTAGTATCCCTAGAGCTGGGCCCAGTACACACTGAAGTTCTCCACATGACTCCAGTGTTCAGCCAAGACTGAAAATTTCTACACTAAAGCACCAGGCTCCAACGCAGGCCTAGGAAAGGGCTTCCCTTTCAGTAAAGTATCTGTACTGTGACTTTCTTGAACTTCACTTCACCTCTATAGTAATATAGGTGATGGGCACCTCTTAAAGGCACAGCTCAACCACTGCTTTCTCTCAGAAGCCTTCTCTGAGGGCTTTTAAACAGAAACTATTCCCTTCTTCTTTTCCTAGTACTTTTATATTCATCATGAGCTTGGAGGAAAGGTCTATGGGTCCAAACAAGAAGTCAAACAAGATGAAACCAGCCTATATTGGAAGGAATGTCAGTTGTGAACATTTAAATCCCAGGTGAAGAAGAGATCCAGTGTACGGATAGCAAAGGATGGAATGCCTGTTACTTTGGGATAAGGATGTGCCAAGCTTTCTGCTTCCACTGGGGAGAGCAGGACATACTAGGCCAGGATAGTAACTTCCTGCCTGCATATTAGCAGTCCAGTCAGAAACTGGAAACATCACCACAGGTCACAGCACAAGGCTTTTTGATAGGTTCTTGAAGCGCTGTCTTTAATGATTTTCACAATTTGGGGGATTCATGAATGATTCATATCACAGCCTTTGCAAATAGCAAGGATCCTTTGTACAATATTACTTTTTTAACTTGGGAATTTCATGGTATAGAGTCAGAGGAAAAGTCAGGTTAAATCTTATTTTAGCACTATTGCTCATTTCTGAGAATTCCTTACCAGGCACAGGACGGTTCTATTGCACTAATATTCCAGAGCCATAGAAATTGATGTGGGTTTAGATGTAAAGAAAATGGTGTCTATAGTGTTCAAAATATCAAAACCAATTCTAAGCAGGCATTTAAACTTTTCTGAAGCACACATACCTTAGGGCAAAAATAAACTAAGCTTCGAAACAGTACACCTGGGAACTATTTAACACAGCCATGAGGTTACACACAGTCCAAAGAAAACCTCAGGCACAAGTTACACAGAACAATGAGGTATAACCTTTTCCTTTTCTCCCAGAAGTTATCCTTAAGGGGGTACACTGAAGTGAAGATGATAATAGATGAGTGTTTTCCAGAAATCATGTATCTCTAGAGGAGGAAGACCCAGAAAAAAAGACTAACAGAAGGGTAATTGCCTGGTTTAACTCTGCATAGAGTACACTAGGGAGAGTAGGAAATGTACAATCTTGTTGGAAATTAAAGGCGCTCAGCCTTGTAGGGTTTTGTTCTCGAAATGTGTGCAGTGAATAAATGGCTCGTGCAGATAAGAACAGTGCACATCTGAAGAGTAAAGAAGTGAAAAGCACATAGGACTCTAAGTAAAAGACAAAAAATTAACCATGGTCTGTTTGACTAAAAGCTCTGTGGACAGCTTCTCCTTACCATGCTGGGAGCAGTAATCCTTGGAAAGAACAACACAAAACATGTAGCTACTTTTCCTGTCATGAAATGTAAAGATGTAACTTTCTTCTTTTGAAAACAGATCCAATTGAGTCAAATAATTGCCTGTGTGTGTTTTAATGTTAAACAAGTTTGATAAACCAGTTTCAGTATCAAATTTCCTAAAGCAGAAAGTTACCCCTCAGAGACAAAGTAAAAATTATCCTAATTACTGCCTTCTTTTCATCCCATTCCCAACAATTGTTTATATCTGTCAACTTGGACAAAATGAAGTACAAAATAGATGCAGTTTTCAGGATTGTTTAGAACAGCTGTTCTCATTGTAGGTTGAGACCACGTGTATTAGAAATAAAATATAATATTTAGAAAAATACAGACCCTATGCCTCATCTTGAAGGATTCTGACAGTAAAATCTCTTTATATGCTCACTTACTAGAATGCAGGCCATTTACAATACAAGTTCTGTGCCATTTCACTGAAAAAGAAAACACACACACAGGGTCCCCTGTATTTAGTTTTGCAAAACCTTCTCTTTGGGTCTTTGTGGTTGCAGTCACAACCATCCTTCAGACAGGCTGTTTCTAAAGAAATGTGGGTGCTGAGATTAGGTGAACTATACTTGAGCCACTATCTACTGACCTAGAGGCATGTAAACAACCAACTGGAAAAAATTAGGCCCCTTAAGCTGCTTACTTACTCAAGCATAATTCAATGGTTTGATTTATTGATTTAATGTCTTCTTTTACTAATATAATATAACCTGAACAGACACAGTTACAAAACTTTTAAAATTGAGATATAATTTACATATAATACATTTAAAGTGTCCAATTCAGTACTATCTTGTATACTCACAAAGTTCTGCAACCATCACCACTCTCTAATTTGTCATACCAAAAATAAACCCCATATCCATAAACATTCACTCCCTATTTACCCTAACCCGAACTCCTGCCAATCAATAACATAGTTTCTGTCTCTATGGATTTACCTATTCTGGATATTTCATATAAATGGAATCATATAATATGCAATCTTTTTGTGTCTAACTTCTTTCACTTAGCATGGTATATTCCAGGTCTGTTCATGATTCAGTATGAATCAGTACTTCCTTCCTTAAGGATGTGGAAAGTGTAATTTAGTGTATTACCTCCTTGCCTCTGGAAATCAGTCGTTAAAGGAAACATATTCATAGTGTATATTGCACCTGGAAATAATATTTATATGGTCATAATTCCTGTCTTGTGCCTTTTCCTTTCTTGTGTGTAGGCTAAATCTCCACTCAATAAGTGCATACAGATCAGATAGTCCCTTCATTTCATTTTTTCTTGGTGACATCCTTCCCAGGGCCCACCATTCTCTGGGCAATTTTCTCCCTTTACAGCCTGCTGACAAGTTGTCACATGGGGATTTCCTTTTAGCATCATCACGGAATTTTCTTTCAACTCACCAACTATGAAACCTCTCTTTTCCTTTACTGAATTTCTCAGTCTTTTTGGTGGAATACACATTTTAGTATCTTTCTGAGAGGGATGAGAGATAAACATTTTAAAGATGTGTATATTTCTGAAAATTTCATCATATTTGATGATAGTCTATCCGGGTGTGCAATTCTGGATTGCATAACACCATCCTTCAGAATTTTGAAAGCATTGTGTCTTTGTTTCCCAGATTCCAATGATTTTCCTTCCTGACACTTTGTGACCTGTTTTTGTTTTTGTTTGTGTTTTTATTAATTTCTGGAAGACTTTAGCATTCTTGATGTAGTATCTTGTTATAGGTCTTCGTTTTATATGGAGTACTGAAGGAGCCATTTTTTGGTCCTTAGTTTTACCATTTTTTTGAGGTATAATTAGAGTACAATAAACTGTACATATTTATGTATAAATTTTGATGAGTTTTGGCATGTGCATTCATTCATGATACCATCACCATAATAAAGATGCTAAGTATATTTCTCATCCCCCAATTTTCTTTATACATGCTTTGCATCAATCACTCCTGCCTCTCTCTCTGTGCAGCCACTATATTGTTTCTGTCCCTGTTGCATTTTCTAGAATTTTATATAAATGAAATAATAGAGTATGTACTCATTTTTGTTTCTCATTTTTCACTCAACATAATCTATTTGAAATTCATCCATGTTGTAGTACGTATTAATAGTTTTTCCTTTTTATTACTGAGTAGTAGTCTATTGTGCCACAATTTGCTATCTATTGACCTTTTGAGGAACATTTTATTAGTTACATTTTTAGTTATTACAAATAAAGCTGTACAAAACATTCCTGTTCAAGTCTGTGTGAACATTTGCTTTCATTTCTTTTGGGTATATACTTACGGCTATTCTAGTGTATGTGTAGTGATTTGTAGTTGCAATTTGCATTGTAGTTGCAATTTGCATTCCCTAAAAACTAATGATGTTGAATATTTTTCATGTTCCTAATTGTCATCTATATATCTTCTTTGGTGATGTGACTATTCAAATTTTGTATCCACTTAAAAAATGGCCTTTTGGGGAATCAGATGTGGCTCAAGCCATTGGGCTCCCATCTACCATATGGGAGGCCCCGGGTTCAATTCCTGGGACCTCTTGGTAAAGGCAAGCTGGCCCACACTGCAGAAAGCTGGTAGCCTGTGATGTGGAGCTCTGACACAGCAAGATGATGTAACCAAAGGAGATGCAGAGGAGAAACAGTGAGAGACACAGCAGACCAGGGAGATGAGGTGGCTCAGCAATTGAGTGCCTCTCTCCCACATCAGAGGTCCCGGGATTGGTTCCCGGTCCCTCCTAAAGAGAAAGATGAGACAAAAAGATAAGTAGACATGGAAAGGACACACAGAGAATGGACACAGAGAGCAGACAGTGAATGCAAACAATGGGGGGTGGGGAAAAAACACTTAAAAATGACTTTTGCTTTAGTATTATTGAATAATAGGAATTATTCGTAAATTCCAGATACATGTACTTTGTTGGAAATAATTTTACAAATACTTTTTCCTAGTTTGTGTCTTGCTTTTTCATTTTTATAACTGTTTTTTGAAAAGCATTTTTTTTATTTTGATGAAGTTTGTTTTTTTCTTTTACAGACTGTTTTTGTGCCCTACTTTAAAAATTTTGCCAAAGTTAAGATTACCAAGATGTTTTTCTATACTTTCTCCTAGAAGTTTTAGCTTTTACATTAGAATAGATGATATACATTTAAACTTAATTTTGTAGTAATGTAAAATTTTTTATTGTAGATGACTATTCTGTTGTTCAAGTATTGTAAGAGTTTGAAAATTTTTGTGAATCACAGAGAAGAGCACATTCTTAAACTAATACATTCCTGTGGGTATGGGGCCTGCTTTTTGTTTGTTTGTTTGTTTTGAGGTACCTGAGAAGTAGTCACTCACTATGGAGCTACACCTACTCCCCAGATGCATTTGATTCAGTTAATAGGCCTTGACTGGATCGATATTTTTTGTGTGTGTGTGTAAAAGTGTAATTATTGAAAAGCAGAGAACTCACAAAAGAGTACCCTTAATTTAGGAATTTTGCATTCTAAAAGAAGAGTTGAAACCTTTGAACAGGATGGCTTTTTATTTAAATAGAAATTAAGAGCATGAGATTCAGTCATATCAAGGGTCACATTGTGCTGTTCTTGGGAATTCACTTATTTCACCAGTCTGATGGCACAGCATCACTGTTTTCAATATTCTCGAAGGCAATGGGTTTAGAAATTTTGTGGATTAGAAGAGTTATGAATGGCATGACTTGCTGAGGATAATACCAAAAAGCACATGGATAGACATCAAGCTATGTTGGGAAAGGCTTGTGGTAGAAATGGGTCTATTCCTGATTCTCTACTCCCATAGGCTCTTGCAGCTGGAGGTAGTTGTATTTGTTCTCTCTGCAAAGTTCATCTAGATATGGGGAGTAGAACATTTCCTCTCTTGGAATGTATTTCTGGGCATAGACAGCTTTCAGTTGGAGTTGTTTGTATTTGGTCCAAGAATCTGTTCCAGAGTGAGTCTGCAGAGCTCCTCCAGTGGAATGTGCTTCTCAGTGTTATTGGGAACAACTTCCTCACTTGATGAACTTCTGCTAGATTCTTTCTGCTCAGCATCTGCACTGGCATGCTCTTCTCTTAATTTGTTCCTGGTGGCCTTTGAATTCATCACTCTCTTTTTCTCTCAGAAGTTCTCTCTGTCTATTCAGTTCATTGTTGTATTCCTCTCTGTGCAGGCAACACAAATCTGAGAAATTGTTTTTCTTTGAGGACTTTCTCACTGCTGTATAGTTCATTTTTATTCAATTCTGGATGTCTAAGAGGAAATTTAGGACTAGCAAGGGCAATAGCCATAAGGCAGGTGAGGATGAGAAGCCTATTGTTTGTCATGAAGATTATAGGACCAACTAGAAGATACTGGAGATACTGGACTGGGAGGTCTCATATGCAAGCTTTTGTATCCTCATGGAGTTCAGAATGGTCACCCTCTGATTAGATCACCTTTGATCAGATCACTTCAGGGCCTTTGATTGGATTAAGTCGGTGAGGTGTGACCCTGCCCTGCTGCTGGGGTCTTATATAAACTGAGAATAGAAAGCAGAAATGCACAAAGACCACCACTCTTTTGACCCTGCCACATGAGAGAGAGGATCAACCATAGCCACATAAAGACATAGAAGCCCCCAGAGGCTGAGAGAGGTCCTGGAGACCAGAGGTTGTGTATGCTCTAAATCAGCAGAGCACAGAGTCAGAAAAAGAGGCCCCTGAGAAGCTAGGTAATGGAGCAGCTCAAAGTGGAAGAGATGAGCCCTGCCATGTGCTTAATTACCCACAGCTGAACTCCAAGAGAAAGCAGCCTGGAAGAGAAGGCAGAGACCCAGATGGAGAGCTGCCATTTTGCCTTACCACATGGAAGGATTCCAGAATCTGCCAGGAGCCAACCTTTGGTGAAACAGCATTTCTGATGCTGCCTTGACGTGGACATTTTCACAGCTTTGGAAGTGTAAGTTTTTACCATAATAAATCCCCATTATAAAAGCCAACCCATTTCTGGTAATTTTACATTGGCAGCCTTTGGCAAACTCAAACAGGTGCAATTCATTAAAAAGATAATCCTGTCCCCCACTGAAATGCCTTTATTCCTGTGTCAAAACATTCAACCATATATTTGTGGGTCTATTTCTCTTATCTCTCCATTGTATTATGCTATGGATATATGGATACCTATCTTTATGCCCAATACCATACTTTCTTATTTACTGTATGTCATGAAATCAAGTAGTGTAAGTTTTCTAAATTTATACCTTTTCAAAGTTGTTTTGGCTCTTCTAGGTGATCCCAGTTTCATATAAATTTTAGAATCAGCTTAACTATTTCTACAAAATTCTAACTGAGATTTTTATTGGAATTTCATTGAATCTTTAGAACAATTTTGGGACAGCTTATATTTCAACAGTATCAAATCATCCAGTCCATAAATCTAGTACATTTATCCATTTGTTCTGGTTTTCTTTAATTTCTCTCAGCAATATTTTATAGTTTTTAGTGTGAGTTCTTGCACATCTTTTAACAACTTTTTCACTAAATATGTTGTATGTTGTTGCTATTATAAATGGAACTTGTAAAAAGAGTTTGGTATACCAAAAAATGTTTTATCTTCATATATCAGCAATGAAAAACCAGAAAGAGAAAATTTTTAAACTCGTTTTAGATTCGTTAATTTTTAAAATTTTTAAACTCATTTACATTCGTTAGGATTTTCTACATAGGTGATGATGAGATCTGTGAATAAAGACAATTTTTATTTCTTCCCTTCCCAAGAGGATACTTATATTTTCCTTCTTACATTGGCTAGAGTATCTGTAAAATGTTGAAGAGATGTGGTGAAAATAGACATCATGATCTTATTCGCATTTTAGAGGAAAAGAGTTTATTATTTCACCATTAAGAATGATATTAGGAGCTTCAGGAAGATGGCATTGGAGAAGGCAGTCAGGGCTCAACCCCCTCAAAAAACAATGTAGAAAGGGCCAAAAGCTGTGTGAGCAACCTGCTTTGGGGGTCAACAGACCAGGCAGTGCTGCACAAACCCCAGGAGGGTTAGGACAGAGTGACAAAAAAACCCAGGGCAACAAGCAAGAGTTACTAAACACCTGTAGTGGCCAAGAAGGACATACAATCCCTACTCTCAAAACATTAAACCTGGAAAAAAAAAAAAAAAAAAAAAAAAACCCTGGCTCACTGAGTTTATGGGGAGGGGAACAGCCCTCTTCCTACCTGTCAACTGTTGCAGTGAAGGAAGGTAGGTATGTGGGAGTGTGGAGAGTGGTTTCACTTTGGTGAATTGAGCCAGCAGACCCTGCTTTGAATCTCATCTCTGACCAGGCAAGAAACATCAGAAAGCAGAAATTGAAAGAAACATATGTTGGGAAAGGGTCAACAATGACCACCACCTGCTGGTCAGCTGGGAAATTGAAAGAAGAAAAACTGCTTTTAGGTCTCTCTTTAACCCCAAACCCTGGGGGAAAATATGCATCCCATTAGTGAAGCCCTGGTCAAATTTTGATAACTTAAACTGGACAATGTTAAAGACTTAGAATAAGTTGAACCAAATATCAAAGAAGAACTTAATAGGCAAGGGTGAGAAATTGGCCATCAGAGTAAATTCACCAATATATCAGATGCCTAAACATCAGCAAAAGTTAAAAGCCATACTAGAAATAGGAAGAGATGGCCCAGCTGAAGGGACAAACCAAATATACTGATGAGATACAGGATTTAAGACAATTAATCAATGATAATTGAGGAAATATGACTAATGGGATAAAGGGTATTAAGAAGACACTGGACATGTGCAAAGAACAATTTGAAAGCATGCAAAGAAAAGTAACAGAGCTTATTGGAAGGAAAGAAATGATGGATGAGATTGAAAGTACAATAGAGGCACATATCAGCAGATTTGAATTGCTCAAAGAAAATTAGTGATTTCAAGGACAGAACATCTGAACTGGAAAAGACAGGAGAACAAAAAGAGAAAAGAATAGAAAAAAATGAAACAGGGTCTCAAGAATTGAATGGCAATGCAAATGTACAAACATAGGTGTTACTGGTGTCTCAGAAGGGGAAGACAATGGAAAAGGAGTGAAAAAAAAAATGGAGAAAATAATGACCAAAAACTTCCCAAACCTCTTGAAAGATGTAAATATCAATATCCAAGAAGAACAACACACTCCAAACAGAATAAATCTAATAAGACCTACATGAGACACCTACTATCCAAATGACAAATATCATATATAAAGAGAGGATTCTGAAAGCAGCAAGAGAAATGAAAAGCATAACATACAAGGGAACCTCAATATGTTCAGTGCAGATCTCTCAACAGAAACTGTGGAGGCAGGAAGAAAGTGCTATGATATATTTAAGGTACTGAAAGAGAAAAATTGCCAGCCAAAAATTCTGTACCTGGCAAAACTGTCCTTCAAAAATGAGGATGATTTCAAAGTCTTCATAGACAAACATAAACATAAAAAGAAAAAGGAGCTAAAACTGAAGATGTAACAGCACACCTGAAGAAACTAGGAAAAACAAAACAGCAAACTATTCCCAAAACAAGTTGAAGAAAAGAAATAGTTAAGATCAAAGCAGAAATAAATGAAATCAAGAACAAAAAAAATAATAGAATCTACAAAAACGAAAGTTGGTTCTTTGAGAAGATGAACAAATTTGACAAATCCTTAGGTAGATTGATAAAGAAAAACAGAGAGGAGATGACAGATATTTAAAAATCAGAAATGAGAGGGGGGACATTACCACTGACCCCGCAGAAATAAAAGAGATCATAATAACACTATGAACAATGGTAAGCCAAAAAAACTAACCATGCTGATAAGATAGTTAAATTCCCAGAAACACATGAGCAACTTACATTGACCCAGAACAAAGAGAAGACTTTAACAAAGAGAAACCTATCATAAGTAAAAACATTGAAACAGTCATCAAAACCTTCCAGAAATTAAAAGCCCAAGACCAGATAGTTTCACAAGTGAATTCTACCAATTATTCAAAGATGATTGATACCAAACTTGCTCAAGCTCTTCCAAAAAATTGAACAGAAAAGAATGCTACCAAACTTATTCTATGAAGCCAACATCTCCCTAATACAAAAAACAGATAAAGATATTATGAAAAAAGAAAATTATTGACCAATATCCTTAATGAACATAGATGCAAAAATCCTCAACAATTTACTTGCAAACCAAATCCAAAAGCACATTAAAAGAATTATACACCACAATCAAGTGGGTTTTACCCCGCATATGCAGGAGTGGTTCAACACAAGAAAATCAGTTAGTGTAATAAACCACCTTAATAAATTGAAGAAGAAAAATCACATGATCCTCTCTATTGATGCAGCATTCTTTCTTGATTAAAAAACTCTAAAAGATAGGATTAGGAGGAAGCTTTCTAAACATGGTTAACCCTTTTAAGAAAAACCTACAGCAAGCATTGTACTGAAAGGTAAAAGACTTTAAGCTTTCTGGCTAAGATGGGAACAAGAAAAGGATGCCCACTGTTTTTCAAATTTCTGCTAGAGGTTCTAACTACAGCAATTAGACTAGATAAGAAATAAAAGGCACCCAAATAGGAATGAAGGAAGTAAAAACTTTCACTATTCACTGATAATATAATCCTGTATCTAGAATCCTGAGAAATCTACAACAAAGCTATTAGAACTAATTAGATGAGTTCAACAAAGTGATAGGATACAAGATTAATATGAAAAAAATCAATAACATTTTATACACTACTGATGTGCAATCTGAGGAGGAAATCAGAAAAAAAGTTCAATTTGTAATAGCAACTAAAATAATCAAATATTTAGGAATAAACAACCAAGGACATAAAGGACCTGAATTCAGAAAACTACAAAACATTGCTAAAAGAAACTGAAGAAGACTTAAATTAATGTAAGTACATTCCATGTTCATGAATTGGAAGACTAAATATTGTTAAGATGTCAGTTCTATACAAACTGATCTACAAATTCAGTGCAATCCCAATAAAAATTCCAACAGCCTTTTTTGTTGTTGCAGAAATGGAAAAGTCAATTATCAAATTTATTTTGAAAGGTAAGGTGCCCTGAATAGCCAAATTTTCCTTAAAAAGAAGAATGAGGTTGGAGGACTCTCACTTCTTGACTTTAAAGCATATTACTTAGCTACAATGGTAAAAACAGCATAAAGACATAAAGACAGATAGATTGACCAATGGACCCGAATTGAAAGAAACAGACCCTCACATCTACAGTCAAGTGATTTTTAACAGGACTGTCAAGCCCTACAACTGAGCCAAAACAGTCTATTCTACAATATTGCTGAGAGAACTGGATCCATATTTGAAAGATAAAAAGATGACCCATATCTTACTCCCCATACAAAAACTAACTCAAATGGATCAAGGACCTACATATAAAACAACAACCATAAAACTCCTAGAAGATAATGTACGAAAACATCTTCAAGATCTTGTGGTAGGTGAGTTTCTTAAACCTTGTATCGCATCATAAGCAACAAAAGAAAAAATAGACAAATGGGACCTCCTCAAAATTAAACACTTTTGCACCTCAAAGGACTTTGTCAAAAGGGTGAAAAGGCAGCTGAATCAATGGGAGAAAACATTTGGCATTTACATATCCAATAAGGGTTTAATATCTATGATACATAGAGATACTGCAACTCAACAATATAGAGACAAATAGCCCAAATAAAAAATATGCAAAAGACTTGAATAGACATTTTTCCAAAGAAGAAATACAAACGGAAAAAAAAAAAAGCATGAAAAATTGTTCAACATCACTAGCGATTAGTGAATTGCAAATCAAAACTACAATGAGAAATCATTTCACACCTATTATACTGGCAACTATTAAAAAGACAGACAACTGTAAGTGCTGGAGAGAATATGGAGAGATAGAAATGCTTAATCACTGTTGGTGGGAATGCAGAATGGCACAGCCACTGTAAAGGACTGTTTGGCAGTTCCTAAGGAAGGTGAATATAGACTTGCCATGTGACCGGGCAGTACCACTGATAGGTATATACCCAGAAGAACTGAGAGCAGTGACACGAATAGACATCTGCACACTGATGTTCATGGCGGCATGATGTTCAACTGTTGGAAAAAACCCTGGTGTCCATCCACTGATGAATGGATAAGCAAATTGTGTTGTATACACATGATGGAATATTAAGCATCTATAAGAAGAAATTATATTGTTAAGTATATGACAATGTGAATGAACCTGGAGGACATTATGTTGAGTGAAGCAAGCCAGACACAAAAGAGTAAATACGTATGACTGTGCTATCATGAACTAAATAGTAAATATATTGTGTAAACTCATGGATTTAATAATTTTATAACTAGCAGAGGTATTATATAGGTATGACAGTGTTGAAAGGGAAAGCCTGAGGATATATATACTACTAGAAGGAAAGCTAAAAAATGTAACACGGAATTCTATAACATAGTAAAACTGCATTTAAAATAAGAATATGGGAGCGATTGAGAAATGATGAGATTTTTTTGTTTGTCTATTTTTTGTTTTATTATTATTATTGGAATAATGAAATGCTCTAATAATGATTAAAATGATGAATGCGCAACTATGTGATTATATCAAATACCGCCGACTGTACACTTTGGATGGATTTAAGCTTTATTAATATGTATCAAGAAAATTGATTTATTAAAAATAAATCCCTTCATGTATTTAATGAGATAATCTAGTACAATGAAGGTAGCATACATAGGCAGACCTTGCTTTGCATGGTAGCTCAGGGCTAGAAAGAGGACTGTGCAAGCTAAAATCTTGCAAAGCCATCTTATTAATCAGTGGGAAAATTATGATCTTTAAATTTTTTTGTCAAGTATTAAAATCTCTTACTTCTGTTATAAATGTATAGAGAATTGGAAAAAATTAGTAAAAACTAATTTTACTATACTCTGGTTTAAAATGTCAGAAACATTAAGGATCAAAATGTTTTACTTCTTTGTAAAAAACTGATCAGAGTTGTTTAAACTGTACTTGCTATCTTTCTCCAATTATAAAACTAATAATATGGAATGAACATCTTTTTGATGCCTTGCAAATTGTCATACTCTCCTCTAAATTTGGATCAGCATCCAATATTTTAACCTTTCATGGTTTCAATTTTGTGAAATGTTTCTGAGAATTCCTATAATGTGGAGGTGGCTTTTTTTGTTTGGTTTTTCATTTTTCTACCAGCCTCACTTCCTCTGGGATATTTTCATCCTTTTTTGTCACAACCAGTTTCCTCATTTATGTCTGTAAGTTCACCTTCACTAAGTACCTTTGGCTGTATGAGAATCTCTTGAGTGGTGGCTGCATCAACCTTCTTATGATCAGCTATTTCTCTATCCCTTGATTCATATTTCATTTTTAAGTGTTGCTTCTTTGTTTCACTTTCATCTTTGGTGATAAATTCCCTCTTTCCAATATCCATTTTTTAAACAAAATGTCGCATGGGTGTATCACTGGGAGTTAAGAACCCAGCTACCTTTTTGATGTCTATACATGATCTGAATCATCGACAGGCTTTGAAACAAGTGATATGACGAGTTACTCATCATGATGTACATCTTTTATTTATGCAGTGATTTGTGGATGGAAAAGCTAGCAGCAAAGTTCATACTTTATATATACATATACTTATAACTCATATACTGTGGTAGCTGACATTTGAACTCTGTTTTTGGTGGATTGGTGTTATTTAACTAAACTGCGGTAACTGACATTTGTATAGATGGGACATGTGTGAAGTGAGGAATTCTGGTACTTTGGAGTTGGCCAGAGTAGTTGTGAAGCCACTGACAGGTTGCATCCTTCTCTAAGGATCAGTTTTGCCATTTGTAAAATGTGTTAACATCACATACCTTAAAAGGTTGGACTGAGGATATTAAATTTTTTTTAAAAGAAGAATGATGCTAGCAGTAGGCTTTTTTATAGATGATGTTTATCTGCATTTAATGAGTTAATCATATGGTTTTCCTTTTTAATTCTATTAATATGTTAAACTAAATTATTTTATTTTAGATGTTAACCTAACCTTGCAATTCTGGGATAAACTCAAGAAAGATGTATTTTCCTCTTTATGTATTGTTGGATCCAATTTCCTAAAATTTTTTTAAGAATTTTTGCATTTTGTTCTTGAGAGTTATTAGTCTGTAGTTATCTTCTTCTGTGATGTCTTTTTTGTTTTGTATGCTTGATTAATAATGGTTTCATGGGGTTAGTTGGGAAAACTTCTTTCCTCTTATAATTTCTGGAAGCTTATATGTACATTTGTTAGTATTTCCTCCTTAAATATTTGGCTGAGCCAACCAATAATGGTCTAGAGTTTTCTTTGTGGGTATGTTTTAACTAAAATTTCAGTTTACTTAGTAGGAATAGAGCTTTTAAATCTAAAAACATCTATGAGAAATATTCATTAATTATCTTTGGTAAAGTTTTCCTTTGTGTTTTCTTTGTTTCCAAATATCTTTTTGTTTACATTATCAGAGATCTTATAGGAATTCACAGATATTCTTGTCTTTTTCCCTCCAATTTCCAATATTTTTCTTTTTGTTCCATGCTATATAAATTTGTTTCTGGATTCATCGTTTAACTCTTGATTTTTTCATTTCTGACATATTTTTAATATCTGATGAGGATGATTGAGTCTTCCTGCCTCTTTTATAAGCTTTTAGATAAATATTCCATTTTCAGCTTAAGCCTGAAATTTTCCACTTACAGAGTACTCATTTCCTCTAATTATTGTGCTTTTATTGGGCAGTGCAACAGATCTGGCTTCAATTTATGTTTCCCCTTTCTCAGTTACCACCATTCATCTGTTTTAACAGCTTCCCAAATTTTGTTGCTATCATCTTCTCTTCCATTTTTTATGTCTTCCAGCCTCCTCTATTAAGCTTCTCTGCTTATTGAACAGGATTTCAGTAAGTAGCAATAGCAAGCATATATAGTCAATCTATCACATTTAACTGGGCATCTTCCTAATCATCTTGATGGGGTTATAAATTAGGATCCTGAACCCTCACTCCAATCCCTTGTATCACTGATTTACTAACTCCATCCTCATGTATTCCATATAGACTCTAGTGAATCTGAATCCTGTGCTGCCTGACTCAAGAACAAAACCTGATTAGGACTCTGTGATTCCCATGGAAGTATCCTAAAGAGATTGTAAGTTCCTACAACCTAGAGGCCTGCCTTCTTTAGGCAGGAAAACATTTTCAAGAATTTTAAAGGTTGCTTTAGCAACTACTTCACATATTAATCACCTCTGCCCATCTCCTCTCTCTTTCCCACCCCAGTCATATATTAGGAAAACCGAACTCTAATATATTCAGCTCTCCTCCTATTATAGGACATCTTTGAACCATTCAGTCACTGAGCCAGATATCTGAGTCAACTGGGAATCCTCTCTTTCCTCACCTTTAATCAGGCATTGAATCCAGTCAATTTCTCCTCCCCCCATCCCCAAATATCTCCAGAAGATGTTCCTGCTTTTGCCCTGTGGCAATTTGTCCCTCCAATTTTCCCCCATAGTCTGTCACCTCCAGTGTAAAAGCAATCTTTCTAAAGCACAAATCTGGTTACATATATTTCCCGACTAAAATCCTCCATTAGGTGCCCCCTGTTGAGGGGCAAAACAAAAATTCTTGAACTGGTATGTATGAACCTTAAAAATTTGTCCCCTGGGCTGTCATCTCTTGTTCTTTCCCAACAACTACCCAGAGGCCAGCCACATCAAACTGCAAGTGGTTTCCCAACACTGACACATATTTTTTTAATGTCTCTGAGTTTTTTTTACATAATTGTCTACCTCTGTGGAATGCCATTCCTTAATTGTGCTTCTTTTATGGAATCCTACTATGTTCTACTCTTTTCTGTTTAAATCTCTCTTCTGTGTTCTCCTAGCGTTTATGTCCTCTATAAGGTTATGGCTTGTTTACATGTTTTCCTGTATAGACCATGACAGCAACTGTGTCTTTTGTTTTCATTATGGATAGTAGTTAGAACAAAATCTGGCACAAAGGTGTGCAAGTAATCTATAGAATGAATTTTTACTTAGAATCTGTTGTTCTCTCACTATTTCTCCTGATATTCTCTGATGTTAATCTGCCTGGTCCCATCTGTACTAGGAACAACTTGGAATGTTTAAAGAAAATAAATATGACTATATAATAGCATGGAACAATGATGTTTAGAATGGATTTGAATTACAATGTCTAATTTAAAATTTAACTTTAGATAATGTAACTTTCATCAGAAGTTAGGGCACCATAGCTGTAAAATTGTAAATATAAATGTTTTAAAATATATCTTTCACTGCCCATGAATGAAGTATACAATTAATCAAATTCCTATCTAAAAATATATAGCAAGTTATATGATAAGTTACATGATAGTGGAGCACTAATATAAGTGAGGATTTAAAGAAACAACATGGATAGAGGCAATAAGAACAAACTATGTCACTGTCCTACACTTTTCTGGTCTTAATTCCAGTACTATCATCATTAGAGAGAAACTTCAAAAATAACGAAGTAGGGGAAGCAGATGTGGCTCAAGCTATTGAGCTCCTATCTACCATATGGGAGGTCCAGAGTTCGATACATGGGGCCTCCTGGTGAAAGCAAGCTGGTGCAACCTGAGAGTTGGCCCATGCAGGAGTGGTGGCCCACACAGGAGTGCTGGCTGGCACAGTAGTGCTGGTCCACACAGAATTGCTGGTTGACATGGAGTGCTGGCCCATGCAGAGAGCTGGAGCAGCAAGATGGCACAACAAAAAGAGACACAGAAGAGAGACAATAAGAGATGCAGCAGACCAGGGAGCTGAGGTGGCACAAGAGAATGAGCACCTCTCTCCCACTCCAGAAGGTCCCAGGATCGGTTCCTGGAGCAACCTAATAAGAATACAAGCAGACACAGAAGAACACACAGCAAATGGACACAGAAAGAAGACAATGGGGGGTGGGGATGGGGAGAGGAAAGAGATAAATAAATCTTTAAAAAGATGAGGTAGGCTATACTCTAAAATTTCTCAATCATAACATATATGAATTACCTGGGGAATTTCTTTATCCTTCCATTATCATCATTATCATAGTCATCATCATCATCACAAAAGGAATGTATGAAATTTAGCAAGCAATTTTAATAATGCAGATTATATTGTGGTGGTTTGAACTGTATGTACCCCCAGAAAATCATGTTCTTAAAGTTAATCCATTCCTGTGGCTGTAAATTTACTGTAGGTAGGAACTTTTGATGAGGTTATTTCAGTTAAGAGGTGGCCCAGTGTGGGTCTAATTCTCTTACTGGAGTTCTCTAAAAGAGAATGAACTTCAGATGAAGAGAAAGTCACTGAAGCAAGAAGCTAAGAGCAACAAAACCCAGAAGAGAAGGGAGAGACCAGCACATGCAGCCATTGCCTTGCTATGTGGCACAAGAGCCAGGGGTTGCCAGCAGCTGGTCTTTAGGGAAAAAGCATTGCCTTGATGATTCCTTGATTTGGACATTCTCACAGCCTTAAACCTTAAGCTAATAAATTTCCATTGTTTAAAGCCAACCCATTTCTTCTTGTCTGCTTTGAACAGTCTTGCAAAGTAAAACAATACAAAAAGTATAAATGCCCCAACTCACTGATTCCACTCAGAAGAGATAATTACTGTTAAAAGTTTCTTTTGAATTCTTTTTAGTATTTATATACCTACCCTTCCAATATCTGTCCACTGCATTTCACGCAGACACACACATACTTTTTAAAACTCAGAAATGGAAATATACTATACACAGTGGTCTGAAATTGCTCTTTTCACTTAAGGGTAATTTTAGTTGTTTTTCCATATCAGCACATATTGATCTACTTATGCTTCATTTTTAAAAAATGATTAAATACTATTCCATTCATTCAGAAAATATCTTCTGAGGAGCCACAGTATGCCTGGCACCAAGCCAGATAATCAGGGGTAACCCTAGACTCCAGGCTCTGCCTCATTGTCCATGTGGCTCTTCATTTAGAATCTATCTATAGCTCCACTGCCCAGAGAAAAAAGTCCAAAAATAACCATATCATACAAGAACATCTCTCTAATTCCCAAGTCTCATGTCCAACCACTCCCTGCCTTCAACTTTTGTTCTAGGAGCACTGGACACCTCATTTCTCCCTGCACAACCTAGAGTTTGATTTATTATGTTTGGTCAGTTGGGAATCTTTATATGATCCTGATAAACAGCTTGGTTTGGGAGCCACAGGATGAGATAACGCACGGGTCTGAGATGCTAGTATTTCTCATGTGTTTAATTGGTTATTCAGTCAACAAATACTTATAGGCACTGTACTGAGCATAAGAGATCCAAATGTGTAAAAATATATTTCTTAATTTTAAAGGAGATTAATTCCAGGGAGAAGACAGATAGGAAACTTCAAGAAAGGATAACAAGAGCAAACAGTTTTAGAGATTTTACTATAAACCAGTCGTCAGTCTCTTTTTTACATGTATGATTTCATTTATCTTCACACTAACTCTAAAGAGTAAATTCTATTATTATTATTAACACTCCAATTTTATAGAAGGTAAAGAAAGTAAACAAAAGTTCAGAAACTGAGGCAAAGAGAGGTCAAGTAATCTGTTAATAAACACAGTATATTAAAATAGGTTGCAACTAGTAAATATAGTACAGTATGATTATATTTCAAAATTTCTAACTTTCCATTTGTGCCTTTGTGAGGCCTCTGTGCACTCTGAAGCCTCTGAAATGCAAGTTACAGGAATTTAGAGCTCAATCAGTGCCTGAGGCCATTCAGCTTTGAGGATTTTATCTTACTTGAAGCTCTGGGGTCTAGAGAACTTTTTAAACCCGAAGCTGTCAGTCCTGATCAAGAAAATCTCCACAGCCACCAAAATGGTTTTAGGCACTTTGGTAAATTGTATGGCTAAGATTATTAGTTAAAACAGTTCTTCTTGTTCTTTCCCCCAAATTAAATACTTCTTTGGGGTCTGACTTTGCCTTCTTTATAATGACTGAGATATCTGTATCTCGTGGGTACAGAGCACATAATGTGCAAAACACAAATTCATAAACAAGGGCTTTAGCCTTCCCCTTCCCAGGAGAATATGGAAAAACTAGGTTACATTTCATGCAAAAAATTCAAAGGTCCCGAGTTTTTTTCTGGCTACAGGGCTAATTTGGCACAAGGTTCATGTGACTCCTTAGAAGAGGCAGTATAGAGTTTGTTTTCTTTTAAAACACAATTCATTCTATTTTCATGGTATAGAACAGGAAACTGATTTCTATCTTTTGTATGAAGATGATCATCATATAAAGAAAAATCTGTTCAAGAAACTGAATCTATCATATAGTCATGTTCTCCATGAACATGCTTATTTTACAAATCATTAAAGGTATATTATTTCATTTCTTAAAATATTTTCAAATGAAGTAATGAATAAAAACAGGTTCTTGCAATTTATGAATATATTCCTAAAGTGAAGAGTAAACTTTAACCCAAAACAACAGTTCAATATCTATTAACTAAGTTGCTAGAATTCATGATTTAGCAATTTTATCCTAGAAAATACTAAATCATTTAGAATGCATGTTGTAGGTTTTATTCCAGTTGAACTCTGTTGAGCTGGAAGTGACAAATGTAGATGATGAAAGAATACTTTTTAAAAATATTCATCCAAAGTATACAACTAATGGTAATTGATATAATTTTTTTACAAATAAAAAAATTAATAAAGCATACAATTCATCCAAAGTATACTGTCAGTGGTATTTGGTATAATCACATAGTTAAAAATCTATCACTTAAGTCATTATTAGAGCATATTAATTATTTCATTAATAATAATAAACAAAAAAGCAGACAAATAAGAAAATTCCTCACCTCTCAATTTCTCTATGGTTCTTCTGCTATACGTAACTGCTATTTCTGGTTATCCTTGCACAATTATTTATCTGTTTATTAAGTCATTTTATTGAGATATATTCACATACCATATAATCTATCCAAATTGTATAATCAATGGCTTTTAGTATAATCACATTGTTGTGCCCTTGTCATCACGAAAGATTTTAGAACAATTTCATTACTTCGAAAAGAAAGACTCCACACCCCTTAGCATTCCTTCCTCAGCCCTACATAACCACTAATCTAATTTCATTCTTATAAATTGATTTATAATTAAACAAATTGATGCTTATTTTAGACCATTAGAAATGCATGGACTCTTGTCCAGAAATTAAGCAGAGAGTTGAAATTATAGTTTGTAGAATTCCAAATGATTATGATTCTTAATATAAAAAGCTCATATAAAAATATAAAAGGTCTTTTAAAATTGAGAAATTTTGAATTTTTGAAATTTTAGAAACAAATAAATTACAATACAACCATAATAAAGAAATTTAAAATTGAGCTACAGTTTCCTTTGACCAGAACCCAGAAGACATCTTAATCACATCCCATATTTTATATCTCTATTCCTCTGAAGCCCTAATCTTCAGACTTATAGACAATAGACCAATTAATAATTCCATTTGGATGATTAATAGTCATCCCATAATTATCAGTTCTAAACCTGAACTCTTTATATTCTACCTAAATTTATAACTGTCCCATCTTCCCCTCCTCAGAAAATGGTACCTTCCATTCACCTGAGACCCCAAACCTTGGAATCATCCTGACTCCTCTTTCCCTGGCACCTCATCAGCAAAACCTGTTACCATGACTTTCAAAATATTTCTCTAGTCCAATCACTCCTTATCATTACCCATCTATTCATACCACCACCATCTCCAGCTAACATTGGCAATAATCTTAATTTCTCTCTATCTCATCCCAGGAAGTCCTACATTCAAATTCCCATAATGCAATTGGAAAGAGTATTCAAAACTCAAATCAGAGTTTTGCAGTTTCCTGTTCAAGTTTTTCCCTTTTCTTCCCATCACACTGAGAATAAAAACCAAAACCTTAGCATTCTTCCTTCTCCATCCTCACCTTTTACCATTTCTACCCTCCCTCTTTCTTTTCCAGTCATGGTGACCTTTTTGTTTCTAAAAAGAACCAAGCTGGGGAGCAGATGTAGCTCAGTGGTTGAGTACCTGCTTCCATGTATGAGGTCCTGGGTTCAATCTCTGTACCTCTTTAAAAAAAAAAAAAAAAAAAAGAACCAAGATGTGGCATAGATTCAGGTCTTAAGGGCTTAAGGGCTGAGCACTTCAACTGACATGCCCTCCCCCTTTCCTTTACCTTCTTCATCCTTTCATTCTATATTTTATCCATTTTTTTAAATTCTATTTTATTCTTAACATTTACATTATAGGTAGGTTTATCTTTCATCTCCTCCCATGACGCTGTAAGCTCTATGTAAGTAAGGACTTCGTCTCTTTTGCTTATGCTGCATCCCCAGATCCTAGCATACTTAATAATTTAAGAAAATTCACAACACAACTGCATTAGTTTCACACTCTACATTTCCCAAAACTGACATCAGGTTCCTCTATAAACCAGCTGTTTCTTTGAATGACCATGTTTTATCAATTGTTCTTCTACTTTTCTAAATTAAAGATTTTAGAATCATCCTTGAGTTGGCTCTTCTTTTTTTCTCTCTCTTTCTCTCTATTTTTTTAAAATGTTACATTAAAAAAATATAAGAGGCCCCCATATACCCCCCACCCCCCTCACCCCACTTCTCCCACATCAACAACCTCTTTCATCATCGTGGCACATTCATTGCATTTGGTGAATACATTTTGGAGCACTGCTGCACCACATGGATAATGGTTTACACTGTAGTTTACACTCTCCCCCCAATCCACCCAGTGGGCCATGGCAGGACATACAATGTCCAGCATCTGTCCCAGTACCACCCAGGACAACTCCAAGTCCTGAAAATGCCCCCACATCATATCTCTTCTTCTTCTCCCTACCCTCAGCAGCTACCGTGGCCACTTTCTCTACTTCAATGCTACAATTTCTTCCATTACTAATCACAATAGTTCCATGGTACTATATTAGTAAGCTATACTCCAGCCTGCCCTCCTCTCATCTTCTGATATATCTCTTATTTTTCCTATCCTCTTTCCTCCCCACTGCCAAGTTTAGTAATATTATCACTACAGAATTATGTAATACAAGAAAATTGTACCTAGATTCCTATATTCCTAAGAAAATAGGGAGTAAGGGAAAGATATATATTTGGCAATCAGCTATGTAATAAAGACAGTTGAGTCCAGGAAAAAGGATGAGTTCCCAAGATAGAATGTACAGAATTGAGAAGAGGGAGCCTTATAAGATACCCACAGTGGAGGATAAAGAAGAAAAAGATAAATGAATAACATAAAAAACAGAGTTATTAGAGTAATTAAAAGAGACTTCGAAGAAATCTTTTAAATGTTATCTTACAGTTAAACTTATTTTGTAAGAGAATAAAAATGATAACAGTTAAAAAAAAAAAGCAGAGTTAGTAAAGTATGGTTTCCTTCACATTGTTGCAGAGATAGTTTACTAATATATAGGCTGTTTAATGACCTCCTCTTATAAAATTCTTCAAGAGTGTCTCAATTTTAATATACATTAAAGCATAGATTCCTTAGATTCAAGGCCTAAAATTACATTTCCCACTTTCTTGAATACCCACTATGCTCAAAGTAAACCAAACTCCTTACTTTTCTCAATAACAAGTTTATGCCTCTAGGCTTTGCTTACATTGTGACTTCAGGAAGGCCACTTTCTTCTAAGACTCATCTCTAAGATTATTACCTATTCAAGAAACTGCAAATACCCACTTGACGACTCCCTTAGTAATCTCCCAGCCATCTTTTTTGAACCAATGGTAAGCATTTATTGCACTATCTTTCACATTAAAAGTATTGTAGGCTTGCCAGACTCCACTATCCTATTAGACTATAAGATCTTAAAGGGCAAAGACTATATAACTCATTTGTGGCTCTAAAACTGAATGTGAGCTTGAATAGTTTAATTTTTCTGAGCCTTAATTTCCTTATTTTTAAGCTTAGAGTAATAATGTCAATAATAACCACATGATATTGTTGTGAGGTTAAAATTATTTAATTTATGCAGAAAATTTAGAATGGTACCTCACCCATAGAGTGGAGCCCATAAGAGTTAGTTATTATTCTTTCATACCTTCCCATCACAATGTCTAAAATTTAGTTAGAGTTCATTACATCTTTCAAAAGGCAAGAAAATCCCTGAAAAAAATTTATAGGATAAAGCGTGGTCATGAACATGCTGGATGACACAGAAATTGTGAAAAGGCTGAGAAGTAATAAAATGCCCCTGAAAAGAGAAAGTATGTAGAATTTCAGAAAATAGGGAGAACAGTGAACAATGAAAGAAAGAAATGACTAGGAGTAGTGGCAATGTTTAAAATATACTCTATCTACCAATTTACCTTGGATAGGAAGGAGTAAGATTGAGAATTCCAAGTGGTAGCAAGTCAAATAAGGACTCCATGTTTGTTCGCTTTTTAAGAGATCCAAGTATTTTTTCAGAAGAAAAAAGGAGAATTTGAAAGGAATGAGCTTGGTGATATAAGCAGAGATATGCTGGGGGGAAAGGAAAAGGGAAAGGGAATCATTGTGGCGTTGGTGTTCCAGATGGTTAAATAAAATGGTGGTGGTGGGGAGTGGGGAGAGAGCAAGGAAACAGAGCTATTTCTCCATTGGAAGGAAAACTTGTGGAATGATCCCTGCTTGCTTTTTGAGTTCTCCTCTGACACATATTTTTGAGAAGTGAAATAGTTGGAAGGGACAATAAAAGCACATGTGGGCTTCTGGCACAACACCCACAAACTCATTAATACCAGCTGATCTGTCCTACCCAGAACTAGGTAGCATGAAAAACGAATTCTAAAAATAAGGCCTGCATGTCTCCCCAAAGACACAAACTTAAAGGAAAAAGCTCTTTGCAAAATTTTACTTCAGGCTGTCTGGCAAACCTAAGCAGACACAGGTCTATCCACCAACACTTAATGATCACAACTATTCTTATTGCATTTTGTTCTGGGCAGTCCAGCATTCTAAAATTAAGGGTTGGCTCCTACTTGTTATACAGGACAGAGCTGGAAGAAATGTTCAATGCTAACAGATTTTCACGCTTGGACCAAGTATGGAAGATCTGTAACATTTCGGCTATTAAATACCCCTGAAACTGGCTGAACAGAATGACAAAGCCTGGATGTGTCTACAAGTCAGAAAGCTTGTTTTAGCACCCTAATCACAAAGTTTGGCTCTTTCTTTCTAGAATACTTATTTTTGCTGTGCCTTTATGAATACTCTGGAGTTTGTCCCTAAAGGCAGGCTAATAGCATTGATTGCATACCTTAACAGAGAATGGGGAAAAGTCTTTGGCATAAAGGTTTGTAATGTATACTTCTTTACATCTCTGTGTTAACATCAGTGGCAGATGTGGGTATGGGAAGGCTGTTGATTTATTTGGATTACTTGAAGTCACCCACTGGCTTCTGTAGATGCTTATATGCCCTGGATTAAGTGGGAAAACAGGCATGCATACTTTTAAGAAAAAAAAAACCAACAATACTGTGATTGTGATGTTCTCTAGAAGCGAGCACTCTTAGTCGACATGATCATGATGCACTTATAATCATAACTTTGGCTGTGCCCTTTGCCCAGGTTTTTAAAAATTATATTGTGACAGTCACATCCATTTGTTTACATATTGCCTATGGCTGCTTTGGTGCTATGGCAAGGCTGAGTAATTACAGGTGAGACAGCATGGCCCAAATGGCCTGCAAGGCTGAAAATATTTAAGATTTGGCCTTTTAAGAAAATGCTTGCCAACCCCTATTTAGATGGTTGGGATAAGTCAGGGACACTCATTGCCCTCTTACTTGAACCTTTTCAGAATGATGGTGATTCATTAGGGATCATCCCAGATTTTTCTCATTTCAGACTCTGCTAGAAGTCCAATCAGAACCATATTTTCACCAGCTTACAAATGTAATAAGGGTGGGAAATCTTTCTACCAAAAATTACACTGACTCTTAGAGAACAATCTGGGAAGAATTTCTAGAAGTACAAGAAATACAGGAAAGGCCAGACAAAAAAATGAATGGAACCACATACATCTCAAGTAATTGACAAAGAGGTTAAATGACTTACCCACATCCTCAAAATAATTAAATAAAGAAGCTGAGATTCTTTGCAGGGAGTCTGACTCCAGAACCCACTCTTGAGCAATAGGATATTGTGAGAGATTAGAGGGACAAGGGTAAACTAAGAAAACAGGAGAGAAGGACGAAGGAAGATTGAGGAATGGTTTCCCAAGGCTGGTGGTATTCCAAACTCTGTGACTCAATGTGTTCCCATAGCAGTTTGTGTATTGCTCAGTTATAGAAGTTGTCAGTTTTCTTATCTTTGTCTCCCCCCAGACTGAGGTTTCTGATGCTGTGACTTTTTCATGTCTGTTCTGAGAGGCCAATAGCACTTGGTATTCCAAAATAAACAAAAGTTGAGGGGTTTTGTCCCCACTATACCTCCCCACAAGTATTACTAAAGGGAGTTCTTTAGACTGAAAGGAAAGGATATTAGACAGTAGATCAGAGCAGCATGAAGAAATAAAGACCAATGGTAAAAGTAATCATATAAGTAATTATAAATGACAGTATTATTGTATTTTATAGTATGCTACTCTACTTTCAAATTCTTACAGTTTCTAAAATGCAAATGCTTGAAAAGTAATTTTAAGTCTATGGTTTTGGACACACAATGTATAAAGACATAATTTTTAGCAAGTACAACAAAAAAGTAGGGTGCAAAGGGGTACAGGAATAGTATATGTGCATGCTATTGAAGTTAAATTCTTATTGAATTAAATTGATTGATAGATTTAGAATGTGAAACTTAAGCCTCATATTACCACAAAGAAAATATCTCAAAACCATAAACAAAAAGTTCAAATAAATATGAAAGTAAGCATTAATAGAAGAAGCGAGGGACTATAAAAGATTTGATCTATAAAGACTAAAGCAGCAGCAAAATGGCAGAATAAAGCCCTGAATTATCAGTAGTTATGTTAAATGTAAATGGATTAAACTCTGCAGTCAAAGGGCAAGTATTGTCAGTTTGGATAAAAAAGCATGACCCACCTATGCGACGTTTACAAGGGATTCACTTATATACAAAGATACAAGCAGGTTGTGGCAGTTTGAGATTATTTTATGAATCCCAAAAAGAAAAAGATGGTTTGTAAACTAATTTATTCCCCTGGGTATGGTACCCTTTGATTACATTAAATTCAGCTGAGAGTACTTTGATTAGATTACTTGAAAAGATGACTTTAGGACTTTTGATTGGATACCTCATTGAAGAGTGACTTAGTTTGACTCTCTGCCCCCTTGCTGGGTCTGACATAAGTGGGAAACATAGAGAGAAATAGACAGAGGAATAGGGAGTCAGCATATTTGATTCCACAATGTGAGAGGAAGGACTGTAGGAAAATAGAAGCCCCTAAGAGGCTCTAAGAGGCTGGGCTCAAACAGCAGCTCAAGAGGTGATGGTGAGCCTGGAGGGGAAGACTGAGACCTCAGCAGAGATCATCAGCCATCTTGCTTTGCCACGTGCCCAGACAACTGAATCAACAGTAACCGACTTTGGTGAGAAAGCATCCCTTATGGTGCCCTGATATGGACTTTTCATGGCCTTGGAACTGTAAGCTATTACCCCAAATAAATCCCCTTTATAAAAGCCAATACATTTCTGGTACTTTGCATCAGCAACCCTTTGGCCAACTAAAACACAAGTTAAAAGGGAAAGAGTGAAAAAAAAAATTCTGTGCAAATAGTAACCAAAGGAGGTGAGGTAGCTATACTGATATCAATTAAAATTTAAGCAAAAAACTTAAAAAAATTTATGAAAGACAAAAAAAGTTACTATATACTAATAAAGGGTAATTATACAAATTATACAAATTATAATTATGTATGTCCCTAATGGCAAAGTTCCAAAGTATACAAATATTTCAAGGAAGATTCCAAGGAAGAATTAGATGATTCTACATTAAAAACAGGAGACGTCAATATATCATTTTCAATATTAGAGAAAAAATCTAGACATATGATCAATAAGGAAATAAAAGACTTGAAAAATGCTATAAGTCAACTAGATCTAACAGACATATAGAGAACACTTTTTCCAACAGCAGCAGAATACACATTCTTCCAGTGCATAGGGATCATCCTACATGATAGACCATAGGTTAGGTAACAAAACAAGACTCAATACATTAAAAAATATTGAGGGGAGTGGATGTAGCTCAGTGGTTGAGTGTCTACTTCCCATATGTGAGTCCTAGTTTCAATCCCCAATACCTCCTCATAAAAATATGTTGAAACATACAATGAATCTTCTCCAATCACAATGGTATGAAGCTAGAATTCAATATCAGAGGAAGAACTGGAAAATTCACAAATATGTGGAAAATAAATAAGACACTCTTAAGCAATCTGTGGATTAAAGAAAAAAATCGTGGGGAAATTAGGATATATCTTGAGAATGAAAAAGAAAACATAACAAACCAAAAGTTATGGGAGTCAACAAAAGCAGTTCTGAGAGAGAAATCTATAGCTCTAAATGCTTACATAAAAAATAATAATAATAATAATAAAAAGATCTCAAACCAGAGAACTAACCTCATTACTGGAGGATCTAGAAAAAGAAGAGCAAACTAAACCCAGAGCAAGCAAAAGGAAGGAAATAACAAAGATTAGGGTGGAGATAAATGAAATAGAGAATTTAAAATACAACAGATAATCAACAAAACCAAAAGTTCTGAAGCATACATCAGTTTGTCCACACACCAGTAGAGATGAGAAGAAGCCCATCTAAAAGAATTATGACAAGGCTGACTGTAAACAATTGTGGATTCTTTTTAAAAGGGCTATCTTGAAGATAAATCTTGTTTCAAATATCAGAGGAACTAAGTTGACTTTGATAATTAAACAGTGGAATGATCACACGCTGAATTCCATAAATAAAAATTATTAATTTATAATATGATACACATAATAAAAATACTCTTTATACTGTAGAAAAAAACAACAAAAGCTGGCCCTTTGAAAATATTAATAAAATTGGCAAACCTTTAGCCAGACTGATAAAGAAAAAAACAGAGGATGCAAATACCATAAGATAAAAAATGAAAGGCAGGCATTACTACTACCTGTACAAAAATAAAAAAGGATTATTAGATGATACATAAACTCTACTCCACCAAGCTAGAAAACCAAAATAAAATGGATGAATTCCCAGAAACACACAAACTAAACACAAATCTCAAGAATAAATAGAAGATCTCAATAGACCAATAACAAGTAGAGACTGAATCATTAATCCAATAACCTCCCAACTAAGAAAAACCTAGGTCCAGATGGCTTTATTAGTAAATTTTACTGTAGCAATTTGATATGGTTATGAATTCCAAAAATAGATATTGGATTCTATTTGTAATCTGATCTGTAACCTGGGCATGATTTAGTTATGATTAGGGTGTTGAGTCTCCATCCCTTGGTGGGTAGAGACTCACTGATAAAGGCATAGCAAAGAATAGAGTTGGGGGTTCTTAATGTTGGAGCTTTGATGTTGGAGTTTGATGCTGAAGACTTAAGCTGGAACCCCAGGAAGTCAGCACACAGAGGAAAGAGAAGCCAGCCCAAGAAAGAAAGGAACCTTGAGCCCAGAGAAAAGCAAGCCCCAAGAACATAGAAACCCAGGAAGCCTGAACCCTCACAGACATCGGCAGCCATCTTGTTCCAAATAGACTTTGGTGAGGGAAGTAACTTATGCTTTATGGCCTGGTATCTATAAACTCCTACCCAAATAAATACCCTTTATAAAAACCAACCAATTTCTTGTATTTTCCATCAGCACCCCTTTGACTGACTAGTACATTTACCAACATTCCAAGAAGTTAATACCAATCTTGCTCGAAATCATCAAAAATGTTTGTGGGATAGCCTCCTCCTCAGTAGGGGCCAGCCCTGGCGGAAGGTAGACGCGTAACCTGGAGCCAGTGGTCAAGGGAAGGGCTGGTACGGGCGCAAGCCCTCAGCCTGCCCAGGCCCACTACGAAGCGGTCGGTACAGATGCCACGTCCTCAGACCGTTGGTATGCGGCGCTCCAAAGCCCGCCCAGTCATCTAGGCTACACCCACTGTTCCCGCCAAAAGGCAACATCCCGTCGGCTCCCCCACTCCCCCTTCCCCCTCCTCTTCCCGCCTCCCCTTACTGTGACGCCATTCCCGCCCCTTCCCGTACCCCCCCTCCTAGCAGTTCCATGTTGCTCCTTACCAATCTCATCGAAAGTCTCCCCAACACGCCTTATACGGCATCCCAGCAAGAACTCTGCCCGCCCCTCCGCCACAGCCCTATATAATCTGTACATTCCCCAATAAACGGCTCTGTTACAGCTCCACAAGGGCGTTTTGTCTCCTTTGTTCCTTTCGCCCTCCACACCCTGCACGCCTCCGCCAGAGACTGCGAAGTCTCCCGCCTAGCCCTCGCCTCCGGGAAGAACCGCCTGGCCCAAGGGACAGGGCCAGGCTACGAAGACCGCTGCCGCAAATGTTGAAGACGAGACTGGATGTCCATGAGCAAAAGAATGAAGATGGACTACTCCCTTACACCAAATATAAAAATCAACTCAAGTGGAGTGGACATCACCATCCCAGAATCCTCAGGATTGGAGAGTAAAATATGGACTAAAATAGACTTGCTCATATTCTATTGTAGACTTATTGTGATTCTAGCAATGGAAGAAATTGTATCATTGATGTGGAGGCAGTGGCCACCTCAAGTTCTGAGGGCAGGGAGGGAAAAACAGGTGTAATACAGGGGCATTTTTGGGACTTGGGAATTATCCTGAACAACATTGCAATGACAGATGCAAGCTATTCTATATCTTGCCAAAACCTACAAAATTGGATGGGAGCGAGTGTAAACTACAATGTAAACTTTAATCCATGCTTAGTAGCAATGCTCCAGAATGTGTTCCTCAATTGCAATAAATGTACCACACTAATGAAGAATGTTGTTAATGTGGGAAAGGTAGGAGATGTGGGGAGTGGGGCATGTGAGAATCCCCAATATTTTTTATGTAACACAAATGTAATCTAAATATCTTTAAAAAAATAAAAATTAAAAATAAATTTTAAGAAATCAACTCAAAATAAATAAAAAATCTAAAAATAATGAGCCAGACTATAAAACTCCTAGAAAAAATCTTGAGGAATTTGTGTTAGGCAATGGTTTCTGTGACTTTACACTAAAAGCATGAGCGACAAAAGAAAAAAAGTAGATAAATATGATTTAAAGAAAATTAAAACTTTTGTGCAAAGGGCTTTATCCTGAAAGGAAAAAAATGGGAAATAATATTTGTAAATCACATATCTTAAAAGGGTTTACTATCCAGAGTATATGAAGAAATCCTGCAACTTAACCAAAAAAAGAAAAATAATCCAATTTAAAAGTGGGTAGAAGACTCGAACATTTCTCTAAAGAAGATCTATAATGGGCAAGATGTACATGAAAAAATGCTCAACATCACTTGCCATTTGGGAAATGAAAAACTAAACCAGAATGAGATACCATTTCACACCCACTAACATGGCTACTATTAAAAAAACTAAAATAATAAGGGTTGGTGAGGATGTAGAGTGTATTAGTCAGCCAAAGGGGTGCTGGTGCAAAATACCAGAAATTGGTTGGTTTTTATTATGGGTATTTATTTGGGGTAGGAGCTTACAGATACCAAGTCATAAAGCATAAGTTACTTCCCTCACCAAAGTCTATTTCGAGCAAGATGGTTGCCAATGTCTGTGAGGGTTCAGGCTTCCTGGGTTCCTACATTCCTGGGGTTTGCTTCTCTTTCCTCTGCAAACTTACTTCCCAGGGTTCCAGCTTAAGTCTTCAACATCAAACTCCAACATCGAAACTCCAACATCAGAATCCCTTGCATCAAAAGCTCCAACTCTGTCCTTTGCCATGCTTTTTATCTGTGAGTCTCCACCCAGCAAGGGGTGGGGATTCAACAACCTAATGACATGGCCCAATCAAAACTCTAATCATAACTCAATCATGCCCAGTAATATACCAGATTACAAACATAATCTAATACCTATTTTTGGAATTCATAACCATATCAAACTGCTACACAGAGTAATAGAAAACTCATTCATTGCTGTCGAAATGTGAAACAGTGTGGTGGTTCTTCAGAAGGTTAAGTGTGAAATTACCATATGCAATCTCCATTCTAGACATATACAGAAAAGAATTAAGTTAAAAGCATGGACTCAGAGATTTTCACACTGATGTTCATAGTCACATTCACAATTGCCGAAAGATGAAAGCAACTCACATGTCCATCAACAGATGAATGGGTAAATGGGTAAACAAAATGTGGTCATACATATATACAATGGAATAATATTCACCTGTAAAAAGGAATGAATTTCTGATACATGTGACAACATGGATGAACCTTGAAGACATCATGTGGAGTGAAAAAAGCCAGATGTGAAAGGAAATAATATTATATGAACTCACTGATATGAAATATAATATACACATTTATAGAGTCAGAAACTATAGTTCTCAGAAGCTGGGGTCAGGGTAGGGAATGGCAGTTAAAGCTTAATTGGGAAAGTGTTTCGAGCAATTGGGTGCCTGCCTATCACATGGGAGGTCCCAGGTTTGGTTTCTAGTGCTTTCTAAAGAAGATGAGCAAGACAGGGAGCTGATGTGAGAGGCTGGTATGATGAGCTGACACAACAAGATTACACAATGAGGAAACACAACAAGAGAAACAAGTAGGGAGGAGAGGTGGCTCAAACAATTGGGCACCTCCCTCCCATATGTGAGGTCCCAGATTTGGTTCCTATGCCTCCTAAAAAAAAAGAAGATGAGTAGACAGAGCACACAACAAACAGACACAGAGAACTGACAGTGAGTGCAAACAATGTTGGGGGAAGAAATAAATAAACAGAAATAAGTCTTCTTCAAAAAGCTTAATTGGTTCAAAGTTTCTGTTTGGGGTTATGGAAAAGTTTTGGTAATGGATGGTGGTGATGATACCACAACTTTGTGAATATTATTAACACCAATTAATTTTATATTTGAATGTGGTTAAAAGAGAAAAATTTTAGGTTGTATATTTGTGACTAGAATTAAAAAAAAAAACAACCTAAGAGTGTACAAAACAAGGAGTGAACCCTAGTATAAATTATGGACTGTACTAAATAGTTTAATTACAATAATATTGTTTCATCAATTTTTACAAATGCATCACATTAATGAAAAGTGCTAATAATAGGGAAAATCGCATGTTTGAGGAGAGGTATATGGGAACACTGTATTTTCTACATGATTTTTCTCTAAACCACAACTTATCTAATAAAACAATGTTTTTTAAAAAATGGAAGGAGGCAATATTAAAAATGTAAATCTGAAGTTGTCTTGCCACTTAGTTAGAATAAGTTTTTAATCTAATAAGTTAACTCTGTGCTTGAGATAACTGATGACAAATTTAGAAAATAATATTCTTTGGGAGCTCTTGTGAAAAGACAGAAGGTGGATTTATGAGTCTCACCAGTAATTACTACAGAACCTTCTCCTTTTTTCCCCCATTTATCACCTTAGATTCTTATCCATTGGTCACTGTTATCTGTTTCTTGCCAAAAGAAAAGATTCAGTGACAACATCATACTTGTTTTATGTAATTATTTGCTCTAGCCAAAAACAGTTTAAAAGATAATTGCGATAATCTCTCCTGCAAAGAAGCGGCTGAGTAGGGTTGGAGTCCTGCTGGACTGTGCTGTTTCAGGTGTTTGCAGGGCAGGAGGTGTCTGGACATCGATTTGGTGGGATGGTGACAGAGGAGATTCTTGCAAGAGGTAGAATTTTGGGTCTCGCACGGAGGTTGGAGGTTGTGGGCGGGATCCTTCCCCTGGGGCTGGCGGCCTGGCTCTGGTGATTCCTGAAGGCTTTGTTGTGCTGGGGTGTTCCCAAGCTCTGAGCAGGCTGTTTCAGGGGCTTGCAGGGCAGGAGGTGTCTGAATGTTGATTTGGTGAGACAGTGACAGAAGAGATTCTTGTGAGAGGTGGAATTTTGGGTTTCTGACAAGAGGTCAAAAGTTGTGGGCGGAACCCCTCCCCCTAGGGCTGGCAGCCTGGCCACAGTGATCCCTGAAGTCTTTGTTGTGCTGTGGTGTTCCCAGGCCCCATATTAACCTGATGTGTAGTTCCCAGGTGTGTGTCCCCTAAACCCTGGTGGCCCACACTTCAGAGACTCACACACCTTGAGTCTGCAATATCACAGACTTCCCATCCCTGAATCCACCATGCCCTGAGGTCAGTCTGAGGTCCTTGATTACCCTAGCCCTCCACATTTTGTGTGTGTGTGTGTGTTTTTTTCCCTCTCTCCTTGAACTTGGAGGAGTGTACCAGCTGACTTGGGGAGAGTCTGGGAAGAAAGGAGAGGTAAATCTGGTGAGAAAGCCCAACTTACCTAAACATTCTGGGATAAGAAACTTGGTCTGGAAGAAGGTGAAGTCAGAAAATCAAGTAGACCTCCCCTAGCACACTTAAGGGGGAGGGACTGTAGGAGGTGCTTTCCAAGCTTCCAAGAGCATATGTGGGGTTTTTGGTGAGGTGTAGGTGCTCTCACACTGGAAATAAAGAGTCATAGTCTTCTGTGTTGAGTTGGTTCAACAAGGATCTACTTGAATCTCCTACCAGACCTCTCAGGCAGCTTTCCTGCTGCCCTGGGAAAGAGAAGTGAGGAAGGGAGAAAGGGGGAAGGTCAGATCCCTAAACATATTATTTAACTGCAAAGAGGATTCCTACCTTGAAACGTTGGTTCTTTTTTTTTTTTTTTTTTTTTTTTTTTTTTTTTTTTTTTTTTGTCGTGGTTGCTAATATTACATTGTCTCCTGGTCTTTTCTCCCATTTTATCCCCCAAGGTCCTTTTTCATTTATTTAGTTTTTTTCTCTTTTTCTTTTTCTTGCTTGTTCCCCCCCTTTTCTTTGCCCCTCCTTTTTCTCTTCTCTTTCTTTTCTTTTCTCTCTTTTTCTTCTTTTTTATTTTATTTTCTTTATATAATAGGTACTACAGGGAGCTCTTCACACTTGCTGTGTTTCCTCATCATCCATTTCCTCTTTTCTGGGTGGATCGATTTTGGCCACCTACACTATCCCCTTTCCCCCACATCTTTCTATCCTCCATCATCTACTGTTTCTCTTACATTCCACCTCACTTTCTTTGGCCCCCAAATTGTCTGACTTTTTATTTCTAATACCTTTGTTCTGTTTTCTGTCTTTTATCCACTCTTGATATTATTGTCTTTCTTTTCTCTTTCCATCTCTCATGAAAACACTGGTCTTTTAATTCATACTATATTCCTTCACATAATCAGTTGACTGTTTCATTATAGGTACTCTACTTACTGCTATAACCCTACACAACTTACATGAGTCTAATATCCATTCTCCTAGATCTCACATTGTTGCTCTGTTAACATTTATTACCAATACTACTTTATACATGTTCTTTTCTTACTCATTTTGCTTTCCCTGGCCTTAATATTTTCCTTCAAAGTGAACTTAGCTAGCAACAAGAAAATGGAGTAAGAAGAACAAAGTGACAAGAGAAGACATAACACTTATGCATGAACAACAACTAATTAATCCCCAAGACTAGACAAAGAAGCTAAGGAACTGATTAAACCCATCAAGATAAAATGATGACCAGACAGCAACAAAAAACTACAAACCAAACCAATAATCAGGAAAACATGGCTGAATCCAATGAACAAACTAAAAACCAGGAAGAGGAGCAGAACATTGGACAAGTAAGTAAAGATCTCAAAACATATATTAGAGACCAACTTAATGAATTAAAGGAAGAGATTAACAATATGAAGAAAACACTTGGAGAAGAAATTACAGACATACACAAAAAGATAACAGATATGATGGTAATGAACACCACAGTTGAAGAAATCAAAAATACACTCTCAGCAAATAGCAGCAGATTAGAAGAGGAGAGAATTAGTGACATGGAAGGCAGTACATCTGAAATCAAACAGATAGTAGAACTGATTGATAAAAAGATAGAAAAAATCCAGCTGGGACTTAGGGACCTGAATGACAATGCAAAATGCACAAACATATGTATTATAGGCATCGCAGAAGGAGAAGAGAAGGGGTGTTGGAGGAAATAATGGCTGAAAACTTCCAAAATATACTGAGAGAGATAGATGTACATGTCCAGGAAGCACAATGCACCCCAAACAGCATAAATCCTAACAGATCAACCCCAAGACATATACTGGTCAAAATATCCAATGCTCAAGACAAAGAGAAAATTCTAAAAGCAGCAAGAGAGAAGAGAACCATCACAAAGAAGGGAGGCTCCATAAGATTAAGTGCTGATTTCTCATCAAAACCATGGAAGCCAGAAGGCGGTGGTATGATACAGTCAAGGTACTAAAAGAAAAAAATTTCCAACCAAGAATACTCTACCCAGCTAAACTAGCATTCAAAAATGATGGAGAGTTCAAAATATTCACAGATAAACAGAAATTAAGAGTAGCCAACAAGAACCCTTCCCTTCAAGAAATACTAAAGAGAGTTCTGCAGGAAGAAAGATAAAAACAAGAGAGGCAGAGTTGGAGGAGAGTGTAAGAGCAACAAAAAAGACAAAAAGAGAAGGAAACAAACAAACAAAATATGACAAACACAAGTCCAAAGAAAATATGACTAACATAAATAATTCCTTGAAAGTAATAACACTGAATGTCAATGAATTAAACTCACCTGTCGAAAGATTCAGACTGTAAGATTGGATAAGGAAACATGATCCATCTATACGCAGTCTACAAGAAGCATATCTTAGACCCAGGGATTCAAGGAGGTTGAAAGTGAATGGCTAGAAAACAATCTTACAAGCAAACAATAACCCAAAAAAAGGCAGGAGTAGCTATATTAATATCAGACAAAATACACTTTAAATGTGAAACAATTGTGAGAGACAAAGAAGGATACTACATATTAGTGAAAGGGATAATCTTTCAAGACGAATGAACAATCATAAATATTTATGTTCCTAACAAGGGCACCTCCAAATATGTGAGACAAACACTGAAAAAATTAAGTGAAAGAATTGATGCCTCTACAATTATAGTGGGAGACTTTAATACACCACTATCAACTTTGGACAGAACATCTCAAAAGAGAATCAATAAAGAAACAAAAACTTTGAACAGTATATTAGAGGAGCTGGATCTAATAGACATATACAGATCATTACACCCAAATACAGCAGGATATACATTTTTCTCAAGTGCATATGGATCATTCTCCAAGATAGACCATATGCTAGGTCACAAAGAAAGGCTCAATGAATTCAGAAAGATCAAAATCATACAAAATAATATCTCTGACCACAGTGGAGTGAAGCTGGAAATCTGCAAAGGCCAGAGGCCCAGATTTCACACCAAGATATGGAAATTAAACAGCACACTCTTAGAAAAACAGTGGATCAAAGAGGAAATCTCAAAAGAAATTAATAACTACCTTGAAACTAATCAAAATGATAACACAACATACCAAAACTTATGGGACACAGCAAAGGCAGTACTGAGAGGGAAATTTACAGCCATAAATTCATATATCAAAAAAGAAGAAAGAGCAAAAATTGAAGAACTGTACATTTGGAGGAATTAGTAAAAAAACAACAAAGTAACCCCACAGGAAGAAGAAAGAAATAACAAAGATAAGAGCAGAACTAAATGAAATAGAAACTAAGAAAGCACATGAAAAGATAAACAAAACCAAGAGCTGGTTCTTTGAGAAGATCAATAAAATTGACAAACCCTTAGCTAGACTAACAAAGAAAAAAAGAGAGAATATACAAAGAAAAAAAGAGAGAATACACAAAATAAGAAATGAGAAAGGAGATATCACCACTGACCCCACAGAAATAAAGACTATCATAAGAGGATACTTTGAAAAACTATATTCCAACAAAAATGACAATTCAGAGGAAATGCACAAATTCCTAGAAACACATAAGTGGCCTGTATTGATGAAAGAAGAAATTGATGATCTCAACAAACCAATCACAGATAAAGAGATAGAATCAGCCATTAAAAACCTCCCAACTAAGAAGAACCCAGGGCCAGAGGGCTTCACAGGTGAATTCTACAAAACATTCCAGAAAGAACTAACACCAATCCTGCTGAAACTCTTCCAAAAAATTGAAACAGAAGGAACATTACCTAACTCATTCTATGATGCCAACATTACCCTAGTAACAAAGCCAAACAAAGACACCACAAGAAAGGAAAATTACAGATCAATTTCTCTAATGAACCTAGACACAAAAATCCTCAAAAATATACTTGCTAACCATATTCAACAACACATTAAATGAATTATACACCATGACCAAGTGGGATTCATTCTGGGTATACAAGGATGGTTCAACATAAGAAAATCAATGTAATACACCATATAAACTGATTGAAGAGAAAAAATGATTATATCTATAGATGCAGAAAAAGCATTTGACAAAATACAGCACCCTTTCTTGATAAAAGATATGAATACAAGGAATTTTCTGAACATAATAGAGAGTATATATGAAAAACCCACAGCCAACATCATTCACAATGGTGAAATCCTAAAATCTTTCCCTCTAAGATCAGGAACAAGACAAGAATGCCCACTATCACCTCTTCTATTTAACATTGTCTTAGAAGTACTTGCTCGAGCACTGAGGCAAGAACCAGATATAAAAGGCATTCAAATTGGAAAGGAAGAAACCAAAATTTTGTTATTTGCAGATGGCATGATCCTATACATAGAAAACCCTGGGAGGTCTACAACAAAGCTTCTAGAACTCATAAATGAGTTTAATAAAAAAGTCACAGGTTATAAGATCAATGCAAAAAAATCAGTAGCATTTCTGTACACCAGTAATGAGCAAGCTCAGGAGGAAATCAAGAAACAAATACCATTTACAATAGTCTATAAAAAATCAAATACCTAGGAATAAATATAAAGATGTAAAAAAACTTATAAACAGAGAACTACACAAGACTGTTCAAGAAAATCAAAGAAGACCTAAATAAATGGAAGAATATTCCATGTTCATGGATAGGAAGACTAAATACTATTAAGATGTCTATCCTATCAAAACTGATCTACACATTCAATGCAATCCCAATAAAAATCAATACAGCATTCTTTAAGGAACTAGAAAAACTAGCTATGAAATTTATTTGGTAAGGAAAGAGGTCCCGAATAGCCAAAGACATATTGAAAAAGAAAAACGAAATTGGAGGAATCACACCACCTGATTTCAAAACATACTACAAATCTACAGTAGTGAAAACAGCATGGTATTGGCACAAGGAGAGACACACAGACCAATGGAACTGAATTGAGAATTCTGATATAGATCCTCATATATATAGTCATATAATATTTGATAACACCACCAAACCCTTTCAACTGGGAGAGAATGGCCTATTCAACTAATGGTGCCTGGAGAATTGGATATCCATATGTAAAAGAATGAAAGAGGATTTCCATCTCACACCTTATACAAAAATCAACTCAACATGGATCAAAGACCTAAATATAAGAGCCAAGACCATAAAGACTTTGGAAAGCAGTGTAGGGAAGCATCTACAAGACCTTGTAATAGGAAATGGCTTCATGAACTTCACACCAAAAGCACGAGCAGCAAAAGAACAATAGATAAATGGGACTTCCTCAAAATTAAAGCCTTCTGCACCTCAAAGGAGTTTGTCAAGAAAGTGAAAAGAGAACCTACACAATGGGAGAAAATATTTGGTAACCATATATATCTGATAGGAGACTTATAACCTGCATATATAAAGAACTCCTATATCTTGAAAACAAATAGACAAAGAACCCATTTTAAAAATGGGAAAAAGATTTAAACAGACACCTCCCCAAAGAAGAAATATAAATGGCTAAAAAGCACATGAAAAAATGCTCCCAATCTCTAGCTCTCAGGGAAATGCAAATCAAAACTACAATGAGATACCATCTTACTCCCATAAGATTGGCAGCTATGAAAAAAACAGAAGACTACAAATGCTGGAGAGTATGTGGATTAATGGGAACACTCATCTACTGCTGGAGGGAATTCAGATGGATCCAGCCATTCTGGAGGACAGTTTGGTGGTTTCTCAAAATACTAGCTATAGATTTACCATATGACCCAGCAATTCCACTGCTGGGTATATACCCAGTAGAACTGAAAACAAGGACACAAACCGATGTATGCACACCAATGTTCATAGCAGCATTGTTCACTATTGCCAAAAGTTGGAATCAACCCAAATGCCCATCAACAGATGAATGGATAAATAAAATGTGGTATATACATACAATGGAATACTACTCAGCTTTAAGAATGAATACACTACAAACACAAGTGATAACATGGATGAATCTTGTTAACCTTATGTTGAGTGAAGCATCCCAGGCATTGAAGGACAAATACTGCATGACTTCAATGATATGAAATAAGTAAAGGGGGAATAGTGTTATCTTTGGGTGGGGCTTTGTGGGCTTGAGGGGGGCTAGGGATGGGAGGAAATTGGGGGGAGGGTGGGACAACATACGAATATAGGAGATTATCAGGTATTTGGTTGAGAGTATAATGCTGAGAAAACTTTTTCAAAAATATAAGGAAGGTTACATGTTTAAGATGCTTAAAGGGGATAATCTGATGCAGGACAGGCTCCCAGGAGGTATGTGAGTGCTCATTTTGCCATAATGGGTTATATCATTGGATAGAGACCCATATAATGAGAGCGAAGGTATACCCACATCCTGGGGAGGACTGATGTTCTCAAATAGAGGTAATTAAATCTCTCGAGAGAAATGGTGGCTCCCAATGTATTAGGGCAGTTGAGCATGTCAAGCCCTCAACACTGTTGCAAGTATCTCAGAACATGGCCCTTCAAGCAATGAAGATTGACTGTCACTGTGGGCCCTAAGGGGAGGGGGAAAGAGGTTTTGAATAGATGGAACCATGTAACAGTGTGAGCAATAGAAGTCTTCCACAAGATTATGCAAGGATGGATATACGACATGTTAAATTACACCAAAAATATATAGGGGCTGATAGGCTAAAATGTAAAACATAAGATAACTAAAAATTTAGAAAATTGTATAGTTTAAAATATAAACCACAATGTAAACCCAAATATTACCTTGTTTGAAAGCTATTGTCTCAATATCTGTACATCAGTTTCAGTAAATACAGTATGAATATGTAAAAAGATTATTGCTGTGGAAGGGAAAAGGGTTTTATGTTGGATATGTGGGAGTACTGTATATTGTATTTATGAATTACTGTGATCTAAGACTTTTGTGAAGATAAGCTTAATAACTAGGGAAAAAAAGAAAAAGAAAGGACATAGACAGTGAGGAAAAGATGGAAGTAGTTGTCTTGCCAATTTGCATACAGGGTAACACTTATTGCAGTGATGGAAGGCAAAACATCAAAAACAAAGCTTTTGCATTTTTTAATTTTTGATACCCCAATTTATTTTTACCTTAATTTTTCTAAATTAATATGTATCCTATATCTAACCTTTAAATTCATCACTGTATTCCATTTTACTATTAATGGAACCTGGCAATATATTGGGCTTCACTTTTGCAGAAGTTTTGGATCACAGAGAGGTTCAACAATGGCAGGGGAGGAATACTGGTGTGGGATGTTATTGACAGGGGACACATGGTTGGCAGGGCAGTCTACAGGGCATATATCCAGGGTACATAAACATGTTTGGATATTTTCATAGTGGTTACAATTAAAAACAATAACTGAGGGAGTGCTGAGTTCCTAGCCAGGGGAGATCTATCACAATCCTTAAAGGAACAGCAACAATCCCCCAAGTGCTACGGCAAACACCAAAAAAGAAGGAATGTCCGACAATGAGCCCTTGATACTAATGACTATGCTTGTGAGCATGTGCACCTGAAATAAGAACAAGGCCTAGAGCTGCAGGGTGCCTACGAGTTACCTCCTGAGAGCCTCTGGGTTGCTCAAATGTGGCTAGTCTTGAAGCCAAACTCAGTATGTAAATGTGTTGCCTTCCCCTCAGTGTGGGACATGACTCCCGGGGATGAACCTCCCTGGCACCAATGGATTACTACCAAGTGCCAGCAGATGATGTAACTAGAAATTGACCTTGAATGAAAGGGTCAGCTCGGACCAGCAGAATATCTCAGTCTAAATATAATACCAGGAGTTAAAAATGCTTTTTGACCTGAATAAAAGGGGGAAATGAATAGGACGAATGAGTTTATATGGCTATGAGTCTCCAAAAAGAGCTGGGAGGTTATCAGAGGGGTTGCCCTTATGCACACCTGAGTAAAGTGCCAGAGACAGATAAAGTATATAAAACTCCAGGTATTGGTTCTTCTGAGGACTACAGAGACCCACAGGTTCTATGGTCGTGGCAGATGGAGTTCAGTGCCATGTCAGTTGGCCCTACTTTGGAGTTTGTATTTCTGTGTGATGGAGCTGGACTCAGATGTGATCTTTATCCACAAGTCTCTCCTGTTACGTTTGCTGGAACTGTGGTTGGTGCTGAGGTTTAATGTATGCCCAGGGGACCTGAATCGCTAGACTGACTGTGTGATAGCCAGGCCCTGAGCTTCAGCAGACTTGCAACTCCTACACTCTGGTTTATTGGACTTACCCCACTCAGCTAACATGGAGGTGAAGAAGGTCAACCACCACACCATGGAGCCAAGAGTGCCTACAACTGAAAGCAGGAGAATTGCATCCAGCAATTCTTGATATAGATGTGGAGTGGACACAACCATTCTAAGGTCCACAGGATGGAGGAATAGAATATGGATTAGAGTGGACTTACTGATATTCTATTCATGAACTATTGTGATTAGTAATCGAAGAAAATGTGGCATTGGTGTGGAGAAAGTGGCCATGGTGGTTGCTGGGAGTAGGGAGTGGGAGCAAGAGATGTGATGTGGGGGCATTTGCGGGGGTTGGAGTTGTCCTGGGTGGTGCTGCAGGGACCATTACTGGACATTGTATGTCCTCCCATGGCCCACTGGGTGGACTGTGGGAGAGTGTGGGCTATGGTGTAGACCATTGACCATGAGGTACAGCGGTGCTCAGAGATGTATTCACCAAGTGCAATGAATGTCTCATGATGATACAGGAGGTTGTTTTTATGGGGGGAGGAGTGGGACGAGGGGGGTGGGGGTATATGGGGGCCTCATAGTTTTGAATGTAATATTAAAAAAATAAATAAAGACATAAAAATTGAAAAAAAAAAGAGAATTGTGTCTATCATTTAAAAAAAAACAAATTAAAAATTTTTATTATATACATAGAAAAAGATAATTGCCCTGAACTAATATACAGAACCTACATTATTCTGTTATTAAGTATAATCATTAACTTTGTTAACTCTCATATCCTCAGCAAGATAATGGTTCTAAAATCTCTATTAGCAGAAGATAATTTATTATTGTTAAAGGACATATAAGAAGAAAGGAACATATTATTCAATTAATAGGTTTGGGCTTGATAGTTTACAGCCAGGATTCAAATATTAAAATGAAAAACAACAGTCCATACTGAATTAATACAGATGCCTGAGATTACAGTTCTGTGTGTTTAAGTCACTCCCTATTGGTGGTTTAGATTACTGTTATTTACTTTTAGAAAACAATGTATCTTAGAGTATTGACTTTACAACTCAGTAATTTTTAAAGGTCTATTATTAGGTCAAGAGGAGTATATTTAAACACCATTTAACAGGTTACTAAGAAATAAATTAAAAGAAAAAAAATCATCTATAAATTCCTAAAAGGCGGCAAACATTTTGATAAAAAATGCTTATTTCAGAAGATGGCGTTGGAGTATCTCAGGCAGGTTACTCTTGCAAAATAGGGGAGGTGTAGAAGTTGTCTGAGGGAGCTGCTTTGGGAACCTGCACAACAGGAGAGTGTTGCACATACTGTCCTGGAGGAACTGGGTCAACAGAGAGATGGAGTGATCAAAGGGAAAACCATGAGTTGATTGGCATGTGGCTGGGAGCACTGGCCACTTCCCACCCACCCATGAGGTGAACAGCCTTGGTAAAATCTGCAGCTGAGCAGCCAACGGAGAGAGGAAGAGGGAGGATACAGTGGAGGGCTGACTTTGCTTTTTCTTCGGTGAATGTAACTAACCAATTTGCTGGTTCAGAAGAGCTGGTGGAAATTGAAGGCTTCTTCTCGATGGATGGGTTTGCCAAAGAGTACAATTTGTTGGCCACTCAGGAAAGTGAAGGAAGACAGGCTTGTCTTTTCTGTTTCTTCCCTAGGCTTGGCAGACCTGGTCAGGTCCCATTAGCAGTTCCCTGCTCCTGTTATTTTTTGTCTTATTTTAGGTTTTTTTTAGACCAGTAAAAGAATTTATTAAGAAACAAGAAAAGAGAACATACACACCCAAGATGTTTAAGCAGGCATGCTGCAGGATGAGACATGCGTGTGGGGCCCCTGGGTAGGTCTTTTTAAGGCCTTTCCTCTACCGTTTCCCCATATTAAGGAGAGATATCAGCTATTTGCTTTCCTGATTGGTTTTCTATCTTCACCTGTCAGCTTTCAGGCAACAAATTGGGAGGCCTTTCTGTTTGGAATTCTCTGGGGATTCTTTTGAACACAGGAGTTTCAAACAGGACGTTGTGACAAGGGTCTTGGCTGGCTTTTTGTCTGCTTTGGTTATGGCGTTGCTCTCAAGCAGCTGCTTCCCCTCCGGAGGTTTCTGTGAATGGGGGTGCGGGGTAGTGTCTCCTGGCTGTGTTCTGACCTGCGGGGTCCCAGATGTTACGCCTTTATCCGGACCAACTGGCTTCCCTTGTTCTCTCCTGAAGTTGATGGGTTTGAACTTGTTTTCAAATGCTGTCTAGGGCTGTTCTGGAGCAATTTACATAGAAACACATTCCTCCTTGAGGAACAGGCAGGTTCCTCCCTGTGCCGTTGTTAGCATGTTTAGGGCTCTGAGGTTTTGCAGCACCATGGTGGTGAGAGAGTCTATTTGCTGTCTAAGGGCTTCTAAGGTGCTGCTAGTTTCTTCTATGCTTTTGGTTAACTCTAGGGAGAGGCTGTGGTAGATCTGCTGGGTTTGATATAAACTGCCAACCCCAGGTCCCATGAGGGAGTTTATACCTAGAACAGCTGGGTCAGAATAGCCTATTCAACAAATGGTGCTTGGAAAACTGGATATCCGTATCTAAAAGAAAGATGACCCCTATCTCACACCTTATACAAAAATTAATTCAAACTGGATCAAGGACCTAAATATAAAAACTAGAACAATAAAACTCTTAGAAGAAAATGTAGAGAAACTTCTTCAAGATCTTGTGGTTCATTGTGGTTTCTTGGTCTGTACACCCAAAGCACAAGCAACAAAAGAAAAAACAGATAAATGGGCCTACCTCAAAATAAACACTTTTGTATTTTAAACAATTTTGTTAAGGTGAAAAGACAGTCAACTCAATGGTAAAAAAATCTTCAGAAACCACATATGAGATTGAGCTCCACGTTATACGAACAGATCACACAATTAAATGACAACAATGACAAGCAACTCAACTGAAAAAAATGGGCAAAAGAATTGAATTGGTCTTTTTTCGAAGTGGAAATACAAACAGCCAAAAGACACATGAAAAGATGTTCAACATCATTAGCTATTAGGGAAATGCAAATAAAAAGTATAATGAGATATATCACACCATACAGAATGGCATTATAAAAAAGAAAAGAAAAGAAAAGAAAACTACAAGTAAGAGCTGGAGAGGATGTGGAGAAGTAGGAACATTCCTTCACTATTGGTGGGAGTGTAAAATGGTTCAGCCTCTGTGAAGACAATTTGGCAGTTCCTCAGGAAACTAAATATAGAGCTGCCATATGATCTGGAAATCCTGCTACTAGGAACATATTTAGAAGAACTGGAAGCAAGGATGTCAAGAGATATTTACACACCGATGTTCATACTGGCATTATTCATAATTGCTAAGAGATGGAAACAACCTAAGGGTCCACAAACCTATGAATAGATAAATAAGATGTGGTATATCTATACTATGGAATACTATTCAGCTGTAAGAAGAAATCAATTAGGGGAGCACATGACAACATGGAGGAACCTTGATGATATTAAGTTGTATGAAATGAACCAGACACAAAACTACAAATATTGTATGGTCTCACTGATATGAACAAAATACAATGAGTGTACTTATGGAGTTGGATTATGAAATGTAGGTTGGTAGGAGATGGAATGTGGGTTGAGAATGGGGAGATGATGCAGAATGTATGGAAAATGGTTAATAAATCAAGTGTAAATATGTGCTAATAGATGGACTTGATGAATACATTATAGTGAGTGTAATAAACACTGTTGATTTATGAATGTGATTGTGGTTGAAACAAGTAGTCTAGGGAGATTAATGTTAGTTGGAGGACATCTGGAGGATAATAAGAGAATGTATAACAATATTTTGGCAGTAGATGAGGATTATGGTTAATATAAATACAGGAATGTTCTTTTACAAGGTGTTATATGGGAAAATATAACATGTAACTTATAGACTATAGTTAACACCTATAATTGTTTTACTCAAAGCAAAGAAGGTACTCTATTAATGCTAAAGGTAATAAAGAATGTGGGGTTTGGTTTTATGAGATATGAATATGATTAAGCATTTTTTCTCTTCATTTTGTTTTCATTAATAAGAAGACCTTGACTATGTCATTTAATTAATCTGTGCTCATCTGTATATCTTTCTGAACACGAGAGGAACAACTAAGTTAGTTTTTGGAATTAGATGAAATAAAAGTTCCTGGACAGAACTTTGTAGGTGTAATGCTTCCATAACTTGTTGAGCTGCCTTTTTTTGTTATATATTTTTTGAATTTGTAATACTTTACAATAAAAACTTTAAAAAACGCTTATTTCAATTTCGAGTTGCTCAAATTTCAGATTCTCCTGAAAACTCAATCTGTCACACTACTATGGATTTTGATTTGTTGGTTGTAAAAAGATTTTACTACATCCAAATGATTAGTAGCTGGAAGGCAAACTTAATTTTATACTTCGGCCTTTAATGTATTTCATTCACTAGTCGACCTTGCTATGTGTGAGAGTAGGTATGTATATATGTATGCATTTTTTTTTAATAAAGGGGAAAAAAAAGTAAAGAAAGAAAAAAACATAGTATTGTTGAATAAAAGGAAGAGAAGCAGGTAGAAGTTGTTGAGTGATCACAAGTTCAATTCTTGAAATATCCCTGAAGGGGTGCATTCATGCAGAACTAATTCTGTACTACCCAAGAGAACTAAAACATCAAAGTATGCACCACTAAGTTTCAACAACATATGGGCCAGGATCATGTAACTTCCAGTCTTTATTTCCCACCTTTTATGTTTAAGATTCCTCTTGAGTAGCTCAAGGAAAATGTACGTTCAAAGATGAAAATATGAAATTAGTCAAAATATCACCATAGAGTATTAAATGCATTTTTTAATTTATAGGAGAATTTCTGTTATCTCTTGAAATTATATACATATGGCAAAATCTCATTTATTTTTGATGCTTCCAATGTTTATATATAGTCTACTGAAACTATTAATGTATTTTCCTTTTTTATGATGCTTACTCTATCCTGCCTTTTTAAGGACCCATCATAAAACAATGCAGCTAAACATAAGTCACATATGCATCATCCTGAGCTCTGCTTTTTATTATTTCCCATAAATGTGAAATTGCACTTTATCTGGGATTGTATTTGAGAAACATATAATGGCAAGGGAGTGAATAAATTTTATGGAACAATAATAAAGGACCAAAAGATAAAAATGCATTTAAAAAATCTGAAATATTTATTATATTTTTTAGGACATTAAAAAGCCAACTTGAAACCTTTTATTGGACTAATATAAGTTAGGAAATGTTTCATAATGTCAAACATGATGCTACATGTTGCCTTCTCTCATTATTATTTATCCTTGTTAATATTGTTGTTTAACTTTGATTAAACAAATTGAATAATTAATTGAAAATTAATCTTTAGACTTTTTAATCTCTTAAAATGCTCGGAGATACTCAAATAATACTGGATATGAAAATCTAACTATACCTGATTCTTTATGACTTTGTTTCTTTTTAATTGTGAAAGGATCTTTGCCAAAAGCAGAACAAGGAAGATATTAATAAAATCCTACCTACTAGAATCCTATATAGTATATACATTGTATTATGAAGAAAAGAATCACATATTAATGCTTCTAGAAAGTTCCAAAAGGGGAAAGGACTTTTAGTGTATTGTATGTAGTTAGAATACTCCTCCATCTTTTTTCCAATCAACAGGTACATATAGATATAAATACAGATGATAGATACATTTTTTAAGTAATAATGATAAAAATGCATCTGAAATTTTAAATTGTGTCATATCTCATGTTTTTTTTCTGATCTGGTTACAGTTCCAACCATAAAATGTCCCTGTGAAGCTAGAGAGTTCCTTTGATTAGTGCATAGCTTTACAAAGTTCAGCCTCTAAAAGCCTATCACCCTTAGAGTGAGTCATTTAGCAGATGGCATCCTTTCTGGGCATGTCCTGTTGACACAAATCATAATTCTACTTGGACAATGTTAATGTATTCAACCTCTATTTGGAAGCTTGGTTTTGGGCAAATGGGTAGCTATTTTGTTTTTATTCCTCACACCTTACATATGGTTTAGACATTCTTTTATTATACATATACACTCAATATTTAATCTTAGCACTACTTTAAGAGAAATTATATATGATTAATAAAACTGAAACTTCTTGTGTGCCTGTTCTGCTCCATCCTTTTCCAGCATACCCATCCCATTTTTATTTACTTTCACTACAAATGTAAATCCATAAACAATATATAGAATTATTTTGAACATTTATAAGTTATATAAATGTTATCATACTATTGTTCCAGTTTGAAAATGGCCTTTTCAAATAACATTATGTTTTGAAAATACATAAATTGACATAGTAGACCTCATGCATTCATTTCAGTTGCTATCTGTGTATTATGATTTATCATTCAATTTATCAACAAGTAAATATTTAGGTTGTTTCCAGTTCCTTGTAAATAGTAAATAAAAAGCATTTAACATGTCTCCAAATGCATTGTATAAGGATTTCTCCTTAATGGAATTGTATTCTCTTTAGTGTGCATAGTTTCACATTTCCTCTATGATGCCAAATTTCTCTCCGAAGTGGTGATAACAATTTATACTCCCATTAGAAAAGTATGAGTTCCCATTTCTTTAAGCCTTTATTAATATTTATCAGATTTTTAAAATTTTACAAACATGAAGGATATGAAGATATGCAGTAGTAGCTCTCTGTTTCATTTTTCATTTTTCTGATGACTGCTGAATTTGATCACCTTCTACTATGTTTAATGGCCATTCTACTTGCTCTTTTGTTAAATGCCAGTTCATATACTTCATCTATTTCTCTGTTGGGTTTCTGGTCTTTTTCTTATTGACTTTTAAAGTTCTTTATAGATTCCACATAGCATTGTAAATATCTTCTCCCTGCCTAAAGCTTGTTTTTCAATGTTTTTTTTATAATGTCTCTGTTGCACAGAAATTTTTAGCTTAAAATCTGTTCACAGCATGTCATTATGGGAAAATTATATAACCTATTAACCCAGTTCCTCCTTTGCAAAATGGGGATAATTATACATACCTGACAGTGCTTTTAGGATGCTAAATCTAGATAATATATGTTAAATGCACATAAAAACATGAGAGAAAAGATGGAACATGAACCTGGACTTGAGTGCACCTGTGGTGGTTTGAAGCTTTATGTATCCCAGAAAAACATGTTCTTAAGTTTAATCCATTCCTGTAGGTGTAAATTCATTGTAAAAAGGACCTTTTGATGAGTTTACTTTAGTTAGGGTGTGTTCCAACTCAATCAGGATGGGTCTTAAACTTATTACCGGAATCCTTTACAGGAGAATGAAATTCAGACAGAGAAAGAGAGAAGGTCACAGGAAGCAAGAAGGTGAAATGGAACCCAGAAGAGAAGGAAGATATCAGGAGACACCACCATGTGCCTTGCCATGTGACAAACCCAAAACCATGTGTGAATAAATTCCTATTGTTTAACCTGACCCACTGCATTGTATTTGCTTAGGCAGCTTAGGAAACTAAAAGAGCACTCCACCACACTTTCTCTTCTTCAAAGAAGTAGTGAGTTCAAGAGGAGGTGACAATATTGTGAAGGAGAAAAGACAGACACACACAAACACACACAATAGCAAAAAAGGTAATAATTATTATATAATCAAGTATCCACATGAATAGTAAAAAAAATTCATGTTATAGTAACTCAGGGAAAGAAGAGATACTGTTGGCCTGTCTTATACATCGAGATATATCTACTGATAAATTCTTCATGTACACTGAATAATATCAACTTATAATTTTATCATCATGATTACTAAGCAAAGGTAATTGAAATTTCCTTGACAGTTTAAAGATAGTTAAGGTCAATATAACTACATGATTATACATGATACGGTCCTCTCTACGACCATAGATATCTTATTAAGATGGTAGTACAAATCATTTACCATACTTTTGGTTCAGAATGGTTTTGGTAGTCTCAAAGTTTAATAAAATATCTTTTTGTCAATACTAGACAGATTGAAAACAGCATCAGTTTTGGAGCCAAAAAATTTGGTTTTGAATAAAAGCCCTACCTCTTAGTATTTGTTAGGTGGCGATAATAGCAGCTACCTTTCAGGTTTGCTGTGAAGATTCAATAAATTGATATAAGTAAAATACCTCCTATATATTAAGTGCTTTTAAAAATAATGGTGAGATAGAAAAAGCATACTTTAGAGAGACAGATAGCAGTTTAGAGTTTACCAGGGGTCAGAGTATACAAAGAGGAAACTAAAGCTTAATGGCTGAAGAGTTTCTGTTTTAGTTATTGAAAAAGTAGGGGTGACATATTGGTTAAGGTAACAAAATATTACAAATTGTACATTGTAAATGTACTGAATTGTACATTTAAATTGTGGTTAAAATGGGACATTTTTAATTGTATATTTATTACTACAATAAAAATGTTTTAAAAAATGATGGTGAGAGTGATTGCAGAAATGCAGAATTGCCAGCATTTCCCTGTAACTAACAGTGTTGTGGTCAGTTTATTTTTGTTCTTTGTCAGTGGTAGAAGCAGCATCCTTTTTTTCAAGTTCAGGAAACACGTTTCAGTGTTCCATATATTGAGTAGGAGAGTATTTCTTGCCCTCTAGATTGAAAGGCTCACAGGAGTGTTTCAAATATATAAAGAGACAATGGCACAGTCTCTCTTCCTGGCAACTGTGAAATAGTCCATAATTCTAGAGAGAAAATGATATTGGAAGGATTGAAAGCCCTATGGATCATAGGATTAAAGATCCTCAGGGACATGTCGAACTTTTTCCATTAGAAAAGTCTATGCATTCAAACTTGAGCTGACAGCAGGGCTTGGGAAATGGCTAACCCTCTACTTGAGACATAACTAAAGAAAATCACTATTTCCTGTGAGAAAATGGCCGAGAACAGTTCTTGGATAAGCAGAAAGCTAGCAGTAATAATATCACCTACTCTGGATGTCTTCAGAGATGAATACTGCCTTTTTGAGATAATAGAGACACTTCTCATTCAGTTTACAAGAGATCTTCTGCCTGAGATACAGTGCCCTGTGGATAGAGGGATCAGTGTGATTTTCTCTGAGGTGCTGCCTGAAGGAAAGGGAAGTAGGCTGAGAGCCTCACCTTCTAACATAAAAGTCCAGGCAAATGACTTGTACTTCAAGACTAAGACTTACAAATATAAACTTCTCAAATGAGAGGGAGAAAAGGCTATCCAAGGGAAAGAAAGCAGGCTTAGTTACTTCGACCTGTCTCAAGGAAGAAAGCCAGAACTGCAGTTGGTGATATGGCATTGATGAAGATGCTGAGAACTGTGTAGCATTCCATGATATGCCCACTGGATCACCAGAGGGGTAAGACATCTATATTAGTCAGCCAAAGGGGTGCTGAAGCAAAATACCAGAAATTGGTTGGTTTTTATAAAGGGTATTTATTTGGGGTAGGAGCTTACAGATACCAGCCATAAAGCTTAAGTTACTTCCCTCACCAAAGTCTATCTTCACCTGTTGGAGTAAGATGGCTGCTGATGGCTGCAAGTGTTCAGGCTTCCTGGGTTCCTCCGTTCTCTCTGGGTTCAAGGTTCCTGTCTTCCTGGGGCTGGCTTCTCTTTCCTCCATGAGCTTACTTCCCAGGGCTCCAGCTTAAGGCTTCAGCTTCAAACTCCAACATCAAAACTCCAATATCAAAAATCCCCAGCTCTGTCCTTTGCCATGTCATGTCTTTTATCTGTGAGTCCCTACCTATCAAGGGGTGGGGGTTCAATGCTCTAATGTCATGGCCCAATCAGAGCCCTAATCATAACTTAACCACGCCCAGGTACAGACCAGATTACAAACATAATCCAGTATCTCTTTTTGGAATTCATAACTATATCAAACTGCTATAACATCCTAAAGGAAGTGCATGCCTTCTCGATACCAGAACAGAGCTCTGGAAGGAGACCATCTTTCAGAACAGTGGGATAATCTAGAAAACTTATAAAGGGGGTCAAAGATAATGAGAAGAAAATATTCAGGATAAAAGGAGAGGGCAGCTTTAAATCCACCCCCACAACTGTCATGCAAATAAATACGCTGAATGATAATAGCTAGGTGGATAATAGCTAGGTGGATATCTAGATGAAAATCTAGAGTGAAAGGATATGCAGGATGACAGCAGAAAGAGCTGCTGCGGTGGTTGCTCCCACTCTTCCTGCTCCTCCTCAGCCTACGCCTGGGTCAGTGAGGGATGCTTCTATGTCCAGGCTCAGGGCTAAGACCTTTGCTGTACCAGCTCATTGCATTCTCACTATAACTCTACAAGAGTTGAAATCCTGGCATGCTGTTTACCAGCTTTATAACTTAAAGCAAGTTATTCAAGCTCTCTAAGTCTCAATCGCATCAGGTATAATAAGGTAAGATAATAGTCCTCTTCACTGGGTTGTAATAAGCATCATGTAAAATAAGCACAAAATCTCAATAAATGGGCTTTTATTATTGCTCTCTCTAGGTTTGCTTCCCAAGTTCAAATTTCTTGTTCAAAATTCCAATTCCTTTGGTTACTTGCACACAGCTGTGAAGAGGGACACGTAGGGTGTATTTTTTAAAATAAGATTTATCAAGACACAATACAGATTTATTACAGCCTGTGCTACTGGACCAGACCTACTTAAGATGAAATAAAGAACCAGGGATAATGAGAGGAGAAAAACTTTCGAAGTTCTGCTTGTATCTACTATCTTAAAGATTTTATGTGTACTAGCTATATAAAAACAAGGTATATTTTACTAACTATCCACTAACATTTTCCTCTCATAAAAGGTAATTATAAGAAAAATTTATGGATTATATATTACACATTCAGATGGCAACTTTAAAGAATGCCTTTCATTTTATTCTCCCCTGCAGTGGGTGAAAAGAAAGCATAAGGCACAAACACTAGCTTCAGTTTTGCATGTATCATTCTAGCAGCAGATATTTTAACCAAATGAGCAAGATCAATTGTAAGCTAACTCATCACTCTAGATGCCTACTTTATTTTACTAATCCAAATTGACATGGGATATGAAGACATTTTTCTAGGTAATCTTCCGGTAAAAAAAAAAAAAAAATTCAACTTCAGTGAGAAGATGCTATATATGCCTATATATACATATACACATATACACAAACACACACAGAGACACATATGTTCCCCACAATTTTACACTTGAATATCTGACTAATCCAGGAAAGAGCACTGAATTATTCTGGGCTGCTACAATTGAAAAGAAAGGATAGGATTATTGGGGAGAGAAGCTGGAAGACAGTAACAGATGTCTGTTATTGGAGTGTGGAAGCAATCTAGAGGACACCCCAGGTATAAACCAAGGGAAATGGGAATAGGAAATATTAATGTCATAGTTCTGGTAGAAGTCCTGGCAGTACCTTTTTAAACATTCACTATAAGCAAATAAATAATCTTTCCTTCATCCATACTTTCAAATCATTTCCAAAGAAGAAAGAAACTGAAAGTATTTTTTTTAAAAAAACAGAAAATATTTAGTCTAGATCAGTAGATTGATGGTGAGGAAGTGGAGACCATGAAATTTATGTTCTTTCTTTGTGTGTAAATCTTCCACATACTTACACATATACCCACAAAATTGGGTATATGATTTCATTGGATGCCTGGATTGCTGGTTGAGAACCTCTACTCTATAGGCAAGAATGCAAAATGGATTTGTCAATTCCTGAATTATATTAATGGACATATCTACATAGGAAATGGAAACATACTTTTCATCTTTAAATTAAAATGGACAAGGGAATTAAAGTTCATTAAAAAGGGATTATACTAATTCTAAAATTACTAATAGAGTTTGTTCAAGTTTCTTATATTGAGTTGATGTTTTGGAACAAAGGATACAGGTCATCTATGGAACAATTGCATAAATAGTATTTTGACTCCCAGACTCACCCCCCTACGCCCATTTTGTCCATTCAATCATTTAGCTTTTCTGCTACTAAAACCATCAAAATACTGAATTTAGGAAATTCATGATCATACTACACAAAAATAAAGGAAGGAGAGGAAGGATGCATAAAGTGGAGAATAGAAGGATGCAGAAGAAGATGTTTTTCCACTTCTTGAGATCAAAATTTTTTAAGTAGGCAACTTTTTAAAATGCAGAAAGAAATTCATCTCCTTTTATCCCTTGATCACTAGGGTTTTAGACTGACTTACATCCCCACGCAATAAATACACTCAAGTAAGTTTGTGTTACTCCATCGTGTCTCCAGAGCAACTTCTCTTCTCTATCCTTTCTGTCAATAAAATCCCCCTATTCCCCTAGTGCAGTTGATGTCCACCAGCAGTATGGGAAGACAGCAACCCGATTACTAAATTCACAGTAATATATGAATGACTATTTCCAGACTCTAAAGTAGTGGCCTTGTTAAACATTTTGTTAATTCCTCAAATACATAACTGGTAGAAAGTCAGAAAATGTGTCATAATGATATGTTAGAGAGATAGGAAACCATTTTGGATAATAGGAAAGTACAGGGGCAGGCAATCACTACTGGGAATCTGTTTCTCTGGGAAGATCACCCTTTAAAAATGAGCCTGATTTTTTTGCAGATGATTTTCTTCCTGGCTGACTTTATAGATTCTTGAAATGATTTTTTCTCATGCTCAATGATATCTATGCCACTAAATGAACTGCAAAACATTTTTTACAGTATGGATGGGTCCTAGGTAAAATTGCTCAAGTCAGAATTTTTAAAGTTTCCTTTCATCATCATTAATTTTTGTGGCATTAATAGCCAAAGCTATTATGATTTAGCACTACGGAGAACCTAATTATCTTCTAACTTTATCTTGAACTTAACTTACTAGCCTCCATCTCTTGAATTGTGTAGCATAGGGACTGTCATTACACTAGTCCCAGTTGTCAACAACTTGACCTTAGTTTACTACATGATTCCTACTTCTTTTGCCCTCCTTCATCTTGTCCCTTTCAATCCAGTCCCTACATTACAGAGCGATTTTTAAAAAAACAATCTTTGATGATGCTGCTCTCCACTACTTAAAACTCTGTGATCACTGCCTACCAATCTTAATATAAAGATGTGAAAACATAAACTCCTTAAAATGGATTTAAAACCTTGCATGATCAGATCCATTCACTTCACCTGTTCTCTTCCTTATACCCCTCTCTTTACCCCTACCCAATAAAACACCCTATTTTCAACCTAATGGATTATTTTTTTCCTTTTTATTCATTTCTTTCCACTTACGTGCCTTCTTTCACTCCTAGGTTTTCACACATACTATTATCACTGGCTGACATACTCTCCTGTTCTACATATTGGCTGACTGCATGTGGAGAGAGATAATAGGGTGTAAAGAAGTTTAGGGCATATGGAAAAAGTTAAGAAAGAAAAAGATAGTTCACTTATAGAAGAAAATGTAGTCACATTATTAGCAAAGGGAAGGATTTCTTAGCCAAGCCACAAAAAAAGTCAAACCATAAAGACTGATATTTAAATTAAATTATAAAACCACATTTAAAGTAGCATTGAAATGTTCTATAGAACAAAATACCTTATTACTTTAAATTGAATAAAATCAAGCCATAGAGAAGATATGTGTCACATAACTGCCAAAAGTTTAACTGCTAGAAAATATAAAGAATTCTTGCCAATCAACAAGCAAAAGACTCCTCCTCCCCCTCCATGCACAAAAAAAAAAAAACATTTTTAAAAAATGTATAAAGTATATGCATCAGCAATAAACAGATAAGGAAACCTAAATCTCCTATAATCATGGGAAAATGCTCAACTTCACTGTTTATCATGGAAATGAAAATTTAAACAATGAGACATTTCCAACCTGGCAAAGATTTTAAGCATTGTTAAAACCAAATATTGGTGATGATGTGAGAAAACTGAAACTCTTACATAAACACTGCTATTACTGAGGATACTAATTGTGGTACTATCACATTAGAGATTACAGGATTTCTAATAATTGCCAATAATTTCACTATCAGTCATATATATGCACAGGTATATATATAAGTAGACACACTGCAACATTATTTATCTTAGTGGAATGTAGTAAACAACCTAACTGACCATCTATGGAAGCATCAATGCATTTTACAATGGAATGTATATTATTAAAATTAAAGAATATCTTCATGGGTAAATCTCAAAGATATATGGATCAATCAAAAGCTAAATGATGATGAAATAAATACAATGAAAGACTGAGAAAAATTTAAAACACACCAATACTATATATTGTTTAAGGATAGCCCGTAAGTGCTAGAAGTTTGAAAACATGGCTATGGAGGGCATTAGCGTTTAGAATAGTGGTTACCTGTGGAATAGGAGGGAGATAAATGAGCTCAAACAAGTTCAAAAGAGGATTTAACTATAGCATTTTATTTCTAAATTTCATGAATATTGTTGAAACATATATGGCACAAGGTTAACATCTGTTAAATGTGAGTGGTGTGTACCACAGAAGGTTTTTATATTATTCTTTATACTCTTCAGCAACTTTCAAATATTTCGTTAAAAAAATAAACTGCTTGCTCTGGTCATTTTCTTACACTTGTACTTGTTCCTTACTAAATATACCTGGTAACTCTTTGTAATGATAAATAAATTTATTCAATCACAGATACACATTTATGCAAAAGTAATGGTGGCTAATTAGTAAGGTAGAATTTCTTTGAGCAAATTATTATAAACATTGTACTAAATAAACTGGAAAAATAGCCTAGACTCTTATGTCAGGAGATAATTTTAAATAATATCTTTGTTTACAATGTGGGAAACTGAAACAAACAGTGGCTAAGAAGCCACTTCCAAGTCATAAAATGAATCACTTAGCATCTCTGGGACTGTCGTGTAGTGAGAGGTTTGGAAGAGATTAGCTCTAAAGGCTTTTTCTCAAAGAATCATGGTTACTAAGATTTTATTGGTCAGTACTTAACTGAATTTCTACCATGTACGAATATAATCTTGCTTTTCCCTCTTAAGCCTTCTTTCCCAGATGTTTGCAGAAATCTTCTTTATTTTCTTGTCTTGATCTATTCAAACTTTTGAAATATTTTTTAATGAAAATTGCAAAGGTTTCACAAAAGTTTGTAGACCATTGAATACACACATCCAATTAGATTTCTTTGCCTTCACTAGGCATTATATTTACAGTATGATCATCACAAGATTTACATATTTACTAGCCTCAATTTTAAAGGCCATGTTAAAATCCAGTGACTCAATTTTTTAGAATTTTTATCTGTAGCTTCTAATAGAATCTCACATTTCCAAATAGGAAAAGTTTTGTTTTTATTCCTAATCCCAGTTGCAGATATAATGCTTATGTATTTACCATTGGAATATATGTACACTGAGAAAATATTGGACCTAAGTGTTCCTTAATCATTTCCACAGTAAGTTTTTTTTGTTTGTTTTTTGTTTTAACATATCTAATGATTAGCAGAATAAGAGAGTACTGAGTCTAAGGGAATTATCTTGCTAAATCGACAGACTGCCCTGAAGAGCTCTTGTGTTAGCAAGATGTGTCTGCTCAAGATAGAAGCATATATTATCTTTTCCTCCCATGGAAGAATGTCCACAATCCCAGCTGCTCAGAAAAGAGAGATCATGTTCTTCTGTGCGAATAGAGAAGTTCTAGCATCACTTACGTGCTCTGGGCTGTGCCTGGGTGACACACCACTGTAGCTGATATTTCACTTCTAATACCAGACATCTGTTATCAAGGTGGAGACTGCTCTGAAGAATCAAATAACACAAATCTAGGAACCAAATTTCACTTTGTAGCAGGTGTTTTCAAAGGGTTCAGTCCATTATGAACTTTGTCAGCTGGTGCTCAAAATCTCAGCATAATTAGGGAGTAAGCTATATAGATTTTGATATTTTCAGCTGATAGCATATAATCTTCTCCCACTTTTCCAAAATCGCTGAGAATATGCTCATTAAAATAAAAAAAATCACAGTTCTTTTTTGGGGGGAAGGGGAGTTAGTTATCGTCTTCATTCACTTAAACTTGGAAAACATCTCCTTTGAAGTTACTGTCTTTTTTGTTTTATATGACTATATTGAAACAAAGTCTTAGGGTTACTACAGATTTGGAGAATATATTGCTTGAAGGATATCATGAGAGGACCACTCAAACTAATAAAAAATGGTGATCAGTTAGGCCCTAGTTTTAGAAACTTTATTTGTTCAACTCTTTGACCCTTTTCTCCCTAAAAACTTACACAAAATATAAAAGACCATAGGGCACTCAAAATTTTTCCTTAAGGTATCCTGACTCTTCTTATCTGTATTACCAATGATTTTTATATTTAAAATATGACAAACTCAAAATATTTTTTTCAATGGCAACTGATTACAAACAGAGAAGGTATTACTATAAGCAAAATTTTGCAACTTCTCCAAGAGCACAATCAAAACTGAGGAAATGATGTTTCAAGAACTGAGAGAAGCAATCTTAAAAAAGAACAAGTGATGCAATTCCCATGTTTTTCCAGCATTGCAAAATTTTTCAATTATAGCAGTCATTTTAAAAACTAATAAATAAAACCTTTCAACAATGATATTAATAATACATTCAGAATATTATGGACATCCAAGGATTTAGCTGTCTCTGAGTAGCTCTGAATTTTGTGCAGCTGATTAAAATGAACTGTTTTGTCTCTTTCAGTCATGTGAAATAAGCCTGAACTATTTCCTCCAAATAGTCCATGAGCACTTTGATAATGGGCAAACTTCATTACTTGAAACTTGATAGTAAGGGTTTTGACTAACTTAGTATGAAACAAGAGAATCAGTTTAACAAAAAGTATGAAATAAAAATCCAAGGCATGTTCCATTAATGACCAGTTCCTCAGTATTGCTCTAACAGTTATTCAAATGTAATATTGTCTAAATGTAAAATTTTAGCAAAAAAGAACACATTGAGTTGGCATGTGTATTAGTCAGCCAAAGGGGCACTGATGCAAAATACTGAAATTGGTTGGTTTTTATAAAGGGTATTTCTTTGGAGTAGGAGCTTAGAGTTACCAGGTCATAAAGCATAAGTTACTTCCCTCACCAAACTCTATTTCCACGTTTTGGAGCAAGATGGCTGCCAATGTCTGCTAGGATTCAGGCTTCCTGGGTTCCTCTGGGTTCAGCACCTGTTTTCTCCACAAGGTTAGCTGAAGATTATGAGCCTCTCTAGACTTTGCTTCTCTCCACAAGGTCAGCTGTAGACTATCAGGTGAATGGCTCTGTCTCTCTCACCTAGGGTTTCTGCCATGTCTAAGGAGCCATCTCTATTCCCCTGTGTTCTTCTCCTGGTTCAGGTCCTCTCTACCTGGGGCTTACTTCTCTTTCCTCTGTGTGCTGACTTCCCAGGGCTCCAGCTTAGGCTTCAGCATCAAACTTCAACATCAAAAACCCCCAACTCTGTCCTTTGTCATGCCTTTCATCTGCCCTAATGATGTGGCCCCATCAAAGCCCTAATCGTAATTTAATCATGCCCACCCAGATTACAAACATAATCCAATACCTATTTTTGGAATTCATAACCATATCAAACTGCTACAGTTGCATTCTAGTGTTTTCAAGATTCACCTAAGTTGTAACATATATTATTTCTTTGATTATTTTTATGGTTGAATAATATTCCATTGCACAGATATACCACTTTTTGCTTATTCATTCACTTGATGAACAGTTGGAGTATTTCCTCTTCTTGCCTTTTATGAATAATGCTGCTATGGACATCCATGAGCACGTTTTTGTGTGTACATATGTTTTCAACTCTCTTTGGTATATACCCAGGTGTGAAATTGGTGAATCATTTGGTAAATTCATGTTTAACATTTTGATGACCTGCCAAACTGTTTTCTAAAGTGGCTGCACTCTTCTAATTTCCATCAACATATGTGAGGGTCCCAACTCCTCCACATCTTCATCAACACTTGTTATTGTCTATCTTTATTGATTATAGTTACCTTTGTGAGTGTGATATACTTCTCACCGTGGTTTCGATTTGCATTTCCTTAATTACTTCTTATGCTACATATCTCTTCATATTTTTATTGGCCACTTAATTTCTTCACTGGGAAAATGACTGATCAAATCATTTGTCCAGTATGAATTAGGTTGTCTTCATATTTTTGGGTTGTAAGATTTATATAATAGTAACGATCCCTTTTATCATTCCTGATTTTAGTTATTTGAATCATCTTTCCTTTTTCTTTGTAAGCATAGTTAAACATTTTGTTATCTTTTCAAAGTAAAAACTTGTTTTTCATTGGTTTTCTCTTTTATTTTTCTGTTCTCTAATTTCATTAATTTCCAATCTAATCTTTATTATTTCCTTTCTAAAGCTAGCTTTGTGTTTAGTTTGCTCCTCTTTTTCTAATTTCTTACTGTGGAAAGGTAAGTTTTTGATTTGAGATCTAATGTATGCATTCACAACTATCAATCTCCTAATAACCACTGCTTTAGCTGCAGGCTGTAAGTTTTAGTATGCTGTATTTTGTTTTCATTCCTCTCAAAGCATTTTATAATTTCTCTTGTGATTTCTTCTTTAATTGGTTTAGTGTGTTGCTTAATTTCCATGTATTTGTGAAGTTTCTTAATTTCCTTCTGTTACTGATGTCTATTTGCATCCTTTGTAATCAGAAACCACATACGGATGATTTCAATTCTTTCACATTTATTGAAACTTGTGTTCTTTTATATGATCTACCCTGGGGAATGTTCCATGCACACTTGAAAAGAATGTGTATTCTGCTGTTGGATGGAATGTACTATAGATATCTGTTAAGTCTAGTTAATTTTTAATGTTGTTCCCATCTTCTATATTCTTTTGCTTTTTGTAGAGTTGTTTAATTCATTAATGGAAGTTATGATATTGAAGTCTCCAAATATTAACATTGAATTATTTATTTTTTCTCTTCAGTCTGTCAGGTTTGCTTCATGTGTTTATTTATAACTAATGTTACATCTTGTAAGATTTGCTGTTTTATTTTTATGAAATGTTCTTCTTTGTATCAGCAATGATTATTGTCTTAAAGTCTATTTTATCTGATATTTGTATAACCACTCCAGCTTTCTTTTATTTATTATTTGCATGGTATCTCCTTTCTACCCCTTTCAAACAATCATTTTTGTTTGTGAATCTAAAGGATGTCTCTTGTAAACAGTATATAGTTGGATTGTGTTTTTCAATCTTTTCTACCATTCACTGCTCTTTGCTTGATTAATCCATTTACATTCAATATAAATACTGATAGTGTAAAATTAATGCCAACCATTTTGTATTTGTTTCCTATATGCATTGCATCTTTGTTACTCTATTTCCATATCTGCTTTATTTTGTGTTACATAGATATTTCCCAGTGTAGTGTATTAATTCCCTTGGTGTTGCTTTTACTATTTTGGTTGAGTTATTTTATTACTGCTTACCCTGAGAACTACAATTAGCATCTTAATTTAAAATAATCTGGTTTAAATTAACATTCACTTAATTTCAATCACATATAGAAAGTTTGTTTCAGTATATTTCTGTTTTTATTTGTTACTTTTTAAATACAAATTATAGTTTCTACACTATATATTCTTCAACACAGTTTGAAAACTATTGCTTTAAGCAGTTGTCTTTTAAATCAGATAGGCAAACAAAAGAGTTACAAAAATTACAGTTTTTTTTTTAACTTTACTGGTGCTTTTTTTCTCTATGTGGATTCAAGTTATCCCCTAGTGTCCATTCATTTAAGCTTGAAGGACTTCCTTTGAATTTCATATATGAAGGACAGGTCTGCTAGAGAAAATTTTTCTCCATTTTTGTTTACTTGGGAATTTCTTAATTTACCCTGCATTTTAAAAGATAGTTTTGTTGGATGTAGCATTCTTGGTTGATTGTCTTTTTGATTTAGCTACTTGAATATATTATCCCAGTGCCTCTGTAAAGTCTATCTATATTCCCTATACAGGGCAGCCACTGAAGTTTCTGCCCAAGTAGCTTAATAGTCAGCTAATGATTGGTCAGAAATTTCCTTAAAAGCTTTAAACCAATAAGTCTCCTACCCTTTGCAGAAGGGCTGTGTATGTGGGTTGTGGCATACCTTCAATGATCCAATAGTTTACAACTGTGCCTTAGTCTTCAATTCCTGCTTGTGCAGGGCCTCAGATGAGAGATTGGGGGCTCTCTCAGGTCTCTCCTGAGCCTGCATATAGCACTGTGCATGTGCACTGCCTTCTAAACCCCAAGAAATATATCAGAGCTTTTCAAAGACTCTTATAAGCATCTCATTCCCCAGATCTTCCCTTCTGATTTTGGCCAGGCTTTTGTTTTCCCCCAAATTATGTAAGAGACTTAGGCAGCTATAATATTAAATAATTGCAAGTCACTATTTTCAACAAATGCTCTGTGAATAGGGCCTTGCTTATGGAGCAAGCTCTGAGTTAGATAATAACGATACCCTTCCAACATGGCTTTGCCAAGAAGCTGGGAAATGGGTCAGATAGTAACAATGTTCAGAGTAGAAGGCCTTTGGGGGTACTCTAAACCTGGTCTTTACCCTCCAGTGCCTGTAAGTGAAGACTAAGGCAGAGTTGTAAACTACTGGAAAAAGGGAGATGAAAGAAGGTCAAGTTAAAATGCCTTTTCTTAACTGCTATTCTTAATGATGTTTAGCAGTTTTCATTGAATATATACCCCTCAGATTGTGGCAAGGCTTTAGTTAATTTTCAGGATTCTAAAAAGCTTAATTTTGACCATTTTTGCCATTTTTTTAAATTACTTTCACAGAAAAAAGGTTTTTACCAAGATTCTCACTCTACCACTTTTGAACTTCCTGTTCTGATAGTCAATTTTTTAAAACTTCTGCTGATATTGATATCTACTGTGTAGTTTTGTAAAGAATAACTATTTTTACCAGCATCTATGCTGTTCATTATAGAGAGGCAACAGGTATAAAGAGCAACATTTGGGACTTTCCTTTGCTGGCAAATAAACCAAAGTATTTGCAAAAGTGCAGTAGGTTTGGGAAGTGGATGCGGCTCAAGTGATTGGGCTCCTATCTACCATAAGGGAAGTCCAAAGTTCAATTCCTGATGCCTCCTGGTGAAGGCAAGCTGGTCTGTATGGTGAGCTGGACTGAGCAGACAGCTGGTCCATGCAGAGTACTGGCCTGCACCGCAAACTGGCCCAAGCGAGTGCTGACCCACACAGGAGTGCTGGCCCATGCAAGAGTGCTGGCCTGACTGGCAAACTGTCCCAAGCAAACAGCTGGCACAGCAAGTTGATGCAACAAAAAGAGATACAGAGAAGAGACAATAAGAGACACAGCAGACCAGGGAGCTGAGGTTGTGCAAGGGATTGAGCACCTGTTTCCCACCCCAGAAGGTCCTAGGATCGGTTCCTATTGCCACGTAAAGAGAAGACAAGCAGACACAGAAGAACACATAGCAAATGGACACAGAGAGCAGACAATGAGGGGAGGCAGGGGGATAAGTAAATAAATAAATCTTTTTTAAAAAGTGTGGTAGGTTTGCATAGTAATGTCAGCCTGGTTCAGGTAGTGAATTCATGGATTAAGCTTGTATACATTCATTAATACTCATAAATATAAAGACATTCACACACATAGCTATATATGGCAGACATGCTTTAAACTTATTTAAGTTCAGAAGCTTATGTGTTGATAATATGTAAATATGGGAAATGCCAACAACAAGCATGATACAATCTGACTCATTTTTCCATTTTCTACATAGGTTTTGATTATTTCTTTCTGATTGTGACACAATACCTATTTTTCACTCATGACCCCATAACTATTTGTGAATGAGGAAAGGATAACCCTTGAAATCAACCATAAGTGACCATGTAGAAGCTGCTAATTGCTGCTCTATAGCCATGGAAAGAGCCTGGTCTAGAGTAGGTTTTCAGACAGACTTGGTTTCTATTCCAAACTCTTTTATCTGTGTGTCCCTAGGCAAGTATCTCTGATCCTATTTCTTTAACTATAAACACCCCAGGAAACTTATTTTTGATGGCTACTTGTAAGTGCTGAAAAAGATAACTTATGGGGAACCGGACATGGCTCAACCGATAGACTGTCCATCTACCATATAGAAGGTCCAGTGTTCAAATCCAGGGTCTCCTTGCCCGTGTGGTGAGCTGGTCCATGCGCAATGCTACCATGCACAAGGAGGGCCATGGTTTGCAGGGTGCTCCCCACATAGGGGTGCTCCACGCACAAGAAGTGCACCCCACAAGGAGAGCCGCCCCGCACAAAAAAAGCACAGCCCACCCAGGAGTGGCACAACACACATGGAGAGCTAACGCAGCAAAACGATACAACAAAAAGAGACACAGATTTCTGTGCTTCCAAGAATGCAAGCAGACACAGAAGAACACACAGTGAATGGACACAGAGAGCAGACAATGGGGGGCAGGGGAAGGGGAGAGAAATAATTAAAATAAATCTTAAAAAAAATAAAGATAATGTATGTAATATACTCAGCATACAATCTCATTTAACAGGTGCTCTATAAAATATCATACTTTCTTCTCTTTCTTCTACCCAAAACAACTTCCTCCCTGACATCACAATCAGAAACCACCAATAACCTTCTACTTTGTTATTTTCTATTTTTCAAATTGAAAATAATTTGTCTGGCTTTCAAGACTCTGTTGATATAATTGAGCTCCAAATTCCAATATACTCTCATTCATCCATTTCCTTCTACTAGCTACAGGCCAATGAACTGGGTTTGAAAGAATAATAGTTCACAGTCTCAAGGGTCCTATTACCTTCTAGGAAAGGATCAGAGAGAGATTATTTAAAATGCAGAATGTTATCAGTGTCATAGAGACACAAGCACCTTACTTTGGGATTCAGAAAATGGTATGTATTGTGCAGATCCAGATATCAATTCCCAGGGAAAAATTCCTGAAGGAAGAGTTAAGGTCACACTTGAAAGATGGGTAGGATTTGAATAGAGTAACTTCTAGACTAATTAGGTGAAAGAAAGAACTAGTATAAAATTACAGAGAAAGGAAAACAGAGGTAATACTTGTGAGAATAAAAATAATCCTGTATGCCTAAAGTGTAGGATGTACATATGAATATGTTGAATCCAGGGCACAGAGGGAATTGAATAGAAGACAGAGTTTGACTTTTATTTGACAGGTAATGAGGGGCTAAACAGAGATATAACAAGTTAAGAATGGTATTCTAAAAAACAAAAAAACAAAAAATAGATACAAATAAGAATGGTGTTTAGGAAGATCAAATTGTCATCAGTATATAAAATGATTTGTGTGGGGGGAGTGTGGGCAGACCAGCAGTAGAGAAACAAGTTAGCTAATACAATATTCCAAATAAGGTCAACCTGTTGTCTGCTCCTGTCCCTAGAAGTCATCATCCCTTTCTTCCCTGCTAACAGAACCCTGATTTTGTCCTGGAATCATTAATGTTTTAATATGCTTGGGAAAGTGGACATTTACCAAAGGATGTAAAGAGACTGATTTAAGCCTGTAGTCAGTAAACTTTTCCTGTAAAAGACCAGATAGTAAATATTTTTGACTTTGTGGGCCAGTGGTCTTTGTTACTTCTACTCAGTTCTGCCATAGAAGCAAGAAAAAGCCATATATGATATGTAAATGTATCCATTTACTATGGATTTAATTGTGTCCCAATAAAACTTTATTTATGGACACTGAAATATGAATTCCATATAATTTTCATGTTTTGTGAAATAGTATTCTTCTTTCGATTTTTAAAAACCATTTAAAAATGTAAGAACTAATTCTTAGCATAGTAAGAAATAAATCTGGGCAGCATACTCTGTTTGGTTCATGGGCCATAGTTTGCCAACCCATAATTCAAACCCCTTGCCAGGAATTGTTCAGAGAGTAGTTGAATATGTGATGTGGTTCTGATCAATAAGATATAAGGGGAGTCTGCCAGAGAGTTTCTAGAAAACATTTTCCTATCCAATAAAAACAGATGTGCAAGAATAATGAAGTCTCTGAGTTTTAAATGTATAGCACTAAGCTATTTTTGCATCCCTGAGAGGGAGGCCAAGAGAATTGCGGAAAAGCATCTTAACTGATACACCAAGTTGAAAGATATAAGTAGGGCTAAAGCAGAATGAACACCAGGTGAATAAGGCAGAAAATAGTTGCTTCAAGAGAAACTGTTGAGGTTGAATTGGTGTTCCAATAGTTCTGGGATAGGAAAAATGCGAGGTAACATGATAAATTAGAGTTATGTCTCAGGCTTTTGAGGTTGAATGAAGAGGGTGGTGTTACCTTAAAGAATGAAGGGGGTAGTTTGAGTTTGAGCGGAAAATGAGTGTGATCTGTAACCTCAGGGAGGCAGCAAGACATGAATAAAAAGAATGCCGAGTAACAGCAGGGCTCTGCCGAGTCTAGTTCGCTGGAATGTGCAGCAGGTTATTTCGCATTGGTTCATAGGAAGAGGCTTCCCAGCTCTTGAAGGTGCTAATGAAACACTGACAGGCAGTGGTCACACATTCCTTGTGACAGGATCAGCCTGCACATTGCCCCTAGGAGAGTCTCATCACAGAGATTGGTACTGTGGAGCCTTGGGCTGATCCTGCTGCTCCAAAGTGCTGCTGCTGTTTCACGTAGGTGTCACACCAGGAGCCCAGAAGAAGAGGCAGCTTTGCTCTCTCTCTTGCACTTGCTTTCATCTGACTAGATAAGCAGCATTCACTCTGTGCTCCTGGGAATCCCAGTGTTCAGTGATGCATTAGAAACTACTGTGGGCAGCACTGATGCTTCCAGTGGAGGGGCAAAAATATAAAATGTTATAAAAAGAACAGTAAATCAAAACCTCAAAACCAACAGGAATGCCATTTCAGTACTTATATTAAAAGATTGACCATTCACAAGATAGGAAATAGCTTTAAAAGTATGATCCACTACAAAGAAAAACGCTTGTGTAGCTGGAGGTACAGAGCGGGTCACTTCTTACACTTGGGGTGAAATTCTGTTTTATTTCATAAAGAAAAAAATAAATTTCACAATAATAGATGGAAAGACAGATAAGGTAAATTGATTCACTATTTGCGTTAATAATAAAGAATAACTCATGACTAGCTTTCCAATGTCTAATAAAACCAAGTGTTTGAGGGCACATAGGGAAATGAGAATTTCCATTACTGCTGGTAAGAGTGTCAGAGTACTTTAGAAAGGCATTTGTCAATATCTAGTAAAGGTAAAGATGACCCAGACTAGCAATTCCCTTTTAGCATGCACTCCAGAGGTACCACCACAATGCACTGACCTTAGCCCAGGACCAAGTTCTGCAGCATGGTTTGTAATAGCACACATTGTTGACAACTGATAATAAATGGTTAAATTTATCATGTCATATTCATTATATGGAATACTCTACCACAATTAATATGCATGATTTTGATATGCATATAACATGCATAAATCTCAAACATAACGTATGTCAAAAGAAAATGCAGGATATATACAGTATATTACCATTTATATAAAAATTTAAAACAAATCATATATATGGTTATACACACATACGTCATAAGAGAATAAACACATAAGTACAAAAATAAGTGCTAACTTCAGGAGAGTGGCACTTAGGAGGGAAGGAAGAAGTAAGGGAGAGGTTATGAGGAATAGGACAAGAAAGAGTAGGCTTCAAATGAATCTATTATTTTAAACTTCGTTTAATTTAACAAAGACCTGCGACAAATGTAGCAAAATGTTAAAAATGTGTTATATCTGAATGGTAGACTCATGAATGCTTATAAATTTTTATTACATGTTTGAAATATTACATAATTCCTAAGAATGTCTTGCACAGTTCATTTTAATAGTAAATATTTTTTCAAGGTTGAACACTCTCAATTAGCAATTCTATGACAAAATTGAACAATTTTTATTACACATACTAAGATCACTGTAATATAAAATGAAATGTAGATTAGGATGAAGTATTTCCCTGAGATTGTAAAAGAGACAAAGAGTCATTCAGTTCAACATATGATACAAGCAACTTGAACCATTAGCAGAAGATGGACATATCAGCATTTTCACCAAGAGAAGACTGAAGTAATTACCCTTATAAAACTGAGAAAGCATTGAAAAATCCTTTAACATTTATGCCCTTACTCTGATTTAGGTTGGAGTGTTCAAAATATTTTGACAATAAGACAGAAAAGAGAAACTGCCAGAATGAAAAGCCTGTAAGTGGTATTATCTCTCATCACTTCAAATCAATTTTCTGAAATTTTAGATTCAAAGCAATAGCATCTTAACCATTTAATAAAAAGATAAGTACAAACTTGTTAAAATGATTTTATCATTTGAAACATCACCTTTATCCCAAAAAAACCACTAATGTAATACGAAATAGAAGATGAACTTCACAATTAAAAAAAAAAACTAATTTATAATGAACTGTAACAGACATAGAGAAGTGCACAAATAATTGTATAGCTCTATGAATTTTCATAAAATAGACACAAAATGTAATTACCTCCATATTAATAAATACAACATTACCAACTCCCTAGAACCTCCCCCCCCACCCCCCCACATACACACACTCTCTCTTTCTTGATCTCTCTGTATATACAAGAAGGAAGGATGAAATTGAGGATTCATAATGTATTTTATACAACTGGCTTTAAAGCTTTCAAAAATAGATTTACCAATGAGTGGAATGTAAATGAAACAAGAATGACAAAAGTTCAAGCTGAGTGATTTGTATATGGGAGTTCATAATAACATTTTATTTATTTGGCAGTGTTTAAAATTTTTGATAATAAGGTTTTTAGAAATGACTACAAAAAACTTCTACTTTTAAAAAAAGAGGGGGACTGGATTCTTCAAAAACATCCAAATTATAAAAGACAAAAAAGAATGTGGAAATGTTCCAGATAAAGGAGGCTAAAAAGACATGACAACTAAATCCAATTACCTGGTCTAGACTGGATCCTCAAGGGAAGGGGGAAAGTGCTGTGAAGGATATTATCAGTTCACTTGATAAAACTGAAAAGTAAATAATAAATTAGATAAAAAGTATTGTATCAATGTTAAAATATATTAAAATTGATATCTATACTGTGGGCATGTAAGAAAATATCCTTTCAGTAAAACTGTATGGTAGTATTTTGGGGTGAAGGGTGATGGCATTTGTAACTTCCCCTCAAATGGTTTACAAAAAAGGAAAATGAAAAGAGAATATGTACGTTTGTGCAAAGCTATGTGGGCAAATAATTAGCAAATGGAGTAAAAGGTTAATAACTGATGACTCTGAGTACTACAATGTAAGTGTTGGTAGATTTCTAGCTATTTCATTTTTTTTTAACTTTCCGTAAATTTGAAGTTATTGACAAAAAGTTTTTTTTTTTTTTAATGGCTCTGCCAATTTCAATATCACCGCAAGATATAAGAGCTCCTGTTGCTCAGCCATGCAACCAGTTTTGTCAATAAAATTTTAGTTGCTCTGCTGGGAATAAAGAGGTATCTAATTATGTTTTTAATTTGCATTTCTCATTTCCCTGAAAATTAATGGTGTTGAGCTCCTTTTCATGTGTTACTTGGCTTCTGGATATCCTCTTTAGTGAAGTTATAGTTTGAGTCTTTTTCCATTTTTCTATTGGATTGTCTGACTTTTTCTCATTGATTTGTAGAAGTTCTTTCACATCTTCACATAAATTGTTAAGCAAAAAAAAATGGTTTCAAAGAAACTCCTAAATTATAGTAAAAAAGATCTGAGTTATATCCCCAGCCTCTGAGGAATAGTTCTTGTAGAACTTTTATCTCTACTCTGATGGGTTTTGTTTGAATCCTTCTTGAACAGGTGTCTTGAGAGTCATCACGGTTCTGCTTTTTCATTCTCACAGAGTTACAAGGCATAATGATGACTAAAAGGATTTCCAGGCAGAAATGATCATAGGTTGAGGTAAGATGCAGAAATTGAGTGAACTTAGCCTAGTTTTATATCTGCTACAGCAAAAGTGTCTAGATGGTAGTTTTCAATCTTTTTTTTACCCATAGTAAGAACTGTATGTTACATCATGATCCAGTACACACAAATACGACTGAAAACAATTTTCTGAACCAGTACTTACCTTTTTATATGCTTATTTATTATACCCTGATATTTTCTTTGTATTCTTTTTTATTCCATTTAATTGGTTTTTCATTTGTTTTTATATGCTGGTTACAACACACTAAGCTAATATCATATAACAGTTCTTTGGAAAACACTGCCTTAGAGAACTTTTCAAACTTCCATATGTTCAATAATTATCTAGAATTCTCAGTAAAATGTAGATTGTTTTGGTAGATCTCAGGGGTCATTACTGTTTTAATACTACCACCAACATTATCATCATCAGTACCACTCAACACAGATACAAATTGAAGGGCATATGCCCAGGTATAATTTGGGACATCTAATATTATCAATATCGTATACTTTTGTCCAAATTCTTCTTCTCCCCCTTTCTTGCAGGCATGACACCCCTTAGTAAGCCATTCCTTTCTGTGTCCAGATAATCTGGAACCAACCAATCAGACTTAGAGTTTATCTGGATTTCCAGGGAAGAGGCAAAGAATACTCCATACGGATGGCCTTGGTCTCCATGCCCCAGAGCAGTGCTGCTCCAACTTTAAGTTGTATAAATGTTAAAAATGCAGATTCTTATCCATAGGACTGGGATAATGCTTGAGGTTTTTCATCTATAACAAGTTCCAGAAGATGCCAGTGCTATTTGTCCATGGCCCCAATTTTTAGTAAAAAAGTTCTTGAAGACAATAAAGCAGATAGTAAAGATTTTCAGATTCAAGGATGCAATGGCTAAAACAACCCTGATCTCCAAAGTTTTCATAAGGCCGAAGAGAGAATGATTTCTAAGAAGTTAGTGCATAGAATCACTGAAAGTGTTTGATAGGATCCTGATTACAAAACAAAAGCCGAAAGCAGGTGATGAACTGAGAAAAGTACCAAAGAACTGAGGTCTTGAGGTGCATGGAAGGCAGATTCTGTAACAGAGGAGACAGAAGGGAGGGTGAAGGTGATTGTGATCACAAAAACAATGTAAAAACCCAGGATAGTAGAGAAGGAATCTTTCTGAGTAACCGTAAGATTCCAGCTAGGAAATTACAATGGTATCCTGCAGTTAAGGAAGTAAAAAGGCTTTGAAGTCAACAACCCTGAAATCTCAAAGGATAACATCAAGGCTGAGAGCCAGATGTTGAGGTCATTGAGGATACAGGGAAACTCCTCCAAAGTCTGGAAGCCAATCTTGACAAGGATGAGGAAAGGCTGGACTAGACAGAGCAGAGGCTTCTAAAGGGGAGTGGCAGCCCTAGCTGCTGCTATTCTTACAACTCCTTTGTGCCCTGGGTGAAGAAGGTCATGTCGGATTTCAGCCCTTGCTTGCTCCTTCATCCTTGCACGCTGGGTTCATGCTGCTGGACCACAGCCTCGGTGTAAGCACAAGAAGCCCCTCCTCCCAGGAGGGTTAAAGTAATTGGGAGAAAGCGCAGTATCCGCTGAATGACTGAGAGAAACGGAATTGACTGGAAATGCCACTTAAGGCAAGGAAAAAGAAAAAGAACTTATGGAATAGGTTAAAAGAATAAAATAACACACAAAAAAATGTTGCGCTTGTATGTAATGAAAGTGTTATACAGGCCACCGAGGAAAGGATTATTAAAGGTTAGGTGGCTCTGGAGATTTCCACACTAAGCTGCTTATGGTAATAATAAGAGATTATAATGGGCCATGCGCTAACCTCAGGGCTTCATTATGTAGGATTACCATATAATTGATCAACCAGACCCTGAAGGTTTAGAGAATGAAAGAGCATGTGAAAGATCATTAATCATATAAGAATCTGAATATTAATTTATTGATCAATTTACTGGTTTTATTTTTGTTAGGCTTTGAATAGTTCTTTTCAAAACCAGTTTATGCCATTAAAATAAGCCTGAAACATACCCATATATATTAGAGAAAACAGAAAGAAAAATTTCTTTATAATGATTATGGAAAATCATATAATTAGAGCAATATTTCTTAGTACATAACCATATACTTTGATCAGTTCCATAGTTTTATGTCTCATATCATATCAGTGGTATTTTTCTAAAGACTGTATTTTTAAAAGATCTTATTAATTTTGCTTTCCTTATAAAATTGCCTGAAATATTCTTTTTTTAAAAAAGATTTATTTTATTTCTTTCCCCTTCCCCGCCCCTGTTGTATGCTCTCTTTGTCCATTCGCTGTGTGTTCTTCTGCATCCCCTTGCATTGTTGGGTGGCACCAGGAAACTGCATCTCTTTTTTGTTGTGTTATCTTGCTCTCTCAGCTCTCCATGTGTGCACTGCCACTCCTGGGCAGGCTGCGCTTTTTACATGCAGGGTGGCTCTCCTTGCGCATGGGGCTCCCCTTGCGCATGGGGCTCCCCTATGTGGGGGTGCCCCTGTGTGGCACAGCACTCCTTGCGTGGCAATTCTGTGCATGGGCCAGCTTACCATATGGGTCAGGATGCCTAGGGTATCGAACCCTGGACCCTCCATATGGAAGGCGAACACTCTGTCAGTTGAGCCATGTCCACTTTTCTGAAATATTATTTAATATTGTAGTTCAAATTTCCTGTATTTGAAATCGTGACATTTTCAATTAAATCTTCTCTGTAGGTCATACCATTTTTGAAAAAATACTTTCTACAGTTGCAAAATACCTGGATAGATAAAAACAGACTTCTAAATGGAGGATATTCTCAATTCTGTTTTTTTCATAGTGAATTTATAAATACTTCCATCTAGATATTTTTACAAGTACAATCTTCAGAGCATGCCTTGTCAATAAATATTCTGAAAAGCAGATCTATTCAAATAAGTAGTTTTAATATATGATTTATTTGAATATTGTAGACTTTCATTCTTTTATTATATTATGATAGATTATAAATTTATGAAACTAAAAAGAAAAGCTTCACCAAAAGATTCTGCCCTCACACAAAAATGATTCTTCCCACAAGTAAAAATAGTTCAAAGAAAAAAATCACAGATTTTCAAGGTTAAATTTTACTTTCAATTTGAGCTCTCACTTTTATTTTTTTAAGTTTCTTCAGGTTTTTATAATATATTTTAATGCCTTACTGTAAGCTTTCCTATGCCTTACCGTAAACTTTCCTTTTAATAATTGAAATTTTCTAAAAGCTTCAAACATTGAAGATTTTAGTTTTCAAAATGTTGGATAGTTTGATTAAAAGTTGTCAACTTATTTGAATAAAACTGCAACCAAAATTTAGATGACTCGTTTAAAAACCAATTGAATAGCATTGTAGGATACTAGAGCTGATTTACAAGTTTGTCCTCCATTACCTCAAATATTTCTAAAATCCAAATGAAGTTGATTGGCAGAAGAACAATTACCATGCTAGAGCATTTTTGTTTTTTAAAAAAATTAAATGTCAGCTTCATCATAAAAATTTTGTAATTAAGTTACTCTATCTGGGTGTGTGCATTTGTGTGTGCATTTGCATGTGTTTGTATATACCTATAAAACTTGATATCTAGCACATTTATTTTTATTTTTAGAATATTCCAGCTTGTTGATACTCAATTATGGGCACAAGTATATTCCAAGTTCATTTCTGCCCCCAAAAGTTTCTTCATTTTGTAAAACTATTGTTTTTACCATGCCACCATGCTCCTTCAAAATTTGTGATCTTATCACCTCAAAAACAAACAACTTTATCTTCAATACCGAACTTTTTAACTATATTTATAAGAGCATTCATAAGATCGAATTTGTTTCATTTGATAGAATTTCCATAAGATTTATTTAATTCTACATACTGATCAAACTAATATGGGAATTAACATAACTGATTATATTTTGAACCATCTGTGGTAGAAAGAATAATGGTGTCCTAATTCTCAGAATCTGTAAATATGTAACCTTACACAGCAAAAGTGATTTTTTTTTAGATCAGTAAAATGAATTTATTTGGAAAATGGGGGAAAGAACAGAGCTTGCTGAGAAATGCGAGAGAAAGACAGAAATACACCCCAAGATTTGGTGCGGGCCCCACTAGGCAGAGAGAGCCCCAAAGTGAGTTTTGAAGATATGATTAATTTAAGGATCTTAAGATGGGAAAAATATCCTTGATTATGTGGAAGGGTCAGTATAATCACAAGGGCCATTATAAGATAGAGGAAAGAGCATCAAAAAGAGATATAATGACAGAAGCAGAGGCTGAAGTAATGTGATTTGAAGGGGCAATGAGCCAAGGATTTCAGTGTCCTCTCGCTGATGGAAAAGACAAGGAGACAGTTTTTCCCATGGAGCATTCACAAGGAACACAGCCCTGAAGACACCTTGATTTGGTTCGTGTAAGATTTATTTTAGAGTTATGATCTCTATAACCATAAGATAATGTATTTGTGCTGTTTGAAGCCACTAAGTTTGTGGTGATTTGTTATAGGAAACTAATATAGCATCTAATGATACTAACATAAAATTGGAATCATTTAATCATGGGCAAAGTTCTTCTGCTAATGAAGCCAATTTTTTAAAGCTTTCACCTCATACTCCTTATTTGATTCTAAGAAAACTTAGAATTAAATTGAATGAAAGTAATTGAAAACAATAGACATTTGATCTAAATGAAAAGTCATTCATCACAGTGATATGAAAATGCACTTTCTGTAGCTGTACATGCTAAATTATCCTCTTAAAGAACTGTTTTCTTAAAATAACTGTGAGTGTTTAAAGTAAAAGCTTTTGCTGCCTCAGCAGATTTGGGCCTTCTGGTTTTCATGTAGTTAGTGATTCCAGCACACACATAGTAATTGGTAAATGTAAAAAATCACTTAATGCAAGTTACATTTAATCATCAGATTTTTGGAGAAACAGAAGTTCAGCACTACTTTTGGTTTTTAGAGCCCATTGCTACAGAGTTTATTACAAGATAATTTTCAAAAAGTTTTCCACCAAACAATAAAATAATTGGTTGTGCATTTACACTACAATAAATGACAACACTACTATACCAAGAGCATTAACTCTATGTACTCTAAACCAGCAAGACTTCTCAACCTGTTTCTCATACATATTTTGTATAAACTTAACCCATAATAATTCCTGTTTTCCCACTGATCTTACCCACTGGTTGCTTGGTGGCCTCAAGCATTTTGAAGAGTCAAATAGGAACCAAGCACAACCATCTTGCTTCCAAATGATTGGTTGGGGCATGAGTGTTAAATACTCCCCCCACTTCCATTCCAGACTGGATGGAGCTAGCTGTGCCTAGCCTACATTCCTTGTGCACTTTTACCAGCAAAGCCCCATATGCTTTCCTTGAAAGGAAGGAGTTAAATTATATTTGGAAAGGGTCAGGAAAAGAGAGACTGATGATTACCCCTGGTCATCTTTAAAGTTAGTCACCAGAGGAGACCATGGCAGAAGCTGCAAGCAAAAAATGGAGGTCTACCAAATCACTCATGACTACTGTAACACCTCCTTTAAAAAACAGAAAGAAAGAAAAAGGAAAGTAAAGAAGAATATGGAGCTACACTGGGCAATGGGGACCTATGATTACCCTATTTGTGTTTATTATCTGGTTGAATCCACAGAACAATTGTGCTAAGTTAGGTCTACCCATCTTTGGATAAGCAAACCGAGACTGAAGTCCCACAACTGTGACAGGCAAAAGCAGAATTTGAACTCAATCTATCTTGCTCCAAGGTCAGTGCTCATTTGGCCTCCAGCTCTTAGGTACCCCTCTTCCTAGGTGCTTTTCTAGACCTTATCTCCTAAACAAGTGACCTCTAGGCTGTGATCTGTTTTCTGCTTTTAAACCTTTGACTTGCCTCATTTCATTAGTGGATTTTTTATTTTTATCCTCACAACCCTTTAATCTTAATAAGTCAGTTTGCTTTCATACTCTCCAATTTCTTTAAAAGGATATGATAATTACGGTGCCATTTTTTCAAATTTTATTTGAATTTTTTCTGATAAACTTTGGGGATAATTTTGTCTTTCTGACATGAATATCATAGGTCTAGTCTTCTGCTGACTTACTTGGAATCACTACCTGGTCCCTAAATAATCTGAATAGTAGATACAGCAAAGTTAGTATAGCCTTCTTCCAAAAAATATCAAGTATCAACTATATTCAACAGTGAGAAAAAGTAACCAGAAATACATCCTGTAATTTAAAAAATATGTAAAGAAGTTCAGATTGTGAAAGGAGTGATCTGAAAAAATCTTTGATTTAAAACTAACACCATGAATCTAAGCATTATATTCAAATAGCATTGCATGTTGTAGAAGGAAATAGGTCTCATCGACTTCTCTACTTTACTACACTCATCTCTAGTGTGTGTCTGTGGGCATGTTAATGCATCTGAGCTTGAGCACCAACAATGTGCAAAGTGCTGACGCTTGTTAAATTTACCAGTATTCCAAAGATTCAATTACTCCTTTCAACCATACACAGTACACGTTACTTTACATCTAACATTATGCTAGCTGTACAGAAAAACATCCTTCCCTAGAGAAACTTATAATTTAATTAAGAGAAAAGTTACATAGATTACTTTTACAACAGTAACTTTTTAAAAATTAAATATATTCAGTGAATCTAATGTCTTAGGTGACAGTTAATAGCCTGTGTGATAACATAAAAACTCCGGCAGAGAGTTTCTTGAATGAGCTCAAGTACTTCAGCTTGGTTTTGTCAAAAGGCAAAAATCACACATGAGCAGCAAGACACATAAGTAATTTGTTTCCCAGTATGTGGGAACAGCCGAATTCTTAGAATCCCTGCACAGTTTAACAGCTTCCTCTCTTTTGGCAGCGCCACGAACTGAGGAAGTCAGATATGGTGCTTCCTGCTCCTATTTGAATCCTTGGTAAATGGCAAGGTTGAGCATCCCAGGGTAGAACACGTGATTGTATTTCCCATATTAGTCAGATCAAGACAGAATCTGTTTTCTAACAGCTGCCTGAGAATATGAGGGCAGATTGCTTAAGAGATGACAGTATCAATATTAAGAATGCAGAAAAACTTGACATCATCTGTGTATTGTTTCACCAATAGGTGGCACTGTGGGCAATGATATGGAATAAGTGATACCAACCACATTAACTTAAATAAATTAGAAAAGTCTGGGGGTGGGGGAAGGACAGGGGAAAATAGCCCATCCTATTTACAAGGGTCCATAAATATTTTTCCATAAATATTTTACCACAGCTTTCTAAATATTTCTACCGTTTTTACTATTTTTTTCCTCATGCCTTCCTTCAACAAAGATTGTTAGGATAATCATTTAGCCAGTTTCATATCTCTTAAATGAGAAGGTTGGATTAGCTGAGGAGTAGAAAATTCAAGTGCCTGCTAGTGTCAGGCAGTTTATTTAAAGGAGTTCGGAGAGTCTGGTGCAAGAGGGTAAGGAGGCTAACTGGAGCCATCCAAATAATTCGGTTTTAAAAGTTCTTGTTTTCTGTTTAGTTTTGTCTGCTTTCATTTTTTTAAACACAGTAAACCAAAGTAAATGAGTCTGTGGGAACAAATTTTTGATCTTCTGGATTAGATGATGTGTAGAAACTCCTCTAGCTATAAACCACTCTAATGGATTTTAAATTCTTCCAGGGGACTATCTACATAAAGCCACTTGTGTATTTCTAATAATTTATTTACATTAATGTGCATAATTCTAATATCTTGACTATCAGATGTCTGTTCAAGTCTAATGTGAAACAAAGCACGAAGATACTGTTTGCCTTGCACCAAAATACAGGACAATACGAAATGAATTTAGAGACATTAGATTCCCTTGCCTTCTGTAGCAGTTTGGTATTGTTTATGAATTCAAAAAATAGATATTGGATTATGTTTGTAAACTGATCTGTCCCTCTGGGCATACTAGATTGTATTAACTTCAGAGGTTTCACTTTTACTTGGTTAAATTATGATTAGGGATTTGATTGGGCCACGTCAGGAGGATGTTTAGTACCCTCCGCTTTGGCAGGTTGGGGCTCACAGAGAAAAACACATGGCAAAGGAGAAAGCTGGAGTTCTTCTGCTGCTGGAACCCCAGGAAATAAGCACACAGGAGAAGAACACAGAGTGTTAGAGATGGTTCCATAGACATGGCAGAGGCCCTGGGAAGAGAGAGAGCCTGACAGTCTACAGCTGACCTTGTAGAGAGACCAGAGCTGCTGCGACGAGAAAGAATCGTGGCTGAACCCTCTCAGAGATAGGCAGCCCTCTTCCTCCAACACGTGGCAACAGACTTTGGTGAGAGAAGTAACCTACACTTTATAGCCTTGTGACTATAAGCTTCTATAGCAAGTAAACACCCTTTATAAAAGCCAACAGATTTCTGGTACTTTGCATCAGCACCCATTTGGCTGACTGATACACTTTCCTACTTTTCCTATCTCGGGTAACAGCATCACCATCCATTTGGTCTTCCCAGTTAGAATTCTTGGAGAGATCTCTTCGTTTCAATATCCTTCATATTCAGCAGCTCATTAATCACTGATCCTGGCCAATTTTACCTTCAAACTCACTCTATTCCATTCCTAATTATTAATCTCCATGGCTAATATCCCAATTCAGATACTCATTATCCAGATATTATTCAACAGGCTGAATAAACCCAGCCGGAGAAGAGAGTGGCTATGGGGGAGGGGAAGAAAATATGGCTAACTCAAGGAGGCATCAAGTCTGATAAACAGCGCAAAGCAAGGTTGTAACTGGGATATAAAAACATGGCCCATACTTAATTTTCCAGGCCCATGCCTTGTATTTTACCTCAAACATACCCCACTTTTCCATCTTCATTTGCACAGAACTACTCACTATTATTAGGTCAAACCACATGACACACCTTGCAGTTTCTAGTCTATACCCTTGACTAATTTTACAAATTCCTATATATTCTTGAAGTTTCAGTTCAACTATTTTTTCCTCCAAAAATTCTCCACCAATTCTCCTAAATAAAATATTCTGTGATGGTATATTTGTACATATTTCTCACATAATACTTATTACATCATATTGAGTATATATTTTTCACAAGAAAAGATTATAATTTTCATCTTTCATTCATTACTGAATTATACCTGAAATAAATTTCTCCAAAATCAGTTTGTTTGGGTTTGAATCCAAGCCTCATTACTAAGTAACTACGAGATTTGAGCAAGTTACCATACCTTTTTAAACTCAATTTATTTTTTAGTAGCAACAGTAGAAACATAGAATTGCTGAAAGGATCAAATGAGAAAATGCATTTAAAGCACTTATTGTAATGTTTGGCACATGCAACCTACTTCACCATCTAGGTTTCAATGTCCTCATCCATAAAATAGTAGGCTTAGACTAGAAGACCCATGTAATCCCTTCTAGCTCTAACATTATTTGACTCCATCCTGATTAGAGTATGAGCATTGGACAGTTTTAAACAAATAGCTCTGTGCAGGCAGTGGAGCAGCAGTCAGTCACAATAACTTATAATTGTAAATCAAACTGTTTTGAGATCTAACTACAAGAAAATATTCTTTATTAAAACAATAAAATATATAAATGCCTTATCAAATGATGTCTCTTTGTCATAGGCTGTATTCCTCAACTTCCCTTCTTTACTCATATATACATACCTTTATTTCCAGAAGGAATTATCCTGAAGACATCCAACTGACAAATGAAAAAATAGGTTATAATGTCATCGTGGTGCCCAAAGAGCCAAGTTATCCCAGAAAACCCTGGCAAATTGCTAAAAAGTTTTTGTACACACACACACATGAGAATACACCAACTTCTCAAACAGAAATCCTGGATTTTCTGTCTTTTTTTTAAGTCCCCTTGTTTCTACAGCCACAAATTTTTTTAAAGTTCTAAGCTATTTTTGTATATTTTGTTTTTCTTGGTTTGGTTTGGTGTTTCATAAGAACTCCCTGGATAGTGGCCCAGAAAGCTTGAATGATGGGAGGAAATGAATCATGGAGGAGGTATATATGCCAGTAAAACTGGTTTTGGTAAAACTATTTCTCCCATGGTCATAATAAATACAAATTTTCATTCAAGGGAACAGGTGTTCTGGTTAAAGCTCTTTCTGCAGATAAATGAAATTGGTATAATGCTACCATTTTGTTCACATTGAAAAGTTCAGTATATGAAAAATCTAAGGTAAACACCACAAATAATACTTTAAGAATTTTACCCTTTACATTTTCATTTACTGAAAAAACATCATTCAACTGAGCATCTAAGTGCCTGGCACTATCCTTGAAGCACCAAGGTGATTAAAATCTGGTCCCAGCCTTCTTGTAGCTTACAGACTACTGACACTCTAGATGTGTAATTTATACATTTTATAAGTGCAGGTCCAAACTACTATTTCCATCATTGGATGAAGAGAAGTGTTTTGGACCCTATCCAGATACCTCTAAGCAGAGGTGAATTGAAAAAGTATTTGGTAAATTATGAAGGTATACAGAGACCATCTTTCTTATTCTGAAAAAAAAAAAAAAAAAAAAAAGGCAATGCAATTAGGAAATCCAGACCTCATGTGACCTAATTTATGATTTCAAAATATCTTCCCCTCATTTACCCTCAAGATACTAAGGGTTTCTGAATATTCACATTTTATAATTAGTAACATAGACCTGAGGTATACCAGTGGCAATGCTATATACACAGACTGGAAGATGATACACAGTGAATATGAGTGAGGAAATTTACAATTTTATTATAGATGTGAAAAAAAGAGAGAGAAAAGAGCTTTATTATTAGAACTTGAAACAGTTTATTGATTTATACATTGATGTATAAGATTTAAAATTTCAAAGAAAAATAAATGCCAACTCAGTAAATTTGTAAATCTCTTATGCCTGAAATTCATTCATCCAGTATAGTTTATTCTGCTATTACACATGTTCTCTCTTTTTAAAGATTTATTTTTAAAAAGATTTATTTATTTATTTATTTCTCTCCCCTTCCCCTCCACCCTGGTTGTCTGTTCTCTGTGTCCATTCGCTGTGTCTTCTTTGTCCGCTTCTGTTGTCAGCGGCAAGGGAATCTGTGTTTCTTTTTGTTGTGTCATCTTGTTGTGTCAGCTCTCCATCTGTGCGGCACCATTCCTGGGCAGGCTGCACTTTCTTTCGCACTGGGCGGTTCTCCTTACGGGGCACACTCCTTGTGTGTGGGGCTCCCCTACAAGGGGGACACCCCTGCGTGGCATGGCACTCCTTGCGCGCATCAGCACTGCACATGGGCCAGCTCCACACGGGTCAAGGAGGCCCAGGGTTTGAACTGTGGACCTCCCATGTAGTAGACGGACACCCTAACCACTGGGCCAAGTCCGCTTGCCCACATGTTCTCTTAATAGTTTAGTTTTTAAAACTAAAATGGATTAGACAACTTTAAAAAGCTATTCATCATAAAAATGTCAAATGACATCTTGTGTATAAGATCCTCATTTGAATGCTATTTAACATACTGAAACTTCCAAAACACCTAACAGACATGTGCAGTAAGAAATGTATTTTTAGAATTATTGATCTTTCAAATAGACTTAAAAAAAATAGACACACCATTAGAAGTACAGTACATGTGGAAAACACTTGATGTATTGTAGGGCTTCCCTATGCTATACTAATGTACAAAATTGTGGGTTGGGTCTATTTCTATGAAAAGGAAACTGGATCCCAAGCACCTGTAGTTATTGTGCCTTGACCAAAAGGACAGCCTCATGCTGACATATGGGGTAGGTGTGCTGATTCTCCTTTCCTGGAAAGGAGGTGCTCAACATACACAAATTCCCACTAGTGAGCTGAGACAATATGTAACCAGGTCACCTGGTAGAACCTGGATACCACTTTTTAAAGAAAGATTTCATTCAAGAGATCAGAGAAGTAATCTTAAAAACTAACCATAATGTTACGTTATAAAACAAAATAAAGGTCTTATAAGTTAGAGATATACAATGACGTATTAGACTATTGAAATCACATGTCATCTGGCCTATGTTTTAAAATACCCAGGCATAAAGAAATATACAAAGAAGAGATGACAAAAGACTAGTAAAATGTTGTTAATCATTGAGCCCAGTGATAGGTACATGGGGGTATGTGGTCATTAAACTATTCTCTCTACTTTTGTGTATTTGAAAATTTCAACATCCAGAGTTAAAAAACAAAACATAAGGACTGCCAAGTCTATTGTGTCCAGCAGAGTGACTATTACAGTTACAAAAATATAAATAAATAAACAATAAAATTCTCTGGTCATTTGTTGAGTTTATTGAATTCCTACAGTTTAAAAATTTATTGTCAAGCTATGTAAAAATGACACCTCCTGCAATCAAGTTCAGAGAAAATGTGCATCTGTGTTTGGAAAATTTCATTAAGCTAAAGTGTCATGATATCTAAGCACATGCAAATACAAAGTATTTAAAGTGTGGCTAACAAAATGAATCTAACAATCATTGTGCATAAGATGTAGTTATAAGAAAATCTGAAACTCCTTATTATAAACATTCATCTTTCAAAGTACTTGAATTTTTTTATTTTTAGTAAATTCAGGAAAGCTTTCCTATGGCAATGTTGGTCTTGAAATGAATATCATTAATTTAACTCTTAGTTACTAGGCAAAGTCAGAAAAGCTAAGAATATACTCAGCTTTCCTCCTGCTTCTTTTCTAAGTAGGAAATATATAGTCATTCTATATCAAGCATCCAGTAAATTGAGCCCATCATTTTCCATGGATTATTATATAATTGGTATTTTAAAATATTTTCTAAAAACTTGGAGAGTGCTCTGATTTTCATTGTTTTTTTGGCAAACCTGACATCCTCTGACATACACTTACAATTCCTGCTAAAATCACATACACAGATATATTTGTCAATAATGTGTCCAGGTTGTCATAATAATTCTTTGGTAAACATCATAAAAAGAAAGAAAAAAAATCCTTCATTCCAATTAAAACAATGGAATTAAAGGGGCAAGTGCCTAGCTTTTGCTCAGTGGGGATTCATATCAGAAGCAAACACAGGAACAATTTCTTTTATACAAAGTCAAGATTAACTCATTGCCACAGATAACCAAGAAAGCTTGTAATAATTGCTGACAATATATAATGTGAGTGATATAGAGGATACAGAATTTGAAATGAATAGTGGTCAAAGTTGACTGAGACATATTCTACTATCTAAATGTTGTTGATTTCATTGAAAAGTAAGTAAAAGTATGATATTTCCATGGAGAATGTTTGTTTAATATTTGTTCATTAAATGTTTTTACGCAATTAGTCTGTGTCAGGTACCACAATAGTCATTGGAGGTACATCAATGTACAAAGACCACATATGTGCCCACAATGGCGGTCACATTAATTATTCTTTTTCATCATTCAGTAGTCATCAACCAATTAGCAGTCTTGGGATGGGGGTAGGGGCAGGGGTGGGGAGATGGGAAATTATACAAAACAGGTTTGTTGGAAAGTATTCTTTATTGACGCTGATGCACTACACCAAATTGATAGTCACTGAAAAACAAAGTGCAAGCTGAAAGAAACTGACTTTATTTTTTTACATGGTAAAAGCCTATATATGTCATTTTTACTTTTCCACTTAAATTTCTGCCTGGAAAAGTTTGGGTATTGAAATGAGGGGAGGGGGAAAAGGGACTACTCTAATATTTTTTCTCCTTTCAAGTTTCCTACAGGAGCTTCTGGGAAGAAAGAAAATTTGAGAGGCAGAGGGCTCACTTCTCTCCCAGAAAAATAGCTAGAAGACAGGCAGAAACTGTCTATAAAAACTGTTCTAGAGTTTAGGACACAAGGAGAAGGATAGATACCACACAGAAGTGAAAGAAACAAGGGAAACTTGTCTAGGATGGTTGAAAAAATCCTGTGAGTAAAGCTGCAGCAGGAAGGTGCCCATCCCCCCACTCTCAGACTAAACAGCAGTGGGTAATCTATGCTGGTGGCTGCAGACTGAGGTGTTGCAGGGGTCCTCTACCCCAGGAAAGGGGAAAGGGAGAGACACAGCCTATAGCAAATTCATATTTTGTTCAGTGAATTTGGTCTGCTGTGTCACACTTCCAGAGAGGGTGGGGCCCTGATATTGTTTGACTTGGAGCCAGGAGGATACTAAGATGACCCATGTCTAAAACACCCATCCTACTGTCCTGGCCTGGTTGCTGATGATGCAGTGAGTGAAAAGGCATGGCCAACCAAGAGAGGAGAGCAGCTTCTGAGAAAGTTTGTTTGGGAGGCATGGCCTGCTGTCAGGGACACTGTTTCTGCAACACCCCCCTAGTAAAGGTTAGAGCGAATGCATTCCCCCATAGTATCTGGGGTCTGAGCTAAGAAGTCTGTTGAAGAGCATTAAGGAGGGAAAAATAATAAATAAATAAATAAATAAATAAATAAATAAATAAATAAATAAGACAATCTGGTGGCTTTACTGTCCCCATCTCCAAGGCCCTTGGAAATTGACCTGCATCCCATTACTGGGTCCTTAGCTATAGTTTGAGCAGTTAAACTAAGGCAATCCTAAAGATATAGAACAAGTTGAATCAAGAATCAGAGAACAAAGATAGGACACAGTTACTTAACAATAAATCCAAGAAAGATCAAGAAAAAGAAATAAAGCAAGAAATAGAAACTGACCATCACTGTAAACTCACCATCAAACTCAGATGCCTAGACATCAGCAAAAAATTACAGGCCATACTACAAAAAAGGAAGCTATGGCTCAGGCAAAGGAACAGATCAAAATTCCAGATGAGACACAGGACTTGAAACAACTAACCAATGATATTCATATAAATCTCCTAAAATAAATCAAGGCATTGAAAGAAAACATGGCTAGAGAAATAGAAGACATTAAGAAATAAAAGATATTAAGAAAAACACAAATAAAAATTTGAAAACTTGAATAGAAAAATAAGAATTTATGGGAATGAAAGACACAATAAATGAGATTAAAAATACAAAGTGGCATAAAACAGCGGATCTGAAATCATAGAAGAAAGAATCACCTATGTAGAGGACAGAAAAGCTGCAATTGAAAAGAGAATGGACAGAGAAAAGAATGGAAAAATTTGAGTACGGCTCAGGGAGGTGAATGATAGCACAAAACACACTAACATTTTTGTTATAAGAATTCCAAAAGAAGAGAAGGAATAGGGGCAGAAAGAGTATTAGAGGACATACATTGTCCAGTGTCTGTCCCTGTAGTACCACCCAGGACAACTCCAAATCCTGAAAATGCCCTCACATCATATTTCTTCTTCCCTCTCCGTAGCCTCAGCAGCTACCATGGCCACTTGCTCAATGCTACAATTTCTTCAATTACTAATCACAATAGTTCCATAGTAGAATATCAGTAAGTCCACTCTAATCCATACTCTATTCCTCCATCCTGTGTACTCTGGGATGATTATGTCCACTGTGTAAAAGTCTATAGGCTAAAATAGACTTTAAATGCAAAAAAGTGGCAAGAGATGCAAAAGGCAGTTATATATTAATAAAAGGGACAACCTGCCAAAAAGGAGTAACAGTTTTATTATCTATGCATCTAACTACGGTGCCCCAAATTATATGAGGCAAACTGTGACAAAACTGAAAGGAGAAATAAATGTCTCTATAATAATAGTTGGAAACTTTAACATGGTACTCAACACCAACAGATAGAACAACTAGAGAGAAGATCAACAAGGATGAAGAAAACTTGAACAATATGATAAACAATCTTGACCTTACAGAGGTATACAGAATGCTGCACTCCAAATCAGCAAGTTCTACGTGTTTCTCAGTTGTCTATGTCTCTTTCTCCAGGATAGAATGCATGTTGTATCACAAACAGTTCTCAATAAATTTTAAAAGATTGAAATTATACAAAGCACTTGCCAGATCATAATGGAATAAAACTAGAAATCAGTAATAGGTGGGAAAGGGGAAAATTCACAAATTTAGTAGGCCAAACAACTCATCCCTAAACTATCAGTGGGTCAAAGAGGAAACTGCAAGGGAAATTAGTAGATATCTCAAAATGAATGAAAATGAGAGCATACCTTACCAAAACTTATGGGAATAGTGTAGGCAGTGTTAAGATGGAAATTTATACCCCTACATGCCTATATTAAAAAGGAAGAAAGAACTGAAAATCAAAGACCTAATTGAACACCTGGAGGAATTAGAAAAAGAACATCAAAACAATCCCAAAGCAAACAGAAGGAAAAAGACAACAAAATTAGAATGGCGATAAATGAAATTGAGAACAAAAATAACAAAATGAAACAATAGAGAAAACAAAAGCAAAATCTGGTTCTTTGAGCAGATCAATCAAATAGACAAGCCCTTGGCTAGACTAACTAAAAAAGAGAGAAGATGCAAATAAATAAAGTCAGGAATGAAAAGGGGGGGGGGGCGCATTACAACTGACACCACAGAAATGAAAAGGATCACAGGAGGATATTATGAGAAACTATGTGCCAACAAATTAGATAACCTAGATCAAATGGACACATTCCTAGAATGCACAAAACAGCCTTTATTGACACAATAGGAAATACAGGAACTCAAGAAATCAATCACAAGTAAAGATATTGAATCAGTTATCAAAAGTCTTCCAACAGAGAAATTTCAGGACCAGATGGCTTCATAGGTGAATTCTACCAAATATTTTGAAAAGAATTAATACCAATCCTGTTTAAACTCTTCTAAAAAATTGAAAAGAAGAGAAAATTATCCAGTGCATGTTATGAAGCCAACACCCTAATACCAAAGCCAGATAAAGATAATACAAGAAAAGAAAATTACAGACCAATCTCTCTAATGAATTAGGGTGCAAAAATTCTCAACAAAATATTTGCACATTAAATCCAACAGCATATTAAAATAATTATGTGCCACAATCAAATTTGTTTTATCATGGTATACAAGAGTGGTCAACAGAAGAAAATCAATTAATACGATACACCACATTGACAAATTGAAGTGGGAAAAGAAGACTGATCATCTTGATTGATGCAGAAAATGCATTTGACAAAATCCAGCATCCTTTCTTGATAAAAACACTTTGAAAGATAGGAATAGAAGGGAAGTTCCTCAGCATGATAAAGGGCATATGTAAAAATCCCACAGCCAACATCATAGTCAATGGGGAGAAGTTGAAAGCTTTCCCTCTACTATCAGTAAAAAAACAAGGATGCCCATCGTCACCACTGTTAGACAACATTTGTGCTAGAAGTTCTAGCTGGAGCAATTAGGCAAGAAAAAGAAATAAAAGGCATCCAAATTGGAAGAGAAATAAAACTCTTACTATTTGCAGATGTCATGATCCTATATTTAGAAAATTCCAAAATATCTATGACAAAGCTATTAGAGCTAGTAAGTGAGCTAAGCAAAGCAGCAAGATACAAGACCAAAATGCAAAAACCAGTAGTGCTTCTATACACCAGCACTGACCAAGCTGAGGAGGAATTTTTTTTTTTACAAATCCATTTACAATAGCATGAAAAAGACTCAAATACATAGGAATTAATTTAACCAGCAAAGTAAAGAAACTGTATTCAGAAAATTACAAAACACGCCAAAAGAAATCAAAGAAAACCTAAACAAATGGATTGGTAGACTAAACATCATAAAGATATCAATTCTGTCCAAACTGATTTATAGATTGAACATAATCCCAGTCAAAATTCCAACAGCCTACTTAATAGAAATAGAAAAGTGAATTACCAAATTTACTATTTGGAAGGGAAAGGGATCCTGAGTAGCCAAAAATATCCTAAAAAAAGAAGAGCAAATTCAGAAGATTCATGCTCTCTGACCTTGAAGTGTATTATAAAGTCACAATGGCCAAAACAGTATGTTATTGGTTTAAAGATAGACACACTGATCAATGGAATCTAACTAAGAGGTCAGAAATAGCCCTGTACCTCTATGGTCAACTGATTTTTGATAACCCTGCCAAGTTCACTTTTCTGGGACAGGACAGTCTCTTTAACAAATGGTGCTGGGAGAACTGGATATCCATAACCAAAAGAATGAAAGAGAACCCCTATCTTACTCCCTATACAAGAATCAAATAAAAATGGATCAGACATCCAAACACAAAAGCCAGTACCATAAAACGCCTAGAAGATAATGTAGGGAAACATCTTCAAGACCTTGTAGTAAGTCGGTCTCTCTTAAACATTCCACCCAAAGCACAAGTAACAAAAGAAAAAAATAGATAAAAGAGATTGCCTCAAAATTAAACACTTTTGCACCTCAAAGAACTTGGTGAAAAGGGTAAAAAGGCGGCTTACACAATGGGAAAAATGTTTGGTAATTACACATCCAGCAAGGGTCTAATATCCTTAATATATAAAGAGATCCTACAACTCAAAAAAAAAAAAAAAAAGGACCAATGACAAAATTTAAAAATAGACAAAAGATCTGAATAGACATTTTTCTAAAGAAGAAATATAAATGGTGAAGAAACACATGAAAAACTGTTCACCATCGTTGTCAAATCAAAGCTACAATGAGATATTATTTCACACCTACTAGAATGGTTGCTATTAAAAGAACAGAAAACTCCAAGTTTCAGAGAGGATGTGAAGAGAGATAGGAATGCTTAATCACTGGTGGTGGGAATGTTGAATGGTACAGCCATTGTGGAAGTCTGTTAGCTGGTTCCTAAGGAAGTTAGATATAGATCTGCCATTTGCTCCAGGAATACCATTATAGCATATACCCAGAAGATCTGAGAGTGGGTACACAGACATCTGCACACCAACATTCATAATGGTTTTATTTACAATTGCCAAAAGAGAGGTCTCAGGTGTCCAGCAGCCGACGAATAGATAAACAAACTGTGGTATATACACACAATGGAATATTTTTCAGCTGTAAGAAAAAATGAAGTCGTGAAACATATGACAATATTGATGAACCTGGAGGATATTATATTGAGCGAAGCAAGCCAGACACAAAAGGGCAAATATTGTATGATTTTGCTATCATGAACTAAAAATAATGAGCAAGCTCATAGCATTACTAGCTAGAATATAAGTCACCAGAGACTAGAATGTGGTTAGAGAATGGAAAGCTGGCAGCATTGGTAAAGTGATCAGAAATGAATAGAAATGGTGAAAGCATATCACAAGATTTATAATTAGTAGCACTAACATATGGGTATGATAGTGGTTGAAAGGTAAAGTCTAAGGACTTGTATATCACTAGAAGAAAAACTAAAAATCAAACATGGGACTGCATGGTATAACAAACTTTGTGAAAAATGAGTATGTTTCATTCATATACAAGAATGTTTTCCTCTGAAACATAACAAATTCATGTTAATGCAGTTAATACCAGGGTGTTAATACCAGAGTGATATTTGGGCAAACTACAACCAAGACAAACTATGGACAGAAATGTATAGTAATATGTTAATAATCTTCCATCAATTATAAAAAAAGGAAGCATGTTAAATGGAGAAACTAGACAAAAAGTACTGCATATTATTTTACTCCATCTATGTAAAATGTAAATACAAACAAATTGCAGAGACAGAAATAGATTAGTAATTATGTATGGCAGGGGAAGGACAGAGAGATTGAGAAGTGACTACTGAGGGATAGGGTTTTTTGTGTTTATTTGGTTTTTGTTGTTTTTTCCCTTTCTTTTTTTGGAGTAATGAAAATGTTTTAATATTGATTGAATGATGAATGCACAATTCTGTGATTATACCAAATGCCACTGACTGTATACTTTAGATGAACTGTATGATTTATGAATGTATTTTAATAAAATTGATTTAAAAAAAAATATGTCTCTGAATCACGTCCCAGTGGGAACTGGTTCTGTCTTTCTCACCATCTATTTGTCCAGGTAGTTTTTGCATGATCATGTTCTGTAATTTCCTTATTAACTCCCATATATCTGTCAACCCTGTGTTTTCAACCTGTTCCTTGGAGAAGGAAAAGAAAAATCGCATATCTCAAATGTAATTGCCAGAGAGAAATGACAACACACACAAAAACATTCCTATAGCTTGTTAAATGAAACATGCAAATTCACAATCTTCCGTTTGTAACATCCCTGCGTTTCCTGGTGCAATCACTTCTGATCTCTCTGGCAGGACTTTGATTCCAGTGGTGAAATAAGCAGCAGGAGAAAATGAACTCTTAATTGAAAACAAAATTTAACTTAAACACTGACAGGAAAAGCTAAAGAAATTGGCAAAACGCACACATTTAAGCAAAGAGCAATTTTTAGGAAAACACAAGAAGGACCAAAGTAGGAAATAGCTAAGGTCACAGCGGGCATGACTCATATTCACTTGGATAAAATAAATATTTATTAATCACAGATTGTACCAACCTCCGTGTAACATACTGCAGAAGAATACTTAATTTTTATGCTGCTTTTTGTAATTTTCTGAGCTTCAGAAACAATCATGAGAGACACAATTATCTGTATTTCCATTTTACAGATTGAAGCAAGTAAGTTCCAGTAAGCTTAAGTAGTAAATAAGTGACAGACTAGGAATTCATATTACTGCCTTCTGACTCCAAGTGCAATGCTCTTTCTGTACCATGGTGCCTTATTTCATCTCCACCTCTAAAACAGCTACTGTTACTAATACTTATACTAATAACAATGACAGCTAACATTTACTGAACATTTACTCTGTGCTAGGCACTATGTTAAATACTTTACCTTAGCAAGATATATTACCCAATCAAATCATCTCAGCAAATGAATGAGTTAGATCTCAGTCTTCTCATGATAAAAACGAATTAATTGAGGCTTACAAAGTCAAGTACATTATGTTATACAAAACAGTCCAAGATCCCTCAGCCAGTAAGTAGCAGAGCTCAAGAAACAAACATCAACTACCTGATTCTGGAGTCTGTCCCTGACCATCACCAGAGATTCCCAAACTTGCCTGATGAGAGAGCACTCACCTGGGTATTACAAAAAAACATGTGTTTCCAAGTCCTTGATCCTGGCTTCTGAAATAGTAGGTCAGCCATGCAGCCCAAGACTGTGAACTCTGCATAAGCTTTGGCCAAATATAAACAAACCTCTGGCAAGTAGGGAAAAAATTCTCTATATTGACCATGTTAACATCAACTCCTCTAACTTATCCTCTAATCGGGGATGGCAAACTTTTTCTATGAAGAGCCAGATGGATAATTTTTTAGGCTTTGCAGGGCATACAGTTTCTGTCACAAATACAGCTGCTGTGGTAGCATGAAAGAAGCCATAGACAATGTGTTAACGAATGGGTGTGGCTGTGTTCCAATAAAAGTTTTTTTCACCAAAACGTGAATTTCATATAATATCCATATGCCATGAAATTTGATTCTTGTTTTTTTTCCAAATATTTGAAAATATAAAACCAATTCATAATTCACAGGCCTTACAAAAACTGGTGGGCTAGATTTGGCCTGCAGGGTGTTGGTTGCCTGCACCTGCTCTAGCCCCCTTTCCCTCAAAGATTTATTCCAACTGGAACTTAGTTGATGGGATATTCTTACCCAATTTAGTCCTTTTGACATTTCCAGTTGTGGCCCCACCCATTTATTTTTATCTCCTGTCTCCTGCCTTCCAACCCAGATGCCTAGATACTGTTTCATTTTAAATTCTAAGGTATGAAAGAATATTCCTCTAACAATCCTGTAACCAGTGCCATGAGGTCATTTGTGGAATAAACTAATAGAAAGAATATTCCTCTAACAAACTGTAACCAGTGCCATGAGGTCATTTGTGGAATAAACTAATAGACCAAACCATATTTACCAGAAATAAATGCATTATAAGGAATAAGGAAGAAGCTCTTGCAAACTATTTAGACCATATCTACAGGATCATAAGTGATTTTATCATTTCAGTGGATCATTACCAATCAGACTTCAGCTTAGGAGTTGTAAGAGAGGATCATTTGGCAGGTAACCACCCAAGCTCATGGCGCTCAGAATTGCTATGCATGCCTGGATGTCAGAAAACCTTTGTCTCATAGCTTTAACTCAATGTATAATCACATCCTTCTGGTTTTCCACTTCACTGAGTCCTTTTCTAATAAGATATCTCTGCAACTCTTTCTCTTCAAAAAAAAAAAAAAAAAACCTTTCTTGAATTTCTCTCTAATTGAAAACAAATAATTTTAAACTATTAGGTGAAAAAATGCTTTATTCACAAGGTACTTAGTACTCTTTATTATCAGCATTTTTTTCCAAATTTATTTCAATTACTTTCTAAGATATACACTTTTTATTTGCTGAGGAGAAATATTATGCCAGGTTTAATTATATATTAAAACTAAAAGAAGCATGTCTGGAACAAATGTTTGTGTTCCAAGGTCTTGCAATAACTCTGTGAATGAAATTGTGTATACCATTTGGAAACTCTGTGACTGCTACAGAATTCCATGGCTGAAAGGGATCTTGGAATTACCTAATCCAACACTTTCCCCATTTTATGCTTGACTCAAAATATTCCTAAAGTTATTATATAGCAAGTACTTAAACAATTTCTGTGACAGAGATCTTAATAATTATTATAACAGGTATCTCCATATTTAACCAACTCTGTTAGTATTTCCTTCCTCATTTTGATCTGTAACTTCCTCCTTGTAACCTTTTTCCCAATTGCTCTTTGGGCACAAAAATTCCAAATACAAGTTAATGAGATCACATAATCTATTCAGAAATGCTAATGCTTTGTGTATATGTATGATTCAATGTTCTATGGTAAACATAAAGTCTTTAGGTCAAATAAATCAGGGGAAAAAGCCAATGGTTATGCCCAGCTCTGTGCCATGTGAGTACTTTGGTTTCAGAATTGCCTAAAGAATACGTTATAGATTGAGAGAGGCAAAGAGATATCTGGTCTGAGTCAAACTGAGCTCCAGAAGAAAGACATTTGATTATAAAACCATCTTCATTCCTGTTTGGTACAGAATGCCAGTGTCTGAAGTTTCATACCAGGCATGTGGGATTTTCTTAAATATAAAATTTAAAGTGGGCATTAGACAATAAACTTGGAATTTCATGCAAAGGTTGGGAACAGGAAAGTCAAGAGGTCTGAGTAAGTTCATTAACTGGACACAGTAAAATGGAAATGCGCCATTTTGAAAAATCCCTGTGAAAAATTCCTTTGTAATCTAGATTGAGTAGAAAAAATAGCTCAGACAATGACACCCATGTTTCCTGAAGATCCCCTGATTCAGGTTCTCCCACTGGTCTAGCTAAGAGGACAATCATCTAGACACACAAATGAAGAGCCTGTGTGGTCTGAGGTATGGACTCAGCCACATAAGAAGATATAGAGCCTGCAGCTATTTTCTCTGCCTTGTTTTCTTCATATGGTTAGTATATGCAAAGTGCATTAATCAGTTCTTGACACAGAGTGAGTAAATGTAAACATATGTTACTTGTGACCAACATAACATAGCTCTATATTAACTTTTACCAGGCTGTAATTATAGATTTCTGTGTTTGTTGAAAACTGAAAGCTCTTCAAGGTCAGGAACCTTGTGTTAATTACTGATTTAATTACTGTGTCCCCTTAGTAACTTGCATAGAGTGTTGAACACACAGTGGGTCTTCAATAAATATTTTTTCATATTCTCTTTGTTGGGTAACTTGTTCTTTAGATCCTTTAATTTTTTCTATAAATACATGGATATGTCAATGTAATAATAGAAAAATTGTGATTTCAAAATAAATCTTTTAAGCCCTGGACTCTGAAAGGCTTATTTTAATCACTGAAGGCAGATATGCCAACTCATATAAATAGCTAATTATAATTTCTCCTTGACTACCTAAATTAAAAGACCTGCATTAAAACTTGCAAATAGGACAATAAGCAGCCGTGAATAAGTATATAAACTGACATGCTGTTATAGTCCTTCAGAAATAATCTTTTTCAATTAATGAAACTCCAGGACTATTTCCTCAGTCATTTTCATAAGAATTTTAAATTTCATTTTTAGGTTGGATAGTTAAACAGAAAGCATTTTATAAATGTATCCAAACCTTATCTCAGCCAGGGGACTTCCAAACAAAGCTCAGTCAGACAAATGAACCTATACTAAGGAATATAAACACAGTTGTCTTAGTGAATATGCTTTTCATACCCTGACAGGGTTATATCTAATTCTTTCCATGTGCTTCACTGATAAATTTAAAGACATGATCTGATTTTGACAGGACTGAATTTGTGTAACAGTGATCATGTTAATAACAGGGATTCACTCATTTTGCAAAAGTCCTTGGAAAAGGTTAAATTAAAGCCTCTAGTTTAAAAAGAGGAAATGTCAAGTTGCTGTAATTTGCATGGCAAAGAACAGGGAGGGCTGTGTGGGTGCTGTGGGGTTCCAGAGGAGCCTAATTGGTATTCAGAGTGTCGGTGGTTCTATGAATGGGACAGGCAAGTTTAGCCCAACTTTACTTGGATGTGAGCTGAGGAACCACCAGAAGGAAACTCAGGTAAAGGGATGAGGCGAGAACAGTGCAACCCATTATCAAAACCTTAACTCAGGAAATAGAGGTGCTAGTGTCTGTTACTTGAACTTCTGCCAGAGACAAGGTCTAGATATAATACTCAGCAGAGTGTGTATAAAAGAAGATCCAAGGAGTTATTCCAAAAGGGAGTTTAGAACCTGGGTCACAATGGCATTGCTTCAAGGACCAGGTGACAAATTGTCAGGATAGGGCGAGGTAATTGTGCCCAGTTGTTCATGTCAAGCAAGTACCGGGCTAATTGTAACACAAGGACATTTATGGACTTCAGTCACCAGTGAGTTTACTATACAGATGGCTGATTACATCTACAATCAACTAGGGAGATTGCTGTCAGCAATGAGTGGCCTTGTATCCTATCAGATGAATGTATTAAAAGGGTAAGTGATTTCAGTATTCAGAGACAATTTTCCAACTTGACTTCGGATAGCCAACCTCCAGCTGGGAACTCATCAAGGACCTTCATCAGAGCCCCTGGTTTGCAGCCTGCCTGTGGAATTTGGATTTGTGCATCCCCACAGTCACGTGAGAGAACTTTATAAAATCTTACACTATTTACAGATAACTCCTGTTGATTCTGTTTCCCTAAAGAACCCTGACCAATACAGGGAGTCTTCCCACTTCTTCATGGATCACAATATGGCTCCACTACAGAGGGGCCCTGAAGGGGGAGTTGTGCCACGTGGGGTCTAGTGTGTTCTGGAACACTGGGGAGCCCAGCAGACACTGACTGGGTAGACGAGCGTGATCACACGGATGGTGACCACAGAGAGAGGACATGCCTTTCACAAGTACTTTGTGGGCAGCTAACATCCACTAAGAAACCTGTGATTAAGAGTATGAATAGACTGGCCAGGCCACATGCAGGATACCCCTGAGTTATTAAGGAGGTTCAGAAGGAAAATATGAATATATATGTAACTATGACTTTATCTGTGGCTTCAGGCAATGAGAGCTGTGGACTTTAGGGGTTAAACAAGGGATATTGTGAGAATTCTTTTATCAAAACTAGTATTTTGGGAGCACAAAGTTCTCAAAAATTAGGTTGCAGTTTCCCTATCCAACCTTATTTCTCTTACACTCTACCACCCCTTTAGCACCTGAATGGCAAGTCCTTTACTATCACTACACATGTCCTCTGAGTATTTAGTCCTTTACTTATTATTTCCTTTTCATTAGTAATGTTCTACTCTTTCCCACCAATCTACAGCACATTCGTTTTTCAAAGCTCTGCCCAATCAGGTTTCCTTCTTCCATGAAGTCCTCTCTCTCATAATTCTAGCTTTCAAAAGTGTCTCCCACAAGATAATGAATATATTCTTTTTTGCTATGTGCTAGATATTTATTTTTATCTATATGAACTTCCCAAATTAAAATTTAGCCTGCAGGAAGGAATGATTTACATCTCAGACATATGATTTACTACATTGCTCAGGGTAGTGCTGAAGATGGAGTACTGAATTTACATTGGACACTAAATAAAATCAGGTAATTGGTATATAACATTTTTTGGCTTGTGCAACACTTATACAAATGAACATAATTGAAGAAAAATATTCAGAAACTTGTGTTTGTTGCTTGGTGGGTATGGGTGTGTGAATGTCTATGCAATAATACACGATATCTCATGTTGTGGTTATCTTATACTTTACAAACCTTATGGAATCAACATTTTTACGAGTTAGCTATTTTTTCCATCAAGACTACCCTAGAGTTTACTTAACTAATGAAATAATGACCAAGATGCATAGTAATATACGTCCAGATGGCACTATCTATAGTTGTTTGTGTTAATCTTCTTACATGAGCTTAAAAGGGTATGGAGATAGAAACCTTCTCTTTGACAACTCTGAAAAGTAATAGCCACGGTCTATTTCTCAGGTTGCCAAGACTAAATTTAAATAAGAAATAAAAGTGCAGTATATGTATTCCTGCTAAAGTTTTTCCACAATTTCCAAATATATTATACATATATAAATGTACATACATACACACCTACATATATATATAACACACATACATGTGCATATTTTCTCTCTAGAAGAAATGGGTATTGGTTTGGTCCTTTTGTGGGAGAGAGAAGCGGGGATTGGTGTGAACTGAAGGATCTTGAGGGAAATAACAGGAATGCCAACATTAAAGAGTAATGGTAGTTTGGGGTCCTAACAGAGCCTTCCTATCCCAATCCTAAGGAATGGGATGCCACAGTGGGAACATGCCTACTGAATGACTCAAAAAAGCCAGAATGGAACTCAATGCAGTTTTGGTGGAAGATACCCCCAGCTAAATGAGTGTGGGACCCATTAGCTGTTAAACTTTGAAACACCAGCATAGCCATGGTATGTACTTAAACTAGTACCAAGAGCAACAAGGGTAACCAGAGGTCTATTCTCAGTCCCATATCCTTGTCTCACACCAACAGGGATCCTCTCCTGCCCACAGTGATGAGAGGGTTCAGCAGCAATCAGGACTGACCTTTGAAGAAAATTCTGTACCCTGGGGACATCCTATGATTATCAGTAGAGGGCTAATCCCCCAAATAAGTGGAGGTCTTTCTTGAAATAAACAAGTTAGACTTTAAGCTGTTTAAAAGGAAAGAAGGTGGAAGTTTAACTTTTTACTCCAAATCAGAAAAAGGGGAAATACTGGTTCAACCTATCTTGCAAAGAATAAAGAGAAGTCATGGGGGACAGAGTTGAGTTAACAGCAATGGTGAATGACTACATTTCTTTTTAAAATTAATTATTAATTTGAATTTGAATTCAAAGGAAGTACAAAAAGGAAAATACAACCTTACTTTTAAGAAATTAAGTAAACTACAATTAAACAGTAAATAAGCAGACAGTTTGCAGAGTCCTTGAATATAGATAGTGTGTAAAACTCTTGGATTAGATTTCTAAAGTCAGGTTTAAACTAAAGGAATTCAGGTTAACCAAGGACTTCATTTTTAGAACTAAAGGAATTCAAGTTAACCAAGGACTTTGTTTTTAACACTTCTGCCAAGATTTACAAACCCCGGCCTGTTTCAGTATGCTCTCTCTGAGAGCCCATAATAGCTAAAAGCTTCTGGAAACATTAAATCAGATTAACCATTCCAAACAGGCCAACACTGGAGAAGAGTGAGTCAGATGTATATTAATTTATTCTTTATTTCATAGGTTTATTTGATTTCTTTCTTCCTTAAGAGCTCATAGTGATATTCAATATGGCCACAATAAAATAATGAAAAATATACACGTCTCCCCGCATGAATTTGAAGTACTATCTTATATTTGTAAATGAAGTTCTATCAAGTAGCAGGGAAAACCTAGAAATGACATTATGGGGGTTATATCCATCACTTAGCCAATGCTGAGAGTACCTCATCTTCGTTTCTGTAAAGTGTTTTCCAACTCTAGTCAGAGAAGGTAAATTTTAAAAGAAGCACTCCTGCTAACTGAATAGCAATAATTGTTTCTCTGTGAATTTCTGCAAAGCATTATGGAAATCTTCCCACAAATCCCTTTTACTACTTTTTTTGATTCTATCAACTCCCCACAGTAAGCACCAAAACAAAACGCGGACTCTCATCTAAAACATTTACAATGATCCTGGCAAAATGGGTTTCTTCTAACATGAATGTCATATGCCTCTATAATAGGAATGAGCACTTGATATACATTTAAAACATATTTTAAGAATTATAAATTCCTGTTGCCATTTCCTTAGAATGTGCCAAAGTGTCTGTTTACATAAACAAAAAGTTTTTTTTAAGCCTGCATTATAATAATTAGGTTTGTTTAAAAGAAAAACTATAATTCTAATATTATTCATTTTTTCTCCTATAGCACGAAAGAACATATTAGTTAGATCAAAGATGTAGGAGTTGGGGACTTTCCCACAAGTACTACTGACCCATTCCTGAGAATTGGGTTCGTTGCCCACATAGATCATTTTGTTATCTCTAGCTGCAAATCCAGTTATCTCTTGTGGGAAATTTACGAGCGTTATTACTTTCAGCAAACAAAATTATCAGGCACACCATAGCCTTCTTTCCCAGCATTTCTCTGTACTTCTCATGTCATTTATTTATAATATAGTTGTGTATTAAAGAAATAAGTGCCAGGGATTCATAGATAAATGGCTATTCCTGGAATCAATGAGGTCACTCTCAATAGGGAGAAAAACATTAACATTGTAGATTTATAATAAGATGTAATAAATGCTATGACAGAGGTATGAAACAGTTGTTAAGAGAACACAGGAAAAGAGGGATCTAACCCCCATCCCAGATAAGTTTGGAGAGGAATGATCAGATTTGTGAGTTTCTAACAAGATTGAGTAAGCAGGATTTAATTTTAAGGATAAAAAAAAAAGGAGAAAAGAACAAGGAAGACCCAGTTTCCACCCTGGTTAAATATTGCCATTCACCAAAATGGAAAAAGGAGGAGGAAGCCTGGGGAAAATGAAGAATTCAGTCATGAAGAGGTTGAATTGGAGAAGACCAGAATTTCTAGCAGACAATTAGAAACATGGATCTATTTTCAGGAAAAATAAATGGACAAGCAACATCAGTTTTGAACCCATTCATATATGCATATTAACAGTAATGAAATTACTTCAGGAAAGTTCAGTGACAGATGGGCTGAGTATTTAGCTCTGGTAAATAAATACCAATGCAGAATGGAAGACTAGAGGACTCAGAGCTTAAGGGACAAAGAAATAACAGCCAGTAAGATTGGAAGAAAACTGGGAAAGTGTGGAGTTACAAATGACAAGGCAAAGATTGGAAGAGAGAGCGATGGATAGTATCAAATGCCCAAGAGAAGACAAATATGATGGGGAATAAGAAGTGACAATAGGATTGGGCACCTAAGATATCTTTCATGACTGAGGGATGTGTTAGCTTTGATGAGAAGAAACAAATCCCAGATTGTCTGAAATGAGAAAGGGAAGTAAGCCTGCTGTGCATTTCTGCTCCAAGATAAAGTCCTTTTTATCTTTGAATCTATCTTAGCTCAAGCTCTCCAATTACTGAACTCCAGTAGTAGAGGTTTGATAAATGTCTCCTGAATTGAATAGCACCCTCATAATTTCTCATTTTTTGTTTGTTTAAATAAAAAAGAGCAGGTTCCCTCTAGAAAATTCTTTGTGAGTTAATAGAACTATCGGCTACAGTGAATTTCTCCTATGTATTTACTTGAGATGTAGAAATGTACAAGGTGCCTAAATAAACCTATATAATTCAAGATAATTGATACTTTAGTTGAAATTGTTTAGCATTTCCTTAAGATTTAGGACCCGAAACCTCCCATTCCCAGGATCAGTGAGGCTCTTCCCAGGCTAGCATTCAAGGTAAATAAGACAACATTGTTTTTTTATTTCTAGGAGCCTAACTCATCCACTATATCCAGTTACTCAATAAGCAGGAAGATGTAGTTTTAGAGTAGTGAATGAATAAGTTTGGGATTGGATGCAGCATTGCTAGGACCACCCTACTTAGGCTGGAGGAAGATCAAAAGATTCTCTTCAACCACTAACTCAGGATCCTACCCAAATCATATCACCTGGTTCTTCCTCTATACTGGTGAGCTATCTTGTCATGTCATACCTGATTAAAATCCATGTTTACAGAGCCATAAAACTCTTTGTTTAATTTTTCTAGGATCAAATACATTGCTCAGACATAATTAACTGAGAGCTCTGCCTTTGGGTACACCGTCTAATAACTTTAAAACAATCAAGGATGACTTGGTAGTTTGCCCTTCTCCTTACCACCAATTGGCAAAGCTATTTTTTTTACACGCTTTTCTTTTATTAGAGAAGCTGTAGGTTTACAGAAAAAGCATGCATCAAATACACAGTTCCCATATAACACCCTATTATTAACACCTTTACAATAGGATTCACTGTGCTGTACAGTCCTATGTTTTTGTTTTGTTTTATTTTGAGGTACCAAGGGCAGGAATTAAACCATGGGCCTTGTATTTGGGAAGCTGATACCCAAACACTGAGCCACATTGGCCTCCCTGACTTGTTTTCTTTTTGCTTTGCTTGTTCTTTTCTGTTTATCAGGAGTCAATGGAAACTGAACCCTGGACCTCCCAAGTGGGGAGCAGGAGATCAACTGCTTGAGTCACATCCACTACTGTCCTATATTTTTTAATTAAATTTTTGTTCTATTAACATATTGACAACCTAAAATTTCTCCTTTTAATCACATCAAATATATAATTCATTGTTGTTAATTATGCTCTCAGTGTTGTGCTACCATCACCACATTCCATTACCAAAACTTTACCAATCAACCCAATTAAAAACTCTGTACAATTTATGCATTAATTCCTCATACCCTACCCTTGCCCTGTCACCTGGTAGCCTATATTCTAGATTCTGACACTAAGAGTTTGCTTATTCTAATTATTTCATATCAGTGAGATAGTACAATATTTGTCCTTTTGCGCTGGCTTATTCTTTAGAGGTCCAAAGAAAAGATGGGGAAACAGGAATAAAACATTTTAAAAGCAGAGTCACTGAAGGCCCAGTGGACAGTGTTTTATTGGTAAGTAGTCATTGGTTTTAGTTGTCTATTTGTTTAGAATTTAAAGGGTGTGGCAATCACTAGATTTTTTTTTTAACAATATTACAGTTCTCTTCCTTATAGGCACATGGTAAACTAGACTCCACAAGCATCCCTTTCAAAGTTAAGCTGGATCATGTGACTTGCTTCATTGGAGGTGTGATTAATACATGAAGGAATTGCCAGGTCTTCTGTTCTGGCCACAGTGATCATGGAAATCGGGGTCAAAATGGAGTCTCTGTCATCTTTGGTGCTTCAGAGACTACAATGTGCAGGGGCCCCAAATGACCTAAACTGAATATGTGACATGAGTAAGGGAAAAATGTAAGATGTTGCTATATAGGGGTTGTTCATTACTGCAGCATAACGTAGTTTAACTGACACAAGGGGGTTGCTAATTCTTAACAGATTTCAAAACTGTGAGGCTAACATGTCAAAAAAGGACTTTCCTAAACAGGATTTTCAAAACACACAACCTAAAAAGAGTTAAGAGATTTTACTTAATGCACTTTGAATTTTGGGTGACACAACCTAAAATACACTATGAAATATCCTCGGGTGCACGTTTGTGTGTGCAAGCATGCACAAACCCACACCAGACTCACAGGTGTGCATTTTTACCCTTTCCAATGATTACTATATTTTTCTTATCTGATTTGGTGTTCTGATATTGGGACCTGGGTGATTGCTTTCTGAATCATATCAGCAAAGTTCTTTTCTATTTCAATTTTGATGTGCTTCTATTGTTGTACCTCAGGAAAGTGTATTTTTAGCTAGTCCCTTGGCAGGCTTAGCTTGTATGTATATGTATATGCATAAGTATCCTGTTTGCTCAAGACAAAAAGTTTTTAACTCTAAAACAAAAATCCAAATGATGCTCCTGAATTATATTTAACATGACACTACAACTAGGAATTAGCTGTGTTTGTGCCACACATGTCCTTGCTGAAACACCTGTTTGGAAATTGTGATTCTGGTAAATCTCCTCTTTCCTACTGTATTACAATGCCATGAAATATTATTAGTGTCATTATAGCAGTTAAATGTTATTGAGATGCTAATAGTTTTCAAGCGATCAACAATTAATGTAAGATTCATTCTAATTATCTTATTTAATCCTCACAACAACCTTATGAGGTCAGAACTATTATTATCTACTAGAGTAAACTAAGGTTACAAAAAGGTTGTAGAAATTGCCCGAGTTCACACTGATTGTAACTGGTAAAAATAGGATTTGAGCTCAGGCCGACTGGCTCTGAAGAGTTTGTGTTTCAGCTTAGAATAGTTATTATATAACATGTGATCTTGTATGCCTCAATTTCTGCACTGTTACAGACTAAATTGTTTCCCCCCAAAATATAAATTTTAGTCCTAATCTCCAGTCACATGAATGTGATCCCATTTGGAAATAAGCTTTCTGAAGATGTCATTAATTAAGATGATTCCAGACTAGTTAAGAGTGAGCCCTAATCCAAAATGACCGATGTCCTTCTAAGGTGAGGACATTGTGGATGCAAGTAGGAGGCGTAGAGTTAGAAGACAGCCATGTGACAGAGGCAGACTGAGTGAAGCCATGAGCTACCACCAGAACCCAACAGACTTCAAAAAAGGTATGGCCTTGCTGACACCTGGTTTAGACCTCGAATCTACAGAACCGTGAGACCATACATTTCTGCTGGGGTTTTTGTTTGTTTGTTTGTTTGTTTGTTTGTTTTGTTTGTTTTTTGAGGTACTAGGGCTGGGGGAAGGAAGCTGGCACTCAAACACTGAGCTCTCTACACCAGGTTCTCCCACATTGGTTTTCTCATTTGTTTGCTTGCTCGTTTGTTTTTAGGAGGTACTGGAAATTGAACCCAGGACCTCAAAATGAGAAGCAGATGCTCAACCACTTGAGCTACATCCACTCCAATTTTCTGCTGTTTTAAGTCACCCACATTGTGGTATTTTGTTATGGCAGCCCTAGGAAACTAATAAACTCATCTGAAAGATAGCAACAACTTTGAGCTTTCCGTGGCTCTCTGGATAGGCTCAATAATAAAGATCAACGTATTTAAGTAAGTTAACAGGTGCACACACTGAAATCCATGCTGAAGATTTATTTCCTTTCACATACACAGTATTTTTTTTAAATTTAAATCTTGGCTAAAATTTAAGAACAAGAATTAGGAGATCCCACATAAAAATCCGAAATTTTTGGCTTCTCTTGAAAAATCAGAATAGGTGTAATGCTGACCTTTCATTCCTGTACAGCAAGAACTGGCCAGAGCAGAGGAACAGCTGCCCCACAAGAGATGGAGGATGGGTCCTCCACTCCACCAGAGTCCCTGCCCCACCAGCTCCCATCATGTACTCTCAGAAGTTATCCATTTTTGCTTCTCCTATTAGTAAAGTGCAAAGCACAGATCAGTTCCAGTCTAGGCATGTCCCTTGCATCTGTGCTTTGAAAGCATGATCATTATCACACTGGAGCTACCCAAAGACTTAGGATAGTACATGTTGGTCCAGACTGTGTGTGTATACACACACACACACACACACACACACACACACACACATATACTTTAAGGCATATTGCCCAGAGACAATTTCTGACAAGAATATCAACTGTTCTAGAAAACACTTCAGCATATGACTATGAAAAGAATATAATTTTTCTCTCTCTCTCTCTTTGCTTCTGAGAGAACTCTCTTTACCTCCTTTCCAAGCACAAAGGAAGCAGAATTGCCAAGCTGATTGGCAGTTCATCAGCAGCAGGTAGTAGAGGACCTCGAAAGCTCCTTACTGAAAAAAAGTTCAGAAGTTTGCCTCTTTCATAAGCATCATTACCTTTAGAAGTGCCACAGCCACATGCCCTGTCACAGATCCCACCAGAGCTTATTAAAGGGCACAACCAAGCCACATATTTGGATCCCTAGTCAAGCCTCTGCCTTGCCTGTTCACTCAGAGGACCAGGTAGTGGAGCATAAAAATTAAGAACCTGGACTTGGTCATACAACAGATCTCGATCCAAACCCTCCTGTGTCACCCTCTTTGGTGAGCATTCTTGCCAAGTGTCTTCATCTGTTAAAATGGGCTTAATTCCACTTATTTCATAGAATTTTCTAAGTTGAGCCTAAATAAAGCCCTTGATGTCTGGCACATAATGAGCTTTTAATAAGTGGCAGCTCCAGTTATTATTTAAAGGATGTTTGAGGTCAATAGTGAGATATTTTCTCAAATATTGTTCTTTTACTGTTTTTCTACACAGTGTAGTATTTTCTATCATTTTTAGAATCAAATTTCTAAAACTTATTTATTGAACTGAGTTAAATAATGATGTGTTCAATTTTTTTAAAAAACACAATACAAAACCAATTCAGGATATAGAAAACTAAATTGAGTATTTTAAATGAGAAAATTTCTGAAGCAAGGAATAAAACAGATTATTTATTAGAATAAGTGAATTAAAATGTTACATTAACATTATCATTCCTAATAAGAAGTGCTGAGGCTAAATTTCTGCATTACTCAGCAGAGAAAATTGCTTCCTACAGAGAAAACACTGAAAATAACACTAAGATTTGCAAACTTATCAACTATATATAATATTTTTCTCAATTTATGTACTTTTCTAATATAAAGTTTGAAGATAAAATTTCATAATAGAGCATTTGGATTGTAAATTTTCATGAGATGATCTCACAAATACTTAAATAAGAAAAAGTCTAATGATAAATTTCATGAATGTGGATTTTTTTAATTTACGCTACTATTTACAGCATTTACTATGGTTGATCAAGTTGCACAATGGCATGTGCAAAATATATTCCTTGATTCCTTCCATGTCTCTGCATTGACGAACATTATTTTCTACTCAATTACACCTATCCTAACTCAGTTAAAAGTCTTTTATGCAGGAAATGTGTATTACCTATGTAATAGAAACACATCTAATTGAGTCGAATTTCACTAGCTGATGCCAAGGGAACCTTATATATTTATCATCTCATATCTGACTACCTCATTATAAAATTAGGGGTTGGCCTAGGTCAACTCCATGGCCCCTCACAATTCTGGCATTTTCCTCTTATAGATGTAATTATATTTCGAGATGCTGATTTGACCCAAACATCAGTTTTGGGATATTAACAGACCATGGTATAACTGATTCAGTCCAGGACAATTATTTCATTCCAAACAAATGTGCCAATGACACCAAGAATGAATATTTAGTTTCATTATGGGCCAGTTAACTTCACAGAGGTGTAACATACCTCATGGCCAAAATATTTGTTTAGCACACAAATTTATGCTGATGTTAGGAAAGGAACAGAGAAAGACAAACTCACTGAAGGAGTAATTAGTTCACTAAGATTAACCACTGCTACTGGCAGGAGATTAAAAAAAAGCAACTCCAAGAGATTGTCAACTCTTGCAGAGGCTGACAGCTCAGCCAAATTTTTATAAATATATTAAGATTGCTAAACATTTTCTTTTTCCAAGTAAAAATATTTACAAGCAAAACAAAATTTAAATTACCATGGTTGTTCTTCATTACATATATACATAAAAGCTCATTCCAACATTTTAAAAAAATCTATCTCAGACTAGAAGACATTCCTTTAATTTAATAAATTTTGGCTTTGAAAAATATATTAAATTGTTTTTCCTCATATCATCACAGACTGGTAAAAACTTCATTATGGATCAATGGTGGTTGCAGAGGGGCATTTGAAGCCACTTTATTTACAACATATATTATGAACATATATACACCAATGTTAAAATGCATGAACGCATCATTACTTTCCTACCAAAGAGGCTGAATTCCAATTGCACTGTAGAAGATTCGGATAATATAAAAATAAATTCAGGAAATGTGGAGAAATGTCTTCCTCAGTATGATCTGACAATAAAATCGTAACTTGCAGAAGGAATATGGTCTCTCGGAGGATGGTAGCTCACCTAGCGAGGTATAGCACACAACAGCAGCTTTTAGGGTGTATCTCCTGCTCCTCAGTGTGCCCTCTGGGATCACTGAGCATGAATTCTGAGCCTCTAGAGATGCTGGAAGCTAAGACAGTATCACATTCTTCTTTTTTAGGACCCTTGATGCTGTCCTGAAGTAATCAAAATCTCCCACAATCCCTTCCTGCTAAATAAAGTTATATTACGAAAAGCTTCACTTCTAGACTAGTATCTTCCATAGTCTATTTCATTGAATGTTAATAAATAAAAGGTCAAAATAACATGCTAATGGATCAAGTGTGGGAAATGGTGAAACAAAATTCAAAAGGTCTGGTTATATTTCAACTTATTAGCATCTTCTAAGAGAAGTCTATAGCATGTTATTTACTTCTCATAAACATATTTTACTTGAGAAACACAGTTTTAGAGACTAATTTCTTTGGTTTCTACATATCCATGAGAATTCAGATCTCAGCTAGGCAAGTCTTGGGAATAGAGTTATATAGCTGTGTGGCAAGAAATCCCATCTCTTCAATATTTTTGCACTTAAAAACAAATTATATAATGTTATGCCTGAGGGGTTTGACTTGATGTTACTGATAAAGGCTCTTCTTGATCCATTGATAATTGTAGCAGTTTGATATGTTTATGAATTCCAAAAATAGATATTGGATTATGTTTGTAAATTGGTCTGTACCTGGGCATGATTAAATTATGATTAGGGCTTTGATTGGGTCACATCATTAGAGCGTTAGGTCCCCATCCCTTGGTAGGTAGGGACTCACCGATAAAAGGCATGGCAAAGGACAGAGTTGAGGGTTTTTGATGTTGGAGTTTGATGCTGAAGCCTTACGCTGGAGCCCCAGGAAGTAAGCTCACAGAGGAAAGAGAAGCCAGCCCCAGGAAGTGAGGAAACTTGAGCCCAGGAAGAAGCAAGCCCTGGGAAGACAGGACCTCTGAACCCAGAGAGAAGCAAGATCCTGGGAGGGAGGAACCCAGGAGGACTGAACGCTCACAGCCATTGTGCTTCAGTATGTGAAAATAGACTTTGGTGAGGGAAGTAATGTATGCTTTACAGCCTGGTATCTGTAAGCTCCTATTAAAAATAAATACCCTTTATAAAAACCAACCAGTTTCTGGTATTTTGCATCAACACACCTTTGGCTGGCTAATAGAGTAAATAGTAAGCAACTGCAGATAAATAAAACGTAAAAATATTTAGTTTCAGTCTTCTAACTTTAGCCTTCTTGATTTATTCCCTACAATTAAAAGTATGCTATCTTTCTTTGGTGTGGTTTTGTATGTATTTTTCACTGGACTTGTCATGCACAGTTTAATTACTCTTTTAACATAAAATAAAAACAAGTGAAAGGTGAATAACTCAGGGAAATACTCCCTCTCTACAACTCCAAAATAATGGGCAAAATAAGTTAATAGTCAACTGCACATTTTAGATTACTGTATACAATTGTAACTGCTTCTCAGTAACAGACATTATTTTAAAAATATTAAAGCCATTTTCCTTCTGACTTTTCCTTTTGCTGGGTCAGTATTAATTATTCCTGAGATGTCTTTGATTGCTGTCAAACAGTAATATTATCTGGTTGCACACTCAGTTGGAGGAAGCACATTTGTCAGGTCAAGGTCTACCGTGCATAACACAAACTGCTTAGGAACTAATCCAAAGACTATTTCAATCAGGGGTCACTCTCCAGAATTCTTTTAGCTGGTGATAGCAAATCATCAACCCATTAAATGCCACCATATCCTCCTCCTCTTAATAGCTTATTTGTTCTTACAAATAGCTTCTTTTTTGGATTGGGGAATGATAATTAGGATTTCATAGTTTGGTAGAGCCAGCTTTAGTTAGCATCACGGCTGTGTTGAGGATTAATAACAGTAGCCATAATGATGACAGAAAATGATAATTGTTCTAATTACTGATATTCATCTTAGGATAGTGAGCAGCTGTTAAAACAGCTCTTTAGAAGGTAAAGTTCAGTCACATATCTTTTTCTACAAATAGGGGGAGCTTTAATGCTAATTAGGAAGGAAGATTACACATTCAAATGTCAGTCAGTGTGCACCATGATTATTCTGCATTAACTTTTTTCTCCCCATTCTGAACCTTCTGGCTCTTGGGCTTTCTAAAAAGCTGACACTGAAAGTAATGGCAGGAGTTCCAGGAGGACTCCTAGTTTCCACTTGAAACAACCCTTCCAATCAGTGAGGGAAGTTTCTCACCTAATCGCGTTTGGGGAGCATGACCTGTTCCCTGTAAGGATGTCACAAATTCACAGGCCTACAAAGCCATTCTGCCTACTAGGAATTGTCTAGAATACATGATATAATGATCAGAAAGGTGTGAGGGTTGGGGTCTCTTCTAGCCCTACCAAAATCAGCCGCAAGACCTTCAGCAAGTCATTTAACTTCTTGGCAAGCAAGACCGTCATTCCACCCATAAAACAAAAAAGGTAGAACTGGTCAGTGTTTCCTAAATTCTCCAGATCATAAGAATCACCTGGGATATTGGTGAGGGTGGGATGGGGATGGATTTGCCACTGTGGTCTTCAGCCCAAACTCAGCATCAGAAACTCCAGATCAAATGGTATAAAATTGGAATCAGGGTTAAATGTGTGAAATCTTTCCTGGCCTCTGAGAGCAAGAGGCAGGGCATCTCCTGGGCACTGACTCCACTTCCCCCAAGTAAGGATAAGAATTTGCCGATGCTGTGTTTGGCTCAGAAATCGGAAAGTCTGATAACTGTCAACATTCCCTTAAGTCAGGGGTGGTTGAGCTTCTGTAAAGGGCAGATGAAGAACACATTTCAGGCTTTCAGGCCACATGGTCTCTGTTATAATTATTCAACTCTGCCATGTCAAAACAAAAGCAGCCATAGACAATAAGTAAAAGAAATAAAGGTGGCTGTGTACAAATAAAACTTAATTTGAATTTCATCCAATTTTAATATGACATGAAACATTATTCTTCGTTTGATTTTCTTTCAACTATTTAAAAGTGAAAAAAAACAAAGAACCTATCTTATTCTCAGGCCATAGAAAAATATGTGGTGGGCAGTTTGCTGACCCCTGCATTAAATGGAAATGCCAAGAGTTTTAGGGTCATATCTTATCAAATGATAAAGTAATAAAAATAAAAATTTTAAAAAGTAGAGATAGAGCCAAGTGTCACTTTCTTTTTCAATCCCAAAGGGTCCCCTATCTGATAAGTGAGATGATAGGAGCAGGGGTGCATGGGAAAGGTGCCACAGAGATAGGGTGGTTCTCCTCCTGCTGTGTTTGGCCTCCCATTTCCATTAGGCTTTGTTTCCTTAATTAAATAAACTGGGAAGCTACGCTATGGGAATGCACGCATTCAGATATGTGCACCTGTGAGCAAGTGCGTGGTCTCTGGCGCCCATCTAGAACTAGTGCCATGCCAGTTGACAGCTAATACAGGTGCCTAGGTCCCTCGTGTGTGTGTGTGTGTGTGTGTGTGTGTGTCTTCAGTAGTGTTGAGGAAGGACATCCAGAAATCCATACTTTGTGCAACCTTCCCAGGTGACTCAGATGAGCTGACCTAATACTAGAATCAAAGTCTAGCACAAATTGAAAGTTCATGGTGCAGTTAGAATCTCACCTTCTTTAGGGCTACAAGGCTGACCCTTTCTCTTTTATAAACATACAATTATACTTATGATGTGATATCACCAACTTGAGCTACATACCAATCTTTACACTAAAAGGCAAGGCAGGATCATTGAACATGAGGTCCTGGAAGCAAACAAAACTTCTAGAACAACTCAGAAGTGATATTCAGGAAAAAACACTATGCCAGGCAAGAAATGTTTGAGAAAACAGGCATGAGCAACTGCTCTGTGGCAAACTGATAGAGCCACGGGCAGACATGGCAGAGGGAAAGTTTGGCCAGGGAGTTTCAAACTCTGAACCTCTGGAAAACATAGTAGCACAGAGCACAAGTAAACTCACAGTAATCAGGGATGGGAGGCTCTTCTGAGCAAAGAGGGTTGGGCAGGCCACACGTCTATGGCAGCTTTGCTCTAAACAGCAATGACAGCTGAGAACCAAAGGGCAGCCTTTCTTGGAATAAGCTGTTCAACAGCATTTCTTGGCACAAAAAGCAATCCCGACCAGAAGCACCATCTTTGAATACAAAAGACAAAGCTGGCTGTATCACTTCTGCTGTGGGTCACGCACAGAAAGAGGCTATTACCCCCTTCATCACCTTTCCTATTTTCACACTTATCCTTCTTCTTGCCTAAATTTCTTCTATTTTCCTTTATGTTCTTCACTGTTCTCTCCTCTCACAGGTTCTCTGGTCCAGCTTTCAGCCAGCTTTTTCTTCAAACCAGTGTCATTCTGTCATTCTGACTGCTTAAGACCTCTGACCATACTAAATTCCTTCCCTGAACCTATTATTCTCTACAGAAATATTTTTTAGTATGTTAAGAAAGATGTGCTGACTTTCGTAATGTCTATTTGTTTTTGGAATTAGAATTTTTTAATTATCTTTTTTTTTAAGATACATAAATCACACAAAATGTTACAATAAAAAATATAAGAGGTTTCCATGTACAACACTTCCCACACCCCTACCACTCCCACATCAACAACTTCTTTCATTAGTATGGTATATTCATTGCATTTGATGAGCCTCTGGTCACACCATTGTCATAAACTGATTAATACATAAACATGTCTTATGTGTATTTCTGTGTAAAGATACCTTATTTATTAACTATTGTTGATTCATTAACATTGAATTAATGACCAACAGCCCTATAACTCATGCCTGAACAAAACTTTTCTAACACACATGCTTTCTCTCTAAGGCACACCACAGCCTTTTTGCACTTAGGAACACTAAAGAGCACATCAGCAATTAGGGGCCATTTTAAATAGTGAAATCATGCACAAAAAAATGGACACAAAAATGCAATACATGTGACACTAAATTCACTGAGAAAAGGACACTTGTTTACAGTATGAGAACTGAAACGGGAAAGCAGAGTGTCTCCCTGTTCAACCTCAGCTCGGAACATGCACGTCAGGCAACTCAAAAATTTTGCCACTCTGCACATGTCCATGAATGATTACAATAGTGCCATGGTATTGATTTGGACTTAACAAATGAATTTTAATAAGAAAGTGAATTCACAAAGATAGAATTCATGGGTAATGAGAATCAACCATATAAAATACATATATACATACATACACATATATATGTACACACATACATATGTACCTATATGCAGGATCACTAGAGATGAGGAATTAAATGAAAAGAGAGAAGATATGCACATTGTAAAGCTGTGGATTTGGGGATTGTCATAGATCCAAAGTACTAAACTGCAATTGTAGAAATTGGGAAGACAGCTACTAGACACCTTAACCCACCTATTAAGGAAGTAGTGTTGAGAGAATTCCCTGTCCCTCCCTTTTATCCCGCCATGTTATGCTAGTACAGGTTGCCTTCAGATAATGCAGCCATTGGGTGTGTGTGTGTGTGCTGTGAGCTGCAGGGTATGCACCTGTAAGAGCTTGATTGTGTGAGCCAACAGGCCAATCTAGGTTAGCAGACGTTGCTTCAGCCTGTGTCCATTTATTGCAAGACAACCAGCAAATTCACTTCTGTACTCCCACCTGCTTCCCCCCAGCCTCCCTATATAAAGCTTCTGAAAACCTCAGCAGGGGGCCCAGAATTTGGAAATTGAACTCTCCTCTGGGTCCACACACATAATAAAACTTCATTCCTCCTTCTCTCTGAGTGTCGCTTGGGTTTCTTGGCTAGACCTAGGCCTTTTCTGCAACAGTAGTAGTTGACAATAGTTTAGCTCTCTCCCCAGGGATATTACATTATAAAGTCAGCATCCTTTACAAGAGTTTTCTTCTTCTTTAAAATATCCTCCAAAGACATGGCCTTTGTTATATCTCTCTAGGATGGATAAGGGAAAGGAAATGGCCAATAGAAGAAAATAAGTCATCTCTTTCTCATGATCTTCCAACCCTGGACTCCCCAAGTCCATTTTCCACCTTGATTTGGCGTCCTTGGGGTCCTCTACCAGCCTCCTCTACGATATATCATAAATACAGTCCTGACAGTTCCTTGTATTTCTGAATGCATGGCCCCTAGCCCTGACACATTTATATCTTAGTTGTGGAAATAAAGCTCCCAAATGTAAAATGGAATGGTTTTGTTTTATTCATTGGGTCATTCATGTAGCAAATATTTATCTAGTCAGACTATTCACTCAATAAATATTTATTGATTACATATTGCTAAATACGTATTGTAATTCCTTGTTCTACTCTAAACTGGGAATGTGAATCAAGATATGCACTATCCTTAAGAAACTTAGAGAGAATTGGTAGACAGCTAAATACAAAAGAATGAAAGGAACAACAAAAAAAGAATAAAAGAATAAAATTAGTCAGGCTAAGCTTCTTTGAAAAAGCAATAGTTCTAAATGGTGCCAAATATTATCTTTGGAAGAGGAAAAAGGAGTCAGGGATAGGCCACAGACATGTCAGGCAATCAGTGGTTTTTGGAAATGTAAATTGATTTGCACAAGGTCATACAAAGTAAAGAGAAGGCAGTAGAATAATGTTGTGCTACAGGTCTGTTTACAAGATAGACCATATTACCTTTATTAAAATAATAAATTTCAGGTATAAGTAATAAAAGAGAGAGCTAGGAGAAGCTCACTTATAACATCTGATAATAATTGTGGATGCACACAAGAATAAGGTACACAGAAAGACCTTCTTACACAACTGCAATCTCCTTAACGTTTTGGCTGGTCACAGTTAATTCCTCCTTAACAAGGCATAACACCTGATGAATGCTCATACCAAAAATACTACCTGCATTGGTTCAAAGTCTTATATGCCAGGAAACAGACTTGAAGTTAGTAGTCTAAAGAAGGATGGAAAGTTGCACTTGCCATGAATCCAGAGGGATGATATATAGACAAAAGTTCAGGAGGAGACCTGGAACCAAATGCCTTCGCGATCTTCAACTCCAAGCTATTTTATAACTCTGTCCAGAATGTGAAAGCTTTGTATATCATGGCTAAAACTGAAAGCCCAACTGGTTTCCCTATCTTTAACTTCTACTGGTGTGCTGCAAGCGTAATCAAGCTTCTATTTATTTCTTTCATGCCTACTACATATAAGCCTCTGAGCTAGTTCTTCGCAGGTATAGAGATGCCTTAGAACTAAAAAAAAAAAAAAAATAGAATTAGACTTGAAAATCTTGGTTTGCACTTTCTTCTAGTCAGGGCAGTCTGTCCAATTCAGAGCAGGTGCTTATCACTCTGCCTGTGAAAGGAATTCAGGACTCATCACACACACAATCTGCTCTGATGCTATCACATGGCATTTTGTGAACAGGATTTCACATACATGCTGAAGGCAGGCCACTAATTTACAGTTTTGTACAAATTCACTGTTTACAAACCTCATAAAAGGCAGCAAATCACAAGTTCTAAGCAGGTTTGCGTATTCTTATGTAGCAACCATTTCAAGCATTTTCTATGAATGCTTTCTAGAAAGCTGATTTATTGCAGATGGGTTTCCTATTTGTAGAACACATACATTTTAATGAATTACAAGCAGCATGAAGCAAAGCGTGCATATTCTGGCAATAAAACGACTAGAAATGCCTTGTCTGGGGGATTGTGGATAGAAAAAAAACGGATTCTTCTCATAACATATTAAAAATGCTGAAAAAAAACGAATTATTCCCAGAAAAAAATTATAAGTAAACATTTTTAGAACAATGCACTTCTATTTATAAGAATGGGGAGTAGAGAAAAATAAAATTTATCTTTTTATTTATATGACAAGTTTTTAAGATGTGATACAGTATACTAATGAAAGGTGTCATTCCAATATTAGATCTGTGGACTGAAGTATGTCCCCATTTACTTATTAGTTCCATGACCTAAACCTCAATTCTCTTCTCCATAAATTGGGAAGAATAACAGAAATAACAACAACAACAATAATAATAACAACCTCAGATGGAACTAAATGAAATGATTTTACACAAAGCCCTTTGTCTGGCTCAAAGGCAGCATGGATAAGTGGAAGATAACACTGCTATCATCTACTTACAGATATCCAGTGAAAAGAATTAACAATATAGTTCTTGCCTTTAAGGAATTTATAATTGAAAGGGATAAATCTATACAAAACTAGATGTCAATTTAAAGGAATGGATAACAATAGCTTACTTGATTTGGAAGATATGAAAGAGGGACCTCACTCTCCCAAGAGAAAGGGAAATGATTCAAGCTCAGAACCAGAAAGATGTTTGTTGAGAAGTAATTATACAGAATCTCAGTGTTCAAAGCTTAAAAGTCAATATTGTTCAATCACCATATCAATACTTAAATACCCACGATAAGCCAACTAAATCTCTTTTCCGTGGCAGCTCATCAAATATCAATTATTTTTGCTAATATTTAACATTTTATACTGTACTTTGCCATCTATGACATTTGCATGACTGTCCTATAAATCAAGTCTCAACTCAAATGTTACTTCTTCAGAGATAACTTCCCTAACCACACTAGCAAATGTAGCCCCTTTCTCCTTGTTACTCTCTATCACATTGCCCTATTTTATTTTCTTCATAATATTTTAGCAAAAACTTCCAAGTGGTGTGTATCAGTCAGCCAAAGAGGTGCTTACGCAAAATACCAGAAGTCTGTTGGTTTTTATAAAGGGTATTTATTTGGTGTAAAAGCCCATAGTTACCAGGCCATAAAGTGTAAGTTACTTCCTTCACCAAAGTCGGCTGCCATGTTTTGGAGCAAGATGGCTGCTGATGTCTGTGAGGGTTCAGGCTTCCTGGGTTCCTCTCTTCCTGGGGCTTGTTTCTCTTTGGGCTCAGCTGCCTTGCTCTCTCCACAAGGCCAGCTGTAGACTAGCATGTGATTGGCTGTGTCTCTCTCCCCAGGACTCAATTCTCTCCAGGCTCAGCTACTCTGCATTCTTCTGTGTGTTTACTTCCCAGGCTCCAGCTTCAAACCTCCCAACTCTGTCCTTTGCCATGTTGCTGAGGAATAAAAAGCCTAACCTTGCAAAATATCTAATAAGTCACTCGGCCCCAGCTTCTGTGGATCAGCCTGTGAGGGCATGGCCTTGCAGAAGAATATCAAATAACTCCTACCCGTTTCAGCCTGTGAAAACATGACCTAGTAGAATGATATCAGACAAGCGACTTCACACACGCACCCCCCACCCCTCCACCCCACCCTCACCCCCACTTCTGTAAATCAGCACCTGCACCTGCATTCTGTCTCTCTAACCCTCCTGCTAGCAAAATTTCACCTAGCAATGCATTAGCTAATGAACAAAAGTTATGTTGATCCCACCTGAAATCCTATATAAACCTATGAAAACTGAAAAATGGGGCTCAGAATTTGAAGAATGACTCTCCTCTGGGGCTGCGCATAATAAAACTGTTCATCCATCTTTCTGGAGTGCCGATTGTGAGCTACTATGGCTAAGAACTCCTGGCTTTGCTGTAACATTTGGTTCCCTGACCGGGAAACCCAACCACACTGGCCCTTTGACCTCTGGTTTGGGACTGGCAGGTGCGGCTGGTGGAGATCTATGCACGAACAAGGCGGCACCACCTGTCCCCTTGAAAGGGCCTTCTTCCGGGAAAGGATCCCTGTGGGCCACGTCCTCCACCAGCCTGACTTGGTAGAGAGGTGGATTGAACAACCTTAGGAAACGTCAGAAAGGTAAAGCCCCAGGGTTCTGAAACCCAGTCAGGGCCATCTCCGGATGGAAGAGGAGACTGATCACCTCCCAAAATCTTGAGATTCGAGATTTCAGGATAGGGCAGTCCCTTGGATGGGACTGTGTAAACTCTGAGTGATTGAGTGAATGAATGTGGACTGAAAGCCTTGCCTCAGCTGATCCAATCTGTGGCTCCACAGCCTGCGCTACGAAGTCCGAGTGGGCCCCAACCTGTACTCCACGGCAACGTCATATGGCATAACAGCTAATCCAGACCCTACACGGACACCTTAGCTAAGACGAGCCTAAATTCTCGCGAGAGATGTGGACAGGTGGGCATCTGAGTGGCTTCGTGAGAGGCCCCTCCTTTGTTTGTCCTGCAACACCGGTTCAGGGATGGGATCATCACAGTCCAAAAGCACAGTCTTAGGGTATATGTTAAAAAACTTCAAGAAAGGTTTTTCTGGGGATTATGGTGTCTGTATGTCCTCCGGAACTCTCCGGACCTTGTGTGAATTGGAGTGACACACGTTTGGTGTAGACTGGTCCTCAGAAGGAACCCTAGATGTAACCAAAGTTCGTGCAGTTTGGCAGGCAGTCCCTGAGAGCCCGGCCACCCTGATCAGTTTCTCTACATTGACTCCTGGTTAAGAATTGCCCAAACCCTGCCCCATTAGGTTCGATTCTGTGTTGAAAGGCAGGGTCAGAGCAGGGTCCTAGTAGCTCAAGTGGCCAGACCTCGAAAGCCTGTTATTCTACCAGGACCTCTGGAGGAAGACACTTTACCTTCCCACCCCTCCCCATCCCCCACCCCAGTATGTTCCAGTAGTTCCAGGGCATCTCCCTGCCCTGGAGCCTCCACAGGCAGATCTCCCAGAGACTCCTCCACCTTCAGTTTCCCCGCACCCATCAGCCTCCCCCAAGGGGGGATCCTGAGACCTCTTTGGTGAGAAAACTTAGTCTACACAGCCTGCACTTCAGATGCCCCTCCGTGAAACACAGAGCCCAGCCCAGATCAGTGCAGACGGGACTGTCCAACCCGGGAGGCCAATCCTGTTTTATCAGCCTTTCACAACTGCAGATCTTTTAAACTGGAAGCACCACACCCCTTCATATTCAGAAAAGCCTCAGGCTCTTATCGACCTCATGGAGTTCATTTTCCAAACCCACCGCCCATTTGGGATGATTGCCGCCAACTCCTCCTAACCCTGTTCAATACGGAGGAGACACAGGATCCGCAGAGGCCAGAAAGTGGGTGTAAGAACAGGCCCCGCAGGTGTCTTGGAGCCAGAGGAAGGGGCCCAAGAGGCGGCACCAGAAGCCCAGCTGGTTTGGGACTTTCACACAGATCAGGGGCGGCTGCCCTTCAGCGGGATCAAGAAGCCCTCCTCAGGGGGTACGGGAAGGAGCGAGGCAGCCCACAAACATGTCCAAACCAGGCTCTGTCACTCAAAGGCCTGAAGAAGATCCAAGAAATTTTTATAAGCAACTTTACAAAGGCTTCCAGATTTACACCGCCTTCGACACAGAAGACCCAGAGAGCCAGAGAATGGTCAAGGCAGCTTTCGACGTCCAGGCGGCACTGGACATCACACAAAAACTTACAAAACTGCTGAGGGGGACGCAAAAACCAAACGAAACAGCAGGTCTTCCTGTTAGCAGCAGCCTTAAAAATCCAGTCCCAACCAATCGAGAAAGGCCACCCCGAAAAGGGGGGAACACTTCACCCTGAAACTCCCCACTGCTGCCAGTACCACCTGGGGCCACCTGGTTTCCATGTCCGAATTTTAAGGACTCAATTAACTGGACTCAGCTCCTCAGAACTTAAAACCAAAAAACTCCCCCACCTCTTTTCCTAAATCCTGCCACTTTCCTGCCAAAGGAAAGAGGAACTCCTGGGGGCAACTGCGCAAAAGTGACAAGAAGGTGTGTACCAGCCACCCCAGCCTCCAGGACAGGCCATTTCCTTGCCCAGATGAAACCCTGTTCACAAAAGGCACCTGTTTTGTCAGAAATGAGGAGAGGCTTACTAAGGGTACACTCGCCGCAGCTAAATAAGTAGTGAAGGCGGCTCCCCTACCTAGGGGGTGGTCTGCTCAGCAAGTGAACTCTGGACACTGATTCAAACCCTACAACTGGCCACTGGGTAAACGGTGAACATTTGCACTAACTCTGCCTATGCATTCACTGCTGTACACATCCATGGAGCAATTTGTAAGGAGAAAGGACTCCTGACTGCAGGAAAATAAAAATGAAAATCCTTCAACTGATGAAGGCCATCTGGAGGCCAGGCAGGGTCGCTGTCATGCGCTGTTGGGAGCATCAGAGGAAAAGGGATGCAGTTGCTGGGGAAAATGCACTGCCCGATGGGGCGGCTCGACAGGCAACCAAGGGGGGCCTCGAGCTGCAGCCCCACCACTGGTGCCTCACCTGTCCCTTTTAAAACAAGGCATTGAAAGACTGAACTGTACCCAGGGGAAGCAGGAATAGGTGAGGAAGGGGAGGGACACCAGACCCCAGAGGGGGGCTGGCTACTCCCGGATGGCCAGGTCTTCATCCCAGAGGGGGCCACCTACACGATTGTTCAACAATGCCACCAGCTCACCCACTTTGGAAAAAAAACTGCTTTACAGGCCCTGCTCAGAAAATATTGCTACATTGCCCAGATGGCCTCGCTCTGCACCACTGTTGGCAGCGGGTGTTAAACCTGCACTGAGAGCAACCCCTCCCAGGATCTCCAGGCCCCAGCCAGCATCCAACACACACAAACTGCCCCTTTTAAAAACTTTTTTTTTTTTTTTTTTTTTTTTTGCTTTTCTTTTTTTTTTAATTTTTTTATTTTTTATTGACTTTGTAATAATATTACATTAAAAATATATATGTGAGGTCCCATTCAACCCCACCCCCCCACCCCCCCTCTCCCCCCCCCCAACAACACTCGTTCCCATCATCATGACACATCCATTGGATTTGGTAAGTACATCTTTGGGCACCTCTGCACCTCATATACATTGGTTCACTGACTTCGCAGAAGTGAAACCAGGTCAAAGGTATAGGTGCTTATCAGTAATAATGTGCATCTCCTCTGGCTGGGTCAAGACCTTTCCCACCCGCACTGAAAGGCAAAATGTAACTAAAGCTTTGTTCCGAGAAATAGTTCCCCAGCACAGGACACCTTTATCCATAAGTAGCAACAATGGCCCAGCTCTTGGGTCAGCTGTCGTCCAAGAGCTAGCAAAATGTTAAGAATTAAGTAAAACCTCCACACAGCATATAGGCCCCAAAGCTCAGGGAAAGTAAAACGCATAAATCAAACCCTGAAAACCACCCTAGCCAAGGTCTGTAAAAAATAAAAATAAAAAACTGGCCTCCTGTGAGTAAATCTACTCCCATTAACCCTCCTTAAAGTCAGACTGCACCCCGGACCCTAAGGCTTTTTACCTTTTGAAGTTTTGTTTAAACAGCCACCCCCAATTATTCAAACCTTCAAGGAAAATCTCAGGCTCCTAGGAAAAACTGGCCAGGATTCTATCCTCCAATAGTTTAAAAACCCTAGCCCAAATACAAAAAACTGTCCTGTCTCGGGATCACATCCCATTAGGAAACCTAATTTGGGTAAAAAAAAAAAAAAAACAATAATAATAACAAAAAGTAATTTTATAACAAGGAAGCTTGTTGGCAGCCAGCCTCTCTGCCAACTTGTTTCTAAAAGACTTTCTTGTGTTGCATGCCAATAGGTATTTAGAATAAACAGTTATATTTGCATATAACCAAACTGAATCATTATTTTGACAAGTTTATTTAGTGTTGATGGTAATTGTATGTTGTAAGATGTTTGCTTGGAGACAGTTTCCAAAATCATTTTGCTAACTTACGTATGTAGGGTGTATAGAATGTGTTTGTATTATTACAGAAACAGAAAATAATTTTGTCCTAAGATAAAATGATTGGTTATTAAGAAAGAGTAAAATGTGAAACAAAACCTGAATGAATACAGAAAGTGCAGGTTTGTAAAAAGGAATTTTTATGGTTAAAGCTAAGTAGGATTTAATGGGTCTATCTATAAAATTTTAAAAGTTTTACTATCAAATAGTATACTGATGCAAACTTAAAATTTTGTTCTTTCTCTGTTAGTGTGACAAGGATTCTCAAAGTCATTGGTCTGTTTTAGTAAATGTTTATAAAGAGTTCTTCTCCTGAATAATCAGTATATAAGAAGGGTCTGTTTTATCAAAATAGCTTCTTGTACTTTAACCTTATCATTTCCTTGGTTTTCTAAGAAGAAAAGGTCTCATCTCTTTTTAAGGAACATAATGTTCAAATCTGCTTTCTCAAATTCAGATCCTGAAAAGTATCTTTTTTATTTCAAACTATTGCAAAAGATTTGTTCATTTCCTTTAATATGTTACAAGTTGAATGGAAAGTGTTTAAAAGTGTTATAAAATTGAAAAGATTGTTTGGCCCTCTGTTAATTAAAGTTGTATGAGTAGGGGGCTCATATGAATACTTAAAGAGTGTGTAAAATTCCCAGAAATCTACAGTGTTTCAGCATAGTTTTAGACAGAGGTACAATGTTGTTAATCATGGTTGTAATTATTTAGTATGTGTCACAAAAACTGGAAAAGAGCTCCTCCAACCCACCTGGACAGGCCCACATACTGTTATCCTTGTAACCCCCACTGCTCTCAGAGTTTCAGGTATTGGCCCTTGGATACATCACACTAGAGTTAAAAGGGCACACTCCAACAAGAAACAAAACAACTGGACAGCTCACCCTGTACCTGACTGTCCCTTGAAAATCCGAATTGCCCAGAGCCCCTGAGAATCGCCATCACCTGACTAGTTAAACTCCTTTTTCCTTTAGTTCCTACTCCTCTTTGGACTGCTCATCTTGCTTTTTGGGACTGGACTGGCAGCTACAGCTCCCAGAGACTGAAGTGTAGCTGAAATGACACTAATCTTAATAGTGTACGCGTGTCTTGTAGAATGCTTTGCTACCTTAAGTTGTTTTTCCACTTAGCATAAGTGATGCCCTATAAAGAGCAAAATATCTAACAAGTCACTCCTGCCCCCGCTTCTGTGGATCAGCCTGTGAAGGCATGGCCTTGCAGAAGAATATCAAATAACTCCTACCCCTGTTTCTATAAATCAGCCTGTGAAAACACGGCCTAGTAGAAAGATAGCAGACAAGTGACTTCACACCACCCCCTTCTGTAAATCAGCCCGCAAACTTGCAGCTGCATTCTGCCTCTCTAACCCTCTGCTTGCAAAATTTCACCTGGCAACCCATTAGCCAATGAACAAAAGTTATGCTGATCCCACCTGAAATCCTATATAAACCTATGAAAACTGAAAAACGGGGCTCAGAATTTGGAGAGTGACTCTCCTCTGGGCCCCCGCGTAATAAAACTGTTCATCCACCTTTCTGGAGTGCCGGGTTGTGAGCTTCTATGGTCCAGAACTCCTGGCTTTGCTGTAACAGTGTCTTTTCTCTGTGAGTCCCAGTCCACCCTGGGGGTGGCACGGTCAACACCTTAATCATTGTATAATCAAGCAAACTTCTGAATCCAATATAATCTAATAAGCCCTGAGGAAAAGGCCAGTTCACAGACATAATTATGTAACTTAACCCCCACAGCAATACTACAAAGGGCAGAAACTGTTATAATGCCCCAATTTACAAACGAGACACAGATGGATTAAGTAATTTGTCCAAAATCTAATTGTTTTTAAGAAAGGGCACTCCCAGTGCACTTAACACTTAAACAATACTGTCTACTAAGTTAAAAAAGAATCCAATACCCTCCCATACTAATCTCCACAGTAAATTTCTAGGCTATGGCAACTGATTTCTTATACTATTTTCAGAAATATTGCCTGGATTCCACCACATCCCCACTACCTATACTTCTAGAATGTGTTTCTTTTTTATTGTGAGCAAAACTGTACATTCCTTTTTCTGTTACCTCATCTTTGTGGATTCCACACAGTGTTAAGATATTTTGGATCCTTGTTTGTCATTCAGCTCAAAGGAGGCAAGTTGAGGGAAAACGAAAGATGTAAATATGCTGTAATACATGGAAAAGACTATACATGTAAGTGAAAATGGAATTTAAGAGGTGGAAAGTTCAGGGTGAGCTAGAATTGCCCAGGGAAGTCTTCTTGGAAGAGGTAAAGTAATTTAGAACTTGTTAACATTCTTCAAATTGTCTCAATGGGTGGAGACCCATACAATAACCAAAAGAATATTGAATTCCCATCCTGGGTAGTCCTTCCACATTTTCTAATAGAATGGCAAGAATTCCCTGAGTACAAGGGCAGTGCATAGTGAAGGAAGACAATTACAACAGGCCCTTGACATTGATGATTGTACTTATAAACATTTTCTTGTGAAATTGAAACAGCCTAGTAGTATATATTACCTAAGAGTTACCAACTGAAAGCCTCCTTGTTGCTCAAATGTTGCTTCTCTCTAAGCCAAACTCAACATATAAACATACTACCTTCCCCCTGGTGTGAGACATGACTCCTGGGGATAAGCCTCCCTGGCTCTGAGGGATTATAACCAAATGCCAACCAGCAATGCATCTGAAAAAAGACCTTGGCCAAAAGGGGAAATATTAAATACAAATGACTTTTATAGCTAAGATTTCAAAGTGAATCAGGAGATCATTCCATAGGTTATGCTTATGCACATCTCAGCAGTATCTCATTGACTGCCACAGTAAACAATACCTCAAGCAGTGGGCTCCTGAGGGCTCTAGAGACATCAAGAAACTATAAGCAGGGCAGACAGCTCAGGGATTCAACACCCTGTCAGAAGACCTTACTCTGGAGTTTATGCTTCCTAGTGTAACAGTTAGATTCATTTATAGTTTCCCTACACATGGCTCTTCTGCACCTTTTATTTGAACCTATAATTAGCACAATACATGTTAAGTATATGTCCCAGAGACTTAAATCTTTGGTCCGTTCATGTGCCAGTTGAACCCTGACTCTCAGGAGAATTGCAACACCTACTCTCCAGTTCACTGGATTCAGCCAGGACAACTAATAAGTAGATGATGATGAACAATGCCCATCCCAAGGAACATGAGTATCTGCAACAGCAAGCAAGATAGTTACATCTATCAGCCCCATGGGATCTAATCCCCCTCTCAGTTAGAAACAGAGTGGGCACCACTATCCCCAAATCTTAAAGATTGGGAAATGAACAATGGACTAGAATAGACTTAATAGTCTATTATAGACTTATTATTTTTCTAGCAATGGAAGAACTTTTATCATTGATATAAAGGCAGTGGCCACCAGAGGTTCTGAGGGGAGAGAGAGGAAGGATAGGTGTAATATGGGGACATTTTCAGGACATTGGAATTGTCCTACATGACCTTGCAATGACAGATACAGGCCATCATGTATTTTTGTCAAAGCCTACAAAATTGTGCAGAATAGAGTGTAAACTAGAATGTAAACTATAGTCCACAGTTAGTAGCAATGCTTCAATATGTGTTCATCATTTGTAACAAATGTACTACACTAATGAAGGATGTTGTTAAAGTGGGAAAGTATGGGAGAGGGGACATATAGGAATCCCCTACATTTTTTCTGTAACATTTATGTAATCTAATGTTTCTTTGAAAAAAAAAAGGAAGAAAAGAAACATACTTTCTTTGGAGCCTAGGAAAGCCAGGTCAAAATCAATATCTCAATACCTAGGCAGCTGGACCTTTATACTGTTTTTTCATTGGACCAGGGCCTTGACATCCTCTTCCCACCTCTTCACTTCCCTTTCATCTGGCTGAAACTAGCTCAGCTTTTAAATCTCAGCGTAATGTCACTTTCCCCAAAGAGCCTTCTCTAATTTCTCTAGACAGAGTGGGACCTCATAGCACCCTCCATTTTCCCCAATCTGAGAATTTTACACTCTGTAATATAATTATGAGTTAATGTATATGGGTTTCCCACTAGAAACATAAAGTTCCTTAAGCAGGACCAGCAGCTAAATAAATGATTCTGGAAGGCAGACTGGTCACTGTTCTAGCGACTAGATAAATACTGCTCTGAGTTTATTAGGGAAATGATCACAGTGGCAAAGGAATATAAGCACAAGAAGGTAAATCTATAGCATTGCTGCAAGCTAAATCTGGAAAAACAAAATAGACCAAATCCTCCTCCCCCCCAAATTCTTCATTCTTAATATTTGCACAATCGGATACCATTGATTAATCCCAATTATTATACTTCTGTGAAACTAACCTATCTTTCCACTTCCTTTCTTGATTAGGGAAAAAAAAATCTTTTTCAACTCTAAAGAAACTTTTCAAGTTACATTGTTTGAGATAAATTCAATACCTTATGCTAATTGTGTGTGTTTATTAGAAAAGCATGGACTTAAACTGCATATTTGCTCATGGAGTATTAAAATTATCATGCCATTTGGCAATTTCTCAATATAATGAAGATCAGTGATATTTTTATTTGTCATGGGCCCTATAAATTAGCTAAGCAGTCAAAACACTAAATTTACCTTTGCATTCTGCCTTGCTTCAGCTCATATTTTCTAAGCATGTACCGGTAACATAAAAACACATCCTGATTCTGCTTGATCACATTATTCAGTGGATCTTCAGCAAAGGTTGGGGCTAAATGTAAGGAAGAATCTATAGCTATAGATTCTAAATGCTTTTATATCAAGTTCTAGATCTAGATGCATCTTTTTTCTTTAGAAAGAGAGAAAAATCCCCACCTCTAAACCTTCATTTAATGTTTTCCTTCTGCCAGTGGCACCTTTCTTCCTGTATCTTCTCTGTCCATTCCCATCCTTCTCCCAGAAAATTCTACTTATCATTCAATTTTCAGCTTAACTGACACCTGTGTCAGCAAGACCTAAAGAGAACATTTCACCCCACAACATTAGTAGACCCTGATTAGGGCCCCAAGGACACATTCTCCTTAAAATTCTATACCTTTCCTACATTGAAATTATTAGTTAAACTTGAATCAAATTCCATATATACTTCTATTTGTAACAACTTGAGATATAATCCACACATCATAAAATTTACCCAATTAAAGTGAACAATTCAATAGTTTTTAGCATATTCAGAGTTGTGCAACCATCATCACAAAGCTGTACGACTGTCAGCATATCTCATTTGAGAACATTTTCATCATCCCCAAAATAAACTCCATACCTGTTAGTATTACTCCCATTCCTCCACACTCAGTCATATTAACCACTAATTCACTTTCCTTCCATAGAGAAGGTATTTGCCTTTTCTGGGTTTTTTATATAAATGGAATCATACAATGTGTGGTCTTTGTTGACTTGCTTTTTTTATATAGCCTAATGCTTTCAAGATCATTCATGTTGTGGCATATATTAGTACTTTCTCCCTTTTTATAGCCAAATAATACACAAATATACCATGTTTTATTTATCCATTCACCAGTGGATGGGCATTTGAGTTGTTTCTAATTTTTGGCTACTATGAATCAAGCTATGAGGAAAATTCATGTACAAGTTTTTGCATGGACATAATTTTCAAATTTTGGTTATATACATAGGAGTGGAATTTCTGGGTCATACAGTAACCCTATGTTTAATATTTTGAGCAATTACCAAAATTTTCCAAAGAGATTTTACCATTTTACAGTCCCACCAGGAATGTATGAGGGTTCCGATTTCTCCACATCCTTGCCAAGCTTCTAATTGTTTCTCTTTTTTATTATAGCATTCCTAATGGGTACAAAGTGGTATCTCTTTATAGTTTTGATTTGCAGTTCTCTAATGATAAATGATGTTGGTAATATTTTCATGAGCTTATTGGCTATTAGTATATCTTCTTTGGGGAAATGTTTATTTAGATCACTTGCCTATTTTAAATTAAATTATTTATATTTTTGCTATTGAATTGCAAGTATTCCTTATATATTCTGAATACAAGTCCCTTATATATTTTTGATTTGCGAACATTTTCTCCTATTCCATATTTATTTCTGTAATACTATAAAATATGGAAATATTAATTTTAACTGAGGGTTTTGTCCTTACCTTTGATCTCTTCTCCTTGTCTGTTTGCTCCATACCCGACCACAACAGACACATAGACACACACAGACACATGCACACATATCGCTTCTACCTTAGTACCCTCAAGGGAAGCCAATTGTCCCATGGAAAGGAACAGCCGAAAGAACTCAGGGAGAACACAAGAGAGGCAAATTTCCGAACTTAGAGTTCTTTAGACTAAAGCAATTGAGAAAGAACAGATTCTTTGAATTCCCTCCAGCTTGAATTTGAATAGCAAGAGCCAAAGCCAAAGGAAAGGAACACAAAGTTTAATCAGAAACAAAAGATTTCAAAGATAACTAATAATATTCTCATCTAGCCTACCAATTTCTTTCCTGAAGAGTCTAGGCCTGTTTAGAAAAATAGAAAAAGAGTTTTGGAGCAAAGGCAAGACTTCTTCCATGTATCACTCACAATTGGAGAAAATGGAAAGGAAACTGGGAAGATGATAAAACTAGGTGATAATACTGAGGAACAGTTGCATGGCTAAAACAACCAAAAAATTAATCAGCCCTGCTGGACCTTGCACCAAGGGGGAAGCCTCTGTTACATTGTCATTATTCCAGATGGGCCCTGTGTAGCTGATATTTGCTTCTTATCACATCATCGAGCAATGGTGAGTTGAAAAATGCTTGTTCTCCCTGCCTTTTTTCTGTCTCTCTATTTTTACTTTCTCATCATGTCTCTCTTAATAATTCAAGGAGTCTGAGGAATGTCATTTGTCCAACCTGTTCAGGGTCATAATGATATAAATATCCAATAAACATAAATAAATGTGCTATTCAGGGACACAAACCAGAATAACCCATTATTCAGGCTCAAATATGTGCAGGATCCAATCATGCAGAGTTGCAGATCCAAAGATAGAGAGAGCTTCTTAAAGAGTTGTTGAAGCAAAGACATTTTTTATTCCAAGAAAATCAAATCCGTCGTCTTCTTTTCTTTATTAGAGAAGTTATGGGTTTACAGAACAATCATGCATAACAAATCCAGTATTTTAAAGAAAACTGGACCTGAAACAGACTTCAATATAAGCAAAAGTGTGTTTTTGATATGCTTTGTTTTCCATCTAAAAATCGGGAGAACTAAATAGCACCCATGCCCCACAGAGGTACAAAAACAAAACTAACACTACAATAGGTAGAGAAAAGGGAATGTGACTTCATTTGGTTCTTCAATCTGGCACGTTGAATAAAGTATAATTTTTTCCTCAACTTATCTAAATTTTTATATTCCCACTGTTGTAAGCATAACCCCTACTCAAATTAATTTTCAAGTACCCTTTGTGACATCTGTGCTTGTTCTCTATGAGAAATCGTTTTTGTCTTTTTCCTTTAAAGATGTCACCACATCTAAATCAAGAGGTGGTTTAGATTCCACATGGCTGATGGATGTGATTCTCCTGCTTGCAGTTAGTAGACACTCTTGGTTCCCTGGTATGGTAGCTGACCATCCTCACCCCCGTGTCAGCTGACCTGGGTAAAGTCCAATGAACCAGACAGTAGGTGCTGCAACTCTGCGGAGGCTCAGGGCCCAGCAGGCACAAGTCTCCTGAGTATACACCAATCCCAGCATCAACCGCAGGTTCAGTAAAAGTGACAGAAGAGGCATGTGTAGAAAGGTCATATCTGAGTCCACCTCCATCACACTCAGGGGCACAAATTCCAAAGGAGGGCCCACTGGCAATGCACTGAACTCCAGAGCCATCTGCCATGACCATAGAACCTGTGTAGCGGTAGCCCTCAGGAGCACCACTACCTGGGGTTGTATCTACTTTGGCTGTCTCTGAGATCCTGCTGAGATGTGCATAAGCACAATCCAACCTCTTATATTTTTTAATGTAGCAATTTTTGAGATCTATATATCTTTAAAAAAAAAGACAAATAAAAATTTTAAAAAGGAATGATAAAAATAAAAATAAGAATATATATTGAATAATCAAATGTCATATCCTGCCTCAAGTTCAAAAGTATACATTAAATTGAATATAAAAATTTATATATTAAAAAAAGATGTCGCCACAACCCATACATTTGGATATATAATAAATACTGGGTTTATATACAATGGCTTATCCATGGTGTTTGGGTAGGTGATAATTGAAGGGTTTATTTCTCAGCTGGAGATTAGCTAGGAGTTGGTCAATCCATTTGAAAAAAAGATAGTTCATCTATAGAAACTAATCACAGTGTTCATGAAGGAAGAAGGAAAAGTGCATTAGCTAGTTATAGTAAGAAGGAAGAGATCAGTATATACCTTATAATTTCACAGTTTTCATTTATTCACAGGTTATTTGCTAGACTCTCAGAAGAGATTCATATCCTTGATTAATTACTTCAAATGCACCTTTTCACTGTGAGATTTGGGGTAATAAAGAGGTTAATGAAACCAGTTTATAGAATCAGAACTTTTTATTCCCTACATACACCTAAAATTTCCCTCTAATTTATTTTACAAACATTAAAATGGCTTCTCTAGCAACTGAATCTGGAACTCCTAAAATGATCTCTGTTATTTCTTAAGACTTAATTTGAGTCAGGAATGGTTTAAGAAGAACATATTGCTGTGATAATGAAGGTGAATAATTAAAAATCAAGTAAATTATTTAAACTTCTCTTGTAAACACAACCTGGAAAAATGTTGGGATTATTGTGTCCAGTCTGGATAGGCCTTTCACCAAGAAACGCTTTATGCCTCTAAGCATATGCTACTTCTCAGAGGGACTTGAGAAAACTCAGATGTTTCTGGAAAAGGCATGAGAGCTTCACTATGCAAAGGAGGACGGCTCTGCTACATGATATAAAGGAAAGAGGGAAAAGAGGCACCAAATTACAACAGTTGGAACAAGGGCCTTAGTTTCTGTTTTCTAATCTTATAGGCAGTAACACAGTGGAGAAATGCACACTAGAAAAGAGAGTGGGAGGAGGGAAGTGGGGGGTGGGCAATGACAGAAAAGACTCACATTAAAAAAAACATCCAGCTCCAGATGGGATGCCCCAAGTATGGTAAATTTGTTCTCTAATCACATCTACCCTCCTAAATTACTTTCGCAATACTATTATATTCACTCCTTTCTCTCTAGTTATTGTTTATTTCTCTCAGTCTCTTCATCCCCTGTCCCTATTTGTTCTTTTTCTCTTTACCATGGAAATATTGTTTCACAATGAAAATAAGAATAAAACAGATACAATACAAAAACCCATCCACAATTGACCTTGACCAAAGGGAGAAGCATTAAATAAAAAAGAGTTTGTATGGCTAAGAGATTTCAAAGTGAGTCGAGAGGTCACTCTCAAGATTATGTTTACCCAGGTCTCAGGAATTTCTCACTCACTGCCACAGTAAACAAAAGTTCAAACAAAAGTGTTCCTGAGGACCCTAGGACATCTGGACACTGTAGCAAGGCACACAGCTGCATGAACCTAACACCCCTTCAGGGGCTGTAATTAGGAATATAAGATAATTTATGTCCCCAATACAATAGAGATAGAGTCATTTAAAAATTCCCTACTTGTGATTCTTCTATTCTTTTTATATGGACTTATAATTATACTATACCCATTGTAGCAGTTTGGGATTATTTATAAATTCCAGAAATAGAGATTGGGTTATGTTTGTAAATTGGTCTGTTTCTCTGGGTACGTTAGATTGTATTGGATTCAGAGGTTTCACTCTTACTTGATTAAATTATGATTAAGGCTTTGATTGGGCCATGTCAGTAAGATGTCCCCTTGGTGGACAGGGACTCACAGAGGAAACAGGGCTGAGGAGTTAGTTGGAGTTTTGAGCTGGAGCCCTGGGAAGTAAACACAGAGGAGAGGAACACAGAGGGCTAGAGACAGCAGAGGCCCCAAGAAGAGAGAGTCTGACAGTCTATAGCTGACCTTGTAGAGAGAACAGATCAGCTGAGCCCAGAGATGAACAAGCCTTGGGAGAGAGATGAGACTTATCCCAGGCTATGGCTGATTTTGGAAGAAGCTGGGACCACAGAGCATTAAGAGGAAGAGGGAGGCTCAACACTTGCAGGCATCAGCAGTCATTTTGCTCCAACATGTAACAACAGACTTTGGTGAGAGAAGAAACTTACACTTTATGGCCTGGTAACTGTAAGCTTCTACTCCACGTAAATACCCTTTATAAAAGCCAGCAGATTTCTGGTACTTTACATCAGCATTGGCTGACTAATACACCTGTTAAATATATGTCCTAGAGATTTAAATTTTTGGACTGTTCATATGCCAGATGAGCCCTGAATCCTAGCAGAGTTGTGGCCATTTCTTCAGACTTGCCCTGGACAACTAACAAAATAATGATAGACAAGCCCCATCCCCCAAAACAGAGCATCTACAACTGCAAGCAAACAGTTCCTTCCATCTGCCCCATAATATCTAAGCCCCCTCTCAATCTAAAGCAGTCAGAATGGACATCATCCCCAATTCTTCAAGATTAAGGAATGAATGAACATAAGGGGGTAGAGGTTCATGGACCAATGTAGACTGATTGTTATTGTAGGTATTATCACGTGATAATGGAAGAACTTGTAACATTGATATAAAGCTGGTCGTTTTGGTTACCAGAGGTTCAGAGGGGTAGGAAAGGTATGAATAGGTGGAATGCAGGGCATTTTTAGGGCATTGGAATTGGATGACAGATACATGGCATTATACATTTGTCAAAGCCTCTAAAACTGTACAGCACAAGGTAAAAACCATAAATTATAGAGCTTGATTTGTAGTAGTGCTTCAATTTTGCTTATCAATTGTAACAAAGGTACCTCTCTAATGTAAGATGTGAATAATAGGGGAAACTCCGTATGTGGGTGGGTGGGGGTAATATGGGAATCCCCTATATTTTTTATGTAACTTTTCTATAATCTCAGACTCTTCTACAAACAAAGTTTATAATGATTTAAAAAACAAAAAACAAAAAAACCTATCCATCGTTTCCTGTTTATTTTGCAGTAAACTTCTAACATGGCTGTCCTCTTATAATCCATTCTTCTCACAGTAACCAGATAGATATTATACATACATGACTCAGAGCACGACACTTTACTACTTACAGCCCTCCAGATCTTCCCATTGCACTTAGAATAGTCAAGCTACTTATCGTGATCAGCAAAACCCTCTGCTATCTGACTTTGCCTGTTTCACTCTAACTTCATCCCACCTGGCTATGCCCCCTCCATAACTTATTTCTGTTCCTTAAAGACAGCAAACTCATTTCTACCTTGGGATTTTTGCACTACCGTTTCTCTCTGCCTGGTATACATTACACCTCTTAGATGCATTTTCATCATTTAGATCTCAGCTTAAATATGTCCTACTCAGAAAGATCTTCCCTTACTAACACAATAGAATAGCCTGAATCAGTCCATGCTATTTCTCCTTCTTACATATGATCTGAATCAGCAAATGGAACACAAGCTCCACAATAGCAGGGCTCTTCTGAATCCCTCGGCCTTGAACAATTCCTGGAAAATGGTAGGTGCTTCATAAATATTTGTCAGGGAAACAAAGCATCAAACCTCTTTGTTGAGGCTGAATATACCACTTTCAAAATAATCTGAGATTATTTCACCTTCTTGTGGATACTTTAGAGAAAGACAACTCAATTATTATGCAAGCATATTTTCCTTTAATGTTTTGAGACACTGGCATTGCTTTTGTTCTTCCAAATTTGCTTCGCTTTGTCCAATACATAATTTAATCTAGTTTCTTATTGTTTGTTTATTCAACTTGAGTTGAACACTTTCATGCACTGCATAGTATATTTATATATCTACTTTGCATTTTGTCTGTTTATTTCATTTTTATGTCTTGAAAACAAATATGTAGGTAATTAATCATCTGTTTCCATTTTTACTCAACATTGTATAGACCCTTCTATGACTCACAGAACCCAAACATAGATTAAGGCATCTTCTGATTAGAAAATCTGACTTGAAATACTAAAATATTTCTTTGGTCAGAATTATTTATAGAGTTACGGTTATTGTTCTGCAAAGCATAACAAATGCTTCCACAGCTGTGGAAAAGAAAGACAAACATCAAAGGATTTCATAGACTCATTTTTTAAAATTCTTTTTATTCTTTGAGGGGATTGATTGGGGCTAGCACATTTGTGCCTTAGTTGAATTTGTTTAGAAAAACTACAACAACAAGAAGACAAAGTCACCAGAGAATCCTTCACTATATTCAACAAGAAAAGCAAAAAGCAAAAGACCAACTAAAAAATCAGCTTTACATTTACAGAGGTTGTAGGTACAGTAGTCAGCACAACCACAGAAAAACAGCCATTTCTTTTTCTCTTGATTTTTGTTTTCATGCTTGAACTTAGGAGTCAAATGTGACAATATTTTGTGTCACTTAGTGGACACATACATAGATGAGGGAGGCCAATAAATGCATAGGAAAACTCACCTCAATAAACCCTGAAATAAGAATTTGTACACATGAACATCTGAGGTTCTGTGGATCATAGAATCACTGGTACAGTTAGTACCTAGAGATAAAATTAGTTTCAGTATCTTTCTAGTTCACTCCTCCCTACTCTGAAGATTCTACACTCTCACAAGAGTAAAAGTAAAATCCATTGATCCTACAACCTCTCCTTGGCCCTGGCTCCCTCCAGGGCTCTTCTCCTTGCTCAGTTTAAATTCCATGGTCAAACGTTTTCATCACTCCCTTGCATGGATCCTCAACTCCTTAGTCCCTCTCTTAATCACTCATTCACTCTTCACAAAATAAATACTGATGTAATCCAATTCTTTGCCTACTTGGAACCTGAATCTAGACAAATAAGTGGGGCTGAAAAATCACACACAACCAAATAAGCTAGTCTCCCTTTAGATTTGTGATCATTAACATCAAACGGGACATTAAGATGCCTGGCAAACATGCAGTATGTCCCTAGTGCATTTACTCTCCCATTTTTCTAGACAATTATCTCAAACCTTCTGTGTTCTCAATCTCCATGAGCATCTGATCTTCCCATCCCTGAACGACTCCCCCAGTCTCCCCTATTTCAATTAATGAGAACTCCATCCTTCTAGTTACTCAAGTCAGAAACCTTGGGGAAAGCAGATATGGTTCAACAGATAGAGCATCCACCTACTATATAGGAGGTCCAAGGGTTCGATACCCAGGGCCTCCTGGCTCATGTGGTGAGCCGGCCCACGTGCAGTGCTACTGCATGCAAGGAGTGCTGGCCTACACAGGAGGCCCCTATGTAAGGGTGCCCCCATGCAAGGAATGCCTCCTGTGCAAGAAGAGCCACCCCAAGCAAAACCGCAGCCTGCCCAGGAATGGTGCTGCACACACGGAGAGCTGACACAGCAAGATGATGCAACAAAAAGAGACACAGATCCCCAGTGCTGCCTGATGAGAATACAAGAGGACACAAAAGAACACACAGTGAATGGACACAGAGAACAGACAACGGGGGGAGGGGGGGGGGCGGATAAATAAATCTTTAAAAAAAAAGAAAAAGAAACCTTGGGTTAAATCTTGAATCCTCTCTTTCTTTCATGCCACCCATCTATTGCACCAAGAAGTCATTTTTAGTCCTCCTTCAAAACACATTCTGAGCCTAAACATTCTCAATCTTCTTTTACCACACTATATAAAGCCACCATCATTTCTTCTCAACACAGAAACCACAGCAGTCCTGTTAAAAAGGTACACCAAAACATTTCATTGTTCTGCTTAGAGCTATCCAATATTTCACTCCATGTAAAAGCCAAAATAATTGCAAGGGTCTTTAGAGTAAAATGAAATGACCACCTATATCGGGCATTGCCAGGAGGGACCCCTTTCTGAGAAAGAATTTTCCAAACGATGAAAGTAATTGACCTGCAAGGACTTTCCAAGAAAATGGAAAAATGGAACATGCCCTACAAAACTGCAGATATCACCTTTAGTGATAAACCAATGTCTGTACAGTAGACATAGCTTATCAGAATGGAGGAGCTACCAATTTAGTTTATGTGAATCTGAACTTTAACGTCAGTTAGTCATTGTAATCCACTCCCTACCCACCCACACACATGCACGTGGCAATTCCCTAAGTGCCTTTATAAGCTGTGACCAGATGACTATTGAGACTCCCCCAGACTCCCCCAGTTTGAGCTCTTCCTGCTTGAGCTGTTTGTCCTTCAAAACCCCTGCAACTCTGAATACTCTGGTCCTTCCTGACCTGTCCCTAAAACACTGCTCTGTTCCTTCCTCTGATCCCTTACTGCAGTCCTGTCACCCTGCCCACTGGCTACTCCAACTCCTTAGCCACACTCTTCTTAGAGCTTTTGCATAGGCTCTCCCTCACCTCCTCCCAAGACTTTAATCAACTGATGACCCTAGTTATAAATATTAATCCTCAAACTCCACCTCTCCTGCTTAGTTCTCCTTAGCACTTAGCCTGAAAGAGCATTGGAATGAAGTAGTATTCAATAGCTAATTGTATGCAAATCAAAACCACAATGAGATACCATCTTACACCCATAAGATTGGCAGCTATGAAAAAAACAGAAGAATACAAGTGCTGGAGAGGATGTGAAGGAAGGGGAACACTCATCCACTGCTGGTGGGAATGCAGAAGGATCCAACCATTCTGGAGAACAGTATGGCGGTTTCTCAAAAAACTAGCCATAGATTTGCCATATGACCCAGCAATACCACTGCTGGGAATATACCCAGCAGAACTGAAAACAAGAACACAAACCAATATATGTACACCAATGTTCATAGCAGCATTGTTCACTATTGCCAAAAGTTGGAATCAACCCAAATGCCCATCAACAGACGAGTGGATCAATAAAATGTGGTATATACACACAATGGAATACTACTCGGCTGTAAGAACAAACACACTACAAACACATGTGATAACATGGATGAATCTTGAGAACCTTATGTTGAGTGAAGCAACCCAGACATTGAAGGACAAATACTACATGACCTCAATGATATGAAATAAACAAGCTGCCCTAGATAGCAAGAGACTGAACGATAGGCTTGCAGGAAATCGGAGGGTGGACGAAGGATATGAGCCGATGTCTGCAGGGGTGGAATTTAAGACGAGATGGTGGTAAGTATGAACACAAAGAAGAGATAAAAGGGGGGCCAGGGGTTGCCTTTGCTTGGGGCTTTGCGGGTTTGAGGGTGGCTGGGGAGGGACGGCTGGGTAACGTTGCCCAAAAGTGGGGGGAGGGAGGGGTAGCATACGAACCAGGAGAGGGTCAGGTGTTGGTGGAGAGTAAAATGCCGAGAAAATCATATCAAAATATAATAAAGAGGGTTACCTGTTTAGAATGCTCGGAGGGGAGGGTCTGATGCAGGACGGGCTCCTGGGGAATGTCTAAATGCTCATTCTGCCAGAGTGGGTGACATCATGGGGTAGAAACCCAAGTAGTGAGAGTGGGGGTGGACCCACATCCTGGGGAGGACTAATGCCATCCAATAGAGGGAACTGTATCCCTCGAGAGAAAGGGTGGCTCCCAGGGCATTGGGGCAGTTGAGCAAGTTAGGCCCTGAACACTATTCCATCTATCTCTGGAAGTGGCTCCTCAGGAAACGGAGGTTGGCTATCACTGAGGGCACCAAGGTGGAAGGGAAAATGGACGTTAAATGTGTGGAACCAAAGTAAATGGGGGGTAAGAGAGGAGTTTCTTGAGAGTACACAAGGATGGATATAAAACATGTAATATTACACCATAACATATAGGAGATGACAGACTGATAATGTAAACCATAATGTAAAACATAGGATAACTAAAAATGTAAAGAACTGTGTATCCTAAAGTATGCACCATAATGTAAACACAGATGTCACCTTGTTAGAAAGCTAATGTCTCAGACTCTGTACATCACTTTAAGTAAATATGATATGAATAGGGCGTAAGAGTATCACTGTGGAAGGGAAAAGGTTTTCTGGTGGATGTGTGGGAGTGCTGTATATTATATATATACATTGCTGTGGTCTAGGACTCCTGTGAAGAAAAGCTGAATAATTAGGGGGGGGGAAAAAAAAAAAAAAAAAGAAAAAAATAGGATGTGGAATTTTTTCAAGTCAACATTCTTTATCTAAGTTCTTTATCTAACTTTATCCAAGTTCTTTATCTATCCTTTAAACTCATCGCTATATGCCATTCCCTAGTAAGGGACCATGACATTATATTGGGCTTCAAATTTCGGGGAGTTCTGGATCACAGAGTGTTTCAACAATGGCAATGGAGGGATACTGGTATGGGATACCAATGACAGGTGATATATGACTGACAGGGAGTGGTACAGAACATATGTCCAGGGTGCATGGTAATGTTTGGATATACTCATAGTGGCAACAATTAAAAACCACAGTAGGGGGGGTACTGGGTTCCTGGCCAGTGGTGCTCTGTCGTGGTCCCTAGGGGAGCAGCGACAGTCTCCCAGGTACAGTGGTGGGGACCGGGAGGGAGTGAGGGTTCAACAGTGAGCCCCTGATACTAATGACTATGCTTGTGAGCTGATAAACCCAAAATAATAACAAGGCCTAGAGCAACTTTGTGCCTGGGAATTTCCTTCTGTCAGCCTTCATGTTACTCAAATGTGGCCAGTCTCGAAGCCAAACTCAGCATGTAAATGCAATGCCTTCCCCCCAGCGTGGGACATGACACCCGGGGATGAGCCTCCCTGGCAACGAGGGACCACTATCAACTACCAACTGATGATGCAACTGGAAAATGACCTTATACGGAAGGTTCAATGCGGATCAGCAGAATATCCATGTCTACATAAAATACCATGACTTTAAAATGCTGTTTGACCTAAAGTAAGGGGGAAATGGAAAGGAGAAATGAGTTTATATGGCTACGAGTTTCTAAAAAAGAGTCTGGAGGCTGGCAGAAGGTTTGCCCTCATGCACAACTGAGCAGAGTCAGAGAGACAGATAAAGCAGATACAACCCCCAGATATTGGTTCCTTTGAGGGCTAAAGAGACCCATGGGAGTTATGGTCATGGCCGATGGGGTTAACTACCAGGGCAGATGGCCCCTCTTTGGAAATGGTGTTTATGTGTGATGAATCTGGACTCAGATGGGATCTCCCTTCATAAGACTTTCATGCTAATGTGCTGGAGGTGCAGTTAATGTTGGGGTTTAAGATATATTTAGGGGATTTGAATCTCTGGACTGACAATGTGATAGCCAGATCCTGAGCCTCAACAGACTCCAGCACCTACAATCTGATTTATTGGACTTACCACACTCAGCTAAGATGGAGGTGAAGAAGGACAACCACCACACCATGGAGCCTAGAGTGATTACAACTGAAAATGGGAGGATTGCATCCAGCATCCAGGTGGAATCTGAGCCTCCTCTTGACATAAAGGTGCAATGGACACAACCAATCCAGTGTCCACATAGAAGAGGTGGCATTGGATTGGGAAAAGTGGACATAATGGACAAAGGGTATGGGGAAAGGCAGGAAGAGATGAGAGGTGGAGGCGTCTTCGGGACATGGAGCTGCCCTGGATGGTGCTTCAGAGGTAATCACCGGACATTGTAAATCCTCACAGGGCCTACATGATGGAATAGAGGAGAGTATGGGCCATGATGTGAACCAATGTATATGAGGTGCAGAGGTGCCCAAAGATGTACTTACCAAATCCAATGGATGTGTCATGATGATGGGAACGAGTGTTGTTGGGGGGGGGGGAGAGGGGGGGTGGGGGGGTGGGGTTGAACGGGACCTCACATATATATTTTTAATGTAATATTATTACAAAGTCAATAAAAAATAAAAAAAATTAAAAAAAAAAAATAGCTAATTGTATAGGAAATAAAAGCAATCACTATGAAATCTCGATTCTAAGCACCCTGAAAGGCAATGAGGGTGATATATCTGCCCAAAATGTTCAGGTAGGGAAGGACAGCCCTAGGCCACCCTTTACCCCAAGGTTAAATAATTGCATCTCATTTCACTTCTATTTATCCAATTAAGTTCCCTCTGCAAATGAATGTTCCTTAAACACCTGTTAATAAATTCAATCCTGCCCCTCCTCCCCTTTCCCCATGCTCAAAAGATCTCCAAGACTTCCTCTTGTTAGGAGGATGAAATCCAAAGTATCTCCTTGGGCATATATACTAAGCCCTGCAAAATCCCATCTCTGGCACATTCTGCATTCCAGCCACAGGGGCCTATTTTGGCTGTTTTCAACCATTTGATTCGTTCTGCCTCTCACAGTGCTCCTTCATTTCAGCCAACTCCTACTTAGTTTGCAGAGCTTGCCTCATCATATTTCTTCAAAATCTTTCCATGCCCCCCCAGACTATGTTGGTTTCCATAAGCCCGTAAACACTCTTAGCAATTCCTATTTTACTTTTTGCCTTGGAACACATTCAGGTTATTCAATAGTTTATGCAATTGGTGGATTAATATGAATTCCCCCTTTTAAACATAAACTCCATGAAGGCAGGACTCTGTCCATCTCATTTACTGTTATATCTCTAGGCCTGTGATAAGGCCTGCTCAGTAACCATTTGCTAAATAAAAGAAAAAAATGAACAAATCTGCATGGAACGTTTGCCTCACCTGACTTATCTCTGTCTTGTGGGTTTGCCTGGACTGCCTGTCTAGCCTTCTAAATTCCTAAATTCATTTCTTGTTTGTGCGTCTGCTTTATACTAACCCTGTTCTCCATGTTGCCCACTGCAGAATGCGAAGACATCATACTCTGAGCTGATGATGACTTTGCATTCAGTGTTCTCAGATTCCCAACACTATCTACGTTTCCTCAGCAGAAAGGAACAGATAATTTTTTTCTCAATTTAACCTGAAATAGAACTCACACACCCAATAACTTCAGAAGAACAGCTTTAGACACTAAAACCAGTCTGCTTTAAATTTGACCTTGAGCTCATCAGCTTGAGCAAAGCAACTTCATTCTGCCAACATTCAATTGTGAATCACAGAGACAACCTATGACTGAATAGCTTAATGTACTTTTCTTTTCTTTAAAACTATGATGGGGTCACAGAAAAAGAAGTAACAGTGACACTTGCACATTCAGACATAAAATTACATGTGTAAAATAAATTTATATGCTAATAAATTATGTATCCAACTGCTAATTTCTGTTGTTAATTTCTTAATCCAAAGCATCACAGTGGCAGTTACTCCAGTTTTTTTTCACACTGATTAAAATAAGAGAAACACACCATCTCCATTTTTAGAAATCAAAGTAACATATTTGCCATAAGAAAAAGCTTTTCTCTCTCTGTAGCTAAATTGACTTGCACATTTCTAACTGTGTATAAATCCTGTATGTGCTGAGCTGCTTTTCATTTGAAGCCAAATGTGTAGCTCATTCTAGAGCTTAAAAAAACAAAACCTAAAAGGTCTATCGCTTGTGAGTTGTCATCACACAGCTATGAAAGAAGCCAGCAGAGCAGGCTGAGCCTCCTCTCAAAAAGTTCAAGGACTAAAAACAATTACCTCTTCAAGGACGTCAGCAAGCTTACTAAGAATCTCTTCAGGAAGGCTCTGAAATGTTGGAACGCTGAAAAATAAAACAGAGAATGATGCTGAAGGCATGAAAAGAACTTACTTTCATAAATAAAACAGTAATATTTCTGAATGAATATACAAAAATGATTCATGACAAAAAATCTTCAGATGAAGAACAAAACAATTATTTAAGCATTATTTCATGTTAAACTGGGGAAAGGCATGTTGTAGTATGAAAACTTGAAAGTTGGACAGATCTGAGTTCAAATCCCACTTATATTTTTCTGCAAGACCTTGCATGCCTCCGCTATAAAGAGGAAGCCACCCCTCCCTTGTCAGTCTGCTGTCCCAAGAGTCCTCCCAGCTCCACCCTTCTACACACACCTTTCTCCAGGCCAAATCCAGCTCATCCCTTAGGACCTAGCTTGAATGATCAGACATTCAGAACTACAATCATTCCTTCAATAACATTGGAAAGTCTTTTGACCTTCAACCCAACCCTTCTCCAATTAGATTAGATCCTCCCATTAAGAGCTCTTTCTATCCTCACTATAATTGGAATCAAATAATCAGTTGTTTGTTAGTAGAAGTCTTCCCTGCTGGAGTGAAAATGCCATTCAAATAGGAACTATATCTGCCTTGCTCATCTCTGTGCTTTTAGTGATTTACAAATAATATAAATTCAATTACACGTGTTGAATGAGGGGACGAAAGCATGGTTAGGCGAATTCATCTTAGGATCAAGGTGGAACCAAGAACTGGATTCATGGTAGACACTCAAAAATGTTAGTTGCCTCCTTTCTATCTCCCTTTCTGATTTTGCCCATGGAGCGGTAAATGAAAATATTGAATAATAGATGTACAAGCCAACAAAACTTACTCTATATGTAAAATAGTAATGACTTTAAATGACAAAAAGGTCATCAACATAATTTCTGAAACACCACTGGAAAAATTTAACTAGGATGTGTAATTAAATTCACATTTAATCATATTTCAATACTGTACATACGAGAAAGAGAGAGAGAGAATACTATAGTTCATATACATTTTTATGCTTTGTGAAATTTGACCTACAAAATAATTTGGATTCAATTAGAATGATATTTTGAAAGAAGCAGAGCATACTGTTTTGATTCAAGCATGAAAGTTTTGCTGCTAATTTGTTACTCTGATTTCCATTTTACTTTGAGTAGAGTATTGATAAAATCCCAAGGTTTTGCGAAGAGGTGTAACAATTCACCCAGGACCATCTGTTCCACCAGATTTACTGCTGTGGTCAGAACCTCGTGGGTTTAATTTCCAGAAGGCAGTCTATTTCAGCAGCTGGATAGAAGATATCACAGAAAGAGACAGAAGAAAATAGAAGAGACTTTCCACGAATTACGCAGGTTGAAAATGTAGCCCTTTCTTGTTCTTTTAATGAGCTATATTTCAGTTCTTCTGAGATGTCTGAATAATTAGATTGCTTCTGTGTCCCAGTGGATATTTGTGGAAAACACAAATTACAACTGAGTTTTCTTATTTTATTATAATTGGCTCCCTTCTCTAGACAGACATTACTTTTTTCTGGGGCCTATTACTTTTAATCTAGACCTTTAATTTCAAGCTTTGCGATGTCTATGTCAAACCATACTATAATACTTTCATTTTCATGAGGGTTCTCATTCATGAGGAAAATTTTAATATTTGCTTGAATACATAACACATTAAAAAAACTAAGTTTTAAGAAGGCATTTTAAATACATTATCTCCTATAATTTTAAATGCCTTTTTAAATGCCTTAAAACACATCATTTATTACTGATAAAAATTAAGGATAATTTGTAAGAAGAAACACTCTAAAAATCATCAAGAATAATTGAAGCACTTTTGGATTTAACAAAATGAAAATCATTTAATAGAAAAATAACAGTCTTCACTTTTACAAATTACTTCTGGAAACACTCCTATAGCTATCATTAAAATCCTAAGAATGCTATTTCTCCAAACAATAGATAAGTTCTCTCATATAATTAATTTGCTTTCTAAGAATTACTGGTCTAGTAATAGCTTGAACATCAAGAATAAAACAATTGAGAATATTCATAGTTTGAATTCTACCTATGAATTCTAATACATCAATTTAGACTCCACTAATTTGGACATATGATAATTCAAAACTAAGTTGTCTATGATTTAGGAAACTTAAAGCAAAATACTAGAGACAAAATTTCAGAAAAAATACTTAAACACTACAGAATATTTCATTTACATAAAAATAATTTATAGTAATATTTTATATGCTAATGACAAATAATTGTTATAGATCTATTGACGTGTTTTGTTTCCCTAAGGACTTGCAATAGTCCTGAAGTTACAGAATGTACCTGAATGTAATAAAATAGAGATAATTTAATGTGTGGCACTTTTCTTTCCATTATTTTTTCTAATCAAATGAAGTAATTACTTGGAATAATAGAAGATAAGATTTGCCAGTCACTGGCCTGGAGGTTTTAAACATAGTATAAATTTCCTTTTTGCAACAACTCTATCAAACAACCACTGTTATTGCTGCCCATTTTACAGATAAGACAACTGGGACCTTAAGAGTTTTCCTTCCTTGAAGAAAAGACCAAATTCTCACGTGAGTGTCTCTTGTGCTAATCACTCTTAGTACAATAAAGGTACTAAAAAAGCCTTTATGTAACTTTCAAACCAGTACTTAATGCTTTTATACAATGATTTAGAAATATTGATCATCATTAATTATATTTGACTATATTATATTCATTAATTTCCCAATTTTCTGTTATGGAAAATATCAAATAAATTGAATGGCTGAAAGAATAGTTCAACGATCACCTGTATCCCCACCACCAGATGTTCAACAACTGCTAACATCTTACGCTATTTGCTTTAGTGACTTTCAATTCATCTATTTTCCTATGAGTCTGTATAGATAAATAGATGGATATTTATGATTAAACATTTGGAAGTAAATTGCAGATAAAATTAAACTTCAACCTGTACTTTACATCATATGCACTTTAGCATACATATCCTAAAAATAAGAGTATTTGCCTAAATAACCATAATACCAGTATCATATGTAAGAAAATTGACTCAAATTTCATATCATCCAATATCCATTCTATATTCATATATTACCTATTGCCCACAAATTCCTTTATTAGTTAATTTTTTTTTTCTTTTCAAAGTAGGATCCAATCAAAATTCAACACTACTTTTGGCTATTGTGCTTCTTTAGGCTCTTAAACTAAAAATAATCTTCCCACCTTTTCTCCCCCATAACTGACTTTTGGAAGAGACTAGGACAACTGTCTTATTGAATATCCCATATTCTGAATTTGTCTCAGTAATTTTATTTCTGGTAATCTACCACATGAAAATAATAACTAACAGAGGGGGAATACCAAATTTACAAAGTATTTTATTAAAGTCATATGTCAATTAAAAAAAACTGGGGTCACATACAGAATAACAAAGACATACAGCAGCAGTTCTCAAAGTGTGGTCTGGGAACCCTGGGGTTCCCAAGACCCTTTCACAGGAGTTCCCAAAATCAACACTATTTCTATAAAAAGTCAAAGATATATAATTTGCCTTTTCACTCTTTTTTTTTCACAGTGTGAAAGAAAGAGGTTTTCAGATGCTACATGACATGTAATGGCATAAAGACTTTGATGGCTAATAGAATATATGCATATATATATCCTTGTCTTTTCTACAGTAAGGTAGTAGGTTTATGGTATACATAGGCTGTTTACAGAAATCAGCTTAGTATGCTTTCAGAACTTCCATTGTGCTCTTACTAGCTGTTTGTTCATTATATCTGCTATAATCCATATAACCTCACTATTATTCAATAAATTTTTCTTTTGATATCCTGAATGTTTCCTTGTGCCTAAGTGGAAAAATAACAAAAGAACTAAATGCATTTTGAATGTCTTGTTTTACAGTAATGGTTCTGATTTTTTTCAAAAATGCTTCTAACTTTAAAATTTTTATTCAAAACTGATATAAATTTTAGAATTTTGTAATACTTGTTAATATTACAAAATTAATAATAGGAACTTTAATATATCTTTCTTATAAGGGTGGATAATTTTTTATAGGGGGTGGTTAGAAAACTCATGTTCTCAAGCCACAGCTGATTCTCTTTTTTAATTTAATTTTTATTTTTTTTATTGAAGTTTATCATTCATACACAAATATCCACAAACAATAAGTGTAGAGTACATGTTACAAACTCCCAAAAAAACATGCATATCATCATACAGGGCTCCCATACATTACCCAACCACCAATACCTTGCATTGTTGTGAAATAATTGTTACAAACTCTGAAAGAGCAACATCAAAACATTACCACTAACTATAGCCAATATCTTACATTTGGTATATTTTTCCCCCAGCCCACCCAGTCAATGACACCCTGTATTAGTATTATATACTTTTTATAGTTCATGAGAGAATGTACGTCTATTTGTTCTGTTAACCACAGTCCATCTTCCACCACAGGATCCATTGTGTTATACATTCCCATGTTTTGTACAATCCATTCAAAAGGTACACTCAATGGTTCTCATATCATCACAGAGGATGTGGAGAAATAGGAAGACTCCTTCATTGTTGGTGGGAATATAAAATGGTGCAGACTTTATGAAAGACAGTTTGGTGGTTCCTCAAGAAACTAAATACAGAACTGCTGTATGACCCAGCAATCCTGTTACTAGGAATATATTCAGAAGAACTGAAAGCAAGGATGTGAAATGGCATATGCACACCCATGTTAATAGCAGCATTATTCACAATTGTTAAAATATGGAAACAACACAAGTGCCCATCAGCCAATGAGTGGATAAACAAACTGTGGTATATATATATACAATGGAATACTATTCATCTGGAAGAAGAAATGAAATTGGGATGCACATTGAACCTTGAGCACATTATGTTGAGTGAAATAAGTCAGATACAAAAGGATATCTATCATATAGTCTCACTAATATGAACTAATATGATGAGTAAACTCACAGAGGTAAACTCTAGAGTATAGGTTACTAGGAAATTGAATGTGGGTTGAGAATGGGAGCTGATGCATAATGTATGTAGAATTTTAATAAGGTTTTTTGGAAATGTGTGGAAATGAATAGAGTTGATGGCAATATATTAGAGTGAGTATAACTAACATTGCTGATTTATAAATGTAATTGTGACTGAAAGGGGTAGTCTGGGGATGTAATATTTCAATTGAAAGGAAGGTAGAGAAAAATGTAGGGACCGTATAACATAGTGATTTTGGCAGTAGATGAAGATTGTGGTTAATAGTGTTAAGTAAAAACAAAAAGTTCTTCCTCTACAGAGTTAAGTATATGGTGATACATGGGAAAATTACAATTAATGTAATGCCTGGATTGTAGTTAACATTAATATTATAATATTTTTGCAGCAATGACAAAGAAGATATACCAACTCTAAGGGAAAACAATAGAGAAGTAGAAGGGGGTATGGGATTTTTCCTTTTGGAGTAATGAAAATGTTCTAAAATTGACTGAGGGGAAGCGGATGTGAATCAACTGATAGAGTCTCTGCCTACCATATGGGAGGCCCCGGGTTCAAACCCAGGGCATCCTGGCCTGTGTGGTGAGCTGGCCCATGAGCAGTGCTGCTGCATGCAAGGAGTGCTGTGCCACACAGGGGTGTCCCCCATGTAGGGGAGCCCCATGTGCAAGGAGTGCATCCTGCATTGAGCTGCCCTGCATGAGAAAAGCACAGCCCACCCAGGAGTGGTGCCGTACATAAGGAGAGCTAATGCAGCAAGATGACTCAACAAAAAGAGGCACAGATTCCCAGTGCCATTGAGAATGCAGGCAGACACAGAACACACAGCTAATGGACACACAGAGCAGATGACGCGGGGAGGAAAGGGGAGAGAAATAAATAAAATAAATTTTAAAAAAAATAATAACAATAAATAAATAAAATAAAATTGACTGAGGTGACAACAGCACAACTGTATTCTCTAAAGCTAAAGCTATAGAAAAAAATAAAAACGACACTTCAGGGAGTTTCCTGACTCATGGGTGAAAGGAATCTACTCCAAAGAAACTTGGAGACACTATTAATAAGAAATGAAATATGACAAAACCTATATTTATTACAGATGATAATAATTCACCTTATTTTCTTAAAGAAAAGAACATTTTTGCATGGCATTATCATGTCAGTTTAACATGGGATGTCATTTTGAGGAAAGTTTAAAGAAAGGGGAATTGAGCTTTTAAATGTAGATATGAACTTTTTAAAAGTAAAAAAAAATTTTGATAGATCTTTCCAAATTAGAAATGAAAAAAATCAGGAAAGCTTCTTACAAGATGAGTTACTCTGTTGCATTGACTACAGAAGCCCATACAAGAGCTCAGAAACCAATAAAGTCTTATAGAGTTGGTTTTGTGGAATGTTTGCTGGATAAAAAAAGTCAGAAAATCATTGCACTTTCTTTTTTTTTTTTTTAAAGATTTATTTATTTCTCTCCCTTCTCCCCACCCCACCCAAGTTGTCTGTTCTCTGTGTCTATTTGCTGCATCATCTTCTTTGTCTGCTTCTGTTGTTGTCAGTGACATGGGAATCTGTGTTTCTTTTTGTTGCATCATCTTGTTGTGTCAGCTTTCCGTGTGTGTGGCACCATTCCTGGGCAGGCCGCATGTTCTTTCACGCTGGGGAGCTCTCCTTATGGGGCGCACTCCTTGCGTGTGGGGGTCCCCTACGCGGGGGACACCCCTGCGTGGCACGGCACTCCTTGCGCACATCAGCACTGAGCATGGGCCAGCTCCACATGGGTTAAGGAGGCCTGGGGTTTGAACTGCAGACCTCCCATGTGGTAGACGGACACCCTAACCGCTGGGCCAAGTCCACTTCCCTGTACTTTGTCTTTTCAATGATATAACAGCTTGCTGAATTAAAGATTTAGTTGCAAGCACAAAGACTGAGTTAAGATCTTGTTGTAGAAATGTACTTTTGCCTTACAAATATATGAATCTACAGACATAGCTAGACTTGCTGTTTTGCTTGTATTACCTGATATTAGAACCAACTAATTACTGAAAAAGATAATTTTTTGCATGAATGTTGACAACAAACATAAGAGGTCTTGAAATATTCAAAAGGTTGATTAGGTTTTTTGTATTATAGGGTTTTATCCTGAAAGAACTGTGTTGACATTTGTACTGATGGTGCTAAAACAATTTTGACCCCTTGGTACAAATCAAAACAGTAACATCAAACTGTACTAGTTGTCATTTCATTCTTAGTCACCACATACTTAGAGTAAACAAACAAACAAACAAAAAAACCATAAAATAAAATGCCAGTTTTACTTTTAAATGTATTTGATGAACCAGTATGTTATTAATTTTATTAAATTTCAACCCTTGAATATATATATGTTTTACTACAGAAGTTATAAACTTACAAAACAATCATGCACAATGTGCAGAATTCCCATATAACACCCCTCTACAAAACATTACAGTGTTGTAGAATATTCATTACAGATTATGAGAGAATATCATCAGACTATTACTACTATGGTCAAAAGCATACATTTGATACATTTTTCCAAATCCCCCTATTATTAGCACAATACCTTCTTTGACATTGATGCAAGAATATTACAATATTGCCATTAACTATAGTCTGTAAGTTATCTTAATTGTATTTTTCCCATGCATCTCCATATTCTTACCATTTTATAATAGTGATGTAGGTTTGTTCTAGTTCCTAAAAGAACACTCTTGTATTTGTACTATTAACCACAATCCTCATCCACTTCCAGTCTCATATGTTATTCAGTTCTTAGATTATTCATGAATATAAGTTCAATATCACTAGTTTTAGGGAAATGAAAATCAAACCTACAATGAGATATCATCTCAGACCTCAATGAATGGCCATTATTTAAATAACAGAAACAGTAAGTGCTGGAGAAGATGTGGAGAAATAGGAACACTCCTTCGCTGATGGTGGAAATGTAAATCGGTACGGCCTCTGTGGAAGACAGTTTGTTGGTTCTTCAGGAAGCCAAAGAAAGAACTGCTCTATGACCTGGAAATTCCTCTACTATGAGTACATCCAGAAGAACTGAAAACAGTGACATGGACACATATTTGCATACCAGTGTTCACAGAGGCATTACTCAGAATTGCCAAAAGATGGGAAAAACCCAAGTATACATCAACTGATGAATGGATAAACAAAATGTGGTATATAAATATGATGGAATATTATGCTCTGTAAGAAGAAATGAAATTGGGACACATATGATAAATGGATGAATGTTGAAGATATTATACTGAGTGAAATAAGTCAGACACAAAAGGACAAGTATTGTATGGTCTCACTAATATGAGCAAATTACATCTTTCCAATATTCTGTGCAATAAAACAGCAGGTCCACTAAAGCATTTCTGCTGTATATTGAAGTATGATGGCTAACTCAAGGAAAATCACATGTACAGTTGTTGGAGTTGTAAGCTAAATTAGCCACTTTTTTCATGAGATATCATTTTTACTTGAGAATGACCAACATACTTAGACCTGAATATTTGGCAGATGATGTTTTAAAAATGAACAAAGTAAGCCTGTCACTTCATGGAAAAAAGACAGATAGTATTTATTGCCAGTGACAAAGTTTAACCTTGCAAATTGAATTTAAAACTTTAGAAAACTTTTATCTGTCACTGTAAGTGTCCCAGCTTCCCAATACTTTAAGACTTTTCTGATGATAGGAGTGATGATTTGCTGAGATTACCAAATGTGACTTTTTTGATATTGGAAATTCAGCATAATTCTATGAACCATTTTTTTTTTCCCCAAATGACCAATGCTTGGTACAAACCCATGCATGGGTAAAAGATGAATTTAAAGTGAAATCTGGATTTAAAGTAACAGAGTATGAAAAATATACTGATAGTTGTTTTAGTTTAGTTGTTTTAGCTGCTGAAACAAATAGCGAGGGACTTCTCGGAAAATGGAGGACTAAAAAGACACAGGACTCTTTTCTCTCCCAGGAAAATAGCTAGACGATAGCCAGAAAAAGCCTGGAAAAAATCTTGTAGGGTTTAGTATACCAGGGGCGGGCTAGACTCCAGGCAGAAGAGAGAGGGGCAATTAAAAGAATTGTGTCTACAAAATTGTGAGTTGCAGCATTTGCAACTGCTCGAAGAACCCCCCACTCTATAGACACTTTTGAATTCTCAGGCCTTGGGCAGTCAGCTACAGACAAAGAGGGCTGCAGGGATCTACCTTCCTAGGAAAGGGGAAAGAGAGGGACACAGCCTAAGGCTGACTCAGCTTTTGACCCACAAATTTGGTCTGCTGTGTCCCATGGGCCCTTGTAGGCTGATTGGGGCTGCACCATTATTTGCCTTGGGAGCCCACAAGGGACTAAAGAAATCTGATCCTCTTAATCTCCTGTACTGACTGAAAGTGGTCGTTGAAGACACAGAGGGGAGTGAAAGTATTCCCTAGCTGGGAAAAGGAAGGGGCTGCCTGCAAAGATGAGAGAATTTGCCTCTGAGAATGTTTGAATTAAGAGGCTCCTAGCCTCCAGGCAGGATCCTCTGTCACAAAGATCAAATACAATATAACAAGGCTTTGAACTGAGAGGCCTGCCAAAGAGTGCCATCTTCTGGGGTACAAAGGAATTGCACATGAGGAAATTAAAAGTTAAAAGTAAGAGGTTTTTTCTGAGCTTTATAGCCTCCCACCCCAAGGTCCTTGGAAGGTGATCTGCAACACATTACTGGGTCCAGAGTCCAGATGTGAGCAACTAACAGGGACAATCCTAAAGACCCATTTCAGGTTAAACCAAAAATCAAAAACAGCTGTAACCCACAGCCTCCTGCCACCAAATCCCTACAAAAGATAGAGAAATTGAATGTCTGAGTAAACTTACCATCCTAATAATATGCCTAGAAATCAGCAAAAAATGACAAGCCATACTAAGAATATGGAAGACATGGCCCAAGATATGGAATATATCAAAACCCCAGGAGAGATGCAAGATTTAAGACAACTTATCAATGAGATACACACAAATTTCCAAAATCAAATTAATGAATTGAAAGACAATATGACTAAAGAGATAAATAACATCAAGAAGACACTGAGTGAGCACAAAGAAGAATTTGAAACCTGAATAGAAAAGTAACAAAGCTCATGGGAATAAAACACACAATAGGTAAGATAAAAAACACATTAGATGCATACAATAGTCGACACAAAATGTCAGAAGAAAAAACAAGTGATACAGAAGAACAGCTGAAATTAAAGAGAGAAAAGGATAGAAAAAAACTTGAGGAGGGGCTCAGTGACATAAATGATAACACAAAATGCAGCAACATAGGTGTCATGGGAGTTCCAGAAGGAAAAGAAAAGGGGAAAGGGGCAGAAAGAGTGTTTGAGGAAATAACAACTGAAACCTTCCCAAATCTTACGAAAGAAATGAACTTATACATCCAAGAAGCACAGCATACTTCAATCAGAATAAATCTGAATTGACCTGCTCCAAGACACAAACCACAGAGAATGTCAAATGTCAAAGATAAAGAGAAAATTCTGAAAGCAGCAAGGAGAAGCAAAGCATCACATACAAGGGATGCCTAGTAAGACTTAGTGTGGACTTCTCATCAGAAACCGTGGAGGCAAGAAGACAGTGGTATGATACAATTAAGGTACTGAAAGAGAAAAACTGCCAGCTGAGACTTCTTTATCCAGCAAAATTTCCCTTTAAGTATGAAGGTGAGTTTAAAATATTCAAAAATGAACAGAAACTAAGATAATTTGTAAAAAGTAATCCACCTTTGCAAGAAATATTAAAGGGAGTCTTACAGCCTGAAAGTAAAAGACAGGAGAGAGAGGCTTGGAGAAGAGTATAGAAGACTAGAATAGCAGAAAGGATAATGAAAAGAGATGAAAATAAGATATGGCATATGAAAACCAAAGAATAAAATGGTGAAAGTAAATAATGCATTTATGGTAATGTGAATGATTTATTCCTGTTATGCAAGGGTGGTTCAACATAAGAAAATCAATTAATGTAATACATCACATTAAAGGATAAAACTCCCCAGTCAAAAGATATAGGCTGACAGAATGGATTAAAAAACATAATCCATCCATATGCTTTCCACAAGACACTCACCTTAGACCCAGGGATACAAACTAGCTGAAAGTGAAAAGTTGGAAAAAGATACTCCATGCAAACAGTAACCAAAAAAGAGCAGGGGTAGCTATACTAATATTGGACAAAGCAGACTTTAAATGCAAAAAAGTTATGAGACACTGAAGGCCATAATATATTCATAAAAGGGAAAATCCACCAGGAAGAAATAAGAGTCATATATATCTATGCACCTAACCAGGGTGCCCCAAAATACATGAGGCAAACTCTGGCAAAACTGAAGGGAGAAATAGACATTTCTACAATAGTAGTTGGATATTTCAACACACCACTCACATGATGAGATAGAACAACTAGACAGAAGATGGACAAGGAAACAGAGAACTTGAACAATATGATAAATGAGCAATAACTAATGGAGATACACAGAGCATGGCACCCAAACTCAGCAGGTTATACATTCTTTGCAAGTGTTCATTGTGCTTTATCCAGGATAGACCATGTGTTAGTTCAAAAGCAGGGCTCAGGGAAACAGATGTGGCTCAACAGATAGAGCATCCACCTACCATATAGGAGGTCAAACGGTTCAGTACCCAGAGCCTCCTGGCTCATGTGGTGAACTGGCCAACATGCAGTGCTGCTGTGCACAAGGAGTGCTAGCCCACACAGGGATGTCCCTGCGTAAGGGTGCTCCCTGCACAAGGGGTGGCCCCTGTGCAAGGAGAGCCACCCCACACAAAACCGCAGCCTACCCAGGAGCGGTGCCACACACATGGAGAGCTGACGCACCAAGATGGTGCAACAGAGAGACAGATTCCTAGTTTCACCTGATGAAAATACAAGTGGACACAGAAGAACACACAGTGAACGGACACAGAGAGCAGACAACATGGGGCGAGGGTGGGAGAGAAATAAATAAATAAAACTTTTTTTTTAAAAAGCAGGTCTCAATAAATAAAAAATGATTAAAATTATACAAAGCACCTCAGATTATAAAGGAATGAAACTGGAAATAAATAATAGATAAGAAAGAGGTAAAATCACAAATGTGTGGAGACTAAACAACACACTCCTAAATAATCAGTGGGTCAAAGAAGAAATTGTAAGTGAAATTAGTAAATATATTGAGACAAATGAAAATGAGAACACTACTTTCTAAAACTTGTGTGATATAGCTGAGAAGGAAATTTATAGCCCTAAATCCTTATATTAAAAAAGAAGAAAAGGCTAAAATCAAAGATCTAACTGAACAACTGAAGAAACTAGAAAAAGAACAGTAAACCATTTCAAAAGTGAGCAGAAGGCATGAATAAAGATTAGAGCAGAAATCAATGAAATTGAGAACAAAACAAAATAGAAAAAAATCAACAAAATTAAAAGCAGGTTCTTCGAGAAGATCAATAAAATTGGCAAACCTTTAGCTAGACCAACAAAGAAAAGAAGAAAGAAGACACAATAAATACAATCAGAAATGAAAGGGGGAAGTTATGACAGACTCCACAGAAATAAAAAGGATCACAGGAGGATATTATAAGAATCTGTGTGCCAACAAGCTATACAAGCTAGATTGAAATGCACAATTCCCAGAAATACATGAACAACCTACACTGATGCTACAAGAAATACAAGAAATTAATAAATCAATCACATTTAAAGAGATCGAACGAGTCTTCAAAAATCTCCCAACAAAAAAAGTTTAGGACCAGATGGCTTCACAAGGGAATTCTACTAAGCATTTCAAGAAGAATTAACCCAATGTTGTTCAAACTCTTCCAAGAAATTGAAGAGGAGGGAAAATCATCTGATACATTTTAAGGAGCCAACATCACCCTAATACCAAAGCCAGATAAAGACACTATAAGAAAAGAAAATTACAGACCAATTTCCCTAATGAACATAGATGTAAAAATTCTCAGGAAAATACTTGCAAATAGAATCATACAACATATCAAAAGACTTATACACCACAACCAAGTGGGATTTATTCCTGTTACATAAGGCTGGTTCAACATAAGAAATCAATTAACATAATATACCACACTAACAAATTGAAGGGGAAAAAAAGCCACATGATCATCTCAATTGATGCAGAAAAGACATCTGACAAAATCCAGCATCCTTTCTTGATAAAAACAATGTGAAAAATAAGAATAGAAGGAAAATTCATCAATATGAGAAAGGGCATATATGAAAATGCCACAGCCAACTTTGAACTCAATGGGGAGAGACTGAGAGCTTCCCTCTAAGATCAAGAACAAGACAATGATGTCCACTGTCAAAATTTTTATTCACCGTTGTGGTGGAAGTTCTAGCTAGAGCAATTAGACAAGAAAAAAATATATTAGAGTCATCCAAATAGGAAAAGAGGAAGTAAAACTCTCACTATTCAGAGATGACATGATCCTATATTTAGAAAATTCTAAAATGTCTATGACATACCTATTTGAGCTAATAAGTTCAGCAAAGTGGTAGGATACAAGATGAACACACAAAATTCAGTGATGTTTCTGTATACCTGTATTGAATAGCTGAGGAGGAAATCAAGGAAAAATTCCATTTATAATAGCAACCAAAAGATGCAAATACCTAGACATCAACTTATACACAGAAAACTACAAAACAATGCTAAAAGAAATCAATGAAGACCTAAAAAATGAAAAGATATTTCATGTTTATGGATTGGAAGACTAAATATAGTGAAAATTTCAGTCCTACCCAATTCTAACAGGCGAATTTACAGAAATAGAAAAGGCAATTACCAAATTCATTTGGAAGGGGAAGTGCACCCAAATAGACAAATGCATTCTAAAAAAGAAGAGTGGTATGGGTGGAATTTCACTTACTGACCTTGAAACATTACACAGCTACAGTGGCCAAAACAGAATGATATTTTCATAAAGACTGACACATCTATCAGTGGAACAGAATTGAGAGTTCAGAAATAAACCCTCACCTCTATGGTCAACTGGTTTTTGACAAACCTACCAAGTCCATTTTAACGGGACAAAAAATACTCTTCAACAAATGATCTGGAAGAACAGGATATCTACACCTAAAAGAATAAAAGAGGACCCTTATCTCACTCTCTGTAGAGGAATCAACTCAAAATGGATCAAAGATCTAAAGGCAAAAGTCAGGACCATGAAACTATTAAAAGAAAAAGTAGGGAAACAACTTAAAGACCTTGTAATAGATGATGGTTTCTTGGACCTTACATCCAAAGCACAAGCAATGAAAGGTAATATAGGTAAATGGGACTGCCTCAAGATTAAACACTTTTGCACCTCAAAAGACATTACATAGGAGTGAAAAAGCAACTGACTTAATGAGAAAAATATTTGGAAATCACATATCTGATAAGGGCTTATTATCCATGATATATAAAGAGATGCAACCACTCAAAAATGAAAAAGACAAATGACCTGATTTAGAAATGGGCAAATGACTTGAATAGACATCTGTCCAAAGAAGAAATAAAAATGGCAAAAAAAAACAAACAAACACACCACAAACATGAAACAATGTTCAACATAACTAGTGATTAAAGGAATGCAAATCAAAGTTATAATGAGCTATCCTTTCAAACCTATTAGAATGGCCATTATTAAAAAGAAAGAGAGCTTCAGATGTTGAAGAGGATGTATAGAGATAGGAATACTTATTCACTGTTGGTGGGAATGTAGAATGGTACAGCCACTGTGGCAGACTGCTTGGCAGTTCCTAAAGAAGTTGAAAATAGAGTCGACACATGACCTGGCAATACCACTATACTACTACTGGATATATATCCAGAAGAATTGAGAATAGTGATACAAATAGACATCTCATAGTGATGTTCATAGTGGCATTATTCATGATTGCCAAAAGATGGAAACAACCCAGGTGGACATCAACCAATGAATGGCTAAACAAATAAACATAATATTCCACACCAGGAATATTATGCAGTGGTAAGAAGAAATGAAGTCATAAAGCATATGACAACATGTATGAACCTTATGTTGAGTGAAGCAAGCCAGGTACAAAAAGACATATATGGTATGACTGCACTACTGTGAACTAAATATATTATTAATCTCATGGAGTTAATAACTTCAATATGGGTCACCAGAAAATAGAATTAGGTTAAAGAATGGAAAGCTGAGGGTTAACTTGTGCAGAATTGGTAAAAAGTATGTGTATTAAATTTTGAAATGAACAGAAATGGTGAAAGCACAATATAATGTTTGTAACTAACAGTAATATTATATGGATATGACAGTGGTTTAAAGGGAAAGTCTAAGGTCATGTATTTTACTAAAAGGAAAACTAAAAAATTTAACATGGGAATGTATAGCATAGTAATAATGCATGTGAAAATGAATATGGGTAAAATTGCATATTTAAGACTTTTTCTTTGAAACTGAACTAATACATGTTAATACTACAAGATGTTAATATCGGATGGAAAAAACATGCTAAGTGAAAGAAACCAGACACAAAGTACTATATATTGTATGATTCCATTGATATAAAATGTAAATAAAAATAAAATTAGATTAGTAGGTATGTAGGGCTGGGGAAGGAATGCTAAGGGGTTTGGAGTTTTTCTTTTCAGAATAATGAAATTTTCTAAAGTCTTTTGTGTTGGTGAATACACAATATTGTGATTATACTAAAAGCCATTGACTATACATTTTTGATAGAATGTATTGTATGTGAATATATGTCAATAAAACTGTTTAAAAATAAGTAAATATGTAAGAATAGCCAGAAATAGTAGCTATGCAGGGGAAGCATAAAGAGATTGAGAAGTGAAGAATTTTCTTGTTTGCTTGTTTGTCTGTTTGTCTGGTTTTTTGTTTGTTTGTTTATTAGTATTAGTATTGAAATAATGGAAATGCTCTAATAATGTTGAAGTGATAAATGCACAACTATTTGATTATACCAAATACTACTGATCGTACTCTTTGGATGAATTGTATGCTTTAGTAATACATATCAATAAAATTGATTTCTTTTTAAAAAATAGCATGCAATGGGATTTAACTGGTTTATGGTTTCAGTGGTTAGAAGGCTAGCTTCCTTCTAGGGTTAGGTATCTTCTGATTGGCTAGCAGTTTTTGAGCTTTTTTGGCTTTACCATCATCTTTTCCTTTCTCTACTGGATTCCTTTAATTTCCAGCTTCTTGTTTCTCTGGTGGCTTCTCTTTTTTTGTTCAATTTCCTTTGCTTATCAAGACTTCAGCTATATTGGACTAAGGCCCACCCTCATCCTTTTTGGGCACACCTTAGCTAATAAGAATCTTCAAAGGTCCTATTTACAAATGGGTTCATACTCATAGGATCAGGGATTGAGACCACGACATGCCTTTCATGAGGGGGCGTGATTCAATCCTGAACAGTAGGGTTTCAGATTCCACATTGCAACTAGTCTTTAAGAAACTACCATTTGTTGGACTTTGGTGTGATATCAAGTAAGAATGTACACAGTTATCTGAAAAGTTCATTGGCATATTCCTCATCTTAACTATTACATATACAAGGCTGGATTTTCTTCATATATTTTAACCGTAAAAATATAAATGCAATATATTCAATACAGAAGCAGATATAAGAATCTATCTGCTGTTAAACTAGTATTAAGAGATAATGCAGGGAAGTGGATGTGACTCAAATGGTAGAGCTTCTGCCTATATTAAGGGAAGGCCTGGATTCGATCCCTGAGGCCTCCCTGTGAAAAAGAAGAAGAGAAAGCATGCCCCTGTGGCGAGCCAGTGCCTGCATGAGTGCCTGTGTGGTGAGCGCAAGTGCCCACGTGATGAGCCAGTGCCCGCACAAGTGCCCACATGAGTGGCTGCATGGTGAGCCAGTGCCCATGCAAGTGAGTCACATGGCAAGATGATGAGGCATCAAAAGAGAAACAAGGGGATAGTCAAGGTGAAGAGCAGCAGAAACTTGGAACTAAGGTGGCACAATTGACAGGGAACCTCTCTCCACATCAGGAGTATCCAGGATCAAATCCCAGCAAATCCTAGAGGAGAGAAAATGAGAAGAGAAGACAATACAGACAGCAAAAATAGCAGGGTGGGAGGAGGGGAAAAAGGAAAAATAAATAAACCTTTAAAAAAAACTATTAAAAAAAAGATAATGCAAAAAATGTAAATTTGAGCTCTTCTCATTACTTTTTTTGTTTTGGAGAAAATATTTAATTCCGTTTGAAAAAGGTGATGTTTATATGTAATGTGTTTATTATTGAGGTTTTAAAATGAATTTTTAAATAACTATTTAACATTTTCCTCAGTTTTAATTCTCAATACAATAAATAGCAATAGATATACCATTGTAAGTTAGAGAACCACTGCTAACATGGTGATTAAAAAGGATTGATGAAAATTGTTGTAAAACATGCAATAATTATAAGATAACGTTATAAGGAAAGGATAGTAAAATTATACATAAAATAAGCTGATTAGGAATAATAAAGCTCTGCAGAAAAATATCAGAAGATTAACAGGGAATGCATTAGGAGGAATGACTTGTCTTCTTTGTCTCTACTTTCTTAAATCTTCACTTTTTTATTTTGTAAATGTATATTTTTAATATAAAAATATAAAATGTTCAATTATGGTTACAACTAGATCAACTGTATCATAATGGATTCACATAAAAGGATAACTTTCCTTAATGTTGATAAAATACTACTGCTTAATTAATTCACCAAAATTTATTGACGGCCTACTCTCCACCAGAAATTATAGAAAGTGCTTGGAATTCATCAAGAAACAAAATCAAAGATCCCTACCTATTTAGAAGGAAAATTAAGAATAAACATAATATATATCATATCTGTTCATAAATATATCATCTAGAACATTAGATAAGAGTTATAGAATTTTACCTTATTAAAGGTAGGACAGAGTAGCAAAGATTACAAAGAAGGATGGACAGGTTGAAAGATTAAAAAGGACAACCCTGGACCCACCATATGGTAGGTGGATGCTCTATCAGTTGAACCAGGTCTGCTTCTATCAGCATCACTTAGTACTTGCCACACTATGGCCCCAGCTCTTCAACAGTGGGCTATCCTCTCACCAGATTGTGAGAACTAGAGGAATTTTTTGTGTAAAAATACTTTAGATGAAGCAAATTACTATAGAGATATATTTATAATTTTACCATCTATGAGATAAGGCCTTCCTCTTATCCTGGATAACTATAAAGTGGTTATAATAAAGACTTTATAGACAATCAGGTTGAATTAAGCTCTACTAGTAATTATACCTATGCCTTTGGCAAGTTACTTAACCCCTTTATGTCTCAGCTTCCGTGCCTTATAAAAAGGAGATAATAGCACCCACCACATACACTTGTGGTAAAAACAAGTAAAATAGTAAATATAAAGCATTAAGAAGGTGCCTGGAATTTAGAAAACATCAATAAACTGCCACAGAGTTATAATTATATTTTATTGTTTCTGTCCTTAATGTTACTATTGTTTAAGACCTTCAACAATCAAAACAAACTTTTTAATGTGTCTGATATGAATCTCAGTCTAGACTCAAGATTGTTGAAAACATACATTTATTTTCTTAAACCAAATATATCTGATTTGCAGCACCAATTTTTTCAGTGGGCTTTTATATCTCGTATATTGTTTAGTTCTTCCCCAGGGTCACAGTGGAATCCAGGAGGCATGTCAGGCCAGGAAAGTAAGAAGCAAAGTCTTTAATTTCTCTACTATTATGTTCACAAAAGATCCTTGAAGTCCAACGGCTCTTTCCTTTTGTGCCCAGAGAACAAAAAGGGAACGTCTGGTCCAGATGGGAACTCTTGTGCTTTGGGTCAGCCTCCCTAAGCGGCAACATATACTAATTCCCCTCCTAAGTCTCTGTACTTCCCTGGGGTATCTGAAGATCCCACTGTTCGGGAATATCACCATGGTCCTTTTCTTTAGCTTTTCGACTTCAGGCACTCCTAGTAATCTCTTCAAATGAATTTAGGCTTTTAAGATAGATAGGAAGAGTCTTTTCTTCTAGAAGTTCTGGTATTGAGCAAAAATTGAGATCAAGAAATGCAAATGGCCTATCAAACTGACTGGGAAAGGAGAGAGGAAAACATAAGGGAAAATATTTCGATAATTCATATTTGATTGGACTGTCCTCTAGACCCATCCCTAACTTTTGCAGGGCCCTGGTTCACAGTACAACACAGTTCCATCTACTACTACCAACTCCTTCCCACACACAGATTCCCTTGGGCCACCACTCAGACTTAGTGGTGGGCAAAATGGTAGAACAGGAAGAAGGAACCTGGGGAAGAATATCATGCAGACTCTAGAATCAAGCTCAGGATCCTGATTCCTGGTCTTGAAATGATATAATCCTCTTGGTTCTTCACCCATGGAGAAGGGCATACCCTGAAGGAGCTCATGGGGGACCCATCTAAAGTAAAGGGTCCAGAACAGATGACTCTAAGGATGGTAAACTTTTCAAGAAGTACATCACAATCCTCCCACCTTCTTTACTCATTCCTTAAGTCTTAGTCTAAATAGTAATGATGGCAGAAAAATTAACAAATTTTAAATGCTTAAAAAGAAAAAAAATCTATGAAAACTTCCTTAGTATCCTTGTAACTCTCATGACAAAAGTATATTCTCATCAATTATATATCTTTTCTACCATCATAATCATAGACAGCATGTGTAATAGATAGGCAAGTCACTTTAGTTCGATGAATCTCAGTGTTTTCACCTCTAAAATAGAAATAATAATGCTAGTTTGGGCAATTTCAAATGACTGCCATTAAAAGAAAATGAACATATTTGAAATTGCTTTAATTTCAAATTAAAGCCCACATAAATATCAATGATCAAATTATATATTAATGCAACAAAAATCCTAAATATATTGCTTTAAGGACCATCTTCTAAAAATATGAAATATCCGACTACAATCTTTAAAATCTGATTTTAATCTTATTCAGTTCTGAAGATTCACTAGATTTTCCAAATCAAGTGTCAGTCTCTTAGGTCAGATCCTTTGTCAAAATGCCTTAGGCCCTGTAGCAGTTTGATATGGTTCTGAATTCCAAAAATAGAAATTGGATTATGTGTGTAATCTGCTCTGTACCTGGGAGTGATTAAATTATGATTAGGGTTTTGATTGGGCCATGTCATTAGGAGATGGGGACTCACAGATAAAGGGCATGGCAAAGGACAGAGTTGGGGGTTCTTAATGTTAGAGTTTTGATGTTGGAGTTTGATGCTGAAGTCTTAAACTGGAGCCCCAGGAAGAGGGACAGAGCTGTTCGCCTGATAATCCACAGCTGACCTTGTGGAGAAAGGCAAAGTCTAGAGAGCCTCAGACCACAGCTGACCTTGTGGAGAAAACAGAGTATCTGAACCCAGAGGAACCCAGGAAGCCTGAACCCTGGCAGATGTCCACAGCCATCTTGCTCCAACATGTGAAAATAGACTTTGGTGAGGTAAGTAACTTATGCTTTATGGCCTGGTACCTGTAAGCTCCTACCCCAAATAAATATCCTTTATAAAAACCAGTCAATTTCTGGTATTTTGCATCAGAACCGCTTTGGCTGACTAATACAGATCCATTGTTTTCAAACCTTAAAGCCACTGCAACCTACATCTTGTTTTACCAGTCTTTGATGTCCTACATATTTGTGGAAACTTCTTCAAAACTTATCTCTGGGACAATCTCTTCTGGGAAGCAATCTCTGAAGACTTTTTATTTACATTTAAGTAGCAACCTACTTGAATAGAATTTATACTTGTGTCATAATCATCTGTTGAAATACTTGTGTCCCCCACTAATCTATGAACACATTGAGATCCCTACTGTATTGTAGCTCACAACAGGGACTTTGAAATCAGAAGACAAAGAAAAAAAGATGGTTTTGAATCCCAGCATCTCCTCTTCCTAGTTATGTAACTATGGCCAAGTTCTGTGAAGCCAATATCCTTCCAGTTCCCCAAATGAAATGAAGCTTCACTTTCCTGGAAATGAATATAGCAGAACTTACTTCATGGAGCTGTTATGAGTATTAAGTGTGAAGCAAAAGAACTCACATAGGGTGAACACTTAATTAAAGGGATACATAATTTAACTCATGTCATGCAACACAAATTAGAGCTTGTCATTTAATAGGTATTTAAAGCATGCAAATTAAAAGAACATATAAAATACAGTCAAATGCAATGAAGCAATAGTGGTTCTGATTCACAATCACTTCTTAGGGTTGTGAAGATTGCGCACTATACCAAGACACCTGCATGGGGGACAAGTGGAGGCTGAAACTCAGAGCACCCACCCCCTACATTCCCCTCATTGTGTGAGGGCAGAAGCTAAGAGCAGCCCAGAGGAAGGAGTACATCTTATATATCTAAAAGTGCCTAATTTATGGCAACTCTAGTCTGTAGGAAGGATGGCCTGCTTTTTATTTTTCAGGAACTAGCAAAATATTTCCTTGAGGCTATTTACTCAAGAATAATTCAGAAAATAAAATTATTTACTGACCGAATATTCTTAAAAAATCATTAGAATAGGCTTTTTTAAAATCTACTGGGAATACAAAATCCACTGAGGAACTACTTTCAAAGTCAGATCTTAGTTTACTCCAGTGTTTCTGTCAAAATGGCCATGAGGAAATGAGGCGCTAATGACATATTTTATTAAACTGCCTCTGAAATGCTTAATAGCATTTTATGCTTTGGCTTATTCAGAAGATTACACTGTACCTGATCTTTGTTCTGTAAAATTTTACAATAGCCTATCCCTGCAGAAAAAACAGAACCTGACGGGTTGTTGTGGAATTAAACAAATTGCATCTGATTGCTATAACTGATGGACGAGCATGTGACATTTATATATTTAATGGTTGTGTAATGATAATCAGCCTATAAGATTCTGGCCAGATTTTCAACCCAATCATTTGAAACCTGGAAAGTCTGATGCCCTCAACCACAAAGGCTAAGCTTGCTCTACAGCTGAGTTTCTCCATGACGCTCTACTCGTCCTATACTGTCCTATGCGCTGCAGAAGATTTAGCATCGCTCATTCCCACCCTGAAATGCCAGTAGAATCCCTAGTGACTATAACAACCAAATCCCCTCCAGGCTGCAACACTGTCCAAGGTTTAGAACCATCACTCTGTACTTTCTTATTTATCCCACTTCACCAAGTAAGTTGGCTGGCTATTCTGCCTGAAACCTCAGACCCCCTGGTGGCAGAGTTTTTGTGCAAACTCCCATCACTTAGTGGCTGGATACCTTTTGCCCAGTAATTCTCATGCTGTAGAGCCATGTGTTTATGGGATTTCTGGAACCTAGCTGCGTACACATTGATAGACCAATGGTATCTAGGTCTTTTTATCCTTGGTTTATGGCATTTTCCAAAACCATGCTACTCATAACACTATTTCTGAAATAAATTAACAATATTCTACACTAAAAAAGGGCTCCATGGAAAAATAAGGAAATTCTAAGTTAAAGAAAGTTAAGCATTTTCTTTACTAAAGGCCTTACAAGAGCCTTCATTTTGCAAAAATTATTGAGAAAGCTAATTAAAGAAGGAAAAGAGATAGTATTTTCAAAATTGACTCAGCCAGGGAACCCTTTTAGTCAAGAATAGCTTTTAACTTATTAAGGAATTAGCGTTCTGTGCTACATAGTTTAGAAACTTAAATTAAGGTGACAGAATTCACAATAGCGCCTGTATTTAATATGGAATAGGTTTTAGCATGGCTTATTTATGAATTACTCCATGTTTTTAAAATGCATTTCAGCCATAATCTTCTCTGAGAAGTCTTGCTTGATGAGAAGATGCCTTCTCTGCCACATTCCCTTTCCCTCTTTCATCTGCACAGATGTAGCTACACAGGCCGTCAATCTAGATGCCCTTCATCTATGTTCCTGCAGTGCCCTGGGTCTACCTCTGCCATAGCAATTATTGCATTATGATTTTCAATTTATTAACAGGTATCTGGGCAGCAGACTTGGCCCAATGGTTAGGGCATCTGTCTACCACAAGGGAGGTCCGCGGTTCAAACCTCGGGCCTCCTTGACCCATGTGGAGCTGGCCCATGCGCAGTGCTGATGCACGCAAGGAGTGTGCCGGGTAAGGAGAACCGTCCAGTGTGAAAGAAAGTTCAGCCTGCCCAGAAACGGTGCTGCACACACAGAGAACTGACACAGCAAGATGACCCAACAAAAATAAACACAGATTCCCGTGCCGCTGACAACAGAAGTGGACAAAGAAGACAACGCAGCAAATAGATACAGAACACAGACAACTGGGGAGGCGGGGGAGAGGAGAAAAATAAATAAATAAATAAATAAATAAATCTTAAAAAAAAAAATAAGTATCTGCGTCACCTAGAGCAGCCACCATCGGCCCACTGGCCTGCCACTTTTTTTTTCTTAGTCAAGATTTATAGGAACACAGTCATGCTCATTAGTTTAAGTATTGTCTATGGCTGCTTCTGCACTACAATGGAAGAGCTGAGTATTTGCAAGATAGATCAGGATAGCCCACAGGCGTAAACGATTTACTATTTGGCCCTTCAAGAAAGTGTATGCCAGCAAGGTACACTGGTCTACTAGCATCATAAGGTCAGTGAGGGTGTCAAACTCCTTCAGCATAACGCCTGACAAATGGCAGAAAAGTTTGTCAAACGAACAAAAAAAAGTTTCATGTTTCAAAATCAATCTAATACCTGACTTTGAGGTAAAATTTAATAAACAGTGAGGGATGGAATATTCAACTCAGGTCACATAGTAAAGATTGCATCCACTGTTAAAATTGTGTTTTTTTGATGTCAAATTGGAAATATACATTCAAAGTTAACTCTTAATAAATAAAAACCCTGTATAGAAGTATAAAATCTAAAGATATAATAGAATTCAATTTTACTCTGTAGAGACTTTTTTATGTCATAATTCTTGAATTAATGTTCTCCAATATATTTTGAATCTTTCAAATATGAAGCATTTACTTTTTCCCTTGGGAAATAACTTACAAATACAATTGTTTAATAAGTACTTTTTTCCTAGAATGCAAGTAAAATTGTCTTTTGTTTTAGGTCATCCTGTTACTTTCTTTACCAAGACATTTTCTTTTTATATTAGAGTAAAGTTTTAGAAAGCATGCAGGAAATAAATTTGCATGCTCAAAAAAAAAAGCAATTTATTGGAAGCCCTGATGTAGCAGTTTCTACTAATATTCAAAAAAGTCAATGAAAGAATGAAATCTCTGCCTTTTAAGAGGTTTGACAATTTTAAATTAAGTTTATCTAGAAGTAGATGGTAGAACTGGGATTAGATGAGGGAGATTAAATGATATAACCCATGGAAAGTCATTTTAACAGAGAATGCACACACTAATGATTTAATATTACTAGGTATTTAAAGCAACTTCCTATATATCTTAGTTAAAAGGGGTTTCCAGCCAGTGGCCCCAGGATTTGAAGAAATGCTCTACAACCAGGTGCTCTACCTCACCCAGGACTTTGGCCATCCAGAACTAACAATGTCTCACACTGGCTTAAACACACTCACTTGTAAGTTATGCATTACCCAGAGTAATCAAACACAGGAAACAATAATATGAACTTCCCATGATTAACTATTTCATTAAAAAGAGAGCAAAGAGAAGCGGATATAGCTCAACTGATAGAGTGTCCACCTACCATATAGGAGGCCCAGGGTTCAAACCCAGGGCCTTCTGACCTGTGCAGTGACCTGGCCCACGTGCAGTACTGATGTGCGTAAGTTGTGCTGTGTCACGCAGGGGTGACCTCCGCGTAAGGGAGCTGTGCAAGCAAGGAGTGCGCCCTGCAAGGAGAGCTGCTCCACACAAAAGACACAGCCTGCCCAGGAGTGGCACCACATACACGGAGAGCTGATGCAGCAAGATGACGCAACAAAAAGAAACATAGATTCCTGTGCCACCTGACAAGAATGCAAGTGGACACAGAAGAACACACAGTGAATGGACACAAGAGAGCAGACAGTGGGGAGGTGGGGATTGGGGGAAGGGGAGAGAAATAAATATAAATCTTAAAAAAGATGAAAAAGAGCAAAATGCCTGGCAATGGTTATCCCTAAGAAAAAGGGAGAATCTTATCAAAAGACAAGGTTTTCTTTTGCAAATTAAATTCAATTAGGAATTCTAAATTTTACAAAAGCTTTTAGTCAACCCACTGAGAAAATAGATTACCTTAACAAAAACAGAGATTTTAAAGAAAGTAATAAAAATAATTCTACTGTATTGAGCACTTGTATGTCAAGAGCCTTTCTTAGTTACTTTAATAATAATAACAACCATCACTAACACCTATTCAATACTTACTATGAATCAGGCATTCTGCAAACTGATTTACCAGTATTACTTTCCTTTAGTCTTCAGGATGACTCTTTTTTGATCAAAAAGTATTTCATTTAATTTATAAAAAGATGTATGTACCTTAAATTATCATGTATATTAATTTTTAAGCAATCTTTAAACATAACATAGTCTTTTTTTAAAGATTTATTTTTATTTATTTCTCTCCCCTTCCCCACCTCCCCTATTGTCTGCTCTGTTGTATCCATTCACTGTGTATTCTTCTGTGTCCGCTTGCAATCTCAGTGGCACTGGGAATCTGTGTCTCTTTCTGTTCATCACTTTGCTGCATCAGCTCTCCGTGTGTGCAGCACCACTGCTAGGAGGGCTGTGCTTTCTCATGTGGGGTGGCTCTCCTTGCAGGATGCACTCCTTGTGCATGGGGCTCCCCTATGTAGGAGGCACCCCTGTGTGGCATGGCATTCCCTGTGTATGTGGCAGCACTGCACATGGGCCAGCTTACTACATGGGCCAGGAGGCCCTGAGTTTGAACCCTGGATCTTCTATATGGTAGGTGATGCCCTATCAGTTGAGCCACACCCACTTTCCCATAGCATTATCTTAAGTGGATATATATATTCTCAGTTTATTTCATGGCTAATAGAATGAATATCATGTCAGATATTTTTGCAGTAAGGCAGCTGACTATATAATCTGACAACTTAATTCTTCCTAGGATAGCTTTAAGTGATGATGGATGAATGCATTATCATTTCAGATTTGCATTTTAATTTTTGGAGAAAAATGTCTTAATCCAAAGGAGTGACTTGGGTAGGAATTAGGAATTAGGCTATATTAAGTAAGAGATGAGAATAAGTTTTGAGTGGTGGGCCCTCTGAATATCTGCCAGGACAGGGAATAATAAACAGAGTAGCAAACATAAATTGAAATTCAATTATTTGAGGGGGGGAGGATTTAGGTCACTATCATTTATTTTCTAATGGCAATTACAGCATCATTACATTTTAGCATCTATAAGCATTTAATAGTCTCAGCTCAGCCTTCATTTATTTCTGGTATCATTAAACTTTAAGTTCATTATTTTAACTACAGTCATAAATGTGAAAAAACTGAAAGACAGGCAACTGAAGCTTTTTTCTATCTTTTTAAGATATGAGCACATATCTACAATATCAATGTTTTTGAAAATTAGCGTTTACTATGTGTTAAGAGTTAACAAATCTATGTTCAAGTTCTAACCCTAAATCTATGTTCATATGTTCTAACCCTATGTGAGTTCATTTGTAAATAGGATCTTAGAAAACATTATTAGTTAAGATGAAGCCAAAACAAAACAGGGTGGACCTTAATCCAATATGACTGGTGTCCTTATAAAACAGAGTAAATACTGAAACAGGAGGAAACAGTGAGAGAGACAGCCATGTGATAGAGGGAGTGATTGAGGTCTGGATTGTCAGCTAGCCACCACCAGAAAGTTATAGCCTTTGGGGAAGCATGACTCTGCTGATACCTTGATTTTGAACTTCTAACCTCCAAAACTGTGAGACAATAAATTCCTGTTGTTAAGTCCTACTAATCTTTGATATTTGTTAAAGCAGCCCTGGTAAACTAAGTTTCTGGTACTGAGAGTGGGATGCAAATGTGGACATGACTTTGGAATTGGGTAATAGATAGAGACTGGAAGAAAACTGAGGCACTTGATAGTAAAAAGCCTGTATTGCTTTGAAGGAAACTGTGGGTAGAAATAAGGAAATTGAAGGTGATTCTGGAGACAGCTTAGAAGAAAATGATGAATGTGTTATTGGAAACTGTAGGAAAGCCAGTCTTAGTTATAAAGTGGCAGAGAACTTGGCAGAATTAGGTTATGATGTCAGATGGAAGGCAGGGTTTGTACAGGATAAACTTGTATATTTAGCTGAGATGATTTCTAGGCAAAATGTACAAGGTGCAGCCAGGTTTCTCCTTGCTGTTAATATTAAAATGAAAGAGGAAAGACATAAATCAAGGACTGAATTTTAAAACAAAAATAGAACCAGCACTTGATGAGCTTGAAACTAATGCCAGAGTAGCCCTAACAGGGTCCTCTCTGAGATCCAGGAAGATGTGTTCCCAGAAAAAAGGACTCCAAACAAGGGTGTTGTAAAACAACTGTTTGTTCAAGAGATTAGGCATATATCTCATGGATTCAATCATTCATCTCAAAGTAAGTCAAAAATGGAAATATAGTTATCCAGGAAAGACCTGTGGAAGAAGATCCTTTTGGCTGATGGCTTGGACTCCACTGAATTGCACAGAAAACCAACAATGTTTTGAGAATTTTATATGAGCAGAAGTACTGCCAGCCTGCACTGAAAGGAACAGAGATGGAACAAAATTAAGGGAGAATAATTCTAAGGACAGAGTCATGGATGCAGTCTGGACTGAAGGGTCATCCTAGGGCCAAGAAAGAGGGTCTGCTGCCAGGCATTTGGATAGGGAGGGCTTACTCTGGCATTGGGGAGGGTTGGGCTCTGTGCCCTGGTGTTTGGAAAGGGTGGGACTGCTGCCCCAGCAAGACTGATGGACAAAGCAACAAGCCACAGATGACACTCAGGTCTAAAATTTAATATAATTTTCCCTGATTAGTTTTGGACTTCTTTGGAACCCACAACCCTTATTTTCCTTCTAACTTCTCCCTACAAAAATAGGAATGTCAATTTTAAGTGCACCCCACCATCGTAATTTTCTTCTAGGTTTCACAGGTCCATAGAGGGAGACGAATTTTACTCCAGGATGGATACTCATAACTGGTTTAGAAGAGAGCTGGTACTTAGAGTTGTTACTGAAAGGCTACTGGGGGATGGGGTCAATGTATTTTGCATGTGGGAAGAATATGTCTTTTAGGGGTCCAGAGGGAAGACAGGTATGGACTAAATCATGTCCCCACAAGGGAATGTTCAGGTCCTAAACCTACATCCTGTGAATGGAACCCATTTGTAAATAGGATCTTTGAAGATGTTATTAGTTAAGGTGAGGCCAAATGGAATCAGGGTGGTTATTGATGTTTTTTTTCTCTTTATTTTCTTTTAAATGTTATATTCAAAAAATATCAGGTCCTCATTTACCCCCCACCCCACCCACGCCACTCCTCCCACATCAACAAACTCTTCCATCATTGTGGCACATCCACTGAACCCAGCGAATACATTCTGGAGAACCACTGCAGCACATGGACAGTGGTCCACATTGTAGTCCACAATTGCCCCCAGTCCACCCAGTGGGCCACAACAGGACACACAACATCCAGCATCCATCCCTGCAGCACCACCTAGGACAACCCCAAATCCTGAAAATGCACCCACACCATATCTCTTCTTCCCACTCCTGACCATCAGCAGCCACTGTGGCCACCTCTCCACATCACTACTACAATTTCTTCCCTTACTAATCACAGTATTTCCCCAGCAGAACACCAGTAAGTCCACTCTAATACATATTCTATTCCTCCATCTTGTGGACGTGGGATGGCTATGTCTAGTCCCCTTCTACATCAAGAGGGGTTTTAGATTCCACATGGTTGATGGATGCAATTCTCCTGCTTGCAGTTATTGATCTATTGTGATTGGAGTCCTCACAAGCAAAGGAAATTTGGACACAAGAAGAAACAGGTGGAATGAGAGATAGCTGTGTGATGGAGGCAGCGATTGAGTTATGGATGGCCAGTAAGCACCACCTAAACACTAAAGATTTCAGAGAAAGCATGGCTTTGCTCGCACCCTGATTTTGGACTTCTAGCTTAGGAAATTATGGGGCAATAAACTCCTGTTGTTAAAGCCAACTAATTTGCAATATCTGTTATCACAAACATGGCAAACTAAGACACAGGTCTATGCTGTAAGAAGGCCTGGCAGCATCCTCTTTGTGGCTCTTAAAAGCCAGTCACCAACCTAAAAGCCCAACTTAGATTGCTGTATGGTAAGAGGCAATGCAGAGAGAGAACCTGGAAGATGAGACGGTATCTTGGATGATCCAGCTGCATGAGTGACCTCAGCTACATAATGTGGAGCAGAAGATCTGCCCAGCTGGGTCCAGTTAACCATGAGAAATGTAAGAACAATAAATTATTGTTGTTCTAAGCCATTACGTTTTGGGCTGGTTTATGATGCAGAAACAACCTCTGTGATCATATATTTACTTGTATCCTTTTCTCTAAAACTAAATGTCTAGAATGAGTAATTTATAACTCATTAAAACTAAACCATCACTGCCATCAGCATGATGTTCTCCATATAGCATCCTCATTCTTTTTACTTGAATGATACTTGCAAGTGGTAAAAACCACATTTTTTAAAAAATAAAAGAACACTTGAGTTTCAGAAAAGTTATTTTCAATGACAACCTCTTTCTGTTTTACAATGGTTTTTCTTCTAAGAAGTTTCTTAATAATTGAAAAACACAATTACTTATCTCTGTTATTTCCTTTGACATTCTACCACATGGAAAGTAAAATAGGCTAATAACAGGAATACTATGAAGAAGCTAGAGATAGCCCTAATCATACATAAGTACTTATAAAAATTCTAGTTTTAGTTTTTCTAAATTATTATGTATTTTATTTCTTATATTTAAACCTATCATTATTATTTCATTTTCCTATTAATTGAATTTGGCAATATTCTTGGTTTCATTTTTGAAGAAATTTTGGATCACAGCTATGGCAGGAGAGGATCATTGGTGTGGAGTGTCAGTGATGGGGCATATACATAAGGTATATAAGTATGTTGAAATGTTCATGGGGCATTGCCACAGTGGGTAGAGATAAACAAAGCAACCAAAAGAATACTGAATTCCCATGCTCAGGAGCTCTGCTACATTTTCTAATGGAACAGCAACAATCCCCCAAGTATCGGGGCAATGACAAGTGAAGAAGGATGGTCCATTAATGGGCCCTTGATATTGACTACCATGCTTATGAGCCTTTTGCTCTTGAAATACCAATTTAGCCTAGTGTTGTAGGGAGCCTAAAAGTTGCCTCCTGAAAGCCTTCATGTTGCTCAAATGTGGCCATTCTCTAAGTCAAACTCAGCAAATAAATTCATTATCTTCCCCCCAGCATGGGGCTTGACTCCTGGGGATGAACCTTCCCAGCAATAAGGGTTTACTACCAAGCACCAGCCAGTGATGCAACTTGACAAAGACCTTGAATAAGAGGGGGAAATGTAAAGACAAATGAGTTTATATGGCTAAGAGACTTCAGAACAAGTCAGGAGGTCATCAGAGAGGTAGTACTTATGCATGTCTCAGCAGGATCTCACAGAATGCCAAAGTAGATACTAGCCCAAATAGTGGGACTCCTGAAGGCTATGGAGATACCCAGATCCTACAGTCATGACAGATAACTCCAGAATTTGGTGCCTTGCCAGTCGACCCAACTTTGGAGTTTGTGCTCCAGGTGTGACAGAGTTGTACTCAGATGTGGCTTCTCTACACATGCCTCTTCTGTCCCTTTTATTGAATGCCAGATTTGGTAGGTGTATGTACAAAAGACTTGAATCTCTGGGCTGTCCAGCTGGGCCTTGAGCCTCAGCAGAGTTGCAATACCTAGTCTCCAGTTTATTGAACTCACCCAGGACAACTAACAAGGACATCAGGATGGACAACCACCATACCAAGGAACAGAGAGAGTCTACAATTACAAGCAAGAGTATCCCATCCATCAACCATAAGGGATCAAAGCCCCTCTCAATTAGAGGTGGATTAGGCATCACCATCCCAGCATCCTCAGGATTGGGGAATAAAATATGGACTAGAGTGGACTTACTGGTTTTTCTACTATAGACGTATTGTGATTCTAGCAAATCACATCACTGATGTGGAGATAGTGGCCACTGGAGGTGATGAAGTCAGGGAGAGGGAAAATGTTGTAAGATGGGGACATTTTCAGGACATGGAATTGTCTTGAATGTCATTGCAATGACAGATACAGGCCATTTTATATTCTGCCATTAACCTACAGAATTGAGTGGGAGAGAGTGTAAACTACTATGTAAACTATAATCCATGCTATGAGGCAATGCTCCAAAATGTGTTCAGCAATGGCAATGAATGTGCCACACTAATTAAAGACATTGTTAATGTGGGGAAAAGTGGGAGGTGTGGGGAGTGGGGCATATGGGAATCCCCCTTGTTTTTATGTGACATTAACATAATCTAAGTACCTTTTAAAATAGATTAGAGAGAGAGAGAACTTATAAAAAGAGAACAGAATCTTTCAAAATATATTTATTATCACAACCAATTCAATTTTAACACACAGACCTGACAGTGGGAACATACTGCCAATTTTCTTTCAGAGAAAATACCTACGTTCTTTAAAACTCCAAAACAGCCCAGAGATAAGTAAACATTTTAATCCATCAAGTGGTTTTTTTGGTTAATAGGGTAGTTTTTAGTAGAATAAATACAGCCCCAGCTATTTATTTCCTTTCATAAGTAAAGATGTCCTCTTCAATTCACTGGCAAGGCATGAATTACAATACTGTAGTGAAATCACGAGTTTGAAATTTAAAATTTGTTTTAATTCCACAGAAGCATTATTGATACAATGGTTTGTTGAGGACACCAGCTCGAACATGAATTGTGCTAAATCCCAGGATTCACACATGCCTCAATATGTCTGGCAGACTGATAGGGTAGCTCTCAGAAATCTATTTGAAACAAAAATTAGAGTACTGACATGAGGTCCTGATAATTAATCCTTTGGGGAGAAAACTCATCTTAAGTAAAGATGGAGTCAAAAAACCTTGAACTAGTATTGAAGCTCTATCAACAAAAGGAATGAAAAAACTCTGAGTACTGCATTGTATTTACCATTTGGATCTGTCCTAAGGTGAGAAGGCCTACAGATATAACCCCCTCCTCTATGTGGCATACCTTCCATTGTAAATCTTATAAACTATTAGGACATGAGGCAGAACAGGAGACAATATCTATACCATAGTTAAATACAAAAAGAAGGGGAGGCAATCTTCTTATTTCAGCACCAAATATAGAATGAGGTTTCAGGTGCAGTAGGAGATATGGAAGGAAATCTCACTAAAAAAATGCTGGAATAGGAAAGAAGGAAAGTTGTGAACACCAGGTGGTAGCAGGAAGATTTATTTATGAGGCTACATGAGATGTGCCTTGGAACCTTCCAGAAATAAATGGGCAATTGGCAGCAGTAGCTGGTTGGAAGTAGAGTCTATATTGTTTCTCCTTTTGGCTAGTGGGATTTGGGAATCTCAGCTCATAGCAATAATAGCAGATAGAGTTGGCACGTTTACGTTAACGAGCTGTATTGTTCATAAATTATTAATAAATTCATTTTCTGAACTGCAGTAAGTATCAATAATGAGATTTTCCAAAGACAAAAACTCTTGTGCTCTAAACTTATGTATGTTGACTTTAATTATTATAATCCTTACACTTTTTAGTCATCTTCATGGAAATTCATATCATTGAATAGATGACACAACCACCAGCAAGATGGGCGCACAATATCATAGAGGTCAAAAACGGACTTGACCTCAGTCAAGAACTGGCCCTGCTACTTAACAGCTTTGAGACACATCTGACTTAAGAGACAGGTGAAGAAAATACTGCTTAGTTCATTTGGTTGTTGTGAGGGTTACAGGAAATAAAGCATTTCAAGCATGCTAGATATGTAATAAATAATAAAAATCTCAAATTCAAAATGTGGTACATTGTCTCCAAATATGCTTCCTAACAAGCTGTCCCTTCCTTCTCTTTACAGGCTTATTACAACTCCTAAATAGAGATGGAGTCTCTTTCTCCTAGAGTCTGGGCTGGCCTTGTGACTTGCCTTGGCCAATAAAAAGACTATGTTTGTTCTAGGCCTAGACCATAAGAGGTCTGGCATCTTCTGCTTTCAATACCTTGGAAACCAGTCAACCTTTAAGGCACTTAGCCTAGACTACTGAACTATAAGAGATAATGTGGAAAAAGCCAGCTCTCAGCAATTCCAGCCCCCCAGCTGAGGCCACAGATACAAGTGAGGCCATAATTGAGCTTATAGCTGAATGTAGCTAAGTTACCCAGCTGACATGAGGAGCAGAAGTACCATCTAGCCCATAGATCATGAGAAGTAATGAATTGCTGTTGCTTTAAGCCTCTTAAGGCTTAATGTGGCTTGTTGTGCAGCAATAGATAAGCAAAACCACCTCCACCGCTCCATGACTTGCTCCAGTCTCCAACCTTAACTCTTGGGCTCTCTCCCTCATTCGTGCTGCTTCAGCCACTCTATTCTTTCAAATTCTCAAATGCTCCATAGGGTCTAGGGTCTTCAAACATGCTCCCAGCAGCAATTCTACCCATATACTGTCTTTGCTTGCCCTAAATAACCCCTACTTATCCTTAAGGTCCTAACTTTGTTCCTTTAATTCAGTTGCTTTTCATTTAGACTTACAGAAGCCTTTATTGTTTTCCTTATAGCATTTACCACAATTATAATGATTTATATTGTTACTTTCTAAATATCTGTCTCCCTTCTAGTCTAGAAGCTTATCAGAAGCACCTAGCATAGTTTCTGGCATGTAACAGATGCTCAATTATTGTTTAAATTAATGATCAAACAGAAAATTGGAGTAGAGCTTCATTTCCTTTTGTACAAAATATTGTGGAGTTTTATTTGAAGTATATCTTTGCATTTTAAATTCAGGGTTTGAGTTGATACAATTTTTAAAGAAGGAGATTTTAAAGGATTGACCCTATATATATAGGACTTTTATATTTGTTGGAGGCTGAGAAAAAAAATTTCCAGAAATAAATGCCTAGAGTATCCCACTTGGGTATTCAGGCTTTTACTGTGAATTACAAGAGTCATAGTCACCTTTCAATTCATGCTCATGATGCTAGCTGGAATTGCAAAAGACACATACCATGGCTACAGTTCTCTTGCTTGCTCTGGGACTCCATCATGAGATTCAAATAGCGTATTTTTGAAATCCACCCTCACACCCCAACCAGTAACTTGCATCAAATTTCATGACCAATATTTCCTTCATATACAATAGTTCTGTTTCCTACTCAGGGAGACAAAATTTATGTCCTGGACACTTGGATCCAGCAGCTTGACTAGGTTATTTACGCTGAGAGAGATGGAGACTCATGAAATATTAGTGAAAAAATGAGACCCTAGGGAAAGATTCATCGTAGTTTTCCTATCTGCAGACAGTTTCCCCTTCTCTCCATCAGGCTTTTACAGAACTTTATACTTCTGTTTACGGCTTCTCACAAATGGACATAAATCTTAGTTGCGTATATATTGTTACCCAAGAGATAGTAAGATACTTGAAAATAGTAACTTATCTCCCTTATCTTAGGGTGACTCAAATATAACTGGGAGTCCTTGATTCAGCCCTGTACTCACCCTGCCCCATCTTGAGACCAGTTTCATAGTTACACAGCAAAGCACAAACAAAGCAGAAGACTTTGATCAAAGAATAACTAGTTAAAAACATAAGATAATACCATTAAAAATTCACTTAAAGATGATCTTAGCCAAAAGCAAATTTTATTTAAAAGCAAGCAGCTGTTGATGCTTGTTTCATTCTATACCCTGCCTATTCTGTTTTGATGTCAGCTGAAGTATTTAGAGGATAACAAAAACAACAAACCCCCAGGCCCTGGACTTATCGAAGAATTACAGAGAGGTTAGCAATGCTCCCTTTGTGTTGGAAAGTCTGTGATAATGTGATTGGACACCCCAATTCTGTTAGCAGAGACCTGCTTCTTAAATATGTGACTCAAGTACTTTATTTTTTCACTGCATTGAAGTCACTTTGAGTGTCTGTTTTCTCTACATGTTGCATTCTTTTTGACAAAAATTCATTATGAGAGACAACCACTCAGACGAAAGCTCATTTGGAATTCACCATGTAGACAGCTCAAGTCAGCTAGAATGGGAAGAAAGGAAAATGACTTGTGACAGGAATAAATCCTTCAATAGAATCTGTGGCTATTTCCTTGCTGGTGATGCTCTGGAGAGTAACAAAATTAGATGGTGGGTAGTTTCAAGGAGGACCTGGAGCAATTAGACACCTAAAAAATTTTTTTTGAAACCTTCATATATAGCCCAATGGTAGACGTTTTAGTTTGCTAAAAGCTGCTGGGAGCAGTATACCCGAAATGGGTTGGCATTTATAATGGGCATTTATTAGGTTAAAAGCTTACAGTTTGAGGCTATGAAAGTGTCCAAATTAAGGCATCATCAAGTGATACAGTCTCACCAAGCTGCAGTTGTGGGCGATCAGGCACATGGTGAAGACATCTAAAGATGCTTTCTCGCTGAGCTCAGCTGTTGGTGATGAGGCATATGGCCGACTCGCCCCTCTCCTCTGGGCCTTGTCTCTTTCAGCCTCTGGGGGGCCCCTTTCCATCCTCATGCTCAGCTGATTCCAGCCTCTGGCCTCCAGGACCTCTCTCTCAGTCTCTTGGGGTTTCTTTGTGTTTTGTTTCTCTGCGTTAATGGCTTTTAGTTCTCTGTTTATAAAGGACTCCAGCAAGAAGATTAAGACCCACTCTGGGTCTCACAATCTAATCAAAGGCCCTTAATTGTAGCCATGTAATCAAAAAGTCCCAACTACAGTGGGTTTTAAGGCACAGGAATAGGTTTGCTTTAAGGACAGCATTTTCTGGGGTCCACAAAAAACTCAAACCAGCAGAGTAGAGGGTGAAGAACTTTTTGTTTCTTTTTACTTAGAAAAATAATTTAGAATAATTGTGTAAGAAATATCTGGTGTACAACAGTTAATTTACTCTGAATATTTCCACTGGCACACTTTCTAGGTCTATGCTATCCATTTGGTATAGATTTGCCACTACATATTGAGATAAAAACATTTTTTCTGTCTTCAGCACAGCATAGGGAGCCGAATGGCTGGTTGCAAAACCTAATTTATTGGCCCATAACTTACTGGTAAGTAGGGCTGGGTGGATATGTATTTGTATTTATTTATTTATATGTACATATACACACATTTTTAAAAAAATTTTGCTCTATTCTATAATGTTTAATTTTATTTATATCTGCCTGTACTGGTTAAAAATGTATACTAAATATTCAGAAGTTTGATAAAAAGAAAGATTAGGTAGTTTAATATTTAATTATGACAGATGTCATTTTCTAAAAGAAGAAAAAATATAAGCTCTCCAGGACAATTTATCATTACATATGCTTTTTTTTTTATCTCCAATGTATTAATTGGGCCCTCAAAATTGGAAAGGTGGCCCCCTTCTGAAAATTCATCTTATATTCTTAGCGTTAAATTGGCCTAAATACAAGAAATCTTCATTTAACAAAGTATTACTAATCTGGATTTTGTCATCATGTGGTAGGACTTAGTAGAAAAGATGCTCTTCAAATGATCTCTATAGAAAAGTTAGTGCTTAGAATATAATAGGAGGGAATAGCAGCTTTTGAAGATCAGAAATAAAATTCTTCAGGAGAAAAATCATCTGTGCAATTTTTAAAAATTGGTTCAATATTCTCTACATGCTTGTGGCAAATGCTACTATAGAAAGATTTGATGGGCATGGCCAGTATTGCAAACACTGGGGTAATAAAGAGGTGAATTTTGTGGTTTTTATAAATGCATAAATAGAATGCATTTATAAAAATAAATAGAGGCAAGAGTTGTGAGTTTTTTGTTTTTTGTTTTTTAGGAGGTACTGGGGGAAAACCCACTACTTCACCTCATACACGGAAAGCAGACACTCAACCACTTGAGCTACATCCACTTCCCAGAGGCATGATCTTTGGAAAAACAAAATGATTCAGAATACAAAATGAGTAATCAAACATAAAATCCAGTAAGTAATAATGTTCAAGAAATAATATATGTCTGTGGTATTAAGCAAGAAAGTTAGCATACTTTAGAGAATAGCATGTATTTGTTTGGGGGAAGGATATGGATTCATATGGGGAAAAAATGTGGAAATAAAGCTTTTTGGAAGTTTAAAGTTTTTTAGGCAAGAATTGTCCCTGGCTCATAAAACTGCTAATCAGATTATTCTAGTACTGATGTCCCTGAAAAGACTGATGTCCCTGAAAAGAGAGATAATCTGTAGAAAGAACCTAAATTCATGGAAAAGATACATTCTGATGATTATGCTTTGTTCTATGTGGGGCTCCTCTAGAAGCATAACCTCAGTGAATAAGTTATTTGTGAGCTGATCCCAAGCATCACTGGTGGAAAAGTAAAAGCAGCCAATGGAATTTTCATAATTAAGTTTCCATTGCAGGTAACTAGAATTTGGTTCTGCTGGGAGAAAAATGGGAACCAGTGTAGGACACCTGCCTCAGAGTATCCCATCCCAGGGACAAGGAGCTCTGTATTCTTCCATCACTACCTGGAGGCCAGCTCCAGAGGTATCAATTCCCTGGCACTTCCAACTTGCCACATGGGTGGACAAAGCAGGCTCTAGTGGCAAACAAATGAGGCTCTAGTGGCAAACAAATGAGGCTCTCAAGCAAACAAATGCAGGTGCTGGCAGCTAGTAGTCTGATATGGTAAGGGAAAGGGACATGGGTTGGACACTGACATTATTTGCTCCACAATATAAGAGACTGACTGAAATAAAAATAAGAATGAACTGTCTGAATGCCTGCATATAAGCAATTAACAAGCAAATAAATATAAACCCCACAAATATTAAAAGACCTTCCCTGGGAGAAGTTAGAAATGTATAAGACACTAAACCACACATTTAAGTATCACAAACTATGACAACAAGGGTCATCCTTGTACATGCAAAAAGATTAGGTAGTTGCCTCTATAGTCTGATTTGAGAAGCAGAAAGATGCATAAACCAAAACATTTTCTCTATCCCTCGCTACCCACTGTATCTAAAATACTTCCTTTTGAGATTTGCCATTTTGGGTCACCTGAATTACTGTGTGTGTATGTGCGCACGCACGCACACATGTGTATGAGTGTGTAAGAGAGTTAAGAATTAACAGTTATTATTAATAGATACCTTTATATTATAAAATAGCAAAAGGTTAATACCTGAAATTACTGAAGCTGACACTCCTGTTTATGGTTACTCTAGATTTAGCATCTCCCTTGTGTATGCTTAATTTTGTGATGGTGCTTGTAGATTGAACTCACCCTTATGTATATTTACTATTGGAATGGTAACCACTCCATCCACCTCTGTTTAATAGTCATATGAAAGAACTTGTAACTGACCTTAGTTCTATATACCCCTGCCCCAAATTCTTGTGACTGACCTTGATTTGCTACCCCACCCCTATCCATCCTGCTCAGCCCTTTAATACTTACTAATGAAGGAACTGTGCTCAGCTCCACCCCAATTATTCATTGGTACCCCAAAGTTATAAAATATCAGAATTTCTGCAGATCAGGGAGGCAGTTTTGGGTCATGAGGCCACAGTGCTCCATTGTTTGAACAACCAATAAAACTCTCTCTTTGAAACCCTGGTGTCCCAGGAGTTGGCTTTAAATATGTATCAGGAGGAAGGAACCTGCTTTTGCTCAGTATCAAGTGTGTGTGTGTTCGGTTGAATTACCCCTGGAGGTATGGGGTGAACATGTTCTTAATCTTAATCCATTCCGGTGGAATCCAGTGTAAATAGGCCCAACTGAGGATGTGTTATTTTTAGTTACCATATGGTACAACTGAATGAGGTTGGGCCTTATCCTATCACTGGAAACTTTATGAGGAGAAAGCCATGTGGAAGACCAGAAGCTGGAAGTCAGTGGAACCCAGAAGAGAAAGGTGTGGACATGACCGTGTGATGGGAAAGCCAAGGAACTGAAGGATTGCTGGCCAGCCAGTCTGTTACTGCCCTAGGAGGAAAGACACCTTCTAGCCTCTGAAACCATGAACCAATTAATTCCTGTTGTTAAGCCAACCCAATGTATGGTTTTTGTCATAGCAGCTGGGAAAGTGAGATCATTTTTGGTACCAGAAAGTGGGATGCTGTTATGAAAAATACCTAAAAATGTAAAAATGGCTTTGGAATAAGCAATGTACAGAGGCTGGAAGAAATGTGAGACACTTAATAGAAAAAGCCTAAATAACTTTGAAGAGGTTGTCATTAGAAAGATGGATGTTACAGGTACCTTCGATGAGGCCTTAGAAGGAAATGATAAATATGTCATTGGAAACTGGAGGAAAGACGGTCCTTGTTATAAAGTAGCAAACAACTTGGCAAAATTGTATTCTGATATTGGATGAAAGACAGAACTTGCAAGCAATGAACTTGGATATTTAGTTGAGGAGATTTCTGAGCTAAGTATAGAAGGTGTAGCCTGGTTTCTCCTTGCAGCTTATAGTAAAATGCAAGAGGAAAAGGATAAGCTGAGAATTAAACTCTTAAGCACAAAGGAACCAGCACTCGATGCATGAAAACGTCTCAGCCTATCCAGGTAGGGCTTACTGAGACCAGGGCCAAAAGGGCTCTATCAGGGACCGACCTGAGCTTCTGGGAAGGGACTCCCCAGAGAACAGGGCTTCATGAAGGGTTTAACCGAACAATCCTTTGCAAAAAAGGGTGAAGCTGAACATGGATTTAGTCAGTCATTTCAGTGGAAGTCAGGATTGGAAATGTACTTATCCGGGAAGGATCTGTGGAAAGTCCTGTGTGTGATGGTTTAGAACCCCTTGAATTGGATACAAAATTGACATAGTTTTTGCAAAATATTTATGAGCAGAACCATTGCCAGCCTGGAGTAAAAGGGGCAAAGAAGGGACAAATTGAATGAAGAATGACTTCAAAAGCAGAACCATGGAGGCCAAGGTCTAAGCTGAAAAGATCTGTTTAGGCCAAGAGAGTGGGCCCACCAGTCCATCCCAGGTCTTAGAGGGGTAGTGAAGCCAGCTAGTAAGATAGGGAATCAATGGATGGATCTGGAACCATAGAAGTCCACATGGACATCAATAACCCCCAAGTTTGCTGCTGGAAGACCCTCCCCAAGATTCTGCCATCCAGAACAAGACTGCCTCCAGAAGCCAGGAGAAGCCCCAGATATTCCCCAAGGACTTTATCATTGGGCCTTCATAGGGGATAATTGGGTGGGGGTTAATCAATCAAAACAACAAACAGCTGGAACTCCTCCCCTGCCATTAGTAGAGTGGTAGAATAATGAACAGTTCAAAAAGCAGACACATATCATACCTCTTCTTCCCTCTCCCTGCCCTCAGCAACTCCCGTGGCCACTGTCTCCACATCAATGATACAGTTTCTTCCATTGCTAGAGTCGCAATAATTCTATAGTAGAATACCAATAAGTCCACTCTAATACATATTTTATTCCTCCATCCTGAGGACCCTGGGATGGTGATGTCCACTCCACCTCTATATCGAGAGGGGGCTTATATCCCACATGGCTGATGGATAGAATTCTCCTGCTTGTAGTTGTAGAATCTCTTGGTTCCCTGGTGTGGTGGTTGACCATCCCTACCTCCCTGTTAGCCGACATGGGTGAGTCCAATAAATCGGAGAATAAGTGCTACAACTCCGCTGAGGCTCAGGGCCCAGCAGGCACACAGTCAGTCCAGAGATTCAAGTTTCCTGAGCATACACCAACCCCAGCGCCAACCACAGTTTCAGTAAAAGTGACAGAAGAGGCATGCATAGAGAGGTCACATCTGAGTCCAACTCTATCACACTCAGGATTGTCCTGAAGGATATTGCAGGGACAGATGCAGGACATCATACATCCTGCCATAACCCACTGAATGTACTGGGAGAGAGTGTGAACTACAATGTAAACTAATCCATGCCATGTAGCAGTGCTCCAAAATGTATTCATCAAGAATTTGGTGATGTGGAAGGAGTGGGGGGGGTGTGGAGAGTGGGGTGTATGGGACCCTTATATTTTTTAATGTAACATTTTGTATGATCTATGTATCTTTTAAAAAAAAAAATTTAATCTATTGAAAAAAAAAAAAAAAAGCAGGCGCAAGGCCAGAATGCAATCGCTAGCCTTTGGATCCCTGTTCCTGCCTTCTGCACCCTGCTCGCACCGTTTTCCCCTGCCACGGTCACCATGCAAGTAAAACCTGGGCATTTATAATCTATCATGGAGGATTATAGTCTGTAAATCAGCCCACTTTATCACTTTTCAGCCTCTTCCCCTTCACCTGGTACCCACGGTCTGTTATTTTCTCCCATTTCTCGTCCCTCCCTACCTGAATAAATTACTCCCCTAACTTACCCGACATGCTCTTGAAATTCACTTCTACAGCATAGCCAAGAACCTAAACAAAATTCAGTAACAGTAGGACTTCTGCCCAAGCACTTGAAGGGAGATGGTCTCCCATCCCATTGCTCAGGGAGAGTTTGGCTGCTACCCCAACGCAAAGCTTAGAGAATAGGGTCTATGCCCAGGTGTTTGGGGGGAGTTTGGCTGCCATCCCAATGCTAGGAGAGGGTGGAGTCTACACCCCAGTTTTCACACATACTGAGATTACCACTCCAGTGCCCAGAAACGGTGGGGCTTAGATCCCAACACTCAGTGGGGAGAGTGTAGCCACTGTGCAAGTGCTCTGTTCCAAGTGTTTGGAAGGGGTGAGACTGCTTCTGCATTAGGCTCTGGGGACAGAGCATCAATCCACAGCCGACTTTCAGATCTTGAGACCTAATGAAGTTTGCCCTGCTCGGTTTCAGATTTGCTTAGGGCCCGTGACCCCTATTTTCCTTTCAATTTCTCCCTCTGGAATGGCAAGGTTCATCTTATGCTTGTCCCACCATTGTATTTAGAAAGCAAATAACTTGTTTTCTAGGTTTCATAGGGCCATCTGGTGGAGAAGAATTTAGCCCCAAGACTTACCACACCCACAACAGATTTTGATGTGACTTTGTCCTTAGCATTGTTACTGAAAGGACTTAAGGATTTAGTATGCTGTGATGGAATGATTGTATTTTGCAGAAGGAAAAAACGTCTTTCAGAGGTCCAGAGGGCAAACTGTGATGGGCTGAATTATATATCCCAGAAAATTTTTTTTTTCTTAATCCATTCCTTTGGGTGTGAACCATTGTAAATAGAAACTTTTGAGGATGTTATTTCTAGTTACAGTGTAGCCCAACTAAATGAAGATCAACTTTAGTCATTATTGGAAGTGATATGAAAGAGAAAGAGATGTGCAGAAGCTGGAAGTTAAGAGAGCCAGAAGGGAATGAAGAGGACATCACCAAGTTAGAGAAAGCTAAGGAACCAAAGGATTGCTGCCCAGTCAGAATGCTCTAGACCCTGGGAGGAATCAACTATCTACCTCTGAAACTGTGAGTCAATAAATTTTTGATAAGCCAATCCGTTGTATGATCTTTGTCATAGCAGGTGGAAAACTAAGACAGTGTGTCTCTGTGTGTTTATAATATAAAACACATATCTGTATAAAATATGTACATACATTTGGAGATAAGGCACACGAATTAACATTTTCTGAAAAAATTAGTTTAAAAATCATTCATCATTATGAAAAGGGACACCAAAAATGCTGTTTTTCAATGGAAGATGAGACAAGAAAATTCTGGATCCCATGTATTATATTCCACAGCTTCAGACAGAATATATGGATAACAAAGTAAAGGCAAAAGGTACTGGACAACTGGGGGTTTACAGTCTTAAAAAAGAAAAAAAAACAAAAAGGAAGGAATAAAGGAGAAGGAAGAGAATATAAGGACTCTAGATAATTCTTACCCATTCCAGAAATTGGTACTAGATACATATGCAAGGACACATTGATTGAACAACTCCTAGGTACATCATTTTTACAAAATGGAAAGTGAATGGTGCCCTGTGAGTTGTAAAATATGTCATAATACAGAAAGCTATCATTTTTTCCCTTTTCACTCAATAATTATTTCAAAATTAATTAAATGTAGTGAAATTATTTTCAAAATAAACACTTTAAATATTCATGAATAGATTTTAAATAAACTGAAGGACATCTGGTCATCAAAATATTTTTAAAAATTCATTACATGAGTTGTCTGTTAAGAGCATCAGGGCTCTGTCTGCTTGGAGGATCCTGCATATACAGGTGGGGAGGTGTAATCTGTTCTTTTCTCCTATTTCTATACTCTTATTCCATTTTGTCAATAAACTACTGGCCTAACAATAATAACAAAAAAGAATATCTGGAATGAGTTTCTAATATGATTTTTCAAAAGCCAAATTTACCTGTTTTGTCTATTCAGATTATCATATATAGCATTTCTCTTTTTTTTTTCCTTTCTCATTAAAACTTAAAATATTCCTCATATTTACCAATTACTAGGTGAATAGCCTTAGATAATGCATTTAGACACACTGAAGCACAGTTTCTCTATCTCACAGTGCATTCAAAACTAATTTACTCTAAGCGATGACTGGTATCTTCCTACATAGTCTTGCTTAAGTTGCCTAGGAAATTTTTCTGAATATGATTCTCTCTCCCTTTGCCATTAACCTGGATGCTCATGAAACAAGATAAAACTGTTTCCTTTTGCATTCTTCAGAAGATTGCTCTGTTTCAGTAAAAATACATGGATATTCCATCGTAGTTGGAAGACAGTTAAATTTGATGGAAAATAATACTATTATTTCATATTGTTTTCTTCTAACCAACCGGACTCCCTAAGAGTGAAAGCTGGAACTGGAAAGAAAGCATGATTGTGATGATAATTACCAATTCTGAGAGATTCTGTTGGCAAGGCCTGAAGCTTCATGATGGTAGAGACTCTGGCCGGCCCCTCCCCAGAAACCAGCAAGTGTCTAGCACACAGTGGGGGAGCAAACAAACTTGTTAATATGGGGAAAAGTGGGAGGTGTGGGGAGTGGGGCATATGGGAATCCCTTGAATTTTTTAATGTAACATTTTATGTAACCTAAGTATCTTTTAAAAATATATTAACAGAAAAAAAAAACTTTAGATGCTGGCAGGCTTTGGAATTCTAGTATTTTTTTTTTGAAGTATCAGCATTCCAAACTCAAGTGAACACGCAATTTGCTTCAACAACTTGGTGGATTTGCAGATAATGATTTTACACAAAGATGTGAAAACATTAAAATCATTTCACAGTCTGTATGATATTTTGATATTATCTCTCCCGCTACTTCTGGGCTTTCCTGGTCTCTTGTATAAATTATCTAACTTCTACTTTCACTATGAAGGCATTTTCAAAAAAAAAAGAAAAGAAAACTTGAGCATCCATGTATTTTTAATGAAACAGAGCAGCCTTCTGAAGAATGCAAAAGGCAACAGCTTTATCTTGCTTCATAAGCACACAGATTGGTGGCAAAGTGAGAGAGAATCATATTCAGAAAAATTCCCCAGGCAAGCTAAGCCTACAATCTAAGAATTAGCAACTGTGTCTGGCATTTGGGTTTGGGCTTAAACACTTTTACACACACGGGTTATGGACTTTTGCTTTTCCAACAACCAGCTGAAGCAGATCACTGAATGCTTGAGGCAAGTGGCATATTCAGTGCAATAAAATGTGAAGAAGACGTCCCGTCATGACCCCGAATCACTGCACCCTTCTACCAGGTAAAGGATCTGCACGCCATGCCCCAGCCAGAGACCGAAAGTCTAGTAAGCTACCTCATCTCCCAGGTGCAGCTGTGCAGACTCAGGGTGAAAAGGTGATCCGCCAAGGGTTTTGCAAGAAACCTTTTTTGCCAGGATGTGCTAGATTTGGGTGGGGAGGAAAGGAAAAGAGGCTCTTCTGTGCTGAGTCTCCCTCCTGGGACTGGCATGACTTCCGCCGTGCCCCGTCCTGAGAACACTGTGAGGTTTGCATGCAGGCGGCAGCAGCAGTCACTCAGCAGAGAGGAGGAGGGGTGAGGAGGAGGGGTGGGCAGGCAGGGCCCCGGAGCAGGTGGCTGAGAGCCAGTCCTAGGGAGGAGGGAAGGGGAGGGGACGCAGCGAGGGGAGGGGAGGCACGATGGCACACGGTCCAAGCCCCAAGGGGCTCCATTGTCCCACTGGACTTCACTTAAAAAACACCTATTCAAAGGTGAAATTATTAAGAATTTCAAGATGGTCAACACAGAGATTAAATGTGTGGGGCCCTTCCTATCACGGGCCCTGTGTGACTGTGCTGGGTGCATGACCATGAAGCAGGTCTTCAGAGCCAGTCTTTAGCAGGCTCGTGGATCAGGACAGTGCTGAGAGTCAGCATATGCTTCCCAGCATACCTCGGTCCTGGAAAGATTCAATGGACACCTTAATAAAAGGACTGGGGGATATGAGACTCTATAGCAATACTACATTAAATGACAAGAAATAAGGAGCTTCAACTAATTGCTATTAGTGATGAAGATACTTCAGAGAGACGGAGAAACATCAAGAATCAGGAGACCAGAGGTTCTACAGTAAACTACTCCCTGCTCGTTCAGAGAAACAGAAAAATGATCAGAAGTCATTTTTACCAAAAACAGCTAGGGGTGTAGTTTGGCTGGGGTGTATGTGGGGGGAACAGAAGGCCAGTGGAAGGCAGTAGAGTGATTTAAGCTTTAGTGTGCTAGGGTCTGGAGCAGGCTCCTAAGGGATTGTTAAATATTCAGGCATTTTCTCAGCTGGATGTTAAATTCTGAAATTCAGGTTAAGAGTATTTTATTTTATAGGCAATGAGGAATGATAAATCTGATCCATATAGTTCTTTAGGAAAATTGAACTGACCACCATCATAGAGGATTGTACTGGAAGGGAAGCTGAGAGAAGGAAAATCAGTAGGTCACTGCACCAGACCAAGAGAAAAATATTAGGAGCTCAAGAAGGATGTAAGGCATTCTAGAAGATCAAATTAATCAAGTAGCAAGTGATTTGATGATTTGGGCTTAGGGATGGTGATGGAGGCATAAAAAATATCTGCCAGGTTTAAACTCTAGGATACTTGGGAAACAATGGCACAGCTAACATAAATAGAAAAGAGCAGAATGGAAAAACAGATCTGACAAAACGGTAAGTTCATTTTAAACATGCTATGCCCACAGGTGTGTGTAAATGGGGATTCAGGAGTGGTCCTCAGCTCGAGATACTTAATAAAATAATAAGCCATCTAGGAATCACCTACTAAGAATGACAGTTTAAGAAACTGAATTGGTGAAGTATGAGGAGGAAGAAACAGGGGTAGAGGATGAAGAAGAAATCCTTGGGGAGTATAAGCAGATGGAAGGTAAGAGGCAGAACAGGAACTGGAAAAGAGGACAGAGGGTGTCCATCAAGTCATTAAATAATAATTATCACCATGAGGAACAAGACCTCTTTAACAGACAAACCTACCCTCCTTGAATATCTAGTGTGAAGATAAGAAAGCACTCAAAGCAGCAATCCATCAAATCACATTGTGTCATTTGATTTGGGAGGTAAAATACCTCATTTCCTACCAATGCAAACATGGCTATTTACAAAAGCCCTATAAGGAATACTGCTAAAGCATTTGTGGTTATTACCTTAGGACAAAAGCCATTGCAAATATTTGCTCATTGACTCTTTTTTTTATCTTGGCAACTGATGGACTGTGGCAGACATGGGAGAGAAAAGAGTGCCAGTACCCATGTGCAATCTAAGCCATCACTTGACATAGGTGTGCAATGGACACAACCAATCCAATGTCCACAGAGAAAATGTGGAATGGGTGTGGGAACGGTAGCCATAGGGGCTGCTGGGTGTGGGGAACGGGAGGAAGAGATGAGATGTGGAGGCGTTTTCGGGACGTGGAGTCGTCCTGGATAGTGCTTCACGGACAATTACGGGACACTGTAGATCCCCCCAGGGCCCACTGGATGGAACGTGAGAGAGTCTGGGCTACGATGTGGACCATTGACTATGGGGTGCAGTGATGCTCAGAGATGAACTTACCAGGTGCAATGGATGTATCACGATGATGGGAGAGAGTGTTGCTGTGGGGGGAGTGGGGGGCGGGGGCGGTGGGGTTGAATGGGACCTCATATATTTTTTTAATTGTAATTAAAAATAATAATAATAAATAAATATTAAAAAAAAAAAAAGAAACACAGAAAAAAAAAAGAAAAAAAAAAAGAGTGAAACACCAATTATCTTGGGTTGTTTAGGGAAGAAACTTTTTGTGTTGCTTTGGTATTCTCTGTAAGGTAACTGAGAAATGAGTATTTTTTTCCAATTTATTAGTATTAAAAATGATTCTAAAATGTCGAGGGTTGCTTTCTAGAATAAGTAGTAACAGCAAACATTTTAATATAACTCAGTTCTATTCTTTCTTGTTAATAGTCTGTAGATTTTACGGTACCCTTGATTCAAAATTGAAATATAATAGTATTGAGATTTATATGGAAGTTATGTGTAATGTCTTTATTAAATATACATTCCCTCCTTTCTCTTTTCACTATTATGTATAGGTCGGGCTATATAAACATACATATGATTTTGTTTCATGTAGAACTTTCTTATTTCATCTTCTACTGTTCCTTAGAACACAGCTCAGGTGAGCAAATGATGATAAGCTAGGTGATTAGATCTTTGGGTTCAGGGGCCTTATTTATCCTTTTATCTCCTGTGCATAAGTAGGTTTGTTTCTTTGTTTTTGGTACTTTCCATTTTCCCTACAAGAGTTTTGTTTAGAATACTGATTGTTCCTTGGCTACAAGGTAGTCACAAAATGATATAACTTCGATTTCCAAAGAAAGCAGTTACACAGAAAGTCCAAAATAGGCCAAAATTGATGACCAAAAACCTGGCCTTCAATAATCATTGCATTTCAAGTTACACTGACAAAGAGCACAAGTACAGAGTGAAATGCACTGGCGGTACTCCTAGTTATGCTGGAAACTACAGCCCCAGGGAGACTGGCAATCAGTGAAAAGCTGGCTCTGAAGGAACATAAGCTTATAAGGAGAAGCAAGAGAGGTGGGGAAGTAGACAGAGGTGGCACAGGACACCTGGAAAACAAAGAGCATTCAGTATAGATACACACTGGGAGCAACTATCTTTGCAGTTGTTTAGAGTGGGCAGCATAGTTGGTGTCTATTTTCATGATCAAAGAAAGCCAGATATATATATATAGATAGATAGATAGATAGAGATAGAGATAGAGATAGAGATATATCTGTGTATAGATATATCTGTGTATATTTCTGTATATATATATGTATATATATCTGTATATATATGTGTGTATATACATCTATAGATGGATATATATATATAATCAGATCTCAGTATTAAAAAAAATGCTTACGCTGGAGCAGAATATTCACAGATTGAAAGTTGTATTGCAAAATTTAGTTTGAAAGCACTTGGGAAAAAATCATTCCATAAAAGATAAGACCTAATAACTATTATAGATACAAATAGGGCAATAAAATTATTCATTGGAAAAACAAACCTGGGAAAATGCCCTAAGCACAGTTAAAATTAGAAAACAATTTATACAGTGTTGCAGCCTCACAATCAACAAAGTCCTTCTTTATATGCACTTATTATGACATAGAAATAATAAACAGTTTAGCTTTGACATCCTTGACATAATTCTTACCTTAAAGGTGTAATCCTAGTAGCTCAATAAATATGAATAGAGGTCTTTGGACTTCCTGGATCTTCGAGGAAGTTTATGTTATTTATGCGGGAAGGTTGTTACAAGTTTGACAGGTCTGGATCAAGAGAAATATATGAATAGATAAAAAAGAGTTCTTAAAGTGAGGGGTTCTCTAGATGCAAAGGGGAGCTCTCAAGGAAAATGGAGTTGGGCAGGATCTCACATAAAGCAATGAAGATCAGCCTTTTAGGGACATGCTGATTGAAGAAGTAGGGGAGAAATGGCTTCCAGAATGCAAGGATGGATATTTTCAGTATTCTCCAGGAAAAAAAAAAAAAGGAATTTGGATAAATTTCAGGGAGATGGTAATATTTATTCTTTCATTTATTATCTATCAATCTCTCTCTCCTTGCCACAAACCATGCTTCTTACTATTTTTACAACAAAGCTAAATTCCTCTGACTTTTAAGGCTCTGCTCCAGTTGGCTACATCCCTCACTGTCTCAGTGGACAACCATGGTTGTTGCCATTTTCCTTTCATACCCTTCTCATGGAAAGATGGCTATCCCCCACTTATGAATCAAATCCCACCCTCATATAAGAATTCTTCCTTGCCAATTCCAGGATTGTCTAATTTTATAATCTCTGACCTCCTATACTGAAGAACCATATAACACAGTATTGCTGACATGCATTATTCTCCATTTCATTTCCCTTCCACAAACATTAATTAAGCATTAATTATCAACTAGGCACTGATGCATACAGGCTGTGGGTATAAAATATGATGAAGCTTTCCTAAGGAAATGTGTATATAATCAAGGAAAAGACACAAATGAAACTTCACTTTAAATTTTATATTTAATAAAATGTATCTAAAATTGTTTTGAGTTTGTTAACCTTGTTTACTCTCTCAAGTTCTTAGATGGCATTTAGGCCTAAATGACTTTTATGATTTCCCAATTCAAACTTTAGAATTCTATCATTTAGGCATTCTAGCATAGAATTTGTCTCAACATACAGAAAACTCATCAATAAAATCCCCTTTCCTTCTCCCACCCCTGCTTTTCTGCTTCTCTTCTAGTTTGTAGGTGGCATCATTTCCAATCAGCTACCCAAGCTGGGTAGTGTTCTACTTATTCCTTTGCCTCCCCCAAATTTTAATTCATTCACCATGTCCAATTGACCTAACTCCTTAATTTTTTCTCATATCTATCTTTATCATTTAATTCTCAGATGCATATTATTCTATTCTCACTGCTCTGGCATGGATTCATGGTCTTGTCATTTCCCATTTGGCCAATCACACTTTCTCTGTTCCTCTCCCCTCTTTCAGTGACTTCTCCACATTGTTTCAGGATAAGTTTTATTCATTGTGAATCCTACCATATCTCTCTTCTGCTTAAAACTGTTTGATGGGGGGAAGGGATGTAGCTCAGTGGTTGAGCACCTGCTTCCTATGTATGAAGTCCCGGGTTCAATCCCCGGTATTTCCAAAAAAACTGTTTGATGGCTGTCTATACATTTTAGATGTATCTTAATTATTTACAATGGAACATAAGGTCCTTCATGATCTATCCCCTTCCTTTCCAGGCTACTTGCACTTTCCAGGCTACCTGCACCTCTCTCACACAACCTAAGCTTTAGCAATGATGAAGTTGTTACAATTCTCTAAACTTTACATGTTCTCACACCTCTCTTAGTATATTCTCTTCCTCTGCCCAGAATGATCTCTATTCTGCACTTTTTGATGATGTAATTATTTAAAAGTTGAGCTCAAGTGTATATAGTTTCCAAAAATTTTTCTCTTAACTTATTCCCTATCCCTCAATTCAATCTCTAGAATGGACTGGGTACCTTTTCATAGCACATTTTATATACCTCCACCATTGAACTCTAAAGTCATTGTCCGTATCCCTCATTAGGTTGGGGTGTTAGGGGTAGGACATCCCTTAAGAGCAAATACTATGCTGTGTTCCATCTTCTCAATCCTACCTTACATGAATTCACACACTAAGTATTCAAACTCTTTTTGTTTTTAATTGACAGTGGACTCTTTGTAATAATCACTTAGAACTTTATGGCATTTTATATGTCAAGGAAGAAAAATTTTAAGCTTCATTTCATTATCAAAAAAGATATTTTAAATTAATATACTTCATAGCCAAAAATAAAAACATCAATTTACCAGTGACTTTTTCACTGGTAAACTGACAAAGTAGAAATTTCACCATCAATTAGTGAACCCAGAAATTTGTGGCATTTGCTTTGCTTTGTTTCTTTTGAGCTTTCTACCAAAGACAGCTGTAAGCTAATAGCAGATACTTTTTAAAAAGTGTGTTATTCTGTCTTACAGTTATAATTATGTTGATCTTCAAAATCAATTATATTTAGCAATATTTCTTCCTCTTTAAATTACAGATTGACATATATTTATTGTTTCAAATGCAGTCCAATGTGACCTAAATACCATTCTGTGATTTGATTATTTAAATGAGAATGCTGCTTTTAACTTTCCAATACTATACCAATCATATCTCTTTTTTTGTCTTTATTTATTTTTAATGTTACATTCAAACAATATGAGGTCCCCATATACCCTCCAACCCCCTCCCCCCACTCCTCCCCCCATAACAACAATCTCCTCCATCATCATGAGACATTCATTGCATTTGGTGAATACATCTCTGGGCACCACTGCACCTCATGGTCAACGGTCCACATCATAGCCCACACTCTCCCACAGTCCACCCAGAGGGCCATGGGAGGACATACAATATCCAGTAACAGTCTCTGCAGCACCACCCAGGACAACTCCAAGTCCCAAAAACACCCCCACATCACATCTCTTCCTCCCACTCCCTACCCCCAGCAGCCACCATGGCCACTTTCTCCCACCAATGCCACATTTTCTTCAATTACTAATCACAATAGTTCATGAATAGAATATCAGTAAGTTCACTCTAATCTATACTCTATTCTTCCATCCTGTGGACCTTGGAATGGTTGTGTCCACTCCACATCTATATCAAGAGGGGGCTTAGATTCCACATGGATGCTGGATGCAATTCTGCTTTCAGTTGTAGGCAGTCTTGGCTCCATGGTGTGGTGGTTGACCTTCTTCAACTCCATGTTAGCTGAGTGGGGTAAGTCCAATAAACCAGAGTGTTAGTTGTTGCAAGTCTGTTGAGGCCCAGGGCCTGGCTATCACATGGTCAGTCCAGAGATTCAGGTCCCCTGGGTATACATTAAACCCCAGCACAAACTACAGTTCCAGTAAAAGTAACAGGAGAGGCTTGTGAACAAGATCACATCTGAGTCCAGCTCCATCACACAGAAACACAAACTCCAAAGTAGGGCCAACTGACATGGCACTGAACTCCATCTGCCATGACCATAGAACCTGTGGGTCTCTGTAGCCCTCAGAAGAACCAACACCTGGAGTTGTATCTACTTTATCTGCCTCTGGGACTCTGCTCAGGTGTGCATAAGGGCAACCCCTCTGATAACCTCCCAGCTCTTTTTGGAGACTCATAGCCATATAAACTCATTGGTCCTTTCCATTTCCCCCTTGATTCAGGTTAAGTATCCATGTGGAATCTGAGCCTCCTCTTGACATAGAGGTGCAACGGACACAACCAATCCAAGGTCCACAGAGAAAAGGTGGCATTGGAGTGGGAAAAGTGGACATGGTGGCTGATGGGTATGGGGAATGGCAGGAAGAGAGGAGAGGTGGAGGTGCCTTTGGGACTTGGAGTTGCCCTGGATGGTGCTTCGGGGGCAATCACTGGACACTGTAAATCCTCCCAGGGCCCACTGGATGGAATGGGGGAGAGTATGGGCTATGATGTGGACCATTGACCATGAGGTGCAGAGATGCCCAGAGATGAGCTTACCAAATGCAATGGATGTGTCATGATGATGAGAGTGAGGGTTGCTGGGGGGGGAGTGGTGGGGTGGGGGTGGTGGGGTTGAATGGGACCTCATATTTTTTTTTAATGTAATATTTTTACAAAATCAATTAAAAAAAAGGAAAAAAAATAAAAAAATAAAAAATAAAAATAAAAAAAAATAAAAGTGTAACCCAAGATTTAAAAAAAAAAAAAAGCATTTTTAGCTCCTGGTATTATATGTAGATTGAGATATTCTGCTGGTCCGAGTTGACCCTTTTATTCAAGGTCATTTTCTAGTTATATCATCAGCTGGTACTTGGTAGTAATCCCTCGGTGCCAGGGAGGCTCATCCCTGGGAGTCATGTCCCACACTGGGGGGAAGGCAACACATTTACATGCTGAGTTTGGCTTCGAGACTGGCCACATTTGAGCAACACAGAGGTTCTCAGGAGGTAACTCTTAGGCACCCTGCAGCTCTAAGCCTTCTTCTAATTTCTGGTGCACAGGCTCACAAGCATAGTCATTAGTATCAAGGGCTCATTGTTGGACATTCCTTCTTTTTTGGTCTTTGCCGTTGCACTTGGGGGATTGTTGCTGTTCCTTTAGGGACTGTGATAGAGCTCCCCTGGCTAGGAACTCAGCACTCCTTCAGTTGTTGTTTTTAATTGTATCCACTCAATGATATCTCTTAACATTAATTTAGCTTTGGGTGCAGGAAATGGGAGGAAGAGATGAGATGGGGAGGTGTTTTTGGGACTTGGAGTTGTCCTGGGTGGTGCTTCACGGACAACTACGGGACATTGTAGATCCCCCCAGGGCCCACTGGATGGAACGTGGGAAAGTGTGGGCTATGATGTGGACCATTGAATATGGGGTGCAGCGATGCCCAGAGATGTACTTACTAGGTGCAATGAATGTGTCATGATGATGGGAGAGAGTGTTGCTGTGGGGGGAGTGGGGGGTGGGGGCAGTGGGGTTGAATGGGACTTCATATTTTTTGAATGTAATATTTTTTTAAAAATGAATAAAAAATTTAAAAAAAATTAATTTAGTTTAAGTGAACACTGAAATCCATTATACAAATCTGTACATCAATAAATTTTAAATTAATATAGCTCCTAAGCATACACTGATGATCTTTTCACAGAGACACAACACATGAGTCATCAATTATTTTTAAAATAAGTCCTGTAGGGAAGCAGACTTGGCCCATTGGTTAGGGCATCCGTCTACCACATGAGAGGTCCATGGTTCAAACCCCGGGTCTCCTTGACCCGTGTGGAGCTGGCCCACACTCAATGCTGATGCGTGCAAGGGGTGCCATGCCATGCAGGGGTGTCCCCCGCATAGGGGAGCCCCATGCACAAGGAGTGCGCCCCGTAAGGAGAGCTGCCCAGCGCAAAAGAAAGTTCAGCCCACCCAGGAATGGCGCCGCACACACAGAGAACTGACACAACAAGATGACGCAACAAAAAGAAACACAGTTTCCCATGCCGCTGACAACAACGGAAGTGGACAAAGAAGAACACGCAGCAAAGAGACACAGGGAACAGACAACTGGGTGGGGGTAGGGGAGAGAAAAAATATATATAAAGTAAGTCTTGTAAGTTCTGTTTAGAGATAAACATAATACAAGTTTGCACTTGAATTAAATTGCTGGGGCAATGCTATATACAATTAAGAATGAAATGATATTCAAGTTTCAACACTGAAAAGCCCTGTTACTATGATGATACTATTTAATTTAAAGATTACATTCTACATTCTTACAAAAAATGACATTTTTAAAGTAATGGTCATTGCATATTTTCAAATTATTCAAATATAATTGTGCAGTAGGTTGAATGGTAGCCCCCCGAAAAGGTATATCTACCTGTAACCTGCAAATGTAATGGTATTATTCAGGGTTCTCCAGAGAAACAGAACAAGCAGAATCTGTCTGTCTATTTATGTATCTATTATCTGTCTATCCACCGATTGATCAATTGACCATCTATATATCATCTATATATCTATCTTTATCTTAAAATATGCATTTTAAGGAATTGTCCCATGTATTTGTGGCATGAAATTTATAGGGTAGGCTGGCAGGAGATAATATTGAGGTCTTGAGTCTAAAATCCAAAGTAGGGAAGCCAGCAGACTGGAAATTCAAATGTAGATTTTCTTCTTCTCTGAGAAACCTCAGTTTTTTGCTTTTAAGGCCTTCAACTGATTGGATGAGGCCCACCCACATTATCAAGGGTAATCTCCTTTATTCAAAATCAACTGATTGTAGATACACAAAATACCTTCACATTAACAACATAGCCCAGTCAAGCTGACTACATTAAATTAAGCATCACTGTAATCTAATTTAGAAAAAGGGTCTTTGCAGATATAATTAGTGTGGGCTCTAAATCCAGTGACAGGTACCCTTATAAAAGAAAAGGCAGAAGGAGATTGGACAGTCAGAGAAGTAAGCCATATGAACTTATGCAGATTGAAGTAATGTAGCCCCATGCCTTCAGCAACAGAAGCTGGAAGAGGCAAGAGCTGATTCTTCCCAAGAGCCTTCAGAGAGAGTGTGTCTCTGCCGAAACTTGATTTCAGATCTCTGGCCTTCAGAATTTCAAGAGAATAAATTTCTGTTCTTTTAAGCCCCCAAGTTTGTGGTAACTTGTTATGGGAGCCCAAGGAATCTAATACAAAGTAATAGCATTATAAAAGAAAGAGTAGAAGGAATGCTTGCATACAGGCTTCAGCCAGAAATTCAATGACTAGAAATCAGACATTTTTCTCCCCCAGAGATTTTACCAAATCATTTTCTGAATATCTGGACTGGAATTCCAAGTGAGAGCTCCTCAGAAGGAAAATCCAGACGTATTATTTTAACTGCAATTTTAATGCCATTCAAAATATATGCATAGACATAATTGAGAAGATCTTTGAGAAATAGTCTAACTGAAGTTTCAAAATTAGGTCTTTTTTTCCTCTCTAATATAAGCCAGGTTCCTGAATGGGAATGTCAGAATGAGAAAAAGGTGAGGTGAAGTCTCAACTATATGCTCATTGGTTAACTTTTCATTTTTTCCCCTATTCTTCAAAAAGAAAACAAAGTTTAATTTCTCTACAGGAATAGTATACATATAATTAAATTATCATCAAAAAGGAACAGATTTATCAATAGCCAGTTATAAATTATACAATTGGTAATATATACTCTCTGGTGGTGAGTTTACTTACATGAAACAACATGATGGTAACACAGTTATAATTAAGGATTTATGTTATTAAACTAATTTCACCATAAGCTTATTTTACTGAAGGTATAGCACAATAGTCCTATGAAACCTTAAATAGTATTTTCACCATATAAGTAGAGTTTTTAATTATTAGATTCTGAAGAAATACAGGTGTCCTCTGGTACACAGAAACCCTCAGAGATATTTATAAATATAACAGAGAATGTGACGTCCTCCTATAATTCATCAATATAGCTGGTACACAATACAAGTGTTCTGCCTTTAACAGAAATTAATTTTCACTTTATATTCCATAATTCTGCTAGCCCAAGTTAACTGTCAGAAGCACAGCATAATTGATTTACAGCTTGATACTCCTTAAGGATGAAATGACAGAAAAAAAATCTTCTGTTGATGAATAAATACTTAAAGAATTATCAGGGTTTTATGGAAAACATATACTGAGGTGAAATCAAGTCATTTATATTCCAAGCAGATATGGGTATTTGGAAAACATTTTATTCCAAAGTCTCTACTTCATTTACACTAAATGAGTGATGTGGAGATTAGCATTTGGTCTGAAAAATGTTGTTTCTGGAGAAATAAACTTTCTGGTTAGATATCAGGATATCATGATACTCAACCTACTGTAAATATCCCCAGTCTTCTAATTCTATTTCAAGTTCCAGAGAAATGGCATCTTTTAAATGAGTGTACTTTGGTAAAATACCTGTTTAATAGAGTATAAAATAATGATTTAATGTGGAATGCTCAAGAAAGCATTTGAGACAAAATCCATTATCTTACAATTCTACTGCATGAATGTCATTAGGTTAGCTTATATGTAATATACTGTGATGGGTATTATCTAAGTTAGGACATCCCAAACTCTTTTTACATTATGACAGAATATGACACTATTATCAACACCTTGGAGTAGATGGACAAGTCTGCTTGCAGAGGACAGCAACTGGTCCAGAGCTTCAGCTACCCTGACGGCAGGAAACCAGTAACTCAGTACAACTCACTCTTGTAACCTGTTATGATATACCACTGCAGGAAGCTCTGCTCAAAGGAAATAAAAAGTATGTTGCCCATACTGCTGAAGAGTTGTTTTGCAGGTTAAGGCTTCCCCCCTTACTATCAAAACATATTATCCTTAAAAATGTTAAAATGGAAAATTGTTTCATATACACACTACTACAATAAAACAGAAATATGATTTAGGTAAAGTCAGGCAGTATAGGAAACGGAAACAAAAACTATCAGCAAGGGACACATGGATTTCAAATGGAGCTAGTTGAATGTTGTCAGGATGGGAGTTCCTTAAAGAATCCCACTATCGAGTCCATTCTTGCTGGGCAGTGTGAGATATGTCAGTACACCATTCTAGTCTTTGGTCGTCCTATACTGCTCCCTACCTAGAGTTCTCTGGGGCACCAGAAGGTCAAGATCACCCACAAGACAAGCCTGATGTACTCTGGGGTATCTGCTGGGTTTCTAATACACTAGGGACAGCACAGGGTAGTAGCAAAATATGGGGATGGCATATATTGGAGAAATGGGGGAGGGTAAGAGATGGAGAAAAGAGTCTATGGAGTTGATGATCTCAAAGCCCCTCGAATCACCCAGGCTCTTAACTTTCAGTCCTGGCCAAACTGCATGGTATTGACAATACAATGATGATGTCAGGGATGTCATTGATGATGATGGTGATATTTGATTACTACCATGGGGTCTGTACCTCAGGCTTAACCTCTCGTTTATTGGCAAAGTCAGAATATAAGCTCTCATAAGGCTATATAAATATATATGTTTCACATTACATCAGAAGCACTTTTGTGTGAATAGATAAATGAGTGAAAATTTCAAAATTAATTGTTTGAAATCATCATGTTTTTCATAAACAACTCAAAAACTTGTTTCTTTCTCTTCCATTTTTTAAAGTAGAAAGTGTGTCTTTTATGACATTTAATTCTATATTCTTAAATGTAGCAAGTTATTTTGGTCCACATTTATTGTCCAATGTATGTTCCATATTTAAGACAGTTGTAAAAAAGGTACAGGAGCTGTTGTAAGGCATGGATCTAACCAATTATTATTATCTATTCCAAAATAGTAAAGTGTAGACAGAATAATTCACTTGTGACTCCAAACCAAATAAAGCATTAAAGAAAAAAACAGAACAAAACTAATGCAATACAGCTAGGTACATCCTAATGAAAACAAAACAAAGCAAAACAAAAGAAGTTCTAATAAATATGAAAGTGGTAAGTACTCAATGATTTTTAAAATAAATACCTGCTGTGGTATAGTGTTGAGGAAAGCACTGCAGAAGTAGCAACCAATTAAGTTTTATAATACCTTTAAACCAGTTATAGAAAACTCACTGTACTCAGGCTGAAAGATGCTGTAATTTACCTAAATCCTAAATCCTACTTTTTCATCCTTACTGTCTTCTTCCATAAGATAGTAAGTTTGATGATAGAGAGCAGTCTTTGATTAAGCACGTGGTTTCAAAAGACACTGAATTTGGATGCTTGCTCCTTAACATATATTTATGTGGTACTGGATGAGTGTGAAAGTTTCCTTGGGCCTCATTTTCCTCACATGTAAAATCAGCATACTAATATTTCCTTCACTTGTACAATTGTCATAAAAAAATACTTATGAAAGGGCTTAATTCATTTGCTAGGCACTAAGTGTTCAACACATGTGATTAACAAATGAATAAATTCCTATCCTCAAGAGGTTTACTTTACTTTTCACAAATTTGAGGCCTCCACTTTATTTCTTTAGCATTTTGTCTCACTTCCTGTTTAGCTATGGAGTTGAAACAAAATTCAGACCTCATGTGAAAGCCCTTTCCTTACATGCTTTCAATTACCTTGACTCCTCTGGCTTTTGCCCCAATTTTGAGGTCAGCCAAGCCTGCTCCCAATTCTAATCTCTGAAATGGGTCTATTGACCTTGTTCTACAAAGCCCTTACTTCTATTAAAAGAAAGATCCCCAAATACAACCTCCCTCAGCAAGCCTTCATCCCGGGAGAGAGCTGTGACTGGGGCCTTAGGGCAGACAGATGAAAGGGTAGTACTGCTGGTCATCAGTGAGGTTCACCAAATAGTTCAGGCTCCCTACATCCCGGACAGATGGTAACATTATATTTCCCTGCCCTTATCGATGTTAGTTGTGACCATGGGACTGACACTGGACAATAAAATGTGGACCAAAATAACTGTGTCACTTCTGAGCAGAAGTTTTATGATTCAGAAAGTGATTCACCATACTCTTTTCTGCTGACATGGTCTCCAGCCATATTCCAGATAGTGGCTGCTCTATCAACCTGGGTCCTAGCTTGAGGACAACTGGGAGCAAAGATACATTTGACCCACAAGGGACACAGAGCATGAATGAGAAATAGATTATTTTTTACTTTCAATCATGAACTATGAGGGTTGTTTGTTTCTCCAGTATAACCTCACCCATGTTGCCTGACATAAAAATATATGTGGTTAAGAACACACCTTTCAAATTTCAGCTTTACTGTTTATCATATGTATGATTTGGGCTACTTTATTACCCTATTTTTAGATGTGTGATTCAGAGGAATTTATACACCAATCAATGTTTGCCTTACTTTTCTTATCCCAGTAAAATGGGAATGTTACTAATACTTAATTCATAGGATGTGAGTAATAAAATGTATTTAGTGTGCATAGAACTATGACTTGTACATAGTATGTGCTATATACTGTGGGCCAATAAAGACCAGAAAGATAATATTCCTGATGTTAAGAAGCTTAAAATGTGGTTGGAAAATAAAAGCATACACAAAAATGACCATAATGTACAGTGATAAGTACAGAAAGGGAGGTACAACTAAGCTATTGTGGAATTTTAGAGGAGAGAAATCACTCCTTGAAAGAGAATGCATGATGGTTGCTATAGGATTTTCATTGCACTATGGAAGACGAAGAGGATTTAAAAGGTTAAAGATTGAAAAAATTGGTGAGTAAGGTGGAGAGAACATTTGAGGTGGAAAAGTAGCATGCTGTAATCATGTGCGTTTGTGTAAGAATATATGTGGTAGAATAGTAATTTGGTTATATAAACTTCCAGTCTTTGTCCACGTGCCAGAGCTCTTTTTCTGATGTGGTCAAGTCCAGATCAAAGCCTGCATTGAATTGTTTTATGACACATCCCCTTTTAATAGAGTGGAACATATAAAGAGACATTTTATATAAACCCTGGCTGGATTTTACAAAACATAAAGATCCCTTACTCTCTTGACATGAGTTAAAAAAAGAAAAAAAAGAGGGCTTCTAAAAGTAGGATTTAGGATTTAGGTAAATTACAGTTTCTATCAACATTTCTCTTTGCATTCAAGCTCAAAGAAACCAATAGATATTTTAATTGTTTCTCTAAGTTTACTACCTTAGTACTTAACCCTATTTCCACAGGTGTGAGTGTATATAATTTCTATAATTCCATGTAAAGTTGGTATCTTTGAATAGAACCCATTTGAGAGGCTCTGAACATCTGTGTAAATACACACTCGAACACCAATTTGGAGAGAATCAAATTTATAGATTTAAACCAATCCCACATCCTTATGCAAATCCCCAATTCAACATTTAACATCAGGTATATTTATTCCTATGGATCTTGCTTATTTTTTCAAGTAAACAGAAACTTGTTCTAGCAAATGGGCATGCTGAATGAAAAGCACAGATTCAGTATACCTGTTGATAAAAGCTCCATGGAAGCTTGGGGATAAGCCAAGGGGATAGCAAAAGCCCAGTGTAGGAGCCAGGAAAACAGCCACTTGCCTACTGAGATAAAGGCCAGCTAATCCTTTAGGACAGGGGTTCTTAACCTTTTTTGTTCCATGGACCCCTTTGCCAGTCATTTGAAAACCATGGACCCCTTTTACTAAGGTATGATTAATAAATATATCATACCCCCACCAACACATCCCTACAAGAAAAATGTTTTTTTGAATTTCAATTCAAGTCCATTGACCCCTTTATAAGAACCCTGCATTAGGTTCAGCAATGCAGAAAAAAGGGTTTAAAGCACGATGGGAAAGGCCCATAGCCCAGAGCAGGTTTGAAAGTTATTTCATTAGATAAAAAATGCAAGCTTATTGAGGACAAGGATAATGTCTTTCCTCCTTTCACCTCCCTGAAATCACACATGGAACATGGCAGGCACACAGATGTTTGCTCATAAACACACAGGTGTTCCAATGCAGAGGTGTGTGAACAGACAATATGTTTATCACACCATATGACACTGTGGATGCAAAGTATTATAAAGAAGTTAATTTGTTAGCCTTTGAAAAGGTTCATGCCCATGTAAGGAGGGTTTCAAACATGCTCAAACCAAATCACATTTGTATTTATGCTCAGATTTTCAAAGAACCCTGAACTTTAGTTATTCAGGTAATGATACTAGGACAAAAACATCTCTGCCTCTTTGGGCTTTTGTTGTATTCACTATTTTTTTTCATGTCATTATATCTGGAGGTTCCTCAATCTGCATTTTTCCCACCTTCAAACACACCATACCTTCTCATCAGCCTGACCAGTGTTCAAAACAACCAGGGGAAGCTATACAACGTCTTTTTCCTCAGCATAAAGAATTGCATCTGCTTATTTTCACTATCCGGCAGGGTGAGGTGGGCAGTGCTTACAAGGATTTGCTCTCCGTTGGCTTCAAAAACATCCTAACACTTACATGCCTTGAATTCATCTGTATTTTGCTACCTTTGAAGAGAAGGAAGGAGAAACATTGAGAAGGAAAAGCTTTGCAAACCTGGCTCGGGAGAGAAAAGGTTTATGTAAAGGTTTGAACATGCTAATAAGCATGGAAGGAAATAAAATCAAGAACAAACAAAACTGGGATTGATTAGCTCATCTCCTCCCTCGTCCCCAACTGCTGTTTATTCAGTAGGAAAAAGAAAATCACAATATGCAATTCAGAATCTCAGTCATTAGGATGTCCACAGCACAAAGGCAACTCTGGATTAAGGGTTGTTTTTTTAACCAAACCACTTGCTGAATTTTTTTGCTGGTTGGTTCTAATATAATTTTTTAGCTCATGATATTTGTCTTCTCCCTCCCAGCACTCACCTTCCATATTTCTTTTTTCTGCATTACACTGGCTAGACTTCTCAGTTAATAACAAATTCTAACAGTGGCAGTAGGTAACACTCCCTTCTTCTTAACTTTCACAAGCATATTTTAAGAACTTGCCCATTAAATATAAACTTGTGGTTTCCAAAAGATATCCTCATGTTATGAAGTAGTGAAGGCATTTCCAAGCCTATCTAGCTCTTCTGCTACCCTATAAGCCTAGAAAAAAAACCCTGAAGAAACAAACAGATTTCATCCTCCATTCATAAAATAACAAACTATGAAAATAAAAGGAAGACGGCATCCAAAATGGCTAGACTGTGTTACGGTTGTGAGCGCAGGCATTAGAAAGAACACCGGTCACATGGGCTGTGACAGCGGCAGCTGCTCAGAGCAGGGCACACTTTATGTTTCAGGCCTGGTTCTAAGCCCTTCGCTCATAATAGTTAATTAAATCATTGCCATATCCTTATTAAGTGAGTTCCCTTATTATGCCCACCGTACAGAAGAGGCAAGTGGGGCAAAAAGAGTTTAAGTTAGCATGAGCAAAGTTTTCGTACCTGGGGGAGCCAAGATTGAAACCCCAGCAACCTAGCTGCTACTGAACGGCCTCCCATGCAACACTGGCAAACAGCTTTGCAGTGAATACCAACAAATATTGTGTGATGTCAAAGGTGCTTGCGCCTTTGCCTAGCTAGGAAATGGCAGAGCAGAATTCTCTGGAATAATGCACACCCCTCCTCCACACCAAAGACGTCTACATCTTAATCTTCAGAACCTGTGAATGGGTTACCTTATGAGGAAAAAGGGACTTTGTAGATAGGATGAAGGATCTTGAGATGGGGAAAACTATCCTGGATTACTTGGGTGGGCCCTAAATGTGATCACAAGGGTCCTCATAAGAGAGAGGCAGGAGAGTCAGTGGTGAAGAAGGTAGTGATGTGACGATGGGAGCTGGGATTGGATCCACCTCGCCAGGAGCTGAGGAAGGCCAGCAGGCTCTAGAAGCCGGAAGAGACCAGGGACACTCTCCCTGGTGCCTCCGAAGAAACCACCCTTGACAGTATCTTCACAGATTTTCTTAAGACTCATTTTGGATTTCCGTTCTTCAGGCCTCCAGAACACTAAGAGAATAAATTTGTTTTAAGCAACTAAGTTTGTGATAATTTGTTAGAATAGCAATAGGAAATTAATATGCCTATTTTCTGTTGTTTTTTACTAGCAATCCCCAATGACTGTTCTTTTTTCCAGGAAACCAAACTGATAGGAATTTACCTTGACATTAGTCTACGTTTCAGTATTCTCTAAGTGGAAGCACTGAAATCCCCATATCTCAGGACACCTCTCAGTTCCAGGCAAACTGGAATAGTTGGTCACTTTATTTCTAAGCAAAAACATATAAAAATAAAGGAGAAAGAGTGCCTTTCAGCAGGAGAAAAGGGATCATTGCTTGGGATTTAGAAGCAAATTCAATTCCATGCTACCAAAATGACTTGCTGGGACTTAGAGAATGGGTGAGCTGGAAACAAATGTAAAACTCATTTATCATAGTTCACATGGAGTAGCATAAGATACCACCTGCATTTAACTAACTAACCTTTACTACTAAAACCACAGTAAATGTATAATTATGAAACTTCACATTAAGATGGCAAACAAGGAAAAGTGTTCTCTTCTTCCCCATCCTACCACCAACAAGAATATCTCCAGGTACCCTGGAACATAAAATCAGAGTGATCTGATACACAAGCAACTATTTCAGACATACAGATGAGTGATAGGGCACAAGTTTGGACACAGCCAAAGCTTGCCTGATACTTTAATTCACATCCAAAAATGGAGAGTGTAACAGAAACCTTTAAATATGTTAAACCTTTACCATTTCCCTTAGTCTGACGACCAAAGAAATACTCGGCTACTAATAGATATAAGAATAATAATCCCTTATAACATCATGCTGAATGATTAATTCACATCACCAAATTGCACTAACAAACCAATTTATCATTTGCCTTAGCTGCTTTTATATTTTGTTAACTTATCTGCTTTGCATTAATCTCAGTTTATCAGGTACAGTGACATTTCTCTCTTCCTCCTTTGTAGGTTTCTCATCTATTTAAGTCACACATGCATAATCTGTTTGACGGCTAGTGGATACAAATAAGACCTTCACATTGTACATTCATATTTGATAGAATCAGATGTTCTGACTTATCTGACGTCTCAAATGTCTGGTTCTAAGTCTTTTTTATTCTTTTTTTTTTCCAGAAATATAAGTAGTACAACTCAAGAGATTATTAAAGTATTCTACCTTATCAAAAGTACCTGGCCCACAGGAGAAGATTAACAATACCCATTGACTGACTGATCAAATGAAAATGATTCATACATCAAATTTTAAAGTAAATTTCCTCTCCCATTTTGTACCCCTAACCCCAGTTATGTTAACTTAACCTGAATTTTTTACAAAGAAAGATCAGAGAGTGTTGACATGTGACTTCCAAAATTCTGTACATAGGAGAATTTTGGAAAATAACTGCTGTTTTAAAATTGAAACAATTTCACAAGTCTTTTTTTACCACTTGCTGGTTGAACAATAAAAAAAAAAATTAAACTTGGGAAAAGGGAAAATTGCCTAAAGCAACAAACTTACCAACACCCCCAAAATGACAATAAAAGACCAGTGTGTGATTAGATAACCAGCTGTGGAAGAGAGTTTAGTACAGTACAGCCTGCTTCTCTTTTGCATCAGGCTTTTCCTTGAGGCTTTTACAATGCCCAACTCACATATTTGGCAATAAATGTATACGATGCCTGCTGCAGAGCACAGATATAAAATGCCAAATTCCAGGAAATAGTGTAGAGTTATTTAGTGTTTTGAAAAGCTATTGTTTACTTGACACATATGCTTAAGCTACAACTGCTAAAATTCATGATGTTGCTGCTGTCTCCTAAGGGTTTATCTGCCTAATGGAAAATTTTCCAACAAGGTGAAAGTACACAAGGTACCAATGCACAATTGTGAATGCTATACAATATGCTCTTCCAACTCAAGCTATGCGTATAACGAGCATTTATTTTTCTTTGCCATTAGCTTGTTCTGCAGGTGTTTTTGTTTAAGCAAACATGTTCCTGAAGCCTAAAACTACAAGTAGCAGAAATCAAACACTAATTTTCCATTTATGGCTTGGATACTTCTCTGTAATTTTGTTTCCCTTTTGAAGTTTAAGTACTCATAGAATATGTATTCTTTTACCATCCAGTGTAAGGAAATTAGAATAGTCCCTGGCACAGAATAGGTGCTCAGGAAATATTAATTGCAAAATTGAAGCCAAACTATTTGAGATGTACAGATAATGAATTAGAAAGAACACTTGACTAGTTTTTTTCTGAGAATCAGCAGTACAATTTGGAACAAGATACCATTTATCAGGGGCAGACTTGGCCCAGTGGTTAGGGCATCCGTCTACCACATGGGAGGTCCACATTTCAAACCCCGGGCCTCCTTGACCAGTGTGGAGCTGGCCCATGTGCAGTGCTGATGCGTGCAAGGAGTGCCCTGCCACACAGGGGTGTCCCCCGCGTAGGGGAGCCCCACATGCAAGGAGTGTGCCCCGTAAGAAGAGCCACCCAGTGCGAAAGAAAGTGCAGCCTGTCCAGGAATGGTGCCACACACACGGAGAGCTGACACAACAAGATGACACAACAAAAAGAAACACAGATTCCCGTGCCACTGACAACAGCAGAAGCAGACAAAGAAGACGCAGCAAATAGACACAGAGAACAGACAACCGAGGTGGGGGGGAGGGGAGAGAAATAAATAAATAAATAAATAAATGAATCTTAAAAAAAAAAAGATACCATTTATCAATAATCCTTAATTACATTATCATTTGTAAAATGTGTGAATATATCACCGTGTTTTCTCATGTGTGCGCCTGTGTGAGAGTTGTGCGTGGAGAAGGAAATCTGGAATATCTCTAAATTTCCTTCTGGTTCTAAAATATTTAGGGGTTTAAAAAATAATATCCCAGTTTTGGAGGAACTGATAAAATTAGAACCTTTTCATAACAACTCATCTAGAAATAAACACTGCTCTCTTTATACTAAAAACACAGTAAATAAATAAAATATATAGGGGGAAGCGGATGTGGTTCAACTAGTAGAGCATCTACCTACCATATGAAGGGTCCAGGGTTTGATACCCATGGCCTCCTGACCCGTGTGGTAAGCTGGCCCATTTGCAGTGCTGCTGTGTGCAAGGAGTGCCATGCCACACAGGGTGCCTCGCATAGGGGAGCCCCACGCAGAAGGAGTGCTCCCGCAAGGAGAGCCGCCCTGTGTGAAAAAAGCATAGCCCACCCAGGAGTGGCACCACACATACAAAGAGCTGACGCAGCAAGATGACACAACAAAAAACAGACACAGTCTCCCACTGCCATCCGATAATACACACGGACGAAGAAGAACACACAGCGAATGGACACAGAGAGCAGACAACCGCGGAGGGAGAGAAATAAATAATAAAATAAATCTTTAAATATATATATATAATGAATTTTTTGTGTCCCTATATATATAAAATTTATATATATATAATTCATAATTACACAAATTCATGCACATCTCAAATACATAATTATAAGCCCAACTACCAGAAGGTTCTAATTATGCTCACAGATAAAACTACTTGTTCCTAATTTTCTCAGAATTTGAACAATTCATATTTTATTTGTCTTGTATATATGTAGTATACTTACATTTGTATCTGTGTATAGGAAAAACCACAGGAAATAATAAGGACTGGTAGTCAGGGTGAGACCAACTTGAGTCTCAGTTGCTCACTACCTATGTGAGTGCCAAGTAATCACCTGAGTGAGCCTTAGCTCCTGCATCTGTAAAATGTGGCTCTCACCAGGTATCACATGGAGCTGTTGTGGATTAGGAAGCAACCACCTCATTATATGTTAACATATAGTATCTTGCCCCAACAACATTCTGTTATTCAATTTAAAGACCCATGTCTTTGTTTCCTCTGTCTCTTTCTTGATATTTATCAACATCTCTCTCTCTATGATCTACCCAATCTATCACCAGTCTATCTATTAATCAAACTTAAATTTGCCCTAAGACTGTTTTTTGCCCAAAATGTTAAGATCATAAATAAACTAGCAATATGGTTGCATAAATCAGGAATGGCCAATGTCTGGAAATCAGCCTATACCTACCAGGTCTCTTCATACGCTAGAAATACTAATTGATCTTGGCAGTCTTTATTACTAGGACCACAGAAGGCTTTAAAATCCTTCTCATCAAAGCACTCCTGGTTGATTCTACTAATCTACTGAACTAGTACTTACAAGGAAAGGTATTTTCCAAAACTGGGCATCAGTGTAAACGAACTGCATGTAGGTTTCCTAGCATTATCAACATGGCAGATCAGTTCCTGGATGTCCTGAAGAACTTTACAAAACTGAGAAACATGAAAGTCACCTCAGAGAATGCCTTCTTTTCCCAACCTGACTTTGCTTACATAGTTTAAGAAGGAAAAGGGCTTTCTGTTCAGCTTCTATAGCTTATGCTCAAGTTGGAATCAAAACACAATCTCATATTGAAAATTTTATGTAAGGTTTCTTTTACAGAAGAGTGACCATTGAGTTTTACTCATATTTATTCTTTACTCATATTTGTTCCTGCTCCCCTGCCCCTGCCCTGCTGCTTTTGCTGTCTGTGTCCCTTCACTGTGTGATCATCTGTATCTTCTCTTTTTGTGTTCTCTTCTCTTCTTTCTCTTCTAGAATTCACCAGGATTCCATCCTGGGAAACTCTGATGTGGAAAGAGGTTCCCTGTCAATTGTACCACCTCAGTTCCTGGTCTTTGCTGCGCTTAACCTTGACTCTCCTCGTCGTCTCTCTTTTGTTGCATCATCATCTTGCTGCGTGACTCACTTGTGTGGGCACTGGCCCACCCCAAGGGCACTCGGCTTGCTGTATGGGCACTCAGCTTGCCATATCAGTGCTGGCTCACTGTGTGGGCACTGGTTCACCACATGGACACTTGGCTCACCACGTGGGCACTTGCATAGGCACTTGGCTTACCACACAGGCACTGGCTCACCATGTGGACACTCACATGGGCACTTGGCTCACCATGTGGACACTCGGCTTACCACGCAGGCACCCACATGGGCAACTGGCTCGCTGCATGGGCACTCAGCTCACCACATGGGCACTCGGCTCACCATGGGGGCACTTGGCTCGCCAAGCAGGCACTGGCTTACACAGACACGCTTTCTCTTCTTGTTTTTCACCAGGAGACCTCAAAGATCAAACCCAGGTCCTCCCATATGGTAGGTGGAGGCCTTATAACTCCCTCTCATCTTTATTCTTGTTGAAAAAAGAGTACTTGTTAAACATTATAAGGCTTAGTTTCATTCTGAAATTAAAATATTGCTTCCCTAGAGGTTTATTTTTTTATTTGTTCTAAATATTGGGAATATGAGAGTAAATAAATGTAGACAAAACCCCTGCCTTCATAGAGCTTGAAATCAATTATTACTAACTAGTCATTTCTTCAGATGAACCATCCGTTATTTTGAAGAGCAAGTGGAAAAAAGTGGTTGGGTTCTGCCTTAAGTTAGAAACCCTCATGCTCTGATACTAAACTACTTGACAACTGTGAAGTCGTAGTCAATCTTGCTAAATAGCATTTTAGACAAAAAAATGTTTTCACTTAAGGAATTGAAATGATAGAATACTCTTGCTTAATAAAGATCTACATTTTATCAAATTTGCACCCTAAAAATATATAACCATTTCCCAATTCTTAAATACTTTTTTTACTCAGTAACAAGAAGAAAAGCCTGTGCCGTAATACCTCATTCTGCCCATGCTGGCCAATCTCCTGTGAGCGCCCCCACCCTGTGACCACTTACTCCTTCACCCATGAAGGCTCCAGGCTTCATTTGGCATTTAAATGAGAGCCTAAGTATAAGATGGCTTAGTAAGAGAAAAGACAAATAAACTCTTCAGCAAATCCACAGCCCTGCCTCTCTGCTGCTTCTCCTTCTCTAAAATGTGTGTGCACTGAATCACACAGAGCCTTTAAATTTGAGTCAGATGGAAATCAATGCTTTGGCCATTTTTACCTTATACCATGATTTGGAGTAGGGAAAATGAAGGACATTTGTAAGGGATGGTTGGATATGTGTGTAAAAAAAATTTTTAAGTTAAATGTTGAAGCACCTTGCCAAAGTTTCAAAGCTAGTACAATGGGAACAGTGTCAGTCCTACCTGCTGTTTGGCTGTTGTAGCTAATCTGAACATTAATATGTAAATTATTATTTTCTACCCATCAAGTCACTTCCAAAAGGATTCTTTTTACCTTTCATTCTTTCTTCAGCATGCCCTAAATTTAATGTATCTGGTGTCAGCATAGAGAAATCTAATGTATCAATGACTGCACAAATTACTTAAAAACCCTAGAGCAAGATTCCAATTAGCCGGTAATACACTTGAAATTTTACTTCACTATATTTGGCTTTGTTCAGGGGTCAGGTTTAAAGAGAAGTTTACTGCTAAGCCTAGTGACTGACAGGGAAGGTTGTAATCAACAAAAGGCAATTCCATCACTGATTATTATATATTAATAATTAGCACAACATAAAATAGAAAGCAAGCTAAAATCATGTCTCCTAACAAGGGCATGGTTTAAAGGGGAACACTACAAAGTTACATGAACTATGCATCTATTCAATGTATTCTTTGCTATAAAAGCAGTTTTAGAAATAATAATTGTTAATAATTTTAATTGACTGCCTTAATAGATCATTTTTCTAACTTCTTGCTTTTTATTTTCTTAATTCCTTCACATAAAGTTCATTATAGGAATGTAATGGTAGACCTTGTCAGATTAGAATGAAGAATGCTAACTGGGGCTATGATTTAATAGTTCTGAGTATTATCAGAATTTACTTTTCAAGGTGACTTTCTCTATATCTCATTTCAATGGTAAGCCTTTTAATAAGGGAAAAGCATCTTGTTTTTCCTTTTTTTTTAATTTGAGAAGTTGTAGGTTTACGGAAAAATCATGTAAAAATTATGGCGTTCCCATATATCCCCCTCCATTTTTAACACTTTGCATTAGCGAAAAGTACCTTGTTTTTAAGGCAGCACTCTGGACCAAAAATCTTACCCTGTTTACTTTGGCTTTTCCTATTATAAATTTGCTTATGAAACATCCAAAATATTCCACCATCTTATACATCTACTGTCTTTTCAGATATTTTCCTAGATTTTTGATATAGCAGACAAACTGCTGGATTCCTGCTGGTAATATGTTAATTGTAAATTTTGACATTATTAACTCTATCTAAAATATCTTCATTCCTCATTTTTTACTGTCAAACCCTATCTTATACTATAACTAAGAAAATTCTGTATTTTCAGAATATTGGCTGGTATCAATAAATCTATATAAGTCCCCATTAGATAGCAATTAACTGTTTTTTATTATAACTGTATGATAGAAATATGGAAATTTACATGTTCTTAAAATACAAATTCAAAAATGCATATACCATATGTAAAGGATTACTTAATGAAAAATCAAGAAGAACAATAGAAAGGTATCTTCCTTGTTTATCAGGACTATTTTAATTCTTCCTTACATGGGATGCTTTAGTTTTTTGTTTTTTTTTTCCCTTAGGTATTCTTACTCATTCTCTTCATGATCATTGCTTTCCCTCCAATACAATTACCTATCAGCAGGTCCAAAGAACTGACAATTTAGGCACTTTGCAGAGCCACTGCACATCTTAAATAGGAGAAAATGTTGAAGAATTCCAGGCATGCCTACTACTCATTCTTACTAAAGTTTTTAATGAGAAAGGATAAAATCTCTTACTCTAAATCTTTGCATTTAATTGCTTTTAAAATTAATTTTCTGAATAGGTAAAATATTAAAGGATTCAAAGAAAAAAATGACATAAAATATATACACAGAGATGTCTTGCTCCAACCCATTTCTCCCTTTCTCCCTTAGTGAAGGATTTCCTAATAGCAACACTATCGACAACGTTGGTTGGATGATTCTTCATGGGGTGGAGGAAGGAGTGGGAGGCAGGCACTGTCCTATGCACTGAAAGATGTTTAACAACACCCTGGCCTCTACCTAGTAGATACCAGTAGCACACCCCAAGGGAGTTGTTTCAATCTCGTTTTCTCTCCATGTTACATACATGAATATGTTTATATAAACTGCAAATTCATAGGTACCAAAATTTCAATTTGAGGTACACCAAACCGTACATTTAGAAAAAAATGGATAAAAATACCCAACCATTGGTAATACCTATTAGAATAAATGCACACACCCTTGAGATCTAGCAGGAGTCATAGGCATGTGTTCTCTGTGCTTTACTTTTGAGTACTTCCTACTGCTATGTTAGGGACTTTCCTAGGATTGGTCCTCTGGATATCAGTTGCTATCCTCTGGATATCAGTTGCTATCCTCTGGATATCCTTTGCTGAAAAGTTTAAGGAAACTGAGAAGGACAAGGATGTAAGAAAATGGTAAATACTTTTTAAAAATCATGAAGCATATCATACACAAAATTATGCATTAATAGATATGTAAATCTTTAAAAAATAGAGCAACATAGTGGTATATATATTTTAAGCAAGGAAATAGTTTTGCTACTTCTCATTGTTTTAGCCTGTATGTTGGGAAAAAAGGAGAAAACTCATTAAAATCAGCTTAATTTAGCCAATTTAGTAAGAAAAACTCATTTAAATGTTTTCTGTAATTTTTACATTAATATTCTTTTTATATAAAAATTATTCACCTCATCTGGAGAAACATCTGCAATAGGTAATTACATATATTGTTTTTATCCCTTTTAATTTTAGTGAGCTATCACATTTACAGATTAAAAAATCAGAGTAAATTTTCTACTTCAGAAATGACAAAATAGGTTCATAATACTCAACCTCTTGGCCTCTCACTCACCTTCTTATTCTGTAACAAGAAAATTTTTAATTTTTGAGAGATCCCAGGCATATTTGCTTCAGTTTCAATCATCACTCCCTTCTCTCATTTGAGGCTTTAAATGACAAATAGAATTGTTTGGTTCTTAATGGTAGGTCAATTCCGAAAAAAATAGTTCTAAGTCAAATGAATTCTTTTAGGGATTAGAGCAACAGAATGTCTGAGAAAGGAGGGGCATCATAGATGACTATCACTAGCTATCCTTTCAAATATGAAATCCTGAGATATTAGGTTGGTGCAAAAGGAATTGTGGTTTTGGACCATGAATTTTAAATCATTATAACTAGGCTCTAACATATCTTTATTAATAAAAATAGGAACCATTACAATCAACACACTTTTGTCAATGAGAAATAAGTTCATTTATTCCTCTAACGTAAAAATCTGTGCTTTGGGATTTGACAAACTCTTGGAAAGCATTTTTGGTCAAGATGCTTGAAGAAATGGCAGTTGGTTGGTGAGAGGTCAGGCAAATATGACAGATGAGACAAAACTTCGTAGTGCAATTCATTCAACTTTTGAAGTGTGGGTTGTGCAATGTTCAGTCGGGCATTGTCATGAAGAAGAATTGGGTCCTTTCTGTTGACCAATGTGGCTGTATGCACTGCAGTTTTCAGTGCATCTCATTGATTTGATAAGCATGCTTCTCAGATGTAATGGTGTCACTGGGATTCAGAAAGCTGTAGTGGATCCGACTAGCAGCAGACCACCAAACAGTGACCATGACCTTTTTATGGTGCAAGTCTGGCTTTGGAAGTGCTTTGGACCACTGACTTGGTCATCACTGGTTGTCATATAAAATCCACTTTTCATTGCGTGTCACAATCTGATTAAGAAATGGTTCATTGATGCATAGAATAAGAGAAGACGGCACTTCAAAATGATTTTTTAAATTTTTGGTCAGCTCATGAGGCACTTATCGAGCTTTTTCACCTTTCCAATTTGCTTCAAATGCCAAATGACCATAGAATGGTTGATGTTGAGTTCTTCAGCAACTTCTCATGTAGTTGTAAAAGGATCAGCTTCAATGATTGCTCTCAGTTGGTTGTTGTCAACTTATGATGGCCGGCCACTACATTCCTCATCCTCAAGGCTGTCATCTCCTTTGCAAAACTTCTTGAACTACAACTGCACTGTAGGTTTGTTAGCAGTTCCTGACCAAATGTGTTGTTGTTGTGAGTTGTCTCCACTGCTTTACGAACCATTTTGAACTCAAATAAGAAAATCGCTCAAATTTGCTTTTTGTCTAACATAAATTCTATAGTCTAAAATAAATATAAAATAAACAGCAAATAATGTCATTAACAAAAAAACATAAAGTGAGAAATGCACATTAAAATGATGTATAACATGACCACATTTATTTAAGAATGTATTCCAACATCAAATGGCAAATTTTGACAATGCAAAACTGCAATTACTTTTGTACCACCTTAATACAAGGGGCCTGGGGTACATGATGCCATTAGATGCCATTAGTGAGTAGCAGAGAGGCTATTGGAATAGCTCTCACAAATGATGTTCCTGATTTCTACACTCCACCCCACTTTATTTTATGTTTTCTGAGGGGAAAATGATGATCCCTAAAGACAGTATGCACATCACTATTAAAATAATCTATGATTCAACTTCCAAACAGATTTTCCATTTAGTATCACATGCATTCCCTTTTAAAGTTACTACTGATGGCCAACAATCCTACTTCAGAAATTCTTTATTTTGAATTCCTATTCTCAAAACATTTAAAGCTATTTAGAGATGATGCCAAAGGGAATAGAACAATGTCATAGGATAATGGCTTATTCCAGCATTCAGCAGTGTTGAAATACAGCTGCCAGTAATAACAACGTATGTCAGCACAGTCAAAATCTAGACTTTGTTGCCCCAAAGCTGGAGATACTAATCCTTCAAGCAGGCAATTGCAAAGACATTTTTATAGAATAAAAAAAAAGTAAACTGTAAAATAAAGAACAGAAAGCAGAGCTTTACTAGGATTTATTTTATTTTAGAGATCTGAACGATTTAATTGATAAATAATAACAACCATTTTTCTGGAACAATTCGCATGCCAGATATTTGCTAAATTCTTTGGGCTTAGCATTATATCACTAATTCCCCCCAAAAAACATCATAGGAGGTAGATTCTGTCATTAGTTTATCTTAAAGAGGACAAAACTAGACTGAGTGGGATTATGCAATCTGTCTAAATCACTAGCAAGAAAGTAGCAGAGTTAGAATTTGAACCACTGGCTACTACAAAAGTCATGCTCTTAAGCATCCCTTAATTCTGTATCTCTACATCAAACAATCTGAGAATACCTTAATAAAAAGATACAAAGAATTAACAAATATAATGTTTTCTACAAAAAATGTTTTTCACATCCATATGTCATTACTAATTAGAATGTTAGAATTTCAAATCCTGCTACCGTGAAATTTATATCCTGCTCACAGTTCATTTTATTTTTTTCATAGAATAAGCAAGATACAAAACTAGAACATGAAGTCTCAGTAAAAGGAAATGGGCACTGGGAAACATGTGGCTCAAGTGATAAGGCCTCTGCCTACCATTTGGGAGGACCCAGGTTCTATCCCTGGGGCTTCCTGGTAAAAAAGAAGAAGAGAAAGCATGCCTGTGCAGTGAGCCAGTGCCCACGTGGTGAGCGGAGTGCCCTGCATGGTGAGCCAAGTGCACACGTGGTAAGCTGAGTGCCCGCACAGTGACCCAGTGCCAATGGGGGTGCCCAGGTGGCGAGCTGAGTGCCCACACAAACCAAGTGCCTGTGTGAGTGCCCAGTGGCGAGCCGAGTGCCTACATGACAAGCTGAGTGCCCGCATGAGTGCACGTGTGGTGAGCTGGTGCCCAGGCACGTGAGTTACAGATCAAGATGATGATGCAACAAAAGAGAGATGAAGGGTAGAGTCAAGGTGAAACACAGCAGAGACCAGGAACTGAGGTGGCACAATTGACAGGGAAACTCTCTCCACATCAGAGGTCCCCAGGATCGAATCCTGGTGAATCCTAGAGGAGAAAGATGAGAAGACAAAAAGAGAAATAGATACAGAAGATCACACAGTGGATGGACACAGACAGCAAAAACAGCAAGGTGGGGCAGGGGGAGGAGAAGAAAATAAATAAGTAACTAAAGTGCATTTCTTTTAAAAAAAAAGGAATGGGCACTGGCATAGGTACTTCCTAATACTCATGGGAATGAAGAACAAACTGTCATATTCAATGCTATTAATGGAAAATGAGTAAATAGACAATATCTACATAATTGAATATAACTATATTTAACTAAAATATATATATATATATATGTATTTTTTTCAAATTAGATCTAATAGAAACCCTACTAATTGGGAAGCTATTGCCACCTTTCCTTCTTTTATTTGATAGTGTTGATGGTGGTGACTGATATATTAGTTAAGTTTTGTCAACATCTATCATACCATGAAACCCCAACATAGTTGAGTCACATATTGAAGGATTTTCACAAGTTATGGATTTTTTCCTCCTTTGGCTGTTTTCTCTTTGCTAATGCTTTATCAAAGGAGGAGATATGGAAGCAAAGTCATTTTCCCATTCTGCTCAAGTAAAGGTTTTGGTCGAGGAAGGAACTAAGGATCTCAAGCACAAAGGAAGAGGCACACTTTGTGAATTATTTTAATAATAATCAAGGTGGCAGTCACCCCTTGACACCCTCAACACATCTACAGGGTAAATGTGAGGGTATTGGAGAGCTGGTCCTTGGATGGTTTTCAGGATTAAGAGTATATACCTTGTTATGTGATTTTGCATTTGCAGACTATCAGGGAAAATGGTGAATGGCAAAATAAACCTACACTTTCATTTGAAAGCTTTTCTAGGAAATGAGTGGTCAGACAAAAGAACTGAATCATTCAATTAAAATAAATGTTAGTACCTTTTATAAAGGGCACTGTGAGGAATATAGTCCAAACAAAGATAAGGAAAAATATCTTGTCAACTGTAAAATGTTATGTACATTGAAGGTACTGCAAAACTAAAAATACCAAGTGTGACCACACTCTCCAAGAAAAAGCTGATTTACACACGTAGGTTGAAAAACAATCTTGTTACAAAAAGTGAGATCATACAGTAAAAGCATATTTCATGTCCTTGAGAAGCTGACATCCTAGTTTTAGGAGGTAATGCATGCAAAAAACTGGAAACATTAAGTGCCACACTGGTAATGATAAAAACTACCATTTATTTGCTGGTTATTTATATATCAAGCTCATTCCCTCTGCACACCAAACAAGGCTATTAATTTAAGTTCCACATTTTTTAACACATAAGGAAACCACAGTGTAAGGACTTTCTCAAATTTATGGTAACTAAGAAGAAGTAGAGCCCCAAGTTTGAATAGCCCAAGGATGAAAAAGTAGGAGCAACATCTGAAAAAAATAGTATCTGGAAAGATGGCCAGAAAAGAGAAAGGACAGACATAAAGAAAGGCATGGAAAAAGCATGGAAGCAGAAAAGTGTACGTTAGCTTTGGGTGAAGTCGTTTTTTACCAGACTTGGATGGGAAAAGTATCTGCATCAAGGGTATGGCAAGAATTCATGAGGGTATTTTTAGGTCAGTATATGCAGGAGGGAAATTTGACCACTACACATTAAGCTTTGACATAAAGTCAATTTAGAATTATTTTTCTTTACATCTACTTCAAGACAAGCTGAATCAGATCAATACAGTATAATTAATAAAATAATATAGGTGATGTAACTGAAATTTAACCCAATCTCACCGTATGAAGCTCTTTGCATCCTCAAGCAAGAAGGATTATCAGATATTTTTTAGTAGACTAATAAACACTGCCAAGGCAAACTGTTTTAGCAGACTGCATTTTGATTGGACCACGTGCAATGACCTGTTCTTGGCTTTGGTGTGACACTTCTTCCCACTGGCTCCCAATTTAGCCTTGACCTTGATTTTAACTTTCTGGCTTTTATTGACCTGCATAGTTTTTAGCCCCTGACATTCCTCCAGATTCTCTTCAAGGCCTGATGCTGTTTTCATCCTTCCTGTTAATGAACCACATCTATATTCCTGTTGCCAAAAACTAAGAAAAACTAAGAATTCCATTATAAATTATTCTTTAGTAATATACTTAAATTATTAACACATTTTATTTAGGGTTGTAGCAAATGTGATTAAAATTGATAAACCTAGTTGCAGGTATAAATAAAGTCTATTAAAGTTAGTGAACCCAGGCTTATAAAATTTCTCAAGATATGTTTAAAACCAAATATTTTATCATTAGAATATTTAAAATAGCAACTGCTTGTATAACCTATTATATTTTCATTTTTTTCATAATCTTTTAAACTTTTTATTAACTATAAATTTTATTCCCAAGTTTCCATATCTTTTTTCAATTTTAAGATGCATACTTCATTTACATTTTAACATTTCTGTAGTTAGAAGCTGCATTACAGAAATTGAGCACACATAACAGTTTCTTCCCTCCCCAAAATCTGTCATTAGTATGATGGCTCATTATACAATTTGTTATTGCAAAATCTTAGATATATGTCATTCTTTTAATTTTTCTTCCTTTTTGAGAAGTGGTACAAAAATGGGAAAAACAGTAAAAATTTATAATAACAAAAGATTTTAAAAAATAATTTACCAGACTTGGATGAGAAAATAATTTAAAAATAAAACTTAAATGTATTTGTTCACCACAAGTGAACAAATAGATTTAACACTAAAAATAGATTCATAACACTGATAAAAACTAAACATCAAGATGCCATTTTCTTCTCTGAATTCTTTATTCCTCCTTCTTTCTTGACTCACTTGCTTCTCTCAAAGGAGAAAAGAAATTCAGTTTTAAATTAAAAAGGTACTAACTAAATCAGGGGCTTTCATGGGCATATTTAACATATATCCTGTTTAGAAATTGTTTAAAGGTAATATTTCTCTGTGATAAGAAAATAATTTAGTGTGCCTTCAAAATTCAAGTCGGATCATTAGCCAAAAGATGGTGATGGCATGAAGAATTAGAGTTGGAATTCCCCGTTCAGAGCCAGGCAGTACGGTGTTCCTCTCCACTAGTTCAGCTCAGTGAGGAGTGAAACTATTACTTCAGCATGTTAGGCTGCAGATGGGCGCCATTCAAGCTGAACACCATATTAGTGAAGTGGCTGCTGTTTTTTAAAGATTTGACCTGCCCTCTTCTTTCCCCAAATTCTTACTTCAATTAAGTCACTAGACAGGTTTGAGGACATAAGGTTGAAAACCAAGAGCTTTTATATTAAGGTGCTTACATAGACTATTAAACTAGATTTGAAATGCTCACTATGGCAACAAAATTGCTACAACCTGGTGTGCACAGACACAAAATGGTAGCTATGCTAACAGTCTTATTCTGATCACATGAACATTCTTTCTTTCTTTTCTCTGGTAAACAAAAGCATGCAAAATAAAACTTTTTTTTTTTTTGTAAAAGAAATGATTCTTATAAAATCAAGATGGAAATTAAAGTGAATTAAAACTTTTTAATTTAAAAATATTTATAATTAAAAAAAATAAATGCTTTGGAAGTTTTACATCTATAGTTTATTTAGTGATGGTCAATGCTATAATAGCCTTCATAGCTATCATATTATCTCAAAATGTATCAATGCCTTAAACACAATTCTGCTAATATTTATCAGGTGATGATCTATATCATAGTTGTTGCTATGGTTTATTTATGTATCGATTTAGCTAGGTTATGGTGTGCAGTTTGAGTCAAACACTGGCCTAAATGTTACCAGTGAGGTGTTTTGTGGATGGAATTAGTGTCTAAAATTAGTTGACTTTAAGTAAAGGAGATTGCTTTTAAGAATATGGATTGGCCTTATCTAATCAGGTGGGGGCCTTACAGGCAAATTATTGAGGTTTCCAGAAAGAGGAAGAAATTCTGCCTCAATCCTATTCCCTCTATCATCTCTGAGTTTCCAGCCTGCCAGTTGCCTCTAAGAAATACAGACCTATGACTTCAATATAATTCCTACCAGAACATTTAGCCTTCTGTCTGCCCTTTGGAATTTAAGACTTGCCAGCCCCCACAATCATGTGAGCCAATACCTTAACACAAATCATATATATATATATATATATATATCACATACACACACACATAGAGCCACATCCTGTTGGTTCTGTTTCTTTGGAGAGCCTTGACTAATACAATGGTTTTCTGATTTTTTGGAAAATATAAATTCTTCCAGATTTCTTAGAGTAAACATTAGATGTAACACTAGTTCAGAAAGACCTTAAAAGGTGGACGACTTGCTATTCTTGATAATGCCAATTTGCTGATGAAAGAATAAGGAGTTCGACTTCCAGGGAAGATGGCAGAAGAGTGTCAGGATTCATCTTACACCAAAACAGCTATTAAGCAGGCAAGAATGTCTGAAACAATTGTTCCAGAAATCTGAAGCCAGAAGAACATGGTTCAGCATCCAGGGAATTACAGGAGTCAGAGGCTGATAAACTACAGTAAAGAATAGTGAGTAGCTTTTTTGCATGACAACTGCTGATGCACATCCCCCACTCTCCCAGCAGGTTGCATTAGGGCCCAGTCCCTCACTGGTGACAGAAAGGAATATAAAAATCCTCTTACCCAAGAACAAGGGTGGGTACAGCCAATCACTGATCACAGATTTTGATTAGAGAATTTGGATCACTGGTTCCAGGCTTTGAGCTACTGTTTCAATTCAGACAAAGCCAGCAACAATTATTGTTTTAACCCCACCCTGGACAGGGTCATAGGTGGAGGAGATTTAAAGATGCAGTGTCTCCTCAGGGCTGCAGGGTACAATTAGCTAAAGGGTGGCATCTGTTGGGCAGGTCAGGAAAGCACAACTTTGGGGAGACATCAAAGAGGTTTTTGGTATCCTTCCTGATCCTCTCCCTATGGTGATTTGGAGCCAGTCTCTGCCTCTTGGCCTCCTCCTGGATCCTTGGCTCTGTTTTAGCTGAGAAAACCCTGACTTGGGAAAGTCCTCTCCTGGGTGCCTCTCCTCCCAGAATTTGCACTCTGGGCAAAATAACCATGAGACAATGAAAGGAGTGTAAAATAACCATAGAGTCAAAACAAAAACAAACAGAAGAGATCAAGATTCCTGGAGAAAGAAAAAAGTAAAGAAAGCTTTCTCCTGGAGTTGAAACAAATGTACAAAACATGAAATTTTAAAAATTGTACAACATATGCAGGACAAGAATAAGATGAAGAAGAAGTGAAAAAATATGATCAGTTAAAAATGGGCTATTCTAAAAGTCTAGAATGAGTTGAACCAAGAATCAAAGAAGAGCCTTAACACAAAGGCAATCAACAATAAGACCCTAGTAAAGAGAGAGAAACTGACATTCAGAGTAAACTCATAAAGATAATCAGATGTAAGGCATCAGCAAAAAATTACAAGCCATGCTAAGAAATGGGAAGATATGGCTCAATCAAAGGAGCAAATTAAACTTCAGAAGAGACACAGCGTTTGAAACAACTAATCAAAGATGTTTAAACAAATCACCTAAATCAATTCAAGAAGATGAAGGAAAATAGGGATAAAGAGAAAAAGGATGTTAAGATGTGTGAGCATAAAGGTTAATTTGAAAGTATAAACAAAAATAGCAGAAATAATGAGAATGAAAGGCAAAATAGAAGAGCTTAAAAATATGCTAGAGGCATATAACAGCAGATCTCAATGGGCAGAAGAATAGCTCAGTGAACTAGAAGATAGGACAATATAAATCTTCCAGACAGGAGAACAGATAGAGAAAAAATAAACTAAAGCAGTGTCTCAGGGATTTGAATAACAGCTTGAAGCACAAAACATCATTTGGTATCCTAGAAGGAGAAGAGAAGGTAAAAGGGGCAAAATAATATTTGGGGAAATAATGGCTGAAAATATCCTAACTTTTATAAAAGCCATAATAAACATGTCTAAGAAACTCATTGCACTCCAAACAGAATATATCATAATAGAACTTCCAGTAGATACATACTAATCAGAATGTGAAATGCCAAAGATAGAGAATTCTAAAAGTGGCAAGACAAAAGCAAATCATCAGGGAAGTGGATGTGGCTCAGGTGATAGAGCTTCTGCCTACCATATGGGAGGATCTGGGTTCAATTCCTGGGGGCTCCCAGTGAAAAAGAAGAATAGAAAGCATGCCCACATGGTGAGCCAGTGCCCACATGAGTGCCCATGCGAGTGCCTGCATGGTGAGCCAGTGTCCCACACAAGTGAGTCACACAGCAAGATGATGATGCATCAAAAGAGAGACAAAAGGAGAGTCAAGGTAAAGTGCAGCAGAAACCAGTAACTGAGGTGGTGCAATTGACAGGAAAACTCTTCCCCCATCAGAGGTCTCCAAGATCGAATCCTGGTGAATCCTAGAGGAGAGAAAATGAGACAAGAAGACAATACAGACAGCAAAAACATCAGGGCAGGAGTAGGGGAAAGGGGAAATTTTAAAGAAATAAAAATTTAAAAAGCAAATCATCATATAAAAGGGACCCACAATAAGACTAAGTACCAATTTTTCCTCAGAAATAATAGAGGCAAGAAGATCAGTGGCATGATATATTTAAGGTACTGAAAGATAAAAACTGCAAGCCAAAAATTCTTTATCTGGAAAAAACTGTTCTTTGAAAATCAAGGAGAATGTAAAATATTCACAGAAAAACAAAAGAAAAAAAAAAAAAGAGAGCTCACCAAAAAGAGACCTACCATACAAGAAATACTAAAGGGAGTGCCACAGGATGAAAGGAAAAGACAGGAGAGAGTGGCTTAGAGTACAGTAAAGAAATTAAGCTTATCAGTAGGGGTAATTAAAAGGGTAAAAAGAGAGAATAAAAAAAAGATGACATTTTATTAGTTAGTCAAAGGGGTGCTGATGCAAAATACCAGAAGACTATTGGCTTTCATAAAGGGTGTTTATTTGGGATAGTAGCTTACAGATATCAGGCCATAAAGCATAGATTACTTTCCTCACCAAAGTCTATTTCCACATGTTGGAGCAAGATGGCTGCCAATGTCTTCCCAGGTCTTGCTTCTCTCCAGGCTCAGGGTTCTTCTATTCCTGAAGCTTGCTTCTCTTTCCTCTGTGTGCTTACTTCCTGGGGCTCGAGCTTAAGACTTCAGCATCAAATTCTGACATCAAAACTCCAACATTAAAACCTTCAACTCTGTTCTTTGTCATGCTTTTTATCCATGAGCCTCCACCCACCAAGAGGACACCCTACAGACATGGCCCAGTTAAAGCCCTAATCATAATTTAATGATGCCCAGGTACAGACTCATTTACAAACATAATCCAATGTCTATTTTTTGAATTCATAATTATCAAATTGCCACAGACATATAAAAAGCAAAGGATAAAATGGCTAAAGTAAATAACACCTTTACAATAATAACAATTAATTTTCATGGATTAAACTTCCCAATCAAAAAACAAAGATTAGAGGAATGAATAAAAAGTTTGACCCAACTATATACTATTTACAAGAGACTAAACTTGGACCCAAAGACACAAATGGTTGACAGTAAAAGGTTGGAAAAGTTATTCTAAGGGAAGAGTTAACTGAAAAAGAGCTGACATAGCATTACAGATATCAGACAACCCACTGGATGGAATGGAGGAGAGTATGGGCCATGATGTGGACCATTGACTATGAGGTGCAGAGGTGCCCAAAGATGTACTTACCAAATCCAATGGATGTGTCATGATGATGGGAACGAGTGTTTTGGGGGGGAGAGGGGGGGTGGGGGAGTGGGGTTGAATGGGACCTCACATATATATTTTTGATGTAATATTATTACAAAGTCAATAAAAAAAATAAAAATTAAAATTAAAAAAAAAAAAAGATATCAGACAAAATAGACTTTAAATGGAAAACTTTTATAAGGGGTAACAAAGGATTCCATATATTAATAAAAGGGGCAATTACCAAGAAGAAATAACAATCATAAATATTTATTCACCTAACCATGGTGCCCCAAAATAAATGAGGCAAACACTGATAAAACTGAAAGGAGAAATAGATGTAGCTACAATAATAGTTGGAGACTTCAATACTTCACTCTCATCAATAACTAGAACATCTAGACAGAAGATCAATAAGGAAACAGAGAAGCAGAATAAAATGATAAATGAACTAGACCCACAGACATATACAGAACACTGTACCCCAATATGGAAGGATACACATTCTTCTCAAGTGTGCATGGATCATTCTCCAAGATAGACCACATGTTGGGTCACAAAAAAAAGTCTCAATCAATTTTAGAAGATTAAAGTTATACAAAGCACTTTCTTTGACAATAATTAGATGAAACTAGAAACCAATAACAGGCAAAGAGCTGGAAAATTCACAGATATATGGAGGTTAAAAAACACTTTTAAGCAATCTGTGGATCAAAGAAAAAATTGCAAGTGAAATTAGTAAATATCTTAAGATGAATGAAAATGAGAATACAATATATCAAAACTTATGGGATGCAGCAAAGGCAATGCTGAGAGGGAAATGTATAGCTTGAAATGCTTACATTAAAAAAGAAAGAGCTAAAATCAAGGACCTAACTGTACACCAGAGGAATTAGAAAAAGAACAGCAAACTAATCTCAAAGCAAACAGAAGAAAAAATAAATAAATAAAGAGCAGAAATGGGTGAAATTGAGAATTAAAAAATCAAAAGAATTAACAAAAGCAAAAGTTGGTTCTTTGAGAAGATCAATAAAATTGACAAACTCTTAGCATGACTAACAAAAAAAGAGAGAATATACAAATAAATAAAATCAGAAATGAGAGGGTGTACATTACTACTGACCCCACAGAAATAAAAATGATCACAAGAGGATACAATGGACAACTGAATGACAACAAATTAGACAATTTAGATGAAATGAGCAAAACTGACTTCAGAAGAAATAGAAGACTTCAACAGACTAATTACAAGTAAAGAGATTGAATCAGTCAACAAAAACCTCCCAAGAAAGAAAAGTCCAGGACCAGATGGATTTATAGAGGAATTACACCAATCTTTCCAAAAAGAATTAATACAAGTCCTGCTTAAATACTTACAAAGAATTGAAGAGGAATAAACATTACCTAACTCATTCAATTGAGATAAAAAATACCCTAAAACCAAAGGCAAATAAATATAGTTCAAGATGAACATAGATGCAAAAATCCTTAACAAACTAATTGCAAATTGAATCCAAGAGCACATCACGATCAAGTGGTTTTAATCCCAGGTATGCAAGTGTGGTTCAATACAAGAAAATCAATTAGTATAATATATCACAGTAACAAATCAGAGGAGAAAAAATACATGATCATCTCAACTGATGCAAAAAACACATTTGGCAATACTCAGAATCCTTTCTTGATGAAAGACACTTCAAAAGATAGGAATAAAAGAAAACTTCCTAAACATGATAAAAAAAGCATGACAGCTAACATTGTACTCAGTGGTGAAAGACTGAAAGCTTTCACTCTAAGGGCTGGACCAAGGCAAGGATGTCCACTATCACTACTGTTATTCAACTTTATGCTCGAAGTTCTAGCTAGAGCAGTGAGGCAAGAAAAAGAAATCAAAGGTATCCAAATTAGAAAGGAAGAAGTAAAACTTTCACTATTTTCAAATGACATGACTCTATATATATAGAAAGGCCTGAAAAATCTATAATAAAGCTACTAGAACTAATAAATGAGTTCAGCAAAGTGGTGGCATATAATAAAGACACAGTAGTTTCTATATACTGATAATGAGCAATGTGAGGAGGAAATTAAGTGAAAAAATACATTTATAGTAGCAACTCAAATATCTAGGAATCCATTTAACCAAAAATTCCTAGAAGTACATGAACAACATACACAGAAAACTATAAAACATTGCTAAGAGAAATCAAAGAAGTCCTAAATAAATGAAAGGACATTCTGTGTTCATGGATTGAGTTACAGATTCAATGCAATCCCAATCAAAATTCCAATAGTCTACCTTGCAGAAATGGGAAATCAATTATCAAATTTATTTGGAAGGGTAAGGTACCCCAAATGGACAAAAATATTTTGGAAGAGTACAAATTTGGAGGACTCACAGTTCCACACTAAAGTATATTACAAACCTACATGGTCAAAATAGCATGGTACTGGCATAAAGATAGATACATTGGTGGCAGACTTGACCCAGTGGTTAGGGCATCCGTCTACCACATGGGAAGTCCGCAGTTCAAACTCCAGGCCTCCTTGACCCTTGTGGAGCTGGCCCATGTGCACTGCTGATGCGCACAAGGAGGGCCGTGCCACGCAGGGGTGTCCCCGCATAGGGGAGCCCCACGTGCAAGGAGTGTGCCCTGTAAGGAGAGCCGCCCAGCATGAAAGAAAGTGTAGCCTTCCCAGGAATGGTGCCGCACACACGGAGAACTGACCCAACAAGATGATGCAACAAAAAGAAATGCAGATTCCCATGCCGCTGACAACATCAGAAGCGGACAAAGAAGATTCAGCAAGTGGACACAGAGAACAGACAACTGGGGTGGGGGTGGGAGGGGGAGATAAATAAATAAATAAATCTTTTTAAAAAAAAGATAGATACATTGACCAATGGAAATGAATGGAGAGTTCAAAAATAGACCCTCACATCAATTGTCAATTGATTTTTGACAAGTCTCCAGGTCCACTCAACTGGGACAGAATACTCTCTTCAACAAATGGTGCTGGGAGAACCATTTGTTTGGATATTCATATCCAAAAGAATGAAAGAGGTCCTCTATTTCACACATTACACAAAAATTAACTCAAAATGGCACAGAGACCCAAATATAAGAGCCAAACCATAAAACTCCTTGAAGAAAATGTAGGGAAGCATCTTCAAAACCTTGTGGTAGGTAAGATTTTACACTCAAAACACAAACAATGAAAGAAAAAATAGATAAAGGAGATCTCATAATTAAAAACTTTTGGGAGTCAAATGACTTTGTCAAGGAAGTGAAAAAACAAACTACACTGTGGGAGAAAAGATTTGAAAACCACATATTCGATAAGTGTTTAATATCATAAAGAAATCCTTCAAATCATCAATAAAAAGACAAACGACACAATTGAAAAGTACACAAAATACTTGAGCAGATATTTCTACAAAGAGGAAATACAAATGACTAAAAAGCACATGAAAAGGTGCTTAGCATCGCTAGCTGTTAAGGAAATGCAAATCAAAACCAAGATGAAATATTTCATGCCTACTAGAATGCCATTATTTAAAAAAAAAAAAAAAAAGAAACCAACCCAGAAAAACTACAAGTGTTGGAGAGGATATGGAGATACAGGAACACTCATTCTTTGCTTGTGGGAATGTTAAATGGTACAGACACTGGGAAAGACAGTTTGGCAGTTCTTCCAGAAGCTAAGCGTAGAATTATCATATGATCTGGCAATCCTGCTACCAAGTATATACCCAGAAAAACTAAAAGTAGGGTCTTGAACAGATATTTACACACCAATGTTCATAACCACATTATTCACAACTGCCAAAAGATGTCCATCAACTGATGAATGGATAAACTATGGTATGTACATACAATGGAATATTATTCAATGGTAAAAGGGAATGAAATCCTGATACATATGACAGAATGGATGAACCCTGAGGACATTATGTTGAATTAAGTATGCCTGGCACAAAGGACAAATATTGTATGATTTCACTGTTAAAAACTAATTGTAATAACCAAATTTAAAGAGTTAGAATCTAAAATATAGGTTACCAGGAGAAAGATTGGAGTTAGAGGACAGGGAGCTGATGTTAACTTTCACAGAATTTCTATTTAGGCTGATGGTAAAGGTTTGGAAATGGATGGTGGTGATGGTAGTTACATTATTGGGCATGTAATCAGCAACACTGAACTGAAGGTGAAGGTGGTTAAAAGAAGAAACTTTGGGATGTATCAATTACTAGAACAAAAATAAAAAAATAAAATAGGACTGTACAACACAGAACTCTATTATAGACAATGGACTATAGTTAATAGTACAAGTATAAGAATTTTCTTTCATAAATTATAACAAATGTGGTAATAATAGGGTGGTATATGGGAAAAATTAACTGAATGTAAATAATAGATGAGATGGAACTATATTTAATAATCTTTCAACTGTAACAAAAGTAACTACTGCTAAAAAAATAGTACAGTTATAATACAAAGTGCTATCATCAATAGTAACAAACATTCCACATCAATGTAAGGTATTGGTGGTGGGGTAGTGTATGGGAATCCTGTATTTTATACATGATTGTTTTGTAAACTCATAACTTCTCTAACTAAAAAAATTAATTTTTTTAGAGTTTAGTGAATGTTTGCTCTTTCTTAAATATCATATAACATATAATATAGGACACACATTTAAACACACATACACACACACACATAAACACCAATGTGTTTACATACAGATTAGGAGAAAAGAAAATCAAGCACTTTAAAATTATTTATACATATATGTATGTGTATGTATATATAATTTGTTATTCAACATAGAACTCTAGTGGCAGTCCCAAAATTGTTGCTAAATGCCATTCTAATACAAAGCAGGAAACTTTTTTCCATGGCATAAACAAGTATCAAACTCAGTATCATGAAAATTGTTTGCCATTGTTCATCAGGACCATAAGAACAACACGTCAAGGTCAGAGGGGAGAAGTAGCTGGAAGACAGTAGAAGGTGGTGCCACCATTCAGCCATCCCCTAACACAAAAAAAGGCCCTATTTCCATTGGTTTAAGTTTCATGCAAGTTGAACAGAATCTCTGAGAATGTGTTCTCCTAGAACTCAGTCATCAGCTGGGGACATTATGTGCATATAACACAATTCTCAGATTCACAGTTTTCACTATTTGTAACTAATTGACCCAGAAGAACCATGACATGTTCACCATAGTACCTACCTCAAAGTACTGCTATGAGGATCGAATGGAACTCCACATGTAAAGTCCAGAAGACAAGTGTGAGTCAAACAGTGAGGCTGGAGACACTTAGCCAGTCAGGGAGAACAGCTGACTCACATTTGATCCGTGTTAGCTGAAAATCTGTGTGGTTTCAAAGTCCTAGAGGTATCCCTATGAAACCCAAGACTCTACCATAGTTTGCTTTTTATTTTAATTGTTTGAACATTTGCTCAGTTAAACAAATTCAGTCACATCATACATTTATGACATTTCTTAATGAATCAGGAAATTCAGCTGCACCAGAAACTATTTTTTTTTCTTTCTTTAAAAATCTTACGCTACTTTAGTATTTCTAATTTGTATCGGTGCAATTTATAACTATAAATAGGTTGTTGGGGGGGTAACTAACAATGAAAAATTCATTTATAGTTAGCATTCAAATCTTGAACACCAAATGAACAAATGACAGACAATTCTCCAGAACACATAGAAAAGTCACAATGTAAGTAAAAATTCTTCCCATGCAGGCAGAATGATTTTTTCAGAGTTAATATGCTAGAGCTTGTATTTGCTTATAGCAGATCCTTTCACATTCACTCTTTGTTTAGATAAAACTGCAGCTTATTAGGGTACCAGCTTCCTTGCTCACAACAGATTACCATTATCTGATCGGAAAAGGAAGGCATGTCCTTACTTTGGGGAATCCCAGCTTTGAGCTATGTGAAGAGAAGAAAAGATACCTTACTACTAACACTGCTCCCACCAGTGCTACCCAGTTCAAACAGGATAAAGCACATGCAGTCAGTGCAGAGTAATTCTAAGAACATGGTAGCCTTCCCTGTCTCGCAAATATTAAAAACTAGTTAATTAATGTTCTTCAAAAATGAATAAGATTAATCATTAATTAATCTTGCAATCTGAAAAACAGTCATTTAATTATTCAAAATATTTAGGGAAAATTATTGCCATCATCATTCTCAAAACAGCGATATTTCCTGAATGCTTACTCTGTGCCAGCTTTGTATTTTACATGCAAAATTAGACATAATCTCATTTAATGTAACAATTGTCTCACCTACTTAAGCAACGAGGAATCTAATATACTCAAAATCAAATATGTAATAACCTACATAGGTTAAAACATCTTCTTTACACTGGGAAAATGCAAATAATAGACATTCATTGTCTTTATAAGAGTTGAAAATCTGGTTGAGGAGTATGGTTGTTTGAGGCTGTATATATCAGAGAAAAACACATTCTTAAACTTAATCCATTCCTGCAGGTGTGAACCCATCATAGGTAGGACCTTTTTTTAAAAAAAAAGATTTATTTATTTATTTATCCCCCCATACCCCCCACCCGTTTGTCTGTTCTCTGTGTCTATTTGCTGCATCTTCTTTGTCCGCTTCTGTTGTTGTCAGCGGCATGGGAATCTGTGTTTCTTTTTGTTGTTGTTGTTGCATCATCTTGCTGTGTCAGCTTTCCGTGTGGGCACCATTCCTGGGCAGGCTGCACTTTCTTTCACGCTGGGCGGCTCTCCTTACGGCGCGCATTCCTTGTGCATGGGGCTCCCCTACGCAGGGGACACCTCTTTGTGGCACGGCACTCCTTGTGCGCATCAGCACTGCACATGGGCCAGCTCCACACGGGCCAAGGAGGCCCGGGGTTTGAACCGCAGACCTCCCATGTGGTAGGTGGACGCCCTAACCACTGGGCCAAGCCCGCCGCCTAGGTAGGACCTTTTGATGAAGTTACTTCAGTTAAGGTATTCCCCACTTCAATCAGGATGAGTCTTAATCCTATTACTGGAGTCCTTTATAAGAAGGATGAAATTCAGACAGATAAAGAGAAAGCCACATAGGGAACAGCCAGATGTGGAACATCAATGGAACCCAGAAGAGAACGGAGAAAGCAGTAGACACTGACTGCCATGCGCCTTTCCATGTGAGAAGCTAAGGAGCAAGTATCACCAGTAGTCTGCCCCAGAGCATTGCAGTCTTTGGGGAGAAAACATTGCCTTGATAATTCCTTGATTTGGACATTTTTCCAAAGCTCAAAACCATGAGCCCTTAAATCCCCGATTTTTTTTTAGCTGAACTATTACATGGTTTTTGTTTGAGCAGCCAAGGAAACAAAAACTGGGAGAAAAATGTATATAAAGATCTTTAATACTACACACAATTCAAGTCTTTCAAGATATACATGGAGGTTGCCGAAATTTTACACGGAGAAGATAGTAAATCCAAATAAAGCAATCAGGAGAAATTATATGGAGAGCCTGAGTTTGGCCTTGTGCATAATTATGGCATCAACATGCTAGCAAAGAGAAGATGGGTATTTAAAATGGAAGAAACAGCATCAGAAAATAAAGGAAACCAGGAAAGTACCAGCGTCTGAGTGACATGTTTGGAGTTGGACCATGGGCTATGTAGATAAGGTTTGGAAGGGTGTGTGGGGAGATAAATGTCAGCAGGCAGATTGGATCTTAAGGATAAAGATATAGACATTCCTTCATATAAAATACATATTCTAAGATGTAGATGCTCCTTCATAGAAAATAGTTTGTCTCTCCCCTACTGAAAGATAATTAAACAGCTCCCCACAACATAAAAGATAAAGGCCTAAATCCTTAGCTTACTTCTCCTTTCTTTTACTCCTCCCCTATTCTTAAACCTAGGCTCTGTTCCTTCTGAATGTCATAAAATTCTCTCAAATTGACATGATCCTTCTAGCCTTCAGGCCTTTGCAAGTCATGTTCTCCCAGCCTGGAAAGAATAAGCCTACCTTCCCATATCCCTTGTCTAATTTCTACTCATTCCTTAGGATACTGAATTTAAATATAATTTCTTTCTGAAAGCCTTTCTGGATTCCACAAGTCCACAAGTATCATGCTGTGCTTATTCCTAACATGGCATTTATCACACTATACTTTTACTCTCTTTTACTTTTTCTGCTGCCCCCACTTGACTATGAGCTCTTTGGGAACAAGGAAGGCACCTTCTTCATCCATGCAGTCCTGGGACCTAGCACAGTGCTTGGCACAGAGTAGATGCTCAATAAATGTTTGGTGGGTGAATAAACTGAATCAAACAGAAATCACTTTTAAGTGACAAAGAGACTGCCTCAATGGCTATAGAGGGATATGTTCCAGAAAGGTCAAGGGGTAATCTGAAAAATGCAATGAGCTTCTTTGAGAGGAGTTAAGTTTTCTATTACTGGAGGAAATTAAATAGGTGCAAGATGTCCATTTGACAATGACTTAATCCATCTGGACTGGTTGAACTCTGAGATACCTTTCAACTCTGAAATTCTGAGATTCATAATCCATAAAAAGTCCTATTTTTAATTATCCTATTAATTAAATGAGTACTTGTTTCCTTATAGACTCTACATTGTGCACGCTTCTCTTTAAAATTGCAAGTTCAATAAGGAAATAGGTGGCATTACAACAAAGCAGTGCTCTGAGCCTCCTGAGTAGCTGCTCCATCCATATCAGTTGTTAGATATACCTAACTGTGAAAACTGTCAGGATAAAAAGGATTCTTGGATATATTTGAAATGTAAAGGCATTACCTCTAATAACACAACACAACAAATCTTTTAGGAAATGGGATGTTAGCTTAGCAAGAAAACTCCTGGTTGAATAGAGAAAAATGGGAAAACAAAATCAAATGGCTTCAAAAATCCTTAACGTCCACAGATGCTTATTATGAGCTACCACCTGTGGTCTTACTGCCGTGCGTGGGCTTCCCACTTATATACACCACTCTTCTGGGTAACAAGCTGCTTCCCACCAGACATATCAATTCATCATTTTAGTAAAGTCTCAGAGTGCTCCACAGATGGATATTAGGGAGACAAGTAACAATCTGCCACCTGCATTTGTCAAATAATTTGTTCCTCAACTGCAGCTCTAAATTAAAACTGGTTTTGAAGAACCTGGGAGAAAGGCAGGCTGTTGCTTACTCAACTTGATTAGTTAAAATGGCATCTTCAAGAATTACAAATTAAATTTAGAAATTTACCTTTTAACTATAGATCAGAATGAGATGCTGTTAGAAAAAATGGGGGAAACTGTTATTGGTTGACATGCATTGTCTTCAAACGGCTAAGTGCTATTGGGGAACGACTGGATCAGTGAGATACAATGGTAGAAGGCTCCTGCTATTTCATCTAAAACACCTGCCAATTTAATCCCCATAGGAAGGCAGGCCTCCACATTACAGCGGTAAGGTGGAGAGCAATTCTCAGTTCCTCCCATCAGAGTACTGGTTAGTGAACTGTCAGGGTTGTTCAGAACCATGGCTATCCAAACCAAAATCAGATCTCTGCCTATCCTGGCTGTTTGGCTGGTTTTCAATATAATTCCCCTCATTTCACATACTTCCCAAAAGATGGGCAGACCTTTAAAAAATATTACCTGTATGTGAAATCAGTGAGTCGTAATTTTTCACTGACCACACTGTTCCCCTTTCAGCCACTTTGTTTTTCTAAATAAAAACATTGCAATTCCTCCCTGCCCATATTACAGAATTAAAGGTTTCCAATGAACGTGGTGGGGTGGGGTGGCATGGGGGGATGAGAAGATAGACTTTTTTGCAGGCTTCTTTGCTAAATTCAAACCATCACTTTGAATATGAAATTCTGAAAAGCTCAACAGGAAATTAAGTGATGTAGAAATGAGCTGGGGAGGTCAGTAATAAACGTGCCTTTAATAAAATAACCATGTACAATTTCATCTTTATTTATTTCAAGCACTATTTCAATTCTGTAAACCCTTGTTTGACCAACTTAAAAAAAAAAAAGAGCAAAGCTCTTCCTTATGGTAACAGTCTAAGGGGGCAGTTCTGAAATGTCAGTTTCCATATTTCTGACACATTTCTTCTGCAGAGTCCATTTAAATTCTGGCAGACTATTTCAATGTGACTAGAACTCTCTTATTACAGCCAGGTTCTTGAATCTTCGAATCTCCCCTCAAAAACATCAGCACCAATATTTATGTGCTGTTGAAGCAGACAATAATAAGGCCTGGCTAAAACATTGGGCTATCTCAGCACTTAAGGATTTTATTTGGCTTAGCACTATCTTGGTCACTTTTATTTCCTACTACTACATTAGACTAGCAACAGTCCTAGGGACATCATAATTTTTCATTGACTTAGAAAATTCCTAGTACTACCTGTGTTTGAATTTAGGGCTTTCCAAGAATTAAGGGGCAGGAAAAGTTCCCCAAAATATCCTCTGATTTTGTACTTGCAGGCAAAGAGAACCAAGAAAATAACTAAGGCATGGGACCTCAAAAAGTGATGCTGGTAATTTACAACTGGGGAACACCTTCAAAGTAAAACTATTGTTACTTACGACCTAAAGGAGGAGATTCCTTCTACAAATAGGTACAGAAGATCTGAGTGGGACTTAGAGGACACCTCCTTTTAGAAATTCTACTAAAACTGCCCAAAGATTGTCTAGGGATTCAGTATTCATGTTTAGATTTTCTATATACATATGGCTTTTAGCCATTTCTCAGCTTATTATCACAAATGTGAGAGACAAAGCAAGGACATATAACTGGATCAAACAAAACCAAAACAATCAAAACATACATGGGCCAAAAAAAGAAGAAACTCTTAAAATCACTGTATATAAGCCACATATATTAATAAAAATTGGCTATATTCTTGATTAGTTACATTTTAAATATTCTCTTAAAATTTCCTAATCATTATACATTCCATCGCTTTTCAATCTACTATTCAGTATTTCAAATTATTACTAGTTTTAAATGAATTACATTTATATTGGTTATGCAAAGAGGTACAAGTTAAGTAAACTGCTTTCTAGACTTTCCGAGAAAAGTCCACAGTAATGGAGTAAGGTGAAGACTGATCAACTGATGCAGTAAGTTTCTCTCCACTATGGTAGTCTGATATTTAAAAGTTAGCCTACAAACAGAAAGTTAGGTGAATTAGAATTGAAAACACATTATTAGGCAAAACAAACAAATGTTAAATCATCTAATGAAAATTTATTGAGAGTGTTCTAGAGACCAAGATTGGGTTATGACTTAGTAACGTGGAGACAAAAGATATATAGTCCCTGCTCTCAAGGATGTCATAAGCTAGTGGGAAAAACAGAAAACAATTGCCCAGGACAGTGTAGTAATGCTATTGGAGAGCCACACTCACAAAGAATATGGGAGCTCCGGGCAAGGGTCCCTGCTGCAGCCCTGTGGGATTCCCAGAGAAGATGAGGCATGAGTGGGAGTCAGCTCAGTGAAGCAGGAAGGTCCTTTTAGGCATCAGCAAGAGATGAGGCTAGAAAGGTAAGTAGCTTCAGAACACAAAAGGCCTCAAACTAAAAAAACACTGCTCCTATTTCCATCCATATTCCTCAATGACCAATGAAGCATACTATTTAATCTCTTTAATTACTATAAACAATATATGATAAAGTGGAAGGTTCCTGAGCTTTGAGTTAAAGAAATGTATTTGAGTCCAGCTCCACCACCTATAATTGTGTGACCTTGGAAGTTCCTAAATCTTGCTGAGCCTCAATTTCCTTATCTACAAAATGGGAATCATATGTCAGAGAGTTGTTGTGAAAATTTGAATTTCACAGGTAGCTTGGCAAACTGTGAGAGCTATTATTAATATATGTTCAGTGACTTTTTCCCTACTGAGGTTCTTCACATCTCTAGCTACTGAGGACTGAGGAAAACTGTAAACCTCTCAGTGACCCCACTCTTCATGCTCAGTTCATAAGACAGCTTCTCACGAGGCCCCTCCTTGTCAGCTCCAATATCAGTCTTTCGTTTCTAGTTTTTGCGCGAATCACTCTGCAAGCCAGGTCCCTCCTATGGGGGCAGCTGTGTTGTCATTCATGACTAATACATTGAATTAAATGTTTATCTTTTAGGTGACCACCCAGGACTTGGAGCCTTTTCTTTAAGAGACAATCAAAACATTTAAATAGAACATGGAATAGAAACACTTTATAACCTCTCAAAGTCTCTTATTTCAAATAAATTTAAAATATTGATTTTTTTCCTTTTCTCTTTGAACACACAGATTTCAGCCTCTGTTAGTGTCAATTGGCAGAACCAGTTTTCCTTAAAGTGAAATAGATCCTGTAACTAGACACGGCCTTCCTCTTTCAGGAGCCTATTCCTGTTTTCTTAAATGGGTTCTTGACTACCTTGAAGTACGTCATGGTATCAGGGGAGAGGAAAGTGCCTGGCTTTAAACCACACGATCCTGGAAGTACCTGAAAATACTCTTCCCTTCATGTGCACTTTTTCCCCAAATAAAAGCTCTGCATTACTTTATAAGGATTCACTTGTACTTCTATGTCCAAATGGAAAGGGCATAAATTTTGGAGTCAGGAAAACATGGGTGTAATCCCTACACTGCTATTTGCTAGTTTCGTGAGCATGGGCAAGCAATCTAAGTCACTATTTGCTCATCTGCAGAATGAAAAAAATCATTGTATTCTACACTGGATTGTTCAGATCAGGGGTAGGCAAACTGCAGCCCACTGCCTCTTTTTGGATAGCCCATGATATGAGAATGGTTTGTATATTTTCAAGGTATTGCGGGAAAAATAATTTTTTTCTTATATAAGTACCTATATATAATCCTTAATTTTGTTTCTTGGACTGCAAAGCCTAAAATATTTACTATTTAACTCTCTATGCAAATGCTGACCCTTGGTTTAGATTGAGAATCTTATGTATATGATGTATGTACTTGGCATATCAAAGTGATTAATAAACCTCAGTTCTTTTCCTTTGTGGGAGTAACTGTGGCTTTGTAGAATAAGCACTGATTCAAAACACCAACATTTTTTAAATGTTTAACAGTTTTCATCACTCATAATCTTTGTGATATTGGAAAGCTTCTTAGCCTTTCTGGAGGATCAGTTTACTTCTCTTCAAAAGGAGAATATCAGTACTATTTATGCAGAATATTTTTAAGAAAATAGTTGAATTTAAATTGCTTTACGTGCTCACTTCGGCAGCACATATACTAAAATTGAAACGATACAGAGAAGATTAGCATGGCCCCTGCGCAAGGATGACATGCAAACTCATGAAGCGTTCCATATTTTTAAGCTGCCTCAGAGAGCTAGAGACTGGATGATAGGCTTATAGGAAATTAGGGATAGAGGAAGGATGTAAGCTGACACCTACATGGGTGAAATCTATGATAAGCTGGAGGTAAGTATTTGTACAAGGAAGGGATAAAATGGGGCATAGGGTTACCTTTGGGTGAGGCTTTGTGGGGTTGATGGGGGCTAGGGATGGGATGATGGGTAATATTGGCCAAGAAATTGGGGGGAGGGTGGGGCAACATATGAACGTTGGAGATTGTCAGGTATTTGGTTGAGAGTATAATGCTGAGAAAACTTCTTCAAAAATATAATAAGGAAGGTTACCTTTTTAAGATGCTTAAAGGGGATAATCTGATGCAGGACAGGCGCCTAGGGAATACGTGAATGCTCATTTTGCCAAAGTGGGTTATATCATTGGATAGATACCCATATAATGTGAGTGAAGGTATACCCACATCCTGGGGAGGACTGATGCCCTCAAATAGAGGGAATTGTATCTCTCAAGAGAAATGGTGGCTCCCAGTGCATTAGGGCAGTTGAGCATGTCAAGCCCTCAACACTGTTGCAAGTATCTCTGAACATGGCCCTTCAAGCAATGAAGACTGACTGTCACTGTGGGCCCTAAGGGGAGGGGGAAAGAGGTTTTGAATAGATGGAACCAATGTAACTGTATGGGCAATAGGAGTGTTCCACAAGAGTACGCAAGGATGAATATAAGACATGTAAAATTACACCAAAAATATATAGGGGCTGATAGGCTAAAATGTAAATCATAATGTAAAACATAAGATAACTAAATATTTAGAAAATTGTATAGTCTAAAATATAAACCACAATATAAACCCAAATGTTACCTTGTTTGAAAGCTGTTGTCTTAATATCTGCACATCAGTTTCAGTAAATATAGTATGAACATGTAAAAAGATTATTGCTGTGGAAGGGAAAAGGTTTTATGTTGGATATGTGGGAGTACTATATATTGTACACATGAATTACTGTGATCTAAAACTCTTGTGAAGATAAGATTAATAATTAGAAAAAAGAAAAGAAAAAGATAGGATGTAGACACTGAGGAAAAGATGGAAGTAGTTGCCTTGCCAATTTGCATACAGCGCAACACTTATTACAGTGATAGAAGGCAAAACATCAAAAACAAAGCTTTTGCATGTTTTAATTTTTTGATAACCCAATTTATTTTTACCTTAATTTTTCCAAATTAATATGTATTCTATATCTAACCTTTAAACTCATTGCTATAATCCATTTTACTATTAATGGAATCTGGCAATATATTGGGCTTCACTTTTTAGGAAGTTTTGGATCACAGAGAGGTTCAACAATGGCAGGGGAGGAATACTGGTGTGGGATGTTATTGACAGGGGACACATGGTTGGCAGGGAGTTCTCCAGGGCAAATATCCAGGGTACATAAAAATGTTTGGATATTTTCATAGTGGTTACAATTAAAAAAAACAACTGAGGGAGTGCTGAGTTCCTAGCCAGGGGAGCTCTATCACAGTCCCTAAAGGAACAGCAACAATCCCCTAAGTGCAACGGCAAAGACCAAAAAAGAAGGAATGTCCAACAATGAGCCCTTGATACTAATGACTATGCTTGTGAGCCTGTGCACCAGAAATTAGAACAAAGCTTAGAGCTGCAGGGTACCTAAGAGTTACATCCTGAGAACCTCCATGTTGCTCAAATGTGGCCAGTCTCGAAGCCAAACTCAGCATGTAAATGTGTTGCCTTCCCCTCAGCGTGGGACATGACTCCTGGGGATGAGCCTCCCTGGTGCCAAGGGATTACTACCAAGTACCAGCTGATGATGTAACTAGAAAATGACCTTAAATAAAAAGGTCAACTCGGACCAGCAGAATATCTCAATCTACATATAATACCAGGAGTTAAAAATGCTTTTTGATCTGAATTAAGGGGGAAATGGAAAGGACAAATGAGTTTATATGGCTATGAGTCTCCAAAAAGAGCCAGGAGATTATTAGAGGGGTTGCCCTTATGCACACCTGAGCAGAGTCCAAGAGACAGATAAAGTAGATACAACCCCAGGTATTGGTTCTTCTGAGGGCTACAGAGACCCACAGGTTCTATGGTCATGGCAGATGGAGTTCAGTGCCATGGCATTTGGTCCTTTTTTGGAGTGTGTGTTTCTGTGTGATGGAGCTGGACTCAGATGTGATCTTTGTTCACAAGCCTCTCCTGTTACTTTTACTAGAACTGTAGTTGGTAATGGAGTTTAATATATACCCAGGGGACCTGAATCTCTGGACTGACCATATGGTAGCCAGGCCCTGAGCCTCAACAACTTCAGCTCCTACACTCTGATTTATTGGACTTACCCTACTCAGCTAACATGGAGTTGAAGAAGGTCAATCACCACACCATGGAGCCAAGAGTGCCTACAACTAAAAGCAGGAGGATTGCATCCAGCATCCATGTGGAATCTAAGCCTCCTCTTGATATAGATGTGGAGTAGACACAACCATCCCAAGGTCCACAGGATGGAGGAATAGAGTATGGATTAGAATGTATTTACTGATTATCTATTCATGAACTATTGTGGTTAGTAATTGAAGAAAAGGTGGCATTGGTGTGGAGAAAGTGGCCATGGTGGCTGCTGGGGGTAGGGAATGGGAGGAAGAGATGAGATATGGAGGCAGTTTTGGGATTTGGAGTTGTCCTGGGTGATGCAGCAGGGACAGTGACCGGACATTGTATGTCCTCCCATGGCCCACTGGGTGGAACATGGGAGACTATGGGCTATGATGTGGACCATTGACCATGAAGTGCAGCAGTGCTCAGAGATGTATTCAACAAATGCAATGAATGTCTCATGATGATGGAGATTGTTGTTATGGGGGGAGGAGTGAGGTGAGGGGGGTGGGGGGTATATGGGGACCTCATATTTTTTTAATATTAAAAAAATAAATAAAGGCAAAAAATAAATAAGTAAATTGCTTTACAACCTCAGAAAATACCCGGTCTATTCAGCTATTTTATAGAAATTAACTATTCAACTTAAAGTCTCTTTGTAAGGTTATTACAGAAAACTTATAAAATACTATATATATATATATTTATATATATATTATATATATTATATAAATTTATATTTATATATATTATATATATAAATATAAATTTATTTATATATAATATATAAAACATATATATTATATATATATGTTTATATATATATGTATAAATAAACAGAATACTGTTGCCCATTAACCCACCATCTAGAGATAATTCCTGCCAATATCAATTGAAATATTTTCTCTTATTTATTCCCATATTCTCTCTCTCTAAGACTCCTATCTTGCACCCAGTCATCCTTGCAACTAGATGGCTAAGTGTTGGCTGATGAGATGTATGTGGAAGAGACATATGGGATTTCCAGAAAGTACCCTTTAAGAGTGGCAAGTTGTCTCCATTCAATTCCCTTTCTCCATCCTACTGCCTGGAAGACAGAGATGGAACAGGAGTAAGAGGCATCGTAGGGATGGAAGGACTCCTAGCAATGGTATAGCAGTGTGCTGAAAATCACCTGGGTCTTTGACAAATTTATGGAGCCACCATTCAAGTTCCAGATTGCCTTTCTACTCCCCAGACTTCTCTGACTCTTCCTGCCTTTTTTTGTGGGGTAGAAATTATTGCTTTCCCTCTTATCTACAAACATTCCTACCTAAGTTTATATATTCTCTCATGGCACCTGGGATGGGGATGGAAGGGGCAAGTGGTTAGAAAATAGACCAGAACATTACCAGTGATTTTTCCTGAATAGGGTTAAAATGTGTTACATTCTTTATGCTTTCCTGTATTTTTTTTTTTACATTTTCTACCATAAACATTTATCATTTTATTATTAAACATTTTTTAAGTGGCATGTTGTTTGAAATATCCCAGTGTTAGGGTTAAATCCTGAAGGGAGCCTGGAATTCGTGGTAGAATACATAAACAGCTAAAAATAAGGACTTTCTTCCCCTTAAATATCTCTAGGAACAGAAGAAATTTTCACATATCAAAGTTTTCACTAATTTTATCAATGATGCTCACTTTGACAACCAATATACTGTTTGGAGAGGATACATTAACCTGGAAAAAACCTCAATCAATAATAGGTTTGGAGGTTAGCTAATGGAATTGACAAGAAAAGTAAAAAAACAAAAGCACAGATTTAGTAATTTATTCCTGGGGGTATGATCTCACAGTTGAAAGTGTTGAATGTTATTATAAAAAGCTTTTTAAAGATCACTTTAAAAGCAATTAAGTAAATGATTACACTGTACAGATCACAATTATGTTGCAACAGGACTAGGAAGAATAAACGAGTGAACTGTCCTAATTTTAGTGAATGTTCAACTATGTCCTGGGAAAAAGCTTACATTTAGAAAATCCCATATGATTAAAGGAAGTACAATATCTCCAACAACTCAAAAGATTGTTTGCTCTGGAAAACTGTTACATGGCTCAAAAAATACTTCTGATGAAGATATAGACACTAGTGTCAAAACTGCCTCAAAATAAAATTGTGCAGTGTAACAGTGGAAAAAGAACAGTAAAATCTTAAAAAAGTATACATTCAAGTTGCCTCAAGCCATACTTTAGGTCATTTTTTGGAAATTAAGGGTTGCCTTATAATAAAGGTAAAAATAGTAGTTTGCTGGCATAAAATGTTGAAAGCCAGATTCATTAGCACTAAGACCTGTTAGATTTTATCATTGAGTCTTTAAATAACTATTAAAATTGGTAATTTTTTGACATTTTGCATTAAATGGATATTAATATAGATAATTTTTACTATTAAAAAACACTATTGGCCTGTACATGTTTTAAGACCAAAAACCCTAAAGAATAAAATATGTTAAACTTTAAAATCCATTAGTCTTTGAATTGAAACTTACGTCACTGATAAAGTTTTTTTGGATTATCAGCCATTAGCTGATGATTGCTATAATATGCCATGATGCTGTCAAACTTACCTTAGCACATAAAGTCAGCTAAATACTCTAAATACTTGGCAGGTGATATCAATCTGTTTCATTCCTTTGATTTCTGCTAGCTGATTAGTAGATGCAAATCACACTAAACATCACAATATCCAACCGTGTTTGAACACCTGGAGTGCTAAATATTGAGGATGAAAACTAGATTTAGGTAAGAGAAGTTATATGGTGGAATCAGGGATAGCTGCAAAACAAAAGCTGATGCAAATCCTTAAAAAATATATAAAAAGAGTAGAAAACCATAGACTGTGAATAATAGTCATCAATACACTGTAATGAACACCCCTGGGCCCCTCTTCACACAGGAAATCATTTTACCCTTTCCCAGTATGACAAATTGTGTTTGTTTGAAGCTGTATGTACCCCAGGAAAACATATTCTTATATCTAACTCATTCCTGTGGGTAAACCCACTGTAAGTTAAACCTTTTGATGAGGTTACTTCAGTTAAAGTGTGTCCCACCTAAATCAGGAAGGGTCTTAATCCTCTTACTAGAGTCCATTATAACAGGATGAAATTCAGACAGAGAGAGAAAGCTAGTGAAGAAAGAAGCTGTAATCAACCAAACCTGGAAAAGAAGAAAGAGACCAGTAGATGCTGCTATGTGCCTTGCCATGTGACAGAGGAGCCAAGGATTGCCAGTCCCTGGTTTGAAAATAAAGCATCACCTTGATGATACCTTGATTTGGACATTTTCCCAGCCTCAAAAACCATGAGCAAATAAATTCCCATTGTCTAGCCTGACCAGTTTCATGGTATTTGCTTTGAACAACCTAGGAAACTAAACACATACTAACAAAGTGGACACCATGTGAACACAGGCATTAAGGACTATAATTAATATAGTAGCAATGAAAATAGACCTGGGACTCATTAACATTATGAATTTTTCCTATAAAATCTTGAACAGACTTTACAACTTTGAAAAGTCTGTTTAGCCCTGTGCAACCTTCTTTCCTGGCCTTGCTAGAACAAAACAAAAGCAAAGCTTTTCCCCAACTTTTAATTAGAAAAAACTTCCAAAGATTGAAGCTTGAAAGAATAGGATAATTTGGACATCCATATATCCACTACTTAGATTCAACAATTTTTTTATTTTTTATCCCAATTACTTTTTCATTATGTATCTGTGTGTGTATGTATGTATATACATGTGTATCACTAGAAACTAAGTTACAGACATAATACTTTACACCTAAATATTCAAGTCTGTATTGTCTAAGAACAAGTACATTCGCTTACATAACCATGACATGATTGTCACCTAAGAATATTAACCATAATTCCCCAATAATTTCCTAATATCATCTAATATTGAGTTCATATTCAGATTTTCCCAATTGTCTCTAAAATATATTTTATACTTTTATTTTCTGGAAGTATAATCCAATCAAGCTTCATGTATTTTATGGTGGGAAGCCTCAGAGACAGCCCCCCTCAAAGATGAGCATCCTGCCTCCTGGTGCTCATTTCCTGTGAAATCCCACCTTCCATTTCAACTATCAGCTGGATGTATGGACTAGCTTGTAAGGCATAGAATAGAACAGAAATGATGATAGGCTCTTCCTTTTGAAGTAAAGTTATAAAAAGACCATGGATTTTGGTATTCTCTGCTCTCTTGGGTCATTTACTCTGAATGAAGCCAGGTGCCATGTCATGAGGCAGGAGGCAGTCCTGTGGAGGGTGAGGGTCTGAGGTCTGCCAACAGTCACAGTTGAAACTTCAGATGAGACCATAGCTTAGCCAACAGCTTGACTGTATCCTCATGAAAGACCCTGAATCAGAGGCACCCAGCTAAACAGTATCCATTCTTGACATAAACAGTGCTCTATTCTTGACATAGAGAAACTGTGAAATAATGAGTAATTATTGTTTTCAGCCACTACATTTTGGAGTAATTTGTTATATTCTAACTACAATAGATAACTAACACAGCATTAACTTTACTATTGTCTCTAGTTTGTTTTAAAATACAACAGTCTACTGAATATTATTTATTACATTAATATTTTTAATTGACCAGGCCAGTTTTCTTCAAGAATGCCCAAATTTTGTTTTGTTTTGTTTTTCTGGTACTTTACTTTTAGCATCATTTAACTTGTTCCTATGTTCCCTTTTAACTGAAGTTACATCCAAAGGTTTCATCAGGCTAAAGTTTAACATTGTTGGAAAGAATGCTGCACAGATGATGTTATATACTTCATATTGCATCACATTATGAGGCACATATGATGTCAGGTTGACCACTATTACTGATGCTAATTTAATACTTTGTTTAAAGAGGTGACCACCTTTTTACTAATGTGAAGATACTTCCCTCCACCTTAAATTAGCAAGTAATTTCCTAACACACCTTTGAATGCTATGTATTGTCTTTACTCTAGTAATGCAAGGAGTACCCCATCTTCCCAGAGATAAGTTCTAGTACCAATGGAATAGTCAAATCGCTCTTTTGTCAAAAGTCATACTATTATTCAAATGTTCCTGGGTTTTTTCACATAGGGATTATGAAACACACTTACCTGTTGAAGGATAACAACTCTTCCTATAACATGTGAATATAAAATGAAGTAAAGATTTTGCAATCTAAGCTTCTAAACTACTCTGGAATTTTGAGCTCCATTGACAAACATATATTAAACATTTATTAACTACAATTTTTTTAGTGTAAGAGTAAAACAAGAATTCATCACTGACTTTTCCAGGAATTCAGATATATATTCTCCATATGAGGGAACATGTTTCCAAAAGCCTGAAAGTCTGAAATTGTCATAATTTTATAAGTTTATCAGCCCCAGGGCAGGGGGGAAAACAACTTCTTCAGATATCTTGTCAGTAAGTTGTGATCATCTGATTCTCTACTTTCTTAACTACTCTAGAAACTAGGAAGAAATTGAAAATTCAACATTTGAAAAATAGGATATCTCTGGGGCAGAGCAGATTTCTTGTCCCATAGTCTAGCACTTTTCTAGTTAAAAAACAAGTAAGAAGACAATGAAAGAAGTAGCAATATATTTTTCTTTAAGAACTCAATTAACAAACGATGCGGAATTATCATGATCATCCTTCTTATGTTAAAATGAGGTCTTCAATTGTAATCCTCTAGAAATAGAAGTTACTGTAGTTCAATAATGAAGTGCACTTATACCCATGAGTTAATAAGTCCAAGTTGGAATTTAGTGAATCATTGCCTCCAGCAAGGAAGAGTATCAGAAATATAATATTGCCTTTTTTTCCACTGAAAGATCCTCAAAGAAAACAATTACGCATTTCACAGAACTATTGCAGTGTTCAAAAGCCCTTGCTTAAGCCAGTTATTACTGATGTTCAGTTATGATGTATATATGAATATTAGATTTTATATTCAGCTTAATGTTCTTCATAAATCAAAATTTGCCAAAATACTGCAGAAAGAAATGATTTTTAATATTATAAGGCTTTTTTCTAATTTTTATTTGTTTGGTTATATGTTTAACCACCTGTCAGATGGTGAGTATATGTGGAAATGGTTGTACACAATCAAGGAAATTAAATAATTAGAGCAAATACCTGAATGCTGAGATAATTAACAGATGATTTTGTTATTTTCTTTGCCCTGAATGTTTTAGGAAATTATGTTCTGTTGATGTCGTCTTAATGTTTGTTAATAAGTTAAGATAATTAATCATCATTGAAAAAAAATAATTCTTTCCCCTAGTGTTAATGGACTGTACAATTCAGAGGCTGTCTCTCAGCACCACTCTTATGGTGGTTTATTTTTTACCTCAGGGGAAACAAAACTAAACTTGATACTGCAAGTTTGTTTAATTAGTGATTTCTTGTAGGTAATAGAAATTGAAAAATTCTTCACATCCTGTCCATTATGCTATATTTTAATAAAATGTAAGTGGTTTTCCAAATAATCCAATTTCTCCTTTTTTCATGGTTAACAGGTGGAGAGAATAAAGAGAGAAGCCCCTTCCTGTTTCCATCTTTGTTTTCTTCCCAGGAAGCAATGACTCTGGCTCTCTTCATTCCATCTCTCTGGAAGGAAGCCCCTGCCCAGTGACACAGAAGCCACGTATGGACAGGGTCTATTTATATCCCAGGGCAACCCACCTTCTATCATGTAGCTGGCAAGAATACTTGCTGGGTCTTAGCTCTTACCATCTTTGAAGGCCTACTACTTAAGAAAACACTACTCAGACTGAGAGTGTTGACTGTCAGTGTAGCCCGCAGCAGGACATCCACAGGAATGACATGTATAATTTAAAGATCCTGGGCCATAGGGAGAAGTAAATCTAATTTTCTCTTTTGCCATATATTTTATTAAAACAGATTCTTAAGAATTTATACACAGGTAGGGTACAGGAATAGTTATATTGTTTTATTGTAGGAAGCTATTAAGTTCTTTTGCTGGAATTTCTAAAAGCTGTATTTAAATTAATGTCTTGTGGGACTGTGCTTGTATTCAGTCCAAATTATTCTATCTTATCTACAATGTCATAAGACATTGTTAAATGCATCATTGCAGTCTAATGTGTGCTGTCTATTGCATTTTCCTCTTCTGTCTGGCAAATCCATCCAAGAAAGGGGTGATGACATAGATCAACTCTATTATGCTGTTCCAGAAATGTGCCCCTGAACAAGCATCAAATTCACTGTCTCATGCTTATGAAATCCACCTGTTTCTCCTTTCATCTCAAATTTCTCATCCTTTTGTTTTGTTTTATTTAAATCTTTTTCTCCCCCCTATATCTCCTCCCCCCCCCCCATTGTCTGCTCTCCGTGCCTACTCACTGTGTGTTCTTCTGTATCTGCTTGTATTCTCATTAGGCAGCTCCAGGAACCGATCCTGGGACTTTCCGGAGTGGGAAAAAGTCGATCATTCTTTTGCACCACCTCAGCTCCCTGATCTGCTGCATCTCTTATTATCTCTCCTCTGTGACTCTTTTTGTTGCATCATCTTGCAGTGCCAACCCTCTGCATGGGCCAGTACTCCTGCGCGGGGCAGCCCTCCTGCACAGGAAACCACTCCTTGCGTGGGGCAGCGCTCTAAGTGAGCCAGCTCACCACACAGGCCAGCTTGACTTCACAAGGAAGCCCTGGACATCGAATCCTGGACCTTGTGTATGGTAGATGGGAGCCCAATTGCTTGAGCCACATCTGCTCCCCAAATGTCTCATCTTTTATCTCCTTTAAACTATTGATTACTGAGGAAACACAGATGAAGTGAAGACTTGGGGCCTTCAGTCCTGAGTTCTTGGGGTGGGAATGTCTGGGGCCTTGATGACTGACCCCATATTTCCTATCTCTCCACTCTCCAATCATTCCCAGCCACAGTTGCTAGACTAATTTTAGTAATGTCCAGCTAAAATCTTTCCACCTATTCAAGCACATTTAACATCTTCCTGTTGCCTACCAAATAAAGTTCAGATTATTCACTTTGGAATTTCCAGGGGAAATACTAAGCAGGAATTTGGTGGACTGGGGGCAAGGGAAAATATGCCAGCCAGCCTACTGCAGGCCAAGCAGGGAAGAATGGCAAGAACAGACCACAAACCTTTTTAGGGTACCACTAACTGATCCTGGATTTTCCCATTGCTGGGCTTTCATGGCTGTTCCTTTGTGATGTTCTTATCCCAACTACTGCATATGATGATTCAGTGATTTCCTTGTCCACTTTGAACACCTACCATATTTTCTCTACTTTATTCTTAAGGAATTCATTTTATTCTCATATTATGGTTGTTTTGTTCTTGACTTATTATTTCTCTGGTTGTCAAAGATCAAACAACAAAGAGTAGGAAAAAGGGCTTGGCAGAACCTGAAAATGGCAAGGATCATGCAAATGTGATTCAGTGATTTCCAAAATCTAAAACCAGTTAGTTCAGCTATATTTAATTTGACTAATTTCTACTTCATATAATAATATGGACATATGCTCTAGCTACAGTTAGTTTTGAGTATTTCCAAGAAAGCTACAGTAACCTAATCTCACAAAACAGACTAAGTTAGCTTTTCTGGTCATTTGAAGTGGAAAAAAAGATGGAAAAACCATTAAATTGGGGAAAGTTATGTTTATTACACAGATTAAATTCCCAGCAGCTTGAGAAAAATATTTCTTATCCAAATTATAACTGTGATTCAATTGATAATGCCAAACACTGAACACCTTGAATTTCAAAATCATATTAAATATTAATCCACTGATACAAATGTTTATGTCATGCCTATACCAACAAAAGGGAAAGCACAATATAAAATATCAAAACAGAAATAAAACTAGACAAAATTAAATTATCAAAAATGAATTTTGCTAAGCTAAAATACAGAACTTCTAGCATTAGACTTAGGACTAAATTTCTCCCAGCCAAGGCAATATGGAAATGCAGTGAGTTATGTAGTTTTCAGTGTTTGAATAACTAAAATATTCGTGTTCATAGGAGACATTGACAAATGTTGTCTCAGCACTGAATCCTATAAGGAGCTTATCACATTGACAGAAAATTCTGGATAATATAATCAGGAATTTGTCTGAAGACAGTTTTATAACAACTAAGGAATTTTAAAAGCATGTCAATATTTCTAACACAGTCCAGGTCTGTTACACATTAATGCTAAAACTATTTCAACATAGAATTTAGAAGACCTAAAAGAATGGATAACCAATACTGAGTCTTAATCTGTCTGTTGCAAATACCAAACTATTTCAGGGAACTTCCAACAATTTCTAGATAAAGTAAATTCATGGATGATGAATTCTCTGACATGTTAGAAATGCCAAGAGTTTGCATTGTTGAATAGAGAGGTATGTTTCAACTTTAAGTAATGGATACGAAGACAGAAGAAATGACCTAACACTGAGAAAATCTGGGTGCCCTACGGCTGATGTCAAAATTAGCCACCTAAGATTAGCTGCTAGTTAGAGGTTATCACTGTGTATCTGAATGTGATCCCATTTTTGTTGTTTCCAGCCTGCATGTGATAACATAAGAAACAGATCAAATTTGTTATTAAATAAATCCCCAATGTTACCATAGATTTATCACCAAATAACTACTTATCTGTTCAAAAGTTTCCAAATTTTAATAAAAGAATGTTATCCTAAAATGCAGTGAAAAATATTAGTAAAGCCCACTTTTATCTTAAACACACTACAAAACTAAAGGAAACATAGAAAGCAAAACAGAGGCCAAAACAATCAGCCTCTTAGCCTTGCTCAGGGTGAAAAAGAACTTTAATTTTCAGTAATCTTTTGGTAATTGCCTTCTCCTTAAATGAGCATACTCAAATTTCAAATGCTAGTATTAGAAAGGATCTTTCTAATTAAATATAATTTATGGTTCCTTTATCTTCATTTTCTCTGCTTATATTTTAAAAGGGTGTTTCTCAAACTTTTTTGTTCCAGGACCTCTTTACACTCTTAAAAGCTATTGAGGGGGGTACAGATGTAGCTCTATGGTTGAGTGCCTGCTTCCCATATATGAGGTATTGGGTTCAATTCCCAATACCTCCTTTGAAAAAAAGCTATTAAGGAACCCAAAGAAGTTTTGTTTGTAGATTTTATCTATATTTTTCATGTTAGAATGTGTAACAGTTGATAGAGTTATGAATTCCAAAAATAGATATTGGATTATGTTTATAATCTGGCCTGTACCTGGACATGATTAAGTTATGATTAGGGCTTTGATTAGGCCACATCATTAAAGTATTGAGTCCCCACCCCTTTGCAAGTGGGGACTCACAGATAAAAGGCATGGCAAAGGACAGAGTTGAAGCTTTTTGAGGCTAAGGGTTTTTGATATTGGAGTTTTGATGTTGGAATTTGATGCTGAAGACTTAAGCTAGAGCCCCGGGAAGTAAGCTCACAGAAGAAAGAGAAGCTACCCCAGGAAGAGAGGAATCCTGAGCCCAGGAAGAAGCAAGCCCTGGGAAGAAAGGAACCTTGAATTCAGAGAGAAGCAAGACCCTGGAAGGAAGGAACCAGGAAGCCTGAAACTTCTCAACCATTGCCAACCATCTTGATCCAACACACATGAAAATAGACTTTGGTAAGGGAAGTAACTTATGTTTTATGGCCTGGTATGTGTAAGTTCCTACCCCAAATAAATACCCTTTCTGGTATTTTGCATCAGCACCCCTTTGGCTGACTAATACAGAATTTAAAACTGAGAAAATAAAAAATAAACAATTACATATTACATTAATCACTTTAGCCTCTGGAAAACTCCACCATACCTTTAAGAGAGAATGAGAGTAAAAAATGCAATGATGCCTTAATAGTATTATGAAAATAGTTTTGTCCTCATGGATCTCCCTGAAAGTATATCAAGTAAGCCCACAGATCCCCATACCCAACCACCAGTTTAAAAAAAAACACCACTAACAAAAGAAAAATTAGCCACAGCAAAAAAAGGAAAGAAAGAAAGAAATGGCACAAATAAGATGTGTGTATTCTAAGCATGCACACATCTTAAAGAAATCATCCACTAGAGATCATGTACTAGGCTTGATGCACAGCACAAGGGAAAACAGGAAGATGAGTACAACAGAGACGAGCATAGTGATGCCTCACTGTTATCAGGTCCCAAACCATTTTCTACATTTAGTTTTAGACCTAGTTTAGACAATTTCACTTTAATCAAGCATAGATTAGAAACAGAACTGGGCAAGAGGAAACATTGGTAGAACACAGAGCACCTGAGAACAAGCATCATGCAATAAGGTATTAGAGCCATTCCATCTGGAAATCATTGATTTCATTATGATCCAGGGCACATATTGATCCCGTATAGCAGAGAATTTTTTGCATGAATTGTGCAAAAAAATTCCGTGGGACTTGTATTAGTCAGCCAAAGGGGTGCTGGTGCAAAATACCAGAAAGTGATTGGTTTTTATAAAGGGTATAGAAGATTACAGTTACCAGGCCATAAAGCATAAGTTACTTCCCTCACAAAAGTCTGTTGCCACATGTTGGAGCAAGATTGTTGTCAACGTCTGCCAGGGTTCAGGCCTCCTGGGTCCCTCTCTTCCCAGTGTTCATTTCTCTCTGGGTTCATCTCCTCTGTTTTCTCCAGAAAGCCAGCTGTAGACTATAAGGCAAACAGCTTTTTTCCCTTCCGCAGGCTTTCTCTCTTCCCTTACAACCAAGCTCCTCTGTGTGCTTACTTCCTGGAGCTCCAGCTCAAGATTCCAGGATCAAAACTCCAACTCTGTCCTTTGCCATGTCTTTTATCTGTAAGTCCCCATCCACCAAGGGACAGACTCAACACCCTACTAACATGGCTCAATCAAAGTCCTAATCATAATTTAATCATGCCCAATTACAAACCAGTTTACAAACATAATCCAATATCTATTTTTGGAATTCATAAATCTATCAAACTGCTACAGTGTTTATGAAAGAAAATATGACAAATATGGTTTTATCTGAACTCTCAAAAAAAACCTTATTTTTATGTTTAAACTCCATAATACATGTATGTAATTTATAAATGAAAATATATTTATTTTGCAGTGTGCTACAAAATTTTGTTAATGAGGTACTCACTCAAAGTGATTGAGACTATCTGATATTCTATTTTATTTAAATGTTTTCACTAAATAAAATGAAAACAATTGGCAATACCAAATGTTGGTGAGGTGGAAAAAACCTCTTTCATATTATTGGTTGGCGTGTAAATTGATTGAACCACTTTAGAAAATTGTACTGTATATCTACAAAAGTTAAATACGCACCTCCTCTATGACTCATAAATTTTATTTCTGGGTACGTATTCATATGTTCACTGGAAAACACTTTCAAGAATGATTCCAGCAGCTTTATTTATAAAATCCCCAAGCCAGGAACAACCAAAATGCCCACTGACAGCAGAATGAATAAACAATGTGTGACATGTTTATACAATGGAATGCTACAGAGCAATAAAAAAGAATGACCTATTGATACAACAAAAGGGATGAATCTCACAGGGATAATGTTGAACAAAAGAAGCCAGACTCAGAAGAGTACAAACTGTGTGATTCCTTTAATATGATGTTCAAGAACAGGCAAAACTAATCTATGATGGCAGAAGGGAGAAAAGTGGATAGCTTTTGTGGGGGGTGGAGGCGAGCATTGAGCAACAGGGAGGGGAAAGAGGTGAGTCTTCCAAGGAACTGGAAATGTGGTTTGTCACCAAACCACACACTGTCCTTTTCAAAGCCACCAATCAGTCTAACGTCCTCAGGGATTTTCCCTGATACTGATCTTTTTCCAGTGTCCAAGTATAATCTGCTTAGCCCCTGCCCTGCATCCACACCAACTGTACATGAATAGGTTAAGGTGGCTATGTTACATTGTACTTTAATGTTATTTCTTATTACATTTACTGTATCAGTCAGCCAAAGGGGTACTGATGCAAAGTACCAGAAATCTGTTGGTTTTATAAAGGGTGTATATTTGGGGTAAAAGCTTACAGTTACAAGGCCCTAAAGAGTCCAATTCAAGATTGATTTCTCACCCAAAGTTGGTTGCCACGTGTTTTAAGCAAGATGGCAGGCCTAGTCTCTTCTTCTTTAGCTGCTCAGCTGCTCTGTTCTCTTTGGCTACAAATTATCAGGCAAATGACTTATCTCTCCCCTGAGCCTTTGAATCAAAGTCTTCTTCCTTGTCTATGGAGCTCTCTCTCTTTTCTCATATATCTGCTTCTGTCTCCTTGACTGTTGGTTTATATAACCCACCAAGGGATGGGGACTCAACCCTGCATGCCCTAACGACATGGTCAAATCAAAGCCATAATCTTGATTTAATCAAGTAAACAGAAAACCTTTGCATTTAATATAACCAAAGGGTATCACGCCCAGGGAAACAGACCAGTTTACAAAAATAATCGATATATTTTCTCGGAATTCATAACTAATATCAAACTGTCACACCTACCCTATTTTCTGTTCTCCCAAAACTAAAGTATTTTTAAACCTAGGTGCAGAAGTAGATGGTGACAGCATAAGACAACAAAGAAGAGTTTGGGAAAATGTTATATTAAATAACATGAAGGGATGTAATGTTATTAAATAAATAACAGCATTAAAAATATATTGTGAGCATAAATAGGTAAAAGTTACGCATACATAAGAAAATACTATGAGCAAAATCCTCAAATGCTGACAGTAGTTGTCTTTAGAAGATGAGATTACAGCTGATTTTAACTTTTCAGAATTTTAAAAAATGTTTTATTAACTTATAACAGTAAAAAATGAAATAATTTAGAAAAACTCAATTTTTAAAAAATCTGTTTGAAACCCTGAAAAGATTCCCCCTATGCTGCCTCAATTATCATGGTTATGATGCTTTTACTTTTCAAAGATAATGAATCTATTCTTGACTTCAGCTTTCTTCAAGTTAAGGATTTTTCCTGGCATATCAAGTTCTTTAGAGCCAATGTTATTCCATTGTGGCTCATTCCCTGATGCTCTGTCTCAAGAACAGAACCTCAGTTTCACATAAACCCCAAATCTGTTCCTAAGTGCCTGTGAGGCTGTGCTTACTTCAGTGGTTTGAGTTCTGCCTCCTTCACCAGCATCCAATCTACCCACAGGATCACTCACTCCCCTAGACCTTATCACCCCATCTGGTGACCCCAAACACTACCTCTGTTTATATTACCACACTCAGCTTTAATTAATTCCTGAGAGACCAAATTAACAGGAGTTGGAGGCAGCTGGACAGCTGGTCCAGGTGAGACAAGGATAGGAGTATTAGCAGATTGGTGGACCAAATTAGTGAGGTACACAGAAATGCAGATATAATGGAGCTTGAGAGGAAGCTAGTATCAAAGTATCGCTGTATTTCCAGAAAGCAAACATCCAGGTTATGAAACATGCAACTCAGGTAAAAAGATCAGAAAAAGCAATGTCATCCATGGAATCCAAAAGTTTTAGGTCTACTCTATAGCAGTATTGTGTAATTGATAATCCCAAAGTAAACTCTAAATACCACTGTTTCAATTTTGGAGTTTAAAACCATCTCAAGTATGAATAAATGCTGCCAAACACTGTTTATAGAGAGAACAATGTGTGCTGGTATACAGGGCAGAGGAGGAGAGGGATGGGCTAGGTGGGACCTCCCCAGAAAAAGTCCTTCTATGGTCCAAAGAAAGTAATTAATACCCTACCTGTACTATGGTAGAAACTTATTCTAAAAATAAAAGCAAGTTTCACTTTGTTTCATGGACAGTTTATAAGAATTTCTGAAACCTTGGCTACTTGGATTAAGTTGTTGTTGCTTTTTCTTTAAGATAGTGTGAATATCATACAGCTGTAAAAATGAAGTTCTGATACATATGACAATGGGGATGAGCCTTGAAGATAATGTGTAGAGTGAAATAAGCCAGACTCAAAAGGCAAATATTACATGATTTCACTGGTATGAAATAATTAGAATAAGCAAATTCAGAAAGTCAGAAACTAGAATGTAGGTTATCACAAGCCAAGATGGGGGTAGGGAAATCATACAGAGTTTCTATTTGGGGTGACTGAAAAGTTGATAATGGATGGTGGTAATGGTAGGATAACATTGTGAACATAATTAACAGCATTGAATTATATATTTGAATGTGGTTAAAGGGGAAATTTTAGGATATATGTTATTAGAATAATTTTTTTAAAAAAGACATAAGATTATACAACACAATGTAAACCATGTACTGTAGTTAATAGTATAATCATAATAATCTTTTTCATCAATTATAATAAATGTACCACACTAATGTAAGATGTTAATAATAAGGGAGCATATGGGAACTCTATTTTCTGAATGATTTTTCTATAAACCTACAATTTAATAAAATAAAAAGATAGTGTGACATAATGTTGTATAGTATAATCAGATTATTATGAGATTTGTATGGAAAAGGATCAGTTAAAGAGTCAGCTATGTGTTTTGAGATACAGACAATCTAGTGAGGACTATGAAGAAGAAATGCCAGTTATTGGATAAAAGACATAGTTTTTTACTATAAAGCCTGAATTTTTTAATCTAGCAGGACATCTGTTTTAAATTATATTAAAGGTCCTTGAATTGATATAAAAACTGTTTAGTGATAGAGTATCTAATTTAACCAGGTATTAGAATTCTGATTATCAGAGCTTGGGTCAACAAGAGTGAACCATCATTAGGGAGACAAAATATCCTTAAGCTAGGCTAAATAAATGAAGATGTTTTCGAGAGAAGATTCCAATTTCCATAAATTTGATTTAGCTATTTCTTATCCAATGCAAAACTCATTTTGATCTGTTTCTATATCTGACATAATGTGATGTGGGTTGATTTTATAGGTCTAATATTGAATTCTTGATTTTTCCAAGGGGTTCAATCATTGCCACACACACTTAGCACTTTTTCCCACATGGTTGGATAATTGTCTAAAAATCCTTTGAATATGAAGTGGGCATTTTTTATATAGCAGAATATACTGGTTTAAAGAAAAAAAAAACACATTTTGATCACATGCTCTTCGTAGTTCATGTTTTCCCTTAAGAAGCTATTGACTACACTTCTACATATGAATGTATTTATTTATTGTGAGAGAGAGAGAAGAAAAGAAGGAGAAAAAGAAGAAGGAATAGGAGGGAGATGGAAGAAAGAAAAGGGAGGGAATGCCATTTAGAATAACAGCCATTAACTTATCTGAGATAATGCAATAACTTGCTGGTTAGGGTTTACCTGCTTTGCAGATTCATTTTTTGGAGAGTCTAAATTTTTTTTTCATATTTTTATTCAGGCAAGTTTGGAACATGAAATAAAATAACAAACAAAAGAAAAATGTCTCCTTTCCCCAACAACCTTCCCACCTTCCAACCCCCAACACCAGGACTTAAATGTAAGAAACAGTGCTACTTCTAAGGACACAGAGTTCAGGGCACATATACCCAAAGGGGATTTGAACTTTGTATAAATTTAGAATTTTCTGAAATTAAAATCATTAAATTTTAATATGTTTCCTTTATTGCTCTAAATCTTCATTATGTTTGTATTCAATTTATAGGTGGCTTTAATTCTTTCCAAAAAATAAAAACAAACAAATCCATCCTCCAAGGCAACTTCGGTTTATCTTTGTTTGCACAACAGACAAGAGCACTTCAGTAGTTTTTCCCAAACATGGAATATAACGTTTACACAATGGACCCTTTCCAAGCAACTGGGGAAGCACAATTTAATTCCTTGAAAAGTAGTGAATAATTTTAAACACTCTACATGTACTTAAATGATAACTGAAGTTGTGCTACTTAATTGGAATCCTTTTAGGCTTTAGTATAAATATTCTATTATTTACATACATGAAAGCAAACAAAAAAATGACCTGATTACCTGGAAAATTCAAAGAAAAAAATTATTCTCCTTTCTAGCTGTTTTTAAGTAACTTTTTGAAACTTCAGTTTCCTATTATTTGTCTATCTCTTTATACACACACATACACATACATATATATATATATATATATATGGCTCAGTTACCTCCTCACTAAATTGGAAATAACCCAACCAACCTCAAAGGATTTTGTCATTTAGCAAGTTAATGTATGTAGAGTAGCTGGGGACAGGCCAGTTTCCCCCTTTTTGATCTCTTTCACTGTTACAAGGGAAGGTTGGCCAATCAGCCTACAGTTTCCTCATGTAACATCCTGCCTGGTGTTCCCACTAAAGGTTTTCCTTTCTACCATGTGTTTTCCCCAAATCCTAAGAGGGGGCAGAAAATCAGAATTCTCAGGGTTCAGAGATAACCTGAGATACCAGATTTCAAACTTTCCTTTAAAAGAGTTCACCTTGGTAAATCAGATTAGTAAAGAAATCATGATTACCTTTATTCCAAGAAAAAAAACAGATCTATGATATACATTCTACCTGTTTCATGCTTCTTCTAAACTGACAATATGACGAACTCTCTTCTCCTTAGGACAGAGAAAATGTACCATCTAAAATACCTGCTTTGTCTGAATCATTCTGATGTTTAATTTCCTTAGCCTCACTCCAACTTCTTTCTCAGATTTCTCTCCATCTGTGGGAAATTGAGTTTCTATAGGAAATGGGGACATCTAGGTTGCTAGGACCCAGAAGCCTAATAGCTTATGAATTTCTTCTAAACTTTTTCAATACATAACAGTTTTCTTTAAGAAAATGATCTGGGAAGGAGACTTGGCCCAACAGATAGAGCATCCCCTTACCACATGGATGGGAGGTCCACAGTTCAAACCCCGGGCCTCCTTGACCCGTGTGGAGCTGGCCCATGCACAGTGCTGATGTTGTGCAAGGAGTCCGTGCCATGCAGGGGTGCCCCCTTGTGTGGGGGAGCCCCATGCACAAAAGGAAGTACAGCCTGCCCAGGAATGGCAGCCGCACACACAGAGAGCTGACTCAGCAAGATGACACAACGAAAAGAGATACAGATTCCCAGTGCCACTGACAAAAATAGAACAATGGAAGTGGACATGGAAGAACACGCAGCGAATGGACACAGAGAGCAGACAACTGGGGCGGCAGGGAAGGGGATAGAAATAAATAAAAAATTTTAAAAAAAAGAAAATGAACTTACTTATTAACAAATATAGAACTGTAAATAGGTTCAATATAAATTACATAGAAATTAAATAACTTTTACTACAGGAATGGTTTATAAAGTTCAAAGCTACAACAGCAAAATGAAAGGTTAGTAAATAGCTTTATCACTCTGCTTTAGTTTTGCAAACTCTGGAGTGCTAAGAAAAGATCCTCAGGGATTTGGTGAGAAAAACCTGGCCTAGGACCCTCAGCAGACTCATCCTTCCAAACTCAGGCCCAGGGAAAAGCTGGATAATGGATCAACATATTGAATCTCTTAGTCGGGCCCTTTCTTCCCCCCAGACCAAACAGGACTTATCTGTATGGGATTCATTACTTGACTCAAAGATTTTGACCACAAATATCATAAATTGCATGTCATATTATTTTCAAGAATTAGAATTTTATACATGTGGGGGTCAATGCACCTATATATGAAATGTAGAGTGGAATAGTTTTTTAAAAGTCAACAAATAATTATGAAAATATCTGAGATGACATTCTCTTTCTTTAAAAAAAGATCAATATGGAGACATTTGTGCAAATGCTAGATGACAACACAAAATTAATTGCCACTTTCATATTTATCTGCTCCTTGTATTATATTTAATGAGAATAGATTTGTTACTACAAAATGGTCTGTGAGCAGGCAGACTTGAAAATGGGGTGAGAAAGTGCTTCTTTAGTTATTCTTCACATTATTTCCCTTCAAATTAAAACTATGCCAGCTTTGTTAAGGCTTAATTCTGATGCAGGTTTCACAATCTTCTAAAAAAGTTCTATTAAAGCTCAAAGCTTAAAAGCTTAATAGGTCTGTCACTTATTCTTTGAAAAAATTTTTTAAAAAAGGTCTAAAATTCCTAAAGCTGTTTTTATATGCACCTTCTTTTTCAATCTCTGCCTGTAAATTATAGGAGAAAAATCTGGGCAAATGGGGATCATGATTTTGAGTTTTTATAAATATGACCGTACTAAGTTGATTAGCATATATTGTTGTCCCGTTCATAATTTGAGCCCAAAAAGTAGCATCTTGATTTCCTCAGGCTTAAGTGTATATTACTCCATCAGTAAATGTCCAAACAGTCAAATATCTTTAAAAAAAGAACACAGCCTAATCAAGAACAGGCCATGCTTAAAGACCACCATCTGTGCTTGAAGAGCTCCTGGGCAGGGAGGGTGGAAAGAAGTCAGAAAACAGATGCCTGAACATTTGCAGAAAACACTGATTCTCAGCTGTTGGTCATTTAATACCCATTTTAGAAATTATGTTGCCTTACATTCACGTGGTGGATTTCCACACGGCTGATGTTCCCTCTACTAAATTTATTTAATTCTAAACCATTATCACTTTTATTCAACACCATTTAAGTTATAATTCTTAAGCTATTATTGAGCATTTATTTTTAAGAACATATTCTAGTGAGAGTGAGACAAAGGAAAGAATATTGAAGTTTGGGGGAAGGACATTGCTGGAGAAAATTGGGGTGAACAGGAAACCCAGGCACACCAAGGATAAAATCAACCTACTGCCCAAATCTCCAGGCAAAATAAATGCCAATTTGATGAGAAGAGCAGCAATGCAGAAGAGCTGAAGTACTCCAAATTCATTGAGGCTATATAGGGTGAAGTCTATGACTGCTAGTTTCAGAGCAGTGGCTCAACTCCTTACTATCTGTGACAACCTTGAGCAAGTTATTTAACCTCTCTGGTCTCGGTGTCCTCATCTGTAAAATGGAAATGATTTCAGTACTTAATTTATAGATTTTTGTTGAAGATTAAATTAGTTAGTGCATCTAATGTGTTTTGAACCCAGCTTGGCACACACTCAACAAATGTTTACTAGTATTATCTTTTATTTTGTTTGTTCCGAGGTATAAACAATCATGGTGGGACAGACCTTTATTTATGGTTGCAGAAACTCAGTCTAATTTTAAAGAAACTTGCCTATGATTTTTTTAAAGGGAGTATCAGAGATTGAGCCCAGGACCTCCTACATGTGAAGGAGGTGCTCAACCACTTGAGCTGCATCCTCTCCCCTTGCCTCTGATTTCTTACCTATAAATAGTGGAGCCAGGATATGAACCCAAGACTTCAAATCAACAAGTCTTACAAATACTTACAATATTTTAAATAATTTCTACTTTTATCTCATGTCCTAGATTAATGACTCAAAAAGAGACTAGCAGCACAAGCATCACCTGAGAGCTTGTTAGAAATGCACATTTTTAGGCCTCACTCCTAGCATTCAAAATCAAAATTATATGGGCAGCTATGTGCAGCTACTTTCTCTTTCCGTGGAGGATATGACAATTGCAGCAGGAAAATTCATGATTATCCTATTAGGATTATGAAACACTGTAACATGATGTTTAGTCAAGACTGTGGAGAATTTTACCCTGGTGACTTTAAACAAAAGAAAGTTGGCATTCTAGGATAGCAGAATTTCAAACCTGCCTGGGAGCAGAGAGCTGGATCTTTATACCACAAATTTCCTGTGTGATATTGGGCAAATCCTGTAACTAGTCTGGGCCTCAGTTTCCTCACCTGCAAAATGAAAGGCTCTCATATCCCTTAAAATTACATTTTACTCAATAAATGTTCTACCTATCTTCCTGACTATAATTTTGTAAATATGAGGAAAAAATAATTGAAGGAAATCAGAAACAAGGTGACTTACTGGATTGAGTTATAAGAAAATGAAATTCTTAGGTTTTCCAATCAGATCAGAGAAGGAAAAACTTTAATGGGGTTTAGAAATTTCATTATGCCAAAATCAAAAGTAAAGACAGAATATAGAAAACAAAGTCTTTATAATACCAAATTAACGGTATAAGGTAAATTGACTCTGTGGTCAGAAAAAAGAAAATATGACTATCCAACACTCAATTTTAAGTTTTCTGTAGTGGGGAGCTTCTATTAAAAAACAAACTATATATTTGAGTGCTATTATGGTAGATTCATATTGGGTAGTAAGAAATCTGAGTCTAAGCTTTAACTAGGTATATGCTTGTTTTTATTGCTCTAAGGCTCAGCTGCTTCACCTTTAAGATGTGCAGTGAGTCTCAGATCTTTTGAAAGCAAAAATTTTTTTAATTCTTGTTATCTATCAGACCTCAGAGGTGAAGATGCATCATTATATAGATCTGTACCTCTGTGTGGCAGAAACTACCAGATAAGAAAACTAAAGAAATTAAGGGAATGTTTCAGGAAGGTTTGATCTAGGTATCGACTATGCACAGAAGTCAGGAGCTCAAAACAATGTAAAATTATTCTCATAGTTAAGGCCATTCTGATATCTAAAGGATCATAGTGCAAGATTTCAATGATAAGGTGATTTTTCTCTTTTAGGGATAATCAATTGCTTTTCTAATACTCATATTCAGTAACACAATTGACTTACGTGTTGGATATATATACAAATATTATCATTTTAGAGAAGAGATGGAAGGACAAACTAGATTTGTGATAGAGATAGGGAATGAGGAACATAAAGTTTTGCCAGCTATGCTTTACCTCCTATGAGACCCTTCCACAGCAGCAACATCTAGGAGGGCTTCAGAACAAAAAGACTATGACTGAAGGAAGAATCATCACATTAGCTCTAGGGTTTACCAAAGGCCTTGTCACCCTTCTGCACCCATTTTTGTCCACTTATTTGTGGAAGCTGCTCATGTGGTAGGGTAGATGCGTTAGCTTTGGGCTTCCTGGAGAAGATACTGGATTCTGCATAAAGACAGCCAAACCACATGACTGGTAATTTAAAAACTGAGAAAAACACTACCAAGTTCCTTAACTGTTGTAGAGTTAGCTGGAAATCAAATGATATGATAGTCAAAGACCTTCAAAGTCCCAAAACTTTAAAATTCTATTTATTGAAAGTACAGTATGAAACCCTGGTGGCTAATTCTGTTAATACCCCATTCAACAACTCAGGGAAGGGAAATCAAAAATTCATAATTGTTTTGGGAGATATTAGATTCCGTATTCTGCCACAGCAGGCATACTCAGAAACACTGTGAAATATACCCATTCTAAGGGAGAGGAGGATTCTGGGATAAACTCCATGGACAGAGACAATGAAGAGGAAGAAAGGTATAAAGGGTTCATTCAACACTTAGCCAGGGTATTTGAGATGCCTATGACATGCCAGCTACTCTACTAGGTGCTCAAAAAGACAACTGACAAAAATTGATATGGTTCTGACCCTATGGCCCCTGCGTTTGAGAGCTGGGGAGTGGGTCAAAAGGCAAGAGGAGGACACTAACTAAATAATTGCCTCCATAGATGCCAAACTGAAATAGTGGTAAGTGCCACCAGACAGAGTTGTATGGTGTTATGAGAGCACATAAAAGCATGATTTGACTTAGGGAGATGAAGGAACATTTCTCTGAGAAAAGGATTCAAATTGTGATATGAAGTACAAACAGGAGTTGCCTATGTAAAAACAGAAGAGAAGGGAAGCAGATATGGCTCAACAAAGTGTTCTCCCAACTACCATATAGGAGGTCCAAGGTTCGATGCTCAGGGCCTCCTGGTAAAGGCACACTGGCCTATGTGGTGAGCTGGCCCACGTGGAGTGCTGGCCCACACAGAAAGCTGGCACAGCAAGATGACACAACAAAAAGGAGACACAGAGGAGAGAATAAGAGATGGAACAGATCAAGGAGATGAGGCGGCACAAAAGAATGATTGCCTCTCTCCCACTCTGGAAGGTCCCAGGATCAGTTCCCAGAGCCACCTAATGATAATACAAGCAGACACAGAAGAACATGCAGCGAATGGACACAGAGAACAGAAAATGAAGGGAGGGGGGAGAAATTAATGAATTAACTAACGTTTTTTTAAAAAAAGATAGAAGTGCATTTCATGCCAAGAAAAGAACATGTGCAAAAAAGTCCTGTGGTAGGAAACAGCATGGAGGATACAAGTGACTGGAAAACCATCATGTGACTCCAGCAAAGAGAAGGAGAAAGGAGAAGATAAATAGTGAGATGAATCTGGAGAGGTCAGTAGTAGCTGAGCCTTAGGAAGAGCTGTAGGAAACTGTGGAAAAGTTATATCCTGGAGTGCGGCAGATGACATGAGCAAATCGGCCTTTCCAAAAGATTACTCAGGCTACAAGTTGAGAATAGACTTGGCATTTCCCTACTTCCAAAAGCCCTACTGGGTAAACAGAACATTTTTTCAGGGTCAGCAGTAGCCTAAGTTCCAAACAATCCCTGCTGTGTCTCTGATTTTTGAATGAAGCAAGTAATAAAAACAAAGGTTCACCAACATCATTGTCATCAGCAGCAGCACTGGCTTCGTAGTTAAGAGCCAACTAAAAACGCAGGTTGCTACATGCATTCCCAGTGGTCACACAGCTGCATTCTGATGCACCTCTGGGTATCGATGCCAGGGCCAACAGCAATGACAGAGATTATGCTCAGCAAAGAGCAATGCAAATTAACTCTGGCATTATATGGCTCACTTTCCAGAATCCATCTTAAAAGCATGAAGCATTTTTCAATAGCCAAAGATGATGGAAAATGTTGACAACCAAAAAAAATCACTGCTGGAGACCTATAGCAAACACATCATGCTTAGCACTGCCCCTTGAATATTTTTGCTATGCTTGCATGGGAGCATCTGTGTTTACATCAGGGACTGGGAAATATAAGCACAAAAGAGAAACGACTAAATGGGATTAAAGAGCCAGAACTGCAGTTTGTTGTGGCATCTGATAGCAAATAGGGGGCCAAACTACAGGACTGGAAGTTACGAACTGGGTAAACACGGGAATCAAAATAAAAACCAACTTTGACAATAAACAAATGTCATTACATATTAGAGTGCATTTAAATACTAGAACACCACCTTTCTCTAACTCCAAACTTCTATGCTAATTTAGGAGAATGAGGTGGAAGAGATGGCAGGGGCAGATGAGTAGTGATATAAAATCATTCCTCTTTTAGCTTGTCACCACCACCTCTGAAATTCCTCAATTAGGAAGCAATCCCATGTACACTAGAGACCTACACTCTGAGGAATTCTGATGATTTGCATTTGAATTTGAATTTTTCTGATAGTATCACAATTGTTTTCCCCTTTAACATCTTCACAAAATATAAAACATTTATAGTGGAAGAAAAACAGATGAAAGTTTTATTTAGCAAGCACAACTTCCACCTTCTAAATGTTCAGAAAACTTTACAGTAAGTCAGTACTTTTACAGTGTTAGGGTAGGTAAGTCTTTCTTAACATGAAGTCATAGAGGAAAAACATGATTGACTTGACTAAATAAAATGTTAAAAGTGTTATAAAAAGTAAGAGAGAAGAAATTATTTTTTAAAAATCATTGACAAAAACAATTCTGAGGTTACAGTAGAAATTTTAATTAATTTTGGCCTTCTGAGTTGATCACATCTACTATTGTTTTCTTTGGAGATACAATGACATCTTTTAATAGCATTTTAAAAGAGAGATGGTAGCAAGTACTATTAGCCTGGGAATGTGAGAGAGTAAAGAATAGTATGCTCTCTTTCACTCAGGATAAGCAGTCACACGGGGACCTGCACTGAAAAGATCCCCATGCTTGATTTAATGCTCTGCTATTTCTATTTTGATATTGTGGAGGATTTTTGGTAAATGGCATTCTCTTTTTGTACCAGGTTCTACAAATCAGGTAACTGATCCTGCTTTTACTATCCTGTAAATTGCCTATCTACAAAGCACTAATTTTGATGTCAAAAAATACCAAGATGCCAAAGACATAGCCCCAGTCCAGAAACACTGAGTCTAGAAGTAGAAATAAGTTTAGTAGTTAAATTATTATACAAACATTATATATTATAAAACAAAGTAGAAAATTAGATGCATGGTAGAGATGAAGCTCCAGAGGAGGGAAAGCCCCTAGGGGGAATGAGGTCAGTGTCTGCAGGAGGTCATTTTTAGTTGGATCGAAAAAGAAGAGTGGGCTCTGAACACTGAATGTAGGTAAGAAGGGCAGAGAAGCAGCGTGCAAGGGAAAGCAAGGGGAATGTAAGGCATGTAGAATTGTTTGGTGTGCTAGGATCAAGAAAAAAACAGGCTAAAAAATTAGGTTGGCATTGGCTGTGGGGTGGCCTTGAATGTTCAGCTAATGAAGCTGTAAATAATTCAGCCAGAATTGGGAGCCACTAAAGAGTTGTAGAGAGAGAAACAGTTGGTCACAGATGTATTTTAGGGAGATTAAAGCTGGCATCAGACAGTGATGGCAATTGTGTCACCTCTCTGAATACACAGCCCAGTACTACGCTTGCAAATGACATAGACTGGAGGTTGTATTGAGTGGGCAGATGGAAAAGGGCATCAAGTCAGCACCTACCTCTTTTACATTCAACCAGTCAAAAGCTACCTGCTCTGAGCTGACCAATAGATCAAATTCACTCACCCTTGAAAAATACCTATTTGTTGTTATTGCTATTTATTTTTTTAATTACCAGAATAGATAACACAAACTAAGGTAGCTTTGAGAATAATATAAAAATAAAAAGTCTATTCAAATTGGAAAAAAACAAAAACAAAAAAAACAGTGAAACAGCTCCATTTCCAGAAAGAGTGCCTCCTGGAAAGGATTCTTGCTTAGAGTCCTGCAGGTTAGTGTCAGTTCAATTCCCTGAGAAAACAAACTTAGTTAGGGATGCTGAAATCAACATCGTAAATACCCAATGATTACATATGTAAGGCCAATAATAGTTTCCACCCTACAAGTAATCACTTTATTGGCTATCAATTAGGATCTTTATTAGAGCTACATTGAAAGAAATCAGGAACTCTTGCACTCTCAGTTAAGACTTAGAAAATGATTATTCATTATATTTCTACAGCAATACTGTCTATACATATTTATATTTATATACACACATGTACATACTATATATGTAAATTTATTTATTTGTATGTATATAGCAGCTGAATAATTAAATTTCCTCACAAACTGTCCTAAACTCCAAATAGAAATTTACATTTCCACCTCACCTAAGTGTTTCATCCAATCATGTGGGGGGAGAGCAACACCCCCCCAACACGCTCATAGAGTAATATTTCAATAGATAATTACTTGAAAGCCAATTAAAATTTGATTGTTCCTTTAGCAGGAATATAAAGGAAAAGTTTTATGTGGAAATGAAACATAGATAAAGGATGAAGCAGAAACAAAATGAATTATCCATAAGAAATGCCTAAATAAGTAACAGTCAAATTGAATCTTAAGAAGATTCAATAACTATCTGTTAAGATGTATCACTGAAACAAAATGTGAATTTGACTTAAGTTCTGTTTTAACCATTTCTTCACCAAAAATGAAAATATGAAATTAAAAAAACAGTTCAATATATTAGCTTTTAACAGTGAAATATTAATTAGTGGTACATCCCTTTTTAGTTCATATAATCTGTGCATCATTCTTTTATAATTAGTTCTGTTTTCAAAAGAATGATATAAAATAACTACTTTTTATTTTAAAAAGTCATCAGAATTTTCAATACTCTTTTCAATGATAAAATATTTTCTTCAAAATAAAATAAGCTTAGAGACATAAAAATTAATTTCAGTGAATATCATGTATATTCCTAAGAAATGAAAAGCTGGATTTTTTCCAAATTTCCATCATATATTGAGTCACTATGGTAATACATAAAGTCAAAGAAAGAAAAACTTTTTATATTTCAGAACTACAACACAAAAGGCATTTAATTTGGGGAATTAAATTCAGGATTAAAGGATAATAATCTTCTTGTAACTTTTTCATCTTAGTCATCTGACCTTTAATACCAAACCTCAAACAATAAGAGATGACTCACTTAGCTTTACAGTGCAAGCGGGTTTAGAAGAGGGACCATAAATATATTAACTAATCAATAGCTGGAGATGAACTCAATATCCTTTTATATCAAGCAAATTTTTCTTTGCTTCTCTGAGCCGCACTCCTCTTTTGAGAGAGCTTCGAATTGCTGAATATATGTGATGAAACTCTGGAGGTTTGACTTAACTACATATCATGAAAACTGGCACTGAAAACATAAAGAAACTAGTGCCAAGTCTTGCACCTCCACAAATTCCTAGGCTATTAAGACTGGGATAAAGGCAAGAAGACTTCACTACATTTTAGAGAAGAAGGCTGAAAAGACAATACGTGCTATCAAAATAACAAAAGAAAGTATCCTACCTTTTTAAAAATTCCATATACTCGGTATGCTTGATGAGTCCTGTCCTCATCATTATTGTTTGAAAACATTGCCGATCAATGGCCCAGAGTTTCACATTTACAAGAGCTGGGTAAAAAGAGAAACAGGGAAAATGTTAATTAGAGAAATTCAACTGTGAACAACCTCCTGCAAAGAAATGAGTAATTCATGAGAGGTGTGAGAATGATTAACCTTTTACACACATTTAAGGCTAAAATCATAATGCTGTCCAATTATGTTAAAAAGTCATGTATGGTTACAGGCAAATTGTAGTTCATAATTTTCCAGACCAATATTATTGTCTAATTGAAAAGGTTCCTATTATGCTTATGTCTCTAAGGAGATGAAAGCACCTAAGTACACATTGGAAGTATTTAGAAACTTCAAGTCTGTCTATGATAGATATCACATACAATGAAAGAGAAGCTCACAAGTAATAACGCTTACTGGTAATTAGCCAGAATGGTGTGAGTCACACATATGACTACTTTAATTGTAAAAAAACCATGATGGGGTAAAATTCAATCTTCTAGTTCAGGAGAAAATTTAATATAATAGAAATAATAATTACACAAGATTTCTACACAAAGCTCATTTTACAAATTATAATCTATGGCCAAAATTACCACATGAAGTTATATTATTGAATTTAATTTCTACTCTTACCCCTCACTAATTTGGACAATGTTTAATTAAGTTTTAAGACTAAATACCACGGAACTTTACCATTTGGTCTATTAAGCACATAGCAAATAGTCAAGTTTTAGAAAACGATAGAAAGACAAATATTATAATGTTTAACAGGACAATACAGCACAATGAATTTAGGTTTTAAAAGATGAGTGCACAAAAAATCTTGGTAATTGAATCTGTGTGATGGGTATATGAGGTTTATTTTACTATTCTGTCTACTTTTTAGGTATATTTGCAAATGTTCATAATAGGAAATATTTTCAGTTAGTATATGAAAGCCAGTTTATACATTGTATGGGGTGTGGAATAGAGAGACTGTGTGAAAGTATGAACAGGCTGTTGAATGGGATCAGGATATAGTTGATGAGCCTGGCATAGAAAGATGGAAGAATGCAATTATCTCGTCAAGATTTGGGGATGAAGGAGAGACATTGTTAGCAGAGTAACCAGGGTATGTGCATGCCTTGTGGGGAGGTATTAGGAGTAACACAGAAAAACGAGAGAGAAAGAAGATAAATGGAATCCTGGACTCTAGAGTAAACTCAGTCTTCAAATTTTACCTCATTTTTCCTTGCAAAGTTGTTTGAGGCTAAGAAACTAGAGCACCACTTCTCCCGTGGCCAGTTACTGGAGAAAAAAAGGTGTTCAGTTGAGAAGAAAAAGAACAAAGCTACAAGGACTATAGTGTACATGGCACCTTTCCAATTATCCTTTAAAAAAATGACACTTTATCAAAAACAAACCTTAGGAGCGGAAGCAGCTCAAGCGATTGAGTGCCTGCTTCCCATGTACGAGGTCCTGGCTTCAGTCCCTGGTACCTCCTAAAAAAACAAACAAAAAACTCTCATAGCTATTCTCCAGCCATATTCTAATTCCTCTGCTGAGTCCAGGCTGTTTTCCAGAACACCTGCTTACTTGAGACAAACCATAAAATTACATGAGAGAGCCACAGAAGACTGGATTAATTGGGGAAAAGTTCACAAAATGTAGAACTAGAAATGGACCTTAAAGAATAGTAGTTGGTGAGCCAGAAGAGAGATTGCCAAAGGGTTACACAGGTTGGTAAAGTGCATAAATAGAAGCACATCAGGGAATGAACTCCAACTGCAGGAGTATAGTCAGGAATCAAACAAACCAAAATGGCAGAGACTTCAGTATGAGAACTGTATAGTTTATGAGTAAGTTGATGTGGGTCTCTGGAAGCCAGGCTGATGAATTGAGGATTCATGTGATGGACAACAAAAAGCTATTAGAGACCTTTAAAAGAAAAACAAATGAAAACAACCAAGATTTAAAGTAATACACAATGGGGGCATCGTAATTCTTTGAATTGCCTACAATTAAAAAAAAATAAAATGAAAATTTTCCGCATTCTCATCATTTTTAACAGTATCTAGGTATTTCACAGCATTGATATGCCTTCAATGAAAGGACAAATTAAGATGCTCCAACCAATTTTGTTATTTTTAAAAATAGCAGCAATAAAAGTAACTATTTTATATATTCTTAATATGGCCCTTGAATAGATTCTCAGAAGTGGAATGTCTAAACTAAGTAAAGCATATATACATTGCAAGGCTTTTCCCTTAAAAAGACTTAAATGCATATTCCCAGCAGCAGTGTATTAAAGTTTCTATTATAGGCTCTTATAAAGAGAAGTGACATGATCAAAATGAAAGCTGGGACAGACTAATCTGGGAAGGGCATAAATTGAATTTAGAGACACCTGAATCATACAGAATACAGACCTACACTGGTGCTGTGAATAACAATTTATGTACAAACCATAGAGCAACAAAGTAATAAGATGAGAACTCTGTGTGAAGAAAATTGTTCTGGTAAAATGGTATGCACACAGTTTCAAGAAACAACATAATTCCAAGCAGACAGCCACAGTAATTCTAAGTAAAGTGGTTTTTTTAAAAGATGTGTATAATTATTTCTCCCCACCCCCCATTGTCTGCTTTCTGTTTCCATTTACTGTGTGTTCTTCTATGTCTGCTTGTATTCTCATTAAGTGACTCCGTAAACTGATCCTGGGACCTTCTGGAGTGGGTGAGAAGTGATCACTCTCTTGAGCCAACCTCAACTGCCTGCTCTGCTACTTCTTCTTATTTTCTCTCCTCTGTGTCTCTTGTTAAGTCATCTTGCTGTGCCACCTCTCCATGTCAACTGACACTCCTGCGCAGGGCAGCATTCCTGTATGGGGCGGCACTTCCACGTGGGGTGGCATTCCCATATGGGCCAGCACTCTGTGTGGACCAGCTCGCTGCACGGTCCAGCTTGCCCTCACCAAGAGGCCCTGGGCATCAAACTCTGGACCTCCTATATGGTAGACGGGAGCCCATCTGCTTGAGCCACATCTGTTTCCCATGAGAAAGGTCTTAAAGAAGATGATAGCAATGGGAATCAGAACAAAAGACTGACAACTGTGTGTTTGTTTATGCATGCATGCATGCATTGTGGGGTATGGGGAGAAAGATATGTGAACAAGGTACCTGCAAACTTTTAAGTCTGAGTTCATACCTCAAGTCTTGGATCCATTCCTGGTCCCTTTGGATTAACAACTTCTCTCTTTCACCCATGAATTGTGACAGCTATTTTTATATGTATCACCCTCTAGCACTAGCACTATCACGTTCTCCTATATTGTCGATTATCTCCCATATGTCTATATCATATTTCCTCAAATGCTTGTTCATTCTTTCAGAGAAAAGTCCTTGTCTCATCCCTTATAATCCCTTACCTAAATTCCTAGAAATTAGCTTTTTATCTGGTAAGCATTGGGTACATTTGTTGATTTATGAAACTTATGTACATGAACTTCACCTGCAAAAAAAAGCAAGTATGTTTGAGTGGTCTCCAATGGTACATTAAAATGTCTAAACTGAACCTATTTGTTATGGTAATCCATGTATTAAAAAATGACCTCTAAAAATAAATTCACAGAATTCAACAATTTGATTTAATCTTTTGGTTCCCATTTAGATGGATGTGAGAGTTTAAGTCTTTTATGGACCCCAGAAAACCTGTTCTTGAAGCTAATCCATTCCAGTGCATGTAAACCTATTGTAAGTATGACCTTTTGATTAAATTGCTTCAGTTAAGGGACTTGGATTAGATTGTGTGACCCAGGATGGGTCTTAATCCTCTTACTGGAGTCCTTTATAAAGGGAGGAACCTAAAAAACCACAGAAACAGAAAAAAAAGAGACAGAGAGAAACTATAGAAGTTGAAATCAATGAATCTGGGAGAGAGAAAAAACAAAGATTAAGCCACTGAAGCTGAAAGCAACAAGGCCCAGAGGAGAGGGGACAGACCAGTGGACACCAACTGCCATGTGTCTAATAAACCACAGCTGCAGCGTGAAAAGAAAACGTTTTTATATGACTCTACCATTTGCCTGATTGCCCACAACTGCAGCATGAGGAGAAGCACCTCCTGATGATGCCTTGATATGGATACTTTCAGGGCCTCAGAACTGTAGAGTTTCAACCTAACAAATCACCATTGTAAAAGCCAATTCATTTCTGGTATATCACTCCCAGCAGCTTTTAGCAAACTAAAATAATGTGCTATCAAAATATCTCCAAGCAAAATGCTTTTTATATTTTGCCTGATAATGAACATGGCAGGCCTGTAAATTTGCCCACAACATTGGACAATATGCCAGAACTTTCTTTAAATTAGATCAGTATTCATATTAGCAAAGTCAGCATTTTACAAGCAGTCATCAAAATTGTGGTTATATTAGAGTTGTGATTAACACCTTGCTTCTCACATAGTCTACTGGAGTGTAAGTCTGCTGCTTCTAAAACTTAGAGAGACCATTTCAAAAAAAATAAAAACCTCCCCATTTCCTGTTGATCTAAAGTGGTATATTAATCTCTGTAGGGAATAAGAACTTCACAAATAAAATTCATATAATTTTCACAATGATTATTGTTGTTGAACACTTTAGTCTGAAGGGCATAAAGCAGAGAAAAGTTGGGAAAGGGATTTTTCTTTTAGTTCAAATATGAATTTAAAACTGTCTGCTAAAGTTTTTCTCATTTTCTCAGGCTAACACCACAGTCCACTCAGTGGAAATTATTACTTGGAGACCTCTAAGTGCAGAAGTTTTAAGAGCACCTTAACATAGGAAACAGTCTGCTTTCATTAAGTGGACAACAAGTTTACAGAGGAAAGAGCCACAAAATTGTGCTAAACTGAGAGATCACAAAACTGGGTTTGGCTTAAATTCTAGTATTAAGAATTCATTTGCTGTCCAACTCAAATTTGGAAGAATTTTGAGAAGGTGTATGTGGGTATAAAGCACTCCATAGACATAAATATTTATTCTAAATAAATAAATAATTTTTTTTTATTTTATACAAATAAGGCACACACTGGTACTAAATGTATGGGATAGTAAACAAAATTACAATTCCTGCCTTCAGCTTATGGTCTAGTACATATGGTCTCAGCCAAATCTGTCTGTGGTCTGTTTTGGTATGGCCCACTAACTAAGAAAGAATTTCATATTTTTAGAGGGCTGGAAAAAAGTTTTAAAAAGAATATTTCTTGACACATGAAAATTACACGAAACAAGTTTCAGTTTCTTTGTAAATAAAGTCTTATTGGAAGATAGCTGTGCCCATTCATTGGCAAATTTTCTCTGGCAGCTTTTGCACTGCAACTTAGTAGTTGAGTAGGTACAATAGAAACCTATAGAAGGCAAAGCCTAAAATATTTACTGTTTGGTCCTTTATACATTTGTCGATGCCTGGTCTTGTATAAGAGAAAGGTAATTAGTACAAAAGGAAAAAAATCAAGAGATAAATGGTGCCAAGGGCAAAAGTATATGAGACTAAATTCAAATAGGAAAGGAATACAAATACGTCTTGTCGGGAGAGGCTGAAAAGGGCCAGGTGAAGAATTCTTTGCAGAAGAGAATTATTTAAGCCAGATTCTTCACTAGAATCCATGAAGCCCCAAGGAGTTCGTGGGTAGAACTCAAGGGGTCCAAGAAGGACAAGACCTTTATTTTTACTGATCTGTTGCTGATATTTCACATTGGTCACCTGTAGATACCATAGCTGTTTCCATGTATTTCCACTGTATTCCAATATCAATGGTTTCCTTTGTAATCCTATGTATTTTATTTTATGCTTTTAAAAACATTATTTGAGATTGGTCTATATGCTTCATGAAACTGCCAGATAGGTTCATGGTACCCATAAGATTAAGTGCCACTGACCTGAAGAAGTCCTAGAGAAAGAATTGGGTCAAAGAAGGAAGTAGTGGGAGTTGAAAGGGTAGGGCTGACCCTCAGCTGGTCTGCAACCATAGGTGCGTGCCAATTGTTAAAACACAGACACACTTTTCTACCATTTAGTAAACAGTTACTTCCCTGAGTTTGCTGGGCATCTCCTTGGCCTTTCCCCCACATTCCCCTAGGATGAGTAACTAAAGGGTTAAAACACTAAGCTCAGCAGGGACCCCCCCCCCAGGCCTTGCTTAGGAATCAAGGCTGCCAGGAGAGTTGTGTCATGTTTTTAATGTCACCCCACCACAACTACCACAAGGACTTTCCAGGAAGAAGGGTTCCTATGCATAAAGAAGAAAAAGTGACTCTTGCAGAAATTGCAACCAGTCCAGTGAAGCTAAGGAGCTGGCTGAGGTAGGAAGTAGTCAGAGGTGAAAGTGAAGAGATAAGGAAGGGGCACATGGCTAGCTGGGAGAGGTTCTTATCTGCTTTGCTACAGAGTAGGGACTGCTGCTGGGGTGAGTAAGGAGGCTACTATTGAAGGTGATTAACTTCAAAAACGCTGTACTGGCAGTACCCTAATGGTACACTGGAAGAAGATTATACTGGAGAAGAGAGGGAGAGTGATCACTTAGCAGACTCCTGCAGTAAGCCATGTGAGTGACTCTGGTAATGGCAATCAAGTAAGAATGTCGGAAAAATTGAAAAGTATTGAGGAGCCTGAGTAGACAGGGCATGTCAAGTAACTAGAATTTGACCTTGACCCAATTTTCTAGCCTGGATATAGGGATGGAAATAAAGAAGGGAAATAATGAATGCTGTAGTTGTATTATTCAAAATAACTCTTTTAAGTGGGAGAACCATGCATATCATACGGGAACCTAAGTGACTTGCAATGACCAGAGTGAGCTTGGAATTATCAATTTCTACATTATAAATATAAACTTATATATTTAAACTTTTTTCATACTTTTAAAATTATCCTTGAAGATCCAGAATATGAAGAAAAGCCTACTTTCATATTCTTCATATTCTGGAATCACTCAGTCCAACAGACATTTACATGCTAGAAAAAAATGTGCCTGGTTGCTGTGAATCCCAGGACAAACATCTTGATATCCAGGTAGCTTTGGGAGCATTAAGAAGGCTAAGACGAAGAGTCACAAAAGTTATCAAGAGTCAGCTAAGTGAATTTTATGTTAGGGAACAATTTTTCCTTTTACAAAAGTTGATCCGATGGATTTTATTAGGTTAGATAACTCAAAAAGTGTGTTTCTTTTTTATTTATTATTGTTATTTTCCGTAAGTCCCCTACCAAGTACTTATAAAAGAAATATTTAAATACTAAGCAGTCCCAGGGAAGAATTCATATCTCATAGGGAGGCACTGACGGTGTTTCCCAGGTCTTCCCAAGCCTCATCTCCAGCCTGAACCTGCCCTCTAGACCTCCAGATTAAAGTTTGTTTTACCCCAAGTCCGTGCTCATGACGGTCCCTAAAAGCTACAATGACTTTCTCCACAGTTGTCTCCTAAAGCTCCCATTATCCTTGCAAGACCCAGATCAAATATAGCTTTTATATTTTTACCTTTTTTTGGACCCTTCCAGGCAAAACTTTCTCCAGGCTTGCATTCTCCTAGCCCTTGATGTTTTTAAATCTGCACTGTCCAATTTGAAATGATGTGGTACAATGGGATTCCCAGGAATGACAGCCACTAACCACATGTGGCTATGCAGCACATGAAAGAAGGCTGGTGTGGATTTAGATAAGCCATATGTGTATATTACACCCAATATTTGGAAGATTTTGTGTGGAAAAAAGAATATTAATAAAAATTAATGATTTTATAGTGATTACCTGTTAGAAAGATGATATTTTGGATATATTGGGTTACGTAGAAACATACTAGTAAAATTAATTTCACCTGTTTCATGTGACTTTTTAATATAGTCCCTGTTCTTTAGGGAACATTCTAAGACATCAGGTGGGCCTCACTTAAAGATTTCCGCTGATCCATGTTCTCCCTAAGTGGGCTAGAGGCTTTCGAGGGCTTAGGAAGGAAAAAGAAAAGCACCATCAATTCCCTCTTATACCTCATCTTCAACTCTATTCAGAGACAACTCTTACCACAAGATGCTGTAACATATGCTCACGAATTCCAGAAGCCTGCCCGACCCTCATCTCTTGATGCCGGAATCCTCTGTGATCATGCAAATACTTACGCGACAGAATCAGAGGCTCGGGAGAGACTTTAAGGAGGCCCATCAAGCCCACAATTGCTTCCCAACATTATCAAGGCATATGTTAGCCTAAAGCTATACACCAACTGCCTGTACTTATTTAAGCATGATCTGGGGAAAATGCTTCATAATTAGAAAAGGCCATTTGCTGTTTACAATGCATCTGGCACAGACCTATGTCTCCATGGTGCAAATTGTCTTGATGTTAGTATGGAAGATATATTTTCATCTTTTCTTGCCTAGAAAAGTTATCTTTTTAGTAAGATATATGGAGAGGATGGATTGTAACACTGGAGATTGTAGAGAAGAATATTATTATAAACCCCAATAGTAGAAAAATAAATATTGGATTGCTGTGATGTTTACATATTTGAAACGATGTGGTACAGTGGGATTCCCAGGAATGCAGCAGACGAAATGAAATAGGTGTTTCTTTAAATTTTGCTTGACTTCAGATCTTGTACAATGTAACTAGAAAAGGCCAAGCAGTGACTTTTAAAACATTAACCAGCATAACTATTTTAATATTTCAATTTACTTTTAAATCTTAAGGATTGTGGAGGGCTTAATGGATGGTGATATATTTTAGTACAGATGTGGTAGTAATAATAATAGTAGTTATTATTTGAGCATCTTTATTGAACATTTACTGTTAAGTATAACAGACAAAGTTCCAGTTGCATCTTATTGTCTATGTCAACTCTATGAGGTATTTTTATTCCCTTTTTATAAATATGGAAATGGAGTCCCTGAAAAGATGAGTTACTTCCTAGGTCACATATTAAATCACTGGAAGAGTCAGGTCCGTCTCACTCCAAAGTCTAATATCTTTCTACTAGTACAAGAGTAACTGCTTTCCTCACTCCATGTTTTCCTGGTGCCTTTCATCACCCTTCTCATTTTTATTAATACTCAGAACCACAGATGCAACATGGAATTATGATGTAATAAATAAGGCAGAGGATTCTTTTAAATTAAAGTAGAAGTGGCCCGCTAACTTTACCCACGGTTTTACAGGAGGCTTATACCTATAGCAGGCTCCTGTTGGGAACCCTATACCCTACCTCCCCTACCCTTGGCATTCAGTAGAATGCCAAACTCAGAATGCTCCCCTCTCTAACTCCCGGAACAAATAAACCTCAGTCCAGCTGACAGCAGTCACTGAGGGTAGCAGAGATAAATGTGCATGAAGGCTCAAGTTTGACAGAACAAATTCAACTCATGCAGAACTCTAACCATGTCTCCCTTCTTGATGACTGAAGCCCAGAAGCAACAATAGCTAGATCCTGAATAGTCACAGGTTCTGAGGTTGCAGAATGGAACCCAAGTTATGGAAGCAGGGAATTCCCCTACTGTACCGATCTTTCTCCCTGCAGCTATACTTGTTCATGACAATACACCGTATTGTCTTATAGTAGTTCAACCAAAGTGCAATTACTCATAAGTCAGCAGACACCTAGCTCCTGGGAACTGGGTGGGGTAGAAGAATAAAAGAAAGGAAGAAATCATCTGAACAACCCTGGGATGAAGCAACGGTCACGTGTGTGAGGAAAAAGAACAAGAAGAATGGGAGCATAAGCCTATATGTTTATATGCTTATCTCTCTCTAAATTTCCATGACCTTGTGATTGTGCCACCTTTGTGACTTGCATCACTCTGCTTTGTTTCATAGTCATTCATGTATTTTAGTTATATAAGTATCATACTGATCCTGAGTATTGCAAAGTTCTCATAGTACCAACAAATGTATGTGGATGAATAAATGATCAAGTGGCAAAAGAAAAATATGTGAAAAAAAATGATGAAAGCAAGACTACTGAGAAAACTCAGGAACTGTCCTAAAATATTTGGTGGGTTATTAGACATCAAGTAAATTTAACATAGCTGTTTAAAATAGGATGAAGGGTGAAGCAGATATGGCCCAACTGATAGAGCATCCACCTACCATATAGGAGGTCCAGGGTTCAAACCCAGGGCCTCCTGGCCTGTGTGATGAGAGGGCCCACATGCAGTGCTGCCACATGCAAGGAGTGCCATGCCACGTAGGGTAGCCCCACGCACTGGAGTATGCCCCACAAGGAGAGATATCCCGTGTGATAACAGCACAGCCCGCCCAGGAGTGGTGCCACACACACACACAGAGCTGACACAGCAAGATGATGCAACAAAAAGAGACACAGATTCCTGGTGCTGCCAAGAATGTAAGTGCACACAGAAGAACACACAGCGAATGGACACAAGAGAGCAGACAATGGGGGAGTAGGGGGATAAATAAAGTAAATCTTTTAAAAAAGGTATTTAAATAAATAAATGAATGAATGAATGAATGAATGAATGAATGAAATAGAATGAAGGGCTAGTCCCAAATGGAGAATTGAAGACATTTATTACAAACATTCTGTGGGCATTTATTGAGACATTACTATGTGCCAAAACTGTGTTAGGCACTGGCAGTTTTTGATAAACAACATAGAGATCTTGCTCTCAAGTAGTTCCTTGCTTTCTTCACTCTTCCTTTTTATTAGTACAGTCAACTCTTTAGTTTATTATTCAGTCTTGAGCTAACAACCTGTCTGAATTTGAACCAATCCACCAGGTAATGCTTCTGGTGGATTAAGAGGCAATTCCTTATGACTTGTCTAGGGAAAGAACTAAGACCAGTGATTGGAAACTATAGGCCTGGCAATTAGGATTCAACCTACAGAAGAAAGAGCAACAATGATTAAATCTTATACTAAGAAGCTTTTCATCAAAGGAAATGGTTATGTATGTTAATATGGTAGATAAAAGATTACTGAATCTAGGAGAAATCGAATTCGATCACCTCAAAGGAGCAGTTCAAACAATGATTTTACAGTAACTTTAGGAGCAACACAGAGAGCAGGGAGTCACAGATCTACATAATAAAGTATAAAATGATAGTTATTTTGAGGTTACGTCTCCCTTTGTGGGATATTGTCCCAAATGGATGTTGCTTTAATGATTGACCCTATGTTAGCTGCCTAGGAAAAGAGTCAGATGTCTTTTGTTGACTTTCCTGAGGGAAATGACGCTTCTGTCAATGCTTAATGGGCAAATTTAAGGATTCCCAGGGACTCAAAAGATGAAAGCACAAGACTGCATGCCAGGGTGGGAAGAACTAGCAATTTTCAGTCAGGCCTGTGTGGGCATCTTGCCTTGGGCAAGTAATTTAAACTTACATTCATCTCCTTTGGGAAACAAAGATGATAATGCACGCCTCATGAGATTGTTCCGAGAGACAAATGAAATGATTTGTATTAGATACCCAACCCAGCATGGTGTCAGGGGCCTGTAATTCATTCATCAGTGCCCTTTAATGACATTTCCATTTTATAAATACATAAAAAACAGAATAAATAAGCATTAATCTACAGGGTGGTGACAATGAATTCCAACAGTTAAAAAAGAGAGAAAAGTTTAAAACAGCCATGGAGAGCTTCACTGACTTAATGCTTTATTTCAGAAGGGAAAAACAAAAACAAAAACATTACCTGGCAAATTGCACCCAGGTTTAGGCAGACTGAGGTTAAGAGGGAAAATTAAGATAAAAATAAGGACACAGAGTATGTTAATCAGGTGGCAAAGACAAGAAAATTGGATAATGGAAGCACAGAGCTCTTTGAAGGTAAGAAATGTGTCTTGTTCATCTTTGTATACCCAGACTTCACACCATTCTTAGCTGATAGTATGGTGTTCAATAAATGTTTGCTGAATGAATAGCTCATACATATTCCTTGCTGGTGCTCTAGGGACAAATGTCACTCAACTTTTCATTTCAGGATCACCCTTAAATCTATTATAAATAGGCTTCACGTAATTTAATTGAAGTCAAAGCCCAGAAAATTTCTAGACTCAATTATTAAACAGATGGCTTGTGATACTTTAGAAGAGGAAGTCCAGGCTGGGTAGCCATTTGACTTTTTTAATGAGATCCACATTAAGTATGTGGCTCTTTAATATGTCAGAGGGTCCAGATAACACCAGTGAGGTTCCTTCCAAATGTGGCCCATTTTGGGCTTTAAGCATAAGCCTCAAACTCTGGCAAGCTATCAAGAAAGGTTCTGCTGGCAGCCCTCTTAGGGTGACATGATTTCCTGCAGGTTGGCACATTTTGAATAGTGTGCCTAATCCACTTGTTGTGGTAAAATGTCATTGCACATCTGTGCATAACAACAGATTTTAAGTCTTTAATCTCGTTAAGGAAGTTGAATTATATCTGTTAAGTCCTTTTGTCAGTTGTCTGGGTTGTATCCCCAAAAATTACATCAAGATGTGGAAAACATATGTTTGTGGATTTGCTGAAATTCAAGTAAACATCTTTAAAAGGTCATCCTAATAACTTTTCCTTACAAATTGAATTCTGTGACTTCAACTCAGCAATGTTACTAAAATTTAGTAACATCAGTTCTTATTTCATACTGTTTCTCTTTCTGCAAATGGTGTGTCTATATGCCAGAAGTCATATATTTGATGCACTCTTAATCTAATTTCTTTAGGGGGAAAAAATGAAGCATTAAGATCATTTGCCTATTAGCCCCCTGCCATATCTCCCCTTCAGTGCTCACTGTTGATATGATTTAGAAGTTTCCATCTACATTGTATACTTCTGCATCACCTCAGTTCATTCGTATCTTACAGCTAGACTCAACAATAATAATTTCAAGTTCTCACATAAATATGAAAACCAATGCTTCTATCTAGGTCCTGTTAAGAAATTGTATGACAGAACTGGTTAAAAGAAACAAATGCAATACTACTTGGCATTTATTTTCCAGGTCCTAGTAGGTTTTGAAATAGAAGTGTACTGTTTTGACCCATCTCATCTTCAGTAAATTACATGTATTTCTCCAAGTCTGGAAAACGTTACTAGGAAAAGGAACTCTCTAACAGTCTCCTCCACTGGAAGATGAAGGAGACAACATCAAGAAATGTCAAGTGAGCTCAGCTGTTTTATATTTTCAAAATTGTCTGCTTTTGGCACATTATGAGAATGTCATTTCCATTCTTGTGATTTTTCTCCTGTGGAAGATGCATGGAATTTCAAAGAAAAGTGATCATTCTGCAATGATTAGAAAAATATGCTGTAATTGACATGAAAGCAGAGGTTGGTTGTGCTTTTATGCAATGTGGAAACTGATAGTTCTTATATTTACACAGATGAAAGAAAGCATTATGTATCTTTTAGAGCATGATCATTGATTTCTTCAGGAGAAAAAAAATCTGAATGATTTCTAGGAAGAAGATTTGCTCCTTAAACACATTACATACACTCTCTTTTCTTGCCTTGAGCATCATTTTCACAGAATGACATCAATTTTAAATTGTGAATTCAAGAGTGATATTTGAAATCCAAAATAGTCACCTAATGACTTGCTCAAATACATAAACCAAAAGGTCAGTTGACGCCATGTTCACCTTCCCCCTTCAGTCTTTCCATCCAAATTTCAGGCACAACTAAATTTGTTTCACTTCATGTTCGTTCCTTGCCCCTGAATCAACCCATAACTAATAAGACCTAAAATAGAGTATTCTGAAAGCTTATTTTAATAGGTAATAGGTTGTGAAATTTGGTGGTTGTTTTTTTAAGATAAAAATAAGGAGTAACATTTAATTGTTGTTCTTACCAGACCTTCAAAATTCTAAATCAACCCTGCCATTGGTCAAGATATGGTGCTAGCTTCTTCAGCAAAAATGGCGCACTAAGCAGCACCTATTATTCATTCACACCATTTATGAGATGTACATTCCCTAAAAGGACAGAAGGACTAGTGTAAATATACATAGTAGTAGAGTTACCTCTGAACTCTTGAGCCGGACCACTGCTGAGGCTTGCATGGGTATGTCTCTAGTGCCTGCCAGCCACATCTCTTCCTTGGGGAACAACTCTGCTGGGGAATTCAATCCCAATGCAACGACTGCACAGCCCTGGTCCTCCTTCTAAACTCCCTGAGTATGTGATCAAACAAGTTACATTTTTGCTTATGATTGTCTGAGTCTGGTTTCTGTCTAGAATTCCAAAAGGGGTGCTGTACACCTCACAAATTGCTAATTCTGGTGTAATCACTAGGCTCCAACTTACATATGCATAATACAGAAAGGCTACTAAACTCTGAAATCTTTTAGCCATTTGAATAGAACCTTATGGTTTATGGGGGACTTTCACATACATGGTTCTAATTTTTCAAGACAACAGCTAGATAAATTATAATTTCCTTTTACCAGTAGAAAAAAGTGAGATTTTTAGAAAGATGAAGTAATTTTATAAAGATGATTTGGCCAGAAGATGGACAGAGACTTCATCTTTTGTGAGTCCTTTAAGAATATTCCCAATTCATCTATCACATATTTTGAACAATTGCCAGAAATGTTCAGATCAATATGGTACTGATTTAAGATTGACAGTTTCCACATTATAAATTTGGACTGCACGACTTTTACACACTCCAAATTATTCCTGGTTTTAAAGGCAAACTAATAGTTGGCACATTTTTAGAACTCTTAAGTGGTCCAGGTGACTTGATTTACTTCATGAAATTTATGACTGAGTGATAGGGATTTCAAGATACTGAGTAGAATCATTAAGAAGCAGTGATACATAAAGAACATAAAGAAAATACTGTAATCATAAGTAAGGTTTGTATGTGATAAATTACTTATTCCACAAATAGGTATTTAGGGAATGCTAAATGCCAAGTACTGTAGGTATGATCACAAACAAGACTGATGCATTCTTTGTCTTCTAGCAGTTCACAATGGTGCAGTGGAAAAGAGAACAGCAAACTAAGTAATGTCAGTATGCTATGGTGAGTGCCAGGCTCTGCTGGCAAGTTCACAAGATATGTGGGGAGCCTCTATCAGGGGCAGTTAACCTAGTTCTAGAGGTAAGGAGAGAGTCCCCCGAGGAAGAGGTGCTGACCGGAAGGCTGGTAGGATGAAGAGTAACCCTAATGAAGAAAAAGAAGACTTTGTAAAATTCCTGATGCTAATGAAGTTAGCCAAACTTTACTCTATAGTTTTATAGATAAAATCCTCATTTCTTCTTGCATCTCATTCAGCCCCATCCCCAGATTAGAGACACACCTCAAGAATCAGCTCAAGGACATAAACCCTTAAAACACATGCAAGCAATTTTTACCCCTCTCTACCAAGTTCAGAATCAGTGGATCTACCACCCTGGATTGCTATAACTGCCAAACTTTGAATAGTACAGTCATCAATTTAATAGAACTTAGCCAAAATTAATGAAATATCAACAAACACTCAACCTTGTCTGACTTCACTGATTCTGTTCACATACTCTAACCGACACTCATAATAATAGCACCAGGAATTTCAGATCTATTTTTTTTAAGGATAACTAATAACATCTGTTTTAAGAATGCAGCAAACCATGAGAGGCTCAGGCTCTATAACCCGTGTGCTACAACTACTGGCTACACATATTTTATTAGTTCAAGAAATAATAGAAGCAGAACTAGCATCTTAAGATAACTGTTGGGAGTGGATATAGCTCAAGTTAGTGCCCCCTTCCCATGGATGAGGTCCAGGTCCTGTGTTCATTTCCTGGTACCTCCTTAAAAAAGAGAGAGAGAGACAGAGAGGCAACTGTTGCTCTATTTATCTATAGACTGACTGAAATAATGTCTCCCGGTCACTAACAAAAGTAAAAATGTGTGCTTTCTTAACTGTACTATCCCATCATCAGTTTGGCTTTAAGTATTTGAACATGGCATGAGTGGTTCAGTCATCAGGCAGGCAGTAGCCATCAGCTGGAGTTCAGTTTAGTTCACTGAAGACAATGGAGAATACTGAGATCAAACACAATAAGCAAAACTGGCCTCAGTCCCTAAAATTCCTGCTATCCTCCACTTAGCACTGACAATAAAAATCATGGGCAGCCAGGAATATGCTTTAGGATTCGAACTTTGCTGGTTGATTTCCTTTTTACTGGCTCTTCAGCTTCCATAGCCATTGTTTTTATGCAAATTTTCTCTGTTCCTCTCCTCACTTCTCCAATCAGAACAGTGATAAAGAACAAAGATGTTAATGTTCACGATTACCTCATAGTGAGAATGGAGAAAGGTTTATAAGGGACAAAATTGGAAACTACCTGAGTTTGTACTCAAAAATATCCATGCTCTTGCCCTTTCATTTCATGCACTGGTTTATTACCTATTGTTAAAATAAAAAATTTTAAGGTGTTGATGAAAAATACCAAGAATAGGTAAAGAAGCTATTTCTAATAAGGACTTGACATTGCCCCTAATGTTTTAGTATCAAAGTAATCAAATTATAAGTTGATTTCTGGACTGAAGAAGAGAGAATAATAACCCCAGTGAATAACCTTGATTCTAAAAAATGAGAAGGCATTTATTTTAATTAGTCACGGTCTCCATGATAATTGCTCTTTGTCACTAAAGATGCCTTTTCCCATCAATAATACACTTGTCCTCTCAATAATAAAAAGGGAGATGGGAAGCAAAAAAAAAAAGAATGTAATTTTTATGCCAAAAGTTATGGCCATTTTTAAAGCTAAATTAATGTCAGTCTAATTAATGCTAATGAAACTACACAGTCAGATCTAGTCTTGGGAAATTATTTCATCAAGGAAGGAAGTTCAGTGCTGAAGTCATACTGTCAGGTGAATGCCCAAAGAGAATAAAGCATGCAGGATAAGGGTAGGTTCACAGAAACAGATAGGGACAGACAACCCCCAACAATCATTACAAGCGGGGCACAATCATAGTTCAGTTGGGCTACTCCAATAACTAGCATAGTAACAGTAATGCCTCAACTTCTGCCAGAGGTAAAATACACTGAAACTGATTTCATGAAACAAACTATTCTGGTTTCCTTAAAATGTCTCAAGGTAAAACTTCATCCTTCCTGACAGTGTTTTTGATTTTCACACTTTGAGTCAATTAATTTATGCTCTTAATTTAAAAATACCAGCACACCATTTAGCTGACTCTGAAGATCAGATGAGAGTGCCACACACACATGCTACAAGGAGATACTATAGGGAAAAAGGTGTTATGTGGGTAAATTTTTTTCTTCTCACTTTTCTTTTTTTGTGGGTAATTAAAAAAAATTATTAAAGTATATCATTCACATATGAACATACATAAACAATGAGTGTAAATGTTGTAAACTTACAAAACAAACACACATAACATCATACAGGGATTCCATACATCCCCCCTGCAACAAAACCTTGCATTGTTGGAAAACATTTGTTACAAACTATGAAAGAATATCATCAAACTGTTATTATTAACTATAGTACACATCTTACATCTGGTGTATTTTTCCCCAAACCACCCTATTATTATTATTTTTAAATGTATTTTTATTACAGAAGTTGTGAACTTATAAAACAATCATGCACATGTAGAATTCCCATACCCACTTCTTCACAACACACCACACTGTGGTGGAACATTTGTTACAGATTATGAGATAATATCATCAGACTATTACCACCAACCATGGTCCATAACATACACTTGGCACACTTTTTCTACACTTTTGCATTATCAACACAGTACAACTTTGGCTTGGATGTAAGAATACTACAGAATTCTGTGGGTAATTTTAAAGAAGGCTACTGTGGTAGATTGAATTATGTACCCAACAAACATATGCTCTTTGTCTTTATCCCTTTCCTTGAGGGTATGAATCTATTGTAAATAGGACCTTCTGAAGATGTTATTTTTACTTAAGTATGACCAAATTGAATCAGGGTAGGTCTCAATCTAGATTACTGAGGCTTTATAAAGAGAAGCCAGAAAGGAGAGGACTTTGCCAAATAACAGGTGGCAGAGATACAAACCAAGCAACCTCAAGGATCATGGCAAGCCAGTACCCAAAGGCAGTCTTCAGGGTGAAAACAAGCCTTGCCAATACCTTGATTTTGGATTTCTAGCCTCAAAACTGTGAGCCAAAAAATTCCTGTTGTTAAGCCAAAACCAGTTTGTGGTATTATGATAGCAGCTCTAGCAAACTAAGACAGTTACTCATCTCCAAAGCAGGGAGAAAGAAGATTTGAAGGACTCAATCCTGTATGCACAGCAGGCATTGAATCTTTATTAGACCTCAACAAAGAGACTCTGCAGGACAGTGGAGGGAGTGATTGCTGTGGAGATATGGAAGCAAGAGGCCTGTCAAAGGTCAGAATCTGCTCAAGAGGAAAAAGAACACATCAGACAACCAAGCAAGAAAAAGGGTTTCACAGGTGCTAAACACAGCAGCCAAATCTGATGAAATGTCAAAAGAGATGGAGGAAAGGTTAACCAGGATGACAAGAGGACAGTCCCTGCCTAAGAATTAGCCTCTTTAGAAATTACTATTAATTCTGTCACCCCATTCTTCTGCAGGAAGTTATTATGTTCCTAGGATTGTGGTTTGTTTTCAATTAAACTAAACTTCTTGCCAGATTTTTCTACACATTTATAAAGCATCTCATTTGCAAAGCAAAGGAACTATATCCATTTTTGATAAAGGCTCTATGGTAAAATAAAATTAATAATATCTTTCAAAAATTCTGTCATGTCAGAGGACCTAAGGCATTTATTCTCAGCTTTAGAGGCCATCGGAATCTCCTTGAGGACATTCTCAGCACAAAACATGGGCTCCCACCCCAGATCTTGGGTGGGGCTAGAAAATTTACACATCTAATAAATTCCCAAGTTGTGTTGATGCCTGCTGCTGGTCTATGGACCACATATTAAGAACCACTGGGGAAGCAAATGTGGCTCAAGTGATTGGGCTCCCATCTACCATAAGGGAGATCCAGGGATTGACTCTTGGGGCCTCTTGGTGAAGGCAAAGCTGGCCCATGTGGAGAGCTGGCGCAGCAAAATGACATAAGAAAAAGACACACAGAGGAAAGACAATAAGACACAGAAGACTAGGGAGCTGAGATAGCACAAAAGATTCAGCACCTCCCTCCCACTCCAGAAGGTCCCAGCATAGGTTCTCAGTACCACCTAAAGAGAACACAAGGAGACACAAAAGAACACATAGTGAATGGACACAGAAAGCAGACAGTGAGTGCAAAAACAATGAGGAGGGAGAGGGGAATAAATAAATAAATAACTTTTAAAAGAAAAAAACCACTAGTCTAATGAAAAGGAATAAGCATATATATTTTCATGTCTAGGCTTATAACAGGACCATGAAATGAAACAACAAAGCTAGTAGCTTACTTATACAATTTAATCCTTTTCTAACATATTCAAAATCTGTAGGAAAGTTCAGGAAGCAATTTATTTTTCAATTTAATTGGAGTCTGAGACTAACATATTCTAAAATTATTTTCTATTAACACAGATTTTAGATCAGTGTGTCTCAAATATGCATACGAATCAACTGGGGATCTTGTTGAAATGCAGATTCTGATTCTGTAGGTCTGAAGTGTGGGCTCAGATTTGGCCTTTTTAACAAGCTCCCAGGTGATACTGATTCTGCTGGTCCAAGAACCACACTTGGCAAAGTCTAATTATTGTACAGAGAGAAATAATCTAGCCCCAGGATGTAAAGTGAGGGTTCCCAAGACAAGTTGCCTGCAAACAAGCCAAGAATCTGTCAATTACTAGCTGCGTAATTTGGGACAAGTTGCTTAAATTTCTCTGTGCCTCAGTTTTCTCATCTGTAAAACCAGAAGAATAGGAGTATCAACCTCATACCAGTGTTGTGAGAATTAAGCAAGTTAATATTTGCAAATAACAGTGCTTGGCACAGGGTAAGTATTCAATGAACATTATCTGTGTGTACAGAGAAGGGGCTGACTTGCTTTTTATTAAACTCAGTGGTGTATTTGCTTTTTATGTTGTCTTGACATATGCTTAAAGTTAAGCAGACTGTTTAGAGGGGCGGGTGTGGCAAGGGTCGATGCTTGATCTGACAGAATCCTTCATCTTTTCACTGGTTACTGTTGCATTGTTTATACTTTCTAAACAACCCTCTCCCTGCAGATTTCAATGAACTTTCTTGTTTTGGGAGGTGTTTTTTTTTTTTTTTCCCATTCAATATAGTATTGAACCAAACCCAATGTGTGTGTGTGGAGGGGGTTCAGGGAGGAGAAGGGTGTCTGATGAGGAGGAAAAGAAAAGAACAAGTATTTTACCTAATATTACATATGTAACTGATAGGTGAATGTTCACATATAAGATAATTACTTTCTTATTTTGTTTGTGGAATGGTATTACAGGGACTTCTTTCTAACTCCTTCCACTACTCCAGTTTTCTTAGGGCAATCATTCTTAGAGTCACTCAGAAACATACTTTTTCCCTCCTGTGCTGCCCCTCCAGCAGAGAGAAGTGGTGCTCCTCGGAGTCCCTTTTACTAGCCCATATTTTCTAATAGGGGATGTAAAGCTCTGGAGAATAAAGGTACTGGCTGAATAGTTATGAAATGGGAAAAACAATAATTTTCCATTAACAATGTTAAAAGATTTCCATTGACCCAAACCACTTCTGTTGTGACGGTATATTTTGTATGCCTGTCTGCATCCAAATGTTGGTCTAGTTAAGACTGTTTTTGTGAGGCTGTCAACATTTTATTGAAAGGGTAATCTAGGATAATTGCAGAGCCCTGAAACTGCACCTGCTGTAATTTCATTCCTGGCTTTAGGGAAACAAGCTTTTTGTAAATGAAAACATAATAGAATAACTTTGTAACCAATAGCTTTTCACATGTACACCATTCATATTTGAAATCATGGATATAAAAACACACAGACAGGGAGATATTTGATTATTTAAATGACTGAGTTTTGTTTGTTAGGTTGGTTGGTTGATTTTTAGTGCTGTGTAAGCAGAGAGGGCATTTGGCCCTGAAAAGAAAAAGATAATTACATCAAAAAGGGGACAATTATGTTAAAAAGACAATGGATCTAAAAATCAGGAATCCCAGCTCCATTGCTATACTGTATATACTTCAGGACCTCACATGGTTGCAGGTTTATAACCTGTAAAATTCCTGGGGCTGGGCTAGGTCCTTTACCATCTTGATGTCTTGCAATTCAAAGAGTTCCATGCTGAAAGAATAATAGGTCGCTTACTAGTTAGTATTAATAATCTATTGAGAAGTCCTGCAAACTGCAGTTAGAGTTTAGAGATCTACAAAATCAAAATCATGGATTTATGGGAATTATTCTCATTTTTCCTTGACTTCACATGTCCTGAATTGTCCCTATATGTGCACCTTCAGACCATCCCAGCGTGGCCACTGTGATTTTGGCAGAAAATAAGCAAATATCTCTCTGTGGGAGGCGGAGGAAGATAGGTTCTCCTTCTGATCAAAATGTGCCTTCTTTCTTCAGCAGATCGACCTTAGAGTGTCCAAAGTCCAAATCAGAAACAAAGACAAACATAGCCTAATCCTTAGCAAAGCAAGTGCATCCTTTAACATACTAAGCAAGCACCTGCACATTTTTCAGGCTGAGTCGATGATAACTGAGAGCCGCAGGTGATACAGCTGATGTTGAAATCAGCCTGTGTTGAATTCAGGCTGTGTAAATCTGACCTACTTCTGAGCAGTGCAAAGTAGTTTATGCTTTCCATCCTCTCTGCTCTTGGAAATGTTGACTTTCCTGACAAGCAAAGTCCCTCAGTGACTCCAGACACAGTAACAACACATATAAATTTACACCTCCAGGGTACTACTGGCTGCCACTGGTGCAGATCAAGAGTAAACGGAGATTAATAGGCCTTTAGAAATGAGGTGGTAACCAAAACAGCAGCCTTCAAGTCTGAGCAAGAGTTCCACTAAACAACAGTGCATATTGGGAAAATAATGTTGAGTTGCCAGAGGAAGACAGGAGCTCCTCTGGGGACAGGAAAAGGACTGACTTGCCAACATGCCAGCCCCTTTCCTGGTGCAGTAAATGTTTTCAAAGGAGAAGGTGCATTGTGAAAGCTTCACAGTGAAGCAGAAACCCCAAGGCAAAGAAATAACCTCTAAGCTGGAGTGGAGAATGGCCAAAGGTAAAGGGAATCCCGGGTCACTATGCAGATAACTGTGTGTGATTTTTATGTAATCTAGTCTTGACCCCCAAATGCTCAAAGCACCTATACAGGTTGTTTATTTGATTTACCATGTAGCACAATACCAAGTTTATATTCAAATAATGGCATGCAGTGTGTATAAGCTTTAATAGGAAGAGGATGCTTCCAAAGGTTGTTAGCCATTAATAAAAGAAAATGATTTAGCAGTTTTAACATACAAAACTAGAAAGTAAATGTAGGGAAAATGACATTTACCAGTTTTAACACACAAAGCTGGAAAGTAAATGTAGGGAAAAGAGCACGGCTTTGGAAACAGATTAGCATTTTAAAACTGCTGCTTAGCAGATATGGGATCTTGAATAGGTTATTTAATCTTCTGTCCTTTTTCCTTATTTGTTAAAGGGGATAATGCCATCTATTTCATAGAGCTGATGTGATGAGAATTTGAGAGAAATAAGCAAATAAATAATGCCAAGCTCTAACAGAGTGCCTGGAACATAGTAAATGTGTAATCAATAAACCTTAGTTCTCTTGATTTGCTCTAGCTAGAAAAAATAACTGTATTTTCAACAGTCACTCGTTTTTATTCCCCCTTGCCCATGTATTTAAAATAACTCTGTACTATTAAAAATACATAGTTAGGCTATGATAGACTTGCCTGAGAAACACAAATAAAAGATAGAACCATTCTAATGTTTCTAAAAATGTATATATTGTTAAAAAGCACCAAATGTTATTTTCAATCATTTGTACTTACAATATATTGATTCTTTAAGACATCAGGGTACCTAATGAGCTGGTCTGATAAGTTAAAAAGTATATAATCATTTTTAAAATATCTTTTCCCCCTGATTGGTCAGAATATTTTCAAAATTATTTGACTCTTAAAGATAATATATTTGAATGTGGTAATGAGGAGTAGAGGGGAGTGAGACAACAAAACTTTTCTTTTTTTTTGGGGTTTCTATTTTTAATCTTTAGAATACTTGCCAGTAGTTAGAAAGGGTACTAATATTTATCAAACACACAATTTCCTTACTAATGCATATGTTAGGATAGGCCAATAAAAGCTGCGTGATTATAAAGTACACAGTGATCACAACGGACTGGCAGTTTTAAAAATAAAATTTCAAAATCTCTTAGCTATACTGAGGTTTGAAACCCGTTTCCAATTATTTTCACAAAACCACTTAGAAGATAGCTGTTTTGCAAATTAATCTTTCATGAGGCTCTCTAAGGGTCGATGTGCTTGTATTAGCTGCCAAACAAATTCAACTTCTAAGATGCCTAGAAGATCCATGATTAATGTAACTTGGTATTTGTCCTAACATTTACTGTACCCATCAATAGTGGTTAATGCAATAGTTTCCAGTAAGAAGCCATCCTAAAAGCTTGAAAATATCCAGCCAAAAAAAAAAAAAGTGCATCTGTTCTTCCTCTCTATATTCCCATGCAAACAAGAAAATTATTTGCAAAATACTTATCTAAGAACTTGTACCACTATTCTTATGTAAGAAGGTGGCAAGATTAGATTAGTACCACCGTGTGGATAAAATGAGTGTGGGATTGAAAGAAGGGAAGTCTTGTGAGGTAACAAGCATGCTACCATCGTTGGGCAGGCCCAGCACGTTGAGATGCGGCCTCGTCTCCTGCTGGTGAGTGCTTGGCGCGGGTAGATTGTCGCCCCCCCCACTCTTGCCCGAAACGGCTGCCTCCTCTATCTCCACCCAGCATCCGGTCTCCATAGGGGCCGCCCTAGGGTAATCGGCCTGCCTCTCCCGTGCCTCGCCAGAACCCAACCCACAACTTCCCCTTATCTTCTGCCCCAGCCCCCATATACCCCCCGCCAGAATGATAACCTCACCTCTGCCCCTTTACCTAGCAACAGCCTCCAACAACCAATCGGAGGTCGCCTTCAGCTTAAGCCAATCCGCACCCCACACGTCGCCCGTTACCCTCGTACCCCACCCCCAACCGTCCCCCAGCCAATTAGCGGCCTCCCCTCGCATACATTGCCTTATTGGCTTAGCCTTGCTACCGCCAGCGCCCTAGCCTATATAAACGCTTGTCTTCCTCGATAAAGCAGACGCGTCGCCACCACTCTCCGTCTCCGCAGCATTCTTCGCGCCGCTGTGTGTCCGCCCTTGACACCGCCCGCTCTCCGCCGTGCGCCCTCAGTCTTGGCCCTTCTCTGCTTTTTTCTCTGATGAGTTTCCAACTCGAGACTAGGTGTCCTCGGATAAAGCAAGATTTCTCTCCAAGCCAGTCACTATAGTGCAGATCTAAGATTTGAGACTCTGCAAACAGCCTGCATGGGATTCAAGTTCCAGTTCTTCTGCTTAGGAGCTTCATAACCATGGGCACGTTAACTCAGCTCTCCGCTTCAGTCTTCTTATCATCCAAACAAGAGTAACAGCAGTACCTACTTCATAGTGGTTGGAGGGTTAGATGAGAATTCATGGTTTGGTACCTAGTCAAAGTGCAATAAATGTTTGCTTCTTTATTAGTATTTGTTTTCTAAGTATTACTAATGAATTGGCCATCATTTTATTCTGAAAAAGTATTTTGGTAGCTTACGACACAACAGTGCAAAATAAATACAGAGAACTCTAGGAGACAAAATAAACTAAAACCCAAAAGTACTATATAAATGTAAAGGAATAATTAATTAAAATGATTAATTGAAATCACTTTTAAGCTAACTAAAAGAGAAAGGAAACATTTTTTAAGCATTGCAATTTGTATTTTACCTAATATTTAGAACAATCAGACGTCAGATAGTCCAAGTCTTTATCTTAAATTTGTTATAGAATTACAAGAATGAACTTGGGTAATTCAAGTTTTGCTATATATAATGCCAAACAGGCAAGAAAAACCTATACAGGAAATGAAACAAGAGGGGAAGGGGAACATAAAGGCAGAGAAAGAGAGAGGAAGAGAATGAGTGGAAATTTCAGCAATAGTCGAATCACCAAAGAGATCCCATAAGGGCTACTCGGGAAGACTTTACTGAGGCAACAGATTTCTGCCAGTTGCCTTGTGGCTAGCTTTCTTTAGGGAAAGCTGCTACTTTCAACCCTCCAGCAAAGGCCCAGCCTTACAGTCAAGCTGACACTAAAAGCTTGGCTTGTTCCCTGAAGAAACCGAAAGGGCAACACTGCACACAAATGGACAGCCTGTCCCTGAGGAGTTTGAGTCCCTCCTTTCCATCCTCTGAGGCATCTGGACACATCTGTCTGGAGCCAAAGACTAAAAACCAACTTCTGTCAGCCAAGCCCTGCCATTGTGACTGTCCCTAAATTCTCTTTCCAAATAATCCCCACCAGGTTGAACACCAATTTGCATCAGAATCAAAGCTCCTCTCAAATGTCTCTGTAAGCTCTGCTGTGGTTTTCAGAGCATGGAGAAAAGACCTTCCAGTCTCTGGGTATCCTTTCTTTTCCCTAAAGAGTAGCAGCTGAGTTTCCCCGGTCTAGGCTAATTCCTGATTTCTCATTCTGTACTGTTTCCCTGAGTGACTTTAGCCATTCACATGACTTCTTCTACCACCTAAAGACTTAATGACTCCCAAATTTCTCCTGAACAATATATCCATATCATACTCATGCCAAGCTTCTCCACCTGGATTTAGTTTTCCCACCCCCACCCCCCATTCTTACCACAAACTCAACATGACCCAAGTACACCTCACCACCTACCACAACTCCAAACTGCCTCTTCTTTTTTACCTCTCAGCAAATGACATTAGGTAACCTGTTCCAGCAACTTGAGAGTATCTATGATTCTTACCTCTCCTTTATTTCCTGTACCCAATTGGTCACCAAATTTAATTGATTCTACTTCATAGGAATCTCTTCATTCTTCACTCTGTTCTCTAGTCTCACAACAAGTAGCTTAGTTCAACTTCTTACGTCCTATTAAATAGCAGTAGCTTCCTAATGTTAATTTTTGGATCTCGAGACTCTCCCATTTAATAATCTCCACGTTATTGTGAGAGTGAATCTTCCTAAAATGTTATGTCTTCACAGAAGCTGATGCTCAGAGATTCAATAATTTGTCCAAGGTCACACAAAGGCACAATATAAATCTTACCTTCTTGCCCTAACCTATGTACTCTAACTATGGCCCACCCTCTGGGTCCCAGTTTACTATTTCAGAAGCAGACTCCTTCCCAAATGGTTAGCAGGTAAGTGTGTGGCTTCTCCCTAAGGGATAGAACAGGAAGTTATAACAAAAGATCACAATAAAACCACAGACAAACACTCTGGACAGTGTTATGATTCACAAGCTACAACCTCCACACAACCATTTGTTTCCTAAAGCCACAGCATTCGGGGAGACAGGTTTATTAAACACAGAACACCAATCTTTGAAAACAAGTAAAAGTGCCCTAAATGTTTCTTCCTGCCTCTAGTTGTTGATCTTTTATTTAGAGATTGCATTTTGTTCCAAGAACCCATTTAATACAAGCCTTATAAGAATTAGCTGTAAAGTTAACATTCCATACTCTTAGAGGCAAAAAGGTAAGTATAAAGAAATTTTGTTTATTTACTTAGGATCTCTAGGCTCAAAAACTAAATATAGCTTGTAATAAGAATTTGTCAGTAATGCTATTCTGCATAATAAATCTGAAATTTGACATTCCTAAACTTGCTAACGCAGAGCTGCCAATAGTGACTTGAAAACTGAGTGGATGGTACATATTTTCAAATTATACCAGTTGAAATATGTATGAAAATGCATGAAACATCATGCCTGGAATAACTCAGTAATTTATTCCAGTCATCATTCCAGTAATGTCCTTTCTGTTTTAACCAAAGCTTTCATTCAGAGCCACATCCAATTGCTTTCTAACACCAAATTAAAAAGAACAGAACTAATGAATTATCTAAATTAAGAAACTTAGTTTTATAGAGAAAGGCCCATGACCTCAAGTTACATAAGTGATAAAGTCTCACTGTGTGGCTCTTTCCCTGTATCTGCCCATCATTTAATATGCAAACTAGGTGGAGAGAAGAATCTTCCATTACTCAAGTAAGTCCCAATTACTTGAGGCTTTTATAGCCCTAGAGCAAACGATTGAACAATGCAGGCTGGGGAATGTGAAGATTGAGTATTTGATTTTTTTGAGACCCAGGAACAGAGAGAGTCCTACCAACCTCAGCTGAAGAAGGGAAGACAGCAATGGGGCATTATACATACCATCTTGATCCTGAAAATTAACATGACAGGGAGACATTACTCCACTGCATCACTGCTCAGAGCAAGGTCTAGGAACCCCTTAGGGTTCTGAAGACATTTTCAGGGAGTCCATGAAGTAAAAACTATTTTCACAATATTACTAATATATTTGCCCTTTTCGCTCTCATTCTCTCATGAGTACACAGTGAAGTTTTGCAGAAGCTATATGACAGGAGGTACCACAGCAGAATGAATGAGAAACAACATGAAAATCCAGCTGTCTTGTATTAAGCCAAACATTAAAGAGATGTGAAAACCAAAAAAGAATGCCGATCTTCTCAATAAATTTTGTTTTGGAAAAAAACTTTTCCATAAAAATGGTAATATGTAATAGGTTTATTTTGTTATTTTTAAATAGTAAATGATTTAAACCTCGTGAAAACTTCTAATTTTTTATTTTTATATGGTAAATAAAAATAGCCACAACCCATATAAGCAGTTTTGTGGTGTTCACAATAATTTTTAAAGTGTAAAGGGGTCCAGAAACCAAAAAGTTGGAGAAGTGAAGAACAGAATTCAAGCAATCATTAAGGATCACCCTCTGGAGTCCTTTTCTGGATTTTCATCCCTTGGCAAAAATCTCCCCTCCTTTCCTCCTTAAGCCACAACTTTCAGTTAAATCAATTCAACAATTACTTCCTGGGAGGCTATTAGGAGAACTACCCATGAAGATGGGCACAATTAGGGATATAAAAACTCAAAGAGTTTATATTATCACAAGAAGTAAAGCTATCCACATGGCAAAGTGTGATGCAGTGTAACATAAAATTCAGTACCAAAATGATTGACACAAGCAGTAAATGTTGTTAGCTTTGAGTTGAGTAGAGAAATGTAGTTGGAGATTACGGGGAAACCTTTAAAGAAGCAATGTCTTTATGTATTCTCTACCTGCTTACCAAGTGGAATTATGGTATCTCACAACACACATCCAGGGCAATTAAAAAAACGACAAAAACAAAAAACAGACAACAAGATTAGGATGCATGGAGAATGAAGGTAGAACAGTGAAAATGAAGCCAATGATGAAGTTAGAACAGAGAAACACATATTGACATCCAAGGACTGGCTATAAAATTTTCAGGATCAAGTGCAAAGTGAAAAGCACCTTGCTCAAAAATTAAGAATTTCAAGATGATAATAGCAGAACATCAAACCAAATGCAGAGCCCTTCTGAGCACAAGGCCCTGGGGGACTATACAGGTTGCAGACCCTGCTAAGATTCTCCATGATTCCTTAAGGCTCCCACATCCAGTTATAAGATACTTAGAAGACAAAACAAAGAAGAAGTATGATTAGTTTTAAAATCATTGTTCATTACTCAAGAAGTGCCATGAAAAATGATCAAAATTAAAACAGGATAGAATTTTAATACTAGAAATGTCTTGGAGGTTATTTTATCCAAGCCCTTTCATTTTCCAACCCAAGAAAAGGGGGCACAGAAGCATGACATGACTTGCCAAGGGACACAGAATTAAAAATCAAGGTCAAATTAGAGCCCAGTTGGCTCATTCTTAGTGAAGTGCTTAGAGCAAAGGAGGTCTTCTTTTCATGACCCCCACCTCCCCTCACCAAATATTCACTTGCACCCTCATACAGCAACACTTATAACAAATAATAAAAACAGCAAACTTTACTGAACGTTTATTATGGCTCACATATTGTACCACACTTCTAATCATCACAATGGCTTTATGAAAGAAGTATTATTGTTCCCATCATACAAAGAAGCAGTACAACTACATAATGTGCTCAAAGTTACAGCTAGACTCTGCAGAGGCAATCTGTCTCCAGAGAACCTGCCTTTCTGCTATTGCCCATTTTACTGCCTGGTCTGCTGACATGGGTCCTACAAGCATCCTTTTGAGCCCACAGACCCAGAAAACAGAAAATAAACTCTCAATAATATCTATGTAGTCCAGTCCCTCTTTTTATAGACAAGGAAATTGAAGCCCATAACAGGATACATAATTTGTCAAGATCACCAGAAAGACACTGGCAATGTTTTTTCATTCTTAATCCCATATGTTCCCAAATAGGTTACGTATCAGAATAATCCTGGGAGCTCTAAAAATACAGAGAGTCTTACGCCCCATACCAGACCAGAAATCCAGCTTTCTAGGAATGAGGGCAAGGAACAGAGACTTTTCGAATAGCTTCACATGTGATTTGCAGCAGCCAGCCAAGGATGAGTCTATGAAGAAGGTAGGACTCCCTGTCCCACACTCTCCCGTCATCCCCTCTACACCAGTCAAACTTATCCCTTTATGTAGCTGACAACAGTAATGGAAAATCAATACACCAAGCAAAACAAACCCCAAATCAATGCATTAAATCTATCTGGAGTAGGTAATTGGCATTTTTATGAAGAATGAGTTGAAAGAAGGAAAAAGAAAAATAAGAGACATGCTTTTGGAGGGAGGGGAATCTTGAGGTGAAAGACAAGGAAGAGCCTGAGCTAGAGCAGTAGCCAGTGGACATGCAAAGTAGGATATGTATGCAAAACCTATTTGCAAGGGAAGAATGGGAGGTTGGAGCAAGATTAAAAGAACATTTTTAATTTCTCGATGGAACAAGGAAGTGTCCAGTCTTCTCAATTCCAGTGGTGGTTCCTTAAGTATACAAAGATCATATATGGGGTGGATTAGAGACTGAGTGTGTATCTGACAATAAACTTCAAATATACTTATTTACAAATAATCTTTAAAATGTAGTTAATAAAATAGACATTAATATGTTTGCTAAAATATTTAGAGGTAGTGATCTGCAATTTACTTTGAAATGTTCCAAAAGTAAGATGGATTTTTGGAAGGGTAAATGGGTGCGTACATGATAAATAAGTCTAGTAAAATGTTAGAGGTAAAATCTAGGTGATGGGTTTATGAGTGTTTAAACTTTTCACAACTTTACTGTATATTTGAAAATTTTCATATAATATTGGAGAGAAATATGTTTATTAATAGTAGCCAAAACCAGATAACATTCATCTGTATCTGAAAACCTTATTAATTAGAAACAAAATGAAGATTTTGCTTCACAAGTAAACAGAGTTTAAAATTGGAGGAGTAAAAATATTTATTCCTCCTGTGTTCTAAAAAGCACCTCCTTCCTCAACTATTGGTAATCAAGTGTACTAATTCCCTTCTGAGGAGCATGAAAAAGAGGGCACTGTGGAGTTTCACACTCTAAGAGAGGAAAATCAATTTTCCTCCCACAAAAGACAGAACTAATTGGGTAGAAAATTACCATTTACTCCTTGTTCAAAAAGCCTTAATGGTTTATCCATAAATAAAACATATTAATACATTAGGTTTTCAGCTCTCCTAACAGTTTCTGATTTCTATCCTAACCCGAAGACTTAAAAAGTAACTCTAAGCAAGGAACGTTCACTAACTCCACACAGATCCTAGAACATTTTTTCCAAGAAACAAATGTAGCCAATACATGGCATGCAGATCATCAGTTTATATCTGCATGGTTTCTTCCCCATCCCCTAGAGGCTGATTTCTACTGCACAGGGTTGAGTTGGTAGACGTGTGCTCACCCTGATTTGCCTTTATGATTTCTACCTGAACATTCCCTTTCTCACTCTGCTTCTTCGGAGCCCTAGAATTCACTGCACACCTCCAGAAATCTTCCCACAAATGGAAATGACCACTAGCACTTTCATGGAGAATCCTTCACTTAACACTTAAATTCACAAGACACTGCAGATGCAGCCTCATTTTTTTGAATGGGTCCATGTGTTTCTGTGGCTTCTGCTTACCAACAAAACAGATAGAACAATATCCCATTTTTAGATAAGACTTGATTCTTTCCCCTTTTAAATTAGTATTGAAATAATCGAAAAGAGAAAGAGTGATGGCTGCTGCAGATTTGTTCTCTTTTGGAAGAAGTCAGTGTTTCCATACCTTAGATTACTTTAGTTGTTGCTTATCTTGACCTACCATCCCTTGGTGAAAAATTAGAGCTGATTCCTTCGAATGATTCATTTTGTTAACACCATCCTTCAGCTAAGAAGGAACTAAACTTTTTCATATTCATTGCTCTGTGTTAGCTATTCCTTCTCATGACCTACGTTTGATTATTACACTGATCTAGTTCTTATATCTAAATTTAATTCTTCAACAAATATCTATTAAATGTTCATGTGCCAGATATTGTATAATCACTGGAATACAGTTAAATTTAATTAAACAATGTCCCTGACATAATTCATAGTCTAAAGAAGGAAAATACATAAATAATTCCAATGTACAAGGAGGCAAGTATTTCCCTAGGAGCATCGTTTAAGTACTAATGGTATTTTAAATAGTTCCCCAAATAAGTAGGAGACCAATACCATGCAGCAAATTTTAACATTATAAAAAAGTATCTCTTGATTTTCCCCAGGAGTTATAAAGGCAGAAAGTAAAATTAGATTGACCTTGACAATTTGTCAGTCACACACTATTATTCACTGAAAACAAATGTTGGTAATTTTCAGGTTTAGTTTTAAATGCCAGTAGCAGAATTTTGTATAATAAGAAGCAAATAATGAAAATATTTTCTAAAATACATTATTTTAAAGAGCTGACCACAGGAATCTGCTACAGAGACTTCTTGCTCATTAGAATGCCTGAAATGAAATACAAAAATAGTAACATTAACAGTTAGTATATGTGGGGGTTTTTTCACACTAATAATGTAACATTTTAATATTTTCTAACTTTAGGTATGCTGGAACTATCATAAAAACAAAACTTAAAGCATGGGAACAAAGAAAAGAAAACTATTATTTGATAATATGTGTCCTAAGAGCCTCAGAATATAAGTTGCAACAATTGTTATTAGCTTCCTTAACAATTATTAGCTTCATGACTGTTGGCAGCTCACCCATTATACCAGCAACCACCTCAACTTGTGGCTGAGCTTACTATTGATTTCTTTACAGTATCCTATTCCTGTAAGACCCAAAACTCCATGAGGTCTGTTATTGGAAGCATTTTTACTAAATCATCTTCAACGAAACAATTCTTTTGATGCTTAGACTAACTCTTGAAGGTACATGAAAGAGATAAAGTGATCACTCATCATTCATCCGCTTTTCAACTCTGTAGAAGTAAAAAAAAATAAAGCATAAAATCATCATAAGTCTGAGTCTAGGTCCATCTGATAGTGACATTAAGGAAAATCTGGAAGAAGAGTATATCTGACTACTCAATACAAAGTCCTAGAAATTCTACACTCATCTAGGGCTTTCCTTTATAGACCATTATACCTCCAACACTTAGAATTTGTCCTGAGTTTGTTTTATTTAAAAAAAATAATGACTTCCAGTCTGATGTATCTATACGTCACCTTCCATCTAGTGAAGTGGCCTTACAAATTTCAAATTCTGTTATTTACTGGGGCTGGTAAATAGGTTGTGTATATTCTTTTTGTCTCCAATTTAGCTATCAACCCAGCAAAATCTAACTTTAGGCACCCCTAAACAAAACCTGCTTTCACTAATGTTCTAAATAATTCCTAATTTCCATATCAAAGGTTTGTTGTTCTTTTCCCCTTCAGTACTTCTATTATTGGATGTCTCTGCTGAATTTGATCATGTCTTCCATATCAGAAAAGAATTTTCTTTACTTCCTTGAAACCTCACCCTTCTGGCTCTCTGCATACCTCTCAGTACATCCTTCTTTCATATCATGGGTTCCCAGTTCTTTATCAGCTCTTAAATTTTGTTACATTTAAGGAGTCCATTCTCTATAAGCCTCTTTCCTACTTCCTTATTTACTTATAGTTCCCAAATCTATATCCCCAGCCCAGACTTCTGAATCACACATCATATTGAAATGCTTAGCAGATACCTTAACTCAATGTGTTCTAATTCAAATCCATCTTCACATCTGGATTTGTTTCTCCTCCTGACTCTATACCTCTATAAAACTGAAAGTCCTGAACATTTTAACTGATGAAATTTATTCAAGTCCAGGCTTCCCTCTTCAGGCCTAGTACTACTGTTCTAGTTTGAGGAAACACTTATGAACATGTGGCTTATGAAGACAATTTGCAACTGTAACCAAGAGGAAGGCATATTAAAAATCCAGATACTATGATGATATGTATATTTGCTTTGCAAGTTCACAACTTATAATATATACTTATTGTATAAGGATTTTCATATATGAATGATAAACTTCAATTAAAAAATGTTTTAAAAAAATAGTTCTACAATGAAGAAGTTAATAGCATTGCACTGTACCTTGTTTACCATTAAATATAATTCTTAAAAAAAGAAAGAGAAAAAAAAATAGGTAAAGGATAGGAAGAAACAGCTTAGAAAAAAAATCTTCTAGGTCTTAGGACACCAGGGGAAGGATAGATACTGCTAAGAGGAGAGAGTGACACAGGAAAAGAATCACGAAACTGAGTTTAAAGCCTCAGCTGCAAATGCCAGCACCTTCCCCCACACTATGGACACTTTTGAATTCTCAGACCTTGGGGCTGTTGGATACAGACAAAGGGGGCCCCAGAGACCCACCAACTCCCCAGGAAAGGGGAGAGAGAAGGATATAGTCTAAGGCTGACTCTGCTTTTGACCCACAAATTTGGTCTGCTATGCAGCATGAGCCCTTCCAGGCTGGGTGGGGTCATGTCACAGTTTACCTTGGGAACAGGCAAGGGACTAAAGAAATCCAACCTATTCAGTCTTCCTTTCTACTGACCAGGACTGGTTGTTGTGCAGAAGGGAGGGGAATTACTTCCTACCCGGGAAAAGGAAGGTGGCTGCCAGCAAAGATTGGAGAACTGCCTCTGAGAAAGTTTGAATTAACAGGCTCTTAGCATCCAGGCAGAAACCTCTGTCACACTGATCTGCTCAGTCCATATTGCAGCAAACACACGCCAAACAGGCATTGAACTAATAGGCCAGTCAAAGAGCACCGTCTGCTGGCAGACTAAAGAAGTCCATGTGAGGAACTTTAAATAAGTAAGAGAGGCTTTTTCCAACCTTTACAGCCTCCCTCCCAAAGGCCATAGGACCATAGCACTAGATCTAGGACCCAGATTTCAGCTACTAACAAAAACAATTCTAAAGATCCAGAACTGGTTGAACAGAGAATAAAAGAATAGCAGTAATACACAGCCTCCAATAAAACCCTACAAAAGAGAGAGAAATTGAGCATTTTGAGTAAACTCACCACCCTAATAATATGCCTATACATCAGAAAATTATAAGCCACACTAAGAAAATAGAAGAAATAGCCCAAGAAAAGGTATATACCAAAGTCCCAGAAGAGATGCAGGATTTCAGAGAAATAATCAATGAGATGCACACAAATTTCCAAAATCAAATTAATGAGTTGAAAGACAATATGACTAAAAAGATAAAGGACATCAAGAAAACACTGAGTGAGCACCAATAAGAATTTGAAAACCTGAATAAAAAAGTAACAGATCTCATGGGAATGAAAGACATGAGAGGTGAGATGAAAAGCATATTAAAGTCACACAACAGCAGACTCAAAATGGCAGAGAAAGAATAAGTGATATAAAAGATAGAACAGCTGAAATTGAAGAGAGAAAAGAATGGGAAAAAATTGAGCAATGGCTCAGGGAGTTAAATGATAACACAAAATGCAATAATATTCATGTCATGGGAGTTCCAGAAGGAGAAGAGAAGGGAAAGGGGTCAAAGGAGTGTTTGAGGAAATAATGGCTGAAAATTTCCCAACTCACATGAAAGAAATGAACTCATCCAAGAAGTGCAGCTTACTTCAATCAGATTAAATCCAAGGAGACCTACCTTAAGACATATACAACTCAGAATGTCAAACATCAAACATAGCAAGAAAATTCTGAGAACAGCAAGGGCGAAGCAAGCCATTACATATGAGGGGCACCCAGTAAGATTTAGTGTGGATTTCTCACCAGAAACCATGAAGGAAAGAAGACAACGGTATGATACAATTAGGATACTGACAGAGAAAACATGTCAGCTAAAAATTTTTTATGCAGCAAAATTGTCCTTCAAATATAAAGGTGCATTTAAAACATTTACAAACAGAAATTAAGAGTAAAAAATAAACCCCTTTTTCAAGAAATAATAAAGGAAGCCTTACAGCCTGAAAGAGACAGGAGAGAGAAAGACTTGGAAGAGAGTATAGAAGAATAGTTGAACAAATAACCAAAAGAGTAAAAAGACAGATGAAAATAAGATATGACACATGAAAACCAAAAAATAAAATGTGGAAGTAAATTGCATCTAAGGTAATAACATTGACTATGAATAGATTAAACTCCCCAATCAAAAGATATAGGCTGAAATAATGGACAAAAAAGCTTGAGTCATCCATAGACCCAGGAATACAAACAGGCTAAAAGTGAAAGGTTGGAAAAAGATACTCTATGCAAATAATAACCAAAAAAGAGTAGGAAGAGGTGTATTAATTTTGGACAAAATAGGGAAACGGACTTGGCCCAGTGGTTAGGGCGTCCGTCTACCATATGGGAGGTCCGCAGTTCAAACCCCGGGCCTCCTTGACTCGTGTGGAGCTGGCCCATGTGCAGTGCTGATGCGCGCAAGGAGTGCCGCCCCATGCACAAGGAGTGCGCCCGTAAGGAGAGCCACCCAGCGCAAAAGAAAGTGCAGCCTGCCCAGGAATGGCGCCACCCACACTTCCCGTGCCTCTGACACGACAACAGAAGCGGACAAAGAAACAAGACGCAGCAAACAGACACAGAGAACAGACAACTGGGGGAGGGGGCAATTAAATAAATAAAATCTTAAAAAAAAAATTTTTGGACAAAATAGACTTTAAATGCAAAAATTTACAAGAGATACCAAAGGTCATTATATATTAATAAAAGGGACAATCCACCAGGAAAAAAAAAGCAGTTATAAATTTCTATGATGCATCCAACCAAATTACTCAATGCATATTACGAAGCTAACATCACCCTAATACCAAAGCCAGATAAAGACACTACAAGAAAAGCAAATTACAGACCAATCTCCCTAACAAACATAGATGCAAAAATTCTCAACAAAATACTTAGAAATAGAATCCAGCAACATATCAAAAGAATGTATACTAGTCCTACAACCAAGTAGGACTTATTCCTGGTATGCATGGGTGGCTCAACACAAGAAAATCAATCAACATAATATATCACATTAACAAATTGAAGGAATAAAGACACATGATCATCTAAATTGATGCAGAAAAGGCATTTGACAAAATCCAGCATCCTTTCTTGATAAAAAAAAAATACTTTGGAAGATAGGACTAGAAGAAAAAATCTTCAATATGAAAAAGGCATATATGAAAAACCTACAGCCAACATCATACTCAATGGGGAAAGGTTGAAATCTTTCCCTCCAAGATTAGGAACAAAACAAGGATGCCCACTATCACCATCGTTATTCAACAATGTACTAGAGGAAAGTGGGTTTGGCTCAACTGATAGAGCATCTGCCTACCATATGGGAGGTCCAGAGTTCAAACCCAGGGCCTTCTGACCCATGTGGTGAGCTGGCTCATGTGCAGTGCTGATGTGCACAAAGAGTGCTGTGTCATGCAGGAGTATACCCCACATAGGGGAGTCCCACGTGCAAGGAGTGTGACCCACAAGGAAAACTGCTCTGTGCAAAAAAGCGCAGCCTGCCCAGGAGTGGCACGACACACAACAGAGTGCTGACACAGCAAGATGATACAACCAAAAGAGATACAGATTCCTAATGCCACTGAAAAGAATGCAAGCAAGCACAGAAGAACACAGCAAATGGACAGAGAGAGCAGACTATGGGGGTGGGGGAAGGGGAGAGAAATAAATAAATCTTTAAAAAGAACAATGTACTAGAATTAGTTCTAGCTAGAGCAATTAGACAAGGAAAAAAAGTAATAAAAGGCAAGCAAATAGGAAAAGTAGAAGTACAACTCTCATTATTCACAGATGACATGATCCTATATTTAGAAAATTATGAAATGTCTACAACAAAGCTACTTGTGCTAATAAATGAGTTCAGCAAAGTGGCAGGATACAACATCAACATGCAAAAATCAGTAATGTACACTAGTACTGAACAATCTGAAGAGAATCTGGGGGGAAAAATCATTTACAATAGCAACAAAAAGACTCAAATACCTAGGAATCAATTTAACCAAATAAATACAGGACCTATATGCAGAAAACTACAAAACAATGCTAAAATCAACGAAGACCTAAACAAATGGAAAGACATGCCATGTTCATGGACTGTAAGACTAAATATCATGATGATATCAATCCTACCCAAACTGATTTATAGATTCAGTGTAATACCAATCAAAATTTCAACAACTTACTTTACAGAAATAGAAAAGGCAATTACAAAATTCACTTGGAAGGAAAAGTACACCCAAATAGCCAAAAGCACTCAGAAAAAGAAGAGAGATGTGGAAGGAATTTCATTGCCTGACCTTGAAACATATTACAAAGTTAAAGTGGTCAAAACAGCATGGTGTGATGGAGGAATAAAATATGGATTAGAGAGGATTTACTGGTATTCTACTATAGAACTATTGTAACTCTAGCAATGGAAGAAATTGTATCATTGATGTGGAGACAATGGCCATGGTAGTTGCTGAGGGCAGGGAGAAGGAAGAAGAGATGTGATATAGGGGCATTTTCGGGACTTGAAGGTGTCCTAAATGATAAACAGATGCTGGACATTATATATCCTACCATAACCAACTGAATGTACTGGGGGAGAGTGTAAGCTACAATGTAAACTATAATCCATGCAGTGCAGCAGTGCTCCAAAATGTATTCACCAAATGCAATGAATGTGCCACAATGATGGAAGAGGTTGTTGATATGGAAGGAGTGGGGGTGGGGTGGGGGGCTGGGGTATATGGGAACCTCTTATATTTTTTCATGTAACATTTTTTGTGATCTATGGGTCTTTAAATAACAAAGACAATTAAAATAAATACTTTTTTTAAAAAATGTCACTCTGTGGGAAAACAACAACAACAACAACAACAAAACCCAACATGGTATTGGATTAAAGACTGACATCTCAATCTGTGGAATAAAATTGAGAGTCCAGAAATAAACCCTCACCTCTACAACCAACTGGTTTTCAAGACACCTACCAAGTTCATGTTAATGAGCAAAACAGTCTCTTCAACAAATGATGCTGAGAGAAAAGGATATCCATGACCAAAAGAATGAAAAAGGATTCCTGTCTCACTCCCTATATAAGAGTCAACTCAAAATGGATCAAAGTCCTAAATATAAAAGCCAGGACCATAGAACTATTAAAAGAAAATGTAGAGAAACATCTTAAAGACCTTGTTGTAGGTGGTGGTGGTTTCTTGGACCTTACACCCAAAGCATGCACAACAAATGAAAAAATAAATAAAATGGGACTCCTCAAAATTAAATACTTTTGCACCTCACAGGACTTTGTCAAAAGGGTGAAAAAGCAACTGACTCAATGGGAGAAAATATTTGGAAATCACATATCTGATAAGGGTTTAATATCCGTGATATATAAAGAGATGCTAACACACTCAACAACAAAAAGACAAATGATCCAATTGGAAGGTAGGCAAAAAACTTTAAAACATTTGTCAAAAGAAGAAATAGAAATGGTAAAAAATTACATGAAATAGTTTGACATCAGTAATGATTAGGGAACTGCAAATCAAAACTACAATGAGATATCATTTCATACCTATAAGAATTGCAACTATTAAATAGGCAAAATTCTCTCCCAGTGTTGGAAAGGATATGGAGAAATAGGAACACTTGTTCATTGTTTGTGGGAACGTGGAATGGTACAGCCACTGTGGAAGACTGTTTGGCAGTTCCTAAGGAAGTTGAACACAGATTTGCCACATGACCCAGCAATACCATCACTGGGTATTTACCCAGAAGAACTGAGAGCAGTGACATCAACAGACATGCACACTGATGTTCATAGTGGCATTACTCATTGCCAAAAGCTTGAAAGAACACAGATGTCCATCAACCAATGAATGGATAAACAAACTATTCACAAAATGGAATATTATGTGGCTGTATGAAGAAATGACGTTGCAAAGCATATAACAATATGGATGAACCTGGAAGACATTATGTTAAGTGAAACAAGCCAGACAGAAAAGAACAAATACTCTATTATTGCACTACTATGGACTAAATGTATTGTGTACTCTCATGGAGTTACTAACTTGAATATAAGTCACCAGAAAATAGAAGTTAGAAAATGGAAAGCTGGGTGTTAATTTGTACAGAATTGGTAAAAAAGGATGTGTGTTGATCTTTGGAAATGAATAGAAAAGTTGAAAGCCCAACATAATGTTTGTAACAAGCAGGATTATTATTTGAGTATGAATAGTGGTTTAAAGGGAAAGCCCAAGGTAACGTATATTACTAAAAGGAAAGATAAAAAATGTAACTTGGAACTGTATAGGATAGTAAAACCGCATGTAAAATATGAATATGGGTTAATTTCATTTACAAGTTCATTTTTCTTTCAATCTGAACAGATATATGTTAATACCACAAAATGTTAACATCAGACCAAAAACAGAAAGAAAGAAAAAAACCCCATTACACTAATTAAAAGAAACCAGACAGAAAGCACTGCATATTGTATGATTCCATTTATATAAAATGTAAATATAAATCAATTTATAAAGATAAAATTAGATTAGTGGTTTTGTAGGGCTGGGGAAGGAATCCTAAGGGGTGTGGAGTTTTTCTTTTTGGAGTAATGAAATTGTTCTAAAATTTTTTGTGGTGATGAATGCACAACACTGTGATTATACTGAAAGCCAATGATCTGACACTTTGGATAGCTCATATGGGATGTGACTGTATCTCAATAAAACTACTTAATAAATAAATACATAAGTGGACAAGAATAGCCAGAAATAGCAGCTATGTGCAGCAGGGGAAACAGAGAGAGATTGAGAGTGAAGGATTTTATTTTCTGTTTTTTTCTTTATTATTGTTGTTGAAATAATGAAAATGCTCTAATAATGACTGAAGTGTTGAATTAACAACTATGTGATTATATAAAATATCACTGATTGTACACTTTGGTTGAATTGTATACTTTATTAATATGTATCAATAAAATTGATTTGTTTAAAAAAAAAAAGCAGACACTACTTTGACTCCATTTATTTTAAAAAGGTGAGATTTTACTGGATACCATTTAGTCCAGATCTTTGTAAAACATTTTAAAGTCTTAGCCCATTTCTTTGTTTTAAATGCTAAGCTAGTTAATTGGTCACAAAGATTTCTTCTCAATCTAAGTAACAACTGAATTTTTATTAGCTTTCAGTATGAGACCTTATCAAGAAATTTCTGAAAGAGGAAATATACTAATACTTTTCTCCTCTTGACCATATATCTATCCTTTTACTGTCTAGTTATTGTTTTAAATTTGAATAGTCTGGTTTAATTTTTCTCTTTTAAAAATGTTGCCTATCAAGCAATGGTGCAAGGTGGTTTAATCTATTTTCTTTTTATCCAAACAGTGGGTCATGTAGGTTGTGACCAGAATTTAAATAATACTGATAATTTTGATTCAGGTATAAGCATGCATATGTGTATTTAATGGACTGCAATGTAAAAATGTTATTGTAGGTGATGGCAAAAATGTTTCGAAGCCACTGGTTTAATTTATTGGAATAACTAATTTCAATAACGAATACTTACATTTTAGTTCTTGGAGCAAGTTTAAAAAAAAAAAAGGAGCTGTACTTTTTTTCCTTCCTGCTTCACATGAGGAAAATAATTCTCTGCAAGGTCAAAGTCTAAAATGTTTTATTTGCCATCCCTTTCTTCTCAGTCATCAGCAAAAATAATTTTTCCAATTGTCATTCATTTTTGTATTTCATTACTTTTGAAGGCCTGAGTCTTTGTAACATATTAAACAATAAAAGTCATTAAGCCCCACAAAGCAACTCAAGGGCTGGAGGCAACAGGATTTAAACCGTCACTGCTCTAGGTCGGGAGGCCTGTGCCCCTGCCTGAGGCACACCCTCCAAACTTCTGAAACAGCAGCCGCAGTTCTCTGCCACTGAAAAGCACGGCTTTCTAAACCTTAGGTTGCATTTTCACCGCAAGGGTAGGGAGCTCTCTTCAAAAAGTGACTGTAAGTGCAATTGAAAACACTGCCAATTCACTTTTCAATAGCTGATAATGGCCTTTGAATTACCTGTGCCTCTGGCTTCTCAGTTTCTCTCATTCTTGCCAGAGGCTTTTAGGTTATTTTATTACTCAGATAAAGTGCTTCCCAAATGAAGCCCATCTTCTCACAATATTAGGAGAGATAATGAACCCTAGGAGAATGTTTGAGTTACATATGTGAGTTTATCTTGGAACTTCTTTCCTTCTGCTCTGCCCAAGCCTTGATTTTGAGCATGACGTAGAACGTGCATACGAGATCTAGAAAAGTATGGGAAGCGGAGGAGTTTCCCCTGCATAGGACAAACGGTCAGTTTCACATCTGCCTAGTTGGAATCCAACACTTTGGAGGAAAGCTAGTTTAGGGAATGGGAAAAGAGTTTAAAACTTGGCAGAAAAGCCTGGCTGTGAAACACGTGGCCATGGAACCCTGCCTGGAACCCCCTGAGGGAAAGACCCCACCAGAAGGCTACCTGGAGGACCCCAGCGTGAGAACTTCATTTGGAAGGAGATTTCCTCCCGGGTCAAAGAAAAGCCCCAGATACCTTGAGGGGGCCTTATCCGCCCCCCTGAGGAACTAACAGGTGGGGTAGTCAATCAGAACAGCAAACAGCTGGGACCCCTCCCCCGAACATTAGCAAGGGGAGGGATAATTAATGACTTAAAAAGTTACCACACAAGCCAAATCTCTCCGCCCCTGAGCAGCCTGTAACTACACCGGAGGATGCGTAATCTGTTATTTTCTCCCATTTCTGTTCTCTTCTCCCATTTTCTCAGTAAACTTCTGGCCTAACTAAACCACCATATTCTTAAATTCTTTTATGTAACATAGCCAAAAACCTAGAGGACTCCGACTGCACTTTTTACATGATGAATTTCTCATCCTAGCATAATCTTCCCATGTTGCTGATTGTTTTCCTGAGCATATGCCCAGCAAGGTATGTTGTTGTTTTGGCTGATATTTCCCGTCAGCTGTATTTCTGTGCTTTCTAGTAGAGGATCGTAGCTTCTTTTTAGAAGGAAGAAAAACAGGTTTCTAAGGGATTTGTATTTCTAAGACAGGAGAAAACATTGTCCCACAACATTCCAAGGTTCAGCATATTTAACTACATTTTAAATTTGGAAAATTTTCCCAATCTCTGCTGCATGTTGCCTATTGGTATCACTTTGATAGATGAGCTTAAAGTAGACCTAATCTCCTGGTAACTGCCCTTGTTAGCCCTCGATTCCATGCCTATAGAACTCTGGGGTTCCATTCGCCAATCTGTAATAATAATAGCTTGTATTTTATAGGACTTCCTATGTGCCAAGCAGTGTTCCAGCTGCATTCATATGATAACTAATTTAATCTTCATAACAACCTCATGAAGTAGGTACTTCCTAATATAATAGATTCCTTCCCTGCCTCCCCAATAGCCTCTGAATTCCTTGAGGGTAGAGATCTCCGTGTTTTGGCTTTTGATCCAAAAATAACAAGAGAAGTTTGCTGTTGTTTGTTTGTCTTAGAGAGTATAACCAAGGGTTAAGAATTAACAAGTAATTATGAGATCATTATATGGATGCCTTAATATTAAAAATAGCCAAAGGTTAATATCTGAAATTGCTAAAACTGGCTGACTTTACCCTAGACCTGTTATTGTGATGGCCTTTATAAACAGGTCCCACCCCTGTTTATGATTATTCTAGACTCGTTTCACCCTTGTGTATATTTACTGTTGTGATGGTAATTCTAGACTGACCTTGTCCTTGTTTAGGATTATATTAATACTGAAAACTAGACCCACCCTTGTATGCTTACTATTGTGGTGGTAAACACCCCACCCTCCTCTGTTTAATATCCATACTTAAAACCTTATAACTGTGCTCTCCTGTCCCAGAACCTTGTGAATCTCCCTGGTTTGGTGCCACCTCCCCATCCTGTTCAGCCCCTTTAATGTTTATTAATGAAGAAACCCATACCAGCTCCACCCCAATTACTCGATAGAATTCAGATATTATAAAATTTTAGAACATCTGCAGATCCTGGAGGCAGTTTGGGCCCATTAGGCCACTGTACTCCTTTGCTTGTGTAAAGAAACTCTTTCTCTCTTTGAAACTCTGTTGTCTCAGAAATTGGTCACAGTGGTTTATTGATAGTGTACTAAAAGAAAGCAATGAGACAATGAATGTGTGTAATGAGACATGGTCCTAACTAAACAGCAATTTTTAAGGAAAGAAGTGGTGAGATGTTGGAGAAAGTAACATTTATCCATATGCTGTCAGCATCTTCTCTCATCCTTTGAGTGAAGTATTTGGCAGAGGCAGGCTTTGGGAACATATTTCCAAAGTCCAAGGACCAAATAAGACCCCAATGAAGAGTAACAGTTTTTTCACTATTATTAACAGTAAATGCAAAAGTTAAAACAGGGCAGGTTACCTAGTCTATTGGTTACCTAAACAATTAAGATTAAGTAAGCAAAATAAAGTGCAAAGAATAGCCATTTTAGAGTCAGATAACTAGTTTGAATCTGATTTCATCTCTTAAAAGCTCTTTGCCCTAGACAAAATACTTAAATACTCTTAGTCTCCTTCCCCCACCCCCCCACCCCTCCCCCAAAATGGAGATAAGGTCTGCACTGCAGAGTGATAGTGGGAACGAAACAAACTGATGGGTGTAAACTGTGGAGCCAGTAGCAGATGGTTACAGTCTTCACTGCTGACTGAGAGCAGAGGACAGAGAAGCAATCAAGCTGTTACCTTGTTGGCGCTTAAATTTCACTGGGTGGGGGAGGGGGACGTGGTTGGGACCCAGGAAAGAAAAGCAACAATGTGAGTTTATTTAGTAACTTGAATTATTAAGCTAAAAGTAACCAGAAATATATTGGTGCAAATAGAGCTTTTCCTGCAACACTTGAGATTGTTTCATTTTTTCTTTCCATTCCTATTTTTTCCCCTGACACTGGAGGTGCCCACATACCTGCTCATTCCTTTTGTTGTTTACTCTCATCTGAAGTGCCATTCCCAAGTATTTTCAGAATTTGGAAAGAAGACACAATTAACACTTGAAAGGTATCACTCTTTGGGGTAAGGCCATGACAACTCACTACAGATGCTCCCATTTGCCAAGTGGATTTGACAAAGATTATGTCAACACCTGTATGATGAAATGATTTTATTCTTTATACATAAAGCAACAATTTTACTATTTTTGTGAGGTATGTTTCTGCTTATAAATTAGTTTCCACAGATTTATAACGTTTTCCAACTTGGCTATTTTGAAGTTTATTTTTAAAGGGGTATAACAGGTCCTTTTAAAATGTACATGTGCAAAATGAAACACAAAATTAAATATTTAGCACTTCCAAGTAGAGTAAAAGTATCTCAAATTTAATATGCTTCTGAGCGACCTGTGAATAGCATTCTATATGTTACACATAAAATTTCCCAGGTGAAGTGTGCTATATAAACATATGGAAGACAAACTTCTGGTTCTGATACACATGCCCTCTCTTTTCCTTCTATATGGCTTAAATTTTAAACTCTGAAGGATATATTTTTAAAATAGGACAGAAGTCAACTATTTATCAAAGTAAGACTTTCAAATTACAACAAAAAGCTATCATTTCTGCTTTTTCATTTTTGTTACAGATGACTATTTGGAGAGAAGCATCTATCTTGGGGCACACTGGCTTCATCTGAATTATGTTTCAAAGTGGGCCACTATATCAATGCATACATATTAATGAATGCTCTTTTAGGGCTCACTATATTAAAATCTAACAACTCCCTTGGGACTCTGAATCTTTGAAAGGCAATAATACAGGTTTAAACCGTCATTTACCAGTAGTCCAATTACTCTACTAGGCTATGTAATTCTTATATCCAGCTACCAGCCTATTGAATTACTATCCTAAATTGTGAGTTAGGATGTAGGGTACAGACTTGAGGTATTACCACTGCTTTCATCTGGGAATGTCTGTTTCACTCACACAATAGAACTATCTATGCTAATGAGTGCAGTTGGCCAAAGCAAAACATGAATAGCAATAGAATCCCAGGTTCCACTCATTAGCGTCCTGTTAGACTGACACACACTGACCCCTGCCTATAGATAACTTCCAACTCAATTCATTAGGATGATTAAAATACCTCAAATTATCCATCTTTCAAACAGAGGGTCAAGATAGTATATTCAGATTGGGTGCAAGTTGGCCACTTGTGATGCAAACATCAAATTCAATTTAAACTAGTTAGAGTTTGTACTTTTCTCAACACCAAAAGAAGGTAAAAGAGTCAAAATGCAATGCTATTATTTTTTCATGAAAAGAACAACTTCTATACCAAGTGCTAGTCGAACCACAGGGAACATGCCCATCTGGGTAAAGCCTCTGAGTTGGAGAGATAGAGAATAGGAAGGAGGAATTCTGCTTGTTTCTTCAACATGAATTGCTCACTTTTGAGTGAGATTGAGGTTTACAGTAAAACAATCCTGAACAAAGAGCTAAATGAGAAAAAAAGTCTCTATTAAAGAGGAATATATCTGTGTGTATATGTGTGCATAAAATATACCATAATGTATTTCATATTGCACTACTTGTTTCTGAAAACAGACTGGTTTGCCAGAAAGAATATATATGCTGGAGCAAGAAAACAACCTGGATTTAAATGTGTTCTTTGCCATAGAGATACAGCATTTTGCTCTCTGAATGTTGGTGAACTAATATGTAAAATAGGCACAACCTAGTTCATGAGGTCATTTCAAGGGATAAAATGAATTATCTCATCTAAATGCACTTAGATGATGGTTACAGGCCATGTTAAATTTCATAAAAAATTCATTAAAGTGTATGGTCTGAAATGTAAACTGTAATGTAAATGATTGACCACGGTTAGTAGCTATGTTTCAATATTTGTATACCAGTTGTAACAAATGTACTATCCACATATAAAAAGGTTATTAATACAAGAAGGGGAAAAAGGGGAAGGATGTGGGATATATGGGAGTCCCTTATATTCTGTATGTGACTTTACTGTGACCTAAAACTTCTTTGAAGACAAATGAAAAAAGTAAGACACTGGGTCAGAAATGGAAGAAAATGTCACTGTACAAAGTAGGAAAACAGATGAAAGGCAAAACATTAAAAAATTAAATATTTTTCATTATTTTTTATTTTAGTTTAGTTTTAGTTTTTCTAAATATATCATTTTATTTCTTATGTTTAAACCTATCATTATTATTTCATTTTCCTATTAATTGTATTTGGCGATATTCTTGGCTTCATTTTTAAAGAAGAAGTTTTGGATCACAGAAGGGTAACAGCTATGGCAGGGGAGGATCATTGGTGTGGAGTGTCAGTGATGGGGGAAACATGGGAGGAAGTTCACCTGGGCATACATATAAGGTATATAAATGTGTTCAGATGTTCATAGGGCATTGTCACAGTGGGTAGAGATTCATGCAATAACTGAAAGAATACTGAATTCCCATCCTGGGGAGCTCTGCCACATTCTCTAATGGAACAGCAACAATCCCCCAAATACAGGGGCAATGACTGATGAAGAAGGATGATGAAGGACTGATGGGCCCTTGATATTGATGACTATGCTTATGAGCCTTTGCTCTTGAAATTGCAACTTAACTTACTGTTGTAGGGTGCTAAGAGTTACCTCCTGAGAGCCTCCTTGTTGCTCAAATGTGGCCTCATTTTAAACCAAACTCAGCAGATAAATGTATTACCTTCCCCCCAGTGTGGGACATGACTCTGAAGGATGAGCCTCCCTGGCACCAAGGGATTACTACCAAGCACCAACTAGCAATGTAACTGGAAAAAGACCTTGAATAAAAGGAGAAAAGGTAAAGACAAATGAGTTTATATGGCTAGGAGACTTCAAAGTGAGTCAGGAGGTCATCTCAGAGGTAATGCTTATGCATTTCTTAGCAGGATCTCATAGAATGACAAAGTAGATACTACCCCGAATAGTGGGACTCTTGAGGGCTCTGGAGACACCCAGGTCCTATGGTCATGGCAGATATCTCCAGAGTTTGGTGCCTTGCCAGTAGGCCCTACTGTGGAGTGTGTGCTCCCTAGTGTGACAGAGTTGGACTCAGTTGTGACTTCTCTACACATGCCTCTTCTGTCCCTTCTATTTGAACCTATAATTGGTGCTGGAGTTGGTAGATTTATGTCCAAGAGACTTGAATCTCTGGCTGTCCATGTGCCAACTGGGCCCTGAGACTCAGCAGAGTTGCAACACCTACTCCAGTTCATTGGACTCACCCAGGACAACTAACAAGAAGGTAAGGATGGACAACCATCATACCAAGGAAAAGAGAGAGTCTACAACTGCAAACAAAAGAGTCCCATCCATCAGCCATATGAGATCAAAGCCTCCTCTCAATTAGAGGTGGAGTGGGCATCACCATCCCAGAAGCCTCAGGATTGGGGAATAAAATATGGACTAGTGTGGACTTACTGGTATTCTACTATGGACTTACTGTGATTCTAGCAATGGAAGAAATTATATCATTGATATGGAGACAGTGGCTACTGGAGGTGCTGAAGCCAGGGAAAGGGAAAAAGAGGTGTATTATGGGGGCATTTTCAGGACTTGGAATTGTCCTGAATGACACTGCAACTACAGATACAGGACATTATATATCCTGCCATAACCTACAGAATGGAGTGGGAGACAGTGTAAAACTACAATGTAAACTATGATCCATGCTTAGTGGCAATGCTCCAAAATGTGTTTGTTCATCAATTGCAATGAATGTACCACATTAATGAAAGAAATTGTTAATGCGAGGAAAAGTAGGAGGTATGGGGAATGGGGCATATGGGAATCCCTTATATATTTTTATGTAACATTTTATGTGACTTAATATCTTTTTTAAAAAATTAAAAAATAAATTTTAAAAATGCCTTAGAAAACTGCGTATTTAATAAGTATTAACTAATTATGCCTAAGTTCCTTGAGGACAGGAATTAGGCTTTATAGTCTCCATACCTACTAAAGCACTAGGTATGTTATCTTGCAAATAGAAGGCAAATTGTCCATGGTTCAGGATTCTAATAAAAAAAATTATGGGAAAATTTTCTAGAAGAGAATTTTTATGGCAAACAGCCATCATTGAAAACCATTTCATGAATAATTTAATGTTATTACTTGAACTACATGACAACTCTAAAGTACAATCCTGCCCTGAAGAAGGCCAAGAAAAAAAATGCATGCTTACAGCTAAACTGCATTATTATAAATAGCAAATGTATCTCCAGGAGAAAATGCCTCATGTCACATTACATGATTATAGAGTGAAAAGTCAGTAAAGCATTTATGGTTGATATTTTAGTGTTGGACCTTCACATATTCTCAACCTGAAATAGAAGGAAAAAAACACTGGTTATAATAGAAACAGCCTCCACTTTCTCTCCAGAAAGTTAAAACACTTAGAAACAAAAAGATTTATATTAATTTCATGAGTAGTGGATGGTATAGGAGAATATAAGACACAAGTTCTGAAGAGGTAAGCAGAGTCCCTTACATCTAGTGATTCCAAGGAAGGCTGCTCCATTTACTGTGATAATTATCAAGGCATTTCTCTACCAAAGATCTTTCTAGTTCTGACCCTGGCTCTGAGGCAATTGTAAGAAGCTGGGATCTCTATTGTTAGAGAACAGTCCCTAAAATCTACTTCTGGATACTTCTGAGTAGTTCCAATCACCTCTTTGGCCCATCAATCCAATTCTCAGCCTTGAGGCACTAGAATGAATTTAATGTTTATTGAAAAGTTAACACCACCTGGGAGCAAAACACTGTGATAGATAATATGTAGGGCCAAAGAAGATGGTTAATTTTAAGCATCCTTATTTACAGAACTGTCACCCACGTGAAAGATGTTTTACTACCCATCATCTCACTGAACCTTCATTACATCCCAGCAACACTATTTTATCCACGAGGAATCTGCTCAGAGAGATCAAATCAAAATCATAATCTAGTACTAAGAGAGTGTCAATGAAGAATAATATAATTTAATAGTTCCGCTGGGCTACTTAGCTGTGTCATTTTAGGCAAACTAATTGTCATTCAAAATAGTAGAAACATGCTCCTAGGTTCTCTGGAACAGCCTGGATTTATACCTAATATACCAGAGTAAGTAACAACAGTGTCTAGTCAGTTTGGACAATAAATTATATAACCATCCTGTCTCTGAGGATCAGCTATAAATGAAGGGATAAGAAAAACACTCTCCTCATAAGAATACTGTTAAGAGTCAATGTGGGGGAAGCAGATTTGGCTCAACTGATAGAGCGTCCGCCTACCACGTGGGAGGTGCAGGGTTCAAACCCAGTGCCTCCTGACCAGTGTGGTGAGCTGGCCCACACACAGTGCTGTTGCACACAAGGATTGCTGTGCCACGCAGGGGAATCCCCCATGTAGGGGAGTCCCACGCGCAAGGAGTGTGCCCCATAAGGAATGCCACCCAGCACAAAAAAAGTGCAGCCTGCCCAGGAGTGGCACTGCATACATGGAGAGCTGACACAACAAGATGACACAACAAAAAGAGACACAGATTCCCAGTGCCGCTGACAAGAATATAAGCAGACACAGAAGAACACATAGCAAATGGACACAGAGAGCAGACAACTGGGGATGGGGGGTGGGGGAATGGGAAAGAAAAATGAAAAATAAATCTTTTAAAAAAAAAAGTCAATGTGATGAAGGTAAAGCATAAGACATAGCATATTAGAAAATCTCATTAAAAATTGCTTCTGCTATTATTTATTATTATTATTAACTACAATAAGATAGTGTGAGAGCGTTCTGGTGTTTTAAGAGGTGAAAAATTAATTCTGGAAGCATCTGAGCAGACTCCTAATTGGAGCATTAGGTATGTGTGTCTGGAGGGAGAATGTAGGCTGTATAAGATAAAAGAAACTATTATTAGGGTAGTTTCTTAGGATAGGAAGGCCTTATAGGTCAGTCAGAAGGGTTTGGTTTCTATTACATTTTCAGGGGGCAGCGGATGAAAATTTCTGAAATGCGAATCACACGATTATGTATTTTATGGAAATAGCTCTTATTGCAGTATCTCTTCCATTTTCCCTTCCCATCTCCCATTCCAGCACTTCCATCTGATCTTGCACCTAGCCTTTTCTTTGCCATTTCCAAAACAAGAACATGCATGCCCTTCCCTCCATCCCCACACTGAACCTACTAGGCCAGACTCTCTGGACCACTCGCTCCCTTGATCCCAGTCCTCACAGGTCTCCCTGCTTCCACTCTTATACCCCTCCCCCTTGCCAGTCATCACAGTAAAGCTAGAATCCTCTCTTTTTTCAAACTTTTTTAGGCAGCAATTTTAGATTTCCAAAATGTTCTGACGATAATAGGGAGTTCTGGTATGTCCTTCATCCAATGTCCCCCATGTTAACATCTTACACAATCATGGTATATTTATCAAAGCTAAGAAACTGGCACATGACTGTTAACCAAACTATAGACCTTATTTTAATTTTACCAGTTTTTTCACTAATTCCCCATTTCAGCCCTAGAATTCAATCCAGGCTACCATGTTGCATTTAGTTATCATGCCTGCTTAGTCTCCCCCAGTCTGCAATGGTTTCTCAGTCTTTCCCTGATTTTCATGACCTAGACTGTTTTGAGGAGCCCTGGTCAGGGATTTTGTATAATGCCCCTCAATTTAGGTTTGTCTGAGATTTTCTCATGATCAAACTGGGGTTATTAATTTTCACGCCAAATATCACAGAAGTGAGATATCCTCATTGCATCATGTCAGGGAGTACATGATATCAATATGACTTATCTCTAGTGATGTAAGTCTTGGTCACTTAGTTCAGGTGAGCGCTGCCAGGTTTCTCCAATGTACTATCACTATTTTTCACTTACCATACTCTATCCATTAGAAGCAAGTTAGTAGATCCAGCCCATATTCCACAATTAAAGGGAGAGAATTTAAGGCCTACCTCCTGAAGGGGGCAGGATCTATCTACATTTCTTGTTTGGAATTTGTCTGTAAAAAGATTTGTTTCATTTCCCCCATTGATTTAATTATTCAATAGTTTACTTATACTACTATGGAGTCGTGGGTATGTATTACATAACATCCTCTTTTAAATATAAATCATATACTGTTACTTCTCTGCTTAAAATGTTCCAGTGCCTTTCCTTTATTCTAAGAACAAAAATCCAAATTCAACCTTTCTTACAAAACCGATGTAATCTATCTAGATTGAGGATTTATCTCATACTGCTTCCCAGTACCTAGCTCTGCCCTGTCCAGCCAATAGCAGTCTGGCTACATTGGGCTTCTTTCTTTGCTTGAACTTGTCATATTTTTCCAGTCTTTGGGACTTTGCATTAGTTGGTCTCTGCCAGGAATATTCATTTCTAATCTTTGTATTCAGGTCTCAGTTTAAAAGCCATCTTTTCAGAGAAGCTACCCTTGATCAACTGCTCCAAAGAAACCAATCAGTTATACTCTGCCTTATCAATAAAATTATTTTCATGGCACCCATTACAATTGGAAATTATTATTGTTATTTTAATGTGTCAGTTTATTTCCCTATCACTAGAATATAAGTTCCATGACAGCAGGAATTTTATTTCACTGCACTTAGTATCCCAAACAATATCTGTTGAATAAGAAATAATAAATATTTCATGAATGGCAACGAGGGACCACTATCAACTACCAACTGATGATGCAACTGGAAAATGACCTTATACGGAAGGTTCAATGCGGATCAGCAGAATATCCATGTCTACATAAAATACCATGACTTTAAAATGATGTTTGACCTAAAGTAAGGGGGAAATGGAAAGGAGAAATGAGTTTATATGGCTACGAGTTTCTAAAAAAGAGTCTGGAGGCTGGCAGAAGGTTTGCCCTCATGCACAACTGAGCAGAGTCAGAGAGACAGATAAAGCAGATACAACCCCCAGATATTGGTTCCTTTGAGGGCTAAAGAGACCCATGGGAGTTATGGTCATGGCCGATGGGGTTAACTACCAGGGCAGATGGCCCCTCTTTGGAAATGGTGTTTATGTGTGATGAATCTGGACTCAGATGGGATCTCCCTTCATAAGACTTTCATGCTAATGTGCTGGAGGTGCAGTTAATGTTGGGGTTTAAGATATATTTAGGGGATTTGAATCTCTGGACTGACAATGTGATAGCTAGATCCTGAGCCTCAACAGACTCCAGCACCTACAATCTGATTTATTGGACTTACCACACTCAGCTAAGATGGAGGTGAAGAAGGACAACCACCACACCATGGAGCCTAGAGTGATTACAACTGAAAATGGGAGGATTGCATCCAGCATCCAGGTGGAATCTGAGCCTCCTCTTGACATAAAGGTGCAATGGACACAACCAATCCAGTGTCCACATAGAAGAGGTGGCATTGGAATGGGAAAAGTGGACATAATGGACAAAGGGTATGGGGAAAGGCAGGAAGAGATGAGAGGTGGAGGCGTCTTCGGGACATGGAGCTGCCCTGGATGGTGCTTCAGAGGTAATCACCGGACATTGTAAATCCTCACAGGGCCTACATGATGGAATAGAGGAGAGTATGGGCCGTGATGTGAACCAATGTATATGAGGTGCAGAGGTGCCCAAAGATGTAGTTACCAAATCCAATGGATGTGTCATGATGATGGGAATGAGTGTTGTTGGGGGGGGGGGGGAGAGGGGGGTGGGGGGGTGGGGTTGAATGGGACCTCACATATATATTTTTAATGTAATACTATTACAAAGTCAATAAAAAATAAAAAAATTAAAAAAAAAAAAAAAAAAAAGAAATGAATGAAGTGGAGGACTAAGAGACCTGAGAGAGGAAGACAAATTGGAAAACTATGATAGTAATCAAGGCAGGAGACAATGAGGGTTTAAATTTCAAAGAAAGCTTGAAATTTACAGTCTATGCTTTTGGTCAAAGTTCATTATTCTTTCATTTCTGAAGCCCGTCCACCTTCTTACTTGAGAGCCGTAGAGCCCATACACTGATTTAAGGCTATGCCTAAGCAACACAGTCACATTTATTTTATAAATATATTTATTTATATTATTTCAGGGCAGTGACTAGTTTTCAAAATAAACAAGCTGCCTTCCTGGCTCTGTGTCCCCTCTCCTGTTTTGACAAATCCTTCTCTTGTCTGCCCCGAACTTCAGCCACTGCTGACAAACAATTGCCTATGCTGTTCCTCAGAGCTCATTCATACAGAGGAAACAAATACAGACCAAAAACCAGGGGGAGTAAGGGACTGAAAGGAGAGGGAACATGCATCACTTCTCTTCCATCTGCTTGCCTAGTCATCTTAGGTCATCCTCTGCTCTATTTTCAGACCCGGGTATGTTGACTTGTGGTTGCTTTCACTCCTCATAGGATGAATCGGTTGGAATTCTATTCCATGTCATTGTGTTCACATCGCCACAATCCCTTCCCTCTGCTCCTAGTCCTGACAGGATTTTACAGAAAGCAATGTTATTAACAAAAACTGCCTGACCTTTACTTCAAGGGAGGTCAACGTAGAGAGGAAACCAGAAATCAGGTCACAAAGCACCTGTTTTAATTCTGTCTTAAACCCATGAAGTTTGTGAGTACAGATTTAATACAGATCTTTCTGTGTAGTGTAAAAACTCTAATAGGACACTTAAAATAGTGCCAGGAAGAAGACCTAGCACTTCCCAGCTTCCTAGCTGTAGTCTGGTGGATTACTAACAGTCTTATCTGTCACTGTCAGAATGTTATCTGATAAGTGTCCTGGTCTGCTTGCCCTGCCCTGCTTGCACTGGATGCTGGCCTTTGTGCATTCCCTCTGCCTGGAAAAGCTGGATTCTCACCTTTACCTCTGTACTCTGGTCTCAGCTTATGCGTTGTGTCCTGGGAAAGGACACGTTTGAGAACTAATCATAGTATCCTGAATGGCTCTTGTTCTAGCAGGCATCACACTTTACTAGTAGTGCTTATATTTTACCTTTCCTGTAGATTCCAAGGTCCTTGAGGGTGGGAACAGTGTCATTCTATTTATCTAGCTTTAGAATGGAACTACCATCTGAGAATATGGTATGACACACAACCAAGTAATAAATCCTGGACTATTCAATCAAAAGATAATCAGAAATTAATTTTGCAATTTTAACAAATAAGTTCTTCAGAGCTCAAAGGAAGGCACTCTTATCCAGATGAATGTTTCAATGTGCTGGTCTTAGTTGCATAAGTATTTACTGTTGTTACATCCCAAGTACCATAACCAAAATCTCACAAAATTCATTTAGTTTCTTTTGTGTCAAGGTTTCCAAATGAACCTTTGGTATAAAATGAATATCTGTTACTGTTTACATTTGTGCTTGGCCATGTCTTTGCCTCCTTTTAGCTTATTTTCACTGTATCCACTTCTAGTGCAAAATGTGAGGAACAGTATCTGAACAACCAAAGAGAACTTTGAACCCTACTATATAATATTGAAAAATTTTGCTTTTAGTAGAAACCTGATCAATTAGAATTTTTTGTGTAGTCTGCTATCTTTCTTCCCTCTTTGGACCCTTAACCTCTTGGGGCAAATAAGAAAAATAACCTGAGAAATTCTGCATTCACATGTCACTATTTATTAATGCTCCTATACGAATGTAGATTTTCCTTTATATACAGCTTTTTTTTTAAGCTTGATGCATGATTAGCTGCAAATGATATTTTATGAGGACCAAACAACAACAGAATCATAGTATCTGCAATGTTATAATGGATGTCAATAGGAAAATAGAATTTAGTATATCAGCAACTTTTCTGGAATAAATCCATTCTGTTTATTGGAGGGCCATCTTATGAAATAAGTTTTCAAATAAATTGGGAGAGTATCGTTTGTCCTTTTAAGAAGAAAAGCAACATAACTAGGTAAACTTAGACAGCAGCTTGCTGAAAAATGCATAATTTTAGTATTAACAACTCAATGACTATAACCATACTGATTCTAATAGTTCACATAGTGCTTGTTACCTTGGAAACTCAACGAATGATGGCAATTACATGGAAACACATGTAGTTATTTCAATGTATCTTCTTATAGCAAGGTCCTGGAAACCTGGGAGGCAAATCTATAGGCTCACTCTGGGAAAGCATAAGTGACCCGGAAACCTGTTCACAGGAGACAGTATTCCTCTACAGTGAATTATGGGAAAGGATTTTGAGCAGCTGGTTAGATCTCAGAACACCAGGGACCTCGCAGAGAACTTGGGGTACATGAATGTCTAGATAGCTAGGCTTAGCTTTGAGACCAGGGTTCAAGAATGGCCAGGAGTGCTGTTTGACTAAAAGCCAAGGTTTGGTCACTCAAACATCCTCCTGGAAAGTTACCAGAAACCTAGATGATGGACTGTCAGATACAAGAGCTAGCTTTCTGCTTAATAGCCTAATAAAAGTTGTAAATAATTGCGGAAGGCGAATCCTCACCCTCTCCCCATAGCATTGGGAGATAAGAACAGGCAAGAAGCAACCAATAGTGGCAGCAGGTGGTAAGGGGAAAGAAAAAATGAAGCAGAAAGGGTGGCAGGAGCAGCTGCTTTGTCTTATTTCACCAGAAGAAAAGATAATAATGGTTCATTGCGCTGCTAAACAGAGAATATAGGACAGTTGTAATGAAGCTTGACGTCCATGTGGCAGAACCCCAGCATTTGTGGAAAATGAGGTTTGGGATGAGGAGATGAAATGGCTTGGACTCCTAATATAATCCCAGTGGATATAAGTTGCTAAGACCCACATGTCTAATAACAAGAGTAGGAAGGCCTGGGAAAGGAAAGTTGACATGAGAATACATGAAACCATCTGTTTTCCATGAAGATAAAGGTAATATGCCTATAACTAAGTTTTCTAGGAAAATTTCTCATCCTGACATTCCACATTTGGCTTCTTTACACCATCTCCTCATATATAAGGCAGGGTGTACCCAAGAGAAATGATAAGCACCAGGTCTGAAGAATTCAAAAGGCTATGTTATCCTGTAACAGAAACAATAATGATAATAATTGTTATTTTATTTTAAACAGCTGTTTGTTTCTAAAGTGGTTATTGTAAATTTACACCTTTACACTGTTGAATCACCTTCCACTCTAAGGAGCAGGTACAATTGGTACGCATTAGTGCCCTCCACCTGAGCCTAACAATAGTAATCATGTACAAATGGAGTATTTCTCAAGGTGTGGCCTGCAACCCCCCTGAGGGCTTATTGCAAAGCAGACTCCAGGGCTCTGTGCCCCTCTTCTCTGGAAGGAGTTCTAGCTAGCTGTCTTTTTTTTTTTTAGGAACTAGAGCCAGGGAATGAACCTGGGACCTCTTATGTGGGCAGCTGGTGCTCAACCACTAAGCCACATTAATTTCTCTGATTTGGGTTTTTTTTTTGGACAGAGTAGGAGGGTTTTTAATGTTGGAGTTTTGATGTTGGAGTTTAATGATTAAGTCTTAAGCTGGAAAGTAAGCACACAGAGGAAAGAGAAGCAAGCCCTAGAAAGAGAGGAACCCAGGAAACCTGAACCCTAACAGACATCGGTAGCCATCTTGCTCCAACACATGGAAATAGACTTTGGTGAGGGAAGTAATTTATGTTTTATGACCTGGTATCTGTAAGCTCCTACCTCAAATAAATACCCTTTATAAAAGCTAACAGGTTTCTGTTATTTTGCATCAGGACCCTTTGGCTGAATAATACAGTTTGTTTCCAACATTTTGTGATAAGAAACATAGAATGATCCCTGCCAATGTTTCAGAATTACTGATCTAAGTCACGGTGAGGATAAGGATAGCTCAGTCCTTTACTAACTACAGCAGGGATTCTTAGTAAGGAGTCCGTGAGCCTGAATTGAAATCCAAAAAAACATATTCTTGTGGGGACATGTTGGTACAAATGTTATATATTCATTTAATAATACACAGAGTAGTATGGACTTAGTAAGGGGTCCATGGTTTTCACCTGACTGGCAAAGGGGTCCATAGAACAAAAAAGGTTAAGAATCCCTGAACTACAGGAAGTTGTCATGGCCAATGATGGTGTATCTGCCATTCTCTGAAATGGGTGAGTGCCTGGTTTAGATCACAAAAGTTTTGATGTTAGCCCCTAGAACACCCCTCCATCTACCTGGCTATTGCATTTTTTTTTTCTGTCTTCTCTATCTTCTATACTTCAATAGAAAAGAATGAGACCCTTTTCTCTTCTAAACTCTGGTCCTTTAGATCATCTTTTTCTTTCTTTTTTTTATCCTACTCCCTTCTTTTTCATAAGTGTGCCTTAGTTTTCCACTTGATTAAGAGTCACGGCTGGAGAGCAATTCATGACTCTGCCATGGTGTATGCATGGGGTTTATGGCCAATATTTTTCTCTATACAGAGGCAAGTCTGGATATCCAATATGACAAACACCATATAAGTATCAGAAATAAGAATAGCAATGAATACTGGATCTAATGGATGTTATGGTTCTCTTCTAGGTTCTAAATCACATTTGGGATCTAAAATAGTGTTCATATGTCTCTTTCTGAAAAGACATTGGGAACTGCATAATAATATTGCTGCACTGTACAAAACAGTAGTCCGATCCAATACTAATACACCAAACACAATTGCTTGCATTACATAAACCCACACAAGCCTGAAATGTGCATAGCATTTTGAAGCCTACAAAACATTTTTATAGTTATCATCCTAGTTTTAAAGCTAGGAAAGTGTGCAACTTATTTTAATATTTTGTTGATAAATAATGCTTTCTGACTTTTCAACATAAGATTTGGTAAATGTAGTGGTTCTCTTTACCAACAAATTATACATACATATATATATCATTCCACATATATTAATATTTCTTCTTTGAAGTGACAGTTTCAAAGTAAAACAACTTAAATTAATAGCCATTTCTATTTTTCCTTTCTCCTCTGTGCTATAATTTAGAGTTTCAGGGCCCTATTTTTATGAGTAAGCAGCTATGAAAGAGTAGAAAAGAATTCAACACAATGAATTTTCTTGGCAGAAAAACATATTGGCTAAATGATGTCTATTAAATCACCTATGCCACTGGCAGTTGGTTTTAGTGCTATACAATAAATGACAAAATAAGCCTTTGCAAAAATTTTTCAATATTCTGTCATGTGGTTATAGATTTCAGAATTTCCCCCTGTCAGTTTTATGCTGCATTTCTTTACAAAACTGACAGGCAGCTGACAAGGTAAGAAAAGTTAGGAAATTTGGCTAATGGTGAAATGTAACAGACTTTTTCCTTTGGAGGAATAAAACATTTATTCTAAATGCAGTAAAACAAGTTAGAATTTTCAGGAATTAAGGTAAGGAATTCTCTTATTCAGGCTACTGAGAATCATTTAACCTTTCTGTGCTTCAGTTTCTTCATCCATAAAAAATCCTCCTCAGATTACTGTGGGAACTGAATGAGCAATTATAATGACACTGTAATTGTAAGAGTAATAGATAACAATGAACATACCAATTGGATTCACATGACTCTTTTCAATTCTAGAGATGAATATTAAATAGTATTTTAGAGTATACATTTATAAAAAGACATCTAGAGTTATATAATGACACTACTGTCTATTAGACCCTTAATTTTCCAAACAATATTGTGAATAAGTAATTGATAATTTTAATACACAGATATAGAAGGAAAGGTTATTTAGAGAGAGAAGAAAATAATATAAACCCATTCACCCATGATTTATTGTGTTATTTGCCATTCTGAATCTATTCTACAAAAACTGCATTTACAAAATATTTCCTTTTACCTTCACCTACAATTTAAAGACTCTACCTGATTTAACTTTTCCAACAGTCCATCTCGTCTGCTTCATCAGCCATGCAAGAAGTAGACCCAAAAAATGTTATAGCTTTGAGGTTAGCAACCAGAATTGCTATGGGCCTACTAGGAGGGAAACCAAAGGTTTTCTATTGCTATGTTCTTTCTAGGAGCACAAAACTCTTTTTCTACCCAGATAATAGGAAGCAAAAACACTTTGCATGAAAGAAGGTCAGAAACTAGTGGAATTAATTGACAGCAACTATAGAAGCAGGAGAGAAATATTTAAAGTTATAGGAGAAAGATGTTAATAAGAAATATCTGCTTGGGAAGCAAAGTCCCCAAACAACATAACTAGTCTTTGATCTATCCAGTAGGGAACTCTAATGCTTTTACATTGTGTTAAAAAAAAAAAAAAAAATATATATATATATATATATATATATATAGAGAGAGAGAGAGAGAGAGAGAGAGAGAGAGAGAGAAGAGAGAAGAGAGACCAGGACAATGTACCAAGGCATCCACAGAGAAGTGACTGTGCTTTCCTTAGCTATCAAGTTAGGATGATGCTTCCCTTGCTAGAAGAGACTCATGATCAAAGGTCCAAATGATATTTGAGTTTAGTTGTCATACTTAACTGAGTAAATAAACTTAGTTTATTCAGTCATGCAGTGCTTAAATGCTGTCTTCAAGAAATCATGCTTCAAGATTAGAATTTAAGAACTTCAGCTAGAAAAAGCTGGGTGAAGAAATATATGACTATGAGAGTCTTAACCATCAACTGGTCATCCTATGAGTAGCCTGCAAGATGAACTATCCACAGCACTGGCTTACTAGCATCCCCAGCTTCTAGGAAGAGACAAGCATGAGGGGCTGTCAGTGTTACATTGGCTTCAAGTTTAATGCAATCAGATATGTCATAATCCCTGTTGTCAGTATGTTGGTATATATAGATACATAGAATATAGCATGGTAAAGAGAAGTATTAATCGCAGTTCTTCTATTTTCAGTTATATAGGGGAAATTTTTTTCTTCTCATCTTCAACCTCAGTAACAGGACCAGTAGATAAACAGCAGTTATAATTTTTTGTTTTCTATGTACCTCTCAGGAAATCAAACAAATCAAAAATGCATTTGGAAACTGTCTATTCGTATGCTGTATTTTCTATCTTGTCTTACAGAACAGAAACTCCTTGCAGGCACAGCTGTTCTGCCATAAACTTGAACCCTATAAATCCTCAGTAAAAGCTCAAGAGAAAAACCAATAAAGTTTCTAGTAAAGTTCAACAGAAAGCAGGCATCACATTTCAATTCATATTTAACCCCCCGCATTGTCTAACTTCCTGCCTACCTTCTACATAATCCATGTTCAATAAGTATTTACAAAATAGGTGCTGAATAAATTTTGGTTGAATAATGAATAATAGTATTCCTGGGGAGTTTACAGGCCTTTGCTGATCTGAAATGTGTGGAGTTCCTTTCCTTCCTGCCACGGATGCATACATTTTCCTGCCCTTCCCCACCCCCTCCTCCCCATCTGCAGACACCTGGTCTCAGGAGGCTATCTTGGAACCTTCCCGCCCTGTGGAAGTCCAGCTGGTGAGTTCCAAAGGCTGCAACAATTGCCTGATTGTGGTACAATGGCAATGAACAGCCAGACCTCTAAACTTGCAAGGAAACTTTTGCAATTTCTTTATTCTCCCTATAGTCATCAGCTTCTCTTTCCCGGACCCCTCATGGGCTATAGGCTAACACACACAATTCCATTTCAGGGCTAACAAAAGACCAAACGCCAAAGGCATAGGTCATTTGCACTTCCCTGCAGGTACTTGCTTTGTTCTCCAGAGCCAGGAGGGACTTGGCAAACACCTGGAGGCAAGTGAGAGGAAATTTTCTCACTGTACTGCTGTGTGAGAAAGTATATGCAGCTGTTTCAACGGAAATGTCAGATGACAGTGATGGAGATGGTAATAAATGGACATGTCACTTTATTATTGCATCATTAAATTATCAATAAAATTGTTGATATTTTTACATGGAGGACTGAAGAGTTAATATTTTAAAATGTATACTCCATTCAATTTCAAGAAAATTTTGCATTATAAATAGTATGATCTTTCTGAAAATGATAAATTAGTGGCTAAATATTTCTCTACTGTTTCATACCAGACCATTTTCCTATCTGTAATATTTTAAAATTTCTACAAAAATTATCCATATTGAAAGGAATTCTTTATTTTTGTAGAGATGAGGGAATGACAGAGTAATGTGAGAAAACCATTAACAGTGATAGGCACTTTGGGGAATGGTTGCCTCGCTCACAAGTACCCTGTTACCTGTTCTCCTTCCTAACCAAGGGCAGGCCACCAATAGCTATTTTTGGAATGCAGGGTAGATATTCAGCTGTTACCAGAATGGCTACAGCAGTGGCTAAACTAGTTGAAAATCCATAGACATCCATATACAGATGCTGACATGAGCCCCCTGAGTGCCCTCCCTTTGGACATTCTGAATCTCTTCATGACCCAGTGATGTGGGCTATGGGTGGGAGGCTCTTTGTCCTTCAGAGATAACCTAAGCTGTTTGACTTGTGGGTGTGGAATGGTAAGAGGCTGCAGTCCTGCCCTTAGTGACAATGGCAACAACTCCAGTCCCAGGAAACAGTTTAACAATGCAAGGTCTATAAACTTTACTTTAAGTATTTAGGGGAAATGCAAACCAAATACGCTAAAAGCTTATCTAGAATGTCTGGAGTCCAAGCTAAAAGCTTACCTAAGATGTAGAAGATATATATGCTAATTCAAGCCTATTGAGAACTGAAACAAAGGGACCATTTGGCCTTTCCTCTCTGTATAAAAGAAATTTGAAAATCTTGTTCGGGGCTTGGGATTGAAACAGAAAGCTCCCGAGTCCTGCCGGCTGTCAATAAACCATTTTTCCTTCTCAATATCATTCCTGAGTCCTGGCCTCTCTATATGCAAATAATTGAACCTCTCTCAAATTCTACAACACCAGGACTTAAGAAAAAATGGTTAACATACTTGCACTGCAGGGGTCTGTAGTTTCCCTGGCTCCAGCTGATTGATGTGCTCCTGCATGCCACTTGTTAGTCTCAGTAACACTCCTGGCCCCAACCCCTTTCCCATGCTGGGTTGAATCACAGGCCATCAGAGTAAAGTTGGGCTTTTAGAAACTCCCAGATTCAGGACTCAGAGAGACTTGAATCATTCTCTCCAGGCAAATCTGTAATGTGTAAGCTCAAGTCCTGTAGAGAAGTCACTTAAATGGCAATGCAACAGGGAGAGAAATCAGAGACATCTGTCCTTTCAAGAAAGAAGAACTACCACAGAAGTGTAAAAGGCAGCAGAACAGAGAGAGGAGGAAAGAAAGATGGGGGGGGGGGGGGCGGGGGCGGCAGAGGGAGAGGAGAGGGGGGAGAAGGAGAAGAGTAGGGAGGAGAGGGGAGAGGTGGAAAAAGGAAAGGAAGACAAAAAGAAAAGGAGAAAAGGGGAGGGAAGGGGAAGGGAGGAGAATAGAGCATCCTGAAGGCCTTACAATGGCTGCATTACTGCCTGTGGGTTCTGAGAGATTTTTAATATATTTCTGACTGGGAAATCTAATGGTCTGATGACAAATTTAAACTGGCACTCCTGAAGTAATGTTTTTCAAGAATCATTCACTGTGATAATGACATCACAGTGTTGTTGTTTTTAACAGTCTGGGCCCCCAAGAAAATGTTTCAAAAAGACCTCTTTTCTACAAGCAGAGGCTCAGAATAGAGATACAAGACTAACTTCTAAAATGGACGACACTTCAGATAATTCTCTGCAGTTGGGTATTGGATTGTTTTGGTCATCACAGAAAAGATTCATGAGTTTTCCATCTTAAACAAGATGACTTTATTCAGGACCCAGTTTCAGGACTTGTACTTTTCCACAGTTTATGAGGATACTTCCTTCCTCTGTGTTCTTTCAGGTGACAGCTTAAGGCAAAATAACACAGCTCTGTTTCTTGTCCAATTAGTTATGCTTTTCTGTGTTTGAATAAATGGCCTGTGCCTGTCAGTGCACACTTAAAAGTCCTGCATATCACTATATGCTCAAATAGACATCCTGGGCGTGAAAACACCAGTGTTACCTAAGCCTGCATTCTCCACAGTCAAAGTTCATGCAGGCCCTTTTAATAGAAAAGGAATAAGTGAAACTCTAGCTGACTAAACATTTGAAGAGTACATTTTATTGTTTAATTACAAGAACAGCACCAAAATGATCGGTAAAATTCTCATTAAAGTGCCCTATGGGACTGAGCCAAAAATTATGTGCATTCAGTTCTAGATCAACCACAAGTTTAAATGTCATATTATCCAAGTTCATCTCTGTACAATTTTTTAAATAGTATAATCTGAAAATAGGGTCATTAGTTCATCATTTCAATGATAAAAATGACAGTGCAGACCCCCAAATAAATAGCATTATACAAAATTGGTTCTTTCCACCTAAGATGCTACCTCATTAGCTACTAAGACTACTAATTGTATGTAACATGTAAATTAGTAATTACCATACAACATAAATAATGAATAGGAAATGTAAAGTAAAAATATCATGTATTCCACAAAACAAGCCTAGAATACAGGCACGATTATTCCCACTTAAAAGATATAGAAATGATAGTATTAAGAGATTAAGTAATTTGTCCAAGGCCACACTTGTCAGGCAGTCTCTAAGACAAGAAAGTCTGTACACTTACATGCATCACCCTACTACATCTCAGAAAAGAGAACATTTTTTAGATAGGAAAGTCTGAAGATGAGCATCCTGATATAAGCTACGCCAGTTACCAAGCATCTGACCTTAGTTATTCCCTTGCATTCCCTGGGCCTCATTTTCTTAATCTATGAAAAGGAAAAGAGAGTTAGACTACACAAACCCTTCTAAAGAGAACATTTGGCTCTGTCCAACCTCTAGGACTTAAAGAACATATTCCCAACAATCTCAAATTTATATAATCTTAGTTTTGCCAATAAAAGTGATTTACCCCATGTATAAGTGAAATTCACTATCTACTCCAATGTATGTTGTTTGATATTAAATACATTAACATTTTTAGGGAAAATGTCATAGACCATCCTAACTGTAGGTTTGAGAAATGCTGGCTCTTTCATTTTATGGAAAATTAGCTCATTATATACTTAACTGGGTGCTTTTTAAATCCTTATGTGATATTTCACTCACCCAGCAAATTGAAAAAGGAAACATTTTCTCAATTGCTTCAGTTTTTATACTCTATAGTCCATCTGTTGCCACAGAACTGATTATAATGTCAAAATTGCAATTAGTTTCATCAGAGACAATCAGGAAAAAAGCCAAGGGAGACTATGCCCAGGCCTTAGTAACCTGCGATTATTTTACAAATTGTTAAAAAGGAAGTTTAAATTTAAGAGCCTGGTTTCAGGCTGTAGCTCTGCCACTTACTACCTATGTATCCTTGGACAACTCACTTAATGGAATAATAATTTAGGAGTTCGAGCTCCTGAGTCAGTTTCTGTTCAAATCCTGGCTCAGCCAGTTAAAAGCAATATAATTATCGACAAGTTAGTTGACTTCTTTGTAGCTCCATTTCTTTAGCTATAAATTGAGAAACTATGACTGCCTGACTCAAAGAGGTAGTTGAAAATATTAATTTCTTTCAGAAAGCCCTTATTAATGGACCTCCTACATATTAAGTGTACAGTTAGCTTTTATTAATAGTATCTATAATTTGAGTGAGCCCATTAAAATAAAGTTCTATGTAGTACTTCTTTAAGTTTCTGTGTCTTGAAACCAGGGTAAAAGTGTTTGAACCTCACATGACTGTTGTCAGGACCAGATGAGGAAACCAAGGGAAAGTGTAAACTAAAAGCACTAAAGTATTATTTGGTTAACATATGTAAGGTGTTTATTAAAAGATTGTCTTGAATGCATCATTTAAAAAAATATTTACTAAGTGCTTGGAATATAGAAGGCACAGGCCTACGCATTATGAAGAATATAAACCAGATTATACAGTATATGACTAACTGATCATGTAAGACTATGAACATCTCTAATACAAGATAGAGACAGTGGGTGCCACGCTAATACTCTACTTTAAAAGGGAAGTCTTGAGGTGAGCATTGAAGGACAAGAAGGATTTAGACATGGAAGAGGTAAAGGGAGGAAAAGTTATCCCCGTAAAGGAATTGTATAAACTAGGTGGTAGAAAATCACAGGTGGAAAGTACGTGGTAAAATTTAGAGGAATATATATAAAATGAGGGAAGCCAATGAGAATGAAACCAGATTATTATAACAGAGGATGTCAAATGCAGGAAGCAACTGTCACAGTTAGGTAAAATGTTATAAGAGGCTGAAAAAGAGAGTCCAGGTGCAGAAGATATCACCATAGAGAAGGAATTGATTCAGACTTTGGTATTCTTAAAACTCTGCCATTATTACTCTATGGTCATATTTCAGAAAGAGAGAAAAAAGTTTGACTCTCTCATCAAGTTTAGATTCATGAATCTGGTGGTAGAAATCTTTTAAAATCTGTCCTCAGAATTAAGCTTTTGTCACCCTACTTAACAATGCTCTCTTGTTTCTTCTGATGGTATCAAAATTACCAGGTCCCAATTGCATGTCTTGGCTACTCCTAGCTCCTGGATTATTCTCATCATCTTTTCATCTGACCAAATTATAACCCATCCCTTAAATTTCATCTTCATTAGGAAGGTTTCCTTGATAATCCAGCTCTCATCACTCTCGTCTATCTCTAGGTTATTCATTACGTATCTGTTTTATCAAATAGTAGCATGGAAGAATCATACCTAAACTAGGAATAAATTGATGGGGTTCTAACAGCACTACTTCTCCCCTGTTTTGGAGCATGTTATTTAACACTACACATTTCCTTCTCTATAAAATGAAAGGTTTGTGAATTAGCTAACTCTAAATTCACTTCCTATCATTCACAAATATATATTGAGCACCTACCAGTACTAAAATCTATCATAGGTGCTGAGGATAGTGATGAAGAAGGGAAACTATCCATCTGTCAGTCTATATACCCACCTATGATTGTTTCCCTGTGGAAGAATACATTCAAACTGTGCTTCAAAGAACCCATATACTTATTTCTATGATCTGTCATTGCTCAAAATATTTTTAGAACTTTTCTTTTGAATTTACTTTCTCAATCTACAGTGAATATTTATGCCCTCAAAGTCCATGAAATCTTTATATTCTGGTAAAAGAGTTGACATCTGAAAATACCTAAACATCGTATTTTGCATGTCTCATTAGAAAGTTGGGTGATTTAGTTTGCATGATCCTGTTTTTGTTGAACACTGATTTACTAATATTACTTCCAGATGGAGCCCCAAAGCAATTCCATGAGGAGAGTTTTAAAAATCATTTTAAACAATGGCAGCATCAGTAGCTTAAGTTTATCTTCTCTGAAGGTAATTACTTTGAAACACAGCCCACATTTAGCCATAAATGCTCTGATTTTTTTTTTCTGGACCATAGTTAGAAGTAATATTTATTTAAAAAAAATTTTTTTAATGTTACATTAAAAAGTATGAGGTCCCCATATACCCCCCACCCCCCTCACCCCACCCCTCCCACATCAACAACCTCTTTCATCATCGTGGCACATTCATTGCATTTGGTGAATACATTTTGGAGCACTGCTGCATCACATGGATAATGGTTTACATTGTAGTTTACACTCTCCCCCAGTCCACCCAGTGGGCCATGGTGGGACATACAATGTCCAGTATCTGTCCCTGCAGTACCACCCAGGACAACTCCAAGTCCTGAAAATGCCCCCACATCATATCTCTCCTTCCCTCTCCCGACCCTTAAATCAGACTTTGTATGACTAATGGCTTGATTTATTGAAAGAATTGATCGATGGACATACAAGCTGCTTTGTGCATTTTTCTTCAGAATATATGCTAGCCTCTAAATATATAAAGTTTAAACTTTTAGGGAATAAAGAATGGACACTTTTCCGAGGTAGAGCTCAGCAAAATATGTAGGATTACCAGGAAATGTACACAGGTTCGTAAGAACTCTTGGTGATTCTGGGCCACTCAGTTAATAACAGATATTAGTTTATGTGTCAGGCATTTAGTTATGTCCGGGATCACACTAGTCCTTCATGAAAGGGGCTATATCAAAGTGGCACTCACCATTCTTCTAGTCTGGAAGAGGGGGACTAAGGTGACTATGGAAGGTCTGGGACAAAAAGCATGTTCATACTGTCTTGGCTTCTCCTTTCATGTCTGTCTGAAGAATTCCTCAGCTACTCTGTGTTTACCCATCTTTAGAGCCCAGAGTATCTTCAGTGTGGGTCAGCATATTCTAGCCATAATAGATCAGCATGAATAATGGTTTTGATTTGTTTTTTAACCACTCAGATCTCATACCTTTTAACAGAGTGTACTAAATTTAATTTGGCCCGAGGCAAGTGAAGAAGAAACACTTCCAGTCCCTTTGTTTAGATGAGTGGTTCTTAAAAGTGTGGTCCCCATCCTGCAGCATCAGCATCACCTGAAAACTAGTTAGAGATGCAAATTATTCAGTCCCACGCCAGACCTACAGAATCAGAAACGGGGAGGAAGAGACCCAGGAATCTGACTTAACAAGTCCTAGTTCCAGGTGTTTCTGACGCATGCTAGAGTTAGAACCACTGGTTTAAGTGCTATCAGCAGTGCAGTAAAGAACTCTCTCAGACAAAGGGTGTGGGGGGGGGGACTTCAATAAACTTTACAATTTATTCTAATAGTTTATTATCAATTTCATGATTACAACATTTAATACACATCATTACATGCACAATCGATGTCTAAGTTGTCCTTGACAGAACGTGTGTAAAATGGCATGCCTTCTTTTTGTAAAGGTAAGGAAATGAACTTGATTTTAAAGTTTTCCGAAATACCATCCTCAACTTCCTGCCCCATAAAGGAAAAATAATCAGGAAAAAAAAAATATTACTAGCAGGTAGCTCTTCTATTTCTCTGAGGTGGCAGGTCGATTTCATTGGGTAATATAAATAATGCCTACAGATATAAGTTGGCATGTGTTTTAGGTGAACAGATATGCCCGATCCTGTTTGAAAGACCTATTAAAACACTTGAGAGTAAAGGGTTGCTTTGTCTTATTGATTAAACAATAACGCTCTACAAAACCTACAAAAGTAGATTCATATACCCAAGTTTCAAACATATTTAAAGCTTTTGTCTTCCAATAGCTGAAAGGAGTCAGTTTTTATAAATTAAAAATTAAAAAAAATTAATTCTTCAATCAAAATAGCTACATTTCAAATACACTATAGCCACACTTGTGGCCCACACGTTGGCTAGTTCAGCTGTGGAGCTATGCCAGACCACACTGGGTAAGAATTTGTTTTGCCATTTACTGGTTGCTTAACCTTAGGCAATTTACCTAACTTTTTCTAAGATTCCGGCAAACCATATGTTAAATAGGGACAAAACCCCACATTCAATATGTAATTCAGCTTCCGGCTGCAAAACTAGCAGCAAAGAGTTTTCCCCTGCATAGAAGAGGTAGTACATTCATTGCGTCACAGTTTATAATAAATGTCAAACTAATCTGAATGCCTACTAACCTAAGAATGGTTAAATAAATTTGCTTAATTCATACCTTGCAACCATTTCTATTTTTATGTTATCGATAACATAATTTCGATTAGTACCATTTTTAAGAACAAAATCTAATTACAGTATTAATAGCAGGACCTCTGACCTTTTTTTTGTAAAGGGAAAAATCTGGGAGAACCGGCTACCTATCAACAGCGGTTATACGAAGAAACAGATTGGGGACGGGGAGCTTACTGGCATACGTGTTCAGTTTATATTTCTAGGCAGTTATTTCCAAAAGTATTTTTCTCTGAAAGGGCTATTACGTTAGTAATTTAAGGAGCATATCTCAAATTTGTTTGGAAACTACACTTTCATAGCTTGGAATATGACTTTAAATACAGTTAAAATACCCTACAACAAGGACAAACGGTTACGTGAATATATTTGCATAAGAACGAACACTTCGCTGCCTTAATCTGCTTTCGGTTAGCGGTTCCCAGCCAAACGAACGGAAGCAGAACTGCCCTTGACGTCAAAGGAGGCGGCCTCTCTCCGTTACCATGGTGAAGTGTTTGCTGCCATCTTTACTGTGGTCACCTCGCACCAAGCTTTTCAGGGTGGGGTGGGGTGTCACGGAAAGCCGACGGAATAAAAGACAGAAAAGGAATCACTCGTCTCAGTAACGAGCTGACGGAACCACGAAGGACGTGAGGGTGGACACGCGTAAGCTAAATTGGTTACCGGCATGTAGTGGAGCGGTTTCCGCGGACAAGCGGAACGATTAAAGCAGATCAGTGAGGTTTTTGCCCGGGTTTTGAAAGCCGCTTCCGTTAATCGCCGGAAGTGTGGGTTTGAGGACGCCTCTTGGAAGAATCCGCCAGCCGCTGTTTGCACAAACGGAATCATGTCGAGTTTGGCTGTGAGAGACCCGGCAATGGATCGATCACTGCGTTCCGTGTTCGTGGGGAACATTCCGTATGAGGCCACTGAGGAGCAGTTAAAGGACATTTTCTCGGAGGTTGGTTCTGTTGTCAGTTTCCGGCTGGTGTACGATAGAGAGACAGGGAAACCCAAGGGTTATGGCTTCTGCGAGTACCAAGACCAGGAGACCGCGCTTAGTGCCATGCGGAACCTCAATGGGCGCGAGTTCAGCGGGAGAGCGCTTCGGGTGGACAATGCTGCTAGTGAAAAGAATAAGGAGGAGTTAAAGAGCCTAGGGCCTGCAGCGCCCATCATTGACTCACCCTATGGGGACCCCATCGATCCGGAAGATGCCCCTGAATCAATTACTAGAGCAGTCGCCAGTCTCCCTCCGGAGCAGATGTTTGAGCTAATGAAGCAAATGAAGCTCTGTGTCCAAAACAGTCACCAAGAAGCTCGAAACATGTTACTTCAAAACCCGCAACTGGCTTATGCGCTGTTGCAGGCTCAAGTAGTGATGAGAATCATGGATCCAGAGATTGCTTTGAAAATTCTCCATCGCAAGATACATGTAACGCCGCTGATTCCGGGCAAATCTCAGTCTGTCGCTGGCCCTGGCCTCTGCCCAGGACCTAATGTTATGCTAAACCAGCAGAATCCTCCTCCAGCCCCTCAGCCTCAGCATTTGGCTAGAAGACCTGTGAAAGACATTCCTCCTCTGATGCAGACTCCTATCCAGGGTGGAATTCCAGCCCCAGGGACGATCCCAACTGCTGTTCCCGGTCCTGGAACTGGTTCCATAACTCCTGGAGGAGCAATGCAGCCACAAGTTGGAATGCCAGTGGTTGGTCCAGTGCCTTTAGAGCGGGGACAAGTGCAGATGTCAGATCCCAGAGCTCCTATACCTCGTGGACCCATGACTGCTGCCGGCCTGCCTCCTCGAGGACTGTTAGGAGATGCTCCAAATGACCCACGTGGAGGGACTTTGCTTTCAGTTACTGGAGAAGTAGAGCCCAGAGGTTACCTGGGCCCACCCCATCAGGGTCCCCCCATGCACCATGCCTCTGGTCATGACAGCCGTGGACCTTCCTCACATGAGATGAGGGGAGGGCCATTAGCAGATCCCAGAATGCTAATGGGAGAGCCCAGAGGACCCATGATAGATCAAAGGGGTTTACCCCTGGATGGTAGAGGTAGTAGAGATTCTCGGGGGATGGAAACTCGAGCCATGGAAACCGAGGTCTTAGAAACACGAGTAATGGAGAGAAGAGGAATGGAGACCTGTGCGATGGAAGTTAGAGGCATGGATGCAAGAGGAATGGAGATAAGGGGTCCTGGCCCCAGTTCGAGAGGCCCTATGACCAGTGGAATCCAGGGTCCTGGTCCCATTAATATGGGGGCAGGTGGCCCTCAGGGTCCCAGACAGGTTCCAAGCATTTCAGGAGTGGGAAATCCTGGAGCTGGTATGCAGGGGGCAGGCATACAAGGAACAGGCATGCAGGGGGCAGGCATGCAGGGAGCAAGCATGCAAGGGGCAAGCATTCAAGCAGTGGGCATGCAAGGGGTGGGCATACAAGGAGGAGGCATGCAGGGGGCAGGCAAGCAAGGTGGAGGCCAGCCTAGCAGTTTTAGTCCTGGGCAGAGCCAAGTAACTCCACAGGATCAAGAAAAAGCAGCTTTGATCATGCAGGTTCTTCAACTGACTGCAGATCAGATTGCCATGCTGCCTCCTGAGCAAAGGCAGAGTATCCTGATTTTAAAGGAACAAATCCAGAAATCCACTGGAGCTTCTTGAAAGATTTTAGAAAATACTTGGCAGTAATCTCAGAAAGTTGATTCTATTGCATGGAGAGTGAGTGCAAAAAGCTGACTTCTCCACCCCTACACTTGAATGAATAGGGTTTACCTCCCCCCTAGAGCCTAATCTCATTTATTTTATTTTTGTCTTTGTTTTCCTTTTTATTTTTAATTGTGGGTAGGGGGAGGAGGGAGTGGGTCTGTCTGCTTTGTTACCAGATGTCTACAGAAGTAACTTGAACATGACGATACTTTACCAAATATGATTACAAAGAATATGCAGCAATATGAAAAGTATATGTATGTTAACTACATTTTTAAACATCGAGTAGAGCTACGTGAAACTGCACATAAAAAATTAAGAGGTAATCTGTGTTAAAATGGTAGTGTACTAGGATAGTTTAAAACAAGTTGTAAAATAAAGTTTACCTCAAAATTATATAAAGATATATTTTTTGGTAAGCCATTTAAAATATGAAACTGTTTTGGAGCAGTAGGATGCCATATTAGATTAAGCCTTGTTTTACTGTTTTTTAAAATTACTTTGAAATGGTAGAACTAACAGGATAAGTCTTACCTTATAGTATTGCAGTTTTTTTTTTTTTAAAGCTATGCTACCTGAAAAATCAAGGAATGCATCTGGTTTTATGCTGCTTCATTTTATTCCACCCTTAAGAGACACTGTTCTGGTCTAGCTCTGATTAGATTCAGTCTCTCAATACCTTCCCATTTCTCAACAGTCTGAATAATTTTCACATGAAAATTTGTATTACAGAGCAAGTATTAATTTACAGAAGTGTAAACTCCCATGTAGCCAGATGATCTTAATCTGGAGAAGAAAAGTTACACAGGAAGAAATAATAAAATGAGAGTGCCCCTTTCACAAGTTTTAAATCCTAAATGGGTAATTCAGTCTTTTTACAAAGTTCTTCACTACTATGCTGTTGTTTCTTGCAAATGTTTTACTGTTGTTTTTTTGTAAATATTGTTAAGTTTCCCATGTTTTCTATGTGCTCTCATGCTGGAGTGATAATTCTCCTTATATGTATGATTGCTCTTGTTAATACTAATTCACAGTTGGTTTTATTATCTTAAAATTACAATTGTTTTATCCCAAAGCTTTCGCTGAAGGGCTGTAATGATGAAAACTATTAAATGTTACACCCTTTGTTGTAGTAAGATCTCTGCATTATTTAATGCAGAATAAATAAAAAGAAAGCATAATTAAGACTGACTTCAGTTGCTGATATGTTTAATTTTAATGAAAACATTCAAAAGTTACACCCTTTCTTGAGAAGTACAGGGGACCTGATTATTTTATTTTGTTTTATATCTTGATTGCAAAAAAAGCCAAAGCTAACTAATGAAATTGCAGGAGGGAATGGAAATCTCATTTTTAGATCCATTACCTACATTTCCAAAGGAAAATAACTATAAATCCATGTGGTGTTCTATGAATGGTATCGGTAGCAACATCTTGATGATACTCAGATAATAGACTTCCTCCTGATTATATTCCCCCAGAGAACTCTTCTGTGCATTCCAGGGGCACCTTATAGGTATCTTCATTACTGACAGTACTTGTTATATTGCAATGCAGTGTGTTTACTTTTACTTCCTACCCCCATTCTGATAGACCATTAACTCTTTGAAGACAAACTAATTTATTAATTTCTGTATTCCCAGGAGTTAGCTTAAACAAGCCTTAAACGTACAGGTGAGAAGGAAGGACAAACTATTATCAGAGTCTTGGGGGGGGGGGGGGGGGAAATCCCATCAAGAACATATCAGCTTCCCTCAAAAGGATTTATATGCAGCACAGAACAAATGAACTCACAACTATTGCATTAGGAAATAAATCAGAAATAGATAATAGAAGAAATTGCATTTTCTCTGATAAACCTAATAAAATAGGTTCTGTCTCACTTCCAATTCACTATCTGAATGTCCCCGGTTTTGATGTTAAGATTACTGAATCTTATTTCATTTGGCAATAAAGAATAATTCAATACGTGTCTACCACATAATCCTTGGTTACAACCTCTGGTGGCTTACATTTTCCCAAATTACAAATTGATTTATAATAACAATAGCTTCAGATAGTGGGGCTTACTTCTTTTGGACAATACTTGTTACTTATCAGTGCCTGTTCATTAGCTTTTCCCGTCTTTAATATTAACTGATAATATCAAAATGTGTTTTAAACTTGGCTGATATCCTAGGACCTCTGACCTTAGAGTATTTGTAAGATACAAACTGATGTGAATCTCAGGCAAAGGTACACTAATCATAAGTGAGATCATGTTTGACTTTTCAGCTATATTTTTCATAGCTCTAATGGTAGAAAAGTATTAAAGAAAAAAAACAAACCTTAATATAATCACAGCTTACAAAGCTGCTTGCTTTTCCATGCTGTGATGGGACATTAAGCATATAGAACCTAATTTCCTATGGCATGCCAGGCATTTCTCTTAGGTCTGATGAGGTCTAAGGATAATTATGTGCAACAACCAACTGGCAGAGAAACTGAATTATCAGTTACATCCCACAGTGTTCTCACAAAAGAGTATGTCAGCCTCTCACTGTCACTTAATCTCCAGACAGGCTTCTCCGGTTGAGCTTGCTCTTTTGGTCAGTTTCTTATCAAGAGTGCTCTATAGTTGGGAACTAATTCATTTTAAGGAAATGAAATATAAATATTAATGGCAATATTAATGTCACTATTATTAATGAAAGTTCATACTGTATCATTGGCGTTTATTAATAATGTCATTGATGGCAATACTATTAAATACTACTAACATGATTGCTATATAATACAGGCATTTATGTATATTTCATATATTTCAGATCTTAACCAAATCTTTCGATATTTTCATTTGCTTTTATACACACTGAAATGAAATCTTACTCCTTTAGTTGGCAAGTAAGATCCACAAATTTTCATATTACAAATTAACTTTCTCATGAGATATTACCTAGCATGTTTTTTTCTTGAGATTTTTCTGTCATAGTACATAACTCATGTCACTAGAGGGCATGTACTGTGTCCAAAGTGATGTTTGGGATAGCATTGTCAAAAATAAACTTGGTGTTTATTTAAATGCTGTTCATACAAGTATCAAAGCATTTACTTATAAAAAAGAACAAGATGTTCTGGTTAATGACAACTCTTCATAATCATGGGTTGATCAGATCCCAAAGCTGGGTAAATAATTATCAAGGAGGGAAGTGGTTGTGGCTCAGCTGATAAGAGCATCCGCCTACCATATAGGAGGTCCAGGGTTCGATACCCAGGGCCTCCTGACCCATGTGGTGAGCTGGTCCACGTACAGTGCTGCCGTGCGCAAGGAGTGCTGTGCCATGCAGGGGTGTCCCCCATGTAGGGGTGCCCCACTTGCAAAGAGAGTACCCCGCAAGGAGAGCTGCCCTACCCAAAGAAAGCACAGCCTGCCCAGGAGTGGCGCCACACACATACAGAGCCGACGCAGCAAGACGACACAAAAAAAGTGACATAGTTTCCCGGTGCCACCGAGGGTGCAAGCGGACACAGAAGATCCACAGCGAATGGACACAGAGAGCAGACAACAGGAGGGAAGGGGAGAGAAATAAATAAATCTTTAAAAAATAATAATTATCAAGGAATTAACATAAAATACATAGAGCATTATCAACCTTAATTGATTTTGTACAATTCAATATGTATGAAAACTGCAGATGTGTCACAGAGATTGGTTATTTTTAAAAAATCATATATGGTCTATTTTTTGTTTCTCACAAAAATAGAATGGATAACCTCTTGGTAGTAAGAAACAGTACCTCCCCCCCCCAATATTTTTGTTTATAAGTAATCCTCAGCATCACCCGGAATCCATTAGAAATACAGATTCTCAGGCTCCACCCCAGACCTGCTAAATCAGAATCTACATTTTAAGAAAATCAGGTGCTATGCATGCAAATAAAACTTTGAGAAGCACTGCTTAAATCCTAAGGGAAATTACATCTAAAAACAAGCACCTTAAAAACATATTAAGAGAAATATCTTGAATTTATCCAATGGCTGTCCTATCGGTACAGACCTAGAATTGACAAAAATTCCTACCCAGGTTGCAGAAAATAAAGGGAGCCACCCCTCTGTGAGAAACCAAGTTAAACAAATGTGCAAACGAGGAAAAATCCTATTCCTTCATAGAAAATTTAGAGAACACTGGGATCAATGAGAAGCTTAGCATGAAATACCTTAGTTGAAACCAGTTTTCCTAGGAAATTACCAGTTTGCAATTAATTTATGTATGACTCCTTTTTTTCTCAAGGGCGGAGGGAAGACTCTCAAATTGTTAGAAACAATACATTTACAGTTAGCCAGAAGCAGTCAAGGTTAACTCAACCAACCTGTCACTGACGGTGACTCTGGAATGCCTTCTTCATGAAAATTCTCTTATATCCATCCTAAATTGTTCTCCAATCCTGGAAGGCTCATCATCTTCCTAATTCTAATTTAGGAATTCTGTTCCTAAATATTTTTAAAGCCTCATTTAGATAATCAAGCACACACACACACACACATACAAACAAAACCAAAAACAACAAAAATGGTAAAATGAGAACTGTTAAAAGTATCTGGCATTTGTTAATTTTCAGTAGAGTTATTGTAAATGGTATCAAAACTGTAGAGAATTGGGAAGCAGACATGGCTCAACTCGTAGAGCATCTGCCTACCATATGGGAGGTTCCAGGGTTCGATATGCAAAGCCTCCTGACCCATGTGACGAGCTGTGCAGAGCTCCCGCGCACAAGTAGTGGGGGTGCCATGCAGGGAAACCTCCTTATGGGGATACCCCTCACACAAGGAGTGTGCCTTGCAAGGAGAGCCACCCCACATGAAAAACAGGCAGCCCACCCAAGAGTGGCGCTGCACACATGGAGAGCTGATGGAGCAAGATGAACGCAACAAAAAAGTTTCTTGTGCCGCCAAGGGTGCAAGCGGACACAGAAGAACACACAGTGAGGAGACACAGAGAGCAGACAATGGGTGGGAGGGCAGCAAGGGGAGAGAAATAAATAAAATAAATCTCAAAAAGAAAATAAATTAAAAACAAAACAAAAACAAAACTGCAGGGAATGGATATGGCTCAAGCAGTTGGGTACCTGCTTCCCACATGGGAGGTCCAGGATTCTGTTCCTGGTGCCTCCTAAAAAAACAAACCAACAAAAAACAACAAGCAAACAAAACAAATGGGGAAAAAAATGAACTCGGGGAGTAGATGTGGCTCAGTGGTTGAGTGCTGGTTTCCCACATACGAGGTCCAGGGTTCAATCCCAAACCCAGGTACCAAAAAACAAACAAAAAAACTATGCAGTAGTTTGTCTTGATACTTTATCTTTGAATCAGATCATAATTAAGGGCACAAATTAACTGAATCAGTGTTTTGTAAATTAAACAAATTAGGATTTTTTTTCCATTAAAGAAAAGTTTACATTGGGTTTAAGTAATTGTACTCAAAACATTTCTAGCAAACATCAATTTAAATTCAAATCAAGGATCTTTCAAGTGTTGATAATCAAAGAATCTTCATGAGGCTGTGAAGATGACCTAGGAATATGTGACTCTCATTTTCACAAGTCTTCAGCCTACTTGTATTCCACTACTGATTTGGGGCTTTGTCTACAGAAAGAAACAAAATTTGTTTAATTAGAATGTTTTGTGAATTGGAAGTGAGATGATTTAAAGATCTTTGTTTGATGGGGACTGTTGTTTGTCACTGTTTTCAGATAAATGTGTTTCAGTGATTTTCCTAGTTAGTGCCTCTGGGACATGGAAACTAGTTGAGTCTCTAGCAGTAATAACCTCAGTTTCAAATGGCAAAACACTGTTTCTTATGAGAAATAAGAGCTAGATTATCCTGGGTAGAGGAGAAAAGAGGCTTCTCTGCATATGCTGTCCATTTTCCCATTTTCCCAGGATTAGTCACAAGGAGCTGTTGATTGATGAACTGACAAAGCAAGATTGTGAAACTGATCTCCTGTTAAGGTAAAAACCGGCAAATCTGTACAAATTACCTGGACTGGAAAGTGGTATTTCAGTTCACATTCACTCAAGTGAAAAGGAGAAGGAATGAGAAGGAGGTATAAATTTTTGACTAGGCCCCCAAAACCACAAATCTCCGAATCCATGATTACAGTTGCCCATACCAACCAGATGCCCTCTCCAGCTCGTCTTCAGGTACCCAGTGTGTCTTCTGGGTCTCACCTACCAAACTCCTGAAGATTTTGTGTTTTTTAATTAGGAAAGAAAGAAAAGCACTTATATTGTGATAGACAAGAAATATAATTGCTTAAAATATTTTTTACTCCAAAAGACTTCATTTTTAGTCAAATTAAATACTTTGATTTGAAGAAGGCACCTATAATAGAATTTCAGACATCAGTCAGTGTTGGGGGTAGGAAAGTCTTGCTTTTCAGGGAAAGAGATAGTGGTAAGTCTCTTTCAATTATTCTAAAACTAACAACAGATGCCAGTTTTAAGTTCTTCTAGCCCTCTTCTGAAAGTTGGGCCAGGGATAGTCCTTGAATAGCAGTTATCGAGAGCCTACTAAATGCCAGGCACTTGTCCTATATTAACTCTAATTTCAATCAAAACTGAAGGATATATGAAGATATCAATGTGCTCAGAGGCGGTAACTAGTTTTCCCTGAGTCACACAGCTTCTAAGAGGTAAAGGCATGACTGAACCCAGTTTGTCTGAATCCTAAGCCTTTACTATCCCCATTTCATCATTCTTCTTAAAGAAGATAGTGGAGGTAGGGGAGGAACTGAACATCAACATCAAGCATTGCTTTCAACAACTGAGGAAGGTCATCAAAGGACTGGAAGAGGTGATTGGCGGGGGCGGGGGGGGGGGCTGGCTTTGGGAGAATAGAGAGCAATGAAAACCTAAATTCAGAATCGAAAGTATGTGTCATTTCGGTGTATGGGTAGTTATATATGGAATGCTAACAAATTACTCATAAGAAATCTATAAAGCGAAATATTTTCTTCTGTGTAGTTCTAGTCAAAATTTAATTCAAACAATCCTGTAACCTATTTTCCCTGTGACCTAATTTTAACATCTTTATTGAGCTATAATTCACATATCGTAAAATTCACCCATTTAAAGTAAACAACACAATGCTTTTTAGTGTAGTCATAGATGTGCAACCACTAACAACCTAAGTTTAGAACATATTCCTCACACCCAAAAGAAATGTGTATTCATCAGCCCTCACTCCCCACCCTCATCTCTCTATCCCCTCTCTAAGTAATCAGTAATCTCTATACATTTATCTATTTTTGATAATTCATATAAATAGAATCATATAATATGTGGCCTTTTGTGACAGGCTATTTTCACTTCACATAGTATTGTCAAGGTTCGTCCATGTTGCATGTATATCAGTACTATGCCCCTTTTTATTGCCAAATGATATTTCATTGTATGGATATGTCACATTTTGTTTATCCATTCATCAGTAAATGGACATTTGGACTGTTTCTATTTTGGCTATTAGAAATGATGCTGTTATGAATATTTGTTTACCAGATTTTGTGTTGACATATGTTTTCATTTCTCTTGGATCCCTAGGAGTAGAATCACTAGGTCATAGTATAACAATGATTTGAGGAATGGCCAAACTACTCTCCAAATTGGCTGTATTATTCTATACTCCCACCAGCAACAAATGAGGGTTCCAGTTATTGCACATCCTTGTCAATACTTGTCTTTTTGTTTACAGCCATTCTAGTGGGCATGAAGTAGTATCCCATTGTGGACCTGATATGCATATTCCTGATGCTTAAAGATGCCCAGAATCTTTTCCTGTGCTTATTAGCCATTTGGATATCTTTTGTGGAGAAATGTCTGTTCCCTGTGATCTCTTTTTAATTACTAAAATAAAGTAAGCAAATCAAATAAAATGTATTTATTACTTTAGAATTTCTTTTGTAGGTAAGTAAATATTAAGATGGTTGAGTTCCCTGAAACATGAAAGAAGAGTTCTTTTGTGATTTAGAACTGATCTGAAATAAGAATTGAGTTGCAATATTATCTTACATCCTTTTGGAAAAGTAAAGTAGTCTTTCTCATTGTTTATGGCTATGAAAGTATTTATTGACTCTAGAGGGAAATAGGGGAGGCTTTTCCAAGGATTGTTTTGATTAAGTTTGGTCTCTGCCTGTGTTCAAATCTTGGCTTCATCACTTTCTACCTGTGTGACCCATTTTTAGGTCTTACTTTCAAACTTTGTACACTGGGCTAATAACAGTGCCTAACTATCTCCTTGAGTTAACGAGAGACTGAAGTTTGATGATGTACCACATATGTATAATAACCTTTTTTTTTTTCTTTTTGGATGTACTGGGGTCAGGGATTTAACAAGGGACCTTGTATGTAGGAAGACGGCGTTCAACTGCTGAGACACATTGGCTCCCCTGAGTTGGTTTTTTTTTTTCCATTTGCTTTGCTTGTTGTTTGTTTTTGTTTGTAGGAGGCACTGGGGACTAAACCCCGGACCTCCCATGTGGGAAGCAGGCACTCAACCACTTGAGCCACTTCTGTTCCCCTATTAAAAGCTCTGGATATGCAATATGTGCTAGCGATTGATATTATTCCTGAGAAATATGACTGTAGACATGGAAACCATAAGAACAACATGAAAACATGAACCAGCTCTGTTTGTTGCTCCTGACCCACAGAGAAGGTGAGAGGGATAGAGAACAGAAGGAATCATCCCTGCTGTGAGGACTCCATTTCAGGAGAGTAAAGAAGCTCCAGGAAATGACTGTTACCAGAGGAGGTATTTGAAACTAGAGTGGTCTGGTCTGTGCCTTGGATGAAAAGATTTGGGCAGGGGAAGAAAAATGTCATGTTCTCCTTTAGCACTTTCCTTATGTTCCTTATGTTGTAAAGCTGCATTTTTCACAAAAGAAACCTAATACAAAGTTTGCAATGGTAAAGGCAATCTTAGATTGAAAAACCTTCTCTCAGCTTATTCCCTTTGACTCAAGAGGTTTCAAGTTCCTAAAATCTGATTTTAGACAAACCAATTGAAATGGTATTAGGATTTTATCTAACTTGAGCTTTTATGGGTTTTATATATTTCTATTTCCTATAGCTTTACTCAATCAATAGAAAACAGTTTTTCAAAATCGTATTTGCCCTTATCTACGGCAAACTTGAATAACCCAATGAAAAAGTTTGAGGAAGCAATTGCTCCATTTTTATAATGTTAAATATAGGGTGCATATATCTTAAATGTTTCTTTTATGAGTGACGTATTCATGCACAACCCAGTTCTTTCTTCCTGCTTTGAAAGATAAGAAGCACCATGCTATTATATCAATTAAACCTTTTAGAATGAGTACACCAGAATGTTATGATTTAATCCACCCCCATTTGATATATTCTGTTTAACACATTAATGGTATTTCTGAGCTTGACCTTAAAAAATTGCTACAAAAATACACTGGAATAAGCTTTTGTAAACTACTACTAGCTCAAGTAAGGAGTGTTAAAATAATATAAACCCTACAATTATACTAATTTTACCATAATCAGCAACTGAATTACATTAAAATTTAAAATTAGAGATGATCGCTCTCTTTTCTTTTTAATGGAATATGATTTTTATTTAGGTGCACCTAATGAATATATTCTACTTTAATATTCACATTAATTGAGCAAATACTGTTGGCTTCTATGAGCAAAATATGCAAAACAATTAACTCTGTTTTGAAGAGTACTTATGACTACTGTAGTTCTCAAATTTTACTTTTGAAAAATGAAAGCAAATAGATGGTAAAATTCCATTTTATGAACCTGTCACTACATTAATTAATTTAAATTCAGCATTCTATATTGGGCTTCCAATATGGCAGCCAGTGGTTACATGTGGCTATTAAGAACTTAAACTGAAAACGAAAAAGAACTTAAATTGTGGCTGAGTGAGGAAATGAATTTAAATTTTATTAAAATTTAATTAAAATATTGGTCTTTTTTCTTTTATTAGACACTTCCTATGTTCTTGAGGGGTTCTTATCTCTCTAAATGAGAACATAGCAGAACTCCCCAGGATGGGAGTTTAATATTTTCTTGTTTATTGTGTGGGTCTCTACCCATTGAGATAATATACTATGAAAAGACAAAAACTTACGTATTCCATGGAAGCATGCCCCCTGTATGCCTCATCCCATATATCACCCCACACTGATGCCCTACACGGTAAGAATGTATGGTGCAAGAAATACATTGGAATAAGCTCCCCTGCAAGAAACTATGAATTGTTTCAAAAATTGACACTTAGTGGTTGTATTAGGCAGCCAAAGGGGTGCTGATGCAAAATACCAGAAATTGGTTGGTTTTTATAAAGGGAATTTATTTGGGGTAGGAGCTTACAGATACCAGGCTATAAAGCATAAGTTACTTCCCTCACCCAAGTCTATTTGCAGCAAGATGGCTGCTGGCGTCTGTGAGGGTTCAGGCTTTCTGGGTTCCTACATTCCAGGGGCTTGCTTTTTGGGTTCAAGGTTCATTTCTTCCTGGGGTGACTTCTCTTTCCTCTGTGAGCTTACTTCCCAGGGCTCCAGCTTAAGTCTTCAGCATCAAACTCCAGCATCAGAAACCCCCAAGTCTGTTCTTTGCCATGCCTTTCATCTGTGAGTCCCCACCCACCAAGGGATGGGGACTCAATGCCCTAATCATAATTCAGTCATGCCCAGGTACAGATCAGATTATAAATATAATCTAATATTTCTTTTTGGAATTCATCAATAATATCAAACTGCTACAGTGGTTTATATAGGTTCCAAGGGGAGGGAAAAGGGAAGAATAGAATAGATGGAACATAGGGCATATTTTAAGACATTTGAATTGTTCTGCATAATCTTGCAATAATGGATACAAGGCCATTTTAAATTTAATCAAAACCTATAAAACTGTATGGTCTAAAATGTAAACCATAAACCATTGACCATGGTTAGTAGCAATGCTTCAATATTTGTACATCAGTTGTAACTAATGTACCATTCACATGTAAAATGTTATTACTAGAGGAGAGTGGAAAAAGGGGAGGGTTTTGGGTATATGGGACTCCCCTATATTTTCTTTTTTTTTAATAGGTTTTTAAAAAATTTTATTTCTTAATTATCTTTTTAAAAAGTTAATAGATCACACAAAATATTACATTAAAATACATAAGATGTTCCCATATAACCCACTCCCCACCCCCATCCCATCATTTTTTTTATTGTATTTTTTTGAAGATACATAGATCATAAGAAATGTTACATTAAAAAATATAAGAGGTTCCCATATACCCCACACTCCCCCCACCCCACTCCTCCCACATCAACAATCTCTTTCATCATTGTGGGACATTCATTGCATTTGGTGAATACATTTTGGAGCACTGCTGCACCACATGGATTATAGTTTACATTGTAGTTTACACTCTCCCCTCAGGACATTCAGTGGGTTATAGCAGGATATATAACGTCTAGCATCTGACCCTGCAATATTACTTAGGATACCTCCAAGTCCTAAAAATGCCCCCATATCACATCTCTTCTTCCCTCTCCCTGCCCTCAGCAACTACTGTGGTCACTTTCTCCACCTCAGTGCTACAATTTTTTCCATTACTAATCACAGTAGTTCTATAGCAGAATATCAGTAAGTCCACTCTAATCCATATTTTATTCCTCCATTCTTTGGACCCTGGGATGGTGATGTCCACTCCACCTCTATATCAAGAGGGGGCTTAGATCTCACATAGATGATGGATGCAATTCTCCTCCTTGCAGTTGTAGGCATTCTCGATTCCCTCCCCTATATTTTCGATGTGACTTTTCCGTAACCTAAAGCTTCTCTGAAGATAAAATGAAAGAAAAAAAAGAGACACTAGGGGAATATACAGAAGAAAATGTCACTGTACACACAACAGATTCTTACAGTGATGAAAGACACACTGTTTAAAAATAATTTATATTATTTCATATTTCTTAATATTTTATTTATTTTTTAAATATTTATTTTATTTATTTATCCCCCCCCACCCCCGCCACCTTGTTCTTTTTCACTTGCTATGTCTGTTCGACTTCCTTGTTTCTCTTTAGGAGGGACTGGGAGCCAACACCAGGACCTTTGATGTGGGAGGGAGGTATGTAATTGCTTGAGCCACCTCTGGTCCCTGCTTTTGTTGTGTCTCTCAATTATGTTTTTCCTCCTGGTGTCTCTTATTGTGTCATCTTTTTGTGTCAACTCACTGGACCTGCCCATCATGTCAGTTCTGCTGTCTTCTTTACAAGGCACCAGGAACCTCTGCTCCCTGCTTTGGTGTGTCCCTCATTGTGCTTTTTCTTCTTGTGTCTCTTGTTGTGTCAGCTTGCCACCCATCGTGTAAGCTAGCTGTCTTCTTTAGGAGGCACCAGGATCTGAACCAGTGATCACCCACGTGGTAGGCAAGAGCCCAGTCGCCTGAGTTAACACATCCACTTCCCTTATTTGTTATTTAAAACTATTATTATTTTATTTTCTTATTAATTTTATTTTGTCATTTTGTTGGCTTCATTTTTAGAGAGGTTTGGGATCACAGAAGCATAACAACTGTGGCAGGAGAGGATCACTGGTGTGGGGTGTCGGTAATGGGGGATGTATGGGGAGGGTGCACCCGGGACATGACTGTAAGGCGTGTGAATATGTTCAAGTGTTCATGGGGCATTGTCTCAGTGGATGGAAACCCATAGAATAACAGAAAGAATATTGAATTCCCATCCTGGGGCGTCCTGCTACAATCTCTAAAAGGACAGCAAGAATCCCCCAAGTACAAGGATACTGCCTAAGGAAGGAAGACAGATCATTATGCCAGGCCCTTGATATTGATGATTGTACTAATGAACCTTTTCTTGTGAAATTGAAACTTAGCCTAGTAGTATATATTGCCTAAGAGTTACCTCCTGAAAGCCTCCTTGTTACTCAAATGTAGCATCTCTCTAAGCCAAACTCAGCATATAAACGTACCACCTACCAGCCCCGCATGGAAAATGACTCCTGGCAATGAGCTACCCTGGCACCGAGAGATTATTACTAAGCATCAACAACAGTGCACCTATAAAAACAATGTGACCAAAAGGGGGAAATATTAAGTACAAGTTGTTATGGCTAAGAGATTTCAGTGAGTTGGGAGGTCATCCCAGAGTTTACGCTTATCCACGACTCGGCAAGTTTGCATTGACTGCCACGGTAAACAGTGCCCCCAACAGCAGGCTCCTGAGCACTCTAGAGACATCCACGCTATAAGCAGAGCAGACAAGCCAGGGATTCTACACCCTGTCAGTGGGCTTTACTTTGGAATTTATGCTCCAGAGTATAACAGAGTTAGAATTGTTTATACTTTCCCTACTTGTGGCTCTTCTACCCCTTTTATTTGAACCCATAATTAGCAATGTACTTGTTAAATACATGTCCCAGAGACTTAAATCTTTGGTCTATTCATATGCCAGTTGAGCCCTGAATCTCTTCAGAGTTGCAACACCTACTCTCAAGTTCATTGAACTCACCCAGGACAACTAACAAGGAGATGATGATGGACAATGCCCATCCCAAGGAATAGAGCATGCCTGAAACTACATGCAAGAAAGTTCCACCCATCTGCCCCATGGGACCTAAGCCCCCATAAATTGGAGGAGGAGTGGGCATCACCATCCTAGAATCCTCAGGACTGGGGAATAAACAATGGACTAGAGTAGACTTACTGTTATTCTACTATAGACTAGGAGGAGTGGGCATTACCATCCTAGAATCCTCAGGACTGGGGAATAAACAGTGGACTAGAGTAGACTTACTGTTATTCTACTATAGACTAATAGGTATTTCTAGCAATGGAAGAACTTTTATCATTGATGTGGAGGCAGTGGCAACTAGAGACTCTGAGGAGAGGGAGAAGAAAAAAATAGGTGTAATATGGGGGTATTTTCAGGACTTTGGAATTGTCCCAAATGATGTTGCAATGATAGATACAGGCCATTATATATTTTGTCATAACTATTAAATTTTGCAGGACAGAGTGTAAATCGTAATGCAAACTATAGTCTATGGTTAATAGCAATGCTTCTATATGTGTTTATCAATTTTAAAAAATGTGCCACACTAATGAAGGTTGTTGTTGATGTGGGAAAGTATGGGAGGAGGAGTGGGTAAGGCATATGGGAATTTCCTATATATTTTTTACGTAACATTTATATAATCTAAAGCTTCTTTAAAAATAAACAAACAAAAATTTAATTAATAGCCACAAGTGACTAGTAGCTACCATACTGGACAATACAAATATAAAGGGCAAAAACTATTTTACAGCTAGATATCATTTTGGATAATTGCTTAAAATCACAGATGAATTATTTAAGTAATTCCATCACTGATTTGCAGCATTAACATCCTTAAAACTGCTGGCCAACTGCTAGTGACTGTATACTTGAATAAATACGGCACCTCACTTTTAATACTCTTAAACAATATGCAATACTAGAAGAGAAATGAAAGTATAACTAGCTCATTTTATTCCTTTGTTGAACATTTTACAAAAGTCTACCACGTGCCAGGCAATGGGGATTCAGCACTACCAAAAAGTATCCTGCTCCCACGAATTTACTTTTATTCTGTGTCTACTATGTTCCATGTCCTCCAAACAAATGCTTTACCAGAAAGGAGGTTAGAAGGGGAGAGAAACATATAAACCAGTAATTCAGTAGAGCACACAGATACCCAATACAGAGGGAATTACAGAATGGTATAGGAAAACAATTAGAGAGAATCTGAATCCATTGGAGTCAGAGAACTTCTCTTGGAACAGAACTGAGTTTTAAAGATTGATAGGACGTTGAGTAAAACAGTAAGGTGCCATCCTGGCAAAGGACCTTATAAGTCAAGATGCTGGAATAATGAACTAGCCTCGTGCTATCAGAGAACTATATAAATAAATTGGTTTGGTTTGGTGATATGGGGATCTTGAAGGAGAAGCAGGAAAAAGGCAGTTTATCTCAAGAGATAAAATGAAGACTGATCTTTATCCTAAGAGTTACAGTGGATAACTGAAGGGTTTTAGGAAGGGGAAGGAAAGGTTCAAGCTGACATTTGAGAAAGATCTCTCTGGTGGAAACCAGTCATGAAAAAATTTCAGGAATTCAGGGAGAAAATACTTCTGTGACTCTAAGTGATCTGCAAGTTAGATCTTCAAGGTATGTAAAAGACAAAGGCATTGTTTTTCTGAGAGTGAGATATTCGGCAGCTCCAGCCTTCAAGGATGCTAGTAAGGGAAACGGACTTGGCCCAGTGGTTAGGGCGTCCATCTACTACATGGGAGGTCCACGGTTCAAACCCCGGGCCTCCTTGACCTGTGTGGAGCTGGCCATGCGCAGTGCTGATGCGCGCAAGGAGTGCCCTGCCACACTGGGGTGTCCCCCGCGTGGGGGAGCCCCACGCGCGAGGAGTGCGCCCGTGAGGAAAGCCGCCCAGCGTGAAAAGAAAGAGCAGCCTGCCCAGAATGGCGCCGCCCACACTTCCCGTGCCGCTGACGACAACAGAAGCGGACAAAGAAACAAGACGCAGCAAATAGACACCAAGAACAGACAACCAGGGGAGGGGGGGGAAATTAAATAAATAAATAAATCTTAAAAAAAAAAAGGATGCTAGTAAGATAGGTCATTTTGCAGAGCCTACTGACTAGAAACTGCATATAATATAATGCTACTGACATAACCAGCTAAGTTTTCAGCAGATATTCAACAATAAGAGAAGAAAGTTTATGCAGAAATAAGAAATAACAGCTGAAAGTGAGGGAGGAATAAGATAAATGTCAGAGACCTTGTTTGTCCCCTTCACCATTCTATTTCCAGATTTAGACTAATACCTGGCCTGGTATCCTGTGCTCAATAAATACTTATAGATATTTATGAATATCTATAAATGAATACATCATCAAAATGAGAAGAACCAGGAGCACATTCAGAATAACTATTCACCACAAACATCAGTGAATTATATCTCAAGACAATGACTTTATGCTCAATCTGAGGACCCTGTGGATGGCAGGTAGACTTGACCCTACCAGACACACCCGGCTCAGCCTCTTCTGAAGCTCCAGGGATCCTGCAACTGCAGCTTGAACCAGCTGTCTCCAAATAAGACATTTACCTATGGGCCAGCTTCTTTTCTGGTGAATGTGAAATAGAGAAATGAAAACCATGAATTCTCTTTCTTAAGACAAGTCATCTCTTCGTGCCTATAAAATCATGCAATCCATATAATTAGTCCTTTATCACTTGAAGTCAAGATCAACCCACATGTATCCAGGTTGTATCCAGAACGACTTTTCACACACACCTGACTGCATATCTGAATCTCCTAGAAATGTTTGAAAAACATGGATTCTGGGCCCCAACCCCAGAGATTCAGTTTCAAGTAGATCTAGGATGGTGGTGTTAGTGAGGTGTACTGAGGAATTTTATTTTTATTTATTTAATTTTATTATTTTAAAAATTCTGATCCCATCCACGCTTGGACATTAGAAATGTGTGACTGCCCAAAATGCATTCTATTCACTCAGATGGAAGGTAAAATTTACATATAATCCACTTGTTCTGGTCAGAAGCCTTCCCTGACCCTCCCTTTTCTAGTTGGCTCCCCTTGCTAGTTGCTTGCAGGGAGCCCTAGAACGTCAAGACTAGCTTGTGAAGCAAGTCTGTCGAGGCTCAGGGCCTGGCTATCATATGGACAGTCCAGAGATTCAGGTCCCCCGAGTATACACTAAACCCCAGCGCCAACCACAGGTCCGGTAAAAGTGACAGGAGAGGCTTGTGAGCAAAGATCATATCTGAGTCCAACTGCATCACATTCAGGACTGCAAACTCCAAAGTAGGGCCAATTGACATGGCACTGAATTCCAGAGCCATCTGCCATGACCACAGAACCTGTGGGTCTCTGTAGCCCTCAGAAGAACCAATACCTGGGGTTGTATCTACTTCGGCTGTCTCTGGGACTCTGCTGAGGTGTGCATAAGGGCGACATCTCTGATGACTTCCTGGCTCTTTTTGGAGACTCAAGCCATATAAACTCATTTGTCCTTTCCATTTCCCCATTTTATTCGGGGTCAAAAGCAAGCTAATGATTATTTTTAAGCTAAGTTTTGAGATCATGCTGAGAAAACAAAATCTCTTTCTCCCTGCTTCCACTCAGCTCTTCAGTTTTCTAACTAATGGCTTTTTGAACTGTATGCTAAATATGCCAACAGTGAGAACAAAATACCCCTCCCTGATCTTTAATCCTCTCATTTCTTTTACTCAACTCTGGGAAGAACATAACATTTATTCAGACCCTATGCAAAGAGATTAAAAAAAAAAATCTCAAATGAGAGAGAATTGACCATGAAGCAGAAATATGAGAACTTCCATGTTCCTTTCTCATGTGTACTCTAGCCCAATTCCTCCTCAAACCATTCAGAAAAATCAGGGTTTTATTAAAGATCCATTTAACATGCACATGGACATTGAAGTCACTTTTCCAGGCTGCCCCAAAAAACAAGTGCCTCTCTGGGTGCAAATGGTAGATGAGACCCTGGCTTCTGCTCCAGTGACAGTGATAATCTGCCTCATTATCTTTGGATATTGTGGCAGCTGAATCTAATTACAGCCAGGATGTGGACTACTGGAAACAGAAAGAATTGCAGTTACTGTCAATGCTGTTGCTTCCTTAGAGCCACTAGTGAGTGTATAGATAGGGTGCAGAATTTGCACAGTCCTCTTGTGGTAGATTTGTATCAGCCTGAGCCCCAGATACATTCCTGAAGATGCAAAACCAGTATTTTGGCTTTGGCCAACATGGAAGTTTTATTCATTTCTCTTTTACTCCCTTCTGCAATATATGCTTCTTAAAAACAACAACAACAAAAGCCTTTACATACTTTGACTCTGTAAAAAGGTATAGCTGAAATATGCTTTCTGGCCCAAAGCACTTCAATTTTAAAATTCACACAAAAAATTTGAGAGGTATAACTAACAGGAATGCACGCAAATACCCATTGAATAATACATGCAAAAGTGCTCATAACAGCGTTATTCATAATAGCCCCTCATTGGTAACAGTCAAGATGCTCATCAGCAAGAGAATGGATAGGCTTTGAAATATTCATAAATGGAATGCCAGGCAGCAAAGAAAACCAAAGAATTAGAATGATGTGCAACAATATGCATGTCACAAACAATGTCGTGCCAAAGAAACTAGGCACACAAAAAAATCATATTGTATGACTCCATTCCAAGAATAGGAAAAAGCAACCCGTGATGTTAGAAGTCAGAATAGCAGCTATTTCCAAGGAGAATGGAGGGAATAATTATTGAGAGGAGGCACAGAGGAGATTTGGGGGTTTGATCTGGGTGGGACTTACACAGGTATGTTCACTTGGTGGTATTTATTTGAGCTGCTCACTTAAAATTTGTATACTTTTCATCATGTTATATTTTAATTAGAACTTTAAAATTACTTTGAAGCTCATTTATTGTAGGGTGAATTTAAGCCAAAAGATAAGAATGTGAGAATAGGCAATTGTAGATTAATGAGACAGCCACTATTACTTTAAAACAGGTGTTGTCATATAAATCACCTTAGCAAATGGTTTCTGGCCCACTTGTGATGAAAGAAAACAGCACGACAATCTTAGGCAGAAAAAAAATCAGTATTTTAAAATTTAGCCAATTTTTGTATTAGCAGGTAACACTGTTATAAAGGAAAATGGAAGTAGAATTCTCTTCAGAACAAAAGAGTCCTATTGATATATTCTCTCTCTGCTTCTTCTGTTTTTGACCATTCTATGCTCAAGTATACTGTGAGGGGATAATGATAAATTGCAGTTGATTTATTTTATTTTTTAAATTTTAGTCCATTAGTAACTTCCTGAAAGTCTGAATAACTTATAATGGTTTAAATGAGGCTTTACAATGCCCATAATTTTAGGCAAATGATTGGTTGTTTGGGCTTTTTGGTCTGAACCAACACTTTCCAGTAAAACTTTCTATGGTGATGGAAATGTTCCTCTGCGCTGATTACCACAGCCACTAGCTGTATATGGCTGTTGAACTCATGAAATATAGCGAGTGCAACCAAAGAACTTAATTTTTACTTTAATATAATTGTAATTAATTTAAATATAAATTCAAATAGCCTCATGTGGCTTGTGACTACTCTAATAGATAGCACAAGTCTGGAAGGCCATCTGGTCACACATCCTCTCACACGGCCCTTGACACTTTCTGAAAGGATGAAAGGATCTTGAAACGGCTGCATCTAAACAAGGGTTGACTGGGAAGATATCAGGGAAAATAAGGAAGGCGAAAGTAGTTTACTGGCTTAGACAGTTACCAGAAAGAAATGGAATTCTCTTATCAAAGAACTATAGAATCTCAAAGTCTGTAGAAATATTAAACAGTTTTAGGAAAAACAACTTCAAAATTTTAAATTAGCTATCTTTAAATACCTATTTAGGAGGAAAACGGAAGGTGAGGGCTAAAAGCTCCAAAGCAGTGAGCCAGAAAACCTTTGACTAGGATGTGGCAGATATGCTGGACTTCTTTCATTCTTAACTTGGTAAATGCTTATGAGTAGGTCATTAATCATGCCTTTGTCTGGAGGCTACAGCAAATAGAACTTTGGATAATGCCTTGTCTCTGATATATTGGAAGAGAATTTTTTCTTATTTTCTGGAATTAATGGCATTTTAAGTTTTCCTTGATGTTTTGACCTGAGCAAAATTGCTATTTTACTTCATTTTATTTGTTATTTGAAGAAATCGGTCCTTGTCAACAAGGTCAGCAAGACATCACTTAGTAACTTGTATTTTACCCTTCCTCCTTGTGCCGGTATATGTATCCTAGTATATCATCTCAAAAGTGTGTTTCGAAGTTTGTTTGTTTTTTTAATCTCTCAAATAGTTTAGAACACAGTGGCCTTAATAGAAGAATGACCTTTCAAATCACCTGTTTGATTTCTGAGGAGTGTTATGATTCACATGCTATCCAAAAATAAGAGTGATGTACTGTGTCTGAAGGATTACAGCTATACAGTGACCTGAAGAATTACTTGGGAAAGTTTTTCCTCCCTGTAAACCACTATCTTCCTCTCATGGAGTAGTACACTAGTCTCTCCATTGTTAGTCACTAACATATTTGATAAATATTTTCCTCAAAATAAAATTAAAATAGACTCTGGATTTATTAAATAGCATGCTTTTTCAACTATAAGACCTCCCCTCCAGCTTTTTGATTCATACATAACATTTATGCAGTCATAGAATCTACACGGAAAAGAAACTTGCCAGCCTCTAAGTAAGCTCAGTTTTGACAAACTTATTATTATCCAAGCAGGTTATTTATATTTTACCTACTCAAGAATGTATTGAGCTCATCCAAATTCTTAACTCAGTTTAATCATTTACATTTTCAGCAGTACACTTAATTAAATTTCAACTTATGTTTGGATTTTTAACCATCTCTTAAAATTTATTCAAGAAGGTAAAACTGCTAAGCAGCATTGAGATGGAGTTATTCCCTCTCAATGCTTGTCATTCTCATGCTTGTCATTCGCTAGGCAAAGAACATAAGGCAGTAGAAACTCAAATTTCTCAGAATGTATCACAAAATTTTCAAAGTTTAAATAAGTTAGTATAACTGATTTATACATGTGTATAGACTCTCCATAAGGTACTGCATATCTATCAAAAACTTCTAGCTCATATATGTATATATGTTTTTTTTTTTAAGATTTATTTTTTATTTATTTCTCTCCCCTCCCCCCCCCCAGTTGTCTGCTTTCTGTGTCCATTCACTGTGTATTCATCATCTTGTGTCAGCTTTCCGTGTGTGTGGCGCCATTCTTGGACAGGCTGCACTTTATTTTACACTGGGAGGCTCTCCTTACAGGGTGCACTCCTTGCGTGGCGCACTCCTTGCTTGGCGCACTCCTTTCTTGGCGCACTCCTTTCTTGGCGCACTCCTTGCTTGGTGCACTCCTTGCACATGGGGCTCCCCTATGCGGGGGACACCCTGCGTTGCACGGCACTCCTTGCGCGCATCAGCACTGCGCGTGGACCACTACACACGGGTCAAGGAGGCCCGGGGTTTGAACCACAGACCTCCCATGTGGTAGGCTGACACCCTATCCATTGCACCAAGTCCACTTCCCTATATATGTTTTTTAATTAGAGAGATTGCAAATTTACAATACAATCATGCATAATCTTCAGAATTCCCATGCAACACCCCTCCACCAACATTTACATTGTTGTGGAGCATTTGTTACAGATTATGAGAGAACATCATCAGACTATTACCCTTAACTATGGTCTATAGTGTACATTTGGTATATTTTTTCAATACCCCCCCTATTACTAACACAATATCTTCTTTGACATTGAACTAGTTCACTATTAAGGGAGGATGCTTAAATTCTATCATTGCATAATTAAAGGAACATATGAAATTATAAATTGAAATAAATAGGGAAAGTAAACAATACCTTGGTATATTCCAATACTCCTCTATATATTTTTGTCAAAACTTAAAGTACTGAAAAGTCAAAAGCAGGGTCTAGGTTATGAAAAGTAGCATATCACAGGGATGCTTTAAATAGCTGTTTATGGCCAAAAATACATTAAATTAAATCATTAGTTGTCAAATGTTAAAAACATCTATTCTCAAATTTTAATTGTGATGATACAGATGAAAATTATATGCAATTGGGTAATAATACGTGGATTTGTATTTCTGAAGGGCAAGATACACTAAAAAAGACTACATACATACATACATATATTCATGCTGCTGGATTAAAAAAAAATCCTTTAAAAGCACCATGGAGCCTAGAGTGTCTACAACTGAAAGCAGGAGGAGTGCATCCAGTATCCATGTGGAATCTAAGCCCCCACTTGACATAGATGTGCAGTGGACACAACCAATCCAATGTCCACAGAGAAAATGTGGCATGGGTGTGGGAAGGGTGACCATGGTGGCTGCTGGGTGTGGGGAATGGGAGGAAGAGATGAGATGGGGAGGTGTTTTCCGGACGTGGAGTTGTCCTGGGTGGTGCTTCACGGTCAATTACGGGACATTGTAGATCCCCCCAGGGCCCATTGGATGGAACGTGGGAGAGTGTGGGCTATGATGTGGACCATTGACTATGGGGTGCAGTGATGCTCAGAGATGTACTTACCAGGTGCAATGGATGTGTCATGATGATGGGAGATAGTGTTGCTGTTGGGGTAGTAGGGGGTGGGGGTGGTGGGGTTGGATGGGACCTCATATTTTTTTAATGTAATATTTTAAAAAATAATTTAAAAAAAAATGAAGCCTAAAAAAAATTAAAAGTAAAGATGAGATCATAAGATCAGAAAAGAAATCCTCTGGGGTCAAAAACAAAAAAGGAACTATAAATCATATCATATCATTCCTCAGATTAATATACACCTGTGGCTTCCTGTGGCATTTACTATAAAATCAAAAGACTTAACAATGGTAGTCTACAAGACCCCTCCTGATTTTCCCTTCCCTTCCACTCCACCATCTTCCACCATCCTTCACCATCTTTCTGACTTTATCTCCAACCTATTTCATCTTTGCACTTTAAGTATTTTCCATCTAAGAGATTTGCACTTGTGTTCATTCTGGCTGAATGGTCTTCTCCTGGGCATTCACCTAAGTGCTTCCTCACTTTCACTGGTATCTGATCAAAGGTCTTCTTCTGATAGTGGCATTTCCAGATTCTCCTTTATTAAATGCCACTAGTCTCCCTTTAGCTTTGTGTTTCTTCTTTGTACTTGTCTCCATCTTATATATTTACTTTTTAATTTGTTGGTCTCCCCAACAACAGAATGTGAGCTAAGTGGAAACACCAACTCTCTGCCTTTGTTTAGTGTCAAATATCTGGTAAGTTCTCAATATTTATTTGTTAAAGGAAAGAAAGAATAAAAACAGAGTTGTAAACAGGAAGAGACCTTGGATTAGCCCTGGGGGCTTTCAGCAATACAAGAATCTATCCTTTTGTGTTTTAATGGCTACATGGTAGATGAGAAACAAAGCTTTGGGCATCTGCTAGGTGGAAATTGCAACTGAGATTTCTGCATAAATCCTGAACCTAAGAAAAGTTACATACTCAGCATAAAGGTGAGCTAGAAAATTCCACCAACGTGTGAAGGGGACAACAAAATAATTGATTGACTTGGTCTTGTCTCAGAGTATGGGATATAAAAGGGGGAGGGGGGTGCCTACTTTGAAAATCTGTACCTAAACCTGGTCCTCAAATTGAATTCTTGGGTTTTTTTTTGTTTTTTTGTTTTAAGATTTATTTCTTATTTATTTCTCTCCCCCCCCCCACCCCCCCATTGTCAGCTCTCTGTGTGCATTCACTGTTGTTCTTCTGTGTCCACTTGCATTCTTGTCAGTGGCACTGGGAATCTGTGTTTCTTTTTTCTTTTTGTTGCATCATCTTGCTGTGTCAGCTCTCCATGTGTGTGGTGCCACTCCTGGGCAGGTTGGGCTTTTTTCACGTGGGGTGGATCTCCATGCAGGGTGCACTCCTTGTATGTGAGGCTCCCCTATGCGGAGGACACCCCTGCATGGCATGGCACTCCTTGTGCCCATCAGCACTATATGTGGGCCAGCTTACCACACGGGTCAGGAGGCCCTGGGTTTGAACCCTGTGCCTCCCATATGGTAGGCGGATGCTCTATCTAAGTTGAGCCAAATCCACTTCTGAATTCTTGTTTTAATTTACACTACCTGTTTAGTTCAGAAAACATCAAGTAAAGATACCAGATTAGTAGTGACTTCTGTTAAGCGAATTTAATTTCTTTCTTGAGGAGGACATGTAATATCTAAGTCAATAAGGTTTGCATAGAATAAGTTCAACTAAATATGATCTCACAAGAGGAAAAATCAGAACACTCAAAAAACTCAATTATATGCCTAAGGACTTCAGCTATTGTACTTATAAGATACAGACTATAAAATAACAATGTTTATAAGGTTTATATAAATAAAAGAAGTAACTAGAAACATGGTGAAAGAACAAGAAAAATTAAAAATGGCCACACAGATTTGAAAAAAACTATAAAAAAGAATTTATAAAAATAAAATGAATAATCATAAAAATTAGAAACTATATGATTGACTTAAAAATAATATTATAAGAAGAGAGAATTAGCAAACTAGAAGACAGATCTGAGGAGGTTAACTAAAGTGCAGAGACATAGAGTCCTATAAAATATGAGAGAGAACTTAGGAAACCTAAAAGATAAGAGTGAGAAGGTCTAAAATTAAATTGGTTCTCCAGGATGAGAATGTTGAGAGGGTAAGTGGAGATGCTATTAAGATTTAAAGGCTAAAAATGTCCAGAACTGAGGAGACAAGACTCCTTAGATTCAAGAAAAACAAGAAAACATCTCAAAAGGATCAATAAAAAGAAATCTATACACATAAATATATATCACAGTGAAACCACAGAACATCCAAGATAAACAGATGGTTTTAAAAAATAGAGAAAAGGTTTATCACCTATAAAAGAGCAGCAATTAGGTTGCCATCTTAACAGTAAGTGTGGAAGCCAATCAGCTTTCACATTCTGAATGAAAATGGCTTTATCTTTGAACTGGTTTCCTGACTCAAGAATGAGAACATATTTGAATATATTTGCAGATTATAAAAAAGAATTTAGCATGAGCACACCCTCACTGATTAAACTTCTAAAAATACACTTAGGAAGAAAGTTAATTATCCCATAAAAAAAATCTCTGAGATACAAGATAGAATCATAAGCAAATTAAGAGTTAAACATGTAGGACATCAAAACCAACATTTATTGTATAGAACAACAGAGACAGTTCCTTCTAATTTGTTAGTAAAAACAAGATAGTACCAAATTTTGGACAATAATATAATTAATAGTTGGAAGGGGTGCTCAGAGTTTAATTATATAGTAGTATTCTGGAGTAGTGTATATATACTGATTAAGCAGAACTTTTGTTGATTTTAAAATGCATCTTTCATTTTTAACGCTAACTATTAAATGAACAGTAAGAATATATATAGTATAAGAAAAGAATTAATGAAATATAAATGATAAAAAGCAGGTATTAGGGAGTAGAGGTACATTGGGGTTCTCTGTATGGGTGTTATATCATTTTTATAACTGTTCTGTAAGTTTGAATGTATTTCAAAATAACAAAATAGCAGGTAGGAAATAAATAAAATTGTAGAAAAAGCAAAGCCAATATAAAGGAGATAATATCAGAAATTATTCCAAATATATCAAGTTAGAGAAAATGTAAATGAATTAAATTCACCAGTAAAAAGACAGATTGTCATATTAAATTTAAACATAACATGCTGTTTTAAGTGACATATGTAATAATAAAGAACACATAAAGATTGGAAATAAAAGTATGAAAAACATATGCTAAGTAAATAATAACCAAATTCATAGGTGTGTTAATATCAGAAAATATAGGCTTGAAAACAAAAAAAGCAATAATAGTAAGGGCCATTTAATAATGATAAGTAATTCAATAAACATAAAATACAATAATTCTAAACTCTTTCACATCACATTACACGGCCTTAAAATATATAAAGCAGGGAAGTGGATTTGGCTCAACTGATAAAGTGTCCACCTAACACATGGGAGGTCCAAGGTTCAAACCCAGGGACTCCTGGCCCCTGTGGTGAGCTGGGCCACGTGCAGTACTGATGTGAGCAAGGAGTACCGTGCCACAAGGGATGTCCCCACATAGGGGTGCCCCATGTGCAAGGAGTACACCCTGTAAGGAGAGCTGCCCTGCATACACAAAAAAAGTGCAGCCTGTCTAGAAGTGGCACCACACACAGACAGAGCTGACACAGCAAGATGATGCAACAAAAAGAGACACAGGGAAGTGGATTTGGCCCAACAGATAGGGCATCTGCCTACCACATGGGAGGTCCAAGATTCAAACCCATGGCCTCCTGACCCATGTGATGAGCTGGCCCACGCGCAGTGCTGATGCGTGCAAAGAGTGCTGTGCCACGGAGGGGTGTCCCCCATGTAGGGAAGGCCCATGTACGAGGAGTGCACCCCATAAGGAGAGCCGCCCAGTGCGAAAAAAGTGCAGCCTGCCCAGGAGTGGCACCGCACACTCAGAGAACTGACATAGCAAGATGACGCAACAAAAAGAAACACAGATTCCTGGTGCTACTGACAAGAATCCAAGTGGACACAGAAGAACACACAGTGAATGGACACAGAGAGCAGACAACTGGGGGGCGGGGAAGGGGAGAGAAATCAATAAAAAAGAAATCTTTTAAAAAACAAAACATTGTACTGGAAGTTCTTGCCAGAGTAAAAAGGCACGAAAAAGAAATAAAAGGCATTAAAGTTGGAAAAGAAGAAGTAAAACCTTCCCAATTTGAAGATGATATGGTCCTGCATACAGAAAATCCCTCTGAAATCCACAACAAAGTTATTAGAGCTAATAAATGAACTCATCAAAGTGGCAGGGTAGAAGATCAATACCCCAAAATCAGTACTGTTTCTAAATTGCTCAGTTGAAAGAAGAAATCAAGAAAAAAATTCCATTCACAATGGCAACTAAAAGAATCAAATATCTAAGAATAAATCTAACCAAGGATGTAAAGGACTTATACACAGAAAACTATAAAACATTATTAAAAGAAATCAAGGGGAAATAGATGTGGCCCAAGTAATAAGGCCTCCGCCTTCCATATGGGAGGACTCAGGTTCAATCCCTGGGAATTACTGGTGAAAAAGAAGAAGAGAAAGTGTGCCTGTGCAGTGAGCCAGTGCCCATGCGGTAAACTGTGTGCCCATGTGGTGAGCCATGTGCACACGTGAGTGCCTATGCAGTGATCCAGTGCCCGTGCAAGTGAGACATGTGTCAAGATGATGCAACAAAAGAGAGGTGAAGGGGAGCATCAAAGTGAAGCACAACAGAGACCAGGAACTGAGGTGGCACAATTGACAGGGAACCTCTCTCCATATCAGAGGTCCACAGGATTGAATCCCTCTCAATTCTAGAGGAGAAAGAGGAGAAGAGAAGACAAAAAAGAGAAATAGATACAGAAGATCACACAGCAAACGGACACAGACAGCAAAACAGCAGGGTGGGGTGGGGGTGAGGTGGGGGAGGGGCAGGGGAAAAAGAAGTCTTAAAAAGAAGAAATCAAGAGGATGTTGTTGGTGTGGAAAAGTGTGGGAGGTGTAGGGAACAGGGCACATGGGAACCCCCTATATTTTTTATGTGATGTTTGTACAATCTAAGTATGTTTTAAAAAATAAATAAATAAAATTAATAATAATTTTTTAAAAAATCAAGGAAGACCTAAATAAACAGATGGATATTCTGTATTCATGGATTAGAAGACTAAATATCAATAAAATGTCAATCCTACCCCAAAACAATTTATAGATTCAATGCAATCCCAATCAAAATCTCAACAACCTTTTTTGCAGAAATAGAAAAGCAATCATCAACTTTCTGTGGAACGGTAAGGGGTCTCAAATACCTAAAGTATTCTTGAAAAAGAAGAATGAAATTTGAGAATGCACACTTACCGATCTTAAAACTTATTACAAAGCCACAATAATCAAAACAGCATGGTACTGGCACAAGGTCAAACCTATAGACCAATGGAATTGATTTGAGAGCTCACAAATTAACCCTCATATTTATGGCCAGCTGACTTTTGACAAGGGGGAAAAGACTCTTCAGTTGAGAAAGAATAGTTCTTCAAGTGGTTCTGGGAAAACTGGATGTTCATTTGTAAATAAAAGGACTCCTATCTTACTAAAATCAACTCAAAATGGACCAAAGACTTATATATAAAAGTTAGAACTACCCAATAACTAAAAGAAAGCACACAGAAGCATTTTTAGGACATTATGTTAGTCAGTGGTTTCTTAGACTTTACTTCCAAGGCACAAGCAATAGGGAAATGGATGTGACTCAAGCAATCGGGCTCCCATCTCCCATATAGGAAGGTCCAGAGTTCAATACCCAGGGCCTCCTGGTGAAGGCAAGCTGGCCTGTATGGTGAACTGGCCCACATGGAGTGCTGGCCCACACAGGAGTGCTGACCCATGTAGAGAGCTGACACAGTAAGATGACACAACAAAGAGAGACACAGAGGAGAGACAATAAGAGATGCAACAGACCAGGTAGCTGAGGTGGTACAAAACAATGATTGCCTCTCTCTCCCACTCCGGAAGGTCCCAGGATCAGTTTCCAGAGCTGCCTAATGAGAATACAAGCAGACACAGAAGAACACACAGCAAATGGACACAGATAGCAGAAAATGGAGGGAGGGGGGAGAAATAAATCCATGAATAAATCTTAAAAAAAAAAAAAAAGCACGAGCAACGAAGGAAAAATTAGAAAAATGGGACCTCATCATATTTTAAAACCTTTGTTTCTCAAAGGATTTAATTTTTTTAAATTCCCTGCCTCCCCCTCCCTGCAGCTTGCTTGATGTCTGCTCTCTGTGTCCATTCACTGTGCACTCTTCTGTGTCTGTATTTATTTTTATTTATATACCCTCATCCTTGTGGCTTGCTTATTGTCTGCTCTCTGTGTCTATTTGCTGTGCAGTCTTCTGTGTTTTTACTTATCTCCCTTTTAACTGCATCACCTTGCTGAGCTGGCTCTCCATGGCACTTGTGGGCTGGGAGGAACGCAGTGGGGCCCAGGCTGGCGGCTCTCTGAAGCATGCAAATGAGCCTGACTTCACAAGGATGCCCCAGGATGTGAACCCAGGGCCTCCCATATGGTAAATGGGAGCCCAACTAATTGAACCACAGCCACTTCCCTCCTCAAAGGATTTTATCATGAATGTAAAACAAGCTACATAATGGGAGAAAATAATTGGTAACACATACTTGATAATATCCAGAATAGGTAAAAAATCCTTCAACTTAACAACAAAAAAAGACAAACAACCCAATTTAAAAATGGGCAAAAGACTTGAATAGACAAATCTCCAAAGAGTATATCAAATGGAAAGATGATCAACATCATTAGCCATCAGGGAAATGCAAATCAAAACCATAACGTGATGCCTTTCATGCTCATTATAATTGCTGCTATTAAAACAAAATGGTAAATAACAAGTGTTAGAAAAGATGTGGGGGAAAGGAACAGTCATTCACTGCTGGTGGCAATGTTTAATGATGCAAACACAGCAGAAGACAGTTTGGTGATTCCTCAGAAAGCTAAGTATAGAAATATCATATGACCTGGCAATACTACCTAGTATATACCCCAAAGAATTGAAAGCAGGGGCTCAAACAGATATTTGCACACCAGTTTGATTTGTACCCTGACAATTTGCTGAATTTTATTCACAAGTGCCAAAAGTGTTAGCAGCCCAAGTCTCTATCAACTGATGAATGGATAAATAAAATATGCTATACACACACAATGGAATATTATTCTTCCATAAAAAGGGATGAAGTCCTGATACGTGACAACATGGATGAACTTGGAAGACATCATATTGAGTGAATTAAGCCAGACACAAAAGGCCAAATATTATATGGTCTCACAGATTTGAAACAATTAGAATAAGCAAACTCAAAGAGTCAAAATCTAGAATATAGGTTAGCAGGGGATTGGGTGGGGATAAGGAAAAGGAAGTTAAGGTTTAAAATGTAAAAGGATTCTTATTTGTAATGATGGAAATGTTTTGGTAATGGATGGTGATGGTAGCCTGATATTTTGAATGCAATTAACAGCAATGAAGTATGAATCTGAATGTGATTAAAATGGGAAATGTGAGATTATGGATATGGTAACAGAATAAATTTCAAAAATATCCGTGGAATTACACTACACAATCAGTGAACCCTAAGTTAAATGATGGACTTCAGTTAATAGTACAATTATAAAAAATGTGCTGTCATCAATTGTAACAAATGTTCCATACCAATGCAGGGTGTTGGTGGTGGGTGCTGTATGGGAATCCTGTATTATATTTTATGCATGCTTTTTCTATAAACCTACAACTTTTCTAATAAAGAAAAAAATTATACCTAAGTCTTAAACTGTGCAACATCTGGTACAATTCTTGGCCTTATCATTGTATGTAGATCCCAATTCAGTACAGAAGACAAAATGCCAATTTAGACTCATTAACCTTTGTGCTATACTTCCTTCAGAAAAGCATAAATAAGTTTCACTCTGAGTTGAAGTTTCTTATGCCAAAATTCAGTTCCAGCTCAATAATTGTTAGGCACAATGCTTTCTCTCCCAATAGCTACAAGCAGGAAAATGGCAGCGGATTTGAAATTTAAATGACCCCAGGCAATGTGTTGACCTAAATTTTCTGTCAGTGATTTAAGAGGCATTCTGTGGCTCTGGGTAAGAACAAAAAGAGAGCTGGAAAATTCTTCCCATGAATAATCTCAAACAACTTCAGGGCCAGATTTTGTCTTTAGGTCTCTGCACATAACTCAGTAATGTTTTCATCTTGGGGAAATCAACAGGACCTCTGCACTGTGAAGAAAATATTGAGCTCAAAATAGTCAGTGCTTAGGAAAAGACAGATGATGCCAGAGCCTGGAGTCTTTGAAAGATTTAGTAAACAGAAAATGGTATTTTGGAGATATACAGAAAAGGCAAGCAAATCTTAATAAATTTGAGGAATACAGAAATATAAATAACTCATGGACAGGAAGACTGTAAGGTCAATACTGCTAGAATGCGTTGTAGGAGTGTTTATAGGCCCAGGAACCCTTAAAAATAAAAGTAATTTCTGGTTTTTGTAATTTTGAAATGTCCCCCTTTCAATCACAGTAAAGAGTCTTCCCTGTATCTAAACTGGCCACACATTCCTGAGTAATTATTATTTCACCCTATTACATTGACATCGAGTTAAAAATTTCAAGTTAGTATGAATAAAGCATTAGCAATTCTAAATAACAGAATTCAGGTTTTATTTATTTATTTATTTATTTTTTGGTACATTTCTTTTAAAATACTGTTTTTGTTTTATTTTACTTTGGTGTCATTTGTTAAAGGAACCATACACTAAAGAACATATTTGAAAAGTCAAAGAAATTTTCATCCACTGTCACAATGAAAGTATTCTTTAGCTCCTGCAGGAGAAGAATTTGGTTTCTTTCAGTACTGAAAAGCAAAATGCATTAATGGATATATTGCAAATAATATTGACTATTGCTCTAGGCAGTATACTGGTGTGCAATTACTTATACTTTGTAGTGTTTAGTTATTAGGTATTATTTTTGCTGATAATATAAATGAACTTATACAGCAGTTCTACTGAATTGCATTTAACAATAGCTTTTAATGATTCAGCCAAGGAACCATAAACTATGTGTCCATAGCTACCATGTGAGTGGATTTGATATGAAGTATTATCCTGGTAAAGCACTGAACTAGCAGATATTTCACTTTGAGGGTAAGTAGCATTGAGTCATTATTCCACTGCAGTGCTTCTTTGAGGAAGAATAAAAGGAATCTGTCCATAAAGCTGCTACTGAGAAAGGTAAACATAATGGAATAGGGAAAAGACCACTCACTGATATCAAACTTGCATCACAAGTATTCACTCACTGTTGTCCTTCAAATCACTAGAGAATCTTAAAAAGGAGCCATTTCAATTTAATCCCCAGCCTGTGTCATCTATTCTTTACATAAGTTTGCTTGTATTTCATAAATGTCAAAATCCAACAAGTGTTCACTAAGCAGGGTTGGATTTGTGGTAAAAGAGGCCAAAGATACATCGGATTTCTATTGATACATACAATTAAGCAGCAGAGACTGTGCCCTTATCAATTCTTGTCAGAATAAAGAGGAGCTAAGGTTTGAGGGACTGGACACATGAAAACAATGTCTCTGTCAGTAATACACTTCTTCCATATAGACTGAAATCTTACTATTTTTTTTTAATTTTAACATATCAATTTTATTGATACATATTAATAAAGCATAGATCCATCCAAAGTGTACATCATTTTGGTATTCAGTATAATCAGATAGTTGTGCATTTATCAATTCAATAATTTTTAGAGCATTTTCATTATTCCAACAATAATAACAATAAACAGAAACAAAAACAAAAAATTTCATCACCTCTCAATCTCTCTATGCTTCCCCTGCTGTACATGACTGCTATTCTGTTTCTCTCTAGTTTATTTATATGCATATTTGTCAAAAAAAGTATCTTACATCGAAATCTTACTATTATATGGTAAGTAGAAAAGAAAAGCTTCACTTGTTGATTCCTTCATAGCCATTAATTTCTCTGCCTAGGATTATTCATTATTTAATCTCACTTTAAATAAAAGGTCACTTTCATTATTATTTTTTAATAACCAATGTACTGCTATAATCAGTTTCTCAGGACATTTCTCCTCCTTTTGTTTATACACACAAACATTCATAAGTATTCTTACTTTTCTATCACTATCTTTACCTGTTTATTGATACCTTGGAATAGAAATTCTTTGAGCTCAACACCAGTATTTCTAATATCTTAGTATTCTTCTTAAACAAGAGATTAAGACCATTGCATTTACAGAGAACATACTGAAACAATGGACATTTATTTATAAAGAAAGGAAAAAAGGCAGAAAGGAGGGAAGGAAAGAAGAGAGAGAGGAAGAGGAGAGAGAGAATGGAGGAATGGAGCGGAAGAGTAAGAAGAAAAAAGGAAGAAAACTGTTGACTGTCACATTCCAAAATCAAAAATGCACCTGCTAATCTCATTTCCCTTCATACACCAAGCATAAAAAGCTTAGATATTTATGATTAGATTCAGAAGAGAGCCTTGGCTTGTGAAGGAGAAAAAATAATTAGCACAATGTAGGCTTTAAATAAAATTTCTTCCATAGCTTGATAATGATTTAATGATCATATGGTCTTTAAGTCAGGATTCAGATGATTACTTAGGCAAATATGATCAGATATAGGCAGTAAAATGGCAATTTAACATGATATAGATCTTTAAAATGGCTTCATAATAATCAATTATATCAGGCAAGGTGGTGAAAATGATTTTTACCATAATAATAAAATTATTTCCTATTACAAATGAAGTATCTTGTTATTTTCATTTCTAGCTGTAAAATAAATAAATAAACTTTCTTTATAATGCTTGCTTTAGATTTTCCTCTGTCATTTAGATTTTTAGTTGTTCAACCCATCTATAGTCCACATAGTTCAAATTAATTATGCCCAAAGAATGATGCAAATTGTTACAGATATGTGTTTCATGGCATTTTTCTCTTTTAGCTAATAATGAAAAGGAGGGGATTTACAATCAGAAGTGATAACAGACTTGGATAGCAGAACAGTTGTGGATAAAGTGTCTAATGAGATCTGGAGTGCAACAATTTTCTGTTCCCAACTATGGGTAGCTTTTAAAAGTATACAGAGAAGAAGGCGCGGTTGGTATATTCTTAAAAAACTAAAGAATCCATTCCCAAGCTTGCCTGATTAAGTGTCTACTCTTATCCTCCCACAAGAAGATATTTTATTTAAACTCCCTAATGATCCCTATTATTTTCTCCATTTTACACATCAGGGAATTGATGTTCAGCAAGTTTATGTACATAGAAAAGTCTGGATTTAAACCAGGTGTGCTTGCTTACATCACTTTTCTGAACCAAGACCCAGTTTTGAATCCTTTTTTAATACAAGACCCATTTTCAATCAGAGTATCTCATTATCCCTCAGTCTCTTCACCTTTAAAATAAATGGGAATGATAATACAAAACCCTCCAGGGTTGGACTAGAAATTCAATAGAATAGTCATGAAAATGCTTGAAGACTAGTGGTTGGCAATAGAATATGTACACAGTAAGAATGTATTTATTTTTAAAAGGCCAATCATTTTCATATGTTCTTGAATACTTTAACTGGGGTAAGTTATCAATTATCTATGCTAACACTGTGTCATTGGGTAAGACACAGGGAAGGCCAAAGACATTTTTCACTTTTTTAAAGAAAAATGATTTTGTTTTGAAAATTTTACCCTGCAAATTAATTGATGAATTGGTGCCAAACAACTGGAAGAAAAATGATTAATTTGATTTATTCTCCTAAGGAAAATTATTGTTTCAGGTTTCCCACAATATTGATGATACACTGTCAGATTGAAAAAAGTTAATCCCTTAGTTTTCACAAAATTGTTTCACTTTAATCTCATAATTTACTTAACTTAAAGAACCAGAAAATATAAATTATGTGCCAGTACAATGAACTTGCTGGGTAACATATCTCAAATATATTAATAATAACAGGTTTCCATATTTACATTTATAAATTTTCTGGAAAGATAAAACTGAAAAAAAAAAAATAAAACCCAAAAAACAAAAAAACAACAATGGTCCAAGGGGTTAATTTTTAAAGCAAAAATTAATAAAATTCAGTCTGTCTCTTGTGTATTTTATTTAAAAATTATACATATAAAATTGCCAAATGATTTGTAAAAGCTACAGATTACAAAATTTAATTCTCAATCTGTCTTTTAATGTAGAATAGTTTATGACTTACTAGAGATCTAAAAAGATTTTCTAGCATCTTTATAGTTGAGTCCAGTGCTTTCCCAAAAAAGAAAGAGAGAGAAAAATTATATAAAGGCCATTTTCTGAACAGCTTTAGAAGTGACATGAAATTGAATTAAAAAATTAAAATAAAATGTGTAAACTAGGAAAGTAGTCTATGGTGGCTTCCATCAGGGTTTCTTCCATGTCATGAAGAAATAGCTTGCTTGAATCACTGTTACTCAAGCTGGAAAAAACTAAGCGGTCTTTAATTTTTCCTGCTTCTTCACTTTCCACATCAAAATATGGCTAGCCCAAGTCTGTTTTCATAATGTATCTATTATACATCCTCCCCTTTCCAGTCTCAATGCTATATTTCTGGTTCAGTTTTCATCATTGCATACCTTGCTAGCTGCAATAAATTCTACCTGTTGAAATTTATCACCTAAAACCTAAATCTAATCATGCCATTCTGCTACTCAAAAGCATTTGATGATTGTCTGTGTCATATAAATTAAAAACCAAACCTCCTAATAAGTTTGACAAATCAAATCTTCACCAGCCAGGCCCAAATTATTTGTCTGGCACCACACTCAATGCCCCACCTGTATTGTCTCAGATACTACTCATTAATTCAATAATACAAAATTTGCTATCTCTCATGTAAACCTTTGTACATGCTGTTTCTTAGTCTGGAATTTTCTTTCCATATATTTTGAGCCATACCATTCCCATCTCTGAAGTTCCCTTGATTATCTAGTAAGAAAGTACGGTCTTTTGCTTTTGGTTTTCTTTTAATTTGATCATTCATTTATTGAATTATACCTTTTATAATCTAATCATATTATAGTTATATTCAAGCTTTCCCAAAGGGAAAGTGAACGGAGGAAGAATCTTAACTAGCTATATTTACCCAAGACAGAGAGAGTAACTGGCACATAGTACACATTCTACACATGCTTATTGACAGGAGCCTTAAGCCACAAGAAGAATGAGTCTTTACCACACTTTTATGTTAGAACATGTTGCACATAATTTTCTGAGTCTATTCATTGTTCATAAAGGACAAAGTGAATATAGTATGAGATTGCTTAAAAGGTTATTTTTATTTCTATCTTCTCTTTGGGAAAAGGAGACTCTAAAAGGAGACTCTAAGACTATAGAACACCATTTCCACTTAATTCATAATGACCAACTCACTGTTTTAATGGGCTCTTGTTCACACACAAATGAATACCTGATTAGATCAACCAGTTTTAACCATCAACTTCAATTTTTCAAAAGACCAGTAAAATACATGTTTCACTGAGATAACTGGTCAATTTCATCAAATTATTCAAACATTCTACAAGCAATGGTTTTAGCTCAGCTACAAGTAGGGGAAATAATTGTTGACTTGTCATCATTCATCCATCCATCCATCCATCCATCCCTCCCTCTATCCATCCACATTGTATTTATTGATTGCTATGTTCCAGATACTGCCCAGATTATAGAAATATAAAATTGAATGCATAGTCCTTTATATTTGTGTTTTCCTCAGTTTGTTAAGTCAACCAAGTATTTTCTGGAAAATCCATTCTAACAACAACAACAACAAAGAACAAAATCAGGCTCATTTGAACCCTAATATATTGTGGTTGTTTCAATTATAAACATTTATGTTTTCTTGAACCCAAATAAAAATAGAGGACTATATCAACAGCAAAAGTAAGTACATCATATTTACAACAATAACTAGAGTTGTTCTTATAATTAAATAAAGTCTTTGCAATTACAGAAGTCATGAAGCATTTCAAAAAGTACACGTCTGCCTTTGTAGCCACTCAGCCATAACATGCACCAACGGACAGAGTCACAACAATAAAGGTGTTTAATTAGGCAGCTTCAGAAGGATCAGTTTTCATCTTTAGCTCTGAATCCCAACATTTTAAACACTAAAGTTTCATACCTGTGCCAGATGTATTCTGTAGTTACAGTGTGATCAGAACTATCCTTATTTAAACTGGGGTACCAAGGATAGGAGGAAGAGGATGAAGGGGATTGAGAACCAATCACTATAAGCCTTTCACAATTAGACTGAAAAATAGCCTCTTAGATATATCTCCTACTTCCTGAATATATCTCGTTAACCTTTACATCTGTTATGTCCTTCATTTCTACTACCCCAAAGTAATCTAAATTCACTTTATCCCTCACATTTCTTTCATATCCAAATTCTTTTTTATCCCTTTACAGAAACTGCTCAAAATTTACCAGTGGGCTACAAAGGATGATGGCGGTGGTGATGATGATGTTATTCCTGAGGAAAATTCTGACAGTGCCAGTTCTAAATTTAAACGCTTTCCTTTAATATTGCTGTGATATTTGTTATTGCTGTCCTCTGATCCCCCCAACAATGTACATCAATATTTTTCAAATAGTAGGTCTGGAGTAAGGCCTGAGATTCTGTGTTCTAACAAGCTCTCAGGTGATGATGCTGATGCATGGATCACACACTGAGTAGCAAGACTTTATTCATGCACTGTCTCAGATAGTAGCTATTAGCCACATAAGGCTATTGAGCACTTGAAATGTGGCTAGTCCTAATTGAGACATGCTGTATATATAAAATACACACTAGAGTTTGAAGATTTAGTATTTAAAAATAAAGATAAATTACCTCTAATATTTTTCATATAGTTTACATGTTAAAATGATAATATTTTAGATATATTAGATTAAATAAAATTAATTTAAAATGTCACATTATATTTCTATTAGTTGGTACTGCTCTAGTCAGAGAGGTGAACATTCCAAAACTTAATGAAGCTTATGATTCAGGGTATTTCAATTGAAGGACCCATTCCAAGGCCTGAGATCAGTTTTAGCAAGTTTGCATTTGCATTTTGTATTCTTTTCCTTAAAGAGAACACTCTACACTGTGTAGATTTCAAGCTTCACAAACCTTAATCTGCCTCGTTGACTAAAGAGACAGTTACTACCGGTTTCAACTCTTGGTGCTGTGCACAGACATAGCTTTGCTGATACCCCTAAATTTTTCCTGCCCTTCTGTTTCATATTTCCAACCACCTGAGTCATCTCCTTTTAGTCATCACATCATTATAATCCTTTATTCTTCCTGAAACCAATTATTCTTATTTGCCATAGATCATTACTCTCCTTGGGTATTTGCTCATGCTGTTCTCCCAGATAGCTTGCTAGCTCGTCAGGGCTTATATAAATCCTACTCATCCTCTGAAGGCTACCTCAAGACTCATCTCTAAAATGCATCTGACTACTGCAGACTCTAATAATCATTCCTGTAGCACATCGGTGTGCCTTGTCATTCCTTTGTGTTATTTATTTTAGGGAATATTATCTTTTTTAATATATCTATGCTTAGTCTCCGCTGTCCAACTCTCCCAGCCTTCTCTCCCAACTACTTCTTTGGGAACTCTAAAAATGTTTAAACACCATAACAAGCATACTTATAAAATAAGTGACCTTTCCCCATGTTTTATTGAGAAATTTAATTAGCAGAAAATAACATTTAACAACAGCCAAATCAAATTCAAAGTGGACAGGCTGCAAAATAATATGGAGAATTCCTTGGTGGTCTCATTCTTAAAAACCTATTACCCACTGTTGCTTTATGCATTTGGCCAAGAGTGCATGCAAGATAGTGAAATATATCTGTTTATAGATTTGGACTCCTGGTAACCCATGGATGAAGTTTCTGCTCTGCTCAGTTACAGCTGATCCATCATCTATCCTTCCTGTGCCAAAGTGGCTCTCTGCCAGTAATAACTCTGTTTCCCTGGTTCCTCAGGATGTAATTTTTTTTTTTCTTAACTTTTGGGAAGCCATAGGCCAGGCAGTAGTTATTGCTCACATAGGCTGCTTACTACCAAAAGCACACAGTGACAAACACAGATCTCTTGAATAGAACATGAACTCCATAACCATCTTGTTCTACAGGATGTTCTCAGCATCATCTTAATGAATGACTGCTGAAAAAGGAACCTTAATACTTCACCTGGTAGTCTCTAACTCTTCCCTGCATTTGTTGTGTATTATTAATCACTTTTGTGTCATTGTATCTTCCAAGGACCATATCATCCATTTATTCACCCATGCCATTATGGTTAACTGACTTTCCAAACCTTCATTTAAAAATAATTATCAGTTATTTCTCCCTCAATAGAGAGTAGACTTAAGAAAGGTAGGGTCATAGTTTGCATGCATTTAAACCTAAAGCAGTATACTGTAGTTAAGAACTTCAGTATCAGATGATCCATTTCAAATCTTTATTCTACTACCTAATAACTATTTGACCAAGGTGAATGCTTAATCCTGTGTGTGTGAGTGTGTATGTCTCTCTCCCTCTTAATTTTTTAATTAGAGAAGTTGTGGGTTTACAGAACAATCATGCATAAAAACACAGGACTCCCATGTGCCACCCGAATATTAACACCTTGCATTGGTGTGGTATATTTGTTAAAAATGAAATCACATTTTTATAATTATATGACTAGCTAGAGTCCATGTTTTAACTTAGGATTCACGGTTTGTGTTATATAGTTTTTTGCATTAAAAAATAATTTATTCTAGTAACAAAACTTTTTCATCATCCTAAATAGAAACTCTGTACTTTTTAAGCCTTAACTCTCTATTCTGTACCCATTCCTCATCCCTGGTAACCTATATTCTAGATTCTGACCCTATGAATTTGCTCTTTCTAATTATCAGTGAAGTCATACAATATTGGTCCTTTTGCATCTGGGCCTATTACACTCAACAAGATGTCACAAAGGTTCATCCATGTTTTTGCATGTATCAGAATTTGATTCCTTTTTACAGCTGAACAACATTCTTTTGTTATTTATACTGCATTTTGTTTACTCATACATCAGTTGATGGATGCTTGGGTTACTTTCATCTTTTGGCAATTGTGAATTAACCACTCTTAAAGCATCAGTTTTCTTATCTGTAAATTGGTAGGAGAAATAAAACCACTTACTGAATTTTTTGTGAAGATTAAATAAAATAGTGTTTAGAAAGTACCCAGTCTGAGATTAGTATTTGATAAACACTAGTTGCTATTATATATGTTAATAACAAAAGCACCTAGCAGAGGTCTTAAAGGTACAAGGAATTCAATAAATTATTGATTGACCAGGCTGGATTATGTTGGGATACATTGACATACTGTCTTCCATCATCAATTCATTAAGTAGCTCTTATATCCAAAGCTTTGTGCTGTATACGTGAGACATGATATACACAAATTATTTATCTAATCAATAACCAACTTTGCTTTTAATCACAGAACCATCTACCATTAAGAATATGTAACTCTAATATGTATTTTCAAAACTGCTTCTCTGGACTATTTTTAACCTTAATTTTTTTTCTAAAAAATGATAACATAAACTAAGCAATTAAGGCAAGGATGTAACTTGTAAATAGTTTCTATACCCCAATAATTTGTGCCCTTGGAATATGGCCTATATGTTGAAGGACACGCTTTTGCTAACTAGATCATATCATTACCCCCTGCAAGAAATAAGGACTATTTCAGTCTGCTCTGCCCTAGATTAAGAAGCCATCAAACATGATTTAAACTATTTAAACTTGGTTTATGGAATAAATAAGACTTCAAAAGAGCCTTAGTGCATTTACATATGTAAAAGACAAGGAGATATCAAGGAATAGGGCACTGCAAATATACTGTCATGCTATCACTCTTCTATTAACTTAGATGAAAGACGACGACAAAGAAAAAAAGCCACACACACACTCAAAAATATAAATAATTCCCAGGAAATAAAAGGGAAAAGCTTTATAGGAAATGGCACTTTTACAGTTTTACTACTAAAGTCAATCTCAAAGGTAACAGAGAATCCACCAGAGACAAACATGAAACAGCTAAAAGAATATCATTAATATTTCAAGTGAGACATTCAAAAGCTACTCAGTCATGGGTATTGAAGAAGTCATTTGTACCAATAGTTTATCTCTGATTTACTTTAGTCCCATTTGTCTAGATCCTTGAGATGTTTTCTAAATAGAGGGAAATCAAATCTTGCTTCCAGCAGAGGTGTCACCTGGGAGACCTGGCAGTTCATGGAAGTGGAAACATATTTTGGTTGCACCTCAGAAGAAGTTATCCTTTTTTTTTTTTTAAAGATTTATTTATTTATTTAATTCCCCCCCTTCCCCTGGTTGTCTGTTCTTGGTGTCTATTTACTGCGTCTTGTTTCTTTGTCCGCTTCTGTTGTCGTCAGCGGCACGGGAAGTGTGGGCGGCGCCATTCCTGGGCAGGCTGCTCTTTCTTTTTCACGCTGGGCGGCTTTCCTCACGGGCGCACTCCTTGCGCGTGGGGCTCCCCCACGCGGGGGACACCCTTGCGTGGCACGGCACTCCTTGCGCGCATCAGCGCTGCGCATGGCCAGCTCCACATGGGTCAAGGAGGACCGGGGTTTGAACCGCGGACCTCCCATATGGTAGACGGACGCCCTAACCACTGGGCCAAAGTCCGTTTCCCATATCCATTTTTTAAGTTATGCAATCTGTGCCATGTACTTAAAGAACTAAAAGGAACAAAGGGTTCTTCTTTTGACTTTCAGAAATCTAGATGGTCAAGACTTACATTCCTCAGTGTAACAGAGTTAGACTCATTTATAGTTTCCCTACACATGGTTCTTCTGCTGCTTTTATTTGAACCTATAATTAGCCCTATACTTGTTAAATATATATCCCAGAGACTTAATCTTTGGTCTGTTCATGTGCCTATTGAGTCCTGAATCTCAGCAGAGTTGCAACACCTACTCTCCAGTTCACTGGACTCACCCAGGACAACTAACAAGGAGATGATGTTGGACAACGCCCAGCTGAAGAGAGTGCCTGCAACTGCAAGGAAGATAGCTCTGTCCATCTGCCTCAAAGGACCTAGGGCCCCTCTCAGTTAGAATCAGAGTAGATATCACCATCCCAAAATCCTTGAGATTGGGGAATGAATAATGGGATAAAATAGACATTATTATTCTATTATAGACTTATTGCTATTCTGGCAATGTAAAAACTTTTATCATTGATATAAAGGCAGTAGCCACCAGAGATTCTGAGGAGAGAGAGAGGGAAAAATAGGTACAACATGGGGGCATTTTTGGGATATTGGAATTGTCCTGCATGTCACTGCAATGACAGATACAGGTATTATACATTTTGTCATAACCTATAAAATTGTGCAGAGCACAGTGTAAACTATAATATAAACGATAGTCCAGAGTTAGTAGCAATGCTTCAGTATGTGTACATCAATTGCAACAAATACACCACACTAATAAAAGGGGGAGGGCATAGAGGAATCACCTGTATTATCGATGTAACATTTATGTAATCTAAAAAAAAACTTCTTTAAAACTAAAAAATATTTTTAAAAAAGAAATTAAAGAAGAACTAAATAAGTGGGGGAAAAAGACTAAAGCTCAATGTGTCAGGTTACAGAATGGTGGGGAAAAGGTAAGAGCTTTGGGGAAGAGATTCTATTTCCTCAACCTGCTCTGATCAGTTGCTTCATTGATTTTAGCTCTAGCTAATCTTAGAAGATGGAGAAAAGGAGTGAAATAGTGGAGGAAGATATGGCAGGAGACTTTAAAAGAAGGTAATACATCGTACTAATTCATCAGACTAAAAACTTGCATCAGACTGAGAACTTGGCTCCGTCATCACTAGCTGGGTAATCTAACCATGATGACTAGTTTTAAATTGGATAGGGGTCCTAAGAGAACACCATGAAATGAAAGGCCTATATCACAATTAATGGCGAGTGCTTTTTTTAAATATAAGAAAACATGTTTACCTTGTATACATAGTTACATAAAAAATAGATTGAGTATTCTGTCTTATTTTTAATTTAGTACATCCAGAGACTGAGCTGTCGCCAATTTCCTTGAAATTCTCTCTCATCATTGAATCTTTATATTTGGTAAATGAACCGACTATTTAGCCTAAATATTTATATTTGCTTAATTTTATACATCCAGAAACATCCATTACTATCTATTTTTCTCTTTTATCTTATTTTAATTTTCCCCCCAATCTCATTAGGGACGTATATTCAGCCGGGCCAGAAGCCAGTGGGGTGGCAAGTATTTTCCCAGAAGCCAGAAAATGATCACCTTTCTTTCTGTCCAGTGGTACTGTTGTCACTTTTGTTCCTTATGTTACTGCAGAATATAAGGGTCTCAGAGTAATTTTTTACTTGGTTGTCTGCTCTACAATAGCAAAAAATTGGACCAGCTTGGAGCTATCTTTAGAATCAAACTTTGGCGCTATTCTTATGGAAAATTCCCTCAACTGAGAAATCTGTCCTGCTTTCAGTCATTGATTGCTGTCTCCCTCTCTTCTTCACCCTCCATCCCTCAAAAGAGCCCCTTGGTGAGGAAGGTTGAGAGCTTAGTGATCTCCATAAAACCAGGGCCTATTAAATTGAAAGAGTCGCTAAGGCTAAACATTATTTGGTCTAGTAGTTCTCAACTTTTTATTTTAAACTAAATGATGCAGGGAAGCAGATTTGGCCCAATGGATAGTGCATCCACCTACCACATGGGAGGTCCAAGGTTCAAACCCCGGGCCTCTTTGACCCATGTGGAGCTGGCCCACACACAGTGCAGATGCATGCAAGGAGTGCCGTGCCATGCAGGGGTGTCCCCCACGTAGGGGAGCCCCACGTGCAATGAGTGCGCCTTTTAAGGAGAACCATGCAGGGTGAAAAAAGCCAGCCTGCCCAGGAATGGCGCTGCACACACGGAGAGCTGATGTAGCAAGATGATGCAACAAAATGAGACACGGATTCCAGGTGCCGCTGAAAAGAATACAGTGGACACAGTAGAAGACACAGCAAATGGACACAGAGGGCAGACAACTGGGGGTGCTGGGAAGGGGAGAGAAATAAATGAAAAATAAATTTTAAAAATAAACTAAATGATACTGATGCTTCTGATACTGATAATATTATCAATAAATGCATCAAATTTTAAGTATTTTATATCAATTACTGCACTAACATTTAGTTTTCATTACAAGCCGATATAAATGGAGTTTTATTATCATACCCACAACCCTTTACACACATTTTTTTTTGCTTAATTTTCATTACAAATTGATATATACACCCAGGTGTATAATCATCCCCATTCTGCAGATGCGAAAAATGAAGAACAGGCCCATGGTAAGGCATGCTGGAGCTGAAAATTGAACCGAACAGTCTGAATCAAAAGCCAGTCCTATTAACAATTATCTAATACTTCTTCTTGAACAAAACCTTATACAGAACTCCCCTATAAAAAAGGTTAAAGTAGACTTCTCAGTTGGAAGCAATGCAGGAACATTTTACAAGCAACGTAGGAAGATTTTACACTCTGTTCACTTTGCCTCCATGTTGCCTCACTTGCAGTGGTGTCCCCTAAGTCCTCTCCAATGCACTTAGGTTCTGCAAAATACAGTTTGAAAATCAAGGATATAATCTGAAACTAATTTTATACTAACATACAAATTACAGTGAAGGGAGCGATGTGGCTCAAGCTGTTAATCACCTGCTTCCCACATGGGAGTACTGGGTTGGGTCCCTGTGCCTCCTAAAAACAAAACAAACAAACAAACAAAAAGTAACCAAAAGAAAAAAACAACTCAGGGAGCCAGTGTGGCTCAGTGGTTGAGCACCGGCTTCCCACATACAAGGCTCGGGTTCAATCCCCAGATCTAGTACCTCGGAAAAAAAAAAAGTATTACTCCTAAAAAGTTATGCCCAGGCACTTTAACGCCAATTACTAATTCAATTGTTCTTTCTAGTGTTCAGAAAGATACACAAATGAAAATAGATTAGTTAAATGACATAGTGAGGGTCTCCTTATTAATGAAAAAAAAAAGAAGAGAAAAAAATGCTTAATCATAGTTTGCTGACCTTTAATTTGCACTATATAAATGTGTGTGTGTGTATATATATATATGTAAACTATGGCTCATGGGCTAAATATAGCCTTCTGCCTGTGTTTGTAAATAAAGTTTAATTGGAATACAGCCACACCCATTTGTTTGTGTATTATCTGTTAAGGAGGTGTGACACCAACCCTCTGCCTGCAGGGCCTGAATTATGTAGCATCTGGTCCTTTGTAGAAAAGCTTTGTGAACCTCTGGAATTGTAGTTAAAATATACCCTTTTTAGGTTAAACACAATTGGATAATAATCTAAAAATAAACTGAAGGAAAATTTGAACAATACGCTTTCATCATAAATAGATAGTATTAATGTATATTCCAAACGGCATTATTTCTCTCATAGTCCCACCTCTGGCACATGGTTGATATGTTTCTTGAGTTCTTAAATCTTTTTAAAAAAGTACTTCTGTCTTCCTCTTTCTAAAATCATTTTAATAAGCTTTTTTTTTTTTTTTTAAGAGAAAAAGTACACAGATGAGTACAAAGAGTTCCCATATACCTTGCACCCAGGTTTTCTGCTTAACCTCTTTCATTATTATGATAGATCCATTACAATTAACCAATATTGATACTTTATTAACTAATGTTCATACTTAATCCAGGTTTCCTCACTTCTTTGGTGTTTCTTCACTGTGACCATTTCTCAGACTTTCCTTGTTTTTGATGAACCTAGACAGTTTTGAGGAGTACTGGTCATGTGTTTTTTAGAATGCCTTTATATTCAATTTGTCTGGCTGGTTATGGGTTTTTTGGAAGGAATGCCATTTTCATCACATTACACCAAGGGCACAGTCTATCAATAGGATCTTATCATGTGATTAAGGTAGTGTTTGTCAAGTTTCTTTTTTGTAAAGTTACTGTTACCATCCTTCATTTCAGACAGGACAGGACTTTTTGGAAGGAAGTCACTATGAGCAGCCCACAATTAATGGGTGAGGAGTTATGCTCCATCACCTTGAGGTGTTATTGCTTCTAGGCCCTCTCAGCTGACACAGCAAGGAAATATATATGCATACACTCACCTGTGTACATGTACCTGTGTATATGTGTATATACTCACTTGTGTATAAACACATATCAATACCTATTTCTACGTGTAATCATCTGTATCTTTATTAGGCCAAACATGAGTTCATACTGATGTCTTCAAATCATCCATTATCACGTAGATCATTCTAGCCTCTTCTTGCTAATCTGCAAACTCCCATTCCAAAGGTGAGAAACCTGGCTCCCAGCACCTGCCATCAATTTACTTAGCTGTTCAATTTTAATGCACATGTAAAGCAGTATAAGAATTATTAACCCATACCTCCATGCATCCTCCTTTTTAAAATGCCATTTACTTGTTGAGAAACCAAGATTTATTTTCTCATCTTTTACCTTAATAATACACTATGTGTAAATCCACTTAAAGTTTAAATTCCTCTAATTCTTATCACCAAAGTTAATTACTTTTACATCCACATCTGATTTCTCCATTCTTTATAACTGAAAATTTGCCAATACTTGAAGAGATATAATAAAAAGGCAAAGAGAAGTTTCTTTAAAATTATGGGGGAAAAACCACAGAATTAATGCTAAATTTTTCAGAATAATGATACTCTGCTATTACTTGCACCTTAATTTTAAGATCAGGGGTGGTAGCTCAAATTTTGTACCCCAAACAAAACATGTTTTTGATATTGGTCCATTCCTGTGAGTGTGAACCCATTGTGGATAGAACCTTTCAAGGTTATTTTTGGCTAGGGAATGGCTCCTGGATTAGGATGGGTCTCAGTCCTACTACTGGAGTCTTACAGAGAAGGCCACAGGGAAAAAGCCACAGGGAAGCAAGAAACTGGAAGAGAAAGGAGAAGATGCCACCATGTGCATTGCCATGTGACGGGAAAGCCAAGGACCCAAGGATCACAAGCAGACAGTTCTGGAATGGCACTGTCTTTAGGGAGAAATCATCATCACCATACTGAAACCTTGATTTTGAACTTCTCCTAGCCTCAAAATGGTGAGCCAACACACTTCCAAAGCTTAAACCAACCCATTATATGCCAAGACAACAGAAGAAAGGAGAGAGAGAGAAAAAAAAATTTTATTAAAAAAAGGGGGATAGTGTACCGTAAGTTGCCTGCTTACCTCTTTTGGGTTGAACTGAGCCAGGTCATCTCTTATCTTTCTCATGACTCTATGCTGAAATGGTTGGAGAGACAAATATAGTATTTCATTCATCACTAATGCTCTTAATATAGTTCTTTTATATCAAAAAGGGGGTGGTGGTGGTGGGAAACTTTACCAAACAGATCTGGTCTTGATATAAAACTAAGTTTAGCAAATTTAATAAAATGTGAGTCACAGGCATCATTCCTATAATTTTTTCTGCACAATAAGTTTAAAAAATACTGTTCAAAATCACAATAGTTTTGCCATCAAAATAAACCCATAAGGGTAAAGAGTTATGGAAGGAATGGTTTACAGTTAAGCATCATTTTTGTTTTGAAGGATCATGCTGCATTGTTTGCTAAGTTTAGAAGTCACATGGCCACAATGTGCCAGCTCTCACGCATTCTCATATTTATGGAAGAAAAAGGATTGGAAAAATTTCCTGAATCAGGATCCTTGTCTTTTCTCTAGATATTCTTTGTCTGTCTCCATCTATTAACCCCTATCAATCTTTCAAGATCCATCTCAGTCTACCCTTCTACAGGAAGCCTTCCTAATTATCTCAGTCTACTGAACTCTCCCTTCTAGAAGCCCATAACTGCAATTGTCTATCTTAATTTTTTTTTGAAATTTTTTATTTACAGGTGATGTGATACACATTTACTTGGGCATTTTTTTGGTCTTTTTTTTTTTTTTTCTTTGGCAATTGTCTATAATTTTAAATACCTGGCTCTTTTGTATAGCTCTATTTCATGTATATGAAAGTTGAAGTTAATGGCATGATTTAAATCCCTAAGGGAGGTAATGGAGTTATACTTTCCTCCTTCTCCATGCCACACAGAATCTTGCCAATCACAACAGAAGCATAAATACCAACAGATAAATATCTGGAAGAGTTCAGTTGGGTATGATGGAACAGAATTCAGACAAAATCACACCCTAAGAGTCCAGAAACTTCAAATTCTCTGTGACAAACTTGAGTTCTTCTTGGGAGAGACATGACTATAAAAAAACAATAACTCATTTGCTAATGGACCCACTAGCCATGGGTAAGCTCTCTAAATGTCCCTCTGTCAACTCTCCTACTCCTCACTGACTCTTGAAATTTTCTTTTAATCATTTTTATTTACTTCCTTCTGACAATCTATTCTTAAACAGCACTTTGTCTGGCAGAATGAGAGTAGAATAAATGGAACACATGTGTTTTTGTCAATAGAATGGGATTTGTACAAAAATTATGGATTTTATATCTGGACAGGTGGGAAAACAAATGCTTCCAGGGAGAGAGAAAAGTGGGGATTTTGTTTCTGCCAGTATTTCAGGTAGACTTATTTTCTAAAAATTATGAAGGAAAACAAGTAAAAGTTAAACTACCAGTACACAAGAGAACCACTCTCTGGAGAAACTGATGGAGAAAAGTTGTAGCTTGTTTTGGGTCAGTTTAACTTTACTTCTTCTCTCTCTGTTCAATAGTTAGCATGTACCTCTTATTCCCTGATTACGCTGAAAGATAAAGTTAGATAAATACACTTATTTTCTTCACAGTATCATTTTTTCTGTAATTTTTAGCCTAGATTTGAACCCATTTTGGGATTAAGGCAAGGTCCTACAAGGCTCATGATATACGGGTTGGCCTACTTTATAGGTCTCCTGCTCCCTGGGATCTGGAGTGGACATTTACCACTTTCTGCTTGTCCAGCATTCATTCTCCCTTCCTCATAATGCTCTGACTACCCTTGGAGGAAATACCCTTGCCCTATTGTGATAGTCCCTGGAATAGAGGGGAATATTAATATCGATGTCTACTTCCATTTTGGGATGCAGAGGGACCAAATTCTCCCTTTCTCTTTCACAACAGAGCTGGAGAATAAGTCCGTGACCTAGGCTTGGCACAGAAAAGATGCTCTCCAAGAGCTTGTATCTTGATCCAGTACTGCAATAATGAGAGGAAAAGTTGAACAGAATTCATTATTGCAAGTCAATGGGATAGTTTCTGCTACTGAACAATTACATACTTCTGTTCCTAAGGAGCTCTTATTTCCTTTGATTCCGGTTTCATTGCTAAGCCTGATCTCCTAACCTGCTGTTGATTCTATCAAAGGTATTTACAATACACTCCTTTTTATCAAGTAGAGTTAATTTCTGTTTTTATCTTCAAGATGATTGCTTATGGTTTTCTCCATCTCCTCCTTCCTGACAAATACTTCCTTTTTGCATTTCACTGGACCCCAGTATATTGAAGACCCTCAAAAATGGGAGCATAATTTATATTTCTTTAACAAGGAGGAGAATCCCTTCTGCTGAATATCTCCAGGGAATCTCCCCTTCATTCTCCTGTTGGAAGCTTGTTTAAAGATAGATTCCAATATTACCTGAAACTCATGCATGAATGTTTCTCACAATGAATCAAAAATGTTCCACTCCATTAACCGCTCACTGGTATGCTACATGTTTGAGGAATGGGCCATAATTCTCAAGGTTAAAGAAAGGCACATTTAAATGTCTCTTGACATTGTAAAATAAAGACCACTGAAGGAACTTTACTATAAGACCTTCTACATGACACAATGATTTTTGGTCACTATGGCAATTTCATTCTTTTAATTATTAAGACTGGTGCTCAGAGATTGAAATTCTGCCCCTTATTTCATCATCTTCCATCCAGTAATACCCTGTACATAATGAATAGTGCTAATGGAATTATTCCATGAACCACAAATTTTTATATTTCTGCTTCTAATATCTCATCTGGAAACAAAGTGATTTTTATCATGAGATTAATTTTTATGTTATTATGGCAGAGGCAGTTCAAGTTAGTGTAAGAATACAGATTGCAGCCTGATCAATATGGAGATCATTTAAACTAATTTGAAGAACAGGTAGAATTTGGACATGAACATAGAATAACTCAAGAAAAGTGGGTGAAGAGGGCTTCCCAAGGAGAGGAAATAATATGAGCAAAGTTTAAAGAGGGGAAAATAATATAATAGTAGGTATTACTGAGTCTGTACTATGTGCCCAGCTCTGTTCTAAATGCTCTATAAACATTAAACCATGTTATCATCACAAGAACTCTGTGGATAGGAACTATTTTTAATTCCTATTTTTATAGATGAGAAAACTGAGGCAGAGTTCACACAACTTGCCCAAGGTCACACAGTCAGAAGTGGGAAACAAATTAAGATTCATAGTCAAGCAGACAGGATCCAGAGTGTGCACTCTTGAGCCTCCCATATTCTGTGCTACCAAAGAATTGGTGCTAAAGCATAGGGGATGTTAAGGTGGGTGATAAGAGACCAGGTTGAACAGGTCTGTTAGGGCCAAGTTATGAAAGGCCTTGAATATCATGAATAAGGAGTATGGATAATATTATAAGTCATTAGATGACTATAAAAGTTTTTGAGCAGGGGATAGAATGATTAGCACCAACAGTACAGAGGATTAACTTAAGAGAGTCGAGGCATATGAATATGAGTTGGGAGGCTATTATCACAGCTAAAGCAAGGATTATGAGAACTTCAATTACCAAAATTCTTTAAAGTGAGAGAATCAATTCACTCTGATTACCTGAGGCTCTCCAATGTTCTAGGCACTGGAAATACAAAGATGCGTTTTGCCCTTTAGTTTAGTATTCTCCTATAATGGCATAAAAGAAATTATATTTGTTGCCTCTTCATTCTGCCTAGCCTAGTCATAAGTTACCCTTTTGAGTAAATACTCCAGCTCTCCCTGCTCTGGGCATGACTGCAACTAACAAGGCCTGCCCTTTTGATCTGGATGGTAGGAACAGCCTCTACCTTCTCTAAAAGGTCCTTGCTGCTTCTGCCCTTTTGTGCCACATAATTTACTATCAGGGCAGATACTTCTCTATGGGTTGGTTGACAAGAAGCTACCCTCAGCTTCTCCTACTGGTCCAAGGCACTTCTGCTTTTCACACTGTAGTCTGAAACTTCCAATTCCCAGTATCTGCAGGAAGCTATCCCGCTCCCCTCTGGGTCACTATAAAGGCAATAGCCCAGGACCCATATATGCCTCTTCTTACCCCCACTTCTCCACAGACCCTTGCAGGAGCCTAGATTAAGTAAACCCAGCAGGCCCCTCTACTATTCTTATTCTCCCCCTCCAGGGCCTTTGATATAACAAAGCTGCCCTTTCATGCGTTTTTGGCTGACTGGCACGTGCATTTTTCGCAACTCATCACCCCAACGACTTTCACATATCCAAAGCACTCCCATCATGTCCTGCATATCATAGGCTTGCAAGTGAAAGTTTATTGGATGAATGCCTGTGTACATCTTGTGGGAAAATTCAGAGAGCATGATCAGCTGTGGTGAAAAGCTTGAAACAGTGAGGAAGAATTTTTCAGGAAATATTCCTTTATGATACCACTTGACTCATGCCTAATGTACTTATTGGATTAGGTATAATACATCATACAACTATATTTTGATATTTCTGATGGGGAAAAATCACTTAAAAAGCTTATTTTATTAAAACCAATGAAAGCTCTGGAGTGTATAATAAAAAATGACTCCTTATTTGTTGTGAGTGAAGAAATTTTATAAACTATTATAGTGGTAATACATTTGAATTTGAAATGGTTAAGGCAGGTGGTCTCTTCCACATCTCAGACTGCCTCCATTCTATAATATTCAAATTTTGATCCCCTAATAATTAAATATACCTATAACATTAAAAAAGGAATCAAGCTTCAAATCCCATAGCATTAATAGCATTTAAAAATTTAAACAGAATTATAAACAAAATTAAGGAGTATTTACCTGACCCTACTCAATATCTGTTCCTTACCACCCCACCCCCCAAGTTTCATGATAGGAATTTGTTTTGCCAAATCCCACCATAAAATTGCCATGCTTTATTCTCTAAAGGTTAAGTTAATATTCTCCAGTGAATGGTCTGAAATAATAAATATAAGCCTTTACACAGTCCTTACCACTAAGGAGCTGAAATTACTCTATTAGTTATTTAATCCCTTAAAATACCAGACTAAGGAATGATAAATAATGCTGATAGACTTTCCCTTTTTAAAAACTCAGAGTCATAGAGAGATTGCTAATAGATGCATCTCTATGTAGAGAAAGAAAGAGGGTTTTTCATTTATAGACCATGAAGACTTCCAGGTGATTTAGAACCTTGCTACGGAAAGTTCAGTAGAGGGACTAGCAGCAGCATCACAGGACTTGTTAGAAATGCAAATTATGATGCCTCATCCCAGACCTACTGCAACTGCAGATTTTGTACTTTAATAAGAAACCCTAGTAGGAAAACAGATGTGGCTCAAGTAGTTGGGCTCCTTTTTACCATACAGGAGGGCCAGGATTTGATGCCCAGGACCACCCATGTGGGAGGGCTGCCCTGTGCGGGAATGACCCCCTGTGTGGAGTGACCTGTGTGGAGTGACCCCCGCAGGAGTGCCAGCCTATGCAGTAAGCTGGCCTGGCAAGATGACACAACAAGAGACACAGAGGACAGACAATAAAAGATGCAGCAGAACAGGGAGCTGAGGGGGCACAAGAGAATGATTGCCTCTCTCCTACTCTGGAAGGTCCCAGGGTCGGTTCCCAGAGCCATCTAATGAAAATACAAGCAGATTCAGAAGAACACACAGTGAATGGACAGAGAGAGCAGACAATGGTGGGGGTGGAGGGGTGGCTGAGTGTTGGGGGTGGGGTGGTTGAGTGGGAAGGGTAGAGAAATAAATAAATAAATCTTAAAAAAAAAAAAAAGAAAGAAACCCTAGTGATTATTATGTACACTCAAGTTTGAGAAACATTAGCCTAGAAGTTTCAGTTAACTGGATCTACTACAGCTGTTTTTTAAATATATTTAATTCTGCTGGATTCTATCACTACTCTATTCTGGAAATATTTAAGATCCAATTGTTCATTTGTACTCAGTTTGTCCCTTGGAACAATTGCATGTTTTATAATTTCCTTGTGGCTTTTAGAGTTATAGGTTACTCAGGCAAAAACAAAAACAAAAACAAGAAATTCCCGCACTGATTTAGCTTCCATGTACTACTACTTATTTCCTGGTAAAAAGCAGTTCATGTAATTAATTTGGGGCATTTTTAATAATGTGATACAGTTAGGACAATAATTATGGAACTATACTGAAATAGAGTCGCCTTTACAGCATTTTGTTGCATCAATCAGCAATAGGTGATTATAAGACAACCTAAATGGTACATTATAAGAAGAGCTAATAGATTTGTGATTAGAATTTTGTGTGTGTGTGGAGCTCAGAGATTGAACCCAGGACTTCATACATGGGAAGCAGGCACTTAACCACTTCAGCTATATTCATTCCCCTTTGATTAGATTTTGCACCATCAGCTTTTCAAGAATCTCAACTTTGACTATTCACTTAAACTTTTTTTACATTATTTTTCTTTCAACTTTAATGTGTAATTGAAGTACAGTGAACTGCACATAAAGTGTGTAATTTAGTTGGTGCACATGTATTTAATCTGTTATAATTCATTTTAAAATTGAATATATTTAATATAAGCAATGGTATACAATGTTATGCATTGGTAACTCTGTGATACGAACAATACTAGGAGGTATATCCAAGTATCAGTGATGTATCAGGGCTAAAATAGAGACAGCACTATTGTGATCATATTACTATATAATCTTAGTTTAAACTTGAAAAGAAAATCTACGGCCAGGCCATGTTTATCTTAAAGGTAATTAGGATGTAGATAAAATTACATAAGGGTTTATCTAGAGGACAGTTATAAGGTCTGGTGCTTTGATATTATATTGTCTATCATGGAATCATTGAATCTATGAATTTAAAGATCTAGTTGCTCTAGAATTTTTAATTTTCATGAAAAGTCTTTATATAAAAGCTTTATGATCTTAAGATCCTAAGACTGGTAAAATTATTTTTAATATTAATGATATCAATTATTATGGAGTGGTATACTGGGAAAACTGAGGCATATATATTTAATATAATCTATATTTCAGAGATAATTTGTATTACCTCAATACAAACTCCAATTAAGTAGTATACATAAAGCTTTAGGTTGAATTTTGGAAGGTAAGTCTGCTTAAAAAAAAATGAATTCACAATTTAAAAACTTATCAATAGGAGGACCAACCATCATTTGTATTCTGTAATGAATATTAGTGCCTACTCAGTCTCCACTTCTCTTGTCCTCCTCCTGAACAGACTGTGACTTAGTTTAGATGTCCATCCTTCCTCCGCCAGCCCATATGCCACAGGGGCATCTGACTCCTTGGCATGATTAGTTTGAATTATTCCATTTCCTTTGCCAACAATTTGTTCAGAAATGGGGGCCAATGAGATGAAAGTGTTTTAATAGGAGTTTCTGAGAAAGTCTTTCCTCACTGTTCCCTCTTGATGCATGGTAATAACTCTCTCCCTTTACCCCTGAATTCTGTTGTCTATAGGTGTGACACTTGTTTATTCAGCCACAAATCTGAAAATGAAGTTTAATATGGAGGATAGTAGAGCCAATAGGATCAAAAGGAAACACAGTTGGACTACAGGATGGTCAACCCTGATGCTGCCCTACCCCTCAATTTCCAATTATGAGCCAATTTCTTTATTTAAAAAAAACTAAGTTTGACTCAGGTTTTCTTTTATTTGCACAAAAACTTACTTAACTAACACAAGTAGTAATTCCTTTAATTTCAAAATCCTTTTCTTAAATAGCAAAGAAGTAATAATAGCACGATACCTCTTATGGTCCAGTTGTGGCCAGTTTTATATCTAGGCTAAAGGCTTTCTTTCTAAGAAGATAGCTCTTAAAATCACCTCATTTCAAACAGCAGGAACTCAATTCTTGTTAAATATATGGATGAATTTAAAACCAATTACACTGTCTGATCTAGAAATCCGTCCTCAAACTAAAGAATTTCATTCAGTTCAAGTATTTGTTGAACATTTCTATTAAAAGCTCTATAGAAAGAAAAAAGATTAAATAAAACATAAAGAAAAAAGCTCTATAGGACACAAAGTTGTTTTTGTGGGGGTTTTTTGCTGTTGTTGTTTTATTATAATGTTATGTTATATAATGTTTTCTATCTTTCAAGAATTCACAATTTAGTAGGGGATATAAAAAGTATTAAATTTTCTGTGAACCATGTGCAAAATATAAGAGAGGTACAAAGAACTAAGGGAGCCCAGAGAAGAGCATAATTACTTCCATTTCTGGGAGTAGTAAGTTGAAAATCAAGGAAGACTTCCTAGCAGAGCTAATATTAGAGCTAAGGCAGACAAAGCTGTCCTAACGGTAGAAACAGAAGGAAGGGCATTCTAGACAGAAGTAAAAGCATTTGCAGAGGCAGAATACAGACCAAAAAGGGAAGGAAGTGCAGTTTTGTTTGGGGAGAACTGAGTCAATTGGTTTGATTGGAAGAGTGTACTGTGTATGGAAAGGAATCATGGGAAAGAACCTGCACAAGGAGGAAGATTGTGAAGAAATTTGAATGCCATATTTACTTAAGGGCATGAAATTTCTTCAGTATAAGGTGGGAAACCAATGAAAGTTTTACGGGAGTCAGTTATATATATGATATAATACAGGTTTTAAAATAAAGGAACCATTGATATTTTGAGCCAGATAATTCTTTATCATAGGGGGCTGTGCTGTACACTGTAGGACGTTTAGCAGCATCCCTGGCCTCTACTCACTAGATACCAGTAACACTTCCTCCACTCCTCCACCTGAGTTGCAACAACCCAAATAATGTTTCCCTGCATTGCCAAATGTCACTCGGGGGACAGGTTGAGAACCACTGATATAAGAGAGGGTTAAGGAGAAATAGATTCCTTTGGTGAGATTACAAGCATAGTAGATTTTGGATGAGTCCAGCTCAACTAAAATTAATTGACCAGAATGGGGAGAATTAGAGGTGGGGAGGGGGCAATATCCCAGGCAGGTGATAGTCTTAACTAGGGCAGTAGGAGTAACAATGAGAAAGCCAAGGAGAATCTATACAATATTATCTAAATTACTGTTTTCCAAAATAGTCTCATTTATTTGATTACAGAAATCTACTTATGCTAATCAAAATCCCAGGGAGCACATTTTAGGAAACACTATGCTCTATGACTAAAATTTGAATTTATAATCATTTTCAACTACATTACAATCAAATAAGGTGAAGGTAATTTTTGATAGTGAATACTACAATCTTTAATCTCCTGAAACCTGAGTATAATGTGTATTCACTGATGTTTGCTAATTAATTATATCAGTAGAAAGAAAAAAAATTTTTTTTTGTTCTAACTCAACTATATAAGATACTGTCATTATATGAATGATATAATAATTCTAGGACATGGACACTTTTCAAGGAACTCACAATCATGATGATATAACAATCATGTGAAAAGTATAACAATATAAGAAGGAAAGATTCCAATTCAACAACAAAAACAGAGATTTGGAGAAGGGACAAGATGGCAGCTGAGTAAGGCGCTCCAAGAGTCAGCTTGTACTACAGGCAGTTAGTAATCACCCAAAGCTATGTAAAGCACTTGGTTTGGGGGTGGAGAAGACAAGAAGAACACCCTTCAACTTCCTTGAAAGAATAAAAGGAGGAGACTGCCCATCTGTGGTAAAGTTGCATGAATAAACCACTCTGCACTACAAAGGCCAGTGTCTACCTTCCACTGACAGCATAAGCTCCATTTCCCAAAAATGGGGAGGAAGAGACAGTTGGCCACTGACTTGAGCTATTGATTAGTAACTTTGACTGGCTAAAATATAATCCTAAGAACAGCTAAAGTTTGAATTTACCCAAGTCAGAAAGAGGCTGGTAGTTGCCATTTTAATTCCACCCCTGGCATGAGGGAAAGTGGGGCTGATTGAAAATCACAGTGGTGGTAGGGATCAGCTTCTTTCTACCCAAATTGGACTGCAGCCCTAGCCTAGGCACCAGCCTCACCTCCAGCAGGGAAGAAGCTGGTAGGACCTGCACCAGGTTTTCTGAGTAATTGCAGACACTTTCAGTTGGCACAGACTGAATAGCTGGACACCTGGGACACTGTTCCCACACCCCAATAGGATAGCTATGTTTCCTGAGCCTCTCTGGACAACTGCAGGTGCTTTTGGCCTAAATAGACTGAACTGTTGGGTACCTGTTGTTCAATCTCCACCCCCCAAAGGACCTAAGTCTACCTGGGCAACTGCAGTCATTTTGGACCCATATGGCAGAGATTGCTGCCTAAACTTGCAGCTCCATCCCCACACCAGGAAGGGGAGGAAGCTTCATGAATCTCTCTGGGCAACTCCAGGCAGTCTTAGCCTACACAACTTGGATTATTACACATGACTATGGCTCTATCCCTACCCCTGGCAGATGGAAAAAGTTTGTGAAAAGCTCCATTGGTCCCTGGGGCAATGCAGGCAGCTTCAACGTCTATGCCAACTACATCCTCAACTCCTACTTACACAATCAGCAAGAGACAAAGGGCAAAAAAGCCCTAAACTAAAGAGAGTAATTGGGCCCAGAATAAATACATCTAATAAGTCAGATGTCAAGATACCAACAAAAAATTATAATTCATATGAAGAAAAAGGAAGATATGGCCCAATCAAAGGAACAAGATAAGCCTCCAAATGGCATAAAGGTGTTGAGATAACTAATCATAGATGTTGAAACAAATCTCCTTAATAAATTCAATGAGATGGTTAAAGAGATTAAGGATATTAAGGACATATTGGGTGAGCAGAGAGAAAAATTTGAAAGCATACATGGAAAAATAGCAAATCTTATGGGAATGAAAGTACAATAAATGAAATAAAAAATACAATGGATTCATATAACAACAGTTTTGAGGAGACAGAAGAAAGGATTGGTGAGCCTGAAGACAAGGCCTCCAAAAGCAAACATACAAAAGAACAGATGAAGAAATAATGGAAAAAATTGAACAGGATCTCAGAGAACTAAATGGCAGCAAGAGACATGCAGCATATGTGTAATGGGTGTCTCAGAAGGAAAAGAGAAGGGAAAAAGTGCAGAAAGAATATTTGAAGAAATAATGGTAGAAAAGTTCCCAACTTTTCCCATGCTCAAGAAGAACAACATACTCCCATCCAAATAAATCTGAATAGACAAATTCTGAGACACATACTAATCAGAATGTCAATGCCAGAAATAAAGAGAAAATAATGAAACCAGTAAAGAGAAAAGTGATACATAACATATGAGGGATATCCAATAAGAGTACATGCCAATTTCTCACCAGAAATCATGAAGGCAAGAAGGCAGTGATATGATATATTTAAGATACTGCAAGAGAAAAACTGTCAGCCAAGAATTTTATATCTGGCAAGATTGTCTTTCAAAAATAAAGGTGTTATATTTTTTTAAAAAATCATCATAGGAGATCCCAGCTAGGCTGCCCTACAGAATTTGCTCTTGCCCATCCTCACAGTCATTTACTGATACCTCCTGTTGCTTCCACTCCCTATAGAAACCTGACTAATACATATACAAAGAAACAAGAAGGTATTGCCCATTCATGAGAAGAATAAGAAAGAAAAGAAAGTGTCTATGAGGAAGCAGAGACAATGGACTTACCAAAAATACTTTAACTTTCTGAAATAGTTTAAGATATCCATTAATTAAAAAAAAAAGTGTTTAGAATATTCACAGATAAACAGAAATTGAGAACATCTATAACTATGAGACAGGCTTTGCTGGAAAATATTAAAGGGAGTGCAATAACCTGAAAAGAAAAGACAGGAAAGAAAGGCTTGGAAGAGGGTCTAGAAATGAAAATTATATCAGTAAAAGTAAGTAAAAGTGTCAAGAGAGCGGTGAAAATAAAATATGACAGATAAAACCCAAATGTCAAAATTGGTGAAATAAGAACTGCCTTTACTGTAATAACATTGAATGTTAATGGGTTAAATTCCCCAATTAAAAGACACAGACTGGCAGAATGAGCCATTTATATGCTGTCTACAAAAGACTCACCTTAGATTAGACCCAAGGATACCAATAGATTGAATATGAAAGGCTAGAAAAAGATATTCCACATATGCAGTAACAAAAAAATAAAAAATAAAAGGAACAATAAAAGCTGGAGTAGTTATACTTATATTGGATGAAATACACTTTATTTTTTATTTTTTTTAATTATTTATTTTTTTTTTAAATTACATTATGAAAAATATGAGGTCCCATTCAACCCCACCGCCCCCACCCCCCACTCCCCCCACAGCAACACTCTCCCATCATCATGACACATCCATTGCACCTGGTAAGTTCATCTCTGAGCATCACTGCACCCCATAGTCAATGGTCCACATCATAGCCCAGACTCTCTCACGTTCCATCCAGTGGGCCCTGGGGGGATCTACAATGTCCCATAATTGTCCGTGAAACACTATCCAGGACAACTCCACGTCCTGAAAACGCCTCCACATCTCGTCTCTTCCTCCCATTCCCCACACCCAGCAGCCACCATGGCTACCCTTCCCACACCCATTCCTCATTTTCTCTGTGGACATTGGATTGGTTGTGTCCATTGCACATCTATGTCAAGTGAGGGCTTAGATTCCACATGGGTACTGGATGCACTCCTCCTGCTTCCAGTTGTAGACACTCTAGGCTCCATGTTGTGGTGGTTGACCTTCTTCAACTCCATGTTAGCTGAGTGGAGTAAGTCCAATAAATCAAAGTGTAGGAGCTGAAGTCTGTTGAGGCTCTGGGCCTGGGTGTCATATTATCAGTCCAGAGATTCAAATCCCCTACATATATCTTAAACCCCAGCACCAACTACAATTCCAATAAAGTAGCATGCAAGTCTTGTGAAAAGAGATCCCCTCTGAGTCCAATTCCATCACGCAGAAACACCAGCTCCAAAGAAGGGCTGGTGATACACTTTAAAAGCACAACTGTTATTAGCAACAAGGACATAGTATATTAATAAAAGGGGCAATTCATGGAAGAAATAGCAACCATAAATATATATGCATATAATCAGGATGCCCCAAAGTACATGAGGCAAACACTGGCAAAACTGAAGGGAGAAATAGATGTCTCTACAATAATAGTTTGATACTCCAATACACCACTCTCAGCATTGGATAGAATATCTGGGCAGAGGATAAAAAAGAAACAGAAAGCTTGAATAATGTGATAAATGGACCAAATCTAATAGACATATACAGAACACTGTACTACAAAACAGCAACATAATACATTCTTTTCAAATGCTTGTGAATCTTTCTTCAGGATAGATCATATGTGGATCACATACTAGATCTCAATAAATTCAACAAGATTGAAATTATACAAAACACTTTCTCTTACCATAATGGAACAACACACTATTAAATAATCAGTGGGTCAAAAAAACATTGCAAAAGAAATCAATAAATATTTTGAGGTGAATGAAAACAGGAACACAATATATCAGAATCTATGGGATGTAGCACAGGCAGTGCTGAGATGAAAATTTATAGCTCTCAATGTTTTCACTAAAAAAAGAAGAAACAACTAAAATCAATGACCTTACTACACACCTAAAGGAACTAGAAATAGGACAGCAAACTATTCTCAAAACAAGTAAAAGGAATGAAATAACAAAGATCAGAGCAGAAATAAATTAAAATAGGAACTGAAAAGCAATGGAGAGAATTAACAAAACCAAAAGTTTGTTCTTTGTGAGAAGATTAATAAAATCCATAAACCCTTGGCTAGACTGACAAAGAAAAAAAAAAGATGCAAATAAATAACATAAAAAATGAAAATGGGGATATTATTACTGATCCCACAGAAATAAAAGCGATCATACAAGGATAATATGAGCCACTGTATGACAAGAAACTAGGCAATATAGACAAAATGGGAAAATTCCTAGGAATGTATGAACAACCTACATTGACCCTAAAAGAGAAGAAACAAACCAATCACAAGAGATTGAAACAGTCATCAAACAACTTCCCAGAATGAAAAACCCAGGACCAAATGGTTTCACAGGTGACTTCTAACAAGCATTCAAAGAAGATTTAATACTAGTCTTACTCAAGCTCTTCTAAATTGAACAATAAGGAACATTACCAAAGTCATTCCATGAAGCCACTATCACCCTAATATCAAAGCCAGAAAAAGGTATTATGAAAAAGAAAATTACAATGCATTTCTCTAATGAATACAGATGCAAAAATCCTCAACACAATACTAGCTAATCAAATTCATCAACACATTAAAATAATTATTCATCACAGTCAAGTGCGTTTTATACCAGGCATGCAAAGGTAGTTCAACACAAGAAAATCAATCAGCATAATATACCACATGAATAAATCAAAAAAGAAAAATCACATTATCCTATCGATGGATATAGAAAAGGCATTTGACAAAATACAGCTTCCTTTCTTGTTAAAAATGCTACAAAGATAGGAATTGAAGGAAACTTTCTCAACATGATAAATGTCATATATGAAAAACCCACAGTTAACATTGTACTCAATGGTGAAAGAATGAAAGCTTTCCCGTTGAGATCAGTGACAAGACAAGGATGCCTACTGTTACTATTGTTGTTCAATACAGTGCTAGAGGTTCTAGCTAGAGCAGTCAGGCAAGAAAAAGAAATAAAAGGCATCCAAATCAGAAAGGAAGAAGTAAAACTTTCTCTATTCACAGATGTTACAATCCTATACTGAGAAAGTTGCTGCAATCCTATACCTAGAAAGTCCTGAAAAATGTACAAATGTAAAATGCTAGAGCTAATAAATGATTTCAGCAGAATATCAGGATACAAGATCAAATATGCAAAAATCAGTGGTGTTTCTATACATTAGTAATCTGGAATCTGGGAAAAAACTTCCATTTACAATAGCGTCTAAAGGGATCAAATAATTAGGAATAAAATTAACCAATGATGTTAAGAACTTATATTTAGAAAACCACAATGCATTTCTAAAAGAAATTTTTAAAAGACCTAAATAATTGGAAGACCATTCCAAGCTCATGGATTAGAAAACTAATTATCATCAAGATGTCAATTCTACCAAAATTGATATACAGATTCAATGCAATCCCAATAAAAATTCCACCACCATTTTTTTAAAGAAATGGAAAACATGATTATCAAATTTTTTGGGAAGGATAAGGGGCCCCAAATAGCTGGAAACATCTTAAAATGAAAAGGAAAGTTGGGGAACTTTCACTTCTGGACTTCAAATCATATTACTTATCTACAGTAGTAAAAACAGCATGGAACTGACATAAAGGTAGACACATAGAGCAATGGAAGCAAACTAATTGTTCAGAAACAGACCCTCACTTCTATGGTGAATGATTTTTGACAAGATTTTCAAACCCACCCAGCTGGGTAAGAATAGTCTACTCATCAAATGTTGCTAGGAGAATTGGATATCCATATCCAAAAGAAAGAAAGAGGAGCCCTATCTCACACCTTTTAAAAAATTAACTCGAAATGGGTTAGAACCTAAATATAAGAACTAGAACCATAAAGCTATAGAAGAAAATGTAGGAAAACATCTTTAAAACTTGGTGGTAGTTTGTGCATTTTAAACCTTGCACAGAAAGCACAAGCTGTGAAATAAAACAAGGATAAATGGGACGCCTGCAAGCTTAAAAAACATTTTTTTAAAAGACTTATTTATTTTTATTTATTTAATTCCCTCCCTCCCCCCCCCCCCCCATTGTCTGTTCTCTGTGTCTATTTGCTGCGCCTTGTTTCTTTGTCCGCTTCTGTTGTCATCAGCGGCACGCAAAGTGTGGGCGGCGCCATTCCTGGGCAGGCTGCACTTTCTTTCACGATGGGTGGCTCTCCTTACAGGCACACTCCTGGCGCATAGGGCTCCCCTACGGGGGGGACACCTCTGCATGGCAGGGCACTCCTTGCGCGCATCAGCACTGCGCGTGGGCCAGCACCACACGGGTCAAGGAGGCCCGGGGTTTGAACCGCGGACCTCCCATGTGGTAGACGGACGCCCTAACCACTGGGCCAAGTCCGTTTCCCTTAAAAAACATTTTTGTAATTCAGAGGCCTTATCAAGAAGGTGAAAAAGCAGCCTACTCAAAAGGAGAAAATACTTGGACACCACATATTCAATAAGGGTTTGATTCCCATCCTATATAAAGAGATCAATCAACTTGGCAATAAAAAAGCAAGGAACCCAATTTAAAAATGGGCAAAAGATTTGACATTTCTCCAAAGAGGAAATACAAATGGCCAAAAAGCACATGAAAAATTTTCAATATCATTAGCTATCAGGGAAATGCAAATCAAAATAGCAATGAAATATGATCTCACACTGCATAGAATGGCCGTTACCAAAAAAACCAAAGAGAAAACAGTAAGTGCTGGAGAGGATGTGGAGAAAAAGGAACACACCTTCACTGTTGAAGGGATTGTAACATTGAGCAACCTCTGTGGAAGACAGTTTGATAGTTCTTCACGAAGCTAAATATAGAACTGCCATATGATCCAGCAATTCCTCTACTAGGAATATATCCCAAAGAACTGAAAAGTATGACATGAGCAGACATCTGCACACTGATGTTCACAGCGGCATTATTCACAATTGCCAAAAGATGTAAACAACCCAAGTATCCATCAACCAATAAATGGATAAACAAAATGTGGTGTGTATACACACACACACACACACACACACACAATGGAATACTATGCTGCATAAGAAGAAATTAAATTGGGACACTTATAATAACATGGATGAATCTTGAAAACATTATGCTAAGTGAGGTAAGAAAGACACAAAAGGACAAATATTGTGTGGTCTCATTAATTTGAACAAATACAAAGAAGAAATGCATGGAATTAAAACCTAGAGTATATGTTACGAGAGATAAGAGGAGGGCTGAGAAGGACTATTGATGCTTAATGTATGTAGAAATTTTCATTAACTTTACTGTAAAAGCATGGAAATGTATACAGTTGATGATAACACATTATAGGAGTAATAGCTGATTTATAAATGGGAATGTGGCTGGAAAGGGTAGTAAATGTCAATGGAAAGAAAGCTAGAGAATAATCTAGGGACTGATTAACACAGTGAACCCACAGGTGTATTAAAATTGTGGTTAATGGTATAGATGCAAGAGTGTCCTCCTGTGAGCTAGAGCAGACGTACATCACCATTGCAGGATGGTGGGAATATGGAGAAGCATGGGGAAAAATATAACTGGTGTGACCTAGGGACTGTGGTTAACAGCAGACTGTACTGAGGGATGGATGATTTTACTCTTGAGAACCTAGTATGTGCCAGGACCATGCTACATCTCAGTGGGTAAAATCCCAGACATCTAGAAGTAGTTGACCCATCCCAGCTTCAAAGAAGAAAAAGGCTGAGAGATAAGAAGTATGAGACAAGTAAGGAAGGTGTTGTGAGATCCTAACTCCAGAGCCAACACCGTGGGTGTGTGTCCTGTGCAGTTTCAAATAGCTCCACACTCAGAAAGACTCTGCTCTTGGTTTAATGCTCTGCTGTCATCATCTTGAAACTCAAAAAAATTGGATAAGGGCACTACATATTCATTTTGTCCTGGGCCTCTGCAAATTATTCAGTCACTCCTTCCTGGATCACCATGTCTAGACAAACAGTGCTAACACACGGTTTACTTTCTTTGACATCAGAATTATTCAGGCTAGTATGTTATATTCTCCTTTGAATGTCCTTGTTAAGTGTTAATATGCCTACAGAATAATAGTGTAGGAAGGAATATTTTACCTATTTGTGGGGAAACAAATTCAGTAGGAAGTTTCCTTAGCAACTAAAGAGCTTGCCCTATATTGAGAATGATTATAAATATACGTTGGGGATAACTCTTAAGAGGAAAAAATTCTTAAATCATTATAGTTCATTTAAATAATACTGGTTGCATAAAGAAGGCACTCAAAATGCTTACTATATTAACAATAGATGTACTATCTGGTAATTACGTCCTCTAACTCTTGAACATACGAATGACTCATCACAGATTCCTATTGCTCCTCAAACAATGCAAATGAATTACTGGTTTCAAAAAAAAATGCAAGCAGCCACTCCTGTTTTCTATGGCTGTTGTCTACCAAAACCTGAAATTTTTATTTGAAACTTAGGGAAAAAGAATAACAATATGGGAAAAAGCTGGGAGCTGGTAATCACCACCAACTAATATACTGATGTTAGATATTCTATAGATAGTTGAGGCATTCTTACTGGTGGATAGAATTTACAGCAAAACATAGGGAAAAAATACATCTGCTGGGATATTAGTTCTTGCATGTAACATTGCCATTGCCTAGAAATGCTGTTTCCCTTTTGTGTTCTACAAACTTTCATTTTTTGAGGGGAACAAGGGCTAAAAATAAAGGTAGCATCCTTTTCTTTAATAGCATATTAAGTGCCATGAACAAAACTCTTATTGCTAAAGTAGATGCTGCTTGGCAGTTCAAGGAAAATGTTCAAGGAAAAATGTTGCAAATATTTATAGGGCAAATTGACACTTAGGTCACTCTGAATCCAGCAGAATAGATGATTAAGGGAGCAAAAACTAATACCACCTTCCTTTTTATACAGAGAGATGCTACAAATATTAGAGTATTCTGAATTTCATAGGGGAAAAGGGGGAACTATAAAAATTAATATATTATTACTATTGTATTAAATGGAGGATATAGTGTCTTGACAAATTATCATTACTTGATTATTATTTTACAGCCAGTCCAGGAAATGTACAGTGACACATGATCCAGCATCACAACTTAAATTCAAAGTTAATAGTCTGTTGAAAAGAATTCTCTTTCATTAAAAATTATAATTTTCTTTGAAGTTTATTTTGGGCAGAGGTGGGAGGTAGAGATATGCACATCCCATCTCATCTCCAAGACTGTAAAGTTTTTGTAAAGTTAGATTTATATTTGAGTAATCTTGTATCCCCCAAAATTCTCAACACAAGGCCTTGTTCAGAGGAGGTACTCAAATATTTATTGAATAATAAATGATAAATATAAGAGAATGCATAGTCTTAAGATGATATTGGCAGATTTTAAAAAAACATTACATATAAATATGTAAACAGAAAATGTGGTTTCCTGAAACAATCTAAAAAGGGGAAATAATTTTTTTATGGTGAATGCCAATATCAAAGTAAAATGTAGAGAATGAGACATGTACTTTCAAATCTGAAATACATCACATGAAAAGTGTCATGCAATATATCATTGTGGTAAGTAATAATAAATTACCAAATCAATTAGGAAATCATTGAGATGGTTTCATGCTAGGATCCAAAATATTTTGTAATTAAATATTTACAGTAGCTGTTCCAAAATGGATATATAGAGAGGCTCAGGGATGGTGATCTAAAGCAAGGTTTTCATAAAGGTTTACCTAGGATTGATACATGTCAAATCTCCTTAATCAAGAATAGGGTTGGGGTGAGGGGTGGGGGAATGCCCATTTGCACCAGCCATTGCTTAAAGCAAGCCACTATAGTACGCTACAGTGTTAAAAGTAAGCTTCGGGGTCAACTAACCTAATGTGCCTTTTGTAGATATTGGATAAAACCCAGGGAGGTAAGATGGTTTCCTTAAGGTCATACAACAAATTATTGGTATAGCAGGAATGGATTTGGCCTCCTCATCCTACCTGCCCAAAGAAGAAAGGAAAAACATGAATTGCCTAAAATAGAAATTGGTGTTATTTTGGAGGCTCATGGTAGACAAGTTCAAATTCCATGTTCAACCTTAATAATCCAGGGATGTGGGTATTATCTATATTTAATTGTTGAAGAATGATGTCGAAAAATTGTGACATATTTGTGGGTATACATCCTGTCATTGGGCAGAACTGAGATTTTTACTTAGGACTATTGAATTCCAAAGCCTTTCATTAAAAAAACAACAACAAACAAACAAAAATAAACACACTGCAGTTCTAGTTCACTGTTTCACATACTCTTTTACTTATTCAAATCCCAAGCTAACTCACTAACTTATCACCCATCAGAAAATCCATTCTATCAGTGTGTAGATAGCAGGCAGATGCTATGGACTAGAAAAATCATTTGAAAATAGGAATTTATATTTAAATGCCAATAACTAATAGTTCATATAAATTAATCTTTCCAAGAAATTTTGCTTAACAGCAAAACTTAAAGGGGGCACTTGTTAAAAGTAAGGAATGGTTCTCTAGTGGCAGGACTGCAAGATAATTTGGGGAGTGGCCATCTGTAACTACTTTGAAAATTTCACATAGATTTTGTCCAACTTTTCTTAGACTGATCACATAGTCAAGACAAATGTACACTTAAGTAAATTTATTAAAGTATTTGTCTATTTAAACTTAAAAAAAAATACATGGTCATACAAAGTTCATATCTAATACAAAAGAAATTATAAAGGATACAGTGCTTGCCTCATCTTCCTCTCCCCCTTTAAAAGATCTGCTCTGCACAGGTAACCCTTTTAAACAGTTTTTAATGTATCTTTCCATAAATGTAGAGTTTATATGTTCAAGAAAATCCACATGGTTTTATTGACACAAACAGGCTCCTGTCTTAGAAAGTCACATAAAGCTTTCACTTTTCATTCAGTAAAACAATGATGATGATGATGACAATGACAACGACAACAAAAATATGAAGAAGGAGATGAGGAGGGAGAAGGGATGGAGGAAGGAAAGAGCTAGCATGGGAATGTTTACCATGCACCAGGCATGATTTTTGGCTAATCCTCAAAACAACCATAATAGGTATATGCTAACATAATACTTACCTTCCTTACATTTTAAGAAATAGAAATATAAAGAGATTAGGTAACTTATTCAAGTTGCACTAATAGTGCTAGTAAGGCAAACCTGGTGATCTAACCCCATTGCCCATGTTTTTAACTAACCAACTATTCTAAACTTTGGAGATTTCTACAGTAATACATGCAGGTCTGCCTCATTGTTTTCAGTGGCTTAATAAAATTCATTCTGCTGCTATATGTGATAATTTTACCCAACCCCTACTGATGGCATTCATTCTACAAACCCCACAAGGTTTTTTGAAAACTGTAGCACTTGAAAGTTTAGGCTTACTCACTGATTTTACCCATATTGCCCAAGAAAGTCAAATGAAAAACTTGTGGAATTTAATTTTTCTAAATAAACTTTAAAAATTGCTTAAATTGTCTACCTTCTTGTAGCAGATACCCAGATTCAACTTTTCTTAAGTATACCTTCATTTCTCAACCTTTAATTGTAGAAGGCATATAGACAATCTCCTGCAGAACTAATCTTGATATTGAAGTATCTGGAATTTCACTTTTATATTGTATGAGGAGCTTAGAAAATATTTGAAGGAAAAATAATATTTGCTTTCCTTTTGTTTTCATTTTGCCTATTAACTGGTGCCTTTTATACTATAATGCCCATCAAAACAGGTTTCATCAGGAAATAGCTATTATCAGTTAATCAGCCTCCAAAAAATTATGATTTTATACTCTAATTAGAAAAATGGTGACTAATTCACCAGTGGATTCTGATTCACTAATATATTCACATCATTAAGCTATTATATATGTATTCTTCAGCATAGAAATCTGTTTTCTAGACATGATTTTCAGAAGAAACTGAACTCAAAAGGCTGTCTATCCCCAGATCAGACATGGGAAATAGAACATTTTGAAAATATAAAATCCTAATGTGAAATGTTTCATATGACTTGAAACTCTCTGTCTCCTATTAGGTATTTCATATGTGCCAAGGAACACACTTGTGAAACCTAAGCTACTTAAAGCTCTCTTGGTTCAAGCAAGTCTTTCAAAGCAAAAGATGTGCACATGGGCAAAAGGCTGATTTTTAATTCATAAATAAAATGATACAAGAAAAAGATCAACATCTTTTCTCACTCTACATACTGAAAAGGCTTAGAAGCAATTGACCAAACCAGCAGCAATGAGCAGGCCTAGGGCCTAGATTGCGGGTCACTAAATACTCTTCCCCTATAAAAGGAATTCGGGCTCCTGGGTGAAATATGCAAATTGAGCCTGGAATATTTTAGCATTTGTGCTAATCTGGAAGGTGTTCGGGACTACAAGGTTCATGTCAAGACAATGCAGAAAGAAATGTGAGAAGATTCCCACTGGACTAAGCTGGGAACATTTGAGCATTAATAAGAATAACTACAGTGAATTAAAACACATAAAATATATGAATCCACCAGTTCACTTTTGGAGAAGTATTCTAGATAATAAGTAAAGAATGATAGAATTAGGACAGTTGAACCAATAATGAACTAATAGATCTAGGCATTGAATATCAACAGCTCTTAACATTACAAGAGGAGAGACCAATCAGACATGATATGCCATCTGACAGCACTGAATACACCAATAGAGTAGTCTGGAGAAAACAAAACAAAACAATTAAACCATATCTAGAGCTAAATTCCAATTTATAAAAAATATAGAGGTAGGTCAGAGGAACATGTTAAACTACATCATGACTTATGGGAGACAACTGGAAATTTGAACTTTGGCTAAAAATTTGATGATTTAAAGAATTTACTATTTTTAGGTGTGATAATAGTATTGAGATTATTGTATCAATAAAAGAGAATTTATCTTTTAGAGACACATACCAAAAAGATACTAATGAAATTATGTAATTTTGGACTTGTATCAAAATAACATAAGATGTGGGGGAAAAGATGGGAATATATATGGTGAAGGATTGGCCATTATTGATTTATGGTGATTGAAGCTGAGTAATGGAACATGCGGCTTCATTATATTATTTGCCCCCTTTTGTGTATATTTGAAATTCTCCATAATTGAGGGTTTTATATTGTTGTTGTTATTTTGCTGTTGTTGTTTGTCAGCCAGACTTAGAAGTGCTGGAGAATTACTTCAACACCATACTATTTGGAGATCTTAAAAAAAAAAAAAAAAAAGTGCATTTAAAAGCACCAGAGAACGACTTCAACACCAAAGCAAGCTTTAATTAATCCAAGCACTCAGGAGGAGACTTCACACTCCAGGTCAGTTAACTATCTCATCACCAGTTATTTGGATCCAGTCTGTCAAGTTTGTCATTTTCCAAATATAAATATTACTTGCTTTAAAAGTCAAGTTAAGAAAAAAAGTCACCATTAAATAGAGGATTTGCTAAGTATGAGTGTGGATGATTGTCCTCCAATTGTTTTCAAATGCCAAGAATTAAAAATATCTGATAAAAGCTTCTGAGAGATGTGTGTATAATAAATTAGCAAGCATATATGGAAAGAGAAACTCAATTGGTCTTAGGATGCCTACTTTTTCTATAGTGGAACAAAATCATATTGGCATTAAATTCATTTTTCATTAGAATAAAATAATTTGTTTTTATTAAGTAAAATGAAAGTGAGAGGAAACATTTTAAAGGGTAAAGATACACCGTTGGACAAAATCATTGATGATAAATGCTAAGATATAACACTGTGACTAGAAGAAAGAGTATCGAAAAATTAACCAGTATTTCATTAAGTATAAATATATGTTTTCCTTTGTTTTTAAAGTTAAGCATGAACAAGTTAACAAAAAATCAGTTTCCCTCATTTCATCTAAGTAGTTCTGAAATCCCTGGGCTTTCTTGTGAGAATGAATTAACCCAATGATTTAAAACAGAAGGAAAAAATGGTAATATTTGAAAACAGAAATTCAAGATAAGAACACAGATTACTTTAGTTTCAGAAACAGTATTTTTTTCTTGTGTTTCAGGGAACTCAAAAACGCAATTTGGATTGAAGATAACTCATTCTTGCAGGGTCAGACAGAAACACAGTGCATTTGTTCAATCAATGAATTCTGGCTGTTCCAATTATGGGAGCCATTTAATTAAGGTGAAATATAGACCCTTGGATTGCTTCCTTGATCTCTAAGAACTAGCATGACCAGAATATTATCAATATGCTTAAGCAATAAGTCCACACTTCTAAGAGAAGTCTTATACATTACTGTATATAAAATTTGACTAACCTGTGTCCTAAAAATGGGTCTTGAAAGTTAATTGGGGGAAATGGACTTGACCCAGTGGTTAGGGCATCTGTCTACCACATGGGGGGTCTGCGATTCAAACCCTGGGCCTCCTTGACCCATGTGGAGCTGGCCCATGCGCAGTGCTGATGCGCGCAAGGAGTGCCCTGCCATACAGGGGTGTCCCCCGCACAGGGGAGCCCCACACGCAAGGAGTGCGCCCCGTAAGGAGAGCTGCCCAGTGGAAAGAAAGTGCAGCCTGCCCAGGAATGGTGCCGCACACATGGAGAGCTGACACAACAAGATGACACAACAGAAAGAAACACAGATTGCTGTGCCGCTGACAACAACAACAGAAGTGGACAAAGAAACAAGATGCAGCAAATAGACATGGAGAACAGACAACCAGGGGGAGGGGGGGAGGGGAGAGAAATAAATAATCTTTAAAAAAAAAAGTTAATTGGGATGTCTAGGAAAAATTCACATTGTCTTATGTCATTTCCCAAAGAATGGGAGGGCTGGTTTCTCAAACTGCAGGGTCAATGGAGGCATTAATAGGGCAGAGAAAGTGAGGGGACTAAACTGATGACTGACTGAATGAATGAATGAAATAAAGAGGGCCATAAATGGACTGATGCTAACAAGGTATCAAGAGCCAAGAATTATGATCAATTCAATTCTGTGAATTGTTACAGCAATGACTTGAACTATTACTTAAATATTTACTTAACTTTATAGTTCAAGCCTTGATCTTCCCAGTAGGTTGGGGACTCTGAAACTAAGCGCTTTCTTTTACTGGTCTTTATATTCATAATAATGCATCTTACGTATTTGCAAGAACAAACCTCAATTGTTATTTTACCTAATCCACAAATCCCTAGAGATTACATTTCCAAATTATCCTGGACAAGATACGAGCAGTCTTACTCTGGCTATGGAAAAATATTTTTGTTTTCTTTTTTCTTTTTTTTTGTTGTTGATCTGCAGAAAGCTCTATAGAGCAATGATGAGTGTGAGCCTCAGTGTCAGATTTTCTGGGCTCAAATTCTGTTTTTTTTATAAAACACTCTATGCATCAATTTATTTATAAAATGGGGATAATATAGAACTTACATTAGAAAGACTTTTTTGAAATTTAAATAAATTACATTATAGAAAATGTAGAGCAAGTAACTGATAAGAGTAACTGCTCAGTAAATTCTAACTATTATTATCACTGATTTACTAAAAGGATATAATGCAAATATATTCCCTCTTGCCCTATGATAATTTGAAAATTTCCTCTCATTCAAGGAAAAGAGATCTGCTTTTCTGGTTGATTCTAGCTTTTGTTTTAATGAGCAATCTAGGTCAATTGTTGAGAAAGAAGAAAAGAGTTCATAAGGAGGAAAGGGAAAGGGCAAAAAAATTCTCTAGTGAAGAAGTGTTGGGGAGATGATTTCCCTACACTGAAAATAAAAGAAGAAATGAGCAAGAAAGATAGTGCGAGGTTACCAGAGTAGGTCAATATGGCTAGGAAATCATTTGTTGGTTGTGCAAGAAAAAAGCACATCTCTGAATAGCTGGGTGATTGGACCTGGCAAGATCCTGCCAAGATGAGAACTCTCTGGGTGTCCAGGAAGCATACAGGAGTCACATCATCACCAAGAGAGTGCCCAGCAAGAAACCGCCCCCCCCATCTTCTGTAGAGGACATCACTTTGTCATCATCTACTGCCTTACCTGTTGACTGAAAGATCTGTGACCCAAGAGTTTGTTCAATTTTTCTCTAATAACTTTGTGTGAATGCCTGCCACCGATTCTCTTCAGCCCCCTCAATGAACTAGGACTTCTTCAAACTCAAGAAAGAGGGACTCATGATGATTAACAGGGTAGTGATGGCAATATTTTCTATCCATGTATTTTTGGGAGCAGAACTCAATCTGCTGGGGAACCCCTGAACAGGGGGAATTGTTTAGTACATTCTCCTCCTTTGGAACTTCTAGGATGCTAAAACAGGCTAATTCTTAAAAATCTTGGCAGTCATTTGTGACTATTTATTTTCATCCATATAGCAGCATTTTGGAGTTTTGCTTTTTCTCTCTCCGAGTTAGCTGATTCATTTATCATATTGGTTCCTTTATTCATATCACTGGTCTATGCTTGACCACATATACACGCATCTCCTTTTTGTGACCATCCATCTATAGCAATGAAACTCTGCACAGATTCAGCAAAGAAACAAAAAAAGAATTACCATGTGAAAAAATGTAAAATGGAAATTTGGATATTCAGAAAGAAAATATTTCATTCCATGTACATGTCTTTAATCTTGGCCAGATGTAAAACAGGATGCAAACATCTATAGCTGAGTTGCTAAGAGCAAGTTTAAGAGCTATATGGAGAATCTGACCCATTCATTTGAGGGCACCTTAAAGCCTCATTTCCTAAACTTGAAGGACTCGGTAACCTTTAAAAACTCAAAGCTCAACCCTAAATATCCAGAGACTCTCCACAAATAGTCAGATGGTTTACATACTTTTCTGTAAGCATTTTTACTCTATTAAAAAAAGAATACAATTCACAGCTGCAACCAGACAAACGAGAAAGATAACTAGAGTGGTTAATACTGGTTGACTCTTAATATTTACTTTATGATTTTTTCTTTTCTTTTCTTTTTTTTTCTATTGCAGTCAACTAACACTCTCCCTATGTTTACAAACTCTGATAAGTCAAAAAAGAAAGGAGAAAAGAAGAAGAAAAAGTCTTGAGAGAAATACATATCAGCTTTCTTCTAGTAGCTTCGGATTCTTGACATCACAAAACCGAATATATTTGCTATCAGGGTATGCTGCTAGTTTAATAATTTACGTTCTAGATATCCCTGAATACTTGTAATGATATCTCAGAGTGTCTGACTACACTGAAATAAAACACTATATCCCGCCTCTACTACTATTTAAAGTTCGGAGATGCACTGCAGTTTCTTGGCAGTGATGTGGTGGAAATGATGATGATGTCAAGGATGATGAGAACAATGACCACAGCAGCTCAACTTTATTGAAAAATTAATTACTATGTGCCAGGGAATTTGCTTTTGGTGCCTTGCCTTTTTTAATCTTCACAAAAATTCTTTGAGGAAGGCACTAGCATAGTGATTTTGTAGATCTAGAGACTAAGACTGAGATTATTGACCGTGGGTCATGCAGCTAAGGAGAGGCTAGAGCAAAGGAAATTTATATTTTTGAATAAAAAAACTGATTAATATAGATGTTACCAAAGATTCATAAGCTTTAGCAACCAAATTAATTGCTTTATTATGGAAATACCATCTCATAACAAATTTTTAATAATTTATTTAAGAATTCTTATATTAACTTTGATTTGGAATTCAGTTCCATGAAAATGTTTACTGCTCATGAGTACCTTATTTGCTCCTTTAACTAAAAAATAAAAGTAAATGAATTCACTTGCTTCTGTTTTTTAAACTCTGTTTCTAGGAAATTCAGAATTTACTTGTTAAAAGTGCTCTGTGGCTCATTCTAACTAGCCTTTGTTCTTTTTTTTTTTCCTACTTGCCAAGCCTTGTTTTATATATGACTTATAAGTACTCTCAATCCTCACCTCTATTTCTACTAAAATATGCTAAAAATTATTGTTAAAATACAATAGCTGAAAAAACCAACCTAATTCCTTAAAAAAAAAATTATACCACTTAAGAGTCAAGCCACAGTCTACCTTCTCAGTTGTGTAGTGTGTAAAGACAGCTGCTTTTATTTTAGAGGACTTGTAATTTTCTTTGAAGCTGCATGGCCTTGTCTGTCCCCATGAACCATTTAAGGCACTTCTTCTTTGCTTCATTAAGAGTGAGCGTATCTTAGTTATACTTGTCCTTAATTAGTGAGTGACTTTTTTCCATTCATACTTAATTGGGGGAATGGTCTTCCACTGTGTCATTATTTCAAATTAACTAACTGAACTGAGAAGTGATGACTTCCTATTTCATCCTTTTCCTTACTATCCAATTCTAATCAGGGGCAGGTTCTTTGGCATGTATCACTTACATCTTAATTCTTCTGTTTGAATTATAACAAATAGCTGCTTGGTAATCTGTATGCCTTTCAAAGCAGGCAGGCAGATAAAATACATGAAAAGCAGAGACAGTGAGACAAAGAGTCAATGTCCTATTTCTCTTTAGTTCCTTGACTAGAGCATTTAGCTCAGATGATCTGATGAATGAATAATAAAACTCAATCATATATCAACTACTGAAATATTAGCAATACATCTTTCTTTATGGTGCTTAATGAAATATCTAAGGCACCTTTCTGCTCACCACCAATATCTACACACCTGATGCTCACTCATTTTAGAGACTCATAGCACTGTGAAGATTGCTTAAACTCTATCTTTATACCTGGGAATTCAAGAAAAGATTCTCTTTATTTTTCTAAGAAAATGAGAGATTCCAAAATATAGTATACATATTTAAAATAATAAAACATTGCTGGTCAATTTTTCAAAGACTTCATAGAAAAATGAGATCTAGAAGGGCCATGGTATTCTACTATGCAGTTCTCTACTTTGTAGAAAATTCTTTTTTTTTTTTAAGATTTTGTTTATTCATTTATTTCTCTCCCCTTCCTCCCCACTCCGGTTGTCTGTTCTGTGTGTCTATTTGCTGCATCTTCTTTTGTCCACTTCTGTTGTCAGCGGCACGGAAATCTGTGTTTCTTTTTGTTGCGTCATCTTGTTGTGTCAGCTTTTCATGTGTGTGGCGCCATTCTTGGGCAGGCTGCACTTTCTTTTGAGCTGGGCGGCTCTCCTTACAGGGTGCCCTCCTTGCGCGTGGGGCTCCCCTATGCAGGGGACACCCCTGTATGGCAGGGCACTCCTTGCGCTCATCAGCACTGCACATGGGCCAGCTGCACACAGGTCAAGGAGGCCCAGGGTTTGAACCGCAGTCCTCCCATATGGTAGACGGACGCCCTAACCACTGGGCCAAGTCCACCACCTGTAGAAAATTCTTTAGTGCCAGCCAATAAAATTATCAATCCTAACTCCAAATTTTTATGATCATTTAATTAGCGAGTGGTCTACAAAGCACATCTTTAGGCAAATCAGTGATTATCCATCCTTTGTCCTTTCTCAACCCCCTATTCATCCACCTACTTCAAGCCACCTTTTTATTTCATATATGCAAGAGCCCAGGCTGACAAATCACATTTTATTGAGAAGATCTTCAGCAGGAAAGCCTGAAATATGGACCACCAAATTTAATCATCACAAGATGCCCAATTATTAATAAGGCACTATCTACAGTCAATCCAATTTTTGCTACCTTAGGATTTAGCAACACCCCTCCTGTCTATAAGTAAAGTCTTTCCCAGAAAAGACTATAACTCAAGGAAAATCATCAACCATATAACACTATTTTCTCCAGCTGCTATCTATCACATTAAAAGCTTTGATACAGGGGAAATAAAAACCTCAAAAATGCAAATTTGATTAGTAAGAAGTCAAAAGAACAACCAAAGAATGGGCCAGAATGAAACAAATAGGTCTTTGGGTTCAGACTGGGCAGGTGAATTAATAGAAAAGCCCCTCCTATTCACCTGGGTGCAGCCTTCTCAAATCTTACTCTAATATGCAGGGCTTATCATCCTATGTTCAATATCCAAATCATCTTGGACTCTTGGGGTGACCTAGAACTGTTAATTAACTATTTATTGAGCACTTCTCTATTAGGTACAGTATTTGATTCTGTGCTCACAGACATAGCTGTGTTCTCATGGAAGAGAGAGCGGTTTAACATCAGTAAGCTTATTCTTGCACAATCAATTCCAATTACTGCATACTCTGAATAAATAAAACATCAAATGAATACTAATTATATGATGAATAGGACCCAAATATTGCTTTATCTAACCCTCTTAATTTACAGAGTTGATAATGGGAAGTCAATTTCTTTGCTTTTGAATATAGCTGACTAAATGTGAAATTTCCAATATCAAGATCTCTAAAGTTCCAGGAAGATAATTCATGTCTCTCTTCTAAAATCAGTTGTCAAACATATTATAAACCAAAAAAAGGGGTGTGTTTGTAAAAAAACAAATATGCAAAATCCTGCATTTAAGCACCATTTTCTTCTATGAAGAACTTGAGGAAGGCTACAGTAGAAAAAAAGGAAAGGCAATTAAGCTACCAAATAAGTCTGTCCATTCATTTACGATTGAATGAATTTCTCCATAAATGTTGAGTGTTAGCATCATAGATTTTTCCTAATTTCATTACTTCAACAGAAGTATCTCTTTGCTTAATCATGAAATTATCTCCATAGCCATATAGGAATTCATTTTTGCATTCCTTTACTACCTATGCAAAAGATTAGAGGCTGAATTTTTATGATTTTTATTCTCATTTTGTGACCTTGGACTATATTTTTAAATTGTTTCGCTGAAGTGTTTCCTTGTCTCAAAAGTATCCAGAGAGGCCAGATTGAGCAATTGGCAAGTGATAAATGAAGTGATTAATTTAGACCCATAATTACTGTTGAGTTGATGAACAGGAGTCACATGCATTCTACACTGAGATTTTTGGAATGGAAAAATAATATGTTAAAGCAATTTACATTAATTCATACACTGTTTATACCAACTGTGCCAAAATAGCCATCTATCTAGGACATTTTTTATCTAATTATAATTTGGCACAAGGGTTAGTTGTTTATGACCAACACCCACTCACTGGTCAAGAGGTATATCGCATGGCATGTTTATATACAAGTAAGTTTTGACCACTGGCATTTTAGGGGTAGAAAAAGTCTGTCCCATATCCTGGTTTAATTTTTGGTTGTATTTTCTTTTTAATCTAAGAGAGGCAATTATTTTGAAGTTTTCCCTCTTGTGAATAAATGTTTTAACATTTAAAAAATGAAGTTTTATTGGCCTATGTTTGCATATTATGCAATAAATGTTTTAACATTTAAAAAATGAAGTTTTATTGGCCTATGTTTGCATATTATGTTTTCATACCACTTTCATACTGCAGTGACTTCATAAAATCTAACCTCTTTTTTTGTTAAAATATTTAAGGTCACCACTTCATTTCCAGTTCAGTCTATTTCAACCTAATTTCACCTATTTATGTTTCTACTACTTTTATATTAGTTGTTTCCAAAAGAGGTATAATAGTTTTTGCACAGAATCCAAATGCAGGATATAATACTATGCTCTACATGTAAGTTAAATTGCCGAATAGTTGATAGCCTCAAGTGCCTTGCTTTATTGCCTCATCTGGAAATCATTAGGATGTACTTTATTGTGACTAATGCAAAGTTGATTCTTAAGGACTGTCATATAATTTCTTAGTCAGTATCTATACAGTGTTCCTATGTTCTCTCAGAGAAGGATTCTGAGACTTGATTATTAGTTAAGGGGACAGTCCAGGTTTTGGGATAAGAATAGGAAAATCAGATTATCACTTTTCCTCTCTCTAAACCCTGGAATGGCTCCCCTTAACTATATAATCAAATCTTAAATCTGTAGACAAATATTCAAGGTTCCCCTTGACCTGGTCCAAGCTAAATTTCTTATGTACTCAACTCTCATACCCAGTTAGTCACCATTCATATGACACATCAGGACTCACCATATAACTACAGCGTTGCTTATATGGTTCCGTCCCTTTTGCAAACCCTTCCTTTCTTTTCTGCCTATTCATACAACGTAGTCTCATTCATTGCCACATCCTTTGTTAAGTTCTTCTAATACCTACATTAGATTAATCACTCACCAGGTTTTATAAAGACCTCCACTGGAGCACCTATTTTGCTCTGCCTTTTGTAATCACATGTACTCCCTTCTCTGATCTAAGTGATATGTGACTGTGGTGGTTTGGAACTATGCACCCTAGGAAAACATGGTCTTAAACTTAATCCATTCCTGTGAGTGTAAATCCATTTAAGTAGGACCTTTTGATGAGGTTATTTCAGTTGAGGGGTGGCCCAACTCAATCAGGATGGGTCTTAATCCTATTACTGTAGTCCTTTATAAGCAGAATGAAATTTAAACAGATAAAAAGAAAGTCATGAGGAGCAAGAAGTTTAATTTTAATGGAACCCAGAAAAGAAGGGAGAGGCCAGAAGAGACTGCAATATGCATGGCTATGTGACAGAAGAGCCAAAGACCAAGGATCACCAGCAGTCAGCCCCAGAATACTGGTCTTCAGGAAGAAAGCACTGCATTGATGATGCCTTGATTTGGACTTCTCCTAGCCTCAAAACCATGAGCCAAAAAATTTCTATTGTTTAAGTCAACCAATTGCATGAGTATTTGCTATAGCAATGAGGAAACTAAAACAGTGATGACAGTAGCATAACATTGTTAATTTAATTAATAGCACTGAATTACATACTCAAATGTGGTTAAAAGGGGAAATTTTAAGTTGTATGTCTAGAGTAAAAATTTAAAACAAAACAAAGGACTGCATAATATAAACAGTGAACCTTAATGTAAAATATGGACTAAGTTAATATAACAATTATAAAAATATTCTTTCATCAGTTGTAACAAATATACCACACTAATGCCAGGTATTAGTGATAGGGTGGTATATAGGAAGTCTGTATTTCATGCATAATTTTTCTTTAAACCTACAATTTCTCAAATTACAAAAAGAATGAAAACAAAAGTCAGCCCAGGAATGTAACCTGTTTACTCTTGTTTCATTATTTTAAGTTCTCTGACTTGATTTATAATATATGTGCTTTTGGGTTTGCAATGCCTGATCTATATATTTCATTGCCTCAGAATAGTCAGCTAAACTGTTTGAAGGGGTGAGAATGTGTTCAAATGATGAGTAAGTCTACTATCATCATCATGTTGGCAATACCATGGTAATAATCTATTTTTTAAAAAATCTCATGGTAGAAAATAAATAGAAAGCAAACAAAATAGACCTGGATGGATTCCAAAGAAGTGATTTTTATAAATATGTGACTGGTTGCCTCTAGACCTTCACTCAGGCTACTGAGAATTTAAGTCAACACTTTCTATACCTCTGAGTAGCAACAACTGAAACCTCAAACCTTCTGCTCTAATCTAAAGGTAACACTGCCAGCCAGAATCCTTTATTGATAATCTCTGAGCACAGTGTTCCAGATCTTGTGTTCTAAAATGGAATGTAAAGATTACATAAGCTCAGAAAAAATATCCATTTCCCTGGACACTATTTCAAAAAAGAAGAAACTTTACAGAGGCCAGCAATTGTTAGAAATTACTGAGGCCCCAAGAATTACCCCTACAAAGGAACCTAGAAAACTGTGGAAAAAATGAAAACAATTATTCCGTCTATCATTAAGTACTCACCATGTTCCAAATTACTTTCAGCATCCAGAAGAAACATGGGTCAGTAGGCACAGCTCCAGCACAGCACAATCGCAGAAGCTTATGTAAAGCGACCAGTCCTAACTCACACATTAAGAGAGCACATTTTCAGCTGCAAGCATAAATTTGCACTCAATTTTACTCTCAATCTACAACATTTATCACAAAGCAACTAAATCCTTCTCTTACAGTGAGGGGAATATCATTTTGGTAGGGGAGTAAATATAGTTAGGATTAACTTGGTGGCTCCAAATCAGCAACAATTTGAAAGGATAATGTAAGAACAGGAGAAAGCAGAGTTTGCTTCCTGAGCCTTCACATTCCTAACACCGCCCCCCGCCCCCCGCCCCGCAATACTTGGTTGTGGTGTGTATGTACACATACTCACAAAAGCACCAGAAGCATTTCTGCCTATTTTTCAAAAATTCCTTTTGCATAACTACAAAGACCAGGTAGTTTCAAACTTTCTAGAAGACAGAATATTAGAATAATAGCATTTTTACCATTGCATCTTAAAAACCATCTATAGGTCCTTTAAAATCATGTGTGGCAACTGTTTATACCAAACTCTCCTTTCTTTTCTCATTTCCTAGATTATATTCAAATATTAAAGTGATCTGGGATTCTGATGCAAAAAAAAAAAAAGGAGAAACTTCTAATACCTGCTCCCCTGTCCTTTAGGGCAATTACTTACAGAGAGTTTTCCCCAACCATTGTGGGTAAGTATATTTTATATTGTGACTGAATATATATGCATACCTGAAACAAAAGTTATGCAACAATATTTGCTTTTACTACTATACACTTCTATATTTTCATTTATGGTCTAGTTTCTTTCATAAAAACAACAGTGCTAGTTGTAACCTACTAAATTGATTCTGTGGCTCACTAACCTGTCATGACCAACAGTTTGAAACACTTTGAAGCTTTTTTGCCTTCAACTGCATTCACTAGCATGGTCTATTTAATGTATTAACTAAAAGGGGAAAACAAATAAGAAAATTTAAAGATAGCTAATAAAAATATAAATGGTATTAACTAAATGTGGAAAGAAAGCACATATATTAATTTACTATTGAAAATAAGACCACAGAAAGATTATGACTTTTAGCTACCACTTTGAGTTCTTTTTTGTTACTTGGTATTCTGCTAAACATTTTATGTGTCATTATTCCCAAGCCTCAAGGAAACACTATGATTTACATATTATTGTTCTCTCTGTTTTCCAAACTAGAAACAGGAAATTTGCAGAACGGATCATAAAAGCCTGAGCTATCAAACACTTCGGTGTTCTCTGTCTTCTACTTACAATTGCTATAATCTAAAGATTTCAGTAAATTAAAAAAACCCAACAATTGTACCACATAATCAGTAAATTTTTGAAAACATTAATAAGGGGAATACATATATCCAGGCCATGAGATTTACTAGCCTTCAGAATTTTATAAAGAGTTCAAAACTTGATCAGGAGGGTTTTCTTAATCAGAAGGGATGTCATATAAAACCCTTATTCACCTCCACCATTAATGGCCATGAAGCACTTACAATATGCCTGCACTCTGCTGAACACTCTAAATATACCATCTCCACTTTGCTGATATGAAGAAAACAGAGTTTGTATAACCTACTTAAGCTTTCACTCCTATCATTTTTTTCCAGCCTTATATGCTGAACTCCTCTAAATGTACCCCATTCCCTAGTCAAACTGAACTGTTTGGGGGTTCCCAAATCTACCGTGTTCTTTTGTGTATCTAAAAATTTGAACTTTTTTTTTCCTGTTTGCAATATCCTTCCCTCCATCTCAAATGGCTAATTCCTTCAAGACTCACTTGACAGGCCATTCAGGAAGTCATCCCTGACTTCTTTCCCAACCTATTGTTAAATGACTCCCTTGTTTCCTTTCCTCTATCATAACATTTATTATATTTATATTTTCATTGTCACCTCATTGGCAAATCTGGAGGGCAGTGAGAATGTCTTTCATTTCCAGCACATGGCACCACAGTAAGCTGTCATGAAATGTTGACTGATGGATAAACATGCAAACTCCTGCACAGTTACTTATCATAAAGGGACAAACGATGGAGTTCCTTCCACTATAATTTTTCTAAGAGTGATCTTAATCCTGACCAGTCGATCCTAGAATGATGTCAATACCAGGGTTAGCTGAACTGGTAATAAATAATACATAGAGAAGAAGTTGTAGAAAAAAGAGAAAAATGCTAAAACTGGCCCCCAAAAGAGGATGGATTGTTGCTATATAAAATATCAAAGCAGAACAACTGTAAAAAGCTGCAAATCAGTGCTGCTCTTCGTTACTTGTAGGTTTTTACAAGTTGCTTTGATGAAAGTTAAAAATGAAACTGAAGTTTAAGAGACAGAACATTCCCACTAAGAGATTTCTAAGATGGGCTTAAACCATTTTTTAAAAATTAAAATAGAAGCATAACATGTTTCCCTAACAATATTCAAGGAGGATTTTCAAGATGATATTGGCCCTGTCTTAAACATGATACCTAGAAATATGCCCTATGATAAGGAGCTCCTAGTTACCAGAATGACAAATGTGTTTTCTAAAGCAAAATTATACATTTCACACTTCATATTCAATGCCAATTAAAAGTATTTAATTGTCCAAGTTCATTGAAGAATGAGTGAACATCAGGCATTCAATTTTCTTGGGAGTTCTGCTGCTTTGTGTCATGCATGCCAAGCGGTGACCAAGTCATTCTCACAATCCTTTTCTTTTCCTTTGTGACAATTTTGATTATATAAGATGCCAGTAAACATGAAGGCAAGAACAACATTTGACTTTAGCAATGCTGTGTGGCAAATAAAATGGAATAGCTATATAGTTTCAGTATTACTATTAAGTGAATTCTTAATCTATTTTCAAAGAAGAATAAACTACAAGCTAAAGTGAACAAAAAAATTCCAAGATCATATAAATGGGGAGAAAAACATTGTAAGTTGATGTTAGTCTGGAAGAAAAGCTACAGCCAAGATCACAATTTGCCCTTTTATTGGTTGTGATTCTCTGTTCTGGGCTGAGTCTCTTGGAGGTTTGATAATAGTAACTGGAGAATTACAAAGAAAAACTAATCAATATATTATTGAAATAATAGGTTTATTGAGATATAATTTACATACCATAAAATTCACCCATTTAAAATATATGATTCAATGATTTTTAGTAAATTTAAAGATTTGCACAACCATCACGATACCTAGTCTCAGCACATTTTCATCACTTCAAAGAGATCTCTCCTGCCCTTTTGAAGTTAATCTCTTTTTCCACTCCTAGGTAACTAGTAATCTTTCTTTCTCTATGGAGTTTCCTTTCTGAACATTTTATATAAATGGAATATGCACTATGTAGCCTCTTTCATCTGGCCACTTGCCCTTAGCATTTTGCTTTTGAGGCTCATCCATGTTATTGCACATATGAATAGATCTTTATATTTATTGCTGAATAATATTCCACTGTATGGATACAACACATTTTGTTTATTCATTCACCAGTTGATGGCCATTTGGATTATTTCCACTTTGGGGCTAGTATGAATAATGCTGAATATTCCTGAACAAGTATGGCTATACATTTTAAGTTCTCTTGGGTATATACCTAGAAGCAAGTAGAATTGCTGAGTCATATAGTAAATTTACATTCAACTTTTTAAGAAATTGCCAAAATGTTTTCCAAAGTGGTTATACCATCTTACAATCTCACCCATAATATATGAGGGTTCACATCCTCTCTAAGACTTGCTATTGTCTATCTTTGATTATAGCATTCTAAACCATATGTATTTAAAGGACTTTTCCCTTTAATATTTTCCCATACTCTAATTTCTGCAATGTCTATTATGTACTGCCTCTCTAGGATCCAATTAAACAAAACAGCTTTCTTTCCCCAATTAAATTGATTTGAACAACCTGGGACTGAGTGGAGCATGATAAGAACAAGAGGCTTGTTCCCATTAAAATAGGAAGGCTTTATTCAAATGCATCCTTTTAAAGATAAGCCAAAATATGAAATGCCTCATGCAAACTTTGGTTTCATTAAATGAAGCAGTATCAAAGGAGGTAGTGATTCCATGTCCTCGATGTGCATCAGATCTCATTCAGAATATAATGGCAGGTCCACTGACGATAAAAGGAGCATGTGTTCAGCACAGAAACAGAGAAAACAGTGAGGGAGAAAATAAAAGCCCACCAGAATCCCACCATCATTTTTGCTCAATGAATTTCATTTCAGTCTTTTTTCCCCTATAAGTATATAGGATACATATTTTTATCATAATGAAAAGTATGCTTCTATGTTAAGAAACCTGCTTTTTAATATATTATAATTTGAACATTTTTCACGATCTTAAGTTTTCCTTGGAAACATAGTTAATGATTGCATAATAGTCTGTCATGAGGATTTTCCATAATTTAACAATTTCATTTGTTCAATATCTAGGCTTATTTTAATTATTCACCAACACGAGTGATACTGTGATGAACATCATTGTGCCCACAACTGTGTCCCCAACCACACCTGAGGAGACACTGTTATGTTAGAGTTTCTTCAGGAAAGGACAATAATTGGAGGCCCTGAGGACATTCTGCTGAAAAATAAAAGGCTTAGAAAGATTATGCAAGACAGAAAGATTTGAAGTTGTAACAAGTGAAAGAGGAATTAGATATTAAGAAGTTTCAGAGAGAATAAGTAAAAATATGGTACAAATTATAAGGTGGTAGATTCATGTTCAACATAGAGACCTGTATTAATGATTAGAATTCTTCAAAGACAATGTGAGTCCTAACACTTGGAGGAGTTCTAACATTTAAAGTCTGGTTGGCATTCGACAGAGATTTTATTGAAAGGGGGTACAGGCTCAAATTGGAGATGACTTTCTAATCCTTTTACATTTAAAGCCCATATTTAATATCTTCTCTTTCTTATTCATAATTTAATATTTTCTTCTAAAATTTCAAATGCACAAGAACAAAACAAACAAAAAACCAATGGAAGCATCTACAGAACACACAAATTAATTAAGCAGCCTCCTTCTTCCTCAACTTTAGTGGCAATTGTTGAAAAAGAGGGTCTATTCTCACATCAAAATTCCAAAAGAATTCTATGTCTGGATCAGTTCATTTGAAGAATTGGTGTTGCAAACAGATATCTATTCATCATTACTGCAAACCTTTGGGTGCACTTCATTCCATCTTCATGGTTTTGATTCATTCATAACAGATTATATTGTCATATATTAGGGTAAACCAATTCTTTACTGCGTACCCAAACATAGACAAATTAAAAGTAAATTATATTCTCCAGCATATGAATTAGAGAACAGAATAAACAAAATAAGGGAATCACTTTTCTGTTATTTTATGCTGGGTTAGAAAATAATTCATTATAAAGTTTCTGGAATACTAATCTTCCATTAGGGTCCAAGGTCTCAGTTGGCCTGTGCAATGATGTCCATCTAAGATACATTTTAAAACAAAAACAAAACAAACAAAAAGCAAGCTTAAGAGCAATCAGAATTGTATGACAATTCTTGGGCTGCTTTCCCAGGGAAGGAGGGAAAAAAAAATTACCAGAACTGGCTGTCAGAATGGCCACCAGTTTCAAGGATGCAAAGAGAAATGCAAACTCTACAGAGGGAGAGATGTGAGAGGAGAGTAGGTTAGGTGCTTCTGAGAAGTAACTTAAACATGAGCAAGGTTTGATAAAATGTTCCCACTTGTCTACATCTGAGCAACAGGTTGTTCTGCATATGTCACTTTCCATAAACAATTCCATAGAGTTTCTGCCTTCTGACTGAGATTCTACCACTAAAAAAAAAAAAAATGTTATACACTTAAGATCCTTTTTGGTACCCAGTTACTAAAAGCTTCTTCTAAAGCTGAAATTGCCTCAGCTATATTATAAGGAAAAGTTTTCTCTATCTCCATGTAACTTTTTTTTTTTAAGATTTATTTACTTATCCCCCTCCCCTCAATCTGCCATTGTCTGCTCTCTGTACCCATTTACTGTGTGTTCTTCTGTGTCTGCTTGTCTTCTCCTTAGGCAGCACTGGGAACGAATCCTGGAACCTTCCAGAGTGGGAGAGCGGTGCTCAATCTCTGTGGCACCCCAGCTTGCTCGCTGGTCTGCTGCATCTCTTATTGTCTCTCCTCTGTGTCTCTTTTTTTGGTTGCAGCTGTGCCAGCTCTTCATACTTGCCAGGCCAGCTTGCCTTCACCAGGAGGACCCCAGAACCGAACCCTGGACCTCCCATATAGTAGATGGGAACCCAATTGCTTGAGCCACATTCACTTCCCTCCATGTAACTTTATGAGAACATTCAGATAGTTATCAATGTGATTTTCATGTATAAAACAGATGACAAAAACGTTTCTATTGATTGAGATGTGTTGTTTTGGTATTTTTCACAGAGACAAAAATGAGCAATTGTCCTTGTCACTTACAGGGTTAATCATGTGGCTCAATCTCTGTCTCAAACATCAATTTTACTTTGAAGGGAAAATATATTGTTTTCTAGTGATAGATAAGTAGAATCTCAACCATGTGAATGAAACAGGATAATACATTACTTTGAAAAACTAAATGTGTTGCTTGTTCAATATCTTGCAGTTTGGGAAAGTGAAACACAAAAGTAGATGTTTCCTTAAGATCTGACTGGTTTTCTGATACAAGTCAGATGTCCTGCCAGTAAGCACCATCCATGTCCCACCCTCTGAAAATTATAGTCAAAATTTCTATTGATAGGTTTCTGGGGAAGGAAAATACTGTATACTCTAATAAAAATTCTTCAAGTTGAGCTTTGATACCTATTAGCATCTTATCTTACAGATAAATTAGAATTTACTGCTTTACCTCTGATACAAACTTCCCATGGCCATTTGCAATTAATAAGGATGTCTATACCAGGCAAATAATTCCAGTACAGATTTTCATACTTTCTAGCACTAAGTGTGAATGCAGTGAAGTAAAAATAGAATAATCATTCAATCTAAATAGATACTGGGCTTCAAGCAACTTTTGACAACATCCATACTAATTGTTTATTGACCATGATAGAAATAAAATGTTTCAAATATTAGTTTATTTGAAAAAAAAAACAAAACCCTTACCCAAATATTTTATGGAGTTGGTGCATTTTAGGATGCTGACACTACCCATGTTCATCCAATTCTAATTTCTCCCCAAATTTTAATTGTGTTTTAAATATTACTATTCTTTATTATGTGCTTGGATCAGCTAGATGAAGTATTTACTGTGGGCAACAGTATCAAGGTTACTGTCTCAGTCAAGGAGACGTAGGCATCATGGGAACATGAGGGGGGATTTAGGGTGAAGATTTAAGAAGTGCATTGGCACCCCCTCCCCTGGAACTATCATAAAAAGCTGAAAGTTTGGGTGATGATTCATGCTTATATAGCTGCCACAGAGTTTTTGTGGTCTTTAAAGTTGGGAGAAGTCACATCTAAGAACCACTGTGGATATTAAGGTACTTTTTTAGTATCTGGTCAGGATCTATCACTATCTGAAAATTCTGGGTGAAATCCTTTTTCAGGGAAGGTGAGGAGCCTAAAGTCCTAAAGACAGAGGACTCAGGCCTCCAGTTTCTTCCTTGTTACTGAATTGAGCTATTAAAGTCATCTGGATCTTGGGATCAAAGCTCATTCTCATTTTCAAACTTATGTGACACAGTACATGACTACGAGGGGTATGGTATGCATGCCTATGAATGGCTTGTATATATTTTCTGTCAAGTGTACACATTACCTGAAAGTACCGATGCCAAATGGCATAAGATGGGCATGTCTAGGAGTTGGCAAATCAGCAACAACAACCAATAGAGATGGAGATGAAACGGAAAGGAATATTTAGGACTGATGTCAAGGGACAAGGCTAATTGCTTAAGTTACATTTCAAACATTTCATTTACCTTTAATTAGGATTCCTGAGCAATGATCTAAATCAAGGGTCTAAGTTGGACTTAGAAAGCTGCTGTTAATAAAAAATGTCAATTAGACACTCTTCCTTTTTCTGACAGACTGCAAAAGGAGAAACAGATTTGTAGATCTTAAGAAGTAAAAATACATGAAAGGTGAGAATTATTCCTGGTTGTAGCTTATTGTCCAGGAAACAAATCAAGTTAAACAAATACAGAGACCATTCAAAACGCAATCAAATTGACAGCATTCTAGAGTAGAAGTAAAATTGACATAATTCTAGAACAAATTGAGGATAATATTCTGAGTGTCATAAAAAAAAAAAAGTTTGGGTTTTCCCTCATTTCAAAGAGTGGTCTGGGCTTGTGTCTCTGAAGGAGTGAAAACTTTGACACAGACTGAAGTGGCCAGTACAGTGTGCTTCTAATTAACTTACACTCCTCTCAAATTTTTGAATGGCTTCCAGAGACAATGTATCAGAAGACGGTATGGTATAATATAAAAACTAGATACAAGCAAAGACATAAAGGAAGATGGTCCATAATATGATAGATATAAAACATATTCAGAAAAATCTCAGCTAATTTGCCAGCTTCTATGAAGCATTAAAGGACTGTAACTGGACATAGCATGTTTGAAACCCAAGGCCAGCCTAAAAAAAGACCTCAAAAGTTAAAGAAACAACTATATATATGATTCAAAGACAGGAAACATACTCCACCGGTGCATGTCTAGCAATATCACACTAAATGAAGGATTTGTTTCTTCACTGCCCTCTCCTGGGAAACATCATAAACAAGGGCCTATAAGAGAAGCACATTCATACATAGATAGAGCACTTATCTGTGAACGTGCTTTAGGACAGGCCTGACAGCCAACAGCAAATTATCTATTATCTCCAAAATTCTTTAGAGCTTGATAGGGAAGAATATGCAAATGGCTTTCTTTCTCCTTTGCCTAGAGGGTTTTAGTTCTCCAGTCTGGGATGATAATGCCATCATCTGTAGAAAACACAGATTTCCTAATTAACATTAGAGCCCTGGGAAAGTTTCCCTATGAAAGGCAAACCAGGCAGGCCCTACATACCTATCAAACCAAAAAAGGTTGGTTTGATTTGTTCGATTGAGAGCCTAGTTAAGTGTCTTACTTCCTCTTTCTTGGCTGGCAGGGAGTCTTCAAGACAGCATCTGGAGGGCCTTTCAGGAAATTTTCTCCAGGCTGTCTTCATTCAAATGGAATGTAAAAAGACCCAATCAAGTCCAAACTTCTTTCATAAGACAGACTAGGGTTTTAGGGAATCCTGAGGTTAACCATTATTAGGTGCCCACTTTCGGTCTTCCATATATTTAATTCACTTGAAACATTGATTTCTTTGACTCCTCCCTCTCCCCCAAAAGCAAGTACTCAATCTTGCCCACTTAAGCAAATTATTTATCAAATCTCTCTCTCTCTCTCCTCAACATTTGCCCCTAGGTTCAAGTTCTTATCACATCTTGCCAATTTTTTCTTCTAGTTTCCCACAGGATTTAAAATACCTAAATGATTTGAAATGCAAAGAAGACAGTGTCCCTCCTCTGCTTAAAACATTCAATGGCTTCTTATTACCCCTTAAGGAACTCAAAAGTCAAAACAATACTGGTAGTACTTATTGATAGGAGTGTTGTAAGCATTATAATAAATAAATATATATGCATGAATTTGTTTATATATATTAAATGCTTAAAATAGTGGCTGGAATATATTAAGCAATCATTGAACTTGGCTGCAATGATGATCATGTTCCTTGGTTCTTGAGGGCATGGCTAAGGCTCTGAGGATTGCTCTCCCTCCTCAGGCTCCACTTCTTTTCCCATCCTCTTCGCATCTGCTTCCTTTAAGTCATTCTCTTCTGTTCTGAAGTACTTGGAATAGACAGGGTTATCTCTGTGACATACAAATCAGTCCCGATACCTAGGCTATTATAGAGTTCAGAAAATAAAGACCAAAAGTCCCAGGAAAGTGCAGGCCAGCAATGGCAGAGACCTCACCTAGAGAAACAAGCTTTCTGTTCCTCCAGTTTCCATAATTAACTCCTGGAGGCAAGAATGAAATCTCAGCTTGGGCAGTAATTGTCACTCTACTTTGTCAAAGCAGCTATAACCAAAGAAGAGCTCTTCTCTTGGTATAGATACAACTGCATTGAGGATGGAAATGTCATTGATTCAGCTGTAGAGAATCCTGGGGTATCCAAAAGCAGCCACCGTGATGGCCTTCTTCCCTGATGCTGAACTATACTGTACTGAGGTCTCACGCTTAAGTTGTCTAGTTGGTAGACTAACCTCTTGCTAATTTAGCTAGGTGCTTTTCCACTATGTAAGCATTACCATTACTTTGCTTAAGGGAGAAAAACAAAAAGCAAAACAAAACAAAAAAAAAAAGTAAGCAGGATGTAGAGGAACATAGTCTTAATTGTTTTATGAGGTTTTGGAATATTTGGGCCAAACTACTCTAAGTCTCAAGACCTGTATAAAATGCAAACAGAACTGGTATTTAATGGTTAGAACATAGAAGATAGAGGTTGGTGTTGAAAGACATTAAAATATGTTCTAAGCAAAAATATTTTAAAAGATTGTCTGAATTAATTGTGGTAATCTCTACTTTTAAACATTATATGGAATAGAATCAAGACCAATTATATTTTAATGGGTGAATACCCTCATTACAAGGAACCATTTGGGGTAGTTACAAATTATATAGATAGATGGATTGATTCCAAAAGTTTCTCCCTATCAATAATCTGGACTTAGAAGCCATTCTTTCCCTGCCTCACTGAAGCAGGCTAGTAAGATAGGGAATTAATAGATGGATCTGGAACCTGACAGAGAGTCCACGTGGACATCAGTAACCCACAAGATGGCTGCTGGAAGATCCCCACCCTCAAGATTCTACCCAGAACAAAGACTTCTTCTGAGAGCAAGGAAAAGCCCCGGATGTTCCCTAGGAACTTTATCATTGGATCCTCACTAGGGGATTGATGGGTGGAATAATCAATCAAAACAACAAACAGGTAAAACCCCTTCCCTGCCATTAGCAAAGGGGTGGAATAATTAGTATGGGGACCTCATATTTTTTTAATATAACATTAAAAAAATAAAGAAAAAAAATAAAAAAATAAAAATAAATAGTTTATAAAGCAAACTACAAGCCCTGAGTGCTCTTGCCCTGCTCTCTTGCCTCTGGACCCATTCCTGCCCTCTATGCACCACTCTTGCCATTTTTCTTCTGCCATATGGTCATACAAGTGGCATTTATAATCTATAATGGGGAATTGTAGCTTGTAAATCAGCCCTCTTTATCCCTTTTCACCCCCTTCCTCTCTACCTGGGTCCCCTGCTCTGCTATTTAATATGTTAAATCATTGACCTAACTCACCCAGCGTGCTCTTGAAATTCATTTCTGCAGCATAGTCAAGAACCTAGATAAAATCTGGTAACATCACCAAATATAACAATGAACCAGCATAAAAAGACCAACACACACTGCTAACAGTGTTACCAAGGCAAAATGTAGCCCTGATTTCAATAGAGCATACTTGGCATTTATCTACTTCCCTCTACCTCATGGGCAGAGAGAAAGGATCCAATTGTCTCAGAACCGTTAAGGTAGGTCCTGCTCCCTGTAAAAGCATTATTCACCTGGTAATATAATCTAGGGGATATAGAAGGAAATCAGAGGGGTGGGCAGAATTTGGGAATGAGAACCAGGGTACAAATCCAGGGAAGCTGGCTGGAACCCCTAGACAGAATTTAGCCAGCTGAGCACTGTTTGAGCAACTTTCTTTTTATTTCTCATCTCCTTAGGGAAATGGCACCAATGTTGCTGGAACCCAATGCCTCCTAGTGTTTTTCTCTTCTCCTCAGGACATCAGAAATCAGAATAAAACCCTACACTTTTCCTCCTCCTTTATTAAGGCAGGCATGCAGCTCTCTGAGGTTTCCTGGGAGGCTTTTACACAAAAAGAAACCACACACACACACACACAAAGCAGAAATATCCCTCTAACACTGCTCTAAGCAATTAAAAATGATTGCTATGATAATGTCAGCAGCTATGCATGCTTGCCCGTCCAAAAACAAAGCAAAACAAAACAAAACAACAATGCTACCAACCTACCAACAACATTTAAAGACAAAAGTACCTACATAATTTCCTTGATTTTGTCTCTTAGCCCACAATGTCTAAAATATTTTCTATCTGGCCCTTTACAGGGAAAGAAAAAATTGACCAAACCTATTCTAGATCAAACCTATAAAGGACAGTAAAAAAGTAAGTACAGTACCACTCTGCCCTAGAAATAAGAAAAAGTTAAGTGTCAGCACAAAATCAGTGACTCAGAAACTCCTATCCCTAAGGCATCTGAGTGATAGCCTACTAACTGGATATGCATCTTTACAGGCCATTTTTATTATATAGAATGGCTGTGGCAAAATGAGTTGCAGATCACTTTCAGGATCACTGGGCTTTTCATTAGCAAAATGTAAAGGGAAGTAGCACATCTATCAGGTTCTCTTCAGAGGGCTGCAATACCCCACCCTTCAGATAATCTAGGCCCATTCAATTACCTCAAGGTAGTACAGCAGCAACCAAGAAAATTAGCAATCAGCAGACTCGAAAGGGTACCCTACCACCGCCTACCAATTTGCAGTTAAACTACTGTTTTCCTCGCAACTACTCTTTTTAGTTCACTCTCTTCTGAATATAGGATCTCATTTCAGGAATAATGATTTCCCCAGGAACACATGTAGAAAGGACCTACTTAAATTCACTAATTTAAGAAACCGGAGTAGAAGAATGTGCTTTATCAATATAAAATGCTTCTTTTTAGCTTATTTTCAAAAGACTATATATTTTTATTTCAAATGAAATACTAGAGATATTCTTTGAGTTACATTCTAAATTCTAAATTAGTGTTTTAATATTCCCTTTCATCTAAATGACAGCCCTAGCCTCTGATTTTCCTTTTATAGATGAGATTAATGTGTCACTAATTGAATGCTTCAGTTGACCTTCCTATACAAAAGCATGGATGCAAAAACACCATTAGTTTTTTTCAGAGAAAGACATGTATAATCCTTTGTCTTCAGTTTAAATCTTCATTAGTAAGAGTAAAATAAAATAAAACCAAACACACACTTCTCACATATTTCTACAGAAAAGGCAACAGATAAATACATTCATTGCTGTATGACAAACCTCTCAAAATAGAGTTACCAATTTGATTACAAGGCTTACATTCATCAAAGATCCTTGACATTCATAGGCTAACTTCATGCAGTTGTTCATTATATAAGAATTCTGGAGAGAAAGAGGAAGGAAAAGAGGTGAAAATGCTTCTCAAATAAGAAAGGAATAGATGTGAGAAATAGTGAATAAAGTCAATAATTAATCAACCTACTATTTAATCAAAAATGGCTTTTGAACTAGGGAATTACAGTACTGAAAATAAATCAACAGTGACAATAATAATTAGAATACATTTTACCCATGGCCGATATTTTTTAAGCATTTAATATATGTTTAATATATGTTTGATATATGTTAGAAAACCTATGAGGCAGGTGCTATTCCCATTTTATGCATGAGTAAAGGAAGGCGCAAAATAGAAACTTATTTGTTCAAGGAATACAAAACTAACAAGTAGATGAGGAATGCATTGAACTGAAACTGAGACCAAACATTTTAGCAGTATATCTTATTGGTTTCCATAAAATTATATGCCAGGAATTTTGCTTATAATAGGTCTTTGGAGGGAAAGAAACCGACTGATGAGGTTTGATGAAATATGAAAACATACTTCAAATGTTTACTAAAGGCTGACTCTATTATCATCCTAATTTCTGAAGCATTTATTTAGAGATTATTTTGCAAAATGATCTTTGGGGGAATGGGTTTACTCTCTTATGACCGTGGCAGTACATATTTAGTTCCTTGGGGTGAGAGGAAAGTTGAGTCTGAGTAAAAAATGGTGCTTGTTCATAGTAAATATGTATATTCTTCCTAATTTAATAAAGGATCTGGCAAACAAATAAAGCTCTCCTCACAGGATAAGCCAGAAAGCATCCGTTTTCGTAATCTAATATGTATAACAGTCAAATAAAGGTCATCTGTCATGACAGACTTCTGTGATGTTTAGGCTTATGTGTCAACTTGGCCTGGTAATAGTGCTCAGTTGTTTGATCAAAGCAGCACTGACCAAATTGCACTGTGAGGACATTTCATGGACTTAAATCACCAGTGAGTTGATTGCTTCTATGGCTGATCACATCTAAAATAAACTGAGGAGATTGCTTTCAACAATGAAAGATTTCTCATTTAATTAGTTGAAGGCCTTAAAAGGAGAAATGATTTCAGCAGTTAAAGAAAGAACTGCCATCCTTACTTCAGACAGCCAGCTTCTCCTGAGGAACTCTGAGGAACTTCACTGGAGTGCCTGCATTGCCTGGATTGTGGCCTGCCCTAAGAAACTATGACCTGTGCATCCCCACAGTCATGTGAGACAATTTTATAAAATTTCATAATATTTACAGATACCTCCTATCAGTTCTGATTCCTTAGAGAATCCTGACTAATACAGCTTGGTACCAGGAGTGGTTCTTCATAAAGAGAATCTTAAAAATGGAATTTCTGAATTGGTACTGGGGTTTTTATAATTGGATTTCTACTCTGATTAGATTCAACGGCACACATGACTCTGTTTCCAATCATCAAGAAGCCACTGATAATCCATGGCATGAGTTGGCAATAGAGATATGCAAAATATCACCATTGGATATGATTACTTCCATGTTTATAAAAGGAAAGGCTCTAGGTAAAAATATTTTTAACACTTTAGAGATTTTGGAGTTAAAAGATACAGTGATGTTAACTGGATGTCCCTAAGTATGCTGGATTCAGTTATAGAAGAGCTGAAGCCTTCAAACTGGCAACTTAAGCCAGGGGTTCTTAACCTTTTTTGTTCCACAGACCCCTTTGCCAGTTAGGTGAAAACCATGAATCCCTTACTAAGTCCACAATATACTGTGCATTTTTAAATAAATGTATCACACCTGCACCAACATGTCCCCACAAGAATACTGTTTCTTTGAATTTCAATTCAAGCTCACAAACCCTTTATTAAGAATCCTGTGTTAATTGCTGCATGAATGATGTGAAAGTTTCTATGTATGCCCTGAAAGAAAACCTTGATTCCTGTAGCCACAGACTTAAGCCCTCTGAACACCAGACCTGGAGTCTCATTTCGCATGTAACAGAGTTACAATGGAAACTAAAATCTCACCCTTCAGGGTGTCTGCTGTTTAAAATGTGGGCCTTGATTGGAATGGAATAGAATCCTGAAATTTGGGATGGGGACATATGGCTTAACAATGATGTCAGTGGGGACATTGAAACCCTAAATTCTACTAAATCTTTGCTAGATAAACCTGTAATTGTCTATGCTGAGGAAATAGCCAATTGACTTTCAGTCTTTCCCAAGGAGTCTGCCATCCAACCTCCACCTGAAGTGATTAATCCTGTCTTATCAGATGAAACTGTAATGGAATGATCTGAGGTAAATGATTGCAAGACACTTCTAATCCTTCTCCTCTCCCACCGCTACCACCCCTCTTTTCTTCTCTTTCCTTCCAGACCTATAAGCAGACCAAAGTCCCAACAAGCCCAAAGATGAGGTACAAAGTATAACCCATGAGGAAGTATGCTATGCTCCAAAAGAACTGCATGAGTTTTTCAATTTATAATAGATGGGAAAATATGTGTGGGAATGAATATTAAGGGTGTGGGATAATGGTGTAAGGAATATAAAGTTAGATCAGGTTGAATTTATTGATTTAGGCCTACGAAGCAGAGATTTTGGATTCAATATTGTAGCTTGAGGGGTTAGAAAGGGCTCTCACAGTTTGTTTGAGTGGTTGACTGAAATAGGGATCAAAAGATGGTGAATATTACCAGAGGTAAAAATGTCAAAATTGTCCTGGCGTACTGTAGAAGAAGGGATACAAAGATCTAGAGAGATTGGAATGTTAGAATGAACTTATCCAATAAGATCTTTTCATTCACCTGAGGAATGTACAGAGGACATACCATTCACCAGGACTGTGAGGGATAAACTTGTGAGACTAACTCCATCTTCCCTGAAGAGCTCTGTGGTTGCTCTGCTCTGTAGGCCTGATATTACTTTGGGAATTGCTGACACTGAACTGGGATCCTTAAACACTATGGGGATGATTGGATTCTGGATTGGCAGAAGCCAAGTGGCAGCATTTAATCATCAAAGACAAGTTGGGCATGGCTACCACAATGAAAAGCAGACTCAAAGCATCAGTCAAAATAGTCTGAGTCACAGAGACCTATGGTATTGGTAACAGACCATGAGGTAACAAGAAGTAAAATAGATGGGCAGTCTACTAAATTCCTCCTTGAACTGTATAAGCAGAAGTGTTCCAGGTCATGTGAACAAAAGTCTAAATTGAATTACAGAATTATTATCAATATTTATTATCAATAAAGTCTTATTGAATTACAGAAACAGAGTTATGGCCCCTTAATTTATACTTTTCATCTTCCTCCCAACATTCCCCAGAGACCAGTGGTCTTTTAACAGAATAACTCTTAAGTGGGGAAAAGGAAATAATCAGATATTTTGGGAATTATTAGACACTGGCTCAGAAATGACATTAATTCCAGGAGACACAAAGCATCACTGTGTCTACCAGTCAGAGTAGGGGCTTATGAAGGTAAGGGGATTGATGGACTATTAGTTCAGATCCACCTCATCATAGTGGGTTCACTGGGTCCCCAGACCCATTATGTGATTTATTTTCCCAGTTCTGTAATACAGAGTTGGAATGGACACACTCAGCAACTGGCAGAATCCCCACATTGGTTTCCTGACTTGTGAAGTGAGGACTATTATGGTAGGAAAGGCCAAGTGAAAGCCACTAGAACTGTCCCTGACTAACAAAAGAGCAAATCAAAAAGCAGTATTAGATTCCTGGCAGGATTCCAGAGATCAATACCACCATTAAGGATGAAAGGATGCAGGGGTGGTGATCCCCATTCAATTCTCCTATTTGGCCTGTGCAGAAAACCGGTGGCTCTCAGACGATGACAGCAGATTATTATAAACTTAACACTGTGGTGACTACAATTGCAGCTGCTGTTCCATCATTGCTTGAACAAGTCAACACATCACATGGTACCTAGTATGCAGCTATTGATCTGGAAAATACTTTTTTTTATTACTGTTAGTAAGGACCACCAGAAACAGTTTGCTTTCATTGGCAAGGCCAGCAATATACTTTCACTGTCCTACCTCAGGACCATATCAACTCTCCAGCTTTGTCATAATATTGTCCACAGGGAATTTGATTGTCTCTCCATTCCATAAGACTTCACATTGGCCCATTATATTGATGATATTATATTGATTGGAACTAGTGAGTAAGAAGTAGTAAAACTCTAGACTTAATGGTAAAGCATTTGCATGTCAGAGGATGGGAGATAAATCCAGCAAAAAGACAGGGGTATTCCACCTCAGTGAAACTTCTAGGTGTCCAGTAGTATAGGACATATTGAGATACACCTCCTAGAGTGAAGGATAGAACTGTTGCATCTGACCTGTCCTATGAGCAAAAAAGAGGCATAATGCCTCGTTGGACTCTCTGGATTTTGGAGACAACATTTTCCTCATTTGGGTGTGCTCCTTGGGTCCATTTACCAAACAACAAAGAAAATTCTAGTTTTGAGTGGGGACCCAAACTAGAGAAGGTTCTGCAGTAGGTCCAGGCTGCTGTGCAAGCTGCACTGCCACTTGGAACATATGATCGAGTGGATCCAATGGTACTGGAAGTGTCAGTGGCAAATAGAGATGCTATCTGGAGCCTGTGGCAAGCCTCTATAGGAGAATCACAGATGCTTAGGATTTGGGAGCAAAACCCTGTCATCCTCTGCAAATAACTACTCTCTTTTTGAGAAACACCTTTTGGACTGCTACTGGGTCTTAGTAGAGGCTGAATGTTTAACCATGGGCCACCAAATTACCATGAGACTTAAGGTGCCTATTGTTTTAGTCAGCCAAAGGGGTGCTGATGCAAAGTACCAAAAATCTGTTGCCTTTTATAAAGAGTATTTATTTAGGGTAGAACTGTAAGTTTACAGTTACAAGGCCCTAAAGAGTCCAATTCAAGTACCAGAAGAGGTACTTCTTCACCAAACTCTATTGCCACATGTTGAAGCCAGATGGTGGACAATGTCTGTGAGGGTTCCACGACCTTCCTGTTTCCTCTCAAGGCTCCATGAGCCAAGCTTCTTCCATTCTCGGCTGTAGGCTATGTAGGGCTCATCTCTCTTTCTCTGGGGCCTAGCTACTCTATTGTCTTCACAGGTTCAGCTGTAAACTAAGAGGCTCATCTCTCTTCCCAGGGCCACAGGTTCCTCTGTGTTTCTACTTCTCTGTGTTCTTGGTTGAGAGTCCATTTATATAGCCCACCAAGGGGGTGGGAACTCAACCCTGCATGCCCTAATAACATGGTCAAATCAAAGCTCGAATCTTGATTTAATAAAATAAAAGTGAAACCTCTGAATTTAATACGATCAAAAGGGTATCATGCCCAGAGGAACATACTAGTTTACAAACATAAACTATGTCTCCTTTTGGAATTCATAAATAATATTAAACTGTCATACCTATTATGAGCTGAGTATTGTCTGTCTCACAAAACTATAAGGTTAGGTGTACACAGTAGCATTCTGTCATGAAATGAAATTAGTATATACGAGGTAGGGCCCAAGAAGGTCCTGAAGGCACAAATGAGTTATATGAGGAAGGGCACAAATACCCATAGCCAATACTCCTGCCACATTACCTTCTCTTTTCCAGCCTACAGCTATGGTCTCTTAGGGAATTCCTTACAATCAGTTGACTGAGGAAGAGAAAACTTGGGTCTGGTTCATAGATGGTTCTGCATGATATGCAAGTACCACCCAAATGGGACAGCAGCAGCACTGCAGCCCCTTTCTAGGATGTCTCTGAAGGACAGTGGTGAGGGAAGTTATCCCAGTGGGTGGAACTTTGAGAGTGTATTAGGTGTTCATTTTGCTTGGAAGAAAAAATGGCCAGAGGTGTGTTTGTATACTGATTCATGGGCTGTCACCAATGGTTTGACTGCAGGGACTTGGAAGGAACACGATTGGAAAATTGGTGACAAAGATCCTGGGGAAGAGGTATGTGGAGAGACCTTTCTGAGTGTACAAAATGATAAAGATATTTGTATCCCACATGAATGCTCACCAGAGGGTGGCTTTATCAGGGGAAGACTTTAATAATCAAGTAGATAAAATGACCCATTCTTTGGATACCATTTAGTCTCTTTCCCCAGCCACTCTTGTCATTGCCCAATTGGCTCATAAACAAATTGGCCATGATGGTAAGGAAGGAGGTTATGCGTGAGCTCACCAACATGGACTTCCCTTCACCAAGGCCAACCTGACTACAAGTACTCTGAGTACCCAATCTGTGAGCAGCAGAGACCCACACTCAGCCTATAATATGGTACCATTCCCTGAGGTGATCAGTCTGGTACCTGGTGGCATGTTGACTACACTGGACCACTTATTTTACGGAAAGGGAAATGATTTGTTCTAACTATAATAGACACATTCTCTGGATATGGATTTGCCTTCCCTACACACAATTATTCTGCCAAACTATTATCCATGGACTTGCCAGATGTCTTATCCACTGCCATGGTATTCCACACAGCATTGCTTCTGATCAAGAAACCTACTTCACAGCAAATGATGTGCAGGAATGGGCACTCATGGAATTCACTGATTTTACCATGTTCCCCACCACCCCGAAGCAGCTGCATTGACAGAATGGTGGAATGGCCTTGAGGACACAAATATGGAGCCAACTAGGTGGCAATATCTTGCAGGGTTGGGGCAATGTTCTCCAGGAGGTTGCATATATTCTAAATCTGTGTCCGCCCAATGGTGTTTTTTTCCCCATAGCCAGGATTCATGGGTCCAGGAATCAAGGAATGGAAATGGGAGTGGCACCACTCACTAGTAATTCACTAGGAAAATGTTTGCTTGCTGTCTTTGCAAACTTAAGCTCTGCTGGTCTACAGGAGGAGTGCTTCCACCACGAACTAGAAGTCAAGGCTACCACCTGGTCACTTTGGGCTTCTCATACCTTTGAATCAAAAGGCAAAGAAGAGAATTAATGTACTGGCTGGGGTGATTGATCCTGACACTCAAGGAGAAATAGTACTGCACCTACACAATGGAGGTAAAGAAAACTTTGCCTGGAATACAGGAGATCCCCTAGGGCTTCTCTTAGAACTACCATGCCCTGTGATTAAACTCAACAGAAAACTACAACAGCTCAATCTAGGCAGGACTGAAAATAGCCCAGAAAATTCAGGAAAGAAGTTTGGGTCACCCTACCAAGCAAAGAACCACAGCCCGCTGAGGTGCTTGCTGAGGGTAAAGGGAACATGGAATGGGCAATGGAAGAAGGTAGTGATAAATAGAAACTACAACCCTATGACAAGTTATAGAAATGAGGACTGTAATGGTCATGAATATTTCTTCCTTGTTTTGTTGAGTGTAAGTGTATAGCTACATAAAACAAATATTTTTGTTTTCTTCCCTATTTATCCCTTTATCATATGAATATGAGTATGTTGTTTGTATTAGTTTCATATGATAGCATTAAAATTATAGGATATAAAGTTTAAGAATGAATAGTATCCAAGAACTTGCACCTATTCCAGAGGGATTTTGCATATTTTCAGTTGTACACAGTACAGTTAAGTATTATTAGGTGAAAAAAAAAGTCTGTTATTGTTTTTATTTAGAAATTAAGTATAGTTTAAGATGATGTGTATGCTGCCAAGTTGAAAATAAGTAGACTGTGATGGTTTGGTTTCATTTGTCAATGTGGCCAGGTAATGCTGGTGCCTAGTTGTTTGGTCAAACAAGCACTGTTCAAATTGTACTGTGAGGACGTTTTATGGACTAAATCATCAGTCAGTTGACTACATTTATGACTGATTATATTTACAATCAACTGAGGGGATGCCTTCAGCAGTGAGAGATGTCTCATCCAATCTGTTGAAGGCCACAAAAGGAGAAGTGATTTCAGCAGTGAGAAAGAGAATTCCTGTCTCTGTTTCAGACAGACAGCTTCCCTTGGGGAACTCACTGAGGACCTTCCTTGGAGTTCCTGGCTTGCAGCCCACCCTACAGAATCTGGACTTGTGCATTCCTACAGTGGCATGGGACAATTTTATAGAATCTCATAATATTTATAGATATCTCCTGTCAGTTTTGTATCTCTAAAGAGCCCTGTTAAAACAACTTTCAAGTTGAATGTCTAGTCGCCATGAGATAACTATGGTATTGGGAAAGACACAGGGGTAAAGAAGTCTTCTTTGGCCCCACTGGATAACATGCTCCTGGATAACAAGAAATCATAATTACTTTAAATTGTGTTAGCTTTCCTTTTCAGACTGTGATATCGGTGTGCAAGAATCATGTTCTGATTAGGAATTAAATTCCTAGTCAGATCATAGTTTACTTCCTTAAAGTATCATGGTCTAATGCTGGAAAACAGAATATTTAAGCAATTATTAGTGATTCATTGTAATACATGTGATGAAACACCATTTTTAAAGGCAACCATAATGATTCAAAAAATAAAACAAAAGAAGTCACTCCTTCCTCTGTATGAAAAATACAACAAACTTTCAGATGTGAAGACATGACTCAAAATGTTATACAAAACAAATAGACATTTGAGGCATAGAGGCATGGAATATGTTGAGGAATTAAATTCAATATTAGTGAAAAATAATGTGCAAGAAACGGGTTTGGTGGGAAGCAGACTTGGCCCAATGGATAGAGCGTCCGCCTACCACATGGGAAGTCCACGGTTCAAACCCTGGGCCTCCTTGACCGGTATGGAGCCAGCCCATGCACAGTGCTGATGCGCGCAAGGAGTGCCCTGCCACGCAGGGGTGTCCCCGGCGTAGGGGAGCCCCATGTGCAAGGAGTGCGCCCCGTAAAGAGAGCCGCCCAGTGCAAAAGAAAATGCAGCCTGCCCAAGAACGGCGCTGCACACACAGAGAGCTGACACAACAAGATGATGCAAAAAAAGAAACACAGATTCCCGGTTTCGTTGATAAGGATAGAAGCAGTCACAGAAGAACACACAGCTATTGGACACACAGAGAGCAGACAACTGGGGGGGGGGGGGCGGGAAGGGGAGAGTAATAAATAAAAAATAATAATAAAATAAAATAAATAAAAAAGAAAGGGGTATGGTAGGGAGCATGGTTAGGAGGGCTGAAAAAGTAGGCAAGGGCCAGATCTTCCTTAATCTCACATAGATACGATAGCTCTCATGTCACAGATATAAAATAAAAAATGCTAAGGCTCAAATGGCACACAGAATTGGGACTAGAAACCAGATCTTGGGAATGCTGAACTACTGTTCTTTCTTCTGTACCATTCTAACACGGAAGCCTTGCTAGTATTTGAAGACAGCTATCATGGTGCAGAGGGAAGGGGCACTGATTATAATGGTAAGACTCTAATGTTGCCGCCTTCCATGAGGCCCTTCTTGGACTTCACCTCCTTCTCCTCAAAATGCTTTATGCCATCACATCACATAATCATGATCTGAAATTATTTCAACATGCATTTGTGCACTGCCTGTCTTCCCATACTAAAAATAAGCCCATGAGGGTTCATGTTTGTATCCTATGACCTCCAGTATTCTATGAACAGCGAGGCATATAATTGGCACACATACATTTGTTGAAAGAATGAATGAAATGGATCAAGGAAGTAGGATTTCAGGCAGAACTTTGTGACCTTGGACAAATCCCTTAACTTTCTCATATTTTATTGGTAAACACAGGGTTAAAGTTGAGCTAAATTTCTGAGATTGAAGTTGGCAGTCCAGAGAAGGGGAGGCACTTTCCTCCTACCCCTCTCCTTTCTTTCCTGGTTCTTTAATCTGTGCTTTATGTGTTTTGGGTTTGTTTGTTTGTTTTTTTAGTTTTTATTTTTTTATATTTTATATGTTGAGCTTCAAGGCACACTTTCTTTTGAGAAAAGGATTTAGTCAAAATGTTTAGAAATAACTGAAATAGTTGATTTCAAAGTTCTTTCCAGCTCTAAATTTCCATGTTTCTGGTGTGCTTTATAGTCTAACGATTAAATAAATATCTGAGTTATTTCAGCCCAAGACTTAAAGGGAGGCCTTAAAAGTTTTGCTTTTGTTTTTGTTTGCTTAAGGGGCTCTGAATTTTAAAATCACATCTGGGAATAGTGAAAATGATTATAAATATAATCTATTCCATCTCAAACCTTTAACCATTGGTTCCCTACCAGTTTTCAAGTGAAAATTTTAAAAATCAGAGGAAAAAATCCAAACTGACACAGGAAAAAGCAGAATTAACAGGTCATATAATCTTCAGGTAAACATGATTTCTTAGTGAGGAACTTTAAGGGTCTCTGAATCATTTCTTTTAGCACCCAGCATTAGCCTAAAATAGTCTAGTGTTCAAGGTAAACCAAATCCCCTTGGGTAACAAAAGTTCCTTTAGCCAGTGTAGACAGAAAAGACATTTTCAAAGATACCTAAGGTTGTTCCCATCTCAAGTATATTTTCGTATTTACATTAAGTCAACCCCTCAGGCTAATGAACAATGATCAAATATAATATAAAGATTCCAAAATCACCTCTCATCTTGGACTCTGAAAGTGAAATACGTAGACTTCAATTCCAATTTACAAGGACCAAAGAGATAAGAAATGCCAGGTACTATGTTGCATTACCGAAGATTGGTTAAAAAAAATTCTGTGCAAATGATTGGAGGTAGTTGAAATGTTCTGTAATGTGAAGAACTGTCAGCATCACCATTTTAATTTACCACTCAGATTACCATCTGCAGTCTGATTTGGGAATCTGCTTAAATTGTAACTCTCTTGCCTTATTTCTCTAATTTTCAAATCAGATTAGATAATCTAAACCTCTGCATTCCAGGCAAAATGGCTAAATTTACAAAACCATCCAAAAAACCACTCTATTTCTAATATAATGGTGTGAAAAATGACATATGGTTAAAAAAGAAAGCAGCAACTTTCTCACTGAGCAGGCTACAGGAGTCACGAGGCTCACTTTGATTTGGCTTCTTCCAAATGAGAAAAGGCAGGGAAGGATAAAGAAGCAGCATCGTGATAAGGGATCCGGACACATCAATGATGTCCTGGCAACTTCACCTGCAGGATGGCACCAAAACAATTTAAGGAAATTGTGTGCTTCTCCTTGCTTACTTACAGATAAAATCTTAAAAAAAAAAACAAAAAACAAGGAAAGCAAAAGAGAAATAGTCTTTTTATATTATATCCCTTTGTTTTAAGCATTTACTTATTATGCTCTTCCTAAAATATCCCTGTACAGTTAGATTTGGCAAACTGTTTAAAATTTCCCCTTGACTGTAATATTTATTTGACTTTGAATTCAATCACATATTTTGTCAGGAAGAGAGATTCACTTATTCATTCAATAAATATTTGGGGGAATATGTAATCTGTCGCAGGACCTCCCTTAGGAGTTGAGAATACAATTGTGAACAAGTCAGACAAAAACCTCTTAGAACTGCCTATTTACTCCAGGATTTCTTTATTCTAATGAAAGAAAAGTAGATTGTGGATAATAGCATATAATAACTGGAAAGGAAGTAAAAGAGAATCTTCCTTTTCCTTCCTCCTTCCCCTCCCCTGCTAACTCATTTCCTCCTTTTTTTTTCCTTTGCCCACTCTTTCTCTCCCCCAACTCTCTTCCTCTTTCCCATTCCATTTCCATCTCTCTCTCCTCTCCCTCCTTTTCCTCTCTTCGTCCTTTCTGTGTATATCCCTAACACTTTACAGAGAGCCTGGAACCTTATAAACATTAAGTAAGTAGTGTTGTTGCATGAGCACTTTGATTGAGGTCTAATGTTCAATATGCCCAAAACATTAGCCGCTTGTCACTTGACATATGTCTTACCTGAACTGAGTTCAACTCTAAGTATAAAACTAGATCGCCAAGATTTAGTGAGAAAAAAATGTTAAAAAATTATGATTTTCTCATATCGACTACATATTGAAATGATATTTTGAGGAAGTGACAATATATTAATAAAATTAACTGCATCTATTTCTTTGTACTTTTTATTTTTTTATAAGATTTATTTATTTATTTCTCTCCCCTACCCCCCCCACCCCGCCGGTTGTCTGCTCTCTGTGTCTATTTGTTGCATCTTCTTTGTCCGCTTCTGTTGTGGTCAGCGGCACTGGGAATCTGTGTCTCTTTTTGTTGAGTCATCTTGCTGCATCAGCTCTCCTTGCCTGCGGCGCCATTCCTGGGCAGGCTGCACTTTCTTTACGCTGGGCAGCTCTCCTTATGGGACGCACTCCTTGCGCATGGGGCTCCCCTATGCAGGACACCCCTGCGTGGCAGGGCACTCCTTGCACACATCAGCACTGAGCACAGGCCAGCTCCACATGGGTCAAGGAGGCCCGGGGTTTGAACCGCGGACCTTCCATGTGGTAGACGGATGCCCTAACCACTGGGCCAAGTCCGTCGCCCCTCTTTGTACTTTTTAAATGAGGCTGCAAGAGAATTTAAAATTATTTGCATGGTTGCATTTTATTTCTATTGGACAGCACACTCTGGAGAGATAATGTGATTAGCAGATGCTCAGGTAGCTAAGTGTGACAACGTTAATAACAACCTGCATCTCCTAACATCCAGCCTCATGTTTGTTTTGTTTCCTTTTTTATTTTCAAAATTTGAATGAGAGAAATCCTTAGCAATGGGAATCTTGCCATTATCTATGATCAAAAGAAGACCACAATAAGCAGTGTTTAAAATAGACGTAATCTATAATCACGAACACCTTAAAACACAACAGGCTTACACATTCTTAGCATTCAAATGACCTATCCAAGCCAGAGGTACACATATGCTGGAAGCAAGGAGAAGATATAATATTGAGAATGGGATAAGTAAAACATGAAACAAAAATGAAGAGTCTGTCATTAAGTAGTTATATAATTTAAAGGCGGATAAACTGCTCTAATTTGAGTTTGCCCAACATTATGAAAATCACTATAAGAATAATGGTATGCCACTAAATAAATGCATTGTCATCTTTCCTGTAGTGACTTCAGACTTTGGTTTCACTGCACTTTACACTTCCATAAGGCATTCAAGTAGAGGTACACACATATGCATGTATGCACACACACATATCTTGAAAGCAAAATTACAAGGGGGAAAAGCTTCCTGAAAATAAAACAGCATTTTGTAGTCATAGCAACCCCAACTTTTAACAAGCAACACTAAGGGAAGAAGAGCTCATCAAAAATTACAGCAAGTTGTTATAGCAACCTAAATAAGGGTTTACAGAAACAAGTTTGCATTAAAATAGCCAGAGGGTTATAATGGTAAAAGACTATTATAAAAATACAGCTTTGAAGCCCAACAGTTTATTTTTTACTTTGTTCTAATCAGGATTTACATCTTCTGCTTCATTAGAACAAAGAATTTCCTCAGGTAATCCACTAACAAAATACAGAAGTTGTGACAACCAGGAAAGATGTAGTTTTGTAATACCTGGTAATAAACAGTAAGAGCAAAATTAGTTCATTGGAACTAATAATTTGATGTTTTGTGGGTGATGAAAAATAGTAAATAAAAAACAGAGTAAAAGTTGTTAAATGGGATTGTCTGGAAAGAGGTGACATGAATGGGTCCAGAATAGGATTTCTCACTTCTGCAATTGACCTTTTGGATCCATTAATTATTATTTGTGTGAAGTGCTATCTCATGCGTTGTACAATGTTTAGCAGCACCCCTGCCCACTAGATGCAAATATTAATAGCACCCCATCCTGGTTGTTACAATAAAAAATGTCTCCAGACATTGCCAAATGTTTCCAGGGGTAGAGAAGGAAAGCAAAAGTGACCCTGGTTGAGAACTTTTGGTCTAGAAAACATTTCATCTTCACTATCCTGAATCCCATGGAATTTCCACAAATGTGGCCCAAATTAAGATAGTAGCAAATCAATAGCATTCTTCTTGAGAGCAAACCCTCCAAATCCTTTAAGTCTCTGAACTTATGCTTTCCCCATTTTGTCATCCTACAGCAAACATTTTTTTAAAAGATTTATTTATTTATTTCTCTTCCCTCCCCCGCCTCCCCAAGGTTGTCTGTTCTGTATTTATTTGCTGTGTCTTCTTCTTTGTCTGCTTCTGTTGTTGTCAGCGGCACGGGACTCTGTGTTTCTTTTCGTTGTGTCATCTTGTTGGGTCAGCTCTCTGTGTGTGCGGCGCCATTCCTGGGCAGGCTGCACTTTCTTTCGTGCTGGGCGGCTGTCCTTACGGGGTGCACTCCTTGCGCGTGGGGCTCCCCTATGCGGGGGACAACCCTGCGTGGCAGGGCACTCCTTGCATGCATCAGCACTGCGCGTGAGCCAGCTCCACATGGGTCGAGGAGGCCTGGGGTTTGAACTGCGGACCTCCCATGTGGTAGACAGGCGCTCTATCCACTGGGCCAAGTCCGCCGCCTACAGCAAATATTTTATTTCTTTAGCTCTCAACAGTTCTGTCATATGTTTCTCTTCAAAATCCCATTACCTTCTCCTATTTCAGTAGCACACTGACAGTTCAGCCTCTGTGTGCCCCTACACATACAAAAAAGAAGAGGCCACAGCTTGTCCATTCCTTCTCTTCTCATTCCTTTTATTTTTCACATTGTTTTCCATTCATCCTAAGACTGTATCTCAAGGGTTCTTAACTGTTTTTGTTCCATGGACCCCTTTGCCAGTCAGGTGAAAACCATGGACCCCTTACTAAGTCCACACTATACTGTGTATTATTTAATAAATACATCACCCCCATACCAACACGTACCCACAGGAATAATATATTTTTGGATTTCAGTCAAGCTCACAGACCCCTTATTAAAAACCCCTGCTTTATCTGGAAAAATAATTTTTATACTGTCTCAAACACCCACCTTTCCTTTTAGTCAACTACAAAAATTCTCTGTTTAACCCTTACATATTGACTTGAATATCATCATTTCACTACATTTAAATGAAGCATCATACAGTCTTGGACTTCTCAATATATTATTGAGACCTAGTAAGCAAAAATGAAATAAAAACATATTTGGTCAACTTTTATTGAGTGTCCAATATAATAAACGTCTTAGGCAAGGTGAAGAGAAGGGTATAAAATGATGATGTGCCTTCCTGAACAGGCAGTTTACAGCATAGTTACTAGACAGTAGTTGATGGAAATTCCAGGTAAGCTCCTTGAGAGCAGGAATTATTTTTGTATCCTTGGAGACTACCAAGGTACCTGACCCAAAGTAGATAATAAATGACTAGTAATAACCTCTCTGATTTAAGGGATTTATAGATTCTTAAGCCTAGTTGTTTAGAGTTATATAAATTCAAGCTACCATTTGCATGAATGACATGTGGCTATTCTAGCTCTTCCATTAATTATAACTTACTGTTTTTGTCCCAAACAAATAATATATCCAAATAATTCTACAAAGCAATTTTGCATGTATCTATTTTTTTTTTTTTTTAGAATTTCCATTCTATTATGCTTTTCACTGATTTTTCTAGAAAATGCCATTCTTTTGAGGAAAGTCAGGGTGATTCATTACGTTTATATATCTTTTCTATTCTATTTTCCAGCACAATTCTCATATCTCTATTACTTCTTCCTGGAAAAATCACACATACTGTGGCAGACCCTTGTACTCTCTCGTACCCATTATTGATTGTCTTTCCAGAGTACACTGAGAGAATTGGCCATAGTTTGTATGGAAAGCTTCTGTAAAGCATATAGTGAATTTCTGTGTCAGTCTTTTCCTCTGCAAAAACTGACGAATGACTCACCTACCAGCAGCTTTATTCAATATCATTTAAAACCTGAATTATGAAGAAATATGTGATATGCCTGGAGATAGGTCAGGCTATAGTCCTCTTTAATATTCCATTTGTTAGAGCAGATCATTCCCTCATATTGCAAACACTGTTCTTGATGGCACTTAAATAAATGGGTTCTTGAAAACTGTACTAGCCACATATAAAATTGTCAAGGGTGATGTCAGAAGCTCACATGATTGGTAAGTATGCATGATTTGAATGAGGTGGCATACAAATATTTCTAACTTATGGATACATGTTTAATGATTTGCTAATAATGAAATAAAGAGCATTTTCTGAAAGAGACTATAGTGACACATACTTTTGATTTTATACATAGCAACCAAATCATAACTTTAAAAAAAAAATCTAGATGATTAGCTTAGTTTTCCAGCCAAGGAGAAAACATTTACTAGCTAAGATAAGAGTGAATTTGAAAGGAAATTGAAAAATCATACTTTTGCTTGGCCAAGATGATAAGTCCCATTAAAGAAGGTTGATTCACTCAAAGCTTGGTATAGGATCAACAAACCCCCTTTCTGCCATCAGACAAAGTAAGCAACCAGTCCAACTACATAAGCAGTCATTTTTTCATACATTATATACTCCAAACAGAGATTATTTATAGGGCTGCATGCTGTTGTGGGAACAGTGTTGACCACTAGCTAATTTTTAATTCTGCTTGAATAGGACTTCACAGTTTCCTCTGGAAAAGGTTATTTGAAAAGCAATTGAAAAACTAGCTGGTGGTGTTTACTTTTTATTTTATTCTTTCCCTAGCTCTCAAATCTTCAAATTGATTATTGCTTTAAATAGTATTTCCAGCATAGAAAAGGGAGATAACACTGTTCAGAACAGCCAAGTGGGGAAAATACTTCATTGGACAACATCTTTAATACCTTAAAAAAAATAACCACAAATCTATGGAAAGTTAAGATATGATCTAAACTATAAATCGTCAAAGGTAGAACTGTGCTTTTTGAGGGAGGAAGAAAGGGAAGGAAAGGGAGGCAGATGTTCAGGTTTTGTTGACTTCCTCCATTCTTCCCAACCCTCCCAACAGATTTATTTGGATACCAAAGAGTAAATGTAACTTAAAAATAATATGCCTCTGATTATTTTTCACATTTTAGGTTATTCTTCATAGAGAAATGAATTCCTGGATCCTATATCTGCAGAATGTCACTTATGCAAAAGGGAAGGAGATATTGAGAGGAGGGTAATTCCACAGCCAAAAGTTGCCAGATTCATTGAAAATCGTGTTCATTTATTCTTAAACCATTCACTCAGTAGTTATTTTTTAACTTATTGTTTTTTTGTCAATCTACAGTTCTTTTTAAGATTTATTTAGTTTATTTATTTCTCTCCCCTTCCCCCACCCCCCACCATTGTCTGTTCTCTGTGTCTATTCTCTGTGTGTTCTTCTTTGTCCACTTCTGTTGTCATCAGCAGCACGGGAATCTGTGTTTCTTTTTGTTGCATTATCTTGTTGTGTCAGCTCTCCATGTGTGCAGCACCATTCCTGGGCAGGCTGCACTTTCTTTCGTGCTGGGAGGCTCTCCTTAAAGGGCGCACTCCTTGAGCATGGGGCTCCCCTACACAGGGACACCCCTGGGTGGCAAAGCACTCCTTGTGTGCATAAGCACTGCGCGTGGGCCAGCTCCACACAGGTCAAGGAGGCCCGGGGTTTGAACCGTGGACCTCCCATGAGGTAGATGGATGCCCTAACCACTGGGCCAAGTCCGCTTCCCATCAGTAGTTATTTTTTGAGTACCATCTCGATGCCAGATATCATTTTTGGCAATGGAGATAAAATGTTTAGCAAAAATACACATGATTCCTGTCCTTGAAGATCTTACAGTTTAGTATAGGGACAGAAGTCAGTCATTAATCACCCAAATGAAGATAAAATAAATGACACAAGTCTAATATAAAGGTCTGTTAGCATGAGAGTTTGTAAAACAGCATATCAAAATTAATTTAGATCATCAGTAAGTCCTGTGGGGATCTATGTGATTCCATTCTGATACATGCAGAAGTACTGATTCCATAAGTCTGAAGAATCTTAAATCTGAAAGGTACTTAAAAATAAGAACACCCAATCTTTTCATTTCTTCCACTTCGAGGTTTCTCATTCCACAGCCCATATCCTTTTGATCAAGCAATGTAAGAAATTAAGGCAGTCCTGTAGTTACTACAGTTCTAATTCATTCCAGAGGGGGGACATGAAGTCCACATTTGTATATTTAAATACCGACTAATACCCCCACTTTAAAGGCTAGAGTAAGTTATCTGAGTGGTTCAAATAGAATGGCAAAACACCCCAATAGACTAGAGTGGTGTGGGGCTGGCTGGATGATTTCCAATCCTGGTTTGATGACTTGGCAAGATGGATTAGGCCAAAGGCAAAGGTTTATTTATTTATTTATTTTTAAGATTTATTTATTTTATTTATTTTCCCCCCTTCCCCTTCTCCTGCCCTGCTGTTTTGCCGTGCTGTCTTCTCTTCTCATTTTCTCTCCTCTAGGATTCACCAGAATTCAACCATGGAGACCTCTGATGGGGAGAGAGTTTCCCTGTCAATTGTGCTGCCTCAGTTTCCAGTTTCTGCTGCGCTTCACCTTGACCCTCCCCTTGTCTCTTTCTTTTTTTTTTAAAATTTTTTATTGATTTTGTAAAAATATTACATTAAAAAATATATATATGAGGTCCCATTCAACCCCACCGCCCCCACCCCACCACTCCCCCCCCAGCAACACTCACTCCCTTCATCATGACACATCCATTGCATTTGGTAAGTACATCTCTGGGCATCTCATCACCTCACGGTCAATGGTCTGTCTCTCTTTTTTGATGCATCATCATCTTGCTGTGTGACTCACTTGTGCGGGCACTAGTCAAGCAGTGGCTCGCTGCATGGGCACTCACATGGAAATTGGCTTGCCGCACGGGCACACTGTTTCTTCTTCTTTTTCACCAGGGGGTCCCAGGAATCAAACCCAGGTCCTCCCATATGGTAGGGAGAAGCCCTATTACTTCAGCCACATCTGCTTCCCGGCAAAGGTTTATTTAGCGAAATCCGAGGTAATGCATCATTTGAGGTAATGTCTCATAGATGCATGAGCAGAGTTTGATGGAAATGCAAGTTTAATGCTACATGTTCATTTTAACTTTGCACATTGCTCTGAACTATGTATTGGTAATATGGGGCTACATATTGAAAGTAGCATGTACTGTGATAAAATATTAACAAAGCATTTATTATTTATATTCACTTGTTCCCAGGTTTTATACCCACCTGCAGAACATGATCAAGAGTCTTAGACTTAATAGGTCTTTATGGATGAAACAGACTTCTTTTTGGTGCCAGATTTTCTCTGGTTCATTTGAGACCACCATAACTTACCTTGTGTAAGCCACATTGACATAAATTGGTAGGCTCTGATGCCTGCCCTATGTTGAACAGTATTTTCAAGGATGACCAGTCCCCTGGCCACCTGCATCTGAATCATTTGGGATGCTTGTTAAAAATGGAGATTTCAGGGCCCTAATCCAAATCTACTCAATCAGTGGTTTGACAGACATGCTTTATGCTCAGTTTTAGCTAGTTTCATAAACAGTCCTGACCATAGTTGGCAGAAAGCTAAGGTAAACCAGATGATAGAATATGGCATTAGACTTGTTGCCCTAAACTCAGTGTCCAGCCCTGGTTCCCTTTCTGCACAATGAGTGGCTTGTTTGCCCAATTTATAGAACTGAGCTTTTGCCTTGGTTCCTAACTAGAACTCCAGTACTGCCCCAGAAGCAGGACTCCTTACAGACACTCAGCAAGAATGCTTAGTTGCCAAATAACCATCCTAATTCTTGGCTGCTCCATCTGCCTAGAAATTGTAGCCTTCCCACTTTGTCCCTTGCTACTATGTGTGATTCAGTATAACATCAAGAAGCACAATTCTGCTCCAAACCAGACAGATCATATAGAACATTACATATTTATAATCTAGCCCCTTGCTAATCAAAGTGGTATCCCCAGACCAGGAATGTAGACATCACCTGGACGCTTGTTAGAAAGGCAGAGTCTCAGTGCAGAGTCTCACTGGATTGAACCCAGTACCTTGTACACAGGAAGCAGGCACTGAATGACTGAGCTTCACCCACTCCCCTAGAAATGCAGACCTGTGTAGTAGGCTGACAATGGCTCTAAAAGATATGTCCATGTTTTAGTCCTGGAACCTATGAAGGTTAATGTACATGGTAAAGGTTTTGAAGATGCAATTGAATTAAGGATTTTGAGTTTATCCTGAATTATCCAAGCATTTCCTAAAATCTGATCACAGGTTTTCTTACCAGAGAGAGGCAGAGGAAGATTATACAAACAGAAGAGAAGGCAATGTGAAGACAGAGGCAGAAATGGGAGGGATATGGTCACAAGAAAAGAAATACCAGAAGCAATCAGAAGTTGGAAGAGTCAAGGAACAAATTCTTCCCTGGGGCCTCAAGAGGGAGTGTGGCCCCGCTGACATTGTGAATTTGGGCCAGGTAAACTGATTTTGAACTTGTGGACTCTGAACAGTGAGAAAATAAAGTTCTGATTATTATTTTTTTTAACCTCTTGAGATGGCTTCCTTGTCTGTTTGCTCATTGTTGCTTTTTGCTTTGTTTTTGTGTTTGCTCATTGTCTGCTCATTGTCCCGGGAACTGAACCTGTGCCTCACTTATGGAGGTGGGCACTAACCTACTTGAGCCACATCCACTCCCAACTCATTTTTATTTTTGCTCGCGGTCTGCTCGTTGTTGTTGTTGTTTTTGTCTTCTTTAAGGAGGCAGTGGGAGTTCTGATGTTTTGAGCAACACAGTTTGTGATAAGTATTTACAGCAGTTATGAGAAATGATACACCTACTGAATGAAAACTGCATTTTAACTAAATCCATAAGTGGTATACACATTGAAACTGGAGAAGCACTGACCTAGCCAAACAAGAATTCACACTCTACTTCACTTCTTTGAACTTATCTGGAGAGCCATCTGCTTTCTCAGGAATCAGTCTATTGCTAGGACAGTTTTCTAGTCCAGCTCTCCCTAGTTACTGAAATTCCACTTCCCACCTCACCATCGCTTGGGTACAACCATGATTATAGTTGATCTCTAAGACACAAGACAGCAAATGCTTAATAACCAGCTATCAGTTATCCATTGAAACTTGGAATTGGGTCTAGGTTGCCCTCAATATAGAGTAGTACCTTCTTAAAGGAAATGAGCATTTCTTTTGAAGACAGTCTAGCCTGTGTATGAGATATGCCTTACCAAGAGGCTTTAATGTGCTATATATAATGGTGGTACTACAAAAGCTCAATAGGATAAACAACATTTGAAGAGAACTCCAAATTCCTGATATGCTCCCTGAAGATTGTATTCATTTTTAAGTGGAATCATGGCATTCTTCTGTTTAAATTATCAAACTGTTAAGCTGAAACAATTATTTCTTGACAAAAGAACAATACATTGATCTGAATGTGCATAATGCTCACATCAGTGAAGCAGATTTGGCTCAACTAATAGAGCATCCACCTTCCAGATGGGAGGTCCAGCGTTCAAACCCAGGACTTCCTAACTCATGTGGTGAGCTGGCCTGTGTGCAATGCAGATGCACACAAGTTGTGCCATGCCACGCAAGGGTGTCCCCTGCGTATGGGAGCCCCACACACAAGGAGTGTGCCCCCACAAGGACAGCTGCCCCACACAAAAAAAGCGCAGCCCGCCCAGGAGTGGCATCGCACACACGGAGAGCTGACGCAGCAGGATAATGCAACAACAAAAAGAGACCCTGATTCCTGATGCCACTGACAAGTATGCAAGCAGACACAGAAGAACACACAGTGAATGGACACAGACAGCAGACAACAGGGGGGAGGGGGAGGGGAGAGAAATTTTAAAAAATAATAAATCTTTTAAAAAATCATTGAAATGTTTCAACTTTAAGATATATAACATTGAAAAAAAATGCTCACATCAAAAATTGCCACCATTCCAATTAGCTGTATCCAAACCTGGTGGCCCTAATTATTTGAAATTTACAAGTCAATTCTGGTGAGGAGACATTGCATATATATTTCCTTCATGAGGCATAATAGACAAACTAATTAGGATATTTGAGTAGATACTAATCAAGGTTTAAAAAAAAAGTCCTCCTTTCACAAAACAAAACAAAACGAAAATAAAAACAACATAAAATGAAAAAACTATTCCAGGGAGTGCTACTCATGCTGGGAATTACTAAGATTTTATGTTCAGACTAAAACACAAGTTGGGAAGGCAAAGGGGAGGTAGACTGGGTTTATTGTGCAGGTATGGTGCCTGCTGTTTTTGGCTAGTCCTAGAGACTGACAATGGCCCTGGAATCCTCTCATGGGACTTCAACCAATAATCATACAGGTAGGAGATGGGGCCTCTCACCAAATTCATCAATAAGCAAATATTGATTGCAGGACTATGATGCAGATAGCAAGTCTAAACTATGGAGGTGAGGACACAGTTCCTGCTCTCAGAGAATCTATTTTTTAGTGTAGGAGCCAATACTACCCAGAAAGGAGGAGGGAACAATTAAGTCTCATTTGTGCATTGTGGCAGGAGCAAAGGTTTTTTTTAATTGCAGCAAACTCACCAAAGCAATCAAAGGCAATGGACTGTAGGCTTTGCTTCAGTTTCATTTTATCATTTGATTTTTTCAGCAATTCTTAATAGAGAAAAGGGCAGCCTCTTTTGATTTCCTCAAACCGTATTTTATTTCAACTCTAACCTTCAATCAAACAAGAAAGTCTCTATTCAATTTTTTCCAGTTTGAGTCCTTTCCCTAGAGCATGCAGTTACAGAAATATGTTTCTTTGCAGACTAGCCTCCTGATAGACCTGTCCGGTAACTTATACAATACTAATTAAAGTTAGCAAGGCAAATTTGGAAACTACATTGGAAAGTGTTTTTTCTCCTAATAGGGGGTATTGAGGTTGTTGGGTTGCTGTTTTTAATTTGCTTATGATTTTAAAAGGTATTGTTACATGTGAAATGAAAGCATGTACCTGACCCAAAGCAATGCAATCTACTACAATTTGCTAATTACAAATAGAGAAATATTTTTCATGTGTTGAAATTTCTGGATTTTTCCCCTAATTGAAAGCCAGGCTATCAGTGTAACTGTGCCTCTGAATAAACATTCAAATGAGAATAAAAGATTGTCACATGTGAATTTTTACTGGAAGATATTTTATAACCATTCCTTATAGCCTGCATTCCAATTTGGGCATTTTATTGTTATGCATTCTTATTAACTGGGTAAGATGTTTATCTTCCTAACTAGACTGAACACTTTCTGTATCTTACTCTTTTCTACCTTCTCAAGTTCTAAAAAAAAAGGGTGAACTCAACAGAACACTTCCTGATTAGTTGGATATCTATCTTCAAAAATTAAAAAAAAAAACAACTCCCAAAATTTAATCTTCCAAAAGAGTTATTTTAAAGGATTTTAGGGAAACGGACTTGGCCCAGTGGTTAGGGCGTCCGTCTACCACATGGGAGGTCCGCGGTTCAAACCCCGGGCCTCCTTGACCCGTGTGGAGCTGGCCCATGCGCAGTGCTGATGTGCTCAAGGAGTGCCCTGCCATGCAGGAGTGCATGCAGGAGTGTCCCCCGCGTAGGGGAGCCCCACGCGCAAGGAGTGCACCCGTAAGGAGAGCCGCCCAGCGCAAAAGAAAGAGCAGCCTGCCCAAGAATGGCGCCGCCCACACTTCCCGTGCCACTGACGACAACAGAAGCGGACAAAGAAACAAGACGCAGCAAATAGACACAGAGAACAGACAACCGGGGGGGGGGGGGGGTGGTGTTAAATAAATAAATAAATCTTTAAAAAATAAAATAAAATAAAATACAGGATTTTATTTTGTAAAATTGTGCATTTCTTGAAAAATCTTATTAGGTGAGGTGGCTTAATCTGTGGTAATATAGAAGAGGTATTCCATGAATAGAGAATGAATAATAACTAACAAGTTTTCATCTGATACAAGACTATAGATTTCTTCTTTAAAATTCTTTTCTTGTAACTCAACTATGACAAAATTGCTTCCTTCCTCATACAGGCATGCACACATACATATGCACACACTAATTTTCATTACTAACTCCTACCCCATTTTCAACCAATTCATGAAATTTTCCCACTTTCCTTTCTGTGGGTTTGCACACTACTCTCTCTGCATTCACCCCCATCAAACCATTTACCATTCTGAATTTAAAATATCAATATCCAGTCTACACTCTAACTTTGAGTGATTTCAGGCTGGCATTTGCATTCGTCCATGTCCCTGGTACCTACCAATGTTTGATGCAAAGGGTTCAAAAACGTTTTGAAGGTATGAGTAAAGGTGCCTCATTTCCTTTGCTGTTTTCTAACTCTTACTGGGGTTCAAATACCACCCCATCCACTCATGTCTAAATGTTGGACTGCAGAAGGGGAACAGTAGAAAAGCAGAGTACCCAGCGAGTTCATGACTGTGACATCAGCCCTAAAATTAATACACATGGCCAAGCTTTACAAACCTTTGTGCCTGGTGACAGCTTTAGATTTCAGCTTTGTACCCCTAGTGCTGACAGATACAATGGCTGAGCAGTAGTATAGTGGGAAAATTGATTTTACTAATGCATGAAACAAATACAGCTGCTTTATGCTAAGCAATCAGCTTTTGGCAAGGAAGTCTGTGTAGAAAAAGGAACCTTTTTTTCTTGGTGGCAGAATAATTTCCCTCACTGGAGTAAAATATTCTTTTCATAATGTAAATGTTTGGGGAATGCATTAAAGTAAAAAGAACAATAATGCCCTCTTTATAGGACTAGTGACACCACAATAGATGGCATTTGGAGGGACAGTGATTCTAGTTCCATGCACAATACTTCTTCTCTGAGTTAAAATGGGGTTAGAGGACAACTCCCCGACTCTCAGCTTCTACATTTGTGAAAGGAGACAACAGAGAAGGAAAACTCATTATTAACTGATATTTTTCTGTTCTCCTATTAAAGTACAGATCTGCAATTTTGACGTCTCATATGTGTTTGTGATAGATGCTGCCAATAAAATGATTTATTAAAATCAGTTACAACTATTTGGTCTGATAAAAATTGAGCAGGAAAATCACAGAAAGGTAGAACTCTTAAGGGCTTTGTAAATTTATCCAACATATCCTCTCCCACACTAGCAGGGCTTCGCATAAATCATTCCTCAATGATTTTCATCTCTTTCCAAGTAATTCCAGGTATGTCTCATAACTCTACAACATTCCTACTTGTAGGAAATTTTTTTCTTATATCGAAATATGGCAGCCCTAAGTTCTACAATTTTCTCTTCTCCCAGTGGATAATACCATGTTTTGATCCTTTTACCTTTCCTTTTGCTCTCTTGACTCCTTACAAGTTTTCTACCTGAAAGTACAAGCATATTTCCAAAGGGAAAAAGAAAAGGTAAGGTGCACGGCCTGATAAATGCCCATTTTATATTATAAATCACACAGAACAAAATATTACATCATTCTTTTTGTTAGCTGCAGCAACACAATTTTTCCCCAGATAATTCACACATTTTTGCTATGAAAAGTGACTAACATGAGGGTGTTTTCTTCTTTGTGTTGTCTTATGCCCTTCACCAGAAATAGCCAGCAAAGTGATAAGTACATAACAGCTAGTTAACACATTCTTGACAGTTGGATGACCTCTTGATAGGACACTCAAGTTCATCAATATCCAATTAGCTACTCATTAGAAAGATATTATTCCTTTCTAATCTAATGATGATAAAGTGTTAGAAGACAATACAACAGGTCATCCACATGCACTCCTATAAAGTTCATACCTTACCTCCCTAACAAAATTTGTACCTTACAAAAAATAAGTTATATAAAAGTTTGATTTAGAACCCACCCAAAACTATATATATATTTAAAACATTCACAGTGTCATTGAGAACAAAAAATTAACTGTATTCTTGAACTATTCTCAAAAATGATAGTTTGACTAATGTCATAGATTCCTTAGGCTCTTGATCGAGCTGTATTTGTTAGTAGAATTTTGGTTCACATAGCACAGAAAAATGATTAACCATTTTTTTCTTCTTTATTTTCTTCATTAACAAGGAGAACTTGGTGTCATTTTACCAGTCTGCATTCATTTGTGTACTGCTCTGAACACTGGAGGAAAAACTGAGCTTGTTTTTAGGATTAGATGAGATAAAAGAGCCTGGACAGAACTTTTTTGAAGTAATGTTTCCATTACTTGTTAAGCTGCCTTTTGTCTGTTCTTTTATTTTTTGAATTCGCAATAAAGTTTGAAAAAAAAAAAACCTTTCTATTACTTTCTTAACAATTGATTGCCTTAGCTCTGATAATGTGAATTCCAACCCTTCCTTACTTTTCTAACCGAAGATTGGAGGATTTCAGCATATAATGGAATATATGTTCTTCTGGAAGTCTGACTATAACCAGAATTCTGTTTCTACTTTTTTAAATGATCAGACTATATTACCTAAGTTCTGTAAGTAGTTTCCCTTCTGAAGACTAGTAAAATCCAATTAGATACAAATATTTTGGATATAAACACTCTGAGTGAAAATAAGGATTGTAGCTATAGACTAGCTTGGTGATCAGGAGCTCCTGGGCAGAGGGTTATAAAGCATATTCCTGGTCCCTACCCCAGAAATTGAATTATTGTCTCTAGGGATAAGAAAGTACATTTTAAACTGCTGCTGATTCTTATATTGATATTCAAGACCTCTGTTCTAGAATGAAAAGTTCAAGGTGTTTTGACCCAGAGGGACAGATGAAATTGATAGGATCAAGCAATAGTGTTTTCTAAGATGTACCAAAACCAAGGTCTGATACTAAGAAAAATTGTACTGTGTATTCAGTACCAAGAGTAATGGCTAGCACATATTAGAACTCAAAAGACATGTTTGCTGGTTGAGTAAATGAGCATATTCTAGTCTCTGGTAAGTTTGTCAAAAAAACAGTTCCTCCAGGATATGGTCAATGAACTTTACACTTGCTTCACTTGGCATCTCTGCTTCTGTCTTTGAGTTCCTAGTGATTGGGTTACTTTGGGGGAAATTAGGCTATACAACAATCACATACAAAGGAATAATTAAAGTGAAAGTTTAGGCTCTGTTTGAAACCACATATATTTTGTATGGTTAGGATAAAAGGAAAGGTTTCTAACTCTGTAGGTTTGTGTCCATTGTCTCTCAAGTAATTCTCAAAAATCATTCCTTGAAGTAGATCTGTTATCATTCCCAATTTCAGATTAGGAGACTGAGATTTAGCGAAGATCTGAAATGTTTCCAGGTCAAACCCACAATTTGTGGAGTCAGGATTAGCAGCTCTAAGATACTCAAAGCCATTTCTCTTCCAGCCAACTCATGCTGCCACTTGGCTGGTATTTAATGAAAATCAAGTAATGTATATGTAAATCTACTATATGAGAGTAACTTTACAGCCTCATATTATTTATTATTTAATACTAAATCAATCCTAAGTAAGTATTGTGTACAATTTTTTAGTATTAATATACTTAAATTCATTACCATGGAAAGTTGCTCCAAACTTTCCCTAATTTATTTTTTCAATAGAAGGCAATAAGTACTTAGAAATATAGACTCTCTTTGGACTCACTGTAATGTATACGTGGCTTTAGATAAAGAGCTAAAATCCTGACAAAGAATGAGGATTCCTTATATGAAATGGGTCATTTAGTTATCATAAACTATGTAAATATGCTTTAAGGGAGAGTCACATTGCTGCTATTCATTATAGTTTTCCTCAGGAAAGTTCTCTTTCTGCCATTTGATTCTTTATTTTTCCTTCTGGAAGTAAAGCTCCCATGGCCTTTGCATTTGGGAGAAGTGAATGTAAAGTATAGAAATCTTCCAACTAGACGGAGCCATCTCTTATTATTTCCCAGATGACAAATGAGATCTCTGAATATACTGTTCATAGAAAAAAATGCTTCATAAAAGAGTATTAAAAGACCAAGTAATACCCTTCTTAGTAATATTAGAGTACAGTTTGTGAAGTAATCCAAGATGACTACCATCTTTGCGTTTTTAAAATATGCCACACCTAAATAAATATATTTCTCTTGAGAAATGTTTAGTGTACCTTGAGAAATGAATAATGATGCATGTCAAGAAGGAAGGAATATAGGATATCTTTTTTCTAATGCCCTAAACAGCTGTTAGAAACTAAATATATTCATTGAATTTCCTTAAAATTAGGATTAGATATCATTAATGAGCTCTACTTTGTTACCATTTATTTGTTTATTCATTCATTTATTGTGGTAAAATACATATAACATAAACTTCATTTTAACTGTCTTAAAGTATACAATTCTGTAACACTAAGTACATTGACATTATATAACCTTCACCATTATTTATTTATTTACAGTTACTAATATTTCAATTGTCTGAAGAATGGGAACATAATTTGGATGTTAGTGGAAAAATAGCGCAAATAATATCTGTTATTGGTTTAAAAAAATTACTTTCTTCGTAAGTTTTTGCTCAGAAATTTTTAAGCAGTGCTACTATTAATATTTACAACTCTGATCAAAGCATAGACAGAACCACTGTTCCCTTGGGACCTTGGCACAGCTAAAGAAAGCTAACATTCTAAAAAAGCTTTGTTAAACATGAAAGGAGAAGCAAAAGTAAATTGTTACTGCAGGACACATACACACACACACACAAGATCTGAGGTCAGCTTATGAGTAAACAGAGAACAAGGGTCTGATCTAAAGACAGCTCTGTTTATCTAGGCCCAAAGACTGGGAACAGATTCCCAGACATTTTTGCCTTCTCTGCCCTGCCTCCACAGGACAGCTATCATTTTTCATCCTGCTACACAGGTGGAGTCTCATATCTACCTTGTCCCTTTATCTGCCACAGTCAAGACTCCCATGACACAGCCACCGTGTCCCCATGTGAAATCTGAGGTATAAATCTTTCCTCCAGTAATTGGCAGGATTGTAACCATGAATGTTAGTTCTTTTTGTGATTTATGTTAAAGTTAAATGCACCGTTTGGACCCATGTAAGATGTTATGCATGTTTATTTTGTAAGTTCACAACTTTTACTAAATATCTCAATAAATTTTTAAAAACCCAACCCTTTGAATACTTACTATGCAAACTCATCCACATACACTCCAATTTAGGATGGAATGATATCACAAAATATGTCCATTTTAGGCCTAAAAAATAACTCTGCCTTAATGAAACACTTCAGAAAAGTTCTTCTGTCTTTTTCTTCCTTCTATTCTCATTCCACCTTCTTACAATGTGTCCTCAGTACCTTCTGCCTGAGAAGCTACAGTAGTGTTCGAATAGTTTCTTCTAATTCTCATCTCTATATCATCATTTCTCTACCAGATCCTCAAAACTACAATTTTCCTCTGTGACTCAGGTCCATAAACCTTCAGAGGCTCACCAGAGCCTAACAAATTAAAGATAAATGCTTTCTGACCTTGTCATTGCAGGTTTCCACAATATAGACTTGAAGACTTTTCAGTTTGCTTTTGATTTCTCTACTCCTGGTCAACTGAAGTTCTTATTCTTTTCTGAATGACTTTTACTTCCCTACCTTTCCACCTAAGCTTATGGTATTCCCTCCAGATGGACTAGCTCTCGACTTTTTTTTTTTTTTTTTTTCCCCTTCCTCTCCTCCTGCCCTGCTGTTTTTGCTGTCTGTGTTGTCTTCTCTTCTCATTTTCTCTCCTCTAGGATTCACTGGGATTTTATCCTGGAGACCTATGTGGGGAGAGAGGTTCCCTATCAGTTGCACCACCTCAGTTCCTAGTTTCTGCTGTGCTTCACCTCAACTCTCCCTTTGTCTCTCTTTTGTTGCGTTATCATCTTGATGTGTGACTCACTTAAATGTTGCACACATCATGCCATTAAATACTGTGAATTAATTCTCCAAATCATTAAAAATTTCACTGTAAAATTTAGTTTGCCAATGTTCCATTATGGTATATATGCAAACATTAAGGGCACCAGAGGAATAATTTATCCTACTTATATTAAAATGACTTTCTGTCTCAGTTAGCACTTTTCCAGTGATTATTTCAAAATTAATTTGACATTTGCTCATGAAATTTTAAGCCACTGAAGATCAGGATAAATGACATACTCTGTATAGTATGTTTTACTTATGGAAATACTGATTTTAAGTCCCATGCTATTTTATCTGGTTCTCTGTTTCTCCTACATTGTTAAGTACACATACTTTAACTCCTATTTTGTGCTGGAAGATTGTCAATTGTACTATCATTGTCGGATTAACTTTGTATCTGTCATAGACATTAGCACAGTTACTTGGGAATATATTAGCACACACGTTGATGGAAAAATAGATAAGCCCCAAAACATTCATTGTGACAAACAACCACTTTGTATGATACTCCTCTAGTTTTAATGTGTATGTTTTATTAGTACCTATCAGCAATTTCTGCAATTGTATATTGAGGTGGCAATAATTGGTGCCAAACACTTTTCTGGATACTACAGGATAGCATGAACATGATTGACAAAATCCCTACTCTCATGAAACTTATCTTCTTATGTTGTTTACTAGACAGGTGATGCTAATTGAGACAGACAATAAACAAGTAGTAAGAAAATAAGCAAAATCATTTTAATTATTAACGAGTGCTGTAAGGAAAGAGAAAGGATGATATGTCAAAGAGCATCGAGTTTGAGTGGTAGGTATTCTACATAGAGTGGTTAAGTCAGTTTGAAATCAAGTTGTTAAGAGAATTAGACTTAGAAATGAATGATGAGAAGAAGCTAAGAATGAGAAGGTCCCAGGAAAGACCATTCCAGAAAGTAGGAGTATTACAAGCAAAGGCCTTGGGGCAGAGGACAAACACAAAGGCAAGGAGCAAAGCTGGGAACAGCAAAAGAGAGGTGAGATATAAGGAGGGGCAAATAACAAAGAGCTTTATGGGTCATGGGCTTTTGTTCTGAATGCAGTGAAAACCTTGGAAGGGTTTTTACACATGGTTTAAAGACTGATAGCACCTGAATGCCAGTTTTAAAAGACTTTTCCATCTGCCATATGAAGACTTGATTGGAGGAGAACTAGTTAATAGTCTAGGTACAGAAACCAGTGATTTGGACAGAGTGTATATTGAGAAAATTGAATGCACTGAGGATATATTTTTGTAAAAAAGCAACAGGACCTAATCATGGCTTATATGTCTTGAGGGAAAAGGGGGGAATAAAAATGATTCCTGTGGTTTTGGTCTGAACAACAGGGCAGAAGGTGCTTCTGTTTAATGAGATGGGATAGACTAGAACAAGAGGCTGGACCAAAGAATTCAGGACTGAAGTGATGAAACAGCTTATTAAAGTATAATCCATATTTCATAGAGAGAGAATAGGGCCTCAGAAGAGGTAAGAAATTAGCCTGAATGCATATATTGCAACTGGAATTTGAACAAATTCTGACATTAAAGCCTGTGCCTTTTAAACTGTGTTCTTCTGGCTTTGTACTCATTTTTGAAAGAATGCAAACATGAATTGACAAAAGTCCAGATTACAAAATAGCTCACTGCTGAGAAATCTTGTGTCCTGCAGGGAAACATGATTTTATCTATTAAAATATTTTACATATGACAACTAGATACACCATGACATAGTAGAAAACAACTGTATCTTCAACTGGACATAAGTCTTGCCAGCTATATTGCTACAGGTTGAAATTGGTTCAAAGCACTGGGAATGTAAAATAATAATAAGTGTGATCTTAATTAACCTTCGGATTTGGCAACTGATGGCATTGCAACTAATCTCAAAATGGAACATGAACGTATTCAGATTTCTGAGGCTATGTAGACTCACAGTGGTTAGAGTCTCAGGGAATTGCCAGCAATGTTCCCTGTGGCATTTTTTTCTGTCTTATGGCTAACCCCTGTTTTCATGTTAATAAGCAGCTGGTCGTCACTGCAGGGATCACAGCAAAGAGCCCCCAGAAAGCCAGAAGGAGCTATAGAATGCATTTTCTCAGAGAAAATGATATTATGGTATAGTGATTAGACTTTTCCAGCCAACTTAGAGGGGGTTACTTAAACTTGGTAGTGGATTATAATATTTAGTGCAATTTTTTTTCCAGTTTCATCAATTTCAGAACTTAGCAGTTTGTGACAACTTAGTCTCCAAATTTTAGAATATTACTCTTAGGAAAATATATGTCCTAAATTCTAAATAAAAATGAGTTTGTGGACCATTTCAAAGGTACAAACAGCTTGTTCTTTTGAAAAAAATGTGCTTATTCCTTCAACGGATGTGTTTTAAGCTGAACTAAGTAGAGTATGTGATAAAAAAGAAGAAGTAGGAGACCCAGCCCTTTGTGTCAAGCAGGTAATGGTTTAAGCATTTTGCTTTATTTGGTACATCTCTTTAAGTAAAAAAATGAAAAATACCAAAGACATGAATCCTTATTATAGTAAACTAATTTAGAAAGAGCACAGTTCTAAAATATACAAATAAAATATCATTTTCTATGTTTAAAGGAAAATATTGGGCCCCTAAAATTAATGTTTTCTTTCTTCTTATAAATGGAAAAAAACTGTTTAAATATATTAACTAATATAGGTAAGTGTGGCACAGACTCAATTCTCTTTCATAAAAAATGACATTTTCAAGAAAGGGGTAGTATAAAAAACTAACAGGGTTTCAAAACTTCTTCAAAACACTAAAAAACACAAAATTTGGCTTTTCACTTGAGGAACATACAAATTAAAAGCACAAAATGATCCCATTTCACATCCATCATGTTGTAAACAGGTTTAATAATATAATATATTAGTAAGGATATGGAATAACAGATTTAGAATTGCTGTACAAGAATAATAATCATAGTATTGTTTGTAATATCCAAATTTGGGGGAGAAATCCCAAATTTTTTTTAACAAATCAAGTTTATTGATACATAATAAAGCATAAATCACTTCAATCATTTTTAGAGCATAGTCATTATTCCAATAATAATAATAATAAAAAACAAAAAACACAAACCGCAACATCTCTCAATCTCTCTATGCTTCCCCTGCCTTACATAGTAGCTATTCTGTTTCCTTCTCCCTAGTTTACTTGTATTTATATTTTGTAAAAATACTCTTGTATATGCAATATCACCCATATTCATATTTTACATGAAGTTTCACTATGTTATACAGACCCATATTTCATTTTTTAGCTTTCCTTCTAGCAATACACATGACTTTAGATTTACTCTTTCAATCACTATCATACCCATATAATAGCCCTGCTAATTATAAGCCCTATGATATTCTTTCACCATTTCTACTCATTTCCAAAGATTTACAAAAAAACTTTTTACAAGTTCTGTACAGATCAGTCCTCAATTTTCCATTCTTTAGTCTCATTCTCTTTTCTGGTGACCTACATTCCAATGATTAATTCCATGAGTTTATACAATATATTTAGTTAATAATAGCACAAACGTACTGTATTTATCCTTTTGTGTCTGGCTTGCTTCACTCAACATAATGTCATCCAGGTTCATCCATGTTGTCATATGTTTTAAAGTCAAGAAGTGAGAGTGCTCCAACTTTGTTCTTTTTAAAGATATTTTTAGCTATTCGGGGCCCCTTACCCTTTCAAATAAATTTGATAATTGACTTTTCCATTTCTGGAAAATCAAACATTTAACAGTAAGAAAGTGGACACAAATTATGGTATATGCTACAATGGGATATGATACTGAACCTGAAATGAACAAGCTATATCTTTACATACCAACATACCCTGCTACACTAATCCTGAAGTTACTGCCTCTTTGAGAAGCCAATCTTCAAAGTCACCCTCTCTCCACTGCCTAGCCAAGGGTATTCACCTACTCTAGGCTGTTCCTTTATACTTTTCCACTTACTATGAAAGCTCATTCATGTTGGAGAAAATTTGGGGATGTGAAAAAATGAGGGATGAATAGAAGAATATCTTTAAAATAGAAAATGACAAGGAAAAATTATTATTATAATTTTAAGAAAGAATTTTAAGTATGATTTAACATCCAAAAATGGTAGGGTTTTTAAAGCCATTTTTGGTCCCTTGGAGTTAATATGTAGTATAAAAGAAGAGACAAGGCAATTCTTGACATTTACCAGCCATCTAATTGAAGTGTGCTTGGATGTATTTATTTGTATCTACCATTAAATTTGGTTTTGGGAAGCATGAAACCACAGGAAAGGAACTAAGATAGTAACAAATGATCAAATGTAGCTTAGGCAATTGTGAACAACATATGGAAACATAAGAAAACATAGGTAATCAAAACTAAAAGAAATGAACTACATGATGTCCGCAGTTTGAGATTTTGGATTTTTTGTTCACCAGATGGTATAATTTAGTGAATATCTTATTCTATAAAACTCGGCAGAAAATCAATTTTTAAGTGGTAAGGGTAATAGAATGGGGACATTTAAAAACTTCTCATCTATATCCTCTATCATAATGAAATTTAAATAATGAACTAATATAGCCTGTGCATAAATTCAAAATTATCTAATTTTGTATCCAAGTTTGCCTAATCTCTAGAAATCCAGTTAAGTGATATAGGCCCTATAGGCTTTGAATGTTCAGAAAGAATGTAAGACTAAGTGTATATTCAAAGTTGCATCCAGATGGAATGTGGGCAAGATGTTAATTCAAACTCACCTGAAATGTGGGGGAGAGGTTAAGTCAAGCTCACCTGAAATGTGGAGGGTATGTTAATTCAAACCCTATCTAGTACTCAAACACTTAACTAACAAATAAAAGTTGTTTTCTTTCATAAAAGCACCATTTGATTCCCAACCTTTATGTTGTCTACATAAAAAGGACCCAAAATTCTACTGGGGCTCGGTTTTTATTAGGACAGGAGCCCTCTGAGTCTGGCTGGTTGAAAAAAAACATCTTCCTTCTCAGAGTTCTCATGTCCTGGCCTTCGATCCTGCATATACCCAACTTCTCTACTACATCTCTGGGGGCTTGTCCAGGATTATGCTGAAAAGGTCAGAGGTGGCAATGGTTGTTTGCCCCTCCTGGACACTTCCAAGGAGGTCAGGAGGGCCCAGTGAAACCCAGCCCTGGGTGCCCCTGGACAGCCCATTTTGGTCCAGAAAGAGGTTGTGGACTTTGCTGGAGCCCTCCAAGAAAAACTGGAGCACTGGAGGGTTTGAGAGACCCTGAGAATGAAGCAAGGAGCTCCGCATGTCAGAGGGGTAAGACCCCCAGGGACATAGCACAAGAAAGCCTATTCTAAAATTAGGAGGGGAGCTCAATCAGTTCTCAAAGGAGAAGGCCCCAGTACTCCTGAGAATACAGGAGGAAACCATCTCCTCTCCAGGTCCAAGAAAAGGAAAGGGAAGTGGTTGTGTGCGTATGATTGTGTTGACTGAGTGAGACACAGAAAATCACTTCTGCAGGGCAAGTGCGGAGTCCTGATCTGTAGTTCTGTGGTGACTTCATAAGATCCAGGGTGGTCTGGAGGGGTCCCTGCAAAGGGACCCTCTTCCAAGTCAGGGGCTTATACCAACCTGCTAAAGTCAAAAGGTGCCAAAATCTCCTGAGAGTGACATGGCCAGAGATGATGAAGCATAAGACTTGAGTGACTGTTGTGCCCTGTCAGCACAGGGTGGAAACATGGCAAACACACAAAGTAGGACCCTGTTAAGTTGTATGCTGAAAAACATCCCCTGTGCATTCCGTGAAGATGCATATGGCATAAGGTTCCAGCCAGGAAAGCTTAGGATGCTTTGTGAATTAGAATGACCAACTTTCAGTATGGGCTGGCCTCAAGAGGGCACTTTAGATCCCCAGATCATCCGTAAAGTCCACAATGCAGTAACTGGAAACCCAGGACATCCAGACCAGTTCCCCTACATTGATGCTTGGGAAAATGCTGTGAGTCAAAGTCCGCCCTCATTAGGGAAGTGCACGACTAAGGAAGCCAGGATTTGCTTAATACAAAAACCAGGGACCAGACCAAGCAATCACCGTGCAAAGGCCCAGAGAAAGTGCACCCCAAGTCCAGTGCCAATCCACCCATTTTAGAAGGGCCACACGAAAATGACTTCCCACCACCTTATGCTATTGCTCCTACCCTGGCAATACTAAGGAATGAAAATGAGCTAGTCTCCCTAAGCAGAGCCCCATTGTTGTAGAGGGCACCTATACCATCCCCACAGTTGCCTTTATCGCCATCTGCACCAAAAGGCCCTATGCTATCCCTGCAGCTGCTTTTACCATCTCTGTAGTGGTCTGTGTCAACTTCTGCATGGGAAAATGCAGCCCAGGCACCTCTGCAATCGGTTGCCCCTGGCAACGCAGAGCAGATTGTCAGTCAGGAAGAAGCCGCTGAAAACTGGCAACTCAAACCATGGGGAGCCCCGGGGACAGAGGGAGCAGAGAGAAAGGCTGCCTTCCAGTTACCTCTCTGTGAAGCCCAGACCCCAATTTTCTACAAGGCGGATGGCCAGGTTTGAGGGGGGACCGGACATTCATCTACCAGCCCTTGACCACAATGGGCCTCTTTAACTGGAAAAGCCAAACCCCATCATTCTCAGAGAAGCCTCAAGCCATGATGGACCTTTTCCAGTCCATCATACAGACCTACAAACCCACCTGGGCCAATTGTAAACAACTTATAAAGACTTCATTAAACTTTGAAGAAAGAATGCGTGTCACACAAGGAGCTCTAACCTGGCTTAGAGAGCACCAACTTGAGGGAACTTTGGACAGTGACCAATACGCCCACTTGCAGTTCCCAGATGAGGACCCCCTGCGGGATCCAAATAGTGCAACCAGGCTCAGCCAACTAGAAACATTCCATTGGGCCTTAGCTGAAAGATTCAGGGCAGGTAGCCGCAAGGCAGTAAACATGGCAAAAACCACCCAAATCCTACAGGCTCTCAATGAGAGTCCAGCTCAATTCTATGAGAGACTGTGCAATGTGTTTCATATATACACGTCCTTTAACCCAGATGCTCCAGAGAGCCAAACAATGGTCAGTGCAGCATTCATTGCCCAATCGCAGGCTGACATCTGAAGAAAGCTGCAGAAGTTGGATGGTTTGCTGGAATGACTATCTCTCAGCTCATGGAAATAGCTACTAAAGTCTATATCAACCTTGATGTAGAAACAAGGAGGGAAGACAATCCAAAGATGAAAAAGAAGGCAGATTTTCTGGCAGTGGCAATAGTGGAAAAATCCAATCCTGTGTCAAGGAGAGTAAACTGGGAAGCCCCTGCCCCAATGAGAGGGAAGGGCCCATCCCTAGGGAAAAATCAGTGTGTGTACTGCAGGGAAGAGGGGCATTGGAAGCGAGTGTGTCCCAGTCAGCCACTTGACCCCATCACTGCAATGCCAGAAGTCAAAACATTAGCCAGGAAAGCTAGTGGGGCATCACAAACCAAACCCTGGGTTCATAAAAGTTCAGGAAAAAACCTGCAAATCAGATTATTGGGCTGGCAGGAATAGAGGACTCTGGTAGAGATTATTAGGACAGAGCAGGCTCCTATTCTCTCAACCCTGTGAAGCCTATGGTCAGAGTCCAAATTGGGGGCCGTACTATACATATGATGGTTGACACTGGGGCTCAACATTCTGTAATGACCAAGCCAGTTGGGCCTCTACCAAAAAGACAAGCCACGATTGTAGGGGCAACTGGCAAAAATACCCAATGGCCCTTCCTCCAAGCCAGGACCTGTAACACTGGGGGTAAAGAGGTCACTCATGAATTCCTTTACCTCCTGGAATGTCAAATTACGTTCAACACCACGGGGCAATTCACACTGACACTGGGACCACAAAACCCTCTGAAAATAGCACTAACCCTCCCTCTGCAGGAGGAATGGGGACTGTTTTGTCTCAGTGAAACTGAGCAGCTCCCCTTTGAAGATTTGCCTGAAATATGGGCAGAGGGTAACCCAACAGGGATGGCACATGACATTCCTCCAATTATTATTGAAATAAAGCCCACAATCAGTTCAATAAGCATAAAGCAATATTCAGTTCCACACAAAGCACAAGTAAAAGTCCAGCTACATATTCAGAGATTATGGAATGAAGGCATATTGAGGCCGTGCCAGTTTCCATGGAATACCCCACTCTTCCCAGTTAAAAAAGCTGATGGAGATTACTGCCCAGCCCAGGATTTATGAGCAGTTAATTTGGCAATAATAACCCTTCATTCTGCGGTTCCTAATCCATATACTCTTCTCAGCTTAATACCCTCATCAGCAATATACTTTTCATGCTTAGATCATAAGGATGCCTTCTTCTGCATTCAGGTAATGCCCCAGAGCCAGCAAATTTGTGCCTTTACGTGGGACGATCCAAACTCAAGCGAAAAGCAGCAGCTAACATGGACGCAACTGCCTCAGGGATTTAAAAATGCACCCACTATTTTTGGACAAGCCCTGGCCAACGATCTCAAATCCTTTAAACCAGAAAGCCATAACTCTTTACTCCTCCAATATGTAGATGACCTCATTCTCAGAAGCGCCCCCTACCAAGACTGCGCTGACGGAATCCATGCCCTTTTAATGCATCTACAGCAAAAAGGCTATCAGGTATCTAAGAAAAAAGACCAAATCTGCCTACCTCAGGGCAAATATATAGGTTATAAAATAATGCATGGGCACCATGAATTGGGACTTGAAAGAGAGAAAGCAATCTGTAGTCTCCCTGAGCCCAACACCCCTGGAAGCTGCAAGAGTTCCTCGGAGCTGGATTCTGCCTCAATTGGATGCCCAATTTTGGGGTCCTCACGTGCCCTTTATATGAAGCCACAAAGGGGGGAGATCATGATCCCCTGCTCTGGGAAAGTCCACAGAAAAACACTTTCACTGCTCTCAAACAAGCTCTAATGGAAGCACCAAGCCTTGGACTTCCAGACCTCAGTAAGCCGTTCTACCTCTACGTTCACAATCGCCAAAGCATCACAGTAGGAGTACTCACTCAGTACCTCGGTTCCTGGCAAAAACCCATAGCATACCTATCCAAGCAACCAGACACTGTAGCCCAGGGATGTCCCTCATGTTTGCAAGCTGCAGCAGCTGCAGCCATGCTTACACTAGAAACTACAAAATTAATTCTTGGGCAGCCTATAATTGTCCGGGTTTGGCATGCAGTAATCACAATCTTAGGAGCCAAAGGAATACATTGGCTTACTAACAGCTGCCTGGTTAAATATCAAACCCTATTATGTGAAAATCCATCCATCCAACTGGAACTTATAAAAACCCTAAATCCTGCCACCCTGCTACCCGTGGAGCCAGGGGTTCCAGCCCATAACTGCCTGGAAACATTGCAAGAAGTATATTCCGGAGACTTCCGGCAAGATGGCGGCTGAGTGAGCTTGCCTTGCCGTCTCTCCTGGGAAGAGGCAGCTGGGCACCGCTGGAGGTTCTCCGGGACCAGGCTTTTTCAGGATTTTTTCAGGGCAGGAAGTGTCTGGACATCGATTTGGTGGGAAGGTAATGGAAAGGACTGGTCTATAAGATATAAATTGGGACTTTTCAGGAGGGGGAGGCAAGATGGCGGCTGAGTGAACTTCCCGGTTACTAGCTCCTGGGGGGAATTGGCTGGGAGGCGTCGGAGACTCTTTGGGACCAGCTGTTTCGGGATTTTTCCTGGTCAGGAGGTGTCTGGACATCGATTTGGAGGGAAGGTAACAGAGAGGATCCATCTGTGAAATATACACGGAGATCCCAGCTACGTGTGGAGGATTCCCTCCTTGGGTAGGTGGAGCCGAGGCAGCTAGCACCGCGCGGAGCCCCGGCGGGCGGCGGCCAGGGTAGCGCCGAGCCCGGTTGAGCCGCGGCAGGCGGAGGGGCGGAGCCCAGCTGAGCTCGGCCGAGCCCAGCCGCACCACGCCGGGCGGCGAGCGGGAGAGCCGAGCCGCGCTGCGCCGCGCCGGGCGGCAGGCGGGAAAGCCAAGCCCAGCCGAGCTGCGGCGGGCGGCGGGCGGCGGGCGGGGGACCGGAGCCCAGCTGAGCCCAGCCAAGCCTGGCAGCGGGATTTCTGTTCTTTGGTTGTTTTTTTTTTTTTTCCTTGTTGTTGTTGTTCTTTTTTTTTTTTTCAATCCTCTCTTTCTTGTCCCCAATATTCTTCTTATACTATTTTACCTTAACAATACAATAGGTCCTACAGGAAATACCTCACATTTGCTGGGTTTCCTCACCCTCCACTGCCTCATTTCTCTGTGAATAGATTTAGCCTATCTACACTATCCCCTTTCCCCTACAACTTGATATCCTCCACCATCTGCTATCTCTCCTATATTCCATCTCCCTTTCTTTGATCCACAAAGTGTCTAACTCTTAATTTCTAATACCTTTGTTTAGTTTTCCATCTGGTATTCGTCCCTGAAACTATTACCTTTCTTTTCTCTTTCCCTCTCTCACGAAAACAATAGCCTCTTAGTACGTACCACATTCCTCCCATATTCAGTCATCTACCTCATTATAGGTACTTTCCTACTACTATAACTCTACACAATTTACATGATCTAACCTCCATCCTCCCAGAACTCATATTATTGCTTTGTAAACATATATCACCAATACTACTTCACACTTTTTCCTTCCTTACACAATTGACTTTCCCCAGCACTAATACTTTCCTTTAAAGTGAGCTTAACTAGCAATAAGAAATTGGAATAAGAAGAACAAAGTGACAAAGAGAAGATATAACACTTACGCAAAAACAACAGCTAATTAATCTCCAAGACTAGACAAAGAAGCTAAGGAACTGATTAAACCCATCAAGAAAAAATGTTGACAAGACAGCAACAAAAATCTACAAACCAAACCAGTAATCAGGAAAACATGGCTGAATCCAATCAACAAACTGAAAATCAGGAAGGGGGGCAGGACTTCGCACAAGCAATGAAAGATCTCAGAACATTTATCACCGACAAATTTGATGAAGTAATGAAAGAGGTTAACAGCGTGAAGACAACACTTGGAGGGGAAATTGCAGACATGCGCAAAAAAATAACAGATATGATGGAAATGAACACCACAATTCAAGAAATCAAAAATACACTTGCAGCAAATATCAGCAGACTAGAAGAGGCAGAGCAGAGAATTAGTGATGTGGAAGACAGTGCATTGGAAATCAAACAGATAGTAGAAGTGGTCAATAAAAAGGTAGAAAAAATCCAGATAGGACTTAGGGACCTGAATGATAACGCAAAACGCTCAAACATACGTATTATAGGCATTCCAGAAGGAGAAGAGAAGGGAAAGGGGTCAGAAGGAGTGTTGCAGGAAATAATGAATGAAAACTTCCCAAATCTACTGAAAGAGACAGATGTACATATCCAAGAAGCACAGCGCACTCCACTGGTCATAAACCCCAACAGGCCCACCCCAAGACATATACTTGTCAAATTATCCAACGCTCAAGACAAAGAAAAAATTCTAAAAGCAGCAAGAGAAAAGAAAACCATCACATACAAGGGAAATTCCATAAGATTAAGTGCTGATTTCTCATCTGAAACGATGGAGGCAAGAAGGCAGTGGTATGATATAGTCAAGGTACTAAAGGAAAAAAATTTCCAACCAAGAATACTCTATCCAGCTAAACTAGCATTCAAAAATGATGGAGAGTTCAAAATATTCACAGATAAACAGAAACTGAAAGAGTATATCAACAAGAAACCTCCCCTTCAAGAAATTCTTAAGGGAATTCTGCAGGAAGAAAGGAAAAAACAGGACAGTCAGAGATGGAGGAGAGTGTAAAAGCAACAAGAAAGACAAAAATAGAAGGGGAAAATAAAATAATACAAACAAAATATAACAAACACAAATCCAACCAAAATATGGCTACCATAAATAACTCTCTAAACATAATAACACTGAATGTCAATGGATTAAACTCACCTATCAAAAGATTCAGACTGGGACACTGGATAAGGAAATACGACCCATCTATATGCTGCCTACAAGAGACACATCTTAGACCCAGAGACTCATGGAGGTTGAAAGTGAATGGCTGGAAAACAATCATACAAGCAAACAACAACCAAAAAAAGGCAGGAGTAGCTATATTAATATCAGACAAAATAGACTTTAAATGCGAAACAATTGTGAGAGACAAAGAAGGATACTATATTTTAGTGAAAGGGACAATTTGTCAAGAAGATCGAAAAATCATAAATATTTATGCTCCTAACAAGGGCGCCTCTAAATATGTGAGGCAAACGCTGGAAAAACTAAGTGAAAGAATAGATGCATCTACAATTATAGTGGGGGATTTTAATACACCACTATCAACTCTGGACAGAACATCTCAAAAGAGAATCACTAAAGAAACAAAACATTTGAACAGTATATTAGAAGAGCTGGATCTAATAGACATATATAGATCATTACACCCAAACACAGCAGGATATACATTTTTCTCAAATGCACATGGAACATTCTCCAAGATTGACCATATGCTAGGCCACAAAGAAAGGCTTAATGAATTCAGAAAGATCGAAATCATACAAAACAATATCTCTGACCACAGTGGAGTCAAGCTGGAAATTTGCAAGGGACAGAGACCCAGACTTCACACGACAATTTGGAAATTAAACAGCACACTCTTAGAAAAACAGTGGGTCAAAGAGGAAATCTCAAAAGAAATCAATGACTACCTTGAAACAAATGATAATGATAACACAACATACCAAAATTTATGGGATGCAGCAAAAGCGGTACTGAGAGGGAAATTTATAGCCATAAATTCATATATCAAAAAAGAAGAAAGAGCAGAAATTGAAGAATTAACTGCACATTTGAAGGAATTAGAAAAACAACAACAAAGTAACCCAACAGGAAGAAGAAGGAAGGAAATAACAAAGATAAGAGCAGAACTAAATGAAATAGAAAATAAGAAAGCACTTGAAAAAATAAACAAGACCAAGAGCTGTTTTTTTGAGAAGATCAACAAAATTGACAAGCCTTTAGCGAGACTAACAAAGAAAAAAAGAGAAAAGATGCAAATACACAAAATAAGAAATGAGAAAGGTGATATCACCACTGACCCCACAGAAATAAAGACTATCATAAGAGGATACTTTGAAAAACTATATCCCAACAAAAATGACAATTTAGAGGAAATGGACAAATTCCTAGAAATACATAAGCAGCCCATACTGACGAAAGAAGAAATTGATGATCTTAACAAACCAATCACAAGCAAAGAGATAGAATCAGTCATTAAAAATCTCCCAACTAAGAAGAGCCCAGGGCCAGACGGCTTCACAGGGGAATTCTACAAAACATTCCGGAAAGAACTAACACCAATCCTGTTGAAACTATTCCAAAAAATCGAAACAGAAGGAACACTGCCTAATTCCTTCTATGATGCCAACATTACCCTAGTACCAAAGCCAAACAAAGACACCACAAGAAAGGAAAATTACAGACCAATTTCTCTAATGAACCTAGATGCAAAAATACTTAACAAAATACTTGCTAATCGTATTCAACAACACATTAAACGAATTATACACCATGACCAAGTGGGATTTATTCCAGGTATGCAAGGATGGTTCAACATAAGAAAATCAATCAATGTAATACACCATATAAACAGATTGAGAGAAAAAAACCACATGATTATATCTATAGATGCAGAAAAGGCATTTGACAAAATACAGCACCCCTTCCTGATAAAAACACTCCAAAAGATCGGAATACAAGGAAACTTTTTGAACATGATAAAGAGTATATATGAAAAACCTAAAGCCAACATTGTTTACAATGGCGAAATCCTGAAATCCTTCCCTCTAAAATCAGGAACAAGACAAGGATGCCCATTGTCTCCGCTCCTATTTAACATTGTCTTGGAAGTACTAGCTCGAGCACTGAGACAAGAACCAGATATAAAAGGCATTCAAATTGGAAGGGAAGAAGTCAAAATTTCATTATTTGCAGATGACATGATCCTATATATAGAAAACCCTGAGAGATCTACAACAAAGCTCCTAGAACTCATAAATGAGTTTAGCAAAGTCGCAGGTTATAAGATCAATGCGCAAAAATCAGTAGCATTTCTATACACCAATAATGAGCAAGATCAGGAGGAAATCAAGAAACAAATACCATTCACAATAGTAAATAAAAAAATCAAATACTTAGGAATAAATTTAACTAAAGAGGTAAAAAACTTATACATCGAGAACTATACAAGATTGTTCAAAGAAATCAAAGAAGACCTAAATAAATGGAAGAATATTCCCTGTTCATGGATAGGAAGACTGAATATTATTAAGATGTCTATCCTACCAAAACTGATCTACACATTCAATGCAATCCCAATAAAAATCAACACAGCCTTCTTTAAGGAACTAGAAAAACTAACTATGAAATTTATTTGGAATATAAAGAGGCCCCGAATAGCCAAAGACATATTGAAAAAGAAAAACGAAATAGGAGGAATCACACTTCCTGACTTCAAAACATACTACAAAGCTACAGTAGTGAAAACAGCATGGTACTGGCATAAGGAGAGACACACAGACCAATGGAATCGAATTGAAAGTTCAGATATAGAACCTCATGTATATAGCCATATAATATTCGATAAAGCCACCAAACCCTCACAACTGGGAGAGAATGGCCTATTCAACAAATGGTGCCTGGAGAACTGGATAGCCATATGTAGAAGAATGAAAGAGGATTACCATCTCACACCTTATACAAAGATCAACTCTAGATGGATCAAAGACCTAAATATAAGAGCCAAGACCATAAAGACCTTAGAAAGCAGTGTAGGGAAACATCTACAGGACCTTGTAATAGGAAATGGCTTCATGAATATCACACCAAAAGCACGAGCAGCAAAAGAACAAATAGATAAATGGGACTACCTCAAAATTAAAGCCTTCTGCACCTCAAAGGAGTTTGTCAAGAAAGTAAAAAGGGAACCCACACAATGGGAGAAAATATTTGGCAACCATATATCTGATAAGAGACTTATAACTTGCATATATAAAGAACTCATAGATCTCGAAAACAAAAAGATAAACAACCCATTTAAAAAATGGGAAAAAGATTTAAACAGACACTTCTCCAAAGAAGAAATACAAATGGCTAAAAAGCACATGAAAAAATGCTCCAAATCCCTAGCTATCAGGGAAATGCAAATCAAAACTACAATGAGATACCATCTTACTCCCATAAGATTGGCAGCCATGAAAAAAACAGTAGAATACAAATGCTGGAGAGGATGTGAAGAAAGGGGAACACTCATCCATTGCTGGTGGGAATGCAGAAGGATCCAACCATTCTGGAGGACAGTTTGGCAGTTTCTCAAAAAATTATCCATAGATTTGCCATATGACCCAGCAATACCACTGCTGGGTATATACCCATCAGATCTGAAAACAAGGACACAAACCGATATATGTACACCAATGTTCATAGCAGCATTGTTCACCATCGCCAAAAGTTGGAATCAATCCAAAAGTCCATCAACAGATGAGTGGATCAATAAAATGTGGTATATACACACAATGGAATACTACTCAGCTGTAAGAACCAATACACTACAATCGCACGTGATAACATGGATGAACCTTGAGAATCTTATGTTGAGTGAAGCAACCCAGGCATTGAAGGACAAATACTATATGACCTCAATGATATGAAATAAGTTAACTGCCTCAGAGAGCTAGAGTCTGGAAAAGTGGCTTACTGGAAATCGGGGGGTGGAGGAAGGCTGTGAGGTAATGTCTGTAGGGGTGGAATCTGTGATGAGCTGGGGGTAAGTATGAGCACAAAGAAGGGACAAAATGGGGGCAAGGGGTTACCTTCGGGTGGGGTTTTCTGGGTTTGAGGGGGGCTGGGGATGGGAAGAGGGGTAATATGGTCCAAGAAATAGGTGGGAGGGAGGGGCAACATACAAACATGGGAGAGTGCCAGAAGTTCATTGAGAACTAAATGTTGAGTAAAACGTATCAAAGTATAAGTAGGAGGGTCACCTGGTTAGGATGCTCAGGGGGTATGGTCTGATGCGGGAGGACTCCGGAGGGAATAGCTGAAGGCTCATTTTGCCAAGGTGGGTTCTACCATTGGGTGGGGTGGACCCATATCCTGGGGAAGACTAATGCCGTCAAATAGAGAGAGCTGTATCTCTCATGAGAAAGGACGGCTCCCAGGGCATTAGATTGGCAGGCGTTGTGGGCCCTAAGGGGAGGGGAGAATGGACGTGCAATGGATGGAACAAAGGTAAACAAGGGGGCAAAAGAGGAGTTATGTGAGAGTACACGAGGATGAATATAAAACAGCTAATATTACACCAAAAACATATAGGGGACGACAGACTAATAATGAAAACCATAAGACAAAACATAGGATAACTAAAAAATTTAGAAAACTGTACAACCTAAAGTATGGACCACATAGTAAGCACAAATGTTACCTTGTTTGAAAACTATAGTTTCAGAATCTGTACATCAGTTTCAGGAAATATGATATGAATAAGTTAAAAGATTATTGCTGTGGAAGGGAAAAGGTTTTATGGTGGATCTGGGGAAATACTGTATATTGTATATATGAATTCTGGTGATCTAAGACTCTTCTGAAGCTGACATTATGTTGGGATTCACTTTACGGGAAGTTTTGGATCACAGAGTTGTTCAACAATGGCAGCGGAGGAATACTGATATGGGATGTTATTGACAGGATATATATGGTTGACAGGGAGTTATACAGGGTATATGCCCAGGGCATATGGTAATGTCTATATATACTCATAGTGGAAACAATTAATAACAACAGCTAGGGGGGTACTGGGCTCCTGGCCGGGGGGTCACTGTTGTGGGCCCTGGGAGAGCAGCGGCAATCCTCCAGGTGCAACGGCAAGAACCAGGAAGGAAGGAGGGCCCAACAGTGGGCTCTTGATACTAATGGCTACACTTTTGAGCCTATGCACCTGCAATAAGAACAAGGCCTAGAGTAGCATTGTGCCTGGGGGTTTCCTCCTGACAGCCTTCATGTTACTCAAATGTGGCCACTCTCACAGCCAAACTCAGCGTGTAGATGTGATGCATTCCCCCCAGCGTGGGACATGACACCCGGGGATGAGCCTCCCTGGCACCGAGGGATCACTACCACATACCAGCTGAAGAAGCAACTAGAAAATGACCTTGAATTAAAGATTCAATGCGGAACAGCAGAATATACCTGTCTACATATAATAACATGACTTCGGGAAGCGGTTTGACCTAATGTAAGGGGGAAATGGAAAGGAGAAATGAGATTATAAGGCTGTGAGTCTCTAAAAAAGAGTCTGGAGGTTGTCAGAAGGAATAGCCCTATGTACAACTGAACAGAGTCTAAGAGACAGATAAGGTAGATACAACCCCAGGTATTGGTTCTTTTGAGGGATAAAGAGACCCACGGGTTCTATGGTCATGGCAGAAGGGGTTCACTGCCATGACAGATGGCCCTTCTTTGGAGCTGGTGTTTCTGCGTGATGGAAATGGACTCAGAGGGGATCTCTTTTCACAAGACTTGCATGCTACTTTATTGGAATTGTAGTTGGTACTGGGTTTAAGATATATGTAGGGGATTTGAATCTCTGGACTGATAATATGACACCCAGGCCCAGAGCCTCAACAGACTTCAGCTCCTACACTTTGACTTACTGGACTTACTCCACTCAGCTAACATGGAGTTGAAGAAGGTCAACCACCACAACATGGAGCCTAGAGTGTCTACAACTAGAAGCAGGAAGAATGCATCCAGTACCCATGTGCAATCTAAGCCCTCACTTGACATAGGTGTGCAATGGACACAACCAATCCAATGTCCACAGAGAAAATGTGGAATGGGTGTGGGAACGGTAGCCATGGGGGCTGCTGGGTGTGGGGAACGGGAGGAAGAGATGAGATGTGGAGGCGTTTTCGGGACGTGGAGTTGTCCTGGATAGTGTTTCACGGACAATTACGGGACACTGTAGATCCCCCCAGGGCCCACTGGATGGAACGTGAGAGAGTCTGGGCTATGATGTGGACCATTGACTATGGGGTGCAGTGATGCTCAGAGATGAACTTACCAGGTGCAATGGATGTATCACGATGATGGGAGAGAGTGTTGCTGTGGGGGGAGTGGGGGGCGGGGGCGGTGGGGTTGAATGGGACCTCATATATTTTTTTTTATTGTAATTAAAAAAATAATAATAAATAAATATTAAAAAAAAAAAAAAAAAAGAAGTATATTCCAGCCGGCCAGACCTCCAAGACTAGCCACTGGCAAATCCTGACATGGAGCTCTTCACGGATGCTTTATGAAGGGCAGCAATCAGCGAGTGGGATATGCTATAGTAACATCCAAGACCACAGTAGAGGTGCAGCACCTCCCAAATAACACATCAGCACAGAAGGCTAAACTCATTGCCCTCACCCAAGCCCTGCAACTTGTGGCTGGAGCCAAAGTTAACATCTACACAGACTCCAAATATGCCTTCCTTACACTGCATATGCATGGAGTCCTATACAAACAAAAAGGACTCAACTCAGGAGGAAAGAGTTTTAACTATGGCACACAGATTCTGGAACTACTAGAACCAGTTTGGGAGCCTATCAAAGTGGCCGTGATGCACTGCAAGGGACATCAGACAAGCCACAGCCCAGTTGCCCCGGGGAAATTGGAGGGCAGATGCTGAAGCAAAAAGAGTGGCATGGGAAGGGTCCCTATCTGAAAACCTGGCAGCTGCTCTCATTCCTCAACCTCTTAATTATCAGAAACTCCAGCATACACTGCCTGCTCTCATCCTGCAGCCTCTGAATCACCAAGAGCTGCAATATACTCAAGCCAAGAGAGAGTGGATACTCTCTGAGGGTGGGACACAAGGAGAAAATGGATGGTGGACATTGCCCGATCACAGAATAGTTGCACCACATTTTATTAGTTGCAACCGTAGTTCAAGACGAGAACACACACTTGGGAAAAACCCATCTTAAAGAAGTGTTAGAAAGATTCTTCTACATCCCAAGTCTAATCGCTATCTCCCATGCCGTATGCCAGTGGTCTGTGACATGTGCAAAGAATAACCCTTGCCAGGGGCCCACGGGAGCCCCAAGAGTCCAGAGAATCAGCAGTATGACTCTCAAAGATCTAGTAGTTAATTTCACTGAAATGCCACTATCCAGAAACTATAAATATCTCCTAGTACTTGTTTGCACCTTTTCTGGCTGGGTAGAAGCCAGCTTCAGAAAGCTGAAGAAGTGGCCAAAGTTCTCCTCAGGGAAATCATTCCTTGATATGGGCTACCCCTCTCAATTGGCTCTCACAATGGACCCACCTTTGTCTCCGAAATCACTCAAAAAATTTCAAAGGCACTGCGCATCCAATGGAAACTGCAGACTGCTTACCACCCCCAAAATGCAGGAAAAGTAGAGCAAATGAACCATACAATAAAAACTTATATTGCCACGATTCGCCAAGAAACTGGGCTAACATGGGTGCAAGTATTCCTGAGTGCCCTCCTCCAAGTTCTAGCCAGCCCAAGCCAAAAGCTAAGCCTAACCCCTTATGAAATCCTCTTTGGGAGACCCCCCCACCTTAATCCAAAATATAGAAGGGGATCTCAGAGAAAGAGGAAAATTATCAATAGCTCAGGAAATGATCAGCTTAGGAAAAACCCTATAAAACCTGCATCAATGAGTCCAAAAAAGAGCCCCCAATAGCTTAAGGAGCTCCGTACACAAGCCAGGAGGTGCAGTCTGGGTCAAAGACTGGAAGTCAGCTCCACTAACCCCTCAATAGCAAGGACCCTATCTTGTCATGATATCCACCCCCTGTGCAGTTAAAGTAGCTGAAATCATTCTGTGGATACACCATAGCCGCGTCAAGCGAGCTGCGACAGAGTCCTGGACCTGTATTCCAAGTACCCACAACTCAACCTAACTCATCTTGTGAAAGAACAAAACACCAAGCCCTGCTCCAGTCACACCCCAGAAGCTGACTGGTCCACACACGGCCGAAGGTTGAGGACTGAACATGGAGCTCTGCTCCAATCACAACCCAGGAAACTAATTGGTCTATGCATAGCTGAAGAATAGGAATCTGGTTTAATCCCAGTTACAATGCCCCTTCGGTTCTTTTCCCTACTCCTAGCCGGGACCCTCCCCTGGTCCCAGGTTGACATCACAGAGTGTGAGCCATGTATTCAAAAGGTATGAACAGGGGACCATGTCAATACCCCATTAATATATCATAGCCATTACACCTACAAGGGCCAGATAACCACTTGCCAGTTTCAGGGAATCTCCTACAGTGTCTGTAACACATCTGGCCAAATAACCTGCTATGACCCCAGACCCCCAACAGTCTCCCATAAATGGGAAATAAGAATGCTTGATCAAAATGGGGAGCTACTTTCTTCTACCCCAGTCACTAGCCAGAACCAACAAGTGTCCCTCCTATTTGATATATGCCAAGTTATAGACTCAAGGATACTATGGAACACTGATTGTGGAGGGCTCAGCTGGAACCAAACAGATACTCATAACAATAAGTATATGTGCGCTCCAGAAATGAAACGTACAGCCCAAGGGGGCAGGTTTGGTGCAAATACATAGGTGCATACTACTGCTCCTACTGGTCCTTTGTCACCTGGGCCACCTGGAACACAGACATAGCTAAACAAACAGCCATCCTCACCAAAGGAATGGCCCCAGCTAACTGTCCATGTGGTCATTGTAACCCCTTAAACCTCACCATCCTTAAACCTAAATCCTGGCAGACTCAGGGAGTCTAAACGGGCCTCCGCATTGATGGTAGAGGAATAGACCCAGGAGTCTACGTCTGGGTTAGGTACTGGGAACACGCACTCACAAGTAAAGCCCACTCTGTGTTCCACTCCTTCTATGAAGAAATGGAAAAGCCCTTTTCCATTCCATAAGCAGAAAGAAACCTCTTCATAATCTAACTCAAATAGTAGGCGCAGCCTTAAATGTCTCCTTGTGCTATGTATGTGGAGGTACTAATATGGGAGACCAATGACCCTGGGACACTAGAGAATACAATTACAGCCAACCATGTAACTAAACTGGCCTCCCATCTGTCCCCTGAGATAGTATGTGGCCACTGCAAACTTCTGTCATAGGAAAATATCATGCATCAATGGTCTGCCTAAACTCCTCTCTATCTGTTGGAAACCTAACATGTACAGGGGGAAAATTCCAAAATTATACCACCTATACAACAGAGCCTTGAGGAACATGCAATGAATCTGACCTCGTTCTCATAAATCGTACTTTCCCCAAATTAATCACAGTGTGGAACTCCCCCGCAAAGGGTCCCTTTACTGCCCCAAATGATCTGTACTGGATTTGTAGGAAAGTTACATTCTGAGAACTTCCCTGAAACTGGTATGGCACTTGTATACTTGATACAATAAAACCCTCATTCTTTCTCATTCCCTTAACAGAAGGGAAAGAGCTAAGCCAGCCAGCATATCAAAACATAAGAGAAAAAAGGCTGTCGTTACCTGGGGAGGTGAAGAATGGCTCCCTGAGCATATAATCCATTACTATGGGCGAGCAACTTGCGCAGAGGATGGCATGTGGGGTTATCGAACCCCTATCTATATGCTAAACCGAATCATCTGCTTACAAGCCGTTGTAGAAATAACTAATGAAACTGCCCATGCACTAAACTTACTAGCCCAACAGCAAACTAAATTCAGAAATGCTATAAAAACCATTTCACCCTAGACTATCTCCTGACAGCTGAATGGGGAGTTTGTGGAAAATTCAATCTCTCTAACTGCTGCCTTGAGTTAGATAGCACTGGAAAGGTTACTGATAAAATTACAAGCAAAATGGTAAAAATTGCTCATGTTCCAGTACAAACTTGGAGTGGTTGGAATTTAAGTAATCCCTTTGGAAGCTGGCATTCAATAGTAAATAATTTCAAGCTTCTACTGGGATAATTGCCTTCCTTGTAGGAGGATGCACCATACTTCCTTGCCTCCTCCCTTTCATCATAAACAGAATGCACACCTGAATAAATGGTATAGTAAAAACATAAACAGCTGCCCATCTAATGACTCTATATACATACCAGTCAGTCCAGAGAGACTCTGACAATAGTGACACTGAAACTTAATAACTTAAGTTTGGCCTCAAAGGGGGGATATAATATAGCCTGTGCATAAATTCAAAATTATCTAATTTTGTATCCAAGTGTGCCTAGTCTCTAGAAATCCAGTTAAGTGATGTAGGCCCTATAGACTTTGAATGTTCAGAAAGGATGTAAGACTGAATGTGTATTCAAAGTTGCATCCAGATGGAATGTGGACAAGCTGTTAATTCAAACTCAACTGGAATGTGAGGGAGATATTAATTCAAGCTCACCTGAAATATGGGCGGGTATGTTAATTCAAAAGCTATTTGGAACTCAGACAAACACTTAACTAACAAATAAAAGTTGTTTTCTTTCATAAAAGCACCTTTTGACTCCCCACCCTTATGTTGTCTGTATAAAAAGGACCCAAAATTCTGTTCGGGGCTCAGTTTTCACTAGGACAGGAGTCCGCTGAGTCTGGCTGGTTGAAAAAAACCATCTTCCTTCTCAGAGTTCTCATGTCCTGGCCTTTGATACCGCGTACACCCAACTTCTCTACTACAGAACTCATTTTGGAGTTCTACATCAAGGTTTCCATATATACAAAAATTAAATGCATGTTACTGCAGAAAGACTAGACAAAATACTCTTTAAGAATGGTAAAATAAAATGGTTGATTTGAAAGAATGGCTTTCCCATTTGTGTTTTGATTGGAAGCACTGTGAGATAATGTCTTTTCATGGTACTATTGTATGGGGAAAACTTATTTTATTTTGTTTCATTTATTTCTGTGTACAGATTGACTTACCTGGTAAAAGACTACAATGTTAATATTCAGAATTTATTGTTTTATGGGAAACAATGTAACAAAAATATGAAATCATTTGTTTTATATAAAAAATCTTTATAAATGGCTTTTAGAAAAAGCAACTTTTATATAGCAATATGAAATCTCCCAGTCTTACAATGTTTTACTACCATCTCAGAAACTTTAGAGATTACCTCACACATTCTGGTAGCAGACTTCATATGACCCAAGTACATTTATATATTTTTTAAAAGGCGTTGGAATTTAAATTGAGCAGGATGAGTGAAACAGAAAAGTATCGTTAAGTTTTATTAATGCTATGGAATTTCAAAAATTCTAGTTTGTAAAAATTTTCATTCTGATCAAAAGGCTATTTAAAAATAGAAATGTATAAACTTATCAAAGCATAAAAAATTTCAACCTCAATTGCAATCATATTGGCTTATTTTTAAAAATTATGCATTTAACCTAATTGTGAAAAGGACATTTAGGAACAAGGTACTGCTCCCTTGCATTATTGGTGGGAGGATAAATTTGTGCAACCTTTCTGTTTGCTTAGAAAGAAGTATCAAAACATAAACTGATTTATCCTTTGTCCCAAGAGTCCCATTATTAGGATTTACCTTAAGAAGACAATCTCATTAGGGTATTAAGGGTAAAGGGAGGGAAGCAGTTGTGGCTCAACTCATAGAGCATCTGCCTACCATATGGAGGGTCCAGGGTTCAATACCCAGGGCCTCCTGACCTATGTGGTGAACTGGCCAACACACAGTGCTGCCACGCGCAAGGAATGCCATGCTAGGCAGGGGTGCCCCCATGTAGAGGTGCCCCACATGCAAGGAGTGCACCCTGCAAGGAGAGCTGCCCCGTGCGAAAAAAGCCCAGCTCCCCCAGGAGTGGCGCTGCACACATGGAGAGTTGATTAAGCAAGATGATGCAACAAAAAAATGTGACACAATTTCCTGGTACCACATGACAAGAATGCCAGTGGACACAAGAACATGCAGTGAATGGGCAGAGAGCACACAACAGGGGGGAAGGGGAGAGAAATAAATAAAATGAATCTTTTAAAAAAAGGGCAAAAGGATGTTTCATGGAATTTATGTGTACCTATAAAATAGAATATAACAAATATCATCAATAGGGTTGTGATATATTCATAGAATATAATTTTATATTACCATTAAAATGTTTTACAGAAATCCATTTTCATATAGGAAGAAGCTCATGACACAATGATGAACTAAAAGCTGTTTATGTAACAATATACCAGCAAAAATTTTATTTAAAATTCTATACATATATATAAATGCAAACAAATATTCATACATATTTAATATATATTTGTATTATCTATTTATATATAAATGCCTGCAAGGATATTAACAGGGAGTAATGAATTTGGATTGATTTTGTAAAATGTAGCAGTTACAAATTTATAGTTCTAAAGTTAAGATGCCTACTTTAAATCTGTACTGCACTACTTATAACCCAGGTAGCCATAGGCAAGTTACTTAGCCTCTCAAAGCCACCATCTTATCTATGATATAAGCATAAAAACCATACATACCTCATAATATAGAACTTTAGCCAAGCACCTGGAACCCACTAAGCCCTTAGCAAACAGAAGTCGTAATATATTTGTGTTTCTTCATTGCATTATTTTTATAACATGCATAATTTTTATATAACCAACCTTTTAAAAATTTTACTTAAAACAATTTCAATGAAAAATTGCTAAGATGAGTTTCATAATTAATCCTCCAAAATTTCAACATATTGCTTTTAAAAATTACTCTTATAAGATTAGTAGTATTATATTAGAATTAAAATAGTATCAGTGTCTGAACTGGCTTTTCTGAAAGTTAGGCTCTTCCTTATGAGTTGAACAGTCCTGAATAGAGGATTAATAGGTGGGTTTATACAGGAAAAGTAGGGTCATTACATACATGTACATACACTTGTTGATTTTGATCTAATATAGTTATTATACATTCAACTTAGCACAGTTTTTCTGGTAGCCAAGGAAAAACTGAACTCACTATACTGAGCTATAGAATTCTCATCAGGAAAAGAAAAATCACGTCTTCCCACTGACAATCATCGCCCCCACCAGGCCAAACATGAAACCTTTTTTTTCTTCTGGAAAGAATATTTCCACCAAAAGAAATGGTTCCTCTGGTGGCTATTTCAGTCCTTATAGTAAGCTAGTGGGTAGATAAAACACAGCAGCAAAACATCAGCAGAGCCTGGGAGTGTGCTGCAAATTGCATAGTCTGCTCCAGTGTAGAGTTGGGTCTTTTGAATTTTTGCTGGTATATTGTTTTCTGGAGAGACCTAAATGAAAGGCTAACTTCTTATCAAATGGCAGTAAAACCAAGAAGTTACAAAACAGCAGAGAGATGGTGATGAGAAATACTTTAATCTTAATTGTGATCCTTCTTGTCACATTGACAATAAGAAAGAAAGCTCTGCTGGCACCACAGCCATTGGATACTACGTAAAAACATAGGCAGCCTGAATTTCAATAAACTTCTGGAACCCAGCTAAGTTTCTCAGGACTACATGCTTCATTGTATAGATTATTCCTTTGAGGAACCACAGCTCTCACTCTTAGCCACGTATGGCAGGAAAGCCAATGTACCATTTGCCTTTAAAATAAGTATCAACAGAGTACAGTCTATTCCTTGTAAGTGATTATATCGATTATATCATCTATAATGTTATCGAGAGATGAAAGGAAGGGTATGTGTCAATGATGCTTCCACCATTTACTCGCAGTAATGTCAATTCCTTTAGGACTAGGCTTTTGTTATTCAAATGTAGACAAATATAAGAAAAGTTACTGCCATTCTTAACCACATCTTGAACTGATCTTGTGCATTTGAAATGTGCTTCAGATTTCTTCATTGAACAAGCTATGCCTGTTTTGTATATTTTTAATATTTATTAACTGTTTTGTGAGATACCATCCGTCAAGTTTAACAAACTTTATTCTTACAAATCTGTAGTAGGTATTATTTACATTTGATCGATGAAGATATGGAGGCTAAAAGAGATTGCTTACCTTGGGCTAGATGACTAGTTAACAATAAAGTTGAGGAAAGAGGTAATGATCTAGCAATGATCTGCAATTGATACATACAGATTCTGTTAGAATAGTGATTGTCATCATTGCTACGATTATTATTTAAAGATACTACATGGTTTGCTTCTCCCTCATAATTCCCGTCATAGCAGCGAGTGATTTAAAAGCATTTATGGCAATATTTCAACTTTTAAAAGGCTAACCAAAAAAACACCACAGTAATCATGTAATCCTTCCCTTGAGAATTTTGAAATAATTTTAAACATCCAAACCTACTTAAACTGGTTCATATTTACAATGGAATCATTTTTGACTCCTTCAGTAATGACACAAATCATACTTTCACCAAAATGAAGGTGTAAATCATGCTGTCATCCCAAGGCATCAGAGATGTAAGCCTTATAAATACGAAAAGAAACTGCTATTGAATAAGCACTTGGCATTAAGTTCAGATACCAGCCAAGATCAGAATCAAATTTTCTAACTACAAAGTGATTTTGAATTCCTGGGGCTAGAATTGACCAAAAGTAAAGTTGTCCTTCTTTTGAAAGCCTTTAGGGACTTAATTTACAAGTGTGTGAATACGCACTCCATTTCCCATTATCACAGGAAACTGCTAAGTGCTTCTTGGCTATTTCTATTGAGAGAATGGAAATCTAAAATACTAAAGAAGTGATTGACAAGCCAGTCTAATGCTAATCCAAAGCCACTGGCAACTATCAAGGCACTTACACAGAAAACTTTCTATCAGCTTTAAAACTGACATGGGTACTCATTTTGATTCAATGTGCATTGAGCATAAACAGAAAGGCTTTTATCTGGTTCAACACGAGAAGTTGCTCTGCCCTTTGAGGCAGTAACTAATGTGCCCTAGGCAGATATGGATCCATATTTTGTGGGCCCGACCTTATACAATTTGGTGGTCCCTCTTTAAGGAAAAGAATACAAATATATGAGTTCAAAATTAGGTACTGGGCACTGGAAGCACTTGTACAAGTAAGGGGCTCTGAGTTTAAGATTTATTAGTTTCGTAGTAAATTGGCTTCTGTCTGCAATAGAAGATTCTCATTGAGACTTCCCATATTCACTGATGAAAAACATGTAACTGATTTGCCTGCAAAAGGACCATTACAATTATTTTATGGGAGAATGATAATGAATCTAAATAAACAAATTTTAAGCAAATCAAAAGGATAATTTATATATTGTACAGATTTCAATAATAGTAATCTACTTTTAGCGATTAAATACAATAAGTATTAATGCTTATTTGTTCCATACTCAGCATTCTAAACACATGTTAAGATTTCAGAGCAATATACCTAAGTTTACCGGGTAGTTAGGGTTTTATTTGTATTGTTGGGGGGGCGGGCGGAATTAAAAGAGACTGGTGCTTTGCAGTTTATTAATTTGGATACAAGACAGGTAAAGGAATGTGGAGTTCAGCTCATTATCATCAAGATATTAGGGCTTTTTCTAAATAGTATGATATTAAAATAGTATTTCTCTCTAAATACCTCCTAGAGATCCTTCCAGAGAATCAGAGTTCTGTGAATTAGGGAAATCAGATGATTATCAGCATTGTCAAGGTCTTAAAAGTCACCATTTTGGTCTAATGTTTCACAAATCAGGCAAAGGTGCCTTAAGAGCTGCATTACGAAATAATTTCATTTTTCCCACATAGTTGGTGCAGGTGGCCACAATTCAGTTTAGAAGATTATCTTTTTCTTCCTTTTTCCAAACAGAAAGACTTTAAAATGAGGAAAAGTAATAGCATGGTACAGAGGGAAAAACATTAGGGTATTCATGGAAAGAATTACACCTAAACCAGAGCTTCTCCTATAGCATACTCTAGAGGGCTTGTTAAAACACAGATTGGTAGTCCCAATTCCAAGAGTTTCAGTAGGTCTAGGGCAGGGCCTGAGAATCTGCATTCCTTTTGCACTCCCAGGTGATGCTGATGCTGCAGAAACCATCCTTGGAGAACCAGTGACCTAGTCTATAATGTGGCTCATAGTTTTGCATCTGGAAATGGGGATGTTGACCTGGGAGATATCTAAGGTATCTTTCAGCATTACATACTTTATATTCTCTGATTCCAATACACCACCTAGATCCAGACTCTTTCTTCCCAGTTGTATTAAATTTCTCCAGTGCACTTGTAAAAGATGCAAAGCCACTTAGTCTTAAAAAAATGACTTCCTTTTGTTACTCTGAAAGAATGGTCCTTAAAGCACTCTAATATAATTTGATTACTGAGTGAAAGACTCAATAAAAATGCAAACTATTACTCAGCAAAGTATATGGCTGGAAAAAGGACTTCTGAAAAGATAGCTCAGATTTTCAGATGGGAAGGACTGACAGGAACGTTGAAAAGGAATATGCTTTACTCAGAAATGTATGAAAGTACAAACAGGAACCACCAATAAAGCAAATTAATTTTGCATGTTCAAATGTGACAATCCCTCTTTTGAAAATCTGACATTGCTTAGAGTGTTGGTAAATTGCTTTATACTGGTTTTTTGTTTGCTGGAAAACAAAAAAAGAAGTTAAACTTTAGGTCTCTCCTCTTTCTCTCTCTTCCCTTCATATTTCCTCACTCCCCACATCCACCACAGTATTTCCTGTCTTTCAGCGAGCAGGTGTGAGGTTGAGAGCCTGTAGTTTACTCTATAGCTTGCGGTATATGCCAAGCTGATTTGCACATCTCACTGAAAGGTGAAAGCTCCATACCAACATACATATCAGACATCACCTGATTATATAAAGTTCCAGTGGAAATTCAAGATCTGCAATAGAAACAATAGAAATCCTTCCCCATTATAATATGCAATCTTTTTCTCAACCATGTTAGTTTATGGAAAGCATTTCCTATTCCCTAACTAAGTATCAAATAGAAATCTCTCAAATTAGTATGTTCATCCCTTTTTGATATCATCTCCTTTTCAGCATGCATCCCTGATTTCAGCAGGTGTCCATGCCTACACCTAAGAGCTCATGGAAATCTCTTTCTCTTTATCCTAAAGTGGACTGTCTTATTCTCAAATGAAACATTCCTACTCTTCTTCTCCCAGGCCCATTCTTTGATATATCAATAACAATTTTTATTTGCCTAGCACTTGGTAATTTTTACACCATCTTCACCAATGGCATCTCATTACTTTCTCAGAACAATCCAATGAGACTGTCTGGACAAGTATTATTTCTATTTTAGAGATGAGAAAACTCATAATTGAGATATTAACATGCTTTAGAGATTAAATCTAGCATGTGTCTACTAATTCAGTGTTCTTTTCAATAAACTATTTTCTGAAGATGAGAATTAGGAGGATAATGATAATTTTGATAATTATTAATAGTGCCTAACATTAATTGAGGATTGTTTCATGCAAGGCACATAAACTCTAATCCTCATAATAACCCTAATTATTTAAATGACTATTGGCTTCACTTTACAGGTGAGCAAATTAAGGGCAGAAAATGCAAATTACTTGCCAAAGAGTGCATGCTTTTAAGTGGTGGAGCCAGATTCAAACTCTGGCAATGTCACCCCAGAATTTGTGCTCTTACCACTACTCCAGGAAAAAATTGGAGGCTTCAACTAAGTAATAAATATATTTATACACAAACTATTTCACAAAGTAGAAATGTACATGCAGCTTTGCAATGTTTTGGAATCCAGATTGGTGGGTTCAAGTTCTATGAGGAATATCCCCAACTTTCAAACTAAAAGGGCACTGCAATATAGCTAGGGTAAAAGATGAAGAAGTAGAATGGTTTTAAAAAGAAATGGTCTCATTCCTTTAGTCTGGCTCCATTTCAATCCCATATGTCAATTTTGGAAGGATGTTCCTATCATAGCCTGCTTTCAGGATTATTAGGGATTTTTTTTTCCCCAAAAAGCCTCATAAAATACAGACTAAAGAGAAAAATCCAAAGGTTAAGATAACGGTGGTTTAAGTCTATAATCTGATACCAGCAACAAGAAAAACATGTATCTATATGTGTGTGTGTGTATGCACATATGTATGCACATATGCTCATTATATCCCCTGTACACCAAATGCCCTTATATCAAAGTTTGGGTGGTTCTGTCAAGATCAGAGTTTTGGATATCATATGATGTCATCAGATTCAAATTCATCTATTCAAGAGAACATCAAAATTCTCTAGAATAATCTGCCAGTTAAGGGAGTTGTGGTATAAATATACCATCCTAGCTAGTAGCACTAGCCTATGATGTAACGAACAGAGCTGTCAGCATTTATCTGCACTCTTTCATTTAATACTTAAAACAGCCCCATCAGGAAGACACAATTTAAAAAAAATTAATAACTAAATAAACAAACACAGAGAAATTACATGGTTTTCCAAGGCCATGTCACTAGTTTTGGTTCATTTCAGATGCTCCAACTGGTTTGGTCTGAAACCTGGCTCCGACACTTCCTAAGTGATTCTGGCAAGTTACTGCACCTTTCTTGACCTAGATTTTCTCATCTGTAAATAAAAGCACAAGTTTCATGCCCTGTGATTCAGATTAAATGAACTTATATAAAGCACTCAATACAGTACCTGGTACACAGAAAATATTTTACAAAGAGTAGACATAATTAACACTACTATAATTTTATGGTTCATGACCTAACTCAGGATAGAAAGCAGATTATCTGATTTGTCATTCATGTATTCAGTGAAGACAAATACTCCAAAGTTGAGCATCATTTCCCTTGTATTTTGCAAAGTACATCAAGCACAACGTTTTATAGGAAACCATCCTAGAAAAGCAAGTTTTCTTAATTTTGTTAGAAAAATGCCCGTTTCACTTTGGCTGCAAGCTCCTAATATCTTCCAGTTTTAGCCAACAACAAGCGTTTTGCCCTCCAAATATTTGGTAGACTCTTGGTATAAAATATATGTGGGTTTGAACATGAAGAAACCTCAACATAAAAGCAAAACTCTTACCTAGCATATTGGGATCAGGTGCAGGGGTAGCCATTATTAAACACTGTAAGGTAATATTGTAACTGGTTTCTGAATTACACTGTTTTACCTCCCTGACTGCAAATCTGCACCTGGAATAGTCTCTCAGCCCAGCATCACCACCTCTGTATTCTTGCAGTCTCTACTTCCTTACCACTACTTACCATCTCTTGCTAATTTAATCATTTATAATACTGCTCTCATGTTTATCCCAATGAACCCTGGTCAGGGTTCCCAACAGTCTCCTAATTACTAAGTATACCAGTGTGCTACAACTTTGTTTTCTTTACAGTATATGGGAAGATCAAGGATGCTGCTAAATGAATGTTAGACTTGAATTCTTGGATTCCCTTGGGAGTTAGTTTGTTTTGTGGTTTTATATTGGAGGGAGGCACTAAAGAAGGAAAAAAAAAACATTTGCTATATATATATATATATATATATATATATATATATATATATATGTCAGAGTTAATTTTTTCATTCAATCTTTCTTATTAAGTTATTGAAACATGAAAACTTCCTGTTTTCTAACAGAAAAGTCAATGATTGCCCAAGCTAAGTTTAAAGTTAAAAAATATGAAAAAAATAGGAAAGCAGATGTAGGTCAGTGATTGAGTGCTTGTTTCCCATGTACAAGGTCCTGGGTTCAATCCCCAGTACCTCCTAAAAAATATATATATGAGAAAAGAAGTTAAAAATTATTTCTATTATATTCTACATGCAGCCAGTTATACCTCAGAGAGGACAGCGAGTGCATGGGATCATCTACCAAAGTAAGGAAAGTATTCTATGCATACGCACACGTTTGAATCAGCAAAAGTTGCAAATAAAATAAACTGATTTTGTTTCATTAAATAGGATAGGTATCCTGATTATCCATCAGGGGAAGGCTTTCTAACTTTAGTGATTTAATTTTTGCTTGGGAGGACAATACATGACTCAGCTTCCCATCTAAATCATAATTCTCTCCCAGATGAGCAGAAGTTGTCAAATTCCATGGACAGGGAAGAAAATTCTCTGACAATGCTATTTGCCAAAAGGCTGGAAGACCAGGAAGTAGCTGAGAAAAGCATCTCTCCATCAGACTTAGAGTATATATTTGCTGGTCCTGGAAAAGCCTCGAATGAAATAATTTAAGACACCAGTGTGGTTTTAAAAAAAAATCAATTAATGGCATTTTTGCACCATGTCTGGCTGAATTTTGTAATGCAAAATGCATACCTCCTCTGGGTATGGCCCCACTGGGTAATGCCGTCTTTACTGAACGCTCGGAGGTACAAAATTTAACCCAACGATATAAGTTTTGCCTGGAAATCTGTCCTTATTCACTCAGAAAAGTGTCCAGGAAGGTAGATTGGATAAAAAAAGTTCCCATGGTACCTGCGCTCAGAAGCCTGAAAGAGTGATCCCAGGGAAGCTCTCTCTTGCTTTTGGTGCTGCAGGTGTGAGCCCAAAGTGGCTCACTTCTCCTACCGCGACCCTTAGCCTGCTAAACGTCTTCACATATGAAGTGAGTAGGAAGGGGCATACGTGTTCACAAAATAACAGACCGCAAAATTTTAGTACAAATAGAGAAAACACTAAAACTTAAGCTGAGTTAAATTTGATTTATGAAACCCTTTCTTCCAATTGCCTCTTGTATTCTCTAATGGTACTTTTGTCTTTCAAATGGGGAGTTCCTTCCCAAATTGGAATAGGAACTTATATCAAAATAAAAACAATGCATGATTATAGAACATCACCTAGTTCCTAATTCTAAACCTTTGTTCAAACACTTGTTCTTCTCTGAAAGGCATTTTCTCTGATTTCTCTCTCCAAACCCTCTTCATCCTTACCTTGCACACTGTTGACATATGCCATCCAATCTCACCTCTCATCATGCTCCCCTTTGCTCATTCTGCTCTAGACAATTGGCCTCCTTGCTGTTTCTCTATTGAGTCAAGTCTTCTCAGAGCTTTCCTTCTTGTTTCCTCTGCGCGACAATATTTTTCCACCCAAGCTTGGACTTTATATTTTAATTCTCTGTGCAAATTACAACTACTCAGAAAGCTCTTCCCTATCTTACCTGCTTATCTCAACCCCATTATTCTGTTACAAGTAATTGAAACAATCAAACAAACAAAAAACTAAGCTCATTGTACATGACATCTATGAGAATGCTAGTTCCATGATATCAATTGACTGCGTGCACACCTCTGTCGCCAACATCTACAGCAGTGCCTGGAACACAGAGAGACTCAAAATTCTTGCCCACGGTTAGTGGATATAGCTCAGTGGTTAAGCGCCTGCTACCCATACACAAAGTCCCAGGTTCAATCCCTGGTAACTCCTAAAGAAGGAAAAAAAATTTAAAAAGTTCTTGCCCAATGAATCCACAAATGAGTAAGTGACAAGCAGAAAAGTAGAAGGAGCTACTCAGTCTATGGCTTTGGGGCTCTTAGCTGCATTTGAGCTCATTTTGAGTCTATGTAACTTGCAACAGCTGTACAATGAGAAGCTGGGCCTGATGGTCTTTATATTTTCTTTTACCTTTGACATTTCACAAGTCAAGTCTCAAGCTTCATCACTGGAGAAGGAAATTTCTAGGTGTCATAATCTCTTCCCTCCTTGACACTCAAAAATTTTATTTCTACATTTGGCATATAATAATTGCTTCTGAATAACTTCTCACATATATAGGTTCTAATCTTCCCAAGGTGCTCTGGAAGAAGTTTGTTATATATATATACACATACTTATATAAATATATATATATATTTATGTCCCCCAGTGCTAGATATATGTATATATATACACACACACACACATATAGTTCAGCACACAGATTGAAAGAACACTTTCTCTTGTCACTAGCATTAGCTTCACCACATCCCTGTAAGGTAGGTGACATTGTTATCCCCTGATTTTCCAAATGACTTATTTACTAAAAGTTGGAGTCAATATTCCAATCCATATATTACAATTTTATGGTTGATATATTTGCAGCAAATAAAAGCAAATGTCTTAGCTTTTAACTAGAAGCTCTATGAGGTTTATCACATTCTTCTAGCCTGAACAGTGGCTATTTCATAAGAATTTGTAAGTAGGGGTGTTTTAGTTTTCAAGAGTAATTTCAGAACCTGCTAGATAAAATGGCTACAATTAGTTTACACATTGGATGTACTACAGTTCAAGTTCATATCCACTTAAATGTTCAAATTGCTGGTAAATTGCACTCATTTGAACCCAACATGAAAATTCACCTTCAGGCTTCTAAGTCTAAAGACAGTCATGAAGAAATTTGAATGAGCAGGGTGGCACTTGGTACTTTCAGAACTGACTGTACTGTTGGAAGTGTGCTTTATTTTTTCCTGTTATATAAAAAGAACACTACTGGGTCCTGCGGTGTAGCAATCTGAGAAGCATCAACCAGGGTCTGCTTTGTCTCCAAGCCTACTTGGACAGGGACTCTCTCCTCACCAAGTTTCTTCACCAGCATGAGGGAGCAGTGCAATAGCAAGGAGCTGATTTGCATAGCAGGATGATCACAAGAGATAGATCTTTGGGGAATGAACCCTTTAGGATTTTAGATTCTTATGAAAAAAGATGTACCTCAAATTGAAAGGACAATATTACATTAGAATTCGGTACCTCTTTTTGTTTGTTTGGTGCTTCAATTGCCAGTGATTATTTTGCATGTATATTTTGCCTTCAAGCACTGTTTATACATGGAGTTTTTTATCAGTTAGTTGGCAATGAGACAAATGACCTTTCCTGTGTAATGTTTTGGTGAATTTTCTCTTCCAATTCTGGATGAAACTATTCAACACAGCAAAAATTAATGAAAGAGGGGCTGGTGAATGTTTTCTTCTACAAAGCGTGGAGAGAATTTAAAAAATAAAGTGCAATTTCACATCCAATTACACTTTTAGCAAAAATGATTCACAACTAATTTTAAGAGAAAACTACAACTTTTTAAAGCAGTAAAGTGAAGACTTACTGAAAAAATAAGGCTTGAAATGATATGGAATCTTATTAATTAAGCATAGTCTGCATTCAGAATATTAACCATTCTTTGAAATATTCATTTCAAATTCAAATATTTTACTAATAGGGAAAAAAAATAGTATAATTGAATTAGACCATAATCTAGAGAAAACACTTTAAATTTCTTGAAGCTTGATATTATTAATTTAAAATGTTTTGCAATCCTATGTACAAGATCAAAGATTGTGTCATAAAGCCCCAAACATGTGTCTGCCTCAGGACATCTGCATGTACTGATTGTTCCTCCTGGATGTGCTTGCCCTAAAATATCTGCAGCATTAACTCTCTCACCAACTTGAAACCATTATTCAAATGACCCCTCTTCAGTAAAGTCTCCCTGACTCTCTCTAGTCCTTTTATTTCTCTCCACTGTAGACCACTATCTAATACACAATAAAATCCCTTTATTTGGCTTATTGACTATCTTTCCTTACTAACACATGAATAAGAGCAGGAAATTTTGTCTGATTTTTCTCCTTGCTATATCAAGTACCCAGAAGTTACCTAGCAGTAGAAGGTATGTAATAAATTATTTCCTAATGCCCCATGGATAGATTCATGAGGTTATGACAAAAACAGAACACAGCTATAATTTATTTTTTCTAGAAAAATAATGCCTCCAATTCTTTTAGGTGCCATTGATCAAAGAAAGCCTGTACAAGGATCCTAATTCACTAGGTGGCAGCGATCTAGAGAACAGGATTGCCAGTTAATGAGAATTAGCGCACTACTGTTAACACTGGTCTCATGTAACTTGGCCTTTATCATTGAAGGATATGTCCAAATAAGGTGGAATAGAAGAAGCAAACTATGGTGTGTCAGACAGACACCAAGCTACTGCTTGGCTGTTGTCCCTCATTTTTACTACCTTTGGGGAAGTTAGGCAAGTGGCTGAGATTAGCATAACTTTAGATTTGTTGGAGAATCATCTATATTCTACAAAAAAGATTTGGAAGAAAATAAGTCTTTTAAAAAATGTATTTTCTTCTTCAGTCACCAGAAATATAAATTGCTACTATACATTTGTTTTTCCAATATTGTTAACAGAGCGGGTAGTATCAACAGGCAAAGAAATGTGTTGCTATTGTTACAGCCACAGTAAACCAAATCTTAATCACATTGTGTTTCTTTAAGCTGAAATATAAAAGCTCAAGATGTATATATAGCGATTAAGAAGACAGAGATTTTGAATTCAAAAGCAACTAGACAACTGAGAAACTCCCATTTAGAATTAACCCTAGTAGTGTATTCTCTGGTTTAGAAACTTAGTTTTTACTTAATAAACAGCGGGCAATTTAAGTGCTGGAACAAAAATATTCTCTGAAGATTTTATCCAAATTATGATGGTTACACTTAAAAATAACCTTGATAAACCTGGGTTGGTCTCTGTATTTTTAAAATAGCACACACACTGCTAGAGTCCTGAATTTCAAGAGACTCCAGCTATGACAATCAGACATAAAAGTTATAATCAAAGATCATTTTCAAATGATGCCTTCAAAGATATTATTTGTACCTTACTCCCTAATCAAGAAAGGAATTCAAGGTCAAGAGATTAGCATATGCCCATATACCCTAATCCTTTACCTTAAAAAAATAAAGATATATATACCCATGCACAACCAAACCAAGAAGAAAGTTTCCTTCTACTGCCTGCTTAGAAGTCTTAGCTAACGGGCCCTCAAGCTGTGCTAATGTAACAATATAATTCACTTTCAGATGCCTAATACAGACCATTCAATTTGATAGAATTTTCATCTCTCAGCCTCATTATAAATAAAAATCCAAAACACCTCCTTATAAAAGATAAAACTTCTGACATAAACTTCATTAATATTTTTCACACTTTATAGCAGCCTTTGGTGTTAACTCAGGGCTATATTATCACTTCCTTGATAAACACAGTACTGACACTATTTTTTTTTTTTAAATACCTACATTACAAAAATGGCCTTTTTTTAAACCTATCTACCTTATTTACATAATGCAAAGATGACAAAACACTCCGCTCTACTAATCAGGATTAGGATTTAAATGCAAAATCTTCTGTTATTAACTTGAGATGGTTCTTTAAACTTTATGCCTCAGGAGATTATGTCCACTAGAAATCTTCTTATTTTTCTTTTTCTTTTTTTTAACCAGCATCCATCACTTATTAGCTGTGTAACCTTAAGCTAATTGCTCTGTCTTGCAATTTCATTTCCTCATACACATTTTTTCCTTAAGAATTTATACATTCTAGAAATATTAATTAAATTTTAAGCACACAGTATTGAAATGAATTACAATAAAGAGTCCCTACAGAGTCTATTTTTTATCTGCTATATACTACTATCTAGTTACCTATACTGAATCACAGAATCATTTCTTATGAATTGATATGGAATACTATTCATGCTGCCTATATTTTCTAATTTGTCTTTATTTTAAACTGAGAAACACATGTCTAATTAATTGAATATAAGTTATTTTCTTATGCTAATGTTCACCTTAAAAATTAGAACTTAAAAAAGATCACCTTAAAAAATTAGAACTAACTATATTAAATTACAAGAGGAAAAGCCTGTAAAAGTGTCAGTGAGAATCTAATATAGGATAGCTTTTAAAAATTCCTATTTAAGATATTCCCATCTGTTAAATTTTAAAAATTAACTTTTTTTTTCCCCCAAGTTCTGGGAATTAGCTTGGATTTTGAGCAGAATTCCTAGGTCATCAACCTTCTGTTTATAAACTTCATATCCTAGTATCTTAACTGAAAGCTTAATCATTGTTCTGTGCTTTTGGATAGCTCGCCCTTAGAGGGAGTGAAAGAACATAACCTACCCACCAAAATGGAACTGATTTTATTTCATCATGAAAAATACTCATATACTGACATAATAGCATATTATGGTAGACATACAGTAGATAAAAGGCTACAGAAATAGGTGATATAAAGTGGTCCCAAAATTAAATTAATCACTTCTATGTTTTGAAGTAAAAACATATTGCTGGTGAAGATTAGAATGGAAGAAAAAACATATAAACTAATATTTTGTAAATCAAATACAAATATATTCAAGAGAACTATGGTAGTTTAGAGCTATGTATCCCCTCAAAAAAACAAAAGTGAAAACAAAGAACACATTCTTAAACTTTATCTATTTTTGTGGGTATGAACTCTAGTAAATGACACTTTTTGAAGAGGTTACTTTAGTTAAGGAGTGACCCACCTCAGTTCAGGATGGGTCTTAATCCTATTACTGAAACTTCATTCAGAAGGTCACAGAGAGAGAGAAAGCAAGAGGGAACAACCAGAAGCCAAACGTCAAAGGAACTGGGAAGAGAAGGGAGAAGACTTGGAAGGCTGTCTAATGCTTTGCCGTACAACAGAAAAACTAAGGACCAAGGATTGCCAGCAGCCAGCCCCTGAATGCCACAGTCTTCTGGGACAAAGTCTCACCTTGATAACTCCTTGACTTTGGACATCTCCTAGCCTCAAAACCATGGGCCAGTAAATATCTATTGTTTTACCAACCAATTGCATGGTATTTGCTTTGGCAGCTAGGAAACTGAAATGGGATCAGATACTTTTGGTTATTTGTTAATAATGGAATTATATGGAAGAACCATCCTGATTTATTGAGTATCTACCATGGGTAAGCAATGAAGGATACAATAATGAATTAAGATTATATAAAGATATCATCCTTGTAATATTAAGGATTTATTATTTTTTTTTCAGTGGGATAAAGGTATGGTCAATATGCTATAAAAATAATGCATATCTTTTAGAGATATATACTGAAATATTTATGGGTGAAGTATATCTAAGATTATTTAAAAATTAACCAAAGTTAAGAACTTGGTAAGGGTATAGATGAAGCAAGATCATCATGCTTTTAGTAATATGTGAAGATGGACAATAGAGGTACATTATACAGGTCTCCCTAATGTATTTATTTGAGATTTTCATAGCAAAAAAGATAATAAAAGTCATGTGTGGGAGCACATAATTGGTAGAACCTGAATCACATCAAGAAATATAGCTGCAGGGAATTCTGAGAAGTATAGTTTTAAACTTTTTAGCCTCTGCAAAGCATTCTAAAACTAGGGTTCAAATGTGTGTAGAATGAGATGATCAACAGGGTCCACTCCCAAATTTATACCTACAGTGCTGATGTCTAGGGCCTTTTAAAATGTCCAACTGCCTCCTTGACATTTCCACCTGGAAGCTGGGTCCTATGAGGATCCAGATGTCCATCTTTGATCATACAAGTGGACTCACAGGACCCACAAACTCAACTTCCCAAAAGTGAAATTAATGATCTCCCCCCATTAAATTTGCCCTGCGACTAACCAACTGCAGGACCTCAGACAAGCTTCTTATCTCCTCTAGTCTCCACTTTGGAAACTGGGGGAATGGCTAAATTATCCTAGATAATTTGCAGCTCCAGGAATGTAAAGGAGTAAAATTTGCCCCCTTTTGTCAGTATTAATTTAATCATGTTTTTAAGAACATGCCACATAGGAACTAACCCAAATGGCCATCAACAAGTGAATGGCTAAACAAAATGTGGTATATACATACAAAGAATTACTCAGTCATAAAAAGGAATGAAGATCCCAGACATGTTACAATCTAGAAGAACCCTGGAAACATGTTAAGTCAAATAAACTGGACATAAAAGGACAACTATTATATAATTTCACTTATATGAAATATCTAGTATAAGTCAATTCATACATAAAAAAGTAGATTAGATGTTACCAGGAGATGGGGGAGAGGGAACAAGGAGTTATCGCTTAATGTGTACAGAGTTTCTGTTAGAGGAAAAGAAGATTTATAGTCCTCCCCAGGTACATAAATTGTTGAGACAATCACATTAGGCTTGCAACATCATTTTGTTTACAATTATCTTGCTTAGGTTAAAAAGAAATACATCAACCACAGAATCTAAAAAGAGCATATGGGACAACGTAATAATCCTGCATGAAGACCTTTTTATGTCTTCTATTTAATAAAGAGTTCATGCATTAAAAAAACAAAAGTTTTATTTGTTCCATAAACTACCTTTTTATAAAATGATGCAAAGGAAGGCAATTCATGAGAAAAACCATGAAGATGGTTGTGTTTGGTAGGTTTGGTTCTCAAGTTCCCATTTTTGACAGTCATTAGGCAAAGAGGCTATGCTATCTGGAACTGATCCCCAGTCTCTAATGCGTTAATAATGTCTTTTGACTTATGCATGTAATAAAGAGAAAATCACCTCTAATGCAGTCTGTTGTATGCATTATTTACATACTTGAGGGCCCTAGCAATGAATATGAGGAGCCAGGGAAAATAAAATTAGTGGAGCCTGCTTGCTTTTCTATTCTATCAGTATCATTGTGCATGTTATAGCATTTATAAGGCACTTTCCTTGATGATGCTGTGCCCACAAATTCTCAATGTATAAATATGCATTCTACTCTCTCCAACCTCCAGTTTATTGATATGTCCAAAATGTGTTGCTAAACAAAAGACAGTTCTTACCTACCAAATTGTCCAGTGGTCAGTTTCAAAAAGCAATGAGTAAGTTGTTTTTCTTAAACCAAACATAACTTTATCATCAAATCACGTATATTATCCACTGGGTTTTGTATAAATCTATTTTAACTGAGCTCAACTCAGTTGGGCAGTATTCTAGAAACTGCTTCTATCTTCTGGGCATTTAGCACTCAGGATGGCTCAATTTACTGCTGATGTCATGCCATGTATATTCATCAGTAAGGAATGAGGAACACAAATCTACTGTTAGGGACACTTGAATTACCCTGGGAACAGTATAGATATCGTGTAACATATGGAAATAAATATATGAACATCTTTTTTCCTCCCTTTTTTACTAAGTATACTCATTTGATCATAAAACTATTCTATATGAATAGAACATTGTGACAATTTCTTTTGGTTGTTTCTTTTGTTGTTGTTGTTTCTTGGTCAAGCTTAGCTCTTTATTCTAAATACATGCTGGCTAGGACACGTTCTATTTTGATAAGAGTCCTTCACCTCACTACAGAGTTCTGATATAAAATTTTCTTGCATTGCAGTTTCTGTCTTTCAACTTGAAAGTATCCCATACAATTGGGGGTGATTAAAACAATGTAACTTAAACTGAATATTTGTGAATAACCACGACACAGTGAATATAGGAATTCAAAGATTTGGTCTCTTGGTAAATTCAGGATTAAGACAGAAGAGTTATTCCAAATATGCCTACATCAAAATATATTTTCAGTATGAATGTACATTTTTTGAAAAATTATTATTGGAAATAGAAAATTGAAAGTTTGACAAGAAATGGAAAACTGCACATTGAACAACTTTTTTTCTATTGATTTGTAATTTTAATGGGGACAAGTCCCTGAGGCAGTACTCTGGAAACATCTTGATGCCTGAGCATCATGGAGAGTCTTTGTTAAAAATCCATCTTCAAGTTTGTTGATGGGGGAGGGGTGGCATGGCTGGGGTGGGGGGTATATGGCAACCTCATATTTTTTGAATGTAACATTTAAAAGAAAATAAAGAAAAAATTAAAAATAAAAAAAGCTAAATTGGTACACAGTTCTGTTGGGTGAGGAAATGATTTTGGCAATGGATGGTATTGATTGTAGCACAACATGTTGAACGTAGTTAAAAAAACCCATAGAACTCTTCCATAAACCTACAACCTCTCTAATAAAAAAAAAGGTGAAAAAAAAAATCCATCTTCAAATGGGAGTGGCACCACCCACTATTAGCCCTAGTGATCCACTAGGAAAATTTTTGCTTCCTGTCCCTGTAACCTCAGACTCTGCTGGTCTATAGGTTTTAGTCCCAAAAGGAGGAGTGCTGCCACCAGGGAGCACAACAATGATTCCACTGAACTGCATGTTAAAACTTCCACCTGGCCACTTTCGGCTCTTCTTACCTCTGAATCAACATTCAAAGAAAGGAATTACTATACTGGCTGGGATGATTGATCCTGACTATCAAGGGGAAATAGGACGGCACCTACATTAATGGGGGTAAAGAAGAATTTGCCTGGAGTACAGGAGATCCTCTAGGGTATCTCGTAGTACTGCCATGTTACCTTCTCTTTAACAGGCCACAGCTTTGGCCTCTTGGGGAGTCCCTTACAATCAGTTGACTGAGGAAGTGAAAACTCAGGCCTGGTTTACAGATGGTTCTGCACAATATGCAGGTACTACCCAAAAGTGGACAGCTGCAGCACTGCAGCCCCTTTCTGGGACATCCCTGAAGGACAGTGGTAAGGGTAAATCCTCCCAGTGGGCAGAACTTTGAACAATGCACCTCTTTGTTCATTTTGCTTGGAAGAAGGTAGTGTTAGATATTAACTTCGACCATGTGACCAGTTACAGAAACAAGGACTGTAATTATCATGAATCTTTCTTCCTTGTTTTATTATGATGATGATTGTATGTATGCAAAATGAATTTGTCCTTTTCCCCAAACATTTGCCTTTTCATATAACAAGTTGTATCAGTTCCATGTCATAATATTTAAGGATGCCAAGTTTGGGAGTGACTATTACCGAAGAACTTGCACCCTATTTTGTATGGAATTAATGCGTTTCTGGTTATACACAGGAGAGTTGAACATTATTAGATGGAAAGATACATATATATGCATGTCTGTTATTTGTTTTTAACTTAGAGACTAAGTATGGTTGCTGAGTTGACAAGGGTTGGACTGTGATGGTTAGGCTATTATGTCAACTTGGCCAGGTAATTGTGCCCAATTATCTGGTCAAACAAGCACTGAGCTAACTGGGCATTCATGGACTTTAGTCACCAGTGACTTTACTGCAGTGGTAAATCATAGATAGCTGATTACAATTACATCAATCAGGGAGATTGCCATCAGCAGTGGGTGATGCTTTATCCAATCAGCCTTAAAAGGGGAAGTGATTCCAACATTGAGTGAGAATTTCCTAGCTTGTCTTTAGACAACCAACGTCTCCCAGAACTCATCAAGAACCTCACTGACTTTCATTGGAGAGCCTGGTTGCAGCCTGCCCGCAGAACCTGCACTTGTGCATCCCCATGGTCATGTGAGAGACTCTTATAAAATCGCATACTATTGACAGATATCCCTTGTTGATTCTGTTTCCCTAGAGAACCCTGACTAATACAGCTTGGTACCAAGAGTGGGGTTTGAACCCACGCAGGCACTAGCCCATTGGAAAAGGAGTTGTCAATACACTTGAGTCCAATTAGAGTAGAGAGCCAATTGCAAAACTCCCAGAACCATCTCAGACACCCCATGTTTAAGACGCTGTTCCTCTGCCTAGGCACAAAGGTAACACATTTTTTATATGTCCAAATGAAAAATAAGGTTTACTGTGATAAGGGCTTTATGGTTCATTACTTTATTTAATCCACACAAGATTAGGAAGTGTCATAGTATATCCATCATTTTGGCTACACTGTATCTCTGAGATTTAAAAAAGGCCCAAGATGGCCCAATTTATTGAGGGGTCAGAACTGGAACTTCAGGTGTGTATGATAGCAAAGCCCATACTCAAAATCACTTGTGTTTCTGCACAACTCCAGAATGGAAAGAGTGGAAAGAGTGGAAAAAGTCTTCAGCCTCTCTTTCTCTTTCACTCAAGATTCATGGAGAGAAAAGGCAGCAACAAAACAAGGGAAGAACAAACATGATGCCTGTTTTTTTGTGGCCTTTCTGATGCACAGAATATTAATAAGACCAGTGCTCACCTTAAAATGACTGACATCTGCCATGTCTCCTTATGAAGTCACACTTAGCTGTCTACCCCACTAGCAACTCTTAGCCTCCTATATTAGAGATATCAGAAATTTTCTTGTCCTAACTTAGCAGCTATTAACAGTTAAAGCCAACAGAGAGAGGGGAAAGGAAGAAGGGAGGAAAAGGAAGTTAGGGAAAAAAATGTGACCATTTATATGCATTTATATTTGGCTGTGAGCAGAGATAGGTAGATGGTATCATCTGGTCAAGAAGAAAGAAAGGAATCAAAAGAAATTAGTGTTTTAAAGAGATAAGAAAGGAATATGAAGGAGAACATATTTATAATTCCAGAAAGATAAATATAACATACATGGTTATTTTCCAGATAATCCAGTCAATGCTTCCCAACATTTTGCAATAAATGATCATACCATGCAAAAAATAATTTTAAAACATTATGGAAAATTATTTTTTAAATATTTATAGAAACTTTTTCTCAGGATTTATGAATGTTTATGTTATATAGTATAAACAGTAAGTATACTTCAAAATAAATCTTTAAAATGTTATTCTTTTCTGGAATCAGCTCTTCTTATATCCTAGGAATGCTAATCTGTTTACTATCAGTGAGGAAGATTTATTCATGGATGAAGGAAATAAATGCTTATTATTTGGTATTTATTAGCAAGAACTTTTTTTTTTTTAAGATTTATTTATTTAATCCCCGCCCCCCCCGGTTGTCTGTTCTCTGTGTCTATTTGCTGCATCTTGTTTCTTCGTCCGCTTCTGTTGTCGTTCAGCTGCACGGGAAGTGTGGGTGGCGCCATTCCTGGGCAGGCTGCACTTGTTCCTTGCGCGTGGGGGGACACCCTTGCGTGGCAGGGCACTCCTTCCGCGCATCAGCACTGTGCGTGGGCCAGCTCCACACGGGTCAAGGAGGCCCGGGGTTTGAACTGCGGACCTCCCATGTGGTAGAAGGACGGCCTAACCACTGGGCCAAGTCCGTTTCCCAACAAGAACTTTTTTAAGGTTTGAGAGAGTCTGGACTGTGTCCAAGACTACAGCTTTTGAGTTGCTGGCTTCCTTTATTCTTTCCTGGCTGGGGGAATGGGATGTCAGTTAGAGTGAGAGAAGGTAGGTAGTTGCAACTGAAGAAATTAACAACTAGGATTGTTTGGAATAAGGTAATTGAAGAAGTAGAGGGTTTCAGAGAATAGCTAATTCTGTCCTTTCATTTTATAGATAAGGGAGTAGAGGCTCAGAGAAACCAAATTACCCCACTTCTCTCCCCCCCCACCCCCCCACTCCAGCCAAGTCACCAAATTAAAAAGTAGTACCCAGCTATTCTGGCTTTTAAATCATTAAAATTTCCAATATACTCGATTTTGCTCTCAAGAGGTGCTCTGCCAAGAGCGTCTCTACTACTGTGTTTGGTGCTTCTTTCAGAATTAGGGTTCTATTATTTCAGTGCAGAATTTTCACCCTGATAAAATAAAAAAACTTCAGGGTGTATGTCTGGAATTGATAGGTTTTGTGGCCTCCCCAAATAAGTAACTTGACTTTCTGCTTTATGGTAACAGTTAAAGCCATTTTTCTCTTCAGCTTTATGGTATTACTTTTGCTTCAATAAAGTCAGTCTGTAGTTGTCTTTTTCTGAAATTTGGTTCCCCTTGTGAACTGAACATCCCCAAACAACAAAATATAATTCTACAAAATAATGAAATATAGATAGTGCCAAAAAGTTTAAAAGTAAGAATACATTATTGTGTCAGGACAAGATATATATTTGGCAGCTAATAAATTTGATTCATTTGTCCTTAATTGAAAACATTACTGTTCCTATGATAAGGGAATAATCTTTCCTATTTAACACTTGGAACTATAGCACTATACAAAAGCATAAAAGCATTTTTATATACATGTAGTGGTTTGGGATTGTTTCTGAATTCCAAAAATAGATATTGGATTATGTTTGTGAACTGGTCTGTTCCTCTGAGCATATTAGAGTGTATTGGATTCAAAGGTTTTGCTTTGACTTGACTAAATAATAGGTTAAGGCTTTGATTGGGTCACATCAGTAGGACATTGAGTCCCTGCACCCTTGGTGAGTGGGGACTAGCAGAGAAAATGACATGGCAGAGAAGAAAGTTAGAGTTTTGATACCGGAGCCCTGGGAAGTAAACACACAGAAAAGTAGATCCATGAGGAAGGAGAGAAGGCCTTATTAGACACAGGAGAGACCCCGGGAAGAGAGATGAGCTGTTTACCTGGTAGTTTACAGCTGGCCTTGTGGAGCAAGCAGAGTCCTGAGCCCAGAGAGAAATAAGCCCTGGGAGAGAGATGAGACTTATCCCAGCCTACAGCTGATAAGAAGCTGGGACCACAGAGGCTTAAGAGGAAAACGGAGTCTGGACCCTTGCAGATGTTAGCAGCCATCTTGCGACAAACTTTCATGGCAACGAACTTTGGTGAGGGAAGTAACTTACATTTTATGGCCTGCTAACTGTAAGCTTCTACCCCAAAGAAATGCCCTTTATAAAAACCAACAGATTTCTGGCATTTTGCATCAGTACCCCTGTGGCTGACTAATACAATATATATATCCCCTTAGGTTTCTATAGCAATAAAATACTCCCAGGGATGTCAAAAAAGTGAAAAAGAGAAAAATTAACTTCAGTTTATCCTCCCTTGATTTTTCTCACATAACCATTAGCCCAGCAAGTATTTTTGCTGCAGCAAGAGTAAGAATATGAGTAACAGTAATACTCCAGTATGCAGTACTATACCTTATTTTTGTAACCTTTTTGTTGTAACAGTTCTAAGTTCAAGGAAATTTTCCACTGCCCTCAACAGTCATAACAACTGTTATATAGAATCCCCTTGCTACATTTGAAAAACAGCAACAACAACTGAAGCTTTGGGGCATGAAGGAGTGTACTGAAGGTCATACTGTGTTTGAATACAGGACTCCTTGCCATTCATGCTTTCGGCAAAGTTTCTGAGGATCCCATTCATGCCAAGATAGTCTGGCACACTTGGAATACAAAGAGGAATGTGATACTCTTTTTCTTTAAAATGCACACAGTCTAGTCAAGGGAGAAAGTCAAGTAAACCAATGATTCCAGAACTGCACGAAAAATGCACCAAGTGCTAAGATTTGGAGGAAGGGGTGAGGTGGCTTCTCTTAGAAGGCTTACTGGAGTAGATGATTCAAGATCAAATCTTAGAAGATTGTTGAATGGAATAAATTAGATTTAATCAGGTAGAGAGGGCATGGAAGAAGATGTGAGAAGGAAAAGAATGCATCAAAGCACCAAAGTGAGAAGCATACCTTTGGAGAACAGTAAATCAGATGTTAAGGCTGGAACAGAATATATGAGCTGAAGCAGAAGACAAGTCTAAAGATATCAACAGGAATTACATCATGAAGGGTTTTGTGTCCAGAATCAAGGAGTTTACAATTTTCCTTGAAAACCATAGGGAGACATTTCAGGATTTTAAGCAAAAAGCAACATGGTTAGATTTGTGTTTTCCAAAGATCACTTTGGTTACCTTGTTGAGAAGGGAATAGAGGGAGACATGATTTGAAGCAAGGAATCCATTTTTAAGAGACTAATATAGGAAACTAGCTGAGAAATGATAATGATTAAACTATGTCTATTTAGAGAACAGTTTATTATTGAAGACATTCAACTTTTTAACCAATTCCTTTCCAAGTCAGCTTCTAAATTTTGGCAGCTAACACATACAAACAAGAAAATCACCTAGATTCTTTTATCCATGACCAAAATAAACAATTAAATAACTGCTCCCAGAAGTTGTTGCACTACTTTTTGTCCCAGTAGAAGAACTACTGGAGGTTTAATTTATAGCCCAAACTTTTATCACCCATTATTTCTTTTCCTTCTTGTAGTGCTTAAATAATTAAGTGAGATCCTAAGATAGAACAAATAAGAGCTCAGCAAACAGATTTTAAAAGTCAAAAGTGGTGCAACAATTTGACACTAAGTAATATGATATATTAGTTAAAAGAGCCTTCAAAGAAAAAAAAGTGAAGTGAAAAAATATTTAATCAAGTTAATCTTTATCATCCCCATTATGCTATGTCCATAATTTGTTGGTTTTAGCCATGCAATCCTATTCAGTAGACTTTAGCCTAACAAAACAAAGCATTTTTAGACAGAGCTAAATTGTGTTTTCTAGTGTCTATAGTTTGCAGTCTGCCAGGAACCCCCACACTGACAATACTTAGACTTCTGCCAATGAAAATACTACAAGAGAAACTTCGTGGTGAATAATTGATAGGATTTTCACAATGCTAAAATTTTTCAAGGCAGAGGAAAGAGATTTGATTTCAGAAAGGCCCATATTACATGCAACATACAGACCAGCTTTCACTCAATGACCTAGATTGAGTGAAAATTAATTGGCATTTTATACCATTGCTTGTGAGCTAACAGAATATTGGTCACAATAAATGGGAGAGGTTTGGCTTAATTGGATAAAGCAATTTCCAGGCAATTTCCTTAAATAAGAAACTTATTTATCTTTGTGAATATAACATTTGCAACTCTGGTGATCTGCATCAAATGAAACTAGAGTTATGGTCCAGCTATTAAAGGTGAGAGGAGGGCTGTGGGGTACCGGTGCAGGTGCACAGGTGAAGGAGCGTTTTCCCTGATGAGAGTTCTCTTGGAAAAGCTACCATCACCCTAGCCCACCATGGCAGATGAAATGGATTTCACTACTGGAGATACTGGGGCTTCCAGTACTTACCCTATGCAGTGCTCGAACCCACGCAAAAATGGCTGTGTGATGCTTAAAGGACGGCCATGCAAAATAGTGGAGATGTGAATTTCCAAAACTGGAAAGCACGGTCATGCTAAGGTTCACCTTGTTGGAATTGATATTTTCATGGGCAAAAAATATGAAGGTATTTGCCCTTCTACTCATAACATGGACACTCCAAATATTAAGAGAAATGATTATAAGGATGGTTACCTTTCCCTGCTGACAGAAACAGGTGAAGTTCATGAGGATCTTAAGCTTCTAGAAAGAACTTGGCAAAGAAATAGAAGGAGGAAAACGGACTTGGCCCAGTGGTTAGGGCGTCCATCTACCACATGGGAGGTCCGCGGTTCAAACCCCGGGCCTCCTTGACCCGTGTGGAGCTGGCCCATGCACAGTGCTGATGCGCGCAAGGAGTGCCGTGCCACGCAGGGGTATCCCCCGCATAGGGGAGCCCCATGCGCAAGGAGTGCGCCCCATAAGGAGAGCCGCCCAGCGCAAAAGAAAGTGCAGCCTGCCCAGGAATGGCGCTGCCCACACTTCCCGTGCAGCTGACGACAACAGAAGCGGACAAAGAAACAAGACGCAGCAAATAGACACAGAGAACAGACAACCGGGGGAGGGGAGGGGAATTACATAAATAAATAAATCTTAAAAAAAAAAAAAAGAAATAGAAGGAAAATTCAATGCAGGAGAAGATGTACAGGTTGTGTCATGTGTGCAATGAGTGAAGAATATGCTGTAGCCATAAAGCCCTGCAAATAAATGGAAGCATCTGGCATGAGCAAACTGTTTAGGTCTCGATCAACTGCAGACCTGAGTTTGGTTCTAAGTTGTCATCAAAATGATGTCCTTCATAAGTAACCTCATTTCTTTTTTAATTGTTTTGAAATTGTGATGGGTTAGTTTTGCAGGCAATTGGTAATTTAAAAAATAATCAAGATGTATAAATCTTTTTTTAAATTTTGTGGATGTCTTTCCTATAACACTCCTGTGGTTTTCATATGTGAGTCCAAGAAAGAGACAAGATATCTTCAGCAAATGAAATGTGTTATAATTTCTGAATTTTATTTAAATGATAAATAAACCAGGATTTTAAATCAATAATGTAGCATCTAGTGGTATTGAAGCAACAAATATAATTTGAACTCTGTCTTAATTTCAGACTTAATATCATAGAATAAGTATTGGATTGGAAACATCACCATTTCAACTTGTTTGTGGCAAGCACAAATACTTAAAATAACAAACAAAAATAATGTTGTCAAAACTTGGTGGCCATGTGCAACAACCTGTATTGCCTCAGTCATAAATACACCTTGCTGAATTGTTGGCAGATTTAATATAACCTTATACAGTGGTTTTAGTACCTGTTTGTGGTTGACAGAGGGGCACTGCACTGTTGGGTGAATATTAGAGCAATTCAGATTGTAACTGAGACACAAAAGATAGTGCATGGGAAAAGGAATTGGTTAAAGCCATAGGTTTTCATTGGAGGCCTTTTGTAATCATAAAATATAGAAAGTTGAAAAAAAAAAAAAGGTGAGAGGAGGAGGAGAGCTGGTGGAGCCTGCCTTTATAAAAGAACTGGTGCATCCAGAGAAGGTATTCTAGAACAAGCATCACCATCAACTTAAAACAACAAGCTACACCTCCCGTTGTCCAAGGTTTGAGCATTCTTGTTACACACTTAACGGGTACAAAATTAAAATTTGACATTTCATAAATGACTCATCTTATGATTTTTTGAAATTTAAGAAAAAAATATGGCTAGTTCAGGTTCAGACTGTTTCAGCATTTTCTAGAGTGTTCATTTGCCAGTCCTTTAGCATAATCATCTGAGATAAAATTGGCACTTTTCTTCTTTTCAAAGTAGGAATCATTGGGTTTGCAGGGAGTACATTTATCAAGATATAAAATAAACTATTTCTAAAGTACTCTACAATGAGAAAAATGAAACCTGGCTAAATCCTAGAAGTTATTAATTTATTCAAAAAGTTATTATTCTCCCTTCTTAATAAATATAAATTTGGTCCTCAATTCAGTACTGTAAAGAGAAGAATAAAATATCCAATGACTAATTTAAAAGCTGAAGTCAAGGCAAAATCTGGAAAAGTTAACTGAGGCTTTTACTATGATTAGTCACATTTTTAAAGAAAAAATAAAAAGTGCTTCAAATAAGCATGTTAGAATCTTCCATTATTAAATATGAAAAACAATTTTTCATGACAGTTGCAAATGCCCCATTCATTTAATAATTTTTCAATGACAAAGGAGGTTTTTGAATCTCCTTATCAGTAAGCATAAAGTGAATATTTATCTGCATAGCAAATAGAAAAAAAAAAAAAAAGAAAAAAAACTTATCCATACAAGTAGGCATTGTTGATTCACATGGATTAATAGTTTCATCCTGTTTCTTACAGATTACTTATAAATGCTTAAATATGATTATATGCCCTGATTAATGTATGAGTTATCATCATATGTAAACAAGCCATATTACATTTCTACAAATTTTAGAATAACTGAAAGAATACAAAACCAATTTTAGAATTTCTATAATAATTTTCTATATTCATAATAACTAACAGAGCCAAAATAAATTTAAATTCCTTAGCAAAAAATCTTTGTAGATCAATTGCAGATGAGGTCCAAATATTTGATGTTCATAATAATCCTTGGAGATTATTATGTATACATAGAGCTGCTCATGTAAAATTTGTGTTTGTTACAAGTTAAGTACCAATAATATAGGTGCTTGCCCTTGTGATACATTATTAATAGTGATGGCAAACACATTTCCCTGGGAAATGCAAAGTTTTGAAACAAAGGGGTACTAATAGAGATTTGTTCATATCTAAGAAACTCGTATTAAAATTCATAACTGTAAATCAGGATATTGTTCTTCAGATGTCTGGATTTGGATGTTTCTTCATTAATAAAGGCTTTAAGAGCCCTACTAAAGGTTCATTAGTTGACCCCAACATAGACTGCCCAATTAAAAATGTATGTCTTTGGTTCACATTTCCATTTAGGGCTAGAAAATAGAAACAAAATGTGTACATTGAACCAATGTTAGATTCTTCAGCATGATCAATTTATAATTCATGTTTCAAACCACAGTTTGTCTGTGGATTATTGATATATGTGGTTTATCTCCATCAGCACTCACAAAGACTTCCATGCTACCTCAATTTTAGTTGCTTTGGAGGAGACAGGCCCATCTTTTTGGGTGTTCAAATGTTTTTCACATTAAGAATCTGACTTGGAAGCATTTGAGAGAGCCCATCTCTCCCAATTGGCCACCCCATTGTTTATATAATAATTTTCGTTTGACTGAAGGGAGACTATGTCTAAATTAGACTTTAAATTATCTCTGAGGTTCTATGTAGGATCCTAGAAATGGATTTTTTTTTTTTACAAGCCATGAAACCAATTTTTAAGTAAGACAATTACAAACATACCTTACCAATTTGATGAAAACCCATTTAAACATCCAAAATTAAATTTATTTATATTAAAATAGAGGCAATCTTGAAAACTAAGCAGAATTCTGCACCTATTAGATACCAGGGAATTGGGCAAATAAGGCATGGAAATAAGTACCATGAGCATACCATAGTCATCCCAGGTTGCAAATACATAACTCAGAATGCTCTGCTCTTAGTGTTTGTATTAACTATAAAACATTTAATATTTCCTAAGTAAACTCATTTAAAAGAAAGAAAATAGCAAAAGAAAAGATAAGAATAAGAGCCCAAACCTTGTTTAGAAAATGACTTCCTTAATAAAATGAACTCCTTTTTTTTTTTAAACATGCACAACAAAATTCATTTCAACTACAGCTGGGTCATGATGGAAATGTTGAAATCTTCAGAAATTAAGGAAACTTCATATACTCACTGTAGCACTTTGAAATTGTTATGAATTCCAAAAATAGATATTGGATTATGTTTGTAATCTGGTCTGTACCTGGGCATTATTAAGTTATGATTAGGGCTTTGATTGGGCCACATCATTAGGGCATTGAGTCCCCACTACTTGGTGGGTGGGAACTCCCAGATAAAAGGCATGGCAAAGGACAGAATTGAGGGTTTTTGATGTTGGAGTTTTGATTTGGCATTTGATGCTGAAGCCTTAAGCTAGAGCCCTGGGAAGTAAGCTCACAGAGGAAAGAGAAGCCATCCCCAGGAAGAGAGGAACCCTAAGCCCAGGAAGAAGCAAGCCCTGGGAAGAAAGGAACCTTGAACCCAGAGAGAAGCAAGACCCTGGAAGGGAGGAACCCAGGAAGCCTGAACCCTCGCAACCCTTGTTAGCCATCTCGCTCCAACATGTGAAAATAAACTTTGGTGAGGGAGTAACTTAAGCTTTATGGCTGGTATCTCTAAGCTCCTACCCCAAATAAATACTCTTTATAAAAACCAACCAATTTCTGCTATTTTGCAGCAGCACTCCTTTCGCTGACTAATAAACTCACATATTGAAAGTCAAAAGGCTAACTGAATTTATCAGTTCCGCATTCCCATAGTTTCTAATGGAGACTTAGTCATGGTTGGTCTCACTAAATTCAAGTTGATTGAGTCAACTCATTGGTTGAGGAGGAGCTCCCTGCCTCCATGATGAGATGTAGGAATGGAGTGCAATGCTATTGAAGGGGATCCAAATCTGTAATGATCAGGAAATTCAGTCTTGGTTTTAAGTAATTCTGACAAAGTCCAGCAATTCAATATTGAGATTACAAAATAAGAGTGATGAGGCTGGGCAAAAACAACAACAAAAACCTTCCTTGCAAGGAGATCTTCTCCACTCAGACTAACAGTTTATGACAAGCTTGCCTTACAGAATCATAAGGGACAGGTGCTAATCCCTTATCAGAAGGCTGAAAATTTAACATTTGCTCCAAAATGGTGAATAGACTACTTGACATAAGCTGGCATAACATTAGCCTTATCACTCTAGCCTTAAGATACTGTGACACTTTATCATTTAAGTTGATGGCATTTCTTCAGGAAAACAAGGTCAGCTTAAGTAGGCTACAAGAAGATATCAGAAGGGGAAATGCAACAATTTTAAGAAGAAAACCTGATTTTCAAAATAGCTGTCTAATATGAGAAGAATACAATTTAGCATATTTTTTTCTGAAGTACAACAAAGCTTTAAAATTAGAAAAGAGAGATTAAATAATAAACCCATAGCAAATCAGTAGCTAAATCATCATTGCAAACCAGAAGATGCCACAGTAGACACATTATTTCAAGCTGAATGAATATTCTAGATTAGTTTAGGTAGGGGGTAGTTAGTGGAGAATAAAATGATGCAGTACTTCAGAAAACTTGGTGTCCCAAAACCTGAGAAACGAATAGAATCCCATATATCATGATTACCCTAGCTGAAGCTAATTCACAAAAGGGATCTATATTCACATCTTTTAATCATATTCTTGGGTTAAAACTGTACTTCTTGAAATAAAATCCTATAAGAAAGCTTTCTATCAGGTAAAAATTAAAGAAAGAAGCAAATCTTTTGGGAAGTTGTTACTTTGGACTTTCATACCCAAATATCTGAGATTATACAAGATTTAACTAAACCAACAAACCCTTATAGTTTCATGTGAATCAGAGTATTGAACCTCTGAAGGTTTGTTCAAAACTGAACACTGAGTTTTGAAAGGTGTTAAAAATCAATCTAAGGCCAGTATAGGCAAAAGGATAACAAAATGGACAGCTCAAATACCTCATTAAATGTAAAGTAGAATGTGAGAATGTTTTTGAGATTATTTATTGAACATTGTTGCACAATATAAAGGCATCAATTGATATTCTCAGGCACATTAGGTGCTCAGTAGACATTGAGCCATAGGAGGAGATACAAGATAATTGGAGGAACTACCATAAGCACTCAATATACACTCACTAAAATGATTCACTAATTTCTTGTTGGCTATCATTTCAGACATTTTTAAAAATGTAGGTCTTAATAGCATGCAACTTTTCTGGTTTGGGGCATGCCAAAATGCAACTTAATGTAGGTGCATGAACCCTAGATTAGGACTTAGATTCTGGTCTTAGCTTCCTATGGGCTTCATAAAGAACCCTGGGTAAAATCCCTAAAGTTCTTAGCTTGCTATAAATTGTAATGTAAAAACAGCACCTTAATCTACCTAGGGCTATTATAAGTAACAACTGAAAAATGTGATAGAAGTTTGGAAAGTGTTGTACAAATTCATTATAATAAAAGCAGATGATTTTTAATGTAGACAGGTAAAAGATAAGGACTCAGAAATAAATAATTAAACTTTTAAATTACAGGCTCATTTAGCAGTTAAGACGTGTTCTGCATTCTGATTCTGGAGACAGGAGCATTTGTGCTGCTCTGAGTCTGAAAGGCCAGCCTTACACAGGTTATCATCAGGAGGACAATATAAAAACACCCCCCTAACACTGAAGGGGACTCTGAGGCATTAGCTCCTGGAACACTGTTTTATTCCGGCCACTGCTCTTCCATAAGGAAAGGACAGAACTGAAAATAAAGCAGCTCATTGAAGAAGGCAGAATAGCTTCCTTGCAAGGATAAATATTAAGAAATTGGCCTCTTTTCATCAGGGAAATAAAAAGGCAAAGGGAAAATTTGAATTAAGCCTTAATAATCAAGAAGCATATGAACATGGGAAATGAAATTCGTTTACCGACTTTCAGGTGGCAGCCCTTGGTCTCAAAGGGTAGAAGAACTAGAAAGCAGACAACAAAAGGAAACAGATAATGGCACAGAGAAAATTACAAATATTATGAACTTTTTAATTTAAGAGACAATTCGAGGTTCATTAATAAGCTTAGGGGGACTATGAAATTTTAGAGATATTATTTTAATAGGTTAGTAAGAGAAGCTGGGCATATATCAAACTTTTGAGACTGATAATAAAGGCTATTATTCACTCACCAAATATCACTGGGAACTATTATTACAAACTTGTTATTGCAAGGATCTGTGTCTAAAGCCAATCATGGGACCATCTAGACAAAGCAGATAAAACTCTCCAGGGCCTATAAATAAGCTCCATGAAGCTTTTATTTACTACAGCATCCATAGCTCTTACCAAATATTAGGTTGAATCGTGTGAATTGCTGAACTATAAAATCTGTAGTTTCATATGATTCAAACTAAGACTAGAAGCTTGAGATTCTACTATTTTAAATTGAATAAATGAATTAACTTAGATGTTTTGACTCAACTTTTACAGAATACTTAAAGTTTTGATTCATAGAGAAATATCCTTACAGACATGAATATTCTCACATACTCAGTTCCCTGCATTGACCTAGCTAGACACTTATAAGTTTAAAGTAGATACAACCCCAGGTATTGGTTCTTTTGAGGGATAAAGAGACCCACGGGTTCTATGGTCATGGCAGATGGGGTTCACTGCCATGGCAGATGGCCCTTCTTTGGAGCTAGTGTTTCTGCGTGATGGAACTGGACTCAGAGGGGATCTCTTTTCACAAGACTTGCATGCTACTTTATTGGAATTGTAGTTGGTGTTGGGGTTTAAGATATATTTAGGGGATTTGAATCTCTGGACTGATAATATGACACCCAGGCCCAGAGCCTCAACAGACTTCAGCTCCTACACTTTGATTTATTGGACTTACCCCACTCAGCTAACATGGAGTTGAAGAAGGTCAACCACCACACCATGGAGCCTAGAGTGTCTACAACTGAAAGCAGGAGGAGTGCATCCAGTATCCATGTGGAATCTAAGCCCCCACTTGACATAGATGTGCAATGGACACAACCAATCCAATGCCCACAGAGAAAATGTGGAATGGGTGTGGGAAGGGTAGCCATGGTGGCTGCTGGGTTTGGGGAATGGGAGGAAGAGATGAGATGTGGAGGTGTTTTCGGGACGTGGAGTTGTCCTGGGTGGTGTTTCACGGACAATTACGGGACATTGTAGATCCCCCCAGGGCCCACTGGATGGAATGTGGGAGAGTGTGGGCTATGATGTGGACCATTGACTATGGGGTGCAGCGATGCCCAGAGATGTACTTACCAGGTGCAATGGATATGTCACGATGATGGGAGAGAGTGTTGCTGTGGGGGGAGTAGGGGGTGGGGGCGATGGGGTTGAATGGGACCTCATATTTTTTGAATGTAATTTTTAAAAATAAATAAATAATTAAAAAAAAAAAGCCTTTCATATTTACTTAAGTCATTTATTCCATGCCTATATATGCATCTTGAGATACTTGTAAAGAAAGTCTGGGATGAGGCTCTGGTTTCCAGGATACTGTATTAGTCAGGGTTCTCTAGGGAAATAGAACCAACAAGGGATATCTGTCAATAGTATGCAATTTTATACGAGTCTCTCACGTGACCATGAGGATGCACAAGTCCAGGTTCCGCAGGCAGGCTGCAACCAGGGGCTCCAATGAAAGTCCAGTGAAGGTTCTTGACAAATTCTGGGAGACATTGACTGTCCAAAGACGAGCTGGGAAATTCTCACTCAATGTTGGAATCGCTTCCCCTTTTAAGGCATTCGACTGATTAGATAAAGCATCACCCATTGCTGATGGCAATCTCCCTGACTGATGTAATTTTAATTCAACTATCTATGACTTACCACTGCAGTAAAGTCACTGGCGACTAATGTGCATGAATGCCCTTGTATTATAGTTAGCCCAGTGCTTGCTTGACCAGACAATTGGGCACAATTACCTGGAAAAGTTGACACAATAGTCTAACTACCACAGGTATTTACAAACTCACTGATACAGCTAAGATGTACATATCTGAATAAGTGGTGATATTAGCAACAAAGTCTTATACTTACCATATTCTATAATTAATGGTACACTTACAAAAAGTGTTTTCATCAATTGTAACAAATGTACTATAACAATACAGGAGGAGAACTTGGCCCAGTGGTTAGGGCATCTGTCTACCACATGGGAGGGCCGCGGTTCAAACCCCGGGCCTCCTTGACCCATGTGGAGCTGGCCCATGCACAGTGCTGATGCATGCAAGGAGTGCCGTGCCATGCAGGGGTGTCCCTCACGTAGGGGAGTCCCACGCGCAAGGAGTGTGCCCCGTAAGGATAGCTACCCAGCAGGAAAGAAAGTGCAGCCTGCCCAAGAATGGCACTGCACACACGGAGAACTAACACAACAAGATGACGCAATAAAAAGAAAACACAGATTCCCATGCTGCTGACAACAACAGAAGCAGACAAAGAAGACACAGCAAATAGACACAGAGAACAGACAACTGGGGTGGGAGGGGGAGGGGAGAGAAATAAATAAATAAATCTTAAAAAACAAACAATACAGGGTGTTAATAATAGCATAGTACAGGAGTCCTGTATCCTATCCATGATTGTTCTATAAATCCACAAGTTCTCTAATTTAAAAAAAAAAAAATCAATTGGAAGGAAAAATGTCTTGAACATATATGAGCATATGAGGCAAATAGGAAATGATCAGTTTGGGCCTGAATAGACCAAATAAACTTTCATGGAAAAGGCAGGGCTTAGACTTGTCTTGATCCTTGAGTAGAATTTGTGGGGATTGTATAAGGGCAAAGCATTGTTAAATATAAGATTGAAGGAAAGAATAAGCATGTGTCTTGGAAGCAACCAAGAAGCCAGCCATTCTGGCCTTAAGAGAAGTCTTGTCTTAGAAGGAGAGGAATACTTTGGTTTAGAATAAAACTTTATTCTTCATGCATAGAAAACACCAGAGGTATGAGTAAGGGTGTGTAAAAAACCATTGGAGGATTTTTGAGTAGGGGCAAAACTGAGTTTAAAGAAAGTTAGTTTATATTATTTAAATAAACCATTTGTAGCATCTATTGGGTTGTTTCAATTTAAATGAAGACCACAATTACATTTTCATACGTATATATTACACAAGCTTAGAGAACACACAATAAATTCAGAATTAAAAGGATTATGTACAAAAGAGGATAATAAAAATTAATGTAAATCAGTATAATCATTAACTATCATTTGAACTGAAAAAGAAAATTAGAATAGATTTTTTTTTTTGGATGACTTTCTAAAGACTCCTTATTTAGTCAGAAAATAAATTTTAAAATATTTTGTCTCCTTATATGCAGAGCATATACACCTAAAAATATTTATACCTAAGTCAGTATCTTAATGGAATTGATGCCACTGTTGTCAATTATTGCATCCAGACATAACATACATATAACTATATTTTGGAATAAACACATGAATAATTTGGCTAGAAACAGAAATAGCAATAGTGCAATGTAATGGTGAAAGTCTGTAGGAAAACAAAAATCCACAGAGCAGAGAGCACAGAAGAGAATAGTTTAAACAATAAGTTTCTATGTAATATGTAAAGGTTTCGATAAACAACTTCTATTAAGATCAGTGGGAGCCATTCAACTAAACCCTTCTGCTGTGCTAAGTTTTTATTTCTTTATGTTTTAAAAGAGGTTTATAGACTCTCTTCAATAACAAGGAACCCAATACTGAAATCTAATGGTAATTTGGGAGGATAAAAATCATTATAAAAATCACTTTTTTTTTGCAAATACTCATCAACTTCCTTCTATTCATATAGCCTGAGAGTATGTGTAATTTTAAAAATATAGTGGAATGTAGCTAGAAAGAAAGTAATCTGTATATACATTTGGGAAAATGATGCACAATTCCTTTAATATCACTTTCTATGACAGAATTCATTACACATATACTCATTTGGGCAACAACACAATAAAATGATTCAAATGAGTTACTTTTCTGCTCTTTAAATTCTTAAGTTTCCTGTCCCAGCTTCTTTAAGAGATAGAATTCCTTTGTGTATGCTGAAGAGAGGACATAGGCCAGTCAAAGCCCTCTGCATAAAAAAAGGGCTGGCTATTAACAGAGTAATCAAGACCCACTTAGATAACTGTCAGTGAGTCACAGATTTCCATGAAGCCAAATTCATTTCCAACACCCAGCCAAGGTATAGTAAAACGCATTACTGCAATAATGAGAATAAAACAAACTCAATTCAAATGTGGGGTTTAGTTTCAACAAAATTGTTGTTTGATCATTATCTATCAAAGTAGATTAATTGGGGTAGTAGTTTTTGTATTTTAAGTAGATTCCCTAACAATATTCCTTTCAGTTGAGTTTTTATGGTGCATATAGCTGTATCATGGCTCATTAGGTACTTTGTATACCAATGGCAAAGATATCAAGTAAATGTCAGTAGTAACTGCTAGGAGAAAATTCATAGATATAATTTATCACTGAGATGACAATGTAAATCAATGATAGAAGTTGTTTGCAAAATGTTGATTCTATACCTACATTTTTAAAGTGTCTCAGTTGTGTGATTTGAGCACATGAACCATGATCCAGAAATAATTGTATATATGGACTGTCAGAAAATGAAGTGGAAGGGGCATCCAAACTTGTATATAAATTATTTGAAGACAGTACTCTAAGTCCCTGTCTCTTCTTTTCTGGGTTAAATCTCCCTCGTTTCTTCATTGTTGTTTTGGAAGACAATTCCAGACCCATCTCTAGTCTCGATGTCTTCACCAGGATATCCTTGCTTAGTTCAGGTGCCTCTTATCCCATTACAGTAAGAAGGGGGTTTAAACTCTGGGAACATCTTTTCTGTGTGGTTCAAATCCACTCTTCATAAAAGATGGGGTGTCCACAATAACTGAGACCTCAAGAAGTGAGTTTGGCAACTTCTTTCAAGTATGCTACCATCTGCAAAAATTCTAGTAATATCCATGTAAGCTTCATCTGTCAAATGTGGGGTGGTGGGAGGAAAAGACTGAGACTCATTGATCTCTTTCTAGGATCTACTACCTGCATGTAGATTCTAGGATCTACTACCTGCATGTGGATGCTATATTTCCATTGTAGCTAAGATTACACTTTTCAAACAGCTTCTCCACACTATTGATGAGTATTGACAGTGTCAATCAAAATGCTGTTAACTAAATCTTTCCACGGTGTTTATGCCAATTATTTTAATCCCTGATAAAGGGAAGTTTCATTTACAGAACTCACCTCAGTAGTCCCATGTTTCAAGACTTTGAAACTCTTTATTGTTTCGAAGGTGTTATTAAGAATTACTCCAATGTTTAGACATTCACCAACTTGACAAGCAGGACACATCCTCAGTTACAATAATGGCAAATACGCCAGATAGGACAGGACCTCCACAATTGTATAATCTAATCTTCTCTGATTACAGATGTGGAAATAGGTCCAGAAAGGCTATAGGACTTGTGTAAGGCCACATGGAAAGAGAAGGCAAGTCTTCAGAAGGCTAAGCTGGTGTTCCTTTGTGATTTCACATCACAGTAAATTAGAAAAATTACAAAAAAACAAAGTGGTTTCCAATCAGATCGCATCAATACAGTTTGGAGATTATTATGGCACCTAGGTGCTGTTTGTGAAAATGTGGCAGCGAAAGAAAATTTAGTATCCCAAGACGACAAACAGGACTTTAGCATGAGTAAGTACTAGAATCAACCCCAGTAAGGAGCAAAAAGAAAAAACAAGATGTTAAAAGTCCATTCACTTATCAGTGGAAACTACTTTTTTTTCTGGCTTTGTTTTGTTTTTGCTGTTAAAATCAAAGAAAATGGAAGATAATGATCTGGAGAAAGACTGTGGTTTGCATCACTTATAATTGTTGGGAACAGGAGACATAGCGCAGAATTCCCACTCATTAACTGGCTACGAAATACCTCTAAGCCTCAGAATTCTCATTTAAAACAAGGGTAAGTATTCCTTCACAAGATTATTATTGGGATGAAATCAGTGGATGAATATAAAGCACTTAACACAGTTCCTAGAAGATACTGAACTTTCCCCCAGATATTTCAGTGATTGCTATATTTTCCTGGTACAAACCCTCAAAGTTTTATCTGTATTTCTTCTACTACACAGTCTTCTCCAAGAATAATTTTTGGAGATAATTCCCATAATGGCTTGGTGGGGAAAATACTTTGTGATTACATGCAAATATGATTCTCTGTTTGTTAGTAGAATTTGTCACTTCAAGGGGTCTGAAGAAGATTTGTTTCATCTGCCATCTAAACTTACCTGTGGTCTCCAATATAGGATTAATGAAGAGCATGGGCAGAAAGTGTTGAGGAAGCCTGAGCACTTAACTTGACCAAAGTATCATACCTAAAGACACGAAGTCATCACCTACTGATTATCACTACAACTTTCACAAATAAGTATTGTGCTTTTAGCCAATAAAAATTATTCTTTTATTCAATATCTTGAAAATTTTCAGTTGACTTGATTGTGGTACTTATGGGTGCTATCGATGTGATTGTAAATGCTTTAGAACAACAAGGAAGTACTTGTTACATGATGTCATCATGCACAGGGGTTGCCTATTTTCAAACTAATGAGATCATACCCTAACATTCTAGGCAAAGCATTAGCTTTTGGACACATCTTATGTAACATGATCACAGCTTACTCTCCAGAGCATCCAGCACTATGACCAATTTGTATGCACCACAGTATCACAGCCTGGCACTCGTAATGAATGCCTAGAGTTATGACAAGAAAACTCATTGGTCTATACTCCTGAACCAGGTGGCAAAAAGATCATTTGGTTCTGTAACTGAGAAAGCACACACTCAATTTTGGGCTAAATAAGAACTAATTTTCAACAAAAGTTGGCATCACTTAAGTAAAGCAAAATTGGGATAATGAAAGAAGAAACTTTAAGTACTAAATGAAGAATATTTGAAAAGCCTTTTTAACACGTGTACAATAATTCCCACTGATTTCAATGGAATTGTGTAATTATTGCAGATAGAGGACTACTAGGATTTCAGATCCTGAACAAACCAGTCAAAATTATATACTTGGTTGGATAGGTCTGAAGTAGGCCAAAAATCTTTTTATCCTTCCAAACCCATACCTCTAATGGAAGCTTACACCTTCTGCTTTCTTCTCACCATTCAGTTATGTCATGATAATCAATGTCAAGGGCAAGGTATAAAGTCCTTAAAAGAGGTTCATTAGAATACTTACTTAGCAAACTGACTTGAATATCAGGGTGAGTCTTTCAGAAGAAGAAGTCTTGGGAAATTTAAGGTCAGTCTATAGTTCAAAACAGTTCACAGATAGAGATGTACCAGCCTTTGGCATTAATCTAGGAAAGTGAAATCTCTTTCTTATAAGACAATTTTGCTTTTAATACCCAATCTTTTAAAATAAAAGGACCATGGCATATGCATATGTTATTCCCTGCAATTACTTTATGTTGAGATGGAAATGTTTTCCCTTTTTTAAACTCTCTTACCTATCCTCTAGGTTATGTACCAATGCAGTTGCATTTATACTGAGCAATGTAAGTATGGACCCAGCAGGGTTTTTTCATCCTGGAAGAAATTGATGAAATTAAACCCTAACAATGAATCTGGCAAACTGACATACTGTGAATAATATATTTGAAAGAACAAAAATAAATAAGAAAAAATGACTTAAAACTAACACTTTTAATGAACAATTATTTTTCAGATTCAGTTATACTATATGGTTAAAAAAACCAAACAAAAATGGATAAAATTAATTTCCTCAAAAATGTAACATCAATTTACCTCCACCTTTTCAATTTTAATGAGTTAGAAGTATATTTGTTTCCACTTACATATGTAAATATATATAAAAACACATTTATATATACATAAATTCTATTTAATGCAATGGCTATGAAAAAAAGTCAGGTGTTGAAATAGAAATATTATAGAGTAGTGGACTACATAAAAAATTGATATGTGCAGACATTTCTGTAATACCAGCAGCCTAAACTAAGAGAAAGAGAATTTGAACTGTTTTTTTTAATATTGAAAATTACTTCATAGCAGAAAAAGATCAGGTCAACCAATTATTTTTTCTTCTTTTTTCTCTCCTCATCAACTGGAGCATGCTCATAGTAGAAATATATTAAGGGGATTGACTGTCCTTTTCATTGTTAGGGTTGCCAAATGACAATTAAGTTTAAGAGAGGTTAACATTCGTCACAATAAGGTGCAGCTGAGTTGTCAGGCATCCATTATCTTGCTTGTCCTCCATAATAGCCAGCTGATTTAAAAAATCAAACTGGCTCCCCATTAGTTTTATATGAGTGTTCACTATCATATGTTAGTGATTTTGTTTTCCATCCTTGTCAACTAAGTTCATTATACTAGCTGCAAATACTTGAGAGGATTGTGCTTCATACTCAATGTAGAAAGTAAAAAGGTTTTTTTCTCTTCAACTATTAACCTTATGCTTGGTATTTAAACTACATGGGAAACACATTATTGTTCCAAGCAAATTTCATTTTTCCACAGAAAGCATTACTAAGGCCATGAAAAAAATGGGCAAAGTGGCATAAGGAAATGGGCAATCGATTTCAGCATGGCAACTGAGCTGTGGATGAAGCTGTGGGAATGGCGGATGTGTGCTAGAATGAAACAATGAGGCTGTTTACCTTTTAGCTTCTCTATCTACTCTTCCATCCAAGCTTTCTTCTACCTGCACTTTCTTTCTTCTTTCACCCTAGGCAGACACTGTACCTGTCTCCTCTACGTACCTTGGCAAATTCTTCTGAAACAGACTGCTCACTGCCTTGATTCTACTCTTAAATAATATGTCTTCCATCATATCTTATCTTTGTTTTCTTATCAAAATGATCATGAAATGGGGGGGAAAAGGCTTATTAAATGCAGAATGATCTCACATGAAGCAAAATATTTCATAGCTAAGTAAAAACATGTTTTATGCGCTGGTGGAATGAGTGATATCAACTGTATCTGGAGAGTGAAGAAAGCAAGGAAAGAACGATATATTATAGGCAAAGTCCTCCTTCAGATTTTTTCCTTAGGCAGTAGTTCTCAAACTTGTGCATGCTTCAGAATCAACAGTGGGGTTGTAAAAACATACTGGTGGGGCTATCTCCAGAGTTTCAGATTCAGTAAACTAGTGTGGGGCCTGAGAATCTGCATTTCTAATAAGTTCCCAGGTGATGTTGAAGCTGGCCAGGGACCACACTTGGAGAATTTGAGAACCGCTGACCGAGGGTGTTTGTTTTGCCTAGAGAAAAAGGTAAATAAAGGATTGAGTGAAGGACATGAAGAAGAGGGTTCTTAACTAATTTCATTTACCCATCATTTCCAATTTACATAAAGATAATTTAATTCCACCATTAAAGAGGTGAAACAGAGAAGTCTATTTTGAGTGTAGGAGCTGTAGGAGCTCCACAGTACGCAGCCATGGGCTGTTTTATTAAGCCTCTTTGAATTTGGTGAAAGTAGCTAAAAATGAACTAATCATAACTTGCCAATTTTCTATTAGGAAACAGAAAATATCGCATAAATGAGAAGGGGGATAGATGTTTGTGATGTGCCAACATTTCCTATATTTAACTTTTTATGGGAGCACAACATACAATACTGCCTATCCAAATAATCCTATTTGCATCAGTACATACACTGTCCTTGTACAAGTGTGTTTAGACTTTCTACAAATAAGGTAGAATGACCATGCATGTCACACTCAAGTCAGGAAGGCACATTTCCAAAGCACCCCAACCCTGTCAAAGAAAAGAGATATTTTCTGTGATAATTCATATTCAAATAGAAGGCACACTAAGTATTTTAATAAATACTGATGAAAATCAGTTATCTACTTTTTCTGGCTTTGCTATAATATTGATTTATAGGAGATTAATGTATACTAGAGCCAACAATAGGACCATTTAAAACCAAGTTTTATTCTGAATTGATATATATTTTAAATCAAGCATTAACCTGTAAAACTTTTCACCATTGATACTCAGCTAAAATTAATCAGTTGTTCCTTCACTACTTGATGAAAAAATTTTTTAAAAAGTCTTTCTCTCATCCTTGGCTATTTTACCATACAATGACAACCACAATCTTATCGAGAAGGGCAGAACTGCCTTTCATGCTCATTTTTTCTCCACAAATGCTGGAAGTTTCTCATTATGAAAAATCACCTTGTATTTAATAGACAAACAGTAGTCCTAAATGGAGTTTGTAAGCATACTGCTTGTACGTTTTGTGATTAGAAACATCACTGTTTTTCACATATGTTAATGAACAAAAGTAAACAGCACAGTTACCACTATAATTAGGCTTCAGTAATTCCTTCCAACGATGATCCCTTTTAGTCTTATTTGTGAGGGATTTAATAAACCTCCTGGATTCTACCTTCTGCCTTTGGTCTCTTTCTTTTCCCTGAGCCCGATATCCTCAGGGGACAAGAGGGGAAGAGATCTGAGTTTGAATCATCTTTGTCCTTTTCTACAGTTTTATGGCTTTGGTCAAATCACTGCCCACTTGATGCCCTCAGTTCCCTCATCTGTGATATAACAGGGTCAAACTAGATAACATCAGCAATCCTTTTGTGCTTCCACTTCTAAGGCAGAGCAAAGACTGCTCTCCAGCAATGCTCTAGCGCAGGGGTTCTTAACAAGGGGTTCGTGAGTTTGAATTGAAATTCAAAAAAAACATTATTCTTGTGGGAACGTGTGGGTGCGGGTTGGTATATGTATTACATAATATACAGTATAGTGTGGAGTTAGTAAGGGGTCCATGGAACAAAAAAGGTTAAGAACCCTTGCTCTAGAAGTCTTCACCCACAGCTGGAAATTATCCTGGTAAAGAACTGAGGAATCCCAGTTAAGGATAAGTAGATGGCTCACAGCTTTTCTTTAAAAAAATGTATCAGTCCCACTTGGTCCTGGAATATATAATTAATGGTTTTATGAAACATTCAGTTTTTTTTAGATTCAGTGCTGTGCTGGTAAATGTTTAGTAACTGGTCTAAAAAACAAACAAACAGAAAGAGCGTTGAGTTGCAGGGTTTGCTCATTTCTATCGTATAAATACTTCAACCATGACTGATCTCCGATGACCAACGCAATGTTACTAAAAATCGAGTTGAACTGAGGTCATGTGTTTGTGGATAACTCTTGGCCAAGGTGTCCTGAAAATAATCAATACTTGAGGGCCAAGGACCTAGTTCCAGCACTGCCTCTAACTTCATGTGAGAATTTAGGAAAGGTATTCGATGTTTTTAAACTGTTTTCTTATTTATCAAATCTGGAAAATCAATTTTTCCCCTTTCATGGCTACTACATATTACATGTAAAAAGCTTTTGAGAAAGAGAGACTAATTTGGGACAGATCCAAACAGGAATGGCCAGGGATGAACTTCACTTGAGTCTAAGGGCTGCCTTATGTAGTTATAACCACCACATAAATGACACAGCAGATAATTTTCGTGAAAATTCTTAAAATCAGCATCATATTGTTTGGTCAACAGTTGAACGCTCCCTCTGAGACCTCACTGGTGTTTTTTTTTAGACCAAAAGCTGTTTGTAAGTAACAGGAAGTCCAGAGAAATAGCTAATTAGTACCAACTTTGAATGGTTGCTGTGTCACAGCCATGAGATTCATCTGAGGTTGACCACTGGCTATAGAGCTCACTTGGAAATCATAGTGGACTGCGAGAAAACAAATTTGTAAGCCCCATGCTTTGGTGAAGTCAAATGGTAAAACAGACTGGAAAATCTTATACACAGCATTTTTACAGTAGTCTGGGATGTGAGGAGCTACAGATTCCTGACAAGGTATATAGCATCCTCGGAAGTAACAGGACTTTTTCTGTCTCAAGGCGTGTTAGTCAGCATTTTAAACTACAACAAGCTGCAACTACAGCCACCTTTAAATAAAGCTGTGGCAAAACTAAGGTGACAAGAGTTGTCAAACTGTTAAGTAAGTTCCACATCTCCTGCTAAAGTTCTAGCAGCCCTCATCGAGAGAGACACTGACAGGTCAGTAACAAATTTGAGAGAAAAAGAGATGAGATAGCCATGGTCTGTTAACTTGCTGAGCAAAATTGAGATTAACTGGTTTCTAGAAAAGGGCATTCTATCTAACAGACTGGGACTAGCAGGAATCACATGTCCCGGTTGTCATTTTTAAGGGACTCCTTCATCTAGTCCAAAGGAATGTGATAAATCACAGGGATGAACATGGAAATATTTGACAAGGAGCTCTGATATAACAAAATCTAAGTAAATTGCCTTAGAAATAGAGTTTAAAATGATAGGGCAGTTTAAAATGAGTGAAAAATAATATATTTTTTTAATACCAGGAATTATTTCTTTATAGCTATTCAATGAAGCAGACATAGAATTCCAATTCTTTTACATTTTATGATCAATATTTTATTTTGTTACTTATTGAACAGTTATATATTGCCATAAAATTTATTATTGTCAAGATCACATTGGTCACTACAGTTCCTTTATGTTTGTGACTTTGAAGACTTTGCATTCTTCAGTTTGGAGGGGAAGAAAAAGGAAAATCACTGTGGACTACATGGCAGATGTTCAACAGTAGTTTGATTTTTATACTGAGAATTAAAATAGAGAACCATTCTGGAGGAGTACTATTTTGTGCTATTAACCTCTATTTGTCTCCCACTATTTTCTATTTCTTCTTACCCTAGTTCCACCAGAGCATTGGCCTTGTGCTCACTGACTCGAGGGAGAGAGAGGACAGGCCAGAAAATAGGCCCTTAAAGAGACTGAGAGCACTTACAGGGAGTTAAGAGAAACTTCACCAGAGGAGAACAAACATCGTGGACAAAAACACGTGGGGAAAGGGTTTCAATGAGTCTAAAATAAGTTTCCTGGGGTGGAGGGTGGGGGCAGAGTGTGTTTAAGAAGAGAGAGTAAAGGTATTTGGGGGACTTCCTGGCAGTACTTTTGGAGACAGAAAACAGCTGGCTGGTGCTTCCAAGTGTATGGGACAAGTGAAATCTCAAAGAAAGTTTCCCATGTCCCCATTATGGAAAAGAAACAGCAAAGAGTGATTGGTGACGATGATGACAGTCATCTCACTTGTGACCTATGTGGGCAGATAGCTCAAACACTAAATGAGGGACGAGGGGGAAGATTAAAGACCAAGAATGATAAGTGCTTGAAACAGAAGTTGAGTTACAGAAAATTAAGGGAGTATTATTTTGTGCCCTCCCAACATTGTGGAACATGATTTGTATCTGCTTTCTTCTTCCTTGCGGGAAACCGTGTCCATGTAGTTTCTGTTGGGCTAAGTTTTGCTCCCCCTCCAATTCCTACCTTGTTTCTACAGACCCTAGCATAGGAGTCAGGCCTTTCCAGAATTCCCAGGGGACAATGACTCCTTAGGAATAGGCCTGTGACCTCAGCTTCCATGCTGGAGCTATCTAGAAAGACGGTTTCTCTCTGACACAGTTGCTATGCTAGGAGGAAGTGACTCTGGGGCATTCAGTTCATGGGAGAGCCAGACAGTGGAATGGACACTGCAGATGCAAGCAGAAGTGAGAAATGAAGACCAAGCCTGCCCTCTTTCAGTGTGTGAGACCCACAATCCTGCTTTGCCTGATGTTAGCTCACCCTCTGCTTCCCAGTTTTAAAACCCCACACCTCTCTTTTTTGGCTTAAGCTAGTTTAAATAGAGTTTCTGTCATCTGTGGCTAGTTGTTTGTAAACTTATGCTAATTATAATATACATATATTAATTTACATATATATAATTTACATCTTGATCTCTATTTTTAAAGTTTTAAACATATACCCACATGAGGCAGGGCACGCGGCCGTTTGCTTAACACAATTGGCAAACTCTGTGCCTTGAGATGTCTCGTCTCACACTGAGTGAGTACATGGAGCGGGTAGTCTTTCGACCCCCTGTCGCTCCTGCCTCCCACGGCTGCCTCCCTTCTCACTTCCCCTGTTCTGCAAGGCTGCAGAGGTTTCGGTTCCCCTCCTCCCACGGCTCGCTCGCACGCGCAGCACCAGACCCCCACCCCCTTCAGCTCGCACGCACAACCCCCGACCTCCCCCTGGTCCCCCATAACCAATCAGCAACCTTCCTCCCGTTCACTGCCTTATATGGTAAAACCCTGTACCAGCTATCACCTTAGCCTATATAAGCTCTTGTAACCCTGAATAAATTGGACTTGCGCCATCCGCCTTGCTCTCCGTGGTCATCCTTTGCGTCGCCGTGCGTCCTCAGCTCCTGCTCCGCCACTCCGCGGACCCTCCGTGCCGGGAGATTTCCACCCGCATTTCTGGTGCCCAACGTGGGGCAGGTAAGGACCCCCGTCCCCTCCCGGGCCTAACAGCCTGCCGGAGAGGGCTCTTCCGTCTGCCCTTAGCGGACCCCGTGACCAGCCCCGTACAGGCTCGGTCTCTTCCGCCAGGCACTCTGCGCGGGCCCCTCATTGCCTCCCCCCTCAGGAGGGCTCCAAAGTGGGGCAGGTAAGGACCCCCGTCCCCTCCTGGGCCTAACAGCCCGCCGGAGAGGGCTCTTCCGTCCGCCCTTAGCGGACCCCTCGGCCAGCCCCGTACAGGCTCAGTCTCTTCCGCCCGGCACTCTGCGCGGGCCCCTCATCGCCCCTCCCCCCTCAGGAGGGCTCCAACGTGGGGCAGGTAAGGACCCCCGTCCCCTCCCGGGCCTAACAGCCCGCCTGAGAGGGCTCTTCCGTCCGCCCTTAGCGGACCCCTCGACCAGCCCCGTACAGGCTCGGTCTCTTCCGCCCGGCACTCTGCGCGGGCCCCTTATCGCCCCCCCCTCAGGAGGGCTCTGGCGCACTGCAGCTTGGGCCACTCGGGCCCAGCCGCCCTAGAGGCATCCGATAAAGTCCCTGCTGTCCCTCCACCTTACCTCCGCCTCGCTCCATAATTTGGCGGACCCCATGCCTGTTCCCCTCCCACCGCAGCCATTCCTTCGTTACTTCCTCCTCATCACCTTTCTGTTTGTCGTCCCCCTCTCTGCCTTCTGCCTTGCCGACACGGCTCCTAGGGACTGGAACCCTGGCCAAAGAATCCTCTTAGCCGTTGCCTTTCTCCTTCTCATCCTCGCTCTGGTCTCCCTTATCATCCTGTTCCTCAAAAGGCCTTTCCCTTTTTTCCCCTCCCTCTCTCTCGCCATGGGGACCTCTCTCTCTCTCAAGCAAGCACCCCAGGTCCGCGCCCTGGCGGCCCTGCTTGACTTCCATCAATGCAAGGTCTCCGTCTGACAGCTGCAGTCCTTTTGGGACCTCCTTCTTCCCTTTAATCCCTGGCTTGCTACCGCTAACCTCTGGGACCCTGACACCTACCGAATTCTCGTCGACTGCGACACCGTGGCTATACAGCACGAGAATAAACACTTTCCCCCGGGGCCTTATTCCCGCCCTCATTACGCTCCAGTCCTGCCTCCAGGGGGCTCGCCCCCCCCAGACCTATTTTACAGAGGAGGAGGAGGACAACGCTCCCACCACCACAGCCGAGGCCAACAAGGAGGGAGCGCCGCCGCCTGAGGGCCCTGCGACACCAGATGAACCAGCTCTCCCTGGGTGCGACGGATCCAGAGGAAACGAGGAATCTACTTCGTCTATACCGCGCAGCTAAACGCTCACCCCGCCCCTCACCCAAACCTCTCTGCTCTTCTCCTCTCCATGCTCTCGCTCCTCCTCACAACCCTGACGGTGCTCTCCAATCCACAACATCAACCTTTCAATTGGTCTCCTTTTTTATAATCCGGAAAGCACCAGTCTCCTCCCCATCACCTTCAGTCCCAGTCGGCCCAAATAAGGTTTTAAATCCTCCCCCTCAGCCTAACCCTGCACCCGCTTCGCACGGCATACCGGTTCCTTCTAGCAACGGCACACTTAGCAGCAGCACACCCGTTACTCCTGACCGCCTACCCTCCCTGGACCTAAGCCACCCGCTTGTATCCCTTATCAATGCCTCATTTTACTTCCTCAACTCCTCCAACCCCAACCTCACCCAAGGCTGCTGGCTCTGTTACTCCTCCACGCTCCCCTACTAAAACCACGACCAAAACGCCAAAAACCGGCCCATCGCCCACAGCCTAAGAGGACCGTGCCACCGATTTGATTTTGTCCCCCTGTCAGCCCTTGCCCTATCCCGCTACCCCTTACCCCGCTCCTCCCGCCTACCAGCCGACAGAGGCCGTCTGCCCATTGCCATGGCAGCCCCTTTTTCTTCTAAACTAAAAAACAAGGGTGAGATGAGGTAACAAGCATGCTACCATCGTTGGGCAGGCCCAGCACGTTGAGATGCGGCCTCGTCTCCTGCTGGGTGAGTGCTTGGTGCGGGTAGATTGTCGCCCCCCTGCTACTCTTGCCCATAACGGCTGCCTCCTCTATCTCCACCCAGCATCCGGTCTCCATAGGGGCCGCCCTAGGGTAATCGGCCTGCCTCTCCCGTGCCTCGCCAGAACCCAACCCACAACTTCCCCTTATCTTCTGCCCCAGCCCCCATATACCCCCCGCCAGAATGATAACCTCACCTCTGCCCCTTTACCTAGCAACAGCCTCCAACAACCAATCGGAGGTCGCCTTCAGCTTAAGCCAATCCGCACCCCACACGTCGCCCCTTACCCTCGTACCCCACCCCCAACCGTCCCCCAGCCAATTAGCAGCCTCCCCTCACATACATTGCCTTATTTGGCTTAGCCTTGCTACCGCCAGCGCCCTAGCCTATATAAACGCTTGTCTTCCTCAATAAAGCAGACGCGTTGCCACCACTCTCTGTCTCCGCAGCATTCTTCGCGCCGCTGTGTGTCTGCCCTTGACACCGCCCGCTCTCCGCCGTGCGCCCTCACCCACAGACTGAAGAAGTCTTTAGAATTAAAAAATTATACAATCATGACTGACTATATTTTAAAGATCAATTTTCCTCTTGCCAAAATAATGTGTTAATAAATTTTCATATTTTCAAAAATGCTATAATCTATATCTTTACATAGAAGCTGTTGCCTCAATTTATCATTTTCGTGGTATATATTCCTAAATGAGTAATTACTGGGTCAAATCTATACATCTTTTCCTGATCCTTAATATATACTGGTAAATTTTTTTCAGAAAGTGTGAGCTAATATCTATTACCACCAAAGATTACCAAAATTACAAAAACAAAAACTTTGGCAGCCAATGTTCTTCAGTGGTTCAAATACATTTACCTATAGTCACTACACAAACCCATTTCGGCTTCATTGTTCATTATTCTGTTTTTTAAATTTTATCGAGTTCTTGGTCTCCCAGGATCTCACTGCATACAAAGTCAATTGGAAAACAGAATTCACTGGACAGAAGTTGTTGCAACTTGGCTGGAATGCATGTACAATAAGTACTCTGTAATATGAGTGAAAGTGACACCTAATATATTCTAAAGCAGTATTTCCTTATTTAGTAATTCTATAACAATTTAATGACATATTTTTAAAATGATACGATTGTATAAACCCCATGTGAACTGCAAACATCTGGAAGATCTATTAGCCACATTTTTATGAGTCAGATTTGCAAAATCAATATACTTGATAAACTATATGAATATATGTATTGGGTATGCAAAAGTTAAAACTTTTCTCTCACAAAAATAAATATTATAGATATCTATCTATTTATTTTGTTATTTTGCATGAAAAAGTAACATCAATTATCTAAATAGCCACTAATGAATTATCTCCAGTCTAGTTAAGAAAGCAAGAGAAAGAAAGAGACAAGAATAATTAGAATAAATTAAAGCAATACAGAGCTTTTTGATTTATAATGCTGTTAGACTACATTTATAAAATGGCAAACTTCACAGCATTTATCTTCCTTCACATTTGTGATCTGTGACTGGATCAGGAATAGCTTTGTAGGTCAAAATCAGGAGTTTGTATTTTAATGAGAGAGAGTAATACAGAGTGTTTTAGTTTCCCAGCTGCTAAAAAAAAAATGGGTTGCCTTACACAATGGTAATTACTTGTCTCAAAGTTTTGAGGCTAGGAGAAGTTCAAAATTGAGGCATCAGCAAGGTGATGCTTTCTTCCTGAAGACTATGACATTCCAGGGGCTGGTTGTAGTAATCCTTGGTCCTTGGCTTTTCTATCACATGCTGTGGTGGTTAGGCTAATTTGTCAACTTGGCCAGCCAAGCTGTTTGGTCAAGCAAGCATTGGGCTAATTGTAATACAAGGGCATTTATGAAATTTAGTCACCAGTGACTTTACTGCATAGATAGCTGATTACAGTTATGTCAGTGAGGGACATTGCCATCAGCAATGAATGATGCTTTATCCAATCAGTTGAAGGAGAAGTGATTCCAGCATTCAGGGAGAATTTCCCACCTTCTCTTTGGACAACCAGTGTCTCCCAGAATTCATCAAGGACCTTCACTGGACTTCCATCAGAGCCCCTGATTACAGCCTGCCTGCAGAACCTGGACTTGTGCATCCCCATGGTCACATGAGAGACTCCGATAAAATCTCTTACTATTGACAGATATCTCTTGTTGTTTCTGTTTCCCTAGAGAACCCTACTATAGTTTGGTAAGGGGAGTGCTTCTTGAGGAACAGAGTCTTAAACAGGGGATGTCTGAGGTGGTTCTGAGAGTTTTGCAATTGGCTTTCTACTCCAGTTGGACTTAAGAGTACTAATGACTCCCTTTCTAATAATGAAGAGGCTGATAACAGTCCATGGTATGAGTTGGGACTCAAGATATGCAAAATATCATCAATGGATTCCCCTACTTCCATGCTTATAAGAAGCAAGGATCTGGGTAAGAGTGTTTTCAACACCTTAACAGAGTTTTGTGGAGTCAAAAGTTATAATGATGTTGGCTGGCTCCTCCTAGATACTCTGGATACTGTTATAAAAGAAAGAAATGAGTTTAAGGCTTCAAATTTGAAACTTAAACACTGTATGAATGACATGAAAGTTTCTATGTGTGCTCTGAAAGAAAATCTTGTCTCCTATATCCACGGGCTTGAAATATCTGAGAACCAAACTCAGACTCTCATTGTACAAATAGAAGAGTTACAAAGGAAACTAAAATCTCAACACTGCAGGGTATCTGCAGTTAAAGTGAAGGCACTGATTGGAAAGGAGTAGAACCCAGAGATTGGGATGGAGACATATGGGATGATGATAATATTGGTGGGGACATTGGAACCCAAATTCTGCTGAGACTTCACCAGATAAACCTGCAATGGCCTGCCTTGTAGAGACCACACCTTGTCAACCTTATATTTACCCAGCCTCCAGCCTGCCCCAGGGAGTCTAAAACAACTTCCAGCCCTGAGGCATGTACCAGCCAAACTCCAGCATGCACTGCCAAGTTCCAGTCTGTCCTGAGGAATCTTCCTTCCAACCCCAGCCAGAAGAGATTAATCCTATCTCATCAGAAGAAAATGCAAAGGAATGCCCTGAGGTTAGTAGCTTGCAAGGCATTTCTAATCCTTCTCCTTACCCACCCCCATTATCTCTCTTGTCTTTGAGACCTATTAGTAGACTAAATCACAACAAGCACCCAAAGGTGAAATACAAAGTGTGACCCATGAGGAGGTAAGGTATACTCTGAAAGAACTGCCTGAGTTTTCCAATTTATATACACAGAAATCAGGGGAATATGTGTGGGAATGGATACTAAGGGTATGGGATAAAGGTGGAAGGAATATAAAGTTGGATCAGGCTGAATTTATTGATATAGACCTACTAAGCAGAAATTCTGGATTCAGTTCCGTAGCTTAAGGGGTTAGAAAGGGCTCTAACAGTTTGTTTGGGTGGCTGACTGAAACATGGACCAAAAGATGGCTTAGCATATCTGAGGCTGAGATGCCCGATTTGCCCTGGTATACAGTAAAAAAGAGGAATTCAAAAACTTAAAGTATTGGAAGGGTAGAATGGATTTACCATTTGAGACCTGCTCATCCACCCCAGGATTATCCAGAGGACACCCCTTTAACCAGGACTGTGAGGAATAAATTTGTAAGTCTAACTCCATCTTCCCTGAAGAGCTCTGTGGTTGCTCTTCTCTGTAGTACAGATATTACTGTAGGGAGGGCTGTAATGGAATTAGAATCCTTAAACATTATGGGGATAATCAGATGTTGGTCTGGTAAAAGTCAAGTATCTGCAGTTAATCACCAGAGACAAGGTGGGTGTGGCTACCGCAGTGAAAGGCAGATTCAAAAAAGCACTCCAAATAGTCTGAGTCACATAGAGTTATGGCGTTGGTAATACATCTTGGGGTACCTAGAGGTGAAATAGAGGAACAGTCTAATAAATTTCTTCTGTATCTTTATAAACAATAGAGTTTTAGGTCAAGTGAACAAAACCCTAACTCAAATTACAGGCACAGAGAATCATGATCCCTTAATTAATTCCCAGACTTGAGACAGTTTACAGATCCAGAGCCCCTTGAATGAGAAGGCCAGGTACCCCCTGGGGAAGGATCCTGTTAAACGGCCAAAAATTTATACTGTTAATCTTACTCCCACCTTTCCCTGAAGAGACCTATGGCCTTTTACCAGAGTGTGCACTGGAGAAAAGGAAATGACCAGAGGTTTTAGGGATTATTGGACACTGACTCAGAAGTTACACTAATTCCAGGAGACCCAAAATATCACTGTGGTCTACCAGTCAGAGTAGAGGCTTATGGAAGTAAGGTGATTGATGGAGTTTTAACTGAGGTCTTATTCACAGTGGATCACCAGATCCATTCTGTGGTTATTTCCCCAGTTCCAGAATGCATAATTGGAATAGACATACTCACTAACTGGCAGAATCCCCACATTGGATCCCTGACCTGTAGAGTGAGGGCTATTGTGGTTGGAAAGGCCAAGTGGAAGCACTAGAACTGCCCCTACCTAGCAAAATAATAGATCAAAAGCAATACTGGATTCTTGGAGAGATTGTAGAGATTAGTGCACCCATCAGTGACTTGAGTGGATGCAGGGGTGGTGATTCACACCACATCCCCTTTCAACTCTATTTGGCCTGTGCAGAAAACAGATGGATCTTACAGGATGACAGTAGATTATCCTAAATTTAACCAGGCGGTGCTCCAATTACAGCTGCTGTTCCAGATGTGGTATCATTGTTTGAGCAAATCAACACACCCCCTGGTACCTGGTAGGCAGCTGTTGATCTAGCAAATGCTTTTTTCTCAATTGCCATTAGTAAGAACCACCAGAAACAGTTGGCTTTCAGTTGGTAAGGCCAGCAGTATACCTTCACTGTCCTGCCTCAGGGGTATATCAACTCTCCAGCCCTATGTCATAAAACTGACTGCAGGGAACTAGATTGTCTCTCCCTCCCACAAGACATCACACTGGTCCATTATACTGATCATATCATGTTGATTGAACTTAGTGAGCAAGAGATAGCATATACTCTATACTTATTGGTAAGGCATTTGTGTACAAGAGGATGGGATATAAATCCAACAAAAATATAGGGTCCTTCCAACTGAGTGAAATTTCTAGGTGTCTACTGGTTTGGGGCATGTCAAAATATCCCTTCTAAAGGGAAGGATAAGCTGTTACATCTGGCCCCTCCTATGATCAAAAAAGGGGCCCAATGCCTAGTTGGTCTCTTTGGATTTTGGAGACAATGCATTCTTCATTTGGATGTGCCACTCTGGCCTATTTATCAAGTGACCAGAAAAGCTGCTAGCTTTGATTGGGGTCCAGAACAAGAAGAGGCTCTGTGACAGGTCCAGGCTGCTGTGGAAGGTGCTCTACCACTTGGGCCATATGATCCAGCATATCCAATGGTGCTGGAAGTTTCAGTGGCAAATAGGGGTGCTGTCTGGAGCCTTTGGCAGGCCCCTATAGGACAATCAGAGTGCAGACCCTTAGGATTTTGGAGCAAACACTGCCATCCTCTGCAGATAATTACTTTCCTTTTGAGAAAAAGCTTTTGGTCTGCTACTGTACCTTAGTAGAGACTGAACACTTAATCATGGGCCATCAAGTTGCCATGAGACTGAGTAGCCTTTCATTAGCTGGGTATTGTCTGACCCACCAAACTATAAAGTTGGGCATGCACAGCAGCACTCCATAATAAAGTGGAAGTGGTATATATGAGGTAGCACTCAAATGGGTCCTGAAGGCAGAAGTAAGTTACGTGAGGAAGTAGCCCAAATGCTCATGGTCACCACCCCTGGCTTGTTACCCTGTCTTTCCTAGCCTACAGCTTTGGCCTCTTGGGGAGTCCCTTACAATCAGTTGACTAAGGATAAGAACACTCGGGTCTAGTTAACAGACGGTTCTGCATGATATGCAGGTACCACCTGAAAGTGGACAGGTACAGCACTGTGGACCCTTTCTGGAACATCCCTGAAGGTTAGTGGTGAGAGCAAATCCTCCCAGTGGGCAGAACTTTGAGCAGTGCACCTGGTTGTTCATTTTGCTTAGAAGAATAAGTTGCCAGAGGTGCATTTGTACACTAATTCATGGGCTATTGCCAATAGTTTGGCTGGATGGTCAGGAACTTGGAAGGAACATGATTGGAAAATTGGTGACAAAGAGGTATGTGGATAGAGCTTTCTGAGTGGGCAAAAACATGAATATATTTGTGTCCCAAGTCAATGCTCATCAGAGAGTGACTTCAGCAGAGGAAGACTATAGTAATCAAGTGGATAAGATGACCCACTCTGTGGCAAATACTCAGCCTCTTTCCCCAGCCACTCCTGTCATTGCCCAATGGGCACAAGAACAAAGTGACCATGGATGTAGGGATGGAAGTTATGCATGGGCTCAGCAACAGTGACTTCCCCTCACCAAGACTGACTTGGCTACAGCCACTGCTGAGTGCCCAATCTGCCAACAGCAGAGACCCACACTCAGCCTCTGATATGGCACCATTCCTCAAGGAGACCAGCTTGCTACCTGGTGGCAGGTTGACTACATTGGGCCACTTCCACCATTGAAGGGGCAGCGATTTATATTTTGGAATAAACACACCAGATACAGGTTTGTATTTCCTTCATGCAATGCTTCTTCCAAAGCTACCATAGATGTACTTACTGAACGTCTTTCAACGGTCATGGCATTCTAGACAGCATTGCTTCTGGTCAAGGAACCCATTTCATAGCAAATGATGTGTGGGAATGGGCACATGCCCATGGAATTCATTTGCCTTACCATGTTCCCATCACACTGAAGCAGTTGGATTGATAGAATGGTGAAATGGCCTTTTGAAGAATCAATTACAGGGCAAACTAGGTGGCAATACCTTGCAGGGCTGGGGCAGTGTTCTCCAGGAAGCTGTGTATGTTCTAAATCACCATCCACTCTATGGTGCTGTTTCTCCCATAACCAGGATCCATAGGTCCAGGTATCAAGGGGTGGAAATAGGAGAGGCACCACTCATTATTATTCCTAGTGACCCACTAGGAAAAATTTTGCTTTCTGTCCCTAGAACCTTAAGCTCTGCTGGTTGACAGATTTTAGTCCGAAAAGAAGGAGTGCTGCCAGTAAAGAACACAGCAGTGATTCCATTGAACTGGAAGTTAAGACTACCACCTGGCCACTTTGGGCTCCTCTTATATGTTAATCAACAGGCAAAGAAGGGAATTACTGTACTGGCTGGGGCAATGGATCCTGACTATCAAGGGGAAATAAGATTGTATCTACATAATGGGGATAAAGAAGAGTTTGCCTGGAATACAGGAGATCCTCTAAGGCATGTCCTGTGATTAAAGTCAATGGAAAATTGCAAAAATCCAATCCAAGCAGGACTAACAATGGCCCAGAATCTTCAGGAATGAAAGTTTTGGTCACCCCACCAGGCAAAGAACCATGGCCAGCTGAAGTACTTGCTGAGGGTAACAGGAACATGGAATGGGTAGTGGAAGAGGTAGTAATAAATGTGAACTTTAATCAGTTACAGATATCAGGACTGTAATGGTCATGAATCCTTCCTTGTTTCATTATGATTATGATGTTTATGTACACAAAATCAATTTCTTTGTTTTCTTCCCCAACCTTTTCCCTTATGGTATAACAAGTTGTATCAGTTTCATGTCATAATATTTTAGGATGCCAAGTATAAGAGTGAATATTACCCAAGGACTTTCACCCTATTCTGTACGGAATTAATGCATTTCTGGTTCTACACAGGTTGAATATATATATACATATGCATGTCTGTTACTGTTTTTACTTAGAGACTAAGTATGGCTTTACACGTGTATGGTTGTGAGTTGACAAGGGGTGGACTGTGATGGTTAGGCTAATGTGTCAGTTCAACCAGGTAATTGTTCCCAGTTGTTTGGTCAAGCAAGCACTTGGCTAATTGTAATACAAGGGCATTTATGGAATTTAGTCACCAGTGACATTACTGTTTAGATAGCTGATTACAATTACAGCAGTCAGGGACATTGCCATTAACACTGAGTGTGGCTTTATCCAATCAGTTGAAGGGGAAGTGATTCCAGCACTCAGAGAGAATTTCCTAGTTCATCTTTGGACAACCAATGTCTCCGCAAAACACATCAAGGACCTTCATTGGACTTTCATCGGAACCTCTGTTTGCAGCCTGCTTAAGGAACTTGGACTTGTGCATCCTCACAGTCAAGTGAGAGACTCTGATAAAATCTCTTAGTATTGATGGATATCTCTAGTTGATTCTGTTTCCCCAGAGAATCCTGACTAATACACATGCCAATGTAGTGGCGTCCTCTATTTCCCAGTTCCATTGACTTCCAGCTTCTAGGTGCTCCCCATGGCTTCTCTTTATATGTCCAATTTCCTTTGCTTAATAGGACTTCAACCATATTGGATTAAGACCCACCCTCATCTAGTTTAGATGTTAACATCTTCGAATAACATCTTCAAATGTCCTATTTACAAATGGGTTCACATACACAGGATGAGGAGCTGGACATGCTTTTTGTGGCAGACATGATTCAATCCCAAACCAGGAGTCATTAAAGATCTTACAGCAGAGAATGACATCTGATTTAAGTTTAAAAAATATGGTTTGGGCTACGCTATGTAGAAGTGACTGTAGGGTAGCCAGAGTGGAAGTAAGCAGACCACCGAGGGAAATAAAGGTGGCTTGAAGAAAGGAGTAGCAGTGGAGGTAGAGAATGGTAGTTGGATTTGGTATCTATTTTAAAAGTAGAATCAGCAAAATTTGCTAGTGGATTTGATGTGGGGTGTGGAGATGAGAGGAAGTCAAGGATGATTTGGGGGCAAACTCCATTGGGAATATGATCCCATCTACAGAGATGGCGAATTGGAGGTTGGAGGACAAACGAAGACTTCCTTTTATCTGAATGTTCAGGGCAGCTATTATCCTGTCTTCTGCATATTAATTTCAGTGCATTTAGGAGAAATGCTCCCAGAACTTATATTGATTTTAATATAGTAGTTTTTGACCTGTCAACTGAACGTCCCTTATGTTTCTTTCCTTTGGCAGTCAGTTATGTGGAACTATTGTTTTAAGACTTTCTAATTTTTCTCTCCAAGGCTTTTTTAGTTGATTTATTGACTTTTAGTTTACTTTTAGGGGTTAAGGATCCTACACCTGTGGGCTGTCCTCAGCATGTCTAATGTAATGACTCACATGGGTTTAACTGGCCCTCTGCAAGAGTTGTACATTCCCAGGAAAGGAGAATAGCTGTGATTGTTTAAACATTGAAGTTCTTCATTTGCATGGAAGGACTTGGCATTTACCTCTGAACTTGATTTTTCACCCTACTGAATGCAAGCGGGAAAAACTACGAAGGGAAATCTGATGCCCCACTTAAGACAAGTATTTTCCTTCAACAAAGCCAGCTGACAAGTTTTAAAATATGTCCTACCAACTTTTCAGTAAGATAACTTTTTCTTAAGGAAAAAAATTATTTAGACCAAATTTCCCCAAACTTCAGTTCACATTTTTGTTATATCCACTTACCCCCTGTACTTACTGTTTTCTTATAATCAGCTCATTTTCTAATATTTGGATAGACATTTAAAACTGAACCTTTATCTCACTACAACAAATAGAAAATCAGGAGTTCTTGTTATAAGTAGGAAGTGATGGTAAAAAATAAATGCAATTAGATTATTGACTCTGCTCGCCCTTGTGATGGTCTCTCCCTTGTTTGAACAGAGTGATTCTAAAAAGGCTTTCATCATTTGTCACTGGTTAACTTGGAAAGCTTCTCTATGTTGCATTTACTCCTATGACCTTAAAGGCAGCATTTGATATGAGATAACAGTGAATATTACAAAACCAGGGAAGTAGTATACCGATGGTATGGACTTCCTAACATCAACTTGCAGACTGATAAAGGTCAGCATATCCCAGCTGGAAAATATACTGAACACAAACTCTTCAAGTCAGGGATCCTGAGGAGCTAAATTCACAGTATGATCATTTTGAATGGGTTTTAGGCTATTTCTGTATTTACTTGATTGGAGAGGTATTTGTCTAGCACTGTTTGAAAGGCAGGCTTAAAGATCTCTTTCAAATAGAAATAACATTTCTAAGGGAAAAAGGAACAAATAACCTTGTATAACTCTACTGCTATCTTTCTAGAATCTAAAATACAATTTGGGTTGCCAGAACTTTGACACTATGGTTTAGTTAAGAGACCTAACTAGAAATTTGAATCCCTCCATAATGCCTAGTATACTTTTTTACACCTGATGTTTGGCTGAAGAAGATAAAAAGCATATTTTACTCTACATGCAAACAATATAAAATTCCTAACGAGATACTTTACATTTTTTTCCTAGAAATTGAATCTTCAAAATCACATTTGTGTGTTTTACTTATAGCCCATCTCAATTTAGACTAGGCATAATTTAAATGTTCAAAAGCCACATGTGGCAGCTACCATATTGGGCATAGCTGTATACCTTTAGGTTGTTGGTGAATATATATAGTTTACTTTAGTACTTCCTAAGTTATTCATATATTATATATAAATTATTGCATGTATATCATAATATTTTTAGGTTCAAGGGAAATACCTATCACTTATGAATAAAATTATATTTCCTATAAATTTTATATAAGTATCAACATTATTCTTCGTTCCTTTCTCCCTTCTTTCCTCCCTCCCTCCTTTCCTTCCTTCCATTGCCACATTCTTATATCCTTTGTGAGTTGGGCTTTGCATTTCATCTTTGATTATGGATGATTCTGACATTTCTTGGATCTTCTTCTCTAAGATCCTTCAGAAAGTTCCTTTGGTTTTGACACATACCAATAAGAACAATTCATCACAAACTAAATATGGGTTTATCTTCTCCATTTAATGACACAGCACCAAATAAGCATTCTTGAAAAAACTTACTTCTAAGTCTGGATTAAGATATTTTAAAAACTTGATATCAAAATAGGTAGACAACAAAAAGATAAACAACCCAACTAAAAATGGCAAAGGACTTGAATAGACATTTCTCCAAAGAGGAAATACAAAAGGCCAATAAGCACATGGAAAGATGTTCAACATCATTAGTCATTAGGGAAATGCAAGTGAAACTGCAATTAGATAACGTACACACCCTATATGATGACTATTATTTAAAACAACTGAAAATAAATAGTGTCTGTGAGGACATAGAGAGATTAGAACCCATGTATGCTATTACTGGAGATGCAAAATGGTAATGGTACAGCCACTGCAGAAAAGTTTGATGGTTCCTTAAAAAGTTAAATACAGAGTCACCCTATGACCCAGCAATTCCCCACAGAATTGAACCCAGGGACTCAAACAGAAACTTGTGTACTAATGTTCATAGTAGCATTATTCACAATCACAAAAGTGGGGAAACAATCTAAGTGTCCATCAACGTACTAATGGACAAATTAAATGCAATATATTCCTAAAATGGAATATTATTCAGCTGTAAAAAGGAATGAAGTCTGACATATGCTATAACAGAGATGAACATTAACATTACATTATCTGAAATGAGTCAGACACACAAGGACAAACATTGTATGATACCACTTACATGAAAAATATCTAGATTAGAGATTGCCAGGGGCCAGTTGGAAGGGGGAAATGGGGAAATACTGCTTCATGGATATAAAACTTGTTTGGAGTGATAAAACAATTTGGTAATGGATAGTGGTGATGTTAGCACAACATTGTGGATATAATTAATACCATTGAATAGGACACTTAAAATGGTTACATAGGGAAATTTTGTTGTATAAATGTTACCACAATAATTTTTTAAAGACAGAAAAATAAGTTCTTTGTGAGAGCTTTTATAACAATGATTGTGAAGAGTATGTTAAATAAGTAGTTGGTCAAAGAAAACATAGTATTAGTATACTGAGTATGACACAAATATCTCTTTTATCATCATTATCTATTTTGGACTCAGTTTTAGCAAATATTCATGAAGCTGGAGTAAAACTGCACGACCAAAAACAGCATTATGTTCCTGAGGCTGACTGAGGTTTTGGCCTTAAATCAGAGGTCAGCAAACCATGGTCTGTGGGACAAATCCAGTAGGTTGTTTGTTTGTTTTGTATGACAAAAGAGCTAAGAATAGCTTTTACATTGTAAAGGAGTTGAAGAATCAAAGGAAGAATATTCCATAATACATGAAAATTGAATAAATTATATAAATGTCTATATTTCAAATTCTAGTGTCTATAAACAAAGCTTTATTTGCACACAGTCATGCTCCTATATTTATGTACTATCTATAGCTGTTTTTGTGCTACCATGACAATGTTGAAAAGTTACAACAGATCCTATGGACCATAAAGCCTAAAATTTTTACTATCTGGAACTTAAAGAAAAAGTTTCACAACTCCTGGCTTAAATCACTCTTGTGCCCAGAGACTTATCAGTTTTCTCTATAACAACCAAACAAACACCATTACATCAACTTTCAGAACCTGGGAAACTATTATTAAAAAACAATTTTAAAATCATGACAAATTATTATGTGAGTTTATTTTCCAGTTTCATGCTTTGAGCTAATTACACAGTCTTGGATTTGCCCAACTTGGGGAAAGGTGACCCAAGGTCTGGCCACAGCTTTGCTATCACCTAGTTTTGTCAGTGACCTTAGGGGAGTCGGAATCCCTGGAGGCTTTGGTTAATTTATAGAACAAAGGGAAGGAGTTAGATGATCACCACAGTCCTCTCCAGTTTTATGACTAATTATGGAGAGAAATAGTTAAGAAACAGTTTCAACTGGTGATTAGGACTCCAAACAGTAAAGTCAGCTGGACTAGATGTTAAGTGATGGGCTCTTTATCTACAGACTTGGTCAAGAACTCAACAAGCCTTTTATATATTCAATGAGATAATGTGTTAGAGATGTGCTTAGTACATAGTAAGCATTTAAATATAAAGTACATCTGAGCTGAACTGCAATAAAAAAAAAAAAATCACTGACACAGTTATTCCCATTACTCTTGCCATGGCCTCACAGGGGTTGAGGCACAGAAGTCACAGCCTTGACAGCAAATAGAGATATTTCCCAACCAAGTACAGAGTCCATCAACAGAATGGTAACACTGTGCCTGCTTTTAATTGTGGTTGCCATTTGGATGGAAGGACTGGATTTCAGACTCTAATTTCTAACATTACTGTTTTTAAAATTTCCAAAGCATACTCCAGGTGAAAAAGAATCATATGACCTAAACCTCTCAGTACCTGGTACTTAATAATTCACAAGAATCCTAGCACCATAGTCAGTTGCTGAGCAAAACGGTTTAGAAATATCTTATAATAAAGATGTTATTTTGAACATATAAATGTATCAGTGAAGACTAGGATTATTTAAAATAAGGTTGTCCGGAGCTAAGTAATTTGTTCTCTTATTTTCCTTTTTTCTCAATTTTTAATGAATGAAGTAATAATCCAAGAGCAGCCAGCCCTTAAGTACACTCAAGTTTCTTTTCAAGGAAGTAATTTGGATGAGAATGTGTCACCTTAGCAACAACACATTTCAGAATTGCTTGTGATTGACACTGGTATAACACTTTAATAAAATCAGCTAGTTTTTTTTTCACTGTTCCAATACTTTGTTTGAGGATGGGGCAGAGGAAAATAATTTTGGGGAGATCAGTCAAAGTGAAGTCTCAAACTTGAACGGGCACAAAATAAACAAGTTTTCGTTACTTTCATCTTACTTTCTATACACACACACTCCTTATTATACCCAAAACTTCATTCAAAAAGAAAGTATTTGAAGATGATAGAAGAGTTAAAGACGATAGCAGAGGCTACACAAAATTATTATCTACTTGGAAGAATCAGACCAAATCACTCACTCCCTATCTCACCTCACTGCTTTCTCATCACTTTGAATCCCACAATGAAAGCAAAAAATCAATCTCATTACCAAGCAACATTTTCAATCACAGCTTGCTGAACTATTCCATATCAGAGTTAAATTCTCCCAGATATTTTACAATTGTTCTACCTAAAACCTATGTGATGGTTTTAAAGTTTTGTTTGGACAAAGGAAAAAGAATTACTCCCAAGTTGGAATAATGTGCTAAACACGAAAAACAATGATGTTTACATGGTGTTTAATGCCGTACCCAAAGATTTCCCAAAATTGAATGTTAAATCCTCATGAAATGAGAAAGATTTGTGAAATTATCCATTCTCCCAGACCTACAGAATTAACAGGTACATCCATTAAGATTTTTGAATCTTAAAACCAGTGGATTTAACTAGAAATAACTATAAAATAATCCTGAAAGGATTGGAATGCCTTTTTCTCTTAAGACCCAATTTGTTGGGTCTTAAGACCCAATTTTTCCTGCCTTTCTTGATGCATCAGATGTGTACTAATGAAATGATTACAAAGAAAAAAGCACTTACGGTGTTTTGAATACCAAAGTGCCCTAAAATATTTCCTATCTTTATGGTAAATGCAGAGGAGTATATAAAGAGTAAATTTTAAAAATTATTCATATCCTTTTCATTTATATTATGATAATGACTAATTACTTACCAAACTCTATTTATAAAGAACTCTCTTCAAGAAGCTCAGAGTATCTTACAGATCTCTAATTGTTTTTTTCCCCATTTTTCAGATGTTAAAGTTATTTGTTAAACGAGAATTTCCATAGACTAAAAAATCAAAGGTGAAGAGAATCGAACTCTCTCAGCTGAATAAAGGGTAGTGCTGAGAAGAAAATTCAGAAGTGTTCTCTCTCGTGGGCCAAATTCCGTGTTATTTTAAAGTATACTTTGACTCAGTAGAAAGAAACTTACAATATTTCATCCTAGGTAATTTTAACAATTAATTTTAAGTACAGATTATGTAGCCCAATAGTTTAGTCAAAACCCAATATTAAAAAAAATAAGAACAAAAACTAAAAAAACTTACCCTTTGTATCAATCATAAATCTGAAAGAAAATTTGAGGGATCATTATTCCATTTGCTTATTTTCATTCCTTCATTTAATATATATCAAGTGCCTACTAGTGCCAGGCAATGTGCTAGTCTCTATGGGTTCAACCATCCTCAAAGCAACGATGGTCCTTATGCACATTGGGCTTATGATTATAACCTCATTAAACTGGCCTAAATTAAAATAACTTTTCCTAATTTTTTATATTGCTAAAGGACATTCCACACTTCTCATAAGTAATCTATTCCAATGTCAACAGTCTTTAAAGGACAGAAAATTCTTCCACAGCTGACATAACTCAATGCCATGAAGTTATTCTTACTGGACATTCCATGGATATGAAGAACATGAGGTCAATATACAAATATCATTCATAAGCCCCTAGAATATTAATTTTTCTCCAGATATTGCCTTTCCTCTTATTAATACTGTGAATTTCCAGATAACCTAAAGACTTTGCTTGTCTTTATATGATATCACATTTGTTGTTGTCTTTTTAATTTAAAATGATTTATTATGCATTTATATGTCAGGCACCATGCTAGACAATGACATATATAACACAAGCTGTTCCTGTTCTCCTCATGCTATTTATAGCTTGGTGGCAGAGAATTAGCCTGGTATAGGGATGGTGTTCCCCAGGCTGATAGAATGTAAAGATTAACTCATACTCCTTGCAATCTAAACTCCCCTATTTCATCCTGTTTTATATTCACTTTCCTATATATTCTGTTTATACACATATTGTTTCAAATTTAATACAGGGTTTTACTGATGACTCATACTCATATGGCAGCCAAGATACTGAAGATACAAAAGATTTTATTAACAGGTTCAAAATAAACTGCCACTTTTCAGGAATTATGATACTGGGCAAGTCATTTGATTTCTCTGGATTGCAACCAAATCGTCTGTAAAAGTAGAATGTACCCCATAGGCTTGTTGTGATGAATGAATGAGTTAAATACTGAGTGCCTAGAACAAGGCTGAAATACAATAAATTGTAAATTCCCTTTCTTTTTCCCCTGTGCATCAGATTATAGCCAGCTGAGCACTCATCTACTCCTTTTGTCATCTGGGTCAGATCTCTGCTGATTTTGCTGATGCATGCAGTAGGACTTCCATTCTCAGGAAAGGAAGAAAAAAGTGATGCAGTTATTTTTAAATAGCTGGTTTTGCTCTTTCTATATCAATGATGACAACAGGTATATTAAACGTTTGGGGAATGAGATCATACTTAGAATTTAGGAAGTGTATAATGAAATGCCTCAGGATTCAAGTTAATAAGAGAATGAACTGCACTATATTTTTCATAGGTGAAAGTGTTACTTGACTTGGAGAGAATTTTCAGTTTAAATTGTTTCATTTTCTATAAGATGACAGTGAATAAAATGCGAAATTTGTTCAAATAAATCTAAATAATCTGACCCAGATGGTCCCTTCTGGTTCCTACCAGGTTTTCTCCAAATATAGTAAAGTTCTTAGACTTGAGGTACCTTGGAAATGGTAGAAGCTGAGAGTAAAATAGAATCAGTATTCAATCCTGATTTTACCATTTACTAATTTCAGGGAAGTTATCCCAACTTTTTGAGACTTGGCTTTATAAAATATGGAAAATACCTACCTTATTCAAAAGATTATTGGAAAGTTCAAGTGAAAATATACATGAAGCACTCAATACTGAGTCTATGGTCCATAAAAGCCTCTAAAAAACATTTCTTAATACCAAATATTTATTTAGAACTTGTGTCACATCTCAAATGCCTTGCTAAATGGTGCATATTGCCAACCAATTTCAATGTTTCTATAAACTGAATGGATCAATTTCTTCCATGGCACATATGGCTTCTTTCAATGAGATCACTCACATGAAGGCTTTAACCTAAGCAAGTTCTTATTCTGAACAATGAAGGCAGATTAAAATGCATTCCTCCTTCATCTTTATATCCAAGAGTAATAGCAGAACCATCAGAAAATTCAAAGAGTAGATTATTTTGTTTGGCAATCAGTCTTTGACTAGCTTTTAAATTTTGAGGGACATAGAATTGAAGCTAGTATTTCATTCTTATTTTGACAAATAAATTTAAGAGATACTGACAGCTAAATTTTCCATTTGTCATTATTTCAAATCTACCTCCTAAGTATTTTTTTTAAGGTTTATTTTTATTTATTTCTCTCCTCTTTCCCCCTCCCCTCCCCCCAGCTGTGTGCTCTCTATTTCCATTTGTTGTGTATTCTTCTGTGGGAATCCTGTGTCTTTTTTTGTTGCATCATCTTGCTGTGCCAGCTTTCTGTGTGCGTGGCGCCATTCCTGGGCAGGCTGCACTTTTTTCATACTGGGAGGCTCTCCTATGGGGTGCACTCCTTGCACATGGGGCTCCTCTATGTGGGGGCACCACTGCATGGCATGGTACTCCTTACGTGTATCAGCACTGCGCATGGGCCAGCTCATCACATGGGTCAGGAGGCCCTGGGTTTGAACCTTGGACCTCCCATGTGGTAGGCGGATGCTCTATCCATTGGGCCAAATCTGCTTCCTTGCATCATTTAGTTTAAAATAAAAACTTGAGAACTCTCCATCCTAGGAATAAAGGTGACCTAGAAATAGACCAGATCTTAAACAGACCAAAACCCAGCCTTGGGTCAGCTCAATGCTCAATGCTTGGTTGACTTGCCCTTTGTCAAAAGGCTTTCTAGATGGAAAGAAAAATCCTCTCTGGAGGAAGAAACCTTTAACCAAATCTTTGGAAATTTTTCCATATATAATGGTAAAAATTAAATAAAATAATGGTAGGCATGCCAGGAAACAGGCCCTCAACCCTCAGAGCCAGTCCATTATTAAGTCAAGTTGACCCTCCCTCAAGTATACATTCCTAAATGTCCACTCTCTATTTCCACTGCTACTACCCCAGCTCTAGCCACCACCCTCTTCCACCTGGATTCCTCCTATGGCCTTCCTGAATCCATTCTTGTTGCCTTTTTTATAGGCTCTTTTCCATTTTTTCACTTAATTTTTTATTAGAAAAGTTGTGGGTTTTTTTATTCTATCCTTCACATCAGCCAATTTTTTTAAACCTATCAAATAATGTCACTCCCCTACTTAATATGCTCTAATAGCATCACATTTTACAAGGAATAAAACTGTAATTGTTTACCATGGGCTGAAAATACCTACATGATGTGGCCCTTTGCATATACTTGTACTACAGTAGTCCTCAGCCACAGGGAATTTGACAATAGAGATATTTTGATTGTTACAACTGAAGGGGCGGGTATGCTACTGGGGTATAGAGGGTCGAAGCGAGGGATGATTCTAAATATCCTACAATGTACAGGAAAGTTCCCACAACAAATATTTTTCTGACCCAAATTTTAGCCATTCAAATTCAGCTCATATAACATTTGGCCTGTGTTTATTCTATGTCAATTGTTTTCTTTTCCCTCTCAGAACAAGCCAAGCCCATTCCCACTTCTAGGCCTTCTGAACTTGCTATTTCCTATGCCTGGTACACCCTTCCCTCTACTCTTCATAAAGCTAGCTCCTCACATGACTTAGGTCTTGATTAAAAAAACCACTCATCAGACAGGCCTCTGTGACTGTCCCTTCTAAAGTAAGATCCCCTAGTGCCTTCAATAGTTCCTTGACTAGTTCTTTTCTCAATTCATAATTTATTTTTGTGTATGTGTTTACTATCTATTTCTTCCACTAGAATATAATCTCAGTAAATAAATGCATGGACCTCCTCCATCTATTCATTCCTATATTTCCACTGCCTGTAATGGCACTGAGCTCATAATAGTCAAACATTCTTTACTGAATACATTTCAAAATCAACATAGTCCATATAGGTTTTCATTGACCTGACAGAAGTTGCAGTTAGCTTGTGCTTTAGTACATTTATGAGTACATCCCTCCCAGGACCAAAAACTATACTCAATTCTGAGTATTCATTCCTCTGTGTCTTTTCCCTGCTTATTTTCCCCTTTTGGAATTCACTGTCATTGGAGTGTGGTTGCGTCCTCTACCATATACTTATTGAGCATTCATTTCATGGTAAGCACAAGACTGTGACATAGTTGGCAGCATTACAATTCAACAGAAGAGGTGACAGATGAGAGCAGTTTAATGACATATTTGAAGTGGACCACAGGTCACTTTAAAACAGGCAGATGAATAAGAATTTCATGATAGCTGTTAATTTCATACAAATGAACAATATTTTTTCAGGTTGAATAGCACTGAGATCATCTAAATACTTTATATGTGTTTTATATAAAATGTATATATGAGCTATATAACATCAAATTATTTCTTGTTTTGCTTTTTGGTATATAAGTCCATTTATTCTAGTGGTTATGAATGCAGAGGTGGAAGGCGGGTGAGGGGAGAAGAGTCTTTGTCAATGCCCGGAGACATTTTTTGGTTGTCACAACTGGGGGGCGGTGTGTGTGTGGTTACTACTGACATCTAGTGGGGACAGGCCAAGGATGATACTAGACACTCTACAATGCATAAAATACCTTCCCACAGCAGAGAATTATCCAGCTCCAGTTACAACAATGTTGAGGTTAAGAAGACAGATTTATTCATATTCCAAAGTTCCTAGACATAAAGTCCCAGGATAAATTTTCACTAAATAGAAAATTCAATCAATTGTCTGAAGCTTTAAAACCTGGGAACACCATTATCCCTGTTGATGTAAGACCTCTTGACTTTCTTTTCTTAATACAGACCAGATTCATCTACATTTAAAATCTGTTGAGGTAGGTCACCCTCCTCCTCTCTGACCTGAGGAAATGCCCTAGGAGCTGTGGTATCAGCGCTTACCACCTTGCCACTTCAAGGTTCTGTAAATGTGAATTGGTCTGATGTCTTCAGAAGACATATGATGTCCTCATCAAAAGCACACATGCCATGCTTTGCCTTTAATTTTGAAATAAACTCTTTGCTTTCCCTTGAACTAAAAAGAGGATAGTAGATATTCTACATGGATAGTAATCTTGGAGCCACATACAACCATGTTCTAAGTATTTGTGACCAATCGTCTTTTCTTAGTGACTTTCCTTTTTTTTTAGATTTATTTATTTCCCCTATTCCCCTCCTCCTGCCATGCTGTTTTTGTTGGCTGTGTTGTCTTCTCTTCTCATTTTTCTCTCTTCCAGGATTCGATCCTAGAGACCTCTGATGTGGAGAGAGGTTTCCTGTCAATTGAGCCACCTCAGTTCCTGGTTTCTGCTGAGCTTCACCTTTTCTCTCCGCTTTTTTCTCTTTTTGGTGCATCATCATCTTGCCCCGTGACTCACTTGCACGGGCACTGGCTCACCACATGTACTCGCATGGGCACTGGTTTGGTGTGCAGGCACACTTTCTCTTCTTCTTTTTCACCAGGAGGCCCCAGGGATTGAACCCAGGTCCTCCCATATGGTAGGCAGAAGCTCTATCACTTGAGCCACATCCGCTTCCCCTTAGTGACTTTTTAGAAGCATAACACTCATACCAGTGGGTGCATGTATAAGTGTTTAGCTCAATGAATTTCAAACAGTGAACACACTCATGTTACCACCATCCAGACCAAGACAGAAAAATGAGGATGAAAGAAGTTTCTGTTATGCCCTCTCAGTGTCACAACTCCATCTTCTTTCCCAAAAGTAATCCCTAATTCAACTATTAGTCATTTAGATTAGTTTTGTCTACCTTGGTACTTTGTATAAATAGAATCAGGTGAGATCTATTTTTTTGGGTCTAATCTTTTTGCTCATTATTCCATCCTTTTCCCCCTCTCCCCTTCCTCTCCCCCTTCCCCACCCTGCTGCTTTTTTGCTGTCTGTGTCCATTCACTGTGTGATCTTCTGTACCTATTTCTCTTTGTATCTTTTCTTCTCATCTTTCTCCTCTAGGATCTACCAGGTTTCTATCCTGGGGACCTCTGATGTGGAGAAAGGTTCCCCGTGAATTGTGCCATCTCAGTTCCTGGTCTCTGCTGTGCTTCACCTTGACTCTCCCCTTCATCTCTCTTTTGTTGTTTCATCATCTTGCTGTGTGACTCACTTGTGTGAGAACTGGCTCACTGTGCGGGCACTTGGCTTGCTGTGCGGCCACTTGGCTCACCACACAGGCACTTGGCTTACCATGTGGGTGCATGTGTGGGCACTCAGATCGCCACACAGGCACTGGCTCACCATTTGGGCACTGATGTGGGTGCTGGGCTCACCACATGGGCACTGGCTCACTGTGCAGGCACGCTTTCTCTTCTTTTTCACCAGGAAGCCCTAGGGATTGAACCCAGGTCCTCCCATATGGTAGGCAGAGGCCTTATCACTTGAGCCATATCCGCTTCCTTGATTATTCCATTTTTAGTCCATCTTTGCTGCTGTACATAGTAATAATTCATTTTCACTGCTGTGTGATGCCATATGGTATGACATAAATACCATAATAAATCTCTTATTACCCTCAATAGACATTTGAATTGTTTCCAGTTTTAAGCTATTATAAATCTGCTGTGTATATCTTGTTTATGATCTTTGGTAGAGATATGTATGCATTTCAGTTGGTATATGTTCAGCATTACTAGATGTTGCCAAATGGTTTATAAAAGATGTAACAATTTACACTCTCACCAGCAATGTATTAGAGTCCCATTTGTTCCACATCTTCATAAGCAGCTGGTATTAGCAGCCCTTCTCATTCTAGATGCTGTATTGTTAGGATAAACATTATGGATTCAATCTCTATTTCCATGATGTCTCATAAGGTTAATCATCAGTTCATCTCTATTTCCATGATGCCTCATAAGGTTAATCACGAGTTCATAATGCTTATTGGTCATTTGGGCACCCTTTTTTAATATATATTCAAGATTTTTGCTTATTTATTATCAGATTATCTTTTTCTTATCAATTTGTAGGGCTTATTTATATATTCTGTCTATGAGTCCTTTATAGGAAGTAAGTAGTCAAATATCTTCTCACACTCTGTGAACTGCCTTTTCATTCTCTTCATTATGACTTTTGGTGAACAGAAATTTGAATTTCAATGGCGCCTAATTTATCATTTTCTTTAAAATTGTGTTTTCAGTTAGTAAAATCTGGTAAAATATCAGCTGGGTTGTCACAAAACTTTCCTGCATCTTAGTGCACAATTGCTGATGATTTCAGGGCTGATCTACCATGTACAACAGGTCTTACTTCACATCAGAAGCACCATATTTATTATACGAGTTTATCAACATCTTATGTCCAAAGACTGCACACTACATAAGGTATTTCAGCTTATTGTTAAACTGCATAAAGGAAAAGCCTGACATATTCTGTTAAGAACAGTACAAAAAAATAGAAAAGTAGGTAATATTTTAACATATTTATTTTCCATTAGTATTCAAGTATATAAACACAGATTAGTAACTAATAAACTCTCAAATCACAAAGCAAAAATAACTTAATTATGATAAGTACAAGATTAGTTTATTTTAAAATATACAAAAATATATTTTTAAAAATATATATTAAAAATATATAAATACATATATAAAATTTATATATATAATTGATAATTCAAGTAATTTCTTGAAGAAGATCATTAAAATTGCAGATTTGTTAAGCAAACAAAAAATAATAATAAGGCTTAAGAAGTTAGGCACCTACGATATTGTTGCCAAGTGAAGTCTGTCTTCCAAGGTAGAACTTACCCATTACATAATACAGGGTAAAACATCAAATTTAACTTTGCTCATACCAAGCACTTACTTCTACCACTTTTTGACAATGTTTTCTTATTCCGTATAACTATATATTTTAACAGCTGTCCTTGTTGGGCTGATCTGGATTTAAGATTATCTGTTATGTTTCCTTTTGCATCCTTCATTTGAGTCTAATTTGTGTACATATACATCCTTGCTCCATCTGCAGTAGACTTGTAAGTTAACAAGTTTTATTAACCAGTTTGGTTTTAGTTAAATTATGGGAATGGAGTGTTTAATCAAGTTCCTTTAATAATGTTAATAAATGGTAACTACCTTTTTCCCCATGACAAACATAATTATTTTAATTATTACCCACTGTATGTTACTACTGTAATCAGCATATAAACAAATTGGAGATTGCTGCTATAATGAAATCACAAAAGGTGAGGTTTCAATTCAATTAGGAAGTTATTTTCTTGATTTCCAAATTGAACAGTCTGAGCAGATGGAGGGTCAGATAGTTCTATATCAAAGTTCATCCTAGGCTTGTTAACATAAATTGAGAAATGCATTGGACCTTTGTATATATATGTATGCCAAAGAACCCCCTTGTAGCTCTACTCAATAATGAAGTGGCTGGGTAAAGATTTTTTCCATAAGGATTATCAGACTATGATCAGACTTTTATTTAGTATTTTTAAGACAAGAGATACCCAAATCCTCTTATCTGCAAGAGGGGAGAAAAACATGTAACAATTGCAAATCTTGATTTTAAAGTCCCTTTGTATAAAGCCCCTTTGTTCTTGGTTTTGAATAAGGATCACCTTTCACATTTGTTTTTCAAATAAAGTTCAAGAAAATGTTGATAATATGACCGTGTGCCATATTTTCAGCCCTTAAGGCAGGGATAAAAGGATATCAACATCTGCTCTGACATAATAAATTCTCTAATTCAATTTACAGAGGCTAAGCTATAGGGAGTGGGCAACCCCTTTGCCATGAACTCCCTTAGTCACTTCAGTGGTTCCATACTTGTTCTGAGTACTGGACAATTCAGAAAATGGGGGAATTCCATGTCTAGGTAGAGGCAGCATCAAAATGTAGCAAGATATCTTGTGGCACTACTTTGGTAGTAAATAGAGGGAAAGAGACTTTTGTAGCTGGTTTCTCAGTCTATGCATCATTTGTCTCATGATTTTTTTCATTATGATTTTAAAAAAATAAATACAAGGATGGTTTTAGCCCTATAGGTAAAGACAAGCTCCACCTTTTTTTTTTTTAATCTGAGAAGTGTATTTTCTATTACTAAATTTAAGTGCAAAGGCACTTAAAATAAAAGTTGATCTGGCCAATGATATAGATTTCTTTCCCTGATATCCCCTTTTGAAAAAGGTATAGCTATACTTTGTTTTGGTCTCTACAACTGTCTTCTTCCTTCAATATCATTATTGTGATAATGTGATAGTTCAGCAATAGGCTGATGTGATTGTCACAAGAAGACAGAGATGCAGAGAGGAATTGGCAACCAGCTTCTTGTTTCCCATGTCAGCTCCTACCATGGATTGCACCTGCCCTTGAACCCAACATCATCATGTACACTACGACTACTAGCATTGAGCATTAGATAATTTAGATTCAGAAGAGGACAGAAACAATTGGAACAGAATCTCCCCAGATAAAGAAATGAGAGAAGTCATTTAGAAAATGTTGATTCTGACCTTAATCCCGTTTCATCCCATTTGTGACCATCAATAATCAGTATTATTATTATTCAATCAGAAATAATCCATACTAGATGTGTGTGTGTGTGTGTCTGTGTGTGAGAGAGAAAAATGGAGATAGAGAATGGGGAGGGGTGGGGGGTTATGGGGTCTGGTGTGGTTTAGAAATAATCAGACCAGAGTTGCTATACATATCCTGCCCTTTGCCAAATACATGAATTAAGGAAGTTATTTATTCACTTGATCTTGATTTTCTCAGATGGACATAATATCCTTGAAAGTGTCTATACATGCAAAGAACTCAAATAGTTTCAATGCTCTGCATAATAAAGACAGACCTTCTTGGCCAGAGTGAATTTATCAGATTGAGTGATATATTTATATACTTAATCTTTATCACTCAAGATGACGGAGTTGATTTTATTTTATTTATTTATTTATTTTTAAAGGTTTATTTATTTCTTTATTTCTCTCCTCTCCTCCACCACCCCGGTTGTCTGTTCTGTGTCTATTTGCTGCGTCTTCTTTGTCCGCTTCTGTTGTCAGCGGCACGGGAATCTGTGTTTCTTTTTGCTGCATAATCTTGTTGTGTCATTTCTCCGTGTGGGTGCACCATTCTTAGGCAGGCTGCACTTTCTTTGGCACTGGGCGGCTCTCCTTATGGGGTGCACTCCTTGCGTGTGGGACTCCCCTACGCAGGGGACACCCCTGCATGGCACGGCACTCCTTGCGCGCATCAGCACTGTGCATGGGCCAGCTCCACATGGATCAAGGAGGCCTGGGGTTTGAACCGCGGACCTCCCATGTGGTAGACGGATGCCCTAACCACTGGGCCAAGTCTGCCTCCCGACGGAGTTGATTTTAAAAACACAAAATAAAAGTGGAAGGTGGGATTAGAGGAAGACAGAGTAGGGACATCTCAGTAACCATGCTTCAAATCACAGAGTTAAAAAAAAAAATTTAGAGTCTGAAAACAAGAATTTTAGAGCTCTCCATTTTGCTCTTTGTTACCAGAAGACACCAGGAGTTTATTTTATAATTGTTCCTAAGATCATAGTTATTTATACACTGTGATTATAATTCAAAATGTGATCATAAAAAGTAAAAAGGTTTACATAAACATTTCCAGAAATTATGCCTGTGAAGTAACGTTACACATTGTTATTGCCACAAAGCACCAAGAGTTCCCAGAGTGAGATGAAATTATAACAATTCATCAGCTTTTGTTTCTCCAAAAGTTAACGTCCCAGAGACACTGCAACTCATTTTGGTAGCAGGCATTTTCGTTTACTTCAACATGATTTTAAAAAATCAGACAATGAAGAATGATGGAAAGACTCAGAAGTTTATGGCTTGCAAGTGAAGTCATTCAGCATCCCTCACTGACATCACTGATGGAAAACATGAAAGTCAACTTCACCATTCATTACTTCCTAACCTCATCAGTGCTCATGGCTCAGTATGTGTTAGAGAAACTGTTCCCCTACAGCATGTGGATATGCATACATGTATATACCCAGAAGCTTTATATACTTATATATATATATGAGTGTGTGTGTGTGAGATCTTTTTGTCTGTCCATCCATTTGCCAAACCACTCACTGTATTTGGAGTAAAGAGATTAGAAACCGTGCTCTGTCTCCACCTCTTATTAACTCCTCACTGAACTACAATTTCCACAAGGACAGAATCTCTGTTTGCTATCTTTGCACTTGGTGAATTGCCAGCAATTAGCCGTTCAATAATTACTAATACATAAGAAAAAATTTTAATGTCTTCTTTGTTTCAGGTACTGTTCCATCCTCTTAAATTAGGTTTTTGCACTGAATTCTCAGAATCATCCCATAAGTTAGAAATTATTTCCAAATAAGGCAACTGAAGTTAACAGAAATGAAAATTAATCTTACCAAAGGCCCAAGAGTTTAATAAGGGGCAGAGCCCACATAGGTTTACTTTCGCTGCTTCTGTGAAATGGGAATGATAAGGTACATATTCTTAGGTGAATGATGTGAGGAACAAATTATATTAGCTCTGTGCATGTGCTCTGTAAAGAACAAAATGCTGTACAATTATAAGGGTTATCACTCTACCTTCACATGCTTAGGGGCCTGAAATGGGATCAGCAAGCCACTGGTCCCTTCCGGAAAAATTCAAAGCATATGTGTGCCTGATGGGGAGAGTTTTAGAATCATCTCCCTATTCAATAGGCAAAAAACAAACAAACAAAAAGACCACACAGAAGAAAATCTTACAGGTTGCCAGTGAAATAAAATTTCAGGTCTATTGATCCAATTACTTTGTCAACTACATGCCAATAGTGAAATTACTGACAGCAGACACATATACTGTTCTTTCACTGATCATGCCAGTAATTATACTACCTGTAGACTTTTAAACTTGAACTAAGTTAAGGAAATACACAATTCTCAACTTTCATTATTTTAAAAGAGTTGTTTCTTGCAATTTAAAAAAATTGCTATATTTGCATAGTTCACTCTTTTTTTTTTTTTTTTTAATGTACTGGGGATTGAACCTGAGACATCATATACGGAAGGTAGGCACTCAAAACCACTGAGCTATACACACTTCCCACTTTTAATCATTATTAATGTAAACATAGGAATTGTGCTTTGCATACAGCATCACTATTGACAGATACAGTGAAAATGTATTAATTTGAATAATAAAATAGACTTTATACCCTGAGGGATTAGCATCTTCCAGTAAAATAAATGGTGGGAGAAAAATTACCTTTTTTCTATTAATAATAATCTAAAGATACAGAACTAGAAATGTAAATTACATTAAGAAATCTTTGTCCATTGATTCAGGAATGGAATAATTTGAGTCCCTGATGAAAGAATGAACAAAGGATTTTTTTTTTTTCTCTCTCCTATATGTCATGTTTATGAAAGTAGTAGAAGGAAAGGGAGGGGGCTATAGCTTAACCTTTTCAGAAAACAAAGTATATATATATATACATACACACACATACATATATATTACTCCTTGGAAGTAGGTCCCAGGTCTTTTCCCCTGCCTCAACCCCAATAAAAACCACCACTGCTCCATCTTCACTAGACTCTGGAAGCATTTTGTTGTAGCTCAGGAAAACTCAGACTTGGGTTCAAGTACTAACACTTGGGTTTCTCATTGTCCAGCTATGTGCAAATGACTAAAACTCTCTATTGCCCTTGGTTTCTTCATTTATAAAATAGAGGTGAAGCCACCTTCCTAATAAGATGAGATGAGCTAGCAAATATAAATGCCCAATGTGGGTTGTAGCCCTTATTTGGTACTCAGAAGGTGTTAGCTCCGTAACCCCAACTACCATCCCCCTTACATTTCACTTGTCTCATTTCATTCTTAAAATTGCCTCTACAGGCACATCTATGGCACAAAGCCTAATTTGTAGAAATTGAAAGAATGACATTGAACTTGTGTTCACAAATTTCAGACATTGAAATCCAAGCTCCAGACTTCTACCACAGTGATTTTTCTATGTAATTCATTCAAAAATTAATCACTCCTGGCATAATGCTAGGTCCTATCAACTTAAGTATATTTCCAAAATGTTTATTTACCTAACCTAACATATATGCACACATTCATCTTTTTCTTTGTTGTTACTGGCCTTCTTTAATGCACTATGTCAATCAAGGCTTGTGTGAATATTCCAACACACTGTTTGAAATATCTATTCAAACCATTACAGTGCTGTTAAGGAGTCACCAGCTGTAACATTACTAATGAATATTAATGTTCTTTTATATTTGGCTGGCACTAGAATAATAGCAGTTGTCATGTAGCATCAACAATTTTAACGAGGGTACTTTGGAAAGTCATTTAAAATCTGTAATGTCCTCTAGATTACATTTTGTGGTCAACACATAGCCACAAAATCAGCTCTGATCAATACAGTTAACAGAAATATTGTTGGAATAATGTCATAATGAAATGGGAACTTAAAAATAACTCATTTCTCCCTTCTATTGCTTCTACTTTTATATGAGGGAGATTAAATGCTTTCTAATTTGTTTAGTTTTGGTAAAGAGATCTATAAGAACAAATTTCAATGCTTTTCAATTACATTGAATAAAAGGAACAGAATTAGAGGGGAATGCAGTGAGTGAAAATAATAGCAATATATAAGTACTAAGGCAGTTTTCTGCCATTTGAGAGAAATTATTATAGGAAGACTTTGTATCTGCTGAACAGGTCTATAAGAGTGATCAGATCTCAGATATGGCATAATATTTAAGGCTTTAAAAAATGTGACCCTCACAAGACAAAATCTGCTTTAGGAAATGTTTCAAAGCAATCTGCTGATCTTATATACCCACGCCATCAAAATTAATAGAATGCTGCACACATTCTTCAACAGTTCATCACTAATATATGACATGGTCCAGCCCTGGCTAGGTTCTTTTCCAGCTTAAGTAACTGGAATTATTTTTAAGACTATCATCATGAAATTCTCTATTTACTAAGGCAGATGATCTATTTTCTTGTACATAGAGAAGTAAAACCTAATGACAAATAGGTACATTGTGTGATAATTGCCCCTTTTATAATGAATTCATATGGATTATATATATATTTTTATTTTATTTCTCTCTCCTCCCCCCCCCCACCCCAGTTGACTGCTCTCTGTGTCCATTTGCTGGGTGTTCTTTTTGTCTTCTTCTGTTGTTGTCAGCACCATAGGAATCTGTGTTTCTTTTTTTGTTGCATCATCTCGTTGTGTCAGTTCTGTGTGTGTGTGGTGCCATTCTTGGGCAGGCTGCACTTTGTTTTGTCCTGGGCGGCTCTCCTTACTAGGTGCACTCCTTGCACATGGGGCTCCCCTACTTGGGGGACACCCCTGCGTGGCACGGCCCTCCTTTCACATATCAGCACTGTGCATGGGCCAGCTCCACACGGGTCAAGGAGGCCTGGGGTTTGAACTGTGGACCTCCCATGTGGTAGACGGATGCCCTATCCACTGGGCCAAGTCTGCTTCCCCATACAGATTACATTAACAGCTAATGCTTTTGAGCATTAGTCATGTGCTAAGTCCTGTTTTAAGTGCCTTTCAGGTACTATCTCATTTAATCCTCACTATAGCCCTATGGGGAACGAGTATCATCGAATCCATTTTACAGGTGGGGAAATACAAAGTCATACAGCAAATGACAAAGCTAGGATTTGGATCTAGGCTGCCAGACTTCATAGCCCATACACTTAACCATGAAAATACTGTCATTCAATAGTATATTCGCCATTCCTTGTTTTAGACATAAATGTATTAAATAAAAGAACATAAGTTTTTAACTAACTTTTGTTTTCAAACCAGAGAGAAGAGGGCATAATTGGCAAAGCAGGATATTTTGTGAGCTGATAGACAAGAGAAATCTCAAAAGCTTTAATGTTCATGTGGACACCATAGATGGTACAATTGAAGGAGCTCTGTTCTGCCTTTTCTAAGGTGTTCTGCCCAATCTGCCATTGGTATGACTATTCCAGTAGCCCTCCCAGTGGGGGTCAGAGGTAGATTTGTATTGAATCAGATGTTTCCTCTCATCAGGTCACAAAGCTAGCAAAAAAGTTGAATCAGCGTCCAAAGGTGGGATACTTACTGACACAAGGTTTAACTGCAGTCAAGGACTATTCACCTCTGAAATGTCATATTCAAGATGCAAAGCAAGATAACCAAAGACGTAATAACTTCTACAGCAAACTAAGACATTGTTGAGGTGAAGAAACTATGTATATAAGAATTACTGTACATGCATTTGCTTTAGATAGTTAGCTAATTTAGCCAGATATCCACCTTGGAAATGGAAGAATACCTGAAAAATCCCTTTTACCCTATTCTGAGTTCTTTCCACATGTTTGGACCATCTAGAAGTCCATGTCAGTTGATCAGATAATTTACATCTTTAAAATCAAGGAAACAAAACAAGACTGTATAACTAAGAAAATTTCCATGGCCTGTGGTCATGGACACATATACTGGAATAATCAGAAATACTTCTTATCTTATCTTGGTGGACTTCCACTGTGTAAGAAAAGTCATCATCAAAAGAATTTAGCTTTGCTAAAGTAAGACTATGTAATCTCTGTCTTTTTTATTTTTCATGGGTGTGGGGTAGGGCAGGTAATTAAGCAACAATAAATGTACCTTATAGTATTTTCACTAAACATGGACTTTGGGATATCAATTCTAAGTTCTAAATTATTTGTTTAAAATTCCCAAAATTACTGCTTCTCTATTGGTTTTCTATAACCACCAACACTGTAGAAGATATAAAGCACTCAGCAAATATCCCTTGCTTCATAAGATCATAATCCACATGTGAAAGAGAGGAGAATCAAGGACTGCTGAACTGTCTGAGCTCTTAGATGCCAGAACAAGTCCATCTGAGTTGTTTCACAATAGTCACCTAATCAAAGACCCAGAATCCAATGATTTAAGATCTTTTGAAAGATTTAGATAGATACTACATGAGCCAATGTTCTATATATATTATGACATTCCAACTCAGAGAGGTTAAGGGACTTACTTAAGCTCCTACAGCTTGATAGCAAGAAGACAGGGATGGCAGAGCCACTCTCCTGAGCAAATTCTGCAAACAAATTCAAGTCTTATGTGAAACATGCAAACAAGGCTCTTCAACGGGGCTCTTTTTGAAGTGCTGTCACTTCAGCTATCTTATGGATGCTCATGGTTATCTCATGGATATCTCATGGAACTCAAGATTTGTGGGTGATAGGACAGATATTCATATTTTTTGCTGGCATTCTTTTATTTCTCTCCGTTTTACATCTACAGAGAAAGGACTAAAAGAAGAAAAATAGCAGGGTTCTACAGGAGGAGACTTAGTGGAGGGTGTGTAGTGACAGAATGAAAATGGAAAGAGAGCACTCGGGAAAGGTACTAAGCACAAAACAGGACCTGGCACATGGCAGATGCCCAATGATTTTCACTTCCCTTTCTCCTTTAGAAGAGGATGGAGTGGGTGATTTGCTAGAAATTAATGACTTTGGAAATTGAGATTAAAAAAAAACATGAAGTGCAGCTGAAATGTGTAGCTCCCGTACTTTAAAATCCATTTCTGTCTCAGAGGGAGATTTCTATCCATTGGATTTCAAATGCACTCATCTTTGAAAAACAAAAATATGTATATAATCTTAAGGCTGATTTATAAACCAAGCAGCAGGAGCTGACAATCAGTAAACCTGGCATTGTGGTTTAGTTTGTCATTTCAGGAAAGAGAAAATCTTGGATTCACAATTCCACACTAGCCACTACTGTTAACTCAGGAAGACATGATTTCATTTGATGCTTAGAATAATCTTGGGGTTTAGATAGTGTTATTACCTCCATATTACAGACTAAGGAATTAAAGCTCAGAGAAACTATGTGACTCACTCAAGGTCACAGAGTCATTAAATTGGTGAAGTTTTCAGTTCCTCCAACTTCAAATCCTATGCATTCTGAGTACAAGAAGATTGGTGAAGAGTAGGGACATAAAAAAAGATCCATCCCTTGTATCAGCAAACAGATCAAGGTGTACACTCTATAATGGCAGGAAAATGTTATTTTCTTACATAACTTATGTGAGCTAAAACAACAATTCTGTGCCTCTTGGTGTTTGTGCTTGGCAAAACCAAGCACAAGAGTTCTGACTGCCCCCAGATAATTTGCCTGCTTCTGCCTGGTACTTGATTTGAGTTGTCAGCAGAACAGAGACCTAGTGTATGATCCCTTAGAATGTGGCTGCTCAGCTCTATTCTAATTAATTTGGAGTGACTTCAGGTCTGGACATCGATTCATTCATTCCCATTATAGACTCAGACAATGAATCTGCTATAGTCTAGGAAATAAGTTGAGTTTATAATAGTTTTTTTCCCCGCCTTGTTTTAAGAGTTATGAAACATTGAGAACCTGAGAAAATCTATAATTCTTTCTTATAAAAGTGTACATCACACAAAATACTGCATGAGCACTCAAAGGGTACATGGAACTTTAAAACCTACCCATGGACACTTCCTCAATCAGGATAAACATGTTTTCCTTAGAGAAAAAGAAGTCTGTGACCTTATTTGTTCAAAAAAAAAAAACACAACAAAGGAAAACAAGAAAAGATTCTTGAGTAGGGCCAACACTTAGAAAGGTAATGGAACTGAAATTGGGTAAATTGACCTTCGTATAAAGAGTCCTCTGCTCTGCCACCTTCAAAAAGGAGTTTTGTTAAAGAGCAAATGCCAGGTCAATTCTAGAGGAATGTCAAGTCCTTTCATCAAGCAGCAAACACTATGTAAGCTATGCTGAAAATGTCCCTGCATTGGGTAATGGACATGGGGCCAGTGCAAGCATGGCTGCTGACAATAGGAATGATCAGAGCAGAGATTCGTAGAGAAGCACAGGAGGAGAGATTTTCAATGTCAGCATAGGCTTTCCATCACCGAGACTCATGCCAGCTAGAGTGGAAGAGGTCCCATAGGAACCCGTCCCTTAAGTTGTGTAACAACCATGGTAAGATGTATCCATTCTACAGATGTCTATAGAAACTTCATCCTCCCTGAACTTGTGAATTATTATCCATATTCCATCTGAGCATATTAATAGCAAAATATAATTTTGCTTATGGTGCCCTTTACCCAACAAAGCAAACATCTATTTGTTAGAAGGAAAAATAATTCTAGTCTATTAGCCTACCTCTTACAATGTTTTGGTTACAAGCAATAGAAATTTAAGCAAACTTAGAATTTCCTCTTAAACCAAAAGAAAAGGAGTATGTTAGGACATTGCATGATTCAGAATCACAGGGAGACTGAACAAAGTAGCTCTATAAAGACAGGAACCAGGGAAATTCTTGAACACTAAGTAACAAACTAATGGAAAATCATTTTAAAGAAAAACGCAGTTCTAATGGTTTTCTACCCTTAGGTCTCATTGTTCAAGATTCATACTTAGGAGCATGGGAATCTGAGTGGTCTTGCTTGAAGTTATATGCTTCCCTTTGACTAGGGGTGACAATATCTTAAATGATGACTCCATCAGGACCACAAGGAATGAGAGACTCTCAAAAGAAGTGCTGCACCCAAAAAAGGGGGGAAGCAGATGTTTGGTGGATAAAACAACAAATCAAAAACAGCTTTTCCCAGGAGACAGGGTGGGACTCACTTTGAAGGCTACCCAGATCCTTCACAATACTGTCAGCCTCAGTGTAAAGTTTAGACAGGATGTGAAGAGGAGCACCTGAAGAGCAAGCCTGGATATTAAGAGAGTTTGGTACTACGATCTAGTTTGTGGTACCTAAATCTAATTTTTTTTGTTACCTAACCCATATTTATTAGTTACAAAACCCCAGGCTTTCTATGCACTGTTGAGAAATCCAAGTGATACAAAATATGATCAGGAAAAGACACCTATGCAAAGAGGTGGTTGTAGGAAATTTTAAAACAGTGGCATTAGAAATTAGTAATTATGTGGCATCATTTACTGGAAGAATCGTTGAACAGCCAACATCAAGCAAAAACCTTATTCACGAGGGACAGCTGGAAATACTGACCTTCATTAAAATCCTGCCAGTTACTAGGAATGCAGATTGGCTTAGCTTCTAACATGAGGTAAAGAAAAAGTCAACACTGAAGAAAAGGTAACCTTGAATGTATATAGCTTTGAAGTAGCAATTTAAAAAATCTGTTTAGAACAATAACAATAGCGGCCACATTTGGTCTAAATTACTAAATAATCATTAGCACAATATTTAAGGAGGAGCATAATTAGAAGAAAAGGGGAACTGTCCCATGTGTCCAAAATGATGCATACTACAAACAATTAGTGGAAAATTATTCAGTTTGTACTAATGAGTTTACTTTCCTGCTACCCATTTTCACTCTTAAAATGAGCATTGGAGACGGTGGATAAGTGAATCCAGGCCCTAAGTTTAAGCAAGATAATTAGGTGAAATTGCATGGTACAAAATTTCCTCTTAAAAGATAATTTCACTAGATAATTTAAAACTGAACTATAGTACACAAAATACCTTTCTTTTCTCAGAGTGACTCTTACCTACACATTACTTATGCTTATTTTCTATCTTACGTTTTGATTATTATTCTGGAATGCTTTGTAAGTGACTTCTAGTCAGTTCTGAAGATCCTAAGGAAATGCAAAGAATAGTAATAGCTACTCCTGTAAAGACAGGAAGCAGGGATGACCCTCTCTACCATGGTCCCCTGCTTTTCTCATATGCTTTGTAGCTGCTGACCCAGCACTAGGTACTTGACTAAGAGTTGCATTTAGGTTGCTGTTAGTTTATATCAAGCAGGCCTTGTTCAAGTTTGAATGTGAGACAGTCAGCAGATGGCAAAGTGGCACTGAAGTATGCATGGCACACACATATACCAACAGTAGATATCAGGTATGAAATGTATTAAAACCAGTGAGGCAGAGGTGAGGAAAGTGTTGATAATAGTCCAGAAAAAGCAGCACAAAGGTTAATAGGAAGACAGTGAACCAGTAAAATAGTGAGCAATGAGGGACTGCTGTTGAGGGGGGGAGGGAGATAAACGGCTTGGGAAAGTTAAGACATTTCAGTTCTCCATGAGCTTTGGAGAAGATTCTTCATACAGAAAAATAATGAATACAAATCATAGAAAAGAGTGTGCAATCCTGAGACTTTGGTTAATTTTATTTAACGTGCAAAAGTATAAGACCCAAGGGTTTTATTCATCCATGTTTTTAATAACTTGAGGGCAAATAAAAAGTATACCAAATTGCACTCAACTTACAGGACAGGTATTTCCCAGAACATTAACAGACAGTGAAGTCCATATTCTAAATCAAAAGAAAAAAATAATAATTTTGAAAAACATTATTTTTCAGAAAAAAGTTTGGGATATTGGATATATGGATATAATAAGTAGTTTGTATAATATGTATTTAAAGTAAAATTGATCATTGTATCATGGACTGTTGCATACAAAATGGTAAAACAAGAAACCATAAATGACAAGTTCTTTAATGACAGTGTTACAGTAATGAAATATTGAGGTGGCAGTTCAGAAAACCTGTGCCTCTACTAAATGCAACTATATGCTCATCTTTCCATTTTCTATAATTTGAAAATAGAGCTATCTTTTCAAATGCTGTTAGTCCTAAAATGATAATGTCCCATGGGCATAGGCTCTGCCCTATGCTAATAATAATTACGACTTAATGTGTGCTTATTTGGGGCCAGGAATTGCACTATGGACTTAGTGCCTGTCATTTCATTTATTTCTTATTACACAGTGTGAGGCATTATTAGTGTCTCCATTTTACAGATGAGGAAGCTGAGGGCCAGAGAGGTCAAGCACTTGTCTAGGGTCTGGTAGCTGGAAGTTTCACAATCAGGATTTAAATCCAGTGTCTGACTCCAAAGTTGAAGCTCTCACCATATTTCAGTGACTGCTTATGTCACCTTCAGGCTAATGGGCATGGAGGTGCAGTCTGGATACTGTACAAAGGCACATGGCTGAGGGAGCACAAAGGGATTAAAATCTACAGGTCTTCAAACTACGTGTCTATGAGTATGGCTGCATCATCCTGGAAGAAGTGATGCCCTTAATTTTGCTCAAAGATTCGCAGGTTGATCTGCCTAGAAAGTTGACGACCTCTAGTCCCTCCACCTTGAGAAGACTCCATAGCAGGTTGGTTCTATATGAAGGGTAACCTAGAGCCTCTGACCACACTGACCTCTTCTCCGTGTAGTCAGAGCTATTGCCCTAACTCCCCAAGAAGCCTCCCTCCGAGAGTGCCCTCGAGTTATCTCTTCAGTCTGTCTTACCTGAAGCAAGGAAACTACAAAGCTACTTGATCTTAGAAAACATATAAAATATTGTTTCAATATTATAAGTTAACCTGCTACTCACTTTACCTTTTAAAAGTCAGAGCTGGGGGAACAGGGTGGTAGCTGGTTTCCCCTAGAACAGTTCAGTTGGGCTCTTTAGAGTCAAGAAACAATTTTCAAGTATGTGTGTTGATTTTTCTTAACTAAGTCAGGGTAAAGATGTTAAAGGAATGACAGGGAAAGAACAGGAGGAAAACACAGAGAAAGATTATTGCACTGAGAACTCTATATTGCTGTAACCCAGAGGAAGAGCCTTAGGAGAACAAAGACCCAGATTCAACCTCAGTACATCTGTAGTTAGTATACTTCCCACAATGGTTAATAGATTTAATAATTCAACGAAGAATTTCCAGGGACAAGAACATCTACTAGCTTTCCCTTTGCCTTAGTAACATTTGTGTTGTTAAACCATGGCCTACAGGGCATCATTCACCAGTTTAAAGTAGAAGTTTGACAGTAAAAATTTGAGCCAAGCAGTAGGACTTTGAAGGCAGAAGACTTAGCCTATTTGTATAACTTCAAAAAGAACAAGTCTATTTCTCTTGTTAGACATAATCAAAGCTGGATTATTCCATTTGAAATAAAATCTTATTTTGTAAATAATTGCTCAATATTGTACTCCTGAGATTATTTCTAAAAGTCAAAGCTCGGCATTTCTCTAATTTCTCAAATTCTACCAACTGGAATATGATTGAAGTTGCCAGACAATTGGACTATGAGCTCATTAATGTGAGGAACTGCATCTTAATCATCTCTATATCCTTTGTGTCCAGCGTACTTGGCTCCTATTAGATATTCCAAATCTTTGTTAAACTAAACAGAACTGTCTCAAATATAGGAATCTCTCAGCATCCCACCACTTAAACCAGGACCCCAAGATACAGCAAAAGGCTCATCCATGCTGTTCACAACAAGACTTTGGAGTTAAGAAGAACAGGTAACTATTTGCTAAGTCAGCATGAGGTTTACTAGGAAGAACTCTTGCTTCTAAATGCAGTTAGGTACAAAGATGACTAAAATTTGTGGATTATTTTTTCCTGTAATATTCTTCTAAATGTCATTAAAAGAGCCTTCATGAAGCCATGATAGTCATGTTTGACTTCACTACATTCACTACATTGTTTTTGCTAACACATAAGCCCCATGAGAGCTAGAATTCAGTCTGGTTCATGGTTCCATCCCCAATACTAAATCAGTATTTTTAAAGAGAATGGACAAGATCAGAGAGCAGGTATTCTACAAAGCTCCTACTTGAGCTCTAGTCTAGTTATACATGTTCTTCCCTGCTCTTCTCTGCCAGAAAAACCAACCACCACCAACCAACCCCTCCCCCCACCAATTAACACCCCACTTTGGAATGATCACTTCTTTGGGAAGTTTCTCATTATTCGTTATTATGGTACCATGCTATTCTCTAATTGCATCATATGTCTTAGTTGTAATTTTATATTGAATAGTATATTTTCCATTAATCTGTTTTCCCCACTAGTCTGGAAGCTATACAAGGGCAGGGATCCTGTTCATTTTTGTTCACTGTTGTGACTTCAGCACATTGTTCCAGTGTCTGGAACATAGTAGGTGCTCAATTAGTATTTATGAAGTGAATGAATGGATGGCTCATCAAAAAAGTATTGGGTGGCCAAAGCATTGTTAAGAAAGAAAATCTAAAGAAGGAAGAAAATTATATATTTTTTAAGTCAACTGAAGAGTTAAGGTAAGAATTCATTACATGTTTAAGAAAATTTTGATGATTAAAGTAAGGGTATTTTACTAACAGTGAAAACTGAAGTTCTGAGAAGTAAATTGACTTAATGTAGTTATCACAACTAGCTAGTGGTGGATTAGATCTGAAACTCAGGTCTCTCATTCAAGTGCTCCTTCAACAAGATCGTGTTCACAAATACCAGCAAATGTTCTGCTTTGATGAACTACAATAGATTCATTTAACTATATTGATTGTGTTGATTTTTCCTTAACTCATGTTGCCAAAAATAAATGAAAATCAGCTGAGATTGAAGTGTATATTGGATTTTATTGTGTTTCAAGGTTTTATTTTTATAAAGAGCCTCAATCATTACATCAACATATTCCTTATGATAAAACAACCCAAAATATGGCTCCAAAATACAAAACTAAGAATAAGATAAGAGATTAACAGAACACATAGTAAGCACTCAAAAAATATTAGCTCTTACAAATATCATTACCAGGTATGACACTTGCAGAAAACAGAGGCCCAGGACAATGGAAGACTATTTGGATGACTACAGTCATCAGCAACAGTCTCAGTGAGCACTTGTGGGTAAGAAGGCATACCCTTTGAAGCCTAGGGCACCAAATGCTTTCAACTTCTCAATTTTGCCTAGGGTCAGCTGGCTCAGTGCACATTTCCATTAAGGGAATAGGGCCCAATGGTAATAATTCCATGCATACAACTGAGAGACTGTAGGCCTTTTCAGCAGAGCTTGTCACTTGTGCTTGAAGATTAATGCAGGGTGACATGATTAACAGGTAACTCAGACCATTCTGTCTGAAACCCAATATCCCCAGGTGTTCTGATTTTGTTTTTAAGTAGATCAGACACTTGCCTCTAACTGCAAAGGGGAAAGCGGACTTGGCCCAGTGGATAGGGCGCTCGCCTACCACATGGGAGGTCCCCGGTTCAAACCCTGGGCCTCCTTGACCCGTGTGGAGCTGGACCATGCGCAGTGCTGATGCGCGCAAGGAGTGCCATGCCACACAGGAGTGTCCCCACGTAGGGGAGGCCCATGCGCAAGGAGTGCACCCCGTAAGGAGAGCCGCCCAGCATGAAAGAAAGTGCAGCCTGCCCAGGAATGGCACCACACATATGGAGAGCTGACCTAAACAAAAAGAAACACAGATAAAGATAGAAGCAGCACAGAAGAACACAGTGAATGGACACAGAGAGCTGACAACTGGTGGGGGGTGGGGGAATAAATAAAAAATTTTAAAAATCATCAAAAAAATTGTGCAAAGGTAACACCTAGAAAATAAAATGAACCTCTGCCTAGCCATGGAATAGACACTTCCATTTAGTAAGTCATAAGATGAAATTCGAACAGGACAAGATTTTAAAAATGTAAATTTATATAGAATGGCATTACCAATCTCAAGAACAGTATATCACATCCTTCATCCCTGAATGTTGTACAGTGTATCCTATTCATCAAACAAGCAAACAAAATGTAATCTACCATAACTTACTGGATACTCTAATAATTGGTTGTTAAAAATAATAAAAATTAAAGAATTTCATACCTGATATAACTTAAAAAATAAAGTGTCAAGCCTTAATTCATACAAAACAGATGAAATGTGTGTGTTCTATCTATTTGTCAAATTTGATTAAACTGACTGCAAGGGTCTCAACTGTGTGGACAATCATAACTGTCCTTCAAGTCATATCTATTTCACTTTTCAAGACAAAGCTATTACTTTCCTTTTATACTTCATGTTGGCTAAAGTATGCTGCCCTAGGCCAAATATACTTTTACTGTGGACACTTTACAACGTCACCAAAGCCATGAATTAATGTTTTAAATTTCTTTTTATAGTAAGGGTAAAAAATACACTTTTGAAAGATCAGCATCTACCATTTTATAACTTATTCATCATGATAATCCTACTAGGAACTGAGAAAATAATATGTAAATTGGTCCCTTTTTAATAAACTTGAAATAATATTTAAGTTTCCATCCCCTCACATTACTTTCATAAACCTGATGGCAGTGCCTATTCTTGAAGTTTTTGCCTTATATGGAATGATATTTTTCCTCATAAGTAATTCAGACATGAAATGAGACTGTAGAAAACAATAATCCTAGCGCCACACTCAAGTTCAAAACCATTATAAAAGAGCCAGATAACATTCCAAGGACCTGAAGATTAATTTTAATTTGGTAAAACAAAACAATAAAAAGAATTTGCTCTACCAAAAGCCTCATCTACACTCACAAGAGATCCTTTCAGGAAAAATGGGTACTATGTTTCAACAAGTGATCTAAGGTTAACAAAATGTGCCATCTTGCCATATTTTTCAAGTCATACTCTGACTAGTTACAAATAGCTTGTAACTGCAAGAAAAATATAAAGCTGAAACCTATAATTTTTCTAAGAAAAATTTTGCATAAAAACATTTTGAAGTCTACTGAAATTATACTGACTTTGGACTTGAAAAGGTAAATACATGCGGTAAGAACAGAATCATGTAACATGATTCAACTGTAGGTTCTTCCTCCAGTTAACTATTGTGTAAGTTATAATCTGTAAAAAATTTTACCTGCCTAGCAATATTTGCCATCTTCCTCTAATTATCCTATCCTACATTCCATTTGTTCTGAACTGTTATTACTGTTCTTGCATCTTCATTCTTACCGCCACAGTGAGAGGCAAACGTTTATTTCCTAGCCACATTGTTTCCCTAAAACTCCTCTATCATCACTACTCATACTACTTTCAGTTTTCTCTGTTGAAAGGCAATTTTACAAATAGTTAACAGATTCTGGCAATATCTTTCCAGTAGAGCAATGAATCTGAAGTAACTTTTTTTTCCTCTTAGCTTTTCTAAGACTAAAGTAACAGCACAGATAAAACAATTTTAAACTGTGTAAAACTCTGCTATGTATACCATGAACTAGTATATATTACAACAAAGTCACATCAAAAGTTGGTTGCACATTTCTAAGAACTTGGAATCTAAAGGACTTGGAATTTTGGGTTAGCTCTGTACATGTTTATTTCAAAATATCTGGAAAGCACCACAGACCCTAACAGCGGACCATTCATTTAGCTATTTATTGAGCAACTGATGACATATTTTCTAATAGAGTGAAGTCTAGAGGGAAAGAAATAGGGCACAAATATGAAATGACTCTCTGCCATGGTATTAGGCAGGGTCAAGATTCCAATTTTGAATTTTGTGGCTTTGAAAGATGCCTCTTAAATTTTTCCCAGGCAGTCTGGTTCATGGGAGAGAAGCTCCAGGTTCAGGAAAACAAGCAGAAATTTATTTTTCTTCTTCGAATTTTATTTTCCTCCAAAATTAATAATTATTTACCATGTATTTGAAAATAGTGAGCAATTTTTTAGGCATATATTTTAATACCCAGAGGAATTCTTTACTCTTCATGTCTATTGCTTCAGGTAGGAGGTGATGTGTCCTTTTATCAATCAAAAGCAGAAACTTCATTCTTTATTTTTGAAACACCAACTGTTGCCTGATCAAAGTTGATTGTTTGCCTTGTTATTATTTGCGTGGCTTTATAGAATGTAGCAGCAACAATAAGAAACAGGATTTTAATTGCTCTTAGTCCTTCTGAATTCCGTGTTTTGTTTTTATATCATCATCAGTTGCATTCTTTTGTATGAGTAGAATCTTAAGCTTTAAGAGTAGCTCTGGATTTCGGGAAGACAGACCTAGGGTTCTGGGTGAGACAAAGTTTTAGACGGAGAGAAAAGATCAATAAAGAATAGCTAAGAGTTTAAGAACAGAATAGGAATTAGAGAGGAGAATTTCAAAGTCATGGGAGGACAAGTAAAATCTGACAAACTATTACTATTACAATATAATTTTATATGCAGAAAATGGAAGAATATTGTCATAATACAAATTACAGAAAGTTAAGTTTGGGTTATGGGGATTCACAAAAACTTCTCAACAGGTGACATGACTAGGAGGATTACAAGCAAAGAAGAAATGACTTGGTTAGTTATATTTACCAAACTTAAGAATAAATAGGGAAGCAGATTTGGCTCAATGGATAGAGTGTCCAGCTACCACATGGGAGGTCCAGGGTTCAAACCCAGGGCCTCCTGACCCATGTGGTGAGCTGGCCCATGCAGTGTTGATGCGCTCAAAGAGTGCTGGGCCAAGCAGGGGCGTCGCCCCCATAGGGGAGCTCCACACACAAGGAGTGCACCCCGTAAGGAGAGCTGCCCTGTGCGAAAAAAGTACAGCCTGCCTAGGAGTGGTGTCATACAAAGAGCTGACGCAGCAAGAGGATGCAACAAAAAGAGACACAGATTCTCAGTGCCACTGACAAGAATACAAGTGGACACAGAAGAACACACAGCAAATGCACACAGAGAGCAGACAACAGGGGGAGGGGGGAAGGGGAGAGAAATAAATTAAAAATAAATAAATAAAAAAAGAACACTTCAAATCCATCCATTCAATTAATAGAACACCCACACACAATAAAAGAAACTCATAACATAGTTTACATATTAATTTTGAACCAACAGTATCACTAATAAAATCCAGGAGTGGCTGAAACTTAACATGCTAAGAACCAAATCCACTTGTCTCCTTTACTAAGTCTTGTTGAATTCCTTATGATGGTCAGTGGCACTACTATCACTCTAAGAATCCCAAGCTAAGAATCTTGACTTATATATCGTCTCAGAGTAAAACTGATTAAGTAACACCATGTTATGTCTATTCAGTCAACAGAAAAATAGCTAAAAATTATTTTGTAGTGATATAAATGGGAAAAATGCCATTGTGCACAGGTTGTTCTGTCATAAATTATTACAATAATGATGGTGACTTATTTTAGTAGGCCCTGAACTGCAATTACCAGTAATTAACCAAGTAGTTTTACCTAAGTTCAAAATTTTCACCTTAGATATAATTGAAATTCTATATTCTGAAACTGATCAAACTCCATGTTTGATGAATTTTCCTCTGTTTTTCTTATTTGGGAAACAAGAAGATAAAAAAATTGCTAATCCTATTTTGGAAGAAAATGTAACAGCAATTAAATGACTCTAAATATTCAAAGGGAATGATAATAGGAATATAATCAGGGTAAAGTTCTATAATTAATGACCAAGCTGTGCTCTAATAAGTCAACCCAATATAGTCAGGTTTAAGTTTTCTACTGCTGGTAAATGGAACTGGATGACACTTTTAGGGAGAAAATGAAGAGATAATAGCTGATCTAAGAGAAATAGAATCTTTTGTAATTACTGGTTCAAGGAAATTTATATAACAATCAATTTTAACACATTTCTTATTCCAAAGTAATTAAAAGATCTAAGAACCTTTTATCTGCTTGATTTACAGTCTAACACTTGTCATCTACAATAATCATAGCTTTGTAGCATAAAATTTATTCAAATTTTATGCCACCCTAAAATTACTGAGACATGTGTCTCATCATATAGCCCCTATATAATTTCTTATAAAAGTCAGTATCTGTTAAGGAAAATATTCAATCATATTAACAGTATTTAAGGATATTATAGTTTGGGGCTCTTTAATCTATTCATTTTGATCGCCTTTATTTCCTGTATGTTTCTTATTCTTTTATTGAGTCAATCAAAAACAAACAGGGAATATGAAAGTGTGAAATTAAATTAGTATCACAAAAGACTGCATTGTATAGCACAAAAGGAAGTTGAAAAGTGGCCCCTTCCTGATTAACTTGATTAGCTTAGCGCATTAGTTCAGCTAATTGGACTCCTAATCATCTGACCTTGCATCATTGATTTTTGACACCTAATAGAAATAACCTGGGGTTTTCAAGGTTGGATTATCTGGCGATATTAATCAGATTAGTATTTCTTCCAAGGACTTCTTTATTAAGAAAAAAATATAACTCTAATTTCTAAAATTGTAAGAGTTAGCAACTGCCTTGACAAGCATAAAGAGCCTTCTTTAAGTTGAGTTTTGTTCAACTTGGCCCATTGCCCTCATCTATCCATACTCAAAACATCTAGAGTTGGCATTCATATGGTTAGAGAACAAATAAATTCCCTTGCTTCAATTTTAAGCATATAAGCATCATAGTTGAGTAGATAAGGCCAAGAGACAATTTGACCTGACCTAGATCAAAGAGTGGCAAAAATATTTGTCAAATTAAAACTAAATCGGTAGGGCTAGGCATTGTCCTGGGTTTGGAATGAGAAAAATGTTGTTTTTCTCCCTCAGAAAAACCACTGATTTCACTCCATAGTCATGGCGAATGGGTAGGTGATTAGAGGAGGAGAAAAGGAAACAAATACGGTAATTTCTAAAAGAATAAGTCTACATAAAAACCAGAACTCAAAACCTAATAGTAACAAATATTTAACCATGGCCCATTCTGTAAGATTTCATGGGAATGAGAAATACTGGACTTCTTTTAAAATTCTTTGGCAATCTGATGATCCCTTACTTCTAGGTCCCAGTTGATTTACCTGTTCATTCACAGATAGGAAAAATATTGCTAATTTATTGAAGATAACAATTAGCGTAATATTAGTTACACTATCTGCTTTTCAGTAATTAAGAGGCATTTGGACAAAATAATATCCAGTTGTTTTGATATCTGGAGCTATCCAAGTATCTGGAGATCCAGATAGTAGTTATAGTTATGTTATGAATCATTTAACAGTCTTGAATAAGTCACTTCCTCTAAGCTCTGTTTTTTCATCTGTGAAAAATGTGCCCAATAATCGTTATGGTTTATTTAGATATTAATTACTTTTATAACTTTACTTTTAAATCCTGGTAAATAGTATGCTTTTACCAGCATTCATTCAAATCCACACTTCTCAGTCATCCCCACTGAAGTATATGCCATGCATAATGTCAGAGGAGAGGAAACTCTATCCCTGTGAGGTCTGGCATATATTTCAAAGTTTTTAGAAAGTCTATTGAACTCCTTCACTTTATCTGAAAATTCATGTTTTTTTTTATATTCTAGTATTATAATGGCTACATAAAAATAACCTAACCAAATCATCAAATAAAATCAATGATTCAAGATTCATCACATTTATCCTGTGACTTCGTGACTCTATTAGACATCTCCAGATCTTCTTGGATTTCAAGGGTTGGAAAGTACGGTACAGTGGTACTTCAGTACTCATCATTAATTGGTTCCAGAAGGCATGATGAGTACCAAAAACAACAAGAACCAAACAAATTTTTCCCATAAGGAATAATGTAAATAAATTTAAAACATTCCCAAACCAAAGACAATGTACATTTTAAAGGCCAATATGTAAAAAAGATAGAGTTGTATATCAATTACTTTACATGAGAAATAAACCTAAAAATTAATAAATACTTAGATTAAATAAAATAAAAACTTCACTTTACCTGTACTGAGATGAGTCCATGGCCTAATGGGATGGTTGGAGAAGAGTGGCGAGGAGGAGAGGTCACATGGAGTGTTGCTTAGAAGGAGAGCCCCTCCAGTAGAACATCAGGCACTTGCACTGTAGGTGTTCTTTCTCTTTCTGCCTTTTTTCAACTTGCACCACAGGCTCTGATACTCTCTTTGTCACTGTCACTAAAAACTTATTCAATGAGGACTGCTTCTGTCTTCTTTTTAGAATTTCTCTAAAGTGTAAAATTGTTTGGTCATTCAACAAATTCATATTTCTCCTTGTCAGAGCTTTGTCCGGATGGTACTTCTCCCCAAGTCTTGAACTTCTGTCCATTTTGCACATATTTCTTTTATCAAGGAACTGGGGATATCCTCCCTTTTCTCCTCCTCACCTGAAGAAATCTCTTCAGCCAACTCTTGTTGCTGCTCCTGTAGTTCCTGCAGCTACTCAGTGCTGAGCTCTTCACCATGTTCTTCCACTAACTCAACATTAGTAGCATCAACCTCCACACCCATGGACTGACCTCAAAGATACAATATCCTGCACAATTGTACGCTCTGTACCTGCAGGCTTAGGATCAGCCTCAAACTCTTTGACGTCTTTCTGAGTCACAGCCTCTGGCCTCAGATTCTTCCATGCTAAATTCATTGTCCTGTACGAGACTTCATTCCAGGCCTTATCAATAAAGTTAAGGCTGTGCAGGATATTGAAATGCTATTTCCAGAGTTCTGTGAGGGTCAATTGGATGTCAGAGGTGATCTTAAAGCACCTCTGGAAAAGCGCCTTTGTGTACAGCATTTTGAAGTTTGAAATGACCTGCTAGCTCATGGGCTGGATGAGAGGAGTAGTGTTGGGGAGCAGAAACCTTACAGTGATGAAGCTGAACTCCTTTACTAAGTCATCCTCCAAATCTGGAGGATGGGCAGGCACATTGTCCAAAAGTAGGAGCTTTCAGAGGCAAATCTTTCTCCAGCAAATATTTTTTCACTGAGGGACCAAACACTTAATTTATCCACTCGGTGAAAAATTGCCTCTTGACCCAAGGTTTGCTGTTTGTCCTTCACATCACATGAAGTTTGCTTTTTATGACATTATGCTTCTTGAAAATTATCAGGTTTTCACAATGATAGACTAATAGAGGCTTGAGTTTTAAGTTCCCACTAGCATTCCCAGACAACAATAGAGAAAGCGTGTCCTTCATTCATTTGTGGCCTGGTAATGCCTTCTCCTCTTTTGTGATTGTAGGATCTACTTGGCATTTTTTTCCAAAAATCTCCTCTCTCATCACAGTTAAAAATTTGGTAGGGAATAAAGCCCTCAGCATCTACATAGTCTTGAAATTCACTGAAGAATTCATCAGCAGGTTTTTTATTTGCACTTGTTGCCTTGCCAGGCCTCACAACGGTATGGATGTCGGTCCTCTTTTTAAAATTATCAAACCAGCTGTGGCTGTCCCTAAACACTCCTACATTCTCATCACTCAGTTTTGGTTTGCCTTTCAAAAGATTGGCATGCAACACTTTCGTTTTTTCACATATCATGGCTTCTGATACACTGTCACCTGCTAACTACTGCTCGTTTACCCAAATTAATAACAGCTTTTCAACTTCCTTGAGTGTTGGGAACGCTGGTTTGTTACTGCTTTAACTCCTTTCACAACATCAGCCTTTTTTAACCTTTTTTATTCATAATGATGGTGGAGTCTGTTGTTCTAGCCATACCGTATTCCTTAGCAAGATCAGTAAATTTGAACACTACTCTCATTTTTACCTATTATTTCTTTTTTTTTTTGCTAATGGTGGTGCAAAGTAATTTTCTTTTCTGCTCAGAGCTCTCACTGCTCATTTTCTTAGGACCCATGATGAGAGAAAAAAAAAAGTGAAAATGCACAAAATGACCACAAAAGTTAAGGTAAGACCACAATGGGATGTGCAGAGGCAAGAGCTACCATATGAGCTGCTTTCTGTTCCTGAGATAGGACATTTAAGGAAAATGATCCTAATATGCTTGACTTAAAAGTTAAGCAGTACAATACAGATTGGTTTTCCCACAAAATAATTCTAAGTACGTATTCTAGAGTAGTTTTTAAAGTATAATGTGTATTATTTCTGATTATAAGGGTACTGTTGCTAAAGACAATTCTAAAAATAGAGAAAATAATATAAAGGAAAGTGACTCAATCACCAATGATTCTACTATCTATAAATACTCTGGTATATTTCCTTTAAGTTGTCCTATGCTTTTTAACCAATTGCTTTCCTGAAAACTATTTGACTTCATACTTCCACCAGAGATACAGGAGCATTCACATCTCTCTGCACCTGTATCAGCATCATCATGGAAGGCTTTGTTTTTTTTGTAACATCCCCCCCCATCCCCCGTCCCCCCTGCAAGGAAGTATACAAATTGGGCAGTGTTTCTCCTTGTCTTCTTGTTCTGGGGTTTAAATGGTCTTAGCTACTGATGAAGACTGTCAGGCTAGGTAGCCTACTTAGTCTTCAAATTCCTCACTGATTTAAAAATTAACACTAGTATGAAAATCATAATTCTTCAGACAATGTTGGAAGGATTAAATAATGCATAGTAAGTACTTAGTGCAACATCTGACATAGAGAAGTGCTCGATAAATGTTGTAATTATTGTTATTGACACCGATTCTTGAATCATATCTTCATCATCTTAATTTGGTCGCACATATTTAAGTGAAGCAATAGGTAATATTCACTTAAGTGACTCCATTATAGTACTTCCTAAATATGTATTTAGTAAATGTAGGAAATCAAACATCTATTGTGCAAGGACCATACATTTGGAACTGCTGGAGGAATTGCTAAATAACTTCTCATTTGTTTATATTCTAGAGTTAAAGAAATAATAAAATTATTCTTTACACCATGAGGACAATTCTCTTTGTAACTTTTTCCATGTGAGTCAGAAACTTTAATGGGAATTCTGGCTCAAGTTCAGGAGAAATACTCTGATATAACCCTATCTACATGGTGGAGACAGTACCAATTATATCATCGTTTACTGAAATGAAACCTACCACTTGTACAGGAGGGACAAACTTTCTTGGAAGAAAAGGTTTCAGTGGTCAGCACTAAAAGTGGGGCCAAAATGTAGGAGGAGGGGTTATAAAAACCAATAGGGGAACTTCTCTTCATCAACTCAAAATGAATGACCAACTGTTGAATAGTTTTCAAATTCGTATTCACTGTAACTCTGCAGTTCCTCTCCTATCACTTGTCATCTGAATTGCTACAACAGCCTCATTGACATTATCCGATTTTATTCCCCACACTCCTTCCCATCCTGTCTACCTCCATTATGCACGAACTAATGTATTCTCCACTCTGCTTTCAGTGTTCCTTTGGTAAAAATCAAATTTCAACAAATGTCATTTCCTTGCTTAACATCCACCGGCTTTAGGAAAGAAAGTACATAGGTGTAACATAATCTAATTCAGTGGTTTTTAAACTTAAGTGTACATCAGAAGCACCTGGAAAGCTAGTTTAAAAACAGACTTTCTAAATCAGTAGGCCTGGGGTGTGGTCTGAGAATTTGCATTTCTAACAAATTTTCAGGTGATGTTGATGGTGCCTATCTAGGGACCACACTTTGAAAACTAGTTTCTAGTAACTCAGGCACACTCACTGTGCCTCCTTGCTCAACATGGTGTCCTTCAAATTCTAAATTGCTGTAATTGCTGAAACTCATCATGTGCTTTTCTGCATCTGTGTTTCTGCACAGGCTAGCTCTTCTACCTGGCATGGCCATCCTCTCTGCCACACCTCCCTCTTCTGTGTGCCAATGAACACCTGTATTTCCTTCTCTCCCATTGTCCCTTTATCAAGTTATGCTGTAATTGCTGTGTCATTTACAGTTTCAGGTGAGGCTAGATCTTTCTTATCTTTGTATGTGCAGCGCCTAGCAAAATGCCTAAAACCTGAAAGGAAGGCATACAAATGTTTTTTGAATGAAGGTTGCTAATTCCATAGCAGACCTTGATAACTTGCCCATGGCAGTTATTTTTATTCCCCTTTCCCTTAGTGATTATTAGGAACATTCGAAATGAAAAGAGCTCTTGTGCTTGTTCTGTGGGATGGAAACAAGAGGCTAAACGGACCAGACCACCCCTTCCTTAACATGATAGACAGAAACCCCAAGGGAATGAGAGGATAAAGGCAGAATGTGGGCCGAAGCCCTGGGATAAGAGGAAAAGCAAACACAGGGGTCTACCTCTAAGCTATAGAAAGGCCTAGGTGAAGCTGGGAGGCAAATATTTCTCTTCTCCAGTTTTCCAGATGATACGTGTGCATTTACATTTTTAATGACACCTGTCTTGTGTGTCTTGGTTTTGGATAGAATATTCAAAGATTAGAATCCTTGTGAAACACATCAAGGCATGATTAATTTCAACTCAAAGTGAGGGTCAGCACAAACAGCAACTAGTGCTAAATACAGATGTCAAAGCCTACTGCATAGCTTCTTTATGGTGCTGTCCTCAGCCAAATAAAATACTTCCATTCTAATTATATTCAAAAAGAAAAATCTAATTCCTGAAATGTAATGAGTTTCTCACATTTCCAGTGCTAAGAGCTTTTTTATTAAAATGTCTTCCTACTGTTATATTGATTTAGCTTGCAGCCAAAGCTCCTCAAAAGGACAATACCGTTAGGAATTTAACTTTGACCACTTAAAAGTCTACTTAAGTGCTCGCTTCCGCAGCACATATACTACAATTGGAACGATACAGAGAAGATTAGCCAGGCTCCTCCGCAAGGATGACATGCAAATCTGCCAAGTGTTCCATAATTTTTAGTGAACCCAGAGGAGGATGAGTATTGTAATTGAGTACAAATACAAAAATGTACTTCTGTGAACTACAACAAATGTACATTGCTATTGCAAGACAGTAAGAGGGTAGAGAAGCATAGGAAAAACATGATTAATGTACCCTATGGACTATAGTTAACAGCAATACTGTAATATTCTTGTGTTTATGCCAAGCATGCACTGTGTTAATAATAGGGTGTATGGGAAAAAACATACCATGTGTATGTTATAGACCAGTTAGTGGTAATAGTCTGATGATATTATCTCATAATCTGTAACTGATGTTCCATAACAATGTAGTGTTTTGGTGGAGGGATGTTATGGGAATTCCACAGATGTACATGATTGTTTCGTAAGTTCACAACCTCTCTAATAAAAATATAATATTTTTAAAAATCCACTTAAAACCCACACCAAAGGACTCTAAGAATTGTCATGTTAAAATGTCATATGCAAAGTTCAACGTCAATATATTAAAGAAGGATCACAATTCTAAGAATCAATTTCTAGAAAACCATTCACTCCTCTGAATATTTCATACGTTTAGTGTAAGGTGGGCCCACAAATACATAGCTGATTTGGCATCACTAAATACATAGCTGATTTGGCATTTATCATAAATATTAGTTATAAAGAATTTAAATTAAATTGCGATTTTTTCCATTGATTATATCGATGTACACCACAGTCTTATTTTAATCCTAGAACCCTGAACTATTGATACCTTATAGGAAACAATCAATAAATGGCAGTTGAATTAAATAGAAATCGCTTTGTAAATTTTTATGACTATATTAACATGGTACAGACATTCAGCTATTTCCGATTCATTATTTCTCTTCAGTCCCCAAATACTAGGAATGAAAATAATTTTAAGGATAACTCATCTGGGAAGTGGATTTGGCTCAATGGATAGAGTGTCTGCCTACCACATGGGAGGTCCAGGGTTCTAATCCAGGGCCCCCTGACCCGTGTGGAGCTGGCCCATGTACAGTGCTGATGCATGCAAGGAGTGTCATGCCACACAGGGGTGTCCCCTGCATAGGGGTGCCCCACGTGCAAGGAGTGTGCCCCGCAAGGAGAGCCACCTGACACAAAAAAAGTGCAGGCTGCCCAGGAGTTGCACTGCACAAGTGGAGAACTGACGCAGCATGATGACACAACAAAAAGAGGCATAGATTGCTGGTGCAGCTGACAGGAATGCAAGCAAACACAGAAGAACACACAGCAAATGGACACAGAGAACAGACAACATGGGGGGCGGGGGGGAGGAAGGGAGAGAAATAAATAAAAAATAAATAAATATATAAATCTTTAAAAAAAAAGGATAACTCCACCACTTGTTTATATTCTATTCCTGATATCTGCTATAAAATGATCTTTAAATTTTTTCCAACAACATTGCTTGTACTTGGCAGGGATATGTACAGAAACCATGTATTGATAAGGCATGAGCTCCATTGTCCAGTAAATTTTGGCTTAATTTTTTCCCATTGGTAATTAAAACTCCCTAAGACTATCTTACACTTTGGTTATTCCTGTCCTGTGTTGCAGTAATGTGTTACCTATACTTAACCAAAATATAGAATCACATAATATAGATCAGCGACTATGTCTCACCCCAGCACAGTATATTGTACACTGAATGCATGCTTAATACATGACAACAAGGATGCCTTCTTCACATGACAAACTCATAAGATCACAGAATTTTAAGAGGGATAAAGTTCTTTAGAAGCCATCTATTCATTCAATAATTTTCCCAAGGAGAGGTGCATCTGTCAAAAATAACATTTAAAACTGGTTTTCAGGCTGTGATGAAGTCTGATGGCTTCAACCACTACCCTACCTTCTCTCCCTCTCTCTGCACACAGCTCTCTGGAGGGGAGCTCCTACCTTGCTGTGTGGCATCAGAAGCATTAGACCTGGCATGGGTCAGCTGTGTAGGTTGAGCTTGCCTACAAAAGAATCACTGGATTTCAAAATTTGAAATGTTTTAGACTTAAATATTCAATGGCCTTTCCCTCATCAGAGGAGCATCTTTTTTTTAAAGATTATTTCTCCCTCCTCCCCTATTTCCCCCATTGTCTGCTCTCTGTGTCTCCTTGTACTCTCATTAGGTAGCTCTGGGAGACAGTCCTGGGACCTTCTGGAGTGGGAGAGAGGCAATTGCTCTCTTGTGCCACCTCAACTCCCCATTCTGCTATGTCTTCTTATTTTTTCTCCTGTGTGTCTCTTGATGTGTCATCTTGCTGTGCCAGCTCTCCACATTGGCCGGCACTCCCACATGGGGTGGCTTTCCCATGCTGAGTGGCATTCCCATGCAGGGCAGCACTCCTGCACAGGGTAGCATTCCCGCATGGGCTGGCACTCTGTGTGGGCCAGCTTGCTGTGTGGGCCAGCTTGCCTCACCAGGAGGCTCTGGGCATTGAACCCTGGACCCCCTATGTGGTAGATAGGAGCCCAGTTGGTTGAGCCACATCCATTTCCCCAGAGAGGTATCTTAATACTTCAAAACTAAACTTAAGAGCTTATCTACTTTCCAAAATCTGCTTCTACCCCTCCTATGTTCCCAGTATATTGCACCTTCATCTATCTAGTAGCTCATTCCACAGGTCTTGGAGGTTATCTATTTTCCCCCTATTTTCCACAACATCCTTTACCAAGTGTTTGAATTCTGTCTCCTAAGTACATGCTCAAACTGCCAACTTTTGTCCACTGCTACCAATCTAGTCTAAACCATCATTCACCTGGGCTACTTCAAGAGATTTCTTTCTATTCTTGTCTCTTGCCATTTCTTCAAATATCTGTCAGAGACATATTTTAAAAATGCAAATATCACCCATGCTTAAAATATCCCATTAGTTTCCAACTACATTTTGGAGGAAATCGCACCAGCAATTACATAGTCTTACGTGATCTTGCCCCTACCTCACTTTTCAGACTCCACCACACCAGCCAGTTCTTCGAATTGGTTAAAGCTCCTTTTAGCTTTTAATGTATTACTTACCCTGCCAATTCTTACCCAAACTAAATGTCATTTTTTTCAGGTAGTCATTCCCAGATCCCTTCATCTAAGAAAAGCTTCTCATGGTTTATATTCCTAAAGGACCCTGAATGTCACATTCTACTTATAACAGAAGTTATGGATTTGCTCTTGTCATTTGTCTTGCTTTTACCCAGTGGCCTTTAAAAATCTCAGTACCTAGTAACTTGCCAAGAGTGGGTACTAAATTGAGTATTTATTGAGTGAATAAAAACTTAAGGTAATGCATCAATTTTTAAAATGAAATTAATAGTACCGTGATGGATAGCACTCCTGAATTAGCTATCTGCTGAGGCATAACTCATTACCTCAAAACCCAATCAGGTAAAATTTAAAATAATACACATTTCTTTTCTCAGTTTCTGTGGGTCAGAAACCTGTGCATGGCTTAGCTGGGTCCTCTGCTTCAAGGTCTCATGAGGTTGCCTATAATTAAGGTATAGGCCAGAGCTGTAGTCAGGTCCGGATTCAACTGGGAAAGATCTACTTCCTAGTCCACTGATATTATTGTTAGCAGAATTCACAAATTGTTGGACTGAGGGCCACAGTTTCTCACTGGCTACTGGCCAGAGGCCATCCTTGGTTCCTTGCCACATGGGCCTCTCCAATATGGTGGCCTACTTCATCAGAGTGCTAGCAAGAAAGAAGACACAGTCTTTTGCATTATAATCATAGAAATGACACACATCATGTTTTGCTGTATTCTCATCATTAGCAGCAAATCACTAGTGCAGCCCACACTCAAGGGGTGAGGATTACAACAGGGCACAAACGACAAGAGCCAGGGATCACTAGAAGCCATGTCAAAGCTGCCGACCACAACTCTCTAAGAATGCCTCACACTTGGAGTCTGAATTCCATTAATTCCTATTTAATAGATAATGTTTATTGTACTTGACTCTGGGGCTCACCCTTGTAAAGAACAATTCTATTTTTCAAGAAACATATCTTAATGTAAAATTTGAATATATATTCCCACAAAAATCCTAAACCTCAAATTTCCTGGTAAATTTTTAACAGTCTCTAACAGAAAGATGTTAAGTTGAAAAATTCATATTCTTTAAAGGCATTCTCATTTTTAAAATTGTAGGGTGCAAGGATTCAGGTCTTTTAAGTTTTAGAAATTCAAATTCTACATATTCTAGAATATGTGTGTGCCTGTGCAACTTGAACAGGAGTTAATAGCTTGACAATATTTGTAAAATTCGAATATTGAATTCAAATGTACTTTTTAACATGAGATTTTCCTTTTCCCCTTTCAGCCTATCAGTGCATGCATTCCTTGCATCTAGCAAATGCTCTTTAACACGCTCTCAAGATTTAATGATGCCCTTTAACAAATGTGAAAAAGGGATATGAATATTAATTAGAGTTTGAGGACAGATCACCCCTTGAAGGACAATATTCTGCACAAAAAAAAAATCACTTCAATATAGAGTTTAAACATAGAACAAGAAAATAGTGAGTGCTGGTGAATTGCGTATAAGGATTTAAGAGGTAGAATCCTTTAGTTAGATAAGCATGGATGCAAGTTTCAAGCCAATGTTTGTAAATTATTGATAATGTTAAAGTATTTGGCTGAAAGCACAAGGAATTATTAGTTCAATATTTCCTTAATCAGCACTGACTTGAAAAATTAAAGCTACTCCTTTAAAAAAGTTTCAAGCATAGACAAGGAGCACTTTTCTCCATAAAAATATTCAAAGTTTGAGATTACTCAAAAATATAGATTGCCATTCAAAAGGCAAAAAGAATAGAAAACCTACATTCAAACACAAAAACAAACCAAAACAACAAACAAACCAAAAAACCCTCTTCAAAGTTCAGTATATTTTTAAATGATTTATTAAAGAATTTAAAGACTAATAGAAGTGCTTTGCAATGGGTTTTCAAGAAAGTGGAGGAACAGGCTGATCATGAGGGTAACTAACGTATTTGTAAAATGAAGAAATGCAAGGAGATTCCTTGCTTGCATGCGAACTGTGTGTATAGGGAAGCCTGATTGAGGAGAGACTTCTTACAGTACATTATTAACAGGCGTGAATAGCTGCTAACAACTCAAGTTGTCACTGTTAGGAAACTGCTACAATATAGCACATTTAAGATGTAACTTGACACTAATGGCATCTACTCTTCTTTCAGGCATAAAAGTGTAAATGTAATTCAAGTCAATGCTAAAAGGATGGAAGAAAGTATGCTATTCCCTCTTTCTTTCCAAAGCAACCCTCTGACAGTGTACATGAAGTACAAAAAATAATGAAGCAAACAATGTAAGTTAATAGGTTCTGATTTCTTTTTCCGTGATAATACAAAATTTTAGTAAAACCTCATAGGTAGATGCTCAGGATTTTTGTCTCACTTGAAAAACATCCTTAATCACTTTTTATTATACTAGGGAATTTGTATGTGGGCTGTCATTTTTCATAATATAATTTTCTTCTTGTTTATTTAAGAATCCATACACTGAGTGAGGCTTGTGAAACTAAGCTACAGAGCAATCTAATTATTTCCAAGATCTGGTACACAGGCGCTTACTGCAAATGAGTTCTGTCTAACCATCTTCAGGGGGAGATTTGTTATTCAAAACAAGCAAATCCTCAAGACAGAAACCTTGATGACCCACAAATACCGCAAAGAATTCCAAGTTGTTTCTTTCCAATAATCAGAAACCAAAGTAAATGTGTTAGCTGTTTCTCAATGTGACAATGTCAACTGAGAAAGTAAAGCAGATAAGTAAAGCAGATAACCAGGTCACTATAGTGCCCTTCATAAGAAGGAAAAACAAGTAACAACTAACATCTGTTAATGTGGCTAAAAAAGTACCTCAGCCCTAAGGAAGTAAATTTCACCAAAAGCCCTGAGTGAAAGGCATGTATTTGATTTTTTATTTGTTTAAGAAAAATTTTGGTCCTATTCTTTAGTAATATAGAATAATATTAAGCCCAATTTTCCCAACATCCAATGCTTTTGATTTTGTATCCATCTGGTTAGGGCCATAGATAGGTTCGTTATCTATGAACCTACTTTGAAATGGTCTATTCCTTGAAAAGAAAGGAAGAACATGTTCAGACAAAAGTTGGAGGTCTTAAGCATAATAATGGAATAACAACAATAAAAATGCTTTCAGAAAGGAAAAAAGCTGAGAACAATGCAAAGTCATTTGCAGAGACTAGGATCGATTAAGTATAAAATATAGGCAGCCTCATTCAAATCTGAAAAGCGTTCATTTGTTCAGTCAATTTGAATAGGCATGAGTTTGTAGTGCATATCCCTTATTCTCTGGGTTTAATTCACAGAGGAACTTTGTTAAGCAGAGAGCCTCACATGAGGGATTATGGAAAGTAGGTATTCAATAAAAAATTGATGAAATCAGAGTACAGATTTTTTTTAAATGCTCTTAAATTTTTTTTTAAGATTTATTTCTTTATTTCTCTCCCCTCCCCCCCGACCCCAGTTGTTTGTTCTCTCTGTCTATTTGCTGCGTCTTCTTTGTCCACTTCTGTTGTCAGCGGCAGGGGAATCTGTGTTTCTTTTTGTTGCATCATCTTGTTGTGTCAGCTCTCCGTGTGTGTGGCACCATTCCTAGGCAGGCTGCACTTTGTTTTGCACTGGGCAGCTCTCCTTACGGAGAGCACTCCTTGCGTGTGAGGGACACCCCTGCATGGCACGGTACTCCTTGCGTGCATCAGCACTGCGCATGGGCCAGCTGCACATGGGTCAGCTGCACATGGGTCAGCTGCACACAGGTCAAGGAGGCCCGGGGTTTGAACCGCAGACTTCCCATGTGGTAGACAGACGCCCTAAACACTGGGCCAAGTCCGCCGCCTAAAACATGCTCTTAAAAAGAAATATACTGTTTCTCTTTGCGAGTCCAGGAAAGAAAGTAGATGGTCTTTAAGATAAAGAGAGTGATAAGTTTTGTATGCAGAGACTGCAAATAGGGCTCAAGTGAAGGAGCACAGATTTGGCAATATGTTATTCCCCATAAAAGAACATCAAAACCTTAAGTGCACATTGAAACGATATCACTGAATTCTGTTGCATGCCAAGGTCTACTCCAAGTGAAGTTTTTATATCATTAGCAAGTTCAATCAGCTCATCTATCAGAACTACTCCAACCTTAGCATTTCATGCATCAACAATACTTTCAGAGTCATGAGTAGAATAAAATGAAAACAAAGGTTATGAGTGTAATTATTTCACAGCTACTCCTCCATTTTCATGGGTCAAAAGAAAAACCTTGTCTTATATAATTCGCTTGGATTATTAGTTTTCCAAATTAGCAACATAGCACAATGAGGAAGGGACATCCTTCAAATAGTGTCAGAACAACTTAAGTGCAGAAATGAAAACATTATCAATGATATTAGAAGGTTTGGAAACAATTAAAAACAACAGCTGGGGGGGTACTGGGTTCCTGGCCGGGGGTGCTCTGTCGTGGCCCCTAGGGGAGCAGCAGCAGTCCCTCAGGTGCAACAGTAAGGACCAGGAAGGAATGAGGGTCCAACAGTGAGCCCCTGATACTAATGACTATGCTTGTGAGCCTATATGCCTGAAATAAGAACAAGGTCTAGAGCAGCACTGTGCCTAGGAGTTTCCTCCTGACAGCCTTCATGTTACTCAAATGTGGCCAGTCTCAAAGCCAAACTCAGCATGTAAATGCAATGCCTTGCCCCCAGCGTGGGACATGACACCCGGGGATGAGCCTCCCTGGCACCGAGGGATCACTACCAAGTACCAACTGATGATGCAACTAGAAAATGACCTTGAATTAAAGGTTCAACGCGGACCAGCAGAATATCCCTGTCTACGTATAATAACAGGAGTTAAAAATGCTGTTTGACCTAAATTAAGGGGGAAATGGAAAGGACAAATGAGTTTATATAGCTATGAGTCTCTAAAAAAGAGTCTGGAGGATGTCAGAAGGATTGCCCTTATGCACACCTGAGCAGAGTCTCAGAGACAGATAACATAGATACAACCCCAGGTATTGGTTCTTTTGAGGGCTAAAGAGACCCACAGGTTCTATAGTCATGGCAGATGGAGTTCACTGCCATGTCAGTTGGCCCTTCTTTGGAGCTGGTGTTTCTGCATGATGGAGCTGGACACAGATGAGATCTCTTTTCACAAGGCTTTCATGCTACTTTACTGGAATTGTAGTTGGTGCTGGGGTTTAAGATATATCTAGGGGATTTGAATCTCTGGACTGACAATATGATAGCCAGGCCCTGAGCCTCAACAGACTTCAACTCCTACACTCTGATTTATTGGACTTACCCCACTCAGCTAACATGGAGTTGAAGAATGTCAACCACCACACCATGGAGCCTAGAGTGCCTACAACTGAAAGCAGGAGGATTGCATCCAGTATCCATGTGGAATCTAAGCCTCCTCTTGACATAGATGTGCAAAGGACACAACCAATCCAAGGTCCACAGAGAAAATGTGGCATTGATGTGGGAAAAGTGGCCATGGTGGCTGCTGGGTGCAGGGAATGGGAGGAAGAGATGAGATGTGGAGGTGTTTTTGGGACTTGGAGTTGTCCTGGGTGGTGCTTCAGGGACAATTATTGGACATTGTAGATCCTCCCAGGGCCCACTGGATGGAACGTGGGAGAGTATGGGCTATGATGTGGACCATTGACCATGAGGTGCAGCAATGCCCGGAGATATACTTACCAAATGCAATGGATATGTCATGATGATGGGAGAGAGTGTTGCTGGGGGGGGAGTGGTGGGGTGGGGTTGAACGGGACCTCATATTTTTTGAATGTAATATTTTTACAAAATGAAAAAAAAAAAATTAAAAGATAAAAAAAAAAAAAGGAAGGTATTTCCTTTAGACTATTTAAGATCCTGAAAAAGAATTTTTTAAAGCCTTAAGGAGTAGTAGCGGATACTCCAAATACATTATGTTTAAGAAATGTTCATGACTGAGTCTCAGGAAAACCTCTCTGGAATTATTTTAGTTTCTAAGAAATCAGTATCCTTGAAGGCTGTCACATGTTGAATTTCTCATTCCATATGTACCCTCTCCAACTCACAGGCAGTCCAACACAAGTTTCTTGAGAGCCCATAAGGTCTTATATAAGAGATTGTGAAAAAAGTTAATTAAGACATAGTCTTGGTATACAAAGTACTGACAACTTAATGAAATTCACCACCATTCAGAATGAGATACAAAAGATAAAGGAGTTAGAACAAAGAAGAGGAAATTAAGCAGGATCTTAAATGAATTTAATAAATAGAGATTGTGTGGAAAGACTTTCACATGGAAGCCATTCTATATGGCAAGAATATTCTGCAAAAAGCCACCATGGTGAAAAAAGTTTCCCTGAAACTTAGAGATTCTGTTTCAGAAGTTAGGGAGTAATTAAAATGATTTTCCTGGCAGGGGAAGTCATTATAACAATTACCATTTATTGATTCAATATTTTTATCTGGCACTAAACTCTGCACTTGACATATATTTTTAACACTCACAGCAACCCATGGACTAGGCCTTATTGTCCCTATTTTGCCAAGGAGGAAACTGAAGCTTGGAGACACTAAGCACTTGCGAAGGTCCACAATACAGTCAGTGCTAAATCCAGTCAGGTTCACACAAGGCTAAGCCACAGTGCCATGTTGCCTTGGGTATGGGAGACACAGTCAACTGAAGCCATGTTTTGGGAACTCTGTGTGCTAACTGGGGAGTCAAAGGGATGCCTCCTATCAAATGGTTAGAAAGGAATGAATTTGACTTGGTAGCAATGTCCAGGTGGATGTAAGGGAGTCAAGAGAGGTAGCCCCTGTGATGCCACTGGGAGTGGCAAAGCCATGATGTGGCTAAACCAGGGCCATAGTAACCAGAAGAGGAAGGAGGCCGGGAAGTAGATGTACACAAGCCCCACTCTTCATGTACGTGCTTTTGTTTCTCCTCCTTACTGCATATAACCCTCTTTTCTGTCCCCTTATACTTAACGGTGTCCTCTATAAAGAAGGGGAAATCCACTTAACTGACTGATGATTCAGTGCTATCTATTGGTTATTTAATTCTGTATCATTTAATGTTTGAAATTTAGACTCAGATGGGTTAAATATTTCACTTAGGGTAAATAACCAAGAAACAGAGCGTAATTCAGACTTCAGTCTGCTTGAGTCCACTATTGTCACCTTCTGAGGTATGTAGAGTCTGTTCTGGAATATACAGGGGAGCTGAAAGGGATGGTGGGAAATCATTCCAGTCCCTTGTGTTGGGTTATGTATATCAGGTCTAAGTTTTTCAAAATATTTCTCAGAATTCTTCAAGAGTCCTTTTGAAGTACAGGCTTAAAAGAAAAAGCTAATTTTTCCTCCAAATCATGCAACAGGATTATTATAGATGAATTCAAAATGCCTTTTTCTCATGATATATAACAACTTAAAAAAAAGTTCTTTAAATGCTGGCAAGCTTGGGCGACTAGAACCAGCATGGTGTTATACTCATAATTTGTTTAGACATTTGAAATTCATTTCAAGGTGAAATAATTAATGAAGTGCATTACTCTTTAAAGAGTCATTGAAAATACTAAGCAGAAATTTATAGCATGAACAGAATAAATGAGTCTTTAATTAGTAGTGAGTTCCAAAGCTACTATGATTTATCGCAAAAGGAATAAAAATAGGTGTTGATGGGGTATGTCAAGAATTAGTTACTTGGGATTTAAAATCTAAGTAAACCGATACTTAACAAGGGATTTTCTAATCAATGTAAACTTAAAACAATGTATTCTATTGAACCAGAGTCTAATTGGTAAAATAACCATATGTCATACAAAATGTCCACAGTTCCATATTTTTCTCTCTGTTCATTCTTTTTTGTCAAAACCAGGTTTCCCCAAAAGGAAGATATTTCTCACTGTGTATGAATTTCACTAAATGCCATATACAGTCAAGTTTCCCTCCTTATACATAAGTTTCCTATCTTAATTGTTTTGCTTTATTTGTCAGTGCACCTATATGCTTTGGCCCTAGAATGATTTCTCCCTCTAATTTCCAGTCCCTTATGTACCTAGTTAACAACTGGAGACAGAAAATTTTGAACACTTCCTTCAATTTTTTAGAAATTCATTTCAACATTTAGATACACCCAGGTTTTGAACTCCACAACAAAACTTAAAAGAAACATTCTCTTTTAATTATAATTTCCTTTTTTGTTCATATTCCTTAATATATATCTTCTGAAAGCTGTCTTTATCTTAAATATTTTTTACTGTGCACTAAGGTCAAACACATTATTTACAAATTTTTCCATCTTATAAATACTCCCCTATCAATACCCTTTATGCTCTAAATACTCTGTTGTGAAAAGAAAAAAAAAAAAATTTATGGGTTTCTAAATACCATGGGACCAAAGTCAAAGTTCACAGTTACTCCCTTATGGACAATTCCAAAGGACTTAGCCACTGACCTTCTGATCACCTTTTTTACTTATCATTTATGTATTTATTTATTTATTTTAGGTCCCAAGTGGTGATCATAGCTGCAATGGCATCATTCTACTTTAAAAGATGATACATTGGAAAGTCTAAGCAGATGGACATTCCTTATAAATAAAATAAAGCATAGGATTAATATAAAGAGCACCTTCTGAAAAAGATTGTCAGAAGGTAGCTTATCTGTACCATCAGTGTAAGAAGTCCATTTTAAAATTGAAAATTTCCCTGGGTAGTTTACCAATTGGATTAACACATTTTCTCAAGCATTAATGGCAAGTGAAAATCAATTTTAGAAGGAGTGCTACTTTCGTTACCAAATGCATATGCCTTAAGAGCTCATTTGGAAGAGAAATCTCATACTTATTTAATTAATGCTCTGAGATATTAATGATACAGTTGTAAACAAATCAGGCATTCCAATGAAATGGTTCTCCTGAGCAATTAAAATTGCTCAGCCTAATTTTTCTACAAATTTTAAGATATAAATGACTCAACTAGTAAAATTTCTAAGTCCTGACTCAGAATCCTAGAATGTCATTGTAAACATTGGGAAAAACCTAAAATTCAAATGCTCTGAAGCCGTGCTACTAGATAAGTCAAATAATGAAGATTCCAACTCTGCAGAATTCTTCCAGGCATTTGCAGCAGTAACTGTGATGAGAGCACTACCCATTACACAACTGTTCTTTACGTGCCAGTCTCTGCACTAAGCTGTTCACTGGCATTCCCTAATTTAATCCTCGCTACAATCATGAGGCAGGTTCTTACCATTTTATAGGTTAGAGAACTGATGTCCAGGAATATTAAATTATTTTCCCAAGGGCACACAACTCATAAATGGCAGAGGGTTTGAGTCCAGTAACATGATTCCATCTTATGTTCTGAACTATTCTACTCTTAAATTTGAAGACAGGTCACTTTCTATCTTCTCTACAAAACCTATCAATGGAAGTCCAGAGTGATATCACTTTTCCCTAAAAATTATCTTATCTAAGTATCTTTTTTTGTTGTTGCTTTTTAATTTTTTTTATTGGAGAAGTTTAAAATTACATAAAATCATAGAGAAAATGCAGAGTGCCCGTATACTCCCTACTCACACACAGTTTTTCCTAATATTAACAATTTGCATTGGAGCGGTAACTTTGTTACAGTTGACGAAACAGTATTATTATAAATATACTATTAACTATAGTCCACTGTTTACAACAAGGGTCACTATTTGCTGTGCAGTCCCATGGTTTTTAATAAATTTTTTTTCTAGCAACATATATACAATCTTAAATATTCCCCTTTAAACCATATTCCAATATTTAATTCAGTATTGCTAATTACACTTGCAATGTCGGGCTGCCATAACCACCATCCATTACCAAAACCTTTTCATCACACCAAATAGAAACTGTATCACCAGAACATGAACCCCCATTCCCTATGCCCAAATTGACCTCTGGTAGCCTGCATTCTAGTTTCTGATACTATGAATTTGCTTATTCTAATTATTTCACATCAATGAAATGATACAGGATTTGTCCTTTTGTGTCTGGTTTATTTCACTTAACATAATATCTTCAAAGTTCATACATATTGTCACATGTTTCAGAACATCATTCCTTTTCATGGATGAATAATACCCCATTGAATATACCATGTTTGTTTATCCATTCATCAGTTGGCAGGCACTTGGGTTGCTTCCATTTTGGCAATTGTGAAGAACATCAGTATGCAAATATCTGTTCAAGTCACTGCTCTCCATTCTTTTTGGATATACATCTAGAAATAGGAATGCCAGGTCATATACAAATTCTATACTTAACTTTCTGAGCACCCATCACACTGTTTTTCACAGTGGCAGGATCATTTACATTACTGCCAATAATGACTATGTTGCCCTTTTTCTCCACATCCTCTCCAACACTTATCTTCCATTTCTTAAAATTATTATTATTAGTAGTAGCAGTAGTGGTAGTCTTTCTAGTGAGTGAAATGGTATCTCATTGTGGTTTCTACTTGCATTTCCCTAATGGCTAATGATGTGGAGTATCTTTTCATGTTTTTTTTGGCTATTTGTATATTTTCTTTGGAGAAAAGTCTATTAAGTCTCTTGTCAAATTTTAATTGTGTTGTTTGCCCTTTTGTGGTTGAGTTGTAGGATTTCTTTATGTATTCTGGATATTAAACTCTTATCAGATACCTGGTTTCCAAATATTTTCTCCCATTCTATAGGTTGTCTTTTTACTTTCATGATGAAGACCTTAGATATACAAAAGTTTTTATTTTGATGAAGTCCCATTTATCTTTTCCTTTTGTTGCTCATGATTTTGATGTAAAGCTTTATAAATCATTGCCTAACACAAGGTCCTGAAGACACCTCCATAAGTTTTATTTTAGGAGAATTATAGTTTTGTTTCTAATATTTAGGTTTTTGATCCATTTTAATTTTTGCATATGGTATGAAGTAAGGGTCTTCCTCCATTTCTTTTTGTATATGGATATTCAATTTTCCCTGCACCATTTGCCAAAGAGACTATTTGTTATCCACTATGTGGACTTGACACCCTTGTCCAAAATCAATTGGCCACAGATGAGAGGGTTTTTTTCTGAACTCTCATTTCAAATCCACTGGCCTATTTATAAATCCTTGTGCCAGTGATTACTCTAGCTTTCCAAGAAGTTTTAAATTTAGGACATATGAGTCTTCCAAATTTGTTCTTCAATTTCAGGATGGTTTTGGCTATTCAGGGTCTCTTAACATTTCCATGAAAATTTAATGATAAGCTTTTCCATTTCTGCAAAGAAGAATGTTGGGACTTTAATTGGGATAGTATTGAATTTGTAAATTGCTTTGGGTAGAACAGACAACAATATTTAGTCTTCTCACTCATATACATGATTTCTTTCCATTTATTTAGGTCTTCTTTGGTTTCTTTTAGCAAAGTTTTGCAGTTTTCCCTGTATAACTCCTTTATGACCTTGGCTAAATTTATTTCTAGATATTTGCTTATTTTAGTTATTATGGCAAATTGAATCATTTTATTTCTTCTTCAGACTTTTTTTTTTTAAGATTTATTTATTTCTCTCCCCTTCCCACCCCACCCCTCTCCAGTTGTCTGTTCTCTGTGTCCATTTGCTGTGTGTTCTTCTTTGTCTGCCTCTGTTTTTGTCAGCAGCATGGGAATTTATGTTTCTTTTTGTTGCATCATCTTGTTGTGTCAGCTCTCTGTGTGTGCGGTGCCATTCTTGGGCAGCCTGCACTTTCTTTCATGCTGGGTGGCTTTCCTTATGGGGTGCACTCCTTGTGCGTGGGGCTCCCCTACACGGGGGACACCCCTGCGTGGCACGGCACTCCTTGCATGCATCAGCACTGCGCATGGGCCAGCTCCACACGGATCAAGGAGGCCCAGGGTTTGAACCGCGGACCTCCCATGTGGTAGACGGATGCCTAACCACTGGGCCAAGTCTGCTTCCCCAGACTGTTTATTACTAGCTTATGGAAACAACTGATTTTTGAGGGTTGATCTTGTACCTTACTACTTTGCTGGATTTGTTTCTTAACTATACTTGTGTTGTAGATGTTCAGGATTTTCTATATATAGGATCAGGTCATCTGCAAATAGGGAGTATTTAACTTCTTCCTTTCTAATTTTGGTGCCTTTTATTTCTTTTTCATGCCTAACTGCTTTGCTAGAAATTCCAGTACAATGTTGAATAAGTGTGGTGATAGAGGGCATCCTTGTCTTGTTCCTGATCTTAGAGGGAAAGCTTCCAATCTTTCACCACTGTGTATGATGCTGTTAGCTATGGGTTATTAATATATGCCTTTTATCATGTTGAAGATCTAAGTCTCTTCTTTGCAAAAAATATTTTGTAAGCTTTCTATTTTTATCTTGTGTCTCCAATTAGATTATAAATAAAATAAATGTACAGTCTAAGCCCTCCCCCTTGCTTGGTGTTGTACTATCCTCTCTGGTTTTCTGGAAAGTCAATATTTACTTCTTGGATCTTCAGTCACATTCCCAGTGAATAGTCAATTTTCCTGGATTCCTACAGAAATTATCTGGCTCACCCCCTTGCCTATATCCTTCAGCAATCCAGTCCTTAGGGCACTGCACATCTCAATCTCACGGATTTTCTCATTTCTTTCTCAATGACTGTAATGCATGGATGTTTTTTTATCATCTAATTACTAAATCCAAGGAATATGTAACTCCTCTGGGAATCCTGGATCTTCACTATAAATTTAATCAATGACCATCTAGAGAGACTATAAGGGAACTTTCCCACTATTGGTCTGATGGATGGGATTTAATCCATCAATGAGAGAAATTCCCTATATTGAGACATCATCAACTCAGTAGGTCTCTTAAAAATATCCATCCACATTCGTTTATACATAATCCAAATTACATGCAAGACCACGCCAAAAAACAAATTCAAATGAAACATTTTCCTTGTTCTGTCTTATCAACAACTTAGCCATCAAATTCAATAAATCTTAAAACGATTCTTGTTAACAAGGCTCAACAACCTATGATTTTTTAATTTTTTCTTTCCCTCAACCTGTTTTACTTTTGATTTGTATCTTACTATTCATCAAAAGACTATGTTAATAATCCATGCAATGTATACTCTCCTACCAATGTTATTTCACTCCTTCAAATATAATTTTATTTAAATATCTCTGCTCAACCGCAACAAAACAATAACAAGGAAAAAACCCACAATAATGCTAAGAATAATACTGACAGCTTATTAGTGTCTGTAATTTGCATTTTTTTAAAAAGATTTTTATTTTTATTTTTTTATTTCTCTCCCCTGCCTCCCCCCAAGTTGTCTGCTCTTTGTGTCCATTTGCTGTGTGTTCTTCTGTGTCCACTTGTATTCTTGTCAGCAGCACCAGGAAACGATTTACTTTTAAACACATAGACACACACACACACATATACATACAGTTTGCTGTATATTAGAGTGTGCCTATGTGTAGGTTAATATTAACTAACCATCTGTAGCTGGTAGGCAGTGGTATTCAAACTTTAAGTGTGTCAGAATCATTATACATAGATTTCTGGGTACATCCCCAGTATTTTTTATTCAGTAGGTCAGGGGATGGGGCCTGAGATTTTCCATTTCTAACAAGTTCCTAGTGATGCTAATGATGCTGGTCTGGGACTACACAAACTACAATTTAAACCATTACCCATGTGGTGCAGCAGTGCTCCAAAATGTATTCACCAAATGCAATGACTGTCCCTTGATGATGAAAGAGGTTGCTGATGTGGGAGGAGTGGGGTGAGGGGGATGGGGGTATGTGGGGACCTCTTATATTTTTTTGAATGTAAAATTAAAAAAAATAGAGAGGAGAAAAATATATTTGGGTATAAACAATCCAAGTCCCCTAATCAAGAGCCCACACTTCAGATGGTAAGCATATTAAAGAGTCCATATACCTGGTGGAAGGAGAGGATGGATGCTTATAGCAAGTACTTCAAATACATCTACCTGAATTTGCAATAGAGGGTTTGTTAATGAGCTGGCATTATCAGACTTTGTGACTTTGGCCTCCATTTTCTCATCTGGAAAATCATGGACAACCTCTCCAGCCTACTGGAATGGGAGATTCTGAGGACTACATTAGACAGTGAATGGGATGACACACTATGTTTTAAAGCATCGTTATTAAGATTACTTGTAAATTTATTCTATCAATAAAGAACATCCCTCAAGAAGAGTGGGCTTCCTAGATTCATCACTGAAGTGCTGAGATTACATGTCCCCAGATGCCAGGGCGAGAGGGAATTCAAGTGGGAAACAAAGGCAAACACCTGTCATGACTCAACAGTTTTTTTCAGTTGAATACACTTGTTTTGTAACAAAAAATAATTTCCTTCCTTATTTTTCTTTCATTCAGTGTCTTTGAACTGCAGCTCAGATTTCCATAATTTCTACTTTAAAGAAATTTGACATAGATTTTTACAAAAGAAATATGGAAATACTTAATGTCGCAGATGTTCAACAATGAAATTTTATCTTAGTTATAAGGGAAAAGTGTATTTGTTTTAATGCATTGCAAAAATTAGTCCTGCAATTGCTTCTGATTATTTATTACATGTCTTTAAGCCTTTTGCAACTGAGGTACTTGATGTGGGCCCACATGTTAAGTTTAAGACAAATTGTCATATGCTCTGTAACTTTTTTGTGAAAACGGGGCCCTTGAGCCAATAGAAAAAGTCCTATAGATGCACTGCGCTTAGAGGCTAAATGAAACACTGCTAACAAACTTTAAAAGCCTGGAATGACAGCAGCACAGCCAAGTGTCAGCTTTATGGCCCTGCCCCTATTCAGCTATATGGTCTGGGACCAGTCACTAATCACTCTAAGTCTCAAAAACAAAATGGGATACCATCACCACCTATTCCCAAATTTCTGAGTCTAGTGTATCACTCATAGCCATCAAAGATTGTTTGTTCATATTCACTGTTATTGTTGAAGGACTCATTAGGAATTCATCACAATCCATAGAACAGGAAAGCTTCCTTTCTAAAAATAACTACAGGAAATATAGTATTAACTGGTGTTCTACTTTGGTTTTCTTCTTTACAACAGTTAAATTATGAAAGAATATTAAATATGCTTCTTTAAAAATTCTTAAATGAATAAATGAAGATTTACTATACCAAAAAGTGATTCGAGCTTTACATTTTCTGGGAGCTTTTTGTGACAGAGGTCTCTGTAGGAAAAGTGCTACTTCTGCAGGATTAAAGAAACTGCTAAAAAATAACTTCTTCTTGCCCATTTTTAGATTGACTATTAAATTATCTGAGGTCCTTTAAAAAACAATAACACTCCCATCATTTAAAGCCTGTCTAGGGGAAATGGACTTGGCCCAGTGGTTAGGGCGTCCATCTACCACATGGGAGGTCCGCGGTTCAAACCCCGGGCCTCCTTGACCCGTGTGGAGCTGGCCATGCGCAGTGCTGATGCGCGCAAGGAGTGCCGTGCCACGTGTAGGGGAGCCCCACGCGCAAGGAGTGCGCCCCATAAGGAGAGCTGCCCAGGGCGAAAGAAAGTGCAGCCTGCCCAGGAATGGCGCCGCCCACACTTCCTGTGCTGCTGACGACAACAGAAGCGGACAAAGAAACAAGACGCAGCAAATAGACACAGAGAACAGACAACCGGGGGAGAGAGGGGGAATTAAATAAATAAATAAATCTTTTAAAAAATAAAAAAAGTCTGTCTATTCTCTAGAAATAAGAATCATTCAAAGTACCCAAGATTGAGTAATTAAAGGAGAGGGGGTGTTTTATATAACCTTAAGAAGCAATTAAGTACTATTGCTTTCCTTTGACTGTAGGGGGTGATTTTTGCCCACACAGCACTGCTAAGGTATGGCTGTTCACCAGGCCTAATCAATATGAAAATTAGACTTAAATCTTGTAGTTGATTACAAATTTTGATTATAAAAATTCCCATCAAGAGTAGAAAAAAAATCTATAAAAGAAAAAATTACTAGTTTGGTAATTGTTTTCATCATGTCTGGAATTTCACTTTTAATCTATTTAAATAATAAAGACATGAGATGAAGGAATATCTGCTATATACCCATTTGTTCATGTTAGTCTGTTCTGTGGCATCATTGGTACCTAGTGAATTGATTCCTTTATTAAATTTATTTCTTAGGGATTGCAACATGGGATTTATGCTGCTAATTTCACAGTATTCTTTAATAGGCAAATATAATAAAGTTTTACTAAGAAGAATACTGTCTAATTAACTCAAACAAGTGTGCTGACTTTCCCCAGAGGCTGCTGTAATGTGCTATGTTTGCTTCTTTGTCCAAGGTGATAGATCACTGGACTATGCTCTGCCACCAGGGTCATATCATCATCCTAAATTTACTTACATAAATTTATTTGTATCATCCTCAGTCTAAATTCATTTTATGTCTTCTCCTTTCTTCCAGGATTCTTAGTAGAAAACGTGCATTACTCTGGGAGAAAGCAAAGCATGCATCTTAATTTGACTCCTGTAAGGCAAAACAGCCTCATTAGCAAAGTTACCTCCTCTGCTCTTTTGCTGACACACAGAGCATTAAAGGGCACGGCTGCTCATGCTCATTAAAACCAATGGAATTAGCTGTGGACGTAACTTAATTGATTGTGTGGACAATATTGCTCCATTTTCACATGTGAATGTATCTTTAACACAAATGTGAGGCTTTATGGCACTCTCTAATGGTATTTCCTATAAAATAACTGACTGCTTGATTTAGTCATCTTAAGAAACTTTCAAGGTTTAGAGTCACTACAAGAACTTCATTTATGCTTCCTTTCCACTAATAATAAAAATTGATATTCTTTCCTTTATAACTACTGCTTTTTGACTTTATAAGCACAAGTATTAAACTTACAGCACATAGAGGTGCTTGTTAAATTTTTCACTCAAATCTCCTTTTATTTTCTCCATTCATCTTTTTAGATTTTTGAAGGTCAGATTTTTGGGGCCAGGTTGGATAATACAATGTTTGAAACGAAGCAAGAAGAGAATATATAAACCCCATTTCATTGCAAAAACTTAAACTTACTTTAATAAAAAAACTAACAGAAAAGGCCAAAATCCTTAACTTTGTTCTTAAATTGTGTAAGGTCCTTGGTAATACATCTTAATTAGCCAAATTCCCCTCACTAATATCCTATGAAAGTGTCAATATAGAAACTTGAAAATACTCAAAGAAAGCAGAAAAGTATTATGACCAAGCGCTATTAAATTCAGCAATCTGTCAGATTCCTATAGGTTATATAGGCTTATTTTGGTAGTAATGAAGTGTTTTAATGCTAGGGGATTTTTAAAATATTTGCTCAAAATTATCAAAGGAGAAATACTACTCAGATATTTTGCCCAAGTAAATTCATAAAATAGACTCCACACCCACCAAAGACATATATTGCAGATAACTTTCTTTGATGATCACCTTGACCTCAAATCAACATGTTTTCCTAAAAAGAGAGATACCTTTTATTCTTGGATATTTATTGGAGTGTATTTGAATGAGATTTTTAAAATAATAACTCCCTAAGATTTGGAGGCTTTATAAATTGGAATGTAAAGGTAAGAGGCGTAGGGCATGTCTTTTGTATCTTTAGGCAAAAATATCGCAATTCATGTACAGTTGGAGTTAGAGTAAAAGGCCATATGAATCAAAGACAAAAAAAATTTATTTTTAGTTGCTTAATTTGTGAGAACTGGTTGAGGGAAATCCAAGGAAAACAAGACAATAATACAAATGTCCTTGCAAATCCACATACAGAATACGTGTCACTGAAATCCTCTCTCCTTGTAAACTATATGCCTTTTCTGATTTGAGGTTTCTAGCAACCTCAACTTTTGCATTTTTGTGATTTTGAAGAACCTTGGGCATAAAAGCAAGGTACAAGGCCCAGAATAGGTGCAAATTGATAGTTTTATCTGTGAGGGTAGTGAAAGTGAAATCACAACCAGGAGTGACACTTAGGAAAACACAATAATGACATGCTTCCAGGTGTGGAAATTGAGGAAGCATTATTCAATGAGCATGTTAGAAATTCCTGCTCCTTATGGGGTTCAAAACTAGATGTTAAAATAATCCTTTCTCTACACAATGCCAAAATATTTACATAACATGGAAACAATTCAAATTGGAGATGTTAGTGTGTGGTGCTGTTAGGAACCAAAGATGTCGATTGAATCTTTTTTTCCTTTTCAAGGGATCTGGAGTGTTTGAAATTGGATAGACATAATCAAAACGGCCATTATTTATATCACATTAATAAAGAAAATCTGAGTGTATCAAGCCATGAGCAACCTCCAGACAGCTGTTCAATTTTTTTTTGCAATATATTGCTAAGTTTATATTTTATATCTTAAGATAGGACTAAACTACAAATATAAATCTACAGAATATGGTACTTATTCCATATTAGCTATAATTTTGATTTTTAAAAACTGTTCATTCTAGTGCTATCATAGTCACCAATGCTATACATTTATTTACTTGTAGAAGGCTGCAATTGGTTTTATCTCTAGATGAAAAATTGAAGATCTTCCTTCAAACTATCATGGGTCTTCTTTCAGTTGGATCACTATGAACAAGTTTGCAGTCATATTTCCCAGCATATGTCAATACATAGCTTTAATGAAATCTATGGGGAAAAAAAAATCAAACCTATTTTTGAATGCTCAGTTTAGAAAAATACACAAAGGTATAGGATCATGTTTGTTAGCAGGAGAAGTAATTGAAATTTAGTTGAAAATGGTGTCATCTCTTCCACCAAATACAATTTTTAAAAGTGCTCTCTTGAACAAAGAATGATTTATATATGCTTGAGATACGGCGAATGTCACCAAGGATTTGGTTATGATTGAGATTACAAATGCATTAAAATGCTGGAGACCTTTCTTGTTGACTAAAGGAGAAAGGGAGAGGGGACCATCAATGGATGGCATTTTCAAACCTTAAAAGAAAGATAGAAGGAAAGGCATAATAAATCTAGGTAAATAAGAAAGAAGTATGGAAAGACAAGTTATTGTGTAGGAAGGGGATTCTTCATAGATTTGGAGGATTACCCAAGTAGAGGAATTCATTTTGAAGGATATTCCAAATGGGCATTAATAGCAGGATGAGAGTGTAGAAGAAATGAACAAGAGTTGATGTAATCCTGGCTCTTGACAAATGATTGGATATCCAAAGCCAAATACATTTGAGGACATTTTTCAATATCACATATAAAGAGAACTGTGTGCAGCTGGCCCATGCGCAGTGCTGATGCACGCAAGGAGTGCCGTGCCACGCAGGGGTGTCCCCGCATAGGGGAGCCCCATGCGCAAGGAGTGTGCCCTGTAAGGAGAGCTGCCCAGTGTGAAAGAAAGTGCAGCCTGCCCAAGAATGGCGCCGCACACACAGAGAGCTGATACAACATGATGACGCAACAAAAAGAAATACATGGCCAATTGACCATGAGGTGCAGCGGTGCTCAGAGATGTATTCACCAAATGCAACGAATGTCTCATGATGATTGAGGAGGTTGTTGTTATGGGGGGAAGAGTGGGGTCAGGGGGGTGGGGGGTATATGGGGACCTCATATTTTTTTAATGTAACATTAAAAAAATAAAGACAAAAGAAAAACAAAAAAAAACACAGATTCCTGGTGCTGCTGATAAGGATAGAAGCGGTCTCAGAAGAACACACAGTGAATGGATGCAGAAAGCAGACAACTGTCCCCGTCTCCTTCCCGCCCAGTATTGGCAGCCGGCGCTGCCCCTCCTTCTCTCCTTCTCCGTCTTCCGCCTAGCCGTTATCTAGACAGCCCACACTTTCCCCTTCCCCTCCCTTGCTCCTAACCCCTTAGCCAGCTTACTGTCCAGTAACCGCCTACTGTCCAGTAACCGCCTACTGTCCAGTAACCGTCTACGCAAGCAACAGCACCCGCCGGCACCAATCAAGTCCCTTTAGGTATCCCTAGACCCTATAAAACCATGTCCCCTTCTACAATAAAGTAGACTTGTGCCCAGACCTCATCTCCGTGGTGTTTTTGCTTGCACCGCGCGTCCCCCATGCCTGAGCGGAGAGAGCGAGGGCCCAACGGCTTCGTACCGACCCCCCTCCTCTCCTTCGACCGTGGGGCAGCCCCCGTCCGGAGAGCCCGCCCGGCCATCCGCGTCGACCCTCCCGGAGGCCCGCTGCTGCCCGCAGACAACTGGGGGAGATGGCGGGGGACGGGGGGCAGAAATAAATAAAAAATAAATCTTAAAAAAAAAAAAGAGTAGATAGCATTCGGAACTATAGTCTGTGAAAGTAGCATCTACAATAGTATTTAACCAGAATTCTAGAGACCAGGTTAAGGATATAATTAAAACATAAAGAAAAAAAAAGATACTTAAAGCTAACAGTAATAAATACAATCTCCCTGGACTAGAAAAATGACAGGAAAAAAAGGTCCTGAAGAAAAAATAATAAAAAATAAGCAATCATTACTAATACCTTTGAGTCGTTACACAACATTAAGAAAGAATTATGAAGAGATATTATTCTTTATTCATGTGCAAAATACCTGTAACCTATAAATAGGAAATTAATTTACACAGCATCAAATTTAGGCTCTTTTCTCAAAACTTCCATATTGTAAGTAGGCCCTAGAAGGAAACAAAAAGACATACTTAAAAACAAAAAAATTGTAGATAATTGTGTTGGTTTTGTTTTGTTTTGTTTTTGCTAGAGAAGTTGTAGATTTACAGAACAATCTTACAGAAAATACAGAATTCCCATAAGCCCTCCTTATTATTAACAATTGGCATTAATACACACATACTCTCGAGCCTTCAATGACTCCATGTTAGATGAAAAAATGCTCTATCACATGTTTTGTTTGAAGATAGATAATCTGTCCCCAAACTAGTTTGGATTATAATTTATATTCAACACCCAATTCCTTCTTCCTGGATCAATGCATAATGTCTGTCTAAATTTAATACATGAGTACAATAGTGAACAGTACAGATAAACACCATTTTATAGAAATCTTATAAGAAAATTCATCTTTAGAAAGCAATTATCTTGTGAAAAATCTTTTCCATAGAATTCATCTAAGTATACAATCTATTTAAAATATTTCTTTAATCAGCTTTCAGTATTGTGAAAGATTAAGCACTATGTTATTACCAACTGTTGACTTTTAAAAATTTCATAGTTTCAATTAGATTAAATGGGCCTTATAGGGTTCAGGCACAAAATGGTGGAGTGGGAAGTTTACAAACCACTGTCTCCACTAGAAAAATGAATAAGTGAACAAAGAGACTAGAATTAATTAAATAGTAATAATGGAGCCAGAATGGACATTGAGAGCAAGTACAGGAATGTCAGAGGAAGTGAGAGGCTGCTGAGACTTAAGGTTTTGTAAGTGAAAGCAAAAAATAGTGACCAACCCCCCAATCCTTGACCCCCTTGCCCCCCAACTCCCTGGCTCAGCCCCATGGCAGTTGCTGTAGAAATGATTGAGAGTGCAGGTCAGTCTAGGGGCTTTATGAGAAACCATTATGGAAGCTGGGGGCAGTTTCTACCCTTTGGGTAGCAGTACTCCCAGCCTCACATCAGCATCCACCTGGACAGAAAGAGCTAGTATGAGGGTGGCTCCTGTTCTGGCAGGACACAGAACAGATTCTGGCTTTGGTTTTGTGCTTCTCTGCAGTGGCAGCTTTTAGTCTCACACGAGGATCAACTATATACCAGGAGGACCCAGTGCACTTTTTCATTAGATGGGTTTCCTTTTTCTTTCCTGTGTTGTTAGTCTGGTGTATTCCTGAGAGCCCAGCAGAGACACTAGCTTTGGTTTATATTTCTCTCTCCCTCAGGTCAAGTTTTTTTCTTTTTTTCTTTTTCTTTGTTATTCATATTTTGGAATCTCCTTGATCCCTGAGGGACAACCAGGGACCTGGCCTAGGTTTCAGTGTTGAAAGCAGCAGCTTCTGGCTTCCCACCAATGCAAAACAAAAGGCATGAAGATGAAGTGCTCTTCATTTTTTTTTCTTTTCTTTTTCTTTTTTTGTGGATGTTTGTTTGCTTGTTTCTTTCCTTCCTCCCCTTCTTCCCCCCCACTCCCCATTCTTACTTTCTTACACTGGCAGACTGGAAATCTAGTTCTCCCAATGTTCAGAGTGACTATAACATAATACTTGGAATGTCCAGTTCTCAACAAAAATTACAAATCATACAAGGAGACAGGAATGTATGACCCTGGTACAGGAAAAAAAGAATTTGATGAAAAATACACTGGAGGAAGCACAGTCACTGGAATTACAAATTAAAGATCTTAAGAACAACCCTCATAAGTAGGACCAATGAACTAATAGAAAACATGACAAAGAATGAAAGAAAATCAGGAAAACAATATATGAATAAAATAAGCATTTCATTAATGGGATAGAAACTATAAAAGGGAACCAAATGGAAATTATAGAACTCAAAAGCACAATAATCGAAATATTCAATAGGGAGGTTCAAGAGCAGAATGGAAGAATCAGAAGAATGGATAATAGACCAGCAAACTAGAAGACAAAACAATTTAAAGTGTCTCCAGGTTGAGGACAGAAAGAAAATAAAGTAAAAGAAGGAAGAGTACCTGGGGAACCTCTGGGACATCATCAAGATACCAACATATGAATCATAGGAATCCCAGAATGATAAAGGGGGAGATAAAAGGGTAGGAAATTTATTTGAAGAAATAATGACAGAAAACTTCCCAAGTCTGATGACAGATATGAATGTACAAATCCAAGACACTCAATAAACATCAAGCGGAATGAACCCAAACAGTTCTATGCTGAGACACATTCCTATCAAATTAGTCAAGGACAAAGACTCTTAAAAACAGCAAGAGAGAAGCAGTATGACACATAGAAAGGATCCTTAAAATGCTTAACATCTGATTTCTCAAAAGAAACCACGGAGACAAGAAGATCTCCATGAAAGACTATGTGGAAGGACATTTTTAAAGGGAAAACAAACAAACACAGAAAAACTGTTACCCAAGAATATTATATCCTGTAAAGATGTCCTTCAAAAATGAGAGAAAGAAATGAAGACATTTCTGAGCAAACAAAATTTGAGGGGTTTATTTCCACTATACCTGCCTTAAAGGAAATGTTTAGGGGAGTCCTTAATGTTGAAAGGAAAGGACACTAGGCAATATTTCAGTGCTTGATAAAGAAATAAATAACTCAAGTGTAAGTAATAATATTGATAAGTATATATGCCAGCATTATTTTACTTTTCTTTTGTAATGTTCTCTTTTACTTATAAAACTAAAAATTCAAATGCATAAAAAACAAGCATAAATATTTGTTACTGGGCATATGTTTATAGATGTAATTTGTGAAATTAACAACATAAAAGGGATGGATGGAAGTATCTAGTTACTATGTATATGTAGGCTATTGAAGCCAAGTTGGAATCAAAACAAACTAAACTGTAATGGATCTAAGATACTATATGTATTCCCAGTGGTAATCATAGGGAAAATACCTACAAAAAAAAGAAAAGTGATTTAAAACAGCTCATTTAGAAAAGATGATCTAAGTCAAAAAGAAAGCAGTAATAGAGAAAAAGTAGGACAAAAAATATACGGTTTACAAAAAATAGCACAATGACAGAAGTAAATCTTGCCTGATCAGTAATTTCTCTAGATATAAATGTATTAAAATCTCCAATTAAAAGGCAGAGATTGATAGAATGAATTTAAAAACCATGGCCCAACTATATGTTGTTCAAGAGATCCACCTCAGACCCATAGTTACAAATAGGTAAAAAGTGAAAGAATGGAAAAATATATCATGCAAATAATCCAAAGAGAGTAGAGCTGCCTATCTTAAAATCATAAAATATAGACTTTAAGTCAAAAACTGTCACAAGAGATAAAAAAGGACATTATATATAGATAAAAGGGTCAATTACACAAGAAGATTTAACAATTATAAAAAGCAAACCCCAAACATTGTGAGAGCTAAAGAGGAAAATGGGCACTTCTACAATAATAGTTGGAGACTTCAAAGCACCACTTTGCACACTGGATAGAACATCTAAACAGAAGATCAATAAGGAAATAAAGGAGCTTTAATAAGGAAAAAAAAGACACTATAAAGGAACAAGATATCAGCAAAAATATAGAATGCTTCACCCAAAAATGGCAAAATACACCTTTTCTAAGTGGACAAGAATCATTCTCTAGGATAGACCATATATTAGTGCACAACAGAAGTCTAAATGAATTAAATATATTGAAATAAAAAAAACCTCTCAGCAAAATGGAATGAAGCTAGAAATCAATAGCATAAGAGAACAGGAAAATTTACAAATATGTGGGAATTAAACAGCACACTCTTAAACAACCAATGGGTTAAAGGAGAAATTACAAGAGGAATTAGAAAATAACTTAGAGACAAATGAAACCAAAGATGCAACATACAAAACTTATAGGGTGAAGAGTAGGGATATACAGGGGGAAATTTATAGCGATGAATGCCTATGTTAAAAAAGAGGAAGCATCTCAAATTAATACCCTAACTTTATATCTTAGAAAACTAGAAAAAAATTAAAGTAAACCCAAAGTTAGCAGAATAAAGGAATTAATTGGGGCTAGAGCAGAGATAAACGAAATAAAAAAAAATTGAGAATAAAGTAAAAAGTTGGTTCTTTGAAAACAAATCAATAATATTGACAAACCTCTAGCTAGATTGACAAAGAAAAAAAGAGAAAAGGTACAGATAACTAAAATCAGAGAAAGAAAATTGGTGATATCACTACTGACCTTAGAGAAAGTAAGAGGAATTTAAGAGAATGTTATAAACAATTGTACACCAACAAATTAGAATCTCTAGAGGAAATGAAAAAATTCATAGAAATACATCAATTACCTAAATTAACTCAAGATGAAATAGAAAACATCAATACATATAACAAGCATAGAGATTGAATCAGTAATGAAAACAATTCTTCAACCATAGAAAATCCCAGGACCAGATGCCTTCCTGGTAAATTCTACCAAACATTTCACGGATTAATATCATTTAAAGAATTAATACCAAACCTTCTCAAACTTTTCCAAAGAATCAAGAGGAAGGAACAATTCCTAATTCATTTATGAGGCCAGCATTATTCTCATACCAAAATCTGGTAAAGATACCACAAGAAAACCAACTATAGATCAATTTTCTTTATGAGTCTAGATGTTAAAAAAAAAAAAAAAGATTTTACATTATGATCAAGTGGGATTCATACAAAGAATGCAAGGTGGTTGAAAATACAGAAATCAATGTAGTACAATACATAAATAGAATGAAGGCAAAACAAAACCAAAAAAAAATGGTATCAAATGGATGCAGAAAAGGCATTCAACAAAATCCAGCACCCTTTATAAAAACATGCAAAAAGAAAAAAAAAAAAAAGATGACTGGAAGGTGGAAGGTAAAGGTCACTAACCAAAATCATATTCGATTGTGAAAAATGTAAATCTTACTCCCTAAAATCAGAACAAAAAAGATGCCCACTTTCATCACTGTTACTCAATATTGTACAAGTAGTTCTTGCGAAAGCAATTAGGAATAAAAGCAAATAGGTATCTAAATTTGTAAAGGAAAATCTCTATTTGCAGATGACATGATGTTTATGTTTAAAAAACCCAAAGACATCCACAAGAAAACTATTAGAATTGAGCAAAGTGGTAGGGTACAGGATGAATGCAAACACACAAAAACCAATTGTGTTTCTAGTAATGTACAATGTGAAGAGGAAATTAAGAAAGCAATTCGGGAAAATGGATTTGGATCAACTTATACAGCATCTACCTGCCACATGGGAGGTCTAGGGTTCAAACCCAGGACCTCCCGACCCATGTGATAAGCTGGCCCATGCACAGTGCTGATGCATGCAAGGAGTGCCGTGTGACACAGGGGTGTTTCCTGTGTAGAGGAACCCCATGGGCAAGGAGTGCACCCCATAAGGAAAGCTGCCCCATGCAAAAAAAGTGCAGCCTGCCCAGAAGTGGTGCCACACAAATGAAGAGCTGATGAAGCAAGATGACACAACAAAAAGAGACGTAGATTCCCAGTGCCACTGACAAGAATACAAGCAGACACAGAAGAACACACAGTGAATGAACTTGTAGAGAGCAGACAACTGGGGAGGAAGAGAGGGGGAGAGAAATAAACAAACAATAAATCTTAAAAAAAGAGACAGCAATTCCATTTATAGTATCAAAAAGAATAAAATATCTAGGTACAAATTCCAGTAAGGATACAAAAATCTTCTATATGGAAAATTATAAAACATCACTGAAAGAGGACCTAGAAAAATAGCAAGACATCCCATGTTCATGGATTGGAAGAATTAACATTTCTAATATGTCAGTATTACACAAAGCAATATAGAAATCTAATGAAATCCTTATTAAAATTTCAAATTTTTTTTGTAGAAATGGGAGAACCAATCCCCAAATTCACATGGTACTACAAGGGACCCCAAGTAGCCAAAGCAATCTTGGAAATGAAGAACAGGGTTGGAGAACTCATACTTCCCAATTTTGAGTTGTATTACAAAGTGACATTATTCAAAACAGTGTGGAACCAGCCCAAAGACAAATAACTCAGTGGTGCAGAATCAAAAGTCCATGAATAGACCCAAACATCTATGGTTAATGGATTTTTTTACAAGGATGCTAAGTGCATGCAGTGTGGAAAGAACAGTCTCTTCAATAAATGGAGAGACTTAAATCTTTGTTCTGTTCATATGCCAATTAGCCTTAATCTCTGCAGTGTTGCAATACCCACTCTCCAGTTCATCCAACTCACCCAGGACAACTAACAAGGACATGATGACGGGATATACCCATCCCAAGGAACAGAAAGTGTCTGCAACTGCAAGCAAGATAGTTTCATTCATCTGTCCCATGGGATCTAAGCTCCCACTCAATTAGAAACAGAGTTGGCATTACCATCCCCAAATCCTCAAGACTGGGGTATGAACAATGGACTAAAGTACACTTATTTTTATTCTAGCAATGGAAGAAATTTTATCACTGATATAAAGGCAGTGGCCACCAGAGGTTCAGAGGGGAGGGAGAGGGAAGAATAGGTGTAACATGGGGGACATTGGAAGTGTCCTGCTTGACACTGCAGTGGTAGATGCAGGCCATTATACATTTTGTTATAACCTATAAAATTATGTGGAACAGAGTGTAAACTATAATGTAAACTATAGTTTATGGTTAGTAGCAATGCTTCAATATGTGTTCATGAATTGTAACAAATACACCATGCTAATGAAAGATGCTAATGGAGGAAAATTGTGGGAGGGGAAGGAGATGGGGCATACGAGAATCTCCTATATTTTTATGTAACAATTATGTAATCTAAAGCTTCTTTAAAAATGAAAAATCCCTATAAATAAATAAGTGATATTGACATAATCAGATACCTATATGCAGAAAAATGAATTTACTCCCCTAACTCATACCATAAACAAACAATAAAAATCAACTCAGAATGGTTCAAAGACCCAAACATAAGACCTAAAACTATAAAACTCTTGGAAAATAAGATAGCAGCAATAGTGGCAAATTTTCATGAGATAGGATTTGTCAGTGGAGTCTGAGATATGACACCAAAATCATGAGTAACAAAGAAACAGTAGATGCATTTGACTTCATCAAAATTAAATTTTAAAAAAGTTTTGTGCAAAGGAAATTATTAAGAAATTGAAAAGACCACCTGCAAAATGGGAAAAAGTGTTTCAAACAAACATATTGGCTATGGATTTAAACTCCAAAACATATAAAGATTTCCTACAATTCAACAACAAAAAGACAAAAAGTCCAATTAAAAAATAGGCAAAAGATTTCCATAGACATTTCTCAAAAAAGATACAGAAATAGCCAAACACATGAAAAGATTCTCAAAGTCACTAGCAATTAGGGAAATGCAAATTAAATTCACAGTGAGTTACTGATTCACACTCACAAGGATAGAAAATAACAAGTAATGGATTGGATGCAGAGAAATTGGAACTCTGGTGCATTGCTGATGGTAATGTAAAATAGTGCAACCACTGTGAAAAGAAATATAGCTGTTCCTCAAAAAGTTAAATACAGACTTACCATTTGACCCAGAAATCCTACTTCTCTATATATACCAGTCACAGATACTTGTACATCAATGTTTATAGCAAAATTATTCACAATAGTCAAAAGCTGGAAACAACCCAAATGCCCATCCACATATGACTGGAAAAGCAAACTGTTTTACAAACACACAATGGAAAATTTTTATGCCATATGAAAAAAAAATGAAGTTATGAGACATGCTGCAACATGTAAAAAACTTGAAAGTGTTTTGTTTAGTGAAACAAGCAAGACAAAGCCAAGAATTTTATGATATCACTTATAAAAGAAGACCAAAAAATGAGCAAACTCATGGATATTGAAAGCAGATTTGAGGTTACTGGGGATGCTAGAGGTGGAGAATGAGGAAGGGGGAGAAGAAGGATTGTTTGACTGTAAAATTAAACATAACTTAATGGGAAAAAAATGTGCAGCATATAACATTCCTTCATGCTGGGATATTGAAAACTTTAAAATGCTATATACCATTCCAATAAATTCTGTTTTAATCGAAATGTGCTATTCTGACCTCTTTTTTTCAATAAAATTAATATATTTCTCAGATAAATTAAGTATTAGAGTAAAATTTGTTTCAATAGAGTCATGACTACTTTTACTTATTTTTTTGCCAGTTAAGGCACTTTTTAAGTGAATTAAAGTTGTGGCAGATTCTATTATGGTTCACTAGACTTCATTACTCTTTGAATCATGTAATTAAGTGGCTGGATTAAATAAAAACATTGCAATTCCTATCAACTGTGCTTTCAGAGATCAAGAATCAAGGCTGACACATCTCATCCTATGTATCCTAGAATGGCCCCAATTGCAATTGATGTCATACTGATTTCAATGAGTAAACAGCGGATTCACTAACAAGCATATTCAATGATCTGGGGGACTTTAGCCGACCATGCATTCTTCAGTTCCTTACAAACCAAGTTTCAACGTCATATTGCCAGTCACAGGCCTTACTTCTGAGATAAAAGGCCAATATATTGGGGAGCGGGTGTAGCTCAGTGGTTGAGTGCCTGCTTCCCAAGTATGAGGTCCTGGGTTCAATTCCCAGTACCTCTGGAAAAAAAGAGCCAATATATACTCAAAATAGTCAATGGCATTGTACCTACAGATGAATATCAGTGCAGATAAAATTAATTCATATTAACAGTTTAGTAGTCATTTTTAAGCATAAAAAAATAACAAAATCCAATCAAAATAATTTGTGATTGAAATTATCCATAGGAAAATATACCAGAAGGACATTTCAAACATCACATACATGACTGCTTAAAGGAAGATGAACCTTCCATTATTGGCTTTTGAATTCAGCCCTGTTTATTATATATTCCTTACATCCTATATACAGAAAGGGAAGTTTTTTTAAAAAATTCTTTTTTCTCTTCCTATTGCAGCTGCTTCTACCAAGCATTAAAAGTTGCAAGAAAAATCATATATACACATACATGTAAAATTAGGGAAACAAGCTGCTTTATTTCCCCGATTTAAAATAAGCTCAATCAGGAGAAAAGAAAAATGCCATAAAATACAGCTTGATGAACAGCTGAAGACAAGAATATACTCAGACGCAGTTTCAGTATCCAAGATGACTCTCACTCAATAGTTTTTAATGGGATGAAGGACATTTCCCCTCAACATTTTTCTAAGTGACTGAATGAAACAAATGGGGATTATGTGGGGAATGAAACCCAAAATAGATATGAAAACACTTCTTAAATATGATCCTAAGGTTTTAAAGGCAAGAGAAAAAAAGAAAGAAAAGAAAAAACAACCCCTCACAAAGGGTCTTGCTTCTCATTCTGACTTATAAAATGATATCATTTTGTAAATACTAATTTGAGAATTCTTGATTAAAAAGGACAATTTTCGTAAGAGTCAGTAATGAAGTTTAGGATAGGTAGAACTGGCTAAAGAACTTTCCTAATCTTCATTAGGAAAGCATTCAACTATATTCCAAGACAAAAGTATAAATAGAGTTTAATAAAATTGCAGAGACTAAACTGAGAGGCAGGGGTCTTTCAGTCTACATTTCCTAGGGCTAGGACACTGAGAGTAATTGAAAAATAGGAAAAGTCTTACTCTTGACGGTCGCTGTCCGTGTGCAGTTGTAAAGAATAGCCAATTCCCCGAACACTTTTCCTGGACCCATGGTACACAGCTTCACACCTTCTTTGGTAACTTCAACCTTCCCATCTAAAAAAAAGAGGAGAAAACACATGCTTCACTTCATTTGTTGCATTTTTAATGTAAGATGAGGAGAGCTAGGCTCATTTTTAAAGTGCAAAGCATTTACAAATCTACCATGAGGTATACCAAGAAATTTTAAATACATAAATTTTAAAACCTACATCCTTTTAAAGTCACTAAGAAGATTTGAGATGTGACAGAGAGGAAGCACTAGAAAGATGGAAACAAGTACGTAAACATATGAAATTTTTCTAGATTCAATATTTGAAATGTATGTTAGTTCCAGTTTTGAAGTCATATGGAATCTAAATAAAAACTAAGTGGGTACATTTGCTCTAACATACTTTATTCTTGGAAATTCTCATTTGAGTAAGGCAGATGTTCTGAAAAGGGAAATAACTTTGACCCTTGGACATTATTTAATTCTAGTTCATGTCATCTTTTTATTTTTAAACATCTTACCTGACTTGGGCAAGACTGTTCTATTTCTTCCCAACCCTGCAACATTGTAACAAAAAGCAAACAAGCCCTCAAGGGTTGAGGGAAAAGAAAACCCATGCCTAGTTTGTGTTCTACAAAGGACTTTCGAGAATGAAATGCTAAAGAAGGAAAAAGGAAACACCGTACACCAAATACACATTGTTGGCTTCAAGTAAGGAAAATATTCATGAGGTGAATGAAAAAAAAATTTTTTAAGTAATAGCTATGTACACTAAAAATTCCATCACCAACCACAAAGGGATCAGAAATTAAAAGTCAACAATCTATTCTATCCTCATATTATTCTCCCATATTACTTACCCACTATGTGCAGAGGGAGAAATGCCTAATACTTGGCAAAAAAAATTAGTTAGTAATTGAAGAGAACTAATGCCACCCCAGCATTTTCCAAACATCAGGTCTTCACTCATTGACTTCATAATTTTTCCTTGATTTGTGTGTTTCCTGTAATAATTAATTTTGAGTGTTGACCTTAAGTTCACCCCCTTTTTCAATCAGCCTAGTTTTATCCTAAGCAATAACATTTGGAAAATCACAGGTTTGATGTGCTAATCAATTTTTTCAAACACCTGTTGAGATAAAATATTATTAAAATACAAAAAATTTTCATCCATGTACCAGGAGTACATGATCCACACATCAGGACATATTATTCGACCGTAAGAGCAATTTCACCTAAATAGTAACAATGGAGAGAGAATTCTAAAATAATTAGGATAAAAGTCCACTCACGTCTGAAAAGCCTACTCTCTACTCTTGAACTATGTATGTATACCTCCAACTGTGTGTTAGGAGAGAACAAATCAAACAATTCAGAAGGTTTGGAAACACTTGCTTATGCAGTATGACCATCAGATAGTCTAGCTTGCTCCCTATTACCTTCTTGATTGCAGGAAAGACAACTCTTTCTCTTAGGAGGTACAGCAAAACTAGTCCAGTAAATCCATGTTTGCATAAACTTTGGACACTCCCCTTTTGCCATGGCATTTTTCACTCTTCAGTAGCAAGCCTACTCCTCTAAAAATTTCATTCATTGTTCAAGAGAGAGAAAGGTTTGGAATTAACATAGTAAAGATTTTTATAAATTGTCTGAAGGCAGACTGGAAGTTGAGTTCTGGTTTTCTTTCTTATCTGTTCTTTACTAATCTTGCAACCTTGGACAAGGTGATTAATTTCTCTATGCCTTGGTTTCTTCATAGTGAATAGGCAAAATAAAAGTACCAATCTCATTGGATGGTTGTTAAAATTATGTAAGACACAACAAGTACAATAATTAGCAAAGTGCCTGGCACATAGAAAAATGCTTATTTTGGCATCATTTTCATCATATTTTTTTCTTATCACTTACATGAATATAGGAGTTGCGAGCTTTAAATGAAGTACAATATTCTGTCATCTACTGCAGAAACCAACCAAGGTCCATGCTGGGTAGTAGGTTGTATTTTTGAAAATGGTGAAAGTTTGTTTTTCAGATCCTTTCTCTATGGGGACTGTGGACAGAACTTTTGGGTGCAAATCAATACCACAACCAAAGAAGAAAAGAGAAATCACACTGATGACCTGGCTGAATGAAATATATTTGTACTCTTCCCTCATTTGGCTGGGCAACATCTGATGTACTCTTATCTCAACTACAACAGTCTTATGGTGTGGGCTCATAAGAATTCTATAGCAGCAACATTCTAATGTATTATAAAATTTTCTTGACTTACCGCTCTAGCTTTAATTAACAGAAATGAGAGCAAGATGAGTAAAGTCTAAATAACTTTCATATACAACTGATCTTGTACAAGTCAGCTTCTCTGTCTCTTCGGGTTCCACAGTTAAAAGTCTTCAGTGGAAGTGTATGCAGAGCAATCCTGGTGGAAGGTTTGGGAGTTATGCCTCCTCAAACAATAGCCAGCTTAAATAATAGACAAGGAGGATGATCGTAACTTTTATTTAAATCAGTGGTTTAAAAGCCAGTCTGTGGACTATTATACCAGATTCAATTAATGAAATTCAGGTATTTGTTCCCTCTGGGAAATTGTAAATCTCTCCATCCCACAACCTACTTGGTGCTACTGCCACTTCCTTCCCTGAAAAATCCACACTCAAGTAGCACTGATGAGTTTTAACATATGCACAACTTATCTCGTAACTTAATAGGTTTCCCTTCTGCATATAACTGCTAGAAGGCTCCCAGTCAGATTTGTGACCAACCTCTAAGAATTGCATAAAAACTATGGGGTTTGAAATTTGTGCACTAATCTCACTTTTGACTCCAACTAATTTTCATATCCTTATTTTATATTTGCCTCCTTTCCTCATGTCTTAACTCATGTTTTCTGAAAAGGTGGATATAATTATATCCATAAATAATTAGTGCTAGGAACCTCAGGTTATATTCCATGCTAATTAGAAAAGCTAAAATTAAACAAACAAATGAGCAAAAAAAACCATGCTTAAATGCAGAATGTTTTTGAGAAATAGCAATTTGGATATAAACCTTTTCTTTTTCCAGATGAAATTAAACATGGTAGATTCAATATACACACAAGAGTCAAAGAAGGAAGGGATATGATGGCATTTAAAAGATAAGATAGCCAGGTCCTGAGCCTCAACAGACTTCAGCTCCTACAATCTGATCTATTGGACTTACCACACTCAGCTAAGATGGAGTTGAAGAAGGACAACCACCACACCATGGAGCCTAGAGTGATTACAACTGAAAATGGGAGGATTGCATCCAGCATCCATGTGGAATCTGAGCCTCCTCTTGACATAGAGGTGTAATGGACACAACCAATCCAATGTCCACATAGAAGAGGTGGCATTGGATTGGGAAAAGTGGACATGGTGGACGATGGGTATGGGGAAAGGCAGGAAGAGATGAGAGGTGGAGGCATCTTTGGGACATGGAGCTGCCCTGGATGGTGCTTCAGAGGTAATCACCGGACATTGTAAATCCTCCCAGGGCCCACTGGATGGAATGGAGGAGAGTATGGGCCATGATGTGAACCATTGTCTATGAGGTGCAGAGGTGCCCAAAGATGTACTTACCAAATCCAATGGATGTGTCATGATGATGGGAACGAGTGTTGTGGGGGGGGGGGGGAGAGGAGGGGTGGGGGGGTGGGGTTGAATGGGACCTCACATATATATTTTTAATGTAATATTATTACAAAGTCAATAAAATAAATAAATAAAAATAAAAATAAAAAAAAGATAATAGTCCAAAAAGCACTGTAATTTATTTTTTTGTGTGTTTTGTTATATGAACAGAGGTTAAATAGTAAACAAAAACCCAATCTTTGTAAATTGTTAAGTTGAGTCAGTTTGAAGAACTCTCTCTCCTCATACCTGGATGGGGAATGAATGATTCAGGGAGGCAGAACAGTTTGGGTGCTAGAAAGAAAGTTAGGGGCAAACAAAACTTTAATGGGAGCTCCTTCAGAGACATTTAGAAACATCCCAGTTGTCCAATAGCCTAGTATTGTAACTTATTGCTGTGAAGTGTGAAATTGGTGTTCACTAGTCCACATGCCAGATTTGGAACAAAATTAAAAGTGACTACCCATTTAAATTTGGTTTACAAGTACAGACTCTATGTTCACTTAAGAAAGCTAATAAGACCTTCAGAAGTTTGTTGTACTTACCCAATGGTCCCCTAACTCAACTTAATCTACTTCCTTTAAACTATTGGGCTTCTCATAAAGGGGACAGACCTGGCCACTCCCCTGGTCTTACATATTTCTATGCAGTTGCTTTAACTTGTGTTTCAACAAGTGGCAACCACAGTGATTTGTTTTTTTGTTTGTTTTTAATACGTTTTTTTATTTTTATTTTTTTAAAAGAAACTTAGATTAATAAATGTTGCACAAAATATATAGGGGATTCCCATATGCCCCCCACCCTAGCCTTTCCACATTTTCCAACATCAACGACATCCTTCGTTAGTGTGGTACAATTTGCCACAATTGATGAACACATCTTGGAACATTGCTGCTAAGCGATGATTATAGTTTACATTGTAGTTTACCATCTCTCTCACACATTTTTGCAAGTTATTACAAGATATACAATGGCCTGTATCTATCATTTCAATGTCATTCAGGATAATTCCCAAGTCCCCAAAATGCCCCCAAATTATACCTATTTTTCCTTCTCCCTCCCCTCAGAATCTCCAGTGGCCACTACCTCCACATCCATGATAAAAGCTCTTCCATTGCTAGGATCACAAGTCTATAGTAGAACAACCGTAAGTCTCCTCTAGTCCATCATCCATTCCCCAATCCTGAGGATTCTGGGTGGTGATGCCTACTCCACCTCTAATTGAGACGGTGCTTAGATCCCATGGGGCAGATGGATGGCACTTTCTTGCTTGCAGTTGCAAACTCTCTCTGTTCCTTCAGATGGTCACTGTTAGTCATCATCTTGTTAGTTGTCCTGTGTGAGTCTAATGAACTGGAGAATAGGTGTTTCAAGTCTTTTGAGATTCAGGGCCCAACTGGCACACGGACAGGCCAAAAATTTAAGTTTCTTGGACATATAACTGTGAACTCTAGTACTAACTATAGGTTCAAATAGAGGGGCAGCAGAGCCATGTGTAGGGAAAACACAACTGAGTCCAACTCTATCACACTGGGGAACATAAATTCCAAAGTAGGTCCCACTGACAGGCACAAAACTCCTGAGCTGTCAGCCCTGCCTACAGTGTCTGGATGTTTCTAGAGCCCTCAGGAGCCCTGCTATTTGAGGTAATATTTACTTTGGCAGTCAATGAGTTCCTGCTGAGATATGCATAAATGTAATCTCTCGAATGACCTCCTGACTCACTTTGTAGTCTATTAGCCATATAAACTCAGTGTCTTTACCCTTTCCCCCTTTTGGTCAAGGTCTTTTTGAGTTTCATTGCTAGTTGGTACTTGTTAATAATCTCTCGGTGCCATGGAGGCTCATCCCTGGGAGTCGTGTGCCATGCTGGCAGGAAGGTAAAGCATTTATATGTGAGTCTTGGCTTAGAGAGAAGCCACATTTGAGCAACAAGGAGGCTCTCAGGAGGTAATGCTTAGGTACCCTATGATACTATGCTAAGTTTCAATTTCAAAAGTAAAGGTTCAAAAGTCATCACAATCAAGGGCCGGTCAATGGTACATCCTCCTTCAGTAGTCACTGCCCCTGTACTCAGGTGATTCTTGCTAACCCATTAGAGAATGTGGCAGATCTCTCCAGGATGGGAATTTGATATTTCTTTGGTTATTATGTGGGCCTCCACCCACGGTGACAATGCCCCATGAACACTTGAACACAGAGATCTGTTTTAAACTGACTCCATGTGTATAAACAAGGGGGCAGGGAAGTGGTTAGAAGGTGGAGTGGACTGAAGGTAAGATATGCTTGCTTTTGTCAGAGTCCTATACCAAACTGAAAAACAGCCCAGCTTCAAGGATTTCATATAGTTTGCTACATAGGAACTTAAATTGTGATGAATTGATTCAGGTCATCATCGATTATTGTAATTTCTATTTCTTTAAAGAAATAGATGAGGTTTACAAGCATTTCTTTATGACTTTAAAATTTCAATTTAATTTTCTTCTCAAACATGTTATATTTCCAATCAAAGATATTTTTTTTTTTTAGGAATAGGAAGAGTGTTAGAACATTTTAGGTAAATTTCTAGACAATTTCTATTATTTTTCCCTGACTAAGCCCAGCAGCGATTGAAGGCTGTCAAACTGTTATTTGGGGAACTAATGATAGTTCAGAATTTGGTAAATTTATGTATTCTATTTCTGCTCTTTGTTATTTTTGTTTTCGTAAAAAATGTTATATTCTTTTGGTTGTATTTGCATTATGCCATCTTGCCACCATCTCCACTAAGAAAAAAAGTAGAGAAACATTCAAATAATTTTAATTTGGATTTTGCTAAAATGCTCAAGTTGTTTGCTGGAGAAAAGATGTTGAAACAGTTGGATAAGAAAAAGTTTAAGGGTTATTTATAGTTTCATTTAGCTTTTATCACTACCATTAGCATGAATAATTGAAAGCTGAACCACAATACCTTGATGTATTTTTCATTCTCCTTCAGGTACCATATGCCCATTTATGGTCTGGAATGCGCTGATTCACAAGTTCTAAATCTTGATTCCCACTTTCAGCAAGAATTAATCCTCCCTCTGCTTTTTGGCTGTACAATACATGTGCAACCCTAGCAATATGCTAAGAGTTAGGAGATCCATTATTAAGCATCTATATTTTTGTCTGTTTTGTAAGAATCAGTATACCCAATAAATAAAGGAAGAAATTGAGTTTATAAGGAGATGCAAAATCTCCTGGCTTTACTTATTCTTATGGGTTTTCACTAGCCTGTGGTTTTATACCACAAAGGCCGTATGATAAGGTAAACCAGCTTAGAGATTTATTACTGGCAAGCTGAAATAAAATGGCTGGCAGTAATCTAATTATGAACACTCTGTGCTTAGTTCCAGCATCCTGGTTGGAACATTCAGGACAGCTTGATTGGTCATTAATGGGAGACAGGTGTTATATCAAGGGCCCTTCTAGAGAAGATCTCCTGTCTCTTTTCTCCTGTGTTTGAGTTTACTTTCCAATTGCATAGGTTAGAGAGCACTGCTTTTAGATTACATATTCTCTATAAAGTGTTTGCGTAGCTGCTAGATTCAACAGGAATGCTCAGTGTTCTAGCAGCTGAGCAGTATTTACATCTGCACGAACATGTCATAGTCTAGGAGAGGAAGTTTACCTGTAGATCTACTTTCTTAATGGATTACAGATACTATTTTATCAGCCTTGCCTTGCAGGGTCATTTTTAGATTAGGAGAGTGCTGTCATCTGGGGAAGAAAGTAGAAACTGATGAAGCTGCTCTGGGCGCTAACTAGAGGGGAAAAGCTGCCCAATCTCAGAGACAGACAATATTCTTAAACCTGCACTTCTTGTTAGTCATTTATATATGTCTTCCTTAAGCCAGTTTAAGGAGGAAAAATACAGTCCTGCTGTGAGATGCAAGTTTTCTTTTTGAATTAAAGAATGGCAGTTTGTCAGTGCCTTACCGGTTATCTGTTTAAGACTGCTTCCAAATCCAAATAGATACAGACACTTTGAATTGAATCTACAGTCCCTTTCCTTAGATAATGTGATAACCTTCACATGATGATCTTTGGCCAGTGGATAAAAACCTGTAAGAAACTGTCATGTTTTTCTATTGCGTATTCCTTCCAAAATTTGCTTTAAGAGACACACATAGATTTGCAAGCTTTTGGTGGGCATGTATCTTCTTTTTAGTTTCTCATTAGATGTGTAGTAGGGTTTTGTTCTAAGGTATTTGAGTGGTCATATATTTTATAATCATCAGGTTTTTATAATACTTTGAATTCAAACCAGGTTTCCCATTCAAAGAAGTCACTTTCTTTTGAAACCATCATGACAATAATTCCTAGAGGCAGCACAAAGTACTACATATCCAACTAGAATAGAACAGAATCTGAAGTGTAAAGAACTAGTTGAGGTTGAAATTACACATGTGAAGACCTTTGTTTCTTCTTTATTTAGGTAAATCTGATTTTTCTTCTGGTAGCAACCACTATAAATACATTTGACACAATTTTTTCAAAGCATTAAATTATAACAGATTATAATATATATTTGGTATAGCATAAAAGTATCATGGTTATTCTTGGTGAGAGAGAACCAAATATTAATGAATTATCCAGAATTAAAAATCCCATCTTTCAAACTGTTTTTCTTCCATTAAAAAAGGATTTTTAGCACACATATCAAGATACTTGAACTTTGCATTTTTTTGGTTTCTAATTTTGAGGTCATAGGGCATGTATATACATCCACAGAAAACTGATATGAGGAAATAGACTGAAATTTAAGCAAGAACAGATATATAGAAACATGTGACCCATCAGAATGAAAGTCTGGAATGAGCTACTTATATTGATTCACCTTTGTTGTCCTTCCAGAGCATCATGATTCTTTTCTTTTTTAACAGATTATGTTTTGAAATGCTAACTTCAAAATATACAGAAAGTACTAGACAAATGTTCATTGACTGGTTTCAATATCCAGTAATGAGGAAAACTAAGGACAGGACGGAAAAACAATAAGTACACAACAAGAAAGGAAAAGGAAATAGAAACATGATTCCCTGAACAACTCAGAGCTGAGCAGATAATTTAATTGTCTTAAATAAGTCAGGTTTATTAAGCTTAATTCCAACTATATATAATGTATTCTTGCTCTATTGTTTCTATACTATATGAGAACAATTAACCCAAATAATAAATGGTCATTTCTGTAGTTCCCTAGAGACAGGCAAGCAGCAAGAGTACTTCTGTCAATACAGGATTTGTGGAGAGTCATTATATGATTTTTGTTTTTTGTTATGTCATAATAGTAAGCTTGGGAGTTTATGATGTAAAGCAGCAACCCCTCCCCATTCCCCCTTATGGAAATTCGGTAAAGTCAGGAGACATTTTTGATCATCATTACTGGCTAGTGAGTACAGGCTAGGGATGCTGCTAAATATCCTACAATTTGCAAGAGAGCTACAACAGAGAATTATTCCCCACAAAATGCCAACAGTGCTGAGGTTGAGAAACTCTGACATAAAATAAATCTATGTACATGCACTACTTTTAAAGAGAAAATTTTGACTTCCACTAATTTTCATTTCAACTTTCATCAATTGTAAATTACAAGCTAAATAAAATGTAAACACCAGTTTGCAATATTTAAGTAAAATATGCTACTATTTTGCAAGGATTCTTAACTAGGGGTCCATGAGCTTGAATTGAAATTTAAAAAAATTATTCTTGTAGGGACATGTTGGTGTGGATATGATATATTTATTAAATAATACACAGTATAGTATGGACTTCGTAAGAGCTCTGTCATTTTCACCTGACTGGCAAAGGGGTCCGTGGAACAAAAAAGCTTAGGAACCCCTGGTTTAGCACCACAAAGGTACTTTACTAAAGAATTTTCCCCAGTGCTTGTCACCTGAAATAGAAGTGATTACAGAATTCTAAATAAGACCTATGAAAAATATCCTACTGATGTTAGAACAGCAGTCTTTTGATGCACACATACCTGAGAATTTCAGATACTGGCTCCATCATTGACCAGCTGTGGTATTGTGGATAACTTATTTATGTCTCTATGCCTCAGTTATCTCTTCCCTTATTGGAGATAACAGTATCTTATTTCACAGAGAGATGGTAACTTAAGCATATAATGCATGGAGCAAGGGAAATAATTTATAGGTTTAAGCTTAATGAGAAAATTTCTTTTTAAAATATCTTGATAGGACATTTTTAGGAAAGAGGGGAAAGTCCCAAGATCAAGACTCATAAAAAATGGAAACAAGTTGTGAAAGTATTCTCTGTCAGAAATGTACAGAAATCTAGGAGTGGGAAGGAAAAAAGTGATAAGTTGGAAGAGGGAGTGAAGAGAGAAAGGAGTTGGGCAATAGGGCAGGAAGCTAGAAGCTACAGAGAAAGGGAGAAAGCCTCATGCTGAAGAGCCCAGAGGTCTTTCAGTAAAAGGGAAGTCTAATATACAGTACGCAGTTATTTATGGCCAGAAGTAATGTCTTAGCCCTCTCTCCAAATTTTCCCTCAAGTCTGTTTTCCAGCAATTGCCTGTGTGAAGGGCTTGGAGGGAAGATCAAAGCGTAAGAGTAGATCCATTGCTTGAATATGTCAAAGAACAGAGGCAGGGAAGTGAAGAACCATTGGTAGTAGGGAGTCGAAGAGTAGGAAATCTTGGAATAATTATGTAACTAAGGGAATTTTGAGAACCTAAGAACTCAGGAATTTGCAGATAGTTTAGGGCAGACACAGACCTTTCCACAGGATATCATCTGGATGCTTAATCTAATTTTACTTAAATTTCCAGGCTATTAGAAAAAGAATGCTGTTGACAAGGGGGATGTCGCTTTGATCAGCACTTATGTCTCCTTTTCCAAGTTCATTTGACACCTTTGTTTAGCTTCATAATGGCTCTTATGAGGCAGAAAAAGGCAAAGTTTTGAAATAAAAAATTCCAAAAAATTTCAGATGACATTCTGCTTCTTACTGCTCTTGGATACATTGGAACTCTTGTCACTCAGTTTCTACATCAGTGAGATGAGGATAATAACTACCTGCTTCACAGGATTAATATGTAAAATTTAAGTAAAATACAGCTTTCTGCAATTATTAGTATATACCAATTGAGGTGGCAATTGCTTGATTCCTGTAGTGTTTGGTTGCAACTAGTAGGGGGTTCATAAATACTAGTTAACAAAAACTAGTGAATTGTTTATTCATTAGTTGGTGAATAAATTAGAATAAATTAGTGAAAAGGACCACTATTGAGATTATGCTTGTGTGAAACCCTTAGGATGTCACTTTAATTACATCACCTTGTATAGGCCAGAGAAAGAAAAATAATAATTAAAAGTGCCAACTTTCCATTCCATTTATTGAAAGCTTGAACTCTAACTTACTGTATTTCACCCAGTGGCACAATACATTTTCCCCAATAAGGTTTTTTGACAAGTTACAATATCTGCTCTTGGTGTGATATGTATGTTTTCTATCCCTTTTTACACACCATTAATATTCTCCAGAGTATACAATGAGGACTTATCTACCTAAATATTTTTAAAAAGAAACAGGAGGGGGCGGGGGGAACAAAGAATAACCATGAACTCTGCAAAGTACACTGAACATCTACAAAAAGATGAAAAAGAATGCTTCTGAACTTGTTCTTTCAAAAGCAGTTGCAAAATTGGCCTGGCATGGGATGGGATTAGGGGCCTTGGTTTGAAAGTTTTTGCCCAAAGAATGATGTCCTTTGTCCCCTGCACTGAGAACATAATAAGGAGGAATCAGGATAATTTTGAACAAGAGAAGTTGAAGGTGGAAGAAAACTGTCAAATACCCCTGTAGTTTGTAATCAAGTAACATGGTAGAATAGTGTAATGCATAAAGAAGTCTCTATCAATTGATAAATGAAAAAACAAATGTGGTATATCCATATAATGGAATACTGCTCAGTCTCTTAAAAGAATGAAATATGGATACAGATTACAACATGGATGAAAATACGCTAAATGAAAGAAGCAGTCATGAAGGACCACATATTATTTAATTCCATTTATGTGAAATAACCAGGACAGGCAAATCTAGAGAGACAGAAATTAGATTGGTGGTTGCCTAAGGGATTGGGGTATTAAGGCTAAGGGATATAGGAATTCTTTTTGGAGAAATGAAAATGTTCTACCATGGATGGGATGATGGATGAACAATTCTTTGATGCTCCTAAAAGTCACTGAATTTTACTTTAAATGGATGTATGTATGGTTTGTGAATTATATCTCAATGCTGTCAAAGAAAAAAGTAGGTTTAATACATGGTACATAGTAAGTGCTTAATAAGATTAGCCAATGATGCTATTAATAGTATAATATCCTTTATGAAAATGTTTAAATATCAGATGCTTTGGCTCTCACTCTTCCTCCAAAAACCTCTCTCCTACTCCCTTTAGGATAACTATATAGTGATATTTTTCACCACATGCAACCTCATTTTCCTAAAATGTCCAAAATTATCATCCCTTTCCAACTTCATTCCGTGAGTAAGGACATCAAATTTTCTTTAATTTAGTCATGCTAATAATGACAACACATACTTCTTACTGTCAGCATATTTAAGCTGCCCATTCATTCACTCCCTTAGCAAAAACTCTACTCCAAGCCTTCTTTTCAACACTGACAAAGCTTTCCTGGATTCTCTGCCACTAAACTATACTAACAAAGAGAATGCAATCCGCTTTCTTGAATATTATTCTGAAAAAATATTCCCCTGCTAAGAGATTCACAATGTTTTCTCTGGATTCAAGTTCAAGTTCCTAGCATCGGGTGTCCAGTCTTCCCTTATTTAACTACAGACTGACTCCTCATCTTCTGTCATTCTCTCATTCAGGGTCTACTTCAGGGGTTGTTATCTAATAGCATGCAGGAGTCTCTGAACTTGGATAAGAAAAAAATTACACCTTTACTTTTACTAACTTATAACTGAAATGTAGTATTTCCATAGTAAAAACTATATTAGTTTAACAGTATTTATGACTTTGTCACCAATAGAAAATACATCTTATATTACAGTTGTAGAAGATACTGTATGTTTTTTTAATTTTTAATTTTTTTAAATTTATAAAAAGATAGTTAGATTAGTTAAATGTTAATTTTAAAATATAGGGGATTCCCATATGCCCTACTCCCTATACCTCCAACACTTTCTAACATTAACAACATCTTTCATTAGTGTGGTGCATTTGTTACAATTGATGAACATACATTGGAACATTGCCACTGTGTAGATTACAGTATGCTACAGTTTAAACTCTCCAGCACAATTTTGAAAGTTATGGCAAAATATACAATGGCCTATATCTGTCACTGCAACATCATTCAGGACAAATCCAATGTCCCAAAAATTCCCCCATACCACACCCATTCCTCCCCTCTCCCTCCCCTCAGAACCTCCAGTGGCCACTGCCTCTACATCATTGAGAAAAGTTCTTCCATTGCTAGAATAATTATAAGTTTATAGAAGAATAACATTAAGTCTACTCTAGTCCATTCTTTATTCCCCAAACTTGAGGATTCTGGGATGGTGATGCCCACTCTGCCTCTAATTGAGAGGGGTCTTAGAACCCATGGGGCAGATGGATGGAACTATCTTGCATGCAGTTGGAATAGACTCTATCTATTCCTTGTGATGGTTGTTGTCCATCATCATTTCCTTTTAGTTGTCCTGGGTGAGTCAAAAGAACTGGAGAGTAGGTGTTGGAACTTTGCTGAGATTCCAGGCTGACTGGTATATGGAAAACCCAAAGATTTAAGTTTCTTGGACATAAACCTATCGGCTCTAGTACAACTATAGGTTCACATATAAGGGGCAGAAGAGCCATGAGTAGGGAAACCACAAATGAAGCCAACTCTGTCACACTGGGGAGCATAAATCTGAAAGTAGGGCCCACTGGCAGGGTACCAAACCCCTGAGCTATCAGCCCTGCCTATAGTGTCTGGATGTCCCCAGAGCCCTCAGGAGCCCCGCTATTTGAGGCAATAGAGATCCTGCTGAGATGTGCATAAGCATAACTTTTGGAATGACTTCCTGACTCACTTTGAAGTCTCTTAGCCATAGAAACTCATTTGTCTTTACCCTTTTCCTCTTTTGGTCAAGGTCTTTTTCCAATTGCATTGCTAGTTGGTGCTTGGTAGTAATCCCTCAGTGTCAGGGAGGTTTATCACTGGGAGTCATGTCCCATGCTGGGGGGAAGGTAATGCATTAATATGCCAAGTTTGGTTTAGCAAGAGGCCATATTTGAATAACAAGGCAGCTCTCAGGAGTTAAACTTAGGCAACCTATAAGATACTGTATCTTTAAATGCTGTCTTACCCATCACTCTTTCAAACTACTGGTAGTTATTAAATTCACTGTTATATCTTATTTATTGCGTTAAAAAAAATACACAATTCTTATTAAATCACAAATGGGTCTATTATTTTAATTATAAAGTAATTAGTTTCTTTGGCAATTCAACATAGCTTATTTTATGTACTAAAAAATATTCTGAGATGAAGTCCATAGGTATTAGATTACCAAAGTTGTCCCTAGAATGAAAAAGATTAAGGGCCCCTGGGTGTTTGAATAAACTTCTAATATCCTAGACAAAAATCTTCAAGAATTACTTCAGAATGGCATTTGCTCCTCTGAGACCTCTATAATGTTCTTGCCACAATAAAAGTCTAGCCTAAAAAAAAAGTTTTCCCTTCTTTCCATTGGCCCAATTGTCTACTTTCATTCTACCTACTGCTACCATTTCAACTTCTTCATAAAGCCACTCCTGGGTTACAAAAGTCTCATCTCTTCGAACACTCAGTAGATTCTGCCACCTATTTTTATATTTGTGGAGCTGCAACTTTATATTAATGCATATTGTCTTCAGATTTTTCATATCTGTTCCCTGTGTCTGTTCCTGCTTATTGAACTAAAATTTATTTAGACTAATACTTCCCTTTCTGTTCCTTCCTCAAATGGTGTTAATTGTTGATGCCAATGAGTTTATCTGAGAAGACAAAACAGATTTTAAAAAATAAAAAAGTTACTCTATTTAGTGGGAGTACTTGTTAAAAGTCCAACATCCTGGATTGTACCTCATTGTTTGCTGACTAACTTCATTGGCTCCCTGGTCATATGGCCTGCCTCTCAACTCAGAGTCTTTTTGTTATCGTCTCTTTGGTCAGTGGAGGGAAAAAGGGAGTGCTTGGCTCTATCAGCACAATATCCCAAAAACAAAGAAAAATGAAAGCATACACTAGATGTGAATTTCTATCTAGTCCTGAGCAGCAAGGAATTAATTTAAGAACCTAATTCCTATAGACAAATATTACTCCTAATGACTCAGCACCATCCACAACATAATTTGTTCTTATCTAAAAACATCCCAAATCATTTGTCTTTTGAATTCAACTGCCTTCTAAATGATATTGAGGTTCATATTTCTTTTTAGTTCTTTCAGAATTTAGTTTTTCCACCAAGTAACGTCAAGAACAGAAGAGGTGTTTTCATCTGGACTACTAGTTTCTTTTTCCTTTATAGACTCTTTCCCACCATACTCACACCCTAAATAAGTTAAAAGGAACTTGGGTTTCTGCATCAGAACAGGATAATGATTATTAAAATTTTACGGAAGTAAAAATGATATTTTAAGTGGCATAGATTATGAAGTGGATGTTAAACTAATAATGGGCTTCCATCCAAATTGAGATTTGAAAATGCACCCTAATATTATTATAAGAAAACTTTGGTATTTGGCATCTTAGAACACAGATTCAAATATAATTTAGAAGACTGTTGATGTAGCATGGTTTTAAATTATGACCGAATAGTAAGAAAACACACTGCCTTGTATTCAATGCAGCTTCACAGGAAAAAGTGATGTTCAAGTTAGCTAGCCTTGGGCGTTTTCTTGCCATGTTTTCCTAACAGACTTTGAAGTCCTTAGTCTCAATAGGCAAAGTATAAAGTCATGAAAGAGGCATGGGACTGACATCTCCAGGATTATAAAGAAAGAACAAAATTAAAGTTCTTCAGTAAGACCAAGACAAAAATGCTTGCCTAAGTCTTTCACATCTCCCACATATTTTATTCATTACAAAGCAGAGCAAAATCAGAAGAGTTTACTTGTACTAATGCCACCCTGTAGAAATGAGAAAACACTAGACTATGTTCAGCATGCAAGTTTGACCACAACTTCATCTCTTTTATAGCTAAAATTCAATTGTTACAATGAGTAAGGTTTTAGTTGGTAGAAAGCTAAAACAAATTCTGGGAAATATTGTCTCAAATAATGCATCATAGCTACTTAGAGTAGGAAGCTTGAAAACCCATTATTATATATTTCTATTTTAAAAAGTTATTGGTATGTATCAACATAAAGACACATGCTTTAACTACACTAAGAAGATAACAGCATAGAGATGGATATATTTTGTTCGTGTGTTTGTTTCTTGCTATTGAAAAAATATTACAAATTGGCACTCAATAAATATATCAGAGGAATGAATAATGATCAGCCACTTCAGCTCTACAGGTAGTAGGTATAGTCATATTCCAAAGAATGAACAGGTTGCCTTTCAGAGGAAAGGAATAGTTTCCCCTTTATGAGGGCATCATGGCACTATCAAATGTCTTAAAGGCAGGAACAGATGAAAAACCTTCAGAATGATCCAAACCTGATGTAAGACCCAGAATATATTTAGAGATACAAAACAAATGGAAATCCCTACTTGATAGGAAAATATAAATATCAACCTGACCAAAGATTCTATGTTTCACACAGTAGGAAATATGTTCTAGTGTCTCTTTTGTGCCCAGTATACAGAGAGGATACCATCAAAGAAATTAGGTCCTGAGTTGAACAATGATTTCTTATAAATATTAGTGAGCAGTCATTTATAATCTCAAGTTTTAAGGCCATGTGATAAAAGATAATGAAATGTTCCTATACTCTAAATAGATAGCTTTATGCAATTCTACCCAGGCATGTTGCAGACAAATCTTCCAAAGTACTTGTAACAAGGACCTGAGTCAGTTATGACTTCCTGCTGAAGGAACTTAATTAGACAAAAATTCAAACCCTTTGTAATTATGTGTAGTTATGAAGGGATGGAATGTAGTAGATGGAATATGAATATTATATTACTATAGATCCAGGAAGGGAGAGATGAAGAGCTAGAATGAAGGCACAGACAGGAAAGTAGAAATGAAGGGGAGATGAGGAGTAGGGAATAGGATGCAATGCAGCAAAGGGAAAGAGGTAAGTCAAGGGATCAGAAATAATAATTTATGATATTTGATTACTGGGGTTTTATGTTGGGCATTATAAAAACTCTATTCCTTATATATCTCTTGAAAAGTGGTCAGAATTGGCCCTACAGGAATGCTAAATCATGCTGACATTTCTTCAAAGAACTTTTATGTGTCTAGCCCAGAGGCTTAGTTGTGTTGATCAACTGAATATCCCATAGTCACTGAGAGAGTGATAGGCATAGGGTGACTTGCTATCAGGTTCTTGCAGGTCCACAATCTCTTATTTGCTCTCCAAAACTCAAAGTTGCATTCATGTTTGACTTCAAAGCCCAACTTGAACTAAAGTGAGGCTATTTATAGTTTTTATATGACCTAAATGAATATATGTATTATTTTGTTGCACAAATATCAATGTGTTTGGTTACAGACCCAATTGGGGATATTATATAACATGCAGTATATGTACTATGTTACTTTTGTAAAATCTGAAAATTATGAATTCTGAAATATTTGGCCCCCAAGTGTTCTAGATAGAGTGGCAGACCTGAACTGCTTTACTGTAGTCTGGACAAGGCTTTTTGGTTATAGTGGGTGAGATCCTTACGTGATAGTCACCTGGGGAAAAAGTTTGCCTCTCAAACAAGAATTATTTCTTACAGCAGGGAGCTTGAAAAGCATATACATAGAAATGTAGTTCTTTTTTGCCAAGATAAATCCAAAAGAATGCCCACAATGAGAGAGTCATCTTTCCCCAAAGTATGAGTCAAATGTAAGAAGTAAAGAAGTGAGACTGAACATCTGTATGTTAGTACAAAACCACATGAAAGAGCAGAATCTGAAGGGCAGGATGAAGTTCATATCCAATGGCTGAAGACTGCTGTTTTTTTTTTATTTAAAATTAAAAGTGGCAAGATACATTTACATAATTTGGTCCATGGAAGGGACATAAAGTTTATATTATTGCATCTTAAAGTGATTTGTAGAAACCTTAAAATGTATTGTAGAAATCAGTGCATTTTAGAAACTGAAAAAAGTTATGATCTTTGTGGTACATTGAATCATGTACCCCTATTTAGACAAGTTCCTAATTTTAATCCACATTCCTGTGGATTCCTGTGAATAAGATCTCTTGACGTTATAGTTAGCTAAGGAATGACCCAATTGAATGAGCTTGAGTATTAATCTGGATTACCACAGGTTTTATAAAGAGAAAGAAACTTGAAGCTGGACCAGAGAAGGATATGAGCAGAAACCAGATGTCAGCGGGAACTGCAAGAGAAAGAAAGGACATAGCTATGTGATGGGAAAGCCAAGGAACCTAAAGATTGCTGGCCATCCAGAACACTACCAAACCCAGGAAGAAGCAAGCCTTCTAGCCTCTGGAACTGTGAGCCAAGAAATTCCTGTTGTCATGGCAACTTATTGTGTAGTATTTGTCTTTAGTAGCTTGCACACAGACAAAATTATAGAAAAAAAAAGTTTGGTTAGAGTATGATAAAAATCCATATATAGAGAGATAGCTAAGAACTAAGTAACAAAGAAAGGAGGAAGAAGAAGATAATCTAAAATTCCTAGGTACAGAAAGTCAGGGTAATGAAACTCAAACTTTACCCTGACTAGCAATCAGCGAAATTATATTCTGGCTTTGGGTGCTAAGAAAAATAGCATGAGCATCACTGTACAAGAGACAGTCACATTCAACAGCAGACTTAACCATGAAAAATTAGTCATCATGTGAATATCCCATTATCATTTAGTAAATATCCACTTTTACTGAACTAAAATGAGAAAAAAATGCACACTACTACTCAACGGAAAAAATAATCCAGGACATCTAAATCAATGAACGTTTACCATCAGATCCACCACTTCTTAAGAGCAGCAGCAGGCTTTCCAAATTTATATCCCCAGTTTCAAGTGTCTGGCCAAAAATATTAGGTAAGCATTTGCTTCCTGAATATTTGAGCAGAGTTTAGGGATTAAAGTGAAGGTATTTCTCAGAGAAAGAACAATTATTCTTGAAAATGATTTTTGTTTTTTTAGGTTTGAAGAATAACTGCAAGGCTGTTTGTTACTGACATATCCAGTTAATATGACAGGCAGTTTTAGACTGGAGAATTGTGTGTCCAGTCACATAAGACATTTTAAGACCTATAATTCTTCTGCAAACATAATGCTATAAAATGTCTTTTTTCTGAAAATATTGAAATCAAGTAATTATGTTTTAGCTTCCCCATTGCTAAACAAATGCCATGCAGTGGGTTGGCTTACACAACAGGAATTCATTGGCTCACTGTTTTGAGGCTAAGAGAAGTCCAAAATCAAGGCATTAGCAAAGCAAGTTTCTACCAGAAGATGGGAGTTCTGAGACTGGCTGCCGGTGATCGCAAGCCTTTGGCTTTTCTGTCACTTGGCAATGCAAGTGGCCACTTCTCCCCTCTCTTCCCACATGCCATTACCGCTTCTGGCTGCTCCCTCTGGCCTTCTTTCTCACTATGACCCTCCCTGTAAGGCCTTTTGTAGTGGGATTAAGACCCATTCCGACTCCGCTGATTCACACCTTAACCAAAGTACCTCTTCAAAAGGTCCCATTTATAATAGTTCACACCCACAGGAATGAATCAAGTCAAAGAACATGTTTTTCTAGGGTGCACAGCTCCAAACCACCACTATCTCCTTTTGAATTAAATGGATAGGCCATCTGTTTATTCAAATTGAAGGAATGAGTTTTTTTCCTACAAATTAACTACTTGATGAGATGTCCCTATTAATTAATCTGCTCTACTGTTTTGTTAGATTTAACCTAAAGGTTATATATAACTTATTAAACAAAGTTTTGTGAACTAGAGTGTGGAAAATGTTTTTCATGGCCATGTAATAACCACAGTATTTGTTACTTTGACAGACTATATTTATAATTATCAAAGGCTAATTTTTATTGCCATAATTTCCACAAAACCTACTAAAATGAGTTACTTAGAAGAAAAATATGTCCATTATCTATGATTTTATGACAAGCTTAAAATTCCAAATGTACTCATTTGTAGGAATTACCATTAAAATGATGAACAACAACTGCTTTTGATCTCCTTGTCTTCCATTCTGAGAACACTTTTTATTCTTCCTTCAGCAATGAAGACTAACTTTTCACTTATGCTCCCAGACTTGCTTTATCTCCTTATCAAACCATTCCCAAGAGTCCCTCACTCGGTTCTTCAAAATATCGGTCCTTTGTACAATTAGTTGACTTTTCTAATATCTCTTTTAAGTTTTCAGTTTCCTTAGGGAGGAATTGTTTCATAAAACAAAAACAAAATTGTCGGTACTTTATAAATAATGCATAATAGCGTATGACTTTGGCAGAAAATACACTTCATGCATACCAGCAGCTGAACCTTTCAGTCTAATTAAAAATGAAAATACAATCTGAAATTATATCTGTTATTAAATTAGTATGCCTGATGCTACCAGTATAGAAAGTATTGAAGATGCTGCCTTTTGGAAATGAGCTTGCTTTGTCCTTATTATCCAAAGATTAAGGCAAGTCCTACATACTATGATCAAATTGAACTGGAATAGAACCATCTCATTTGAACTTTGTTGGCAGCTTTAAATGTGTATACTTCTGTCATGTTGGGATTTCACCTAGAAGATGGAACCGGTTAGGGAGGTATCACATAACTCAATTTTTTCCTTCAAGTTTTGGCTTTTGCCTTTGGCTGTGGCTACCATTTCACTCTCCACCTCCCCCCCCACCCATGTCTACTCCCAACTGCACCCAACACACAAACATTAATCCCACCACAGTCTGCCTAAGGCAAAATGATGAAGTTCAATAGTTTGCCCTCACCTATTCTTGCTAGAGTCCTCCAAGCTAAGGTCCTCACTATTTCCCAGACCCCATCTACTTCATGTTAACTTCCCATGCTAGATATTTCCAGTACCACAATATGCAATAGGTATAATAATTAGACCCACCCCCCATTTCCATTGCCATTTGTTTATTCCTCTATTCCTTTTCTCTTCTTCTGTTATTCTCATCCTTTCCATTCTTTATAGAAGAATTTTTTTTTTCCTCAAAGACACTGTCTTCCCTAAAAATAATTTTCTGTGGCTATAAATGAGCCCACAAAGTTTATTTTCATATCAAATTGGAGTTACTTCTTTGAAAAAGATGAATATATATTAATTTACAGAAGACGCATTGCTTTCTTTTATAATAATTATTGATTTAACCATACCTTTAAAAGTACAACAGTTTACTAAGTTTTCTTCTTTAAGCACACTACACATATAAATTTTTAAGTGCTAATATCTATTTCCTGGCTCAGATCAGGCCAACCAGGATCTCCAGAGGGTGGATGCTGACTCCTGTAAGTTTTAGAGCACCCCAGATGATTTCCAATTGCTGACAGGCTTGGGCATGAGGACCACTGTACCCCATACAATCTCTGGTAAAGAAAGAAAGTAATACCATAAACAAAGAAACCCACCTGAAGGTGGGGTGGGGATGGAAGGAGGACTTCTATTTTGAAAAGAAAAGCAACTTAGCTTTCCTGAAACCGTCTGTATCAGTTGACTATGAATATCATAGTAGCTATTAGAGTTGGTACATTGGCCTGGAGATAAAAGAATAGGAATGATTCTGGTTACAGACAAGAAAAGTTTGAATTCAAGTAATTACCAGCAAATGTCTTCAGATGAACAAGGTTCTTTAAAAAACTGAAGGCACTGAAGCACACACTGGCAAATGTTTTTGTAAAGGGTCAGACAGTAAGTTTTATAGGCTTTGTAGGCCACATGGTCCCTCTTGCAGCTTCTCAACCCTGCCATTGTAGCCCCAAAACAACCACAGATAATACATAAATGTATGAACATGGTATATATATATATATATGCTAGTAAAAACTATTTACAAAAATAGGCAGAGCACAGGATTTGGTCCACCCCTGTACTTTGTCAACCTCAGAATTAAGGAATCTGGTAGGCTTTTCATTAAACTATTAGAGCAGACTGTTCTTCCCAAAGGTGCCCATAACAATGTCTCCCAGCCTACACGCTTTTCTACATATAATCTTTTCATGCACTCTTCAAGATGGAGGTTTTATGTCTCAACCTCCTTAAATCTGGTCAAGTCCTGTAACTGCTTTGATAAATATAATGCAGCGGAAATGATGCTGGCCAGGAAGCTTCTGCTTCCTGCCTCCTGGAACGCTCACTCTTGTGCAGCTCCTTCTTAGAACTCAATTGCCAGGTTGTGAGAATCAAGCTACATGGGGGGCCAAGGTGTAGGCACTCTAGTAGAACTCCCAGACAAGAGCTAGCCTCCATTGCCAGCCACAGGAGGGGGTTGTTAAGAACATCAAGACCAGGCAACTATTCAGATAACTCTATCCCCAGCTGCCATCTGAATGCTACCACATGAGAGATTCCAAGTAAGGAACACCTAGCTGTGTATAAATTGTTTTAACCCATTAGCTTTTGGGGCAGTTTGTTATAGTACAATATAAATAGTACAATCTTTTTTGTTGCCTAAGAACTAATGCCACTTTTACAGCTCATGTAAATGCTTTTACATAGGTAGAAGCTTATCAATAAACAAAGGTAGATACTTTTTTTCATTCCCTCTCCCCCTCTCCCATGTAGCTGAATGAATGCATTTATTCTAAGATACATTGATTAGCCTCATTTATTTTAAGTCACACTTCTAAATCACATATAAACTTAATGGCTATATTAAGTATCTTAAGATTAAAGTTCTATACTCATTATAGCTAAATTTAGTCCCTTTTGTCTTGAGGAAGGAACAATGTGCTGAAAAGTGTTCATCATTGATATTCTGGACATATCTTCACCTGTTACGTATGAGGAAGGCAAGTGGGGTGGAGTCACTAAAAACTGTTGCAGCACTGCTATTTTGAAATAGAACTGCCATCAGAAATTAAATGATTAAATTAGGTTAATTTTAGATAGAATTCATTTTTCTTTAAGACAATTAGAAACAAAATTGTGAGTAACTCAGTACTAAAAATACACAGTGTTTTAGAATTGACAGAGACAAAGCATTTCAATGCCAGTTGTTCCAACAACTGAAATTCCTAACATGATACTTGATTTAGAGTGGATGCTTCAATTTTGAATGGTTGATTAGCAAACATTATCCATTCATACAATGGTCATGATATTAAATAAGGTTACTTTGTAAAGTAAATTAATATGAAGACCTTATTTTGGCAAAAAGAATGAAAGAGTAAAACTAGCCATGTTTCAACTAAGAAAAACTCTGGATAACTAAAATGGGGAAGACTATTAAAGTTAGAAAACTAAATTCTAATATGTTTCTATGAATCAGTAAAGAGACAGATGCTGAAATCTGAAATTAATAGCCGAGAGGCAAGAATCATAATTCTGAATACCCAAATCTAAAATGGAGAAATACAGGAGGCAAAATTATAAATCCTGGCTCAACAGGGTGAGGTTGAAGAAATATGACTCAAGAGAGCGATTTCCTAGAGCAGTCCAATATTAGAATTGAAATACACATCCAAGGTCATCCATGTTCAACTCTGGATTTTACAGCTGAGAGAATTATGTCCCAGAAATCTCAATAACTTAGTAAAAGCAAAAGACATAACTTCTGCAAGAACAGAAGCAGAACTAGAACTCATGTTTCCTAACTCAGCTTCTACTCAAATTCTTGCCACTCCAGTGCTGCCCTTGTGACCAGGACAAAGAGTAACGCAGGACAAAGAGTAATGCAGGTAGGACAGAGTCATTTGTCCTTCTCAGAATAAGTGCATATTTGATGAATGTCAGTCGAAATTTGAAACAATGATTATATAAAATGTGTGGCTAGAAATATAGGTACGTATTTATGAAGTAAATGGAAGGTGACAAAAGTATTAGATTAGCCAACCACAATATTCATCTATTTCATACTTTAGTTTCTCATTCATAAATTCACAATACATAAGGGAGAACAAGAATAAAGCAACTAAATATAAATCTTGAGTGGTCTATATAAGAGTGAAAGACTGGCTCTTTCTTCAGTGTTTAGCCGCTACTTCTCATTTAAATTTCCCATTATGATCACCATCCAACATCAGAACATAAGAATGAAACAGCTGCCATTGAGGCTCTTATGAAGGTTCAGAGACTCAAGGATACAAAGAGTTATTTACTCCAGGAACCAATATTTCATTTCATTTGCCCCACATTTATTTCTTTTAATCTTTAAACAAACATTTTTTAAGTTCATGTTTATCATACCCATTCTTTACCTGATTTTATAGCCTTCAATCACATCCTCTTTCAAGTTGTATTTCCTTGAGATAGAGCAAGGAAAATCTTTTCTTTGGAACTTTCATATTCTTCACTGTTTTAGTGGCTTTCTTGTAACTTCTTTAGGTACCCTTTACCTTTCCAAGGGAAGAATCTCCAGAAAAATTCTCTAAGACTAAGTAGAGAAATGCTATAGCATTTTACCATGGTGGAAATATTAGATCAACAGATACAATCATTTCAACTTTTGTCTTCTAGGAACATTTTAGGCTGTTACTATGGTATAATTAAAGTGAACAAAAATATAAGTTCTGATATCAAAATAAGTTGCTGTGTGTATATAATCATAATAGTTAAGTTTGGATAAATTTCCCTTGAAATGTATTGTTTTATGCTTGCTTATACTGAAGTTGATCTGATACTGGATATACTCATATAATCTCTTAAATCTTCCTCTAGTTTCCTCCTAACCTTGATAGTCTTTAAAATTTCCAAACTTTAGTAAAGACAGAAGAATTGTGAAATTTATTTTGTATTCTTTCATCTGAAAAAAAAAACCACTGTGATAAAGTTATCAGATATATCATTATTTAGACTTTATCCAGAGAAATATATATTTTATATAGAATTATACACACTAACAGTATTTGGAGATAAGTAGCAGCATGAAAAAGTGAATTGACAATCATATTTGGTGTTAAATGAAATTGCTTTTGTGTTGGCTTAGTAAGTAAGGAGCCGATTTCTTTGTACAAGTCCTTTAACTTTTCAAGGCATCGGTATTTATCTGAAAAGTGAACCCGGATAGTTACAAGTTCATGTCCAACTCTATGGTTACATGATTCGTAAATGTTTACTGAAAAAGAAAATGAAATATCTTGTGGAAATTAACTCTCAATTCAGAGTTTTTAAAGGAACAAAGAATTTTCCAAGTTCTACACTCTTGTATAAAAAATTACAAGGCCATCCACATTAGCATTCTGCTCGTCTTTAGAAACCTACTTCCCACTCTTCATTCTGAGTGCCTTGATGTGGCAGTTCCACAGATAAACACAAAGTAGTTCTCAGTGTCCATTAGTGCAGGATGCCCCTTGGGTTCTGCACATTCCAACTGGGAATCTCAGAGGGAGTGCCCTTAAGAGTCTTCTAGGCTGATAGCAGATATTTAGGTATACAAGGTTGAAATTTTAAACTATTCTTAGCTGGGAAGAATTAACATCTCTAGAACAGTAGAATTGCTACTTCTATACTTCCTGTCTTTGGAGATCCATCAATATCTTTCCCTTTTACATAGAACATTATGCTAAGGTTTTGTGGTTTGTTGGTGTCACAGGAGTTTTCCAGTTTGAAGGAGAGGATTGTGATAAAACAGCAATACCACCAATGCAAAGGTGGAGATGTTAGAGAGGGGAGGGATGTTAGAGATAGGAGAGGGAACTAGGACCCATGCTGTATAGCGTTGTGGGGGTAAGAAACAATAGGTTTAACTTACAATCTACATACTACCTCCTTAGAGTGAGGTAGATTTTAAGAGACAGAAATTATTTTTAACATCTTTTATCTCATATTAACCTTACAACACAAAGTGCATAGATAGGAGCAGTTGCTCAAATGTGATGAAGACATTGAGGCATAGTTCACTTATACGGCATGGGTATCAGTGCAGGAAATAGAACCCTCAGCTCCTGGTTCTCCCAGACCAGGAGACAAAAGTCAGGAGGTGTTTTGTGAGGGGTACAAAACATCCTCTGCAACTATTCATTTGCCTAAAACATCGATGTCTGATCTACCTCACAATTCAGATCTGGAACTGTCAACTTAGTTTCTAATTTTTTGAACCAATTTCCAATTAGTTGTTGGTTCCAGGTGGTTCTTAGGTCTTTTGATTAATCAGATTTGCCCTTTACTGCACTCCGGCTATTTCCCTAGAGGAAATGAAGTCGCCTATTTAATCTATTTATTCTGTGAAACGATTCATTTAAAAATTTACAATTTGCAGTTCCAAAAATGCAGTATGTCTGGAAATTGTAACGATGTAAGCCTATGGAATTCCAAAACAGAACAGGCCAGTAAAGCAAAATTTGTATCCAATAGGGAGCAAATGTAACCTGTAAAAATCAGCCTTACTCAGATACTATCTCAGTAAGGTGGTCAAGGTCAACACCAACAGTGAAAAGTCACCTTAATAGCATGGACCGCACGCAAGGAGTGCCGCGCCATGCAGAGGTGTCCCCCGCTTAGGGGAGCCCCATGCGCAAGAAGTGCACCCCTGTAAGGAGAGCCGCCCAGCGCGAAAGAAAGTGCAGCCTGCCCAGGAACGGCGCCGCCCACACTTACCGTGCAGCTGACGACAACAGAAGCGGACAAAGAAACAAGACGCAGCAAATAGACACAGAAAACAGACAACTGGGGGAGGGAGGGTGAATTAAATAAATAAATTAATTTAAAAAAAAAAGGTTACTAGTTAAAAAAAAATAGCATGGACCCTTTATATGATATGATGATAAATAGCAGTTTACCTCAGTTCCCTTCCATTCCCAAGCCTATAACCCCAGCTAATCATTAGAATAACACCAGCCAAATTCCAACTGAATGGCATTCTTAAAAAAACACCTGACCAGTATTCCTCAAAACCATCTAGATCATAAAACCTGGGAAAAAAACACACAAAAAAACAGGGAAGTCTGAGAAACTGCCACAGCCAACAGGCACCTTAAGGAAGCATGATGACTAAATGTAATGTGGTATCCTAAATGGGATACTGGAACACCAACAACAAAGAGGACATTAAGTAAAGGCTAAGGAAATATGATTACAGAATGGGCTTGAGTTAATAATAAATTGTCAATATTGGTTCATCAGTTGTAGCAAGTGTACTTACTAATCTAAGATATTAATAAAGGAGAATACTGAATGTGGTGTATATGGGAACTCAGGATTCACAATGTTTCTGTAAACCTAAACCTTAAAAAATTAAGTATATTTTTAAACATCAGTATTAACTGCAAGCAGTACTTTCCAAACTTTAATATAGATTCAAATCACCTGGGAGTCTTGTTAAATGAAGATTTAGTAGGTCTGTGGTAGGGCCCAAGAGTGCATTTCTAGCAAGCTCCTTGATCAAACTAATGTTATTGGCCCAAAGTAGCAAGGCTTTCAACATTTTGGGCTGGATAATTCTCTGTTGTGAGGGCTTTCCTGTACATTATAGAATATGTAGCAGCATCCCTGACCTATGCCCACTAGATGCTAACCATATACCCCCTGCCCTCAGTTGTGTCAATCAAAAATGTCATTAGACATGGCCAAATGTCTTGAGGTGGGTAGGTTTGATCTCCCAGCTACTGAAAGGGGGGGGGGGGGGGGGTGGAGGGGTGTGACACAACCCTCTTCATTTATTTACCAGATAGTTTAATGCTTAGTATGTCCCAGGCTTCCAGCAATTTAGGATGAGAATTATTTTATAAAACTTAATTGCTGGGAATCATTAGCTCACAGTCACTGTAAATATGACTTAAAACATGTTTTCTGTCTTTCAGGGATCCCCCTTCAGCAAAAGTACAACATAAGTAAAACATAGGAAAATAGGGAGCTACAAAATAAATATTAGCTGTTGGATAGAGTAATTACAATCCAAGGTGAAGGTAAAATTGGACACCAAAAGCAAAAAGAGGTGGCTACAAACTTGCCGTTTTTGTATAGTACTGAACAATTTAGAGAATTTTTGCACATGTCATCTCATTTGAGCCTGCTAACTACCCCTGGAAAGAGATCGTTTCCTAGTTCAGGAAACTGAATGAGAGCAGTTAAGCTACTTGCTCTGTGTCTTCAGTATTTTCTTAAAGAAAATGAAAGGACAAAGATCAGATACAGGTGTCCCAAATTCTATGGATATTCCACTTCATTAATTCAATCAGGAAAAAACAAAACAACTCTCTTTCCTAGTTTGACTTCAAGGGGAAAGATAAGACCTCATCCAGATGGTAGAAAGGACAGAATTTCAAACAATTGGGTTTGGCTAACAAGGATGCCAGAAGGTGGCACATAAATAACAAAGCAAACATGACTGGAAGGAAATTTGACTGGCAGCAATATGAAAGACGGTCAAGGGATAGTGCAAAGAGTATGGATCTGGGATGGCAACCTGGCTTCTAATTCCATGTCTGGTACTTCTGATTCAGGAGACCTCTAGCAAGTCGGCTAATGATTCTGAACACTACATTTTTTACTCTTGCAATGGAGAGGAGAGAATTTCTAGTGATGATTTGATAACCTGTGTAAAGGCAAGTTGAGTATCTGTTCTCTATAAGCAAGAAAGTTTATACATTTTACTTAGCCTCCCTTAAGTACAGACCTCAGCAGAAACTCCAGCCAACCCAGTTAATCACCTCTGTTGATTCTGAGACCTCATGCTCATAGTAAGATGTGCTCACACCCAGAATGCTACACGTCTATTAAGTCTATTAAGGCTATTTTGGGATTTGTGTGCCCCCTCTTCTCTCTTAAGAATTTATTAGCGGCCATATTTCTGAATGACAAGCAGAGTTAAAGTCACCTTGAAATGTTTCATTTATGCTCAGTGGATGCTATTTACACCATTTCCTAAGACAGCTTGGGAAGGAGGAGAAATGAAGCTGCAGTTAATTTAGTTTACCCAGGACATATCTTTAAATGCATGTTGATTTGGGGAGCATCAGCAAGTAGGCAATGGAATAAAAAAGAGGAGCTCCAAGTTAAAGAGGAAAAACCATAATTGGTTTTTATGTACTTAACACTGGCACACGAATCCCTGTCCTTTGTTCTTCTGCTTGTCCCTCCGTAGACATGCCACTGATCAATAGCACAGTAGCTGATAATTACCTTGCACCTCACATGTGTCAATGACTATGGTTGGAAAAACTTCCAGATAAAATCCTGAAACCTTCCAAACACACTGCAAAGGAGTTATTAGCTTTGTTTTACAGATAAAAGATATTTAGGGAGGTTATATCACATGTTGAAAGTCACAGTTAGTAGGTACACCAGTTTAAACCTTATTACATTTTAGCACCTGTTCATTTTCCTCTAAGTGTCAGTCAGCATTTTTTAAAGGTTATTTTTCTACCATCAACCAGGATACTAAAAACAAAATCTCAAGAACATATCATAGACACAAAACTGGTAATTTGCACAATATACCTGAGATCAAGAAGACAGAAAGCAATCCTGGGTACCCAGATATGTATTCATACCCCCCTTTAAGTGATCAATTGTGCTAGGAACCTCCCTTGTAACAGCACACATCACACTGTAATGAAGTTACCTGTTGAATTGTCTGGGAATCTCACCAGATGCTTCACAAATTTAATTTGTTCACCACACTATCCTAACCCTCCAGCCCAATACCTGGGACAAAAAAAGTCACTGTGCATAAATGAAGAATGGAGTAATCATACATACTATTTCCACAGTAGCCTGAGCCAATCCAAGCAAGGCAGAAGTTCCACAGAAAAGAGATCAAGTATAATAAATCAGAAGAAAATAAATGCACATAAACTCAACAGGATAAGAGCAGGGAAGAACACTAGCTAGCAAAAGCCAACCCAATTGCATTCTTGAGTTTTTGCCTTCCTTTTACAAAGTCAGTAACTCTCCCGGGTGGACCAGGTGCTAGTCATTCTGCCCTTACAAGCCAAGGGAGCTCACTTTTAGTCAAGGCATCCTAGGGTTTAGGAAATGGAAACTGAGGCCAATATTGCCCTAAGGCCATGAATAAGGATAGACGGCTGTTAAAAACACATAATGCCATCCCCAGTCAAAAATTTATATCCATTCCTCCTGCCAAGGCTACCAACCACGGTGCAACTAATTAGTTGCTGGGCTAGAGATGGTACATTTTATACCACATTCTTCCACAGCCACCAGAATGAAAGCATCTAAATTCCTGTCTTTTATAAATACAATTACATGACCTAATGTAAGGGGGAAATGGAAAGGAGAAATGAGTTTATATGGCTACGAGTCTCTAAAAAAAGAGTCTGGAGGTTGTCAGAAGGATTGCCCTTATGCACACCTGAGCAGAGTCTCAGAGACAGATAAAGTAGATACAACCCCAGGTATTGGTTCTTTTGAGGGCTAAAGAGACCCACGGGTTCTATGGTCATGGCAGATGGGGTTCACTCCCATGTCAGATGGCCCTTCTTTGGAGCTGGTGTTTCTGCGTGATGGAACTGGACTCAGATGGGATCTCTTTTCACAAGACTTTCATGCTACTTTACTGGAATTGTAGTTGGTGTTGGGGTTTAAGATATATTTAGGGGATTTGAATCTCTGGACTGACAATATGATAGCATGCCCTGAACCTCAACAGACTTCAAATCCTACACTCTAATTTATTGGACTTATCCCACTCAGCTAACATGGAGTTGAAGAATGTCAACCACCACACCATGGAGCCTAGAGTGCCTACAACTGAAAGCAGGAGGAGTGCATCCAGTATTCATGTGGAATCTAAGCCCCCCCTTGAGATAGATGTGCAATGGACACAACCAATCCAATGTCCACAGAGAAAATGTGGCATTGATGTGGGAAGGGTGGCCATGGTGGCTGCTGGGTGCAGGGAATGGGAGGAAGAGATGAGATAGGGAGGCGTTTTCGGGACTTGGAGTTGTCCTGGGTGGTGCTTCACGGACAACTACGGGACATTGTAGATCCCCCCAGGGCCCACTGGATGGAACGTGGGAGAGTGTGGGCTATGATGTGGACCATTGACTATGGGGTGCAGCGATGCCCAGAGATGTACTTACCAGGTGCAATGGATGTGTCATGATGATGGGAGAGAGTGTTGCTGTGGGGAGAGTGGGGGGTGGGGGCAGTGGGGTTGAATGGGACTTCATATTTTTTGAATGTAATATTTTTTTAAAAAATGAATAAAAATAAATAAATAAATAAATAAATACAATTACAGTCTAAATCACCCCAACACCTGACTGGGTAAAGAAGAGAAAGCATTTTTTAAAAGAGTGATGAAAATGTTCTTTTCTAAACACAAGTTAAAAGTAAAATTTCATGTTGAAACATTGTACAACTGACTGCATGCTTTGCTATGGATTACTTCAGTTTTTATTACAGGTAAGGCCATAAGATACTGCGATAATAGAGGGGCCATTCATTCAACATGTTTTTCTTAGTCTACTCACATAGGTAAGAGGCATTTCCCTATCTGAAAGGATTTTTCTTATAAACTACCCTCGAAACTTAGAATCTGCAAACAGTTTCTACCTCTCTTTCATATACATGGATGCAGTAGACCCAAAAATCCCATTATTACTAAAATTGAGGGGAGAAAGCTAAAGAGGAATGAAAAAAATCATACATGCTGGTTTTATGTTTTAAAAAGCTGGTTGTCCTCAAGCCTGTTAATCATTCGTTCTATGGAGATATTTCCATCTAAATGCTAAATTTCAGTCTTATGAAAGAAAAGCCACAGGTTAAAAACTGCCTTTCTCTCTGAGCAGGTGGTTCAGTTGCTGCTGAAACTTATCCCAAGGTAGCTGCTATATTTGTTTAAAATGCATGTTTTGGCCTAGTGATACTTAACCTGGAACAATTGCCATTCTCTACTGCCTGGCAGCTGATACCTTTGTCAAGGCCAGGAAAATGCCATTTTCTTAAGAGGCACAGTTTGCTGCCTTTCAATCGCTACTTCGCCTTTTGACTTTGCTGTGAGCATGATGAACTGGCAGATCCACTGAGTGATGGCAGTGGCCTGGACTGGGCAGCAGAGAGATTAAAAGTTGCTTGCAGTCTGTGATATGGATTTGAAGGCACATTGCCCTGAGGTTAAATTACCCAAAACACAGTCTGCCATGGCAGTGAATTTTAGCTGCCAGGCCCCAGCTACAAAAACCACTGGCCATATTTAAAGAGCCACACCTGCTCTTACTGACAGTTGTAACACACTGGGGGAAAACATTCTGGACAGAAAACCTGGGTTCGAGTTATAGCTCTGTTAAGTACTAACTGTGGAACTTTGGCAAATCCTTTAAAGGCTGATTCCATTTCCTTATCTGTACCTGAAGATCATAATGCCTCTTTCAAAGGGTATGATCATGGAGTGAGATAATGGATGAGGCTTCCAAATGGCACAGCAACACAAAAACCTGAGTATTGTTAATCCCATCAGTGCCTTACAAAAGAGGCCTATTTGTAGGTGTTGTGTCTGAATATTCTATTTCAAATAACAGAGCAGAGGCTATTGTTTTAAAATATTGGCTTACTCTTGGCTCCCACACTATTGTTACTGGAATGGAGTCCTCATTCACTTAGTTCCAGTGAACGCACAATATGCTCACCATTCACCTGGTGAAATGTGTGGATCACCAAAGGGTCCCCATTGCTGTTGCCTGGTAATTTACCACGAGCAAGTCAGTACTTCAGGATGAGGCATTATTTACAGGTCAAATTCCTGGCAGGGAAACACTGTGATTTTTAGCCTTCATTATCCCTTTCATGTGGTTCTACTTCTTAGAATCTTGTACTAAATGTCAGCCATGTATTGACCTTTCAATATATGATCTTTAATCATTACAACCAAATCCTTTTATAGAAGAGAATTCTGAGCCTCCAAGAGAGTACTGAAAATACCCAGGCTAGTAGATGGAGAAGTCAGGATTAAAACCTTGGTATGTAATTTCAAACCTCAAACTCAAACCTCGCTTCTATGAAAAGGGGGTTTGATTTCTTAACCTGCTACCCAAACACAGTATCCATTCAGCAATGCATCCTCGTTTTTTTACCCTCTTCTCAGGTTAATAGGAAAAATAGTGGCTCTAGAACTAGGAATCCATTGCATTTTAGAACCCCTCCCTAATCACTCCAGTCACTTCATTACCTTTGCAGCGCTTTTACAGAAAGCATTCATTGAGAATCTGCTATATGTGCTAGGTTCTCTTATCTGTTGATATCCTGAGATTCACTTGGCCCCTTTTACTTGTAGAGAATGCCCACACTATAAAGAGGAAGAGATCTTCATTTTTTTTTTCATACCTCAACATCCTTCTAAAGAAGTCATCTGTATTCTTTTCTGAGGTGGTGGTTATTCTGTTTTTCCAGACCTAGAATGAGTGGCCATGCTATCCACAAGACATTAGTACATCCTTTGATGAATATCATGAAAGGAAATCAGCAAAAAGGAGAGGAAAAAAGTAAGAAATAGAAGAAGTGTACAAGGAAAAAGCGATGGGACAAGTGTAAAATAGAAAAACCTGTGTTAGTCAGATATGCCTCTCTTTTAAAAATATTAGTACAACTTAGAATGTTATCAATATAAATACATGTGTAAATTATTAACAGACATGCCAAGGTACAAATGGCTTGAACCCTGCCCACCACACACTTTTTAAAACCATTTCCAGAAGCTTGTACCATTTGGGTGATATATTTTTCAGTATCAAGAAGCATTATTTGAAATTCATTAAGAAACAAGGCACATTTTATTCATCTGGTTAAACATCTGTTGGACTGTGCTGATCAACTTGATTTTGTTCATTAACTCCCAAAGCTTTCTGCCCTAAATCTTTGAAGTTATGTTTTTTCCATCTCTTGATTTTTAAAAAATAACTGTGTATAATTCAGTATCTAAAAATAAAACTAAGAGACAACAGCTGAAATCTTAAAATAGTTATGGTCATTTAAATTAATTATTTTATTAAAATAAGTTGCATATGTAAAATGTACATAAGAAAATAAGGGGCACATTAAAACATTTCAGTTTTACATTATTCTGGGCAATGAAAAAATATTTATCAGTTAAAACACCTTTAATAATTATATAAAGGCTATTGGCAAAGATCTGAATTCTTACTTTGCTCCCTTATAAAAATCAAACCTTGACTGCAGCACACACCATTGTTGATCATGTCATTCAAGGTGTTATCTTTTGGTTACTTGTATCCAGCATCTACTAAATCTGTAAGAGTGTTTTACCTAATTTTGCAGCCAAATACCAATTTAAGTACTGGTTGTGCATGCTATAAAAGTGAAAAAGTAAACATGCAAATGGTTATATTCTCATATATTGGTTTAAAAACATGTGCACACATTTTTATTTTGTTTTAGTTTCTTCCAGAGAAGAGAATGAACCAACTTCAAAAATTACTGTTGTTAAAATACACTTAAAAATTGGAAAAACTTTCTGCTTTATTGTCATCTAAATTTTCCCTTCCTCTCCTCCCTAAATGCCAGTGACCATGCCAGCTGTGTCAGACAATACCACTTCTCTCTCTTTTTTGAGAGCTTATTGAGGTATAATTTATATATCATAAAATTTACTTATCTCAAGAGTACAATTTATATTTAGCAAATTTATGGAGATACACAACCATCACCACAATCCAGTTTTAGTACATTTTCATTACCATAAAAAAGATCCCTCACACAAAGTTGTAATCAGTTCTCCCTATTCCCACCCATTGGCCCTGCCCACCATTGGTTTGCTTTCTTGTCTAGATTTGCCTGTTCTGGATATCGTGTATAAATGGAATTATACATTAGGCAGTCTTTTGCATCTAGCTTGTTTCAGTTAGCATAATGTCTTTGAGGTCCATCCATATTATAGGTCATTCCTTTTTTTGCTGAATAATATTCCATTGTATGGCTATACCACTTTTTTTTTTTTTCATTCACTAGTTGATGGGTATTTGGGTTGTTTCCATTTTGGGGCTATTATGAGTAATGCTACTATGAATATTTGTGTATAATTTTTCGTATGGACACATGGCTTCATTTCTCTTGGAGAGATGCTTAGGAGTGGCATTGCTGGATTGTATGCTAAATTTATGTTTAACATTTTAAGAAAATGCCAAACTGTCGAAGTGACTACCATTTTACATTCACACCAGCAGTATATGAAAATTTCAGTTTTTCCTATTGTCCCTGGCACTTGATACTGACTGTCTTTTTAACTGTAGCCATTTTAGCGGGTATAAAGTGATTTTTCATTATGGTTTTCATGTGCTTATTAACCATTCTTATATGGCCATTTGTATATCTTCTTGGTGAAATGTCTAATCAAGTCTTTTCCCCATTTTTTCAGTTAGGTTGTATGTTTCTTATTACTGAGTTATAAGGCTGCTAGATACATTCTTTTATCAGATATATAATTTGCAAATATATTTTCCCATTTCATTTTCTTAATAGCAAGTTTTGAAGTGAGAAGTTTAAAATTTTGATGAAGTCCAATTTTTCTTTTATTGATCAAACTTTTGATGTCATAAATAAGAACACTTTGCTCAACCTAAAGTCACAAAGACTTTTTCCTATTTTCTTCTAGTAATTTTATAATTTTAGGTTTTAAACATAGGACTATGGTCCAGTTTTAGTTATTTACATGATGTGAGGTAAAGGACTAAATCCAATCCTTTTGTATGTGGATATCTAATTGTCCCAGCATAATTTATTGAAACAACTATCCTTTCCAAACTGAATTGCCTTAGCACCTTTGTTGAAAATCAGTGAACCTTAAATGCTGGGTTAATTTCTTAATTCTCAATTCTGTCCTTACACCTAAGCTACACTTCATTATGGTAGGCTGATATTAAGTTTTGAAATTGGGATATGTAAATTCTTCAACTTTACTCTTGTTTATCTATTTTGAGTGTCCTGGGTCCCTTATTTTTCCACATAAATTTTAGGATTAGTTTGTTATTTTCAGAAAAGAAGTTTCCTGGGATTAAGTTAGAGATTGCACTGAATCTATAGATCAATTTAGGGAGAATGAAAACTTAACAATATTGAGTTTTCTGATGCATTTGCCTCTCAGTTTATTTAGATCTTCATTAATTTCTTCCAAAAATCATTTTAATTGTAAAAGCCTTTCATTTCTGGGAAGTGGCTGTGGCTCAATCAGTTGAGGTCCCATCTTCCATATGGGAGGCCCTGGGTTCGCCACCCAGGGCCTCCTTGTGAAGGCAGGCTCGCCCATAAGCTGCAGAGAGCTGCCGACCTGCAAGCGCCACGGAGTGCCGCGGGGCTTGCAAGTGCCACGGAGAGCCGACTCAGCAAGGTGACACAATGAAAAGGGAGACAGGCAAAACACAGAACACATAGCGAATGGACACAGAGAGCAGACAGCCAGCAAGCTGCAACGGGGGAGGAAATAAATTTAAAACATAAAATACGGATACAGAAGAACACACAGGGAATGGACACAGATAGCAGACAACAAGCAAAAAACCACAAAGCGGGGTGGGGGTGGGGGTATCTTTCCTTTCTGTTCAATTTATCCAAAGTATTTCATTCTTTTTCATGTTATTGTGGGTGGAATTGCTTTCTTAATCTCCTTTTCAAAATGTTCAGTATAGAAATACAATTGACTTTTGTGTATCCTCTCATTTTGTTATATGTGTTTATTTAGTATAAACACATATATCATCTCATTTTGCTAAATGTGTTTATTTACTTTTAGTAGTTTGTGTGTGTGAGAGAATTCCTTGGTAATTTCTACAAATAATATCATGTCATCTGTGAATAAAGTCAGTTTTATGTCTTCCTTTCCAATTTGGAGTTTATGATTTCTCTTTCTCCATCTCCTTCCCCTCCCCTCTCGGCTCCCCCCTTACTCCTCCTCCTCCTCCTTCTTTTGTCCTTATTGCACTGTCTAAAATCTCAAGTACAATGTTGAATTAAGTGGTGAGAGAAAATATCCTTACCTGGTTCCCAACGTTAGTGGGAAAGCTTTGCCTTTCACCAGAAAGTATAATGTTGATCATGTGTTTCATAGATGCTTTGTATCAGATTGAGAAAGTTTCCTTTTATTCCTAGTTTATTTAGTTTTTTTTTCATGATTGGAAGTAGGGTTTTGTCAAATACTTTTCTTGCATCTTTTGAGATGATCATGTGACTTTTATTGTTTGTTCTATTAATGTAGTACATTACAATTTGGTTATGGTGTGTAATACTTTTTATATACTATCGGATTTTATTTGCTATTAATATGTTGAAGATTTTTGTCTATGTTCATGAGGGATATTTGTCTGTGGTTGTCTTTTTGGGCGGGATGTCTTTGTCTGACTCTGGTATCAAGGTAATACTGGACACATAAGAATGGATTGGGAAGTGATCCATCTTCTAGATGATTTTGTAAAAAATTAGTGCCATATCTTTAAGTCTGTTAGAATTTGCCAACAAAGGTATCTGTGCATGGCTTTTCTTTGTAAAAAGATTTTAAATTAATAATCTAATTCCTTTGCTTGAAGAAATTTCCATTTCTTCTTAAATCAGTTTTGGTGATTTTTTTTTTTTTTTAATAAAGATTTATTTTTATTTATTTAATTCCCCTCCCCTCCCCCGGTTGTCTGTTTTCTGTGTCTTTTTGCTGCCTCTTGTTTCTTTGTCCGCTTCTGTTGTCGTCAGCGGCACGGGAGGTGTGGGCGGCGCCATTCCTGGGCAGGCTGCACTTTGTTTCACGCTGGGCGGCTCTCCTTACGGGGCGCACTCCTTGCGCGTGGGGCTCCCCTACGCGGGGGACACCCCTGGGTGGGGCGGCACTCCTTGCTCGCATCAGCACTGCGCATGGGCCAGCTGCACACGGGTCAAGGAGGCCCGGGGTTTGAACCGCGGACCTCCCATGTGGTAGACGGACGCCCTAACCACTGGGCCAAAGTCCATTTCCAAGTGATTTTTATCTTCCTCAGAATTTGTCCATTTCATCTAAAGTTTTTATTATTATTTTTTCTCTCTTTTTAAAAATTATTTTAATTTTTTTAAAGATTTATTTTATTATTTATTTACCCCCCCCTCCCCATTGTCTGCACTCTGTGTCCATTCGCTGTGTGTTCTTCTGTGTCTGCTTGCATTCTCAGTGGCACCGGGAATCTGTGTCTCTTTTTGTTGCATCATCTTGCTGCATCAGCTCTCTGTGTGTGCGGTGCCACTCCTGGACAGGCTATGCTTTTTTCTGCATGGGGTGGCTCAATGCAGGGTGCAGTCCTTGAGCATGGGGCTCCCCTATGCAGGGGACACCCTTGTGTGCAGGGGACACCCTTGCATGGCACGGCACTCCTTGTACACAGCAGCACCATGGGTGGGCCAACTTACTTCATTGGCCAGGAGGCGCTGGGTTTGAACCCTGAACCTCCCATGTGGTAGGCGGATGCTCTATCAGTTGAGCCATGTCTGCTTCCTGATCTCAAATTTGTTAGCATTTAGTTGTTCAGGGTACTTCTTATATGATTTTTAATTTCTGTAGAAGATGATAGTGATTCCTGTTCACTCATTCCCAGCTTTTGGTAATTCATCTCTCTCTTCCTTTTTCTCTCTTTCTCTCTCATAGGCTGGTCAGTCTAGCTAAAGGTTTCTCTATTTTGTTGATTTTTTGAAAGAACTGACTTTTGTATTTATTGATTTTCCCTGCTTTTTTATTTTATACTTTATTAATTTCTGTTCTCATCTTGATAATTTGTTTCTTTTTTTTTTTTTAAAGATTTATTTATTTATTTAATCTCCCCTCCCCTCCCCCAGTTGTCTGTTCTCTGTATCTGTTTGCTGCGTCTTGTTTCTTTGTCCACTTCTGTTGTCGGCAGCTGCACGGGAAGTGTGGGCGGTGCCATTCCTGGGCAGGCTGCACTTTCTTTCGCGCTGGGCGGCTGTCCTTACTGGGTGCACTCCTTGCGCGTGGGGCTCCCCTACGCGGGGGACACCCCTGCGTGGCACGGCACTCCTTGCGCACATCAGCACTGCGCATGGGTCAGCTGCACATGGGTCAAGGAGGCCCGGGGTTTGAACCGCGGACCTCCCATGTGGTAGACGGACGCCCTAACCCCTGGGCCAAGTCCGTTTCCCAGATAATTTGTTTCTTTATGGTTGATTTGTGTTTAGTTTGCTCTTTTTCTTGTTTCTTATGTGAAATCTTAGTTTATCGATTTGCAATTTTTCTTCTTTTCTTATATACACATTTAATGTTCTAAATTTTCTTCTAAAAACTGCATTAGCTGTTCCCCATACATTTTGACATGTTGTGTTTTAATTTTCATTCAGCTCACCATATTTTATAATTTTCCTTGTGGTTTCTTCTTGACCCATGGGTTATTTAGAAGTTTGTTTAATTTCCAAATACATCTAGAATTTCAAAATTTAAGTGGGTATATTTCTACTACATTTAGATTTATTAAGCCTTGTTTCACAGATAGCATACTGTCAATTCTGGAGAATGTATTATATGTTCTCTTGGAAAGAATGTATATCTGTTATCTTTGGGTAGTGTGTTCTAACGATGTCAGCAAGGTCAAGTTGCTTGATAGTGTTGTTCATCTTCAACATCCCTATTGATTTTTCTGTCGAATTAGTTTCTCATTTATTAGGATTGAGGTATTCAAGTCTTCAAATATTATTTTGAATTGTATATTTCTCCTTTTAATGCTGTCAAATTTTGCTTCATATACTTTAAGACTCTGTTTCTCAATCACATTTGTGACTGCTATATCTTCCGGATGAATTGAGCCTTTTACCATTATGCAATGACCCTCTTTCTTTCTACTGATATTATTTTATCTTAAAGCCAGTTTTACTGATATTAGTGTAGCAATTCCACCTCTCTTATGGCTAATATGTATGAAAATCATTTTCCATCCTTTCTATCTCAACCTGTTTTTGTCTTTGGACCTAAAGTATGTCTCTTATAGATAGCTATATTTATGTCTTACTTTTTAAAAAAGCCTAGTCTGATAATCTCAAACTTTCATTGGAATATTTAATCCATTCTATTAGCATTCTATACAATGCTATTATTGATGTAGTTGGATGGACACCTACCACTTAACTGTTTGTTTTCTATATGCTCATTCTTTTTGTTTCTCTCCTTTGGGTTAAACATATTTATTTTGTACAACTTTAAGTCCCTTTGTTATTCTTTTAAAATACACTTTTTGAGTTATTTTATTAATGGTTGCTCCAAGAATTACAATATGCATCTTGTTATAGTCTACTTCAAAATAATATTTAGTTTTGGTAAAAAATAGAAATATTGCTCTAATATAGTTCCATTTTCTCCTCAGCCCTTTGCAGCATTCTATCTTTGTATGTTATAAGCACAATAATGTATTATAGTTATTGCTTTATGGGGCTAAATATTTTTAAAGTCAATTAAGAGGGGAAACATAGTGTTTCATAGTTGCCTACATGTCTGCCTTTTTTTTGATGCTCTTTATTCCCTTACATCCATTCTAGTTATGATCTGCTTTTAAAAACCTGAAGGGCTTCCTTTAGCATTTCTTCTCAAGTATATCTGCTAGCAACAAATATATTCAGTCTTTTTTTTTTAATCTAAGAGTATCTTTATTTCATCTGCTTTTCCCCTTTATTAGAGAAATTGTGGGTTTACAGAACAATCATGGATGAAACACAGGATTCCCATACACCACCCCACCACCAAAACCTTGCAATTAGCAAGGAACATTTGTTGCAATTAGCACATTTTTATAATTGTACTGGTAGTTAAAGTCCATAGTTTAACTTAGAGTTCACTGTGTAGTGTAGTTCCATGGATATTTGAAAAATTTATTCTGTTTTCATATATGCAATCTAACATTTTCCCATTTTATTCATATTCAGATATATATTTCAATACTGTTAATTGCATTCACAATGTGCTAACATCACCACCATCCATTATCAAAATATTCCAATCATTTCAAATAGCAAGCTTGCACATTTAAGCATTAACTTCCCATTCCCTATCCCAACCTATCCCTTGATAACCTACATTCTAAATTCTGATTCTATGAGTTTACATATTCTACTTGTTACAATCAGTGAGATCATACAATATTTGTCTTTTCGTGTCTGATTTATTTCACTCAACATGATGACTTCAAGGCTCATCCATGTTGTCACATGTATCAGGACTTCCTTCCTTTATATGGATAAATAATATTCCATTGTAGATATATACCACATTTTATTTATCCATTCATTAGTTGATGGGCACTTGAATTGCTTCTTTCTTTTGGCAATTGTGAATATTGCTGCTATGATTATTGGTGTGCAAATATATTTTCAAGTCCCTGCTTTCAAATCTTTTTGGTATATACTGAGAAGAGGCATTACTGGATCATATGGTATTTCTATTCTTAGTTTTCTGAGAAACTGCCAAAATGTCTTCCACAGTGGCTGCACCATTTTATATTGCCACCAGCAATGAATGAGTATTCCTATTTTTCCGCATCCTCTCCAACAGTTGTCATTTTCCTTTTTTAAAAAAATAGCAGCCATTCTATTGAGTGTGAAATGGTTTTTCACTGTGGTTTTGATTTGCATTTCTGTGATGGGTAATGATATTGAGCATTTTTTCATGTGCTTTCTGAGCATTTGTATATCTTCTTTGGCAAGATGTCTGCTCAAGTCTTTTGACCATTTTTAAACTGGGTTGTTTATTTGTTTATTTAGTTTAGTTTAATGATTTCCTTAAATATTCTGGATATTAATCCTTTATCCGATATGTGGTTTCCAAATATTTTCTCCCATTATGTAGGTTATCTTTTTACTTCCATGATAAAGTCCTTTAAGTGGGAAAAATAAAAGGTTTTTATTTTGATGAGGTTTCATTTCTTTATTCTTCCTTTATTTGCTTGTGTTTTGGTTATGAAGTCTAAGACGTCATTGCCTAACACAAGGTCCTGAAGATGCTTCCCAATTTGCTTCTAGGAGTTTGATATTTCTAGCTCTAATGTTTAGGTCTTTGATCCATTTCAAGTTGATTTTTGTATATAGTGTGAGGTCGGGGTCCTTCTTTTTTTTTGCAAATGGAGATCCAGTTTTCCCAGCACCTTTTATTGAAGATCCCATTCTTTCTTAATTGAGTAGTCTTTGCCCCCTTGATCAAAACTTGGTTGTTCAAAATATGAGGGTTAATTTCTGAGCTCTCAAATCCATTCCATTGGTCTATATGTCTGTCTTTGTGCCAGTTCCATGTTGTTTTCATTACTGTGGCTTTGTAATAAGTTTATCTTTCATTAAAAAAATATTGAAGTATATCATTCATACATGGTCATGCATAAACAATAACTATATAGTAAAAGTTGTGAACTTACAAAACAAACATCCATATCATCATACAGTACTCTCATAAATCACCCCAACACCTTGCATTGTTGTGAAACATTTGTCACAAACTCTGAAAGGGCATTGTCAAAATATTACTACTAACTATAGCCCATATCTTATATCTGGTGTATATCCCCCCAACCACCTAATTATTAACAGCCTATTTTAATATTATATATTTGTTATAGTTCAAGAGAGAACATTCTCAAATTTTTTCTATTAACCACAGTCCATTTTCCACCACAGGATTCCCTGTGCTTTATAGTCCCATGTAAATCCATTCAAAGTGTACATTCATTGACTCTCATTTTCTACACAGACTTGTGCTGTCATCGTCTTAGTCAATTTTAGAATGGGTTTGGAAGTGTGAGTCCTTTAACTTCATTCTTCCTTTTCAAGATGGCTTTAGCTATTCAGGGACCTTTGCCCTTCCATACAAATTTAATGATTGTTTTTTTTTCCATTTCTGCAAAGCAAGTTGTTGGAATTTTGTTGGGGATTGCATTGAATCTATAAATTGCATTGGGCAATTTGATATCTTAATGATATTTAACCTTCCAATCCATGAACTCAGAGTGTTTTCCCATTTATTTAGGTCTTTTTAATTTCTCATAGCAATAATTTATAGATTTCTGTGTATATGTCCTTTACATTCTTGGATAGACTTATTCCTAGATATTTGATTCTTTTAGTTGTAACTGTGAGTGGACTTTTTTCTTGCTTTCTTGTTCTGATAGTTCATTGCTTATGTATAGAAACACTAATTATTTTGGGGTGTTTATCTTGTAGCCCAGTACTTTTCTGAATTCATTTATTAGCACTAGGAGTTTTGTTATGGAGATTTCAGGATTTTCTTTTTATATGATCATGCCATCTGCAAAGAGGGAAAATTTTACTTCTTCCTTTCCAATTTGGATGCCTTTTATTTCTTTTTATTTGGCTAATTGATCTGGCAATAACTTCTAGCACAATGTTGAATAACAGTGGTGACAGTGAGTATCCTTGTTTTATTCCTGATGTTAGAGGGAAAACTTAGTCTTTCACCATAATTAACATTATTAATTAGGATGTTAGCTGTTGGCTTTCCATACATGCCCTTTAACATGTGGAGAAAGTGTCCTTCTATTCCTATTGGTCTAAGAGTTTTTATCAAGAAAGAGTGCTATGTTTTGTTCAACACCTTTTCTGGGTCAATTGGGATAATCATGTGGTATTTTCCTTCATTCTGTTAATGTGGCATATTACATTAATTGATTTTCTTAAATTGAACTAACCTTGCACAACAGGGTAAATCCCACTCGATCATGGTACATAATTCTTTTAATATGCTGTTGAATTTGGTTTGCTAGTATTTTGTTGAGGATTTTTGCATCTATATTAATAAGAGATATTGATCTGTAGTTTTCCTTTCTTGTGGTATCTTTATCTGGCTTTGGTATGAGGGTGGTTAGCCTCATAGAATAATTTAGGGAATATTCCCTTCTCTTCAATCTTTTTTGGAAGCATTTGTGTAGAATAGGACTTAAATCTTAGAATGTTTAGTAGAACTCCCCTGCGAAGCCATCTGGTCCTGGGCTTTTCTTTCTTGGGTGGTTTTTGATTAATAATCCAATCTCTTTACTAGCAATTGGTTTGCTGAGATCTTCTATTTCTTCTTGTCTCATTGTAGGTAGTTTTATGTTTCTAAGAATTTGTCCTTTTCATCGAGGTTATCTTATTTAAAGGCATACAGTTATTCATACTATCCTCTTAAAGTTCTTTTTTATTTCAGCAGGTTTGGAAGTAATATCCCCCCTTTCATTTCTGATTTCATTATTGTATCCTCTCTCTTTTTCTCTTTGTCAGCCTACCTAACATTCTGTCGATTTTGTAGATCTTTTCAAAGAACCAACTTTTGATTTTGTTGATTCTATTGTTGTTTGTTTTCTATTTCATTTATCTCTGCTCTAGTATTTGTTATACTCTTTCTTCTGCTCACTTTGAGTTTAGTTTGTTCTTTTTCTAGTTCTTCCAGTTTTAAGGTTAAGTCTCTGATTGAAGTCTTTCTTCTTTTTTAATGTAACCATTTATACCTATAAATTTCTCTCTTGGCACTGCCTTCACAGCATCCCATAACTTTTGCTGTCATTTGCCTTAACATATTTCCTAATTTTGCTACTAAGTTCCCTTGAATCCATTGGTTAAGAGTATGTTGTTGAATTTCCACACATTTGTGAATTTTCCCTTTCTCCCTCTGTTATTGATTTTTAGTTTCATTCAATTGAGTTCAGAAAATATAAATTTCATTATTTCAGTACTTTTAAAATTTTGAGACTCATTTTGTGACCTAACATGTGGTCTTTCCTGGAGAATGATACTTGTGCACTGTAGAAGAAAGTGTACTCTGTTTATGCTGGGTGCAGTGTTGTATATATGTCTGTTACATCTAGTTGGTTTAGTGTATCATTCAAGTCTTATTCTTCCTTACTGATCTTCTGACTAAATGCTTTATTCTTTATTGAGAGTGGTATGTTAATGTCTCCTACTATTAATGTAGAACCTTAATTTCTCCCTTCAAATATATTAGTATTTGCTTCATATATTTTGGGGCTCTGTAATTACATACAAATATACTTATAATTGTTACAGCTTCCTGTTGAATTGTCCCCTTCATCAGTATATAATGATTTTCTTTGTCTTTTATACTGTTTTTGACTTAAAATCTATTTTATCTGATATTAGTATATTCTGCCAAGCTCTCTTTTGGTATCTAGGTGCGTATTACATATTTTTTCCATCTTTTCATCCTGAACCTACTGGTACCTTTCACTTTAAGGTGAGTCTTTTGTAGACAACATATACTTGGGTCATGCTTTTTTTTAATCAGTTTGTCAATCTCAGTCTTTCTACCGGAGAGTTTAACCATTTACATTGAAGGTCACTACTGAGATTATAGGTCTTTCTTCTGCCATTTTGCTATTTACCCTTTGTCTTATACTTTTTCTCCCCTTACTTCTGTTAATGCCTACTTTTATATTTATTTTATTTTTCTGTGTTGTATCTATATTGACTGCCTTCTTATTTCTATCTAGATATATTTTGTATCTATTTTCCTTGTGGTTACTATGAGGTTAAAATTTAAATCCTAAATATATAACCATCACATTTGGTTTGATTCCAAATTAAGTAGCATTCACATATACTTTTCCTAAACCCCTCTGTCCCCTAACCATATATTTTGTACTTGTTCCCACTTATATCTTTGCATATTTTATATTCAAAATCCTAGATTTATCATTACTTTTTATGTATTTGCAATTAGCACCTGTAGGAAGTAAGAAGTGGAGTTACATGCCAAACAATACAATACAAAAATACTGGCATTTATAATTACTCAAATAGTACCTTTAACACAGGTCTTTATTTCTTCATGCTACTTTGTAATGCTGTCTAGTGTCCTTTCCTATCAGTCTGAAGAATTCCCTTTAGCATAGCTTGTAGGGTAGGTCTAGTCAGTGTTTGTTTATCTGAGAATGTCTTACTCTCTCTCCCTCACTTTTGAAAAAGACTCTTGACAGATAATAAAATTTTTGCTGGAAGTTGTTTTCCTTCCGTACTTAAAGTATTTCAGAACACTGCCTTCTTGCCTCCATGGTTTCTGATGAGATATTGGCACTCAGTCGTATTGGGATTCCTTTGTATTTAACCCATTGCTTTTCTCTTGCAGTTTTCAGAACTCTCTCCTTGCATTTTTTTGGGGGGGTGGGTGGGTGGGAATAAATACAGGAGCTTTATTATTGTCATCATTATTATTCTTGAAGCTAAGAAAAGATAGTCTCACCAAAGGTAACATTTTGCATTCAGGGACCAAGAATCCACAGATGTGGGCTAGGAAGAGCTAAAAGTTCCTAAAACAGTGCGACCTTGGTAGAACATGGCATTCCAGGCTGCAAAATGACAATGCACCGAAGGTGCAAGTGACTGCTCAGGCCTAGCCTAATGCAGCCAGCCCCTCCCGCAGCCACAGAATTCCACCAGATGAGGCTGCTTCCTTGGGGCATTCCCGGGAGTGCTGAGGGCAAGCCTGGATTACCAAAAGCTAGCGTCAGTTTACACCAACATTTCAGGGACAGAAAAACAAGAGATTTGATGACAAAAGGTGTGACAGCTACACATCTGCTTCCAGTAAGTTAACTAGATAAGAAACCAAACATTGCCTTAAAGTGTGAAACAGCACTGTGCTTCTCTTTTAGGGGAGGGCAAGAGAGACAGATCTGTTTAGGTTTGCATCTACTTTTTACCAGTCAGCAGACATGCACTTGGTTATAGGATCAGAAGGCTGGTGGTGAGGACATTTAGAGCACCACTGTTGACCTGCAGCAAATAAAACTGTGAAACAAGTGTTTGCTCTGAAAGGCTCTAGCATCTGAATAAAGGAGCCCTGGGCCTTTTCGGTAAGACATGCTACAGCCACAGACCTTGGAGGTACCTAGAATGTCTCTAGGCAGGAAACGTGAAGAATAGCATGGGACAACCTGAAGTCCCTAAGTGAACCAGCTGCAGTCAATTGTGTAATTAGCACTAGAGGAATCTTGGACAGTTAAGTCTATTGGCAAACAGCTTTTTCTAGCCAAAATGGAATGTTCTATCTGCCAATAAAATTAATGTCCCTAGCAACATAAAAGGGATTTACTAATAAACTCAACAGGTATTTTTTCTGCTCTTTACATGTTTTCAACTCCCTTGCTCAAGTTGCAGAATTAGCTAGGCATCTCTTTCTCTAACCTGGTCAGTGATCATTTCAAGGAGCCAATTGCTCCTCTAGTGGTGACTTATGGAAAAACAAATCCATCCCCCATTTCCTAGGTGGAGCCCTTCTGCCATAACAAGGCAACCTTGGACTCTGGGACTCATCCCAAGAGACCTTGTTCGGAAGTACTCCCTTTGAGCCAATAGCCTAAATCCTGATTTGGCAGCAAGATGATTCCTGGAATAAAAGAACCACTTCGAAGGTGTGGGCTTTCCTTATGCTTCCAGTGAATGTCACCCTTGCAGGCAACACCAGGGGTGGAAATTCAGTGTAGCTGTGACTTGTTTTAAAGCCTTTCCTGCATCCCTTCCCCAAACCTGTAATTTTAATTAACTCTCTTATTTCTTACTCTCCAGTAGGTGTTAAAACTATTGTCCTATTTTTAAGAAACTTGAAATGATTAAGCTTTTTCTCTAACCTGAATCTTTCCTTTCAAGTTTGTACCCTATTGTTTTTAAAATGAAAAGTATAAACTTAAGGCAATTACTGAAACAGAACTAAAGCTAAAGTTTTAACAATGCCGTTTTACTAAGGTCTTGGCAAATTTTGATCGTACCAACTCTATATCGAACTGTGGGGGAAGATATGGGAAAATATGAGCCTTGAATGACATCCAACCAGGACTGTATGTAAACAAGGTTCCGGGTTTGATTCATTTCTATAAATATGGAGACTTAAGGCAAAGGAAGAAGCACTGTGCTTTGCCTTAGATCTCCCAGTAGAGTGGTATTTTGAAGAAGATGCTAGTCTTTTGCTGGGTAAATATCAAATGTCAGAGCACCCAGAGTGCTGCCATAAGGCACTGGTTCACTTGCGAGGCTGTTGGATGTGCTGGATCCTTGGGGAAGGATGCTTATCCTTGGAGGTGAGGGGCTTCCGGGGCACCACCGACATGGCGGTCAGTGGGAAGTGTTATCATCTGGACAAAAACACCTGAGATAAACACAGTTGGTTTAGGTGGTCTAAGAGGCACTTGTTTTCTCTGCACATTTCAACATCAATGATTACAGGATAGCTTTTGGCCAGGTGGCAGGCATGATACAGTTGTCATTGTCTTGCATTCACATTAAAACTTGGAGACTGGTGTCAGGAGCTTAGAAGGAAATCCTCTTTTGGCTTGTGATGGTTGCTGGCCATCCTTGGGATTCTTGGCACTGCTGTAATCTCTGTCTCTGTTGTCATGTGGCTGTCTTCTCAGTTTCTTCTCCTGGTCTTTTGCATTTGATAGTAGTGTAATCAATAGACGACAGGGTGTATTTTCCTTCATATATATCCTATTTGGTGTTCTCTGAGCTTCTTGGATGTGTGTGGTCATGTCTTTTGCTATGTTTAGGAAATTCTCTGTCATTATTTCTTTGACTATTCCTTCTGCCCCTTTCTCTTTCTTCTCCTCCTAGGACTCCCATAACACATATATTGGCATGCTGAATACTGTCCCATAGCAATCTTGGGAAATTTTTTGCTTTTAATATTTCCTTTTTTCTTTCTGTTCCTCAGTCAGACTCATTTCAAGTGCTTGTCTTCAGGTTCATTGATTCTTTCTTCTGCCAGCTCCATTCTGCTCTTGAAACCTTCCTGGGCATTTTTCACTTTAGTCATTGTGTTCTTTCACTCCAGTAGTTCTGTTTGGTTCCTTTTTAAAATTTCTGTCTCTTTACTTAGCCTCTCATATTTTTCATTCATTGTTTTTCTGATACACTGTAGTTCTTTCTCTTTACCTCATCTCTTTATTTCATCTCCTTAAACATTTTTAAGATCATTTCTTTAAAGGCTTTGTTTGGTATCTACACATTCTCATCTTCTTTGTTGGTGTTGTCTGTATTTTTATCTTCTTCCTTTGGATTGTCATCATTTCCTCTTTCTTTGTCCTATACTCTTTTGTTGCACACTGTACATGTTAATATTTTAAAGTGCTAACTCTGGTATTTACTCCCTGGGATGTTTGTTTCCTGGTTTTATAACCATCCCATGATAAGACAGAGATTTTTTGGAGCTTTAGTTCTCAAAGGGGGAAAAAACTAGCTCCAAAATGCCTCGGGAGACATCAGGAAGGGTGCCTAAAACTTCTCTAATGGTTTCCCAAAGCTGAGCTTTCCTGGCCTGCCCAGCAAATGAAGGCCTTCAGCTAACCTTCCCCCTTGGCTCTGAGGAAGCCCTGCATATTTAAATCTCAGTCACCTCCGTCCCTGTCCAGGAAGGGTTGAAACAATGGCTGCTGCCAGCTTTGTCCAGAGCAAGCTGAAACAGTAGCTGTCCTTGGAGCTGGGACTCATCAATCAGAATTCACTAATCAAAAGCCATGATCAGGGAAACGGACTTTGGCCCAGTGGTTAGGGTGTCCGTCTACCATATGGGAGGTCCGCGGTTCAAACCCCGGGCCTCCTTGACCTGTGTGGAGCTGGCCATGTGCAGCGCTGATGCGCACAAGGAGTGCCGTGCCACGCAAGGGTGTCCCCCGCGTAGGGGAGCCCCACGCGCAAGGAGTGCGCCCGTGAGGAAAGCCGCCCAGTGTGAAAAGAAAGAGCAGCCTGCCCAGGAATGGCGCCGCCCACACTTCCCGTGCCGCTGACGACAACAGAAGCGGACAAAGAAACAAGACGCAGCAAATAGACACCAAGAACAGACAACCAGGGGAGGGGGGGAAATTAAATAAATAAATCTTTAAAAAACAAACAAACAAACAAAAAAACCAAAAGCCATGATCAGTGATTGGCCATGCACAGTCCTGTTCTTGGGGAAGAGGAATTTTATGACCCTTTCTGTCAGTAACAGCTTGCCAGTGACTGGATCCCATGGTGGCATTCCAGAATAGCGCAATGTATGGTTCTTTATCATAATTTATCAACCTCTCCCTCCTACCTTTTCCTGGATGCTACACAGAATTCTTCTGGCCTCTGACATTTCAAAATAGTTGTTTCCAAGAGGTCCTGCCTGTTTAACAGTGGTTTTGGTGGAAGGACTGAGTCCTGGAGCTCCCTACTCCTCCATTATCCCCGGAAGTCCTCTCACCTGCATTTCAGAGGGACAGTTTTGCTGGATATAGAATCCTTGTTGGACAGTTTAATTTTTTTTTCTTTGAGAACTTTTCATTGCATCCTACTCCCTTACAGTTTCTGTTGTTTCTGATAAGTAGTATACTGTTAATCATATTGTTTGTCCCTCATCACACATGATGTTTTTGTCTTCCTGTTTTCAAGATTTTCTCTTTGTATTTGTATTTAAACACTTCTGACTACATGTATCCAGGTGTGGAGTTCCTTGTGTTTATTTTACCTGGAGTTTGTTGAAATTCTTGGATCTATAGATTCATTTTTTTTTTAAATCAAATTTATGAAGTTTATAACTTTAGTTCTTAAAAATATTTTTTATTCACCCTTCTCTCCTTTCTTTCTGAGAATCCTATCATGTGTGTGTTGATATGTTTAATGGTGTCCTGAAGGTCTCTAAGACTCTGTTCATTGTTCAATAGTCTTTTTGTTTTTTTATCTTCGTCAGAATGAATAATTTCTATTGATCTCTCTTAAGTTCACTGATTCTTTCTTCTGACATTCTGAACCTGCTGTCAAGCTCCTCTAAAAAATTCTTCATTTTAGGTATTGTGTTTTGAAATCCAGAGTTTCCATTTAGTTCTTATATGCCTTTTAAAAATATTGTCTATTTGATAAGTCATGGGCATCATGCTTACATTCTTTTTTTTTTATCTCCTCTATTAATTTTAATGACATTTTCAACATGCAGCCAAGAACAAAGCTTTGACAGTAAGCCATAAATTTACACAGGCAAGCATTGTCAATCTTAAATTCTTTAAACATGATTTCTTTTAGCTCTCTGTTGTTTTTTTTCCTGAGTTCTATTTTTCTGTTTCTTGGCATGTTTCATGATTTCTAATGTTTATGAAAACTAGACACTTTAGGTAATATATTGAAGCAACTCTGAATTCTGATTCCACCCTGCCCACTCTGGGAGTTGTTCTCTTTGCAGCTTTGATATTATTTTTTGTGTTTTTTTATCTCCTTAGTAATGTGCCAGAACTAATTCTGTGGTGTCTGTCTTCCCCAAATCTATAGCTATTGATATCTTCACTTGCTTTTTAAAATCTTGTTTTTATTTTTAAATCTGGCTTCCTAGTCATCACTGCAGTGTCAGAATAGCCTAGTGGTCAACCAGTGACTGATCAGAGGTTGTGTTCAACTATACTGATCCAGTAAAATATTCTACCTTTGACAAGGATCTGTGTGGGTTGGGGGATACATTCAAAGTTCTAGCAGTTGAAGTCTGCCACAGCTTTTACTTTCTATTGGACCCACTGTATCTCCTCTGCATTGCACATGGTCTTAGGTTCAGCTAGAGTTATATAGATAGTTAAGACTTCTGCATTTCTCCTGACTGTGTGTGCAAACTTGCAAATAAGTGCAGGATTCTAGACCTTCAAGGGATTTGTAGGAGCTTATCAAGGCATACTATGGTTGTCTCGTTCACTAGATATCACTGTTCAATTTTTAGCTAATCCACCATCCTCTTGCTTGCCCCTATCAGAATGACAACTCTGACTATATTCAATAATGGCTTTCTCTGTCGATTTGCTATGTATATCTCTAATGTTTCTGACAATGGACAGAGCATGTAGTTTTATCACTCTCTGTTCCAAATCAAATCAGCACTCTGGCAGCAAAGTACCAGTTTTTACATCTTAACCTGCAATGGTAGAATTACCATACTGAAGTATCTAGAGGGAATGAAAGCAGCCTTAGGGAAAACCTCAAGATTCCTACTCTTAAGTGAGGTTCCATAGTTTTCCTTTAATAAACACTTCTCAAATTGTCAAATTCCTTTGGCCAATTTCCAGACACTCAAAATGGCTGTGTTTCCAATTTTATTTTATCTTTTTCATTTATTTTTTGGGGAGACAAGTTGCCAAGCTTCTAATTCTTCCAATCTATAATTCCTCATACCTCTTATTCATAGCTTCATCAAGAATTGATGAAGACATAAATGGTATTTAAGTTCATCTTTCCAAGAAGCTAAAACTTTTCCAGAATAACAAGACACCAGACTTAGAAATAGGAGTTCAAGAATTATAGTCCTTTAGAATGATGTGTTTGTGTGTTTTTGTTTTATTTTGTTTGTTCTTAGATTTCCAGGAAAAGAGATACATCTAATTTGCCTCAGCTAATGCAAACTTGCTGCCATTTTCCAGGAAAGTAAGAAACAAGAGCAGTAGTTTTAGAAGTTGCACAAACAGGTCACATGGAAAACAGGAATACATGTGTATTCAAGATACAATAGAAGTTCTAGCAGTAAGAAAGCAGCTGTAACCCAACATCAAATTTAGAATTGATCTTTCTCAAAGAAGTTGTCCTTTGTTCCTCTGTTTTAATGCATGTACATTTATTTTCTCTGTTCTTCCTTTTATTGTGCCCTGTCCACCAGCTAATGGAATTTTTCTCATTCATTGCACTTCATGGATTTCATTAACTCAAAATTTTCACTGACACATGGCCTCTTACTTCTACCGCGCATGGCATTTGTGACATTCTCTGTTTCACGCCAGATGTCTTAAAAAATAGGATGTGGTTGAGTCCTATAGTACAGTATATCTCAACATTTAATGACCATATTAATCAGTTGAGAGTCATGGAGAAACACAGGCTTTGATTCAGAAAGTCTGGACTGGGGCTGGAGAGTCTCGTAGGTAAAACTGATGCTGCTGGCCTACGCATCACACTCTCACTAGAAGGCTCTAAACAGCACCGAGAATGGTATGCCACTACTGGGAGGAGGACTTGCTACCAGATGCCTTATAGGCCACAGGGCAGCCTTTAGCTGGTGGCATCTTTGTCACAGATCTACTCCATCAACCAGATATGAACTGGGACACAGAGTTATGTGGAATAAAGCATGATGATGAATGTATGAAAAAAAGACTTTGGAAGGAGCTCTACAGGTTTGCCCTGTACAAATCATGTTTGATGTTTTTATTGCTAAATGCTTCCTTTTTACCTTTGCTGATCAAGGTGAGGAATTTTACTAGTCTGCAGGTGGCTATTGGTTAGGCCTCTACAATGTCAAAATGTCCCAAGGAAGATTCGTTGTTTGCTTTTGTCCACATGGCACTGTATAGCTGCAGGTTTGGCTACCCATCCCCCTCTATCTTTCTCTCTCTCTGCTTTCTGTTTGTTTTTACTTTGCAACTGGATTTTGGATGAAAACAACCGTAGATTCTCAAATTAATTTATTCTTGGAGATAATAACTGTGGGGAAATAAAGGGCCAATGGCATTCTGAAATCCATAGGACCTGACTATGCAGGATTAGGAACACAGGAGAAAATATTCTAAGCAGGGTTTAAAAACAACCAACCAAAAAGCTAAGCAAACACAAGACAAATATTGAAATGTGGCAAGATAGGGAGAAATGAAAGGTGAGAATCACAAAGGAGAATGGAAATGCTGAGAAAAAATAATACAAATGTTTAGGTGACCACCTATTTGCCTTCTCTTTTCCCCAGCCTGTTTACTCTAAGTCCTCCTATTAACAAGTCACCTGCATTTTTATACCTGCATGGAATGAGAATACATGAAAAAAAAAAAAAAAACTCCCCAAAATATTAGTTGACATATATTTTTGTTGACTTTCAGGAATGGAAATGAATTCAGAGTACTCCTCACCTACTTTGTCTATTTAATTGGAGATTAAGGACCTATAATTTTAGCCTAATTATAAAGAGGTTAGTGGATACTATCCAGTGTATACTTATTATAATAATATCTAATTTTTTATATTTCTACCATTTGCTCTCTGTCATCATCATCATCATTTCCAATGTACTTTCATCTTTCTAATTAACTTAATCCTTTAGTGGATATTTACTGAGCACCTAATGTCTGTCATGTACTATGCCAGGTGTGGGGAGCAGAATGCCAAACATAGAGGTGGTCCATGCTCTGTGGAATGGACAGAAAGCTTCCATGAGGCCATATCAAGAAGAGAACAAAGATAAGGAGATTGAGCATAGAGGAAGGAGTGTGGGTTTTGCTTGGACATGGAGCTAGCCCACTTATGCTTATGACCCAGTGGTCACTTTGAACACACACACTACAAACCAGATGTATGTCTGTCCTGTCATTGACTATCTCTAATTGCTGTGTACAGAAAGGGCTCTGTCTAATTCATCTCTATGCCCCTGCTGCCCAGAAAAATGCCTGACTACCCACCTAACCCTAAGCCAGTGACTCTGACCCTGCTCAACTATTTCTTCATCTATAAAACAAGGGATTCTTGTAGAAGATGATTCTAAATCCCCTTCCCCATTTAATATTAATGATTCTATCCATGCAAACGGGAAACAATAAGAAAATTGGTCTTTGTATCAAATGTACAAAGTTGAGGAGCAGGAAATAAAGCTAGAAATAGATAGTACCATGTACCCTGTTACATTTAAAATGCAGATTTATCCTGAAAGCTTTAAGAAAATTGAGAAGCATCATTAGAATTGCATGGACAAACACAACCAGCTTAAGCATCACTTTCTGTGGTGATACGGAAGCAAGACAAAAGGAGTGATTGTACAAGTGATAGGCATTTCCTCTAAAACCTTAAAGCCAGAAACATACCCTGCCTATGTCCCATGATCAGCAGGTATAAGGCTGGCATGTTTTCTTTGGAATCCAGAAAGTATTTGGAGCCATGCTGGGCTTGGCAGAAGCTGAAGCTCGTGAAGGTCTGGTTCTGATCATTTATAGCTGCTTTCCAGTCTGCTGTTATTCTACCAGACTCTAATGAACCCCAAGCTAGGCCTGCCTGCTGTGGTTTCCAAAAAGGGCAGAGACAGCAACTTGTCCATTAAATCAGCCTCCTAGTTAGTGAATAGGAATACTGTTGCTGGTGCTCGTCAAAATTAAAGCAAATAAAGTAAACCTCTTCCTCAATGTCACCTTTTGATCCTAAGACAGTATCTATCTCATTTGGATAAATGCAACGATGTGAAATAATGCAGCAATAGTTTATAAAGGATAGCAGTAGTTACATGGGAGAAGAAATATTGCTTGCAGAGTATGTATGAGTTTTCTTCACTACTGGAATAATTTAATGAAGCACAAGCTATGAAGGTAATCTTTAAGAAATTATGGTAAAGATCGAAGAAAAATAATGTATAGACTTTCAAAATATCATGAATTTGACATACACTTCTGGAAGTTAAACATATGAGAGTAACATCTGCAATATAATCTTTCCTAAATCACAAGCACTAAAGCATCCAAAAAATGCCTGACATGTAGCAGGGGCCAGGACAAGTGTTTGATGAATTATGGAAGGAAGGAAGAAAGGGAGGGAGGTATTGTGTTTTAAAATTTAAAGAGATAACCAGAATATTAAAGAATCAACAGAAAATCATTTTAAAAATCCACATCCTCATTCTTAAGTAATCTGTTATTGAATTGCTATCTAACAAAACGGCAGGAAAAAAAATCTTTCTAAAGTATTACAGGAGGAAAGTAATCCTTGGTATTGTTAAAAACACCCATTGGCTGTGACTAATGTATAAAAAAATAATAAAGAAAAAGAAAAGAAAAGCAATCTGGTCTTATCTTAAAGCACACTTGAAATATGAACACATTAAAATAGATGTGGGAAACGTGGGCCTTTTCACTACTTATTAATGGCAATAGGATCATATTGGGTCCCATTTATTCATTCTATAGTTATTCTGATTTAAATATTTTGTGGAAGATGACAGACTATCCATGTAGCAACATGTTATAAATATAGTGTCATGGATCTAATGAATACTGCTCTCCAAAGGAATATTTTCAGAGGGCTGTTACTTTTAAGGAAGAGCTGAAGTAATTTTAACATAGGTATCTCAATTTTTTAATACCATAATTTCCTATATTTCTTCTGGGGAAATATTAGAAAGATATTGTTTGAAAGATCTGCAATTCATAAACAAGATGAAAATTACAAAATACATATAATAAGGGATAATATGAATAAGTGTACATGTTTATAAATGAAATTAATGACACTCTAGTATGTTCCAAAGAGAAGTGCATTCAAATCTGGTTTAGATGGAACTATGTGACCTAGTAAATACTTTGTTTCTCTTGGCTTCAGACTTTTCTATGGTAAAATAAAGATGGGTGAAATATGTTTCATTTTCAGCTCTTTGCAACAATAAAATGCCAAGGTTTCAAAATATCTGCAGTTTGATATTTCAGTTCAGGTACTATAAGGGTATACCCAAAGCACCAGAAGAGTCTTTGTAATTTTTTCAGGACAAATGCAGAATGGAAATAGTGGCACAGCTCAAAATGTAGCAAACATAATACGGTGGTATAATTTATTATAATGGTCATAGTTCAATTTCTGCCATTTTTATCGTGCATAAAACTACTGTTGATTCATTTCTAGTATCCATTTTTGGCCAATGTAACATAAATAAAAAATAATTACAGAACATTAAATATTCTGATTACCTTTGTAAACTCGTTATCCTAAAATATACTTCTTAGTCTTCCAGAGAAATTCGCAGGAAAGTTCAAATATTGGGAAGCTTATAACTGTTAAAGACTTTATGAAATAGCCTTATTTTATTAACTCTTTAATTACCATATATTTGACTCTATTAAAAGGAATACTTTCTCAAAAGTTAAGAGATAAATTCAGTCGATTTGAATTACTTAAGTAGAAGAGAACCACTATGAATCTTTAGAGTGAATAGAAGGTTTTGGGGGAAGGATTCTGGAAATAAAAATCTTTAGAACGAATCAGAAATAGGGAAAAGGAGATGGAATTGATGGCTATTTGTGGAAAAGGGAGGAACAAGGACAAAAAATTTTGAAGAAAGCAAGTATTTCTTGGTCAGCATTATTAGAAGGATGGTAAATCTTTAAATAGATAACTGAAAGAAGAAGAATAGAGGGTACATTCTCAGTCTGCAACTCTGGGGCTATTAAGAAATAAAGATCATGTAATGACTACAGCCCAGGCCAAAGTCAGACATGCTATGTGTCAAGATTTTCTATGTTAATCAAGTTAGTAGGACTTTCGAGAATCTATTCTTCATATGGAGAGAAGTAAGATGCCACCATTTATTGGACAAGAGAATTACAATTCTGCTTGAATAAGGGTATGAATATTCTTTCCTCTGTGTCCTCATCAATTTATTCACTCTTCAAGGAAATACTGTTCAGCATCTATGCATAAGGAACTGGTACATTCGTGCTTTTAGAGATAGCTTCTAAAATCCTTTTTCTGAAGACCTATTTTGATACAGATTAAGTATATGGACACTTCACTTTCCAATCATTATCTGTGAAACCAGAAGCAGTGACTGGATAATCCCTTCAACCAAATTCCAGAGTTCTGATCAAAGATAAACAGTCATGGCATCACAATACTTCCACTAGATGGCAGCAGCAGGCGTGCATGTGGCCCTTTGAAGCACCAGGTCATAAGGGGTTTAAAAGCAGCCCGAAAAGAAGGGTAGGGGAATTTTAGCATTAGAATCCCAGACAGAAGTTTGGGAATGGACAAGATTCAAAATGGAAAAGGACAGAAACCAGAGAATAGAAATGGACCACAATCACTGCCACTCGTGCTGTTAGGGCTGCTCAAGTTGGAGGTGACAGGGTGTGTGAAAAGTCACTTAACTGTAGTCAAATTCATTCTGCTCTTCTTGGTGGAGCTGCCTCAGAGGTTGGGTTTGCTCAGGAGAACTTTTCTGGGAAACTGGGGGCAGACTGGTCGGAACTGGCAGCTCGCCCTCTATCAGTGCCGGTACCGCTTTTCTCCTGTTCTTTACTTTCACGCGGAATGTCCAGGGTTCACCTCAGCTGTGGCATCCCACAGACTCCTCTTCCCTAGCGGAACCTCGTGTTGCCATTCTCTCCTAGCCAGGGAGCCCATATGATTTCTCAACCAATCTAGAACACTTTTGCCAGTGGACCTGTGAGATCAATAATCCCACCAGAACACCAAGCCCACCGTGGACTGTTTGAGTAAGTGAAGGTGTATGACCATACCCTTCCTCTTTCCTTCCTGAAGACTTTCCAAGCCCTTGGAGCCCTGCTATGTAGATGAATTGAACTTGCCTTTTTATTTCCTCTTCTCCATACGAAAGTGCACAGAAAAGTGCACAGAGTGACACCCAATAAAAGCTTGCTGAGTGAGTACTTGCCTTTTTATTTCCTCTTCTCCATATGAAAATGCACAGAAAAGTGCACAGAGTGACACCCAATAAAAGCTTGCTGAGTGAGTGAGTAATAGTGGCCTGTTCTGCCAGCCTCAATGGACAAACTCTGAATTGTGTGAATTTACAAATGAGGAAAACTGAGGTCCAGAGAAGTGAAGTGACTTGTTCAATATCAATACATCAGTAAGTGGCAGAATCAAACCAAAATTCAACTTCTGGCTCCAACACAAAATGCTTTTCCAGGTCGGCATTTCAATAGTGTGTGGGCAATGCAATCTCACACCCCTGCCATGTGTGAGACTTGAAGGACTAACTGAAAGGAAGAATAGTATAACAAATCTTCCATTTAAGAGTAGTCACCAAGGTGGGAAGCAGCTGGCCAGGCAGTGGTGACTTGGAGAACATCCCCCTCCAAAGACCACAGCCACATGCAAATGCAGCTCTACGGCCGCCTTTTCAAAGAGCAATATGGGTTTTACGTGAGATTTTCCCATTTTTTTTCAAGTGCAAGAATAAATACGCCTGAGGTTCACATTTGTACAGAGGCGACAGTGATTCTCAGCCCTGGCTGCAATTTGGAATCAGCTGGGTGGGTTTGTGGGGGGGGGGGGGAGACAGTAAAGGGCTTTAAAATGGGGGTGGCCTGGATCCTATTCCTGGAGGTCTGAAAGTGTGGCCTGGGTAGCAGGATGTTTTAGAGGTCACAAAATTATTTACTGTGCAGCCAAGTTTGGGCATTACAATTTAAAGTAAGTCCTCAACCCACCAGCCATTCAGGAGTTGTTTGGGAGTTGGTTAGAAATGCAGAATATCTGGTCCCACCCAGACTTAACGGAATCAAAATCCTCATTTTAATCAGATAGCCAGATGGTTCATTTGAGAACTCCAGATCCAGGGAAGGGTTCTACTGAGGCAGATCTGATAATTCTAGCAGTTTTCATTGTGCAAACAACCTAAGCTAATGCTACACTTAAAAACTACTACTCCATGTCCCTTTCTGCACACCCTGCTACTATGGCCCCAGCCATCTCAGGAGGTTGGACAAGACTTTAAGTTCTCTTGTTTGCTGCTGTGCTTTTGTTTTGTAACAATTTTGCTCTTATATCTGGGTATCAAGAAGAATAAATTTAGCTCAGAAGGTGGTGTATCTAAATATTTGTGCTTCTCTTTGATAGCATAGAGCCTTAATTATGCTGCTGCAGTAACAAATCTTGCCCAAAGACTCCACAAAAAGATGGCTGGCAAATATATATACATACATATTTAAAATATACATGTATATATATAATAGGCTCTCTCCGTGAACAAGAACTAATTAATTTTAAATCTAACCTTTGATTTCTTTTATTCCACATCACTGATTTTTATCATATATCCTTTTACCTGTCAGATGCCTCTGGCGTAAATGTCACTGCACTATTCCTTATGTAATATAGTCTCTAAATTTTAAAAATGTCTCCACTGCAAAAGAGAGAACTCAGCATCCCTTTGTCATCTGATAGTGCCTATTTAATTTAACCCTCTTAAAACCCACTGGTTTCCCCTTCGGGAAAATATCTCCACTTATCTGTTCCTCCTGAGAAAAAATTGGTTAGCCCTAGTCCCGTACAGGCAGTCAGTCAATAAATGTTAAAATATAATAACAATAATGACCAGAAAGCTTAATGTTCTTCCTTATTAGTGGAGGTTGCCATGGTTACCACTAAAATCTTGTTTTGTTTCACTGGTCCCTCAATTCTTTTACATAAGATTCCTCTGGGTTTACTGCTCACTCTCTCCCTCTAGCTTCACTTCCTCGGAAACAGTCATTGCCATACCTACCACACCTGTGCTATATACTAGCCTATTTAAGTTTAAAATAAAGCCCCTTATTTCTCATGACACTTTAAGATTATAGTTTAGAGGACAGAAATATGAAAACACTGTGATAAAAATCACAACACTCTAATTTTCCAATTGGGTCAAATTGCAAGCATATGTGAAAAAATAGAATTTTTATAACTAAACTACTGTTGTTTCCTATTAGAATAAAAATACTTCTTTACTAGAAATACTTATATAAGATATTTGAATAATGAAAAATGTTACGTTCACCCCCAAAACGATATAAAGCAACTCCTGCTATGTGTATAATGTCTCTGTGACACCAACCAATAATGTTTGCCATAATGTCTGCATGAAAACTGCCCTTTGGATTGTGATTTTGGTGTTAAATCATGACCCTGGGCTTCTACTTCTTAGCCCCAGAGAGGACCCAATGCCGTTCTCTAAAATAGTTATGGCCTTAGTAATTGTGTCTGCCAGGTTCAGTAGCCCTCCACTCTTGTTTTCTAGGATACTGCAGCTCAGCTAAACATTTTAAAGTTTGCACATCCATGTGTTAAAATACTTTTTGCTGCTTTCAACAACCTCATTCAGCTTAGAACAATAGCTGTTGGCTCTTTTCTTGTTCATCTCCTGCTCCTATATCAGTCCAGCCCAGAAGTTTCATTGACTTGCTTGGATCTCTCATGGTTGCTAATTGTTTGTAATTTTTCACTTAACAAATGTGGAATTTTCAGGAACGAGTTATCACATCTGAGGTTAAGTTCATGTATCAATCTGCCCAAGAGGTGCTGATGCAAAGTACCAGAAATATGTTGGCTTTTATAAAGGGTATTTATTTGTGGTAAAAGCCTACAGTTACAAGGTCCTCAAGAGTTCAATTCAAGGTTGCTTTATCACCAAAATTAGTTGCAACATGTTGAGGTAAGATGGTTGCTGATCTCTGCGAGGGTTCAGCTTTCCCTTCTCGGCTTCCTTTCTCTCAGCTGCAGGCTGACACAGGGTTTGTCTCTCAGGGCTTCCTCTCTCTCTTGGCATAGGGCTTGTTTCTTTCCGGTCCTTCTATATCAATATCAGTTGCTCTGGTCTCTTCTCAAAGTCAGCTGCAAACTATCAGGTGGCTGGCTCATCTGTCCCTAGGGCCCCAGAACCAAAATGACATAGCTCTCTCTCTCTTCCCCTATGTCTTCTTGAGTGAATGACCATTAGTTTATATCGGCCCACCAAGTGGGCAGGGACTCAACCTGAGTTTGCCTTATTGATATAGTCCAATCAAAAGCCCTAAATAGATTTTATCAAGCAAACTTAATCAGAGGACCTCACTGAATCTAGTACAAAGAAAGGGTATCACACCTAGAGGAATAGATTAGTTTACAAATATACTCTTTCTCTTTTTGGGATTCACAAAAATAATCTCAACTATCACAGTCCATATGTAACAGGCAACCAATGGCTATTAGCTGTAGCCACATGTTGAGAGATCTTAGCTTGAGGGCATTCATCAATATTCTCTCCTCTGTTTATAGCTTAAATGATGTGAGATTGCTGATATTTGACCATTTCGAGTTACAAAAATGGCAGTATCAGTCTAAGAGTTTGGGGGGGAAAGGGAGGAGAATGTTCCCGGCATAGCTTTGGGAATTTATCCTGAGTTCTATGATTTTATACAAAATTGTAGGCTCTCAAAGTCTAAGTAAAAAAAAAAAAAAAAGTGAGAGATCTATCGAATTCTTGCTGAGCTACACTAAGTAATACAAGGGCAGTGGACTAATCATGAATGAATGAATGATGCTTCCTCCTTTTCTTCTATCTCACATACTGCTGCTAAAGTCAGCATTAGGAAAGCACAGAGGTGTGAAAACATGACCATTTTCTCATCGAACCTGCTAAGAAATTGAAATGCAGCTGTTTTCTGTGATGCTTAGGCTCATGTGTCAATTTGGCAAAGTAACAGTGCCTAGTTGTTTGGTTAAGCAAGCACTGGAATAATTGTAATACAAGGACATTTCATGGACTTCAATCGTTAATAAGTTGATTGCATCTATGGCTGATTAAATGTACAATCAACTGAGGAGATTGCCTTCCTTCAGCAATGAGAAAAGTCTCATCCAATCAGTTAAAAGACTTAAAAGGAGAAGTGTTTCAGCAGTCAAAAGAGAGACTTTCCATCTCTAAGTCAGACAGCCAACTTCTCCAGGGGAATTCATTGAAAACTTCATTGGAGTTCCTGGCTTGCTATCTGTCCTACAGAATTTGGACTGTGCACCCCCATAGTCCCGTAAGACAATATTATAAAATCTCATTAAGTTTTCAGATATGTCCTGTTGGTTTTGTTTCCCGAGAGAACCCTAATACATTCTCTTTCATGGGAAGAAAGTTAATATAAAACATCTTTTTCTCACATGTCTTCATTATGTTCTTACGTGTGGATTCCTCTGAAAGAAGAGAGAAATATAAATGGCTAATGATTTCTAACTCTTATCCAAACAAGGGATACTTACTGGATAGTTGGTATATTTGGGGCCATGTGCTAGACCCCAGTAGGGCAGCTCTATTTTTCATGACAAATATAAAGAGAGGTGTCAGTTTAAGATAAGCACACACCAGAAATGGCATAGGAGAAAATGAGGAAACAGTGAGATACGAAATAACCCCATCTCACTAACTCATATCTGATAATGATGTCCAGAAGACTCTGGACACTGTCCATCATGTTTTACAATTCTTCACTTTACTACCCCCTACAATTCTCTGGATTGCTTTATCATTTTATGATTTTAATGACTGCAGTGATGTATTTGACACTTAAATACTTGCTAATTTTCTCTTGCACCTGTTCACAGCAGATTATTATGTATGGCCTCTAACAAGTTATGGATCCCTCATCATGTTATTAAACCTTCTCGGTTTCATGCTCCGCATTTTAAAATAAAATGATTGAATGACTAAATGACCAAAAGGTCCCTTTCAGTAAAAGATGGCAGGAATACTACATTTAGGTGAATGGATATAAACAGAAGCATTAATGATCAACTCTGTGTTCCTGAATGCAGTACAAAAATATATTTGTCCTTGATCTTTACCCAAATGTGGAATATGTGCCATTGGGAGTATGTGATATGATCTCATATGGGACATGAAAAGACAAGACCTATTTCAGTAATTATGTAGTCCCCCTCTCCACACACCCCCCGGCCCATCCCGCTGGTTTTTTTGCAGTGTCCATTCAATGCGTGATCTTCTGTGTCTAGTTCTCTTTTTTTATCCTCTCGTTTTCTCCTTTAGGATTCACTGGTATTCAATCCCGGGGACCTCCGATGTGGAGAGAGGTTCTCTGTCACTTGTGCCACCTCAGTTCCTGGTTTCTGTTGCATCTTGCCTTGACTCCTCCCTTCAGCTCTCCTTTTGTTGCGTCATCATCTTGCTGCATGGCTTGCTGCACGGGCCTGGTTCACCATGTTGCCACTGGCTCCCTGCACAGGCCTGGCTTGGCACACTGGCACACCTTTACCAGGAGGCCCCAGGGATCAAACCTGGGCCCTCCCATATGGTAAACAGAAGCCCAATCACTTGAGCCACATCTGCTTCCCTTATTATGTATTTTTAAATGTCTATTAAGGAAACTGATCACAGTTTTCTGTTTGTGTTAGAAATAAACAGAAATAAGTGTATTTAAACATAAAGGGCTAAAGGTGAGTATTAAGAAAAATACCAAGTAAATAACATACATACTTCTTAAGTATGTTACTTAAGAAGGTGGGAGTGAACACCTGAGGTCTGGGAAACACTGCAGTGGTAATTCTCAATGAGAAAACTGGGCCAAGTTTACTAGTTTCTTCCAGGTAGCATTACCTTTGAAAATCAGGAAAATAGTTCTATTCTTTCAGAATTTTCTAATGGGATATATGAAGTGCTCTTTCATAGGAAGCCTGAATCCTAAGAGTCTTATCCTTTCTCAAAGCCATTCTTTGAATTCTGAGGAGATCTGACCTTCTTCAAAGCCAGGGCCAAAGATTTGGTAAGGATGGAGCCTTCTGGGACATGGCTAGAAAGGGCAGCAAATTGATATGACCCTTTTTAGGTCAGGTAAAGCCATCTGTCATCCCTGCCTCCTTATACTACAATCACAAATTGTGGTGACTTTGCATCTGCCTGGCACTGAGCTAAGCCCTTTACAAGTATTCTTTCATTTTTCCATGTAATAATCCTATAAAATAGATATTATATCCCAATTTTATGTAGAAAGAGATTAAGTATGGCACCCTGGGTCATATAGTTAGAACTTCATTGAGACAGGGTTTACCAAGATCTCTCTAACTGCAAACCATGACTGGAACTTTGACCTTTTATATAAAGGGGATTTTGAGAGCAATATAATTATTTCTGATAAAATCCAGAAATTTCCATTATATTTGGCAGGCACTTCAAAATGTGTAATTTTTAGGTGCTATATTACACTCAAGCAGGTGACAAAATACTGCCAAAGGAAAATGGGGATTGTTTTAAATGATCATGAATTTTCATCCTAATTTCCACCACAATAAAACTTGAAATGTTTTACTTCAAGGGACTTAGCTATAAAATGAATTATCTGAATAGTAAGCCAATTTTTCCCTCCCATCATTTTCTTCCTCAGTCATTAAATGTATCTAAATTCACAACTTGGGAAGCTTACTCACTGGCATAGAGCTTTTTATTAAAAAAAAAAATTTTTTTAAGGTTTAGCTCTCCTTATGTATAATAGAATCATTTTATGGACTCATTTTGCATCATTACTTTTGATAAAAATTCTTTAAAATTTTCAGAGCAGTGTACACACACCCTGGAAGCTCTAGCATGCCAGTTTAGGCCACTGATAATTTAATTTCCCTCAAACCCAAAAGACCTACTGAGTAAAATATTAAAATGAATATGGGGCATGCACCATGAGGTTCTGAAACAAAGGAATTGGACTAACGAAAAAAGAGAAGGCAATTTTTCTCAGGATTGTTTGGTGGTTGGTGTTGGGAGAGACCCTTTACGTACCCTTAGCTGGTGCTACTCATGTGAGTTCTGATATAATCTTCTAAGGCCTTGTTTCAAATATCTAGATAAACTGAAATGAAGGCTGTCCCTCTTCTGGCCTGGGAAATGTTATAAAAAATTGTTAAGTCCTGTGAGTAGAAAGCCCTCCCATCTCGGGGGATGTATGTAAGTACTTAGGAGATAAACAAGGTCAAAATAATTGCAAACTAATGAGCAATGAGATATATTACAGGGGGCACCTTCCCAGCAGTATCAACAGAAGCAACAAGAAGCAACCAGGGCATTACTTAAGGCAACCAGACAACAGAATCATGGTTTATACCAATAAGCAGCAGGAACTGAGCAGATGACCTCATTTCTCTAAGTCTCCTTCACTTATTTATAAAATGGGTACATGAGTACCTTCTTAAATAGGATATTATAGGGATTAAATTCTCTGAAACAGGTAATATATACAATGTTTTTAGCATTAGCCTGGCACATAATATGTATTTTTTTAAAAAAGGATGCTGCTACTGAGAGATAGCATAGCACCCTGACCAGGACATAGGCTCTTGGGTCAGACTGACTGGACTATGTATCAAGTTGGCTGTAACCTTGGGCAAGTCAACTAGCCTCTCTGGGCCTCATCTGTAAAGTAGTTGTAGTGTTATTTCATAAGGTTGCTGTGAGAATTAATACCTTTGAAGCCCTTAAAATACTGTCTAGCACATAGGGAGTACTCAAAGAATGTTAGCTAATGCCAATCATTTCATTTCAGGATTCTAATTAAATACTCATATTATTTGAATAATTTGACTGCTTTCACATTTCAGGTCTCTCTGCCCAAGCAATAAAAATTTTTAGATATTTAAAACCCAAATAAAATTGTTGAAAAGAATTATGCAATGTGAATGTAGAAAATTGTTTTTAAAAAATCCTGGAAGGATGTTGTAAATGTCAAGAATAAAATCATCCAATTTGATGTATTTTATAGTAAATCTACAAATTGTACACATTTTGTTATTAATAAAAACTTTAAGAAACACCACAGGGACATGTGATTTGTGTAATCACTTAATTTGTCTATTTGACATATTATTACTAAAAAATGATTTCATTTCTAAACTTTTTATATTTTTACAGCTCTTTACACACCTCCCTGAAAGCATAATTTATGTCTCAGATGAAAAAAAGTTAAGCCTGTACTATTCCAAAATGCAGAGGAGTGAAAAACAAAGACCACCTGGCCAGGATTACAAATCTAGCAAGAATCCTCTTTTCCTCTCCTCAGAACTACTCCTTCTAGTACTCTCCTTTTAATCCCCTACCCATCACTCCCATTTTCACTGACTTTTGCTCAACATTTACAATGCTCCTACTGTTTGATGGAGAAGAAGAGAAAGAGAAGTATGTGTCCGAGGCCAATGCTCTCAGAGGTAGGTATCATTCCATAGAGGCCATGCCCCAAGATGGGCATTTTGTACCCTTTGAGTCTTTACAAAGTCCTGAGGAAGCACACTGGTATATCCCCTTGTTCAAATAAGAAAATGGAGGCCCAGAAAGTTCAAGTAATTTGCTCAAAGTCACACAATCATTATATGTCACAGTGAGGATTCAAAGACTGTTGACCTGTGACACATCTCTACCCCAGGAGCTTGGCCAATAGTCCCTTTGTGGAAGGTCTTGAGTCTTCAACTAACAGAAGAAACCACACCTCTGCAGAGAAATAAAAATGAAGGAAATACACCAAAAGTTGACATGGATACGTTTAGTTTGTGGAAAAATGAACAAATTTTCTTTATTCCTATTTCCCCAATTTTCCATAATGAGCATCCACTTTTTAAATAATATTAACAGGGAAGCAGATTTGGCTCAACTGATAGAGCATCTGCCTACCACATGGCCAGGGTTCAAACTCAGGACCTCCTGACCCGTGTGGTGAGCTGGCCCACATGCAGTGCTGATGTGTATAAGGAGTGCCGTGCCACACAGGGGTGTCCCCATGTGTGTAGGGGAGCCCCACATGCAAGGAGTGCACCCCATAAGAGAGCCGCCCCATGAGAAAAAGTTTGCAGCATGCCCAGGAATGGTGCTGCACACACTGAGAGCTGACGTAGCAAGATGATGCAACAAAAAGAAACACAGATTCCCAGTGCTGCTGACAAGACTATAAGCACCAGGCCCTGAGCCTCAACAGACTCCCAACTCTTACACTCTGGTTTATTGGACTTATCCCACTCAGCTAACATTGAAGTGAAGAAGGTCAACCACCATACCAGGGAGCCAAGAGTGCCTACAACTGAAAGCAGGAGAATTGCATCCAGCATCCATGTGGAATCTAAGCCCCCTCTTGATATAGAGTGGACACAACCATTCCAGGGTCCACAGGATGGAGGAATAGAGTATGGATTCGAGTGGATTTACTGATACTCTATTCATGAACTACTGTGATTAGTAATCAAAGAAAATGTGGCATTGGTGTGGAGAAAGTGGCCATGGTGGCTGCTGGGGGTAGGGAGTGGGAGGAAGAGATATGATGTGGGGTATTTTGGGGACTTGGAGTTGTCCTGGGTGGTGCTGTGGGGACAGTTACTGGACATTATATGTCCTCCCATTGCCCACTGGGTGGACTGTGGGATTTCACCAAGTGCAATGAATTTCTCATGATGATGGAGGAGGTTGTTGTTATGGGGGGAGGAGTGAGGTGAGGGGGTGGGGGGTATACGGGGACCTCATATTTTTTGAATGTAACATTAAAAAAATAAAAACAAAAAATATATATCACACAAAAAAATAAAGCTGCTTTTATTAAGTAAAAAACAAAGAATACAAGCAGACACAGAAGAATGCACAGTGAATGGACACAGAGAGCAGACAACTGGGGGGGGGAGGGGAGAGAAATGAATTAAAAAATCTTTAAAAATAAATAAATAATATTAACAGAACAACTTTAGAATTAACACATACTGAAAAAAAATTTTAGGAGACGGTGTATCCTAACAAGGCTTACATTATTATCCTTCATACACATGTTTGTGTTTTATGGGGAACTCATATTTTAAAAAGAAACAATATAAAATGACAGCAACAACAAAAGTCCTTTAAGATTCAAATAAATGCATTATTTAGTATGGGATGGAATCAACCAAACTTCTAGATTTGCCTTGATCTGAATCAGAATTTAGTTCTAAAAATATCCTTTTCCAAGTTACTAATCTCCCTGAAGTCTGGATTCCAAACTGGCCTCACTGAGTAAACCACCTACCTAAACTGCTTCACCACACACATAAGTGTGCCCCTTTATCATCTCTCCATTTCAACCTTTCTCTTCACTCCCTTTCCTTCCTTATCTTTCATCTACACATTACAAAGGATCCCATTCAAATGGACAGGGACAGCATTGCATTCATTGCTGTATTGGCGTAGGGCAATTTGGACAATTCTCCAGAAAGTCTTCCTTTCAGGGCCTCCACCATTTCTAACACTAGAACCTGGACACAAGTTTCCTTGCACCACTTGTAAAAGTTCAAGTCTTCCCTAAGATATAGGATCATTTTAGATAGCTAGATTTTTCAGCACAGTGTTAATTAAGATATTAAATTTTGTGCTCCCCTCCACTCCCTTTTGCTGGGGCCAGCCATATGACTTTTTTATCTGAAGAATTTATTCATTCTCTATCCCTTTCTCTTCCTTTCTCTTCCTCTCTCTTCCTCCCTCCCACCTATTTAATCAGCCTGATCCCTTGGATAACAGTGTTTCATAATAAATTTAACCTGGTAGAATCCATGTACAGGAGAATTTCATAGTGTGATGAAACATTTAAAAATACTGTTATTTAAATACATGTCATAATTATCTATTAATAAAACAGTTTTGTTTAAGTATGGGGCAATAAGGTAATTTAAAATCAAAAGCAAACATTATACTTCATGTTATATTTTTATTTTGATGATACTTTTGGCACTTTTTCTCCTCCCCCACACACAATGTTTTCTTCAGCAATAAATGCACTAATTGGTTTTAAATCCATGCCCTTCATTTAGGAGCACAATTATGTACTGATCAGTTTCTTTGTGCTGCCCCATTGTCATAAAATATAGCCATAAAATATTCAAGAGCAGCATATGGTTGAAGAGCTTTGTTCTATTATGGCTGAAGGAAAATATATAAGTAACTCAGCTTGCAGACAGAAGAATGAAATGACAGAAAAGGAATCAAATTTACAGATTTAAGCCTATTGTGAAATTGCTCATTGTTATCTAAAGAAGAGAGTATCATCAGATAAAGACAGGAATGATGCAGGGGTCTTAGAGGAAGCTTCTCTCTCCTCTTCAGCCCCTATTATTCCAACAACAGCAACAACACACACACTCACACCAAAGGCAGTGGGCAGATACAGGAAATGTTTATATTCAGTAATTTTTCCTCAAGTCTCATGTTCTTATTTATTTAAATATGTATATTTCTCTATTGTTTTCTGTAAAAGAGTTGATTAAACTCTTTTAATTTCGATTACTCCTATTCAGCACTTAGAATTAACTTGTGAAAGTACCATACTATATTTCTAAGAGCTGAAAATGGCTTAAAAATGTGTGTTATACTATTCACCAAGTAAGTTTAAGAAATGAATTATGTAGCTGTTTAAAAATATTTTTAATCAAAGGAAACTATGTTTAAACTATTGTTTAATTTTAAAGCATTCATTTCCTTGTGTGTAAAATGTGGATTACCATACAGTTTTTGCAGATTTCAATGAGAATTAAGTGAAATAATCCATCTGTGGTAGAATGATTTATATACCCCAGAAAGAACATTCTTAATCTTAAACCCATATCCTGGGGATGTGAACCTATTACAAATAAGACTTTTTGAAGGGGCTATTTTTTTCAATCCTATTGCTGGAAGCCTAATAAAGAGAATGACACATTGAGAGGAGATGAACCTGGGAAATCACTGGAAACTCGGAGAGAAAGAAGAGGGTTATCGCCCATGTGATGGGAAAACCAAAGTATCCAGGGATTGCCCATCAGCCAACACATTACTAATCCCAAGAGGCCACAAGCCCTTTAGCCTCTGAAACTTAAAACAATAAAGTCCTGTTTTAAAACAATGAAGTCCACACAATAAAGCCAACCCATCGTGTGGTATTTGTCAGAGCAGCTGGGAAATTATGGCTATCTGAACATGTCCTGTACATGTATTTCCTGCCAAATTTTCAGTTGAGTACAGTATGATTCTATTGTTGCATGTGAAGAAATGAACCTCTAGCACAGAAATACGTAGACAGGGATCTCAAATTTTAAAAGACAAAGCCAGCGTAATGTTTAACTTTGCCAAGAAACCTAGTACACAGTTTCTTTTAAAAACATCTTTCTCCATCTAGAGAATTCTGGATCCTCAGGGGAAAAATTTAAAAAAAAATTTTTTTTTTCCTAATTGAGTTCCGTTAGAAGCAGGCTTCTACTAACTGGAACGATCTAGGGTGGGTTAAGGCTCATAAATTCCTCTCTGCATCCTGTGTGCCTGGGTATCATCTGCTAGTAAATAATGACTTAGTAGGGCAAAGAAGAAGTCCATAAGGTTTGGAGAGAAAAATAGTTTGAAGTCTTGGTGAATCAACAGAGTTCGCCCGCATCTTGGTTAGAGTTTATTTCTCCAAGAAAGAAGGGCGGAATGATCTATAAGCTCTTGAATGAGCAAGGAGAGAAACAGCTGTTGACAACAAATTGATTTCATTGGTCGAATTCAATAGCGGCAGGCAGGGGGTCTAGAGTCGCTCTGTGCTGCTGCGCCTGCCCACCAGGGTAGTTAACATCATTAAGACATTTTGAGAGCATCTGACTGGAGAAGCAGAGAGCTAGGATCATCACAGAGGGAGGAGGGCAGAGAAGCGGAATTCTGATCGACGGGGTCCTCCACATGCCTTAAACAGAGAAAGGAACAAACAGCAGGGTGGACTGGAAAACACTGCTGGCTGCCCCGTCTTTATGACAGCCCTCTTGCCAGATGAGAACACTGTTTGGTCTTTCCAAGTCCCATTGTGCAGCTTCCTTTCTAGTACACCGAGCTCACTGTGTAACTTGCCATCCGTCTCCTTACAACTCATGCAGACGGCAGACGCTGTCTGAGATGAAACCCAAGTGGTTTCCACATCCATTCTAAGTGTGTGAGAACCCGGCATGTTTCAGGATACCTTTTATGGGAGCAAGGTTGCCTAATGTCAAAACACACGGACCAGAGAAGCAGGATGAGACAGGAATGCAGGAAACTTCTGTCTATTACAGCCAAATATTTAGATCCTAGAAAAATGTTGCCAACGGGCTTCATTTCCTGAACATACCTGCCAGATGTACATGTCTAGGGATCAAATTTCTGATATGAGTTTTCTCCAATTCTTAAGCCTGCATGGTTTACATATTTCAAAAAACCTGTGTCTTTTAAAGAGAAGAAACTAAATTCAATGTGTGGAGATTTTATAGATGGATTTTAGTAGTGGCCAACTCTCTGCATTTACTTGACTAGGAGTATTTGCCTGGAAGTGTTTGAAAATGCAAGGTGGATAACCTCATTCAAACAAAAGTAACTCCTCTGAGGTTTAAAGGAACAGAAGGCCTTCTGTAACTTCACTGTTCTCTTCCCTAGGAGCTAAAGCACAGTTTCCCTGAAACTGGCATCACTGTGTCATCAGGAATAATGGATGAACAGCCCGAAAGTAACCGTGTCCAAATGTCCTCTCTTTAAGGAAGGCAAATTCATAGAACATTACAATTTTACCAAACTAAATGAAACATTACTATTTTTACCCATTTGCAAGGCTTTATAATCAAACGTTTACTTAGATAGTAACTGTTACTGGAAGTGAGAGTTTTTCTGATTTCTTTTCCTTGGTCATGCATAAAAATTTTCTTAAAAAGGCTAAGAAAGCACTCTACTTGCACTTTTCTACAGCAAAAAAGCAGGGTCCCTGCTCACCATTTTTCTGCAATGCTGTTGAAGTTACACCGATCTAGAGATGAGAGGCAAAGAAGCATGAGTGATGCCTGTTTTCCATGGTCAAAAAATGTGCATTTGACATCAACCCAGCCTTCATCCTCCATGATTCCTGCACGCATTTGAAGTTGAAAGTAGGAGGTCACAGGTCACCATTTATATATCAAGTACATTTAATTTGCATGATCATACTGGGAGACAGGACTGACTTCCAATTCATAGATAAGAAAGTGGAGACCCAGAAAGTCATTTGTCCAAGCACTCAGGACACACAGGTATTGGAAATAAGGATTTATTTCCAAGCAAGGATGTTCAGTTCCAAAAGGTAAATATCATACTGTTACCACATTTATTTTTTCCCACAGGGCAACCTTTTATCCTCCTTTATATCACGTTTAAATATTTTTGAGAATTCCTACTCAATCCCAAAATAGTTTGGACAATTCGACTCAATTTAGCTACATATGTTTTCTGACACTGGCAGCAAGAAACATTTAGACCTCATGACATAAAACCTATAAATTTATTTACCTCAACTTCTTTTTCATAACCAAGTTTGGATCTATACAGTTTATGAATATAAATGTACGCCATAATATAAAACACTCTCATTTGTTCTGATACTAAGATCTTAGTATTCTGGGACTTGTTAAGCACGTGACCAACTTTCTTTAGGCACAACGACTCTACCTGAAATTCTCTTGGTGCAGATTCTGGGAAGTGTTAGCTATAAAATGTTCATTTACAGGGCCATTTCTGATGGTTCCAAACATCTGTTTAGTTTTTTTGGCTGCAACAGTACTATGTTACTAATGTTTTTAGAGAACTGTAAACTATTTATAGAACGCTGAACTTCTACCAAATGTTAGTTATCAGGCCAAAGAAAGTTCATCGTTTTAAAAAGGGAGCAGCACTAACAAGGCATAAGGAAACCAAATGGACTTATAGGCATAAACATTAATTTAAAATACCAGATTGCTCTCAAAATATTTAAACTAAAAGAGATCCATTTTTCTTTCTTATATAGTTATTTATAAACATGGCCTCCAATATATGAGATAAAAGCATATAGGTTTCAGTAACTGAGAGTTGGGCAGAAATTCAGTGCTTTACCTAGATCAACTAATTATTCCATATGTGCACCTCCTTTCCTATTTCTTTACCGAGTTTTGTGTTTAAAGATCTTGTTGGTGGGAAGCTCATGTTCTCAGGAAACAGTAGAACAACTGGTTAAACAAATGGACTTTTTAACAAAGGAGACCTTGGTTCAAATTCTGGATCTACCACTTACTAAGATGGCTCGTTGGGCAAGTTATTGAACATCTCTGAACTTCATCATTAATATAGAGAGAATGATAATCTCTCTAGCTCATATGTATGTTGTGGGACAGTAAATGAAATAATCAGTGTCAAACATCATGCCTTGCACAGAGTAAGTACTCAATAAATGTTATCTTCTAGGTCTGCCCTATATATGGACATTTCTGATATCTTTTAGGGACATCTTAGTTCCTTAGAATAGTACATTTTATAATGCTTCATTTAGTCCAGAAACTCCAAATGCAGATTTCAAATCTGGAAATTAAGTATTTTCAGAATTAGAACATTAACATGCCATATGTAGCTTATATGCCATATTTCTCTTTGCCGAGTATCTAACTTTGCAACTCATTCTGGTGACTTAATTACAAAGTTGAGCCCTGACATCCATCACAATGTAGAAGGAAAGTCTGTCCAGAAGAAACTTCTTCCAGCATAAGTTATCAATCAGGAAGCCTGATTTCCATCTAAACAGCTGTGTTAAATGCAACTCTTTGATCCCATTCTCACTTGGTTTACAGTGCTTCTTCACATTCTTTCCACATTCTGTGATGCATGAATGGCCAAGGAGCTATTTCCTTTGTGTACAGTAGTGGCTATACACTGAGGAAGACTTACTAGATGGTAATCTGGCTAACCCTGTGAGATGTGGGGCAAACAAAGATTAGAGCCCCCTTTATAAACCTCTTTTCTCTAGCAGTAAGCCAGGCATTCCTATAATAGGGTGGTCCTTGCCATCTGCTGCCAAGGAATCAATATTTTGAGCCAGCTCTCAAAAGAGTAGTACCTACCACTAATAATGCACTTATTTAAATTTTTCTTTCAATAATAAAAATCATCCATACTTTATAGGCCAGAGTTACTAGGTTCTGGAGCACTGTGCATGAGTGCTCAGATATTGATCTCTTGGCTCTTGTTACAACCAGGGGAGGCCTGGTGTACAGCATCATCCTTTATCATTGATACAGTCAATAAAGAAAACCTTTCTACATGAGTCTCAACATGAAAAAGATTGGGAAACACTGCAGGTCCTACTCTCTCCTTCTTAAGGCCACTGAAGGAAGTTTAACATCCTGAGTGGTTGCCTGGCTATGGAACATAGAAGTATGGTAGCATCTATGGCATTTGCAGTTTCCTTTAATTTTGATTTGCCATAGCCAGGTAGGGAACTTTCAACCTTTATATGATTGTTGGATCTTAATTATGCACCATATAGTTGGAATTTTTATACATGAAGAGAATGGATTTCGCCTGCCTTCCAAAATCAAGAAAGGGGTTGACTAATGATTTACTACTACTAACAACAAAAGCGAATAAAGATAAGGAATATTTGGGTTCAGAAAAGGTTTACAAACATGTACACATTTTTAATATAACTTTTACCTGTTATATTTCAAATACCAGGTAGGAAGATAAATAATAAACAAAGGTTAATTAAAGGATTTGTCTTTATGTATATATTGCTTTTATTTTGCAATTAGTGTATAGCTCTTCACAGCTTAGAAAAAAAGTGGTCCTCATAAAGTTATGGAAACACATAACAAAAAGTCATGGTACTACTAAAGTGCTCTTTTGAATAAATAGAAACCTACCTTTTTAATTTATTTTTTGCATGAGGAAACATTGCACAAGCTCATTTGTGTTACCTTGAGGTTAAATAGATGTACAGAAATAATAATATCCTAAAATAAAAATCAGGTAATGACACTAGAAATATAAGTGCTTATGACTATAGAGAAAGAAAACTTTTATGTTCCTATTTTGTTTTAAGCATCATGGAAAGACACTTCCTGATACCTTTTATAAATTCTTAATTGTGGGGGTTAGGGGGTATTTGACAAAGGAGGGCATGAACTGACTCAGAATGATTCATTGTGCTTTTCTGTACTGCATTCTTTCAGTGAAGGATATGGTAAAAATTAAATCACCAAGGGAACTGTAAGAAAAAAGAAAGCTTTAGAAAAATGAAGCTTTAAAATCTAATAATCGTGTGATAAAGAACTTTTCAGGAAGGAGGGAAAAAAACTGTAGATTGGTGAGCAAATGGTAGTGAAATAGAGAAGACTTACAAACGGGCCAAGGAATATGTGGGAAAGGAAGAGAGAACGAAAACATATATCTAGAGAATTACAAGGATTTGTGCAAAATGATTTTCTCTATTTCCTGTCCCTAAGTAGAGACAACCCCTCCTAAGTCAGCCTTGATCCTAAGGCTGCCCTTTTCGAATTGTAGCCACTAGTCACGCAGGGTTATTCAGCGCTTGATATGTGGACAGTATGGAAGAAAGTAAAATACATACCAGATTTTGAAACCTTAGCAAAACAAAAGTAAAATATCTTTGTAATAAGGTTTCTGGAATGATAATATTATGGTTATGAGTTAAAATATTATTAACATTAATTTCACTTAATTTTTTTCCATGGCTACTAGAAATTTTTTTTTAAATGCATGTATGGCTTGCATTTTACTTAAGTTTGACAGCACTGCTTCAAAGATTTTTAAGTTATTTAAGCTTTTTTGGTAGATGAGAAACATCTTAGTGGCCTATCCCAGCTTAACAAACTATTCATCAGTCTATGAGCCCACTTATTTTTTCTTTTCTGATTTGTACACTTGAACCACACTGAAATTTTTGTCCACCCCCATCTGCACACAAGGAGAAGAGCTACTAAGAGAAAATGGTGGCTACTAGCTCACTAATTCCCTTTCTTAGTACAAACTGCTGATAAAACAGGAGAGGGGAGAGCCAAGGCAGGACTGGTTTTGGAGAACGTGTATTGAGAAAGCACTAAGAAGCCCTAAACAAGGGGAAAACTTGTGCTCAAGATTTAAATTCAAACAGAAGTACACTCATTTTCAACTTGCATTGAGCTCTTTATTTTCTCGATAGTTTTTATGTAGTGTAAATGGTTTATTGAATCATTCAAGAGTTTACATGAAAGACATGAACAATACATGTACTTTAGTTTCTTTAACTGTTCATGTGGGAAAGTGTGAATTTTAATTAACTTTCCCCTTTTAGGGTCTTGGCACTGACCATTACCCCCATGCATGGAGGAGTCTCTTCATGTCAAGATCTGCATGGCTGGCTCCTTCTTGACATTTAGGGCTCAATACAATATAAAGGGCATTTCTTCAAAGAGCCCTTCCTTGACTATACCATTTGGCCCTTTTGTCCTTTTCTGTCACATAATCCTATTTTCACCTTGGCACTTACATCAAGCTTTTTTTTTTCACTCATTTACTGATTTTTTTACCCTACAAGAATGTAATCTTCTTGAGAAAAAGGATTTTGTCTGTCTCATTCATTCCTCTCTCTGCTGCAGCTAGAAGAGAGACTAGTACTTAATAAGTGCTCAAAAAATAGTAAGGAAATAAGTAAATGAATCAGACGTGTTTCTTAAGCTGAAACAACCAATAATGTCTTTGGCTAATGTGACAGAGCTGTGTTTATTAACTAACAAAATTGCCAATGAAGGCTGGAGAACCAGACTTGGAAAATAGGGGAGAGCAAAGGGAAGTCATGTAGCCAGAAATCCTAAGCCAAAAATCACACCACGGCCCTGCTTCAGTGATGTCACCTCTGCAACCAAACATACAAGGCTTTAGCTCTTCACCACTGGCCAACAACACTGATTTAGACATTGGTCACCCCTTAGTTTACCAATTTCACTGATGCCCTTGGGAACTGGCTGCTGCTCTACCCTTGAGCTATTTCCAAAAAGAATTCTGGACCAATCACACTTCTTTGTATCATAATGTCCATCTATAAAAGACTGAATGGGTATATCTAATTTTTCAAACCTAAGTCACATGCTCATGTCTTAGGAAAATGGTAATGGGAATGTGGCATTTCCTCCCTTCTATATAAGGAAAGTGGCTCTGCCTCCCATTAAAATTTATAAGGCAGGGACAACCCCACACAGAAAGTAAGAGCTCAGATGCTGGGCAAATCCCCCAAATGACAAATATTCTCTATAAGCTCCTAATTGCTTTTGGATGCATCCATTTCTTTTTCTTTGATCAAATATATTCTCTACTCTGTGTGTCAGACTATTAGGCTTCTTAGACTATTGGGATATCCCAAATGATAGCTAGCATGCCCTTCTAGAACAGCCAACACGCTAATCAGAGTTCAAAAACTGAAGATTTGGCATGGTCATTCTTTAGCCTACTGCTTGACTATGAACTTGCTATTTCACTCTTCGGTTGCTTAAGGAGGTTATTCTCCTATTTGTGAGCCCTTGATGAATATTTTTGCTTAAAGATGAACTGAATGAATTATTCTTGGAAAGCAGGTTTGGGGTGGAGAAGCCTGAAAAACTGTAGTAATTACACTTTCAAGGCTATAATTTAGGTTGATATATCAACTGCTGTCAGTGGAGTAGAAGAGAAGCCACACACTAATCTGCAAATTCAAATGTGAGATTGACTTGAGTAAGAGATATATTCTGCCTTCTAGAAGGTAAAGGACATCTGATTCATAACAATCCCTGCCAAAGTACAGCTGATTGAGACAAATGGTTCCCTGCCAATTAACTCTGAGAAAAAAGGAAAGGCAGTTGCAGGTTACATAAAGGTACAAAAGGTTTATTATAAAAAGGGTCTTGTTAACTGCTGTGAGTTTAATTATATTCCCACTGCCAGAAACCCATCAATATTTAAAAGCAACAAAGAAAACGATTTCCTGAGATGTTCCCTATTTTCAGGATGGTCAAAATTTGTCCTTAGAAGTAGTTCATAGAAATCAGGAAAATATCAAGTATGAAAGAAATGAACACACAGGCAAGTCAAAGGCCAAGTTAAGGGCTTCTGGGGAAGAATGAGTCTTACTTGTTTAATGCAGTGACATATCTAAGCCATGTTGGCCAAGGTTTAGAGTTAATGTAAAAGTTCAAAAATTCCACATCTGGATATGATTTCTCAGTCATAGCTCATTAAAGCCAAAGCTACCATCTTTGATATGAAACAAGAAGTGCTTAGAAACAATTTGCAACCATAGAGACGCTTGGGTATGATGGTCCCAAAAGTCTTGTCTATATCTAAGATTTGAATTGCAGAATTCTGAATTTATAGTTTTAAAATTTAAAACTAAACAACATAATAGGGAAGAAAGTGAAGTGAGTGAGCACTCACCTCAGCGCAAAATTTAAAGAGGTGCTAAAAAACCTCAGTAATCAGTATAAATAATATTTTAATGTAATATTTTTTAAAATCAGCAAATTCAGGCTCATGGGCTAGTCACCTATTTTTATAAATTAAGTTTTATTCGAACCAGTGACACAGAGCTGGATCCTGTCTTTACTCAAATTTTGATATTTTACACATCATGGATTTCTGTTGCATTGATTTTAAATTTTGCATTAATATATTATTTATCCAGATTATTGAAGGTTTTAGGGCCTCAAATTTCACCTCACTGCAGTACCAGCCCTGTTATACACCTTCTTGATTCAAACTACTCTTATGTTGTGTGGCTCAAAGTACTAGTTAGTTATATTCATTGAAATATAATTTGCTAAGAAAATTATACAGATTATCTATTTACTCTGAAACTACCTCCATGCGAATGTTATTCTCCCGTTTTACATCTGAGCACCCTGAAACTCCTTGCCCAAGAATAAGTCTGGATTCAGTTCTGCAGTTTGACACCCTATGTCATGCTACCAACCTCCATTTAAGGATCTGACAAGTTTATACTAACGGAAACTACTTTTCATTGTTGATGGCATCATGTTTTGATGCTCTTGGGAAACTTCCCTTCAAGATTTTTTTTTAAATTTGTTCAGTAAATTAAAAGAAATGATCAAAACAACTTTTATCCATTTCTTGAAGAACCAAACCTTGATAAATACTATTATCAAATGCCTTCCTTTGTACAGGTAGGATAAAAATAACTATATAGCATAATTAAAATAAAAACTCTTTAACATATAAATCTGCTAGAACCCGGTCACCTGAAGTCATCTGAATTTGAGCAATGTAAAGTAACATGATAGTTAAGGTAGGAAAAACTTGGAGGAAATGTTGCAAACATATGTAGGTCTTCAGAGTTAAGGGGTCCTGACCCTCCACAGAAGAGAGGATATTTCTCATACACCACAGCTTCCCTACTCAAAGGTTTAGCCAGCTTTAGTTTCAGACATAGAAATGTCAGGCCACAGCATTCATAGCAGGACGTGGTCAACATCTTCTTTCACATTTCAGCTATCTCCCTAGGGTGCAAGAATTTATCTCCAAGCCAGGGACATCATACCTCAAAGATTTCTCTCTTCCAATGCCAAAAATTTACTTCCACTAAGCCATTCAATCCCCCTTCTTTTTTCTACTTAGCTCATCAGTTTTCTCTCACTTAATCTCAACTCTACTACTGTTGGCTCTCCTTGGATGAGGAAACCAATTCTGGTCTTATACCTCTAGGAATGATTCTTTGAACTAGTGTAGGCATGAGAACCAAAGAATATCAACACCTAGATAAACCAGTCATCTATAATGCACCCTGGTTAGAAATAATGGCAGAACCACCTAGATATTTTCCCCTAAGAGCCTACTCTAAGAAATAACTTAAAAGAGTGTGGTATTGCACAATGAAAAATGAATATAAGAGGTCACTATGTGGAGAGAGACTGTCACTGCCTTCATGGGCCATATGCAAGATGAAATTTTGAAGAAACAGGCTTCCAGAGAGGAAGAGAGATGTTTTCATGAGAAGTCATGTAGCCTTTAAGAGAAATGGGAAAGGGTTTTGGTCTCTGGAGTCCACTTTGTTCTTGATCACCCTCTCATTCCCTTTGAATCCTTGAAATACTCCATCCCTTTTCTTGAAGTAATTTGAAACTCCGGGGGACTAAAACATCTAAATGGAATAATTATTCACCAGCATTTGAGGCACTATAAAACAGAAGCATTTCCAAACGCAACATAATAATATCAAGAAGTTAAAATCATAAAAATGGGCATTATTTTCAAAAAGCACGAACAACTTTTTTTTTTGAGGTACCAGTGTCAGGGATTGAATCCTGGACCTCCTATATAGTAAGCTGGTGCTCAGCCACTGAGCTACTCCAGCTCCCCTGAGTTGGTTTTATCATTTGTTTTGCTTGTTTGTTTTGTTTTCATTATGAGGAGGTACCAGGGATCAAATCTGACCTCATAGGTGGAAAGCAGGTGCTCAACCACTTGAGCTACATTGCTCCCCATGAACAACTTTTAAAAATAACAAATATTTAAGAATCTATTGTATAAATCTAAAGTGTATGGAGAATCACAGTTGGGAAACACAGTCTAATCATGGTTAAGAGACAGATCCTGGAGCAAGAACCCCTGAATTCAAACCTTGCTTGCCACTTATGAGCTATTTTACTTTGCCATTTAATCAACCTTTCTATGCCTCAATTTCTTTATCTACCTCACTACATGATTGTGAGACTTAAATTGGTAAAAGGCAAATATGAGCAATGAATGCTAATTAAATATCTACTATGAGGTCAAGGGTAGGTGTTACAGTTGGTTGTTCCATCTGAGCTTCCAGCTGGCAGCCAAGGTCAACTATCAGTCCTATGAGTGACCTATGTTTGAGGTTCCAGCCCACATAAGCCTCTAGATGACAACCCCAGATGATATCATGTGGACCAACAGAACCATCCAATGGAGTCCAACCCACCCACAAAACTCTATGAGATAATAAAATGATTGTCATTTGAAGCCACTAAGTTTTGGGGTAGTTTGTTATAAGTACTATCAGCCCCTATGATTTCACTCTAAATAATAACCAGTTTTGGTGGCTTTCATATGGGTCTCTCAGAGGTCAGAAGAAGCTCATGCTACTTCAGTTATTTGAAGTTTTTCATATATTAATTTATGAAAAAACTGCAAGATAGATTTCAAAAATATTTGCTTTTTATCACACACATGGGTATAATACAGAATAATTGTGTGACTGTCAAGTTTATTATGTGATGACATAATTCACAGTATACTATTCAGTGAGTGTGGTTCAATAATGAAACAAAAGTTCAAAGCTTGGTGAGGATGTGTTCTTCCTTCAGTTCTGCCACTATATCTACATAATCATACACCTGTCCTCATTCGGAGAATATAACAGAAATCAAAATCTGAAACCCTTTGTGATTAGAGGGCTGAGCCAAGCCTACCTGCCACCAACTGTGGAACGAGTTGCTACAATGGATCGTCATAGGAACTCAGGTTCAGGGCATGAAAGAAACTTTCAGCAAATAATGCCTTTATCACTTGCACAGAATAAAGAATCAAGAAAGGACAAATAAAATCCTGTCACTTTCACAGCACAAGAAGTCCAAAGGAGCAGGGGAAGAAGTCCCATCATGACAGGTCTCCTGGGGTGGCCAGAGAAACTGTTCCAGGTCGGGTTTGATAGATGGCAGCTCGGCATGCCCCATGTTGTGCCAAGAAGAAAGACCAACACTGTATGAGTGTGGTTTTTATCCACCTAAGGGGAGGGGTCCCCACTGCTGAGAATTCCTGTTCTGAGAAGCATGTGGAGCTGCTTGGTCCCAGTTTCCAGGTTTAAGGTGTGGCTGGACCTTTTCATCAGACTCAACATTTCTCCCAGGTTGTGGAATGGCACACAACAGAAAAGGAGATGGAGGTACTGGAAGGAAGTATGGAGGATGGCCATGTGGTGTGTATTTGTGACTTTCCTAGAGAAGGAGGTGAGGGTAAGTGAGGGCCCGGCAATGGCCGCATAACAAGTGTCTGCGTTTTCCCTAATACAATCCTACCCTTTAATTTCACCTTTTTACTTTCATCTTTAATGTATACATGAATTAATGAGTCTAGACTCCTTTGCTTTTTAATCAGTCTATTAAAATGTCACTTTTTAAATGTTCATCTTTCCTTTCCATTTAGATAAAAATGCATTGTATAAAAATTCTACTGTTCAAAGAGTCCAATAATTGATTTAAGTTATACGTCCAACTTGAAAGAGCAGAGACAGACAAATTATCATTTATTTCCTTGGGATTTTTACTTGTTTCTGATATTTCTTACATTTTTAAAAACATTTATCAGGGATTCATATAGTGAGTTTGGGGGAAAGATCAGAGCTAATCATAACTTCTGTGGGCAAAGGGAAATATCAGTTGGAGAAAATGAGAGCATTTATTTTGATCCAGATAGAGTTCAGACTGATTCAGAATATTTTGTAGTGGTTGTTGAAAACATCACCTCATATAAAATAAATTATCCACAATAGCAAAACGCGGCCAATGCTCCTGTCAACAAGAGACCAAAATATTCAAGGAAAACAAAGAGTTTCACAAACAGCTACTGATGAGTTTCTATTATCCCCTATTTCTTTTTGACTGGTAAGAAAAACAGTGGAACAAAGTCAGGCGTGTTAGCTCTGATGTTTCCTAATCCTTTCACTGCCTAGAGCATACCACCTAACTTGGAAGATGATAAAATCCTCCCTGACACCAGATTAAAAAAAAAAAATCATAATGTACTTTAGGGATAAAGTGAGTAAACCTCAAAAAGCAAAACCAGAGTATGAATATTTTCTCTGAAAAGGACAACTCTTCCTTAACAGTTAAAGTACCACTGAAATGCACTGGTGCAAGCAGGAACTTAAAAACAAAGGAAATAATAACAAAAGATTCCATCAGGCTTCTTTGACACTAGCAAGGTTGGCAAAACTTGCTACTAGGACACCTCTAAGGAAAACAATTTCAATGATAACCTAAATCCACAATAACAAGATATGGGAATTCTTTTGTTTGCTATAAAAAGCATTAAGAAAAACACCCATCAGTCTGTATGAAGCAATTTTTGTAGCCATTCAACCCAATGTTTTATCAAGGAGGTAGCACTGTTCATTTGAAGCAAAGAAAACTATCTTCAACCTGTTTGCCATGAGGGCATGGTTGAAGAACTTGGGTTCTGGGTTCCACCATTGGTACTGAGATCTTGGGCTACCTACTTGACCTCTCAATACTACAATTTCTACTTCTGTAAAACAAGTATGACAACAGAATCTACTTCATATAGTGTTACGAGGACTAAAGCAATCCCTTACTTTAACACAGGGTTTCTCAATTGCAGCTCTATTGACATTTGGGGCTAGAAAATTCCTTGTTGTGGGGGGCTGTCCTATCAGGCATCTAGCAGCACCCCTGGCTTCTGCTCACTAGATGCTATTAACAACAATCAAGAGTGGCACTGGACGTAGTTGAACGATCCCTGAGGGGCAGAGAGACCCGGGCTGATAATCAGTGCTTTAGTGCCTAGCAAATATCAAGTCCTGAATACATACAATCTCCTCTTCTCTTCAGTTGGTCTTCTCTGTTGTTATAATGAAGAACCCTCACCTCCGCTAAGAAAGTAAATACTATGGCAGGTTTTGTGTAAACTAATGTAATGATGAGGGAAGAAGGGAATGGTTGAGAGTGAAAGTATCATGTATGTGTATATTTACACATACACATTAACTCACACAATTTCCACACCTATCCTATGCAGCCAATACTAGAGTTTCTCCAAAGTTCTTTCTCAAGAAGAGACTGCTTAACTCATGATACTTTTATAACATGAGTGTAGAATTGTATAAAGATATGCTTGCTATTACCTTGGAACAAGTTGTAAAGCGCTTATGTGTATGAACATGTCTTGAATGTGAATGCCAATTTATTTATGCAGACTTCAGCTTCCAGGAATGTGAATCAGTCTGTGGTCCATGAATACACATGGCCAAGAGCATCAACCAGGCACTCCACTGAGTTACGTCAGATACAAAGTCATGGTGTGAGGTTTGGTGTAATTTCCATGGACTTCTTCACTTAGAATATGTTCAGCATGGTTCTTCTTTGAATGCCACACTAACTTAAGTGTGTGTATGTGAGTGTGTAGTTTTGAAGCATTTTTGTTCAGCCTTATTTAACTGAGTACCTAGACCATAAACATCAAACATATTCAAACACATTTGGTGAGGCTAAAATCTAGGAACTAGGTAGGGATAAAGTTCTGCCAGAGTTTCTGTAGAGCCAGTAGTCTGCAGTTTATTCAGGTTCATAGACATACTGCTCTAGAGAAAGCAATTCCAGACATTTGACAAAATCAGAAGTGACCCGTTTTGAGTCCTTCATCTCCCTTTCTCCTCTGAGAAACAGCTGCCAGACTACTACCAGCAGAAAGGCCATTGAAGATGATGAGTCTTGGTTAGAATTATCTTCCTCCCTTGTCACTTTATATATCAGCCAGTAATCAATCTCTACATGGGAAATATTTCATCAGCTAATCACGTATGATTTTCTCCATTTCACAGAAGTTCCTGAGGCTCTGTTAGGTTAACTAACTTGGCCAAGGTCTTGGAATTGTACCCAGCAAGTAGCAGAGTGAAGGTACCTACCTCGAACTGTCTGCCTGCTCCAGGCTGCCTCTATCAGTTTACCAGGAACACGAAGGGAGCTGTACAGCAGCAGTATTGTGGCATTTTAGGAGTGGTTGACCAAAATGAAACTTGGTTAAGAATAATGACTTAGTACTATGGGAAGTGTGGAGGGATGAACAGAGTTTGAATCTTCCTTCTTGGTGCCATCTCTGCAGGGCTCCTTTCCTAACTGTGATTGACTGCTTTTATTCTGGGGAAAGGGGCAGGAGGAGAAGGAACAAAAAGTTATTCCTTGATGGGTAATATTTTGCATAAGATTAAAAGGTTCCTTGCATAATGGAAGTGAATCAGTAAATGTTAGGCAAATTAGTCATGAAAAAACAGGAAAGGGGGATATCTTTAAAGAAGACTCTGTTCCTTTTCTTTCTTAAAAAATATTTAGTCAAAACTTATTTCCAAACCATATCAGAGGCAATTTATCCTGCAAAAGTCATGTAATTAGCTATCACTAAGATATCCAGCTGAATCAGTACAATTACACAGCATCTTGGGAGCATAATCTAGGTAAGAAGAAAAATATTTTCAAACTAATAATATAGCAGTTTGGTATCAACTGCCATGTTTCTAAGGATCCATATAAGCCTTGTGTATAAGACAGTTGCACAGAATGCACAGTTTGCCTCTATTGCAAATGTATTCATTTTTGTTCTCAGTCAACCAAAAACCAGCAATTTGGTGGGGAAAAAGTTCCTTTCAACAGGGCCATCGTGCTGGTTTTCCATATTACATGCAAATCAATTATCATTACTTCCAGAGCAGACTTAATTTGACATGAGTTTATGGACACCTTTTGCAGGGTAATTATAAAATATGTTACAGGCTTATAAAATTACCAAAACAATCCAGAGGCATTCTTGATTGCTAGGAGAATGTAATTGGAATTAGGGGACTATTTTCTAACATGAAATTGAGCTTTCAAAACAATATTGCCCTTTTGCTGAAAGTATAACATTTTCCCTCCAGATTTCTGATTTTCATATTCTTAGGGCCTCGGCAAGCTAAACTTTAACTCAAAGCTCAAGACTGTTATAAATATTTATTATAGACAGAAAATTACAAAAGAAATCTTAGTGATTTTAGGCAATGAAAGAGATTTGTGTGGTGTAATAAAAGAGTACTAGACTTATATTAAGGGGACTTATGTGCTGGTCTTTCCTCTGTCACTATTTGTGCAACTTTGAATGAAGCATGTATACTCTCCAGAATTCAGTTTTCTTACCCATGAAACAATAAGGTTGGGTTTCTAATATCCCCCAAATTTCTGACAACATGCCATTATAATAGAGGATATTGCAAAATAAAAGGGGGTATGGATAATTAATGAAAAGACTTTTCACAATTCAAAACACTCCCTAATGGTAACTGTCTTAACTCTGACTTGAAACAAAACTTATTTTAAGGTTTGAGAAAAGTAAATTTAAAAAATACACCACTCCATTTCTTCAACTCTAAAGTAAGAAAACTAAGTGTTGAAAGCTTTAACATAAACAAAAAAATGAGAAAATGAAAATATCAGTATTTTGGTCAGCCCCAATTTCAAAGCTAGCATTCTTAATTTAGATAAAAAAGAATTTGATTTAATAGAAGAGTGGCTTCAGACTACACGTTTAACACTAAATAAATGTTCATTATTAATAATAGAACATCTCAGTAGCAGCAATAACTTTTAGAAAACCAATACATTTTAGATAAGTCTAAAATAGAATGAAACATTAGGATATAGTACAGAAGATGGAAAATGCCACCATGTGTAGAAATAAAAATACAATTCAGTGTGTTTAGACAAAATGAAAAACCAAAGGGGGTTAGTAAAATACATGAAAAAAAAATTGTTTCCTGCTATCTGGTACCAGAAAGGTAAAAACTTTCAGATATCTGTCATGTCAAACTTTGAATCTAGTGACAACGCAGATTTCATATTTACCTGAGAGGGGCAGACAGACTACATCAAGAGTGTATCTTTGGCTAGTAGTGAACTGATAATAACTACTCCTGCTGGGATTGTTTTGGCAAGACACATCATCTCTAGGGAGAGGTTCAATGGGGTGAAGGAATACAAATATTATAGGCAGAGAGCCAAGACCTCTGCTACATAATTTGTAGGACCCAATGCAAAATGAAAAGTTGAGGGTCCTAGTTTAAAAAGTATTATGAATTTCAAAATGACAGCAGCAGAACATTAAACCAAACATGGGGCCTTCTGAGTGTGGAGCCCTGAGTGACTACATAGGTTGCACACTGATAAAGTCGACCCTGCAGGGAGACAGGGGTTCAAATTACTGCTCAAATACTTATTAGCGCCACGTGGGGTTTGGGCCAGTCAACTGACTGCTCTCAACTCCTGGTTCATCTTTTGTAAAATGGCTAAAACCACAAAAATGCCCTCATAGGGCACTTATAAAAATCATATTAAACAATATAAACTTTTTGCCAGATAAATAAATCATATGTACTCAAAAATAATAGCTACTATCACTAACTTGAAGAGCGGGTGTCTCCCAATAGCAATACTATTTTAATAAATCATGGCACTTGTAATTTATAGGTGGTAGAAAAGCGATGAATAGGTAAGCAACGACAGCAAAAAATTGCAAAGGGGGAGCGCCACAGCATTATTCTTCTCAGGTACTGACTAAACAGGTTTTTTATCTCCAATACAAAGATTGAATACCTTTTTTTGTGGTTTTCATTGTGGTTCTGTCAAATGATTTACTATAAGAATTCAAGAGTGCTATTGAAGCAGTCATACTCTTAGTGTTACAGGTCCCTGATTTTCAAAGGTGGTAAATGCCCTTTTCCTAAAAAAAAAGGACAGTAACCAATATTTTGTTGCTCACGGCTCAACACAGGTTGTGAAGGATTGAAACATCTGAATAATAAAACAAGAGGAAACATTCTCTTGTAAAAGGAAGTCTAATTTGCATGCAATGTTTACCATACAATTTTCAAGAACACAAGTCATCTATACTTCTTTGTAGTAGTAAAAATCTTTGGTTACTGGCAGAAATACTCTTTTAGAAAGAAAAAGAGAAAGTAAAGAAGAGAGAAAGAGGAGAAGAGAAAGAAGGAAAGAAAGAAAAAGGAAGAAAGGAAAAAAGGAGATGAGAATTCCTAGGGTCTTTTTTCCCCTTTACTCCTTTCCAGTTTAGAAGACGTCAACTAAAAAAGAAATATGGCAAAATAAATGGAATCCTTCTAAGCTAAAGGTATCAGGTGACCATTTCAAGATCTGAGTGGCTGCAAAAATCATGGTGGCACTTAGAATAACATCTTGTTTGACATTATTGAGTCTGATTTTATGACCTAACATATGGCTTAATCTGGAGAATGAACAGTGTACACTGGAGAAGTCTATGTCTTCTGTTTTAGTTGGTTGAAGAGTTTTATATATGTGTGTTAGTTGTATTTGGTTTAGAGTATCATTCAAGTGTTGTTATTTCCTTGTTGATCTCATTCATCACTGAGAGTGGTATATTAAAGTACTCTGCTATTAATGTAGAAATGTCAATTTCCCTCTTCAAATCTGCCTATATTTGTTTCATATATTTTAGGTCCCTTTTATCAGTATATAATGACCATCTTTGTCTCTCAGAACAGTTTTTGACTTAAAATCTATTTTATCTGACATTACTATAGCCACCCTAGCTCTCTTTTAGTTATTATTTGCTTCATATACTTTTTCCATTCTTTCACTTTCGAAATACTTACATCTTTGAATTTAAGATGAATCTATAGCAGACAGTATATTGTTAGATCATGCTTTTTTAAATCCACTTTGCCAATCTTTGTCTTTTGACTGGAGAGTATAAGCCACTTACATTTAAAGTCACTGATAATATAGTATTTTCTTTTGCCATTTATTTTTTAGGCTTCATAAGTCATACTTTTTTTGTTTTTCATTTCTCTTAATGCCCACTTTTATAATTATTTGATTTTTTGTGTTGTACCATATTGAGTACCTTCCCATTTCTATCTGGATATGTTTTCATCTATTTTCCTTGTAGTTACCATGGAATTAAAATGTAATGTTTTAAATATATAAAAATCATATTCATTTGATTCCAACTTAATTTCAACAGCATGCACATATACTTTTCCCATATATCTCTGTCCCCTCACTTTTTGTACTTGTTACCATTCACATCTTTGTATATTGTATGTCCAAAATATAAATTTATCATTACTTTTTATACATTTGCATTTTAGCACCTGTAGGAAGTACGAAGTGTCATTATATATCAACAAATATAATGCAATAATACCAGTATTTTTTTTTGTTTTTGCTTTTGCTTTTTTAAAGATTTATTTATTTATTTCTCTCCCCTCCCCCCCCCACTCCAGTTGTCTGTTCTCTGTGTCTATTTGCTGTGTCTTCTTTGTCCACTTCCGTTGTTGTCAGCGGCACAGAAATCTGTGTTTCTTTTTATTGCGTCATCTTGTTGCGTCAGTTCTCCGTGTGTGCGGCACCATTCCTGGGCAGGCTGCACTTTTTTTAACCCTGGGCGGCTCTCCTTATGCGCGTGGGGCTACCCTACATGGGGACACCCCTGCATGGCACGGCACTCCTTGCGCGCATCAGCACTGCGCATGGGCCAGCTCCACACGGGTCAAGGAGGCCTGGGGTTTGAACTGCAGACCTCCCATGTGGCAGACAGACGCCCTAACCACTGGGCCAAGTCCGCCGCCAATACTGGCATTTTTAATTACCCAAATGGTTACCTTTACTGCAGATCTTTATTCCTTTATGCCACTTTCAACCACAGTCTATTGTCCTTTCATTTTTTTCAGAAGAACTCCCTTTAGCATTGCTCGTAGGGAAGGTCTAGTGGTGATGAACTACCCCAGATTTTGTTTATCTGAGAATGTCTTAATCTCTCCTTCATTTTTGAAAGAAAACCTCAGTGGATAGAAAATTATTTTCTTGAACTAGTTTTTCTTCAGTACTTTAAGTATTTCAACCCACTGCCTTCTTGCCTCTATGGTTCTGATGAGAAATCAGCACTCAATTTAATTGAGACTCCCTTGTACGTAACATGTTGCTGTTCTCTTACACAAGCAACAAAAGGGAAAATAGATAAATGGGACTTTAACAAAATTAGAAATTTTGTGTCTCAAAGGACTTAATCATGAAAGTAAAACAGCAAACTACATAATGGGAGAAAATATTTGGAAACCACACATTTGTTAAAAATTTTACACCTACAATATATAAGGAAATCCTTCAATTTAACAACAAAAAGATAAACAACCCAATTAAAAAATGAGTAAGATACTTGAACAGACATCTCTTCAAAGAAGATATGCAAATGGTAAAAATGTACAGTTTTTTAAATGTGCTGTCATCAATCGTAACAAATGTTCACATGAATACAAAGTTTTGGTGGTGGGATGGAAATAAGAATCTTGTATTTTATGCATGCTTGTCTGTAAACTCACAACTTCTCTAATAAAGAAAATGGGAAAAAAGTTAAATACAGAACTTGTGAGAATGTAATGGAGTTAAATGTTTTAGTTTGCTATTGTATCATCATTAAAGGCATTCAACAGGTATTTTATGTGTAGCTGACATCATTCTAAGCACTGTGGGGAACTCCAGAGAAATATGAGTTACAACCATAGACCTCAAAAAAGTTTAAGGAAGTACAAATGGCAAAGAGGGTGCTGCTTAGAGTAGAGAATAGGTAGGAAAAGAAGTGATGCAAAGAAGAGTCTAATAATTAAATGGAGAGGACCTGGTGAAGGATATCAAGGCATGGTTGGGTGACAGTGAGACAATGGGTGGGTGAGGTTTCATCAGTCATTAGTTTAGAGGTAGAACCATTTTGAACTGTTATCAAATTTAGGATGTAGTCCAATAAGAACATTTCACAAACAAGGAAACTGAGGTCCAGAAAGTTCACAAAGCTGATGAGAGATGGAACCAGGCAGAACGGGCCTCTTAAATCTCAATCTACCCTACCACAATGCTGAGAATCCCTCAGCCTCTGGTATAATATGTGCACTAAGAATGCCAGGGTTCTTTTGAGAATGATTTCTTTTAGGGCCCTGGAAAATAAATAAAAATTTCATATATTTCTTTTTACCAGTGCAGTATTTACAGCTGACCACACTAACATATTTAGAATGTTAAAATAAAAGGTCTAATTCTAAGTTCAGATTGTTTTGTTAGGTGGGCTCTGACTTAATCTTAGCCCTGCTTCATAAGGAAAGTTTCTTATTTCCATATTTATTCTTTGAAGAAGGATGATAAAACAAAAATGAATTTTTTTTCAAAGAGAATTCATTTAATGGTTATATTCATGTCTTGATCAAAGAGAATGAAATCTTTCAGGTGGTGCTTTTTTCTTCCTTTTGCTAGTGTACCTCATTTACAATGTCATCACTCTCTTATCCTTTACAGCTCTTTGCTTAATCAACATAGGATTATGATTGGTTTAAGAGAGTGGACTAAACATAGGGAAGTACAAAGCAACCTTTTAGGAAAGCTAAGAAATAAAAGACAATTCACACAGCCTACACTTGTATTTGATAAAACAGAGTCGGTAATCAAAGACAAATTAGTCAGCAAATAGTGTTCTCGAAAGGCCATCTCAGGTCAGGGCAAGCTGTGGAAACTGTAAGGGCCAGAAAGGAAGATACCAGTTCCCCAAGAATAAAGAAATACCCTGATAGACTAGATGTCTGCCTTATGGTTTAAGGTTAAACTAGGAACTCTGATGTGACATGGGCCAGGGTTGGAATCAAGAGATATTGTAGTTGAGTTCAAAACTTAGGTTCCAGAACTGCCTTATTTCCTGCATTCAAATCCCAACTCCAACTTTTGTGGCTATGTGAACTTGGACAATAAACTTAACCTCTGTGTGCCTCCATTTTCTCAATTGTACAGAGGCAATCATAGAAAGGGTACGTACTTTATAGGGCTGACGTGAACATTAAATGAGTTAATACAGATAAAATGCTATATAAAGGGAAGTGGCTGTGGCTCAATCAGTTGGGCTCCCGTCTACCATATGGGAGGCCCTGGGTTCACATCCCAGGGCCTCCTTGTGAAGTCAAGTTGGCCCATGCCCACAAGAGCTGGTGTAGCAAGATGACACAACAAAGGGAGACAAGCAGACATAGAAGAACATGCAGTGAATGGACACTGAGAGCAGACAGCAAGCAAGCCACAAGGAGGGGGGAGGGATAAATAAATAAAAAATAAATCTAAAAATAAATAAATGAATAAAGGACGTAGGTAAACATCTTTTAAAAAAATGCTATATAAGGTGTTGAGAACAGTGTCTGAACATAATTGTGCTATATAAGGGTATGTCACTTTCTACTTCTCTTCCTTTTCCTCTTTTCCTTCCTCCATCTCTTCTTCCTGATCCTTGTCCTCTTTATGATTCTGTCATTGAACAGGTTGATGAGTCTCTTGGCTTCCCAGTGTCTGCATCTGTAAACTGAGGATTGTAATACCATAGTAGAATTTAGTTGTCTATTGCCTAGTCAGCATCCAATCTGCCTTTTCTAACAGGACTTGATGTTGTTCAGGGATCTCCTCTTTTTCACATCTTTTATGTGGCCACAAAGCATAGGGAAAGCTGAGCCAAAACATTAATTTAGTTCTTTATCAGTGAGCCAATTATATAGTAAGGTCATCCCCTTTGCCGTGAATTGTTTCAGGAACACAGGGCTAACATAAGCAGTACAAGGCTTGTGAGAAGAAGGACATGGATTCCCCTACTCTCCCACTGGGCAAGAACTATGAAGCATATTGCCCTAGATCCACCTGGCAGCCCACTTTTGGCTAAACGGGAAGGCAAAGTTGACATGGAGGAGGACATGAAAAAATTTACCATAGAAAAATGGATCCAGCATCCTAATCTCCCCAGTTGCCTACCCTACACACCAGGGTACCAAATATTTAAATTTAATAAAATTCCTTTTCTTACTGTTCAAGTCACTTTAAAGATTTATTTTTATTTATCTCTCCCCACCCCCTCATTGTTTGCACTTGCTGTGTCTTGTCATCTTCTTTGTTTCTTTAGGAGGCACCGGGGACTGAACCCGGGATCTCTGATGTGGGAGGGAGGCTCCACTTAAGCCTCCTCTGTTCCCTGCTTTGTTGTATCACTAGTTATGTTTTTCCTCTTGTGTTTCTTGTTGCATCATCTTGCCGCATCAGCTTGCCATGCCTGCCCATCATGCCTGCTCACCGTCCTGCTCGTCCTCTTTTAGGAGGCACCAGGAACCTCTGCTCCCTCCTTTGCTGTGTGTCTCATTATGTTTTTCTTTTTGTGTTTCTTGTCCCACCCTGCCCATTGTGCCAGCCTACTGTCTTCTTTTGGAGGTACTGGGAATGGAACCATAGACCTCCCATGTGGTAGGTGGGAACCCAATTGCCTGAGCCACATCCACTTCTCACAGGCCATTTTAAATAATCGTTCTGAAACTTGCAACCAAATATCTACCTCACAGTATGTTTAAGATTAAAATGAGATACTTAAAGTCCTTAGCAGAAGGTGGAGCACATTTTAAACAATAATAAATGTAAGTTATTTTTACTCTGATAATTGCCCCAAGAGACTTAAATAGAATGGCATTATCATCTTCTATAACTTCAACAGGTTAAAGACAGCCCTTAGAAATTCCAACTTTGCTTAATAACAGATGGGCTTAATCATTGCATCTATGTCTTCAGCTATACTTGAACATTCACTAGCAGATTTCATACAGATACAACTTATGCAAAACACATGTCTCCTTTTCATAGTCCTCATATCACCTTTTCTAAGCTTCAGTGATTGCCTCCATTCTAAGAAGTTATTATTAAATAAATACAACTTCTTTTTCCATGTCTTTCATAGTTCCTTAAATTTGCATTTTTTTTCTCTCTTAAACTCAAATCCTTTCAGAATTCAGTCCCATTTTTTTTAAGGTCATGTCAAGCAAACAATGACATTTCAAATCCATTCACCCATTTTGACCTCAAAAAGTGTCAAAGAAAGAAACCATTTAGTAGATCCTGAGGAAATCAAAACAAAACAACAACAATAACAAAAATAAAAGAAATTCTTGATTATGTTTTAGATAGTCTATTTTCTATCTGGACCATATGCTTTATTTCTGAATATCTGATTTCATTCCAAAGAAGATGGGAAATTAAGGCAACGCACGGTCTGTAATACAAGATAATACAGTCTTTAGCAAACAGTAGTATTGTATGATATAACTTACATATAATGGAATTATATGTAAGCAAGCTAAAAAATTAGATTTTGTTCTTATTTAGGGTGCCTTGTAAATATAATTCTGAGCTGGGGAAATGAAAGCAAGTTCTGAAGCCAAATTGTTTTAATTTCCCCATAGCACATGCAATGTTTTTTTTTCAGGTCTCTGTTTACATATTTCTTAGTTCTTTTCCATTTTAGTGACTAAGCAATGAGAAGTCCCATGACTCACTTCTACTCTGAGATCTAGTACAATTCATTTAGCAACTACGCTTGCCATGCCCACGTTGTGAATCACTCCGTCACTGTACCAAGAGAAGCAGCAGAATGGCAGGTCTCACACCCAAGTGAGGGGCACTCATTGACTTTCAGTTGTTTGTTTATTCACTCACTCACTCACACGCTCACTCACTCATTCACACACGCATCTCTTATTTCTTCCAACAAACACTTTTTAAATACTATGTGCGAGGCACCTTTCTTTTTACTAAAGATATGGCAGTGAACAAAACTGAGAAAATCTCTTCTCTCATGGAGATTATATTTTGAATGACAGGCAGTGGTAAACAGGTAAATGAATTCTCTCAGAAAATATCCCTAATTTGTAGCATTTGCCAATTCCATGGTGTAAATACTCTCACTATGGTCAATTTAACAGTCAGTTTGCAAAATTGCTTAATAGTCAACTATCAGGTCTCACAAACGTGCAAGCAAGCTCCAGCACACCACTATTTGGGGAAATTGATAATAAATAAGTAAAATGCATAGACTGTAGTTAATATCTATAGATATTTTTCTATGGAGGAAAATGAAGCAGGGAAGGAATATATGGAGTGTTTGGTGGTAGAAAAGGGATGCAATTAAAAATAGTGTGGCTGGGGAGGGCCTCACTGAGAAGGTAGCATCTAATAACAGACCTGACCATAAAGAGAGAATGAAGCAAGCAGAGCAAACAGCACAGTTTATCTGTGGCATAAATATCACATCAGAGATATCAGTCTCTGCGTACAAATCCTCAGTTCACTTAGGTTAACCCAGTATGCTGTCACTTGTGCTTTTCTCCACAGTTATATTCTGTATTCAAATGGACTAGAGTTCAGCAGTTTGAAAATATTTACCTCATCTAGTCTTTCCTCTGCCCACCAATGTACAGTATCCAAAAATCTTATTCTTTGACTCAAGGGTTAGCCTGATGGCGTCATAGTTAATCTGTTCCATAAACAGAAGAATGTAAAAATTTTTTCACAACTAAACCAGACAGACAGCCTCCCATGTCAAATGTGAAGGGTTTCAGACATGTTCTTAAAATCCATGTCATAATAATAACCAAAAGGTCCATCAAAAGAAAGTTGGCTAAGGTATATAGACATAATGGACTACTAAGAAGGAATTTAAAACAATGATGCAAATCTAGCTGTAATGGATTGGAAAGATGTTCATTTTTTATAACAGTCACAGCAACTAAAATCTTCTTAGTGTATATTGGTTCTTATATCTTAGGTTAATGCATATAAAGTATGTGTAGTATATATAATTTAATAATAAATGGAGTGCAGGAGATACATGTCAACTATCTTTCCTTCTTTTCATTTTCCTTTTCCACATTTTTCTTCTTTTCTTTTCCTTTTTTTATATCATTTTCCTCCCCCCTTCCTCCTTCTACTTCTTGTTATTGTTATTATTACTTTGTGCCAGACACTATGAGGTATGTATTATAATTATTCCCATTTAATAGATAAGGAACTAAGCAACTGAAAGTTTAGTAAGGTGCCTTATGACATAGAATAAGTGTTGAGGTGGCAGGTTAGACCAGACAATTTCTCAATAGCTGTGCTATGAGGCAAAAAGCACATTTAAGCCAACACAGCAGACTGGACTCTCAGGCGCATGAGGGCAAGAGCTATGCAATTTGTATTTCCATTGCGTAGGAAGTGTTCATCCTGTTAAATGAATTGAACATAATCAACACTATTTATGGAGTGCTTATTTATGTTCTAAGTGTTTAATATGAATTCTTTTCATGTACTCACCCCATGAAGGAGGTACTAATGTTATTCCCATTTCCCAGAGGACAACACTGAGTCACAGAGAATTTAAATAAATTATTCTAAGTCACACAGGTCGTAAGTCACACAGGTCATAAGGATTCAGACCCATGTTTATTAGACTCCAGAGCCCAAGCTATTTATCACCATGCTTTTTGGCCTCCTCTGCTCAACTAGCAACCCTAAACTTAATAGGGCTAAACTGTACAATGCTTTCAACATTAGCCCTCAAGATATGTGCATTGAGGATGGAAGCTTCATGTGAAAGTACAATAGTTCCTTCCTCTATTAATTGTAGCACGTGAACCATGAAAAGTGCAGAGCTCAATGGGAATCTGAAGGCAAACTCTCGAAAGCCTGAAAGAGCCAATTAGGTCCAGTCTACCAATCTCTCCTAGTACTAGATGGTGAGCTAATGCTGTGGTAAAATTGTGCATCTCTCCATAAAATCAATCTCTCTGCCATTTCCAAAAGGTGTTGTGTATGAATCATGCATTTTAAGAGTGGGTAACATGGAGTAATGGCTTCAAAAACTCTCCCAGACATAAAAGTAAGAGCTTAGTGCTATTGGTATGGATTCCACACTGTTTCAAAGTAATCATTTTCAGTCTTTTCAGAAACAGCCCATAAGGTTTTGCAGCAGCATTTCAGATATTATAATATTCCTTGCAATGAGAATCTCTCCATTCACATTTCTTATTACAGAACAAAGGAAAGGATGCCTGCAGCACAAAGACCAAGGCTAAAATAAACAGATGTTTCCCATAATGAGACATCCTGGACCATGGTAAGAAATGAACTCTATCATGAAATGTTCTTCAGTAATGAGTGATGTAATTTATCAGGCAGGTTACTTCGATTTTAATTAATGAGTGATCCAGAGCAACGATTCTAACCCAGCTCTCTCCTTCAGAGGCCAAGATTCCAAACACTGTGCTGATGAAGGCAAATTTAAATGATGTAAAAGTTAGGAGATAATGTAGATAAGTGAAGCAGACAAGGGCATGTGGTGCTTGGGGAACATTTGGCCATTGTCAGTACTTCTAATGAAAGTAGGTGCTGCTGTGCTTCAGTGGATGGTTATTGTCATGAGCAAAGTAGCTCGGTTTTGCTTTATCTCTTTGTTTTTTTAAGGGAAGCCACAAATCAAGATTTTATGTGAAATTTCAAAAATTTTAAATATTAACAACTAAGTTAAAAAATACAAAAATATAACACCATGTGGGATAAACACACTGGACCATGGGCTGTATTTGTTTGTGTCTGGCCTGCAACTTGTATTCTGTTACATTGTCTTCTTTGTGGTGCTAGATGATCCCAGGCTACTGGTAGCTGCTGCTAAATTTCAGACAAACTCCCATCCCTTTGAGTTTGTGTTTAGTAAGATCGTATTTAGCTGATAATCCAGGAACACACACTAGAATACTAAGACTAACAATTATTGTGCTACTATCATATGCCAGGCAATATACCAAAGACTTTGTATAGATTGAGGGAAAGCCTATAAATGGATATTCTTCTTCTTCTTCTAATTTTACAGATAGGAAACTGAAGAACTGAGCAGGTATGTAATTAGCCCAAGGTCACACAGTGAGCAAGTAAGACGATTGAGTAAAAGTAAGACTTTAGTAAGTCTTCAGATAGTAAGACTTCAGATTACTCAAAGCTACAATATGGAATAAAATGCCTGGTTACTCATAGAGTGAGCATCAGCCTAAAGAGCACTGGTTATAACATCAAGTGTATGAGGGTAAAGTACATATTAAAAAATAATATTCAGAAATAATCAAATCTATGGACAACTGTATTTTTGGTTGCTACCAAAAAAAATCCACTTGAGCCCATATGGTTTGAAATAACCATTTATTTTATGGAACCCAGGGTCCATAAAATTGTTCAGATCCTTTGACCTGGTAATCTAGTCTTCAAATTTATTCTAAAATAATTTAAAGGAAAAAAAGCATCAGCTCAGAAATGTTAAAAACATATGATTTTTTAAAAAGATTTATTATATTTATTTATTTCTCCCCACCCCCTCATTGTCTGCTGGTCGGTTGACTTCCTTGTTTCTTTAGGAGGCACTGGGAACTGAAGATAGGACCTCTGATGTGGGAGGGATATGCCTAATCTCTTGAGCCACCTCCATTCCCTGCTTTGTTGTGTCTCTCATTATGCTTTTTTTGCCTTGTGTCTCTTGTTGTGTCAGGTGGCATGTCTGCCTGTCGCATCAGCTTGCTGTCTCAATCATCGTTAGGAGGCACCAGGAACTGAACCATGGACCTCCCATATGGTAGGCAGGAGCTCAGTGCTTGAGTCACATCTGCTTCCCAAAAACATGTTTTTTTCTTTATAGTAAAAAAGAAAACAAACAAACAAACAAAATAAAAATTAGCAAACTTGCCCAGGAAAGTAAGGCCAAGTACTTTTGATGTCTTGATATGGTAGAAGACTAGGCAATCACTAAAATAACGGGAGTTGTCATGATTACCAGGAAAAGAATATATTTCATTTATGAAATACTTAGTGAAAAAAAAAAAGAGAAGCAACTACTGCATTTGTATTTTGATTAGAACTATGCAATAAATATGAAAATGTGGGCTAGAAGAAATACAAACTAGGCTTTTGGGATCATTTCATAATGTTTGATTAATTGAATTATGAATAGCTTAGAAAAGAAATAAGGGGCTTACAATTGCATTTATTAATAGATTGTTGTAGTAGCGTTTGTTGCAACCAGATTTAACTCAATCAAAATTATGATAAAAGCCCTGGCAGCACTCAGCTTCAGCTTTCCAGGACTCTAGTTTAGCCTTTCCAGTGTCCCTGTTAGCATGACCTTTTATCATGTTTGTGCATATTGCACAACAATTCTACAGAGTAGAATTTGCATCCATGGACGCAGCTATCTGGGAATAAACTCTCATCTGAATATTTATAAGGTATAATATACAATTTCAAAACCGGCCTCGGTGTGGTTCTTTAAAGTAAATACACTCTTATCTTAAGGCTTTCACTCTTGCTATCCCCAGTATATTTAAAAGGCTCACCCCTTCACATCCTTCAGGCTCCTGCTTAAATGCCATCCATGAGAATGACTCTGATTATCTTCTACAAAATAGTAACACCACATCACCACCACCACCACCATTCAAACTATTATATATTTATGTGCTTATTTTATGCCTTCCTCTACTAGACTATAAACACCATGAGGCCTGGTATTTTGTCCCTGATACTAAGTGAGTGCTAAGCCCCCATACTGTGACTAGTACCTGTCACTTAGCAACACTAAGGGTAACTAAAATTTATGCAGTATGTGCCAGACAATATTCTAGCTTCTTTACTTATGTTAAATGGTTTAATATTCCTAATGATCCTATTAGTAGATGCTATTATACCTTCATTTAATAGATGAAGAAACTGATACCCAGAGAAGTTATATAGTCTGTCTAATTTACTGTGGAGGACAGAGTCAAAGATGGCCCTCCAATTATCTCCACCCCTTGGGAGCCATGCCTTGTTTCATCCCATTCCTTTGAGTATGACTGGGGACTAGACATGCACTTCTAACCAACAGAGTTTGGCAAAAGGCGATAGGATGTCTGTGATTACATTACATACTATTGTAGTTTCCACCTTGCTGGCAGACTGTCTCTTGACTCTCTCCCTTGCTGACTATGATGAAGTCAGCTACTATAAGGAGAGGACCTCGTGGCAAGGAACAGAGGGTGGACTCCAGCCAACAATCAGCAAGGAACTGGGGTCCTCAGTCTGACAACCTGCAAGGAATTGAATCCTGCCAATAACCATATGAACTTGGAAGCAGATTCCTCCTAGTCGAGCCTCAGATGAGACCCCAGTCTGACTGCCACCTTGACTGCAGCCTTGTGAGAGACTCTGAGGCATAGATTCCTGCTAGGCTGTGCCCAGATCTCTGAGACACAGAAGTATGGGAAATAAGAAGTGTGTGTTCTTTAAGCATCTAAACTTGTGCTAATTTGTTTTGTCACTGTATAACTAATACAGTCAAAATGAGTTTTAAAAACAGGATTCAACATAGGCAATCTAGAGTCTATACTACTATGCTATGTTGCCCTCAATAAATATTTGCTGAAGGAATGAATGGATGGATGGGTGGGGGGATGGATGGATGAAGATGATGATACCTTATAGGGCCAAAGACCGATTCATGCTCATTTTAAGAGGCTATCATAACCTTGATTCCCAAACCCGCCAGAGACATTCAAGAAAAGAAAAAAAAAATCTTTGTCATGGACATAATTACAAAAATTCTAATCAAAATATTAGCAAAAGATATCTAATATCTCACAAAGTAATATATTATGATTACGTTGTGTTCATTCTAGGAATACTTGATTGGCTTACCTAACTAATAAGTCACCAATTTAAATCACTACATTTACAAAATGAAGGAGAAAAAGCATACACTTATCTGATTAGATGCAGAAGAAGTATTTGATAAAATTACATGCCCATTCACGGTTTCACAAAAACGTCTGAGCAAATTTGGAATGGCACAAAATCTATTAGTGGTTTTAACAAGTCCCTTACTAAAATACAAACAGAAAGGTATCCATGAAAACAGTAGCAAGTATAATTAATGAGGAACTCTTTAAAGTTTCTCTGTGATTTGGGAAATCAGACAAGGTTGTTCATTCTCGCCACTTCCTCACTGTTGTGCCAGAAGCCCGAGTTAGTATCCTAATGCAGGAAAAACAAACTGATAAGGAAGAATGAAAGCTCTCTTTATTTTCAGATGACTCGATGACATACTGTATGTAGAAACCCTAAAGGAAACTACATAGAAACTATTAGAACTAAAAAGTTCATTTAGAAAGGTTTCTAGATACAACCTCCAGAAGATATTAGCAACAAGCAATAACAAAAGGGAAAGTTAAAATACATCCTTAAACACTCAAGGCAGGGTTAAATCTAACGAAAGATGGGCAAGCTTGCTATTCAAAGAATTATACACTTTGTCGCACTAAAAATAACTCAATTTCACCTTTCAAACTTGTCAAATTTGTACAACACCATCACTAGTAATGCACAAGCAATGATATTAGCTATGACAGAGGCTATAACCAACATGACAGAAAATAACAAAACGTATGCGTGTTTACCTATATTTTTCAATATTGTTAGCACTTCAGAAGTATCAGAATACGTGGAAATGATACAGGATTTGCCTTTTCTCCCTTCCATTTTCTCCTGTGGCAGTGTGTATTGGTTGCCTAGGAAACTGACAGCAGGGGACAGGATTGACTGTGCTGTTACCCCGAGCTGTGCAGAGTTTTCAATGGTAGCTCAGTGGTCCTCGACCCTATTGGAAGGGCACCTGTACAGCTCCACTTGGTACCTAGAGTCATTAATTCCAAATAGCAGAGGTTCTGGATTTTTCTCTTAACATTTTTGCTACTAGGAAAGCAAAAAAAGAGTATGATAATAGTAACTGGGGAGCAAAGACTGAACAGGAGCGGTTGAAGAGAGGTCTAAGATATGGCAGAATACAAAAAGATGAGATGCTCACTTCAAGTAAGTTTACTGACCAAGGAAGAGCACACTCTGGGGCACTTTTGCAAGGTAGGGATGGGAATGGTGCGTACTATTCACACAAGAAACAAAGAAAGGGAAGACATTGTAACTCTTATGTACCTGTTTCCAGGAATTGCATCTTCTCTTTCTTCGCTTTCCACTCTTTTATCTTTTTTTTTTTGCATTCATTGTATCAGTTCATTCTTTCTCTCCCTTTCTCTCCTTCCCTCTCTTTCTCTCTCACAATGACACAGTATAGTTACTAACCTCATTTTAAAGTTAGGTAATATATGGTTCAAAAGACTAAATAACTTTCTTAATGCCACCTAATTATTAAGCAATGAATTTGGAGTTAAATACCAATTAGACCTGGTGAAACCCAGCTCAGACTGCCTCCAAAGTGGGACATGTTTTGAGAAATGCCTTGCATAAAGTGAGGAAAAGGACATCCCAGGCATGAAAGAATGAAAGCGGATGTCATGTTCAGGACATAAAAAAATTAACTGGTGATATTGGAATGTGAAAGGAGTAGTAGGACAAGAAGTTACAAAAATTAGAGGACAGATAATGAATGATTTCAAATGCCAAGCTAGAGAGTTGGTTTTTACTCTATAACTGTGCTTTCCAATAAAGTATTCACTAGTCAAGGCAATGTACGTAAACAGAACTGAGTTATGTTTTATGCATAAAATATACACTGGATTTCTATGACAAAACGAAAAAACTCATGGACTATCACTAGTAATTTTTATATTGATTACACGTTAACATGACTGTATTTGGGAGTGAGATAAATAAAATATATCATTAAAAATAATTTCATGATTAAAATTTTTTTTTAATGTGGCTACTAAAATAATTAAAATCGCATTCATGACTCCCATTTGTGGCTCAGATTATGTTTCTATTGGTCAACAGTGGGATGTTATGTAAAACATGAGTGTAGGCAGGCTGGGACTGACTATTGCTTGAATTTAAAACTTCCCCCTCCTTGTACAACACACACACACTCAACTTCCAAACACCCCCTTCAGTTTCATGTTAAATTTTTGAGCCCAAGTCTCCTTAGGAACAGGTACCCTGGGACTCTCATCCTCCTAGAAAAAAAGGAGGGGGGCAGCGCAATTCTACTGCAAACTCTGAATAAAAATATTTTAACCAAATCCCTTTGAAAGAAATACAGATGGATTCATTCAGCACCCAGAGAGTGTTTACATTAAAAAAAAAAAAAAGGTAAAAAGGTACCTTGTGTGGAACAAAGCAATAATGATGGTTTTGTAAGAAAAATAGGTTCCTACAGCCTTTACCCCTACATAAAGAGCTCTAAAGCAGGGAGCTCCCTTTCATGAGATCACAGAGGACAGCAGCCTCATAGCAGTCACCCGGTGATTCACTCTTGCTTTGCCATCTTATGCTATAGCCCCTGTGACCCTGATATTTCATACAGTACCAAAAGATTACTCACCTTGTCATCAAAATGACAGCCACCATAAGGAGGCAGCCCTTCTAAAACTGAGTGGTCTGAACTAGCTTGTAACCGTTAGTATAATAAAAAAATAAAACACACAAAAAAACCCTCATCTTATTGTTAGTCAGGATATGCCATTCTAGTTATTTCATCACTTTAGCGTAAATAAATGTGTTTAGTGTACGTGGACATTTCTTCATGGACATCTTTTTTTCTCCCATACGCAATACATGAGAGTAGAGGGATACATAGGAGGCATAAAGTTTCCTGCGAGGACTGACTTGGAAATCCCCCTGTTTAATAAAGGTGGTAGAAATTGTCAGGGGCAGCTAACGTATGAGGAGGAGCTATTAATGGGACAATGTGGTGTCAAGAAAACAGCACTGGAAATGGCAAACAGGAGAACTAAATGCAAGTTATTGCTCTGAGCCAAGGAGTTGTACAACCCTCTATATCTTATATCTCCTCTATCAAATGAAGACCTTCTAAATTGGTGACTCTGTTTTTATTTGTATTCCAACACACATGTGAAATGTGAAACACTCCCTTTAGGAATAGTAAGTCGCTGGTAATTAAAAAAAAAAAGTTGATGAGCATCTACTGTTGGTAAGCTTTTGCTATATATTATGGCAGTGATTTCCAATTAAGGAGACACAAGCCCAGGGGTGTCAGAATCTTGTTATCTGGGAGATTCTTTCTCACTCACTCGAGGGGAATTTGCCCTTTTAGAAGCTTAGAGACTAGCTTGTCTTGAATATCTTTTCCGGTATTATGGGGATCAAGGAAATCTCTAAGTTTCCTCCAACTAGAATATTCCAGGACACATGTCCATCCCCTCGTTTTTCTTCTTTTTACTCTCACTCCTCCATTCAAAACACCCCACAGTTGGAGGGTGCTTTCTGATGGGTGTTGACCTGAATAAAACCCTGGGAACACTGTGTTCTCATGAAGATGAATGTCTTAATTCAGTCTACAATTTTTCAAATGTGTAGAAAAAAGTTTGTGTCCAGATAGCCTTCTGATCAGAGGTATATCTTATCCTCTTCCTGAAGATGCCCTGACTTCCAGTAGCATTTAACTTTATCTGCTAGGAAGATGAATGGAGTTTTTCATAATAAATACTCAAACTTTAAATGTCCCATAGCAACCAAAAAAGAAAAGAGTGGGATTAGAACCAGAATATTTGAGGGCTTTGGATGTCAATCGAAGAGATCAATTTTATCATGTAGATGATGTGGAATCTTTGATTAAGAGAATAACTGATTTACCTATGCATAAAAAATGCTGAATTGGCAGCTTGTGCTGTTTTCATCACATATTAAGTTATAGCAAAACATGTTTGACATTTGGAGCTGGTAGAGACGTTGGAGTTCTTCCCTTCCACACAAAGTCCTCATTGATTGGATTAGCTGGCAACAGAGAAATCAGCAAAGTAATGGACATTAAAAAGCATAAGGGGAAAAAATGAAACATGAAGGAATATAACAGTATCTGTCTGAGAAAGACTCTCATTTAGTTCCTGTTATGGAGCTAGTCATTAAACACGGAGAAAGAAACAAGGAGCAAATAACCTTCCAGCTTTGAGCACCGTTAAGAGATGTTCCCTGGGCAACATTTGTTCCTATGTGTGTTGAGTTCCTCCCTCTGTACTTTACCACACCTCTTCAAAAGAAAACAAAACGACAAAGGTACCATTTCAGGCTGCTAAGCTCTTTCAGTTGAGTCACCCTGTTGCCAAAAGCACACCCTCTCTCTCTCTCTCTCTGTCTTTGGAATTTCAATGCTTTCTCTCCAAGCTCTTTTTACTGGTAAAAGAGATAAGATTTCACAAGTTAATTGAATAGGAGCAGCATAACTAAGTCACAGCCTGGCTTGTTGAAATCCTTGGAGCTGAAAATACTTTTTGTTTTTTTAGCTTTTCTGTCAACATGAAGAAAAAAGAGTCTTAGTCACTAAATGGAGCTGTTAAAGGGAGGATAAGCCTAGGAAAATAAATCAGTACGACTGCACGGGTTTTCATAAATCATAAATTAATGAAATTTAAATTCCCCGTCCAATTTCTAAGAGAGGGACTATTTAATGGAGTGATCACCTAGAACCCAAGGATCCTGAATGACAACTCTGGGTTTAGTCATTGATTTATTTAGTAGACTTAGATAAGTCTTTTTACCTCTCTAAATGATAATGCTTGGTCAAATGAGGGAAAATTACTTTTTGTTTCCCCTTACAATAATGAGAGACTTGTTTAAAAATCAAACAAAATCTAAGAGATTTTAAAGAAAGTTTGCAAGTAAATACTGGAGAAATGACTTTTCAGGATATTGTTTAAAAATATAGGTTCAAGACTCATATGAATGTTTGACCCAAATACCCAAATATACATTTAAAAAGTGTGTCTTGATTTGGTTTAGTTACATAGATTCCCATGTTTTAATTTAGCAGAGGGATAGAATCTAGAGATAACTGTTATTTGCAGATCCATATATTATCAGCTCTATTCATTCATGAAGAAATGTAGATAAGTGGAAGCATGAAGGGCTATCGAGAAGCTGTCTCCATGAAAAACAGGCTCATCAGGTGGTTCCAAAGTTTGAAAGACAGCCTTAACAGGAACATTCTATTTTTGGAGACCAGATTCATTGTAGACCATGATTATGGAATGCACTTCAAAGTCCAAATTGGATTTAAAAAGATACTGGTGGCTTATTGAATAACTACTTATTGGTGGTTGCAAACACAGACACACACCGTGTTCTGGTTGGGGAAAGCTGGAACATCAAGAATTTCCAAAGCAATTGCCAGGTTTCCAGTTGGTCAGAGTCAGGCTGACATTGAGCTTACTTCAGCATACTCATTGAGAACTCATAGCAGAAAAATAAAATGAGAAAAAAAGTGAAAGACTTCAAAGAGGTGACAGAAAATGAAATATTACCTTGTATAAAAGCAAACTTCAGTAACTAGAACAAAAGTATATAAAACTTTCTTTTTCCTTAAATACAAATGAGGCCATCTGCCAATACCCCAAACTTGAGTGATAGAGACATTTTGAAACAAAGACTCAGGAAAAAATGTTTTCTTACATAGTCTTTTGAACACACAACAGTTTGTGCAAAATGATGAGAAAGAAATAGAAATGCAGTGTAAGACTTTTTAGCTTGGATAAGGTTACCCAATGACAAAGAAACTGTAAGAATCTATGTATAATAGATGAGACAATGTATGTAAGAGAGAGACCAAAGAATACCCTAGGATAAAGCTTCTTAAAACTGATTGTGAGGGAGGGGCAAGATGACAGCAGAGTAGGGAGCTCCAAGAGTCAGCTTGTCCTACAGTGTAGTTAGTAATCAGCCAGAGCTATCTAAATTACCAGTTTGAGAGCCCAGGAGACTAGAAGAGCATCCTGCAATATTGTTGGAAGAACAGAAGGAGGAGATTGATCATCTGTAGTGAAGATTTCTGAGTAGAGCACTCCACACCACAGAGGTCAGGCCCCAACCCTCACTGGCAAGGCAAGATATCTCAGGAGCTATTCCCTCGCTGGAGTGGGAAACTCCATTTCCCAAAAACAGGGGAGAAATAGACAGTTGGGCACTGATTCAGCTCCTGATTTGCAAATTTGGCTCCAAGTACAACTAACGTTTGAATCTGTCCAAGTCAGAAAGAGGCAAGTAGCCTTCATTTTAACTCTGCCCCTGGCACAAAGGGAAGCAGGGCTTATTGAAAATCACAGTGATGGTAGGAACTGACTTTTTCCCACCCAGGTCAAATTGCTGCCACAGGCTGGTATGTCAGCTTGAGATTATTTATGAACCCCCAAAATGATAAAGATTATGTTTGTAAAATGGTTCAGCTGAGATGTCTTTGATTAAATTATGTTAATATCAGGGCTTTGATTCAACCACATCAGTAGGGTATAACTCAGGTTAAGTCCCTGCCCCATTGGTAGGTTGATATAAACAGGCACTCATTCAAGGAGACACAGAAGAAGATACACAGGAAGAGAGAGAATGCTCCATAGACTGAGGAGAGAACTTTGGTCCTATTGTCCCGGGAAGAGAGACGAGCCATTTGTCTGATAGTTTTCAGCTGAGCCTGGAAAGAAAAAAGTCCTATGCCAGCCTGTAGCTGAGAGAGAGGAAGGCTGAACCCTCACAGAGACTGTCCACCCTCTTGCTTCAACACACAGCAACTGACTTGGGTGAGAATGTACGTCTTACAGTACCTTGAGTTGGAGTCTTTATGGCCTTGTAACTGTAAGCTTCTACCCCAAATAAATACCCTTTATAAAAGTCAACAGATTTCTGGTACTTTGCATCAGCACCCCTCCTTTGGCTGACTGTTACACCTGGGCTCCAGTCCTGCCCCTGGAAGAGAAGAAACTGAGGAGATCCACACCAGCCTCTATGGGCAAGAGTAATTTCCTTTGGCCCACATGGACTAGATTATTGGGTACCCATGTGGCACAATCACTGTCCCAATAAGACAGGAAGATGGACAGTGTTTCCTCAGCCTCTCCAGGCAACTGCAGGCACTTTTGGACCACATGGACAAGATTGTTTGCGCACATCTGGTTCCATCCCCAATTCTGATAGGGTAGGAGGGAAAGTGCTTCCTCAGCCTCTCTGGGAAACTGCAGTCACCTTTAAACTGCATGGACAAGACTGTTGGACACACCTGTGGCTATGTCCTCACACTCAATAGGATAAGCAGTGGAGGGGGGGTGGGGAAGGTGATGCTTTCCCAGTCTCCCTGGGCAACTGCAGGCAACTTTGGCCTGCATGGACTAGATTGTTGGGCACACCTTGGCTAAATCCCCACACCTCGCAGGGGAGGAAGGAGGCTGGTGCTTCATCAGTCTATCTAGGCAACTGTGGTCAGTTTTGTTCTGCAGAACTTTGTTTGACACCCACATCTGAGGCTCCATCCCTGAATCAGGCAGGGTAGAAAGGGGTGTGGGGCTTCATCAGTCTTTCCAGGCAACTATAGATGGTCTTGGTCTGCACAGCTTGGACCCATCCTCATCCCTGGCAGGGGAAAAAGGTGGGAGAAGCTTTGTTAGTTCCTGGGGCAATGTGGGAAGCTTCCGTCTCCAGGGTTTACAGTACCAACCACATCCTTGGCTTCTATCCCACCTCTGGCAAGGGAGAAATGGCAAGACACAGATGAAAAAGAGTTGAAAAAACTCACATGGGGTAAAAACAAGCCATTGTAAAGTTCCAAAATAAGTTGAACCAAGTATCAAAGAGGGGCTTTAGCACAAAGCCAATCAAATAGAAAGCCCTAGACTAAAGAGAAAAACTGAGTCCAGAATAAATACATCAAGTAAATTAGATGACAATACACCAACAAAAAATTATAAGCCACACCAAGAAACAGGAACATATGGCCCAGTCAAAGGAACAAAGTGAACCTCCAGATGACAAACAGGAGTTGAGACATCTAATCACAGATGTTCAAACTACTCTCCTTAATAAATTCAGTGAGATGGCTAAAGAGATTAAGGATAATAAGAGCACACTGGGTGAGCACAAAGAAGAATTTGAAAGCATACATAGAAAAATAGCAGACCTTATGGGAATGAAAGTTGCAATAAATGAAATTAAAACACACTGGAGGCATAAAACCATGCTTTGAAGAAACAGAAGAAAGGATCAGTGAGCTTGAACCTCTGAAAGTGAACCCACAAAAGAATGGAAAAAATTGAAAGTGTTTCAAAGAACTAAAAGACACGTACATGCAAACATATATGTCATGTGTGTCCCAGAAGAACAAAATAAAGGAAAAGAGGTAGAAGGAATATTTGAGGAAAAGGGTAGAATATTTCCAAACTCCATTGAAAGATATAGATATCCATGTCCAAGATACACATGTACTCTGATCTGAAGAAATCCAAATAGATCTACTTTGAGACATAAAGTATTAGAATGTCAAATGCCAAAGATAGAGAATTCTGAAAGCAGCAAGAGAAAAGCAATGCATCACATACAAGGGATGACCAATAAGATTACATGCAGGTTTCTCATCAGAAACCAGAGGAAAGAAGGCAGTGATCTAATATCTTTAAGATACTGGAAAAGAAAAACTGCCAGCCAAGAATCTTATAACCAGCACAATTGTCTTCCAAAAATGAGGGTGTCTTGAATATTCACCAATAAGCAAAAACCAAGAGAGTTTTAACCAAGAGACCAGTCTTGCAGGAAATAATAAAGGGAGTACTGTAGCCTGAAAAGGAAAGAGAAGAGAAAGAAGCTTGGAAAAGAATCCACAAATGAAGATTATATCATAAAAGTAACTAAAAGTATTTTAAAAAGTAGGGAAAATAAGATATTACAGGTAAAACCCAAGGATCAGAAGGAGCGAAGAATTGCCTTTACAGTAGTAACATTGAACATTAATGGATTAAACTCCCCAATCAAAAGACACAGATGGTGTAATGGATAAGAAAATATGAACTATCTATATGCAGTCTATAAGAGGCTTCACCTAACACTCAAGGATACAAATATATTGAAAGTGAAAGGCGGGATAAAGATAGTTCATGCAACGAGTAAACAACAAACAAACAAAAAACCAAATAAAACCTGGAGTAGCTATTTGTATATTGGATGATATAGACTTTAAAAGGTAAGCTCTTATTAGAGAAAAGGAAGGACGTTATATATTAATAAAAGGTGCAATTCACCAGTAGACATAACAATCTTAAATGCATGTGCACCTAACCAGTGTACCCCAAAATACATGAGGAAAACATGGCAAACTAAAGGAAGAAATAGACATCTCTACCATAATACTTGGAGACTGCAATACACCACTCTCACCATTAGATAGAACACTTGGGCAGAGGATCAACAAAGAAACATAGATCTTGAATAAAATGATAAATGTACTAAATATAATAGTCATATACAGAATATTGAACCCAGAAAAGCAGGATATGCACTCTTCTCAAGTGCTCATGGATCTTTCTCCAGGATAGACCATATTTTGGAGACATTACTATTGAACCCATAGTGGTCACAAAAGGATACTATGAACAACTGTATGCCAACAAACTAGACAATGTAGATGAAATGGGCAAATTACTAAGAATATATGAACAATCTATACTGACCCTAGAAGAAATAGAAGACCTCAACAAATCAATCACAAGTACAGAAATTGAAACAGTCATCAAAAACTCCCCCAGGGAGGGAAGCAGATGTGGCTCAAGTGATAAGGCCTCCACCTACCATAAGGGAGGACCCAGGTTTGATCCCTGGGGCCTCCTTGTGAAAAAGAAGAAGAGAAAGCATGCCTATACAGCAAGCCAGTACCCACGTGGCAAGCTGAGTACCTGTGCACAGTGATCAAAGCACCCACATGATGAGCCAAGTGCCTGCAGGGTGAGCTGAGTGCCCATGTAGGTGCCCACACAATGAGCTGAGTGCCCACATGGTGAGCCAAGTGCCCAGGCGAGTACCCGCATGGTGAGCCAAGTGCCCGCGTGAGTGCCCACATGGTGAGCCACTGCTGGAACGGTGAGCCAGTGCAGCAAGCCAGTGCCCATGAAAATGAGTCATGCAGCAAGATCATGATGCAACAAAAGAGAGACTAAGGGGAGAATCAAGGTGAAGCACAGCAGAGACCAGGAACTGAGGTGGCACAATTGACAGGGAACCTCTCTCCACATCAGAGGTTCTCAGGATCAAATTATGGCAAATCCCAGAGGAGAAAGATGAGAAGAGGAGACAAAAATAGAAAAAGATACAGAAGATCATACAACAAATGGACACAGACAGCAAAAACAGCAGGGCGGGGGAGGGGTAGAGGAAGGGAAAAAAACACACACACACCAAAAAACCCTCCCCCAAAACCCTCCCCCAATGAAAAGCCCTAGACTAGATGGTTTCACAGGTGAATTCCACCAAGTACTCAAAGAAGATTTAATACCAGTCTTACTCAAAATCTTCCATAAAATTTAACAGGAGGGAAAGCTATCAAATTCATTCTATGAAGGCAACATCACCCTAATACCAAAGCCAGATGAAGTTATTACATAAAAAAAAAAATCACAGAACCATTTCCTTATATTCACTAATTGAATTATTCATCATGATCAAGTGTGTTTTATCCCAGGCATGCAAACGTGGCTCAACACAAGAAACACAATCAGTATAATTCATCACATTAAAAAATCAAAAAATAAAATTATGTGATCATCTCAATTGATGCAGAAAAGACATTTGACAAAATACAGCATCCTTTCTTGATAAAAATACTCTGAGAGATTGGAATTGAAAGAAACTTTTTCAACATGATAAAAGGTATATATTAAAAACCTACATCTAACATTACACTCAATGTTGAAAGACTGAAAGCTTTTCAGTTGAAAACAAGAAGACAAGGATTCCCACTGTCACCGCTATTATTTAATATTGTGCTAGAAGTACTAGCTATAGCAATTAGGCTAGATAAAGAAATAAAAGGCACCCAAATAGTAAAGGAGGAGGTAAAGGCTGTCAAACCTACCCTAATGGAACAGAACAGTCTATTCAACAAATTGTGCTGGGATAACTGGATATACATATCCAAAAGAAAGAAGATTCCAATCTCACATCTTATACAAAAATTAACTAAAAATGGATCCATTATAGTGAGTATAACTAACACGGCTTGTTTATAAAAGGGACTGTGGCTGAAAGGGGTAGTCTAGGGACATGTCCAGTGAAAGAAAACTGGAGAATAATCTAGAAACTGAATAACATGGTGAACTTGGAGGTGGATGAGGAGGGTTAATAGTACAAATAAAAGAATGTTCTATGAACTAGAACAAATGGTCATGACTTTTACAAGGTGGTGTGAATATGGTGATGCAAGGAAAAATACAATTAATTTAACTTATGAACTATAGTTAAGAGCAATATTGTAATATTCAAGTAATATTTCAAAGTATCATAGAAGATATTACATTAATGATAATGTTCATTAATAGAGGGGTATGACATTTTTTCCTTTGGACTAAGGAAAATATTCAAAAATTTACTCAGACGACTGCACAACTCTGATGAAAGTGAGAGTACTGAGTGTGCACTTTGGATGGATGGTACAAGACATAGGACTGTATAACACAGTGAACCATGTGGTGGATAACTGACTGTGGTTGACAGTACAAATATGAGAGTCCTCTCATGAGTGATAACAAATGTATAATACTAATACATGGTGTTAATAATAGAAGGGTATATGGAACAAATAAACCAAATACAAGCTATGGACCATAGTTTGTAGTTATATTTTGATGATGTTCTGTCATAATCTTTAACAAATATTCAACAATGCAAGGTGTTGGTGGAGGGGTAATTATGGGGAATTCTGCATAACTGTTCTGTTAGCTCACAACTTTAATAAAAAATTAATAGAAGTTTTTAAAAAATAATGCATTTGAATCATTTGGGAATCCAGTTAAAATGCAGATTTTGATTCAGTCTGGGATTGGGTCTGAGATGCTGCACTTCAAACAAGCTTCCAAGTGATGCCAATATTAAGAGTACTCCTACCATAGTTTTTTAGGGTGCTCAAGAAACAAACAGGAACAATTTAAGTGATTGGAACAGTAAGCCCTAATAGGTTAACCTAATTCTTGGATCTGAAATGGTAGGATAGTTCCACAGTGGAGATAGATATATTGGGCTACCAGAGTTGAGAGCCATAAATATCATTTCTCTCAAGGATATTGTTTGAAAAATTCAGGTACTTGGAAATCGAAGATATGGAGTGACCAAATGGTTCCTCTTACTTGCCTAAATCACTTCAGAGTCCACCTTGAGATAGCAGACAAGCTAAACAGAGAACGAACATAAAGGGTGGCAGAGGCATGAAGGAAAGACCCACACCTCTAACACCAGTACTCCTAAGCCTTCTAACAGTTGGGCAAGAACATGGGTCTCTGACGATGATATGAATTAATAAAGAGCACATTGCAAGTAGCCAATCACAAGGCAACACATTAACTGAAGACATAAAGAGCCCTGGGTATTTCCTGGTTATCATCTGGAATTTCTTTTCAATTCCACCCAGTTTCCTTTCAGCTTCCTCTTCCTTTTGCATCCCCATTCTTCCTTCTCTATATACTTGATTTAATTCAATGAATAAACTGGGTCAGCTTACATCCACATCCTTGAGAAATCAATATCAAAGCATATATACTCTTTCTGCTAAATTCCATCAGGGCTGATGTGAAGGGAAGGTGATGAACGAGGTAAAATTCACAGGGGCAGTTACTCTGGGTGTGTGCTGGCATATCAATACAGATTCTGCAAAAATGTTCTTTAGTCAAAGTACTTTGGATGGCGAGCCAGAAAATTATTTCACTAGCATTTGATTCCCTTTTAGAAGACCTTATTTTGTAGTCTTAAACACTAAATGATTCTCATTGGTGATTATATATCAGATCCATATTTGGAGATTTAAAAAAATAGAGATTTCTGGACATCATGTAGCACCTTGAATCAGAATCAAAAAGGTTTGGGGCAGGGCATCTCTATTTTGAAAAGATGCTATAGGTAATTCTGGAAAGCAACCAAAACATGACCAGTATATGGTTTCTCTCTGAATTCTATGTTCTGATGCTTATCATCACAGTCTCTAAAGGTTGGTCTCATATCAAAATTGGAAAAGAAGCCATGATGGGTATCAAAGACGTATTTAGTTTTCCTGAGAAAACACATTTATGAGCACATGAAAATTATGTTTTTTATATTGCTCTGTGTTTTAAATATCTAGTATGTACTTCAGTTACCTGCCAATCAAGGGGTCTAAGAAAAAACCTACTTCATACATGAAATAATCATAGCATTTAATCACTTTCATTTTGGTGTTTTTTTTAAAAAATAACTTCCTTAGTTCACAGAAAAGTGAACATATGAATTTTGGCACTTCTTAAGAGACCCAATATTTCTAAATAATGCTATGTTTCAGAAAGAAAGTCTAGCTTATGAGAAAATTTTCTAGGCAAAACTAGAGATTGAATAACACCGTTAAAACTGATTGCTTAGAATTAACTGAGCCAGATGAAAAACAAGCACTGGAGGTGAAAGTTACAGCAAACGATTGAACACGGGTAATAATATCCACAGTGTTTCTATTTGCACTTTTGTTTATTGAATGACTTAAGCCAGAGACTCTGCCTTAATAAGGGACAACAGTGGCCAATGTGTAGTAATTTGGCATTTAAAAAATAATTTTTATTTTTCACCAGATTACATAATTTCTAATCCAGAGATTTTAAGGAAAAAAAAAACCACAGCACATCTTAAATTGCCTATCTTGGAACGAAGCCCTGTCAAAAATTTCATGTAAAAGTTTCCAAATGCATCTTACTAGTGATTTAATATGTGACCCATAGCATGACTCCAAGAGTGGAATCTGGTCCACTATTTTTTTTTTTGAGGGGATGCATGTGCTGAGTAATGGGTACAACCCCGCCCTTCCCTCCACCACCTGCTTTGACAGGGACACCCATGGAACGGCCAGGGCCGAGGATACCTGCCCTCTTCTGGGTCCCTGACCACCACCAGGGCGTGGCCAGCCCCACTGGACTCTAAGGCCATCCACCTGGGTGGGCCACTATTTTAATAATTTAAATTGAAGAAGGAGTGACTTTTTTCACAGGCCAATTAATTTGGCAGGAGCTAAGCCAGAAAAAAGCAATTATTGCTATACCAAATGGGCATAGTAATGGTGCCCATAATGATGTACAAGATTTCAGGAGATGGCACATAAACAGCCCTGATAGCAGCGCACAGCATGCAGAAAGGGCTAAATAAAGGAGAAAAGGGCTCATAGATGAGGACGGTGGTGCATCTAGAGAGTAAGCTAGCAGTTTAGGAGTCTTTCCTCTCTGACGTCACATACCAAAATATCATCTACATACTTCCGGCAATAAAACTTCACAGGCTCTTATTTATTTTATTATTTTAAAAGGACATTCCTCTTTCATTGGTACAAAGAATGTTAGTGTGTCCTTAATGTGTCCTATAGTTTCAATGGCACATTTTCCATAACTGTCTTTACTCAATATTTTTGGTGAGCTATAATCTGCTCTTCAGCAGTTTCTTAAAGGGGAAATCACATGGGGTGGTTGGTTATTTTGCTAGACCAGGGTGATAATGATATAGCAGACAGAGTTTCCCAGAGAAAAAGCTCACCTCCTAACTGCTACAGTTTATCTTGAAATGTGTGTCTGGCTCCAATATACTGGGATTGAGCAAGAGTATGTGTGGCTCAGCTACATACTATTAAAAGCTAAAGAAATAAAATGAACAGAGGATCAGGAGCATCCATCTCTGAATATGGACAGTGATCCCTTATAAAGCCAAAAGTGCTTTAGTTCTGTTGGTAGGACAGTAATCATTACATTTTCTGCAGGGAATTTTACAGCTCAAAAATGATCGCTCCTTCATTACTTTATTTCCCCTTTTTACAAACTTATAATGTTGACAAGGCGACTACCACTACCTCCAATTGGTAGATTAGTAAACTGGAAATCAGAGAATTTAAGTTATTTGTCCTGGGTTACCTGAGTTAATAAGCAGCAAAGCTAGAACTTGAAAATAGGCCTTCTGCTTCTAGCCCAATGTTCTCCTTTTATCAGTCGCTTTCATTTAAAATGACTGAGACTGAACATTTTACTCTTATATACTGGGTTCTGACATATGTTGTAACTATAGAATTGGAGAACCTGTGTGTGTGTAAGTATACCCATGTCATTTGTGTAAGGTCATAAGCAAAGGGCCTTAAAGGCAGCAGGCAGAATCAAAATTGGATTTCTGTTTCCCAGGCCTGATGCTGTATAATGTAACAGTAAATTCTTCAACTCAAGTTTTAGCAGGTATATTCACGAATTCCTTAACACTCTCTGTAGCTAGTGCTCCCACAGCTCAAATTTATAAAAAGCAGTGTCCTAAAAAACTTCATCGAAAGTTTCAGTCTTCTCAGTTTTTTTTAGCTATCATAATTCCATAAAACACCTCCTTTTGTCATGGATTGTAGTATCTCCCTTAGATATTACCCCTTAGATATCACCTTAGATATCACTCCCTTTCCCTTAGATATCACCTAAGAAAATTTCTAAGGATTTAAAAATACCCTTGGCACTCAGTGGGGAGAAGCAGGTTATTGAAAGGTAGGATTTCCCCTGTATCAAGGAAATCCTGGCCCCAACTTCAATACCACCCTGACACATCTGCATTTAAGAATTATTTCCATAAATTATTTTGTACATGGAAAGCAGAGCTCTTATCCTAACCAGTCTTTTGATGTATTAATCCTCCCCTTTTTTTTTTACTTCCTTGCCTCAATTTTATGCCATCCATCTCTCTCCCCTCAAATTCTATGTGAGTGAAAATGATTATTTATAGGAAGAAAAGCCCCATCACTAAAACTAAACTATAAGCAGCTGTGATGGCAGAAACCAAGTCCTCCATTTCTACTCTGGCATTTTGTTTGTCAAGATTCATGACTGCCAGTTTCTTTTTTTTTCCCACTTTTTTCAATCAAATTTGACCTACACTACTTTTAAATAAATCTCCATTTCATTGAAATAAACTTATCATTCAATAATTCCTTTACTTATATCCAAATCACGGGCTAAGTGGCACAAACTGGCAGGTATTGTCTCCCAGAGATAGAAGGACTGCTGGACCCCTGACTCGCTTTCCTTTTAGAAGAAGCAGTGCATTTTAGAGAGGGTTGACAGAGTGACTGAAGAGGCGTAATGATAACCCTTCTAATTCTAAGGATATTTTCAACTAAATTTTTAGTTAAAAAATTACATTACATGTTATTTTTACTAGACCTGAATTTGACTTTAAAAGAATTTTATTTGGAGAAAAAAATAGGCTTATAAGAATGGGAATAATTGTACTCTTAATAATACTTAGAACTCTAAATCCAAATGTATCCTTTAATCCTTTTTAACAGGCATAGACAATGGGACCGTATAACATAGCCAACCATGTGGTGAAAAAAGGACTGTGGTCAACAGAACAAATATGAGAGTGTTTGCTCATGAACTATAGCAAAAATATGCAATATTAATACATAGTGTTAATAATAGGGGGTGCATGGAAAAAAATATACCAAATGTATGCTACAGACCATAGTTAGGTTAGTGGTAACAGTCTGATGATCTTTCACAATCTGTAACAAATGTTCCACAACAATGTAAGCTGTTGGTGGAGGGGTGATGTATAGGAATTCTGCACATTATGCATGATTGTTTTGTAAACTCACAACTTCTCTAATAGAAAAATAAAAGGCACAGACCTAATCTCTCAAATGTCATAAATAAAGAACCCTGGCGGCTTTCCAAAGGCAAGTAGAATTGTAGGCAATAACCATGTAAATTTACAGACACTTCAGCAGGTCTAATTTAAACTTCTAAAACTGAAGTCACACCTTCACACAAAGGTAGACTTTCAATGTCTTCAAATAAATACTTTACTTATAACACAAAAATTGATGTTTTACAATGACAGCAAAGTTGATTCTCAAAGCTGGCTCTAAACATTTATATGTCAAAACTGTATAAATCACATCATTATGATAATGTGGTAGAAGCCCCACCAGCACAGAACACTGGAGAATATGACAGGATTGCAAACTAGCTGACCTGGGAGTCAATGGCCAAAGAGAAGATCAACCTTCCTATCCCGCAATCTTTCAATGACCCCAAGTGGTTCATGTAACCTTCCAGTTAAGCCTTGTAAAATGACTCTTCACACCTGTATCAATTTCCTAGGGCTGCCTAACAAGTTCCCACAGAGGATGGTTTCAATCAACAAATCTTTATTCACTCACACAGGGGTTCTTAACAAGAGGTCCGGGAGAGCGAATTGAAATAGAAAAAAAAAAAAAACCACATTATTCTTGTGGGGACATGCTGGTGTGGTGTGATATATTTATTAAATAATACACAGTATAGTGTGGACTTAGTAAGGGGTCCATGGTTTTCACCTGACTGGCAAAGGTGTCCATGGAGCAAAAAAGGTTAGGAACCCTTACTTTCACTGTTCTGGAGGCTGGACGTCTGAAATAAATGTGTCAGCAAGGCAATGATCCTTTCAAAAGTTCCAGGGAAGAATCCTTTCTTGCCTTCCCCCTGGTGGCCAAGATCCTTGGCGTTCCTTGGCTTTCAGCTATATCACTACAACTTCTCCTCCATCTCCACGTGGCTGTCTTCCGTGTGTGTGTCTGTGTCTATGTATCCAACTTTCCCTTTTTTTGAAATGACACCATCACACTGGATTTAGGGACCACCCTAATCCAGCATGACCTCATTTTAACTGGATTATATCTGCAAAGTCCTTTTTTTCCACATAAGGTCACAGTCACAGGTTCCAGCGGACATGAATTTTAAGGACACACACCTTTTATTTTCTAGTTCTATCAGACAATAAGCTCTCTAAAAGGAGGGATCATATCTTGTTATTCACTTAGTGCCCAGAGAGATTGTTTTGCAGTTACAACAGATTGTTCTTTCCAAAGAATGCTGTGCCAGTGTATATCCCATTTTCCTTACCCGTGACAGTGGCACACCTTCATTGAGAGGTGGAATCTATGTGCACTCCTAGCACCTACCTGCTCTCTACCCAAGAGGACTCTTATAACTACCCAATCAGTAGAATAGGGCAGAAGTGACAATATGTGACTTCTGAGGTCAGGCCATAAAAGGCATTGCTTTGGTCCCTTTTACTTCTCTTTCTGGAGAGAGATTCACATAGAGGGAAACTGAGAATCTAGCCAAGAGCCAGCACCAATTTGCCACATGAGGGAACTACCATAGAAATGGATCCTCTAGCTCCAGACAAGCCTTCAGATAACTGCTGCCCCAGCCAGCACCTTGCTGCAATCTCATGAGCACCCAGTTGAGCCCTTTACAAATAACTGACCCAAAGAAACAGCGAGAAATAATAAATTATTATTGCTGTTTTAAGTCATAAAGTATTTCATTTGTTACAAAGCAAAGAATAATTACTAAAGCTGCATAACACTTATAAAAATAAAATCTCTGGGCTATGATGTGGACCATTGACTATGGGGTGCAGTGATGCTCAGAGATGAACTTACCAGGTGCAATGGATGTATCACGATGATGGGAGAGAGTGTTGCTGTGGGGGGAGTGGGGGGCGGGGGCGGTGGGGTTGAATGGGACCTCATATATTTTTTTTAATGTAATTAAAAATAATAATAATAAATAAATATTAAAAAAATAAAAAATAAAAAAAAATAAAATAAAATCTAATAGATATCCCTAATATATAAAATATATTTATTAAACACTATATTATATTGAAAACCATATAGTATTTAGAAAAGTGCCTTGCAATATCATGGGTTACATTTTCTTTCCAAATATTAAAGTATGTTTCAAGAGTTTTAAAAGTATATTTCCTTTTGTAGGCATTTACATTAGTCAGCCAAAGGAGTGCTGATGCACTTGGTTTTTATAAAGGGTATTTATTTGGGATAGGAGATTACAATACCAGGCCATAAAGCATAGGTTACTTCCCTTATGAAAGTCTATTTCCACATGTTAGAGCAAGATGGCCGCTGACATCTGCCAGGGTTCAGACTTCCTGGGTTTCTCTCTTCCTGGGGTTTGCTTCTCTTCAGGCTCAGGGTTCCTATCTTCCCAGGCTTGCTTCTCTTTCCTCTGTGTACTTACTTCCTGGGACTCTAGCTTAAGACTTCAGCATCAAACTCCAACATCAAAATTCCAACATCAAAAACCTTCTAACTCTGCCCTTTGCCATGCATTTTATCTGTGAGTCCCCACCCACCACGGGGCAAAGACTCAATACCCCACTGGCACAAGAGGTTATTTAAGAAACAAGGAAACCTCTGAATCCAATATAACCGAAATGCCCAGAGGAAAAGACCAGTTTACAAACATAATCCAATATTTCTTTTTAGAATTCATCAATAGTATCAAACTGCTACAGCATTTAAGTAACTTATTTTCAAATAGGATGCTGGACTTAGAAATGCCACTCTTAGAGCTTTTGTGTGTCAGAGGAGAAAATATGTGGGAAAATATTTTCCTTGTTAAAATCCTGATGGATAAATATGAGAGGGGAACAAACTCCTAATGACCACAGGATATGACCACTACCATCAGTTTCCAATATAAAGCATAGAAAATATTACTTTTAAATTCTTGTCAATAGCAAGTTTCTGAAAGGTGAAAGAGGTTTATCCATAACAAAAGCCGTAAAGGATTTTACAGGTGAAAATCAATAAGAGGTCCCTTAACTGAGTGTCCATCATTGACACAGAGATGGCAGGTGGAGGGACTTTTCCAAAAGACTTCAGAAAGCAGTATGCTATCACTTCAGTTGCTGCTGTCTCTTTACGTGTCTGAGTTATCATGAACAGTGAGCATTTCCAAAATAAGATGAGAGAGGGAAAACAGAACCTGCTTCCCCTCACTGCAAATCTGAGCCAGGTTAAATCAATCAATAATATTTCTTGGATCATGGATCTTTGTAACAGAAATCACCTTAACCCAAAGAGCACAGATCCCTCTAACAGTCTCTAGAAAGAAAATACTATAAACTAAAAATCTACTTGTCTCCTTGCCATGACTTGACGATCTCTCTCTCGCTCTACACTTTCTTCACCATCTGCCATGTGTATATATGTATTCATTATACTGCTTGCTAAGTGCCATTCTAATACAGAGCAGTATAATTCAATTCAGCAAATATTTATCTAGTGCTTACCATTTCCTGGCACTGTACTACAAGTTGGGGCACAAAGATGATTAAAACAGACACATTCCTTAACAACCATTTATAGGTGCTATGGGCACAATGGTGAATAAGAATACAGGCTGCCTTTAAAGAATTTAAAGTCTAATGGGGGCAATGGATGCAACTACAGAAATTTCCAATTATAGAGCAATAGTGCAGTGACATAGGTATGCACAGGGTACAAAAGTATAATGGGAATCCCAGAAATTTCCTCTCAGAATAGCTGACTAGGGGAGCAAGACTTCTAAATCTGTATCTACACTTTATAGCGAAAAATGAATTTAGAGACATATGTACATGATAGGGAAGTTGACCAGAGGAGGTGGAGTGGGAAATGTCGAGCATAGAGACCACAGATGACACTTGAGTTGGGTGTTAAAGTAGAAATAGCATTTCACCAGGCAGAAGAGGCAGAGGAGGGGGAATGGAGAAGTATTTCGAGGTGGAAGGGCAGAGGCATGAAATTGTAGCCTCTTTTACTCAGAAAACCAAGAGGAGTTTAGGGCCAGTAGCTCTAAAGCATGGTTTATCCTGCTTGAGAACAGTCTTTCATGGACAGGTAATTACGGCATGGACAAATCTTTGTGTGCGAAATGTAAAGCTGCTTTTATATCTTGGACTGCATACATTTCCCCCTGAGCATAGACAGCATATACAATTGTTTGACCCAAAACAGTGACATTACAAAGTGCCTCGACCCTGCTTGCAGAAGAAAAGAAGGAGGAGAAGAAGTAAGGGGGTGGGGGGAGGGACAGAAAGAAAAAAGGGAAAGAGCAGGAGGGGAAAAAAACAACAGAATCATGATCACTCCAGCGGTATTTTCACTAACCATTATGATTCACCTACACTTTCTTACTAGAATCCTCTCTTCTCCTTCACAATGATCTTTACCACGAACTTGGTAGCAGAGCTTTAAAATAAAACTCTGGAGGTGTGCAGTATGCAGCTTCTGCCTAATAAGCCAAACACTATCACGGGAGGAAAGAATGTTATTGTCATAGCGAACACAGGAATAAAAAATGTGCAGGTTTAGCAGGATCTGTCTATAAAAAGACGTGCTAACATTAGCAGTGCTGTAGCTTGGGTTTTTCCTACTCTTTTCCTTGCAGGAAAGAATCTGAAATTCTCTCACTGTGAAAACACGGTGTCAAGAAAATCCCTTCACAACACCTTCATGATGGTGACATCTGTACTGCCATCTACTACAATTGTCAGGACTGTTCACAAGAGCAACATCCATCAAACACTGGCCACCACATTAAAAATCCTGAGCAACTTTTTCTTCATCTTATTACTAACTAGATAGTCTTAAAAAATTGAGGGCCCAGCTTTATTTTTCCAAATTGCACAAGATAATTTTTCTGGGGGTGGGGCTGAAAATTCTGAAGGAAGGGCCAGTCAAACAAGTTATGTTATCAGGCTGGTTATACCTTCACTGAACTGATTGGCTTTCTTTTCAAAATTGGAAAAAACAACAACAAATGTTTTTCTCTGATTAATGTTTCAACATTGATTTAATTTTGGTATCCAGGAAAAGAAGCATAGTGTGGTGGAGAAAGAACTACAGAACACAAAGGATATTTCTATTAAGAATTTATCAGAAGAATCTTGGACAAGTTACCATATTTGTAACTGTACTTTCTCTTCTGCCAAGTCAGAAAAATGATTCTTTTGGATTGTTCAAAGAAATTCAGAAACAATATGTTTCCCTTCACATTTCCAGGATATCTTTAAAGAATAGAAACAAAGCTAAAAGATCGAGGGTTTCTTGAATTTTGCATTACATATCCTTAAAATATATATGGGGAATGTGGAGAAGCATGGGAAAAATACAGTTGGTGTGACCTGTGGACTATGGTTAACAGCAATACAATACTGTAATGTTCTTCCATCATTTCCAAAGATGTACTGTGTTGATGATGGGGGGATATGGAAAAAGTGTGCCAAGTGTACACTATGGACCATGGTTGTTGGTGGTAGTCTAATGATATTGTCTCATGACCTGTAACAAATGTTCCACCATGGTGCAGTGTGTTGGTGAAGGAGTGTTTTGTGGGAATTCTACACATACATGCATGATTGTTTTGTAAGTTCACAACTTCTGTAATAAAAATATATTTAAAAAATAATGATAGGGTGGGTTCAGAGAAAATATACCGAATTCAAGATATGGACTACAGTTAATAGTAATATTTTGATGATATTCTTTCATAATTTGTAACAAATATTTTGTGACAATGCAAAGTGTTGGTGGTGGGGTGATGTATGGGACCCCTGTAAGAGGCGATACATGTTTGTTTTATAAGTTCACAACTTTTGTACACACTTACTGTTTATGTATGTTCATGTGTGAATGATATATTTTCATAAAATTTTTAAAAATATACAAATGGTAATAATAATAGTAATAATGAAAGCTATTATGTACTGATTACTATTTTCCAGGCACTTTATGTATATTTGATTTCATGATTAAGCAATCCCATGAGATATGGGACCCAGTTATAGACGAAAATTGAGGATTAGTCATGTGAAAATTTGTCAAAAGTCATATGGCTGATAAGAGGAGGAGTCAGACTTCAAATTCATGTGTCTGACTCCAAAGCTGATAAGCCAAAGCTGTGCCCAGAAAAACTGTCATTGCTAACCATGCTCGGAGGGAAGATCCCTTTAATGTTTTAGCAATTGTTAACAAAACTTTTAACATCTTTACCTACCCAGTAAAGACTACTGGTCTGTGTTCTAATATCTGTGATCAAAGCAGACAAAACAGCCCTCTCTTCTGCAAAAAGTTTTAGTTCATTTTGAAACATGATATAGTATCCCTTCCCTTAAGCAACATAAGCTTAGCTCCTCCAGGTTTTCATACTATGAAAACTGGACACAAAACAACTTCGATCAAAATAGTGACCAATAGCTATCTGAAAGCAGTGTGTGAGAGAGAAAAATTACACAAGGTGGGGGATAAATTGGGACAGCTATACATTTGGAAATAAGTTGATAAATTGACTCTTCCAACTTAGAATATCTCGTGATTGTATACTGTATTCTCTAATCATTATAATTCCCAATCTCAGCTCATCGTTAAGAAATCCAGAAAAGAATGAGAGGTATTTAACATCTCATTCAAGTTATTAGAGGAAGAACCCACCCCCGCTAATATTTGCCTAATATCTGTGATTAGTGTTTCCTTCCTCATCTACCCGAGCAAATGGAATGTTTATGCCTTCTAATGGCCTTGAAAGGAAGCCAAATCCACCCTGAGGACAGCCTATGGAGAACTGGCTGGAAGCCATGAGCCCTGGAGACTGGCTGGCTGGCTTTACATCATAGCTCTAGTTCCCACCACTTGCGGAACCTTAGGCAACCATCCCATTATTCTGAACTTCTGCATCCTCCTCTCTACAATATGGGTAAGAGTTTCTCACAGGATTAAATCAAATAAGGAACTCAGCACAGTGGCTGGCACCAAAGTGTTCAAAAAGGACTTATGGCTCTTATTACATGACCAGTAAGGCTTAATCACTTCTTTTCCTTTACTCCATGGTATTTATTTTCCGGAAAGTTATAATTACCTGTCTGCATCTTACCATTTTATTAGAAAATAAGTTCACTTAGAGCAGGAGCTGTGCATTCTAAATCTCCAAGATTGACCAATTTAGATAGCTTAAAAAACACAAAGATTATCAAGTCAAAATAGAAGTTTTATATTTTCTCCATATAGAATATTAAAATGTCTTCTTTAGGTATTTAGAAAATAGAATTTGCTGTGCTTCGAATATTAGGTTGTTAATATTTTTGAAGAAATTTGTTTCTGTACTGATAAATTCCAATGTCTGTGAAAGGAAAGCGCCTGGTGGTAGATCAGAGATGATGGCAGGATGGTTCTATATAAACATTCACCTCAATAATGGGTCAGTGAGCATATATCTCATCATGAGATTTCATTGCAGGCAAGAAATATAAATTTTGTCTCTTTCTCTCTCCCTCTCTCTCTCTCACACACACACATACACACACACACACTTCCAGGACTTGCAGGAGAAGCCATCATTAGCATTTGTAAACTCTGCTACTTTGGGCAGGTTATTTTATGCCACTAAGCCTGAGATTCCTCATTGATAGAGGGAAGATGATACAGCACTTACCTCAGACATGGTGGAAGACTGAGATAATCCCTGTGAAGGACTGGGCACCAGGCCAGCTCATGGTAAGTGATTAATTAATATCACCTTGCCATCAGGTCAATATAATGTTGCTAAGTGAGCTATTTTACTCCCTTCTAGCTCTGGATTTAACCTGTTGCCAGTGAGTATATTTTTGCTATCCCAAACTGTACCACATAGGAAAAAATTCAATAAAGAGCTTAAAAGCCCCTACACAAATCAAGGAAATTCAAATGTTGTGACAGACCAGTCACACTGAAAGATGGGTGCAGTACACTTTACACAGCTCTTCACACTGATGGAATTTGTCAGAGGAAGCTGCAACATGGGAGGTAAGTGTATTCAATCCAAATTAGAACAAGAAATGAGACCAAAATATTGTTCACTCTGGACTTCCCTGGACCCTCACTACAAGTCAGTACTTGTGGGTCAAAAGGAGTATCACCTGCTAAGAGAAACGATCTGGCTGAAAAATCTAAAAGATGCCATTTCTTCAGTGAATAAAAACCATCATGTAGGATTGCTCATGGGCTTGCTTTATGTTTCCATGCAGGATTCATTCTTAATAAAAAAGGGTAAAGTTAAGTTCTGAAGCATTCGCCTAGAGGTTGTGATTATTCATAGTTTGCCTCAAGGAATAGGAAGAAATGTGCAACCTCTTTGAAAAACTGTTATATTTTATTTTGGAAGATCATTAATTTTTGCACATCTTAAATATGTGCTTTTCCACCAAAGTTTCCTAAACAGAAAAGACTGTGACCACACCGGTTTGGGGGCTGTGGCAGTTGTGTGGGAGGCAGAACGAAAAGTGAGAATGGTATATGGCCTGAAGGGGTCTTTGGTGTGAAATTTCTTTTTGGAAATTTTTTATTCTAATATTATATGTTTGTTAACATTTAAGATTTAGAATGACACTCTTAAATTACTTGTTTCCTCTCAAACCTTTTCTTTTTAAGATTTATTTATTTTCCTCCTTCCCCTCCTCCCACCCTGCTGTTTCTCCTGTGTTGTCTACTCTTCTCATTTTTCTCTCCTCTAGGATTCACAGGGATTCAATCCTGGAGACCCCTGATATGGAGAGAGCTTCCCTGTCAATTGTGCCACCTCAGTTCATGGTTTCTTCTGCGCTTCACCTTGACTCTCCCCTTGTCTCTCTTTTTTGATGCATCATCATCTTGCTGAGTGATGGGCACTGGCTCACAACATGGGCACTCGTGCAGGCACTGGCACAGACACTCATGGGGGCACTGGCTTGCCATGTGGGTACTCATGCAGGCACTGGCTCACCACTGGCACACTGTCTCTTCTTTTTCACCAGGAGGCTCCAGGGATTGAATCTGGGTCCTCCCACATGGTAGGTGGAAGCTGTATCACTTGAGGCACATCTGCTTTCCCCAAAACTTTCTTAACATTGATAATCCTGTAAGATAAGCCAACCTTGGCCAGTAGATTCTTACATTTTCTGGCATACCACTGAGAATCTCTGGAGAGATCATGTATGAGTTTACATGACTATGCAGTAATTGTTAACCTTACCAATTGTTTCCATGATAGACCTAGAGATATGGGTAAATAAGAAGTTCATAAAAGGAGAAACAAACTTTACTGAAAATCAATGACAAACTGCAAAGTTTTCAGTAAAAATGGCACTATCATCTTTTCTTCGGGGAAGTAAAGTCGGGCTGTTCAACTGACAACTACCTTCTTACTGGCAAACAATTCACGTATCAGATCAAGTTTCATAAACAGATCAAGAGTCCTGGTAATGGAGGTACTTGCAGTATCTATTCCTTGTTAGAAAACACTGTAAATTCCCTAGTACTCCTAATACCTTCCTTCACCTAAGCTTCTTTCTTATTAAATGGACTTCAATTTTATTTATATATTCACTCTTTTTCAACATGATCCTGGGTAAGATACCATCATCAGCTTCAACAGAATAAATTTGTAATCAGCATATTGGCATTCCTCTGGTGACACTTACTGATCGAGGGATGGACATATTCTAAACTGGCTTTGGGATGGGGAATATACGCTCTTACTACCTTTTTCCTGAAATGGGAAGTATGTGGCCTCAAAGGTTAATGATATTCATCTTGTTAGCACAGAATGACCAGATTTAGGATGTTTCCAATTCTGAGATGGAAAGAACCGAATCCATGACACATCATTGACCTACAGATTACACCAACCCTGAAGCCCACCCTATGTTCTGGATAATAAATTTTGTTGTTGAATAAGCAGGTTTGAATGAAGAGGCCCCTCTGTTACTTGTAGGCTAAAGAATTATATTTTTTTCATTGGAGAAAGAAATTACTGAAGAGTACTACACAGTCCTCACTCAATTTAATAGAGTCCCACATATATATGGCAGGAAGACTGGAAGTGATGACATACCTCTAATGCCTCAACAGCTATTTCATTATAATTGGAAAGTATCATCTAAAAACCAAGCATGCATTACAGATGTCAAAATTAGCGAAGTTATATCCTTGTAAAAATATAGTTTGATAAATAGAGAAGTAATTATAGTTTTAGAATTATTTCTTTGTAAGGAATAGCAGGTGTAACATCAATTCTGCACTAAATCTAGGCAGCCCAAAATATGTTAATGTAACCCTTAAACCAATAGTTATGATAAAGAAAGTCACACAGTTTATTTTATTTAGCTTGCTTCATTCGCTCAAAATTTCACTAAAGAAATATTTCATTCCCTTAACATTTCACTTAAGAAATGTTTATGTTAACATTCTAGATACAGTCTTAATTTCTTTATTTAGAAGGACTAAAGAAATCCTTATTATTAGCACCATGTATAGTTGTTATAGTTGCTGAAAGAAAGTTCTCACATTTGTACTGTTAGCCACAGTCCATCATCTGTCATGGAGTTCACTATGTTATACAGTCTCCTGCCTTATACCAGCCATTAAAAGTATATACTCTGTGACTCCCAGTTTCATCATGGAGTTGTGCTGTTATCACCTCACTCTATTTTAGACTGTTTTCATTACTCCAAAGGGAAAAAAGAAACCTTACACCCTCCATTTTTTACTGTTAGCATTGATAAGAGTACCTTCTTTGCAATTGCTTCAAAAATATTACAATGTTACTGTTAACTATAACAGGTAAGCTATATTAGTTGTATTTCTCCCATGTATCACCCTATTCTTAGAACCCTGTAATTAAGGAACATCCATGTATTTGTACTATTAACCACAATCCTCATCCACCACCAAAATCACTGTTATATAGTTCCTAGATTATCCTCTAGCTTTCTTTCATTAGACATTAACCTCCCCAGACTACTCTTTTCAGCCACAATTGCAATCATATTTATAAATCACAATTATAAAACAGCAGTATTAGTTATACTCATTATAATGTGCTGCCACCAATTCTACTCATTGCCATACATTTATAATCAACCTTATTATTATTAAACATTCTGCATACATTCAGTTTCCTCTTCTCAACCCACATTCCCACCACATATAACCTATGCACTATAGATAGCAGTAATATTATGATGATGTTCTTTCATAATTTGTAACAAATGTTTCACAACATTGTAAGGTGCTGATGTTGGGGTGATGTATGAGAATCCTGCATGATATGCCTGACTTTTTTAAACTCACAACTTCTCTATAAAAAAAAAGCAAGTCCTGCTAAATTTCATTAGAAGGTAGGAAACATTAGAAATAAATGAATATGTAAAATATATTTTGTTCCTAAAAAACACACATTCATCCTCAAAATGAAACACAACCATAAAGCCATTTTTAAAATGGGCACAGGATAATAGATGTATGTTGTCACCATAAAGGCTCTATCCTACACTCTTTTCTGAACTAAAATTTGCTGATCTAAATTTGAAATAAATTACCAGAGAACAGAATTCCATAATGATCACTAATGTTTTGGAATTCAACCTCCATTCACAGGGTTCGTTTTAGACAAAACACGAAATATGAAAGTGACAGCTATTGGAAACACCACTTTCAGAGCAAGCTAACAGTAATTAAATGTTCAAGGAACACTTTATAACACCAGCTGGACTTCCACAGAACAAGGTAAATTAAATAGGCAGGGTGTTAAAACCCTTGAAACTGTTATCTAATACACCTAATATAATCTGTACCCACGATAATCTCCAGAGGAATCATCACCAGCTTCACTGCTGACATCAAGGGCTAGGTTGGGAACTCACTCGGAACCTGTAGTCTACCAGGCTTCTGACTCATCCTGTAGCAATGCCTTCCTCACGTTATGCTATACTTGCTTACCTGCCTGTCACTCTCATTGGTTTGTTAGCTCCTTTGAAAATGGCACATTGTCTTTTATCTTTTTTCAAATCAATTTTATTGATATATATTAATAAATCATACCATTCATCCAAACTGTACAATCAATGGTATGTGGCAGAATCACATAGTTGCACATTCATCACTTCAATCATTAGTGCATTTTCATTATTTCAATACTACTACTACTACTACTGAAAACCAGACAAACAAGAAACTTTTTCACCCCTCAATCTATCTTTGTTTCTGTGGCATCATGTAGAGTGTCTGGAACAAAGCATATGCTCAATAAATGAATAAAAAGTTAACAGATAAAAAAATCCATGGTTTTATAGAGTCACCAAAGCCCTTATCAGGTGTAAGGCTATTTCTCATCCTTGCCTGTTTTATGTTGTTTGCTTGTTTCAAGTGACAGTAACTCTGGGATATTCATCTGGGTTTCTAGAACTCATGGATAACATCAAAGATGATAGTAGTCTACTTAATACTTCTAAAAGCCTATCAGTAGTTACATATTTACTCTCCATTATATATCTCATTGCTAACTAAATAGCCTATGGCTTTGCTTTTGGCTTGGTTTATATCAAAACTCACACAGTAATCCTCAACCCATGCTGATGAGAAGTTCTGATTAATAGGTGCCTATGTCTTCGATTAATAAAAATGGGCAACAAATTAGTCATTGCTTAGAAAATATAGTTTGGCGGGTAATAATATTTCAAAGTATGGGTTCCATGTAGGGAAAGAAGTCAATAAAGAGTCTGTAGGAACAAAAAGCTGTGAAAGCACTGAGCACAAAGCAAGGAGTTTCTTATACAATATTAAAATCAATGTATGAGATAGGGTAATTTAGTATCCCTCTATTTTTGAAAATTTTATATTTTAAGATTTCACATATTTTAAAGTTTTATGTCTTAGATATAGCACCCATGTCTTTGCTCTCTATATTTCACCATAACTGCTAATTATTATTAGTTTTTGAAGCCATCCAAAGGAACCCTTAGATAGATTAATTAGTACACATATTAGCCTGATTTTTAAAGGTGCTGTGTCTGTGTGCGTAAGTGTGTGTGTGCATATTTGCAGGCAAACTGAAGAAATCCTTGAGTTCTTATTGTCCGTGAATTTTGTGGACCACATAGTAGGATATGCAATTTGCACTAATTCATTGGGAGCAAAGAGAGCATAAAATTAACATGATTTGTTAATCTTAGCACTTTATAGCAAAATGCTCCTGTGGAGTATTTCTCCCCGTGATAATAATATCCCCTTGTCATAGGAGTACAATCTAGGCAGTAATATGAATCTTCTCTTCAATCCCCCATCTTCTACTATATTTAAAAGTGATAAAAAAAAGTGATACAACTTGTACCCATATCACTCGCTAGATCACTCTCTTTTCAGTATGACATCATCTCCAGTAAATTGCCATTCACAGTCTTTTAACACTAACTGGCTATGCTGGAATCATCACCTCAGCAGAGCAATTGAGATTTGGGGAAGTTTCCAACTCTCTGAGAGTTTTCTAACCTGCATGCCTTGAAGGCATCCAGGGTAAAAATGTTCTGAAGAGAGACTAGAAGGCTCAAGATACACAAATTCATTACCAGCATACATTATCTAGGATTCTTCTTTAACTGTTAAGAAATCCCCACCAGCTGATTTCCACTGAACAGCTAGGTATTGTGGAAGGAACCCTTACCAGAACACTTTACTTCACTGGTAATTGAAGGACCTGGGTTTCAGTTTGGCTCCCCTGTGCCCTGACTGAGAAAAGTATAACCCAGTTTTGTCTATTCAACCAAAGCTTATTGTGGGCCAACCTTATATTAAGGTGCTAGGCATGTGTAACCTATCTTCCCTTGTTTACCTCGTAGGATTCCGTGAAGTCACTAATGTGAAAAAATAAGTGAAAATAACTTATAAATTATAAATTTCATAAAATATAAAGTATGATTTTTGTCCATTTTTGAATCAAATGTGCAGGTAAAATACCTACCAAACTAAGCATTACATCTTACTGAATACACTTATTATGCCAAACAGTTATTTTAAATAAAAATGGTGGAAAATTCTATCATGCTTTTGAGAGATATATTTTGCTTTTGTAATTGACCTCATGTGTACATTGGGCAGACAAAACTGCAGAGTGATTGCTATGTCCAGAGCCCATTTTAAAGAACATATACAGTTGACATCAGAGGTAACAGGTTACTGACAATCATCTGACCCAAAGGTAGCCAATTTGTAAGCTGACTATTAGGGACAATAGGATAACTCCTTCTCTCCAGAGCTTGAACTGGAGAGACAGATAATAAAGTTAGGTGATGGTGGGAGCGGAATAAAAAAGATACACAAGAAAGAGTAGAGACAACATGAGTAGTTGACTCATGTTGCTAAAAGTGATTCTGATGCTGAAGGAGTAAAACAAGGAAGCTAGTGCTTCAGTGAACTCTGGGCAACTAAATATAAACTACAGTCTAGTCTCCTTGAAGCACAACTACATAACACTTTCTCTATTTCCTATGAGGCTCAGTTTAGTCCATGTCCCTGAATTCACATGGAGTGTTGTCACAGGGTCCTCTTTATTATCTTCTTTATTTCTAAAAACTTTAATTGAAGGACTTAATGCTATTAGAACCCAAAAGAATCTAATGCAGATGAATACCTGTTGGAGAAGAATGGCATTCACTGGGATAAAGAGACTGATATGACCACAGACAGAGAAAGAATTTATTTATTGAGAAGCTCTCCCAATGGAGGGGGTCTGGAGAACAGACTCTAGACCCCCACCATCGTGGTGGAGGTCTGAAGAGAGACTTCAACCCACTCCTGGAAGGGGGGGAGGGGTTGAATTTATACAGAACTTTCCTAGGCAGGGATATGATAGTTGGTGGGAGGGGTTGAGGGTCTGAGTGAGGTGCAGGGGCCAATAGGAAGCCCTAGAGGTGAAAATTTTTCCTGATAGTGCCTAGATGATAGTGGGTTAGGGAGTTATGGTTTTTTGGAATGCTGTAGGGACAGATGTTTCTTTGTTCTGCAGGACTTTTATCTCCCTCTGATATGCAGGTAGAGAAGGTTTCCTTTTCCCTTTACTCCCATCTCTATGCGGTTTCTTTGTTTAACCTGTGGGGAAGTGCCATGCCCTTAGGCACATAGGAGGGGATTTGCCTTTTTCCCAGTGTATATCAGGGGAAAATGAGCAACAGTTTGTTTTTTGTTTTTTTTAAAAGATTTATTTATTTATTTCTCTCCCTTTACCTCCCCCCACCCCCACCCCCAGTTGTCTTTTCTCTGTGTCTATTTGCTGGGTGTTCTTCTTTGTCCGTTTCTGTTGTTGTCAGTAGCATGGGAATCTGTGTTTCTTTTTGTTGCGTCATCTTGTTGTGTCAACTCTCCATGTGTGCGGCACCATTCCTGGCAGGCTGCACTTTCTTTTGTGCTGGGCGGCTCTCCTTACAGGCCGTACTCCTTGCGCGTGGGACACCCTGGTGTGGCATGGCACTCCTTGAGCACATCAGCGCTGCGTGTGGGCCAGCACCACACGGGTCAAAGAGGCCTAGGGTTTGAACTGCAGACCTCCCATGTGGTAGATGGACACCCTAACCACTGGACCAAGTCCACTTCCCTACAGTTTGTTAATTATTGTAAGCCTCTAACAATACCCATGGAAGGAAGTTTGATCACTTTTTATTTTTCATATTCTGTATAACATAACACTGTCTGTTACATCATCTTGCTTTAGGACAAGAAGCAACAAGTATAATTGTTAATTCTTTTGGTCACACAAGGCTGTTTTGGTTCTCTGACTTTATTTGCGAAATGTACTAGTCTATTGGATAGTATAAATAAAAATCCATTTTTGGTGATAGTAAAGTACAAGACTAGGATGAAAACTAAGTCTGTAGATGATACAATAGAAATTAAATAGGGCTAAAATCAGATAAAATGTGATGAATCAGAATTTTGATATAGACTTAGAGAACAGTCCAGGAAACTTTGGACTGGCAAATGAACAAATTCCTAACACTGACTCCATTGTTTTATTTCATTTAAAAGTAGTTCATGTCCTCCAACTTTAATTCCATGTCTCTTGGTTTTGTCACATCTTGTCCTTTCTGTGGTATTTCTCTGCCTAAAGAGGTAAAAAGAACTGAACTATTTTTCTTAATCCTTTAAAACCTTTCTTTGTAGGATTGTTTTTCTAATCCTAAAATGAGAATCTCCTTGTGAGGTAGTTTGGAAACAACTACCCGCTGCTGCACATGTCCAAAAAGACTCATCTCTTACCTCCTATTGCCCATCCTACAGATTACCCTTAGGAGTCCTTGCCTTACTCTGGAATGAGTGGTGTTACCATCATGCCACATTTAAGAGGCAACAGAAAGGGTGTGCTGGCTTAAAATATGTCACTCTCATCCCTGCCCTTTCCCTGTGGTCTCTAATATCTAATGTGCCACCCTTGGAATTTGCTTGTTCCTTTAAATCACTGCACACTACTCCCTATTGAACTTCAAGTGTTTAAGGAGGAGAAATACACAGTAAAACACTGGTACAGCTAATACAATATGAAATGAGTTGTAGTCACACGTTCCACTATGAGATTTGAGAACAAGTTTTAAGCTACCAACTATAACACTGCCTAGGAAAAACAAGACAAGTTGTGGCACCCCAGGGTGTCAGACATAGCAGAAGAATCATAGAGGGGTCAGAAGAAAAAGATATGAAAGAAAAGCAAGCTTCCCTCTCCTCGGCTCTACACCTACCAAGCATAGCCTTTGCTCAGCTACAGGATGTTAATCATGATTCAGATTTCTTTCCGTTGACTTTTATAATGTTAAATCTCAAAAGAATAGCCCACCTTCTCTTTCTACTATAAATCCAGTGAAGAGAGACATATTTAAGAAAATTATTCATTGAAATGTGTAGCTGGCCTTCTTTGAAGCCAAGTGATAGATACACTGTCTAAAATTCCTTTCAAATACATTTCTCCCTTAGTCACCTTTTTTTAAATCCCTTTACTCCTTTAATTGACTCTAAAGCAATTTGAATACTAGAAGACGTATTTGAAAGTATGCACTGTGATTATAAAATATGGATATCTTATGGAAATAAGTCTGGGTTCCAACCAAGTGCACGGAGCAGCAACTCTTTGGATGAATGGATATTTTGCATTAGCTAGCAGAAAAACGGTGTGAGGTGATTTTTCTCAACAATCTGCATAAGGGTCTATGTGAGACATAGACTTGATTACTAGGGACTTTGGTGTTCAAAATTCTTAATCTGGATAAAGTGCCCCCCTTTCCACCACCCACCCCATCAGACTGTCTGATTCACCACTTTTCAGGCGTATGTTTTCTTTTTTTTTTTTTTTTTTTTTAGATTTATTTTTATTTGTTTAATTCCCCTCCCCTCCCCCGGTTGTCTGTTTTCTGTGTCTTTTTGCTGCGTCTTGTTTCTTTGTCCGCTTCTGTTGTCGTCAGCGGCACGGGAAGTGTGGGCGGCGTCATTCCTCAGCAGGCTGCTCCCTCCTTCGCGCTGGGCGGCTCTCCTTATGGGTGCACTCCTTGCGCGTGGGGCTCCCCTACGCGGGGGACACCCCTGTGTGGCATGGCACTCCTTGCAGGCATCAGCACTGCGCATGGGCCAGCTCCACACGGGTCAAGGAGGCCCGGGGCTTGAACCGCGGACCTCCCATGTGGTAGACGGACGCCCTAACCACTGGGCCAAAGTCCGTTTCCCAAGCGTATGTTTTCAATGTCACTTCAGATCCTTCCCATGGTTTTCTATTGACTTTCATGGCATTGCATTTTTTAAAAGAGTAAAACGTCCTCAGCTATTTTTCCAGAGACACCAATGCATTAAGTTAGGTGTGATCTGAAGTTATATAGCTTTAATGAAATGATGAAACATAGATTGGTTTGGCTCAGAAGGGATTTGTTTTAACAATTTCTTTTCCTAGTATTATGCCTGGCTCGTGACCTGAAAGAGTCTTTGCAATTCAAATCCAAATGACTTTCAGTTTTTGCATATTCATGCATGTTAAACATGTATTATTATAGTAGCAAGTACTCTAAAATGAAATAAACATTGGGAAATTTGTAGGCATACAAACGTCAAATAAAAATATAATCTTAATGTAGATTGAACTGAGAAGAGGGAGATGATTTAAAAAGATAAAATGATTAGAAATGAGTTTGGTGAAGTCAAAACGTTTTTCATCAGTTAAGTACAATAAATTCTTGGGAACAACCACTTAAAAGCACTAAGAGTGATAAACATTTAAGAGTAGTAGTTCATGTTATCAATGTAAAAAATACCAGAAAATGATTTGTTTCAAACTTCTAAAAATTTCTTGGTATATAAACATTTATTTAACCTGAAATAGTTAAATGGAGGCTAATGCTACAAAGGTGGACACAATGAGCTGGCAGCTATCAACAGGGCAATGCATAATTGCTCTGTGACTGAGTATCCTATAATGTTGCTATAACACTAGGCTCTACTAGCAGAGGCTTTTATACCATTCAAAAGTACACAAAGCATTTCTGCATTCTGCTGATTGGAGTATAAACGGGTACAACCCCTCTGGAAGATAAAAGTCTTAAAGATACAATGGCTACTTGTGTCAGCAAGACTCCTAGGAATGTATCCTTAGGAAATAATCACAGATGACCAGAGATTAAGCAGTAAGAATATCTTCACAATATTACTATTCATAAAATAGTACAAAAAATGGAAAAATCCAAATGTTCAACAGAAAAAGATTACCAAAACCACAGTGCTTTCATCATGTGGAATTCTGCAAGGGCCTTTAGAATGATAATGCAGAAAAAAATGACTTAATTTTACACTTTAAATGAGAAAAATCATCTGAAAACACAGCATATGCAATGTAAATCCATCGTGTGGTAAATGAGTATGCATGCAAATATACTACTAAAAGGATGTATGGCAAAATATTAACAGCAGTCATCTGTAGGTAGTGGTGTCAGGAAATTTTAATTTATTTTCCTTCTATTAAAAAATTTCTACGATGAATGTACAGTTCTATAAAATTCAAATTATGGGAAACGGACTTTGGCCCAGTGGTTAGGGCGTCCGTCTACCACATGGGAGGTCCGCGGTTCAAACCCCGGGCCTCCTTGACCCGTGTGGAGCTGGCCATGCGCAGTGCTGATGCGCGCAAGGAGTGCCATGCCACACAGGGGTGTCCCCCACATAGGGGAGCCCCACGCGCAAGGAGTGCGCCCGTGAGGAAAACCGCCCAGCGTGAAAACAAAGGGCAGCCTGCCCAGGAATGGCGCCGCCCACACTTCCCGTGCCGCTGACGACAACAGAAGCGGACAAAGAAACAAGACGCAGCAAATAGACACCAAGAACAGACAACCAGGGGAGGGGGGGGAAATTAAATAAATAAATAAATCTTTAAAAAAAAAAAAAAATTAAAAAGCCAGAGAAAAAGGTGGCAAACTGTAAGGTACATTGTAAATGGCGTGATTTCTGAAATAGTATTTCAAGATGTTTTTGCTTTATTTCTCCTTCCTTCCTCTGAAAAGAAAGCATTTTTGTACTTTCTAATGAAGCTATCTAGAGGACAATTTGAAAACTTACAGCTCTCCTGATGTAAACTACATTATATTCCAAAAGTATGAGTCAAACTTATATTCGGATATTCATAGCAAGTACTTAATGAATGCAAACAACTCACTTGTGCCTTTTGGCAAATGAAGAAGAATGTCAAAGAAATTATATCTCTTCTATATTTCAAATATTAAAACTTCTAATCGTTTTGGAATAGAAAATGGAGAAAGTTAAGCTGTGGTAAAATATAATACATATAGGACCTCACCCCTCCCCACCCCCCCAATTTAAGAAATATTTACATGTGCCAATGAAATGGATACATGCTAGTTAAGGCTTTCAAAGTGTGACCTATTATTAAGTTCATCATTTCTCAAGATAACTATATTTCATTTTGAAATTTTGCAATTATTATCCAGGACAAATTTAGCATTGCTATAGATGTCCTTCATGGGCCCATTCTGTGGAAATCATTTTACAGAAGAGGAGCAGGAATCAAATTCTGTACTCTATTAAATAATTCAAGCCCAGGTCATATTTCTGACTGCACATTTTAATTGAACCATAGCATTACTAATCAGGCATCCCGAAGAGCCCCTAGATTTGTCTGAAATGAAGAACTTGAGTGGAGGTTAATGATGACTTCCTTAGAATCAGGCAACCAAGATGCTTCAGTATGTCACTGAAGTGGAAAAGCTATCTCATTATACACAGTCCAGGGAGGTGTTGAAGTGGTGAGGATTTGAGCATGGGTACAATGGTTCCCATTTATGTTCTCAGAGGGCAGCCATTTCATAATTAGCTAGGCCACTGTGTTTTCCACATCCTCCATCCTACCAGACTCTCTCACTGTGGCTGAAGCCCTTTCACATCCAACCTTAACCTTTTGTTTTGGTCTAGTCCTGCCAAACAATGTCCCCAAGTTTCTATTTTTTTACCACCTCCAAGAGTGTGCTGCCCCAAGTGACCACAATAATTTCTGTGCTTTACCACGTTGCAAAGAAATGATGTCTCTATCAGCAGGATGGTAAACAATTTAAGTCTTCTCTGCATGTGTGGCTGATGACAGTGGCTGCAGCAAACAGTCCTGGGAAGGAATTTGAGGCTGAGTGCTTGAGGCCATGACCAATTAGCAGTTTGTGCCATGGGAGTGGGCATCATATTTCTTCATTCTCCAGACAAACTGGCCAGTCCCTACTTTGACACTAGAATGTCATATACTTTGGAAACATATATTTAATTCAATTACATTATAATTTCCCTCTGATGGGTTTTTGGTATGGTAACACTATTCCTTCAAATTCTTTATTTCAAATATATCTTGGCTACATTATGGATTAAAAATGGGGAAATCTAACCACTATTTATAATATTATTTCTGTGAGAAAGCCATTTGAAGTTACAAGTAATTGACTTTTACAAATGAATTCTTAGAAAATAATCCTTTCATAAACAGAGGCCTGCACCCACTCCTTTTGCAACCAGCCATAGTTCTAGGCATATATTAACTACTCAATTACTACTTGTTGAATGATAATGAATTAAATAAAAGCTTGATGTTCCTTTAAAGTAAACTGACATGTCTGAAGTCCTAAGGAAATTTCTTTTTTCTGCATTGTCATTCCAGTTTCGAAGCTGTCTCTGATATAATCCTGACTTCTACTATAAAGCACCCAAGAGTTGATTTTAAGCTTTTAGCCTGTTTTGGAAGATCAAAGGAAAGAAAATAGATCAGAAATTAATTTAATATCTAAGGAGAAAGGTAAGAGGATCTGAGGACTAAGTTGGCCAGTGAAATTTAGGGTTTACTTTTTATGGATAACAACCAGGACTGACTGGAGACATAAAGGCTGGGAAGGACCAGCAGGAAATGGTGGAGGGCGTTGCGAGCCCATTTACCAAGGGAGGGGCATCTTTTCCCTTTTTTTCCCGGTCTTTTTTGTTATTGTGCTTCTTTGCTTCTATTTGTTTCCTCCTGTCCCTCCCCGCTTCTTTCTTTTCTTTGTTTTCTTTCTAGTGTCTTGTCTTTTTTTCTCTCCTCCTTCCTCCTTTGTACCTTGCCTCTCATCTATCATTTCTTCTATTTCTTATGTATCACCCCCCCCCCAAAGAACCCTCCTCTCCTGTCCTATACATACATATGTTTAATGTCTATTAAATTCTTCTACTTTTGGATAAAGACAAACAAAACAGAGCATTTTAACTGGTGACATAAAACACTGCTCTGAGTTAAACTGCATAATAAAAGACCAAAGGGAATACAAAGAAAATCTCTACCCAAACTACCCCACCTGTATCTTTCCTATATCACGATTCTCAAAAGTTGAGCTCGAATCACCATTTTGCACTCACTTATGCCTTTCCTGCCCCTCCCCCTTATCTCTTCAATTCCCACTGTTACTTGTGTACTTTCAAGCCCAACTCCATCCTTGAGCAGCCAAGGTATCCTCAGCCTCAAAGCCACTCTGGAGCACAGTTTTAACCTGCTTGTCTGGTTTTCTATCCAGTGACATACATGCCATACATATTGGTATTTATGCTAAAAGCACTCTGGATTAAAGGACTATTTTTCAAGATATAATGACAAACAGTAGTCATTCAATTCATGCCAAACTTGTATATGCAGCACTTCAATTTTAATCTTTTACCTGAAAGTTATATATTGATTGATTTTATTAAGAAATTTTCCAAAATTATATCTTCCAAGGTTCCTATTTCTTTTACCATGATTTAGTTAGATATATCTTAAATATCAAGAAAGGAAAAATTTTATTAAGTAAAATGCTTAGAATACTCTGCAACATTTCTGAATAAAAAAATTAAACCTAACACCATCATATGAAATATATGGTATTTATTGAAGGAAGGTTTTTAAAAATGTGTTCATTTAATTTCCATTAACAGCACCAGAAATGATTTAATGTTATTTTAAAAAATAAGTTAAAAATAACTTTTTGATAAAGAGTACTATTTGGAATATCCCCAGGGATTCTAGTTAAAAATATCGAAGGAAATATTTTAATACAGAGATCTAAAAGTGATACAAAAGCAATGACAGTTTGAATAAATAGCAAAATATTTTGGTAAGTAATATTTTAGATACATTTAAAAATCCAGTCTTATTTTTAGATTCCTGGCCTGGGAAAATTTCCTTTTTATAAAATGTGCACAAATAACAAGAACAAAAAATACATAAATATAGCACATACAATGAGAAGCTGCCTAGCTATGGAACCCTTAAGAACTAAAATATTACAGTTCTAGACCTATGTCTTAAAGCTTTTGGCAGGTTAAGAAACCTGTCAGGAAATAACTTTTGCTCATGCCAAGCAGTCATAGTTTGGTTTAAACATGCTTCCTCTTATTCTGCCCTTAATAGAAAAGGAAAAATCACATACATTATATCTGTGGAAAAGTCTTCTATTGCTTTGCCTCTTAGGTACTTCCTTTCCCTCTTCCTCTACTCTCCTCTAGTTGGGGCCACTTTAGCCACAGGCTCTTGTTTGAACAGCCTTAATTCTGATCTCCCCATTGTTTCTGTGGAAGCACAAACTGCTTTTGGTTTCTTCCTTTACTCTCTCCCTGTCAAAACAGCATATTTCAGGAATGTGTGGGAGTTCACAGCGGACTTTACCAGATAAAAATACTTGGAAACCAGTTGATTGTTTTGGGGGTTGGGGAAGCAAGAGCTTAGTTGAAAGAGGCTGTGAAGAAGAGGAGGAGCTGAGTATGTTGCAACACAGGAGTGTAGGAGAAGTTCTAACAGAAGGCATTTCTACTCCAGACTTCATAAGTTACTAATCTCTTCATTCATTCATTCATTCATTCATTCGTTCGTTCGTTCATTCGTTCGTTTGTTCGTTCGTTTATTCATTCGTTCATTGTTAACAAATGTTTATTGACTCAGGCACAGTCTCTGCCCTCATATTGGGTATATTTGGCAGGGGAGGGGATTAATTTCAGATGGCTACCAGACCACAGAAGTTAAGAAGGCATCTAATTTGGACTTGAAGGACAAGAAATATATCCCAGAGGAAGCAACATTTTAGATGAAACATGAAGTGATAGGAAGAGCGTAAGAGAAGATGGTGAAGGCATGTGTGTGATTGTGTGTGTGTGTAAGAGAGAAAGAGAAGTCAGGAGGGTGTTACAGGTGGAAAGGCCAACATGTGAAGAGAACCCAGGGAAAGGAGATGAAACAGGGAGAGTCATAGCAAAGAGTTTGGACATTATCATAAGGGCAACCAAAAGTAATTATGACTTTCTGAGTTGGTAATGGGTGTGAGGGAGGGTGATCAATTGGTTTGTTTGAAAAATAATGCTGACTTTAATATGTTATAAAATGGAGCTATGCAGGGCAAGCCTGAATGCTCAGATACTAGTTAGGGGGCTGTTACTTAACCCAGGCACAAAGTGACAAGTTATTGGGAATAAAGTGACAAAAAATATCAGTATGAAAGATCTATTGGAAAGCGACTCAGTAGTTCTGCCCTCCATCAGCGTAATCTCTAATACTTCTTACTGGGAGCACGTTTAGTGATACGTTTGAGGAGCACTGAAATTGCCTCTACTCCAGCACTCTTTTATATTTAAAAACCCAGGAAGAAGGGCTGGAATATTTCTATACAAATATTTTGGATGAACAGGGAAAGAAGATGGGCACACACATTTACCGTATACCTTCTAAAAACAGGCAGTCAGCATGTGATAAGTCATTTTTCTTCTTGAGTCAGAAGAGTATAATGGTTAATAATTACGCAGGTTTGAATCACAGATCTGCCATTTGCAAGCTGAATGACCTTCGACAACTCACTTAATCTCTTAGTTCCTCAGTTTCTTCAGGTAAAACTGGGGGTGATAGTAATAATAGTACCTATCTCCCAGTGATGTGAAGGCTACTGAGTTAATTCTATCCCCACGGCGATTAGGAAAACCAATCCTCAGGAGGTTGAATTAGATAGGCATAGTCACATTTACTTATTTATTTATTTTTACTAATTCTTAACTTCCATGCATGAATTCCAACCCTTTTAAAGAATGACAAGGTTTTTGATTTACAGAGAAAATTTAAGATTCTGTGCCTAGTAAATTTAATAATTTATTCCCAAACGAGAAATCACTGGAAAAGTCATTCTTTTAACTCACAAAAAAGTCAGTGAGTAGAGGCTCGTGTTTATGGCAAAGAAAACCTTATGTTTGAAAACAATTTTTATTTAACTCTACCTAATCTCTTCTTACCCATATATCAAGAAAGAAAACTTGCTATTTTTTCTAAAAGGCAAAGCTTGCAAACTTAAAATACATCTTGCAGCATCTCTGGAGATATTGCTTGGACATCTCTTTCTCATTAATTTGATAATTTTCAGGATATTAATAAAGAAAATTTACTTCAGAACTGATATAATCATGTCCCAGAAACCTATTTACTCCCATCTTTCATAATCTTCAGAAATGTCTCTGGAGCAATTTAAGGAGTCACAGGAATGTCAGACCCATACCCATGTTGATAAACCAATAAATCCTTTATCTAATAAGTGCTGTCAATTGAAAAATATGCAAGTTGACTTGAAAACTGAAATAAGGCCAATGGTTGCATTTAAACGTCTACCAGTCTTCCCAACTAATTTAAAGTATGAATGGCAAAATAAATTGAGAATTTACAGACTATTACCTTTTGGATAAGGATGTGAGTCCTTTAATAGAAACACATAGTCATAAGCCTATTTAACTGCCTGAGGTCATGGTCTTGTGTTCCTAGGCAATGCAGGGACTTAGGTGCATGCTGTGAATATCTAGTGCAAGGGTGGGTAACCCTGGGGTGATGCAAAGCAGAGACAGCTTTCACATGTTACTGGGCACCTTATCAAAATCAGCACTTAGCAAGCAGTATCCACTCCCTTTCTTCTATAAAATATGATTATCTAAAGGAAAAAGAGGTGCCCCCACTTTTTCCAAGGTTGATGCCTTGTCAGTTGCAGAAATACATGTGATTTTTAATATCATAACCTATAATCCTAACAACAAAAATTAACTCTCATCAAGGTCTTACCATGTGCCAAGAACTGTGCTAAGTGCTTTATATTCAATAACTCATTTCATTCCCACCATAATCATGTACTATTATTATCCTCATTTTACAGGTGAGAAAACTGAGATTTAGAGGGAAGTTAAATAACTTACTCTAGATTACCTAGCTAACAATTCTTAGAGCTAGGATTTGAACCTAGGACAGCTATTTCAGAGCCTGCACTTTTAATTGATACTTAACTAACTGTTTAGTAACTAAACAAGTTCAGTGTTGACTACTGTGAAATGAAAATAGCCTCATGCTTTGATTTTAATAATCTAGACATTTTTCCACAATAGAAAGATAAGACTATAATTTCTATAATTTCACAGGAAGCAAATTTCTGTGTTGTGCATAAGCATATTACATCATAGTAGAATTTTATTTGGTAATAGGACCCCCAGAAAAGATTTTCCATGTCTTTTAAAATATAGTGACATTTAGGCAAACGTAATGTGCATATGCATTCTTACATTAAAGTGCATCTGTTGTGAGGCATTATTGCCTAAATAGTCTTATGCAATATGGTTTAATGACAAAAAGTCAATTGTTTGGTGTTGGACAGACCTGAGCTTCACCTCTATCAATGTGAAGCTACATGATAACAGGAGAGGCTTATCTGTTTTGTTTTGCTTCTAGCTTTGCTGAACATCAATTCTTCTTATACACAAGTACATATAACAATTTTCTATGTCCATAGAGTTCTGTGTCTAGGGGATTAAATGAGATCATGTGTAAAAAATTCTTGTAACAATGCTGAGCACATAGTAACTGTCAATAAATGCTCGTACATAATAAAAATATTAAACATTAAAATAACAGTAATAATATCAAGTTGTTAGGAACTGCATAAGAAAAGGCAAACTTAAAGTGTATTGAGTTTTCAAAGGGTAAGAAAAAATATAGCCCCTAAGAAGATTCTGCCTGGTATGGTCCAAGATTCACACTAATACCGCTGTCTCTAATATGCTTTGGGGAAATAAAGTAATGCATGACTTCAGCTTTTAAACAGCTCATCTAAATAATTTTTTTAAAAAAATGTAAACTCCTAGAAGATCCCATTTTAAAAATCTTATATGCCATTGACGTAGATGATGTATATATAAGATTTAGCATAATTCTGGCATACAGTTTGCCCTCAGAAGAAGTTCGATGGTGTGGTGTTGCTAGTGGCAGTTGTTGCTTCTGTTTTTATATAGCTTTCTTGTTCTAGGTTTTCATTTGCTGCCTTGAGGTGCTAAAGCAGGAGCCACACAATTGCCTAGGGAAGTAAGCCCTTGGAGCTGGAATGGCCGTAGAATTGGTTTCAGGAACAGACAGCTTTGTTTTATTCTTTACAATCTAGAGACCAGGCTTAGGTCAAACTGCAGAAAGAAGCTCTTTCCAGATTTACACAAAAGTAAGAGAACAAGAGTCTGACCACAGTTGCTCAAGTTGACTCTTACAGGATGAGGGTTACATAGAAAAGCTGCCTTTGGCCTCAGGACTGACCACCACAGGTTAGGGATTCTCTTTCTGCAGCTGAGTTCATCTCCAGATACAGAATTACCCAACTGGGTGTGATAAGGTGGTGATAATCTAGTCTGTTATAGTTGCTGTAAGTGGCTATTGAGCACCTCAGATGTGGCATAGATTGAGATGTGCTATAAATGCAAAATAGTTGCCAGATTTCAAAGACTTGGTATGTAAAACCTATTTTAATATAAGGGGAGCTTTCTTACCACCCTCCATACGGTAGTTTACTAGAATTTGTAAGGATAATTTTAACCGTGATATGATTAGGTTTCCTAGAGGCCAAGGAGGGAAAAAATTGAGCCAAACAGGTTTCATCCATTATTGCATCTATTATTTATTTATAGAAGAGTTATGCTATTAACTGCATTTTGCAGATGAGCTAACTGAGCCTTCAGAGATTTAAGAAACTTGGGCAAGATCCCACAACTGAAACCTAGTTAAAAGTGGAGATCCATTTGACTCCAAAGACCATGCTGATACTCCCTTATCCCATGACTTCCCAAATGCATTATTTGTTGATAAGCAGTGGATTGTTCCATTTAGACAAAAACATTTAAACAAAATGGTTTTAAAACATCCCTATGAATCTCTGTGGGGGTAAAAAGATACATTTTTCCAGATAAAAAGTTTTTCTGAAGCATTTGACCTTACCTGCCTCCCAGAAAATGCAGTCAACTTACAAACAAGGTGAAGTGTTTTCTTCTGTTATTGAATCAAACAACTTGGGTCAAATTGTACCTGCAGGTACTTAGAATCCTATTATACTTGATTTATTGTTAAATCACTTATGTGAGTTACTGAATCTCTTAGAAGAAGAAAATATTAAGTTCCAAGTATTTAAGGATAGACTATTGAGTTATAAAGCACATTTTGCCTTTTATTGTATTTCTAAAGCTATTTACATTGTTTGCTGGAAGAACAACTTTCCTTTTTTACTCTGACAAATGTGCAAAGCCAGTTTATTTGGGTATTTATTTTATTTTATGAGAGGGAGTGATTAGAGAGAAAGTTAACAGATTTTGGTTGGGAGTAGAAGATAAATCCCAAAGTAATACTTGAACTCTATCATCATCTCCAAGTTTCTTTTAAAAGATGGATATTGTCTGATAATAAAGAGCAAAGAATCCATTTTGTTCATGGTTACATATGCCTAAAATAGTGGCATTAAATTGATGGTAGTCCATGAAGCAGGAAGGGAAGAAAAATAAGCAAAGCAACAAACAACTACTATAAACCCAACAATAGTACAAATCAGGCCAGACATTGTAACTAGGTCAAATAATTATGTTCCCAGTTCCTTTCTTCTGGGGCTATATAAAATGGTTTCAAACATGTCATTTCATTTATCTGTATATTTTTTCCCTGGAGGGATGGAGCTCAGTAGTGATTCCCATTTAGACAGAAATAAAATGGAAGCAGAAATGAGTGCACTCATTTGGCCCAAGTCCTTTAACTAGTTTGTAATGACCTTTTAAAAGCACTCAAAATCTCCTTCGAGGGAGTAAGTGGGAAAGCAAATGATTGCAGAGCTATCCAGGAAATTTTCAAAGAATTGAATTCAGAATTCTCAGGAGTTTTAAAAAGCCAACTTGAGACTGTATGTTTTAATGAAACTGCCACAAATATCCATGATGTATGCTTATAAAAAGAAATGGCAAAGATCTTACTTTAGTTACCCAGCAGTTCTGCATGAAGTGTTATCACAAAAAATTATTGAACTACTATAGAAAATGTCCCAACTTAGATCAAATGAAAGCAACTCAACAATGTCAGACTTCTGTCAATAAAGCAAACAGAAGAGATTTAAGCTCAGATTCTTAGCAATTTGTCAAGATGGCCTCTAATTTTAAATCTGTCAAACCAAGCACAGAGGAAGAACTTTTTAAAAATACTCAAGAATCTCTGTTTATATTTTAAACATAATATACTCAACATTGGCTTCATTCAAAGATTTCTGAAATGATAATTTAATAAAAATCATCTTGATACCCCATCATCAACTGCCTTGACCCCCCTTTATTGGAATTTTCCTTTGGTTTGCCTACTCTGCATTCATACACCCAACTTTAATTCCTCTCAGTAGTCTACCTTTATCAAATCCTCTTTTGTATTCCATTGGCATTTATTGTCCTTACTGGACTGACTTTATTTCTTAGTTATTTTTACATCATTTTAAAAACCAATCTGTTTTTTTTTTAGTTTCTTGGCTGCTAAAACAAATACCAAACAATGGGTTGGCTTAACAACAGGAATTTATAGACTCAAGGTTTCAGAGGCTAGAAAGTTTGCTTCTCCCAGGGTCAATATCTTCTGTTTGGCCAGCCATCTTTGGGGATCCTTGCCCGTTTACATTATATGACAATGCACATGGAGGCATCTTCTCCTTTCTCTTCTGGGTTTCCATTGACTTCCAGCTCCAGGCTGCTCCCTGTGGCTTCTCCTTCCATGTCATATTGAATTAAGGCCCACCTTCATTCAGGTGGGGCACACCTTAACTAAGAACATCTTCAAAGGTCCTATTTACAAATGGGATCACATCCACAGGACCAGTGGTTGCAAATTGAATATACCTTTTGTGGGGGTCATGATTCAATTCCCAAAACCATCTAAATGGTAAAATGTTTGCTATGATGCTAGTCAGTATCAACTGGGTCTTCACCAATGACGTGACACTATGCAAAATGCTTAATGCACATCTCATTTAATCCCACAATAACCTACTGAAGTAGGTACCATTATCATCCCCATTTTATATACCAAGAAGTATCAAGAAACTTATCCAAGCACTTACAGTATCCTATCTTTAGAAAGCTAGACTGGAAATGGACCTCAATTTCCATGCTTATTATCTATTTAATTGGTATTTATTGAATGGCTACCATGTCCCTGTCGTTGAACTAGAGGATGATGAAACATGAGCAAGTTCAGTATAATATCTATCCTCAAAGAGTTCCAGTCTAATGGAGAATATGGCCAGCTAAACAGAAACTTGGAATTATTGTATAAAATCAGCCACAATATAAAGTATGCATGAGGTACCACAGCACAGTGAAGGAAGGGATTAACTCAGAGAAAGTTTTGCAGAGGACATTGGGCTGGCTTGTAGATTGTTTTAGCAAGAATAAGAAAAAGAATGACAGGTACAAAGGCCCATGACAGGAGAAAGCCATGTTTCTTAGAGCAGCTGGATCATGGTGGTGTAGAGAAACACAGGGGTCAGGTCTTGAAGAGCCTGCAATAAACTGGGTAAGGAATCCAAACTTTATTCTGTGGGGAAAAAGGAGACACTGATGAATTGGTAAGCAACCAATAGGGAACTACTGACGAGGGGAATGGTGCCAGGAGTGGCAAGGCTCAGAATGCAAACCAGGTTATCCTTAAATTCTCTGTGTGCTTCCCATTACCTTGGCTCTTTACTCTTACTCTTTATGCTTATTGTTTTTTTCTCTCTCAACTACTTTAACGTGTCATTAGTTTATTCTGTTTAGGAATTGTTATGCTTACTTAATGTCTATCACACACATTTAGGGCTCAGATTTTCTGTGTGTGTGGTTAGGGAAGTGAAAGGAACAAAGATGAATAAAACATAGCCTCTAAAATTACAATAAAAATTGGGGGTTTCTCCAAAACATCTCTAATAAAGGAAAAGAATTGGAGTTTCTCATTCTTGATTTTGAAAGGGACTAATTGCGAATCTTTTACATTTTTCTCTCTTTAATACTAAATTATTTTTTACTCACGTGACTCTCAATTGATTTTTTAAATATTTTGTGGATTTGTGGGTCCTACCAAGAGAAAGAGTTATTACAAATATTAAATGCACACACATACACACGTCATAAACATAAAATAATCCAGAAGTAGTTGGGTGTACAGGGGCAGTCAGAAAAATGTAAACTGAATCTGAATCTAAAATTTAGTTTGGCTAGTAGAATTTCAATCCCTGTGATACCTGGAGGGCAGGAGGCAGGGGAAGAAATTAACATGTTAGAGAAAAAAGCACCTTCCCACACCTGTTAAATGACATCTCACAGGCAGACATCTACCAGCTGACCTTGACCATAGAGATTACCAGCAACATCCACCTGGGGCAGCAGATTGTCTGTGGGAAGATTTCTCAGCTGTCAGATAAAGCTGGAAGTACATTTTATGTACCCAGCTCAAAAGACATTTGACTGCCCACTCATTTTTATACAATTTCCCAAGCCTCACACAGAATAAAAAAGCTATGTCATGATTTGGTGAATTGCTGCTTAAAAGTTTTTGTAGAAGGTCTCAAAAAAAGGCTTTGACATATATTCATATTTCAAAATAGAGTGTCTTGAATGCTAAGGCATCAGGAATAACAATTGTTACCACAATTTCCTTTGCCCAACTCCATCTTTAGAGAAAACAAACAATTTATACATGGTCTACAAGATCTTTACTCTGTAAAGGAATAACGCCACATATTTGCCAGCTTTAAGAGTATCACTGGTAAATAATGATATCCTTGTGATGGAGGAAAAACCGAATTATAGCAGATTTGGAGAAAACACTACCGAATTTAGAGGGATGTGAACAGGCTCCGGCACCCTCAAGACACAGATATGATAAAGAGAAATGAGTTATCCAAACAAGAGCTACTCATCTCTATGCATACTGTTATCACAGTTCCCTCATTACGGAAATGCTCATCATCACTTAATTGTGTGGCTTTCTCTCAAATCACTGTACTTAAATATTCTGGTATTTAATTTCTTCTAACATCACACTTTCACACGAAACTTCTAGGACAGTAGAAGTTGGCATTGAAGTTGGCCCACAGCTGCATATTGTCTCTGCTATTTGTTGCCTGTGTGGCCTTGGGTAAGTTATCCAAGTAATCCAAACTGTGTTTTCCCACAAGATTACTGTAAGGATTAAAAGAAATGGATAGTTCCAACTCAAAAGTTCAAAATATATAAGAACTCAGTGGGTCCTCTTATCAAATCAGAAATCAAGATGTCCTGCCCTCCCTTAGAGATACTGTAATTGCATATTCCCTTTCATATAGTCTCTTTATTCATTCATAACTTTAAAAATTAACTTGTTCAACTTGCAACCTATTTTATTAGAAAAAATGGTAGCAGCTATATTAGCTTGTTTGCCCTACGTATATCCAACCTAATCAATCACCCTCACATGAGGAATTATAAAACTCATGCATTTATACTTCCGAAGTCAAGGCTATTAAATTTGACAATACAATACAGTTGCAAACCTGCTGACAGATCGGCAAAGAATGTTTCCTCTTTTGTCACTAGTTAAGTAATTTAAAGAAAGAAATCACTCATTTTCTCTCATTAAAAAAGGTTCTTTTATTTGTACAGTATTTTGAAAGAGCATATCAGAATGTTGAGATGTATTCATTTCTCTTAATTGCTTTGAACTGTCGTACACAAATCTCATTACAAATTTGTTCTATACTGTAAAGTAGTTTGAAAACCATACCCCATGGAAGTTAATGTTTGTTTATACAATTCTTCTAGCAATTACGTTAGAAAAATGACACATGCAGGAACCCACTCAAAGCCACAGATGGGAGACCCTAATGGGGACAGATAGTCTGCTTGCAGAACTTTATCAGGGCTTGCTGGCTGCTTTCACATTTAAAACTTAAATGGCACCTCTGACTCAAAAAGTGAAAGGTTTATTTATGAAGTGCTGGGGACAAATACAATCCCTATGATAAAAGCCTGATGGAGAGCTTGGAATTATAATCCCTGCTGTTACTTCTATGACTTGTTTTCCTTGAATGAATATTTACTCCCTTCATGATGAATGTTCACAATTTTTTTAGGTTGTCAATATATGACCAAGTTCCCAAAGCAATAAATCATGAAGACAGAAATCAGAAACTAAGGGAGGAAAGTTTAGTACTGTGATTCAAATAGCTTGCAAAAGAGTTGATCTAATGTGTATTTAATCATCCACATAATTGTTACTGTACTGCTTGGTAATTAGGTGTGAATGACAAGTGGTTCATGTAAATGAACATATTGCACCTATTACTAATAAGACTGTTCACATACATTATCCTATTATTTGATTTTACCTTCCTTTTTTGTCCTGACAACGTCAGTGTTTTAAGGGTCAGCTGGTGAGAAAGCAGAGAGAACCTGGTCAAAATAAAGAGGGTTTCTGGATTCTCAAGATCCTCGAGGTAACTAGTGTGATTTAGTATACACTGAGGGAGGCTGGAGAGCTACACCAACCTGGGTTAAAGTCCCAGCTATACCCTAACCTTGCTTTGTGACCTTGCACAACATTCTTAAATTTTCTCAGTTTTCTCATATGTAAAAGGAAATAATAACTCCCTTACTGGGTAGCTGTAAGGGTTGAATATATGTAATAGGCCTAGCACACTGCCTAAGTGAGAACTCAACTAGCATCTGTTGCCTTTCTTTTCCCTCTCAATATATAACATATGGGAAAGAGGACTCTTCCTTCTCCTATGAGAAGGTCCAAGGAAGTTGTTCAAATTGTTCCTGGTCTATATTCCTGAGAACTCAGGACACAAACAAGAAATACAATGAGGCCTAGTCTTGCTGATCTAGGACAGTGATCTCTATAGTGAGATCTATCCATCAAAATAAGGGTAAAAATGAGATGGAATAGAGGCTGGATAGGAAAAGAAAGAGAGGGGAAGAGCAGGTGTAGAGCTGTGCTGGATTATTCTTTCATCTAGAAAGGAGATCAGATGTATCAAAAGTCAGAATCCAATCACCTTTCCTTTCATTTGTAGGGTCAGTCTAACACACAGGTCTGAGGCCATGACCTTTGCCCCCAAACATAACTCAAGTTTAGACTTCGTCCAAGAGTCCACCAATTAGGACTTAATATAGATCATCAGTTATGAGGAAGAATGTTTTATATCACTGAAGAACAATTCCCTCTCTACCCTCCACAACCACCAAACACATGCACACAGAACATACCACATACAACTTATTGAGAACTATATTTGCCTCTAATTATCTTTCTTTATCAATGTGGGGTAATGATATGCACCCATGACAAAAGATTATGACAAAACCAACTGAAATAATAAAACAGTGAGATTACCAACTGCTAGATCATATCACTCATACTTGAAATTTTACCATATGACTTTAGGATTAGACTATACTAAAAAAACTTCACAATATGCCCACCAAAGAGTGTTTACAAAGGGGAAAAATTGTGTACTATTATTTGGCAATTAGTAATAGGCTATCAGTGAAGGGTTAGCCACTAGACATAAGTCTAAAACTAAATAAAGAGGGAAGTGGCTGTGGCTCAAGTGATGGGGCTTCTGCCTACCATATGGGAGGACCTGGGTTCTAATCCTGGGGCCTCCTGGTGAAAAAGAAGAAGAGTAAGCATGCCTGCACAGCAAGCCAGTGCCCACATGATGAGTCAGTACCTACACAGCAAGCCAGTGCCCACGTGGCAAGCTGAGTGCCCACGTGGTGAACCAGTGCCTGCACAAGTGAGCCACACAGCAAGATGATGATGTAACAAAAAGAGAGACAAAGGGGAGAGTCAAGGTGAAGCGCAGCACAAACCAGGAACTGAGGTGGTACAGCTAACAGGAAACTCTTTCCACATCAGAAATCCCCAGGATTGAAGCCTGGTGAATCCTAGGAGAGAAAAAAAATGAGAAGAGAGGACCAAAAGAGAAATAGATACAAAAGATCACAGAGCAAATGGATACAGACGGGGGGGGGGGGGGGGGGGGAGGGAAGAAAAATAAGTAAATAAATAAAGAAATCTTTTAAAAACTACAACTAAACAAAGATAAATATTCATACAGACATTCATCCCAATCTTGCCTATTTATGTTTATATACCTCTCTGAACAGATCCAGTTCCTGTATGGACCTTCAACAACTTCAGATCCAGATGTTTCTATTATCCTTCATTCCCCACTCCACAATTCAAATGGTATAAAACTATGAAATTTTACACCTCATTTCAGAGTGTACATTAATAAGACTGAAGTTCTCCATAAAATGATAATTCTTACCCACTAGGACTTCTGGGTCATCCTGGCAGTGAGCTTACTGCCTCCTAACTCTCAGACTATTTGTCATAGCTCAGTTTTCCTTAGTAGACACAGTCTCGCCATAATCATTAACTCCCAACACTTTTGCAAGTAATGTTTAGTGGGAGTTGTATAGTTTTCATTACATAGCTATTTTTCCCACTCTTCCACCATAGCCACTGATGAATGACCAAGAAAGAAAAGGGAATACTTAAAGCTAAGCCCTCAATACCAAGCAAGTTGCTGCAAAGAGATCTATGGGCTATCAGTGAGAAGGTACATTCTCCATCCAGACCTCTTTACAGTATGTTTAATTTTTATGACAGCCTTTACTTACAGTGGGATTCCAATATTTATGCTGAAGGCAGATGCTAATCTTCTCCTTGCTTAATGATATGGCAGACAAGAACAGACAGGACAGATAGCTAACTAAAATGACAATTCAAGTTTGATTGGTTGAACATAAGTTTTACAATGAAAATGATATCTTAAAACTCTTGGTGAACCAGAAAGTCACTGTGACCTAGTGGTGGGAGCTAGTCACTGTGTGTCATGGAGATGTGAAGTACAGGCCCTCAAATCCCAAATTCCCAAAGTGGGTCATTGAATATCTCCTTGCCTGTTACACATAAATGTCAAGCAACCACCAATGTCCCTGTGGAGACAAGTCAATAAGTAGTACGAGAAACTAAACAAAACAAAAGGACAATTACATTGAATGAGAACAAGCCATCTAAGTGCCAACAAGCATGTGAGAATGTGTCCTTATTTAGCAAATATTTTTTGAAAACTCATTACAATGAAGTAAAAAAAGACATCTATGTGAAAAATCCTGGTCTTTAGAAGCTTACAGTTTAGCATGGGCTTTAAGGCCTGAATATAAATAATCACAAACCAAGGTAAGAATGACAAACATTCTCAAGAGAGGTGCAAAAAACAAGAGTTGAAAACAGGGAGCATTTTGATTGAAATATTCAAGGAAGGCTTCATGAGAAAGGTGCCTTTTGTGCTTGACCTTGAGAAATGGATAACATGCGTTGCATTCCTTCCTCATTCCCCTTTTTTGAACCCACACTCACCTTCATTGTTTTGTTGTTGTCTAATTTTTTGAAAATTTTATTGTGGTCATATATATATATATATAACACAAAATATTTAATTTTAACCATTTTAAACATAAAATTCAGTAGCATTAATTATATTCACTATGTTGTACAACCATCACCCCCTTCAATTACAAATTTTTTTCCATAGAAATATTGTCTCCATTGAGCACAAACTCCCCTTTCTGCTCCCCCAGCTCCTGGCAGCTTCTAATCCACTTTCTCTTTTTTTTGTTTGTCTTTTAATTTTTATTCTAGAAATGTATATTTCTAAAATTTCTCCTTTTGACAATATTCCTATATATAATTAAGTGCTGTTAATTGCATTCACAATATTGTACTACCATCACCACCATCCATTACCAAAACGTAAGGTCAACTCTAACAGAAATTCTTTACAACTTAAGCATTAACTCCCCATTCCCTACATTCCCTACCCCCACACCAGCCCCTGGTAACCTATATTCTTATTTCTGATTTTATGAGTTTGCTTTTTCTGCTGAATATGCATTTTTCCAAAGAGGATATAAAAATGGCTAAAAGATGAATAGATGCTCAACATCATAAGCTATTAGGGAAATGTAAATCAAAACTACAATGAGAAACCATTTCCCATCCACAAAAATGGCTACTATTAAAAAAAAAAAAACATTTCAAGTGTTGGAGAGGATGTGGAGAAATAGGAACACTCATTCATTGCTGATGGAAATGTAAAATGGATGGCCCAGCTACTGTGGAAGACAGTTTGGCATTCCTCAGAAAATTAAGTATAGAATTACTCACTATGGGTGCATACCCAAATGAATTGAAAGCAGGGCTTTGAACAGATATTTGCACACTGATGTTCATAGCAGCATTATTCACAAATGCCAAATGATGGAAGCAATCCAAGTGTCTTAGTTTGCCACAGGTCTGGCAATGTAAAATACCAGAAATGGGTTGGCTTTTATGATGAGAATTTAGAGTAAACACTTACAGTTCCGAGGCTGTTAAATGTACCAATCAATGCATCAACAGAGAAGCATTCTCACCAGAGTCAGCTACTGGTGATCCTCAGGGCCTGCCACATGGTAAAGCAAGATGACAGCCAATCTCTGCCGAGGTCTCTGTCTTTCCCTCTGGGCTCACCATTTCCTGGAGCTCAGCTGTGGGTGACCAGGCATAAGGCTTGTCTCTTTCTGGGCCTCCTCTCTCAGTCTGGACTGTTCTGTTTTTGTCCCGAATTCAGCTGTGGGCTATCAGGCATATGGCTCGGCTCATCTCCTCAGACTTGAGCCACTTTATAGGCCCAGGTCCTCAGAGGTCTCTTCCCGTGCTTCTATACTCTGCTGCTTCCAGACTCCAGGAATTCTCTCCATCTCTTGGGACTTCTCTTTTTTCCTGCAGACTTCTCTCTCACATGGCAGGATCAATATGGCAGCTTCCCTTCTCTGTGTGTCTCCTCTCTATGCTTCTCTTTACATAAGGCCCAGCAAGACAGGGGAAACCCATCCTGTGCCATGCCTCACTGATATCAAGAGGGTCTTATAACCCACAGGAATGGATTAGTTCCAAAACAAACTTTTTGGCATACACCAAATTCAAAGTGCCTCATCAAGTGTCAATCAACCAATGAATGGATAAACAAAGTGTAGCAAATACATACAATGGAATATTATTCAGCATAAAAAATGAAGTTCTGATTCATGAAACAACAATGGATGAACCTTGAAGACATCAAATTGAGTGAAATAAGCCAGTTGCTTTCATTTTGATTCACACTCTGCTTCTTCCAACCTGAGGTCTCCTGCACATGCGTGAAACAGCCTTCCTTTCTCTCTCCTTAATGCCTACATAGTATTTCGTACTGTAGCTCCAAACTACCTTTGGTCACTCTGCTATCATAGCAACTTGCACATGTCCTTCTCAGTACCAAACATGACTTGTAATTTTGCATTCTTTGAGTGATTGTTTAAACTAATGACTGCCTTCCTTTCTATATGTTTCATGAGGAGGGTATCTTGGTTTATTTGGTCAATACTGTATCCTTAAAGCTAGCACAATGTAGCTCCTAAAAGCACTTAGTATCTGGTTAGCCAGTTGAGTGATTGGCATAAGCAAAGATATACAGATGGAAATAGTTAAGGCTAAATAGGAAAAAACTATACCTTGTAGTGAAAAAATAAAGATATATTGGGAGCAGTGGGAAACCAACCATGTAGTAAAGTTGTGGGTCAGATGTTTCAATGTGAAATTGTACTCTTCTTTCCATGAAACCTTTCATGTTCCCACCAGTCAGAATGTGTCACACCTTCCAAATACTTTACACCTTAATTGTGGAGTGACTTTTGTTTACCTTATACCATATTGAACAGTTTAAGGAAACCTCAACAGCCCAGAGTACAATGTTCATAGGAGGTTCTTTTTAAAAAAATATTTATTGGATTGATTTTGCCTGATAGGCCATAAATATATTTGAGCAGGTAAGAGCTGTGTTCCAAGTGTTTCATGGGAAAATTAATCCAATAGGAGATTACAGAAGAGATTGGGTTTGGGGAGATATTTGGGCTAGTTACTAAACTCTTAGCTATCAGCACAAATGCCACGCTTCTGTCTTCTTTTTTTCTGAAGCTAAGTCCTGTGATTCAGCAAACTACATTACCCTTTTGCCATCTGAAAGCCTGTTAGGGTCTGTCTCAGCCCTGCAATGAAGCTAGAAAGGCAAGAGAAGAAAGAATGAACTTGCTCATTCCAGCTGCCTGTGTTCTCTGCTTGCCTGATCCCAGCAATGACACTTCGCCCTGGGCAGCAGCAACATGGTTCCATTTTCCAGCTTTTTCCCCCTACGCTCCCAGAATCAGATTCATCATTCGCCCAGTTCCAGCAGCAACTTGTAGTGCCCCGTTTTGAGATGTCTCAAATACTCGTAGAAGTCAGATGGCAATGGTGTCTTCTCCAAAGACTGGGTCCCAGCTCTGCAAGGCTCTTCTTCCAAGCTTCTAGGGTCTAAACTTCTATTTTTTCCCTTTAATTTACCCAGCACTAAATGTGTAACTGTTTCTGGCAGTTATTTCTCTGTTTTTCTCCTGAGTTCTCTCTTTGCTTTCTAGCCCTCCTCTTCCTACAACATCTGTTTGAAAAATTCCCATTCTAAATAATCCATGTTAAAATAATTCACATGGTCTGGTTTCCTGACCAGATGCTGATGGATTCAGTATCAATGGCTAGGAGACTACTTACAAGATTAATGCAATAATTCAGGTACAAGAAAATAAGCTCCTGGAATCAGGAGATGAGAGTAATAATGAAAAAAAATTAATATCTAGACTTTATTGAGCCCTAGGCCCATAAACTTTATATAAAAATATATAATTTGCTCATTGCAACACCTCTATGAGACAAGTAGTATCAACAGCACATTTTCTATATAAGGAAACCGATGCATAGAGAAGTTAAATAACTTACACCAGATCACAAGAGAGTAAATGATGAAGCAGCAATGGGGACCTGCTTCTATCTGAGCACAGTCAGTGCTTTTTTTCTTTAGTAATTTATTTCTCCTCTCCCCCCCCCCCCCCCATTGTTTTGCACTCACTGTCTGTTTTCTGTGTCCATTTGCTGTGTGTTCTTCTGTGTCTGCTTGTATTCTCTTTAGGAGGCACTGGGAACCAATCCTAGGACCTTCTGGAGTAGGAGAGAGGCACTCAGTTTCTTGTGCCACCTCAGCTCCCTGGTCTGCTGCATCTCTTATTGCCTCTCCTCTGCATCTCCTTTTGCTGTGTCATCTTGCTGCACCAGCTCTCTGTGCAGGCCAGCACTCTGTGTGGGCCAACACTCCCGTGCAGGCCAGCACTTCTGTGCAGGCCAGCATGCTGCATGGGACAGCACTCCACTCAGGCCAGCTCTCTGCACAGGCCAGCTTGCCTTCACCAGGAGGCCCCAGGAATCAAAACCTGGACCTCCTACATGGTAGACAGAAGCCCAATCACTTGAGCCATATCTATTTCCAGACAGTACTTAAATAAGCACTTCAGAACATAGGCTTCTTAGTTTTCCTGCCACCACACTCACTATAACAGTCAATCTATAAAAAGTAATGTAACAAAGGTAAAAAAGAAAAAAAGGTACAGTAGTAGAAGGGAGATAAATTCATTTTGACAAGGGATATGTAGAAAAGCTCCTGTGGATAAGTTAGCACGTAAATATTTAATATACCCTAGGCACTTGAATTCTTACTTGTTAATTGTTTTCATTTTCTTATTTGTATTTTGAATTAATTTCTTTTGATTAAAAAGGGAAGTAATCTCAAAGGTGCAGCTGAATAGATATAATCTACATTTATGTTTACCGAATCCCTGAATTTTTACAACTAAAATCCTAGTGGAACAAAATAAGACAAAATAGACTTTCTTCCTCACTGAATCTCTTTGTTCCTTAGGGCTGTATTAATATGTTATTAATATGTGGAAAATTAAAGTTCTTAGAAACTGTTCAGAGAACCTCAAAATATAGCACATCTTTATAATAGATAGACAAATATAAATAATATAGAACACAATTTTATGTCCGCAGGTCTTTTTGCATATTTAAATAAAAGCTTAGTAGATTTAGAGACCAGAAGGTTGAAAGTCAACATGAACTTGAGGAAAAAGTCAGAAGCATGTGAAATATTAAAGCACAGGTCCACCAAAAAAGGTCATAAGGTACATGAGCACTAACAAGCATTGACAACACTCACTATACCTAAAAACCATGAAATATAAAAGGGTTGTTATGTATCTTAGTTATGCATTATACTGATAGGCACCTAATTACATTAACTATGTGTATTCATACATTATTGATATTATTATTAACTATCTAATCATCATAGGAACTGCAAGTTTGGTTATATTTTTTCCATTTTACAGAGGAAGAAATTGGTACTCGGAATCAAGGAGAAACAGTCTGCTTCCCACCTTTTTACCTTTGAAATCTGAAGGCAGCTGGAAAGTGGTGCAGGGGCAACACTGTACAGGGAGTCAGAAAGCTGAATGATCTCAGATAAGTTCCTTTGACCTTTTTCAGTTGGAATTTCTTCACCAGTAAAATGGAGATTCTGTCAACTTCCTTAGAGGCCTTTGGAAGAATTCAATAAAATAGTGTAACATTTGACAGTGACTATGAATGAACTTTGTTTGCAAAATGCTGTTCCTCCCATAGTTTCTGCTGGTGTTGCTTCAATGAGATCAGCTGAATTCTGTCTCCTCAGAGAAGGAAGATGAGGACTATCCTTCTTTATCAGACATATATGGAGAGAAAAGCCCAAACTTCTTCCCTAGACTAACGAATTCACAAATCTAAATCTTGGAGAGGTACACCTGAGTGGGGGAAAACCTATTTGCAATTCTTATAGAAAAGGCTTTCAGAAGGAGTATGTTCATTCACTCTGACTCAGCCCTAACATGTTCATATGAATGATTAGAGCTCCGTACCTGTATAGGGGATCCCCCAAGACCATATGGGGCAAAAGTCTAGAGTTTATGCAAGAAGAGAGTGAGTGAGGGAATAACAGTTCAAACAGGTAATTCTCTAAACCAAATCTTACTCTTAGATGCTGAAAGCATGAAACTAGTCATTATCTCCTAATTAAAACAACAACAAAATGCCCAAAATACAAGTGAACTATGAAACTTAGGTACAAACAGCATATTCTCTCCACAACGTACCTTTGGCAAGAACATAGACTTTAAGTCAGACCAAACTTGGCTTCAGTTTAGGTTATGTTTCTTACTTACTGTGTGACCCTGAGCAAGTCACCAAACATTCCTTGCTTTAGTGTTGTCATCAGTGAATTAAGAATCATGATGTCTACTTTCCAGAACTGTTGATAAATTAATTGTCATAAGGTACAGAGGATGTTTAGTACAACCCCTTTTGTCTCCACTCAGGAGAGCCTCCGAAAAGTGATGGCTTGTGTAGTAGCCATATTTACAAAGAGGCTTCCAGCAGCCAGATGGAAACTGAAAATATTCAACCTCCTTTTTCTCTATGATGCCTGATAAAGTTATTCTAATTACAAAAGGCAATGCTAGCCCTTCATACCAGGAGCATGATTATTAATTCACAATATACATTCCTAGCAAATCAAATTCTCTAAAAATAAGAAAAATAATTTTATTCAGAAAAATATGAAACTGAAAAATGTCCTACCTTGCACAGAATCAAAACGACTACCATTAGTTCTCTCACAATTGAACAGAAAAAAAAAGAAAAACAGTAGTCCTCTTTTGGTGTGGACATAAACAGAATGCTCACTGTACAGAACATTCTGCTCTCGTTGCCCTGGTGGCTATTTGAAAGGCTTGCACAAGGTGAATAAGTCTTAAAAAGTTTTTTTTAAAAATAATATTAAGTTTAGGTTTATTTCTGGAAAAATTTATTTATTTATTTGTTTGTTCATTTGTTTATCTATTGAGAGGCACTCTTCCCCATGAAGGGGACTCCTTTAATTTATGCTCTAATGCACCTAGCAGCCTTAGCCACCCCATCAACTCTCCAGTGTAGGGAGCTAATAAAAAGGAAAATTAATAAGCAAGACTGTAAAATGATACAGGCAGTTTGGGAACATTTCTGAAAAGGTAAAAATTAAAAAATGAAAAAATAAAAACTATAGGAGGCTTATGTCATCAGGCTACAATTTTATTCTTAAAATGAAATTCTTGGGCTGGGGGATCAGAGAAAAGTCCTTTGTGCTCTGAAAATATACCCTTGGCGAGCTGGAATTAGGGATCGGGTAGCTATTACCCTCCAAAAGAAGGGCTGCCTCTCCAGGGATGAGTGCTCCCATAAAATGCAAGCTCTGCTCTGTGTCTCGCTGTGTTTTCAGTCCTTAGATAGAGTTCTGGCAAGTGGGAGATGTCCAGTAGCCGCTGCTGAATGCATGGATAACCAAGTCTCTTTATTCTCTGCTAGCACGTAAAGAACCACGATTGCTTACCTCTAGCCCAGGGTTGAAGCAATAGCGGTGTGACTTTAGCAAGTGACTTAACCTTTCTGATCCTCCATTTCTTTATCTGTGAGCTGTTTAATATGTCTCTGAGTCTTAGCATAAAGTCCAATAACAGTCATGAGTGAAATAGATTTTACGTCATTTTTTGTTCTTCAACTTAATTATTAGTCATTAACATTTTTCTAATGGAGATTTATATTCTACATAATGTTTTCAACAACTTAGTTATTGAATATTATGATGTTATTACTAAATAAGGATTTTCTCCTGCCCTGTATTCATCTTTTCTAATTTAATTTTTATATACTTGCATGGGTTTATTTTTACTGGTATATTTCTCTTAAAATTTTCCTCCAGAGAAAATTCTCATTTGGATCACTGAAACCCAATTACCATTTAGGATGTTTTTAAAATATTTTGGATTTAGTTTTCATTTTAAAAATTGACAAATAGTTTGTGATATCTAGAATAAAATTAAATTACAGAAATATGTTTTGATATTTCTATTAGAAAAATGCAATAACACTGGAGACAAAAATTTTAATTGAAAATTACTCTCTTACCTAGAAAGTGAAAATGTATTTAAAATTTCAATATTTCTATTAAAAAGTAAATAGGATCTGTCATGCCCAGTAAGCTGAGAATTATCATACAAATTTGCAGGAAAGCCTTCTGGTAATCTCTCTAATCATTGAGTTGAAAGAGTGAAAAAGGCTGATCATTTTCCCAACAAGCAGAAACCTGGGGCATTTCTTGGATATAAGGCATGGTTTTTGATGGATGTCACTGACAGCCCAGACAGGAGTGCTCTCTTCTTGTAACTAGTCCTGCTGATTCCCCTACATGGAGACTCATCTGTTGGCCACTGATGGCTTTCAGAAATTGGTGATAAATATTTAACTCGCACAAAACCTTGAAATTTAAATAAATGTGGAAGTGACATTCAAAACAAACTAATACTGCAGACAAAATTTAAATCTTGGAAAGTCCTTGAGGGAAGGGAAAAAGAGACGTTGTATCTTTTCCAAAGCCCAATATTGGACCAAAATTTGTAGTTTATTTTATTTTATTTATGTCTCTCCCCTTCCCAACCCCCCATTGTTTATTCTCTGTATCCATTCTCTGTGTGTTCTTCTGTATCTGCTTGCATTCTCAGCATCACTGGGAATCTGTGTCTCTTTTGGTTGCGGCATCTTGCTATGTCAGTTCTCCGTGTGTGCAGTGCCACTCCTGGGCGGGCTGCGCTTTTTTCATGCGGGGCAGTGCAATGTAGGGCACACTCTTTGCATGGGGCTACCCTACGTGGGGGACACCCCTGCATTGCACAGCACTCCTTGCACATGGCAGCGCTGCGCGTGCGCCAGCTTACCACACAGGCCAGGAGGCCCTGGGTTTGACCCCTAGACCTCCCATATGGTAGGTGGATGCTCTATCAGTTGAGACATGTCCACTTCCCCAAAATTTGTATTTTAATATCTTATCTTTCGGTCATTTATTGAATATCTATCTTTTGGTGTATTTTTGCCAACATCCAATCCTAATCAGGTTTCAAGACCCAGTTTAAATGTCATCGGTTCCCTGAAGCCTACTTGATTTCTATTGTTGGAATAAATCCCTCTCTCCTCTGAAGATCCAAAATACTTCTTTTGCAAAAGGATCCACCAAGCAAAGGCTGTGTTGTCTTGGGTGAGATATATGACCTCTCTGGGTTTCAATTTCCCGATCATTAAAATAAGGGTAGAGGAAGTGGACTTGGCCCAGTGGATAGGGTGTCCGTCTACCTCATGGGAGGTCCTTGGTTCAAACCCCGGGCCTCCTTGACCCGTGTGGAGCTGGCCCATGCGCAGTGCTGATGCGCGCAAGGAGTGCCCTGCCATGCAGGGGTGTTCCCCGCATAGGGGAGCCCCACACGCAAGGAGTGCCCCCCGTGAGGAGAGTAGCCCAGTGCGAAAGAAAGTGCAGCCTGCCCAGGAATGGCGCCACACACACGGAGAGCGGACACAGCAAGATGATGTAGTAAAGAGAAACACAGATTCCCATGCCACTGACAACAACAGAAGCAGACAAAAAAGAAGAACACGCAGCAAATGAACACAGAGAACAGACAACTGGGGCAGGGGGGCGGGGAGAGAAATAAATAAAATAAATCTTTAAAAAAAAAGAAAGAAAGAAAGATGAATTTAGAAAAATAAGGCTAGTATTAGTACCTTCTTTATAGACTTACTATAGGATTAAATGAGATCATATTTATGGCAGATGCTCAATAACTAGCTGCTGTTGAAAGACAGCCTGTCCATTGTGAGTTCAATATAAGTGTCTGTTAAATAAATAAAATAAATGCATCTTTAATGTTATTTATCACCCTCTATATCCTCCCTTCTAGCCTGGGAGCTTTACCTAGATAAAGACCATGTCTTCAAATCTCCATATTAAGCAACTATTCCTATTTTGGGTATTAATTATAAATGTTTGTTGGGTAAATAATTGGTTTCTGGGTTTCCTTATCAATTAATCATTAACAAACAGAAATTAGCCTTAGAAAACGAACATGCAAGAGAACCAACCTAAATATGAATTATTCATCTCTTCCTAAACTATTAATTCCTAAAATCTCAGCCATATTGCTAGTGCCTAGTATGAACAGTAAGCACTTTATATAAGTATGTGTCCAGTGAATAAAAAATAGTGAGCAATAGACCTTTTTTAAAATCAAAATATTAAAACAACTTCAATATCATACCTGAAGTAATGCTCAGTGTGTATATTATCACATTTAGTACAAATATTTATCAAGTACCTGTTATTTAAAATTTAAACAAAATTATCATGCTTGTATAAAATATCTAAAATGAGCAAGTTCATAGAGACAGACAGTAGATTATAGGTGACTAGAAGTTGGGGGTGGTTTGGGGAGTCATTGCTTAATGGGTGCAGAGTTTCTGTTTGAAGGGCTGAAAAAGTTTGGGTAATGGATGCTGGTGAAAGTAGCACAATATTGTGAGTGTAATTAATACAACCGACCTGTACAGTTAAAAATGGTAAAAATTTGAAATTTTGAGTTGTATTTATGTTTATATATATTACTACAATAAAAAGTTTTTTTAAAATGCAAACGAAAGACATTAAACATCTTTAGAAGATGGCCACAAGGTTTACCATAAAGGCCATATTGTAATTAGTTACCTGTGAATCAACAGGTACCAATTACCCCTCAACTAGTGCTCTGCACTGTCCCCATGGCAGAATGCTTTTCGAAAGAAACATGAGCCATGTCCTCGAGGAACTTAAAAACTACATGGAAGACTGACACAGCTAACACTGATCCAAACCATATAATCACAGCTGTGAGTAAAGAGAGGTCAGAGCACTGAGAAGTGGCCTTGAAGCACATGTCTCAGAAGGATGTATACATATCACACATGGAAACCATGTAAGGGACACATTGTTCTTGGTGTCCCACACCTAATAGTGCCTTGTACACACTCATTACACTACACTTCATTTTACTCCTTTGTCTAGCAAAACCAACATCCGGGAAGCCAAATCTGCAATGCCTGACAAGTCAGCTAGAACAGGGGTTCCTTAGGGAAAAGCAGTGCCCACTCCACTCCTCCAGTGTCCAGGCCAGCTCACCTTTGATAGCTGGCTCTGCTCTTCTAGCTTTCCTGACCACACTGTGACCTAGTCTCCATCCTCAAGTCTTTTTCAGGTGGATTAGGTATGCAATTCTGCTATTCCCCCTTTGACTTAAATATTAGTTTCCAAATAAAATAGAAACTAATTCTCTGTATGTTTTGAAGGGGCTCATTCAGGCTTTAATTTTTTAAAAATTGATTTTCCTCAGAGGTTTTTGTATATTTCCTTTTACCTCCTCATTCAGAAACGATTAGGAGTTATGTAAAACAGATCTTAAAGAAGGTGGCTTTCTTTTAAATTTTTTTCTTTAATTCCTCAAACACTTCATTACTATTTCATTCCTCCTGAGCTGAGCCAGAAAGTTGGCCTCTTTTGACTCCAAAACACACCAAGTTATTAAAAGCACTCCAGCCAAAATTAAGGAAAGGGTCAGTGAAATGAACTCAACACTGGGCTTAAACAGAGCACAAAGATTTCTTTGACTTATGAGCAGGAAATGAATGATGATGATTTTGGACAGCCAGCTTCTTTTGCTAATCTGTTGCTGGATTCTATCAGACATGAATGCTTCTCCTTGTCAGTTTCCCTACTATCTCTCCATTTTGCTGTTACCAAAATATGAGAGTTAATAAAATTAACAAGAGTTTATCTCATTCCAACAAATAAACAAACAACCAAAAAAAGCCAACATTCCATAGAAACATATAGCACCTATAGCTGGCATTGGAGGGCAGTAAAGTTAGAACACAAGCACTCACAAGGTTTATCCAGTAAAAGACAGGCAGAAGCACTATTTTCAGGCTGCTGCTAATTGAGCCTTATTTGGACTGGAACCTTCTAAAAGGGATCAACACATCAGGAATGGGGGTATTAACAGGGAGGAGACAGCTGCTGAATATAATTCTGTGGAGAGCAGTCCTGGTGGGTGCATCTCAGATAACACAGAAGTTCAGAGTTTAAACTGACCTTGGAACAAAGAGAATGTTGTTTTGGAAAAGAAAGCACCTTTGCAGGGGACCACAGAACCTGCTACCATTTCTTAACTCTGGAGGAGACCTATGTTTAATTGTGGCTTTAAATCTATGTTTTCTAAATTTGTATCTGTTGCAAAATGGGCCATCCTCAAGAATAAAACAAAATTCATCAGTAGGGCTATAATTTTTCTAGGGAAAACAAAAAGGGTGTATAATATTTTAATAAAGCAGCTTGGCAATAGTTTCTTTGCCAACAAAAAATGAGAAAAATCATTAAATACAGTTATCTTTTGACCTCCGAGAGGAGATACATCCCAGTACTTTCATACTACCAAATGTAGGATACTACCATCAGACAAGAAGCAGCCACGAATAACTCACAAGGATGACGGTATATGGCACGGAAATCAAAGAAGAGAAAGCTGCATGCACACGAAGCAGCTGTGGTTGGGTTCACAGCTAGATTCATTCACCAGTACAGAACTCAAATTTAAGTCTCAGCAAAATAATAACTTGCTGGAAAGCAGATACAGCTCAAGCAGTTGAGTGACTGCTTCCCATGTGCAAGGTCCTGAGTTGAGTCCCTAGTACCTTCTAAAAACAAAACAAAATAAAACAACAACCACAACAACAAAATAACTTGCAACAAACAATGATTCTTCATGGTCATTTTCAAATAGACAAAATCACGATATTTATTTCATGAACACAAGGTTCTACTCTATACCTAAGCAGGTAATCTAGTTGTTGTGGAGTAGTTTTAAAAACTTTTGAGGAAAGTCTATTTCCTTTCAAGATTTGACACCCTATACACCCCTTGCCTCTAATTCCAGATGGCAGGTATAGGTGGTAAAAATATTAGGTCGAGCAGAATGGTAGTACGTAAAGAGGAATGAATATACTAGAAAACATATGACTCGTGGTATTCTCATTTTCTTGACGTGCTTTTGTATATTTGCATCAAGGTTTCCCACAAAATTCAGTCTTGATTTTAATTGTAACTTCAATTTAAGAGTGCTTTATTGGGTTTCTATTATTGTAGAGCACTTACATGACATGATCAGAGGTTCAAAAAAAGCATACAATGTCCTTTGAGAGACCAGAAACTCCTGCATGCACAGAGAACAATACATATCAAAAACTCTATGGGATTTAGAACCAAGCTAGTGCTACAAACATAAGTAACAGGATGCCAGGAGAAATCTACATGGTTTCTGCTTTGAAGAATGGGCAATGACAGGTGCTGGTTAAAATCTCAAGCAGTAAATTTAGCAAAGGCAGACAGGCAAGTATGTATATTGGGCTTTAAGTGAAGGACTGAAATTTTGGAGCAAAGGGCTAATTTAAAGGTGGAAAGTCAGTGGAAGTAATAATCATAGTGCTTCAATCATTACACCTTAAGCAAAAACAAACAAAACCAAAAACCTTGGACTCCACACCCACTGAAATAGCAGGAACACTTGACAAAGAACAGCATTAAAAACTAATGTCAACCACAGAATTCTTTGCATACTGATCATAGCAATCATAGAGCCGATCGTTTTTGCATGCCTTCTACAGGCCAGACATTGTCCTAGCCCCAACTTTCCCCCTGCTATTATTCCCTATCCTGTTTAATGGCCCCTGCCACACAAACTGCAGATGGGAAATTTTCCAATAAGCTTTTTAATGTCAGCCCCACATGAAATAGTATAATCCAATTTTTAATTCTACCACCAGAATATTCCCTCATACATCACTGTTTATATTTTAGATCAGAACCATACTATTTCATCTTTGGATTCTGGCATTATCTCCCAGACTCCTAGTGTACTCTTTTCAAATCAAACCTCTCATTTCCTTCTCTCCTAAGAAAAAAAGGATTAAGCATAGTAGCAATAATAGTAATAGCTCTTATCTCTTAGTGTGTACTAGGTAAACTATGCTGAGAGCTTACTAGATAAAACTGTTTCATTCAATGCTCCCAGCAACACTGTTGAAAGGGGAGAGAACATGGCTTCATGTGATTAGAAACTAGTAGAGCTGCAAGTTTAAATCAGGCCTAACTTAAGTCTTATATACTCAAGAATCTAGTAATAATTTTTAATTCAATGCACCCCTTTCACCTGTAAAATAAGGCACACATTTCAAAGCATTGGTATTGGAATTGTGGGATCAGATCTGTAAGACTCAATTTATCATCTATAAAATAAGACAATATTATTTTCCCCACACGGCATTGCTGTATCTAAGGAGATAATGTATATGAAATATTCACACAGAGCCTGACATACAGTAGGTGCTTACTAAGAATTAATGAAGGAATGAATAGATAGGTAGATGGATAAATGGGCATGTGGATTTCTTCTATGCACTCCTCTTCAAATAAACAAATCACTCATAAGTAAGGATCTCTGCACATTACCTAATAGTGAGGGTTAAGAACTGCTTGCAGTTTTTTTTCAGGGAAAACCAAATAATGTACCTTTTAATAAAGAGAAAATAATGAGATACCCTGTGTATTATCATAATCACTATAATCTTTACCAGATATAACAGCCATCAAAATTGATGGAAATCTATTACATGTAAGATACTAAGTCTAAAAAGGAGACATATGGCAAAGTTGTTGCCTTTAAAAGGACATAATAATACAGTTTTATGTATAGCTGAATTGGTGCAGAAACTAGATTGTACAACTGTTGTGGAACAAAGGTTCTGCAATTCCTGTTGCCCAAATCATAGAAATGTACATGGATCACCTGCATGATACTTGATTTCCTTCTGACTTCTCCCCACCTTTTTCCCAAACCCCAGTACAAATTTTCACAAGTTAATAATTCTGTTTTAGAAGGCATTATCAAATTTCCCTCACAACACTAGTTTAAGGTGAGCAGAAAGTTCATAATATGAAAATCTGGTAATTTACATGTTTTAGGGGGGAAATACATCCATCAAAGATCTGGTAACAGATGATAATTTAACAGAGAATGCAGCATTTTTATTACACCTCAGCAAAGCATTTCCAGGTCTCCTCTGTTCAAATGGACACAAGTTCACCTTCCAGAAGTTGCATGCCCCCCCACTTTCAGAAGGAAAATTCATTCCCAGAGTTTAGTATCCCCAGTAACCTTTACTTTCCCTAAATTCCTAGCCCACAACATGTCCGTGCTTTCCCTATTGAAAATCTGCTGAGATCACTGCTGAAGAAAAGGATTCATTGAATCCTAAAATGTTGTTGCCAGGAAAAGTGAATTGTTGCTTTCCTCTGCTTTGGCTTCCTTGCTTTGTACTCATTCTTCCCTTTTCCTAGAGGAAAGTAGAATCCAATGTTGTGAACACTTGCTTCGTAACTCAGCAGAATATCCTAAAAAGTCTGGTCTAACCCCTTAACTTCTTACTCTCTAATATTTATCCAAGCTAAGAGATCCAAAATTTAAAAAGAGAGAAGATGTATGGATGGAGTTTAAGTGAAAACAGACTAAAGAAAGCATGAAAACTCATAGGTGGCAATGAGACCAGAAGGCTAATAGGAACTATTAGACAATGCATAACCTACCAAGATTCCAAGAGGGCAGGGCTTGGGTCTGTCCTGATCACAGCTGTGCCCTACAATTTACTAGAGTGCTCACTGCATTGTAATGCTCAAATATTCACTAGAGAAAGAAATGAGAACAGCAAGGGTGCCTCCGATAACTGCATGGAGAAAGGATGTTATAGGATTCAATGTAAACTATGATAATGTCTCAGAGAAGATCTAACTCATAGTACAAAAACAAAGACTACAGAATAGTATAGGTTATAAAAGATGTATGTGTGTGTATGTCTGTGTGTGTGAATGTACAAATGTTTGTATATTTAAGGTGCAAAAATAGACATCCCTAAAGAGAGCAAATATTTTGCAATAGCTGAAAAATATATAATTCCCATATGTGTTTGTGAATCTATAGGCAATATCAGTTGGAAGTCACCAATATGTTTTAAAAATAGCATTTTGAACTATTGACTAATGCAGAAAATCATGTTCTATCCCACAAAGATTAATGAATCTTACTTTAAAAATGACATAGCAATACTGAGCAGAATTCAAAGGATACTAAGGTATCTAGGTATCTCAATCCTCTAAAATAGCAATGAGGTGAATAGTTCTCTTAAACAAGTTACAATGTAAAAAATATGCCCTTTCATTGTTTATTTATTTAAATACAGGCCTGACTCATTTGGCCTTAAAAAAAAAAGCATGTCTCACCTATATTGTGAACTCTTTGAAGCAGGGAGAAAGGGATGAGCTTTGAGGAAGTGAAGGTTTGATGTTAGAGAGAGTGGGATTGAGAATAATGCTTTTCCTAAATTATGGAAGATAATCACGGCCAAGCACACTGTTAAATCCACCAGAACCTTTCCCCCAAGATTGATATATAAACAACCTTAGGGTCAAAATAACTGAGAAGCCCAAAGAACAATGCTAGCTGGGGTTTTAGATTATCTGCATTTCTCATGCTGTTTCACAGTGTAGAACATAATTCAAAACAGAATTTAATAACTGCCAAGTTGCTGCTCGCTCTTTTTCAGTCACCCCCAAAAAAGGAGATTGACTTAAAAACATCAACCAACTACTTCCGTCAAAATCAGAATTTCAACACGTTATCAGTGTTTCATGGTTTACGACTGAGAAAAGGACTCAAAGAATGTAAAATGGGTGATTTAAAAACACTAAAAACAACCAAAGGATGTCCCAAAGACCTCAACTTTCAACCTTACAACCACAGTAGTAAGAGGCAGAACAAGGGATCAGGTCTAAATTAGGTTCTTTACTGAAATTCAAACACATCTGGACATTTTTAAAGGGCTATTGATGTGAGTTCTAAGACTCTATTTGCATTAATGCTCTATTGCAGATTTGATTTGGCTATTCAACATCCATTTACCCTTCTTTAAAGAGTACACTTAATTTTAAGAGAGTCACACATTATTGCCTCTTAAATCTTCCAGTTTTGGTGGGTCATTTTAAAGGGTTTCAGTCAGGGTAACCTCTCCCACTGGCTATACAGTGAGAATTTCAGATAAGGGCACATGACCAAATTTGGACAATGGAATTCAGACCAGAACTTTGATTTAGAGAGAGAAGCTTTCTCTCTCCTGTTGAACTGAAATGGTAGATTATAGTAATATCTAAAGCTGAGAATATCTTGCTACGATGAACAAAGAAGAAAAAGTGGGACCCAGAGACAAACTACTTCCTGTTGGTAATTTTTGAGCCTGTAGACTAAGTCAAGTGTGAAGCCGGCTTATCCACAGACTTTACAGGTAGGAAAACCAATAGATTCACTTTTGGCTTAAGTCAGTGCGGACTGGGTTTTCCTTCACCTTCTTCCAACAGAATCCTACCTGACCAAGGAACCTTCTTAGAAAAGAGTCAAGAACATGAACTTTCAATAACAGTACTTCAGTTTTAAGAAGAGAGGTGCTATTTGATAGCTATTGCTTAGATGTGTCTTCTGAGGCCTATGAAGAAAAGCATCAATGAGAAAAAAACAGAAAGAGATGAAAAAGAGGTATCCTCTTCATAGGATATACACGGATACCATGACTCAGCACCTGCAGGAGACACATCAACAGTGTCAGCAGCATGGATTTTAGCACAGGGCACAGGCTTTGGCACTGGCCTCAGCTTCACTACAAGTGATGGCTAGACAAGCTGCATGGATGAGGATACTGTCATCATGAACTTTCAAGTGAGAGTTCACCTCATCTGATGGTGGCTGAGAGAACTTAAGAACTTTTTGGGAGCACTTTTGACATACACCTTATGACTACTCAGGAATAATTCAGTATAGTAGTTAGTGGAAGTGAGAGCTAGAGAAATGACATTTGTAGTTTGTTCATATGACCCCGTTTTTATTCCCAGGCTTTTGTGACCTGTGGAGACACAAGTTTTCATTCTAATTACTAGATTTTTTACTGAAATGTATATCTGTATTTTCTTTTTTTTCCACTTCCCTTCCCCTTCACCCACCCTGCTGTTTGTGCTGTCTGTGTCCATTTGCCGTGTGATCTTCTGTATCTATTTCTCTTTTTGTCTTCTCTTCTCATCTTTCTCCTCACCAGAATTTGATCCTGGGGACCTCTAATGTGGAAAGAGGCTCTCTGTCAATTGCACCACCTCAGTTCCTAGTCTCTGCTGTGCTTCACCTTGACTCTTCCGTTCGTCTCTATTTTCTTGTGTCATCATCTTGCTGTGTGACTCACTTGTGCAGGCACTGGCTTGCCATGTGGGCACTCATGCGGGCACTCAGCTCACCATGCAGGCACTCAGCTCACCGCATGGGCACTGGCTCACCATGTGGGCACTCACGTGGGCACTCAGCTCACCATGTAGGCACTCAGCTCACCATGTGGGCACCTAGCTCACCACGCAGGCACCCACATGGGCACTTGGCTTGCCATGCAGGCACTTAGCTCACTGCATAGACACGGGCTTGCTGCATGGGCACTGGCTCACCATGAGGGCACTCACATGGGCACTCACGTGGGCACTCAGCTCACCATGTGGGCACCTAGCTCACCATGCAGGTACCCACATGGGCACTTGGTTTGCCATGCAGGCACTTGGCTCACAGAGTTGGCACTTGGCTCACCACATGGGCACTTTGTTCGCCATGTGACCACTGGCTCGCTGCACAGCCACTGGTTCACCATGCAGGCACTGACTCACCACACAGGCATGTTTTCTCTTCTTCTTTTTCACCAGGAGGTCCTAGGGATTGAACCTGGGTCCTCCTATATGGTAGGTAGAGGCCTTATCACTTGAGCCACATCTACTTCCCTATCTATATTTTCTTTTCTCAAAAAGAGATGAAGCTCTAATTCTACTACATCCTGAAGTGTGCAAACACTTAAAAGAATCACAAAATCATAGATTTTATAGCCAAATGGGTCTCTGTTTCTATAGTGGCACTACTGTCTCTATGTAGACTATTAAAAAATAATGGTCATAAGTTGCCTTTATCTTTCCCCTTTATAGTGGTTCTCAAACTTCAGTGTGCATCAGGGTCACCTGGAGAGCTTGTTAAAACATGGTTTTCTGGGTCCCACCCCAAGTTCTTCTGATTCACAATGTCTAGAGCAGGGCCGGAGAATTTGTATTTCTATCAAGTTCCCATAGGATGTTGCTGCTACTGGTCCAGGGGCCACATTTAGAAAACATCTTTATATTTCCAGCTTGAGGGTGGGGAGTAGAAATGAGGAAGCAAACATTTTTCCAACAATGGAAATGAATGCAGAGGTCTGATTTGTTGGGTTCTTGCTTTGTTCCAGGTATAATACTAGTACTTATATCCCTTAATTCTATCAGTAACCCTGCATGAAGGGTATGTTTTCTTCTAGGTTATACATAAAGAAAGTCATGGCTTAAATGTTAAAGGTTAAATGACTTACCAAAGGCCATGCAACTAGTAAGTGACCAATATATGTATTTTTTCTTTAGGAGGTACCAGGAATTGAACCCAGGACCTCATACATGGGAAGCAGGCACTCATCCACTGAGTTACATCCACTCCCCTGAAAAATTTTTAAATATTTTTTTTCTACTACACCACACAAAAAAGAATTGGTCAATGGTACTCCACAACAAGAGCTAGTAGCTAAGCAAACCTATAAACCTATAAACCTTTTTTCAAAAGATTTAAAAACCCATAAAATTCACAACAGACCCTTTATAAGAGAAAGAACAGTATAATTAAGATCAAATAGAATTCAAAAGATGAGGAAAGTTTAAAAAAGATCTTGGTTACAATAAAAGCTTTTCTATCTAGCACTTACCCCAGGAGAGTTTTAGAAACTTGAACTTCTAATGCCTTCCATAAGAACCTGCATCCAGTTGATCAGCAAGGATGCCAAAGCTAGCAGGATAACAACAGCTGGATGATGTTAAGATTGATTAGGGAGTTATTTATCAGTCTTCCAGTCTGAGAGAAAATACTTAGGTGTCTGCCTCATGTGGCTTTTATAGACAATAGTGACCACCTGTGCCCTTTCCTGTGTTCCTTTTAATCACATAACTTCTAAGATGAGCTGCACCATCTGTGTGCAACATAAACACACCATTGTGTCTATATTTCCCCAAAGCAGAAAACCAAGCCCTGCCTATATATTTATTTCAAATCACTTGACAACATCAAATTATCAGAAGGGTAACCCAAGTTTAGAAAGGTTTTAAAGGCATCCAATTCAAAGACTGAACCTGAACATGAAGAAGAGGAAACATGGGCATCACATAAATTCAAAGGTAAATGAGTATATGACAACTTCACTTCAAAGCTCCAAAGGGAGCTGCAAAGTCTCAGAGTTCAAGGGTCCTAAAGATCAACTAGACTCCTGTTTCTCAAATGTGTTCTGAAGAAAATGTTGAGGCTATGGGCATAAAATTTTTCTTGGAATACCTGGTAAAAACATACGTTTGTTAAGTCTACCATCAGATAATAGGATTCAGAAAGTTTGGGATGGAATCAAGGAACTGTATGTTTCTCAATTATCCTAGGCAATTCTGAAGTCCACAAAAGGTAAAAATATAGATCTAGTACAGCCTCCTAATTTTGACAAGGAGATGCTGTTTCAATGGTATATTAAGGTATTAAAGGTAAGAGAAGTGGTGGCTTGTTTTTTGCTACAGACAACTCGAAGGTGTAACACTTGAAGGCTCTATCTAGTTCATTGGTCTCAAGGATAACTGGAAAGCATCAGCAGTAACTGGATGAGGTGGTATCAGGGACAGTACTTATAGGAGTGCTAGGCATAAGAGGTCTTGCCACCAAGAGTTGACGGTACTCTGAATTCATGATAAAAGCCAGTAGTACCAGTGAGAGAAGGAGATAATACAGAGCATAAAATCAGTGATGTCCAGACATGTTGGAGAAACACCATGGTAGGGTGGCTGCCTGGACTTGCCAGTGGACTTGTTAAGAGGCACTCCAAGGGTTGCTTCAAGGTGGGCAAGTGTAACACAACTTTGTTTTTTTTAAACCTAGTCATCTAGCAGATATGGCTTTTCTTGATCATACACTCATGATATTTTTGATAGATCATTTTTCTAACCTTTCTAGATAAGATTTTTATGATTTTTAAACATGTGAATTAATTTTATGTATGATGTGTAAAATTATGAGTATACAATTTTACACATCATACATAATCATTCATGCATCACAAAAACAGAAACACCCTACAAATCAGAGCTTAGGTTAAAAATCTACTTTTAAATAAAACCAGAAGTACTTAAATATATGAACACACAAGACTGACAGAACAACTGCACTTAACATTTTAGTTCCACTCTGATTCTTTCTGCAGAAAGTACTGTTCCTAAGCAGTAGTACTCTTTTTTCACATCTTTTCTGTTTATGGAACTCATCAATATTGTAGTTCATGAGAGTTTGTAGAGGTTCATAGCAGTTAAATATTTTGTGGTCAAATATCTTCACAGTCAAAAATAAGACAATAATGGAATTTCATTTATTTTTTACTTGGAATCTCGAACTATCATAATGCTCAATAACCTTGAATGTTGAGAAATTTGAAGATTGTCAGCCCATTGAGCTACTGAAGACTCAGTCCCATTAGCATTGCATAGAAAATTAATCTGTTCTTCATACCCACTTTCAAGTAACAGATTGAGAAGAAACATCAATAATCCAAATGCATAAGATCAGGCTATGGTCGTTCTTAACCTTTTATGGCAGCACCTAGTATTTGAGAATGCATTGTTCAACAATCCATTTATTCACTTTCAGTGTACATTAATAGGCATTTAATATTTACCACAAAAAATAGTTTAGCTTCTCAAAATCACTTTCAGAAAACACAGCCATTTAAATAGACACAAGCCTAAAAAAAAATTTTCCTTTAGCTATGTAATTAGGACCATATTATGATTGAACTCAAAAAGAACAGATGAAGAAATAACAAATCAACACATGCTATTTTAATTAACTCTGGGTACAAAATACATGGAATCCAGAACTCTCTCTTATGGTGTACTGCATTTCGTTTGTAAATCAGAATTATTTAATTTTAAGCTTGATACTAGAGGTACCATTTATACGAATTCCCTCATGCGGCAGGAATAAAGAACACTCCTTAAAAAGTGACAATACAGTTTATGTTGCATTTAGTGAGAAATGATTTTAGCAAAAAGAATATCAACCACAGACAATTGTCTTAATTTAATGAGCCAAAATAATAATATTGCAAATAAAAATTGAAGTGAATTATAATTACAAGAATAAAAGAAAAGTGTTTCTTTGCCAGGCCAAGCCTTGAAATGACTGGCCCACACTCTCCCCATTCAAATCTTGGCTCAAATGTCTTCCCACAACAGCCTTCCCTGACCATTTTCTCTAAGACTGCACTATCCAGGACACTCCTTTTATAGATTTATCACTATCTAAAGTCATGTCTATATTTGTTTGCTTCTTATCCTTAATTGTCTCCCTCCCTCTCTTCACCCCATTAGCATTTAAGCTCCATGTGAGCAAGACCCTCATCATAATCGCCCCTACCTCTCTCTCTAGCACTTGGCACCCGCATGAGCTCAATAGGCACTAACAAACTGTGTGGTAGGGACTTCTGGGAAAATCTACTTAGACCCTTGGATCCTTCCACCATGTATATGCACATACACATGCATTTTCTCAAATTATTTCAGGGAAGTCATGGACTCTCTGAAACCAAAACAATGACCTCAGTGTGAGACCATATAGGGAGTGTGTAGCACACCACCTAAAACTTGGCAGACATGCAATAAATCTGGATGGACAAATTAATCCATGAATGAATGAATGATGAGATTCAGAGCTTGCAAAAACTCTATAGACAATGCAAATATACACGCGAGAGCCTCTCCAGCATGAATATAATTTCAAAATAATAATTCCTCATGATTAAAAGATTAGAAGAGTCTGCCTTAATCTTTCCAAGGAAAGTATTCACCATCCCTTTGCCCAAATATAAGTCTTCTCTACAACATACTGAAGAAAGTAGCCATTCCAGTGACTAAGGATGGTATAAAAATTGTACACTTTGGATGGATTGTATGTTATGTGAATAAATCTCAAAATTATCACTTTATTAAAAAATGTGATCATGATTTATTTTCAATGAGCAAAGTGTAAAGGGGACAAAGTACCAACTAATCCCCCATATCTGATAGTCTAGCTCAGACAAGAATACCAACATTTGTGGAGAAGGAAACAAATTAAAGGAAGAGGGAAGCAAGGAAAACAGGAAGGGGTGGTTTGAAAACACATTTTAGGTCTCTGCTTACATGTTCCCTTCTCAGAGAGGACTTCCCTAGCCATCATATCTAAAACAATCACCACCCCATCACAGTACCATGCTCTATCTTCTTCTTCATTTTTCTTCATAATTATTACTGTCTGAAATTACATTATTTACTTCTTTTCTCTTTTTTCTTTAACAGGCTCTTCCCCCCTAAAAATAAAAGGTTCATGGGGGGCAACTTTGTTTCATACACCTCTGTATCCCAAGGTCTAGGCTAGTACTTGGCCTGTCAAAGATGCTAAATAAATGTTTGTTAAGTAAAAGATTGAATCTGGGTAGTATTTGCCCCAAGGACACCTAATTTCATCCCCCAACTCTTTCTCTTATATATGCTACTTCATCTCTGTCCATGTGATAGAAGAGATCATCTCATTTATCTTGATTAAAAGCTGAATGGCTTTGAGTCTCTTTCTGTATCTTACCAAACTGTCTTAACACTCAGCAATGTAGAAATAAGCTAAAAAGTGAAAATATACCTAAAGGGAAAAAAGCTATAAAGATAGAAAATGGAGGAAATTTGGGTTGTTATATAAGAAGTTTTCCAGAGGAACAAAAACAAAAAGAAGGCAGCAAAAAACAAAAAGTTATGTTAAGGGAAAAATTAGCACATGGAAAAGAAAGAGGGAGGGTTCATAGGTGGAGATGCCGAAAGAAGTCATAGATATTTGTCCATGCTGTATTCATTTTCTCTCCCAACAAATGGTTTGGGTAACTTTAAAATATCTATTTGAAAGACTCCTTGCTGTCCACCTCCCCATCAGGTGAAAACCACCTCTACATTTGGCCCATATACTCAACTCCACTGAAACTTCCAGTGGGTCCTGAGTTGTCATCTTCTTTCTCAGGATTATACTGGTAACCTGCTTCATCTGCTGCTTCTGTTTCATGAACGGCTCCTGCTGGCTTCAAACTCCATGCTTCTGAGCCCTCCTCTTCTGTTCATCACTCTGCCTCAGCCCTTTCATCTCCCTTTGTTTCCTCCGTTCCTGCTGATTTCCCCACCATACATATCATCATACTACCCCTCTGCTCATTTACTCCAGGCCCCCCACAGCCCCATTCCACTCTGGACTTATCAGCTCTCCAGTTCCTGGATCCTAACCTCTCCTTTTTAGCTAAAATTTAACTCTCTTGTTTTAGCTAAAGCTTACCATTTTAATGAATTATATTTCCTCTGTCTATAGATAATAAGACACCTTCTTGGAGAAAAGGCATTCCTCTAAGATCCTGAATAGAATATGTAAAGTAATATCATGGAATTAGTGTTAGTGAGGGCTTCCTTTTTCACTGAAAAGAATAAGAACGGAGAGTTGTGGACTTAAGGAGATATTACACAAATTCTGCTGCTTTTGTACTGATTTCTTGGACTACAGGGAAAGCATTTAACGAAAGACCACTTCATTCAACTAGAAGTCCATTCAGTTCAGTGCAGTGAGAACTCAGTAAAGGTTTAATAAAAGAAGAAAGAAAAACAAAAAACAAACCAAAAAAAAAAAAAAAACCCTCACAACAGAGGAGCCCTACATATAACACAATATAACACATTATTTCATGCATCACAGATAGCCAACTACCAGGCTACAAAAAATATCAAAAAGATCTTTGTAAAATACCATCTTCTATAAACATGGTCATGTTGCATGAACTCTGTGGGTAGAAACATGGTAAGCCTGGTGTGTAGTTAAGAAATTGTTGGGACAGAAATAAGACACCGATTTGCATTTTTGCTTCCAAAATGATAACAAGAACAACAGCCTTTTAAAACTGTGTAAGCATTATACTCAGATTTTTTTTTGTAGGAACTGTCTTCAAACACATGGCTCCTAATAATGAAAAATACAAAGCCCTAATAATCCATGTCTTAGAAAGAATTTTTTTGAAATATATTTTCAGAATACAATGAATCTATTTTTAGTAATTTGCAAAGCAGAGTAATACAGAAGAAAATCAGAACTGAATTTTAACCTTGGCTGCATCAGGTACTAGTTTTGTGTCATTTGACAAGTTCCTTTTTTTTAGGGGAAACAGTGAATTTTTGTTTTCATTTCCCCCTTTTATTTCTTTTGCTATTATTATTTTTATTTTAAAGAAGATTTAGATTACATAAATGTTACACCGGAATGCCCTCCCAACTCACTTTGGAATCTCTTAGCCATAAAAACTCATTTGTATTTACTATTTAAGTCTTTTGGTCAAGGTCTTTTTCCAGATTCATCAGTATTATCACTAGGTAATAATCCCACAGTGCCAGAGAGGCTTATCCCTGCTGGGAGGAAGATAGTGCATTTATATGCTGAGTTTGGCTTAGAGAGAGGACACATTAGAGCAACAAGGAGGCTTTCAGGAGGTAAATCTTAGGTAATATAAAATACTAGGTGAAACAATCAGCTAAAGGGGTACTGATGCAAAATACCAGAAATTGGTCGGTTTTTATTAAGGGTATTTATTTGGGGTAGGAGCATACAGATAACAGGCCATAAAGCATCCGTTACTTCCCTCACTAAAGTCTTATTTCCATGTCTTAAAGCAAGATGGCTGCCAATTGCTGTAAGGCTTCAGGCTTCCTGGGTTCCTCCCTTCCAGGGTTTTGCTTCTCTCTGGGTTCAAGGTTCCCTCCTTCCCAGGGCTTGTTTCTTCCTGGGCTCAGGGTTCCTCTCTCCCTGAGGCTGGCTTCTCTTTCTTCTGTGAGCTTACTTACCAGGGCTCCAGCTTAAGGCTTCAGCATAAAACTCCAACATCAAAACTCCCAACATCAAAAACCCTCAACTCTGTCCTTTGCCATGCCTTTTATCTGTGAGTCCCCACCCACCAAGGGGTGGGGACTAAATGCCCTAATGACGTGGCCCAATCAAAGCCCCAATCATAACTCAATCATGCCCAGGTACAGAACAGATTACAAACATAATCCAATATTTATTTTTGGAATTCATAACCATATCAAACTGCTACACTAGGCTACATTTCAATTTCACAAGTAAAGTTTCATGAGTACAAGCATCAATATCAAAGGCCTGGTGTATTGGTCTGACTTCTCTCACTAGGCATTGAGCTTTTACTCTAGGGATTCTTGCCACTCTATTAGAGAATTTAGCAGGACTCCCCAGGATGGGAATGCAATATTGTTTTGGTTGTTGTGTGGATCTCCATCCACTGAGACAATACCCCATGACCATTGAACATATTCATATTCTACAGAGACAAGCCTCAGGTACACCCCTCCCCATATAGCCCACTACCACTGATACCCCACACCAGTGATCCTCCCCTGTTGGCAATTTCTTTAACCTAAGCTTTCAAGTAGGTGAAAGGGGCTAATAAAAATAAATGTCTTCACAGTGTGATTGCTGGGGAACTAGGCCAACCATGTAATAAATACTATTTCTCTTTCTGTTTATGAGCCATAAAAAAGTTTTTGTCTTAAGCTTTTCCTACTTTACAACAAATAATGCAAATTCCTATCCTTTTCACTGGATTTTATTCTATAATTTTATTTAATATAAGCAATTTTAAAAAGTCTTCTATTTCTCACTACCTGGCATAGAAATGTTATAAATATTTTATTTCCAAATCTTTCATATTATAGTTCAGCATGACAGACAAATCTCTTTCCTTAGACTTCAGAAGTCTGTATCTATGTATATGCAACTTGCAGAACATAGTCCTGTTTACAGATGTACTATGTTATAAAATCTGTTTGTAAGTTGGTGGTTTAGCATCAAGAATTCATTTCTTCATTGAAGTGATTGCATATAATTGGTTCAATTCAGGTTCAATGTGCAAGTATTTACTTAACCTATGTTTAATTGATACTAACAACAACCGTGGATCTTGATATTGGATGGGGGTCATGAGTGGATGGTGCAAGGTTGGCTCTTCATGGAGAGGGGTAAAGAAGTCATATTAACTCATTATTTAGCTGATTAAATACAGGTAAATTTTAAAGTACTCAGATAATCTTTGGCATAATTTTAGCCCTGTTTATGGATCTTACCTGCATATCCTGAGGGTCTCTATGTGCTTAGACCCAAGATAGCCCCGGGGTCTTCTCCACTACCTCTTCAACTGCAGTGCCCACCATCTAGGATGCTTCTGAATGGTATCAAATGAAACTTATGAAATTGAAAGCTGTCTCCTTTGGGAAATGTTTGCTAAAAGGATATAAACTGATCATGTGGATTTCTGGTTTCAAAAAAAATTTCAACTAAATTTTGCTTTTTAAAATATTCTGCATTATGAAAAAGGTCTATGATTGTACAGATTATAAATTCTCACTGACAGCATTTAGGGAGACAATTAATGCCATTTGTTTTCAGTTTGACCCTTTTGTGTCTAGATAAAACATAATACTCTGATTAAAAACTAGGACATAATTTATCAGTAAATTATTAAGCCACATTCTGCAAACCATTTTTAGTTTACCACTTGTAAACTAATATTATAATTCATGAGCCCAGAAAAATCTATGTAGTAAGGATTGGTAATATTTAATATAATGTTTAACCTGAAATCTCTTCTGATAATGTCTAAAGTTAGTCAACTAGTAAAATCCAGAGGAGCAAGTTATAATGTATTGTGTTCCCTCTAATTTCTCTTTCTTGTTTGAAATACTAGCCTAAGGCTACAAGGAATTAGATACAGAAATGCTGTGCATATCCTGCTGGAGTATAAACAATTTATTTCTTTAAAAGCAAGAAAGTTTGTCAGAAATAGAAACACCCAAATCCAACGTACAGTTCCACCTTGAGCCAGACATGGACTAGAGTTGCTCAGGAACTCTCAAGGATCTTTGTCCTTGATCACCTCAAGATACCATATCTCTCTTCCCTTCATAGTCAAGTGCTTTATAAGAGTAGTCAATACTCATTGGCACCCCTCTTCATTTCTCAACTAATGGCCATCTGCCTTTCCCCACCACTCCTCAGTAAATTTGTTCTCACCATCTCAGCGATATGCAAATTGACTGGGCACTCTTTGGTCTTTGTCATTCTTGGCCTCTCTGATACAATGGCCCATCGGATCACACATTTCTTCTGGACTCTCTCCTCCCTTGATTTTTATTTAACCATCTCATCTATGTTTTCTCCACCATGCTTTCTCTCCTTTGTGGAATCTTTCTTCTCACCTCAGTTCTTAAAAGTTGGTAATCCATAGGTCTCAATTATCTGCCCATTTCTTATGCCAAAAACTCACTAAGCACTTTTACTACTCCCGTGACTTCCGGTCCTATGGTAGGTTGGTAACTCCTCTATCTATATGTACAATCAAAATATCTCTTGGGTTTTAGACCTATTTATCTAATAGCCTCTTGGACACATGTCACAGAACTTTAAATTCAACCAGGAAAAGACCCCATCTCCCTCATTAAACCATATTTTTGTTATTCTCTCTATTTGGTTTAATTGAGCTACAAACCTAAGAATTATACTCAATGATTTTTTTCTCCTTATCCTCAACACTCCACCAGTCATCAAAGCATGTCAGATTTGCATCCTCATATACCTTTAATCTTTACCAGTCTCCAGTACAGTTTTGGTATTTTATTACCTTACTCTTTTGCTTACCAAAATTTAGTATAGTGGTTCTCAACTAGCTACACATTAGAATTATCTGGGGAGACTTTTTAAAAATAGTGATGCTTCAGCTCCATTCTAAGAAATTCTGATTATGTCTGAGATGGAGCCCAGTTATGGAGTTTAAGTTTCATAGGTGATTCTAATGAGCAACTAGGCTTGAGAACCAATACGTTAGAAGCTAACCACTTCCTCAGGATGAAGCTCATATTCTGTTGCACGATTTGTAAGACCTCTCATATTCAGATTATACCCATTTCTGTAGCTTCATGTTTTCTCAACCCTTCTCTAGTGGGCACATTAGATGACAGCATATTGGGCAATTTATACTTCCATCTGTGCTCTATGCTTTCTCTCTCTTGCCTCAATATCTTAGCATATGCTGTTGCCTCTACCTATAATATCCTTCATTTCCTTACCTAGATCATCATTACTTGCTTTTTCCTAAGCTCAAAGAACCCTTTCATGACAGATTCCAACCAACCCAAGGTTGGTCAGACTCACTTCTCTGGAGTTCCTATAGCATTACGGGTCTCTTTCTCTCATGGTATTTGTCACTCGAGGTACTTTTTGAAAATTTATCTCTATGACCTAGAAGGTGCATAGAAAACATTCCTTTTTTTTTGTCTCCCTGGCTCCAGGCATAGTGACTTATTTATAACATGTGCTCATTAAGTGCTGAGCAGATATTTCTAGGAACATAATATAATAAAATTACATTCTCAAATTGAATTTCATTTAGAAATAAAGGACCTTGGATTACTCTAGTAGTTTTATAGTATTTTTCACCAATTTTCAAACTCCAACTCACTAGCCTTGAATTTTATTTTTGTGTTCAACTTACTATACTACAGGAAACACATTACTAAATTATTAATAATAATTTAAAACATTACTAATCTGCACCTGGAATTGAAAGCTCCACTTCCCAAAAATGGGGGAGGAAAAGATGGTTGGGCACCAATTTCAGTTACCGATGAGTAAAATCAGTGGGCTAAAGTATAATCCTGAGAACTGCTAAAGTTTGAGCCTGTTCAAGTCAGAAAGAGGCTGAGAGCCACTATCTTCACTCCATGCCTGGTATGAGGGGAAGCAGGGCAGACTGAAAACCACAGTGCTGGTGGGAACCAGCTTCTTTCCATCCAGATCAGATTGCAGCTCTAGCCTAGGCCTCAGTGCCACTTCTGGCAGGGTGGAGGCTGCGGGAACCTGCACCAGCCTCTCTGGGAAATTACCAGATAACCCCTGGAGGCCGGGGATTATCCTATTCTGGCAGTGCAAACCATCCCAGGAACTGTTCTGTGGCTGGAATTGGAAGCTCCATTTCCCAAAATCAGGGGAGGAGGAGATGGTTGGCTGCCAATTTCAGCTACTGATTGGTAGACTTGGATGCCTAAGGAATAACTCTAGGAACAGCTGGGGTATAAATCTGTCCAAGACCAAAAGAGGCTGGTGGCTGCTATTTTGACTCCACCCCCAGCATGAGAGGAAGTGAAGACTGAAAATCACAGTGAGGGTAGAAACAGGTTTCATTCACCTGGATTGGCCTGCAACCCTAGCCTAGGTTTGAGCCCCACCTCTGGCAGGAAGGAGACTGGCAGGCCCTGCATGAGCCTATCCAGGTAAATGTGGGTACCTTTGGCTGGCACAGACTGAATAATCAGAAATCTACCAGGGCAACTGTGGTCATCTTGGACCCACACTGCATGGATTGCTGTCCACACCTGCAGCTCCATTCCTGCCCCAGAGAGGGGAGAAAATGGCATGAAATATCATCAGTCTCTCTGGGAAACTACAGTCTAGGCCTACATGACTCAGATTATTCCACACAGCTGGCAAAGGAAAAAGTTGGGAGAAGCTCCATTTGTCCCTGGGACAATAAGGGCACCTTGAGCCTCCACAGCTACAGCACCAATGACATCCTTGGCTCCTACTACACAACCAGCAAGGGAGAAAGGGCAGGAAGCTCTAAACTAAAGAGAAAAACTGCAACCATAATAAATGCTCTAGTAAGCCAGATGCCAAGACACCAACAAAAAATTACAATCCACACCAAGAAATAGGAAGAAATGACCCAGTTAAAGGAAAGAGATAAGCCTCCAGATGACATAAAGGAGCTGAGACAACTAATCATAGATGTTCAAACAAAACTCCTTAATAAATTCAATGAGATGGCTAAAGAGATTAAGGATATTAAGAAGACACTGGATGAGCACAAAGAAGAATTTGACAGCATACATAGAAAAATAGCAGATCTTATGGGAATGAAAGGTGCAGTAAAATTTAAAAAACATTGTAATCACATAATAGCAGATTTGAGGAGGCAGAAGAAAAGATTAGTGAGCTGGAATAAATGGTCTCTGATAGTGAACATACAAAAGAACAGATGAAGAAAAGAATGGAAAAAATTGAACAAGGTCTCAGGGAACTAAATAATAGCAAAAGGCATGTAAACATACATGTCATAGGTGTCCCAGAAGGAGAAGGCAAGGGAAAAGGGGCAGAAGGAATATTTAAAGAAATAATGGTAGAAAATTTACCAACCCTACTGAAGGACATAGATATCCATGTACAAGAGGGACAACATGCTCCCATCCAAAAAAATCTGAAAAGACCAACTCAGAGACACATAGTCATCAGAATGTCAAATGCCAAAGACAAAGAGAGAGTTCTGAGAATTCTGAGCAAGAGAAAAGCAATGCATAGCATATAAGGGATACCCAATAAGATTAAGTGCTGATTTCTCACCAGAAACCATGGAGGCAAGAAGACAGTGGTCTGATATATGTAAGATGCTACAAGAGAAAAACTTCCATCCAAGAATTTTATATCCAGTAAGATTGTCTTTCAAAAATGAGGGCGAGATTAGAATACTCAGATAAACAGAAACTGAGAGAATTTCTAGCAAAGAGACCAGATTTTCAGGAAATAGTAAAGGGTGTGTTAGAGCCTGAAAAGAAAAGATAGGAGAGAGAGGCTTGGAGAGAGTCCAGAAATATAGATTACATCAATAAAAGTAACTAAAATATCAAAAGAGTGGTGAAAATAAAATATGACAGATAAAACTTAAATAATCAGGAATAAACTTAAACACCAATGTAAAGCACTTGTATTCAGAAAACAGCCACCTAATGTTAAAAGAAATTTTTAAAAAGGCCTAAAAACCTGGAAGAACATTCCATGCCCATGGATTGGAAGACTAAATATCATTAAGATGCCAATTCTACTCAAACTGATATACAGATTCAATGTAACCCTAATAAAAATTCCACCAGCATTTTTTTAAAAAATTGAAAACACAATTATCAAACTTATTTGGAAGGGTAAGCAGTCCTGAATAGTCAGAAACATCATACAAAGTAATAGCAAACTTTCATCTCCAGACTTTAAATCATATTACCTAGCTATAGTGGTAAAAACAGCATGGTACTGGCATAAAGACTGACATATAGACTAATGGAACCAAATTGATGGTTCAGAAACAGACCCTCCCATGTATGCTCAAGTGATATTTGACTAGCCTGTCAAACCCACACAGCTCGGGCAGAACAGTCCATTCAGCAAAATGGTGCTGAAAGAACTGGATATCCATAGTCAAAAGTAGAAAAAAGGACCCCTATCTCACACCTTATCCAAAAATTAATTCAAAATGGACCAAAAACCTCTGAAAATGGTAGTCTAGGTATGTAAATGCCAATTGGCAGAATGCTAGAGAATAATCTAGGAACTCAATAGCACAATAAACCAAGAGGTGGATGAGAATTATGGTTGATGATACAGATGCAAGAGTGTCCTTTGTTAGCTAGAGCAAATCACTAGTGCAGGGTGTTGGGAATGTGGAGAAGCATGGGAAAAATAAAACTGGAGTGACCCTATGGCCTGTGGTTAGCGGTAATAATATAATATTCTTGCATTTATGCCGAAGATGTACTGTGTTGATAATGGGACAATACGGAAAATTTGAGCCAAATGTCTACTATGGACATGGTAACAATCAGATGATATTGTCTTATCTGTAACAAATGTTCCACCACAATGTGGTGTGTTGATAGAGGGGTGTTGTTTTGGAATTCTGCACAAGTGCGTGATTGTTTCATAAGTTTACAACTTCTGTCATAAAAAATATATTTTAAAAGTAAGAATAGGGTGGGTTGGGGGAAAAACACACCAATGTAAGATAAGGACTATAATTAGTAGTAAAATTTTGACAATATTCTTTCATAATTTGTAACAAACGTCTCACAGCAATGCAAGGTGTTAGTGGAGGGTTGATGTATGGGACCCTGTATGATGTTATGCATGTTTGCTTTGTAAGTTCACAACTTTTACTATACACTTAATTGTTTATGTATGTTCATATATAAATGATATAAAAATAATGACAGAGAGGGTTGGAGGAAAAATAATTTGGTTTGTAGTAATATTTTTATAATGTTCTTTAATAATTAGTTAAAAAGGTTTAACAACAATGTAAGGTGTTGGTGATAGGGTGAGGTTTGAGAGTCCTATATGCTGTTATATATGTTTGTTTTGTAAGTTCACAACTTATTACTATACACTTATTGTTTACGATGTATTTCAATAAATTAATTTTAAAAAATACCTTGTACAAGACACATACAAAAAAACAGCAAAGTTAGGGGGTTCCTAATTCCATTATTTTCTACTGAAATTATTTCTTAATAGAAAAAAAGTTTCATTAATAATAGAAATGTGGTTTACCAACATATTGGAGACATACGGGTGGTTTTAGTAGCCTATTTTTTATCTTGACTGCTAACCTGTCATGGAACTAAAATTATAAAGTTTAAGAAATAAGAGCTGGGGAAGATAATGATAGAATGTCAAGGAAACTTTATAGTGTGGGGATGAAACACAAGAATTTGCCTTGACGAATGCAGCTCTCTGTTGAACAGGATGTCATGTCCAATACCTCATCCCTTTCCATTCCTAGGTAACTTCAAATTCCAGGTCACTGATTGTAGAGTTTACCTTCAATTTCACTTTCAGAAGTCTAAAGTTCAACCTCTTATTTCACTCAATTATTTGACCATGGCATTTTGGAGACCAATAATGACAAATGATAATGCTATGCAATGGCAGCAAAGCAAGAGCAGCCACCTCTTGGGGAAGCCTGCGAGGTGCAAGTATTGTGCTAGGCACTCTATGGACTATTCCTGACCCTCAAGGTATTGCTGGCTGTGGTAGAGACAGGTAGTTAGCTGTCTACCAAAATTTGCACTTCCCTATCTGTAGCAATAGAGAGTTGTTGTTGGCTAGTGGCTGCCTGGCCAGGAACTGCACTGCCCAGCCTCCTTTGTAATTAGATCTAGCCAATATGAGTGATATAAAGTGCAATCCTTCCAAGATTGACTGGTAAAAACCTTTCACTCAACTTTCTTCTATTGTCTTTTTTTTTCCCTGAAGGCAAATGGATTTAATCTTGGAAGACCTTTTTGAAGATGATATCAGTGGCTGCATGCCAAAGGGCTGTCCTTTCATCAATTCAAACACTCAATACTCTTACATAAGTGAGAGATAATCTTCTATAGTGTTAAGCAGTGATACTTTGGAATTTATTTCTTATTGCAGCTAGCATTATCCTAATTACTACTTGGTGGAAGGCTGTCATCTCAGTTTCACAACTGGGGAAACAGAGGGTCAAGGGAGGAAGACCAAGAAAAACAATGTTAAAATACAATTAGAATGATTAATATTATATTCTTAATGTTCAATACAGGGCACATTTTTTAGTGTGCATTAACCAAACTTAAATGGAAATCCAAATCAAAGTCCAAATGTACTACAGTAGACATGAAAGATATCAAGTTGTAGTATATCCATTAACAAGTTCTTAGAAGTCCACAGGATGTAGGAATGGTGAGAGCAGCAATGACCTAACTATTATCACCAAGCATTAAGATTACTTTGAGGTAGGAGAATCAAAGCAAAGCAAAGTTAAATGTAGCAAATACTCTCACTTCAGTATAGACAGCCAGAAAAAAAATCATGACATCAAGAAGGTGGAAAGATAATGCATATTCACTGAACATCTAGCATGAGGAGTACACTGATTTGGATTCTGCATATACATTATTTTATTTAAACATACAAATCCTAGGAAATAATATTGCCTGTTCATAGATGAGAATCCCACAGCTCATACACACAAGTTGATGACTTTAGGAAAGGAAAGAGCTAGCATTTAACTCATATCTGACATGCTGAAGTCCCTCACACTGTCTACTTAGGAAACCATTACTTAAATCAGGGACTCAAGAACCTAAAGGATAAGGTAGGTAGTATAAATATGTGAAGCAAACCAAGTGGGGGACTGCAATGTTCAAGGTGGACTGATTCATCTAAGGAAATGTCCCAGATGCTCTTCTTCAGCTGGATATTGCTGGGCAGAATTGTGGGCTCAGAAGTGCCAGACCCTCCAAATTCTGAAAGTCAGAAATCAACATATGTGGTATGTCCCAATGTCTAGATATTGGCAACTGGTTATATATTATTGGGCTGGTTACCAAGCACATCTCTGCCCTGGCCTAGGACTAAAGTCTGTCAGTTGGAAGCTTCTAATTTAAATGGTCATGTACATCAGCATAGACTATTCCACAGTAGGAAAGCTAGCAGGGATTCCATGCAATATCTTTGCAAACTCCAAAAGCAAACCCTTTATACTCAACACCAAGACCAACAAAAAGGAGGCAAAGGACCTTTTTGATAAGTCAAACATGATATAAATACAACTCTATCTCTCTGTCAGTGGAAAAATGAATCCTGGTAATGTGCATCCTGCCTGACTATTCTTTCACGGTAGGCTAATTCTGATATGAGTGTTTGCAGCTTAGAGTAGAGTGAACGTAGGGTTGTAATAAAAACTGCAGCAATATTACATTATCACAGGTACTGGGTTAGACCCAGAGCAAAATAGGAGCTTCTGGTTCACTATCAGAAGGATCCTGTTCAGCTTAAACTGGCCTTATTAAAAGGGAGTGGAATTCTGGAGGAGGCACTGGAAGCAATCCCACCTAATTATAATATGGATCTTCCACACAGAGGCTGAGATGGGTCCCTGGAGTCCACTAGACTGAAGCAGACTTCCTGACTCATGCTATTCCAGATGTACACCACCTGGGAAAGACGGTGGGAAGCTCTAGAGCATGAAGCATGTGATCATTTGTCCTGTTCACTTCTCCCTCTTCCTTTCTATTAATTTCGACTTGAATTACATTTATGCAGAATGATTAAAGTAGAAAAAGGCCACTTCGAATAAGTACATAGAACAACTAAAATTAATATTTGAACTTACCTAATCATATTAGACCATCGATTTAAAATCTTTTGTGAGAGTTAAAGGTATCTAGACGTGCAAAACCTAGTCCAAGTTAATTGTCACTGGCATAACTAAGGATGTACGTGATGTAGCCTATAGCCATGATATTACTAATGTAAGCACATCTCATTTTACAGGGATAAAACTTTCCACAAAGTTGTTTACAAAGAGATATTCTATAAGCAAACCCTTTTGGACATTGTTATACAATTAGAACTCTGTATCCATGGGGAGAAGGGGGATCAAACAAATGGAACTAAACGATGGTGGTAAGGAAAGAATTCAGATGATGGCGAGGCTCAAGGGGATAGCAAAGAACAATAATAATAAATCATGTTTCTGGGAAGCGGATGTGGCTCAAGTGATTGCACTTCCATCTACCATATGGGAGGCCCTGGATTCAGTTCCCAGGGCCTCCTTATGAAAGCAAGCTGGCCCATGCCTGCGGAAAGCTTATGGTCCATGCCCGTGGAAAGCTGATGACCCACGTCCACAGAGAGCTGACACAGCAAGATGACACAACAGAAGAGAGACAGACACAGAAGAACGTGCAGTGAATGGACACAGCAGACAGTGAGCAAGCTGTAAATATATAAAAATAAATATTTTTAAAAAATCACGTTTCTTCTCCAATGAGAAAAAATAAGTGCTAAGCTAATTTTTCTACTTCTCCACTATCTACAGTCATATATGGCTTTTTTTTATGGCACAGAAATTTCTTCCAAGTGTAGAGATCCATATATTCAAAGCTGAACTGGCCCATAGGAGATGTAGTTCTGCATGCAACCCTGTCCTCAGCGATTTTGGATGCATTAGACATCATTAGGCATTAGATTTTTCATTGATAAAATGGCAAGGTAATAGAGAGGATTTCTAAAATCTTTTGAAAGTCACTAATTCTTATTTCTAAGTAGTTACCAGAACTTTCCTTCTTTTGCCTCAATATTTTATAATGTTCAGTAAATTAATACAGTATTATACTATGCTGCTACTTGTAACTTTATAGTCTAGATATTTTGACCTTTTTCCCTCAAAAGAGACAAATTTTGATTTTTCCTGAAGTATCATGACATCAGTGGGAGGTTGCTGAGAACAACAGAGTGGGAAATGCAGATTGCTGTGAATCCACCGGGAAGCTCCAACGTCATAGAAAGGGCATCTGGGAAATGATTTTTCTCAGTGAGGAACAGCAAAGCCAGAAGGAAAATTTAAATCCCTCAAATTCATGCTGTGAATTTGGTTGTAACAAATGGTTTGGGTTTTCTATTAATATAAACCTGCCTAACTTTAACGAGAGTACACATCTTAATCACAAAAATGTATCTGAAGACATAAAACGTGCAAAAAAATGTAAGTAATTTAAATGATCCTCCAACAAATCACTCTCAAGGAATTGCTGTCATGAAGATAATCTGCATTTTACAAATTGATGAACTAACTCTACTACTGACTAGGCAACTAATGAATATTTTAGCTCTCACTATATATTTTAATCATGACCTTTGTCCATTTAATACAAGATAAGTAAATTTTTATAAATCTAGTTGTAATGATATAGCAATTTTGAAAAATTGGTCTCCTACTCTACATTTATAAATTATCAATAAATATGATGACCCAAATGATAATAAAATAACTTGATCACTTGATCACCTGAGATTCCCTAAGGGTGTGCAGTTAATGGTTACAGATAGATGAGATACTGACCTCCTTCATCTCAAGCTGTGATCAGCCTCTACAGTTCTCCTGTTTGTCAAATATTTTCATTTTCTATGTGTGCTGAAGTGGAAGATATTGGATATTCCTGTTTCAGACTATGCTTTTAAAACGTATCTAACTTTAAGTTGTACATCCCAACTTTTTAAAGATAGCATTTGATTCCCTCTATAGTAAAAAACTATAATAATGAAGCTATTGAATGGAAATAAATGCTGAGGATGAGCACAAAAATTCAGATATAAAGACGTGTGTTACAAAAATATTTAACATAGTAAATACTGTAAGTAAGCTGATATTTTAAAATATGGGATAAAATTATAACATTTTAATATGCTGCCTATTAGCCAGAAAATAACTATATGTGGAAGGAGAGCTGTTGGCATAAGAAAATACAAAAGATATTAACAAAAATTCAGTTTACAGAACAATGTATACTATATGCAGAGATATATACCAAAATATTGGATGTTTCTGTGGTTGGTAAATTATATGTGCTTTTTATATTTTTCATTATATTGCTCAGGGCTTTCCAAAACTTTGCAAAACACATTATTTCATAGTAAAAATTGAATCAAAATTTACTTAGAAACAAGAGTGAAAATGAAACAGCAAGTTCCATGTAGACAGTGACAGAGCTGATTTTCAGCCAGCCCTAAGAAGGTTTAGTAGTTTAACAGTGTTTGTGAACAGCCTTCATTGAATCCTCAGTGCCCCTTGCCATACCAGCTTTTAGCTAATTTGAATGATCCCCCTAAGAAGAGACTCTTTTTAAACTTTCTTTGAACCTCTATAACCAGATCTTAGCACAGGGTCCAGCAATATCGGCTCACAAGAAATGTCATGGCTGAATATTAGTGGAAAAACTCATTCGGTGTAGAAAATAAAGCTGCTCTCAGAAAAATGCCTTAAAGATGTAGAATGCATTCCTTGTGAGTTGAAATGGCACATCAGTGATATAATCTTATAGCACCACAGTATTTGTCCAGCAAATTTTCTGTACAGCCTTATGTACTGACTGCATCTAAGTAATTCAACCCTATTTTAATAAACACCTGGCCCTACTTTGCTTACTTTTTAATGGAAAAGCTCTCCTCTTTTAACTAAATAGGGAAAAGCTTCTATTTAACTTGAAAATTTCAGTAACTGTTATCTCAAAATCTCAAGCAATCCTGAAAAAGCAAATGCTTAACAATTTAAAATTGGTTTCTTGGGAGATAAGAGTCCACTGAAGAAAATCCACTACCTGCTACCTAAACACTCGCACCAATAACAAGAAGCTCTCAAAGGCATCCATTCTTCCAGAACCTGATGTTAGCTCCCAGCCTTGACTTCTTCCTCCGACTAACGCAACAGCTCTTAACTAGCCTTGCTTGTCGGAACTTTTCAGTGCCCGTTTCAATCAATCCTACACACTGCCACCAGATAAATCTTCCTAAAGTACAACTCTGGTATGTAACACTGCTCACCAGGTTTTAATGGCTCCCCACTGCCTATTAAAACAAAACCCAGGCTCTGAAACTGACAGTCAAAGCACTCATGGACTCATCTACATTTCCACTGTTATCTTGCAGTAGTCGCCCATAATGACTCCAGTGCTTGGTTCCCTAAGTGCTGTCCCCAGGCCAGCAGCAGCAACACATGGGAACTTATTAAAATGCAAATTTGGGGGCTACAGGCCAGACATACTGGGAAACTCTGGGAGAAGGAACCAGAAAGCTGTGTTTTAATAAACTCTCCAGGTGATTCTGAGGTACACTGAAGTTTGAGAACCGCTGTACTAGCCAAACTATATTTTCTTATATATGCCCAATTCTTCTCAAATTCATACTTTTCCTAGAGCCTTTCTCCTGTCTGGATGTGCCCTTTCTTCCCTGTATCCAGGTGCCTAAAAACCTATTCATCCTTTGATTCCCACTCTAATATTAATATCATTGTCTCAAAGACATTTCCGTTCTGTGCCCACCTAACCTCACGGCTGGGGACAGACTGTTGCATCTGTGCCCTGGCGATGACTCCAAGCACCCCGTCATGCCTGCCATTTGTAGGAAGTGAGACTCCAGGTCAATGGTCAAAAGCCGGGTAACAGCAATGAAGGGAGGAGGCAGGGATCACTGTCTGACACAGGAGGGCCTGGCAAAAAAGGGTAGTATAGGGGAACCAGAGATGGGCAGGAAGATTTGGTATATATATACCAAAAGGAATGTTTTCCTTAAAAAATATTACTTTGGAATACATGTACTTATTCATTGATATTGACATTGACCAAAACATGTTTGAAGTTCACCTCTCTATACAAGACTCTCCTGTCACTTTTCCTGAAACTGTGATTGGCTCTGGGGTTGGTGTATGCTCAGGAGACTTGAATCTATGGACTGTCCATGTGCCAGCTGGGCCCTGAACCTCAGCAGAGTTGTAACACCTACTCTCTGGTTTGTTGGCCATACCCAGGTCAGCTGATGGGAGGTGAGAATGGTCAACCCCCACACCAGGGAACCGAGAGTGTCTACAACTGCAAACAGGAGAATCACATCCATCAGTCATGTGAGATCTAAGCCCCTCTCAATTTAGAGGTGGAGCGGACATTGCCATCCCAGGGTCCACAGGATGGAGGAATATAATATGGATTGCAATGGACTTGCTGGTATTCTACTATAGACCTGTTGTGACTCTAGCAATGGAAGAAATTGTATCATTGATGTGGAGACAGTTGCTGAGAGCAGGGAGAGAAAGGAAGAGATGTGATATGGGGCATTTTCGGGGCTTGGAGTTGTCTTGAATGATATTGCAGGGACAGATGCAGGACATTGTATATCCTGCCATAACCCACTGGATGGACTGGGGGAGAGTGTAAACTGCAATGTAAACTCTGGTCCATGCGGTGTGGCAGTGCTCCAGGGTGTATTCACCAAATGCAATGAATGTGCCTTACTGATGGAAAGGGGATGTTCATATGGGAGGATATTCATATGGGAGGTTCCTGGGTATATGGGAACTTCTTATGTTTTTTAATATAATATTCTGTGTTATCTATTTATTTTTTACGAAAAGACAATAAAAAAAAATAAAGTTGAAGATAAATTTTTTTTAAAAATTGCATAAAAATCTCTTGCTGGCCACGCAAGAAAATCAGCCTCTTTACCAGAGAACTATATGTTGGTTTTTGTTTTGTTTTGTTTTGTTTTTAAATGTACATACTGTGTTATCTATTTTTATTACCTGTCTTATCAGCTTTTCCATCCAGTAGATACACATATTTTTTGAGGATCAAATTTATCTTGAGAGACTGAATATTTGCCACCACTGAAAATAATTTTAAAATATACTTAAGGCTCAAAGGGCAATTCCTAAAAACAAATGCAAAACTTTTCTGAGTCATGAAAGCCACAATGGATTATATAAATAATATCCACACTGTTAATATGAAGATGATATTCAAATAAATGTGTCCATTCTTATTCTCTTTTTCCATTTAGAAGTCACATTGCCTTATATGCACTCTTTCCTCAAGATTTCACAGTAACACCTATGCTATCTCCTCATGCTACCAAATATTAACTTCCCACAAAGCAAAACCTGCCATTCAGACTTATCAAAGACTTCCAGACATAAGCAAAATAATTGACACATAGCAAAATCAACTGACATGTACCCCATTTGTCATAGAATACCATATACAGATATGTGATATCAATGCATATTCCATATCTTTATTTCACATATTTCCATGCATACACATATTATTATATTTTTATTTATATCTTCTCTTTGAGATTGGAATACTTGAAATTGGGAGCTTCTCTAACTATCTTCTCTTTGAGATTGGAATACTTGAAAATGGGAGCTTCTCTACTATCTGAAACAGGCTTATATAGTGCATGGCATATAATAAATGAAACCAGAAAATGCTTAATATATAATCAACAATTCTAGCAATTTTCCAACCTATTTTTTTTTAAATTCCTGGAGCATATGCAATCAACATATTTGATCCAACTTTCAAATGTCTTTAATGGAAAGCTTACTTATTCTTTTGAGATACACAGGCTTCAAAACTATTTGGCACTTTTTGTTCATCCTCCCAAATATCACCCGGGTGGATAAAGAAGAGTCAGAAAAAGGATGGCATAGATCAACATTGGTATTCTGTTTTCCTCAAAAACAAAATGAATCAACATGACAAGTATAGAGGTTACATAAAAATAAATTTGAGCTTTCTGATAGTTTGGAATTTAGAAACAGATTTTCAAAGGAAAGAAAATTCCCATATCAATATTCAGCTCTTTGGTAGTGTTGTTGAAGCTCACTGATCCAAATAATAACACTGAAGGGTTCCCATATTCTTTGAGAACAATTCCCAAAAGATGTGACACTCTGAAAGGGGATGTTAATGCTAATACCTTAATCATTCCAGCAACCCCTATATCTTATTTTTGAACTCTACAAAGAGATTTTAATAGGTAGGTTGGTACCTTTCTCATATGGGCTTTTTTCTTTCATAAATCAGTAGGAAGTTAACAGATATGACTTCTTTTCCATTATCAATTGGCTATACTAATGAAATAATCACCAATATAAAAGCCTTATACATAGTAGCTTTTGAATAAGAATAAGTAAGCCCACTTGAATTGCATAAGCACATAATATTAGTAAAATTTTATTCCTCTTTTTTTTTTTTCCATGATAAAAACAGTTCAAAAACCATCACTCTTCCAAGGTTGTTACCTGGAGTTCTGGCCACACATGGAAGGGTTAATTAAAGCAGGGTCTGATAGACTGCCAACAGCCGAGAAGCAGACCTGCCATTGAGGCAGAATGAGCTTTAATTAAAGAGAGTAACTCCAGCCAGACACATAGAACTCAGTATCCAGAAAAACTCAGATTGGCCTAGACTTGTTATCAAGGATATCAAGATGAAAGAGAGGGTCATGAAAAGCAGTTGAGAATTTAAAACAAGGCAATGAAGATTAAGGAAGCCAGGCAGTTGGTATTAGTGAAGTCTTAAAGAATAGAGGACCCCACCTATATGGCTGGAGAACAAGAGCTGGACATTAAAAGCCAAGAGGTTTAACAATGTAGGGGCCTAATCATATTGAAATTTGGTTTAAGAACTGTTACCAAGGCAGAAGACTACAAGTGGAATATAAGACAAAACTATCTCAGGAAGAAGACAGAATGCCTGATACCAGTGCTAGATTTGTAACAATATTAGGCTTTCATTTGGCCCTTTGGTTTGTCAAACCCTCTCATTTTAATTAACTTTTTTTCATTTGCATCTCTAAGATGAATAGACATAGTTAGGGAAATGGTGAGGTTCAGGAGCAAGGAACCAGGCAAAACATGACACTATTGAAAAATCTACACTTATGACAATCAGAAGACCTGCCATAGAACACACCTAAGTTCTCAATAAATATTATTTTATAAAGATGCCAAACCCTGCCATGCCTTAGCCAAAAATTTCAAGACTGGTAGCCTTCAGGTCACATGTGGCTCACAGATGAGTTTCCTGGTCCATAGTTTTTTTTTTTTAATTTAATTAGTTTGTAACATACAGAAAACGGGATATTTTACATTTAAACAAATTTTTTTTGGTTTCTTTTTCTAACAAATAAGAACTCCTGACAAAATTGGTTACAAATTTTCAAGTACCAACAGCTCTGTTGAAGCTGAATATCTGCAGATCCCTTTAAATAGAGGATCTGTTTTCAATAGCCCCCACCTTCATTTCTTTGCCTCCCCTACCAATCCCCAGAGGCATTAGAGAACAATGAAAATAAAAACAAATTTTAGGGGCTACTCCATTCTATATAATAAGTTTCCTTTGTAAGTCAAAAAGAAAAAATATTTTATATCTCTTCTCTTGCAAAAGAATTGAGAAATGTTTCAATCCTTTGAAAACTTCCTAAGGAATATTTGCTGCATCTTGCTTATAGATGCTAGTTTCAGTTATGGGATATTTTGTAAACTGTAGAGTTTTTAAAAAAGAACACCACATTTCTTATCAAATAAGAAACAAAGTGTTCTTGCCTTATAAACTGCAGTAGTTGGAATTTACTTTCTAAACAGTCTCCCTTAGAAAAGAAATAAAATTATTTTTCTGACGGCTAAGTTTCACCTAAACTATTTTTAAAATTCATATAATTTCTTGGTGACCAAAAATTGTCAGTACTTGTACAGATAAGTATAATCATGTCACATTGATTTAGAACTTGGTATTTGCTCTTAATCTTCGATAATCTCCATGAGCAGAATTGATTTCTGATGGTACAACCCTGGAAAGTAGCACTCCCTGCAGAGATGGACGCTTCAGCAGAAAATTGGAACAATCTGCATTTCAGCACAAGCATTTTTGCAAAGTATCCTTTCAAGGTCACTACATCTCCCAGTTATTAGTATATTGTTCTGGAAATATACCCTACATACACATATATCTGAATAGAGAAACTATCAGTATAACCTAAAGAAACAGAAAAACAGTAAAAACAACACATTGTATTAAAGCATGAAAAAACTCATCCAAGAAAGGAAAATACACATGCTGACAAATCTTCAAAAAGGAGGTAATGATAATTTGGTATAATAAAGCCCTTTATGTAATGTTTATTGATTTCATATTCTAATGCCCAAGCACCAAGTCACTAAACCAGAACAGAAATGCAATCCATGATTTATATTCCATGCAACATGTTGTATTAAGAGTAAGTTTGTTTGTTTTGTTGGTTGGCTTATACAGTGACTTCCTTAATTGTAAGAAGTGTAAAGCTGTTTGCAGTCAGGACTGGGGAGAAATGGAGTAGACAGGAGGCAGGATGTGCAGTGGCTAAGAGCACCATCACTGGACAAAGACACACCTGCTTGTGGGTCCTGGCTTTGCCACATCTCAGCTCCTCTGCTCCTACACACATAAAATAGGGATAATGCCACCCCCCTCAGGGTTACCGAAATTAGATAATGTATGTAAATCACTTAGCACAGTTCTCAGCGCATCCTAAGGACAGAGTAAATTACAGTAATCACTGCTGTTGTTCGGAGCATGTGCCTTGAGAGGAAATACATCTTTGGGGGAAGGTTTATGTGGAAACCCAGTATTTTCTACATGATTGACTGTAAACCTGCAACTGTTTGTATTAGTCAGGGATATCTAGGGAAAGAGAAGCAAATATTATTATACGCAAATATTATTATGAGATTTTTATGAAAATTGTCTCACATGACTGTGGGGATGGGCAAGTCCAAATTTCACAGGACCGTAGAGGCTGCAAATTGGGAATTCCGATGAAGGTCTTCAATGAATTCCACAGAAGCTGGATGTCTGAGGTAGAATGGAAATTCTTTCTTCTGACTGCTGAAATCATTACTTCTCCTTTAAAAACTTCCACTGATTGGATAAGACTTCCCTTATTGTTGAAGGCAATCTCCTCAGTTGATTTTAAATGTAATCAGCCATAGCTGCAATCAACTTACTGAAGATTAAGTCCACAAAACAGCCTCAGAGTAACAATCAGCAGTGCTTGCTTGACCAAATAACTGGACACCATAACCTGGCCAAGCTGAAAATAACCATCACACTGTTTTCATGATTTTTTAAAAAACAGAAAATACGTCTTTGAGATAAATCTGCTAAAAGATTGTTCTTGACAAGAAATGATATGCATACCCCATGTCTTCATGAAAACTTTGGGTAAGTACTAATGGTTTTGCACAATGTGAATGCTTGCATGTGTGTGCATGCATGGCATATGGACACAGGCATATATTCACATAAAACCTAATACTCTATCATAGATTTCAGTTTGTACAAAATAAATATACCTCAAAAGTCAGCTAAACCTATAAGCACTGAAGAAAATAATGTATAAGCCCCTAAAAAATATAAAATGTGGATCCTAAAACAAAAACACTTAAATCACTAAAAGCAGAAGCAAGAAGAAATATTAAAAAAATAAAACAGCCATTAAACGTGAGATTCTGGTCAATGAATAGTGATACAACAGCAAAGAGAATGACCCGCTCTTGGGATGTGAGGAGCCTTTCATGGAGAGAAGCAAGATCACAAAAGACTTAGAGTAATGCAGCTACTTAGACTAATGCAGCAAATTACTGATATTTGCTAAGGGGTCCAATTTGTAGTCATAATTATGATAGTAAAAGTAATAAAAACAATAATTACTAAGCACTAATTGTATGCAAAAAAGGGTCATGAGAGCTCTAATGAGAGGACAGAGTATTCTCTGACTGTGGCTACATAGGTTCCTGAGGCAGAAAGGCTGGTCTCATCCCTGGTGGACCCTACAGGGGCCTTATACTTTCCTCAAAGGACAGAGGCAGGGAGTGCAGCAGAAGGTGGAGTGGTTGACAATTAGCAAGGCCAGTTTGCTGATGGGCTGGAACTAAGCAATGACTGGGCAGGCCTTAAAATACATAAAGAAAAGAAGAAATGGAAGCTTCAAGTCATTAAGGCACTAACATTTGTCCTCTTCCCTCTCTTTTAAAAACCTCTTTTAAAACGCTGAACTACAAAAGGCATGAAGTAAATCATTAACTTAGGATGCTCTTTCTTCTTAAGTTGTTGAAGTCACTTGCTTTGAATCTGGTAATGAAAAGATGTAAGAATGTTAAGAAGTAGCTTTTTCGTTCATCTCAGGACTTTGGGATATCTTGCTGCATTTCTAAATTACTGTAAACAACCGACACCACAGGGGTGGAGACATTGTTATGTTAATCCAGGGGAACAAGACATTTTATATTTGTCTTTCTAGAAGCCTTACACCAGAGCTGTGTGTCAGGAAAAGGACCTGACCAGCTCCCACCTGTGCTTTATGGTCCTTGCTCAGCCTCCCCTGCTGATTCACTTATTTCTCCTTCATAAGCCCCGTCTGCCTCCTGCCCTGGAAATGTGAGTCTACTCTAGGACCAGTCTTCAGTTCTTTGTCTTTTCCCTTAAATCTTATAGTGGATACGTACTATAGTTACCTGTCTAGCATCCACACTCTGCTCTTACAGCAAAACGACGCTGATTATCTTTTAAATGTATTCTGAAACTTATTCCCTTCGTGTTTTGTTTAGGTGTATTTTGCTGGGCATTACATTATCCCTCGTTCTAAGGATGGGCCTGGTTATAGGAAAGGTGGAAAGTTCCAAGCCATTCCAGGCAAAGTCAATCCTGCTACTTACAGAGAACCTGGTGGAAAAGGGGAGTTCTCTTTCTGCAAGGGTGGCTGAGATCGTAGGATGTAGCATAAAGACCGAGATCCCACCTGAAGTAAAAGCTAACAGCAAAAAGCATAGTTGAGAAGTAGAAAGAAATTCCTAACCATGTGGATATATGGCTCCAGTTATGCGTAAAGCCAGTCTCAACACTGGATTATTTCATTTCATAAGCCCATAAATTCAATTATTTTTTAAGTCAATTTGAGATGTGTTTCTGTCATTTACAACCCAAAGTATACTGGAAAATAACTTTTAGTTTCAAGTCAGTAAATATGCATTGAGATATCACTGTGCCAGGTATTTCCCTAAGTTTTTCAAATCTACTCTCACGTGATTTTGGTTTTTACCTGCACGTGACATTCATTAAATTATAGCACTAGCTTGCTTAATTATGAAATTCAGTTGCACATCTCCAGCTGCCTGATGGACATCCCTAACTAAGCATCCTACTGACTCTTGTAATCATGTAATACATGTAATACAAAATCATGTAACACAAAACTAATCATCTTGTCTAAATAAAGAGAACTCCCCTGTGGACTTTGCTATTTCAGTTAATAAGTTCATCATTTTTCTAAGATCAACACCCAAGAGTTTTGCTTTGGGCTATCTCTAACCTGTATATCCAATCAGTTATTAATTCTTTAAAATTTCTCTCACATCTCCTTTTAAGCTCATCTTTTATTTTATTTTCCAAATATTTATTTATAACTGGGTTACTATACTGCTTGACTACCTTATTTCTCTTATGTTCCATCCCACACATGGTTTTCAAAATAAACTTTCTAAAATATTGATTCCTTTGAAAAGCTTCAACAGCTTCCCAAATAGTTCAAATGTCTTTAGCCTTGAATGAAGGTGCTCCACAATCTCCCTTACTTCCTAGTTCCCCAAGCCCTCTCATATAACAAGCATCCTAGTTCAATAGATAGCAAATCCATCTATCTATTGCTCCTAAAAGAGTCTCAGCCCGAGTTCACCCTCTTCTATGAAGTAGTCTCCAAATACCATAGCCCTCTTCACCCAACTCTTCCAAAGTTGAATGGCACTTCATTTATCTGTAGTGTTCTCCTGGCATATGATGTAGGGTATCTTATAATGTCATCTTATATATCATTTATACATCCTATCCACCCCACCATGTCAAGGACCTAGGACTACGTTTACATGTTACCTAGAAGTATAGCTTCCTCATGTTAAAACACGCAGTTGTGGCTTAAACATATTTCATGATAGCAGGAATGTAAAATCTCAAAATCAATTCATTCAGTCTTCAGTTGAGTGTTAGGTAATATGACAGGAACTGAGTGCTAAGCAAACAGTAGGCTCTGTCTCTGATTTTATGTGTTTACTGAAAGGGACAACATAATTAAGTAATCATATAAAAAAGATGACTCCTTTGTGAAAAGTTGTAAGAAGGAGAGGTCTGTGGGAACTCATGGGAATGTCAGAGATGTATTTCCTGAAGAAGTAGAAGGTGTTAGCTTTCATTCTTGAAAACCAAACCTAGAGAACCTTAGAGAAAATGCCATACTGCACCCAGAACCCACCCTGTCTCAGAAACCCTTGTTATATGAGATAATAAGCATTCTTGTTTAAGCCACTTTGAGGTAGAGTTTTCTGTTACTTGCAGCCAAAAGTATTCTGCTTGATATTTGAGAGTTCTTAAATCTCTATGAAACTCATGCTGTTGTAAACTTTTGTGTTTCTAAATGTTTAGATTTTCTCTTTTACCTAAAGGTATGAACAATGCTAACGTACAGTCATAAATATTTTTATTTGCCAAATGAAGTGAATGAATTAGGTAATTCCCAATTCTTTCCCAGTCGAAAAATATGTAAAGATTGTAGTCCACTCATTTTTGTTTTAAAATAATGCATGCTTATATAAATTTTTGTCACTGGTTATACTTGATACCCAATAATGATGTAATTTAATGTCAACCATTAAGACATGGTGGAAGGTTGCTACATTATTCAATAAACTATTTTATTGTGTTTATATTTAAAATCTTCACTTACATCTGCAATTAAAAACAGAAAATACTCTAATTTCAACTAACCAGATCAATGTTATTATTTGGGGAATTCTATCCTGAATTACATTTCCCTCAATTCATTAAAATGGACATTACCCAAATTATGTCATATTATTGATCTGGGTCAAAGAATATGCCATCTATCTATATTTTGACTGTTTCCTGTCCCTCAGGTAGTGTTCATTTGGTTTTAGTAGAACCTTAAATTTTTTTCCCATGTCATTTCTTTAATGATATTTTCAGTTTAGAGAAATAAATAATTTAGTTGCTCGCTATCTTTATAAAATATCTAAAATCATTACAAATGCGAATTAATACCCCAGGGCAGTCAGCTGCTTTTGGATCAATTAACTATAAATCTAAATCCCCTAAGGAAAAGCATTGAATTAATTACACATTATTTAGCTTTTCATTGCTATGTATAGTGCTAATTGTTATTGTTTTACTAGTCTATGATTATGAAATCAACTCTTAGTTTAGCTTATTTCCCCTTACTGAATTGCCTGGTGAAAGGGTTGAATAGAATGGCTAGATTTGGCACTTTATAGGAAGATTTGAAGTGGACTGAAAATAGTCAATAATTCTCCTCATGACTAGTAATTAATACAAAATCTTTTTTTTTTTTGCACAATTCCTTGCAAAAATGTATCTGCTAAATAATACATAAATTAGAATATTTTATAGGTGTACTAAAAGCAAAACCCTCTTAGGAAAATTGTCAGACTAATTATGAAATAGAAAAGGAACTTAATGTAAGTCAAAAGAAAGACTTCTGTCCTAGTTTTCCTGGCTCTTATGACAAATACCACACAGTGGGTTGGTTTAAATAATGGGTATTTATTGGTTAAAGATTTGGAGACTAGGACAAGTTCAGAATTAAAGTGTCAGCAAGGCATTGCTTTCTCCCCATAGTTGGCAACATTCTGGTGCTGGCTACCAGCAATCCTTGAGGTTCCTTGTTGCAAGTCACACGGTGATGTTCTCTCCTTTCTCTTACAGGTTCTGTTGATCTCTGGCTTGCAGGTCCTCACCATGCCTTTCTCTGACTTTGTCTGAATTTCTTCTGCTTATGGAGGACTCCAGTAATCTGGATTAAGACCCAGCCTCATACAGTTGGGCCACACATTAGCTAAAAATAACATCTTTAAAAGGTCCTATATGCAATAGGCTCAAACCTACAAGAATGCAGATTAAGATTAAAAACATTTTTTCCTGGGGTACAGAACTCAGTCTACCACAAATTTGTAAAAATTAATCACTGTTTCAACTATGGGATTTCTTTGACTTTTCTATTCAAAATTCAAACCAAATAATAAAATAACGACTATGGCATATATAAAGCACAGATTTGATCTCATATCACTTTCATTCGCAAATGCCTCTCCACTGAAACATTACAAGTTCATGAGAACGAATTGTCAGATTGATCCATAATGATCATAGTTTGTGCTGCCCTTTCAAAAATATGGCAAAACTTTTCTCCCAAGCTGTCTGATTTTCAACATAGAAACAATGTGCAACCGTTGATATTACAGACTCCTTTTCAGAAGAAAAATAACTTCAAATCTTTTGATGCATAATAACATGAAATCTTAAGTTCCCTTGACACAACATATCTTACACTTACAAAGATTAAAGGGATGCCAAAACTCTAAAGTCTTCCACCCTGCTGTGATGCCTATGTGCTGGGCCACCTCCACACCTCTCTGTTGATAATGAGTCGAAGGAGTGATTTTGAACGCTTCAAAGCAAACACAAAGTGCAATACAGCAGACAAATGCCCTCCCTTTATCTGACCAGTCCTGACTTCTGCAAGACTCAATGATCAGGTTCAAAAAGAATTTGCACATAATCAGCTTCAGAGATAAATGAAATATGTATCATCTGACTCAGAGGTTAAATAAAACTCTATGATCTCAAAATCAGACCGGACACCTGATAAAAAGAGAGGTCTATTGGGGAAAAAAGATGAGTTATTTTTCCTATCACAAATTAAGCTTAGGAAAGGGAAACTTGATAAGCTAATAAAATAAAACTCATAAAATGGTTTCATTTGAACTTCATCAGCATAAAAGATTTACAAGGAATAAAACTGCTCATGATCTATAATTTTCTAATCTCTGGGAACATGTAGTGAAATAGGTCTTCCTTTCCAGAAAATGGTGGTCTGAAAAGGTGAATTAACTTGTGAAATGTTTAATGTACGGGAATATCATCCTGTTCCTTGAACAAACCTAAATAAGAATTCTCAATGATTTCTATAGTCTCTCTGCTTTGCCACCCTAATGTCAATGCTTATAACTCTCTAACGGGTGGAAAACCTAAAACAGCAATATTTAAACTAGTGTAGAGGAATTGTCAAAACGCCTGCCAGTGATTTTAACCATGAATGGGTCCCCCTGTGGGTTGGTTTGATAGTCACACATGGGTAACCTCTTGCCAGAATCTCTTTTATTTTAGCAGCAGCACCCTTCTCCTCTGCTTTCTTGGCCTACAATAAAACCAATGATTGCTGCCAGTTCTGAGCTTCTGTTTTCTTCCAAAAACTACATCAGGGGTTTTAATATGCTTCCTCTTTAACCTTAATGATAGTGTTATAGTGTATTTTTATTTCCATTTAAAGGATAAAGAACCTACAATTAAGACTTGTTCAATATAAAGTATCTAATAAGTGATCATACTTAGATTCAAAATCAGATGCCTGTTTTGAAATTTTATGTTTCTCTTACTACATTATACTGCCGAAAAATGTTGAAGTCAATAGGGTAATTGTCATGCAAATAGGTGAAATGATAGTAATCCAAAGTGCCATACTTCAAGGAAAAGAATGGAACTCTTTAAGGGTTATGACTTTTTTCTTTTGCTTCATCTTCATTGTAACAATGTAAGAAGTGCCTGTGATCAACTTAGATGTGGAGTTGACATGTTTTCTGGGAATTTAACATATTTACAAAATGTTTTTTCTAGTATCATGACTTTGCTCTCCATTATAAAGAAACATAGAATTCATATGTGAGTTTAAAAACAAATTTGATAGGTATTTATCTATATCCTGGTATGTGTATTGAGCAAAAATATTGCTAAAATCAATTACAAGTATTCAATAAACCAAAATATATTATGTGAAGACAACGTAATTCCTAGATTATTAGATGGTGAATGCTGTCAGGTTTTAGTGGGGCTCTAGGTATCAATACATGGTCTGATCTAATGGAGCTGTAGTTTTCCTCAAAAGGGAAGAATACACACACTCTCTCACACATATATATGCACACAAGCTAAATTAGGCTACCAACATAATTGTAATATTCCAGTTATATGCTATTGCCTGAATCTTCCTTTATTAAGAGTAGCAATAAACTATAATTGCATCATTGTCTCAGATACCTACAACAAGTCACTGATTAACACAAGATCAATGAGAAGCATTTGCATTTGTGAACCACAGAACCTCCAAATACCTTCTGAACAGAGCATATCTTTTATTTCTAGTATTTAAGAGCCAGAGGTTGATTTTTAACAGGACTGTACATGCACATTTTCTGAAGCATAACAATTTACTATTTATATGTTACCTGCTCCAAAGAAGGGAATTCCTAAGACCTTTATGGGGTAGAAAAACCTTTTGCTATATAGTAGAATATGGTAATATTTTCTTTCTTTCTGTGTTCTTAAAGATTTCTTCACAAAAAATTCAAACTTAATTACAATTCAAATACCAGTGACATGAGGGTCCTTGGTGACCTCTATCATAATTTTTAGATTTAAACAAGTAAATATAAAAGCACATTGCACACTTCAGCTGGGTGCTTGGCAGATGCAATTAGCTGATCCAAATGGAAATGAATGACATGTACCTTTCCAAGTGGCACTCCCTCTTGCAGGTCAATCCATAGCCGAAAAGAGCTTATACCTGATAAAATGTTTTTAAAAGGACTGACACCTAGTAAAGACAGAGCAATCCACAACTTTCTGCCAAGGATTGTTTCTACCTGCCCACAGAAACAATGTGCAGATGTCCCTGCCAATTTATTAAACAGAATATGCCTTAGAGAGAAACATGACTTGACTCTATATTAACTATGGAAAGCAACCAATGCAAAATTGCCCTGACCTGGGAACTGATCAAGGCATTCTATACAACAAATATTGATTTATGGTGTTCCCATGTGTTTGAGACTGTGGAAAATAAAAGGTGCAAAGATGGGTTCATGTGTATTTGTGAAGCAGTCAGAAAAGCTGTCCCTTATTTAAGACACATTGCCAAGAGTATTCTGGAAAAATGCAGTTTGTCTGCATTTATGTTCTGACTTCTTTGCTAACAAAAAATTGAATTGTTTTGCAAATAAATATTTCTAAAACTGAGTCTGGACTTTTTTAGAATCTAAAGACTCACCTAGATATATGTGTAAATAAAAAAGGCATCAAATAAATATAATTTACCTTAAATGGCCAAGAAACTAGAAAAACTGTAGAGCCATTTATAAATGTCAAATAAGAAATGATAGCTGCCAGATCTATATCTTTCACATGTTTTATAAAATTACTACTTCTTTTACATTTTCTGACATATCTAGTTTGTCAAAAAGTTTAAAAATTATTATTCAGGTGCATTTTCTAATTTTGGTGATACTACATTATATGCACTGCATAATAGCCACTGATTTATCTTTAGGGCCATAGGAATATTTCTTTACCAGATTTTCTTTATTAACTATTCTCCCAAAGCTTATATTATACCTTGATTTGCCAAATTTTGTTTTCCCCAACTTTTTTAGAAGAATGACTTTAAAACATGAGATAAGCTTGGCTGTTATTTGAAATACAGCATTAGCTACCTGCCTCTCCTCTCTTTCAAAAAACAATTCTTGTGCACTTTTTTGTTTAATAAAAATCAGTTTGTATTAGTTCTGCTACTTAATCACCCTTGAGCCTTATAAGGTTTTACCTTTGGATGTATTTCTTTGGTCCTTGATCTGATGTATATCTTCATTACTCAATTATCAATTCCCCAGAAAAATGAATGTTATGTCAACTTAAGACATAAGGGGGAGTAGAGTTATAGTAAGTAGAACAAATGTGATTTCAGGGAACTTAATGAAGGCATATTCTTTTAGTTGCACTGGCCATGAATTGTTCTTTATCTATAAATTTTATGTAGCTCTCTGCATCTTGAACAATCTGTTATATTGTAGTTATGATAGTGAATAAACTTAAAATCTTTAGAACTAAAGCAGGCCTTTCCTAAAACAGTACTACAGATAGTACTTCTTTAAATACACACATACATATATGCCATTCAACAAAGTTTACTATAAAGCCCGTTTCTGTTAAATGGCCAGAGTTTCCTCACCAGAAAAATGAAGAGAATAGATTAGTCCCAGGGAATTTCATGCATAGTTGGAAGATGAAAATTAGTAAAAGGTTTGGCCAAAAGTAGAAAAAGATGATCCAAAATTTTAAAGCTAAATAAAAAGAGAATGAAAAAGGGAGACAAGATAAATAGATGATTAGGAATAGAATTTGTGTGTGTGCGGGGAGGTGGGGGGATGGGTTATGTGGGAATTCACCATACTTTGGTACAATTTTTCTTTAAATGTAAACCTAAAATTTCTCTAAAGATAAAGTAAAAAAAAAAAAAAGAAAGAAAGAAAGAATAGAAGGTCATCAGAGCAAATACATACAGAGACCAAAAATGAAATACATGAGACATATGGTATAGGACTATGGGTGTGAGTGCCATTTGATCATTCATGCACATATGCATTCATTCAACAATGTGACCACTCTGGGAAAACACTGTGCTGGGGATTTGGGGGTGAACCATTAAACACAGTTCTGCCCTCAGGGTAATAAGCTTCTATTAAAAAGCCAAACAAGTTTTGCCCTGCATCTTCAGTAGATGAGTGTATAAAGTTCACTGGATATTGCAATTAAACTTAACACCTTATCGAAAATACTGTTTACTAAGGTTTTCTCCCCATTCATATCTGAAAATCAAGAAATATTTGTTCCCCAGGTAATTCACTAATCTCCCCTTTTATTTCTGATTTAAAATAGAAATCTCTGTTCCAGATACACAATTAATTCCTTTCTCTTCTCTCATTTTTGAGTAATATATGAGGGGCAGAGGAGGGGAAGTTAGTTAAATAAATGTAGTAATAAAAACTCTCAGCATATCTGAATCCTTTCACCAAATGCAGTTGTAGCAGTTTGATATTATTGATGAATTCCAAAAAGAAATATTGGATTATGTTTGTAAATGGATCTTTTCCTCTGGGCATACTAGATTTTATTGGATTTATAGGTTTACTTGATTAAGTAATTATGTAAGCCTCTTGTGCCAGTAGACCATCGAGTCCCCACCCTTTGGTGGGTACAAACTCACAGAAGAAAGGCAAAGGACAGAGTTAGGGCTTTCAATGTTGGAGTATTGATGTTGGAATTTGATGCTGAAGCTGGAGGCCCAGGAAGAGAGACAGAGCTGTTCACCTGATAGTCTATAGCTGACCTTGTGCAGAGAGGCAAAGCCTAGAGAGCCTCATAGACTACAGATGACCTTGTGGAGAAAACAGAGGAGCTGAACCCAGATGAACCCAGGAAGCCTGAACCCTCGCAGACATTGGCATCCATCTTGCTCCAACACGTGAAAATAGACTTTGGTGAGGAAAGTAACTTATGCTTTATGGCCTGGGATCTGTAAGCTCCTACCCCAAGTAAATACCTGGCTGCTGGGGGTAGGAAATGGAAGGAAGAGATGAGATGTGGAGGCGTTTTCGGGACTTGGAGTTGTCCTGGGTGATGCTGCAGGGACACTTACCGGACATTGTATGTTCTCCCATGGCCCACTGGGTGGAACGTGGGAGAGTGTGGGCTACGATGTGGACCATTGACCATGAGGTGCAGTGATGCTCAGAGATGTATTCACCAAATGCAATGAATGTCTCATGATGATGGAGGAGATTGTTGCTATTGGGGGAGGAGTGGGGTGAGGGGGGTAGGGGGTATATGGGGACCTCATATTTTTTTAATGTAATATTTAAAAAAATAAATAAAGACAAAAAAACCCCCAATTTCTGATATTTTGCATCAGCATCCCTTTGGCTGACTAATACAGCACTGAAAACTAATTATGTTCTAAAGCAAATTTGACAAATAGGAATTAAGATGGTGCTTCCATATTCCTGGCTGCTACTCCTCTTTCATCCTCAAGTCCCATAGTCCATGTGAGAATTGTATTATTTATTGCTATATAATTTACTCCCCTTTCCTTTTTGCCCTTCCTTTCTCATAATGGTGTCTTGTTCTTGGTCTCAAATCCAAAAGTCTCAAATGCATGGCCATGAACCCAATCCAGACCACAGAAATACTGCTTTGGGCCCTTAAAGTTTAACATTTTTCATTGCATTAGCTACTATTTTAAAACCAGGAGATATCACATGCATCTTCCAGTTTCTCTTAAAAACTAGGAAGAATTAGCTAGAGGGTATCCATTAGAGGCTGAAACTTAGTATGAATAGCAGGCAGCAAGTGCTTTCCAACTCATTACAGTTGCCATGTTAAGTTCATATGTCAACTTGACCGGGTTATGACACCCGATTGTTTGGTCAGGCAAGCACTAGCCTGATTGTTACTGTGCAAATATATAGAAGACATATTCAATTGATTGCATTTAGGGCTGCTTACATCTACAATTAATAGAAGAGTTTGCCCTCAGCAACCAACCACATGGACATCTAAAAGTGAAAACTGAAGAGTTCAGAAGTCAGAAGAATTTTGGCCTCTTCACTGGCCAGCTAGCTATTCCTGGGAATGCAACTTCATCTTCATCAGGGTTTCCAGGTTGCAGGCTGCCCTACAAAGTTTGGATGTCTAGAATTACTTTTTATGAAGTCTCCAGCTAGCTTTCAGCCCTCCAGAACTTATAAGTCCCAATTATTATGCTTGTGTGAACCAATTCCTAAATATATATCTTAATATATGGATTTTATACACATCCTGTTTGTTCTGTTTCTCTGGAGACACTAACTAATACATGATGCATATCATTCTTCTACTACTGTTTTTCTTATTGTTGAAAAATATTCCCTGTATAAATATTGATAAGAAAAGTTGAAAAATAAAATATTAACCAAATAGACTCATTGTTTTCTTATTCCTGGGATTAGAAATTATTTTCTGCAAAAGATGAAGTAGTAAATATTTTTGGCTTTTCCAGCTATACTGTCTGTGTCACAGCTACTCAACTCTGATATTATTGGGGAGCATGAAAATTTTCACAGGCAAAATGTGAATGAACAGGCCAGGCTGGGTTCCAATAACTTTGTTTATGAAAAATCGTGGTGGACTGGATTTGGAGCATAGTTTCTGAGCCCCTGTTTTATGCTACCTGCCTGATTGCCTTATGAATGTGAGTTTGTGACCTCCACCATAATCCCATCTCAGCTTCATCTTCTATTTTTTTTTTTTTTCTGTTTCTTTTCCCTATCACTCTGGAGTCCTTTTGTTAATGTCAATATTTCAAAATAGCTATCATAAGACACTGTCACTTTTTAAAGTTAATTTTCTGTGCCAAGGAAAGTCAGCTCATCTTGGGGAGTAAGCCAGTGCAGATCTCAAGAACAATGGAATAGTAGGTCCCTAAGTATGATCTTGCTGCTCTCTTCCTCTACGTCTTTGATGTTTCCACATATAGCCTAATAAAATAAGGCAATCTGACATCAATTAACTGTCTTAACTGTATTTGTTCTCCCCTTCAAGTCATTCTGGACTGCTTGCCATTTTCTAAGCATAGGCAATACATTTTGCTTCCCATTCCTTGGACCAAGATTCCAATTGTCTAAAACAGAAGGAAGTTAGTTTAAGGGGAATCCAGTTCTACCCATATCTTAGGGACTTATTAAATGACATTGTCACCATAAAACCTTGTGGTATTCCGCCAGTTATCTTTAAGGTCTTCAGACTCAGTGTTCCCTTAGCACAAGTAAAGCACATATTAATAGGATGAAACATGAAATTGTCAGTTTTTTAGATAAAAAAGATCAACTATTGACAATGTCATATGATTCAACTTAATATATTCTGCTTAATATCATATAAATAAACGTTCTTTATCCATTGGAATATAGACTCCTTGACAGGGGTTGCTGCTCATTCAGGTTGCTACCCTCCTGGGTACCTAATATAAGGCCTCGCTCAAAGAAGGGGATCAATGAACGTTTGTTGACTTGTCATGCTGAATTAAAAATAACAGTGTTCATCGAGGAATGAAGACACTGTAAGCCTCTCTAAATTCTTTTTTAACTACTACTATAAGGTTGGCCTTCATTTCTGACCTAGATGACCTAAATTTATAAAAATAGTACCTGCAGAGAAAAAGAGAGCAGAGTCTAGTTGAAAAGAAAATGCATTGGCATTTCCCTGGCTGCTGAAATTCTGCTACATTCACTGGGTAACAGTGACCCAGATGTTGTCATCTGATTAAGTCCATATGAACCGAAATACTGTGAAAAGCCTGAGGAAGTTCCTGGTATTCAGAGTATGAAAAACTAAAGGGAAGCCCGAGTAAAATGGGTGGTGTTTTATTGGCTATCTTAGATCCTCAAGTTCTTTTCAAAAAGGAGAGCAAAAAAGGAAATCTGTTGGCAATACAGTGCTTGCCACATTCCTGTTGCTAAGCAAAGGGAATCTAGGGAGACAAGGAAAAGCTGAAGGGCTGTGAATCAGGGGCAGTAAAAGTCTAATCACCTCTTGGTGTTATGCTTGACTGGCTTGCTGGGGGACGGAAGGCAGCAGTTTGAACTGGCATGTCCAAAGGCGCAGAAACGTAGTCCCAGTATTCACAAAGGAAAAGGCTTCCACTGTGAAGTTGGCAGTTAAAAAGATACGATCTTAGTTGTCGGAAAGAATTGATAAGGTAACCTCAAGCAGCCTCAATGAGCTTGCAGGCATTTTTTTTTTTTCCAGTGTGGTTTACAAAACAACATAATAGAAAAATTATGCCCGGCCAAATAGCGAGGTATTTGTAAATTATGGTAACATCATCTTTCATCTTAAGAATATTTTTTGTTACAAGTGTGCTAAAATGTAAAGTCAATTTTTTTTTCAGTAATTTGAAAAAAATATAACTTTAAAACTTAGGCAAGTATATAGGAACCTTCCTGTGTTTCATCTCCCCAAGCATCCTTTAGGTCATTTTGGAAAAAAGAGAAATTAAAAGGGGCCCTTGGATTCTTTGGAATGAAGACCCCAAGGCAGGAGGGATGGAAAGAGGGAGGGAAGGAGAAAGGGAAAGAGATAAAACCTATAAGTAGTTTATGAACTATGCCATACTGTCTTTATCCTAAGAATAATTTACTTACCAAAGCAGTGGAAAGAAAATCTTTAGAAATTTACAAGGAAGGTAGGAGAGGGCAATATTAGAATTCTCCCTCAAGCATAATTGCTCTGCTCCCTTCCCCACTTCCCTTCCCACCAACTGATACCCACCAATTAGCATTCCCAAGTCCATCTGAATGTATTAGCATCAGATCCACAATTTATCTTTCTTATCTTTCTAATTCACAAGTGTATCAAGGGGGGCTGGGGATGGGAAGAGGGGAAATATGGTCCAAGAAATAGGTGGGAGGGAGGGGCAACATACAAACATGGGAGAGTGCCAGAAGTTCATTGAGAACTAAATGTTGAGTAAAACGTATCAAAGTATAAGTAGGAGGGTTACCTGGTTAGGACGCTCAGGGGGTATGGTCTGATGCGGGAGGACTCCGGAGGGAATAGCTGAAGGCTCATTTTGCCAAGGTGGGTTCTACCATTGGGTGGGGTGGACCCATATCCTGGGGAAGACTAATGCCGTCGAATAGAGAGAACTGTATCTCTCGTGAGAAAGGACGGCTCCCAGGGCATTAGATTGGCAGGCGTTGTGGGCCCTAAGGGGAGGGGAAAATGGACGTGCAATGGATGGAACAAAGGTAAATAAAGGGGCAAAAGAGGAGTTATGTGAGAGTACACGAGGATGAATATAAAACAGCTAATATTACACCAAAAACATATAGGGGATGACAGACTAATAATGAAAACCATAAGACAAAACATAGGATAACTAAAAAATTTAGAAAACTGTACAACCTAAAGTATGGACCACATAGTAAGCACAAATGTTACCTTGTTTGAAAACTATAGTTTCGGAATCTGTACATCAGTTTCAGGAAATATGATATGAATAAGTTAAAAGATTATTGCTGTGGAAGGGAAAAGGTTTTATGGTGGATCTGGGGAAATACTGTATATTGTATATATGAATTTTGGTGATCTAAGACTCTTCTGAAGCTGACATTATGTTGGGATTCACTTTACGGGAAGTTTTGGATCACAGAGTGGTTCAACAATGGCAGCGGAGGAATACTGATATGGGATGTTATTGACAGGATATATATGGTTGACAGGGAGTTATACAGGGCATATGCCCAGGGTATATGGTAATATCTATATATACTCATAGTGGAAACAATTAAAAACAACAGCTGGGGGGGTACTGGGCTCCTGGCCGGGGGGTCACTGTTGTGGGCCCTGGGAGAGCAGCGGCAATCCTCCAGGTGCAACGGCAAGAACCAGGAAGGAAGGAGGGCCCAACAGTGGGCTCTTGATACTAATGGCTACACTTTTGAGCCTATGCACCTGCAATAAGAACAAGACCTAGAGTAGCATTGTGCCTGGGGGTTTCCTCCTGACAGCCTTCATGTTACTCAAATGTGGCCACTCTCACAGCCAAACTCAGCGTGTAGATGTGATGCATTCCCCCCAGCGTGGGACACGACACCCGGGGATGAGCCTCCCTGGCACCGAGGGATCACTACCACATACCAGCTGAAGAAGCAACTAGAAAATGACCTTGAATTAAAGATTCAATGCGGAACAGCAGAATATACCTATCTACATATAATAACATGACTTCGGGAAGCGGTTTGACCTAATGTAAGGGGGAAATGGAAAAGAGAAATGAGATTATAAGGCTGTGAGTCTCTAAAAAAGAGTCTGGAGGTTGTCAGAAGGAATACCCCTATGTACAACTGAACAGAGTCTAAGAGACAGATAAGGTAGATACAACCCCAGGTATTGGTTCTTTTGAGGGATAAAGAGACCCACGGGTTCTATGGTCATGGCAGAAGGGGTTCACTGCCATGACAGATGGCCCTTCTTTGGAGCTGGTGTTTCTGTGTGATGGAAATGGACTCAGAGGGGATCTCTTTTCACAAGACTTGCATGCTACTTTATTGGAATTGTAGTTGGTGCTGGGTTTAAGATATATGTAGGGGATTTGAATCTCTGGACTGATAATATGACACCCAGGCCCAAAGCCTCAACAGACTTCAGCTCCTACACTTTGACTTATTGGACTTACTCCACTCAGCTAACATGGAGTTGAAGAAGGTCAACCACCACAACATGGAGCCTAGAGTGTCTACAACTAGAAGCGGGAAGAGTGCATCCAGTACCCATGTGGAATCTAAGCCCTCACTTGACATAGGTGTGCAATGGACACAACCAATCCAATGTCCACAGAGAAAATGTGGAATGGGTGTGGGAACGGTAGCCATGGGGGCTGCTGGGTGTGGGGAACCGGAGGAAGAGATGAGATGTGGAGGCGTTTTCGGGACGTGGAGTTGTCCTGGATAGTGCTTCACGGACAATTACGGGACACTGTAGATCCCCCCAGGGCCCACTGGATGGAACGTGAGAGAGTCTGGGCTATGATGTGGACCATTGACTATGGGGTGCAGTGATGTTCAGAGATGAACTTACCAGGTGCAATGGATGTATCACGATGATGGGAGAGAGTGTTGCTGTGGGGGGAGTGGGGGGGGGGGCGGTGGGGTTGAATGGGACCTCATATATTTTTTTTAATGTAATTAAAAAATAATAATAATAATAAATAAATATTTTAAAAAAATCATAAAAAAAAAAAAAAGAGACCTTGTCAAATGCTCACAGATATGATGGGGAATGAAACCACCCATTCCACATTTATAGTATGTCAGGAAAGGCCTGTCTAATTAAGGTCTTGGCAAGCAATAAATCAAAAACAGGGAAACGGCTGAGGACAGAGGAGCAAATGAGCTCCACAGGTCCTGCACAGATGATGAGTCTACAGAGGAGGAATTACAGGAGATATGGAGGAGTGGGCAGGTGCCTGCAGATGCACCAGAGCAGGGAGAGACAAGCAGATCAACACGAGCAATGCTGAGGAACAGAAATGCTAACCACAACCAGATCAGGCACCGTCTGTTCACTGCTTTCCCTGGGAATGATCTTTCTCATCAGGTTTCATCCTGGTGACTAGCCCTGAGACTCAGCACCATTGTTTGTCAGTCCCCTTAAACCAGGCCTACAACGTTTAAATAACCCGCTTATTAAATTCTTCTGAAATTTCCCTGATTGAGCCTAGCCTACTACATATCCCCTGTTGGGTCCCTTACTAATCAAGTCATGAGTGCAAGGATAAACGTGGCTACACAGAGACAAAGGGCCCACTACCCACTACCAGAAACCTCCCTTCCAGCAACACATTTGCACTGCCAACTCCATCTAAATGCACTGACATCATGTCCATATTTCTCTTCTTTGTTTACAAGTATGCCAGTAGACATCTGGACAAATATTTGCAGAATCCAGGATACTAGGTTTATAGCATGGCTCTACACTACCTCTAATCTCCTAATCCAACTTACCTTTTCTAAAAGGGATCACTTTAGTCTCATCTTTCTCAGTGAATCCACAATATTTTTTAGTGATCATCTCCAACCTGCCTTAATGGCCACTATCTTTTTCATTAATCTATTCCCGATTCTTGAGCATGATTGGCTTCAAACCACCAATCTAATTTATCTATAAATCAGGGAACTGAGCCACATCAACCTTTGGCCAATTATAAACTTCGTACTCCTCTCCCATCCTTCACATATCTATGAAGTAACAGAGATCAATAGAGTATTGGATTTATCACACCATTATATAATTAATCTATCTTGCATTTGTTTAACCTAAAAGACTGGGAGGCCTTAAGGGCTGGGATTGCTTCCTATTCATCTCTACTTCACAGGCGCTTAGCAAAATCTCAGGTATTGTAGATGCCCTATAACTATTCACGGAATTGAATTTAAAGCACCAATGGGACATTTTAAAATTCCCTCATATCATTGGACTTCAGTTTCCTCTCACTAGTATTACATCCTATCCAATCTAATATTTACTCCCTTTGATAGGGAAACTGTCATGTGTTAGAGGAAAACAAGTAAATCTGACTCCTTCCTGAGATCGACTTATGGTAGAAACACCTCCGACTCTTCTTCTTGTTCTGAACATAGTCATTATATAGCTTTCCTTATCTTCAAAACTTTCAGCCCCTTTTCCTCCCAGCCTTTTGACACATGCCCTAGAGGCCTCTGACACTTGTTCTTGACTCTCCGGGTCTTCCCCCAGCATTGGTTCAAGTCCTTTATCCTCTGTGTGTTCATTAGAGAACTCCTCAACCAGTCATTTATGTACAGGGCAATTTCCCTTTTCCTTCCTCATCACAATCCATAGCTATTATTCTATTTGAATTTCAGTTCTGAGAGCCTCCCAATTTATTTAGCAGCCTTTTCATTTTGGGCCAAGCTGCTGTATTGTCTACAAAGTTTTTTTTGGCATGGAAGGAAAAAATCTATTCTCCACTGGCAATGATGTGGATCTTTGGGATCCAGCATTTTGAATACAGTTCATACAAATAAAGCAGTTTTGAAATTGGCTTTGGACTATTGAATAGTTTCTTTTTTGAAGTGTATTTTTATTAGTGCAGGCATAAGCCAAGGCCTGGTTTGAGGAGAACAAGGCACAGGGAGAATGAAGTTTTTTTCTCCGTATCTGAAGTTCTACAGGTTTTCAGGTTGGGCTCTGATGATCTAAAAAGAGAGGATCTGGCAGAAAGAGTAGGTGACAACAATTGCAATCTCAAACAACATCTGTTGTGTGAACAGCGACATTTATTGTCGCTTTATAGGTTTGGGTTTGCAAAGCTAATCTGAAAAGCTGTTTATTCCTGCCTATGGAAAAGAGCACTGGACTAATGTAAGGAGAATGGAGTTCTGGTCCCAATCCTGTCACTAACTCACTAACCTAAAGCTGGCACTTTACCTCCCTAGGTGTTAATATCCTCCTCTTAAAATTATGTGAACTGTATTAAATTTTACTAACATCTTTTTGAGCTCTGATATTCAATGATTCTCTGAAAGAAACAACTAGAAATGGGGGTGCTTTTTTAGATTGGAGCAAATGAGCTAACTCTACAGGTTGCATGCATCCTGGAGTAGAGTATTTTCTTTTTAATTTAGCCTATGAATGAAGAATATGATGCAGGCAACAAACAGATTTGGGTTCAAATTCTGACCATGCCACCTACTAACTCAATGGCTAAAGAAGCCTGGGACTGAGTTTCCTCATCTGTAAGATGTGGATGATATTATTACCTCCACCATGAGACTGTTGTAAGAGTTAAAAGTAAAAACACATGTAATCTACCTGATTCAGTGAATATCATGTTGTAAGGGCTCAACAGCAAAATTAACATAACTGTAGAAGAATTGCTACAGGTGTAAGAATTCCTAATGGGTCAGAAAAGATGTTGACTCTTATTTTTATCATTCTGTTAGAAGATACCCACCCCCAAACAAGCACAATTTTGGTCCAGAATCTTCTTCTTAGATCCCTAAGAGGTTAGTGCTTTTATTGTCTCAACCTTTTATTCCTTTAAGCAGGGAGTTTGTACCATTTGACTATCAGGGAAGCTCTGGCATTTTCCATCTAAGTTACACAAAGTAGGTCTCTCGTGATTTCAAGATTATGTTCCTTTTGATGTTTTCCCAGACCCTAAGTTATTTTTTCTTATGGAGAGGTATTTCTCAATTAAATAAATACATTTTGCACACTTACACTGTGAAAATATTCTACTAGGCTCTGAAGAGGACATAAAGATTTGAAAGACAGTTCCTGGCCATTGGAGACACTGAGGTAATGAAGCAAATACATAACCATGGATTTTGTTAAAGGAGAGTAAGAAAAGGCATAGTTAAAGTCCCTAATGTTATGAGGTTTCAAAAGCTAAAAGGATGGGACATTGGTGATGAACCTGGAAGAATGAGTAGCTTTTTATCAGGTGAAATTGCTAGAGGAGGACTGTTTGAGGAAAAGGAATCTCACAATCAAAGGTATGAATGTAAAGAAGCATTGGGGATAGAGAACAGCAGTAATTCAATTTGGCTTTGTTAGGTTTATCAGAAGAGATAGCTAGGAGAAATGAACCCTCTTGAACATAGGGAAATATGATCTGAGAGGGGCAAAAGTGGTATTATATTTTATTTAGCAGCCAAACCACAGATATTCATTCAGCAGAATAGATTGAATCCCTATAATTTTCTAGGCAAGTGACAGTTTCTAATGTATAAACTAGAAATTATGTGATAGCATCTAAAATAATATCTGCTTAGATGTAATAGATTGGGACCACTCAGGCTTTAGGTCTGAAAACACATTCTGGGTCTTCCTTACATCTTCACTTACCAATATCCAACATTAATTGGCAGTTTCTTTATGCCAGACATTCTGAATTTACTCTCCATACTAGCTCTGTGAGGTAGATGCTGTCATTGTCCCATTTTACAGCTGGAGAACTAAGGTTGCTAGATGTTAAATGGCCTGCTCAAGGTTTTACAACCAGAAATTCATGGAACCAGAATCCAGACCCGTGTCTGTCTGGTTCCAGAATTTGAGCTCTCAACCTCTATGTTATTTTTCCTCTTTTAACCACTTCTCCAGCCCCTGCAAACACCAAAATTCCTTAATTAAAGAGAAGAAGAAATAAGATCCAAGAATATCATTCTCAATGTCTTGTTTCTCTACTGCAAACCTGTCCAGCATTCACATGCTGGTGCCAAGGCATCAACCTCACTCTCTCTTTCAGCACAGAAGAAGGTGAAAAGATATTTTTAAAATTCGAAATAATTTCACACATTATCCAAATGTGGGAAAAAAACTAAATGCCTAATGCCTCTATTTAGCTGTTAGGCTAAGTGTGCATTTCATAACCTCCTTACACTGGTCTTCTATAAAAGGACTATCTGGGAAGCCCCAGTTTGAACTTTTGTATATACTTCTTAGTGTGCTATTTAGGGTCAGAAGGTGTTAAAATTGGTTCCCTGCTATTTATTTCTGTACTTTCTTGAAAAAAAAAAATCTCATGAAATCTGCCTCGTTGCTGCATTGTTTTCATATATTTTAATATTTCTATTATTTGCTTCTCGTTTCTGGGTTACAGATACTATTTAAGAACCAGTTTCTTTTTGCAAGGTTAGAGAAGGGTGTGAGCTGATATTTTAGCTAAGAAGAGAAATACTATTTTAATTTCTTTCTACAGAGCAGTTGGCCAAACACCAATTTTCTAATATTGTTTATCATGTTTTCTAAAGCCACAGAGTTATTATCCAAAGAGATTTTATTTCAGTATTTATATAACCCCAAATTGTTTTCATTAGTGATTTTCATTGATTATCTCAAGATAGCTCTATTCCAGTTGGCTTTACTATTTAACTTTGGTGCTAGGCATACCTAAATGAGGAAAATACTTCAAGATTTCTTTATAAGAGAAAACAAATGAGTTGTCTAATTGCAGATGTAAATATTTAAATTTTAGGACCATATTCTAGAATTTTCATGGCAGGTCTTTATACTTGAAATGTGAAGGCCCTATTTTGAAATTATGCATGACAAATATTTTTTAAATAGGAACAAAATTGTTTACTGTGACTCAACTAACTAGAGCAATGAGAAATGGATTCTCTCCAACATATGATTTTGTATTCTATTACTACTTTGTAGGTGAATCAGTGCTTTCCAGGCTATAATGAAAATATTCATGTTTCTAACTTAACATGACTTAGAAAATGAGTTCACTACAATTCTTACTTTGGAGAGCTAGGAGTATACTCATAGTTCAAAAACACAGAAGAAAATATATTTGTTTACCTTAAGGTTTAACAATGAGTAATTCCAATGAGATCTTATCTGCTCTGCCTGGAAAATACTTAAGGATTAAAGATAACAATATACTCAAAGATAAAAAGATAAGTAAAGGATAAGTGAGATTAATTTGGAATTCATATGAGGCAATGATACAGTCTAAAACTGCTTTTGGTTGTCTACTTGGAAGTCTCAGGGATTTAAACTTACCAGGAATCAGGCCCTGAAACACGGAAGTCAATAGCACAGTATCATCCCAGAAATCCTTGCAAGTTCTTAATCAGAATTTCTCTATTCATAGGTATTTTCGAGATTTACTGTGGCAAACATTTTAAATTTATCAAAATATGTTTTCCTTTATTTAGCTAGTTAATTATTCTCTAATACTTAAGGACATCAATTTGCATGTGTCTTTTGTCTAAGGGAAAGCCCACGTTGAGCGTTGAGCTAATGCTGTGTATCTAACCACCTGCTACACTTACTAAGGATTCTTGTAAGGAATGAGCTCTATTCTCTCTCCACACTAAATTTAGTCTATCTGTTCTAGCATTCAGGGGTCATTAAAATGTTTAGCCTTGTTTAACTGATAGGCAACTGGACATGCAAATATGCCCAGGGCCCCATGGAAATGGACTCTTATGACACCCCCCAACAAACCTTTGTATGTGCTCCCCAGTAAGTGCCCTTAGTCTTGTGCTTTCATGCAGCACACAGTTTTGAGCAACTTTTTTGTACAAGTAGCTTGCCCCAGCCCTGAGGAGACCAAAATATGAATGTGTGGATAAAAGGATCATTTGATAATGAAATCAGATCAAAGGGATTAGTATGGTGAAACAACTACTTAATGTCATCAGGCAAAGAAGTTGGATTCATTCATGCATTATAAAGATGAACTGCCCATATGAATAGAAATATTCAGGGCCCATTGCCTCAAGTTAGTGAATCCATAAAATTTATATAAATAGGGACACCCTTAAATGTGAAAGGGGGCACTATTAATAATGAAGCTAGAAGAGATATGGACTGGGACATTCATGGGCAACCAGGAGTCTGGCCATCCTAGCTAAAACCTTCCATGTTCATCTTCACATTGAGAATATTCTTGGGACCAGAATTTTACTGGGATGGAGACTGCCTAGCCCCTTTCAAATTGACATGTTATTTACTAAGCAGGTTAATTAACTCATCCAGGTTATTCTGGAATCTGACAGAACTGGAAAGAACCTATTCCTTTAGGTAAATTAAGAGATCATCTATCCCATGGACCAATTTTGCATTCAGAATGCAAACTGCTTCCCTTATTTCCAAGTTCATGGGAAGATAGAAGAGGTACCACAAAACAGATGCAAAAATTGACAACAAAGATCAGTGACACCTAAGACGTAGGTCGCATTTCTGTACTATGTGTAAAAACAATAAAATGGCATTTAAATGATCAGTGTAACAGGTTATACTGGCAGAGAACTGAAAGATTATCATATTTATTGATTTATTTGTCCTCCCATGCCTAGGAGGGAGCCATGCAGGGATTAACTCTGTTGTACAGATGAAGAGAGGGAGGCTACCAGGTCAAATGACTTGTGCACACCAGCAGCCTCAGTGCCACCGGGGACCTCATTAGATATTCAAAGTCTCCATCCTACCCCAGTGCTTCTACACTAGACACTATGGGGGGTCGGTCCAGCCAGCTGTGGTTTAACTAGCCCTCTAGGTGATTCTGAAGCAAAATCAAGTTTGAGAACCGCTGCCCTAGGCAAATAAGGAATAGTTGCAAATAACTGCCTGTTCCACATGTTATAAATATAATTGATTCTTCTTTTTAAATCAGTTTTAACCCTTTCTAGTGGATTTTTAAAAATAAATTGCTTTACATGCTTTTCTTTTTTTCTTAGAAACCAGGTAGTGTACATGATTGAACCTGATGGTAGCCCTAATTTAAATATTTTTCTCCTTTTCACTTTTATGTTTCCCTGCCACTTGTTCTATCAGAAATTATTTTTCTCTAATATTCTGTGAAGAAGATGGAAAATCAAGCTTCTTTAATTTTATTTTAAAGTGATCATAAGACTTTGGAAAAAGCCTTGTGAAGAAATGGCTTCAGCAGTGGGCCACCTTCAAGAAATCCATATCCAGAGTCTTGAGTGAAGAAAACTAAAGAGCTAGCTAACTTCCAGCGAAGGTGGATGGAAACAGACAAGAGAATGTTTAGAATGGCATAATATTTTCAAAGAACAGGAGTCAGTTTTATTTTGCAAGATGCAAAGTAATTTAGAACATACTGCCTAACAGTTACTTAAAGCTAACTAGGCTCTCTATAATTTGGTGGAATGAAATTTGCCATCCTGGCCAAAGCGGAACACAATGTTAATACCTGGTCTTAAAATTGAGAAACAAGCATGCAACATCTGCCTTTCCCAGCTACCTCAGTCAGTTACAGAAAGGCAGAATCATTTCAAAGAGAACTTAGACACTGGCTTGAAAGTTTTGCTTTTTATGATTGAGTAATTTGTTTCTCATAGACGGTAGCTCTTGATTCCTGCATGGAATATTGTTCTCAGGAAGGATGTGTTGTCCTCTAACACTCTTACCCTGCTCAGGTGATTACGGTAAGCAGTGGTTTGAATTTTCCATGTCCAGATCATATTCTCATCTTTTGGAAATAGAAAATCAAAACTAGCATTAATGATTTTATTTCAAGTTACTTATGAAGTATCTGTCCTCAGTTATGTAAAAAGAAAAAGTACTTTATCAAATGTATTTGAGCATCTATTTTGGCAAAGACCATAAGTTGAATTTCTGTGAGGTTTTTTGTTTGTTTTGAAAGAGACTTCTAATTTTTCCCTTTTCCATTCAGAAACAAACCTAATGGCTGACTTGAATGTTTTGTTTTATTTTTTTAGCTAAGATTCACTGAGGAAAAAAAATGACAAAAATGGGTTGTAGAACTTTATCAATTAACTCTTTTTTAGGAGGATTTTTTTCCCCAATTGCCTGCTACTGGATATCTTCCTTGTTGCTGGAAGAAAATTATTTTGTCTTCCCTGTTATCCTTTGTTTTAATGTGGAAATTAAAAGTGCCAAATCAAAGCTACATATTCATAAACAAAGATGAATTTTATTTGGTAAGAAAAGTAAATTTCAAGTACAATCCAGGTAACAAATCTTAGATTGCTTTTATTTTTATATTTTAGCCTTGAATTATACTCATAGCAATATTTATAACAACAAGACAGAAAAGAACTTATAACATTTTGCTTATGATATTTTTTTCCAGTATTGCTCCAAGAAGGAGAATCTGGTGTTATGTTTTGGGAAGGGTTAAGTTCTCATTACAAAGAGGAAGTAAACAGCTTCTGTATTCCTGTTAAGTTAGGATGGAAAGGGCTATGTATCACAAAATGAAAAGAGACTGTATCAATTAAAGTAGAGGAGTGGCCTCAACTACAACCAGAGGTGTTTTTCTGAGGAAGAAAGACTGTAGGTTCCACGCTGGGGAAGTGGGATCCACTATCACACAGAACTTTAGGAGGTCAGAGGACCTTTGATAACCTTTGATGAATTAAATCAGACTGATTTAAGCATCATGGCTTCAAGAAGGTAACGTGCCAAAAGTCAAATAGCTGGACAAAATTTTGGACCCCATGGCCCAATTTGGCATTGAATAGAACCCCAACTAATTGAATGATCTAACTGAGGATCACGATACTTTGTTCAATTGAATCATGATACTTTGGAAAATAAGCATCACAGTCCTGACTTCAATGAACTTAAAACTAGAAAACCTTCCCTGAATTTTCTCGAGAAAATTCCAGATTCTCCAGAATTTTGGAAAGAAGATAAATCAAATTTATCTGACTCATAAGAATAAACAGGATATCTGAGTGTCATGGCACAGGTTCATATTTGCTACCCTATTGACTACTGATAGAGAACCTGGGAAGAAATGCTACAGAGGTTGATTGTAGCATCAAGGGGGTTGTTTTGTTGGAAAGCATAATCATTCTCACTAGTGTCACTTAAAAAGGTCAATATTTCTCAAACATTCTTAATTTATATTAATTTACTATGGTTTTCTCTCTCCTGAATTTCTGATTCTTTCATTTCTACTCTAAGCCTAGCTATACATTGAGTTAATTAATTCTATTTATCCCCTTCCTGTTTCATAAAGTGGTGTTGCTTATTTGAATGAAAATAATCTTGTTTAAATCTTAAAGGATACCATCTGGTTCTGATATTCAAGAATTTGGTGAACAAATCCATGTTTACTCTAGACTTATAAGCTTTAATAACCTTCCAAATGTAAAACTATTTTTATTACACCCTAATACAGAAACCCCTCTAGTGTTTTGATCATTTTAGAGTCTTTTCTTAGAATGATCTTACATAGCAGATTTGAGTGTAGAAATGGAGTGGATATCATAATCATGGGCACAGGATCATGTTGTAAATTGTAATGTTCTCCACAAGATTCTCTCAATTCTAGTTCTATATCTTCCATATCCTCCACCCTTTTCCTTGCCTTTCCTTCCATCCTCACCCTTCAACCCTCTTGTGCTTATGTATTTTGCATGCACCCAGTTCGACCACCTACATATCCCATTATGCACATCACATTTCAGTTTCAGGCTTTATCACTGACTGGTTGAAGTCCTTGAGTTGCTGTGTTCAAGTTTTTGAGGAGGAATAATCTGATTGAATATTGCTGGATGAATGGAATAACTCACTCTGGATTATAGTCCATTCCTAACTAATTAATCATGGTGCAGAATGAAATAGGTCACTTGATAAGACAGCTGCCACTTTCTAGATGCCAAGGGGGAAGCAGATTCTCTAGAAGGGTCTGTGAATTCGAACAGGCAAAGAAACATATCTAGTACAGGGCAGGACAAGAATTTGTACTTGATTTCAATCATCTTTTGGATGATGTCCTACATTCCATAAACTGCGACTCAGCTCCCTTTTGATCCACTTTTTAAGAATGATTAGTTTTTTCATTGTACTGAGGCATCTTCATAGTTGTTTTTCCCCTCAGAGGGAAGTAACATAAATAAATATTGTCACTGTTGATTTTGCAGCTTTTCAAATGGAAATTGGTATGGAATAACAATCACCTGGGTATGAAATATTTACTGCAGTATTAGCGAGCCTGAAAATTTTAAGCCTAGAACACACACATGGATACAAAACACATCCTTTTTTTTTTTTTTTCCATGTATATACCAATCAGCATGCCTTTTTGCATTGATGTGTCTGTGTTTGAAAGTAGCATGCCATATCTGGTAAACAAGTGCTTCTTTTTATTAACATTTTAAAATTGAAGTTTTTCATTCATACATGAACATACATGGACAATAAGTATATAGCAGAAGTTGTAAACTTACAAAACAAACATGCATATCATCAGACAGGGTTCCCATACGTTATCCCACCACCAATACTTTGCATTGTTGTAAAACAGTTGTTACACACTATGAACAAGCATCGTCAAAATATTACTACTAACTATAGCCTCGAGGACATTATGTTGAGTGAAATAAGTCAGACACAAAATATTGTATTATATCACTAATATGAACTAAATAAAATGAGTAAACTCACAAAGATAAACTCTTGAGTATAGGTTCCTAGGAAATAGAATGTGGGTTGAGAATGGGAGCTGTTGCTTAACTATGCAGAATTTTAATAAGGTTTATTGAAAATGAATAGAGTTGATGATAACATATTATAGTGAGTGTAACTAACGCTGCTGATTTATAAATGTGATTGTGGCTGAAAGGAGTAGTCTACAGATGTAATATCTCAATTGAGAGGACGCTAGGGAATAATCTAGAGACTATATAATACTGCAATTTCAGAGGTGGATAAAGATTGTGTTTAATAGTATAAGAATGTTCTTATTTTACAAACTGTATAACACCTGCTTCTTGAGTAAACAATTAATTTTCTCTTAGAGCAAAAGACAGCACAACCAACCCTTCTGCTGTATTACTCATATCTGCAATTATTGTGTCTCTTATAAAAGGCTACAAGTTAGGTTTGCCATCAGCCATTACAGTGGTTCAGCTGAAATACACTGTCACAAATAAATCAATCTATTCTACTTTTAAAGTCCTAGATACTGGCTCTGGCAGAGTTCATAGATTTAGTGTACAATTAGTGTTGTATACATGTATGCCCCCAGAAATTACTCTCCTACACACATAACTATGCTGAACTTCTATCCTGAACTTCTTTGTATTACCTTGAGCTTGCCAAGTGAAAAGCAGTCAATCAATTCACTTGACAATGTATCAGTTTGTGGAATCATTTAGGACTGTCAAGGTAGGAGGGTCCACTCTTTTGAATAATAGAGGCAGTAAGAATGAGGCTGGGGGAAGCGGACTTGGCCCAGTGGATAGGGCGTCTGTCTACCACATGGGAGGTCTGCAGTTCAAACCCGGGGTCTCCCTGACCCGTGTGCAACTGGCCAATGCACAGTGCTGATGCGCGCAAGGAGTACCCTGCCACGCAGGGGTGTCCCCGCGTATGGGAGCCCCACGCGCAAGGAGCACACCTTGTAAGGAGAGCTGCCCATCGCAAAAGAAAGTTCAGCCTGCCCAGGAATGGCGCCGCACACAAGGAGAGCTGACACACAAGATGACACAACAAAAAGAAAAATTGCCGCTGATAATAACAGAAGCGGACAAAGAAGAACACGCACGAAGCAGATGGACACAGAGAGCAGACAACGGGCGGGGAGGGGGGTTGGAGGAGGAAGGGGAGAGAAATAAATAAATAAATAAATAATTAAAAAAAAAAAAAAAGAATGAAGCTGGTATACAGTTACCTTGCCCAAAGGACATAAAAACTCAGATTGTTAACCAAGGTAACATGCTGTTTTTTTATCTGGTGTTTTGTCAGATTTTATAATGTATACTATCACATGACAAAGAACAAAATATTTAGATTGTGATGTAAAATGCAGTTTGAGAGAAACTAAGAGCTACCAAATCCGATAGTATTATTATTACCCAGAAGAAAGCAGCTCCAGAAAAACAGCAGGGAAAAGTAAAATATTTCAGACCTTTCCAAATAGCTTCCAGAGTGGTCTAAGCTAATCAGAAGGTCTAGCTGGAAACTGAGCTCTTCAATGTGTGTGATGAACTCATGCTCAAGGGTATACCTCAAAACCAAAAGAGGGTGATTCCAATTTCATAGGCCCCTAAGTATAAGAAAAAGAAATTCTAGTTCCAAAAGAAAGAAAGCAGCAGAGAAATTATCATGAAATTTTTAGTGGGGAAGGACTGTGCTTTGATGAGAATAGAAGTTAGGACTCTGCAGGGAATGAGCAAGAGACCCAAACAGACCGCTCACCCCAACACGGCAATACATAGACTCTGAGTACCTCAATGAGTCCCAATGGTGTATACTTCTTTGAGCTGATCTGTTTCAGTACCCTAAATACCTGGTTCAAGAATCCATGGTACCTTCCCTTTTTGCAATTAATGTTTCTGTTTTTATTTAAATATGGCAATTATGCAACTTTAACAAGAGAGCAATTAGGGATTGTCCTCTGAAAATTAGCTCTTGTAATTTTTAATATAAAATATGTCTGCTGTTATCAGGGCTCTGGAAACCCAACCTAGTGGCTTCTTACCTCCTGGAGTGAATGAGGGACTCTCTTTCCCTTCTCACTTCCAGGAAGAAGGGACTGGAGATGAACTTAAAAAAAACTGGCTAGGACCCAAAAAGGTAAATTGTGGACTTCATGGCTAATGGTCACCAGACCACCAGTCTTAGCTGAACTCCAGTGAAACTCTGGTGAGTCAATTTACTTAGCAACCTGGTTTTCAAAGTAATTCATTTGCCAAATGTGTTGTTTTCTGACTTCAGACTGGCTTTCCCATTTCCATCCAGCTACTTCCACAGGGGAGAGAGAGAGAGCATCTAAAGGAGCTAAAGGATCACACATAAACAACAGGTCCAGTGGGGGTCACTTCTAGTAGCAGCCTCAGCTTTAGGCAGAGACTTTTCCAAACTGGAAAACCCTCTGAAAGCACATTCCAAAGGAGCTGTCTCCTCTCATTTAAATTGACTATTTAACTCCTTAGGTTTTTTTTTGCAGATGATTACATTTTTCACAATAACCCTAAGAGGGTAATATTATACTTATGATATATATGTAATATGTATTTTTAGTAAAAATTCAGACAGTAAAGAAAAGTATAAAGTGAAAAGTAAATACTACCTACCTCTACTCACACACACTCTGGAACACTCATCCAACTTTGTGTTTCATCCAGAGATCTATGCAAGTGACTGTGTCTATTTTTAGTTCACACCTTTCTGAAAGTTATTTCATTTCATACTATATCTTGAACATTTTACAGAAGTATTCTATCTAGTTCATTTGCAGTGTATTTAATGGTTGTGTAGAGTATTTCACTGAAAGCTATAGTATCACTTAACCCATTTTCTGAACATTTACTTCTGGTTTTTTACAGTTGCTACTAATGATGCTACAGGGAATATCCTGCATGTATACATGTGTGAATATAATACTTCCAAGTGATACTTCTTGCCAAATGACACTTCTTGGTTAAAATTATGAGCATTTAAAACTTTGATAGTTATCACTAGATTTCTGAAGTAGAGTTTTTAATTCCATTTTATTTGATAAAGAACCTGAGGCTCAGAGAGGTTAAGATCCACTGCAGATGTCACAAAAACTAAGCTGGTAAGAATTGCAGAGTCAGGTTTTCAATCCAGGTTTACCTGGATCCAAACTTCACCACTTCTATTTTTGTCACTTGACATCCCAAGTGGGACTCTGAACCTAATAAGTAACCCTTAAATTTCGGGGAAGAGTAGGGTCAGTTTGCCACTGGTATGGACAATGAAAAATTTCTTCAATATGAGAAAAAATATTGACCACTTCCTCCTGACCAGGGAAATGAGATTCCTAGGATGTTTAAATATAACATATAAATATAATATATACTATAATATAATCACTCACTTATACATTCATTTATCAAATAATATGTGAATATTTCTTCCCTGCTGAACTTCTCATGCTGGACAAGGTTTCTACCTTCTAGTGGAAAAGAAAAATATTAACCAAATCATCAAAAAGAAAGAAAAATTATAACAGACAAATGCAAACATGTCAGTAACACATGAGTTTATAACAGAATTGATGTAGGCAGGGACTCAGGTTTGGATTCCAAGAAGTAATGCTGATTGAGTTGAACTCCATAGGCTGGATAGAAGTTGCTAGAGGATGAAGGAAGAAAAGCACCTTCCATTGCAAGCAGAGGAATAGTATGTGTAGAGGCCTGGTAGGAGAAAACAATGCAAGTTCTTGGCCAGAAAGAAGACCCATGTGTTTATAAGAGAGGGATGGAGAAATTGTCAGCCAGATTAGCTCCTGCAGGGCCTTGTTAGTCTAGAAAAGGAGTACTATCTTTAGAAAATGGGAGTAATCAAAAGTCTTTAAGGAAGGTATAAATCGCTGTGGTGGGAAGTGGAAAATGATTACTTCACTCTCAGCGGTAAAGTGCCTCAATACATGAAACAAACACACAATTGAAGGCAACTTCTCCAAGCACTCTTCACAAGCCGAGGAACCACACCTGGTGCCCATGTGCTCTCACTCTCTTATGCTCACTCTTGCTCACTGGCTCTTACTCTTTCTCACTCTCTGATATATCTAGGTATGAAGACAAAAAGCAATTTACTTAAATAACATTGTTAAATCTAAATCTTCAGTGGCAATTATCACCACCATCACCAGGGGACTGCAATATGAAGAGTTAAATTAGAGAGCTTTCCAAATCAACTTAGCAGCAAATGCTGACATCAATTTAAAATTAAACAACTGCACAAGCAGTACAAGTAGGCACTTGGGGAAGTTGATTTTAGGAAGAATCCACTTAGACCAAGAGATTTTGGCAGCTGCCTCAGAAAAGAGACTATCCCATAACCTCATCCTCTCAAAGGATTCTAAGCATCAAGGTTCCACTGAAAAGTGAAGTTTCCAAAAGGTAGGCATAACATACAATATCTTGGCTAAATACATCCATCCCACATTTTTTAAATCTGAAAGAATAATCCAGAGAAAAACTATGTGCACAAACATCTGGAATGCTAGCTGTTGTGCCAAAGAATGTAACCATTTTCTCAGCACTGGGTACTGTGCTGAGACACTTTGGGTATCACATGCATGCCCCCTGCAACGCTCCCTATCCCCCTCCAACAATCCCTGAAGAATAAGATCCAGTGAGGGAAAAATGCTAAGAGATCAGAATTTCCATAAAGTAGAATGGTCTAGAAGACTAGAAATAGCCATTAGATAAATTCCGTTTCTGAAATCCTCCAGGACCATATGGCATTCATTTGACATGATGCTCAGAGCCCTTAATGAAGAGCCTCAGCTGTGATTACAGTCTCACCTTGTGCCATTCTTTCCCACCCCCCTCATCTTCACCAAACTTTTTGCCCTAGTTACATAGATGCTTTACCAGGTTCAAATGACATTATACCACACCTTTTTGTTCTTGTTGCTTTCTTCACGTGAAATGCGCTCCTTTATTTCAGAGCTCTGATTTACCTTTGAAACCCAAACTCTAATATTTGATCAGAGAGTAATTCAGCATTTTTTGAGAACCAGCCATAAACCAAGCATTTGGGATATGAAGATGAATAAACAGCAATTTTTGTTCCAAAGATGGTCAGATTTTTACATATTTTAACGTTCTCAGGGGCTAACAGATGCCCTCTAATAAGTGATGCTGAACATGGTAGCTTGGATAGATTCAGATGAGAATAATAAATCCAGTGTACTACCATCAAAAACAGAGCAAGAATAGTGTGCACCACATTGTTAGAAACAAGTGGTATACATAGTATCCTCAAGATTCTAGGGTGTCCTGACACCAATGGAAGAAAATATATTATTATAGAATTTCTCCATTTACTTACTCATTATTTCAATTCATGTACTAGGTATTAATACTATATGGATGATTAACAAGTCCCAAACTCAAAGTCAAGTAAATGAGATAAGACATAGATGCAAATAAATATATTACATGGGAATAAATGTAAAAAGATTAAAAACTAAACAGCCATGAGATTTCAAAAGGAGAGAGCTTTCCTCTAAATAATGGAGGTATCATATCATCTACCTATTTACCTCATTACCATTATGCAATCTGATTCTGAATTTCTATTGAAAAATGCTAATCAAGTGCTCATTTACTAGTCCCTGGGCTCCTCCAGTTGTTGCTGGAACATCTATCTATCTATATCAACAGTTGAGTATCTACTGAGCCGGCCCATTTCAATTTCAGACAGGTATAATACTGGAAATGTCTTTCTTTCACTGAGCCGAAGTATGTTTTCCTAAAACTTGTATTAGTTCTATGTCTTCCTCTGGTGACCTTCAGGATCAATTCATTTCCTCTTCCACATAACTCTTTGGAAAAATTTAAATGTCATATTCTCCTTAAGTCTTTTATCATTTATTTCTCTTGAGTTTTTTTGGGCAAGATTCTGCCTACCTCAAACCTCTCTATGATTTCAATAGACAGGCCTCCTGTTCTCTGAATAAACATGAGATGGGAAAATAGGGCTTGGTCTGTAAATATGAGGCTGCATACATCAGTGACAAGTAAAATTATTCCTCCAAGCACCCTGCAATATTACATATAAAAGTGTAGGAAATCCTGTAGGAAGAAAATAAAATGAAAGCAAATTTGTTATTTTATAACTAATAACCTTCTCAGCTACACCAAAATATAACATATTGTATCAGCATGGAAAAAATTCTTAAGCACAGGTGCAAATTAGTTTTATGTATTGAAAATAGTCACTAGATGCTAAATCTTTGGGAAATAAATATCCATTGCTGACAATGAAAACTTCTTAATATAGAGAAGTGAATGGGGACAAAGCTTAAGAGATCCTTACGGAAAAATACGCTGCCATGAAAGAATTTGCTTGGCACCCATCCTTTAAAATTAAGCAGATGCACGTATCCTTGGGGATTATAATGATACTGATGATAATTGAACTTAGAGAAAAAGGGTACTAAAATCCAAAACTTCCCACTGAAAATGCCAACTCTTCCCATATGTGCCCCAACTTGACACTTAGAAACAGGTCCAGATGAAGGCAAAGATAGACCTTTGTAAAACGGCAAGATACAGGAATGTCTTCCAGCAGTGCCTTTTTGGCTACATACCTCCATCCCTAACTATTCCAATCTCAGAATCCTTATGCTTCCTTCTTTAAATCCAAAGGTATTCTTTGCAGGTAAAGGAGAATTTTCAAAACCTGCAAACCTGTCTGAATCAGAACTCCTTTTCACTAATGGCCAATGATTTCAGCAATGCATTCAAAGGCAAACAATTAAATTAACCATATTTAATCCAAAGCTAGGCATAAGTGACTACTTCAATTTATCCTTCATTAGAGTATTTGCTCTATGTTTCTGAACCAACACCCTTTTTTCCATCAATTCTACTTCTAAGGATTAATCATTAGAAAATATATGTGCAATATGAAACTATGATGTCTTTCTTAAAGCCCTGATTCTATAATAATCCAAATTAAAGAATGGAAATTACCCAAAAGAACAATAGGGAGGAATTAGTAAATTGTGCTACATCCTACAGAGCCATTAAAATCATTTTTGTAAAAATCTACATCTTAACATGATAAGATAAGTAAAATAATTAAGTAAAAAGATGTTTCATTATATATGATAGGATTTCATATGAAAATGCATACACTTATAGAATAGTTACTCATATATGTATGCATGTAATTATACACCAGGCATACTGCTAAGCACTTGGGAAATGAGAGCATACATGGCCTCTACCCATAGAACACACATTATGATGGCAAAGTCAAGAGATAGAAATTTCTTCTCCCATGAAATTCCAAACTTATGGCGGACACCATGGCATTAGAAACTTAAACTACACCTGTTTTATAATTTTTATCTCTAGAACCATGAAGCTATGTAGACTTTCTTCTGTGATTTTCTCAGTGTTATTGCTAAATCCATTATATAAACTTTGGACAAAAGTTATTTATGAAACCAGGAGACTAAGAAAGATTTCTCAACCTTGTTAAAGAAATGAACCACTTAAGTTTTCTAAAGAAAGGGTCAGAACAGCTATGAGAAGGTCAGAGTAGAAATCCATTAAACGTTTCTAACCAAAGGCATAATTTAAAAATCCTCAGAGAGTGAATGTCAGAGTTTTTGAACCCATTAAGGCACTAAGGTAAGGGAAGATGTCATTAACTATAGTTTCACTTGGAAATGAGTTTTTATTTTAGTTTCTTTGAAAAAGAAAAGCAGACCAATCACTTTGCTCAAAACACCTTTATTTTTATTTTTATTTTTTTTCCAAATTCTACTCAATTTATTCATTTTAAAAGATATTACATTAAAAAAATGAGGTCCCCATTCGCCCCCACCACCCCCACCCCATCACTCCCCCCCCAATAATACTCTCCCCCATCATCATGTCACATCCATTGCATCTGGTGAGTACATCTCCGGGTATCGCTGCACCCCAAGTCCCATGTTCCACACCATAGCCCACACTTTCCTACGTTCCATCCAGTGGGCCATGGGAGGACATACAACATCTGGCAATTGTCCTTGGAGCACCACCCAGGACAACTCCAAGTCCCGAGAATGCCTCCACATCTCTTCTCTTCCTCCCCTTCCCCGCACCCAGCAGCCACCATGGCTACTTTTTCCACATCAATGCCACGTTTTCTCGATTATTAACCACAATAGTTCATGAATAGAATATCATTAAGTCCACTCTGATCCTTACTGTATTCCTCCTTCCTGTGGACCTTGGCTTGGTTGTGTCCATTCCACATCTATGTCAAGAGGGGGGTTAGATTCCACATGGATATTGGATGCAATCCTCCTGCTTTCAGTTGTAGGCACTCTAGGCTCCATGGTGTGGTGGTTGACATTCTTCAACTCCATGTTAGCTGAGTGGGGTAAGTCCAATAAATCAGAGTGTAGGAGCTGAAGTCTGTTGAGGTCATGGCCTGGCTATCATATTGTCAGTCCAGAGATTCAAATTCCCTAGATATATCTTAAGCCCCAGCACCAACTACAATTTCAGTAAAGTAGCATGAAAGGCTTGTGAAAAGAGATCCCATCTGAGTCCAGCTCCATCACGCAGAAACACCAGCTCCAAAGAAGGGCCAACTGACATGGCAGTGAACCCCATCTGCCATGACCATAGGACCTGTGGGTCTCTAGCCCTCAAAAGGACCTATACCTGGGGTTGTATCTACTTTATCTGTCTCTGAGACTCTGCTCAGGTGTGCATAAGGGCAATCCTTCTGACAACCTCCAGACTCTTTTTTAGAGACTCATAGCCATATAAACTCATTTGTCCTTTCCATTTCCCCCTTAATTTAGGTCAAACAGCATTTTTAACTCCTGTTATTATATGTAGACAGGGATATTCTGCTGGTCCATGTTGAATCTTTAATTCAAGGTCCTTTTCTAGTTGCATCATCAGCTGGTACTTGGTAGTGATCCCTCGGTGCCAGGGAAAACACCCTTATTTTGAAGTAACACTGACCTTAGGGTAAAGTGAAGGTAGGAGGACCTGTTCCTGTACTTCTCCCACATGGTCCAACTTTTCCATACATGGAAATTATAGAGGTAAGATGTAAAAGAGGAGAAACATGTTTGAAGTCTCATCTTTTCTATAATACTAACACTAATGGTTGGACTCAATAATTATTCTTTCTTTTATTGTTTGTAGTTTATCCGAAGGATTTTCTTTGTCTTTCTTTCTTTCCTTTTTTTTTTTTTTTTTTTTAACCACTCACTATTTGCCTGTTTGGAAAGATGAGTTCAACTTTCAGGTTAAATAATGGAGAGGACTTAGAGTAGGAAAAAAATGGTTCACTTTCATCAATGTTCTTTTCATTTTTATAATATACTGTATTGACCTGCTGGAATTACTATAATGGCTGCAGCTGCAAGCCAAAAAATCATGTGAAAATACATCAGCCTCTAAGCCACATTTAAACACATTATAAAGTTTACTATTAACTAGGTGATTGGTTAAAAGTACTATTTTTAAATACTGATAAATTATACATAAGAAGATTGAGGAATTCATTCTTTTAATTCATTTGTGTATATTTTAAATAAATATATTTTGAGATCATAAACCTTGCTGGCTAACATAATAATATAGAAATATTTCAAATTCCACTTATTCATTTGAGAAATTTAAAGTATTTATTACTGATTTGATAGGAGAGACAATAACAACACAATCATGGGCATCATATTGCATCACATTCATAGGGTCATTCTTGGGCCAGTTCCTAGATCTTCTGCCTACCACAAAAATCTAACTCATATTTTACCACCTACAGAAAGCCTTCAGTGTCCACTCATTCACATCTTCCTCCAATTCTTCTCTTTCATCCTATTTGCATAGATGTCCTATCCTGAATTCTACAGCATTCCACTGTATGTACCTCAATCAAAGCATTTATCACACTGTCATACATTGTCTGATTGCTTGTCTGTCGTTTTAGAAGACTCCTTAATTTAAGCAATCCCAGAACTTAAGTCAGTGCCAAGCCACACATAATGGATGCCCACTTGATTAATGCATGTTGAACAATTTTTATGTTCTTTCCAAATGAAAGCAAAAATGATTGACTTTATATGTAAACTATGAAAATTATAGTATTGAAGTGTTTTCATGACTAGTTTATGAAAATGAGTAATCTGCTTTCAAAGATAGTACACTTCTTAGCTAACCAGACCATTCACTTAATCTGATTTTTACATTCATTAAAAATAATTTGAAAAAAAACTCTAAAATTTACTAAGCACATTGCTGTTGAGCTCTTTTAGCCCATGTAATTTTTAAAAAGTTCCATTTTAAAGATGAGGAAACTGAGACTTGGAGAGGTCAGTAACTTGCCCAAGGTCAAGCAACTATGAAGTAGTTCGCTAGTATGGAATCCTGGCACTCTGGATCAGAAAACCTTATGTTATGTTACTTCATTCATTTACTAACTCGCTTGGTATTTATTATGTGCCAGGCACTGTGCTAACCATTTTCATCACTTGGATCCCAATTACCGTTAGAAATAATATCTTTTATCAAATGTATTCATAGCATTTACCACAAAAAATCCAAGCTATTATTTCCTGAAAAAAAATTATACATTCATGTTATATTTAATATGCATTTAAAATCATCCATCAGTAATCATGCTTTTATGTGAATATTATATATATGTGAAGACATGTAAACTATAGAGAAATTGCACCTCATAAAATGCTAGTCATTGGCAACTTTGCATGGGAAAAACTAGATGAGAAAATTTAAAGAAGGAAATCCATCTTGCCCAGCTATGACCTCATTATATTTGAAGACACTGTATGACCCACAGATGGTGAGAATAAAGAAGCCACACAAGTTCTATGGACACTTTGAGACTCACCTAAGTAAGTACCTGTGTTTCAAAGCAATTTTTTGTTACAAAATGATGTTGTGCTCTAATATATGACATTTTACTGCAACATTCAATGCCCAGTGATGGCTAGAGCTAATATTATTTACTTGACTATGAAAACGTTTTTCTAAATTCCTACATTTAACAATATAAATATCGTAGTTCATTTACAATATGATATATACATAAACATGAGTTACCGCCATTACTAAAAGGACTGCACAAGTGCTGAAACCATAGAATATGAGATTTTAATCATTTATAAGGCTTGGGCATTAGAGGAAGGAGGCAATCAAAAGAAAGGAGCAATGTACCAACTTGTAGAGGAACTCCAATGCTATCCTTGGGGAATTACTTTACAAAAAGAAATCCAAATGTTAAAAGAATTAGATTTCTCACTTCTCTTGCTACAGCTTTGCCATAAGTAGATCTCAGTTCAAACAACCACATAGGAGTGTCCATGAGGAGTGGGGAGAGAACCAATTTATGTAAATCAATCATGTTTATAAAGTTCGTCTGTTTTAAGCCCAGAGCTAAGGCCAGAAACAGAAGTATCAATTTATATCACAGAAAAAAATGATTTCTAACTGATAAAAGGACTGTTTTGTGGTATAGCATTTTTATTTGTGTAAATATAAATAGGAACACTCTTTTGGCATTATCAAAAGAGAAACTGAATACTAGCATATAAAAATTCCTGTAATCCAATACCCTCAAGATGTTATTTCCCAATCATCTCCAGTTCTCCCATGAAGTAATCATTAACTTGTTTTCTTCTTATTACAAGAGAAAGGGTGATAGAATTTGCTTTCTTCTTTCTCAGGCATTTTTCTAAACCAGACTTCAAATAAACATGCAATTCTAAGTTTTAGGTACGTGGCTACCGTGCAGATATTCACTTGGTTGTCACATCGGATTAGAGCTTTCTGCTATCAGCATCGTGTAGTTTTAATTTCTATTATTGGATTAAATTTCAGATAGAATTCATGAGCATATTGGCAATCCCAACAATGCAAAGGAAGCCCATACTGCCTCAGGAAAGTATGGCTTCATTCCTTTAGGACATTAGCTCTTAATACAGTTCAGGTTCCTCCAAAGAAAAAAGAATGAATTGATTAAGATGCTGGGAAGGTATGTAAAATTTCATATGTGTAAAACAAATTAGCCATTCACTTCTCCCATGATAACCCAGGGAATATTTCCAGGTCTAATTTCTTATGTTTATAAGAGAAGTTATCACATCTGTGATTTAGTAGCAGATACAGAAAACCAACACAAATATACACACGTAAATATACACACACAACTCTACACAATCAAATAGTCTCAATGGATATTCTATTTTAGCTGTCACTACTGCCTCTTCAATATGATGATCTGCACAGGACATCATTTTCTCTCCTTTTATGTAATGACAATAAAAGCCAGGCTGGCCTGAATTTATTTTTTGTCTGATAAGCTAGAAAACAATGATTTTATTCTTATGCCTACAAGTTGTAAACCTTGAAGCACTTTTGGAGACAAGAGGAAACTTATTTTATAGTTGTCTGATTTTCAGTAAAAAGACAATTTTAGAACCTCTATCATACACTCAGATCTCAGCTCAGACATCTTATCTGTGAATCCTTCTGTGACACCCTCAAGCAGCTAGTTTCCCTCAGTTCATGTAGAGTTTAGAAAATGATGACAATGATGATGATGAAGACAATAATGATAAAAAGAGCTATAAGGAGCCAAACACTATTCTGAGCACTTTATATAAATTAATTCATGGAATCATCACAACAATCTCTTGAAATGGCTATCTCCATTTTCTAACAGGTAAGGAAACACAGGCACAGAAAATTTCAGCAGTGTGCCTAAGGTCACAGAACTGTCAAGTGGCAAAGATATTATTAGTCATATCCACACAGTCTGGTTTCAGAGTCCAAATGCTTAACCATTTTACCAGGTTATCTCTTTCAGTTTGCTAAAGGCCGTTGGGAACAATATACCAGAAATGGGTTGGCTTTTCTAATTGTAATTTACTAGATTAAAAGCTTACAGTTCTGAGGCTGTGAAAATATCCAAACCAAGGCATCATCATCAGAGATACTGTCTCACTGTCTCAGCTGTGGGTGATCAGGAATGTGGGGGCATCATCTAAAGATGTTTTCTCTCCGGGCTTAGCTGTGGGTGATCAGGCAGATAGCATGTCTCTCCCCCTCCTCCAGGCCTCTCTCTCTGCCCCTCAGGGGCCTCCTTCCATGCCTCTGTACTCCACTGATTCCAGACTCAGGTCTCCAGGATCTCTTTCTCAGCCTCGCGGGATTCTGTCTCTGCCACTTGTTTTCTTTGTGTCTCTGCTTTCAGTCCTCTGTCTATAAAGGACTCCAGCAAAAGGACCAAGACGCACCCTGGGTTAAACCTCACTGAAGCAATCCAACCAAACATCCCCCAACTGAATCCAATCCAATCAAAGAGTCACTCATCCACAGGAATGGATTAGCTCCTCTGCGGTCCACTTCAAACTGTCACTGTATCTCTCTCAGTTTTCTGTTTATAAAATACCAACAACAGCATGTGCTCATTGTATTGCTTGGGAAATTAAATAAGATCATTTATGTAAAGCACCTTATGCCTAGTACATAAGTACTGTGAAATGCTGTCATTGTTATCTCTGTCCTCTGCTACGTTGTGATCCTTGAGAAAAGGGTCCATATACATTCATTCATTCATTCATTCATCCCACAAATATTTATTGAACACCTACTATGGGTCAGGTTAAAGCGGCAGGCCAAGCCCTACAAACACTCATCTCTGAAACTCAGCACAGGACAGCAGACCAACATAGTTCCAGCTCAGCACCTCTACACTTCCTCTTCCTTTTGTCTAGAAAGCTCTTCCCCATACAATTTTGTGGCTTGCTTCTTCACTTTATTCTCTTTCCTCAAATGTCATATCTTCAGAGAAGCTTTCCTTGAACACCTTGTATTATTAATTCAGCACCTTTCTGTACTCTGTATTTTTACATTCTGCTTTATGTTTCCTACATAAATATGTTTACTACTGTATATACCTGTCTGGAATGGTAGGCTAGTAACTATTTGTCATTCCGATGAAAGGAGAGACGAGAGAGAGCAAGAGAGCATTTTGAGCAATAAACTGTTTTCCATCCCTTCTTCCTAACCGCTTCTTACCATGAACAAAAGAATGCAGTCTTCCCCTCCCTCGCTTGTCTATTCCTGCTGCAAGAATCCCTGAGAGCACCTCATAGTTGTTCTCCAGATTCTCTTCAGTTGCTCTACCTACAGATCTGTTTTTACCATTTAAATTTCAACACCTGTTATTGCTCCTCCTGAGAAAAAGATGTCTATGACCTCCTTGGAGACCAGCTTTCCTTTTTGTTTTTTTGTTACCAACAATGCTGAAGACCTACATTTTAGCAGCATCATAAGTGGTAGTTGTAATCACTTGTAATTTATCATCCAACTTCCAAAGACTAATTCATGATTAAAGAAAAAGCTATCCTTATTTTTCAATTAACAAAAATATGCACTATGGACCCCCTTTTCAAGTATGACATCATTAATGAGCAGGAAATGTGTTTTTGAACTTCTTTTCTAAAAAGAGTGATGAAATTATAATAACCCTCTCCCTCCTGGGACCGCTTTAATCATTTATGGCAGACAGAGACCCCCTGACAATCCATTTAGACATGTAAAGTAAGTAAGAAATAAACATTTGCTGTGTTAATTCACGGACATTTGAGAGCTGTTTTATTTTGTTTTCTTTTGTTTTCTGCAGCAATACCTAGTCTACCCTGACTGATACAGGACAGTACAAACTTGCAGCCAGAAAACTGCAGACCTACGCTCATGCTAACTCACATTGTTTACCTCATCCACTTGTTGCCGTGAACTAGGCATTTCAGTCATGATGCAGGGAGCAAATTTGACATGATTATGAATCTGAGGTAGAAATTTTTTCTTACATTCAAAGGAGACTTATATGAGGCTATTAAGGAATCTGACATATTATATATCATAAAAAGAGCATTTGTGGGTAAGGAGATTAACATCCTTGTTCAATGCCAGCAATAGTTCCAGGTGTTTTAGAAACTCTAAAAAAGTGTTTTGCAGTTAACTTTAATTTAATTTTTAACTCCAATATCACATTATATAAAAAGATGTAAATGTAAATATCATGCTTTTTTCTTTTTTTGTTTATACAAGGATAAAGAATTCAATCCTGAAACAGAATCATAATCCCTCCATAATATACTGCCCTTTTGTCCATAATATACTAGAGACGTATCTTTAAAATACTGGAAATATTCCCTCAATAAATAATGGATGGATAAAACAACTCCTTGCTCTGTGACTTATTATTCTTTTAGTTTCTTAAAATGTTACCCATCTCTCTCAAATACACTCAGATACACGTACACACACATAGATACTTCACCAAAGGCAATAATGGAAACAACTACAGGTTCAGTTTAAGTCCTTTAAATTAAGCATGGTTATCTACATGGAAGTATTTTTTAAGAAAGTATCACGTATCAGTTTCAAACTAATTACAAAAAAAAAAAAATGACCTCACCAGTCATGGCCATTTAATATCTTGCAAATTCTTCTAACATCTGCTCAAGCAGACAGGAATTTCAAAGGAAATGTACTCCATACAAGATAATTCACTTCTCTGTGTTTTGCAAAATCTCAATACTGGAAAGACATGTCAACGTATTAATTTATTATTGAGAGAAAATTCTTGTGTGATATATTTAAGGGGCTTAGGGAAGATGTTTTCAGAAACTATGCCATAAAACAAATATGATTTGAAAAATGTCAAAGGCCACTTGTTCACAAGCAATTAAGTCCAGGAAAAGTAATAGATATGAACAATCATTTCGGTCACCTTCAAGTTCAATGAAAATTGCCCATGAATATGTCCAGAGAGAATCTAAGGGCAGTGGGAAATTTTCTTAGTAGACATTCCAGTTCATTTTGAAAATACAAAGTAAGAATGAAATCCACTAAGACCAGAAATTTTTCCTTTTTTGCCTCAGTAATGCTAATGTGCTCCTTATGATAATTAACTATTCCTAGGAAAATGGTGAAAAGAAGAATATTATTCCAAGAAAATAAGACATGAATCAGAAATTAAACCCACGCTAATTTTTCAATTACTATATGTGAAATATTTCTAATTAGTTATCTATTGTGTTAGTAATTGTTACAACAAGAAACCATATTGGGCAATGAACACTTTCTCTGCAGACAGAATGTGAAATTACCTTCATGGGCAAAGAGTTCATTTTTCATGTACATGCCTTTACTTTTACCAGGTGGAAATGATAATGCTTCAGCTGAAGTCACAATATTTTATTACAAACACTTATCTGTTCTCTAGATTCAAGCCTGGGAGTGCAGTCCCATGAATGCCCAGGACATGCATTACAATGTAGTTAGCTGAGGCTGGCAATTCATCTATCAGAACAAGCTCAGTAAATATCTGTGCACTCTTAAACTAGTACAGGAATATATTTTTGCACACTTTATAGGAAAAAAGAAAAAAATTTCAGACAGAAAACAGTTTTCTTCAGTTTGCCAACACTAGTCAAAAAATATCTTTCTGTTTCTCTCTTCCACATAAACACAGAACCCTGAAAGTGAATGTATCATGGCTGGCTTAAGAAAACTAAACTTTTCCTTTGCTGGAGGTTTTTTTTAATTTATTTTCTTGACCCATTTCATCAATTTGCTGGCCTCAGCGCACCCACACTCTGTGAACTCTGTGGTAATTATAAATCACAAAATGCTTTCAGGAGAAAAAGATGTTAATAAAAAGAAAATAAGTAAAGTATATAATCTAATATCAAATATTAACACACAAACCCTTCCTGTTTTTCTACATGCTAGTCCTATGCCTTTTGAGACAAGAAGAGAGAAGGATAGAAATAGCTTAGGAGTGTTTCCCAACTAGTGTATCAGCATACCAACATATCTCAAAGTACCCCTGGTGGAGCTTTTCAAATTTTTCCAAAGTTGTGGGAGCAAAAATCCCACTGCCCCAGTACTGGGCCATGCCCTAATTTTCTTGTCTACCCTTCTAAATATTTTGAACCTGACCTCTTTATTGCCTTCTATGTTTTTCCAAATCAAAACTTCACCAAGCCCTGGACATTCTGAAGTTTCCTTTTAATTTTTTTGAGAAAATGAGGGGTTTCTGTCTCATTTCAGAACATCAATGTGGCAGGAAGGATCTTCTCGTCTCTATAAAAAAGTATCCATTCCTACATGCCAATTGGGAACAAATGGGTCTCTGGCTGCCCCTTCCTCAGCACAGATCTACTTAGGAAAATTTAGAAATGCATGCAGTATGAGACTTCAGAACCCTTACTTTTTTCATTAGTAACCACCCTGGTGTTTGCTCAATTTCCCTAAACTCTAAAAATTTTATCATCTGTGAATTACTGTATATCCTATAATCAGTACCATATGTCTTATACTAACGGAACAATGCCTCATATCACTCTTTCATTATCTACAAACAGACAAACTCCGCGTAATCACACTCCACAATTAGCCTGATTTTCTACCAGTGAAATCCTGGAAGTCAAAGATTTTATCTTCTACTTCTTTAGTAGAGAAGCCAATAATATGCATTTAAATTATTGCTTATCTGGATAATTTGAACTTTGGGGAAGGGCAGGAAAGACTGAGTTTTATTCTAATAGAACTTTAAATTTGTTCAACTAGCACTGAATTCCTGCTGCATGAAAGGCACTGAGTTAACAATAGTACCATGAACAAAAAATTGTCCATTTAAAAGCATACCTTGGGAGTGAGGGGACAGATCAGATGTCTACATTAGAACTAGTATGTAAGGCAGGATTGGTAAATTTATTAGAACAGAGAGATTACTTCCGACTGGGATTTCAGGAGGAAGGAATATAAGACAGTATTAAGAATAACCAAGTGGTAGAATTATGGAGTACCCTAAACACTCTAAGAATTCCTGAAAGTAGGAAAATGTTGTGAAGCTTCCTTCTCTGTAATCTATCTGTAAGCTGAGTCTGATGGAACATATGGACCACATGGACCACCAGAGGTGGGGGTGGGGGAAGGAGAATATTCAGAGAAAGGGAGGTTGCATACCTTTGAGTGCATTCCAGAAGGTCTCAGGGATGCCTATCAAATCCATGAGCCCGAAAGAGTAAAAAAGGTAGACACAGCCAGACAACCACAAATGTTATCTGCTGAAGCACGCTTGTGGGAAAGGGGCTGTAGAAATCTGATTTCTAAACTCAGAGCCAGGGCATGAAATGAGCTGAGGAAAGAGTTGTACTCCTCTTCTTTTTAATCTATTTCCAGGTGAGTAAGTAGAGGTTTTGTATATTTGAGCTGCTCTGGCAATTTATTGTCCTTCTTTTCAAGGAAAAAGAAAACAAAACACTAACATAGGAAAGGAGGGAAATAGACAAGAATTAATCAGCATAATCTCTTTCCTTTTAAGAGAACTGGTAGCCTAGAAAATATTATAAATATGGGAAATAGATATTAATGATCTGGAACAAAATCTCTTCTTAGTCTTTGTGCCCTGGCCAATTCACACACTCAGATGTGCTAGGTTCAAACTCACTAACAACTGAAACCAGAAACACTGAACTTCCCAAAAAGAAAAATACAATAGCAAATTCTTTCCCAGTTTGCTGTTGGAAATATTCAGTACTAAATATTACTAAAAAAAATCCAAACCATTTGAAAAATCAACTAATTAGATGCAAGTTTTCTAATGGGAAAGTACAACTTTGTAAATCTAGAAGAAAATTGACATATGCGCAACCAACATAGAAACTGGTAAGTTATCACGTGATTTTTTGACTGTTTATTTTGTAAAAACAATCACTGCCCTATCCTAATTATTAAAGTTCTCCCAAAAAGTCATACTATATTAGAGTTTCAGTTTCAGAAAAGGCTGCTAACAATTTAAGCGACAGTTTTTTTGAGTTGGAAAAATTGACAAAGAAATGATCGAGGCAAAGTTCAGTCAATCTTTCCGACCGTTTCCCAAGGAAAACACAAAATAAACTACAGAGAGCTCTATGCTGATCTCTAGTTTCCACAGTAGGCTGGCTGACAGTTCTGGCAGTATGTTTTGGCATTGAAGAACTGGTATTTTGGTCTTATCCCGACAAGAGCAAACTGAAAATACTTGTATGGTTCCATCTTTGGAAATGGGTACATTCCTGGCAGGCTAGTAACCCATTAGAAATGGTGGTATGTTTAAAAACTGAATTACAAAGCTATGCATATGAGCTACATTCACCGAAGACACAAAACAAAAATCAAAAGACAGAATGGTGAAAAATTCAAAATGACTCTTTGCCCTGCTGTGTGCTTAAATTTAAAACATTTAAATAAAAATGATCAATGTAATTCCATTATAGGCTGAAAATTTAACCTTCCATAATTGTTACGTTCAACACAACGTTTACTGGTTCTTTATTTGTATTTATTCACTGGGCTAAGTGCTATGGAGGATCTAGGATAATTAGAAATAGGCTGAACTTATAATCTGGTAACAAGTAACATGCAAAAATAGAGAACGTTAAAAATCATATGAAAGGAGTAAAAAAAATCTATCAAAGCATACATGAGAAAGACAATTCTAGTTTTTAGAACAAAGTCTTAATACAAGAAGCAGCACTTTGAAGATATTAATAGTGGGATTTCAGTGTAGATGTCGGAATACAGTATGTAGGAAAGGCAATTACACAAGCAAATCCATCAGGATGGGAAAGTACAGGCCACAATCAGAAATGGAAATGTGTGTCTTATGGTGGAAGACTGGGTGGTCCTATTTGCTAATAATCTTAGCTATGGGTCATGGAAACCCAACTCTATACTTCTTTGTTCCAAGGAGGATGGACTCAAGGGATGCCTGGGTCCATATAGGCAAACAGAGGGCAAGCAGGATGCATTCTCAATGGGCACTCTCCTAGGGAAGTTGCCATCTAAATATTTAAAGGTTCAGTGGGGTCTTGCGAAAAGTTTCAGCTGAAATTAGGAAGAAAAGTAACTTCCACTTAGCAACTCATTCCCTCTGAGCCACAGTTTTTTCACACAGAAAGAAGGAGTAAATATGTTTGCCTTGTCTATCCATAGCAGCATACCACAAGGCTGAAGAGATTAAGTACAAAATGATTCTGCCGAAAATGGTTTGACTAAAATATTAAGACAAGCACACTACAGAACTCAGAAAAATGTTATTAAGCATCAAAATCCTTTCCTAAAAGTTGAGGAGGGAAATATGGGAGCACAAGAATGTACAAACACACACACACACACATCCAGAGCTGTTCAAATAATCTGAACAAGCTGTTCTAACAGGAAAAAACTACAAAGAGGCCACTTTTCATCTTCCTATCATTTTCAGGAAATGCCAAAAAGTAAAAATAAAAAAAATGCAATAACACGTTTTCCATGTACTAAGCCGGCTGCTACTACCTCAACAGGATACTGTTGTTTAAATAACAGTAACAGAATCCAGAAGCATATAAAAAATAATACAATATTTTATGAAGAGGAGGAAACTAATTTCATCTATCGTAAATGAAATATACAAGCCTCCAGGGAAAGACAAAACAGGTGGAGGGGAAGAAAAGAGTTTTTAATATCAAAAGCTCCCTATATATTGGTTCTTTTGAGGACTAAAGAGACCCACATGTTCTAGGGTCTAGGCAGATGGGGTTCACTGCCATGTCAGATGGCCCTTCTTCGGAGCTGGTGTTTCTGTGTGATGGAGCTGGACACAGATGGGATCTCTTTTCACAAGGCTTTCATGCTACTTTACTGGAAGTGTAGTTGGTGCTGGGGTTTAAGATATATCTAGGGGATTTGAATCTCTGGACTGACAATATGATAGCCAGGCCCTGAGCCTCAACAGACTTCAACTCCTACACTCTGATTTATTGGACTTACCCCACTCAGCTAACATGGAGTTGAAGAATGTCAACCACCACACCATGGAGCCTAGAGCGCCTACAACTGAAAGCAGGAGGATTGCATCCAGTATCCATGTGGAATCTGAGCCTCCTCTTGACATAGAGTTGCAATGGACACAACCAATCCAAGGTCCACAGAGAAAAGGTGGCATTGGTGTGGGAAAAGTGGCCATGGTGGCTGATGGGTATGGGGAATGGGAGGAAGAGATGAGATGTGGAGGCGTTTTTGGGACTTGGAGTTGTCCTGGGTGGTGCTTCAGGGACAATTACTGGACATTGTAAATCCTCCCAGGGCCCACTGGATGGAATGTGGGAGAGTATGGGCTATGATGTGGACCATTGACCATGAGGTGCAGCGATGCCCAGAGATGTACTTACCAAATGCAATGGATGTGTCATGATGATGGGAGTGAGTGTTGCTGGGGGGGGGGGGGGGGAGTGGTGGGGTTGAATGGGACCTCATATTTTTTTAATGTAGTATTTTTACAAAATGAATAAAATTAAAAAAAAAAGCTCCCTATATACCTCTCCAATACTGTTTCTTATTTCAGAGAGAGCAATGGAAAATTAAGTATATATACTGTCTGTCACTTATCACCCAAGAAAAAAATTAATTCATCCATCCATATGACAGGCTTTAAGGAACAGTTATTATGTATCAGGATAGATGCTGTGACAAAGAAATTTAAAAAAATAGCTTCACCATTTGAAGGTAAGACCAGCAGTAAAAAAAACCCACAACATTTATTTTGTGAGTATAAGGACAAATTACATTCATTATTTCAATTGTTACTCAGAACCACCTTGTGTAGAAAGCTCAGTCTTACATATTTGAAATCTGAGGCCCACAGAGTCAGTGGTTTGTCCAAGTATGTAAAACTAGCTGTTGGTGGAGCCAGGATTAAAACCAAGGTCATCTGGCCCCAAAGTCTTTTCATAATACTGTGCTAAGGATTTGAGACAAGGCTTTTCTATAGTATTGTCAAGCATGCTTCTGTTCCCCCTTAATTGTGTGGAAAATCCCATTGGGCATCTCTTTCCCTTTTGGCATTTGGCCCAAAAGCAGTCTGAATGGGGTTCAGTCATAAATCTCCATGGGCCAAATAACACAGCATCTAACTATATGGCAAGAACAACTCCAAATATTAGAAAGGAAGGAAACTCAACAATAGAGTGCTTGCTCACGTGTCTTAGCCCACGGCAATGTAGTAGACAAAACAAAGGTAAGCCTTTCAACTTCATTAATAATTTTCAGAATAAATGAAGACAACAGTGCAATATTTCCTACTGCCATTAAATTGGCAAAGGTTTCAAAAAAGGAATAAAATTCAGTGTTTACTTTTTATACAAGAATTTTCGATGTGCAAACCTTTCAATGCAACAATTCCATTTCTGGGAAGGCAGTCAGAGGTTACCATTTATGCAGGCTCAAAACTTTGAGTTACTCTTCTCTCTCTCCCTTGCTTTCTACATCTAATTACTTGTCAAGTTCTACCAAGTCTACTCCCCAAATCCCCCTCACATCTATTTCTCGCCCCATCATCATTGCAGAATATCATTGTTTTTTCTTATTTAATTATTGGCCCCCTTACTGTTCTCTTTAACTTGTGTCTCCCATCACTAAAGTTTATTTATTCTACAGAGTTAGTCAGATATGTCTTTAGAAGTGATGCTCAAAAATATTAATGGCTTTCCAGTGCCTTTCAAATTAAGAACAAACACATTTCCCTGGTTTTCAAGGTATACAATGATTTGGCCCCATCATAACCTCTTACATCTTCCCCAAACAAAATGGCCTACTTTACAATTCTCAAACAAACATCAAGTTACCCTCCTCCAAGGATTTTATATTCCCTCTGTAATCTATATGAAGTATTTCTTCTTTAAATCCCTACAACACTCTCCTTTTATCTCTTTCAAATCGCGTTACTTTCTAGCTTAAATTATTTGCATACCTGGTTTACTCATACTAGATTTTGTGTCCCTTGCCTTATTTTTCTCCATATCTGTTTTAGGTAGGGTTTCCTGGAGGCAGAACCTGAGACAGGGATTCTTGCTAGGATTTATTGAAGCAATGCCCTTAGGAGGAATCTGTAGGGGAAATAAATTGTACCATAGAGGAGTAGTGTAGTCTCATCCTGAAACCACCGGGAACTCTGTAGCAAAGATTGTGCAAAGAGGTTACCTCATCCAAGACAGGAAAGCTGGGCTCTTATACTCTGAAACAGTCATTTACCATGGGCCACCAGGGAGGGTACGTACTCTTCCAGGCCTCTCTGGACCAGGCACTTCCCATCAGCTATGAGCAATACTTTAGAGAAGACTGCAGTGTGAACCATTAACAACCAACATTCCCAACACCTGGGGAATGAGTATTTCCACCAGTAGAAGGGATCTGAACAGGACATCAAGAAAACCTGCTATTGGGAATTGAATGACAGCACAAAATGCACAAACATATATATTACAGGCATCCCAGAGGGAGAAGAGAAGGGAAAGGGGGGAGAAGGAGTGTTCAAGGAAATAATGGCCCCAAATTTCCCAACTCTTATGAGGATCATGTCCAGGTAGCTCAGCATACTCCAAATAGTATAAATTCTAACTGGCCTACCCTGAGACATACTTATCAGATTGTCAAACGCTCAAGACAAAGAGAGAATTCTGAAGGCAGCAAGAGAAAAGAGATCCATCAAATATAAGGAAAGCTCAATAAGATTAAGTGTTGATTTCTCATCTGAAACCATAGAGGTAAGAAGGCAGTGGTATGAGTTAGCTAAGGTACTAAGACAAAACAAAACAAAAATGCTAGCCAAGAATATTGTATCCAGCAAAGCTGGCATTTGAAAATGAGGGAGAGTTCAAAATATTCACATATAAACAGAATTTGAGTTTTTCAACAAAAGTCCTGCCCTTCAAGAAATACTACAGGAAGTTCTGCAGATTGAAGAAAGCAGAAGACAGAGGATTGGAGGACAGTGTAGAAAGGAAGATTATTAGTAAGAGTAACTAAAAGGGTAAAAAGAAAATAAAAACGAAATGTGACATATATAAACCTAAAGAAAACATGGCTAATGTATGTACTGCCTTGACAGTAATAGCATTGAATGTTAATTGAAAAGTCACAGATTAGCAGAATAGATAAGGAAATGCAATCCATCTATATTCTGTCTACAAGAAACTCACCTAAGACCCAAGGGTGCAAGTGGTTGAAAGCAAAAGGTTGGAAAACCACTTTACAGGCAAACAATAAATAAAAAAGGATGGATGTAGCTACGGTAACATCAGACAAAATAGAGTTAAATACGAAACTATCATAAGAGACAAGAACACTGTATATTAATAAAAGTGGTGATCTATAAAGAAGAAAGAACAACCATAAATATTTATGCACCCAAACAGGGTGCCAAAAATACAGGAGAGAAACAATGGCAAAACTAAGGGAAGAAATAGATGTCTCTACAATCATAGTGGGGAACTTTAATATGCCATTAGCACTATTTTAGACAGAACATATCAACAGAGTTAATAAGGAAGCAGAGACCTTGAAAATTACATTAGAGCAACTAGACCTAATAGACATATACAGAACATTACCCCCAAATACAGCAGGATATATATTCTTCTCAAATGCACATGAGTCATTCTCCAGGATAGACCACATGCTTTGTCACAGAACAAGTCCCAATGAATTTAGGAAGAATGAAATTATACAAAGTAATTTCTCTAACCACAATGGAATGAAGCTGGAAATTAATACGCAGCAGAGAACCAGAATAGCCACAAATTTATGGAACTTAAACAACACACTCAAACAATCAGTGGAGCAAGGAGGAAATTGCAAAAGAAATCAGTAATTACCTTGAAATGAAAGAAAATGAGAACACAACATGTGAAAACTTATCAGACATAGCTAAAGCAGTGCTGAGAGGGAAATTTATAGTCATAAGTGCCCATATTAAAAAATAAATAGGAGCTAAAATCAAAGACCTAAGTGCACACATGAACTAGGAAAAGAACAACAACAAACTAACCCAAAACAAGTAGAAAGAATGAAACAACAAAGATTAGAACAGAACTAAATGAAATTGAGGAAAAAAATTAACAAAATCAAAAGCTGGTTAATAAATAATTAACATAAAATTGATAAACCCTTAGCTATACCAACAAAGAAAAAAAGGAAGAGGATACAAAAAATAAAATAAAATAAAAGAGAGGGGATATCACCACTGATCCTTCAGAAATAAAGAGTATCATAAGGGGAGACTTTGAAAAATTATATGCCAACAAGATGGGTAACTGAGATGAAATAAACAAATTTCTAGAATCACATAAGCAGCATACATTGATGAAAGAAGATATAGAAGGACTCAACAGACCTATCCGAAGTAGTGAGATTGAACTAGGCATCAAAAACCCCCCAGTCCCCATGAACACATGAACATATTCATATGCCTTAAAGTTATGCCCCAGGTGCACCCCTCCCATACATCCTTCCATCACCAACCCCCTGCACCTAAATAAATGGAAGAATATTCCATGTTTATGGGTTGGAAGACTAAATATCATTAAGACATCTATCCTACACAAATTGGTTTATAGATTTAACACAATCACCATAAAAAATTACAACAGCATTTTTTACTGAACTGTAAAAGCCAATAATGAAATTTATTTGGCAAAAATAAATAGCAAAAGCATATCAAAAAAAGAAAACCAAATTAGAGGATTCTTGCTACCTTACTTTAAATCATACTACAATGCAACAGTGGTCAAAACCACATGATATTGGCACAAGGGTAGACATACTGACCAATGGAACCAAGTTGAGGATTGTGATATAGAACCATACATATATGGTCAACTGATAGTTGACAAAGCCACCAAGCCCACTCACCTGGGACAGAATAGCCTTTTCAACAAATGGTGCTGGGAAACTGGATATCCATATCCAAAAGAATGAGAGAAGATCACCATCTCATGCCCTGTATTAAAAATTAACTCAAGATAGATCAAAGACCTATATGTAAGAGCCAAGACCAGAAAACTCCTAGAGGATAATGTAGGGAAGAATCTATTATATCTTGTAGTAAGAACTGATTTCATAAATGTTACATCCAAAGCTTGAGGAAAGAAAGAAAAAATAAATAAATGAGACCTCCTCAAAATTAAAAATGTTTGTGCTTCAAAGGAGTTTGTCAAGAAAGTGAAAAGGCAGCCTACTCAATGGGAGAAAATATTTGGGAAACATCTATCCAAAAAGCATCTAATATCCAGCATATATAAAGAATCTTACATCACAAAAATAGAAAACAAACAACACATTTAAAAAATGGGCAAGAAATTTGAATAGACACTTTTCCAAAGAGGAAATAAAAATATCTAAAAAGCACATGAAATGATGCTGCTCATCATCACTAGCTATTAGGGAAATGCAAATCAAAACTACAGTGGGATATCATCCTACCCCTATTAGACTGGTTGTTATTGAAAAAAAAAACAAAACAGAAAACTACAAGTGTTGGAGAGGCTGTGAAGGAATGAGAACACTCATCCACTGATGGTGGGAATGTAGAAAGGTGCAGCCATTGTGGAATATGGTCTCATGGTTCCTCAGGAAATATAGGACTGCCATATGATTCAGCAATCCCACTGCTAGGCATATACTCAGAAGAGTTGAAAGCAGGGACAGAAACAGTTACATGCACACCAATGTTCATAGTAGCATTATTCACTATTACCAAATATTGGAAGCAACCCAAGTATCCATCCACAAATGAATGGATAAGCAAAATGTGGTATATTCATACAATGGAATATTACACAGATGTGAAAAAAGAATGAAGCTTTGATTCACCCAATATGGATGAATTCAAAGACCACCTTATGTTGAGTGAAGTAAGCCAAATATTGCATAACCTTACTGATATGACCTAAGCATATTGAGCAGACTCACAGAGATAGAGTCTGGAAGACAGGTTATCAGGAGACAGAAAGGGAGTAGAGAATGGTGAGGTGATGCTCAATCTGGACAGAACCTATAAGGAGAAGGGGGTGGTTTGGTAGTGGAAGAGGGTGATAGTGGTACATGGGTGTGAGTGAGAGCACCTGTGCTGGAGTATGAGTGTGAGCACTATTAGGGGGTGGGTTGGACTATCCATGTAACTGGGAGGCTGGGGCTGGAGGAAGGAACAGGTATATTATGGGGGACGTGGAGGTCTGTGGTTGAAAATACAGTTGTGGGAATGTTTCTTTGGCAAATTTGGCAGGATGTTGATGGTGGGGTGATGTGTGGGCAAGGGTGCACCTGGGGCATGTGTCTACGGAATATGAATGTGTTGATCTCGCCATAGTATATTATCTCAGTGGGTGGAGACCCACAAAATAAACAACAAAATATTAAACTACCACCTGGGGGAGTCCTGCTACACTCTCAAATAGAGGGGCAAGAATTGCTCAAGTACATAGACAGGGCCTAATAAAAGAAAACAGACCAAAATGTCAAGCCCACATATTAATGCATTTAATTATGAACCTTATTCTTGTAAAATTGAAACTTAGCTTAATAATAGCTATTGCCTAAGTTACCTCTTGAAAACCTCCTTGTTATTCAAATGTGGCTTCTCTTTAAGTCAAACTCAGCAAACAAACACTACCTCCCCCCCTTGCACCATGGCATGGGACATGACTCCTGGGGATTAGCTTCCTTGGCACCAAGGGATTAATACCAAGTACCAAACAATGATACATTAGGAAAAAGACCTTGACCAAAAGGGGGAAACATCAAAATACAAATGAGTTTTTATGGCTGAGAGATTTCAAAATGAGTCAGGAAGTCATTCCAGAGGTGTACTTACACACGTCTCAGGCAGATCTCACTAACTGCCACTACAAACAGAGTCCAAACAGGGGTGCTCCTGAGGGCTCTGGAGCCATCAAGACACTATAAGCAAGGTACACAGTCCCTTGAAATCAGCACTGTGTCAGAGGGCCTTATCTTGAAATAAGGTATTTATTTCCCCAATGTATTAATAACAGAGTTAGACTCATTTATAATTTCTCTACATGTGATTCTTCTACCCCTTTTATTTGAGCCTATAATAGCACCATACATATTAAGTGTAGATCTCAGAGACTTAAATCGTCAGTATGTTCATATAACAGTTGAGCCCTGAATCTTCCAAGAGCTACAGTCCACATTTACCCTCCAGATAAAATTGGATCTATAACCGCAAGCAAAGTTTCTTGCACATATCCCCATGAGATCTAAGTCCCCTCTCAATTTGTAGCAGAGCAAGCATCACCATCCCCATATCCCCAAAGTTGAGGAATGAAGAAATATAAGAGGGAATGCAACCATGGACAAAGTAAACTTATTTATAATGTAATAATGGATAAACGTAATATTGTTAAAAGATAGTGGTTACCAGAAGTACTGAGGGGAGGTAGTGTGAATAACAGGAGGAATATAGGGCATTTTTAGGGCTTTGGAATTAAGTGCAAACCACCATGTAAACTATAGACCTTGGTTAGTAGCAATGTTTCAATATTTATTTGTCAATTGTAACAAATATACCACACGATTGTAAGATGTTATTAATAGGGGAAGATGTGGGAGGGGGAGGAAAGTACATGGGAATTCCTTATACTTTCAGTGTAACTTTTCTGTAACCTAAAACCTCTTTAAAAATTAAGTTTATTGCATTAAAAAAAGAAAAAGAAAACTAGCTATTGCTAGAAAATCTCTTGTAGCATTTCTAATGGCTCAGGGCAGTTAGTAGATGGTGAGTATTTGTTGAAAAGAACTGCCTACCTAAAGAGATAACTATATTCCCTTATTTGAAATGTTTTAGTATATTCTTACAAATAGCAACTTGTTCACTTAGGTAAAACACAGGTAAAAGGATCAAGTAGGTAAACAAACAAAGAAATATCCATGGGTTTGTTTCATTGAATTTCCATGGTTTAAAATAATTTTTATACTCAACAGCAAGTCTGAACTGATATATTTAATTTTGAATTAATTCATATCCATGGACAATTGGACAATCTTTCACTCAAGAGATTTAAGATGGAGATTAGTATTTAGGAAATTTCTGATAAAAAGTGATCGTTTTCATCCTGAAAGGCAGAATTTGTCTACTAGTCACCCTATCAAGCTACTGATTATCACAATAAGTATTTATAGATGGAGTCAAATCTTTCCTTACAAACCCAGAGAGAACCTCTTAGCTGCCATAAATTATCATCCAAGTTGAGGTCTTCTTTGGACCAGTGAGTAATAAATGAACAAATAACATTTTTATAAGCAGCATATTAAACCTATCAGCAGCATTGTATCTCTGCTTTCAATTGTATGTTTAAATTATTTTTCAGGATGAAGTCAATAGAGTTTCATTTTAAAAGCTCTAATAAAATCAGTTAAAATATACTTGAGGTAGAAATGTTAATCATTTCTTCTTACAAGAATAAAGCAGGTACATTTTTAATGCTAGCAATGTGCAAGTCACTCTACTAAGTTATTGGGAATGTGGAGATGAATAAGATTTATTTTCTGCCCTCTAGATGGTTACACTCTAGTAGGGGAGATAATAAATGCACTAATAACTAAAAGGAAGGATATGAATAACTTATTAAAATCCATCAAACCCCTTTTAAAATCCTTCTCTGGTTTCCCATCACCTTCACCGTAAAATATAAAATCCTTAGCATTCAATACCCTTCAAGATCTGATACCTACCTACCTTTCTGGATTGTATTTACTTATTTCCTCAACAGATGTTTATTGAGCACCATATTTTTTCTAGGCAGTGTTAGGCAGAGAGATGTTAGAAAAGACAGACCCTAGTTTGGTCCCTGTGGTCCATATAGCTCCCACCCTATCCTATTACAAATATTAAAATTCAATCATACATACCTAACCATTCCCAGAATTTGCCATTGAGTTTTTAACCTCTGTGATTTGGTTTGCTTTTACTTGGTTTATACTTTAAGTTTACTTAACCTTATCTTCTTGGTTTGCTTTTTCCCACATTTTCCATCCAGTAAATCTTTCAAATCCTTCTAGTTTCAGCTCACATACCATCACTTTTGTGCCATATTTCCTGCCCAAACAATCAGAAGAGATGGCCCTTCTCTTCTTTTTTGGTGCCTTACATTTTGTAGCATTCTCTTACTTGACATATTATTGAATTAAGCAAGACATACTGTTTCAGAGAAAGTTCCAAGAGGAAACAGATAGCTTCTCACATTAGAACCATTTGTGGAGCATTTATTTAGAACAGGACTATGCACAGAGGTGGGGGTAGGATGTAGGGGAGCAACAAAGTTTACCTCAGTAACCTCGGGTTACTAGGAAAGAAGTTGTTATCACCCCTAATTCCAGAATTAAGATGTGGCAGTTTGATAATATTTATGAATTCCAAAAAGAAATAATGATTGTTTGTAAACTGGTCTATTCCTCTGAGCATGATACCCTTTGATTGAATTAAATTCAAAGGCTTTAAGTTTGCTTAAACAAGGTTAGGGTTTTGATTCGGCCATATCATGAGGGCATGCAGGGTTGTTATATAGCCCCCCTTGGTGGGCTATATAAACAGACACTTAATCAAGAAGACAGAAGAAAATAGAGGAATAGAGAGATCTCCATAGACTTGGAAGAGGAGAGAACTTGATGCTGGGGCCTCAGAGAGAGATGAGCCATTCACTTGATAGTTTGTAGCTGAAGAGACCAGAGCCCTGAGCAGCTAAGAAGGCCTGGAAGGAAACAAGCCCTCCAGCCTACAGCCAAGATCAGAAGACCATAGGCCCAAGGAGCCTTAAGAGAGAAGAAGGCTGAACCCTCGCAGACATCACCCACCATCTTGCTTCAACATGTGGCAACACACTTTGGTAAGAAAAGTAACCTTGAGTTGGCTCTTTAGGGCCTTATAACTGTAAGCTTTTACCCCAAATATATACCTTTTATAAAAGCCAACAGATTTCCGGTCTTTGCATCAGCACCCCTTTGGCTGACTAATGCATAAAGGGAGGGAATAGTTATCAACACCTGGAAAGAGAGTGTTGCCTTGAAAGAAGCAGTGACATCTGTAGAGAAACACAGCCAGACCCAGGAGAGTGACAGAGAGAAAAAACTCCTGACTTCTCATTCTTCCTCCCTTTTATCTCCTGCTGGTGCAGAACCCCACTAATGGCCTGGGGACCAGGGATCCCTTCTTGTGGTCCATACAGGTCGTGTGCTGTGCAGACAATATGGTGGATAAGGGTAGGTAACTGATCTGGGAGGGGCAAAGGGAAGACACTACTGTGCTTACACATCTGAAATCTTTCTCCAGACTCAGAATCCTTTAAAGTCAGAATCTAGATCTCAATTCACTTATAGCTCCTGCACCTAAGACAATATCTAGAACATAGTTGGTTCTTATTAAGTATTTTTTAATGGATGTTGTATTAAAAGATCAGCATAAAGGGAACTAGCATTCAGAGGAATGTAAGGTTCTATCTGACTGAGGGCAGCACATACAGGTATGCAGGTATGTTCTCCAGTTACCCATTTTGAAGATGCCAATTGCTGGGTTTATTAATTCAGCAAAAATAGACCAATCCTGTCCAACCAAAGACCAGTTCAGGGCCTTTTCTTCCTACCTCTCCTCCCTCCCCACTTCTTGACAATAATTAAAGTAAGGATTCTCCCTTCTCATTCCCTTCCCCTCAACCATCAGGTCTGCAGTAGAGAATTTGGAGTTTACAATCCCAAAGTATGTTCTGCATTGGAATTCTGCTACAGCACAAGTAAACTGCAGACTTCAAATTTAAAGACATCCAAAAGAAATGCATATTTCTCTATAATAAAGATGCCTCCAGCTACTATCACAGAGGCCAGCACACCTTATATTCTTAATCATTATTACCTGAAAGTCTGTTGTCAGCACACTTATCTTATTTCAAGGGAAGTGCTTAAGACCTGCAACACTTTCCTAAGAAAACCAAAATAATTTGTATATCCAAACTCCCACAGTCTTTAAAGAAATGGAAAGCCAAGATATCATCTGTTTTCCTTCATTTAACATTGATGCCAACCTAAAAATGACCTTAGTTGAGGCCTCATTTAATTCCTTGGATCACCCTGATGTTGCCTCCTGCTTAGGACTTAATAATAACAGGAAAATAAAATACTCTGCTTATCCTTGTCTTAAAGTGTAAACAAAGAGAGCTCAAAATAACCAACCTTTTTCTGAAGTTGTCAGAATGTGACACGTGTTACTATAGGAACAGAGCCAATAATTACTCATCTTTAATTAGTTTGATTAATTTAAACAGCAAAAGAATTGGAAAATTGAAAACTGATGTTTGAACTGAATTATGGAGGCAATTCAAATGCAAGTAACACTAACCTGCCTCAGGGATGAATGGGTCCAATGCAAAGATATTTAATTATAGCACAAAGATAACTAAAATAAGCATCAATTGATGAATACAATGCCCTCATCAGTGGCTAATGAGCCCCAGAATCAAATGTGGATCCATCTGAAGTGGATTTTTTTTTTTCTTTTTTGCTTTTTAATACACCTTGTTTCTCAAATGAGTTTGTATCAATTTCCTAGGCCTAGGCTGATACACATGAAACTGCTGTTGACACACATACCATGATCCTAACAATAAGACAACTTGAACACACATAAATTTCTCCATTTAATGAAATCTAGAAAAAGGCAGACAGTTCCAGGACTTTTGGAATTCATTTCCACCTGAAAAAAAAATCATGGGTAAAGTAAAAGATTGGAAATGTTATAATAGTCAACAGATTACCCAAAATCTTAAATAAAAAAAAAAAGTATGTACCACAAATGCACTATATTTTATAGAGTATTAGATCTGGTTTCTTAAACACAGTCTTTTGTGTTACTAAACAGAAAAAGTATTGATTCTATAATGAAAAAAGTCTTAATAATACACTGAAGAGATATGGAAAACTAATTTGAAAGTAATGATCTTGAATTGAGAGTAAAGATCAAATTTCAAAACTAATAAGGATGCATAGAGAGCATTCAGCTTCATTCTGATCAATTCACACAGTGCCACTGACCCCTCGCAAAAACCTTTAAATGAAGTTTTAAGTTATTGCTTTCCCTAGCAATACTTGTCATTTGATATCCTCCTTTACACCTGGACTAAATGGACAGAATACAGAATGATTGATTAGAATTAGGAGTTAAGTAGGGATGTGGGGTGAATGGATCAAATAGGGCTAATGCACATTCTGAGAATAATAACCTCTTTCTCCTTGTCATACGATCTGTGGTGTTCAGCTTTGAAGAATTTGTGCTTTGGGGTAAGAATAAAATAGTGTGAAGTTTGATTTTGGAAAATAGGCTCTAACCCTGGACAAAGAGTCTCCTTATTTATAAACATCTAATTTACAAACCACTATTTCATATAGAAGTCTCTTATCCCTACTGCTACATCTAAAAAAATGTGGAACTAACAGTCTGGACAATTTATGGATTCAAAGAATAGTATGACACAATTAAAACACAATAGTAATCTATTTAAATTTGAGGTGAAATCTGTAGCGTGTCAATCTTTTCATGATCTGGCCCTTTCCTATTTCTCCTTCATCTGCACTCACTTGCTAATATAAAATATGTGTCAGTAGTTCTCAAACTTTATCATATGTAACAGTCACTTACGAGTCCATGCTTATTAAAAAGGCCAAGATCACCTGGGTTCTGATTTTGTGGAACCCCAAAATTTGCATATTTAAGGAATAACCTGGGTGATTCTGATGCAGGTGGTTCCTGAGCCACACTAATAAAAACTACCCTATGCTCAAGTCATATTCAACTACCTGGATTCCCAGAATTGTCATGCTTTCTCCTGCCTCCATGACTTCAAAGAAGAGATTCCTTTTATTAAAAATACCCTTCTCCATTTCTATCGTTCAACTGATAATGACTGAACATTATCTATGCTAACTCCAATTCATCTTTCAAAACTAATTCAAGCATGAAGTTTCCTGGGAAGGATTCCATGATCTCAGACAGTGAAATTCAGTGTCCTTTTGCTCAACGAAAACCCAGGGCTTAGCTTTATTCTAGCATTACAGCTGTTATATTATATTGATTAGTATATTTGTCTGTTCCCTCTAGTACACTATGAGTTTACCTGTGGACCTGGTGCAGAGCAGATGTTCCCAACAAATTCTTAATAAGTGATTGATACTGAGTAAATGAATGAATGAAAGAATGAATGAATGAACTCCCAGACATGAATGCTTTTCAAAATGATTCCATTTGGCTTCCTCTCCCTGAATATCCTGGTCCCCAAGGATATTCCCTTCCACAAGAGACTGGAATTTTTTACTTCGCTTTATCATATTGACTGATAATCCATTGATTTAGTAGTTATTTTGGTTAATAAATATTTTCTGTTTAAAATGAAAATTTCTCTACAAGGCAAAATAGTTATCAGCTTCTTACCATAATACAGACTGTTTCATCACTATTGGCCTCAAGCTCACTTTTCTAACTCCTTTGCAACATTTCTAATCTTCGTGATAGGTTACTAAATCTTCAGAATATTTAAATGGATTTTTAAATAAAAGTCTACATTACATTTTTTTCTGTTGAGATTGCTCATTCCCAAAGAGTCACACACATGAATCACAGCCTTTTACCTCAACTGTCCTAGAATTTCAGAGTCATATAGAAAACTGTCTCAACCCATTCTATTTTACAGATGAGAAAACTGAAGTACAGAGAGGTTAAGGAAATTTCTCAAGGCCATGTAGTCCTATTTCCTTCATTACATAATCTGGATCCTGTTTATAAATAGTAAACAAAACTGATGACTTTAAAATGTTTGATTTATGTTTAAAAGAAACCCTATATCATTCATATGGAAGTTTTGGACATCTATATATTGGGTGTTTTTTAAATTTTTAAATTTAAATTTTTTAATTTTTTATTATAAAATTTGTGATTTTACAAAACAAACATGCACGATGTGCAGAATTCCCATACATCACACCCCCACCAGCACCTTACATTGTTGTGGAATATGTGTTACAGATTATAAAATAACATGATCAGACTATTACCACTAACTATGGTCTATAAAGTGAGATGCAATGGTTTGATAATATTTAAATCTAGAATTAAGAGAAAAAAGAAACTTTTCAGGACAGGTGCAAGGCTCTAGTCAATAGAATTGGTCATCAGGTAAAGAAATTCTGAAAATAAATATCTGACACTACAGATTCAATAGAACTTTAATAACATTGTACATATGTGTATATATAATACACATACATACATAATGTAACATACAATAACTATTGACCTTAGGGAGACTTTCTTTAGCTTATAGCACAGATTAATATTCTACTTGCCATTCACTCTATGGCACTAAAGTGGAACTGAGATTTCAATAATGCTAGAGGGAACAGGATGTGACTCAGGTGGGTGGGCTCCTGTCTACCACGTGGGAGGTCACTGGTTGGTATTCCAGTGCCTCCTAAAGAAGACAGCAGGCTGGCACGATGGGCAGGAGCAGCAAGCTGACACGACAAGATGATTCAATAAGAGACATGAGGAGGAAAAACAATGAGAGACATGACAAAGCAGGGAATGGAGGTGGCTTGAGCAATTAAGCACCTCCCTCCCACGGGAGGTCCCGGGTTCGGCTTCCAGTTACTCCTAAAAAGAAACAAGGAAGACGAATAGATACAGCAATGCAAACAACAAGGGACGTGGGAACAAATAAATAAAATAAATCTTAAAAAAAAAAAAAAGAATGCTTGGGTAACTCACTTAGCATGTAGATAATGGACCACCACTGACTAACCAAATAAATTCTTTCTAAGATTGAGGCAAGGTGCTATACTTCAACTCCCTGTGTTCCAGCCCTAATCCTGCGACTTAACAGTTGCATGATTTGTTCAAGTTATTTAATACCTCTCAATCTCACTTTGTCTGTAAAATAAGGATAATAATAGCATCCATCTTGTGAGGTGGCTATGAGTATTAAATGAGATAAAGAATTTTAAAGCATTTAGCATAGTATCTAGACACTAATAAATCTTAATAAATTATTATCATTTTTGTCATTATTACCATCACTGTTGGTATTTTTATTCATTTCATTGTAGAAAAGAGATGGAAACAAGAAAAGAATAAGATTAAGTCTAACTCTGCCTAAGTATGTTTTGAATGCTTAGTTTTTCCAGGCTGCTATCTCAAATAACACAAAATGGGTTGGTTTAACAACAGGAATGTGTTGACTTAGAGTTTCACAGGCTAGATGTCATGCTTCCTCCAGGAGTCAGAGGCATTCTGACTGGCCCCAAATCCTTGGGATCCTTGGCTTTCCCATCTCATGGCAATGTCCTTTCCTTTCTGAAATCCAGCTCCAGCTCTTCCCTGTGGCTTTCTATGACTATGTCTGAATTTCTTCTGCTTGTAAAGACCTCCAGTAATCTGGATTAAAGCCTACCCTCTTTCAGCTGAGCCACATCTGCATAAAAATAACATCTTCAAGAAATCCTATTTACAATGGTTTCATACTCACAGGACTGTGGATTAAGACCAAGAACATGCTTATATTGGGGTTCATAATTCAATCTACCACAAACACTGATTATGAGCCAAGTACTGCTCCAATGATTTACATGCATTTATTCTTCATAACAAACTAAGGTGGGTATTATTTCATTCATCTTATGGATGAGGAAGCTGAGACACAGAGAAGTTATATATAACTGACCCAACATCATGCAAGGAGTGGATAGGAAAGAGGAATTCAAACAAGAGCAATATTAACTCCACTATGCTAAATAGTTTATTACATGTATATTTCTCACCCTTGTTCCACTTATATTAGCCTAATCATTTCAGCAAGCAGATTGGGTAAAAACACCAAAAAGGTAGGAACCTACCTTAACAACCTGTCCGTAATTATAAACCACTTATTACTATGCATCTATAATGTGTCTGGGATCCCAATAGATATATTATATCTTTAGTTTCATTTCTTTCTCTCACATTCACACAACAACATGGGATAGATTTTCATCTCCATTTTACATATAAGAAGTAGAGACTCAAAATATTTAAATAATGTGTTCAAGAGTGTCCCATCAGCAGAAAAGCTTGGATTCAAACTTAGCTCCGTGAGTACATTGGACCACATAATATAAAGCTCAATCACTGCATTAAATTGAAGTATTAATCAATACTACAAAAGCAAAAAAAAAAGGAAAGAAAGGAAAAACGAGTCCTGACTCTCTCCAGGTTTGTCCAGCTTTTCAGGCAATGGAATAACCTCAGGCTTCCAGGTCTTTAGGTTTCATTATTTAGAATGTCTTCCCATCATCCCTATTACCACAGCTCACATTGATCCCATGAGATGATTACTCATATTAACTCTGTACTTTATTAGCACTCTCGCTCTCATTAGTGACAATCTACTTCCCCAATCTCAACAATAACAATTACTCATTTGCCATTTATTATTGGCTAGATTTTTCACCTAATGCTGCTTCACTCATTTGTTCAATTTACTCAAATATGATATTCAATGCAATAAATTTTTCATGATCCACATTCTGCAGACTAGCTTTAGTATATAAGTATTGCATTTTATGGTTACTTATTTCTTTATTTAATTCTTTAGTTATTATTTAACTTGGCTGACAAGCAACCATGTAATTAGTTGTACAGTGTTACTAATAAAAGAAAATTCAAATATAAATCACAAAAATGCTTTTAGATTGTATATGTGATTATTTACTCACACACATACAAGACTACTCTGACTACACATTTCTAAGATCTGTGTCTGGTAGGTCACTGAACTTAGAGTCAGAATATCTAGGTTAAAATTCTAACTCTGTTTTCATCATTTGTGTAACATAAAGTAAGTCATTCTACAACTCTGATCTTCAGTTTCCTCATATCTATAATGGGAAGACTAGCTACCCATACAGAGTTGTTTGAATAAATGAGTGAACAAATAAAGTAAATAGCATAGTACCTACCAAAGAGACTTTGAATGCGTATCCATTATTGTTAGTATCTCATTCTCCTAATTCCAATTCTACATACATATTTTAATTTAATTCCAGGTGTGTCACTGACTAATCAGAAAAGATATCTGATTCAAGCTTATATCCTCAAATGGGGGCTTGCATATAACAGGTGTTCAATTAATGTATGTCAAATGAATAAACAATTCAGATCCAGGAGATTATTATGCAACACCTCTACCTACTCGTTATATATTTGAGTTTTAGAGTTTTAATATTAAACAAAATGGGAGTGATCTACATGGGGAATATGGAACATGTGACATTCCCCATCACTCCTATTCAATTGTAGTAATTTGCTAGTCCACCTGCATACCCGCTGTGGATTCCTGGTGCCAGAGGGAGCAGAGCAGACTTTCTTCTCAAAGAATTGTGGTTGGTTATTTTGTCCTGTGTGGTGGCTCCTTGAAGGACTCATGCAGAGGTTATCTTTGTTTTACCTGACTCAGAACTCTTCCAAGATAGGGGTGACTGCTGAGAGGCATTTTTCAAAAATATTTAAAGGCAATTATTTTAGCCATTGTCACCTATGGCAAGGAATAACAGTTGAAGAAAACAGTAGACAACAAAAAGTCTGGGAAGAAAGGTTAAGGATCTTAAAACTCTGAAGAATAAAGGCTTTAAAAGCTCCCCGCTTATTGTTGTGAATCTAAAAGGCCATATGCATACCAAGAGTCAGGCACATACTGAGAAAAGACCTGAGAATGTCATAAGTCTTTGCTCTGTGCAAGCAGCAAGTGAAGGTTAGACAGGTTATGAATGGCACAGCTATCAAAAGTATGTCCAGACACACATACACAGCCCACTGACAAAGACTGGGAGGTTTTTATTGTGGTTGCTGCTCTTGTTTTTTAGTTACAGGTCTTTTAAAGAAATTGTCAAATCACTAACTGATTACTAAGCTAACTGGAGATTTCAGTGGCCACATAAAACAGAGAATATAGACTTTACAATGTTAGTTCAGAAAAGTGAATAAACAAATGGCCATCACAACAGGCAGCAACAACAAACTGAGGAGTGGAAAGAATTAGATTTTAAAGTTTACACATTTGTTATATTCAGAAGGCCCAGTTTTCAACAAAGAATTACAAGGCAGCCAGACAAGAAATCTTGAGCTATACATTGGAAAAAAGAAAACAGAAACTCTCCCTGCAAAACTCCAGGCATTAGAATCAGAATGTAATGTCTCTTATGCCATAATTGTAGATATGATCATAGAGTTAAAGGAAAGTTTAGAAAATGAGATAAAGGAATTCAAAGAATTGTTACATGAGTGTGCAACAGAGTTAAAGGCTATATTGAAATCAACCAAAGGAGGCCTGGTGAAGCTGAACAAAGCACTAACAGAAATAAATAACATACCAGAAAGGAACAACACATTTGAGTCGACAAAAAGCAAATGAACAGACCTAAATTTAGATCTACCAAGATTACTCAATCTGAGAATGAAAAAAGACTGAAGAAGCTGAGCATAGCCTAAGAAACTTGTGGGACACCATCAAGCATATCAATATATGTGTAACAGGAGTCCCAGAACAAGAGAGAGGGGATGGGGCTGAAAGAATACTTGAAGAATAATGGTTGAAAATCTCCCAAATTTGATGAAAGACATGACTCTATACATCCAAGAAGCTCAATAAACTGCTAGTAGGTTAAGCTCACAGCAAGACATATTATAATAAAACTGTTGAATGTCAAAGATAAGAAGAATTCTGAAAGCAGCAAGAGAGAAGCCTCTTGTTATTTACATGGGATCATCAATAAGAATAACAGCTGTTTACTCATTGGAAACTATGGAGGTCAGAAGGCAGTTGAGTGTCATGTTCAAAACTTTGAAAGAAAATGACAGTCAACCAATAATACTATATCCAGCAAAACTATCCTTCAAATATGAAGGAGAATTAAAGATTTTCCCAGATCAAAAAAAAAAAAAAAAAATTGAGAAAGTTTGTTTCTGGTAAACTTTCACTCTAAGAAATGCTAAAGGGAGTCCTTCAGCCTAAAGTAAAATGATACTAGAGAGTTACTTGGGTCCAAAAAATTAAATACACTGGTAAACTTAGCTAATGCATAAATATAAAAATCAGATGTAAAATAAATTAGTAAAGTTAGCTACATATGCAATTATAAAAGTTAGTATTAATGTATTTCTGGTCTGTGTTTTTTTTTCTGTAGGATTTAAAAGATGGTTACATAAAATAATAAATCATGTCAGTAGATGCACAACATATACAGCTCTAATTTGTAACACTTAACAGGAAGGGTGGGAAATGGATTCATATAAGAGAAGTTTTTATATAAAAGGCAGCAATGGAGAAATTGAGTCACAAAAATTTAACCTAGAAAGCAAATAACAACCTAACTCCTTATCAATAATTACATTAGATGTAAAATGGTTAAACTCTAATTAAAAGGCAGAATGGATTTAAAGAAACCAGGGGTCAACTATTGCTGTGTGCAAGAGACTCAGTTTAACACCAGAGACACAAATGTACTGAAAGTGAAAGAATGAAAAAGATATTCCATAACAACCAAAAGAGAACTGGAGAAGCCATACTAATATTAGACAAGATAGACTTGAGGCAAAAATCAACATATAGGTACCTATCGGCAGAGTCCCAATACAAATGATGTGAAAATAATAGATGAAGGGAAAAATAAAAATTGTGGCTGTAAACTTCTACATCCAATTTTCTGTTGGATAGAACAACTAGTCAAAAGATAAAGCAAGAAAGAGAAGACTTGAATAACATATAAACCAACTAGATCTAACATAGAAAACTCTACCCAACAACATCAGAATATACATTCTTCTCAAGTGCACATGGAACATTCTCCTGGATAGACCATGTTAGGTCATAAAATGTGTTATTAAATTTTAAAAGACTGAAACCATACAAAGTATTTTCTTTGTCCACAATGGAATGAAATTAGAAATCAATGGAAAATTGGCAAATATGTAGAAGTTTAAAAATGTACTCTTAACCAATGTACCAAAGAAGTTAGTAAATGCTTGCAAGTGAATAGAAATGAAAACAAAACATACCAAAACTAATGGGATGAAGCAAAACCAGTGCTCAAAAGGAAATTTACAGCTGTCCCTACATTAAAGAATGATCTCAAATCTATAACCTAACCTTTCACTTTAATGGACTAGAAGATGAGGAAACTCAAAGCCAGCAGAAGGAAGGAAATAAAGTTTAGAGAGGAGATAAGTAAAATAGGAAAACAATAGACTCAATAAAACAAAAAAACAAAAACTTGGTTCTTTGAAAAGATCAACAAAATTGACAAACTTTTAGCTAGACTGATCAAGAACAAGACTCAAAATACTAAAATAGCAATGTGCAAACATTCCTACCCACATTTACAAGATCAAAAAAGATTATAAGAAAATATTATGAAACACTATATGCCAACAAATTAGATAACCTAGACGAAATGAATAAATTCCTAGAATTAAACTGTCAAAACCGACTCAAGAAGAATTAGAAAGTCTGAATAGGCCTATAACAGAGATAGAATCAGTAATGAAAAATTTTACAACAACAAAAATGTCCAGGACCAGATGGCTCTGCTGGTGAATGTCAAACACTTTACAAAAATCAATCTTAAACTCTGCCAAAAAAAAAAAAAAAAAAATTAGAGGAGAGAATGCTTCCTAACTTGTTCTCTGAAACTCATATTATCCGAATACCAAAGATGGCACAAGTAAGGGAAACTATAGACCAGTATCCCAAACAAGTATACATACAAAAATCCTTAACAAAATGCTAGGAAACTGAATCCAGTAGTATATTAAAAGGATTACTATACACCATAAGTAAGTAATTCCAATCTGAAATATATATCCAGGAGAACTGAAATTAAAAAGTTGCACATAAATGTATATAACAGCATTTTTAACAATAGCCAAAAAGTAAGAACAACCAAAAGGTCCATTAAGTATGAATGGATAAACAAAATATGGCATATCTGTACAAAGGGGTATTCATCTATAAATATGAATGATTTATTGATACATGCTACAACATGGAACCTTGAAAACATGTTATATGAAAGAAATGATACAAAAGGCCACATGTGGATTCCATTTATATGAACTGTCATAAAAAGGCAAATCCATAGACTTTGAAAGCAGATTAGTAGTTGCCAAGGGTTGGGGAGAGGGATAGTGGTGTGGGACTGTTTAGTAGGTGTGGGGTTTCTTTATGGGAAATGAAATATTCTGTAATTAGATAGTGATGAGTGTTGTCCAACATTGAGAATGTGCTGGAAGTCACTGAATTATACACTTTAAAATAGTTAAAATGGTGAGTTTTACATTATGTCAATTTTACCTCAATAAAAAACTTGCTTCTCACACACACACACACACAAAACAAATTAATTTGCAAAATATGGACATATAAGGCTTCTCTGAAGGAGAGGAAGTTCCCAAGATATCTGTACACCAGGGTCACAGTGCAATCCTCAGTGAAGAGCTTGAGACACTAAATACCACTTTCCTACAGGACCTCTTCATTTCATTTCCCAGGTTATGGAGGAACAACTCCAGATTTGTTTTTTGTGGGTTAGCTGAGACTCTCAGGAGATACAACTATTTGAGGGCAGAGTCCAGAGTTTTCCAGTGAACTTTAGAATGACATTTTAAGTCAGCCCTACCCTGTCACGTAAAAAGGCGGCTAAGAGTAGTAACAGCTAAACTGTAAACACTTTTGCATCATTCATCAATGACCAGAATCCTTTTCATTTTCCTCTTGACCTTGCTCTTTTTCATCCTAGTTCTACTGGAGATTCTGAGCCTTGATTTGCCTAATTCTTTCCTGATATTGGTTTGGAATTTGGTGACTAAATTTCATTGCCCTGAGTTATCTATGGGTTTAGACTCAGACTCATCCTATGAGGTCTTTCCATTCTTATACATTAGGGTTAAGATACCCCAGCACAGTTCATCCCCCAGATTACCAACCTGAACAGGAACTTCTAGTCTCCCACAAATTCCAAATGTTAAGTAACCTGTCATTTTTAAATGATACTATGTTTCAGGTTGTTTTCTGAAGAATTGTATTACTTTATTCATTAATTTGTTCTAATTTTGTCTTGAAAGAATACAGAGTAGACAACCAAGAAAATGTATTTGACCATATATCATATTTGATCAAAATAGGAATGTGAGATAGATACTTGAAAGAATTATTTTGACTGCTTTTATTAATGAAAATAAATGAAATGAAATGGAATGGAACATTCCATAATTGGTATGTAGAAATGTTTGTCTAGATGAAAAAGTACATGGAAAGCCTTATGATCTTCCGAAGTTACTAATGTGTGCTATTCTTCTTAGAATTTGTGTCATCAAAAAATAGCCCATGGCTGGAAGAGGTCAATTATAATTAAAAGACAAGTCTGAGGACAGCTAGTAGTGAATAAACACAGCTGTCTCGGTTAGTCCTTCATTTCCTTTCAGTGTTTACAATATAGTGTAAGAAAATGTCATTAAGTACTTAGAGCCTCAGACTAAATCAACTAGGAAAATTCTATACTCCTAATTTTCTATTCACATTTTACTAAATTTGGGAGCAATAGAAGACAGAAACATGAAGAACACTGCACCAAGACGGGCGATGGAACAAATGAAAGCTTAATTACATAATTTCCTTTTCTATCAGCAGAATAACTTTTGTTTCATAGGTCATATGTAGTTAAGAAACTAAAACCACATCTAACAAACTTTGCATAGTTTTAACCATCCTAGTAATTCTCAAAAACTTAAAAAGAAAAATATTTTCAAAGGAAGGGAGAGAATTCCCATCACTTATTTTAAATGCCATATACAATTATGGCATTTAGATTTATGATCTGAGAAGCAATGTAAGTCTGCAATAATTGTAATAAATTCTTGTCAACAAGAAGAATAATTTATTTGGAGAAAACTGAGCCACATTTTAGTTACTTCTCTGGAGGTATGAAAATAAATTATTCAAATAATTTAAATTTGGTTTGTCCAAGCTATTCATTTAGCAGTTCAACATAATGAAACAAACCTGAATTTGTTTGTGTTTATTTGTTTGTTTGGGGGAGATTACAAAGCTCATTGTACACTAAAGTTCCTGAATAAACACATGGTAAGATTTGAATGTCTGAGTGAAAACAATGCATGGAGGAAAGATCAACCTTTAAATAACTATAGTCTATTTTTATGAAATCTTAAAATTTAGCATTGTCATATTGTACTAAAATTATATTTTCTTCCAGTTACTCTTTTTCTCAAGTTAAAGATAGTTAAGATTTTAAATTTAAATGGGACTTACTCTATGCCCTTATTTAGATGGGGATCCTATTTTAAAAGTTTCTTTTACACATTTTCAGTAAAGGTGAGAGGCAGGAGAGACTTCCTTGCTAGAACTTTTGTGATTAGCCTTCAAATATACCAATTTTTCTATAAGCTTATGTTTCACACTAAGCCCATATTATCAAGATTTATAATAATAATTTTCAAGGCAACACTAATTAAATGATTAGGAAAATATCTTTTTAGACTTTTTACATGGCTGAGTAAATCAAAATTGCTCCTTTCTCCTCCTGGAAAGTATTCAAAAGGAATCAAAAGAATTGTTCACTTTTTGATAAAGAAGACAACTGGTTTCATCTACAGACTTTAAAATTTGTGTAAAACTTGAATTTAGGAAAGGATGGTATGGAAAAAAGTGAAAGAAGAAAAGAGAGAGAGAGATAGATCAAAATGACCAGCTGACCTAGCACCAAGAGATCTCAGAAAGTGATTGCACTTTCTGAAGGTGAGAAACATGCCCTGAGATCTAGAAATATATCTGTTAATGGAGAAGAAAGCAATATAACTACTCAGAGAAGTAAAAGTGGCAAGGATACATACATACATACATATATACATACATACATCACACTCACACACAGTAAAGCAGTAGCGTATAAGAAAGTCTACACTGTAAACACGTGATAACATGGATGAATCTTGAGAACCTTATGTTGAGTGAAGCAACCCAGGCATTGAAGGACAAATACTACATGACCTCAATGATATGACATAAGTAAACCAAGCTGTCCAGAGCTAGAGACTGGATGATAGGCTTAAAGGAATTTGGGGGGTAGCAGAAGTTTGCGAGCTGACGCCTACCTGGGTAAAATCTGTGATAAGCTGGAGGTAAGTATTTGTACAGGGAAGGGATAAAATGGGGGTATAGGGATACCTTTGGGTAGGGATTTGCGGGCTTGAGGGGGGCTAGAGATAGGAGGATGGGTAATATGGCACAAGAAATTGGAGGGAGGGTGGGGGGACATATGAACATAAGAGAGTTTCAGGTATGTGGTTGAGAGTACAATGTTGTTAAAACTTTTTCAAAAATATAATAAGGAAGGTTACCTGTTTAAGATGCTTAAAGGGGCAACTCTGACACAGGACAGGCTTCTAGGGAGTGTGTGAGTGCTCCTTTTGTCATAGTGGGTTATATCATTGGATGAAGACCCATATACTAAGAGTGAAGGTATACCCACATCCTGGGGAGGACTGATGTTCTCAAATAGAGGGAATTGGGTCTCTCGAGAGAAATTGTGGCTCCCAATGCATTAGGGCAGTCAAGCATGTCAAGTCCTCAACATTGTTGTAAATTCTCTGAACATGGCCCTTCAAGCAATAAAGAGTGATTGTCATTGTGAACCCTGAGGGGAGGGGGAAAGAAGTATTGAATAGGTGGAATCAGTGTAACTGTGGGGCAATGGAAGTGTTCCACAAGATTATGCAAGGTTGGATACAGGACATGTTAAATTACACCAAAAATGTATAGGGACCTATAGGCTAAAATGTAAATCATAACGTAAAACATAAGATAACTAAAAATTTAGAAAATTTTATAGTCTAAAATATAAACCATAATGTAAACCCAAGTGAAACCTTGTTTGAAAGCTATTGTCTCAATATCTGTACATCAGTTTCAATAAATATAGTATGAACATGTAAAAAGATTGTTGCTGGGGAAGAGACAAAGTGTCTTATGTTGGATATGTGGGAGTACTGTATATTGTATATATGAATTACTGTGATCTAAAACTTTTGTGAAGATAAGCTTAATAATTAGAAGAAAAAGAAAAAGAAAAAGAAAGGACATAGACACTGAGGAAGAGATGGAAGAAGTTGCCTTGAGAATGTGCATACAAGGCAACACTTATTGCAGTGATGGAAGGCAAAACATCAAAAACAAAGCTTTTTCATTTTTTAATGTTTTGATACCCTAATTTATTTTTACTTTAATTTTTCTAAATTAGTATGTATTCTATATCTAACCTTTAAACCCATCACTATATTCCATTTTACTATTAATGGAACCTGGCAATATATTAGGCTTCATTTTCAAAGAAGTTTTGGATCACAGAGAGGTTCAACAATGGCAGGGGAGGAATACTGGTGTGGGATGTTATTGATAGAGGGCACATGGTTGGGAGGGAGTTCTCCAGGGCATATATGCAGGATACATAAAAATGTATGGATATTTTCATAGTGGTTACAGTTAAAAATGACAACTGAGGGAATGCTGAGTTCCTAGCCAAGGGAACTCTATCACATTCCCTAATGGAACAGCAACAATCCCCCAAGTGCAACGGCAGAGACCAAAAAAGAAGGATAGTACAACAATGAGCCCTTGATAGTAATGACTATGCTTGTGAGCCTGTGTGCCTGAAATAAGAACTAGGCCTAGAGCTGCAGGGTGCCTAAGAGTAACCTCCTGAGAGCCTCTATGTTGCTCAAATGTGGCTAGTCTCAAAGCCAAACTCAGCATGTAAATGCATTGCCATCCCCCCAGCGTGGGACATGACTCCCAGTGATGAGCCTCCTTGGCGCTGAGGGATTACTACAAAGTACCAGCTGATGATGTAACTAGAAAACAACCTTGAAGAAAAGGGTCAACTCAGACCAGCAGAATATCTCAGCCTACAGGTAATATCAGGAGTTAAAAATGCTTTTTGACCTTGAAAAAAAGGGGGAAATGGAAAGGACAAATGAGCTTATATGGTTATGAGTCTCCAAAAAGGAATGTGGAGGTCATCAGAGGGGTCACCCTTACGCCCCTCAGCAGAGTCCCAGAGACAGATAAAGTAGATACAACCCCAGGTATTGGTTCTTCTGAGGGCTACAGAGACTCACAGGTTCTATGGTCATGGCAGATGGAGTTCAGTCCATGTAAGTTGGCCCTACTTTGGAATTTGTGTTCCTTGAGTGTGATGGAGTTGGACTCAGATGTGATCTTTGTTCACAAGCCTCTCCTGTTATTTTTACCAGATCTGTGGTTGGCACTGGGGTTTAGTGTATACTCAGGGGACCTGAATCTCTGGACTGTCCGTGTGATAGCCAGGCCCTGAGCTTCAACAGACTTGCAACTCCTACACTCTGGTTTATTGACCTTTCCCCAGCCAGCTAACAGGGAGGTGAGGAAGGTCAACCACCACACCAGGGAGCCAAGAGTGCCTATAACTGAAAGCAGGAAAATTGCATCCATCGTCCAAGTGGAATCTAAGTACCCTCTCGATATAGAGGTGGAGTGGACATAACCATCTCAGGGCCCACAGAATGGAGGAATAGAGTATGAATTAGAGTGGACTTACTGATATTCTATTCTGGAACTATTGTGATTAGTAATGGAAGTAAATGTAGCACTGATGTGGAGAAAGTGGCCATGGTAGCTGCTGAGGGTAGGGAGTAGGAAGAAGAGATGTGATGTGGGGGCATTTTCAGGACTTGGAGTTGTCCTGGGTGGTGCTGCAGGGACAGTTACTGGACATTTTATGCCCTCCCATGGCCCACTGGCTGGACTGGGGGAAAGTGTAAACTCTAATGTGGACCATTGACCATATGGTGCAGCAGTGTTCACATTTCACTTGGTGAAATGTGAATTGGCAAAATTCAGGAAAGAATTTTAAGACTAAAACAAGAAATGAAGAAAAATAAATGGAGGAAGCCAAAGAGAGAATATATGCAGAAAACACACTAACGGAAATAGAGGGCAGAAAGGAGGTGGGAAAATGAATAAAATAAAACAGAAATAATTTGGGTAGGATAAGAAAGAAAATAATAGCTGTAAAAAACAGGTAGAGAAAATCTTGCTTATGTATACTTTCTTTCTGACAGAAAACCAGAAAAAATGGGGAAAAAATAAAACACAAAAAAAATCTAAGGGAAACAGCTGTGGCTTAGGCAATTGGGTTCTTGTCTACCATATAGCAGGTCCGGGGTTCAATACCCAGGGCCTCCTGGTGAAGGCAAGCTGGCCCGTGTGGTGAGCTGGCCCATTCAGAGTGCTACCCATGCAGGAGTGCTGGTCCACACAGAGAACTGATGCTGCAAGATGATGCAACAAAAAGAGACACAGAGGAAAGATAATAAGAGATGCAGCAGATCAGGGACTGAGGTGGCACAAGAGAATGATCACCTCTCCCACTCCAGAAGGTCCCAGGATTGGTTCCTGGAATTGCTTAATGATAATACAAGCAGACACAGGAGAACACCAGCAAATGGACACAGAGAGCAGACAAAGGAGAGAGGGGGGAGGAAAGAAAAGAAAGGAAAAGAAAAGAAAAGAAAAGAAAAGAAAAGAAAAGAAAAGAAAAGAAAAGAAAAGAAAAGAAAAGAAAAGAAAAGAAAAGAAAAGAAAAGAAAAGAAAAGAGAGAAAAAGAGGAAGAAAGAGAGAAAGAAAGAGAGGAAGAAAGAGAGGAAGAGAGGAAGAGAGAAAGATGGAGAGAAAGAGGGAGAGAAAGAAAGAGAAAGAGGGAGAGAAAGAGCAAGAAAGAGAGACAGAGAGAGAGGAAGAGAGAGAAAGAGAGAGGAAGAGAGAGAAAGAGGGAGAGGGAGAAAGAAAGAGGAAGAGAAAGAGAGAGAAAGATAGAAAGAGGGAGAGAGAGAGAGAAAGAACTCTTTAAAAAATCTAAGTACATAAGTATTTAATTCAAGGAAAAATGTAGAAATAAGAAATGTCTTATATTACATATAAAATTATCTTTGCTGAGACAAATTGTTATAATGTTATACACATTTCAAAATTCAGAAAGAATTTTGGGAGCAACCACACAACATAGGCATATGTAAGTTAACAAAAGTGATTTCAAAGAAATAGAAAATGAAAGCAGATATGTTCCATAAGAGATGGGGAAAATTACCTGAGAGCTGCCAAAAGAGAAAAGAACTAGGTTGAAACATATTCACAGATTTCTAACTAACCCTCGAAGAACAATCAATTTGAAAGCTATGCATTATTTCAGAGCATAGAGAAAAAAGGAAGTCTTCTTAATTATTTTTGTGAAGTGAGTGTAATATTGTCTCCAAAACTGGATAAATGTTTACTGCACATATGCATGTACAGATGTGAATGATGCATACACAAAACTAGAGATCAATCTCTTTTAAGACAACCTATCCAAAAATCCTAAGTAAAATATTAGGAAACTGAATCTGCATCATTAAAATATAAAATATCAAGGATTATTCAATATTAGAAAATCTATTCATATAATTATAGGAGAAAAATACTTAATCTCCATAGCTCCTGGAAGGCTGTTGATAAAATTCAACAATTTTCCTTGATTAAAGAAGATTAAAGAAGAAACCACTCAATAAAAACAATAAATGGATATTCTCCTAATATTATTTTGTTTCTTATATTTAATGAGGAAATACAAGGGTCATTAATAGTAATTTCAAGCACAAAGCCTAGGGAAGATCACCTTTATATGAAAAAATAATTGGAGTCATAAAGATTGGGTAAAGGTAGAATCATTCATATTTGTAAATGGTATGATTGATACCTTGAAAAATCAAGATAATCAACTGAAAAATTACTGTAAATAAAGACAGAATTCACTAACATACTAGGCATACTAGTTAGTGTCTTAGTTTGCCAGGGATCCATGACAAAAGCTACACAATAGCTTCATTTAAACAATGGGAATTTAGTGGCCCCTGGTTTCAGAGGCCAGAGTCCAAATCAAGCTATTGTCTAGAAGACTTGTTTCCTCCTGGGGTCAGTAGCTTTCTTGCTGGTTAGCAATCCTTGGGTTCTTTGGCTTTTCCATTACATAGCTATGTCCTCTCCTTTCTCCTCTTGGCTCCCACTAATTTCCAGCTTTTTCTATGTCTGAATTTCATCTGCTTAGAAAGACTAACCCTCATTTAACTGAGCCACATCTTCACTAAAATAACATCTTCAAGAGATGCTCTTTACATTGGGGTCACACCATCCAGAATGCAATCAAGGCCAAGAACATGTCTAACATAATTCAATACACTATAACTATAATGTAAAAGAGAAAAAAAATTATGAAAAACATCAGAAAGATGTAAAAAATAGCAATAATCTTAATATGTAATTTTCAAGACATATAAAAGAAAACTTTAATACTACTGGATGGTGCCAAAAAAAGGCTCAACTTAATGGAAAGATTTGCCATGTGCTTGGGATAGGAGGACCCTAAACTATAAAGTTGACAGTGTACCTCATGGTAATTTAATGTGATTCCAGTAAAACTTCTAAAAGGATTTTATTTTTAAATTAATTTTGGAGCTAGACAAGCCAATTCTAAAGTCTATATGGAACAAAAACAGAAGAGAATATCCAGGAAAGTTCTAAGAGAAAAGAAATAAGTAAAGATTCTCCCTACCAGATATTCAAGTTTATTAATTCTTTAATAATAATAGCAATGTGGCACTGGCACAAAGAAAAATGGAACAGAACAAAAATTCCAGAAGGAGAGCTAAGCAGAAATTGGAATTTGTTATATGATAAATGTAGCATTTTAGAACAGCAGAGAAAATGGTGCTAGCACAGCTAGGGAATTCAGAAAAAAATAAATGAGTTGGATCCACCCCTCACACCTTACACCAGGGTAATATCCAAATTGATCAAAGATGTAAATTAAAAATAAAGGAGGAAGGAACTGAGGAGAAGAGGAAGAACAAATTTATAGCATAAGAGTTCTAGAAAAAAATATATGGGAAATTTTTATTTTTAATCTCAGATGGAAATGTCCTTTCTAACAATATCCTACTATCCAAAGCATATAAATGAAAGATTGATAAATTCAACTACAAAAAGCTAAAGTGGGGAAGCAGATGTGGCTCAAGTGATTGAGCTCCCACCTACCACAAGGGAGGTCCCTGATTCGGTTCTCAGCACCTCCTAAAGAAGACAGCAAGCTGGCGCTATGGGCAGGTGCAGCAAGTTGACTCAACAAGAGACACAAGAAGAAAAGCATAATGAGAAATACAACAAAGCAGGGAGTGGAGGTTCCCAGTGCCTCCTAAAGAGGACAAGCAAGACAGCAAGATGATGCGACAGGCAGGCACAGCAAACTGACTCAACAGGATGAGGCAACAAAAGAAGCTGGGAACATAGATGGCTCAAGTGATTAGGTGCCTCCCTCTCATATCAGAATTCCTGGGTTTGGTTCCTGGTTCCTCCTAAAGAAAAAAGGAAGACAAATAGACACAGCAAGTGCAAGCAACAGGATGGTGGAGAGAAATATTCTAATAAATAAATCTTAAAAAAAAAAAACAAAACTAAAGTGTTTCTTTAGTCTTATGGCAAAAACAAAACCATTATCATAAACAAAGTGGAAAACAAATCAAAAGTAGATATATAATTCATATCACAAATGATTAATTTTCTAATATAAAGGGCTTTCATAAAGGACAAACAAATTAAAAATTAAACAGAAAAACTAAAAATAAATAATTATGATGAGCAAATGGAGTTCATAGGAAAGAAAATGTAAATGGTTCCTATGAATAAGGTGAACAACCTCATGTAAAAGAGAAATACAAATTATATTTCCTTTGAGATATTACATTTTACCTACTGCATTGGCAAAAATTTGGCATTTTGATAACACCCTCTTTTGGCAAGGGGTGGGGGAGAAGGGATACACATTAATTACTGGAAGCAGGGTAAACTGGTGAAATCTTTAAGGCAGGCATTTTGCAATATTTATCAAAAATTATAATTTCACTTATTTGTTGATTAGCAATTCCACTTCTAGAAATTTATTCAACAGATACACTCGAAGAGGACAAATAATGTATTTAAGTGGTAATTATTGATTAACAGCACTCTTCGTCATCCTTAATGTCAACCAATGGATTTGTATACAACCATAAATAAGATAAACCTCTCTAAGTCTTTATATGCTTCCACTTGTATGAAAGGATCAGGAACAGAATATAGGTTTGTGTTTTCATGAATATGCTGTAAAAAAATTTCTGGAAGTTTATCAAATTATTGGAGGGGGAGCAGGAAGAGAGCTAAGTGGATGGATTGGAAATGGATGGACAGAGGGTAGGGCTGGGAAGAAGACTTTTACCTTTATATACTATTTTGGGGTTTATCATTTTGGAATTCCATGAAGACGTCGCCTGCTTGTTTTGTTGTTTAATAAATCATTTTTAGTTAAAACAGTACAATGCACATATCATTTGATCAAATAATTTTATGGCTAAGGAAATTATTTTAAATGAGCACACTAACATTTATATAAGAGGCAGTCATGTGGAATTGTTTGTAAGTATTAAAGAGAGAGATAAAAAAATAAGTGATAAAAATGCCAAATGTCCACAGAATGGGATTAGTTAAATAAATGACATATTTACTCAATGGAATACTATACAATCATTGAAAATTGTGTAGTAAAATAAAATTTAAAGAGTTGCAAAAATGTTCAAATATATTTATGATTACAAATCATTCTGAACATTATCATTCTATCTTTTAAAAAATGTGACTGTTTACAAGGAGGTGAGGATGGACAATCACCACACCAAGGAACCGAGAGAGTCTACAACTGCAAGCAGGAGCATCCCATCCATCAGCCATGTGGGATCTAAGCCCCTCTCAATTAAGAGGTGGAGTGGGCATCACCACCCAGAGACCTCAGGACTGGGGAATAAAATATGGACTAGAGTGGACTTATTGGTGTTTTACTATAGAATAATTGTGACTGTAACGATGGAAGAAATTATATCATTGATGTGGAGACAGTGGTCACTGGAGTTGCTGAAGGTAGGGAGAGGGAAAAAGAGGTGTAACACGGGGGCATTTTTGGGACTTGGAATTGTACTGAAGGATATTGCAGAGACAGATGCAGGACATTATTTATCCTGACATAACCACTGAATGGACTGGGGGAAAGTGTAAACTACAATAAAAACTATAATCCATGCTGTGTAGCAGTGCTCCAAAACGTATTCACCAAATGCAATGACTGTACCACACCAATGAAAGAAGTTGTTGATGTGGGAAAATTGGGGGTTTGGGGAGTGGGGCATATGGGAATCTCCCATATTTTTTAATGTAACATTTTGTGTGATCTATGTAGCTTTTAAAAATAAATAAAAATATATTTTTGAAAAAGTGTCCCTGTATATAGACATACAGGAGAAGTCTCAAAGATTTCAGACCAAAATAGTAATATTGGCTTTCTTTGGCACACAGGATTAAGATAGGTTTTAGTTTTTTATCGTTTTGTTAATATATTCTAAAATGAACATGTATTATTTCATATTTTGTACATTTTAGAATTAAAGAATCAAGCACCAAAGTACAGTAAACTGCAATTAATATCTATATGAATACAGTAATGTAGACCCTATTTCATCTTAGCATCGTTTTATGAATAGAATGGTACTATTTAAAGCAGCTTACCTCATAATAGTCAGTAAGCAGATTCACTGATATTTTGCAAATACCTTTGATCATCGACTGAATAAATATATCTTTATGCTTTACAAAATAAGGAGAAAATGAAAATGCCAGCAAATTCGATCTGCTCATTTGATCAATATTGACATAATGTAAAAGAGTCAGGCTATGAATGAAAATATTGGTCTGAACTTAAGAATAATAATAACTTATTTTGAAATTAATATTCACCACTTTCAAATGCTTCATTTGCACTATTTTTTAAATCCTCACAAAATCCCATTGAGGTGGATATCATTTTTGTTCCATTTTATAGATGATAACAGTGAGTACAGAGAGGTTAAATAACTTTGTTAGGTCACACTGTTTGCAAAGTTTTCAATGTTCACATAGTTTGCAGAGTGAGGATTCAACCCCACAAAATATCTGCAGCCTTACTATTCTGTTTCACTGCCCATAATGATAATCTGGATATTTGCCAAATTTCCACTTGATGGTATGAGGTGTTGTCATTATCTGAACCAATATTAAGGTGTTGCAGCTGCCCTATAAAGTCAGTAACCTGAATGCTAAAAGAAAGGCAATGGCAGTCTCTGGACAATGAGGATCAAGTGCCTCTGTTGTATACATCTTAGCAGTAGGTTTGTCCAGAGGGATGTATTTGTCAAAGCTACCTTTCTGTACCTGAAACGTGACAAATCAGTCTCTTGAACAGGGTGAGGTAAGCAGCAAACTCTCTTTTCCTGTGAACTTTCAAGAAAAATCTTCCAGAGCATTGTACGAATTAAAGTTAAGAACCCTATATGGTACTAGCTAAGTGATGTTGCCCAATTAGATTAGATTTAAAATAGTAATCTATAAAAATATAAGCATGACCAGCTAATGAATTAATTTTTTAAAATCTGCATAATCATCTTAAAATAAAAACAGAAAATTTCTCCATAGTTACCCACCCCACCCCCTCTGCCCCAATCATTTATATTTGACATGTAAGGCAAATATAAGTTGTATAGTTTAACTTCCCAACTGTTCATTTTCATCTAAATTGTCATGGCTACAGCAGGATAAAAATATATAACTTTTAGCAGTGATTGAAAATAGGTGAATCTTATTGTACGAATTTACTCAATATTTTACTTAGGTACTGAAACAAAATGCCACCTCAAATCTGGTGAGACCAAATTGTTAAAAAATAGCAATTATAGTAGAATAGTTCAGTAATAGCAATAATAGCAAAAAGAAGGGATTCCTCTTGAAGAAAGGCTAGAGATGAATCAACTTTTATCTTATGAATGTTAAATAAAAAGGAAATTTATAGTGAAAGACTCCTTAACTCCATGAAGCATGCTTGTTCAGTTTTCACTGTTCTTAGAAAGGGAAAATGTCACAAAAGTTTTATATTAGAGGGAAGACTGGAGTAAACTGAGGTAAAGGTGTGTGATTGTGCTAGAGGACATGATTGTATATACAAATATATACACAGAAATGGCAAAGAGATTTTAACTTTGGAGCCCATACCAATTCATTGATAATGCCTACATAGTGGTAGCTAAAAAGATAATGAGGTTGAATCTGGCTCAGGGAAAAGGACTGCTGTGATTGATTGGCTATGTCTGCCAAGGGCAAGGGATAAACACGCAGTGACATACATGCTACAAATTTGCCATTCCTGAACTAGTAAATTAGAAAGAGAAGGAAAATAAGGTTAGAATCAGTACCAAAACAAAAAAAAAGGGCAGGCTAAAACCTGTTTTCAGATTAGGAATATGTGTGTGTGTTTACACATATGAAAAAGGCATGTTGTTCAGATTAATATATAGACATACAGATAAAGGCAAATGGAAAAAAAGGTCAATGTTATGTCAATGTCCCTAGCTTATCTTGACATATCCAAGCTTTGTGATCTTGGGTGAGTAGCTTTACCTCTCTTGGTTGATGTTTTCTCATTTATAAAACAGATAATAATATGACAGATCTCAAGCACTCTGTGAGGTTCAAATGTGATGGTGTGTAATAAATGTTTGCTATTATTATATTATGCAAAATGGTGCTATATGTTCATAACTCCTCTCTAACAGCAATAATAAGGCATAAGGTAATTCTATGAGGAATCAAAGTATCTAGAATACAAGCTAGAAAGTGTTGTAACTCTAAAGATTAATATAGAACAGCTTATGCCAGGGAAAATCAAAATGATTCATTACATTCAGAAATGCATCCCATTACATATAGTTTGTCTATGTTTTCTCAATACCAACACAAACTGCATGCTACACCAGAGCTTGAATGTTTGAATGACCCTGTCATGACATATGTTAATGTCATTGTTCTTCCCTTATTATCACTTGATAATAGTTTTAATCTTTCTACCCAAAAGCCAAACTAGTTCACTGTTCATCTAACAACTTAATGGGAAGAATATATAGCTAGTCCTTTCTCCTTACCAATTTGTCTTAAAAAACTGTTCATCTATACATTCTTTATGATCAATAAAATGATAATACATATGATCATATGTCCATAACCAATAGAACTAATGAAACTCTACTATCTTCCTGCATGAATCTGGCCTATGTTCAGCCCTCTCATTTCCGGATTGCCCATTCCTAAGAGGAAGGATAAAATAAAGTCAAGAGTAATGGGCTTCTAGCAAAGTATGGATTCAACATTCCTTGAGGGCTGCTGGAATTCAAGGTGAGTCATGTTGATGTCCCCTGGACTTGGAAGTTGCTGTGCCTGCTGACATTAAACATCACCAGCTCAAGATCTAATGGCCTTGTTGCATTTGGCATGCGAATCTATCCCTTTCTGGCTTTTTGGAAATCCTGATTAAGACCCACTGCCTGCCTAGATCTATGTTACCTGCCAAATCCTGCCGGGTCACTGAACCTACACACTTCTAGGCAAGCTGGGTCCCATTTCCTACTACCCCACTCTGTGATACACCATCAGTTACAAATATTTGCAACAGGAAGCCCAGGACCCTGGTGAGAGGGTTTGCACCCACCTTATTAGCTGCAAACAGAGCTAGTCTGAGTGTGGTGCAAAGACCATTGCTAAAGAAGAGTGGCTGGTTACTGTGAGGATGGACACTACCACAGCTTTCCTGGAACAGAGAAAAATGTTGGCCCTTGGAACTGGTGATATAAAACCTTTATAACCAACTAAATTTACTCTCAAGCATATTTTATTTGTCTTGAGAGAGCTAAAATAAGTATGGAATATAAAAAAGAAACTCTAATCTTAGAAAGAAACATGGTCCCAAAATCTTTGACACTAAAAAAAAGCATGACTCGGAATACCATCGGTTTGAAAAACAGAAGCGCAATTTTTTTTGTAACCAGCTTGAAAGATTTGTGTTCCATATGAGAGTTAACGTTATATTCTGTTGATGTTTACATGATAGAAAACAAATGTTTTTGAAACAAAAGATCATGCATACAGTCATAGGAATTTTGAGCCTCATGACAAAACTGTATCAGAATTAGAAAATCCTTCACAAAATGTGTTGTTCCAACTGTGTATTTTGCCACAACCAGAGCGGTTTTTAGTAATATGAATGTTGTTAATTGGTACATAGCCAATACGACTACAATGCAACCTTTAAACATGCAAAATACCTCTGGGAGGTAATATCCTTCAAAGGCTAAGTATATGAGCACCATGGCCATGTAGACCTGTGTTCAATTCCACTTTCTGTCCCTTTAATAGATTTGCAAAGGGAGGCAAGTTAACAAGCCTCAATTTCCTCACCTATAAATTGAACCAAATGCTGTTAGGGCTGCTGGGAAGGTTAAATGAGATAATGCAAATGGCATACTGAGAACAGTGCCTGATACACAGTAAACATTTGTAAGTATAGCTTCAACTATTTTTATTTTCTAAGAACAGATTCTTGACACTCATCAAAAATTGAAAAACTCACAGCAAACTGTATTCCAAAATATTCCAAAATGTATATAGAATATATCTAAGTAATCTGCATAAGTAATCACTGTCAGCTTTATTTGCAGTCTTCTTTCAGGAAACAGAACAAGAAGGTTTTGATTCCGTATTCCCACTGCTGCTGCTACTGCTGTTTTGCAGTGGTTGGGGTGAGACCTTATTTCTTTCAGGACGCCTGTCTTCCCCTCACAGTGGTTTGCATGGTGCTCCCTGATCCAAAGTGTAACAACAATGAATGTCATCATTGAAAAGCATCACATTTCTAATAAGATCCAAATATTCCAAACACTTAAATGAACTTTTATATATAAAATAAAAAATATGCAAATTAAAGAGATCAAGGCTCCCGATAGTTCATTTTTACCACTTTTGACAACTTTCCATGGTAAAGCACCCATAAAATACTCCATTTTAAATTCTAAGAAATAGAGAGGCAGACTGAACTTCTCTTCTCATCCATTCTATTTAGTGATTCAAAATACCCATTTCCATCCTATTTCCATCCTATCTGCATTGTGGACTCTATGTCAAATGACAAGTTTGATTTTGAAGGAATCTAATCTGAGATATTCTAGAAGAAATGCCACTATAATACAGTTAGGGGATATTTCAGTACATTAATCATGAAAGAAGTGTCCTAAGCCATCTGGCATCCTTGGGTATTCTTAGAGTGCTGGGGAGAAAAACTAGAGGATATTGTACTGAAGTCTGGTTTGCTCAAAATATTGACTCATCCAAATGCTAAATTCTTCAGATTCCTCCTTTTTCCTAATCTTCACTCTAAAAAGAATACTTATTGATGTTATGTTTTATTCCAAACCTTTGCTCCTAGCAAGACATTAATATATATTTTATTTATTTATTTATTTTATCAATGTAATTTTATGGACTTATTTGGGAAACATACTTAAAATTGGATAAAAACTGATAGGACATAGTTAACCCTGATCTGCTGCTGATATTCCATGTTCATCATATTCCCAGTGTTATTTTCAGAATCACACACTTGCAAACTTCCAGTGACACGGATCTCACTCCATTCCACAACACAAGCAAACTTTCCTCCTCAGGGTTTTTGGTGCATAACGGTCATATACCTGACATGCTCTTACCCAGTCTGCCACTTGGATCATCATCAATGTCACTGCTTTAGTGAAACCTCCCTGACTCTCAATCAAAATCAGGGATCTCTGTTATAACATCTCATTATAAAACTTTCTTTCCATGTTTGCACCTTTCACAATTTGTGATTATATGTTATTTATTACATTGGTGTATATCATATTTAATCATCACAACAGCCCTACAACATTGGTACTTTCTGTGATTGACATTTTACAGATGAGGAAACTAGTTGTTTGATGCTTGATGTAATCAGCTCCCTTGGTGCCTGGTTCATATTTATTTGTAGTAAATTGCTGCTGAAAATAAAGTGATTTAGCTGGTCATCTTCTAGAATTGAAATTGTGTCTGGATAAGATGGGGAAAGTGAGTCAAACAGATAAAGGTTCAAAACTTGCCTGCCTCTAACGACCCTTATATATAGGGTCATATATATTCTCTGAGTCTCATTTTCTAATCAGTGAAATGACTATAACACCTACTTCATAGAATTTTGTTAGGATTTAATGAGATAACATAAGCAAAATCACCTAACCTTAGTAAGCATCCATAACTGTCATTCATATACCTTAATTCTAGCCCATGAATATTTTAAAAGCACATCTCATGCCTTCTCCAAATGATAGCATGTATTGCCCTTTATTTTTCCACTTAATTGGCCTGTGTTTCTTTGAATAGTCCTGATATTTATTAATTGATTCATTGTTTCATTCAACAAATATTTACTTGAAAGGTACAACAATTACTCATAAATTCTGGTCTTCCTAGAGCATACAACTAAATAGGAAGCTAAATCTTACAGTCAATCATTTAGAATCATAATATCCAGAAGGCTTGTTAAAACACAAATTGATTGGTCTCACCCTGAGTGTTTCTGATTCAGTAGATTCTCAGGTGATACTAACACTGCTGGTTTGGAGGTCACACTTTGAAAATCACCGAAGTAGACTATAGTGCATGCTACTATGAAGATTGGCTAAGACTTAATGCATACCATATGCTATTCTCAAGTAAGACAAATGCTGGTTCTAAGTCAGTTGCAACTTTCAAAGGTGAGACTTGACAGGAAATCTGAAAGGAATTGAAGCTGAAAGGAATTGACATCGGAAATGCAATCAATGAACTAACTACACTTAGGTACAATAAAGTACATAAATAATACCATAATAATAATACAATAAAGTATATGAATAATAACAGTATACCATGTCAAAGTCATGTGCCAATTCTGCAGTTATGAATAAGATTAAACAGTTCTTTATGAGCATACCCATTCATGTACAGTTGCTGGCTCAGACTGGTTAGAACTGTGCTTTTGGTTCATGAGGCTGACAACTTGAAACTGGTCATGATGGAAGTACTTAAACCATGGAAATATGCAAAGATTACAATAAGGATTTTTATTTTCTTGGAGAGCCGATGATTAAACCATTACCATTTTCCAGTTAGTGACTCCACTCATTAAGATTAATATAATGAAATTTTCGATTATAGATACATGTGTAGGTCATGGGAAGAAAGTTAAATATTTGAATTTCTGATCCTAAGAAAAATAGCATACATATTTTTAAAAATGTATACAACTTCCCTAAATGAGTACTAAATGTTTCTCATTCATGATTAAATCAGTTCATCCTCAGAAGTACTCTGAAGAAAGTATTGTAAATTTGTTATTTTACCATGAATGAAACAAAGGTTCATGCAGGTTAAATGACTTTGCCAACACCGTATATCTTGCAAGTTTTAGAACTGGGATTCAGATTCCAAATCCTGTATTCTTGACTAGTATATTCTGCTGCCTCCCTGAGTCACTCAGTCTTGGAAACGAGGTTTAATTAAACTGACGTTGCTAACCGATTCTCCATTTTGAACAAATAAGAAAGATAATTTAGATAGATTTCCTATCAGAGTATGGTGACAAGGCTCAACTTTTACAAAAATAACAGAAGGGCAAACAGCTATCTGAGGAAGTTGCTTTGGGGGTCTGCAGTTGAGAAGAGTACTGCGTATCATCCAGGAGGAAGAGGGATAGAGAGAGGAAGAGGCTGAAGCGAAAACCATGAGTTACTAGCCCCTGCAAATGGGAATCACACTCTATCCTCTACCCTCAAGGTAAACAGCCTGGGTAAAACCCATGGCTCAATGCAGCCAAATGAGAGGGGAATGAACGTCTTCCTCCCTGGGAGGGACTGACAGAGGGCAGAACATGGATTTTCTTTGGTGAGATTGGCCAGCTGAGCCCATTTTGAATCTCGTCTCCGGCCAGACCAGAATCATCAGCCAGTAGAGGTTGAAAGAGATACCTCTGTGAAAAGACTTGCCAAAGAGTGCCATCTACCGACAGGATGAGAAACTACAATAAGTAAAAAACGTTTTTGGAGCTTCCCATGTCCAAGCACACTTGAATGGGGTCTGCACTCCATTTGTTGATCCCTGACCCTGTTTTGTCTTGTTTTTTTAAAAGATTTATTATTTATTTATTTATCCCTCCCCTCCTTGCAGTTTGCTTGCTGTCTGCTCTCTGTGTCCATTCACTGTGCATTCTTCTGTGTCTGCTTGTCTCCCTTTGTTGCATCATCTTGCTGTGCCAGCTCCCTGTGGGCATGGGCTGTCAGATCTCCATGGGGTACAGGCCATCAGCTCTCTATGGAGTGTAGGCTTTAGCTCTCTGTGGGACGTGAGCCAGCTTGCCTTCACATGGAGATCCTGGCATGTGAACCCAGGGCCTCCCATACGGTAGACAGAAGCCCAATTGATAGAGCCACAGCCACTTCCCCCTGGCCCTGTTTTGATAACTTAAGCTGGGAAATCTTAAAGATTTAGAATGACTTGAACCAAAAAGCAAAGAAGAGCTATGAAACAAAACCAGTAAACAAGAGAAAGAAATTGACCACAAGAGTAAATACATCAACATAATCAAATGTCTAGACATCAGCAAAATATTACAAACTATACCAAGAAACAGGAAGATGTAGCCCAGCCAAGATGTGGAGTGGATACAACCATTCCAGGGACCACAGGATGGAGGAATAGAGTATGGATTAGAGTGGTCTTACTGATATTCTATTCATGAACTATTGTGACTAGTAATCGAAGAAAATGTGGCATTGGTGTGGGTAAAGTGGCCATGGTGGCTGCTGGGGGTAGGGAGGGGGAGGAAGAGATGCGATGTTGGGCATTTTCAGGGGTTGGAGTTGTCCTGGGTGGTGCTGTGGGGACAGTTACCGGACATCGTATGTCCTCACATGGCCCACTGGGTGGACTGTGGGACAGTGTGGGCTATGGCCATTGCCATTGATATAAGGTGCAGCAGTGCTCAGAAATGTATTCACCAAGTGTAATGAATGTCTCATGATGACGGAGGAGGTTGTTGTTATCAGGGGAGAAGAGGGGTGAGGGGGGTGGGGGTATATGGGGACCTCATATATTTTTTAATGTAATATTAAAAAATAAATAAAGACAAAAAGAAAAAAGAAAAAAAGTAAAGCAATGAAGCCAAAAAAGAATACATTAAAAAAAATAGTATGGGTGGGGGGGAATACACCAACTGTAAGATAAGGAATATAGTTGCTAGTAATATTTTGACAATGCTCTTGCATAGTGTGTAACAAATGTTTCACACCAATGCAAAGAGTTGGTGGAGGAGTGATGTAGGAGACCCATGTGTGATGTTATGTATGTTTATTTTGTAAGTCTGCAATTTTTACTATACACTTATTGTTTACGTGTGTTCATGTATGAATAATATACTTCAATAAAAAAAAAAAAAGAAGACACTGGGTAAGCAAAAAGAACAATCGGAAAACCTGCAAAGAAAAGTAACAGACCTTATGAGAATCTCAATGGATGAGATTAAAAATACATTAGAGGGGAGAGGGGGAGAACCAGCAAGATGGCGGCAGAGTAAGGAGCTTCTAGAGTCAGCTCCTGCTACAGGGCAGATAGTAAACACCCAGAGCTTTCCGGAGCTAGCTGAAGCACCTGTTTGGAGGCTCCAGGAGGCCAAAAGAGCATCCTGCAACATCCTTGGGGGAGTGGAAGGAGGAGACTGACCATCTGCAGAGAAGACTCGTAAGTAGAGCGCTCCACGCCATGGAGGCCGGTGCCCATCCTCCACTGGAGGCAAAAGCCGCCTCGGGAGCTGTTCCGTGGCTGGAATTGAAAGCTCCACCTCCCCAAAATGGGAAAGGAGAGACGGTTGGGCACCAATTTCAGCTATAAAGAGGAAATTCAGTGGGCTATGGTACGATCCTGGTAACAGCTCAGGTTTAAGCCTGTCCAGGTCAGAAACAGGCCGAGAGCTGCCATCTTAACTCCGCACCTGGCATAAGGGGAAGCAAGGCGGACTGAAAATCCCAGTGCTGGTAGGGACCAGCTTCTCCCCATCCAGATCATATTGCGGGTCTAGCCTATGCCCAAGTGCCACCTCCAGCAGGGAGGAAGCTGTGAGGTCCTGTGCCAGCCTCTCCAGGAAATTACCGGCCAAGCTGCGGTGGCCAGTGATTATCCTACTCTGGTGGCACTAGACGCCCCAGGAGCTGTTCTGTGATGGGAATTGGAAGCTCAATTTCCCAGAAACAGGGGAGGTGGAGACGGTTGGCTGCCGATTTCAGTTACTGATTGGGAGACTTGGCTGGCTAAAAGATAGCCCTGGGAATAGCTGGGTGAGAAGCAGCCTAAGGCAAAGAGACCAGTAGCTGCCATTCTGACTCCACCCCCAGCCTGAAAGCCAGGCTGACAGTTTCTTTCACATAGATCAGTATGCAGCCCTAGCCTGGGCTTCAGCCCTGCCTCTGGCAGGGAGGAGGCTGAGGAGAACCTGCAGCAGCCTATACAGGTTACTGCAGGGAACTTTGGTTGGCATAGACTGAAAATCAGAAGCCTACCAGGGCAACTGTGGTCATCTTAGGACCCTCACTGCATAGATTGCTGCCCACACTTGCAGCTCCATCCCTGCCCCAGGCAGGGGAGAGAGGGATCTGAAGCTTCATCAGTCTCTCTGGGCAACTACAGTCTAGGCCTCCACATGGATTATACCACATAGCTGTGACTCTGTCCCTACCCCTGGCAAAGGAGAAAGTTGGAAGAAGCTTCATTGGTCCCTGGTGAAATGAGGGGAGCTTGAGCCTCCATAGTTTATAACACCAACTACAGGCTGGCCTCTACTGCATAATCAGCAAGGGAGAAAGGATAGGAAGCCCTAAACTACAGAGAAAAACTGCACCCAGAAAAAATACCCTAGTAAGTCAGATGTGAAGACACCAACAAAAAATTACAATCCACACCAAGAAACAGGAAGCTATGGCCCAGTTAAAGGAACAAGATAAGCCTCCAGATGACATAAAGAAGTTGAGACAACTAATTATAGGTGTTCAAACAAATCTCCTTAATACATTCAATGAGATGGCTAAAGAGATTAAGGATATTAAGAAGACACTGGATGAGCACAAAGAAGAATTTGAAAGCATACATAGAAAAATAGCAGATCTTATGGGAATGAAAGGTACAATCAATGAAATTTAAAAAATCTTGGAATCATGTAATAGCAGATTTGAGGAGGCAGAAGAAAGGATTGGTGAGTTTGAAGAAATGGCCTCTGAAAGTGAACATACAAAAGAACAGATGAACAAAAGAATGGAAAAAATTGAACAAGGTCTCAGGGAATAAATGACAGCAAAAGGCATGCAAACATATGTGCCATGGGTGTCCCAGAAGGAGAAGAGAAGGGAAAAGGGACAGAAGGAATATCTGATGAAATAATGGTAGAAAATTTCCCAACCCTATAGCAGGACATAGATATCCATGTCCAAGAAGCACAATGTACTTCCATCTGAAAAAAATCCAAATAGACCAACTCCAAGACACATACTCATCAGAATGTCAAGTGCTAAAGACAAAGAGAGAATTCTGAGAGCAGCAAGAGAAAAGCAATGCATAACATATATGGAATATTCAATAAGTTTAAGTGCTGATTTCTCACCAGAAACCATGGAGGCAAGAAGACAGTGGTCTGATATATTTAAGATACTACAAGAGAAAAACTTCCAGCCAAGAATCTTATATCCAGCAAGACTGTCTTTCAAAAATGAAGCCAAAATTAGAATATTCACAGATAAACAGACACTGAGAGAATTTCTAAGCAAGAGCTCAGATTTTCAGGAAATACTAAAGGGTGTGCTAGAGCCTGAAAAGACAGGAGAGACAGGAGTGTCAAAAGAGTGGGGAAAATAAAATATGACAGACAAAACTCAAATAGGAATAAACTTAACCAATGATGTAAAGCACTTGTATTCAGAAAACTGCAACTCAATGTTAAACAAATCAAAAAAGCCCTAAATAACTGGAAGAACATTCCCTGCTCATGGATTGGAAGAATAAATATCATTACGATGTCCATTCTACTCAAATTGATATACAGATTTAATGCAATCCCGATAAAAATTCCACCAGCATTAAAGGAAAAATTGATAACACAATCATTAAATTTATTTGGAACTGTAAGGAGTCCTGACTAGCCAGAAACATCATAAAAAGGAGAATTGAGGGAAGCGGACTTGGCCCAGTGGATGGGGTGTCCGTCTACCACATGGGAGGTCTGCAGTTCAAACCCCAGGTCTCCGTGACCCGTGCGGAGCTGGCCCATGTGCAGTGCTGATGCACGCCAGGAGTGCCCTGCCATGCAGAGGTGTCCCCGCATAGGGGAGTCCCACGTGCAAGTAGTGCACCCTGTAAGGAGAGCCACCCAGCGTGAAAGAAGTTTCAGCCTTCCCAGGAATGGTGCCGCACACACGGAGAGCTGACACAACAAGATGATGCAACAAAAAGAAACACAGATTCCCGTGCTGCTGACAACAACAGAAGTGGACAAAGAAGAACACGCAGCAAATAGACACAGAATAGACAACTGGGATGGAGGGGAAAGGGGAGAGAAATAAATAAATAAATAAATATTTTTTTTTAAAAAAAAGGAGAATTGAATCCTCATCTCTACACTTTAAATCATAATACCTACCTAGTGGTAAAAACAACATGGTACTGGTCTAAGGACAGACACAATAGATTATGGTTCAGAAATAGACCCTCTCATGTATGGTCAAGCGATTTTTGACTAGCCTGTCAAACTCACACAGCTTGAGCAGAACATCCATTCAACAAATGGTGCTGAAAGAGTTGAATATCCATAGCTGAAAGAAGCAAAGAGGAAACCTATCTCATACCTTATCCAAAAACTAACTCAAAATGGATCAAAAACTGAAAATAGAAGCAAGAACCGTAAAACTTCTAGAAGAAATTATTGGAAAATTTCTTCAAGACCTAGTGGTAGGTGGTGGATTCTTAAAGGAGATAAGAGGACTGAGTAGACTACTAGGGTTTAATGTATATAGAAGTTTTAATTAGCTGTACTGTAAAATTGTGGAAATGTATAGAGTGGATGATAACATGCAGTGAGTAACAGCTAGTTTATAAATGGGGATCTGACTGAAAATGGTAGTCTAGTTATGTAAATGCCAATTGACAGAATGCTTGAGAATAATCTAGGAACTGGATAGCACAGTAAACCAAGAGGTGAGAATTGTGGTTGATGGTACAGATGTAAGAGTGTCCTTTGTTAGCTAGAACAAATGCACTTCACTACTGCAGGTTGTTGGGAATGTGGAGAAGCATGGGAAAAATACAGCTGGAGTGACCTATGGACTGTGGTTAGTAGTAAGAATATAATATTCTTGAATCTATGCAAAAAATGTTCTGTGTTGATACTGAGGCAGTCTGGAAAATGTGAGCCAAATATACACTATGGACATGGCAATAATCATATGATATTATTTCATCTGTAGCAAATGACATACCACATTGCGGTGTGTTGATGGAGGGGTGTTGTTTGGGAATTCTGCACAGGTGCATGATAGTTTTATAAGTTTACAACTTCTGGTATAAAAAAATATTTAAAAAATAATACGGTGGGTTGAGAGAAAAACACACCAAATGTAAGATAAGAATTATGATTAGTAGTAAGATTTTGACAGTGTTCTTTCATAGTTTGTAACAAACATCTCATGACAATGCAAGGTGTTGGTGGAGGGTTGACATATGGGACCCCTGTATGATGTTATACATGTTTGCTTTGTAAGTTCACAACTTTTACTATACACTTAAATGTTCATGTATGTTCATATATAAATGATATAAAGATAATAATAATCGGATTGGTTAGGGAAAAATACTTTGTTCAGTACTAATATTTTGACAATGCTCTTTATCTAATGACTTAACTAATGATTATTAGTTAAAAAGGCTTAAAAATAATGCAAGTTATTGGTGGTAGAGTGAGATGTTACATACGTTTGTTTGATGTTATATGTTTGTTTTGTAAGTTCACAACTATTATACATTTATTGTTTATGTATGAGTGACATATTTCAATAAATTTTAAAAAATACCTTAGAGGGAGGAAGTGGTTATGGCTCAATCAGTTGTGCTCCTGTCTACCATATGGGAGGCCCTGGGTTCACATCCCAGGGTCTCCTTGTGAAGGCAGGCTCACCCGCATGCTGTGGAGAGCTGCCGGCCCACAAGCACCACAGAGTGTCACCTGGCCCGTAAGTGCCGCAGAATGCCACCCAGCCTGCAAGCACCATGGAGAGTCAACTCAGCAAGGTGACGCAACAAAAAAAGGAGACAAGCAAAAATGCAGAAGAATGCACAGCAAATGGACACAGAGAGCAGACAACAAGCAAGCCACAAGAGGTGGGGATAAATAAATAAAAATAAATTAATTAATTAAATACATTAGAGGCATATAACAGCAGATTTTAATTATTGGAGGACAGAATTAGTGAGTAGGAGGACAGAACAATTGAACCTGAAAAGACAGGAGAATAGAAAGAGAAAAGAACAGAAAAAATAGAAGAAGTTCTCAGGGAATTGAATGACAATGCAAAACACACAAGCATATGCATTAGAGATGTTCCAGAAAGACAATAGAATGAAAAAGGAACAGAAAGAATGTTTGAGGAAAATAATGACTGAAAACTGCCCAATCCTTATGAAAGACATAAATAACAATATCCAAGAAGGACAATGCACTCCAAACAGAATAAATCCACAAGACCTACTTGGAGATACCTTCTATTCAGAATGTCAAATATCAGCAATAAAGAGAGGGCTCTGAAAGCAACAAGAGAAAAGCAATGCATCACATACAAGGGAAGCTCAATAAGTCTAAGCACTTGTCTCTCATCAGAAACTATGGAGGTGAGAAGAAAGTGGTATGACATATTTAAGTTACTGAAGGAGAATAACTGGCAGCCAAGAATTCTGTTTCTGGCAAAATTGTCCTTCAAACATGAGGGTAAGCTTAAAGTCTTCACAGACAAACAAAAACTTAGAGGTATATTACCAAAAGACCAGAACTACAAGTGATAATAAAAGGAGTACTACAGCATGAAAGGGAAAAACAAAGATGAGAGACCTGGAGAAGAATGTAGAAATGAAGATTATTAGGAAGGGTAAATTAAAGGGTAAAAAGTCAATAGTAAGATAGGACAATAGAAAGTGAAAGGATAAAATGGACAAAGTAAGCAATGCCTTTACAGTAATAACACTGAATATTAATGGCTTGAAATCTCCAATCAAAAGACACTGACTGATAGAATGGATAAAAAATACTAGCCATCTATATGGTGCCTACATGAGACTCACCTCAGAAGTAAAGACACAACCAGGTTGAAAGCAAAAGATTGGAAAAGATATTCCATGCAAATAGCAACCAAAGAAGAGCTGGAGTAGGGATACTCATATCGGATAAAATAGATTTTAAATGCAAAACTGTTAAAAGAGATGAAGAAGATAATTATATATTAATAAAGGGAAAAATTCACCAAAAAGAAATAACAATAATAAATATTTATACAACTAAACCAGGTGTCCCAAAATACATGAGACACACATGGGCAAAACTGAAGGGAGAAATAGATGGCTCTACAGTAATAGTTGGAGACTTAAATACACCACTCTCAGCATTGGATAGAACATCTGGACAGAGGATAAATAAGGGAAAATAGAGCTCAAATAATATGAAAAATGAACTAGACATAATAGACAATTCTAGAGCATTACACCCCAAAACAGCAAGATATACATTCTTCTCAAGGGCCCATGGATCCTTCTCTAAGATAGACCATATGTTTGATCATGAAACTGTTCTCAATAAATTTAAAAAGATTGTAATTATACAAACACATTCTCTGATCATAGTGGAATGAAGCTGCAATCAAGAACAGGCAGAAAAGGGGAAAATTCACAAATACATGGAGATTAAACAAGACACTTTTAAATAATCAATGGGTCAAAGAAGAAATAGCAAGTGAAATCAATAACTAACTCAAGGTAAATAAAAAAGAGAACACACCAATCAAAACCTATGGGATACAGCAAATGCAGTGCTGAGAAGGAAATTTATAGCCCTATATGCTTACATTAAAAAAGAAGAAATAGATAAAATCAAAGAATTAACTGCACACCTGAAGGAACTAAAAAAGAACAACCAACTAATCCCTAAACAAGCAGAATAAATGAAAGGACAAAGATCAGAGCAAAATAAGTGAAATAAATGAAAGTGAGAATAACAATTTTGTTGATACAGAGAATCAACAAAACCAAAAATTGGTTCTTTGAGAAGACCAAAAAAATCTACAAACCCTCAGCTAGACTGACAAAGGAGAAAAAAAGAAGAGAAGATGCAAATAAAATTAGAAATGAAAGCAGGGACATTACCACTGACCCCAAAGGAAAAAAAAAGAGATCATAAGAGGATACTATGAACAGCTATATACTAACAAACTAGACAAAATAGTTATCTATTTCTAGGAAATAGATAAATTCCTAGAAATACATGAACACCCTATGCTAACCATAGAAGAAATAGAAGATCTCAACAAACCAATCACAAGTAAAGAGATTCAAGCAGTTATCAAAAACTTCCCAAAAATGAAAATTCCAGGACCAAATGGCTTCACAGGTGAATTCAACCCAACATTCAAAGAAGATCTAATACCAATCTTGCTCAAACTTTCCCAAAAAATTAAACAGAAGGGAACAGTAACAAGTTATTCAATAAAGTCAACATCACCTTAATACCAAAGCCAGATAAATATACTATGAAAAAAGGAAATTAGAGACCAATCAATTTCTCCAATGAACATATTAATAGAGGCAAAATCCTCAACAAAATACTTGCAAAATGAATCCAAAGCACCTTAAAAGACTTATACACCATGATCAAGTGTGTTCTATACCAGGTATGCAAGGGTGGTTCAACACAAGAAAATCAATTAGTGTAATACACCACAACAATAAATTGAAGAAACAAAATCACAAGGTCATCTCAACAGATACAGAAAAGGTCTTTGACAAAATACAGCATTCTTTCTTGCTAAAAACACTCCAAAAATAAGAATAGAAGGAAACTTTCTCAACACAGTAAAGTGCATATAAGAAAAACCTACCTACAGCTATGTATGAAAGATATATTTCAATAAATTAAATTGAATCATTTGTATTCAACAGTGAAACACTAAAAGCTTTCTTTCTGAGGTTGGGAACAAGAAATGGATGCCCACCATCACCACTGTTATTCAATATTGTGTTAATAGTTCTAGCTAGAGCAATTAGGCAAGAAAAAGAAATAAAAGGTACCAGTAGGAAAGGAAGAAGTAAAATTTTCACTATTTGCTGATGATATGGTCATATACTTAGAAAATCCCAAAAAGCCCACGGCAAAGTTACTAGAACCAATAGATGAGTTCAGCAAAGTGGCAGGATACAAGATTAATGTGCAAAAATCAGTAGCATTTCTGTACACTACTAATGAGCATTCATTTACAATATTGACTAAATAAATTTAACCAAGGACTTAAAGGACCTATACTCAGAAAACTACAAAAGATTGCTAAAAGAAACCAAAGAAGGAAGCAGCTGAGGCAATTGAGCTCCCATTTACCATATGGAGGATCTGGGTTTGATCCTGGGACCTCCTGGTAAAAAAAAGAAGGCACCCCATACGTGCATAGTGTGGAGAGTCGCAGGCCCCCACACAGCAAAGAGACAAACCAAAAAGATAATGACACAACCAAATAGAAGAACAGAAAGAAACCAAAGAAGACCTGAATAAGTGAAAGGACATTCCACATTCATTTATTGGAAGACAAAATAACATTAAAATGTCAATTTTATCTAAACTGATTTACAGATTCAATGCAATCCCAACAGCCCTTTTTTTTTTTACAGACATAGAGAAGCCAATTATCAAATATATTTGGAAGAGTAAGGGGTCCCAAATAGCCAAAAGTGTTTTTAAATAGAAGAATAAAGTTGGAAGACTCTCAGTTTCTGATTTTAAAGCATATTACATAGCTATACTGGTAAAAACAGCATGGTGCTGACATAAAGATAGACATATTGACCAATGGAGCCAAATAAAAAATTCAGAAGTAGACCCTTACATATACTGTCAATGATTTTTGACAAGGCTATCAACCCACCCAGCTGGGTCAGAAGAGTCTACTCTATTGTGCTGGGAGAACTGGATATCCATAGCTAAAAGAAAGAAGGAGGATCCTTATACAAAATTTAACTCAAAATGGATCAATGGCCTAAATATAAAAATAGGAACACCTGGAAGAAAATGTAGGGAAACATTTTCAAATCTTGTGGCAGGAGGTGGTTTCTTAAACCTCATAGCCAAATCACAAGCAACAAAAGAAAAAATAGATAAATGGGACCTCCTTAAAATTAAACACTTTTATATTTCAAATGACTTTGTTAAGAAAGTGAAAAGGAAGCTCACTAACTGGTAGAAAATTTTTGGAAACCACATATCCAATAAGGTTTTTGATTCCATTTAATATCATATAACCCAAAGATAAAAGACAAGTGACACAATTTTTAAATGGGGAAAAGGCTTGCATAGATATTTTTCCAAAGAGGAAATATAAATGGTGAAAAGTGCATGAAAAATGTTCAACATCACTAGCTATTAGGGAAATGCAGATCAAAACAATGAGATACCATTTCACACCTTACAGAATGGCTATTATTTATAAAAAAAGAAAGTAGAAAACTAAAAGTGCTGGAGACGATGTGGAGAAATAGGACACTTCTTCACTGTTGGTGGGAATGAAAAAATGGTGCAGCCTCTGTGAAGGACAGTTTGGTGGTTCCTCAGAAAGATAAATATAGAACTTCCATATGATCTGGCAATTCTGCCTCTAGTAATGGTTTCAGAAGGACAAAAAGTAAGGACACAAACAGACATTTGCACACTAATGTTCATGGAGACATTATTCACAGTTGCTAAAAGATGGAAACAACCCAAGTGTCCTTCAACAGATTAATGGATAAACAAAATGTGGTATATACATAGGATGCAATACTATACTGCGATAAGAAGAAATGAAATTGGGACACATAAGACAGCATGGATGAACATTGAGGATGTTATGTTGAGTAAAATAAGCCAGACACAAAAGGACAAATATTTTATGGTCTCACTTAGATGAACTAAATATGATGAGCAAACTCATGGAGTTAAACTATATATAGAGTATAAGTTATAAGGAGATAAAATGTGGGTTGAGAAGGGAGAGCTGACGCTGAATGTTACGTAATAAGGGGGCTTGTAAATGTGGGGAAATTGTTAGAGTTGATGTTAACATATTATTGTGAGTATAATCAACATTGCTTATTTATTAATGTGATTGTGACTGAAGGGGATAGTCTAGAGTGGTTAATGTCAATTGAAAGAAAGCTAAAGGATAATCTAGGAGTTGTGTAACATAGTGCTTTTGGTGGTGGGTGATGATTGTTAAAATTGCAAATACAAGAATGTTCCTCTATTACAAGGTGTTAAGAATATGATGATACAAGGGAAAAATATAAATAATATAATGTATATACTATAGTTAATAATATTGCAATATTTTTATAGCACTGACAAAGAAGGTACTATATCAATGGGGGATATAAAGGGATATGGGAGTTTTCTAGGAAAACTGATCAAATCTTTTGTGAGACTTGATTAGATGAAAAGGTATGGTCAGGTTGCCTGTCCTAAAATGTTTGAGAGAACTGAATTTCATAAAATCTTTTGCTATTGAGGATGTTCTTCCTTTTGCTTAAACTAATGCAAGAATCATGTTTTGGGGGCTCTTTTTTATTAGAACTTAGCCAATTCCTAATCCAGTAAACAAACAAACAATTATTGTACACTAGATAGTCCCTGCCAGTCCTGCTCTGCACTTAGCCTGCTCATTTCTGTAAAGGCCAACTCAATTATTCTAGTTGTTCAGGCCAAAAATTTAGAGTCATCCTTCATTCCTCCCTTTCTCTCACTTACCACTTTCTTTCTAGTCCACTAGCAAATGCTGTTAGCTAAACTTTCAAAATATATCCCAAATTTGACTATTTCCTACAGCCTCCATTTTTGCCACCTTAGTCCAAGGCATCATTATCTCCATCCTTGATTATTTCAATTGCTTCCTAAATGATGTCCCTGCTTTTCTCCTTGCCACCATAGAGTCTATTTTCCACCAATGCAAGAAAGTTCCTTATAAGCAATAAGTCAGAGCATGATGCTCCTCTGCTCAGTGCCCTCCTAGGGACTCTTATCTTGATCCAAAAGAGTTAAAGGTCTTTAACATGGCCTACAAGACCATCTAAGTCCTTTTATATTTCTGATTTCATTACCTAACTCCCCCCTCCACCCCTCCAACCACTCACTCCACTCTAGTCACACTGGCATCTATACTACTCTTCGAACATGCCAACCACAACCTTGCCCCAGGGCTTTGTAAATTTTTATTCCCTCTGCCTAAAATGCCCTTACCCCAAATATTATCATGGTCCAGTGTCACTACATTCATGTCTCTGCTCAGTGTTCAATTTATAGAGATCTTCCCTGACCTCCCTACATAACATAACAATCCCTTCCTCACCTTGCATGTCACTCTCTATTCCCTTACCAGGCATTGGTTTTCACAGTACCTGAATTTATAAATTTATATTTATATTTGTATATAATGTGCTTATCACATCATAAATATCTGTTTCTTGTGTATCTCTTTCATGAGCATATAAGCACCACCACAGAAATAGAAAGCTTGCCTTCAATGGTCTCTCCTGTAACCCAAACACCTAGAATAAGGTCTGGCACATAGTATATGCAAAATAAGTATTTCCTGAATGAACAAACTGAAAGGATGAAATGATCAAATCACAATTTGGCCAATGTTGTTATAGAGAAGAGAGTCCACTCCAGTAGGGAGGTGTCAGAGAAGGCTTCTTTGCAGAGTCAACACCTAAGCTGACTGTGAAGCACAGTAATGCTTTAGCATATGCATTCAGATAGTGAAAAATATGTTTAGAGGAGAGTCGCAGAGACAAGTGTGCATTCTAGGGAGCTGAACCAGGGCCATGCAGTGGTGGTACAGTATCTGGTGGGGAAGCAGGGGTAGATCGGTTGTAATGGCTATCCCCAGGTGCCAGACACAAGACGTGGTGCTTGATAGATACTATATTATTTGATAAATGAGGAAATGACTAAAAAAGTTGGAAATTTTCACCAAACTTATTTAGCTAATTGCATGACAGAATCAGGATTCAAGTACATGTCTTGATTAGATGAACAAACTCAGTTTGGAAACCAACTCCTCATTTCACTGTAGAATCTTCTATCCTAAGGCATACACATTTTTAACATGGGGCAGCACTGGAAAATGTTAAGCAGGGAAGTGGTATAAATGCCTTTATTTTTTAGAAAGATCTTGCTATGGTAGTGTATAGACTGTGTGAAAGCGGAGTGAGTCTGGGGACATCAAGACCTAAAGGAGTTGTTGGAGAAATCCAGGCAAGAAGTTAAGAAATTCTGAACAAAAGCAGTAAAAGTCAGGGAGATATGATAATAATAAACTGCTACTCTGATTAGAATGTATGGATTAATAGATGTGAGGCCTGAAATAACTCTTGGGTTTCCAGCGTGGGCAACCGTTAGGGAGAAAAGTGTCACCCATGAAGTTGGCGAACACAGTAGATAAATTAGAGACTGGATTATTTTAATCATTTCAATCTGGCCACATAGCTACTTAATGGATAGATCTGGATTAATCTCCTAGGATTTATGATTCTTAGTCCAGAGGTCACTTTTCCACAAGACAATTAAGACCTAGTGGCTAAATGTTATAACAAAAATCACAAAGAGAAAAAGAGATAGAAACCTAGTTCAGCAGTTAAGTTACGTCAGGAAAATCTATGCTTCATGAGAATGAGAAACAAAATGCACTGTTGCAGAAACTACCTAACTATATCTTGCATTAAAAAAAAAACCCTAAAATTAATTTCTCATTAAATATAATGTGCTCACAATTGAAGTAAGCTTTTTTTCCTTCAATGTTGTATGTCTCATAAGAGCTGCTTTTGGGAGAAGAAACAAGGAAGTCATATTTTCAAGAAAAGTAAATGAAAGGAAACACTTTTAAAAAAAATTTATCCCAAGGAAATTCTTACTAGTATAGTGGAGAAAGATTTAAAAAAACAAGGAAATGAGCTATCAATTGAAAAAGCTCATTGTAAAATGCAAAACAAAGAAATATGTAGATATTTATTTGTCATAAATATTTTGTCACAAGAAACATTTATTTGTCACACGAACTTAAAAAGAGACATCTAATCAATAGCTGACAATTTAGGTTTACATATGCATTGAGAGTACTGCAATGGGACCACTGTAAAATAATTTTTATCTTATTTAATTTGAAAGCATTTATGATATTAAATGAGTTGTACAAAATATTTGATTCCTTTATTCTTGTAGAACTATAGTTAAAGTCTAAATTTTTAAAACTTTGGTTTCCAACCACAGTAATTCAGGAACCAAGTTCAGTACCCAAATTCTGAGCATTAGAAAAGTTGGCAAAAATATGCCAAAAATGAATCAAGGATACTTCTGAATCTGTGAAATGGAATGTAATTAACAAAATAGTAAGCACCGAAATGGAAATTATCCATTTTTATCTTTATCGGCTATTTTGCACTAAATTTAAATGCCAGTCTTTACAGACATGTTTACCTTCTAATTTACCAACTTTATTTAAAAAACATTTCTTTTGCAACATGGTTCTGTTGATGTGCTATTTGAGGGGGAAGGAAATATCTTATATACTGAATCTTAAACTATTACCAGATGTTTTCTGAAGTAAACATCCAGTCGGTCATATTAATATTCCAGTCACATGGTTTAAGGCAGTGGTTCTCAAACATCTAGTTTCAAGACCACTTTCTCTATTAAAAAATAATTGAAAACCTCAGAAAGTTTTTGTTTATGTGGTTTACATTTGTCAACAGACACTCAAATAGAAATTAAACCTGAAAAACATTTAAAGTATTTATTCCTTGAAAATAACACTACTAAACCTATAATATGTAAGCATAAACAACACTTTTATAGATAATAACTATTTAAAATATAAGCAGAGTGACATTTACCTTTTTTTTTTTGTAAAACTCTTTTACCTAAACAGAAGACAATTGCATTCTCTGCTTTTCCATTCAGTCTCCTGCAACATCACATGCTATATGGGCCTCTAGAAAACACCACCATACACTCATGAAAGAATGTAAGAAAGAAAAGGACAAATAGTGTGAAGATGAAAATATATCTCCTTCACAGTTGCATCCTCAGTGTCCACTGGGACATAGTCAACAGTCAGCACTGAGTAGATATTTGTTGAATGTGGGAATGAATAAATAACTGAATTAATTCATAGATGAATCATATTAAAGAAGGTATACTATAAAAAGAACTTCATTAAATACTTTTTAATTCCCAATTTTTTAGATTTTCAAAGAATTTCAAAAATTCATGGAACACACTGTAAAATTCACACTGCCTTTTCTCTAAAACCCTCTCTACTCCTGGGGAAACAAGCCTATGGAAAGAGAGGAACAACAAAGTAGTTGAACAATGCCTGCTTTATATATATATAACCTAATACTCAACACAAAGAGTAATTTGCCAAAATATTTTTTCTATTTTCTGTGTCTTCAAACTCCAGCATTAATGAAATAAATAAAAACTTAAAATCAAAGCCTTAAATGAAAAGAAATTTCAAGACTTTCTATATAAGTCATCAGAATTTTCTTTCAAGAAGCTAGCACACAAAATGATTCCCAAAATTTTACAAACTAAGTCTTTTTTTCCTTTGCAGACCCAGTTTGATTTTATTTGAGAGCATTACATCAATGGTTATGATTATTATTAATCTATTTTTCTTTGTAAATTTGAACTTAACCATTGATAGCATCCCATATGTGATATTACCACCACTACTACTCATTTCCTAAAATGTCCCTCTGTAAAGGGACAATTTCATGTAAATGCATATAAACATAAATAGACTAAGTATAAATTGGTATATATGCTTATTTCTAGCAGTGTAGTCAATAAAAATTTTTATACTATAAATCTTTGAGAAAAATATTAAAAATTTTTAATAAAAGTACTTTAATTTGAAGATATGTACCATCATAGAATGTCTCATCTGGGACAAAATAAGTCCTTATTAAACTGTTGCTGAGGTATTCTATATTCTAAGATGATGTAAAATGCAATGTAATAGCAACTGAACAACATAAAATGATGCTCTGTAAGTACGAGTCAAATATAATATGTAACATTAAATTATGTTATTTTAGCCATAAAAATGAAAAAAAAACTTTAATGTGCATGCAAATGGCTTTCAGTGACAGAAATTGAAGTAAGCTATTAATTGAACTCTACAGGAAACAAATACTTGCTTCTTCAGTAGGAAATAAATGATCTTTTTAAGAAGAATGTTCAATCTTTGAAGGAAAATTTTAAGCTTATTGGCTATCAGTTGTAATTTTATGAAAAATCTTAGCTTTCCTTTATAAAATATACCCAAAAGTGATTGCTAAGTGGAAAATCACCTTCCATAAAAGTCTGACCACGTATACTAGATGATTTTTTCTAATTTGGCTTTGATGAAGAAAATTGAACAAAGTAGCTTAATTGGCTTTGATATTGAAAAGTGTTCAGAGTAACTTAACTGCTCTTGTTAAGGTACAGAAGATAACAAAAAGCAAATAGAAAGTATATACTCAGCTCAGTTTTAAAAGAATTTGCTTCCTATTTTTCTTACAAGTAATCATAGGATGGTTTGTGATATGCAGAAAACAATCTACTTTAGTAAAGTTGGGCAGATTAGGCAGAAGAAAATGTCACTAAATAAATCATGCATTTAAATAATTCCTTGATATTTTAAATATTTTAACGTGAAATGTGAATTCTCAAGAGATACTCTTTAATACAGGTCGCTTAATACTTAAGGGACCTTAGTAAAAGAAATATTTTCATTTTCAACAGAAAAGTTTACAGAAGAGCCTAAATATAAAGAGCAGACTCAGACTGTAGCAATCCAAAGCCACAGAAGTTAAACTCAGATAGAGTATATACAATTACAGACTATGTTTCTCAAATGTGGAGCCATGGGAGAATTCCAATAAGGACTCCAGAGACCAATTCCCTGTTCTCTGCTGAGGGGTTGGGCTAGAATGTTGCCATGGCAGTCAGAATACGCAGCTTTGCTGTACTCAGAAGCAGCTATGCTATCTGTCCCGCCATGGAAAGTGGGCCAAAACGATTACTAACCATTCAAGCCTTTCTCATTAGAGAGAAGGATATTAAAAGCATTAGTCAAACCAGTCCTGCATAAAAACTCATTGGAAGTCACGTTAAAGTCCCAGAAGAAATAAACCATGTATTTTTTTTTTAATGAACCCACAACAATTTCAGAATCCTTTTTTAAGATTCACCATGCAAACTGCTCAACAGTTTCCATGTAATGATAGCCAAAGAAAATTTTACCATATTAGCAAGAAATCAATGGGTTATCACACTATTGCAAAGAAGCTATCTGTTTTTTGTGTGTGTTTTTTTTTTAATTTTCACACAAAAATATTTAGACATTCATATTTGGCATTCTATCAAAATGAAGACTAGAGAGGTGATATTTTAGTACAATGAAGCAGCTCAGAAATAAAACCCAAACTATTAAGAAGTAAAATTAAAAGTAGCAAGACACTTGTACATTTGCAACATGATTCATGATCTGTCTACATAACCAATTTCAGAATAATATATATTTTTAAATGTATGGTTTTCCAAATATTATCTCAAAAAAAGCAGGGCAATTTTAAAAATTATTTTACCATTCAAGAGTCTTCAAAAACAAGAAGAGCCATACTGTTCTCCTACCTAATGTAATAACTTCAATTCTACCAGTAATAAATTATAATGAAAATGGAGAACTATCCAGTAGTAGAACCACAAAGTGATAAGGCTGTATTTTACAAAATTATACCAGTACTTAAGTAGCCGAAACAGTAGTAAGAATATTGCTCTTCATAATTCAGTTTTTCAATTTTTATGTTGTTCATCAAAACATTTTCCTCAAATCTTGTTGAACTCCTTAATAAAATGACATTACTTTATAGTGACACACACACACCCTATATATTTTAGCCAAAATAAAACCTGTATTACTCAGCTTACTCAAATCATCAAATCTGCCACTAAATGATTTCTGATTATTTCTAAATTTAAAATCCACCCTCACAGAAAGAAGAAATTACTATCATCAAGCCTATTCAAAAGCATATTTACTAGACCTAAGGACAATTTATAAAGAATTCTTAAAATACACTGGGGAAAAACAACATGAGATAAAAATGTATAACCTTTCAGGTTCTGCTTGAAAAGGGTCAACATTTCCTTGGATTTTATTTGTAGACATACTCCTTTATCAACATACTGCTCACACCCAATCTATGTACACACCTTCATGGTCATACACAAACACACGCACATACACAGGCATGAAAAATAGCGCCTTCCAGGATTTCTTACAAAGACACAAAAAGCACAAACCAAGAAGTTTGACATATTGATTCCATTAAAATTAAGAATTTTCATCAGATATTATCACAACTAAAGTATAAGCCATAGTTGGGAGAAGATGTTCACAATGCATGTAGGTGACGAAGAGTGAGCTCCAAATGTATAAAGCCACTCAACCAACAGAAAAATGGGCAGAAGACCAAACTAGACAATTCACAGAAGAAAAAAATGTTCAACAAATGTATAAAAAGATGTCCAAACACTTTTGTAATCAGGGGGATACAAATCAAAATTATGAGACCCCACCACAAATCCACCAGATTGGCAAGATTTAAATGTTTGTCAATATAAATTTTCGCATGTATGTGCAGCAATCAGAAAACTTTAGCAAAACTAATGGTGTCATAATAAAGAATAGCCACTTTGGAAAGCAATGAATATTATCTAATAAATTTGGAGATTCACATAACATGTAACTCAGGAATTTCATTTCTAGGTATTTATGCTAGAGAAATTACTGCACTTGTTTACCAGGCAATACGGTTAATGCTATTTATACCAGCACTGTTTATGAAAGCAAATCTAGAAACAATCCAAATATCAATAGCCAAATGGATAAAGTGGACTATACAATGGAACATAATATTGAACAAAAAGAACATTAATTTTCAGAATAATTCATGAAGTATTAATGCATTTATATAAAATACAAAAATATTCAAAACCAAAAATGCACATTGTACATAGGTGTTCAGCAAAGTTAATTCTTGTTTTATCAAATTTCATATGTAAATCATAAGAACTAGAATAAAGACTCTAAATTGCACTATACTAAACATTAATCACATTCTGCTCTAAACTCTAAGTAGCCAAACAAAGCAGATTTATGTTTTCTACAGTTAGTAAAGCCTGCTTCTTCCCAGATCTACCATCAGACAAGATACATGAGTGACTTGCAGTGGAATCATGAGAAAATCAGTCTGTGAAGTTCCTGAAGTGCTCTGAGTTTTCAAAAGAAAACCTTTTCAGGGCTAGATTCCAATAAAACAGCTTGTAGAGTAATAGTTCATAGACCAATATGATCAGAGAATCTCGGAGTTTTCAGAAAGGAGTTTTCTTATGGTTGAGCCACTGGGGACCCCTCTTTCACTCACACGAAATTTCTCCATGCAGATGTTATATAGTCACTACTAGAATGCCTCCTGAGTTAGGGCTCTTGCCATCACATCAGGCTGCTCATTTCATTTTTGGAAGATTTCAACTGCCAGGATACTGATTCTCAGACTGACCCAGTATAGACTTTCCTATAACTTGTATTTCTTCTTAGTCACAAGATTCATAAGATTAGTCTCCTTTTCATGTGAGTTTTCAGCATTTAAAAACAAATGTTCTTTCTTCCTAAACCTTCCATCTATAGATTAAACACTGTTAATTTCTGGGCTTGAGCAAGTATATTAAAGACCTTTTTGAAGCTTGGCAGTCAAAAATATACACGATACTATATGTGCCATTCTCAGTATCTCAGTTCCTTGTCTTTGATCCCAATATCTATGTTTAGTACTTACACCTTCTCTTTGTGATAACCTCTTATAAATAAATGTGGATACTTTTTATCCAAGCCATGAATAGCTTGCTCTTTAACATTACCACTGTAAGCCTAGTCCTGTAAAGGAACCGTAAATAGAACTTCAAGTGCATTTGTATTTCAGCAGTTCCAAGATAGCTTCCAGATTAACATGAAAAACTCAAGGCCAAAAGGCAACACCTGATGTTTGAGAATAAAATGATCTGGTTCTCATGTTAAATTTACTGAGAGCTAATTCATATGAAAATGCATTCAATTCCCTCATAGCCTCAGGTAGTGTTTTGAATGCCAACTGACAGGGTGAGTGAGGCTCATCATTAATACCCAATCTTATATAAAGTTCCTCTTTGAATGTCAGCATTCAATACACCATGTAGTTATATAAAGACAGGAACAATGTTTTGGGGGGAAATAGAACTTGGAGTATGAAGTTGTCTAAGTGAGGATACTGGCTAGCGCAACTCAGGTTCATGTTGAACATAAATATAACAGGCCGATCTGGTATCAATTAACTCACTAGAAAAGGAAGCAGATGATCAGTCTTCTGAAAATAAAAGTGCAATATCAGTGCAATAAAAATGGAAACATGAGGCAAGTCACTGAAAGTTGATATCAATAACCACAAATCACTTGGAGTTAGTTTACTAAAGCCCCATTAAAAGAATTGGGTTGAGCTTTGCAGGCTTGAGGGGAACTAGGGTTGGGTGGATGGGTCAGATGATCCATGGAATTGCGGGCAGGGTTTGGGGAGAGCAGGTGAACACAGGAGATTGTCAGGTATGTAGTTGTAACTATAATTTTGAGAAAACTTTAGAGAATAGAATAAGGAAGGGTTACGGTTTAAGGTGTTTGATGGGGGCATCTGGCACATGGTGCACCTGGGGCAGACTTCTAGGGAGTGTGTCAGTACTCATCATGTCATAGTGTGTTATATCAGTAAGTGGAGACCCATACAGTGAGTGGGAAGGCGTTGTATCCCCATCCTGGGGAGGCCTGATGTTCCCAGAGGAGAGGTTGTCTCTCAAGAGCATGGGTGGCTCCCTATGGGGCAGCACAGATTAGTGTCAAGCCCTCAGCGTTGTTGCAGTTATCTATGGATCTTGTCCTTCAGGCAGTGAAACTTGGTTGTCACTGTGGGCCTGGTGGGGGGAGGAGAGAGGAATAGAGTAGACGGAAGATGAGTAACTTGTGGGCAATGGAAGTGTTCTGCATGATCAGGCATTGACAGATGCAGGCCATGTTAAATTTCACCAAAAATTTGTAGAGGTGTATGGTCTAAAATATAAACCATAATGAAAACCATAAGGTAATAAAAAATTTATAAAAGTGCACAATCTAAAATGTAAACCATAATGTACCATGGTTGGTAGCAATGTTTCAATATTTGCACATTAGTTGTAGTAAATGTAACATCCACATGTAAAAAAATCATTGCAGGGGAGGGAGGAGGATGGAGAGGATGTTTGGTATCTGGGAGCCCCCTGTATTCTATATGTGACTTTAGTGTTACCTAAAACTCTTTTGAAGACATAATAAGTTTTTAAAAAAAGATGTAAGACACTGAGGAAGAAATGGAAGAGATTGCCTTGCCACTGTACATACAGAGCAACACCCGTGCTGAAAGGCAAAACATCAAAAAAATTTTTATGATATTTTTCATTTTTTAATACCCCAATTTATTTTTTACTTTATTTTAGCTTTTCTAAGTTATTACATATTTTATTTCTAATCTTTAAACCTATCATTATCATTTTCCTACTAATTAAATTTGGCAATATATTAGGCTTCATTTTTAAAGAAGTTTTAGATCACAGAAGGGTTCAACTATGGCAGGGGAGGAGCACTGGTGTGGGGTGTCATTGATGGGGGATGCATGGGTGGGAGGGAGTTTTCCAGGGCATGCATATGGGATATATAGATATGTTTGGATGTTCTTTGGGTATTGACATGGTAGGTAGAGCTTCACATGACAACTGAGGGAATGCTGAATTCTCAGCTGGGAAGCCTTGTTGCATTCCCCAATGGAACAGCTACAATCCCCCAAGTGCAAGGGCAAAGACCAGTGAAGAAGGATGGTCCAATGATGGGCCCTTGATACTGATGACTATGTTTATGCACCTGCGTGCTTAAAATTTCATCTTGGCCTAGAGCTAAAAGGTGCCTAAGAGTTACCTCCTGAGGGCCTCCATGTTGATCAAATGTGGCCACTCTCAAAGCCAAAATCAGCATATAAATGCATTACCTTTCCTCCAGCATGTGATATGACTCCTGGGGATAAGCCTCCCTGGTACAGAGGGATTACAACCAAGCACTGGCTGGTGATGCAACTAGAAAGAGATCTTGAATAAAGAGGGAAAAGTTAAAGACAAATGAATTTATATGGCTAAGAGACTTCAAAATGAGTCTGAAAGTAATCAGCACATCTCAGCAGTAACTCAGAGACAGCCAAAGTAAATACAACCCCAGGTAGTGGTGCTCCTGAGGTCGATGGAGACACTCAGGTTCCATAGTTATGTCAGATAGCTCTGGAGTTTAATGCCTTGCCAGTGGGCCCTACTTTGGAATTTATGCTCCTGAATGTTATGGAGTTGGGCTCAGATGTGACTTCTCTACACATGCCTCTTCTGTCACTTTTACTGAACCTGTAGTTGGTGCTGGGGTTGGTGTAGCCCAGAAGACTTGAATCTATGGACTGTCCATGTGCCACATGGGCCCTGAGCCTCAGCAGAGTTGCAACACCTATTCTCCAGGTCATTGGGCTTACCCAGGTCAGCTAACAAGGAGGTGAGGATGGTCAAACACCACACCAAGGAACCAAGAGAGTCTACAACTGCAAGCAGGAGAATCCCATCCATCAGCTATGTGGGATCTAAGCTCCCTCTCAATTTAAAGGTGGAGTGGGCATCGCCATCCTAGGATCCTCAGGATGGAGGAATAAAATATGGATTAGAGTGGACTTACTGCTATTCTACTATAGAATAATTGTAACTCTAGCAATGGAAGAAAGTATGTCATTGATGTGGAGACTGTGGTCATGGGAGTTGCTGAAGGCAGGGAGAGGGAAAAAGAGGTGTGATATGGGGACATTTGGGGAACTTGGGTTTGTCCTGAATGATATTGCAGGGACAGATGCAGGACATTATATATCCTGCAACAGCCCACTGAATGGACTGGGGGAGAGAGTAAACTACAATGTAAAGTATAATCCATGCTGTGTAGCAGTATTCCAAAATGTATTCATCAAATGCAATGAATGTACGACACTAATGAAAGAAGTTGTTGATGTGGGAGGGGTGGGGGTGTGGGGAGTGGGGTACATGGGAACCTCATATTTTTTAATGTAACATTTTATGTGATTCATGTATCTTTTTAAAAAGATAATAAATTTTAAAAAATGTTTAAAGAATCATTTGTGTGAGAAGTTGAGAGAATTGTTCCTCCTTAGGAAAAATCTGAGGAAAAAAATCAGTGCTATTGATTGTGGACAAAAAAATGAGGCATTCGAGGTACCTGGTAGAGTTTAATCCTAAGCAATAAGGACACAGAGGTAGACCAAGAATTTAGCCAAATCACAGCCATTCTTTCAATAAGAGAGAAACTTATTCTAGATGATCTATAGAGAGGTCAGTAAATAATGTTCAATGTTCAAAGGATGTACAGGGTAAGAGGTGTTTATAGGAAATATTCTGGTTTGTCTTTTTTTCTGAACTATTACCACCTGAGTTGTATTTTTTCCTTGCAAATAACAAACCATTTTCTTTATATCCTAAGGTTTAATGATGTGTCTTTTTTATGGGGTTCCCAAAGTGAGGTCTACAGAATAAATGTGAAACTACAATAATTTCAATCTGTATTTCAAAAGTCAGCATTGCACAGTAGTCAGGTGTACAGACTCTGGAGTCAGACTGAAAAGATTGGCATCTAAACATATTGGCTGTATGGTCTTGGCCATCATCAGTTTCCTTATCTCCTAATATGTAAATAAAATGATACTTATCTCTTAAGGTTGTTGGATCAAAATTTTATATATCTAGAAAGGGATTAAACAGTACCTAGTATAAATGTACTTAATAGAAGTTATCATTAACAAACACCTCATGAAAGAAACACTGGTGATTTCGTTAAAAAGTTTAACTTTACATAACTAATAAACTCTCTCAGGGAGCAGTTGAGGCAGGTTAGCCATGTTAGCTAGGGAAACAAGGAGAAAACAAGCCACAGCATGGCTGACAGACAACATGGCTGCAAGACATCTCTGAGACCTTGAGTTTAAACTTCAGGTCCCAGTTTCTCTCTCTGGGACTCTCCTGGCCCCAGATATTCCAAACAGTTCTCACCATTGGCCCTACCATTGGTGGAGTAGCCAATAACAGATGAGGTCCATCCCCTTAATATTAGTAAGGGGGTGAAATAATTAAATAGTTTAAAAGTTAACCACCCAAGGGAGAACAGGTTCTCTCTGTCTAGAGAAATCTACACCAAATCTTGGTGTATATTTCTGTATTTCTCTCCCATTTTTCAGCAAGCTCTGTTCTCTCTCCCATTTCCCAATAAATTCTCTTTACTGGCCAAATAAATAAATAAATAAATAAATAACTGATAGTAAAAGAACACTAATCAAATACAACCTTTATTATTTAAATATTATGTATTCTGCTACCACAATGAAAGAGCACAGAAAACATGCAAAACCAATATTTCCAAGTAAATCAACCACTTTAATGGCTATAAAGTAGACATTTTAAAAAAACTAAAATATTAGCTCAGATGCCGAAGGAATAAACCATCACTGATTCTAAATCACAAAATCAGAATTTGTTTTATGTTGGATGGAAGTAGAGTGAAGTTTGTCTTTATGTTAAAAAGGAGAACAAGGATCCTAAGGATATTAACAAATGTTACATCAAAATTAAGTCCATTGTCCATTTTTCTAAGAAAAGAAACCATCTTCAATTTTTTAAGAGTCATCTATGTATTTGAAAACACAATTGCAATGTAAGTAGAGCTGTAACAATCTACTTATAGTACTATCTTAAGAAGTTAATCACAAACTATTCTCTTCAAAATGTTAAATGGACACTTCTGCTAGCCATAACTGTTAAGTATTTGAAAGTAACACAATTCATTTTGCTTGAAAATACGTGATACGATACATTTACAGTAATCTCAGAGGATTTTTTCCCAGTCATCCCAATTAGTGAAGTCTAACTATCCTTCCCATATGAATCTTCTCTTTTGTTAAAGAGAAATCATGGCATTTAGGTATGCAATGACACTTGGGACACTGCCCAGGCTTTTTAAAAAATCACTTCAACAAACATATAATGATGAACACTTCATTTAACTAAAGAGAGAGGAAAAATTGGACACTTTCTCCATATGAACTCCCTGGGTGTTTTGCTGAATGTCTTTGATAGTAAGGTGAAAGAGCCTTCATAACCTACTCATCCAATGGTACTATGGTATACTCTTTATAAAATACTGATGTTCATAGTGAAGAAAAATCTGACAATATTCAAAATATTTCTATTTAAATTTTGAGAAGATTGAATGTGTTGATAAAAAAACAATTATGCAAGGAAATATTTCTCCAATTAAAACTTATAAAAACTTAAATGACAGTGGTTTTTTTAAATTTTTAAAAATTATTTTGACATAAGGATATAGCAGTTTGATATGGTTATGAATTCCAAAAATAGATATCAGATTATGTTTGTAAACTGATCTGTACCTGGTCAGGATTAAGTTATGATTAGGGCTTTGACTGGGTCACATCATTAGGGCACTGAGTCCCCACCCAGATAATAGGCATGGCAAGGGACAGAGTTGAGGGTTTTGAATATGGAATTTGATGCTGAAGCCTTAAGCTGGAGCCTCGGGAAGTAAGCTCACAGAGGTTTGAAACAGAAGCAAGCCGTAGGAAGAGAGGAAGCCTGAGAGCAGGAATAAGCAAGCCCTGGGAAGAGAGAAACCCTGAACCCAGAGAGAAGCAAGACCCTGGAAGAGAGGAACCCAGGAAGCCTGAACCCTTGCAGATATCGGCAGCCATCTTGCTCCAACATGTGAAGATAGACTTTGGTTAGGGAAGTAACTTATTTTATGATCTGGTGTCTGGTCAGTCAAAGTTAGATTGAGCTGGTTAGGATTACAGTTTAGGGAAAGATTAACACCAATTTATAAAATTACGGTCATTTTAGTTAGTCTAATCCAAGGCAATCAACAATACAATAGCAAAATCAATGATTCTGAATATTGACATAGAACCTTCTTTTTAAAAATATAATTAAGACCACTTGCTATTTAGTCAATCAGCAGTAAAGAGAAAATAAACAAAATTATTCATTACTTTAAAGCAATGAGAAAAAATCAGTGTATTTATCTTTACCAAAAGAAGCAGTATATTCCCACAGTTAAGATCTTGAGCTCTGAATCAGTACTGTCTGAATTCAAATGCTGATACCACCACAAGCTAGTTAAAAGACCTGAACAAATTACTCAACCATATTGGGTTTCAGTCTCTTCATCTACAAAATGAGGATGATAATGCTTAGCCCCTACCTTATAGGATTGTTTTAAGGATTAAATGAATTTTATATATATATATATATAAAGTGTTTAGAAAAGCATGCTGTATGTTTTGTTCACTGTTCTAAATTCTCATTATATATTAACTGCTATTTCTAAGTTTCTTCTACTATAACTAGGAAACTTGCATTACCAAAATTCCTAGAACACAGGGATGATATAGGCAAATAAATTCTTTTTTAGAAAACACAAGCTTGTTTGGAAATCTGCTTTCCAATAATTTGTATTTGGAAATAGCTTAAGTGAAAGTGTACCTCGCTTTATACAATAGCTTTTTTCTTAAAATGATGCCTGCCAATCGAATATTTGAAAAATCCAAATCATATGAAGCCATTGGAATACTATATAATTTCAGAAATTCTTTCAACTTGGTTTTTAATTGTTAGAATTGCCTTACATTTTGCCTTTATACTTTATACTCTATACTTGGCCTTTATATATTTATTCCATTTTTCTCATCCTTCCCGCTCACTACCCACATATACCACTGCCCTATAATTTCATCTCCTTTTCCTGCAATTCTCTGCCAAGTGTATATTGTTTATGGTCTTGTTTATTGGGTTTTGTTTTTGCCAAAAGAAAATCTATTGAATATTTATATCCTTCTAGCCCGGGGAAGGACTTTAGAAGGTTGACACAAAAGATGAAAACTATGAAGGAAATAAACAATAGAAATCACTACTTAAAAACTGAAAGTCTAATATATGTCAAAAAGACTACAAAGAAAAATTCAAAGGTGAATGGCAAATGCTGAAGAACATTCCTTTCACACTGTCAAGTATTTAATTGAAATGATCATTAATTTTTATAACACTTTATAGTTTATACTAAACATTCATACAAATTGTCTCATTTTAACTTCATAGCAGCCATGTAAAGAAGGAAGAAAGCAAGATTTTTAGACCTTGATTCTAATGCCATTTGGGACTACAGAATTCTTTGCTGTGGGAAACTGTCCTGTTGAGCAGCATCCTTACCCTTTACCTGCTGCCAGTAGCATTCCCCACCCATGGTATGACAACCAAACATGTCTCCAAACATTGCCAAATGTTCCCTGGGAGAAAAATCACCATCAGTGGATTGGCAAAAGCAATAGTATCTTCTTTTTACAAATTGGGTACATGAAATTCAGAGAAGTGATTTGTCCAAAGTCACCCCTTCCCTTAATGACCTATAAATTTGACTTTTTCAGGACACTGTCAAAATGCCTGGGGTGAATCACTAATCACCACGTAATAAACTAATTGTGATTTTTGTATACCCACTATCTTATAACATTGCAGACATTTCTGAATTTCCTTTCTTCTTAACTAATTCTCTCATTACTTCAGGCTTCTTTCATCCCACAAAAGGAAAATGTGCCACTGAAGTTCCAAGTTATTGATAAACATTATGACTATTTACCTAGGAATCAAACACATTTACAGAAAATGCATGGCTCAATTTTTTCAAAGCAGTTTCTAAGTATGTGCAAGGTTTATGAAATAAATCACCACTCTAATAAATAGGTAGCTAAAATGCCATCTAAACAATATGAAATGCCTCTGTCATACACATATAAAATACAGAAAACATTTTCTTTTAACAGAAGCATCATAGCAGAAAAGTTAAGGGTAAAACTGACCTTGACTACCTAACCAAAAAAATACTTTCAGTGCTCTCAAGCTTGCCTCGGAGCTTGTAAGCTCACTCACTGATCTGATATTGTGTAGCCTTATTCAGTTTAATTAATAGCATGTCTGTTTCCCATTATGGTTGTTCCCCCATGTGTGAAAAAATTCTGAATTCTTGTATTAATATTCTAAACGGGAACACCATACAATTAGCCACCATAGCTATGCAGTGTTTCACCTATTTTCAAACTGTTTCTTAATATAAGATGGAATGGTTGAATTGTCAAATGTAACACATCTGTGTGCATGCTGATATGATGAAAAGGGAATATCTGAATATCAGAGGATCAGGGTTATGGACCATACCTTCCATGACATACACCAGTGACCCCACATCTCCTTCTTTGATGATGCAACTGTCTTTGCCATACTCCACTGGGTACATACAATCCACAATCTCCTGGATCTGTGACAACTCTAAGTTCTTCATAAAGTCATTGTCAAGGATGGCTTCCTTTATGAGATCCTTGGACCTGTAGCAAGAGAGGGAAGATTTACTGGCATGTCTGATGAGCAATTTCATAGTTTGTGAGGTTTAGCAGGATGATACCATGCTCAGGAATATTACAAATGCATTTTCTTGCCAGGAATCCCATAATTTTCTGAAAGACCTGAGAACGAAGTAATCCCATGGCGGGAAGAAAGGCATTGAGATATTTTCCTTTAAGTTTCATTTATGTAAGCAAAAAAAATTTTTTAAATCATATAATTCCATTTTGTTTTAGTTTGTTTAATCACAAAAATTGTGGGTAATTCCTTGGACCAAGACTTTAAGTTGAAGTATGCAATTTGGTTTAAGAATAAATATGAACAAAATACAACAACATTGTGTAGAACACATATTTATTGTTACATTTATTGTATTATAAAAGAACATTGGGCCTGCATTGTACTATATATACACAATTGTAGTGAAACACAATTTGTTTACTTATTTTTGTGTGTGTTTCTCTTCCATGATACTTTATGCTACATGAAGACAGTGGTCATTTTAATTTATTATTTCCTGTATGCCCAGTCACAACCATGATGCCAGTCATAATATGGATGCACGCTCAAAAAGTGTTTTTTTGTGAAGGACTTCCCTGGTAATCCTAATAAAAATATAGGAACTGGATTCCTAATTAGCTATTTGAAACAACTAACTGGTAGAAATGTGACAATTCTGTATCCACATCTTGTCCTTCAGGGAATATTTATTACTTCAAGCATCTTAAAACAAGATAGTCAGGCAGATAAAACTCTCTAGAACAAGATGTTTTAAATGCAATGTGATTTAGATGTGATATTTAAGCACAGTTAGGCAATGGGGAAATATTTACAAATATTATAAAAAGGATTTAATGTTTAATAAGAAAAGTTTGCAGAAGATATGTTTAAAAGGTGGCAATACTTTGATTTACTGGGGCAAGAAGTTCTAAACAACTTTCTAAGAGTACAAAAATCAAAGTGGAGAGATATCAAAAAATATTTTGTCAGGTGGAAAAAAGAGTACAGTTGGAATAGGAAAACTGGATCAGATAAAAGCAGAAGCCTTAATAAAAAGAGAAAGAAACAATACCTTTATAATTTTATATAGTAAAGTCTTAATTTAAAAGAGAATTTCACTACAAGTTGGCCTGGGTCCAAATTTGCCTAGCAAGTTACTTTCAGGGGAATGACTTGCAGTAGTGCATTTACTGCCTAAATGAAGCATTACTTCTTTCCATTTCTGGATGACTTTTCATTTAGACCTCGGTCTAAATTGCCTAGCATTCACACATTATGTTTTGTATAGACTTAGTTTTAAATAAAAATAGGTATACATAAAAATGAAAACTAGTGAAAATTCATTAATAGGAAAATATGCCTAGAATGAACTGTCATGCTGCAATTAAAATTATGTTTATGAAGAGTGTTAATGGCATGGCGATATTCTTCTACTATTGTTAAATGAAAAAGCAGGATCCAGGATTGTCTTTAGGGCAAGAAGGATGTATATTATGAAATGTAAAGAAAATAGACTTTGAAATTAGATATATCTGGGTTCCAATGCTAACTCTGTCACCTATAGACACCTGAGCAGGTTGTCTAAATTTTCTGAATTTCCATGTTAGCTGACAGTGTGAAGCTTCTGTGGCCTCCAGATAATCATGTCCTTAGGGTTAATCCATTCCTGTGAGTGTTAACCTGTTGTAGGTGGGACCTTTTCATTAGATTATTTCAGTTTAGGGGCTTTGGTTAGATTGTGTGACCCAAGGTGGGTCTTCATCATCTTATTGGAGTCCTTTACAAAGAGAGGAATAAAAGGCCACAGATACAGAAAAAAAACACAGAGACAGAGATAAGGCTCCAGAAGCTGATATTAACAGAACATGGGAGAGAAAAAAGCCACAGCTGGATAGAGCAACCCAAAGCTTAAAGCAACAAGGCCTGGAGGAGAGAGGAGGGACGAGCAGGTGCTGCCATGCGCCTAACCTCCCACAGCTACAGATGGGGGAGAAAGCATCTCTTGATGATGCCTTGATTTGGATACTTTCATGACCTCAGAACTTTCTCCTTGCAGCTTAGAGTAAAATGCAAGAAGAAAGGGAAAAGCTGAGAACTGATCTCCTGGGCACAAAGAAACCAGAAATTGATGGATTGGGAAATTCCGATCTTCCAGAAGGGCAATCTCCAGAGACTACTGCCCCATGTGAGGTTTAACTGAACACTGAACCAGCTATTCATTTCCGTGTAAATCAGGACTGGAAATGCAGTTATCCAGGAAGGATCTGTGGAAAGTCTTACTGTCTGAAAGCTTGGACCTCTGTTTTCTACATGCAAAGTCAATGAGATTTTTGCAAGATCTATATGAACAGATCCACTGTCAGCCAGCAAATGGGACAGAAAAAAAGGAGAAATCGAAGCAAAAATGTCTTCAAAGGCAGTACCATGGAAGTTGAAGTCTAGACTGAAGGCAGGTTGTCAGGCCCAGAGAGAAACCGACCCGTGTATGCAGAAAGGGTGTGTATATCCCAGAGCTTGATTAGGGCCAGCCTTCTGCCCCCTTGTTCAGGAACAGTCTTGCAGCCCCAGGCTTCAGAGAGGGTAAAAGGCATTCCATGGGGAATGCCCATACTCCTCTATTCTGAGGGGGTTGAGCCTGTGCCCCAGAGATTGGGGAGAGTCTGGCCATCACCCCACTGTTCTGGGAGGGTGAGGCCTGGAGTTTGGCTACCACCCAGATGTACCCAGATGAGGGAGGGGCTGAGAACATAGCCCTGGGCAAGCCCTGGTAAAGGGTGGGACTGCCATTCAGTAGAGCCCTGAGGAGAAGAAACCTTGGTTCTATAGACAACTATCAGGCATTGAAATCTAAGGGTATATGCCTTGCAGGTTTTAGAAACTGTTTGGGATCTGGAACCCCTGTTTTCCTTCCAATTTCTCCCTTGGGGAAGTTTATTCTATGACTTTCCTCCTTTATATATTGGGAGCAGACAACTTGTGTTCTAAGTTTCACAGGTACAGAGCCAAAGGGGAATTTTTGCCCCAGGACAGACTACATGCCTATAATTGATTTTGATGAGATTTTGTACTTAATACTGTTACTGAAATGATGTCTTTTGAAATATTGTGATGGAATGAATGTATTTTGCATATGGGAAGAACATGTATTTTGGCGTCCAGAGGATGGAGTGTGGCAGTTTGAAGCTTTTGTGCACCTCACAAAAGCTGTGCATTTGTAAACCTATCATAGGGCAGAGGTTTTGATTAAATTATTTAGTTAAGGGCTTTTATTAGATTGTGTGATCCAGAATGGATCTTCATCCTCTTACAGGAGTCCCTTATAAACAGAGGAATAAAGAGCTGCAGAGACAGAAAAAAGCCACAAAGACAAGAGATGCCTCCAGAAACTGAAATCAACAGAACCCAGGTGAGGGAAAAAAAAAAAAGCCACAGAGGGATTATCAACAAGACTGGGAGGAGAAAGAGTGGGTACCACCATGTCATGTGCCTGGTCTCGCACAGCTGCAGCTTGGGAAAAAAGCATCTTCTGATGATGACTTGATTTAGACACTTATACGGCCTCAGAACTGTAACCCTATATAAGCTAATAAATCCCCATTGTAAAAGCCTACTCATTTCTGTATATTGCTTTGACAGCCTTTAGCAAAGTAAACATCATCTATAATATCATAGTAAAAAAATAAAAATGTAACAAGATTATATGTGAAGAATGTTAACAATATGTCATCCAGGGTGGGTAGCAAAGATGGTACTAATATTAGTTGCAGGAGCAGTACTGAAAGGGGGTAGTTGTAACTTGCAACAAATATCAGAAGGAAATTACTTAAAATGTTGATATCAGTTGCCTTTGGTGACAGAATTATAATTATTTTTTTTCTATTTTTCTGTATTTACAAAATATTCTAGAATGAGCATGCTTTATTATCATGAAAAAAATTTTAATTTTAAAGGTAGAGTATGAAAAGCAACCATGCCATAAGAAAAAATAAAAATGCAAATATAATGTACTGCTCAGTAAATTAATTACCTGCTATTTAATAGTGGTTGAGTACTATTGGTATATTCAATATTAATCTAATCAGTTGATCCCCTTTCATATGGCTTGGTTTTAAACATGAATGGCAGGAATGTTCACTGAATAAAAATATAATGATAGGTGGCCTTTAATAAAGGACTTCAGAACAGACTCTATTTTAAAATCTTGTTTGTGAGACTTCAACCATAGCTTGAGAGGAATCGTTAGCTACATGTGCTTTTGTTTTATTTTGTTTTTTGTTTTGTTTTCTTAATGCTGCCTGCCAACATTGTATTTCTCTTTAATCAGAACTGTTTCTCTTGAGTCTCAGCTCAAGGTGATAAAATTCTCATCATCCATGATTTTTGTGAGATCTCCGTTCTTAATTATTTCCACCATCCCAGACTTCAAGAATACCTGCAGCACCTTTATACTTAAGATCTCTTGTTCTTGGCTTATTTTTCTAGCTATTCCCAGAAATTATTTGACCTTTTGGAAATTAGGTTTAGTCAAATTGCATTAAATTCCCTCTTTACTAAAGATTGTTTTATTTTGAGCCAGAAAGTGAGGCCATCCAAAGGGTTCATAGTTTCTAACACAGCAAAGGCTCAATGTTGTCAACTCCCAGCTACAGATGGCAACTTGTCCTTTGGACAAATTAATAGTATTCGATTAAAGAACTAAATCCTAGAAAAGCAGCAAGATTAGAAACAAAGTCATCATGCAAGAAAATAATTAGCTTAGTACAAACATGATTGAAGAAATCCAGTTTCTCTCCTTTCATAAATAGTACTCCTGACCTGTTTAGAAAGACATCAGAAAATATGAAACAGTGAGGCCTAACATAATCCTTTAGAATTATTCAAATTTTGTAAGTGCTTATCAGAGTGAATTGGGGGTGGGGGTGGGGGGGAGAGAACATGCTTCCCAAATTTTTTCTTGCTTTTTAAGTTCCATTTTAGATGGAGATATCTAATCTTGGGCTTCTGAAGAAATAAACTGATCTGTATACAGCCTATGTCTTATCACTTATTTCCTTCATAGAGGTATTGTCCAAAATCATATCTATCTCTGATATGTCACAAATAATCTGCGCTTCCGCCCTCACAGCATAATATAAATATTGTGCCATACCCATATTACAATCTGAAAATGTTCTTGTCAGTGAGTAACTTAAAGTCCTGCCTTTTCACCTAATGTTCCTCTAAGTCTTCTCCCATTGAGGGCTCTGAGTGTAGGTCAACTCCCTTTTGTTTCCACTTGCTCCAGCATTACAGACTATAATCAATCAAGGCCTCCATCCAACTCTGCTTTAAATCTACTCCTTTCCCTGAGGAAATGGTGTAAAATTCTCACTATAACTAAGATATGATGCCGCACACAAGATCAGTTGAGATGTGTTATCAGTATGGGAGCTGGGAAAACTTACATCACAAGCTCCAGAAGGTGGCTATTTGCTCTAACCCAGAGTATATTTTTTAACAACATTTTACAAGAATTGAGTAGCCTGCTGTGGGAGGTGTAAGAAGCAAATATAAAGATCCTGATTTTTTATCCTTTTTATCTGCCTCTGTAAAAGAATCTATTTTTAAAAATAACAAACCTTATTCTTCTATATCCAAAATTTTGACTTTTAAATCTAAACATCCATGAGAACAACTTGGTTATTTTGCACTAATGCTATTGATTTGTTATCATCAAATTGACCACTTCTGAACTATTGGTCATATACAGTAGTGAGTGTGCTGGTAATCGGATTAGGTAGGGGGTGTGTGGTGGGAAGGGGTATGTGGCAGAAACATTTCAACTTCCATGGTGTAAATACTCCTACCATAGCTGATTTTCAAGCTGGCAATGTAACATCAACGAGCTTACAAAATTCTTAAAAATTTAACAAGAAACCCTTGCCTGAACTGATATGAGTTATCTTTAGCACACCACTGGATATTTTTCCAACACCCTAAAAGTGTACCTTCATTTATAAATATTGGAACCGACGTAATAATCTTTTTTTCTTCAAACGTTCATTAGGTTGTAAAATATGCTCAGATAATTTAAACCTGAGATTAGCAATAGTTCTTCCAAACTGTCCATTTTAGAAAAATTAAGTAAAAGTCCACTTCCTCATTGTCTTACTCCATAGAAAATTTCTGAATTCAAGCAACAAATATCCAAAATTAATTATCTTTCTACATAATCTGAGTTAAAAATGGGCAATTCTAGGGTGAGTATAGGGAAATATATACCTACTTCTCTAAAAAGGGAGACATTAGTATTCACTATTAATAAACAGCCCCTTACTATTATTCTCAACCCTATAAAAAGATATTCTACATTGTGGTTTCCACACAGAGGGAAAGCAACATTTAGGTTGCAGTACTGTTAATTCAAGAAGTATTGGAAGCTAGTTCAAACTGGGTGGTCACCAAGCCTCTCCAAAGTTCATGGGGAAGAGCATTCTAGATAGAGAAAAAGTAGGTACAAATGTTCAGAACTGAGAATGAGCTTGACCTGTTCAGGATTGAAAATGAGATCACAGACATAGGCAGGGTCAGATCATGTAGGACCTTGAAGGCTCTGCTAAAGGGTTTTGTTTCAATCTAAGGGCTATGGGAAGTCAGTGAAGGATTATAAGATGAGGTATGATTTAAAGAAGATTAATCAATTGCGAGAAATAAATAAAATAGGACTTTTACTTTTAGCATGATAGCATGAAGAACTCCAGGACCCACTCTACAGTGAAACTGGCAAAAAAATGTTTTTACAAACCAACCATTTAAATATCTTCAGTTGATCCTAAGGACATACAGCAAGTGAAGAAACATCTATTCAGGAAAAACTACCAAATTTTGATATTGAGAATCTGTGTTATTTGAACCAAGATGACTCCCTCCCTCTCCTCTCCCAGCGTGGTGAGGCAGAAACTTGGTGAAGCCAAAATCATAGGGTTCTCTCACCTCTAGTTCCCAGTCAACAAACTACCTCTCCATGAGGAGCAGAATGTTAGCATTTCTCCTTCTGTCCCAAGCTACCTATTGCTAAGGCTAAGTCCCAGGAAAGTGAAGCTGAGAGGTGGCATTCCAGCCTCACTGGTGGGAGAGAGGCTCTACCTTGGTTGCAGAACTACTTAAAATACTGGTACCTAGTATTACAACATAAAATAATGTATTGTTGCAATAACAGCACATAGAAATGTAATTGCAAATAACAGCACAAAGGAGGTGGATGGAAGCAGCACCCAATTTTTGAGCTATGGAAATGGTTCCAGATGGTAACTCAAATTCACAGGCACAAATGAAGAATATCAGACTGGGTAAATAAGAAGGTTATTGTAACAAAAGCTGTAATTATAAACCTGTTTTCCTTTTTTCTCTCAGCTTCTTTAAAAGATATAAAAGTACATAAAGTAATAATTATAGCAATGTATTGTTGGGTTTTTAATAGTTATAGATGTAATATGTATGACAATAATACCACAAAATGAGGAAAGGATATAAAGCTATCTAGGAATAAATTTCTGTTACTCACTATGAGAATTAACTCAGTATAAATATTAAGCTGATTCTCATAACTAAAGATATATATGGTAAACCCAAGAAAATCCATTAAGAAATTATTCAAAAATTAAAGTAAAAAATAATTGAAGAACTTAACATGCTACATTAGAAAATATTCACTTAGTGCAAAATAAAGCAGTAAAGGAAGAAAAGAGCAAGAAAAAGCCACAGGACACATAGAAAACATAAAGGAAATTAGCACACATAAACTCTCTCCATAATAGCATTAAATGTGGATGGATTAAACAATCCAATCAAAAAGCAGAGACTGTCAAGATGGATATTTAAAAATCAAATGATATATTGCCTATAGGAGACATACTTCAGATATAAAGACACAAATTGTTTGAAATTCAAAGAATGAAAAAATACATAACATAGCAATCACAAGGAAACTGGAGTGGTTATACTAGTATAAAACAAAATGAACTTTAATGCAAAAAAAATATTTTTTTTCTAGAGGTAAAGAGAGGCATTTTATAAAGGTAAAAGGGACAATCCATAGAACAATATAATAATTATAAATATACAAGCTCCTAATAACAGAGCACCATGAAATGAAAACTGACAGAAATAAGTAAGAAACAGAAAATTCAACAGTATTAGTTGGAGATTTCAATATCTAAATTTCAATAATGGATAAAACTAAGCAAATAATTAAAATGGAAAGAGAAGACTTGAACAACACTATAATCCAACTTGATTGAACAGATTTCTATAGAACACTAATGAACAGCAGAATATTTATTCTTTAGAAGTGCCCATTTAATGTTCTCCAGGATGGACCAAATGTTAGGCCATTAAACAAACCACAATAAATTTAAAGAGATAGAAATAATACAAAGTATTTCTACAGTCACAAAAGGTGAAATTAGAAGTCAATAACAAAAATAAATTTGGAAAAATCACAAATATATGGAAATGGAATTAAATACACTCCTAAGTAACCAAAAGGTCAAAGAAGAAATCAAAAGGGAAATTAAAAAATACTTTGAGATGAATGAAAAGGAAAACACAACATACCAAAACTTCTGAGATACAGCAAAAGCAATATTTACAGGGAAATTTATACCTATAAATACCTACATTAAAAAATAAATAAGATCCCAAATCATTAACCTAATGATCCATAGCAATACACTGGAAAAAGAAGAGCAAACTAAACTTAAAGCAAGCAGAATGAAGGAAATTATAAAGATTAAACTTAAAAGTAATGATAAAGAAAAAAAAACTATAGAGAAAATTAATGAAACCAAAATTTGTTCTTTATCAACAATATTATCAAACCTTCAGCTAAATTGACCAAAAAAGGGGAGAAGACTCAAGTTACTAGCAAATTATGACCAACCCAACAGAAATAAAAAAGATTACAAAGAACTAACAATGAAAAACTGTAAGCTAATAAAATAGATAACTTAGATGAAATGGACAAAATTATAGAAAGACACAAATTCTCTAAAACAACTCAAAAAGAAAAAAGAGACAATCTGAATAACTGCAACAAATAAAGCATTTGAATTAGCAACAATGACAAAATAAAGAAAAAGCAAAACTATCCAGAAAGAAAAGCCCAGGCCCAGATGACCTCACTGATGAATTCTACTAAACGTATAAACAAAAATTAAAACCAATTCTGCACAAAATCTTCCCCCCAAAAAATAGAAAAGAGCACATTCCAAGTCATTCTATGAGGCCAGTATTACCCTGATATGAAAATCTGATAGACATTAAAAAAAACACAGCAGATGCATATTTCTTATGAATATGGATGCAAAAATTCTCAATAAAATACTAGCATAATGAATTGAGCAGCAAATGAAAAGAATTATATACTATGATCAAGTGGGATTTATTCTAGGAATGCAAGGTTGATTTAACGTAACAAAACTCAATTAATGCAATATACCATATATCAATAGAGTAAATAATGAAAAACCCATGATCATCTCAATAGACACAGAAAATGCATTTAACAAAATCCAATGCCCTTTCATGGTAAAAAAAATTTCAACAAACTAGGAATAGAACGTTATTTCCTCAAACTTGTAAAGGGCATCTGCCACAAAAAAAAAAAAAAAAAAAAAAAGCCACCACTTACATCATACTTAACAGTGAAAAACTGAATGTTTTCCCCCTAAGATCAGGAAAAACACAAGATTTCTGCCCTTACCACTTCTATACAACATTGTATTGGAAGTTCTAGCGAAGACAATAAGGCAACAGAAGAAATAAACGGCATCCAAATTGGAAAAGAGGAAGTAAAACTATCACTATTTGCAAACAACATGATCTTGCATATACAAAATCCTAAGGAATCCACTAGAAAAACTATTGGAACTAGTAAACGAGTTCAACAAGGTTGCAGGATATGAGATCAATACAAAAAGTTCAATTGTACTTCTGTACACTTTCAGTGAATAATCCAAAAATGAAATTAAGAAAATTCATTCATGATAGAATAAAAAAGAATAAAATACTTACCAATAAACTTAACAAAAGTACAAAACTTAGACTCTAAATCTACAAAACATTAAAGAAATTAAAGAAAATCTAAATAAATGGAAAAAAACATTGTGTTCATTGTTAAGTTGCAATACTCCCCAAATTGATCGACAGATTCAACGCAAAAAACTAAAAGAAGTCTGGCTGACTTCTTTGTAGAATTGAAAAGCGATTCTAAAATTCATAGGGAACTGCAAGAGACCCAGAATAATGTAAACAGTCTTGAAAAAGAAGAACATAGTAGGAGGACTCACATTTCCTGATTTTGAAGCTTACTACAAAGCAACAGTAATCAAGACTAGTGGGTATTGGCTTAAGGAATATTCCAAATATACATATATGGAATAGAATTAAGAATTCAAAATAACCCTTATGATTATGGGCAATATAATTTTTGACAAAGATGCCAAGACCTTTCAATGGCAAAGAACAGTCTTTTCAACAAATGGTGTGCTGGACAACTGGATAGCCACATGAAAAAAAAAAAATGAAGCTGGACGCTTACCTTTTACTATATACAAAAATTAATAATAAATCAAAAATATAATTGTAAGAGCTAAACTATAAAACTCTCAGAAGAAATAAAGTGAGTAAATATTCATGATCTCAGATCTGGCAATGAATTATTTGATATGTGTGACAGTTTGGTATTGTATATGAATTCCAAAATTAGATATTAAATTGTGTTTGTAAACTGGTCTGTCCCTCTATGTCTATTAGACTGTATTAATTTCAGAGGTTTTACTTTATTAAATCAAGGTTAGGAGTGATGAATGAACAACTATGTGATTATACCAAATACCACTAATTGTACACTTTGGATGCATTTATGCTTTATTAATATGTATCAATGAAGTTGATTTGTTAAAAGAAATAATAGGAAAAAATAAATCAAGGTTAGAACTTTTATTTGACCATGCCATTAGGGTGACTCAGTTTGAGTCCCCACCTTCCGCCCTTTGTGGGCTATATAAACAGATGCTCAATCAAAGCCAGGGATATAAATAAACAGAAAAGGAGAACACAGAAAGTTTAGTTTTGGATGCTAGAGCCCCAGGGAGAGAGCCAAGCTGTTTACCTGATAGTTTGCAGCTGAAGAGACCAGAGCCCTAAACAGCTGAGAAAATCCAGAAAGAAATCTCTGGGGAGAGAGATAAGCCTTATGCTACCCTCCAGCTGAGAATGGAAGGAGCTGGGACCTGGAGTCTTAGGAGGAAGAGGAAGCCTGAATCCTCACAGAGACCAGCAGCCACCTTGCAATAGACTCTGGTAAGGGAAGTAACTTACACTTTATGGCCTTATGACTGTGAGCTTCTACTCCAAATAAATTACCTTTATAAAAGCCAACAGAGTTCTGGTACTTTGCATCAGCAACTTTTTGGCTGACTGATACAATATAATATCAAAAGAATAAACAAAGGAAGAAAAATATATAAATTCTTGAACCTCATCAAAATAAAAACTTTTGTGCTTCCAAGGACACTATCAAGAAAGTGAAAAGACAACTCATGGAATATGGGAAAATATTTGCAAATCATATATCTGACAAGGGACTTGTATCAAGAATAAATAAAGAATGCTTACAACTCAATTTTAAAAAAGACAAAGAGCCCAATTTGAAAATGGTCAAAGGATCTGAATAGACATTTCTACAAAGAAAATACATGTATTGCCAATAAACACAAGAAAAGATCCTCAAGATCATTAGTCTTTAGTAAAATGCAAGTCAAAGCAAGTGCAGGTGGCAAGGCAGGTGGAATAAATAATAAAAATAAAAAATAAATCTTTTAGTAAAAAGCAAGTCAAATGCACAAGATACCATTTCACATTCACAAGAATAGCTAAAATTAAATAATAATCACTATTAGCAAGGATATGGAGAAATAACCCTCATACACTGCTGGGGAGCAATATTCATAATAGCCAAAAAGTGGAAATAACCCAAATGTCCAACTGATGATTGAATAAATAAAATATGATATGTCCACACATTGGAATGTCATTCAGCAATAAAAAGAATTGAGGTACTGATACATGCTACAACATGGATGAACCTTGAAAATACTTTGTTAAGTGAAAGAAGCCAGTCACATAAGACCATGTATTACATTATTCCATTCATATGAAATGTCCAAAATAGGGAAATTTATAGAGAGAGAAAGTAGATTAGTGTTCACTCAGGGCTGGGGGCGATGGTGTGATAGAGGGTGATAGCTAAATGGTAAAGAGTTTCTTTATGAGGTGATGAAAATGTTCTAAAATTGACTGTGGTGATGCATAAATCTTTGAATATACTAAAATCAATTGACTGTATGCTTTAAATGGATGAATTACATAAGTGAATTATGTCTCAATAAATCTGTTAAGACACAAAAAATAATGTATGTTTACTTTAAACATTACTGAATTCATGGAGGTTTTCTGTTATGTATTCCATCAGTTAATCAATACTAAAAGCATAATTGTTATCATCATGTTAATAAGGAATTTTTATAGTTGAAACTAATGGGAAACTGTCTTATAAACATTACATTAATATATTTGGACTTTGAAGCCCTGACACTCAGACAAGTCTTATGTATTAGGAGAGAAAGAGTCCTCATATCCTATTGCAAAAGCTATTTCAGGAGGCCTAAAAGTTTACCAACTTCCACTCAATCCTCTTTTTAGATAAGTTTCCCCCTTATCACATACCAGGTAATAGTAAATATGCCAAAGACAGCCTTGCCCAGAAATGTGAGAAATGACATCTGAACTCTTGGTTTGACAAGACTACCAGACAGTTAAAAAAAAAATTTCAACACTATTAAGATATTATTAAAATGGAAATATAGTGAAAGCAACTCTAAAACACAGTACAGAAACTCCTAACATAAACTTTCTTGACTAAAAATATAATTTAAAAACCCTCACTAAATCTTTTCTTAAAAATTTTATTACAACCATAGACATGTGAACTAATCAGAAATTAGGATAATTTTTCTGTATTCTTAAAAACCACAAGAGAGACCCCACCAATGCTGAATGTGACCAATGGGGAAGGGATGTTATGGGAATGTTGCTATACAAATTATGTTCTTCCTGTCAATTAACATAACCCTGGTGAGAAGGTAAAGGTGTTGGACATGGTCAGGAGTCTTGACAGATATGGCCTCTTGAACTTCTTGAATGTTATGTAGCTACATACTTCTACAGGATATAAATATGTCCTTCTTACCAGAGGTATGTTTTCTTGATAGACAGAGACCCTCACAGTAGCTATCAAAATATTAAACTTCCCTCCTGGGGAAGTCCTGCTACTTTTTCAAAGATGGCCTAAAGCTCAGGGAACAGGCTAATAAGCCAAGCCATTGACTGCAATGCCTGTAATTATGAACTTTATTCCTGTAATAATGAAACTAAGCCTAATTACAATTAATGCCTAAGAGTTACCTCCTGAAACCTCCTTGTTATTCAAGTGTGGTCTCTAAGTCAAACTCAGCAAATAAACTCACTACCTTCCCCATGACAAAGGGTGTGACTCCCAGGGACAAGCCTCCCTGGCACCAAGGGATTATTACTAAGCATGAATCAAAAATTGCATTTGGAAAAAGACTTTGATCAAAAAGGGGATATATTAAATAAAATAGAGTCTTATGGCTAAGAGATTTCAAAGTGAGTTGGGAGGTCTTTCCAGAGGTTATGCTTATACAGGTCTCAGAGAGACTTCACAAACTGCTAAAGCCTCAAACAACAGTGCTCCTGATGGAGCTGGTGTAGCTCAGTGATTGAGCACATGTTTTGCATGTACAAGGTCTTGGGTTCAATCTCTTTTACCTCCCAGTTCTGCAACAGGACTATGTGACAGAGACAGTCAATCTGATGCTTATGGTCACCACCTTTAATTCCCCTTTGCATCCCACCACAACACAAAAATCACAGGATAAATATTTAAATATTCTATGGGTTTAAGACTGCCCACACTGCCCTTTAGGTTAGATGAGGTTGAAAAATAAAATCTTCAAACACTCAAAATTTTTAAAAATTTTAAAAAATCAAAGGTCATCACTATATAGCATATGGCAACATAACTCTTTTGTTCACCTATTCTAGCACAATTCCAAAATATACTCAACTCAGTTTTATTTTCTGTCCAGGAAGCTGGGTGCCAAGGATTGGATATAAGCACGGGCACATATAAGCAGCAAGATTACAATCAACAGACCCTGAAAATTGAAAATGGCAGGCATGGTGAAGCCAGCAAAGTCCCAGCCATATCTCCCTTCCCTCACTAAATCATTTTAGATTTCAATGGTTTATTTGGGGTTTAAATAACAGGAGAAGCAATGAGTGCTGTTTCAAGGTTATCTTGCCCTATGTTACAGTTGGTGTAAACGTGAACCTAGAAGCTCAATCCTCATTGACTGTTCATAGCTCTTTCACTCATATATAGTCCTTTGAGAGTCTTTTAACAGTTTCTAATTCCAGGAGTCAATGAGGCAGGATATTTTCATCTCTCTACTTTGAAATATATATTTGATCACCTGTAGAAAAGAAAGGCTCTTATAGCAGATTCTCTTGCTGCCACAACTATTAAGATTCTGCCCAAACAATGAATCCCATTTCTTGCTAAACAGCTTTACTGAATGAACTCTATGGGTATAAACTGGCTAAAAGCTAAGAAATATCAATCAGCCCTCATTTTACAGAGACATATTTTAATCCAAAAAAAGCTATTGACCAGGAACCAGCAAGATGGCAGTGGAATAAGGAACTCCTAGAGTCAGCTCCTGCTACAGGGCAGTTAGCAAACAGCCACAGCTCTCTGGAGCTAGCTGAGGCACCTGTTTGGGGGCTCCAGAAGACCAGAAGAGCATCCTGCAATGTCCTTGAAGGAGCGGAAGGAGGAGATTGCCCATCTGCAGAGAAGATTTGGAAGTAGAGCGCTCCACACCCTGGAGGCCGGTGCCCATCCTCCACTGGAGGCACAAGCAGCCTCAGGAGCTGTTCTGTGGCTGGAATTGAAAGCTCCACTTCCCCAAAATCGGGAAGAGACAGTTGGGCACCAATTTCAGCTATTGATGAGTAAATTCAGCAGGCTACAGTATAATCCTGAGAACAGTTTAGGTTTGAGCCTGTCCAAGTCAGAAAGAGGCTGGGAGCCACCACCTTAATTCTGCACATGGCATGAGGGGAAGTGGGGTGGACTGAAAATCACAGTCCTGGTGGGGATAGGCTTCTTTCCATCCAGATCAGATTGCAGCTCTAGCCTAGGCCCCAGTGCCACCTCCAGCAGGGAGGAAGCTGGGAGGACCTGCGCCAGTCTCTCCAGGAAATTACCAGCCAAGCCACCAGAGGCTGGTGATTATACTACTCTGGCTGCACAAGCTGACCCAGGAGCTATTCTGTGGCTGGAATTGGAAGCTCCATTTCCCAGAAACAGGAGGAGATGATTGGCTGCCCATTTCAGCTACAGATTGGTACACTTGACTGGCTAAAATATGACCCTGGGAACAGCTGGGGTGTGAATCAGCCCAAGTCTGAAAGAGGTCAGTGGCTGCCATTTTGACTCCACCCCTAGCCTGAAGGGAAGTGGGCTGAATGAAACTCTCAGTGTTGGCAGGAACCAGTTTCTTTCATGCAGATCAGCCTGCAGCCTTAGCCTAGGCTTCACCCCTGCCTCTGGCAGGGAGGAGGCTGAGAAACCCTGCAGCAGCCTATACAGGTAACTGCAGGGAACTTTGGTTGGCATAGACAAAAAATCAGAAGACTACCAGGACAACTGTGGTCATTTTAGACCCACACTGCATAGACTACTGCCCACATCTGCAGCTCCACCCCTGCCCCAGGCAGGGGAGAAGGGGCATGAAGCTTCATCAGTCTCTCTGGGCAACTACAATCTATGCCTACAGAACTTGGATTATTCCACACAGTTGTGACTCTGTCCCTACCCCTGGCAAAGGAGAAAGTTGGAAGAAACTTCATTGATCCCCAGTGCAATGAGGGTAGTTTGAGCCTCCACAACTTACAGCACCAACTACTTGGTTCCTACTGCACAAGGAAGGGAGATAGGATAGGAAGCCCTAAACTAAAGAGAAAAACTGCACCCAGAAAAAATACTCTAGCCAGATGTGAAGACACCAACAAAAAAATTACAAACCACACCAAGAAACAGGAAGCTACGGCCCAGCTAAAGAAACAAGATAAGCCTCCAGATGACATAAAGGAGTTGAGAGAACTAATCATAGATGTTCAAACAAATCTCCTTAATAAAGTCAATGAGATGCCTAAAGAGATTAAGGATATTAAGAAGACACTGGATGAGCACAAGGAAGAAATTAAAAGTATACATAGAAAAATAGCAGATCTTATGGGAATGAAAGGTGCAATCAATGAAATTTAAAAAACATTGGACGTTATAATAGCAGATTTGAGGAGGCAGAAGAAAGGAGCTTGAAGAAATTACCTCTGAATCAGTGAGCTTGAAGAAATGACCTCTGAAAGTGAACATACAAAGAACAGAAGAAGAATGGAAAAAAATTGAACAAGGTCTCAGGGAATTAATGACAGGAAAAGGCATACAAACATACATGTCATGGGTGTCCCAGAAGGAGAAGAGAAGGGAAAAGGGACAGAAGGAATATCTGACGAAATAATGATAGAAAATCTCCCAACCCTGTTGAAGGACATAGATATCCATGTCCAAGAAGCACAATGTACTCCCATCTGAAAAAAATCCAAATAGACCAACTCCAAGACACATACTCATCAGAAGGTCAAGTGCCAAAGACAAAGAGAGAATTCTGAGAGCAGCAAGAGAAGAGCAATGCATAACATATAAGGGATATCCGATAAGACTAAGTGCTGATTTCTCACCAGAAACCATGGAGGAAAGAAGACAGTGGTCTGATAAATTTAAGATACTACAAGAGAAAAACTTCCAGCCAAGAATCTTATATCCAGCAAGACTGTCTTTAAAAAATGAGGCCAAAATTAGAATATTCACAGATAAACAGACACTGAGAGAATTTCTAAGCAAGAGACCAGACTTTCTGGAAATACTAAAGGGTGCACTAGAGTCTGAAAAGAAAAGACAGGAGAAAGGGGCCTGGAACAGAGTCTAGAAATGAAGATTATATCAATAAAAGTAAATAAAAGTATCAAAAGAGTGGGGAAAATAAAATATGACATAAAAGTTCAGATAGTCAGGAATAAACTTAACCAATGATGTAAAGCACTTGTATTCAGAAAAATGCAACTCAATGTTAAAAGAAATCAGAAAAGCCCTAAATAACTGGAAGAACATTCCCTGCTCTTGGATTGGAAGACTAAATATCATTATGATGTCCATTCTACTCAAATTGATATACAGATTTATGCAATCTTGATAAAAATTTCACCAGCATTAAAGGAAAAATTGAAAACACAATCATTAAATTTATTTGGAAGTATAAGGAGTCCTGAATAGCCAGAAACACAAAAAAGGACAAGTGAACCCTCATCCTCAGACTTTAAATTATAATATCTATCTATAGTGGTAAAAACAGCATGGTACTGGCCTAAAGACAGACATAATAGACCAATGTTCAGAAACATACTCTCACAGGTATGGTCAAGTGATTTTTGACTAGCCTGTCAAACACACAGCTCAGGCAGAACAATCCATTCAACAAATGGTGCTGAAAGTATTGGATATTCATAGCTGAAAGAAGAAAAGAGGACCCCTATCTCACACCTTATCCAAAAATTAACTCAAAATGGATCAAAATCCTAAAAATAAAAGCAAGAACCATAAAACTTCCAGAAGAAATTATTGGAAAATATCTTCAGGACCTGATGGTAGGGGGTGGATTCTTAAAGGAGATAAGAGGAGGACTGAGTGGATTACTGATATAATGTATGTAGAAGTTTTAATTAGCTTTACTGTAAAAGTGTAGAAATTGTATAGAGTGGATGGTAACACACAGTGAGTAACAGCTATTTTATAAATGTGGCTGAAAATGGTAGTCTAGGTATGTAAATGTCAATTTATAGAATGCTGGAGAATAATCTAGGAACTGGATAGCACAGTGAACTGAGAGGTGGATGAGAATTGTGGTTGATGGTACAGATGCAAGAGTGTCCTTTGTGAGCTAAAGCAAATGTATATCACTACTGCACGGTGTTGGGAATGTGGAGAAGCAAGGGAAAAATGCAGCTGGAGTGACCTATGGACTGTGGTTAGCAGTAATAATATAATATTCTTGCATCTATGCAAAGATGTACAGTGTTGATACTGAGGCAGTATGGAAAATGTGATCCAAATGTACACTATGGACATGGTAACAATCAGATGATATTATTTTATCTGTAGCAAATGACACACCACACTGTGGTGTGTTGATGGAGGGGTATTGTTTGGGAATTCTGCACATGTGCATAAGTGTTTTATAAGTTTACAACTTCTGTCAAAAAAAGCATACTTAAAAAATAATAATAGGGTAGGTTGGAGGAAAAACACACCAAATGAAAGATAAGAACTATGATTAGTAGTAAGATTTTGACAATATTCTTTCATAATTTGTAACAAATATCTCATGACAATGCAAGGTGTTGGTGGAGGGTTGATATATGGAACCCCTGTATGATATTATGCATATTTGCTTTGAAAGTTCACAACTTTTACTATACACTTAATTGTTTATGTATGTTCATATATAAATGATATAAAGATAATAATAATATGATTGCTTGAGGGAAAATACTTTGTTTAGTAGTAATATTTTGACAATGCTCTTTAATAATTAGTTAAAAAGGTTTAACAACAATGCAAGTTATTGGTGGTAGGGTGAGTTATGAGAGTCCTGGAAAAGAGGAGACAACTTTGTCATTTTGATTCTGCCAGCCATGTGATGTGACAGAAAGGAAAAGGCTCAAACAACTAAAGCCCCTAGAAGGAAGAATGAGCCATTTGCCTGATAGCTTATAGCTGACACCCATGGAACCTTAAGAGGAAGGGAAAGCCCAGGAAGGAGAGACCAGACAGAGATCGCCTGCCATCTTGCTTCAACACATGGCAGCTGACTTTGGAGGCACCAGAGATGGAACCTGGGACCTCCCATGTGGGAAGCAAGCACTCAATCACTTGAGCCCCACCTGCTCCCACTCTGTCATTTTTGATCTTGGGGTGCTGGGGAGAAATAAGCCATTCAACTGATGGTTTGCAGCTGACTTTAGGAAGAGAACAGAACAGCTGAGACTGATATAAAAGGCCTGGAAGAAAATGAACCCTATGCCAGGAGAGAGGACTAGAAGCCCAGAAGGGAAGGAGAGACCAGGCAGAAATCAGCGACCATCTTGATTCAACATGTAGCAACTGACTTTGGTGAGAAAGCAACCTTGAGCTGGACTCTTTACAGCCTTGTTAACTGTAGAAAAAATAAATACCCTTAATTAAAAAAAAAAAAAAAAGAGAGTCCTATATGATGTTATATATGTTTTGTAAGTTCACAACTATTATTATACACTTATTGTTTATGTATGTTTATGTATGAGTGATATACTTCAATAAATTAAAAAAAAAAGAATATCACAAGATGTGGCATGATAAAACCTGGAAATTCCCTAATAAACTGTTCATTATGATTTCCAAAAAAAAAAAAAAAAAAGCTATTGACCAATTTTGATATTTTTTCCAAAACTGAAAAACATTTTCAACAAGTTTCACACTGGATTTTCATGTCCAAATAATTACATTATATCTATTCCATTCTTATGGCAAAAAAGGTCATAGAAATAAAATCTATTTGTGGCATTTACAAATTTATAATCAGTATTTGTTAAAAAAAACTTGGGAATCACTAGGTAACACAGATTATAGCAACATTTTTCCAATTGTCATTTGCCTTCTAAATTTTTTCGTATAATTCTGAAAATTGGATTATTTTAACTCTTAGAAAAAAATGACCAGGACCAAAGGGATCTGATGGTTAGCACATAAAATATTTGTTTGACCAAATGTCATTCAGATAGCAACATAGGAACAATTCTAAGTCACCCCAGAAAGCACTGATTGGACGTTAGCAGGTAGAGCAGGCTTAGGCTAATTAAAGGAAAAGAAAATTCTTGTACTTTGCAGGTGTTCTTCAACTTCCAAAGGGTCAGTATTAAAAGTCTCCCATTCAACAACTCAAATCATTCAGTGCTCCAGAGGTGCCTTTTATAATAATTTACACTAGTGAGGCTGTCTGAAAATGGGGTAGTCCATAAGAGCTGAGAACAAAACCTTGCCCTAGAAGTTCCCTCTTTTATGTCATAAAAGCAGAATTGTGAAGATAAAGAGAAGTACTGTAAAATGCTTTGCTTGACAATAAATAAGACCATACATATTACATTATATACAAAATGTAAGAACCATGTGGTCTGATCTATTATGAATTAACTCTGTATCCGAAGTTTAGATACTTATACTTCAAAAGAGAGCAATGATTGGGGTGAAACACTTGCATATAATATATTGACAATTGTAATTGAATGCTTTAATGTTTCTCTACTAACCTTAAAGCTCCTCTGCCCCCCAAATGTGTATACTTCCTCTTGGCTGTGAATGGTAACTTGGATAATTTGTTATTATCCATTCTGTTGGTGCTTCTGGAAAATTAGAGCCAAACTTAGCCCAGGTAGAGTCACCTGCATGTCTCAGGAAGCAGATCATCTGTTCTGATGAACTTCATCATCGCTAAACAGCTTCTTTTGCATTAAGCTTTAATACTTTAGCCATTTTGAGTTTTTCTGAAGGGAGATGGTATATATATTGAGAATTTAAATAACTAAGAATTATTTTTAAAAACCTCCTGATCTTAGTTGTAAAAAGCTCCATGGTTCCCAGACTTCTTAACCAAAGTGAAAAAAAACTAACCTAACAATGAAAACAATGAGTCATCACTGAAGTAGTACTGTTACTACTAGTAATATAGATTAAATGATTATTCTGTATTAGACAGTACATAACAGTAACTGTTATACAGGCTAACAGTATCTCCCTCAGTTTGTCCTGGTGGAACTAAGGCTCAGAGTATTTATATAACCTGTGCAATATTGTGGTAGTAAGTGGCAGGTAGAGCCAGAATTTAAAGATAAATTTATTTAACTTCTAAGCCTACATTCTACCACATTATCTGAATTCTAAGTTCACAATACTAAATTGTATTGACAATTTTAATATACTGTCCCAATTATAAGCAATTATAATTATAATTATAAGCAATTATATGCAAAAGTTCTTATTTATCTGTTGTTTTATAAATGTAAAAATGTTATGCTTGGGTAATACAACTTTTTATCTAAAGAGAGCATTTCATGCTTTCAGAATGGTTCTTCATCTAACATTTCATTTTATTTGTGCCACAAACATGCAGTAGATAGAAGACGTGTTACTATTATCCCATTTGACAGAGAAGAAAACAAAGGAACAAAAAGGACAGATGCCTGCTAAGTTCACGTCAGAGACTGAAGCAGAGCTCATGTCCACTGACAAACCAACCTGAGAAAAAATACTTTTAAAACCTTCCTTTATTACACACACATTTATATTCATTCATATATTCTCTCTCTCCTCCTTACCACCCATTTCTTTCTATTGATCCCTCTTTCTCCTCCTCTCCCTTCTTTCTGACCCCCTCTCCCCCCATTTCTCATATCTTTCAGCCATTTTAATACCAAGACAATGTTCAAACACACTTGGATAAAGACTCAACAAATCCACTGCAATAATACAACAGGGAACTGTGCTCATTTGACAGTAATTCTACAGATTATAAACTTCCTGTGATGGTTCATTCAGAGAGAACCTTTCTGATTTAATTCATTCTCCATATTATAAAAGTTTGAACCTACTTTGTCGTTTTATAGAAAGATAACCTCTAACACAGAAGTATCTTTTGAAGTCAGCATTGGAATTCAAGTTATTTTGAATCTAGTGTGTTCAAAATGTTCTTTCCTCTCTGTCAAGTCTACACTTTTTCTTACTCTTTCATTTTCTCTCTTCCCCCTTCCCCTCTTATATACTCTTACACTATGCCTCAGATGGGTTCAATATTCAACTATTGAATGGAAATGAAATATTCAACTATTCAATATTCAACATTCAATATTCAACTATTGAATGGTAATGGAAATGAAAGGCACAAAAATATACCATCAATTTGAATGAATATCTGTATTTGAATTCCAAATAATAAAGGAAGCTTTCATTATGCTTATATTATCAAAATATAATATTCCAAGAAAATGTGCAAAATGTCATCATTTTATAATTTATAAACTGTAATATAGTGTATCTCAGAGAAGTAGGAATATAAGATACTAAACATTAAATGATTTCTATATAACTTTTTTACAATAGAAATCTAATATATAGAATTTATAAGCATAACAATAGTTCTTAATATAGTGGCTTATCTCATAATCAAAATGAGTTATCTACTTTAAAATTTTTACTGAAGATGACAGAGAGAATGGGAATGAAAAAAGCAAGGGAGGCTGTGTTGTCCTTTAAAGGTCATTTTCTCTTTCAATGGTAAAGAGTTAATATCTATTATATTTCCAACACAACAATTCTAGGTTCAAATTCAGTCATTGCAGGTAAATATAACCAATAGTGATTGATGAGGTTATAACACAACCATAATTACCCACAAAGTTATTTATACACAAGTACAGTATTTATGGAAGTAAGTCATACTTACAAATCTGAAAAAAAAACACTCTTAGAAGTGTTTCCTTTGTGTAAATAAGGTCACAACCATCAATGATGGAAGAACACAAAGAAATGGAACCCATAGAGAAGTTCAGATGGCCATGAAATCAAGAAGGTGAGGATAATAAATAAATGCAGAAGACATGGGGTTCATAGCCCAAGGTAACCTTGAATTGCAAACAAAGTATTTGCAGGTACATGATCTAACACTCTCTTAAGGACCCAGTCAGTGGTTAATTTAAGGGATTTGCTATGGACAGGCTACAGAAGGGCGTAGAGTTGGTTACTGAGGTTGTGAGGCACTGAGTAAAAGTGGGATCTAGAGCTAAATAAACAGCGTAAAGAGTTAATACAAAGAGAGTTCAGGGAGAGAAAAGACAACTGAACCCAAGACACTGGATCTTCAACCTGAAGTAGATAGATGGAACAAAAGGATTTGAAGACAGACAGTGCCTAGAAAATATTCCCAAGGCAGTGGGTTCCAGTACTTTGATGACTGTTTTAAGGATATGTAGGGTTATTATCCACTTCACAAGTGGAAATGTTGTTCCTCGAAGTTCAGGACTATAGGATAAACATTCTGCACAGAGCCCTGATAAAGTTTCTATTTTTTAAATCACTGTGAAATGAATGGGGTAAGCGAGGAAAGGGTTGAAGGCATATGAACAGGAGAAGTTAAATCCATGATGATACTCTAACTTTCCTGGTGGATAAGAGTTTAGGTACACAGAGGAGAGCTGTCTAGAAGAAAGTCTTTTGAATGTTTTTTAATTTTAGGTGCTTTTTTACCTATGCTATCACATGTTATTATTCCAAGAAAATTTTATAAAAGCAAATCAGTCCTGCTAGTTGGAAGAACAGCTGATATACCATTTAACTTCCATCCTATAACCCTTCTTCAGGATCATGCTGCTCTAGGTGTGTCAATCAGCCTTTATACAGTGGTCTACTCAGCCTGACCATTATATTTTTCATTCGTTCATTCGTTCATTCATTCATTCATTCAACAAACATTTCTTGTGTGCCTCTTATATGACCCTGTGCTAGGCACTGGATGCCCAGGGATAAGTGAAATAGCCAGAGTACCAGTCAACAAAGAATTAGAACGCTGGTATGAGAAGAGAGACAACAGAGAATTAAGCAAACAAAAACATATTAAAACAGAGAAAAGTGTTTACAACAAGGGTGCTAGGTGCAGGGTAAAGGGAAAGACTTATTTGGGATCTGAAATAAAGGCCTGTCTGAAAATATAACAATTAGACTGAGATTTAAGGATAAAAGGTGCCACCCTAGAAAAGATCGAGGGCAAGAGGACTCAAAGCAGAAGGAACAATATTTTCAGGATCAAGGATGGAGAAAGAAGCCCACGACCTTGAGTCTTTTAATCAAGATGAGGCCAATTGGAGATGAATTTGGAGACATAAGCTGGGGCTGATTTGGACAGGACCTTGTAGGTCATGTGAAGTTGGATTCTTAGTGAAATGGAAAGCTATTAAAAAGGTTTTTAACAGGGTGACATGTTCTGATTTATGTTTTAAAAAGATCAGGAGGGATTCACCGAATGACCTGGGGCAAGCACAGGTGGAGGAAAAGGGAAAAGAAACTCAGAAAGGAAGCTATTCTACCATTCGAGCAAGACATTAGGACGGACTAGATTGGGATGGGACAATACAAATGGGCAGACGTGTGAATAATTTGACAGTATGTTGTACAAGTAGAAGCTGTAGGACTTACTGGTAAATTGGATGTGGGGATAAGGGAAGGGGAACAGTCTGAGGGTTCCAGCTGGTGCAAATGAATATACCTTAGTATAGGTAAGGCTTGGGGAGACAACAGGTTCCAAATCTTGAGGCAGGGTGGAAGGAAATGAGAAATACTAGAAGGATGGAATAAATCCAGGGCAGTGTAGGTCAGGGAGGTGACAGAAAGTGTTTCAAGGAGATAAGAATGGCTAACTCTTCCTTTTGATTTTTTTCCAGAGATATATATTCCAGTGTGGTTAGTGAATAAGTGAATATTGTTATTTTAGTCTGTAACAAGCACTGGTCTCCACTGTGTTACTTTAAAAAAAAAATCATAATTATTTTACTATGGCTTTCTTCAACAGATTATTTTAAGTACAAGGGTATCATGGCAACTTAAACTTCCTTGGAAACAGAATTTCTTAAGAGAAAGCCAGTAAGACTTACTGTCACATTTGAAAAACTACACACAGACAAACCCAAACCACACAAACTAAACAGATATATGCTAAAGTCTGCCACATTTATTTTGGTAAGGATACATGAAGAACAGGTCATACTATCTCTTCAAAAATCTCAAGATGTCCAAACAGCCTTGATTCCTCCTCATTTACCAGAGCAAAATGGCAATCAAACTGAACTTAATGAAAATTAGACTGTCATCTTTGTAATTATGATTCTTTAGTGTGTGGAAGTACACTAGTTAACAACCTGACCGGGTAATCTATACAAAAACTTGTTTAACACATTTGATTCTCAAACCAAGTTAATGGAGATTAAAAAAAACAAACACAAAAAACAGTATTAAGTGGAAAGGCAGGCAATAGAGAATATGAAAGTGACTCAATATTAATCATACATTGACTCATTCAACATCGTGTAAACCTCATTACCCTCCCCACCATTTATTTCCTAAGCTTAGAATTGTATTGTAAATGACACCATTCAGAGAAATGACTGCCCCACGAGGATCATTAAAATTTCTGTGCCAAATATAGTATTTTGGAATTCTAAATGTCACTATTTCTAAACATTTGCTCACAGTTAATAAAATGAATATCTCAGTTTACGTTTGACTCTTGATGTTACTATCATACTCATTTTTTATTACTTATGCTTATGAATAATGTTAGCCATTAAAAACCAGCTTCTTAGCTACCTTCAAATCTTTGGAAAGCATACTTGCGAGTAAATATATAAGTAAAAAATAAATACTCTTAATGAATCATCTCTTTTTTAGAAAAAGATGTCATGCTAAGTTACCTGTTTATTCATCCTCACTTGCATTCTGCCTATATATCACGGAAACAGATACTCCATTGCTAATCAAAACTAAATTGGTATAGTATTTGTCTTATCCTCTGAATGAAACATCCAATGATCAACTACCATAGTACATTATGGGAACGACCAATATGTCACCTTCCTTTTAGTGAGAGTCCCCAAAATTGTCCAACTTCTCATCCTCAATCACACCTCTAACAAAATCTCCCCACAACATTTAATCATCAAACTTTTCTTGCTTACTCCTTTAACTAAAGCTTCCTTAGTTATCTCTTAAACTAGAGATATCTATCTCTTAAACCCCACCTAATATCAAATGGTTTTGAGAGATGTTCAGCTTGTTGCTCTCCAACATAAATCTACCATAAACCAAAACCCTTCTTCACTAACTCCAACCTTGAACCTCCTTAGAGATTTGTGATGACTTTGCAATGTAGTGAGTTCCATATTTCTTATCTCTTCTATTTCTGTTTCCTCTATTCCTTCAGGATAACATAGTTAGCATCTCCATCAATTTACTGGTGCCAATTAAGCTTCCATTAGGTGATATCTTTCTGACGTCACTATCTAAAACCCTCTCAGCATAACTCCTAAGATTATCAAAGTATTTCCATGTTCCAAATATTCTCTACCCACAGTAGGCATAGGAATTAACTGGGGAGCTTTTAAAAACTACCGATAACCAGGAACTACCCCTGAAATTTTATTTCAATTAATTTGGGGTATAATGCAAGTACTGGGGTATTTACTGCCCATGTTTATAGCATGTGAAATATGTTTTAATTACATACATGTGTAAAAATATATTTTTATTTTTATGCGTATTTCACCAATTTTTCCCCACTGTTTGTAAATTCAAATTTGCTTTGAGAAAATATTTATCAATAAAATATTAATTACTTAATTGCTTTTAGTCAAATAATATTTTGAAAGTATAAACAACATTGCAGAAAACATTTTCACTTGAAGGTGAGTTTGCAAAATTATGTACTTGAACTTTCTGAATAAACGAGAGGAACAAGGAACTTCTTCATCATGACTTTGCTTGAAGTCAGAGCAGAGTGAGTTGACCAGGATATTTATCCTCCAAAACACTCTTTCTGTTGCTTCTCTGTCCTGTCATTCTCTGATATCTACTCATCTCTTTCCTGCCAAGCTACTTAACATTTAAAGTTCCTTGAGGTTCAACCCTAAGCCTTCTCTTCTTTTTTAACTTAACATATTTTGCAGAGAAAACCTTGCTGAAATTATTAACTCTATGCTGACAATGCCTAAATCTCCAGCTCATAGCAAATCTCTTTCCAGAGCTCCAGGCTGAAAGAGCTCCTGCCTACCTAGATATCTCAAAGGCAGCATAATCACAGTTGAATGTGTCTTCCTTCCCCAACAAATCTGTTTTTACTCTAGGACTCCTGACCTTAACTAGTAGCATCACTGCTCACCCAATAGCGCAAAACAGAAATCTAGAGGTCATCCTTGATCTTGATCTTCCTTCACATTTCACATCCAATCACCAAGACCCATTAATAATTTCTACTTTCTAAATATTTTTGAACCCATACCACTCCTAATTCAAGATACCTTCATTTATTAACTAGATGTTGTGTCGTAACCCCCTAGAGTTGTGTCTTAATCCCTTACAATCCTTTCTACATATTGTAGTAGTCTTTTTAAAAAAGGGAAAAAAAATTTTTTAAGTACCCTGTCTGTAAAAGCTGGGAAATCTGAATAAGATCTATATTTGAGTTAATAACATCATACCAAGATAAATTTCCTGGTATTAACAATATGCTATTCTTATGTAAGATAAGCATTGGGGGACACTGGGTGAAGGGTACACAGCTACCCTCCATACTATTTTTACAAATTCTTGTGCATCTTAAACAGTTTCAAAATAAAATGTTATTTTAAAATAAGCTACAATTCTGACTAAATTCTCTTTCTGCTCCACCATTTCATAAACCCTTAAATACCTCCCAAGTGCCCTAAAATATCATCTAAATATTTATAGTGATTTTAGACCCATGCAAGTTCTGACCTATCACCCGTTCCTATTTCCTTCTTGAAATCGCACTACAGTTATACCAGTGTTCTTTTAATTTCTCAGAAAAACACACTTACCTTTTCCCTTGGGAGTGCCTAGAAGCTATTCCCTCTATCTAAAACAGTTTCCCCCAAATCTTTACTTGGCTCATTACCTGCCTATTATTCAGATCTCTGCTAAATGTCCCCTCATGGGAGAAGTTTTCCCAGCCATTCTCTACCAATCCATCTCCTCAAGCTAAATTAATCCCCCCATTGTTTTAGGTTTCCAAAGCACACTTTATCTCTCCTTTTGTAAAATTCACCACACTTGAAATTTCTTGCTCAATATCATTTTTTCCCCAGCAGTCCATAAATCCGACATGGTCAGGGGATTAATATCCAGCAAGATATTTGCTGAGTGAATAAATGAATGAGTTACAAAAATTTTTGCAATAGTCCAAACTCTTCATCCATTTCATTTCCTGAATGAGTCTCCAGACCTTGGTATATTGAATGATTGTCTACTTTTCTGTAATTAGCAACACTGTACAATTTTTATGAACCAAGATTTCAAGGTAGTGGTATACCAAATATTACAGACCACAAAGGGAGTGCTGTGCCATTCCAGGTGAAGTTCAAGAAAATAACTATGATACTATGTTTATTTAAATATCTAATAAAGGAAAAGAAATATATATATATATATATTTCTGCTTTAAAAATAGCAGTATAGGTAGTCTATAGATTTACATTGAACTAAGTACACAAGAAGAGGAACTAAAAAGGTTGACATTCACTATCATTCTCTTCACTATTATCCTGTCATATGTTCTCATATGTGTTGTTTACAGTAACAGAGACTGTTGGCATCATTTTAAAGTATTTTCAAGTCTACTGCATGGTTGTCACAATGACTACTACATTATTCCAAGAATCAAAAGATTTCCAAGCTATAAGAAATCATCAGTTGGAGATCACCAAATTCAACCTCTGGTTTTAAATATGGGGAAGCTGAAAATATCAGAGTTAATTGATGTTACAACAAAGATCAAATACAGTTTGCCTTGAGTCCAGGTGACAAACCTGTGCCCACATTTACACATAGATTTCAGTATATCAATAGGCATACCTATCGATTTGTAAATATTTCCCTCTGGTATATTAAAAAATTGGTTCCTTTTATTAAAGTCTTTACTAGTACAAATCAAGCACTAAATTTGGGAGTAAAGATAATGTAATTCAGATTTCTGATAATGACATGTGAAGTAAGGCAAGTGTTACTAATCAATTTAGAACACTACAATCATGAATTCAGTTTTGGGATCTCTAAGTTTTGTTTTCAAAAATTCTTTTTCTTTAGTTTTGTTTTCTTTAAGTTCAGTTTGAATCCTGTTCTAAATGAGGGAATAAAGAGAAAAAGTCATAGAAAGCTTCATGTCAAGATCCAGGAATGTACTAATTAGAAAGAGAAGAGCTATGAAGTTGTTGGTGTTTGGGAACATTTTTTTGGTTCAAGTTAGTGTTCTAACAATGTACTGTCTCCCTCGATGGCATTTGTGCTATTTATCTTTTCAATGGTAATTTTTTTCAAAAAAGACATATAATCCACATCTTATCTACCTATTTATGCAGTAGATATCTTTTAGTCTGTGAATTAGTGTTCATCATAATTCATATGAATGAAATTTAATATCCTCCTTTGATATTAAAATCAAGTTTAAAAGCTTGTAGGGAAGAAGTAAATAAAGAATCAGGCCACCCCTTTTTTTTATTATCTGAGCTAAGGTTTTAGAAATTGAAGCTCTTCACACTCTTATCCAGAACCCTAAAAGGCCTAAAGACCCAATACTGCAAAAGTGAAAATGGGCACACACATACTCGCACACACACACACTCATGCATACTAACAACTACTTGATTTGAGATCATCTTTAGGTGTTTTTTTTTCTTTCCCCACATCTTTGGATAGCCTATTGTTTGGGCCCAGTGAGGCACCATTTCAACAAACCCAACCCAGGCAGCAAATGTTTGCATGGCAGTAGCATAGCAGAGTGGCTGCAGAAAACCTGGGTTTGAGCCTCTTCTCTGCTGCTTCCTCGATGTTTGTTCGTGATTGCATAAGCTATCTCAATCTTGGTCATTGTATCTGTAAAATGAGCGTGAAAATAGAACCTGCTCTAGGGATGGTGGGAAGAGTGCACTAAAGTAAATGGGAAAGTATTTTAGGCACCTGGAAGTGATAAAGGCAAAATCAATGGTAGTTATAATCATTAAAATGCAGGGGCGATTGACAAAGGGCAGAGAGAGGAAAGGCACCTCTACTTTGCCAGACGGGCACAGTTGTGGTGTAAGTCAGGCTTCTGGGACTGCCCACATGCTGCACTTGGTGTGTGTGGCTGGAAGGCAGGAAGCAAACAAGCCTGTAGGCTTGGCCGTAGCAGGAGGTTGTTTTGCCACCTACATGCAGATCCTCTTTCAGACAACTGAGGAACATTTTCACTCCTATTCCTCATCACTTTGGATTTCTTTGGGGAGAAAGACTATCAATAGAAGAGAGCAATAACTGAAGGGATTTCTAACCATGCATTCATCTATTTCTCAGATTTTATCATAAGGATCATCTAGACATGTTAAAATAGAGACACCTAGGTTCCAGCCCAAAGATTTGATATCAGTAGATCGGGGTTAGTGACTTATCTGCTCTTTTACCAAGTACCTTAAATTATGCATACGCTTGGCTACCCACAGATCACATTTTGAGAAACACTCTTCTAGATTACCTAAGATCTATGTATTTAATAAGATAAGCAAAGAATTCTGTCACAGAATTATTCCAGCTTCGCCAAAGAAATGTTGTCAAAAAACTATATTTTTAATAATATGCCTTGACGACAACTTTTGCGGCGTGTAAGACATTGACTATTATGATTTTCATTATCACTTTTCCTAATCTTATTAGATAGATGTCTTTTCTTATAAGTTGCATTAACATTTTTTATTCAAAAGTAGATGGGATATAAGGAATAAATAATTAAAATAAAAAAAGTCAAGTCATTCTGCCAGCTCACTCTGAGAACCAGGAATCTCAGGGTAGATAGCCTCAGGCAGACAGCAGTCAACCTGTTCTCATGCCTAATCAGACCCAAAGCCAGATCAACAATAACAACAAAAATCAGAAGGAGCACTAGAGTATTTTTTATTTTTCTTTTGTTATTTTTTTCCTGCTCTTGATTCTAGAAGATCCTATTTCTAAAATCTATGCAAGAGAGGTCAACTATTTTTTTTTTAACTTCATGAGAAATTTACCAAGAATTTGTATTTTCGTTTAATTCATGGGCATGGGAAGAAAAAGTGGATACTTTTAAGCTAAGTTTAAAAAAAATCATTTGTTACATATGTGAACATGAAATCATTTCCTAGGAAAATATATTGCATACTATATTTACTTAACTCATTATTCTGACATAAAAATTAAGACAGAGTTGTCCATCTCACACAGAAACACCACTAATACCAATAAATAATAAATATTCAAAGCTTTCTTTCCTTTTTGGTGACCATTAATATTCTGGGTAGATTTTTCCAGCCTCTTAAATATTTAGATGTTTTTATTCAATTTCCTTCTTTTATAATGGTACCCTTCTCTCCACTTCTTGATCATTAATTATTAAATAATGTCTTTAAGTACAATTAGAATTTGTTCACATCTGAATTAACCTTTTTTTTTTTTAAGGGACCAGGGCTGGGGATTGAACCTGGGACCTTGTATATGGGAGGCCAGCACTCAACTACTGATCCACATTGGCTCTCCTGAGTTGGCTTTTTCATTTGTTTTTGCTTGTTGTTTTTTTTTTGTTTTGTTTTTAACCTGGGGCCTCCCATGTAGAAATTGGCACTCAACAACTTGAGACCCATTTGCTGCCCCAAATTAACTTTTCAAAGTATCTTCTTTTGTATTATTTCCCTAGATGCTGTGTAGAAACACATGTAAGCACAAGTGCACACATGCTCACATACATACATGCACAACAAATGAAGAATTCCCAAAATTGCCCAGCAAAAGTGAGTGAAGAGGACATTCAGTACAGTTCCTTTTTATTTTTAATAATTTCTTTAATCACCCTCCACTTCCGTGATCACCATTAGCATAGGACTACAATTTCCTGAGTGGAGCGCATGAAGCAATGCAGCAGAGCTGTGCTGTTTACATTACAATGGATGCTCCCATATAAATCCTCAGTCCCCTCCAGTTTGGAAAAAAACAAAAGTCAGGACTGGTCACCTAACAGGTTCTATACCAAACCCTGGGGAAGAGTCAGGTTTTATCTTGTGGCTCTCAGTCCTGTCTTCCCCTCCCAGCAGTCAGAAAAAGGCTCCCACTGGCTGTCCAAGCCTCCCCTCCTCGTTCTCCTTTAATAATCTGAGGAAATTTCAAATTGTTTTTATTTCTAATACAGTCAGCCTCTGACCTTTCCTAGAATAGCAGAGATAATTGTCTCTCTCGTTAAGGAACAAAAAATCATGAGAATTTTATAGTTTTAGAGGAAAAATAACTATAAACAAGCTATCGAGAGAATTGATGCAAAGTCAGAACTATCCAATTTTCTTTAAAAATCCTGCATGGATGAAAAAAAAAATACTACCTGGAAGCTTAAAGAATGTCATTATTATAAATACAGAGCTTATCCTTCATATTCCAAGTTTCAGGATGGAAATAGAGGAGTGACACCTTGACTCTGCACTGGAGACCCCATAGGTTAGAGGGCAAGATGCTCTTCTATCTGATTATAATACAGTAGGTCCATGGATCCCATTGGACTGACAGTTGTATTTGTTCTGCAATGGCATTTTAAAAGAATGAAATAAATGGGGGGATGGACTTTAGGCAATACTTAAAACTTAGGTCATTTTACATTATTTTAAAAGTTGGAGTTTCTTTATTTCTCTTGAAAAAACCAGCATGCTTGGCATCACTGGGCCTATGTTCCAGCAAGTCAAGGGTATGTTGAAACTGAATCTGTGTTACTTCCTTAGGAGGGTGAGTGTGTCCTCTAATTCATCCCAGTTTCCCGCCTGGTCCATTGACTCACTGTGGCTCCTACTTGGCCCTTCTCAGCATCGAAGCTAACTACATTTCAGTACAAGTCTAGGATGCTAAGAGGGCAAGAGCAGTCTGAAGCAGTGGCTCTCACCACTGGCTACAAAATATATTCATTTTATGAGCTTTTAAAAAATCCCCATTCCTGGGCCCCACACCAGAACAAATGAATCTGAATCTCTTGCAATAGAACCCAGGTATTAGTATTTTTAAAGTTTCCTGAGTGGACCTAGTGTGATCTGTGATGGAGAACCTAAGGCAAGGATCTTTAGGTTTTTGCTCACTTATCTCCTAGGCGAATTCTGTATACTATGTACCCCCTTGCACATTATTTAATTGGCTACCAAAGTTTTTGATGACAAGTTTAAATGGTTGTATAGGATGTAATTTCTAGACTAAATACTGACATTTAAAATAAAACTGTTGCATTACTCTCTTATCTCTCCCTATAAAATACATGAAAAAAATTCTTAAAACTCAGAAATGTTACATCATTCTTTTCTCTCTTGATGAAACTATTATTTGTTTTCTAATTCTCCTATAAAATGTGTTTTATGTTTGAAAATTCGTATTCCTCACCCTTTCACATACATTCTCAGGCAGGTCAATTTTAGAAAAGAATACATGTTGAATTTGAAGATCTGAAAAATTATGTCTTTACATATATCCAAGCTCTTGTATCTTCTGTCTTATCCTGGGATCCACCAGAACACAGAATCTGAGAAAAGGGCTTGCATATAGGAAGTGTACATGGGGAAGTGTTCCCAAGAAACACAAGCGAAGAGTGAAGCAGGAGAGAAGGGAGGACCAATCCAAGCAGTCACTGAGCCAGTGACCACTACAAGCAACTGGAGCTCACTTCAACTGGGGACCCTCCACAGAGCCCTATAGAATGTGCCTCAAAATTGTCCATGAGGGACGTAGAAGAGAGAGTATAAACTGGCACCCATCTCTCATTGATCTAGAGTTCCCAAGAGGTGAAAATACCCATTCCCTTCCATGTTTGCACACATAGGTAAACCCAGGGAGGGGTAAGGGAGAGAATAAGAGGGGTGAGGTGCAGCTGAGGCATGATGTTATTAGTTACCTTGTGTGCAGGTGGTTGTTGCAGCGATAGCTAAAGTAAAAAGGTCGACTGAGAACATGTGAAAAGGGGCACAGGAGATGTCTGATAGTCCCTTGGAAATATTCTGGAGTTTACCCACTGTACTCCCAGATCGAGACCACCAATGTAGGAGAATTATGAAAAAATTTCTTAGAGAAGGTGATGCTGGATATAAGCCTGAAAAGGAAGTACGACATTGCCAGACTGTGGAAAAGTTTGTTTTAGGCAAAGGAAATATGACCAAAGGCACTGAACATAAAATAGAATGATGTAGTGAGTGATCTCCTAAGTTTGATAGTGAAAGTGTATTAAGAGAAAATGATGGTGAGAAATGCAGCAGCTAGGCAATATTGGACTTGGACCTTTTATGTCATGCTAAGGAACTTTTTCTTTATTATGACGCCTATGGAGAGACATTGGAGGCGTTTAGATGGGAGAGACTCACAGCTGGAGGGAAAGATCACTTGACTTAAATGATTAAGGCGTGGACAACAGCAGAGTCTGTAAAGATGGAGACTGCAAAGGAGAGTGGAGATGTCTTTAGAAAACGGAAGCCATAAAGCTTTCCAACTGCCTAATGGGGCAGGGGTGCAAGTTTGAGAGGAAAAGGATTAGGATGACTCACAGGATTCTGACTTGGACAACTGTGTTGTTAACTTAGTAGTGTAAATCTAATTCATGATTGACTAGATTTTTAAACGAGCCAGGTCCCCAATTTTCCAGTTGTTTTTCCTATGAATTTGATCATCTGAACAAAACGTTAGAATGAGGTCCATTCTCCAAGGTCCATCTCAGAATTCACCCCCTCCTTGGAGCCTTTCCTGTTAGCATCCAACAAAAGGGATGGCTCCAGCCTCCTCCACAGAGGTAGAAAACTCCACAGCCTCAGAAAGGCCCATATTGGTACTCCAGGGAGACCAATTCACATGGAACATGGTCTGATGGAGCACCTAAAGTTAGGGAACAAAGTAGTTCTACGTTTAGGAATAAGGAAGTCATCACAAATGAGCAATACAAGCCAGGTGAAAGAGATTCAGGATTGGGGCAACTTGGCTACTGAAAGGCATTAATTCAAAATTTTCAAAATGCTTTCCTGGTGAAATAAAAAAATAGTTATCATTCAAATCTGGCTTTTAGACCTCCAGTTTCTGACATTTCAGGTATAAATTCCTGAAGACTTTATGAGGCTCTCTCCTTGAGGACTTTTCTTACTTTTTATTTTACTCTACTTGGTAGTGTAACCATAATGAAAGAGATTTATCCCCCAAATGCACTTCATGGCTTTTGTAGGCAGATATTGGAATATATACCTACTTATATTTTCTAATTTGTTTGCCTGCTTTGAAAAAGCTGGAGGTGGTGGTAAAGATAAGGAGATGATGCATAAGAAAGCATGTCAAAAGCAACGGATTGCTTATAAATGTGGGGTATCAGCATAATTATCACCAACATGAGGCCTCCTGAAAAATCCTCTTAAACTCTACTCCAGGTAGCCAAAAGGCAAGAATGAGAGTCTTATTAAAAGTTGGAAATCAAGATGGCTAATTGCAGGCCACCATTACCAGTAACTAAGAAAGACTTTCATGAAAATATATTTATTTTCATTACACAGGCATAAGCTTTCATCAAATTAAAGTCTTTGTTGCTAAATCAATACTTATTAGCACTAAGCTTGAGACATGAATATTGAATTTATACTGTTCTTTTTTAAGAACTCTTATTCTTTCTTATTAATCAATAAAATCTAACTTCTAATTATCCAGTATTTAATTTCAATTACTGTGAATGTATAATATATTCCCATGTCAATTAAAAGCTTTTACAAAAGGCTGTTTGTCAACCCTAGAAAACTAGATGCATTTGATTTGAAATTCCATGTTCCCTACTGTAAAAGTAGGCAGACATTAGGCATTTGACTTTGTCTCTGTTCAGCCCAGGGGTCATACTGCGGCTGTAAATTTTCCATATTTTTTATTTTTCCCCTTACTTTGAAAATTATATGTTAAAAACTTAAATAGCATTAGAGTCTCAAGGCAAAGCCACAGACACTAAGTAGATGGAGTACCTTACGACCAAAAAGGCTAAATACACATTTAAGTTTAAAGTAATACACCAAAATACTGATGAAAATAACTATTCTGTTTTTTAAATATTTGGTTAGATTTTGATTTCTATATAAACAGTGACTTTAGAATTCAAATTCATATGTGAAAACAGTCAGCTATTTGTGCAACTCTGGGTTCAACTAGAATTAAATAATATAGGAAAAATTGTATTTTTTTTGAGGTCTGGAATTGAACCCAGGACTTCTTATGTAGGAAGCTGACACTCAACCACTGAGCTACATCAGCTCCCCTAAGGTGGCGCTTTTGTTTGCTTGTTGTTTTTGTTGTTGTAGTTTTTTGTTGTTGTTGTTGTTGTTGAGCAGGCACTCAACTGCTTGAGCCACATCCACTTCCGAAGACAGAAAATTGATATTCATATTCATGATTCTAACCAGTGCTTTTCAGTAACATAAATATCTTATATTCTTTTAAAGAGAAAGAAAATTTTAAATGCCAATATTTTAACAACTACCTGGAAAATATCTAAGTTGACTCATAGAGTGGTTGTGAGAATTAAATGTGTTAAAATGCAAATAAAAAAAGTACTTAGAGCATTGCAAGTCAGCTCTAAATTCAATGGAACCAGAGTAAGAGGACACACATCTAGCTTCCCAACCAGGCTACCAAACAGAGAGCTGATCTTTAGGACAGAATCATGACAAGTGTCCTCATAGACTGTTTTTGAAGAGTTTTGCCCAAGAGATCAATGAGAGCAATAATATGCCAAGTAGACTAGTCAGTAAACAGAAACTTCACTCAAATTCTAATTGAACTTTTTGGAGTTTTCTCTATTTTTTTCTGTAAGCAAAAGAAAAGCATATAGAACAATCAGGGTTGAAGCTATACTGCCATTAACCTAAAAGCAAATAATAGTCTATCCTTTCATACAGATAATCTTCATACATGACTGCTCCCAATTAGGGAATAAAATCTTTAGATTTCTGGCACTAAGGGATTAAAAATATGAAGGCTGCCACCCTCCCACTCTCTCTAAAGCAAGCCAGACAATTTATCAAGCACCATCCTCAGAAACATGGGTCAGCTTTGCTAACTCCTCATCCTCATGAACAGATTTCTATAACATGAAACTTCAATGACAAGAAAGTGAAAGAAAGAGAAAGACACACACACACACACCTACACACACAGTATTTCAGCAACAGGAAAATGACTTATAATGATATTATCAATAAAAATCATAATGACATCAAAATTGTGTCCACAGAGGAGAAAGGTAAGAGGATGTTGCATTGACAAGTCTAAGATTAATCAGAGAACAAGAAAGAGTTCTTGGGAATTAAATATATAGTGGCCAGGCTTTTGTTTAAAATGAGTAAACTGACCCACACACTGTATTTCTTCTTGGGAGTGGAGAATGGAAAGAGCATGCAAGAAGATAGTCTTCTATTCTTCTCTTCTATTATTCTGGGTTTGTTTTTTAAACCATATATATGGATAAAAAATAAAATTTATTTTTAAAGAACAAAACTTGTTAAAACTGTTGTGTAATTTAATTACTTTTAATACAACATCCGACTTCGGTCAATTAGGTTTTGGATGCGTCAATGTCCTTCACCCAAAGACAAGCAGGAAAAAACCCAGAGTTGAAGAAGTTGGGTTTATTATCAGTTGCAGGGAAGGAGAACACACACCTTGGGGAACTGTGAGTCATCTCAGTAAGAGGGTGTTAGAAATAACCTATAATACGATTTGGGCTATGTTTTAGAGGATTTGGAGAAGGGTATAAGGGAGTGGAGGTTTGCTTCCTTAATTGGGTGTTTTCAGAAAGCAGGGGCAAGTCTCTGAATAGCTCAATAAATATTATTAATACGGAGGGTAGACTACACTAAGGCTAAAGTTGTAACTTTAAAGAAGCAGCCAACAGCTCATTTAGTTAAAGAGTGGAATGTCTGGTTTTTGTGGCTTACACAGGACCTGATCTGAAATGGATGGTCCATGAGATTGTTTTTGTGCAATAGAAGAACATGGCTTAGGCATAAGAGTCATACCAGTTTATAATAACTCTAAGGCCTGTGAGTCTCAGATCAGTTCCTGATAACAAAGCTGCTGGGTTTTTTCCTTAAGAGAAATCCAAGAAGGATATGTGTAGTGATGATTATCCATACTTGTAATTTTGTTTTAATTAATTAAGTTATTACATGTGATAGGGAAATTATGGTTTCCTTTGGGATCACAGACTAAATCTTAATCATATTTGTATACCCAGACAGGTCACATTTATTTTCCCAAAGAGGTGAAGGACTCGCTTTAAATCACTCAGCTGTTAACAGGCAGTGCTGGGATTGGAAATTGGTTGTGTCTGAACCTAAGTTTCTAGGGCTATGCTGAAATTTTCTACATGTGCCATCCCAGTAAGATAGATGCCTCACTAGTGTTTAGGAAAACACCATGCTGCATGATTTCTATTTGTCTTATCACATGCCTTTCACATGGGTTTTGCCCTTTGCTACAATCCAGGATAAGAGGGCTTTAAGGATGTTTAATCCTATGGCTTTAGACCAAAGGGACACCTGAAGAAGACTGATACATGAATTCCCAAGCACTGTCCTCATTAGATAGGGAGCAACAAGTTTGTTCTTGGGCTAAGGCAACAGATGTTTCCAAAGTTTCTGCCAAAACTCTCAGCGGGAGATGATGCTGCAAGAGGTGCAGAAGGAGGGACAATATTTCTACCTATAATACCAGGAACAGAGGACTGGCAATGATAAAGGCCTGCTCTTGAGGCTATACCAACAATCACCATCCAGGATGGCATTAAGTAAAATAAGGGTAGCAATATTCATGAATACTCTGCCATTAGGGCCACATTGATCTCACCCATTATATGTACCAATTAGAAAATGAATGGAGTATATCATTATGCCACACCATTCATGAACCCAGTGAATATTTACTGGGTGCTCATTGTGGATGAACATCTAATGGGTAATAGGATTTGCAAATAAATATCCCTACCCTTGAGGATTTTTTAATTTAATTGAGGACACCAGTCTGGGATTTGCACAACCTGTTTTCATATCACAGTTCTGTCACTAGCTATGTGGCTTTGGGGAAATTACTTAAAATTTCGAGTCCTCAATTTTATCATTTTTTTTAAATGGGAGAAAATTATTACCTTCAGCAGAGGGCTGTTATGAGAATAAAGTGAAATAAGGCATAAAGAGTTCTTAGCTCTGAGTGGAATAACCAGTGAATGTTATCTACTGTGACGGTTTGAAGTCATATGGACCCCAGAAAAGTATGCTCTTAAACTTAATCCATTCCTGTATATGTGGACTCATCGTAAGTAGGATCTTTTGACAAGTATGATCTTAATTTAAGATGGGATCTGCCTCATTCAGGGTGGGTTTTAATCCTTTCTCTGGAGTCCTTAATAAGCAGAGCACTAAAAAGCCATACACACAAGAAAAGCTGCAGTTACAAAAAGAAGCCACAGACTGAGCAGCCCCAAGCAGAACTAGCCGCAGGCTTAGCGGAGAATGGAGGGATGAGCAGGCCATCATTTTGCCCTGTCATGTGCTTGATTGCCAACACCCGAGCTCCAAGAGAAAGCATCTTTAGATTAGCCACGATGTGTCTGATCAACCACAGCTGCAACTTGGTGAGACAGTGTCTCTTGATGATGCCTTGATTTGGACATTTTCACAACCTTGGAATTGTAAGAATTTACCCTAATAAATACCCATTATAAAATCTACCCATTTCTGGTATATTGCACTAGCAGCCTTCAGCAAACTAAAACATCTATTATTATTTATAATGAACTTCTTTTTACTATAGTTATTTAAATAGAGGTAATTCAAATACACCCCTAAAAATGTAGAATGTGGAGGAAGAAAAAATCATGGGTCCCAAATTATGATCAAATCTATCTCCAGAATTGGTACTATAGCAATTTCCTCCATCAAAAAGACACTTTTCGACCATTAAACAAAACCCCTTCATGTCTTTGGAAGGCAGAACAATGCTCCTACAAAGATGCCCATTTCCTAATCCCTGGAATCTATAAATATATTACCTTAAATAGCAAAAGGCACTTTGCAGAGTAATTAAGGGTATGGACTTGGAAAAATTCTATCCAGGTGGGCCCATCTGAACACAAGGGTCCCTGTGAAGTGAAGGCAGCAGCAGAATCCAAATCAGAGAGATATAGTGTGAGAAAGACTGGACTAGCCATTGTTGGCTTTGAAGATGGATGAGACACAAGAGGCAAGGAATGTGGTCGTTTCTGGAAAAGATAAGGAGATGGATTCTCCTCTAGACTCACTTGAAAGGAACCCTATCCTGATGACACCTTGAGTTTATCAGACTTCTGACCTTCAGAACTATAAGATATTAAATTTGGGTTGTTTTAAGGTACTAAATTTGTGGTAATTCGTTACAGCAGTAACAGAAAACTAATACAATGCCTTGGGACTTTAAAAAATATTCTTTGCAAATGACTAAGGGGCATGTAGTACATGTACAGCATACATGCTAAAAGGGAAAAATGGAATCAGTTTAATGATGATTCTGCCAGGTGTATTAGTCAGCCAAAGGATGCTGATGCAAAATACCAGAAATTGGTTGGTTTTTATAAGGGATATTTATTTGGGGTAGGAGCTTACAGTTACCAGGCCATAAAGCATAAGTTACTTCCCTCACCAAAGTCTATTTCCACATGTTGGATCAAAATGGCTGCTGACGTCTGTGAGGGTTCAGGCTTCCTGGGTTCCTCTGGGCTCAGCGCCTCTGTTTCCTCCTCAAGGTCAGCTGTAGACTATGAGGTTCTTTAGGTTTTGCCTCTCTCCACAAGGTCAGCTATAGACTATCAGGGGAGTGACTCTCTCTCTCTCCCTGGGGCTCCAGCTTAAGACTTCAGCATCAAACTCCAATACCAAAAACGCTCCAACTCTGTCCTTTGCTGTGCCTTTTATCTGTGAGTCCCCACCCAGCAAAGGTGGGGGCTCAATGCCCTACAGGCACAAAAGGTTTACCTGATTACTTAATTAAGTAAACCTCTGAATCCAATATAATCTAATATGCCCAGAGGAAAAAGATCAGTTTACAAACATAACCCAATATTTCTTGTTAGAATTCATCAATAATATCAAACTGCTACACCAGGTATATTGTGTATTTAAATCAACTGTACCAAGTTTGTTATGGATACTAAAATCACAGACCATTAGACCTGGCTGAGCAATGCAAACCATCTAATACAAACTCCTGTATATATGCTTGGGAAATTCCTTGGATTTGACAGATTTTTTGCAAGCTGCTAAGAACAAAGAACCAAAGAATGCAGTGGGAAAATCATTTGAATATGTTCAGAAGGGAGACAGGGAGAAAAATTGTTCACTGGGCCTAAGGAAAATAGTGGTGTACATAAAGGTTGACTTCAGGATCTTAAACATCTTTTTCTAAACTTGTTCCCTCTTCACAGTGGGCCTCATAATTTGTGGTGATTTTAACAATACCAGAAAAATCTCCACCACTGCTCAAACAACCTGACCCTTCCAAATACTTCACTGGTGACTATAATTCATCATTATTTAGCTTAAAGCAAATTTCTTTAATAAAATGGAAGTAATCTTAGGAGAGGTGAGTACTTTGACTCTCGTTTTATACTGACATATAAATAAGGTTCTCTGTTCTAGAGACCAAGTTTCACTAGTTTGTTTCACAACTAACTGGTGATTTGAAGTGAATCCATTCCTGTGGGTGTGAATCCATTGTAAGTAGCACCTTTTGATGAGGTTACTTCAGTTAAGGTGTGGCCCAGCCCAGTCAGGATGGGTCTTAATTCTATTACTGGAGTCCTTTATAAACAATGAATTAAGACACAGGGGAGAGAAGCTGAAACAGATTCTGGAAGAGAAGAAAGAGACAAGGAGTTGCCACTATGTGCCTTACCCAGTAACAGAGGAAGCAAGAATCAAAGAGCAGCCAATCTAAGAATGCCACAGTCCTTGGGGAGAAAGCATCACCTTGATGACAACTTGATTTGGACATTTTCCTGGCCTAAAAACCATGAGCGAATACATTCCCATAATTTAAGTAGACCCATTTCATGGTATTTGCTTGATCAGCCTAGGAAACTAAAACAGCCCCCAAAACAAACAAACAAAAAAAAAAACCTTTTTCTTAAAAGATAAAAAAAAAGAGAAAACTTCCGAAAAATCCTCCCAAAGATAAAAGAAGCAAAATAGCAATTTTTAAAGCAAGTCTTTATTGACATTTACACATTACAAATCCATCAACATTTGGTACTTGTGCTCAAGACTTTCATCTCCCAAAGTGCAAGACAACCACTTCTTCTCATTAGAGGTTAGTTTTCTATTTTCAAATGGATATTCCTTGTTTATGAGCATACATTATAGCTTTCTTAGATTATTGATTAAAAATAATTCAGCTAAAATGAATCCTAAAATTTTATTAAAAATTCAAAAATCTCTAAACTTAATTCAGAGAGTTTTGAGTTATAAAGTATATCAAAATGCTCTCACTTGTCAAATGGAAATATTTGTCTCGTGGTGAGGCTAAAATTGTCATTATATTTATAGGCCATGAATTTTAACACTCTCTAGAGAGACAGTTTTGGAATAATGTCCAAAATCAAAACAGGAAATGAACAGGGTCACTTAATTAGAGTTGAAAGTTGTTTTATTTAGTTTTATTTTGCCAAAATTTTCTCTATCAAAATATATCTTTCAGAGACTGAAGCATGATTCACTGTCTTTGATAAGCATTTAGATGTATACATGTCTGTACTATGAATTTCTATTTTCAATACTCCAGATTTTCCCTCAAGATAATTAAGATCAAAATATAATTGAAATTTCTAGGTAATCACGAAGATTTCTCTAAACACTGAGAGAATTAAGATTTACAAAATAACATTTGCAGGCAAAAGCACATAAGAATGAAAACTACAAAGATAGACAATTCTGAAAGACCGTGAATTCTTCCTTTCATTTCCCATCACTCAGGAAAAATTTTGTTTAATTTTACTTACCAAAAATATATTTTGGTATAACTGAGCCATGCCATTGAATAGGATTTTGCAAATGAACTTTATCTTTTGGGAATTGAGAAAGAAATAAAGAATTCTTCTTGGTGCAACTGTTTACTGACCAAAGCAACCTATATTCAACTCCAAGATAGGGCTCAGGATTTTACACGATTTTCTTTTTATTTTATCTAAAATCCTAACTGAGCCACACATTAAGTTACTAAGAGACCAGGTTCCAAGATCATTTGAAGCTTAATATGCTGCTGCTTCTACCTTCAGAAAACTTAGTTTATTCAAGAAAAGATGTTTTAACTATATGGTGGACTAGTCCATAAGTAAGCACAACAGACATAGTTATTTACTACAGATGAAACAGAATATTCTGCAGAAGCAATGAGAACAGTAGATTACAGAGAGCAGATTCAGGAGACAGACTGTGTTCTAATCCAAGTACTGCCTTTAAGCAAGCTGCTTGACTTTCTTCAGCCTTGATGTCCTCATTTGAAAATTGATGCTACTAATACTTATCTCATGGGTTAGTATAAAAACTATGGAGAAAAGACTGTGTGAAAGAATACAGTGCTTGGCACAGATAAAAATGCACAATAAAAGCTACCATAATAAAAATATTTACTCTTTTTATTTTAATGGTTCCTTGAGAACATAAGCTACTTAGAAATTTACAGAACAAATTTGTCACTTTTAGAACCTAATTGTCTAACTGCCTTTTTGAAAACTCATATATTTATATATTCTATATTCTGTAATTAAAATGACATGGTAATCTATGGATCTGAATATATCTTTCCTTAAATTCACCCCAGCAAGTTAACTACTTCTGCAAAGAAAGTTACTCCAACATTTTCTTTCTCTCTTTTTTTAAACAGATCCCATTATATTCACTTCTCTTTGCTCTGTCAACCTTTGGATGGCTTTTGGTCCAAAAGCGTAAAACACTGACCTAAAAATTGCTCTCTACTCTTAATTGTGTCCTGAAATAGTTTTAATGGAATTTATAATCTCAAAGATTCTCAGGGCGGGGAGGGGTCTAAAATGCCATTTAACACAACTTCCCTTCCCTTCATTGAACATATGCGACATCTGCAACAAGTGATCACTTAGCTTTTAGTGAAACCCCCCAATGATGAAGACATCACTAACTCAAGAAGCAGCCCACTCTCACATAGCATAATAGTTGAAGAGGTTGATAAGAAGTCACTGAATATTTCCAGAGAAAGGCTCATTTTCTTACACAGAACTGAAATTTTGGCTTAGAAAAAAAATTTAAAGCTCAGTCATATCTCATCTTGAATCCATTGAGAGGGGTTAGATAATATATTACCTTTAAGGAATTAATAAATTACATTTCATGAGCTTAGTCTTGTTTCAAAAATATCAAGAAGTGATTCTGCTGTGATAAAGTAATATCTCCATTAGAACTGTCTTATCTCCTTCATCTGTAAAATTAAAATAATTTTGCTAACTTCCTAAACGTAGGAAAATTACATGAGATTATTCACATAAAGTACTGAGGACAGAGTACCAGGCATATAGTAAACATTCAACAAATGGTGGTAAACACTAGAAATAGGCCCATGAAGTGCCTACCATCATACTCAATATGATAGTTCACATTCCAATAAGTAGTTATTAGTAATTAGGCCATTTAATACTTATCCAAAACCTCAATAACTGCCTGACAAAAAATATAGCTCAACAAGTGCTAACACATTAAGAGGAAGAGAGTAAGTTAAAATGCTGATATAGTACAAAAAGAAAATGACACCTTTACAGACTTTCCTGATGAGGAGTGTATTAGTCAGCCAGGGGGCGCTGATGCAAAATACCAGAAATTGGTTGGTTTTTATAAAGGGTATTTATTTGGGGTAGGAGCTTACAGTTATCAGGCCATAAAGCATAAGTTACTTCCCTCACCCAAGTCTATTTCCACATGTTGGATCAAGATGGCCGCTGACATCTGTGAGGGTTCAGGCTTTCTGGGTTCCTCTGGGCTCAGCTCCTCTGTTTCCTCCACAAGGTCAGCTGTAGACTATGAGACTCTCTAGGCTTTGCCTCTCTCCACAAGGTCAGCTGTAGACTACCAGGTGAATGACTCTATCTCTTTCCCCAGGGCTCCAGCTTAAGACTTCAGTATCAAACTCCAACATCAAAACTCCAACATCAGAAACCTGTCACTCTGTCCTTTGCCATACCTTTTATCTTTGAGTACCCATCCACCAAGGGCTGGGGACTCAATGCCCTAATGACGTGGCCCAATTAAAACCCTAATTATAACTCAGTCAGTTCCAGGTACAGATCAGATTACAAACATAACCCAATATCTTTTTTTGGAATTCATAACCATATCAAACTGCTACAAGGAGAATTTCACTAGAGCAGTAAATGGAAGCACAATGGTTCCCAGGGCATATGCAGAATCAGATCTATGACTCCTCTATAAGAGTTAATGATCCTACTATGCTTATCATTTTTTTTCTTTCATTTTTTAAGAATAGAAGTTGTAGACTTACAGAAAAATTATACATAAAATACAAAGTTCTCATTTAATAGCCTATTATTAACACCTTGCATTAGTGAGGTAAATTTGCTAAAATTAATTAAAGGACATTTTAATAACTGTACTATCAACTATAGTCCTTGGTTTAATCCAAGGTACACTGTTTGTGTTGTATAGCCCTATGGTTACATTGTTTAAAGTTTTTATTCTGGTAACTATATACGAACTAAAATTTCCCCTTTTAACTACAATCATATATTTATTTCAACACTGTAAATTTTGTCCACAGTATTGTGCTACTGTCTCCACCATCCATTACCAAAATTTTTCCATCATCCTTAATTGAAACTCTGTACAATTCAAGAAATAACTCAAAAGTCCCTACTCCAATTTCAGCCATTGGTAACCTGAAATCTGACTCTACTAATTTGCTTATTCTAATTATTTCACATCAATGAGGTCATACAATATTTGTCCTTCTGGGTCTGTCTTATTTCACTCAACATGATGTTCTCAAGTTTCATCCATGTTGTCATATACATCAGAATTTCTTTCATTTTTATGCCTAAAAAAATAATATTCCAGAGTGTGTGTATACCACATTTTGTTTATCCATTCATTGATAGACACTTTGGTTGCTTCCACCTTTTGGCAATTGTAGATAATACTGCTATGAAGATCATTGTGTAAATATCTATTTAAGTCCCTGCTTTCAGTTCTTTGGAAAATATACCTAGAAATGGGCTTATCAGGTCATATAGTAATTCTATATTTAACTTTCTGAGAAACTGCCAAATTGTCTTCCTCATTCAATGAATGAATGTTCTTATTTCTCCACCTCCTCTCCAACACTTGTAATTTCCCATTTCTTTAATAGTAGCCATTCATTCTAGTGCTGTGAAATGGTATCACATTGTTGCTTTAATTTGTATTTCCCTAAAGCTAATGATGATGAGCATCTTTTCATGTGCTTTTTGGTCAGTTATATATCTTCTTTAGAGAAATCTCTATTCAAGTTTATTGACTATTTTTTAGTTGGGTTGTTTATCTTTCTGTTGTTGAGTTATAGGATTTCTTTATATATTCTGGATAATAAACTTTTATCAAATGTGTGGTTTCCAAATATTTTCTCCCATTATGTAGACTTCCATTTTATTCTCATGATAATATCCTTTGATGTGCAAAATCTGTTTTCTTTTGTTGTACATGATTTGGATGTAAAGTTTAAGAAAGCATTGCCTAACAAGGTCCTGAACATGCTTCCCTATGTTTTATTCTAGGAGATTTATAGTTCTGTTCCTTATATTAAACTCTTTGGTCCATTTGAGTTGAATTCTGTACACAGTGTGAGGTAGAGGTCCACTTTAATTCTACTGAATATGTACATCCAGTTTTCCCAGCATCATTTTTTGAATGACTATTCTTTCCCAATTGAGTGGACTTGGCACCCATGGCAAAAATCAGTTGACCGTAAACGTGAGGGTTGATTTCTGAACTCTCAGTTTGGCTCCATTAGTCTATATCTCTGTCCTAGTGCCATTTTTTCATTTCCATGTTGTTTTGATTACTGTAGTTTTGTAATCACTCTTAAGATCAGAAAGTATAAGTACTCTAATTTCATTCTTCTTTTTTAAGATGGCTTTTGCTATTCAGGGTCCCTTATCTTTCTATATTAATCTGATGATTGGATTTTCCATTTCTGCAAAGAAGGGTGTTAGAATTTTTATTAGGAAATATGTCTTTTTTTAACTCTTTTTTTTTTTTTTGGTAGCTCTTGACAAGCAAGGAAAGCTCTGTCATAGTACTAGCTGGATATAAGCTAAAGGAACAGACAGTTCAGAATCTAAATTCCAGTGATAACACATTAAAATATCAAAATGTCCAGATTTCAACAAAAGGTCACAAAATATACAAAGAAACAGGAAGTGGTGGGCCAGATAAAGGGAAAGGTTAAAGCATTAAGAAAACATCAGTGAGGAGGAGGAGACCCAGGACATACCAAAGACATTTTTAAAATGGCCCTAATTATTCTCAGAGAGTTAAAAGAAAACATGGACAAAGAACAAAAGAAAATCAGGAAAACAAAAGATGAACACACACACAAAAAAAATCAATAGAGAGATGGAAATATAGAAAGAAACAACAGGGATGAAGACCATAACAGAAAATAAAAATACCCTAGAGAGTTTCAACACAGATTGGAACTAGCAGAAGAATCAGAGAACTAGAAGATAAAACCATTGAAATCATTCAGTCTGAGGAATAGAAAGAAGAAAGAATGAGAGAAAGTAAGCAGAGCCTGAGGAACCTATGGAACACCATCAATCATACCAAATATATAACTTGTGGGATTCCCAGAAGGAGAAGAAAGTGAGAAAAGGGCAGAGAGAATATTCAAAGAAATAATAGCTGAAAGCTTCCCCAAATTTAGCAAAAGATATGAATATACACACCCCAGACACTCAACTAAGTCCAGCCAAGATATTCCAAATAGGTCCACCCTGTGGCATATTATAATCAAATTGTCTAATGCCAAAGATAAAGAAAGAATTCTGAAAGACACAAGAGAGAAGCAACATATCATGTACAAAAGAGCCTCAGTAAGATTAAAAGCCAATTTCTCAATGGAAACTGTGTAGTCTAGAAGGCAGTGAGATGACATACTTAAACAAATTTGCCAACCAATAATTCCATATCTGGCAAAACTGCCTTTCAGAAATGAAGGAAAGATAAAGACAAACCCCAGATAAATGAAAACTGAGGGAATTAATCACTACCAGACCAGCCCTAAAAGCAAAGCTAAAGAGAGTTCTGCAGGTTGTAAGGACATTAGACAATAGATTAAAGTCGCATGAAGAAATAAAGATCACAGGTGAGGGTAATGAGATGGGTAAATATTAATGCCATTTACTATATTGTACTTTTTGGTTTGTAACTCTATTTTTACTTCTTACAGGCTGTAAAAGACAATGCATAAAACAGAATGATAAGTAATGGGTTTAGGATTCAAAATGTATAAACTCATAATTTGGTCCAAGAACTACATAAAGGTGGAGGAATGGAGGAAGTATGGGAACATAATTTATGTATAAAATTGAAGTTAAGTTAGTATCAAAGCAAATGAGGTTTTTATAGATTTAGGAGGTTCAACTGAAAGTCCATGGTAACTAAAAAGAAAATATCAGAGGATATACAAACTTATAGAGACAGAAATTAGAATACAATTTGCCAAAGGCAGGGGGTAGGGCAATGAGGAATTAAGTGTAGGGTTTCTGTTTTGGGGGAATAGGAAATAAGTGTAGGGTTTTTGTTTTGGGGGAATAGGAAAGTTTTAGTAATGGTGATGACTATGCCGTAATAATATCGCCAATGTGATTAATCCCACTGAGTGGTAGTGGTTGAGATGGAAAAGGTCATGTTGAATATGTTTCCACAATTAAAAAAAAAAGAAAAAGCAAATAGAGGCAATTACAATTAAATGCAATACCTGATCCTCAGTGGGATCTAGCAAGGGAGGAGAAAATGCTCAAAGATATTTTTTGGGACATAGGAAAAAAATGGAATATAGGTTGTAAGCTTTATATCAATGTTATATTTCTTGAACATGATACCTGCACTAAAAGTGGTAACATAAATGAATAGCTTTGTTCTTAGGAAATGTACATGCTAGTATTAGGTTTTCAAGGAGCAAAATACATAAAACTCACATGTTCAGAAAATGGGTTGGATGGATGGATGAATGATAGCTAGCTAGCTAGATATAGTGATATGGCAAATATGTCCAATGTTAAAAGTTGGTGTACCTGGGTATCTGGGGATAGGAATATGCTGGAGTTCTCTGTATGGGGTTGTATTATTTTTGTAACTGTCCTATAAGTTTAAAAGTATTTCCAAATAAAAAGTTTTTAAAAATTCCCCTACTTCTTTAAATTTATGCCTCTGTGCTTTGTATATAGTATATACTTCAGTAAGTCTTTATTGAAAGAATCAAATCAAATAGTCAAATCAGTTTTATAGTTTCCAATAATCCAATATATTTTCATTTTATTGGTAAATTCTTAAAACACTTGATTTAATTGCCTCGCCTACCTCAGCTCTAAGTCATTTGTGGAAACTAGTAAAGCATTTGTTTATGCTTTTTAACCTCTCAATTAGCTTCAGTTACTATCCAATCAGAATGACTAGACAGAAAAAAATTAACCACTTAAAATGGCTTTATCTCCTTCCACAAATCTCAGGAAAATCAAACCCTTTCATGGTTTTGTTTTGTTTTGTTTTTCTTCCTATCTAATTGCATCACCATCTTTTTTGTGCTTTTTTGCTTTTTTTTTTTGTTTTCTTTATTTCCCTCTTTTTTTTCTTTAGCAATTTTTAATGTCTTTTTTTCTAAAGATACATAGATCACAAAAAATGTTACATTAAAAAATATAAGGGAAGCGGATGTGGTTCAATTGATAGAGTGTCCATCTACCATATGGAGGGTCCAGGGTTTGATCCCCAGGGTCTCCTGACCCATGTGATAAACTGGCCCATGCACAGTGCTGCCATGAGGAAGGAGTGAGGGCCACGCAGGGGCTTTTCCGCATACAGGAGCCCCCCACACAAGGAATGTGCCCCACAAGGAGAGCCGCTCCATGTGATAAAAGCACAGCCTGCCCAGGAGTGGCACTGCACACATAGAAAATTGATGCAGCAAGATGATGCAACAAAAAAGAGACACAGTTTCCCAGTGCTGCCAGATAATGTAAGCAGATGCAGAAGAACACACAGTGAATGGACACAGGGAGCAGACAATGGGGGGGAAGGGGAGAGAAATAAATAAAATAAATCTTTAAAAATATATATATATATATAAGAGGTTCCTATATACCCCACACCCCATCCCCCCACACTCCTCCCCCATCAACAACTTCTTTCATCATTGTGGCACATTCATTGCATTTTGATGAATACATTTTGGAGCACTGCTGCACTGCATGGATTATAGTTTACCATGCAGTTTACACTCTGCCCCAGTCCATTCAGTGGCTTATGGCAGGATATATATAATGTCATGCATCTGTCTCTGCAACACTGTCATTGTCTTTTTGGTTCATCACTTTGCTGCGTGCCGCACCAGCCCAGGGAGCCTGCACCTATCTGTGCTGCATGGGGGCCTGCATCTCACCTGGAAGTTCTGGAACATCTTTTTTCTTTTCTTTTTTTTCTCTTTTTACCAGGAGGTCTGGGGGACTGAACCAGGTTCTCCATATGGTAAACGGGAGCTCAATTGCTTGAGCCACAACCGCTTTCCCTTTCATGTTTTAATGACCACCAGCACCACCCATCTTAGTTGAAGTTATCTGTTTGAGTGCTTCCATTCCTGTCTAAAATGTTTTTAGGCCACTAAGGAATAGCTGAAAAGAGAAGGGAGTCATTTACATCCCTCTTTTCCTAATCCCCAAACATGCACACACAGAAAAAGAAGCTTGTGGGTAGGAACCCGTCAATCAGTATAGCGATAAATTTTTGACTGCCTCTCTTTAGGAAATCATAGACTTGGGAAGAATAACTGAAAAAAAAAAAAACAAAAAACCCACACACATCAATGAGGATAACTCTATTATTTATTGCAGAGAAAAATACATCTTCTTTCACCCTAAAAAATTCCAGAGCGTTTCCATAATCTCCCAAGCTTTAATATCAGTGTGCTCTTTCTCATATCTAACCTAAATCCTGTTGTATAGCAGAAATACAGTATTAAGAGAACTTTGACTAGAGTACAACCATCATGTTAAAAAAGAGCAGGAACTAAAGTTGAATAAATGAGCTGGAGGTAAATACTGGAGGATATTTAAATTTAAATTTAAAAATTGATTAAACTATAAATGGAAGGTACAGAAGGTGGTGGCAAAGAAACACATAGTTTTAGTTAAAGTGATCAAATCAGCCAGTGTCTGTATACAGGCTGACTTTCTCCGAAGTGCTCCACTGGAATTTCCCCTTCCCTAAGTACATCTCTGCTCTGAGTGTGAAGCTCATAGGTGCAACGCCAACTGCTACTACAGAAATAGCTACTTCCAATGGAATAGAGTTATGTTTGGCAAAAACGAAATTTTTACTTGAGGCTTTTGGGTTTTTTTTCCTTTTTTAGTTTTCTGAAATAGAATGTTCAAAATATTCATACTGCCATGCCTGATTTATGCTGAAAACAATTATTTCCTACTTCTAACAAGCTAATTTAGTTTGACTATGCAAATCACATTTTTTATTTGTTTTGTATCTTAAATAGAATTGCCTTTATAAAAACCCATGGCTATGTATGCATTTATGAATAAGAATAAAAAATTCATTTAGCCAACTGTTTTTACTTGATGATTTTTCTTTCTTGAAAGGGGCAAAACATGTTGAGGGAAGGAACAAGGATGTAGGAAGGAGAGAGAAAGAAGAGAGCTCTGGTAGGGTTTTATGGGGGATAACTGCAATTCACAGCTCAAGGCCTGTATAACACATTGCTGGCCTTATGTTCAACTGAAAAGATTTGAAGGTACAGGCGCCACAAAGACATAGTGGGAACTACACTTGCTAGAAGCGTCAGGAAAAGTAGCTCCTTTCCCTAGCAGTGCCACTGGCCAGCTATGTATCTTTGAGTTCTTAACGTGTCTGGACCTCACTCATGAAAGAAAGCAGGAGTATTAAAACTCATGTCTGTTTTACTGCAAAGTCAGATGTTCTTAAAACCACATTACCCTGCATATCGTAGTTTAAATTATGAAAATCAAAGCCTATGGATGTCTGGTAGTTTATGAGTAAAATGGGAGGTTGGCACAGGGATCTAAAATCATTGTTCAATGTTGCCAATTAATGAGGAATTTTGGTGACTTTGAATCAAAACCAAGCTCTCTGACTGCCAAGTCGAAGCCTATAGAGCTTTTGCAACTTTTAATTTCAATTTCTGCCAAATACAATCTGGTATATATTGAGTAACACCACAATTCACTGACCGTAGTTTTAAAAATCAATCATGTGTCATGTTAAACTAATATAGTATTCACTTAAATTTGAAAAATGTAAATTACTTAACCTGGTTGATACTAAATTAATATTATTGCAGGCATAAATATGTTTAAGAGTGAATTAAAGGAGATTGCACATTTGCATTTTAGTTCTCTAATTCTACCCTATCCTGATTTTCCTAATACACAATAAAATTAAATATCTGAATCAAGCAAATTTGTCTGACATTTCAATCATTTTATATATTTCCAAAATACATCCAGATCTGGTTCAAGCCTCATATGTCACAACAATTTTGTAAATTTTAACTAGCAACATCTCTGGCAAATGTGCTTATTGAATTTAATGAAAAGCAAAAAGGAAATCCAGCTTTGGAAATACAACAGGATGATAAAATCTGGCAAGAGCTTTATTATTATTTTTATTATTGTTATTGTTATTATTTTTAGTGGAAAGGCTCTATTTAGAGGTTGAATTTTTGTCTTCTCCTTTGTTGACTAGAAAAAGCAGAATATACTATTCCAACAACCTATGTTTGCTATTTCTCTTTTAAAACCCGAAAGCTTTTTTCTGCTGAGATATTGTATAAGTAGTATCTATGGTAAAGTTTGGTTATAAGGTACTCAAGCACTGGTCTCCTAGGAAACCAGCAAATGTTTTTAAAGTATCAAATATAAAAAGTCTAATGCTTACCACTGTAATACAATGATTTTGAACCTCCACTGCCAGAATCCTTTAACCCATCAAAAGGTAAATAAGGTATGATCAAATATTACCAGGCAAAGACATTTTACTGCTTTTTTTCCACATAAAACACAATCATATATACAATTGTATATACGACTATATTTAACCTATATCCTGCCTTGCATTCCTTTCATAAAATAAAGCTTTCAGCACAAAATAAAGAAAACCGCAATTTAATTTGGCTCTGTAGGTCGAACATAATGGTACAAGAGAAAATATAACACCCTTCCCCCTATATGTATACTGTACCTTTACAAGAAAGAGCTCCAGATTAGGAGAAAAAAAGAACTGGTCTCTGCTCTTGGCATTGCAATTTTTTTTTTTTTAAGATTTATTTTATTTATTTCTCTCCCTTCCCCCCCCCCCAGTTGTCTGTTCTCTGTGTTCATTTGCTGTGTGTTCTTCTTTTTGTCTGCTTCTGTTGTTGTCAGTGGCAAGGGAATCTGTGTTTCTTTTTGTTGCGTCATCTTGCTGTGTCAGCTCTCCGTGTGTGCGGTGCCATTCCTGGGCAGGCTGCACTTTCTTTCGCACTGGGCGTCTCTCCTTACGGGGCGCACTCCTTGCACGTGGGGCTCCCCTACGCGGGGAACACCCCTGCATGGCAGGGCACTCCTTGCGCGCATAAGCACTGCGCATGGGCCAGCTCCGCATGGGTCAAGGAGGCCCAGGGTTTGAACCGTGGACCTCCCATGTGGTAGACGGTTGCCCTAACCACTGGGCCAAGTCCGCCACCTGTGAGTTTTTTTTAATTACCATTATCATGTTAAAGAAGTTTCCCTCTGTTCCAGATGAGAATTTTTATCAGGAATAAGTATTTGCTTTTGTCCAATGGTTTTTCTGTGTCCATTGAGACGATTATGGTTTTTCTTTTTTACTTTGTTAATTTGGTCAATTACATTGATTTATTTTCAAGTGTTAAACCAACTTTACATTGGTTGGCTACATCCTGGTCGGTCATGATGGTCATAATGGTTTATCCTTTTTACATTTTGTTAGATTAGGTTGCTAGTCTGTAGTTTCTCTTCTTAAATGCCGCTTTCTTATTTTGTATCATGTAATGCTGACCCATAAAATAAGTTGGGAAATATTTCTTCCTTTTCAGTTTTCTGGAAGAGTTTGTATAGCACTGTCATTATTTCTTCCTCAAATGTTTGGTAGAATTCACCAGTTGTTGGAACTTGAATCATGTTCCCCACAAAAGGTATATTCAGGGCCCAGCCCCAGGTCCTGTGACTGTAAACCATTTGTAAATAGGACCTTGAAAGAGGTTAATAATTAAGGTATGCCCAAACTGAATGAGGTGGTGTCTTAATCCAATACAGCTAAGGTCCTTATAAGCAAAAGAATTGTACATGGAAAGAAAAGCCATAGGGAGCAGGCACAAGCTGGAAATAATGGAACCTAGAAGAGAAAATAGTAGATGCTGCCACATGCATTGCTTTGTGGTAGAAAAGCCAAGGGACCCCAGAGATTGCCAGCTGACCACAAGATAAAGACCCTGGAGGCAAGCAAGCCTTTTAGCCTTTGAAACCATGAGCCAACAAATTTCTGGTGTTGAGCTAACCCATTTTACGATATTTATTTTAGCCGTAGTTTCTCAGGAAACTGATATAGCAGAGAAGCCCTCTGGTCCTAGAATTTCCATTGTGGAGAGATGTTTAGCTACAAATTTAATTAATTTATGAGATATACTGCTATTCAGGTTATCTCTTTTTTATGAGTAAGCTTTGGTAGTTCCTTTTTTCAAGTGATGTGTCCATTTTATGTAAATCATAAAATATCTTGGCATAAAGTTGTTCAAAAAATTCTAATAGTATTCTTAATATCTGTGGATTCTGTAAAATGCCTCACTCATAATTGATATGGGAAATTTACATTATCTCTCTGTTTATTTTTGGAATTAGTCTGGCTAGAGGTTCATACTCTCAATGAAACAACCATTGGTTCCAGTGAATTTTTTTTCCTATTGTTTTCCATTTTCTATTTCATTGATTTCCAGTCTGATCTTCATTATTTGTTTTCTTATTCTTTTTTTTAAACCTATTTTTCTAATTTCTTGACTGGAAGAATAATCCTTTAAAACTTGTAAACCAGATGGTACTTTCCACCATAAAACACTCCTTGTTATCTGACATTGCACTGGAATAATATTCAGGCCCCTTACCTGGCCTAGTTGGATCTGATGACCACCGTTCTCTTTGCTCCAGTCTCTCACAACCTTCCACTCACTTTCCATGCACCAGACTTTCTGGTCCTCACATACACCCAGTATCCCCCACCTTAGCATCTTTGTACTTGCTGTTTCCTCTCCCTCAGATCGTCTTTTAGATCTTTGCATGACTGCCTCCTCTTCATCAGTCCAATCTCAGAACAAATGAGACCCTTTCTAGAGAGGCCTTCCTGGACATCCCCAAATGAAGCAGTCTACTACCACAACGCCCTCAGTCATTACTACAGTACCCCATTTATTCCCTTCAAAGCATTTGTGACTAGCTGCATTTATTTACTTATTTTTTGTCTCTCTCTCCCTGTCTTCTGTCAGAGTATTGAAAGCTAAGACACTTTTATCTGTTCACTGTTGTGTCCCCAATCCTGTGCCTATTATGAAGCATATGAAACATATTCAATAAACAGTTGGTGAAGGAATGAATGAATGTCCAGGCACTATGAAACTAATCTCTTTTATGTCTCTACCACTAAGCTTTCTACCTCAATAACACTTCAGGGACATATTCCAACTACAGCTCAAATCCATATTCACCATTTCCTGACTTTACAGGTTCTCCATGGGTAGTAAGTGGCCTTTGCCTATGGGAACAAGCTTGCTTTCTGTTTGGCCCATCAAAGGACTAATTATCTGTCTCGGCTAGTGAGGAAAGTCAAAGACCTGAGTGACTCTGAACATGACAGCCACCAATTTCTCCAGTTCAAGGAAAGTGCTCATATTTTAAGATACTGCTTGTCCATGAACATTGGGTTAAAAATTCTAGGCTGAAACTTCATGAAGGAGGGTCTTAGAGTTTTTCAGTCCAGCAAAAAATGCTCAGTCGTGTAAAGGTTGTACATATGTTTCTCTAGTTGAACCACCCTGTCTTGAGTGATGCATTCTTCCAAGAATTGTAATTCTAATCTCTTCACAATTTTCAGTCACTCTAACATTTACTGAGAATTTATTATAAATGACAGACACAGCACCATGTGGTTTAACCTGAATTAGCTAATTTAATCACAGAAATCCTGTGAGGTAGGCAATATTACTATTATCATTTTATAACTGAGGAAACTGAGGCTCAGAGAGGTTTCATAAAGCCTGCAAAATTAAATCAGTATTTACATTTGTACAGCTGGGACTCAAACTGAGTTACCTGTTTGCAGTACCATTATTCTACACTCTACTGTTTCCCAGAGTGAAAACATTTTCTCGGGGGGGACAGGACCCTGACTTTCTCATTGCTGTTTTTCTATCATACATCCTATGAATTAGAAATTTAGTATTTATTGAATTGAATTAACTCCTATGCTAAATCATATGTTCGTAAATTTGCTCCAACTTATCTTTCAGAAGCCACAGAGAACGAAATCTTGCATGTCGCTATCCCGTTTAGTTACTACTGGGGACTATGTCTTCACAAAAATAATAATAAGACAAAACTGAGGAAGTTTCAATAAAACTTACTGACCTACTAATTGTATGTTGTTAGATCCTACCATTATTTCTAATGTTCTTTCTATATGAAAGGTAAAAACTCCAGATTTAGGATGACTATTTATTGATCACCAGTGTTCATTCATTTCTTTTTTTAAATTATAAAATATTTCAAACATACAAAAAATTACATAAAACAACACAGCAGATGCCCATGCATCCACTACTTAGTTTTAGTAGATGTTAACATTTTGCTAACACTTGTCAAAATTTGATTCGGACTTTTCTCTCTCCCTCCCTTCCCTCCCCCTTAGAAACAAAAGGAACTTAAATAGGGATAAAGCATCACTTCCCATACATATTACCTCCTTCTCTCTTCAAATACTATATACCTAAAGATAGAGATCATTTTGATGGGGACTTTATAACTGCACTGCATGTGTAAATATCCATAACCAAAATAAATAGCATCATTTTGTATTTTGAGATTTATATAAGTGATATCACACTATACATACCCTTTTGCAACATCTTTATTCACTTAAAAATGTTTTTGAAATTTATCCATAAATTACCATTAAACAAATTTAAATTAAGCACATTTCTCTTTAAAAAGAAAAAGTGCAGCTTAATTCAAAAGATCAAAACTTTATTCTAAACTATGTTTCTGTTTCCTCATGATCATATCTTTCTTATGCAACTATCATGTCATTATTTCTCCAGTAATTCCTTTAAGTATCCATGTGAGAGTCATAAATTAATTAAAAAATTGAATTATATGTTTTAATTTGGTATTTATTTTCAGCATATTTAAACATGAACATGATTTAAAGAGTCAGGTCATTTATATGACTAGTTACATCCTCAGTTTTCCAAACTAGACCCCAATTTCTAGTCATTAGAATCAACCACTTGTTTTTTGTTTATTTTGTTTTGTTTTGTTTTCTGTTATTTTGCTTAGGAAACTGGTAACTTGAAATTTTGTGTGGTTTTTATTTTTTGAAAAATTTTAGTTATAAGAGAAGTTATGGGTTTACAAAACAATCATTCATAAAATATAGGATTCCCAAATACCACCCCACCAATAACAACTTGCATTGATGATAGCATATTTTAAAAATTGTAATAGTGATTGAAGCCCATGGTTTAACTTAGGGTTCCCATGGGTTTAAAAAAAAAGTATTCTTCTACGATATATACAATCTACTATTTCCCCTTTTAGTCATATTCAGATACATATTTCAGTGCTATTAATCACATTCACAGTGCTGTGCTAACATAACCATCATTCCAAATAGGAGCCCTGCACATTTTAAGCCATAATGCCCCATTTCCTATCTCCACCCAATCCCCTGGTAATCTATATTTTTTATAGATTACCATATTTTTTATATACCATATGAGTTTGCTTATTCTAATTGTTTCAAATCAGTGAGATGATACAATATTTGCACTTTCATGTCTGCTTTATTTCACCCTTTTTTTTTAACCAGGTTTGTCCATGTTGTTACATGTATCAGGACTTCATTCCTTTTGATGGCTGAATGATATTACATTGTATGTATATTGCACATTTTATTTATCCATTCATCCATTGATGGACATTCGGGTTGCTTCCATCTCTTAGCAATTATGAAAAATGCCATTATGAGTGTCAGTGTGAAAATACCTATCTAAGCCCCTGATTATAAATACACACACACACACACACACACACACACACTACTAAGTATATATCTTTGGACATATACTTAGTAGTGAAATTGCCTGGTCATATGGCATACTTACCATACTTAACATTCTGAAGAGCGAACAGCAGCTGCACCATTTTACATTGCCACAAGCAATGAATGAGGTGTTCCTATTTCTCTGCATCCTCTCCAACACTTGTTATTTTCCATATTTTTTAATAGCAACCATTCTAATGGATGTGAAATGGTATCTCGTTGTTTTGATTTGCATTTCCCTGAAGGCTAATGATGTTAGTATCTTTTCATGAGCTTTCTGGTCATTTATATATCTTTTGGAGATAAACGGAGTATTAATCCTTTTTCAGATATCTGGTTTCCAAATATTTTCTCCCATTGTAAAGCCTTTTAGTTTTCATGATAAAGTCCTTTGGAGAACAAAAGTTTGTGTGTGTGTTTTTTATGAGGTCCCATTTACCTATTTTTTCTCTGGTGACTTGTGTTTTGGGTTTAACGACTAAGAAACCATTGCATAACACAAGGTCCTGAAGATGCTTCCCTGTGTTTTCTTCTAGGAGCTTGATAGTTCTAGCTCTTATATTTAGGATTTGATCTCTTTTGAGTTGATTTTTGTTTATAGTGTGAGGTAGGGGGTCCTCCTTTTTTTTTTTTTTTTTTTTTTGCAAATAGAGATGAAGTTTCCCCAGCACCATTTGTCAGAGGCTAGTCTTTCCCAATTGAGCTGTCTTTGCTCCCTTATCAAAAATCAATTGGTCATAAATGTGATGGTTGATTTTTGAACTCTGAATTCTATTCCATTGGTCTATATGTCTGTCCTTGTGTAAGTACCATGCTGTTTTGAGTACTATAGTTTTGTAGTAAGTTTTAAGATTGGTAAGTGTGAGTTCTCCAATATCTTTTCTTTTTCAAAATGGCTTTAGTTACTCAAGGCCTCTTACCCTTCCATATAAATTGGATGATTGACTTTTCCATTTATGCAAAGAAGATTGTTGAAATTTTGACAGGAATTGCACTGAAGCTATAAATTGCTTTGGGTAGTATTGACAAGTTAATGATATTTAGTGTTCCAATCCATGAACACAGAACATCCTTCCATTTATTTAGGTCTTCTTTAATTTCTTTTAGCAGTGTTTTGTAGTATTCTATGTACAAGCCCTTAATATCCTTGGTTAGATTTATTCCTACATATTTGATTCTTTTATCACATTTCATATCTAATAGAATTTATCACAATGCTATTGTGAATGGAACTATTTATTTTTTTCTTCTTTTTTTGTCCCTTGCTTGTATATAGAAACACTCCTGATTCTGGGGTGTTGATTTTGTACCCCATCACTTTGCTGAATTCATATGTTAGCTTTAGGAGCTTTGTTGTAGATTTTTCAGGATTTTCTGTATAGAGGATCATATCATCTGCAAATAGGAAAGTTTTACTTCTTTACTATTTCCTTATTTCTTATTCTTGCCTAATTTCTCTGGCAAGCACTTCTAGAGCAATGTTGAATAACAGTGGTGACAGAGGGCATCCTTGTCTTCTTCCTGATCTTAGAGGGAAAACGTTCAACTTTCACCATTAAGTAGGAATTTAGCTGTAAGCTTATTACTTATGTCTTTTATCATTTTGAGGAAGTTTCTTTCTATTTCTAGTGTTCTAAGTGCTTTTATCAAGAAAGGGTGCTGTATTTTGTCAAATACATTTTCTGCGTTGGTTGACATGATCACATGTATTTTTCCTTCATTCCATTGAGGTGGGGTATCACATTAATTGATTTTCTTGTATTGTACCAACCTTGCCTATCTGGAATAAACCCCACTTGATCATGGTATAATTCTTTTAATATGCTGTTGGATTTAGTTTGCTAGTGTTTCGTTGAGGATTTTTGCATCTATATTCATAAAAGATGGTCTGGGGTTTTCTTGTGGTATCTTTACCTGGCATTGTATAAGGGTAATGTTGGTCTGACAGAATTAGAATCAACCACTTTTAAGGATTTTTAGATGATTATATATTTATTTTTAAGTTTTAGGAATTATGTATTGACTACTTTCTACTATGGAAGAAAATGATTTGACCTTCTTTCCGCCTTCTGCCACACCCCACAAAATACACCCACTTCATACACAAACACACTTTTCATCTAGTTATTCCTTCAAATATAATAAAATACTAAGTTTGATCAGCTCATTATTCAACACTTTCATTATTATAACTATATAAATCTTCTTCCCAGTCAGACCATGCAATATATCATGAATATTTCTCCTTTCCTAAAGAGCCTTTTGTTTTCTGGTTATTAACTGCTGTTGCTGTGTGTGTGCTTTCATTTCTGATTTAGGTAGTTTTTTATGTACTTACTCTTAACTGTCACCCAATATTTAAATCTACTCTCAGTCCAATCATGCATATTGGGTATATTATCACATTTATTAACCTGAAATCATTCCCAAATACATTGGCCCTGCTTCAGTCAGATCACAAGCTCTTTAAGCTTGAAGTGCAACTTTAATTATGAGATCTCCCTGCCATATCAACCTGGGAATTATTTTCACCTTGCTCTTGTGTTGACTCCCTTGTCTTCTGGATCTCACTTTTTAATCTACACTCTGTTTTTGGTGGAGCACATCATCCAGTAACTTCCTGCGAAAGGGTGTGTATGAGGTAAATATTTTGAGAATTTGCCTATCTTTGATCTCTCTTCACAATTAGTGAGGATTTTATGGATACAGAATTTTATGTTGGAGAATCAATTTTTCCTTAGAATTTTGAAGGCTTTACTCATTGTCTTTTTTTTTTTTTTTTTATGTACCAGAGACCAGGGATTGAACCCAAGGCCTCCTATGTGGGAAGTCATTGCTCAACCACTGAGCAACATTAGCTTCCCTGTGTTGGTTTTTTCATTTGTTATGTTTGTTGTTTGTTTTTGTCTTTTCAGGAGCCACCAGAACCTAAAATGGGACCTCCTGTGTGGGAGGCAGGTGCTCAACAGCTTGAGCCACCTCTACTCCCCTTTTCTCTTTGTCTTTTAACTGTAAAGAAATATAAAACCATTATAATTCCTGGTCATTTGTATAGAAATCTTTTCCTCCATCTGGAATCTAGAGGTTTGTCCAGTGTTCTAAAATTTCATGATCAAATGCAATCAATAGTGAGTCTAATTCACCTCTGTACTGGGCTCTTAATGCTCTCTACACTATTAAAATGCACGTCCTTCAATTCTGGGAAATTTTCTTGAATTTTTTTTCAATGATTCCCTCTCATGCCTCTCTGTTTTGCTGGGCCTCCTAGATGGATCAGCTTTCTTATTTTCCCCTAAGTTTTCTTTCTTTGTCATTCGTTTAATTATATAGAAAATTTTCTCAATTTTCAATTCTTTTATTGAGTTTTCCACTCTGCTATAATATTTTTTCATTTCCACGTGCTCAGTTTCTGCTATGCCAATTTTTCTTTTTCTCCTTCACTAGTATGTTCTCATTTCACGCATGCAATATATTCTCTTCTCTCTCTGATGTTATGACAGATGATGGTTTTAAAAAATTTCCTCTTCCAGCAAGGTTTCTCTTTCCTCCAAGTGGCTAACTTCTGAGGGGTATGTTTGTGTGTGTGTGTGTGAGTGTGTGTGTGTATGTCTCTGTACATTATAAGCTTTCCTCAAGTATCTTGTGAACCCCAGCTGACGTTTATGTTTGTGGCATTAGAAATGCTAATTAGAAGCTCTGTGTCTGTGGGTAGGGCTTATAAACAATCACCTATACCAGAGGGTGAACAGGCTAGTGTATTTTCTTGGGGTAACCTCATGTAAATATCATTATGGTTTTTTCACTCTCTTCAGTTGGTCAGCTTTCCTAGATGATAATATGCTTCTAGTCTCCTCCTGGAGGGAATACACTCAGATACAAATGTATTGGGAAATAATTGGAGGATAAAGACTGGGAGGTTTCTAAATTCAGTTACAGACTTCCATTTAATCCCGCTGTTTTTGGTTCAGTATCCCTGCCCTCAATTCTGCCTAATGATTCCAAGTCCAGAGAACCCTAGTTTTGAAGTTTGCAGATAACAAACATCCAATTTTCTGCCAGGATGAAGAGGTAGTTTCAGTGGTGTAGGAACAAATTTGTCCCGGCTCACAAGAGTCAATTGTTAAATTTTCAGAAATTGTTTAAGCAAGTTGTTGAACAGTTAAAAATTAATTTATATAAACATACAATTAAATAAATTACATTTAAAACAAAAGAAATAATACTTCCCAACTATTTTACTATTATCTATGCTCTTGGGGTTATTTACATCTACTATATCTGTCTGTATGGGGAGAATACTATCTACTAATCTCTCTTCCCATATTTGCATTCAGTGAAGTTATGTCGGTAGTTTGAAATTGGCCACAGTAGGAATATTTACATCACAGAAATTGGCAAAAGCTCTAAATCACAATGTTTTTTTGGAGAGCAGTTTGTAAAACATTGGTCAGCACACCCTTTAGGCAGATGCCAACCCCTCAAAGTCAAGGAAGGGACCTGGGGGTCTCACTACTTCTTGAAAACTTTATAATCAATTCTTTTAGCCCCTTATTTACCTCAGAGCCAGAGGTAACCAGCCCCACCAATTACTTTGCCTCCTGAAGATGTACAATAAAAACCCATTTGCTGCTCAGCTTTCAACAATTTCTGCTTTCTTCCGTCTGCTAAATCAGACTTCTCTCTCCCATCCCTTTTCAGCTTCCAAACTGTCCTCACTGTGACCACCACCCCTGCTCTTTTTGCCCTTGGGGACTCACACATTTTAAAATTTACTCTGGCTCTTGTTTCAGCAAACTTTTGAAAAGTAGTGGAAATACAGGCATCTGGTTAATCTTTCATTCTAAGTGAAAAACATGTAGTATACTAAAATGATTGGATTTCAGCTTCTGAAAGCAGAATACAAATTTCCTGAAACATGGGACAGGTAATCTGGTGACTCTTTGAGGAGGTGGTTTTTCACCTTTCCCAAGTGCCTAGAAGATGGCAAGGTTACAGAACTGTACCAGGAACTACTCCCTTGGCCAAAGTCTCTTCACACTCATGTTGAGTCAAAGGCAGTATGAGACCAGGTTCAAAGGAAGATTAGATAGATTTAGAATCATCCTAAATCTCAATGCCTTAGCATATGCCTGGATCCAGAAGGCAACTAAAGCATTGGACAATAAAGAAAAAGCCTCCAGGAAGAAGAGAGCTGCCTCTGTCCATTCCTGTCAGAAGGACTAGCACAAAAGTCTACCCAAGTTCTATGTCAATCGGGAGTGTGGACTGGATTAAAATTCCTGAGAGATAAGCTGATCTGGGGAGAAGAGACAATGAGATGCTTAAGAGAAGAAAGAGAATTTTAGACAAAATGGAAAACCTCACAGAAAGGAGAAATTTTTTCAAGAGTTGAAGAGTAGAAGTGAGATGGAGAATCAGTCTGCCAGTTAGCCACAAACAGACCCCACTGGCCCTAGGATGCAGGAAAAGACATTCATGGAGCAGCCAGTGTGGCTTCCTCCAACAAGGATCCTGACCCCAGGAAAGTCAGACTTGTGATGACTGGCCAATCATACGCACCCATGACAGGATGAGGGCCAGCCAGAATGGATTCCAGGCAACAGACCACCCAGCATTTGGCAACAGGTGAAGGTCCAATTAGGCTGAGAATCAGCATCAGGGATGGCCCACTGCAGACACCGGAGAAATAATTATGGAACTTGGGTGGAGGTTCCAGACTGGGGTGGAAGAAACGAGAAAGGAACAGAATCCTAGTCCAAAAGGAAGTAGATTGCCAGAAGGGCTAGTTTCTAACTGACATTTTGAGCCACATAATCCTTTGTTATGGGGACTTTCTTGTGCATTCTAGAAGTTTGGCTACTACCCACTAGATGTCATTAGCACTTCCCAGTTGTGACAACAAAAAAAAATCACTCCAGACAATGCCAAATGACCCATTGGGAGGCAAAATCATCCCCAGTTGAGGGCCAATGGACTAGTGGAATGATAAAGACATCTAGCACAAGATGGGTGTTTTCTCTGTGTCAGGTACTTTTCTAAATGCTTTACAAATATAATCTTGTTTAATTCTCCTAACTCAGATATGAGATGAGCATGTTTATTATCCAGTTTTACAAATAGGGGACCAGAGAGGTTAAGCAACTTGCTTAAAATAACACAGCACATAACTGGCAGAGCCAGGATTTTGACTAGGATATCTATTTCCAGAGACCATGCTCTAAACCAATGCATTAAGCCGCCTGACATTTAATAGATGAGAAATCCAAAGTACAGAAAGACCGAGGACATAATCAGTGGCAAAACTCACACTTAACTCAGGTTTCTCTGACTCCAGAATCTATGCACTAAACCACCATAATCTACTGAATCCAGTTTTTGTCAGAATGGGATTGACAGGGATGTTGATGGACTGGGCTACTGACCTAGAAATTTCTATTCATAGCATCTAAATATAGGATTGGTCTTCAAGTCTATGAACAAATGTAATGTAAGGCTTAATTTTTGTAGCTTCAGTGATTAAAGAGGTGGGGGGGGGCGTAATGAGTCAAGATATCTTTACCGGGGGCTCCAAATCTGTTTGAAATCTCCTTTCTCCTCTTTTTCTTGCCCTCCAGTTCTCTCATGCTGATGCACGTCAATTTTATTTGTCTACTAAATAGGCAAATACTACCAAAAACAATGAAAATTCTTAAATAAAATGATGTATTGCCTATTTTTAATTCTTATATATTAATAGTACACATATATCCTTTATAGAAGTAGGTAACATCTAACTCCATGTATAAGCAAATCACAAAGATCCCACAATTAAAATCATTACAGAGAAAACAATCAGTAAGGTGGTGCAGAGTAAGAAGCTCCTAGAGTCAGCTCCTGTGACAGGGCAGTTACTAAACACGCAGCGCTCTTGGGAGCTAGCTGAAGCACCTGTTTGGGGGGTCCAGGAAGCCAGAAGAGCATCCTGCAACATCCTTGAAGGAGTGGAAGGAGGAAATTGTTCATCTGCAGAGAAGACTTGTTAAGTAGAGAGCTCCAACCCCCCGGAGGCCGGTGCTCATCCTCCACTGGAGGCACAAGCCGCCTCGGGAGCTGTTCCGCTGCTGGAATTGAATGCTCCGCTTCCCTAAAACAGAGGAGGAAGAGACGGTTGGGCACCAACTTCAGCTACTAGTGAGTAAATTCAGCAGGCTAAAGTATAATCCTAAGAACAACTACAGTTTCAGCCTGTCCAAGTCAGAAAGAGGCGGGGAGCTGCCATCTTAACTTTGCACCTGGCACGAGGGGAAGCGAGGCGGACTGAAAATCCCAGTGCTGGTGGGGACTGGCTTCTTTCCATCCAGATCCAGCTCTAGCCTAGGCCCAGCTGCGGGGACTTGTGCCAGCCTCTCTGGAAAATTACCAGACAACCTGCAGAGGCCAGTGATTATCCTACGCTGCGGTGGTTTGGAATTGGAAGCTCCATTTCCCAAAAACAGGTGAGGAGCATGGTTGGTTCCCGATTCAGCCAATGATTAGTAAACTCGGCTGGCTAAGATATAACCCTGGGAACAGCTGGGGTGTGAATTTGCCCAGGCTGGAAAGAGGCTGTGGCCCCCATTTTGAGGGGAAGCCAGGACCAAAAATTACAGTGAAGGTAGGAACCAGTTTCTTTCACCCAGATCATCCTGCAACCCTAGACTAGGCTTCAGCCCCACCTCTGGCAGGGAGGAAGCAGGTGGGCCCTGCACAGCATATCCAGGTAACTGGAGGTAACTTTGGCTGATACAGATTGAATAATTGAGAGTCTACCTGGACAAATGCGGTCACCTTGAACCTGCACTGCATAGATTGCTGCCCACACCTGGAGCTCCATCCCTGCCCCAGGCAGGGGAGAAAGGGGTGTGAAGCTTCATCAGTCTCTCTGGGCAACTATGGTCTAGGCCTGCACAACTTGGATTATTCCACACAGCTGTGACTCTTTCCCTACCCCTGGCAAAAAAGAAAGTTGGGAGAAGCTTCATTGGTCTCTGGGACAATGAGGGCAGCTTGAGCCTCCACCATTTATAGCACCAATTACAATCTTGGTTCTTACTGCATAACCAGCAAAGGGGAAAGAGCAAGAAGCCCTAAACTAAAGAGAAAAACTGCACCCAGAATAAATACTCTGGTAATCCAGATGCCAAGACCCAACAAACAATTACAATCCACACCAAGAAATAGGAAGACATGGCCCAGTTAAAGAAACAAGATAAGCCTCCAGATGACATAAAGGAGTTGAGACAAGTAATCATAGATGTTCAAACAAATCTCCTTAATAAATTCAATGAGATGGCGAAAGAGATTAAGGATATTAAGAAGACATTGGATGAGCACAAAGGATTTGAAAGCATACATAGAAAAACAGCAGATCTTATGGCAATGAAAGGTGCAGTAAAAGAAATTTTAAAAACATTGGAATTGTATACTAGCAGACTTGAGGAGGCAGAAGAAAGGATTGGTGAGCTTGAAGAAATGGCGTCTGAAAATGAACATACAAAAACCAAATGAAGAAAAGAATAGAAACAATTAAACAAGGTCTCAGGGAACTAAGGGCAGCAAAAGGAGTGCAAGCACACGTGTCATGGGTGTCTCGGAAGGAGAAGAGAAAGGAAAAGGGGCAGAAGCAATATTTGAAAAAATAATGGTAGAAAATTTTCCAACCCTATTGAAGGACATAAATATCCATATCCAAAAAGCACAACATACTCCCATCTGAAAAAATCTGAAAAGACCATCTCCATGACACATACGCATCAGAATGTCAAATGTCAAAAACAAAGAGAAAATTTGGAGAACAGCAAGAGAAAAGCAATGCATAACATACAAGGGATATCCAATAAGATTAAGTGCTGATTTCTCACCAGAAACCATGGAGGCAAGAAGACAGTGGTCTACAAAAGAAAAACTTGCAGCCAAGAATCTTATATCCAGCAAGACTGTCTTTCAAAAATGAGGGTGAGATTAGAATATTCAAAAATAAACAGAAACTGAAAGAATTTCTAAGCAAGAGCTCAGATTTTCAGGAAATACTAAAGGGTGTGCTAAACCCTGAAAAGAAAAGACAGGAGAGAGAGGCCTGGAAGAGAGTCTAGAAATGAAGATTATATCAAGAAAAGCAACAAAAAGTGTCCAAAGAGTGGTGAAAATAAAATGTGACATAAAATTCAAATAGGAATAAACATAATCAATGATGTAAAGCACTTATATTCAGAAAACTGCAACTCAACATTAAAAGAAATCAAAAAAGGCCTAAACAATTGGAAGAACATTCCATGCTCATGGATTGGAAAACTAAATGCCATTAAGATGCCAATTCTACTCAAATTGATATATAGATTCAATGCGATCCCAATAAAAATTCCCCCAGCATTTTTTTAAAAATTGAAAACATGATTATCAGCTTTATTTGGTTGGGTAAGGGGTCCTGAATAGCCAGAAACATCTTAAAAAGGAAAAGCAAACCCTCATCTCCAGACTTTAAATCATATTACCTAGCTAAAGTGGTAAAAATAGAATGGTACTGGCATAAAGACAGACACATAGACCAATAGAACCAAATTGATGGTTCAGAAACAGACCCTAACATGTAGGTCAAGTATTTCAGACTAGCCTGTCAAACCCACACAGCTTGGGCAAAACAGTCCATTCAAGAAACAGTGCTGAAAGAACTGGATATCCATAGCTGAAAGAAGGAAAGAGGACCCCTATCTCATACCTTATCCAAAAATTAACTCAAAATGGATCAAAAACCTAAAAATAAAAGCAAGAACCATAAAAGTTCTAGAAGAATTTGTAGGAAAATATCTTCAAGACCTGGTGGTGGTGGTGGATTCTAAAGGAAAGAAGAGGAGGACTGGGATGTACTGATGTTTAATGTATGTAGAAGTTTCAATTAGCTTTACTGTAAAAGTGTGGAAATGTATAGAGTGGATGGTAACACATAGTGAGTTACAGCTATTTTGTAAATGGGGATGTGGCTGAAAATGGTAGTCTAGGTATGTTAATGCCAATTTACAGAATGCTAGAGAATAATCTAGGAACTGAAAAGCACAGTAATCCAAGAGGTGGATGAGAATTGTGGTTGATGGTATAGATGCAAGAGTGTCCTTTGTGAGCTAGAGCAAATGTATATCATTACTGCAGGGTGTTGGAAATGTGGAGAAGCATGGAAATATGCAGCTAGAGTGACCTATGGCCTTTGGTTAGCAGTAATAATATAATATTCTTGCATCTATGCAAAAGATGTACTGTGTTAATAATGAAGCAGTATGGGAAGTGTGAGCTAAATATACACTATGGACGTGGTACAATCAGATGATATTATTTTATCTGTAACAAATGTTCCACCAGTGTGGTGTGTTGCTAGAGGGGTGTTGTTTGGGAATTCTGTACATGTACATGATTGTTTTATAAGTTTACAACTTCTGTCATAAAAAATATATTTAAAAAATAATAATAGGGTGCATTGGGGGAAAAACACACCAAATGTAAGATAAGGACTACTATTAGTATAAGATTTTGACAATATTCTTTCATAATTTGTAACAAACATCTCACGACAATGTAAGGTGTCAGTGGAGGGTTGACGTATGGGACCCCTGTATGATGTTATGCATGTTTGCTTTGTAAGTTCACAACTTTTACTATACACTTAATTGTTTATGTATGTTCTTACATAAATGATATAAAGATAATAATAATAAGGTTGGTTTGGGGGAAAATACTTTGGTTAGTAGTAATATATATTTCTTAAAATCCCCCCTCCCACCTTACAGCTTGCTTGCTGTCTGCTCTCTGTGTCCATTAACTGCACATTCTTCTGTGTCTGCTTGTCTCCCTTTGTTGCATCACTTTTGCTGTGCCAGCTCTCCAGAGGTGTGGGCTGTCAGCTCTCCACTAGTGCAGGCAATCAGCTCTCCACAGGTGCAGGCCAGCTTGCCTTCACAAGGAGGCCCTGGGATACGAACCCAGGTCCTTCCATATGGTAGACAGGAGCACAGTCGATTGAGCCACAGCCACTTCCCAGTAGTAATATTTTGACAATGCTCTTTAATCATTAGTTAAAAAGGTTTAGCAGCAATAAAAGTTATTGGTGGTAGGGTGAGTCATGAGAGTCCTGTATTATGTTATATATGTTTGTTTTGTAAGTTCACAACTATTATTATATACTTACTGTTTATGTATGTTTATGTATGAGTGTTATACTTCAATAAATTAATTTTTTTTAAAAATCATTAAAGGGGAGCAGATATAGCTTAAGTGGTTGAGTGCCTGCTTCCAGTATATGAGGTCCTGGGTTCAATCCCCTGTACCTACTTAAAAAAAAATCATTACAAATTTCCCTCTTGCAAAATCAATGTCTAAAAATTTTCAGTTCCTTTTAGTTTACCAAAGTCCTTCAATTTATTTCCCCCTGAATCTGCTGCCTTCAATAAAATGAAGAATCTTGTTTCTACTTTAAATAGTGTGTTTCTCTAGTATCATTCAAGCACTTGATTTACAAAAATCTGATGCCTACAAATCTTGTGGGGAAGGTACGCTAATCTGTAAAGTGCTCAAGCAGACAGCAAAGTAATTTGCCTTGACTCAGAACGAAGTTCCCTGAGTATTGCTCTGCTCTAATACAGGAGTTTGTCTAAAAGCTGCAAAACCTCACGAGCTGGTTGGCTGTTATCAAAGAATTCCTTTGAAGTTGCCCTGAAAATAACTGAAATTGCAGTTAACTATAAGGTTTTCCTCAGTGAATAAGGCAGAAATAAGATTGGGGCTATTAATCTCAAATGAAATTGCTTATTTTACTCTCGAAGGCAACTAACGAAACAAGGTATTGCAATAAAACTCTAATTGTGCCCAAGTAAATAAAGGCACCTCCCTGCCCCTCTCGCCTGCAACCTGGGAGTGTGTGTGCGACCAGGACAGGTGTAGGATTACGAACACGGGACGGGGGCAGGGGCAAACCATTTGATCAGAATATTTTAGGAGCTCACACAGGAAACACAAATATTAGAAAACTGCCTTTACATCAGCTAAACGTGATTTCAGAGCAACAACTTACAAACTTCCAGACACTAGAACTCAACATGGGAAATGAGAGAGCACAAGGTTGGGTTAAGAGACCTGGGTTCTAGGCTCTGTCCCTTCGCAGTGATGTTATGCTTAGAGCACAAACTCTCTAGAACTCTGTGTCATTAATTACGTAGTAGTTTGCAATAGGCCTTTTGGGCTCTACAATAAGATTCTAAAAAACAGTGCTTAGTTGTGAAAAGAGAAAGAGGGTGGAGTCTGCCAGGCCTAGGTTTAATTCCAGATTTCATTTATATACAGCTCTGCGACTTTGATCAAGTTGCTTAATCTCTGAGCTTTGACTGCCTCAATTGCTCATTGTGGACTAATCCAGCATTTGAAGATGAAAAAAAAAAAGTGAAATGTAAATGTTACTTCCTCTTCTAGACTATACTGGGCCAGAATTTTAAAAGTCCTAAAACCAAAACGTCTTATAAGTTTGTAGCAAGCTCACTTGGTCACAAAATCTGATCTTAATTGACCATGAGGATTTCTATAGTTTTAATCTTTGCTACTTAAATATTCGTGTGTTTTGCTGTATAAGTACAGACTTTGTTCGTTTCCTGAGTGCTACCCTAGATCCCCAGGAGCTGTTACAGAATCCATTCTATCTGTACCTTTCAGGCTACCTTTCAAAAATCTGAAGAAAAAATTTTGAATTCCAAAGCACATTGAGACCAAAAGGTTGAGGTAAGAATGGTAAACCTCTATTACATTACAGATTATATTGTTTAGTGTGTTTCTTTTTTGAATTTCTATTATTTGTGCTCAGAAGCAAACATTATCAATTCAATGAACAGTTAACGCAAAAGCAAAATGTGAAGGACACTGACATTTTCCATTTGATTTTCTAAATGCTAATATTAAGCTTTAATACACTATTGTTAAATTCATCTGTCTCAATTGTTGAGCTCCTCTCTCCCTGAACACAGACTGTGCAAAGAACCCGTAGAAGCCAAGCACTATAAGAACAATGAGAGAAAAAAGGAGTGGAGGAAAACTACTGAGTGCTTGCTATGTCTGAGATACGATGCTACTCTCTTTCAATATGTATTTCTAATTTAATGTTAAACCTTGTAGTTTACAGTATAGATTAGAATAGACAAATATTCACTGTTCATTTCATCCCTTTTATGTGCCAGATACTGTTCTAAGACCTGGATAAAGGAGAGGTGAGCTTACCTGGAGTTCTCCGGACAGACAATAAAAAGATAAATAAATAAATAATTTCAGATAATGATGTGCTATGAAGAAACCAAGGTAAGGTAATATAATAGAGAATATTTGCAGTAAAAGTGACTGCCATCTGTTGATAGAAGGCTTCTTTGAGGAGACAGTGCTTAAGAGTGTGTAAGTATGCATGTGTGTGTAGGAAATAATAATTAACAAAACAAGGGAATTAATATTAAGTACCAAAAGAATGTTAGACGTGTAGGAATTCAAACCAAAAGGTATTCCAAAAAAGAAAGCATTTTAGACAGATGTGGGCTTGAAAAGGAAGGAACATTGCAAGTTACATCAGAGTACAAGCAGAGAGCGCTTCTAACTATGAATTCCCTTCCGTTGTTGTGGGGCACTGGAATGAAATGCCTTGTCTAATATTTATAATAACAAATACAATCTGCTACATTACTTTTTTTTAAAGATTTTTATTTATTTATTTATTTATTTATTTTATTTCTCTCTCCTTCCCAGCTACATTTACTTTTAAGTTCCCGTTCTGTTCTTCCAGGGGTTCTCAAACTTTAGGGCACATGGAATCACCTAAAGGCTTGTTAAAATGGAGATTGCTGGGCCCCAGCCCAGCATTTCTGATTCATTGAGTTTGGAGTGGGTACAGAGAATCTGCATTTCTAACAAGTTCCAAGGAGATGGTGATGTTTATGGGTCCAGGGCCCACACTTTCAGAAACACTGTGGTCTGTATCTGTTATGTTTGCCTACCATTATGGATTCTGCAAATAAATACAAAACATGTAGAAACAGTATCAACCTGCTCGATGATTTACGGTATATTTTTTAAAATCTTGTTGCATCAGTTGCATTTTTATGAAAATGCTCAATTGTATATATGTGCATATATGTGTACTTCTAACAGGTTGAGTTTCTAATTGCCTTGTTCCTATATACATATTTAACAATACTGGTTCTCACAAACGTCATCCACTATTTCTCACTATACCTTGTTTCAATAAGAAAATCCAAATTTGGATGATGGAATTTATTAATTTCAACCACTTGTGTAACTGAAGCTTGAATCTGCAGCTTTCTGCAAACACATTAAATAGTTTTCATCTCTGAAATCCCTGTGTCAATCCCCAGTGAATCCTCAATGGAAGATTATTCTTTATTCTCTCAAACTGAAACTTCAATCCCAGTACCTGTACAATAAAAAAGAAAACTAACAGTGCCACCTCTTTTCACTGCTGACTAGCAACAGATCTGGCAGGGTCTGCAGTTGGCTCATAACCCAGAAACCTTTGCACCAGGCAGGAATGACTGGCATCAGGGCAAAGACTTGTGGGGAATACTGCCAGCCAGGAAGCAAGCTAGGACCTTTAGTGAGATGAAGTAGAGTCTTGATAGGCTGCAGCCACCTAAATCAAAGTTATGCCCCACTGGGGTCAGGCCCCCTGCGTTTAGTCTCATTTGCCTGTATTCAGCCCCACTGGCACAAGAATCCATTTCTTTCTCTAAAGTTGTTTCTACCCTAAGGAGAGTTTTTATCGAAACTCTCAACTACTTTCATGAAATCACCGACTCAGGCATATCTAGAGAACCGAAATTTCTCCCTTCCTCTAAAAAATTTGTTACATTTCCATCATGCATGCTTGTCCATTCCCTTATTTCATCATAATTCAACTCTCTCCTCTGTGCTTGCTTTTCTTGATTCACAAACAGCTGCCTGATCAATCCTAAATTCACTTCAGGGATTGATGATTTGCTTTAACTTGTTGATGCTCTCTTCTTTTACTTCTCTTTGGCAGAATATACATGAAAAGCCAAAAAGGCCAGTTGGAGAATCATTTCAAGGATGTACCTTAGTGCTGCAGAATATAGAAAGAGTTTGAGAAGTTGTAGAAAAGTATAAACACAGTCTGCTTACCATAGTACCTCAAGCCACCTCTTACCATAAAAGCCTAAAGCATAGACTTTGGACTCAGGCAGCACTGTGTGACCTGGGACAAATTTATTAACGTCCTTGAACCTGGTTCAATTTTGTTCTCTCTAAAAGGGAGCAAATAATCTTCAGAGCTTTTATGGAGATTAGCAGAAAGAAAATGTACATTAATCCCCCAGGGGAAATGCCTGGCAGATGGTATTTCATAAATGGCAACCTGCTGCAATTATTGTTGTTATTGTTTGTCAGTCTATTACAATATAATATATCTAATTTAGGTAGAAAACTAAATTCCCCATCTCCTCATTATTCCAAAAACAACAAATAAAAAACAATAGTTGGAACACTTCAACTTTTCTGACACTAATGAGATTTAATGTTTAATGTAATGGCAAATGTCCTGGGTCTAAGCACAGTTTTAACAGTCTGAACTTAACTGTATAAACCAACCTGAAAATGTTGAGATCACATAATCATTCAAATAAATTTATATCATTTGCAAAATAAGATTCCTATTCATGTAAAATGTCCAGAAAAGACAAATTTATAGAGACAGGAAGCAGGTCAGTGGTAACCTGGGGCTGGGGGTGAAGCAGGGTTTGACAACAAGTGGGCTCCAAGATCATTTTTGAGGATGAAGAAAATTTCTAAAACTGGATTGTGGTGAGAGTTACACAACTCTATATATTTTCTAAAAATTGTACTGTACACAGATAGTGGGTGCATTGTATGGTATGTAAATTATACCTCAATAAAACTTTTAAAATCTATCTTTTTTGTAGTACAAGACACATTTCAAAATAAACCAGTATTTTTATTTTTATTTAAAGCTTCCCATTATCAGCTTATCAACTTGACTGTCAAGTATTTGTTGGAGACCATTAATATATTCCTCCAGGCTAACAGGGCTGTTATCACTGCTTTCACTCACAATCATATTGTTTTTCAAAAGACATCTTGAGATGCAGATCAAAGTCATTAACAGAAAGCATTATAGGCTAAGATTATGTTCTGCATCTGAGGGCTTCTCAGACTGGACAGCAAATATTCAAGTTGGGATAAATGATTTTCAAACAGATATCCATTACCCACGGGTAAGTTCTTCTTTGCAAACATTGCAGAAGACAGAAAAGACACTGTGTTCTGAATACTTCTGATGGATTAAAATCAAATCATTAAAGCAGTAGGTATTTAAAAATGCACCATACTCCAGAGCATCAATGCCAGAGTCTATATTTACAATGGCCCTATGTGTTAAAGTGAATGTTAAGAACACTATTACTACAATTTCACATGACTGTATCTGCTAAGAATGACCACCAAATATCCTTCCTGTCCTTTGAACACAGACAGCATTTCCTTTAGATAATAATACAGTTAAATTTTCACTATAATTTTTAACACAATTTAATTACATGATACCCAGTTCAAATTGGCCAAACCATTCCTGATTTCTGTGAGGGCCTGCAACAGCTCATAGAATGAATTAAGTAGAATTATTATGGAACTTCAAGCTCGCCTGTATTCAACCTTTCTTGCCTACAGTTAGCCCACAAAGAAGACACGTAGTATTCTTGCTGTCGTTCAATCTTCCTCTGAGTCAGACCCAGGAAAGCCAATTGGATTGCAGTGGGCTCTCCTCCAGGACACTGTCACTAGTAAACTTATTTTTCCAACTCATGCTCTTTAGTTTGATTTAGAAATAGTGATAGCAGACGGAACTTGATTTTAAAAAATACAATAAACATGATGAATCTAATCATAATCCCAACAGCAACCATATACTGAGCTCATATTATGATTTGGTCACTGTGCTAGGTGTCCCACAAACATCTTGAATCATGGTATGCGTTATAATCTTCATTTATAAAGAGGAAATGGACACTAATACAGATTCAATGTCACACATCTCTTGAGTAGCAATTTGATCAGAGCCCATATTCTAACCCATTGTAGATACCATGTTCTGAGACGACCTGCTTGTATTTTGCATAAGTTCTTTGCTGAACCACAGGACTCTGGATTCTCAAGGCAGTTTCATGAAAGCATGGATGCTGTGTAGTGTGGAAAGGTGTTGAATTGAATCTGGTGACCTGTCAGATTCATAGAGCTATCGCTTAAAAGCTGTTGGATTTAGGGTGTTACCACTCCTCTTTGATTCTTAATTATCCTATCTGTAAAGTGAAGATAATCTTTATTAACTTTGATATTGTGAAGAATAAATGAAATCATACATATATTCACATTTCCAGCTAGTGAATATAATGAATAAAAGTTGTTATCAAGTCTCACCTTTCCTATATATAGGATCTACAGTTGCATTGGTACATAGTCCTTTCAAAAAAAATAATCTCAGGCACTTACAGAAGCACAGGATTGGATGAGGTGAAAAAAATTTTTTTACGGGATGGGGTATTCACAGGTTCCATCCTGAAGTGCTAGAGATAACATGCCAAACAAAATCAGTCTTTAAATTTTCCCTGTTTTATTTTGGTTAAAGTTGAGGAAATCACTCAGTAAAATTTTAACATGAGTTCGATGGCCTCTACCATCTCATAATAATAACATCTATGTGAATTTTTGGATAGTCAAAATTAGCAAGCTATTATCATAAGCTTGATAAGATTGTTAGTGAGTTCCTGTCATCAGCAAAAGCCATTATGATTTTGAAAAGACTCTTCTATAACCATATCCACTGATGCCATGATTGCATTTCTCAGCAAACATTCCATTTGCTTTTATAAGGTTAGTCAATTTATGAGGTTTCATTTACAAAATTTGTGACAAGACATTTATTAGAGTTGGAGGACAAGTGTGCTTCCTTGGAAAGAAACTTTAGCACAGATTATATAAACTCAAAGGGCTTTCTCAAGGCTATATAATCCCGGAGATGAAAACCTGAAATGCCCTCAGAGGCCAGGCGGATAATACAAACAAGGGGTATGGGCTAAATTAAAACAGTGTGGAGTGGCAGGGGCAGTGATGAACTTGGGGAACGCTGGGAAGCCCACAAGCATTCCAGTTCATAAGTGTGTAAAACACTGCTCTGGCCAAACCAAATGCACCAATAGGCTCTATTGAGCCCCATGACATGAGCTTCCAATTATCAAAAATTTGAACTTAAAAGATGAAGAATGTGAGGACCAGGAAGATGAAGAAGTTTATTGTGTCCTTAATTGACAAAGAGTTATCAAACGTCTACACTGCATGCCAGCCTTGCTCTGGATCCCAAGGGTACAATATGGAGCAATTGAGACAGGCTTGGTTTTTATCTTCTGAGGGAAGATGTTAGTCAAATAACCAAAATATAGAAAGTCTAACTCTGATGGACATGATGAAGGAAAAATATACAGGGCTTCAAAGCCAGACACTGAAAGCTGGAAACATTACTCCAGCCCAGGTATCCTGGGTCCAGTCTGTTAATATGTTGAAGATCCCCTGAAGAGGTAGTGTCTCTTTAGCATATACTTTAAAGCCACCAATTTACAGCTATTAAATGATTTGGGGGTGAGGAAGAAATGCCGTGAATATGACCCTCTCCAAGAGTAGTTCTTTTACTAAATATCTGGTAAATTATTAAATAACTAAGCCATTGCAACCAATCCACAGAAAATTTTTATTAATTACCAGAATAAGCAGAAGGTATTTGATAAACTTTCAAAAACTCAAATTCAGGTGCTAATATTTGCAGAAAAATAAATAAGGAAATAAGCCATTGGTAAATTGAGAGACTGTGCCTTTGAAATGGGAATCTGATTCAACAGGATAAGCACAAAAATTTTAAAACAAAAAAAGCAATATACAAGCATACGATAGGGAAAGCTTTCTGTGTTCAATATAGGGAAAAAAATAGGCATGAGCAGTTATATTCATTACAATTTGAATACAGCAGAAATACAATATAATGGTAGGAACTAGCATGATAATAAGCTGTACTAGTCTTGAGAAAGTACACCCGAAGCCAAAATGGGAATAAGGGTATATGAAAAACATTTATTTATAAAAATTATGAAAGAGCTATATATAAGGAAAAAATATACACAATAGAAGGGAAAATAGGACTTGTGCTAAAAAATGAACTGTTGGGAAAAAATGAGTTGTTGGGACAAATGGGTAAGTAACATAGCATATAGAGAACCAATACTGGCTCTGGGAATCAGCAGGCCTATGTTGAGCACTTCTCACTATTTTGGCAAATTATTTAACTTTTCTATGCCTCATTCTCCCCATCTGAAAAAAAAATGGGGATGATAACAGTACTTACTTTATCAGATTGCTGCGAGAATTAAATGAGGTATCACACCTGTTACATAGAAAGAGCTAAACAAGTATTTTTAGTAATTATCGTTAATTGATCCAGTAAAGATAAGGCTAAGAAGTAACACTGATTGCCTTCAAGTTATGAAGGAATTTTGTGAATATGAGAAAAATTGTTTTCAATGTTGAGAAAAAAATTAAAAAGAAGTAAAAAAATGTGAGCCTACTTTGAGCAAGAGAAGTTTTTAATGTGACATTCTTCCCCTTCATGAAGATAAAACAAATAAACTCGACTACAAAAAGAAGTTTTGAAATCTATTAATGGGAGTCAAGGAGGGGGGAGAAAACAGCCACAGATGATTTAAAAACACACTAGCGAGGGCTCACCTAGATATTATTTAATAACTACTAAGTCCACCTAGCAAAGAACTCCACTCTCACCAAAACAAATAAATGTATACTTGAGTAACTTTCCATCCATCACACTGACAGTAGCCCTTAGGAATCCAGAAGATAGAGCACTGCTCTATTGTGATAGATGATTTATATGACACAGGACTTCGGCGGAGGTACCAAAAGGTAAGACAAGCCACAGAAGAGAAAGCGTCCGGTGAGAAAAGTATCCTCTCCTCCTCAATGATGAGCAGCATCTACGCTTTAAGATGAAGGTTCTGGCGATGTGTTCAATTTTATTCACCTCGCGGCACAGCTTGTGGTAGAAACCAATTTCACCAAAGTAATATGTGTCCTTTTGAGCTCTTCATTTTACAAGGTTCATAAGGGTAACCCTGGGGTTGCTTAAAATAACTATGGTTATATTACAGATGGTATATAAATTTCAATGGAAATAATAGGATACTCTTCAAATATCAGAATTTTATGATACAATTTCTTACAATTATTCACAAACACATAAATATCTGAACACACATATGCAATACTTCTAAAGTACTTAAATTCTCTACCTATGGGAGTTTTTTCTTCAATTATTATTTTAAAGTTCATAGTCTGTACTCTTTTAGCAGTTGCCTATCAAAAATAAGACACCTTTTTTCCACAAGATATTTTCACACACACACACAAAGAGGAAATAAACGTGTTAATGCCTGAAACAAATGAACTAAAAGACAGATGAATTTAAGACTTATATAAATAGTGTCAAGAAGTTAACAAAAGATGATCCAATCACAGTGGGCTCGCTATTTTGCCATTCCTTTCCATGAAGATTATTTCAAAATAACATTCATTTAGTTTTAGGCTATGCAGTGCTACATGAACAAGGGTATTCCTTTTTTAACAACAAGAGGATGTATGTCTCTATACTAAATGATGCTAAAACATCTGGAAGGCAGAATCAGACAAATTATAATTTTTATGCCATATTTGCCTTTCATAAAAAAACAACAAAAAACCTGAAGTGAGATTTTAGAATAAAAAAAGAAAAATGACTATTTCCTAATCAAGGTTACAACTAAAAAAATGTCATAGTTAAGTTTCTTTCACAATATTTCTAAAGCTTTTCATTTCTCTAACAAGACTTTGCTCATACAAATGTATGATGGAATTCAACATTACATCTTTAAAAATCTAGATATTAAAGGAATGACTAGAAAATCTGAGCATTTTTTCACTTTACACTATATAATATGTGAGGGGAAAAAAGAGATTGTCCTCTAAAATTTCAGAGCAGGAGAACTTCTATAAAGCAAATATCCATTTGCTCAAAATAATAAGGGACTCAGTGAATGAATCTTCCAAAAAACTATTCTTACTTTTCTAAGTGTCTTTGGGCTAACTTTGCTAAGCTTTGCTATCTTCAGACAGCTCCAGAATAAGGGGTGTAGCTTTTACCTAGAGTAAAGACCATGATCCATATAAAGTTCCATGCTTGATAAGGCATGGAGTGTATATTTTGGGGTTTATTCCAGTGCATATTTTCTTACCTCTCTCCTCCCACTGCCATAATTAGTTGCCATCAAATGGAACCTGATCATTTTCAGATGCATAAGATTCCTCTGTAAAGGATATATAGTGACACCCTGTCAGCCCAGCTTAAGTCTATTCTAAAGCCATCTTCAGTCTCACCATAATACAAAATGTTTTCCTCAGTCACCAAAGATTTGGGCAAAGTGTGTCTTATGAAGATGGAAGTGAGGAGTTGTGCTTCCTCTCACAACCTATTTGCCAGCCACCTGCAGAGAAAGGAGAGTGTGACCAATCCACCCTCAAGTCCATAGATAACAATAACTTCAGAGGGGCAAAACTTTAGAGCTCCTACTTTTCTTTCTTTTCATGACAATCCTTTCCTTTTTTCCTCTTAGAAACATGTCAAAACCATAATTTATTGATAGAGCTGGACCATTAAGATGATGTACAGTATATCCAGAAAAGACGATGTTTTCCCTTGTATTATCTCATAATCCCTTGGCCCAGATCTGGTGAAAGCTTGATATTACCATAATACAATTGTTTCAGAAAATAGCAAAAGTATTTTACTTAACTAAGATGTATTTGCCATCACTGACATTCAACACAATTAAGCAAATTAAACTGACTGGCTGATACTATAATTATTTCATGTTCAAAGATGTACAACACTTCTTCTAAAGAGCAGATATGGCCTGGCAATGAGAAAATGAAACTGAACATTATAAGGTTAATAGCATTAGAAGATCTGCTTTTGACATATTATAACCTCCAAAAAATGATTTAAGCTACTTACAAATGCTTTTGCTGGGGCTAAGTTATGCCACCTCTGTATAGAAGTTAATGCAACTCTATCTATCTTAAAGCAATTCCCATGCAGTGTAATTGACATTTATAATCATTCAAAAGGCAAAGGTAATTAACATTATTTTATTTTTGTTGAAAGTAGTGTATGTTGGCACTAAATCATCACTGTTTTGTTTTTTGTACTAACTCCCATCCTTTCATACCTTGGAATATAAGAATCCAAAGACATTTCCCAGGGTCCTATCACCAACTCTTACACTCTGACAAGTTTCCCATCATTGTGCTTCTAACTTCTTAACCATAATAAGCAAACACATGTTTTTGGTTGTGTTCTTCATTGTTGCTAATTCTTTTTTTTTATCCCTCCCATTTAGGTCCAATAACCAAACGCACGACATGAAACTGGATTCATAATGAAAGTATTTACTTTCCTTATGATTAACTTCCCTGCATAATTAATGGCCCCAGTCCTCTGGGCAGCCTTATTACATCTACTCTGCTTTAACATGTTATCTGTCAGCTGAATACATTTTCATATTTTAGAAGGAGGGGGGAAAGAGACAAGAAAGCTCCTCGCTGACTCTGATTCTAAGATTATTTTTATCAAAAATCATTTGCAATTATATTAGCTATTTTCATCACTTATATAACATGCCATATTGGCCAGTTCTCACCTGAGAAGATAATCAAACTACAAATGTAAATACGCTCCTGTCAGACACAAATGGCAACACCTTGAGGAAGATATAAGAGGAAGGAGAGGAGGGTAAGAAAGAGACATAAAGACCTGGCACAGGGGCAGTAGTGAGGTCTTGACCACAAGGTTAAGGATGTCCCAGGAACCTTTCTGAAGGGACACACCAAGAGTCTCTTATTGCAGATATGTTGTAGACCTCTCCTCTGCCAACAGTGCCCAGATCTGTTCACTGGAACCAAACCACCTGGAAAGGGGGCTGAGAGGTTGATGTGCTCGCTCTGCTTTCTCTGAAGCCTCTTAGGAAAGTACTCCTCTGCCTGAGCTCAGGCTGTTTGCCTTAAAAGGATAAAATATCTGTAGAAAAAAAACTGTAGCTGGCTGCAGAGACATCACATACCAGAGGGAGAGACGCTACCAGTCCAGCCCTGCTCTTCCAAGAGGGACTCATCATTGTTTTACCTTCAGCGACTGAGCATTTCATAGAAGTATCTGGGACCCAAGGAAACAGCCTCACTTGCTAATGGGGAAACTGCCCTCAGTAAGAGTGGAAAACAAATTGGGGATCATAACTGATCCTAATGTTTGTCATATTTGAACAGTGACCAGGACTGGTGGCTGGCAGAGAACAGGAGACATACTTATCCACTGAACAAAGCTGCTGTCACTTTTGTGAGCCCCATATCTATAGCAGGTAACCCCAGATACCATGGTGAAGTGACCAGTCCATGTGTCATAGGGACTAGGAGCCAGAACAGCCCGGCAGGAGAACCGAATTGCTCAAAAGGGACCAAAAAAGATGCTTCCCCAAAGCATGGGAATACAAGTGTCCTGCAACAACCTAAGTAGAATGGGTTTTTTTTAAATGTGCCTAAACCTTAGATCCACTCCAGGGCAATTAAATCAGGATGTCTGGAGGTGATATCTCAGCAATGATATTTTTTAAAGTTCCCCAGGTGATTCAATATGCCACCAGAGTTGAGAACCAATAGAACAGACAGGGTAATGATCACCTATTTGGGGAAATAACAAAGATATTAACTAAATGTTGTACACCTATCATTTGACCAAGAAACCTACTAGTGCTTTTGCAAATCACCAGTCCTTACTGGTTTTAGCCAATAGAGACATTCATCATTTCAAATATAAAGTTTATCCTGCTCCTCTTTTTAATCACATACACAGAGAGAGAGACATATGCACACACCTTGCCTTCCTATCCTAGTGGTTCCCAAACTTTGCTGTACATTGGAATTACCTGGGGAAGCTTTAAAAAATACTGGTCACTAATTTCCACTGCCAGACATTCTAATTTTTTGGTTTGGGGTAAAACCTGGGTATGAGTCTTTAAAATATTCTAATGTACAGCAAGGTTTGAGAACAATTGTCCTGTCTTAAATCTTCTACTTTTCCAAAACACTCCTGCTTCCTGTTCACTTACTGGCAAACAGAGATTCCCCATAAGAACAGCCTATATGTTATCCATTAGGTTTTCCTGCTATTTTCAAATCCTTACTAATTCCCATACCTCTTTGCAAGGCAGAAGAGCCAAGCTGCTAAGAAGACAGGCTCTGGAGTTCAAATTCAGGACCAGCCTTTTACTAACTGTGTGGCTTTGGGCAAGTTGCTAAGCTTCTCTGAACCTCAGTGTCCTGCACTTCAGTGCTATGAAATGGGAATAACCTAGACTCTTCCTCACTGGGTTCTTGTACTAAGAGACAATATGTAAAGCACAGGGAGCAGTGCCTGACACAGAACAAAGTTAGCCCAGAAATGTCAGCCAGGCTGATGATGATGATGATGATGATGATGATGATGATGATGGGCAATGCTGTTCTGATCAGTTCCTTCAGAAACAGTGTGGCACTGCCTTGCTCTCCTTGTTCTTAACCCCTGCACTGTGCACTGAACAAAGACCACCAAGGCCTCACTGATGTCAGGCTAAGGGGTGCTTCAAAGGGACAGTGCAATGCATTCAAAACAAACACTGATCTAATGGGAAATATCTCAATGGCTTTCTGCCAAGATCCTGGTGTGTCTCCCAAGGAAGCAAGCCTTCCATACCCTCCAGTTTTGGTGTCTCCTCTCTATTGCTGCCTTCATTCACAGAGTACTAGCTTACTCTCAAATCTTGTTCCAATCATATCACCTATTTCCTTGCCCACAAAACTCCTTCACTCCTTTATAACTTCCTTGCAAACAGGATCCAGCTTACCATGATTTATCTTGTTTTGCCCTTTCCTGTCCCCGTGATATACATCTCTTCTTCCTACCCTACTCTCCTGCTTTTTTCATATTAATAACTATGATTATAAAATCAAAACAAGGCATTTTTGAGAGAGACTATTAGTCCCACCTTTTGCTGAACATCTGTGTAGCTGGAATTTTTGTTCTGTTGTTTATATTTACTTGACAGTTTTTGGAGGGAGAACATTCCTCTGCTTTTAAAAACAAAATTATACTTAGAGAGTTCAAACAAGCTGCACATATTTAACTTCTCAGAAAATAGATTTTAAGGAGATGCTGAGGGGACACAGTCATTATTGAAGACGGTGAGAGGAAAGAAGAATTGGTGTCAGAAGACTGGGGTGTGAAGATGTAGAGAAGGGCTGACAGGGAAGGGGTGGCAAACAGTGCCAGCTCAACAATTCAGATTAGAATTCAAAATGCCACAGATGTGATTGCATAATAAGCTGTTGAGTGGACTGGTAAATGCTGCTTGCAGCATGTGCTTATTTATTGTATTGTCTTGCCTTCTCTGAGCTCAGAAGGTTCAAGTCAGAGGGTATAGAACGCTAGCAACAGGCCCAGCTCCCTGGGATGGGCAGCAGCACCTAGGGTAGAGATGACAGAAAGAGCAGCAGCCTGGTGTTCCAATCTGGTTGCTAGGATACCATGGAGACCCTCCATTGCTAGGCAGACAGGAAAAAAAATGCGTCCATATGCCTCATAACCTACAAACAGCAACAATAAAAACATCGCCTGCCTTCTTCGACCCTTTCCCATCAGGAATCCCAACCCAACTCTTCAGTGAAATAAGTATTGGAAGCTTGGGAGTGTGGCCAGTGGAGCAAGAGACCTAGTCATTTACATTTTCAGGCATTCCCTAGAGTTACTCTATTTAAGCATTTGTCAGTATTTTCGTTATAAATCCCATTGCAGGGATACACAACTTGACTGTGCTTCTAAACACTCTAATAGGATTATAGTAACATGTTCTCATACATTTCTATAAAGGTTTCCATGACTTTAATTTTCTGGACTGCGATGTCAAATTAATGATCAAACTTAAGTTGGAGACTCTATTAGAAGAGCATGAGGCTGGCAGTGAACTGCTCCACAAAAACAGGAAAGATGAGTTTCAAAAACCAACTTGAGGTTCAAGTCTCATTATGTCCAGTTTGCCTAGGTACGCGAGGAGTCTGTGGCATAAAATTAGGTTACTTTCCATGTGAACATTTTGAAATAAGTGGAAAAGGAAACTGGTTTCTTTAAGAGTGGAACTTGACTTTTTTAAGAGTTTGAATCAGCTGCTGTTTGCTTAAATTATCTACTCCTCATCAGTTGGGATAGCTATGACTATTATCAGGCTGTGCTGGTGGGCGGTGGAAGGGTAGAGGGGTCGGCCAGCGATCTGAAATTCAGAGCTTTCTTAATGGGTAAGAGTTAGTCCTCAAAATAAAAATAAAGAAATAAAAAGCTAAAATGATTCTTGTTTATTCTAAAAACTACCAGAAATGCCCTCTCACCTAACTTATAAAATCATAAAAACAGAGGTTCTCCTTCTCTCTGGTCTGAGCTTGCTTTCCTCAATTCCCCTTCTTGTATTCTAGCATTGCCACAAGTAGCTATTGTTCCTTATTCCCCGATGTGCCTTCTCCTTCCTTTTATTGTCTTGCCTCTTGGTCGATGGCTTCAAATGTTTCCACACACACCCCCATGCTAAATCCATACCCTCACACCTCAACAACGGTCATCTTTCACACACTTTCAAAAATTCCACTTTCACAAAAGTTGCTGGTATCATAAAATTAAATGGACTTGGTTATATTTTGCCAACTGTCTTAGGTATCTCTTCTGTGACTTACCTTACTCTATTTTCTAGAATATTTCTTTGTGCAGTATTGCTATCCCCTTGTTAACTCCTTGATGGTAGGACTATGTATGGCTCACCTCTAATGCCTCACAATAGCTCGCACATGGCAGACATCCTCTAAAAGTATGGAACCGAGCCAGAGGACACATCTGGAATTTAATTCCTACCTTTGAAGAAGTCTATGTTTTAATATTTATGCTATCTACAATTACACTAGTGTTCTAGAATTTTCTCAACTTTCTATAGAATCTAATGTATAGCCTTTGGGAAGAATGTATATTTATTAAGATTGTATTAGTGTTTGATCACATAAGGACTTTTTTCAAAATTAAGGTCTCCTCAAAACCAACAAAATACAGTTTTTATTTTTAGTTCTTACAACGTCTTCACAATCAAAAAGTGAAACAACAGAATATGTCGTCATTCTCTGAAATTGAGCTACCACTAGGGTAAAACCAACATCATAACAAAATTCAGAGACACTAGCAACTTTTTATTGGAACTCAAGTCTATACAATCTAACTGAAATGACATGGAATCCTGTGACAGCAAAATGGAAAGGATTTGGCACTATTTGCAATAGGTAAAGAGTTTAGCTCAAAATGCCAGAGGATGAACACTGTAATCTATTATAGAGTCAATGTGCGGGAATGAAATGACATGAAATAAAATAATAAAGTCTAAAGAAATGGTTCTATATATACAACCAACAGGCTAACTGGTTTCTTATAAGAGATATTTTTTTCATTTTTAAGGGTTTAGTTGCTCAATTTATTTCAAAACACAGTATAGTAATTCTACATTCTCAACTAGTTATTTTTATATAGATTTGAATTTTCTAAATCACATTCATAACATCAGAAGGATGTAAAAAAGACAAACAAAACCACTGTACCCAAATCCCACGTGCAGCAAGAGTGCCTTGGCTCTGTGCTGAAAACTCACAGACATTCCATCCAATTCCCAGCTCAAAGGGAAAATTCCAAACCAAAAAATGCTAACTTAATTTAATTTAACCAGGTCTTTTACACATCACGCTACTTTTAAGTGGTCAGAAGTCACTAAAGTCAGAAAGCTTTTTAAATTGTACTAAAAGGCAACCTCAGTATGCAAAGACTAGGCAAGCAGATATGCATATCACAGATAATTGAATAGACGTTTGCCAGGCAGTTATCTACATCTAGAAAGAGAATAGAAAACTAACATGAATGTAAAGTTGAAATCAATTCTGGGCTATCTAGATGGTTTCATTTTAACTGAAACTCACATTAATAAACTGTGTAAGTTTAAGAAAGATGAACAAATTTAAATTGCACTAAAGATGAAATATAAAGACATAAATACTTGTTGCCAGCCAAATATGTATAATCAAATTTTCATAGTGAAATAAACTGAAACACAAACAGGTCTTCAGTTTGGCAAACTTTCTTAATTCTTTCTGGTGCTTTTTTGCACAGCCATTCAAATGGCATAAACTATAATCATTTTTGCATTCATTATATTTCTTTTCCCCTAAGAAAGATACACTCTACCACTTAAGCCAATTTTATTCTAGTTTTCCTTATGGAAGTGTGAAAAAAAGAACAGATGTTTTCCCAAAATTATTTAAGCTTAGAAGATATTCTATCATTTTCTTCAATACAATCCTTCAGAATCACCAAAACGATTATGGTGATATCTTCATGGCTGACTTATTTAAAACACAAGTTATTAAAATATTAAAAGGCACATCATTGTTCATCAGATAAAATGTTTATTATAATGGAATACTATAAATTATCTGCCATGCTAATTTCATTTTCCACAATGGACTTTTTAAAAATCCAGTTCTACACGTCAGGCATTTCTAAACTTAACTTCATTCTACAGTTCATTCCCCACTGCCTAGAAGTTCTTCTATGAGAGAAACGCGTTTAACTGGAGTTATCAACTGACTTAATCAGACTTCATTATAAAACCTATTAAATTGCTCTTTTTTTTATAAAAGCAAAGTTTGCTCTGTGTTAGTCCAAAGCCTTGCAGATACTAAAAGGAGATCCCACGGAATGTTTAAAGATGCAGAGAGCTGTCTTTGAGTTATTTTTTCATTATGCAAAACTTGGCCCAGGAGAGATGGCCATGTACCTCGTTAGCTAAAACAGGCAAGCATGTCAGGACTGCAAATTAATTTACCAGAGAAAGTTGAAGTGACTTCACATTACTCGGGTTTTTAAAGCAGCTGTAAGGCTGCTGAACTATTAGGGTAACTTGGTCAGGTCAAAATCTCAAAAAGGTTTAATCCTTAGTGCCTCTTCCCACTCCCTCAAGAATACAAACTACTCCTTAAGCTGAGGCTGTGTAAGGACAGCAAATGTTGCATGGGAACCAACACATATAGGTACAACTCCAAGTTTTCAAAAGTGTGATTGTTACATACTCATAACCTCCCCAAATCCAATAAATACCAGTGGGGGCTAATCAAATGTTTACTTTTTCTCCTTGTCTTATTTGTGTTTATGAAATGAAGGGTCTCAAGGGACCCTGTATTATTATGTAACACGTGTCATCCAGCCAGTGTGATGTAGTTAGCATAGAGTAGAAAAATTGTTTTCTGTGTTTTTTTTTAAGTTGTGTCACTATCTGTTCATTAAAACTAGCATTCGTTCGGGTGCCTTCCCTCAATTTATGTTAACCTCATGTTCCTGCTGCTTTACTCTCAATATGGATTCTGAGTTGATTGTTGTATAACAAGTTTCATTCAATTTTCTCACTCAAGTTTTGGGGCAGACTGACAGCAGAGGCACACAGTTCTCCAAAATGCCAGAACAATACCAGGGGGGTAGCATTTGCTGCAAGGACTAAGGCAAACAGTGTGGACACATTGTAAAATAAAGGTAAGTTTTCTCATCTGTATTTGACCCTGGGAAAAATGCAGCCCTCTTGGGGGATGAAGGCGCTCCATTAGTGACATTATGCAAAGGAAAACTAAGCAATATTCTCTCAGATATTATGAAAAAAAAATGTTTTAAGGAATAGATTAGGTTTCCATTTATGGATTGTGGGTGTCATCTAGTTCAGGAAATCAAGAAATCACCCCTTGCATATGCGTATTTGCTTTTTAAAAACACTTTGATGAGGCAGAACATCAGGTTTGAAAGATGCCAGCGAGAATCGCCAGCATGTAGAGAAATCAGAGAGAGCCACAAAAGCATAGAAAGTAATGTTGACATCAGACGCATTTCATTTCAAGTCTGACGAGCCTGCATTTAGGATTTTCCGGATGGGCAGGTTTGCCAGGGCATTTGGGAGACGGGGCTTTTTTTTCTCCTCTCACATTCAGTCGCACACGCAGGCACACACACGGACGGACAAACACCTGGGGCGCGTTCAAACTCCATGTACAGTAGGTGGCATATAAAAATGTATAAGTATAGATATATTTAAAATATACCTTGATAAATGACAAAGGCACGAAGGCAGCGTATGTGCAGTGGGTCTGGCTCTGAGAAATGTGCACAGCCCCGCAAGAAGTGCCCATTAAAATGAAACATTTCTGAGGATGAGGACAGACATGGCAAGCGGGAGGGGCGGGGGCCGACAGACATCACAGAGACCCGCAGCTCCCCACCGACAGGGCGCCACCTGGACCCGGCGCGTAACGCCTGCTTACTGTGGGCTCTTGGGGTAGAAGGGCAGGGTCACATGGCTGAGATCCTGGATGTCGAACGCGGTGGGCTCGGCGGAGATCGCCTGCCGCTTGGTGCGCGGCTCGCCCTGCAAGGTGCTCGCGCTCTGCTTCTGCGCCTGCTGGGTGGCCGGCCGGATCACCGAGCGGTACTTGTCCAGTTCGTTCTGCAGCTTCTGGATCAGTTCGTCCTTCTGATCCAACTCTAGCTCCAGCTCGTCGATGAGAGCATCCCGCTGCCTCAGCTCCTCGATCTTCTCCTGGAGCGCGTACTGTAAATCTCGCAGGGTGCCCATGCTCCTCGGGGCTGCCGGGGGCTCCTTCCTGCCGCTGCTCCGCGTCTCGGGGCTTCCTCCCCTCTCCGATCAACTTTCCCCAAAGTCGCCGCTGCCTCCCGAGTGCAAAAGCTTCCTACTTGAGACCAAAGCCAGCCCTGGCTTCTGAGCATGCCCAGTCCGCTGCTCCAGCCACCGAGAGTTTGTGTGCGGATTCTACTTCTCTAGGCTTACAGAGAGGCTGAACGTGGGGATGAGCAAAACAGCAGGTCCAACCAGGGATTAAACCTGAAACCGAGTGGGCGCCGCGTCGCCGGGGGGAAAGCCGAGAGGCTCGGTGGCAGGGAAGGCGGAAGAAGGGGGTTTAAAAGGGAGGGCGGCGAGGCGGCTACTCCAAGGCAGCGGCTGGTCTACCCGGGTCACTGGCGCCAGGCGCCAAAGGAAACCGCCGATGCGTGCGGAAAGCCTGATAAACCTCTGGGGCGCACTGGGGGATGTGCAGGCGGAGCGAGGCTGGAGCACTTCTTTGAGGGGTGGGGAGGTGCGACAGAGAGGATGGGAAGGACCCCAGGCAAACTGCGGAGGCGTCAGCCGGCTCCAAAGCGTGCCAGACTTGAGGGCATTGGACTAAGATCCTGTCGACATCGGAGAGCAGCGCGGACTGTGAATTCTAAAGGCGCCGAGGTCTGGAGGTATTTTGACTGCCAGCCTCACCAAGAAAGCCTCGGGAGCTGTGTGGCAGAACGCTCGCTTCCCCCACGCCAGCTTTTCCTCTGGGAGCTCTTCACACAGGTGGCTAACGCTTGAAAAGAAACTTGCCTCTTTAAGAGAAGATCCAGGAGGTGCCTGAGAGGGATTCCCTCTTACATTCAGGGGCCTTTGGAGATGGGGATGGTGGGTGTGTTTGATTTTATTTTATTTTTTTCACCAAGCGTTGCCACTCTGCCTGCTTCTGCTGATTACTCCCCTTTCTGCTCCCCTTCTAAACTCAGATTTATGAAATAATTTTAGGGCAAAGGCCAAAAAGAATTTGGGCCCCAAAGGGCCACTCAGCTTCTCCACTGTCCCTCCCAGTTGAGCTAGTGTCTATGGAATCTTTTTTTGATGAACCTTGTTTCTTCCATTTGCTGAATACGTGGGGGTTAAAAATCATTGTTGATTCCAAAAAGTTCATCCAGAAATTGAGCCATATCCTTCAACACAATACTTCTGTGCCAACCAAGGTGTTAGGACTGGATCTTTGCACTTGAATGCCAAGGAAGAAACTCTTGCACAAAATTTGAAGGAAAATCATAGAGTAAAGGGAAGAAGAGTCTAGAAGGGCTAAAGTGATTTGTGCAAATAAATGAGCCACCCCACCACCTCCAACCCACTCCAACCCCGTCCTGACCTGCTCAATATATCCTAAAATGATAACAATTAGGACCGTTTGTCCAAGGGTAATTCTCCCATCATGGGAATCCATGCTGGGAATCTCCAAATATTTACCTAATATCTACCTAAATTCCTAATATTTACCTAAATCTTAACCAACTCATCCAATTTTATAGCATCTTTACTAACCCTTTAATTACTCTCTCTGGGGCACCCAATGTTATCCTCCTCAAAACTTTATTTGACCATGCCTTAACAGTAAAACAAAGTACATAAAAACTAAACTAAAACTGAATTGCAAACCAAAACTATTCACTCAAATCTAAATTTAGTGCAGGACAGAAATATGAATCTCAAAAACCTTGCTCACTTTCACTTTTGAATACACAACTTTAAAAAAAATGAGAAAGAGAAAGGAGAAAACAGTCAATGGTATGTTGACGAATATTTTTGGTTTAAAATATGTTTGCAATTAGAAGTGTATATGACAAAGGTTATAAAATCCTAAATACTGTTCTATACAGATTATGACCTAATTCTCTCAGTGCAGATGACATTAGATAATTAATTTTTCTGCTTTTTAACACAGACACTGTGGGAAGTGCATTTATTTCAGAATATAATATACAAAGTGGATAATTCCAAAACATTTTTATTTGTAATAAACAAAACATGATAACTTATAATTACTGACATCAGTAATAATAGTTCTGAATTACTATTGTTTTATTCTCCCAGAAAAAAAAAGGCCAAATTTCTATTGTATTTAACCTATGAGAATTCTTTAATTCCATGGCAAAACTATTTAAAACTAAATGACTGCTTCCTATAGATCTATTATAAGGGTCGATGAGGTCAGGAGTTTATGTCTAAATATATATTACAAAGGAATGTTTAGAAGACATCGATTAGACAAGTGCTAAGCAGGGTTCGTGTGAAGCTTCAATAAGGGTTACCTAATGCCTCTAAGAAGCACAGAGTGGAGAAGGTTCTTCCTCATTTGTAGAAAGACTGTTACATTATATAAAGAAAAATAAAAAGTATCACTGCAATCAAAAACTTCAGGTATTTTCAAAAGAAGATTTTAAAAATTGGATTGTGTAAATACTTTTCATTATTCAAGCTAGCATATCTACACATGACCGCAGGATTTATCTACGTTATATTTTCATGTTAAGAGGATTACCTGTAATATAAAATATAGTCCACAATGAAGTCAATATTAAGCATCAAGAATCTGTTGTAACAACCACAAAGAAAGTAAATGACTAAGATACAAGACTATCACAATTGACTTACACTTTAAAAAGCATTCAAAATGTAGAATATATTCGTTATGATTAGCCTACATTAAGAAAAATAATATAAATTTCCCTTAAATATTTGATAATATTATGTGCAACATCCAAATTCTAGGTTTGTCTTTGATTCTTGAATCCAAAATAAATATTTTAAGTAAGTTTTTCACTGATATTCTTGACCGATTATTTAGATCTTGAGGAATCTGGGTTCCATCTCAGTATTTTGAGCAATTCCAATATTTTCTTAAACATCTTTAGCATTGTACTTGGCAAATTCTGGAAATAATTCCACATAATAAATCAAGGTCCTGCAGTTACATTTTAACAAAGATCAATTTTACCATAAAATCTCTACTAGTAGTCTTATTTGACTAAATTACAAGATGAAAGATCATGCACAGGTCTACTTTCTGCTCATTAGAAAGTAGCTACCACAAATCTGGAATGGAATAGCATGAACCAAGCTCTCATCCTCTGCCTATGTGTGATGAGGCCTTTGATGTTAGCTGCTAACAGAATAAAACAAGTTTGAAAGAATGGTGTTCACACTCTAAAATTCCATAGCAGTAACAGCTTTAATGGAAGCAAAATGCTTCCAGTAGCCAGACCAAATTGTGGCATATTAAACTCCAATATGCATTTCAATTTTGTACCCAGTGCTCATGATTGAGAATAAATATTAACAGGCTTCCTTAATGGAATCTCAAAATAATTTAAGGAGACATTCAATAAAGCAACTTTACCACAATATTATTTTAAAAAGTAAAGTCTGTAGAATTTAGCATCCTTCACTAAAAACATAATTAGCCTCAAAAGAACTATGATAATTGTATCATCTACTTGTCCATTCTACATTCCCTGAAAGAGTACTAAATTTGTACTTTGGCCATTTCTTGTATATATCTCTTTTTTTAAGTTTTATTTTATTTATTTACTCCCCCCTTCTCATTGTTTGCGCTCGCCATCTGCTCTATCTGTCCATTTTTGTGTGCTCTCTGTGTCTACTCATCTTCTCTTTAGGAGGAACCTGGAACCAAACCTGGAACCTCCATGTGGGAGAGAGGCACTCAATTGCTTGAGCTACCTCAGCTCCCTGGTTTATTGTGTCTCTCATTGTCTTTCCTCTTTGTGTCTCTTTGTTGCATCATCTTGTTGCATCAGGTTGCTATGCCTGCCCATTGTGCCAGCTCTCTGTCTTGCTCATCTTCTCCAGGAGGCACCAGGAACCAAAACTGGGACCTCCCATGTGATAGGAAGGAGCTCAGTTGCTTGAGTCACATCTACTTCCTTCATGTATATATCTTGAACTGTGGGTGGGGGGAACAAACAACTAGTTGGGCTTTTTCAGTGATGAAAGCTACCCCTTGCAGAAGATTTCTAGAAGCAACAAGTATTCCTTGTTCTAAGCTGCTAATCATAGCTACCCCTTGCAGAAGATTTCTAGAAGCAACAAGTATTCCTTGTTCTAAGCGGCTAATCATAATAGAGATCATAAGAAAAATAACTAACTTCTTTGAAAGTGTAATGCATGACAGGCACAGTTTATGCAACCTATGAGGTGGTATTATTATTATTATTTCCATTTATAGCTGAGAAAACTGAGGCACAAATTCAGCCACCTAATGAATCCAGCAGAGCTTGGATTCGAATCCAGACCATTCCACACAGATCTCAAACTGGTAATACTGCCTCTTATTGTCTCCTACAAGACTTCTCTATGTTGTTGCTCTGTTTTGGTTTTGGAGGGAAAATAGGAGTATCCACGGAACTAATTATCCTGGCTTTGGGGTTGGGTGACGAGGAGAAATTTGGAAAATTCTGAAAAAGCAAGAATATGATATTTAAAAGTTCCTTTCCCCAAAACTGTCTTCACTCAAGTTCTGTTTGCAACCTGGTTTTGGGTGACCAACTAAAGTTTCCTGGAACTGTCCTAGTTTTAAAACTAAACGTCCTGGGTAAATCAGAATGGTTGGTCTCCCTATTTAATTCAGCCTTGTTGAGACCCTCTATTTTATAAATATGTTCCATTTTTGCTTTCAAAGTTACTGATGAAAAAGTAAAACCAAAGAAGATCAATGATGAAAATATAGGTAAACGGACTTGGCCCAGTGGTTAGGGCGTCTGTCTACCACGTGGGAGGTCCGCGGTTCAAACCCTGGGCCTCCTTGACCCGTGTGGAGCTGGCCATGCGCAGTGCTGATGCGCGCAAGGAGTGCTGTGCCACTCAAGGAGTGCCCTGCCACGAAGGGGTGTCCCCCGCGTAGGGGAGCCCCACGTGCAAGGAGTGCGCCCCGTAAGGAGAGCCGCCCAGCGGGGAAGAAAGTGCAGCCTGCCCAGGAATGGCGCTGCCCACACTTCCCCTGCGGCTAACAACAACAGAAGCTGACAAAGAAACAAGATGCAGCAAATAGACACAGAGAACAGAGAACAGACAACCGGGGGGGAGGGGATTAAATAAATAAATAAATCTTAAAAAAAAAAGAAAATATGTATTATTTCAGGCACATCACAAATCCAGTTATACATATGTTTGTGTGAATATGGTTTAAGAAAACAGTTATCGTATTTCAATGCATAATAATACACAAGGAATTATTATTGGACTATAACCAGGGTGAGTCGCATAATAGAACTTTAATTACACTTTGATAAATTAGTCAAGGAGTCTAGGCTCTCTTTTTAGGTTAGTGTTTATATAGGTTGGCTTCCTATGGACTAAGTATGGCAATTCATTTAATTCCTTTAGAATTAGATTATTACTTATAGCTGTGTTTGGTGAATAGATTTGGCCATCACTAATACATACTTAAAAGGACATCAACAAAAATTTGAATGACCAAGCTGTTATGTAATCATACTACTGAATGATAAGGTCTGCCTGAAAAAGAAAAATAAATAAGTAAACCATTAATGATGAAAAGCTTTCTACAGAGATTTGGAAAGTAATAGAGTACTGTACCATAATTGCTAATGTACTTACACTGTAATACCAAATTAGTGTCATGCCTAATATTAGTTGAAATGAATTCTTATATTCCTCAGCTAAAAATGATAGTAAATTATTATTGGGACTCAGCCTAAACTAGTACTCATGAAAGTCCATGGACTCTATAACAAAAAGAAAACATTGATTTGTAAGCTGTCCATTTCGAATAACCAAAGTAAACAGTTTTCAGAATTAAAAAAAATTAAATGGTCTGTATTTTTTTCATAAGAGGAAACTTCAAAAATGCATAAAATGAAATTTAAAATGCTATATTCACAAAAATACCATTTTACTGCATTTTAAGTCCAGTGACTATATGCATGTACATTTAACAAATCTCCCCTTTTTGATTAATAACTTACAGCTTCTCAGTTCCATTTTAGTGATTCTTTTGCAAAATCAAACGCACAACATTCCCTAAGTAAATGCATCAGTATGCTCCACAAAATATTTTAAAATATTTGCAGAAGTAATCATGCTTTCGAAAATGGGTTTTGATATCATGTGGTGTTTAAAGAACAGCTCTGGAGTCAATGATTTTTCTTTTTTTTGTTGTTACTTTGATTTTAGTAGCATTTAACGGCTGATATATTTTCCTTGACTATTTTCCTCTCATATGTTTTGTAACCAAAATTTAAAGTAAAGAAAATCTAAATTTTGCTAGTTAATACACTCATCTTAGTACACTGGGAAAGTACTGAAGATGTAAGAAAAATTAAAAAAAAATAGAAGGTTGGGTGAATTGAATTCCCATAAGTAAAATGACTGAAATGGGCAAAAGAAAGATGACAAGAAATCGGTTTATATTGTGAGAATGTTAAGGATTTGTCGGAAAAGGAGGATGGAGGAGATTGCAGACAAAAAAAAATCTTAGAGAAAACTGAGATCTTCACGTGCATGGTTTTAATCGACTAGTAATTATTTCCTAACTTCAAATTAAGAAAACTCTTGATATTGTAATTTTAGACTATTATGCAAGAGAAACTTAGAAATCAAGAAAACTCTTGGTATTGTAATTTTATACTATTATTATGGGAATGAAACCCAGAAATTTACCTTTCTAATAACAAGCAAATGAAGCAGAGGACTGATAAGTCAAATGGATTTAATTCCAGAGCCAAGATATGGTGAAAAAAGGATAGATGCCCCTATTTGGAGTCCATGCATAAGGCATATATTTGCAATGAATTGGTAACCAAGTACAAAATAATCAGTAACCCTGCCTAATGCATATGTTTAGAAAATATGCAGTACTTTTGTCCTGGTCTGGATGGAATCCAGAAATAGACTGAATTTTTTTTTTTAAATCCGTTATTTGAAACATAGGCATTTAATCTGTTAGGTGAGAAAACTTTTAATACTAGTGGTCAAGATTTAAACAAAGATATATGTGTAAACATCTTTATAATAGACTTCAATACCCAACATAATAAAAATAAAATAGGGACTTTTTAACCTATTTGATATCAGCATAAAATATTCTGTGTCTTCCTTGAGTCCTGCATTACATAACAATGTGTTTACTCAAGATCAGAGGTAATTTTGAACATTTTATGGAATATCTATTTTCTATAGAATATAGTATTACTTAGAAAAGCATCTATGTCGCCTACTAATTTTAAGTGGAAAGCATGACAGGGAAATCATCAAAATGTTTATCAGTGGAATGCAAGCAATTACTGACATTAGAAGTGGAGAGAACTTAGTGAAAATCACTTTTCACTTTCTTGCTTCCAGTCAGATCCTCTATCAAGAAGCATTCTCTCACCAGTCACAGAACTAAAACTTACCTAATATAACATCAAGCATGGGGTTGGTCTTAGACAACTCCATATTTTTACAGAATAATAAATTGATAATATGAGAAAAGCTGAGTTTCTTCATTTAATATTTTCTAAAGGGATAGTCTATAAAATTTTTGCAAAAAAATATCAAAATATGAGACAGTAAGAATATATTGCTAAATGCATTGAGAAACAGTGTTTAAAGTTTTTATTTTCCCTAAAATAATTTTGTATTTTAATAGTCTAAGCTTATGTTTATTTGAACCCTCATGTATCTACAAAGCAATTGTTAACACATTACCTAATTTTCAAATCCTGGAATCAGGGAATATCCAGTTGTGAGAAACTATAATAACTGATATAGAATTGATGACAAAAATACAAATAACCAAGAAAAGCATATGGTAACAGATGGTACAATAGCTAAACCCAATGGTCAAAGAACAGCTTTGTCAGCAGCTGAATGACTCAAATTCAGAGCTCTACACATCAAAGTGTATACTATGACAAATTCAATAAAACAGATTTCTTTCTGCATTATTTCTCAGAACCTTTAATTTTCCAATATGCATTATGAATCTTCAAAATAAATATATAGTGAATATACACAGTTGATCTAAATAACTATACTTTCTTTAGTCTATTATTTTAGGTGTTGAACCTGAGAATTCATGACAATTTTTTCAAGGTTTATTAGAAAATTTATTAAAAACTCCAAGCATCATTCCCATTTGTGAAATTCCTCACCAGCATCTACATATACAGCAGTATCAGGGACAAGAACACACAGTTCTGGTCTCACCAGACTCTCTGCCTTAAAATGACAATCTACCCAGTCCATGACCACAGCCAAATGACATGACCGAAAAACCATGAACATACGACAAATTGGTGCCTCCAGGAAGGACTAACATTGCATTTGGCCCAAAATCACATTTCCTGTTTTAAAATTAGGCTGAGGCACGGGATTATTGTCCAGATTGGGAAAATGTCCCAGGGATAATTAAAATGGTACCAAAATTGGAGAGCAACTTATTAATACTGAATTACATATGTATTATACTGACCTTTCAGTTCTTTAAAATTTTCAGGCACCAAGTAATTTAAACATTTCAGAACTTTCCCCTCTTGATTGTCTTTCTACCTGTGAAGCATTTCTCCTAACCCCTTTCACTACCCTCAACCCCAAACACATTGTTACCCCATCACCTCCTCCCATTTTTCAAGTCATTAACTCCTTCAATTCTCCCCTTAAATAATATTTCTCCTGATAAGCCTTCTCAATCTCCCCTTATTTCCCTTATTATAGTACTTATTATAGTACTTACCACAGTTTATAGGTATGTATTTATTTTCAAGGATACTTGTTAAAAAGCTACCTTTCCCATTAGACTGTAAGCTCCAAGAAAGCAAGGGACTATGTCTATTTTGTTTACCAACACCTACTACAATAGCCACTCACTAAGTATTTATTGAATGCATTATAAATGAAGGTAGGAATATTTATATAGTATCTACCACACATGATCATCAATAAATGACATAAAAATTGTCCTTTGCACCATCAAGAGATCAATTCAACAAGCTGAAAAGAAATAGCTCTATGTGCAATATGAAGAGGAGCTTCAGAGTTCACAGCCTTTACCTGGCTGTCATTCAGAAATACATACATCTTAAGCCTTAGAAACCTCAGTATGACTACCCTGGAGGGGCAGCAGCCTTATATCCTAGATGCCAATCAGGGAGTCTCCAAGTCACATGTTTGTCTGGATTTTAAATAGCACTAATTTTATATATTCATCCTGGAAAGATTTGTGATATCTCTTGCCCCTGGACAGGTAACCACTTAAAACAGTCACCTTAGATAAAATTTTTGAGGCTAAAATGTTAGAGTCAAATGTGGCCTGGAAAAAATATATAAGTGCACATGTTTGGAGTTTGAGTGAATATAGGTAATGAATTTCTTTATAACACAACAGGTGGCATGGAAAATATGATATGGTGACTTTTCTGAAATGTGATACTTTAGCTCTACAATTCTCCTTGTCCTTTCTGTGCAAAATAAATGAAATATATTAGAGGCCTACTTTAAAATATAATTTTATCCTACAGAAAAAATAGACCTTACACTTTGAACAACATAATTTGTCTGCTTAAGGCCCATGATAGCCATGTTTCCCCCCCGTATCTTGAAATTTTTCTAGGAAATAGTATTTCTTCATACCCAACCCTTTTTCAAATTACAACTAAACAAGCAACACTCTTGATGCAGCTTTAAGTCACCATAATCTCAGGGTCTTTCTTATTTCTAGATTTATAATATATTGTCCTCAAGTTTAGGTGCTTTTTTTATATACCACTTGCAGCATCTATAGCATCAGTAATTCTGCAATTTCTTTCTTTTTGTTTCTTTAGGAATTCCAACTACTCCTTCAAAAAAGCAGGTCAGTTTATTCAGAGTCAGCCTTGTTATGAGTCCTTCCTACTACACAAGTCTTTCAGAAAATTACCCTATTATTTAATATTTTGAAAGAAGATGCTTCCTATTAAGTCATCTAATAAGTTTCTTCAGAAATTATCAATTAATATTCGTGCCCAAACCTGGGCCACCTCATTTGCAATAGTTTTGTAAATTCAGATTAAAAGAAAGTTTAAGAAGCAAATTTATTTCAAAAAGTACATTTTAATTCACTAACTTAACTTCTGAAGTAGAAATACCCTTTCATTCCCCCTCTTCTTCTCTTTCTTGTTCTTTCTGTAAAGTGTTAGAGTAGGGTATTCAAACAAAATTGTAAACTTAGTACCATAATCTGAACACTTTAGTGCTAACCTGTGGGTATTAGAAATAAACTAAAGTCACAATACTACATTAAACAGCTGTACAAGTCAGTCAAGAGATGTGGTATATAGTTTGTTAGTACCAAAAAAAGCAATATTTCTCAGAATTACTTTTTTAAAAAATTCATTTTATTACTATTCCCCCTTCCCCTCCTCCTGCCCTTCTTTTTTGTTGTCTCTGTTGTCTTCTCTTATTACTTTCTCTTCTCTAGGATTCACCAGGATTCGATCCTGGAGAAACCTGGTGTGGAGAGAGGTTCCCAGTCAATTGCACCACCTCAGTTCCTGGTTTCTGCCTTGGCTCACTTTTTGATGTGTCATCATCTTGCTGCATGACTCACTTGCCCAGGCACTGGTTCACCATGCCAGCACTCGTGCAGGCACTGGCTCACCATGCGAGCATTTGCGCTCACCATGCAGGCACTGGCTCGCTGCGCAGGCATGCTTTTTCTTCTTCTTTTTCACAAGGAGGCTCCAGGGATTGAACCCAGGTCTTCCCATATGGTAGGTGGAAGCTCTATCACTTGAGCCACATCCGCTTCCCAGAATTACTTTTTGTAATTTCAAACAGTCAACAAGAAGGTTTTCTAAGTTCTTCAAATTTATTGCACTTGAACATGGGCTTTGTGAAAAAAGTAAATTTTGTCAAACTTATAAAAAACTAAGCTCAAACTTTTGCTATTAAAAAAATAATAAAAAGAGATATCTCTCTTTGGAAGAGAGTCAAATTTGGGGATAAAGATTCAAAGCTATGCACACACAAACCCACAAATCTTCATAAAAGAAACTTCTGACTGGAATAGTATAATGCTGCCTTAGTGTCTAAATGCAAATCTGAGTTGCTGATTTGCCCCTGCCTGCAACTTCTAAATCTTCAAAAAAATCTAAGAGCTAATCACTATTTAAACATAAGAACTATCTTGGCATTGCATCATTTATCTCTTGTATTTCTTATTTATATTTTCTCCTAAAAAAAATGGGAATCTCATGGTGCTGTTATTTATATACATAATCCATTTGGAGGCAGCAATTTCCAAAAGCAAAAGTTCATATAGTAATATATGTAATATAGTAATATAGTAATAGTAATTGAGCTCTATGAAAGGAAAATTGTCTTATTGAGATATAGCTATAGATGATATAGACATACCATAGAAAGTAGATTTTCTATAAAGCAGAAAATGGTTCCTAATTGAAATTTGAATGTGTTACTTTTTAAATGTACATTAAGCAAAGCATTATATGATTTAGAAATTTAAATTTCTCTTTTACATGGCTCATTTTATTCTAAGTACACTTCCAGAAATAATGACAGCATCAGCAAAGAATACATTCTTCACATTATTCTCTTAGCCTTTAAACACTAAGTTCTAGGCTAAAATAGATAACTAAAGGTACAATTGCACCCTCTACTGTTCAAATTTTCTCTTCCATATTAAGGAAAGCCCTGTGTATGTTTAACATTTATTCATTATAAAAGTAACAGGTAAATAACATTGACTTCCTTTAATATTAATTAACAGATCCTCAAAATACTAAACTCTAATTGTTACAATTTCGTTAGTAATATAATGGAAATTTGATTTTGATATAGTTACTTGAACAAGGCTAATTTAGAAAATGATACTTAACAAGGTACTTAAAACACAACGTATTCATTAAACTCAGAGAAAATAATAGCAATACTGATCACCTCTTTAGCATCAGTTTTAACAAGGAAAAAAAAAATCAAGTCATTCAAGCCAACAACTAGCGTACTTTTCTAATCATGTAAAAAATTTATCCAATTTTTTCCATGTGAGAAATTACAGTAAACATTAATGTTTCTCTAACCGTGTACTTTGAAGTTTTAAAAATTAATTTTTGAGTCTCTCCTGTCATTGTTAAAATTTAAAATATCACTGTGGGTCAAAATGTAATACTTTATAGAGAATATTTGTTCTTTTCTTTCAAACCTGTCTCTTATTTTAATTAGATGTTTTGCATCTACTCAAAGGGTCCTTATTGACTTCACTTCTGGTGATGGAATGTTAGCTTGACCCTCCTACCATGAATAACGAGAAAACTGAACCAACTCAATATCGTAAAAATGTCAATGTAATCCCAAACAGAAATCCACCCTTTTTTGTGTGTGGAAATTGGCAAGCTAATTCCAACATTTATAGACTAACAGCACAAAGAAGAAGATAAAAGGACATATACACCACTGTATATCAAGGCTTACTATAAAGCTGTATGAATGAGAGTGTGTGGTATTAATGAAAGAATAAAGAAGTAGATTGATGGACTAGAATAGAGAGTCCTGTATGTAGACAGAGATAGAGATAGATGAGACACAGAGACAGAGATTAGAGATAGAGATAAAGACAGAGATAGAGATCACATGATTACAACAAATGTGGCCCTCCAGAAATTATGGTCTTTTCAATTAATTTTGCTTCACCAACTAAATATACATATGAAAAGAAAATGAATCTTGTGCTCTTCCTCATACCATACAGAAGAATTCAATTTCAAGTGAATTGTAGGTCTTAATGTGAAGGCAAAATAATAAAGTTTCTAAAAGATAACATAGGAGAGTATATTCATTAAGTTTGAATAAGTAAAGGTTTCTTAAAGAGGACACAAAGAAACATTCACTGTAATGGAAAAGACAGTTAAAATGAACCATATTAAAATCAGGAAATTCTTTTGAACAAAAGATACGGTCAAGAGTCAAAAGGCAACTCAGGAGAAAGGAAAAGATATCTGTAATATATATTTAATTGGCAAAAGGCATATATTCAGACTATACCTGGAATTCCTAAAACTCAAAAGTTAAGAAAGACAACCCAGTTGAGAAATAGGCAAAATACTTGAACAGGAATTTCACGAAAAGAACATCCAAATAGCCAACAAATGTGAAAACGTGTTCAATTTCATTAATCAACAGGGAAATGTAAAATTAAAATCAGGAGATATGACCACACATTTACCAGAACGGCTAAAACTGAAACAAAAACAACTTCAACAACTGTTGAAAGTTTGTGGATCAATGGGAACTCTCATATACTACTAACGGGAGTGTAAATTAGAACAGCCACTTTAGAAAACAGTTACATAGCTACCTAAAGTGAATAAATGAATACACCTTACACAAGAAACAACATGAAGAAAGCAGGCATGGAGACAGAGATCATTCTGGTTGGAGTGGAGGGCTCTAAAGAGTAGAGGGCAAGCTCGGAAGGTAGAGGAGGGCCAGATTAAGGAGAGTCATGGAATGTAAACGAATGTATGCTATGTGCAATCACTAATGGAAAGGCACTTACAGTTTAGAGCAGAGAAGTGACATAAATCAGAGTTGTTTTAGGAAATTAGTCCAGTAACATAATGTTAAATGGACTGAAAATTGATGCTAGAGTCAAGGAGACTGGTTCAGAAGCTGCTGCAATAGTAAAGATCTAATCAAAATACAGAACTGGGAATGGAGAAGAAAGACATGGTCATTGATAGCTGTTGAAAATGTCACTCATTTCTCAATATCAGCATTAATTTCTTCTGTAATCCCAAGTATTCATTTTGTAAATGTGTGTGTGTGTGAACTGTAAACAGAGATCAAGCACCTGTGTAACCAGGTGCAACCAAGGAAAATGAACTCTTCTTATTGAGAATCATTTCTGAGTGTATCCAGTCTTAACAGAGCCAGGGCTACTCCTCCTGAAAATGTTTTCCCTGCAATAGTACTAAACACAAACACCCTGCCTGGGACTGGCTGGAGAATAAATGAAAATTATGAATAGCTATGAGTGGACACTCTCTCTATATAATTCCTTCACTCCATCATCAGAGTGGCTTCGTGACAACTGCTGGCCCTTCACACTCACCCAGGCTCCAGCGTCCCAGGCTCCAGTGGTTTCCTTTTGCTCCCAATAAACTATTCTAAGCCAGTGGATTCATTGACGTATGCCTTAATTGACTCATCGCCTCCCATTTCACCACTTTTTGAGGAGAGAACTCCTATTGGACAAAATCTTGGCCCTTATAATAATTTAAAATCAAGAGGGAGGAAAGGAACAGGAATCATAGGGACTTGGGATAATAGGAATTTTCACTGAGATTTGGGGAAAGGAAAGGGTGGGATAGCAACTTTGATATGAAAGTAAGGAGGTGGAAGAAGAAATTAGGAGTTTTAAGCATCTCCCTTCTGAACTGTTTTAAAAACACAAGTGATATTCTTTTAAATAACTTTGATTGGTGACCTGTATTCGTTTAGCCTTGCACTGGGATTCTGCTTATAAAATTACGGTGAATACACAAGATCAATTAAGATGTTGTTTTTCCTTTTAGGGGCAGGAATCAGCAACTCCAATTTATCTAACTCTCATACTGAATTGAAATTTGGACAACAGAAGTGAAAAACTTTAGGAAGAGCAAACCAGACCTCAGCTTGGAGTTTGGAAGAAGCTTCGCATGCTTGCACACTTTTTGGGGCAAAAAATACCACTGCTGAGATCCTTCTCAATTAGAAAAAGGGAACAATACAGCATCCCATCCCTTGCAGCTTTTGGTAGGTGTGTGTTTTGCACTTTATTAATCCCAGATTATGGGCTGAGATGCAAGAGGAAATTGGGGGAAGGAGATCATGAAAAATAGCAAGATTTATTATTATTACTACTGTTTCTGACATTTATTGAGTGTATTATTAATATTATATCCTATGATATTTATAAGAGTGGACTACTAGACTGACTGCTTTTCATAAATGATCTCAAACCTCACAAACTTATAAGGTTGGTTTTGGTTTTAATCCTCATTTTAAAGAGGAGAAAACTGAGAATAATTAATGTTTTAAGTGACTTATCCAAGGTTGTACAGATAGTGAGTACAAAAGCTGAGCTCTAAACTCCAGAACCACAGTGTATAACTATGCTACAGTGCTTCCACAGTCATAATGATGATGACATAATGAAATGTTTATTAATATGGTCTCTGTGAACATGTAGATAACGTCCATCACCAAAACCCACGCTTTGGCGATGTCACCCCTCCTCTCCTCATTGTTTGACTTTCACACAAGGTTATTAGAACAATCGTCATGACATAGACTTCATTCTTAATGATATGAGAAGGATTCCCTTAGACTTCAGAAGCAAACTTTCTTGCTGTAGGGTGTCTAGTTCATGGCCCACATCATTAATTAAGCTAATTATATAACTATATAGCATTAGTTAAAATAAATCTTGAACTTAGAAAAAGCTTGAAGAAAAAAATGACTTTACAGAAATTATTTTATACTTTATTTACCCAGTAGCTTTCTTGATGTGTTCTATGTAACTTTATATTAAAAATAGAATAAGAACACATTCCTCAGACTAGAATCCTCCATGGACTGCCTTTTATCCTATGAAAAATTTAGTAGAGAAATTAAAGTGTGTGCATTTGTGTTTTAGGTTCATGATGAGGCTTTGTTCAAGATGAAAAATGTTCTCAACTAGGACTTATCAAAAATTAAAAGCTGCAGCTCAAAGGGACACAAGATATTTCCAATCAAGAAAAAAAGTAACCTTTTAAAATAAATTCATGTTCCATGTATATTCTTCTGCTGAAAAGTGTTTATACTTGGTTACATCATTTTTACTGTATTTAGTTTTGCAAACGGTAAACTGGATTCAACATAAAACAGAGTACTCTAGAGAAGCAGTTATAAATAACTTCATTTCACCAAGAGGTTGAAAAGATTCAGCTGCCAATACACAAACCCACAAACCACCAACTTTTCCAAACTTCAGTTCTACGATGTCTCAATGTATTTGAAAAGAAAATAAAGAAAAATCACACTAACTGCTGAACACTACTCTGCTGTGTGGTCCTACAAATATAAAACAAACTTCTATCTCACAGGTTAATTTTTTCTATAAATTATTCAGAATTTAAACCAAAAGGATTAATTTTCTTTTTTATAAATAAAATGTTCATGTTACCTATGAAGAGTAAGCCTATACTTGCTATGTAATTAAATGAAAAGAAGGTCCATACAGAAACTTATTGGCAATTATTGGAAGGGTGATTTATTGTTGATAGCAAAGGACATGCACTTCTAACACTGCAAATGGTCCAAGATATCACAGAAATTACATTTCCAGTGATAAAGTCTGTTTGAAAGGGCCAACCATACAGATCTCAAGTGCTCCAAATTTGCCAAGACTATTCTAATTTCAAAAAGTCTGTTTTTCTGTCAAATTATGTGCCTCCAATTTTTTATTTGGAGAGAACATGCCAGTACAGCCCTACTATTATATGGCACAATAATTACTGCTTGACTATGAGGTAGGCTGAAGAATAAATAATATAAAATAATTACATAGAAATAACTTTAAACATCATCTACAAGTTATTCAAAAAAGTCACTGAAGTTCTGTCAATATGATGGCTCAAACCATATTGGGTAAGTAAACTACCCAAAGCTAAATAAAATAGCAAAAATCTTATGGAAAATCAACTAATTTGGCAATAAATTTATTCTCACCAGATAGAATCTCAACATTGACAATAGAAATACTGATTAAATTGAATGATAGAACTGATTTCAGATAACAAGTGATCTCTAGCAGGCTTTTATTCTCTATTATTTTTATTACTATTAAATCTTTATACTGAATGCAGCTGTAAGTTTACTAAATTGAAAACAATGTGGAGTATGGGGTAGGGGCTAAGGCTAAGTGGAGAGTAAAGAAATGGACATGATTTTCATGTAAATAAATTTTCCTATAGTCAATATTTTATTTTGGGAACTTTCTTCTGAAAGCTTGTGAGTAAAGAAAATGGCAAAAAAAAAAAAAATCAAGATTTGTGCACATCTGTTTATGTATTCAAGAAAAGAATATTCAACTGGGCATTGGTCCATGGGAAAGCCTGCACAACATAATCCAGTCCACCAAACACACTGTTCATTTATTAATAAGAAAATTCCAGGCTAGATTCTTGCCAAGAGAGCTCTTCTTTTCCAGAAACTACTTTTGGCCATATTTTACCTTTGATCTACTCCTCTCAATGCAGGAAAGAAATAAAAGACCCAGAGTCCAACTTGTAGCAGTTGGAATTTGTCTGAACTCTGGTGAAGAAACATAAATCTATTCACTTAGTTGTTTTAAGAAGCAGTATGATTTTATTAAAAGTACTGATGGATTTTTAATTTTTATTGTATGATAAAATGCATATTTATTTTATTATAAGCCATTTTCAAAATATCCGTCAAATAAGCATTCAATAAGTCTTATCTCTTATTTTTATTACAATAGTAACTTACATTTTAGGTTCTGATGTTTATTTATCAAAGTATGTTCATATTGCTTCATTTACTCACATGGGTTATTTAGGGTAATTACTTATTTATGATATTACCATCCCCAACTGATTTCTCAAGGCTTTTATACAGAAGTCTTGAAACATGTAACTTTGCAATGTGAGTTAAATGGTGTCTGTTTTTTGGAAGATGCCAAAGGATGAGAACACATCAGTGTATTCTGGGAAATTTTACAAGTAGATTTATAATTTAAATTAAATTTATAATTTAGGATAAAGGGGTTAGACAATGAGCCTTAAAGTCCCACAAAACTGTAAACAGTATTTTGTTAAAGTAAAGGCCAGTTATAGCTAAACAAGAATGTACATATGGGTTAACAGATGTTTTGGAGTCAAGAGGATTTACTTTGGGAAGGTCGAAAGGAAAATCTTTATGAATGATGAAAATAAATATGATTGGCAAATAGGAGAGTGCATTTCAAATTAAGTAATAGAATATGCTACTATTTTTTAGGAGAGAATATGTGGAAACCTATAAACAATTTTACCCTTTGGGGATATATGCAGAAAAAATGATAGCATATAAGCTAGGTTAACTAACTAGCAGAGAATCTCCCATTACTTGAATTTAATGACAGGTAAAGAAACTGGAAGTTTCCATATGCATCTGTAAAAGGAAGTGATGTGCTTGACTCAGCCCTAATTTTATGAAGCCTACAATATATTACCCTATGTTCAACTTGGAAGATTCATGTCATGTATATGTATTTTATTTTAATGTCCATAAAGCAAGAATTTGGTTATTACCAAAAAAAAAAGTTAAATATATTGAAATGGACAATACACACAAATACATACCAATTTTAATTAGTAATTGTCTTATTTACTGGGCACAAAACACTGTGAAAGGTGCCACTGAGTAGTAACTTACATAACAGACAATACAAAATTTCTAATTGTTAGCAGTAGCAGCAAAATATTTAAATGCCTTTCTAAATATTGCCCGGCGTCTAAAAGTGAAATCAAACTAATAGATAATTCTGACCGTTTGGAAACTTTCACTATGTAAGATAAGAAATGTAGGAGCCAAGTGTAAATAAGGGGAAAGAAAGAGTGACAGGCAGAGCAGATGTTTCCCCAAAATCAACAGCCTTACTTGAATACTCTGCATTAAAAATTAAGCTTCTCCATTAGCCTAAAAAATATGAATTGCAATGCCACACACAGTTATTCACACTCAGGTAACAGGAGTATTAATTTGTGCACGTTCCTACAAGGAGTTTAGGAACAAGGTAGTTGGTTAAAGACATTCACAAATACAACAGGTCTCTTTCCTTCCAGGCAGGTGGTAAAATTGCATTTTCCTACCTCCTTCAGACACAGACAACTGACTTGATTTGGCTGATAAAAGTGAACGAAAGAGACGCGTGATGCTTCTGGGCAGCGGTGGTTCATTGTCGGGTGAGACACTATTGCTCTCCCTCCCCATCCCTGCCATGTCAGTCACGGAAGCATGCCCCTCTGTCAGCTTCAGCTCATGAGCAAAGCTCCAGCAAACCCACAATGGGCACGTGAGCAAAATAAATCTTTACTGTTTTAAGCCACTGAATTTTAGGGATTGTTTTTTACCACACCCTAAGCTAGCCTTATTGATTGATACGTGGGGCATGGTGATAGCATTACAAACTCATAAAAGAAAAAAAAGCCACGATACTTTTTCCTTAGTCTGTATTTTGTTTTCCTAGTTCAGGCATCCCCTGGAAGGTGCACACATACTACTAAAGTAAACTATCCATCATCTTTGGCCACTTGTCTAGTATAAGTTAATACTCTCCTATGGCAAATAATGATTGGCTAGGATGACTAATGCCTAACTAAATACTCAGGCTTCTAGCTCCTTTAAGAAAAGACAAGTGGATCCCAGCTAAAGTAATGAAAGTGACCTTTTCCACAAAAGGATCCACTCAAAGTCCAATCCTTTTTGGGGCAGTGGCTGTGGTTGCATAGGTGATTTAAAGCTCAAATTATATGAACCAAAATTATCTTAAGACCCCTAATGTCCTGATATATTAATCAGAAAAAACTAGTCTACAAAATGGAAAAAATGCCATGGAAGGTGGGATTTGGGTATTTTTTATCTTATACAGTCTTTATATAATAAATATAAATTTAGAAAGAAGATATAATTGAACTGTGGTACCAAAATATATACGTACATATATAAACAAAGCAAGCAAGGAAAAAGCCAAGGAAGAAAGTAAGTAGGCAAGCAAGGAAGCAAGAGAGTGAGAGGAGAGAAAAAGGAAGGAAGGAAGGGAGGCAGGGAGGGAAGAAGGGATGGAGGGAGGGAGACAAAGAGAGAGAGGGAGGGAGGGCTTCTTAGGGTTTTAGCTCAAACTGTTTGTTGCAGAAGATGATTTAAGAGGTCTGAGGTTTTTTAGTGATTTATTCATGAACCACCAAGGTCCCTTTATGAAAAATGGGAACTCAGTGAAATGGCAAACCAAGCTACAGGGAACTCTTCCTCATCCTTGCTTCTGCCCTGTAGATCATGGGTCACAAACTAATACGACTATTGGAACCCACAGAGATAACATCAATGAATAAAGTAGATGAAGTATGTTCTTTTATATTTTCTTTATATATTAAATACAAAGTATATTCTTCACTTACACGGGGAAATAAACTCTCTCCTAGTTTTCTTGTAAATTCTACCCTCTTGGGTTATATTGTTGAACTCTTTTCTCTGCTGTAAGAAAATATGGCAATCACAATTATGAATACCAACTAACATTTGGTTAAAGATATAATAGGGAGTGGTAAGGACTGTGGTAAACTGGAACAAATAGGTTCCATTCTAAAGGAGAAAGAAATTATCCAGCTCCTGCTGATAGATATCATGGAGGACTGAAGATCAGTAGTACAACATTTCCCTTTTTTTTTTTTTCAGGAAAAGAAAATAGATATGGTTTGATAAGAAATCTGTCAACTTTAAAATATTTCTCAATTTTTAAAAAAATGTCAGGACCAAACAAAATAAATCTACATCTGACATCTGGATTTAGCCCATGAACTGGATATCCCACCCCTCCCAGCCACCTTCCTAGAAAACACATCAAATGCTGTTAGCGTCAGGGATTTCACACAATGTGCCACACAGTGTGCTGTATTTTGCCTAAAGTTGTCTCATTTGCTCTTCACAAGAACCTCATGAGATAGGTACAGACAAAGAAACTGAGGCTTACCAGTTTAAATAACTTGCTTTTAGGTAACAGTCAGTGGCAGAGCTGGGATTCAGTCCCAGTTGCTTTGCACTTAGAAAGCCAAGGCTCTTAACCATTCTGCTCTATTATCCTTCTCACAATGCTTAAACTCATATGCAGACCACAGAACTAGAGGTTGTCACATCCAGACAGTACCAGGTAGAACTTACTATCAAGTAGGAAACACCTTATTTCCACATGAGGAAAACAAAAACATTTCTTCCTTTCACTATTTTCTTTCTTAAATACCATAGCCTGACTTTCCAGAAAGAATATTACATTGTTATCCCGTTTTGTCAAAAATGTCAGAAAAGGAACTGGGTATTTCCGAGTACTCGACTCATCCCAGGAGCATCTGCTCCGTGCAAGCAGCCTGACATTTCCGATGAAAGCACATTCCTAGCAGGCTCCGGGATGAGCGCTGCCAACCAGAGGCACGAATCGTCTGACAGAAATAAGAACATTTAATATTCCCCAAATCTTCATCCCCACATTCTACAAAGACATCGTCATGCTTAATCACATTTTGTGCTGTCTGGCAGGGATGACACATGTATTCCATCCATGAGTTTTGACTGACCAAAATCCAATAGGTTAAATATTGAAACCATTTTCATTTCCGTTAGTCTGACAGTCTTGCAGTGTGTACTGAACCTTGTAGCGGCGTCTGGAGCAGACCTGTGGTCTCTCTGCAGAAGTGACAGCTCAGGTCTGTGCAAACCAGAGATGTGCCACCAGAGTAAAAATCACTTTTCATTCCCAGGAAAGATTTAGCCCAAATTCTTGGCCAATAACCTGATTTTCATCCTGAAACCTACCCTGGATTTTCTTCAGAGTCAAATGAAGATTTATGTTTGACATAATTCATCAGTAAAATGCCCTAACAGTGTGCCAACACCACTGTCCCCCTTACATTCTTCTCAGAATTTATCTCTTCTACCAAGTGAAGCATTGCAGGAGGGTCTGGTATTTCGAATTTGAAACTTCTGTCCTCAGATTCCATGTTTCTAATGATTAGTATGTGCCTTTGGGGCAGCTGTGCTGAGGACCCCCAAATCAATTCAATGAAATATCTGGAATGCACTTATTTGGGTAGTTAAAATTATTAAACCCATTGTTGGTGAAGATGGAGCAGAATCTGTAGAGCTTAATTCAACTGGGGTCCCTTTTTAAACAATTGTTACATAAAGGAAGATATTTTCACGTGCTCATTTATTCTGCAAACTTATTGGCTTTGGTGTTTGCCTGTCGAAGGCTGGGTTTATATTCCTGGCACGATCACTAACTGTCAGGAAAGCTTAGTGCCTGCTTCTCAATATACTGCTTAGTAAAAGAGTAGCTTTAGTGTGCATGTAGCCATATGGTGTTTTACAACTTTTGAACATTAGAAATATTCATCCAAGTCTTAAATGTGAAAAGATTGAACTAGAAAACTGTTGGTGATTTTAAATTGTGTTTAAATTACCAGTAAATTTAGCCCACAGGGGAATGATTAAGTCACTTACGGCATATTGATTTAATGGAAATTATGAATTCTTTAAAACTATAATCATGAAGACTATCACAATGTAGAAAAGATTTTATAACATGATGCATAACTTTAAAAAGCTAAACACTAAGTTATATAGATACTCTGAGCACAACTGTGGAAATGTATATGTATATATGGACAAGAATGGGAAGAAAACATGGAAAAGAAAAGCAGTTCCTTTATACATAGTGGGGATTTTTAACTTTAAAATATTTCCTCTATGCTTGTTCTAAAGTAAGGATGTTTTGACATATATATTTATCATTTAAACAAAAGATTGCCTGATAGTATTCAGTCTAAATATCCCAATTCGCATTTCCAGCAGTTTCAAAGCATGACCCAGAAGGACTTTTTGATCACTGCTGGCAATTTTACTGTTTATTTCACCAAGCAATAAAAAATAAATAAAAGTAAACTTATCAAAAGTTTCCAAGCATGAAAATGGCTATTTTTTAAAATAACATACTTCCTTTGCCACAGAAAGAACTACCAAATAAATGCACTTAAATATCACCATCATCCTGATAATAATTTCCTCAAGTGTTTCTTTCTGAAGCAAGTCAGCTAAATCCATCCCCAGACATTGGGCATCCAGGACACTTTTCAAAGAAAATGGTGTAATAATTAGGAACAAACTCAATCTCGGTTTCAAAGTCCCTTTAAATGAAACAATCTAAGATTTTCATAAGGGTTGTCATTTTGGAGAAGAGCAAGATGCTGAGAAATAGCCATAGAAGAAAGCCTCCCACCGCTCTCCCCAACCAGCCCAGCACTTCCTGAGTTGCTGTGACCACTTGTCATCTGTCAGTGAGCCACCAAAGGCACCAGAACCTGCCTTGCCCAACAAGGGAAATTTGTAAGCTCTCTCTTGTGTATAATAAAATTCTCCTGCTTTCTGTCCCTTCCTCCCCTACCACCTCCAATAATATATTTCCTCCTCTACCTATTGTGCTCTGATTTTTGTAGACATGGGTAAGATTTAAGGTTAGGTTGTCACTGTAAGAATCTGCTGTTAGTTTTTCTAAGCCATCAGAAGATAGGAGGAAGAGTCTATGGATTCATAAGTTGTTTCAGACTGTTGGTCCATATTTAATCATGGGATTATCATGCTTTTGGCATTTCCAATATCCAGAGGAATATATTTACCAAACTCTTTTGTGAGATCAGGGTCTTCATTGTCTCATTCACATGGCCTTCTCATAACCCAGTTTAGACACATTTATTCACACTTAGCCTACAAAGGATAAGAACCCAGGGGTATCATGAGGTCTGTGAGATTCAGAACACCTACTCAAAGAAAAGTACAAGTCATGAGAGTGAGTGTGATCATCTTATCAGAAGGCATGGAGAATAATCCTCTCATTTCCATCACTTCAACTGTGTGATTTGGGCATATTATTTAACTTTCCCATAACTCAGTTTCATCATCTGTAAAGTGAAGATAGGAATAGTATCTTCCTCTTACGATTGCTGCAATGACTAAGTGAGCTATTTTATGCAAAGTTCTTGGAAAAACATTTGGTACAGAGTAAATAATAGCTAGTATTACCCTGAACTGCAAGTAATTGTCTAGACCAACTTCAAGGGTTTTGAATATTGGGGAGTTAGTACTGTCAAGTATCTGGGGCTTTCTGTATATCCTTCCCTCCTTCCATACCTTTATATTTACTGTTCCTTCTATAGGGAAATTGCATCATTCATTCATTCATTTATCCAGTAAAGTATTTATCAAGCTCAGACTATAATCTAAGTACTATAAGGAAAATACTGAAAAGATATACATCAAGGTGTTTGTAACATGTTAAGCAGCCAGTCACAATATAGTGGAGAGATGCTTTTAGTTAGAAAAGTAGAGTACTATGATTCCTACCCAATACAGTCTAATAATGAAACAGGCAAATATTGGAAATTACCATATTATATAATAACTGCTACAATAGGAATAAGTTAATAGTGCTTTGGAAGCACAAAAAGGTGACCAGCAGCTTACTTTAAGATGGGAGGTAGAGTTATGGTAAGGAAAGTTTTCCACAGGAGTTGACATAGAAACTGAGAACTAAAGAATGAGCAGGAGTAAAATCAAGGGTATAAATGTATAGTTGTTTGTTTGTTCAACATCTCACTGTCAAAGACTGCTCTCTTCACTTCTTTACAGATGTTGATCCTGAGAGCACTCTCCAGTAAATCACAAATCTGTGATGACATCCCCTTTTAGAGATGAGAAAATCCAAGATTTAAAAGGTTAAGTAACTCATCCAGGATAAGATAGCATGGCTTATTCAGACAAATGAATGCAGTTCAGTTTGGCTAAGGCCCAGAACTTAAAGGTAGAGGAGGTCAAAGATAAACCATGTCCTGAAGAACATAATAAATCATAATAAGAAATTCTGGCTTTGTCCTGAGGCAATAGGAAGCACTGGAAGTGTGAAGCAGTAACAACATAGTCAGTGCTTTCCCATGACATGTTAGAGTAGCATATAAGAGCATTTTTAGTGAATTAAAGTCTTTTCTTAACAAGGAGGAGTTGTCAGTGTTTTTTCTTTACCTGTCTAACCCATTACTACTTGTTGTTTTTCTCCTCAAATGCACGGGAGGCCACATCATCATAATTATTGGTGAAAGACTGAGAGCTTTCTCTCTATGATCAGGAACAAACATTGAAGATCTTTGGTACCAGGGTTGTTCAACACTGCATGGGAAGTTCTAGCCTAAGCAATAAGACAAGTGAAAGAAAGAAAAGGCATCCAAATTGGAAAAGAAGAAGTAAAACTCACTGTTTGTAGATAACATTGTGCATTTATATAAAATCCTGAAAATCCTTAGCAAAGCTCCTAGAGCTAATAAAATAATTCATCAGAGTGGCTGAATACAAGATCAACATGCAAAAATCAGTAGTGTTTCTATACACTAGTGTGATGGTTGGGCTAATGTGTCAATATGGCCAGGTAAATGTGCCCAGTTGTTTGGTCAAGCCAGCACTGAGATAACTGTATACAAGGACAATTCACAGACTTTATTTGCATCAATGGCTGATCATATCCACAATCAAATGAAGAGATTGCCATCTTCAATAAGTGACGTCTCATCCAACCAGTTGAAGGCCTTAACAAGAGAAGTGATTTCAGCACTCAAGAAGAGTTTCCATCTCTACTTCAGACAGCTAGCATCTCCTGAGGAACTCATCGAGGACCTTCATCAAAGTCCCTGACTTGAAGCCTACCCTATGGAACTTGGACATGTACATTCCCAAGGTCATGTTGAGACAATTTTATAAGATCTCATATAATTTACAGACTATCTCCTGTCAGTTCTTTTTCTCTATAGAATCCTGACTAATACAACTAGCAATGAATATCCTGAAGAAGAAATGAGAAGAAAAAATTCTATTTACAATAGCAATTAAAAGAATCAAATGTCTAGGAATAAAACTTTTCAAGTATGTAAAGGACTTGTACACAGAAAACTACAAAACATTGCTAAAAGAAAGAAAAGATGACCTAAATAAATGGAAGGACATTCCATGTTCATGGATTGGAAGGCTAAATAGTAAGAGGTCAAGGCTACCCAAAGCAATTTATAAATTCAATATAACCCCAATCAAAATTCCAATAGCCTACCTTGAAGAAATAGACAATCCAGTCATAAAATTTATATGTAAGAATATGGGGCCCTGAATAGCCAAAATCATCTTGAATAAGAATAATACATATCCAGATTTTTAAACCTATCACAAAACTACAAGAAGAAAACATAGGGAAACATCTTTAGGACCTTGTGTTTGGAGGACCCACATATCCAGATTTTTAAACCTATCACAAAACTACAAGAAGAAAACATAGGGAAACATCTTTAGGAACTTGTGTTAGGCAATGGTTTCTTATAGTTTGTACAAAAGCATGAGCAACAAAAGAAAAAAATAAAAAATGGTACTTGATCAACATTAAAAAATTTTTTGCATCAAAGGATTTCATCACAGAAGTGAAAAGACAACCTACAGAATAAAAGAAAATATTTGGGAATGACATTTCCAATAAGGGTTTAATATCCAGAATATATAAAGAACTCCTACAATTCAACAACAAAATCAAAACAAAACAAAATTTAAAACTGAGCATTAGAAAGAGAAAGAAGTCTGGCTTCAAGATCAGGGACCTTTGTGTTATGCATGAAGAAAGAACAAATTCCAAACAGGTGATGATTTTTGTTCCCAAGTGTGACCAGAGCCACACCAAGGAAAAGGGAAGCATCATGCACATGACTGGGCCAAATCTGCATGATCTCATTGGGTGGAAGACAAGTCAGGCCCCATGATTCTCTTACACAGATGCCAACAAGAACAAAGGCATCACTTGGGGAGAGGAGACACTGAAGGAATATTTGGAGAATCTCAAGAAGCACATCTTTCAAACAAATAAAGTGATCTTTGCTAGCATCAAGAAAAAAGGCAGAAAGAGCAGATTTGATAGTTTATCTCAAAAAAAAGTTACTAATGAATAATGGTTGGCCACTGGATTACTACAAAACAGAAATGTCTTATGACTTCTTACATGTACCATATTTAAATTGATCTCATACACCAAAATTCAGATCATGAATAGTTGATGGGATATTTTTGTTAGACGGTTCTGAGTTAAATAAGTTTGGCTTATAGTTAAATGAATATGATCAAGATTTTGAATTTTAACATTAATTCTGGTTCCACAAGTGCTAGCACTATCTCCTTCTTCTAAAGATACAGTTGGGGGAAGCAGATGTAGCTCAAGCAATTGGGTTCCCATCTACCATATGCGAGGTTCAGGTTTCGATTCCTGGGGCCTCCTGGTGAAGGCAAGCTGTGTTTCAGTTGGTGTTCATCAGCCTATCTAAAGGCAGGGGCTCAAAATAAGGTAGTTATGTCCACTTTATTTTATTGGTCTTTACTGTGTCAATCTAATTAAAATTCCCTGTATCTGAAGTGTTGCCTTTTAATTAACAAAAGGCCTTTTGGTGTAGTTTATGTATAATGCCAAATAAAGAATACTGAACACTTCTCAAAAAGAAAAAAAATGGGCATAAGACTTGAATAAACATTTCTCTAAATAAGATATACAAATGCAACCCCTCCAAAAAAAACCACACACACACATGGAATAATGCTCAATATCATTAGCCATTAGGGAACTGCAAATCACAACCAAAATTAGATACCATTTCATACCCACTAGAATGACTACCATTTTTAAAAAAAACAGAAAATTACAAGTGTGGGATTGAATGTGAATTACACTTGTTCATTGCTAATGGGAATGTAAAATAGGGCAGCCACTGTGGAGAACAGTTTAGCGATTCCTCAGAAATTTAAGTATAGAATTACTGTATGACCTGGCAAACTCACTTTTAGGTTTATATCCAAAAGAATTGAAAGCTTGTACTCAAATTGGTATTTTCACACCAGTGTCCATAGTAGCATTATTCACAATTACCAAGAGATAGAAGCAATGCAAGTGTCCATCAACCAATTAAAGAATAAGCAAAATATGGTATATACTCACAATGGAATATTATTCAGCTATAAAAAGGAATGAAGTTCTGACACATGAGACAACATGGATGAAACTTGAAGACATCATGCTGAGTGAAATAAGCCAGACACAAAAGGACAAATATGCATGATCTTACTGATATGACATTAGAATATGAAAATTCGTAAGAAACCAGAATATAGGTTACTAGGGGTCAGGGTAGAGTAAGGGAATGAGGAGTTAATGCTTAATTGGTACTGAGTTTCTGTTTGGGGTGATGGAAAAGTTTTGGTAATAGATGGTGTTGATGGTAGCAAAACATTGTGAATGTAATTAATACCACTGAGTTATATATTACAATGTGTTTAAAAGGAGAAATTTTAGGCACATGTTACTAGAAAAACTTTTTTAAAACATCAGCCTATACAACACACTGAACTCTAATGTAAACTATAGACTATAGTTGATAGTACAATCATAATAATATTTTTGCATCAATTGTACCTAAGAGAGTACACTAATGCAAAGTGTTAATAACACGGGTTATATGGGAACTTTGTTTTGTTTTTTTTTAAGAAGAATTTTTAAAATTTATTAAAGCGTATCACTCATACATAAACATACATAAACAGTAAGTGTATAGTAATACTTGTGAACTTATAAAACAAACATCAGACAGAGCTCTCATACTTCACCCTACCACCAATACCTTGCATTGTTGTAGAACATTTTTAACTAATGATTAAAGAGCATCCTCAAAATATTACTACTAACCAAAGTATCTTACATTTGGTGTATTTTTCCCCCAACCCATCCTATTATTATTATTATTGCTGTATCATTTATACATGAACATACATAAACAATAAGTGTGTAGTAAAAGTTGAGAATTTATAAAGCAAATATTCATAACATCATACAGGGGTCCCATTCAACCCACCACCAACACCTTGTATTGTTGTGAGACATTTGTTACAAATTATGAAAGAATATTGTCCAAATCTTATTACTAACTATAGTCCTGATCTTACATTTGGTATATTTTTCCCCGACCCACCCTATTATTTTTTTGAAATATATTTTTATGACAGAAGTTGTAAACTTACAAAACAATAATGCACATGTGCAGAATTCCCACACAACACCCCTTTATCAACACACCACACCATGGTAGAACATTTGTTACAGATTATGAGATCATATCATCAGACTATTAATAGGTCCATGCCGTACATGTGGCACACTTATTTCATACTCCCCCATTATCAACACAGTACGTCTTTGGCATAGATGCATGAGTATTACATTATTACTCTTAACCACAGTCCATAGATCACCCCAGTTGCATTTTTCCCATGCTTCTCCATATTCACACCACCCTGCAATAGTGATGTACATCTATTGTAGCTCATAAAGGACATTCTTGCATCTGTATCATCAACCAAAATTCTCATCCATGTCTGGGCTTACTGTGTTAGTCAATCCCTAGATTATTCTCTAGATTTCTTTCAATTGACATTTATATCCCTAGACTACCGTTTTCAGCCACATTTCCATTTATAAACCAGCTGTTACTCACTATAATGTTTTACCATCAACTCTATACATTTCCACACTTGTACAGTAAAGTTAATTAAAATGTCTACATACATTAAACATCAGTAGTCCATCATAGTCCTCCTCTTACCTCCTTTAAGAATCTACCACATACAACCAGACACTGGAGATGTTTTCCTACATTTTCTTCTATAAGCTTTATGGTTCTTGTTTTTATATTTAGGCTTTTGATCCCTTTTGAGTTAATTTTTGTATAAGATGTGAAATATGGGTCCTCTTTCCTTCCATTGGCTATAGCTATCCAGTTGTCCCAGCACCACCTCTTGATTGGGCTGTTCTGCCCAAGCTGGGTGAGTTTGACAGGCTTGTCAAAAATCACTTGACCATAGATGTGAGAGTCTGTTTCTTAAGCATCAATTCAGTTCTGTTGGTCTATATGTCTGTCTTTATGCCAGAACCATGTTGTTTATATCACTGCAGCCAGATAATACGATTTAAAGTCAGGAAGTAAGAATCCTCCATCTTCACTTATCTTTTATAAGATGTTTCTGGCTATTCAGGACCCCTTACCCTTCCAAATAAATTTGAAAATTGTGTTTTCCATTTATTTTTTAAAATGCCGGTGGAATTTTTATCAGGATTGCACTGAATCTGTATATCAATTTGGGTAGAATTGACATCTTAATGATATTTAGTCTTCCAATCCATGAATATGGAATGTTCAAATAATTAGTTCTTTTTTTTATTTCTTGTAACATGAGTTTTCTGAATACAATTGCTTTACATCATTGGTTAAGTTTATTCCTAAATATTTGATTCTTTTAGTCACTATATAAATGGAAATTTTTTCCCCTGACTTCCTCCTCATATTGTACATTACAAGTGCCTTTTAAAGCTCATTTCATCCAATATAAGTATAGTTACTCAGCTCTTTGTTGTTATTACTGCATGTGTAGAATATCTTTTTCCAGCCTTTTACTTTCAATCTATTGGTATCCTTGGGTCTAAGATGAGTCTCTTGCAGACAGCATATAGGTGGCTCATATTTTCTTATTGATTTTGCCAGTCTGTGTCTTTTGATTGAGGAATTTAATGCATTAACATCCAAAGTTATTATGGTGAAGGCAGTTCTTATTTCACCCATTCTGACCTTTGGTTTTATATGTCATATTTTATTTCCACCACTCTTTTGAGAGTTTAGTTACTTTTAATGGTAAAATCTTCATTTCTGGACTCAATTCCAAGCCTCTCTCTTCTGTATTTTCTTTGCAGACTGTAACACACCCTTTAGTATTTCCTGCAAAGCTGGTCTCTTTATTACAAACTCTCTCAGTTTCTGTTTATCTGTGAATATTCTAAACTCACCCTCATTTTTGAAAGACAACCTTGCCAGATATAATATTCTTGGCCAGAAGTTTTTCTCTTGCAGTATCTTAAAGATGCCATACCATTGTAATCTTTCCTCCATGGTTTCTGATGAGAAATCGGCACTTAATCTTATTGGGTTTCCCTTATATGTTATGCATTGTTTTTCTCTTGTTGCTCTCAGAATTCTCACTTTGTCTTTGGAATTTGACATTCTGATTATTATGTGTCTCAGAGTTGGTCTATTCAGATTTTTTTGGATGGGAGTATGTTATGCTTCTTGTACAGGGATACCTAAGTCCTTCAATACAGTTGGGAAATTTTCTACCATTATTTCCTCAAATATTCCTTCTGCTTCTTTTACCTTCTCTTCTCCTTCTGGGACACCCATGACACATATGTTTGCACATCTCTCGCTGTCATTTAGTTCCCTGAGACCCTTGTTCAATTTTTTTCCAGTCTTTTGTTCATCTGTTCTTTTGTATGTTCGCTTTTGGAGGCCCTTTCTTCAAGCTCACCAATCCTTTCTTCTGCCTCCTCAAATCAGCTATTATATGATTCCAGTTTATCTTTAATTTCACTTATTGCACCTTTCAATCCTGTAAGATCTGCTATTTTTCTACATATGCTTTCAAATTCTTCTTTGTGCTCACCCAATGTCTTCTTAGTATCCTTAATCTCTTTAGTTACCTCATTGAATTTATTAAGGAGGTTTATTTGAACATCTATGATTAGTTGTCTCAACTCCTTTACGTCATCTGGAGAATCATCTTGTTCCTTTAACTGGGACATTTCTTCCTGTTTCTTGGTGTGGATTGTAGTTTTCTGTTGGTGTCTTGGTATCTGGCTTACTAGATGTGTTTATTTAGGGTGCAGTTTCTCTCTTTAGTTTAGGGCTTTCTTGCCCTTTCTCCCTTGCTGGTTGTGTAGTAGGAGCCAAGGATGTAATTGGTGCTATAAGCTGTGGAGGCTCAAGCTGTACTCATTGCCCAGGGGACCATGAAGCTTCTCCCAACTTTCTCCTTTGGCACAGGTAAGGACAGAGCCACAGCTGTGTGTAACAATCCAAGTCTTACAGGCCTAGACTGTAGTTGCCCAGAGAGACTGATGTAGTTTCATGCCCCTTTCCCCTTTGTCTGGGGTGGGCATGGAGGTGCAGGTGTGGGCAGCAGTCTATGCCTTGCAGGTCCAGAATGACTACAGGGGCCCCAGTAGACTTAGGACTATTCAGTCTGTGCCAGCCAAATGCAGTTACCAGGAGAGGCTGGTGCAAGGCTCACTAGCTACCTTCCTGCTAGAGGTGGGGCTGAAGCTTAGGCTGGGGCTGCAGGCTGATCTGGGTGAGAGAAGTCGGTCCCTACCTTCACTGTGATTTTTCAGTTAGCCCAGTTTCCCCTCGTGCTGGGGGGTGGGGTCAAAATGGCAGCTACTGACCTCTTTCTGACTAGGGGAGGTTCAAACTTTAACTGTTCTTAGGGTTATACTTTAGCCAGCCAAACTGACTAATCAGTAGCTGAAGTCTGTGACCAGCAGTCATTTCCTCCCCTGTGTTTGGGAAATGGAGCTTCCAACTCCAGCCACAGAATAGCACCTGAGGCGGCTTGTGCTGCCACAGTAAAATGAGCGCCAGCCTCCATGGCTGCCTGTATGCTTCCAGAGAGGCTACCACAGGTCCACCCACCTTCCTCCCTGCCCAATCAACAGTATCTCAAATTGTCAAGAGTAATTCCAAAGCTTTTCTTGTCCATAATCCCTCCTGGGCAGCTCAGCATACATAGAAGTAGTGGTCCATCAAAACAATGAAGCTCAGTCTTCTTCAACTATTTGCTAAGTAGCATATGAAGCTTCTAGCTATGGGTGCTGACAGAGGTGATGATTTTGAGGTTGCCTGGGTGCCATCTGTCCACAGCTGCTAACAGAAAAAAGTAAGCAGCTCTAACAATATGCTCAAAAAGAGAGTAAGGGGGATACTGTATGTCCTGCTTAAAGCCATATGGCTCTCAAGATGAAAGACAGACAACATCCAGTGGGAAAGTAAGGAAGAAAAGTCAGCCTACTGCCAAATTTTTGCAAAATGCAAATCCCTCCACCCCACCCCAGAAACATCTGGGGTTTTAATCTGGTTTTATTTGAAAATTAAATTTTCTCCAACCAACAAATACTGTAACTTTTCCCAAAAGAAAAAATTGAATTAGTTGATGAGTATAACTGGCTAGAGCAAGGATGGAAGAGAAAATGCAGAGAGGAGAGACACTAAAGAGTAATTTATACTTTAAAATGTTAGTAGGCTCCAAAATGAAAGAAGTGTTTATCCCTATGGTGATGGTATTAGGAGTAATTTTTACTTATTTCTTTTTTTAATTTAGAAAAAGAAATTGAAATAAATATATAAAATGCAAGTAATGATTTTACCATGGTATGCTACAAATTCTACACACTTGGCAACTATCTTTTAGCTGACCAGAATGTTAAATGAAAGCTCAATCAGTGGGAAAAAGCCTACTGCAATGGCTTTTCACCTTTGGGGAGGTCCTCTATATCACTGAGAATATGATTAAAGTTAATAACACTCTTCCCTGAAAAGGTATATATATATACACAAAGTTTTGCATCTATAGCAAAGAGGAAAAATTTTAAGCTGGAGACAGAATTCCTCTTAGAGAAGTCAAGAGTATTTTCTCAGCAAAAATCTTAATGTAAAATCAAAAGATAATAAAAATTTTTAAAACCTCCTAATTCTAGTTCGTTGAAAGGGAGAGGAGAAGTAAGGGAGGAGAGAATAGGATGGGAAGTGAGTACATTTAGTAAGCTGTCAGGAGACAGTGGTTCCAAAAGAAAGCATGGCCATTGAAACATATTCAATAATTTGAATAACAAGAATTTTTTTAAAAACAGAGATATAGAGTACCTGGATTTAAACTGCTCAAATCTTGATTAAATACATTCTGCTACTCACACAGCTGTGTCAATGATACTGTAAGATCATTAGAAAAAAGAAAACATGAATAGTGCCCATTATTGACTGATGTGAAGTAGAAAAAGAACAACAGGCAAAGGAGAGAAGCTGTAGACAAACCAGAACTAGGTGTGATGGGGAGAACTGTTAAGTTCCCCAGGAATCTCCCACAGTATTAAGAGAGTGCTCACTTTATGGACTACAGCCAACCTTACCAAAACATTAAAGGACAAGTTACCTCAGCAGATTAGGCTTGCAGACCTCCAGGGTAGGGATACCTGGGTTATATACCCACCAGCCTAATAGGCTTCACTCACAGTTTTTTACACAGAAAATATTTACTGATCTCCTATTATGTATTTTGCTAGAACCAACATGATAGATGGGTTCTTCGAGCCCAAGCCAAGCAAACTCATTATTCTGGGTCTTAGCTGAGAAGAAAACAAATAATGAATAAATTCTGAAGAAAAAAACATAACACAATACTGAGGTACCAAATATGAAATCCAGTGTGAGTATATGTTTTATTTGCTCTCTGTACTTTTTCACCTACCTATTTGCTGGGATAAGGTTTTAAGTGATTTCAAATTTTAAATCAGTGCTTATAACTATATTTGCCAAATTATAAGGTTGTAGGAAGGTTTTTAAAGTTATCTTATACTTAGGTTACACTCAAAAATGTTTTTTTTTAAATATGAAAAATAAGATTAAAATGGCTGAAAAACTCTGATTTTTTTTTTTCAAAACATAGAACAATTCAAATTGACACATGAGTTTTACAACCTCTTGTGTTAAAGAGATATGATATGGGGTATTTACAGGATTTGGAGTTGTCCTGGGTGATGCTGCAGGGACAGATGCTGGACATTGTGTGCCCTGCCATGGCCCACTGGGTGGACTAGGGAAGAGTGTAGACTACAATATGGACCACTGTCCATGTGGTGCAGCAGTGCTCCAAATGTATTCACCAGGCGCAGTGAATGTGCCACGATGATGGAAGAGGTTGTTGATGTGGAGGAGTGGGGTAGGGGGGGTGGGGGGTATATGGGGACCTCATATTTTTTTAAAGTAACAATTAAAGAAAATAAAGAAGGGAAAAAAAATCATTGCAGCTTCCTAGCTATAAGTCACACTTTAATGAAGATAGTAACAATTTGCATTTTGAGTTACCAAAAAAGAAGCTATACATATGTGTAGGTTGACAATAAATTGCCAGTAAGGTATATGCAGAAGAAAACCTGAACATTCTCTTTTACATACTATAGGTAGATAATATCAAATATAAATGAACTTGAGATTTGAGAATTAAGAGAATTTATAATTGTGCCTCTATAACCACATCCCTGAAATGAGCACAATTGTATAGAATAAGAATCCTAACAAGAAGGAAAAATATGTTTTTCTTAAAAGCTATAAGCAGAAACAGGCCTGAATATATTTAGTTGTCTGCTGGCAACTCCCTAATAAAGGGGGAAAGAAAGCTTAGTTCTGGCCTGAAATTCAGTAAGAAAGAAAAAATGTACTGAAATGAAAAATAATAAAGTCAACATTTTAAAACTCCTGTTAAGTTCACAAACTTCTGATTAAAATAAAATTAATATTTAAAAAGGCACTCTTGTTCAATTTAAGAGTATGAGACTATTTAATGAATTATTTTTGAATGTATTCCTTGTATATGTAATAAAAATTTTTTACCTACAAATTCTTTTAAATTTTTAAATAAATCTTCTATTGGTAAACGCCCTGTCTCCTGAGATATGGCATTTTACATGGCCTAATTTCTACTAATGTTTCTATTTTCTACTTTCTAAACTAATTTTGTAAGGTAGATTCATGTGAGATATATAAACAAACATAGAAATGGCCTCATTGTTAAACATAATTTAGAATGTGTTTACATTAGTTGTAAGTATTCCATCATATAATCAGAGAATTCATTCTTTCTAATGTTTAGTCCTAGGGAAGTGGACTCGTGTCACAGGGCCAGGGTCCCTCCTCTCTAATTCCTACTTCTCAGAATCGTTAAGCAGTCCGAATGCTGGAATGCAGAGAAGTCACCAGGACATGAGAGGCTCCTTAAGTATTAGATCTTTCCTTTCCCTCCTAGTAAGTGCCAGGCATAGAGCTAGAATTTTTTTCAACCATAGCACCGTTTTGGAATTGGATTTTTAAAATATAATTCAGGCAGTCCCAGGTAGGAGTACACATGCTCCAATTTGCTTAATCCCCTAATAAATAAATGAAGGTTCTCTTTTCCTTCCATTGCTCCCAAGAATTTTCTAAAGGTCAGTGGGAAGAACTGAAGCTCCTGATGGAAAGCGTAAAGGAAAAAGATGAGTCAAGGGAAATGTTTTCACTCCCCTTCCTGAACTTTTCTTGCCTGTCCCCCAGCACCAGTCCCAGGCTGCTTCTTAATTCCCTCTGCAACACAAAGCTTAATATCCTTCCTCCAGGCATACTCAGCTCCAAATAAGAAACTTCCAAATGAACTTCCAGAATAGATTTGCATTATCCTATGAAAATAACTTTTGCTCATCTATTAATCAAATATATATTGAGCATTGTGTATGAACCAGTCTGTACTAGAAATTAAGATTGAAATAGCAAAAATAGATAGGCTGTCTTTTCTCATGGAGTGTATAGCCTGGAGGCAATGAAAAAAAAAAGACAGGTAAGCAGATAATTTTATAGGTAGGCTCTGTAGGTATAATAGGGATTATGGTAAGCAAAGTACACAGTACTCTGAGAGCACCTTAGCATGTCTGACAATATTTAACAATAGTGACAATATAAAAACATAAAATGTAATGTAATCCAAATAGCCAACAATAAAGCTTAAGTAATTTCTATCAAATTAAAAATGATGTGGACCATTGTCTATGAGGTGCAGAGGTGCCCAAAGATGTACTTACCAAATCCAATGGATGTGTCATGATGATGGGAACGAGTGTTGTTGGGGGGGGAGAGAGGGGGTGGGGGGGTGGGGTTGAATGGGACCTCACATATATATTTTTAATGTAATATTATTACAAAGTCAATAAAAAAAAATTCACCATAAAAAAAAATAAATAAATAAAAATAAAAATAAAAATGATGTTTTAGAAGAAAATTAAATTGACTAGACATCAATTATATATTATTATATGAAAGAATAATACTAATATTAGTGTAGTAGTAGTAGTAGCAGTAGTATTTACAGTTTTAGCTTCTTTTTCTTTACATAAAAGGATGTACGCATAGAAAAAGAAAAGAAAAATATATAATAAAAAGTAACTGGTTATTGCTGGGTAGCAGGATAAATTATTTCATGTTTTCAAAACTTCTCTGTAGTTTCTAAAATGCTCCACAAGAGTATTTAATACTTTTGTAACTTAATAAAGATACATTCTGAATTGTAAAATGTTTTTACCAATTTTACTGAACAACTCACATTTATCAAATGCCTGCTATGGATAAAGTACTATTCGAGATGCTGACGCTTGGGAGTTAAGAAAACAAACACTCCATGTCCTTGAGTAGCTCACAGCACCATGTTGTAGACAGGTATTAAATACCCAAAGGCACAGTATTACCCAAGTATTATATTTTAAAAGCCTGATTATTAGTCCCCACCTGGGAGAATTAACAATGCCTTTGTCTTTTGTGACTAAGAGATTATGAAGAACGAATATTGAGCCTATTCTTCTGCTCTTTCCTTCTAAAATCCATAACTACCAGGGGAAGAAACATTTAATATTGTTAATTGCAAAGGGATAACCAAAATTCATTGAGGGCTTATTTCACAAGATCATCAAACAACCCTATAAATTAACAGCTTTATTACTCCTATTTTTACAGGGGTCAGAGTGAGGCTCAGAGAGGTCAAGTAAGATGTTTAAGGTTGCCTGTTAAAATATAAGGGGGCTAAGATTTGAACCCAGACAGTCTGAATCGAGAGCCAAACTCCTCACTATTAGGCTGTGCTATCTTTCTTTAAAAAAAAAAAAAAGATTTATTTATTTATTTATTTCTCTCCCCTCGCCCCCCACCCCGGTTGTCTGCTCTCCTTGTCTATTTGCTGCGTGTTCTTCTTTGTCCGCTTCTGTTGTTGTCAGTGGCATGGGAATCTATGTTTCTTTTTGTTGCGTCAGCTTGTGTATCAGCTCTCCGTGTGTGCAGCACCATTCTTGGGCAGGCTGCACTTTCTTTCACACTGAGTGGCTCTCCTTACTGGGCACTCTCCTTGCGTGTGGGGCTCCCCTACGCAGGGACACCCCTGTGTGTCACGACACTCCTTGCGCACATCAGCACTGCACATGGGCCAGCTCCACATGGGTCAAGAGGCCCGGGGTTTGAACCATGGACCTCCCATGTGGTAGACGGATGCTCTATCCACTGGGCCAAGTCCGCTTCCCCTGCTAACTTTCTTTTATTACTTTTAGCATCACCTCTGGCCCCTTCCTGTCACATACCATTTTCAGAATTCCAAACAAGAACAAGTCATCACGTAGAGCTTATGGTAGAGAGAGATGATAGAGGAGAACATCCTGAGGTCACTGTTGGTGACCTCATTACAGAATACAGACATGGCACCCATTTGTTGAATGAATGATCTAGAAAGTGGTTATTTTTTAAATCTCCCCACTCTCCATATTAGCTTATCTTTTTTTTTAAAGAAGCTTTAGATTACATAAATGTTACATCAAAAATTAGGGAGATTTCCATATACCCCACTCCCCACCACACACAATTTCCCACATTAACAACATCCTTCATTAGTGTGGTACATTTGTTACAATTGATGAACACATATTGAAGCATTGCTACTAACCATTGACTATAGTTTACACTTTGTCCTGCAAAATTTTATAGGTTTGATAAAATGTATAATGGTTGTATCTGTCACTGCAGTGTAATGCAGGACAATTCCAATGTTAAACCTATTCTTCCCTCCCCCTCCCTGCAGAACCGCTGGTGGCCACTGGCTTTATATCAATGATACAAGTTCTTCCATTGCTAGAATAATCATAAGTCTACTTTAGTCCATAGTTGTATTCCTCCCTTACGTTTGTTCATTCCCCAATCTTGAGGATTTTGGGAGGGTGTTGTCTACTCTCTAGCTTATCTTTTAATGTTTTCCTCTTTTTTCTAAAAACTCTAATGTAATATAGAAAAGGTCTGTTTAACTCAGGGTCATAATTTTATTGTTCTCAGTTTCATATAGTAATTATTACAGTTAGCAGAAAGTTACATATCTAATTATATATTATATATAACTTTGCTTATTTAATTTTTTAAAGCCAAAAAGTTATGAACTCTAAGTAAAAATCCCTCTATTTAGCATACACAACACTTGGATCTTTTTAAATTGGGGCTAGCTTTTATGCAACCATTATGAGAAATCGATTTTATGAACTGTGGATAAAACCAAATTGCTATCAAATGACTGTGGAAGTTAAGGTTTTTATTTTAAAAAGACATATGGATCATTGTATGTTTCTAGAAATGGCAGAATTTCTGGACAGACTGTAAAGTGTGTGATAATTTTCTCTTATATTTAGATTAGCGTAAATCACCAACAACCTACTCATCATTCACTGCCTGTGGAATAAAGATATCAACTCATTTCCATTAGTTTTGTCCTGATGTACTCTTTAACATAACCGCCACTCAGAAGCTGAGAGTGAAATGATCACATTTCCAAACCCACAGGAAAAAGTAATTAAAGTATAGAGAACTATATTAAGAGTCTTAATCCCTAGGTCTGTGAAAAGTGCTTGCCACAGAATAAAAAATATTTAAGCAAATTAAAACTTTTAATTTTCAAATTACATTTTTTACTTATTAATAATTGCATCTCTTTTCCTCTATTTGAACTCTAATCGCTGTCTAGAAATATTTCTTTGCCTCAGGTACAAAGTAATGCTATGCCCTATATAATATTCAAAATAATTTAAAGAGGAATCTCCACAAGATTTAAATGTGGAAAGGGACAACAGAGATGAAAGGTTCCATAAAAATACAATGAAAAACTTGAAATAAGAGCAAACATTAAAGTGTACAATGGAATGAAATGCTTAAACACAATGAGTTGGGGGAATTTGCTATCTTCTCTTCCTCCGTGTACTCATATTAGTATAAAAATGGCCTTTACTCTGCAAACATAGGTCTCTGTATGATTGATATTTTCTGCAGTAATTTTCATTACTAGTGTTTGGAAACCATACCTACATGAGATAAATTGGTTTAAAACAATTTTTCACTCTGAAATATGTATAGAGGATTGTGTGGTGGATCCAACAACACCTATTTATTAAATGCTTCCCACATGCAAGGCCATGTCTAAATTAACCAAGTTAAATGCATTTCACCCTGTGAGAAAAGGGACTGATTTCTCCAGATTATCTCTTCTCTCATTCAACAAAGATAAAGCAAACCAACTATGGATAAAGGTACATGTCATATAGTCAGACTGACTTCAAATTTTGGCTGAATCACTTATCACTTACTAGCTCTAAGACTTGTAGGCCATTATCTTCCTCTTCAAATCCCACTTTTCTTATGAAAAGGTTAAGATAATGGCTGTCCCAGTTAGCTTTCAATAAATGTTTGTGAACATTATTATTATTAATGAGTTTACTGGTGTCAGAAATGGACACTTTTGTGAAGATTTGATGGAGTTGGATACATGAAACAAGAGAATTACATCCAAATGGAGGTGTTCTATGGCAAGTTGGACATAGGAGAAAGACTCAGTGATCAGAAATGAAGTAAGTGGGAGAGAAAAGAAATGTAAACTTAGAGAAGGTTGGACATCTATAGCAGGGATATAGAAAGCCATGGAAGTTAGAGGATAGGAGAAGAAGAAAGAACACAAAAATTAGGTAAGTATTAATAATTAGAAACTGTGATGGGGACAAGACCTCAGAATGACTACAAGTACACCAAACACACTAACACAATAACAACAATACATAAAATGTGTATTATGTTGAACACATGCATTTATCTGTACTGTCTCCTGAAAGAAAATCTACTAAATTGAAAATATCATAAATTTTTAAAAATCAACAAAGGCAAAGATGATCAGGAAGGAAATAACAGCAGATGAGAGCTGTCAACAAAATTTGGGGAGTAAAAAAGTAGAGGAGGAGGAGAGCTGAGAATGCCAATATTGCACAGGGGGAGGCCAATGAGCAGTGTGTCAAAGAACATGAGAAAGGCAGGAACTGATGACAGCAGGTACTCCTGGCCCCCTCCGGCCTGTTTTCGCATTGCTCAGCAACGAAACAGTGGCTACTCTTCAGCCCTCCAGCCAGGCAGCTGGGAGGTTCTTATCTGCAGAACTTGAACTCCTGAGAGATTTCTCAGAAATCACCAGTTCACCCAAGAGTTTAATCATGTTTTCCCATGCAGAGCATCCAACCAGTTTTGAAATAAATTTGTTTCAAATAATAATATGCTGTTTTCTAACTCATCTATTACAATAGAGTCCTCAATGTTTCTTTGTTTTCTTGGTTCAATTGACAAAATATCTGGAATCAAAGGGTTGATTAATGCTCCAGTTCACAGTCTCAGAGTATATTTTTTTCCTGTTGAACATCACCTGTAATATTACATACATATGACGATATGTTATTGTGATGGTTAGTCTAAATACAGTGATGGCTGCATGACAAACCTCTCAGAATAGAGTTACCAGTTTGATTACAAGGCTGACATTCATCAAAGATCCTTGACATTCCTAGGCTAATTTCATGCAATCATTAGTTATATGAGAATTCTGGAAAGAGAAAAGGAAAAGGGGTGAATATACTTTTAAAATAAAAGAATACCATTTAATCAAAAATGACTTTTGAACCTGGTGTAGACCTAGGAAATTATAGTATTGAAAATAAACCAACATTGACAACAATAATTAGAATACATTTTACCAATGGCCAACATTTTTAAAGCATTTAATACATGCACAGTATTATGTTAGGTGTTTTACATGCCTCTAGCCCTTAGAACAACCTGAGGCAGGTGCTATTCTCATTTTACACATGAATAAATGCAGGCACAAAATAGTAACTTATTTGTCCAAGGAATACAAAACTGACAAGTATATGAGGAATGCAATGAACTGAAACTAAGACCAAGCATTTTAGTAGTATATCTTATTGGATTTCTGTAAAACTGTACACCAGGAATTTTGCTTATAATGGGTCTTTGGAGGGAAGGAAACTGATGAAGTTTGATGAAAGATGAAAACATACTTCAAATGTTTACTAAAGGCTGACTCTGTTATCCTAATTTCTGAAGCATTTAGAGATTATTTTGCAAAATGATATTTGGGGAAATGGGTTTACTCTCTTATACCCAAAGCACTGTATATTTAGTTGCTTGGGGTGAAAAGAAAGTAGCCTGAGTAAAATATGGTGCTTGTTTATATTCAGTATGTATAGTCCTCCTAATTTAATAAAGGATTCAGCAAGCAAATAAAGCTCTCTCACACAGGATAAGCCAGAAATCATCCCGTTTTATAATCTAATGTGTATAATAGCAAAATAAAGGACATTTGTCACGATAGACTTCTATGATGTTTAGGCTCATGTGTCTTGGCCAGGTAATAGTGCTCAGCTGTTTAGTCAAAAAAGCACTGACCAGGGAAGCTGATTTGGTTCAAGTGATAGGGCTTTTGCCTACTATGTGGGAGGACTCAGGTTCTATCCCTGGGGCCTCCTGGTGAAAAAGAAGAAAAGTGTGTCTGCATGACAAGCCACTATCTGCGTGGTGAGCCAAGTGCCCGTGGAGGACCTGAGTGACTGCATGAGTACCCACATGGCAAGTTGAGTGTCCACATGGTGAGCCAAGGGCCCACGTGGTGAGATGAGTGCACGTGTGATTGCCCATGTGGCAACTACAAACAACTGAGGAGACTGCCTTCAGCAATGAGACATGTCTCATCCAGTTGACAGCTTTAAAAGGAGAAGTAATTTCAGCAGTTAAAGAGAGAACTGCCATCCCTACTTCAGACAGACAGCTTCTCCTGAGGAACTCATCCAGGACTTTCATCAGAGTTCCTGGATTGCAGCCTACCTTATGAAAGTAGGATTTGTGCATCCCCACAGTCACATGAAACAATTTTATAAAATCTAATAATATTTACAGATATCTCCCATAAGCTCTGTTTCCCAAGAGAACACTGGTTAATACAGCATGGCACCAGGAGTGGTTCTTGAGAAACAGAATCTTAAACACAAGATTTCTGAAGTGGTTCTGTGAGTTTTCAGATTGGCTCCCTACTCTAATTGGACTTAAGTGTACTAATGACTCCCTTTCCAATAATGAAGAAGCCACTAACAGTTCATGGCATGAACTGGCAATGGAGATAGGCAATATCGCCCCTGGATTCTCCTACTTCCATGCTTATAAGAGGCAAGGTACTGGGTGAGACTTTCAACACCTTAACAGAGTTTTGTGAAATCAAAAAGTACAATAATGTTGGCTGGCTCTTCCCAGATACTCTGGATACAGGTACAAAAGAAAGGGTTTAGCTAAAGCCTTCAAATTTGCAACTTTAATGCCTCGTAAAAGATTTCAAAGTTTCTATATGTGCTCTGAAAGAAAATCTTGTTTCATGCAGCCACAGACTTGAGATCTCTGAAAACCAGACTCAGAGTCTCATTGTACAAGTACCAGAGTTACAAAGGAAACTAAAATCTCAACCTTGCAGGGTATCTGCTGTTAAAGTGAAGGCATTGATTGGAAAGGAGTGAAACTCTGAGGATTGCAATGGAGACATATGGGATGCTGATGATATGGGTGGAGACACTGGAACCTTAAATTCTGCTGAGACTTTGCCAGATAAACCTGTGATGGCCTACCTTGTGGAGACCACACAATGTCAAGCTTGTATCACCCAGCCTCCAGCCTGCCAGGGACTCCAGGGAGTCTGCACCTCCCCCAGGCCCTGAGGCAGGTACCAGTCAAACTCCAGCATGTACTGCCCAACCTGAGGCCCTACCCTGAGGAATTTGCCTTCCAAACCCTGCCTGAAGAGATTAATCCTGTCTCACTAGATGAAAATGCAAATGAATGCCCTGAGGTCAGTAGCTTGCAAGGCATTTCTAATCCTTCTCCTTACCCACCCCCACCATCCCTCTTCTCTTCTAGAACTTTTACTATGCTAAAATCACAATAAGACCCCAAACACAACGTACAATGTGTGACCCATGAAGAAGAAAGGTATACCCAAAAAAAGCACTCCTTAAGTATTCCAACTTACATAGACAGAAATCAGGGGAATATGTGTGGGAATGAATACTAAAGGTATGGGATAATGGTGGAGGGAATAAAAAGTTGGATCAGGCTGAATGTATTGATATGGGCCCACTAAGTAGAACTCCTGGATTCAATGCTGTAGCTCAAGGGTTTAGAAAGGGCTCTCACTGTTTGGGTGGCTGACTGAAAGATGGACTGAAAATGGCCTAGAATGTCTGAGGTTGAGATGCCCAATTTACCCTAGTATACAGTAAAAGACAGAATTGAAAGGCTTAAAGAGATTGAATGGATTTACCATTTAAGACCTGCCCATCCACCTCAGGAATGTCCAGAGGACACACCTTTAACCAGGACTGTGAGGAATAAATTTGTAAGACTAACTCCATCTTCCCTGAAGAGTTCTGTGGTTGTTCTTCTCTGTAGTCCAGATATTATTGTAGGAACTACTGTAATGGAACTAGAATGCTTAAACATCACAGGGATGATAGGACCTTGAGCCAATAAAAGTCAAGTATCAGCAGTTAATCACCAAAGGCAAGGTTAGCATGGCTACCACAATGAAAGGCAGACCCAAAGCAACAATCAAAAGAATCTGAGTGGTATAGAGCTATGGCATTGGCTAATAGATCATAGGGTACCTAGAAGTGAAATACATGGACAGTCTACTAAATTCCTACTTTATCTGTATAAGTAGAAGAGTTCTAGGTCAGATGAGCAAAACCCTAACTTGAATTACAGATAGAGAGAATCATGGCCCCTTAATCAATTCCCAGACTTGAGACAGTTTACACACACAGAGCCCCTTGAATGAGAAGAAGGCTAGGTCCCCTTGGGGAAGGATCCTGTTACAGTGCTAAAATTTATATTGTTAATTTTTCTCCCAGCCTTCCCCAAAGATACCTATGGCCTTTTGCCAGAGTAACTGGCAAACTGAGTAACTGAGCAAGACACTTGCTCAGAAGTAACATTAATTCCAGGAGACCCAAAACGTCACTGTGGTCTATCAGTCAGAATAGGGGCTTATGAGGTCAGGTGATTTATGGAGTTTTAGCTCAGGTCCATCTTACAATGGGCCCATAGGTCCTTGGGCCCATTCTGTGGTTACTTCCCCAGTTCCAGAATGCATTATTGGCAGAATCCCTATATTAGATCCCTGCTTTGCGGAGTGTGGGCTATTATGGTAGGAAAGGCCAAGTGGAAGCCACTAGAACTTCCCCTAACTAGGAAAATAAAAAATCAAAAGTAATACTGAATTCCTGGAAGAAGTGCAGAGATTAGAGCCACCATAAAGGATTTAAAGGATGCAGGGGTGGTGATTTCCACAACATCCTCATTCAACTCTCCTATTTGACCTGTGCAGAAAACAGATGGATCTTGGAGGATGACAGTAGATTATTGTAAACTTAACCAGGTGGTGACTCCAATTGCAGCTGGTGTTCCAGATGTGGTATCATTGCTTGAGCAAATCAACACATCTCTGGTACCTGGTATACAGCTATTGATCTGGCAAATGCTTTTTTCTCAATTGCCATTAGTAAGGACCATGAGAAACAGTTTGCTTTCAGCTGGCAAGGTCAGCAATAAACCTCAACTGTCCTGCCCCAGAGGTATATCAACTCTCCAGCCCTGTCATAATACTGTCCACAGGGACCTTGATCATCTCTCCTGTCCACAAGACATCACCCTGGTCCATTATATTGATGATATCATGTGTTGATAGACCTAGAAGTAGGCACAACACTTAGTTGGTCTCTTCGGATTTTGGAGACAGCACATTCCTCATTTGGGTGTGCTACTCCATTCCTTTTACTTAGTGAACATAAAAGCTGCTAGCTTTGACTGGGGACAGAACAAGAGGAGGTTCTGCAACAGGTCCAGGCTTCTGTATAAGATGCACTACCACTTAGGCCATATGATCCAGCAGATCCAGTGGTGCTGGAAGTGTCAGTGGAAAATAGAGATGCCATCTGAAGACTTTCATAGGCTCATATAGGATAATCACAACATAGACTCTTAGGATTTTGGAGCAAAGCCATGCCATCCTCTGCAGATAAGTTTTCCCCTTTTGAGAAACAGCTTTTGGCCTGCTACTAGGCCTTGGTAGAGACTGAATGCTTAACCATGGCCACCAAGTTACCAAGAGACCTGAGATGCCTATCATGAGCTGCATGTTGTCAGACTAACCAAACCATAAAGTTGGTCTTGCACAGCAGCACTCCATAATATAGCGGAAGTGGTAAATACAAGATAGGGCCTGAGTGGGTCCTGAAGGCACAAGCAAGTTGCATGCTTTAGGAAATAGCCCAAATACCAACAGTCACCACTCCTGCCATGCTACCTTCTTTTTCCCAGCCCACAACTTTGGCCTCTTGGGAAGTTCCTTATAATCAGTTCACTGAATAAGAAAAAACTTGGGTCTGGTTTACAGATGGTTGTGCACAATATGCAGGTACCACCTGAAAGTGGACAGCTGTAGCACTTCAGCCCCTTTCTGGGATATCCCTGAAGGACAATGGTGAGGGCAAATTCTCCCAATGGGCAGAACTTCAATCCGTGCACCTGGTTGTTCATTTTGCTTGGAAAAAGAAATTGTCAGAGGTGCATTTGTATGCTGATTCATGGGTTGTTGCAAATGGTTTGGCTGGATGGTCAGGGACTTGGAAGGTACATGACTGGAAAATTGGTGACAAAAAGGTCTAGGGAAGAGGTATGTAGATAGGCCTTTCTGAGGGGGCAAAAAACATTAAAATATTTGTGTCCCATGTGAATGCTCACCAGAGGGTGATTTCAGCAGAGGAAGATTCTAATAATCAATCAAGTGGATAAGATGACCTGCTCTATGGCTAGCACTTAGCCTCTTTCCCATCCACTCTATCATTGCCCAATGGGTTAATGAACAAAGTGGCATGGAGGTAGGGATGGAGGTTATGCTCAGCAACATGGATTCCCCTCACCAAGGCTGACTTGGCTACAGCCACTGCTGAGTGCACAATCTGCCAGCAGAAGAGATTCACACTCAGCCCCCAATATGACACCATTCCCCAAGGGGATCAGCCTGCTACCTGGTGACAGGTTGATTACATTGGACCACTTCTATTGTGGAAGGAGCAGCAACTTGTTTTAACTGGAAGAGAGTCATAAATGCATACCCCAGATATGGGTTTGCATTCCCTGCACACAATGCTTCTTCCAAAACTACCATCCGTGGACTTTCTAAATGTCTTATCCACTGCCATGGCATTCCATATAGCATTGCTTCTGATCAAAGAATCCAGTTCACAACAAATGATGCGTGGGAATGGGCACATGCTCATGGAATTCACTGGTCTTACCATGTTCCCCATCATACTGAAGCAGCTGGATTGACAAAACAGTGGAACGGTCTTTTGAAGACTCAATTACAGGGGCCAACTAGGAGGCAATACTTTGTACGGCTGGGGCAATGTTCTCCAGGAAGCTGCATATGCTCTAAATCAGCATCTACTCTATGGTGCTATTCCTCCCATAGCCAGGATTCATGAGTCCAGGAATCAAGAGGTGCAAATGGGAGTGGCACAACTCACTATTTCTCGTAGTGATCCACTAGGAAAATCTTTGCTTCCTGTCCCTGTAACCTTAAGCTCTGCTGGTCTATATGTCTTAGTTTCAAAAGGAGGGTGCTTCCACCAGGGAAAACAGCCATGATTCCATTGAACTTGAAGATAAGACTGCCAGCTGGCCACCTTGGGCTCCTTATGCCCCTGAACCAACAGGGAAAGAAGGGAATTACTGTACTGGCTGGCGTGATTGATCCTGACTATAAAGGGGAAATAGGACTGCATCTACATAATGGAGGTAAAAAAGAGTTTGCCTGGAATACAGGAGATCCTCTAGGGCATCTCTTAGTACTGCCAGGCCCCGTGATTAAAGTCAATGGAAAACTGTACCAACCCAATCCAAACAGGACTATCATTGACCCTGAATCTTCAGGAGTGAAAGTTTGGGTCATCCCACCAAGCAAAAATCCATAGTCAGGGGAGGTGCTTACTGAGGGTAACAGGAAAATAGAATGGGTAGCAGGAGAAGGTAACGATAAATATGAACTTCGGCCATGTGACCAATTATAGAAACAAGGACTGTCATGGCCATGAATCTTTCTTCCTTGTTTTGAGTATGATTGTATATGTACATAAAATGAATACCTTTGTTTTCTTTCCTAACTTTTTCCCTTATCATATGATATAAGTTGTATTAGTTTCATGTCAAGTTTAAGAGTGAATATTACCAGAGACTTGCCCTATTCTGTAGGGAATTAATGTGTTTCTGGTTGTGCACAGGACAGTTGAATATTGTTAGGTGGAAATATATATATGTATGTTTGTTATCGTTATTGTTTGGTCAAGCAAGAACTGGGCTAATTGTAATACAAGGACATTTATGGACTTTAGTCATCAGTGAGTTCATTGCACAGATGGCTGAATACATCTACAATCAACCAAGGAGATTGCTGACAGCAATGAGTGACGTTTTATCCAATCAGTTGAATACCTTAAGAAGGAAAGTGATTTCAGCATTCAGAGAGAATCTTCCAGCTTGACTTCGGACAGCCAGCATCTCCTGGGAACTCATCCAAGGAACTTTATCAGAAGCCGTGGCTTGAAGCCTGCCTGTAGAATCTGGACTTGTGCATCCCCCCAGTCACATGAGAGAATTTTATAAAATCTCATACTATTCACAGATATCTCTTGTCAATTTTGTTTCCCTAGAGAACCCTGACTAATACAATTATAATCCTTTTCACGTCATGAACCTGTGTTAGCAGGAAAAGAAGAGAAGCTGGGATAAGACAGACAACTGCATCACAGTCTGGCTATGAGACCTTATATAAGTCACTTATCCTCCCTGAGCCGTAGTTTTACCTGTAAAATTGAGCCACAGTATCTACTTTTAGGGCTGATATGATAAAATGAGATACTGCATATAGACAGTAATATATATTTATATGCTTGATGCATAGTAGCCATTTAAAAGTTTCCTTCTCCCCTATTTTTCCCATCCACCTCCTGCTCTCCACCCCAACTGTTATGCCTAGAAAAATAAGATTATTCACTTAGAACTTTCCTCCTTTACACCCACTCTAACACATTTATTAAAAATTTGCCATCTCTTCACCTTTCTGCTAGTCTCTGGGGCTGACTAGAAAAAATGAAAAAGATATTGTCCATAAGAAACATTGGATTTAGTTGAGGAAGTCAAGGTTCACACAAATGAAAGAATTATAGTTGACCTATTTTACAAACAGGATAAATGACCTCCAGAAAAAATAGTCTAGGAGGTTAATTCTCTTTATCTTGTATTCATCCTTGTAAATACCAATCTACCAGCTAGAAATTTGTTAGATGCAGGGCTGAATTCTGAAGGGAAGATTTTAAAGGTTCATCAATGAATTCCTTTGAAAATGTAAGTGGAATCAAGATTGATCTTTTCTCAGATGATGTAATCTTTGAAAGTAGATTCAAACTGGGTGATCTCTGGAGTCCTTTCTTACTAGGTTCCAAATTGTAAAACAGATTAAAATCAGCAAATTAAATGGGACCTTCTGAAAAATTTGCACGCATGTTTCTTTCTTTGGTTATGAAGGGTGAATCATATCAGGGGGTACTTTCTATCATAAAGAAGTTAAACAAATTTTAAAGGATAAGTAATCATTTGGAAAAAATCTTAAAAAATAAAATCTAAATTATTCCCCCAAACAAATTTTTTTCTCTAATCTTGTAATATCATTCATGTAGTCCCAAGTAGTAGCAGGTAGCAAGAACATGTGATAATAGTTCACATATTTACATTTTCATAATACTTGTAAATAGTAGAAAATGCTATCATTCCTTGAAAGAGAAAAATCTTTATCTGAAAGATAAAATTTATGGCTAAATCACACCAAGGTTTCCTATGCTAAATGGTGATTACTGTCATTGGTACTAATATGATCCTAAAGATAAATAGAGGGTTCAATTTATTCTTTATCCAACAATCAATTTTTGAACATCTACTGAAAAAGGCACCATAGAAGGAAAATATGCTAGATGCATTAAATTACTTGTATTTCTCTATTTCAAACAACAACAAAATATATTTTTTGGCTGCTTTCTCTACACTGTAAAGTGTTAGTATGTGAGAGGCATTATCTTAATTATCTTCAAGGAGTTCTAGGAGATAGATGATGATGTCATCCTCATCATCCTCATCCCCATTTTAGACCTGAAAAGTTAAATTCCTTGCCACAGTTTCTACAGACAGTAAATAGTGGAACCCTGGTTTGAACATAGGCAGTCTAATTCCAGAGCTTACACTCCTACATTTATAAAATGTTTTACCCATCCATCAAAGTCATGATTTCATTTAAATCTTGTGACAATTTGATGACCTGGAAAATGAGTTAATTTGTTTCCAAACAAATAAACCAAGAACAAATTGAGTGGCTCATCCAAAGTCATAATTTGTTCATGTCACAGATGGGACTAGAACCCAGCTCTTCTGTCTATTGTTATTTCAGTGGAACTTGCTGTCCCAGAGCTGAACCCAGTGAGCACATTCTGATGTCTGCCTTTTAATATGTCGTATAAAATCGCACAAGAATTATGACTTCTGACATTCTGGTAAAAGAAATTGAGCAATAAAGGAAAGTGAAGAACCGACTTCTTTTAAAAATAGTTACAGGCTAATGATATGGACTGTTAAATGCCGGATGCTGAGACCTTTCTCAAAAATAAACCATTAAGCAAAGATGAGGAGCATGTTTCCAGAACAGCAGACGCTGATCTGGTGACACAGCCCTTGGTTATAATGACTTCATTGCTGTGATGCCAAATGAATAATACCTGTGCGGTCATGCTGTGTGATGGATATTGGTGCAGTTGAGTGACCTTGATCAACTCCCTGTTACTGAATTGTTGCCATAAAGGTTGAGTCTTCATTTTCCTAGCCATTATTTTGAAGCAAATTCCCCCAAAGTGAAATGGTAGCTTGTGTTTTTCATAACCTTACACTGCAAATCTCATATCTGACACCACGATTGAAACAGTAAAATGGCTTTATTTGATAACCTTCCATTCCTACAAAGTTATCTATGGACAAAGGATCTAGGAAGAAAAGAAGTCATCTTGTGTTCTTTGAGAAGACAGGTGTTAATAGTACATTTATTTTCTATATAAAATTTCAATTAAAAAGAAGCATAGGTACTATACTACTTATGGAGGTTTGAATAAAAGAATTAAATTTAGAAAGACAAGGTAGTTTAGGAGGGCTTGTTAAATTATGAGTTTATGTTCTAGAATGACCTAACATCTGCCTGAAGATAGCTGCAAAAATAGCAAACAAACAAAAAGTCACACGTTGTTTCTAAAGGAAAATTACCATGCCCAGTTTTGCCAGTCTTTCAGGGTAGGAGCTTCTTACTTGTTTGAGCCAAAGGAATTACAGAAGCAGAGTGAATTCTTGGGATGGTTTTTCTTCACTTTCCATCTCTGGTTTGATCTCCCACTATTGTATTCATTATTCATCCCTGACAATTTTTTACCCCGCTCCTCCCACATACACCCATACATCTTCTATATCTTTCCATTCCACCTCTTCCTTTCTGCTATCTGAATTCTTGTTCTTTTTTTTTTTTTTTTTTCCCTTTCCTGGTTATTCGTTCCTCCTTCCCCGGCAATAAGATTAAGCAGATTATAATAAAAAAAATTTCCCGTTGTTCTGCCAAGCCCATTCTTTTCTAAAGCTCTAGGCTTTCACTGGAAACATCAGTCAAATCAAGTCAACAGATTCTTACTGGCTGACTTACATGTATAGGCATATATTGAAATGGTGCCACTCAACTTCGATAAGGTCCTAACTTTCACCCTAAATCACTGGATTCAAAACTAAGGAAAAGTCCTTTATGCTTTCTGATATTTAATTGCTTGATTTCATTCCTCAATGCCAGGAGGAAAATAACTTGGGGCTTTCTCAAAGACATTTTTCTGTTGGAATGCCTGCATTTTAAAAAATTAGCATATCTGATCTTTAAACCTTGACATATTTTTTTTAAGGCATAATATAGGGTACCACAGCTATTTGGTCTTTCTCAAATATTCATTAGTTTCCTTTGGTGGTTTTAAATAACAGAAATAAGGTCACTGGAATAGAGCTGCTTCAAAGAGAAAAGATCTTTCACTTTGATTGTCTCAGCCCTGCTTTAGTGTGTTTATCTGTGATAAATGTCCTGTCTTTGTACCAGAGAGAAATCAACTATATATAATTATTACAACCAGGGGGTCATTTCTTTTCTGTTTGATATTTTAAAGAATGAATGGCTGTCAAAATGAGCTGGCAGTGAAGACAATTAAGGAGTTTGGTTCCTAGGTTGCATATAAGAGCCTAAGAGAATTAAAGAGCAAAATATGTTGCTAATGAATAATAACTGTCTATTTAGTATAGCACTATTATGATCTGGTAGACTTAATGGTCTTGAAAAGTTTGGTATTATATTTTTCTGGCCTACAGTAACTCTCAGAAGATTTAATAAAAATCAGAATTCTCTCACATGTTTTCAAGCTCTATTTGCTTTAATCTTAGGAAAATATTGAAAAGTAGCAAGATTTAATGATACTGTTTTTGATGTGATAATTTAATTTCTATTAGAAAAAGTTTCTCCATATTAAATTTTGATAGCTCTAAAAATTAGATCAATGATAATAAAATCAATGAGAGGCTGACAAAGGGGCAAGAATAAGAAAGAGTACCAAACTTGTTTATGCCATAATCTTACTGAGAAAACTGCCCATTGCCCTGTAGGCAAGCTAGATGAATGATCTCTTGATTGAAAAACCCATAGAGTACTAACCTTTCAAATCAAAGCACTACGTCACTTTGAAGTTGCATAGTGATACAAATATCACCTTATTGCTCCCCTGAAACACACAGGATTGATAAAATGGTGAACCCACTAATACAAATGTGTGAGGCATTCAGATTCATCAGTGCTACTTCCCCAGCATAGTGCTGTGAGTCGACTTTGTGGACAAGCAACCCTAGGCACGTGCTTAGAAGGGCCCCACACTTAGCTAAATGCGCTTCTGTTGCCATCTTGAAATTCTCAATAATTCTTGAGCACTTTTCATTGAGTGCCACAATTTATTAAATGCAGCCAATCCTGAATCAAAGATTTGGATCCAGACAGACATAGGTTTGGTCTGGGTCCAACAGTACCCTAGTGTAATGTACCCAAGTTATAGAATATCTCTGAGCCCCCATTTTCTCTCTGGAAAAGACAATAATAATACCCACTTTGAAAGTTGTCATCATTAAGGGAGATAATTCATATAAAATATGAGGCATGGCCCCAATCCTACCTACACAGGTGCTAAATGTTAATTCTCTGTTTTCTCCTCCATACTATTTAATTCCCCACTGGCACTGACTGCTATTGCATGGATGTTACTGCTAAAGATGAGCTGCACCTTTAGATCAGAATCCTGAAGTTATCCAATTAGCCCGCCTGACTAGGGAAGATAAGATAAAACAGAGATGAGATATCAGACACATCTTAGTATCGAGCCTGGACCCAAGGCAATGTATGTCACTAGCTGTCACCTGGTCATCAGTCCCATGAAATGAACTATCCAAATTGGCAGAATGGCATTGGGTTCCATGTACCCACATATTCTAAAGTGAGGTGGTTGGCCATCCAGATGGAACTAAAGAAGGAAGAAGTTCAAAATCTGTCCTGTCAATTTTAGCTGATCACCCTCTTCCAGCTGATGTAAGAGGGTAAGTTTGGAAAGGTTGAAAGAGAATTTCTTTGGCATTCTCTGTTCTATTTTTACCCATGGGGGCACAGGAGGGGAACACAGGATGTTTATTCCCCTCCCTCAAGCCAAGTGAAAAGGTCTGATTATGAGAAATTAAAGAGCTTTGCCTGTTTAAGTTCTATTGTTCTATTAGTTTATTATTCTAATATGTCTTGGAGTTTAAAGGATTTGAGATGCCTGAGAAAGTCTAACGTTTCTGGCTAGAGCAGCTTCAGCCTGATAGTTTTAAGGCAGCTGCATTGGGATCTAGCTCTCCTGACACTGATAGTGGGGTAAAACTGTGTTTGCTGAGAACCACACTAGGAGGCAGCCCAAGAGATTACCTGGACGGACAAAGGGACACCAGCGAAGTTTGAGTCAAACAGAGATGAGCAGTCAGAGAAAAAGTATTGTCCCCAGGTGAGCATTACTTGAGCAGGTTCCCACCACAAATCTGGACAAGTATCCATGATAGAAATAATCAACTCTGGATATCGGTCGCAATCATGGCTCAACTGATAGAGTGTCTGTCTACCATATGGAGGGTCCAGGGTTAGATCTCCAGGGTCTCCTGACCCAGGTGTAAGCTGGTCCACGCACAGTGCTGCTGTGCGCAAGGAGTGCTGTGCCATGCGGAGGCACCTTGCGTAGGGGTGCCCCATGCAGAAGGAGTGCGCCCTGCAATGAGAGCCGCCCCGTGTGAAAGAAGCTCAGCCCACCCAGGAGTGGCGCCGCACACGTGGAGAGTTGACACAGCAAGATGATGCAACAAAAAAGAAATGCACTGCTTTCCAAGGTTTATGGTCTTGGCTCTTATATTTAGGTCTTTGATCCATCTTGAGTTGATCTTTGTATAAGGTGTGAGATGGTAATCCTCTTTCATTCTTCTACATATGGCTATCCAGTTCTCCAGGCACCATTTGTTGAATAGGCCACTCTCTCCCAGTTGAGAGGGTTTGGTGGCTTTATCGAATATTATATGGCTATATATGTGAGGTTCTATATGAGAGCTTTCAATTCGATTCCATTGGTCTGTGTGTCTCTCCTTATGCCAATACCATGCTGTTTTCACTACTGTAGCTTTGTAGTATGTTTTGAAGTCAGGTAGTGTGATTCCTCCAATTTCGTTTTTCTTTTTCAGTATGTCTTTGGCTATTCGGGGTCTCTTTCCTTTCCAAATAAATTTCATAGTTAGTTTTTCTAGTTCCTTAAAGAAGGCTGTGTTGATTTTTATTGGGATTGCATTGAATGTGTAGATCAGTTTTGGTAGGATAGACATCTTGATAATATTCAGTCTTCCTATCCATGAACAAGGAATATTCTTCCATTTATTTAGGTCTTCTTTAATTTCCTTGAACAGTCTTGTATAGTTCTCGGTGTATAAGTTTTTTACCTCTTTAGTTAAATTTATTCCTAAGTATTTGATTTTTTTATTTACTATTGTGAATGGTATTTGTTTCTTGATTTCCTCCTGATCTTGCTCATTATTGGTGTACAGAAATGCTACTGATTTTTGCGCATTGATCTTATAACCTGCAACTTTACTAAACTCATTTATGAGTTCTAGAAGCTTTGTTGTAGATCTCTCAGGGTTTTCTATGTATAGGATCATGTCATCTGCAAATAATGAAATTTTGACTTCTTCCTTTCCAATTTGAATGCCTTTTATATCTGGTTCTTGCCTCAGTGCTCAAGCAAGTACTTCTAAGATAATGTTAAATAGGAGCGGAGACAATGGGCATCCTTGTCTTGTTCCTGAGTTTAGAGGGAAGGATTTTAGGATTTCTCCATTGTAAACAATGTTGGCTGTAGGTTTTTCATATATACTTTTTATCATGTTCAAAAAATTTCCTTGTATTCAGAGCCTCCTCTTGACATAGAGGTGCAACGGACACAACCAATCCAAGGATCTCAGAGAAAAGGTGGCATTGGAGTGGGAAAAGTGGACATGGTGGCTGATGGGTATGGGGAATGGCAGGAAGAGATGAGATGTGGAGGCGCCTTTGGGACTTGGAGTTGCCCTGGATGGTGCTTCAGGGGCAATCACCGGACATTGTTAATCCTCCCAGGGCTCACTGGAAGGAATGGGGGAGAGTGTGGGCCATGATGTGGACCAATGACCATGAGGTGCAGAGATACCCAGAGATGTACTTACCAAATGCAATGGATGTGTCATGATGATGGGAGTGAGTGTTGCTGGGGGGGGAGGGGTTTTTAATGTAATATTTTTACAAAATCAATAAAAAAATTAAAAAATTAAAAAATTTAAAAAAAAAAAGAAATGCAGTTTCCTAGTGCCTCCAGATAATGCAAGCGGATGCAGAAGAATACACAGCAAATGGACACAGAGAGCAGACAATGGGGGGAAGGGGAGAGAAATAAATAAAAAATAAATCTTAAAAAAAAAAAATCAGAGGGTACCAACATCCCACAAGGCAGGACCAGCAGCTTAAGTTCAGCCCCTTTCTCCAGATCAGACACAGCAGGAGGCAGTACAGGGGCAAGAGAAAAGCAAAACCAGAGGAGTCAGACATACTGCCATTTCCCCACAAAACCTACAAGCCTGATAGAGGCTAACATTGGAAAAGGAGGAATTTTTAATTTGCAAGAGTTTGGAATTTTGATATTTCACTAGATGGGACACTTTTTTAATGGAATCGTTCTTGTGATTGAAATAGCCTGAAAAGGAATGGTACAAGCCCAGTATTTCATCCAGGAGAGAAGAACAGGTATATGGAGCAAGTTTACAGGGGAGTGGTGAAAAAGAAAAAATGAGCTTTTATACCTAAACCTTGTCAGGCTAGCTGATTCAATGACCTGGACAGATGAACTTTAGTACTTCCAAAGGTACAGAGGTAGAAGTTCAGTGTTTTTGGTTATATATATATATTTTTTCTAATATAAATTTCAAATATTACAAGTTACTTCACCACCCAGTCTCAATGTCTTCATCTAAAGAAAATCTACTTTATAAGGTCGTTATAGAAATTATATTAAATAACAAAATAGAGCTAAAGTATGTGAAACTTAGCACAAGCTTACTAAATGAGATTAAATTATATAAATGGGAGAGATCCTGTCTGATCAGGACAAGGGAGAGGAAATAAAAGCCAGCTCTATTTAACGTTGAGCTGCAACATAATTATCTGTGTACCATTAGCTAGAATTTTGGCTTCAATAAGAAAACAAATTGATTGTTCATACAGTTAAGGATTCACTGAAAAAGCACAAATGATTATAAGTACTGAGTTCTGACAGACACAGAGGAAGATCCTGACTTAGATTTAGAAGGATTTCCTTTATACATCAGTGAAAATTAGCACCAAGCCCTACCTGGGACACTTGAGCAGATTCGGCTGCTTGTACATCTGGAGTTCTGATATGGAAATGGTGTTTCAGCAATGGAGATGTTAAGACTTGAATATCACTTATTTTTCTAATATGTTGTATATGACATTACAAATTAAAATAGCATAAATGCTTCATCATTCAAAATATAATGCTTAAAGCATGTACAACTTACCTGGAAATCTCTGGAATATCAGAAACTCAGTCAGTTCTGAATACTCTTGGTTAAATTTTAAAGTGAAAATTATTTTGTGCTATGTGGCTTTTTATTTGCTTTCCTTAGAGCACAAGGAAGGTTGTCTAAACTATAAAGATAGTTTGGCAAGAAAAGAGGAAAACCTTAGCTTAAATTCAAATTGGAATTGAACTATGAAAAAGTGAATTTTTAGAACCCAGAGAAAATGCCCAGGTTAGGCCTTATATTTATTTCTAACTTGATTTCCATATAGGATAAGTGTTTAATTATAACAACTCTAGTGACCCACTAGAAACCATTTCAGTGAATTTACTCAGTAACAAGAGATAAGTCAGTGCAAGATGATTTGGGTGCACAAGTCATGGTTTCTTCTAGCTTTCTGGCTTTCATCTCTGCTATCATAAGCCTGATGTTTGGCACAATGACTATACCAAACTTCTCAATGACTTTTAAATAAGTCCCATTGAAAAGGTCACTGCAGGGAGGGCTACAGCTTTCCCTATGCCCTTACATAAGGGTTGTGTAACATATATAAAAGGAGTAGTATACATGTTGAATATTTCCCACGGAAAATTTAGACAAGTGCCTTTTTTTTTAGTCTACGAGGTTATGAACTGGTTGAAGGGCTGTAAAAATCATAAAGTATTTGAACTATTGGGACATTACATCTAGTTTTACTTCCTAGTTTTACGAAATAGAAGCTGAGGCCAAGAAAATTCTTATCCCTCCTCCCCACCACCCACCCCGGCTGTCAGCCTGGTTACACAGACCTTAATAAAAGAGCCAGCATTAGAATCCAGATTATTTTTGTTCTGTCAAATACCCTTTTACATAGGTTGCCACATTAGTTAACTGATTGCATGATTATGGATTCTCATCTTTTAAGTCCTAATTTATCTGAATTTATTTTAGCATATATGTGAAATCATATGCTTAACTTTGGGTCAATCAACCTACACTCCTGTATTTGTTCATCAGAGCAAGAGTGAGCAAGAATATTATTTTTCTAAAGGATTTATATTTGGGGCAAGAAAAATTAGAATATCAAGGTGTGTTTGTTCTTCCTATACTGTTTTCACATCTTGCAGGTCAAGCATTTCACCTGGTCTCAGGTGAGGTTTATATTAAAAGGCAGAGGGCACAGGTTATCTGCCAGATAAATCCTTTTTATCCTTAGTAAAAGTCCATCACATTAGATAGATGCCCAGGAGGACATGGAAAGAGAGGGGAAGACTTCAAGGAAGCTGCAAAGGTAAAGGAGACATTCCCCAACTTGGAAAGAAAATCAGTGTGTCCCACAGGAGAAATGGACCTGTGTAAGAGCAAGCTGCTGTGCCCTGGAGATGGAAGAAGGCTCCAGAGACATTGAGACATGAGGTGTGCTTAGGGAGATGAAACCCACATACAAGGGCTCCAGCCTTTCCAAAGACTCCTAAGCCCCAAGAATGGCATAGCAACAGCAGAGCCTCCATACCTCTCTGTGGGGCCCTCAGCATGAATGCCTCAGAGATGACAGACATAGTCAGATTACTGATGACTGGATGGACTTCTCTAAGGTTTTGGTGAGGCATCAAGGTCCTAAGACCTTTGCACAACTGCAAGGAAGAGAGAACTACAATAATGACTAGGATCGAACGTCCCAATAGGGTCTTGGAGTCATATGTGTCTTGATTTAATAAAAATAAAGAGATGTTATGCTTCTTGCACATTTGCAAGTGTGGAATAAGAGTCACATTATTTGAACCAGGCTTTTATTTTTAGCTGATAGATATGTAGGCAATTAGAGAAGGAGAAAAAAAGAGCCTATTGTATGTTTTATCTACACTGCAGTTTGCCAAATCTGGTAAAGACGAAAGACTTCCAACTAAGGCACTTGAATGAGCTGACAAGAATTTGTCCTGTCTTTCTGGAAAATGGGTCAGAATTATTAACTGAAGACAGAATTGTAAGGGAGAGACACATTGAGTAAACAAATAGGGCAGTTTCCTAGGTTTGCTATTAATAGCAAGTCCTGGTGAAATTTACATTTGCTGAGAAATTGCTATATGAACCAAGAGGCTCAGCTGGTCTCTAGAAAATTGTGAAGGAGGTACAGGACTCATTCATAACTCTCTGGGATTCTTCTACCCTATGAGATTCCCATCAGAAGCTCTAACCCAGTGTTGAAGCTGTCCCCACAAAATTGATTTAGACCTGCTTTTCTCCCTCCTATACTAAAATTTACCTCTTCTTCCAGATCTCTGAAAAATAATCTGATCAAACAATAAAATGCATTTGATAACTTCTGAGGTCAATTTACTGGTTTGGTTTATCAATAATAAAATATATTTTAATTGGGATCTTCACTGCTTTAACTTTAACAAGCACACACCCGTTAGGTAGGAATTTCAATAGGCACAGAACTGAGAGACAGAAAATTATGTACTAAATTTCAAATCGTATCCAAATTCTAAAGATGGTCTCACCAATATATCCCACCTTTCATGTTCTCCTTACAGAGTGATGTTGACTTGCCTCCATCTAGAGATGGTATTGAAGCTGTCTCCCTTTTTGGATGCTCTATCTTGAGAGCCAGCCAGCCACACGGAAAGGCCATATCAAGGTGTTCCAGCCACAGCCGTAGCTGAGGAACTAGCCAACAGCCAAGATTCACTGCCAGACATGTGAGTAAGCAAGCCCTCAGATGCTTCCAGCACCAGCTGAAACCAAATGGGCAGAGATGAGTTATAATGCAGATTTGGTAGCAAAATAAATTCTGTTTTTATTTTTCTAAAGTCATTAAAGTCTGGACTTTTTTTTTTTACATGGTAATAACTCACTGTAACAGCCTCAGATCTTAGCATATGGATGATTGTCCAACTTGCTTATCATTGTGACTGACCTTTTTTGGTTAAAAAAATGAAAGTAATACACCAAATCACATTTGTGAAGGTTTAGAAAGTGATACAACTGTCTTAAATCCACTTACGAATAATTTTATACCTAAGTGAAGCTAGGCACAATAGTTCTTTCTGTTAGACAGTGGGAGAAGAATGCTTTCTTCTAGAAGTTAGGGTTAAATATGAGAATAAAATCTAATCAATGAACTTAACTATCAGAGCCCCTAAGGTAGTTTATTGAATAGTTCAAACACAGAATGATATGTATATTTATGTATGTATATATATGACAAATGGAGAATACTATGAAATTACTATCTTGGAGAAAGAATCACTGGTTAAAAGAGACTGAAGAAGCTCTAGATGCTGAGATATCAAAATGACTTTTGAATATGACTTCTTAAGTAAAGCCTCTAAAATTAAGTACCCCAGTGCCTGAGCTGGGCACACAAGGCCACAGGATAAACAATGTGGCATGTTTCCTAGGTGTGGGGGAAGCAGAGGAATAAAATGTATTTTACTAAAATTAACATGAACATGCTATAGAGCAGAATATAAAATGTATGAGAATTTATTTAAAAACAAAAACAAGGATCCTCAAATAAATAAATTTCCCGTTTACAAAGAAATGCTTTGGTTTATGTCCCAAATCGTGGGGTATTTTTCAATCTGCCCTTACCATCTTGCGAGATTCTTCTACATTTTACTTAAAACTCTAGTTAACCATTCAAACAGCAGTTGGAACAAATAACTATATCTTACAATTAGTTATGTTTTATATTTGAAAGTTTTAAAATATGGTTTCACATTATCTTTACCAACTTCTATGTACTGTGGTGGTTTGAGAAAACTTGGTTGAGAATGGCTGATTCGGGACATGCTATCTAATGGCAGTGAAAGGATAATAACAATTTTCAAATCCTGCTTTACAAATAAATTATGTTCCTTAATTTCATTTTTATATTTCAAAACGATGTACTAGTAATGTGTGATTCTAGGAAGGCTCAGCCATTTTTTATTCCACAGCACTGGTCTGATTCGATCTTAATGAAATTTAGTATTGAAGAAGTTTGAGGTTGGTCAATTAAATTCAATGGATAAACTAATGTTGACCCATTATGTAAGTTTTTCTAATCCATCCCTTTCTTTACATTCAGAGCCCCCAAATGCAATCATGTGAGAAAACTGCCTTTATGAAGAGTTGCTTAAAACCCACTAACTGAGTGGACTGATACTGGAGTTAACTTCTGAGGCATGACCCTGGTATCTTCCAATTTACAGAATCTTCCAGAAAATCATTAATATTATCAAGAGAAACCTATGAATTATTTTTAGAATATTTTTAGAGAATGAGATCTGAAGTGCTAAGAACTGTTAATAAAGTTTCTGTACTTTTTTGTATTTTTAAAGTATTATTCAACAAGTTTACATTATACCTATTCTACCCCCTATAGAATGCAAGCAAGAATTTTTGTCTATTTTGTTCACTGATGTGTCCCCAGTGTCTAGAACAGTGCTTGTCAATTTTTTTTGTTGAATGAATGTTTGCTGATATGCAGATATTTTGTACACATATACTGTGCAACAGATAAATATGACAGATGATTACAGATAGATAGATCAATAGATTGTCATAAATTTGCTTTGGTTGGCTTGCATATTATTTTTAGTCCCTATAAAAGTGTGAAGAACAAAGTGCCAACTGTAATTCTTTTGAAATGACTACTAAGAGGGAGCTAGTCCAAGCCATGAACAAGGTTTAAGACACTGTTAAAGATTTCTAATATAAAGCATAATTAATTATAAGATTTATAGTTCACACTTCCCACTGTAGTTTAGATGATCAACTACAGTAAGGCAAAAAAATGTATACGAATCTTGCAAGACTGGACAACTAAATTTGGTAGAAGTCTCACTGATCTCAATGAGAAAACTTCAGTCTAAAATTGGATGTTAAGAGTGTGTGGGAGAAGGCAGAAGAAAAAGGATGCAGTAACAATGAGATATGAATATGAAAAATCACTTATACCCTAAATTTGACCTATGATTACCTTTCTTAGGGTATTTTCTTATAGAGCACCAAACCTTTACTGATGAACTAATAGCAATGCATTACCAGAGTTTACTGAATTGTATCATTCAGTATTTTACCAAGAAATCTGCCACTCATTGTTTGGCAACTTTGGAAAGATACTTGGAATTTCGGTAATTTTCTGCAAGACAGCATTTCAAAATGCTGCCTTGACTTGGTCATGGTTTCCAATTGCTGTTGTTCTTTTTAATACAAATTACTGTCATTGTGAATGCATCATCATTGTGAATTCATTTGTGATGGGTTGTGTAATTAATCCTTCAATGATGCATATTTTATAATAAGTAGACATTAAGCCATAATTTTACAATTACCAGATTCTAAGACAAGTATGCAGTGTGATTCAAATTTGGATCACCTATAAGTATATTGAAAATCTCTAAATAATGCCTACTACCAACCTACCTATTCAGTTTTAACTGAGCCATGATACTTCATTATGAATATGCAGCCTATAAATTTATGCTAGTTAGACAAATTACAGTATAATATCTAGGCTAGCATATCAAAATTATTTTTATGTTTTAGACTATTTTTACTATATAAAATCATGAATACAAGTTCATACTGCAATATTTTAATTTACTTTTTTCCAATTTTTTCATACTGTGATATTCTTCCACCAGATATGAGGACTAATTGGGAAGAGAAGGTAAGGATGAACTGAAATAAAAAATAGTTTTTGATATGTAGTTTTACAAGATGAAAGAAACACAGGGTGGGAAATGTTAGTCTGGACTTTAATTCTGGCCTCCCATTAGAACAGGCAGTAATGAAGCAAATCTTAGAATTAACCTTTAAATTTAAAGTTTATAATAGCAAACAAGGTTAAAACTCAACCACTGATTCCTAATTTTTTCACCATCATGAATCCTGTTATAATATTTAATTATGAATACCATTATTTGAAAGTGATTTTCCTACAAATGGAATTTTATAGGTAATTATTTTTCTCTTTCCTCTAATTAAATAATCATCAGAGATTCTGATGTGCATGAGAAAACTAATTCACATACTGAGTTGACTTAACCCCATTAACACCACCCAATGTTTTAGTAGACCTCAATATTATTTTCCTGAATCAATGCATAATTGAAAAATTTTAAATACTGAAACTTCCTTATAGAATCCAACTCTCTAGAGAGCAGAACACCGGGTGGGAAACAATTGTCCTCAACTTTTGGAAAACATTCCGAAATGCTTATGGAAAATGATTCCATCCACAATGCCTAATAGAAATGAGCACACTGACCTGGGAATCAGGAGACCAGAGTTCTCATACTAATTATGGCCCAGATTTATTGCATTACCTTCGACATGACATTTTACCTCTCTCTGCTTCCCTGTCCTTATCCAAAAAATGGTAGCTAAACTAAAAGAGACAGCATGGGATATTGGTTAAGAGTACGGCTTCTAGAGAAAGATTGCTTGAATTCGAAACCTGGCTCCATGAAATCATTTTATGTCACCAAGGCCATCATAATGAAATTGCTGAAAACCCATGATAAGAGAAAATTTAAAAGCAAAGAAAAAAGATGCACAAAGATAAAAATTATCACAGAAAGAGTGGATGTGGCTCAAGCGGTTGAGCTCCCACCTCCCACACGGGAGGTCCTGGGTTCAGTTACTGGTGCCTCCAGGAAAAAACAAACAAAAAAAAAAACAACTCAGGCGAGATGATGTGGCTCAGTGGTTGAGTGCCGGCTTCCCACATATGAGGTCTGGGGTTCAATTCCCGGCCCCTAGTACCTCTAGAAAAAGAAAACAAAAGTTCTCACAAACTTGTTTCAGAAATAATGCATGTGAGAAGACAATGGAATGACACTTTAAATGTGCTAAAAAAAACCAAAACTGTCAACTTAGAATTACATCTAGTAAAAATATCCTTCAAAAATGAAGGGGTCAGCTCACAACCTTCCTCCACCCCCCAACTTCCTTTAAGCCTATCATCCAGTCTCTAGCTCTCACTGCAAGCAGGAGAATTGCATCCATCATCCATGTGGAATCTAAGCTCCCTCTTGATATAGAGGGTGAGTGTACATAACCATCCCAGGGTCCACAGGATGGAGAAATAGAGTATGGATTAGAGTGGACTAACTGATATTCTAGTATGGAACTATTGTGATTAGTAATGGAAGAAATTGTAGCATTGATGTGAAGAAAGTGGCCACGGTAGCTGCTGTGCGTAGGGAGAGGGAAGAAGAGATACGATGTGGGGCATTTTCAGGACTTGGAGTTGTCCTGGGTGGTACTGCAGGGACAGATGCTGTGCATTGTATGTCCTGCCATGGCCCACTGGGTGGACTGGGGGAGAGCGTAAACTACAATGTAAACCAATATCCATGTGGGGCAGCAGTGCTCCAAAATATATTCACCAAATGCAGTGAATGTGCCATAATGATGAAAGAGGTTGTTAATGTGGGAGGAGAGGGGTGAGGGGGGTGGGGTGTATATATGGGGACCTCAAATTTTTTGAATGTAACATTTTTTTAAAAAATAAAGAAGGAAAAAAATAAAAATAAAAATAATTGCTCTCTACTCTTTGAAAAAGAAAGGCAATGGAAAGACAAAGTAAGAACGAGGGACAATTCTATCCTCAAGAAGACTGAAGAGACATGACAACAAAATGCAACAAGTAAAGCTAGATTAGATCCTGGACCAAGAGGAAAAATAACTTTTGCTTTTTCTCTTTTGCTATGAAGGACATTGTTAAGACAATTGGAGAAATTTGAATAAAGTTTATGGATTAGACTATAATATTATATCAAGTTTTACTTTGCTAATTGTATGATGATTATGCAAGAGAACGCTCTTGTTTTGTTTTGTTTTTAATACACAGAGAAGTATTTAGGGGCATCATCTTTGGAATTCACACTCAATAGTTCAAAATAATAATAATAAATATGTGGGGATGAGAGATGTAAAGCATATGTGGTAAAATATTAATATATGTGGTATTTAAGAGGAATATATAGAAATACCTTAGCAAACTTTCTATAACTCTGAAATTGTTTCATAATAAAAAGGAAAAAAAATGAAGGGGGAAAAACACAAGTACTTCATCTCTAAAAGGCAGATCATTATAGCATTTACCTTCCTAGGGTTGTTAAGGAAATTAAATTATTCAATATAGGTAAAATACCTAAAGCAATATCTGGGAGTTAATAACCATTTTAACTCCTCCAGGCTCCCATCAATCTTAACTGAATTATTCTTTCTCTTGTTTAGGAACTGCTTAGGTGCATATTCTCTAAAAAGCTTTCCTTAATCCCTCAGCACTAGGACAGATGTCCCCCCACGTGTTGTTATAGCACCCTGCATTTATCTATACTTTAGGACTTGTCGTTTAAATTATATAAATTTAAAATAAAATTAATACTAAAATAAGTAACTGAGAAAGTTTTCAACTCTTTCATTTTATCTAGTGAACTAAAAATAGTGATTTGAAATGACACCTCTCCCAATGAAAAGACACAGGAGAACACAGAACAATAGAGCCCCAGGGAAGAATTAGAGGTCAGTGCAACTGTTTGTTTTCTAACAGGGTCATACCAATAATGTCTCCATTGATCTAGAAGGTAAATTCTTTGAAAGTTTGAAACTACATCTTAATATAATTCTTTATTTACAGTAATGTGATGAAGAATAATTTACATTCTAGTTCATTTATAAAGCATTGTCACATACATTATCTCTTTGGATTATAATTAAAACTTTAATTATAACAAGGTTTTTTTATTATTTAGGTTCCTCATTCAATAAATGCCTATTGGAAATCTTCTCCATGGCAGGTAGTCTTCTAGGCTTGGGGATTCAGTGAGAACCAAGCCATAATACTTCTCAAGTGTTTGGAGGAATGCAGGAGAAACTTGTAAGCAGACAAATAAAATATAGAATCACAAATGCTCCAGTATAGATAAATGCAGGATGCTCTGACAACATGTAGGAGAGCCATCTGACTTAGGAAAGCTTTTTAGAGACAATGCAACTAAGCAGTACCCTAAATAAGAGAAAGAATAATTTAGTTAAGATTGATAGGATACTGGAGAAGTTAAATGAAAATAGTTTATTATAGGACTTTCAGCAAGTCATTTGATCTCTCTGAGATTCAGTTTTCTCAACTCTAAAATGGGGAGAATACCTTCTTCACTGAGCTGAGGCTAAAATTAATGAAGTTAAGGAACAGAAAAGTATTTTAAAAGTCCTATATGCACTTAATACACAAATGTGCAAATACCGTCAAAAGATATTGCCTATTGGACTTTTTATTGTTTTAGGAAATAAACGATATTCTGAAAATGTGAAAAATAACTGCATTTTCCACTTATTATAGAAGGCTAAAATAATGTGTTACTTAAGCCTTCTACCCTAAAATATGCACTGCTTTTCTGTCAGAAAAAAATTAATAATTTTATTCAATCACAATCACAAAGATTTATTAACAGTGACAAACACAAAAAGCAAGAAGAGGGCTGAAAGCATAGGTTTTGAACTTGCTAATAAGACATAGAGCTGACAGAGCACTTAATATAGTACAAGTTGATAATGCTTTAATGCATGACTGAAAAATGAGAGAGGAAAGACTCAGGCCCATTAATCTCTAAACCTATATCTCTTCCCCCTTGCCAAATACAATGGATTCAATAATATATGTCTACTAACTCTTTGTTGAATTACAGTAAATTAGTTTCAGAAAGCTTTATGCCCTGCAAACACATATGTGGAATTATGTATCACCCAAATGATATGACAGTCGTCCCCTCCAGGAAACTTTCCTGCTTTTCCTCATTGTTAGAGCCAATGCCCAGCTTCTCTGCTCTCCTAGCCAACTAATCCCCCTTCCCCACAGCATGCTTCAATCATAGCACTTAACATTCTTTTCTATGAGCGCCTCAGTAACTGCACCTGGTGAATTTGTTTCCTCAAGACCTAATACAGGGAAACGGACTTTGGCCCAGTGGTTAGGGCGTCTGTCTACCATATGGGAGGTCCGCGGTTCAAACCCCGGGCCTCCTTGACCCGTGTGGAGCTGGCCATGCGCAGTGCTGATGCACGCAAGGAGTGCCTTGCCACGCAAGGGTGTCCCCCGCGTGCGGGAGCCGCGCGCGCAAGGAGTGCGCCCGTGAGGAAAGCCGCCCAGTGTGAAAAAGAAAGTGCAGCCTGCCCAGGAATGGCGCTGCCCACACTTCCCGTGCCGCTGACACAACAGAAGCGGACAAAGAAACAAGACGCAGCAAATAGACACCAAGAACAGACAACGGGGGGGGGGGGGAATTAAATAAATAAATAAATCTTTAAAAAAAAAAAAAAGACCTAATACAGAGTCAGGAATACAATAGACACTCATAACTATTAACTAAGCTGTATCAAATCAAGGTTGAACTAAGAGTGGTGTTCAGAAATGCCCTTCTGACTTTGGAACTAATGGGGATCTTCTTTTTCAAACCTAAAATTAATGACAAAATGAAATGTTTAATATTGAACTGTCTTAGGAAAGAGTTCAATATCTTGAGCATAGGCAAAAAATAAATTTTTGATGAAAATATAGTGAAAAACAATGCTTAGTAATTGTAACTTGGAACTCTGGCAAGAGCCTGGGAAAACGATTTAACTGCAATCTGGAAATCCCTTCACAAGTGAAGACATTATTATACTTAGAAACCTTTTCAACAAGGGTTGCAATGAAAGTGTTTTCTCAATTAACAGAAAGTTTATTTAGCCAGAAAACTGTTCCATAGCAGTATGGATGAGGTTTCTGCTGGATTATTTAGTAATAATTTGGAAATGTATGAAACAGACATGTGGGAAATTAAGATGAGTTCCAATCCTACAGTAATCAAAGACACTTCTTCTTGAAGAAGTAAAACCCTGACCCCTACCCTCTATCATATGAAAAACAGGAAGAATAGGAGCCAAATATTTCAACCCAATCTCTGCATTTTGTTTTTAGCCCAGAGACACATCTTGGTCAGAATTGCAGGATTAGACAAGTGTGAGTTCACAGACCAGCATTCTCAGTCCTTCATCTCTTCAGTTTCCACTGCTCTCAACGATATGTTTAGTCAGACTGAAAAGTGACTGGTATTACCTGCACACACAGCTTCATCACTGATAAGGAGCACCACTGAGACTCCAAGGCTGGGGGGAAAAAGTCTTCAAGGTAATTTTTACCACAAAAGTCCTCTCGCTTACAGCTGGGATTTGATTACCATCATTACTCTTTTTTAAGGAATGATTATGTTCACTGCCAAGCCACAGCAGACATCTCTAGTTCATAAAAATAAAGATAACACCACCTTATATTGGTTGCAATGATGAAAAACTGATTGTGTCCTTTGGGGCATAACAAAAACTAAAGAAAAAAACAGCTGCATCTCAAAAACAAAGAAAAAAAACGGCTGCACCCAGCTCCTGGTTTCTGATAAAGCAACAACTCTGTTCTGTCGACCGTAGTCAATAAGCCTCGAGCGCTGGTGAGCTTCTGTCAGGAAGCGACACAGGATTTAATAGCAGAACCAAAAGGAATAGAGAGAGAAGATGCTGCACACCTTCAGATTCAGCCTCACAGTAACCCAATTACCATACATTAGCCATATTTGCCATCAAAAGAAATTGCTCCCCATTCTTCCACAGCTTTTAAAAATGTCCAAAATGTCCTTTTTGTTTCTAAAGCACTCAGACGCGTGTGTTCCTAGAACTTGGATTTTATTATTATCCAAGTATCCCTTCCAGCATAGTATTAAAGCTTTCCTTTTAAACCTAGAAAGCATGTTAGAGCCACTGAATAGGATGACTCAAGGCAAATTCTTCTCATTTATCGAGTAGCTTCTCTATCACGGCCAGATGCTTCAGATCATCGAAAAGGAGAGCAACTACAGCAAAACTAAGGTTGCCTTTTACAATTCAGCTACTTTGTTGTGGATGTTACGTTCACAACTTTAAGGTGCGGAATTGTATCGGTTTTATTATTAGGTTCACATTATTGATTCTTGTTTAAAAGTTTTAGGGAAAGGTCCAAAGTAAAAATCCCTTCAATGGCTTTACCTGCTTTTTAGGACAAAATGCAAATTCCTTACATGGTTTTCAGGGCCGGTGGCAAGAGGAGCAGTAGTAGTATCAGTAGCAGGGGCACTGGATAGTAACAACTCCTAACATCCAGAATTGCCATACTTACATACAGATGACTTTCCATATATCAACTCATTTAATCCTCATAATAATTCTATGAGTCATGTGCTTTTAGTGACCCATTTTGCAGATGACACAATAAGGAAAAATAAAGTGATATAACTTGAACCCAAACTCTCTGGCTCTTTGATACTTATGCTTAACCTCTAAGCTTCACTGCCTCCCTATATGAGCTGGACTTTGGATATACAATTTCTAGAAACTCATACCACCCTCCCTATCACCCACCGTACCACAGCTATATGTCCCTTCTTTCTGGACCTCAAACATGCAACCCCATGCAGGTCCTTTACACATGCTCTTCCTTCTGTCTAAAATGCTCTTCCCATCATTCAAATAATTTAATCCTTATCCTTTATGGTACCTCATAAGTGACTGTATCTATAAACATCCTGTCTAAAGGAGACTCCTCTCTTTCCCACTGTCTGCCATAGCACCCTTATTTATTCCCTTTCCAGAAATTATAATTTTTATTTGTTCCCTCATTTACTGTTTGTCTTTACTACTAGACCAGAGGCTCTAAGAGGGCACCACTGGGTTCTCAGAACTTAGAATAGTGACTGGGCATAAAGTAGGCACTCAATAAATAAATACTTACTAAATGAATAAATGAACAAATGAGAATCCTTTAAATATATGTTAAAATACATGCTTTAAATTTGAACATTGGTGGCACATTTTCAGCACTCATGGATTGTGCACACTTGGATGACTAGAAGGAAGGTAGTGTGTTATCTGGTGTGGATATGTTCAATCACAGACGTAATGACTACATAGTATAGCTGCTGTAAGGAGGACACAATACAGAATGTATAAATATATGTATATTACTGAGTAATTTCTAACCACACAATGCAAAGATTCTAATTCCTCAAGGTCATTGTCAACAAATGAACATTGTCACTTGTTGTTCCTCCCAAAGTAGCTCAGTCCAGACCCGTCAAGGAGCTTCAGAAAGATCCTCCTCACCCAGAGCTGGAGAACTGCCACCCTCTCATCTGCAACCATCTGTCTTTATTCTATTTCCTGAAAACATGCAGAATCCATGTAATACCTCTACTCCAATATACACAGAACTGATCTTAAAGCACCCAGGATTAAGCACATTGCCCGAAGTAGATCTGAACAATTCAGAATAAAACAAGACTATCCTTTTCCCATATTATTTCTACACTTTTAAAAGTATTTCTTGAATAAACAAGATAAAATAAATAAAATGAAATAGCATAAAAATTTAAACAATATGCCACTGCATTTATGTTCATAAATGAATTAGTAATTTTTTGAGCAACCACATCCCCCAATAAATTATGTATACATATCCCCTAAGTCTTTTCACACATGCTTCTATGAAGTCACTTCTCCTGAGTTCCTAATTATGAATATTGTTTCCTGGTTCCAGAGGAAAGCTTTTCCATTAATTCTCTGTTAAACATCTTTCCGTTCAGCTTAGTGTTTCTCAGTTGTGGGTGAATTTATCCCCCAAGAGACATTCGGCTTTGTCTGGAGACATTTTTGGTGGTTTTAACTAGTGATGGGAAGAGATGCTATCGACGTCCAGTGGTTAGAGTACAGGATGCTGCTAAACATCCTACAACGCACAGGACTGCCCCTCTCCCCCATGCGCCACACACGCATACATACAACAAAGAATCATCAAACACAAAACGTCAATGCTCCAAAGCCAAGAAATCCTCTTAGCCTGCTGATTCTTAGTGGAGGTGATACTGCCCCCCTTGTGGGAAGTTTGGAAATTTGGGAGGTAGTTTTTGTTTACCACAACAAGATGGGCAAGGGTAAGGATGCTAGGTGTCCTACAATTCACAGGAAAAACCCACACATTGAAGAAATATTCCATATCCCACACAACTTTCAAATCTCCCACAGGTCATTCACATGGAGAAAAATCTATATGTAATTATCTAAGCCTAGAACCCAAATCTATTTTACATTCCAGCAGTCTTTACTTTGGCATGGTTGTAAATCACATTACGTTCAACAGGAATGCCATACCATGTAAATGAAGGGAAGTTGGTACTTGATTTTGTTAGAAACTTTACAGAGAGTTTTTCACCATTTTGGAAAACAAGGTCACTTTACATCAATACCACATCGGAGTCACCAATACAACACTCCAGTATCAGTATGTGTTTTTAGTTGTTACATAAAGTGTTTCTAGGAAGAAGCAAAAGCACATCACATCTTCAGTTCGACTTCCTATGTAGTCCTTCTTTTGTGTCCAGCTTGGACAGTCCAGGTATTTATTTATTAAGGCACATATTATTTTTTTTACTTATTTTACCTTACTGTTCTTTGTATTATAGTTAGGATATGAATGTACACATACATACACACAAATAATTATGTGTCCAGATAGATTATATTATCTATGAGTTTCATTTCAGGGTAGTCAAGGGAAAATTTGGAAATATTTGATATGAAAAGGATAGCTTTGGGTATAAAAGGAGCCACAGGGTACTGACCCCTCTTCCCACTACTTAAGGAATGGGGACATTTCTAGTTTATAAAATGAAATGGCTATTTGAATTACTCCTAAGCAAGGAGGAATTCCAGGCAGAAGACAAACTTTCTGAAAACATCTGATAGCAGGAGGGACAGGAAGACAACAAAGCAAAGGCAGACACAATCTTGAGGAGAGTAGAGAACAGAAACTTATGTCTGGGTAGCATGAGTGTTCTGACAGATTTTCCTTTCCAAAAAGCTTCAATAAGCCCAGACTGAAAAAGACACCAAGAAATATTCTATATCATCAAGAAACCCAAAATCATTCCCACAAATATGAATTATTTAAATATCTTAGATGAAGAGTGTTTAACAATTAAATACATTCCCCCAAAATAAGCATATGACCATAAGCTTTAAAAGTATAGTTTCAAATGATAACTGGACTTCTGTATTACACAATTTATTTTATAGGGAAAAAAAACAACAACAAATCACCAATATGACTGATTAACTAATTCATACTCTTGGGCTTTTCTTAAATGCTTAAGAAAAAGTTTAAATTCTCAGTGGCAATTTTCAGGAAAATAATTTTTCTTATAGGCCACATTAACAAAAACCTTATAGTTAGCTTTCAAAGTATGTGTGTGTGTTATCTTAGCTTGGAGTGGAATTGGGAACACTAGTTAAATTCTACTTTAAATATATAAAGTAATATTAACTAAAAATAGTTAATACCTAAACACAACCCTGCTATTTTAAAAATGGGTCATTTTAGAGAAGCAGCTGTGGCTCAATCAGTTGGGTTCCTGGCTACCATATGGTTGGCCCTGGGTTTGAGTCCAGCGGCTTCATTGTGAAGGCAGGCTCACCCGCACGCTGGGCAGTGCTGGCCGGCCCGCAAGTGCCATGGAGAGCCGACTCAGCAAGGTGATGCAACAACAACAACAGAAAAGGGAGATAAGCGAAAAAAAAACCACACAAAACACACACACACAGAAGAACGCACAGCGAATGGACACAGAGAGCAGACAGCATGCAAAAAGCCACAAAGGGAGGGGTGGATAAATTTGTTTAAAAAGTAAAAATGGGTCATTTTAATTAATTTAAACATTAAGCTTTTCAAAATAGTTTGTGCTTGGATGCTGCTAAGATAGTTGTGCTGAAAAAAATCTGTCATTATCATGATACCTCTCTTTGAGGTTAATTCCATTTTTAACTCTAAGGAAACAGTTTACCAAACTTATGGGGAAGTAAAGTGTTGAAATTATAGCATAAAAGTTTCTTTCTTCCTAAAATTACAGGTAAGAAAACTACAGTCTACAGAAACGAAAATCACAAGTTGTCTTGTGCTTTAGGCCCAATTTTGGTTCCCAGTAAATCTTTATAAAATTCGTACTGTGAAAATAAGAAAACCATAAACTACTAGAGAGCTGCAACATTTCATGGAACCACCAGAGACTGATAACTTTCACCTGAATCAAAGGCCTATCAATCAACACTGTATCCTTTAAAAAATAAGAAGAGGGAGGGGAACAGGCAGATGGGAAAAACAGGTAAAGAAGCCTCTGCAAAACCTTGCCTCATCAATCATATATGTCCTTCACTCTCCTCGTCTCATTCAAAACCTCTCTTCCATGGAGCTGGAGAGACTCCTGAAATCACAGCTTTACACTTTGGCTGAAAGCAAGATAGAAACAGCTAGTACGGGGTCACTCTCCTTACAGGGTACATCTCTTTTTTTCTGTAAAAATTTCATTGTTTACACTTGGTCCACAGCTCATTAAGTGTTGCAAGGTGTTTATAGAGATGCCTCATAGCTGAAGGAGAGTCTTGGACAGAAGACCAGATGCCAGGGGAATGCAGGGGTGGGGGGCGGTTTCATAAGGGTGGCTTGGCAAATTTTCTGGCTCCAAATTTCCCAAACCTATTAAGTCAGAATCTTTAGTTTGGGATTTAGGAATCTTCATTTTACGAAATAGCCCCCAAGAGTCTTGTGCATACCATAGCTACAGTGGGCTTTATTATCCCCATTTTACAGAAGGGACACTGAAGTTCAAAGAGGTTAAGCAAAATAGCTAGAATATTACAGATCTTAAAACGAAGCCTGTTAGATTCCAAAACCACTGCTCTTTGCTTTAGACAATCAGGTCATCCAAGATGTAATCCATGTTAAGGTAGCTTTAACACATTAGTTTGTTTTGGTGTGTTCAGTCGCACCATATTGTATAGAAAGCTTAACCTAGATGGCAAAAGAGAGAAGTAAGAAAAGGAAAATGAAAAAGGTGCCAGGGGAACAAACAACAGCACTGGGTAATGCCTTTCTGTTTAATGAACTGCAAGCCGGGGAGCTTAGAATTAGAAATACAGAATCTCAGGCTCCACTCCAGACCTGCTGAATCAGAACCTGAATTTAATAAGATACCCAGATGAGTCACGAAAATGAGAGTTGAAAAGCACTGGGTCCATTCTACTCAGGGAGCAGAGTACTGCAGAGAGGGTCCTAACACAGTAACTTTAGTACAAGAGAGATACGTGCCCAACATGATGGGATGGTGAGTTTGGGCTGAGGTATATGTAGGAAGAAAAGTGAGACCACACCATGACCATGAATGAAAAAATAAAGGCAGGAAAACAAGTCCTAAAATGGCCTATGTCAAAGTGCCATCTGTGAATCAGAAAGTAACTCCAAAATAGGGTCAGATTTATTTCAATGAGCAAAATTGGAATCAAGTATGAAGACAAGAAATATGGAAAGAAAATGCATGGGCACTATCCTGGCACAAAGTTAAAAGTCATTATATATTTGATGAATGAAATTAGAATAAATAAAAAATAATGATAGTTAACACATATTGAGGGACTACACTGAACCAGGTACTAAACTAAATCTATCATGAATTCGTTTAATCCTCTCAATAACTAGATGAGGTTTTTAACAATTGAGGAGACTTAGGCTTTGGATGTACTTTGCACAATAACACCATGCTATAAGGACAGAGCCTGGCTTTAGACTGCCAAAATGTTTCACAGGTTTTCCTACATTATCAGTTGACTGACAGATCAAATTTCCTTGGGAGAAATACACTCTGGAATGATATTTTTCCAAATCCAAAGGCTCACATATAGTTAAATCAGTCTCTAACTTGCAAGAAGGTGTGGAAATACACAATGGTATGAGATATTCCCATATTGTCAAGAAGCTTTACATTTACTTGGGGAGATGGGCATATACATAGAAAGTCCAGTTTAAACTGTCTTTCCTCCTGCACTCTTCATGCTTAGAAACTGAGATCTGTACTGATAATACTTCTACAAAGAGCCCCCTTCCAAATCTCTAAACTTATAACTCAACTACATTTCCAGATATGAAAAGTTTGCCTTCATCATTTATGAGGACTAAACAATGAATACACAATGAGAGGAGGGAGACAAACCTTTTGGGAAATAAGGCTTCCAGCCTGACAGGATATGCACAATTGTCCACAGTCCCTCATATGCTACAGGTGCGCAGAATCTCTGCTCTAAGCAGATCTTCCAGGGCCTCTACTCAAGGTTCCTGCCTTACTATCATCTCTTATCAGTAATTCATGGCAGTGTTTCATTTAAATCATTTGCTGGCAATGATTGAACCACCAGGATCTCCAAGAAGGAGCTCTTCTAAGAAATTCACTCACAAATGATCTTCTAGGGTTGGCTGGGATGCTAATCTGAGTAACAGCATATTTGGTGCCCTTTGCTTTGCCAGGCCAGATTATATATGCACTTGTTATACATATTTTTTAAATCATGGAAGCAACACTTAACCACCTCATTTCCATTATACCATTGTTTCAATTTACAATTATCTAGCTTTCTTCATTTTACTCATCATTTAAGGATGCTTAAGCAGAGATTTAAGGAGGGTCAGAATGGAAAACAAGATTTGTCATGAACAACCTTTGTATCATTAGCAAATCACATTCTTTGTGAATCACTAGATTTTATTTGATTTGTTTGTTTGATTGATACATTGTTAGCCATTATTGTTGTTTCATTAATAGAGGAATGAATGAGAATATCTCTTAAAGTTCTTTCAAGGCAAGAGATTATATAAGTTAACACCAAAACTAATTTTTAAAATCTCTTTAACTTTTTAAACCTGCCATTATTACACACTTGCTAGCACTTTTACTTAGCACTTTACATGCATCATCTTTTGTTATTCCACAAACACGTATGGAGTATCCCCTAAGGAAACCAAAGTTGAGTCTAAAGCGACACAGTTGGAATGTGTTAGAGTAAGAATTCAATCTCAGTTCTGTGACAACCAAGTCTGTGTTTTTAATTATCATGATTCATTCTACTCTTTGTCTTAGTTTGCCAGGTTGCTACTACAACTGCCTCGCAATGTGTTGGCTTCAACAATGGCAATTTATTGACTCATGGTTTTGAGGCTAGGTGACATCCAATATCGAGTCATCAGCAAGGTGGCAATTTCTTCCCAAAATCTGTAACATTCTGGTACTGGCTGTAGCAATCCTTGGGGTCCTTTGGCTTTTGGGTCATGTGGTGATATCCTCTCCTTTTTCCTTCAGGCTCTTTTGACTCCTCCCAGTGGCTTTGTTTCAGTATATCTAAATTTCTTTTGTTTATAAAAGAATCCATAATCCAGAATAAGGCCAACCCTCATTCAGTTGGGCTACACTTTCACTAAAGTAACCTCTTCAAGAGATCCTATATTATAATGGGTTCACACCCACAGGAATGCTGATTGAGACCAACAACATGTTTAAAGCGGGGTACATATTTCAATCTACCATGCTGTTCTACAACATTGGGCTGAAATTTATGATGTCAGCACTCCTGCTCCCCACAAACAGATTCATGTTTTGACTTCAACCTCATGATTTTCCTTAATTTGACTGAATTCTGATCCAAAAAAACATAAGCAAAAATTATCTTCCAGTGAATTTAGTCCAATATCATTACAATAAAAGAAAAGGAATAGAAAACTCTACAGGAGGTTGTCATCCTATTAAAAAAAAAAAAAAAAAAAAAACAAACAAAACCACAACACTCCACTGAGTGGTTCCAATACCATATATGTCCAAATCTTCCCACTAGTCTTTTTTTAAAAATGTAGCTGAGAGACTTGGAATTTGTTATTTTCCCAAGTGGGAGCAAGTTCCTCAGTACCCTTAAAGTATCAAAAGTATATTTTGAAGAATGAAAAGAAAAACAAGTCATGATTTTTAAAGAAGGACTTTAGTTATTTTATTTAAGAGCAGTACATACAAACAATTTTATCCTTACTTTCAAAATCACACTGTAGGACTTTGGGAGCTTCTTTCAACTTAAAAGAAAAATCAAGCCAAAAAGCACAATATGGGCTTCATGAATCTGAAAAGTTAAAGGGCAAGTAAACATTGCTTCAGAAGAGTGTTCTCAGGAATGCAACTCAAGTATAAAAAAAGAATAAATAAGAACCTTCCATATGTTTCTGCTACGGTTTTATGTTTGATTTTTAAAAATTCTGCCTTTAACGTAGAAAATTAGCTTTGGTAATGCTCTCAGATACTTTCTATTTTTAAATAGAAATAGTTATAGATCATTTATCTGATAAAAAAAGTGCACATAAACTAAAAAGTCACACAGAAAATTGGCAACTGTTTTGACCTAGCATTCTCACATTTTGGAATTTATTCCTCATAAATAAAATACAGATGAGGAAATGTATGCAAAAATATTAGTTACAGTGTTGTTTGTGCTTGCAAAAAAACAAAACAAATAACAATGACTGTAAGTTGGGCACAAGTATACTATGGAGTATTATATGGCTATTAGAAAGACTGAGACCCATGTGAACTGATCTACATAGAAGTCTAGAAGCTATTATTAAGCAAGAAACTTCACGGTGCTTTTGTAACGGTTTGCCTAAGCATAAAGAAAGATTAACATTGGCTACCTGCTAGAGTGCAGGTGGGGAAATTTGGAGGTGATGATTAAATTTACTATATCTCTTTACTGTCTGACAACAAGCAGATTTTTAACACATTGAGTAGAGAGCAAAACCCTACAAAAGGAACTATTTTTCTTCTTCTTGCTCTACTATGCCAAAGGCCAGTGAGTCTACAGCCTTTCACATTTTAGTGGGTCTCCCAAGGGATGCCCTGGAGTCAGACACTAGAAGATTTCAAGGCAGGATGCTTCAAACCTTTCTGCCACACTTCAGGAATTTGTCTTGCCTAGATAACACACCAGAAAGATCAGAAAAAACAAAAGGTATTGCTATTTATCTCTTGCTTCACCATGTCTAATGGAGACTATATTTTCTTTTTTTCCACCCTGCAGACAACATAAAGCATATCCTACATTTAATTTACCATTGATCCTTTCTAACAATCTGTCATAGACTATGTAATGTGTTTTTTTTCTGAACCTAGAAAAAATGTAAATTAATGCCCAAAGAGTATTTTTACATATTGATAACCTCAAATAAATATATAACCCAGCTCCAAAACACTTTACACAGAGGTTATTTATTGTCACAAAGGGTACTAAAATATGCATTGTTTTCAATTCTATTTCCCCTCTTGCCTGTTTATCTAATTACCATCTAAAACAGTATCTGAACAAAGGGGCCAATTAAAGAGGCCAAGTAATAGCATTAATTCAAAACTGACTTCCTTTTATCCATAGTACTACTTCCTTTTTCCACTGACTCTTGGTTACTGACAGACCAAAATAAGTACATTTCTCTTCAACATTAACTCACAAATGGTGCCATCAGCAAGACTATTTCACTTCCAGTCCCCTGGGGGATTCACATGAGTAGGGTCATAGACTGAATGAAATAGCCTTTTACAGGAAGGCTGAATGGCACTTTCCAAGGGAATATTGATTCAGAAACTTAGTCCATTAGACATGACTCACAATTTATTCCTTGTGGCAGGCAGACTACACTGATTTCCTTTCACCCTAAAATTGTTGAAAGGCAGTTTATATTTAGAGCATCCCATGAATGTAAACCATCTTATTAATTAGATTTAAAACATTTTCTATTAGACCTCAGGCTACAATGAGGCCATATTCAGATTTACTTAATTATATTCTAGAATCAGAATTATCATGGAGATCAAACAGTTTAGAAGCTATTAGAAGTTTCCTCTAGCAGCTGATCTAGTTTTTTCTCATAATAACTTAAGTTCTTCTTCTTTATCTTTTTTATGGGGGAGGGGATACATTTTTTATTACTACTAATTTTCCTCTTACTCTCAGTTTTCTCCTCTTAGTCAAATATGAATCCAGAGGTTTCCGCATAGGGCTTTCTAAGGAATTTCCCTCAGACTGATAATGTTCGGAGAACTCTCCATACAAACAGGCCCTGTTTGTTTCTTTTTCCTTTAAGGCAAATACTAGAGAAAAACACTTCCGTTTGGCTTTTTAAACACATTCCCAAAAATTACTACTAATTGAAAAAATATAAGACCATATCTCTTCAATGACACACTTGCCATACACTTGATTTTTTATATTAAGAAAGCCATGTATTTGAGAATACTTTCTTAAAAATTCAACTAAAGGCTATCTCACGCTACTTTAATAGTCTCATCTAGTTGTTAAATAGTATACTCCTGCTGCCATCTTGTGGTAATTTTTGAAATCTCACTCTTTCTCTTTCAGTCTCAGTCTGGCTCTGTAGGATACTTACATTCAAACTTTAAGGACTCTTTCTTCAGCACGTGGGGAGCTAACCTGCACTGCACTCTAGAAAGAAAAATGTATTGTTTCAAATTCTTCATCCTGCATGTACTATTGTCTCTCTTCTCCCTACATTTTTTCTCATTTATCCACAAAGCCTTTCTGTTAACAATAATTATTTTATTTTATTTTATTTTTTTATTTTTAAGCATATGAGGGTGTTTTTATTTTTTTCTTCTTTATTTTCTTTTAAATGTTACATTAAAAAAATTTGAGGTCCTCATATACCCCCCACCCCACCCACACCACACCTCCCATATCAATAAACTTTTCCATCATTGTGGCACATCCACTGCACCTGGTGAATACATTCTGGAGAACTGCTGCAGACATGGACAGTGGTCTACATTGTAGTCCACACTCTCCCCCAGTCCACCAGTGGGCCATGACAGGACAACAACATCCAGCATCCGTCCCTGCAGCAACACCTAGGACAATTCCAAATCCTGAAAATGCCCCCAAACCATGTCTCTTCTTCCCTCTCCTGACCATCTGCCGTTACCATAGCCACCCTCTCCACATCACTACTACAGTTTCTTCCCTTACTAATCACAATAGTTCCCCAGCAGAACACCAGTAAGTTCACTCTAATCCATACTCTATTCCTCCAGCTTGTGAACCTGGGATGGCTATGTCCAGTCCCCCTCTACATCAAGAGGGGGTTTAGATTCCACATGGATGATGGATGCAATTCTCCTGCTTGCAGCTGTAGGCACTCTTGGCTCCCTGGTGTGGTGGGTGACCCTCTTCACCTCCCTGTCAGCTGGCCAGGGTAAGTCCAAGAAACCAGAGGGTAGGAGCTGCAAATCTGCTGAGGCCCAGGGCCTGGCCATCACATGGACAGTTCAGAGATTCAGGTCTCCTGAGTATACACCAACCCAAATGCCAACTACAGGTCTGGTAAAAGCGACAGAAGAGGCATGTATAGAAAGGTTATATCTGAGTCCAACTCCATCACACTCAGGAACACAAACTCCAAAGTAGAGCCAACTGACATGGCCCTGAACTCCAGAGCCATCTGCCTTGACCATAGAACCTGTGGGTCGCTGCAGCCATCAGGAGAACCAACACCTGGGTTTCCATCTACCTTGGCTGTCTCTAGTACCCTGCTGAGGCATGCATAAGCATCAACCCCTGATGACCTCCTGATTTTTTTGGAGACTCTTAGCCATATAGAAACACTTGTCCTTTCCATTTCCCCCTTTTTATCCAAAGTCAAAAAGCAGTTTTGAACATCTGATATTACATATAGGCTGAGATATTCTGCTGGTCTGAATTGACCTCTTTGTTCATGGTCTTTTTGTAGTTACATCATCAGCTGGTGCTTGGTAGTAATCCCTTGGTGCCAGGGAGGCTCATCACCAGAAGTAATGTCCCACACTGGGGGGGAAGGCAATGCATCTATATGCTGAGTTTGGCTTAGAGAGTGGCCACATTTGAGAAACATGGAGCCTCTCAGGAGGTAACTCTTAGGCACCCACAGCTATAGGCCTAGTTCATATTTCAGGCACACAGGCTCATAATCGGAGTGATCAGTATCAAGGGCTCATCTTTGGACCATCCATCTTTATTGGTCTTTGCCACTGCACTTGGTGGATTGTTGTTCCACTGGGGAATGTGATAGAGCTCCCCTCGTCAGGAATTCATCACTCTCATCTGTCATTTCCAACTGAAACCACTATGAAATATCCAAGCCTTTCTGTGCACCCTGTATACAAGCCCTGGAGAACTTCCTCCCAACTGTGTGCAGCCCACCAATGACACCCCACACAAGTGCTCCTCCCCCGCCATAGTTGAACCTCTTTGTGGTCCAAAACTTCTTCAAAAAGGAAGCCCAATATATTGCCAGGTTCCCTTTAGCAAGCACCACCTCTGCTACTTTCTCTCCAAATTGATGTCCACACACCCTCTGCCCTGCAAGCTCCCAAGACAGGCCGCCTGCTCTGGCAAGACTCCAACCCCACTTGGCCGCCTCTTCACAGGACAGACTGTGAGGTGCACTCACTCAGACACCATCTTGCCCCACCTCTCAATAATAATTTTAAAACCCTGTCATTGTCTGTACTAGTTTAGTCCCTACAAGGAAAGAAAATACAGGGAAAACTCACTAAAGTTGTATTTTATCAAAGATACTCCCTCCCCAATTTTTTCAAATTGTTTTTTTTTTTACAAGGAAAGAAAGAAGAAAAGCATTGTGTACTTCTGGCTATTAACAGTCACTTTGCAGAATGCCCACTCACAGCCATGGGCACCTAATCCCAGGAACCTGAAAGGAGCCTGGAAGAGGAGATGAGAGTCACGCTGCCAAGACACTCCAGGAAGAGTGAGCTCCCCGGCCACCTCGTGCTGAATTGATATGGGCCTCCCCAACATCCCTTCTTTTAAATGTCCAGTCTGTCCTGTTCAGTGGCAGACCGTGTCATTGCATGACAAGGGAATTTGTACATCTAGAGAAAAAGCAAGTGTTTCTCTGAAGATACATCAATGCGAATATTTCTTAACCAGACTGATTTCTCATCACCAGAAAGAGTGTATTTCATAAATGCCATCATGTCCATCTATCTCTATATCCCCACTCCATTTCCCTTGGAGAAGCTGACAGTCATCCAAGGAGTCATCCAAAGAAAGGTGCAGAGAGAACTCAATTAGCCAGTATCCTCCAAAACAGGGTAGGGGTGGGCAAGAAAAAAAAAAAAAACACTGAAAACAATCCACTTCATTCCTTATTGAAAATGACTTTAAAAGAATCCTTTCTAAACCCTTTTTGTTCACCCACATCTATATCCACACAAAATCTACATTTTTATTTTCTTAATACTCTTTCTTAAAATCTATGAAACTTTAAAACTTAGCTTTATCCACAGCAATGGTAGCCACAAACCATGGATTTGATGTGATTGTTATTAATTCCTAACTATGATGTGTACCACCTAATAGCACCCCCCTGTGCCTCTAATGATATGAATACAACCCTTGGGTAAATGTTGCTCTGAAATATATGTGCTGAATAGAGTCAAGGGAATCTAAGAACCTTTATTTATAAATAAGAAGCTTCAAGTGTCACAGGGTCAAGATTCTGATTTTTAGAAACAGTTCAGATCAGGGGTTCCCAAACATTTTTTTTTTTTTTAGCAGTGACTCACAAGATAGATGATGTTCCCATGTGCAACACATGCTGGTGAAAAGACAGGACTGTGGATTATGTGCTGTTTCCTGCCATATATTTGTAATCCTCCCAGTCAAGAAAGCCAGTTGGAATGCAAGTAAAAGGCCATTGTGAGGGAGGTGCCTGTGATTGCACTCAGCCTTATATTTTAAGATGCAAATAATTCATGAACTTTTAATTTTAAACTATTATTTACTTATTTTAATCTCATGTATTATAATCAAACACACACCATTGTGTGTCATGATACCACAGTTGAAAATTGTGAGAGTAAGTCATAGGATATTGGATTGAATATTTTAGAGTGATGTTATTCTCTGAGAAGACATTGAATTGAATATGAACTGATCTTATTCCCTGGTAGGTTCCTTTGTTTATTTTTAATAAATTCTAAGATATGTGCTGGTCTTACCCTTTCTTCTAAAAGGAGTATGTGAGAAGAAAACAAGTATGGTAAGCTGAGAGTTTTATTCGGTTGGAATTTTTACAATAAACAGACCTGGTTTCTACCCATGGATTTACAACCCAAGATATAGAAGAATTTTCTATTCTGAAAATGTTTAACATACTAGCATACATGGCCAAGTCCCTTGGTAGCCGTGTAATACATGAAATTAGCATTCTTCACACTATATATGCAATAAGAAGCATCAAGAAAAATATTAGCATCTTCCCAAAGGTTTTAGATTTGCTCCTTAGACCATAACACCATCATATAGTTGAATAAACAGTCCTATGAATATTTGTAAGAGGCAAACATAATTATTCTTAGGATCCCTATAAGGTTTGCCAGCCACATTTTTTTGCAACATCTGAGGCAAGAGTGCGCAAATAAAGACAAATCTGAGGACTTAAAACACATTTTGAAGTATTCTGTACATTTTACTAAAAAGGAGGGACAGTCTGAATTAGTAACAAGTCTAACCAAGAGAATAATTTAAAAACTATAGTTGCATAATCATTATTAAAAGGAAAAAATTCAAACTAGGCTAAATCAATTACATGTAGAAGCCTTACTGGGCTTGTTCTGAAAAATGTAAACTCAGGTGATAGCACATTCATGTTTTCACTTTGTACACCAAAATGCAATAAAAGTGTTTATGTGCATAATTGTATTAAGCTTGTTTTACCTACAGATCTTGAATTCCCAACCTGCAGAGGCTTCCATTTTGTGCCTTTTGCTTTCTAAATCCCACTAGTCTTGCAGTAAAAAGAGCTTGAAATGAAAATCCTAGGACTTGCTTGGCAATTATCTAGTTGTGAGACCTTGAACAGATCATTTAACTTTTCTAGGCTCAAACACCTTATTTAGAAAATGAATTAAATTTTCCTTGGCCTCTGAAATTCTAGGATTCTGCATGAATATGATAGAATCTCTCATCTCAATTCTGAAAGGAAGTTTGAAGAGCATCTCGAAAGTCATTATCCCTATGCTTTTCAATGAACTGCCACACCCAAGTGGCTATTGTTACTGTTGTTTTGTTTTATTTGCACACTTCCAATGATGGAGGGCTCACTCCTTTCCTGGGATAGCACATCCTGGTTTATGACCAGTTAACAGGAAAGCAAAGCTTCATCTCCTCCTTATTTCCTTCCATCAGTGTCAGTTCTATACTTTGAGGCAATGGTTCCAAACAGGGTAAATTTATCCCCAAGGGGCATTTGGCAATATCTGGAGGCTTTTTGGTTATCAAGACTTAAGGTTTTCTACTAGCATCTATTGGATAGAAACTAAGGATGCTGCTAAATATTCTATAATGTACAGGACAGCCTCCCACAATAACAAAGAATTATCTAGCCTAAAAATGTCCAGTGCCATCTCATCTTGCATAGGTAAAATTTCCAGTAGTTAAAGTGATTAACTGGCCTTCTCCTCTTAATCTCCTTCATTATATGCCTTTGTTTCAATAATTCACTGGAATAGAGTGAGACCTGTCTCCTCCCTCTTTTGCTATATTTGTATAGGTAAAGCCTAAAAGGAAAAATTAGCCTTTATTTTGCAGCAATACCCCACTGCTAACTCCAGAAGCCTTCCTCTAAAGATACTGATTCAGCTTTTGGGTGGATCTCTGGGATCTGCATTTTTAACAAGCATTCTAAGTGATGGTAATGCATATGGTTGGCAAGTTACTGCTTTCAGGTCCTGCTACTCAAAGTCAGCATCACCTGTAAGCCTGTTAGTAATGCAGAACTCCAGGCACCATCAGAGACCTGCTGAATCAGAATCTGGACTGTAACAGGATGCCCAGGTACTCTGCATGCACATCTAAGTTTGAGAAGTACTGCTTTAGAACAGTAGTTCTCAAACTAGTTTGGACAGTAGAAGCAACTGAGCGGTTTTTCTTTTCTTTTTTAATCCTGGCGCCTCAGACCCACCCTCAGATCACAGAGATTCTGATTTATTTGGTGTGAGGTTCAGCCTGGACTTGTTAGAGATTTGTAAATCCCTCAGAGGTTCTTAACCCTTTTTGTTCCACGGACCCCTTTGCCGTCAGGTGAAAACCATGGACCCTTATTAAGCCTACACTACACTGTGTATTATTTAATAAATATATCACACCTGCACCAACATGTCCCCACAAGAATGTTTTGTTTTGTTTTGTTTTAATTTCAATTCAAGCTCACAGACCCCTGGTTAAGAACCCCTGCTGTAGTTGATTCTAATGTGCACCACTATCTGAGGAGCATCAACTCTGTCATTCATTGGTTATGGACGGTTAGGAAAGTCAGGTTCAGCTGTAGTATTCCTATCTATCAAAAGGAGCTTTTAATGTGGGTGATTTCTGGGATTGCCCCTCACTTGCACATTCTAGGATCTCTCTAGCATTCAAATCAAAAGTTGAAAAAAAATGTATAGTGATGTATGGATTTATAAAGAAATTTAACTAGGTGTGTGGCTACTCTCATTATAGAAGGATTCAATTCCTAGTCCATTTATTCTCAAGTAAGTATTAATGAAAATTAACTGTTTCATAAGGAGTCAGAAGGACTTAAAGCTCAAGTTTTGGGTATAATAAATATCAGGAAAAATTACTTATACCATATTCATAAAATTATCATGTCCTTAATGCATAGGCTCCTCAAATAAAATGCTTTTAAGTAGTGATAAAATTGTATCATTCATCAATCCAACTAACTTACAATGAGATTCTAAACCCAATCATGTATGGGTAAATGTGCAGCAATCAGAGGGAGGGGGAAGGGAGGTAGATGCCATGATTTGTAACGTTTCCGATTTCTGTGGTAAGACTATTTCCACCATAGCTGACTTCGAGTTATGAACATGGCAACACTGCACACAGATTTTTTTTTCCTTCACATTCTTAACTTTACTCATCATCCCTAATAGTGACTCTTCTGTACAGTGGAGAGGGAAGGGGGATCCCTAGCAGGGGTGTGCAGAGAGAGTGTAAGGCTAAAACTGTGTTGCAAGCTGGTAGGAGCTGCCTCCAGCAAACACCCATGAAATTTTTTATAAGTTAAGTATATATATTCATATATATGCATAGATAGACACATACACATATTCATATATAGGCACATATTTATAGATATATATATATAGACACAGACAGCACAACACAATTCCCTCTAAGCACCCATAGTATGAAATACATATTTTAGCGCTTTATAATTATTATAGATTAAATTTTATAAATATTATTTTTAAAGTTATATTTTTGTAATAGGTGATTAACTCTCAGTATCAACATATTAATACTTAGGACTAATTTCCAGTAATATACCACATCAGTATGCACCTAGTACATTGTGCAGGACAAATTACAAATAATTTTTTAAGACTTTCTAGTTAATATAACTTTTTATAGTGATTGAATTTATATATATATATATATTTTAGGAGGTTCCAGGGATTGAACCTGGGACCTTGTATATGGGAAGCAGGCACTCAACCACTGAGCTCTACCCACCCCCCTATATTGATTGAATTTAAAACTATACTATTTTCTAAGGTAGTGTGGGTTTCTATGATACTTATGTACAACAAACAACATGAAAATGTTTAAAACCAACCTAGTGTACCCTGAGGTCCACAATCTACCAATGATGTTTGGCAAGTAATGTAGAAAAAGGTTAAGGGTTTTAATAAAGGAGTTTGTTGTTTAAGAACAATGATAAACAAATCAGAGGAGATTAGTCCCACTATCAGTGTTTATATAATAACACAAATATAGGTAAAAGATATACATTTTATTGAAATATCAAGTTTTTTTTGCGTTGAGTAAATATCTTAAAGCATTGTATATTTTCAGTATGAAACAAGTAATATTTAATTATTTTTAAACTTTCAGGAAATTCAAATTGTATATCTGAAATATCTGAAGGTCTGAAAGATTTAGGGAGGTTTTAAGGGAGGTTCGAGTGATTTTGAGCAAGAGCTTTTCTGGCAGATATTAATCTGGCAGAGGTGAGAGATGTCAAGACAAAACAGAGGAATAAAGGACCCAAAAAAGATGGTGCAGGCAGATCCAAACAAATAAAAGTAGATAGAAAATCTATCACTGGGTAAGAATGGAAGGTAGTGCTTCTACAAGGGGCAATAAACATTGATTCCAGTACCCTGTTCTGGAAGACAGCATCAGGCTGTATGCCCAACAAAACCACAAGCATTTGACATGCCGCAAGATACTGCCATCTATTTTATAACAGAATATAGAAGGGAACTCTCCTGTCCTCAAGCAACTGGTTTGGGTCAAATTAGATATGTTTCAGAATAATAACTATTATAAGAAGATGTAAATCTGCAAACCGAATGAAAGGCAGTTTGGTGTATACATGCACATGCATGTGCACAAACACACACACACATACATACATCTCCTCCTTTTTCTTCAGGGACCAAACAGCACACACAGCCCAAGTGAGACTCAAGGTCAATATTTTTTTCTGACAATTCCCAAACTTCTGAGCTTTCACTTTTGTGAAACAGGATATGCAATCCCTGGTTTATCTCAGAGCTCACAGTAATTTCCAAGAGCTACAAGAAACCGAGATAACGTAGGGCCCTAACTCTGATAAGGAAATTCTCAATGGCAAATGAAAATAATTATTCATACCCTGCACAACTATGAAATCACCTGAAAATCTTATCAAAAGAAAGTCTGAATGCACTCTCAGCATCTCTTGCATAGTAGGTGAGAGGGCACTGGGAGACAGGAAAGCAAACATTTTTTGTTTTTTCAGGTCTGTTAGAAATATTTACTTGGGGTCAAATTTCTAATGAATATGTAATTAAATGCAAACTATCAACTACACACATATCAATGATTCGAATAGAACAAGAACTCTTGGTATACTACAAATACGTTTGGAAAGTGTACTGGATTTGGGAACTGAACTGATCCCAAAGCAAGTGAATGTGTCTTGAATAACAAGTATAAATAGACAATAAGTTAAAGACATCAATTCACCAACTCTGGTCTAGACACAAAATTAAGAAACCTGAATTTTCATTCTGGTCTCATTTCTGAGATCCTTTAAAAAGCACTTCAACAATAATTTGCTCACTTTTCTTATCACTAAAATCAGGGTACTACCTCCCCCTTGTACAGTTTTGACTGAAAGAATGTGCGATGTGCTTCCCTCTGCAAAGCACATGTGGCAAGATACAAGAACAATGAGAAGCCCTTCTAACAAAAAACGTACCCTTTTCCCATCAACCTGCCTCCCCTTAAACTCTATCATAAATATTATGCATCTGAGTAAACTAAATGAATGTTCTTTCCCTAAAAGCCCCTGTTAGAACATTACTATGTTAATCAGGAAAAGGTATCAGGTCAACTTATTAATATATTAATCAATTAGTGATGAATTCATTTCTATGGTAGGAAAGGGAAAGATGGAGGGATTAGCATAAAGGGCACAGAAGGCAAAGGCAAAGGGTAGAATGGTGTATCCAAAGGAGGGTTGAAGAATGGCCACTAAGATAATTTTCACATCTTTCCTAACTGTGTTGTCAGCCCTGCCTATGATATAAGACTGTGCTTGAGAAGCTGAGTGAGGAATGAAGGTGACGGGCAGGTTGGTAAATGACAATTCCAAATGCAGGACAGCCTGAGGACATTCCAGTCTGGCACAGCACACCCAGGATTTATGTGCAGGGTATAAGAGTCCATTAGTCCCTTTCCCATAAGGTCGGTATAGTGCTGGCTCTAAGACTTTAAGTCCTATTTAAATTTAAGACAGTTTAATTTCTTACTAGTTGTAGAGATTCCCCAGTTACTAAGATGAACTAGACCTATTCCAAGACTGTAAGGTAGAGTGGTTTAGATCTTGAGCTCCAGAAACTGTGGGGTTTAAGTTTGAAACTTGTCTCTGAATCGCTTCCCTGTAAAACCTTAGGCACGTGGCTTAACTTCTGCAAGCCTCAGATTGCTCATCTAAGAAATGGGGATATCCTTTGGCATTGTGAGAAAACAATGAACTACTGCAGGTGAAGAGATAATACAGTTCAAGATAGATAGGATTTAATAATTTTATTATTGCCATCTTTGTTATTTTACTGATGCTGGGCCCAGAATCCAGCTGGGATCAATTCACTTCATGGAAGTTGCTTGGATCAGAATTAGGTCAAGCTCCTTGATTTAGCTTCCTATCTTTTGTCTATAAGTCAAATCAGACCTGAATTGGACCATAGATCAAAAGGAAATGAATGTTCTGGGTCATCCTTCTCAAGCACCCATGTCCTAGTGGAGGTTAAAGTTCCAAATGAACAAACTTACATCATCATGAACCAAAGGATTCGTGACAAGAATAGTTCAAAGGTTTTTAATACAGTCCATGATTAATTCTATAATAGATTAATATGCATTCTAATTTTGCTTAAACTATTTTTTTAAATGTGTGAAATCCCCTGAGCACATGCAAGCTAACGAGGCAGCCAAAGAAGGAATTTTGGGTGTGTGCAAAAAATTAAGGGAAAGATTATTTACACCTTTAAAATGAGGAATAACTAATTCTTGAAGTAGAGGATATGCATGAAGGGAATCTAGAGTTCAAGAAATTATGGGGTTCTTTGATGAAAAGTGGTATATAAATTTAATCATCACCGTCATCCAAGACCCCACCTGCAGTTTTCAATGATAAATATTTGATCCCTACTAGGCATTTCTTTGGAGTCTGAAAATGAGCACTGCACCAAGTTGGATGTTTTCTTTTTAAACAGGATCATCATATTGTACACTTGATACTTATGCTGAGAGCTCAGATCTTCCTTTTTCCTAGTATAATTTTCATCTAAGCATTCCTTAGATACTTAGATCATTTTGAATGGAGATTGCACATTAGTCCCTCTTCGGACACATGGAAATCTAATTGGGCTGACTTGATTACAGGAGTCGGTGAATTCTCCCATTTCCTTCCACTGCAATAAATGCTCAAGTTATTTTTGTCACCTCTTATGTAAAGACTTGAGATCACCACCATTTTCTAAAGCAATGTATATAGGAAAATGCTCTTTTACCATTCCTGCCCACCAAAGAGAATTCATATACCTTCAAAATGTTTATTTTCTTCCTAGTATAAAAACGGGGTATCCTAGCAAAGTTTGAAATGAGCCTGCAAATGGAATAACTATCACTTGAATCCTATGACAATCATAATTGAGCATCAGCTTTGCAATAAAGCCGTCCCTTTCAGCCCCAGTGAGCCCACCGGAATGGCACAGCCTTTACCAACATGGGGTGATGGAACATCTACTCCCCAAATCCAAATACCCCGAAATTTAAAAATACACTTTTATTTTGAAAGGATTTTGACTGCTGTTAAATGTTGTATCCCAGAAGTACTTTTTAAAATTATTTCCTTTCTTGGCTAAAATAAGTTATCTTGCCATTGTTAATTAAGTTAGAGCTGTCTCTCTAAGTGCTAGGATGAGTGCCTAATTCCCACAGTCACTATCCCCATATATTATAACTGTTAAAATTCTTTAAATTTTAATGAGTCAGCTTGCTGAAAATAAACTCCACATTCATTTGAAAGTATGAAACTAAACGCTGAGTGGGAAAAAGTTTACCCTCACTCCCAGCGTAAATCAGCGCAGAGAGGAAGTAGGAAGGCACTCCCCTCACTTATTACAGAAACAAAATATGCGCTCAACCTCGACTGCGCATGATCCACGCTCACGCCGACTGCTCCTACCCCTAACACGAAAAAAAACGTGGCATAGAAATATAAGGACAATGTAGACGCTTGAAAGATCAGCCATTTCCTCCCGGTAAATATAAAAACTTCCCTCATTCTTAGAGATTCCTTGCAGGGAGGAAAAATAAAATAAAAATGCCTCCTTGAGAGCTACCTCCTGAATGAGAGTGGACTGTAGCAGGAGGGTTTTCTCCCATTCTCTCCAGACCCTGGTAAAAAATCTCTCTGCTGGGAAGTAATGCTGTTACTCCGAGGAGCCCCGCTCAGACACAGAAATCTGAAATTTCAAAAATGCGATAAAACCCCAACCCGGCAGCCCTGGGAACGGAGCAGCTGCCGGGTGACCGCTGATGAAGTGGCTCCTTAAGGAGATGGGCAGATTGATTCCAGCTGCTGGGTGAGGGGCAGGGCAGCGGCCGCGGAATGCGCGGCCCGGCTGAGGCGAGACGCAGCAGCAGCTTCCCACCAAGGGCAAGGCCAAATATTAGCTCCGTTTGCAGGCTTGGCCTGAGAGAAAGAAGAATGCCATTGTTCCATCCGATAGGGCACTCCAGGCGGGCTAGGCCAAAAGGTGCCATGTGGATAGTGTCACTTCCTAAGTGGAGTGTCACTCAGAATATCTGAAAGCTGTCCCTGGAGACTTCTATTAAAGAAGGGACCCGTATTTCCTAAGGCGAATCTTTCTGCCTGATTCCAGTTTGTCTCTCTACCCCGCACCCCGCACCCTCCCGCCAGCGCCTATCCCTCTCGTAAGAGCTCACAACCCCTGCCCAGCTTCCTTTAACCAGCCCCCTCCCCCATCAATATACTTGAGGAACTTCAGAGACAGACAGAGGGGGTGGGTGACTAGCTTGGATAGGGGACTGGACGAGAGGACGTGCAGTTCAGAAGCACTGGCCTCAAAGAGGCTAAGGGAGAGGGCTAGTTTAAGGGTCCCCTGAGGGCCCCAAACTCAGACATCAAGTGATCTAAGAAGAGGGAAGGGGTAAGAGGTAGGCGGGCATGAAGGCACGCCTAATGGAATATTCAATATCCTGCGAAATGCACTTTCTGCCGTGCACTTCCAGAGACTAAAAGCCAGTAATGGGCTTTGGAGTCTGCACTTCCTCTCCCTAATGTCCAGAGGCGCTTTAGTGCTGGAGCCAATCGATCAGCCTTCTCCGGTGAAGGCAGCGAGGGGAGTGCAAAAGCTTCCTACTCGTGGGCAAAACCCGCCCAGCCTCCTCTGCACACCCGAGCGGGCGACACACAACTTCGAAATGGCAGAATTTGAGTCTTAAAGTGTCCGGGAGGAGAAAAGGAAGGAGCCTGGAGGAGGCCCCGAAGAAACAGCCTCCCTCCCTCTTCGTCCCAACTTTTCCAAGAAGGCATTCAGAATGAAGACGAACAGGGAAGAGGTATTATCCACCCTGGGTCAGGGCTGACCAGTAGCCCCAAACCTGCTTCAGGTGCGAGGCCACCGAGCCGCCTCCAGGCCCAGGGCGGTACAAGGTGTGGCATTTCTGGAAGGGATACAAACAGCAAATGAACATCCAGAAGGTGGGGTGTCTTTGCAATATCTTGCTGACATCACAGCTGCCTTGAAAGTGGTCATGTGAATAAAACTTCCCCCGGGATCCCCGAGGCCAGATCCCTGGTGCGGAGACGCGCCCCAGTTCCGCCTGCCACCGCCCCCTCTCCCTCCCTCCCGAGCTCCGCAAGTTCAGTCCCTAAACTGAACCCAACCCTCCCAGACTCTTCCCGCCCCTCCCCGGGAAGCGCCGACTGCACCACAGAGCATGCCCTGAGGCCTAGGTCCTGGGGTCGTCTCTGGGAAGCTCTCCCCACCCCGCGACCCGCACAGCTGGGTCCCAGCGTGGGCGCCCCACCCGGGCGCGCGAAGAAAAGACAGCGCGACTGCAGCGGGTGTGGAGTAGCCTGCGCGAGAAAACTTTCCGCGGTCTTCCTCCCCACCCCCACGCCACAGGGGCGCGTCTCCCCGAGGAGCTTGCCTTTCCCAGCCCGGGAGAGACAAGCACAGCACGTGATGGGCAGAAATAAAAATAAACACTTCCCATTCCCCGGCAGCCGGGGCCACCCCCACTCCGCGCGCCACGGCGAACAGGGGGCGCCCTGAGCGAACCAGCCCTCGCCGCTGCATCCCGAAGCCCCCAGTCTCAGAGCCGACGTCCGGGACCAGCACCCCGGCCCACCGCCCAGCGCTGTGGCCTTCGCTCTTCCCGCCGCGCGGGGCTGGGGCTGGACTCGCCGCGGAGCGCCCCCGCGCCTACCTTTCGGATTTGGTGAATTTCCGGAATGCCTGTCGGAGGTCGTGAAAGGACCTGTACGTCTGCGGCTCGGCGGAGATGCCCTGCGCCCGGGTCGTCCGAGGGCCGATGTGGGTCGAGGGCACTGGCAGCACAGACTGGCATTTGTGGAGCTTCCTCTTCAGCTCCTGGATTTCCTCCTCTTTCTCTGACAGCCGCTTCTCCAGCTCTTTGATCCTCTCCTCCTTGAGCATGAGAATCTTGGCAAAGTCTTCCTCCAGTTCGCTCATTTTTGCCCTTGAGCCCCTCTGCGAAACTTTTTCTCGGGCAGCGGCAGCGGCAGCGGCGGCTGGGACAACAGCCGCGAGAGGCGAGCGCGGAGAGAGTGAATGGGGCGCTAAGTACTAGAGCGCAGCAGAGTGCTACCCCTAATGCGGCGAGAGGAGCCGCTTTCTTCGATCCACTTCTGCTGAATGGACTAAAAGCACGGAGGAGAGGATGAGAAGTCTAAAAGCGATGGAGAGAGGCAGAGTGCTAATTCCCAGCCTCTCCGGGGAATAGGTGATTATCTTTCATTGAGAAACCAATTAGAGCTGCCCTTCCTCCCCTGAGACCCCCCTCCCCCGTCCCCCTTTCCCAATCACTCCGTGAGAACACGCGCGCGCGCGCACCACCCCACCGAGAGCCTGCTTTCCAGCTGGGAGGGTTAGATCAGAGAGCCTGGTCTCACCCCATCACACAATAATCACTTTTCCACGCTGTATGGTACCAAAGAAAGGGAGTGGGGTGGGGGGTGGGGGGAGCTTTATGCCACTTGATCCTTGAAATAGCAACAATTACCATGTGATCAGGCGGATGACGCAGCGCCTGTAACTGGATCCTAAAGACATCGTGGAGTGTGTGTGAGTGAGTGTGTGTGTTCAACATTTAATAAATATTAAAGTGCCTTAGACAATAGCCTGCATAAATCCGTCTGTGCTCACCTTTTACTTCTTTTCTGCTCCGGATGCCTGGGTGGATACAGAAGGGTTGTGTGTGTTTCTTATTCTGACCCCAAGCAGTAAGAATGGCAGGGCAATAACAGTTCCAGGTTTTGTTTTATTTATTTATTTTTTCAGCAAAAACTTTACTGGAAATAGTGAACTAAAATTAGTGGGGAAGTTGGATGAACATGCATGTGGTAATAGAACAAATGTTTACTGAAAAGAGAAAGGACATGCATTGATTTGTAAACTTAGAGTCTGTACATTGAGCATCCACATTATATCACCACATAGTCTCCCATGGCTCTGACGTGGCTTCTGGCAGTGCTAAACTGCTGGGTCACCCTACTGGTTCCAGTTAGGAAGAGCATACATCTGTAATCATCCATGCTTCTTTCTTAACTTTGCATCCACCACCTTAGTCTGTTGTGCTAAAGAGGTGATTCTATTCATGTGAGTCCACGCATTTGCTAATTTCTACACTCTCTTTTCTTATGTATATGTCACAGGGAGCATTTTTCATAACACAAATAGTTGTTTAAGAGTTTATCTGGGTGTATGGAGGGGTATTTCTTCAGGTAATGATCTATCGGTTAGTAAATTTTTCTTTTAAAGGCAAAAAAGTACAGCCAACTGAGATGCAACTCTGCAATAGTAGCTTTCCTTAAAAAAAAAGGACAATGTATAAATACTGGCTATTTACTGAAAAAAAGAAAAAGGAAAAGAAAAAAATCTCTTGAAACAATTAAAGGAAAAACAGGCACATATTTTTGTTTATAAATAAACCCTAAAATATATTTTATTCTGGGGATTTTTTATTTACCATTAATTCTAGTTATCTGATTTTTTTATTTTATTTTATTATTTATTTTTAATCATCTTTTTTAAAGTTAATAGATCACAAAAAAGTTACATTAGAAAACATAAAAGGTTCCCATATACCCCATTCCCCACCCCACCATGCCATCAATTTTTAATTGTGTTTTTTTTTAAGATACATAGATCAAAAAAATGTTACATTCAAAAAATATAAGAGGTTCCCATACATCTGATTATTTTAATTTAGGCATTTTAAAAACCACATCTGAATTTCTTAATGGCACAAGATCCTCAAGTCTCTTGTCATCGACTCATATTTTAAAAAGCGTTCTCTGTCTTGTTGATAGTTACTACTCTGTTGCTTCTATCTATGAACAACTTAATCTGCTAGGATCTTTTTGCAACCCTCAAAATAATTGACCTTTGAAAACAATGCATTAGAAAAAACTATCACAACCAAAAAGCTGGCATAGATTCAGCTTTATTTATGGAAGAGATAGAAATAGTTTTAAAATGACAATAAGGACAGGTTTTTTTCAAATCCTATGCTATCTTAAATGCAGATATTATTCAATATATGCCTCCTGCTTATTAAGAAAAGAACATTTAGACCAAGATTTCACATACACCTCAAAACCCTAAATCACCGGTAACTTAAAAAAAAAAAACATATTTGCATGAATCAATTTTAACATATTTAATGTGACATCTGGTGACATTAAATCTTGTCCATTAGCTTACAAATAATATTTAATTTAGAGCCCAAGGAAAGCTTGAGGAAAGAAAGCCTGGCAGAAGAATAAACATTGAATTATTTAAAATCATGGCATTTTAGAGCTGAAAGGAACTTTGGAGATGATCCAACCCAACCACCTCATATGACAAAGGAAGAAAATGAGATCTTCAGAGGTGAAGTCCAAGATCACTCAAGACTTCCGCTGCCCATGCAGTGCATTTTCCCTACCATGTTGCTCCTAGCTGGAAACCTGAAAATCTAGAAGTTCTACTATTTTATCAAGTTTGCAACGATGTGACTTTATCTTTTGCTGGTTAATTCTAAATCTGTAGCAGTATGTTTCAACTGTCAAAACAGAAGTATTAATGAAACTCTAATTTTTTTTCCTTAAGGGAAAAGTCCGCCATCTAGTGCCTGTAGAGAAATTTGCTGTATAAAAATCTTGATCACAATGAAGTTGAGGTTGTATCCTTAAATAACTGTAACAATATTTTCATGATCCGTATTTGATTTAAAAAAGAAAATATGGTGAATTCTGCATCACAGTAATTTTTGAAATTTGATATCTTTTAGCTGCTGGACAATGTTGATAATTAAGGTAAACATTTATTGAATATTTAATATGTGACAGCACAGGACTAAGCACTTTATGATACTGATTTTAATCCCATGCTGACTCTGTAAGGCAGGTCATATTATTCATTTCCGTTTTATAGGTAGAGAAACTGATGTCTAGCCAGGTCATGAAATTTGCCATGTTCATGCTGACCGGCTTGTTTCAGACTGTCTTAATTCCTGGCAACACTGCTTCTACCATAATTCAGATACCCAGTTCTCTATGAACCCAGTGGCAAGTAAAACTAAAATGTCTGTTCATGGGTTGACACTATATTAAAAATCCCAAATAAACCTGGATAAATTCCTCATAATTAAATTCTCTACCAAAGTTGTTTTCATTGTGATTCTTTGGGATATATTGTACACTTAGTATATAATTTCAAAGGATTAATTTTTTTTAAAATCTCAGTTTTGCTTTCAAGTTTTATGGTTCTTCCTAGGTCCTTTCCTTCCCTACTTATCCCCACAGCACCCTCTTTCCATCTCTCTTTCAAAGAATACTTTATAAAGAACCTGAGTTTTACAGATCCAAGTAGCTCTTAGAGGAGTCCAGTCCTTAAAGCTTAATCCAGGTCAACATCATATTTAAAACAACAATAAAACTGACCAAATGTCGGTCTGCTTTTTATCATCACATACCAGAAATTCTAAACAATGTCAATGAAAAAATACTCTTCCCCCCAAAAATATTCCATTGGTCTAAATTCAAACAATTGCTGCATTTACTGTTTACTGTGGATGGGTTGGACACTGGCACCGCCGCTCTCTCCCCACCCAGGGAACAAACATTGCCCCTGGTGCATGTTGTGAGGATCCATAGCAAAGAAAGTGGTCATGTGCCGATGGTTACAGTGAGGTCCATGTGGGGGGCAGAAGAGCGAGTGCAGGAGGGAAATGGAGTCTGGTCCCTCTGAGCATTTGGAAGGGAGCAGGGGAAGGGTACTTTCCAAACCATCTTGCTATTTCCATTGCATCCAAACAGTTTTCTTGGTTGCAAAATAACAGTACTTATCAAAAACTTCATGCAATACATTTAAAATCAAGGAACACAGCTGGTGAACTAAGAAGAGCCCTGGACTGGGAACCAGTACTGGTTCTGGCACTTTCCAGGCTGTGTGCTCTCAGGCAAGTCAGTTAACTTTTCTGGGACTCACTTGCCTCATTTGTGAAAAGAGAAGGGGCAGTTAACCTAGGACCCACCACCTTTCTACCTTCAATGTTTCTAAGAAATTCTTTTTTCCCTGTGTCTCAACATTTTGAAATTATCAGTCTCCTCTTATAGACAACATTTATTAATGAACTTCAGCTGAATTTAAAAATTTGAGAGAATAAAGAGTTGAGACCTAGTCTGTTTGGGCTGATAAAGATTACAGTATACTGTTGGATTAATAGAAGCTTGGAGAATTTTCAGGTAATCCTATATCATACTAGATAAGGCCTCAAAATTGTGAGATGTGCCAGCTACTTTCTGGTGATCATTTTGAGTGTGGTCACTACCTTTGGCAAGATAAAAACTTGACGTCCTGAAACACATCCCCATTCACTTTAACCAACACCCAAAACATGAAAATAGCAAGCATACCATTAGTTATGTTTTAAGAAAATAAATACATCCCTACACAAAACCATACTTAAATGTTTTTCACAATGTGGTCCTATTGGTGTAAATAATTAGAAACAATTCTTCATAGAAATTCTGAAGGGCAAAACTAAAGAAAGAGATAGTGGTACCTGAAAATATTATATAAATCATATTCTGCAACATATTAAGAACCTTAGACCTGGAAAATGAAGACTGGGATGCCATGCAACTTCAGGTAAATAGTTTTATCTCCCTAAGCCTCAGTTTTCCTAACTATAAAGTAGGGATATGGATACTAAATTCTCCTGCACCTGGACTTTTATTTTAGACTCAGATGAAGGAAGATGAACGCAAAGTGTTGTCATTTAAATGTAAACCTAAAATAAAATGGTAATATGTCTCCTATTTTGATACTAGGAGGGAGGGTAGCTCAGCAGGGAGGTAATGGAGACAGGGTTGGTGATAGTGGTAGGAATATTTATACTTGTGGTAGACAGACTTCTAAGCCCCCAAGATTCCTGCCCCCAATCTTCCTGTATACCTACTATTTCAATCAAACACTAATGTAGGTGCTGCTGTGAAGGGATTTTGAAGATGTAATTAAGATCCTAAATTTCAGTGTCCAGAGATTATCTGAGTGGTCCTAACCTAATCAGGTGAGCCCTTAAAAAGGATTGGGCTCTTCCTTCTTCCTGGAGACAGACTAGAAATATGAGAGGGATTCCACTTGAGGGAGATTCTGTTGCTGGCTTTGAAGATGGAGGGCGCCACATGGCAAGGAATGTGGGTGGATTCTAGGATCTGAGAGTAACCAGTGACTGATGAGGACCTCAAGTGCAAGGAATCAAATCCTGCAACAACCATATGAGCTTAGAAGAGGGCCCCGAGCTCCAGATTCGAATGTAGCATGGCTCACACCTTGACTTCAGCCTTGTGAGACCCTGAGCAGATGACCCAGACCCAGGCTGTGCCCAGACTTCTCACCTATAGAACTGTGAGATGATAAGAATGTGCCATTTTAAGTTGCTAAGTTTTGGCAATTTGTTAGGCAGCAAGATAGTCCTCAACTACCATCCAAAATACCCCCACTGAAAAATGCCAGAATTGTTTTAGCATTCTCAGGGGTCTGTCTCTCCAAAAGAGCTATTTTCAGTGAAACTCCTTTAGTACATTTTGAATGCATTCTTGGAAATATAAATGGTTGCTATTACTTATAAACTGTATAAAGCACGCTGATGACAATATGAATACAGCATTTCTGATTATGGCAAACTCTCTTCCATAAAAGATATCTATATTTAAAATTGTGCCTTATTATGACTGAAGTGTAAATCCTCCCAACTACAGGTTTTAGAAAAGATTGAAATTTTTCATTAGTTTACTACAGAGCAAAAATATTTCTGTATTTCAATTCTATGGTGGGCTAGCTCTGTGACTTTGGGCAAATTATTTAATCTGTTGAGCCTTACTTTTCTTATCTGTAAAATAGCAATAATTCACTTTCATAGTATTATTTGGTTTTTGTTTGCTTATTTATTTTTGTTTTTTGAAGGTACTGGGGGTTGAACCTGGAGCCATATACATGGGAAGCAGGCACTCAACCACTGAGCTATATCCAATTTTATTTGTTTTTGGTAGTGTTTGGCTCTAAGAAAACATTTAAATATTCTTGGATTCTAACTAACTAAATATTTTCATAGTCATCCACAGAAATAAATAGTTTTACATCATATTACCTTATAGGTTCAAATACTAATCTCAAATATTTGAGAATGGAGAAGGAAAAGAACACAGAATCCTTTTTTGAGTTTAGTTTATATTTCATTTGATTTGATTTTTTAAATGAGAGAAATTGGACTCATCTGCTTGGAACAATTTCTTATAAATTATTTTCATGGAATTTAAATAGCTCAAAAAGGTATAAAATTAAAGGTAAGTCCTCCTCTCTGCCCACTGTCCCAGTTACCCAATTCCCCCCTTATGGAGGCTTCATGAACTATGCTATTCATATACTCAAGCTTGTTTGTCTATTAATATGTGTTTTTACATAAATAGGATTTAATATCTGATTGATCTGTTAGCTTGTTGCTTAACTTGGTGCTATTATTTCATGATTTTCAGAACCATTAGGCCAATGCAATGTGTGACAACTACCCCACTTTGTGTTATCATGCTCAATCACAAGGCAGAAAGAATGATGAAATTAAAGTGTGTGCCCTTCCTTCCCATGGACATTATTTATAGTTTTTCATTCACTTAAAGCAAGGATGGGCACTTGTTTTATTAAATATACTTAATAACTTCAGAATGGTCTGGTATTTTAAGAGAACAAGCCAAGCAGTATTAGGTATGTAACTTTATAAAGGATATGATAAAATAACCTCAGGAGGTCCTAATCCTCACCACCTGCTTTTTGTTAATAGAAACATTCATCTATGCTTATCTAAGGTTATTTCAAATTAACAGTTACCATGTAAAGCAAATAACAAACCACTAAGAGGCAAAAGGAGCTCCATAATTTGACAGTCCCTCAATCCTTTACAACTATTATGATTTTCTTGGTCTCTAATCAAAGCTGCATAGTTTGTTCAAGTTCATTTACTATTTCAGATTCAATGAGGACACATTTATTTGGAAATTATTTTCTCAGAATGTCTAGCCAGTGATAATAAAAATAAATTATAAGTTGCCTTTAGATCTGCAAATAAATATAGTATCACTTAACCTACAGTACTCCAGGAAATAATGAAATGCTCACATTTACAGGTAACATTTGCAAGTGCCCTATTGATTATATTTTTCCAGTCGCTGTTATATATGGCTCCATTACTGCAGTCTCAGTGAAAGTGGGAAGGTAGAAATGCTCAAAACTTTTCCATAATAATTTTAAATAATTGAATTAGTTACAATGAAAAGTCTTTCTTGGAGTTGCCAAAAGCCTTGGCTCAGCTCTCCTTCTCACCTTTCCACGGCATCCTTTTCAGCATCCCACAGTCTGCGGAGGACAGAGAGGCAGCGGAAAGAGAGACGCTCTTGAACTAGGAAGACACAGTAGCCGCCACCCTTCATTCAAGACTTCATCTAATAAAAGATCACTTTACAACGCGCAGGCAAGCAGACATTACTCAGACTGTGGCTGAAATAATTAGCAGGCAATTCTGCCAGGAATACCTTAGGGTAACATAAGGTGGTGCTGGAGGGTGTGCCCGTACACCGCGCACCAAGTGGATGTATTTCTGTCGCTGTACTTTTCTTCTAAATCGTTCTCCAGCATGGGTATGTCAGTAACAAACAATCTCTTCCTTTAAACTCTCCATTCAGGAAATTTGGATATTTTGATGTTAAGTACAGAAATGTCGGGATATTAAGAACACATGGAAAATGTCACGAGTGGCAGAGGGTTAGACTCCAGGACAATGCTATCAATCAGGAACCACAACTTCCTCCCCTCATAGCCAGACAACTGTTTTGCCTTTTGTTCAAGTGTCAAATTAGCATTCTAGGAAAGACACCAGAGAAGAGCCAAGGAGATCAGGGATCTTGCATTCTTCCTTTGAAATAAATGTTTGTATTACCTTAGCAAATAAACTTGCTTCCGTTCATTCAATAAATAATTATTGCTCACTTTTCTATAGATCACAGGCACTCTGCCAGTCAATGAGAATACATAGAGATGAGTAAATCAGGGTATCTGCCCTCAAGAAACTTCTGGATGTATTGGAGGAGTGCCTTAGTGTTAAAGAATGCAGAAAGGTAAATGACTAATGAAGTGGTGGGTGTGTTGTGGCCGGGGGAGGGCACCTGCTTGCCAGAAAGTAAAAGTGGAGAGCCTTTTGGAATGTCTCTCTAAAGACTGGTAATTTTATCCTTGGAGGCACTGTAAAACCTGGGAGGTTTTACAGTAAATAACAAACAGAAAATTCAGAAATGATATTTGAAAGCAACCAAATATCGTCTGTGGTACCAATAAAGTGGTACTACAGTCTCCTCACTGATTTTATGGTTGTTTAAAATTAGCCTCTTTTATTAGTTCTTCTACAAAGATTGCTTCTTTGAGAGTGAGAAAATCCATTCACCAGGGAAATCAGATTAAAATAGCTACATTGCTTAAAGAAATAGATTACCCTGGTAAAGCTAACCTTGCAAGGTCAAATATGTGCACTTGCTTGATAGAAAAACATGCCATACAATTTGAATTATTATTATTTTCTTCCTCAGAGTACCAAAATTCCATTTTGCTTTATAAAAATTAAATAATTATTTCCAAATATAGACAAAATTGATAAGATAATATACTGTATTATTTTTAAAATGCTTATTAGCATATAGCATTTGAGTAAGAAGTTCTTCAATTGCTATTACTGATAAAACACTATATGTAAGTGATTACGAAGCTAGAAAAGGATTACAGGCATAAACAGTTACAAAACATTTTATCAAAAAGAATAATTGTAATAGTAAAACTTGACTATTCTATGCTTAGAAAACTAGGAGTGGTATGATTAATCAGTTTTCTGAGTAATAATTATACCTCTCCAACATAATCCCAACTCTATTTTTTAAAAACAAATGGATGAGTTGATTTTCAAGTTCATATGAAACACATAATGCAGAAGAATAATTAAAAATATTTGCAAACAACAAAAATTGTGGTCCTGACCTATTAACCATCAAGTGTACTATAAAGGTATAGTAATTAAACCAATATGATGAATAATAAAAAATGGGTCAATGAAAAAAATACATAATTTAGAAACAGACCCATGTCTATATGGAAATACAGTTTATGATAAAAGGAGCATTTCAAATTATAGGAGAGAAATCTGGTAATCACAGACTAGGAGAAAATACAATTTATGTAATACATATTTTATATATATAACATCTGTTTATTTAAATACTAAATATTTATATAGATAATATCTCTAAATATTAAAACAGACTCAGTATCCCTCATACACAAAGAACTCCTGGAAATCAATACAAATACCAAAATCGCAATACAAAATGACAAAAACAAGGATGTTTATCTTAACTAATAAAATTCGTTTTTGCCCACAAAATTGGCAAAATTTAGGAGACTGATAATATTCTTTACTGTCAAACTTGTGATAAATAAGCCCTCTCAAACACTGACTGGAGCATAAATTGTTGAAGTCTTTTATAACAAGCAATTTAGCAACAGCTACCTAAATTTTAAGTGTATATTTGCTTTTACCCAGCAATTCCACTTCTAAAAATTAAGTTTAAAAATAATGATTCATGTGCATATACATTTTGTGGGTTGTAAAATAAAACACTTAACCCTAAAATATAATAAGTGATTAAATAATTGCTGATACAGTCATATTATGAAATGCTATCATGCCGCCAAAAAGAATGAGGTAGACTTACAGGAAAATCTTCAAGAAAGTTGAAAACTGATAAAAGCAAGCAAAAAACTGTGATTCTATTTAGATGAGTGCTTTTACATGACATCTGTAGAATACGTGTATATGTGTTTAAATGCAAAGTAAGTTTTTAGATCAAACTGCTAATAGTTGTTACCCTGGGAGAGAGTAGTAAAAGGAATGAAAGAGCGACTGAGGAGAACTGTGATATTTTCCACAATTTATACTGTTTGAACTTTTCACAGTGAGAATGTATTAATGCAGTTTTGTATAATTTTTATAATATTATTGAGGAAAAAGGGTAAAGGGGTTAAGATTGCCCCCAGTTGAGACTCACTGGCATAAACTGATGCTGAAAGTTAATCATCAATCATCAAAACTAATTCTTCTGTAGAACATTTCAAATCATCTTTATCTAGATTTCTTTATATTAGAACTGAAAGCATCAACTTTCAATAAGCACATGAAAATAATAGAGAAGTAGTTTGTGCCATATTCCAAAACTAACTTAAGGGACTGACTGTTGAGACAGCAGTAGATGTAAAACCAAGACAGCCAATTTGACTCCTGGTCAGGGTTGCCTGCTCTCTACTTCCTGCCATTCTTCTTTAACCGAGACATAGAGAACTACACTGGAGAACTCCAGTCCTTTACTGTGCCTTATTCTTTCTTTGATTTCAGGTTAAGAGAACAGAGCACACAAATAATTAAGGATCTATTCATACTGAACTTAGATAAAAAAATTATCATTCAATGACTAGGTGCAACATTTAATATTTTCTGGGACTTCATTCAGGAAAGTGGAAGAATGTTATCAAGTGTAGCATAAATTGGTTTCTCATTTCCTTCAGATATCCTTTCAGGATCCTTTTGGAAAGAGGATTTCTAGTTCTCTTCTTTTCCCAGCATGTGATGATACAGAGGTGAGTATATTCAATATGTGGACTTCAACCTCCCTCCCTCAAATAAACCCTTTGACTTTAAGGCAAAATAAATAATAAATGACATCCACAGAGATTTGATGAAGACATCCCTTTGTAATCATTGAAGAGAATAAGAAAAAGAGGTTACCCAATCATTTAGTGTCCTTGTAAAGTAGCTTCAGATTTAACGACCACGTCAAATGGGTGATTCTTGAAAATCTGTGATTATTTAGGAGTGAGCAAAGTTACATGACTTCTCTGAAAACCACTGGAGTATACGTATGTGTTGGTTTGAGTCTTCCACGCAGCCTAGAAAATCCTGTTCTTAAAGCGAATCCATTCCTGTGCCTGTAAACGCATCGTGGATGGGACCTTTTGATTAGATGGCTTCAGTTAAAGGCCTTTGATTAGCTTGTGGGACCCATAGTGGGTCTTAATCCTCTAACTGGAGTCCTTTATAAAGGGAGGACTAAAAGCATCAGCGAGAAAGCCGCAGAGATGGAGAGAAGTTACCCAGGAGTCCACGGAGGAACCCGAGAGAGAGGAAGTCACAGACTGAGCACCCCGAGGCTGGAGTGAGGAGACCCGGAGGAGAAGCGGATGCCCCAGTGTGCTGTGCCACGTGGAAAAGGACTCCAGGATCACTGGTGGCGGGTCTCCTGATGATGCCTTGATTTGGACATTTCACAACCTCAGAACTGTACGTTTTTAACCTAATAAATTCCTATTATAAAAGCAACCCACTTCTGATCTATTGCTCCCAGTAGCTTTTAGCAAACTAAAAAAAAATGCATTTGTAATCAGTTAGAATTAAAGCAAAATATAGAACCAATTACAGAGGTGTCCTCAAAGGGCAATTTAATATGTAGTGCATTCTTCTTTTTATAGCTGCACATTGCCTGACTTTTCAAATAAAATAATTACTCATACTCAATTATTACTATTAATATTGTAATACTAATAGGGTCCATATCCTTACTGAATATTATGTGGAAGGCACCATGCTAAGTCTCATATATATAATTAATATATCCTCAGAGTTCCCCAAATGCCAGTTCTTCACAATGGTAACATTGAGTAAGTTCTGTATCTTCTCTAAGTCTCAATCTACTCATGTGCAAAATGGGAATAATAGTAGTACCCTCATCAAGTAATTGAGAGAATTAAATATTTTTTATTTGTACTGATAATATCAAGAGTAATAAATCAGCACAGTATTCAATTTAAGTAATAATAATTAATATCTGTGTAATTTCTAAGTGGAACTATTGTATTAATGTTTTTTTTCTGAAAAAATTGTGTTAATATAAGCATATTATTTAATTACCATATATTATCATTTTGAAACTGTGTCTCTGTGATAGATTCTTGCAAAAATGCCCACAATAATTCCCTTCGCATATCCACACTTCTCAAAAATCTCCTTTCACACTGACTGTGGGCTTTAACCATGTGACTTGCTTTGTCCTATTGGACAATAGAAAATGTGACACTAGTTGAGACTTGAAAAGTGCTCATGCATCGGGGCTTGCAATATTCTTGAAAATATTGTGACCACCATCATGTGAATGAACACAGACTAACTGGCTGGGGGTAAATGGATCATGACACCTCCATTTTCCCTGCCAACAGCCAGCCAACTGCTAGACATGTGACTGAGGCCATCACCTGCTAGCTTACTGCAGACATGTGAGTGAACCCAGCCAGTACAACCAGAAAGAGAGACCCATCCCATCAGGGCTGAGTCCAAATTACGGACCCACAGAATCATGAACAAATAAAATGGCTGTGTTTGAAGCCACTCAATTTTCCAGTGTTTTTTTCAACAGCAAAAGCTTACTGATTCAGTCCCCATATGTAAATAAATAGGATTTAAATAAAAAAGTTTAATCCAGAATGCAGCTAATCCTCTAAGTTTACATTCTTAAATAAAAATATTGGCTTACTAATAAAATATTATCAATATATTAAATAATTCAAATAATAAACTGAAACCAGTTCTATTTGGTTTTATACTCAGTTGCAAAGGATCTTCTTCTCCATAGAACAATAATAAAGAGGTTTTGTTGTTTGTGCTCACTTCAATCCAGCAAATGATGGCATCTTTTAGGTTTGGGTTTAGGAATTTGCACCATCTCCACTTTTTATAGAGGTGTGGGAAATACATGCATGTTGTGCATTTGAAAGCCTTCCCATAGATTAGATGTACACTTGTAGTATTTGTGCCCATAAAAGGTATTCATTATTTACTCTGTATCGCCTGCCTCTCTGAAGCGCTCACACTGAAGACTTATTTCTCACTTACACCTTTTTAAACAATTTTAGTTCAGATTCTGAAACTGCCATGAGAATAGAATTTTATGCAATTGTCCTCACGGAAAAGATAGACTTTGTTTTAAGAGTGCAGCCAAGGATGTTCTGAAGCAAGCTCTATCGTCTCCTACCCCAACAAACCAATTCTGCTAGAATAGCTAGGCAGGCCACTGTGGAAAGCAATGGTTATCATCACAAGAATTAACAGCCAGTAGGAAGGTTCACTATGAAGCTTGCTGATTTCTGCTTGTTAACCTTGAACACATTGCCTGGGAGATCTCTGCATAATCAACAGCATGGCCAGAGCCAAGGCAAAAAGATAAACTATTACTCTTAGTATTCATGTGTTTATTGTCTCCCCATCAGAATATAAGCATCTTGAGTAAAGGGTACATGTATGAAACTTTTTTCATAGTATACCATAGTTCCAAATATTCTCCTTAGTAATAGCTTTTATGATAATTATCATCTTTATTAGATGCCAGGCAGTATGCTAGCACTTCACATGAATTAGCACATTGATTTAAACCTTATAATAATTCCAAGGTAGATAGCATCCCCATTTTACAGATGTAGGGAATGGATCTTAGAAAGGTAAAATAAATTGCTCAAGGTGACACTGTAAGTATGTCACACCACCAATTTTGGAAGGAAACCAGATCTTTGTAACTATGATGGCAATAAAATGTTCCCAGCATTCAAATGTGGCTCTTTGTGTGCACAATGTGGCAGTTAAAGCCTTGAACTTGGATACAAATCCCTGTGTAAGCATTTTCAGTGGTGTGACATTGCGCAACCTCTTTCACCTCTGTGGGCCTCCTTTTCTTCATTAGTTGCGTGGTGTGCACTAACATGGTTTAACAAAGAAATTATTTACAAAGGTGAGGGCTCCTTTTTGGAGAAACTACCATGGACAATGAAGGACCATGGGCCCAGTAAGTAAGAGTGGGCTATTACCAAACCTAGGACCCAAAGAGAAAAGAGAGGGTGAATAAAAGGAACAAGAAGGTGGAGTCTGGAGAAGGACCTCCTGAGAAGAGCTGAGAATTTCAGGAGAGGATCCCAGTAGACCCAAGGAAACAACATGGAAAAGGAGCCAGTTCCCATCTCCTGCTCCTCTCTCCCTCTGACCTCCTGCCAGCAGCCCCCAATGGACAAACCCAAGAACAAGCCAGAGCGACAGGCAGCTCCACTGAAGCAATCCACAAAGGTCAGCTTCCTGGGACAGAGAGCAGCTGGAGAAGTGTGGAGAGTAGATCAGCAGAAGCAAATGGAAGACTGAGCAGTATAATAATAATTATACCTCCTCAAGGTTTTCTTTAAGCTTTATTTTATCACCCTTATTCAAACACACATCAGAAAACATATCGACAGTGCATCCTATTAAGTCAGGTTACAGCAAAACTGAACAAGGCAGTTGTGTTTACAGAAAACGTTTTCAGCAGAAAACTATATGCAACACAGTCAACTGAAGTGCAGTGTTCATACTTTTTAGGTATATAGGAAAGTAGAAAATAAAATTTCTTTGCTATTTAGCAAAAAAATTTTTTTAAATGTTTAAAAGATTTTAATGGAAACCAGAAATCTAGGGATTTGAGGAAAAAATTTCTTATTGACACACATCTATGGTTATAGTCCCACTTAGTAGTTAAAAAAAAAAATTCACAAATAATAAGACATCACCAAGAACAGAGAACCATATTGCCAAGAAATGCCAAGAGTAATATGCTATTGAACCAACTGGTAGAAATATTACAACTCTTCACTGGGTATTATAATATTCTTACAGTTCTGGGATGAAGGTTCTCCAACAAGAGAGAATACTCCTTATAGCTGACTTTGGTTTAGGTGATTTTTCATACTTTTTTTAATCATACCCTCTTATCATAAACTGCAATTATATATTACTGAGGTAATTAGTAGGCTTTAATATTCACAACCAACCCCTCCAGTGCTGATAGGAGGCCATAAACTGTTAAAATTTACTGATTATAACTGGATTTCTAAGAGTGATCAAAAGGCCGCAAAGAAAGAGCTCTACGAAGAGAAAAAAATCCCTTCTATCCCAGCTTTAACACTGTTTAGAGGACATAAAGGGATGTTAAGATTTTTTTTAAAACTAAGAATTAACCTCCTCAAGTTTATGATCAAGCTAATGAATTTAAAACACTATGAAAAGTGTCTAATAGTCAACAAATATTAGTTGCTCTTGTTATTAATAATACTTTAACTCCTTTGTTGATTTATCCCTTAAACATTTATTGGGAACTTCCTGTGAGGGAATACTACAGTATATGAAGCATGCGCTCTGCCCTAAGGAAGCTTACAATCAAGTAACACTCGTGAGAGGCAAACATAGAATAGAGATCCCGGCAGGAACTCCTACCTAAAGGTAGGATTCAGACATGTCTAGAAAAGTCTGGCAAACTACTGTATTAGAGAGGTTTTGTCTTTTTAAGGAGCTCTTAGGAGCTGCTGGGAAAAGCAGCAGGCCCACAAAGACTTAATCAGTAACAAAGCTTCAGTTGTCAGAAGGAAGAGTTGGTGTGGAGAATAGCATGGTGCTTGCCAAGACAATTTATCTTTTGGCCAGCCCCCAAGAACTTTAGACTGAATCTTGTGATGATGAAACTGGGAAAGCTCTAAGGAAAAAGAGCTACAAGCTCATAGGTACTGAAGCTCCAGTATAACCAGAAGTAAAGAAGCATTCACTTCCATTTGACAATGATATCTCATCATGCTTTGAAAGTGGAAGAGGTGGTGTTGGGTAGACCACACTGGGGAGGCAGGGATACAGGAACCTAGTTCACCTACCAAGTGAAAATAACAAGGAAAATGACAATGGTGGACTCTCGATATCCATCAAGGTGGGACTAAAACAGAATAAAAGCCTACAAGTGCCAACACTCCATGGTAACAGATGAAATGTGTTGATGAGTTCCTGTAGATGACTTCAGGGGAACTCCCAGACATACTTGGGAGAGGAAGGATATTATAAGAGTCTGAAAAAGTAATGAGTGAAACTCAGGAAAATTACAATAACATATAGTATAGAAGAGTTAAGCCCCCTAAAGCATAACTGTGGTTGAAGGATTATAGAAGCTCTTAAAAGGAAGCAACAATTTTCAATAGAGGAAATTAGGGGAGATTCCTCAGTTAAGCTGACTTAGAGCTGGGCATCAAAGAACAAATATTATTTGGACAAGAAGAGGCAGTGTGGGAAATAAGGGATAAAGAGCCTTAGGTTGGAGGGACAGTCTGATAAGGATGCAGAGAAAACGTGCCGAGTGAGTTTGGAGAAGAAAAAGCAATCCGGTTTGATTGGCAGGGGTTCTAGAACACCACCCTTTGGAGTGTGGTGTTTGCTCCAAAAGAAATTGAAAATCGTGAAAGGTTTTTGAGGAGGAAAATAACAGGAGTGGAGCTATAAGTTTGATAAATATATGGGATCAGAGAAAAATAAGAAGCAAGCAAAGCAAGGAAAGTCCCTCACAGTTTATCTTAACAGCTTATTAATAGAAAATAAATGCTTGTGATATTATTTTTCAGACCCAAACACTATGATTAATAGCATTGCAATCATAGCTACCATTTATTGATCCCTGGGCTCAATGAGACCTATTCTATCATCTTCTCAATAGTCCTGTGGGCGAGATATTTTTATTGCCATTTTGTAAATGAAGAAATTACAAATCAAGGCACATGTGGCCCAAACATACATCTAGAGTCATGTTTTGAACTTCAATCATGCTCTTCACTGCTATGGAGCTGAAAATTCTGCTGGAAAAAAAAATGGGTAGTAGTATTTTCCTCAAGGAATTGTATTAGAGATGATCATGAACTCTGAATCAAATAAGAAAAAAGCGCTAGGAGTTCTTAGAAAAATAGCCCTTAAAATATATCACACTACTTGAGGATGTTAAAAGCAGTTCAGGAAAGCAAATGACAGGCGAAACACCACTCAGATCAACAGGACAAAGCAAATAAACACTATTTGAGAGAGACAGAGTTGATTTATGATGAAGAGCTGAAGGGTCTTGGGTATGAAGGATGACACGAACCTGCTCTCTATGTCACCATAGATGTTTAGGTTTGGTTCTCTCTCCAGGAGAGAGAAAGTCTCTTCTAGGCTGGCACACAGTGAGTGTGCAGTAAGTTTTCATAAGCAAATAAGTAAAAGAATAAGTAAGAGGATGGGCAATCCTTAAAGTTTCCAGGAGTCAATAAGCAGAAAGGGATATTAGCAGACTCTTTTGCACAAAATAAACATTCATCAAATTTTTGTTTATCTGATTTAAATAAATCATAGTGGATCAGAAGAGATACCACAGAGACACATTTGTCTGAGATCTTCTTGTTCCCTACACCATCTTGGCTACCCCAACCACCCCACTGGGTGCTCTCACATTGACCTGTTAGGTCCTTGGATTTCAGGCAATCTATTTTCCCTAAACACAAATTTTTTCCTCACCTACTGAAACACTCATAGAGATGAACAACAGCACTGTTGAATGCTGACCACATGTCTTTACAAACAGTTCAAATTAAAGCTATTTTTGCATTGGAACTGTACTGCCTCACAGGCTATGAATTTCTCAAGAGCTAAATAGGTGTGAGAAAATGTGTTGGTTTTACCCATCAAAGAAAAAAATATAAAACGCAGCATTATTTCATATTATATCAGTTTCATTTATTCTTAGGGATATTAGTGGCTTTTTATCATTAAATATATGGATTTATTGTTAGATCAAGAAAGAGTAAGGGAAGTAGATGTGGCTCAAGCGATTGGGTTCCCAACTACCATATGGGAGGTCCAAGGCTAGATTCCCAGGGCCTCCTGGTGAAGGCAAGCTGGCCTGCGTGGACTGCTGGCCCATGGAATCAAGAAGCTGAAAACAATGGAACCCTAGAAAGACAGGAGAAACCAACAGGAGCTGCAATGTGCCTTACCATGTGACAGAGGAGTCCAGGCTCGCCAGCAGTCAGTCTTTGGAGAGAAAGCATCACCTGATAATACCTTGATTTGGACATTTTCATGGCCCCATGACAGTAAGCTTACAACCTAATAAATCCCCATTGTAAAAGCCAACATATTTCAGCAGCCAGGCAAACACCTTCCCTGCCCAGATTAAACCTAAACAAAGTATATAGATATTTATGAAATGTTATTACCTTGGAAACAATCTGTAGATCTGACTCTTCACAAGGATTTTGGTGTAAGCACAGTGACTTTAAGATACCACAAACAATGTAAGTTAAATAAATTTATAACAGTAAACAATTTCAAAAGCGAAGTCATAAAAAATCAAGGGTAGTTAAGTTGCCTAAAGTCACACAGTAGTCTATGGTAAAGTGAGGATGGAGGTCTCAATCCATCTGACCCTTTGGCAACTATGCATCACAGCTGGCGGACAGGCAAAGGTAATGGCACCCGGCATGGTCCCTGACTAATACCTGGAGACAAATGGAATTATCAGGTAGGGCAGAGGTCTGTGGTCAGTTAGCAAGAAAGTCAGACATTTTGGAGCAGCAGTTTTTTCATCATGTCACTTAATTCACACCTTGAGTTGTACCTACTCTTCACAACAGATAGCTGGCCCAGATTTAAAATAGCACAGAAAAAAAATGCAATCCAAATTTAGAGCTCTTCAGAAGCATCCCATTGTGTGTATGTGTGCATGCTTTCAGAAGAAATGGCCATCATTCTGTGGACACAGGGGCACAAACCTATGAACTAATCTTGCCATTTCTCTTCTTTAAAGTATTTAGTGAGTTTCCATAACTTGCAGAGATGCAGAAACCAGTTGTAGTGAACTTAAGCAGAACTACCAGGAATGCCGGAAAACTGGGGACATCAAGGGAGACATGCTGTGGCCAAGAACTCACCCGAGCTTATGTTTATGATGCCCTCGAAGTTGTTACCCCCAGACACTGGATGCTTGGGTGCATGTTTCCTCTGCCCTGGGCTCTCTCAGCCACATGCCATGCACTCTCCTGCTGCAGTCACTGTAGATCAGAAAGGCTCTTCAGCCTTTCTTTGGCCTCTCAAGAATCCTACCAAGTCCCAGAGTAAGCATTTGATAAGCCAAACTTAGGTGATATTCCTGGTTTCTATCTGCCAGGGCAGGAAAAAGGTTAATCTGTTCTACTCAGCTTCAACATGGTGTATGGGTCTAGAGTTCTGGTTTCCTTTTGATTACTTGTCAAAATTTTCATCCATCCAAACCCAGGCAGACTTCAGGCATCCTTGTTTTTGTTTCCAGAGAAACTCTTTGAGTCTCTAACATATGTATGTGTACCTGTGTTTGTGCATGTGTGCGTGTTTGGGGAGGGAGAGCAGTTTCTCAGTTCTAGCTCCTTTGGCTCCCTCATCTGTCCCAGCCTGGCTATTAGAAGCCTCCACAGCTCTAACAAGACAAGAATCTCACTTGGGTCTCTGGGACTTCACAATCTGCTCGTTATTCTGCCTTTGATTTCTCTCTCTTTTCTATTATTTGGGGGAATTCTCTGTGTTTTGAGTTCAGATAGATACATGATGAAACTGTAAAAACGGTTGTCTTTTATCTGGTATCTTTTATGTAGTAAAACTGAAGACCTTCATAATTTGGACTTTGTTGCCAGAAATTACCTTACATTTTTCAAAATATTTCATTATATTTTAGGCAAATAAAAATTACTTTCCATTTTTTGTGCTGATGAAGTGTTTACTTTTTTTTTAAAGATTTATTTTTATTTTTCTCACCTTCTCCCCTCCCCGCCCCTGTTGTCTGTTCTCTGTGTCCATTTGCTGCGTATTCTTTTTGTCCGCTTCTGTTGTTGTCAGTGGCACAGGAAATGTGTTTCTTTTTGTTGCGTCATCTTGCTGTGTCAGCTCTCCGTGTGTGCAGCGCCATTCTTGGGCAGGCTGCACTTTTTCACGCTGGGTGTCTCTCCTTACAGGGCACACTCCTTGTGTGGGGCTCCCCAACATGGGGGACACCCCTGCGTGGCACAGCACTCCTTGCGCGCATCAGCACTGCGCATGGGCCAGCTCCATACGGGTCAAGGAGGCCTGGGGTTTGAACTACGGACCTCCCATGTGGTAGATGGACACCCTAACCACTAGGCGAAGTCGTTTCCCTCGTATTTACTTTTAATATAAACTTATTTAGAATAAAGAAAGTTAATATGATTTCAGGGAATTTAAAGGACAAAAACCATGTAAATACCAGGACAGGTATTACTCAGACATGGCAAATATCAGCAGGATAATAGTAAAGTGAGAAGCTAGCACATTGCCAGCATACAGTAAACCCACATTAAATATTTGATGGTTTAATAAGTAAATAGGAAAAAAAAATACTACTCTCTTATCAAAAGTTTTCCTCCTTTTATCAACTAGTACTGTCCCATGGAAATTTCTGCAATGGTGGGAAAGTTCATCAAAAAGTAAATAGAATGTGGGAGGAATGGGGGTTGGGGGGTGGGATATGCGGGAACCTCTTATATTTTTTAATGTAACTTTTTTTGTGATCTATGTACCTTTTAAAAAAAGGACAATTAAAAAAAAAAGTAAATAGGTACAACTTTTCTGGAGGGCAATTGAAAATGGATATCAGAAACATGGTCATACACTTGAATTCAGTAATCCCGAGACTTTTCATCTGTTCTATGATGCAATCAGAGACTGATTAGTCAAAGATTATAATCAATGACTAAATTACAGAATTATCCGAAGCCTTGGAAGCAAAGTTATGGTCAGCAATAAGGGAAGAGTCAACTGCACGATGATATATCCTTACAGTGAAATATTATGCCATCAAAGTATCATTTTTTAAAACCAACTAATTATATCAGAAACTGTTCATATTAATGTTAAGTGAAAAAAACTGTTTACAAATTGTATATTGCATGATACACATGTTCGAAGAAAAAAAGAAGACTGAAAGTAAGATTATAGAGCAACAGAAATTTTTACCCATTCTTGGTAAGCATAAGTTAGAATAGCAACTTTGGGAAGTAGTTTGGCATTACCTAGAAGTGTTAAGCATGAGCATATTCTTTGTCAATAATTCTGCTACGAGGCATGCCCCTAGATCTTTACTTTTTCGATTATAAGTTTTGGCCAATGAGTAATTTGTGAAATCAATTTAGGGGGTTGCAAGCAGCATTGTTTTTTAATAGAGTGGAGTGCAGAGCATATAGTATAGTATTGTGTGAAACGTTTGTTTCAGATAGAAATATAAACATACACGCACACACACGTATGTGTGTTCCAGGGTTGTGCATAAAATGTTTTAATCACTCTCAGCTGTGATTATGAGTTTGAAAGCCATTGGCTGTCCTAAAGAAACTCCTGCACATATGCCCCAAGAAAGGAATCTTACCAAAAAACAAGAACAGGATGTTTATAGTGCTGGACAAACTTTGAGGTCCAACAAAAGTAGAATGGATTGCATGCTTGGTCCCCAACCACTAAATACCAATAGAGGAAGTAATCCTGACATCGAAAAATGCCCCAACATGTTTTTAAATCCTCATTCCCCAGGAGAGGATCCTGTTCCTATCCCCTGTTGAGAAGTCCTGGCTAAGGCTTTGTAAACACTTGGTAATTACTTGTTGAATAAATAAAGGAACTAATAAAAGGATAAGCAAAGTAGCCCCTATCAGTGAGGAATAATGGTTAATGGGACTGAATTAGGCTAAAGGGTGCTTAGACTCTAAGTTTTATGAAGAAATTTATTATAGCATCATTTGATTAATTTCTGAAGAGTTCTCTATCCACTTATCCTTTCAATAATCATTAAGGAAATATTGATTATGTTTTTATATGGGTTGGGCTCTGCCTAAGCAATGGATGGATTAGTCAGACAAGATCCTTGACCTCAAGATGCTTATATTCTTTATCAGAGCCCATGATCCAAGAACCAAGTAGATGGGATGATCTCCAGCTTCCATGCACTAGTAAATAGTGTTCTGCACTTTTCCACCTCACCCTCACTTCATCCTTCCCAACTGCTTATGTGGAGGCAGAAATAAAAAAGAGCTGCCTTTTCCAGGGTCTACAGGGAATCAATGCAAGCTAAGTCATGAAGAGAGTTTAAAATGCCTCATTTTTCTTGAATAAACAGAAAATTTTATTTCCCAAATTCCATTAATGCCAATAAATACTAAAGTATTGTGGATTCAGAAATAGCACAACTGTAGTTCTTGTTGAGTAAATTGCTATATATGTACTAAATGAAATGAAAAACTCAGTGAAGTTCATTCACAGGCCTTAACTGTGACCTGGTAATCATATTAAATAGCCTCACTCTAGGTTATAATGAAGGAGAAATATGAATAAGGCAAATGCAATACATGAGCTGCATTTTAAAATTCCACCCCCTGCTAAAGAGATCCCTTTACCTACTCCTCCCCCTACCACACACACATATCCACACATTCACACAGTTAAATTTTGGGTGTTATTCTCTATTAAGTAATATAAGAAAATTATAAAGAAAAAGAAAAAGAAAAAAGGATAGTTTATCTCACTGAATATTATTTCATGAGCTGTTGCAAAAGTACAAAAAAATTATTTCAGATCTGAGGCATAAACACAGTTGGTGCTTCATGGAAGTTCAGACTGGGACAGATTCATTCAATATTCAGCAAGCTTTGTACTGAGCTTCTGCATGTGCTGAACACCTATCACTCAAACCTCATGAATAAAAAGCACAGAATCTTTAAACGTATTTTTTATTTTTAAAGAAGTTGATATCCTGTTCTCAGGGCTAAACTAGCTAAGTGCCCACTCAAGCTTCTGGTTCAAAGTTCTGAAACCAGAGGTGACTAAAAATGAAATAGTTCTTCTCTAGTATTTAACTTTTTAATTATTTAAAGTATTTAACAAGTTAATTCACTATTTATCCATATGAGTTAAACTGTTTCATAAATCATTGATAAAGAAAATCCAACTTGAACTGGTTTAAGCAAAAGAGGGAAATTTTTGAAAAGTCCACAAGTAAATTTGGCTTCAGGCTTGACTGGGTTCAGTGACCCAAATGATGTACTCAGATATCAAGTGTGTGATACATTAGTTTTATTGGCTTCTTTCTTAGGATCCACATGGTAAGCAAGATGGCTGCCCACAACTGCAGTTTGGTATATTTCCTCATAAACAATGAAGGCTCTGGACCTCTTTTTGGCCCATACTGGGCCACAGGCCAGAGGACTGACAGATTTGATTGGTCAGTCTGAATCTTGTGTCCATCCTTGGAATGAGGGGCATAGCCAACTCTCCTTGAAGCCCTTAAATTGAGAGTTCAAGGGGCGGTTCTCCCAGAAAAAAGATCAGATTATTAATAACTGAAAGAAAGGAAAATATATGTTGGTAGCCCAAAAAAGACCAAATATTTTCTACAGACAATAAACTTGTGTCTCCCAGAAGGAAATAAGAATTTCCATTATATGGAGCGCTGCAGCAGAAAAAGCAATGGATTAGATGTCAAAGTTTCTTAGTTTTAATGTTAGCTCAACTGGTTTTAGCTACATGACAGGGACTATTTAAAGAAATAAATGAGTACAGGAATGCGGACTTGGCCCAGTGGTTAGGTCGTCCATCCACCACATGGAAGGATGGAAGGTCCGTGGTTCAAACCCCGGGCCTCCTTTACCAGTGTGGAGCTGGCCCATGTGCAGTGCTGATGCACACGAGGAGTGCCCTGCCACGCAGGAGTGGCCCTCGCATAGGGGATCCCCACACGCAAGTAGTGTGCCCCATAAGGAGAGCCGCCCAGCGCAAAAGAAAGTGCATCCTGCCCAAGAATGGCACCGCACACACGGAGAGCTGACACAGCAAGATGACACAGATTCCCGTGCGGCTGACAATATCTGAAGCGGACAAAGAAGTACACGCAGCAAATAGACACAGAGAACAGACAACTGGGGCAGGGGCAGGGGGAGAAATAAAATTAAATAAATAAATAAATAAATAAATAAATAAATAAATGAAGTAAATGAGTACATAGTGAAAGTGTTTCATGAATATTTGAGCAATACTTTATAGTTAAATACTATCATTATTACCCAAGAGGCAGAGAATGTATCCCTCAGAAAGGCAGTCTTTAAATTTCTGAATTCCATCAAAGCAACTCTAGTAATAAAACATATGAACATGATAATGTAGTTGTAGCAGATAACATTTGTTGTCTACTGTTTAGTTTCCCAGCTACTAAAACAAATACCATACAGTGGGTTTGCTTAAACAATGGGAATTTGTTGGCCCATGGTTTTGAGGTTAGAAGAAGCCCAAAATCTAGGCATCAGCAAGGTAAGGCTTTCTTCCCAAAGACTGTGGCATTTGGGGGCTGGCTGCTGGAGATCCAGTCCCTGACTTTTCTGTCATGTGGTAGTGCACATGGAAACTTCTGCTGATTTCTCTCTCAATCTTTCACTCTGCCTAAAAAGGATTCCAGTAATCTGGATTAAAGTTAGCTTGATTCAGTTGGACCTCACCTAAACCAAAGTAACATTATAGCATTTTGAAGAGGTCTCATGTACCGTGGGTCCACGCCCCTATCAGAATGTGAACCAAGACCAAGAACATGTCTAAACTGAGTACACAATTCAATCCACCATAAATACCCTCTTTTCTACTGACTGGCAAAACCCCACATTTGTTTAGGAAACCCACTCTCTTCCATAGCGCCATGTGCTTCACTAAGCTATAGTCTTGCTAATGAGTAGACTAGGAAGGAGCATTGACACATTGTCAGGTGACACAGGCCAATGAGCTACAGGGAAGAATCTAGAAGGAAATTTTGAGAAATATTTACCAAATCGTCAAAAGAAACAAACAGGAATAGAAGTTTCTCTTTTGTTGGGCATGTTCCTGTATATGATACCTAGAATTGAGCATCCGTTTTGGAACCATTAAGGGAGCTAGCCTAAGGATGCCAGAACAGACCAATAAGTCATTGATTAAAATCCTTATCAACTGAATTAAACAAACCTGGAATGACCTAACTCCAGGCTTCTTCTTAATGTCATTATGACTTATTCTTCATTGAGCCAAATAGGTTAAGGGTTTTCTCACAGTTGCAGACAAAACATCCTACTTGTATTTATTAGGGTAGGATTAGCTTTAGCAACAAATACTCTTCAAAAAGTTCAAAGGCTTATCTGTAAAAGCTTCTTTCTTACCCTGTTCCAAATTAGGTGTTTCTGGCTACTGGAAGACAGATTTAGGAACTCTGACTTCTTACACCTTGTGGCTCTACCATCTTCTGGAACCTTAAAGTCTTCTGATCCAGCCAGTGGGTAAGATTCAAGAAAGTAGGAAAGGAAAATATTCCTCTTAATCACCTCCCCTCAGAAGTAACACACTGCACTTCATGTTTCATTGCTGAGAACTAGACTTAGAGTTCCACCAAGATGCAAGGAAGACAAGAAAAGGTAGTCTCCAGCTGGGCAACCACTTCCAACGGTCACCTCTATTCCATGGAAAGTGGACCACACAGTTAGCCATCTCTACCATGTTAACTGAGACAGTATTCAACATTGAAACATACTATGGTCAAGGGAAATGAAAGAATATATGTATTCTGTAAATCAAGACCATCCTCTGGGAGATACAAAATGACTTAGGTTTAATTGTGTCTTCTCCATCTTGGCTGAATAGGATAAATTCACTGTTTCATATAACTGAGGTGCTACAAAACCAATTCTTCACATTGAAGAAACATGGAATTATTGTATACAAGAGTGATAGATACCATATTACTAGAGGAATATCTGCATATTTGCATTGACAATAGTTACTTATGCTGTTTATCCAGGGTCCTATTAATTTACAAAATCTTTTTATGTTTGAGAGGCAGTGGTGAATTATCAAGGGAATGAAATAAACCTGGGTTCAGATATAAGCTCAGACACTAGATGTATGATCTTGGGAAAGTTACTTAACCATCTTAAGCCTCATCTTCTTCATATATAAAATGGGGGTAATTGCATTGTATCACACAGGATGTTTTTGACCATAAGGAATAGAAAACAAAGATCTAAACAATAAGAAATGTTATTATCTCACATAACTCAAAGTCTGAAGCAAGCTCAAGATGTGGCCTGTGTAATGATTCTCTGGTTATACCAAGTCCCAGGTTCTTGCCAGCGCTTCACTCTGCCATCTTCAACATCAGCTTCAATCTAAGACTGGTTCTTCTCATGGTTACAAAAAGGCCACAGTGGTTGCAGATCCCTAACCAGACACGACAACCTCCAGAGGATGTAGAAAAAATGTCTCTTTCTATGAATCTTTCTAATAAAAAAGGAAATCTTTCTAATAACCCATGCCCATCAGGCACCTCAGGCAAGGTGGATCGAATGACCATGAATGACTTAGGATGATCCTGTCTAGAAGAGTTAAGGATTCATCCACAAGTGTCTAATAAACTACCTACCTGGCTTTCCCAGTTGAATAGCTGTGCAATAAATATATATTCACCTAGCATACCTCCTGGCATTTAGAAGGCATTGTAATCATAGTAAATGACAGTATATTATATATGTGAAGTTTATATACACATGAAATATGCACTCTTTTATCAATCCCTGCTCACTGCCTGTATAAATCTTATTTTTCCCTTAGGTTCCATCTCAAGATGCACTTCCCTCCATAAAACATTTTAACTCTTCCTTCCTATCTGGATTTTCTCCTGTCTCTAAAATCCTATATCTGTAATTCAAAGAAAGCATTTATGTCCTCAAAAGAACTCTTATTATTTTAGGTTTTCATATGTGAACGTCTTATCTCACCCTGAAAAATCATAAACTGCTCTTTGAGGAATGGAGCATATTTTTCCAGTGTTCTATGTCTTCTTTGCCACCTTGATGTTTCTCAATAAATGGAGGATAACTATTAACATCACTGAAAAATTGTTTAAAGTACAGTACCCCCCCAAAAAAAAGTATAGTACCCAAACCATTTGAATTTATATGTGACAAAAATCTGCCCCTTAGAAATAATGTCAGATCTAAAATAAATCTTTTAATCTCTCTCCATGCAAGGTCTAAATAATACAGCATCAATCACTGCATGTGTTTATGGTGTTTCCTGCTTATATAAATATTTATATACACATTTTAACCTAAGGTTTCCCCTCCTAACATCTTATTTTCTGTGCTAAATAACCACTGTGTTGGATTAAAGTTTCTAGGAGTGGCACACAGCTGTTGGGTGCCACAAATACATTACGACCCAAAAGTCTATTTGAAGGCCACATTTCTGAAAATGGCTCACCACCTCATCTGTGATAAGGCTTAGAGCCTTTCTCTCATTATAATTAGGCTCAGCAGCCAAATAAAACCCCACATATAAGCCTGGTGACTGAAGGTCATGTTCAAAGTTGGAGGGAAGACACAGCAGAATATTTGAGAGAGTTTCTATTAAAAATTCCTACTCTTGTTTTTTTGCTGTTGCTGTTTTTTGTTTTTGTGCCTTAATACTCATAATCATGGTTCAGGGGTGGTTATTTGTTTTAGTCCCGCAGATGCTGAAACAATCAGCTCCAGACTGGGAAAGCATTTATTAAGAAGAAAAATGAGCATTTAAAAGTTAAAAATAATTGCAAACATTACACTTAATTGAATACCTACATGGAGAGTATTTTAAGACATTCATAGGTAGTAGGCAAGCTTCCTTAGCCTATCAAAGATATTAAGACATACAACTCGCATGAAATTTAGTTTTATATTTGAAAGGGATTTTATAATTTTTCTTAACATGTGATTTCTTAGGTATGCCCGTGAAAAGCTTCTAGGCTTGAGCACTGTGCCTATGCTACTTAATGAATAAAATATTCTAGAACAGGTGATGTATCAACATTGTGCCATTTACCCATTAAGGTAAGAATAATTTTCTTTATTTTACAGATGGGGAAAATGAACTAAATACAACTAATAAATATTCCCGGGATCATCAGACCATCAGATCATCAAATCCAACAAGGTGGGGCCTTAGAGCCCGTACTCCTTTCCTCCACCTTCTGCCTTTCAAGAGAACTTGGCAGGATTTGGAGTTGTCCTAGGTGGTGCTGCAGGGATGGATACTGGATGTTGTGTGTCTTGTCATGGCCCACTGGCTGGACTGGGGGAGAGTGTGGACTACAATGTGGACCACTGTCCATGTGCTGCAGCAGTTCTCCAGAACGTATTCGCCGGGTGCCTTGGATGTGCCACAATGATGGAAGAGTTTGTTGAGGTGGGAGGGATGGCGTGGGTGGGGTGGGGGGTATATGGGGACCTCATATTTTTTTAATGTAACATTCAAAAGAAAATAAAGAAGAAAAAAATATTAAAAAAAAAACAAAGAAAGTGTATACTCAGGGGTTCTCATTGTCATCAGAGTTGTGCTGTCATCACCTCAATTTTAGAACATTTTCATTACTTCAAAAGGAAAAATCCCATACCCTTTTTTACTCTCCTTAGTTGGGTTTGGGGAAAATATAGCAAATGTAAGATATGGACTACAGTTAATAGTAATATTTTGATGATGCTTTTATATTCTTTGTAACAAATGTTTTACAACAAAACAAAGTGTTGGTGGAGGGGTGATGTTTGGGGCCCCTCTATAATGTTATGCATGCTTATTTTGTAACTTCACAACTTTTACTTTATACTTAGTCTTTATGTATGTTCACGTACGAATGATATACTTCAATAAAAATATATTTAAAAGGGGGAAAAAAAAGAGAACCTGGGCCTTTAAAAATCTCCTTAGCCTCTACTGGAATCGGAACCATCTAATAAGCTATGTACATTGCCTATAATTCAATAGTAAATTAGTCATCTGTCCTGGGACTGCCCTGTCTTTATGTCTTACTTGGTGAGCTAACTTTTAATTATTATTATTATTATTTAAATCTTATGTATTTAATTTTATATAAAATAAATTTTTATAAAGGTAAAACAAATGACAATTAACTGTTGTCTAAGTTTCACAATTCCAAGTTGGCACAACAAAGTTCTTTTTTTTTCCTTTATTGAAGTTGTGAGTTTACAGGATTTCCATACATTGCCCTGTCACCAGCACCTTACATGGTTGTGACACATTTGTTACAAATGATGAAAGAACATCATCATCAAATTACTATCTATAGTCCATAGCTTATAGTTGGTGTATTTTCCCTACAACCATCCTATCATTAACACCATTATTACATGGTTAGCTAACTTTTGACACAAGTGTCACCATCTTCTCCTAACTACACTGTAAATATTTAATAACATGAGGGCATAGACAGCTAATTCCCTCACCTTAACCTCACTTTCCCCAGCATTTGGCCTAATGTCTAGAAGAGGGGAGGCAAAATAACCTTGTCAACTTACACACAAACTTTGCTGCAATAAATGGAAATTCTCTAAGTGAAAGTCTAATGGAGCCTCAGTTTTCTGTAGAAGTAATTCTATTCAGTTAAAAGTAAAATTGTCATATGGCAAATGATTGTATGTTTGATAAGTTAAACTGTATAAAAATAAACACAATTCTATAAAAGCTATCAATACAGGCTACATTCCTTTCTCTTGAGACTTGGGCAGCAGGGAGCAAAGTGATTAACCTCTCACAGGAGATCAAACGTAAAGGGATAGTTGAAAAATGATGGTTTCTCTGAGGAAGAGAATAACTCTCAGGCAGGTAGACAAATATTTACTGGGACTACATCTCTAAAAGAGTCTAACAAGTTAAAGGTAGCGCTTACTTTTTCTTTCAAAATTTTATTTTGATATAAATTCAGACATTATATAAAATAGCAGGAACAGTGCAAAAATTTCTGTATATACTTCATCTAGAATTACTTAAATTAATATTTCACTAAATGTGCTTTATCATTCTTCCTCTCACTCTTTCATACATATATTCATTTTTATCTAAGTGTTTAGTTATTTAAATATATTAATAACTAAAGAGTTGGAAATTAATGTGTGGACATGATATTCCTTTTGTATATCTTCTATAAATCAGTGCATCCTCTTAGATAACCTTAATACAATGATCAAAATCAGGAAATTAATATTGAGGCAATGCTATTATCTAATGTACAAGCTTTATTCATATTTCTCCAATAGTCCAAATTAATCTTTTCTAGGAAAAGAATATCATGAGTTGCCTACATTTACGTCTTCTTTAACGTGGAGCACTTTCTCAGTATTTCTTGTGTTTTATGACACTGATATTTTTCAAGAGTACAGGCCAGACAATTTTGCCTTGTCTGATATTTCTTCATGATTGGATTCAGGTTTTCACTTTTGGCAGGGATACACGATGTTGCATTGCCTCAATGCATCATATCAGGAGGCATATGATGCCAATTTGTCCCATTAATGGTGATGTTAACTTAAATCACATGCTACAATGGCAGCTGCCAGTTTTCTCTACTGTTAAGTTACCATTTACCGACTTTGTAATGAAAAATTATCTTTGTGGGGAGATAGAAATCCATTTTAAATATATCATATGAAACCTCCAAAATTATAAACAAATGCTTTCTACCTTTTTGTTCTCATTAGTGTAGTACAAGCTATCTGCAATCCTGATTTTTCAAGAGGTTAAAAGCTCCACTGTATCTGGAACACTTATATGTTTTAAATGCTATTGAATTACTATATATCTAATGTATCTGAAGTATGAAGTTTTCCATATATTATGAAGAGTAAAAATGTTCTAATAATTATAGGGTAATAGCTGCTTGATAAAGGACAAAACATTTCAGCTTTATAATCATTCATCATTTTTTGAAACAAGAACTCAATTCATCCAAAACAATTTAGATGTCAACTGGTTATAATTCAATGTAAGACAAGGTCTATTAATATTTTCTAAGAAATGTTTATTTTGAAACAATGCCTATTGGCCCATCTTATCCTGTATATTAAATGCCTGCAGAAATATTCAACACTGGCAATAGTTTAGAAGAATTGTGACCTTCTGTTAGATAAAGTAGCAAAACATTTGTTATGGATATGTCTGTAAATAGACTCATCAGAAATCTTGTCTAATAAAGAAATCTATGAATTTTCACAAAGATCACTCTGACTGCTCCATGGTAAATGGTTTAGAGTGAGGAAAGGAGTGGAAAGATGGAGACCATATAGGAGACTATTGCAATAACCCAGAGAAGAGATAATGATTATATCAATTAAAGATAAAATTCAGAGGGTGAATCAGTAAGAATTGGGGATTGACTGGATATAATGAGTAAGGTACAAAGAGATTCCAGAACAAATTTGAGCAATTCTGTGGACAGCTTGTCATTTACTGAGATCTCCAGTTCAGAATGAATAATTGGAAGAGACATACTTAGCAACTGTAAGAATCCCCACATTCATTCCCTGACCTGTAGCGTAAGGACTACTACGTTCAGAAAGGTTAAAAAAAAAAAAAAGGGTGGAAGCAAATACAAGTACCCCTACCTAAAAAATAGTAAACCAAAAATGTACATTCCTGGAGAAATTATAGAGATATGTGCCACCACCAAGGATTTGGAAAAAGCAGGAGTGGTGATTCCCACATCCCCATACAATTTGTCTGCTTGAAACACATTGAATACATTGAAAACAGATGTGTGTTGGAGAATGAGAGTAGATTACTGTAAACTTAAACAGGTCGTGATTCTAATTGCAGCCAAAGTCCCAAATGAGTTTTCATTGCTTGAGCAAATTAATATATCACCTGGTACCTGGTGCTATTGATATGAGAAATACTTTTTTCTCAATACCTGTTAGTAAAAACCACCAGAGATAGCTTACTTTCCTCTGGTAAGGCTGGCAATACACCTTCACTACCCCACCACAGGAGTATATCAATTCTCCAGTCCTATGTTATAAATTAGTCGACAGGACTCTGATTGGCTTTCTCTGTCATAAGACACAACACCATTCCATTATGCTGGTGACACAACAGTGATTATACCTACAGAGCTAGGAACAGCAACTAATCTAGTCATATTTGTAAGACGTTTGTATGTCGGAATATGGGAAACAAATTAGTAAAAAAATTCAGAGCCTTATACTTCCACGAAACTTCTAGGGGGACCAGTGAGTGGCATGGGACATATTGAGATATTCTTTCTAAGGTGAAGGATAAGATTTTACATGTTGCCCCTCCTACAACTTAAAAGAGATGCATGAGCCTCATTGGCCTCTTTGGATTTTGGAAGCAACAAATTTCTCATTGGGTGGTGCTAATCCAGCCCATTTACCAAGTAACCCAAAAGCTGATAGTTTTGAGTGGGGCCCACAAAATATATAAGGGTCTATAGGAGGTCCAGTTTGCCAAACATGCTGCTCTGCAACTTGGACCATATAATCCAGCAGATCCAATGGTGCTTGAGTGCAGTGGCAGATAGAGATGTCATTTGGAAATTTTGTCAGGCACCTATAGGCAAATCAGAGCAGAAGCTTAGAATATTTATGCAAAGTTCTGCGTTCCTTTGTGTATAATTAATATCCTTTTGAGAAATCATTTTTGGTTTCCTATTGGGCATTAGCATATAGACTGACTGCTTAGCCATGACCACCAGGTTAGCACGTAAGCTTAGATGCCCACCATTAACTGAGTGTTAAACTGATATAGCAAGCCATAAAATTAGACATGAACAGCAGCCCTCCATTATCAAATGGAGGTGGTTTAAACAAAATTGGACTTGAGCAGGTCCTGAAGACACAAGTAAATTACATGAAGAAGTGACCCAAATGTCCATGGCTGATATTCATATTAAAATATCTTTTCTCTGCCCACACCTATGGTCCTATGGGGAGTTGTCTAATACCAGCTGACTAAGGAAGAGAACACTTGAGCCTATTTTAAAGATGACTCTGTACAATATGCAGGTGCTACCCAAATGTGGATAGCTATAGCACTACAACCCCTTTCTAGGACATCCCTGAATGACAAGAGTAAAGTGAAATCCTCCCAGTAGGAAGAACTTCAAGAAGTGTGCCCTGGTTTGTCTTTTGTGGACCCCAGAAAATTATGTTCTTAAGTGACCCATTCCTGTGCCTGTAAACACAGTATAGATAGGGTCTTTTGATTAGATTCAGTTAACGAGCCTTTAGTTGGATCACTTTTGATTAGATCACTTTAGGGCCTTTGACTGGACTATGTCAGTGAGAGGCATGACCCAGGTTAGGTCTCCACTCTCTTGCTGGGATCTTGTATAAGTGGAGAACTGAAAGCAGAAACACACGGAGAAAGGAAGCTCTGCCATTTTGGTCCTGCCATGAGAGAGAGGACTCCAGGTTCACCTTTAGCTGCAGAAAGACAGAGAAGCCCTGAGAGGCTCAAAGAGATGAGGCCAAGGGCTTCATTCGCTGAGGTCAAGGAGAAAGTGAAACAGGCAGATCTGCCATCCTGCCTCACCATGTGGCATGATTGCAGGATCTTCTAGCAGCAGACTTTTAGAGATAAAGCATCCCTGATGATGCCTTAATTTGGATATTTTCATAGCCTTGGAACTGTAAGATTTCTCCTAATAAAATTCCCATCATAAAACCAATGCATTTCTGGTATTTTTGCATTAGCAGCCTTAAGCAAACCAAAATACAGTGCATGTGGTTGTTCATTTTCATTGGACAAAAAAATGGCTAGAGGTACAAGTATGTATCAATTCATGGACTGTGGCCAATTGTTTGGCTGGAGGGTAAGGGTCTTGGAAGGAACATGATTGGAACATTGGTGAAAAGAGAGGCTTCAAAAGAGATACATATCAGGCAAATGTGATAACCACTACATACAGATCCTGTGGACTGAAAAATGTTTCACATGTATTTCTTTAATTTTCAGATTTTCTACTCCATTTTACCATTTCTAAAATGGGGAAGTGTTTTAAAAGCAGTGTGTCTACACTGTGACCAGAGATATCCATTAGAATTGAGAGACCCTTTGCATGTCCTCCCATTTTTTTCAGCTCCACAGAAATAGTTTTAGCTAATGAAATGTCAATTAAATGTAAAATGTTTAAAAAAAGAGAGAGAGAGCTGTGGTTATTCCTCTCTGAATAGGCAAAGAATGTGAAGATATTTGTGTCCCACGTGAATGTTTACCAAGGGGTGATCTCAGCAGTGGAGGATTTTAATAATCAGGTGGATGGGATGACCTGTCAATACCAGTCAGCCTCTTTCCCCAGCCACTCCTGTCATTAATCAATGGGCCCATAAACAGAGAGTCCATGGTGGAAGGGATGGAAGTTATGCATGGGCTCAGCAACATGGACTCGCACTCACAAAGGCTGACAAAGCTACAGCCAATGTTAGTCCCCAGTCTGCCAGCAGCAAAGACCAAAATTCAGGCTGCAATATGATACTATTCCCTGGGTTGATCAGCTAGCTACCTCATGGCAAGCTGATTATATTAGACTACTTCCGTTATAGAATGGGCAGCCCTAAGAAAAGACACTTACACTAGATACAGGTTTGCTTTCCCTGTATGCAAGCCTTCTGCAAAACTATCATCCATGGCCTGACAGAATGCCTAACCAACCTTCATGGTAATCCACACAGCTTTGTTTCTGATCATGGAACTCACTTCAGAGTCAATAAAAATAAAGTGCAGCAATGGGCACAAGCTCATGGAATTCACTGGTTTTCCCATGTGTTTCATCATTGGGAAGCAGCTATGTTGATAGAGTAGTGGAATGGCATTTGTAAGCCCATTTACCTTGTAGGGTTGGGACAATGTCCTCCAGGAAGGTAACATATGTTCTAAATCGGAGTACAGTTTTTACAGTGCTGTTTCTCCTATGGCTAAAATGTGTGGGTCCAGGAATCAAGGGGTGAAAATGAGAGTAGCACCACTCATTATTAACCCCTAACCTTATGTACTGCTGAGCCAGACATCTTGGTTCCAAAGACAGAAATATTTCCATTAGGAGACACAACAATGATTTCTTTGAACTGGAAGACTGTAACCAGGCCACTTTGGGCTTCTTATGGCTCTCAATCAAAAAGGCAAAGACAGTAGTTACTACACTGGCTGGGGTAATTGATCCTGTTTACGAAGAGGAAATTGCACTTCTACTACACAATGGAGGCAAGGGAGAGTATATCTGGAAAGCAGGAAATCCCTAATAGCGTCTCTTACTATAACCATGTCCTCTAATTCAAATTAATGGAAAAACTGCAACAATCCAATTCAGGTAGGACTTCTAATTTCTAAGACCCCTAATGAATGAAGTTTTGGGTCACTCCAAGAGGCAAAGAACCAAGACCAGCTGAGGTACTTGCTGAGGGTAAAGGGAATATGGAACTGGTAACGGAAGAAGGTAGTTATAAATACAAGCTTCATACATGTGACCAGTTGCAGAAACAAGGACTATAATGGTTATGAGTATTTTTTCTTTGTTTTATTATAACTATGCTTTTGTATGATGCATATGTATATATGAATTATGGTATATGCATATGTAAATGTGTGTGTATATATAAAGCAAATATTTTTGTTTTCTTCCTTCTCTTATCTCCTTATTATCTAACATAAGATGTATTAATAATATTTAAGTTTTCATTATATTATTTAAATTATAAGATGTGAAAGAGAAGTGAATATCACCTAAGGATTTGCATCCTCTGCTGGGGAAAGTGTTAGCACATTTTCATTTATATACAGGATAGTTATACCATGTTAGGCAGCAGTATGACTTTTTATTGTCTTTATTTGAAGATTAAGTACAGTTCAAGGAGATATATGAATATATGGGTGCCAAGTTTACAAGGAATGGTCATTTTTATATGTCAACTTTGCTAGGCTATAGCACACAGTTATTCAGTCAAACCTTAATCTAGGTGTTGCTGTGAAGGTATTTTGTAGATGAGATTAACATCTACAGTCAGTTGATTTTATGTAAAGGATATAATTGGAAGAATGTTTTTCCCTTAAAGTAAGTATCTTGGAGAGTAAAAAGATAGAAATAGCAAGTCTCAACAAAACACACAAACTCACTTAGAAAAAGAGAGAGACAGAAAAAGAAACAGAGAAAGCAAGAGTTGGAGGAAGGGGAGCTGAGTGTAGCTTGTTAGTATTAAGCAAGAACTATATGAAAAGTAGGATTACTCTTTTCATCTGGTAATACTCTGGGCTAGTAATCTCATTAAAATCACTAAAAAAGTCATCTGACAATTTTTGAAGTCAACCAGCACCCATCACAGCATCTGGTAGGACATAAGTCACTCAATAAATCTTTGTCAAAAGAAAGTCTTAATGTTTTGTATAAATCTTTAGTGCCTTTGCTTTTTAACTTACTTTACTGTCACTTCTATCACTTCTATCTTGCACTTTCTTTCTAACTTAACACTAAAAATACTAAAATTAAGGCAAGGCACAGAAATCAATTCAGTTGGTTCAAGGGGAAAAAAATACAGGGGAGGTTATTATAATGATCAGTGAGAATGATGAAAAGGAAGTTCAAGTGGACCTCCTTATAATAAATGAAACTATGAGCTGGGAATTTATCAGGGAGGGCCCAAGGCAGACATTCTCTTCTCCCCTTCTCTTGCCGCTCTTCACATGTCTCTTTCATTCTCTTCTCTGACACCTGCTTTCTTGGCTTATTCGTGGGTTCTGTTCTATGTTGTCAATTCTGGCCATAACTCTACTTACCTTTTCAACTCAGCTTCCCACAGCTAAGTCTCTGTGTACAACTGACTTAATTTCCATTTTCCAGTCCAATTCTTAGAGGAAGATGCCTAATAAACTCACTTTGTTTCAAATGAGCTGGATATAGAAGGTACTGTGGTTTGAGGAAATTCTAAGAGAAAAGGGCTTTGGGAGAGACAGAAATGCTAAAATACCCCTACTATATCAAACCACCTTTAGGTAGTCTTAGGAAAGATATCCCAGAGAAAGTGACTTCTAAAGAAATCTCTGATGAGATCTGGAGATTGAATAGGAACTCACCAGTTTAAGGAAAGGTAGGTAACATAAGTGGGAGCTGGGGTTTTAGAGTAGTCAGAGCAGAGAAAACAAGTCATGTCAAAAGAAGGCCTGTTCCCATTTTTATCCACTGTTGGTGGGAATGTAGCATGGTACAGCCACTGTGGAGGACTGATTGGCAGTTCCTAAGGAAGTTAAATATAGATCTTCCATGTGATCTGGCAATACCCCTACTAGATATATACCTAGAAGAACTGAGAGCAGGGACATGTACAGACATCTGCACACTGATGTTCATAGTAGCATTATTCACAACTGCCAAAAGAGGAGGGGGAAAAGAAAGAAGACCTGTTCTTGAGAGATGAGAGAAATTCTTTAAAGCTGAAGTCTAGCATATGGAGCAGAGGTGGAAGTATAAAGAGATTAAGGATGCAGAGATAGGTAGGGGCTATATCATGCAGGGCATTGTAGGCTATATTAGAAATAATGGCACTTCTAGGTCTGGCTAGAAGGAAATAAGCTCATTCCACCCTATCTCTTACAGTGAATATCAAAACAAAAAACAACGGCAACAACAAAAAACCTTGGCAGAATATATTGAGCAAGTATTCAAGAACTTTAACATACAGATTGGGTAAGGAAATAAAAACTCAAAGAACAGCACATATGGCAATGAGTTTTATGGTTTTCTTTTCCTGCATACATATCCTGGCTTGGACTCTAGGGCAGTCTAAACCCAAGAACTGCAGCAGGTGTGAATAAAAACAGCTCCAGGAAAAACCTTCTTTTTCTGACTAGAAAACCAGGAAGAAGGTCTCCATTTGATCAACATTATGGGAGGCAGGAATTCTATAATTTTTAAAAAAATTACTCTTCTGGTTCTGCCATGAGTTAAGACCTAGTTACAAGACGCCCTTCACTGGTGGTGACAGCACAACAGTAGCAGAGCCAGATGGGCGGGCACCTAATTCTCTGAATAGATGCTTATTGCTGATCAAGGTCTTGGTCATCTGAAGACTGTGAGGGGAAATCCTGTTTCTTTGTCTTTCTTCTTGACACTTCTCCCCAAAGTAGACCTAATTATAGGAAGCACATGACTATGAAGAGGGTTTAATTCCTCTATTTCCTATTTCTCACAAGAAACCCAGGAAAAGGGATGGAATCAGAGTAGGGAATAAGTCATAGAGAGGAGGGTTTAGAGAAAGGGAACCTTTACATCTGTGTAGGAAGTCCCAGGCTTACCACCAACATTTGCATGAATGGAACTGATCTGAGGAAATACAACAAAACTTTAAGAACTGAGTTAAATATAAACCACTGCCCAAGTCCAGAATTGGCATATGGGTGACGTATGCAGGGAAGATCAGAAGAGCATTCAAAGGCTTGGGAAATGAAACTGATGCTGAACCACAGCCCATAGAATGTGAAGCAGAGCTTGTAGTCTGAACCTAACCAAACTGATATATTGCTAAAATGGAAAATATATAAATTTTCACAGAACCCAGAGCCTAATAGCATATTATTTTAAATGTCTAAAATACAATAAAAAGATGACTTGATTGACAAAAGACTGGAAAACCCTGATGAATTCCCAAGGGAAAGAACAGTCAGCAGATGCCAGCCCTGAAATTAACCAGTTACTGTAATTATTAAAAAAGACTTTAAGGCAGCTATCATACCCATGCCTGATGAAGTAAGGATTATCAGACTTGAAGCAAATGAAAAGAGAAATTCTCAGCAAGGAAATAGAAGCTATAATTTTAAAAAGAAAATTTTAGACAGCAAAATGCAATAATGGAAATAAAAATTTTTATGCAGGGACTCAATAGCAAAATAAAGATGACAGAAGAGAGAGTCTGAACTCAAATACAGATCAAGAGAAATCGTCTAATGTAACAAGATAGAAAAAAAGATTAATAAAAATTAATAGAGCTCAGGGACTTGTGAAAAAATTTCAAAATGTAAAGCAATTTTTCAAAATGATTGAATCCTGGGTTCAATCCCCAATACCTCTTTTTAAAAAAGACATCAAGTTAACTGAAATAAAGTAAGCTTTAAAAAAAATGTTTAGAGAATTCCAACCATAACAATCTCATAGAAAACAAAGCCCAGGCACATCCTAATCAAGTCACTGAAAACCAAAATTAAAGATAAAAATCTTTAAAGAAGCCAGATAAAAATTATGTATTATTTATAGGGGAACAATTATTTGAATGACAGTGGATTTTTTCATCAGAAACCATGGAGGCCAGATGGAAGTGGCATAGTATTTTTAAAGTACTGAAAGAAAATGATCAACCCAGAGTTCTACATCTAATAAAACTATCCTTTAGGGGAAAAAGACAAAATAAATATATCCTTAATAAAGAAAAAAGAAGGCAATTCAACCCCAGTAGAATTTCTCTAAAAGAAATGTGAAAGGAACATTTTCAAATAAAACAAAAGGATCATGAAATTTCAGAAATGAAAGAACAACAACAACAAAAAACATTGTAAATATCTGTGTAAATATAATGGACTATTTTCTAAAGTTTTTTAAGTTTTATTTGTGAAAAAGATAATATTATCTGATGGGGTTTTCAGTGTATATAGTATATTTTATGCCAACCTCAAAGGATAAATAGAATGATATAGTTGAAAGGCTTAACATTTTACTTAAAGTGTGAAAATATTAATTCAGTAGATTGTTAAAGTTAGAAGTATATATTGTAGTAGTATAAAACTATTGTGACTAGTAATGGAAGAAACTGTAGCATTGATGTGGAGTGACCACAATAGTTGCTGAATGCAGGAGAGGGAAGAAATGTGATGTGGGGCATTTTTGGGACTTGGAGTTGTCCTAAATGATATTGCAGGGACAGATGCTGGACATTATATATCCTGCCATAACCCACTGAATTTACTGGGGGAGAGTGTAAACTACAATGTAAACTATAACCCATGTGGTACAGCAGTGCTTCAAAATGTATTCACCAAATGCAATGAATGTGCCACAGTGATGAAAGAAGTTGTTGATGTGGGAGGCATGGGAGTGGGTTAGGGGGTTATGTGGGAACCTCTTTTTTTTTTAACGTAACCTTTTTTGTGATCTATGTATCTTCAAAAAAATACAATAAAAAAAGGGGAAAAAAAAGAAGTGTATATTGTAAACCCAAAAGCAACCACTAAAAAACCTCTACAAAAAGACATATTCAGAAAGTAATTGATTGAGCAAGTAGTCAGAAAATCAGCAAAGATATAGAATACCTGAACAATACTATCAACTGAATTAATATAATTACAGCATTCCACTGACCATCAAAACATGTATTCTTTTCAAGTGCACATGTAACATTCACTATGACAGACTATATCCTGGGTCACAAAATAAACCTTAAAAAAATACAAAGAATTGAAATCATAAAAAGTACATATTTTTGAACTTTACAGAATTAAACTAGAAACCAATAATGAAAAGATAAATAGAAAATCCAAATAATTTGAAATTAAACAAAACACTTCTAAATAATCCATGTGTTAAAGAAGAAGTCTCAAGAGAAATTAGAAAACATTTTAACTGAATATAAATGGAAATACATTTCAAATTTTGTTTGGTGCAGCTAATGCATGGCATAGAGGAAACTTTATAATATTAAATGCTTATATTTTAAAGGAATAAAGGTCTTAAATTTATAATTAGTATTTCCATCTAGAGAAAGTAGAAAGAGGAGAGCAAATTAATTTCAAAGCATGCAAAAGGAAGGAAATAAATACAAGAGCAGAAATCAATAAAATTGAAAAAAAGACAAAATGATAGAGAAAATCAAATATAACAAAAGCTGGTTCATTTCAAACATCAATAAAATTGATAAATCTCTAGCCAGAGTGTCCAAGAAAAAAGATGCACATTGTCAACATCAGGAATGAAAGGTAGAATGTCACTGTAGACTTCACAGACATTAAAAGAATAATAAATAGATACCACAACCAATTCTGTGCTCATGAATTCAACAATTTAAATGAAATATACCAAATCCTACAAAATACAAATAGCAAAACTCACACAAGAAGAAAAAGGTAGCCTGCTTAATTTTATATCTAGTAAAGGAATTGAGTTCACAATCAAAAACATTCCAACAAAGAAACTTCAGATCTTTGATGAATTCCACCAAATATTTAAGGAAGAAATAATACCAATGCAACACAATCTCTTCTAGAAAATAGGAAAGAAAATATCTTCTAACTTCTTTTTTGCAGTCTTGATATCAAAAACATAAAAGGACAGTTCAAGAAAAGTAAAAATCAATATCCCTCATGAAACTAGGCACGAAAAACCCCAATAAAGCATTACCAAACCTAATCTAGCAACATATAAAAAATAATACAGCATGTGCATGAGTTTATCCTGGGAAGGCAAGTCTGGTACAACATTCAAAAGTCAACAACGTATGTCACCATATTAACAGACTGAAGAAGAAAAAAACCCATGATCATATCAATACAAGCAGAAATTGCATTGACAATATTAAACACTGATTTATGATTAAATCTTTCAGCAGACTAAAAGTACAGGAAACTTCCTTATACTGATGAAAGGCATGTACAAACACTGATAGCTAATATCATCCTGAATAGTGGGGAAAGAAAAGAATGGTTCCTTCTATCGTCCTAACATTGGGAACAAAGAAAAGATGTCTTTTCTCACCATGCTCCCATTGAAAACTATCCTGGAAGCCCTAGCAAATGTAATAAGGCAAGAAATAGAAATAAAAACATAAAGATCAAAAAGGAAGAAATAAAACTGCCTCTATTCACACATGACACGATTCTCTATTTAGAAAATCTAAAACAATCTACCAAAAAGTCCTGCGAACTAATTACTGAATTCAGTAACGTTTCAGGATACACATAGCTATACAAAAAAAATTGAAAATCAAGAAAATCATTCATAATTATATATGTTAGCAATAAATAATTGGAAAATAAATTTAAAAATAGTATAACCTTTTACAATAGTTCCAAAACAGTGAAATACTTAGGTATAAATCTAACAAAATATATGCAAATCTGTACAATGAAAACTGAAAAACACTGATAAATGAAATTTTAAAAGGCCCCCAAAATGGAGATGTAAACACTACTATTGGATAAGAAGACTCATGGTTAGGATATTAATTCTCCCCAAATTCATATACAGATTTAATGAAATTCCGCTCAAAATCTCAGCAGGAATTTCTGGTAAAGATTGGCAATCTGATTCCAAAATTTATATGGAAAGGCTAATAACATAAAATAGCAGAAAAAGAAAAAAAAAGAAAGAAAAAGAAAAGGAACAAAGTTAGAGGAGTCATACTATCTGATTTTAAGACTTATTATAAAGCTATAGTAATTAAGACAGCATGGTATTGGCAAAAGGATAGACTTAGAGATCAGTGGTCTAGAATAAAGAATCCTTAAAAAGACCCACTCAGATATGGTTAACTGATGTTTGACAAAGGTGCAAATGCAATTCAATGGAGAAATGATAACCCCTTCACAAAATGGTGCTGGAAAAACTTGAACATCCCAAAACAAATGAAAACAAAAAAGACTGACCTAATTTACACAAAAATGAACTCAAATTAGATGATAAGCACCTAAACATAAAAAGTAAAACTATAACACTTTCAGAAGAAAACATAGAAGAAAGTATTCATGACCTTGGGAAAGGTAAAGATTTCTTAGATATATCATCAAAAGCACAATCCATTAAAGAAAAAAATTGGTAAATTGGACTTCATCAAAATTTAAAACTTTGCTCTGCCAAAGACACTGTTAAGAGAATGCAAAGACAACACAAAGACTGAGAGAAAATCTTTGTAAATCACACATCTAACCACTTGTATTCAGAATAAAGAATTATCAAAATTCAACAATAAGAAAACAAACGACTCAATTAAAAATAGACAAAAGGTTTGAACAGATACTTCACCAAAGAAGATACATGGATGGCAAATAAGTGAAAAGATAACATTTTTAGTCATCGGGGAAAAGCAAGTAAAAACCACAATGAGAAACCATTATATACCTACTATAATAGCTAAAATTTTAAAAAAGAAAAGAAAAGAAAAAACCATTACAATATCAAGTGTTGGTTAAAATGTGGGTCAATTGAACTCATCCACATTACAAAATAAATATGAATTTTGTGAATGCAAAATGGCACAGACACTTTAGAAAAGATTTAGGCAGTTTCTTATGAATTTAAAACACATGTACCATATGACCCATCAATTCTACTCCTACATAGTTATCCTAAAGAAATAAAAGCCTAAATTCACACAAAAGCCATTATACAGATGTTGGTGCAAAAGTACTTGCAGTTTTTGAATTGTTGAAATTTGCCATTTGATATTGGAATACATTCTTAAATAAATGTGGTTATGTTATACATCATTTTAATATGCATTTCTTGCTTTATGGTTTTTTGCTAATGACATTACTTGCTGTTTATTTTATATTTATTTTAGACTGTGGAAATGAGGTTAAACAAAAAGCAAATTTGAGCAATTTTCCTATTTGATTTCAAAATGGGTCAGAAAGCAGCGGAGACAATTTGCAACATCAACAATGCATTTGGCTCAGGAACTGCTAACAAACATACAGTGCAGTGGTGGTTCAAGAAGTTTTGCAAAGGAGAGGAGAGCCTTGAAGATGAGGAACATAGTGGCCGGCCATGGAAAGCTGACAACGACCAATTGAAAGCAATTGAGAGCAATTATCAAAGCTGATTCTCTTATAACTACACGAGAAGTTGTTGACAAACTCAACGTTGACCATTCTACGGTCTTTCGGCATTTGAAGCAAATTGGAAAGGTGAAAAAGCTCGATAAGTGGGTGCCTCATGAGTTGACCAAAAGTCAAAACAACTGTCGTTTTGAAGTGTCATCTTCTCTTATTCTATCCAAAACAATGAACCATTTCTCAAATGAATTGTGATGCACGATGCAAAGTGAATTTTATATGACAACCAGTGACAACCAGCTCAGTGGTTGGACCAAGAAGGGCTCCAAAGCACTTCCCAAACCAAAGTTGCACACAAAAAAGGTCATAATCACTGTTTGGTGGCCTGCTACCAGTCTGATCCACTACAGCTTTCTGAATCCCAGCAAAACCATTACAACTGCTGAGAAGTATACTCAGCAAATTGATGAGATGCACCAAAAACTGCAATGCCTGTAGCCAGCATTGGTCAACAGAAAGGGCCCAATTCTTCTCCACGACAATGGCTGACTGCATGTTGCACAACCAATGCTTCAAAGGTTGAACAAATTGGGCTACAAAATTTTGTCTCATCTGCCATATTTGCCTGACCTCTTACCAACCAAATGCCACTTCTTCAAGCATCTTGAACACTTTTTGCGGAAAAACACACAACCAGCAGGATGCAGAATATGCTTTCCAAGAGTTTGTTGAATCCAAAAGCATGAATTTTACACTACAGGAATAAGAAAACTTATTTCTCATTGGCTTAAATGTATTGATTGTAATGGTTCCCATTTTGATTAGTAAAGATGTGTTTGAGCCTAGTTATGATTTAAAATTCACAGTCTGAAGCTGCAATTCTTTGGCACCAACCTAATAGCAACAATATTCATAATTACTAAAACATAAGAACATCTCAAATGCCCTTCACTAGATGAATGGATAAACCATAGGTACATGCATACAATGGAAAACTACTCGGGAAACAGACTTGGCCCAGTGGTTAGGGCGTCTGTCTACCACATGGGAGGTCTGCGGTTCAAACCCCGGGCCTCCTTGACCCACGTGGAGCTGGTCCATGCACAGTGCTGATGCGCGCAAGGAGTGCCCTGCCATGCAGGGGTGTCCCCGCGTAGGGAAGCACCGCGCGCAAGGAGTGCGCCCCGTAAGGAGAAGCCGCCCAGCACGAAAGAAAGTGCAGCCTGCCCAGGAATTGCACCGCTCACACTTCCCGTGCCGCTGACGACAACAGAAGCGGACAAAGAAACAAGACGCAGCAAATAGACACAGAGAACATACAACCGGGGGAGGGGAGGGAAATAAATAAATAAATAAATAAATAAATCTTTAAAAAAAAAGGAAAACTACTCAGCAATAAAAATGAATGAACTTTTGATACACTCAGCAACAAAAGAATTTCCAATGCATTATTCTAACTTAAAGAAGCCTAACTCAGAAGGTTATATGCTGTCATTCCATTTACATAACTCTAGAAAAGTCAAAACTTATAAAGTGGTTGCCAAGGGTTAGTGTGGGGGAAGGGTTTGCTATACCACCAAGGGACAGAATGAGGGAATTTTTGGGGGGTGACATTACTGTTCTTTATCCCAATTGTGGTGGTGGTTACGTAACTCTATGGATTTGTCAAAAACTCACAGTACTGTATAAGTAAAAAGCAAATTTTAATATAAATTATTTTTAATGGTCATTAAAAGAAATTTAAGTGAGGTTGTTTTAGAAATATCAGGCTGGCTACAGTAAGAAGGATGAAAAGCATACACCAACCACAAGAAGCATGAGACTACCTGGGGGCTGTTGCATTAATCCAGTGAGATATGACTGTGGCCTGAATTAGGGTAGTGACAGTGAGGGTGGGGGAGAAGGATGGGTTTGAGAATGCTACATGGTAAAATAGTCAGGATGTGCGGAATAAGAGATAATGCTAATGACTTTGACTTGAGCAAGGAAAAAGATAGTGAGGTCATTCACCAGGATGAAACTGGATACAAAAAATATTTTAGACAGAGGACAGTAGTTCAGGTTTGTGTATGATAAGGTTTTACGGTATAATTGTAAGTTTCTAGGGAGATATTTACCTGGTGTCGTGACTGAACTAAAATACTTGTGTTCCAGACAAGTAATAGTGCTAAAGAGTGACATAATATACTACAGTTATATAACTGACATTTCCAGGAACTCAAAACAGTTCATAAAAAATGCAAAGTGTAACTTTTCAATTCACTGAATTATTCCTCCTGGAGACATTTCCAGTTTGTAACTTGGAGTCTTAGCACATTAAATTGCTGTCCACATGAAGGTACAAAACTGATGACTGGAGTTTGAATAACAAGGGCAATTACTTAGCTCCCTACAGTAGCTTGAATCTTTCTTTAGTTCATGCCAGTTATCAGTGCCACTGAGAGCAGGTTATCTTGCCTAAGGGGAAAAAAATCAAAAGCTAAGAGTAGGACAATTATTTTCCAATGTCTTTGAATGACTTCCTCCAATAATGGGGGCTAAAGTAGCTTTTAATTTTACAGTTCAAGGAAAATGCGGAAAAACATATCTGTTCCATCACATAATACATCAGAGCAGGCTTAATTATGTTTATGGTGCTTAATGCTTAAAAGGACTGTTTAGATTTTTCTTCTCATTAGTGCTTGTGGCAGTTTGTATTTTATGAATGCATAAAAAGAGAAAAATTGTGTTTTTAAAACTAATCTATTCTTGGGGGACCATTTGATTACAATAAATTCAGTTGAGAGCCCTTCGATTAGATTCCTTGATAAGATTGCTTTAGGGCTTTTGCTCGTACTATATCAGTGGGGCATGATTCATGTTGAGCTTCTGTCCTCTTGCTGGGATTGATACAGAGACACAGATACAGAAAAAAAAAAACTGCTATGTTTGATCCTGCCATTAAGAGAGAGGACTAGAGGACTGCTTAAGCGGTAAGCCCCAAGAGGTTGAGCTCATGGAGCAGATCAAGACGAGATGATAAGCCCAGAGGGGAAGGCTGAAACCTCGGCAGAGATTGGCAGCCATCTTTACCACATGCCAGCTGACTTTGGGGAGAAAGTATCTCTTATGGTGCCTCACTTTGGACTTTCATGGCCTTGGAACTATAAGCTTTTACCCCAAATAAACTACCTTTATAAAAGTCAACCCATTTCTGGCACTTTGCATCAGAAGCTCTTTGGCAAACTAAAACAGAGCTAGAAGAGTTGATATAGTCCCTGCCTTGTTGAGCTAGATACAGTCATCTCCTTACCATCCTCTCCAACAAAACAAAAATAAGCCAATAAAGCACAGGAGTTTTCAAAACCAAAGATGAGAGTGTTTGTTCCTATGTTGTTTCCAGTCCTTTTAATTGTTTCAGTTGTATAGATCTGATCTTCAAGAACATGTTCCTTCAGAAGCTTATGTCTATCATTTCTGTTGACTTCTTTCTTGTCCTTGATTCAATGTTTTATACACATTCAGAATTCAAAAAGTACCAATTTATTGTACTGTACAGTTATGAATTTTAAAAGGCCAAGGGAGAATATTCTGTGTGCAAATAGATCTACGGCCAAGGGGAGAAATGGAGCAATACAAAGAACAGGATGGACTTTGTTCTCTAGCCTGAACTCCAGGACTAGGTCTGATTCCTGGGAAGAATAATTGTTACATTGATTGTGTAATAAATATTTGTTCATCGAATGAATGATTTTTTGAGTTACAGAACCAAAACAGCTGCTTTTTGGCCAAGGTAACAAGGTAGCACAGGAAAGAATCATTATCCTGATTTAACACTCTAAAAGCTTTTTGAAAACATCACCAAAGGGGCTTTCAGAATATAATTCTAAGGATTCCATCCTCTTTCAAAAATGAGATTAAATAGTCAAATAGAACTTAGCCAAGTGAAGACAGCAGAGGACATTTCCTCTGTGGGAGGACATTTCAGGCAAAGCAAGCAGATACAAGAAAGAGTTCAGTTTGGAAGAATCTGAAGCAATTTATTATTGATGGAATTTGAAGTTACAAGACAGGCAAGGTATAAGAAGGAAGAATAGGCAGATCTAGCTCACTATGTCAAAAAGCTGGGATTCCCCCACGTAAGCCAGGGATTGCCAATTTCAGTCCAAAGGTTGTGGCTGTCTGAAGAGCTGGGTAAAGAAGTAGTCTGGTATGGTTTTCAGTATAATCAGGAATGTCAGAATCAGAGGGAAGGGAGGAGAATGATGGCACAAATGCCAGGTTTTGATGCTCCTGATTCAGCAATGAGGAGCTGGTGATGGTTCTTTGCCTCCGGCAATTGTAGCTTCAGACACACGTCCTATGTTCCTCGTATCTTCATTAAATTTGATCTAGTTTTTCAACATCCTGAGAGATCACTAGTCAATACTAGCTGGTTATGTTCACAGCATTCATTGTGCCTTCCTGGTTCCAGTAAGGCTGACATATCTGCTAATACACACAATAATGTTGGTCCCTTTTGATTTCTCAACAATTGGCTGACAAAAGGGTCAGCGGAGGCCTTAAAACTCCCATTCATGATATTCCACTGTATGTAACACATTTTGTTTATCCATTCATTTGTTGTGGATACATGCGTCGTTTCCACTTTTGGCTAATGTGTATAAGCTGCAATGAACACTGGAATACAAGTTTCTGTTTGAGTCCCTGAAAAAGAAATAAAAACCAAAAACTCCTGTTCAGTAAAACCTGCAGCTTAATGAGTCTCTCAAAGGCTGCATGAGGTTTATCTGCCGATTAGCAAGTCACAGATTTCATCCAATTTGGGTCATATAGGGAAGCGGATGTGGCTCAAGTGACAGTTTCTGCCTACTGTATGAGAGAACCTGGGTTTGATCCCTGGGGCCTCCTGGCAAAAAAGAAGAAGAGAAAGCATGCCCACACAGCAAACCAGTGCCCACACAGGTGCCCCCATGGTGAGCCAGTACCCACACGAGTGCCCACACGAGTGCCCGTGTGGTGAGCCAGTGCCCCACGTGAGCAAGTCATGCAGCAAGATGATGACACCTCAAAAGAGAGACAAGGGGAGAGTCAAGGTGAAGCGCAGCAGAAACCAGGAACTGAGGTGGCTCAATTGACAGGGAACCTCTCTCCTTGTCAGAGTTCTCCAGGATCGAATCCTGGTGAATCCTAGAGGAGAGAAAATGAAGAGAAGACAACAACAGATAGTAAAAACAGCAGGGTGGGAGAAGAGGAAAGGGGGAAAATAAATAAAAATATATATATTTTAATTTAGGTCATATAGACTGGACTTTTCATTTTTCATGTCTTGCCTAGGGTTTTCCTAAGATTTTAAGACAAGGAAAGGTCTCCACTTGAATATACCAAGTTAAAAACAGGGAGAACTTTATATTATAAAAAGTATGCAAACAGTGAACCCTAATGTAAACTATGGACTACAGTTAATAGTAAACTTATAATAATATTGTTTCATCAATTGTAACAAAAGTGCCACACTAATGTAAAGTGTAAATAATAGGGAAAAGTACTAGGGGCAGAGCAGCAGTATTTGGGAACTCTGTATTTTCTGTAAATCTATAAATTCTCTAATAAAAAAAAGTATTACCTTTAATGTCATCACATAACAGAGCTGCTAAGCTGTGGTAGGAAGGGGATGCCATTACTAAACCTGACTCCAAGGTGTACAGTCTTGTCAGTGGCATATTGAACTGTAACAGAATTCAAGAAAAGAAAGGAAAAAGACAACTAGTTTAGATAAGAAAAATCTGACTATTTAAATGTAAAGCCTTACACTGTATTATATCATTGCAAAAGTATATATTAAGAACTAATCAAGAGGGTAGGGCAAGATGCCTTTGGAGTAAGTGCACCCACTTAATCTCTCCTACAAAAAAAAAATGGCTTAGTGGGGACAAAATCCTGCCTGAGTGAGCTGTTTTGGGAACCCACAAAGCAGGAGGCTTCTGGACATCGATCTGAAGAGAGTGCAACAAAAAGAGTGATTGCTCAAGGTAAAACCGCAGATTTCTGGCACTTGTGGCTCCAGCTGTGGGAGGGCTAAATCCCTCCATTAGGAAAGATAGCCGCAGCATTCCCCAAACCCTGCCAGTCACACAGCGGAGTTCCCAAAGCCCGTGATCCCTGAACCCCAGCATTCCCCAAGCCCTGCCAGTCTTGGTCAAACTCTGAGAGTGGCCCAACAAGGGTTCTGGAGAAGGCTGCAGAGAATTCAATTGTCTGGACCCCCTTTTTTGAGCTTCAAGGAGCATGCCAGCTGGCTTGAGGAGAAAGTAGAAAGAGGGGAGAGGCAAATCTGCTGAGGCAGCCTGATTTACCCCAACTTCCCTGGGGTAGGGAGAATTGGTCTGGGAGAAGGAGAAGTCAGGCAATTAACTAGTCCTGTGCAACACTCCTAAGGGAGGGCGACAGTAGGAAGTACTTGGTAGGCTTCCAAGAGCATATTTAGGGTTCCTGGCAAGGTTGGGGTGCTCTCTCTCAAAGAGAGTGAGAGTCATTATTTTCAGTGGTGAGTTGGTTCACCAGGGTCCCATTTGAATCTTAGGGGGAAGCTTTCACACAGACTTCCTGCTGCCCTGGGAGAGAAGGAAGTGAGGAAGGGAGAAAGGGGGAAGGACAGATTCCTAATCAGTTTATTCAACTGCAAAGAGTCAATCCTGCCCTGGGAAGGGGACTCTTTTTGAGGAGCAGGTCAACCCAGAAGGAGGGTTTGGCTCAGTGGAAAGTTTCAGCATTGAATATACAAGGTCTCTGGTTTAGTTACCAGTTCATCTTAGAGTAGTGACCCACTGGGATATTAAACATCTAGCTGATACTTTGAGACAGGGAAAACATAGACATTATCCTTGTATTACCTTCCCCTGGATCTCCTATTTTTCCTGAAAAAAAAAAAGTTTACTTTTGTTACATAATTTAACTTAGTTCACTCACTAAAACCCACTTCAAAATTTGCAGGGAGAAAGCTGCAGGGTAATTGATTGATAAACACCAGCAGCCTGGCAAGCTCCATAGGGGTGTAAGAGGGAAGTCTGGTTTTTCTTAATGTTTGGTTGACGCCTTGCTTGAGAGCTTGTCTGTTTCTGTTTTTATTTTTTTCTTGTCTTTCCTTCCTCTTTATCCCCTCACTCTTTTTTTTTTTTTTCTTTTTCCTTTTTTTCCATTAGGTGCTGCTGGCTTGTTTCTTGTTTGCTGTGCTTCCTTGTCCTTCATTTCAACTTTTCTGTGTATATTGATTTTGACTACCAGTGCTATCTCTTTTCCTTCCTACATATATCTTCCACCTTCTGTTGTTGCTCTTACATTCCACCTCTTTTTGTTTGGCACCTAATTTTTCTGTCTTTTTATTTCTAACATTTCTATATTGTTTTCTATCTTCTATTAACTCTTTATGTTATTGTCCTTTCTTTTCTCTTTACTTCTCTCCTGATCATGTTGGCCTTTTAATTCATACTATAATCTTCTCCATATTCAGTTTTCCATTTCACCATAGGTACTCCACTTTTTTATTCCTATAACTCTATACTGCTTACATGAGTTTAATATTCATTCTCTGAGGTCTTATACAGTTCTTCTGCTAATATTTATAATCAATACCACTATTATACTTTTTCTTTTCTTATCTCTTTTGCTTTCCTGGCCAAATCTTTTTCCTTCAAAGGAACTTAGACAACAACAAGGAAATAGAATAAAAAGAACAAGGTGTCAAAGAGAAAATTTAACACACACACACAAAAACAGGACCTAAATAAAACCTGAGACTAGACAAAGAAGCTAATCAACTGAACAAACCCATCAAGATAAAATGATGACCAGACAGCAACAAAAAATTACAAACCATACCAATAATCAGAAGACATGGCCCAACCCAATGAACAAGCTGAAAACCAGGAAGAGGAGCAGAACATCAAACAACTAATCAAAGCTCTCCATTCAAATATCATGGGCCTACTTAATGAAGTGAAGGAAGAGATTAAGGATATTAAGAAAACACTTGGAAAACATACAGAAGAAAGTATAAACATATGCAAAAAGATAATGGATATAATGGTGATGAATGGCACAATCCAAGAAATAAAAAATACACTCTTAGCAAATAACAGCAGATTTGAAGAGGCAGAGGAAAGAATTAGTGATGTGAAAGACAGTGAAATCAAACAGATAGTAGAATTGATAGGTAAAAAGATATAAAAAATCCAGCGGGGACTTAACGGATTTGAATGATAACACAAAATGCACAAACATATGCATTATAGGCATCACAGTAGGAAAAGAGAAAGGAAAGGGGACAGAAGGGGTATTGGAGTAAATAATGGCTGAAAACTTCCCAAACCTATTGAGGGAGATGGATGTACATGTCCAGGAAGTACAACACACCCCAATCAACATAAATCCCAACAGGCCTACCCCAAGACATATACTTGTCAAATTATCCAATTCTCAAGACAAAGGGAAAATACTGAAGGCAACAAGAGAAAAGAGAACCATTACATACAAGGGAAGTTCAATAAGATTGAGTGCTGATTTTGCATTTCAAACCATGGAAGAAAGGAGGCAGTGGTATGACATAAGCAAGGTACTAAAAGAAAAAAATTTCCAACCAAGAATACTCTATCCAGCAAAGCTGGCACTCAAAAATGATGGAGAGATCAAAATATTCACAGATAAACAAAAACTAAGACAGTATGCCAATAAGTAACCTGCCCTTCAAGAAATACTAAAGAGAGTTCTGCAGGAGGAAAGAAAAAAAAACAGAAGAGAAAGAGTTGAAGAAGAGTGTAAGAACAACTAAAAAGACAAAAAGAGAAATAAAAATAACATGTAGCATACCCAAATCCAAAGAAAATATGACTAATGTAAGTAATTCCTTGAAAGTGATAACACTGAATGTTAACGAATTAAATTTGACCTGTTAAGAGACACAGATTGGCAGAATGGATAAGGAAACATGACCAATCTATATCTGTCTACAAGAAACCCACCTTAGTCCCAGGGATTCAAGGAGGTTGAAAGTAATGGCTGGAAAACAATCTTACAAGCAAATAAAAACCCAAAAAGGGCAGAAGTAGCTATACTAATATTGGACAAAATAAACTTTAAATGCAAAACTATTCTGAGAGACAAAGATGGACACTACATATTATTAAAAGTGGTAATCTTTCAAGAAGAAAGAACAATCATAAACATGTATGTACCTAACCAGGGAGCCATAAAAAAACATGAGGCAAACACTGGAAAACTAAATGGAGGAATAGATGCCTCTACAATTATAGTGCGGGACTTTAATACACCATTGTCACCATTAGACAGAACATCTCAAAAGAGAAACAATAAAGAAACAAAGACTTTGAATAATATATTAGAGGATCTGGATCTGATAGATATATACAGAACAATACACCCAAATACAGCAGGTTATACATTCTTCTCAAGTGCACATGGATCATTCTCCACATCTGCAAATAGTGAAATCTCAATGAATTCAGAGAAAGTCTCAAGAATTCAGAAAGATTGAAATCATACAAAAATAATTTCTGTACACACAGTGTAATGAAGGTGGAAGTCTGCAAGGGTCAGAGTCCCAGATTAGGCACCAAGATATAGAATTTAAGCAACACATTCTTAGACAATGGGTCAAGGAGGAAATCTCAAAAGAAATCAGTAACTACCTTGAAACTAATGAAAATGACAGCAGAACATATCAAAACTTATGGGATGCAGCAAAAGCTGTACTGAGAGGGAAATTCAGAGCCATAAATTCATTCATCAAAAAAATAAGAAAGAGCTAAAATCAAAGACCTAACTGCATACTTGGAATTAGTAAAAAAACAAACTAATCCCAAAGGAAGAAGAAAGAAAGAACAAAGATGAGAGCAGAATTAAATGAAATAGAAAATAAGAAAGAATTAGAAAAAATAAAACAAAGAGCTGGTTCTCTAAGAAGATGAATAAAATTGACAAACCCCTAGCTAAACTAATAAAGAAAAAAAGAGAGAAGAGGCAAATACACAAAATAAGAAATGAGAAAGGGGATATCACCACTGACCCCACAGAAATAAGGACTATTGTTAGAGGATACTTTGAAAAACTATATGCCAACAAGAAGGACCATTTAGAGGAAATGGACAAATTCCTAGAAATACATAAGCAGCCTACACTGATAAAAGAATTAATTGATGATCTCAACAAAGCAATCACAAGTAAAGAGATAGAATAGCCATTAAAAACCTCCCAACTAAGAAGAGCACTGGGCCAGATGACTTCACAGATGAATTCTACCAAACATCCCAGAAAGAACTAACACCTATCTTGCTTAAACTCTTCCAAAAAATCTAAATGAAAGGAACATTATGTAACTCATTCTGTGATGCCAACATTACCAAAACACCAAAGCCAAACAAAGACACCACAAGAAAGGAAAATAAAGGATCAACCTCTCTAATGAAACTAGATGCTAAAATCCTCAACAAAATACTTGCTAACCATATTCAACATCACATCAAACAAATAATACACCATGACCGAGTGGGTTTAATACCTGGTATGCAAGGATGGTTCAATATAAGAAAATCAATCAATGTAATACACCACATAAACAAATCAAAGGAAAAAAATCACATGATCATATCTGTAGATGCTGAAAGAGCATTTGACAAAATACAGAACCCTTTCCTGATAAAAACACTGCCAAAGATAGGAACAGAAGGAAACTTTCTGAACATGATAAAGGGTATATATGAAAAACCCACAGCTAACATCATTTACAATGGTGAAATCCTAAAATCTTTCCATCTAAGATCAGGAACAAGACAAGGATGCCCACTAAATTCACCCCTCCTATTTAACATTATGTTTAGAAGTACTTGCTTGAGCACTGAGGCAAGAAACAGACATAAAAGACATTCAAATTGGAAAGGAAGAAGTAAAAATTTCACTATTTGCAGATGACATGCTCCTATACATAGAAAGCCCTGAGAAATCTATAACAAAGCTTCTAGAACTTATAAATGACTTCGGTAAAGTTGAACGTTTTAAGATCAATGCACAAAAATCAGTAGCATTTCTGTACACCAATAATGAGCAATCTGAGGAAGAAATCAAGAAAAAAATACCATTGACAATAGTAAATTTTAAAAAATCAAATACCTAGGAATAAATTTAAAGATGTAAAAGACACATACACAGAGAACTATACAACACTGTTAAAGGAAATCAAAAAGACTTAAACAGATGGAAGAATATTCCCTGTTCATGGATGGGAAGACTAAATATCATTAAGATGTCTATCCTACCCAAACTGATCTACAGGTTTTATGCACTCACAATAAAAATCAACACAGCATTTTTTAATGAACTGGAAAAACTAACTATGAAATTTATTTGGAAGGGAAAGAGGCCCCAAATTGCCAAAGACATATTGAAAAAGAAAAATGAAATTGGAGGAATCACACTACTTGACTATAAAACATACTACAAATCTACAGTGGTCAAAATGGCATGGTATTGGGACAAGGATAGACATACTGACCAATGGAACCGAATTGAGAATTCTGATATAAATCCTCACATATACAGTCATCTCATATTTGACAAGGCCACCAAGCTCACTCAAGTGGGAGAGAATGGCCTCTTCAACAAATGGAGCTTGGAGAACTGGATACCCATATGCAAAAGAATGAGAGAGGATTACCTTCTCACACCTTTACAAAAATCAACTCAAGGTGGATCAAAGATCTAAATATAAGAGCTAAGACCATAAAGACCTTGGAAGACAATGTAGGGAAGCATCTATAGGACCTTGTAATAGGAAACAGCTTCATGAACTTCACACCCAAAGCACAAGCAGTGAAAGAAAAAAATAGATAAATGGCACCTTCTCAAATCCAAAGTGCTTTGTACTTCAAAGGAATTTATCAAGAAAGTAAAAAAGCAGCCTACCCAATGGGAGAAAATATTTGTAAACATATATCTGATAGGAGCCTAATATAATATCCAGTATATATAAAGAAATCTAGTATCTCAAAAATAAAAAGACAGACAATCCATTTAAAAAACGGGCAAGAAATTTGAACAAATTCTTCTTCAAAGAAGAAATACAAATAGCTAAAAGCACATGAAAAGATGCTCAACATCACTAGCTATCAGGGAAATGCAAATCAAAACTACAGTGAGATACCATCTTACACCCATTAGACTGGTGGCTATTAAAAAAAATGGAGGACTACAAGTGTTGGAGAGGATGTGGAGGAATGGGAACCCTCAATCACTTATGGTGGGAATTTCAGAAGGATCCAGCCATTCTGGAGGACAGTTTGGTCATTCCTCAAAAAACTAGCTATAGATTTGCCATATGACACAGCAATTCCCTACTGGGTATGTACACAGAAGAACTGAAAACAAGGATGCAAACTGATATATGCACACCAATGTTTATAGTGGCATTATTTACTATTGCCAAAAGTTGGAATCAATGCAAATGCCCATCAACAGATGAATGGATAAATAATATGTGGTGTATACATGCAATGGAATACTACTCAGCTGTAAGAAGGAATACAGTACTAACACATGGGATAACATTGATGAATCTTAAGGACCTTATGTTTAGTGAAGCAATGCAGGCATTGAAGGACAAATACAACATGACCTCTCTGATATGAATTAAGAAAATCAAGCTGTCTCAGAGAGTTAGAGAATGGAAGATGGGCTTACAGAAAATAAGGAGGGAGAGGAAGGTTGTGAGCCAATGCCCACAGGGGCAAACTGTATGATAAAATGGAGGTAAGTAGTTGTGCAGTGAAGAGATAAGACAGGGGCATAGGGATACTACTGGGTTGGGCTTTGAAGGCTTGAGGGGGTCTAGGGTTGGGAGGATGGGTGAGATGGCCCAGGGAATTGGGGGGAGAGTTGGGGGGAAGCAAGTGAACATGGGAAATTGTCGGGCATGTGGTTGAAATTATAATGTTGAGAAAACTCTTTAGAAAACAAATTAAGGAAGGGTTACTGGTTTAAGGTGTTTGATGGGGGCATCTGGCACAGGGTGCACCTGGGACAGGCTTCTAGGGAGTGTGTGAGCACTCATCATGTCATAGTGTGTTATATCAGTGTGTAGAGACCCATAGAATGAGTGGGAAGGTGTTATGCCCCCATACTGGGGAGGCCTGATTTTCTCAAACAGAGGGGAGGATGTCTCTTGAGAGCATGGGTGACTCCCAATGGGAAAAGACAGGCTAGTGTGTCCAGCCCTCAGCATTGTTGCAAGTATCTATGAATCTTGTCCTTCAAGCAGTGAAGCTTGGTTGTCTCTGTGGGACCTGAGGAGAGAGAGAGAGAGGAATAGAATAGTTTGAAGAGGTGGTAACTAGGGGGCAATGGAAGTGTGCTGCATGATCCTGCAATGATGGATATAGGCCATGTTAAATATCATAAAAAATTTATAAAGGTGTATAGTTTGAAATGTAAACCATAATGTAACCAAAAATTTATAAAAGTGTGCACTCTAAAATGTAAACCATAATGTAAATCATAATGTAACCATGGTTAGTAGCTATATTTCAATACATGTACATCAGTTGCAGCAAATGTAACATCCACATGTAAAAAGATCATTTCTGGGGAAGGGGGAAAATGGTTTTATGTTGGGTATATGGGAGTTCCCTATATTCTATATGTGACTTTACTGTCACCTAAAACTTTTTTGAAAACATATAAAAAAGAGGATGTTGACACTGAGGAAGGAATGGAAAAGATTGCCTTGCTACTGTACGTACAGGGCAACACCTATTACAGTGATGAAAGGCAAAACATCAAAATTTTTTTTCATTTTTTTCATTCATTTCATTTTTAATACCCCAATTTATTTTTTACTTTATTTTAGTTTCTTTAAATTATTATGTATTTTATTTCTAATCTTTAAACCTATCATTACTATTTCATTTTCCTATTAAATGAATTTGGCAATGTATTAGACTTCATTTTTGAAGAAGTTTTGGATCACAGAGGGGTTCAACTAAGACAGGGGAGGATCACTGATGTGGGGTGTCATTCATGGGGGATGCATGGGTGGGAGAGAGTTCTCCAAGGCATGCATATAGGGTATATAGATATGTTCAGATGTTCATTGGGTATTGACATAGGGGGTAGAGTTTCACATGACAACTGAGGGAGTGCTGTGTTCCCCTTCCAGGAAACTCTGTTGCACTCCCCAAATGAGCAGCAACAATCCCCAAGTACAAAGTCAAAGACCAGTGAAGAAGGATGGTCCTATAATGGGCCCTTGATACTGATGACTATGCTTATGAGCCTGTGTGCTTGAAATTTCAACTAGGCCTAGAGCTGCAAGGTGCCTAAGATTTACCTCCTGAGAGCCTCCATGTTGCTCAAATGTGGCCACTCTCCAAGCCAAACTCAGCATGTAAATACATTACCTTCCCCCCAGCATGGGACATGACTCCCAGGAATAAGCCTCCCTGTTGCCGCCAGGTTACTAAGAAGCACTAGTGGGTTGCAACTAGAAAAAAGACCTTGAATAAAAGGGGGAATTACTACACATGCCTCTTCTGTCACTTTTGCTGAACACTGTGGTTGGCACTGGGGTTGGTGTGTGCTCAGAAGACTTGAATCTCTGGACTGGCCATGTGCCAGCTGGACCCTGAGCCTCAGCAGAGTTGCAGCTCCTATTCTCCAGTTTGTTGGACTTTCCCAGGTCAGCTAGCAGGGAGGTGGGAATGGTTAGCCACCATGCTAGGGAACCAAGAGTGCCTACGACTGCAAGCAGGAGAAATGCATCCATTGGCCATGTGGGACTAGGCCCCCTCTTGATTTGGAGGTGGAGTGGATATTGCCATCTCAGGGTCCACATGATGGAGGAATAGAATATGGATTGGAGTGGAATTACTGGTACTCCGCTGTGAAACTATTGTGACTCTGGTTGTGCAAGAGATTGTATCGTTGATGTGAAGACAGAGGCCATGGTGGTTCCTGAGGGTGGGGAGATGGAAGAAGAGATGTGATGTGAGGGCATTTGTTGGACTTGGAGTTGTTCTGGATGGTGTTGCAGGATCAGATGCTGGACGTTGTGTATCCTGCCATAGCCCACTGGATGGACTAGGGGAGAGTGTAGGCTATAATGTGGACTATGGTCCATGTAGTGTGGCAGTGCTCCAGGATGTATTCACCAAGTGTGGTGAATGTGCCACAGTGACGGGGGGAGGGGTTGTTGATGTGGGAGAAGTGGGGGTGTGGGGAGTGGGGTATATGGGAACCTCTTCTATTTTTTAATGTAACATTTTTTGTGATCTATGTATCTTTTTAAGAACACAATTAAAAAATAACATATATATATATATATATGAGGGAAAATGTGTACCAGGTTTCACAGGTGGCAAGTAAACAGACAGGGACTCAAACTTAAGCTTGACTCAAACAGCTGTGCTTGTAACCATTTTATAGATTGCCTCCTACACAAGCATAGATCCTACGAAGTTTTTAAAGTTGATTTACTTCCCAAAGTAGAAAAGATTTTAAAAGATGTTTCTGAATTATTCTTTTCCAATTACCTGTTACATAGAGACAAGACATCCAGTCATATCCTAACAAAAAATTTATTCAGTCCTGCCCTTAAATTTCTCCTTTGAGTAAGTTCTGATTTTAGATTCCATATCTTTCCCCAAAAGGTATAAAGATGCAATCAAAAAGTCAATGGTCCCTCCTATATGCAAAAATAATAAGGGAAAAGGAATTACAATATGCTATAACTTAGACCAAAACTCTGGATAAACATTTTTCTAGCTGCTGTCTCCTACTGCATCTAACACTGAAAGACACACCCTGCCTTTTCTACTCACCCTGCCTAAAGAAAAACAGATTTGATATGCCAAACAAGTAGCATCTTTATGCACGACCCCCAGCCCTGGTCCAAGGTTAATTAAAAAGTACCCAGGGAAGTGAACTTGGCCCAGTGGATAGGGCATCCCTCTGCCACATGGGAGGTCTGCAGTTCAAACCCTGGGCCTCCTTGACCCGTGTGGAGCTGGCCCACATGCAGTGCTGATGCGCGCAAGGAGTGCCCTGCCATGCAGGGGTGTCCCCCGCGTAGGGGAGCCCCACGTGCAAAGAGTGCACCCCATATGGAGAACCGCCCAGCGTGAAAGAAAGTGCAGCCTGCCCAGGAATGGCATTGCACACACAGAGAGCTGACGCAGCAAAATGATGCAACAAAAAGAAACACAGATTCCCGTGCCACTGACAACAACAGAAGCAGACAAAAAGAAGAATATGCAGCAAATGGACACAGAACAGACAACTGGGGTGGGGCGGGGTGGGGTGGAGGCAAGAGGAGAGAAATAAATAAAATAAAATCAATCTTTAAAAAAAAAAGTCACCCAATACTCCTGAGGGCTATGGAGGCACCCAAGTCCTACAGTTATGACAGATGGCTTTGGAGTTCAGTGCCTTGTTAGTGGGCCCTACTTTGGAATTTGTGCTCCTGAGTGTGATGGAGTTGGACTCAGATATGACCTCTTTACACATGCCTCTTCTGTCACTTTTACTGGACCTGTGGTTGGTGCTGGGGTTGGTGTATGCTCAGGAGACTTCAATCTCTGTCCTGTCTATGTGCCCAGCTGGGCCCTGAGCCTCAGCAAAGTTGCAACACCTACTCTCCAGTTCATTGGACTTACGCAGGTTAGCTAACAGGGAGGTGAGGATGATCAACCACCACACCAGGGAACCAAGAGAGTCTACAGCTGCAAGCAGGAGAATTCCATCCATCAATCATGTGGGATCTAAGCCCCCTCTCAATTTAGAGGTGGAGTAGACATTGCCATCCCAAGGTCCTCAGGATGGAGGAGTAAAATATAGAGTAGAGTGGACTTACTGGTATTCTACTATGGAATTATTGTGACTCTAGCAATGGAAGAAATTATATCATTGATGTGGAGACAGCAGCCACTGGAGTTGCTGAAGACAGGGAGATGGAAAAGGAGGTGTGATATGGGGGCATTTGGAACTAGGAGTTGCCCTGAATGATATTGCAGGGGCAGATGCAGGACATTATATATCCTGCCATAGCCCACTGAGTGGACTGGGAGAGAGTGTAAAATACAATGTAAACTATAATCCATGCTGTGTAGCCATGCTCTGAAATGTATTAATCAAATGCAATGAATGTACCCCACTAAGAAAAGAAGTCAATGTGGGAAAATTGGTGGGTGTGGGAAGTGGGGCATATGGGAATATCCTATTTTTTTTTAATTATTTATTTTTTTAAATTACATTATGAAAAATATGAGGTCCCATTCAACCCCACCGCCCCTGCCCCCTACTCCCCCCACAGCAACACTCTCTCCCATCATCATGACACATCCATTGCACCTGGTAAGTTCATCTCTGAGCATCACTGCACCCCATAGTCAATGGTCCACATCATAGCCCAGACTCTCTCACGTTCCATCCAGTGGGCCCTGGGGGGATCTATAATGTCCCGTAATTGTCCGTGAAGCACTATCCAGGGCAACTCCACGTCCCGAAAACGTCTCCACATCTCATCTCTTCCTCCCGTTCCCCACACCCAGCAGCCACCATGGCTACCGTTCCCACACCCATTCCACATTTTCTCTGTGGACATTGGATTGGTTATGTCCATTGCACATCTATGTCAAGTGAGGGCTTAGATTCCATATGGGTACTGGATGCACTCCTCCCGCTTCCAGTTGTAGACACTCTAGGCTCCATGTTGTGGTGGTTGACCTTCTTCAACTCCATGTTAGCTGAGTGGAGTAAGTCCAATAAATCAAAGTGTAGGAGCTGAAGTCTGTTGAGGCTCTGGGCCTGGGTGTCATATTATCAGTCCAGAGATTCAAATCCCCTACATATATCTTAAACCCAGCACCGACTACAATTCCAATAAAGTAGCATGCAAGTCTTGTGAAAAGAGATCCCCTCTGAGTCCAATTCCATCACGCAGAAACACCAGGTCCAAAGAAGGGCTATCTGTCATGGCAGTGAACCCCTTCTGCCATGACCATAGAACCCGTGGGTCTCTTTATCCCTCAAAAGAACCAATACCTGGGGTTGTATCTACCTTATCTGTCTCTTAGACTCTGTTCAGTTGTACATAGGGGTATTCCTTCTGACAACCTCCAGACTCTTTTTTAGAGACTCACAGCCTTATAATCTCATTTCTCCTTTCCATTTCCCCCTTACATTAGGTCAAACAGCTTCCCGAAGTCATGTTATTATATGCAGACAGGTATATTCTGCTGTTCCGCATTGAATCTTTAATTCAAGGTCATTTTATAGTTGCTTCTTCAGTTGGTATGTGGTAGTGATCCCTCGGTGCCAGGGAGGCTCATCCCCGGGTGTCATGTCCCACGCTGGGGTATCCTATATTTTTTAAAGTAACATTTTGTGTGATCTATATATATTTTAAAAATAAATAAAAATATATTTAAAAAAGAACTAGTCAATAGCCTATCCATAATATACCTCTCTGTAGCTACAGTACAATTAAGTATAATTAATCATTTAAGAATTTTATTGCTTTCAAGATTTTATTATTTGATAAATAGTTATAAACCTTTTCATGTTTTTCGTAGGTTTTCATTTACAATCACTTAATTACCTTTATGACTCTCTAAGTTTTCTGTTTCTCTTAAACTCTGGGGCACAAAATGAAATATAAAAACTTCCAGATCTGGTATACTAGTCAGGGCTCTCCAGAGATACAGAAAGCAAAAGGGTATTTACATATAAATATTAAGAGATTTATTATAGAAATTGGCTCACATGACCATGGGGATTGGCCAATCTGAATTCTGTTGGGCAGGCTGCAAGTTGGAAACTCAATGACGGTGACATTGAATTGCCCAGGAGAAGGTGACAGTCTAGAATAGAGAGAAATTCTCCTTTCTGACTCTGAATCATCAATTCTCCCTTTTAGGCCTTCAAATGATTGGATGAAGAGACTTCTCTCATTGCTGAAAGCAATCTCTTTTGTTGATTGTAGATACAATTAGTCATACATTTCAAGAACTGACTAATGATTTAAATCTACAAAATACCCTCACAGAAGCAATCGGGCCAGTGCTTGCTTGACCAAACCCATGAATCCCAAATTGACCTATAAAATTAAAGATCACAGCTGGCAAACTTTTTTTTTTTTAACTTTTCTCAGTTCTTTGGATACTCCTATGCTGCCATTTGCGTTCTAAGATCATCCATTTGGGCCCTCCATTTCAGCTCATAAAGTAACCCATTCTTTTGTACCACTATCCTCATCATATTGACTTTCATCCTAAGTCTTTTGCCCTACAGTAGCAAGATGACTGCCACAACTCTAAGCATCATATTTTTACATGATAGTATCCCAAACAGGAAGAAAGGGGACAATGACAAAATGTACTTTTCATCAGGTTTATCAAACTCTCCTTGAGGCCAGCCATCTGGCTTCTCATTAACTCTCATTGTCCAAAATTGAATCACATGGTCATTCCTACGTACAAGAGAAGATGGGGAAATGAATACTGGGATTTGCAAGATTAACTTAACCATCTATAAATTCTTTGACGTAGGCATGTGGCTATTCCAAATAAAGTCAGGGTACTATTATTAAGAAAGAAGTCAGGAATGTCTTTGGGGCAGGCTGACACATTTTCTTTTAAAGAAGGGGAGGTAGAATATGGAGGCAAAGGATTTTCTTGATTTAGAAATATGGTAGATCATTGATAATACTGGAAGACAAGCAAGTTAGGAGGCAAAGGGAATGATTTTAATTTTGGAACTTCAAAATATATATGGTACACTGAGGTGGGCATTTCCAAGCAGATGTGAAACATGGGACTAGATCTTAGGAGAAAGCTGTGTGCTGGAGACAGCTTGGAAGCCATCATGTTCTTGATGGCATTTGAAACCATGTGATTGAGTGTGACCATCTAGGAAAGTATAAAGAAAAATAACAGGAACTAATGATAGAACTGGGTAGAATGTCAGTAAAGAATGGGAAGAGAAATTTAGGTTTGGCAGAATAGCTCAGAAAGAGAAGGCAGTGTAATGTCATGAAAGTTCAGCAAGAATTTCAAGAAAGGAATGGTGAATGAAGCAGGTCAAATACTGTGGAAAATTCAAGTAAGATGAATGTGGAAAGTATTAAAAATACAACTAGGGTTGTTAGGACATCCTTGTTTCAACAATAGTATTTTCAATAGAATAACTAGGTAAAAGGTCAAATTATAGTGAGTTGAAGAATACATGGGAACAAAGGAAAAGGGAAAACACATTTAATATGTTATAACACAGAAACACACAAACTCAGTGATTACTTAGGTTTCTGATACCTTAATTTTTAAAAAATGAATGAAAATGGTAGAAATTATAGGCACTGTGATTTTTTCTTTAATCTCTAAACTTTTTATTGTGGGAGATTTCAAAGATAAACATAGTAAACAGAATAGAATAGTGAACCTCCATATACCTATCATCTAAAGGCACTATGATTTTTTAAAAATTTTAATGACAGAAATTGCAGGTTTACAGAAAAATCTTTTAAAAAATGTTTACATATATATACACACCCCACTATTATTAACACTTTGCATCAGTGTAGTACATTTGTTATAATTTATGAAAGAACATTTTTATAATTGTATTATTAACTATAGTCTGTAGTTTACATTAGGGCTCACTGGTTTGTACAGTCTTATGCTTTATCTTTTAATGTTTATTCTAGTAACATATATATAACAGAAAATTTCCCCTTTTAACCACATTCAAATATATAATTCAGTGCTGTTAATTACATTCACAATGTTGTGCTACCATTACTACCATTCATTTCCAAAACTTCACAATTAACCCAAATAGAAATTCTGTACAAATAAACACCAAATCCCCATTCACTATGGCCAACCCAGCCCCTGGTGAAATAGTCTAGATTCTAACTCTATGAGTTTTGCTTATTCTAATTATTTCCTATCAGTAAGATCATACAATATTTGTCCTTTTTTGTCTGGCTTATTTCATTCAACATAATGTCCTCAAGGTTCATGCATGTTTTCACATGTTTCAGTACTCCATTCTTTTTTAACACTAAATAGTATTCCATTTTCCGTACAAACCACATTTTGCTTATCCAATCATTGGTTGATGGACATTTGGGTTGCTTCCATGTTTTAGCAATTGTGAATAATGCCACTGTGAACACTGATGTACAAATACCTGTTTGAGTACCTGCTTTCAATTCTTTTGAATTTATACCTGATAGAGGAATTGCTGGGTCATATGGTAATTTTACACTTAGCTTTCTAAGAAATTGCCAAACTGTCTTCCACAGAGGCTGCACCATTTACATTGCCAAGAGTAATAAATGAGTATTCCTATTTCTCCACATTCTTTCCAACACTTGTAATTATCTGGGTTGTTTTTTTTTTTTTTATAGTAGTCTTTTATAGTGGGTTTGCCCTAATAGCTAATGACGTTGAGCATTTTTTCATGTGCTTCTTAGATATTTGTATATCCTCTTTGTAGAAATGTCTATTCAAGTCTTTCACCCTTTTTCAGTTGAGTTGTTTGTCTTTCTGTTGTTGAGTTGTAGGATTTATTTAAATATTCTGGATAATAAACCCTTATGAGATATGTGGTTTCCAAATATTTTCTCCCATTGAATAGGTTGTCTTTTGCTTTTATGACAAAGTTCTTTGATGCACAAAAGTTTTTAATTTTGATGAGACCCCATTTATCTTTTTTTTTTTCTTTCTCAACCTGTGCTTTAGGTGTAAAGTGTAGCCATTGCCTAACACAAGATCCTAAAGATGTTTTCCTAGGTTTTCTTCTAAGAGCTTTATACTGCTGGTTCTTATATTTAGGTCTTTGATCCATTTTTACTTAATTTTTGAATATGGTGTGAGATAATGATCTTCCTTCATTCTTTTGGATATGGATATCCAGTTTTCCAAGCACCATTTGTTGAAGAGAATTTTCTTTCTCAATTGAGTGGACTTGGCAGCCTTGTCCAAAATCAATTGGCCATAGATATGAGGGTCTATTTCTGAACTCTAAATTTGATTTCTATTGGTCTATATGTCTATCCTTATGCCAGTACCATGCTGTTTTGACCACTGCAGCACTGTAGTGTTGTAATAAGTTTTTAAGTCAGGATATGTGAGTCCTCCACACATTTTCAATGGTTTTGGCTATTTGTGGCCAGTTACCCTTCCAAGTAAATATTATAATGGGCTTTTCCATTTCTGCAAAGTAGGCTGTTGGAGTTTTTATTGGAATTGCATTGAATCTGTAAATAATTTTGGGTAGAATTGACATCTTAACAATATTTAGTTTTCCAATCCACGAGCATGGAATGTTCTTCCACTTATTTAGATCTTTTTTATTTCTTTTAGCAAAGTTTTATATTTCCATGTATAAGTCCTTTACATCCTTGGTTAAATTTATTCTTATATATTTGATTCTTTTAGTTGCTATTGTAAATGGAATTTTTAAAATTTCCTCCTCAGATTGCTCACTACTAGTGTATAGAAACACTACAGATTTTTGTGTGTTTCTCAGAGTGGGTCTATTAGGGTTTATTCTGTTTTGACTACATTGCATATCTTGAGCACATATATTTATGTCTTTCGTAAGAGTTAGGAAAGTTTTAGTTATTATTTCCTCATATATTCTTTCTGCCCCTTTCCCTTTTCTTCTCTCTCTGGGATATCCATGATGCATATATTTGTACACTTCATGTTGTCACCAAATCCCTGAGACATCTCAATTTTTTCTATTCTTTTCTCTATCTGTTCTTCTGTTTATGATTTTGATTTTCCTGTCTTCTAGTTTACTAATTTCTTCTGCCTGTTCAGAGCTGCTATTATATTCCTCTAGTGTAGTTTTGATTTCCATTACTGTGGCTTTCATACCCATAATTTGTTATGTTTCTTTTTATATTTTCAAATTCTCCCTTATGCTCACACAGTCTTCTTAATATCCTAAAGCTCTATATCCATATTTTCCTTTATCTCCTTGAATTGATTTAGGTAATTTTTTCAAACTTCTTTGATTAGTTGTACCCTATTTTGTTTCTCCTCTGAAGCTTTAAGTTGTTCCCTTGACCAAGATACATCTTCCTGTTTCTTACCATGGCTTGTAATTTTTTGCTGATGTTTTGGCATCTGATTATCTTGATGTATTAACTCTGAAAGTTAGTTTCTCCTTCTTGCTTAGGGTTTTATTGCTGGTTGACTTATATTAAGGCTGTTCTTTGATGCTTAGTTCAACTAATTCTCGTCCTTTAAAGGAATCCATGTTTATCTATTTAGATTTTCTGATTTCTTCTTCATCTGTTTCTTGCCCGGATATGTGGTACAGTTTTTTAAATTGCACTTTTTGTGCAATTGTTTCATCTACAGGAGAAAGTTTCCTTTCTTCTTTTCCTTCTCCAGAAACCTAGATACATTCATTTGTGTTGGTGCAGAATTTTCTCCCCAGCTTCTGTGATTTGTTTAAATTCTCTCCCTTAGTCAATGCCCCCTTCTTACTCTTTTTAGTTCAGGGACCCCCTCCTTACAGCAGCTCAGTTTCACATCCCACCCCTTTTCTTTTCTGTGAGACTTTTCTGCTTCTGGTTTCTGCCCCATTAGGGTGCACTGTCCCAGGGAACCAAATGCAGTTAATCCAGAAAAGTGGGTCAATCCAGAAAAGTCCATTTTGCATTTAGGAGGTCTAGCAAACAGTGATTGAATTGAGTGAGTACACCTCTTGCCAACAGTTCTGCCTAGGTCTCTCTCTTTTTAAATTTTTTCCCTGGAGGCTGAATTGTATGTGGCACTCCACCCTACACCTCTGCAGACTTGGATCCCTGTGCCTGGATAAGTGTGAGGTTCTGACTCACTGCTGTGAATGGCTCTATATTCTGCATCTCTGGCAGGAGGGACCCAGGCTGAATGGTCTCTGTGCAACTCCCAAGCTGCCTGGGACCAGGTGAGGGGGAGGGGTCCAGAATGGCAGTTCCTGGAAGAAAATCTCCTACCTGTGCTTCAGTCAGCATTTGTGGAGTCCTTCTCCAGTCTCTATCATCCTCCAGAGTTCTACACAAGTGGGATTTGTCCTTTCATTAGTTGATTCTGAGGGAAGACTTTTCCATGGGATATTTTACGTCACCATGTTGATGACATCCTATGGCACTATGAATTTTGCAGGAGAAACTAAAGACAGGAGTCCTTTCAGCAAACCCCTGATATCACCAGTGCTGTCTAATTTGTTTATGGGTAGACGTACGTGTTTCAGTATGAACTCCTCAATCTGGTAAATGCTATAATTCAAGCTAGATCTAATCCTGAGTTCAATCCTTACTAGCTTTATGAACTTGTTTTAAGTGGTTTGCTCAAGGTCACACATCTAAATTGTAAACCAAGGTATGACACCAAAGCCTACATTTTTCACCATTGAGACCTCTGGTGAGCCTATGAAAGTATGAGTCAGCTCCTACTTTTTTAATGCCAGAGTGACTTTAATTTTTTCAAATGAATCTTTCTACCTACCCTTCCTTCAGTGCACAAAATGAAGGCTATGCAAGGGATTCGATAGAGGTCCTTTAGTCAAAATTTCTGCCGAGAGACAGAAGTAAGAGTAATAGCCTCTATAATCCTAAGGATTAGAGAGAGAGATATCCCTTCCTCCCATCCAATCAGCCCTTTCCTGGAATTCCCCACCAGCTGTAGCTGAGAAAGATAACCTGTTAATCAGCATTCTCTAGCAAGGACTATGTAAACAAGGAATAGAATTATTGGAGCCAATGATATAAATGGTCATATGAAATGATATAAATGGTCTATTTCATTGAAATAGAATAAATATATTATAACAAAGAGTTTTAAAAAGAGAAAGAACTGTTATCTGGACTTTCAGGTATTTTTATGTTTCTTTTTTTTTTGGAAATAGCCTTATCTTCTTTCATTTTATCTACTCTCTTCTATTAGCGAAGAAACAAAAGCTGACAGCAGCTGATGCCAGGTCCTTTGAGACACTGGTTTATAGCAAACCAATTAAGGGAAATAGAGGATGGAGTCAACTTTTACAAGAAAGTTGCTCATGTGTTTTTCTGATACAACTTTTTCCATCCAGCTGTTTTATGACAACTACAATTTCTAAGCTCTGACAACAATACAAAGTCAAGACTGACATTTTTAAAAAGACTTCCCTTATTACTTAATCACTGCAATCTATAATAAAACAATTTGCATCTAGTAGGCCAACTAACTCCACAACTGACCATATCCAGAAAGCTGAATATCTAAAAGGACTCACTGTTTTATCCTGGAAGGCCAAATTTTACTTTCAGATATAAACTTTGAACCTAAATTTTCTCATGCCATCGATGAGATGAGATATTTTGATTTTTTCCACTGTAGACAATAATCTAAAATTTTAGGAATCTGAGAGAAACCTGGTGCCTTTTCATTAAATGATTGAAAGGATCATCAGTAGTGCTTAGAATAATATAAGTTCTCACAATTGGTATGCTTTTGCTATTCTCTACAACTACAATAATTCCTAATATTTATTGGGACATTATGCTAGACAGTGTGCTTTCCATGAAATTTATCATTGAATGTACAGAAGAACTTCACAAGGTAAGAATTATTATTTTATCTATTTACAGAGGAGAAAACTAAGGCTAACACCATTGAGTAAGCTTCCAAAGTCACACAGCTTTACGTGTTAGAGGTGGGATTCAATCCCAGGTGTTTAAGATCAAATTCTAATACTCCCAACGTTTATTATAAAGAAAACAGAACACATCAATTATTACTATCAATGAGAACCCTCATTTAGAAAGCAAAACAAATGGTTAATGAGCAAATACGACAGCAAGAAAGGGAACTAATGAGTATTGATTGAAACACTACAGAGCTATCAAGAAATATGTACATACAAACCATTTATTTTCATTTTTCTTTTTTGTATAAGAGAAATTTTTCAAAAGTACCTAAATAACTAAATGGATAACCTAAGGTTAGAACTATTTTAAGGGGACCAAATCTTGGTAAGCATAGCCTGTTATGCTAGGCACTTATAAAGTGTTCTGTCTCGATTATAAAAAGTATTTATGCCCAGTGCAATTTGTTTTTAAAGACTCAAAGGAGAAACAGAAAAATATGTACTTTGTTACAAGCAGTAGGCTTTCTAATCATGTCATCTGTTTCCTGAAATGATGCATCAAAACCAGGTTAACAGGCAACTTGTATCACAAGCTGCTATGAAATGATCAACAGAAGGCCCATTGTTGACCCACTCAGAATGGTACAGTTGAATGAGACAAAAATCATGGTCTCTGAAGTTCCCATGCCTCAGTAGTTGGTTTCTGTTTAAATCTGGATTAACAAAGTTTATCTAGTCATTTTGAATGTCCACATCTCAGCAATTCCCTTTTCTTTAGGTTTGTGATTGACATTTTCAAACTTTTGCCTCCTTTATGAATAAAATACAGCATAAAATTATAGTTGCAGTGATAACAAGCTTCCCCCTTAATCATTCTAATATTCAAAGTTGTCCCAAGAATAATTTTCATCAGTCCATTTTACTTTTTCTTCTAGATAATTTTCCAGATTCTTGTCCCCATAGGTGAAGGCATTTCTTTTTTTGTGTGGGAGGTTGGTATGTGAAATATCAAACACACAGGACAATCACTGAGGTTAGGACCACTTGGCTCAGAAGGAATCTCTCTGCCATGAAGATACAGTGGCTAGCCATTTTATCATTATTCCTCTTTTCCTGTATATGCTCTTAGAAATGTTAAGCAATTAACAAGTATTTGGACTATAAAGAGATGGACGAGCCCCCTTTCCATTTTGAACTAAGCACTCCAACCAGGAAAAAAAAAAAAAAGAACAAACTAACAAACAAAAAAACAACTATTGGTTTATTGGTTCAGTATAAACTTGTAGAAGAAGTCATTAATGGTTCACTGGTAGTGTAGATGCAGTGGAACATAGCAATTAAAAGCAGGAACTTTCAATTCAGAAAGACCTAGTTTCTAATCTTGGCTCTACAACTTAGCAACTATAAGATTTTGGACAAAGTACTTGCATTCTGGATGTTTCTGTTTCACTTGAACATTACTTCCCAAGTAACTCTTTTATATGCCCTCTCAGTATCAGGACTATTTTCCTAAATCATTACTTTTAAAGATATTCTAGAAATGAAGCAATTTGCAGGTTTCCAAGGCAGGCTTATTGGAATATTGGGCAGAGAAAATCTGAGAGATAGGGAAGCCATTTTGCATAGGATGAGGACAGGACTAGAGAGTGAGACAAGAAGATAAATGGCAAGTCCTGGTGCACATGAAGTGGACACCATGGGGTTTGGTGATAAATGGAAGAGAAAAGCAGACTGTGGCCAGTGAAAAGAAGTTACAGCCTTGCTACATGTGTTTGAGAAATATGTAAATGTGAGAGGAGTCATGACAGGCAAAGGACCATGAAGCAAAGTTGCCAGGGAGATGGAGATCATGTTCCAAGAACCCTCTGAGCATGCGAAAAACAATAAGCATCTGTTCAAGTCTTCAAGGAAAGTACAAATTGTCATGAGAATGTTAAACAGGCACAGGTGATTGCAGTGATAATTTAAATAATGTGGTTTAAAAACAGCATGGTAGGAAGAGACAATCACCAAAATCAATGTTTACAACTTGTTTTGATTTTGAGTTGTACTAATCAACAATTTTTAAAAAACAAACTTGCTTCAGACGATAAGGGAAATTTGAATTTAGACTGGGTATTAGATCGTATTAAAGAATAATTAATAATTTTGTCCAGAGATATAGTGGCATTGTGATTGTGCTAACAAAAGGAGTCCTAACTTCATAGAGATGTGCACTTAAGTGTTTACAAAGTCTGGGAGTTAAAAAAATACTCAAGCAAAAATGAAAAAAATTACAAGAAAACAAAACTCCTGGCCATTGATGATGCTGGGAGATGGATAGATGGGGGTCATTATACTAGTCTCTCTTCTTTTTATTTTTGAAATTTTCCAGAATAAAAATTAAAAATATGAAAAAAGAAAATGAACCTCAAGCATGAGTAATGAAGAATAATAATAACTAACTTTTAATGAACACTGACAACCTGCAAGAAATTAAGTGCATTTTAATAGGTACCATTTTGTTTAAGTTTCTTATTTCTCTGAGTTATGTACTCTTCTGAAGAGAGGAAGACCCTGAGAGGATATGTAATTTGCCCCAGGGCCCACAGTTTTACTGGTGAAACCAAGTTTCACATCCAGGCAGTCTGATTCTGGAGCCATACTGATACCCTCACATAATAAATCTGAGAACAATGCTCTAGAAATTAAGGAAAGACCTTACTCTCTAATGACAGTAATGAGCTGCCATATTTTTGCTAGGAAAATGTAGATAAAGATATGCGGCATAAAGGGAATGTAACAAGATAAAATTATTAATGTTTGGGGTTCACAGATTTCCTCCTTTGCCTTCCTCTGATCTCTGAGAAGAGCAAGAACAAAAGCCACGTGGGTAAATTCTGTGAATTTGTACAAGTTAAAACATAAAGAAAGAAGTATACTTTTCACAGGGACTTTAAGGTAATAACAACAGAAGGTAGGCGCTATGAGCATCATAAAAGGAAAAAGGTTGTAAGGAGCAAGATGGCAGGAGTAGAAGTGAGGGAATGAGCACTAAATGTTGGAAGTAGGAATCCAAAGCTTATATGGAGAGGATATCTTTGGGGAAATTGTCTTGAAGCAGAGTTAACATGGGAAACACAAGTGTTTACTTTGGGGGAAGGCTGATGGAGATTATGGGTGGGGGGTTTCAACAGAGTCACTACAAAATTTATAGTCCAAACTAAGGTACTTTTGGAAGTGGAGAGTGGCACTATTAATAATTATGATGAGAAAGTACAGGTGAAAAGCCCTGAACATTTGATCACCCTAGAGCCCAACCTCTGGTCATCCATTAATGCCACCACTAATGAGGTAGGACAGTAAGACCCTTCCTGGAGTTTGGAGATGTTAGAGAATCCAAAGGGGGAGGAGCTTTTAATAAGAGTAGATATGGACAAAGAGATTGGATCCCATTAAAGAGATAAGATTAATATTCCCATCCAGACCATGTTTTTTTAAAAATGCAGTAACACTTTAATGCTGGACGAGTGGGTCATGGTTTATGAGTTTAACAGAGTCTGTGAGTAAAATAACCCACAGAATACATGTGGCATAATCAGGGTGAGGCCGGTAGAGGCCAAAGGGATAATGTTTGTGTATAAACAAGAATGAGAAAATAAAAGGACATGGGAAGTCCTTCAGAAGAGTAGAGAAAGGGCAGTTTGAGTTGTAAGGAACAGACTTAGGTTTACTTGACCACCAAGTGGCCCAGCCTTACAAAAACTTACCAACAGCCATGCAGACTGGCTTCACATAAAGGGAAACATAATTCAGAAATTGGAAGCTTATATGGAATCCAATATAACTCTAGACGCTGGATAGCTTCTCCCTCTGGTTAGCAGAAGCTACTTGATCCTGCTTTACCATGATTGCTATCCACCTACCTCTCTGCTCCTCTTGTAGGTCTTTGACATCTATTCTTCCTACCAAGAATTCACTCCTTCTGTGAGTCTGACATGCAAGATCTGCAAGGCAGGGAATACACTTGGTTCAGTCACCAACCGTCATCCAGTAAAGAGCTCCTGCTGGGAAGAGTACTGGTGATAGAAAATCTCATATACTTCTGGCAAGCCTGCAGACTAGCTGTCTTTAGCTCAGAGGCCTACCCATTTTCCAATCAGCTATGACAACAGTAATGGGATCACAGCAAATAGAATGTGCTTACCCATGGAGCTGGGACACCACACTCCTAGATTTCCAACCTCTCTGGCTATTTCTTGTGTTCCTTTTCAAGCTCATGCTTCTCTGCCTAGGCATTAAATGATGGATTTCCTTAAAGCTAAGCTTTGACGTTTTTAACTTCCCATACTTTGTCCTTTCACAGTCTTAACCATGTCAGTTCTCATATATGTGCCAATGATTTTCAAATATATATCCCTTGCCTATATCTTGCCTTTAAACTCCTGATACCTAATTGTTAACTTAGTATTTCCCTTTTTATGTCTCAAATAGAAAATGTTAGGAACTTAATTTATACTCTTCTGCCTCAACTTGTTTCTCTTCCAAAAGCCAAAAATTAGGGGCCATCCCCAATATATCTTTTTTTTTTTAACCGATTTTCAATCTATCCCATATTCCATCATTTTCACTTCCTCAACGTCTCTTAAAGTTTTCCACTTCTCATGCTCTTCACAAGCCACCAACCTAACTCATGCTACTATTATCACTCTCCTAGACTACTGCAGGAGCCCTCACAACATCTCCCTCATCTGCTCTGGCCCTTTTACAATCCATACCACACACAACAGTCACAGTGTGCTTTACAAAAGCCGTATCTTAGTATGTCACCCTTCTTAAAACTCTTCAGTAATTTCTTATTACTCTTGCAAATGAGAACAGAATATTTAATGTGGCCCTACCTGATCTAGTGCAGCCCATGCCTACCTTGTCATGTTCATTTTGTACAATATTCTTTCGTTCCATTCATAATAGTCTCATTTCAAGCCTTTGAGTATGGCAGGTTCCTTCCTGCTATAAGTTATTTTAATGGACTGATCCCCTTGAGTGGAAGGATTCATTACTACTAGATTACTACAAGCATTAGTATAATTGTAGTTCTTCAGACTGAAAGAAAAGGACACTAGACAGTGGATCATAGTAGCATAAAGAGATAAAGACCACTAGGAAAATTAACCATAGGGTAATTATAAATCCCAGTATTATTACTCTGTATTTTTTGGCATGTAATTCCATCATTTACTTCTTATAGTTTCTAAAATGCAAATGCATAACAAGTAATGATAAATTTATGGTTTTGGACATAAAATGTGTAAAGATAGAATTTGAAACAAGTGAGAAAAAAGTAGGGGACAGAGGGGTAGCTGAAAATCATATGTGTGTGATATTGAAGTTAAGTTGGTATAAAATCAAACAAGATTATTATAGATTTAGGATATTAGATTTTAGCCCCATGGTAACCACAAAGAAAATATAAGAAAAATTTATACAGAAAGAAATAAGAAGGGACTCAAATGGTACAATTAAAAAATCAAATAAATATAAAAATAGGCATTAATGACAGAATTGAGGGTCAAAGAAGGTTTAAGACTCTTTGGAAATGAATAGAAATGGTGAAAGCACATCATAGTGTTTGTAACTAGTAGTGCTATTATATGGGTATGACAGTGAATAAAATGGAAAGTTTAAGGTCATGTATTTTATTAAAAGGAAATTAACATGGGAATTTAGAGCATAAGAAAATCGCATGCAAAATATGAATATGGTAAAATTGCATATATAAGACTGTTTTTCTTTGAAACTAAACTAATATATGTTAATGCTACAAGTTGTTAATATCAGACCAAAAAAAAAAAAAAACAACATTATGCTAAGTGAAAGAAACCAGACAGAAAGTACTACATATTGTATGATTCCATTTATATAAAAAGTAAATATAAATCAATTTATAAAGATGGAATTAGGCTAGTGGTTATATAGGGCCAGGGAAGGATAGAGGGATTGAGAGGTGACAAGTTTTTTGAGATGATGAATGTACAACACTGTGATTATACTAAAAGCCACTGATTGTACACTTTGGATAAATTGTATGGTATGTGAATATAGTTCAATAAAACTACTTAAAAAAAGACAAATAAATGGCAGGAGGAAGTCCTGCATTATCGGTAGTGGCTTTAAATGTAAATAGAATAAATTCTCCAGGTAAAAGACAGAGATTAGCAGAATGGATGACAAAGCATGACCCAACCATATTTGGTATACAAGAAATGCACCTTAAATTCAAACACACAAGTAGGTTTCAAGTGAAAGGATGGAAGAAAACAAATACCATGCAAGTAATAACCAAAAGAAAGGTGGAGTAACTATACTAATATCAAATAAAATAGATTTTAAGTCAAAAACTATTACAAGAGACAAAGTAAGTCACTATATACTGATGAAGGGGTCAATTCAACAAGAAGATATAATAATTATAAATATATATTCACCTAACTTCAGAGCCCCAAAACATTTGAAGCAGGTATTGACAGATTTGAAGAGAGAAATAGACAGTTACACATTAATAGCAGACTTTAATACACCACTTTCAACAGTGGAGAGAACATATAGTAAGAAGATTATAAGGAAGTAGAAGATGTGAACAATACTGTAAACAATCTAGACCTAACAGACATATATAGAATACTTCATCGAATAGCAGCAAAATACATATTATTCTCCAGTGCACGTGGATCATTCTCCAGGATACATGATATCTTAGGTCACAAAACAAGTCTCAATAAAGCAAAAAAATGTTGAAATCATACAATGTATCTTCTCCAACCACAATGGAATGAAGCTAGAAATCAATAACTAAAGGATAAATGAAAAATTCTCAAATATGTGGAAAGTAAACAACCTATGGGTCAAAGACCACAAAGAAAATTAGGAAATATCTCTTTTTTTTAAAGATTTATTTTTTATTTATTTCTCTCCCCTTACCCCCCAACTCCCTTGTTGCCTATCTCTGTGTCTATTTGCTGTGTGTTATTCTTTGTCCACTTCTGTTGTTGTCAGCGGCACGGGAATCTGTGTTTCTTTTTTTGCGTCATCTTGCTTTGTCAGCTCTCTGTGTGTGCAGTGCCATTCCTGGGCAGGCTGAACTTTGTTTCATGCTGGGCAGCTCTCCTTACGGGGCGCACTCCTTGCATGTGGGGCTCCCCTACACAAGGACACCCCTGCGTGGCAGGGCACTCCTTGCATGCATCAGCACTGCACGTGGGCCAGCTGCACACGGGTCAAGGAGGCCCAGGGTTTGAACCGCAGACCTCCCACGTGGTAGACGGGCACCCTATCCACTGGGCCAAGTCCGCTTCCTGGAACTATCTTGAGTTAAAAGAAATTGAAAACACAAAATACCAAAACTTACGTGATGCTGTGCTGAGAGGGAAATTTAAAGCTCCAAATACTTACATAAAAAAGAAAGATTTCAAACCAGAAACCTAACCTCCCAACTGGAAGATCTAAAGTGGAAGAGCAAACTAAACCCAAAGTGAGCAGAAGGAAAGAAGATTAGGGTGGAGATAAATGAAACACAGAATTTAAAAAATAGACTCAACAACAACAATCTTCAGTTAGAATGACAAAGAAAAAAGAGAAAGGACACACAAAAAAACTCAAGTCAGAAATGAAAAGGGGGACATTACTACCAAATCCTCAGAAATTGTACACTAAAAAAACAGATAATCTAGATGAAGTAGACAAATTTCTAAAACACACAAACTTCCTACACTGACTCAAGAAGAAATAGAACATCTCAACAAACCAATTACTAGTTAAGGGATTAAATCAGTATCCAAAAACCCCCCAACAAAGCTCAGGACTTCACATTGGAATTTAACCAAACATTCCAAGAAAAATTAACACCAATCCTGCTCAAATTCTTCCAATAAATTGAAGAGGAGGGATCTCTCCCTAATTCATTCTATGAGGCCAACATCACCCTAACACCATAGCCTGATAAAGATACCAAAAGAAAAGAAAATTACAGACCAATACCTCTTACCAATAATGATACAAAAATCCTCAGCAAAATACTAGCAAACTGAAATCCAACAGCACATTAAAAAAATTATACACTATGATCCAGCAGGATTTATCCCAGGTATACAAGGATGGTTAAACAAAAGATTAATGTAATACACCACATTATCAGAATGAAGGGGAAGAAAAGACATAATCACCTCAATTGATGCAGAGAAAGCATTTGACAAAATCCAGCACCCTTTTTGATAAAACACTTGAAAAACTAGGAATAGAAGGAAACTTCCTCAACATGATCAAGGGCAAATATGAAAAAGTTACTAATAATATCATACTCAATGTTGAAAGACTGAAAGCTTTCTATGATAAGGAACAAAACAAGGAAGCTTATTGTCACTAGTATTATTCAATATTGTACTGAAAGTTCTTTCCAGAGTAATTAGACAAGAAAATGAAATAAAAGACATCCAAATTGGATGCAGGATATTGGTGTGGGGTGATGTATGGGAATCCTAAATGGTATGCAAGATTGTTCCGTAAACTTACAACTTCTTGAAGAACAACAACAAAAAAGGCATCCAAATTGGAAAGGAAGAAGTAAAATTTTCACTATTTGCCAATGACGTGATCCAATATACAGAATATCTGGAAAAAAAGTCCACAACAAAGTTACTAGAGCTAATAAACAAATTCAGCACAGTGGCAATGTACAGGATAACATGCAAAAATCATGTTTTACACCAGAAATGAGCAATCTGAAATCAAGAAAAAAATTCCATTTATAATAGCAGCTAAAAGAATCAAATATCTAGGAATCCACGTAACCAAGGATGTAAAGGACATGTGTACAGAAAACTACAAACATTATTTTAAAAATCATAGAAGGCCTAAATAAATAGAAAGACATTCCAGATTCATGGTATGGAAGACTAAGCACTAAGACATCAATTCTACCCATAGTGATTTACAGATTCAATGCCATCCCCATCAAAATTCCAAAAGCCTTCTTTGCAGAAATGTAAAAGTCATTCATCAAATTTATATGGAAGGGTAACGGGCTCTGAATAGCCAAAGACATCTTATAAAAGAAGAGCAAAGTTGGGGGTACTCACACTTCTCAGTTCTAAAACTTATTACAAAACCATAGTAATCAAAAGAGCATGAAGGCACAGACATATAGACCAATGGAATCTAATTGAGAGTTCAGAAATCAACCCTTACATCTATGGCCAATTGATTTTTGACAAGGACAAGTCCACACAGTAGGGGAAAAAGAAATAGTCTCTTTAATATGTAAGGCTGGGAAAACCAGATGTACCTAAGCAAAAGAATAAGAATAGATCTTTATTTTATACCTTATACAAAAATCAACTCAAAATAGATCAAAGACCTATATATAAGAACCAGAACTATAAAACTCCTAGAAGAAAATGTAGGGAATAATCTTCAGTACCTTGTGTTAGATGATGGTTTTCTAGACCTTACACCCAAGTCAAACAACAAAACAAAAAATAGGTAAATGGGATTTAATGAAAATTTAAAACTTCTGAGCATCGAAGGACTTTATCATGAAAATAAAAAGACAACCTCCAAGATAGGAGAAAATAGTTGGAAACCATATAACTAGTAAGAGTTTAATAGCCAGAATATAGAAAGAAATACTACAACTTAATAACAGAAAGACAAATAACCAAATTTTAAAATGGGCAAAAGACTTGAATAGATATTTCTCCAAAGAAGATATACAATTGGCCAAAACGCACATGAAAAAAATGATCAACATCATTTGCCATTAGGGAAATGCAATTCAGAACCACAGTGAGGTACCATTTCACAACTACTAGAAAGGCTACTATTTTAAAAATGTAAAATAACAACTGTGGAGAGTATGTGGAGTTAGAGAAATACTCATTTACTGTTGGTGGGAATGTAAAATGGTGCAGCTGCTGTGGAAGAGAGTTGGGCAACTTCTCAGAGAGCTAAGTATAGAATTACCATATGATAGGCAATCCTATTTATAGATATATGCCCAAAAGAATTGAAAGCAGGGACTTGGATAGTTGCACATCAAAGTTCATAACAGCATTATTTACAATTACCAAAAGAGGATGCGTCCCAAGTGTCCATCAGCAGTTGAATGGATAAAGAAAAAAGTACAGATATGTGATGGAATTTATTCAGTTGTAAAAAGGAATGAAGTTTTGATACATGCAGCAACTTGAATGAACCTTAAAGATATGTTGAATAAAATAAGCCAGGTGCAAAAGGACAATTATTGTGTGATCTTATGAAACATGAAACAACTGGCATAAGCAAATGCATGGAGTCAGAAATTATATTAAAGGTTACCGGGGGCTTGGTTGGGGTAAGGAATGGAGAGATAATATTTAAACTTCACAAAGTTTCTCTTTGTGGTGATAGAAAGTTTTGGTAATGGCTGCTGGTGGTGGCAGCACAACATGGTGAACATAATTAACAGCGCTGAATTATATATTTGAATATGGTTAAAAGTGGAAAGTTAGGTTGTAATATGTTACTAAAACTATATGCACATATAAAAACACTTAGTGGTTGATAAAAATAAAGGACATGTATGTCTCTTATTCAAAGACCAATTTCTTTTGGGGCGTTCTTTTAGAAATTGGATACTTTTAGCATTAAAAGGTGTATGATGTAGGGTCTGAGTAGTCACTGGAAATAAATAAACTAAAATCCCCACTAGGAACTACTCCCAAATTTTAATATAAATGTATAAAATGAAGGAAAAATAAAAAGGACAAGAAGAAAACTTATGTAAATATTTTTATAATATTGATGTGAAAATGTGAACACATCACTAAAAACAGAAAATGTATAGGAAAAGATTACTAGATTTAACTGTGTAAAAACATCAAGCTTCTATATGTCACACACATGTACAAGCAAAACAGCAAATACTATTAGCAATTAAAAGACAAACAAAGTGAGAAAAAATTTGCTGTATGTAATATTTAAATAATTAATATCTTGACCTCTGAAAAATCTATTGAAAAAGGCAAATATTCTGAAAGATTATTCAGTAGAGAATATGAGCATACAACCGAAGGAGAAAATATAAATGGTCAAAACCCTAAGAAAACATGTTTTACCCCACTAATAATTTTTTAAAAACCTGAAAAATAAAACAATGAGTAACATTTTTTTTAACCTCATATTGAAAAACACTTAAAAGAATGAGATTAGCCAGTGCAGGCGTAAGTGCAGAAAAGGGACACTCAAACACTCTTGATAGATATGGAAGTTAATTATCCAATGATTCTGGTGGGCAATCTGATGACACAAATATCAAAATTTTAAATATTTTTTCCATTTAGCCTAGAAATTTAATCAAATAATTGAAATTTGAAAACTTCAATTTTTCAATATTAGTTTATCAATATTAATCTATTAATATTATGATAATTATATGCTATGGAAAACTTTGTAACCATAAAATTTTTTAGGCTGATGTATATTTAATGACATGAAAAAATGTCCATGATTTAGTCAGTAAAATACACGTTAAAAAATAACATTTCCATCTCTCTCTCTCTCTCTCTCTCTCTCTCTCTCTCTCTCTCCGTTTACTATGCATTGAAAAGTCTCAAAGTTGGGCAGCAGGTATAGTTCACTGGTTCAGTGCCTGCTTTGCATGTAGAGGGTCCTGGGTTAATCCCCAGCATCTCACCCCACCCCCCCAAAAAGTCTCAAGAGCCTTTACCAAAAGATAAACAGTGGATATTACTGATAACAGGTGAATTAGTCAGCAAAAGGGGTGCTAATGCAAAATACCAAAAATCTGTCAACTTTTATAAAGGGTATTTATTTGGGGTAGAAGCCCTAAAGAGTCCAACTCAAGGCACCTCTCACCCACGGTCTGTTGTCATGGTTGACAAAAGCTGGCAGATGATGTCTGAGAGGGTTCAGGCTTCCTCTTAAGGCTCCATGAACTTAGCAACTTCTAAGCTCAGCTGCAGGCTGGGCCAAGTCTTGTCTCTCTCCCTGGGCTTGTTTCTCTCAAAGTTTAGCTGCTCTGAACTTTCTCCACAAGGCTAGCCATCATCTGTCAGGCAAGTAGCTTGTCTCTCTTCCGGGGTCTGCTGTGTCTAATGGAGCCTTCTCTCTTTCCTCAGGTTTCTGCTTCTCTGTGTGCTGGCTTACCAGGATCCAGGGTCCAAACTGCAACCTCCCTCCTCTGCCAAGCAGTTTTCTCTGTATCTGCCCAGCAAGGGGGAGGAGACTCAACATCCTACTGATGTGACCCAATCAAAGCCTTAATCATTATCTAATCAAGCAAAATGAAACCTCTGAAGTTAATACAATCTAATATACCCAGAGGAACAGACCAGTTTACAAACATAGTCCAACATTTCTTTTTGGAATTCATCAATAATATCAAACTGCCACAATGGGATTACGGTCAATCTTTAATTTTATTCCTTTCTATACTATGTGAATTTTTTCACAAGCATTATTACTTTTATAATAAAGTTGAAAAAGGAGTAAAGTATATATTTGGTTAATAGTTTTTGACAGCATAAAGATAAGTTATAAGTCTACCTATATTAAGCTATAGTCCCCTTTTCTGGAAGTTGTCAATTTCCATGCTTTGGAGAAAACCTCACTTTCCAAGAATAGTATGATAACTCAACCATGCCATCTAGTGTTAAGAATTTGTGATGTCTTGAGAAAATCTTGCAACTCAAAACTTTAAGTATTCAAAATCACGATTCTAGAGGCAAAACAAATATATCTTAAAATAAGACATTGAGATTTTCTGTGGGCGTATTGCTAAGTCAACGTCCAGGTTGGGAACTTAAACTACATCTATGACCTTTCAATTCAGTTGTAACTGAAGAAATCACAAAAGAATACCAAAGGGCCAAGTTATTTAGGTATTAATTTAACCTGGTAGAAGGTAGCATGTATGTGTGACTCTCTACCCTTATCCTCTCTCTTTCTCACACACACACACACATACCATTACTACCATCACTACCATCACCTACTGAAATTGAGAATCAACCTATCTTTAAAAGCTTATTCAAACAAACGTTCTATTTGAAGGTATAACCAGAGCCTACACAGTTTTGATCTAAAGATTAAAAAACAACTAATCGGTAAATTGCAGACCTATTTCCTTCTGTCTTCTCTAAACAAATTAGTATTTGAATGAAGTTGATGTTCTGTTTAGAGCTTGGCTCTGGACTCATTTGGAAATCATTTAATCAATATAACTCTAAGTGGAGCCATACATCAATCAGGCAAAGATATTTATTACCTATGTGCCAGTCTGTTCTAGGTATTAGAACACTATCCTAGGTGAAAATTAACAATAGTTTATAAAGATAACAAAGTCTCTGTCCTCCAGTAACTTACAGACCAGTGTGATTTTCTGAATTCAAGAAGATGATTTCAATTTAATACCATGTATCAAATACCTTAAAAATGTCCCTGCATTATGACTCATAATTTGATTTCTGGGAGTATACCCTAAAGAAGTAAGGCAAGAAATTCATCTTAGCAATACATAATAGTGATAAATTTAAAAAACTGAAATGACCAAAATAAAGGGGGGCTAAAAAATTAAAGAACATTCATGCAGTGGAAGACTATGTGGCCATTGAAAACGATATATAAAGGGCTTTGATAGTTTTTTGCAAATGTTCATAATGGCGAATGAAAAGGGGAAAAACAAAAATACACAAATATCTTAAGTGTTTCTGCAAGTGGGGGATGGGAGGATTATAGGTGACTCAGCCTATCAGAATTCAGTAAATGTGATGGATAATGGGTGTGGCAAAGTCCACCCAGTTTGCCGTTAGATGGTGGAGTTTCCATGATTCACAGGGCTCCCAAAAGCAAGCTCCAACATCTGAGACAGACATACAGGCAACCAGGTTTCTTCATGGTCCTTGGGGTGGCAGGTGATATGAACTGGGTATAACTGCACCTTATCTAACCTACATCCCTCAAAATGAAGTAGAACTAGAGGAGCCTGAAGAATGTGAGAGAGACTCATGTTAATAGCTGTCTAGAAACCAAATATTGGGGCAATCTCCCTCCCATCTTCAGTTTTCTGAATATTTTAATGTGCTGGGTGACCAAGCAAAGCTTATTTCCTCTTCTGTAAAGTGGAGCATTGGACCGAGAATTTCACAATGCCTTTTCCAGCCTTAATATTCTATTGCATTGGTCCTTCTTGTCCCTACATTGATTAGAGTTATATATTTCCTTGCTGAAGTACTAGGGAATGATCCAATTTGTGCTGCAGCCAGTGGTCACAGAGTCTAAAGTGGCAGTCAGTAGGGATCTTGGTGTAAACTGAGAAATAGGAGAAGTTTGTCTTCTAAGCAAAAAGTGGTGGAGGGCTCCTTTTGTCTGTTATTTCTGGATCCTCTTCATATCTATAGCTCTATCCATGAGTTCCAGCTTTAGCAAATCTATCTCAATTAAAATAATATATCCATCCACAGCATTCAAAAACATACTGCATATATTCTGTGCAGCAGGCACTATCCTAGGGTAGAATGGTGACAAAAACGTGCTCATAGGCCCTGCCATCTTTTAACTTGGAGTCCATGTGAGACATTGGATATAAATTGAATAAACAAATAAAAATTTAAAGAGCATGTAAGAGTAATAGTAGGAAAGTGGGAGGCAAGGAAGACTTTCTGGAGGAGGTGATAATTAATGAAAGCTGAAGACAAAGGGAGGTACTAACTAAGGGGGAGACTGGGGATGGAGAAGCCCTGACAAAAGCAACAGAAATTGCAAAATCCATGAGATGGGAAGAAGCTGGTGTATTTGAGGAACTGAGAAAGAATGGAAAGGCCAGAGCACAATAAAGGGAGCCTCTGACAATGGGAGGCAGTAAGGGTCAAGCACATTGGGCCAGATGAAAGATTTTTGTCTTTATTTCCAGCCTCAGAGGCTCCAGGATACACACAGAACTCTGCTTCTGCCTTCTCCCTTACTTCATGACAGCACATTGTTTTACCTGTCATGGCTCAATTTTTTTTTCTCCTCCAGAGAATGAAAAAGTTGAATTTAAATGATCATTAAGGATTATTCTAGCTGTGATCTGGTATGTATTAGGAGCTCTAGAGCTTATTTCTGTTTAAATCACTAGAATATTATGAAGTTTCACAAGGATCTTTTGTGATCATGGAGCCATTAGCTCTTGTAGAATCTCTCCTTTGAAGATCTTGAAATATTGTCCATACCAGGAGTTTGAACTGTAAACTTTCATGAGCATTTCACAAAGCAAGCTGATCAAGAAGAATATGATTCAATAGCATTGGTTATTATTGTTTCATTAGTTTAGAACACCAAAAAAGTTCCCATTGGCCAATCAATAAACTCTAATGTGCCATACACTAAAGCAGACTTGGAGTGTTGCTAAACACTATTTAAATATTTTAAGTTCTCAGACCAAAAGAAAGAACACATTCTTTGTAATTCTATGCCACTTAGTGATACATACCTGCAACTTAGATGTTTAATTTTGTTGGGGTTCTAACTCCAGTCTAATACAGTGGTTTTGTTAAGTTTTAAAGAGGGCTCAGGTTTTTTTCCCTTTTATGATATATTTCTAAATTCACTTTCTAGTGTTTTATTTTGGTTATGAATGTCAAGAGTGAGAGAGCCTAAATATTAAATGACAGCTCAAGAGAAAGTAATTAAACATCTTTTAAAAAGTCAATTGAGCATAAGTAATGGCAATTATCACCTGCCTAATTTTAAGACATTCTTGCTGCCAAATTCAACTAAATCCTTTTCGGTTGTTATGAATAATGAAAATGTGTCATATATGAACAAAGGATAGAGCTCAGTAAAATATACTACATTTCCAACTTCCTACACAGTAAGCTTATTATATCTCAAACAAGAAGTTACGGTTTGATCTTGAATTTGAGGCAAAACAGCTTTCTAAGATTTTGTCAATAATGTCTAAGTGGTCGGTTCAACACTTATTGCTTTGGTATGGTGGGAAGAAGGCTACCCTCTCTATGTAAAGAATCTGGAGTTAAAGTTCAGAAAGGAATGGCTTTTCCATATACCATGAAAGGCATTTATATACAGAGTAGAATGTAAATGTTGTAGCAGAGAGAAGTTGGGTGTACATGGTATTGAAGGCCAGGATGCAAGAAGCTGACAAGGAAGATTTATTACAAATGGCTGGACTTGGTGGACTCCTGTCCTAATAAAAACCGAGCCCCAAATGGGATTTTTGAGTCCCTTTTATTCAGAGGATGCAGGAGTGGGGAGTCAAATGGTGCTTATATGCAAAAGGACTTTTTTGTTAGTTTCTTCAAGTGTTTTATCTGAGTATCAGTAAGGTTATATCCTCCAGGTAAGCTTGAATTAACACATACCCCCCACATTCTAGGTAAACTTGAATTGACACATTTATTTTGCATCCTCCCTGAATATCCAAAGACTATAGAGTTTATACCTCTCAATTGGCTTTCCAGGGACCTAGACATACTTGGATATAGAATAAGTTTGAATTTATGCATGGGCCATATTACTTCCCCCCTTTGATGTATGCTTAAGGTTATTAAGTTTTGGCATCACTATTGTCAGAGTCTCTCTAGACTGACTGGTATGTATATAGAGCCATGAGATGGGAAGCTGTCTGAGTTTTTACTATACCATTTATTAGGGTGCATATCCTGTTTATGATGAAAGGGAGAAGGCAAGGAAGTATGGTGCATCCTTCTATGAGGAAGGCAATTATTCCCAATAGAAGCTTGAAATTGTCTGCTATTGACAGCCAGTTTCCAAAGATTACTTAAATTCCGACCATTCCAGGTCTACACTGGAACATGAGCAATTTTTACCATTTTGCTTGTAATTTCATCGATAACCTTTCCAGTGCTGTCTAGTTCAAGGCAGCAAATTAGAGAGATTGAATTTTTTTGCCAACTTCCCCTCTTCAGCTGCCAGGAGATATAGTCTAGGGCAAGATGGTTTTGATAGTGTTTCTGAATTTAGTATGCTGTTGGGCTACTAAGTTTAGAGCATGGGTGGTTTCATTAATTACTATTTCTACTATGACTTTAAGTGGATGATTCAATTTAGCATATAGATAATTGGATAACCCCACATGCCATCCTCTGCCCAAGTTGCTGGCTCACAGTACTGGATTATAACTTCAGGGGGCCATTCTTCACCTCCGCAGCTAATGACAGCCCTTTTATCTCTTATGTTTTGATATACTGGCTGGCTTAGCTCTTTCCCTTCTGCTAAGGGAATGAGGAGGAAGGAGGGTTTTATTGTACCAAGCATACAAGCACCACACAAGTTTTGGGGAAGTTCTCAGAATGTGACTTTTCCACAAATCCAGTACAGACCATTTAGGGCAATAAAGGGGCCCTTTGCAGTGGAATTCCACACACTGTGATTAATTTGGGGAAAGTACGATTTATGAGATGAGGTCAGATTTATTCCATGTTCCTCAAGGCTCCGTTGTATTGGTGGTATAATTTTGGAAATTTCCCCCCGTACATGTTAGATTTCCGATGGATATAGTGGAGTTTAGGCAGACCCTTGGAGCACAATATTTTCCTATGACAGAAGTTTGCAAGGGCCACATACCATCTCGGGGAATGGCTGGGAAGCCAGTTTCATTATATGGTTGGCTGTAATTGTATTCTGTAGTTTCCCAGGGCCATTGGTCTCCCATGTTAGCACCTCCACATACACAGCACGAGGAGACATTTAAGGCTGCCCCTAATACTTCAGCTAGGTTTATAAAGAGGTTTTTTGCTGCTTGCAGAATGGATAAGGGCTTTTCCATTTCTTCATGGAAGGAATAGAACACAGAGTGGGCTTTACTTGTGAGTGGGTGTTTCTGATACCCAACCCAGATATAGGCTCCTGGGTCTATTCCTCTACCGTCAATGCGGAGGCCCGTTTGGACTCCCTGAGTCTGCCAGGATTCAGGGTTAAGGGTGGTGAGGTTTAAGGGGTTAAATTGACCACATGGACAGTTAGCTGGGGCCATTCCTTTGGTGAGGATAGCTGTTTGTTTAGTTGTGTCTGTGTTTCAGGTGGCCCAGGTGACACAGGACTAGTAGGGGCACTAGTATGCACCTATGTATTTGCACCAGAAGCCCCCTCCTCAGGCTGCAGTTTTCATTTCTGGAGCACACATATACTTACTGTTATGACTATATTTCTGCTCCCACCTGAGCCCTCCACATTTGGTGTTCCATAATATCCCAAAGTCTATAATGACATGCATCAAATAGAAGGGACACTCGTTGGTTCCAGCTAATGACTGGGGTGGAGTTAAGTAGCTCCCCATTTTGATTAAACACTCTTATTTCCCATTTATGGGAGATTGTTGGGGGTTTGGGGTCACAGCAGGTTATTTGGCTGGATATGTTACAGACACTATAGGAGATTCCCTGAAACTGGCAGGTGGTTATATGGCCCTTGCAGTTGTAATGGCTATGATATATTACTGTGGTATTGACATGGGCCCCCATTCACACTTCTTGGATACATGGCTCACTCTCTGTGGTGCCAACCTGGGACCAGGGGAGGGTCAGGACTAGGAGTAGGGAAAATAACTGAAGGGACATTGTAACTGTGATTACACTGGGTTCTTATTATTCAGCTATATGTAGACCAATCAGCTTCCGGGTGTGATTGGAGCAGAGCTCGGTGTTCCATCCTCAACCGTTGGCCGTGCATGGACCAGTCAGCTTCCAGGGTGTGGGTGGAGCAGGGCTTGGTGTTTTGTTCCTTCACAAGATGAATTTGGTTGAGTTGTGGATATCTGGAATACAGGTCCAGGACTCTGGGGCAGCTCGCTTGACCCAGCTATGTTATATCCACCAGGTGATTTCAGCTACTTTAACTGCAGTGGGGGTGGATAAAATGACAAGATAGTTTCCTTGCCATCGAGGGGTTAGTGGAGCTGATTTCCAGTCCTTGACCCAAACTGCATCTCCTGGCTTGTACGGGTGTATAGAGTTGCTTAAGCTAATGGGGACCATTTCTTGGACCCAGTGATGCAAGTTTTGTAGGGTTTTTCCTAAGCTGATCATTTGCTGAGCTATTGATAAGTTTCCTCTTTTTCTGAGATCTCCTATTACATTTTGGATTAAGGGGAGGGGGGCTCCCAAAGAGGATTTCATAAGGGGTTAGGCTTAGCTTTCAGCTTGGGCTGGCCTGACCTTGGAGGAGAACACTCAGGAGTACTTGAACCCATGTTAGTCCAGTTTCTTGGTAAATTTTGGCAATATAAGTTTTTATTGTACATTTCATTCACTCTACTTTTCCTGAGCTTTGGGACGGTAAGCGGTGTGCAGTTTCCATTGGATGTGCACTGCTTTGGCAATCTTTTGAGTGATTTCGGAGATGAAGGCAGGTCCATTGTCAGAGCCAATTGAGAGGGGTAGCCCACATTGAGGAATGATTTCCCTGAGGAGAACTTTGGCCACTTCTTCAACCTTTTCAATTCAAGTGAGGAAGGTTTCTACCCACCCAGAAAAGATGCAAACAAGGACTAGGAGGTATTTATAGCTTCCAGATAGTGGCATTTCACTGAAATCAACTACTATATCTTCGAGAGGCATATTGTCAATTCTTTGGACTCCTGGGGGTCCCGTGGGTCCCTGGCAAGTGTTATTCTTTGCACATGTGACGCACCACTGGCATACGGCATGGGTGATAGCGGCTAGACTTGGAATGTAGAAGAATCTTTCTAAAACTTCTTTAAGATGGGTTTTTCCCAAGTGTGTATTTTCATATTAGTCTTGAATTACGGTTGTGGCTAATATTGGAAGCACGACTATTCTGTGATTGGGCAATGTCCATCACCCATTTGCTCCTTGTGTCCCACTCTCAGAGAGTATCCACTCTCTCTTAGCTTGAGTATATTGCAGTTCCCGGTGATTCAGAGGCTGTGGGATGAGAGCAGGCAGTGTATACTGGAGTTTCTGATAATTAAGAGGTTTTCAGATAGGGATCCTTCCCGAGCCACTCTTTTTGATTCAGGATCTGCCCTCCAGTTTCCTTGAGCTACAGGGCTGTGGCTTGTCTGGTGTCCCTTGCAGTGCATCACGGCCACTTTGATAGGCTCCTAAACTGCTTCTAATAGTTTCAGAATCTGTGTGCCATATTTAATGCTCTTTCCTCCCGAGTTAATGAGTCCTTTTTGTTTGTATAGGGCTTCATGCACGGGCAGGGTAAGGAAGGCGTATTTGGAGTCTGTGTAGATGTTAACCTTGGTCCCAGCCGCAAGTTGTAGGGCTTGGGTGAGGGCAATGAGTTCGGCTTTTTGTGCTGATGTGATATCCGGGAGGTGTTGGGCCTTCACTGTGGTTTTGGAGGTTACCACAGCTTATCCTGCTCTTGGTCACTGCCCTGAAAAAAGTTACTCCCATCCATGAAGAACTCCATGTTAGGATTTGGTAGTGGCTGGTCTTAAAGGTCTGGTTGGCTGCAATACTCTTCTTATCATGTTTCCAGGCAGTTATGAGTTGGAATTCCTGGCTTGATGGGTAGCAGGGCAGCAGGGTTCAGGGTTTTTAAGAAGTCCCAGTTGGACAGATGGATTTTCACATAATAGGGTTTGATATTTAACCAGCTGGTTGTTAGTAAGCCAGTGTTTTGCTTTGGCTTCTAAGATTGTGGTTACTGCATGCAGAATCTGAACAATTATAGGCTGCCCAATAGTTAATTTTATGGCTTCCAGTGTTAGCATTGGTGCAGCTGCTACAGCTTGCAAGCATGAGGGTCATCCCTGGGCTACAGTGTCCAGTCGTTTGGATAGGCTACAGGTCTTTGTCAGGAAACCAGGTATTGAGTGAGTACTCCTACTGTGATGCTTTGGTGATTATATACATATAGGTAGAACAGTTTACTGAGATCTGGAAGCCTGAGGCTCAGTGCTTCCATCAGAGCCTGCTTGAGAGCAGTGAAAGCATCTTTTTGTGGGCTTTCCCAGAGCAGGGGATCACAATCTCCCCACTTTGTGGCTTCATACAAAGGGCGTGTGTGGACCCCAAAATTGGGGATCCAAATGTGGCAGAATCCAGCCACTCCAAGGAATTCTTGCAACTTTCTGTGAGTGCTGGATTCAGGGAGGCTACAGATTGCCTCCTTTCAAGACCCAATTCATGGAGCCCCTGTGCTATTTTATAACCTAGATATTTGACCTGAGGTAGGCAGATTTGGGCTTTTTTCTTGGACACCCAATAGCCTTTTTGTTGCAGATGTTTTAAGAGGGCATGGGTTCCATCAGCACAGTCTTGGTAGGTGGGACTTCTGAGGATGAGGTCATCTACATATTGGAGGAGAAGACAGTTATGGCTTTCTGGTTTAAAGGATTTGAGATCACTGGCCAGGGCTTGTCCAAAAACAGTGGGTGTATTTTTAAGTCCCTGACAAAGCCATGTCCAGGTTAGCTGTTGCTTTTCACTGGAGCTCGAATTGTCCCACATAAAGGTGAATATTGGTTGACTCCAGGGCACTATCCAAATGTGGAAGAAGGTGTCTTTAAGATTTAGGCATGAAAAATAGATTGCCAATGGGGGTATCAAGCTGAGGAGAATGTAAGGATTAGGGACCACCAGGTGGAGGGTTATGACAGCTGAGTTGACTGATTGCAAGTCCTGGACCAGGAGGTAATCCCCATCAGCCTTGTTAACTGGGAAGAGTGGGGTATTCCATGGAGACTGGCATGGCTTTAGCATGCCTTCATTCAGCAATCTCTGAATATGTAGCCAGACTTTTTCTTGCACTTCACGTGGAACTGGATATTGCTTTATGCTTACTGGACTGGCCGTGGGCTTTATTTCAATAATAATTGGAGGAATGTCATGTGCCATCCCCATTGGGTTGCCCTCTGCCCATAGTTTGGGCACATCTTTGAAGGGGAGCTGTGCGGCCATAGATTGGCCAGATTCACTGAGGCAGAACAGTCTCCATTCCTCCTGCAGAGGGAGGGTTAGCACTATTTATGGAGGATTTGGTGGTCCCAGTGTTAATGTGGATTGCCCCGTGACATCAAAGGTAATTTGAGCCTGTAGTTAGACAGCAGGTCTCAACCCAGGAGGGGAGCTGGGCACCCTGGAAGATAATGGAGTTCATGAGTGACCTCCTTACCCCCATTTTTACAGGTCCTGGCTTGGAGGAAGGGCTGCTGGGTGCTTTTACCAGTTGCCCCTACAATAGTGGCTTGTCTTTTTGATAATGGCCCAGATGGTTTGGTCATTACAGAGTATTGAACCCCAGTGTCGACCATCACATGTATAGTGAGATCCCCAATTTGGACTCTGACCATAGGCTCCGTAGGGCAGAGAATAGGAGCCCGGTTTGTTCTAATAATCCCCATCAGAGTCTTCAATTCCTGCAAGTCCAATGAGGAGATTTGCAGGTTTTCCTTCTGAATTTTTGTGAACCCAGGGTTTAATTTGCAACACTCTGCTTGCTCTCCTGGCTAATGCTTTGGCAGCTTTCTTGGGCGGATGGGGTCGAGTGGCCTGTTGGGGCACTCCTGCTTCCAGTGTCCTTTCCCCTTGCAGGAGTGCACTGATTTTGCCCTAGGGGTGGGCCCCTCCCCCTCCTTGGGGCAGGGGTTTCCCAGTTTACTTTCCTTGACAAAGGGTGGCTTTTTTCAACTATTGCTGCTGTCAGAAAGTCTGCTTTTTTTTTCATCTTCTTGTTTTCCTTCCTCCCAGTTTATACATCATAGTTGATGCAAACCTTGGTGATTACCTCCATGAGTTGAGAAACATTCATACCAGAAAACCCATCTGACTTTTGTAGCTTTCTTCGGATATCAGCCTGTAACTGGGCAATGAAAGCTGCACTGACCATTGTTTGGCTTTCGGTAGCATCTGGGTTAAAGGGTGTGTATACATGAAATGCCTCACACAGTCTCTCATAGAGTTGGGCCAGACTTTCATTGAGAGTTTGTATGATTTGGGTGGTCTTTGCCATGTTTGCTGCTTTTCAGTTCCCAGCTTTGAACCCTTCAACTAAGGCCCTATGGAAAGTTTCCAGTTGGTTGAGCCCAGTCATGCCATTGGGATCCCATTGGGAGTCCTTGTCTGGGAACTATGTGTCTATGTGTAGGCATATTGGTCACTGTCCAGGGTTCCATCAGGTGGGTGCTCTTTGAGCCAAGTTAGAGCCCCTTGTGTGACTTGTGTTCTTTCCTCAAAGTTGAGTAAGGTCTTGAGGAGTTGTTTACAGTCAGCCCAGGTGGGTTTGTGGGTCTGTATGATGAACTAGAAGAGGTCTGTCATGGCCTGAGGCTTCTCCGAGTATGGTGGGATGTGGCTTTTCCAGTTAAAGAGGTTGATTGTAGTGAAGGGCTGGTATAGGAAAGTTCAGTTTCCTCCCTGAATCTGGCCATCTGCGTCATAATGAATCAGAGCTCGGGCTTCATGGAGAGGTGCCTGTAAAGAGGCCCCTCTCCCTGTTCCACCCATGCCCAGGGGTCCCCGTGATCTGAGTTGTCATTTTTCAGGAACTCCTTCCTGACTGATGGTCGGCACTATGCTGTGATGGGCAAACGGTTGTGGGGGCGGCTGGGATGTATTTCCCAGTGTGGACGGCAGTAAAGACAGCTGCCGGGACAGTGTGGATATGCTTCCGAGTGCAGGTGGTGACAAAGACAGCTGGTGGGACAGTGTGGATGCACTTCCCAGTGCGGATGGTGATGGGGGAGCACTGCTTAGGGAAATTGGCTCATCCCCATTCCTCAGCACTGGTGCACTGGAGCAATAGCATAGGGCAGCGGGAGGTCATTTTCATCTGGCCCTTCTAGGATGGGTGGGTTGGCACTGGATTTGGGGCTCACTTCCTCTGGACCATTTGCATGGTGCTTATTTGGTCTGGTTCCTGGGACAGCATTTCTGGGCTTTTGTATCAGGCAAATCCTGGCTTCTTTAGTCGTACATTTCCCTAACCAGGGTGGGCTTTGGCTCACAGCATCTTGCCAGGCATCAATGTAGGGGAACTGGTCAGGGTGCCCTAGTTTTCCAATTACTACATCATGGACTTTACAGATGATCCAGGGGTCAAAGGTGCCCTCCTGGGGCCAGCCCATGCTGAAAGTTGGCCATTCTAATTCACAAAGCATTCTAAGCTTTCCTGACTGGAACTTTATGCTGTATACATCTCCATGGAATGCTTGGGGAAAGTTTTTCAGCATATAACTTAATAGGGTCCTACTTTGTGTGTTTTCCATGTTTCCACCTGTGTCGATATTGCATAATACTTCACTCAGCATTTCACTTTATCCGTTTCTGGCCATGTCCCTTGTGGGAGCTTACGGCACCTCTTAGCCTTAGCTGATCGGTATAAGCCCCTGACTCAGAAGAGGGTCCCTTTGCAGGGAGGCCCTCCAGACTGCCCTTGACCAGATGAGGTTGACATGGAACCATGGATCAGGACTCCACACTCGCCCTGCAGAAGTGTATTTCTGCAACTCACTCAGTCTCCACAATCTCACACACACACAACCATCCTCTTTCCTTTCTCAGACCTAGAGAAGATGTCTTCCTCCCTTCTCCTCAGGAGTACTGGGGTCTTCTTCAAGAACTGATCAGGCTCCCCTCCTTCTGTTAGGCTTTTCCTGCACTATGCCCCCAGGGAGACATACCCGTTTGGCATGCAGAGCTCCATGCTTCATTCTCAGAGTCTCTTTTGAACCCTCCAGTGCCTCTGGTTTCTCTGGGAGGGCTCTGGCGGAGTCCACAACCTCTTTCTGTACTAAGGGGAGTCCAGGGGCTCCCAGGGCTCGGGTTCTCCCTTGCCCTCTCAGCCTTCTTGGAGACATCCAGGAGGGGCAATCAATTGTTGCTGCCTCTGGCCTTCTCAGAATATCCCTGACAAGTTCCCAGAGATGTTGTAGCAGAGAGAAGATGGGTATACAAGGTATTGAAGGCAAGAAACTGAGAAGGAAAATTTATTACAACCAGGTGGACTTTGCAGACCCCTGTCCTAATAAAAACTGAGCCCCGAATAGGATTTTTGGGTCCCTTTTATACAGAGGATGTAGGAATGGCAAGTCAAGCAGTTCTTATATGCAAAAGGACTTTTTTGTTAGTTTCTTCAAGTGTTTTATCTGAGTATCAGTAAGGTTATATCCTCCAGGTAAGCTTGAGTTAACACATATCCCCCACATTCCAGGTAAGCTTAAACTAACACACTGCGTTTGCACCCTCCTTGAATATCCAAAGCCTATAGAGTTTATACCTCTCAATTGGCTTTCCAGAGAATAGGGATACTTGGATATAGAATAAGTTTGTATTTATGCACAGGCCATATTATAAAGGAAATATCAGAGACTTTAAACATGAAGAGAGGACAACAGAGCATTTGGCTACTTAATGCTAATTTTTCCCCCAATTTGCTTTTTCTTTCTCTTTGTTCCCTTCAAATAAGTAGGCATTTGTGGCCTCTGGGGGGTGGGAGGGTGGGGTTGTCAAAGCAATCTATAGTGAAACAAGAAGAATGCATGTAGTGTGTGCTTAAGGGTATGGATTTTCAAATTACCCAGTCATCTCTACCACCCACTAGTGTCAATTACTTCAACTATAGTAGCCTTAGATCAATCTCTTTGTGCCTCCTATACAATAAGTGTAATAGTACCTACCTCCTACGATTGCTGTGAGAGCTGAAATAAGACAATGCACATAGAATACTCAGAATACCATTGTGGCAATTGATCCAAGGCATTGCCTTTAATAGGTGATCAGTTTTAACATATCTGAGAGATTAAGTAAGACTATTTTTCTCGAAGTGTATCAAAGCTTAAGTAAAAACATGCAGTCAAACTGAATGTACAAATCAACTGGGAACTCTGGACAAGCCTAATGCTTCCAGAAAGATGAATTTTATTTTCAAGATAATATTGTAAAAAATTCAATATTGCATGCTGTAAGTTTCTAATAATTAAAAGACATATTGCTACTCTACTAACTTGTAACCCACTGATATATCAGCTTTATAAAAACATGTATTTTTATTTTATGGCTTAAACATATTGTGAATTTGACCCATCCTATAAAGCTGGTCTCCTTTCAGAGAAACTTATTTCATATCACCCAATTGTAGCGTAAACTATCATGTTAAGAAAACAATGAAAAAAATTTAACATTTCAACAATATGGACACTCCTTTAAGAGAAAAGCAAGATACTCATTATTCCTTCAAATGATCTCTTAAGCATGTCTGAAGAAACACAGACTCCTTACTTTAGAAAGGGGTAATTGATGTGGGCATTAGCTATATCCATTTAATAGATACTGGCTCAAGCTGTGGAGTCCATACTTTATAATTTATTAACCTAGATCTGCTACACAAATTTGTGGATAGTGAAGCAACATGAACTAGGAAGGTGGTGAGTATCCAAATCATGTCTTGTTCTGTAGCATATTGGAGACTCTTTGACTCTTTAAGGCCCAGGATTTCCTTGTGTATTTAATTTAATGCCAGGGTGAAAAAAGAATCTAAACTGAAATGTTAGAAGGAAAGCTCAGAGTCTAATCATCCGCTACTTAAAAAAAAAAAAAGTTCAATAGTCTAAAAGTAGATTGCATGGGCGGCGGACTTGGTCCAGTGGTTAGGGTGTCCATCTACCACATGGGAGGTCCACGGTTCAAACCCCGGGCCTCCTTGACCCGTGTGGAGCTGGCCCATGCTCAGTGCTGATGCGTACAAGGAGGGTCGCGTGCCACGTAGGGGTGTCCCCTGCATAGGGGAGCCTCATGCGCAAGGAGTGCACCCTGTAAGGAGAGCTGCCCAGCGCGAAAGAGAGTGCGGCCTGCCCAGGGATGGCGCAGTCTGCCCAGGGATGGCGCAGTCTGCCCAGGGATGGCGCAGCCCACATGGAGAGCAACAAGAGGACGCAACAAAAAGAAACACAAATTCCTGATTCCTGTGCTGCTGACAACAACAGAAGGGGACAAAGAAGAAGACGCAGCAAACAGACACAGAGAACAGACAACTGCGATGGGGTGGGGCGGGGGGGAAGGGGAGAGAAACAAATAAATAAATCTTTTAAAAATAAATAAATAAAAGTAGATTACAGACTGAACATGAATTTAAACAGTTTTGAAAAACTTGTAACAAAATTTATATTTAACTCCTTTTCAAATGATTTTTATACTCTCAACAATACTGTATTAAGAAGGATTAATTATTTGTAAGCCTTATTCAACTTCCTTCTGGAAAGTCATTTTAAAATCTCATTTTTAAAACCATTTTTACTCTTAAAATGTATATTACTAGTTAGTTCATAATGATTTTTCCAGGATGAAATAACAGCCCTTTTAGAAAAATTTCTAGCAGAATTTGTCATATTTTAAAATTTCTGTCAGAAGTAAGCTGTGAAATTTGCAAGGGAAAAAAATGAATGAATCCCCATTTTGGGGGGGCAGAAGTATCTTGAGAAAACATCCAATACATTTTAAAAGTTTCATTAAGTAATAATTATTTCAGCAAAAAAATATTTTTCTAAGGTCTCTAACTGTGACAGTTTGAGGCTTTGTGTGGATCCCAGAAAAGATCTTTTCCTTAGAGCTAATCCTGTGCATGTAAACCTATTGTAGGTGGGAACACTTGATTAAATGATTTCTGTTACGGCTCTTTGGTTAGACTGCATGACCCACAATGAATCTTAATCCTCTTACAGAGGTCCTCTATAAATGAAGGAATAAAAAGCCACAGACACAGAAAAAAGAGGCAGAGAGACCTGTGAGGCTGAGAGAGGTCCCAGAGGCCAGAGGCCCAGAAAAAGCCTCCCCACCCATCCCCAGAGGCTGAAAGAAAGAAGGCCTGGAGGAGAGGGGAGAGACAGCCATATGCCTGATCGCCCACAGCTGAGCTTGGGAGAAGGTAAACCTGGAGGGAATGCAGAGACCAGCAGAACCGCCATTATGCCTGCCCTGTGCCTGACCAACGGCTGCAGCTTGATGAGATAGCATCTCTTGATGGTGCCTTGATTTGGACACTTCCACAGCCTCAGAACTGTAAACCTTTAACCTAATAAAGTCCCATTATATTACAGAAGCCAACATATTTCTAGTACATTACTCCCAGCAGCCTTTAGCAAAGTAAAACTAACTACCTCTTATGAAAGATTTGGGCCACCCATTAAGATAAAGCAAATTGCTGGTAACAGTCACCAAAAACTCTCTAAAGAATTTAACAACTTAAAAGTCGGTGGCTTTGCTGACTTTGTATTTGGTATAATAATTGCAATGTTTTCATACTTTGAAACATTTTACAACTGTGAAAGAACAGAGGCACTGTTGCCTCAACGATTTGTTATTTAATAAATAAGGGTATCAACACACTAAAGTATGTTAAAAAGTTGCCCCTAGGTACAATGCTGTAAATGTGATATTATTACTCATTACTAAGAATGAGGAAGTATTTACCTGTGTTGATGACTTTTCCTATCAAGATATCTCTTTTATTTTAAACTTTAAAAAAAAATCACTATTAGGAAACTGAAAAGTACTTAAAAGAGGTTTCTAGAAAGGCGAGGGAACTAAATCAAGGGATGGTTTCTGTTGCTAATGCTACTACTATTCGAGAATAAAGTGTTTTTGTTTTTTTTTAAAGTGTCCATTCACCTGTATTTTTAAGGGATTAATACAGTTCGAATATCATTAACTAAAGTCATCAAAAAGAAGCAATTAAATAAGGAAAATAAAGAGTGAAAAACATGCACAGGTAACTCACAAAAAAAGAATTACCATAAATATATGAATCTGCTTTAGGCTTACTCGTAATTAGCCCACCTGGGTTTTACCTGCAGCTGTGTTAAACTATTTAATATTCTGCCCCAAGTGCTTAACTCTGCTTCTGAGGGCTTTCTCTGGCACCATAGGAACGGGTGCTCCAGGAAGAGGGGGTAATAACATTTCTGGGGACGACCCTCACACAATAGGGGATCCTGGATAAATGTCCCAGCCTCCTTGTCCTCCACGGGCAAGATAATGAGTCACATTCAGAATCAGAGGCCTGTTCTTAGAGGGTTTGCAGACTGAGCCCCCAGTGTCCGCCACACTGATCCAGTAATTAATTCAGCCGTTACTGGCTTTTCTTCCTTCCCTGACTTCCTTCCCCCACATCTTCATATGTGCTCCCTGAGATCACCTCTCAAATATACTATTGGCACCCAAATTCTGTCCCCAGTCCCTAGTCTGAAGGGACTCCAGAAAGATAAAGTCACAGTATAGTGTCTGGCAAAGACTGGATGCCCTGCTGTACCTCCCATTGCCACTAAAAGGATGACTAACATGTACGCTCATATAACTTTATGATAACCCGTCTCTCCAGAAACAGTTAAGGGCATAATATGTCACAATGAGGAAGCAATACTATCTTTGAGAGTAAAGCAAAACTACTCAAGGAAAGTGGCATTTGAGATGTGTATTGAAAGATGAGGAGTTTTCCAGGTAAAATGGAGAAGAAAGGCAATCCAGGCAGTGAGAATAACACATGAAAGCATGGAGTGAAGGGAAGTGCAAGGTGCTATTCTGGGAATGGCAGTGAGTTATTCAATGAAGGCTGGAGCCCAAATATAAAACACTGTAAATGTGATATATCCAATTAAATGTGATAAGAGATGTGAAATGGCCTCAAAGAGAGTAGGTGCTCAACCAATGTGGGGTTGTTTCCCTTTATCCTGTTGACCAAGAATGGGTAAACTTTTCCTGTAAAAATAAAAACAGATAAAAATGTTTAGGTTTGTAGCCATCAGTTTGTGCTGTGACTATGCCACACATCCATCGTAGCAGGAAAGCAGCCAGAGACCACATGTAAATGAATGATGAATGAGTGTGACTGTTCTAAGAAGTATTTTTTACAAAACTGTGGTGGGGGAGGGGTTGCATTTGGCTTGTGTACACGAGTTTGATGACCTCAGCTGGCTGACAAGAGCCTCCCAATTTTTCATCAGAAAACAAAACTAAACAAAAAGAAAAACGGAAATCTTAATATACATTATTATGTTGTCCAAAAGGAGTAATTTAATCTTCAGTATTCATTGACAGAGAAAATACATAATACATACATGCACTCTCACTGCTCAATAAATTCATACGTACATTGGACAATGTTAGTAGTCTTTCACATATGTGTGAAATATAGAATTTATTCAGCCTAGAAATAGTTCTTGGAGTTTGGATTTGAGGGCTTTGTAATGACAGACAGCTTGCTGTTCTTGTGGTCAAATAGATGCAGGCATGGCATTCCCAGATCTGCACATGTCAAGGGTGATACAGAGAAGACTGAAGAAAGGGTGTGGTCAGCATAAGGTTTTTCTTTTGAGAGCAGTTTCTAATGTTGTACAAATGAATAGGCAAAAGACCTAACGCCTTAAGAATACCCTTTCAATATCTTCATCCCAGCCTGGGGGCAGGGAGGGTGTGCTAGAGTAGGGAAAGGATTTGGAATTTGGAAGATTCTGAGAAATCAACTACTCCCGGCCCTGGTGTTACAGAGCAGGAGACAGAGGCCCAAAGATGGGAAGGACTTGCCCAAGGTCACACAGCAGATTGGGGCAAAACTTAAACTGCTGCCCTGCCCTCAACACAACTTACTGCCTCCCAGGACAGGAAACCCCATAAAAATAAGATATCTTAAGTGCATCTGGCTCCTTGACCAGCAACCATCCTGGGGGTGCTGCTGAGTGGGAAGAGCTCTTCTGCGGAGTCCATGCCTTAGTATAACAAGTACTCTGCCCACACTCCTTGGCCCCAATTCAAGAGTGTAGAGCTTTTACTGGCCTCTGACCCCTTCCCTGGCCTGGCAGCCTGGGGAAGGGGCTGACCGTGGAGCATCTCCTCTTTCTGCTACTTCCCCCCGGAGGGAACAACATTCCATGATACTGTCCAAGGAAACCAGTGGGAGACCTAGTGCACTAGCAGTAGTCAGTCTTCAGAGTTACAGAGCCCCATAAAATCAAAGCATTCTGGGTCTATGGGCTAGAAAAGCTTACAGAATTAAAATTTATAACAGTAAGAGTAAAAAGCCAGTAAGCCTTAAGATAATAGTCATGGGAAGATAGTCTATGATCTTAGGAAATCATCAGTTTAGGGAATCAGAAACCAAGAGCCATCTGCCCCCATCTCTCACTATCAGAGAAAGTAATTATCATCTCCATTTGACAAAAGTAAGATAACTGAGGCTGACAGTGGTTTGGTTAATGAAGATGGAAAAGGATGAAGACTCTCTAATCACAGTACAGTGTTTAACTCTTTCCATTACATCTGAATAGAGAGAAACTGAGGCAAAATCAAACAGTGCCACAGGTAGAGATTTACAAGTGCTAAACTGAGGGAAACAGAATAATTGTATAATTATCTTCTTCTAAAATGAACTCCCTCTTGTCTGGTGGGTCACATAATTGTGACATAATAAAGGTGATAAAATGATGTTTCAGTGTCAGTGATATGATTATGGGGAAAATATATCCACAGTACCTGCTTCTGGGAGATATAGGCTGTATCTACATGTTTTTAACAGAACTGGTTAATTATCTTTGAAAATCAGCTAAGAGTTGGTTGAATTCAATTTAGATATGACAAGAGACTAATTGTGAGGTATTTATCTAGACTAAGCTTGGGTTTTTCCTGACCCTGATTCATCTAAACTTGAACCTGCTCTCCCAACATCCACATCCAACCCACCTTCATATACAATACTGCAGTATGTCCGGTGACCAATCTTCCCTGTTACCCAGGACCCAGGGCTGTTAGTGATAATACTGGGTCAGTCCCGCGCAAACCAGACAGTTGGTTACATTAAGTGCTGATTGCTCATTGAGGGAAAGGCTGGTAGTAATGTGGCCACAGACAAAGATCTCCCCGTAGGAAGCCTGATCACTTAGCTCTTTTCCACTGCTGAGAGCTCGGCAGATCTGCAGTGAAAAGCTGCAGTGAGAAAGAAAACTGCCTGGGTTCCTGATAGTTTTGGATTTCTGATTTCAGTAATTTCTGAGGATCAGCTGCAATTCTATCCTTTTGGTTACATAAAGCATACTTTTTTTTTGGTTTGTTTGTTTAAATTAATGCTATTTGGCTTCCGAGTTTCTGATTACTCAGAATTAAAATAACTTTGATTAATATAATATCCACTGCCAGTTCTGTCCAAGCAATTAAGAATTTTGAAAAAACAACACTCATGCCCTACTGATGGTAGGTCAGTAGTGTCATATTTGTGCAGCATGGGAAGAATTATTAATAGTTTCTGGAGCAGTAGCAAGGTCTATCCATTAATGCTTCATAAAGCAAAGCACTAATGGGAAAATGCTGCCTAATTTCCAACTTTCTTTGTTAATGAGCACATTTCATTCTCAGACCTACAATGACTAGTTAAGATTCCCTGGTGCTGGGAAAGTTCTAATCTGTTATCTTGATCTGGTTTTTATTTTTTTAAATCACAGTGCAGATAAAGGGTCATAAGTCCAGGGTTTAAAACAAATTTGGAGGAGAAAAATAGAAGGAAAACAGAATTTTTCTAAAATGTTACCCCTAAAGTCTCAAGTCAAGGGATAGCAATTAAGAACCTAATGCAGGATCATAAGAAAACAATTTATGAATCTCTCAGGGTCTGTCTCAGACACATTAGGAATTAATAAAGTTCTCATCCTTGTGTCTATTCCCTGCCTTGGACTTGATTGGTCGCCTGCCTTGGTCTCTACCTTGAGGTCTGGGTATAGAAGAATGTGTGTCACAAAAAAGACAAAGTGAAGGCCCTGTGTGGTTGAGAGAGCTATCTACTTCCTGGAAGAGTAAAATAATAAAAGTGATACTGGATTTTACTTAAGTTCCTGACTATGCTGCAGAAACGAATTTCAAGAGCATGTTGGGTGAGTCAGGCCAGTAATTTATTCAGGTAGGGAAATATGAGAAATGGGAGAAAATAACAGATAAGAGGTCGAGGGTAGAACAGAAGGGGCTGAAAAGTGAAAAAGAGGGCTGATTTACAGACTACAATTCCCCATTATAGGTTGTAAATGTGCAGGTTTTACTTGTGTGGCCACATGGCAGAGGAAAAATGGTGAGAGCAGAATGCAAAGGACAGAAATGTATCCACAGGTGAGAGAGTGCGTGAGAGAGTTTTTAGGCCTTGCCACTGCTTTTTGAACCATTAATTATTCCACCCCTTTGGTAATGGCAGGGGAGGGGTTCCAGCTGTTTGCTGTTTTATTGATTACCCCACCCATCAATCCCCCATGAGAGCCCAATGATAAAGTCCTTGGGGAATATCCAGGGCTTCTCCTGGCTTCCAGAAGAAGTCTTTGTTTTGGATGACAGGATCTTGTGGGATGGGTTCTTGCAGCAGTCATCTTGGGGTTATTGATGTCCACGTGGACTCTCTGCCAGGTTCCAGATCCATCTATTGATTCTCCATTTTACTAGCTGGCTTCAAAAGGAGTACAACTTTGAAGTAATAATCACTCATGAATCAAACCCTGTCTCACCACTTTCCCAATAGCAACCCAGTCCACACCACTATCTTCTCTGAACTTTACAGCAATTGCATCCTGACTACCCCCCGCCCCATGCTTCCTGTTTTGTCTTCCTAAAGTCAACTTTTTACAGAACAGCAAGAGTGTGATCTTTTGAAACTATAAATCAGATTGTTCCACACCCTGCTTAGTTCAGAATAAACTCCAAACCCCTTAGAGTGGCTTATAAGGTTTTATACATACTGGTCCCTGCCTCTCTCCCAACCCTTTCTCCTACCACTTTGTCCATCACTTCCTGTGCTCTGGCTTCTTCTTCTCCCAAATTTCTGCATCATGTCCTTGGGTGTTGCTGACACACTACCTAAAAGAGAACCTCTGCCCCAATCCTGTCACCTTCCTTCCTCCACCGTGCTTCTGTTCTATTTATAGCATGTATTTTCTGAGTACTTGTATCTATCCATATATGGGTAGAGTCTATGACACATATACAACTATGGGTTTTCCATATCTTACAAAATAAGTATCTATTCCAGGTAGTAGGGAAAAAGCAGGAAGTCAGGAAGATTTCAGTTTGAGTTCAAGTTTTTGTTGATATTGTGTATCCCCTTTATTAGAATGTAAAATCCATGAAAGCAAAACCTTGTCTTCTCAGATCCTGCTGTATCCCCATAGCAAGTCAGTGACTGAATGATTGAGTGAATATATGATATTTTCCTCCTACCACCCCCAGTCATTCCTCCACCATTCCAAGGAAACCAAAAGCAATGTAAGGTAAGCCTCACAAGTCAGCAGTGTCATGAATTAATGACTTCATCCAAGTGCTGAAATTCTACCATTTATTCAACTGTACTTCTCCATCCCTGTTTATTCTCTAAAGAGTCAAATATTCCTGCAAGAAAATATTCATGAAATCATCTACTTCTTAACAACAACAACAAAAAAATCATTTTTCAAATCACTTTTCTCTTTGATTGAAAATCCCATAGAGAACCTAGAAAGCAGAAACCAAGGGTTCCAAAGAATAGCCTCATAGATGTCTAGAGAACTTGTTTAACCTAAAATCACAGCCTGGAAATGGAGTTGCTGCTAAATCACCAAAGATGAAATAGCTGGGTTCTTGACCAGGAATAACTAATGAGACTTATCTTAAGCATGGACATTACTCCAGATGGGCAGGTTGATGCTACCTGACCAATGAATAGTTATACTTGGAAATTCCTGAGAGGCTGAGCCAAAAAACAAACTGAATTGTTTCAATAACTAGGGGAATGATCATATATTGAAGTTAAGGTAGAGATATGATCATTCAAAAAGACCTTAGGGTTTCTTTATAGTTTAACTAGGACAACAACACAGTAATATGGCCCCAGTCCTGCCAAGATATATCCTAATACCTTTATCATCTATTTTCCTTTTACTCTGAAAGGAAAATGGGAGAGGGACTGATCCGAATCAGCTGCCATCTTTTTCTTCCCATCATCCCTTCCACAAAGAATGCACTGAAACAAGCTCATCCAAGCTGTTCATAACACTACCATGGCCTATAAAGTGGTCAAAACTTTTGATGATGGTACTCTTTCATCTCACTTCTCTTTAGTAGCCCTGAAATAGTGCTACAATCCTGTCTCATCTGGTCCCAAATTTTGTAGCCTAAAAACCGCTGGGCTTCTCCCTATATCACAGGGAGATTTAGAATCAGGAAAAATTCCCTGGAAGCCTATTGGCTAGTGGGACTATAAATGGGAGATTACAAAGACAATCCTTTTATTTATTTAATCTGCAATGCCATGTACCCTTTCCTCTTACCTCCATCTGCCACTCCCAATGCAGATAAGCTTTTGAAGTTGAAAGCCTTTTATAGAATTCTATCATTTTATAAAACATATTCTTTTTTGGTTTCCAAGATTTATTTTTAATAGTATATCACATCCATGCGTGTGCAATTATGGGACAGATTGTTAATCATTGACCTGGTTTACCTGAGATATTAAAGCATTTCTTTTATTTCCTTAACCATCACATTAAGTAATTTTGAGCCCATTTCCTGGAATGAATAGATCTTGATTCCAATAAACAGATAAATAAGACAGATATTTGAATAAACTTATCTTATTTTTATAAAAAATGGTGCCCATGTTTATACACCCATACAGAGTATAGCCAAAACTGTTTTCTCTGTTACAGATATCTGTGCTGATGTTTCTTAGAGAAGTAATTCTAAATCAGGGAGATAGGAATGACCTGAAATCTCTTCAGTGTCCTAAATTCTGTAGTAATAATTTTAGAACCATAATTTTAGATCATGAGGTTGCACTTAAAAAGCTAATAATACTACTAGAACTTGTTGTCTTTTCTCAACCTAGAACAAAGGTTTTATAAGCAAGGGACACCAAATCTCTAAAGAATTAATCATTATTATGCAATTTGCAAGACAACTGAGATTACTCTTTTGTTTTGGTGGACCATTTTGTCTTCTCTATATACTAAAAGTGGGAGAAATGGGAAGGTAAAGCAAAGTCTTGCCATGCAATCTTTGCTGATGCTGAAGAGGAAAAGAACATTAGACAGAGTTCAGGGTCAATATTTATTTAAAGGTACTTCCCTGAAACTCTTGGGATCCATCAATGACAACTATGACCCACCCATTGTTTTCTCTACATTAAATTAATTTTTTAAACTCTTGAGTGTTTGCTAGATGCCAAGCACTATATTAGGATCTGAGGGTATGACACTGAATAGGATTCCACTTCTACTTTCAAGAGGATAGCTCAGTGATAAATCTCACTTGTCCTAATCAAGCCCTTACTTAGAACAATAACGTCATCATTGATTGCTTCTGGAATCCTTCAACCTTATATGTACCTTTCAGTGCTTTCCTCCTTCAAAAGGCTCTAAAAAGAAGCATGAAAAATAATTCATATTTTATGCAAATTCATGAATAGCCGCTCCTTTATCTCTTTTTTTCATCACCTACAATTTCCCCAGTAGACTAAGTATATATCATTATCAAAGATACATAATATAGGAGTATTGCCTTTCAAGAAATATCACTTTTTAAAGAGAACCCTGATACCAAAATAAGATTGGTTAGGGAAGCGGCTGTGGCTCAATCAGTTGGGCTCCAGTCTACCATATGGGAGGCCCTGGGTTCACATCCTGGGGCTCCTTGTGAAGGCAGGCTCACCTGCATGCCGTGGAAAGCCACTGGCCCGCAAGTGCCATGGCGGGCTGCCTGCCTGCAAGCACCGCGGAGTGCTGCTGGCCCACAAGCACTGCGAAGAGCCAACTCAGCAACGTAATGCAACAAAAAGGGAGACAAGTAAAAACACAGAAGAGCACGCAGTGAATAGACACAGAGAGCAGACAACAAGCAAGCTGCAAGGGTGGAGGGAAATAAATAAACTAATAAATAATAAAAAATACAGACACACAGAAGAACACACAGTGAATGGACACAGAGAGCAGACAGCAAGCAAGCCACAAGGGAGGGGGGGATTAAAAAAAAAAAAAGATTGGTTATAAGAGCTCATGTACTTTATGGACCAAAGGGAAAAAAACAGATGAGCACTGAGTTGCATTTCTAATTGGAAATTGGGAAGCAAGACAGTTATTGTTTAACATCTATCTCTTTCTCTGCAGGTACTACAAGGTTTCTAACTTCTACTTCTCCCTGGGTTTGGTCCATCTTTCTTTCTTGACCAGCTTCTTTTGTTAATTCACTGTGCACGTGGCTCAACATGGCCAACAGTCCCAATTCTATATCAAAAGATTCCAGCCTATCTATCCATCCATCCATCCATCACTACCTTAACAATCCTGGTACTTCAGTTCAAATATGAAAAAGGGAGGGAAGTGGATGTGGCCCAAGCGATAGAGCTTCTGCCTACCATATGGGAGGACTTGTGTTCAATCCCTGGAGCCTCCTGGTGAAAAAGAAGAGAAAGCATGCCCACATGGCAAGCCAGTGCCCACAAGGTGAGCCAGTGCCTGCACAAGTGCCCACATGAGTGCCTGTATGGTGAGCCAGTGCCCCATGCAAGTGAGTCATGCAGCAAGATGATAACACATCAAAAGAGAGACAAGGCAGGGAAAGGGATGTGGCTCAACCAATTGGGCTCCTGTCTACCCTATAGGAGGTCCAAGATTTGATGCCCCGGGCCTCCTGGTGAAGGTAAGCTGGCCCATGCAGAGTGCCAGCCCATACAGGAATGTGGCCCTGCACAGGAGTGACATCCTGCATGGGAATACCACCCAGCACAGGAAAGCAACCTTGCATAGGAGTGCTGGCCGATGCAGAGAGCTGGCACAGCAAGATGATGCAATAAGAGACACAGAGGAGAGAAAATAAGAAGACATAGCCAAACAGGGAGATGAGGTGGCATGAGAGAGTAATCACCTCTCCCCACCCTGGAAGGTCCCAGGATTGGTTCCCAGAGTAGCTTAATGAGAATACACGCAGACACAGAAAAACACACAGTGAATGGACACAGAGAGGAGCAGACAATGGGGGGAATTGGGGGGGGGGAGGAGGAACAAATAAAAATAAATCTTTAAAAACAGAGAGAGAGATAAGGGGAGAGTTAAGGTGAAGCTCAGCAGAAACCAGGAACTGTGGTGGTACAATTGACAGGGAACCTCTCTCCACATCAGAGGTCTCCAGGTTTGAATCCCGGTGAATCCTAGAGGAGAAAAAATGATGAGAAGACAAAATGATAAGAGAAGACAACACAGGCAGCAAAAGCAGCAGAGCAGGAGGACGGGAAGGGGGGAATAAATAAATAAATCTTTAAAAGAAAAAAAAAGGGAGAGAAACAGAGAAATAGTATGTGAGTCAGAGTCAGATTGGCTCAACAAATATCTTCAATCCAAGCCACAAAACTAGATTTCTAACCAACAAATAGGCAGATTTTGGATAAGGTATTCACCCCTGGCTCAACTATCTGGGCCCCGAAAGTGTGAAGTTAATAAAATATGCAGTCCTGTCTGTGTAGGATCTGGATAGAACAGACATTTTAAAAGGGGTGTGAATATGGGCAGACAATGACACATGTTTAGTGAACCCAGACTTTGTATTCCCACCATAAAATATCTATAGGTCTTTATATCATAAGATCAGTCTTCCTCTTTCCCTCTTTTCCAATTTATTATAGATTTTCTTTGCCCAAAATCCATTTTACATTTGTTTGCTAGCCTCCCACATTCCTTTTATTTGCCTCAATTTTAGGCTGTCAACTTTCAGAACCTAGTTAATGAGTGAGTATTGAAATAAAACAAAATCCCCACGGATCCTTCATGGATCATGATTGCCCACTTCTGTATAAGAGAGTGCTCAGTCTCCATCTACCATGGCACACTGTGGCCTGAACACTGAGGACCATAGAGACAAGTGGGCAAAGACAATGAGATATTCACAAATGCCCTTCACAACAGATCCAGAGTGGAGCCAAGGGAACTCTAGATTGCCCTCTCTTCACGCACAGGATTGGACTGGCACTGCCTCATAACAATATAATTTTGTTTCTTTTCTACACATGTGACCTATTTATTTATCTGTTTTGATCTTTTTCTCCCTTCCACCCTCCTGGCATGTTGGGCCCTAATCTCAGCTACTAAGGGAAAACAAACCATATCTATATATATATATATCTATATCATGCCAGATAGGCAAATTACCTACTGGTACACCATACACAGTGGCCCAAGAAACTATGCAATTATGTCGTGAAATATATAAAATAAATGGCCCTGATAAAAAAAAAATCCCTTATGTAATGCCCCACTATTCTCCAAATTCAACTATCCTATGGATTATATCACTAAACTAATTTAATCATAATATATATGATGACATGGATAACTTGCAAAGTGAATATTATTTTTGTCTTTCAAAAAAACTTTTTGATAAATAAGAATCAATTGAATATTAGAGAAACAATAAGCAGAGTAGGAGTACTCAACTAAGTTCTCTAGCTCTACTACTGGATCTGTCATCGACTAACCCTGTGACTTTGGACAAATCACTTACTTCTGCTGGGCTTTACTTTCCTTAAAAGTCAAAAACTGGGATAAAGGCAAAAGCAAACATTGTTCATTGCCAAGATCATTCTCTTCTCTCCTTTCTTGTAGTGTGGTCTCTCATGATGGAAGTTAAAAATAACCATCCTCACTCCCCCTCCGATGCTACCAGGATATGTGTATGAGAGCAGACTCAGCCAATGATAACTCATTATTCTACCTGGGACCTTTGGAGAAAGGTTTTCTTCACAACTGAAAATAAATGCCCCTTCTACCTGCCTTTAGAAACTTGCATGCTTGAAACTGTGATAACCATTATGTAACTGTGGCATGAAAGCTAAGAGAATAAAATAGAATTTCACCTGGTGCGCTGCCATTTTTGAATTGATGAATTAAGAATCCTAAAAGTAATTAAAGGTTTCTTACTGTATAAACCACTGGATTTTGATATTCTGTTACTTGTAGCTGAAAACATCCTTATTGATATAGATACAAATATCTCGAAGACCACGTCCAGCCTTAAGAATATATGATCCTATGAGAAAAACAGAGAAAAGCAATGTAAGCTGTCCCCTTGAAAAACAAGTTAATCACAGTTCTTAATTTTAAGGATCAATAGAGCATAGTCTTGAAAAAGGGACTCTCCAGTAAGCCAGACATAAAAGGAGAGTAGAAAAATGCCAATAAGGTGTGACTTGAAAAACACAGGAAGGAATGTATCCCAAACATCTCCTGTCTTTACAGGTGGGATGGGGAAAAGAGCATCTCAGTGAACATCTATATTTTCACTGCTCATCATTTGAACACCTTCCTATTTTAAGGAAACCTGCCTTCCTTTATGGGAGTCAAAGGAAGATTTGCCCTCTTCCTACCCCTAAAAGCCAGAGTAAGAGATGATGACTAAGGCCTGGACAGCTGTCTGTACCTACGTGGGAGTTTCAGTCCTGGAAGATGGGAAGGTAAGAATGTCAGGGCAGGCAGACTTGGCCCAGTGGTTAGGGCATCTGTCTACCACATGGGAGGTCTGCAGTTCAAACCCCGGGCCTCCTTGACCCATGTGGAGCTGGCCCATGTGCAGTGCTGATGCGTGCAAGGAGTGCCCTGCCACGCAGGGGTATCCCCCACATAGGGGAGCCCCATGTGCAAGGAGTGAGCCCCATAAGGAGAGTTGCCCAGCAAGAAAGAAAGTGCAGCCTGCCGAGGAATGGTGCCGCCCACATGGAGAGGTGACACAACAAGGTGACGCAACAAAAAGAAACACAGATTCCCTTGCTGCTGACAACAGAAGTGGACAAAGAAGATGCAGCAAACAGACACAGAGAACAGACAACCGGGGTTGGGGGGGCGTGGCGAAGGGGAGAGAAATAAATAAATAAATCTTTAAAAGAAAAAAAGAATGTCAGGGCAGTTTTAAAATTCTTGATGGCAGAGTCATTGGCTTTGCCAAGCCAGTGAAGGCACCATCAGATGGTTTCTGTAGTGTGACCTTAGTTAGGAATTCCTGACACTCAGTCTCCCTCAGTCCTGCCTATGTGATAATCCTCATTCCCCAGCCTTCCAGAAGTATCTGCATGCCATCCCTAATAGATTTCAAATAAATTGCTTTCTTGTTTTTGTTAACCAGAGCCTGGTTTTGTTTATGAGAACCAAGAAACCTGACTGATACAAAGTCAAAATCTTAAATGTGAAGAACTGTGGTTTCTAACATCTAGATTTCATGTGGACATGTGAAAATAAAATTCAGTACAACAGCTGAAGCTTGAGAAGAGCATCTGGAGTTTTACAATAAAACACCTGGCCCTGTCCAAGAGAAGAACATTGGCCTCAGCAGGCACATTCAAGGGACCCAAGTTGGTCCTCCCTGAAGCAATCTCGAATGCCTCTGCTGCTCCTCTCCCAGTGCCCAGCTTCCCCAAAGACGTTAGAACAAGTGGTTCATTCATGACATCAGAAAACTCCCTCATTTTACACTGCCATCTTTCAGGACAGCCATAATTGTCCTAGAAAAAGTATTTTTGATGTACATTTAGTGAGGTGTGTGTATGTTTGACAACCACCACAGAGTAGAATATGACTTTTATTAAGAGTAACATTTGCATAAATGTCTGGAGTGATAGAGCCATGATGCTGTTGTTCCCCTATCCCCCAAAGACCAGACTTCCTGGCTACAATTAGAAAAACAGGTGGTACACAGAAATAAAATAAATGAAACTAAAGGGAAGCATAAATGAGAGTGATAGCAAAATAAAGATAAGTTAATTTTAGGCTAAAGTTGGGAAAAGAAAAATATGATGGACAAAATAAAAGCATAAAGGATTATAGTTAGAAGAAAACAGGAATCAAGACAGTTAAATTGTAAGATAGTAAAAGAAAAAAAAGATTAAAATAGATAAATATCAGCTTAAAATGTATAGTGAAAAGGAAAATAAAGTAATAAACAGAGATCAAAAAAAATAATATGAACCCAAAAGGAAATGCCATTTTTAAAAACCCTAATTAAAAAATAAATTGTACTGAACCAAAGTAATGCTTTAAATGATGGGTTTTAAGTAGAAGTCACTCTATTTTCAGTGAAAATGAGGAAATCATAAACAAATGAAGCAGGCAACATATAAACTCTCAAAAATTAAACTACTTTAAGATAGAGTCTCTTGAGGGGTCTTCATAAGCAGAGAGCAAGGGGACAGAGAGCAAAATAAGGACCATCTATACCCTCCGAGGACAGCTATCAAGTTCACTCTTACCCACATAACAAGGCATACTGTGTCAGAAAACATAGCCCAAGCAATTAGATAAATATATAGCTGACAATGTTTGCTTTTGATGCTTTTAGTAACCAAAATATACTTTGTTGAGCATCTAACATATATTTGTTAATACAAATCCAGTCACTTTCATACTGATTACTTATTTAATTCCCTCAGCAACCCTGGTGAAGATCAGTCCTTCTCAAACACTAACCATAGACTGTGCTTTCGTTTCCTATTGCTGTTATAACAAAATACCATAATCTTATGGCTTAAAATAATACAAATTTAGTTTCTTACTGTTTGGGAAGTCAGAAGTCTGAAATGAGTCTTACAGGACTAAAATCAAGGTGGTGTTGGGGCAGAGCTGGTTCCTTCTGGAGGTTCTAGAGGAGAATCCAGTTCCTTGACTTTTCCAGCTTCTAGAGGCTGTCTTCATTCCTTGGCCTGGGGCCCTGCATCACACCCCCTCCTCTAAATTTGACTCCTCCTCTTCCCTTCTCACAAAGACCTGTGTTATTACCTCAGGCTCACCCAAATAATGTGGAATAATCCACCTATCTCAAGACACCTGATTCAGTGGTGCCTACAAACTTCATTTTTTCCATATAAGGTAACTTTCATGGGTTTGGCAGATTAGGATACATCTTTTTGGGGGGACAGGGCATTATTCAGCCTCCCACAAACTGGTTGCCTCAGAGTTTCCTGAGGGGTTAGTAGTTTAGGTAATAATGTTGTATCAATTACAATGTCCCAGTTTTTATAATTGTATAAAATTAGTTAAACTGTTAACATTAAGGAAATCTGGATGATGGTGATATGCTAATTCTCTGTACTATTTTGGCAACATTTTTGTAAGTCTAAAATTATTGGATAACAAAACAATAAAATTTAGGATATAAACAACAGCAGCAGCAAAGAATTTCCTGGGAGATTTTCTTTAAAAACAGATTCCCAGGACTGTTCCAGAACTATAAAATCACATTCTTCAGAGGCAAAGCTGACACCTTTACATTTTAAACAAGCACATGATTCCACTTCTTAGCCAGGTTTGAGAACTGCTAACTTGAAGGGCATACCAGTACTACTTGAAGTGTGGTGCAGCAGTAGCATGTGAGTTCACATGTACGGTCTCAGGCCTGATTACCCCAGAACTGTAAAACAAAATCTCTTCTGGGAGTGGGTCCAGGAATCTTGTATTTTAACAAGTTCTCCAGGTGGTTCTTTTGCCCACTAAACTCTGATATGCACCTGATTGCACATTTTCAAAATAATGGGATGTAGCTATTATGATCTCTTGGAGCATGAGGCAACTGAGACAGTTAAATGGAATAATCAAAGTAAGATACGTAAGTGCCAACATCAGGAAAAAATTCCACCTTTGATTGAATTCGCCAGCAAATAGTTATCTAATTTTGATATTTCACTTTAAGTCCTTACGTTTATAGCATAAAGTTCCCCTCAAACTGAAAATATATTACTCTGGATGGGTAAATCATTAAAGAGAGTGAAGTGACTATTCATTCATTAAACATGAATGAGATAAACTGCTTCCAGCATGTCCTGAGGGACTGAGACCCAGACTGGCCATTTTGCTGAGCAAAGGAAGATCTGATACCAGAAGCCCAGGGATAGAGTGACCTAACCATACAAACCAAAAGTTTCTGTCCAAGCAGGCCTTGCTTCAAATAGTTTACTCTATTTTTCCCATAAGCATACCTACTTCTCAGATATAATTTCCCAAATAACAGTACCCACAAAATATGATTATCTTACTTGAGGAATAGCCAAAGAGGCAGGTTCCCACCTTTTCTTGGAGAAAAAAATCTATTCCTACCTGCAGCCACTGCTCCCTTCTTGGGACCCAGCACATTCAAAGTTCCAGAGAGCCCAAAGGGCATTTGGCAATGCAACTCAAAGCAAGGGAAGAAAAAGGGTAACCAAACAAAAACAAACACACACACACACACACACACACACACACACACACACGAGCAAGCTAAGAAGCTAGTGGTATTAGCAGCCCAAGGTCTAATTCTTATGCAGAAAATATACCTGCAGGGTCTGAACGTCTTCCCAAGTACCATCCTCCACCATGGCCAACTCCAGGTGAAAGAGATGGAACTGAATGACCAACAGCCAACCCTGGAGACGAGAGCAGAGGAGGTAGGAATTTTAAAATGTCCAAAGGGAGACAGAATTTTCCCTTAGCGAACTAACAAGGATAGTTAAGTGAGAGGGTCCTGCAGTGTGGGACTTTGTGGTAAGCCCACCTGCACTGAAGGTTGGAAGGACAAATTCAGCAGGTAGCAAAGCACAGACAAACTCCACTCTACCCCTGGTGGTTTTCACATGAATTATAAGTCACAAATCAAACCAGAAGGACTTTCCAACTCATCCTTCTGGACTCAGGTATGCTTGTCCAGCTGATTGTAAAGATGCTGAACAATGAATTGGATCCTTACTATACCTGCAATCAAAGGCAGAGCTCTGAGTGAAGAATGGGGCAGGCACTGGCCCAGATTGAAGTCCTGAGGGAGGTTTGGTACAGGAGAAAATTAGCTTCAGCTAAGCCTACGAGGACTCAGTGGGTAAGGCTAAAACGACCACATGGGTCTCAGAGCCAGGCCATCTTCTTTTCCAGATTCTAGAAGCTGCCTCTGTGGATCATGTGGGAAGGTGGCCTGCTCATGTTCAGAGTACTACCAAATAAAAGGGACCTGCAAACACTTGCTTATTTCAGATCATCCCTTTGTCAGCCCATGAAACCTCTGGCTATAGAAAGAACCAACTGATTTTCAAAGGGACAACAGTGAGGAAAATAAATCCTAGAAATGATTCTGGGCCCTGTTTGACACTTCAACAGCTTCCTTTGTAGGCACTGGCAGCCTGACTTGAGTGAATGTTAAAGTGCTTTGTAAACCACTCAAGTACTTAGCAGTTCTTGCTGTGGAATGGAAGCTAAAAGCCCACAAGCAGACTGGGCGGTAGGGAAGAACATATTCGGTCCTCCATCTGAGCTGTTCTGACGGACTGGCTGCCTTCCAGACTACCTGATTAAATCACGACCTATATTTGTCACTGACCTGTTTTTCCATTTCTGGTGTAAGCAGTTAATGGAAGCCCAGTGCTCTGGGTATCACATTTGTTGAAACTTGTGTTTAGCCTGTTCTGTTTTTCATATTAAAATCTTTGCAAACATTAGTTTGTGTTTCTAGTTGTTGATAGAAGTTGGTAGTAACCTAATTGTGTAGGAGAAAAAGAAGCCCAGGAAAGATCCAAGCAGGAAAAAAAAACAAGATTTGCCATCATGAATCATCTCATACATATGCTACAGCTAGATTCCTGCTGAGGAAACAAAAGGATAAGAGGAAATCAGAAAATTACTGAACTGACCTGATTCCAGTAAACATTTGAAAAGCTATAGCTCTGCGCTCACAATCAGAACAAATGCCACCCCATCACCACCCCCAAAGCCCTCCATGATTTAACTCTTTGGTGAGGTGTTCAATGCCTAGTATTATAGAACAGGATAGACAAAAATAAAGTACACAACTACTAGCCTCAAAGAATGAAGTGTAGGGGAGGAAAGTCAAACAAAGATTTTTACAAGGCAATGTGCTAAGTGACATAACCAAGGTAACCCCTTGTGCTGTGGGAGCAGAGAAGATGGGCACGCAGCACGGAATGCTCAAGGGGGGAGAGGCAGCAAAGATGGAAGGATATTTGAAAGGAAGGAAGAAGAGAGAGGGAGAGAATGAGACACAGACAGAGAGATCAAGACAGTGAGAGAGATCCCAAACCACTAGGGAAATGATTCCCAAACTTTATTGGGCAAAAATCTCACCACAGATGCTCTTGTTAAAATAGATTCTCAGGCCACTCCCCTAATCCTCAGTATCTCCCATCTCCCAGATTATTAACTGGGGCCTGGGTAGGCCCCAGGAAGTCAGCATTCCCAGGTAATTATTTCCAAGTGATCCCAGATCCCATCTTGAGAAACACTCAACCCAAGCCAACTCAAGATCACCCCCACTCTCTCAAGTGTGCTAATACTGGTCTGAGGAAGGCAACACTGCAAAGTTAGAAAGGTGACCATTACTGACCTTGTCTATTTTTCCTTTTACCCTTTCTACTCCAGTCTTCCCTAATCACACTCCTCTGCCCTCAGTGACTCAGATGGCCTCCTCTACGGTAACATGTTCTCTGGAAAGTGCATCCTTTACATCCGAATGTGAAGGGTCTTGAGTTGCCACCATCAGGATAAACTCAATTTTTATCCTGACCTCTGAGGAACAGAAATCTTTCTCTTCAGTCAACAGAAATGGAAACATCGTCTGGGATTTGTGGAAGTGCCAGGAAAGCAGACCTTGAAGGTGGCCACTTGGTCAGCTTATGAAAGAGCACCCAGGAGCTCCGGCACAGGCTTACTCTTTGGACTATCGCTCTATGCACACATCCCATTCCTTTCCATTAGGTATCCAGTAAATGAGTCTTCAGGTTTTGTGGTCGAATGAGTTTCATGTTTCACTCCAAATTTTTAGAAGATTAAGATGTAAGAATAATTGATGACTTCTCAACTAAACCTTGGTCGTGGAAAAGCCCTGCCCTTCCCTGGGGCATCAGAGGAGAGGAAGGGGGGAACTTACAAAGGCCTGTTTCTGAATCCGGGCAACAGCTGCCTTTCCACATGACCATGAATAACTAACAGCAATCCCGTGTCAGGGCTTTATCAACCATAATGGGGAACTCCATCATTTGAAATGAATAAAATTTTGTAATCAAAGTTTACACATATAGTAACCATCAGAGGAAAAACAGTTTGTACACTCAACTGGGCACACTTTTTTTCTAAATAGATTAATCTTTATTGTACCTTCTTCAAAATTCACAGAACCTTGAGTCATCCCTAAACCACTTCAGTATCAACTTAAGTACAATTCAAATTTGGATTCCATCCATGAAATGGCAGCTCTGCCTACTTTGCAGTCTTAGTGACCATGTTCCTTTCCATCACTGAAGTCATATATAAGATAGTATATATTTTATACTAAGGCCAGAAACCTACAAAATATTACCTAATATATTTTCTTCTCCTCTTTACCAGTTAACAGTAAGCTGCTGATAATGCAGTGTAAATATAACCTTGCAAACAAATTTAATTCACGTAAGTGAAAAAGAATCAAAATCTTATTGACATTGAAACATATGCTGACTACTGCTTTCTCATTTTCTTCAGTAGGGGATCTATTACTTTGTCTTAGAGGCAAATTTCATTTGAGCAAAACAGCTGATTCCTTACAAAAGCAGGACCAGGTGCTAGAAACCTTTTCAAATTGTTTGCAGTGTTTGACAGTCATTTCAGAGGTTTCTTAGGCCTTCCAATTAAGGTGACCAGAATTCATGGGTGCTAAATTGAATCAGATAAAAATTAATAAATAAGTTTAGGGAAGTTAATGGCAATTGAAAGGAAGGTAGAGGCTAATCTAGTGATTTTGATGGTGGATGATGATTGTGGTTAGTAGTAAAGTTTAAAAAATGTTCCTCTATTACAGGGTATTATGAATATGGAGATACATGAGAAAAATACAACTAATGGAATATATAGACTATCGTTAACAAAAGTATTGTAATATTTTTATAGCAATGGCGAAGAAGGTACTATATCAATGCAAAGGGTCAATAATGGGAGGAGGTAAAAGGGGATATGGGATTTTACCTTTTGGGAGTAAGGAAAACATTCTGAAATGGACTGTGCTGCCGATCGCAGTACTCTGGTGAAACTGAGAATCACTGAGTACACAGTTTGAGTGGACTGTACAAGGCTGGGCACCATATTTCACAGTGAACCCCATGGTGAATTATGGATTGTGGTTAAAAGTATAAATATGAGAATGTTCTTTCATGAACTATAACAAATATATAATACTAACGTGTGGTGTCAATAAAGGATGGTTTGGGGGAAAAATACACCAAATATAAGCTATGGACTATTGATAGCAGCAATATTGTGATGGTGTCTTTCATCATTTGTAACAAATGTGTCACAATTATGTAAGGTGTTGGTGGTGGGCAATGTGTGGGAATCCTGTATGGTATGTATGTTGTTTTTTAAAACTAAATAAGTAAATAAATCCATAGCATTGTACAGCATAAACAGTTGGCCCTAAGGTAAACCATGGACTATACTTAATAGCACAATTATAAAAATATGCTTTCATCAGTTATAGCAAATGCACCACATTAATGCAAGGTTTTAATAACAGAGTGGTAAAAAGAAATCTGTATTTTATACATGCCGTTTCTATAAACCCACCACTTACCTAATAAAAAATTATAAGAAAATTGAATGGGATATACAATTTCTCATTTGAAGCAATATGAAGTTTAGCAATTTTGGAATCAGTGCTGAGGGCATCATTTTTCCTCGATATAATAAAAATTTATAATAGAGTATTCTAGAACTGCCTTTAAGCATGATAGTACATTAATCTTAGCCTTTTGACTGCCATCAGATATTTACTTGGCTCCATTCCAGCTAGTCCCTCCCTCTTAAAATCTCTATTTTTCCTCCCTCATTAACCCCAGTAGTTCTCTGGCTTTGCTCTTTATCACAAATGCCTGGGATGCTTGTTAAAATCATTTCCATAGTCCCATCTCTACAGTGTCTGGTGTCTGATTCAATAATTTCTCTAGACCACAGTACTTAAAGTATGATCTCTGGACTAACAGCTCTGGCATCAACTGGGGCTTGTTAGAAATGCAGACTCTCAGGCCTCACCCCAGCCCTACAGAATCAGAGTCTGCCTTTTAGCAAGATCTAATGTGCATGTGATTCATATGCACATTAAAGCTGGAGAAGCTATGCCTCTCTTCCTTCCAGTCTCAGTTTCTGTCCTTGACTCCACCCTGTTTTGTCTATTCAAAGAAATAATTCTTAAATTATCTCCTTAGTGCCATATATGTTCACTTCTCCCTCACTGACTTCTCCTCCTTCTAAAAAAAAAAAAATTAATCTCCTCAGTTCTATTCTTTGTGCAAATGACTACCTCATCTTTCTCCTTCGCAAGTTTTTCAAGTGGACCTCCACTTCCTCCCTGCAACAGCTCCTTAATTTGCTGAATCTGGTTCCTCCAACATCTTCATGAAAACAGTCCTCTTAATTTACCTGATTCCAAAATCCGCTAGTCTCTTCTGTTCATGATTTGCTAGTCCTCACTTTACTTTCTGACACTGCTGACCATTGTCCTTCTGATGATTCTCTTCCTGCCTCTTATTCCTTCTCAGGGTCCTAATTTGTGCAGCCTCCTTCCTCTGTCGGATTAACGGAGTTCCTTCAGCCTGTCTTTGACTCTCTCCACTTCCTGTTCTTCACTCCCTCCCAGACCTGACCGTGGCTCACCTATCTGCACCGCACCAGCTAGCACCTCCACGCTGAAGCCTCTGCAATCTGCCTCCACAGGAGCGGCCATTCCTCCTGCCAGCCAGGCTCCTCCTTCATATGTAGTTCTGGTTTCTTTACAGGAATGTCCTACCATCACCTCAAACTCAACATGCCCCCATTAATATCTTTTCCTTCTCTCCCCAAACCAAAATCCTTAGATACAGTTTGGTTCCCCCACTTGCTGCTAGCCCTGTATCCTCTTTGTGTCTGTCACCTTAAGGGTCACCCCACTCAGCTAACATGGAAGTGAAGAAGGTCAACCACCACACCAGGGAGCCAAGAGTGCCTACAGCTGAAAGCAGGAGAATTGCATCCAGCAATTCTTGATATAGATGTGGAGTGGACACAACCATTCTAAGGTCCACAGGATGGAGGAATAGAGTATGGATTAGAGTGGACTTACTGATATTCTATTCATGAACTATTGTGATTAGTAATGGAAGGAAATGTGTCATTGGTGTGGAGAAAGTGGCCATGGTGGCTGCTGGGGTAGGGAGTGGGAGGAAGAAATGTGATGTGGGGGCATATGGGGGGTTTGGAGTTGTCCTGGGTGGTGCTGCAGGGACAGTTACCAGACATTATATGTCCTCCCATGGCCCACTGGGTGGACTGTGGGAGAGTGTGGGCTATGGTGTGGACAATTGACCATGATGTGCAGCTGTACTCAGAGATGTATTCACCAAATGCAATGAATGTCTCATGATGATTGAGGAGGTTGTTGTTATGGGGGAAGGAGTGGGATGAGGGGAGTGGGGGGTATATGCGGACCTCATATTTTTTTAATATAACATTAAAAAAATAAAGACAAAAAAATTTTAAAAATTAAAAAATTTTTAAAAAAAGAACATAACTACAAAAAAAAAAAAAAAAAGCAGCTGACACCATCTCCCTGGTCTGCTATGCAGATTGAATGATGTAACACATGCAGAATGAGGCCTAGGGACATTTTTAGGAGGAGGCTGCCAAGTGCCCCTCTGCCTTGGTGAACACAGGGAATATATTATTTAGGAGTAGGTCAGCTTTGTGGGAACAGTTGACTGACACTAAAACTTATTTATATACAACTTAAGTGATGGTCTGTGCTCAGAGGCATGAGCAACACAGTGGGAGCCTGTAACACCTCAACTATATACAGATATATTTTAACAAATCTGCTTTATTGGTACATATTAGTAAAGCATAAATCCAACCAAAATGTACAATCAATGGTATTCAGTGTAATCCCATATTTGTGCATTCATCACTTCAGTCATACTTAGAGCACTTTCATTATTCTATAATAATAATAATAAACAAAACTCATCACCTCTCAGTCTCTGTTTCTCCCGCTATACATAGCTGCTATTCTTTTACCTTATCTCTAGCATATTTGTATTTATATTTTGTAAAAACAATCTTAAATATGAAATATCACCCATACTCGTGTTTCACTATCATATACAGTCCCATGGTATAGTTTTTAGCTTTCCTTCTAGTAATATACATGACTTTAGACTTTCCCTTTCAGTCACTGTCATACCCATATAATAGCTCTGCTAGTTACAAACACCAAGATAGGCTTTCACCATTTCTATTCATTTCCAAAGATTTACAGCCACCCTTTTTACCAATTCTGCACAGATTAAACCTCAATTTTCCGTTCCCTAAACTCATTCTATTTTCTGGTGACCAATATTCAAGTTAGTAACTCGGTGAGTTTACACAGTATATTTAGTTCATAATAGTGCAATTATACAGTATTTCTCCTTTTGTGTGTGGCTTGCTTCACTCACCCTAATATCCTCCAGGTTCATCCATGTTGTCATGTGCTTCACGACTTCATTTCCTCATAATATTCCATCATGCATATACACCACAGTTTGTTTATCTGTTCATCAGTTGATAGACACCTGTATTGTTTCCAACTACTGGCACTTGTGAATAATGCCACTGTGAACAACAATGTACAGTGTCTGTTCGTGTCTCTGTTCTCAGTTTTTCTGGATATATACCTAGTAATGGTATTGCCAGGTCACATGTCAAATCAATATTCATCTTTCTTAGGAACATCCACACTGTCCTCCATAGTGGCTGTACCATTCTACATTCCCACCAACAATGAATAAGCATTCCTATCTCTCCATATACTCTCCAACATTTATAGTTTCTGACTGTTTCTGACTGTTAATAGTTTCATAATAGGTATGAAATGAAATGATATCTCATTGTACTTTTGATTTGCATTTCCATAATCGTTAGTTAACATTTTTTCATGTTTCTTTTTTTTAAAAAATTTGTTTATTCCTCCCATCTCCCCACCCCCATTGTCTGCTCTCTGTGTCCATTTGCTATGCATTCTTCTGTGTCTGCTTGTCTTCCTGATCCTGGGACCGTCTGGAGTGAGAGAGAGGTGCTCAATCCCTTGTGCTACCTCAGCTCCCTAGTCTGATGTATCTCTTATGGTCTCTCCTCTGTGTCTCTCTTTGTTGCATCATCTTGCTGCACCAGCTCTCCCCTCTGGCCAGCTTGCCACATGGGCCAGCATTCTACATGGGCCAGCTCTTCATTCAGGCCAGCTCACCATGTGGGTCAGCTTGCCTTCACCAGGAGGCCCCAGGCATTGAACCCTGGACCTCACATACCGTAGACAGGAGCCCAGTCACTTGAGCCACATCTGCTTCCCTCATGTGTTTCTTTGCCATTTATATTTCTTCTTTTGATAATTGCCTTTTCAAGTCTTTCATCCATTTTTTAATGGGGTTGTTTGTCTTTTTATTGTTGAGTTATATGATGTCTTTGTATATCATGAATATTAAACCCTTATCAGATGTTTGCCAAATATTTTTCCCATTGAGTTGGATGCGTTTTCACTCTTTTGACAAAGTCCTTTGAGGTGCAAAAGTGTTGAATTTGAGAAGATCCCATTTATCTATTTTTTCCTTTGTTGTTCATGCTTTGGGTATGAGGTTTAAGAAATTACCACCTATCACAAGATCTTGAAGATGTTTTCTTACATTTTTCTTCTAGAAGTTTTATGGTTGTCACTTTTATATTTAGGCCCTTGATCCATTTTGAGTTAATTTTTGTATATGGTAAGAGGTAGGGGTCTTCTTTCTTTCTGTTGGATATGGTTATCCAGTTCTCCCAGCACCATTTGTTGAACAGATTGTTCTGGCCCAGCTTGGAGGACTTGACCACCTTGGTAAAAATCACTTGACTGTAGATGTGAGGGTCTATTTCTGAGTTCTTGATTCAGTGCCATTGGTAAATGTGTCTGTCTTTATGCCAGTACCATGCTGCTTTTACCACTGTAGCTACATAGTATGCTTTAAAGTATGGAAGTGAAAGTTCTCCAAGTTAATTCTTTTTTAAGAACTTTTTGGCTATTCAGGGTCCCTTACCCTTCCAAATGAATTTCATAATTGGTTTTTCTGCTTCTGCAAAAAAGGCTATTGGGATTTTTATTGGGATTGCATTGACTTTGTAAATTAGTTTTAGTAGATTTGCCATCCTAACAATATTTAGTCTTCCAATCCATGAACACAGAATGTCCTTCCATTTATTTAAGTCTTCTTCAGTTCCTCTTAGCAATGTTTTGTAGTTTTCTGAACACAGGTCCTTTAGTCCTTGGTTAAGTTTATTCCTAAATGTTTGATTGTTTTAGTTGCTATAAAAAAATGGATTTTTTTCCTGAATTCTTCCTCAGATTGCACATCAGTAGTGTATAGAAACGCTATTGATTTTTGCATATTAATCTTGTATCCCACCTTTTTGTTGAACTTGTCTATTAGTTATAATAGCTTTGTTGTGGATTTTTCAGGAAATTCTAGATATAGGATCATATCACCAGCAAATAGTGAAAGTTTTACTTCTTCCTTTCCTATATGGGTGTCTAGGCTAATTGCTCTTCATAGAACCTCTAGCACAATATTGAGTAACAATGGTGACAGTGGGCTTCCTTGTTTTGTTCCTGATCTCAGCTGGAAAGCTTTCAAAGTCTTTCTTTGAGTACAATGCTAGCTGTAGGTTTTTCATAGATGCACTTTACCGTATTGAGAAAGCTTCCTTCTATTCTTATCTTTTGGAGTGTTTTTAATCAAGAAAGGGTGCCGTATTTTGTCAAATGCCTTTTCTGCATCAATCGAGAGGATCATATGACTTTTCTTCTTCAATTTATCAATGTGGTTTATTATACTAACTGACTCTATTGTGTTGAACTACCCTTGCATACCTGGATAAAACCCACTTGATTGTGGTGTATAATTCTTTTAATGTGTTTTTGGATTGGTTTGCAAGTATTTTGTTGAGGATTTTTGTGTCTATATTTATTAGCGATATAGGTCTGTAATTTTCTTTTTCATGGTATTCTTACCTGGTTTTGGTATTAGGGTGATGTTTGCTTTATAGAATGAGTTTGGTAGTGTTCTTTCCTCTTCAATTTTTTGGATGAGCTTAGATGATTGGTATTACATCGTCTTTGAATGATTGGTAAAATTCACCTGTGAAGCCATCTGGTCCTGAGCTTTTTAATCTTTGGGAGGTTTTTGATGACTGTTTCAATCTCTTCACTTGTGATTGGTTTGTTGAGGTCTTCTATTTCTTCCAGGGTCAGTGTAGGTGGTTTGTGTGTTTTTAGGAATTTGTGCATCTAGTTTTTTGGCATACAGTTGTTCATAGTATCCTCAAATTGGTTCTTATGTGCCTCTAATGTATTTTTCATCTGTCATATCTTTCATTCCCATAAGGTCTGTTACTTTCCCTTGTAGGTTTTCAGATTGTTCTTTATGCTCACTCAGTGTCTTCTTAATATCCTTTATGTCTTTAGTCATATTTTCTTTAAATTCTTTGAAATGACTTAGAAGAGTTGCATGATTATCACTGATTAATTGTCTTAAATCCTATATCCCTTCAGGATATTTGGTTAGTTCTTTTGGCTGGGCCACCCCTTCCTGTTTCCTAGTATGGCTTGTAATTTTTTGCTCATGTCTAGGCATCTGAATATTTTGGCGAATTTACTCTGTTGGCCTATTTCTCTCTCTTGCCTTCCCCCCCCCCCCCCACCCCCCACAGCTCTTCTTTGATATTTGGTTCAGCTATTCCATGTCCTAAAATTGCCTGGCTTAAGTTATTAAAATCAGACCAGGGACTCACTAGAAGGACTCAGATTCTCTCCCAGGGGTTAGAATACAGATAGAACAGAGAACGGTTTTTGTTCATGCAATTTCCAAACTGGCCAGCAGATAGCTGTCATTAGTGCACCTTTTCTCAGAGGTATTTCAGTCTGGCTTTTTCTTTGTTCTTGTGCTTAATCTCCAGATTGGATATTCAAAGCAGGCTCTGCTGGCAAAATTCACTGAAGAAAAGGCCCCCAACTCCCATCCTTTTCCTTTGAAACAGCTGACAGGGAGAAAGGTTTCTGCTCCCCTCTTAGTCAGCTGCAGTGAGCCAGGGGTTTTACCTCAGCTTAATATCTTGGGGGTGGAGGAGAGGAGCCTTTCCCGGCTGCCACAGGGGCTTGGTAACTCACATTTGTTGTTTCAGCTTCTTCGTCTCTCTGTCCCTCACCCTCCTGGGAGTTGTGTAGCACTGTCAAGGTCTGCTGACCCCCACAGCAGGTGTCTCAGAGAGTCTCTTTCTCTATTGTTTTTGTGAGAACATTGAACTCTGTATTAGTGTAATGCCATCTTCCCACTGCTCCCCCTCAACTATATTTTGATCTCTAGAGAAGAAAGGGAATAGCAACAACAGTAATGAAATTTAAAACAATACCTGTCTTTGCATCTAAGGATATTATCAAGAAAGTGAAAAGACTTCCAACAGAATGGGAGAAAATATTTGGAAACGATGAGTCTGATAAAGGTCTAATATCTAGAATATATAAAGAACTCCTACAGTTCAATAAAAAAAGATTCTTGTTTTAAAAATGAGCAAAAGAATAGGCATTTCTCAAAGAATATATATAAATAGGCAATAAATACATAAAAATCTTTTAAACATTATTAGCCACTGGGGAAATGCACATCAAAATCACTATTATTGTTATTTTATTTTATTATTTTTATTTGTTTTTGGGGTTTTTGGGGCTCTGTTTTTAGGGAGGTTTTGGATCATGGAAGGGTCATACTGTGGCAAGGGAGGATCACTGGTGCAGGGTGTTGGTGATGGGGGATGTTTGGGGAGGTGTGCACCTAGGGTATGCCTCTATGACATATGAGTATGTTCAAGTGGTCATGGGGCATTGTCTTGGTAGGTAGAGACCCACACAATAATTGAAAGAATATTGAATTCCCATCCTGGGAAGTCCTATTACATTCTCTAATACAGCAGCAAGAATCCCCCAAGTACATGGGCAGTGCCTAGCAAAGGAAGACAGCCCGTTATGCCAGCCTCTTGATATTAATGATTGTACGTGTGAACCCTTTCTTGTGAAATTAAAACTTAGCCTAGTGTTATACATTGCCCAAGTGTCACCTCCTGAAAGCCTCCTTGTTGCTCAAACGTGTCCTTTCTCTAAGCTAAACTCAGCATACAAATGCACTACCTTCTCTTCCGGCATGGGACATGACTGCCAGGAATGAGCCCCCTAGTACCAAGGGATTATTACCAAGCACTAACTAGTGATGCATGTGGAAAAAGACCTTGACCAAAAGGGGGAAATGGTAAATATAAATGAATTTTATAGCTAAGAGATTTCAAAATGAGTCAGGAAGTCATTCCAGAGATTAGGTTTATGACCATCTCAGCAGGATCTCATTGACTGCCACAGTAAACAGTGCTTCAAACAGTGGGGCTCCTGAGGGCTCTAGAGCCATCAAGACACTAAAAACAGGACAGACAATCTCAGGAATTCGGTACATGTCAGTGGGCCTTACTTTGGAATACATGCTCCTTAATGTAATAGAGTTAGAATCATTTATAATTTCCCTACACATGGCTCTTCTAGCTCTTTTATTTGAACCTATAATTAGCACTACACTTGTTAAATATATGTCCCAGAGACCTAAATCTTTGATCTATTCATATGTCAGTTGAGCCCTGAATCTCAGCAGAGTTGCAGTACCTACTCTCCCGTTCAATGGACTTGCCCAGGACAGCTAACAAGAGAATGATGATGGCCACTGCCCATCCCAAAAAACAGAGAGTATCTACAACTGCAAGCAAGACAGTTCCATCCATCTGTCCATGGCGTCTAAGCCCCCTCTCAATCAGAAACAGAGTGGGCATCACCATCCCCAAATCCTCAAGATTGAGGAACAAACAAGCATAAGGGGGGAATGCAAATATATACTAAAATAAGCTTACTATTATTCTAGTGAGGGAAGAACTTGTATCATTGATATAAAGGCAGTGGCCATTAGAGGTTCTGAAGGGAGAGAGAAAAAGAATAGGTATAACATGGGGGCATTTTGGGGGCATTGGAATTATCCTAAATGACATTGCAATGATGGATACAGGCCATTATACATTTTGTCAAAACCTATAAAATTATGTGGGATGAAGTGTAAACTGTTGCTGAGCGTGAGGGTTTCGACCTCGCTCAGGCCCAAGAGTCGGGGGGGTCAGCTCCTACCGGACCGCCGGCGGGGGGTGCTCCAGGGAGAGAGCACCGGGGCTCTCCAGGCGTGGGGGATGCGCAGTTGAGGAAAAACCACGGAGACCGCTTGAGCGCAAGAACAGGTCTGCTTTATTACGGAAGTACACTTAGCTATATAGGGTTGGGTAGAGGGAGGGGCGTGATGAAGGGAGGGTTGGCTAAGGGGCGGCTGTGGACAGGCTGAAGCTGATGGATAGACCTGAGGTAAGCAGTTACTGGGGAAGAGGGCAGATTGTAGGTTGGCAATATGGGCGGGACTGGCGGGAAGGGCGGCGGGGGCTGAAAGGGGAGGAGGGGTGAAGAAAGGCGGCAACAGTAAACTATAATGGAAACTGTAGTCCATGGTTAGCAGCAATGCTTCAATATGTTTTCATCAATTATAATGAATCACACTACTGAAAGATGTTGTTAATGTGGGAAAGCATGGGAGGAGGAAAGGGTATAAGAGAATTCCCATATATATATATATTTTTTTAATTTATTGAAACATATCACTCATACATGAACATACATAAACAGTAAGTGTATAGGGGTAGCCTATATAACAACATACAGGACTCTCACACCTCACTGCACCACCAATACCTTATATTGTTGCCAAACATTTTTAATGATTAGAGATCATCCTCAAAATATTACTACTAACAAAAGTATTTTCTCCCAACCCACCTTATCATTATTATTTATAACATTTATATATGAACATACATAATAATATTGTATAGTAAAAATTGTGAACTTACAAAGCAAGCATGTGTAACATCATACAGGAGAATCCCCTATATTTTTTATGTAATATTTATGTAATCTAAAACTTCTTTAATACAATATTAAAATAAAATTTTTTTAAAAAACACAATGAGATGCTACCTCATACCCATAAATTTCTGGTATTAACAACAAAAAAAGGGAAATAATAAGTGCAGACAAGGATGTGAAGAAATAGGAACCCTCAAACATAGTTGATGGGAATGTAAAATGGTGCATCCACTGTGGAAAACAGTTTGGAGGTTCATCAAAAAGTTAAACATAGAACTACCATATGATCTAGCAATCCCACTTCTAGAATGTACCCTAAAGAATTGAAAGCAAGGACTCAGAGTGGTTTTTTTGTACACCAATGTTCATAGTGACATTGTTCACAATAGTCAAACAGTGGAAGCAATCTAAATGTCCAGCAACAGAAGAATGGATAAACAAAATGTGATATATACGTGCAATGGAAAATTATTCAGCCATAAAAAGGAATGAAGTTTCAATACATGCTACAACATGGATGAAACTTGAAGATATCATATTGAGTGAAGTAACATGCAATGGGACAGAATTCTTTGATTTCACTTACATGAAATAGCTAGAATATGCAAGCATATAAGAGACAGAAAGCAGAGTACAGGTTACCAGGGGCAGCGTGGGATGGAGGGGATTGGGAGTTAAAGTATAATGGGTACAGGGCTTCTGTTTGGGTGATGGGAAAGTTCTGGTAATGGATGGTGGTGAATGCAATTAATCCTACTAAATTAACATTGTGAATGCAATTAATCCTACTGAATAGTATGCTTGGGACTAGTCGAGATGGGAAAGTTTATTTTGTACATGTTTTCATAATTTATATAAAAGGGGGCAACAAAAGAGATAATGACAATTAAATGCAATACATGATCCTAGACTGGGTCCAATATAGAAGGCCCAAAAGGACATTATTGGGGCTTATGAAAAAAATTGAATATAGATTTGTAAGCTTTATATAAATGTTAAAGTTCTAGAACTTGATAATTGTACTTAAGATGGTTGCATAAATGGATCTCCTTGTTCTTAGAAAATGTATGTGGAAGTATTAGGGATCTTGAAGTATGCAATCTACTCACATTTGTTTAGAAAATATATAGATAAACCCCATTAACCCACCGGACCAGCTATGGCCAGCTTTTTACTTCACCCTTGCAAGATGGTCTGCTGAATCTGGACATCACAATTACTTTTTTTTTTTTTTTTAAGATACATAGATCACACAAATTGTCAGATAATGAATATAATTGATAGTAATATTTTGATGATACTCTTGCATAGTCTGTAACAAATGTTTCACACCAATGTAAAGAGTTGGTGGAGGGGTGATATATGAGACCCCTGTGTGATGTTATGTATGTTTATTTTATAAGTTCTCAATCTTTACTATATACTTATTGTTTATGTGTGCTCATGGATGAATGTTATACTTCAATAAAAAATTTTTTTAATATATATACAAGAGGTTCCCGTATACCTCATTCCCTGCACCCCCTCTCCTCCCACATCAACAACTTCTTTCTTTAGTGTGGTACATTCATTGCATTTGGTGAATACATTTTGGAGCACTGCTACACAGCATGGATTATAGTTTATGTTGTAGTTTATACACCCAGTGCATTCAGTTGGTTATGGCAGAATATATAATTTCCTGCATCTGTCCCTGCAATATCATTCAGGACAACTCCAAGTCCCCAAAATTCCTCCATATTAAACCTCTTTTTCCCTCTCCCTGCCTTTAGCAACTCCTGTGGCCACTGTCTCTACATCAATGTTATAATTTCTTCCATTGCTAGGGTCACAATAATTCTATAGTAGAATACCAGAAAGTCCACTCTAATGCGTATTTTATTCCTCCATCCTGAGGATCCTGGGATGGTGATGCCCACTCCACCGCTAAATCAAGAGGGGGCTTAGATCCCACAATTACTTTTAATGGCAAAAAATGGGTGAAGGGGCAGTGGTGGCCAGGGAAGCAAAAGAGATGCAACCCTCTTTTTTTCAGGGAAGGAAAATTTTCCCAGACATCTCCCAGAAGACACACCCATATATCTCTGCCATAACTGGATCACATGCCACTTAAAGACCAGGGACCATCTTCCTTGAGATCAAAGCTTCTCTGCCTACTACCTGAAAAAAACTAGCATTTGGTTAGCAGTAAAAAAAGGGGGAGAATGCTGACTGATTAGGCAGCCCAATGTCTGCTACATACATTTACCCTTTGTCCAAGCAATCCCACTGTTTGGAAATTCTACTGCAGAAATAAAAATACCAAGAAACCTGCACTTCCATCAGGAGAGGAATGGCTGAATAAACTGTGGTATATCCACACTAAAGCATATTATTCAGCTATTAACAATAATGAGTTAGATTTATACCTGTTGACCTGGAGAAAACTGCAAAAGGGTCCCTACCATAATCCCCACCCCCAGAGTGGCTCCTGTGGCAGTTTGATATTATTTATGAATTCTAAAAAGAGATATAGATTTGTTTATAAACTGGTCTGTTCCTCTAGGCATGATAACCCTTTGATTTTACTAGATTCAGCTGAGACATCTGATTAAATTATGTTAAGATTAGGGCTTTGATTACACTACATCATTAGAGTGTGACTCAGTGCTGACCCCTTAGTGGGTGGACACTCACACAGAAAAAGACCCAGCAAAGGAAGCGAGAAAGCTCATTAGACACGGCAAAGACCTCAGGAGAAGTGATGATCCTGAGAGTCTACCCCTGACATTGTGAAGAGACTTGAGGCTCAGATTGGCCGAGCCCCAGAGGAAAGAAACAAGCCCCACAGAGAGAGACAAGCTTTATGCCAGACTACAGCTGAGCTCAGAAGAAGATGGGACCATGGAGCCTTAGGAGGAAGAAGGAAGGCTGAACTCTTGCAGATATTGCCCTCTATCTTGCTTCAACACATGGCCAATGACTTTGGGTGAGATAGTACCTCTTATGGTACCTCAAGTTGGACTCTTTAGGCCTTATGATTGCAAGCTCCCACCCCAAACAAATTCCCTTTATAAAAGCAAAAAAAAAAGAGAGAGGAAAGATATAGATAAATAAATATATAGACAGGTAGATGAATAGTTGGATTGATCAATAGAATGATACAGCAATTGTGGCAAAATGTTAAAATTGGTGGAGCTGGGTATCTGGCAAGGGGGTGATATTAGAGTTCTCTGTATGAGTTTTGTATTATTTTTACAACTGTCCCATAAATTTGAAATTATTACAAAATAGAAAGGTTAAGAAAAATAAACAATAGTTGTCATGTATTGAGTTCTTTGTCTATGACAGGCATTGGGTCATGCACCAAATATACAATGCCCATTCAATCCTCACTTTTGAAGTGGGCATTTTTAATATCACCATTTTATAGAGCAGGGTTCTTAACCTTTTTTGTTTCATGGACTCCTTTGCCAGTCAGGTGAAAACCACGAACCCCTTACTAAGTCCACACTATACTGTATATTATTTAATAAATATATCACATCCATACCAACACTACCCCACAAGAATAATATTTTTTTATATTCCAATTCAAGCTCATAGAACCCTGTTATAGAGGAAATGACCTAGAGTTGAAAGTAGTGGGGCTCTTGCCTGGGATCTCCGGTTGGCAAGTACCAGAGCCAGGAGTAAAACCTAGCCTTGTACCCCCTAAGACTATTTGCTTCCATTATATCCCACTCTCCCTTGTCATTAATTTCTACTGTGACAAAATAAAACCAGGGGTTCGTTCTGACTCTGTCCATAGGATTAGAGGTATGCTTTACTCAATCTTCACCAGTGTGTTAGATTAACCTACACTGATTTAAATACATAATTTCCCTGAATTGTGGGATTCTTCCTACAAACTGAGATATGTGGAAAATGGTTGAAAATGCACAGTTTAGACATGGAGTCAGGGATTGGAAAACTTTAAATATGTTTTGAAATTTATGCTAACTTTTTTGGTTCCATTTTCAACCATAGATAACATTGGATTGTATAAAATATGGAGAGAGATAGAGTTAAAAAGAGAAACAGTGATAGCAGTGATTATAAACAAATGGATAAAACTATGTAATTATAATTAGACTGTTGGAGTCTTTCATAAATTTCTCAAGTAGCAGTATTCAGGGCTGCCTGTGTTCATAATGTCAAGCAACTTTGGATTCAAGTTTTTAGTTACTAGGACTGGGACCCTGGGCAAGTTACTAACTCTCTGGGTTTAATTCTTCCTACAACATAAAATAAGGAATAATAATGCCTTCCTTTCGGAACTGCTTGAAATTTAGGAATGGTATATGTAAAGTGCCTTACACAGTGCCTGACATTTACTCATTCATTCATGTATCTATCCACTCAATAAATACTGAACATCTACTATATTCTTGGCATGTTCCTAAGTATTAGGGATGCAGTGGAAAAAAGAAAACAAAATAAGACACATTCCCTACCCTCATAAAATTTAGAATTTTGTGAGGAAAACATACATTAAATCAAAGAATCATACAAATGTGTGTAAAATTACATCAATGAAGAATGCTCCTGGACATGGGAGCTAACTGAAAGAATTTCCAATGGCCAAAACTGGAATAATTTTAGCAACAAATTAAAGAAAATAGTATTGAAATCATAAGATGAAGTGCAAAATAAATATCCATGAGTCTATCAACAAGTTATTGAATAAATAAAGAGGAAGAAGAAACAAACCTCTCATCAAAAGAATTCCAAGGGGGAAGTGGCTGTGGCTCAATCAGTTGGGCTCCCATCTACCATATGGGAGGCCCTGGGTTCACATTCCAAGGCCTCCTTGTAGAGGCAAGCTGGCCCATGCACCACGGAGCACTGACACAGTAAGATGACACAGCAAAGGGTGACAAGCAGACACAGAAAAAATGTGCAGCAAATGGACACAGAGAATAGACAACAAAAAACAAGCCACAAAGGGGGGGCGGAATAAATAAAATAAATAAACAAAATTTTTTTTAATTAAAAAAAGAATTCCAAGGGAAGCGGCTGTGGCTCAATCGATTGGGCTCCCGTCTACCATATGGGAGGCCCTGGGTTCACGTCCTAAAGCCTCCTTGGGAAGGCAGGCTCACCCGCACCCTACGGAGAGCCACCAGCCTGGGCACCGTGGAGTGCCGCTGGCCCACAAGTGCTGCGGAGAGCCAACTCAGCAAGGTGATGCAACAACAACAATAACAAAAAAGGGAGACAAGCAAAAGAATGCAGAAGAACACACAGTGAATGGACACAGAGAACAGACAGCAAGCAAGCTGCAAGGAGGGGGAGGGGAATAAATAAGAATTCCAAATAATTTCTGTAGAATGTCTACCCTACAGGAGGTGGAGCATAAGTACCCTCTCCTTAAGTGTGGGTTGTGCATAGCGACTTCCTTCCAAAGAGTGCAATATGAACCAGGAGGAATAAAGAGCAATTTTACAGTAGAGAAACCTGACAAATACTATCTCAGTCAAATGATCAAGGTCAGCATCAACAGTGATAAGTCATGTTGATACTAGGTACCCTTGATATGATGTGACAAAAATGGTAACCACAGTCTAATTTTGAGAAAAAGATCAGACAAATCTCAATTAAAGGATATGCTGCAAAATACCTGACCAGTAATCCTCAAAACTGTTAAAGTCATCAACAAACAAGTTTGAGCAATGGTCACGGCCAAGAAGAACCTTAGGAGACACGAGGACTAAATGCAATGGGGCAGGCTGGATGGGGTCCTGGAACAGAAAAAGGACATTAGGCAAAAATTAAGGAATCCTGAATAATGTATAGATTTTGGTTTAGAATAATGAATCAATATTGGTTCATTAGTTGCAACACATGTACCAAACTAGTGCAAAATGTTAATAACAGGGAAAACTGGCTGCAAAGGTATAGGAAAAACTCTCTCTACTATCTTCATCATTTTTCTATAAATCTAAAACTATTGTAAAAAATAAAATTTATTTAAAAATACATTTGCAAAAAAGAATCTACAGTGCACTTGTTCTAAACTTTAATAAGCATTCTTTCAAAAGCTTTAAAATAAAATGTACCTAAGAAGAGACTGCAGAGCTATTAGAGCAGACAATTGTCCAATTTGACTTCTGTATGTGTATGTATATAAATGGAGAAGCGGTTTTCCTGTGGCAGTATAAGCTGAGCTTAATTTGGATTCATTAAAGTTCAGTTAATTTTTTTTTTTTTTGAGGAGGTATCAGGGAATTGAACCCAGGGCCTCATACATGCAGGCACTCAACCACTGAGCTACTCCCACTCCTAGCTAATGTTTTTATTCTGATGAGCTTTACCCATTCAAAACTGATGTCTGCCTCCTTAGCCAGAAGTCTACACTACTAGAGTCACTTGATGAGTTAGGTGAGCCAAGGCTTACCTGGGAATAAAGGTAAAATCCTCTAGGTGTGAGGGTTTCTTCCGAAACCTTGCCAGTGCCCAGCAGTCTTTGAACGAAACTAAGGAGCATTGAGTACAGTAGTGCTCAGCACAGTAGCAAGCACTTTACCCAGAATCTCTCCCTTTCTCTTTACAGCACTCTTGAGAGGTAGGTATGAATACTCCCATTTAACAGATGAGGAAACAAAGGTTCCATGATGACAAGGCTATTATGCCAGAACTCAGACGCAAACCGAAATCTTTCTGACATCCCGCTTTCTCTGTGTGACCTGGAATAGTTCTGATTTTGTATGACACAGGCAGCAGAGCCCTAAAGTGATAAAATTATTTTTAAAGGTCTTTCTGGCCACAGTCAATGGAAAACCTTCTATGAGAATGTATAAAGTTCACAGAATGGTGAAAATTTCCATCAACTTTCCTACTAATTTCTTTTTAAATCAAAAAACAAAAACAAAAAACAAAAAAGTCCACTGGCATAAAGTCAGTAGTCAGATATTTGAATTCAAAGGATCTCAGTAAAGTAGGTCTTGCTGGATTAATTGTGCCTTTAATTGGTGTTTTGGTTCAATACCCTCTTTGCTGCAAACGAATCCTCAATAAATGCAATTAACATGAAGCTCATTTTCCAAATGAGTGAACAGAATTGGGTAAGGTTGTAAAGTTTCATTGTTCCATTTTCAGTGGTACACCATTGTATGAAGCTAATGGGTTAGAAATAATCTGTGTGGACAGGCCAAAATATTTCCAGCAATGGAATCCAGAAATATTTTGGTTGGCCAAAGCAAACACAATGTGGGATGCATTTTAAGCCATGAGCTGCCTTCCTCTCCAATTCTCTCACCCCAGGATGCAGGCATATTAGCACTACCCTGAGCACTAAGCACGTGTTTTAATTCGTGCTTTAACATGAACTGAACACACTGTGAGCCCTTAATCTTTCCCTTTTACATTTCTGTCAAATAACAATAACATTAATAAATCTTTCTGGATAGCAAACTGATCATATTATCTGCTTTATTTCAATAATCAATAGCTAACATTCAAGCCTACTATCATATGTCAGCCAGTGGGGTAAGCACTTCACAATTCTTAAAATATCCTTATGACATAGGCATCAACATTATCCTCAATGTAAAGTAAAGGAAATTAAAGCATCAAGAATTCAAGCAATTGCACTAAGAATTCACAGTAGTGGGGGGTAGGAGTGCTGGAATTTAAATAAGCAGGAAATCTAGCTTGAGAGCCAGAATGCTTAGCCAGTACACCTTCTGTCCAAGTCCCTAGCAGCACTTCCACTCAGCCATATGACCCCAGGGGAGTTCTAGTACTGATCACCTAATTCAACCCTAGAATCCACCAACTTGACCAGATCATAAGATTGGAATTCAAGTTCCGGATCTGCTTGTCCCGATTCTTTTCTTAATGTTCCCCTTCGAACTGGAACTTTTCCAGCCTTTCATAGTTCACTTCTTTCCAGGACTCATATTCCTCAATTACAAGAGGATCAGACTAAAGACGTTTCCAAATGCCATATTTCCCTTTATTTCCCTCTGTGGATTGGAGCTTCTGATTCAGCGGTTCACCTGAAAGTCCACTCTGAGTTCCTGCTTGCCCAGAACTATAACTACCACCAGTGCATTTGCCTGACAGGCGCTCATATTCCAAAGAGTTGGTAGAATCATGATCATGGAATGAAAGAATCACAGAGTTTTATTGCTGGAATGGAAGTTAAGGTTTAAAGGGTGTTGATGATGATGGTGAGGGGCAAAACTGGAGCAGAGATCACATCTCCTGATGTCATTCCAGGATTCTTCCTACTATCAAACTGAAATTAGCTGCACATCTTCGCATTTGCCCAAGGTTGTGTTTCTTTCTCTGTTTATTTTAATGGTGCAAAATGTAAGAAAGAGATTGGTGAAAGCTAAATGAAGACCAGAGAATTGGAAAAAAGTGTGGGGGAAAAAAAACTTCCCCATTCTTTTTTCCCCATGCTCACTCCTTGAGATACTCTCAGCTCCATACAAATAAATAACACTCTGCAACCAGCCACTTGTCAACACCTTCTATACAAAGTCACTTCTGTTCCTACGACAAGAAAAAAATTTAAAGTGAACCCACTCAGGCTTGTCTTTTCTTGGCCCAAATGCATTCTAACATATCAAATTCAGTTTTGGTTAAGCACCGTTTTATTAGCCACCTGGAAAAAGAGAAAAAGAAATAGTATTGTGTAGATGTTATTTTAAAAACAAATAATATACTAAATAATATCTAAATGTATTTTTCTTATAAAAATCCAAACAATACTGAAGCAAATATTTTCAGTTGCCCAAGTTTCTTCTTTATAGTAGCCGGTACTTTATTGTGAATATTACTTCCTCTCAAACATCTTTGAGAAAAATAACTCCTGGACATTCTTCCTTTGGATTTGTTGCTTTTAATTCATAGTTGCCTTTCCTCAAATGCTTATTTATTTTGATTGTTCATTTCTTAATTCCATCATTGTCAAATTTCAAATATTGTTACTTTGGGTTTCCTATTATATAAATCCAAACCTAATTCAATATAATTCCATTTTCCCTAAAAATGACCTAGAAATATGAGTAAAACCTAGCACATCCACACAAATGCATAGCTGTGTCACAAGAAGGAATGGAAATCCCAAGGAGGTAAAAACAAGAAGGAGCCAACAATTGTCAGGAACTGATATCAGCACCAAAGGGGAATGAATTTGGGTAACCTTGCATGGTCTGCGGGCCTGACAGAGACAGGGTGTTGATACTGAGCTCCCTCATAAAGCCAGGACTCTTGAATGGATCTCCACCACCCAAAATGAAAATATATCCTGAAAAAAAATATTTGCCTACTGGAAAAGGAAAGTCGAATTTATCTACCTCAAACTTACTCTGGATGAGATAAAATTTCTTCTGATGTTTATAACCACTGGCATTTCCTCATGCAGCTTTTAAGGTTAAATGTGTATATATATACAAATGCATGTGTATATGAATTTATGTATACATATCCATGTAGTAAATATATGCATATTATCTGTATAGTCTTAGAAATCCCAAACTGAAAAATTAATATTAAAAAAATATCCTAGAGGGAAGCAGCTGTGGCTCAATCAGTTGGGCTCCTGTCTACATATGGGAGGCCCTGGGTTTGCATCCCAGGGCCTTCTTTTTTTTTTTTTTTTTTTTTTTATTGATTTTGTAATAATATTACTTTAAAAATATATATGTGAGGTCCCATTCAACCCCACCCCCCCCACCCCACCTCTCCCCCCCCGCCAGCAACACTCGTTCCCATCATCATGACACATCCATTGGATTTGGTAAGTACATCTTTGGGCACCTCTGCACCTCATAGTCAATGGTCCACATCATGGCCCATACTCTCCTCCATTCCATCCAGTAGGCCCTGTGAGGATTTACAATGTCCGGTGATTGCCTCTGAAGCACCATCCAGGGCAGCTCCATGTCCCAAAGACGCCTCCATCTCTCATCTCTTCCTGCCTTTCCCCATACCCATCAGCCACCATGTCCACTTTTCCCAATCCAATGCCACCTCTTCTATGTGGACATCAGATTGGTTGTGTCCATTGCACCTCTATGTCAAGAGGAGGCTCAGATTCCACATGGATGTTGGATGCAATCCTCCTGCTTTCAGTTGTAATCACTCTAGGCTCCATGGTGTGGTGGTTGTCCTTCTTCAACTCCATCTTAGCTGAGTGTGGTAAGTCCAATACATCATATTGTAGGTGCTGGAGTCTGTTGAGGCTCAGGACCTGGCTATCACATTGTCAGTCCAGAGATTCAAATCCCCTAAATATATCTTAAACCCCAACATTAACTGCACCTCCAGCACATTAGCATGAAAGTCTTATGAAGGAAGATCCCATCTGAGTCCAGATTCATCACACATAAACACCAGTTCCAAAAAGGGGCCATCTGACCTGGTAGTTAACCCCATCGGCCATGACCATAATTCCCATGGGTCTCTTTAGCCCTCGAAGGAACCGATATCTGGGGGTTGTATCTGCTTTATCTGTCTCTCTGACTCTGCTCAGTTGTGCATGAGGGCAATCCTTCTGCCAGCCTCCAGACTCTTTTTTAGAAACTCGTAGCCATATAAACTCATTTCTCTTTTCCATTTCCCCTTTACTTTAGGTCAAACAGCATTTTAAAGTCATGTTATTTTATGTAGACAGGGATATTCTGCTGATCCACATTGAACCTTCCGTATAAGGTCATTTTCCAGTTGCATCATCAGTTGGTAGTTGATAGTGGTCCCTCCGTTCCAGGGAGGCTCATCCCCGGGTGTCATGTCCCACGCTGGGGGGAAGGCATTGCATTTACATGCTGAGTTTGGCTTCGAGACTGGCCACATTTGAGTAACATGAAGGCTGACAGGAGGAAATTCCCAGGCACAGTGTTGCTCTAGGCCTTGTTCTTATTATAGGCTTATCAGCTCACAAGCATAGTCATTAGCATCCAGGGCCTTCTTGTGAAGGCAAGCTGGCCTGTGCCTGCAGAGAGCTGACCGCCTGTGCCGCAGAGAGCTGGCGCAGCAAGATGACGTAACATAGGGAGAAGAGCAGACACAGAAGAATGTGCAGCAAATGGACACAGAGATCAGACAGCAAAACAAACCACAAGGGGCAGGGGTATAAATTTAAAAAAAAAAAAAAGTATCCTAGAGGAGGAAGCAAATGCAAAACCTCTCTGGAAGGAAATACCCTGATCCCAGGTGGCAAACCCAGATAGCCCAGGATTCTAATATTAAATATATAAAAGCATCTGCTGTATATAACTTTACAATATAAAATGACAAAACTACAAGGACACAGATATCAAAAAGAGAGCTGACAGAAATAACAAAAAAGAAGACAGACTACAATAACTTCAGATACTTTATTGTGTATAGATTATAAAATAAGTATATTTATGATGATTTGTGAAATAAAAGATGGAATTAAAAACAAGAAAAAGAAACAAGAACGTATAGCTCTATAAAAGAACCAAATGTAAGTTTTACAAAGTTTAAAAGCTCAATGGGGGCGGCGGACTTGGCCCAGTGGTTAGGGCGTCCGTCTACCACATGGGAGGTCCACGGTTCAAACCCCGGGCCTCCTTGACCCATGTGGAGCTGGCCCATGCGCAGTGCTGATGTGCACAAGGAGTGTCATGCCACACAGGGCTGTCCCCGTGTAGGGGATCCCCACGCTCAAGGAGTGCGTCCTGTAAGGAGAGCCGCCCAGCGCGAAAAAAAGTGCAGCCTGCCTAGGAATGGTGCCGCCCACACAGAGAGCTGACACAGCAAGATGACGCAACAAAAAGAAACACAGATTCCCGTGCTGCTGACAACAACAGAAGCAGACAAAGAAGACGCAACAAATAGACACAGAGAACAGACAACCGGGGTGGGGGGTAAGGGGAGAGAAATAAATAAATAAACAAACAAACAAACAAATAAATAAATAAATAAATCTTTAAAAAAGCTCAATGGATAAGTAAAATAGATTTCAGTGTTTGAAGGAAATTGGCAAATTGGCAGTTGTATCTGAAGAAATTACCCAAATGTATATAATCAGAGCTCTAGAAAGAGAGACTAGAGAGAATGGGTAAAGGGCAACATTTGAACAAATAATGGTTGAGAGTTATATAGAATTGATGATGACTTATGTCTGCAGATTCAGGAAGCGCCAGGCTTCTCAAGCAGTCTTAATAAGAATATGAAATTGTTTGTGGTAGAACTAAGAACCCAGGTCTACCCAATTTAGTTAAACTTAATCTGGAAAAATCATGGAGACCTGGAGAGGTGATAGCAATTTACTATGTGCCAGGCATGGTACAAATATATAGCTCATTTAATCCTAATAAAATATTTATGAATTAGAGATTATCAGCCCCATTGAACAGATGAAAACACTGACATTCAAAGAAGTAAGTAACCTCCCAAGATGCCTCAGCGAGTAAATGGCCAAGGTCTGTGCTTTGTGCTCCACCCTCATGCACTTTCCTGGTATAAGACCACTTTAAATAAAATGTCTCATCTCTTACTTTCCTCTTCAAAACAGCGGAAGTTCCCCCCCCCCACCCCCAACCTAATCACTTCACAGAGTTGCTCTAAATATAAAACACAAATACATATAACAATGTCTTAATTTCTATAGTGATCTGCATATTTATATTATTTACCCCGCAAGGTAAATGCCTGGTGTTAACCACCTCAAGTAGATAATCTTGAACACTGTGTCAGAGTTTTTAAAGCAGTGTATTTGAGACCATGTAGAATCATACTTTTCTATTAGCTGGGATAATGGAAGAAGTACAGTTAACCTTTAAGACTCCTTTGAAAACCGGTTTAATATAAAATTAATTTAGGTAAATATTTACTATGAATCTGGCACTAGGTTAAGCACTTTCCTTGTCTTCTCTCTTTTGAGTCTCAAGGGAACTCTGAAGTAGATGTAATCTTTATCCCCATTTCCTGAAGTGAAAATAGAGGTTTAAAGAGGTTAGATAACTTGCCTGCGGTAAGAAGCTAGTGAGAGGTTGTGTTAGGCTTTGCACCCAAGCAGCCAGACTGCAAAGCCCATGCTTTTAAATCTTATACTTTCCAAATCCTTATAACTGACAGGCCATTGTAAAGATCCAATAAAAGTGTTTTGAAAACTGCAAAGCACATTTCAAAGGAAAGCTTCCATTTTGTATAAACCAAGATGAACTCAAACTAAGAATTAGGCTCTTCAAGTAGTAGCTTAGTTTTGTTTGACATGTTGATATTCTCTTTACAAAAATCTTGCCTTGACCTTTAGGTTTTCTTTTTTCATTGGACAATATAATAACACATACAATTAACATTCTATTATTCTATTTTTAATTTATTCTTAACCCCCAAGTTATTCTAGTATTTAAGAAAATTAGAAAATGTGCCCTTTTTATTTCATTGAAATATGTTATCTTACTGGAAGGTTTACAAAATTAGTCCTGATTTGAATTCAGGCTGTTATTGTATCCACATCTGTCTTTTTACAAGAAAAAAACAAACAAACCACGAATGCTGCCTAAATTGCCAAAAATAGCTTCTCAGATTCTTTGTTAGCATGAAGGATGCAAAATAGCAAATAGTTGGAAACAGTGTAAGTGGAAAAAAATCTTGTGTGGGGAAATGTGTGTGCATGTGATGAGGACACATAAATGCACGCATGTATGTGTTTTAACTTTCCTTCTTCCAGAATGTCCCCTACCTTTCGAAAGTAATATATCTTTTGTCAAAACTTAGTAAAATTAATTCAAGGAAATATGTAATGACGTGGTATTTAAGAGAGAAATTATGTGGTAATTCCCTCTATACAAGTTATTGAAAAATTAGTGGAGATTTTTCTAAGGGAATTACTTTCTTAACAGAAAGGTGAATAGGGCATAACACAGATTAAATCCCCAATAATCAGTGTTCCCTGGTATTAATTAAAGAAAACCCAGATTTGGCCACTAGATTCTAAAATTTCCCCTCCACAAAAATCAATGTTTGTTTTTGGGTTGTTTGGATTACACAATCTTTCTTTAAAAAACAGAAAGTGGTTTTTAAAAACTTTATTTTCAAGAAGACTTATTAAAGAGAAGAGCAGCTATGAAAAAAAAAAAGGATTGACGTGGAGAGATACTCTATCCACCTGCTGCCATAGGTTTTTAATGTAGCATGGACTTCAGATAAATTCTCAAGTTCTCATTTAATCCTACAATTATGTGATGTTGAAAATTCCATTCAAATATGCCAGGAAAACCAAATACAATTTCATAAACAGAACAAAGCTAGAGAGGATGGGAAGTGGATGTGTGGATCTGTATGGAGGTGTTTAAGCATGTGTTTTAATGAGTTCAACACTAGATGGCTGTAGTTACAAAACCAATACATTTCACAATATGATATTGTGAGAACAGATGGGTTCTAACCCATTAAAACAAATTCTGCTATCTTCCAAAACCTTGTTGGAATGAAGAAAAGCAGCATCAAGCTTTCAGGTTTGAAATGTCATGAATTTCTAAAAGAGCGGGCATGAATCCTAGGAGTCCTTATTTCACACAGATTAAAACAAGAAGTTGCACTGTCATAGCCTCAAGGATGTAGATTGAATCTGCTCTGCATTTAATCACTGTATACTCCAGTAGTACTCTCTTATTTTCAAATCATTTTCACCTCCTCCAATTCACTTGACCCTTTCAATAATCAGTGAATAAGGAAGACAGATGTTTTCTTCATTAAAGATGTAGACACTGAAACTCACACAAGGGGCAGAAACTTGCTCAAGGTGACCTAGCTCATAACTGAGCACTCTGGCTCAGAGCTCTTTCTATACACTATGCAGGGAAAGAGAATTGGGTCTTTGCTCTCTGTAGTGTGTTTGACATGGTCCTTCCATTCTTTAGAATGCTCTCTTCTGTTTAGTTAAATCCCCTACCTACCTACTCAGCAAACATCCACAGCTGAGTTTTAAATTGCTTACTAACTGAAATCGGTGAAGAAACATTTTGGTAGCACAGGAGAGGGAGGATGGCGGAGAAGGGAAGCTTATTATACTTGGTAGGTAATCTTTGGCTTTGAATTATAATTCTTTTTTTTTTTTTTTTTTGAATTTTATGTTTTACCTAACCCAGAAATGACCAATATTTGAGGGGGGGGTGGGAGTTGGTTTTTTTTTTTCCTAAATATGCCAGCTCTACTGGGTGGCAAATTTAGTCTGGCATTAAAAACAAGATTAGTTTAAGTCCATATGTCAGATCATTTGCATGTGAATAATCAATGATCACTATCATTTAATGAGAATTTACCATGGACCTGGTATAGCTTACTTTGCAAAACTTTTCTTTCTGGAACATTCACATCAGGGTAAATCCAGTCAATTGCTGCATCCAGTAATTTGGGGTCATCCTTTAGACTTTCTCTCTCAGTTCCCACATCCTTTCCATACAAAGTCTAGTTGATTCTACCTCCTACACATTTCAGGGAACCCCATCTACTTCTCTCTATCTCCTTTCCCATCATCCTAATATGAACCACCTCCACCTGCCTACCCTATGAGATGTCTTGCATCCTTCCAGTCCAAATCAATAACTCTTATTTGAATGTGTAAATGAATAAAAGAATTCAAATGATGATTATTTAAGACAAGCATATTTTGATTTAAAAATGGAGGGAGGGAGGGAAAGAGGTAGGCAACATTATCCCATGGCAATTTGTTCTCATGGCTGCAGATGAATATTCACCAATAGATCTGGGGGCTCCCCTTCTTAAATCTTTCACTGATGTCCCATTGCTCCAGGAAAACATTCTAAACCTGTAGCAAGTCTGAGCCTGGCCATTTAGGAATTAACCTTGGCTTCATCACCCACTCCAGCCACTTTTGCCCTCTTTGACCCTCTTGCTCTTCAACTGTCCTTCTATAAGTTGTTCAAGTAGGCAAAATTGATTCAAACTCAGGGCATCCACATATATGTTTCTACTGTCTAGAGTGCCCACCCTCCATCCACACATCCTTCAAATTTCAGTTTAAATATCTTGTGTTTAGGGTAGTCTTTCCTCAACTCCCTCCCTTACCCACTCTCCCTGCCACAGATTAGGTCCCTGTGTTTTATGTCTCTGTTTGGCACTGCTTCATAGTACTTATTATAATTATAATAGGTAATCACAGGAGTAAGCATTTGCTGAATATCTGTACCTTCTATATGGCTTGTTAACTGTGAATTCCTACACGCTAGCATGGTATTCTGCAAACTTTTAAAATTGTGATCCACAACTTAAAATATTACATCATAACCCAGAACACATATACACATACACATGCAGCTAAAACAAAGATTTCATGAACACTGTTTACCCTTTCAATATGCAATTCACTTGGTATTTTCTATTCTATATTCTCTGCTTTTAATATGTTGGATGCAAACTACTTTGTAGATTTTATAGCCTACTAACAAGTTCAACCCTCATATTAAATAAACATTGATTGAACATAATGTTTAGCATATCATAAGTCCTCAATGAATTTTCTGGAATAAATCAGTGAAATAATAATATTTACCAGTCATTATTTAAATCAAGTTTATTTTTACAAAGCAAAAACAAGCCTTGCTATCCCTTGTTAGCTCCCTTGCTATCCCAAGTTAGCTCCCTTGATTAGACTGATGAGATCAAGGTCATGAGTTTAATCCCCTTCTAGTGGCTTGGTTTCTCTTTGTTCCAGGACTACTGACAGTACCCCCTCCCTTCAGGCCTCAGGAAAAAGAGAGACTGGGTCTGTAGTAGTCAGCCAAAGGGGTACTGATGCAAAATACCAGACATCGGTTGGTTATTATAAAGGGCATTTATATGGGATAGGAGCTTACACTTACCAGGCCATAAAGCGTAAGTTATTTCCCTCACCAAAGTCTGTTTTCACATGTTGGATCAAGATGGCTGCCAACGTCTGCGAGGGTTCAGGCTTTCTGGGTTCCTTCCTTCCCGGGGCTTGTTTCCCTTTCCTCTGCAGGCTTACTTCCTGGGGCTCCAGCTTAAGGCTTCAGCATCAAACTCCAGTATCAAAAACCCCCAACTCTATCCTTTGCCATGCCTTTTATCTGTGAGTCCCCACCCACCAAAGGGTGGGTACTCAATGCCCTACTGACACAAGAAGTTTACTTGATTAAGTAATCAAGTAAACCTCTAAATCCAATATAATCTCATATGCCCAGAGGGAAAAATCAGTTTACAAACATAATCTAATATTTCTTTTTGGAATTCATCAATAATATCAAAACTGCTAGAGGGTCCATTACTTTTCACTGTGGAAAGAAAATATCTTATCATTGCAACAAAAAGGTTTTTAAAATAGAAAGGAAAAATGTTTTCCAGCTATATCTTAATAATGCCACTAAACTGATAAGTGGCATTGGCTCTTGTGAGCAATAACTGAATTGCCCTACTTGGAACTGTCAGGTTTTAGGGCCATTTTCAGTGGTTCCCAAACATTTTGGACTAACATGATTACCGTAGTTGATTCTGCCTTGTTGAATGCCAGGACACATCGGGTAAGAAACTAACAGTGTTTTCTAACTAGTTAATATAATTCCTTCTCTCACCTCTTATTTTTTGCTGGCCACTAGGTACTACAAACCCCAGCTTTCCTGTCTTCATCTCCACTCATCACCTCCCAGACACCAAGAACACAAAAAACAAAGGAACCCCTCCCTGGCCCGGCAACCTTGCAATATCAATAGTTCTCTGTAGGACACGGGCAAACTCAGGGGAAGAATTCCCTGCATATTTGGAACCTGTAAAAGCCCAGACTAAGCTTTCACTAGCAAAGCCAATAAAGACAATTTTATGAGGGGATCCCCTCCCAAAGAGGAAGTAGAGGGCAGTGTCCCTTATGCTCAGTCAAGCTGGGTGGGGCATCAATGTTTCCTGCAGGCCTCACTCCAGGGGCACAACTTAAGGGGCAAAACAATTGTTCTGCAGCCTTTTGGGTTTTTTCTAACCCTCTAATTCTAGTTTGGGGGCCTGTGGCTTATAAACCCTTTAACCAAAATTTACTCAAAATTAGGAAGGTTTGGGTCTTTTTTCTAAAGAGGATTTTATTATTTTCTAGGAAAATAATAGACTAGAGCTCTGACCAGAGAATTTAAAATAGGTTTTAGAAAATATAATTTTTTTTAATTGTCAAGAGAACACAGTTGCCACTGGAATTTCAAGCAATGACCAATAATCTCGACTCTATTCCTAACTCTCATATAAACTCAGAATGTAACACTGATTATTGAGCTCTCACAGTCATTGTTTCCACTTAAACTGTGAATCAGCAGCTTGTATAAAAAGCAGCATGTTTTCCCCAACCTGATCTGGTCCTATTTCCTTGGTTATGTAAATGTTTCATGTATTTTCTGTTTGTAAATCAGCATTTATCTACATACTTGACCAAGAATTTTATACTTTACTCCATGTAATACAGTGACATAAATAGTGTAAACCAGAGAGGAGAAATATTCTCCTAAATTATTTTAGGATTAATGTCCATTTGGCATAACAGAAAACAAGAGAGCTAATACAAAGAAAAACTTAGCTACCCAATTCACAAACAGCTCTACTTTTAAAATACATAAATCACTAAATCACCTTCAAAATAATATTTCCGCCAATGGTTTTTAATGCAAAATTCATTTTAATTTTGTAAACAAACAACAGCTATGGTTTTGTAAATTCTGTCTGGGAAGTAGTGACCCAATTATCTGGTCAAAGGGCTACATGGATGTGAGAAACAGAATGAGTTAAAGTTTAACTCCTAGGAATTGTAAACCAAACCTACAGCCACTGAACCTTTGGAGTTTGATATGATGATTAGAACATAACCAGAGTGACACGTTGAATTCGCCATAATCAAGGAAACCTTTTCCGGGTGGGGATCTCTGAAATCATTCAGGTACGGTCCATGTGTTTTTCTTTTTCTATTTCAACTCTGTGAAACTGTGTATTGTGGTACCAGGGGGAATGCAGTGAAAATAGTCTTTACCCTCTTCTATTAGAGAGCCTAATCCAAAGAACTGTATTGTTTATTTTTATACCAGTGAAGTAACCTGAAAACAAAAGAATACCTTGAAATGATCATATAATCTCAAAATGAGAAGCCTGTCATATTTTGTTCCTTTATCTAATAAATTTCCGGGGCAAGAAAATACAAGATTTGCCACTCCAGGTTCAAGAATCGGGCTAATGTTCTGAGAAGTTTATTTAGCTCTAGCCAGAGAGCAGGGACAGCCGTGGTTGACTGCCTGTCCCAGTCCTAGAAACCTGGAAAACATTAAAATGTAATTAACAAAGGAAATAGCATTAATATTCACTGGCAGATTCCAATATCTCTGTATGGTCATAATTCCTATCACACTTTAGAATTATATATACAATATCGCCTTCCCTCTCCTTCACCCTGCATCGCTACCCCCACAACCAAAAATCAAAAACAAACCCACTTTGGTAAAGTCTTGATATCCTGCTAATTCAAAGGAATTCCCTAAAGCTTTTCACTTTTGACTCTAGCAGAAAAAGAAAAAGAAAAAGGGAGAAAGGGAGGGAGGGAAGGAAGGAAGGGAGAAAGGAAGGAAGGAGGGAGCGAGGAAGTGAAGGAGGGAGGGAGGGAAGGAGGGAAGGAGGGAAGGAAGGAAGGAAGGGGAAAGGAAGGAGGGAGGGAAGGAAGGAAGGAGGGAAGGAGGGAGGGAAGGAGGGAAGGAAGGAAGGAAGGGGGAAGGAAGGAGGGAGAGAAAGAGGGAAGGAAGGAAGGAGGGAAGGAGGGAGGGAAGGAAGGAAGGGGGAAAGGAAGAGGGGAAGGAAGAAAGTACAGAAAATAACTGGCTTTTGAGTGTGTTAAATCCCAACCTTGGGATCGCGAATCATTAGGTCTTTTCTTCCCAGAGTGGTTTGGCAACTGTGCTAGAGTGGATGTATTTTCACATTATCATTTTGTTCAGTTCACAAAGATGGGTCCCAACCAAAAGATGATGGTTTTTTTTAGAGAAATAAGTCAATTAGAAACCTTACCAGGAATATTCCATTTCTAACAGAAATTTCCTAAACTCTCTTACTGGAATATTTTTGTTCTATGATTACTAAAGTAAGTTCCAAGAAGAATGAGCTGCTAAAAAAAGTTTCTTTACCATAGGATGTGTATTGTGTATCTCCAAGGAGATAGAGCATGATTTGTGCATTGTACAGGATTTCTGTTTTGCAAAACATACATCAGTAAACGACTCTAGTTATAATATAGGAGCATCAGAAATGTGTTGCTCTGGTCTGAAAACATCCTTTATAATCTCTATTGAGGAACATGTAATGGGAACATAGGTCTGGACACAAAAGTGAAATCACTTATTGTCAAAGTGCTGAGGCCTTACCCTATTGAATCAGCATAAAGGTTCATTTTTCAGGGCCACATTTTCTGGAATAATATTGACACTGTCCATTTTAGAAAATTCTCACGTTTTACTGGCCTAATTTACTATTTATCAAGTGTAAGGGAATGGTAAAGATAATTGGCAAGAAAATAAAATAAATTGTCACGGGCAATTTTTACAAAACGATATAATGGATGTGAACACATGGATTATTTAGTCATTTCCCAGTGGGCTAGTACCAAGTTAGTTTTGTGTCCTTTCAAATATTAACATTCCTCCCACTATATTCAGCAAACATCAATAAATGAGGCTCATGCAAAAGGGGCTGAATCTTCTGGTAAATTGAGGAATAAGGTGGTTAGACAAATTATAGCAGGTTTTATTATTATATGAGCACTTTGAGTAATAATAACAGACATTGATTGAACACTTATTGATCACTATAGTACCGAGTACTATTTTCTGCACTCTCCTGGAATTATCTCATTTTATTCTCAAAATATCAATATGAGGTAAATACTACTAAAACATTTCACAAGTGAGCAAGTTGAGGCACAGCTAAAGTTTCCTAACATGCTCAATGACACCAGCTATCAAGTGGCAGAAATAGGTTGCATGACTAGTTAGGATGGACCTGACTCCAGAGTGTGAGCGTGTAACCATTACTGTGCTCACAAGTACTGGGGACTTACTATTTATGTAAATACATTCATTCCACTGTGAATATCCAAGGATGTAGCCATGCTGTGTTTCTGTATTTACAACAGAACCTTTTTTTAAGTAAACCCTCATTAATATCCCGGAGAATTGGTATTCCTCAGAACACAGTTTAGGAAAGAATGAATTATTCTCATAGCCCATCCCAGCATTCCTCACAAGAGTCAATCGAGATATCATTTTAACATCTAAGGGACTTTACAGTCTAGTCATCCTCCATCAGACAGGGCCATGCCTAGCTCAGAGACTTTTAAAATTAATTATGAACGATTAATGCCTCTGACAGATCTGGGTTGGAAAGTCTGTTACAAAAGTCTCTAGGTTTGTGACCTTGGGCAGGTTTATTTAACTTCTTTGAACCTCAATTCCTCGACTATGAAATGGGTTTATAATCTGCCCAATAGAATTTTGTGATAATTAAATGAGATAAGATAGATGAAGAGTCAAGCATAGTCCTTTGTGCATAGTAGGAACTCTGCAAAATTCTGTTTTCCATTTCCCTCTTTGTAACAACTTTCAAAACAAGGAGTTTACTAAAAGTTTCCAAGCATACCCATTAGTTCCTCTTTGTCAAAACTATACTAATATAATTTAAATACAAATCTGTAGATAGTCAGATTTTTATTAATCACAAATAGTGACCCCATTCCATTTATTTCGAGAAACAACTCTTAATTCTATTTTTATTATTTAAAAAAAAAATAGCAAACATTTATTTTAAAGAATGATGCTCAAGAAAAGTCTTGTTTAAAAGCCCAAATCTCCTTTCACTGAAACCCACAGGACACACTATCACAGTGCAGGTTCATTTCATCACACAGCCTGCTGGTGCTAATAATCTGTTTCAATAACTGTCTTTTAAAATATTATTACCCCTTAGAAAGCTAGGCAGTATGCTCAGTACTATTGCACAATAGTTTTCACTACCTTATGTGTCTCTAAATGACTCAATAAGTTCAAACAAGACAGTATTGATTGAACGAGGATAAACACCATTTTATCTTATTCATGGAAACAGTAACCAGGCTGCTCTAAAGTGCAGTTCTAGCAGTTCATACTCACCCCAGGAAAAGCATCCAGAAAACAGCAGCACTATTGCAGTGACATTTTATATTAGAAACCTAAATCCCATCTGCGACTTGGCCATGTTTACTGTTGATTGGACCAGGAAAACTAATGTATCATTTTAGTCCATGAAATCTAACAGAATTAGGTTATCACCATTAAAAATTGTTTAGATTTTTAAATTTAATATACTTAAATTTTGTTTGGAATGTTCTTCATTGATCCAAATAAAAAATTTAATTATTAAATTTAATTATTTTGAAAAATGTTTGTCTTGACTAAAATGTACTGGCATCTTAAGTTCTCTGATGTTTTTTAAGATCTGTTAAGCTAAGCTTTTTTTCCTATATGGATATGTATGTGGAATTTTACATAGATAGGTATTAACAACCATATGGAAATCATTTTCCTGGTTTGCTTATTCCAAAAGGGCTCTTGCTCTGCTGGTAATATTAAGGGGGAAATAGTAATAAGGATATGTTAACTCCCTCTACTTGGAAAAGTTGTATATAGTGTTCTGTCCCACAATGCTGTGACTAAGGAGAATTAAAATAATTAGACCAGAGGGAATGGCTAAATGAGCAAATTGATTTGCAATTCTATAAAACCCCACCTTCAATGATATAGTGATGTCTTTCCTCCCTACAGCAATTAAAAATAACTGTTTTAGAATGCCCAATTGATTCAAAGAACAATGGATTTAAGCAACAGAAAAACTACTCTTACACCTGGCTTCCTTAGAATATTCTAATTTACAAACTGTTTCATGTGAAGAATTTATTTGCATTCTTTTAAATACCAAATTTCTTCATAGCCAATTTAGTATGCCCACTTTCTTCTTGATAATTGAGCCAGTATTCATCATCCCAACCGTGCAAAGCTGGTTAATTAAAAGACACTCTCAACTAGAGTTTATAACCTAGCTTTACTTTGAGTTTATAACCTAGCTTTACTTTGGTAGCATAGTGCTGATTATGCAGTGGACATCCAACTATTATGCTAAGCATTAACTGTCTTATTGATTATTTAAGAGGGGAGGGAAGACAATGAAGAGAGGACATAAGGGACCCATGGAAGATGAGAGGAAAACCAGTCTCATGCAAGTTCCTGAAGAAAACAGTCCGAAAAATAGTTAAACTGGTCCAGATGCTATGACTAATATCGTGAAAGAAGTGAAGGCATGGAGGATTCTTCAAAATCTCCTAAGAGTCCTCTAAGAAGCAGACTGACAGGGCACTGGCGAAGCATTACAAACAAATATGAATTTTTCCCTTTTCCGTAGCTCATCTTTAGGACTTTCTCCATTTCTTCTCCTGAGATTATGTTTAATATTTATCTTTCAAGCTGGAGCCTTCTGCATGTAGGAAGTGGGTTTATTAGATACACTTAAACCCTAATACCTATGATTATTTGCAGTGGAAGTCAGAACTGAGAATCTGATGCCATAGGGACAGAAAAGTTGTGCCAGTGCACGGAGGTAACTATAGGAAGAATCACCTTTCCGATCTTTCCTGAAGATCCCTCTCAGAGCCTCACATTCAGGCATTTGCCATCAACCAATTAGAACTGGCATCCTGTGATGATAATAGTGGTGATTTTAACAACAGCTCCTTATACACTTATGTAGTTCCTGCCACGTGCCAGCACATAGATTAATTCATTTATTAATCACGATCCTTTGGCATAGGTACTATCGCTATGCCATTTTTCTGATAAAGAAGTGGAGACTTCAAGACATGGAGAAACTTGCCCATGGTGGCACAGTTAATAAGTGGTCATTATAAATTCCACTGTCCAGCATTTCTAAGTCAGCCACATTCTCTGCACAAATGTGGGGAGACAGATTAATAGCCCCTCCATGGTTAAGTAGAATATTCCTTCTTGAGTCCTACCCTTCTTGCTACTCCCAGACTCATGCACTAATGCAGCCAGAGACCCATTTTGTGAGTTCAAGAAGCTTCCAGGCCCAGATGACAGAGGGAATATGTGCATGCAGGGGCTCCATGAGCATAATGACAGGCCAAGTCACAAAAGCATCACTGAAAATACAAAACAATTGTTCTCAATCACTCGGCTGCCTTAAACTCAAATTCTGTTAGTATCTGAGCTAATAAAGTTAGAAAGAAAGAATTAAATCTTTTAAAAATTATTCCTATGATTAAATTGTTCACAAACAAGTAAGTTGTTTACTTCCTGTTACTAGAGTGTTTATTTGCCTTATTTATTTAAAATGTGTGATAGGTATGTTCATATGAGATATGCTTATTAAATAATGGGTTCTTTATTATGTGCAATTTTCAACTTACACGAAAGGTCTTAGAACATATTGGCAGCATAAAATGAGGTCCTACTGTACTCTAACATTGTGTGGAGAAACTGGAAAATTAGGGAAAAGAGAAGAAAGCCGGGGATAATAAAAGAGGCTATGTTTGATATCCATTCAATTCAACACAGATGTAATAAGTAGCTTCTAAGAGCCAGGATCAATGCTAAGGGCTGGGGTTACAAAAATCAATGAAAAATGTGCCTGTCCTCAAGGAGTTTATGGCCTCCCTCTCTCCATCTGTACTTGCACAATCATGGTTCTGCTCTTTTTCTTTTTTTTTTTTTAATTTAATTTAATTTTTTAAAATTTCTTTTACCATCTTTTTGAAAAAATTTTATTTTTGTCTTTTTTTTTTAAGATACATAGATCACAAAAAATGTTACATTAAAAAATATGAGGTTCCCATATACCCCACATGCCACCCCACCCTACTCCTACCTTATCAACAACCTCTTTCATCATTGTGGCACATTCATTGATTTGGTGAATACATTTTGGAGCACTGCTGCACCACATGGTTTATAGTTTACATTGTACTTTACACTCTCCCCCAGTCCATTCAGTGGGTTATGGCAAGATGTATAATGTCCTACATCTGTCCCTGCAACTCCAAGTCCCAAAAATACCCCCACATCACACATCTTCTTCCCTCACCCTGCCCTCAGTCAGTCCCATGGCCTCTGTCTCCACATCAGTGATGCAGTTTTTTCCATTGCTAGAGTCACAATAGTTCTGTAGTAGAATACCAGTAACTCCACTCTAACCCATATTTTATTCCTCCATCCTGTGGACTCTGGGATGGCGATGTCCACGTCACCTCTAAATTGAGAGGGGGCTTTGAGCCCTGCCCTTTTTTCTTGACCTATCTGACCCTTAACTGATCTTTCTGCCTCTAATCATTCTCAATAAATCTCCCAGAGTCATCTTAATAAGTCACACAGGATCCAAGATTTTTCCATACTGACTGCAGTGATGCCATTTTCATTTAATTCTTGCCTACCTCACCAGCCTTATCTGTTGTCACTCCCACTCCCTTGCCCCCTCCCAGACACTGCATTCAATATTCTAACTATACTCAACTTCTTCTAGGAACCCAACACATCTATGCTATTTTCACTCATACTTCTGCCCCTAAAATCCTTTCTTCTACCTTCTTCACCTAATTCCTAGTCATCCTTAAAACTGGTTTGAGTAGACAAATGTTTTTATATTTGAAATTAATATAGGTACAATGTTAGGTAATCATGATGGTAACAAAACTAAAATTGGCATTAATTGAAAGGTCATGAAATGTGAAACAATTAAAAGTTATGGTACAAAAAATAACATAATGAAAGGAATGTTTAAGAAAATTACCCAACGTCATGCAGACTGTATTAAATTTGAAAAAACTAGAGGCAGAATTGAGACAATAATCCAAATATGAAGTGGTGGTAGCATAGATGATAAACAATGGTGGTGGGAATTCAAAAGTTAGGCAAAGTATCAGGTCTTGGTAACTGACTAGAAATGATGATCCAACAACTAAATAAGGGCAGTTTATTCAGATGCATGTAAATTATCACAAAACCATTTTGGTAGATTGAATTATGTCCCTCACAAAGACGTGTTCAAATCCTATACCCCAGCCAGGTTGGTGTGAACTCATTTGTAAATAGGGTCTTTGAGGATGTTAAGGCCTAACTGAATCAGTGTGGACCTTAGTGTAGTATGACTGGAGAGCTTATAAGCAGAGGAAATTGGGCACAGTTACAGTAGAAGCCATGAGAGACTTCACCATAGGATGAAGACAAGTTTATTACCAGCAAGACACTACCAGAGATGACATTATCAGAATGCTACAGAATTTGGGAAAAGTATGACCTACCAATACCTTGATTTTGAACTTCTAGCCTCCCAAACTGTGAGACAATAAATTCCTGTTTAGGGAAGTGGATTTGGCTCAACAGATAGAGTGTCTGCCTACCATATGGGAAGCTCAGGGTTCAAACCCAGGGCTTCCTGACCTGTGTGGTGAGCTGGCTCATGCACAGTGCTGATGCACGCAAGGAGTGCCATGTCACACAGGGGCGTCCCCTGCATAGGGGAGCCCCATGCGCAAGGAGTACACTCCCGCAAGGAGAGCAAAAAAAGAGCAGCATGCCCAGGAGTGGTGCCGCACACACAGAGAGCTGACGCAGCAAGATAACACTACAAAAAGAGACACAGATTCCCAGTGCCACTGGTGAGAATGCAAGCGGACACAGAAGAACATACAGCGAATGGACAGAGAAAACAGATAATGGGGGACAGGGAGGAGGGAAAGGGAGAGAAATAAATAAAAATAAATAATAAATTTTAAAAAATTTCCTGTTTAGGCCAATCGGTTTGTGATATTTTTCATAGCAGCTGTTAGAGTCTGAAGCTGGGTAGACCCCAGAAAATCTTGTTCATAAAGCTAACCCATTCCTGTGCATATAAACCTGCTATAGGTGGGACCTTTTGATTAAATTACTTAGTTAATGGTGTTTGCTTAGATTGTGTGACCCAGGGTGGGTTTTAATCCTCTTACTGGACTCCCTTATAAAAAGAGGAATAACAAGCCACAGACACAGAAAAAAGCCACAGAGACAGAGAGAAGCCTCTAGAAGTTGATGAGCCTGGGAGAAAGAAAAGCCACAGCAGAAATCCAAAATGGAAAGCAATGAGGACCAGAGGAGAAAGCAGAGACCAAGACCAGCAGATACCACCACTGTGCCCTGCCACATGAGAGGAGTCCAGGACCATCAGCAGCTGGTCCTCAGGGAGAAAAGCACCACCTGGTGAAGCTTGATTTGGACATTTTCACAGACTCAGAACTGTAAGCTTTTAATCTAATAAATTCTCATTGCAAAAGTCAATCCATTTCTGGTATATTGTGCCCAGAAGCCTCCCCTGGAGGCAGAAGCCACCTTGGGAGCTGTTCTGCAACTGGAATTGGAAGCTCCACTTCCCAAAAATAGGGGAGGAAGAGATAGTTGGGCACCAACTTCAGCTACTGTTGGGTAAATTCAGTGGAGTAAAGTATAATCCTAAGAGAAGCAGATTGAGCCTGTCCAAGTCAGAAAGAGGCCAAGGCCACTATTTTAACTCCATATGTGGCACAAGGGGAAGGAGGGTGGATGGAAAATCATAGTGCTGGTAGGGACCGGCTTCTTTCTATCCAGATCAGATTCTAGGTATAGCCTAATCACCAGCCCCACCTTTCAGAGGGAGGAAGCTGGGAGAACCTATGACAGCCTCTCCAGGAAATTACTGGCCAAGCCTCAGAGGCCAGTGATTGTCCTACTTTGGCAGCACAAGCTGCCCCAGGAACTATTCTGTGGCTAGAATTGGAAGCTCCATTTCCCAAAAAGCAGGGGAAGAGGAGATGTGGCCACTGATTTTGGCTACTGATTAGTAGACAATGCTGGCTAAGGTATAACCCTAGGAACAGCTGGGGTGTGAATCTCTCCAAGTCAAAAAGAGCCCGAGGGAAAGTTGGGCTGACTGAAAATCACAGAGACTATAGGAAGCAGTTTCTTTTACCCAGATCAGCATGCAGCCCTAACCTAGGCTTCAGTCCCACCTCTGGCGAGGAGGAGACTGGCAGGCCCTACACCACCCTATCCAGGTGACTACAGGTACCTTTGGCTGCCACAGACTGAATAATCTGAAGTCTACAAGGGCAACTGCAGTCATCTTGGACCCACTCTGCATAGCTCGCTGCCCACACCTGCAGCTCTAGCCCTACCTCAGGCAGGGAGAAAGGAGTGTGAAGCCTCATCAGTCTCTCTGGGCAACTACAGTCTAGGTGTGGACAGCTTGGATTATTCCATACTGCTGTGACTCTGTCCTTTCCCTGGCAAAGGAGAAAGTTGGAAGAAGCTTCATTGGTCCCTGGGGCAATAAGGGCAGCTTGAGCCTCCACAACTTATAGCACCAACTACATCCTTGGCTCCTACTGCAGGAGAAAGTGCAGAAAGCCCTAAACTAAAGAGAAAAATTGAACCCAAAATAAATACACTAGTAAGCCAGATGCCAAGACACCAACAAAAAATTACAATCCACACCACTTGACAGGAGCTATGGCCCCAATAAAGGAATAAGATAAGCCTCCAGATGACATAAAGGATTTGATACAACTAATCATAGATGTTCAAACAAATCTCTTTAATAAATTCAATGAGATGAGTAAAGAGATTAGGGATATTAAGAAGATAAGGAGATATTGGATGAGCACAAAGAAGAATTTGAAAGCATACATAGAAAAACAGCAGATCTTATGGGAATGAAAGGTGGAGTAAATGAAATTTAAAAAACATTGAAATCATATAATAGCAGAAGAAAGGATTGGTGGCCTCAAAGAAAGGGCCTCCAAAAGTGAACATACAAAAGAACAGATGAAGAAAAGAATGGAAAAATTGAGCAAGGTCTCAGGGAACTTAAAGACAGCACAAGATGTGCAAACATATGTTTCATGTTTGTCCCAGAATGGGAAAAGAAGGGGAAAAGGGCAGAAGGAATATTTGAAGAAATAATGGTAGAGAATTTCTCAACCTTATTGAAGGACATAGTTATCCATGTCCAAGAAGCACAACATACTCCCATCTGAAAAAATCCAAATAGACCAACTCCAAGACACATACTCATCAGAATGTCAAATGCCAAAGACAAAGAGAATTCTGAGAACAGCAAGAGAAAAGCAATGCATAACACAAAAGGGATACCCAATAAGGTTAAGTGCTGATTTCTCACCAAAAACCATGGAGGCAATAAGACAGTGGTCTGATATATTTAAGATACTATAAGAATAAAACTTCCAGCCAGGAATCTTATATCCAGGAAGACTGTCTTTCAAAAATGAGGGCAACATTAGAATATTAACAGATAAACATAAACTTAGAGAATTTCTAACCAAAGACCAGATTTTCAGGAAATGCTAAAGGGTGTGCTAGAGCGAGAAAAGAGAAGACAGGAGAGAGAGCCCTGGAAGAGAGTCTAGAAATGAAGATTATATCAATAAAAGTAAATAAAATGTCAAAAAAGTGGGGAAAATAAAATATGACAGACCAAACTCAAATAGGAAGAAGCCTAACCAATAATGTAAAGCACTTATATTCAGAAAACTGCAACTCAGTGTTAAAAGAAATCAAAGAAGTTCTAAATAACTGGAAGAATATTCCATGCTCATGGATTGGACCACTAAATATTATTAAGACATCAATTCTACTCAAATTGATATACTGATTCAATGCAATCCCAATAAAAATTCCACCAGCAGGTTTTTTTAATTGAAAACACAATTATCAAATTATCCTGAATAGCCAGAAACATCTTAAAAAGGAAAACGGAACTCTCATCTCCAGACTTTGAATTATATTACCTAGCTATAATGATAAAAACAGCATGGTACCTTCATAAAGACAGACACATAGATGAATGGAACCAAACTGATGGTTCAGAAATAGACCTCACATGTAAGCTCAAGTGATTTTTGACTAGCCTGTGAACCCTACACAGCTCATGCAGTACAGTCCATTCAACAAATGGTGATAAAAGAACTGGATATCCATAGCCATAAGAAGGAAAGAGGACCCCTATCTCACACCTTATACAAAAATTAACTCAAAATGGATCAAAAACGTAAAAATAAAAGCAAAAACCATAAATCTTCTAGAAGAAATTGTAGGAAAATATCTTCAAGCCCTGGTGGTAGGTGATGGATTCTTAAAGGAGATAAGAGGAGAACTGATGAAGGAATGTGCACACAACTATGTGATTTACCAAATACCATTGATTGTATACTTTGGATGAATTGTATGCTTTATTAATACATATCAATAAAATTGATTTGTTTTTAAAAATAAAAAAAAAGAGGAGAACTGAGATGGACTACTGGTGTTTAACGTATGTAGAACTTTTAGTTAGCTTCCATGTAAAAGTGTGGAAATGTATAGAGCAGATGGTAACCAAATAGTGAGTAATAGCTAGCTTATAATGGGGAAGTGGCTGAAAATGGTAGTCTAGGGATGTAAATGCCAATTGACAGAATGCTAGAGAATAATCTAGGAACTGAATAGCACAGTAAACCAAAACGTGGATGAGAATTGTGGTTGATGGCACAGATGCAAGAGTCCTTTGAGAGCTAGAGCAAATGTACATCACTACTGCAGGGTGGTGGGAATGTGGAGAAGCATGGGAAAAATACAACTGAAGTGACCTATGGATTTTGTGGTTAACAGTAATAATGTAATATGGTTGCATCTATGCTAAAGATGTACTGTGTTGGTAATGGGACAGTATGGAGAATATGTGCCAAATGCACACTATGGACATGACAACAATCAGATATTATTTTATCAATAATAAATGTTCCACCACAGTGTGGTGTATTGATAGATGGATGTTGTTTGGGAATTCTGCACATGTGCATGATTGTTTTATAAGTTTACAACTTCTGTCATAAAAAATATATATTTAAAAAATAATAATAGGTTGAGTTGGGTGAAAAATACACCAAAAGTAAGATAAAGACTATTATTACTAGTAAGATTTTGACAATATTCTTTCATAATCTGTAACAAATGTCTCATGACAACGCAAGGTGTTGGTGGAGGGTTGATGTATGGGACCCCTGTATAATGTTACACATGTTTGCTTTTACTTATTTTACTTATTGTTTATGCATGTTCATACATAAATGATATAAAGATATTAATAGGGTGGGTTGGGGGAAAATACTTTGGTTAGTAGTAATATTTTGACAATGCTCTTTAATTTTTAGTTTAAAATGTTTAACAACAGTGCAGGGTAGGGTGAGTTATGAGAGTCCTGTATGATGCTATGTGTGTATGTTTTGTACATTCACAACTATTACTATATACTTGTTGTTTATGTATGTTTATGTATGAGTGATATGCTTTAATAAAATAAAAATAATTAAGCCTATATCCACACAAAAACCTTTACCTGGATGCTTACAGCACCTGCCAATTTTCATAGTGCCAAAAATTTGAAGTGGGAAGTGGACTTGGCCCAGTGGTTAGGGCATCTGTCTACCACATGGAAGGTCCACGGTTCAAACCTTGACCCTCCTTGACCTGTGTGGAGCTGGCCCATGCGCAGTGCTGATGCGCGCAAAGAGTGCCGTTCCACACAGGGGTGTCCCCGGCATAGGGGAGCCCCATGCGCAAGGAGTGAGCCTAGCATGAAAGAAAGTTCAGCCTGCCCAGGAATGGCGATGCACACAAGGAGAGCTGACACAACAAGATGACGCAACAAAAAGAAACACAGATTCCCATGCCGCTGACAACAACAGAAGCGGACAAATAAGAACATGCAGCAAATGGACACAGAGAACAGACAACTGGGGGAGGGGGGAGAAGGGGAGAGAAATAAATTAAATAAATCTTTAAAAAATTAAAAAAAAAAAAAAAAGTTAGAAGTAACCAAGATGCCCTTCAAAAGGTAACCGGATAAACAAACTGTGGTACATCCATATAATGGAATATTATTCAGTGGTATAAATAAATAAGCAGTCAAGCTATGAAAAAGACATGGAGAAACCACATAAACCTACTGCTGTGTGAGAGAAGCCAATCTAAAAAGATATGTATAATTCCAACTATATGACATTCTGGAAAAGGCGAAACTATTGAGACAGTAAAAACATGGATTTCTGGGAGTGGGGGTATAAGAGGGATGTATAGGTGGAGTACAGGACATTTTTAGGGAAGTGAACCTAATATGTACAATACCATAATGGTGGATACAGGGCATTGTATATCTGTCAAACCCTTGGAACTGTATAACACAAAGGCAAACGGTAATGTAAGTATAAGCTGTGTTACTAAATGAATTCATTTTGGTTCATCACTTGTATCAAATATACCACAGTCATGCAAAAATATTAATAATAGGGGAAATTTTGTAGAGGGGTGTATATTGGAACTCTTTGCTTTCTGTTCACTTTTTTCCGTAAACCTAAAACTGCTGTAAAAATAAAGTTTATCACTTAAAAACTAAACATATATGCAAAGAAATTCAGCTCTTCCCTTCAGATTTTGTCATTCCAGGATTTTCTAAGCTCTACCACTTTCTTTCCCAAGGGACCTTGAGGAAATTTGGAGATGGTGAAAGGGTTGCATATTATTACTGAGTGAAGACAACGTACAAGTCTTAGGAAAATCGCAGCACAGAAACCAGGACTTCCCTGGGTTATGTATAACAGAGGGGAAGTAGAAAGCTATTAGTGTTTTCTGACTTTATTAAGCTCCTTTTTCTCCCCATAACCCATCCTCCTCCCCCCACACATGCTGTTAAAATTTTCCAAAATCCTCTTGGAATTAAAAATTCTTTATCATTCATCTCTCAATCTTCAATATTGCCAAGGACAGGCCACTTAGGAGAATTTCTCTTTCAGAGTTTCTGATATTCCTGTCCCAGGTGAGCCCAGTTGGAGGCTGGGTGAAGTAGTGTTAGTGTCAGAGCTGGTTACGAAAGGAAAAGTTGTATAGACAAGGTCTCTTGTGCAGAGCCTGCTGCCAACACTGGCACCAGGAGTTTATTCAGTCCTCATATATAGATATTCATGTGTACGCATGTGCTCATGAATACATACACACACACACACACACACACATACACACACATAAGGCCTTATGGGGACGAGATCTCTCCTCTTAGCCAGAGAGATTGGGGAAAGAAGAGGATAGGAATTTGAGGCACGTGGCAAATGGAAAACGAGATCAAAGGTACCTAAGAAGAAAGATAAGAAGTAACTGACAGGCCTGGAAGACCTGATGGGCTTGAGTACAGAACAGCTCTAGGCTTACAATGCAAGAGAATCAGGACCATAGAAATAGGACTAACAGGTTAGACTCTTTCTTCATAAGTAGTGATGGCACCAGGGAAGGATTTTAAGTAGGAGAAAAATAGAAGGGGTCACTTTGGGGAGATCAATCTGGTAGTGGTATGGAGAGCAGATGCAATACCTAAAGGCCAGTAGGCAGTTAAGTTTCCTTCTACTTTTTTGGCAGAGCTCAGTATAAGTGTAGACATGGAAGAAAGGGTGGGGCATGGGAGAAGCAATAGGTAAAGATAATGTATATATGTATAGAAAGCAGGAAAAAAGTCAAGATCCAAACTTCATGAGGCTAAAGCAGGGAGTCTGTTCTTCTCCATAGTGCCTCCATTGGTTGGCTTGGCTAAGGGGATTCGTAAGCGATATTTTTGGTGCTAGTTCAGAATATGTTTAATAGTGGTACATTATTTTAAGGATAGAATCCTGCTTAGCAAGTTATTATCACAGTTAAGTAATACACTCAAACTGGACAACTCCTTTGTTTGAGCTGAAGATTCTGGTGAAGTTGTTTGTAAGAGCATGATAAAAATAGAGAAAGGAGAGATTTAGTGGAGTAAATATCGCTTGCTAAAATTTACAAAACCTTGCAGTTAAATTTCAAAGTCCTATTTTGACAAGACGTACATAGGTTAATATTTTCTCTTCTTGTCCTTCCTTGTGTAATTTATAGTTTCAAACAAAATCCCAGGGATTTAAAGAGCTTCTTATTGATATTTAAAGGGCATGTTAAGCAAATATAATGGTGAAATGTCTTTTGAAACACATAAAATGAGCCTCTATAATATCCGCTTGCTGAATATATGCTAAAAAGCAAAAGGTATTTTAGTTGGACCAGAAATTATGCAATTGTAAACAGATTTTAAAATGAAAATAAATTATTTTATTTCAAATAACTTTTTCCTCAAACACAATAAAAATGACTTGCAGATGCCAGGATTATTTTGTAAGAATGATGATCTGTGAGCCAAAGACACATGCTTAACTTTCCCAAGAGTTTGGGCATTTTAAAAATGATATTGTGTCTTATTCCTCATTTTGAAATAATAGAGAAAATCAGGAAGAATGCCCAGCCCTTGCATATTTGTAATGGCCTGATTTAATCCAAGCATATCACACACACACTGTAATGCAATAATCACTTGATTATTACACATTGCTAGTATACATTGGTTTGTTCTTTTTCTCTAATAAATTCTAAGTCAATAAATCCAACAGTATTTTTTCCTGATACAGACAGTTTTACTTTTTCCTATACGTTTTGCTATTTTAAGTTACTATATTCAGGAAGGTGAATGGATTTTAAATAATGTCCTATCAAGAAGCAGTAATCAAAATATCAATGGTATCCCCTGTACATCTTTGCAATAATTACCATTTCTCTTCCAAGTTGTGTCTGTCAGCACTGCTTCTCTGCAACAGTTAATACTTTGTCTTAAAAGTATGATATAATAGAAAAAGAACTAAAAGTATGATATACATTCTAGATGGGATCAGCAATTTCTTTAGCCATGGATGTTACAGAGGCAGCAGAAGAGAGACTAAAGTAAAGGATTAAAGTATATGGGGATCAGAGAGTAAGAGACAGGAGAGAGGGAAAAGAAGAACAGAAATGGTGAGGATTTATATGGTCCTCTGAAGATGGTAGTGGAGGAAGGGGAGAAGGTCCTCTCCCAAAATGTTGTATTCAGTGCCTTTGAGAAGCCGTTGTAGCTTTAGTTACTCCATTAGGTATTTGGTCTATAAGGCCATTCACACTCCAGAAGAGCTCAAGATCAATGGAAGGAAGGAGCCAACACTTTAAAATAATAATAACCATCATGAAAGCCGAGTCAGATCCTGCCAAGTGATACATCACTTGGAAAACCACAGAAACTCTACAATCTGCTAAAGAGTGATGTTCCCATGAAATGTGGCCCAGCGTATTATATAGAGCAGGCAATGACCATGTTTCCTTATTAGACCACATCCAAAGGGGGAAAGATCCTAGATGTGTCCAAGCAAGCTGTCAGATAATCCATCCACAACACTACTTGGAGGAGCCACTAGAGTAAGAGTCCAGCTCATTTCCATTCTAGCAAAAAAGCTAAATAGATGACCAAGACCATCAGTCCCTATAGAAGAAAACACAGACTCTCAGTATTATCCTTATCAGCTGCATCGTCATGTCATGTGTGCTTCACAGCAACACTTTAAGGGTAACTGGGTAGATATTATCTCATCCCACCTGCTTATTTTTTAAGATGAGGAAACTGGGAAGAAGTAAACAAATCATTGGTCTGCTATATATTATCTGTGAGAACTTGGGCCCATTAACTAACCTTTCCCTGCCATGGTTTATTACCTGTATCACAGAAATAATAATACCAATCCCATTGAATTGTTATGAGAATTAGGAAAATGATGTTTCAAGTTTTTAAAACATAGCATACAAATGTTCAGAATTGTCATGACAATTAGATAAATTATGGCTCAGGTTTTTAGACATAGTATACAAGTGTTCAATAAATGCTACCTATACTTATTGTTGTTATTATTTTTATTTCAAATCTTTTAAAATTTTTGCCACTTGATAGACTAAATATGGTATCTTGTTTTTATTTGTCCTTTCCTGATCACTAAAGAGGGTGGCAACATTTAAATAATTTTATGAGCCATTTTATTTCTTTTTTCTGTGAATTGACTATGCTTTTCCTTTGCCCATTTGTCCACTGATTTGTGAATCTTTTGTTATGGATTTAAAATTACTCTTTGTATATTACAGATATTAATTTTTGTTTATTGTATAAATAGCAATCACTTTCTTCCAATCAGTGGCTTCTTTTTAACTTTGTTTATGGTTATCTCTTGCCATTCCAGAAGTTTGTCATTTTTATATAGTCAAATCTGTTGGTCTTTTCTTTGTGGCTCTTGATATGCTTAGTTAGGAAGACCTTCTGTACCACAAGATTATAAAAATATTCTCCCATATTTTTTATTATGGTAGTTACACAATATTTTTAAAGGTTTTTTATTTAATCTACTTAGAAGTTTGGTATCATTTATGAGGTTGTGTGCCAAATTTATCATTTTTTTTTAAATTGTTCACACTCTCCCTGTGATTTCAGATAGCACTTATTGGAAAATTCCAATATAAATAAAACTTTTTGGGCATAGACTTTTTATTCCATTCCAGATCGATTTGCCTATTCCTGTTCCTATTTTCATTCCTACTTTTGATTAGGCTTGTTCACCAAATCATTCCATATTTTCAATACATGCTGTGGTTTTGTTGCACATTTTTCCTGCCAAATGAACTGGGGAATCAATTTGTCAATTTTCAAAATAACTTCATTAGGATTTTAATTAGAATTGCATTAAATTAATTTTGGAAGAATTGACATCTTTACAATATTAAGACTTCTATGTATCCGGACCTTTAAGACCTTTATTAGAATTTAATCATTTTCTTCATAGGATATAGTATAGGTCTTAGTTGTTACTCATTGTTTATTTCTATTTGTTTTATAGGTTTTGTTTATATTATTCTAACTTTCTCATTTTATTTGTTATAGAAAATATGTATCTTGTAATTGCCTTTATAGTATCCTTTTATTAGTTCTAACAGTTCATATAATTGAATTACTTGTTTTTAATGGGAATGAGTAATTGCAGTGTTTCATTACTAAGTATAATGTTGCTGCAAGTTTCTGATGTTCTTTATCAATTTAATGACATTTTATTTGGTTGCTATGTTACTGAGAGTTTTTAAAAAATCAATAGTGGATATTGAATTTTATTATGTGCCACTTTTACATTTACTGGGATGACCTGTGTTTTTTCTTCTTTATCAAATAAGTGAGTTATACTAACAGAATCAATTCAATGAACAGTGTTGAAATTCTTTGTATTCTTCTGACAAAACCATCTTGTTTATCATATTTTATTCTTTTGATAGTTTGCTGTATTCAGTTCATACCTATACCCATAACTAATATTAATCTACAGTTCTCTATTTTGTGATATCTTTGGTTTGTATCAGAGATATGATAGGTCTGTAAATTTTGTAAGTGTACCATCATTTCCCATGCTTCAAAAGACTTTATATAACAAAAGAATTATTCGTGACTCAAATGATTTCTGCAACTTGCCGTACAAAACCAGTTGGATCTAATAATGTTAGTCAGGGAGAAAACTATTGAATATTTTTCTCTATATTTTATGATTACTAGTTTATTCAAATTTTTAACTTACCCTTCAGGCAATATTGAATGTGAACTGCAGGTGCACTGAATTTTTATTTTTCAAATTATTGGTAAGAGCATTCTCTTTTTTTTGTTAACCTCTAGATGGATCTGTGCTTATTTTCATTTTCCCCTCTCATAATTTTAAAATATATTTCTCCTGTTTTCCTTGTCAGACTTGCCAGAGGTCTGTTAATTTATTGATTCTTTGGATTACTTTTATCTATTAACTCTACAGATTTTTCTATTTTATGAATTCTTTTATCTTTGATTCCCTCCAATTTATTTTATCTCATTTTGTTTTTTTCCTATGTTCATTAAAATGCTTGGTTATATTATTTTCAGCATTTTTGCTTTTTAATAAATTATATAGCTTCCTCAGAATATGGTCTTGAACACACCTCAGTTTTTTATATGGTGTTTTCATTGTTATTCACTTATTAGTGTAATTCTTAATTATAAGAGTAAAGATTTATATTATAAAAAGCTAAAATTCATTAAATAATTAAAATTGAAGAAAACAAATGCAATATATTAATCTATCACCAGAGATAACCAGTTAGCATTTATAATCAGATTTTTTCTATAAATATAAAAATTGTTAACACAAATGAAATCTCACCACACATTTTGTTTTGTAACCTGTTTTTATACTTGATTAGATTGCATAACTATCTGTCTAAATCATTTACTATTATTATGGATCATCAGATTTATTGTACCATTTTTTATTTAATTTTTCTGTCACTGGATATTTAGGTTGTGCCTAACTTTCATGGCAATACTAACATACTCTGTGAGAGATGACAAACTTACAGAGTTTCAGAACATTAGAAACTTTTCCTACTGAGAAGTGAAAACAAACATAAATGAAATAACTAAGTCAATTATCAAAGCCATATGAATGAGCTAAAAATAATGGATTCAAAAATGCATTTCTCTACCCCTCAGACAATTGCTAGAAAGGAGAATAACCATGTAACAAACCACAAAGATGGATAATCATCTTATCCAGTAAACCTTATTAAGAAAAATCTTCAGGTATCTCAGTGTTCCTATTTTTCTTAGAACATGAACACTGGACCTTAGAAAAATTAAAATCACAGTGGCAGATTTGAAATTTAAATGCACATTTGTTCTTTTTGAAAAATGTATAACCTATTAGAGAAGGAGGATTTTGTCAACGATTACAACTAAAATTAATATATTCCCTATGACAACTTTAATATCTTATCTTTTTAAATTTGAAGCCTTGGCTAGGCCCAAATCAATAAGGCTCAAATTAATACACGATTCATTAGTTTATGCCTTCACAACATAGAGAGGATTCTGGTTAATTAATTTTTTGTTTGTTGATATATATTGCTTTTTTAAAATGAAAGGTCACATATCAGATATTCATGCAATGCTTATTCTCTATTAGTTTTGTTATGGTTCATGATATGGTGGCCAAATGAAGAAACTATCATATTAATTTACTTCCAATAAAATCTTAAAAGCAATTTTAAGTCTTATTCCAAGGTTAGAAGCTAATTTATATTTCTAATCTATAAATTAGAGCTAATTTTTATTTCTTTTATCATGTAATGCATTTACAGCATATGAGGAAACTGAGGTCCAGTGTATACTTTGATCATAAGTTCTTCACAAACTATTTCGGTTCAACCTGGAACTCCTTCTGTGTAAAATTCCTGGGGAAGACTAAGAGGCTGAAATTCATAACACAATTGGTACAACTTTCATGTTGCATAAGAGTTATGTCCAGCCTGCATCATGCAATGTCAGTGTATAATAAAACACTTGGGAAAGACTGGATTTGGTTTGGAGAGGTTCCAATGGCAAATGAAGCCATCACGGATGTGAAATGCACGTGGGGCACTTTGCTAGCACAGCCCCTTCTCAATTACAAAAGAACACCTCTCCTCTGCTTACCAAGCCAGGCTTTCCTCTGATTCAGTTTCCTTCTCCACCCTCTTCAGAAAAGCCAAATAAAATAGCAAAATAGAAAATATAATATTAACAGATATTCCCAATTTCCTAACTCTCAGCTGACTAATAGAATGCTTGGTATATAGCAGATATTCAGCATTACTTGTTAGTAGGTGTTGACCTTTTTTGTTAAAGTTGAGGATAATTAATTCATTCAATTTTTAACCAAGCAATCTTCTAACTTTAATTCTCTGTTTTTATCTTTCATTGCCTTTGGTTCTTTTTTGTCTGTCATTCACAGCTACTATTTTTTCTTTTCTTTTTTCCAAGCAATTCTTTCTTCATGGTTTAAGTGTGCTTTTCCTGAACACACTTTCTTTTCTCATGTCTTGCCCAATTTACTATTTTGAAAGAGTAAAAAAATAAGAAAACATTAGTTTTCCTGCTTTTTCTTTCCCAGCTTCCAGCTTATGTTCCAGTAGCATATTAAGATCTTTCAGTATTGTCATAAGTACAGCCAAATCTAGAAAACAAATCTCACTTAAAATCTCTCATATTTCCTCCCCCAACCTGGCTCTTCATGTAGGAATGATTTTTTATGTAAAATAAATGCATTTCCTCTCTGTAGATCAGGGTTATAATTATATAGCAGCACATAGTACCCAGAAGACAAGTCCAGATTAGAAAAGTCAGAATTTACCCACTACCTGCTCCTGTCTTCCAACTTTTATCTTATCTTTGTTTCCCTGGCACCTTTCTTGAGCCAGGACCCATGGGTGCATAAGGCTATCAAGGTCAGGGTCCAAATTGCAGATATGACCTTGTCCAATATTGAACTCTGGCAATTACCATTGAGCAGTCTCAGCCAAGTGATGAGGTAAGTTGTTCTTTCCAATACATTCGTGACTTTCAGGAAGGCAGAACTCTTGAGTCCCAAAAACTTTTTTAAGTCCTCCTTTTCTTATTAAATGGCACTGTTGCAAGTATAAAAAAAAAAAAAGAACATGAATCCAAATGTCAACCCTATTTTTCAATCATTTTGTACTCTTAAAGTCTTACTATTCTGTCTCTCTCACAAATATGTTGGCATATCCATAAAGACACCACAAAAACCAGTTTCTCACATAAAGTAAGGTCATTTCAGGATAGAACTTTCAGGAAGTGATTGGAACAAAAGAAGTAATAAGATTAGAGTGTTAGATTAAGATTAATTTTACTTCTGATCATGTATAAGCCAGTGTAATTTATAAATTGTAATTTATAAATTGCTAATCCAAAGTCTTTAATGTATTTATTGAGCACTTAGCATAATGTCAGACTAAGCCTTCAGGGCAAAGGTGAACATAACATGATCCCTAGATTCAGAAAGCTCACAATTTATTGAGAAACATAGACATGTAAACACATACAGTGTAACAGGGGTTCAGTGTTTCTTGAGAGCATTGATGAAGGGGCACATAATTTTACCGCTGGATAGCATCAGCGAAAGCTTCACAGAGCAGGCAACATTTTAATCAAGTCAGAAAGTAGTGGCAGGGCCAGTGTAGTGAAGGTAGGAGATGTGAACAGAAGGGAGGGGAGGGGACTTCCTGGCAGAAAGAGCAGAGGCATAAGAAAACATAGTGATTCCATCTGGGGTGTGTGAATGATGCTACAAGGGAAGTCTAGAATCTAGTCCTGAGGGGAAGATGTATCGTGCAGAGGATTTGGGAACTCATCCTACCCACAAATGGTTTTAACAGTTATCAAACATCAGTAATCACTTAAAGAATTTAAAACTTATTCAATTTAATCCTCAAAACAACCTATGAAGTATAAACTATTATTATCCTAATTTTATCTATGAGGAAACTGAGGTTCGGTGAGTTTCCATTAGGATGAAGGTAGAGGAGTAAAAGACAGGAATATTTTTCTATAGCAAGTTTGGTGGTAAGTAGACATTTGAACAAAGTGTTCCATTCTCAAAACAGAAATATACTACCGGAGGGGGTGAGAAGACATTGATCAGATTAATGAAAGTTAACAGAGGTACAGGAGACCACACCATTTCCCACACCATTTTTAGAATCAATATAAGGGAAAAAGAAGGAAACTATACAAGGAAATACTGGCATCTTCAACAGGCCCTTCCTGGAATTACCTTTCTATTCTTCCCTTGCTTCTCTCCTCCAACATGGTATATTAATAGTAATGGTAAGTCATGTTGGAATGCTACCTAATGAGGAAACTAATGCTTCAGGGGATTATATGATTCTCTCCTGGAATACTGAGTATAACTTTCCTCCATTCAACCTCAATTTCTTTGTCCCTTTCTTCTCTGAGCCATTCTCATCTAGTTAACCACACTGTTAAACGAACATGTGGAATTTCTTATTGTAGAATCTCCGAATTGAGAAGTTGAGTTGTTTCATGATTATATTGCTTCTCTCTCTCTCCTCTTTTAGATTTTGTATATCTATGCCTAACTCTAATCTAGCACTTCTTCTATGCCAGGAACTCTTCCAGAGCCCCTTTAATATATTTATTCATGTAATACAACAACATAACCCCGAGAGAGATATCATTAGTGGCTTAATTGAGCATTTGAGACAACAGGAGGTTTAAGAACTTCCCAGGGCACAAAGTAAGAGGCAGAGTGAAAATGTGAGCATGGGAAGTCTAGCTCCAGGGTCTGTGTTCAGGCTCCATCTTACTTGACTCAGCAGCATTTGACATAGCTGATTACCCATTTGTCCTCATACTCCTTTCTTAGTTTCAAAAGCACCTTATTCACCTGATTTCCCTCCAATCTTTCTGGTTGCTCCAGATCCAGTCTCCTTTGCTGGTCCGTCCTTACCTTCTTGTCTTCCCTAAGTTGAAGTGCCCCAGAGAAGGGTCCTTGGACTTGCCCTCTACTCAGTCCCTAGGTAATCTCATCTGGTTTCATGGATATCGTCCTCTATACCGATAACTGCCAAATCAATATCTCGTCCTTGACTCCTCCTTTTCTCTCTCAGAATACACACAATTTATCCCTAAAATACGTCCAAGATCTGACCACTCTTCACCACTCCACTGTCACCATCCTAGTCCGAGTTATTATCAACTTTTGCCTGCATGTTGCAATAGCTTCCACCTATCTCCTTTCTTCTCTCTTTGATGCCCCCTCCCAACTAGAGTGAGGCACTTACCTGGAGTGCCAAATTTAAGGGGCCACCAAAAAACTCAGCAACCAAGACAAATAATATTTTAATGCAATATTTTAAAAAAGGAAACAATGTAAAACATGAATAATGGATAAAATACCAACATTTAAAATAAAACATATCAAACCCTGTATATACATGACTTACCTCACTTGCCCTACCCCAGTCCTGGCCCTGACACCAATCTCTTGAATGTACTCTCAACAACCAGAGTGATCCTGTTAAAGCATAAGTAAAATCATGTCACTCTTTTGTTTCTGCATCTCAGTGCAAAAGCCAAAGTTCTTACTGTGACCTGCAAGTTCCTCCATGACCTGATCTCTCATTACCTCTCCGACCTCAAATCCTCCTTATTTGCTCAGCTCTGGACTCTACCATACTAACCTTCTCACTATTGTCATTAACAGGCTATCCCCTCAGGGCCCCTACACTTGCCAATACCTCTCCCTGGAATGCTCTACTCCAAATGTCTCTCTTAACTCTAGCAGGTCTGTTTCCAAATTCACTTTACCAAGGTCACACTATCTAAAATTTCACCCATACACATATATCACATTCCTCTTGCACTCTTTCTTTTGTCTCCTTATAAATTATCACAAGCATACTATATATTTTACATACTTATCTTGATTATTGTCTCTTACCTACTAGTAAATTCTAGAATATTGGGAAGGGGGAAGATTTGTTTTGTTCTCTGCTACATTCCTAGGAACTAGAAGAATTCCTGGCAAATTGTAGTATTCAATAAACAATGGTTTAATTAATAACTGATATATACTCATCAGTGCCTTCTTCTAACATCAGAGTCTTAATGACTGTGATATAAAGGTTTTGAATCACGTTGCCTCAATAAACTAAATTGGGAACTCAGAATACAGTATTCTCAGGTCTGAAAAAGCTATAAGGTACTAAAATTAGCAAAAGTATTTCAAAATTTTATTTCAAATTGACCTAATTTTTTAACAAAAGCTTGACCTGCTTAAAAGATAAATATATCTGAGAGTCAAGTCTACTCCTTAGATTAGGTCAGGGTAGAAAGAGAGGGTTGTTTTGAGAAATAAAAATTGAAGATTTTTCCTATCAAACTCTGCAATTTATTTCCATGTCCTGATTTCCAGTGACTTGAGACTATATTGATGTTATACAAATTGTTTTTTTTCCTTTTTTGCCTCTTTTTTTCTTTTTAAAGACGTTTTAGATTACATAAATGTTACATTGAAAATATAGAGGGACTTCTCATGTACCCCACATACTTATCCCCAATAAAAATAACAGATTATTTTTGATAAATTAAGAGTAAACTTGTATGTGGTCAAAAGACCTTTCTGATGTCAAAATACCTTCAACCTACTTTTCTAATTATTAACCAAAACGAAGGGTAAGTTTTGCAAGTGCAAACTTGTTTCACCATTAACTGTTATCTTTTTGAAGGAAAAGATGAAGTTCAGCAAAAAGCAAATCTAAAACCTGGCCAAGAGACTGTAGACTTTGCCGTTAATCAGCTGTAAGGCATACATAAACAACCCCATCAGATCCCAGTCCATCCATGGTCTCTCTACTCTTGTAGATTAAATTCTGCAATTCATACCAGTGGGAGAGTGTGAAAGTGTCCTGATGAACACACACAATTTTAGTAACATCTAGGTAAAGTGGAAGAGTTAGATCTTGTCTTAAAGGCTAGTTTTCTTTGTAAATCGTCACTATGTCTTTTGTGGCTTTATCTGTTTGTGTGTTTTAAAATGATACCATCTTAATTTGTATTTTTATAGAGATTTCTATGAATGTATTCACCAGCAGTTTAGGATTATAAACTGAATCCAGGTTTTACTTTACCATTACTTAGTTGTGCCCATAGAAAGTATATTTACACTGTAAAAGTGTCATTGTAAGTACAAGTCCCAACTCAACCTGCATTACTACATATATATCAAATCTCCACTATGATTTATCAGACAGAAACTTTCTAATTTGTCTTGGTCACAGTACAAAGTTAGGGTTTAAAAAAAAAACACTGCCTTTTGCAAGGTAGTACAAAGTATTTTTGCACTGAACTGATTTGCTAACTGAAGGAGTTAGCAGAATGCCCATAAAACACAATGAAACTGGGACAGTGCATGGAACTGGCATACAGACAGCACTAACTGGTCACTTCTTGAAAAAATGAATGAGTGAAAATGGAATTGGCCAGTGTAAGAAGCAAGAACTATCAGACAGGTCAAGGGCAAGAATACCCATGCTTATTTACAGAGGATGACATTGTTCTACAGCTAATGAATATTCTCATTCTGGAATTTCATATTTTTTTCCTTTGCTTTTCTAAATTACACTGAAAATGTAACTTTTTAAAATGATGCTTATCTATTACTCTGGGAACTTATTAAATTCTATTACTTCAGTAATACAATGCCTTGAAGCTGCATTTTACTGCTTCACTTTTTTCCCTTGTCATTCAGTTTTTTACCCAGTTTCCTATTTTATTAATTGGTCTATTCATTCTGATTCTTTAAATGACAACCAAAAGCAGTATAGGAAATCTAAATGAATTGGACAGAAAATAAAAAGAAGGATATTTAGACAAATACCTTAGATTTGCATTTTATTCCAACCACTGTGTAACACATTTACTCTGTATTGTTTGGCAGAACTGTTTAAATACGGTGAAAACCCAGCATAAAACCTGAACTGAACCACCCATATCCTAACCCAGCAGGGCAGCATATGCCTCTACAGACATGGGACCTGAGGGCCTCTCATCCCCAAAGTCTGGAACCTTCATAATGGCCATTATCCTTGCCCCAGGAAACTGGGGATTTGATCAACTATAGCATTAGGAATGGAGTTCCAATCGTGTTCCCCAAAAAGAAAGTATAGATAAGAAAATACTGGTTTAAGTATCTATATCTATATACACAAACACGGACACACCTAAACTTCCATAATTTCTTAGAGTTTGCAGAGGTCTTCACATTCTTCCCAGTCAGGTCTACTTGTCCATGAGCCAGGTGTTCGTAGGACCTTCCAACAACTACTCAGAAAGACCCATCTTCCTGCTTTGTTAGAAGTGATGTCACATTTTTATTCCATAGAGTAGTTTGAATGGTGATTTCTGTGTATCTGACACCAGCACATCCTGTTCTAGGCATTATCTTTGGAGAGTAATAAGTGGATAAATGTGTTAGGTAAGACAAAGAATAGATACATGAAGTTCAATTTCTGAAAAATTTGACACCCTACTCTAGCTGGTCTGATTTGATGACGTGCCCTTTCCCACATCTGCCATGACCATTCAGCATATTCTTTTTTAAAATTTTCTTTTATTAGAGAGGTTGTGAGCAGAATAATCATGCATAATGTGCAGAATTTCCATCCATTACCCCTCCACCAACACCTTGCATTGTTGTGGGACATTTGTTATAAATTATGAAGGAATAGCATCAAAATATAACTACTAATTATGGCCCATAGCTTACATTTGGTACATTTTTTTCCCTACACACCCCCTATTATCAACACACTGTATTAGTGTTGTACATTTGTTAAAGTTCATGAGCGAATGCTCTTATATTACTGTTAACCATAGTCCATCATCTACCACATGGTTCACTGTGTTATACAGTCCCATGCCTTGTACCATCCATTCAAAGCGTACACTCAGTGTCTCTCACTTTCATCACAGAGTTGTACAGTTATTGAAAATTTTTTTATTCTTTTATTCTTAAAGAAGATTTAGATCACATTAATGATACATTAAAAATATAGGGGGAAGGGGAGTGGGGGGTATATGGGGACCTCATATTTTTTTAATGTAACATTAAAAAATAAATAGACAAAAAAATATATAGGGGGATTTCCGTATACCCCACCCCACACACACAGACTTTTCCCCACTAACATCTTTGATTAGTGTGGTACATTTGTTACAATTGGTGAACACATATTGAAGCATCGCTACTAACCATGGCCAATAGTCTACATTACAGTTTACACTTTCAACCATACATTTTTATAGGTTTTGGCAAAATATATAATAGCCTGTATCCATCATTCAGAACAAATCCAGTGTCCCAAAATGCCCCATGTTACACCTATTCTTCCCTCTCCCTCACCTCAGAAACACTGGTGTCCATTGCATTTATATCAATGTTACATTTTCCATTGCTAGAATAATAAAAATAAATCTACTTTAGTCCATAATTGTATTCCTCAATGTGGAGGATTTGGGGAGGTGATGCCCACTCTGTTTCTGATTGAGAGGGGGCTTGGATCCAATGCGACAGATGGATGGAACTGTCTTGCTTGTCATTGTAGATACTCTCTGTTTTTTGGGATGGGTGTTGTCCATCATCATCATTTTATCAGTTGTCCACCTCAGTAATTTTTGAATGTTTCCAAAGTCCAAAAGAAAAAATTTTGTATTCTCTCTATTATGTTTCATTAGCATTGATACAGAACTTTCTTTTACACTGATGCATGAATATTACAATACTACTGTTAACTATAGCCCATAAGTTATATTAGATGCATTTTCCCCCTCCGTCATCATATTCTTACCACCTTGTAATAGAGACATATATTTGTTCTAGTTCATACAAGAACATTCTTGTATTTTTACTTTTAACCACATTGCTCATCCACCACCAGGTTCACTATGTTATTAAGTCCCTAAATTATTCTCTCGTTTTTTTTCAATTGACATTTATGTCCCTAGACTACCACTTTCAGTCACAATCACATTTCTAAACCAGCCGTGTTAGGTATACTCACTACATGAATTTGGCATTTTCTTCTTTTCTTTTTATTTATTTTTTTAGGAGGTACTGGGGATTGAACCCAGACCTTATACAAGGGAGGCAGGCACTCAACCACTGAGCTACATCCACTCCCCCTCGCCATATTCTTTTAGTTGAAGTGAGCGAATTTGTTTTTGAGAATTTGATTACATCCTCAGAAAACTGGCATTATATTGCTAACCTGCATTCTAATTGGAGATTGGGTAATATTCATTTTTGACTTCTACATTTCAACTAAAATTGGACATATTTTAAAAACTCTTTTTTAACTAGGTAGCAGAATCTGACATTTGACCTGCCTGAGTGTGTGTGACTGTTAGTTGCTCTAACCATGACTCATTTACAGAGAATGTTTCCGAAAGATGTCCTTTATGAAAAGGACAATTTGGACTTGTCAATGGTAATTTACTTAATTTATCTTAAATTTGGTTTCAGTGAGCAACCCTAATTAACCTGATTTTTTGCTGATAATCACTCTCAATGGAATCAAATCAAAAATCCGGGGATGGATTGAGCGGCATCCAGAAGGAAGCAGCGCTCCGCGCACTCGTCCAGCGCACAGGATATAGCTTGGTCCAGGTAGGAACTTCTTGTGACATCTGCTGAGAACCACTGAACTTGCAGAGTGGTGGGAATATTAGTAGTCCTAAGACGCAAAACGTGAACAGTCATTTCTGTACCTCTTTAAGTGAATGCCCTGTTTAAGGTTACAATTTTCCAAAGAAGAAGGGAATTGCATCATTTCAGCTTTGCAGGTGACCTTGAAGGTGATGTTCTTACTACTCTGAATTAGCAACTCAGCCTTGACTCATTTGAAAACAAAATCAATGCATACTTGCAAGGGCCATCATAAGCCATTTTAATACAAGAAAAATTGGTTTGAATTTCTGAAGAGCTATGTGAAAAAGGACTAACTTAGGATTTGTGGGGATGAACAAAGAATTAATTACCCAAGAACTAGCCTTAATTTCCAGCGTAATTATTGTAGATGTAGGAAATCACTAGGGATGGGAGTGAAGGAATGACCATTGAATCAAACTAGCTATTACAGTTTTTTTTCTCAGAACATCCACCCATCCATCCTAGGATATATAAGATTAATGCCTGTCCACATTCAGCATTTTTAAAAAGGAAAAAAGAGAAGGTCACAATCCTAAAACTGCCTAATCATAGACATTGGTTATTCAAAAGTGTTCGTTATTATGATTGTCTTAATGATCACCTCCTTTGAGAATGTATAATGCATTAAAATGCAAACCAGTATTAGGTATATAAATTATCTTATTTAAGGAAATAAGGCCATTCTTGTTACAGTAAGACAAAGTATTTTTTTTAATTTATTGAAATATATCACTCATACATAAACATACATAAACAATAAGTGTATAATAGTTGTGAACTTACAAAACAAACATATATAACATCAAACAAACATATATATAACATTTCACCCTACCACCAATAACTTGCATTTTTTTAAACCTTTTTTAACTAATAATTAAAGAGCATTGTCAAAATGTTACTACTAAACAAAGTATTTTTCCCCTAACCAATCCTATTATTACAAACAAATCTCCTTAATAAATTCAATGAAATGGCTAAAGAGATTAAGGATATTAAGAAGACATTGGACAAGCACAAAGAAGAATTTGAATGCATACTTAGAAAAATAGCAGATCTTGTGGGAATGAAAGGTGCAATAAATGAAATTAAAGACAAAGTATTTTAACTCCTAAGCTATTGTATTTCACACACCTACTTTTCCAACTTTACTAAATCTGAGTACTATTATGAATACAGATGTCAGATATAGGTATTAATAAAATAGGCAACAGTATCTTTTTATTAGATGGTCCTTTGGTCAGATTGCAGCAAAATGTACTACATTTAGTTTTCAATTAATCTTATAAGTTGTGGTAAGCTTTTTTAGAGATAAAGGATGCTCAAAGTTATTTATAATTCTTCATGCTAATAATGCTTATTTAGACTCTTCCTATTTTCTGAAAATATTTATTATTATCTGGTTGAATTTTTTAAAGTGTCATTTAAACCATGGGATATAATGACATATTACAAATTTTATTTAGTGCTTAATAAAAGTCAAATTATCTTAAGATTGTAGTAAGTTTTTGAATGTTTTTCTCTTCAAAATTAATATTCTTCAAAATGAATGATTGATTCCATATAGTTATATGCAGCTTTCCAGAATATACAAGGGATATTTTATAATTCACAGAGAAAATTCTATACAGTCTATGAAACAAATATATTCAGAATAATAATTTTTAAAGGTCTGCTGAGATACAATTAGCTGAAAAGAGCTTTTTATTTCCTTTGTAATCAATATTCTCATAAATGTTTTGAAATTTTTTAAAATTTCACTCACTTTTTTTCTTAACTTCTCGATGTCCTGAAACATTCATACAAAGTCAGTGATAACAGAAAGCATTTCAACCCTTCTGAGAAACAGCTTATCAATATTTATATGTAAGCATGTTCCCCTTCTGGAAATATATTTCTAGTAGTCCAGATTATAATAATAGAAATATGTGCAAACCTATCAGTGTGACATTAAGTAAATATACCTCAATATCCCCAAATGTAAATGTATAAAAATAATGAAATTATTAAGTAAATTATGAATTATAATTATTACACTGAGCAAGCAGAACTCAGGGGCAATACTCCCCAAACAACTTAAATTGTTTATTTAATTTTATTCTGGCACCTGCTTCTTTCTTTTCCTCCAGATGAAATTAAGGGCAAGTTGTAACTTTTCTGGTAACTTTCAGATAATAAAAGATGTTCCAATGAATAATTAATATGTCTAGTCCAGTATAATAATCAAAACTTCACTTCAAAATTACAGCTATTTCCCTTTCCCAAGTAGGTGGGGGTGGAAGGTGATTTCTTTTCCTATTTCCTGAAGTATGGTTTTACTTTTCCTGTACCATGTTGCTAACAACAATTTCTAACTCTGGGTTGAAGCAGTTGGGAGGAAATAAAAAAACAGGAATCCCTTCCTTGACTGGCATTAGGCTCTGTGGGCCTGACAAGTATTTAAAGCTTGTGGGGTATTTTTTAGGATTGTCAGAGACATCCATACACAGTACTGGGGTTTGCTCACCTGGCGGTATTCTCCTCTGTCTAGTCAATCTCCTCAGCCTCAGCCTTATTCTGTTGAGCTTTTTGACCCTCCAGGCAGCCCATATGGACAGGATATAAAATAACCCCTGACTCCCACATGTGGCCAACTTCTAATCTCCTGGAAACACTAACACATTCACTGACCCAGTAAAATCTGGAAGTGCATGTGACACAAACCACCACCTCTCCTCTCCAACATCAAAGTAGTAGGCCAACCCATCACTCAACCTTATATATTTTAATAGCAAGTTACATCCACCAGCCTTGAGTATTCCCCAAATACAGAAACTACATATGAAACCCTGGGTGCTTTCCTTACTTCTCTGTCCTGATTGAAGCAAAATGAGAAGCACCTCCCAACTCCTCCCATTTAGGGAGCACTAGAATTCACAACAAACCAGTAGTGCTCTCTAAAAGTACTTGCACAAACTCCAAAACCTCTCTTCTCAAACTCTCAAACCTCTTTTCTGACCTGGAGGGTGTTCAGTTAAGAAGGCATAAACAGTTTCCTGTTTCCTCTTCTTACAAGTCCTCCTTGATGGTCTAGTAATTTGGTTTACAAAGTGGGCCATATCCAAAACAGACCAAAAGAGTCGCATTCCATCTTGAAATCCTGTTACCAATGAAATATTATTCATTAAAAGTGATCATTTAAAAATTCCACGGGACAGAAAATTGTCTCAATTATTACAGCTATGCAAATAGTGTGTGAATTAAAATACTTTAAAAAATAGATTCAAATAACCATGTAGATAATTTTACAAACCTAACACTAGGATTCAAGAACATTTGAACATTTTGCTCATATAGAGAAAAAGCATTATGACTTTTTTGCCTTTGAAATTAAAAATATTTTTAAATAACATACCCCTAAATATATTTGGTCAATCTGCATATTACTTTTATCTTATATACTCAATTACATTCAGAAATGTTAATAAAGAAGATTTAGATCACAAGTTAATAATAACAATAATAATAAAAACAAAAAATAATAGTAAATATCTATTGAGCACTTACATGCTAAGTATGTATTAGCTTATATAATCCATACAACAACATTAAGAGGTAACTTCTGTGGTTGTCCCCAATTTCCAGATGAGGAAAACAAAGCACAAAAAAATTAGGTAACTTGTCCAAAATTTAAAGGACGGGATTCCATTGCCAAAATTTCTGACAAGATTTATAGAACTTTTTTAATGCACATTTTCAAAGAAACTTTTATATTAGATCTATTTAGTCCATTATGTTTACATTTAATGAAATTTCCCCCCCAAAATATTTTACAATTTGGCATTTTGAATTTATATATATGAAAATTAATTTTTTCTTATGCATTGAACTCCATATATTGCAAATTCTAATAAACATTTTGAAGATTTAAAAAAAATTGATCAAGATTTGTAGAATTAGGAGTTGTTATAATGTGATCTTTAGGATAGCAATTTTAGAGATGAGTTTGCCAGGACAAGCAAAAAAATAATCTTTTATTGGAACATAAACTTTGTAACATGATTCACTTCAAGTAATATTTGACATCAGAATGATTATTGGAGCAGAAACCCTCTATTAATATAGAAACTTAAAATTTCAGAAACTAGCTATCTAGACCTACACCTCTAATCAAGATATAAATACATACATGAGCCAGTTCAATCATTAAAATGAATTGGAAAAACCTTCTGCCTTTGGCACAAATTGTGGAAAATCATCAAGACTTCATGTCAGAAGACCCGTAAACTAATCCGATCTCTACCACATACAATATTGGACAAGTACCTTAACTACTCTAGAACTTAATTTCCCAGAAGATCAACTAGGTTCTACCCCACGTTAATAGTTTTCATTTGGTGATTCTAGTAACTGTCGAATATGGATCTAGTCACTGATTAGCAAGCTGATTTGGCTGAAAGAAGAGAACCACTTTCTAGACACATCCTCAAATTCTTTGCAGCTTAGGGAAAATCCTTTAGTCTGCTCAATACTTCAGTCTTCCTTTTCGATTATGGGAAAAATTAGTATGATCATTCATCAAAAAGAGGGCAATTTCAGGTTTCCTTTTTCAAAAAATCCCTGTGAAGATAAAGAAAAGGCTTAATACAATCCAGGTAGCATACCCATGAAATAGTAATTTAATGATAATTTAAAGTTTTATGATATTTACCAGTTAAGATTTGAAGGATTTCAATTTGCTGTATCTTTGCAGTCTCTGATATTGAATATTGAATACTTGCAAAACAAGAATTAATAAATAGTGGATAACTAATTTTTGCTTTCATCACTAGCAGGACAAATTCAGCTGTCAAAAATAGAATTTTGTGGGTTACTTAATAACATGAACCAGTCTTTTATATAGCATCTGATGCAATGACATCAGTTATGAGGGTTTGAAAATAGATTGTGATTTTTTTTTTATAATTGGATGTCTTTGACTATTCATGGCTGTAAAATTTATCAGAGTACTTCAGAGAATAAAATAGACTTAATGGAGTATCCTGCAGACACTAAGCATTCAATAAATATTATTAATAAAAAAATGTATAATGCTGACAAGTTTAATTTTAAACATTGCAATTGCATAATTCCATATAGAAATATTCTGGAAGGAAGTATGCTGCATTTGTCTCTGGGTAATGAAACTGCATGGGTTTTTCCCATTTGTTGCAATCTTTAATGTACTTCCAAGATTTTCTAAAACTAGCATACATTTCTTTGATAATCAAAGTAAAAAGAATCACATTATAATGTTCCTTTCCTCAAAGAAGCATTAATGATTGTGAGCTCTGTGACATGTGATGTGATTTCTACCTGATATTTCCTCCTTAAAACCAGGAAAAGAGATTTTCTAGGTTAGAATATAATCTGCAGTTTTCTAAGAAAATTCCCAGTAACATAGATAAGCATTTAATCTTCCTCAAAGGAAGGGGATGCATCCTTCTGTGTCCTGCCCACTTATGCTAACTCAAGCGCTGAACCTTCATTCATTTATTAACTTGCTTATTGATTCAGCAAAGAGAGACATGGTTCTTGCCTTCAAGAAGATTATTCTCAGGAGGAAGAAAGAAAATAAACAAGTAAAGAGGGAAACGGACTTTGGCCCAGTGGTTAGGGCGTCCGTCTACCATATGGGAGGTCCGAGGTTCAAACCCCGGGCCTCCTTGACCCGTGTGGAGCTGGCCCATGCGCAGTGCTGATGCGCGCAAGGAGTGCCCTGCCACGCAAGGGTGTCCCCCGCGTGGGGGGAGCCCCACGCGCAAGGAGTGCGCCCGTGAGGAAAGCCGCCCAGCGTGAAAAGAAAGAGCAGCCTGCCCAGGAATGGCGCCGCCCACACTTCCCATGCCGCTGACGACAACAGAAGCGGACAAAGAAACAAGACGCAGCAAATAGACACCAAGAACAGACAACCAGGGGAGGGGAGGGGAATTAAATAAATAAATAAATCTTTAAAAAAAAACAAGTAAAGAAAAAAAAATTATTCTAGATCATGGTAAGTGCCATGGAGGTCATAAACCAGGTTGTGTGACAGAGAACAGCAGGGGCAAGATGACAAGCTGAGACTTACAGAATGAGAGCAAACGACCTTGCAAGGAGCCAAAGAGGAAACCGTTTCCCTGGCAGAGTTGATCACTCGGGCAAGATTCCTTAGCCAAAATGTTTGTAAAAGCGTAACACCTTTGAACAGTAAAGACATTAGTGTGCTTTCATTTCAAAGATTCAGTGATATTACAAAGGAAAAATGAAAGATATAAGTGGGCTTCATCCTTCCCTCCCTCATTTGATCAGCCATGAGCCTGGTTTCCTGGGAAACCTTGTTTGTTCCCTCAAACAAGAAACAAAATAATGCTTAATTTCCATCCCTCAAATCATGGATCCATAATTGTAATCACTTTTAACTCTGATTTCCATGCATATTCCCTTGTATGAAGTTTCAATGTAACTACGTATTTAATGCTAATTTGTTCAATTAATCAACAAATACATACAGGCCAGAAACTAAAAGGGATGGTGGTTGACCAAAATAAATCTGATTAGAAAAACACCCCTCTTCTAAGAGTATCTTGTGTTAAGTTATCTTTCCCCTCTCTCTGGTTTGGGGTAATGCTCTTTGGTAATTTTAATTGGGTATTTCTCAAATTGGTCTTTGTCTACAAATAACACAATAAAAGTAAGTATCTTTAAGAACCAGAGTTGACCAACTGGCTTCATCTAGACTGACTCAGAGAGAAGCAAAGGGCAAAACACTGGAGCCCTGACATTCTTTTCCAACCACTGCAAAAAAATCCTGAGTACAGAAATAGGAATTTGACTTCATAGTCAAATATAACTCCTGAGTTCTGCTCTTCCTTTTATTGCCTATTCCCACCACCTGCTCATGCCCCTGCTATCCAAGGATGAAGTTCCTTTACAAAGAACACCAATACCAATTTTTAAATAGGTAGAAATAAGCATGAGAACAGGATGGGACCAGTAGATCATCACAGGCATGTGTTTCTCCAAGCTTTACACCTGCACCACCCACAGGCCAACTTTATTTTAAAGCTCAGAAGTCTTACTTCTACTAGTCAGACATACATGGTGTGGGGAACTCCAAGTGCAGGAGCAGTTCTATGACTCCTTTGGTGGAAACAACAAGTGCCCAATATACGATGGGAACTTCTGCACACCAAGAAACAGAAATGAGTCCCAGAAGCTATTTACAAACAGCAATAAATTTTTCTTCAAATAATCTACTAAAGCATTGGTTATATATGAGGTCTACGCAACTTTGCATTATGATGCACAAGACGTTTTCTATTTTATTAGCTTAAATACTGGCCCAAATATGTGCAAGCATGGCTAGGTCTTTTGGATCTTGGAGTCTACTTGCAGGTGACTTCAGATTTTGGTTTTTTAACACTACCTGTTTGGTTTGGTTTTTTTAATACAGATCAGTAACCAAAAATAAGTGACTCTTCATCATTAGGACCTACAAGCTGATCACTATCAGGCTCAAAGACAGCTTTCAAACACAGCAAGGCAAAGAAGAAAAAGTGCAGTAATGGATCTGTATAGGACTTGGCAGTGTGATCTTTAATAACATGTAGCCAAAGTTCAGGGCAGAGAGCTGAGAAGATGTTAAATGGTATATTGACAGGGAGTTAAGTATCACTGAGTCACGTAGTGAGAGGATTATTCAACTTTCAATTCTCTTTTAAGCTTTCTGATAAGGAAAGTTCATTGTTGCAGATAGTCTTAAACACCCATTCAGGCCCTGCCAATCTTTTTTAACAAAGAGAACATGACTAGGGCTCAGAGCTTTTAGTGGATAACAGTCTACCTAGAATGTGATTATGCTTTCCTTCTTTTATAATTGTTTTTATGATTACCTTCCACTTCTAGGAAGTAATATTGATTCCAATTGTGAGAACAATATATATTTTCCTTTTTACTCAGGTTTCTTTAAGTAAAAAAGTGAATCAATGCAAGAAAAATCATTAAGTAATAAAATATGTGTCAAGTAGATATGAAATTGGAGGTACACTGATTTTTAAGATTCCAACAGCATTCCCGTAAAGCTTCCTCTTGGCTAACTCGTAAACCATAAAATATTTTCCCACATTTAAATATGCTGTTAAAGTCAGTATCCCTTTCACAAGTATCCTAACACCCTCACAGGGCCTTTGCAATTATCTAGTCAACAGTCAACCCCATTCCTTTACAGATGTAGAAATTAAAGTCTGAAAGGATTCAGTACTTTGCCAAGGCACTTGGCTTGTCAGAAATTAAAATCCATATGGGTGTAGTAAAGAAAACAATGACAGTATAAAATTTCTCACATGCCCAAAGCAAGTGCATAAAATGAGATTATGCCTGACATCTGCTGAACTAATAAAGAATAAGAAAGCAATTACCCACATTAAATATTTTTTATTATGTCTTTATCAGAATATAGATAGTTGTGCATAATTTAACCAGGTCACTAGGTACTGTCACACTATAGAAAATATTATAGATTCACCTTAAAAAGGCAAATTACATCTGTAAATAAATAAAAGTTGGATAGGCCTATTGAATAAATTATACACTCCAAAAAGATAAAAACCCAAAGTAGATGGAGGAATCACAAAACCTTTCACCTACTTAATTTTGGGATGGACTTCGGAGGTTCCTGTCATTGGAATAGGGTGGTAAGGTGCACAACATGAGCCAGAAGCGAGCAGGAGTACAACAACCCTTGGCCTCTAAAAAGGAATGCAGCTTTGGAGTCCATCATTATGTGAACTTTGTAAACAAAGAGTCTTAGAAGTAGTAGGCATTTGACTTGTTTTCATGTAGAAAAAATGAACACATACAGAAAATATTTTCTGATTTCTACTTTTGAGAAAGGATATTCTTGAATTTAACATTCCAATGAATTGGCCAAAATGTAAATTACAAAAAACTTTAAATGTGCAAGTTATTTTTCAAAGTCTGTTTGCTTTTGAATACTTTCAAAAATAGAGACAGTAAATTTCTAAGGGTAGTATGCCACACACAATCCTCAAAGAGAACGGGAAAATAGTTAAAGATGGTATTATTAAATTAACCAGTTTCACAGTATAAATTGATTCTGCCTCCACAAGACAACTACTTAAAATGAAATTCATGACTATTTTCCTAGGCAGTAGGCCTTCAATAGTCAGCCTTCCAAAGTGAAGTAGGGATATGATTCATAATTTGCTAGTAGTTGTTTCCACAGGAGAAGGATAGCAAACATTTTTTTTTTACTAGAGAAGTTGTGGATTTACAGTAGAGTCATGCATAAATTAGAGGACTCACATATACCACCCTATTATTAACACCTTGCCTTGGTTTGGTACATTTGTTACAACTGATGAAAGCACATTTTTATAATTGTGCTATTAACTACAGTCCATGGTTTAACTTAGGTTTTTCACTGTTTACGTAGCACTTTCATGGATTTTTAAAAAATTCTATTCTATTTATATGAATACAACCTAACAATTCTACTTTTAACCACATTCAGATATATATTTCAATGCTGTTAATTAACATATCTTTAGATCAAATGTGAGTCCTTGTGAATATTGAAACAAATGGATAAATTTTCAAGAACCAGAAGCCATTTTCATCTTTCTTCATGATTTTTGCTATAGACACATGCCACCAGTAATATTTATTTAGAACCCATTAAATCCACTCACTATTTCTATTCAAGTTTTCATAACTAAACTTTTTCTCATTTATTTAAATGGAAAAACCACCAATTTTATGTGACAATTACATTTTTTTCTAATGAACATTAAAATAAATGCATAACTTTTCAAATAAAAGAATATTTGCCCATAGACTACCCAATGTCAGCTCATTGTACACATTTTCAGAAACATTAGTTTGTATGATAAAGTTAAATTAACATTTGAGTATTTTTTTTCCTGCCCTACCTATTTCTCTCTTTGTTTCTAAGGCTATTTCCATATTTTCACAAATTTTAATACCTTATTATTTTAATTTATATGTCACAATTGTTATATCCTTTTTACTTTTAGAAGAATGATATCTACCATTCATATGACACATACCTAGCAAGGATTATGGAAAACAGTGAGAATAATGCCAAATTCTAGAGTATGTTTTAAACAGATTCTGCTTTATAGAAATTCCCAATGTAAAATAGATTTTTACTAACATGAAGTGAAGGTAAACAAACTAAATGCACAAAATGGATAATTGCCTCTTATTAGAATTAATGAAATGAATATTCTCTATCACTGTTTATTATGCTCAGGCAACAAAAACTTGGTAAGCAGACCAAAGACAAAATCCCTCCTAGGAGGATCCTTTTGATACATCTTTCTCAAGGCCCCTTAGATTTACCTGGAACCCTATCATATAATGAGAAACTTGGTATATAGGTGGAAAGTAATAGAAACAATGTCAAATTTAATAAAGACTTTTATTTGGTCTCACAAATCAGTAACTGGGAAAATATAGTTTAAATTCATGAACTGCAATAGATATAGTCCAGAGAGATGTTCTCAACTCATGGGCATTAATTCTAAGAACAGTCTGCAGGAGTTCAGCCAGAGCCCTGTCTGTGCCCACTGCTCTGCGTGTGGCCCTGGTGACAGGCAAACTTGTGAAGTGTAGAAATGCCAAAAAAGCATGTAGAATGGCCAGCACTGGAGCAAACAGGAGCAAAAATAAATGCAAACTCAGTCGATTGGAAAATGGATAGAAGACCATCTGAAAGCAGTTTAATAAGGAAAAGTACCAGTCTCTTCCCTCATGGAGAGAAAATAACAAAGAGAACCACAGAGATGATTAGAGATTTAGAATATAAAATTTCCAAACAGGCATTAAAGGAACTGAAAGTACCACTCAAGAGACTGACTGAGGGTTCATTAATGAAAGCCCTTCCAGTTTATGAATGTGCTTATTTATGGGGGAAGACCACCACCTGGTCTCCAGGTTTAGTGAAGTTGAACAGGGTGAGGTAGGTGTAACATGCAATATGTAAAATTATGAAGAAAAGTCTTCACAACTTTTGAACAGTATATATGCCCTAATGGCCACAAAAGCAGGATTTATGGGACCTTATTCTAGTGGGTTTTTTTTTGCAATAAATTAAACTTGTATGACTTTAGAAAAGTCACATAATCTCTCTGGACTTAGTTTTCTCAACTGTAAAATGGGCATATTGGGCTAATAAAAGAGCCAAAGAAAATTTGTATAATGATTACAAGTATGGGCTTGGGATTTAAAATTTTTCTCTGTCACTTAACTGATTGAGTGACTTTGAACACATTCTGTGCCTTAGTTTCCTCATCTATAAGATGGGAGTAATAACAGCATCCACATAGGTTTGTTGAGAGGATTCACTAAGTAAATATATGTAAAGCACTTAACACTGTGCCTCACTCAGTTAGGATTAGCTGTTTTTATTGCTGCTGTTATTTTGTGCAAGTAACAGAAGCTAACTCTGGCTGATTATGCAGAAAAAGAGTTTATCAAATGGGTATTGGTTCAAGGACTTTGTGTTTAGAGAACTAGTTTCAAGGCTAAGATTTTAGGAGAAAACCCAAAACCACATCACAGATCTGGCATAAGAAAGTGTGTCTACTATCATGGAGTGCTCAACACTAAAGTTTGCAAGATTGCCATTTTTCACCAGAATTCAGTTTTACTTTACTATAACCTTGACTGTCCCAGATAGAAGGGAGCTGAAAAGGTATCTGATATTTTTAACTCCTATAGAAGGCAGTTTTTGCACAGATTCCCCAGATTTCTAAAATGTTCAACTGCTAAGTGACCAAAATGAACTCGGTCCCTCCAACCTTCATACTAAGACTTATTGCTTGGAATTATTTACTGAAGAAGGTTGTGTAAACCAAGGTCGAGAAGATGGTATACATAATCTCTTGAAGACCTATGGCTTTTTTATAAAGGGCTTGAAATATCTGTGATGGAGGAATTTCTAAATACTCTTGACATATGAACTGAGTTACTGGGTAAGCTCAGGATCCATTATTTAAATTAAAGCCACTGGATTTATAGTTATAATTGGGTCCACAGCTTTTAATTTACATAGTTGAAGGTTTTCACCTACATATATGTATCCTAAAGAAAGAAAATAGTTTCCATTCTTCAAATGAAAAAAAGTCCCTGGAATTTAATAAACATTTTCTCATGGAAAATAAAAATCTATATTCCTTCTCTCTGAACTATTAATACATGTGTGTTGCTTGGGAGAATGTATTCCAGGAGAACATTAGCCAGGAGGGGAAAGAGCAGTTATAACTGGACTTTATCTATTTTAAACTCTATAACTATAAAAATAGTGCCTGAAATACCAGCAGTCTAATACTCAACTGTCCTTTCCAAATAATGGAAGCTATTCTAACCCCATGACTAATGACCCCAGTGCCTTAAATTGTCTTCAGTTGGCCTGGACCTCTGCTACTGATGTATTCCAAGCTGGTGGGTGGTTCACAGAGCAAATTGCCTCCAGTGTATGCACTTGGTGATCTCTGAACTAGTAAGCCTCTTTGCTATCCCGAAATGTTTCTTAAGAATTTTTTTCAAGTGTCCATAGAAACCACCAAAAGATAATTAATAAGGTTTCCTACCCATTTATTTGGGTTCGTGAGTAGATGACTCCTTCCAAATACTTGATGTGCACAAAATTGTTTGGTTGGTGATATTTTAACAATTACAGAAAGAAAGTTTAAGGGAAGGTAAGAATAAAAGGTCAATCTGCTGGTTGCATATTTAATTTCATGCAATTAGACAAAGCTTGTCAAATCAGAATTTCTGTAATAACCACTTTACCTAATTTGAAATGAAACTTTGGTTCTCTCAAGCTGAAGGATAAAAATGCTCTCAAATTTATACAAAATGTATTCCAATAATGTATTGAATATTATATCTCCTAACATTTAAGATATACAGAAATGTACTCAGAGACACTATCATGACCCAAATGGAGAGAGTTGGCCCAGAGAGGTAGATGGTGGTTTGACCATAGAAATATGCCTCTCTGCAAGAAATAGATGTGAAATATGTTCTATCCAAATTTTTGGGTAATGAAATGATTGGAAATTAGAAAGAATTTTAAATGCAACAGGGAATTTTCTATTTAACAGCAGGGTCTCTTTTTTTCTACAAAGTAAGGAGTATTTTAATGTATGCATTTGTACTAAGTGACTATGCTTCCATATATCAAGGTAGCAAAGTATAGGGATTATTAAGGCGATCCCAGACTCTGAAGCCAGTCTGCCTGGGTTCAAATCCTGACTCCTTTAGTTCCTAACCATATAACCTGGCATGTTTCTGAATTTCTCTGACCCTCAGTTTCTTCTTCTGTAAAATGGGGATAATAGTCCTGAACCATGGCACTCTTATGAAGATTAGAACATTATCAGGCATGTAATAATACTAGCTAAGTTGTTTGTTAAATAAAGGTTAAATACCTGTAATGTCTCTGGAAATATCAAATTTTTATTCTTAAGAAATTCTTGGGTAAGATATAGGCCACTGAATACAAGTTATTCTCCTATAAAATAAAACATTTTATTTCTCAGATTGCTCAGTGATACAAAATTTTTACTACTGGGTAATCCTATAAAAATATCCTTACAAAAATCCTGTAAGAAAGAAAAACACAAGAACTCTTAAGGCAAGAATGTAAATATTTCGTAAGATAAACGTACCCAGTTTCTTTAAGTAACAAGTTATTGAGGCAAGGTAGAACATCTGATATCTTCTTTTTAGCCTAATTTTTTATTACCTTTTTTAAATATACATAGATCACACAAAATTATATCTTTTTATTATTATTATTTGAAGCAACATGATATAAATCATTAGAAATAAAAAAGTGAATTATGACAACAGGCCTCATTTAAATAACGTGATCCAAAGCACCTTTGTGTTAACATCATAAATAAAATAATAGAAGCTAGCAGATGTTGCTTAAGTGGTTGACACCTGCTTCCCATGTACAAGGTCCCAGGTTCAAACCCTGGTACCTCCTAAAATGAACAAATAAACAAACAACAACAACAAAAAAAAAACAATTCTTATTGAGGAGCAGATGTAGCTCAGTGGTTGAGTGTCTGCTTACCATGTACAAGGTCCTGGGTTCAATCCCTAGTACCTCCTAAAAAAATAGTAATAATAATTATAATAAAGACTCAAGTTGATATACTCTATATAAAGATTCAACAGTAATACTACATATGATTCCACCTTGCTTTTAAATAACAAATAACTGTCTTACAAAACAATGTCTTTAAGCAACTAACACGTCATAAAAATATACATGGAAAACTATTTGGAAAGGCAGACAAAATTTTCATAGTAACCACTTTTAAGAATGGTAGGGTTAGGCATTGGGGAATTTTTCTTTTTACCTAATCCCTTACTATACTATGTTTTTCTGCTGGCAATGTGTATCAGTTTATAGTATAAAACTTTTTAAAACAGCAATTTTGGAAGTTACTAATGAATACTGGTGTTTGGTCCCCTTATATTTTCCTTTCATCAAAAAATTACAACAAAATACAATGACGATGAGCTCCAGCTGTGCTTAGGTGTGGTGTAATTTGTTTGCCTTTACCCAGCAAACTAATAGTTTCAGATCCACACCAATAGATTAGGCCCAGACTTCACTTTGGGACCCCTAAAGTTACTTTTTGGTCTTTAATCCCTAGAAATAATAAAGATGGTTAGCACTGCAGAGAAGCACCAATGCTATTTCTCTACCCCAAAAGGACATTACATTTACCCTAGCTTTGTTAGGATAAAAGAAAAAAAAATCCATTTGGACTGACAGCAGCATTGCTCTCATACAGAAATTCAGCATTAGTCAATACCACTCACCATCTTGTCAGCTTTGGAAACAGATTTAAATCCCTCACTGGCTATCCCCCAAATTAGCCAGTCTACTCCTTCAAATGCTAATCCTCATAATGTTTCTATTTAGGGGCCACCTCGCATTGCTTGGCATATGGAACAATCTAAATCTAAGGAGCCAAGAAGGAAATTAATAACTATTGACTATATAACACATGCCAAGAGCTGTGCTGTACATATTTTATGCATTATCTTCTTTAATCAAAATCTGAATTTTATTAATACATCAGAAAACTGAGGTTCAGAGAGGTTCAGTCATTTGATCAAGTCCCCATAGCTAGTGAGTGATGGAACCAAGCTGTCCAGCTCCAGAACTCATTCACCATGCAGCCTTCAACGCGAAATGAGAGCCCCTGATTCAAATCAGTCAGCTATTTTGATGATCAGGGTTTGGTGACTTTGTATGATAGGAGAAAAAAAAATCATTTATATTTGTTCTAACACTTTACATGTTTTCATGATGTTTATCTCAAGCAATTCTCTGAAGCACAGAGAATAGTATTAAAATCTAAATAAAAGAGACTTAATTTTTATCCTCTGACCAGTCAACTACAATTACTCACCAATGATAAATTATCATAAAATGATTTTGAAAATTAACCAAGGAAATCAAACTAAAAATTCTATAATTTTCTTCTCTCCCTCACACACCCACATCCCACCCTGGATTTGCAGGAAAATGGACAAAGAAAATATGGTGGCCCTCCACCTGGTTGGGATGCTGCACCCCCAGAAAGGGGATGTGAAATTTTTATTGGAAAACTTCCCCGAGATCTTTTTGAAGATGAACTTATACCATTATGTGAAAAGGTGAGTCCAAGAGTAAAAATAATTTTATCTTTCCAGGGAAAATAGTACTCTCTCTTCACTTTGCTTTCACTCTCATTCTTCTTGTCAATGGCCATCTAATTGCCATTTCTCAATCATGGACAAAGTTAAAAGCTTCTGAACTGTTAGTAATTGTCCCCTTATTATCCTGGCCGGAATCAGCTCTTTGTTCTGTTATTGACAGCTTAAACTGCCATTGTTAATGACTTTCAAATCTATATCTTGTTCCCAGTCTCTCCACTGACATGGCCATCGTGCAAACTCAGTGTGTCTATCAATCTAGAATAACACTACAACAACCTGGCTAAAATAAGGTATTGCTCAAATTTGACATTTTAATATGGCTTTATAAAATGCAACACTTTCACATAAAAAGAATGTGTATGTTTGTCATGATTCAAACACATGCTGATACATATTAATCCAAAATGAAATTTTCTTCTACACGTCTGAATTTCTCTTCTGCTGTAATGAATCGACAAAATTAAGAATGTGACTTCTCTAAGTCAGTATATATTTATTAAGGAATACATTTTCTCAGTTTTAATTCCAGATGATATTTTGTTATTAAACCTAAAGTTAAAAGGAAATAACATTGGAATTTATTTTCAATAATTTATCAAGTGGTTTTGAGCAACCTAGAAAATTTAATAAAAATAGAAGCTTAGTTATTTCTTTCCCTAAAAGCCAAAATAATTGTGTGTATATATATACATACATATATTTCCAGACATACATATGTATACACACTTATATATATGTAACTTAGCCTCAAATTCAGAATCACTCCCTATGTTGTATGTACAATCTCATTTGACATGTGGATAAATTATGAGACCTGAAAATGGGCATCAAGAAATACCTCAAACATAGAGATATTGAACGTTTTCCTAAAGAGCCTGGAAAAAATAAGCACCCAATACTGAACACCTCAGTGTTGGGTGAGACTGAGCTAAGGGGTCATCACCCACTGAGGTGATATCATGCACTCAAAGACCTCTTCTGTCTGCACATGCCCCTCATGTTTGGGCCACCCTTCCTTACAGCAGCCAGAAATAATAAATTGCTGGGCCTGAATTGCTAAAAAAGAGTTGAGGTGAGGGAAGGGAGGGGACTATGAGCCAGTAGAGGAGGTGTGGCTAGGGTGATAAAGTATGTGTCCTCTTACAATGGAAAGGCCTGACCCTGTGTCACTTGTGTGAAGACTAGCACTTATCTTCAAGCCTACAGAGTGAGGAAGTGACAAGGATCTGCAGATCATCTTCTGTAACACATCTTCTGTGCTCACTTTGATATCATGGTGAAGGGAGAAAACAACAACAACAGACAAAAAAATTAGTTTAGCAAGGTTCCAAGTGACCATTCCTTGTTTCTGTTCTAAACATCAGTGGATAAAATATGACCAAGTAAAGAAAAAACTTTGGAGACTTCAGAGGTTAGAATCTATCAAGAAATTATACTTCCCATGGCAAATGTATTTTCAGGTCCCTAAGTCATTGAATGAATTCCCAGATAATTGTATGCAAAAGGTCATTAGTTCTGTCAAAACATATTCTATTAACTCTGGCTGAAATGCCAGTTGTACATATTTTCCTAATTAAGCTTGCTTTTTCCCATGAGTCAGATAACTGATCTGAACCCAGAATGAAAACCACTCTACATGAGATACAAATAACAGGAGGCAGACTTTAGAAAACATGGTGTGTATGTGAGTGTTTGGAAGTACAGATGTGTAAATATGAATTTTCTCTCTCTGTTACTTACAGATTGGTAAAATTTATGAAATGAGAATGATGATGGATTTTAATGGCAACAATAGAGGATATGCTTTTGTAACATTCTCAAATAAACAAGAAGCCAAGAATGCAATCAAGCAACTTAATAATTATGAAATTAGGTAAGATCCAGCTCTTGTAGATTAAAAGGGAATAGATAATACACTTGTATCTATTTTAGCCAAGCCAAAAAGAAAATAGGTTAGTTCTTTCCCTTAGTAAAAATCAATTCCATTAAATATTTATTTAATGTAAACACTATAGAAGGCGCCAAGCTTAGTTCTGCAAAATGTTCAAAGTACTAAATTCATTATTTATCCATTACTTAAATATGTTCTGGACACTGTTCAAAATGCTGGAAATATATCAAGGAACATCTCCCTATCTTCATAGCAAAGAAATTAACACACAAGATTATTTAAAAGAAAATGAAAAAAATAAAACTGTGCAATGGGATACAGCTGTGTGAAGTGATGGAATGAAAAATAACATTTTCTGTGGTATGGAAGTTTGATCTGATACTTGCTTGAAAAGAGTCAGTGATGACAGTCACACCTCGGGGAAGATTATTCCAGAGAAAGGGAGTACAGCAAGTGCGAAGGCCCAAAAATGACAACAAGCTTGATGTAGCTGGGAGACAGAAAGAATATCAACATGGCTGCAACAGAATAAAGAGAGGAAGGTTGAAGGTAGTGCAGTTGGAAAGCCTTCTATGCCATAATAAAGAATTCATATTTTATTCAAGTAAAAGGGGGAAATCATAGGAGGGAGGATTTCATTTAGATCTATAGCTTTAAAAGGTCTATTATAATATTCTTTCATCAGTTGTAACAAAGGTACTACAGGAATACAAAATGTTAAAAATGGGCAAAGGTATATGGGAACTCTTTATTTTCTGCATTACCTTTCTGTAAACCTACAACTTATCTAAAAAGAAAAAATAAAAATAAAATTTTAAAAAGCAAAGATAATGCTATCTGCTGGGTACAGAATGGACTAGTATGAAGACTAAAAGAGGGAAGGGGAAGCCTTGTAGTCTAGACTGAGGCAGAGATAATGGTGGTTGGACAAGGAAGTTAGTAGTAGAAGTAGTGGAAAGGGACCAGATTTGGAACATAATTTAGAGATTGGTTTGTCAAAACTTGCTAAATATTGGATTTGAAGCATGAGGGAAAGAGAAGATTCAGAGTTGTCATCTAGAACTTTCACCTAAGTACTTGCAGATGTGGCAGTGTCATTAACAGAAAAGACTGAGAGCATTGCAGGAAACCCATACAGAGCTCTGTTTGGGGCATTTTACATTTGAGATGCACCTTAGACATGCCATGGAAAATATTGAGAGTTGTGGGCTCTCTGATTCTGAAGTCAGGAGAGGGGTCATAGTTGGACATATACATTTGGGTATCAGACAAGGATAGATAGAATTCAAAACCATGGAGCTGGATGTAGGTGCCGGGGCACTAATGGTGCTGTGCCATCAGAAACCAATTTTTATAAACACGAAATAGGGATAGCTTCATGAAACTTCTTGATTTATAAAACTTTCTCTTGGAAAAAGAAATGTCAGAAATCCTTTCTTAAAGGAAGCCCTTGGAGGAAGATTAGTACAGCAGTCAAAAGCAATAGCTTTGGAGCTAGACAGGTTTCCCTTGAGTACAAACAAGTGACAAGCTCTCTGAGCCTCAGTTTCTGCATTTGTAAAGTAGAGACAATAATACCCATTTCATAGGTATTATTGTAGGGATACTATAAAAATTTCAAAACATATTTGAGCTATTCTATATTAGCATATTTCATCAATTCTAAAATGCACTTTTTCACAACTATTTCCTTTTTGAAGTAGAACTGCATCTTAAAATTGATGGTGCCTGAACTTTATGATTTCAGGGATTGGAAAGTCCCCTGATCCTTGGTCTTATAAGGATTATTCCTCAAATGGCTTTTGAGTTGAGATGGATGTCAAATTGATTATGCAAGGAATCAACAGGGTGTGTCATATGTACTTAACACATTGCTACACAGTGGAGCCTGTCAACTCTTTTTGAAAATAGATAGTGTATGAATAATGAATACAATTAATCCCTCATGGTCCTGATAAGTAACAGTGTCCTCTCTGAGTCTCAGTTTCTTCATCTATAAAATAGAGATAAAAATATGCCTACCTCATAGGAGTGTTATGAAAAATAAATGAGATAATGCACATAAAGTTCAGTACTTGACACATATCAGGCACCCTATAAATGTCTGCTGAGAGTGAGGGTAGTGGCGATATGGGAAAGGGAGCAAGAAAAATAACAGAAAATTTGTAAAGAGAAAGTTTTTGTCCAAGATCCTAGTTGAAGTTCAGGTTGGATGTCAGGAACAAAATGAAAGCACAGAGAAACTTTGAAAATTAGGTGGTGGAATAAATGGAACATGAAATAGAGGTCCCAGAGTCAACCTCACCCACTTCCCCTTCTCCTTGGACCAGTCCTGCTGGAGAGAGAACCTTGAAGAAAGGAAAAAGTCTTCAATTTCCTTTTAGCCACAGCTTCTCAGGGAATTAAGACTTATCACAAGGCTCTTTTTATCCAGAAAAGAGGGAAGTGGGTATAGCTAGGGGTTGAGTGCCTGCACCTCAGTGGTTGAGTGCCTGATTCGCATGTACAAGGTCCTAGGTTCAATCCCTGGTACCTTCTTAAAAAATAAAAATAAAATAAAATAAAAAACAGAAAAAAACACCTATTATCCTACACTTTATGAAATATTCACTGAGCATCACCTAAATGCCTGGCTTTCAGAGATGGTAAAGCCATGCCTCAGCTTCTGAAATATGTTTCTTTTTCCCAAGTAATTTTGAGAAGGGAACCTGACAAACCACACAAAAGAGTGGATATGGAAACTCTAGGATCCCCCTGCTGTTAACTCATACCTTACTATAAAAACTAATGTAATTTCTAAATAACCTTGGAAGAGAGATTTTTTTTAAAAAGTTAAAACACCAAAAGATCACTTCATCAATTTTTCTCTCCCAAAAAATGACATACCTGGGACAATGTTTACCAGGCTGCATCTTTGGCAGGTCTGATAAATGCACCTGTGTTCTTCAGCAAAGCACAGAACATATCTAGAGAAATAGCCCAGTCCTGGTCACTGCCACAAAACCCAACACCAATAGTTCCAAGGAGTCAGACCAATCTCCCACTCATCTAGTTGAGAGTCTTCATACATAATTAATAAGTACTTATTAATAAGGGCACTTTTCCAACTTGTAATAACTGGGTTATTACAAAATTTATTCCAGCCTAATACACAACATATAGAAAACCTCAAAAGGCAAAAGCAATAAAAGTTAAAACCATTCCTCCATAATCCCATTACTCAATGATACTCATTATGTTGACATTTTATTGTTGATCTATCCAGACTTTTCTATACATTTTGAATCATAATTGCTTTCTCACGAACTTATTTTACAACCTGTTTTTAAACACAGCAGCATATTGTAATTATTTTTCCAACTAGTAACTATTCTTCTACATTACCATTTCTAATGACTGCAGAACATTCTATAGTATAAATGCCCATCTTTTATTTACCAGTGATTCTCAGCCAAGAACATTACTGTCCACTCTAAGGGGCAATTAGAAAGATGAGGAGAGAGTTTTGGGTGACCTGGGAGGGATCAGTGACTATTAATGGGCATTGTATTCTACAGTATACAATGAGGAAATATCCAGCTCCAAAGCCAGTAGCTCCTCATTTGAGATGTATTAAATCAGTTCTTTCTTGTGGGAGATTTTTCTCATTTCCAATTTGAAGGACGTTATAAACAATATAGCAATGATCATCCTTCTCTATAATCTTGGTGCTCATCTCTATTTCCTTAAGATGCATTCCTAGAAGGGGCATTATTTGGTCAAGAGTTAAACACACTTTTGATACATATTGTCAAATACCGTCCAGAAAAGTTTAAACAATATGCACTCTTGCTGATAAAACTGTACTTCAACTTGTTAATAAGCAACACAATACTGTGGGAGAAACAGAGACTGAGAGCTCAGAGGCCAGTTTCATCCCCTAAAATCTAAATAATCTTAAGAAAGTCACTTAATTTCTTGAAGTCTCAAGGTCTTTATCTTTAAAATTGAAATAACACCTTTTGTGCCCATTTCACAGGCTCCCTCTGTAAGTCAAAAAAGAAAATATGTAATAATCTGTTCAAATATAAGAGACTATTTATTATAGCAATCACATCAGAACAGCTTTTCTTTAGAGTTGAAAAAAAAAAGGGTTCACCAGGGGTTGCTAACTCAAACACCTCCGGGGTCACAGGCAGATGACAGGAGTAAAGCCAACTGGGTACTAAGGCTGTGGCACCTGGCCTCAGTATTGGAGAGGCATTGAGGAGTAGTAGGGATTGAAGATCCACATGGATCCACATCTTGACTAAAGAGAGCAGATGCTACTCAGCTTCAGACAACTTTTTTTCCTGGGAAAATGCAGAGCCAATGTTGACAGATTTTGTTTAAAAAGAATCCATAATTCCCCAAACATTCAAAATCTAATGCCATATCTGGCCCAGGGCCATACATTTTTAAACTCTGTCTTAAACCTGAATCATACAAGTATCTCACCAACTGAAATGCTTGCCGGTTTTGCAGAAATGGGCGTCTCTTGGGGGTTTGTGCCAGTGTGGACAACTGCCGATTGTTTATTGGAGGAATCCCAAAAACCAAAAAGAGAGAAGAAATCTTATTGGAGATGAAAAAGGTCACCGAAGGAGTCATCGATGTCATTGTCTACCCAAGTGCTGCAGATAAAACCAAAAACCGGGGCTTTGCCTTCGTGGAGTATGAGAGCCACAGAGCGGCCGCCATGGCCCGCAGGAAACTGCTACCAGGTTTGTAAATCCTTCCTTCCCCTCGGTGCTTCATCCTCGCTACTCCAGCCTGCCACCCGCAGGCAGGTTTGCTCATTAGCACAGAAAACAAATGCTTGTCCTTTTTTTTCCCTTGTATATCTTTGATTTTGTTATAGAATTATACTGTATTTTAAACTCTTTATTCTTTTTATCCATCCATCTCACAATTGATCCTCTTAAAATTAAATATATAATTTACATATGACAATTTAAATACATCAAATTAAATATATCAATTTAAAAGGATTTAAGAATCCTCAAAATTAAATACATCAATCAGTTTTTTTATATAGAGATTTTATTGTTAAGCTTATTTGAAATAGAGCACTTTACTTATTACAATGTAGAAATGATAAACCTGCAAGTGATACATTATCCCAGTGACAAATGTACTTTTATGATGACTCCCTAGTGATTAATAGCATCTGTCTAATTTGGGGCTGAGAAATAATATCTGTTCTCAGAAAGGCACCCATGTTAGGTGCTCCATTGGCAGTGTAGGTCCCATTTGGGCAATAATCCATCCTTTCCTGAGTTTAAAGGCAGTGTCTTTCAAAACTCAAGGCAAGACACTGCCTCAGCCAGTACCAGGCCTTTCACTCAGATCAACTTAGGAAAAATTGTTTTAAAGTTCTCCACTCATTCTCAAATGTTCACTAAAAAGTACAAAAGGTATTAAAGTGAGTTAAAATTAAAATGATAAGGGGATTTAAAAAATGATAGTCTGGGCACATTGGAACTACCTCTTCTCCAGAACATTATGGGAGCATCACTGGAATTAAACACAAAGCAACAACAAAAACACTGAGATTTTTGTTGCCCTGTACATGTTCTTTAAAACAAAGCAAACTGGTAGAAATAGACTTAACTCTAACTCTCGAAATTTTCAAAATTGGAAGATGGCTTCTGGGCTTAGGGAAATGTTTAAATAATAATTTCAGCTTAAAGGAAAAAAATATGAATTAACTCCAAAAAATGCTGGATCTAGCAAAGAGGTAGATATTTTTTATGTTGAAACTTTCATGTGCTGCTTCTTCCTTCTTCTTACCCATAGTTATGTCGTCTAACTCACAGGTCCATAGAATAACTAAAACTCCTCATGGGGCATGCCTAGTCTCTTGGCCACCCAGACTTAACATTTTGCTATCCTCTTCAACTCCTCTGTCCCTTCAATGTCAACAATTTGGTTGAAAAGTCTCTGTTTCCAACCTGCTCTTGGGCCACCATTGTAGACTAAATATATATTCTTAGCCTTAGGTTATTTTTTTTCAAAGTCTTCTAATGCTTCTCCCAGTTCTACTCTATCTTTGATGCACGCCACTCTCAGCCCTCTACCTGGTCCAACCTGTACATTAGCACCAGACTAATGTTTCCAGAATATTAATATCATGTCATCTTTTTCAAAAAGTTCTTACAAACAGTAGCAATTCAATATCTATCTGCTGACAGACTGAATGACATAACTCACTAGCTCTGAGAGGTCAAAACATGTTTAAAAATATTCACCGGCTTCTTGCTGCATCTGAGATAAAGGCTACATATCTAAGTTTGGTGTCCAAGGCCTTTTATTCATGGACCCAATCCTTGGCAACCTTATTTTCTACTTTCTATTCCCTAATAAAAACCCTTCTTTTCTATTAGGGCAGACCGCAATGTACTAGGCACCACCGTGCTCATCTCTGTCTCCTTTACTTCTAATGCTGCATCCCCTACTACAAAGACCTGCCCTCCTCTCTGCTCACACTTGACCTTGGAGCCCCCGCCCAGCCACCACCTCCTTGAGAAACCCACAGTCAATATTCCAGTCCACACTGATCACTTCCCTCCCTCTACTTAGGACCACTCATTTTCTATGAATACAGATATGTACAATCATTTTGGGAGTGGGGAGGATGACAACTGCAGAGGATCCAGAATGGGAGAAAGACCTATTTCAGAGTCCAAAGAGCCACATTTCCTAGAGAGTTGAATCTTCTATAAGCCTCCCCATCTCTTCAAAATACGTAGCATCCTGGTTCACACAGAGAACTTCTGTCTTTACCTGAGTCAAACTGACAGCTGATGTGGTCGGGAGGGCTGAGTATTTGAACCTCAGAAATTTCAAACACTTTTTAGGCTTCCACCTAAGGCCTTAACTTTTCCCTGTGGGTTTCCTGTCCAGGACCTAGCAATACAGAGTCTATCTCATGCTCCCCATCTTCTTCATGATCTGAGGAAACTCATCATACCTATGGCCCTTTGAGTTGAGCTCAGTTGTGCTTCAATCATGTATTTCATCAGACTGCCTCATCAGCAAATTAGCTAGCTGGGACACCTGGTGAATGAGCTAGTCAGAGAAAATGATTTTATTTTTTTACTTTTAATTTTAATTTTTAAAGATTTAGATTACATAAAAAATATAGGGGATTCCCATGTGCCCCACCCTTCCCCCTCCCACACTTTCCCATATTAACAATGTCTTTCATTAGTGTGGTATATTTGTTACAATTGAACACATCTTAAAGTATTGCTACTAACCATGGACTGTAGTTTACATTATAGTGTACACTCTGCCCCTCACAATTTTGTAGGTTATGATGAAATATATAATGGCCTGTATTCATCATTACGATGTCATGCAGGATAAATCCAATGTCCTGAAAATGCCCCCATTTTATACCTCTTCTTCCTTCTCTGCCCCTCAGAACTTCTGGTGGCCACTGCCTTTATATCAATGATAGAAGTTCTTCCATTGCCAGGATAACAATAAGTCTATAATAGAATAATAATAAGTCTACTTTAATCTATCGTTCATTCCCCAATCTTGAGGATTTTTGGATGCTGATGCCCACTCTGTTTCTAACTGAGAGGGGGCCTAGGTCCCATAGGGCAGATGGATAGAAGCTATCTTGCTTGCATTTACAGGCACACTCTGTTCTTTGGGATGGGCGTTGTCTATAATCATCTCCTTCTTAGCTGTCCTTCTTGAATCCATTTAACAGGAGAGTAGGTATTACAACTCTTCTGAGATTCAGGACTCAACTGGCACGTGAACAGACCAAAGATTTAATCTCTGAGACATATATTTAACAAGCATAGTGCTAATATAGGTTCAAATAAAAGGGGTAAAAGAGTTATGTGTAGGGAAACTATAAATGAGTCTAACTCTGTTACACTGGGGAACAGAAATTCCAGAGTAAGGTCTACTGACGGGAAACCAGATACTTGAGCTTGTCTGTCCTGCTTATAGTATCTGAATATCTCTAGAGGCCCTGGGAGCCCTACTGTTTGGGGCACTGTTTACCGTGGCAATCAATGAGATCCTGCTGAGATTGCATCGTGAAATCTCTGGAATGACCTCCTGGCTCACTTTGGAATCTCTTAGCCATAAAAACTCATCTGTATTTAATAATTCCCCTTTTGGTCAAGGTCTTTTTCCAGATGCATTGCTAGTTGGTGCTTGGTAATACTCCCTCAGTGCCAGGGAGTCTCATCCCCGGGAACCATTCTCATGCTGGGGGGAAGGTAATATGTTTATATGCTGAGCTTTGTTTAAAGAGAGACCACATTTGAGCTATAAGGAGACTTTCAGGAGATAACTCTTAGGCAATATATAATACTAGGCTAAGTTTCAATTTCATAAGAAAAGCTTTCATAAATACAATCATCAATATCAAGGGCCTGACATAATGGTCTCTCTTCCTTCACTAGGCACTGCCCTTGTACTCAGGGGATTCTTGCTACTCTATTAGAGAACGTAGCAGGACTCCCCAGGACGGGAATTCAGTATTCTTTCGGTTACTGTGTGGGTCTCCACCCACCACGGCGACATCCATGAACACTTGAAGAAATTCATATGCCTTAGAGGCATGCCTCAGGTGCACCCATCCCTATCCATCCCCCCTTCACCAACACCCCACCCTAGAAATCCTCCCCTGCCACTGTTGTGACCCTTCTGTGATACAAAATCTCTCCAAAAACAAAGCCAACAAAAGAACCAAATAAAATTAATAAGAAAATGATATAAGAATAGTTCTAAAAATAAATAAAATACAAATTTTTTTAAAAATTGAAAATAATATTAAAAATTTTTATACATTGTGTCTTTCAGCACTGTAAGATCTCTTGTCTTATATAGACAGTAACAATTTCTTCTGTATATTCCCTCAGTGTCTTATTTTTCCATTGTATCTTCAAAGAAGCTTTAGCTTACAGAAAAGTCACATAGAAAATACAGGGGATACCCATATACCCCATGCCCTCCCCCTTTTCCACTCTCCCCTATTAATAACAATTTACATGTGGATGGTACAATTGATGTACAAATATTGAAGCATTGCTATTAACCATGGTCAATGGGTTACATTATGGCTTACATTTTGAACCATATACTTTTTAGGTTTTGATGAAATTTAAAATGACCTTCATCTGTTATTGCAAGAACAATTCTAATGCCTTAAAAATGCCCTATGCTCCATCTATTCCATTCTTCCCTACCCCTCTCCTTGGAACATATGGTAACCTCTAAGTTTCAATTTTTGAAAATAAGATTCGTAGTTACTTGCAGTAATATTGAGGGTTTAACATATTGGTCTGTTTTCTTTTATCGGGTACTGTCTGTGTTCTCAAGGAATTCTTGTCCCTCTAATTGAGAACACAGCAGGACTCCCCAGGATGGGACTTTAATATTTTCTTGTTTATTGTGTGGGTCTCCATCCAATGGGATAACACCCTATGACAAGATGAACACTTTCATATTCCATAGAAGCCTGCCCCAGGTGGGCCCTATCACTTGTGGGGGGCGGGGGGAGTTGGGTTGGACTATCCATGGAACTGGGAGGAGGGGTGGAAGAAGGAGCAGGTGAACTCTGGGGATCAGCAGGTCTGTGATTAAAACTACAATACTGGGAATGTTCTTTTGGCAAATACGGTAGACGAGGGTTACTGACATAGGGCATCAGGTGGAGCAGTTTCATCTATAATGAAACCTGAGCACAAAATCTAATACCCACTTGAACCATTCTAACTATTATTTCACTGTATAATCATCAACAAAGGATTTTGGTCATTTTCAACCCTTTGGAAAGCCCAACTTTAAAGAACGAGAGGACCTTTAAGAACCATGATAGACAAGAACCCCTTCTTAATTGATCCAGACTTGGAGACAAAGAAAACTGTTGTCTAAAGTGATATAATTACTCTCCAGCCCTGGCCTCCACTGTTAGTAGCTGTCAGCTCTCCTTTGACATCTTTGCTGACCTATGTATGGAACACAGGTGTTGCATCCAACTCAGAGGCCATCAAAGCTTTGTACAGATGCTCTGAAAAAGAAAGAAACCATTGTAACAGGACTTAAGCATTTATGTCACACTTAGGTTCTCATACTCTGACACAATGGTTTTCAAATTTAGCTTGCATCAAATTCATGAAGAAGTCTTGTTAATATATACAACTGATTCCCGATTCAGTAGGATTGGGATGGATTCTGAGAATTTACCTACCAAGTTCCCAGAGAATGCTGCTGTTGCTCAAGGACCACAAATTTGAGAACCAGTGATCTGAATATTGTCCATGCTGAGTCAATGAGAGTCACTAGGGGAGGTTTTAAACACTACCAGGACCCAAACACAACCTCTGACCAATTGAATCTGCTTCTCTAGGGTGGACAGTGAGGGCACTGTTGTTTGTAGTGCTCTAGATGATTTTATTAAACAGCCAAGTTTTGTTTTCCATGACTAGGTCTATCAGCTAATGACAAAGGGCATTCAGCTGAATGGAAAGTGAACACCCAAACATGGGGAAATCTAAAGTACCTAGCCATTGTGCTCAAAGAGCATATATTCTAAGGAAATTAGATATACAAGAAAGTAGACAAAAATATCAAAAGCAGAGTGAATTACTGAACCAATAATTTAAAAATGATAAACTAAGTCCTTCATATGTATCATCTCCTCTTGTCTTTACAACAATCCTATTAAGTAGGTATTATTATTCCATTTTTAAAGATGAGGAAATTGATGTCTAGAAAGCTTACATTTCCTAACCAGGATTACTGATCCAATATTTGAACACGTTTGACTTCAAGCCTCATGTTCTCAAATCACTCTGCAACATTGACTTCCACCAGAGGCCTTCATGGGGATATTTGTGGAAACCACTGCTTCATATACTTCCTCTCATTTTTTCTGTCCACCCTAGCCTTCTGCAGCTCTTCAGGCCCAGGGAAGGCCTACCATAGATGCAGACTGGTAAGGCAAGTCAATGGGATAGAGCTGTGGTTCTCAACTTTGGCTCTATGTTAACTAAGGAACTTTTAAAAATCCTGAGGTCCAGACCACATATCTCAGAATAGAGGTGAGTGGGGGCAGTGGTGAGCTGGTAAATCTTTAGATGGTTCTCTGGGGACATCAAAAATCCTGATGTCCAGGATTTTTGTAGCATTTGCTGGTTTCTGTGTTATAAATAGTCACACTGTGGCTGATTGCAAGCTACCAACATGATGTAGACTGGTTCATAAAATTCTGAAAATTTAACAGTCTATTCTGGCAAGCCAATAGGGGATGGCTTCAGTAAACCATTGGGTAAAGCCCAGACTTCAGGCTTTTTCAAAGCTCTACCAGGTGATTAAAGTGTGAAGCCAAGTGTGAGAACCCCGGACTCTAGGAAAACAGAGTTACCTGGATTAGGTATCTTGGAATAAAAGGCAAATAGCACAAGCAATTGTTTTAGTTTCCTTGGCAACTCAAACAAATATCATACAATGGTCGGCTTAAACAAAGGAATTTTTTGCTCACGGTTTTCATGCTAAGAGAAAGTCCAAATTGAGGTGTCATCAAGCAGTGTTTTCTTCCTGAAGACTGGCTTTGTGGGACTGGCTGCCAATGATCCTTGGTCCTGGACTCCTCTGTCACATAGAAATGCACAAGTGCAGGCTTTCCTGGCCTCTCCCTTCTCTTCCATATTCTGTTGATATTCAGTCTCTGGTTGCTCTCTCTGGTGTTCTCTCTTGTGTGTGAATTTCATTCTGTTTGTAAAGCACTTCAGTAAAAGGATTAAGACCTACCCTGATTGGGTTGGCCACACTTCAACTGAAGTAACTTCATCAAAAAGACCTACTTTGGGAGATGTGGCTCAAGCAGTTGGGCACCTGCCTCCCACATGGGAGGTCTTGGGTTAGGTCCCTGGTGCCTCCTAAAAACAAAAGAAACAAACAAACAAACAAACAAACAAAACAACTCAGGGGACCTGATGTAGCTCAGTGATTGGGCACTGACTTCCCACATACAAAGTCCTGGGCTCATTCCCCAGCCCTCATAACATAAAAAACAAAACGAAACAAAAAAAGCAAATCCTACTTACTACGAGTTCATACCCACCAGAATGGATTAATTTTAAGAACGTGTTTGTCTGGGGTGCATACAGCACCAAAGCACCACAGCAGTGTAAAACCTAGAAGGGAAGGGAAGAAAAGGAAGGGGAAAAGAATGAAAAGAAGAGAGAAATGTTGCTGGGAATCAATGAAGAACAAATTAGCCACTGCCTGGAGGAGGAGGATCTGGCCTGTCCAGAATAGCGCATCTGTTTATTCTTCATTTGTGTTTTAGAATGCCAGTGCCACAGATGGTTTCACTGACTGCTTCTCAATGAATCAAAAGATTCATTTTGATTGAAAATAATTTCCTTCCATATATAATAATTAAGAAACTAAACTCTTACCAATATTGAGGATTGCTGATTTTGTTCTCTCAAGCTCTTTATTGCATCCAGGACATAACTTGTTCTCATTTGACTAATAAAAAACCAATAAGATTCCCAGTCAAATCGAGAGCTTGAGTTGACCATCACCCTCCCTTCATCATCTCATCATGAATAAGCACTGTGTAGGAGTACAGGAGCTGAGTCACACAAAGCAAAGTGGAGAGTTTGTGAAGTATAACAGCTGGGCAAATTATCCTCTCTAAAGCTCATTTTCTTTTCTGTAAAATTGAGAAAATTTGTAATTCTGTAAAATGGAAAATATATAGTATGGTACAAGATACTCAATATATTATAATTACAGGAATTCAAAAATACATTTTGACATGGATAGGAGGAGTTAAATCCTCATCATATACTCTTCCATTGTGCTTCACCTGTCTTCTTAATTTGGATGCTTTTTTCCAGATTCCCAGGTTGCCCATTTTCTGACAGAGAGAGAATGAGAAGGGAGCACATTTGGTCTGAACTCTGAGCAGGTGTGACAAAGAGAGCACATCAAGGGCTGCCTGGGCCCTGCTCACCCTTCCCCAAGTACCATTATTTTTGACTTCTTAGTAGTGGTGTCTGACCAATGTAAAAATACAGATTCCAACAGCAGCAGTCACACTTCCTCATGACCCTTTTAGTGTTTCATAAAGTCAGACTCTATGTCTAAGCCTTAAATCCATTATTTCCCTTTTTCTCCTTCTGCCATCTCACTTTCAACCCTGTGAGAGCTGTCCCAACACCCACACGTACCCACTGCTACCACTACAAACTACATCCTGATTCCTGTTATACTTCACAGTTTTAATCAGCCACTAGTCACACAGAACTCCCTTCTAACTTACTCTTAAATTTATTCTGAATGTCTCTTAAGATCAATAATCACCTCCTTTAATACTGGTTGTCTTGCTCAGGCAAGACTTCAAGGATCAGTTCAATTTAAAAGGCCATCAGGATGAACTAAGACAGTGTTGTATTGATTTCTTCAATCATGCTTGTGATCACTTTCAACAGGAAGAATTCAGTTGTGGGGACATCCTATTGCAGTGGACTGGGCAGAGCCAGAAGTAGAAGTTGATGAAGACACAATGTCTTCAGTGAAAATCCTATATGTAAGAAATCTTATGCTCTCTACCTCTGAGGAGATGATTGAGAGGGAATTCAACAACATTAAACCAGGTAGGATATATCAAAATGTACTTTAAAAGCTCAAATAATTGAGCTGTTATAAATAGGATAGTTTAATATGTATCATTAAATAGAATAGCTTTTATGTTTATCTTCCTCATAATTGCATGCAGAATACTCAAATTGTAACCCAGTTTTTGGATGTGACAATAAGGATGTACAGTCCTACCATATTCATCATTATAATATTACATTTAACTGTGTGATTATTTAGTAGATACATATCTCTTTCTCTAAACTGTAAGTTCCATGAGGTCTTTTTTGCTTCCAATATCTCTTTTGTCCCTGTCTCTGTGCCTCGGGCATAGTTAATACATAATAAATACTTATTGAATTAATGAATGCAGGCCCATAAATTTAGGTCTAATGCAGGATTTCTCAACTCAGCACTATTGACATTAGGGATCAGTTAATTCTTGGTTGTGGGGACCTGTTCTGTGAACTGTAGGATGTTTAGTAGCATCCCTGGCCTCTCCCACTAGATGCCAATAGGACCCCCCAAGTTGCAACAATCAAAACTGTCTCTCGGCCTTGTCATATGTTCAGGGGCGGGGAAAGGGGGGGCGCGTAACATTGCTCTAGTTGAGAACTATTAGCCCACTGGAATAGAGTTGTGACTTTAAGTATATAAGTAAGGAGGTGACAATTGATTCTAGGAAACTCAGTTGAGTGGAGAAGAAATGTAAGGAAGAAAGGGAAAGTAGAGGGGCATAATTAGTTGCTATTTGTCAATACGTTTTAGTATCATTTATAGGCCATAAATTAATTTATTATCTCTTTTTTCTCCATATGGTAACTACTATACTGAGACAGTAAAGCATTTTAAGAAACAAGATCCAAATGAACATTTTCCAAAGTCTGTTCCACAGAACAATAATTCCACAAACTGTGATAGATGTTACTCATAAAAGATATATACAGTCAAATAAGTTAATAAACATCAGATTCAACAATATTAAACAGATTTTTTTTATTGTAGGATTTGTCAGAGTTCTTAACTTTTTAATGTGCTTTGGAAGCCTCAGAAGAGGCCATATAGGATGCCTTTTTCCTAAACTTTTGGACCATAGATCCCCTTTTTGGTGAACTATCTTATGGAATTAATGTATCTTGGAGCACACTCTGGGTAATGCTAACCTAGGCTTATCACAGTGCTAACAGTATCCTTCCGTAATTGAGAATGTTTCAGTCTCTAAGCAACAGCTCTTTAGGTTGTTGATAAGCATGGGCCACGGTGCCATCATATTCAATCTGCCCAAAAATGCTCATGTCACATACTCCTGTTGCCTATTTCCAACTCTGTTCCAGGTAAACAAAATGACAAGCTGAGGATTGGCTCTGAGGGTAATTAGTAAGATTCACCAAGGATTTATCTTTTTCCAGCCTTCCCTGGCATTTTAATATAATGGTGTGGTTCCATACCAATAGGTGGGAATCCACGACTAACATGGAAATAACGAATGACTGACTGCCTCACTATGTGTCAGGCCTTGGGGTGGGTACTTTCACAGCACCTGTATTTATTCATCACAACAGCCACATGACATAGATTTATCTGTTACTGCCATTATTTTCTAGATAAGAAAACCAAGACCCAGACCAGTTAAGTAGCTTGCCTAGGGTTGAACAGCTAGCAAGTACTAGATCCATGCCTGGTTAAGAACCTCCTCTTAACCAATTCTGTGATCCCAGTACCCATCCTTATTCCATTCTCTCATCTATTCATTCAACTATCATTTCTGCAAAGCTTGCTATATGTTCAAGGAGTTTAAGATGCTCCAGAAGAATAAAGGCAATGGCAACCCCTCAGGGGGTTAGAGGAGACTCATGTTTTGCAGTGAATTTAATCTGTGCTCTGAAAGTTGATACAGTTGTAGACATAGGAATTTGATATATATGTGTCTAAATAATGCCCCACTATCCCTTACTATGCTTCATTGACTTTGTCTTCCCAGAAGAAAAATATTATTTTTATATAATTAAGACAGGATTAATTAAAACAGTAGTGAGAAACTATGGAAAGGCTATCAGCTTTCCCATTCTGCATATTAAAGAGAGATATGTTCCTGAGCCCTGTTAATTATAATGAAAACAATAAAAGGTGACAATCGGCATGCTGATTTAACCATGGTAGTGGTTAAACACGTTTTCACTCTAGGTAAAAGCTCTGTTTTTAAAATTGAGTAAGCAAAGTTTTTTAAAAGTTTTAATAATAAAATTTAAAGTATAAAGTTCAACCATCTTAGTATAGCTTTTTTCTTTTTCTTTTTGTATCTTATCATCAACATGTGTAGTAGTTTCTCAACATAAAAATAAGATTTGATACATGCTACATCATGGATGAAACTTCAAGCATTGAGTGAAATAAGCAAGACACAAATGGAAAGCTATTGTACGATTCTGCTTATAGGAAGTATCTAAAATAAGCAAATTAATAGAGACAGAAAGTAGATTAGAGGTTACCAGGTACCGAGGGAAGGGGAAGTTGGGAGTTATTAGTTAATGGGTAGGTTTCTGTTTGGGGTGATGAAAAAGTTTTGGTAATGGTTATATTGATGATGGTAGCATAATATTGTGAAAATGTAATTAATACCACTGAATTGTACACTCAGAAATCATTAAAATGGGAAGTTTTCTAATATTATTATATTATACTAATAATATAAATAATGATTGCAAAATATTTGTAAAATGCCTATCTATAATTTGAACATTAAATTTCCCTTTGTTCTGCCCAGCTCTTTCTCCTCACTCTTAAAGTAATCTCTACTAACATTTTGGTCCCTGTATTTCCAATTCTCTTTCTGTATAGTGTGTAGAAATATACAGAAATATATTTATATGTATGTATGTAGGAGTTTAGGATTTCAAAACATCATGCTATAAGGCAAATCATTATCAAGTTATGGAAAATTTTTATTTAAAGTCACCATTGTGCTAATTGTTTTTCTCTTTTGTGAGTCAAGACTCTCTTCTGAACCTAATAATACACTTATAGTCAAGATTTTTAATCTCACTATATGAAAGGAAATGAGATTAGTGGGTACATTTTTTATTTTTGGAATGTTACATGCAACAGTTTTCCTTTCTTCTTACTCTTCTGCTCCATTACTCTATTCTTTCCTCCCCTTCTCCTTCTTTCTCTCCCTCTCTTTTTTCCTTTCTTCCTTCCTTTTTTTATTTCTTTATAAATAATTACCCAGTATTTCAGTATCTTCCCTATAAAAGCTGTGGTCCTAATCTCTAGTCTAAGGAGAATACTAAGATATGAGATAGTGGCCTTGACCTTAAAAAATATCTATTTCAGTAAAAGAGAGAAAAAATATCATTCAATCCATAAATAGGTAAATAGAGAGAGAGTGTATTTATGAAAGTGTGTGTGTATAAACATAAGGGGGAGTAATGTCCTGAGAAACTGTGATGATAATAGCACATTTGTGGGAAGTGGATTTGGCTCAATTTCTGGAGCATCCACCTACCACATGGAAGGTCCAGGGTTCAAACCCAGGGCTTTCTGACCCATGTGATGCGCTGGCCCACGCGCAATGCTGATGCATGTAAGGAGTGCCGTGTCACACAGGGGCGTCCCCTGTGTAGGGGAGCCCCATGCACAAGGAGTACACCCTGTAAAGAAGAGCTACCCTACATGAAAAAAGTGCAGCCTGCCCTGAAGTGACGCTGCACACACAGAGAGCTGATGCAGCAAGATGATGCAACAAAAAGAGACACAGATTCCCGGTGCTACTGATAAGGATAGAAGCGGTCACAGAAGAACACACAGGGAATGGACACAGAGACAGACAACAGTGGGGGCGGGAGGGGGGTGGAGGGGAAAGGGGAGAGAAAAAAATTACTCTTAAATAAACAGCACATTTTTTATTTAAAAAAATAATAAAAGTGACCTTTTATTTAAAGTGAGGTAAAATGATGGATAGTGTTGGGCAGAGAAATTAATGGATATTAAGGAATCAGAAAACGAAGCTTTTCTTTTCTACTTACCATTTAATACTAAGAGTTCCTTCTATATGGACGAAGTATGTTACTGATAGTGACATTGATTTCTTGTGTTCAGTACCTCAAGCCTTAGCGCCTCTTTATTCTGACAAGCACTGATAAGGGCACAAGCTCTGCTGCTTAAATGTACTTATCAGTAGAAATCAGATGTGTCTTTGGCCTCCTCTTCCCCCACAAACCCAATCTTGTTAAATGACCACTTGTTGGCTTTTGACATTTATGAAAGAATACAAGCAAACTTACATAAAAATTAAATGACATGGGCTGGGGATTAAATTGAAATGGCTTCTTTTTAAGATTCTCTATGATTTAAAGGACAACAGTGAGTAAATACTTGCAATGCAAGTTTGACATCAGTGAGTGGCCTTTTCCCTATTCCATTATGTTTACCTTTCTCAATAGCAGCTTTATGGACAGATCACCTTTTATTCTTCCTCAAAGAAGTGCTGCAGTGGAATAATGCACTCTAAATGCTACTAACCCTGAAAGTGAAGTATCTGCTAGTTCAGTGCTTTGCTGGGATAAAACTTCATATCATAAAATCCACTCACCTGGTAGATGTAGACACATAGTTTTTAGTTCCTTGACTGAATTGTTAAAAGCTGTTGTTAAGTGTAATTCAGTATAACTGCTGTATAAGTTCATTTATATTATCAGCAAAATAATACCTAATAGCTAAACACTGCAAAGTATAATTAATTATATGCCAATATAATGCCTAGAGAAATAGTCAATATTATAGTCAATATTATTTGCAATATAGCCATTGATGCACTTTATTTTTCAAGACGAATAAAAGTCAATTGTTTTCCTGCAGTTCTTGTGACTGTCTATGAAAATATTTCTTCGACTTTTCAAATATGTTGTTTCATATATGGTTCCTTTAACAAATGACATGGAAGTAGAATAAAGCGAAAACACTATTTTAAAAGAGAAGTACAACCTTTAATCTGTTACTTAGAATTGTTAATGCTTTTTTCATGCTTACTTGGAATTTTTAACTTGAAGTCAATTGTAATAGGGTGAAAATTGATTACTCAAGAATGTGTGGCTGATACAGGGAAAATTCTTCACTGTGGAAAAAAAGGGGGGAGAGCATTTAAAAATAACAAACCATGTTTTGGAAGCTCAGATTTTCTTTTATTATTTTGTACCTTTTAAATTTAACAACAGGGCTTAGATATTTCTATGTACATACATATAGGTCTATTTTATTCTCTTTAAGGATTCCTTGGTGTTTCTTGGTATAAATGCAACATAATTAATCACTCCCCCAAAAATGGAATTTAGGTTGCTTCATTTTTGCTATTACAATAGTAGTGTAATTGGTATCCTTACATGTGATCCTAGCGAGTATTTCTGCAAAAGACATTCCTCAACGTAGAATTAGTGGATATCTATATTGTTCCAGCCTTTAGCCTTTAGATATCATGAACAGAATGGTAGGATACCATCTTGTGTCTCAGATGTTCTTTCAGAAAAAAAAATTTTTTTAATCAAGAGTATTAGAAAAGAAGATTTGTGTTATAGTTCCTAGCTGTGCATACTCATAAATCTCACCTAGTCAGAACCTTAATTTCCTAATCTTTAAGTTAGAAAATAATTAAACTTAAGTAAATTTAATTAAAAAAAAAATAAAGTAAATCATTGCTAAAGTCCCTCCTAATTCTAAAATGCTGTTATCTAAGACAAAATAGATAAGGTATTTCAGGGGAGGGAAGGGGAACATAAAGTTTGAAAAGGCAGTTCCCTAAATATATGTTTATAAGATGACCAATAATTGAGTTCACCTCTATTCAACAAATATTTTACCATGTGTTAGATGCTATTTTTACATTATATAAGATGCAAAGTAAGATGTCATCTCTGCCCTTCAAGAAGTAAAAAACACAAGTCCATAACCAATTATAATAAGGAATAATATAGGTGTCATAAAAAAGTACAAAAAAATCTTCTTGGGAAACGGACTTGGCCCAGTGGTTAGGACGCCCGTCTACCACATGGGAGATCCGCGGTTCAAGCCCCGGGCCTCCTTGACCCGTGTGGAGCTGGCCCATGCGCAGTGCTGATGCCCGCAAGGAGTGCCGCCCCACACAGGGGTGTCCCCGGTGTAGGGGAGCCCCACGTGCAAGGAGTGCACCCGTAAGGAGAGCCACCTAGCGCGAAAGAAAAGTGCAGCCTGCGCAGGAATGGCGCCGCCCACACTTCCCGTGCCACTGACGACAAGAGGAGCGGACAAAGAAACAAGATGCAGCAAAATAGACACAGAGAACAGACAACTGGGGTGGGGGGGGGATTAAATAAATAAATAAATCTTAAAAAAAAAAAAAACAAACCTTCTTTTGAATGTGTAGATTTTAAAAACCTGGACACATGAAATTTTCTTGATGACATCCTTACCTGTGAGTATTGGATCCCACTTCACCCCCCAAAAAGTGAATCAAATATTCTTGGAAGCTAAACGCTGAATATTTCATCTTCAGTGCTATCTCAAGTTTGCTAATGGAGCTACTTTCACTCTATTTACAGGTGCTGTGGAGAGAGTGAAGAAAATCCGAGACTATGCCTTCGTGCACTTCAGTAACCGAGAGGATGCAGTTGAGGCTATGAAAGCTTTAAATGGAAAGGTAATGAAGTAGATCTTTTGATAAGTAACTTACTAAGGACCAAGAAAAATTATGTAGAGATTCCATCAATATTTGGTGTGGAAATTTTATTCAAAGGAACAATCTTACATGACTAGGTCACTAAGGCTTTCTCTGATATGGCTACCTTAGTCCATTTAAGATACACAAAAGAGAAGTGATGAAAATACAATGAAAAGGTGGCTTATATGTCTAACTCTACCTCTAATTTTGATTGATCTTAGACAGGTTGCTGCCCTTCAATTTCCTTAGAGAGAGAGAATTGGAGTATATTATTTCCAAGGTATTTCTCCCACTTCTAATTTTCTGTCATTACCACAAAGAGAATATCACCTTTGTAGTGAAGTGTTTTGGAGGCTGTTGATGAGAAAAGATGTCAAGATAGTTGTTACCATTCTGCCCTTCAGAGTTTGATCTCCCAACTCTGTAAGGCTTTGAAACTCTCACCTTGCCGAGACTGGAGTCTGGGGAAGACCAACTTTTGCACACTTGCTACTAATTTGCTTATAAAAAATAATATAATATTTACATAGCAATCTAATAAAAACTGAAAACCTGCTGTATGTAGTTATAATACTAAGTAACATCTGAGATACAAAAAGAATCAAACCAAAAAAGGGACCAAAGGGCTAAAATTTACCTGAGGTATAATACAGGTAGGTACACAAACACCTTTGCAAAGGACAGAGAGCTAAGAATCATAAAAAAGTGGTAAGAAGGTTCAAAGGAAGGAAAGGTGGTTCATAAACCAGAAAATCCTTATAGAGATGAGAGGATAACATCTAGGAGAAGTCATGAAAACCAGGTAGTAATCCAATAGACAAGATATGGAAAAGGAAAGACAGTCTTAAACAGGGGCACAGAATTTGGAAAGAGGCATGATTGGAGAACAGCAAAAACTAGATCAATTTAGTTAGAACACAATGCATACAGAGCTGTTTTACTGATTGGGCTTTGCATCTGTCAAGGTCTCAATAGGACACAGATGGCAAAGGGGCTAAGTTATAAGGTATGGGGGGAGTGGTAGGAGGATTACAAGATATAGTACAGGAACTTGGGGCTTGCTGCAGTGATGTTGTTACCAACACTCATGGAGTCAAAGTGACAGGGTTCTGGAGAAATAACAGGAATCCTGGAAGAGGAGAGAATTGTGTAGAGCAGGTCTTTTTGAGAGAAATAGTGACCTTTGGCCAAGAAGCCCAGCCAGCCCAAGAGGACCCCTCAGAAAGGAGGCCTGGAGAATAAATATCCTGAACTCACTGTTCGCCTTCTCTTCAATCTCCTACTGGGAATCCCCATTGGCCAAATTCAATCCTATTCCAGACCCTGCACTGGGAGATCCTCTCTTTGCCCTACAGAACTCCCTTCACTGTTTTCCAGCCTCCTCCTTCTCTGGAAGGCTCTGGGAGGCTGCTTTATATGGAATCCTGGACCTTCTGGATTATGATTCCTAAATGGAAGAAATAAAGGTGGAACTAAAGTGGGAATGGAATGTATGAAACAACTTTATGTGGGATTATGGGGGATGAGTTCAAAGGACTCAGGAGATTCAATATATGGATGAGACAGAAGGATGAGTCAAGGCCATTATAAATTTTCAATATGGGGGACAAGGATAATGCTTTAGGGAAGTCAGGAAGGGAAGCCTATTTGGAAAGAAATGTGATGAACTGAGCTTTGGATGTGACTGTTCATTTATTCTATAAATACTTGTGCATGCTTATAATCTGCAAGACAGTTTCCTGGGTTGGAGGCTATACCATAATAAGAAATAGTTCTAACTCTTGAAGTCTAACCAAAGTACTAAATACTGAATTTGAAACACTGTTGGAGGGGCAGAGGAATGCAGAACGAAATCTATTACAAAAAGAAATCTAACTTTTCAGTAAGGAACTATTTCATTCAAAATAGCTTTTGATATGGAAGTGCCTAAAAGCAGAAACCAACTCAACTCTCCTAACTCAAGGCAGGACTAGAGATATAAAGAGTCTTACCTTCAAGGGCATCCCCTTCCTTCAATACTCCAAGTCTGTTTATTCTAATTGCATCAACATGAATATAAGATAGTTGAATATCACCTACCTTCAGACTGTCTCTCAATGTGTCCCATCTAATATATTTGACATTGCTATATTGCTACTAAAAAGTAGAATAGATACATGAAACTGGGGACAAACTGCCCAAGAGGCTGAGTGAAATGTCAGAGCTCAGGATGACAAGCAGCACAAGCTTTGTCTGGCAAATATCAATGATCAGGAACCACTAAGTTGTTCATGAAATCAGAAAATAAGGATACACACTCCAGCTGCTGTGAAAGAGAACTTTTGCACAAACACTTTATATCATTTGTTTTCTTTATATAAAATAGAGGCCCAGCTCATTTTTATTTGAAAGAAGATGCAAATGCTTTCTCATAGGATAAGGAACACATTGATCTATCAAGTATTTCCTGAGAGCCATCTTTTTTGCATGCAAACAATGCATGGAAATGAGGTGCTTATGTAGACCTACCTACATTATCTTCAACATTTTGTAATATCAAAAGTTTCAGTAGGAAAAGATGACATCAATAATTCTTGAGGACTCCTTTTAAGTGGTGCATGATTTGAGAAATCTCAATGAAGCACCTGCCAGTCATCCCCATTCATTAGTTCCAAACAGTTCAAAAGAGATTCCTCTAAATCACAAGTTTGTTTCACAAGGAAGTACCTGTGCAGGACATTGCTATAGCCTCCTAGATTCACCTTCCTTGAATAAGGCCCCACTTAAGCCTTCTTCCCCAGGGAAAACTTACTATTGTACAGCTACTCTAAGAAGCAATATTTTCACTGTCATCTGGAAAGATCTGACTATACCGTCCAAGCCAAGATGTTAATAATTGTTAAGCTCTATTTACCAATTTCTTTTCGCCTTCATTGTACTGTGCTAGGTTAGTGGTGGCCACATTCCACCCACAATGAACCTAAATTTCTTAGGATTATATAATCATATAAATGTAATATTTAAATATATAGAGAGAGCACTAAAAATGTTACATAATTCTCTGTCTCAGTGACTGTATCCAGATAATTTATAACTAATATATGAATGGACAGTGGCCAATATGTTCCTGCCAAACCCGTTGACAGTTTATGTAATTTGCCAACAAAAACAATCAGGGAAAATTAACTGGCCCATAAACACAAACCTATAAAAAGACAAGACAAGCTACATTTGAATTAAACAACCAGTAAAAATGGCAGCAAATGGGCTAACACTTAGGAGGACACACGTTGCTGGAGGTCTGTCATACTTGGTTATCTTCATATTTTCTCACATTGTTTTTTCTTTCTCTTTATAACAGGTGCTGGATGGTTCCCCCATTGAAGTGACCCTAGCCAAACCAGTGGACAAGGACAGTTACGTTAGATACACCCGAGGCACAGGTGGACGGGGCTCCATGCTGCAAGGAGAATATACCTACTCTTTGGGTCCTGTTTATGATCCCACCACAACCTACCTTGGAGCTCCCGTCTTCTATGCCCCCCAGGCCTATGCAGCGATTCCCAGCCTTCATTTCCCAGCCAACAAAGGACACCTTGGGAACCGGGCCATTATCCGAGCACCTTCTGTTAGAGGTAACACCAGCCAGCTCTTGCCTTAGAGTAATCCCAAGATTTCAAATTACTTGAATTGCAATAGCCTTAGAAAATCAGATGGGTCTACTGGGAGAAAAGGACTGGAAAATTGTTTACTAAAAATCAAATATTATACCAGCAGTTTCCTTCCATAAAGATTTTTTTTTTCACATTACAACTGGTTATTAAGAAAACCTGGTCTGAACATAACTCAAATGAGCCTAAAGTACAAACTTGATCTATACATGGGGCCATAAAATTTGCATGTATTAATACTGTTTCATTATCATTAGCTTCTTCCTTATCACAGGACAGCCACCTTGAAGTCGTATGTGACTCATTACAAAACCTCCAGGTGAGAGCAGAAAAATCCAATGCAAACCATGTACTTCAAAGTGCAAAAACATTTTAAGGCATGTGGTACTGGACGGTGACTCAGTAGCAGCATCGTCATGCATAAACCACAAATTATCATAAACCTATTCTAACAGCTATATGAGATGCTCTCATCTGTTCTCCCTCAAGGAATATGTGTTATGCCTTCATAAAAAGTAACACTATTAAGGAAACAAATGTATTTCTCCAGGATATGGGGAGCTAAAAAGCAAATTCCAAAGAGGGGAAGAGGGGTCAATATGACTGCCAGACAATTAAATATTTTCTATTTGAATCCGGTAAGAATTCTAACTGTTTAAGCAGTTTTCAGAGCTCAGTTGTTCAAGCAAAGTAGAAGATAAGGAAAGCACTTTTAATTTCTAAGAAACTAGATTGTTTCTGCCTTATGAGCTCCTTCAAGGTAGTTGTATTGGGATGTGACTAATACCAATAGTGTCCCAGTCCCTTCCTTCAAATAGGACACCCATCTGGGCAATTCAACATTGAGTGCATTTTTAAATCTTTCCATCGGATTGACTTAGAAGAGAGAGTACACCACAATATTACTGTTGAAACACTTATCTTACAGTATTTCGCTATTTTTTAAGAGAACTGTATTGACTATCCTAGGGGCTTTCGTTTTCAACAGCCTTAAAAGTTTGATATTCACAATACAATTAATCCCACCAAAATGTCATGCAAAAGAAATCACTAGAATTTCCTTCAGGTTAACCAGCTATATGATGACAAATTATATAATTAAAACATTCTATATTTATACTCTACAATCACATCATTAAGAATCCACACATTAAATATAAGCTGTCAACCAGTTGGAATGTTGAAAAAAGATAAACTTCACTCCAAGAGAAAAAATATATCCATTTCATAATACGAAAGGAATCAATGAATGATATTTATGGATGAGATTAATCAATTTAATTTGCCTTATTTCTATATGGCACCAATAAGAAATCAAATTAGCAATGTGGCAAAACAAAAATCAAAAGGAATCTATGCATGAGACTCAATGGAAATTTAAGCCTCACATTGACGGAACATAGGAGAGAGGGTGGTAAACTTAAAAACACATTTTCAAAATGTTGGGTTTCCAATAGATCAGTGGGGGTGAGATTACTGGGGAAGCTGGATTCATTTCTGATTTTCTGATCAGTGACAGTCTACTCAAGACTGATTTCAATACATTTTGTCATATTAAATTGGGATATTTTAATAAATGTCTTCCCAATTTTGACTTACTATTTAGCAAAATATCAACAAAAGGCTAACTGAAGACCAAAATTACAAAGTTTTTTCTGTGTACCAAAATGTTAAAGTTTCTCATGTATTTATCAGTAGTTTTGATAGAATTGCTTTCTGCCATAGGTAGTTTTAAAGGAAAAATACCCATGACTAAACCCTATGTTATGTTGAGTGTCATGTTAGAATCCTAGAATTTTCTTCCCATCTTCAGGGCAATAATCAATGTGACTGGGGCTAACTTTTCCATTACAGTAAGATTCAGGGTGATTTTCTGGTGGTTTGATTCGGTTTAATCATTCTTACATTCCTAGAAATTTACATGAATGTACCTGTAGGGGCTGCGGGAGTAAGAGGACTGGGCGGCCGTGGCTATTTGGCATACACAGGCCTGGGTCGTGGATATCAGGTCAAAGGAGACAAGAGAGAAGACAAACTCTATGACATTTTGCCTGGGATGGAGCTCACCCCAATGAATCCTGTCACTTTAAAACCCCAAGGAATTAAACTTGCTCCCCAGGTGGGTAAAGTTATTCCAGAGATAACTTCTTATAGTTGGACCAGCAGTCCGTCATTCACTTTTCATCAAATGACTTGACATGATCTGTACTTGGACTATTGTTTTTTTCTTTAATTTGAGGGAATGCTGGGCACTGATGCTACTGTTCCTTTAGAGACTTTTTCTTTTCTTTCATTGCAAAGTTGAAAACTTAGTCTTCCACTAAAATGCACCAAAGCTGGGAGTTATTAAGAATTGGCAACCAATGCTTAAATAAAAATGAAATGAGGCAAAGAATCCAACTCAGAATAAATGACTTTTGTGTGAGGGAGATTGGTTGGCAAATAGGTTGGTTGACAAATAACGAGTTTTCATGACAAAAAGAAACCTGAATAAACATCTTTGGATAGAAACACTGTATTTTATTTTAAAAGACAACTTCTCCATGGTGTCTAGGTGAATCTTTAACTAAGAGATGCCATTGGTCATATCAAATTTCAAGCATTGGCATAAAGATTATATTTGAGCATTGGCATAAAGGTGAATTTTTATTGTTTTCATTTCACTTTTCTAAGTTTCCATGTTTCTACATTTTATTATTGGAAAATTAACTTATTCCAGTATGGAAAGTGAATAAGAAGGTTAAAAATAAAACAAAACGGGATCTGTGTTAACCCTAAGACTGTTCCCTGTGGTTATGCAGTATAGGCTGACCTCTCTGAAACACACTTTGGCTGAATGACCAATATCCAGTTGTTCAGAGTTACAGTTTGTGTATCCTGAAGAAAGCTTCCCTACCCTCACCCCAAAGGTATGAGCCTCATATTTATGGAAGTGGTGTTTATGAGTGCTATAATAAAATCATAAAATAATTTTTTCTGAAAACTGATCTTGGGTATTTTGATAGAATTAGTGGCTTTTTATACCCACAAATTAGTTCATCTGTCTACTAAGGTTTCTCCTAACCTGATCTAGATAATTAAAAAAGGATGAAAAAAACACCTATGAGAGCAATAAACTTAGTAATCATTTGTTTGTTCAATCAACACATATTAGGCATCTGTTATTCACCAAGTATTGTGTTAGTTCCTGGAAATGTAAAAGAGAATATAATGCAATCCTTGCTGTAAAAATAAAAAATCATACAGCAATCCAGTGGGGGTCAATGATACATAAACAGATAATTATAATGAAATCTGTTAAGTGTAAGGATGGAGCTTTGCTCAGGGAACACAAAAGCTAGTTATCCAATCCCTCCTGGGTTAAAACCCAAAATAAAGAGTCTGATTAAAGTACAAAGATACCTAGAAATCTTTTAAGAAAATAAAATAATAATAAATGCTGTGTTATAATTCTGAGAACTACTATAGCATGGGTCAAGATCTCTGCTTTTTATATTAAACCCAGGCTAGAAATTGGTCACATATTAATATGTGAGTAACCATCTCTAATACCAGTGGGAGTCTTTTAATGAGTTTGTCTCTGAATTTCTGTAACTCTGGCTTAGAAATTGATGACCATGCCACCTCCAACAAATGGAGGCACCTTAACAATGCCATAGTAGACTTATGAACATCCAACCAGAAGAAAAGAGGGGTGAGTACTGTCCTCCAAAGTTAGTAGCTGGAGTTGACACTCCTTTAAGTCATGTTTGCACAGTGGAAATAAATAGGCAGCTAAAGTTATTTTGCTCTTGCCCAGGAGCCTTAGAGAATGCTTTGAAGATGGCAAGAGATGCTATGAAACTCTGAGTATTAAAGAGAAAAGTTAATAGGAAAGATAGGAACAACTCCCAAATTTAGTAAACTGAAAACTACCATACTATTTAACCTGAATTACTGTTAAAACAAATGAGAGAAGAAGCTTCATTAACACATCCTGGAGTCTTGTTCGGGCCTACAGTTATTTTCTCAAACTTATGCCCTGTTTTGCACAGTTTCCTGAATTTGCTGACTAGTGGGAGGATCAGGGCTTGTGGACCACCAAGAATGGCTTCAGGATGAAAGAAATGTGAGCCCATAGAGAACATTTGGTTTGGAGTAATGATAGAAGAAGGAGGAAATGCAGGAAGGTGCTACCATTCTGATAATTGTGAAAAATATCCAATCAAATAAAGATATTGGCACCTTGCCAATCAATGACATTGCAACTGTCAATACCCACCTGCTAATATCATCACTAAATATTAATCCACTAAAATTTCTATATCTATTTTTAAGAAAATATAAAGTTAAACCTCTATGAATAAATAACATGAAATAAGAATATATTCACAGGTTATCTTCTCTGAACAATTATAAACAGAAGGAATTGAGGGTAATAATGAGAAAAACCAACAACAAAATCCTGGAGCACTGATTTATTAAAAATGGAATAAACATTTCAAACAGAAATCATAAAATTAAGCTCTCAGTAAAAAGTTACAGCTAATGGGCTGACCTAAAAACATATTAGAGTAAATGGTATAGAAATGATTTTTATGAATTAGTAGATATAACATCTTAAATGGAGTTCAAATTGAGTTCAGCCTAAATTGTATGAGTCATTAAACCATGTGGCGTTTTATATCATTTTTATATGAGCTTAAACTCTGAAGATTAGAGTTTAAAAAACTGAAAACTGGAGAAATAATGCAAATGTGACATTTGAGGGGAATATCACTTCTTTTCCTCTTACAGATATTAGAAGAAATTTGTCAGAAAAATAACTGGGGGCAGCCAGTGTACCAGCTGCATTCTGCCATTGGACAAGACCAAAGACAATTATTCTTATATAAAATAACCATTCCCGCTCTGACTAGCCAGAATCCTGCAATGTACGTAACTTCTCCACATTCTTAATCATTCCTACCTAGGAATTTTTTATTTAAATGCAGATTTTGAGATGTGTAATTGAAATGTGTGTCCTAACTATGAGGTTTGCATCTGAAACCCCTTTTAGTCAATGAAGACTGTGTAGAAGGTATAATCATTCAATGAAAAATGGCAAGAGAAGTAAAATGTAAAAGGAATGAAAACTAGAGCCCGTTCTTTTATCTTTGCAGTATTTCGGTTGAATCATATGAAACTGCTATTTAAAATATTTAAAATTTTGGGCCAAAGATATGACATCTCTGATAGCGGATATCACCTTCTGAATTTTATCTTGTGGCTGTCCTGCTACATATTTCAGGAACTACTGTGTTTCACATGTACCTTTAAAAAGCCATGAAATGAGTTACAAGTATGTCACAGGAATCTCATCCATTGTGGATGTTCTAGATCAACTGACAAATACACATCCATGCATATATATTTAGAAGCTTTAATAATAAAGAGAAGAAAAAATACCCCCCAACATTCCATCATCCAATTATCTTTAAAGCTAGCAGTCCCTTAGGTTTTGACCGGGCTCAGCAGCTCAAGTTTAATAATGAATACCCTGACTGACTATGCTTTCCAGCCACCCTTTCACGCCTCCAAAGCTAAGTGCCTATGTGGATGAAGCAAAGACCTATGCAGCCGAGTACACCTTGCAGACCCTGGGCATTCCCTTTGATGGAGCTGAGGCTTCGGCTGCAGCTGCCACTGCTGCTTCCACTACTGCTTTTCCAGGTATGGAAAATTGTGCCAGAAACGGCACCCTGCACAGTGTTTGGGAGGCCCCTTCTTGGTAATGTGGACTCAGAGTATTGCTTTTGGAACTCCACCTACAATAACTCTGATTTGCAAGATCTGTGACCAAAGAGTTTGCCAGATGAGTGGACCATTAAAGCACAGGGCAGGAGAATTGGACTGGGCAGTAGAAGTGGGTTCTAGTCTTAGCTCAGCTTTAAGGAGCTGCATGACCTTGAATGAGTCAATCTCCTTGAATCTGATTTGTTTTGTTTTGCTTTTTTACTTTTAATGTAGATCACTGTTTTAGTTACCTTGGCTGCTCAAGTAAATACTATTCAATGGGTCATCTTAACCCGTGGGAATTTGGTTGCTCACTGTTTTGGGGCTGGAAAAAATTTCAAATTAAGACATCATCAAGGCGGCACTTTCTCCCCATAGTATGGTGTTCTGCAGCTGGCAGCCAATGATCCTTGGTCCTGGGCTCCTCTGTCACACGGGGTATTGGTCAGCCAAAAGGGTGCTGATGCAAAATACCAGAAGCCTGCTGGCTTTTATAAAGAGTATTTATTTGGGGTAGGAGCTTACTGGTACCAGGTCATAAAGCATAAATTACTTCCCTCACCAAACTCACCGTCAACATGCAAAAAGCCTATTTTCACATTTTGGAGCAAGGTGTCTGCTGATATCTGTGAGGGTTCAAGCTTCCTGGGTTTCTCCCTTCCAGGGTCTTGCCTCTCTCTGGGTTCAGGGTTCCCTGTTTCCTCCACAAGGTCAGCTGTAGACTATGAGGCTCTCTAGCTTTCCCTTTCTCCACAAGGTCAGCTGGTCCATATGAACTTCAGTTTCTTGCTTTCCATGGCTTTCTCTCTTTCTGCCTGAATTTCACTCTGTTTATAAAGGAGCTAGTCATAGGATTAAGACCCATCTTGATTGGTTACCTGAAGTAACCTTGTCAAAAGATTCTACTTAAAATGTGTTCATGCCCACAGGAATAGTTTAAGTTTAAGAACATGTTTTTCTTGGATATACAGTTCCAAACCACCACAACCTCAGTTTTCTTAAATTATTTTAAGTTAGCAACTCTGTGTGTGTGTGTGTGTATGTGTATGTGTTGTGAGACAGAGAAAGAGTAGAAAGGGGAAGGGGAGTGGGGGGAGAGACATCCTTTCAATATGTGAATAATCAGGCCCTGATTAATCTGTCCTATAATTTTGGTCTGAAGCATATGCTGATTGCTTAAAATACAGTCTACCTGTGGATAAATATGACTTCAGGGGCCACATTGAAATGATTTTTCACCATTTTCATTATTATTTCATTTTTTTCATTAATTATTAGCAAATGCTAATAATTAAAAATCAAAACTCTAGAAATTAAAGGTGACCAGGCAAGAAACTTAGTTTGGAAATTTTTCCTTCAACTGTTAGTTTGAGTAGCTGCATTCTATTTTTATTTCTTTTGAAGAAATTAGTCGTTCTGACTTGTCATTGTGTCAGCGTACCTCCAAAAGGCAAAATTAGGGAGGTCTGACTAGACCTAGAAATATGATATTCTTACTGATTGATTCATATATTGTTCTTGTGTACGTGTGAGAACTTCCTAATTCCTCACACCCACAATACCTGGGGCTCACATTTTTTTTATTCCTTAAAAATTGCACATCGCCTCCATTCCAGCAAGTAAGACTGAAGCAAATTATGCTTCATACATGAATGTGATCTTAATTCTAGCTTTGCGTCTCTGTAAGAGCCTGGAGAAGATGTGGTGAGTCCCTGCAAGGTCACTAGGTCCTCCCACTGCAGTGCTGGGCCATCAGACCCCTGGACTGCCTTCCGCAGAGCAGTGTGTTTACATGTCTGTCCATGGGGAGCAGGGCTTCTCAGTTCTCAGAGAAAGTTGAGTTTCTGTCTTGCAGAAAGCTGCATCCTAAAGACACCTAACTTAAAAAACATGAGCCACTGTTGGGAGGCTTTTCAAGTTTGCTTCCACATTGGAAAGGATTTGCTTTTACCCAAGAATGTTTTATCTTATCCTCTCTTCTATTTGCTCCTGAAACAACTAAAAAATATTTAGGGCATGAGAATTGTCTTGAGAATGACTAAGTATTTGACAACCTCTGTTATAACTTTCCTGGGAGTCAAGCAGATAATATTAGGCTCCAGAGAGGAATCTTTGAAACACAAAGATACCCTTGCACTTAAAAAATTAGCTAAAATGAAAAAAAGAATATTCAAAACCCCCAAAGGTAAAAACCTGTGCATTATATATATATATATATATACACATATACAACATACTCATACTTATATATAAATTCCTTACTTTAGAAAAATTGTTTCCAAAAATATGAAAGTAATTGTTAGCACATTTTTCATATCCTTGGAAAATGCACCAAACTTCAGTAGCACATTAGTCAGCATTACTGCCCAAAATGAAGGAGCCAAGGAATGGATTCAATTTTTTAAGAAATAGTCCAGCCAGCTTCCTGCCACCATTTCCTGAGAAGCCACAAGAAAAAAAAAAAATCAATGTGTCTGGGATAGGTGAGACTTCACAGCACATGAACCAAATAGCCTTTTTACAAAACGAGGCCCTTGTCCTTTGTTTAAGCATATTACTCCCTTTTACTTATTATCTTTCACAATTTTTGGACGGTCTCAGAAATACTCAGGTTTTTGGTCTAAGACACAACAGAAAACTTTTGCCTTGAGATAATAGCTACTGTACTTTCTTCTTCAAAAGTGAATGTTAATCAGCTAGACATAGTTTTAAAGTTAAAGCAAACAGATGGTTTCTTTACCATTCAAGTCGTTTGGGTCTCTGAGAATGCCAACCAGCATCAAGGCCTCTTAATACTCCAAAGACAGTCTTGATGCTGGAGCAAGAAGGAAATGCATTTGCCATTCACTGCTAGGTCTATAGACAGGATAGCTGTTTGCTTTTAGAGTGTTATATAGAAACACATCCAAAAACTTTACAATATTTTTCCTTCTGGTCTACCCAGTCTCTACTGTACTTGGATTAAGACAATGGTCTTTAATGTTTCCTTTGGGCAGTGGTGAGGAAACAGACCCTCATAGTCCCCTCTACCATACCTGTGCTAATCTCACAATCTCCATCTCTCATTTATAAATTCTGAAACCCTGTGATAAAGTACTAAATATCATACTTTAATCAACTGAGGATCTGCTTCTGTTTTTTGGACCTCATCCTCAATGTTTCTAATTCTCTAATTTGTGATGTGATTTTGACACAGGTGACATAACCCCCCTTTGAGGAATGTGGTCCTAGCGTTTTTTAAAAGGCCCTTTTAAAAATACTTGAGTCCAGATATTTGTGTCCCCTGAGAACACCTTTTAAAATGCATATATTCATTTCTAGCTTTTAGCAATGCTTAATTTTCATATTCCTAAAAGAAGATAATAAACCCAGAGAGAACAAATCTGAGTCCTTTTCATGAAGTTTTTCTTTCCTTCCTCTTCCAGGATATGCTGTCCCTAACGCAACTGCACCCATATCCACAGCCCAGCTCAAGCAAGCAGTGACCCTTGGACAAGACTTAGCATATACAACTTATGAGGTCTACCCTACTTTTGCAGTGACTGCCCGAGGGGATGGATATGGAGCCTTCTGAAGATATTTTTCTTTTAAATGAAGAATAAGACACACAAAACCCTATATAGAAGAAATATATCTCTAACTCAGTCCCATAATGATCATAAGCAATGCCTTTCCTAAAGTAATGCCTTTCCTGAGACTGTTTTGCTTACATTAATTGAGAATTGTGACAGAAGAACCTTATTCCTAAATCACATCAAATGGTTAAGAAGCCTTTTGTCTAATGCAGAACACTAAAGAGCCATTGCCCCACAGGTTATTCCTCCAAGGTTCTTGGGTATCCAGGGAGTGTATTTACCAACCCTGACAAAGCGGAAGGAGATCTTTTAGCCAGCAAGAGAGTTTAGGACCTGAGCAGCCCTGGAATGTCAGTCACAACAAAAAGTAGCCAAGTCAACTCCAGTGTCTTAACCTCTGGCTCACAACTGTGTTTATGATATGCAAACTCACAAGAGGTAAAGGGAAAGTAGTGTGGATGTTTTTCAAAACCGTTCACCACTGCCCACTGTATGAGGCATGATTGCTGGCCTGAGCTCATGAAAAGCTGTCAAAGATTTTGTGGATTCAGCATCACTTCTGTCTGATCATTCCATCCAGGCACTCTGTCATAGGTCAGGAGCTCTCTGTTCCCTGCAACCCCTTCCCTAGAAATTGATGTGATGTGTAGCAGGTATGTCTAAAACAAATCCAGGCCCACTGTTTTTTGAAACTCATTACCCCACACATATTTTTTCCCTAGAAATCCTACCCTTCCCAAGGATCCCCACAACACAATAATCATTCCAACTTGAAATAACTTTTTCTCATATTTAAAATTTTGACTTGTCCACCTTGATTTTATTTCATCTCACCTCATTTTGTGCAGCTCCATTGTCATAAAATAGGGATAAAGTAAAAGAAAATCTACAGAATATTACATATGATACTTGTTCCTATTCAGCAAAATGGCTAAAAAGTCATTTCAAACAAACAGAGAAGTGATGATTTACTCGTGTTTCTTTGATCTTTTTGCAGGACCCAGGCTACCATCCATCACTGAGAGACAGTTATATTAACTTGGGTTTAGCCTTGGACTAACTCACTTTCAGCCAAAAAATTCTTCACCCCTCTTTCCTTTTATTTCCAGTAAGCATCAGATAGCTTTACCATATCTGAGTCCTTTTGTCTTGAAGCTGTCACAGGAAAACCTTACACTCATCACTGCTGATTAAAAGCTGTTTCTTTAGACACTCAGGAAGACTATTTACTAAAATACCCTAAAGTTCTGGGCCTTCTCTCCAGGAATATCTGATGGGGAAGGGAGGGCAATCCCGTGCTGGAGGTAGGTTGAAGGCATTACTCTTTTGCCATACTTGTAAATGACTGCTTTGGGCTCAAAAAAGATATCCTCTAAATCCAAACACCAAATATGTATTATTACTACTCTAGGCTCAACAGTCATTTAAAACACACAGTTCTAGAACTTCCATTAAAAAACAAATCCCTTGCCCTTGTAAAATTCTGTAGGACTAAAGGGAAAACAAAGCATAAAGGCACAGAAACTGTTGTCAACTGCTGAATGGAAATCTGTGATCCTAAATCAGGCCAAATTCCATCAAATCAGGGAAATTCCAAGCTCAATTAAAGGTCTTTTAACTTCAAATAGATATCCAAGGCCTTCCAAGCTACAGTTGAAACGGAAAGGCCTGTAATTTCTGCTTTATATTTGGTCTCTCATATTCCCTAGGCCAGTGGTTCCCTAACTTGGCTGCACATTAGAAACACCTGGAGAGTTTTTAAAACCACCAAAGCCAAGATTACATCTATACCAATTACACCAGAATGTCTTGGGGTTGGAGCCTGGCATCATATTTTTTAAGATCCCTCGGTGATTCTAACGTGCAAGTTAATTTGGGAACTGCTCTATTCTTTTTATTTCCACTATATCCCTTAATTTTGCTTCTTTCTTATTTCTATTTTGTTAAATAGAAAAAAAAAAGCAAGGAAAAATTGTCTACGTTAATACAATTTGCATTTTTACATAAATTCATCTCATACAAAGTATGAATTCGAATATAATTCAGAATGGCTTCAGACTGATTCTTGGGCCAGACTAACTCTAAAAATGAGAAAGTGAAAAATTCCCCTTAAGCAATTCATAGGTCTAAATTTACACTCACCCACAGACCTGTTTTTATAATCAAAGAGAATAATTGCACCAGTATAGCAAATGCCCATTGGGACAGGCAAATTCCTACTCAGTTCGAAATGAGCTTTCCAAAGTCCATAAGCAAAAGTTGTAATATTCCTTAAATATTTGAAAATAAATAAAAAGGAGCATCCTGCATGTCTAATCAATGCAAAATAGAAAGCTTAATACAGAAGAGTTTTAAATTTAAGCAAAATGAAAAGGCAAATTAATTGAGGAATTGCCTTATGAGAAAAATCATTATTCTGGGTTAGGTCATAGTTACTTTTGAAAAGAGTAAGAGCAGAGACCTAAATATATAGTAATACCAATATCAAGAAAATTAATGCCAGAACACCATCTCATATTTTTAAAGGAAAAATACAAGTAGTCATGATTTTTGCCTCCTTAGAACTGATTTTTTTTCAAGTGGGTAGACCTAATTTGTTTTTTTACTGAAATCTTACCTCATTTTAGTACTATCTGGAGAATATGTTGAAATCCATTAGAATATGTTCTAAAGTGTCAGCATGTATACTGTGATCTATACTTGTATTTACTGTCTTCACATTAAGTAATGTAGAACAATCAAATGGGATTTTTTAAATCAAGGTTAGACCCTATGGTTTATTCTGCATCAAGTTTATATTTTAGAATTTAAGAAATTAGCTCCTGTTTAACATTTATCACACTTTGTGCATCACTATCCATTTTGCTGTTACTTCTTACTTTATTGCTTCCTAATTCTCATAAGAAAATGAAATTAGCCAACCAACCAAATGATAATAACCAATGCCCAAACCAATAATTTAGAAACATCTAGTAAATGAGAATTCCATTTCAAAATTTTGGTAATTAATAGCTTATTGAAAATTAAAATCAGCACAATATTACTTTAGGCAGGAGGAAATGGAACAGTAATGAGATTAGATATCTATTTTCTTACCTGTAAAAATGCTGGCCCTTCCAGATTGCTGTACTTCAGCCCATCCCATTAATATCAATAGTAGATCACTTTCAATTGCAACAAACATAATTCTCCTAGATAATTGTTTGCTACCACCCTATATCATGCTAAACCACATTGTGTTTATGTAACAGAGTCCAAAATGCTGCTAGAAAGCTACCTTATGTTAAGAAAATATTGACTTCAAAAATATCTAACAAGAGAGGACCTATTTCAAACTACAGTAGTGGTGGAATAGAAACTAAATAATTAAATTATAGCTTTTGTATTGATAAAAGCTATATGGAAAATTACTTTTAGTTTTTCTTAAAGATATAATAAACACACACTCTTTCAGCCACATAGATCAGTTTTTCATAAAGATTATATCAATATAATTTTCAATTTACATTAATTCCCACTATATTTTAAATGACTCTATTTTATAGTCAAGACTTGCATAAGTGAGCCATGATTAGAAATCTATAGGGGCAGGGAGATTATCCAGGATGCCTTTTGTAGAATAGGGCCAAAAAAGAAAGTTCATATTTTGAGTAAATTTTCTTGCATTCAGGGATTCAAAGTTTTTTTTATTGTTTAGCAGCTCCAGCCCTATCCAAAATTTCCTAAAACTAATTTGCAACTAAAATGTGCCCAGGTATTCACATAACTGCATGATCATTTGTCCTCTCCTTGGATTATATAGAAGTTCCCAGGGGAATGAAATCATGCCTACAAATTAGTAATCTAGTTAGAGACTTATCACTTTTTATGATTTACAAATACACTTTTATATACTATAGATACATTTGTTAAAAAAAGTCAGTCTCAAATATAACACTATAAGGGAAGTTCGTGATAAATACTTGTAAAAGAAAATATCAATAGCATAACTTAGAAATTTTGTTATACTTATTGGAAGTCAAAGGAACAAGGCAACAAACATTCCTGTCTGACATACAAAGGTTTTCAACAGAAAATGCTGCACAGAGCTGGATTCCATTGTCCTGTTAAACTGACTGTCAAATTTGATGCTAAAATTTTACTTCATTTGAGTAACATCTTGAGAATACTTTGGATTTTACAGAAAGTATAATGTGTTTAGCGGATTACATGTTTGCTTTTGCCTTGCCAATGTTAAAAGAAAGCAGAGCAAGTCCCGCTATAATGAATAAGACTATTAGGAAAACGAGATCTTTCCGACACCCAGTCCCTGCCTCTTTTAATTCTGGAGTGAAAGAACCAAAAGAAAAAAAGTTTTGATTAAATAGCAAATGATCACAGAAGAATATTCCACTGCCCCACCCACCCCACCCTCACCCCTCCAAATGCCTAGCCTTTAAAAAGTCAGCTTTTTCTTACAATGTTTATACAGAAAGTAGAAGACACAAGGTTAGTATGAAGAGTAGTGTATATATGAAACACATAGGCTCAGTTATGTGTGTTACTTGAACTAATGGAAGGGGCAATACCAAAAAGCAGCACTTAAAAGTAAACAAGCTGCCAGTAGGAATGCCTTGGAGACTTAAGAATACTGACTCGACTCAGGGTTTATCAGTATCTCTCTGGGGTGATAATATGTCCTGGTTTGTCAGAACAGACTTGGCCCAATCCTTTTCTGATCCTAGGATTCCTCCCACTATCCCTGGGCTGTGGGTGCTGAGTTCTTACATCAGCTGGCAACGCTAAGAGCCACAAGGACAGGGTGGGGAGGGAACAGGATGGATGACAGCTCGTGGAGACACTTGTTTGGTCTCCCGCAATTCATAGGGCTGTTGTTGACTCTTAAATTTGCTGGTTCCTTTCTTCTTGAGCCAAGCTACTTCACCCTAAACCATAAAAGATTTCCCCTGTAAGCTTTCACCTAAAAAATTATGTTGCTTCTTTCACTTCTTTTCTGTGTTGCACAAATGTGTTCAAACATTAACTTCTTTGATGTGGCTTCACCATTATGGTTACTCATGAAATATTCATTACCAAAAGTCTTCACATAATCCTGTACAAAGGTTTCATTTTAAATGGAAGCTAATATTGACAGGAATTTTCCTTTTCATAGAACTTCCTTTTTATTCTTCCTCTATTCTTTTTACTAATACTGGGAATTAAACTAATTATATAGCATATATTGCTATTAATCCATAAACCTATTCTTCATAAAACATTATTTTAGTGGGTTTGACTAGTCTATGCTGGTTAAACATACCATGCACCTATTCTTGTGCCAGAAACTGTGAATACATCTATATTTTTAAAATTTCTCTCTTCACTGGGGCACACAGTCTAATGGCCATTCCGCATTTTTAAAACTGAACATAATTGCACTTATTTAAGTATATTAGTAATGAAGTATACATACTATTTTATTAATATAACTTTTATTTTAAAACTTGGCATTTTCTATTATAATTCCTAAGGCTTTTCAGGCTCACATATTGTAGACGTCTATAGAAATCAATCCATCATTATCACTGTTTTAAAAATCTCATGTAATTGCTGATGTTTTTAAACCTATTCATTCATAGTTCTTTTTTATTTTTCCTTTTTTTACTTTTCTGCCTACAATATAGGTAGATATTGTTACCCTCATCTCTTAATGGAAAGCAAGCTGTCAGCAAAATGCATTTCTAGTTTGTAGGTGTTACTCTCACTTACGTTCCTTTTATTATTATCGGTATTATTTATGCAAAGTTAGTTAGTTGAGGTACCAAAACAAAGGGATAAAAACAGTGTTAAAGTGTGTGCATAAAGCACTTATTTTTGTACATTAAGTACAATGTGTTATAGAACTCTATAATCCATCTAAATAAATTAAGTAAAATTACACCATTCATGTATTGGGAACATAATCATTGGTTTGGAAGAAATAAACATAATGGGCACTTTAGGATCATAAATTACATGAAATGAGAAACAATGCAATGTTGTGATAACTGCTGTAATTCAATATGAATAGTTTTAATTGACTTACCAAGTACGTTTATAAAGTTTTTAAAATATCAACATGAGTCTCTGATTTATTTTTTCTTTTCTGAAAACTAAAGAAGTTTTATTCTTTTTGAGTAAATAACTGAATATTAAAGACCCATAATTGCAACCTGCTTTTGTTGACTTCTTTACATGCACATCTTATATAAAAGTTCCCTCTGGTGCTTCTTCTGAGAGTAAATGGAACTTTTCAATAATTAGGTGATTTTCCAATCAATCAGAAAAACAAAAAATAACACTCAAAAACCAAAAATTCAAGAAAGCATGACTCCAGCGAAGGGAAGGAGTTGTCTCTGAAGCCAGCATTTGTCCTAGAGATGTCTGCTGATCTCTGATGGCCTTGAGCAGGATTCTGCAAACTGTTCCCTGGGAGTCAAAACCAGCATCTTGTTTTATGTTGGCCTTTGAGAAAAACATGGTTGGTATGTTTTTAAAGGTTTGAGCTAAACATGGTTTTTACATTTTTAAAAAATATTTACAAAGAAAACAAAAACAGGAAAAATTTGTGACCAAGATCATATATGGCACACAAACCCAAAATATTTACTATTTGGCTCTTTATAAAGCATAAAAAAATTTTACTGTGAAAGGATGGAAGAATGAATATTGAGGAAAACTAGCACAGCATTCCAAAAGTACTTGTGTCACAGGAAGGATGTGAGAAATAAAGTAAGGCACATGAGATCGTTCAGCACTGGGTTTGGCATGTGGTAGATGCCTATGAATCTTGACTCCCTTCACATGCCCTCACCAACTAAAAGGAAACCACCAATATACCCCAGAGTACCTTGAAGTCTTGACACTTCTGACAGTACAGCTTGGTATGGAGGGCTCCCAATGATCCTCACCTCCTGGGTTTCACAACCTTGCGTAATTTCCTCTCCTTTAGTGTGGACTGGACCTAGTCACTCAATTCTAACCTATAGAAATGGCAAAAGGATGGGATGCCACTTCCAAGATTATGTTATAGACAACTATGATTTCTGTCTTGCTGACATCTTGTTGACTCTTCTCACTTGCTCACTCAGATGAAGCAAGTTCCCATTTTGTGAGCTGTTCTATGCAAAAGGCAATTGGGCAAGGAACTGAGGGCTGCCTCCAGCCAACAGCTCATGAGGAGCTAAGTCCTGCCAAAAGCCACATGATTGAGCTTGGAAGAACTTTCCATTAGAGGCCATTTGATCCTTGAAATGACCACAGCCCCAAGTGACACCTTGATCCCAACCTAAGAGAGACTCTGAAACAGAAAATCTAGCGAAACTACTTCTGGATTCCTGCCCCACAGAAACCATAAGATAATAAATGCTTCATTTAAAAAAATGGAAAGCAAGCATGCATGAGGATATGGAGAAATTGGAACCCTAATGCACTGCTGGTGAGAATTTAAGAGAGTGCAACTACAGTAGAAACAGTTGGTTGCTCCTTGAAAAATTAAACATGGAGATGACAGCAAGATGGTGGTAGGGTAATTTGCTCCTAGAGTCAGCTCCTGCTACAGGGCAGTTAGTAAACTCCAAGAGCTCTCTGCAGCTAGGTGAAGCACCTGTTTGGGGGCTTCAGGAGGTCAGAAGGGCATCCTGCAACATTCTTGAAGAAATGGAAGGAGGAGGCTGCCCATCTGCAGAGAAAGCTCATAAGTAGAGTGTTCCACACCCCAGAAGCCAGTGCCCATCCTCCACCAGAGGTGCAAGCCACCCCAGGAGCTGTTCCACTGCTAGAATTGAAAGCTCCACTTCCCAAAAATGGGGGAGGAAGAGATGGTTGGGCACCAACTTTAGCTACTGATGAGTAAAATTCAGTGGGCTAAAGTATAATCCTGAAAACAGCTAAAGTTTATGCCTGTTCAAGTCAGAAAGAGGCCGGAAGCTGCCACCTTAACTCCGCGCCTGTCACGAGGGGAAGGAGGATGGACTGAAAATCCCAGTGCTGGTGGGGACTGGCTTCTTTCCACCCAGGTCAGATTGCAGGTCTAGCCTAAGACCAAGTGCCACCTCTGACAGGGAGGAAGCTACAGGGACCTGCACCAGCTTCTCCAGGAAATTGCCGGCCAAGCCATGAGGCCAATGATTGTCCTACTCTGGCAGCACAAGCCACCCCAGGAGCTGTTCTGTGACTGGAAGTGGAAGCTCCAGTTCCCAAAAACAAGGGAGGAGGAGATGGTTGGCTGCCAATTTCAGCTACTGATTGGTAGACTAAGATGGATAAAGAATAACCTTAGGAACAGCTGGGATGTGAATTTGTCCAAGTCAGAAAAAGGCCTGTGGGGAGGAAAAAGGCCTGTGGCGGGTATTTTGACTCCACCCACAGTCTGAGGGGAAGCTGGCCTGACCAAATATCACAGCGATGGTAGGTAACGGTTTCTTTCACCTGGATCAGCCTGCAGCCCTAGCCTAGGCTTCAGTCCTGCCTCTGGCAGGGAAGAGGCTGGCTAGCTCAGCACTAGTCTATTCAGGTAATTGAGGGTACCTTTGGCTGGCACAAACTGAATAATTGAAAGTCTACTGGGGCAACTGCAGTCATCTTGGACCAGCACTGCATAGATTGCTACCCACACTTGAAGCACCATCCATGCCCAGGCAGGGGAAAAAGGGGCGTGAATCTTCATCAGTCTCTCTGGGCGACTACAGTCTAGGCCTGCATGACTTGGATTATTCCACCCAACTGTGACTCTGTCCCTACCTCTGGGAAAGGAGAAAATTGGGAGAAGCTTCATCCATCCCTGAGGCAATAGGGCAGCTTGAGCCTCCACAGTTTATAGCACCAATTACATCCTTGGCTCCTACTGCACAACCAGCAAGGGAGAAAGGGCAGGAAGCCCTAAACTAAACAGAAAAACTGCACCCAGAATAAATACTCTAGTAAGCCAGATGCCAAGACACCAACCAAAAATTACAATCCACACCAAGAAACAGGAAGCTATGGCCCAATTAAAGGAACAAGATAAGCCTCCAGATGACATAAAGGAGTTGAGACAACTAATCATAGATGTCCAAACAAATCTCTTTACTAAATTCAATGAGATGGCTAAAGAGATTAAGGATATTAAGAAGACACTGGATGAGCACAAAGAAGAATTTGAAAGCCTGCATAGAAAAATAGCAGAAAGGTTCTGTAAGTGAAATTAAAAAACATTGGAATCATGTAATAGCAGATTTGAGGAGGCAGAAGAAAGGATTGGTGAGCTTGAAGAAATGGCCTCTGAAAGTGAACATACAAGAGAAAGATGAAGAAAAGAATGGAAAAAATTGAACAAGTTCTCAGAGAACTAAATGACAGCCAGAGATGTACAAACATGCATGTCATGGGTGTCCCAGAGGGAGAAGGGAAAAGGGGCAGAAGGAATATTTAAAGAAATAATGTTAGAAAATTTCTCAATCCTACTGAAGGACATAGATATCCATGTCTAAGAAGCACAATGTACTCCCATCCGAAAAAATCTGAATAGACCAACTCTGAGACACATACTCATCAGAATGTCAAATTCCAAAGACAAAGAGAGAATTCTGAGAACAGCAAGAGAAAAGCAATGCATAACATATAAGGGATACCAAGATTAAGTGCTGATTTCTCACCAGAAACCATGGAGTCAAGAAGACAGTGGTCTGATATATTTAAGATACTACAAGATAAAAACTTCCAGCCAAGAATTTTATATCCAGCAAGATTGTCTTTCAAAAATAAAGGTAAAATTAGAATATTCACCTTTAAACAGAAACTGAGAGAATTTCTAAGCAAGAGACCAGATTTTCAGGAAATACTCAAGGGTGTGCAAGAGCCTGAAAAGACAGGAGAAAGAGGTCTGGAAGAGAGTCTAGAAATGAAGATTATATCAATAAAAGTAAAAGTGTCAAAAGAGTGGTGAAAATAAAATATGACAGATAAAACTCAGGTAGTCAGGAATAAACTTAACCAATGATATGAAGCACTTGTATTCAGAAAACTGCAACCCAATGTTAAAAGAAATCAGAAAAGCCCTAAATAACTGGAAGAACATTCCATGCTCATTGATTGGAAGACTAAATATCATTAAAATGTCAATTCTACTCAAATTGATATACAGATTCAATTCAACCTTGATAAAAATTCACCAGCATTAAAAAAATAAGTTGAAAACATAATTAACAAATTTATTTGGCAGGGTAAGTGGTCCTGAATAGCAAGAAACATCATAAAAGGAAAAGCAAACCCTCATCTCCGGACTTTAAATCACACTACCAAGCTATAGTGGTAAAAACAGCACAGTACTGGCATAAAGACAGATACAGAGACCAATGGAACCAAACTGAAGGCTCAGAAACAGACCTCACATGTACCATAAAGTGATTTTTGACTAGCAAAATGGTGCTTAAAGAACTGGATATTTATAGCCAAAAGAAGAAAAGAGGACCTCTATCTCACACCTTATCCAAAAAATAACTCAAAATGGATCAAAAATCTAAAAATAAAAGCAAGAACCATAAAACTTCTAGAAAAAATAGTAGGAAAATATCTTCATGACCTGGTGGTAGTTGGTGAATTCTTAATGGAGATAAGTAAAGAACTGAAATGGACTCCTGATATTTAATATATATAGAAGTTTTAATTAGCTTTACTGTAAAAGTGTCGAAATGTATAGAATGGATGGTAAAAATACTAATAGCTAGTTTATAAATAGGGATGTGGCTGAAAATGGTAATCTAGGGATGTAAATGCCAATTGACAGAATGCTAGAGAATAATCTAGGAACTGAATAGCACAGTAAACCAAGAGGTGAATGAGAAGTGTGGTTGATGGTACAGATGCAAGAGGGTCCTCTGTGAGGTAGGACACATGTATATCACTGCTGCAGGTTATTGGGAACACATGGGAAAAACACAACTGGAGTGACCTATTGACGGTGGTTAGCAGTAATATATAATATTCTCGCATCTATGCCAAAGATGTGCTGTGTTGATAATGGGGCAGTATAGAAAATGTGAGCCAAATGTGGCCAGTCTCAAAGCCAAACTCAGCATGTAAATGCAATGCCTTCCCCCCAGCGTGGGACATGACACCCAGGGATGAGCCTCCCTGGCACCGAGGGATCACTATCAACTACCAACTGATGATGCAACTGGAAAATGACCTTGAATGGAAGGTTCAATGCGGATCAGCAGAATATCCCTGTCTACATAAAATAACATGACTTTAAAATGCTGTTTGACCTAATGTAAGGGGGAAATGGAAAGGAGAAATGAGTTTATATGGCTACGAGTCTCTAAAAAAGAGTCTGGAGGCTGTCAGAAGGATTGCCCTTATGCACAACTGAGCAGAGTCTAAGAGACAGATAAAGTAGATACAACCACCAGGTATTGGTTCCTTTGAGGGCTAAAGAGACCCATGGGTGCTATGGTCATGGCAGATGGGGTTAACTGCCATGTCAGATGGCCCTTCTTTGGAGCTGGTGTTTATGCGTGATGAATCTAGACTCAGATGGGATCTCTCTTCATAAGACTTTCATGCTACTGTGCTGGAGTTGTAGTTGGTGTTGGGGTTTAAGATATATTTAGGGGATCTGAATCTCTGGACTGACAATGTGATAGCCAGGCCCTGAGCCTCAACAGACTCCAGCACCTACAATCTGATTTATTGGACTCACCTCACTCAGCTAAGATGGAGTTGAAGAAGGACAACCACCACACCATGGAGCCTAGAGTGCCTACAACTGAAAGCAGGAGGATTGCATCCAGTATCCGTGTGGAATCTGAGCCTCCTCTTGACATAGAGGTGCAATGGACACAACCAATCCAATGTCCACAGAGAAAAGGTGGCATTGGAGTGGGAAAAGTGGACATGGTGGCTAATGGGTATGGGGAATGGCAGGAAGAGACACGATGTGGAGGCGCCTTTGGGACTTGGAGCTGCCCTGGATGGTGCTTCAGGGGCAATCACCGGACATTGTAAATCCTCACAGGGCCCACTGATGGAATGGGGGAGATTATGGGCCATGATGTGGACCATTGACCATGAGGTGCAGCGGTGCCCAGAGATGTACTTACCAAATGCAATGGATGTTTCATGATGATGGGAATGAGTGTTGCTGGGGGGCGAGTGGTGGGGTGGGGGTGGTGGGGTTGAATGGGTCCTCATATATATTTTTTTAATGTAATATTTTTACAAAATCAATTTAAAAAAAAATCCATGTAAAAAAAAAAAAAGAAAGAAAATGTGAGCCAAATGTATATACAATGGACATGGTAACAATTAGGTGATATTATCTTATCTGTAACAAATGCTCCACCACAGTGTGGTGTGTTGATAGAGGGGTGTTGTTTGGGAATTCTGTATATGTGCATGATTGTTTTATAAGTTTACAACTTCTGTCATAAAAAAATTTATTAAAAAAATAATAATAAGTTGTGTCAGGGAAAAGCACACCAAATGTAAGATAAGGACTTTAACTAGTAGTAAGATTTTGACAATATTCTTTTGTAATTTGTAACAAACGTCTCACAACAATGCAAGATGTCAGTGGAGGGTTGATGTATGAGACCCCTGTACGATGTTATGCATGTTTGCTTTGTAAGTTCACAACTTTTACTATACACTTAACTGTTTATGTATGTTCGTATATAAATGACAGAAAGATGATAATAATAGGGAGGGTTGGGGGAAAATACTTCAGTTAATAGTAATATTTTGACAATGCTCTTTAATCATTAGTTAAGAAGGTTTAACAACAATATAAGATGTTGGTGGTAGGGTGAGTTATGAGAGTCCTGTATGATGTTATATGTGTTTGTTTTGTATGTTCACAACTATTACTATACACTTATTGTTTGTGTATGTTTGTGTGTGGATGATATATTTCAATAAATTGATTTTTTTTAAATCTTAAAAAAAAATTAAACATGGAATTACTATATGACCCAGAAATTCCATTCCTAGATATAGAGTCAAAAGAATTGAAAATAGGTGTTCAAACAAAAACTTGTACACTAATGTTCATAGAAGTGCAATTCACATTAGCCAAAGGGGGAAACAATCCATATGCCAATCAACTGATATATGGATAAAAATGCGGTATATACATAAATGGAATATTTTTCAGCCATGAAAAGATAAGAAACACTGATAATATGGATCAACACAAAGGAATAAAAAGAACAAGAAATGGCAACAACATGGTCAATATATAGGATTTTTTACTGATTATTTAAAGGTCTCTAAAAGTAATTGACTAATTTTAAAAATACAATGTAGATGCAAAGGAAACTAATGTTCACATAAAACTGAAAAAGCAAGGCCTAACTATAGGCTGCCTATAAGAAATGCACTTTTTAGAATTAATATGTTAAAATTTAAACTATGGAAAAAGACATATCATGTATGACTAATCAAAAGAAAGGTGGAATGACTATACTAATATCAAAGTCGATTTAGACCAGAGATTATTACCAGAGATAAAGAAGTTCATTTCACATTGATAAAGGAGTCGATTAATCAAGAAGGACATTATAATCCTAAACATGTATGCACCTAAAAAGAGACCTTCAAAAAATATTAAGTAAATTGATATAATTGCAAGGAGAAATAAACAGATATGTGATTATGGCTGGAAATTGCTATAACTCTCACCACAATTGATAGCAGAAGGAGAGAGAAAATCACTGAAAATATGAAAGATTTGAAAAATATTGTCAACCAACTTGACAGTCAACATTTGTAAAATATTCTATCCAGCAGCAGCAGAATACATATTCTTTTCAAGTGCACCCAAAACATTTACCAAGATAGAGCATATTCTGTGCCATAATAATTGTAAAAGAATTCAAGTCATACTGAGTATGTTCTCTGACCACAAAGGGATTAAAAAGGAAATCAATAACAGAGGCATATTTGGAAATCCCCAAATACTTCTAAATAGCCTATGCATCAAAGAAAAAATGTAAATTGAACATATTTTAAACAGAATGAAAATGAAAACACAACATATCAAAATATCTGGGATACTGCAAAAGAAGCACTTGTAGAAAAACTTATAAAACTAAACATCTATATTAGAAAAGAAAAAATCTATATTAGAAAAGTCTCAAATAATGACCTCCCCATCACCACTAAAAGAAAAACCTAGATAAAGAACAAATTAAACCTAGAGCATGTAGAAGGAAGAAAATGCTAAAGATAATAATAAAAATCAATTAAATTAAAAAGAAAACAGGAAAACAGTAGGTAAAATCATTGAAACTGAAAGCTTCTTCTTCCATAGGGTCAAGAACATTAATAATCCTCCAGCCAAACCTGTGAAGAAAAGGGGAAGAAACATCAAATTATCAATAACAGTAATGAGAAAAGGAACACTACAAATTTTACATTTATTAAAATAACAATAAGGAAGTATTATGTACAAATTTATGCAAATAAATTATACAACTTAGAAGAAATGGGCAACTTCTTTAAAATAACCAAAACAAAAGCAAGAAGAAATAGATAACCATAATAGCTCTTGGCTATTAAAGAAATTGAACTTGTAACTTAAAATATTCCTACAAAGTTCTAAGGCTAGATGGCTTCGCAGAAAATTGAAAAGGAAGGAATATTTCCCTACTTAGTCTATGAAACCAGTTTTACCTTGATACCAAAACCAGATAAAGACATTATAGGAAAAGAAAACAACAAACCAATATCCCTCAATAATGTAGCTGCAAAAATCCTCAGCAAAATTTTAACAAATCAAATACGAAAATACATAAAAGGAATAATACCTGATAAACAAGTGGAGCTAAGACAGAAATGTAAATTGATTAACAAATTTCAAAAGAAAAACCATATAAGCATCTCAATAAATGCAGCAAAAGCATTTAATAAAATACAATATTTATTCCCAAATAACAAATCCCAATAACTAGGAAATAAAAAAAGAACTTCTTCAAAATGATAAATGGAATCTAGGAGACGCCTACAGCTAATACCATATTGGTGGTAAAAGACTCTTCTCCAAGGAACAAAACAAGGTGTTCTATTTCTCCACTTCTATTCAGAATTGTGCTGGGGGTTCCAGTTAGTGGAATAAGACAAGACAAGAAAAGAAAAAGAATCCAGGTTGGAAAGAAAAAGTAATGCTTCTTTTTTTATTCATGGCCTGATATTATGTAGAAAATCTAATGGACGCTACCAAAAAACTATTAGTACTAATAAGTGAGTTTAGTGTGGTTGCAGGATATAAGATCAATATGCAGAAGTCAATTGTGTTTTTATATGATAGCAATAAACAATCCAAAATTTAAATTTAAAAAGCAATATAATATAAAATACCATAAAAATATGAGATACTTAGGGAGAAGCTGACAAAAGATGTAAAAGACTTGTATATTGAAAACTGCAACTAATGCTGAGAGAAATGAAAGAAAGTCTAAATAAATGTAGAGTTACACCATGCTCATGCTCATGGATCAGAAAACTCAATGTTGTTAAAATTTCAATTTCTCCTCAAATTGATCTCTAGATTCAATGTAATCCCAATTCAAATCTCAGCAGGATCTTTTGTACAAATTGACAAGACAATTCTAAAATTTATATGGAAATGCATATAAATATGCTAATGCAACTTTGAAAAATGATAAAGTTGGAAGTCTTAAACAATTTGACTTCTAGACTTATTATAATGTTAAAGTAACCAAGCCAGTGTATTATTGTTGTTAAGATAGAGAAACAGATCAATGAAACAAAATAGAGTCCAGTAATAGACCCACACATATATAGACAAGTGATTTTTGACAATAGTGCAAAGTCAATTTGATAGAGAAAGGATAGTGCTTTTTAAAAATCCCATCATGCTCAATTGGATTGTATTTTTGTATGCAGAACAATAAGTTTTGATCCACACCTCACAAAAATTAACTCAAAATAGATCATAGACCCAAAAGTAAAATCTAAAATTATAACACTTCCAGAGAAAAACAAAGGAGAAAATCTTTGTGACCTTGGGATAGGCAAAGATTTCTTAGATGTGACACTAAAAGCATTATCTGTAAAAGAAGAAGATGATAAATTGTACTTAATTAAAAATTAAAACTTACAAAATTCAAGAAAGAAAAATAAACTACAAACTGGGAGAAAATCTTTGCAAAGGAAACATCTTATAAAAGATGAGTATCCAGAATATTTAAATAGCTCTAAATCTCAACATTAAGAAAATAAACTGCCCAACTAAAATTGGGCAAAAGATTGAATGGACACTTCACCAAAAAAGATATAGAGATGGCAAATAAGCACATAAAAAGATGCTCAGAATCAGTTTTAAAGGAAATGCAAGCTAAAACCACAACGATATGCTACTACACATGCAGTAGAATAGCCAAAATTAAAGACTGACCATACCAAGATGGCAAGGATGTGGAGGAACTGGAACTCATCCACACTGCTGTTAAGAATGTAAAATGATACAATCACTTTGAGAAACAGTTTGGCAGTGTCTTAAACATATACTAGCCATATGATACAGCCATTCTGCTCCTATCTGCTTACCCAAGAGAAATGAAAGCATGTTTCCATACAAAAACTTATAAATAACTATTCCTGTCAGTTTTATACGTAATCATTAAAAAGCTATCCAAACAATGGAATACTATTTAGCATCAAAAAGGAATGAACTATTGATACATTAAAACATGGATGAATTTCAAAATGATTGTGCTAAGTGAAAGAAACCAAGTAAAAACAGTACATACTTTATGATTCCACTTTCTAAAATTCCAGAAAATACAAACTATAGTGATAGAAAGCAGATCAGTGGTTGCCTGAGGATGGAGGGGTTTAGGGTGGGGTAGGGCAAGGGAATTACAAAGGATCACAAAGGAATATTTCTGGGTGATAGATATGTTCCCTATCTTGAATATGATGGCGTTTTCACAGGTACATAAACATGTCAAAACTTATCAAGTTACATAATTTTAAAATGTAGTTTATTATATGTCAGTTACACCTTATAAAGCTGTTTTTTAAAAATGTTAAATATATACTTATCTATGATCCAGTCATTCCATTCCTAGGTATTGACCTAAGATAAATAAAGGCATATTTCCATGGAAAAACCTGTACACATATGATCACAGCAGCCTTATTTGTAATATCTAATAGCCAGAGGGAAAAGTCTATTAACACATGAATGTATGAATGAATGAATGTATGAATAAGCAAATGTATGGTATATCTATTCAATGGAATACTACTCAGCAGTAAAAAGAATGAATTATTGATGCATGCCACAACATGAATAAATATCAAAATAATTAGGCTGAGTGAAAGGGACAAGATATAATTCCATTTAAATAAATTCTAAAATGTGAAAACTCATCTATAGTGGGAGAAAGCAGACCAATGATTGTCTGAAGGGAGAAAGCAGATCGGAAGTTGCCAGGGTAAAAAGACAAGCAGGAAGGATTGCAAAGTGGTGCTAGGAAACTTTTGGAAGTGATTGATATATTCATTATCTCGATTGTGTTCATTGTTTTCTGAGTATATGTCGAAAATATCAAAATGCAAAATTTTATTGTGCTGCTTAATGTCGGTCAATAATACCTCAATAAAAATATGTATATGGAATAGTAAAAGCAGCAAGGTGAGCAGAGAAATCAAGGGATGAGGATTCTCGTGATCTGAGAACAAGGAAGAATTGGCTCAGCTAAATTGCCATGGAACCATCAGCAAATCCTCTGTCACCTCTGGTCCCTCATTTCTGATTCTGCAGTGTGAAATGGTTGGGCTCGAAGTTTTCAATACTTCTAATAGGTCATAGTACTACTTTTAATCATTGACATCAGGGTCTTCAGAATCAATTTTTAAAAGACCAGAGAGCTTCCTTAGGAAACTTCAAAATTCATATTATCTAAAATATAGTCACAGTTCACCCTACACATTTCTGAGTCCCTAGAGAAAGAACTATATCCTCCCCAAACTATGTAGAATATCAGAATAAATGCCCTCAGCAATGAAATGTTTTTAAATGAAACCCAATTTCCCTTATCTTGATAACACCAATAGACTTGCAGTTCTGCAGATACTACCAGATATAACTTTCTGCTGTTCCAATGAGAACACAACCAGGGAAACCTAAATTTGAGAGATAATTATCTTTCCCTACCTGTTCTTTCCAAAGAGAATGGTAAAGTGTGAGCTATATTATCCTATATCGTCCATCTGGCAGTTATGAAAATTTAAACTCACATGTTTGTATGGCTCTACATTAGGCCTTATTAGTACTCAGAGCCAGCTGTCTTGGCTTGCTTTCTCTGATAGGAACTGAGATAAATTGGAAGCTTGGCTTTATTTCGTGTTAGAGGTTGTGGATTTTATTGTTAGTCTATTGTGCCTTAAATGCCTTGAGAAACATAATCCAATGCCCAACCACTCTCCCATCCCCCAACCAAATGATTTATGAGCTAAAACACCCAATCTAGTCCTGACATGATGCCAAAATATTCTAAGGCTGGGGATTAGATTGAGCCAAGGAGACAGCCAGGGTCAGATAATGATTCCTCTCATCTGCTAATGAAGCAGGCTAGATAGGGAATTAATAGACGGATCTTGAAGTCCGTGGCAAGATGTCCACGTGTCATTTGGTACCCCCAAGATGGCTGCTGGAAGACCCTGATTAGATTCTGCCATTCGGAATGAGAGTTCTTCTGGAAACCAGAAGCCCCAGATACTTTCCAGGGGCCTCACAATTGGACCCTCCTTGGGATTGATATTTGGGGTAATTAATCAAAACTGCAAAGAGCTGGGACTCCTCCTGTGTCATTAGCAAAGGGGCCAGATAATTAATGGTTTAAAAAAAGCACAAAGATCTTTTGCTCTCTCTTACTTTTGCCCTGTCCTGGTACCAGTTCCTGTTCATGCCTTATTCTGGTTTCTTTGCCCCTGCCTGGATCAATACACAAGTAAACCTGGGCATTTATAATCTATAATAGGAAATTATATTCTGTAAATCATCCCTCTTTATCACTCTTCAGTGCCTTCCTCTCTCCCTGGGGCCTATGCTTTGTTATTTTCTACCATTTCTCTTCTCACCATTCCTTAATAAATCACTGGCGTAACTAACCCAACGTGCTCTTGAAATTCATTTCTTGTAGCTGAGTCAGGAACCTAGACAAAACCCAGTAACACTTCCATATAGTAGAAATTACCTAAACATGCACAACATTTACATGCATCTAAAGCGCCTGACTAAATGCCAGGGACCCACCTGGGAGCCATGAGACTCTAGTTCTGGTCCCAGACATACTGCCAATTAAACCTGTGTCCTTGGTCAAATCATGTAAGGTGTCTGGTGGTTAGACCCCTCCTCAGTAAATGAGAAGAGAGGCCTAGAGCAAGGGCTCCCATGATCCATTGCCTTGAGGAACCAGTTAGGTAACCCAAATGAGTGAAGGGCCCAAGTAGGATACTTGGGAGTCCTCACAACCGAGGTCAGACTAAGAGTGCACCCTCTAATAAATGCCTTCAAGATCAATTAAAACTGGAAAAATGAAATAAAATAAAACGTGTGAAAAATAAAACTTTCCTACAGCCTGCCATTTGCAAACACTGGCCTCACAGATCTCAAAGATCTCCTTCCAACTCTAAAAGCCTAAGACTGTCCAAGCCCAAGGGCACTGGACAGTGTGTGTGCACGTGTGTGTGTGTGTGTGTGTGTGTGTTAGCTTAGATCAAGTGTGACATCCAGTGGCCTGCCTGGCTAATGACACTTTCAAATAGCCTGGGGGATTCTGTTCTCTTTGGCACATAATCTTCCTGAAAAGATTTCTAATGAAGAAAGGGAACTGAAACTACTTTTCTCCACTGGGTTGCAGGCACGTGAGAGGAACTTAAACATGGTTTCCCATTTATTCTACCCATACACCACAGTGACTCCGCAAGGCTCACCAAAATGGTTGGGGAAATAGAAAGAGACATAGAAGTTGACTGATTTGCCCTCCTAACTTCTAAGCTTGTGACTAAGGCATTTCAAATACAGTCTGACTCCTGAATCCAAGCTGTATCTACTCCACTATTTGGGGATTTCAGAGAAGATGTACATTTTATAAACGTGGAAATTAGTCTGAAGGAGGTTAAGAGTATCAAAAAAGGAAAACAAACAAAATGAGGCTTGCAGAAGAGCCACCAGTTAATTCTGAGTTCCAGTCCATAGTAGAGATACTTCACCTCCAGGAAACACCCCTGGAGCACTAACTGGTCCCTAAGACCCATCCCTTTACCTCAAGGAAGGGGTAGACTTACCACTAAGCCCCCACCCTGGCAATTCGATTAGAAGTGAGTCTAGTAACAGTTTCATATGAAGAGTTAATAGCAGAGAGGATTACAAAGAAGAACTGATAATTACAATGTCTTTATAATGTGGGTAGGACCAATTAGTAAAGGGCCAAAACTCCAGCACACTTTAAACTCCAAAGGCTTCATCCTAGATGGCATAATAATTAATATCCATAATGATGACTCTGAGTCATTAAGAAAGAACAAATTATTCCTACAGTCTTATGCTTAATAAAGTAAGGAAATATGTAATCTAATTTAGAAAGATTAATATCCAAAATAATGAGTGTGGACATTTTCTGGGCAGTTAAATAGCTTATCTTGAGGCCTGTATTGGTTTGCCACATCCTAAACCCTGGAGCATATTCTATACTAGTCAGCTGCCATCTCCTATATGGCCAGAAATTGTTCCACCATAAGCCTTTGGTTTATGCCACAAATGTGGAGACATGGTTCTCAGATAAGAACTATTTTCAATATTCACTGCATCTTTTGCTCAGATAAAGACTACCCACTTTTCAGTTCATTCTCAAAGCAGTGTCATGTTCAAGAAACAATTCATAAGGAATTTACTTACATTTCTCAAATGACTTGGAAGGGAATTCAAATAAAGAGTCCACAATAATCTTGGTAAAATCCTCTCTATCCACTCTCTTCAAATGTTGCATCTACTCTGAAGCCTAGCTCTTCTGGAAACGTTTTCTCTATTCTCCATCAACTGTGCCATTTATTCTGCCTGTAATTTCCCCTCAGCTTCTGCCTGCCCTCCTCTTCTCCTTTATCTTCTTAGCCGTTCCCACCTGTCAAAACTTAACCCATGCTTTAGGATTCAACCCAAACATAATAAAATCTCCCCTTCAAAGTAGTCTCCAATCCTCTCAATGAGAACTATTCTCTTCCTCTACTGCTATATTATACTAGCATTTTTATTCTTTCGTGTTCCTATTCTTAATGATACCTTACATTTCATTTATTTGTCCCAAATTCTGTTGCCCCTGTTATTCCCTGAGTTCTCTGAGAGAAGGGACTATCTGTTGCTTTCTTGTGCACATAGTAGTTGAGTAAGATATACCAATAAATTGTTGACTACTGAGAAGCTGTTGAATTTAAAATTTCAGAGAAACTCAAACTCTTAATAATTGTTTTACTTGAAAGATTGAAGATCTTTGTAAAGATCTTTTTGACTTGCTGACATGCAATATCATTGGACTTTTAACAAATAACACCTTTGAGTATTTCAGGGTCCTCATTTAGTCAACAAATATTTATTGAGCACCTACTATGTACCAGATGGTTCTAAGTGCTGACAGTACAGGGGTAAACAAAAATTATTTCATATTTTGGTAGTATACAAGTTCACAGTGTAGGAAATTGGACTTGAAGTTTATTAACTAATACTTATTCAATATGCCAGATTTTCTCTGTGAAGTACAGAGAGAAGAATGTGGATAATTGAGATCTCTGGGAAGCTAGAATCCAGTTAACCAAGATTTTGCCATATTTGTCATCGAAGCAGTTAGGAAATTAACATTTGTGGAACACCTGCTTTACTGAGATCATTTGCTAAGTAGTTTTACTTAAATTATTTTATTTATATCATACAACTTCCCATGAAGCCCTTGTTATCTCCATTTTATAGATCAGCTGAAGACTGAATTTAGGAAAGTTGTTCAATGACACACAGCTGCTAAATTCCAAAGGAGATCTAGACCATGGTTGATGTAAAATTTCCTCTTCTCGAAGATAGTGCTGCTTCTCAAACTCAAAATTACTAACAAAATAACCTTTAAAAGTAAATTTTTCTTCTTTGTTAAGTGAGGAAAAGCATGACCATCTAGAGGAACAAATCCAATGATTTTATTGTATTCTAGGTCCTCCTTACATGCTCCTTTCTCTAAGAAATTTATACCTGACATTTCCTCTGTTGGGAAAAAATGCCCCACCCCGGCGCCTTTTCCTTGTTTTTAACTGGGGAACTGCACTGTTTGGGCCAGTGAGGAAAAGAAAAAGAAAATTGTTTATTTTTAGTTCAAATCTCAGCACTTTCCAGGCACTTTACTACTAATCCACTGTAGCCTCAGTTCAACCAGTGCTATTCCATGTTAGTTTTGGATGTAGGATCACTCTTCTTTGTTTCTTGATAAGTCTTATAAGGGATTTGTTTCTCCACCTCTGCATAAGATAGTAGATTAACTGGCTAATCATTTGGAGCCAAAGTAGTGCTCAGTGAACCACGAAAGACCACCAATACAGGTGGAAAACACATATGACTTATATTGTTAAATTATATAAATTATATTAACTACACATATACATGACCCTAAGCTCTTAGCAGGGTCACTTTGCATGTCTTTGGAAACCACAGCGTACCTGAACTATTTCCAAGATAATATTTGCAAAAGGACTTTGAGAGAAATATATGAAGAGAAATTTACTATTGCTTCAAAGGCCTTTGAGGTGACGGCCTGTGAGATTGACTCTTTCCCCGTCTTTTCTTTGAATTCTCATTTGAAACTTTTTATTATCTCTTCTTGGCACTATTGATGGCTGTTCCTACCTCTCTTTGGGCTTTTTCCATTGCATCGTGTGTAGTCTTCTTATCTTTCTTCCCCAGGAGACTGTGAGCTTCTAAGAATCATCTTCTTACCAGTATTTTTATGACTATTTCATTTGTTCCCTGACCAGTACCTAGGCACTCAATGAAAATTTGAGAAATAAAATAATAAGTAATAAAATATACATGGATTGATTTGGCTTTGGATGTCATCAAGAGCTAGGAATAAGCTTTAGGTTCCAAAATCCTAAAAAGCACTACTTGGGGTGCTGATGTAGACAGTTGAGATTTCCTCTGCCTTATGAAGTCCAGAAGAAGGAAAGAATCTGGGAAATACCTAGAAGATGGATCTATGTAGTGACTGCATATTTTGAATTTATGAGAATTCCAGAGTTCTCCGAATACTCTGGAATACGAACCCAAGAATAACACTATAAAGAGGAATTGAGTGGAAACCCTGTGATATTTCTAGGGTGAATGCAAAGAGGGAACCAACCAATTTTGTTTGTTTGTTTGTTTGGCTACCATTATTTAAGCCCTTGCTGTGTTCCAAGCAGTGTTCTAGCATTTTACATTTATTTATTTATTTATTTTGCCAGGAGGAAACAAATCCGTTTTTATTGATGCTACTTATTTTACTTACTATCATGTAAAAACAATTGAAAAAATTACATATCAATTTTATTTCCTTTTTTTCTCTCCCTCATTTTTTTTGTCTTTATTTTTTTAATATTACATTAAAAAAATATGAGGTCCCCATATACCCCCCTCCCCCTACTCCTCCCCCCATAGCAACAATCTCCTCCATCATCATGAGACATTCATTGCATTTGGTGAATATATCTCTGAGCACCGCTGCACCTCACGGTCAATGGTCCACATCATAGCCCATACTCTCCCACGGTCCACCCAGTGGGCCATGGGAGGACATACAATGTCCAGTAACTGTCCCCGCAGCATCACCCAAGACAACTCATTTAAGCTTCAAGTTTGCCTATAAGATAGTTACTGTGAACCTTGTGGTTTACTAAGTGGCAAACAGGGATTAGAGAAGTTAAGTATCTTGCCAACGGTCACAGGTTAAAAAGTGGTACAACTAAGGTTTAAGCCCAAGTACTCTAGCTCTAGAGCTGAGGTTGATAACCACTCTGGTGGCTATGGAGCGGGGACTACTTGGGTCTCTTTAAGAGAATCTGCCACAAGAAGCATCTTTAGATACACCGTGTCCTTCATGCTGAAACCACACTTACCCTGGGCTTCTCTCAGCCAATGACTGGTGGAGACACTAGAACTGGGTCATTTCTGACCAAAATAGTACTTCTCAACTAAACACCTTTGCTTTTAGGGACTCCCCTATCACCCTGACCAAGTCTTTCTCAAGACTGTGCTTTGGTCTTAGGATCCTCCTACCCAATCCTTCCTTCCCTCCCTCACTCCTATCACAAGGGCCAGATCTGCATTGCAATCGATAGGTTCTCCAATCTGTTTCTGCTCCCTCCCCCTTTTAACTTAAACAGGCACTTTCCCAAATAAATCTCTTGAATGTCTAATCCCATCTTCACATCTGCTTCTTGGAAGACACGGATGGTACTAGGCATTGTCCGAGGAAACAGGTGATAAAATGGGATTTCAGGGTTAGTTCATTCACTATCCAGCTGGCAAGGAAGACCCCACCCCAAATGGAATGTAGGGCACAGATAGTCCCTGGCACAAGGTGGCATCTCAGTTGCTAAATATTTCGCTAATGGGGACCTGTGGAAAATGCCCTGGTAGAGGGGAATGCCCTTGCCAATACAATGATTTCAGGCATTTGAAAGCTATTGGGAACAATTCCTACAGAGATAACAGAGGTGGTCAGTCATTAGCAAGTTATATTAATGCTTCACTGAGGGCTATTGTGAAAATGAAGGTAGTTGCCAAACAGCTAACAGCTAAGTGAGAGACCCTCTCTGGCAGCTTTTCTCCTGCAGTGGAAAAGCAGACATATCTGAGAAGCAGAACCAGAACTTGATAATTAGAGTTGCAGAACTCCAGAGACATTTATTTTTTTTTTTTAAGATTTTTTTTCTCTCCCCTTCCACCTCCCCAGTTGTCTGCTCTCTGTGTCCACTAGCTGTGTGCTCTGTGACCGCTTCTATCCTTATCAGTGGCACCAGGAATCCGTGTCTCCCTTTGTTGCATCACCTTGTTGTGTCAGCTCTCCCTGTGTGTGGCACCATTCTTGGGCAGGCTACACTTTCTATCACGCTGGGCGGCTCTCCTTACAGGGCGCACTCCTTGCGCATGGGGCTCCCCTATGCAGGGGACACCCCTGCATGGCACGGCACTCCTTGTGCACATCAGCTCTGCACATGGGCCAGCTCCACATGGGTCAGGGAGACCCGGGGTTTGAACCGTGGACTTCCCATGTGGTAGGCGGATGCCTTATCCATTTGGCCAAGTCTGCTTCCCTCCAGAGATATTTAAATGTTCAGCAAAGACAGATCAGTTATGCTAAGGCTTCTAGTTGCAGACCCTGCAAGAGCTTACAGAACTGACCCACCCCTCTACAGTAAGAACTAGTACTTATCCTATATGGGAAGATGCTGCCGAAGTTTCTCCCCTGCAAGAAAACAGGTGACCCCTTAGGAGCTGACCCCCTCCTCACCCTACTGCCAGGCCAATTATAGGGTTAAATCCATTATAACCCAGCTTGAAACATGCTGACACTGATAAGAGAAGAAGAGGTTATATCCCAAAGGAATGGCAAGAATTGCCTAGCAAGTACAGCAGGAGCCAAAGGAGTATCCCTGGGATTGGACTGTGAGGGTGCTTAACCAAGGCACCAAAATGTAAGGAACAATTTTCTTGGGACATGGGATTCAACTCTCTGGGCAGGATCACTGAGAATGGGGCAAACTCACTGTATTAGTCTCCAATTGCTGCTATAACAAATTACCACAAACTTAGTGATTTAAAACAATACTCATTTAATATCTTACAGTTCTGGAGGTCAGAAGTCCAAAAGGAGTCTTACTGGACTAAAATGAAGGTGTTGTCAGGACTATGTTCCTTCTGGAGGGTCTAGGGGCAATCTGTTTTTCTGGCCTTTTCTAGCTTCCAGAGGCTGCTCACATTAGTTGACACATGACCCTTTCCTCCATCTTCAAAGTCACAGTATAGCATCTTCAAATATCCCTTTTTTTTTTCTGACTATCCTGCCTCTATGTTTTAATTACATTGGAAACACTTAAATAGTCCAGGATAATCTTTTCATCTCAAAATCCTTAATTTAAGCACATCTGCAAAGTTCTTTTAACCATATAAGGAAACGTATTCAAAGTTTCTGGGAACTAGGATGTGGACATGTTTGGGGGTCATTATTCTACCCAGCACGGGTTACTCATAGAAGCCTGGAGAAACCAATGGCCCACACTGATTGACTAGAAATGCCTAGATTTTCCTGGAAGATGGTAGAGGTAAGAACAAAAAGGCTTAGAGGGATGGCATGCTGGATGGATATATTGTAAGGCCCAGAGCACATACCATCGACCAAAGCCCTCAGGAATGTGCTGGTGACAGGGTTCCAGCATCACTAAGAAGTTTGATCACTATAGTATGGGGCTGTAAAGCAGTAGAAGATGCAGTCTCAGAGCTGAACTTGCTAATACACATGAGGAAGATGGGCCCCAAAGCAAGAGAGGCCAGTGGTCAGTGTTTAAATGTCAGAAGCCAGGAAGATACAATCACCTTAACAACTAACAATGTCAGAGGGGCAACCCAAGGGCCTCGACCCACAGAGACTTGTGAAGATGTTTAATAGAATTCAGTGTCCCTACAAGCAAAATAAGTGGCGAGCCAATAAAGGTGCTGCTTAACAAGTACAACCAGAAAAAGGCAAGAATACAGCAGCAGGAGGCTAAGGGTGACTGCCCCAATAATAAGTCAAGATCCTTTGCTCAGTCCCCAGATCTGAATGAACTTTCAGATCCAGGACCTACTGACTAAAGAGGTGGCATAACCCCAAGAATAAAGACCCAGGAGCACTGTGGCAAATATATACTCTAATGATTCCCTTCCTCCAAAAAGACCTATGGAGGTTGACCCAGGTGACTGTGAACTGGAGAGAGGGGAACACCCATGAATTTAAAAACTATTGGACATAGGATCTAGGTTGACACCGAATCCTAGAGACCCCAAAGTATCATTATCACTCCTGTTAAAGTGGGGCTTATTAGGTGTCAGAAAATCAGTGGAGACTGATTAAAATCTTGCTTACAGGACTCTGCCAGGTCCACAGACCTACCCAATGGCTGCTGCCATTTACTTGAGCTAGTTGGGCACTGGTCAATATTTAACAAATGCTTCTTTGGGCTCTCGAGTCAATATATTTCACACTTAAAAATACTGCTCCAATCTATATACAATTACAGAAGACTGCCAGCTTTTAATGGTGTCCAGAATAGGAAAGGGCTCTGCAGGAGGTCCAGGCTGCACAACAAGCACGTGCTACATAATCCAGCAGGTCTTACACTGTTGGAGGAGTCCGTGATGGTAAAGATCATTGCAAAGTTTATGGCAAGCCATAATGAGACATTCACAAGAGATACCTGGAGTTCTGGAGTCATCTGCAGTAAAGAATATTTGCCTTTTAAGAACCAGCTCCTGGTGTGTTACTAAACCCTAGTAGAGATGAAATGTTTGGCATCTTCTTCTCAAATGATTTCAACGATGCAAACGCTATGTTAAAATGAATCACTGTTATAGCTCCCCCCTCTGAGGACTCAAAGATGGTCCAGAGGAAGCCAGGCTGGAAGCCAGGCTGAGGACCACCTGAGGAACCCAGTAGCCCATCATTTGCAGCTGTACCATCATCTCCATACCAGATGATGCACCTCACTTCTCCATTAACGTAAGTTCCTTTCCCATCAACCACAGGGTTTGGGGTTTAAGTGATTCTTCTAAAACTGTGAGGGGATTTGTTGAGAAGCTGGATCCTAAAAGTCAGTTTTGCCTTCTATCAGCACCTCTATTTCTTAAGCAAGTAGATCCCTGGCAGGCTTGCCTTTAAATCTGTGGAGTTGTCACCCTTGCTCTTGGACCCCCAGAGTAGTTGTCCACTATTCTGCCACTCTATGCCAGAGCACCAAAAACCTCTCTGAATCTCTCAAGCACTCCTAGTTCAGCAAACTACCAGCCATGGCAGTTTAAAGAGAGATTCTGAACAAGGAAGATACAGGCAAACATCAGGCCCAGTTCACATCTAGCCACACAAAACTATAGCTTCTCCTTGGACATGTGGAAACTAAAAAAGGTCTTCTAACTTGGGTACCCTGAAGGAATGGAGGTGCTAGCAAACCTACCAGGCATCTAGATTCAAACCGAGCACACAATGGGAGGGAATGTAGCACACACTCATCATTTGCGTAACACAAATTTATTTCCATGATGTTCCATGATTATATCTCTAATCCACATATAAAGTCTGAACTTTCCTCTTTTCAAACATTTTAAGGCTACCTTTTTAAAATCCATGATTTGAAGGGAACACATCCAAAATATATTCTACAACAAGAGCCAGACATTTAAAGTTTTATAAATCTTGTCAGCAGCTTTCCTATGTGATTGTCTTTATTGGGGGTTATTATTATTATTGCAATAATTTGGAATGAAAGAAAAAAGATATTCAGGATCTCATATGGGCCTCAGTTCAGCTCAGGGAGTAGGTAAGTTCACTTCCTTTTGCCATGAGTGGAAACTGAGCCTAGCACTCACACAGAGTAACAGACAGCACTACAATTCAAAGAGCCCATCTTGCCCTGGCTCCTATCCTAAAGGCCTGTACGAATCCAACTTCCAATATAAAGTACTCAAAATAGCCATATAAAAATAGCTTCTGTACAAGTAACCTAGAATTTTCTGTTCCTTTATATATGTTCTCTATTGGTAAGGTACAAAATCTATAACCCCTTCTAGAGAGTGCCTTTGGAAATTGAATCTCAGGGAATTAGGCTGTAAATCCTGCTTTCATTCCTAAAATATCTAAAGCTTGGTATAGAACTGAGAAGGGATGAATCTTGTACAAATTAAGAATCCCCTGAGACATCATTCCTCACCAGGTATCCTCCAAAACAGGGTAAACTCTGAAAATAGAAGAAGTGACAAACAAAGATCATCCATCCCAAGCAGGCCATGATTTCCAATATCCAGGAGTAAAGAATTACATTTGGGTTAAGGCATTGCTTCTCCAAGAGGAGCCAACTAAAGTGTCTCTAACCCAGGGAAAGGCCAACTGAAGATGAGGTTCCTGTGACCCTCTTGGTCAAGCAGAAGGGCCTGTTCTCAGCCGTGTGATACTAAAATGGCCTGTTGAGAGGCCATTGGGCACAGTGGGAATGGCATGCACTTTGGAATCAACAGGGCTGAGTTTTCTTTCTAGCACTGCCACTTTCTAACTATATGATCTGCATAAGTTGCTTCAACTCTTTCAACTCCCTCCTTGTAAATTGGGTATAAATCAATTAATATATCTGAAACACTTAGCACAGTGTCTGGCCTAAGAGAGATCATAAGAAATGCTGAATAAATAGGCAGAGTTCAACAAATTTAGGAAATATTAAATAAGACATTAAACAGACTTGCCTTCTGAGGCTCTAAAAATTTCTGTTATACTAATGTGAATCTGTGAGAGAGGTTTTGAATATATACTAGTTTCCAAACTTATTGGATCATGGGCCCTTTTTTATGGCCCTAATAACAATTCTGGGAACACCAATTTGGAGCAAAATCTAATAGACCCTTAACAAATGTTACTTGCCTCCCTTTTTCTCCCACCCAGACTTCTTTATCTCCTAAAATTAGCATCCAAAAAAAGCACTTTGGTTCTTGTGGCAACAAGGCTACCAGAAGTGTACTTTTGGGTTTTTAATCTTTTAAACTCTACTGTTTTGAAAAGGAAACAAACGATTCAGCATATATGGACAAGATAATTGTGATTTTTATTATATTGAATTAAAAAAAAATAGTTGTGAGAGCTTTTCAAAAGAGTTCACCTATCAAAAGATTATAATGCAAACTCAGTTAAATTATGAAGTTAAAATATGATCTTCAGTAAAAAGCAAAAGATTTCTTCCCATTCTCATCTGGAATATTTTTACAGTACTACTTCCTTTGTGATTCAGTAGATGGCACTGCAGATTTAATATAGGGAAAATCACACTAAGTGTAGATTCATCCTGGGGTGAAATTTCTGCTCTATTTTATCCTTGCTAGTGTCCAATATTGTCCATTGGCCTAGAGGGGAACTTATGCATTTTGCTGGAGTGTATGGGTCTGGGACAGGGGGTGAAGTGGTGAGTATGTAAGAAATATTTTTTTGCTTCTCGTAGAAACTCTACCTATCTATCTTACCGCCTTGAAAAGGGGACATTCATAGAATTCCACAGAACAGAAAGGGCAAATACAAGACCCTCATTCTGCCTCTATCCCATCTCCCACCAAATTGGATGATGCTAATCAATCACAGCACTCTCCCTTTGGACCCAAACACTGTGTCTCAAGCCTTTTCAATACATTTCTCCAAGCAGTGTTGTGAATCAATCAACAGAGGCACCGAAGATGAAACCTGTTTATAATACTTAACCACAGAGTTCAGAGATTTTCCAGAAATCCTTGATAAGACTCAAGAGTTGTTTAAAAATGTATCCAAAATTTACTAGATGGCTTATGACAGAACCGGGACAGAAATACATGCCTCTTGACTCTCGCTGAAGAGTTTTTATTCCACCCTGTTTTAATCCCCTACTGCTAAGAGTCAGACTATTTATGTACAAGCCCCGAGGGCCAAGTCCAAATAATTATGCTCAAGTGGTCTGTCTGGTCTCAAGGGCCCCATTTCTCTCACTTAGAGAAGGGAAAGGGAAGAACAGGCAGAGGTTAAATTCAAAATCAGTTGGTGCAGACTTATTTTTGTGACTAGCCTCGCAAGCCAATTTTATCTTGTCCCAAGATAATCCTGCTCTGGTGACCCCAGAATGGCAGGACCCTCCAGTTGCTCCTACTCCAGGCCCTGCCACCCTCCAAATGCCAAGGCTTTTTATCCCGTGGCTCTTAAGACAATAAGGTATCAGTTTTGAGTCAAATGACAGGTCCCTTTATTAATACCCCTTTTTAGGGAACTTCTCATGATTTTTCAGCTTCTAGTTCTGTCGTTCTGAAAGTGTTCTGAAGCCTGAGGGTGAAGCTTTGAAACTATATCCTGCTTCTCTTTTTCCCAAACTACTGTTGTTTGCAGAATGAGCATTTCCAGTGGGCTTCTGAGAATTTCTAATTGAAATTCAATCAGAATTTCAAACTTTATGCATCCAAAAGTGGCGTACTAACCTTCTGATTCATTCCTGATTTTCCCCTAGCCGTTGCAACTCTTTTTTCCAGAGACCCAGTTTTGAAATCTCAGTCATTTTCTATTCCTCTCTGTCCTTGACTATATTTGTATCTGTCAAATAACTCCTGTCTGTTCTGTATCCACTCTTTTTAAAAAGTTCAATAAAATATTCCAAGCATTCAGAAAAGACAAAAATAAAAATGGCATAATGAACATTCATGTATCCACCATCAAGTTCTAGCAAATGTTTGCATTTTGCCATATTTCTTTCATGTTTTTTAAGAAATAAAAGCAATGTTTACAGCCAAAGATCTTGTAAACCTATTCCTGATTCCATCTCCCTTCCACTGACTCATTCTTTCAGTCAACAAATATTTACCAAGAATTACGAGGTGCCAGACCTTGGTCTAGGAGTGGAAATATATCAGTAAGTTAAACAAAACCCCTTGCATTCTTAAACCTTACACAACCCAGAAGTTATCACCATCCCAAACTTGATGTAAATTTTTCCCACACTTTTTTTTTTCATTTATTCCATTGCCTATATCCACAAATAATACAGTGTTTTTTGCATGTTTTCAAACTTTCTCTAAATGGCAATTTACTAACATGCTATACATATGATTCTTCAACTTACCCACTTTGTTCAACATTTTGATAATTATCTTGAAAAATGTAGCCCTAGGTCACATACCTTAACTACTCTACAGTCCTCCATTGTATGGACACAATAATTTATTGATCCATTTTTTCCTGTTGATGGGCATTTAAGTTGCCTTGCAAAACTTCACCATTAAAAAATACACTGTCAGGAATATCCTGTCCTTGTCTTAGTCATTTAAGGGAATTCTCAAGATTATATTCCAGGGGATGGAATTGCTTATCCACGTGGTTTACTCCTCTGTAATTTCACAAGATATTTCACCAAATTGTTCTCCACAGCAGTTGCATCAATTTGACCTCTCACCATCATTGCTCTGTATTCCTGCTAACATTTGGCATTGTCAAATTTTTTACTGCTTATCAGTCTAATGCCAGTGATATGCACATGTGTTCCCTGATTACTAAGAGGTAGAGCATCTTTTTACATGCTTATGTGACATGAGACTTTCAACTTCTCCAAATTGACTGTTTCCTAGCATTTGATAGGTTTTTCTCTTAGGCTATTTGTCTTTTTCTTTTAGATTTGTACAATTCTTTATAAATCTTATAAACAAATTCTTCGTTGTTTATGTCTGTTGCATATCTTTATGGGGCTCTTCTTTGAAGTTGTTAAAATGTCTTTTGCTAACAAAAAATATTTAACTTCAATGCATTAAAATCTTTCAATATAGTCTATATGATCTTACCCTTTTTTAATTCTTACTTTTAAAATACTTCCTTACCCTAGCTCAAAAATATTTTCCTATACTTTATTTAAAGTTGAAGTCTTGCTTTAAGATTTAAGTCTCAAAGCCACCTAGATTAGTTGGAATTAATGGATTAGTGGAATTAATTTATTGCTAGGAGATAAAGAACTAATTTCTTTTTCTGACAATCAATAGTAACAGAATCATTTATTGAGTATTCCATCCTTCCCTCACTGATTTGTAATGTCCTCTTTTTCAAATATTAAGTTGACATGTAATTGTGGGTCTGTTTCTGGATCATTATTTCTTCCAAATAAATTTTAGAACCAGTTTACAAATTTCCATGAATATCTCTGTCAGCATAGTGATGGGAATTACTTTGAACTTATAAACTATTTGGAGGGAATCTTCATATCTACAATACTGAGTCTTGTCATCCAAGAGCATGGCATTGCTTAGGCTTCATGTCCTTCAATAATATTTTATAATTTTGTCCACAAAGCTCTTTTACATTTTTCATTAATTTTACCTAATTGTTATTGTTATGGTGAATGGAATCTCTACACTCTTCTTTATATCCCTTGCCCCTCTCTTTCCCATTTCTGCAACCTTCATTACACCTCACCTGAAGTAGTCTATCAGTCCTCCTTACTGTCTGTTAAAATTTTACCCACATCACAAGCCAGACCTGTAATGCCTAGAGACCAGGAATAGCCCTGTACAAACAATTTGAACCTCTAGTCCACCTTTTTCTTAGATTTATATCAATGTTCCTCAAACTTGAGTAATAAATGAACTTCTGTTAAAAGGGAAAAAATTCCTTAAAGATCCCATATTTTTACTTAAATTCTTATTAAAATTAGCAAAGTATGCAGAAACACAATTAGGCAAAAATTCCTTTGTTGTATCAATTTTCCGCAACTATGAAAACAAAATAAACTTTAAAATATGAAATACACTGAGAAATCACAGCACCCTAGGCTTTAGGGCCCAGAGTCACAGTGTTCCTCTGACTAACCTTATGCTCTGTGCCTAGATCTACCTCACAAGTTACCAGGAGTGGCTGACTAAGCATCCAGATTTTCCAGGTCCTGGATCCTATTTTCCTTCCATTTTTCTCACCTCCAGAGATTTAATTACCTAACTTGACAGTAGAGCTATCTTACTATCACAGGTAACCATACCTCGAAATGAAGCGCTTGTGATGGGAAAGCAGAACCTCATCTTCAAAGATCCCCCAAGTCCTGGACAAAAGCTTTGCCTCTCTCTTTTATGGGAGAGTAAGGAGACATATAATATCTCCCTGAAGAATGGCTTTTAAAAAAACAGTGCCCCACCACCAACACTACCAATTAAGGAGATAAGTGAGATGCTCCAGGACTCTACCACTCACAGAGGTTTTAAGCAACAAACAAGAACTGGCAAAACCATCATTCTCAAGACAAGCACCAAATCAATAAAAACTTATACCTTGAAAACCGAAGGCTCTTTGGTGCCCTAACTGGCCCCTCCCTACTCCTTCACTGACAGTGCAGAGCCCACCTATGTTCCCAGGGTGGGTCCAGTACTGATTTGGAAGGAGCAGAGTAATCTTCATGTACTTACTGGACACATGTATGTCTGTGTCAATCTGGTGGCCACCTGAAGGGCTGCACCAGGACATACATCATAGGCTGGTCACCCCAGAAGTTGCTCACAGAACTCTCCTACTGAATGCTACAGGGAAACAGTCAAATCACAGCTGTCTGGGTCAAAGAATTGCCAGCTGTGGGATATACAGGGTAGCACCCAGAAGTGAAAAGACAGTTTCTTAGGTAATAGGGGCATTCATACCCATGTAAATAGGGGAATTCCTAGAAAGATGAATGCATATTCAGGATAAGATACATGTGCAGAAAAGATGGGAGGTCCCTATGCCTTTGTCTCAGGCATGTCTTTAAATTCACTGTATACTCTGAAAGGTATCATTTGTTTGTTGTTTTTGCTTAGAACTTGGAACTCAAGGAAATCTCTGTCATAACACTAGCTTGGATAAAGCTTAAGGAACAGATAACTGAACATCTAAATTCCAGAGATAACATATAAAAATATAAAAAAGTCCAGGCTGGGAGCAGATATGGCTCAAGCAATTGAGCACCTACCTCCCATATGGGAGATCTTGAGTTCAGTTTCAGTGCTTCCTGAAAAAACAAAAACAAACAACAAGCAAACAAATGAAAAAATAACTCAGGGAAGTTGATGTCGCTCAGTGGTTGAATGCAAGTTTTCCATATACAAGGTCCGGAGTTCAATTCCAAGCCCCCTCTATCTGAAAAAAAAAAAAAAGTATAGGCTGCAACAAAAGATTACACACAAAGAAACAGGAAATTATGGTCCATGCAATGGAGCAAGATAACGCTTTAGAAACCTTAACAAGGAATTCCTAAATGTGAACAAAGAACCAAAGGAAAACTATGGATGAACACAAAGAGAATATCAATCAAGAGATATTCATGGCAGCAAACAGTGCTGGAAACCACAATAACAGAAAATTTAAATTCCCCAGAGGAGTCAACAGCAGATTGGAGCTGACAGAATAAAGTATCAGAGAACCTGATGATAAGACTATTGCAATCATCCAACCTGAGAAACAGAAAATAAAAGAATGAAGAAAAATAAGCAGAGCCTAAGAGACCTGTGAACACCATTAAGCACACCAAATACATATTGTAGTAGTCTCAGAAGGAGAAAGATAGAAAGGGTCAGAGAGAAATTTTGAAGAAATAGTGGCAGCAAAATTCCCAGCTTAAGACTTCAGCATCAAACTCCAGTATCAAAATTCTAACATTAAGAACCCTCAACTCTGTCCTTTGCCATGCCTATTATCTGTGAGTCCCCACCCACCAAAGGATGGGACTCAATGCCCTAATGACATGGCCCAGTCAAAGCCCTAAGCATAACTTAATCATGCCTGGGTACAGATTAGATAATAAACATAATCCAATATCTACTTTTGGAATTCATAACCATATCATACTGCTACACCAGAGAATCAAAAACAAAGAGAGATCACCATACCATTTCCCCTAGATCAGTTAGGAAAGATCTGCTTTCCAATTTGATACAAATATATTGATATTTGTTCAAGTCATAGTAGAAGAAATTTTCTAAATTACAGCTTTCATGGATAATCAGTATACTAGCATCAGGTTATAGCTGCTCTAATAGTGAAATGTAGTTGTTAAAAATGAAATGGAAGTTTATTTTTTCAGTTATCATCTTAGAATAATAAGCAGTCCAGGGTTGATTTGACAACTCCAAACTGTCAGGGACCCAGGCAACTTTTACATATATATATATTTTTTTAAGATTTATTTATTACCCCCTGCCCCTTTGCTGTCTGCTCTTATTATCTGCTCTCTGTGTCCATTTGCTGCACATTTTCCTATATCTGCTTGTCTTCTCTTTAGGAGGCACCAGGAACTGATGCTGCAATCTCTGATGTGGGAGAGAGGCGTTCAATCACTTGAGCCACCTAAGCCCCCTTGTTTGTTGTCTCTCATTGTCTTCTCCTCTGTGTCTCTTTTTTGTTGTTGTTGCATCATCTTGTTGTGTCAGCTCACAGTGTGGGCCAGCTGGCCTTCACCAGGAGGCCCCGGGAACCAAACCCAGAACACCCCCCCCCCCCCAAATATGGTAGACAGGAGCCCAATAGCTTGAGCCATATCTGCTTCCCTAGCTTTTTTGTTCTTACCATCTTCAACCTGAAGCTTCCAACTCTGGGCTCAAGATGGCTGCTCCAGCTCTTGCAATCATACTCATTACACAGCTATTAAGAAAGGAATTTGGGCAAGAGAGTATATGTCTATTCCTTTTGAGAACACGTAGAAAATAGAATGCATCACTTCCTGTCCCATACCATTGGTAAAATTATGTGAGTGACACCAGATGACTACACTTGGCAGCCAGAGAGGCTGGGAAATATAGCCCATCCCCAAGACTAAATAAAACTATCACTATGGAAGAATGGAAGAGCAGATATGGGGTGGCCACTAACAGTTTCTGCCACATCCAGTCAACGCAGTAATACCTCCCTGAAATCTACTTCCTTTTTCCCTAGTTCATTTATAGTGCCACTATCACCCCAACATTTCAGTGTTTTTTCCAACTCTTTCTCCCCTTCCTCATCTAATCAATTCATAAGTCATGTCCATTCCAAATGTAGAATATTGTATACCTATACCTTTCCAATCCATTCCTGAAGCCATCTTTCAGGGTCTGGTTTCAAAGTCCATCAGTCTAGCCCACTCTAATAGCTTAATTCTCTTCCTATTCCAATGCTGCCTATACAAGTATCAGAGATGTGAAAAAGGATCAGTAAAAGCAGGGTGTGATTGGGGTCAGTCATGGGTTAAGTTCACAATGGTGAACTTTTTCAGTTCCTACTATTTTCTAGTTACAGGAATTGTCTTATATTACCGTCACTGGTAGCTAAATTAATTAACAGCTAAGTATATTAAGCACTTACCATGGACCAGGTACTGTGCCAACAGCTTTACCTTATTTTATTCTCAGAACCTAAGGAACTAAGTACTATTATTTCTTTCATTTTATAGTTAAGGAAATTCAGATGAAGAAACTAAGGCTCCAAGAAATTAAGTAGTTTATTTGGGGTCTGACATTAGATAAATGGGAGAAACAAGTTTTGAATCAGGCAATTTCCAGAATATTCTCTCTTAACTATTAGCTTATATAACCTCATAACAATCATAGAAAGCCATTAGTACTATCACTATTTCATAAACCAAGAAGGGTAAGTAAACTTCCCAAGGTCACAACCATAATTCAATTGCAAGTTGACTAGATTCCAAAGCCCAGATTCTTTCATCCACTTTATACAACTTCCCACTTATACTTCATGATGATAAGCTACCCCTTAGTCTGTGAAATGTTTTACATTTATGGACTATTGAGGTTAAGTTAAACTGATAAAAGAATGGTAGTAGGTCAGTCCAACACCATCCATGTTCTGGAAAGACACTCAAAGACTCTCCTCTTCATGGTGGTATCAACTTTCTCTATAAAATGACACATGCTAGTTTATTGGAATTCTCTTTAAGGAAGTCTTCTGCATTATGGCCCAAGTCTGTTGGCCGCTTAGGGGATGTGTTAGATCCCCATTTGACTTTGTTCCAAACTCACCATTGCTAAGATATTAGGTTCTTGTGTCCATCTAGCTTACCCTGGAGTTGAGTAAAAGGTGAATTTGTCTTATCGAATAGGAAAGCACAATAAAACAGAGAATATGGTTGAGGCACCTGGGTCCAGGCAGTGGGGTGGTAGATCTCCTATTCTCTGGCTAGTGATGAGCCAATACCCTAAGCTTCTGGTTTGCCCATTCTTCTAAAACACAAGCAGCAAAGAAATCAACAGACTGCATCTTTAATAACTTTCCACTCAGTAGGTATTGAAAAGAAAAATTTAAAAGCATATTTGCAAACACGGGTGGGTAGAAGCAAAGAAATGCCTCTTCTTAATAAACTAAATTCCAAGACACAGGGTCACAGCCCATGAAGTCAGAAAGGAGATACCCAGTAGGTACTTTCATCTATAAAGAGGTGGTTTCCTTAAAGGAACCAATCAGTTTCCTTGGTCATAAGGGGCATGTTCTATTAGAGTAAAGGGCAAAGACATTCACACACATTTATGCCATAGGTAACCGTCTCAAGGTGAAAAATTCTAATACAAGTATAAAACCAACTTGCTATTATGAAGGCAAAGTTCAGTGCCACATCTCTACCACTCTTCTCTTGCATTCTAATTTCTGCCTCCATTAATTGCTTGATATTCCCTCAACATGCAATCGTTTACTGTGCACACACATACACCTTTATCTTTCTCCTAGCCAATTTCTATTATCCTTTAGGTCTTAGCTTAGATGTTATTTTTTCCAAGAAACACACTGCACAACCCCAAAACTATATTAGGTGTCATTTCTGTCCCCTTCAACTACTGTAACAATATGGAATATTCTGTACTTAAACTGCCTGTTTACGTGTCTGCTTATTCCTTTAAACTCTAAGTAACTAGAAAGAAAGAATTAACTGTGTCATTACTATATCCTTAGTACTAAGCATAATATTTGCCACAAAGTATATAGGTGCTCAATAAAATTTACTGAATGAATGCGTACAATTTTATTTACCACATTTGGCTTTTGTCTGTGTGTTTTTTTAATTAACAAGGTTGTAGGTCTGAATGCCTACATTTGTCATATAGAAAGCAAGTCCTTTTCATCTTCATAGTGCCAAGATATGTTCTTTTCTAAAATATATTTCCTAGGTAAATTTAGTTCCAATTATTGAAGAGGGCAGTTAAGTTAGGTGTGAAGATATTACTGCTTACCTACTATGGCAATCATTAGGGCTGGCCACAAATACATGGGTTCTGTCACTTGCCCAGTCAAATGTGAGAAAATATGTGTATAACTCAAGAACAGGTATATGATTCCCCATGTTCATTTCCCCCAATCATTGAAGCATGCTTTGGATGGACCCTCTGTCAGCCTAATCCTTAAGTAAGAAAATGTGGAACAGATCTTTCAAATGATTCTGATGGACATATTGTGAGATCTAGAAAGAAATCTCTACTGTTGCAGCATAACTAATTCACCTTGACTAATGGTTATTTTATAACAGTTACATCCACCATCTCTTTTTTCTTGCTATTAGAACTCACCTCCCTCTCTACTGTCAGTAAATGCCAAATATTCTTTTACTTAGCCTCCCTTAAAACTAACGGTAGCTCTGTGAACCATTTCTGAATAAGGAAATATAAGAGAAATTCTACTTGTGTTCCTACTAAATATCTTCTACCTTCTAAAAAGAATTTCTGAAATCCTTCCTCTTCCTTCCTGCTGCTGCATGTAATTTTAGGAAGACATTAGGAAGCCATCTTTTGACTAAGGGGACAAACCTAAAAATTAAAGTCAAATATGTTAAGAAAAGAGCCTAAGTTTCTGGTGACATGATTGAGTGGATGTATCAAATCTGATTTTTTTTTACCTCAAGAGTTACTGCTATGTGGGATTGTAAATGCCTTTAATGTTTAGACCACTGTCAATCAGGTATATTTTGCAACTTATAGCTAAATGTATTCTAATTAACTATATGGGGAATATACAAATTTCCCTCTCTGGAATCATATACAGTGTGAGATTCCAACAGTGGTATAAACCAGTGGGTCAGATTGGATACAAATACTTAGGAATCAAAAGCATCATTTGAAAGAACTGAGGACTTGAAATAATCAGATAATGATGGCATCTTTTGGCTAAAGATGAAATTTATGTGCTCATATATCAGAAGAGGAGAGTAGGTCTGCTTACACTGGAGGAAAAGAATAATAGTGTACATTAGAATTTACGAGTAAGCTCACTCTTGGTTTTTTTGTTCAGAATTAGCTCATAAAACAATTTTACAAATTGTTCATAAAACAATTTTACAAATACTGCCTAGAAAACTCTTAATTTTTGTTACCCTGCTAGAAAAGAAGGCCGAAAATATGTATTTTCCTAGCATATCTTCAGAGGGTGCAAGTAACTGATGAAAAAGTAGTTCCCTTATGTTTGGGTGGTTTATTTACAGGTCATTTATATTACTATCCCACCTGATTTACATGGAGCCCATCACCTTTTGTTCCATCTGTTTTGGGGGAAAAGTATTCATTTGTCTACATTACCTCTCAGAAAAATACTTTACCAAATGTAATTCTTAACTTATTAATTATTCTATTGAATATTGATAATTTTACATAATACTCATCAAAAGATGTAGACATGGAATAGGTATCTTTCAGTGCTTTTCGAAGACAGAACAGCCTTAAATCAGAGTAGGCAGGGTACAACAAATAAAACACACTTTGACATGAGAGACAAAATATTCTCCAAAGTAGTTCTCCCAAAAACCCAACCCTTTATTTTCCACATTCACCATGAATTTTCAAGCATATTCTCCACATGGTTTGGCTCCAATGACCCAATCTCAGTAGCATCCATAAATATAGATTAGATCTATGTTTTCATACTGACAGATAGTCATTTTGTGTTGTTCTTTCATACTCTGGGGAATAATTTTGGCATCTATAATGCAGGTATCTTGTTTTATTTGTACATATAAAATGCAGAAAGAACAAAAATAAAAAAATAAAAAGCAAAGAACAAAAGAAAAAGAAAAAATCAAAAACAAAATGCAGAAATAGAACTGCATAGGTTGGAGGAGAAGGAAGCTGGCTTGAGAATATGTTTCTATGGGTTATTTGGGACTGAGAGTATGGGTCCCAAATACAGATCTAGGCACATAAGGATCATAGGGAAATATAATGGGAATCACAGGGATACTGAGGAAAGCCTCAGGGGGAGAAATGGAGGGGGTGGACTATAATTCAGATGCCCTTCTGATAATGAGAACTAATTTTTAAAATCATAACATAGGTTCAATATAGTTTTTCTGTCTGGGGTCAACTACTTTCAGAATCATCCACTCTTTTAGGTCACTGAACTTTTACTTTAAATAATGTGATGACATTAGGAAAAATTATTACTACCCTTTGAAGTGAAATTAGGTAACTCTTCAGCAGCTTACTTCCATAGAAGCAGCCTCTAGAATACTGATTGATCAAAAGTGTTCCGTGTTCATTCTATTGTGATTAAGCATGGTTAAATGATTAACAATGTTTCACATTTATTTTTTAAAATAAGTTTGATTTTTCCTAAAATACTAAAGCTTTTGCACATATACTAAAATAGGACTTGGGTTTTGGAAATTTACTTTGCAGACTGGGAGCTTCTAGCTTTGGTAATTTTAAACACATTTAGTAGTTTCGGGAAATCAATGTCAGAGTGTCATATTTCATTCTTTGAGTTATGAGACATGATTCACAATATATAAAAATTAACTTTAGAAGATTATTTTCCAAATTGTCTGGAGCCTCTCCCCCTGCCTCCTGAAGTAGAGTTTCCAACACAAATGATACACAAGATGTGACTTTAAAATTACTTATTTTTAAATGCCCCCCTAGAATCTGAATATCAAATTGAATATTTCCTCCTTCAAAATAGTCACTTTTTGATGCTTATGCATTCATCCCAAATATAACCAGACTGATTGTCAAGATCCAAGCAATAGTACAAAGCTGAGCATATGCATGTCTTAATAAATATTGTATGATTGAATGGGTCCCTGAAGGAGTGAGCAAGTAATAAAAGAACAGATGAATAGATTTAGAGCCTGACCACTGAGGACTGCCTTCCCATTTAGTAACACTGGCATTTTATTATCTACACTAATGACAGAGCTTTGTTTTGGGGGTGGGGGTGAATATGATTAATGAAAACAGTAAGTAATAAGAGACAATCGATTGGGGTAAGGTCACTTAGGGATGCACAGACATGATCAAAATATACATGTCTGATTTTCTTATAATTGGGCTCTGAAGACAATTTCAAAAATGATTTGAGGATCAACAACAACAATGGACTAGGTATATCAATTCCACTGTGACTGTTCTGAATGTAAAATACTCATTCAAGTGTAAAAAAAAAAAAAACTGGCATTTTAAATTTTCTGTCTCTGTAATTGGACTCACACATTTACTGCCAAAGTTTATATAACACTTTTGAAATGTGATTGGGGGAAGGTTCTGTAAACTTATGTTAATCTTAAATTCACAAAACCTTAGTTTTCTCATCTATAAAATAAAGAATATATCTAGATGATTTCTATAAACTTTTCCAGTACTAACATTCAATAATTCTATAAATAAATAAGTGAAACATTCACCCATCTTCATTTAGCCTTACTAACATTTCAGAGTTTTAATTTTGAAGAGAACTGTTCCTTTAAAACAGCCACAATAGCCCCGAGGGAAATCATGCTTTAGGCTATACGTACCTGACCGCAAGGTACACAGTTGTTGTAGCAAGAAAAATGCGGCACAGACATCTGATACACACATGGGGGCATGTACACACCTCTGTCCCATTAGCCATGAACTCTCTGTTCCCAAACAGGAACGGTTTAGAAGTCAATATGGTAGTTTACATTCATGTCATGTGAAATCAGTTATATAAATTACACAAAGCTGCTCTTTAAATGATTTTCCAACTTTTCCCTAAGTAGTTACAATTTTAAAAGTAGAGGAAGTGCCCTCAAATGGAAGTATGACGGCAGGCTTGAGAAAATCCTGCTTCCGATTGTGTCCAAAATATCTTATTCGGTAGATTCCAGGCTGGGCGGTGGCTGGAATATGCCATTCGATCGTTGCATTGCTCTGACCCGCTAATCCCTTGTGCCAATAAAATCTGTTGGTGGAAAACAAAAAGACAAATCCCAATTTTACTCTTAAAAATGTGTGATTAGATAGTCATTCTTCCAATGAATAATCATAGAGTACTTACTACAAACAAGGCACTATTTTAGATATTGGGGTATAGCAATGAACAAAACAGACATAAATTCCTTCTTTCTAGAACAGAACGTATAAAGAAAGGCTATTTGTAGAAACATCTTTTTTTGTTTACCCTTTCTAGCTACCTAAACTCTACACATCTATTCAGGAAGGCTTATCTGATATTCAGGACACAGGTTGTCACCTGCTTTAGAACTGCAATAGCATCCACTTAGCCCTCATCATACACTGCCTCAGCTGACACTTCTTTTCACATCTAGATTCATTTTTCAAAAACATATCTAATGAGTGCATGTGACAGGTTCTATTCTAGAAGAACTGAGGATATGGTAGTGAACAAGACAGACATGGTTCCAAGTTTCATGTAGCTTATATTCTCCTGAGGTGGAGGTGATAAGAAAGGCACTAAACAAATAAACCAATATATAATTTTTAACATGATAAGTGCAATGAAGAAAATAAGACAGAGGCCTCCCTAAAGAGTTGCCATTTGAACTGAGGTCTGAATAATACCAAAGAGCCTACACATATCTAGAAGAATAACACTTAAGAAGAAGAATACAAAGTATTTGAAGCAGGAACAAACTTGGTTTGGGCCAAGGAAGAGAAAACAGGATTAGGGTTTAGTGAACTATGGACGAGTGGTCAAAATGAAAGAAACTGACAGAGTGCAGATCATGGCAAGATGTTCAGATATTCTTCTACATATAGTGAGACACAATAAGCTACCTGACTGATGTCTTCACTTATGGAGAGAGTAAATTCTTTGCGCACAGAGGGTATGTCCAACATTCTATTTTTCTCAGTGATAGACCCAGTGATCTCAATAAATATTTGATGACACTATTGCTGATGAACAAGGCACATTATATATAATGTTTGACTGCTATTCTGATTTTGAGCTCTTGGAAATAAATCATTATTTTTTATCTGTATAGCCATTTTTATAATAACAACATATTATTTGTTTTAAAAAAAATCACCTATACCCCAGAATCCTAAATATCAGAGAAAAAAGAAAGCCTGTTTTTATATATGGCTACCAAATGGGTCACAGGAGGGTCAAATTCTTATTTTTAATTTACTACATAAACTAAATCAACATACAAATGACCACTTAGCTTGATGCAATCTGAATTGGAAACAAATTATCAAATATTTTACTGATTTCCATGCCACTATCCTATGGTATGAATTGAGAACAGAAAGATTTTCTTATTTCACACACATTTTCAAATGTTCAAAATATTTATTTAGTTCAGGAGACTGGTAATAAAAGGCACTGAGATAAGTCTCTCACAGGAAACTCAGTAAGTACATTCTCTCCCTGCTTGAGTGAGGAAGAGCTGAACACTCAAGCCTCTTGTGTTTCAGTAACTCAAATGAATAACTGCTGGTCACATGCAAGTGTAGGAAACATGTCAGGTTTAAGACTGTTGTTATTTTCTCAGAAGAAGTGTCAGTCTCCACAAAGTCATCTCAACACCCTCACCCAGCATCCCTTTCAGGCAGTTTGCATGAAGGCTGGCCAGATTTCATGAGTAAAGCCTGTGGTCGTGGAAAAAAAAGAACTGGCAGGTGTCTGTAAGAACGGAGGCCACAACCTCATTAGCAACTCACCTTACAGAAACACAGCACACTGCTTTGTAGAAAAGTACAATCAAAAGGAAGTCTAATAAATCAACCAAACATAGCCAGAAGGTTCTTTGTGAATTTAATAGCAGTACCATGTATTGAGCCATTCTTCCCATTCATTTTCCCTGCATTACTAACCAACTATTTCCAAGACCTGAAAGACAATTTTCAACAGGCATGCTCACCTAGTTTCCCAGGAGGCATCATTATGCACTATCTGCCATGCAGCTGAAGTGTTTTCATATTTCTCCACAGTGAGGAAAGTGTCATGGGTCTGAAATGCAATTAATATAATCCATCAGGCACTTTACAATCACAAGAAGGAAACTGATATAGATACTCTCCTTGCGGACCAAATGCTAACATACTGATAGCTTGTTTGAAATATATTAGAATTGCACCAAATTCTTAGGTGTTCCTCTTAAAATTTTGTAAAATGTCTTCGGAATATTAATTTATCCAGACTACTAAAAGCCATAAGTTTTTTCAGAAATTTGAATGAAGCATAGTTTTAGAGCTGATAGAAAATTCTGAAAATTAGGGCAGGGTGGAGACTGGGAATTGAACTGCAGATTTTAAAATGCTTTTTCATTACACCTTTATTTGTCTATAGTCCAAGACTTTTGCTAGTCACATCAAGATTTAGAAGAGAAAATGGGAAAGTTTCTTCCCTCTCCACCTCCAGGTAAATGAGTTGTTAGTTAATGTACCTCCCAAGAGAAAAAGAATTGAGAAAACTATAAATTAACCTTGTCCTTAGGTGCTAAAGGCAATTCCTATATTTTGCCACAATGGGCTCCTAATTCACATCATAAGAGGATTTTATTTCTCCTTTGGAAAAAAATGCCATAATTTGTTAAAAGTGATTTAACTTCAAATAAAGCACAGATTTGAATAATATGGAAAAAAGGCTACAAAAGCTGTAAAACTCCAATTTCCCTCAAAATCTTTTAGATTGTGGGCCCCTTAAAGCCAGGACTTGTGTATAATTCACCTTTGTTCATCACTCCCTCCTTACCTCTTATTTATAGGTGCTCAATAAACCTTGCTGAGTTGATCACTTATTTAAAGTTGTTACATAGGATCATTTAAAAGTTTTCTCTAATTAGTTGGTTGATGGATTATACTCAGTAAAGAAGTTTTCATAACCATGGCGACTTGTTAAAAAAAAAAAAACCTGTTTCTGTCCAGTCAGTGCAGTGACATTGGGGACTTCAATGGAGTAGAAGATAGAGTAGGACCCAATGAATACTAAAATAGAAATAGGAGAAGAGTTCTCGACAGCCGACAGCTGATCCTCTCCCCATCTCCCTACCTCCATCTCTTACGGATGCAAAATTAGTTAATGCAAGCTACTTAATCTCTCTAGCCCTCAGTTTACTACTCCTCTGTAAAATAGGGATACTAAAACCTAACTCATTGGATAGTAGAAAATTAAATTAGATTCATGTGATATTGTCCATAAACCACTTAGCCTGGTACCTGCAAATAGTAAGCACTTGATAAATGGCAATGACAAAATGATAACATGATTACTAATAATAAAGGGCACTAGAAATTGTTTTATGACAAGTTCCAGAGCATTTTTAGAAATTAATTCTATCCTCAAAGTGTTTTAAACATTTTGTCCTCCTGCTCCTCCCTATCCATAACAACCATAGTATTTCTCCAACTGAAGGCTATCACATGATTACTAAATGTGAGATTTTGATATAACATTTTGATATCTGCAGAAAAAAATAATGTTATGGACATTTAAATAGCTCCTGGAATAGTTTGACTTCCTAGAGAAATTATTTCAAACAGGTGCTCATTGACTATCCAAGCAGTAGAACATTTTTGCCCAATGTCATATTTGATATCATATTGCTACAATTGCTATCACAGCAATAAAGACATTTTAATAAACAGAAATTGGAAGAAAGGTACTTTGTATTATTAAAGACTGCGGCCCTGGGAAGAATAACTTATTGAGAGAGTGAATGCACCCTGAGCCACACCAAAAAATCTGACCTTGCAATTACTTTCATATGCTCACTCACTTGTTTCCTCTATATAATTACTCATTGTTTGAATTTTTACAAGTAGAATATGTCTATGTATTGCTTGTGTAATTACAAGAACATTCTAAGAGACTGAAGATGAGTAAAATTACTTCCTTTTATTAATAGACATCTTACATACTTACATGTTTTTCATACATATATAATATATACAAATTTATGCATACATACATACATGGCAAAAACAAAAGTCTAAAATGTGTAACAAACTATTAACAGTTATTGTCCTGAAGAGCAGGTTTGTGGAGAAAGGGGTACTTTCACATTCTACTTTGTGTGCTTCTATATTGTTAGTTTTTACATTTATTTTTGTGTGTGCCATTTTTCAAGACTAAATAAATAAATGCTCTACTAGCGCAAGTAGTAAAGTATAGGAAGTAGCCAATGCTAGTAAAAAATAAATAAAACATGTGGGCCAGTGCTCCAAGCCATCTGTGCCCTTCCATGGGATCTGTGGTCTTCCCACAATAATAGTGCTAAATAGGTGGAGAGGACCAAAAAGGGAGCAGGAAGGAAAAAAGATACACTTCACTTGCTTGGACCTTTGATTTTTTTTAACAAAAATAGCAGAATTGCAAATTTGAATACATAAATGAGATTGTGTTCAAATTAACATCTTCTGAAGAGACAATGCAGTTCTCTATGCATTGTGCTATATATGGCCATATGGAGAGGCAGTTAAATGTTGCCTGTGTGCTTTTTTTCCAGACTCAATTCTATAACAACTGTACACACTGAAAATTTACTCATACCTACAAAATATGAGGCCAAAAAAAGTTGCCACATTTTATCTTTGTGTTTTGAAACTCCTAGAGGGAAATTCAAGTGAATGAAAGGCCAAAACATGGATTTAATCTTTTTAAAAGCATCATTAATGCATACCTGGTTCTCTGCTGAATTCTTTGGGTTAGCACCTACAAATACAATTTCAGCAACTTCTCCCTGGAAAAAGAAAACTGATTTTATGAGTTCTAATGCCATGTTTTCTTTACTGTGCTCATATTTAATACATTATTTATTACACGTTCTAGGATTCTTGGTTGCTATGTGGATTCTAGTCTATTTAAGCAAGTGAGTTATCTTCTAAGAATATTAAAGAAATTACTCTTGCAACAATGAACACAGAAATTTTTGCCCAGTGGATATTCCAGTTTGGCCAATAAATTTGCTTGTGGTAGACTCATATGTAGTTGAAGATCAATTGTTCATATTAATAACAGTACCTAAAAATGGATTCTTCAGTCCTTGGTATTTTCCCTCCAGCACACAACATACACACACACACAGAGGATAGATTGAATCACATAAGAGAAGTCAAACGTTTCCATGGACCACTTATACTTACACTTTTTTTTTAAAGATTTATTTATTTTATTTACTTCTCTCCCCTTCCCCCTTCCCACCCCAGTTGTCTGTTCTCTGTGTCTATTTGCTGAGTGTTCTTCTTTGTCTGCTTCTGTTGTTGTCAGTGGCACGGGAATCTGTGTTTCTTTTTGTTGCGTCATCTTGCTGTCAGCTCTCCGTGTGTACGGAGCCATTCCTGGGCAGGCTGCACTTTCTTTCATGCTGGGTGGCTCTCCTTACAGGGCACACTCCTTGCACGTGGGGCTCCCCTACACAGGGGACACCCCTGCGTGGCACAGCACTCCTTGCACACATCAGCACTGCACATGGGCCAGCTCCACATGGGTCAAGGAGGCCCAGGGTTTGAACCACAGACCTCCCATGTGGTAGACAGACACCCTATCCACTGGGCCAAGTACACTTCCCTATACTTACACTTACACAAGATGGAGTACCTAAAACAACTAAAATACTGGACAAAATATGTATATAACAAAGATTTTTAAGAGAGTGGGCATAAAACAGGGAAAGACAGTGATCCATGAGAGGCAGGAAACAATGTCAGCTCAGCAATTTCCCCAGCTTAATACTTTCAGAGAGTTTACAGGTCATGGTACAAGAAGGGGGAACTCAGGAAAAATCTGGAAGTCTCGATAAAAAAAGGATTTGAGGATATGTGGGCATCCATAATGGCCAAAGAGACTTAAGATCACAACACATAGTACCAGAGAGAGAAAAGTACCAAAGAGAAGAGATTGCACAGAGAGAGAACTCCGGAAATTTGCAGACTGGTCCTTTCAACTCTGCAAGCATGAGACCAAACTACTTGAAACCTGGAAAAGAACTACCTAAAAGAATTAAAGGGAACAATCCTCAAACTCAAACAGAGATGTAAAAATTCCACAAGCAGATTGAAAAGCCTCAAAATTTTTATCCTAGACTAAAAGCTGCTCTGGTCCTGTTTAAGAATCATGTAAGTAAGAACCAAAAGAATAAAACTCTTTCCAAATAAATAATCACATCAAAGAACAAAACTCAAAAATATTTACAGGAATAGAAAATATCCAGCACCTAACAAGGTAAAATTTACAATGCCTGGCATCTAATAAAAAGTTATCAGACATACTAAGCATAAAAAAGCAGAAAAACTTTACTCATAATGAGGAAAAACTCAATCAACTAAAACTGAACCATATATGATACAGAATTAGTAAACAAGGGCACTAAAACAATTCTTACAGGGAAACGGATGTGTCTCAACCAACTGGGCTCCTGTCTACCATATAGGAGGTCCAGGGCTCAATGCCCAGGGCCTCCTGGTGAGGGCAAGCTGGCCCACATGGTGAGTTGGCCCACATGGAGTGCTGGCCCACACAGGAATGTCATCCCATGCAGGAGTGCCACCCTGTGTGGGAATTCTGCCCAGTGCAGGAAAGCTGCCCCATGTAGGAGTGCCGGCTGACACAGAGAGCTGGCACAGCAAGATGACACAACAAGAGACAAAGAGGAGAGAAAATAAGAAGACATAGCAGAACAGGGAGATGAGGTGGTGCAAGAGAGTAATTGCCTCTCTCCCACTCCAGTAGATCCTAGGATCAGCTCCCAGAGCCACTTAATGAGAATACAAGTAGACACAGAAGAATACACAGTGAATAGACATAGAGAGCAGACAATGAGGGAAATGGGGAGGGTGGGGGGGGGAATAAATAAAATAAATCTTTAATTTTAAAAAAAACTTTATAACTATATGCCATATGTTCAAGGAGCAAAAAAAGTGAATGAACATGTTAAGTACAGATATGGAAGGTATTTTTTTAAAAAAGAAAAAAAATTCAACACCTAAAACTGAAAATTACAATGTTTGAGAAGAAAATACATTGGATAGAATTATCAAATTAGACATTGCAGAAGAAATGATTAGCAATAAAAACTTAAGAAAATTCAAAATAAAGAAAAAATAAGATGAACAAAATAAACAGAGCAGCAGTGAGCTGTGGGCCAACTTCAAGCTGCCTAATATAGGGTTTGGGGCATTCCCAAAGGAGAGCATAAAAAAGGAAATCTAGGAAAAAATATTTGAATAAATAATAGGAAAAGTTTCAAATTGACTGAGAACCATAAACCCACAAGTCCAAGTTGCTCAATGAGCCCAAGCACAGGTAACATAAAGAAAATTACTTCAAAGTTAATCAAAATCAAATTGCTTAATACTAGAAATAAAAAGAAAAGTCCTAAAAGCAGCCAAAGAAAAAAGAGATATTAAAAAGAGAAGAACAAAGATAGGGTGATAGCAGATCTTTCTTTGGAAAGAATGTAAGCAAGAGGATAGTAAGACCACATCTGTAAGGTACTATGATATATCTGCTGAGGACTGAATCATGTTCCCCACATGTCCCAGCCCCAGTCCTGTGGGTGTGAACCATTGTAAATAAGACCTGCAAAGATGTTACTAAAATGGGCCCAAACTGAATGAGGGTGGATTTTAATCCAATTGACTGAAGTACTTAAATGCAAACAAAATGGACACAGGAAGAGAAGTCACAGGGAGCAGCCAGAAACTGGAAGTCAATGGAACTTGGAAGAGAAAGGAGAAGATGCCACATAACAGAAAAACCAAGGAACACCAAAGATTGCTGGCCAGCCAGATGACCCTCCTAACTGACCCTAGGAGAAGTCTTCTACCCTCTGAAACCATGAGCAAATAAATTCCTGTTGTGAAGTCAACCATTGTATGGTATTTGTTTTAGCAGCCAGGAACTAAAACAATATCCAAAAAATCCAGTATTCAACAAAAAATTATGAGATATGCAAACAAGAAAGGATTATCCATATTAAGAGGGAAAAGCCACCATCAAAACTTTCTGGGTGACCCTCGATGGTAGATTTTGCCAACAAAGACTTCTAGTGGTTATTACAAAAATGTTCTAAAAAGTAATGGAAATGACGTTTAAAGAATAAAAGGAAAGTATTATAAAATTAACATTTTATATTAAAATTAACAAAGAATCTCAATAAAGAGAAAATATTAAAAGGCACAAATATAGAAATTCTGGAGCTCAATTTCAATGGTGGAAATGAAGATTTCACTAGAGGACCTCGACAGCATTTGTGAGATGATAGAGGAAACAATAAGTGAACCACAAGACAGATCAATTTAAATTATTTTATCTTAAGAACAGAGAAAAAGATTGAAGAAAAATTAGTAGAGACATGTGGGACAATACCAATGGGGCCAACACTAGTGAAACAAAAGTCCCAGAAGTAGTAAGAAAAAGACAAAGGAACCCAAAAAAAGTAATAAAGAGACAAAGGAACCATATTTCTTTTTTGAAGAATTATGATTGAAAACTTCCCAAATTTGAATGAACATTTCTTTATAGATCCACAGAACTCAACAACCCCCTAGAAGGATAATCACAAACAGGTTCACATTTAATGCATAGCATGAAACTGGTGGAAGACATAAACAAAGAGAAATCTTAAAGGTAGCAAGAGAAAAATAACAGAACACATACAGGGGAACTACAATAAGATTACAGTTGATTTCTCATCAGAAACAGTGGAGTGCAAAAGGCAATGGAATGACAGTTTCAAGTCGTAAAAGAAAAAAATAAGACAACAAAGAATGCAGCAAAACTAACTTAAAAGATAAAGGCAAAATAAAGGCATTCAAGATAAATAAAGCCTGATAAAATATATTATTAGCAGAATTGCCTTCCAAGAAATACTAAGGAAAGTCCTTTGTCTAACTCTAAATGGTAACTCTTACTAGAAAGTGAAAAGCACTGGAAATGGTAAATATGTGAGCAAATATAAAAGATTCAAAAATATTGTTTCCAAGTCTTCTCTTAACGTCTTTAAAATGCATAAGATTGTGTAATAAAACAATAGTTATTAACATTGTATTGTTGTGTTTACAACATATATATGTAATAAATGTGACAATATAGAATAAAGGAGAAGAAAGTGAAGAGTAATACATTGGAGCAAACTTTCTACATTGTTTGAGTATAAAGTTAACATTATACTGAAGTAGATTTTGATTAGTTAAGATACATATTAGTCTCTAAAATAGCAACTAAGAAAACAATATATATAGTTTAAAAAAGAGGAATAAAAATGGTACACTAAAACATATAAGTAAGCTATGCTTCCAGCTTAATAAACAAGAAAAAGCAAAGTAAAATCAAAGCAAACAGCAGGATGTAATTCAGGGGCAATCACCGGACATTGTAAATCCTCACAAGGCCCACTGGATGGAATGGGGGAGAGTATGGGCCATGATGTGGACCACTGACCATGAGGTGCAGAGGTGCCCAGAGATGTACTTACCAAATGCAATGGATGTGTCATGATGATGGGAATGAGTGTTGCTGGGGGGGAGAGGTGGGGTGGGGGTGGTGGGGTTGAATGGGAACTCATATATATATTTTTTTTAATGTAATATTATTACAAAGTCAATAAAAAAAAAAAAGTCAATGAATCAGAAGCCAGAAAAATATTAGGCAAAATCAATGAAACTAAAGGTTAGTTTTTGAATACACAAATTATCAAAATCAGGAAGAAAGTGGAAACATCACTACTAATTCTACAGAAACATAAAGGATTCTAAGGGAATTTTATGAGCAGCTTTGTGTCAACTTAGACAATTCATATGAAATAGAGAAATTCCTAAAAAGACACAAATTTATAGAAATGTACAGACCAAATTCTTAAAAGACAATTGATTGAAGAAAAAAATGGAAAATCTGAATAGGCCTATATCTAAAGAAATTGAATTAGTAATTAAAAATTTGCCATAAAGCAAAGTTGAGTACCATATGGCTCCACTGGTGAATTATATCAAACATTTAAAGAAGAAATAATATCTATCTTTCTCATACTTTTTCAGAAAATAGAGGAAAAAACACTTCCTAAATTATTCTCTGATCATTATCCTAATACCAAAGGTAGACAAGGACAATACATGAAAGGAAAATCATTGATAAATATCCCTCATGAGCATGGATGCTAAATTCCTTATCAAAACATTAACAAACCAAAATCAAAACAAATTTTAAAAAAAGGATTATGCACCATGAATAAAGGAGATTTATGCCAGGAATTGGAAGTTGACTTAAAATCTAAAAAATCCTTTAATGCAATATACCATATTACTAAACTAAAAGACAAAAACTACATTACAACCTCAGTAGACAGAAAAAAATCCAACACACATTCCTGACAAAAACTGTTAACAAAGTAGGCATGGAAGAAAACTTTCTCAATTTCATAAAGAATATGTCAAAAAAAAAAAAAAACTAAAGAAAATAATATATTAATGGTTAAAGACCAAATATTTAAATATTTTCCTCCTAAGATCAGAAACAAGGCAAGATGTTCAGTCGCACAACTTCTATTCAACATTGTATTAGAGATTCTAGATAGTGCAATAAGGAAAGAAAAAGAAAAAAGAAAGAAAGAGAGAGAGGAAAGGAGGAGAAGAAGAAAGAAGACATCCAGTAAAGAAATACAGAGAGAAATAAGTGAACCTGATATACAGGACATGATCCTACAGATAGAAATTCCTAGGGAATATATTAAAAAACAAAACTACTAGAAGGAATAAATAAGGTTTCAGGGCAAAAGATCAATTGATCAATATAAAAATAGTAGTGGTACATATCCTGCTGCATTTCTTCGCTTTTCCTATCCTTGATTTAAGAGACAACTCTCAGCTGCAGCTGAGTGGTTCCATAATTTGTATTTTACAAATTCAATTTTACATAATTACCATCTGAAAAATAAATATTTCCCCATTCTCAGTATTATTTTTGCAGAGCCTCTGCAAAGATAAGAACAATTGTCAAAATTATCATTGCTACCCCTAAAAATCCACTCCCAAAGAATTCCAAGATTTCTTTATAAGTCTTACCACTCTGTACTGAGGTTTCACTGGCTGCAGTACATCCCCAAAAGTTTTGCCTGTTGGTGTATTATCCACAATATTAGGAGTTAATGGGAATATCAGATTTTTGAAATATGGAGGCTCTGGACCACTGCTCAGATTGGCTACTGTGTCCTGGAACAGAAAGCATTCGCTTACAGTACACGGTGTAGAATCAAAGGCTAGCACCCCTAGATGTGCCTTCACTGCACACATACTCCAAGAGCTAACAATCTCTAACAAAACATGAGGGGAACCTTGCTGAAATGCAGACCTAGACTTCCATAATTTCAACTTTTGCCATTAGAGGAAAGTTTTTCTTAGACAACACTTTCATTCCCACAGGCTATATAGCACATTAATCAGAGTGCAAGCTTCGAAGCAATTAATTCAGATCTAAATTCTGAATCTTCCATTTTTAATGGTGTGATTTTGGACAGGATAAGTCTTTATAACATGACTGTCATTATTCTTTTATGAGGCTTTTTTTTTTAATTAGAGAAGTTATGAGTTTACAAAACAATCATGCATAGTGTCTTATTCTTTTCATTTTTGAAATGTTTTAAGCCTCTCTCACCCAGTTAGTACCAAATCTTTTTCTGAGTCCATCTCTCTGTTATTTAAAGAATATAATAAATATATTTTTAATTTAAAATCATTCTATGTCCTGACTGGCTTAATCTATGTTTTTATCACCATTATTAGTGTTATCAAAACACTAATATCAAATCTGAAATAGCCTTTCATATGTTATCAATGTATACATTTAATATTTATAGCTATATGAGGTAGTTGTGTATTATCATTCCCATTTTGCAAATGAGAAAATAGGCTTGGGCATACTCAATGATTTCCTCAAGATTACATACCTAGTTTTAAAATGTATAACCATAAAGTTGACTGTGAAAACAAAATTTCTCAAAATGAATTGCATTTTTCTTCAATAAATATCCATGGTTGGGAGAGTTATAGCTCAAATGATTGAGCACCTGCTTCCCACATATGAGGTCCCATGTTCTATCCCCAGAACCTCCTAAAAAAAAAAAATCCATGGCAAGAACTATAGACCTATGACTGTAATGAAGTTAAACAGTGGTTAATCTCTAGGAATGGGTTATAGGTTTATACTTCCTTGTATAATCTGATCATTCTATAAGTAGGTATAACTTTTATCATGAAAAATAAGGTTCTACTTTGAGAAAAATGTATCAGACTTAAAATTAAGAGGAATTTTATGATAAAACAATAAACAGATAATTAAAATATATCCCAAATATTTATTAAATTTACATTGTCCTAAAATTTCAAAACCAACTAATTAAATAGAAGCATATGAAATTGCCAATATTCAATTTTTTATCTATAGAATCAGGAATTTCTTTTTTTTTAATTTAATACATCCAAACAGTTTCTTTAAAAGTGTTTTATTGTCTTTACTATGCTGTAATTGTTTCACGCATTTTATTGGGACTGTTGGCTTTATATAAGGGTCTGCTTATTATTTTATATTCTTTACCCTGGTTGTTGACTAATCATCTATCACAGTGCAGCTTCATAAATAATTACACCCAAAAGGGAAGATTTCCACAGGTGAAGTTCCCTTAAGTGAATAACATGTTATATACACAGAGTGTGCCTTCCAAGATATGACAATGTTTCATCAAATCTAAGACTCCACTGGATTATAACAACTATTAATATTTTTGAACCACCAACAAACTAAAAGCATGCTAAGTATTATTGTAAGGTTCTACTGATGCATCGCAAATTCAGAGATGTTATAACATGAAAAATGAGCATCTTAGAATTGATGTTCATTTCAGCTGGCAAAGTGTTTGGATGACAGAACTCTAGTTTAACTTCACTTACAATAAGCCTGGTCACTTATCATCACTGAACCTATTTGCTCACCTGAAAAATGGGGAAAATGATACCTCTTTAACTATCATTATGATTGTGAGGATAATATGAGACAATATATATGGAAAATAAAACTGTCACCACCAAAGGATATTAATTGAATCTGAATTTTACTATCACTTTCATTTCTTAAAGCTATCTTGTAGCTATTAAATTTTTTTAAACCATGAAAGTTTTGAAGGAAATTGAACACTCGTAGCAAAGGCTCTCCTTTATTTGTTCTACACCCTCACACCCCTGAGACACACACACATACAATACTTGGTTACCGTAGCAATGGCCTTAGCAAGGCCTCTGAAGAGCTGGATGTAAGCAGACAGAGTATGTGGTCCATAAATAGTAGATGCTGCCTCATACCGCTGAACCTGCAGGAGAGAGTTGTATGTGGTTCTGCACATCTCAGTCCATTTATAGAGGTGTCACATCTTAGGTGAGGGATGACACTTGAAGATCTCACATAATTCAAAACTGGCAAAACTCAAGATTTATTAGAACAAAGGAGACCAGGCATTTCCCATTAACCAGCCAAAGTGAATGACTCCCATCAACTACATATTAAAGACAACGGGTTCTCTTAGTTTATGCCATTTGGACTGTTAATCCATTTAATCTGAAGTAGAGGAATAGCTCCTATCTTATATCTATTGTAAGTACTTGTAAATGCTAATCTCAAAAAAAAAAAAAAAACCCCACAAAATGCCCTCCAAGGGCACACAGCAGGAGAAAAACAGGCTAAAAAGAGTCTTAGGAACTCCTAGATATATTGAGCGCTCATGGTACTATCTGGAGAAAGATATTTAACCCACCCCAAAGACAACTACATTTCCTATTACCTGAATGCCAGGCCTTTCAATGTTCCACAGGAACATCAAATTAATCAAATCTAAAATGGAATTCATCATCACAGACATATCAGGTTTCCCTGCAGCCTTGTCCATCTCAGTCAATTCCATCCTCCCAGTCTCCCAAGTAAGAATCATCTGGCAGGTATCTTAAACCCCTCTCACTCCCTCATCCTACATCTTGTAAGTCTACAAGTCATGTTATTCTATCCCCTTAAAATCTTTTAAGTTCTTCCATTTTCTTCTGTTTCTACTATTTTTACCTTAATTCAAACTCTTATCTCACCCAGATAGTAACTTAGTAACTACAACATCATAATCAGTTCTCACTTCTAGACCTGCCCTTCCAATTAATTTTTCACACTGCCATCCTAGTCTACATTCTAAATTACAAATTTGATATGAACATTATCTTGCTTTGAATCCTACTGCAGTTCCCCCAAACCTTCCTTAATGAGTCAAAGCTCTGAAGCACAGCACTTAAGTCCCTCCATCAGCGAACCACTGCTCCCACTCTAGAAACTGTTTCATTACCATCACCATACAATTATTTACTCTATAGTACTCAATTAATTACAGACCCTTAAATGTGCTAAGTTTGCATATGTAGTCCCCTCTATATGGAACACCTTCCTAACTTTTATTTGCCTGACTAACCTTTAGTTACTTAGAAACTTTCATTCTCAAGAACTCAGATAATACATCTTCCTGAAAACCTGCCAGTTCCTGTCCTCAAATAGGGTGACCTCAATCTAGATTGGTGTTCTTTCTCGATGTTTTCATAGCATCTCGTGCATACCTTTCACAGACATGTAATCATCTGTTGTAGCCTCTGCTTTACACTAGACCATTAACCTCTAGAGGTCTTGAGAGTTGGGGCAGATTCTTACTCACCATTAGGCCCTAGTCAGTAGTTTACAGAGTATGTCACAGCAGATATTTGTGGAATGAATGAGTGAATAAATGAATGAGTAAATAATAATCCTTTAAGGATGCATGTTCTTAAGCTAGGAGACAATCTAGTAGGGGTTCCTAACCTTGTTTTTGCATGGGCTCCTTTGGCAGTCAGCTAGGCCTATGGACCCCTCTCAGAATACTATTTCTAAATACATAAGATAAAATACATGGAATTGAAAAAGAAAACCGTTTAGAGGGAAATGAGCTTGTCAAACTATAATAAACCAATTTTGTGATTATAGTAATACATGCACCTTTCCATTCCATTATTAAATAAGTTCTAGCAGCCAATCTAATAACTACTGTGATTTCAGAAAGTGATGAGAGTAAGATATTTCCAGATCTGCAATCGCTGTATTTTTGATATGAAAATATCCATGATTCCTACTGGCGATAAAGTTGGAGGTACTGCTATTACTACTGTGTATTTGTTTTGAGTCATAATTGAATGAAATGCAAAATAACACATAGAGATCAGTGAAAAAAATCTGTAATGTTTCCCATATATATTTATCCAAGTTAACTCTTATTCAGCAGAATTTCCTAGAAGGCAGGGACCTTTAGTAAAGCCTGCAGAGAGCATCAGGGGAGATTCCACAGCTGATATCCCTGAACATTTGTCAAGATGTAGACTGCATGCCTCTGTACAAACTGCCAAGATATACCAGCAGCTACACTGTATTAGAAATCATTAATTATGGGCTTCTGGGCTGTTTCAACTTCTGTTGGGCTACTTTCTTAACTTATTATAAACAAAGAAATATTATAGTCACCAATCTCCCTAAACTCTATGAGACTGTATCTTAATCTATACCATGGATATAATAATACCCAATGCCATAGCTTATTGTGTGGATTACTTATGATCATGTGTACTAAGTGCTAAGCTAATGCATTAAAAAAATAGTAACTATCAGGGAGCTGATGTGACTTAAGCAGTTGAGTGCCTACTTCCCACATAGGAGGTTCCAGGTTTAGTTCAGGTCCAAAAAAAAAAAAAGCAAAAACAAACAAAAACACCAAGCTAGAAGAGCCAATGTGGCTCAGTGGTTGAGCACTGGCTTCCCACATATGAGGTCCCTGGGGAAGAAAATGTAGCTATCAAAATGGGAGTTTTTCCAGGTTCTACATAGGGTTAAGGCACCAAAGCACCAGCTGCATTATAGATAAGGTTAGGGATGTTGCACGCCACAACCCAAGATTATTACCAGTACCCTCGATAAAGTAATTAATTTCAGGAAGAGTGGAAGTCAGTGAGACTAGAATTCTGACCTGAACTTGGAAATGGTGAACCTGGAATTCCCAAATACAACCTCTAGTCTATCATTCTCTTACCTGCTCTAAGGCAAAATCATCTCTCAGAAATATGGTTTTTGGGGAGTCTAGAAAGAAAACCTGCATTTGACATTATAGACTTGATCGAGGTATAATTTATTTAAATGATGAGAACTCTTTGTTTTACCTGGTATTCTTCATAGGTGGTAATGTAATGGGTATAAACATTGCATAGACCCGAAATAACAACAGTCATATTCTGCATCCCATAAGAAGCAAATTCCTAGGAAGGAAAGGCAGAGACCAATAAATTACTCTTCACCTTAAACTATACTCTCATTCCAGTTTACATAACATACAATCATAGATATGAATCATCAATGTAAGAGGCTTCTTTTACCAAAATTCTTCCTAATGAAATGTAGAATGGTACAACCACTGTGGAGGACATTTCCTAAGAAAGTCAAATACAGACTTGCCATGTAACCCAGCAATACCACAGTTATATACCCAGAAGAACTGAGAGCAGTGACACGAACAGACATCTGCAAACTGATGTATGTTCATAGCAGTATTATTCACAATAGCCAAAAGATGCAAACAACCCAGATAGCCATCAACTGATGAATGGATAAACAAATTATGGTGTATACCCATGATGGAATATTATGCAGCTGAAAGAAGAAATGAAGTCTTGAAGCATATGACAACATGGATGAACCTGGAGGAACTTGTTGAGTAAAGCAAGTCAGATACAAAAGGACAAATACTGTATGATTGTGCTATTATGAACTAAATATATTGTGTAAACTTATGGAGTTAATAATTACAATATAGGTCACCAGAAAATAGAATGAAGGTAGAGAATGGAGAGCTGAAGTTTAATCTGTGAAGAATTGGTGTTTATCTTTGGAAAAGAATAGAAATGGTGAAAGCACATCATAGTGTTTGTAACTAGCAGAGCCATTATATGGGTATGACAGTGGTTAAAAGGGAATGTCTAAGGACATGTATATTACTAGAAGGAAAGCTAAAAATGTAACATGGGATGGTGTAACAGTGAAATCTCACATGAAGAACAAATATGGGTAATATTGCATATATAAGTTTTTTTTATAAAATTTAAATATAAATAAACTAGAGAGACAGAGACAGAATAGCAGTTACATGTGGCAGGCAGAGCAGAGAAATTAGGAGGTGATGAGTTTTTATTTGTTTAGCAGTTATGTACAGCAGAGGAAGTATAGGGAGATTGAGAGGTCATGAGTTTTTGCTTGTTTGTTTGTCTGTTTTTTGTTTTTTATTATTTATTATTGGAATAATGAAAATGCTTTAATAAGGATTAAAGTGATGACTGCACAACTATGTGATTATACCAAATACCATTGATTGTACACTTTGGATAGATTTATGCTTTATTAATATGTATCAATAAATTGATTTGTTAAAAAAAATTCTTCCTAATGATGAAAACTGCCTGGCAATGCAGAAATATCAAGCAATCCTTTTTGAAAATTTACAGCCATAACTCTGCACAAGTAAGCAAGCCAAAGAGGCAATGAATATCATAATGATGTTGCATTCACGAGGCAGAATCTTCTTATTACTAAAGCACAGATTTTTAAAATCAATTTCCTAATCAGAGTAGTTATTTCCAGCTTCAAGTAACAGGACATGTGCTGATTTTGCCATTTGAGAATCCTTTTCAATACTGAATATAGGAAAGTCATAAATGATGATAAAACACAGAATTCCCCACATGTGAGGAATTTTATTTAGACTGTTGACTTTAAGATATTAAGGTATTTAGGGGTTCGTCACTGTTTAATAAAAAAAAAACGTCAATTGTTAAATTACCTACGCACAAATACCAATAAAATATTTTTAACAAGGCAATTTTCTTATATTGTTAAAGTTTGGCCTTATATACCAGTTTTTCATATTCACATTTAAACAAGAACTATGAAATGTTGGTCAACCAAGGAAAGATTATTTTAAAAGATACCAGATCATAAAGATAGGGAGTTTTTCCTCTTCCCCAATATGAAAGCATTTAGGAATTTAAAATTTAGATATTTTATTTTTAACTTACTGCTTGAACAGCCTCCCGTAGTCTTCGTCCAGACATGGTCCTGAGTCAAGAAAACAGAATTAACTGTTTTCCTATTGAGAATGTGTTCAAAATATGTAGAAAGACTTGCAGTGAAATTCTAAAAGTTACCCTGGCTCTTCACACAATCTAAAGTACGTAGGAACTCAATGACCATGCAAAATGAAAGTTAAGCTTTTTCCCTGACTTTCCTATCGTCCAAACAGATTTTAAAGCAAATTCTAAATTAGAATCAGTCAACTAACCAAAGGAGAGAATCAGAATTGATTAACCCAATGGCAAATAATCAGTCATTTTCCATTCATTGATTCAACAGAATTATGTAGGTTGCTTCTCTGTTATAAGAGCTAAGGAGGTAGAAATTATATTGTTCTGGTCCACAAGGAACTCCCCATTTCACTCAGTCATTTAATCCTTCAATTACACACTGAGCACCTAATACATACCACGCCCACTTTCAAGGTGCAAGGATTCAGTATGGAGCTTACATTCTTCTGAGGGGAGATGACCAATAAGCAGATAAAAAAAACTAGAGGACGGTAAGTCCTATGGAGAATAATAAAGCAGGGTAAAGAGAAAGGGAATGGTAGTGGTCATTTGGTGATGATAGTAGTAGTGGTGATTAAGGCAGTGATAGTGGTGATGGTACGGTGGGTGAAGGCTATTTTACATAGCCTGATCAGGACTAACATCTCTGTGAAAGTGGGATAAGACCAAAAAATGGAAGGAATAAGAGCCATCCATGGGGATAACTGGAGGGAAAGTGTTTCAGGAAGAAGGATCAAAGTTCCTGAGACAGGAGCGTGTTTGGGAAGTCTGAGAACTGCAATGAGGCCAATGTACCTGAAGCAGAGGGCAAGGGAAAGAGCCGTAAGAAATCAGATCAGAGAGGTTGCTGAGGGCCAGCTCAAGAAGGCCTTGGAGGATAATGTAAGGGTTTGAGGATACACCTGGACTGAGACGGAAAGCTATTTTAGGGTTTTGAACAAGAGATGACACAATCTAACTTGGGTTTTAAAGAGATTAGTCTGACTGCTATGTTGAGAAAAGATTATAGATGGGTAAAGGAGAAAGCAAGGAGACCAGATAAGAAGTTTTTGCAATAATCTAGCTGAGAGATAATGATGGCTTACACATGAGGGCAGTGACAGAAATGGTTGTTCAGAGTATGCAGAATTTGATGGAATGAGAGAAAAGAGAAAAAGAGAAGATTAAGGGATGACTTCAAGATTTATGGCCAGAGGAATTGTAGTATATAAAATTGTCATTTACTGAGATAGGAAAGACAGCAGATGGAACAGGATTAAAACATTCCTCCTTGTTTTTATTGCCTAAAGTAATTATTTCAAGTACCAGTATTTTACTATTATTTCAAGCCCTTCTACTGATATGATAATTCATAGCATCATTTTAATTTGGAATGGTAAGTTTTCAAATGTTCATGCTTGCTTCAAAGCTGCCTTGAGTTACCCTACCAGTAACAGAAGTAGAGAAATTTATTCCTCAGTGGATCCAACAAAAAAGGGTAAGAAGAATTGTCACTGTTAGAAAACACAATATAGTAGGATTCAAAAAGACCAATATAGAAATATCTGTCACTGATAAGGATTCCAACCAAAAGGCACAAATAATAAAACACATTTTTTACTAAGAAATAAAAAGAACTTACGTAAACTCCCCAGGGATAGCAGTTATGGCCAAGGACCCAAGAGTAATAATCTGAACATCAACAATATCTGGGTGCCAGGGATGAGGTATTGACAACTAAGAACCCAAACACGAAAATTGTGTTAGGCATATTACTCTTACTATGGCCAAGAAACAAAAAATCTCCTTTATTAAAGAACTTAAAATGTTTTTAGCTGGTTTTGATCTTTAATCCTACAATCATAGATTTTCTTTCCAGTTTATGACATATTATTAAATATTGTATCTGGGTATTTATGTCCTGGTTATAACAGGTGACTCGCAAATGCCAATTTCCTATTAAGTTGGTTTTTTTCTCATCAATGAGGTTTTTGGTTTATTTGTCATTGTGGAATCACAATGTGTAATGGATAAGCAAGAGTTCCCCTAGAATACTACTGTAACTATCCTCATACAGACAATAGAATCAGAAGTTTCATCTTTTGGAATGGCCTAATTTAGTGGTTACCCTTCTTACTCTAGTACAATTTTAAAGTTTTCAATTCCCAAATCTTGCCTTATTTTCCATAGTCTCTCTCAGAGAATCTATCCTTTTCCAAATTCAGATTGGTGTCGAATTTTTTCCTTCATTACTTCTTTTCCATTCTCTCTTCTTTCCCAAGATTTTTTTGTTTGTTTGTTTTGGTTTTAGGCAGTACCAGGGATTGAATTCAGGACCTCCTACGTGCAAGGCAGGCACATCAACCACTGAATTATAGTCGCTCCCTTTCTCAAGAATTTTAATTGAATATTTTAAAAATCTATTTTTTTTACTTTGACAATTCATGCTTTATGAACACAAACATGATCTTTTGACTTGTGAAATACATGTGAAAACACATGTTCCAAAGGAGTGTTAAAAGATTGCATTAGTAAATACTGTTGCCTGGATATGTTGAGACACAAACTGTTCCTTTTTATATAACCTAATATGTTCTCCTCTGCAAAGATTTTTATGTGGATACCCTTCCTGGAGCCAATAAAAATGAATCCAGAATAGGGTAAATGCTAATCCAATCTCCCTTTTCCAGTGTTTGAATTGCTCTGTTTCTTTATCATTTTTACAAAAAGGTTGTCACTTATTCATTAGTGTTAGATCCATAGCATCCATATTTGAAATATTAAAACTTTGATGTGGGAATACCTGAATAACACCTCCCACATCAATAGAGATCTACCATTCATTATTTGACAATTCACAAATTTAAAAGTAAAAATATAATAATCAGGACGCATTACCTCTCCAGTGTGAAAAAGGATTGGCTTTGGTTTATGACATTCTTTGATTTCTTCGGATGGCTTGCCCAGGATCTGGTCCCGAATGGTGTCCCACATTGGACTGTCTGCTGTTGTCCCTATTGTAAATGTTATGATCAATATGATTTATTGAACCAACCTTCTGAAAAAAAGCAATCATTTTCAATAATATTGCCCAGCAATCCTTTTAGGAGGTTCAGAAATTCTATTAAAGTTGTTGCTAAATGATACCAAACAGTTTGAATAATGTAAAAGGCAAAATTTTCTGTGTATCCTAAAGTAGAAGCAATTAATTAGTTCAGTCCTCAGTGTGGTCAAAAGAAAAAAAGAATATGTTTTGTTAAACATCTGTGAAGTGTTATTTCTATTGCTCTTGCTCCCCATGTTGCAATTAAAACAATATAATATAATAAACTATATATCTATGAACTAAATCACTTTTTTTCCTGTTTTGAAAACTAAAAATGACACATTCAATCTGCAGTACTGGCTGTCTTGTTTTTGGTCCCTGAAGGAGCCTTCCTGATTCTCCATTTAAATACACACACACACATATACAAACACACAAGCTGTAAAAACCAAGCCCGAAATCCATACTCTGGGGGAAAATTTGTTAACTACAAATCCTATGACCTGAAAATCTGTAAGCCTTCAGTGAGTTACAATAATTATAAGCATGTATGCACCTAATAACAGAGCATCAAGATACATGAAGTAAAAACTGACAGAAATGAAAGAAAAAGTCAACAATTCATCAATAATAGTTGGAGACTTCAATAGCCCATTTTCAGTAATAGACAGAACCAGGCAAAAAATCAAAAGAGAGATAGAAGACTTGAGAAACACTGTAAAACTACTAGATCTAATAGACATCTATAGTGTATGCCACCCAAAAAGAGAACACACATTTTTCTAAAATGTACATGGAACATTTTCAGGATATACCATATGCTATACTATAGAACAAGCCTCAGTAAACATAAAAATTTAAAAATAATATGAAGTATGTTCTTTAACTGCAATAGAATGAAAATAGAAATCAATAGCAGGAAAAATTGGGGAAAAGCACAAATACGTGGAATTTATACAACACACTCCTAAATAACCAATGGGTGATAGAATAAATACAAAAAGGAAATCAGAAAATACTTTAAGATGAATGAAAATGAAGACATAACTTATCAAAACTTACGGTATGGAGCAAAAGTAGAGCTTAGAAAGAAATGTATAGCTATAAATGCCAATTTAAGAAAGAAGAAAGATCTCAAATCAATAACCTTATCTTCCACATTAAGAAACTGGAAAAGGAAGAGATGGTCTCACACTGAAACAAGGGTAAGGAAGGAAATAAATATTAGAGCAGAAATTTATGAAACAGAAAAACAAGAAAGAAAAAAATAATTATACAAAAAGCTGGCTTTTTGAAGAGAGCAACAAAGTTGGCAAACCTGTGGCTTGATTGACTAAGAAAAACAGAGAGAAGAATCATTGTATTAGAATAAGAAGTGAAATAGGGGACATTACCACTGACTTTTCAGAAATAAAAAGTATTATAAAAGAATACTTTGAATAATAGTATGCATGCCAATAAGTTAGATAACTTTGATTAAATGGAAAATTCCCAGAAAAACACAAACTACCAAAACTGACTCAAGAAGAAATAGACAACCTGATTGAATTAGTAATCAGTAACTACTCACAAAGAAAAGTCCAGGCCCAGATGGTTTCACAAGTCTACCAAATATTTAAAGTATGAATACCAATTCTTCACAAACTCCTCCAAAAACTAGAAGAGAAGGAACACTTCCCAACTCATTCTATGATGCCAGTATTACCCTGATACCAAAACCATTCAAAGACATGACAAGTAAAGAAAACCAGACTAGTATCTTTACTAATATCTTTTATAATTTTAGATGGAAAAATCCTTAACAAAATACAAGCAAACAAGGTTCAACAAAAAATAAAAAGAATTATCAACTAGATCAGGTGGGATTTATTGCAGGAATGCAAAGTTGGTTTAACATCCAAAAACTCAATTGATAAAACACATCATCGCAATAGAATAAAAACAAAAATCACATGATAATCTCAATAGATACAAAAAAAAGCCTGTGACAATATCCAATACCCTTCAAGATAAATACACTCAAGAAACTAGGAATAGAAGGAAATTTCCTCAGCCTGATAAAGGGCATATTTATCACAGCTAATATCATATGGTTGAAAAACTGGTTGTTTTTCTCTTGGGTCAAGAACAAGACAAGGAAGTCTGTCCTTATCTCACCCATTCAAAATTGTACTGTAGATTCTAGCCAGGACAACTAGAAAATCAAAAGGAAATAAAAGGCACCTAGGTTGGAAAGGAAGAAGTAAAACTATCTCTATTCACAAATGACATAACCATGTACAGAAAAAAAGCTTAAAGAATCCACTGAAAAATTATCAGCACTAATAAACTAGTTTAGCAAAGTTGAAGGATAAATTATTAATAGACAAAAATAAATTACATGTCTGTATACTTGCAATGAACAATATGAAAATGAAGACAAGAAAGCAATTCCATTCACAATAGCATTAAAAATAATAGACTACTTAGGAATAAATTTAACAAAAGAAGAGTAAAACTTATAGTCTGAAAACTACAAAATGTTGAAAGAAATTAAAGAAGATCTAAATAAATGGAAATGAATCCCATGTTCATGAATTGGAAGACTTAATATTGTTAAGCTGGCAAATCTCCCTAAATCAATCTACAGGTTCAATGCAATCCATATCAGAATCTCAGCTGACTTTTTTGTGGAAATTGACAAGCTGATTCTAAAATTCATATGAAATTGCAAGGGATCCAAAATAGATAAAAGTCTTGAAAAATAAGAACAAGTAGGAGTGCTTACACATTCTAATGTGAAAACTTACTACAAAACAAAAATAATCAAGAAAGTGTGATACTGGCCTAACAATTGACATATAGATCAAAGGAAAGGGATTGAGAGCCCAGAAATAAAACCATGTGTCTATGGTCAAGTGATTTTCAACAAGAGTGCCAAGACCATTCAGTAGGTAAAGAACAATCTTTCCAAAAATGATGTTTGGACAACTGGATATCCACAAGCAAAAGAATGAAGTTGGACTCACATCACACTAAATGCAAAAATTAACTCAAATGGGTCAAAGACCTAAATATAACAGCTAAAACTGCAAAACTCTTAGAAGACAACATGGGAATAAATCTTCATGACCTCGGTTTGGCAAAAGGATTCCTGGATATGAAACTAACAATATGAGCAACAAAAGAAAAAATAGGTAATTTGTACTTCATCAAAATTAAAACTTTTGTGCTTCAAAGAACACAAACAAAAAGTAAAATGACAAGCTACAGAATGGGAGAAATTATTTGTAAATCATGGATCTGATAAGGAACTTGTATCCATAAAACCTAAAGAACTCTTTCAACTCAAGAATAAAAAGAAAAATAACTCAATTAAAAATATGTAAAGCATATAAATAGACTTTTCTCCAAGGAAGATGTACAAATGGTCAATAAAAACATGAAAAGATGTTCAATATCATTGGTCATCAGGAAAAACACAAATCAAAACCACAATGAAATACCACTCCACACCCACTAGGCTGGATAGAATAAAAAATCAGATGATAAATGTTGGTAAGAATATGGAGAAATGGGAACCCTCAGACACTGTTTGTAGGAATGTAAAATGGTATAGTCTCTGGAAAACAACCTGGCAAATATTTAAACATAGAATTAAACATAGAATTATTACTATATCACCCACTGCTACCGTATCACCCAGAGATTCCACTCCTAGATACATACCCAAGAGAAGTGAAAATATAGGTCCACACAAAACTTGAACATGAATGTTACAGCACTACTATTCATAATTATGAAAAGGCAGAAAAAATTCAGATGGCCATCGAAAGATGAATGCATTAAAAAAATAAACAATGGACTATTATTCAGCCATTAAAAATAATGACATACTGATTGATACATGTATGAACTTCAAAAATACTATGATGGAAGAAAGAAGCCAGTCACAAAGGACCACATATTATATGATTCCATTCATATGAAATGTCAAGAATAGGAAATTCTATAGAGACAGAAAATAGATCAGTGGTTGCTTAGAGCTGGGAGAGGAGCAGGGAGATGAGGGGTTGAGAGGTGAGAACTAATGTGAACCATTTCACATTACTCAAGTGTTCTAACATTGACTGTGGTCATGGTTTTATATCTGTGAATATACTAAATACCATTAATTGCATACTTTAAATGGGTAAATTGTATGGTATGTGAAGAGCTTCTTCATATTATTGATGATACAACAATCCCCTTCCCTACTCTCTCAACCTCATCTCAGCCCCAGCACAACTTAATTAATCATCTATAGATCAAAATGCAAAAAGAATTTGCCTCTGATTATATTTGACTTCATGGAAAGATAAGTCCTCTACCCCTGGGAATTATGGTCTATCATATACAAACCTGCAAAACCTGCATTGCCCTGAGTTTAAAACTAGAAATAATCAATGTACTGGCTACCATGAAATCCTATCAGGGAACAGAACTCTAAAGCTCCATAACCTGGAACCACGGATTTCAATAGACTTCATCTTACCCTGTGTAAAATTGAGGCTTCCAACTCCATCGATTGTGCCAGCTGCAAAGCTGTAACCCAGTGCCGGTTTACAGGTTTTTGCCTAAAGGAAAGATTTTTACAAACAAAACAAAAAACCAAAAAGGAAACAGAAGTTAAGCTGCAAGTACATAATGAGATCAGCCCGGAGCTTTACCCTGTGGCATAATAAGCTTTACCCTGTGACTCACTGACACTTACTGTGTGGGTGGAATTGAGCCAGATGGTGACATCCGTCATATTCACCCACTGGTGAGCTGAAGCCAGCGGCCCAGTTACCTCCTGGGAGGCAGAGGCATACAGTTCCTAGAAAATCCACAGATTTTCTGTTACAAGTGAATACTACTAGAGCAACCCAATAAATATTATTTTGGAATAGACTCCTACCCAATTGGATCTGAAACTGGGCAAGCCAAAACCAGTTTTTGAACAGGGGGATTAGTGTCCTCAGTTTTTGTAACCTTTTCTTCTAAGCTTGTTTAACTGCAGGTCTTATAAGAGCATGAGCAGAAAATACTGACTCTTGTCCTTTAGATGACCTTTGAGACACTGGGAACAGAGATCACCTCTCTCGGTACCATGATCATGAGGTCAGGGAGACACAGGAAGCAGATCAAAAAAGGGATCCTTCAATCAGGACGATACAGCCTAAAATCCACTCTACCACACATGGACAACTCTATAATTAACCAGTTGGACTGTGCCAAGTCAAACCTCCCCACTTCTGTCCCCATCTCTCACCTCCCATATAATCTCCCTTAGCACTCAGATTGGGGAGACAGATTTGAACCTTGTCTACTGGCGCCATGCCAGTTGACTTTGCATTAAAGTTCTTTCTTTTCTCAAAATCCTGATGTCATAGAATTGACCTCTGTGCACATCTGGCAGGGAGCCCTTGCTCCCTAACAGATCTAGCTAACAACCTAAGGCACTTGCCAGAAGCTCAAAGGCTCAGAGACAGTTGACCTGTATCTGATACCCACAGATATGAAAGTATGGTGGTACAGGATGTAACACAAATAGTCCCAATCTCACTTGAAAAGATAGTCAAGAAAACTGTCCCTGCAGCACCACCCAGGACATTAGGAGTGTATCTTCAGGTTTTCCCACATTTCCCTCTCAGAAGCCTTGAGTCTGCTAACAGGGCTGGTGTCAGGGTGGCTGGAAAGACTTCCAGGCCCCACTTAATAAACTGCATCAGCTCCCACACTCACCCTTTGGTGTCCTTTCCTTTATCTTTTCTTAATTTCTTTCTTTTGTACTTTCATTCTTTCTTTCTTTTTGATATAGTCAATTGATGCTTTTTCAATTTTATGGAAAATGTGAATAAAATATGTATGGAATATTTTGTTTTTATTGACCTGTATCATACACCACAGAAACACCCTCCTTCAGCACAAATCTCCTTGCCTGATGCTTAGCCCATTTCCACTCTGTCCCCAGCCCAGTTTCAGCAGCCACACGTGAGCTCCCAAGACATGTCATCAGCAATACCAGCTACAGCCTGCCTCCTCTGATCAAGTTGAAAGTTGTGCCTTACTCAGAAAAGAACTCAGAATGTGGGGCAAACCTCTAAGGGTCCCAGGCCCATAATGGTAAAATTCCTGACACCAAAGTGTGTCACTGGCACATGCCCTAAATAGAATCTGTTTAAAATAATTCACTAATAATACCACAGTAATTAAAAAGAAACTGTAGCAATTAGGCTGGCTGGTACTACCAATCTTGTGTCTGATGTTCTTTAAAGTGCTTTTGTTCTTCCTTAATTGCTCCTGAAATATATTTGAACCCAGGGAACAAGACATTTACTGAAAACACACACACATACAAGACAGAAGTGTGAGTAAGCTGTAAAAAGGAAGGGATTTAACTGTCTTTACCAGGAATATAGCAGTCTGAGGTCACCCTTTGTCTTTTCTATCAGAAATGTGTCTTCACAGAAACTGATGCAAGATATGGGGGCAAAATGGAAAATAAAATGTAGGAGAGGGAGGAGGGTAGAGTAATTCATAGTAATCTGACTCAAGAGCAGATTATCTCTTCATTAACACTTTTTTAAAAAGAAAAGAAAAGATGGATGTTCTTTGCCATATGGAAGACTGCTGGGAACAAATCTGAACCCAAACTGAGAGAGCTGGGAGTTATGCTGCTCAGCTTTGCCTTGTTATTGAAGGAAAAGTTAAGGAACGGTCAGGTGATTGGTAGGCAAAAAACTGCGAGACTTCCAAGAACTCCTTTCCTAATTTGGATCAGTCTGATCATATCTGATTGTACGTCAATTGAAAATTTTACAAGGTTCCTATCGCCCCACTATGGAAAACAAAAGCTCTGGCTAAACTAGAATGTTTTCCTGACTACTTGGTTTTTAAATGTACCTTCCCTAAGAAGTTAGATCTGAGCAGAGAGAGGTTTCCACACGTTTTGTGAAGGCAACCTCTAGAGCTGGCAGGTAACAGCATTCAGCCTTGCAGACTCCAGATGCAGCTTGAGCTCTTGCTGTCTTTCTTATAATTTTGGGCTTCCTAACATTCAGCGTCAGTGGATTTTAAAGAACGATTTGAAAAGGGGATGAAGTAGCTGGGCCCATGGCTTACCTTTGCTTTTTCATACAAGGCCCGTCCTATAATTTGTGTGCTTTCGAACATATCCCTTCCAGGTCCCTTAGCCATGCACATGCTGGGCTGGAACAAAATGAGACAAGATGGGGTTCTTAGTGAAATAAGCCATTATTTTAAGGAATGGAAAATTACAATGGAATATTAGCAGATTGTTTCAAGCATTTCTTTTCATAAATTCTCTCAAATTACAGACTAAGAAAAACAAAACCATGCATGGAATTAGAACAGTGAATATCTTCAGAAATAATCTCTGGCTAGCACCTTAAATTTAAAGATAAGGAAATTGAGGCTCAGGTGGGTTAAAGGATATCTGAGCTAACATTTGAAGGTAGGGCTCTCCATTTGTTACACATGTTTCCACTTCCTTGTTCTTGCCTATGACCCTTGCTCATGATCATGTTAAGCTGAAGCTCAGTTAAAATTACAATTATCCCTTCCACATCATAAATTTCCCCATTTTAGTTTCAATATATAGGGAGTCGGCATATGAAATTAAATGGGAATTTGGGGGGAGTTTTGTGGAAGCCACAGATGACATGCAAAGCCCAGCAGAGGATACAGAAAAAGTTTAGAAACTCAGAAATGCATAAAATATATGTATCGTATTGTATAATATCACCTATGACCAAATACTTAACCCAAATTTTACATTAAGGTAGACTAAATACCCCATAAAAGAAAAAAAAAATTAGACTTCTTCTCTGGTACAAAGAGAGGGCCAAAAATATTTTACATGGATTTTCCAGATTACGGAGGCATTATACCCCTAACCCCTGTAATGTGGAAGGGATAGCTGTATAGTGGAACAATTAGCTGGTCCTTTAGGGTAAAAAAAAATCAACAAATAAAATCTGTCTCTGTACCTTACTTCTTACTTTTTAAAAAATTGACTCATAACATACTTAAATATTATAAGTGGAACCAAAAGAATAATAGAAGAAAGTATGGGTGAATATTCTTTATAATTTTAGGGTATGGAAGACCCTTCTAAAAATTATAAAAACAGGCTTAGCAAATTTGACATTTTAAACATTTTAAACTTCTATATAGGTAATAAAAACAAGAGTGCAAGTGAATGACAACTGTTTAAACTGGGGGAAATTTTGCACTATTATGACAGAACTCATATTTTATATACAGGAGCTCTTAAAAGTCAATAAGAAAAAGTAATGTTTTCTGAATACCATTTGATTTATCCACATTAGTTGGGTATTCTCTTATTTGCAGTAAAGAGCATCCTAATAGATATACCATAGAAGATAGGTGAAATAGATATTCAAAAAAGAAGAAAATGTTCCTTTGAACTTTAAATATGTTCACTCTCATGAACAATTAAATGTGAATCAAAACTACTAAGAGATAACTCTGCATACTGTGTTGACAAAGAGTAAAAGATTTACAAGCCTGATGTTGGTGAGGGTTTGGAAGAACTGTCACTCCTGCATTGTGGGTAAGAATGTAATTGAGAGGGCACTTGGGCAATATGCAGCACGTGTTAAATGTGCTTTCTCTTCAACAGCAGACTCACCTTTAAGAATTTGCCCTGAGGTGAAAATCATACATATGAGAACATATGTTATGACAAGGATAATTATCACAGCAAGGCTGTATGAAGAAAAGAAGAAACAAAGGGATGAGAGGGAGAGAAAAAGTAAAAGAAGGCGGGGGAGAGGGTGAGGGGGAAGAGGAGAAAAAAAAATTACCCATTGGCCAGTCGGGAATTGGTTTACTAAATTATAGTACTTAAAACTGAAAATTACGGAGTTAGTTTAAATGTTATTGTAGAGCATATTTACTGGACATAAGGAAGCATATTAAAGAACAGCATAAAAGTATGATTCCATTTGTGTTAATTTACATGTGCATGTATGTTCATGGAAATATAAATAGTTGTCAGAAATGGCCATTAAAATTTTAACAGTTTAATCATTGTGAGTCAAGGAGGGTGCTCCTTGAGGTACTTCATATTTTATGAATTTTTAAAAGTTTTTTGAATTTTTAGTAAGCACATATCATTTCTTAACATTAAAGCTATTTTCTAAATTAAACAAAAATACTTTTTTAAAAAACTACATTAAAGCAGATGTGACACTACTTACCCATTCCCCTTTCTTTTTCGTCAGAGAATCCTGACTTTGTTAAGATACCATCTCCCACCCCCACCCTGTGAGATCATGTGACCCTATTCCTAACTCTGGATAAATCTAAGGCAATCATGGCAATTCCCTAGCCCTTGCCAATGACTGTTTCAGGAATCCTAGTTTAAGCCAATCAACACAGTCATTCTCTTGGCAATTGTTTTGGTCCAGTGGTGTACAAGTGATTTAAATTGGCCCAGTCAGATTGATGAGAAGAAATTTATTACAGGGTTGGAAGTGAGTTTTTCTCTCTCTCCTACTGTACACATGGGGGAAAGCTCATGCTCATTGCCTTCTTACTGCCAACAGTCATTTTGCGAACTTGTGGGAAGCCAGTCCAGCACATGAATGGCAAATGAAAAAAATGAAATTCTGTTGCAGGATGGTATATGATTTTTGTTGTAATTTTTTTCTTATAAAAGTAAAATACTCTCATTACAGAAAAAATATAAAAACACAAGAAGAGAAAAATGGAATCCTCCCCTAACAAAGAGGGAAAACTATGATTAACAATCCAGTGTTTTTCACTTGGTCTTTTTACTACCATGCACCTATTTTCAAAACTACAACCATAATGAATATGCAATATCAAATCCTGCTTTTTTTACTCAACATTGAAGAGTGAGCCTTGCCCTACATTATTAACATGATAAAATATTCCAAGATAAAATATTAAATTTTTGCATGATATTCTATTGCAAAAAACTATCGTTTATTTATGAATTTCGGAATATAAAAGTAACCCTAAAATCTATTGTGAATTAATAATGTGTGAAAATTTTGCAAATGAAGGGTAACAAAGGAAGACTTTCTATGTAAAAATAATATATATAATACAAGAGAACAATTGTTAAAACTGTATTGCTCATTGGATGGGGTTAACTGGAATAGAATAGCCCAGAAAGAGTTTTTGATAAGAGCAATATCATACATAAAACATTTTTTTAATACAAAGAATAAGAACCGGAAAACCAGCATCTGCTGTTCATACAGAAGTTCATGCAAAAAATCTGAATAAACATGGGAAGGACACAATTAAATGAATGATGGTATAGCCTTACTTGTCTTTAAAAATTATCACACAACTCTGTATATACTCATAAAAGGATTTGCAGGACAAAGTAGGTAGAAAATTCAAGTCCCAGACTAATAAAAAAATACACAAACGTAAGATTTGGTTCATGAATGCATAGACAAATATATAAAAAGCTGTGAGAGCAGTAACTTCTGGGAAGGGCAGAGGGTTGAAGAGATGGAGAGGAATACGGACTTTCAATTAACACTACTGTCCATGCCTCCACATTGTTTGAATTCTTACAATAAGATTTTTTTTCATGTAATTTAAAAAGAAAGTAAAACCAATTTTGATCGTAGAAAAAGAGAAAGCAATAGACATTATAATCTGTGAGAAATGTCTTGGGTAGCCAGTTTTTGGCACAAATTTGTAACTTCAGAAATGCCATTCAAAAAACTTAGCAAATTAAGTGGGAAATGTAACTTTACCCAATTGAAATTTAGTGATTTTGGGGGATGGAAGGGTACTTTTGAGAAGAACAGGTGCTAGGGGTAAATAGGCAGGTATACACTTGAAGAAAATATATTTGTAAATTAATGATGAATATTCAAACATAAAATAAACATGAGATGGAAAATCAAAAATTTCATATTCCACAATTATTATACCTACCCCACCAATAGGACAAGAGCTATTGGCATTATCACAGGACTCCCCCGTGTTGATGCAATGTGGGCCAAGAATATTGGGGGACACATCTCCCAGATTTGATGAAGCAAAAGCAGCTACATATGGACCCTGCAAAAAGAAACATCCAATGGACTTTTATTCTTTTTATTTCTATAGTGACTTCCATTAAATGCAAATATTCAATCCACTCTGGTGAACTATTCAAAATCATTTCTAGACAAAAGCAGGATGTACAACATTATGAAAAAAAAAAACTATGTGAAAAGTCTCACACTACAATCAGTGTGTGTGTGTGTGTATAAAATTACTGAAAATATTCCAGTTACCAAAGAATTTGCTTTAAGAAGAGTGTTTCATACTTATACCTCAAACAAAATCATTTGACAACAGTGTGCAAAAACAAATAACAAATTGCTAACCCATCAATCTGTTAGTGTTTTACCCAGAGCTCAGAGATCCATTTGACCTTTAAAAAGAAATATCTATAAGATTAAAAAGAAAAGAACAAATTCACATTTTCCTGGTGCAAAACTGAACCTAAATGGTAATCCACCTTCCAGATCTGCCCTCTGTGTATATTTCCTCTATTGTTTCATCCTAAAGTAACAGCACATTACCTTTTATTTTATTTTATTTTTTTTAAGATTTATTTTTTATTTATTTCTCTCCCCTTCCCTTCCCACCCCCCCACCCCCCCCATTGTCTGCTTGTCTGCTCTCTGGGTCCATTCGCTGTGTGTTCTTCTGTGACTGCTTCTGTCCTTATCAGCGGCACTGGGAATCTGTGTTTCTTTTTGTTGTGTCATCTTGTTGTGTCAGTTCTCCGTGTGTGTGGCACCATTCTTGGGCAGGATGCACTTTCTTTTGCACTGGGCAGTTCTTCTCACAGGGAGTACTCCATGTGCGTGCAGCTCCCCTATGCGGGGGACACCCCTGTGTGGCATGGCACTCCTTGCACGCATCAGCACTGCGCATGGGCCAGCTTCACACAGGTCAAGGAGGCCCTGGGTTCGAACCGTGGACCTCCCATGTGGTAGGTGGACGCCCTATTCATTGGGCCAAGTCCGCTTGTACAAGTCAGCTTCAACTGGTCTACGATCCCACCTAAAATCCCTCAAACTTTCTTAGGAAAAGAGATAAGCAGGTATGGGAAGTCAGAAGTCTTTTTTGATACTAAAAAAAAAAACTATATATATATATATATCAAAGTGCTTAACACCTAGCCAGTCATCATAAATGGAAACTTTCTTTCCTTTTCCCTGAAGCAGCAGGCTACAATAAAAAATTACAAAGGATGAATTATGTCAACAATTGAGTTAAGAGATTAGACTGACTATTAATAGGGCTAATATCTTTTAATGGAACATTTAATCTGGGCAAGTGCTGGGGCTTTCACCAACCCTGATCATATATTCTTCAACATTTGGGGCATGGATGTAGGGGTCAAATAAAGCTTGTCCCTCCTCCCACTTATCTATCTGTAGTTATGAATTTATACAGAGCCTAGGGTTTTTCTGGAGCACATGAAATGGGTTCCTGACCTGCCATCTCTCATCTTCTTACTCATTGGTTTCAAGGTTACAAGATGATGGATTGGGGTTGCCTCTCACTTAGGCCTTCTTGCAGGAAAGTAGAACAGGGTCCTTGAGAGGGCATTCACCATTAAGAGGGAAGTCTGGCCGGGTGAGAAGGACTCTTCACCTGTCCTCACTCAGATTCCCACACTATCAAGAAGGTGCTTAATACATTTTACAGCTCTAAAAATAAAATTAAATATCAATATGTATTATATTTTCAGGTTGATCTAAAACCATTTTACATTGTAAAAATTTTTAACTTGCTCTTCCTCACCCAACTAATCGTAACTTATGAAACTATAAGTGGTATATAAAACAAAGAGAAAATACATATTTTCCATTTTTAGTTTTCCTTTCCCCATTAGGGAAATAGTGAAGTCCTTCAATCCAAGCATATCAGTATGTGAGGTCCACGATAACACTTTCCTCTGGAGATCTGAATTAATTATTCTGAACATTGCCTGAATTATGACACTCGGAGGATCAAAAGGAAACTTTCAAGGACATAAATTCTCACCTGTCCAGGTAGATTTCCTTTGTTCTTCTCTTGCTCAAAAAGGTAAGATGCATAACCCAAATTGTCACTGTTTACAAGATGGTTGCTGTTGTTCATGCTGACTGGGTGGACGGCAAACCAACTGTCAAAGGGCAAGAAGCCTGAATTAATCAAGGGAACTAGAGACCTGGAGCAAAAAGCAAGGCTGGCACTTGCATTTCCTCCAACAGGAAAAGAAACTTAAATGAAAGGCAGTCTGTATTTAGGCTCTTTCGATGTTAATGAGTTTAAATTACAAATAATGTACTCAAGAAGTCTGACCATTTATTTAAATTAAAAATACAAAACTCCATTTTCTCAAATAGTTCATCATCGTCTTCAACTGACACGCCAAATTAATTATATAGATGTAGATCTTTTCCTCCAAGACAGGTGCACACACAATAATTACTCAAATCAATGTGAACCAATTCAATAAACTTTACTGAGAGTTTCCTGTAAGACAAGCACTGAATAAACTATGATTTACTCTTAGAATCATGCCGAAGATAGGGAAGGGAACAAATGGCTTTAATACAGTGTGACAAATGTTTTAAAGAAATCAGCATAAAGTGTTAGGAGATCACAAATGAGGGAGTAATTAATTCTAAGGGCATTCCAGGGAGGGGGAACAACAGTAAATGCATGGAGGCATGAAAGGATGTTATGCATAATTCACTGTATCCTTATGCATAGTAATACCTCATTTTGATGTAAAGATAAAAAGTTTACAAACTAATTTCCCATCTGTTACCTTATTTGCACCTCACCACAAACCTTGGGAGGTAGGTTGTTAATACCTCCATTCTCCTTAGGAGTAGCGCATTTGTCATAAAGGGTCAAGACTCAAGACTGGGTCTTGTGACTCATTGTCCATTGCCCTTTGTAGAACCAAACCTCTACATAAGTGAAAGAGAAAATATTTAGAGTAGAAGACAGTAAAGCAGATTAACTAGAATGCTCAAGAAAAGAAATATGCCAGTTCATAAAGCTTCAGAGTAATATAAGATTTTTTCATTTTAAAAAATCTTTTGTTGATTAAAGTATTTGCTGAAAATTTTTAAAACATTTCAGTTTACAGATTTACATTCCTATATAAGTAAAATAGTGCACAAAATTGAGCGTTTATTTAATGACTAAGGAAGTCTTAGGACTTCAGGGTTATCATTCCACAATTCAGTTCCCTTTGCACAATAGATGAAAGGTAAGTCAAAAGTGGCAGCTCAAAGCCCACGGAGGCTGGGCAGATAAGATAAATGAGTTAAGCTGGTTGGCATAAAAGGGAGGGTTGTGGACTGTGGAGATGTGAGGGCACTTGCATGGTCTGAAGGCTAGCACCGCTACTCTGCTCCAGCCAAACATTGACGTCTGGGAGTATTGGCCCAGTGCTGCCAGATCTTCCTTTTTCCTTTTTTTTTTTTTTGAAAAAAGAAGACACAAATCCAGGCTTTTATGAAAAAAAATCCTGATTTTAAAATGTTGAATCTGGTTTCTTCAACAAATAAATAGCACGGAAACAAAGGAGGGGGGCTGTTACTAATTAACAGTCTTAAGGCACAGAGTCAACAAAGGCAGTGTGTTGGACTTTGTTTGGATTCTGATTCAAGCAAGGCAACTGCAGAAAAGACTATTGATACAGTAAGGGAAAACTGAACACAAACTACAGTTTAGATCTCATTAAGGAATTACTTTTAATTTTGTTGGTTGTGATAATGGAGAGTGGTTATAGTTTTAAATAAAGAAATCTTTATCTGATAGAGATACAGAAATACATACTGAAATATTTATGGGTGAAATGACATGATATCTGGAATTTGCTTTAAAATATTCTACCAAAACAAACAAAAGGGAGGAGGGCAAGGGATGAAACAGAATGGCAGAATATTGCTAATTGTTGAAGTTGGATGACAGTTATGTGGAGATTCATTACACTTATCACTCTAAATTGGTGTTTATTTGAAATTTCCCATAAATAGTTTTTGTTTGTTGTTTATGTTGGCATCCATTTTGAATTTTTTAAAGCACAGTGTCAGGCCAAATCACCAATCTGTAGGCTTGAGATGCATAGTAATTCAGTCCTTGAGATGCCCATTGGCCACTGTGAAAGGTGTAAGTTTAGACTGAAGATGTTCTAAGGTCATTTCTTGCAAGGCTTCTATATTTAAGAAAACCTTTATATTAGTTTCTTTATTTGGTTTGCCTTTTTCTCCTAAAACCCAAGTACCAAGGGAAACTGTAATCAACAAATTTTTTCCAGTTAATTGGATTCTTTTTGGGCAGGGATTTTACTCTATTTAGTTTGGGAGGAGAATGGGGTAGTGGCCATGGCAGTTCCATAGTTCCCCACCCAAACTACTTTAGTCAGATATGAGTGACACTGAGTTCAGCCAAATTCAGCCAGACTGCAATCCCTCTAGTGCAATCAAAGGGAACCCACAGAATAAATCCATCAACATCAACATCATTTAGCTCTTGCTAGGCCACGCACTTTGTTTTATTCTCACAAAAACCGTTTGAGGCAGCAGTACTGTCATGATCCCCATTTCACAACTAAGGAAAGTAAGTGGCAAAGTAACCTGATCAAGTCTCGCTGACCAAGGTCAGCCAGTCATAAGTTAGAAAGCAAGTTTTGCAGACTGAAATCCATGTTCTTATGCACTGTATGGAATGCTAGCTTTGCCCCTTCTGTCCATTCACTTGCTCATGCAATACACTTTTAGTTGATTTTGATTCTGTGCCAGACACTGGAGACATAGAGATGAATGAGGCATCAGCTTGCCCTTCAAGAATACTTCACAGAGGATGTGCCATTTGAGTCCGTCTTTAAAAATGAGTAGGAACTTGGTAAAAGGACCACTGAAGAAAAGGCCCTCTTTGCAGAGAAAATAGAGTACACAAAGGTACAGAGATATGAAAGAGTACAGTGTGTCCAGAGGATGGATAATCAGAGTGGCCACAACAGAATAGATATGGGCAGGGAAATATGGCAGTTGTTTCATTAATTCAATCAACATAAACTTATTTGTAGCCAAGTTGGTCCTTGGCCTTGTGTTAATCCCAAGAAACATAGCGAAGAATCAGATGTGCTCTCTGTCACCAAGGAACTTTGGGTTAACCATGATAATATCTGAGGAGAAAGCAAATGCTCAGAATTTTGGTCTCCTAATTAGATTGCAGTCTTGAGTTCAATTTTATTTTATTTATTTTAGGCCTTAGTAAATAAATTGAACTTTTTCTCCACAAGACTGAAATAATAAATATTTTTTTAAAAACTGTTATTTGCATTTCAAACAAGGAAGATGTACTTTCCTCTCTGTCCTTTGAAATATTTGCTCTTAAAATACCAGCCTTGTCTATGAGTCTCCAAAAAAGAGCCAGGAGGTCATCAGGGGGCGATGCTTATGCATGCCTCAGCAGGGTACCAGAGACAGCCAAGCTAGATGGAAACCCAGGTGCTGGTTCTCCTGAGGGCTGCAGCGACCCACAGGTTCTATGGCCAAGGCAGATGGCTCTGGAGTTCAGGGCCATGTCATTTGGCCCTACTTTGGAGTTTGTGTTTCTGAGTGTGATGGAGTTGGACTCAGATATAACCTTTCTACGCATGCCTCTTCTGTTACTTTTACCGGACCTATGGTTGGCATTTGGGTTGGTGTATACTGAGGAGACCTGAATCTCTGAACTGTCCATGTGATGGCCAGGTCCTGGGCCTCAGCAGACTTGCAGCTCCTACCCTCTGGTTTCTTGGACTTACCCTGGCCAGCTGACAGGGAGGTGAAGAGGATCAACCACCATACCAGGGAGCCAAGAGTGCCTACAGCTGCAAGCAGGAGAATTGCATCCATCATCCATGTGGAATCTAAACCCCCTCTTGATGTAGAGGGGGACTGGACATAGCCATCCCAGGTCCACAAGATGGAGGAATAGAGTATGGTTTAGAGTGGACTTACTGGTATTCTGCTGGGGAACTATTGTGATTAGTAAGGGAAGAAATTGTAGTAGTGATGTGGAGAGGGTGGCCATGGTGGCTGCTGATGGTCGGGAGTGGGAAGAAGAGATATGGTGTGGGGGCATTTTCAGAATTTGGAGTTGTCCTAGGTGGTGCTGCAGGGATGGATGCTGGACATTGTGTGTCCTGTCGTGGCCCACTGGGTGGACTGGGAGAGAGTGTGGACTACAATGTGGACCACTGTCCATGTGCAGCAGCGGTTCTCCAGAATGTATTCGCCAGGTGCAGTGGATGTGCCACAATGATGGAGGAGTTTGTTGATGTGGGAGAGGTGGTGTGGGTGGGGTAGGGGTTATATGGGGACCTCATTTTTTGAATTTATCATTTAAAAGAAAATAAAGAAAAAAAAAAGAAAAAATATACTAGCCTTGTCACAGCAACCAAAGTGCTATAGTAATAGATGGATACTTACAGAGATCTGCAGGAAAGACATCATTTCATTTGAAAAGGCTGTACTCAAAATTTATTTTATCTGGTCAAAAAAGTATTCATCAAAACAAAGTTCAAATGAGGGGAAGAAAGTCTTGGGTAGTTTCTGAAGAAGTTAGAATACATGAAAGGAATAAACATGTGCCTGATAAAAAACATTTTAAAATAATGATTTTATCACAACTAGGATAGAAAATAGGAAGTGGGGCTCTGCTTGAGTCATCCTGATGTAATCAAGAGTACTGGGGAAAGTCAAGAGATTTGGGATCTTATCCTAGTTTGTGGCAAAGTTAAAATTTCTGGATCTCAGTTTCCTGAGATTAAAAAAAATATTTTTTACTATGTTTTGTGATTCAATAAACAACATATTATACACATATTATAATTATTTTTGCCTCGTGTAAATGAGGCATTAGAAGCAAAAGATCTGTGGGGCCTTTTTCACTTCAGACATTCAATTCGGACATTGCATGCTTGCAACTCAGAAACAGAATAGAAGAGTGAAATGCAATATCAAGCCCCTTAAAAATTTTAAAACAGTAACAAAGCCATACCAAATTCCATTCTCTCATAAGTGGGCCATAATGTCCAGTATGCTGGTAGTACACTGCACAAAGATGACTGACAAAGGGGATAAATAGAGCCTGAAATCCAACCCTACTCAGCTCACCAAGATAGGTACCTCAGGCAGCCCAGAGAAGGGGCTGCCTTTGTGTGACTTACTCCAAGAAACTATGTGCTACATGCAACTCTCTCCAACTTAAATGTCTACCAAGAGGGAAATTGAATATTAAGCATCCGTTTGGGGAAACGGACTTGGCCCAGTGGTTAGGGCGTCCGTCTACCACATGGGAAGTCCGCGGTTCAAACCTCGGGCCTCCTTGACCCGTGTGGAGCTGGCCCATGCACAGTGCTGATGCGCACAAGGAGTGCCGCGCCATGCAGGGGTGTCCCCCACGTAGGGGAACCCCACGTGCAAGGAGTGCTTCCGTAAGGAGAGTCGCCCAGCGGGAAAGAAAATGCAGCCTGCCCAGGAATGGTGCCGCCCACACTTCCCATGCTGCTGAAGACAACAGAAGCAGACAAAGAAACAAGACGCAGCAAATAGACACAGAGAACAGACAACCGGGGGAGGGGGGGAATTAAATAAATAAATAAATCTTTAAAAAAAAAAAAAGCATCCATTTGAAAGTAGTGCTCATGAGTATTTGTAGTAACATGGGAGCTCTTTGACTAAATACAACAAGGGAATCCATATGGCTTAGTGGTTAAAAATATCAGTTTTGGAGTCAGATGCACATGGGTTTGATTCTTAACTCCCCTACTTGTTAGTTTTGAGACCTTGAGCAAATTACTCAACCTTTTGAACCTCAGGGGTTCATATCTGTAAAATGAGGATAATTATAGTATCCACCAGAGGTAGGTTGAACTCTATACCCCAGGAAAAAAGCATGTTTTAATATTAATCCATTCCTGTGGATGTGAAACCATTGAAGATAACATTTTGAAGACGTTATTTTTAGTTAAGGTGTGGACAACTGAATCAGGTTGAGCTTTAATCCAGATTACAGGAGTCCTTTTTATTTTTATTTATTTACTTTTTAAAGATTTATTTTTTATTTATTTTTCTCCTCTTTCCCCCCTCCCCAGTTGTCTTCTCTCTGTGTCCATTTGCTGTGTGTTCTTCTTTGACCGTTTCTATCCTTATCAGCGGCACTGGGAATCTGTATTTCTTTTGGTTGTGTCATCTTGTTGTGTCAGCTCTCTGTGTGTGCGGCACCATTCTTGGGCAGGCTGCACTTTTTTTTGCGCTGGGAGGCTCTCCTTATCAGGCGCACTCTTTGCGTGTGGGGCTCCCCTACGTGGGGGATACCCCTAAGTGGCACAACACTCCTTGCGCGCATCAGCACTGCACATGGACCAGCTCCACAGGGGTCAAGGAGGCCCGGGGTTTGAACCTTGGACCTCCCATGTGGTAGGTGGATGCCCTATCCATTGGGCCAAGTCTGCTTCCCAGGAGTTCTTTTTAATAAGAATTCAATTCAGGGAAGCAAATTTGGCTCAACTGATAGATCATCTGCCGACCACATAGGAGGCCCAGGGTTCAAACTGGCTCACACACAGTGCTGATGCATGCAAGGAGTGCTGTGCCACACAGGGGTATCCCCTGTGTAGGGGAGTCCCACATACAAGGAACATGGCCCTCAAGGGGAGCCGCCCCATGCAAAAAAAGCTCAGCCTGCCCAGGAGTGGCACCACACACTTGGAGAGCTGACGCAGCAAGATGACGCAACAAAAAGAGACACAGATTCCTGGTGCTGCTGACAAGAATGCAAGTGGACACAGAAGAACACACAGCGAAAGGACACAGAGAGCAGACAATGGGGGGGGGGGGGGAAGGGGAGAGAAAGAAATAAATAATAAATCTTTAAAATAAATAAAGAATTCCATTCAGACAGAGAGAGAGAAAACCATAAGAAGAGGCCAGAAATCAATGGATCCAGAAGAGAAGGGAGAAGACACCAAGTGGTTTGCCATATGACAGGCAGGTCAAGGAGCCCCAAAGAATTCCAGTAGCCAGTCTGAGTGCCACAGTCTTTAGGGAGACAGCAATGCCTTGATAAAACCTTGATTTTGTACTTCTAGCCTCAAAACCATGTTAAACCACTGTTTAAACCAGCCTGTTATATGCTATTTATTTTAGCAGCTGGGGAACTAAGACACTACCTCACAGCATTTGGTGATAATTAAAGGAATTAATACATGTAAGGTCTTAGCACAGAGCCTGGCCTATACTAAGAATGGAATAAATATTCACTATGATAATATTGATGAAGATGGTGGTAACAATGATTATGATGAAGATAAGGGAAAACAAGTTACAATTTCTGAGTAGAAATATGTATGTGATTTATAAGGATTAATTAACTCAATTTTAAAATACATATTGTGTATGTTAACAACATATATTCAAACCATATGGGCATGAAATGATTAAATAAGGATACCCTGCCCTCTTGTGGCAGAGACTTGAGTATTTACAAAATGCCCCTGTGCTCTTATTTTCCAGTCAGTCCTATTTGCAGGGTAGGGCATGTGAAAACTGGACAATAAAATACATACAGAAGGACCATTCACTCTTCATTAGACTTTGCATGAGTGGGAAGTCAGGCTTTAATGTAAAAGATACTGGAATTCCACCTTCCATCTATTGTGGCATGTATTTGGCATTAATTACCCTACCTGTCCAGGTTTGGCATCACCATCCCAAAACCTTCAAGACTGAGGAATGAACAAACTTCAGAGGGGAGGAGTGGGCTATATGGGAATCCCCTATATTTTTGATGTAACATTTATGTAATCTAAACCTTCTTTTAATGGGAATTAGACGTGTCAACTGATAGAGTGTCCACCTACCATATGGCGGGTCCAGGGTTCGATACCCAGGGATTCCTGACCTGCGTGGTGAGCTGGCCCACGTGCAGTGCTGCTGCATGAAAGGAGTGCCATGCCACAGAGGGGCACCCCTACACCCTACGCAGGGGTGCCCCACGTGCAAGGAGTGCACCTTGCAAGGAGAGCCACCCCACGTAAAAAAAAGTGCAGCCTACCCAGGAGTGGTGCTGCACACACCAAGAGCTGACACAGCAAGATGACACAACAAAAAGAGATGCAGTTTCCTGGTGCCACCTGACAATGCAAGCAGATGCAGAAAGACACACAGCAAAAGGACACAGAGCAGACAACAGGGGGGAAGGGGAGAGAAATAAATAAAAATAAATCTTTTTTAAAAATAAATAAATAAATAAATAAACCTTTAAAAAAAAATAAAGCACATTGTTAGTAGATGGTTATTCACTGTATTATTCTTTAAGATTTTCTGTATATTTGAACATTTTTATAATAAAAAGTTGGGAAAAAATTACCCTATCTACCATTAATTATCCTGATATTAATCTTCATTAATTACCCTGATACACCTCTTTTTTACCTCCCTCACAGTCCTCCTCAATCTACCTCACTGCAAACTGCTTAGTGGAGAAGAGAAAAGGGTATTTCATTGTGTTATATTGGAAGGGTTATCAAGTCCATGATGTTACCCACAGGGCAACCTGAATTTTAAATAGGGAGAATACAGACCAAGCTTATCAGATTAAAGAAAGCCGTTGAGTTGTAACACAGAGGAGCCCTTCTGAAGTTATAGATAAACCTGCTGTCCAATATACTCAAGACTCTTTCTGCCATCTCTGCTCTGGAGAAAAGATGTACTTTCTCAACAAATACTTTTGTTATCTTCAAAAGTCCTAGGTAAAAAAGCCTCTCTGGATAATGTTATTGGAGAAACATCGTTTGGGTGGATTTCAGTAAGTTACTGCAATCAAAATTCTTGGGCTCTAAATGGAATGATTAAGTGATCAACAAATGATAAAACAAGAAACGGTCAGTAAGGGTGTATTTTTGTTAATTCAGTTTAGGGATTGAAGAAATTCAGAGGAAAACAATAGTGATTTGGCTTTTTTGGTCTATCACTTGGCAACAATTGTGAAGCATCACAATACCCAGTCTGTCAAGAGTCACCAAAACCTTTCCAGAGGCCATTTGACAATTTATGGGAGAAGCCTAAAAATATAAACACTCTCTTTGGTTCAGCAATGCCACTTGTAGGAATTTACCTTAAAGAAGTTATTGCCAATATACAAGATATCTGTTCAAGAATATTTATCATAGTGTATTTTATGATAGAAAAAACTATTAACAACCTAAATATCAAATGACTGCTGCTTAGTTGAGTAAATTACACATACATATAATGGAATTGTACATAGCAATTTAAAAGGGTAATTTAAAAAACACTAATGCTGATAGGTATTCATAAGATGCTACTAAAAGAAAAAAATATACCAAACTATGTATACGATGAAATCCCACTTTTTAAAATAAAATTTTAAATAAACAAATTTATAAGTGTACTGAAGACAAAGTCTAAAAGGCTATGTAACAAAGTGTTTAATAGAAGTTATTTCTGAGTATCAAGACTGCCAGAAGATTTTTTAATCACTTTTTTTTTTGCTCAAGTGGAAAATCTGAAACATATATAAACAAAAGGAAGATTTAAAAACCAGTTGATAGCCACAGTAACTGGATAGTCTCAGTAACTGGAGATAACATTAACATTTTTATAGTATATTAAAGCTATGCATACTATACATGTAAGTGGAACCAAGTAAGTACCCCCTTTAGAGAATGACCTTTCAGTCCAGTTTATTTATGTTTACACATTCCATGTAGGGAAACAAACGGAAGAAAATGCTCCTGAATATTAACCATGGTTGACTTTGTGTGATTTTTTCCCCTGTCTACTTTTCTATATTTTTCAAGTTTTCTATGGTGAGTATATATTATTTTTATATTTTAAAAAATGAGGAAAATAATGATAATCTTGAAGATATCTTTGGGTTAAGAACTTTCCAGAAACCCAACAATCATATACCCATGTCTCATACCCATGTCTCATACTCATGATGACAACTGGCTTTTATGGCTTTAGTTTCTAAACTTGGGGCAATTTAAATTACACAAGCATGATATATCACCCTTGTCATCAAAAAGCCCTTATCAAGCACCTTCACTTTACAATGGGGCGGGCCCGACACAGGATGAAAGCACACTTTGCAATCCTGGCCTCTGCAACCCTGGAGAAGAACACACAGACAAATTGATGAAAAGGTTAGAGCCAGAAGACAGCATCAAGTTTCAGAACAACAAAGAAGGGGCGGAACAGGAAAGAGACAGTCAATGAAAGATGTGGGAACAAAGAGCAGGACTTTGTAAACCAATTAATGCTAAAGGTGAAAGTATTTATGAAGACAAAGAGAGGGTGAGTTGGAGAAAAGAGAAGAGATCAAGAATGGTTTGGTGAGGGGCTGTCACAGAGGTTCAGCATTTGCTACTTGAGTGGGGTTAAATAGACCAAGGGGAGAGTATAGGGGATAAAATAGAGAGCCCTAGAGAACGTAAGTGCAGACATTACAATTCAAGAAGTCATAGATGGCAGAGAATAGTTATACTCCCCATTGAATTCTATAAGTCAATATTCAAATAAACTAATGTCATTACATAAACTGGATTTTTCTGTTTGTACACAAAATTATTCAAGTTGACCAAATCACTGCTCCTATTGATCTTAAAACTACACTTAAAGGGTGGTCCTGTAGAACTACTTTCTGTAAGAACAAAAAGATTTGCAATGTATAAAACAGAAAGCAACGGAGCTATCATTCAAATGTCTGCTCTGACCTTATAGTTCCAACAAATAGGAACCATGTCATACCAAATCCTAGAGTCAGACAAGTAGGGAAAAAGAAGCGAGTCCATGCCACTCCCAAAAACTCAAGGAAGAAAACTCTCCCTGAAGCTAAGAAGAGAAGAATAACAAGCCAGAGTCTGTCTTTTTGCAGTGTGCTTGGGGAAATGAACCAGTCTCCCAGCTGCCACTCCCAGGAGGACCTCACTAGAGTGACTGTGAGAAGAAGCATGTATGCCACAAACCAGAGCTGCCGTTTGGATTATCCTTGTGACTTTTTTTTTGGCTAGGAACATTTGAAATGTTTGTTTTCTCTCTTCAAAGCTTCTTCAAACACATGGTGTCTTAATATACCAGGCTCTCTCAAGACTCCATTTCATTCATCTCCTCCAGTGGATGGCGGATCCACCATTGATGTGCCTTCCAGAGTCCTCCCAAAGTGAATTTTTAAAATGCCACACAAGTACATTTTTATTCAGAACATCCCAAACGTGCTCCCTATCTCTGCAGAAAATTTATTCTGTGTTTTTGTGTAAGGTACTATCAGGCAAAAAGACAGAAATGTTTTCCTAACACAGATCAACTGGAACAAATAGTGGTCTCACAATTGTAGAAGACTTAATGGTTCATGAAATAGTTGCACACACATAATTTTATTTCATTTCTCAGGTTACCACCCTTCCTAACCCTTCGAGAATTGCCAGCCCCAATTCCAACTTAGAGCACTTTAAGGATTTTCCATTCTCCTTAAGGACCAAAATCTTTACCATGATCGCCATAGAGTTCGACTTTTCACTTTACCTCACAACACCCTCCTTCATTTCTCTCCCCTCCAGCCACATGGACCTTCCTTCAGTTCTTCAAAATGTATCACAGAACTTTTGCATATGCATCCCTCTGTGTTAAATGTTTTTCCTGCCCTCTATCTTCCCAGTTAATTCCTGTTCTTCCTACAGATTTCAGCTTCATTGGCATAAGAAGCCTTTCTGAATCTCCCTGACTAGAGCAAATCCTTCTAAGATAAACGTTTTCACAGTTCTATCTATATACCTTCCTTTCTTAACACTTAACCTGATTGTAGTTTTACATGTATTTGTACAATTTTATTTTAATATTTTTTGTCTCCACCAGTAGAGTGTAACTTCTGTAAAGGTAGCAACTACATCTACTTTTGTTCACCTGTGTATCTCTAGTATTAGCTCAGTGCATGGCACATATATTCCCCAAACACTTAACAAGTGAAAGAATGAATAATAGTCCCTGCACAGAGAGAGATGTTACATCCACATTCAAGAAATGCAGAAATTGAATCTCAGAGCATTTAGGGCATTTGCTCAAAGAGCACAAACACAGGAATTCTGATTCCAAGATCTGAGAATGTATCATTCCAAGGACTGGGAAGTATTGCAGGGCACGCTGTAGGTGCCTAAGGCAGAATTACTCAATGCAGAAATAAAGGTAAAAATGAAAGTAGGAAGCAGTGAACTCTGAATTTCAATATGATTTTTGATGTGAAGAGAATAGTCTTAGCGTCACTATAAACTACTCTTGGGACATTGATCAGGTCACACCACCTTTCTAGGCCTGGGTTCGCCAGCTGAAGGTTGAGCTAGCCGATCTCCATGTTCTACAATTCTGAGCTTCTGTGTTTCCAAACTCCCCACACCTTGGGATTCTGTCCAATAGCAGGCACTTACATGTGGTGGCTGAGTTACTCAGGAGTCCAGATTTGACTTTATGCTTTAGATCTTTTTTAATGTATTCAGTGAGTAATTATCACTGTGCAACAAGAGGCAATTGCAGGAGCAATTACATCCAGGATAACATATGGCAGCTACAGAAGCAATGGAAAGTAATCACAGGACATTATGCACAGCAGACAGAAAAGTATTGCTATAACCTTGACAGTTGACCTTGGGACATTCAGATATCCAATATAGTTACATGCAAGGAGACAAAGAACATCTGGCCACAAAAATAACATTTTTAAACTTTCTGTTCCCATTGTTAAATGATTCAGAAACTAAAAGAGAGAGAATCATGAATGGTGCCAGTCATTAAGCCAAGAGTTAAATAGAAACAATATTACAACTATTATAATGGAAAAGCCACCTTCTCTTAACGAATTTGGGATATTCAGTGTAACTAGCCATAGATGTACACTCTTATCATGCTGATCAAATTTCCCACTAAAGTGCTCCACAATCTAGAGCTAGCTCACATTTCCTGATTAATCTCTCACCAAGTCCCTGACCTGGCCCACACCCCAGCCTCAACTTGCTCTTCTTCATGATTCCATGAAAAATCCCATGGCTTCTTCAAGGTACAGTTCAAGTGTCATTTTCTCTTTGAAGCTTTCCACCAGACTCCCAGGCAGAACTTAGTGCTATCTCTCCAAGTTCCAACAGCATTTATTTATGTCCACATGATAACGTTGATGACCATCTGACTTAGTTAGGTTACTTGCTTAGCTTCCCATCTCTCTATCTCCTGCCCCCAGCCATTTCCTGAGTCCATACCATTTTGAAGATAGAGACCTTGCCTTGTTCACCAGAATATACACAGTTGAATACTTGACATATAGGAGGTGTGTTGAACTGAATGCCAAGAAGCAACTAATCAATAGATGAATTTATTGTGGTGGAAGAATGAGTTCTATTATGCCAGCCCATATGACAAATTAATTTTAACAGAGAGTTATCAGATTTATTCCCCAATTTAAACAGAAAGGAATGACTCCCATGCTAAGAATTTCAAGCACTCTGCTATGCCAATAATGGAGTTGTTTGGAAGAGGTTGAATCTTATTCCACTCCTTACCATTTAGCTAAAATTATTAAAGTCTTAGAATATGCCAGGCACAGAGTTAGACCTGGGCCTGTATTATCTCATTAAATGCTCAGACAACTCCTATGAAGTATTATTATGCTCATTTTCAAAGATGGTAGTTGAGGAGAAGTAGATAAGTAACTTTCCCCAGGCCATAGGGCTGGTAAATGTCAGGACTGAGATTTGAATCCAAGTCCAATCAACCCCAAAACCTGAACTCCTTACCATCATGCTGCTCTTCCCTAGTGACAGAGCCAACCCTGGTGTCTGAACTAGAAGTCATAGCCTTTAATATTTTTCTCTATGCCTTTTTTACTTTTAATTCACTGATAAGTTTGCTCACATAGAATCTTTCACTAGGATATTCATAATTCTACTTGGTAGACCCCTCACTACCTTCCCTAACAATTATTATCTACATTTTTAAAGACTCACTCTATCCCACAACTTTAAAGATAAGAAAACTGAGACACATAACAGTTATATAACTTGTCCAGAGTCACATAGCTAGTAAAGATAAGAGCCCAGAGTTAAACCCTAGACATTTGACTCTAGCACCCAAGCACTATTAGTCACTTCCTTACATCATTTTGAGGAATTTCTGCACCATTTGTAAGTCCACAGGACATGGTAGATCCTTTTACAGAAAAACTCACACCCAGTTAATTCCTGAGAGTCCAATTCCCAAGACCAAAATCATATATGAATGTGAATGCCTCTTTTCAAAGAAAACAAAATCCACAGGTTTTCTCATATGTTGTCACTGCCAAAAAACAGTACTAACAGTTACCCTAATCGATTCCTTTAGGTTGTGTCAGTTCTGCTTTCATCATTGATTGGCATTGTCCTTTTAAGAAAATGCAGGTAAATAATCTCAAATTCATAATCACTTGTCTAGTTGGTTAGCTTATTTTCTCCTTTTTTACCAAGAGATAATTGTCCACCATCACAGGATTTGCACAAAGGAAATCTTATATACTCTAATAACTGCTAACACTTACTGAACCTTTATGTCATGTGCCAGATGCTGTACTGAGCTCTTTACCCAGCCAGATCCCTCTCTTCGGTAACACTCATCTTCACCTCCTTTTCAGATGAACTCAGCCCAACGACACTGGGAACTCACCCAGGCACACATGGCAGGATGCTGGATGTGTGGAGTCTGCACATTTAACCAGTTGACTTTTTTCCTCAGCATCTGCTGGCACTATTGTATTCCCCCCACCCACCCACCCCCACACACACACCCTTGGAATTAAGGAAAGTTCTCTTGACAGAGTTTTTTGTTTTTTGTTTTGTTTTGTTTTTCAAAAAAAGGAAACAAAGTACCTGATAAGGCCCAGGTCTTCTCCATTCAAATCCACCATTTTCAAGACTACCATTTCCTTGTCTGTGTTTGAAGAATACCTAATCAGCAAAGCAAAGAAACTTAGTGAGTTCTATGCTAGGGCTTGAGCATCATGTATGATAAACAGTAGAATCTGACACAAAAATAAAAACAAAACACCTCTCAGTAAGACTCCCTGACAAGCAACAGTCCTAAACTGAATGCATACCTCGTTCCTCAGCTAAGGAGGTAGTTTGTAACTGTGACCAAATTTAAGAGAACTAAGTTGGATAATTAGAGCGGAAATATATTTTATATAATATTATATAATGTGTATATATTTCTGACAAAAAGGATTGTCTTTGAAATTTCTACTCACTTATCAAATTTTAATGGAATTTCTTAAAAGGAATATGCAAAACTGAAGGCATTCACGATCTGCAACTTAAAGCATTCTTTGATACCCTTTCAAGGGAAACCAGATTATATTTTCTAAAATTCAACTTCAAAAACTATTGAAAAATATGCAGAGAAATGCAAGCTGTCAAGTGGTCAAGTTGAAACCAAGACATTATTTTACAGTGCCACATTAGCCAATTACTTCTCACAAATCTGGTTCATCACATAAAAAACAAAAAATAAATTAAAAAAGAGAAAATAATCCTCTCCCTCAGTTTTTCCATTCAATTATGTGGACTTAATTTCTTGCTCTTTATTCCAGTCTCTTATTCTTATTTCCTTCCCTTGCTACATCCTCCTGAACTAAGATGATTTCTTCTGTATAACACATAATATTAAGAGCTATTCATTAATTTAACAAATAAATGCCATGTACAGTATTATCTCCATTTTACAGATGAAGAAGCTGAGATTCAATAAATCAAGATAAGTAAATCATTAAAAGCCACACAACAAGGGGTGGTAAAGATAAGATAAGATAAGACCACATTTGTGCCTGGTTTCTAAGTCTAGGTTCCATAAAATACCCACACTGACTCTCACAGACAGCAAATTGGAAACAAGTGTTCATGGGTTGGTATGGTTCTATATTCATTTTTATTATTAATAGATTGCCTTAGACTATAAGCACATTTTAAAATAATTTTAGCTTTATTACTTCTCTAGGAGTATTCATCAGGTAACAATCTGTACTTACATTTTGTTGCTGTTCCCTAAAGGAAACACAATGATTTCATGTTGATAAATCCACCTCACCTTGCTCTCTCTGCCTCGGGATTCTGAAGGTAAGAATAAGGGCTTCGGTTGATCTGTACATCATCCACATTTCCTTTATTGATAAAGATTTTGCCTGGTTTCATGTTTGCATGTGCTATCTCAATACTCTGAAGGTTGAAAAAAGGAGTCGTAAATTTAGAAATCATGGTGGAGATAATGCCTTAGTCAAGATAACAGAAGAGACCTATGGACAGTTTCTTCTTCTCCAACCTGGGGCCTCTATAGAATGAAAGACAGGAGAACCAAATAGGATGTGTCATCCAGAGGGAACAGAACTGACCTTTGCATTGGAGAGAGAAGGGCTGGACCTAGGGAAGGAGTGTGCTGATTCATACCTGAGCTAGCCAGGAGCTCCATCTCCTGCTCTCCCTGGACTGCTCTGCAGCTGGGCAAGGGCTGAGCTAGGCGCTATGTGTCATTTCAGTTATCCAAAACAGGAGACATGTCCCATAAGACTGGAACAAGATTGGCTAACTCCTAAATGTCCCCACCTTCCCTACGCTCTCCATCCCACCACTCTCTAAAGCAATGTTTTCCAAACTTTTTTGACTGTCACAGTAAGAGACACATTTTCATCCTAACTTAATATACACCAACATCTGCATACTGAAATGTTTTGCACAAACTAACTTTAAAATTTGTTGTGCACTATAACATGTTTCAACCTATTTTATTATAACTCTTTTGTTCTAATGCTTATTGCACCCAACAACATTGATTTCATAAGCTATTAATAGATTGCTAGCTGCAGTTTGAAAAACACTGCCATAAAGCAATTTCTGTCCTTGCCAGCTAGCTTTCTGGATTTAGGGATGTGGGAAGGAGTGTTGATGAGTAAGAGTAGAAAGAAACTATACCTGGAAGGCAAAGGAGTGGGGGGGGGGGGGGGGGGGGGAACAATATAAACTATAATCCATGTGGTATAGCAATGCTCCAAAATGTATTCCCCAAATTCAATGATTGTGCTACAATGATGAAAGAGGTTGTTGATGTGGAAAGAGTGGGGGTTGGGGTGAGGTATGGGATATATGGGAACCTCTTATATTTTTTAAAGTAATATTTTGTATGATCTATGTATCTTTTTTAAAAAAGACAATTAAAAAATAATCATAAATTAAAAAATAAATTAAAAACAAAATCATGAGCAAGGGTCCTAAGCAAGAGAACAATAAGCTGGAAGGCAGAGGAGAGAAGTAAAGATATACAAACCAAGAATGGGGAGGAGTTTGGGGAATTTGATAGGAGCACACTGGAGGTCTAGAACTGCTGCAGAGGATTTGAGAAATGAGGATGTGTTTATAAATTAGGTTCCCTTTTTGCTTTTTGGGAAAAGCAAGATAAGATTGGAATTATTTGTAATTAATTTTGATTCCTTGTTGGGTTGCTTTGCACATGACTTTATGTGCAGATCAGGCCACGTGGGCCCTATAATTTAGGAGGGTTTCACACAAAATGTTTTCTAGCTTTTTGGCTGACTACATGGGGCTTATTGCCATGGAACTCTCCTCTCCCACTCAGTTGGTGCCTCAGGCCTAAGAGCCTACAGCTTAGGAAAAGAAGTCAGAAGGAAGTCAGGAAGAGGAAAGAGTGGTAAGACTGAGCTCAGGCCCACATCTATAGGCATCTCTGCGTATCACTCCAACCACTGCTAAAGCACTCGTAAACAACAGTAAAGACAGCTGCCCCAGACTACCTGGCTCTTTGCCTACCTTCACAATGCCAGAAACCACGTACTGAAACGTTCGATTGCTGAATCCTTCACTGGCAATTACAAACACAGTGTACTGGAAATAGCCTGCTGGACCTGAGTGTGTGTGAGTGCCACTCAGGATCACGTTGTCTCTTCTGTACAGCGAACCATATTTACTCTGCAGTCTGTTCAGAACCTTCCAGGGGGAAGAATGAAAAAAAAAAAAAAAACAGAACTAAGACAAGGAAAAACATAGAAGCTCAGCATGAGGAAAGGCTATAAATTCCACCACTGATCCATACCAACAACGTCCCTGTGAAGTGACCCTTCAGCTCTTTTGCTCGAGTAAATCATTAAAGTGATAACAACAACAAAATAGTGACAGTAATGGTAAAGGTAACATTTAATAGATGCTTATTTATACAGGTACAATGTTAGGTGATTTATAAACATTGTGTCATTAAAAAGTCTTTATAACAACCCTAAGAGATAAGGATTGTTAACTCCATTTTAGCTGAGAACACTGAAGCTCAGAGAAGCTAAACGATTTGCCCACTGAGCTAGTGAGTAGCAGAGGCAGGACCAGGTCCAAGGTTCTCCAGCAGAGAACACGGACTCTTAGCTGTTCACCACGCAACACTTAATATTAATATTGAGTCACTGTCATAAGTACTAGAAATACATGAAATCCCTACCACTAAAAATTTTTATTCAAATTAGGAAGAAAGGTAATAAAGAAATAGAAATGTAATATATCATATAGTGATAAATGCTATAAAGAAAAATATTGTTGGGCAAAGAAAACGAGAGTGATGAAGATTAGCGAGAAAAGGTCTTTCTGAAGAGGTTACGATTCAGCTGAAGCTTAAATGAAGCGAGCAAGCTGGTCATGCAAAATCTGGGCAAGAAGGAACAGAAAGTGCTGAGGCTTCTTAACTATTCTGTTGTCTCACTTCCCAAGATGAAGAACTCAATATTTCCTGACACAGCCTATTACTCTTATTGTACTGGGGAAAGCCAGTCACTGTGATGTGAGAACACTCTGGCAATCCCACGAAGAGGCTCATGTGGAGAGGAAACATCTTGTCAGTATTAAATTGCTGGCCGAGAGGGTGAGCAGCCATGGAAGTGGATCCTTCAAGCCCCTGTAGCCTCAGCCACCATCTGAGTGCAATCTCGTCCTACACAAGTGACTGTGCACAACCTCTGTTCTAACACAAGCCAGAACCACCCACCCCAGCCATTCTTGGATTCCTGGCTCACAGAAACCACAAGCAATGCATGATTATCATTATTGTGAGCCACTGAGTTTCCAGATGATTTGTTAAATAACAGTAGATAACAGAAACAAAGAGACTTGGTAAATGCTCATTGAAATATTCAATCAATCAACATCCAAATGCATGAACAGTATCTTGTATGGTACACACTCATAAAGAACACAACGGAGAGAAAGTAAGTGGTATAGCTGAGTACTTATTTCTAATTAGGCTTTAATCAACTGCAATCTGGAGTTTGGTATTATTTTTGGTTTCTTTGTGTGAGACGCTTTTAGGTTTTTTATGTCATAAATCATTAAAATGATCTACTAAAAGTGTCAATCCCGAAGCAAACTTCCTCGATATAGATTAATACCACCTAATACTAGGGAAAATGATGAAAGTTCCTTTAGGACATGGATGGAACATATTGCTTATCTCATGTACTCAGTCAATTCATTGCTGGTTTATGACAGGAGTAATATGTTAAGAAAGATTCTGAGGCCAAATCTAAAATTAGCAAGAAAGCACTTTTATTAATTAGCGATATCTACCTAGTGCATGGCATAGGCAGTATTATGCTGATAAACTGTCTGTCTGGAAAAAGCAAACAAACCCTCATTTGTAGCATATTCCAGTTTCTGTACTGTAAATATACCCAGCATGATCAATTTAAAGCTACCAAAAACTTATCATCCAGCTCATAAAATTCCTGAATTTTTAACAATTGACTCTCATGAGGTGATACTGGTTGGTTTCAGCACATCACTGCTACATAAGGGAGTAGCAGCTTATGGGCTATTTATTTAACATATAAAAAGACATTCATTCAGTCTTTCAGTTTCAGAAGAAGAGCTACATCACTGATAAGGCCAATGAATCAAGAAGATTTTACAAGACATCTTGCCTTCTTAAACTCCCCACATCCCAAAGACAGACTGCAAGTTACCATGTCCACATAAGCAATACTGTGATACCAGGTGCATGTGAAAAGGAAATGAGATCTAACTAGACCGAGATCCCTCTGACCAAGCAGCCTGCATTTTCTCTCCAAACAAGCTTCTGCATTGCTTCTGTTTGATACTAACTCTAGCCCCAACACATATTACCCTCACATATTTTTCCACATGATAAGTACTGCCTGGAGGAGAAATGTCTATAAGAGAATGAGAAATGATCAACAAAGAGACACTGTGAAAGCTGAACAAAAAGGCAAAGGCTGGGAGAGAACTATGGGAAGATGGAGGAGTAGGAAGCTCCAGGAATCATTCCCTCCACCAAAACAACTATTGAACTGGCAGGTACTATCTAAATCGACTACTTTGAAATTCCAGTGTCTAGTGGAACACTGTGCAGCATCCAAGAAAGTGCTGGGGGAAGAGGCTGGTAAACTGCAGTAAGTACTGATGAATTTCACTCTCCCTGCAGCAGAACCATACTCCAGTCCCCAGCTCAATGGCAGGCAGGAGTGGAGACTGCAACCCCGGCTCCTGGTGCAGCTTCCTGGTACCAAGGTGGGACATAAAGACCTAGTCCTCTAAACCCCAGGGCTGTGTGGCCTGATCACTGTTCACTGCCTTTGATCAGCTACTTCATATCACTGGAGGCTGGCTCTGAAGGCAGCAATTAGCCCAATCCCAGTCAGGCAAAAGCAGCAAAGAAATTTTAAAGATAGTACCTTCCCTCAAAACTATGGAAAATAATAAGAGGCTTATAGGAGAGGCTGCTGGCTCCTTTCTGGCCCCTTTCCTTCTCCCTCCACAATGCAGAGTAGAGCTAGACTGTACTGATAGTGGATACCAGGTCCTGTTCCAGATGGTGCAGAGAGACCCTCCAAGAGTACTGAGAAACCTGCATGTCAGAGCCACTCTATCAGAAGGAAGTCTGAAAAAATTGAAATAGGAAACTTCTCTCTGGCTTGTCCTCCCAGAATTTGTCCTGAAGGCAGAGAAGCACATTGCAGACACAAAAACAGTTAAGAAGCAATTAAGTCGAAGTGGCCTGGAAAAAAAGAATGCCCTGCATTAAGTCAAATAATACAGCACCCAGGAAGGAGTGGAAGTCTATAAGAAGGAATCAAGGAGGCATTCATTTGAATCCATGTAGACTGAAAGTGAGACAATTCCTAACACCACTAGCAAACATGAGACTAGGAAAGCAGCTGGCTCCCTGGCTCCTCACTGGCTGAGATAAGACAGAGTGGACCCTGTACTTCACATTTGCCTGAGCTGATCTTCTTGATAGGATGACTAAGCTCTAAAGGAAACCACCAGCCAAAGCAGAACTAATTTGCAAAGACTGTGAAAGGTGCATAAAGCTTTGGTTTATTTGTTTTGATTAGCTCCTGGCTTTCAAGGAAATCTCTGTCACAGCACTAGCTGGATACAAATTTAAGGAATAGACAGATCAGGGACTAAATCCCAGAGTTAACACTTTAAAATATTAAAATTACAATGTACAACAAAAGGCTACAAGACAAAGAAACAGGAAATGATGGCCCATCCAAAGGAACAAGATAAAAATCCACAGAAAACATCAGTAAAGAGGAACAGACATTAGACATACTGGACAAAGACTTAAAGTGATCATCAACATGTTCAAGGAGATAAAGAAAAACAGAAAAAAAACAACTAAAGGATACAAGGAAAATAATGAATGAACAATAAGGAAATCTCTTTAAGATACTCAATGGGAACCAAACAGAAATACTAGAGTTGAAGTGTCAATAAGTGAAATTTTAAAAATTCCCTAGAGAGTTTCAACATCAGCTTGGAGCTTACAGAAGAAAAAAAAATAGTCATCTTGAAGTCAAGACAATTGAAATTATTCAGGCTGAAAATATATGAAAAATACATTCAGAAAAAAATGAGAAAGAACTCAAAGTGGTATCATACAAAGAAAACTCAAATAAATATGAAAGTAGGCATTAATTGAAAATTTGAGGGTTAAAAAAAGGTATAAGACTTACAAAGGCAAAATAGCAAAATGGTAAAGGAAAGTCCTGCATTATCAATAGTTACATTAAATGTACTAAACTTTCCAGTCAAAAGGCAGATATGATAGAATGTATTTAAAAGAAAAAAAAAGCATGACCCAACTATATGCTATCTGCAAAGAAGGGATTCACCCTAAATTAAAAGATATAAGTAGGCTGAAAGTGAAAAAATGGAAAAAAATATATCATGCAAATAGTAACTAAAAGAGATCTGGGGTAACTATACTAATATCAGATAAAATAGACTCTAAGTCAAAAACTATTATGGGACAAATGTAACTGATAGTTAAGAATTAAATAATTATGATTACCAAATCATTTTATAGATGTCTTTATATTACAAAATAGACCTAAAGAATCAAATTGATGTTCCAGAAATCAACACATTTATGGCCATATGGTTTTTAACAAGGGTATCAAGTATTCCCAATTGGGAAATAATAGACTCTTCAAAAAATGGTGCTGAGAAAACTGGACGACCATCTGCAAAAATCAACTCAAAATGGATCGAAGACCTAAATATAAGAACTAGATCTATAAAACTCCTAGAAGAAAACATAGGGATGCATCCTTGGGTCTTTGTGTCAGACAAGTTTCTTTGCACCCAAAGCATAAGCAACAAAAGAAAAAAATAGATAAATGGACCTCATCAAAATTAAAAATTTGGGGATATCAAAGTATTTATAATAAAAATAAAAAGACAACTTGCAGAATGAGAGAAAATATTTGGAAACCATATATCCGATAAGGATTTTTTTTTAAGATTTATATTTTTGTTTATTTCTCTCCCCCGCCCCGCCCCCCTCCATTGTCTGCTCTCTGTGTCCATTCACTGTGTGTTCTTCTGTGTCCACATGCATTCTTGTCAGCAGCACCAGGAATCTGTGTCTCTTTTTGTTGCATCATCTTGCTGCGTCATCTCTCCGTCTGTGTGGCGCCACTCCTGGGCAGGCTATGCTTTTTTCACGTGGGGCAGCTCTCCTTACAGGGCACACTCCTTGCATGTGGGGCTCCCCTATGCAGGGAACACCCCTGCATGGCATGGCACTCCTTGCACAAATCAGCACAGCGTGCAGGCCAGCTCACCACACAGGTTAGGAGACCCTGGGTTTGAACCCTGGACCTCCCATATGGTAGGTGGACTCTCTATCAGTTGAGCCAAATCTGCTTCCCTCTGATAAGGATTTAATATCCAGAATATAAAAAGAACTTCTACAACGAAATGACAAAAAGACAAACAACTCAATTAAAAAATGGTTGTCCAAAAAGATATACAAATGTCCAGAAAGCACTTGAAAAGATGCTCAACATCATTAACCATTTAGGAAAGTGCAAATCCAAGCCATAATGAGATTCTATTTCCACATACACTTGAATGGCTACTATAAGAAAATGGAAAATTACAAGTGTTGGAAAGGATGTGGACAAATAGGAACATGCCTTTGTTGTTGATGGGAAGATAGTCATTATGGAAAACAGTTTGATGGTTTTTCATAAAGTACAGAATTATCATATGACCTGGCAATCCCACTTCTAGGTATATACACAAAAGTATCAAAAGCAGGGGCTCAAGCAGATATTTGCACATGGATGTTCATCACAGCATTATTTACAATTGCCAAAAGATGGAAGCACTCAAATGCCCATTAAGCAATGAATGGATGAAAAAAATGTGGAATAAAAAAACGAAAAAAGTTCTGAGACATGCAACAGGATGGATGAACCTTGAAGACATCATATATAGCTAGATACAAGAGGACAAATATTGTACGATCTCACTGATAGGAAATAGTTAGAATAAGCAAATTCACAGAGTCAGAGTCAGAAACTAGAATATAGGTTACCAGGGGTCAGTGTAAGGAGTTAATGCTTAAACCGTACAGAGTTTCTATTTGGGGTGATGGAAAGGTTTTGGTAATAGATGTGGTGATGGTAGCACAACATTGTAAGTGTAATTAACCCCACCGAATTATATATTTGAATGTGGTTACAGAGGAAATTTTAGATTGTATATTTGGTTTTTTAAAAAATATAGACTTTTGCAACACAGTGAATCCTAAAGTAAACCATGGACTATAGTTAAGAGTACAATTTTTAAATGTTCTTTCATCAGTTGTAATAAATATACCATGCTAATACAAGGTGTTAATAATAGGATGGTATATGTATATTATGCACGATTTTTCTGTAAACCTACCTACAACTTCTCGAATAATATATATACACACACACACACAGATAAGTTTTTTTAAAAATGTAGCCGTGACCCATGAAAGCATTCACTGAGATAGCCTAGATCTTCTGAAAATTACCACTCATTCTCAGAAAATCTTGTGGCACTAAAAGGATTTGTTAAGTAGGGACTAAAAAGCAGAATACAAATAGAATTTATACTGTAAAATTTTGTAATAGTTAGATGAGGGATGTAAAGTAATATGTCGTGAAAAGTTGTCTTTTAAGGGTAGAAGAATGAAATTGTCCTTTACTATTTTATATTATTTTTGAATTAAAAGTCCTAGTGTCACATAATTGGGTTTTCTACTTACTGGTTGAGTGACATTGGCCATATCACAATCTCACTGACTTTCAGTTTTTCGTGTGAAAATGAAGAAAGCAATGTGTATTTTACGAAGATTTTTTAAGGACTAACTATATGAAAGCACTTTGTAAAATTTATACAAATATTAGCAGCAGGCTATTTTAAAATTTTGATTGTAGAAGAAAATAGAAAGCGTACCTATTATGAAATTATTCCATCACTAGAATAAAGGAAACCGTTTAAGTGTGCTTGAAAAAGTGAATTATCAACACTCACTTCACTTAGTTATTAAGTAAATTGGATTCATTTGTTAGGTATTTTATTTAAATTCTCAGGTTTAGCCTTCAAATTTGCTTTAATTTGGACTGTTTAGACTTTTGAGGTTTCCATTTGTTAAAACCCTTAGCTCTTATTACTGCTGCAAATATTGATGTGTAGCTTTGGCCTGTAGCTATCAATGGAAATCAGAAAATCAATAAACTTAATAACTGTTCATTTCCAAACAAAAATAAGTCAAGACCTGATGTCCTTACAATTCTTCAACCAACACAGGAAAATAGTGAAAAAAAGAACTGCCGGTCAAACTTAAAATTCCCCTAACCTACCCATTTTTCACTCTTAAAGAATAATGTTAGGTTTTTAGAATTAAATATATTTCTTTACATGTATTCAAGAATCAAACTCTTAAAAAGATTTTTTTAAAACTGTGACTTCTGAATTTTAAAGCAAATGAAAAGACTGTAAATGGGACACAGAAATCTTATCCTAAACGGAAATTTCTGATATGGATTCAGACACATGGGACTTTGTTCTCAGTTTCTATTTCATTTCCTCTTGCTAACACACTTGAGAAAATGACTTAGAAAGAGTAAGAAAGTCATCCTGTTTTCCTTCCCTGCCTCACTGCTAAGACCACCTTCCCTAATCTTCATTCTAGGCTGGAAATTTCAGTAATCTTGAACCTGAGACTAAGAACCTCCCTAAAACCAGGTTTTTCAAATAAGTTTAATGGTGCTTGATTAGCTACATTTATTTTCACACCTTTCCTTGGGTTAACTTGGGATAACCAAGTGAGTTCATATAAAGGTCTTCCTGCTGGATGGCAGATTGCATGGAGAAGTATAATTAGGAAGAGCTGGCTAAATGGCACCCACTGTTGTCTTGAAAGCATCCACAAACCAACACATTAAACCCCTCTCCCTTTCCATTCCACTCTCAAAGACTATCTTTTGGCTTTCCTATTTCCATTAATGACCACACCATCTCCCAGTGAGAACCTTCTTTGATTCTTCAGAAGTGTGGGACAGTATAGTGCAGTGGTAATGAGCATGGACCCTGGTACTGAGGTACCTTAGTTGCAATCCTAGCTCTATCAGTTCTGAGCTGTGTAACCTTGGACAGGTTACTTGGTTTCCCAATCTGTCAAATGAGATCATAATAGTCATAATTAATATAGATGAAGAACTTAGAACAGTATCTGGTTCATCGTGGGTGATTGTGTTAGCTTTTCTATCTATTCATCCCTAAAACTCATTAGCAATTAATTTTATTTCCTGTCGCCATCCAGTTTCACTTCCACCTGTTGATTTAAGGTTTACATGATTTAGGGGAATTGCCAACCAAAGTTAAAACCCTCCCCTACAAACCTAGCTTCCCTTTCTTGTTATTTCAGCCTTCCAACACTTTGTAAAATTCCCTTATATTAATCCCATCTGTTTGAAATACCTAGAGTGATTACAGATTTCCTAACTAAACCCTCACCAATAGAGCCTGGCTATTAATTTAAAGAACCTGCTAAATTGTGCCCTCACCACTCTATTTCAATCCACATCACACATCATTGATTATATTTATATTACATCCCCACAAGTTTCCTAAGCTTCCCCATTACCCATGGAATTGAAAACAACATGATATCCCAGGCTCTTCACACTTAGGACCAATCCACCTCCTAAGTAGGTCTCCAACTATATCCCAAGAGATGTTCTAATAGACTTCTATCTGTTCTCTCAAAAGAGTTTACATTCCTCCCTTGCATCTTTGCTCATGTTGCCCCTTCCATTTTATATCTCCCCCTCCCCATCTTAAGCATTCAAAATTCTGCCCATTCAAATGTTACTTCATCTATTAAAGTTTTTTTTTTTCCTGATTTCCATTTCTTGACTATCCTTTTGTGTTGGTTAAAAAATAAACCTTCAGAAGGTGAAAACTAATTTCCCTACCCTTGGGTGTGGTCTGGACTTACCAACTCCTTTCCAATGTTTAGAATATGGTGAAAGTGATGCTATGTAACTTCTGAGCCTAGGTAATAAAAGGCATTGAGCTTTCTTCTTGCTCTCTCTTGGATCACTTACTCTTAAGGTAAGCCAGCTGCCATGTCATGAAGCTAGGAAGAGGACTAGCTCATGAGGAACTGAGACTTCCTGCCAACAGCCTTATGAGGAAACCATCATGGGATTGAATCTTACAGCTCCGATCAAATCTACAGATGACTGCAATTTTGACCAACATCTTGACTGCAACTTTATGAGATAACTTAAGCCAGAACCACCCAGCTAAACCACTTCTGAATTCCTGACCCACAGAATGTGTGAGATAATAAGTGTTCATTGTTTTAAGCCACTAGATATGGGATAATTTGCTACATATTAATAGATAACTAATACACCATTGTAATTTACTTCTTCATTGAATTATAGTTATCTGTGTATTTCTGTTACAATCCTTCCTCCTCTCCCCCAACTAGATAGTGAGCTCTTCGGGCACAGACTATGACTCACCTATCTGTGTATCCCCTGAAGTTACTAGCATTGCAAAAAGCAGGTGGTCAAGATGCTTTATCATAATTTGTTGTGAATGCTTCAAACCAATGCAAGGTATTTGTGAAGGCATGATGTATGGGAGCCCTATGTGATGTTATGCATGTTTGCTTTGTAAGTTCACAACTTTTACTGTATACTTACTATTTATGTATATTCATAGATGAATGATATACTTCAATAAGTTTTTTTTAAATGAAAAATAAAAGCAGGTGGTTAATATATATTTTTCCCCTAAGAGAATGGAATAATATCACTGCTAAGAACGTGGGTTCTGGGTTTAGTAATGTCATCAAGATGGCAACATAAGACATTGCTGGGAATGTTTCCCCTTAGAGACACCTATGTAAAAGGGCAGATTCAACTTGCTTGGAATTCTGGAGCATGATTCTGGAGACTGGAGAAAGACTCCACAAATGCTAAATTGAAGAAAACAATAACAACAAAAAGAGAGGGAGGACAATGGTATGGACCTGCCAGTCAAGACCCCTTCCCCCCCACTGGATACCACATGGTTTAAGAGACACACAGCAGCAATATTCTGACCTGGGGACTTGCACCCAGGCAATGACTCAGAGTCCCAAGCACAATCAGGCACAGAGACCCTAGTCGTTGGTGTGTATGAGCATTCAAAGCAGTCCCCCAGAAATCAGACTCACCCATGGCAGAGATATTGACAAGCTGGTACACATCCAGCTGAGTCCCTAATTGCTGGTATGCCTAAATGAAAAATATAAACAAAACTGGCATTTTTGAACACTGACCACATCTTGCTCTGTGGGTCAGAATTCTTGAACAAAGAAGTTAACAGAGGCAAAAAAAAAAAAAAAAAAAAGCCACATGAAAAGGGGCAACTGAATCTCTGTAAGGCAGTATGGACCGAGGACTAAAAATTGGAGTGGAAAGGCAGTGCAGAGTGTAGGAGAGGAGTTGAGCAAATCATAACCTCTGGGGAGGAAAATTTGTACAAAAACAAAGAAAACAGCCCAGAAGTCCCAGAGGAGGAACAGGGGAAAGTAAATTCTCTCCTGAAAGAAAAATAGTCACACAAAATAGAGTAGCCTTAACAGTTACACATGCCCAGCACAAGAGGGAGGTACAGAAAGAACTGAGAAACTCTGAACTGTTAAAATGAGCTACTCTAAATGCTTGCTATCAACTGCGCCAAGCTTTGAAGAAGCCTTAACATATAACCAGGCTACACTGAAACCCTAAGTAAGAGGAAACTGACTTCCAGAATTAGCATATTGTAGTTTGCCAAAGTCTTCCAGTGCAAAGTACCAGAAATGGGTTGATTTTATAATGGGAAATTTATTAGGGGTAAAAACTTTCAGTTCCAAGTCTGTGAAAATGTCCAGATGAAGGCATCATGTTACTTTCTCATCAAAGTCAGCTACTTGTGATCCTGATGCCCCATCACATGGTGAGGCAAGATGCTGCCATTGTCTGCCAGGTTTCCTGCCTTCCCCTCCAGAGGGATAACCAGGAACATGGCTTATATCTTTACAGGCATCCTCTCACAGTTTTGGCTGCTCTGCTTCTCCCTGAGCCCAGCTGTGAGTGATCAGACATTTATTTCTCCAGCCTTGAGCTGCTCTGAGGGCCCAGTCTCTTAGGAGTGTCGTGCCTAAGCTGCTGAGTCTTGAGCCCTTTCTCTCACATGGCCATGTCAAAATGGCAGAGCTCCCTTTTCTGTGTGTCTCCCTTCTCTGTGTGTCTCTCCATTTATATAAGGCTCCAATAATAGCGCGGAAACCCAACCTGAGCCATGCCTCACTGACATAGTCCAATCAAAAGATCAAAAGCATCCTAAGCAAATAATCTAATCAATGTCCCTTAACAGAATGTAATGCAATAAAAAGATGTCACACCCAAAGGAATGAATTAGTTAGAAAAAACTTTATTGGGATTCACCAAATTCAAAATGTCACACATATCAAAACAATCAAATGCCCAAACTTAAACAAAAGATCTTAAGCCATACAAAGAAATAGTAATAGATAGCCAGGCAAGGGAGCAAATTCAAACTTCGTGGAAACATAGATGGTGTAACAACTAATCAAAAATGTTCAGTCAAATCTTCTAAATCATTTAAAGGAGCTAAAAGAAAATATGGATACAAATAAACTAAATTTGGACATAGAACTAAAGGATATAGGGAAGACAGTGTGTGAACAAAAAGAAGAATTAAAAAAAATTTAAAAAGGAACAGAGTATATAGAGATGAAAAACACAGTAATGGAGATTAATATACACTAGAGATGTTTAACAGCTGATTTGAACAGACAGAAGAAAGCATCCGTGAAATAGGATAATTGAGAGTGTACAGTCAGAAGCTAGAGAAAAGAAATTTAAAAACTGAGCAGAGCCTTAGGGATCTGTAAGATAGCATGAAACATACCAACATATGCATTATGAGAAGAAGAAGAGAAGGAAAAGGGGCAGAAAGAATATTTGAGGAAATAATCATCCAAAATTTCCCAAATCTTAAGAAAGACATCCAAGAAGTCTTTCTGTACATGTCCGAGAAATATAAAAAATCCAAACTGGATATAGCCTTATAGCCCTACTACAGGACACATACCAATCAAAATGTTGAATGCTAAAGATAGAGAATTCTAAAAAAAAAAAAAAAAAAAAAGATAGAGAATTCTGAAAACAGCAAGAGAAAGTGGTTATTCACATACAAAAGATCATCAATAAGGGTAAATGCCAATTTCTTATCAGAAACTATGGAAGCAAGAAGGTAGCAGTATGGCATATTTTAAGGTATTGAAAGGAAAATAGTGCCAGTCAAAAATTATTTATCTGGCAAAACTGTCCTTCAAAAATGTGGGAGTTTAAAGCATTCACAGATAAACAAAAATTTAGAGAGTTCATCATCAAAAAATTGCCTAAAGAAATAGTAACAGGGGTTCTTCGTATCAAAAGATAAAGATAGGAGATGATAGCTAAAAGCTATATGAAGAAGTGAAGAGCTCCAGTGGAGGTAATTATGTTTCAGTGCAAATCCCCATAGTATGTTATCCTCAGTATGGAATTCTATCTCCTATAAGAGTTAGAATAATACAACTGAATAATAAATTATCATATTTGCATATTATGAACACAAAATATAAATAGGTAATGTGCGACCAGAAAAAAAAACAAAATAAAGAGGGAAAACAAAAGGGCATAGGAGTAGAAACTGCATATGCTACTGATGTTAAGATGGTATCTTTTTGCATTATTAGGTTATAGACTTAGGTTACTTAATACAAATCCCAGGGTAACCACAAAGAAAATATTTAAAATATTACTGAAACAGAAATGAGAAAGGGAAAAATCAGTTAAATCACAAAAGAGCAATTACACACAAAAGAATACTGCAATAAAGGAAAAGATGGACAAAAAGATATATAAAGTATAAGAAACTAAGAACAAAATGGCTGAAGTAAGCCCTGCCTCATTGGTATTACCCTGAATGTAAATGGATTAAATTCCCCAATCAAAAGACACAGATCGGCAGAATGGACTTTTTGAAAAGCACAATCCAAATGTAAGTTATTTACAAGAGACATATTTTAAACCAAAGAAGTAAATAGATTGAAAGTGAAAGGAGGGGGAATTTTTTTCCCATGCAAATAGTAACCAAAAGAGAGCTATAGTAATATTAGGCAAAATAGACTAAGTCAGAAACTGTTGCAAGAGACTAAGAAGGACATTAAATATCAATAAAAGAGCCAATCAAAAAGAAAACAAAACAAAATAAAAGGAGTCACTCCAACAAGAAGAAACAACAATCATAAATACTTAAGCATATATGCAGTGTATAAATATGTGAGGCTGACAAAACACTGACAAAACTGAAGGGAGAAATAGACACCTCTACAGTAATAGTTGGTGAATTCACTTTCATCAATGGACAGAACATCTAGACAAAAAATGAATAGTCAAATGCAGAACTTGAACAATACTATAAATAAACTAGACATAACAGACATATACAGAACAATGCAAAACAGCAGACTACACATTGCTCTCAAGTGCATATGGATAGTTATCCACGATAGACCACAGTTAGGTCACAAAACAAGTCTCAATACATTTAAAAAGATGGAAATTAAACGAAGTATCTTCTTGAACCACAGTGGAATGAAACTAGAGATCAATAAAATGGAAGAACTAGAAAATCTACAAATAAATGGAAGTTCGAAAACACATTCTTAAACAATCAATGGGCCAAAAAAGAAATCACAAGGGAAGTTTAGAAATATCTTGAGATGAACAAAAACAAAAACACCACTTTTAAAAACCTATGGGACACAGTGAAGACAATGCTCAGAGGGAAATTTACAACTCCCTAAATGCTTGTTTAAAAAAGAAGCCCTCTAATCACAGACCTAATCTCCTAAAAAAGAACAAACTAAACCCAAAGTGAGAAAAGGAAAGAAATAACAACGATTAGAGCAGAGATAAATGGAACAGAATTTTTTTAAAAAAATCACAAGAACCAATGGAACCAAAAGTTGACTCTATGAAAAGATCAGAAAAATTGACAAACCATTAGCTAGACTGACAAGGAAAAAAGAAAAAGAGAGAAAATGTAAGTAATTAAAATCAGGAATAAAAGGAATCTCTCCTCTCAATTACTTACCTCCAACCTGAGTCGTTGGGATACCATGCCTATGTCAATGCTGACAAAAACCATTCGATTTGATCCATCAGGTTCCGCCATGATAAAAGCACGACTAAACAGCCTTGTGAGGATGCCCTGTGCAGTCTGGCCACTTTTGCTATATCCCATCTAAAGAGGAAGAAAGAATCAGAACTGCTCTGTTTGACTAACTTGCTACTGAAAAAACAGTCACAATTATTAAAAAAATAGACTACCTATGAAAAACAAAGAAAAAATGACACTCTGGCATGAAGTGAGATCATATAGGAGTTTTCAAGAATAACACCAAGTTTTCTGCATAGAAAAACTTGAAGGCAATGTAACAAACCAGGCTAGCTGGAGCTATTCACAGGGCTATAGGCAAGAAAGGCGCTGGGTAACTCACAAATTCCACTATCACATTGGAAACCTTAGGTAGGGCCTTTCTCTTCTTTGAAATGGATCCTGTTCTCCAGCCTGTTTAAAGGTACTATGAAAGGAACTGTTTTCCCTATGTCCACCTACATTGCTCAAGAACATCCTGAAGATTGAAGGGTCCCTCACTCGTATAGCTGATTTTTTTCTGAAGAAAACTTTATCTTTATGTGTATGTAATCATTCCTGAGACTATTTCACCCTGGCTTTTTACCATATTGTCCCTCCCTAAGCCAAATCAGATCAAATACACATCTCCTAAGTTCCTTCTCTCACCACATCCTAAAGCCCAGGGCTGTACCAAGACCTTTAGAATGTCCACTCTACTGCTTACTATACTCCTCATCTTAGTGTTTATTTAGGATTCCCATAACAGGGCCACTTTTCAAAATGGAGAGAAGGGAGTAATTCCTGGAATTCAAAGATTATGTGGTAGGAGGCAGAAAAATCCCATTGGACAGCCCCATGTACTGGTTTCCTAGAAAAGGGTTAATATAAATGAAAATTTCCACTATCATAGGCAAGAGTTTGCATCCTAGCAGCCAATAGGCCACACCAGGCCCAAAGAAGTATTTTGTTATGCTCACAAATATTGGCCCACACCATATATCCAGTCTGAACTAGTGTTGCTAGGCTGCCAAAAGCAATATACCAGAAATGGGTTAGCTTTTACAATGGGGATTTATTAGCTTACAAACTTAGAGTTGTAAGGCCATGAAACGTTGATACCAAGGCATCATCAAAATGATATATCGTCCCTTCTATTTGAACCTATAGTTGGTGCTGGAGTTGGTAGGTGTATGTCCAAGAGATTCAAATCTTTGAGCTGGGCCCTGAGCCTCAAGAGAGTTGCAGTTCATTGGACCCACCCAGGACAACTAGAAAGGAGGTGATGATGGACAACCACCATACCAAAGAACCAAGAGATTCTACAACTGCAAGCAAGAAAGTCCCATCCATCAGCTAAATGGGACCTAAATCCTCTCTCAAATACAGGTGAAGTGGGCATCACCATCCCAGAGTCCTCAGGTTTGGGGAATGAAGTATGGACTAGAGAGGACTTACTGGTATTTTACTATAGACTTATTGTGATTCTAGCAATGGAAGAACTTTTATCATTGATGTGGAGGCAGTGGCCATTGGAATTCTGAGGTCAGGGAGAGGGAAAACAGCTGAAATATGGGGGCATTTTCAGGACTTGGGAATTGTCCTGAATGACATTGCAAGGACAGATATAGACAATTATATATCTTGCCATAACCATACAAAATTGCATGGGAGAGAGTATAAACTACCATGTAAACTAAAATCCATGCTTAGTGGCTATGCTCCAAAATATGCTCATCAATTGCAATGAATGTACCACACTAATGAAGGATGTTGTTAATGTGGGTAAATGTGGGCAGTGTTTTTATGTAACATTTACATAATCTAAATATCTTTAAAAAAAGAAAAGTATCTTCTTCCTGAAGAATGGTTACTGATACTCCTGGACTCCTCTGTTACATGGCAAGGCACATGGTAGCATCTAGTGCTCTCTCACTTCCATTCTGTGTTTCATTGCTTCCAGTTTCTTGCTTCCTTGCCTTTCTCTCTCTGTCTGAATTCCACTCTCTTATAGAGGACTTCAGTAAGAGGATTAAAACCCACCTTAATGAGGTGGTCACATCTTAAGATCCTATTCACCAAAAGATCTTACTTACATTGGTCTACAACCACAGGAATGGATTAACTTTAAGAAAATACTTTTCTTCAAACAATCACAGTTGTTATTGGGGATTGAATAGTTTCTCCTACAAAAAGCATGTTCAGGTCCCAACCCTGGTACTGCAGATATGAACTCATTTGTAAACAGGAACTTTGAAGATGTTATTAGTTAAAAGTGTTCAGAGAGAATGCTACCATCCCAGTGCTGGGAGATGGTGGGGTCTGTACCCCAGTGTTCATGGAGAGCCTAACCACCATTCCATTTTTAAGAGGGTGGGATCTTCACCCCAATGTTTGGGGAGAGCATGGCTGCAGTGCAAGCACTTGAAAGGGGTGGGCTGTTGCTCTGGCAGGCTTAGAGGATACAACCTTGATCCACAGATGACTCTCAGACCTCGAAATATAATAGAGTTTGCCCTGCTGGGTTTTGGACTTGTTTGGGACCTGTGACCCCTGTTTTCCTTCTAATTTCTCCCTTCTGGAATGGGAATGTATACCCCAAGCCTGCTCCTCAAATGTGTACTGGGAGCAGACAACTTGTTTTCTAGGTTTCACAGGTCCATCAGAGGATTTTGCCCCAAGACAGACCACACCCATAACTGATTTTGATGGGAATTTTTACTTAGCCTTGTTTCTGAAATGACATAAGGCTTTTGAGATATCGTGATGGAATTAATGTATTTTGCATGTAGGAAGAACATGTCTTTTTGGGGTCCAGAGGACAAACTGTTGGGGACTGAATGATGTTCAGGTCCTAACCCCAGTCTTGTGGAAGTGAATTCATTTGTAAATAGGAACGTTGAAGATGTTGTTAAGATGTGCCCAAATGGAATGAGGGAGGGCCTTAATCCAATATGACTAAAGTCCTTACAAGCAAAGGAAAAGAAGCCATGAGGAGCAGCCAGAACTTGGAAGTCAACAGAACCCTGAAGAGAAAGGAGAAAACACTCCCATGTGCATTGCCATGTGACAAAAATGCCAAGGATCAAGAATCACAGACTGCCAGCCCCAGCACAGTCTTGGGGAGAAAGCATTACCTTGCTGATGCCTCAATTTTGACTTCTCCTAGCCTCAAAAATGTAAAGCAATAAATTCCTTTTGTTTCAGCCAATCCATTATGGCATTTGTTTTAGCAGCCAGGTTTTTCAAACCTGAGAGCCTTAAATTCTCAAATCATCAATCCTATGATTTTCTGGCTTTGCTTGAAAAACTGAGATTCTTGTATTGTAACAACCAGCTAGATGACTTTCTAATTTGTAATGTAGTCCCTACCACCTTCTACTGCCCTCTAAACTGAGTATTCACTTACATTTATCATCTTACAATAACCTTCTTCACTCACTTATGGTACCTGCCTATCCCCTATAGTCCTGCCTCTTCCTCTAATAAAATATGGACAATTGACTTAACAAGGGAGTTGTGGTTGAATAAAAGGTCCTCTCTTTTTTATAGTCACAGTGTTAGACATCAGTGAAATCAACAGAAAAACTAGAACAAGAAAGTGATGATTGAATAATGAGGAATGAATTCAACATGCAAAATACTAAAATTACTTATTTCATGGTCTACTTGAGAAGCCCATCATTTACCTACCAAAGTGATATCTGCTACTTGTCCTGTGCAGTCAGCTCGCCCAACACCAATGTGGTAGCCACTGAAGTTCTGAAATAGTGGAGGCTCCGGGGTGTAAGTCATTGGAGAAGTTTGAGTGGCTGTGGGGTCTTTGGTGATTGTTGAGCCCTGAGTAGCTGGGGGGTTTTGGGTGGTTGGAAAAACTTGACTACCTGAATCTAAAACCAAAGTAAGATATTTGAAAAACAATATTTCAGTCGCCTTATTTGTCCATGTCAAATGATCAATAAGAACACATATTTTTCCAAAGGAAAAATCTTTGTGTATTCTCTCATATTTAAGATCTACAGTAAGAAATATCTTCAGGATCCCCAATAATATTGCAATCCTAAGCAGGATTTTTTCTTGGACTGGAGACATTTTCAGCCTAATAATCAAGTCCTCTTTCAAATGTCCTTCAACTTCTCATCATAATTCATTTCTTGTTAAACTCATCCCCCTTCACTGGTCTACCTTGCAATTCTATTATAGCCAAACAAACCATATATCAGGCGCCTGGCATACAATCTACTAAATCCATCCAGTCTTTGATTTGTTTCTACCATTTTCTTCATGAGGACTCTCATTCCTTTCCCCTTCACCAACCACTCTCCACCACTCCCTTTAGATATTTGCATCATATCTCAATCCAGCTCAATCCTCCAGCCTCAGAAGAACACCCTGGCTTTCTTTACTCTGCTCTGATCTTCCTCAACCATCTGAAGAATTATTCTTAATGTGCTGTAGATCATTTTATACTTGTTTTAATAATTTTTATTTCACTATATATGCATGTGTGCATATATAGAGACAAATTCACACACAGTCTGTATTAATGTATGTATGCCTATATGTGTATAGATATTTTATGATGCACACACATACATATGAATATCAGGAGAGGTAGAACAGCCAGAGATTAAGAGAGCAGGCACTGGAAACAAACTGCCTGGGTTTGAAACCTAATTCTACCACTTACTAGCTGAATAAATTGCTTCACCTATTTTAACTTGATTTTCTCATCTATAAAATGGAGATAATCAAAGGGTTGTTTTGAATAATACTTACGTTAATACATATTAAGAATTAGAACAAAGACTGCCACATGGCTATTAGTTTGTTTACAAATTTAGATATGTTATTTGTTTGTTTATGGAGCTCAAGAAAATTTACAGATTACCTCGTCCAACCTACTCGTGTTACAGATGAGAAAACCTGACAACAGGGAAGCAACTTAACCAAGTCTTCACAGAGAAAATGTGATGAATCAGGCATCCATCCATGACCCTCTGATTCTACATCCAATGCTTTTTCACCCACATTCTAGGTGAAGTTAGAATCCATGTCTTCTCATCCTCAAGCCCCCATTTTCTTCAAGACATCAGGTATTTCAAGGAGATAAGCAGGCACCTTTGCTATTGCCTTATTGCTACCTCAGTCCTACCAAGGTAGGAACATAGTGTCAAGGAAAACCAAACCTAGTCACGTGGTCAAAGGCAAGTTCCTTGTAATCTTGATATCTCCGTTTCTCTGTATGCAAATTGGCACCTGCTTTTATAGGAGTTTTATGAGAATTAAATGAGAAAATTTTGTAAAATCCATATCAGAGTGCTTGACACAAAGTAAACGTTCCATAAACAGTAACTTCTACTATAAGAATAGTGACTATAACTATTGATAAAATTCCTGAGTCTCAGCTTCCTGATTATCTAATTTTTTTTTATGAGGTAGTGGGGGCCAGGGATTGAACCCAGGACTGCACATATAAGATCTGGTGCTCAACCACCAAGCCACACCAGCTTCCCTGAGCTGGTTCTTTCATTTTGCTTATTGTTCTTTTTTATTTTCAGGAGGCACCAGGAACCTAACCTCGACCTCCCATATGAGAGGTGGGAGCTCAACCGGTTGAGCCACATCTGCTCCCTGGTTATCTAATTTTAAAAGGCTAATTTCTAAGGATCCTTCTATTCCTAGCATTCAAGACCCTGCCCTGTCCTCATCTGGAACAGAGGATCTCTGTTCCTCTGAGGCTGCAGAGAATTTAAAGGACAGCAACAGGGTAGAGAAAAACTAGAAAAGAAAAGAGGCCATGAAAGGGAAAAGTGAAGTGAAAAATATCATCTTCTTTTCCATTTGGCTTAAGGTCAGACCTCCCTTTATCACAGTCTTTGTTACTCATATAACAGGTATATAAATAACTTAACATTGAAGTGAAGGCTCCATCAAGGACACATGGGTCAATATTGACTACAAACATGGCCTAGAAATTTTTTAAACACTAAATTCATTTCCAACATTTGAAAAAATCACCAATTGTCTAAAAATGCCAATTTCCAGCTTCTCTTGGACACTCAGGAGATCTGAGTCCATGTGACATCATGACCACAAACAGCTGATGCTCAGGAGAGGCCGGGGACTCCACCTCACCAGAATTCCCCCTTCTCCCACCCCAGTCTGCCTCCTCACTCCACCTCATTTACAGAACTTGATTGGTCCTTATAGGAATTTCAGTTTGAGACGCCATCACTTAAACTTTTTTTTAATATCCACCCCCCTTGCAGCTTGCTTGCTGTCTGCTCTCTGTGTCCATTTGCTGTGTTCTCGTCTGTGCTTTCACTTGTCTCCCTTTTTGTTGTGTCACCTTGCTGAGTCAGCTTGCCACTGTGCTTGCAGGCCAGGCAGCACTCCACAGCACTTGCAGGTCATTGGCTCTCTGCGTGTGGGTGAGCCTGCCTTCACAAGGAGACCCCGGACGCAAACTCAGGGCCTCCCATATGATAGATGGGAGCCCAACTGAGTGAGCCACAGTCTCTTCCCCAACACTTAAACTTTTCATGAACTAATTGATATTCTTTGGGTCTTGCCTTTCCCTCCCTGCACCCCTTTCAGGAGAAGATGATGCCAAAGAGGAGGCAAAGAGAAAGAAAAGAGCCTGGAGCAAAAGCTCTAGTTACTGGTCATTGAAGAATCTTGGGCTGTACTTAGATCAGAGGAACAGTAAAAGGCAAATAAGTGCATGTCAAAATGCCTGTCAATTGGCAATTTGGGGACAAAGGTAAGCTTGATTTAAAAAAATGCTATCAATGTAGAAAGGGCAATTAATGTAAGAGGGAAATGGCCACGCCCGGTTGCTTAATTATACAGTGAATAGTCCAGTTATCAGCACCATCAACAGACACTGGTTCTCGTTTTGGTACTACCAGTAATAAAGAAATTGTCCACAGGCCTAGCAACAGCATCCAAGAGAGCCCACGGCACTTGCCTTTGTGGTTTTCAATGGTCCCACTGGTGATAAACAAGAGGCTGAGAAGGGCCACCGTGACTGCAGTCATCATCACCAGGAAGAAAATTAGGAATATCTCCAATGTGGAGAAGGTACGTTTGGCCATTTTTCCTATAGTAAAGAAGGAATGGAGTATGTGAGAAATCTGTACCATCTTCACAATAATTTTGTAAATCTACAACTGTTCTAAATAAAGTTTACTTTTTATAAAAAAGGAATGGGAGAATAAATAAAGAAGAGCAAGGAAAAGATAGAATCACAAATTAAGATGCACATGTTTCAAGCTGCCCAAACATAACATGTCTTAGCTTTTTCATACTAATAGACTATATCAGGGCTGGCAAGTACAGAGCACACTTGCCACTAGCTCCTTATCCCAAACCCAAGACAGATAAGACCAATGAACTACTACTTACTGGATAAGCTCAGAAGTGGTTTCTGAATCCTTCTCAACACAGTATTCCTCCTGGCAGACACCAGTCATCATCTATTATTAGCAACTGAGTAAAACCTATTTGTATTCTGTGATGGTTAGGCTAATGTGTCAACTCAACCAGATAATTGTGCCCAGTTGTTTGGTCAGGGAAACACTGGGCTAATTGCAAGACAAGGACATTTATGGACTTTAGTGACTAGTAAGTTTATTGCAAAAATGGCTGATGACATCTACAAACAACAAAGGTGATTACCTTTGCAATCATACTCAGCAATGAGTATGTTTTATCCAATCGGTTAAATGCCTTAAAAGGGGAAGTGATTTCAGCATTCAGAGAGAATTTTCCAGCTTGACTTCCGACAGCCAATGTCTCCCGGGAACTCATCAAGGACCTTCATCAGAGCCTTTGGTTTGCAGCCTGCCTCCGGAATTTGGACTTGTACATCCGCATGGTCATGTGAGAGAATTTTATAAAATCTTATACTCTTTACAGATATCTCTGTTGATTCTGTTTCCCTAGAGAACCCTGACTAATACACATTCTTTGGCTACATCATATTGCTTTCCTAACATGATTCTGTTTATGTGCCATCTGTACCTGGAGTGAAGTGCTTCTGTCACCAAGGATGATTGATGCACCCACACTGCTTGTGCTTGGGACCTGCCTGGCTGGGGTTGCAGATGAAGTAAAATTAACTTGTCCACACGTAGATGAAACCTATAATCTTGGCCTTGAAACTGTATCTTGTCACTTTTAATTACTACCACATAAGAAAATGGCATGAAAAGAGGGACTGACACCTCTGATCTCAAGCCAGGCATTAGTGAAATTTCCATCCTCAGTGATCAAAAGGATCCCACACATTTTGCAAACCCTATATCAAAGGATGGGAATAAAAACTGTCCTTGTGTTCCACAAAAGCAGAAAAATCCTTACAGGTTCTTGAAGGGGTTTTAGAAGGACAATCTGTCATCACCCAGAGGGACTATAGAAGCTAAAAAACCATAGGAAGCAGTACAATATAGTGGTTAAAAACTGAATTCTGAAGTCTGACTTCATAGTTCAAATCTCATCTCCTTCACTTATTGAATTACCTTGGGAAATCCTCCCCCCACACTAAACCTGTTTCCCAATCTGTTAGCAAGGATATGATAATGGTCATTTGAGAATACCATAGAGTTCCTATAAAAATAATATGAAATGATGCAAGTAAAATATTTGTTCCATGGAATATAACCAGCGCTCAAAAATTTTAGCATTTATCATTAGGTACAAAAATATAGCAAAGACTCTGTGCCCCTCTCCTTCTTAAAGGGAATTTATATGAGGCCATTATTAAAAGATTATTGGAATTTCAGGTGAGCCTTCAAAGCCCATTTTCTTCATCTGAGCTGTGAAATGGGATTGGAATCTCAAGACTTTCCCCCAAATTGGGAATATGTGGCTAAGATGCTGCTATCCTCATCTGGCAGCCAAAAGATGTGTTTAGTATGGCCCAGAAAAATTTTTAATTTGACTTAGTTGCCAACATGAAAGATAGATTTTTACATACAAATCTGATACTTCAAATTTTCTTTTAAAATTTTTCAGAAAATACAGCAATAATGGGCCTATGTTTCCATGAGCCAACAGTTTCCTAAAACTTAGTAGCTGCTGACTCCAACCTGACACTCTCCCACCCAGTGTGCCTTATCCATCTAATTTGCTGTCTGGTCTTTATAGCCATTTGCTTTTGCAATCTCTGAGCTCAGTTTAAAGATCAGTCTAGGGAAGTGGATGTGGTTCAAGCAATTGGGCACCCCCACCTACCACATGGGAGGTCACAGGTTCAGGTCCTGGTGCCTCCAAAAGAAGATGAGCAAGACAGTGAGCTGACACAACAAAGAGACTCAGCAAGGAAGCACTATGAGAAACACAACAAGCAGGGAACAAAAAAAGATGAGCAGACAGCAAGCACAAACAACAAGAGGGGGGGAGAAATAAATAAAATAAATCTTTTTGTAAAAGAAATTAATCTATCCATAGACACTTCCAAGGTAAGCCTGAACTATGAGTAGAAAAGAGGACATCTTCCTGAATTTCCTGATTTATCGGGAAGGCTTACCTCATTCATTTATCACCACCAGTGGGGACAACTTCAAATCTAGGGCAAAACAGCTTAGGCCTATATCTTAGTCCTAACTTCCACTGGCATTTTTCAGAAGTCAAGAAACACAGCTAAACTGTGCCTCTGAAACTTTGATGATCCAAATTGGTTTAAGAGCTCATTAATTACTGCTTCAGAGCAAATGTCAGATCCATTATCTCTTATTCTTGCTCAAAGCTTTGGTTTCTATGAGCCTTCCCACTAGCCCAAATAGTAGGAGAGAATGTAAACTACAATGTAAAGTGTAAACCACGGTTAGTGGCAATGCTCCAAAATGTGTTCATCAGTTGTAATAAATATACCACACTAATGAAGAATGTTGTTAACGTGGGAAAATGTGGAAGGGGTTGGGAACAGGGCATATGGGAATCCCCTATATTTTTTATGTAACATTTATGTAATCTATGTATCTTTTTTAAAAAAATAAAAAACTATATTTAACAAAAAATGGATGGATGACTGACAGTTGCAAACTCAACATGATTGCTCACGTAAATATGGTCACATGGTAGGAGACTATGTATCAAAAGACATGGTATAACCAAGACTTTTTTTTCTACTTTTGCTCTGCTGAATTGATTACCACCACCAGCAAGAAAGGCACTTGATTTAACAATAGTGTTTACCTGCACTCTACCTTTCTCCTTTACTCTATCTTTTCTCACCAGCTCATGTATTTTACCACTCTTTAGCTACCAAAAAGATCGCTAACATATTATTCTTCTCAACCCACTTAGCTGACTGCCACTTTATCCCAAATGACATTTCCTTCAGGGAAATTAAAACTTAAGTTAGTACTATTTGCTTCTCATTGATGATTAAAATCTGAATTTGAACACTGAAGCAAATGCCTTGTCTGCCTGCAGAATGGAAACTCCTTACATCTTAAATGATTCTGTACTTCATAATGGTTACCACTTAATCTAGCATAATCTAGCAAACTGAGTTACGAGGCCCAAATATTGCAATAGTAAGCCACTTGCTACATCTTTACCACACTGATGTCCCTGCTTTTCAAGATGGAGACAAAAGGTATAATTTGGCAAATGGATTTCCAAAACTAAGAAAATGGGGTATAGCTCTCTGGCTTTATCATGATCTCTGAGACAGTGTTGATTCAAGATCCCTTCTTCCCTCCCATCCAAGAAAACAAATATTCTTACCTGATTCAACAATTCAACAGAGATTCAGAATCTCTTCACCTTTTGCTTCCACTTTGCTTGGCTTAGACTTCTGAAGCACTTTCTGAAACCTATCAAGGAAAGACTTTCAGAGTCAAGTCCAAGAGAGTTAGAGTTCTCATTGGTATACGTTTGAGGGATTGGTACAAAGATGAGATCAAAGTATACAGATAACAAAGGCCTTATACACAAAACTCTCCCTTGGGATAGCCTGATACACAGGTAGAAGCTGCAGAAGGCCCGCTGGGCTGAAGGTCATTTTAGCCACAATTCTTCCAGCATGGCAAGTTCTGTGTGAGGCCCACAACCTAGAGCCAAATGATTGCACCTGCTTTGTTTATCACTGGTCATTCCACACCAGAGGGAGTAGGAGTATATGCTGGTCATTAGTGTGGACTATGGATCTTACTGGACAATATTTATACCAATTTCAGAACAGAAGAGTGCTTTTAATTTTCAGATTTTTATGTGTAAAAAGAATGAGATTACCTAAGAATATGAGTAATAAATAATATACAATTGAGTAAGAATGTTATGCTGCCATTAAATCAATATTACGGAAAAAATTATGACATGGAAAAACCTTCACTAAACATTAGATTTTTCTAAGTTTACAAAATAGTAACATAGCATTTTTATAAAGTACACATTATTTTTATATGTGTGTTCATAAAGACTGTAAGAAAGTATAGAGGAATGTTAAGTGATTATATGATGGTAGGATTATGGGTGGTTTTGTTTTCAGCTTTTTACCCCTTGATATTTTCTACAATGACCCGATATCACATTTATAATGGGAAAAATAAAATGTTTTCTAAGAGAAAAATAGTTAAACTCCTTTTGGAAAACGTGTGCAATATAAAGGCAAGAATTAAACAATAGCTCATAAAAGACAGAGAGAGCAAGACATAGGCCAAACCCCTCCTTTTTCCCTTGTAAATCCAAGCTTTCGGGGAAGCAGTTTGTAAATAAGAATGATGAAGGCCAATAGGCTGCTTACTTCCTCACAGAGTTGGAAGAGAAACCAGCCCCAACGTTCCAAGTGAAATATTAGAGATACAGTATCTTCAGACAGGACATTTAGTAACGTATCTTAGGTATTTCTCTGCTACTACAGAGAAGAACAAGTCAAATCATGTTAAATGTTTGTTTTGTGGATTTATGTTAGAATTCTTTGGTTACCAGCCGCAGGAGTCCCAAACTAGCTAACTTGAAGGGGGTGGGGGGAAAGAGAGAAAAATACATTGGAAGACAGCAAGAAAAGCTGAACACCTGGGCTGAGGAAGGCCAGGAATCAGGGCAGCTTTGTGAATCTAGGTAGCTGGAGCTCTTGGATCTCTTGGGGACATCACCACTGAGATGAATGCACTCCAACTTCTTTAGGTCTTCGAGTTGTTTTACTTGTGATTCACTTCCTGAGAGACACTATCTGACTGGCCTAGTTCAGATCATTTACTTATCCCTTCCAACAAGACCATACCTAAAGAGGGAAGGGAGGTTCTCCAAAATAAAATAAAAATCAAGATGGAATAGATATTGGGCAGATGAAAACAAAAAACATATACTAGGGACCTGCATTCTGACTTCCTTTCCCCACCCTTCTCCCTTGCAGCAGGAACACGTCCAGAGGAACCCTATGGTCTCTTCCAGATGTTTCCAGCCATCTTCCTCCCCAAAAGGGGGGCATGCTATGGCCCATTCACACTAAGACTGGCAAGGTGACCTCCTATCTAGTCAGAAGAGATCACTTTAATCAGGGTATTAATAGATGAAAATGGCATAACCTCTCCCAGACAATATTTGAATGTCCATGGGTGAGCAATAAGAAGATGAGAACTGAAGAGATTTGGGAATCTAACAGTCCATGTGGGGCAGGCTCATGGCACAGCCATGGCGGCAGGCCCACAGCAAACTGTAGCTGTGCGAGGTGGAGGAGGATGCCTCCTAGCTCACCTTTGTCAAAGAATTTGAGACAGCTGATTGATACACTCCTAAATGCAGAAGTACATTTGCTTCTGGAACATCAAAAGCAACAGCAATAGAATGCAGAGGATGAACAGGAACTGTCAGAGGTCTTCATGAAGACTTTAAGCTACGGAGCCTGCTTCGGTTGGTTCAAAAACAGAGAGACCATTGCCAATGTCTATAGCCTGTTCCTCTAGAAAAAGCTTTGTAATTCGAGTTGACCTGTTTGGCCAACCTTTTCCCAGAGACTGCCAAGAAGCCCAAGGCTCTGATCCCAGCCTGGAAGGGCAGATTGAAGATGAGCTGCAACAAAATCTTGATGATATCCAACAAAGCATGGCTTTCAATATTAATCTCTGAACCTTACTGTAACTGGGGGAGGACATCCTCAGCACAGGGGTTGGGGCAGAAACGCTATTCCAGAAAACACATGGGCTTTCTACAGCCAGAATGAGACAACTTGGTCTTGGTTTCATTGCCATCTCAAACTCTTGGACCCTGGTGACCACGTAGTCTTGAAGGGGCCTTACAGTGGCTGCCTGTGGCTTCCTCAGTGTGCTAAATCTTCTTCAGCCTTTGGGAAGGCTGAGGTGGGATGATTTGACTATAAGCTACGTGACTGGCTGTGTCATACCATTATATTTGGCCCCTGTGTATTGTTTTTATTTTTAATTTTTTTTAGAGAATACTTTATTGGTTTCTGTAAACAAATTCATGCCCCTCCATTATTTTTGTATGTCATGTTTTAATTTTAGTGTGTTTACAGTTTTTTTTTTTCAAATAATTTTTATTTTATTTTTTTTTCTTTTTAAGATTTATTTATTTCGCCCCTCCCCCCATTGTCTGCTCTCTTTGTCTGTTTGCTCTGTGTTCTTCTGTGTCTGCTTCTATTCTCTTTTTTTTTTTTTTTAATATTTATTTTTTTATTTTTTTAAATTACATTAAAAAAAATATATGAGGTCCCATTCAACCCCACCGCCCCCGCCCCCCACTCCCCCCACAGCAACACTCTCTCCCATCATCGTGATACATCCATTGCACCTGGTAAGTTCATCTCTGAGCATCACTGCACCCCATAGTCAATGGTCCACATCATAGCCCAGACTCTCTCACGTTCCATCCAGTGGGCCCTGGGGGGATCTACAGTGTCCCGTAATTGTCCATGAAGCACTATCCAGGGCAACTCCACGTCCCGAAAACGCCTCCACATCTCATCTCTTCCTCCCGTTCCCCACACCCAGCAGCCCCCATGGCTACCGTTCCCACACCCATTCCACATTTTCTCTGTGGACATTGGATTGGTTGTGTCCATTGCACACCTATGTCAAGTGAGGGCTTAGATTGCACATGGGTACTGGATGCACTCTTCCCGCTTCTAGTTGTAGACACTCTAGGCTCCATGTTGTGGTGGTTGACCTTCTTCAACTCCATGTTAGCTGAGTGGAGTAAGTCCAATAAGTCAAAGTGTAGGAGCTGAAGTCTGTTGAGGCTCTGGGCCTGGGTGTCATATTATCAGTCCAGAGATTCAAATCCCCTACATATATCTTAAACCCAGCACCAACTACAATTCCAATAAAGTAGCATGCAAGTCTTGTGAAAAGAGATCCCCTCTGAGTCCATTTCCATCACGCAGAAACACCAGCTCCAAAGAAGGGCCATCTGTCATGGCAGTGAGCCCCTTCTGCCATGACCATAGAACCCGTGGGTCTCTTTATCCCTCAAAAGAACCAATACCTGGGGTTGTATCTACCTTATCTGTCTCTTAGACTCTGTTCAGTTGTACATAGGGCTATTCCTTCTGACAACCTCCAGACTCTTTTTTAGAGACTCAGAGCCTTATAATCTCATTTCTCCTTTCCATTTCCCCCTTACATTAGGTCAAACCGCTTCCCGAAGTCATGTTATTATATGTAGACAGGTATATTCTGCTGTTTCGCATTGAATCTTTAATTCAAGGTCATTTTCTAGTTGCTTCTTCAGCTGGTATGTGGTAGTGATCCCTCGGTGCCAGGGAGGCTCATCCCCGGGTGTCGTGTCCCACGCTGGGGGGAATGCATCACATCTACACGCTGAGTTTGACTGTGAGAGTGGCCACATTTGAGTAACATGAAGGCTGTCAGGAGGAAACCCCCAGGCACAATGCTACTCTAGGCCTTGTTCTTATTGCAGGTGCATAGGCTCAAAAGTGTAGCCATTAGTATCAAGAGCCCACTGTTGGGCCCTCCTTCCTTCCTAATTCTTGCCGTTGCACCTGGAGGATTGCCGCTGCTCTCCCAGGGCCCACAACAGTGACCCCCCAGCCAGGAGCCCAGTACCCCCCCAGCTGTTGTTTTTAATTGTTTCCACTATGAGTATATATAGACATTACCATATACCCTGGGCATATGCCCTGTATAACTCCCTGTCAACCATATATATCCTGTCAATAACATCCCATATCAGTATTCCTCCGCTGCCATTGTTGAACCACTCTGTGATCCAAAACTTCCCGTAAAGTGAATCCCAACATAATGTCAGCTTCAGAAGAGTCTTAGATCACCAAAATTCATATATACAATATACAGTATTTCCCCAGATCCACCATAAAACCTTTTCCCTTCCACAGCAATAATCTTTTAACTTATTCATATCATATTTCCTGAAACTGATGTACAGATTCCGAAACTATAGTTTTCAAACAAGGTAACATTTGTGCTTAGTGTTTACAGTTTTGAAACCAGGCTAGAACAGTCTTACCTAGATACAAAGGGAAAAATTAAACCAGACTGCTATGTTTGAAATTCTTTAAAAAAGGATGACTGTTAATGACTGAGAGCACTTTGGCGCCATTGGCCCTAACCCAGGAGACAGAAAAGAAGTTCCCATGGAAAGCAGACGCACCTGAAGAAAATGGTGCCTTGTGTGGTGGAGCCCGGAGCCCTGTGTTTAAGCAGGAACATTGCCTTTCTCTTGGACTATCTGGCAGAATGTGAATTCAGAGCAAGGGGGCCTGAAGCATTCATATTGCTACCCCAGAAGCCAGACTTTTTAGATCTGAAGTCTCTTTCTCTTCCTAAGAGGGCATCCAGTCCAAGCTCCTTGCTGGTTAGCAGCAGGTATTCTTCAATAGGGGTGATTTGGAAGTAGAGAGTCTGTCCTTTCCTGAGCCATTACAGGTAAAGTCATTTGCTTCAAGGCTAGTTGGGGAAAATCTGAGAGCTATGCACTCTAGCTTTGATTTTTCTGAAGGGAAATGCACCTGTTTTCTTCACAATTTGGGTTTTTTTCCATTGGAGCACCTGCTAGCTATATATGAATTCATGACCCAAGGAAAAGGCTGGGGAAAAAGCGCAGTTGACTTTAAAAGTCTTGATGAGGGAAGCGGACTTGGCCCAATGGATAGGGCATCCGCCCACCACATGGGAGGTCCGCAGTTCACATCCCCGGCCTCCTTGACCCATGTGGAGCTGGCCCATGTGCAGTGCTGATGCGCGCAAGGAGTGCCCTGCCACGCAGGGGTATCCCCTGCGTAGGGGAGCCCCACGTGCAAGGAGTGCACCCCATGAGGAGAGCCGCCCAGCGCGAAAGAAAGTGTGGCCTGGCCAGGAATGGCGCCGCCCACAGGGAGAGCTGACACAGCACAATGGCTCAACAAAAAGAAACACAGATTCCCGGTGCCACTGATAAGGATAGAAGCGGTCACAGAAGAACACACAGCGAATGGACACAGAGAGCTGACAACTGCGGGGGGGAGGGGAAGAAAAAAAAAGTCTTGATGGTTTTATATCAGCTGTTGGCTAAGGCAAAAATAAAATATTCTTATTTTAATGTTCAAAAAATTCCACATGTTCACTCTTCATTAGCAGTTTATGAAGCAAAGTTGTGTCTCCGAACATCCTATCACAGAGGGAGAAACTACTCAACACAGAGTAAAGGCAACTGGAAAAAATCACACAGACTGTATTCAAGCCAGAATGTTTGGCCCCAAAGCCCCATCTCCTAAACCATTAACTGTTAATCATTAGCAACACTAATTCTTTTAATAGTTTACTTATGCGTAGAGAGTAGGGGACTTAAAAGACTTGATGCTAATTTCATATAATCCATGCTAACAGTAACATCCTTTTTCATCCTTTCATTCTTAAAAGAATTGAAGTTTAAATTACTTTAAAAATGTGTGTGTGTGTTTTCTAATTACCATTTCTCACCAAGGAACCAGCGCTCCTGGGAGAAATGACCAATTCTAAATCTGGGACAGGAAATACACAAACTGGTCCTGGAACTTTTTACCAAACCAGAACTTAAAGAAGTTACCAAATCTACTAGTATTGTCTTAAAAGAAATAGAGTCCCACTAACCAAAGATGGGTCAACTTGAGCATCAATAAAAAAAGAACTGCAATGGATTAAAGCAAATCAAACATGTTTAATCCATGATTCCTAATGATACTTAAGAAAAAATCTCACTGGTCACCTTTAAAAGGTGCTACGGAACCTATGTGTTATTCTTAAAATTGGAGAAATATAAAGGGGAAAAGTCAAGAAATCAAGAGTTTACCCTGCTTTTCCTATGTACCTTGGGAAAGCCAAATTATTGATGAGGGTACAGGTTCTCACTATAGAAGGATCCAAGCTACTAAATGAAGAGGATACAGGTTCTCATTATAGAAGTATCCAAGCTACTAAATGAAGAAGGAATGACGGACTTGGAATCCAAATGTTTTGCACCCCTGAAGGAAATAATGGATCTAGCAAGGATCATCAATGGGTGCTCATATCCACACAAAAAGAGACAACCAGACATAGTGTGTCTCTGATGGATGTACATAACTTCACCTCTCAAGTATTGTTACAAAAAAAATTAAACCTATATCAGATCAGTCCTCTAGATCTAAGAGCCTACAGTGGAAATACAAAATATGAAGGCAATGGAATGGGGAGCCAATGTGGTTCAATGGTTGAGAGCCAGTTTCCCGAATATGAGGTCCCAGAATCAATCTCCAGCCCCAATACCTTAGGAAAAAAAAAAAAAAAAAACAGAACAACAACAACAACAAAGACAATGTAAAATAGCAAAGGACACTATTGGGTTACAGTATGCAAAATCCCAACTGCGGGGAACTCTGGAAGACAAATGACCCAGTTTCTTAAACAAACTGGAAGTGGAAAGAGAGAGAAGATGAGAAGAAGAGAAAGAACAAGAAGAAGAGGAAGTAGAGGGAAGAGAGAAAAGCGAGGAGAGAAGAGAGGAGAGGACAAGGGATGGAGAGTGTTCAGAGAAAGAAACGATAGAATGGGAGAGGGGAGAGGAGGGAGTGGGGGAGGGAGGAAGGAAGGGAAGAGAAGAAAGTTATAGATTAAAAGATGCTTAAGAGACATATCAATCAACTATATGTTATAAATCCAAAACCAATGTTATTTGAAACCTGATTCAAACAAACTGTTTTAAAAATTATGAAACAATTGAGGAAATTTGAACACTCTCTAGCTATTTCAAGACATTGAAGTGTTATTGTTTACAATGTTAGGTGTGATAATGGTATTGTGATTACACTTAATTCTTACCTTTTAGAGATGCATTCTAAAACACAGATTTTTAACAAAGAAAAAGAAACAGTACAAAAAGTGCAATAAAAAATAAAACAGTTGGGTGAATGGAATGGATGGATGGATAGGCAGATGGATAGAAGAATAGATGAAGGACAGATGGGTACAAAATAAGTTTCGTTCTTTAAGTTTTGAATGTGCTGATTGGTAGGAGAGAGGTGGGCAGACCACGGAGTTCTTCACTCAATAGCCTTTCTAATCCCTTCTAGTGTACAAACGCTGGACTCCCGTCTGGCGAGAGTTCCAGGTGCAGTTTAGGTTCTGCCTTTCAGATGCACTAGTGTAAGTAAGACTGTGACGCAGAATTAAACCACTTGGGGAAAGAGGAAGGGCATGGGCATTTGTGCTGGTTTGAGTTATGGCAGCATGGCCCTGAGCTGGCAGTTTCCAGATGCTACAATGTGTGCTTCCTTATTCCATGGCCATGCAGAAGCAGCCTCGACCTGCCTAGCAGCTCGATTCTGCAGTTTGCTTTGAGTAGTTGTTCCTGGAAACTCAGTCTCAACTCTCTGTCTTTAGCCTGCCCTATGATTCTGTTAGTTACTTCTATTCCTCAATAAATCCTTTTCCTCTTAAGCTAGCTGGAGTGGATCCTTTCCTCTTCATCTAAGAACCTGCAAAGCTAAATCTCACAAAAGTGAGCACTGGAACTGACTGGAGATTATTTACATTCCAATCATTGGGCACTGTATGCCAAACTGCTTCTGGGAACAGTTGTTTGTTTTCTTGCTTGCTTCTTTGTTTGTTTGGGTTTTACAGTATTTTTTATAGTATGATTTTTAAAGTACATGGAAATGAAATTCTCATTTAAAAAATTAAAGGTTCCATTTTTACAATAATAAACATTTAGTGTAAAAATACAGCCCAAAGCCAAGAGAAAAATAGCTTTGCCCTGTCATCTCCCTAAGAAAGCACTCCAGTTACTCAGAACAGGCAAAGAAAAAGCAATCCTCTGAGTTCTAGGCTTCACAAAAGGACCACATATTATACTATGTATATATATTTGATGTGCAAGTGTGCAATAATATATACACATACATTCCTATCTGCTTTACTCATCATTCTAGAATATTCAGAATAGGTCAAGCTGGGATGTGAAAAGAAATGTGAAAAGACCATAATAATGAAAAGGAGAATAATTTTAAAGTTAAAGATGACAAACAGACTGGCTCAATGAATTTTTCTTTTGGTCCATAAGAAAGTAGTTTTAAGTCCACGTAGTTGCTATAGCACCACTTCCTGTGTGCTGCACAGGACTAAAACATCCCTTTGAGCCCCAGAGCTGTCCCAATATGATCTGACTATAGATGTACCTTCTTACTTGTCATCTCTTCAACCCTGACCTCAAACCAAAAGCAGGAGAAGAGGTCCCGTCTGTTCGAAAATGGAGTGGAAGTTTCTTACTTAACCCCCTCGGCACCCATCATATGCTGAGCCTAAGAATGCAGCTAAGGATGTGCTCATTAGGGATCCCAGGTTGATTCCAGAAGGCAGGTCCCAATTCCAGCTACAGTGGCAGGGTATGGGAGGAAGACAGAGCATGCTAGAGGAGCACATTATAGTTCTCTTTTTCCAGGGAAATTCACAAAACCCATTGTCTTAGTTTGCCACAGGGCTGACAATTCGAAGCACCAGAAATGAGTTGGCTTTATAGGGGGAATTTTATTTAGGGTAAAAGCTTATAATTCCAAAGCTATAAAATGCTCAAATCAAGGCATCACCAGAGATGCTTTCTCACCAAAGTCAGCCACTGGTGATCCTAGGGTCTTGCCACATGGTTAAGCAAAATGGTCACTGATCTCTGTTGAGGCTCCTGCCTTCCAGAATCTACCATCTCCTGGACCTCAGCTGTGGGAAACCAGGAATAGGGCCTGCCTCTGTCTGGGCCTCCTCTCTCAGGCTCAGCTGCTTTGCATTCTGCTTGAGTTCAGCTGTGAGCTATAAGGCACATGTCTCATTTCTTCAACCTTGAGCTGCTTTGTGGGCCCAACCTCTTGGGACTTAATGCTTAAGCTCTGGCTGCTAGAGATCCTCGAGTCCTCTCTCCCATGGCAGGCTCAAAAATGGTGGAGTTCCCTTTTCCTATGTCTCTCTCCAGGTCTCTATTTACATAAGACCCAGCAAGAAAGCAAAGACTCAACTTGAGTCATGCCTCACTGACTAGACCAATCAAAAGGGTCTCATACCCACAGGATGGAATTAGTTCCAAAATATAGTCTTTTTCTTTTTGGGATTCATAAAAGAACTTCAAACTGTCACACCCATGTTTCCAGTGAAGGTATAAGTAGATTCTGATACCCCTGCTTTTCTCAGAAGAAAAGGTGGAAAAGCACTCCAGGGTGTAGATTTTTTTTCTCCTCAGCAGTACCACAGTCCTATCTTCAATACAAAGGGCAAAGATAAAGAGAGGCACTGAGGATATCGTAAGGACTGGGATTTAGATTCTGAAGATTGAGGCTTTTTGACATTAAATCCTCTGAGCTTCTTTTTCTTTATTGAGCACATAGAGATTAACAGAAAACCTACCTTCCTGAAAGATTGTCATATTGACAATATAAAATAAAGTTCTTTGCTAAGTCTATAGCATGATACAAATGAGTGATATTAGTTAGGCTGAATGCCCAAGAGTGATAGGTTCTGTGCCTTTTCAACCCTATGGTATAGTCATCTTTTCTTGGTTCTAAATATCTCCCTATTTGGAGCTTGATAAACTCAGCCTTGGTAGGAAGAAGCATCTTTTTGTTATATTGAAACATCCTAGGAGAGTTAAAATCTAAATAGAATTAGAATTACAAAATTCCCTACTTCCCCACTGTTAGATAAACAGTGTAGGGCTAAACAACCTTTTTCAGAATATCTGGAAATCATTCTCTGATTACTTATCTTTTTCTGAAACCAAAGATAGGAATTTATTGCCTTTGGGAATGACAAATTTGGCCTGTTTGTCATACAAGATTGTGAAGGTAGATTGGGGGAAAACAGGCTACAGCAGCATTTATCATTTCAGGGACAGGGCAATGATATCTTTAAATGTAACTTTTAAATCCCAGCTTCTTAGCATCTTCCATGTGTACAGTATACTTGTAGAAAAAGTCGTACACTGTCCTTTGAAAGAATCTGGAAAAGAAAGAACCAAGAGAAGCAGAATGCAATTTGCTTTTATCAAAGTCCAGGCTGACTCTATATTTTCTTTGGCCAAGGGAATTAAAGAACCTTAGTAGAACTTGACACAAAGGCATATTGTCTGCCTTGTACTGGGAAAAACCAAACCTGAGGAGGAACCTACCTCATAAGAACTGCTCTCTTCCCTGTCTAGAGCAAATGACCTGACAACCACCTTCTCCAGGTGGGTTGATAAATGTCATTCACAGAAAACTGCCCCCACCGCCCACACACACACCCACCATTAGATCAGCCAAGAAGCAAAAGGTAAAGGGAACCAGAATATTCCTGTGCCATAGAGTGAACACAAATCATTTCTCACATTCCTGCTTGCTTCACTTTGTGTACCTTGTTCCCAAAGACAACTCCCTTAAGACCCAGAAGGAAAAGGAAAATTCTTGCTCCTGTGCCTCTACCAAGAAGGACAATGCCTGCAGGAGGACTTACCATCTTGAGCCAAGGATTAGGATGGTAATAAAGGCCAATTAGTCAGGACTAATGAAACTAAAGCAGATCCTACTTCACTAATTCACTTCACTAATCAGAGAACAGGCTGAGCTGCCTTTCCACACCCAGATGCTCTGAACCTTGGATATACCAAGAGATAAGAGATAAAGGTTCTTCTGAATTGGGTAATTACATTGGTGTTTACATAAAGGAATTGATGACTAGTTGCACAGAGCTGTGACCAGCTGTTGCCTCACAAATGAATCCAAAGTTGAGGACATGGTTGAAGACTAGTAAGGTTTCCATTCCAATGTGTCAGATACTTCCTGAGTTGATATATTCCAAATACTTAACTATTGGTTCAGCCTGAACAATGACCAACCTGAACAGATGCTGGAGTACACAAATCTGTTCCGATTATTCCTGCTGAACATCAGTCAGCCTTGGTGAGTTCCTTTCTAAAACCTGGAGTTATGGATAAGGGTTTGACCCCCATGTAATAAGAAAGATCATACAACTCTATGATAAAAACACAAGCAACCCAATTTAAAAATGGGCAAAAGACTTGAATAGACATTTTTCCAAAAAGGAAACACAAATGGCCAAAAAGTACATGGAGAAATGTTCAACATCACTAGCTATTAGGGAAATGCAGATCAAAACTACAATGAGATACCACTGCATACCTTATAGAATGGTCGTTATTTTTAAAAATCAGATAGATAGATAGATTGATAGATAGCTAGATTGATAGATAGATTGATAGATAGATAGAGAGATAGATGGATGGATGGATGGATGGATGGATGGATGGATGGATGGATGGATGGATGATAGATAGACAGGTAGGTAGGTAGGCAGGCAAATAAAAAAAAGAGGATGTGGAGAAGTAAGACAGGTAGGTAGGTAGGCAGGCAAATAAAAAAAGAGGATGTGGAGAAGTAAGAATACTCTTCACTATTGGTGGGAATGTAAAATGGTACATCCTCTGTGGAAGAGTTTGCAGTTTGGTGTTCCTCAAGAAGCTGAATACAGAACTGCTGTATGGTCCAGCAATCCCATCACCGGCAATATATTCAGAACTGAAAGCAAGGACCCAAACTGACATTTGCACACTGATTTTCATAGCAATATTATTCACAATTACTAAAATATGTAACCAGCCCAAGTGACCATCAAACAATGAATGGATAAACAAAATGTGGTGTGTGCATATATATATGCACACAATGGAATACTATTCAGCTGTAAGAAGAAATGCATATAACATGGATGAACCTTGAGGCTATTTAAGCTAGACACAAAAGGACAAATATTCTATGTTCTCACCAATCTAAACAAACTATGATGAATAAACTCACAGAAGTAAACTCTAGAGTACAGGTTAGTAGGAGGTAGAATGTGGGTTGATTATGGGAGCTGATGCTTAATATACATAGAATTTTAATAAAGTTTATTGTAAAACTGTAGTAATGAATAGAGTTGAAGGCAACACATTATAGTGAGTATAAATAACACTGCTGATTAAAAAATATGATTGTGGATGAAAGGGGTAGTCTGTGGACATAAATGTAATTGAAAGGAAGCTAGAGAATAATCTTGGGAAAGTATGACAGTGATTTCTGTGGTAGATGAAGATTGTGGTTAGTAGTGTAAGTATAAGAATGTTCTTCTATAAAGTGTTAAGAATATGGTGATATATAGGAAAATTACAACTAATATAACTTATGGATGATAGGTAACAGTAGCATTGTAATATTTCTGTAGCAATGGCAAAGAAGATATAAGGGACAGCAATGGGGGATAAAGCAGGGCATGGGATTTTTCCTTTTGGAGTAATGAAAACGTTCTAAAATTGATTGAGGTGAAGACAGCACAACTCTGTGATGAAAAAGAGAGGAACTGAGTGTACATGTTGAATGGATTGTACAAAGCATCGAGCAGTATAACACAGGAAATCCAGTGGAAGAAGATGGTCTATGGTTACCAGAATATGAGAATGTTCTCTCATCCACTGTAACAAATGTATAATACTAATACAGGGTATAGCAGTTTGATATAACTGATGAATTTCAAAACTAGATATTGGATTAGTTTGTAATCTGTTCTATTACTGAGCATGATTGAGTTATGATTAGGGCTTTGATTGGGCCATGTCTTTAGGGCCTTGGCCTAATAAAAGGCATGGCAAAGGACAGAGTTGGAGCTTTTGCAAGGATTTCTGATGTTAGAGTTTGACGCTGAAGACCCGGAAAGTCAGCACCCAGAGGAAAGAGAAGCCAGCCCCAGGAAGAAAGGAACCTTGAACCCAGAGTAAAACAAGCCCCAGGAATGTAGGAACCCAGGAAGCCTGAACCCTCGCAGATGTTGGCAGCCATCTTGCTCCAAGTAGACTTCGGTGAGGGAAGTAACTTATGTTTTATGGCGTGGTACCTGTAAGCTCCTACCTCAAATAAATATCCTTTATAAAAACCAACCAATTTTTGGTATTTTGCATAAGCACCCCTTTGGCTGGCTAATACACAGGGTGTTAACAATCAGATGGGCTGGGGGGGAATACACCAAATGTAAGATATGGGCTCCAGTTAGTACTAATGTTTTGATGATGGTCTTTTTTTGCTTGTAACAAATGTTTCACAACAATGCAAGGTGGTAGTGGTGGGGTGATGTGTGGGAGCCCTGTATGATGGCTTTTACTACATACTTATTTTTTATGTATGTTCATGTATGAACGATAAACTTCAATAAAGTAAAATTTTATTTTTAAAAAAATCTAGAATTAGGCATTGGCTGAGGGTTTTCTTTCTCTAAAGACCCAATCATTGAATTATAAACTTTATCAATAGAACAAGTAATATTAAAAGTCATAAATTTGGGAAGCAGATGTGGTTCAACAAGTTAGGCACCCACCTATCACATGGGAGGTCCCAGGTTCAAGTTCTGGTGCCTCCTAAAGAAGACACACAGACGTCGCATCTGCTGCAATGAACTAGACATCACACCTGCTGCAATGAGCTAGATGCTGCACCTGCTGCAATGAGCAGACACCTAAATGAGCAGATGCCAGAAGCCAGCAGATGCCACAGCCTATGGCAAGCAGGGATGGCTCGGGCTATTGGGCACTCACCTCCCATGTGGGAGGTCCCTGGTTTAGTTCCCAGTGCCTCCTTGAGAAGGCAAGCAGACAGACGAGAGAACCATCTGGGGGAGAGGGAGATTAAAAAATAATAATAAAATACATAAATAATTCTGTTAAAAAAAAAAAAGCCCTTAATTTTACATCACACTGCTGAAAAATTAACTCAATCCTTCATGATGGAGACAGGTCACTGGGAGCAGGTTTTACTTTGAGCCTTAAGAGAACTATTAAAGGTTAAAAATAGCAGAAAACCAGCATGATTTTCCTAACAGCCTTGCCAGCACTGCTGGGTGAGGATACCTCCAGCCAAATCACAATTCTTACAGTAACAAAACTGAATTATGGGACAAAAGAAAACACCTTGTTCTAGTTTAAGCAGGTTATAAACTGAATTATACTTGAAAACCCTTTGAAGGGAGAGAAAAAGCACCAATTTGGGAGGAGAAAAATGAGATCATAAATAATATTTAAAACCTTGCCCAGGCAAAATGTTAAGAGTTCTCTGTGTAGGGTTTGTGTTATTTAGGCAAATGTCTTGTAAGCTTGAAATTATTTCAAAATAAAAAGTTTAATGTGGAAAATAGAAAAATCTTGCCCAGGAAGTAGGAGGCTTTGCCTTCGTCACACATTTAAGACAGAGGTAGATAAGTGGGCACATCTATCAGCAGTTCTGCTAAGAGTTGGATACTTCTCAGCAGATAACTAGGGGCATGAAACATGTAGGTGTTTGTAACTAAACAGCACCGTTGTGATGATAATTAACAATGGTGTTGAAGAAACAATGGGGATCAACGAGCCAGAAAATGTGTGCCCCATCTAATGAGGACAGTCATCACTCATGAGTGCCATATGGAAATGTAGGTTTAGTGTTGAGGGAGCTTCCCATTTTTAGGGAAAAGTCAGTAACCCAAGTATTTCTCTCAAATATCTTTCATTCCAAATGTTGGCAAATAATTTTGAAATTTAAAAAAAACTTTAATCACTCTTTAGGTCAGTACAGTGCAGGATATACTGAATATGTGCAGGCCACAAGTTGCAACCTTTGATTTAATCCATTCCTTCCTTAATTAAAAAATATTTACAGGGCAGCATGTGTAGCTCAGTGGTTTGAATGTCTGTTTACCATGTACAAGGTCCTGGGTTCAGTCCCCAGTACCTTCTAAAATATATGTATATTTACAGAGCATCTACAGAGTACCAGACACTATGGTATGCCAAAGGTAAAAAAAAATTCATAAGACAAAATTCCTGCCCTCAAAATGCTTGCCATCTAAAGTGAGATAAAGCCAATGCCTGAGTAATCATAACAAAGCATTATGAGTACCTCTGTACATGGGAGGGAGCCCTAACTCAGAAGAGGGTCAGCAATGACTTTGCCAAAGAAGTGACGTCTAAGTTAAGATCTGAAAAGTGACTGCTAACCTAGTATACCAATTAACTTTGACTGTATTACAAAGCACCCCAAAATTTAATACCTTAAACTAAATCATTTTGTAGCTCATGATTCTGTAGGTTGGACATTTAGGCTGTGTCCAGTGGACAGACCTGCCAACCTGGGACTTGCTAATGCATCAGTAGAGAACTGCTGGGTTGCCGAGGGGTTGGCTGTGAGTTTCTGGTCTAGGATGGTCTCATTTGGAACAGCCCATCTCTGCCCCTCATAGTTTCTCATTCTCGGCAGGATAGCCTGAGCTTGTCCACATGTGGACGTTTCCAAGAGTACAGGTGGAAGCATGCAAAGACTTTTTGAGGCTAGGCTGAGAACTGACACACTATAACTTCTGCTCCATTCTATTGAGCAAAGGAAGTTATTGGGCCAGCCCAGATGAAGGCAATGATCTCCACCTCTTCACATCACAGAATGTGTGAATACAAGGAGGGGTGTAGAATTGTGCTGTACTGGCAATCTACTTCACCTGATAAGAAAGCATGGCATATACAAAGTCTGAAGGTAAAAGAGAGAAAAGGGAGTTTAGGAAACTCCAAGTTTGTTTAGTCAGAACAGTGTTGGTAAAGGGGATACTGAGGAAAGACATGACAAGAGTGGTCAGCAGAGGTCAGATCATGGAGGGCCTTCTATGTACGCAGCTCAGTGAAACAGGAAGATTTAAAAAAAGGCCTTCTCCATGCTGATTATATGGAAAGTATGAAACAGGTAAAAAATAAAAGCAACCCAAGGATCCTAAATAAAAGCCTATGGGGCTCAGAAAGTGGAGGCATCAGTTCTTGATCCTGGAGCTGAATGAATAACTGACCAGCTCAAAGCTTCTATTTCCATTGTTTCAAAGGTACACTCTCACTCCTTCCTGAGGCAAGTCGAACTCCTAGTGGCTGCCCTGACCAATGGCCAGGGCAGGGATGGTCCCCATTAGCCCAGCTTCTCCTCCCGTATCTCTACCCTCTCAGCAATGTATTTGCAATAAAGATTTTTTTCTTGCCCACTGTTCACTTGACCTTGTGTTTTAGCAGAAGAACTAGGCACTTCTTTCTCTGAGGGGGGCAATAAAGAGACTAACAAAGGTCTCATGGCAGAAAGATTTTGAGAAGGTGTCAATTTGATAGACCTTTCAGAGCCAGCTCTTGGCCTCCCTGCTTTAAATAATGAGGCAAGGTTTCCAGGTTATCACTTCATGCCACAGTCATTTCCCTTTAGCAGAGGCAATGTGGTTGGAGGCATGCCTCTCCTCAGCCTTCTACCAAGAAGGCTCTTCACAGGAGAGTGGAGGCCATGCAGAGAGGAAGTGTGTGCTGGCACTGCATAAAATGCAGGGAACTCAAAGAGCATTAATTATTAGAATGGTGATCCCCAGACAGAATTAGTGGCTTAACCCACTTTTTCTTCCTAAACTTTACATAATCTCCTATTCCGGTATTTACTATTTGAGGAGTGTGTGTTTCTCCACTAGACGATTTGCTATTAGAGTCACATCCTATTCCTCTGTATCTTCAGCACCATCACAGAGATTGGCACACAGGATCCAATTTTACAAAATAAGCCAGCTGAGGCTAAAGGAAGAGGAAAGAGCTAATAAGTTGCAGAGACAGGATCTGAATTCACCTCATTTGAGTCCAACAATCACACCACCCTGACACTTGATAGGTGCTCAAAAGATGTAAATAAGTAAACCCTTGCCTTAAAAATCCTTGCTCTGCCCTTATACACCCTATCTTCAAATCACTAGAAAACTACTAAATACATCGAAGGACTCAGCCAATTGGTTCATATAGGAAGTGTTGTGAAGGCTGAACAATGGAAATCAAAGAACCGTAAAGTTGTGGGGGAAAGTAGAAGGACACAGGAGGGATAAAACAAGAAGACAATGGGGTCAGCCTAAGAGCAGAAGTGTTCCTGTCAGACAAGGCTCACCTCACCTCAAGGATAAGACACAACTTTGGCCTTCACAGTTTTTGCTCATGAAATCCCTAAAATAGTTTTCTTTTTTAAAAAGGTTATGTGCTCCCTTGCACATTTTTTAAGATGACATCTAAAATTCTTAGGTTTAAATAGTTGAAAAAGATATGTCATCTAACATTCTATTATATACATATTTAATATATTTTGGTTCAAAACTTTGAGCTACAGAATTAGCTTATTAAATTTGTGGGAAATATCTACTCTGGACTTTAATTTGCCAAATGAACTTCATCATCAAATCAGCCAGTTGAATCAGGAAATGTCTGGTTTCATTTTTTATTTCCAAAAAAACACATTCATACGTAAGTCCTCTCCCCATGTCACTCCTTAATGGTAATTCTAAGATAGACAGATAAACAAGGCACAGAGCCTTTGCTGTTAGCTTGAAACTTAAACAAAATGAGATGCGACCAGTTTCTGTTTGCTTTGTTCCAGGGCTCTTCCTCAGGCAATGCAGTCTGGCATCACCTGGAATCTTGTGATGCCCTGGAAGCTTTTAAATGCTTTGGGACAGTGCCCCATAATAGGATTCCAGATGGGTGAGAAGTCAACTTTTCTTGTCTTTTTTAAAATATTTTTTAATATATTTTTTAATGTTACATTAACAAAATATGAGGTCCCCATATACCCCCACCCCCCTCACCCACTCCTCCCATAACAACATGCTTTTATTTTCTAAAGTGGGAGGACTCAGATGAGTTCTCAAGAATTCTCTCTCTCTCTTTCTGTGTGTGCGTGTGTCTGTGTGTGTGTGCAAAAAGACGTTGAAATGGAAATACCCATGAGCACCTGGGAAGTTTGTAGGCAACTTGGCCCTTGACTCCACTGCCAGTAGAATGCCTTCTACATCCTGCTTCTGCACCTCAGTTGCCCCCCTCCCAGGACTCACTATTCTCAGTCTGGCATCCTTGGCCACCCAGGTGTCTTTCGTGTATCAGCCTCCAGCTAGCGGTGCTCAGGCTCCAAATTCCCTTCACTCTTTCCTTCACCCCTGGCAAAACTCCATGGCTTCAGGGAGAGTGAATTTAAAGAAATATTAAGATATGTAAGAAAATGTGAATGACTGATAGCCCATTCAATTTTAAGGTAGTGTTTGCATTTTTAAAAAGTAATTTATTTACCAAAGGAGACTCCAATTGCTTGGAAAGTCAGGCTAATATAAGAGAAGCAATGAGCCCTGGAGCAAAGAAAATATTCAGATATGCAAGACAGTTTAAGTCCAGTTTTGACCACTCTGCAGCAAGGTTGACAAACAGCACCAAGTATTTTAAACCTACAAGAGGCACTAACTAGGAAAAAGGCATCAATGTCCTATAATCAGTTGGTGGATGATACTGCAGCATCAGAATGGAGCAGGAATGAGATCCAGACAAACTTTACTTAAATTTCTCTATCTTTTGGAAATTCCATCAAATCCAAGTCATTGGAGATAGTTCTAATGTACTCTGGGTCTCAGACATTTTTAAATCTATAAAATAGAGAAACCCAATCTTGCCAGTGTGTTACTGAAGTGAATGGAAGGCCTGGATAATCATAACTGAGTAGGTTTATTAAAAGAAATGAGATTCTGAAGGTTATTTCAGGTCACATCCCATACCCTGAGATTGAAATCGCAAGTTTCTAAGAGGGGAAAAAGGCCATATCCAAGATGATCCTTCTCTCACTCAGGCATATGGTAAATTTCGAGAAGTTTACCCTCTAAGGATTCGAATCTTGTCTTCCAAATTGGAGGGAAAGATGGATTTCTGTCACTTGACTACACCAACTGGACAGATAACTTTTCAAAAATATCCCATATCTCTGAAGGCAGATATGAAGATTCACAGAAGGAAGAATAAATAGATACCTTTTGAATTCCACTGTAACCATGACATTCAAATGACCTGTCCACACAGCATTGGAATTCAGATAGAATTTTTTTTAAAATGTCGTAGCAACCAGAAACACAAATGAGCACAGAGAATCTGCTCCCCCACCCCCCTTGACTCCCATTTCTTATTTTCATGATAAACAACAGGATAATAAACATCTGTTCCTTCTCAATGTCCAAGGGATCTTGTTTGCAAACATGAACAACCATTGCTTTGTTCTCTCGGGAGAAAACAAACCACCATCAATCAAAGCAAAGCTACATACCCAGACCTGCTGCGGCAGCTGCTTGTTCAAAACCGCATGTCATTCCCTCTGCAAGCCAGAGCTCCGGGACGCTTTTGCATCCTCTGTCCCTGCTCTTCTGAGCAATGCTGCAGGTTAACTCTTGGAGGCTGGATGCTCTAACCAGGGAAGCCAAGGCGCATCAACTTAACTAGTTATGTGCTGACTCACACACGGGGCATCCTGGGCTGGACACACCCTGGGCTGGACATGTCCTGGCTGAGCCTGCTGATAAGCAAACTCCTACCATCCCCTGGAAGTCACACCTGCAGTTCTCCATTATGTACATACATGGCCTAGGAAAGAGTCATTCATTTTCTCACACTGACCTGCCTGTCCTATCTGATTGGGAAAATATGAAATTCTTTGCCCACCATATCAACTACACCACTGAGAGGAGAATTTGCAGGTCAGATCACCACAGAAATGTATGTTAAAACCATTTTCAATGAATGCATTAAGCTCTGGGAGATGTGATGCCCCTACTTTTCCAGTTTGTAACTGGATGGCTAAAATTGATTGCACGTAGTCTCCTTGGTAGTTCTGGGAAGCAAATAAAGCAGTGTTTGTTTCCCTGATGCCCTTCCCAGGGGAAACCCAAACTCAGCTTTCTGCAGTGTTGCCTCCATTTTAACATACATGGAAGTTACTGGGGTCTCTAGTAAAAAGTTCATTCTTTGAAATTTTGGGTTCAGGTTTGCAGGTCTCAAATCTGGGACAGGAAAGCAAGCACATTTAAGGTTTGAACAGGTCTCTGAAGTCTACTTCATTCCCTGCTCATCAGGGAGCAGGGTGCAGGAGGCACAGAAGCCTAGAATTCCTGAAGAAATAAGATGCCCCTATCCCAGTTATTGGCGGGTCACTTAGAATAGCAGCTCTAGGGACAAAAACTTGCCTCCCAAACTAGGGTTAGCTAGTCCCTGGTTTTCCTCGGGCCATAATAGTGTCTGCCAAGGGACTCACATGAAAGCGGAATCTGCGGCAAGGTAGGTAGGAGTGGTACACACAGGTATTTAGTAAAAAATGAAGAGCTGGCAGCAGGCATGAACTGGACATGCAGCCATATGGGAATCTGGGGTTAGGGATTCTCTTGTCTTCCCACTGATTGGAGCTGCAGATTGCCAGCTGAGGTTTCTTAGCTACTAACTGGGCTCCAAAGCTTTGGGGCCTCCTTTGTCTAAAGTGCTTCTACCTTGGGAGCCTCGGATCTCCAGCAAAGGGAGTCCAAAGCTGCTAGCCCACAGAACCCAGTCTGTAGACTGAATGAGTGCCAATGGTAATGAGGATAATAATAGCAGCAGCGGCTCCTCTACATGCTGGCTCCGCAGCAGGAAATGTACTGGGTGCTTTACATATTTTCCATAGCAAGGACTGCTAGTTATTCACCAAAATCTATGTTCCCCTCTTCTTCTTGGCCTCCCCTACAGTTGACACTGATGTCTGGCCAATAGAAAGTGAGTGGAAGTAGTATGCACCAATTCCACTCCTGGCCTATAAAACCTTCCCCATGTGTGATCAGTCCTCTGGGCTCCAGGCACAAGCTTGCACAGAGGTAACTACAACGACCTTGGAGGTCACAGCAGGAACAATGTGGAAAGCCTCTAGCATCAGAGCAATGCTAAGAGGGTGACTCCCATGTGCTGACTTATAGCCCAGAGACAGGCAGAAGCAAATAAGCAACATGTAAGATGTCAAGAGACACTTCGAATTTGGACATTGGATTTAGGAATGCTCAGAAAAAAGAAAACACCCACATAGGTCTTTAAGAACAACAGAACTAAGGGTGCAGATTTGGCTTAAGCAATTGAGTGCCCAGGTCCTAGGTTTGGTGCCTGGTGCCTCCTAAAGAAGACAAACAACAAGCAGACATCGAGCATAAACAACAAGCAGACAGCAAGAAAAGCCAACAGGCAGACAATGAGCAAAAAACAATGAGTAAAATAATGAGCAGACAACAAGCAAAAACCAAAAAAAAAAAACCCAAGCAGGGAGCTGATATGGCTCAAGCAGTTGAGTGCCTGCCTTCCACATGGAAGGTCCCAGGTTCTGTTTCCAGTGCCTCATAAAGAAAAAAAAAAAAAGAGCCAACAACAAGCAAAAACAGTGAGCAAGCAGACAAGCAAGCCATGGGGGTTTGGGAGCAGCAGAACCAAAGAAAGCTTTAAAAGAAAAATAAAACAGATTATTACAACAAAGCATTGAAGAAACTAATATAGAAAAAAAGACCAAGAGAAAAAGAGCTAAGAGTGTAACCAGTTCCAGTAGCAATAGCAATGACAGTTCAGCCAGTAATTCTCCATCAGAAAGTGAAGAAACATCTATCTCTTCCCCTCCAATGGACAGTGGCACTGATGAAAGCTCTTCTAATTCATCATCTTCAGCTTCCTCCACAAGCTCTTCCTCCTTCTCTGATTCAGACTCAGATTCCAGCTCTTCCAGTAGTAGAAGCTCCAGCATGGATAGCAGCTCTGAGGATGTACCACCAAAGAAGAAGAAAAGGAAATAAAATTGTTCAATCCATATTGGACTGCTGAACTGAAAACATTAAAGTGATTTTCAAAAGGGAATTGGAAATATATTAAGGTTGAAAAGATTAACTGGTCACACTTGCTAGAGGTCAAAAGTTCCTAAATGGGGCAGTGAACTTGGCCCAGTGGTTAGAGCATCTGCCTACCACATGGGAGGTCCGCGGTTCAAACCCCGGGCCTCCTTGACCCATGTGGAGCTGGCCCATGCGCAGTGCTGATGCACGCAAGGAGTGCCCTGCCATGCAGGGGTGTCCCCCGCATAGGGGAGCCCCACGCACAAGGAGTGCGCCCCATAAGGAGAGCCGCCCAGCAGGAAAGAAAGTGCAGCCTGCCTAAGAATGGCGCCGCCCACACGGAGAGCTGATACAACAAGATGACGCAAGAAAAAGAAACACAGATTCCCATGCTGCTGACAACAACAGAAGTGGACAAAGAAAAATACGCAGCAAAAAGACACAGAGAACAGACAACCGGGGTGGGAGAGGGGGAAGGGGAGAGAAATAAATAAATCTTTAAAAAAAAAGTTCTTAAATGATTACATTTTATGAGTATAAAGAGTATTAATAATGGAGTACATATATAAAGACTTATTTTAAGGGGAATTTTATTTTGCTTTTTTATCTTTAAAATATATCTTTAAATTTAACCAAAGCTGAAATCCAGTAAATCTGTTTTTTGTGATGAAATGGATCTTCTTTCCCAGAGAAATAAATGCCATATTTTGTTGTATATTAATGGTATGTATCTATCAGACATGTTTTCAGAATAAGGCATCAGAATATCAGACAATGAATTTCTAATGTTTTTAGTTATGTGTTATTCTGTAAGATTTAATACTTTGTTACTGTAAGGTTATGAGTCTTCCTACTATTAATAATAGTGCTCTTTTTTTATGTTCACATTCAGAAAGTTTTTCTGACTTCTTGTCCTAAATGAAAAGTTCAGGGAACTTATTAATACATTTACACCTTTTGAGTGGTACAAGTTTCACGTTGTTGTATCATTCACTTTCTTGTGGTTCTTTATGCTACCCTTGTCTGAGGAAAATCATTCTAGAGAAATCTTTTTAAAACAGGGCAATAAATCAGAAACTACATAGGAGTCTAATCTTGATGACTTTTGGTAAATTCAGTGTATCAGAAAAGAAAACAGCCATGTAAAAGGCTATCTTAAGTATAAGTGATGTGAATATCTTTGTGTAATGATGTGCTATACAGGGTACAATTTAAAAAGAGAAAAGAAGAGGAAGAGGTAAATTTTGCAGAAAATTCAGCAATGTAGGTAACCTTTTATTAAAAAGTGTTTTTTTTTGCTTTCATAAAGATTGCCTTTTGCCATTTCTGCAATTACTGTATGACAGTGTACATGGTAACTGTGTTGCAGCAAAGCCAGGAGTTCTGAACAACAGAGAAACCCAAAATAACACTCGGAGATGTGGAGGAACAGATTTATTACACATGGGCTCAGAGGAGAGTTAATCTCTAAATTCTGAGCCCGCACATAATAAATCTGTTCCTCTGCCTCTCCTAGTGTTGTTCTGGGTTTCTCTGTCATTATGAACTCCTGGCGTTGCTGCAACATTTGGTTCCTTGACCGGGAAACCCAACCGAGCTGGCCCTTTGAGCCTTTGGTTTGGGATTGTTGGGCGTGGCCAGTGGAGATCTCCACACACGAAGGAGGCAGCGCCACCTGTCCCCTTGACAGGGCCTTCTTCAGGAAGGGGATCTCTGTGGGCCGCGTCCTCCAACCTGGCCTGACTCAGTGGAGAGGTGGATTGAGCAACATCATAAGATGCTGAAAAGGTAAGGCCCAGGGTTCTGAGTCCCAATCAGGCCGGTCTCCAGACGGAAGAGGAGACTGATCACCTCCCAAAATCTCGAGATTCAAGATTCCAGGATAGGGCAGTCCCTTGGGTGGGATTGTGTAACCTCTGAATGATTGAGCGAATGAATGCGGACTGAGAGCCTTGCCTCAGCTGATCCAATCTGTGGCTCCACGTCCTGCGCTACGGAATCCGCGTGGGCCCCAACCTGTACTCCGCAGCTACGTCATACGAAGAATGGCTAATCCAGACTCTACACAGGTGCCTTAGCTAAGAAGACCCTAAGTTCTCGCGAGAGATGTGGACAGGCGGGCATCTCAATGGCCTCGTGAGGGGCCCCCTCCTTTGTCCTGCAACACCAGTTGAGGGATGGGATCATCACAGTCCAAACTCACAGTCTCAAATTGTAAGTGAAAAAAAAACTTCAAGAAGGGCTTTTCCAGGGATTATAGTGTCCGTATGTCCCCCAAAACTCTCTGGACTCTGTGAATTGGAGTAGCCTAAGTTTGGTGTTAACTAACCCTCAGAAGGAACCCTAGAGGTGGCCAAGGTTCGTGCAGTTTGGCAGGCAGTCACTGGGACCCCAGCCACCCTGATCAGTTTCCCTACATCAATTCCTCGTTAGAAATTGCCCAAACCCTGCCCCCTTAGGTTTGATTCTGTGTTGAGAGGAAGGGTCAGAATAGAGTCCTATTAACTCAAGCAGCTGGACTCGAAAACATAACATAATACAAAAATCTCTGGAAGAAAACCAACTATCCCCACCGTGTGTTTCAGTCATTCCAGGACATCTCCCTGCCCTGGAGCCTCCACAAGCAAATATCCCAGAAACTCCTCCACCTTCAGTCTCCCTGGGTCCATCAGCAGTGCCCGCCGCCCCCCCCCCCCCCACCCGCCCCCATGGGGATCCTGAAACCCCTTTGGCAAAAAAAAAAAAAATCCGATCAGCACAACCTGAACTTCAGATGCTCCTCTGCAAAACACAGAGTCCAGTTCAGATCAGTGCAGGCAAAACAGCCCAACTCGGGAGGCCAATCCTGATTTATCAGCCTTTCACAACTGCAGATCTCTTAAGCTGAAAGCACCACACACACACCCCTTCATATCCAGAAAAGCCTCTCTTATCGACCTCATGGAGTCCATTTTCCCAACCCACCGCCCCACTTGGAATAATTGCCGCCAACTCCTCCTAACCCTATTCAATATGGAAAAGAAATGCTGGATCCTCACGGAAGCCAGAAAGTGGTTGTGGGAACAGGCCCCCCACAGGTGTCTTGGAGCCAGAGGAATGGGCCCAAGAAGTGGTACCAGAAGTTCAGCCAGCCTGGAACTTTAACACAGATCAGGGGCGGCTGCCCTTCAGCCGTATGGAGAAGCCCTCCTCGGTAGGGTATGGGAAGGAGCGAGGCGGCCCACGAACAGGTCCAAAACAGCCTCTGTCACTCAAAAGCCCAAAAAAACTCCCCCAGAAATTTTTATGAGCGACTCCACAAAGCCTTCAAGATTTACACCCCCTTCAACCAAGAAGCCCCAGAAACCCAGAGAATGGTCAATGCAGCTTTCGTAGCCCAGGCGGCACTGGACTTCAAACAAAAACTTCAAAAGCTAAATGGGTTCACAGAGATAAACATCTCCCAGCTCCTCAAAGTCGCAAAGTATTCATCAATCAGGACAAAACTGCTGAGGTGGGAGCAAAAAAAAAAAGTGAATGAAACAGCAGGTCTCCCTGTTAGCAGCAGTCTTAAAAAATCCAGACCCAAACAATCGAGAAAGGCCACCCCAAAAAGAGGGGAACACTTCACCCTGAAACCCCTGCTGCTGCCAGAACCACCTGGGGCCGCCTGGTTTATGGGTCTGGATTTAAAGGATGCTTTTTTTTCTGCCTGCTGGTAGCTCTCCAGAGCCAGTCTCTATTTGCTTTTAAATGAGAGAACCCCAGGACTCAACAAAAGACTCGTTAACTTGGACTCAGCTCCCGCAGAGCTTCAAAAACTCTCCCACCTCTTTTCCTAAATCCTGCTACTTTCTTGCTGACCAAAACTGGAACTCCTGAACACAACTGCACAGAAATAACAAAAAAGTTTATACCAGCTGCCCCAACCTCCAGGACAGGCCACTTTCTCGCCCAGATCTAACCTTATTCACAAACAGCAGCAGTTTTACCAAAAATGGAAAAAGGCTTGCTAAATACTCAGTCACCATGGCTAAACAAGTAGTAAAAGCAGCTCCCCATCTAAAGGATGGTCTGCGCAGTGAGCAGAACTCGCTACAACTGGCCCTACAACTGGCCGCTGGGCAAACAGTAAACATTTACATTAACTCAAAATATGCACTTGCTGCTATACATATCCATGGAACAATGTATAAGGAGAGAGGACTCCTAACTGCAGGGGGAAAAGAAATAAAAAATAAGAAAAATCCTTCAACTACTGGAGGCAGTCTGGAAGCCAAGCAGGGTCACCGTCATACACTGTCGGGGACATCAGAAGAGAACGGATGCAGTTCCTAAAAAAATACGCTAGCTGATGAAGCAGCTTGACAGGCAATCAAAAAGGCCCTCAAACTGCAACCCCACTACTGGTGTCTCACTTGTCCTTTTTAGGGACACATTAAAAAACTAAACTATACCCAGGAGAAACAGAAGTGGGCAAAGAAGGGAAAAAAAGCACCAAACCCCAGAGGAAAACTGGCTACTCCCGGATAGCAGAGTCTTCATCCCAAAAGGGGCTTCCTACACCCTTGTTCAACAATACCACCAGCTCACCCACCTGAAAAAGAGGGCTTTAAAAGTCCTGCTTGGGAAATATTCCTACATCGCCCAGATGGCCTCTCTCTGCACCACCACCATTAACAGCCGATGCCAAACCTGCACTGAAGACAACCCCTCCCAAGGCCCCCAGGCCCTGGCTGGCATCCAACACACAGGAATTGCCCCTCTTAAAAGCTTAACAATGGACTTTACAAAAATAAAATCAAGTCAAGGCCTTCTCAGGCTGAGTCAAAGCCTTTCCCACCCATACTGAAAAGCAAGAGAAATAACTATAGCTTTGCTCCGAGAAATAGTTCCCCAGCACAGGATACCTTTACCCATAAGAAGCAACAATGGCCCAGCTTTCGTGACAGCCCTTGTCCAAGAGCTAGCAAAATGTTAGGAATTAAGTGAAAACCCCGCACAGCATATAAAGCCCCAGAGTTCAGGGAAAGTATAACACATAAATCAAACCCTCAAAACCACTGTAGCCAAGTTCTGTAAAAATAAAAAAAATGGCCCCCCATAAATAAATCTGATCCTATTAGCCCTCCTTAAATCAGATGCACCTCTGGACCATCAGCTATTCACCTTTTAAAATTCTGTTTAAACAACCACCCCAATTATTCAAACCTTCAAGGGAAATCTCAGGCTCCTAGGAAAAACTGGTCAGGATTCTACCCTCCAGCAGTTAAAAAAACCCTGGCCCAAATACACAAAACTGTCCTGTCTCAGGATCCCATCCCATTAGGCCACCCAATATACCTACACTTGCCCAGAAACCTAGTTTGGGTAAAAGGCCAAAAAAAAAGAGACCCTCCAGCCCACCTGGGCAGGCTCACATACTATTATCCTTGTAACCCCCACAGCTCTCAAAGTTTCAGGTATTGCCCCTTGGATTCATCATACTAGAGTTAAAGGGGCACAGTCCAACAAAAAACAAGACGACTAAACAACTCACCCTGTACCTGACTGTCCCTTGAAAATCCAAATTGCCCAGAGCCACAGAGAATCACCATCACCTGACTGGATAAACTCCTGTTCCCTGTAATTTCTGCTTCTCTTCAAACTGCTCAGATTATTGTTTAGGACTGAACTAACAACTACAGTTCCCAAAGACTGGAATGTAGTTTAAAAAAATAGTAACATACTTGTGTTTTGTAAAATGCTTTACTACCTTAAGTTGCTTTTCCACTTAACTCGAGTAACGCCCTATTTAAAAAATTATAAGGACATTAGAGGGGGGAATTGTTGAGAAATCAAAAGGGCGTAACCTTGCAAAAATAGCTAACGAGCCACTCCAGCCTCCGCTTCTGTAAATCAACCTATGAGAACATGGCCTTCACAAAAGAATTATAAAATGAACAACTCCTGCTCCCCTCTTCTGTGATCTAACAAACCACTCCTGCCCCCTGGTTCTGTAAATCAGCCTGCAAAAGCATGGCCTTGCACCTTCTTCTGTAACCTCGCTTGCAAAATTTTGCCTAGCAACATGTTAGCCAATGAGGAAAAGTCATGCTAATCCCACATAAACTCCTATATAAACCTATGAAAACTGAAAAAGGGGGCTCAGAATTAGGAGATTGGCTCTCCTCTGAGCCTGTGTGTAATAAATCTGTTCCTCCGCATCTCCAAGTGTCACTTTGGGTTTCTCTGTCCAGAACTCCTGGCTTTGCTGCAACAACTGGTCACATAGGGCAGTCTACTGCATAAATATGAATGACTTGGATTGAATCTGGTGTGTTTATTTAGCATATACACAATTGAAATTTAGCATAAAAGTCAGGTTAAAAGGAAATACTGCAAAGTATTTCTCAGAAGTAAAATATTCTGTGGTGATGAGTCTATTTGGTTTAACATCACATTATTCTGTGATGTCTTTAAACTTTCTGGAAAACTATCATTTGTAGAAAAATCTTGGTTTGAGTTCAATATTATGAAAATTGTGAATGCTGTCTTTTTTTATTTTTATGAGAAACTAGTAGAAAATTACTTTTGAAGAAAATGGGTTTCTATTTAATCTTGAAATGTATGTATGTTGGGAGTTTAAGGAGACTGCGATTACTTGTAAGTTTACAGAACCGTCTGCTTTCAATGATTGTAAATAAACTCTCAAAATATCATTTCTAAGGCTCCATCCAGCATGTATCAATTGACAGCTAAGTTTAATAAATTAATAATCAATCACATTTGACAATGTTTGTAGTCTCTCTAGGGATAATTTTGGCAGTACAAGAATTTGAAAGAGGGGAAAATTGTGTACATATGTTGCCATACTTGCAGTTGAATTAAACTCTAATTTGTGCTCCCAAGTATTTTTTAAAAGGTCTTCCTCATCCAAATGATCACATGGAGGAGAGCCACTGACTTTTTCAATGACTTCCAAATTATGGGGAAAAAATTGGAGGTCAACTCAATATGTTTGAAAAATATTGTTTTTCAAAATTGTTTTAGGAACATGTAAGTACAATAGTTTGAAGATCACTTGTCTACAGAACAAAGACTAAACTCCTTACCCAAGTATTCAAACTCATCCCAGCTTAAGCCTGTTTCTTTGTCTTTGTCTCTAATATTTATTCCAGTCAATTTCCACTCCAGGCACATGGGTCTGTTTATGGTTCCAGAATGTACCAGACTTTTTCCCAACTCCCACTCCCCCTCAGTTTTTTGTTTTTTTTTTTTTTTTTTGGATTTCCAAAAATTTATCTTTATTAGATAAATTTAACACCCAGTAACTTTAAAATACATGCTAATAAAAACACAACAACACAAACTGACTAAAGGAAAAATTGTTATAGAATAGAAATGGTGCTTATTAATCTAACAAAATAAAAATACCAGGACTTTTTTTCTTTCTCTGGCATGATTTCAATTGCTTAATTTGAAAGTGGTAATTCATAAGGTGAGTGGTATCTGATACTACTTGTGTAACTTGGAAAGGCCAATAAATGGGTGAAGTCCTTACTTTATAATGTTCCATGGGTTTTTGAAGTCAGTTGTTCCTATTTAAAAGAGAGAGAGCTATAAAGAAATATGTTATCCTCAACAATCCTGGGAAAGGAGAAAGGAAAAAAAAAACTTAAAGAGGGAAGGGAAGCTTCGTGGGCATGACACCATTTGCAAGGTCACATCGAATACCCCAGCAAAGGGCAGATGTTTTCTTCTTGGTTGGTACTAGGTAAGTGTTTGGAACATATAAGTACTGAGGATTGGGCTGAGGTTCTGCCCAACACAGCATCTGCTCTTGGACACCCCAGCATAATTCCTTCCTGTGAATTTCACCAGGTAATCTCATTGAGTCTCAGTCTCGTTTTTACTCGAAATAACAGGATACCCGGTCTACTTTGCCTCAATTTTGGTTTAACTGGTGTAGCCTTGGGAGAATGAAGGACTTGGGATGGCTGGTAGCAATCTTGTTCATAAGCTGGAGGGCCTATTCCTTCTCTTTGCAGGTAGCAAATGAGCTGATCTTCTTGAAAAAGTCCTTGGTATTCATGTAGTAGATTAGATTTTTGTGAAATATGAAGTGAGGATTCTCTGTCTTCCTGCAATTGTAGATTCATCAGCCTTTGTCTCAAGTCCCAGAGATCCATGTCACTTTCTGTACCAGATTCAGATTCACTGATAATTGATTCATCTGTCACTAATACTTCCCCACCTGGCTTCCTACACAGCACCTTTCTCTTCATCACTGGCTTTCAGAGTCTTTAGGAGGCCTCTGAACCTATTTCTGAAGGGAAATTACTTTCCACATGTGGGTAGTGCAGTTGTACAGGAAGAGGAGGTCACTTCCCTGGGATAACTGAGGCTTTACTCTAAGTATCATATTGGACAGTCTGAGCTTTTCTCCTAACATCTCCCTCACCCTGCCCTGCACAGATTTGGTAAAAGCTGTAGCAGCTACTAATTTATATTCTTCTGAATCCATATAGGCCCATTTTTGTCCATCAGGTCCTGTGAGTTCTTCCATGGATTTCTCTACACTGTAGGGCCTTCTTCTTTCTGCCCTCAAGACTGCTCAAAGTTGGAGAAATCTTGTGCCCGGGCTCTACTTCCTGAGGGAAGTATAATCATTGATAGGTTTTCTTCAATTAGGCTACCTTCTATTGCACCACCCATCCCACCAAGGTCTGCATCACTTCCCTCAGAGCTGCCACCTGGGCTAGTGGAACGTGAGTTTCTCTCCCTCAGTTTTTAACACTTTTCCAGCTCCTCTCCTCTTAACTAAATTTTAACTTGCTGAAACAGTTTGAAAACGTGTCTGCAAATTATTTGACAATACATCCTTCAAGAGGTGGAGCTCTATGTCATCTACCTTTGAATCTGGGCAAGTCTGCTACTTTTTGTGACTAAAAGTAGGGAATGATGGAAGTGGCATTATGTGACTTCTGAGGCTGGCCATGCAGCTTTCAACTTGTTTCCTGGAACATTCACTCTTGGAGCCCTGAGTTGCCATGTAAGAAATCTGAAAATTCCAAAGCTGCCCAAACATGTGTATGTGGTTTGGGCCCCAGTCCCAGCTGAACTTTTCCTTCCAAGCCATCACCACTAAAGCCCTAAATAATGAGTGAAACAGTCTTAGATCTTCTAAACCAGTCCATACACCAGCTAAATATCACTAAGTAAACCCTGTCAGTGCCACATGGAAGAGAAGCATCGCACACTCAAGATCTGCCCAAATTCCTGACCCTCAAAACCATGAGCAATAATAAAATGGTGGTTGTTTTAAGCCACTATGTTTAGGTAGTGTGTTATAGAGCAATAGCTAAATGCAGCAGACTCCTTCAAGACACAAGGCAAGGTCCATGCTTTTCAAGCATTCTTTGACCACTCTAGCCCATCTATTTTTCTGAAATGCTTGATCCTCTGTGTCTGGTCTTGAATGACTTTTCTAGAAAATGGAGAACTTTCCTATACCATCTGAAGTTTAACTTCCTTTTCCTTCATTTTATCTCTTTGCATCATCTATACAATAGGTTCTTGATGAATGTTTGTGATGGTTAGGCTATTGTGTCAATTCGGCCAGGTAATTGTGCCCAGTTGTTTGGTCAAGCAAGCACTGGGCTAACTGTAATACAAGGGCATTTATGGACTTTAGTCACCATTGACTTTACTGCAGTGGTAAATCATAGATATGTGGTTATAATTACATCAGTCAGGGAGATTGCCATCAGCAATGAGTGAGGCTTAACCCAATCAGTTGAATCCCTTAAAAGTGGAAGTAATTCCAGCATTGATAGAGAATTTCCCAGCTCATCTTTGGACAGCCAACATCTCCCAGAACTCGTCAAGAATTTTCACTGGACTTTCATCAGAACTCCTGGTTTCATCCTGCATGCGGAACCTGGACTTGTGCATCCCCATGGCTGCGTGAGAGACTCTGATAAATATCTTACTATCAACAGATATCCCTTGTTGATTCTGTTTTGCTAGAGAACCCTGACTAATACAATGTTGTTGATTAAGAATATCCATAAGCATAAAGTAAAGGGCTTGCACTGTGGGAGGGTGCTGTTTCCTATCTGGCTTCTGCTCATTTCAAATGCCAGAATCTTGACTATAATAGTCAGATAGTATTTATTCTATCTGGTATTTATTCAGCATTTTTTAAGTGCCTACTCATTACCAGATAATATTTTAGGCATTGGTCATAGAATAGTTAACAAAACAAAGTTCTTCTTTTCCTGGTACTCATTCTAATTGGAGGTATGTTGAAACCAGCTCAACAAAGGAAAGACTCGAATGGGAGGCACCACAGAACTTAAGGAAGAGACACAAGAATAAAGAAAAGATGGAAACAGGGGATTTAGAGTCTCAAGGACTAAGAGCCTCCACCCAAGCTTCCACACTATAGTTATTGAATATTTCAGGGAAGGGAGTATAGCTAATGTTTTTACTCTTTAGATAACACTTTGCCAGAGCAATCATGTCCACATTTTTCCATAGGGTGCAGGGCTCAAATGTTTCTTTCTGCAAACAGTCATGGGTTGTTCAAGACAGTGTTCCCTCTTGAAAGGGCCTGATGCTCAAGGTCCATACCCTCATTTGCTTCTTGGAAACATTTTAACCTCTGGCCCATTATGGAAACAGTTTAACCTCCAGCGGTTTCTCCACAGAGGTAGACAAGCACAAAGAAAACCAAAATAATTTATTAAGCTCTAAACCCTAAAAAGAAGAACAAAGCAAGTAAAGAAGTAGAAGAAAGTTGTTTGATGTAGGAAATTAGATCAGGCCTCTCTGACAAAGCAATATTTCAAAAGACACCTGAAGTAGGTGGAAAGAAAGCCATGCTTATGTCTAGGGAAAGAGCATTCCATCAAGGACAAAGGCTACCAGGCAAAAGTGTGCTTGATGGGTTGAAAGCAGGAAAGATGGCCAGGTTTGAACAGAGAGAACAAGAGAAAAAGTAATGAGAAATGTTGACAAGATGTGAAGGGTGCATATACCTTGCGCCAAAAGTAACAGATTAAGGATTACCCAGTTAGAAGGATTATGAATTTTATGCCATCAATGGCAAAATATGCTTACGCAATTTAGAAGAAGGGTTCAATATGAATATTGTAGACTACAAGACTGGCATTTATTCAAGGTTGTTTTGAATATGAGAGGTAAAAAATTATATACTCAATACCCTTAGGATATGCCCCCATGCCCACAGGGAGTAAATTTTTATAATAGGAAGACAAATAATAAAGACACATGAAAACAGGGGAAGTGCAAAAGGAATTCAGAGTAGGGAGAATTCAGGTGGGCTGGATCAATTTATAGAGGTTCTCCAAAACAATGGTTCTTAACCTTGGCTGCACACTGGAATAACCAGAGTTCCATCCATTTAAGATCTGATTTAATTAGCCTGCCTTATGGCCTTGGCATTGGGATTATTTTAGAGCTCCCAGGTAATTTTAATATGTAGCCAAGGTTGAGAAACCTACTCCAAAGGATATTAGCCTTGAGGTGCCTCTTAAGGGTGGATAGGATTGGATGGGTAGAAGAAAGGGTGAATTGGGGGTGGGGATGGGAAGTGCAAAATAAGTCACTGAGGAAAATAAAGAAATGGGGGATGGAGATGCAGGAGATGGGAATCAGGAAGGGCCTTAGAGATCAAGGTAAGGATTTTATATTTTGCTCTGAGATGAGAAGTTGTTAGAAATTTTTCAGCTGAGCAGTGGCATGATCTGACCATTTGAAACCATACTCTATGATCTATCAGCTAGTTTCTATGTGGAAAACACACTGCAGAGAAGCAAGGTTAGAAGCAGTGAGACTAATTTGGAGATTTGAAATATTCAAGCAAGAGACTTAAATTAGAGCATTAGAAGCGGAGATGATGTGAATTAGTCACAATATGGATATGTTTGAAGGCAGAGCTAACAGGATTTTCTGTTGGGTTTCAGGTATATGAAAAAAATAGTCAGGGATGACTTCAAAGTTCTTTGGATTAAAGAACTGGTAGAATGGAGTTGACATTTCTAAGATGGGAAAGGGTATTAGAGAAGAAAGTTTGGTTAAAGAGGATAAAGCATTGGATATCTCTGCAAAACAATTCTGGAGGTATTCTTTAAATCAAGCTTTATATATCTTACCTTAACCTATTGAATGTACTGAGGGAGAGTGTGAACTATTATCCATGTGGTACAGCTGTGCTCCAGAATGTGTTCACTGAGTGCAATGAGTGTGCCACAATGATGGAGGAGGTTGTTGGTATGGAAGGAGTGGGGGGGGGGGGGGGCGGGGGATATATGGAAACCTCTTATATTTTTTAATGTAACTTTTTTTTATGTATATATCTTCAAAAAATACAATTTACAAAAATGATGGGGTGCGGGGGCATGGAGAATGGGGTATATGGGAACCTCTTATGTTTTTTATGTTTTTTTAATGTTTTTTAATATAATGTTCTTTGTGATCTATTAACTTTAATTTTAAAAGTGTAAAAATTTTTTTAAAAAAAGATTTATGAAAATAACTTGCTGGGATTGGTTTGTAAAGACAGTAATAGGCAAATGTGTTTCCCAAAGGGTCAAAGGTTTTTAGGTGGTACTCTCTTTTTTGGTGGTTATGCACTGACTTTGGTGTGCATTACATATAAATAAAATATATAGAATGAAGCAAAAGCAATTTTTAAGGTATTTTTTAAAGAAAAACGATTATTAAAGCACAAGTGATAAATAATTGTGGAGAAAATTTATGTCAGCTATGTACTAATAGATGAACTTTGGAAAACCTTGGTGTACAATTAATTAATTTAAATACCTTAAATTAATTTTAAATATCTTTAAAGGTAGTCTCTGGTAAGAAAAGCGTTTTAGCCAGAGTCTGGTCTAATCCTCTCCAAATTCTTATTCTTCCACATATGGTTGATCATCTATGGATGCTATGTCCTATACCAAAAGCCAAAAACAGCATTTGTGGATTATTCTCACTCCATCTTCACCTGCAATTGCTCAAAGTTTGCTCTAGCTGAAGTGTCTATGATTTGATTGAATTTCTAGAGAAGAATTGGCTTTCCTACAATAATCCCTTGAACAAGGCCAGTTGCTCTCTTTACTTCCCCTCTCCCCAGGCAGGATGCAGGCAGCTCTGCCCTCAAGCCCATGCAAGTAGCCTGTCTGGGTCTTCATATGGTTCTTAAGCTACCAGTGATCTTCGGTGCTTCTGCTGATGGCTTTCATTGGGAATGCTGCCTTGCTTAGGATAAAACCTAGGAAAAATCTAACCCATGAATCCAGAATATGGCCCCTGCCATTGTCTTGCTGAATAACTTTCAGCACTTTACAGTCAATCTCCAAAACAACCCTTCTGAGGCTACCTCAATAATATCCTCTTCAGATATTATTCTACCATTTTACAAATAAAATAATGTTTGAGGCTCAAATAGCCAGGTGTTCAAAGCCAACCAGCTAGTAAGTAGTACAACTACATAATAAGTAATACAACTTATTCTCTGACACTTAGTTTTTGTTTGTTTTCCATTGTGGTAAAACATATAACAAAGGTTCCCATTTTAACCACTTTGAAGTATACAATTCAGTGATGTTAAGTACATTCACAATATTGTACAACAATCACTGCTATCTAATTCCAGAACTGTTTTGACACCCCCCAAAAGGAAATCTAGTACCATTAGGCAGTTTAATCCCCATTCCCCACTCCCCCCAGTTCTTGGATACCACTAATCTGCTTTCTGTGTCTACTGATTTACCTATTAGGCATCTTTATATGAATGGAAGCCTACATTATATAGCCTATCATATTTTATCAGTCAGCATACTGTTTTCAAGGTTCATGAACATTATAGTAATTATCAGAAACTTCATTCCTTTTTATGGCTGAAAAATGGTCCATTGTATGGATACACCACATTTTATATATCCAAACATCTGTCCACTGATACATTAAGGCTGTTTCCTCATTTTGGCTATTGTGAATAGTGTTGCTATTTGTGTACAAGTTCTGACCCTTAGTTTTCCAATCTGTCCAACGGAAATAATAAGCACTTTGCAGAGTTACTTTACTATAGTTGGGCCTTATACCCCACTTCCCTCACTCTCTACCCAGGACAGCTTGAGGAAAATTCAGCAATTACCATTTAGCAAAGCATAGGCCTTTTGTGTTGCTGAAGAAAGTGTGCAAAAATGAGAAGCAAGGTAATGGGGAAAAGAAACTCAAAAGAAGATTTGGAGGAGCTCCAGAAAAATGGTGTTGGAGTAGGAAGGCAGGGTGCTATTCTTTCACAAAAACAATGGAGAAAAGGCCAAAAGCTGTCTGAGGGACCTGGTTTAGGGGTCAGCAGACCAGGACAGTGCTGCACAACTTCCAGGAGGGCAGAGACATGTAAAATACAAAACAACAAATTTGAGTTACTAAACCTCTGCAGCTACCAGGAAGGGCTTCCATTCACCCTCAAGACATTAAGCCTGGGTAAAACCCCTGGCTCACTGTAGCCAACTGAGAGTGGACCAGATGTCTTCCCCCCGTCAGGTGTTACAAAGGAAGGGGAAGGGTGAGTCAGAGGGGTTCTCTTCAGTGAATTCAGCCAGGAAAACCTGCTTTAAATCTTGGTTCTGACCAGACCAGAAACACAAGAAAGCAGAGCTTGAAAGAAACACCTCTGTGGTTCATTGACAAGCATCATCTTCTGGCCAGCCAGGAAATTGCAAGGAGAAAAAACTACTTTTAGGTCTTTCTTTAGCACCAGCCCCTGGAAGAAAATCTGCACAACATTAGTGATATGCCTACACTGATTTTGATAACTTAAGCTAGGCAATTTTAAAGACTTAGAATAAGTTGAACCAAAAATCAAAAAAGGACTATTAAAAGAAAATACTAATCAATAGAGAAATTGACTAGTAGAGTAAGTTCACCAACACATTCAGATGCCTAGACATCAACAAAAATTACAAGCCATACTAGGAAACAAGATGAAATGGCTCAGCCAAAGGAACAAACCAAATATTCTTATGAGATACAGGATTTAAGACAACTAATTAATGATAATCACACAGATCTACTAAATCAAATCAGAGAATTGAAGGAAAATATGACTAAAAAGTTAAAGATATTAAGAAGACACTGGGTGAGCATAAATGACAATTTGGAAACCTGTAAATAAAAGTAAGAGAGCTTATGGGCATGAAAGACATGATGGATGAGATTAAAAATACATTAGAGGAAGTGGGTGTGGCTCTGACAGTTGGGCACCCTCCTCCCTCATAGGAGGTCTCTGGTTCAGTTCCCAGTGTATCCTAAAGAAGAAACAAACAGACAACAAAGAGACAATGAGCAGACAGTAAGCGAAAACAACAAGCAAACAGACAAGGAGGCATCTCGGGATATGGGAATACATTAGAGGCACATAACAGAATATTTGAATTGCTCAAAGACAGAATTAGTGATTTCAAGGACAGAACATCTGAACTGGAAAAGACAGGATAACAGAAAGAGAAAATAATAGAAAAAAATGGAACAGTTCTCAGGGAATTGAATGACAATACAAAACACATAAACATACATGTTATCAGTATCCCAGGAGAAAAGAATGGAAAAGGGGCAGTAAGAATATTTGAGGAGATAATGACTAAAAACTTCCCAACTGTTATAAAAGACATAAATATCAATATCCAAGAAGGACAACATACCCCAAACAGAATAAATTCAAATAGAACTACTCCAAGACACCTACTATTAGAATGGCAAATATCAGAGATAAAGAGAGGATTCTGGAAGCAGCAAAAGAAAAGAAAAGCATCACATACAAGAGAACCTCAATATTATTAACTGTCAACCTCTCTTCAGAAACCATGGAGGGGGGAAGAAAGTGGTATGATTTATTTAAGATACTGAAAGAGAAAAACTGCCAGTCAAAAATTCTGAATCTGACAAAAGTATCCTTCAAAAATGAGGATGAATTTAAAGTCTTCACAGACAAACAAAAACTAGTGAATAAGCTACCAAAAAAAAAAAAAACAGAATTATGAGAAATACTAAAATGAGTGCAGGCTACCTGAAAGGAAAAACAAGGGTGAGAGAGTTAGTGTAGAGTATAGAAATGAAGATTATTAGGAAGGGTAAATTAAAAGGTAAAAAGACAGGCAATAGTATGATATGAAAACAGAAAGCCAAAGGACAAAATGGATGAAATAAGTAATGCTTTTACAGTGTAACATTGAATGTTAATGACTTGAACTCCCTGACCAAAGACATGGACTGATAGATTGGATAAAAAATATATGTATGTGCCATCTATATGCTGTCTACAAGAGACTCACCTCAGACGTAATGACACAACAGGTTGAAAGTGAAAGGCTGAAAAATAATAATCCACACAACAAATAAATAACTTAATTATAATAGATTATATGCACTAACCTGTGTGCCCCAAGATACATGAGGCACATACTGGCAAAACTGAAGGGAGTAGTAGCTCTCTCTACAATAATAGTTGGAGACTTCAATACACCCCTCTCATCATTGGATAGAACACCTGGACAGAGGATAAATAAAGAAAAAGAGCACTTGAATAATACGATAAATGAACTATACCTAAGAGACATTTATAGAGCATTACACCTCAAAACAGCAGGATAAACATTGTTTTTAGGCACTCATGGATCCTTCTCCAGGATAGACCAATGTTGTTGGGTTACAAGACAGGACTCGATAAATTTAAATGATTGAAATTATGCAAAACACCTTCTCTGACCATAAGAGAATGAACTAGAAATCACTAAAGGATGGAAAAAGGAAACATTCGTGAATATATGGAGAGTAAGCCACACATTCTTAAATAACCAGTGGGTTAAAGAAGAAATTGCAAGAGAATTCAGTAAATATCTTGAGATGAATGAAAATGAGAACACAACATATCAAAATCTATAATACAACACAGAGGCAATGCTGATAGGAAAATTTATAGCCCTCAGTGCTTACTTTTAAAAAGAAGAAAGGGCTAAAATTGAAGATCTAACTGCACACCTAAAGGAACTAGAAAAAGAGCAGCAAACTAATTCTAAACAAAACAAAAGAAAGTAAAAATCAGAGCAGAAATAAATGAAATTGAGGGGAAAATACAATAAAAAGAATCAGCCAAATCAAAAGTTGGTTTTTTGAGACGATCAAGAAAATCAGCAAGCCCTTATCTAGACAGAAAAAGAAAAAAGCAGAAGTGCAAATGAATAAAATCAGAAATGAGAATGGGGACATTATCACCCTTTGGAAATAAGAGAGATCATAAGAGTATTCTATGAACAACTATATGCCAAAAAAACTAGACAATGTAGATGAGATGGACAAATACCTAGAAGCACATGAAGAATTTACACTGACTCTAGAAGAAATAGATGACCTCAACAAACCAATCACAAGTAAAGAGATTGAAATGGTCATCAAAATCCTTCCAAAGAAGAAAAGTCCAGGACCAGATGACTTGACAGCTGAATTCTGCCAATCATTCAAAGACTATCTAATACCAATCTTGCTCAAGTTCTTCCAAAAAATTGAACAGGGAAGAATGCTACCAAACTCATTCTATGAAACCAATATCACCCTAACACCAAAACCAGATTAAGATACTACAGAAAAAGAAAATTACAGACCAATATCTCTGGTGAATATAGATGCAAAAATCCTCAACAAAATACTTGCAAACAGAATCCAAAAGCATATTAAAGGAATTATACACCACAATCAAGTGGGTTTTATCCCAGTTATGTAAGGGTGGTTCAACACAAAAAAATCAATTAATGTAATAAACCACATTGAGAAATTGAAGAAAAATCACATGATCTTCTCGATTGATGCCAAAAAGGCATTTGACAAAATACAGCATCCTTTCTTGATAAAAAACATTCCAAAAGATAGGAATAGAAGGAAGCTTTCTCAATATGGTAAAGTGCATACATGAAAAACCTACAGCTAGCACTGCGCCCACCAGTGAAAGATTGATAGTTTTCCTGCTGAGATCAGGAACAAGATAAGGATGCCCACAGTCACCACTGTTCTTCAGTATTGTGCTAGAAGTTCTGGCTAGAGCAATTAGGCTAGATAAAGAAATAAAAAGCACCCAAACAGGAAAAGAAGTAAAATTTTCACGTTTCCTGATGATATGATTTTATATCTTAGAATATCCTGAAAAATCCATAACAAAACTTCTAGAACTAATATATGAGTTCAACAAAGTGACAGCATATAATACTAACATGCAAAAATCAATAAGGTTTCTATACACTACTGATGAGCAATCTGAGGAGGAAATCAGTAAAAAAATTATATTTATAATAGAAACTAGAAGAATCAAATATTTAGGAATAAACTTAACCAAGGGACCTTCAGATAACTACAAAACATCATTAAAAGAAACTGAAGAAGACATAAGTAAATGGAAGGACATTCTGTGGTCATGGATTAAAAGACCAAATATCATTTAGACATCAGTTCTACCCAAACTGATTTACAAATTCAATCCAATCCAAATACAAATCCCAACAGTCCTTTTTGCAGGAATGGAAAAACCAATTATCAAATTTATGTAGAAGGGTAAGAGAACCCAAATAACCAAAAAGTCTTTAAGAAGGAGAATAAATCTGGAGAACTCTCACTTCCTGACTTTAAAGCTTATTATTTACATTGGAAGAACAAAACAAAAACAGCATGGTTTTGGCATAAAGACAGACAGAGCAATCAATGGAACTGAATCAAGAACTCAGAAATAGATCCTCACATCTATGGCCAAGGTTGACAAGGCTGTCGAGCCTTCCCAGCACCATTTTTTAAAAAGACTGCTGGGAGAACTGGATATCCATATCCAAAAGAAAGAAAGAGGACCCTATCTCACATCTTATACAAAAATTAACTCAAAATGAATCAAGGACCTAAATATAAAAGCAACAACCATAAAACTCCTAGAAGAAAACATAGGAAAACATCTTCAAGATCTTGTGGTAGGCAGTAGTTTCTTAACTCTTACACCCAAAGCATGAGCAACAAAATTAAAAATAGATAAATGGGACTTCCTCAGAATTGAATACTTTTGCACCTCAAAGGACTTTGTCAAAGAGCGAAGAGCTGCTGACTCAATGTGAAAAAATATTTGGAAATCACATATCCAATAACAGTTTAATATCCATGATATATGAAGAGACACTACAACTAAACCATAAAAAGACAAACTACCTGATTAAAAAATGGACAAAAGACTTGAATAGACAGTTGTCTGAAAAAGAAATAAAAATGGCAAAAAAACACATGAAAAAATGTTCAACATCCTTAGCGATGAGGGAAATGCAAATTAAAACTACAATAAGATACCACTTCATGCCTGTTAGAATGACCACTATCAAAAAGACAGAGAACTACAAGTGTTGGAGAGGATGTGGAGCAATAGGAATGCTTATTCACTGTTAGTGGGAATGTAGACTGGTACAACCTCTATGGAGGACTGGTTGGCAGTTCCTAAGAAAGTTGAATATAGCCTTGCCATGTGACACAGGAACAAACATCTGACTACCAATGTTCATAGTGGCATTATTCACAGTTGCCAAAAGACAGAAACAATCCTGGTGTCTGTCAGCTGATGAACAGATAAACAAATTGTGGTGTATAAACACAATGTAACATTATGCAGCTATAAGAAGAAATGAAGTCGTAAAGCATATGACAACATGGATGAACCTGGAGGACATTATATTGAGTGAAGCCAGACAGACACAAAAGGACACTGTATGATTGTACTACTATGAACTAAATATATTGTGTAATCTCTAGAATTACTAATTATAATATAGGTCACCAGAAAATAGAATGAAGTTAGAGAATGAAAAACTGAGGATTAATCTGTGCAGAATTGGTAAAGGTTGTTTGTAAATCTTTGGAAATGAAGAGAAATGGTGAAACCACATCATAGGGCTTATATCTAGCAGTGCTATTTATTACATGGGTATGACAGTGGTTGAAAGGCAAAGTCTAAGGTCACATATTAAGGGAAGGAAAGCTAAAAATTATAACATGGGACTGTATAACATGGTAAAACCTCATGGGAAATACGAATATGGATGATATTATATACATAAGACTGTTTTTACAAATATACAAATACAAATAAACTAGAGAGATGGAAACAGTTGTACAGCAAATATATACAGCAGGGGACGCATTACGAGATGGAGAGATGATAAGTATTTATTGTTTGTCTGTTTTTTTGTTTTTTCTTATTATTATTGAAATAATGAAAATGTTCTAATAATGATTGAAGTGATGAATGCACAACTATGTGATTATACCAAATACCACTGATTGTGTAATTTGGATGAATTTATGCTTTATGAATATGCATCAATAAAATTGGTTTATTTTTAAAAGTTGGGAAAATAGAGAAGCAAGGCAGAGAGATTCTGAGGAAGAGGAAGGGATACCTAATGGGAAAATCTAATTCCATGTCTTCACTTTTAATTTTTGTCATTATTCAGGTGTATTTAGTTACTCAGTTGCATTTAGCCTGTGAAAATAATCTGTATGTACTTTTCTATATGTAGGTAATACTTCAATAAAATTTATGAAAATATAATAAATTATAAAATACTCTCCGACTCAAACTGGCTTAAATAATAAGGAAAGTTATTAATTCTAACAGAAAGACCAAGAATGGCAGCCCCAGAGTCAGTTACTTCTATATCCAATAATATCATTAAGGACCCGGTTCCTTTCCATGTTGCATCTCTGTCCTCAAAGCCGTAGAAGTTATATCTAGACATTATATCTAGATCCAACCCTGCCCAGAGGAATAGGGTTTTTCAACTTTGGGTCTCTTTTTAAGGGCAAGAAAAATTTCCTAGAAGGAGTTCTAGTCATTTCTTATAATGGTAAACATATATCTACTCAAAAACCCAGTAACCCCACATTGGGTATTTACCCATGAGAAATGAAAACATATGCACACATCCACACACCCACACACACATGTCAATGTATTCAAGAATGTTCTTAGTTGCTTTATTCATAATTAAAACCTGGAAAGAGTCCAGGCCTCAATCCACAGAAGAGTTGGATAAACAAACTGCAGTTCATTCATTCAGTGGAATGCTGCTCACCAGTTAAAAAAAAAAAAAAAGAATTACTAATACAAAGAACGTGGATGAATCTAAAAAATATTATGTGAGTGAAAGAAACCATACACAAAGGGTAAATAAATAATGTATGATGAAAAAGGTAGTATAGTGGATGTTTGCCTCTGGGAGTGGCAGAGTGGAGGGCTGGTCAGGACTGATTTAGAAGGGGCATAAAAAGGAAATTTCTGGGGAGATGGTAAGGTTCTGTATCTTGAAAGGTGTTTGGATTACGCAGGTGTATGCATTTATCAAAATAACAAATATGCACTTAAGATGTGTATATTTCATTGTCTAAAATTTTATCTCAAAAGAAAAAAACAAAATTTGAACTTCAGTTAATGATATGCATGCTGAGGTATTTAGGAAGCTGTGAATTGATGTCTGTAATTTACATTGAAATGCATAAAAAGGTAAGATTATTTGATAAATGAATAAAGAGAGAGATGAATTGATATATGATAAAACGAGATAGTAAAATAATGGTAGAATCTTAAGTGGTGGGTATATAGGTTGTTACTATTAAGATCTTTAGTGCACACTTGAAATTTTTTATAATAAAATAAAATGTTAGCAGAGGAGGAGGTATACAGAACAGGACTTCAAGGCCAAACAGATTAGGAAAAATCTGACTTAATGAAATTTAAGTAGGTTTCTTTACATCAAGATATATCGCAACCCAAAATTTGCTAAACACATTAAATATGATGATTATATGTGTTTGTGCATGTGTTTATGCATATATATAATATTCCCTAAGAGTTGTCCTTTTTTTTCCTTCATCAAAACAAAACTGAAAGGGAAGAGATAACTGGGCAAACAGAACTCTGTTCTCTAATGCCCACCTATCCCCCAGAGGCTGCTCTTCAGTGACCCCTGACTCGGGTAGCAGCCCCAAACCCACTGCTTTATTTCCTTCACTCCTGGGCAGAGGAAACGAGCTGCTCTGAATCAGAAGAGAAACCAGTAGGTCTTGAGAGTGCTCTTGGCTGCTTTTCCTGCTCTGACCTCCTTTTAGCAATAGGAGGATTGCCATCCATTCCTCATCATTTTTGTCAAATGTAAAAGACTTGGATTTGAGCCCCTTTCATTTCCCAAAAGAAAATGGATTTCCAGGGGCTTGAGCAAATTCATTGTCATTCCTAGTTTTATTTGGTGATTAGACCGTGAGCATCTTGAGAAATTAAACTAGTTCTGATAGCCCAGATCCACCAGAAGCCAAAGTGACATAGTACGCCATACCTGTCATGCACTCAAGTGACATTACTGATACCTTCCAATCTAATTTTGGATATTTTTTGTTTGAATTCGCACTTGGTGAATGTTAATAGTATGTGGGGGTTATGCGTACTGAATACATTGACATTTTCTTTCCTGGAGAAAGAACCATATTTCTGGCATCCATTCCTCCTCCTCAACAACTTTTGATGTGTGTTGGGCACAGTGGGTAGGAAGATCATGGGACAAGGCCTTCTAGCTAACTTTCCTCCTCCAATTCCTCTGCCTTACCACAGTTTCACCCCTCTGTACTCAGGAATCAGGAGCCCCAGGGGAAACCTTGTTAGGCAGCCCACTTCCCCCTGGGTGTTCTGAATCTAGAGCATCCACTTAAGCTTCATGGGAGGGAGAGCAAGCTATCTGCTCATCTGGTGTCCGCCCCTGAGCACAGGAATCTGCATCAGGTTCCAGCGCCAGCTATGCTTCCAAAGTGGACGTGTGCCAAGGGCACTAATTTGACACAATTCCTTTTCAAGCCTTTGCTTTACATGTTCATCCCTGGAGCATGTAGAGAAAAGGAGCTAGCAAATGCCTGCAAATTCATCGGCTGTACAGAGCCCATGAGACTCACTGAAGCAGTTGTAATGCTGCCTATTGTGAAAAGGAAACTTGTCCCCACTTCTTCCTCCCTGCCAGGGGCTGCTGTCACATTCTAACACCAGCTGGAGGTCAAAAGCCTCCCTTGGCCACTGAGGCCATAATGAACACTGTTCCTGTAAGCCTGGCAATGATGTGACTGTGGCCCCTTAAAGCTCAAAGCAAATGATTTCAGAGAAACCTTTAAAACAAACATTCATTGGCTTCTTCCAAAATAACAATAATAATAATTGTTATTATTATATTGCTAAAATGTTCTAAAATATCAGGGAGCATGGTTACACATCCCCAGTGGAAAACCAGAAGCATACTTTTCCGTGGTCACAGGTTCTTCATTAAAAAGAGAATGCACAAGAGACAGCATGCGTTGGCTGAAACCTCTTCTTCCCTTCCCCTCTTATGCTGATAAATACTATAATATTAGCAGGAAGCAATTCAAGCAATAGCAATTCCTCCATGTGATGACACAGAGCTGGCAATAGGAGAGACTCCAAGCTCCAATAAATCTTGCCAGTCACAGGTGACTCTGTTTAATTGCTGTCCTTGCTCAACATCCAAGATGCTTGTGTTACATCTTTTGAGGGTAGATTAATACTCTAGCGACCATCATACACACACATCAGACTTTTAGAACACTAGAGGGATTATTTCACCAAAAGTAATAAGACGTAAGTAGGTTTAGACTACTGACAATTAATGCTCAGAAATTCAAATAAAGGTTGAGTTTAGGCTTGCACTTGGTTGGTTGGTTGGTTAGCTAGTTTGTTAGTTAGTTAGTTTGTTTGTTTGTTTTTAACCCAGTCTAGCTCTCTCCTTCTATCTTCTTGGGGCAAGTTTTATCTTTGATTGGGGATTCTTTCTTGGCTCCACAGTAAGCCTATCTCTCTCCCATTTCCCCCTCTATAATAGCTGTCATTTACTAAGTACTTAACCTATACTCAAGCATCATCATTGTTCCACATTACACTGAAAGATAGGTAAAATCGTGCCTATTTCACACCTGAGGAAACTGAGGCTCAGAAAAGACAGTCATTTGCCAATAGGCACATTGCCTATAAGAAACAGGGCTGGGATTTGAACCCACATCTGAGTCCCAGTCCACATCCTTATGGATTTGCCATATTTCTACCTGTTCCTGAAGCTTCTCTTTCCCCCAGGAAATTATTCTTATGCTTCATAAAACAATGGAGGCATTCATTCATTGATTCATTCAACATCAAAACTTGCTGAATGCCACATATACAAAACTGAGTTAAACAGAAAGAATTACTTTGCTCACCTCCCACATGTAAGGCATTTACTTTGAACCTGTTCTTTCCCCCTTTATCTGCGCTCCAAGTCTTTGGTTCTCATAAACCAGAAGGAACATACAAAACCCACTTGCTATGCCCTGAAGAGTCTATTTCATTCTACAACAGCAGACAGTTGGAAGGTAACAATTATTTCAAGGGTTTCTTATTGAAAACATGTGAACTAGAGCACCTTCCAGGATCAGGAGGTCTCAAGGAGGTTAGAGTGCTCTAGAGAGGGCCTAAATGATTTAAATCCTTTCAGGATCTACCCAGGCTTGCATTTGCATAGACTAGTTACACCTCTCCAAGCACTACCCCATCTTAGACTCAAGCTCATCTGAGAGGAGTGAAATGTGCAATAAAGGTGAACATAGTATCCTGATTGAAGTTCTTACTCGAAATAATGTCAACTGGGGTATCTAAAGAAATAACAACAATTGCAATTTGCATACTCACCTGAAAAAGGCTTTGGATCACCCAAGTTAAAGCATTTTAGAACCTATCTTAGCCCAGACCCATCAAAAAGAATGAGAAAAAAGTAGTTGACTAAATAAATAGAAAGTCCATTAATTTTGACATTTTCTTTTATTGTTGATACCAAGCAAAAGCGGGTTCTTTTCTCCTGATGCATCTTTAAAGCAAACAATGGAGCATGGTGGCCTTCTGCCCCAAAACTGCCTCCCTGATCTGCAGAAATTCCAATAGTTTATAACACTGGGGTACTAATGAATAATGGGAGTGCTACTGAACACAGGCTCTTCATTAATAAACATTAAGGGGTTGAACAGGATGGATGAGGTTGGGACAGCAAACCAGGGTCAGTCACCAGGATTTAGGACAGTGGTATACAGAACAAAGGTCATTTAACAAGGTCTTTCATGTAGATATTAAGCAGAGGTGAGTGGAGTGGTTACCATCCCAATAGTAAGTACACACAAAGTTAAGCTCAGTCTAGAATTACCATCACAATAGTAAGCATACACAAGGGTGGGCTTAAGTCTAGAGTAACCATAAACAGGGGTGGAATCACTCTAGGCAGCTTCAGAAATTTCAGGTATAAACCTTTTTGCGTTTATAATATAAAGGCATCTATATAATGATTTAATAATCATAACTATTCTTTTTTTAATATATATTTTTTATTTTTAAAAGATATTTAGGTTACATAAATGTTACATAAAAAATATAGGGGATTCCCATATGTCCCGCTCCCCACACTGCCCACATTTACCCTCATTAATGAAATCCTTCATTTGTGTGGTACATTCATCGCAATTGATGAATACATTTTGGAGCACTGCCCCTAAGCATGGATTATAGTTTACATTGTAGTTTACACTCCCCCCACACAATTCTGTAGGTTACAGCAAGATATATAATGGCCTGTATCTGTCACTGCAATGTCATTCAGAACAATTCCAAGTCCCAAAAATCCCCCCTATTATACCCCTTTTTCCCTCTCCCTGCCTTCAGCAACTCCAGTGGCCACTGCTTCCACATCAGTGATAAAAGCTCTTCCATCGCTAGAATCACAATAAGTCTATAGTAGAATACCAGTAAGTCCACTCTAATCCATAGTTCATTCACTAATTCTGAGGATTCTGGAATGTGATGTGCAGTCCACCTCCAATTGAGAGGGGGCTTCAGTCCCATATAGCCAATGGATGGGAGTTGGAGTCGTAGACTCTCTCAGTTCCTTGGTTTGGTGGTTGTCCATCATCAGCTCCTTGTTAGTTGTCCTGGGTGAGTCCAATGAACTGGAGAGTAGCTGTTACAACTCCATTGAGGCTCAGGGCCCAACTGGCTATTTGTTAATTCTTAACCCTCAGTTATAGTGTTCTGAACTTCTTTATAAGTAATTGTATTTATTACTAGTCAAGGTCCCTGTCAATTCTTTCCCAGGTACTGGCTTGGACTGTGCCACACTGCTCTAACACAATCAGAGCAACCAAGAGATAGAGAAAGAAAGTAATAACAGGAGTAGCTCTGGAGTATGGGCTTTGCTTTAAAGCTGGGAGTTCTACAAACCTTTTTTTTTAACTACAGGTATATTTCTAAATGTGAACGTACACCTCTGCTTGGAGTCCAGGAGATTGGAGAGAAATCCAGGACAACTTCATTTCTCTCTGTCTAAACCTGCCCAATACAACTAAGTCTTAGTATAAAACTAACCTGTATTGTCATGAAGTAGCCCAAAAGAAATTTTCAATCAAGGCAAAAGTGATGGACAGTTTGAATATTCTTACTGAGGCAGGTTAGTATAGGGAAGATGAGGTAAGACTTCCTGTCATAGCAAAGAACATGGTCAGCAGACAACATGGCTGTGAGACCCTTCCTGGAAACCTCCTGAGGGATCCTGTGAGACCCTAGCCATGAGGTCCCATTTAGAACTCTTTTTAGGTGTTAGAGGTTTGCAATAATTAACAAGCTGTACCTCAGTTTCCCCTGATATGCTTTGGGAAAAAGGTAAACCCCCTCCCCAGTGTTTGAGAGCAGGCACTTTCCCACAGGTTGAAGAAAGGAACCCTGTAGAGACAGGAGTAAAAGGAGATAGAGATCTTCCCATCTGCATATTAAAGGGAGATGGAAATCTTTACTACCTCTACCTGCATATCAGAGGGAGAGGGAGATGGAAAACCTTCACTACTTACAAACCCTTTAAAACCCTACAGATCAAAAGAAACATTTGCTCCTGCAGCATTCCAAGAAGTCATAAACTTACTCAACCCCCTCCCACTACCTCACTTGAACCCTAAATCCCCTTCCCACTAACTATCATTTCCCAGCCTAGGAAAGTTCTGTATAAATTCAAGTCCCCACCTTCAAGGAGGGGGCTGAAGTCTCTCTTCAGACCCCTACTGCCCGAAACCGGCAGGGGCGAGTCCAGGGACCTGTGGGAAGAAGCAGGGTGGGGCAGGAGTCGAGAGAAGAATGGAGACAAAACAGGATTCTGATCAAGTCTTGTTTATTGGGGGTAAAACACGGGGATATATAGAGAGGGAAGGGAACATGTACATAGGTGATAGGCTGGTCTTGTGGGTGGCAGACGTCCAAGGAGGGGATTGGCCGACAGTTCGCACCGGGTCTGACAGTTCGCACCGGGTCTGCGGAGTTTCGCGCCTTGCGCATGGGTATTGCTGTAGTCACCTGAGTAGAGGTGGGAGGAGGAGAACAAAGAAGCAGGGAGGAGAAGAATAAGGAAATGACAGGGCAGATTTGTGAACTCCGCCATGCTGTGAGATCCGCCATGTTGTGAGATCTGCCATGTTGTGGGAGGTTGTAAATAGGTCTCACAGCGGGTGGCTCCCTATACCCTACCACTGGGAGAGCTTCTCAATAAATTCTTTGTTTATGGTCAATCAGTTTCCATGTCCCAGTAGGAGCCATATTTTCTCCAACATTAGGATCAAAGATAAGCCCCAGATAACCCCAAACAGGCCTCTTCTTGGATTCCTGAGAGCCAAAAGGTAGGGATCATAAGGCAACCAATCAGAATAACAAACAACTGGAGCCCCTCCCCAATATTAGAAGAAGGAGGAGTAAAGGTTTTCAAAAGGCCTAACCCAGGCCCCTCTGTGCACAAGTCAACCCACCGCACCCTGGCAATCCATGTCTCAGATTGTGTATTCTTTTCCTGTTTCTTAATAAACTCTTTATTCCCTTGTCTACCCTATGGCATGTCTTTAAATTCTTTCATGCAGCATAGCCAAGAATCTAGAGGCCCAGAACCCAGAGCATTCCACCTACATATTTGACAAGCCAGACCAAGAGACAAGATGGCAAGTAACACTCCCAACCCCCACCAAAGACTGGTGAGGTTTTCATTAAAGCCTGTCTGTGCCCTCCTTTGTTTTATCAGTGAGGCCCCTGAGACTCACCCTGGGTTTGTTCCTTACTCAGCGCCCAGGAGGCCCTGAGATTCCTCTTATCCATTACCTCCGGGGCCCCTGAGGCTATTTGCCTATAAACCCAGATCAGTTTCTGCTTCTTAATGTCTGGTTTAACTGCAAACTTGGTCCCTGGCAGTGGCCATAAAATGAGCCCTCTCTTGATGACAACCTATCTAAGACTTCTGTAAGAGAAGGCCAGAAGGAAGGTTTCAAGCCAGCCCTTTCCTAGGAAGAATCATGTGGTCCAGAACCTTGGTCTGGACATCTCCCATAGTTTGCCATGGGTGCCTGACAGCACAGCTCTGAGTCCTTAGGGTGCTAAGAACCAGAGCAGTAGCTCCAAACATGTCCCAAGGCCTGAGCAACTTGGGTGCTTCAGTTTGGAGGCTGAAAGTTCAGTCAGGCCCAGATCTGGGATGCCAGATCAGTTGACAGACTTTTTTCACCCATTTCTCCCTAGAAAAATTGGCAGCTTCTCTAGGATTCCAGTAGACTTCCACTGGGGTGTCTTCTCAGAAATTGGGACAATCTGCCCACTGATAGTCTAAAAGGAAGAAGCTAATCTTTTCCTACCATATCACATGGCCACAGTATGGCCAAGAGTGGCCTCTGCACTGGACCCTGAATTCCAGTTAAACCAGTGCAAGAAAGAAAGGACAAACAGATGTGAAGGCCAGAGATATGTGGTCATCTCCTTAAAGAGTTGAGGAAATGTACTATTGTTGTAGAATTTGAGAGGTTCAATTATTTGAGTACAGAGAGGCCAGGACTCAGGAACGATTTTGAGAAGGAAAAATGGTTTATTGATGGCCATCTGGACTCGGGAACTTTCTGTTTCAATCCCGAGCCCCGAACAAGATTTTTTAGTCCCTTTTATACAGAGAGGAAAGGCCAAATCGTCCTTTTGTTTCAGTTCTCAATAGGCTTGAATTAGCATATATTTCCACATCTTAGGTAAGCTTTTAGCATGGACCTCAGGCATTCGATAAGCTTTTAGCATATTTGGTTTGCATTTCCCCTGAATACTTAAAGTTTATAGACCTTACATTGTTAAACTGTTTCCTGCTCACCAAGGGCAGGACTGCAACCTTTCATCATCCCACACCCACAAGTCACAGATAGTTTAGGTTATCTCTGAAGAGACACTGGCCACCTGCGCTCACGTGGATTTCCAGTCAGGTTCCAGATCCATCTATTAATTTTATTTTACCCTTGAAGAGTTTACACCTTTAATTTAAAAGGGGTGCTGAAGGGTGATGGATCTCTTTTCTGTAACTGCTTCCTGCTAGCCATGGGCTGTAGTTATTGCCTAATAAGGTGTAAAACTCTTAATTTATTTTAACTGGAGGAAGATGGTTCTGGCATTCTGTACGAAGTTGGATGAAGTTTTCATATGGTTAATAAGATGTTTACTCTGAAACAAACAAACTTAATTAAAAATTTGGAATACCCGTTTTTAAAAGAGGACATTGGATTACAGAGGTAGACAAGGTTAGGTGCCTATAAAGATGGCACTCCTTCTTAAAAGCTGGTGGGAACAGCATATATATATTTTTTTAAGTTATTCATTTTCAGAGAGAAATTGCAACAGACACTTAGCTTTGTCTGAAGACACATTCCAAGCTGTTCAATGATTGGCATTCATTCGCTCTGTTAGATGCTTCTGGTTAACTGGCACTCCTTGGGCAACTGGCTTCATTCAGGATTAGAACACTAAGTTGGAAATTCTCTTAGTTTTCCCCTGTGGGAGTGATCAGAACTACAGAATAAAGGTTTTTTACATCTTGGTTTTATATGTACAATTTCTAGCAATTTTGACTTGTTTAATAGGTGACTCACCATCAGCAAGCAAGCCTCACCTTTGCTACACAGCAGAGTACATACAGTAGAATATAGAAGTTGACTGAGACTGGCTGAGACTACCACCTTATTCTATAGACATGTTTATTAACTGTTTAGAAAATGATTTTACCAGGAATTTAACATGTCTAATATACTTCTGCACTTGATCCAAAATAGAAAAGACAACATTATAATTATTAGGCATATATTTAGTATGGGATAAAAGTACAGCACTTAATATTAACTAATGTATTACTTAATGCATAAGGATTCAGAGTTGCAATTATTAGTTTTGAGTTTCAGGTTTGTAATACCTTACATGTTATCTCTCCATGAGAGCAGGCCATAATGCCAATTGTGTTTAAGTTTCACTTACAGTATCCTGGTATCATGGCTCCACTTAGCATGTTCTTCAACACAGTGAGCAAGTTGCAACATCCTTGATCTTAGAGAGATTTTCCAGTATTCTACTAGCCTGGTGCATAGTGCTCTCTGGCACTATGGAACAGTGCCAGTCTGGAGGCAATATCCATGGTACACTTGGCTGTACCGAGTCATTATTGGCTGCTCCAGGAGCTTGAAACTGCAACGTAGTTCCCATCGACTTCAGGAACAGAACCAGAGGCTGATATAGCAAATATTTTTAATTGAGGGGTTAGTGACCAGCCTAGCCAATAACTCACATGGAGAGGCAAAATGCAATGTATACAGGGCCTGGTTTGAATGCACAAAAGAGTTTGATAATGTTAAAGTTTATTCGTTGTTTTTATATATATATTTTAAACAATTTAATGCAACATATATATTAAATGACTGTTTACTTACACAGTTTTACCATGAAGATAACAGTAGGTACCTTACTTTAGTAATAGAGGAAAAAAATTATTTTTCATTGTTAAAATGAAAACAGAATATTTCCAATAGAATCAAGATAACTTTTTATTATCATTTACTTAAATGTGTACTTTGCAGTGGCCTTCAGACAGGTTTTATTATTACGAAGTTATTTCTGCTACCAATACCAATTTTAAGTTTTTTAGTTAACAATGACTTCTAGAACTAGAACTATTTAAACATTTTCAGTTTGGAAGATGTTTTACAAACTCTTTATAATTGACTATAATCATATTGACTAGCCACCTCATGTTTAAATAAACTTACTAAATTACAATTACCAGTGAAAGAAATTTACTCTATTTAAGAGAGCATATCTACAATCTTTTTTCTTTAGCCTAATTTCACCAATGTGAACTTAAAATTTTCATTACTCTAAAGATTTTGTACATATAATGTTAATTTAGTTTATAAATTAACTATGGGAGATTACACTCAAGTTAAATAAAATTGAAACCATAATAGTTTATGCAAGGAATGTTCTCTTTTTTCCTTACAGGAAGCTAAAAACTTCCTTTCTTTGTTTAAGTTATGAAAATTAATAATTTAAAAGCATACTGACTACCAGGTTTTAAAACACATTACACAATTACTTAATTTTTTAATCATAACCCAGGAAAGATCTCTCCATAGTTTTTATGGACTTTCCTTTACTTACTGAAATTTGCTAATAGAGCCACTAATTACCTTTATTTTGTTGGAAAGAAATCTTCTGGAAGAAAATAAGGCTCACCAGATTGTGGAGAAGAAAAGAATTTATTTTTAATCTTGCAAGAAGGGGTGCAGAGCCAGATATGGCTGGTGCCCTGAACAAAGAAAAATGACACAATTTATACCCCTAAGCCTAGCATGCAAACCCTTCCTCTGTTTTTCTATAGATTGGATACTTTAGAAGTTACAGCTTATTTGAGATCTAACTTTTCCATGCAAAAGTTTGTGATTTAACTGATTCCTCTATCACATTTCAACCATTTTAGTTTTTACCTGCTCCCCTTTGTCAAGTAAGGAATAGAATTTAGTGCTGAAATGGCACCGACTTAGCTCTTTCTTGGGCATCCTTCTACTGCCCATAGGACTGGCCTAAACTGGTCTCCTCCACTGCTCTCCAACCCAGGAGTGGGAGACTGAGACAGCAGGCCGCCATGTTACACCAATTAACTTTTTTTTTTATGTGAAAACTAACCTAATCTTTGTTTGTTTGTTTGTTTTATATTTCATGGCTGACAGAAGGTTTAAACTGGGAAATTACCAGGCAAACTGATTCTTAATTCCCTAGCCTAGTAGATAGGTTTAATCTGCCACACCTAGTCTTGCCTTTAAAGCTCTTGCAAAGAGGAGGCCCTTTCCCAATTGTTTCTATAATCAGATTTCTATGACCTTTTCATCCTGCTTAGTTTAATTTGGGCTTTAAGAATATTTATTTACATATATAACTGCATATTTAATTAACAATTTGAATAGAGCTCTTTTAAGAATTTTCATTTGTTAATTTGATATTATTATCCTGATGTATGAAGACATACACTGAGCAAATGGGCAAACACGAAGAGTTAGACACAGAAACAAAACTGATTGATATTACTTATAATTTGCATTATTTTATATACTGTTTAGCTTAATTTGGGGTCCCGAAATATATATTACTTATAACTGCATATTTAACCTCAACAATTTGAACAAATAGGCAGGCATGAATAGTTTGACACAACAACATAACTTTAGTTACTTTAAACTTCTAATTCTTACGAGTGTGACTGCAAAACATTTCAAAGACTCCTGAAACTCTTCTTAATTTGCACTATGACTGTGCAGTTTTATACTATGACTATGCAGTTTTACACAAGAATTTTCTTTCTTAATTAATGGATTGTAACCAAAATGTTCTCGATGCTTTAGCACTATTTTTTGTTTCAGAACTTTATATTTTACTTTGAATTTAGCAGAATTTTGGATAAGCAACAAGATTAATTTTATATATATTTACTGAGGCTATTTGAAGCTTCAGGGAGACAGACTGGTTTCTCTCATGAATTGCCACTCTTAGGAACACTGACCGTTAAGGCAGGAGACTTCTCCCCCTCCACCCCCCTTTTTTATTTTGGAGATAATAAAACTCCAGTGGTCATTTAACTTTATTCCATCAGGCAGCAATTTATTTAGTTTACACTTGAATTCATGAGAGAAAGGGTTACTAATACCAGGAGAGGAGACAGTGATGACCCAGCTCTTCTCAATTATGAAATAACCATAGGCAAAGGCAAGGGGTGAGGTTAGGCTTGAAGTAACCATAAGCAAAGGAAAGGTTAGTTTAGAATTTACACTTAAATAATAGTTTCAGTCTAAATTCACTCAGCTATAATTTTAGTTATTATCTTTTCACTGTTTTATAATATAAATGCATTTATAAATGATTTTAACTCTTAGTTACAGTTTTCATTAATTTTTTAAAAACCTGTTAATTTTATAACACCTTTTAAATACCTTTCATTCGACTTATAACATTAAATGTTATAACCATTACTTTAATTTTTCCTTTAAAGTAAAAGAATAAATCTCCTGCAGTTAGTTTGAAATAAAAAGCTACTTTTCAGGATTTGATTTCTAGAACATTATGTTCTTTTAAAAGAGGTAAGACTCTTCTTCAAACACTGAGGAAATGATGAGGTTAAAGCACAAGAAGCTATTTTGATAAAACAGATTTTCTTTGTATACTGATCTTACTCAACTTTAATCATAAAATTTTCCTTCCACAAACCTTCTACACTTTCAGTATTCATTCAGGTTTTGTCCCACACTCTACTCTTTCCAATAATCAATCATTTTATCTTAGGACAAAATCATCTTCTGTTTCCTTAACAATAAAAACACATTCCATATATCCCACATACTAAGTTACCAGGCAAACTTCTTACAATATATAATTGCCATTAATACTAAACAAGCTTGTTAAAATAATGAACTTTTCTTCACTTTAAATACTTAGTAGCATGTAATACCAGAAAGTTTCTTTGGAAGCAAGTTGGCTGGGGAGGCTGGCTGCCGAATAAATTTGTTATAAAATTACCTTTTATTATTATTATTATCAATTCAGTTTTTGTTTAATAATGACTTTCTGCACTAGCCATTTAAATACCTTAATTTAAACAATGCTTTGTAAAACTTTTATAATTATTTATACCTTTAAGACAAATTTTACCTTCACAGAACACATTCTCTTACTTAAAGTTACTACAATACCTTCTAAGACCTGGGCAGAATGCAAACATATTTTGACTTTGACACCCTATGGAGGGAACTTTACTGCATTTATTCCGATTCTGCTCTTCACCCCCTTCACTTCCCCCCCTTCCAGGCAGTCGGGTGCACAACAATCAAACAGGAATGCGGCTTATGAATAGAAGGTGTGGACTCACTGGAAAGGGGCAAGCCGCTCCCCCCTTTCCAGCTTTCAGCCAAAATGGACAGACAGAACCTACTCAAATTTGGCAACTCTCCCAGGGACCCAGCCACCCTGACTGGGACATCCCCAACAAACTTGGGTGCGTGGCACGGACACAGATGGCCTCCAAGCCCCAGCAAAGGGCCAGACCAGAGACAAGACAGCAGAGCATGCACAAACATCTAGACTCCGCAAACATCCAGACTCCTCAGTTTTGCCCCATAATCATTTCACCCCCTTGCCAATGGCAAGGGAGGGCTCCAGCTCAGCTGTAATTCTACTTTACATAAGGACACAACTCCAACACTAGCATTGAGCTGACACAGACAGAAGCACAAAGGTCACTAATTTGACCCACAAGTTTATATATATATTTTCAGCATGGCTGCCCCCACAGCCATCACAAACATTAGAACACTTAACATTTGGTATGAAGTGAATTCATTCACAATTTAGCACCATAACAAAAGATTTCAGCTAGACTTTTTCCACTGTTTAAACTTTACACCCAGACCAAGCTCCACTAGAAAAGCCGATCCATTTTCCTGTAACCAAGTTTTGTTTTTTTTTTTAATCTAGACCAATTTCCAGGACGTTAGGACTTGAACCTATAAACAGCCCTTTTTATTAAAATCAAGCCTCCACTCCTTTAGTGGATATTAAGACTAGTACCAGATTCTAACATGCAGTTAGACAAACCCAAAACACCAGGGCTTTTCCCTGGTTTTTCTCCTTTTCCCAAGCCTAGAGAGAATGGCTTCCCCCCAACTTTCTGGGGCTACTAGGGTTCTCTTGGGAGGTGATGAGCCTCCCCTTCCTAGCAATTAAAGCTAGGGCCTTCCAGACTGCTTACCCGGGGAGTCTTAACTTCTTCCATGTTCGGAGTTCTTTTTCGTTCCCAGAATCTTTCTCTTCAGACCTTCCATTGCCCTCGATTTTTGTCGGGAAGACTCTGGCAGAGCCCACATCTTTTTTGGATTAAATTTAATCCAGGGGTGCCCAGATTTGGGGTTCATCCGAGTCCTCCCAGCTTCCTTGGGGATTTGGAAGGGGCAGCAAAATGCTACCGTCTCTGGCCTTCATTTGTTATCCCTCCGTGGTTGCCAAAAATGTTGTAGAATTTGAGAGGTTCAATTATTTGAGTATAGAGAGGCCAGGACTCAGGAATGATTTTGAGAAGGAAAAATGGTTTATTGACGGCCGGCTGGACTCGGGAACTTTCTGTTTCAATCCCAAGCCCCGAACAAGATTTTTTAGTCCCTTTTATACAGAGAGGAAAGGTCAAATCGTCCTTTTGTTTCAGTTCTCAATAGGCTTGAATTAGCATATATTTCCACATCTTAGGTAAGCTTTTAGCATGGACCTCAGGCATTCGATAAGCTTTTAGCATATTTGGTTGGCATTTCCCCTGAATACTTAAAGTTTATAGACCTTGCATTGCTAAACTGTTTCCTGCTCACCAAGGGCAGGACTGTAGCCTTTTATCATCCCACACCCACAAGTCACAGATAGTTTAGGTTATCTCTGAAGAGACAAAGAGCCTCCCACCCATAGCCCCACATCACTACCAACCAGTCAATTAAAAACTCATGGAAATTACTCAGAGGCAGAACCTGGAAACCCAGTCAGTCTGCCTCAGATATCCATAGAAAGCTGCAGAAACTTTCCCTGAGCCTCCAAACTTCCATTAGCTCCCTTTAAGAAACAGCCTTTGGTGTTTTCAACAATCAAGACCACACCGCCAAGACGGAGAACGTAAGGAGTGGCAGGCATATGGTCCAAGATAGGCTGACCTTTTAACTGCTGCCATTAAAGTCACCATTACCTCAGGGTTACCAGAATCCAGGCTGTACTTCATTCAGCAGGAACCTGGTCCCAAGCTGCCTCACCACCCTGACTGATGGGGCCTTTCCCCAGGGGAGGATGGAAGGGGCCTGAAGCCACATGTGAGCCATCAACCAGGAGGCCTCAGATGACCCTTGACATGGTAGATAAGATTGCTAATTTCTTAATTAACATGGGAGCCAATTACTCAGTCCTAGCCTGCACTCCAGACCCTCTAGCCTCTAGGGGAGTGAATAGGGAATCAAGATCTAGGCCTTTTACTAAACCTTTCCCCTGTAGAAGAGGAAACCTCCTCAGAAGCTATCAATTAAGATTTGAAAGTTCCTGGAAAATGGCTTCCGATGGTCTGACCCTATGCCAAGAGTGTAAAATTCTTTCTTCTGTACTAATCTGTGTTTAACTTTTTGTTTAATTTTTAAAATCTGTACTTACTGTAACTTTGTCAGTCTGCTCATGACCAGGAACTCGTAAATCAGATTTGGGGTTCGCCTATTACAAATTGAGTAACAGTAAAATGTAACCTAAAAATGAGTCTTTAAATGTCTATCTTGCAATTGGATTTGATGTATAATTCACAAGTGGAATTAGTTCAACTGCTGGAAAAGCAGGAAAATTTAGCAACATTAATGTTACTAATAAAATTGTTTTGGGAAGCGGACTTGGCCCAATGGATAGGGCATCCACCTACCACATAGGAGGTCCATGGTTCAAACCCCCGGCCTGCTTGACTCTTGTGGAGCCAGCCCATGCACAGTGCTGATGTGCGCAAAGAGTGCCATGCCATGCAGGGGTGTCCCCCGCATAGGGGAGCCCCACACGCAAGGAATGTGCCCCATAAGGAGAGCCACCCAGTGTGAAAGAAAGTACAGCCTGCCCAAGGATGGCGTCACACACACGGAGAGCTGATGCAGCAAGATGATGCAACAAAAAGAAACACAGATTCCTGGTGCTGCTGATAAGGATAGAAGTGGTCACAGAGGAACACACAGCGAATGGACACAGAGAACAGGCAACTGGGGGAGGGGGGGAGAGAAATAAATAAAATAAAAATAAATCTTTAAAAAAGAAAATTGTTTTAGTTGCTTAGTTAATAAATGAAAGTACCCAATTCATTTTGAAGTAAAAACTTACTAGAAACTTTAACTAAGGGTTAAGATAATTATATAGATGCCTTTTATTATAAAACAGCAAAAGCTGAACTTGCTATAACTGGGTGGATTTAGCAGACACCTACTATTGTGATGGTAATCTCAGTAATTTACTTTATGTTACTTCAGGTCTAACCTCACCCTTGTTTATGCTTCCTATAACAATGGTAATTTTAAACTGAGTTTGCCTGTGCTTACAGTTATTTCAGGATTTACGTCACCCTTGGTTTGTACTTGCTCAGTATTGTGATGGTAACTACTCTATTCTCCTATTCATAGCATGGCAACTTCTGCCCCTTGTGGCTCAGAGGAAGGCAAATTTGAGACACCCCTGTCTCCCATCTTTCCGCTGGTGTTAATAACCCTGCTTTTCCCAATGATTATCTAGGTGGGGACTCCAATTTACCTACTCTGAGCTAGAGCCTAGGGGGACCCCATGACCTTTGAGGCTACATGGTGGGAATCCTTGGCCCACTCTTCCAGTCCAGTGTCTGCCAGAGCCCTGTTATCTCCAAGGACTAAGGATTATACTGAGTGCCAATAATTCTGAAAGCAGCGGGTCATGAGAAAACAGTTTTCCTTGAGACTTCAATGACTTCAGTGAAGATATACTGGAATTACTGTTGCCAATCTAAAGTCTGTCAAAGTCTAAACGGGAAATAATCAAAGCTCTGAAGAAAAGGAAAATGTTGTAGATTGTATTTTAAAGCATTAGGATCAATTTGGTTATAAGCCAATAATTAAGAGGAATAATATTCTTGTGTAAAACTGCATGACCACAGTGCAGATTAATTAGAAATAGCCTTTAAAGAGATCTTTTATTTTGTGTGATCTGTGTATCTTTTAAAAATAAATTTAAAATATATTAGTAAATAAAAATAAAGGGATCTTTTAAATGTTATTTTACAGTTAAACTTATTTTGTAAGAGAATGAAAACTGTAAGTAACATTAGTGAATTGTGTATTTGTGTCTAACTCTCTATTCATGTCTATTTGTTCAGTGTATATTATTCATATATTAAGATGGTAATATCAAATTAATGAATGAAAATCTTTAATAGGGCTCTATTCAAATTGTTTAAAATTAATATGCACTTACATATTTGAATAAATATTCCTGGAGCCCAAATTAGGCTAAGCAGGATGGAAAGATCTTTTCTAAATTGCAATTAAAATAAATTAATTAAAATTATACTAGAACCTAGCAGTCAGTATACTTTTAAAGTTATCCACAGTTTTAGAATTTTATTAAAGAAAAAGAGGTTTTAGCCTCCTGTGAAAGAAGGAAAAAGAACATTCCTTGCATAAACTATAATTATTTCAATTTTATTTAGCTTGGGTATTATCTCCCTAGATGTATAGAATACCAATTAAGTAAATTAACATTTTATGTATTAAATCTTTAAGAGGAAAATTGTAAGTTCATGTTTAATGAAATATAGATCTGTCCTAAAGTGAAATGACTCGTTTTCACAGAACAGAATGAGGAATGTAAGAGAAGACTCTTAAATGGATAAAGGTAAATTTCATTTGTTGCTTACTGTAATTTAATAAGCTTATTTAAGTGTAAAGTAACTAGTCTGTGTGGCTATGGTTAATTATAAGTAGTTCATAAATGTATTGTCTAATCTGAAGTACTGAAATGGCTAATTCTAGGAAGCTATTTTTAAATAGAAACCTAAATTGATATTAATAACAAAAAATAGCTTCATAACAGAGAAACCTGTCAGAGACCACCTCAATCTGCATATTAAAGTGGTGGTAAGGAAAGATCATCTTGATTCCATTGGAAGTCTTAGGTTTCCATAAAATAATAGAGAAAGTAGTTTTTCCTGTATTGCTAAAGTAAAATACCTGTTAACATAATCATGGTAAAGGTGTAGAAGTACAAAGCAATGTATTAAAATAGTTAAGTTCATTTGATATGTTATACATTTCATTGGAAGTGTTTGAAAAATGTCTAGAAAACTTAAAAAGATAGACTTCATTATTGTCAAACTCTCTGATGTATTCAAACCAGGCCTCAATAACATACATGGTGCCTCTCCATTTGAGTTATTGGCTACATAGGTCTCTACCACCCCTAAAATAATAAAAGCATCTACTACCTCTTTGAACATGCTTCCAAAGTGGATGGATAGTATATTGCAGTTTCAGACTCCTGTAGCAGCCAGCAATGGCTCAATATGGCCAGATTTACAATGGACATTGCCTCCAGACTGTCTGGTGAAATACTGGAGCTTCTCCTCCTAGCTTCTCTCTAGGATCAATGATGCTGCACTATGCTGGCTGTGTGAAGGGCATACTAAGTGGGTGGATAATTATCAGAATAATGTGAGTAAAACTTAAACAAACACAATTGGCATTATGGAATTCTCCATACAGAGATAGCATGTACGGAGTTTAGATCTATGGATTGCAGCTCAAAGAGGAACTTATGCATTGATTAGTATTAAGTACTGTACCTATATACCTCATGAATATGATAATATCTCCTCTATTCTAGATCATATGCAGAGGATATTGAACATGTTAAAAGTCCTGGTAAATTTAATTCATTTTCTAAGTAGTTAATGAATTTCCCTATAAGGTAATAGAATGGCTTTCTTAAGTACTATCTTTATTTTGCTTGCCATATGCTTGTCCTGTTATTGCCTATACTGTCTTTGTGACTTTATATCTAGAGCAGTGCCTCTAGTCATACCTCTCCTAGCTGTCCTAAGCATAACTACCACCATGGGAACTCACACTGGCAGTTTATACCAAACCCAGGAGGTCTTCCACAATCTCTCCCTAGAGTTAACCAACAGCATAAAAGAACTCAAGAAAGAATGCCATTTTCCCATCAACTTTGAGAGGATGCAGCCTCTGGAGGCATCTGGCCTTTCTCACTCTTGTGGTCCAGTATGTCATGGCTGGCCTCCCTTTTGGGGCAGCTTACCACCATCTTCTTTATCCTTTTAGTAGGACCACATATTTTTAAAATTCTAATGAAATTTATTTCTTCCAGAATCAGTGCCTTCCAGAAAAAGATATTAGGTACATGGGGACTTCATCCTGTTCCAACCATAGTGCTGGACCCATCATTTCTCAAACTCAATAAAATAGCCAGAGGGTTTTATACTCTATCAGGCAGGGCCTATTCCCCCTAACCAACAGGAAACAGCTACAGAAGAATGACCATTGCCCTTCAGCTCCCCCTTAAGAATAAGGGTATAAACTTTCTGGGGGTTGGGAGAGGCCGGTTAGTATGGGGAAGATGAGGTAAGACTTCCTGTCACAGTAGAGAACATGGCCAGCAGACAACATGGCTGTGAGACCCCTCCCGGAAACCTCCTAAAGGATCCCATGAGACCCTGGCCACAATGTCCCATTTAGAACTCTTTCTGAGGTCAAAGTGAAGCCCCAGATAACCCTAAACATGCCTCCTCATTGGGCCTCTGAGAGCTAACAGGTGGGGGTTGTAAGACAGCCAATCAGAATAGCAAACAGCTGGGGCCCCAACATTATGAAGGAGGAGGAGTAAAGCTTTTGAAAAGGCCTAACCCAGGGCTCCATTTGCACAGTTCACCCTGCAGCATGCCCACAATCCATGTCTCAGATTGTGTATTCTTTTTTTGTTTCTTAATAAACTCTTTACTCCCTTGTCTACCCTATAGTGCATCCTTATACTCTTTTATGAGGCATAGCCAAAAACCTAAAGGCCCAGAACCCAGAGCATTCCACTAACATTCCCTCATCTTGGTCAGAATTTCCCACACACTTGAGTTACTGATTTACATAGAATGAAACTCTACAAACAAGTTCTTATGGAAAACTAAAAGATTGAAAAGTGAATGACTTTATAGAGAAGACCAGCATCCATGGATATTGAAGAGAAGCTGAACAGTAGCTTAGTGCAAAAGTTCTCACATTAATGCTTCTACCTATAGCTGGGTTTTATGGACTTAGACAAACCCAGAATGCAATATCTAGGCTAGTAGCACATTCTTTCGGGTGAATACTTTACTGTGGTCTGGTGTAGAAAAAAATATCTGTGGATGGTTCTCAAGACTCTCCTAAAGAATAGTCATTTAACACATTTGACAGCATGCTTTGAGCACAATATCAGGCACTGCAGAAAACAAGGATTCAGATGATCTAGTAGAGACATGTTGAACAACCAACTCATTATATTTCAATCACTATACATTTCCCTCCCTATCCAGGTTTAATCAGTTAAGTTTTCTCTCAGGTTGTTTATAAAATCTCAAGAAGAAAAGTGGATTGGTAAGACGTTCTGGTTAATTGAAATTTTTAGTTTAATTAGGATTTATTCAGGAACACTTTTTTTTTTTAATTAGCAAAGTCTTTCTAAAATACTTATTCTCTGCTTTGGAAAACAGAATAGAGTAAAAGCAACTTATCATTTCTTTGGTGACATGATTTTGAAAGTTGATTCTCTTTGCCCAGGGCTAAAGACATATACACAAGAGCATACCTAAGATATTCCCTGAAACAAACTTTTTAAGGAGAAAATAATTTCCATATGTCTGTTAGATTTCTCATTGTTCCCTTTTTATTTCTTAAAATTTAAAGAATTTAAGTTGAATTTAAGAATTTAGGATTCTTCCTCAACTGGGGTTACTGTTTTGTTCTTTAGAAATACCTGAGCCTATAAGCTTTCATGAGGGTAGGGACCCTTGTCTTCCTTGTTCACCACCTGTTGCCCAGTAATCAAACAAATATTTGCTGAATAAATAAAAGAAGGGATGGAAGAAAGGATGAACATAGGACTGGCTGAATGAATTGTTAGACTTGAAATTCATAGAGTTCTCTAGCCAGCTTCAAGTTTAAGGTCTCCTTATGGTCAGGCTATTTTTAGTCCTTTATTGTCAGATTTCAAGAATCCAACTGATAAAAATTCTGCAAAACCCCAAGGACCTGTAAAACAAACTAATACAAAGATTTAAAAAGCAAAAATAAAATATTAAGACCCACACAACCTTCCTCAACCACTCCCAAAAGAGAAAAGAGCATAACCATCCAAAACCATGAAAAAACAGTGAAGAGCTGGGAATCCAAACACTGTACAATGTTAGTGTTTTGTGAGGATCATTATTATGGAGACTCAGGTGAGGAAAGGACGAGACACATGAAAAACACTTGAAAAAAAATTTTTTTTTTAATTTCTCAGTTCCTAGAGATTGAGTCACAGGATGCCTCACAAGGCCTCAGTGAGAAATGCCAGAAGTGTGCGGCTCAACCAAGTGGCTGGGAAGCTGAAGAAAAGCATTTGGATGAGGGGACAATGGCTTTTATAGCATTATAGTAACAGGGCTTTAGCAGTTGGCCAGTCAGGTATATGGTTGGGGAGTGTTTATTTGAATCTGGCACCCCTGCAAAACCAGATGGAGCTCAGGCTTGTGAAGATTGGAATCTTTGGGGTTCATTATCTGACAAGAAATGAGATTCAGTATCAGAAAAGGACATTAGTAGCCATGGTTATATGTGAAAGAGACCTGGCATGAGTGAGACATCCTTGACCAAGCATGGGCTCTTAGTTTTGGCTCTCTTGTTACAATTAACCACAAGAGGCTGCTAGAGGCTGCTAGTGAAATGTCATGCTGGAAGCTAGGCAATACTTAGGGCTCTATCATGTGATCTCAAAGGGTTGGGTTTTTTTGATTTAAAAAAAAAGTCCGTTCTGAGATTTTTAATTTATCACATTAAACACACACACACATACAAACCACAAAATAATGTTTTGCTAACCACTATCAATCAATCTGGCATAAAAAGCCTGGTGTAATTGAGGTGTCATAGGTATAGAAAGTAGTGCCATGTTCCAATCCATCCTCATAACAGAGACCTTTAATATCCAGGCATGGACAATCTACTGAGGCCCACTGAGAGTGGGTGTATGATACATCAAAATGCTTGCGATCTTCTGAGGAAGGTATTATACATCAGCCCAGAGTTCACCTAAAATTACTTCTATGAAAGTTTGTTATATAAAAGCTAATAGAAAGAGCCATTAAAAAATAATAATAAAGAAATTGAGGCAAGAGGAAAAAAAGAGAAACAAAATTACTGCAAAGAATGCACACTCTAAAATTCTATACAGATTTTAGAGAAGGACAACAAATTAGACTGTGAGCTTCTGGAAAAGGAAGCACAATCAGTGCAAAATTTAACATCTATAAGATACAAATCAATCAACTTCAGGGGGGGGAAATCAGTTCTAATTAATACTGAGGCTGAGAATATTTCTGTCATGAAGGCTCAAAATTTCTATCTTTATGACATAATATAGCATATAGTAAATAACACCATCCAATAGTTTCTTTAATATTCTTAATGAGGTCTGAGAGGGCCATAATTGTGGTAGCAAAACTCTTAGTTAAAAGCGACAGCAGCAACTGCCAACATTCTCTCTACTCTATACACACTTTTGAATTCTCAGGTCCCGGGGCTGGCAGCTACAGACAAAGGGGGCCCCTGGGATCCACCTCCCAGGAAAGGGGAGAGAGATGGACATAGCCTAAGGTTGACTCAGCTTTTGATCCCCAAATGAGGTCTGCTGTGTCTCCTGAACACGTCCAGGTTGGGTGGGTTCCTGCCACTGTTTGCCTTGGAAGCCAGCACAGGACTAAAGAGACCGGACCCTCTCAATCTCCCACTCCACTAACCAGGACTGGTTGTTGAGGAAGCAGAGGAGAGTGAATATTATTTCCTATCTGGGGTAAGGGAGGGGGCTGCCAGCAAAGGTTGGAGAACTGCCTCTGAGAAAGTGACTTACGAGGTTCTTAGCCTCCAGACAGGATCCTCTATCACATTGATCCAGTCTGTGTTGCAGCACCACATTTTGAACCAGGCTTTGAACTGAGAGAACTGCTAAAGAGCACCATCTGCTGGCAGAGCAAGAAGTGCACCTGAAAAATTAGAAGTAAATAAGTCAGAGAGGCTTTTTACAGCTTTTACAGCCACCCAACCCAAGGCCCTTGGAAACAGGTCTGCAACTCATAACTGGGTCCAAGGCCCATATTTGAGCAACTAACAGGGACAATCCTAAAGACACAGAACAGACTGAACCAAGAATCAAAGAACAGCAGTAACACACAGCCTCCCGCCACTAAATCCCTACAAAAGAGAGAGAAATTGAGCATCTGAATAAACACATTATCCTAATTAGATGCCTAGACATCAGCAAAAAATTATAAGCCATACTAAGAAATTGGAAGAAATGGTCCAAGAAAGGGAATATATCAAAGCCCCAGAGAAGAAACAGGATTTGAGACAACTAATTGGCAAGGTGCTCACAAATTTCCATGATCAAATTAATGAGTAAAAGACAATATGGCTAAAGAGATTAAGGACATCAGAAGATACTGAATGAGCACAAAGAAGAATTTGTAAACCTGAACAGAAAAGTAACAGTGCTCATGGGAATGAAAGACCTAATAGATGAGATTTAAAAAAAACACATTAGAGGGGAGTGGATGTAGCTCAAGTGATACCCAAGCAGATTGAGCACCTGTTTCCCAGATACAAGGTCATGGGTTCAATCCCCAGTGACTACTAAAAATTTTCTTAAAAATTTTTTTAAACATTAGAGGTATACAACAGTAGACTCAAAGTGATAGAAAAAAAGAATAAGCGATACAGAAGAAAGAACAGCTGATATTAAAGAAAGATAACAGAGAGAAAAGAATGGAAAAATTGAGCAGGGGTTCAGGGAGTTGAAGGATAATATGAAAAGTAACAACATTCATGTCATGGGAGTTCCAGAAGGAGAAGAGAAGGGAAAAGAAGCAGAAAGAGTATTTGAGGAAATAATGGCTGAAAATTTCCCAACTCTCATGAAAGAAATGAACTTACATGTCCAAGAAGCACAGAGTACCCCATTCAGAATACAAGTGAATAGACCTACACCAAAACATACTACTCAGAATGCCAAACATCAAAGATAGAGAAAATTCTGAGAGAATAAAAGGAGAATAAAACCATCACATACAAGGGATGCCTAGTAAGACTTAGTGCAGATCTCTCATCAGAAACCATGGAGGCAAGAAGAGAGTGGTATGATACAATTAGGACACTGAAAGAAAAACTGCCAGCCAAGAATTCTTTACCCAGCAAAATTGTCCTACAAATATGAAGGTGAGTTTAAAATATTCACGAGCAAACAGAAACTAAGAGAGTTCATTAAAAGAATCCACCTTTGCAGGAAATATTAGAGGTAGCCTTACAACCTGAAAGAAAAAGACAGGAGAGAGAGGCTTGGAGGAGAGCATAGACGACAAGAATAGCAGAAAGGATAAGGAAAAGAGTAAAAAGACAAATGGTAATAAGGTATGACATATGAAAACTAAAGCATAAAATGGTGGAAGTTAATAGTGTGTTTACAGTAATATCATTGAATGTGAATGGATTAAACTCCCCAATTAAAAGATATAGGCTACAGAATGGATAAAAAAATCACAAGCCATCCACATGCTGCTTACATGAGACTCAACAAAGAACCAGGGATACAAACCAATTGAAAGTGAAAGGTTGGAAAAAGATACTCCACACAAACAGTAACCATAAAAGAGCAGGAGTAACTATACTAATATTGGACATAACAAAGCTTAAATGCAAAACTGTAATAAGAGATAGAAGGCCATTTTATATCAATAAAAGAGACAACCCACTAGGAAGAAATAATAGTCATAAATATCTATGCACCTAACCCGAAGGCCCTAAAATACACGAGGCAAATGATGGCAAAACTGAAGGGAGAAACACACATCTCTAAGTTGAAGACTTCAACATGCCACATCATTAGATAGAACACAAAACAAAGATCAACAAGGAAATAGAGTACTTGAACAATATGATAAATGAGCTAAACTTAACAGACATCTACAGAATGCTGCACCTGAACTCAAGGGTTATACATACTTCTCTAGTGCTTGTGAATCTTTCTCTGGTCACAAGGCACATCTCAATACATATAAAAAAGATTGAAATTAAACAAAGCACCTGCTCAGATCATAATGGAATGAAAGTGGAAATCAATGATAGATGGGAAAGTTAAAATCACAAATGTCTGGAGGGTGAAAAACACAGTTCTAAATAACCAATGAGTCAAAAAAGAAATTGAAGCGAAATTAGTAGCTATATTGAGACAAATGAAAATGAGAATACAACGTATCGAAACTTATGGGATTCAGTGAAGGCAGTGCTGAGAAGGAAAATTTATAGCCCTAAATGCCTATTTTTTAAAAAGAAGAGCTAAAATCCAAAAGCTAAAAGAACAACTGGACAAACTAGAATGGCAAACCATCCCAAAGCAAGCAGAAGGAAAGCAATAATAAAGATTAGAAAGAAAGAAATTAAATTGAGAACAACAACATCAATAAAAAAAATGATAGGGAAATTTTTTAAAAAACAAAGCCTGGCCGGCTGCGCCTTCGCGGAAACCAGGGCACCTGGCTCTGCGCGGGGTTGGGCCCCGAGGGCCCCGCGTCCCGCCGTGCGCGGGGAAGCCGCTTGCACACCTGCGCCCGCGGGCTGAGCAGGCGGCCGGACACCTGTCCCTGGGCGGCGGGAGCGCGCGGGAGGCCGCGCTCCGAGGGCCCGGCGCCGAGCGGCCCACACCATGGCCCGGAAGCTGCTGCCAGTCTGCCTGTTCTCCAGCTTGCACCCGCGGTCCAGAAAGGTGGAAGAGGATGAATACGAAGACTCCTCGGCAAACCAGAAGTGGGCGCTGGCTCCAAAATCCCAGGACACTGATGTCACTCTCATTCTCAACAAGTTGCTAAGAGAGTATGACAAAAAGCTGAGGCCAGATATTGGAATATAACCGACCGTAATTGATGCTGACATTGATTCAAACAGTATTGGGCCTGTGTCATCAATAAACATGGAATACCAAACTGATATCTTTTTCGCTCAGACCTGGACAGACAGCCGCCTTCGATTCAACAGCACAATGAAAATACTTAACTCTGAATAGCAACATGGTTGGATTAATATGAATTCCAGAATAATCTTTCGCAATTCCAAAACTGCAGAGGCTCACGGGATTACTACACCCAATCAACGCCTCAGAATTTGGAATGCTGGGAAAATCCTTTCTACTTCAAGGCTCACCATAAACGTGGAGTGCCAGCTGCAGCTGCACAGCTTCCCCACGGATGAGCACTCGTGCCCACTGACTTTCTCCAGCTATGGCTACCCCAAAGAAGACATGATTTATAGACGGAGAAAAAATTCAGTGGCGGCAGCTGATCAGAAATCGTGGCGGCTTTATCAGTTTGACTTCATGGGTCTCAGAAACACCACCGAAACTGTGACAACATCTGCAGGTGATTATGTTGTCATGACTATATATTTTGAATTAAGTAGAAGAATGGGATACTTCACTATTCAGACGTACATCCCGGTATACTTACTGTGGTTTTATCTTGGGTGTCGTTTTGGATCAAAAAAGACGCTACACCAGCGAGAACAGCATTAGGTATCACCACGGGGCTCACCATGACAACGCTCAGCACCATCACAAGGATGTCCTTGCCAAGGGTGTCCTACGTCACTGCCATGGACCTCTTTGTGGCTGTGTGCTTCCTGTTCGTCTTTGCTGTGCTGATGGAGTACGCCACGCTTAACTACTATTCCAGTTGTAGGAAACCAACTGCCACAAAGAAAACATGTTTGCTGCATCCAGATTCCTCAAAATGGATTCCTCAGCAAATAAACCTACATACCCCCTCTGTATGTATAACATTTCAGGTGCAAATATTTCTGAGAACCTCTGCTAAATTAAGACTGCATTTGAACAATGTTATCATTTATGTTTGCATGTTCTGAAGATCAATGAGAAATACAAGTGCTTTGGAAAAACAGGAGAAAATTAATCATAGTTCTTCTGCCCAGGGTTTTCTGTATTGTAGCCATATTTCTGGTTGTTTTCTAAGCATTTAAATAATGCACATGCATATATTTTAGGAAAACTAAGTCCTGATCTATGTATTGTTCTATAGTCTGTTTTTGTAACTGAAAAGTTAATTATGAATGGGTTTCCCTGTCATAAATATTATTTCACAGGATCATTTTAACAATTGCATCACATATTCATGATTGATGCATAAGCAAATAGAAAATAAATAGAAAAAAAAATGTCCATTTTGCCTCTCCACACTTCAAAATATGTACTGTTCGACATTTTAGGAATAAATATATAATGTATAAGTATTTACTACAAATCAGCAGAAAAGTAGTGCATATGAATGTGGACTTGAAAAGGCTAATACATTTGAAAATACACAAGTTTTAAATTAAATTAAATACACAATGTAAATTTTCTCACATTAGATTAGCAAAGATTGAAACAACATTTTGGGGGATGGGCACACTCATTTATCTTTAATGAACAGTCTAATATATGCATTAAGAAAAAGGCTGGTTCTTTGTCAAGATCAATAAAATTGACAAACACTTAACTAGACTAACAAAGAAAAAGAGAAGGCATAAATGAATAAAATCAGAAATGAAAGGAGGTAAGTTATGACAGACCCTACATTTAAAAAAGTATCAAAAGAGGGAATCATGAGAATCTGTATGCCAAGAAACTAGGCAAAATAGATGAAATGGGCAAATTCCTAGAAATGCACAATCTACACTGATGCTACAAGAAATAGAAGAACTTAACAAATGAATCACATTTAAAGAGATTGAATCCATCACCAAAAATCTCCCAACCCAACAAAGAAAAGTCCAGGACCAGATATCTTCACAGGTGAATTCTGCCAATCACTTCAAGAAGAATGAACACATATCCTGTTTAAACGCTTCCAAAAAATTGAAGTAGAGAGAAAATAACCCAGTACATTTTATGAAGCCAACGTCATCCTAATACCAAAGGCAGATAAAGACATTACTAGAAAATAAAATTATAGATCAATCTCTCTAATGAACATAGATGTAAAAATTCTAAACAAAATACTTGCAAATAGAATCCACAGCATATCAAAGGACTCATATACTGTAACTGAGTGGGATTTATTCATGGAATGCAAGGCTGGTTCAATTAAGAAAATCCATTAATGTAATACACCACAAATTGAAGGAAAATTCTACATGATCATCTTGATTGATGCAGAAAAGTCATTCAACAAAATCCAGCATCCTTTCTTAATAAAGACACTTTGAAAGATAGGAATAGAAGGAAAATATCTCAATATGATAAAGGGCATATGTGAAAAACCCACAGCATACTAAATGGGGAAAAGGTGAAATCTTTCCCTCTAAAGTTGGGAAAAAGATAAGGATGCCTACTGTCATCATTATTATTCAACATCGTGCTAGAAGTTCTAGCTACAGCAATTAGACAAGAAAAAAAAAAGGCACCCAAATAGGAAAAGAGAAAGTAAAACTCTCACTATTTGCAGATGACATGATCCAATTTTTAGATAATTCTGAAATGTCTACAACAAAGCTACTTGAGCTCTTAAATAAGTTCAGCAAAGTGGCAGGATACAAGATCAACACACAAAAATCAATAATGTTTCTCTACATGAGTATTGAACAACCTGAGGAGGAAATCAGGGAAAAATTCCATTTACAATAGTAGCAAAAGGTCTCAAATACCTAGGAATCAATTTAACCAAAGAAGTACAGGACCTATATGCATAAAACTAAAAAACAATGCTAAAAGAAATCAATGAAGACCTAAACAAATGGAAAGACATTCTGTGTTCATGGATTGGAAGACTAAATATTGTGAAGATGTCAATTCTACCCAAATTAATTTTTAGATTCAATGCAATACTAATCAAAATTCCAACAGAACTGCTTTACAGGAATAGAAAAGGCAATTACCAAGTTTCTTTGGAAAAGAAAGTACATGTACATAGCCAAACACATTCTAAAAAAGAAGAGTGATGTGGGAGGAATTTCACTACTGAAATTTGAAACATATTACAAAGGTACAGTGGTCAAAACAGCATGGTATTGGCATAAAGATAGACACACTGATTAGTGGAATAGAATTAGGAGTGCAGAAATAAACCCTCACCTCTACAGTCAACTGGTTTTTGACAAACCTACCAAAGCCATGTTAATGGGACAAACCAGTCTCTTCAACAAATGGTGCTGGGTAAATTGGATATTCAGAACCAAAAAAATGAAAGAGGGCCCCTGTGTCATTCCCTATATAAGAATCAACTCTAAATGGATCAAAGACCTAAATATAAAAGCCAGGATTATACAACTACTAGAAGAAAATGTAGGGAAACTTTTTAAAGACCTTGTGGTAAGTAGTGGTTTCTTGGACCTTATACCCAAAGCATGAGCAACAAAAGAAAAAATAGATTGATGGGACCTCCTCAAAATTAAACACTTTTGCACCTCAAAGGACCCTGTCAAAATAGTGAAAAGGCAACTGACTCAATAGGAGAAATATTTGACAATCATATATACAATAAATGTTTAGGGTTCATGATATATAAACTCAACAATAAAAAGACAATATGAGCCAATTAAAATATGGGCAAAAGATTTGAATAGGTATTTGCCCAAAAAAGAAATACAAATGGCAAAACACACACACACAAAACTATGTTGAACCTCACTAGCAATTAGGGAAATGCAAATCAAAGCTACAATGAGATATCATTTTATATCTATTAGAATGGCTACTATTTAAAAGACAGAACTACAAGTGTTGGAGAGGATGTGGAGAGATAGGAATGCTTATTCATTGTTGGTGGGAAAGTAGAATGGTATAGCCACTGTGGTGGGCTCTTGGCAGTTCCTAAAGAAGTTGAATATAGATTTGCCGTGTGATCCAGCAATATCATTACTAGGTATATATCCAGAAGAACTGAGAGAAGTCACATGAACAGACATCTACACAACAGTGTTCATAGTGGCATTATTCCCAATTGCCAAAAGATGGAAACAACCCAGGTGTCCATTAACTGATGACTGGATAAACAAATTGTAATGTATACACACAATGGAATATTATTCAGCTGTAAGAAAAAATGATGTCATGAAGTATATGACAACATGGATGAACCTGGAGGACATTATGTTGAGTGAAGCAAGCCAGACACAAAAGGACAAATACTGTGTATTGCATTGTTATGAAATAAATATATTGTGTAACATACCGCATGATTCCATTTATGTAAAATGTAAATATAAATTAATTTACCAAGATGAAATTGGATTAGTGATTATGTATGGCTGGGGAAGGCATGATAAGAGGTGTGAAGTTTTCCTTTTTGTATAATGAAATGACTCTAAAATTTTTTGTGATGATGAATGCATAACATTGTGATTAGGTTAAAAGCCATTGATTATATACTTTGAAAAATAAATAAATAAAATGACTTTAAAATAAATAAATAAATAAGTAAGAATGGCCAGAAATGTCAGCTACCTACAGCAGGGGAAGCAGAGAGAGATTGAAAGGTGATGAATTTTCTCATTTGTTTCTTTGTCTGGTTTTTATTATTATTATTATCATTATTATTATTGAAATAATGAAAATGCTCTAATAATTGTAGTGATAAATGCACAGCTATGTGATTATGCCGAATACCATTTATTATACAGTTTGGAAGAATTGTATGCTTTATTAATATGTATCAATAAAATTGATTTGTTTAAAAAAAAAAAAACAGGTGGTGACTATCGGCAGACAAACCATAGTCTGCTGACATTCACAATAAAAGCCAGTTCTTAACAACAGCAACAAAAAAAGCTTGAAAGTAATCACTCTTGTCCTTACAATAAGAGAAAGATGATCTAACTGAAATCAATGACTTTTCTTGAACCCTTTAGAGAAGCAAGATTATAGAGCAAATTTGTAGAGAGGCATATCCAGAGACTCACAGCCAAGATCTGCTTCAAGGAACAGAAGCTACTGGAGCCTTAAACTGGTAGGTACACTTAAGTGGTCATTTTGATGAACTGCAGAAACTGGAGTATAGATTAGTGTGAGAGTGGGGAATTCCTGAGGGCCCAGATTTAGAGGGACTCATCAGTTTTGTTGGCTTGACCTCTAAGAACGTCACCAGTTTCTCACGCTGTGAAGGTCCAAGAAGTATCTCCTTCAAGCTCTGGCAAGGATTGTAGAAAATAACCATTGTGAAATACACCCAGAGGCTTTTCCATAACAGAGACTCTGCAGGGCTTTATCCCCTTTGGGAGAAGAGTATTCCTCCTACTCCAACTCCCTGTAGCCTCACTGCCTCACTTCAGGAAGGAAAAAATAGTCAGCAGGGGTCAAGGCTTCAAGGAAAGGAATGAGGAGAGAGAGGAATGTTATACCACCCTTGTGAAGATCAGTCTGTAGACACAGGCCTACTAAAACACAGATTTAATCAGAAAATTATAGAGTGCTTATACTCCACCCCCGACCACCACCACACAGAAATTTACCACCACACCAACAGGGCTCCAGTATGATAATAGTGATGATACCCGAGCAAAAGCGGATTCTTTCCTCCTGAAGTGTCTTTAGTCATATCATGCAATAGTCTATCTTTTTACCCTTTCTAATATTCTTCATTTCTACACTCTTCTCCAAGTCTCTTGTCCTTGTTTTCCTTTCAGGCTGCAGCATTTCCATTAGTATCTCTTATAATCTGGTCTTTTGTTAAAATATTCTATCAGTTCTTAGTTGTCTGTGAAGACTGAACTCCCCTTCATTTTTGAAGGACAGCTTTGCCAGATACAGATTCTTGGCTGGCAGTTTTTCTCTTTCAATACCTTAAATATATTATACCATTTTCTCCTCCATGGTTCCTGATGAGAAGTTGGCACTTAATCTCATCATGGTTCCTGATGAGAAGTTGGCACTTAATCTCATCACATTTCCCTTGTATGTGATGTTTTGCTTTTTCCTTGCTGCTTTCAGGATCCTCTCTTTATCTCTGACATTTGTCATTCTTAATAATAGGTGTCTCAGGGTAGGTCTGCTCATGTTTATTCTGTTTGGGGTACATGTCCTCCTTGGATGTTGATATTTATGGTTTTCATAAGGTGCGGTCACCCCTCGGGCTGAAGTGTGGTTTGCTGGCGGGGGAGCAGCCGCGGCAGGCCAAGCCGCTGCCCCCATAATAGGGTGGCTGGTCGGACTCACCGCCACCCCTGAAGGGAGCTCGGTATGGGCGCAGAGTGCCCTCGGGTCTCCCCTTCTCGGCAGCCATGCTTCCGCGGCCGCCCCTCCTCCCGGATGGCGCCACACGATGCCTTGTGGGGCGGCACCCTTCTTCTTCTTTCTCCCTGCGCAGGCGCAGGGCGGAAAAATCCAGTCTGCCCTTTTCCCTCCCCCCGACAGCAGCAACAGCCAGGCGTGGGTGGAAAAATCCAGTCTGCCCTTTTCCCTCCCCCCGACAGCAGCAACAGCCAGGCGTGGGCGGGAAACTCAAGTCTGCCCTCTACCCCAGCAACAACAGCCACCAATCCCTAAACCCTGCCACTTCCCCCAGAAACAGCAACAGCCAATCCCTAATCACCACCCCTCCCCCATCCAGTACCTCCCACTGACCTTTCTCCAGCAACCAATCAGAACAGGGCGTGGCTTCGACCAATCAGCTTTCCCCAGCCCCTATAAAACTGTTGCCTCTCCCTCAATAAAGTTGGACTTGCGTGTTTACCTTGTCTCTGCGGTAGTTCTTCTGCCGTGCGCCCTCCAGTCCTGAGAGCCCCTGACAAGGGCCTGGCCTCCCTTGTCCCCAGTTCGTCGCCTGCTTCTCCGGGCGACCCCCTCGTCACCGGCTTCGCTGGGCGACCCCATCAGCCGAACCGCGCAACCCCTGTGAGACCGACCCCTCGTCTGCTGCTGGACCGACCCCTCGTCCCAAGTGGGACCGACCCCTCGTCCCAAGTGGGACCGATCCCTCGTCCCAAGCTGGACCGACCCCTCGTCCGCAGCCAGACCCCACCTCTACCGACCGAGCAAACCGTCGCAATAAGGATGGGAAATTTTTCAGTCATTATTTCCTCAAATACTCTTTCTGCCCCTTTTCCATTTTCTTCTCCTTCTGGGACACTGATAATGCATATGTTTTGCATTTTGCATTGTCATTCAATTCCCTGAGACCCTGTTCCATTTTTCCCATTATCTTCTCTTTCTGTTTTCCTGTCTTCCTGTTCTTCTGTGTCCTGTCTCCTGGCAGGAGATGTCTTCAGATATTCTGTCTTCAAAATCATTAATTCTGTCTTCAAGCAGTTCAATTCTGCTCTTATGCTCAGATTTTGTATTTTTAATCTCATCCATCTTGTCTTTCATTTCCATAAGGTCAGTTACTTTTCCTTTCAGACCTTCAAATTGTTCTTTATGCTCACCCAGTGTCTTCTTAATATCTTTTATCTCTTTAGTCATATTTTCTTTCAATTCTTTAAAATGATTTAGGAGAGTTGTGTGATTATCAATGATTAATTTTCTTAAATCCTGAATCTCTTCAGTATATTTGGTTTGCTCTTTTGGTTGGGTCATCTGTTCCTGTTTCCTAGTAAGGCATGTAATTTTTTGCTGATGTCCAGGCATTTGATATGTTGGTGAATTTACTCTGATGGTCAATTTCTCTCTCTTGCCTGTTGTTATTTTTTTCACAGCTCTTTGATATTTGGTTCAACTTATCTTAAGTTTTTAAAATTGCCCAGTTTAAGTTACCAAAATCATGCCAGGAAATAACTAATGGGGCACATAGTTTCTCCCAGGGGTGGGGTAAAGAGAGCTCTAAAAGCAGTTTCTGTCTATGTAATTTTCAGACCAGCCAGCAGATGGTGCTCATTGGCACACCTTTCCACAGAGGTGTATCTCTATCAGTTTTCCTTTGTTTTTGTCTGGCCAGACCTGAGATTCAAAGTGGGCTCTGCTGGCCAAATTTAGTGAAGAACAGCCCCCCAACTCTCCCTCCCTTTTCCCTTGTAGCAGTTGGCAGGGAAGAAGACATCTGTTCCCCTTTTAGTCAGTTGAAATGAGTCAGGGGTAAGACAGCCCTTCCCAGCAGCCAGGAGGTTTAGTAACTCATAGTTTGTTGTCTCAGCTTCTTTGTCTCTCTGTCCCTCACCCTCCTGGGAGTTGTGAAGCACTGTCCCTAGGGCAGGTCCCTAGGGCAGCCTTTGACTCTCTCTCTGTTGTTTTTGTGGTAGCTGAGCCTTATCTGGCTAATCCAATGTCATGTTCCCATAATTTCCTTCCTGATGCATCTTTAAAGCCAATTCCTGAGACACCAGGATTTCAAAGAGAGAGAAAGTTTATTTAGTTGTGAAAGCAAAGGACCACAGTAGGTCCAATGACCCTGCCTCTCTGATTTGCAGAAATTCTAGTATTTTGTAGCATCTGGATGCTAATGAGTAATTGGGATAGAGTTTTCACAGGTTCTTTCTTTAATAAGCAAGGGCTGAACCAGGATGGGGATGGGTACCAATCAGGGTTGAGTTACAAAGCTACAACCATTATCATTTTGATATACTGAGAGATAGGTAAAACAAAACAAAGGTCAGCTACAAGGTTTTTCATATAGATATCAGACAGAGGAAGGTGAAATGTTCATATAGAAAGGTAAGATCCATCTGGAGTAATCACTACAATGGCCGGTTTTCAGTTGGAAATGGCCACATGGAAGGGGTAAAGGCAGTCTAGTCAGCTTCAATAATTTTGAATATTAACCCTTTTTGGCTGATTTTAAAAACATCTATATGCTGTTTCAGTAATCATAAATATTTGTTAATTCTTAAACTTTGGTTTAAGCGAATTACAGCTAAAAGATCCGCAAGACAAGACTATCTGAGGAGGAATACTTAGGAAAGTCCGAAGTTAAGAGAGAGGCCAAAGGAATTTGAAGCCTTTGGCACCTGTAGCTATAGCCAGCATTAAACACAGCCCACCTCCTACACAGATTAACATAGCTCCCCATAAAAATAAAAAAAAAATCTGTTAGATAAACAGTTCCTATTACCCAAAAAAAGCACGTCTACATTTCAACAAAAAATTACAAAGCATTTTAAAGAACATGAAAAAACAGTTTGAAGAGATGGAGTAAATATCAGAGCCAGACTCATATATAACACAGATGCTAAAATTACCAGATGGGAAATTTAAAATGATGATTAGTATGTAAAGCGCTCTGATAGATAAGGTAGACAGAATGTAAAAACTGTTGGATAACTTAAACAGAGAGATGAAAATCCTAAGAATGTAAAGGATATGCTAAAAATTTTTTAAAAACCACTGTAATAGAAATGAAGAATTACTTTGATGGGCTCATCAGTACAATGGACATGGCTGAGAAAAGTATCTCTGAGCTTTAATATGTGTTGACACTTCCAAATTCAAATGCAAAGAGGAAGAAGAATGCCCGAGAACTGTGGGACAATTTCAAAAGGTATAACAAATGCATAATGGGAATACTAGAAGGGAAAGAAAGAGGAAGCAGAGCAGAAGAAATATTTGAAGTAAAATAGCTGAAAGTTTTCCATATTAATGGCAGGCTCCAAACCACAGATCCAGGGAACTTAGTAAACAAGCAGGATAAATGCCAAAAAAAAAGTCATACCAAGACATATCATATTCAAAGTGCAAAAAACAAAGTCAAACAGAAAATCTCCTAAGAAGCCAGAGAGGGAAAAAAACACATTACACACAGAGAAACAAGCATAAGAATTACAGTGGATTTCTTATCAGAAACCATACAAACAAGAGAGTGAAGCGATGTATTTAAAGTGTTGAAATAATTGCCAGTAGACAGAACATCTTGACAGAAAATCAATAAAGAAACAAAGACTGTGAATAATACATTAGAGGATCTGGATGTTATAGACATATTACTCGCAAATACAGCAGGATATATATTCTTCTCGACTGCACAAGGATTGTTCTCCAGAATAGACCACATGCTAGGCCACAGAACAACTCTCAATGAATCCAGAAAGATTGAAATTATGTAAAGTAATTTCCCTGACCACAATGAAATGTAGCTGAAAATCAGTAAGGGACAGAGAACCAGATTAGGCACAAAGACATGGAAGTTGAACAACACACTCTTGAACAAACAGTAGGTCAAGGAGGAAATTGCAAATGAAATCAGTAACTATCTTGAAATGAATGAAAATGACAACACAATGTATCAAAACCTATGGGATGCAGCAAAAGCTGTACTGAGGGAAAAATTCATAGCAATAAATGTGTATATTAAAAAAGGAGAAAGAAATAAAATCAAAGACCTAACTGCACAACTGGAGGAATTAGAAAAAGAATAACAAACTAACCCCAAAGGAAATAGAAGGAAATAACAAAGATTAGAGTAGAACTAAATGAAATTGAAAACAAGAAGGCACTAGAAAAAATGAACAAAACTAAAAGTTGGTTCTTCAAGAAGTTCAATATAATTGACATATCTTTAGCTAGGTTAACAAAGTAAAAAAGAGAGAATATGCAAATAAAAAAAGAAATGAGGAAGAGATATCACCACTGACCCCACAGAAAAAAAGAATATCATAAGAGGCTATTTTGAAAATTTATATGTCAATAAGATGGATAATTTAGAAGAAATGGATGAATTCCTAGAAACACACAAGCAGTCTACATAGACATCAAAGCAAAAGTGATTAACTCAACAGATCGATCACAAGTAACAAATAGAATTAGTCACCAAAAACCTCCCAACTAAGAAGAGCCCAGACCATATGGCTTCACAGGTGAATCTACCAAATATTCCAGGAAGAACTAATACCAATCCTCCTTAAACTCTTCAAAAAACAGAAGTGGAGGGAATAACACATTCTACGATGCCAACCTCACCCTCCACCAAAGCCAAACAAAGAGGCCACAAGAAAATTATAGACCAAACTCTCTAATGAATTTAGATGCTAAAATCCTCAACAAAATACTTGCTAACCTTATTCAAAACACATCAAATGAATTATATACCATGACCAAGTGAATTTCATCCCTAGTATGCAAGGATGGTTCAACATAAGAAAATCAATCCATGTAATACAACACATAAACAGATAGAAAGAAAAAAACCAAATGATTATAGATGCAGAAAAAACATTCAACAAAATAAAACACCCTTTCCTGATAAAACCACTACAAAAAATAGGAATAGAAGGAAACTTCCTCAACATTACGAAGGGAATATATATGAAAAACCCACAGCTAACATCATATTCAGTGAAGAAATCCTGAAATCTTTCACTCTAAGATCAAGAAAAAGACAAGTATGCCCACTTTTACCACTCTTATTTAACATTATATTAGAAGTATTTGCTACAGCACTTAGAGAAAAAAAAGATATGAAAGGCATCCAAATTGGAAAGGAAGAAATAAAAATTTCACTATTTGCAGATGACATGATCCTATACATAAAAAGCCCTGAGAAACCTACAACAAAGCTTTTAGAGCTTATAAATGAGTTCGGTAAAGTTGCAGGTTATAAGATCAATGTGCAAAAATCAGTAACATTTCTGTACACTAATAATGAGCCATCTGAGGAGGAAATCAAGAAAAAAATCCCATTTACAATACCAACTAAAAGAATCAAATACCTAGGAATAAATTTAAAGATGTAAATGACTTATATGAAGAAACTACACAACACTGTCAAAAGGAAATCAAAGAAGACTTAAATAAATGGAAGAACATTCCCTGTTCATGGATAGGAAAGCTAAACATCATTAAGATGTCTATCCTACCCAAACTGATCTACAGATTTAATGCAATCCCAATAAAAATCACCACATCATTTTTTACTGAATTGGAAAAACTAACCATGAACTTTATCTGGAAGGGCAAGAGGCCACGAATAGCCAAAGATATATGGAAAAAGAAAAATGAAATCAGAATCATACTACTGATTTTAATACATATTATAAATTATGGTGGTCAAAACTACATGATACTGGCAGAAGGATAAACATACTGACCAATGGAACTGAATTGAGAGTTCTGATATAGATGCTTCCATATACAATCAACTGATCTTTGACAAGGTGACCAAGCCCATTCAATTGGAGAGAATGACCTCTTCAACAAATGGTGATATCCATATCCAAACTGGAGAACTGGATATCCATATCCAAAAGAATAAGAGAGGAATACCATCTCACACCTTATATAAAAATTATCTCAAGAAAGATAAAAAATCCAAATATAACAGCCAAAATCATAAAGAACTTGGAAGATAATGTAGGGAGGCATCTACAGAATATTATAATAGGAAATCGTTTCATAAACTTCACACCCAAAGCACGAGCAGTGAAAGAAAAAATAGATAAATGGGACCTCCTCAAAATTACAAACTATTACACCTCAAAGGTGTTTGTCAAGAAAGTAAAAAGACAGCCTACTCAATGGGAGAAAATATTTGGTAAACATGTATCTGATAGGGGCCTAATATCCTAGATATACAAAGAAGTCCTACACCATGAAAATAAAAAGACAAGCAACCTATTTTTAAAAACGGGCAAATGATTTGAATAGACACTTTTCCAAAGAAGAAATACAAATGGCTATAAAGCACATGAAAAGATGTTCAGCATCACTAGCCATTAGGGAAATGTAATACAAAACTACAATGAGATATACTCTTACACCCATTAGGCTGGCAGCTATTAAAAAACAGAGGACTACAAATGTTGGAGAGGATGTGGAGGAATGGCAACCCTCATCCACTGCTGGTGGAAATGTAGAATGGTGCAGCCATTTTGGGGGACAGTTTGGTGGTTCCTCAGAAAACTAATTATAGATCTGCCATTTGACCCAGCAATTCCACTGTGTGGGTATATACCCAGAAGAACTGAAAGCAAGGACATGGACAGATATATGTACTCCAAACCAATATTCATAGCAGCATTATTTACTGTTGCCAAAAGTTGGAATCATCCCAAATGCCCTTCAATGGATGAATGGATAAACGAATTGTGGTATATACATACAATGAAATATTACTCAGTGGTAAAAAGAAATACAGTATTAACACACAGGATAATGTGGATAAATCTTGAGGACCTTAGGTTGAGTGAAGCAAGCCAGGCACTGAAGGTCAATTATTACATGACCTCACTGATATGAATTAAACAAACTGAGCAGACTCACAGAGCTAGAGTCTGGAAGATAGGTTTATGGGAAATTGAACAGGAGAAGAAATTTGTGAGCCAACACCCATATGGACAAAATCTATGATAAGGTGGAAGTGTGTAGTTATACAGTGGAGGGGCATGACAGTGGTGTAATGATACAGATGGGTTGGGTGATGCTGTTTTTTCAGGGGGATGGGGAGGGATGAGGAGGGTGGGCTGGACTGTCCTTGAAACTGAGGGGAGGGTTGAGGGAGGGAGAAGGTGAACACTGGGGATTGACAGGTACATGATTGAAATTACAATGTGGGGAATACTCTGTTGGCAATATGGCAAGTGAGAGCTGCTGGTTTGGGGTATTAGATGTGGGAGGAATTCAGGATAGGATACACCTGGGGCAGGCTTCTAGTGAGTTTGCAAGTGCTCATCTTGCCATAGTGTGTTTTTGTTGTATTTTTTTAAAAGAGTTATTTATTTATTTTTATTTCTCTCCCCTTCCCACTCCCCCTCCCAGTTGCCTGCTCTCTCTGTCAATTCACTGTGTGTTCTTCTGTGTCCACTTGCATTCTTGTCAGCGGTACCGGGAATCTGTGTCTCTTTATGTTGCGTCATCTTGCTGCATCAGCTTTCCATGTCTGCGGCCCCCCTCCTGGGCAGGCTGCACTTTTTTCGCACAGGGTGGCTCTCCTTGCTGGGTGCACTCCTTGCACGTGGGGCTCCCCTTCATGGGGGACACCCCTGTATGGCACGGCACTCCTTGTGCGCATCAGCACTGCTCATGAGCCAGCTCACCACATGGGTCAGGAGGCCCTGGGTTTGAACCTTGGACCTTCCATGTGGTAGGTAGATGCTCTATCCATTGAGCCAAATCCGCTTCCCAACCATAGTGTGCTGTATCAGTGGGTATAGATCCACATAATAAGTGGCAAGGTGATGGACTCCCATCCTAGGGAGGCCTGCTATGTTCTCAAATAGAGGGGTGAGAGTCTCTCGAGAATATGGGCAGTGTCTAATAGGGGCGGACAGACCAGTGTGTCAAGCCCTCAGTGTTGTTGTAAGTAACTATGAATCTTGTCCTTCAAGGAGTGAACCCTGGCCTGGTAGGTGCTGTGAATCCTGAGGCAAGGGGGATGGAGGAATAGAACAGATGCAATGGGAGGCATTTTGGGGTCAATGGAAATGTTCTACATGATCTTGCTAAGATGGATATAGGCCATGTGAAATTATATCAAAATTTATAAAAGTGTATCATCCAAAATGTAAACCACCATCTAAACTATTGACCCTGGTTAGTAGCTATGTTTCAATATTTGTACATCATATGTAACAAACATACTATCCACATATAAATTGTTATTAATAGGGGAAGGGGAAAAGTGGGGAGGATGATGGGTATACAGGAATCCCCTGTATTCAGTATGTGGCTTTCCTGTAACCTAAAACTTCTTTGAAGACAAAATGAAAAAAGACATTGGGGGAATAAATGGAAGAAACTGTTCATAAAGGACAACAGATCTTACAGTGATGAAAGGCAAAATGTCAAAAAAAATTAATATTTTTTCATTATTCTCTATTATCCCAAATTTTTTTTATTTTAATTTTTTGTATCTTATTTCTTATTTCTAAATTATCATTATTATTTCTGTTAGAGAAAAACAGGAGTCACTGGGACAAGGAGACTGCAATTGCAGGTAGGAAGTTTATTGGGAAGTTCTTCCAATGGAGGGGGTCTGAAGAATAGACTTCAGCCTACCCTGGAAGGTGCAGATGTGAATTTATACAGTACATCAATAGGTAGGGAAATGGTAGTCCGTGGGGAGGGGGTTATAGTCCAGAGTAATAGCCGTGGGCCAATAAGGGGCTATAAAAGTGAATTCTTCCCATGTATGTCTTGGGGATAGTGGGCTAGAAGGTAGGATATTCTTGGATGCGAATGCAGGAGGGTTTGACGGGCCTGGGCTGGGAAGGGACAAGGGTCCTTATCTGCTCCATTCCCACTGTGATATGGCTCATTCTTGGGGGGAGATGCACTGTCTTCCACATGTAGGCAGCTTTGCTCAATTGATCAGAATGGAGTCACAGTCTTATGCCCTGTTAGTCATTGCAAACCTTGTAAGGGGAAACTTTAACATTTCTAACTCTTTGATTATGTATATATGATGAAGGACCTAAATAATGGGAATACTGAGCAGAATGGAAGAGTGAGGGGATTCGGGATGTTAACTCAGGCTAGCTACTTCCTGCTGTTGTGGGGCAGCGAAGGGTTCCCTTTTGTCCTGTCCAGTGGGTTCTGATTTCTGGTCCTGAAGAGGTTGGCATTGGCATTCATGTAGCAAAAGATGGCGTTCACGTATTCCTGAGTTGCTGAATGTATGATTCGCCGTATGATTCGGACAAGCTATAAGGGACAAGGACCAAAAAGCAGCAGTAGCAAGACTGTTAGTAATGCTGTTATAATGGGTAAAAGCATTGATTTTAGGGGTGAGGAAAAGTAAAAGAGAAAAGAGGAAAACCATGATTGATTTCCATAGCTGTTGTCTCAGATCCTCTGATTTCTTGTTTTCTTTTAAATTTTTAAGATTTTCTTCTACCTGCCCAGTTTTGTTAATATAAAAATAACAAGTTTCATTTATGATTACACAGGTGCCTCCTGCGATCTTGTGAGATTCTCATGGCTGGTTTTGAGATTAGTACATCCTGTTGGATTAGGGACAGGGTTGAGGGTTTGGGGTCATCTGTTATCAGGGCAAGGGAGACGTAATGGCACTGATGGGGGTCATGGGGGGTTATTTTGCTAAATGGGGCTAACATTCCCAGCTCTTTTTGATATGATTGGCTAGAGAGGGAGAGTGGCAAGGTGGGTATCGATCATCTGCCGGCTTTCTGCTGTTGTGGGGAGCTATGGGATTCCATTATTGTTCCCCTTTCAGTATTGAGATATTTTAGCTTCCGGTTCGGTGGCCAGCACTATATTTTTGCAGCAGAAGATCAAGTACATGGTCATAGGTGACATTTTGGATGGCTGTCTGGATAAACTGAGTTATTGCATGGAAGATATATGGACCTGCTGATAGGAGGAGAATGAGTTACAACTGTGGTAAGGATAAGAATTAACCATGAAATCCAGGGTGGGCTGTGAGGTTATTGCTTCCAGGAATCTAAGGAGAAAGAATAATAACATTACGCATTCAACATTGACTATTAATGGCATTATTGGTTAACAGTGAAATTACATTATTTGGTGGGCTTACACATATAGAGTTTTGGTGGGAATAGGAGACTTTAGATTATTAACTCTGGTTTAATAATAGTGCTTTTGAGTGATTTTTAAATTTTTCATGGATTTAAGATTCCCAACCAGCAGGGCCACATAGACCAGTATGGTGATCAAAATGACCTTATTTTTCCCAGTTTGCATAGTTTGAAGTATAGGCAACAACAAATTATTATTACTTCCTCTTTTGGGCTGTGGGGTTGCTGGCACTTAAAAAAACTTGTAAGCTTAGTCCATTGTTGTAAGGATTCGTTTACAAGAGTTCAGTTGCAGTGTCTGCAATACTGAACATACCTTGCTCCTTCTGAGAGCAGAAGGGGCCAACTAATCTGCTTGCCATGGTGCTACTGGAGTCTGGGCTCAGGCAGTATGTCTCACCAAGTGAGGTAATTGTCACAGTCATTGGAGTAAGCACGATGGACACTCATGGGTGATGTTCATGAGCTGCTGGTGAGTGACAGGCAATTGGAACTGCTGACCTGGGGCTACAAGGTCTGGTATTCACGATGTTTACATTATCAGTGGAGCCACTCTGCTGTTTTTGCGTTTCTATGGTTTGGCTCTGGATCTTCACGATGGCATCTGCCTCAAAAGTCCCAAGAGAGATGTTCGAGGAGGGGACAGGGACATTATAGACTGTTACCTGCCACTGCTGACAGGAGTCCCAGATGTTCTTCCACAGATCTCTCTTCCCCACAGAGGGCAGCCCACAGAAGTTAATGAACAGCTTGTACTTTGTCTTGTATTTTGACTTCTTCTCACAATTATGACTAAAACTCAAGTGATATTTGTTTAGAAAGTTGCCTCTGCCACAAACTCCACCCAAAGCCAATATTGGTACTGGCTACATCCAATTCACAGGGCAAGTTAAGATCCACCCCTCTTACTGCCTGAGCCTATGTAATTGCTTTAAAAGCAGCCTGCTGGGGGGTGGTCCATTTCCATGCACAACCTCTTCTGATTAACACATATAATGGTTTCAATATCTGAGCTAAATGAGGGATGAAGGGTTTTCAGTGTCCCAACAGTATTATAAACTCTATTATATGAGAAAATATTGTACTTTATCAATGACAACAGAAGGTACAGTTGTTTTACTCAACACCATTTAAGAATTTGATAGGCAGCCAGGATTTTGTGGCTTGTCCTAATTGCCTATCTCAGGCCCTTAAGATAAGACACCATTGTCGCTGATGCTTCTTTTAATTCTGAAAAAAAAAAAAAAACAATTACTGGTTAACGTAATATCATTAATAGGATTACAGCCACAGGTTTTTCCACCCAACCGGATTCTTTGCCACCAGGCCAGGACAAATGATTGAGCTATACACACAGCCTTGGGGAAGCACTGCAAAATCCATTGTTGGCCTACCCATATGAAGGTGAATGCAGGCTGGATTGATTTGCCTAAGGAGATACTAAAGAAAGTCATAGCAAGTTTTAAAACAAAGTGATAGTGACATAACTGGATATTAATTCTTACAACAAACTTGCAATATTTGGGACTGCTACAGACAGCAGTGGCATTACTTTAATCTATGATAATCTACTGTTATGCACCACCCCTGGCAGTTCACAATGGCCACTTTTTTTCTGCAACCATAGAGCTGCTTCTTTAGCAGAGGTGGGGCAAATCAGATGACCACGAGCTAAAGCACCACCTCCTGATTTCTAGGCAGAGAGGTTGTTTCTGTGACATATATTTCACTTTTTCTCAAGGTGAAAGATATTTTTCAGGATTTGACTCTGGAAAGACAGGTTTGAACATTATGTTCTTTTCAAAATGATAAGATTTATTTTTCTTAAACAGCCAAGGAAATGATAAGGTTAAAGTATAAGAAGCTATTTTTGATAAAAGAGATTTTTCTTTTGTATTACTGATTAGTCAGGAGAAAAACTTTTCACAAACTTCTGAAACAGACCACTGATTTGGGGAATTTTGTTATTTATCAGAGGAAGAACTAAATTTTAACTTTGCATCAGTATGCTATTTGATATTACAGCTTTTAAAACGTTATAGATAGATCCAATAAATTTTACTCAACTTTAACTACAAAAATTTCTTTTTCATGACCCTTCTGCACTTTCTGTATTCATTTAGGATTTGTTTTATATTTTAACTTTTCTTGATAACCAGTCATTTTACCTTAGGACAAAATTACTCTCTTTTTCCTTAATAATAAAGCACATTCTATACACCCTACATATATAAATTACTAAAATGATTTTGGGAACTGTCTCAAAGTAAATTTCTTGCAACATGCAATTACCATGATTACATTAATTAACAGATGTTTTATTTTAGCAGTGCAGGAAAACTACTTTCCCCATTATTTTATGAAAACCTAAGATTCCCAATGGAATCAAAATTATCTTCTCCCTATCATCACTTTAATATGCAGATTGAGGTGGCTTCTGACAGGTTTTCCTGTTAGGAACTTAATCATCAATTCAGTTTCTGTTTAATAATGACTGCCTATGATTAGCCATTTGAATATTTCAGTTTAAGCAATGCTTCTACAAACTTCTTATAACTATTCATAACCACACAGAGTACAGTTATTTCATTTCAAGACAAATTCCACCTTCACAGAACATATTCCCTTACTTAATGCTACCACAGTATCTTCTACAATTTGCCATATACATTCACGTTTTGTCCTATATACTTCCATTCTGATTCTGTGAAAACCAATTATCCCATCTGTTTTAGTCAGCCAAAGGAGTGCTGATGCAAAATACCAGAAATCTGCTGGGCCTTATCAAGGGTGTTTATTTGGGGTAGGAGCTTACTGTTATCAGGCCATAAAGCATGAGTTACTTCCCTCACCAAAATCAGTTTCCACAGGTTGGAGCAAAATGGCTGCTGATATCTGTGATGCTTCAGGCTTTCTGGATTCCTCTGGGCTCAGCTCCTCTGTTTACTCCACAAGGTCAGCTGTAGACTATGAGGCCCTCTAGCCTTTGCCTCTCTCCACAAGGTCAGCTATAGACGATAAGCAAATGCCTCTGTCTCTTTCCCTGGCGTTCCAGCTTAAGACTCAGCATCAAACTCAAACATCACCAATGGGTGAGGACTCAACACCCTAATCATAACTCAATTATGCCCAGATACAAATCAGATTACAAACATAATCCAATATTTCTTTTTGGAACTCATCAATAACATCAAACTGCTACACAATTCTAGGACAAAACACACTTTCTTGAACAAACTTGTCAAATTTCAATCAGTTCTCCTACAAACTTTTTACTTCTTTCAATATCCATTTAAGTTTCACATCCTTCATTTCATTCTGTGAAGAAAAATAAACTATTCATTTCAATTTAGGCAAGAAGTATCTTTTATGAAGAGATTTGTAGTAATTTCATTAGTTAAGACTTAAAATTTTCATCACTTTAAATAATGGCACACCAGAAAAGAACTGACAGTCTGCTTCTACCATAGTTAAACTTCACCCTGTTAATTTCTATAACATGCTCTTTGGCATCAGGAAGAAAGTGTAGCAGTTTGATATGGTTGTGAATTCCAAAAATAGATATTGGATTATGTTTGTAATCTGGTATGTACCTGGATGTGATTAAGTTATGATTAGGGCTTTGATTGGGCCACATCATTAGGGCGTTGAGTCCTCACCCCTTGGTGGGTGGGGACTCACAGATAAGAGGCATGGCAAAGGACAGAGTTGAGAGTTTTTGATGTTGGAGTTTGATGCTGATGCCTTAGGCTGGAGCCCTGGGAAGTAAGCTCACAGAGGAAAGAGAAGCCAGCCCCAGGAAGAGAGGAACCTTGAGCCAGGAAGAAGCAAGCCCTGGGAAGAGAGGAACTCTGAACCCAGAGAGAAGCAAGACCCTAGAAGGGAGGAACCCAGGAAGCCTGAACTCTTGCAGATATCACAGCCATCTTGCTCCAACACACGAAAATAGACTTTGGTGAGGGAAGCAACATGCCATATGGCCTGGTATCTGTAAGCTCCTACCCCAAATAAATATCCTTTATAAAAACAGACCAATTTCTGGTATTTTGCATCAGAACTACTTTGGCTGACAAATACAGAAAGCTATAGAAGATTAGACCTTTCTATAAAACCAATATTTGGTACCATAGGTAAGCCTGGTTACTTGTTCTTCTAAAATCTGTCAGAATAATGAGACAGTCTTTAAAAAGTAAACATCACATCTGGTTATCATAAGAGTAAGACCATTAAGCCAATAGGGTCTTTAAAATATCTTTGAAGCTTATTGTGCTAACCTGCACAAGAAGATGTCTGCATTTCTCTTACTGCTAAAAATGCATAGCACAGCACTGCACTAGGATTAATTTATTTAAAAGAAGAAATCAAAATTCTATGTTTGGTTTACATATACAGCAGCTCTATCAAATAACATGCATCCAAATTGTACTAAAAGCCATTGGTTATACACTTTGGATAAATAGTATGGTATGTGAATATATCTCAATAAAACTGTTTAATAAATAAATAAGTGCAAGAATAGGCAAAAGTAGCAGCTATGTACAGCAGGAAAACGCAGATTGAGAGGTGAAGAATTTTCTTGTTTGTCTATTTATTACTATTATTATTATTGAAATAATGAAAATACTCTAATAATGACAAGTGATGAATGTACAATTATGTGATTATATCAAATGCTATTGATTATACACTTTCAATGAATTGAATGTTTTATTAATATGTATCAATAAAATCGATTTGTTAAAAAAAAAACTTGGAGTTTGTGGTCTTGCTGAACCCACCCAAATCCACCCTGGTTCAGTGTGGAACCAGTCTGTGCTCCTATTGTGGGTCCCTGGCCCTCTTCCAGAGGGAGCAGAGTAACTCCAATGTGCATATTGGAGTTATGTGTATGTTGGTGACAATCTATGGGTTGGCAGTCTCAAAGTCTGAACCAGGAAACTCATCTCCAGCTCATCCCCCACCCCCTCCAGATCTGGCCCTGTACGGAGAAGAAGCTTATGGACAGCTAAAGCAGTGTAAGAAACAATTAAGTCAAAGCAGACTGGGGCAAAGGATTATTTGCTTTAAGTCAAAATATTACCTGCTTTAAGTCATGCAATAGAATACTTAGAAGGAGGAGAAAGTTTATTTAAATGGGAGCAGGGAAGCAGACTTGGCCCTATGGATAGGGTGTCCATCTACCACATGGGAGGTCTGTGGTTCAAACCCTGGGCCTCCTTGACCCCTGTGGAGCTGGCCTATGTGCAGTGCTGATGTGCGCAAGGAGTGCCCTGCCACGCAGGGGTGTCCCCTGTGTAGGGGAGCCCCACGTGCAAGGAGTGTGCTCCATAAGGAGAGCTGCCCAGTGTGAAAGAAAGTGCAGCCTGCCCAGGAATGACGCCGCACACACAGTGAACTGACACAGCAAGATGATGCAACAAAAAGAGGCAAAGATTCCTAGTGCCGCTGATAAGGATAGAAGCCGTCACAGAAGAACACACAGCAAAATGGACACAGAGAACAGACAACTGGGGGTGTGGGGAAGGGGAGAGAAATTTTATAAAATCTTTAAAAAAATAAAAAATAAAATAAAGGGGAGCAGAGGAGGCATTCAAATTTCTGTCAATGGGAGAATTCCTAAGGTCATGAGAAAGCACAAGTCCAGGATAAGACACAGACTCAAAAAGATGGAGTGGACCCTGCCTTTTGCATTCATCTCAGACTAAACTTGATAGAAAGGATAATAAGAAACATTGCCAACCTAGTGTTGGTTGGTTTTTGTTAACTCCTAGTGCTCAAGAAAATCTCTGTCACTGCACTAGCTGGATAAAAATTTTAAGAACAGACAACTCAGGAACTAAATCCCAGAGACAACAATTCAAAATATTAAAATGTACAGTGCAAGCAAAAGATTTCAAGACAAAGCAAAGAAGTAGGAAATGATGGGCAATCCAAAGGAACAAGATAACAATCCACATTTAAAAATAAAGATTTTTTTTTTAATTTTTTTATTTTTTATTGACTTTGTAATAATATTACATTAAAAATATATATGTGAGGTCCCATTCAACCCCACCCCCCCACCCCCCCTCTCCCCCCCCCCCAACAACACTCGTTCCCATCATCATGACACATCCATTGGATTTGGTAAGTACATCTTTGGGCACCTCTGCACCTCATATACATTGGTTCACATCATGGCCCATACTCTCCTCTATTCCATCATGTAGGCCCTGTGAGGATTTACAATGTCCGGTGATTACCTCTGAAGCACCATCCAGGGCAGCTCCATGTCCCGAAGACGCCTCCACCTCTCATCTCTTCCTGCCTTTCCCCATACCCTTTGTCCATTATGTCCACTTTTCCCAATCCAATGCCACCTCTTCTATGTGGACACTGGATTGGTTGTGTCCATTGCACCTTTATGTCAAGAGGAGGCTCAGATTCCACCTGGATGCTGGATGCAATCCTCCCATTTTCAGTTGTAATCACTCTAGGCTCCATGGTGTGGTGGTTGTCCTTCTTCACCTCCATCTTAGCTGAGTGTGGTAAGTCCAATAAATCAGATTGTAGGTGCTGGAGTCTGTTGAGGCTCAGGATCTGGCTATCACATTGTCAGTCCAGAGATTCATATCCCCTAAATATATCTTAAACCCCAACATTAACTGCACCTCCAGCACATTAGCATGAAAGTCTTATGAAGGGAGATCCCATCTGAGTCCAGATTCATCACACATAAACACCATTTCCAAAGAGGGGCCATCTGCCCTGGTAGTTAACCCCATCGGCCATGACCATAACTCCCATGGGTCTCTTTAGCCCTCAAAGGAACCAATATCTGGGGGTTGTATCTGCTTTATCTGTCTCTCTAACTCTGCTCAGTTGTGCATGAGGGCAAACCTTCTGCCAGCCTCCAGACTCTTTTTTAGAAACTCGTAGCCATATAAACTCATTTCTCCTTTCCATTTCCCCCTTACTTTAGGTCAAACAGCATTTTAAAGTCATGGTATTTTATGTAGACATGGATATTCTGCTGATCCGCATTGAACCTTCCGTATAAGGTCATTTTCCAGTTGCATCATCAGTTGGTAGTTGATAGTGGTCCCTCGTTGCCAGGGAGGCTCATCCCCGGGTGTCATGTCCCACGCTGGGGGGAAGGCCTTGCATTTACATGCTGAGTTTGGCTTCGAGACTGGCCACATTTGAGTAACATGAAGGCTGACAGAAGGAAATTCCCAGGCACAAAGTTGCTCTAGGCCTTGTTATTATTTTGGGTTTATCAGCTCACAAGCATAGTCATTAGTATCAGGGGCTCACTGTTGAACCCTCACTCCCTCCCGGTCCCCACCACTGTACCTGGGAGACTGTCGCTGCTCCCCTAGGGACCACGACAGAGCACCACTGGCCAGGAACCCAGTACCCCCCCTACTGTGGTTTTTAATTGTTGCCACTATGAGTATATCCAAACATTACCATGCACCCTGGACATATGTTCTGTACAGCTCCCTGACAGTCATATATCACCTGTCATTGGTATCCCATACCAGTATCCCTCCATTGCCATTGTTGAAACACTCTGTGATCCAGAACTCCCCGAAATTTGAAGCCCAATATAATGTCATGGTCCCTTACTAGGGAATGGCATATAGCGATGAGTTTAAAGGATAGATAAAGAACTTGGATAAAGTTAGATAAAGAACTTAGATAAAGAATGTTGACTTGAAAAAATTCCACATCCTATTTTTTAAAATAAAGATTTTTTAAAAAGACCCTGAATATGTTCAAGAAGATAAAGGAAAACACAGAAAAAGAAGTAAAGCATATCATGAAAATAATGAATGAACAATATGAGAATCTCAATTTAAAAAATGAAAGTTTTTAAATGAAACCAAACAGAAATCCTGGACTTGAAGACCACAATAACAGGTATGAAAAATTTCCTAGAGCTTTACAACAGCAGACTACAGCTAGCAGAAGAAAGAATTAGTGAACTGAAGACAGATAATTCAAATGATTCAGACTAAGAAGAAGAAATTTTAAAAAGAAAATGAGGAGGTGGGACAAGATGGCATCTGAGTGAGTGCACCTCATAATCTCTCCTGCAAAGAAGCAGCTGAGTAGGGTTGGAGTCCTGCTGGACTGAGCTGTTTTGGGTGCTTGCAGGGCAGGAGGTGTCTGGAGGTTGACTTAGTGGGATGGTGACAGAGGAGATTCTTGCAAGAGGTAGAATTTTGGGTCTCTTTCACAGAGGTTGGGGTTGTGAGAGGGACCCTTCCCCCTGGGGCTGGCGGCCCGGTGGTGGTGATTCCTGAAGGCTTTGCTGCACTGGGGAGTTCCCAAGCCCTGAGTGGGCTGTTTCAGGGGACTTGCAGGGCAGGAGGTGTCTGGAGGTCGATTTGGTGAGACAGTGACAGAGGAGATTTTTGTGAGAGGTGGAATTTTGGGTTTCTGACACAGAGGTCAGAGGTTCTGGCTGGAGCGCCTCCCCCTAGGGCTGGTGGCTGGGCTGCAGTGATCCCTGGGATCTTTGTGATGTGGGGTGTTCCCAAATCCTGAGCGGGCTGTTTAAGGAGCTTGCAGGGCAGGAAGTGTCTGGGTGTCGATTTGGTGAGACAGTGACAGAAGAGATTCTTGCAAGAGGTGGAACTTTTGGATTCTGACATGGAGGTCAGCAGTTCTAGGCAGAGCTCCTCCCCCTAGGGCTAGCAGCCCATCCGCAGGGGTCCCTGAAATCTTTGTAGTGCAGCAGCACCCCCAGCAGGCTGTTTTGGGGGCTTGCATGGCAGGAGGTATCTGGATGTTGATTTGGTGAGACAGTGACAGAAGAGACTCTTGTGAGAGGTGGAATTTTGGATTTCTGACACAGAGGTCAGAGGGTGTGGGTGGGACCCCTCTCCCTAGGGCTGGTGCCCAGCTGGAGGGATCCCTAAGGCTGTGTTGTGCTGTGGTGCTCCCAGGTCCCCTGTTAACCAGATGTTTATTTCCCAGGTCAGAGTCCCCTAAACCCTGGTGGCCCACTCTCCAGAAACACACACACCTTGAGCCTGCAGTGTCACAGACTTCCCATCCCTGAATCCACTGAGCCCTGAGGTCCATCTGAGGTCCTTGATTACCCTAGCCCTCGGCATTTGTGGGGTTTTTTTTTCTTTTTTTTTTTTTTTTTTCTCTTGTCTTGGTTGCTAATATTGCATTGTCTCCTGGTCTTTTCTCCGATTTTATCCCCCAAGGCCCTTCTTCATTTATTTAGTTTTTTTTTTCTCCTTTTCTTTTTCTTGCTTCTTTGCTCCCCTTTTCTTTGACCATCCTCTTTTTCTCTTCTCTCTTTTTTTCTTTTCTCTCCTTTTCTTATTTTATTTTATTTTATTTATATAATATGTGCTGCAGGAAGCGCTTCACACTTGCTGTGTTTCCTCATCCTCCATTTCCTCTTTTCTGTGTGAATTGATTTTGGCCACCTACACTTTCCCCTTTCCCCCACATCTTGCCATCATCCATCATCTACTGTTTCTCTTACATTCCACCTCCCTTTCTTTGTCCCCCAAATTGTCTGACTTTTAATTTCTAATACCTTTGTTCTGTTTTCTTTTATCCACTCTTGATATTTCTCTTTCCCTCTGTCATGAAAACACTGGCTTTTTAATTCATACTATATTCCTCCCCATATTCAGTTAACTGTCTCATTATAGGTACTCTACTTACTGCTATAAACTTACACAACTTACATGAGTCTAATACCCATTCTCCCAGATCTCACATTGTTGCTCTGTTAATATTTATTACCAATACTACTTTATACAATTTTCTTTTCTTACTCATTTTGCTTTCCCTGGCCTTAATATTTTCCTTCAAGGTGAACTTACCCAGCAACAAGAAAACAGAGTAAGAAGAACAAAGTGACAAAGAGAAGACATAACACTTACACACGAACAACAACTAATTAATCCCCGAGACTAGACAAAGAAGCTAAGGAACTAATTAAACCTGTCGAGATAAAATGATGACCAGACAGCAACAAAAAACTACAAACCAAACCAATAATCAGGAAAACATGGCTGAATCCAGTGAACAAACTAAAAACCAGGAAGGGGAGCAGAACATCGGACAAATAATTAAAGATCTCAAAACATATATTAGAGACCAACTTAATGAAGTAAAGGAAGAGTTTAACAATATGAAGAAAACACTTGGAGAGGAAATTGCCATATATGCAAAAAGATAACAGATATGATGGGGATGAACACCACAGTTCAAGAAATCAAAAATACACTCTCAGCAAATAGCAGCAGATTAGAAGAGGCAGAGGAGAGAATTAGCGACGTGGAAGACAGTACATCTGAAATCAAACATATAGTAGAACTGATCGATAAAAAGATAGAAAAAATCCAGCTAGGACTTGGGGACCTGAATGACAATACAAAACACACAAACATATGTTTTATAGGCATCCCAGAAGGAGAAGAGAAGGGAAAGGGGACAGAAGGAGTGTTGGAGGAAATAACAGCTGAAAACTTTCCAAATCTACTGAGAGAGATGGATGTACATGTCCAGGAAACAAAATGCACCCAAACACCATAAACCCCAACAGGCTCACCCCAAGACATATACTTGTCAAATTATCCAATGCTCAAAACAAAGAGAAAATTCTAAAAGCAGCAAGAGAAAAGAAAACCATCACATACAAGGGAGGCTCCATATGATTAAGTGCTGATTTCTCATCTGAAACCATGGAGGCAAGAAGGGAGCGGTATGATATAGTCAAGGTACTAAAAGAAAAAAATTTCCAACCAAGAATACTCTACCCAGCTAAACTAGCATTCAAAAATGATGGAGAGTTTGAAATATTCACAGAAAAACAGAAATTAAAAGAGTATGCCAACAAGAACCCTGCCCTTCAAGAAATACTAAAGGGAGTTCTGCAGGAAGAAAGAAAAAAACAGGAGAGGCAGAGCTGGAGGAGAGTGTAAGAGCAACAAAAAAGACAAAAAGAGAAGGAAAGCAAACAAACAAAATATAACACAAGTCCAAACAAAATATGGTTAACATAATAATTCCTTCAAAGTAATAACACTGAATGTCAATGGATTAAACTCATCTGTCAAAAGATTCAGACTGGGAGATTGGATAAGGAAATATGACCCATCTATAGGCTGTCTACAAGAAACACATCTTAGACCCAGGGATTCATGGAAGTTGAAAACTAGCCATAGATTTGCCATATGACCCAGCAATTTCACTGCTGGGTATATATCCAGTAGAACTGAAAACAAGGACACAAACAGATATATGCACACCAATGTTCATAGCAGCATTGTTCACTATTGCCAAAAGTTGGAATCAACCCAAATGCCCATCAACAGATGAATGGATAAATAAAATGTGGTATATACATACAATGGAATACTACTCAGCTTTAAGAACAAATACACTACAAACACACATGATAACATGGATGAATCTTGAGAACATTATGTGGAGTGAAGCAACCCAGGCATTGAAGGACAAATACTACATGACCTCAATGATATGAAATAAGTAAACCAAGCTGCCTCAGAGAGCTAGAGACTGGATGATAGGCTTAAAGGAAATTGGAGGGTAGAGGAAGGATGTAAGCTGACACCTACATGGGTGAAATCTATGATAAGCTGGAGGTAAGTGTTTGTACAAGGAAGGGATAAAATGGGTGCATAGGCTCACCTTTGGGTGGGGCTTTGTGGATTTGAGGAGGGCTAGGGAAGGGAAGATGGGTAATATTGCCCAAGAAATTGGGGGGAGGATGGGGCAACATACGAACATAGGAGATTGTCAGGTATTTGGTTGAGAGTATAATGCTGAGAAAACTTTTTCAAAAATATAATAAGGAAGGTTACCTGTTTAAGATGCTTAAAGGGGATAATCTGATGCAGGCTCCTAGGGAATATGTGAATGCTCATTTTGCCAAAGTGGGTTATATCATTGGATAGAGACCCATATAATGAGAGTGAAGGTATACCCACATGCTGGGGAGGACTGATGCCCTCAAGTAGAGGGAATTGTATCTCTCAATAGAAACGGTGGCTTCCAGTGAATTAGGGCAGTTGAGCATGTCAAGCCCTCAACACTGTTGCAAGTATCTCTGAGCATGGTCCTTCAAGCAATGAAGATTGACTGTCACTGTGGGCCCTAAGGAGAGGGGGAAAGAGGTATTGAATAGATGGAACCATTGTAACTGTGTGGGCAATAGAAGTGTTCCACAAGAGTATGCAAGGATGGATATAAGACATGTAAAATGACACCAAAAATATATAGAGGCTGATTGGCTGAAATGGAAATCATAATGTAAAACATAAGATAACTAAAAATTTAGAAAATCATATATTCTAAAATATAAACCACAATGTAAACACAAATGTTACCATATTTGAAAGCTATTGTCTCAATATCTGTACATCAGTTTCAGCAAAAATAGTATGAATATGTAAAAAGATTATTGCTGTGGAAGCGAAAAGGTTTTATGTTGGATATGTGGGAGTACTGTATATTGTATATATGAATTACTGTAATCTAAAACTCTTGTGAATGATAAGCTTAATAATTAGAAAAAAGAAAAGAAAAAGGTAGGATGTAGACACTGAGGAAAAGACATAAGTAGTTGCCTTGCCAATTTACATACAGTGCAACACTTATTGCAGTGATGGAAGGCAAAACATCAAAACAGAGCTTTTGCATTTTTTTATTTTTTGATACCCCAATTTATTTTTACCTTAATTTTTCAAAATTAATATGTATTCTATATCTAACTTTTAAACTCATTGCTATATTCCATTTTACTATTAATGGAGCCTGGCAATATATTGGGCTTCACTTTTCAGGAATTTTTGGATCATAGAGAGGTTCAACAATGGCAGAGGAAGAATACTGGTGTGGAATGTTATTGACAGGGGACACATGGTTGGCAGGGAGTTCTACAGGGCATATATCCAGGGTACATAAAAATGTTTGGATATTTTCATAGTGGATACAATTAAAAACAACAACTGAGGGAGTGCTGAGTTCCTAGCCAGGGGAGCCCTATCACAGTTCCTAAAGGAACAGCAACAATCCCCCAAGTGCAACAGCAAAGATCAAAAAAGAAGGAAGGCCCAACAATGAGCCCTTGATACTAATGACAATGTTTGTGAGCCTGTGCACCTGAAATAAGAACAAGGCCTAGAGCTGTAGGGTGCCTAAGAGTTCCCTCCTGAGAGCCTCCTTGTTGCTCAAATGTGGTCAGTCTCGAAACCAAACTCAGTGTGTAAATGTGTTGCCTTCCTCCCAGTGTGGGACATGATTCCCGGGGATGAGCCTCCCTGTGCCGAGGGATTCCTACCAAGTACCAGCTGATGATGTAACTATAAAATGACCTTGAATAAAAGGGTCAACTCGGACCAGCAGAATATCTCAATCTACATATAATACCAGGAGCTAAAAATGCTTTTTGACCTAAATCAAGGGGAAAATGGAAAGGACAAATGAGTTTATATGGCTATGAGTCTCCAAAAAGAGCCAGGAGGTTATCAGAGGGGTTACCCTTATGCACACCTGAGCAGAGTCCCGGAGACAGATGAAGTAGATACAACCCCAGGTATTGGTTCTTCTGAGGGCTACAGAGACCCACAGGTTCTATGGTCATGGCAGATGGAGTTCAGTGCCATGTCAGTTGGCCCTAATTTGGAGTTTGTCTATCTGTGTGATGGAGCTGGACTCAGATGTGATCTTTGTTCACAAGCCTCTCCTGTTACTTTTACTGGAACTGTAGTTGGTGCTGGGGTTTAATATATACCCAAGGGACTTGAATCTCCGGACTGACCATGTGATAGCCAGGCCCTGAGCTTCAACAGACTTCAGCTCCTACACTCTGGTTTATTGGACTTACCCCACTCAGCTAACATGGAGTTGAAGAAGGTCAACCACCACACCATGGAGCCAAGAATGCCTACAACTGAAAGCAGGAAGATTGCATCCAACATCCATGTGGAATCTAAGCCCCCTCTTGTTACAGATGTGGAGTGCACACAACCATTCCAAGGTCCACAGGATGGAGGAATAGAGTATGGATTAGAGTGGACCTACTGATAATCTATTCATGAACTATTGTGATTAGTAATCGAAGAAAATATGGCATTGGTGTGGAGAAAGTGGCTATGGTGGTGCTGGGGGTAGGGAATGGGAGGAAGAGATGAGATGTGGAGGTGTTTTCAGGACTTGGAGTTGTCCTGGGTGATGCTGTAGGAACAGTTACCAGACATTGTATGTCCTCCCATGGCCCACTGGGTGGAACATGGTAGAGTGTGGACTATGATGTGGACCATTGACCATTAGGTGCAGCAGTGCTCTGAGATGTATTCACCAAATGCAATGAATGTCTCCTGATGATGGAGGAGATTGTTGTTATGGGGGGAGGAGTGGGGTGAGGGGAGTGGGAGCTATATGGGGACCTCATATTTTTTAATGTAATATTAAAAAAATAAAGACAAAAAATGTGAAAAGCTTAAGAAATAGGGCAAGTAAAATAGGAAGATGTTTAGCAGGCTGAGGAAGTGAGCAGAAGTCAAATTAGCCACTGGGTTTAAGATGTCTGTAGTTGGTTTCCCTGGTGGGAGAAAGAGCAGAAAATGTGCCAGAATGTATTAGTGGTTGTAAATAATCCAGATGTCACTCAAGATGCCAAGTGAGGAATTCCAGAGATAGGTCACAGTCACCCTACTTGAGCTCTCCTTTTTGGTAAAAGTTTTATTCCTATAAAAGGCAAGTGAAATACCAGAGACAAAATGACTCAGATTACAAAAACTGTCTTAGTATCATACAGAATTGGGTTCAAATCCCAACTCTATCAATTATTAACTCCGACTTTTGGCATGGACTTCATTTCTCTAAGCTTCAGTTTTCCCATACATAAAATGATGGGTTGTATTTTTAAAAGATACTGCTATATAAAGATTTTAAACAGTGTTTAATGTCTAATAAGTCTCATTAACATTAGCTATTTTAGTATAATCAATGGAAATGATGACTGGCTTATCCAAAAATAAAGGAAAAGTCTAAGAAAAAAAAAAGAAAATGAAATATAAGAAACCTGTGAGATACCATCAGTCATATACCCAAATACCCATTATTGGAATCCCAGAAGGAGGAGAAAGAGGAAGAAGGAATATTCAAATAAAGAATGGCAGAAAATTTCCCAAATTTAACAAAAGTCATGAACATACACATTCACGAAGCCTAACCAACCCCAAACAGTATAAACTCAAAGAGAACCACAGTCACACAAATAGTAGTAAAATTGTTGAATACTGGAGAAGTTTGGTATTATTTATGAATTCAAGAAATAGATATTGGGTTATGTTTGAAAACTGGTCTCTTTTTCTGGGCATATTAGATTGTATTAGATTCAGAGGTTTCACTTTTACTTGATTAAGAATGGGGCTTTCAATTTGGCCACATCAGTAGGATGCTGAGTCCTCACCCCTTTGATGGGCAGAGAATCACAGAGAAAATTATTCTCTGGCAGAGGAGAGAGTTGGAGTTTTTTAATGCTGGACCCCTGGGAAGTAAACACACAGGAGAAGTACACCAAGGAACAAAGACAGCTCTGTAGACATGACAGAGGCCCTGGGAAGAGAGCAGGTCTGATAGTCTATAGCTGGCCTTGTGGAAAAAAACAGAGCAGCTGAGCCCAGGAAGAAATGAGCCCTGGGGAGGAGATGAGCATTATATTGGCCTACAACTGAGACCAGAAGAAGCTGGGACCACAGAGCCTGAAGAAGAGGGCTGAGCCCTTACAGAGACTGGCAGCCATCTTGCTCCAACATGTGGCAACAGACTTTGGTGAGGGAAATAATTTACTCTTTATGGCCCTGTGACTGGAAGCTTCTACCCAAAATAAATACCCTTTATAAAAGCCAACAGATTTCTGGTACTTTGTGTCAGTACCCCTTTGACTGACTAATACAAATACCAATAATAAGGAAAGTTCTGAAACTTGCAAAAGAAAAAAAAAAACATATTACATACAAGGGTGCCCCAATAACATTAAGTTATTCATCAGAAACCACTGAGGCAAGAATACAGTGAGATGAAATGTTTAAAGTGAGGACAGAAAATAATTGCCAATCAAGAAATTTCTATCTGATGAGATTGTATTTCAAAAATGGGGATGAAAAAGACAGTCCCAGAGAAACACTAGACTTGTCCTACAAGTGATGCTAAGTGGAACATTTCAAACTGAAAGAAAATGACACTAGACAGTGGATCAAAGTAGCCTAAAGAAATAATGCCACTAAAAGTAACCATAAGGGTAAATAAATGCTTTTATATTGTATTGTATTTTTTGGTATGTAACTCTTATTTCTTATAGGTTCTAATATGCAAATGCATAAAAAGTAAAGGCAAATCAATGGTTTTGGACATTAAATGTGTAAAGATATAATTTGTAATAGAGTACAACAAAAAGATCAAGGGATAGAGGATTATAGGAACAATATGTGTATATAGAAAATATATGGAAAATTTATACAGAAATAAATGAGAAGGGACTCAAAATGGTACAATATAAGGAATCAGGTAAATGTGAAAGTAGACATTAATGGAAGAATTGAGGGAACAAAATAAGATTTAAGAGGACCAAGTAGCAAAATGGTAGAAGAAAGTCCTACCTTATCAGCAGTTACTTGAAATGTAAATGGATTAAATGCTTCAGTCAAATGACAGAAATTGGCAAAATGGGTTAAAAAAAAGAATGACTAAACTATATGCAGTATTTCAAAACATCTTAAATTTGAAGACACAAGAAGGCTGAAAAATGAATGGGTAGGAAAAGCACACCATATAAATAGTAACTGAAAGAGAGATAGGTAGCTATACAAATATTGGGTAGGCTTTAACTCAAAAACTGTTGTGAGGAACAAAGGAGGTCACTATATAATGAGAAGGTACAATTCAACATGAATATATAATGCAGCTGTCAACATTGGTTTGAGTCTTTTGTGGACCCTGGAAAATTATGTTCATATATTGAAAATACTGTGAACCTTTGATTAGATTAGATCGGTTAAGGACTATGTATTTATATTGTTTAGTAGGGCATAGCCCAGGGTAGGTCTTAATCCTCTTACTGGAGTCCTTCATAAACAGAGGAATAAAAAGCCACAGTCACAGACAAAAGCTGGAGACACAGAAGCCTTCAGAATTTGGCAAACCTGGAAAAGAGAAAATCCATGGATAGAGCAGCTTGAAGTTGAAAGCAATGAGGTCTGGAGGAGAGGGCAGAGACAGAGATTGGCAGATGCTGTCATTTTTCCCTATCATGTGAGAGGAATCCAGGACCACCAGCAGTCAATCCTTGGGGAGAAAAGAAATCACTAGATGAAAGCTTGATTGGGACATTTTCACAACCTCAGAACAGTAAGCTTTTAACCAAGTAAATTCCCTTTTTTGGGGAGAGCCAGTATAGCTCAGTGGTTGAGCACCAGCTTCCCACATATGAGGTCCTGGGTTCCATCCTTAGGCCCAGTACCTCCTAAAAAATTCCCATTGTAAAATTTAACCTATTTCTGGTATAGTGCTCCCAGCAGTTTTTAGCTAACTAAAACAGCACCTAATGGCAGAGCCTCGAAATATATAGTGCATATACTGACAGATGTAAAGGGAGAAACAAATGGTTCTACAATAATAGATTTCAGTACTCCACTTTAAATAAGGGTAGATTATCTAGACAGAAGATCAATAATGAAATCCAGACCTAAAAGCCCTGTACAGAACACTTCACCCAACAGTAGCAGAATACACATTCTTCCTGAGTGCATATGGATCATTCTCCAGGACAGATCATATCTTAGGTCACAAAATAAGATTCAATACATTCAAAAATATTTAAATCATACAAGTATCTTCTCTGATGCACATATGAAAAGCTAGAAATAAATAACAGGGGAGGAGGTGGAAAATTCACCCATAAGTGGAAATTAAACAGAGCGCACACAAAAAAAATCAATGGGCCAAAGTTCACAGCTATTATTGTACACTTGTTTGTGTGTGTTTATGTGTGAATGATATACTTCAATAAATTTTTTTTTTAAATAAGTGGGCCAAAGAAATCACAAGGGAAATTAGGAAATATTTTGAGGTGAATGAAAATGAAAATACAAAATAATAAAACTTATGGGGTGAGGCAAAAGCAGTACTGAGAGGGAAATTTATAGCTCTAAATACTTGCATTTAAAAAAAGATCTCAAATCAGAGATTTAATCTCAAAACTGGAAGAACTAGAAAAGAAGAGAAAACTAAACACAAAGAGAGCAGAAAGAAATAAAGATAAAAGTAAAGCTAAATGACAGAGAATAAAACAAGAATCAATGAAACCAAAAGTTGGTTCTTTGAAGAGATCAAAAAAATTAACAGTCCTTTAGCTAGATGGACAAAAAAATAAAGAGAGAGAGAGAGAAGTGATGTAACTAAAATCAGAAATGAAAGGGTCACACATTACTACTGACTGAAAAAAGGATTATAAGAGGATATTATGAACAACTGTACACCAATAAATTAAATAACCTAGCTGAAATGACAAATACCTAGACATGCCCAAACCACCTACACTGAATCAAGAAAAAATAGAAGATCTCAACAAACCAATAACTAGTAAAGAGATGGAATCAGTTATTTAAAATTTCCCAAGAAAGAAAAAATCAGGTCCAGATGGCTTCACTGGTGTTTTTGCCAAACATCTCAAGAAAAATAAATACCAATCCTTCTCAAACTCTTCCAAAAAATTGAAGAGGAGGGAACACTATCTATGTGGTTCTATGTGGTCAACATCATCCTAATACCAAAATCTGATAAAGATAACACTAGAAGGAAAAATTAAGGAAGGTTAATATTCCTTATGAACATAGATGCAAATTTCCTCAACAAAATACTAACAAACTGAATTGAACAGCACAGTAAAAGAATTATATACTATTATCAAGTGGGATTTTTCATAGATATGCAAGGGTGGTTCAACATAAGAAAATCAATTAATGTAATACACTGCACTAACAGAACAAAGGGGGAAAAACCATGATCATCTTAAATGATGTCGAAAAGGCATTTGACAAAATCCAGCATTCCTTCTAGATTAAAAAAAAAAACACTTAGAAAACTTTGAATCAAAGGAAACATACTCAAATAAAGGGCATATATGAAAAGTAAACAGTTGACATACTTAATGTTGAAAGACTGAAAGCTTTCCCTCTAAAATCAGGAACAAGACAAAGATACCCACTGTCACCAATGTTATTCAACATTGTTCTGGAAGTTCTGGTCAGAGCAATTAGGCAAGAATAATAACTAAGTTATCCAAATAGGAAAGGAAAAAGTAAAAGTTTCCCTATTCTCAGACAACATGATCCTATACACAGAGAATTCCAAAAATCCACAACAAAGCTACTAGAGTTAACAAATGAATTCAGTAAAGTGGTTGGATACAAGATCAATATGAAAAACTTGTTTGGTTTGAATACACTAGAAATGAACAATCTGAAAAGGAAATCAAGAAAAATAATCCACTATAATACTAACTAAACAAATTTAATATTTAGGAATAAATTTAACCAAGAATGTAAAAAGCTTATACATGAAAAACTACAAAATATTGCTAAAGAAATCAAAGAAGAGAAACAGATGTGACCCAAGCAATTGGGTTCCCATCTACCATATCGGAGACCCCAGGTTCGATTCCCAGGGCTTCCTGGTGAAAAGCAAGCTGACCCATGCTGGGGAGAGCTGATAGCCCAAACTGCAGAGAGCTGGCACAGCAAGGTGATGCAACAAAGGGAGATGCAGAGGAGAGATAGTGAGAGATACAGCAGACCAGGTAGACAAGGTCAGTCAGGCAGTTGAGTACCTCTCTCCCACACCAGAGGTCCCACGATCATTTCCCTGTGCCTTCTAAAGAGAAAGATAAGAAGATAAAGAAGAAAAAACAAGCATACATGTAATAAAACAGTGAATGGACAGAGAGCAGACACTGAGTGCAAAAAAAACAACAATAGGGGGGAATAAAAAAGAGATAGATGCTTAAAAAAAAACCCACAAGAAAGCAAAGAAGACCTAGATAAATGGAAAGACATTTTGTCTATGGATTGGAAGATTAAATACTTTTTAAGATGTCAGTTCTACCAAAGGTGATTCACAGATTCAACACAATCCCAATCAAAATCCCAGCAGCCTTCTTTGCAGAAATGGAAAAGCTAATCATCAAATTTATATGAAGACTTGAAAATCCAAAACCATCTTGAAAAAGAAGAATGGTGTTGGAAGACACACATCCTAATTTTAAAAACTATTACAAAGGTATACTAAACAAAAACAGCATGGTACTGGTACAAGGGTTAGACATATAGACTGAAGCAGTTTTGATATTATTGATGAATTCCAAAAAGAAATATTGTTTATGTTTATAAACTGGTCTATTCCTCTGGGTGTGATTAAGTTATGTTAGATCACTAGGGTGTTGAGTTCCCACCCCCTTGGTGGACAGGGACTCATAGAGAAAACAACACAGCAGAAGAGTTAGTTGGAGTTTTGAGCTGGAGACTGCGAAGTAAGAACACAGAGGAGCATAGCAGCTGAGCCCGAAGAGAATAAAGCCCCAGGGAGAGAGGCAGAGCCAGTTGCCTGATAGTCTACAGCTGGCCTTGTGGAGAGAGGCAAAGCCTAGACAGCCTCATGGTCTACAGCTGACCTTGTAAAGAAAACAGAGGAGCTGAACCTGGAGAAAAATGAGCCCAGAAAGAGAAGAACCCAGTAAGCCTGAACCATGGCATATGTTGGCAGCCATCTTGCTCCAACACGTGGCAATAGAATTTGGTGAGGTAAGTAACTTTTGTTTTATGGCCTGGTAACTGTAAGCTTCTACCCCGAATAAATCCCTTTATAAAAGCCAAAAGATTTCTGGTATTTTGCATCAGCACCCCTTTGACTGACTAATACATAGACCAATGGAATTGAATTGAGAGTTCAGAAATAAACTCTCAATTCAATTGATTTTTGACAAGACTGCCAAGTCCACTCAATGGGGAAAGAATAGTCTCTTCAATAAATAGTCCTAGAAAAACTAGATATTCATATGTGAAAGAATGAAGATGGACTCCTATCTCATGCTCTATACAAAAATCAATTCAAAATGGTTTTAAAAATCTAAGAATAAAAACCGTAAAAGTCTGACAAAACATAGGGAAACATCTTCAGGACCATGTGTTAGGCAATGATTTCTTAAGACTTTACACCAAAACCACAAATTACAAGAGGAAAATAAGATAAATTGGATTCCATCAAAATTTAAAACTTTTGTGCATCAAAGAACATCATGAATGTAAAAAGACAGCTAACAGAATGGGATAAATATTTGGAAACCACATGTCTGATAAGGGTTTAAAATCCAGAATACATAAAGAATGCCTACAGGTCAACAACAAAAAGACAACCCAATTAAAAAATGGGCAAGACTTGAATAAACATTTCTCCAAAGATAAACAGAAGGCCAATAAACACATGCTCAACATTACTAGCCATTATGGAACTGCAAGTCAAAGCAACAATGTGATACTATTTCACATCCACTAGAATGCTGACTACTAAAAAAACAGAAAACAAAAAGTGTTGGAGAGGATGAGGAGAAATGAGAATGCTCATTTATTGTTAGTCAGAATGTAAAATGGTGCAGTCACTGTGGAAAATAGTGAGGCGATTTCTCAGAAAATTAAATATAGAACTTCCATATCACCCCACAATCCCACTTCTAGGTACATTTTTTTTTTTTAAATGAAAGCAGGGATGCAAACAGATATTTGCACATCTAGGTTCACAGCAGCATTATTCACAATGGCCAAAAGATGGAAGCAACCCAAGTGTCCATCAACTGATGAATGTATAAACAAAATGTAGTATATACATACAATGGAATATTATTTTGCTGTAAAAAGAAATGATGCATGCAACATGGTTGAATCTTGAAGACATTATGTTGTGTAATATAAGCCAGGCACAAAATGACAAATATTGTATCATCTCACTGATAAATAAGAAACAATTAAAGTGCTGGAGATGATGTGGAGGCATGGGAACACTCATCCACTGCTGGTGGGAATTCAGAAGGGTCCAGCCATTCTGGAAGACAGTTTGGCAGTTTCTCAAAAAAATTAGCTATAGATTTTCCATATGACCCAGCAATTCCACTGCTGGGTATATACCCAGTAGAACTGAAAACAAGGACACAAACTGATATATGTACACCAATGTTCATAGCAGCATTATTCACTATTGCCAAAAGTTGGAATCAACCCAAATGCCCATCAACAGATGAATGGATAAATAAAATGTGGTATATACATACAATGGAATACTACTCAGCTATAAGAAGGAATACAGTACAAGCACATGTGATAACATGGATAAATCTTGAGGACCTTATGTTGAGTGAAGCAAGCCAGTCATTGAAAGACAAATACTACATGACCTCTCTGATATGAAACAAGCAAACTGAACTGTCTCAGAGAGCTAAAGACTGGAAGATAGGCTTAAAGGAATTTGGGGGTGGGGGGAGAGGAATGTTGCAAACTGATGCCTACATGGGTGAAGTCTATAATAAGCTGGAGGTAAGTATTTGTACAGGGAAAGGATAATATGGGGGCATAGGGATACCTTTGGGTGGGGCTTTGCAGACTTGAGGTGGATTAGGGTTGGGAGGATGGGTCAGATGGCCTAAGGAATTAGGGAGACAGCTGGGGGGAACAGTTGAATATGGGAGAATGTCAGGTATATGTTTGAAGATAAACTGTTGAGAAAACTCTTTAGAAAATATAAGGAAGGATTACATGTTCAAGGTGCTTAAGGGGGGGGCATCTGGTACAGGGGCAAGCTTCTAGGGAGTGTGTGAGTGCTCATTTTGTCTTAGTGTGTTATATCATTGGGTGGAGACCCATACAATGTGTGTGAAGGTGTACCCATATCATGGGGAGACCTGATGTTCTTAAGCAGAGGGAATTGTGTCTCTAGAGAGAATCGGGGGCTCCCAATCGGTTAGGGTCTAGTATGTCAAGCCCTCAGCATAGTTGCAAGTATCTGTAAATCTGGTCCCTAAAGTAGTGAAGATTGATTGTCACTGTGGGCCCTGAGGGGAGGGGGAAAGAGGTATAGAATAGATGCAAGCAGGGCAACTGGGAGGCAATGGAAGTACTCCACAAGATCATGTAATGATGGATGTAGTACATGTTAACTTACACCAAAAGTGCATAAAAGTCTATAAGCTAAAATGTAAACCATAATGTTAAACAGAAGGAAGTTAAAAATTTAGAAATTTGTACAGTCTAAAAAATAAACCATAATGTAACCAAAATGGAACCATATTTGATAGCTATGTATCAAAATCTGTATATCAACTGCAGCCAATATAACATTTACACGTAAAAAGATCATTGCTGGGGAAAGGGGAAAAGGGTTTAATATTGGATATATGGGAGTTCCATATATTGTGTATGTGAATTACTGTGATCTAAAATTTTTGAAGACAAAATAAATATTAGAAAAAAAATAGAAAGGATGTAGACACTCAGGAAGAAATGAAAGAAAAGTGCCTTGCCACTGTACATACAGGGCAATACCTATTACAGTGATGAAAGGCAAAATGTTTGAAACAAAGCTTTATAAATTTTTTATTTTATTAATACACCAATTTATTTTTACTTTATTTAGTATGTCTTAATGATTATGTATTCTATTTCTAAACTTTAAACCCATCACTATAATTCGATTTCCTACTAATTGAATTTGGCAATATATTAGGCTTCATTGTTGAAGAAGTTTTGGACTACAGAGAGGTTCAGCTATGGCAGGGGAGGAACACTACTGTGGGGTGTTATTGATGGGGTGCACATGAGAGTGAGGGGATTCTCCAGGGCAATATATAGGGGACATAAAAATGTTCTGATATATGTTGGGTATTTTTATAGTAGTTGCAATGACAAATGTCAACTAAGGGAGTGCTGAGTTCCTACCTAGGGGAGCTCTGTCACATTCCCCAATGGAACAACAATAATCCCCCAAGTGCCATGGCAAAGACCAACAAGGAAGGATGGTCTAATAATGAGCCCTTGATCTGATGACTATGCTTATGAGCCTGTGTGCCTGAAAAATGAACTAGGCCTAGAGTTGCAGGGTGCCTAGGAGTTACCTCCTGAAAGCCTCCATGTTGCTCAAATGTGGCCACTTTCTAAGTCAAACTCAACATGTAAATGCATTACCTTCCCCCCAGTGTAGGACATGACTCCTGGGGATGAGCTTCCCTAGCGCCGAGGAATTACTACCAATCACTAACTGGTGATGCAACTAGAAAGAGACCTTGAATAAAAGGGTCAACCCAGACCAGCAGAATATCTCAGCCTACATATTGGATCAAGTGTTAAAAACTGCTTTTTGACCTTTAATAAAAGGGGGAAATGGCAAAAACAAATGAGTTTATATGGCTAAGAGACTTCCAAAGAGAGTCGGAAGATCATCAGCGGGGTCATGCTTACGCACACCTCAGCAGGACCCGAGAGAGAGCCAAAGCAGATACATCCCTAGGTGTGGGCTCTCCTGAAGGCTGTGGAGATCCACAGGGTATATGGTCATTGCAGATGGATTTGGAGTACTATGCCGTGTCAGATGGCCCTATTTTGGAATTTGTGCTCCTGAGTGTGATGGAGCTGGACTCAGATATGACCTTCCTATGTATGCCTCTTGTCACTTTTACTGAACCTGTGGTTGGTGCTAAGGCTGGTGCATACTCAGAGAACTTGAATCTCTGGACTGCCCGTGTGCCAGCTGGGCCCTGAGCCTCAGCGGAGTTGCGACTCCTACTCTCTGGTTCATTGGACTTACCCAGGTCAGCTAACATGGAGGTGAAGATGGTCAAACACCGCAACAGGGAGTCAAGATTGTCAACAACTGCAAGCAGAGGAATTGCATCCATCATCCCTGTGGGATCTAAGCCCCCTCTTGATCTAGAGGCAGAGTGGACACTACCATCCCAGGGTCCACAAAAGGGAGGAATAAATATGGATTAGAGTGTACTTACTGATATCCTACTATAAAACTATTGTGACTAGTAATAAAAGGAATTGTAGCATTGAGGTGAAGAAAGTGACCACAGTAGTTGCTGGGGGCAGGGAAAGGGAAGAAGAGATGTGATGTGGGGCATTTTTGGGAGTTTGGGTTGTCTTAAATGATATTGCAGAGTCAGATGCTGGAATTTATATATCCTGCCTTAACTTACTGAATGTACTGGGGGAGAGTGTGAACTACAGGGTAAACTATTATCCATGTGGTGCAGCAGTGCTCCAAAATGTGTTCACTGATTGCAATGAGTTTACCACAATGATGGAGGAGGTTGTTGGTGTGGGAGTAGGGGGGGTGGGGAGTATACAGGAGCCTCATATTTTTTAATGTAACTTTTTTTGTGATGTATATATCTTCAAAAAAATATAATTTACAAAAATGATGGGGTGAGAGGGTGGGGAGTGGGGTATATGGGAACCTCATATATTTTTATGCTTTTTAATGTAACATTTTGATCTATTAACTTTCATTTTAAAAATGTAAAATAAATAAATAAATAAATAAGAAACAATTAGAATAATAAAATTAATGAGAGTCTGAAACTAGAATACAGATTATCAAGACCAGGATGGGGGTATGGGAAGTTAATTCTTAATTTGTATAGAATTTCTGTTTGGGGTGATGGAAAAGTTTTGGCAATGGGTGATAGTGATGGTAGCACAACACTGTGAATGTAATTACCACCACTGAATTATATATTTAAATGTGGTTAAGAGGGGATATTGTAAGTTGTGTATGTTATTAAGCAAAACAAAACAAAAAATCATATGACTGTACAACACAAACATTGAACCATAGTATAAACTATGGACTATAGTTAATAGTACAATTTTAATAGTATTCTTTCATGAATTTTAACAAAGTTACCAAGTTAATACAGAGTATTATAAGGGGTGGGGCAGACACTATTTTCTGCATGCTTTTTCTGTAAATCTACAACTTCTCTAATAAAAATAAATAAATATGCTAACAGAGGAGACAAAATGGATTGCATGGCATGGCACTCCTTGCGTGCATCAGCACTGCGCATGGGCCAGCTCCACACGGATCAAGGAGGCCTGGGGTTTGAACTGCAGACCTCCCATGTGGTAGACAGTCACCCTAACCACTGGGCCAAGTCCGCTTCCCTTCCTCTTTTTTATCATTGGCAAACTTTGGAGGAAAAAAAGGACTCTGCTTATTTCACTGATCTCTGACTTAAAATATTCAGTATAACTTTCCAAAGGATTTCAGAGAGAACTTAAGTCCAAACACTCACCAAAAAGTATGATGATGAAATAATGGCTCGTATAAGCACTATTTCTTTTGTCTAAGTGTTACACAAATTTTCTAAATTTCTAAATTCATAACAACTTTTTGACTTTATACATTTTCTCAATCATTATGAGGCAGGTTAGTATAGTGAAAGGGGGAAGGCAGCTGAGGCCCAGCAGACAACATGGCTGGCAGACCACATGGTCATGAAACCCCACCCAGAAACCTCCTGAGGGAGGTCCTCAGCCAGTCTCTTTCCTAGTAGGAAAGCCTGGTTTGGGAGGTAAGGTCTCTAAGGCTCTGGGGACACTCAGAGACCTAAGGCTCCTGATCCCTGGAACATGAGGACAGCAAGAAGGGCTCCTGAACTCCAGGACACTGGCTTGGCAAGCCAATCTTTTCAACCAGGTACAGTGTTGGGATGCTGCAGAGACTGACAAATGCCTTTATCCTTCCTTAGGATAATGGGTGGCTTCTAATGGGGACAATTGGTGTTCTATGCCTACTGGTGGTCTAAAAAGGAAGAGGATAATCTTTTCCTGCCACACCACATGGCCACAGCACAGCCAAGAGTGGGCTCTGTATGGGACCCTGAATTCCAGTTAAACCTGTGTAAGAGAGAAGGAGTGGACAGGCAGATCTGAAGGCCACAGATCATGTGTCTTGTCTCCTTAAAGAGACGAGGAAATATACTACCAAACTGGTCAATTTTAAATAAGTTCAGGGAAGTTACTTAGAGGCAGAACCTAAAAATCCATCCTTATTTCAAGGAAAGCTGTCAGAAGCAATAAGAAAACTCTCTGGTAGATCCTAACTCTAGAGAAGGACAGATCCTCCTAGGAGCTCCAGTCTGCCTTGGATATCCAAAGAAAGCTGCAGAAACTTTCACTGGGTCTCCATATTTCTATTAACTCCCTTTTAGAAACAGCCTTTGCAGTTTTCAACGATCAAGACTGAGTCACCGAGGAGAAGCAGGTGAAGAGGGGGCAGGCATAGGGACCAGAAGTAGGCTCACCTTTTAACTGTCACTGTTACAGACATGGTCATGTCAGGGAAACCTGAATCCAGCCTCTGTGTCTACAGGAACCTGGCCCCAAGCTGCCTCACCTCTTGGGCCACTGGGGCCTTGCCCCAGGAGAGGATGGAAGGGGTCTGAAGCCACACCTGAACCATCAACTAGGAGGCCTCAAGTGACCCTTGATGGAAGGTAGGAGTGTTCATTTCTTAATTAACAAAGACGCCAACTACTCAGTCCTAGTCTGCACCCCTGACAACTTCTAGCCTTGGTTGTGCCTAAAGAAGGGAATGAATGGGGAAATCAAGATCTAGGCCATTTACTAAACCTTTCCCCTGTAGAATAAGGCGCACTTCATATGCAATCAATTAAGATAAAAGAAAAAAATGTTCCTGGCTATTCCTAGCTCCCTACTACAATCCTTCCAGCAAAGAAGCCTCACAGGGCTTTACCCCTTGCAGGGGGTAACTAATGGGATAGAGCCCCCTGAGCAGCCCCAATTCATGTCTTGTTAGGGGCAGGGTTTCTCTGGACCCCCTAGCTCTGTACTTAGCAGCTGCCCAGGAATTTTTCTGGAAGAATGAAGCTGGAGGGTCCTGCATGAGGTTTCTGCTATGGACAGACACTGGAAGCTTTGAGTTTAGGTAATTCTAAAGGTAGGTCTTCCCCTAAACTAATCTAAGTATGTAACATGCTCTTCTGTTATAATCTGTGCTTAACTTGATGTTTAACTTTCAAATCTGTGCTTAACTTTGTCAGTCTGCTTGTGCCTAGGACCTCGTAAATTAGATTTGGGGTTCACCTGTTACAACTTGGATAATAGTAAAAGGTAACCTAAAAATGAGTCTTTAAATTTCAATACCATCTTGCATTTGAATTTGATGTATAGAAGAAATCACAAGTGGAATTAATTTAACTGCTGAAAAAGCTGAAAAACTTAGCAACATTAATGTTACTAATAAAATTGTTTTAGTTGCTTACTTAATAAACAAAAGTGCCCAATTTGTTCTAAAGTAAAAACTTACCAGAAACTGTAACTAAGAGTTAAGATCATTATATAGATGCTTTTATATAATAAAACAGCAGAAGGATAATATCTGAAATTGAAATAACTGGTGGATTTAGCCCAGACCTACTACTATAAGGGTAATTATAAACTGGACTTACCTTTGTTTATGGTTACTTTAGGTCTAACCTCACCCTTGTATATGCCTGCTATTGTGATGACAATTCTAAACTGAGTTTGCTTTTGTTTATGGTTACTTCAGGTCTAACCTCATCCCTTGGCTTATGCTTATAGTTATTTCAGAGCTGGCCTCTCCCCTCTTTATAGCACCATGACTTTTGCCCTCTATGGCTCAAGGGAAGGCAAATTTGAGACACCCTCTGCTGTCCTTCCATCAGAGGAAGGTTTTCCAGGTGTGGACTAGATAGATGCCTGGTAGAGTTCTCAACCTTTGGGGTTGGATGACCACTCTTCCAGTCCAGTGGTTGCTGGAGCCCTATTATTTCTGAGGACTGGAGTGTGGGGGGACTCCCACCTTGAGTGTTGATGTTCCTAAAAGCAGTAAGTCATGAGAAAAACCAGGTTTCCCTGAGACGTCAATGACCTCAGTGAGTATAAACTGGAATTAGTGTTGCTCGTCCAACATCTGTTAAAGTCAAAATGGAAAATAAGCAAAGCTCTGAAGTAAAGGAAAATGTTGTAGATTGTATTTTAAAGCATTGGGAACAATTTGATTGTAAGCCAATAATTAAAGGAATAAAATTCTTGTGCAAAACTCCATGGCTCATTAATTAATTAGAAATAGCTTTCAAAGAGATCTTTTAAATGTTATTTTACAGTTAAACTTATTTTGTAAGAGAATCAAAATTATAAGTAGCATTAGTGAGTTTTGTGTTTGTGTCTAACTCTCTATGTCTGCCAATTTGTTCAGTGTATATCCCATACATTGGGATTGTAATATCAAATTAACAAATGAAAATGTTTAAAAGAGCTCTATTCAAATTGTTAAAATTAATATGCACTTAACATATATGAATAAATATTCCTGAAACCAAAATTATGCTAAGTAGGATGGAAGGTCATATAGAAATCTGAATAGAGAAACTATTGGGAAAAAGTTTTCCTAAGATCTTTGACCCAGCCCCTAGGGCCTTCTTTTTGCAAGAGCTATTAGGGAAGGGCCAGGTGTTGGAGATTAAAATTCTAAATTCTAGGCCAGGGAATTAAGAATAGTTTATCCTGTAGGAATTAAGAATAGTTTATCCTGTAATCCCCCAATTTAAACCTTTTAACAGCCTTAAAATAAGAGTAGCTAATAATCCCAATACCAAATTTCAATGAGAAAAATTCCTTAAAAGCTATGGAAGATATTTTCTAAATTAAAATTAAAACAAATTAAACAGTTTTAATTATTCCAGAACCTAGCAGATAGTATGTTTTTAAAGTAAGAGATAGATTTCAACATCATTGGAACTCTCTTGTGCATTTAAACTGGGCTTCAGTACTCTGCATGGTGCCTCTCCATGAGTTATTGGATGGGTTGGTCACTGACCCCTAAGACAATAAAGGTATCTACCACATCTCTGGCTATGTTCCTGAAGTGGATGGAGAGTAGGTTGCTGTTTTGGACTCCTGCAGCAGGTGGTGATGGCTTGATGTGGCCAGATTTACAATGGGTATTTCCTCCAGACTGGCTGTGTTTCACAGTGCTTAAAGGACACAATGCACCAGATCGATGAAACACTGGAGGTTTCCTCTGAGGGCCAACAGTACTGCACCAGACTGTCTATGTAAAGGGCACACCAAGTGGAATGAGTGGAGCAATGACAAGAACTTAAACACAATTGGCATTATGGCATGCTCCCAGGGAAAGACAAATGTATGGTATTGCAAACATGGAACTTAGATTTATTAGCTGCAGCTCAAAGAGGAAATTTATGTATTACTATTAAGTACTGTACCTATATGCCAGGTGAATATATCTCTTCTATTCTAGATCATATGCAGGATACTGAATATTCTAAAAGTCTTAGTAGTAAACTTAATTCATTTTCTGAGTAGTTAATGAATGACCCTTAAGATAAAGGAATGGCTTTCTTAAGTACAGTCTTTATTCTGCTTGCCATACACTTGTCTTGTTTTTGCCTATACTGTGTTTGTGAGTTTGTCTAGGGCAGTGCCTCTCTTCATACTTTCCTAGCTGTCCTAAGCATAACCACTGCTGTGGGAAAACTGGGGTTGGCAATTTATACCAAACCCAGCTTGTCTACCACAGTCTCTCCTGAGAGTTAACCAATAGCATAAAAGAACTCAAGGAAGAATGCTGTTTACCATCAACTTTGGGAGGATGCAACCTCTGAAAGCACCTGGTCTTTCATGGTCCAGTATGTCGTGGCTGGCCCTCTTTTTGGGCCTGCTTACCACCACCTTCTTCATCCTTTTAGTAGGACCGTGTATCTTAAGTTCTAAGTTTATTTCTTCCAGAGGCAATGCCTTATTAGTCATGTGGGAGATTTCATCCAGTTCCAACCTGGGTGCCAGACCCTTCTTCCCTCAACTGCAACACTAGCCAGAGGGTTTTACACGTCAGTAGGACCTACTCCCTCTAATCAACAGAACCAGCTACAGAAGAATGACCATCACCCTTCAGTGCCCCCTTAGGAATAAGGGTATAAACTGAGGGGGGAGCTGAGGCAGGTTAGTATAGTGAAAGGGGGATGGCAGCTGAGACCCAGCAGAAGTGGTGACAGATGACATGGCTGGCAGGCCATATGGCCATGAAACCGTGTGGAAACCTCCTGGCAGGCCATATTTGGCCATGAAATCGTGTGGAAACCTCCTGTAAGACCCTAGCCATAAGAATCCCATTTGGAACAAGAATCCCATTCAGAGTCAAGGGAAAGCCCTGGATACTTCACCGTTGACCCCCTGAGAACTGACAGGTGGGGCAACCAATCAGAACAGCAAATAACTGGGATCCTATCCCAACATTATGAAGGGGGAGGAGGAAAGACTTTAAAAGGACTGATCTGGGATGCCATGTGCATGTCTCACTTTGCAGCAGCCTGTGGTCCATGCCTTGGACCATGTGCTTTCTAATTTTCTTAATAAACTTTTTACTCCCTTGCCTACCCTATGGCATGTCCTTAAAATTATTTCATCATAAGCCCAGAACCTAGAAGCCCAGAACCCAGAACTTTCTGCTAACAATTAGATACTAATCTATACTACTATACCATAACCATGTTTGAGAGTGAAAGGATTTCTTATACATGAAGCAAATGTTAACTCTTGCATTAGGATAGATTCTTATTCCATATTCTCTTGACCAAATACGCCAAGGCCATTTGCACTTTTACCCCTCACCTGGACCACCACTGCCTCATCCACTATCCATTTTCTCAAAGGATGGCGACCTGGTTCCAGTTCCCTTTCCTTCTTGAAAGTTCCCCTCTCTTACTGTAGCCTTTACTAATCATGCTCATCTCTTGACCTCTTTGTGGGAGCTGGAGCCTATGTCCTCTGAGGAGGTGTCAGTTAATTTTCTCCTGGTTTGTACTCTGAACTAGCAGACAGATAAGCTTTTTAAAGGTGAATATGTGGAATTTCGAGTCAATAGTTCTGATTTGTTCAAAATAACTTTTCTGACCAAAAGGAGAAAAAGGAAAAGGTATCATTTGCAACAGATCCAAGTAGTGTATTGTTTCTCAGTTAATTCAAAACCTGATTGGCGGCAGACTTGGCCCAGTGGTCAGGGCGTCCGTCTACCACATGGGAGGTCCACGGTTCAAACCCCAGGCCTCCTTGACCCGTGTGGAGCTGGCCCATGGGCAGTGCTGATGCATGCAAGGAGTGCCCTGCCACGCAGGGGTGTCCCCCGTGTAGGGGAACCCCATGCGCAAGGAGAGCTGCCCAGCGTGAAAGTGCAGCCTGCTCAGGAATGGTGCCACACACACGCAGAGCTGACGCAACAAAAAGAAACACAGATTCCCTTGCCGCAGACAAAGAAGATGCAGCAAATAGACACAGAGAACAGACAATCGGAGGGGAGGGGAGAGAAATAAATAAACGAATAAATGTTTAAAAAAATAAAAACAAAAACAAAACCTGATTGACTTCTTAATCATGGTCAAATTAAGGCTAGAATGTATTATTTTATGTGATACTCATTAATTTTATAAATATTTACTTGGAATGCAAATAATACACATAGCAATTAGGAAATTGCCAAAATTACTCTCTCATAATTCAGTGTGAATTTCTTGCTATTAGTCCTTGGTAAGGGTAATTTTAGTTTTACTACCATAGGTACAGATTTTTCTCACTGCACTATCTTTATTAAGGGCTTATAAAAGCAGAATCCCTAGTTCATAAAACCTCACAGTATTTGTAATAAAAATAAAACAAACAAAAAACCTGGGATCCCAATCTGATTTTCACCACTTACCAGCTGCATGGATGCCCTTGGGAAAGTTCATTCACACACCTGAGCCACCTTGGTTGTTTGTCTATAAAATGGGAGAACTACAACTTGCAGGGTTGTATGAGGATAAAACATGAAGGGCCTTGCTTCTAAAGTTAGCAAAATAAATACAAGCTACTGTCTGGGGCTTGTATTTAGTTTGCCCTACCAAACTAAAGGAAAAAAAAACCAGGCTCTTATTCAGGCAGGCATTACCAAGTGTACAATTTTCCAAAACATTTTTCTTTGCCCTTTCTGGGATTTGCAGACTAGAGAGCCACAAAATAAGTCAATTCATGAATCACTGCAGTCAGGCATGAAGAACAATCAGCAGGTCAATTTCTAGGTACATGTGTGGTATGTAAATTCATAATAATGAGTTTTTTTTTTTTACTATAATCAGACTTCCTTAGAAGACAGAGCCTATTTTTAGCATGTGCCAATAATTCATTTTCACTTATTCAGCTTTCAGTTCCATTATGCACTCCTGGTCAACAGTCAAATTAGTGAATGGTTTAACAGCTAAATACAAATCTATCTTAGACTTTTTAAAATCTCTTTGCCTAAGGGGCAACCACATTATCTTCTCTGGCACACAAGTTCCAAGTCCTATCCTAGTTTTCTATTTTTAGCCTTGTCAAACAACTTCCTGAATAAAGACAAGCCTCCACTGTTAACACCTTCCTTTTTTGTTTACCACATCAGGAATAACCACCACTATCTTTTTTTTTAGAGAGTTCTTTTGTACTACTGCTGATAATCAAGGCATTATTACTTAATTCCTCGGTTCAGATTTACTTTCCATCTAAACTGGAAATGTTACATTGATTCCAGTTATACTAAAACATTAAATCAATCACTTCACTGAGAATTCAGAGAATTGAATATCATTGATAAATAATGGTCTGTTGTTTGAAATGATCTTACCTGTTTTTCTTTTTAAAAAAATACACTCAATTTGTGGAGATGACTGAAGATTAGAATACATCTTAAAGAATGGCAAGGGAAAACAGAAAAGCGTAATTATTAAAGATCCTGTGGCTAACACACAAACTCATGAGGAAATTCAGAAACTTGGTTTTCTATCTTGCTTTAATAATTTCATTTACTACTTTTTAAAAAACAATGTAAACACATTAAAGATAATCCATTTATTTTAAGTATCAGTTTTTATTAAAAAGTACATTTTGATTAATTTATCATCTATATAAGCTGTAGGATATCAGTTTACTCTCTGGAATAATAACTTTACAAAGATTTAAAACAAACAAAATTTTAAAAGTCTTTTTATTTCCTTCACCATTATTGTTTTACAATACAAATATCACTTTGTGAATACACACACACATACACAAAAACCCAATGGAAAATAACTCTGCTGCACATAAAATACAGAATGGAGATATATAAGTCTTCATTCTTAAAAAACTATTTTGTTCTCCACATTGGCAATTATAGAATGAATACTTTCCCAAATATATGTATGGTAGGAGTAAAACTTAGAGTTACATGCAGTTTCTGCACAAATATATTTTAAAGAAATAGATCTTTTTTGTTGTTTATCAACAAAATTGTCATGAAAGTAAGGATAACTAATTCTTATAGCATTCAAGTTTTAGTTAAGTGATCGTTTTCAAAACGCTCTTTAAAAAAAGGGTATTCATGGCTGTTTTCATTGTATAGTTAAAACTGAACTATTAACAGATGATAAAATAATTTAAGTGGTACATGTCATTGCCACCTGCTCACAATATGTGAACAGGGTGTGACCCTTTAATTTGCCCCCCCATTTTAATTTATAGCAATTTAAAAACCATAAGCAGTCTTCTGATTTATTTTAGCTCTAAATGTAAAATTTAGTAGCATATATTGTATTTTCATGGAATACTTTATTTTAAATAAAAACATGTAAGATTGCCTACTGACCATACAATCAAGACAAGAAAGGCACTAGAAACATAGACAAATTTCTCTCCCAAGAAGCATTTTTAAATGTTAACTCTCGTCTCTCTAACATGTAAAAATCTTTAAATTTGGTTTTCATAACATCATTTTGAAAAATAAATTTAGTAAATACTTAGAAAATCACTTTATAACAGAACTTTTTTTTCCCTCCCACTTTTGGACACACTGTATCTGCTAATTTTACAAAACCCCAAGTTACCAAACCTTTCTGTGTCTGTCATTTTAATTTGCATATCGGCGCAACAGGTAGAAAGATTTTAGAATCGAACCCCATTCAGGTATTTAGAAACCTTCATAGAGACATTTGCTAGAAAATGGCTTACAGCCCAATCTGTGGGGCAAGAGATATGAAAAGTATGTTTTCCCAAGAAAATAATATACTTTATTTCCAGACGTGACTGGAAAGACCAGAACTTATAATATAAAAGCTTACATTTATGCTGTTGCATCACATACAAGGAAGGAACATGGTGGTCATGGGCTATGTAAATCCCAAACCTATGAACAGGAAATGTGTACAGTGCATGATGGGTTAAATTTTCTTCATTGTTGTCCAACGTAGTTCCTTTGGAGAGAAAAAAAGATCACAGTGCTGACCAGGTAACTCAATAGGTTAAGTCAAGGTAACTGTTGAAAGATAGTAAGATTAGGGAGGTGTTTATTTTATGGCATCTTCTCTCATGGAGTTCTTAGCACTTTGGACAGTTCTTCTTTCCCCACTTTGTACTGCTGTTACGTGTCGTTCACCAACCGGCTGTATTTAACTTGCCTACCAAGATGGACTACTGGCCAGGGGAAGGGCCAATGATAAGATCGAGGTACAATTCCTTGAACATTCTTTTCAAAGTACTGAAAGGGCCTGTACCACCACACCCTGGCCAGGAGGTTCATTTGGGAAGCTTCTTTTAGCACCTAAGATAACAAAGAAAGGAAAAACATGTCAGGAAGAACAATGAATTCTTCTGATCCCAAAAGAAGCATACATACTTTCATATAATCTTTCACTTTAAATTCAAATACTTCCCATATAAAAATTCACAAAGTACCCGAAGCATACATACTTTCACATAATCTTTCACTTTAAATTCAAATACTTCCCATATTAAAATTCACGAAGTATGAAAATTCACGAAGACCTACCCCATTTCCACCCAGATATCCCAGTTTCACTCTCACTCCAGTGTCCCATACTCCTGTGCACACAGGGTCCTGCCCCAGAAAAAAAACAAATACTCCCAATTCTAGGAGTACAAGCTACAAGTATTATTATTGAATAGATCACTAGAAAGACATACTACTAGTTATTCCAATTAAATCAGCCACATTAACAAAGGGCATGCAAAACAGCTCCCATTTCACAGTATTCATGAAACATGAATGCAAAGTATTAATATTTTAGTTCAAATTATCAGGTTGTATGGATCAATGAGAATATGAACATCAAGAAAGAAAATAAAAATTTTTAATAACAAAAGTTGAACAGAAAAAAACTTGGAAGACAAGGAGTGGAAGAAAAGACACACTAATGTTATCACAGAAGTGAGAAAGCTAAAGTAGAAAATGAAAACCAAATTCAGCTACCTTGACCCAAAGCAAAACTTTCTGAAAAACAAAGGCACATACTAACTATAAATAAATGATTAATTTTCAGAATTGAGCATATGCATTAAAAATCAGAGCAGTCTGATCTTAACTTTTTAAAAGTTCATAGTGGGAAAGAACAAAAATCCAAACTGTTATAAGTGGGTCTTTCTGGGTAGTGAAATTATGAATGATTTCTCTAAAAATCCTTTACATATATGTATTTTTCAAATGTATTATTTTTATGATCAGAAAAATATGAAAGGTTATAAAAAGATGTTAAATTAATTCAAGTATCAGTAAAAAACAATAACAACGAACAACTCAATATAGGAAAGTATCTCTGCTGTTCTTATAATTCTTTACTGTCATCCACAGCCTAAGCTATCCTGATTGAAAAACATGACACATATATAGGAAATTCCAGAAAATGAGTAAATAAAAGATTACATCTTTTATTTTGTGTTTTCTACTTCTCACTCTCTCTTTTTAAATTTATGATTCTTGAAGTATCTTGATCTATTCCCTCTTTTCTTGACTATAAATAATGCCCCCCACCCCAATTAGCTTTTTAGTTATTCTTCTACACTGAAAATGGACTTAATTAAAACAGTTTCCATGGATAATCAGAATGTGAAACTAGTCCTGAAAGGAAGCAACTTCCAATGTCATTATCATATTTTCTTTTTCACTTTAATTTTGGAGATGATCAAAATCACAGAAAACAACACAATCTTAGTTGAATACCCTTTAAGAAAAAAGAAATCTAAGACATCTGTAGATTCTTTATACTTCCATCTCCACCCCAAGCAAGGAATACCAGCCAGGAACAATACAAGCTAAAATCAAATGGGGAAAAAACTCACTTGCTGATTGGCCATAGTGTGATACCACCAGAAGAGTCTTGTGGTGATGTAATACGCCACCACCACATCCACAGTGTAGTGGTCATGTGCTAAGAGAATACAGAAGATTCCAACTACGCTGAGAAGCCAGCAAATCCAGTGGTACCACCAGAGTCGTCGAGGGGAATCTGAAAAAAGGAGAAATTTAGTTATCCCATCACTCAAGTACCGCCAAGTGCACCAAACTGTGACTCTCATTATTATGGCTGAATCCAATTACTTTGGGTTTTCCTTCTGAGAACAGATCTCTTGGGCTTGCAAATCTAATGGCTTATGGGCTTTAGCTTATTTGCAACCAAGGTTAGAATAGAAAGAGCTTATGATTAAGTGATTGTTCTAGAAGAAGAAATTCATATTTGGTTATTACTTGATTCATATAATCATAAATACAGTTTAAAAGATGAATCTAATCACCTAACGATAGGTTAATGCATTGTGTACCATTAAAAAAAATTATCTATGAACATTTAATTTACCTATAGATAATTTGGGGTTAATGGTACAGACAAAAATCAATACATATTGGTCTATAGGGTCTTATATATGGACTAAGCAATTATAATTGATACAACTGTCTCATGAGCTTCCCAAGCCCTGAAACTACACACTAATCAAGAGTCTTTGAGATTTGTATTTCCCAAAAATAAATTTAAAAAAATCAACACAAAAAAACGAACACCCCAAAAGCCTGGGAATTCTAGTTGAGTGCCTCCTCAAAGGTAGGACAGCACCAGAAAAATGTTTGCCTAAACCTCCAATATGGGAGATCACCTGAGGGATACATCAAAATCTCTATCTGTGCAGGGCTTCTTACCTTGCATTCCCAATGGATGGGATTAAGTGGGTCTGAAATTTTAGGTAAAAATGTTGTCTAAATGTGATATACCCTTCCCACCCTATGGGAAAAGACTCAGGCTTTTATTGGATTCTCAAGGGGTCCATGAATCATCATTCATTCAGGTCTTATTCTAGGTATCAGAATCAATGAACAAAACATCAGAGTCTACCTTTGTATGAGAGTGGGGAAGACAAACCATAAACATTAATAAGTAAATTATACACTGTTAGAAGGTGTTAAGTGCTACAGAAGAATTTAAAAGCAACTCTATTAAGTCTATATACACCATCTATTTTAATTTTCACAACCCTTTCCTCCATCCATTAAGTAGTATCAATATCTCATTCTAAAGATGAGGAAATTAAGAGGTTAAGGGTTTTTTCCAAGGCTACAGAGCTAGAAATTGAAAGCACCAGGAATCAAAATGAGAGTTTCGTGATCCAAGGCTTCCACATTTTCCAATATGGCACACTATGTTATCCTATAGAAGGAAAGGATTTCTCAGGCACCCACCCAAGAGGGGGTCAGGAATCTCTTCTTCAGGGCTGCTGCCATCAGGCCTGTGTGGTTCCTGTTCTACCCTCTTGGTTACATCTAGTACAAACAAGGGCTACATGGCGCCCCAATGAGTCTAAATAGACAGGGCTAGAATTCACCATATTTGGTCATATACTAAGTACAAACAGAACAGCAGTTACTCTTACTTCTCTCTGAGTGCCCTGACATGTACCCCATCTTCTTCTCCTGTGTTTCCTATTTTAGTTTTTAAGGCTGAAATTGGGCTTTCAATTTTGAGTTCACCACGTCTCTCCTCTACCCCCACAATGGATCCTGTTATCTGCTATGCTCTTTTTCAATAATCTCCCTCAGTTCCCTCCACATCTCTCCATCTCCAATGCCACTGTGGTAGTTCAGGACCCACTCTCTCTTTAATGGATTACTGCAGCAGCCACTCTCCTAATTTTTCTCCTGATCTCCAGTCTTGCACTTCTCTAATCCATCCTGCAAGAGTGGTCTTTCTATCTATAAAGGACAAATAAGATGACATCACCCACTGATTACAGCCCCTCAAAAGGCCATCCCATCTGTAAGATGGAAGTTTAGCCTCCATCTTGTGGCTTAAGACACCCTCCATCATCCAGTTCCATCTTAGCTATCCAGCTTCATCTCTCATTTTGATCCCTACTGCAAGCTCCCACCTTACTGAACTTCCAGGAGATACCACACGCTCTCAGGACACCTTCAGATTGCAATGCGTTGCCCTCCTCTATGCTACCACAGCAGTCTGGGCTTTCTTAATGCTCTGCATGGAAACTGCTTGTATCATGCTCTAACAGTGAAATACTGATGACAAGTGAATTTTCTTGTAAGGAGAAAAATGAGTAAAAAATCTTATAAGTTAAATTAATAGTTCATTTACAGTACTGAAATAAAAACTAACAGCAACTGAAATGAATAGACTGGAGTCTTGTCTCAAAATCATAATTTGAGAGAGAAAAAGTGGCAGAAGAATAAATTGTATAGTATGATACAATTTATATAAGTTTTTAAAACCACAAAACAATGCTGTATATTATTTACGGGTACACTAGCACAAAAGTTCAAAAAAAGTATGGAAATGATACAGAAAGATAAGGAGGAGGGATGAAAACACTTTAGCCATATATTAACACTGTATTTTCTTTTTTAAAAATATGGCAAAATGCTAATATATTAAAGCTAAAGTAGTGTATGGGGCTATCTGTAATATGATTTTTGTGGGTTTAACATATTTCGCAATAAAATATTTTAAGCAAAATTTAAAAGGAAATTCCCCATTTAATGTCTGCGTCACCCTTCAGGACTGAAGCATCAACTAACCACAAGGATACATGCTACATGTATCCTTGGCATGTAGCACAGAGTTGGACACTTGAAAAAATGGCTGGAATGAACACACGGTCTACTACTGTCCTATCAGCCTGGTCCTCGATTTTTAAATTCTAATGAGAATTCCTTTTAGCTCCTTTCAGCAACTATGTAACAGGCATATAACACAATCTGCATGCTCAGCTCAAAACTGCCTCTACTCCATTATGATAGCTGACATTCCAGGAATCAAGACATTCTCCCTAAGAAGGACAGTTACTTATTCCACATGTATTGGAATAAATAATACAGTGGGAGTCCAGTGTGCTGTAGGTACAAGGGTGAGTAATGGCTGCTGCCTTCTGAAGTCTCCAATCTTGCTTCAGCAGACTTTCCAGAAAATATGATTTACCAAGGGGACCAGAAACTGTGGGAAATAGCAAGTGGAGAAATTTTAATGGAGAGCTCCTTTCGACTTACACTCTTTGATAAATAAGTAGGTGAGTGTTAGCATGACTGTGTGGCCACTATATAGATAGTCCCCACACATGTTGTGAGAGCCGGTAATAGACAGGCCACCTCCAGCAATGAGCTTCATTATTCTCCGCAGTTGAGCTTCCCAGTCTCCAAAAAGCTAGAAGGAAAAGAGAAAACAAGATTCATGATTATCCCACAGGAGTATGTGTTAGGATTACTACTTATATCCAGAAATTAAACTTGTGTTAAGATATATACAATTATCACCATGAAATTTTCCTACTCATTGTTTACCCTCCCACAAACAGCCCTTGGACTGAGTATGATCTTAGAGATGAAGCTTGTGGCTTCAGAACTTTCCTGACATGTTAGCACTTCAATGGCACATTTTAGCAGATGTTTACCCAATGCTTTTATTACATTGAGAGAGAAAAAGGACTAATTGATTGATTCATTTACCATAATGTCATTTTGGGGAAAAGAAAATTTAAATCTGTGGTTTATGAAAAATTTAGAGAAGTATTTTTGCAATCATTGGTCTAAAGTACAATTGTTCTACTGTATTTACTAGAGCAGCTGAATATTGGGGTAGTCAAATTGTGTGTGTGTGTGTGTATGCATGCAATTCTTTGGGACCAAATTGAAACAAGGCACATACTCAGTAGAATGTGCCTCCAATTATCTGAAATTATATGGGTAGAATTGTATGTTTCTCCTTTTTAATAAGAATGAAAATAAAATGTGTAAATAACCTATCTGTCTCTGATACAAGCCTGGGCTGGATACTAGAGTTACAAATGGCTTGAACAACTCACTGCAACTTCTATTTGCTTTGTCAACCAAAATGTGTGCCTTGTCAATATTTTATGCTTGGCAGCATTCTTTTAAAGTCTGGCTGGCTAATTCAATCACCATGATTCCTTTTTAACATTTAACTGGTAATATGCCAGCTTTGAGAAACAAATGTTCCATTATAATTTCCCTTTAATAAGTTGATCAAGACTTCTAGTTAAAGATGACAGAGAAGACAAGTTTCCAAATTCAAAGCAATCTGCTGAAGGCCCAGCACAATAGAAGAAAACAGACCTATACAACAAGGTGTAGTAACATGGAATTTTGCAAACTAAGTGGGGGAATAAGAAGAGGTTCTAAAATTTCCAGAGATTAAAAACAAGCTTCGGGAGCAGACTTGGCCCAGTGGTTAGGGTGTCCATCTACCACATGGGAGGTCTGTGGTTCAAACCCCGGGCCTCCTTGACCTGTGTGGAGCTGGCCCATGCGCAGTGCTGATGTGTGCCAAGGAGTGCCCTGCCACACAGGGGTGTCCCCCGCGTAGGGGAGCCCCACGCGCAAGGAGTGCACCCCGTAAGGAGAGCCGCCCAGCGCGAAAGAAAGTAGAGCCTACCCAGGAATGGTGCCACACACACGGAGAGCTGACACAACAAGATGATGCAACAAAATAAGAAATACAGATTCCTGTGCCGCTGACAACAACAGAAGCAGACAAAGAAGACGCAGCAAATAGACACAGAGAACAGACAACCAGGGTGGGGGGGGGTAGGGAAAGGGAGAGAAATAAATAAATAAATAAATAAATAAATAAATCTTAAAAAAAAAAAAAACAACCACCAAAAAACAAAAAACAAAAAAACCAAACTTCTTCATAGAAAGGATCAAGAATCAAACTTTTCAAAACCAATACTGGAAGCAAGAAGCCTTTGGAAAAATGCCTCCAAAATTGAGGTAAAATGATGGGAAAGTTTGAATTTTGTGAATCCAGGAAAAAGATTATGTTCTAAAACTAATCCATTCCATTGACTGCATTAAATTCAGTTAAGGGAGCCTTTTTTTTTTTTTTTTTGAGGTACTGGTTATTTGAACCCAAATTTCGTACATGCAAACCAGGTGCTCCACCACTGAGCTACACCCACTCCTAAAGGGCCTTTGATTGCACTACGTCAGTGAGGCTTGAGCAAGTTTGAGTCCCTGCCCTCTTCCTGAGTCTGATATAAACCAGAGACAAAGAAAGAGAGACATACACACAGAGAAAGGAAGCCACTATTTTTTACCCTGCTATGTGAGAGAAGACACCAGGATCGTTTAGCAGCCAACGCTGAAGCACAAAGCCCCCAAGAGGCTGGCCCATGAAGCAGCTCAAGGCTGAGGAGATAAGCCCTGCCATATGACTGAATGCCACATGGCAGGACACCAGGATTACCAGTAGCTGACTCTGATGAGAAAGCATCATTGATAGTGCTTTGATTTGGACATTTCACAGTCACAGAACTGGAAGCTTTTACCCTAAATAAAATCCCCATTATAAAAGTCAACTCATTTCTGGTACTTTGTTTTGTCAGCCCTTTGGCTAAGACAAATAGTTTCTAACTTAGAATTCTATGCCCAGCCATATAAATAATGAAGCATAAGGGTAAACTAAGGGTATTTTTATACATACAAGGTTTTAAAGTACCACCCATGTACCCTTTTTCAGGAGATTAGAGAGGATATGTTCTATGAAACAAGGGAGTAAACACAGAAAAAAAGAAACAGGGCTTGCTAGAGTATCAGTGAAGGGAGAGTCGGAGGGCTGTGAAGCAAGCCTAGGAAGTAACCAGCCCAAATGGGATGGGAAAGCTCTGGAGAGATATCACCAAGAAGACCCCAGTGGAGCATACCCAATGCATCTGATGCTGATGCTAAAAAGAGAACTATAACTTGGGAGTGAATAAAACCTAGCAGACTAATAAAACAAAAAGCAAGGCAATTACTAACTCCACAGGAAACAAAATACTGTGCTGAAAAGGAAAAGTAACTATAGGAAACTGCATGACTTAGCTATGAGTAGCAGTCACACAATTTTAATAATGTAAGTAACTAAACATTGATTTAAATAAGGGACAGAGAACCACAAAGTCAAGGGATAAGAAACTATGTAATGGAGCTGACAGGGTGGGATGGAGGAGAAAAGCAGAGGCTGACACATCCAAGTTGGCGGGAGTGGTGGTAGTGGTGGCAGTCGAAGCATGAGGACATTAAATCCTCGCCTTCCACAGAAAGAAGTCCACAAGACAGAAAGCCTATATTTAAAAGTTACAAAATAATAGTATTACGTGATTTAGTGACATGAAGGTCAACACACACAAAATCTGTAAGAAGAGTTAAAGATATGGCGGTAACTACCATAAAATTCAGCTAAGAGTTAAACGGGAGTAAGAAGAGAGACTAGTATGGGATTAGGGTCCAGGGGCTACTGTTATTCAAATTAAGTCCTGCAGAACCATTTAATTTTTAAATTGCATGCTTGTATAAACATGATGAAGTTAAAAAAAAGTTTAATGAAAGTTTGGTCTAGTTCTATCATAACAAAGAACAATATATAGAAGAAAATTATGGCAAAAATGCTTTGGATAGCTCTTCATTTTACACTATTTCAAAGAATCTTCCCAAATTTCTGTGTTTTAAAACTAAAAATCACATTCTCAAGGCAGCATCACCCCATAATTTGTCCTCTTATTTCAGCAGGATGAAACTTATGTGATGAGGGTGGGGGTGGGTTATGAAATAACAGGGCACTTTTGTCTAGGCATACACAGGAAAAATAGCACAAACTAATGCTGCATTTCTTACCAGTGTCCTTAAAACCTCTAAGTTTTCTTTTAAAATATGACTGCAAGGCTGTCAAACTTCTGCACGAGAAGGCCTCTATAGTTTAGTAGAAACAGGTAAAGAGGATGGTAGGTTATAGCTAGGTTAAAAATGTAAATATGTTAAAAAAAACAAAATGAAAATAAAAGACAAAACAACAAGCACAAAACAAAGCAAAACAAAAAAACCTTTGAGCATAAACAAGTCAACATCTTTATCAAACAATGCACATATAAATAAAGTAAAATATAACCAATTTGGGAAACAAAACTTATAAAAGGTCAAAGGAGCCTGGATTGTGGAAAGCTAGCTGAGTAGAAAACTACAGGAATCAATCCCTCTACCAGAACAAATATTAAACAGGCAGGGGTTATCTGAATCCACTATTTTAAAACTCCAGAGTCCAGGAGAACAATATACAGCATCCAGGGAAGAATGGGAGGAAGAGGCTGGTAAACTAAGGTAAATACCAGTAATTTGCTCTCTCCACACAGAGGTTACCATCACCCAGCCCTTACTTTTGTGGCAGGCAGCAGTGGGTGTGGTCCCTCGCATAGCTTACTGTCAGATTACTGCTTAGTCTAATTTGGCTTTTTATAATCTTTTTTCTTGCTATTCTTCAACCTGACTCATTTCAGTTGTCTTTATCTTTGAGTTTGCTGATTCTTCTACCAGTTCAATGTGCTGTTGAAACACTCCTGGGAATTTTTCATTTCAGTTATGGTGTTGGTCTTCAACTTCAGCAGTTCTCTGTTTCCTTTTTAAAATTTCTGTCTCTTTACTGAGATTCTTAAATTGTTCATTCATTGTTTTCCTGATATCCTTTAGTTCTTTTTCTATATTTTCCTTCATTTCCTTGAACACACTGAAGATTTTTTTCCTTAAGTCTTTGTCTAGTATGTTCATAGTCTGGTAGCCTTCACTGATGTTTTCTGATTTTTTTCCTTCTTCCTTTGGATGGGTCATCATTTCCTGTTTATTTGTTTGTCTTGTAATCTTTTGTTGCACACTGTACATTTCAATCCTTTAAAATACTGATATACTCCCTGATATTCCCTGAGATGTCTGTTCTTCGAGTTTGTAACCCCCTGGTGATATGAAAGAGATTTTCTTGGTCATCAGGCCTCCTGACAGTAAGGTCTGCCCAAAACAAATGCAAAGTACAGGGTCCACCCTGTGTTTTCTAAATCTGAGTCTTGTCCTAGACTTGTGCTTGTGGCTTAGAAGTGCCCCTTTATACAGGAGTTTGAGTGTCCCCTTAATGGAATACCATCAAGCATACCAATATATGTATTATGGGTGTCCTAAAGAACAAGAAAGAGAATGGGGCAGAAGGAATATTCAAAGAAATAATGTCAGAAAACTTTCCAAACTTAACAAAAGATGTGAATATGTACATCCAAGAAATCCAGAGGACACCGCACAGGACAAACATGAAAAAAAATACATCCTGTCATCTATTGATCACACTATCAAATGCAAAGAACAAGAAGAGAGTTCTGAAAGCTGCAAAAGAAAAGCAATGTGTTATGGACAAGAGAGCCTATAGTAAGTCCTGATTTCTCAGCAGAAAACATGGAGGCAAAAAGGCAGTGAGTGGCAATACTTAAAGTGCTGAAAGAAAACAACTGCCAACCAAGAATTTTATATCTGGTGACATTTTCAATTACAAATAAGGAAGAGATTAAGACATTCCCAGATAAACAAAAGGCTGAAAGAGTTCAACACCACTAGACCTGCCCAACAAGCAAGGGAGCTCTTCAGACTGAAATGAAGGACACTAGACAGTAGTTCAAGGTGGCATAAAGATATAAATATCTCCAGTAAAGGTAACCATTTGGGTAATTATAAATACCAATACTATTGTATTTTTTGTATCTAACTCTGCCTCTTATTTCCTACAGGTGCTAAAAGGCTAACGTATAAAAAGTAATGATAAATTGATGATTTGGGACGTACAATGTACAAAGATATAATTTGTAACAAGTACAAAAAAAGTTGGGGGGAACAAAAGAGTATAGGAACAGTGTATGGATATGTTATTGAAGTCAAGCTGGTATCAAATCAAATATGAGTGTTATATATTTAGGTTGTTAAATTTAACTTTATGGTAACCACAAGGGAAAAATATAAGATGCAACAATTATACATACACAGACACACAGACACACAGACACACACAAACCTAATTAATAGTAGAGGTCCAAAATATATGAAGCAAATACTGACAGACTTGAAGGGAGAAACTGACAGTTCTCAATTAATGGTAGTAACTTCAATATATCACTTTTACTAATGGAAAAACATCTATGAATAGAACTTCTAGACAGAAGATCAGTAAGGATATACAAGACTTGAATGATACTCTAAATCAACTAGACATAATAGACATATACAGAACACCCAACAACAGCAGAATACACATCCCTCTCAAGTATACATGGATCATTCTCCAGGATAGACCATTTTAGGTGACAAAACAGGTCTCAATAAATTTAAAAATGTTGAACTCATATACTGTATCATTTCTCACCACAATAGAAAGAAAATAGAAATCAATAATGGAGGGAGAAGTGGAATATTCATACATATGTGGAAATTACTGAGTTAAATGGGGAAATCACAAGTGAAATTAGGAAATATACTCAGGTGAATGAAAATGAAAATACAACATACCAAAACTTCTTAGCTGCAGCAAAGGCAGTACTGGGAGGAAATTTATAGTTCTAAAAATGTTTTTTTTTGTTTGGTTTTGTTTTTAAAGATTTATTTCTATCCCACCCACTCCCGCCCCAGTTGTCTGTTCTCTTTGTCTATTTGCTGCATGTTCTTCTTTGTCCGCTTCTGTGGTTGTCAGCGGCAGGGGAATCTGTGTTTCTTTTTGTTGCATCATCTTGTTGTGTCAGCTCTCTGTGTGTGCAGCGCCATTCCTGGGCAGGCTGAACTTTCTTTCATGCTGGGTGGCTCTCTTTATGGGGTGCACTCCTTGTGTGTGGGGCTCCCCTACGCAGGGACACCCCTGCGTGGCATGGCACTCCTTATGCGCATCAGCACTGCATGTGGGCCAGCTCTACACGGGTCAAGGAGGTCTGGGGTTTGAACCGCAGACCTCCCATGTGGCAGACGGATGCCCTAACCACTGGGCCAAGTCCGCTTTCCTAGTTCTAAAAATGTTTATATAAAAAAGAAAGGTTTCAAATCAGAGATTTAACCTAAAAATTGGAAAAACTAGAAAAAGAAGAGGAAAATAAACCAAAGGGAGCAGAAGTAAGGAAATAAAGATCAGATTGGAAATAAATGACAGAATTAAAAACAAAACAAAACAACAGAATCAACAAAAACAAAAGTTGCAAAAGTTGGGTCTTTGAAAAAATCAATTAACCTTTAGCTAGACTGATGAAGAAACTGAAAGGTCATATATAACTAAAGTCAGAAATAGAAATAGGGACATTACTACCAGCCCGATAGAAAGTACTGTAAGAATATTATGAACTGTATGCCAACAAATTAGATAACCTACATGAAATGGACAAATTCCTAGAAACACACAAACTACCTACACTGACTCAAGAAGAAACAAAAGATTTTAACAGACCAATAATGAGTAAAGAGATTTAATTAGTAATCCAAAACCTCCCAACAAGAAAACCCTAGGACCAGATGGCTTCACGGGGTAATTTTACCGAATATTCCAAGAAGTAACACCAATCCTGAACAAACTTTTCTAAAATTTTGAAGAGGAGGAAAATCTACCTAACTCATTCTATGAGGCCAACATCACCCTAATACCAAAGCTAGATAAAGATATCACAAGAAAAGCAAGTTAGAAAATATCTCTTATGAAAATAATACAAAAATCCTCAACAAAAAATACTAGCAACTGCATCCAACAGCACATTAAAAGAATTAATATAATGATCAAGTAGGATTCATGCCAAGTATGCCAGGGTGGTTCAATATAAGAAAATCAATTAATGTAATAGATCATATTACCAGAATGAAGGAAAAGAAACTACATGATCATCTCATCTGACAAAATCCAACATGCCTTCCTGATTAAAAAAAAAAAACACACACTTAGAAAACTGGAATAGAAGGAAACTTCCTCAATATGATAAAGGACATATATGGAAAATACATAGCTAACAGCATCCTTAATGGTGAAAAATCGGAAGCTTTCCTTCTAACAACAGGTACAATACAAGTATGCCCACCCTCACCACTGTTATTCAGCTCTACAGGAAATACTAGACAGAGTGATTAGGCAAGAGAAAAAAATAAAAACCATTCAAAATGGAAAGGAAGAAGTAAAACTTTCCCTGTTTGCAGGTGACATGAGTCTATACAAAGGAATCCTGAAAAAATCTACAACAAAACTCCTAGAACAAAAAAATAAACTCAGTAAAGTGGTGGGATACAAGATCAACACCCCAAAATTGCAGTGTTTCTATACACGAGTGATGAACAATTTGAAGAAGACTCAAGAAAAACATTCCATTCACAATAGCAACTAAAAGAATCAAATATCTAGGAATAAATCTGAACAAGGATGTAATGGATTTGTACAGAGAAAATTACAAAACATTGCTAAAAGAAATCAAAGAAGACCTAAATAAATGGAAGGACATCCCATGTTCATGGACTGGAAGAATACATATTGTTAAGCTGTCAATTTTACCCAAACTGATTTACAGATTCAATGGAAGCCCAATTAAAATCCCAACAACCTTCTTTGCAGAATGGAAAAGCCAATCATCAAATTTATATGGAAGGGCTTCAAGTAGTCAAAGGCATCTTGAAAAAGAATGAAATTGGAGGATATATTAGTCAGTGTTCTCTAGGGAAAGAAATCCCTGTAAATATTATGAGATTTTTATAAGAATTCTCTCTCACAGCTGTGGGGATGCAAAAGCCCAAATTCTACAGGCTGCAAGCTGGGAACTCCAATGAAAGTTATCAAGGAATTCCCCAGGAAAAGCTGGCTGGCTGAAGCAGAGATGGAAATTCTCTCTTTTGGTTGCTGAAATCATCACTTCTCTTTTTAAAGCCTTTGACTGATTGGATGAATCTTCTCTCATGGTTGAAAGCAATGTAATCAGTTGAACATAAATGTAATCAACCATAGATGCAATCAACTTACTGATGATTTCAGTCCACAAAATGTCCTCGCTGTAACAATCAAGACAGTGTTGCTTGACCAGCCAACTAGACACCAAAACCTGGCCAAATTGACACAAGAACTTAACCATCACAAAGGACTCACACGTCCTGATCTTAAAACTTATTACAAAGGTACAGGAATCATAATGGCATGGTACTGGCACAAGGATAGATATATAGACCAATGGAATCAAACTGAGAGCTCAGGAATCAATCCTCACTTTTATGGCCAATTGATTTTTTTTATTTAAAGATTTATTTTTATTTATTTATTTAGCCTCGCCCCCCCACCCCCGCCTTGTAGCTTGCTTGCTATCTGCTCTCTGTGTCCATTCACTGTGCGTTCTTCTGGGTCTGCTTGTCTCCCCTTGTTGTGTCATCTTGCTGCACCAGCTCTCCATGGGTGCGGGCTGTCAGCTCTCTGTGGGCGCAGGCCAGCTTACCTTTATAAGGAAGCCCTAGGACATGAACCCAGGGCCCCCCATATGGTAGACGGGAGCCCAATTGGTTGAGCCACATCTGCTTCCCTCCAATTGATTTTTTTTTTTTAAAGATTTATTTATTTAATTCCCCTCCCCTCCCCTGGTTGTCTGTTCTTGGTGTCTATTTGCTGCGTCTTGTTTCTTTGTTGCTTCTGTTGTCGTCAGCGGCACGGGAAGTGTGGGCGGCGCCATTCCTGGGCAGGCTGCTCTTTCTTTTCACGCTGGGCGGCTTTCCTCACGGGCGCACTCCTTGCGCGTGGGGCTCCCCCATGCGGGGGACACCCTTGCGTGGCACGGCACTCCTTGCGCGCATCAGCACTGCGCATGGCCAGCTCCACACGGCTCAAGGAGGACCGGGGTTTGAACCGCGGACCTCCCATATGGTAGACGGACGCCCTAACCACTGGGCCAAAGTCCGTTTCCCCCCTCCAATTGATTTTTGACACGAGGGCCAACCCACTCAGTTGGGAAAAACAGTCTTTTTTAATAAATGTTCCTGGAAAAACTGGATCTTCATTTGCAAAAAAGTCAGAATGGACCCTACCTCACATAATATACAAAAATTACTTCAAAATGGACCAATGACTTAAATATAAGAGCCAGAACAATAAAACCCCTAGAAGAAAAGATAGGGGAACATTTTCAGGGACTTGTGTTAGGCAGTGGTTTCTTAAGATTTCATATCCAAAACACAAGCAATTAAAAAAAATCATAAATGCAACCTCATAAAAAAATTGCTGGCAAGGTGGCTTTGGAACACTTACTGGGTTAATATCAGGGCTCTTCTACTGACTAGCTATGATACCCTCCCTAAGCAGCTGAACAAGTCTAAGCTTCAATTTCTTCATCTACTATCTGGGGAGGCTATATTTATTACTCTGGGAAAAATCCTCTGGGAAAATAATTCATCAATATTTAGTCAGCAAGTTAAATAGCCACATTATTTGATCCAGTTATATTGCTTCTAAGTTATATATACCACAAAGAAATGATCCTACACATGAAGAAAAGCTTTAGGTAAAAATACTACACTACAATATTATTCATAAAGGCAACTAACTGAAAACGACTTTACTGGGAATTGTTAAATAATTATTCCCTTGCTATTTGAAGTCTGGTCCATGGACAATACAGGCACACCAGGAGCCTGCTATAAATAAACTCTCAAGTACTGGATAAGAATGAATGAACTAGAATCTGAGGTGATTCAAAAGCACAGTAAAGGCTAAGAAGAACTCAACTAGGCCACTAACTGCATAATAAAATCATTAAAAATAACTTCACAAATGATTGTGTAGTAACTTACTATCACAAATATTTTCCTTTAGTAAGGGAAAAAACCCAAAGTATTTGGTATAACTCTTCTAAAAAACTACGCGTTGAAAAAGTCTAGAATATAACACACTAAATGTTAACAGGGTTTGCATGTAAATTGATAGGATTTCTCCCAATCTCTACTGGGAGTTCCATGAGAACTCCCCACTTTCTGATCGTTAGAACAGAGAAGGATTCTCTTGCAGCTCTTTCTGTTTGCACAGAGAGTGTACTTCAGGTATTTGGTTTGCCTTTGTGTCCAGGCCAGGAGATAGGGAAGAAAAACAAAAGCATAACAGAGCAAACTGAAAATAGGAAACTTGCCACTGGATACTCCTATTTGGCAATTGGGTGTGTCCTTCTCTGAACCACCTGCTACCATGTACTTTCAGAGACACCTCAAATTGCTGTTCCATGCATTCTGTCCATGCTTTTGGTTGCATTCAGTGGGAAAGAAAGGATGGAGTGTGCTTACTTCATTGTACCTGGAACCAGGAACTAGTTCAGAGGTCATTTACATACAAATTTCCTCAGGACACACTACAAAGCAGTGACCAAGATTGTCTCATATGTACACTGTTACATGAATTATGGTTTCCCAAATCACAGAAAATCCGTTTTCAGTAGAAATAAAGCAATTTTCTCCAACTTCTAATGAATGGTCAAGAAATTAAATAAATCAGTCAAATGACTTAGGTAAAAACAGAGCATAAAATAAATTAAAAGTAGAAGGCGGGAAACTGAACCAGACAGGCCACTCTAGTCCATTTAGAACCAGTGAGCTTTAGGTTATTAAACAGATTTCCTCAAGTATCTTTTCCATGCCATATAACACAATGCTCTGATGACAGTCTGTTTTCATCACTCAGTATGCAGATGGCCTACCACACTGGTTTTTGAAGGGGAGGGGGTTTCACTGCATTGCAGCTTCTCACTGGTAGGTGGAGACACTGGAACTAAAACCCGTCAAATAATTCTGCATAATTCACTGGCTTTGGCATACCTTAAGGAAGGGCTGAAAGGGAAGGCTAAACAGTAGTAATGCTATTTAAAATAATCCTTGCCATTTACTATAGCATGGGTTCTTGGCAAGGGATCAATGAGCTTGAATTGAAATTCAGAAATCATTACCCTTGTGGGGACATGTTGGCGTAGGTGTTATATATTTATTAAATGATACACAGTATAGTGTGGACTTAGTAAGGGGTTTGTGGTTTTCACCTGACTGGCAAAGGGGTCCGTGGAACAAAAAAGGTTAAGAATCCCTGCATAATGCTTTGTCTCATGGCAGCTCTGTAGAGTCTGCAAGGCAAGTCCTATCTCAGTCCTGGGTCCCTTGGCTGTGCAGTGTTTGAACTGGGTCTGGAACCCAAGTCCTCTGACTCCCTGGATGGTACTATCTTCAAAACTAAGTGCTAACTGCATTGCCACACCTCACAAGCTTGGATAAACCAGGAAGTGAATACATATAAAGCAGCTTTTCCTTGAGCAGTCAAGGTACCTTACAGAAGAAATATCATGCTAACATTCCATTCCAGCAACCAGGGGTCTCCCAAAGCATGTGTGCATACATTCATTCATTCAACTGATCTACCTACTATCACTAGGGCAAATATTTTTATATTGTTTCTATAGTTAAGTCTTCTTCCAAATCAGTCTACTGCACATGAAATAGCAATGCTTTAAACATCCAGACAAAGAGGAGGCTTGCTAACTGAATCAAGCAGTTGGGAGTAGAAGGAGGGTCAGTGGAATCATCAATCCATGTCTTGAGCAACCTGCAACTGAGAACTATGTGCTATAACCATGCTGACTCTCTCAGCATTAACTCCCCAAATGACTAAGGCTAAAAATCCCATGCAATCCCATGCCACTTCCCAAATTTAACTGGCATTTACTCCTAACTAATGAAAGATACTTATGAGATGCTCAACATTGTCCCTTATAATTTCTCATATCTTTTTACTGTTACCTGGTTGGGCAGTAAAAAAAGGAGTGGTAGGGTGGTCTTGCACAAAAAAAAATTATAGCTTTTGTTTGAAAAGAGATTTGGACCTTTTAAAAGAGTTTCCCATCATGTATCTCATTGTATCCTCACAATCCTATCAGATGGTTAATGTAGACATTTAATGTCCATTTTGCAGATGAAGACGTAAACAGAGAGCATGAAGTCACACACAGTGACCAGAACCAAATGTCATACCTCCTAGTCAAACAATCTTGCCTTTAGGTCTTTGAAAAGAGCCTGCTATTGTTACAACCACCTTCCCATATAACAGAGGCTGGACAATGTCTCCAGCCCACCCCTCCTTTCAGTTGTAATTAAATTTAATCAATTATATATACACGTGTGTCATTTAAATATATACTTGAATGCTAAAACAATTATTTATTAATTATTCATTAAAGAGCTACTTTTCATAAATGGATTTTCCATTTATATCAAACTTCCCCATCTCTAGAAAAGCTTTTCTAATGGAAATCTTTAAAAAATTACACATTTTCTGCTTTTCTGACACAAGGTGCTATGAATTTGATCTTAACTTTATCTGCTTTACATTGTGCTGTGTTGGAGTGATGTACCAAAGATCCCCAGGTTCACTTTCACAGGAACAACAATGAGCATAAATCCAACTCAAACCCCAGTGGTATGATGTACTAGTTAAAATATCTAGATGTCCATGAATAATAAGCTATTTTACTGATCCTAGTCTCAGTTCTCTCATCTGTAAAAATGACAACCCCACCACTAAAAATGAGAGATGTTTGTAAGATTGATTGTTAAAACATAAAGTGCAATATAACTGTTTAAGCAGCTTTACTATTACCGAGTTAGGGTGATTTTTTTTTTTTTTGGCAGGGGGAGGGGGGCCGGGCATGAGGAGTTCAGCCAATAAGTACCCTTAAATGCTCAGTCCTCATGGAAGCTCATCTGTGTACTTACAGTTACTCAAGAGACTTTTCCTGAATTCTTCCTTCATATGGTAAACTGCAATCCTGGAAAGATTCGGTTTTATTCACAAATCTTATAACTGTCTTAAATGATCTTAAGGAGAGAGATTTCACTAAAGCACCTCTTCTTAGAACTCATACATACAGCTTTTTAAGATTTTTCCCTTCACTAAGCTAGCTCTGAAGGAGCTGGCTCTGTACTTTTCCATTCTCAAATGTACCTACTCATTAATCTATATACTAAGTAGAATTTTTGTTTTTTTTGGGGGGTGGGGTAGAGGATGGGGTCTTAGTAACTATCAGCAGTAAAATACTAACCCCCCTCTCTCCTCAGCAAAAACTTTTAAAATTTTCTCATGGCCTCTTATGTGTAGACTTATCAAAGACTTCATAAAATCTTAAACAGAAGTCAGCCATGGATTTCCACTTACCTATATTCTTATTTGTCACATGAAAGCAATCCAGAATTTCAGTCAGGCAAAACTACATTTGCTTTAAGTATTAGGGGATCTTCCAGCCTACCTGACCACAAAGTAAAAAGTTGGAAAAGAACCCACACCCCCCTTCCCCAATTTTTAATTTGAAAAATTCTAAATCTAAGGAATAGAATAATGAACACTTGTAGACCTTTTTTATTATGCTCATTGATTGTCAGCATTTGGCTATATTTGCTTCTCCTTTCTTTCTCTCATGTTTTTTCCGATTTCTGAAAATCGATTGGATACATTATGACACTTCACCCCTAAATACAAAAACAAAGTCATTTTCCTCCATTATCACACCATCATTTTCACACTCATGAAATTTAACATTTATACAATACTATCACATCTAAGACACAAGCCATATTCACACTTCTCAATAAGCCCATCAGTGTCCTTTATAGTTTTTCCCTCCCAATCTCAAATGCAATCAGAAAATACACACCAAGTTTAGCTGTCATGTCCTTAATTCCCTTCAGTCTATGACCATTTCTCAGTCTTTTCTCCCCCCTTCCCTTTCTTTTTTTTTTTTAAAAGATTTATTTCTCCCCCTCCCCGCCCCGCAGTCTGCTGTTTCCATTCCATTTACTGTGTGTTCTTCTGTGTCTGCTTGCGTTCTTGTCAGGTGGCACCGGGAATCTCTGTCTCTTTTTTGTTGTGTCCTCTTGCCGAGTCAGCTCTCCATGAGTGTGGCGCCACTCCTGGGCGGGCTGCACTTTTTTCGCACAGGGTGGCTCTCCTTGTGGGCACACTCCTTGCACGTGGGGCACTTCTATTTGGGGAGCATCCCTGTGTGGCACGGCACTCCTTGTGCGCAGCAGCACTGCACGTGGGCCAGCTCACCACACGGGCCAGGGGGCCCTGGGTACTGAACCCTGGACCTCCTATATGGTAGGCAGATGCTCTGTTAGTTGAATCACATCCCCTTCCCCCTTTCTCTTTTGTGAAACTGATATTTCTGAATAGTCTAGACAAGTTTCTTTATAGAATGTCCCTCAATTTGGCTTTAACTGAATTTCCTTATATTTAAATTCAGGTTAGATATTTTGTGCAGGTACATGAGAGAGATGCTGCGGTATCCTTATTTGTTCATCATATCAAGAAGTACCTGTTATCAGTTTGCCCTATTACCAGTTTGACAACTTGGCTGTGGGGATGTCTGTGGATTTCTCCTCTGAGAATAAGCACCTCTGGTCCTCATAACTAAAAAGCAATCTGTGAGGAGATATTTTTTAATTATGTAAATATTCTGGTCCCCAAAATCCAGTGGCTTTGGCAACTGTTGGTGATTTTTTTTTAAAATGAAGGATTTTTTAAAAAATTTATTTTATTATCCTACCCCCCCACCCCCATTGTTTGTGCTTACTGAGTGCTCATCTTCTCTTTAGGAGGCAAAAGGAACCAAACCTGGGACCTCGCATTATGGGAGAGAGGCACTCAATCACTTGAGCCATCTCTGCTCTCTGCTTTATTGTCTCTCTCATTGTGTTTCCTCCTTGTTGTGTCATCTTGTTGTACAGCTTACCATGCCAGCCTGCTGTCTTGCTCATCTTCTCCAGGAGGCACCAGGAACAGATCCCGGACTTCCCATGAGGTAGGTGGGAACTCAATCGCTTGAGGCATATATGCTTCCCGGTGATTCATTCTTGAATTATTGGTATAGTGGTAATAGAATGGGGATTTTCTATTTCTAATAATGCTTTTACATTTATTAGTTGATTTTCTTCTCTAAAGAGCTCTGCCCCCCATACTTATTTTTTAAAAAACAAACTTATTTTTAAATAATACACTATAATTGATTACGGTCATATATTATGATGCTCAAGTTGTCTCAAATGTGGCCATGGGAAGACCTTCAGGCAAGAAAACATGGCTTTTGAATGGAACCCACTGGCCTGTAGTGCCTGGGCAGCTCTCAAACTCTTTCTCCAGATGAAGGTCCCACTGTCCATCTGCTTGTACTGTGCCACAGTGGATATGTCTGATGCTGTTAAGTGCTTCATGTATGCTTATACAGTGTTACTGCTGAGGCTCTTTGAATTCCTTAGTGAATACTTTCTGATCCTGGTGACCTCTTTACACTAGATGGCTATTGACATTAGAAAATCTTCGTCGTCCTCCCAGTGTCTCTAAAACATGACCCTCTCTGCCCTAGTTTAGGTCTTCCTCATCTGTAACTCAGATGACCATGCAAAAGCATCCTGATAGAAAAGAGCCTTGAAAAAACCCCTTGCTTCTCTAAGGTATCAGGCAGGTCGCCTATATCTGAATCAATCACAATTTCCTCCCATTCTCTGTTGTGAAGATTAAATAAGCATATAACTTGATGTCACTATGAGTCTACATCCCTCTCCCCCAAATACCCTCCTTTCTATCTCACTGAGAGATATCTTTATAAAAACCCATGTGATGACATTATATTCCCTGTTAAAACCTCTCCTGGCTTTCTATAGCCCATAGAGAAGTCCATACTCCTTAGGAGGGTGACAAGGCCCTTTAATATGTGCCCACAGCCTGCCTTGCTGACTTTATCTTTGCCCACTGGGCCCACAGGATCACACGGCCGAGGCACATATGACTTGACCTTATTCCCCCTGGGCACCCTTTCACATCCTTAGTTTTTTCCACATGGCAAACTCTACATTTCCACTTGGCAAACTCCTATTCATCCTTCTGAGACTTGGCTAAGTTGGCACCTCCTTTGGTGTAGCTGACACCCCTAGCAGAATCTGCCATCCTCTATGGTGTTTCCATGGCAACTGAGCTCCACAAATCTATGACAGAGCGTTCTGGGCAGGTTGGAGAATAATCCCTTGGGTTGCAGGTCTGTTGTAGCTTCTGGCTGACCATTTGTGGAAGAAGGGGAAACATATATTTTTGCATCCTCAAAATTTACCACTAATCCCATACAGGGACAGTTCCTCAGAAACATTTGTTCAGAATATAAGCAATCTGCTTGTCTATCAAAAGAAGTCACACCCACATCCTGCCTGCCTCATAATCTGGGAGTGTGATCCCCCTGGTGTTTTCCCTTTAGTAAGAAAACCATTTAGATTTATACAATAATGCAAAAGTAAAAATGCAAATATCCAATGTTAAATATAAGGAGACACTGTCAGAATTATGTAATAAAAATAAGCATAAAGGTCTAACATACTGAAATAATAATAGTACACAGGGCTATGAATGATTTTTAAACATTTCATTTTGTATTTTTCCAGTACAACTATAGTGAATGTGGAATTTCTTTAAAATGACAAAAATTTTCTTTTAAAGAGAGACAGGGAGAAATGATTTAGTGTATTGCTATCTTTTTTTACTTTTGAAGAAGGAAGACAAAAACAGTGGAGTGAGAAAAAGGAAAGTGTAATGGGAAAGTTTACTGGAAATTATAAGCAAGAAATAGAAAAAAAAATGAAAATAAACAAAAAGGAAGATTATACTGACAAGAAACTGGGAGGGAAGCACAAAATAAGGTAAAATCAAGCACTGACAATTCAAGTTCCATGCAATTTAATAGGATGACATGAAGTTATTTTGGCAATGGAACACAATCCATATTCTGAAATACTGATAAGATTAGCAGAAGCTAAACAGAATATCAAAATGTGTCAGCTTGGAAGGCAACTTGGAATACTCTAGGTGCTGAGAGGGTAAGAAAGGACTAAAGGTTATAAAACCCCAAAGAGCAATGACTCTTTTGCCTTCTAAAACTGAGCTCCTCCCAGAAAAAGGGACTCTCCTCAAGGCGATTATTACATCATGTTTCAGCATTGAATTAAAGGAGGTGTTTTGATCTTCTCTCCAATCCCTGCATTGCATAAAAGCTAACAATGGCAGAGGAGAAAATGAAGACCTTTCTGCTGCTACATTTGTATTTTAATATTCCTACTGAGCAATCAACCTCAAATGCCACCCAAACATAACCTTTGTCCAACAGAAAGCTATATTCACGTGTTGTGTGTGTGAGAGGGAGGGTTAAAAAAATATGTTTTTCAAATTCAAGAGAACCATTTCACTTAAAAATCCCATCAGATTAATGCATTAGCCAGCTAAATGTCCTAGTTGTATCTTAATCTCCTTTCAAAGGTTTTCAAATCTAAAGTAACCATGGGGACCACAAACAGAACAGAACATGCATTTCACTTTAATGCTTAGTCACTCTTAGATGAACTCATCTGATTATTAAAATGAGAGTTAAAAACAGTGTGAGTTACTTCTATTCCTTTTGTGCCAGTTGCCTCTCTACCTGCAACAGGGACAGGGTTTTTTTTTTTTAAGGAGTTTGCTGAGTCAGTTAGAAAAATACTTTCTTATGGTAAACAGAGTACCAAAGAACTCTCAAATGTTTGGGGCTTTTTTTCTTTTTTTGAAACCAAATTATAAGCAATTGTAACAAGAAGAACAGAGGTTGTTTGAACACATGCTCCTGGGGAAAAGTTGTGATGAGATTAACAGGGACTAATCAAGGTGCCAAAAACGTGGTAGCCTCAGTGTAAATCCTGCACACATATATACTGGGATACAGAACGCATGCTTCCCCAGAAATTCCTAATCTAGGACCTAACACATTCAATTTCTCTTTCTCAGTGGTTCATCATTATTGATGATTTGATGGGATGCCTACTTTTCTTCCTCGTCTTATCATTTCACACATGATTACTTCTCCAACCTGTTATGTACTATGAAGAGTATACACTGCCATAAAATGAATCAACAATAGGACCAATTCATAATTACTACTGTAGACTTTCTGGAACATTTTTCTTAATAACCAAGCATTTTAAGTATTGGCATAAAGGCAAGCATTAAGCATGCTAATTACAAAGTTTCATGTGATGATGGACCAAGTTTAAATTCATATGACCGTGTTAAACAGAAAGTCATATTCTAAAGCTCAACTCTATTGCTTACAGTTTAGTGATGACTGAATAACAGTAACAGCATCTACCAATTGAAACTGAAATTAGGGCCTATCCAATTCTGGATGTACTGTACTTGATATATTCTGTCCATACCCCCAATGCTTCAACCACAGTCCAGAATGTGATGATCGCAAAGATTTATTTTCTAGTTCTGAATTTTCCCAACGTCAGACCTGTGTTGCTAACTGCCCTGGATACCACCACTTAGATATCTCACAGGCACCACAAACTCTATGTGTTTAATCCAAAGTCATTAACTCTCTTTTCCTCCCTACCTTGTGATTATCTCTGTGTTAAGACCTAGTTGTCTTGGAAATCCCTCCCATCTAGCTTCATACTTTATATTAAATCTCTTACCAAGTTGTATTGATTGGGCCTGTTAAATTTTACTCAAATCTTGTCTCCTCCTTTCCATTCCTAGGGCTTTCCATTTACTGGCTTAGCTTGAGGCCCCTGATAAAGCATTTTACACATTTATGACATTAGGTAGAAGTTTGGGCTAGGCAAATTTAAGGTGCTTTTCACAAAGGCAAGGACTATATCTGCCTTGCATCCCTTATATTCTTAGCACTAATATACAGTAGGCGCTTAATGCCTGTTTTTTGGATAAATGGATAAATGGACTCACTAGATGAAAAAGTTTAGAGGTTGAAGTTTGATGATGATATTCAGTTCTCTTCTTATTTCTGTATGGCAGTTTATATTAACAGAGCCATAATACATACTGTCTCTTTTCTCTCCCACAACTCCTTAAAGTGGGTACAAAAAGTATCATTAGCCCTGTTTTACCAGTAAAGGAATTGAGCCTCTGAGAATTTAAATGACCTGCTCAATGCAACTGCCACACAGCTAGTAAGTGTTTGTGCAACATCCTAATCTGACCTCTTCAAATACTAGAGACGCTTGTATTTTTACAGGGGTGATAAGTTCCTCTGTGTGCAATAGTGCAGGGACAGGTTGGTGAAGACATGGTGATGATTATGTTCCAATAGCAAGAAGAATATTAGAATGGGTGACAATGAAATTCCTTTCAATTCTGAGTCAAGACTCGTGATTAATTTAGCCTTGGGAGTGACTCTAAGGTAGGCAAAGCTGGTCTCCCAGGCTTTCCTCTAGTGCCATCCTTTTCTCCCTAGTGCTGTAGGTGGCCCTTGAAAGAACATTGAATTTCTTAAGTTAGATCTGCCATACCAGGGCAACACCAAGACTTCAAGGCCCTTTTCTGAGTCTTCTTTCCAGCAACAGAAAAATTTTCTGTTCTGTATGAAGTGTGAAAAAGAAAGTTGCAACCAATTTTAGTCAAGTCTCCAAAACCAGCTTCCTATTTAGGAAAGATGGAGAAGAAAAGAAAAAGTTAATTTGCAAAAGGATAAATCCAAAAAGTGAGCTATTCTACAAGGCAACTGATCTGATTTTTATAAGTCACTGGCAGGAGGAAAAAACAAAGGGAGCAAGGACTGCTCTAGACTTAGAGGCTTAAAAGACAGAACAGCCAAATGTAATGTAAATATCTCTTCTGGAGTCTAATTTAAACAAACCAACTGTTAAAAGACATTTTAAAGAGAATCAGGAAATTCCAAGGGTTGGTAATTGCTGATATAGAAGGATTACTGCTAATTGTGTTGGATGTGCTAAAAGCATATGCACAATATTTAGATCCATACTAAAGCATATAGCAAAATCCCAGACAATAACTGGGATTTGTTTTTAAAAAAACTCAAAATGGGGGGCAGGTGGAAGGATAGATGATGCAAATAAGGCAAATCATAATTACTGAATCTGGATGATAGATATATGGTTTCTTATGCTACTTTCTCTATCTGAAGTTTTTCACAATAAGAAATTATATTTTGAAAAATTTATTCTCAGACCCTGTTCTACAAAAGAAGTAATTAGACTTAACGAATTTTAACTAATAATTCAAATTCTTTTTAAGGTGTGCTAACATCTCACCACCACTCCCCACTCCTCCACCTATTCTGTAATACTTTATTTTCTAAAGATTTCATATATATAAGATTACCACAGAATGATGAACCTAGTAGGCATTTTTGGGAACACAGTAAATGTATGACATGTTTGAGTTTAGTTTTTGTGCAGTTTCTGCAGTCATCTCTGCCTTTACCAAGAAAACACATAAGCTGTTTTTAGTCATAATATCTCTGGTTAGATAGGCTGATGACTTAAGCTGACTCCAAGTCCCAATGGCTCAATAAGCTGGGGCTTGCCTGGAACTGTGTCCGGCTGCAGAGGTTCTCAAGAGGCAACAGGCTAGAACCAGAGCAGGGAGAAAGGCTACATAGTATAGCTTTTCAATGTTGGATTCATCTCTTAACTATGCTTGACAAGAACCCACATTTAGGTAAATTTAGATAAACTGGCATGACATTCCCCTACATAGAGGCACATTTTCCCAATTCATAGACATTTTTAAGTTGAACTAAATGTGCGTAAATGTCTTAAGCTGTCAGCCTACCACTAAGAGTGTGAAGAAAAGTTCTTCGTCTTAGGGGACAGTAAATTACCATGTAGTAGGCAGCTGCCTGTTAAGTCAGCTTTCCAGCAATGAAACAACATCTCATTGGATCCTCGATAAGAACAAGATGCTTCCAATAACCCAGGAGCTGCAGGTTAATACAATATTATTCTTGAGAGCGGTTTCTAGAGGATAAAGAAGATGTAAGCCTGGTTTCTTGCGAAGAACTAAAGAAAGGAAAATCGAGGGTTGCAGGGAGGTAGGACGGCTGACAGAGAGGAGTGTAATGTCAGAAAGATTCACTCTTAATGACAGCTTCTCTAGAGGTAAGGAAATGATTTATAGCAAAACCAGAAAAAGTCAAGCAAGAAACTAGCTACCTCTGTATGGAGATATGTAAGTCTACGAAAGAAAGGGGACCACAGAAAGCAAACCATCTATAGGAATCCAAACCCTCAGTTGATAAAGACATATGGGATGTTTCAGCAGCACAAGTGCACTGAACTGGGTGTAATCGGCATCTACCCAGCAGCACATTAGTTTTTTTCACAATGAGAGATAAAAGGATTGAGTCTTAATTATTTCAAGTAAATGATCCCAAACATGTCATATTATTCCATATTTTCTCCCTAAGATCTGAAGGCGAGAAACTGGTTTCTTCAAATTCCTATTAAAGAGTTTGAATGTAGGCAAATATCTTTAAAAGTAATAAAAGAAGAATAAAGTCTGTTTTTAAGAAAGGCTTCTATGCTACTAGAGAAGGCTAATAAGGCAATACCTCTAGAGACTTATCTAAAGATCTTATTTGGCTGGGTGGGTGATTACAAGGGAATAGAAATGGTTTCTCTTGTTCTACTGTTATGAATTTCCATCATAGGGATTAACAAAAAGAAGGGAAAAAGAAAAATATATAATTTGAAATTAAGCTTTCCATCTAAGATAAGGATAATGCATATAAAAGCTTCCGGATCTGTGTCAAGGGAGCAAATGATATTTTACAAGTCTGGCAGAAAACCAAAGAGCTACACCCCTACACAAAGCAAACTGCTTCCAACCCACTAACTAGGCCACTTATTTCCCCAGGTGGAAAGCACTGGCAGGGCTTGGAAATTCTGAGAAGGATAGGACCACCTGGACATACTGCTTGGTAACATTCTTTGATGAGGGTGGAATGACCTGACAATATTCTGAAGAAATTATCACCTTTGGCTTAGTCAAAGGACTCCTGGCCATCACAAGGAACAAACAAAAAGGGAAATCACAGTGAGGAATGGTTTACCTTCGGAGAACAGTTGAAATGCATACCGGGTACTGGGAGTGTAGTTACATACATTGTAATACACCGATACAGGTACAGCGTGCCAACTATGCAGAAAAATCTTCTGCTAATAATAGACCTAGAAAAAGGGAAAAACAGGGCAGATTCTCAGTCAAGAAATTCTGCAGGTTTGTTTACTTAAGTTTTCAATGACCCAACAAAACAAACAAACAAACAAAATACTAGAGAGTTTGAAACATGAATGTTATATCTATGCCTAACTGGATCACGTTGAAGATTGTGAAAATAATTTTTTTTAATGTATATTAGCTGACCAAGAATGTAATTCTCATATTCAGGCTTTTTGAAGCCTTAACTCCTGAAGGGAGGGACATTCAGCTGACGTACAAGCAGGGCCCATTCTGATTGGTAAACATTTAGAAGGAAAAAAAAATGGAAACCCTGAGTATCTTTTCTGTCCTAAAAGGGAAGCTGTTCATGATATCTGCATGAGAATTAAAAACTTTTCTGCCAATAATGAGTCAAAGACATTAAACAATTTTATTCAGACATCTAGAAAAAAATCCAGAAACTCATTCTCTTAGCTCATCTCTAAAGCACTGGCCTGCTTTTCTTACTATGTGGTCTCACGGTGGACTACTGATTTGTCTGAGCCTCAGTTTCCTAATTTGCTAAATAGGGTTAAGTGTAGAAATAATCTATGAAAATACTTGCCACACAGTAGGCCCAAATGGTAGCTAGCTATCAAGTGGATAAATAACAAAATAAACAAAAATTAGAAATACAAATCTTTTTCTTTTTAAACTTATTAGTGGTTCCAGTGAAATTGAAATATACATGTGAACACGTATATCAAGTTTGATAATTTCTCCTAATATCAAATTCCATGTTTCTTCATCCAACTTAACTTAATTAAAGTACAACTAATTATAACTTTGGACAAGAACTTTCCCTCTCTTACCTCTCTACTTCTATTCTGCCACAGGCCAGAAGAATGGTCCTGTGGGGCTCCTCTTCCTCAACCTTAGGGAGTTCAAGATTTCCTTGGCCTGGGGCAGTATGAATTAAATAAACAAGGAAAGTTTAGAAACAATGGAGAGGCTTTCCTCTTAGAATAGTAAACATTTAATCACTCGATAATTATACAGTATATTTCTAATTTTACACAGGGTGGGCATTCGTTTTGAAGTGTGGTAGCCAGAGAAGAATTAGTTTCACTTGCATTTTTTATTTTAACAAAGAGGAATGTAAGGGTATGTCATTTGTGTGATTAAAAATTAATTTTAAAAATAATCTATGCAACTATGTTAGCAACTCATTCACAACTGCATAAGTCCATGGAAGTTACTTAGGTTCTCCAGGTAGAGTCTGGGTGTTTGTCTCATCTGTATTTCAGATATTGGGACAGAATTGTTTTCTACAGAGATGGTCTTTGCTCATTTTCTCTCAGTCACCTTTACACTGTAAGATATAATGGTCACTGTTCTTGAAAATGTCCTCCCTATCCATTCTGCTCAACTGTAAACAGAAATTATTTACAAATTCACTCGAATTACGTAAGAAATAGTTTGGAGAGAAAATTGTCAAGTCTAGATCTGTTAAACTCTTTAGAGGTAAAAAAAACAAACAAACATAAAAAACTGTTATCACTCAATTATGGTAATGATTATGAACTTAACATCACTTTACCTGAGTACATAATGACCCAAAAGATATATATATATACATGTGTGGTGTGTCCAGTAACTATTTTTCCATATCTCAAACTTCAATCACAAATGATAATGAGATGTATGAAAAAATGATAAAGGATGAGAAAGGACAAATCATTTATAAAGAATATTTTAAGAGTAACAAAAAGAAGGTTCAGTTCTGTTGACTATTTGACTTGAAGTGAAAAATTCAAATGACTGAAATGTGAATGTCAATGTTAACAACAAGGTGACAAGTTGGAAGTGGAGACTTATAAGAATTTTCTGATCTTTTGCATTTCTTTAATCTTTTTGAAGTTAAGCTTAGAATGTCTTCTATGTATATTAAACAAGTATCTTCTACCACAAACTTAAAAAAAGTGGACTATAGAAATGTTCAGAAGAACTGTGTGTGCACTTCTGGGCATTAGGTAACCAAAGAATTCCACACACTCAGAATTCTTATTTATTAAAGTTTTACAAGTTTTACAAGTTTCAAGATGTTAAAAAAAAAAAAGGTTTAAAGTAACTAGAGGCAGTGGATTTGGCCCAGTGGTTAGGGCGTCCGTCTACCACATGGGAGGTCTGCAGTTCAAACCCTGGGCCTCCTTGACCCGTGTGGAGCTGGCCCATGCACAGTGCTGATGCGCGCAAGGAGTGCCGTGACATGCAGGGGTGCCCCCCACGTAGGGGAGCCCCACGTGCAAAGAGTGCACCCCGTAAGGAGAGCCGCCCAGCATGAAAGAAAGTGCAGCCTGCCCAAGAATGGCACCGCACACATAGAGAGCTGACACAGCAAGATGACACAACAAAAAAAAATGCAGATTCCCCTGCCACTGACAACAGAAGCGGACAAAGAAGACGCAGCAAATAGAGAGAGCAGACAACCGGGGCGGGGGGGGGGGGGGGAAGGGGAGAGAAAATAAACAAATAAAAAAATAATACTACTAAAAAAATTAAAGTAACTAGAAGTGTAACAATGCGAGAAAAAAATATAGTAGAAATATTACTGAGGTAATATTAATCACTAGAAATTAAATGAATGTCAAGAACAGAATGCATGTTACAGTTCTCAAAATCACCATAGTCTTCTCACATGAATGCACCATCCCCTTCATGTTTCAAAGAAGCCCGTTTCTCATCTGTTCACATTTTCAATTACCATTACCTCACAGAGACTTCTATTTGTCATGGTTATCTACTTTTCGCCCAAGTTTCTGAGTAATAGACTCATTAACTGTGAAAAAAAAAGTACTTATTCAATTTGACAAAGAAATATGAATATATTAATATTTTATAAAATATTAAGACTTGTTGAATAGCATGGTATGCCTATCTACATGAACAGGTAGCTTTAGCAAACTTTTTAATAACCTTTACTTAAAAAGGAAAAAGTGCTCAGAATCTGATTTTAAGTCACCAAAATTAGGCTTAAAATAGCAGTACTAAAAGTGTTTTTGGTATTTAGTGCAAAGGCCTAAAATTCTAAAGGAAAAATGGTGAAAGAAAAAATTAATATATCTGAAAGTTCTTTTGTTACCCAAAATCTCAACTAATCCACAGCAGGAAGATATACACAATTCTTTATATTCAGAATTAATATCTTAGCTCTTCAGGTTAGCTACTGGCTTTTAGAAACAAATAGGCCCCAAAACACAGCAGTGGAATTAAGCAACAATTCAAACTATAAGAGGCAATAAACAAGCAGGAGAGCACACATGACTGTAACAGAGGCAGGGGGCCCCAAATCTCTGGAAAACAATCAAGGCTAGCATGTGATTCAGTTGTATCAGTATGTGAAATATGGACAATACACTACTGAGTTACATCTTTATTTAGATGCTAGCACTACCTTTAATTTAACAAAACCATGATATGACCATGACCATCTCACTTAATTTTCTTAGAGAATTAAGTTCCTTGTTGACAAAAGAAGGAAAAGGATAACTCTTTCTTACAAATCAGAGAAATGGCTCAGAAATAAATGCAAACACTATAAAATAGTACTGATGGGCATCTGAATGTTCATCACCTATACTTTCAACAATATATACTTTTTTATTTATTTTTAAAAGATACATAGATCACACAAAAACCTATACTTTCTTTAAACATTTTTTTCTTAATGTAAGTGGCTGGAATAATGAATTCAAATATATCACACTAGAATTTTTTTTTTTTTTTTACCGAATTATTTCCCTGGCACAGCATTAATAGCCTATGATTTTCCAAACTCCTTCCATATGCGAAACTCTGTGCTAGGCATTACTATATTTATCTCATTTAGATCATAAAACAACTCTCCAGTGAATGGCTGTGATTCTCATTTTACAGATGGGACTGAGGTTCAGAGAGATTAGGCTGAGATATATTACACAAAATGAAAATATTCAGGAAATTGCTTCATATTTTGAGACTATACCACTGTATAACTATAGATAAGCCGACATCCTATCACATTTTTGTTATGTTTCAAAATCCACTTTTACTTGAATTTTTCACTAAGTTAATGTTTTATGACAAGTTTCATACTTGGCATATGCTTACTATGTGGCCTTGGGGTGGGCTACTGAATTGTCTGAGCTTCAACATTCTACAAAATAAGTATTTTAATGATAACTACATTATTTACTAATGTGCTAGAAAAAAAATCCTTCCAGTTTCACAGATACTCAAAACTGAACGCATCCATTTCTCATTAGCATTTGCACCCAGTTAGATTTGCTTATCATTGCTCCGTATTTTTAATTAGTCACTCTGAAATACCATCCATTTCTCGATATCCTATTTCATCTGAACTTCTGCAGTGACCTCTACCTGTTGTCTCTGATTTCTACTCTGACCTTCCTAAAATTCATTCTACTTAGAGCATCCAGAATTGTCTTTTTGAAAACAGTTAAACCCTCCAATAGTTACCAAACGTACTTTGTATAAAACCCAAGTCCCGTACCAAGGTCATGAGGCCCTCAGTGATCTGGCCAGTCTCTTTCCAACCTCATTTCTCACTGGTAGTCCCATCATTCTCTAGACTTTGCTTCAGGGTGATGCCTTTGTGTTCTCACACACCACATGCAGTCCTATCTTAGGTAGGATCTTTGTGACTCAGCCTGGACTGCTTTTCTGCCAGATCACCACCTGTCATTCAGGTCTGGGTTCAAACATTGTCTCTCTAAAGAAAGCCCTGGGTCCTCTTCAGCTCATCCTTCCATTTTAATTTCTTCATAGCTACCCCATGTCCAAACCATTTCTCATATTCTGTTGACATTAACTCTCAAGAGTTTCTTAAATTTGTTTTCCTCCCTTTAATCCCTTGCTATGAGCTTTTCTCTTCCCTGGATTGTGGGGCAATCTTGCACTGACAAACCCCTCAAGTGATCCCAAGCCGCTTCCTCTCTCACTGCCCTAGGCAAAAGGAGACACTCATTATTTTCTAGATATAAACTCAAGTTCTCATCTTTGCCTGCATGACTTTTTCCCTGGAGTGACCTCCCCTATTATCCTGTCTGCTGTAATCCTATCCATCTACCTCAAATACTATCTGTGTGAAGCCTTCCAGGTGTCCCCAACTGGACAGAACCACTGCATGATCCAAAGCATTTCAGAACTGCTTCTATTTAACGGTATTTTTAATAGCGAGACTGACATCATCATTAACAAATGAGGATATTCTAGAATATTCTAGAGGGTGCCTTCTAGAAGCAGCAGCTCTTGAGAGTTTGCCTTTCTCATCAGTTAATCCCAGTGAGACTTACTGATGCCTGTAATACTAGCTGAAATCCCAGTTCTGTTCTTAAGAACTTTATTTCTTACTCCTTTGGAGAGTCCTTCCTGATGACTTTCTGTAAATGCTTGTCCTTTAATCTCTTTCATTTTTTTTTTTTAAAGATTTTTATTTTATTATTTATTTAATTACCCCCCCCCCCGGTTGTCTGTTTTCTGTGTCTGTTTGCTGCATCTTGTTTCTTTGTCCGCTTCTGTTGTCGTCAGCGGCACGGGAAGTGTGGGCGGTGCCATTCCTGGGCAGGCTGCACTTTCTTTCGCACTGGGCGGCTCTCCTTACAGGTGCACTCCTTGCGCGTGGGGCTCCCCTACGCGGGGGACACCCCTGTGTGGCGTGGCACTCCTTGCGCGCATCAGCACTGCGCATGGGCCAGCTCCACACGGATCAAGGAGGCCCGGGGTTTGAACCACGGACCTCCCATGTGGTAGACGGACGCCCTAACCACTGGGCCAAGTCCGTTTCCCTTTAATCTCTTTCATGTACCTGCAGATTTAACCCTCCTTGATGCTCACCATCCTTCGCTTTGCATCATTACCATATGCAGATTTTAATTTAAAACCTTCTTAATATATTGGTACGTTCCTTCATTGAGGACTTTAAGCTCCTGGAGACCAGGGACTATGAATTCTGCCCTTGCTTTTTTTTCCCTCCTTGCCAGAACTTTCTACCCATCACACCTCATGCTTCTCAGGTGCTCGTGATGGTTAGTCATGACAACATATGGCTTAATCTAGTACTTTAGGAGAGAAAATTCCAAGGAGAAGTTAGAAAAACAAATGGAAGGGTAATAATAAATGCTGCAGAAAAAACAGAACAAAAATAAATATCTTGGGAGATTTACAATTCACTTACTATTTCTTTGGTATCCATACAGGGCAAACAACAAGTTTGTGAATCAGGCAAATGAGATGCTCGTGTACCAGGTCCTACAACGTGTCTATACAAGCTCAGGGCCTTTGGGCCTTTATTCATCCAGCTCAAAGAGACTGTACATACTTGATATTATTTTAACCATATTCGTTTAGCATGTATTGTTAACCCATTTTACAGAAGGAGAAATTAAGGTATAAAGAGTTTAAGTACTAGCCTGAGGCCACAGTCAGTCAATGAGAGAGCCACAACAAAACTCAGGTCTCTAGACTTTTAACCAGCTATTCTTTTCACTAATGAAACTGTCAATTAAAAAAAAAAAAAAAGGTCACTTGGATCTTTTTCTAAATGCCTTAAAAATTTGTAATAGAATACCACAGTTGATTGTTTTAAGGAAATGATTCAGGCTGGTTTAGGGAATTTATAAAGAACAGATAACATTATAAAAGTTGTCCCCTGTTCTCTCCAAGCCTTTTAAAAAATATTTCCTGTGTTATACAGATTCTAACAAAGAGAAAGTAAAAAAAAATGGTACCTTATAAGATATGAAAGACAATTTGAATTTAGTCTACTTGAGCTAGTTATAAAGAATTAAATTCAAGTACCCTCCAGAAACATTTACATATAACTGCCAAAACCCCACCCCCCAAAAACAGAAACATTTCTTTGTTGATATTTTCTTTTATACTGATAACAAAAATCATAAATATGTGGGTATATAAAACACAAACATGTATATGTATATCCAGACCTTTCATCATTCCTTCCTTTAATCAAAATACACACTTTCAATCACATTATCTGGGAATTCTTCAATCATAACTAGTAGTAGTAAACAATTAAAGTTTGCTTTTGGGTTAATGCATTCCCTTAAAAGTAACACATTCATATTTTAACAAACATATGAGAACGTATATCACTTACTAGTGATATACTAACCACAGCACCTAGCATCATGCCACACTCAATAAATATTAGCTACTGCTATTATTACTTGTTCAACAACATAATGAAAATATTTACTGTAGGAATTATTCAAGGCACAGGGAATACAACAGTGAATACGACAGAAAAGAATCCTCCTCACGGTGCTTATATTCTAGTGGGGAAGGCAGACAATAAACAAATAAAATATAAGACATGTTTGATTAGTACTAAATGGTAACATAATAAGTCAGAAGGACAGACAAAATGTCACCAGGAGAGAGTAGTTGCAATTTGGGGACAGGTTGGTCAGAGAAGGCCTCTCAGAGAGGGGGTGAACCATGAGAAGCAGCTAGTACAGTTCCAAGGTCTGAGGCAGTATGTGCATGTATGTGGGTGTATGCTGAACGAACAATGGGGCAGGAAGCTGGAGTAGAGGGCCTGAGGAGATGAGGTCCAGGAGAAAATAATGCCGGTCTGGTAGGACCTCCTGAGTCGCTGTGGGAACTTTGGCATTATTGGTATATGAAGTGGGAAGCTACTAGGGGGTTTGAAGAAGAGTGATATATGCTGACTTTGGATCACTCTGCGAGGTTGAGAAATAGCTGAAGAGAAGCAAGAATGGAAAGAGGGACCAACAATATCCTAGGTAAGTGATGACAGTGGTTAGACCTGTGGCAGCAATGGAGACTGTGAGAAGTGGTCAGACTTACTGACTTACTGACAAACCAGATGTGTGTGAAAGAATGCCAAGAATGAAACCAAGACACTTGGTCTCAGCACTGGGAAGGACAGCAGTACCATTTACTGATACTGGAAGAGGACTGGCGGGGACTGGGGTAGGTTTGGGAATCAGGAGAATGCAAAGTACTATGTCAAGTGCCTTACACATATTACCTAATATAATCCTTACAACAGCGTTGAAACAGGCACTATTATTATTATTTCTATTTTATATGTGAGGATCCAACTGCTACTCATTAAACCAAGCATGATCCTCCAATATGTTAAGATGGACACCATCACTGTGCTTCACCACCAACTATCATGATATCAACAGGCTGGTGGGGATAGTTGCAGTGACTTCAAATCAGATCATGAGTAATTAGATAGAGATCCATGATGGTTTGTTAAGAGAGGAGGGAAAGAGACAATCTCTGGGCAAGCTTTAAAATAGAAGGCAAAAATTATATCATTTAACAATATATATACGCACATACACATCCATATATAAACAGATTATGCATATATGAACACACATAAAAATATCAAAAGGGATCTAACTCACATGTTAGTATTATTTATCTTTGGTGAGCTAAACTTATTATTTTTTGTTTATCTTCTAATCTACCTATAACCAAGATGCATTACCTAGAAATTATTCAGTGTTAAAAATAAATAAAAATTGATCCATAAAAACTGTTATTGTGCCTGTTTATTTTTATACTCTTTTCCTTTTATTATCCTAACTCTCAGTTGAGAACCTCTTTTATGTTTACGATAACTTTAAAGCCAAATTGTTGGAACAACTGAATTTAATGAAATACATAGGGTGAATCCAGTTTCCCAAAAATTGCTAGGGCTTAGGTGCATATTTAGGTTATAAGAAAAAATGGTAAAGATCAGAAAAGGTGAAACCAGATAAGGCCACTCTAGCTAAGAGAGAAAGAAAAGCACAATGCAGTCTGGGACTGAATCTGTCATCTAGTCCCTAGAGTGACTCTTCTTCCCCATCCCAAGTACTGCCATCAGTAAACAGAAGTAAAAGAGAAGGCAAAAAATAGCCCTAAAAAACTGAGATGTCCAAATTATCTGGGAAGGTAATGAGACAGGGAAGATCCCCAGGAAAGTAAAGTACACAGGTTCTAGTCCAGGTCTGCAAACCAGGTTGACAGTGGTTCAGAATCAAAGGGAAGAGAGAAAATTTGCTAAAAACAAAAAGGAAAAGAACAAGGTTAGGTACTCTAGCCAGTGGTCTTCAGTGGAGAAGCAGAACCGAAGATAGTAGGAAAGGGAGAATTTCCCAGATTGGGTATTGATACAGCTAGCGAGTAGGATCCATGTCACACCTAGGAGTTTAGAGGACAGGAGTCGGCTAGGACATAACTATGGTGGGACAGCAAAATGTGACAGCAATCACGGTTGGTAGGTCCATCCTGGGCCAAAGCACACTGTCTCTGGATAGTACATAACATATAAACTTTATTATCAAAAAAGGATGTGTTAGGGAGCAGACAGGGCTCAAGTAGTTGAGTGCTCAGGTGTCTCAGGTTTGGTTCCCAATGTCTCCTAAAAAAGAATAAACAAGCTAGACAGACAAACAAAAAACCCAACTCAGGGAAGCCCACCCATGTGGCTCAGTGGTTGAGTGCTGGCTTCCCACATATGAGGTCCTGTGTTCAATCCCCAGCAAAAAAAAATTTTTAAAAAGATGTTTTTATTGTCTGTTCTATGCACATAGAATGTATGCCATCATGTATGCTAAGAAAATACATACCTAAGAGTTGCCTCCTGAGAGCTTCCTTATTGCTTAAATATGGCTTCTCTCTGAGCCAAACTCAGTTTATAAATGCATTACCTTCCCCCCAGCATGGGACATGACTCCTGGGGATGAGCCTCCCTGGCATCAAGGGATTACTACCAAGCACAAACTAGCATGCAACTGGAAAAACCTTGGGCAAAAGGGAGAAAAGGTAAAGACAAATGAGTTTATATGGCCAAGAGACTTCAAAGTGAGTCAGGAGGTCACTTCAGAGGTTACGTTTATGCTCATCTCAGCAGGATCCCATTGACTGCCAAAGCAAATACTATCTCAAAGAGCAGGGCTCCTGAGGGCTCTGGAGGGCTTATCAGACATTATAGGTAAGACAGACTGCTCAGGAGTTTGGTGCCTTGCCAGTGGGCTCTACTTTGGAATTTATGCTCTCCAGTGTGACAGGTAGACTCAGTTGTGGTTTCCCTACACATGGCTCTTCTGTCCCTTTCTATTTGAACCTATAGTTAGTACTACAGTTGACAGGTGTATGTCCTAGAGACTTAAATCTTTGGACTGCCCATGTGCCATCTGGGCCCTGCATCTCAACAGAGTTGCAATACCTACTCTCCAGTTCATTGGACTCACTCAGGACAACCATCAAGGAGATGATGAGGGACAACAACCATCCTGAGGAACACAGAGTCTGCAACTGTAAGAGAGTTTCATCCATCTGCCCCATGGGATCTAAGCCCCCTCTCAATTAAAGGTGAAGTGGGCATCACCATCCCAGAATCCTCAGATTGGGGAATGAATGGCAGACTAGAGTAGACTTACTGGTATTCTACTATAGACTTATTACAATTCTAGCAATGAAGAACTTACATCATTGATATGGAGGCAGTGGCCACTGGAGGTTCTCAGTGGAGGGAGAAGGAAAAATAGGTATAATATGGAGGAATTTTTGGGACTTGGGAATTGTCGTGAATGACACTGCAATGATAGATACAGGCCGTTCTATATCTTGCCATAACTTACAAAATTGTGAGGGAAAGAGTGTAAACTACAATGTAAACTATAATCACACTTAGTGGCAATGCTCCAAAATGTGTACATCAACTGTAACAAATGTACCATACTAATGAAAGATGTTGTTAGTGTGGGAAAAGGTGGGAGGGGTAGGGTGTGGGGCATATAGGAATCCCCTATATTTTTTATGTATTATTTATGTAATCTAAGTATCCTTTTTTTAAAAAAATAAGAAGTATATAAAAAATCAAATTAAAAAAAAGAAAAAAGAAAACACATTTTCAGAGGACAAGTGCCTATTATATCAGTAAATTTCTAGATTGGATTTATACTGACAGAACTTTGATTCCCCAAATCTACTGTTGTGGGACTTTGAGCAAGTCAATAGTTTCTCTCAGCCTTAGTCATCTTCATTAGAGAGGAGAATAATACCACATATTTTAAAGTTTGATTGTGAAAAATCAAATAACAGAATATATGTTAAAAAATTCATATTAGTCAAGTATCAGCTGATTTGGAACCTACCACTTGACAATGGTGAAAATGATTTTTGACAATGTACACAAAAAGGAACAGGCTAAAATAGACTTCAAGCATGCACATAAACTGATGTAGGTATAGGTATAGAGGGAGCAGAGTGGAGGGAAGGGACAATCTCTGAGATTTTACCTTGCTGTATTGCTGGAGAGGAATATGACTGCTTATCAGTCAATTAAATAATAGGATAGGTGCCAAAAAAATTTAAAAGCTGTAATAATTTATGGGAATTTTTGTCCTCATGAGTTTTATACTTGGATGGAGACTGGACATTATGCTTTCAAAAACTGAGCTGTTACTATAAGAACAAATAAAAATTCCCCAGAATATAATCTCTAGGCAACTTTGTTTTGCTCATTCTGCATCTCAAGAATACAGTCTTTCAATTTTTGGTAAATTGCTAAATGTAAAAATGTTCTAAAGTTTCATTAGATACTGGTCTTGCAGTCTACAGTATAAGGTCAATTTACAATAAAGTGAAATAGCCTTAAGAAAAGGTTCTTCTAGCACTCGGAAATTAAAATACCAATAATAGGAACCTGGAGAGACTGGCCTTGTATTAAATGCCCTATATTCAGTGTTTTTAAGAACCTCCAAACACATAAAAATGATGGAAAAAAATGTTGATGGTTTCTGTGGTCATAAACCACTATGGGGATTAAAAGAGGAAACAGAATAAGCACTTTAATCCAATTGACTTGATGTGAAAGCACCGATTAAAATAGTGGAAAGTCTAGTCTGTTGAGTAAAACACAGACCAGAAATAATCAAATTGGCATCTAAGTGCAGCAGTTGCCAATTAACACTGGGATTATGTCCTTGGAAATTAGATTCTAGTCTCAGAAGAAATATATTAATAAATGCTACAGATACTTGTGCTGGCAGATATGTAACCAAAAATAAGGCTCCAAAGTCATAGCAGTTATCAAAGACTAAAATACAAAAGAAATCTTTTCCAAATTATTACTGACTGTAAAATATACAATGCTTCCAGATATCTAAAATCCATCCCAGTACTTTCAAGAGCAGAATCTCAGAAAAGTTACACTGGAAAATTTTGTCTGTTCCTTCCTGTGGGATTAACAAAGGTCCTAGAAACAGTTCTGAATACAGATGTCATAGCAGGTCTTAAACAAGACCTGACATCACTGTTTCCCTTCTCTAGTTCCGTATCTTTTGGCATAGGATGAATGTTCCAAGAGTCCACACAGTGGCCATTTCCATTTTACAACTCTATATAAACTCTATATAACTGCTTATGTGAGAATGTTCCAGATCACCACAAAGCAAGTATATCACTCTGGTCTCTCAGCTCCACCCAGTTTTAAAGCTAAAAGAATATGCAAACCAAGGTGCCATCAAGGTGATGCTTTCTTCCTGAAGGGTAGTATTCTGGGGCTGCCTGCTGGCTATCCTTGGTCCTGGGCTCCTCTGTCACGTGGAAAAGCACACGGTGGCTCTCTGGCCTCTCCGTTCTCTTCTGGGTTCCAGTGAATTTCAGCTTCTTGCTTCCTGTGATTTTCTTGCTCTCTACCTGAATTTGAATTTCATTCCAATGTCCTACTTACAATGGGTTCATACCTACAGGAGTGGATTAAGTTTAAGAACATGTTTTTCTGAGGTCCATCAGCTCCAAACCACCACACTAAATGCAGTGTAAAAGTGTATGGGAAGATTAGGGTTATGCGCTGTTTGTGGGGAAACAGGAAAGCCCCCCAGTCTCAATAATGTCACAAGTTGGAATATTTTGAGGCAGTGGGATTGAATCTAAGACAGCCCAGCCTCCCTTGCCAGCAGCCACTCTGGATTCCTGCTAACAGAAAACTAGAGAAGAGGCTCAGATTCCTGGAAATGCCAAGAGTTGTGCCCACGTGGGTTTTCTCTAGGCAGATTGTTTTGCCTTCTCAACCCAGTATTTCAAAGACTTGTCTAAATATGGGGTCCACGTATGGGGGGCTTATGGGCGAGTTAGTCATGGCCAGCAGAGCTAGCCCTTCCCATGCGTTTCTGGAATGGGTGAATCTGGGCCCACCTCCCTCAAACTACAGCCTCCACTATGACCAAAGGCTTGCAAGGTCCCCCAAGTAAGCTCTGGACATAACCAAATAGTATTTAGGAACTGATCTAGACTGACTCATTCTGAGGATCTTACCTCTTCTGCCCGTCTTGCCCTACTACTCCTGGACTCCCAAACAACTCCTTTTTGAATCATCAGCATTGACCCCAGCATAGATGTAAATCATTCATTATGTCACTGAAATCTAAAATGGAGTTCAGAGAAGTTTGTGGAAATAGAGATGGAGTAAGCATTCCCAAACCACTGATGCTGGAGCATGGCATGAAGAGACTGCTCCCCATCCCCCACCCTATATGGGATGACTGTTTCTCTCTGTTTAGTTTATGACCACACTTCCTGGTTTGTTTTTTCTGATTTCAGGTATTTCGATCTCAATTCTAGGACTGGTCACCATAAAGGATGCTCATGACATAAAGAGTAGGCTGAATGAAGTGGAGACACTTCTAAAGGCAACTATTAGTATGAAATGTAAAGTAAGTATATCCAGAACTGGGCTGGGGGTGACTAGTCATCCACATTTTTAAAAGTGCCCCTTTTGCCCCCACAGTGAACCTGCTGTCTTCATCTCGCCACTTGGCTCTTTGACTTTGTCCCTGGAAGGGGAGGAGAATATACTCAGGGGAAAGGAAGACTTTTGTAGACTGTTCATAATCTTTGGGGAAGACATGAAGTGAGGGGCCCGAGAAGGAGTGAAGTAGAAGGGACATGGGGGTCCTCTCTGGCTGCAATGGTCTTTGCTTTCTGAAAAGCCACTACTCATGAGTGAACAGTTGCTCATAGTATCCACTTATAGTCCTTTTTATTTCTGTGAGCTTGTTGGTAATGCCTCCCCTTTCATTTTTTAATTTTAGCTATTTACATCCTCTTTTTTTTCTTTTTATCAGTCTAGGTAAAGGTTTGGTTGTTTTATAAAACATCTAAATTTTCTATTTCCATACTTATCTTCTGTCTTGATGTTCTATCCATTATTGAATATGGTAGATGAATTTCTCCCTTCAAATCTGTCAATATATATTGGCGCTCTGTCCTTAAATTTATGTTTGTTTATAACTGTCACATCTTCTTGTTGAAGTAAACTCTTTATCAAGATATAGCAACCCTCTTTGTCCTTCATAAAAGGTTTGCTAATATTCGTTTGTTTACTGCCTGCCTGACCCATACATAAACTCAATAAGAACATAAGGGCCATCTGCTCACTGAAGCATTCTCAAGGTTTAGAACTGTATCTGGCACATTGCTCAATAAATATCAACTGAATGAATGAATTTTAAAAGAGCACTTTCTGTGGCAGGCACTCTAACCAGGCACTCAGAAAAAACATGAATGATGAGTAGGATCTAGTCTTTTCCCTTGAGGATCTTAAAATCTAGCAGTGAAGAAGACATATACGCAGCTAATAGAATGGAATGTGACATGAACTAGATGTGTTTGGGGGAAACCGTGGAGTGCAGTAGCTAGAGAGGAGGCAGGAAAGATTGGTGCCAGATTACAAAGAACCTTGTGCTTTTTGCTAAGGAACTGATCCTCAATCTGAGCACCTGCTACGCAGCACTAAGTAGCAATGGAAAAAGCAGATAGATCTGAAATCAGAATTGACAAAATTAGAACTGACAGAAGTTAGTGACTATTAGATAAAAGGAACTGAGGTGTTCTCCCAGATTTCTAGGAAATGCCACTAGCTGAGTAAGGAGGAAAAACAAGTTGGGGGATGGGGAAAGATAATAAATTTGACTTTAGAAAGATTGAGCTTGAGGTACTATGATCACACTACTAAGTGATCTTTATTTGTCAGATGACTAGAAAACCCTTAACATGGAAATTCTACAATCCTGCCCCTTGGGTGCCTCCTTTTTCAGGTGTTTATAACATTTTAATAATTCCGAACCATACCTATTATCCTTAGGTGTCACCATGTTAGCCATGCATGAAAATTCCACAGAGTCTTCTGGTTTTATCAACTCTATAAATTAAACATATCCTTTTTATCATGCTTTCTTAAAGGGCTCCTGGGCTTTGAGTGGCAAACATGCTGATGGAGGATGGGAAGAAGGGTCAAGACTCAGGAAGTCAAGCACAGAGGGAGAGGTTAATTAGAAAAAGTAGGCTTTATGGCACTACAAAACATTTTAATCTTCTTTATAAGAGCCAGGAAAAGGCAGTTCCATCAAAACCCATTACTGGGAGTGGATGTGGCTCAAGCAGCTAAGTGCCCGCCTCCCACATAGGAAGTCCCAGGTTTGGTTCCTAGTGCCTCCTACAAAAACAAAAACAAAACAACAAGCAAACCAAATAAAAAAAAAAAACCAACTCAGGGAAGTCTATGTAGCTCAGTGGTCTTCCCATATACGAGGTCTTGGATTCAATTTCTGACCCCCGGTACCTCAAAAAAAGAAACCAAAGTAACCCACCACTGCTTGCTACATCAATTTGTACCTTTCTTCCTTACATGTCGGGTCTGCCATAGGCACTGAAGAGAGGCAACAAGGAGGGAGATGGAAAACCTGGGCGTCCCCACTAGAAGAATAGGGAGGATACTTAGGATTATCATGACAATAGTCAGCATTCAGTTAGCATGTTCCTATCCTGCCAAGGTGCAACACAGAGAGGGGACTTTATTGGCAATAACTATCAATAAAATTTGAAATTAGGAAGCCTAAGGGGAAACCAAAGAGGGAAATTCTCTCCTGAGAAAAATATAAATAGCAATACACTGAAGAGAAATTCGTCCTATGGTTAGGACACTTCCTTAGAATAAGAATAAAATTATTTATAAAATCACTGTTCCCTAAGAGATTCCCTAAATCTCTTAGGGATTTAGGAGATTGGATACATATACGGTATGGTTTTCTCAAAGTTATATTCTGGGGCAGTAAATTATTTGATGGCATGTAAGAATTTTGATGTAAAACCAGAAAACAAAATCACATAGGCAAAAATTCAAAACAAAACAAAACACAGGAAACACAATTTGAGTTGACCAAGACTTTGTAAAGGGAAATATTTATATATTTTTTCCAGTGGGCTTTTTGGGGAAAAAAATTTATTTGGGACCATGTAAAAACTCAAAAATGGTACTGAATTTGGAGAGCTGAAAACATATATTTAAAAAATTCTCAGCCCTATATTTTTTAGGTCTAGTCCTACCTAGTTTGCCTCTTAAAACTAGAGCAAACAACAAGTCTTCCACCAAATCAAATGCATCCCAGACCATTCCTTCTATTTCTAATTTAGCTTAAACTCAAGGACTGTGCAACTAGCCACCAAATAAACCCTGGCCACTTAAATGACGTCCTTTTCATAAATTAAGATAGTTTTTCCTTGGCAAAGGGTCAGGACATGCTTCTATTTCTATTTGAAGATAAATAATTTATAATATGAAAAAAAAACAGTCCTTGTAAAATATACCAGGAAAAGATTCATTTCTGTTGAAGAATGTTCAGCATAAATTCTCATTGGGCATTTTGTGTTGATTTAAGATGATATACTTAATATTTAGCCATACTATGGGTCAAGAAACATAGTCTACCAGAGAGAAACTTAATTCCTCAACAAACCATTTCCCAACTCCTATGTGTGGAATCCATAAAGATGTTCTGCTGATGGGAAAATCATATTCTCAAAGACCAGGGAATAATGTAGATGCTTAGTTTGCTAAAGGGAGTCCAGGCAAACAGCTTGTCTAAGGGGTCTATGTTGGGTTTAGAGCTTGGAACATCAAGTCACTTTGGGACCACTGGAAACTAAAAGGAGGGACCTATTTAAAATCTCAAGAAACATGAATGGAATAGCCACATGTGGCTTTAAGCATCACACATTCTAGAAGGTGGAAATCCATGCAGGTTAATACACATTTTACCTACCTGAAGGATATCGTTTCTCTGATACTCAACCCATTCTGGAATAGCTGTTCTGAGTTCTGTGTGTGATACATTTTTAACTACATTTTGCTAAAGTTCCAGATGTCTGACTCTTGTGGGAAAAACTAAACAGGGATTTATAGAACTTTAGGACAATTGTCAACTCTACTCTCAAGTAGAGTATTAATAACATGGAGACAGGGTGGTTCAATAGCCTGTACTCTCTAAAGGTGCCTGAGGGTTTTCTTCCTTTTCAGTCAAAACAGAACATATCTCTTAAGAACCTTATGCATCATCTGTACTAATCCTGTTCAAAGCAGACAACAGCATTTTCTTAAAGCTGCCAGAAGTTTAGTTATTTCAACAGCATGTGGTCTAAAAAAGAAAGAATATACTTTCCCACTGCTTAACAAATTTCATGTCCAAATGAAAATTACATCTATAGTGCAAACCTCCAACCATTCAATCTGAGAGTTTTTCTTTACTTACTTGTATTTTAAGAGCAGCCACTGAATTAACCAGAGTCCTACAAGGATCATGCCATTAATTTCACAAATAGAAAAGGCCCACTGCACCCGGTTAAAATGGTCAAAAAACGTGTCCGGTAGTGGAGGTTGCACCTCCTTAGGAGGCACTCGTTCATGGACGACCGAGATCATCACTGTGGTGAGAACAAAACAGGAAAGTGCATAAAGAAAGGCCAGAAAGGTCTTGCCCCACTCCATGGGGTACTGGGAACGCTCTGGTTCTGGCATGGGGATTTTTATCATCTCTTTCCGGTACCCATTTGGCATCCCGTTGGGTTTGATCTTGGTGTTGAAGCTGCTGTTAGGGGTGGGGACATTTGTGCCAATGCTGAGGTGTCCATTGGCATGGCCATTCTTGTGTGCTTCCATGTGCTGCTCCATTTTCAGGGTCTCTATCATGTCCAAAAGCCGCTGCCCATTGTCGGAGGAGACTCGGCACAAGGGGGGCTTTTTGAAATCCTCTTGGGTCAGGTTGATCAAGTCCCGGCCTGTGAAATGTTCCAGAGGTTCACAGTATTCTGGCACAGCATTCTCCAACAGCCAGTCTGCCACCTTCTTGGGTGACCAATACACCACTTCCTTCATTGTACTGGCAGGCAACATGCAGACCCCAGCTTGCTCTCGGCAGGTCATCAGTCACTGTTCTTACAAGGAAGGACACCATCCCTCCTTGGCTCGTTCATCCTGTCGGCCTTGTTAGCAGACACTTGTTTGGCAGATGGTCAGTTTGTAAACACTTCAAGTAGCTGTGCAGGGTTCCTGAGTGCCTGGGAATTAATTCTTCTCATTTTTGAAGAAGATTCTCCCTTCTGTGGAGGCAAGAGAAAAGGTAAGTATATTGGGACTTCTAAATCAACGGCCTTACAATGCAAAATCAATAAGCATAAGGAAAATGGAAAAGCAATTATTAGTAAACTCTACAGTTTTCAAGCCTGTATTATTGTTATTTATTTAATCCCCCCCACCCCATGGCTTTTTTGCATGCTGTCTGCTCTCTGTGTCTATTCCCTGCAGGCTCTTCTGTGTTTTTTTTGCTTTTCTCCCTTTTTTGTTGCATCACCTTGCTGAGTCGCCACTCCGCAGCGTGCAGGTGAGCCTACTTTCACAAGGAGGCCCTGGGATGCGAACCCAGGGTCTCCGCTGCTTCCCTCAATCCTGTATTATTTTAAGGGACCACTGATTCCCTTGTTAGTCTTCCCTGGAAGAGCCTGAAAGTGGATAATGGATAAGGTCAAAGGGCAAATGTTTTATAGACTCTCCAATGTTGTCTTTTCTAAGAACAATTCTATAGCCCTTTGGACACTGTTCAATACCTATCAATGATTT